>NC_142516.1:25395000-30395000 GCF_057876585.1 Rhinolophus sinicus | reverse complement strand
TAATTTTCATTTGTGAGGACTCTGTATGTAGATTTAATACTCCATTTAATAATCAAGGTCCCCCAATTATGAGGTTGTGGAGAGAACTGAGGTTATCATATTAACTTACTGATATGGCAGTGAAAAAATTAGTGCCCATTTAAATCTCCCAAGATCTACTATTCTCTCCCACTGTCTTTGTTGGTCTTTTCCTGATTATTATATTTCAAATAGCATAATGTAAATACAGTGTTTATCACTGGGAACACAAAATTTCTTGCTTTGCAAAAGATGTAGAATTTCACAAAATCCTGAGAGTGATGTTAAATAACTGGTCAATTACATATAAAATCATTGGCAAATGAGGATTTGATAGATTAGTTATCAATTAGAGAAAATGACAAATGATGACATGATAGAGACTTCAAAAAATTATATTCCTGGGTTTTGGCACCAAAAAAAAAAAAATTATGTGACTATCTCACAGGACTAAGGAAAGGCCCCTGGGAAAATTAAAAAGCCCTTGAATATTATACAGAAATGACCCTCTTTTTGATAATAGTATAAAACTCAAGTATGGAGTAAGGGTGCCATATTCTTCTGTCATAATTTCATTGGAAAGATTATGCAAAAAAAACCCAAACATTTAATTTATTCTTGCATGTAGTTAAATAAATGTAAAAAAAAGGTTTATTTTCATGATTTTTCGTTGTTGTTTTTTTAAGATAAATACTCAACAACACTTTCTTTTCCTTGTTCAACAAAATGTTCATCGCTATTTTAAGAAAATACAATTTCAATTGCTGTTATCCTTTACCAGTTATCTTCTAATAATGAAGACCTCAGTTTATCCAGATGCCAATTTACCCGGAGATGTTATAGTCATATGTTGGGGTTTGATGGGGACATATGGAGAAGTTCTATAATTCATAAACTCATAGATTTCATGTGTGTGAAGGACTATGGACTTAAAAATATTTTACAATTATTAACTGATTCGGCTAGACTGAGTTTTAATTTGAGAGAATTGGACCAGATCTCAAAGAACTTGTCTAAAATTTTCTATTCTCTGCCTCTGCTTTCTTGGGATAAGAACTGTAGGTGCTTTAACTGTTCCTAGTCTGCTTTCTTAATTTTCTACACTTTATCTACTCTCTTTACCAATGACTCTCTAACACCAAAAATTTTAACAGGTAATACTTTGAGGAAAAAATGAGATAACTAAAATCAAAATACTGAATTTTTCATTAAGGTAAACTGATTCAATTCAAAATTATTAGCTTTTGTTTTAAGATTATATTCTTTCTACTTGTTGGTGTTAAAATACACTTTCGTGTAACAATGGTAATTTTTCAATAGGCTTTTTGACAAAAATTTAAAAATTGGTTTCCTACTTTATTTTATTTTTTATCAAAATCCAAGTGTTTTGGAACCTAGCTACCTTGGAGATCTTTCTGAAACTCTTTAATCATGTCACTCTCTCACCTTAAACCCTTCAGGGTAGACCATTGTGGCCTACGGCAGTAGAATCCCACTGGGAATTTGAATCCATATGTGCATTAAGTATTTTCTCTAGACTAAACAAAATATGTTAGTTATATTTTTTCCTAAATTTTTCAAATGCATGAAGATGTTCTTATGATGATGATCAATTTATTTTAAAAGTTTGACTGACTTTCCAGTAGCCTTTTCTCATTGTGTATTTTTTGCATCATACAACTCCTGTCAGTTGTAGAAGTCATTGAAATATTTTTACTTTAGAAAGCTTCCTCAGTAAAGGTAAAACAATAAGGGGATAATGTATTTGACAATATAATAATTAAAATTTTGATATAATAAAAAAAATAAACCACACTGAAAAAAATATGTGTGGAAAATATATCAACAGACTGTATTTGAAAAACTGAGGTAATATTATCATTACTACAAAGAGATTTTATAACTCAGTAGTAAAAATAATACTGCAGTAGGAAAATCAGCAAAGAACATGAATAGCAATTCACACAAAAAAATATAAACTTCCAATTAATATGAAAAAGGTTCATCTTTACTAAAAATAAACGTTTCAACTTAAAACAAGATGATTTTTTTTCTAGCATTTAGCAGAATTAAAAAATATCTGTGTGGCAAGGGTTTGGAGAAATGGACACTCTCCTAATTGCTGGTGGAACTATATATTGGTATGTTCTTTTGAGGACAATTGGCTGTATGTATCAAAAGCCCTACATTTTTAAAACCCATTTTTACTTAGCAATACATTTTACTGCGACTATACTTAGAAAAAGCACTAGGGATGTGATTAATATTTGGCTGTTAGGATGTTCATCATAGTGTTTTATAATAGTGGAAAACTGGAAGCAACCTAAACATCTAACAATTGCATAGTCTAAAAAGAAAAAAGATTACAGTTCATTCATACAGTGAGTGCTACACAGCCATTAAGAATGATTTTGTCGATAAATCTTTAATGACATGGCAAAATATTTGTGAGATAATATTAGGTCTGAAATACAGGAATTAGGCTAAATATCAATAACAGTGGTTATTTTTGGTAGTGGATTATTTCTCCATTTCAAAAAATATTTTCAATGGGCCTGTGTTTATAATTAAGAAATAGTTATTAGGAATCATTATAGAAGAAATCTGTGATACATTCTCTACTTGTCTCTACTTTTCCATACACAGTACTCCCAACAGCCTCTCAGAGTACATTACCCCCTTACATGCCTCTGTGCCTTTGTTTACCCCTTGGTCACTTTAGGGAGTTCCTACTCACCTTTTAAAGTCAGTTTAAATGACACCACCATGAAGTCTTTCCTAATCACCTTCTTTCTTTGCTTATTCTGCACAATAATTATTTATATGTATTTATAGTGTCTTTTCACTAGGCAATGAACTCTTCCTATCTCATTCATTCATTTAATACATATTTGTGAGTGCTTATTATGTGCCTGGCACTGTGTGTTGGGTACCGCAGATCTAACCATGAACTATGCAGATGGGTCCCCCTGCCTTCAAGTTTATAGCCTAATAATGTACGCTGTAGTTTAAGTGCTACAATAGAGTGTAGAGTGTTTTAACAGATTAGAAGATTGGTAAGTCTACCCCAGGCTGGATAGAGAGGGAAGGCTTCCTGGAGGGAGTAGCTGAATAGTAAAAAGTGTTAGCCAGGTCAAGGGGTAGGGGAAAGGTGGTTTCAGGTAGCAAAATGGTCCTGACCAAGGGCCTGGAATTTTAAAACCATGTTAAGTTTCAGGAAGGTCATTATGGTGTTTGTGGATATTGAGGTTGATTTCTTATAGAAAAATAATTATATATAATTTTATCTTGGAAAAAGCTCCAGAATTCATTTCTTCTTTAAGAGATTAGGAAGTTATAGCATGTTAGAGAAAGTATCCTAATGTTGAATTAGGCAGAAACTCAAGTGTGATTGGTAGGTTTGTTATTTTTTAAGTATTTGTATAAAATATATTCTCACTAAGGACTGAAAAATTAATGTAAAATAATTAAAAGCCTGAATTATAGATTTTAATTTATCTTGTAATCTTGACTGGTTCTAATGAAATGTTGCTAAGCGAGATTATTTGGGGAATGCCTTTGAATTAATAGACGAAAATGATGGCATTTTAATAGCAACTTTTACATGTAAATGTGTTCTAAATAGAAAGAGATGTTACTTGTAGCAGAGTAAACATTTCTCATCATTTTGAACCCTTTACATTTAACACGTCTCCCTTGGCAATCAGGGTTTCCAAATTTCCTCTGTCTCCTGTTAAATTGTTTCTCACCATTTGTTTCCTATACAGATTTTTAAGTTCTCCTTTATCTCTAGCACTGTTCTCTAAACACTCACCCGTTTTCAGTTCCAAATAAGTGTAAAGCAAATGGATAAAATTGCACTGTGTTCCTTATTAAATCACAGTATCCTTCCCTGTGTTTATATGAATTATACTTAACATTTATTGTATATCATAATCACTGGGTTTTGGACAGGAACCATATGATTTCACTCATATGTGGGCTATAAAACAGAAAGCAACAAACAAACAAAAACCTCATAGACACAAATAACAGTATGGTGGCTACCAGAGGGGATGTGGGGGGAGGGAATTGAAGAGGGTAAAGGGGGTCAAATATATGGTGACGGAAGGAGACTAGACTTTGGGTGGTGAGCACACAATGCAATATAGAGATGATGTATTGTATACTTGAAACATACATAATCTTATTAACCAATGTCACCCTAATAAATTTAATTTTAAAAAGTGGAAAAAAAAAGAACCGGTGAGTTTATAGTTCTTTTGTTTGTTTTCTTGATTAGGTAATATAGAGACTATTTCTCAAGATTCTTCAATAAGAGATTAAATAAACAAGTTTTTCTTTTCTGCTTTGTAGATTTCTTGATAACCGGCTGTTTGCTACCTGCTCTGATGACACTACAATAGCACTATGGGATCTGAGAAAACTGAACAACAAAGTATGCACTTTACATGGTCACACTAGCTGGGTGAAGAACATCGAATATGATACTAATACAAGACTCTTAGTAACATCAGGATTTGATGGAAATGTCATTATTTGGGACACCAACAGGTTTGTGAATAGGAGACCATGTTAGGATTACAAACAAATTTGTCTTAAAGATGGTAAACAAATTTAGTGTTCTGTTTTAGCTTTTATATCACTTTAGGAGAAAGAAATTGGTTTTGTGAAAAACAATTAAAAAGTGATTCTATCTTTTGTTACTTGCACTTAGTCATATATTGCAACTAAAAACTTTGGAGGAAATTATATGGAAAGGAGACCAAGTAGTATAGGTAATGATAAAAAATGGTTTATAAGATGTATTTCCTAAATTTAAGGAAAAATATTTTTATTTCCTCTGTTGAACTGAAGTGTTTTTCACTTATTGGTCTTTCAATTCTAAATCTGTTTATTTTGTAATTTTTGCAGTTTGTTTTCATGCATTGAAAGAGTTGTTAGTCTCTCTATTGGACTGGTACTCATCTGTAGTGGAATGTTTGTAAATAATGTGTGGTACAGTTTTAATAGTAACTATGGGAAAAGAGAGGAGGATTTCTACTGGCATTTACTTGGCAGGGATCAGAGTTTCCAAACATCCTGCTGTGCACAGGACAGTTTGCACAGCGGACCAGTTGTCTCACCTAAAATGTCAGTCATGCCTCTGGTGTGAAATACTTCCATAATAATTGATAAATAGCTACCATCCTGCAGCATTCCCAGGTGTCATATCCCGGCCCTTTGGCTACCCAGGCCCCTCTTCTAGGAATACTTCCCTCAAGATAGAAAATCTGTAGACCTACAGACATATAGCAAGTAAAGAAATTGAATTGGTAATTTAAAAATCTTCCCACAGTGAAGAGGCTCAGGCACAACAGACTTCACTGGTGAATTTTACTTAATAAATCATACCAATTTAAAGAATAAATCATACCAATCCTTCACAAACTCTTCAAGAAAATAGAGGAGGCGAGAACACATCCCAACTTGTTTTATGACGGTATTATTACCCTGATACCAAATCAGATAAACATCATAAGAATAGAAAACGACAGAGCAATATCCCTACAAAAAAAAATATTCAAAAATCTTCAACATATTCACAAGTCAAACCTAGATAGATAGATAGATAGATAGATAGATAGATAGATAGATAGATAGATGTAACACATTATGTCATTACCAATTGGAATTTATCCCAGGAATACAGGGTTGGTTTAATATCCAAAAATCAATTAATGTAATACATCATTTTAATAAAGGTCAAAACCCATATATATGATCATCTCAATAAAGGTAGGAAAGCACTTGACAAAACCCAACACCCATTTGTCATAAACGGGGAATGACAGGGAACATCCTCAACCTGATAAAGGACATCTACGAAAAACCTATGGCTAAAATCATACTTAATGTTGAAAAACTGACTATATTTCCCCTAGGATTGGGAACAAGGCAAGGATGTCTGCTCCTACTGCTTTTATTCAGCATTGTACAGGAGGTACATTGCACTGGAAACGCAATCAGGCAAGAAAAAAATAACAGGCATCCAGATTGGAAAGGAAGAAGTAAAAGTGTCTTCAAATGCAGGCGATATAACATTGTAATAGAAAAATCTTAAGAAATCCACACAAAAAACTCCTAGAACTAATAAACAAGTTCAGGAAGGTCACAAGATACACAATATGAATATACAAAAATTAGTTGTATTTGTACTTATAAGCAATGAGCTGTCCAAAAATGAATAAAGAACAATTCCATTCAGAATAGCATCAAAAAATAAAATAAAATAAAATAAAATAAAATAAAATAAAATAAAATAAAATGCTTAGGAATGGATTTAACAAAAGAAGTACAAAATTTGTACACTGAAAACTATAAAACACTTCTAAAAGAAATATAAGAAGATATAAATGAATGGAGAGACATTCCATGTTCATGGATTGGAAAGACTCAATATCATTAAGATGGCAGTTCTCTCCAAATTAATCTATAGATTCGATGCAATCCCTATCAAAATTCCAGCTGCCTTTTTGGGACAAATTGTCAAGCTGACTTTAAAATCAAGGGAACAGGTTGAGAGTCCAGAACAGTCCTTGCATTTATTATCAACTGATTTTCAACAAAAGTGTCAAGGTAATCCAATGGTTCGGGAAAGGATAGTCTTTTCTATAAATTAGTTACTTACACAACTGGATATCCACATGCAAAAAGATGAATTTAGACCCTTGCATCACAAAAATGAGCTTGATGGCTATCAATCTGAACGTAAGAGCCTCAACTATATAATTCTTAGATGGAAACATGGGAATAAATCTTCATATACCGCCAAAGTTGAAATGGGTTTAAAAATTGATAAGATGGCTTCATTAAATTTAAAAAGCTTTTTGCATCAAATGACACCGTTAAGAAAGGGGGGGGGGGCATGACAGAATGTGAGAGAATATTTGTAAATCACATCTGGTAAAGGATTTGTGTCCAGAAGTATATAATGAACAGTACACCAATAATCCAATTTAAAAATGGGCAAAATATTTGCATAGACCTTTCACCCAAAAAGATACTCAAATGATTAATAAGCACATGAAAAGATGTTCAACATCATTAGTCATGAGGGAAATGCCAATCAAACCAAAATGAGATACCACTTCATACCCATTAAGGTGGCTTTAATAAAAAAGACAATAAGTATTGGCAAGAATGGAGAACTAGAACTTCATACATTGTTTTAGGAATGTAAAATGGGATAGCCACTTTAGAAACAGTTCTGCAGTTTCTTAAAGAGCTACCATATAATCCAGCAATTATACTCCTGAGAGAAATAAACACATATGTCCACACAAACACTTGTACATGAATGCTGATAGTAGTATTCATACTAGCCAAAAATATGAAATCAATTCAAATATCTATCAACTTGGTAAATGGATAAACAAAGTGTGGTATATCTATACACAAGTCGAATACTACTTGGTAATGAAAAGGAACAAAGTACTAACGTGTTATAACATGGATGAACCTCAAAAAAAATTATGCTAAGTGAATAAGGCCAAACAAAAAGACCACTGATTATATGATTCCATTTATATGAAATGTCCACAATAAGCAGATCTATAGAGACAGAAAGTAGATTAGTGGTTGCCTGTAGCTGGGAGTAGGAACAGGGAGTGATTGCTAATGGAAAGAGGGATTTTTTAGGGTGATGAATGTTCTAAAATTGGATTGTGTTGATGATCACACAACTCTGTAAATTTACTAAAAATCGCTTAATTGTACACTTAAAATGAGTGAATTTTATGGTATGTAAATTATACCTCAATAAAGCTATTGGAAAAACAAACTGTTAATTAACTAGAAATAAAAAGAAATTCATCAAAAGTATACACTAAAACCTACAGCACATTTTAAAATAGTGGAACTTGAGAAATTTTCTCTATAAAACGAGGGCAAAGAAACATGCCTGTTATTACTACCATTGTTCACCATTGTTTTGGGGTGGGGGGGGAGTGGCAGGGTCCTAGTTGGTACAATGAAAGAAATAAATATATAAGGATTGGAAAGGGAAAAATGAAACAATATCATTCACAGATGATATGATTATATCGGGTTGGCAAACAGTTTCTATAAAGGGCAGTACAATAAATATTTTAGGCTTTGTGTGCTGTATGGTCACTGAACAGCCATAGACAATACATGAATGGGTGTGGATGTGTTTCAACAAACTTTCCAGATTTGGCCCATAGGCCAGTGTTCTGAACTGGTCTACATAGAAAACCCTAGAAATTCTGTTGACAAATTATCAGAATTAATAAGAGTTAACCAAGATGGCTAGATAGATATAAGATCAAAGTGTAAAAATTAGCAGTGTTCCTAAACATCACAACAATTTAAATTTTTTGCAGTATACAGTTTTTAGTAATTAAAAAATTTAGTTGGTACACAGGAATATATTACAACAGAAAATTTGTATAACATTTATGGAGAAAATTGTAAAATTTCACTTAAGTAATATAAAACCTAAAGTCTATGGATGAGAAAAAGCCTGTAAAACTACAATCAGCAAATTTAAAAATAAAGGGTGTAAACTCATAAAGGTGGGGAAATAGGAAAAGAAGCAATGACAATAAAATTTTAGAATCTGGTAAATAGGTAGATTTACTATTTACAACTTAGCAACTTACTTAAACAACTTAGTAAGTGCAAGAAAGCTGAATCCTAAGCTGGCCGTGGGGAAAAGTTAAGAACGTAAGACAATTTATACGAATCTTCAAAAACCATAGGAACTGGCAACTCTGAGTACTTTGTAGTTGAAGGGGTAGCTACAGTAAGGATTCAAATAAAAGATAGTTAAGAACTTACATTTCTTAATCCATACCACTGGGCGATGGACCTTCTCCCACTTCAGAAGTATTCTCTAAAGAGGGTAAAATAGAGAGTCTCTGTATTGAAGGATGCAGACAGTTGAAGACTTGGATGCCTTACCAAAATCAGGGAGGTGGAGTGACCATATGAATGCTGAATATTGAATTCAGAGACCTGTAGCCTCTTCCAGTTAATGAACCAAAGATATTGACATTAGGAGTTCCTCAAAAACTGGTTTCACCCACCTAGTGAAGCTCAAGCCTACACCTGCACCGAGTTCCCAGTCAGCTTTTTAGTTACCCACTCTTAATTATGAGCAGACAGCTAAAGATAATCAGACATTTGAGAAAAGCTTCTGATATAAAGAACAACACAAATGGAGAGATCTTTCGGAGGAAGTAGAGCCTACATAGTGAGAAGAAAACTTAAAATTAAAACAAAAACCTCAATATTCTCAGAGAGATAAGAAAAGATATTGTATGCTTGAAGCATTGAATGTTGACTGAAGGATGCAACGGGGGAGAAATAGAGGGGGTTTTTAACGTACTGGTGGTGTTCTACTTGTTAATATGGGTGATGAGTCACAGGTGTTCATTTTTTTTTAAACTCTACATGTTTTATTTATGTATTTTTCTGTGGGTATGATACAGTTCACAATTTAAGAAATAATTGGGGAAAAAAGAAAAGGGGAAATAAAAAATATAGGCAAGGAATAAAAATCTGTCCAGAAAACCAAGCAGATTTGAAAAAGAGCCAAGTAGAACTTAAAGTAAAAAAAAATAGAACTATGGAAATTTAAAAAAAAACAAAAACGGTACAAGTAGCAGATTAAAAAAATAGATTGGAAGATAGAAATTGAAAAATTACCCAGAGCATAACATATGGAAATGAGGAGACAGAAAACATGAAAGAGCAGTTATGAGACAAGGACAGTTAAATGTGAATGTTTCAAACATCTATTTGGAGCTCTGAAAAAATAGAGAAAATAGTAGAGAGGCAATAGTGGAATAATGATGGAGAATTTTACAGAATATATTAACGTGAATCTTAAGATTTAGAAAGTCAAATGAATTCCAATAAAGATAATAGAAAGAAATCCAAATTTACCAGATCAGAATGAAACTGCAGTACTCCAAAGATAAAGAGATCAGCCAGAAGAAAAAAAAAAGGATAAATTATCAAAATAACAATTAGACTGATAGCAGACTTAAAAATAGCAACAATGGAAACCAGTGGACTATTTTCCTTGATATTCAGAAAGAAATAACTATCAACCTAAATTTATATGCTCAGCTAAACCTTTAATCAAAAAAAAGTGAAATATTTTCAAAACAGTCAGAAGTGAGTTTGCCTCAATGAAGTCTTATTTTAAAAAATACTTCAGAAAGAAAGGATAATTTGTAAAGGAAAGTTGGAGATGAAAGAAGAAATGGTGAGCAAAAAAAATTAATTGTGTGTAAGTCTAAGTATACATTGACTATAAATTCTAGTTTGAACGGCAAAAATATGACTATCACCAAATCCTTATATTTATTATAACTAGGTTTTGTTGGTGTGATTTCTTCTGTAGGTGTACAGAAGATGGGTGTCCTCATAAGAAATTTTTTCACACACGTTTTCTCATGAGAATGAGATTAACACCAGATTGTTCCAAAATGTTGATCTCAACGTCCTCTGGATATCTCTTGATTTTGCATGATCTTGACTTAACCAAGTCTCTAGAAGTAGGCAGCTATCCCATTTTGAGAGCAAGAAGAACTACATCAAGTTCAGGTAAGCTTTTATTTTTTGAAGAATTTTCCAAAGAATCTCAGACACAGGGATGGTATATGCTTTCATTCTAATAGAAGGGAAGAAAATTAAAAGACATTCTTTGGAAAGCTCAGTGAGAGCTTTTCTCTTAAGGAAGTGGAATATCTATATGTGTCTCTGACATGGCATTCATTAATTGGTGCCTCTGTATCACAAATGATCTAGGAAGAATAACTGCTAACTCTAAAAATATTTTCTTTTAGCTCTCTGCTAACCAAAAAATCTTTCATCAGTATTTCTAAATCATCACTATCTCCAAAATTAGTGATGGCCTAAGGTAGTATCAATCTTTTTAAATTCTTCTGGAACCCAGCAGATCTTTTGAGTTATAGTTAATATGGAGTTTTAGTTTAAAGTCTGTATTGTATCCTAGACTTTGAAATGTCCAGACACAGATAGCTGGTGCCATCTTATGTCATGACCCCTAAACACCCTCTTGCTAAAGCCCTTTCTTCTCCCGTTGCTGATTCCATTAGATTTAAGTGAAATTAGTGCTCAGAAAAACTTACGCACTATAATTTATCTATATTATGTAATAGAGACTATTTCATCTACCTTTGGGGAAAAAGAGGGCTGATCTGGGAACATAACCAATGTTTATAATATTGTGTTTATGAACAAGAACCCAGAAAAAAAAGACTTAATCATTTGGAACACATAATGTTCATACATTGCTATTAAAAATCAGGTTCAAATGGTTAGAATCTTTCTCCTGTGCGCACAGGGCCACTTCTGAAGATGCCTCATTGTACTGCAATTTTCTAATTTCACTGCTAAAAGTAAAAATTTAAGTTTTACCAACTTATTTGCAAGCATGGGATTTCATAAGTATGCAAGTATAATCCTTTTGGATTCAGAATTTTTTTTTTTAGGTTAAACATTAATAATTAACTTGAGCTTAGTGAGCAAAAGTGATTTAGAGGTCTATTTGGCATTTTTTGATTCAAAAACCATCAAGGTTTTTCTGTCTTCTCAGGGTAATTCTGATACTTAATAACAGCAAAAGGAATTAGATTAATAAGAAGTCCCCACAGAAATGTGGGGCCACTAAAAAAGTGTGATGACATAAATTGCTATTTGGAGTAATGTATCAAACTCAATGTAAAGTTTGTATTGCAGTTCTAAGATAATATTCACATAATTTCAAGAATGATAGAAGTTTTTGGTATGCTTTAGGAACCATCTGTTCATGTTCTCAGTAATGGGCCTGATGTTTGGACCCTATTCTAACATTAAACAATAGGCTGAACAGTTGTTTCCATTCTTATTCAGTTTTCTTGTTCCATTTCATTACAGAAATGATGAGGAACCAAAAATGCTCCTATGTTTATTTGGTTTCTCTTTTTTTTTCCCCTCCCCTTCTCCCGCCCCCTCCCCCGAGCCCCCCCACATCCCCCCACTCCGGTTCAAGCCGTTGTTTCTCAGTCTAGTTGTGTAGGACACAGCACCATGGCCCATGCTGGTATTATGAGCCTTGCGCAACCCCCAGCGGAGGCTGTCGGTTGGCTGCTCACAGCCGCTCTCGCTGGCTGGCCACCGGCTGCTCCTGGCAGCACACGGCAGCCCAGCTCCAGGGAGAGCCGTTACTCACAATCTTAGCTGTAGAGGGCGCAGCTCACTGGCCCATGTGGGAATCGAACTGGCGACCTGGGCGTTGGGAGCACAGCGCTCCAACTACCTGAGCCACTGGGCCGACCGTGGGTTTTCATTTTTATTTCACTTAAACAAGTCATACCTTTCATGCATAAAAGCTTTTAGAAAGGCACCAGGCTTTAGACCACTTCAAAGAGCTATCCTACCTCAGTATTAGTTATAAGCCAGTTTTAAGTGGACATGATGTACTCGCTGTTTCAGATGGATTTTAACAGTAGAGTTCAAGTAGATGATTTAAAAGTTAAGAGACATTACCAGAGTTTTGCTAGGTGTATTGTCAGAACTTTTTTTATTTTCAAGATCTGACCACTTCATCGAGTTCATCTGGCCCTAGAGTTTCTGGTTCACCTTGTCATCATAGTGACTCTAATTCATCTTCTGAGAAACACCTGTCACGAGCCTCGCAAAGAGAAGGTAGGTTAAAAATTGGATTTTATAATCCTGCAACAACAGAGTCTACCAAATAGCTTTCTTTTGGTTTGGTGTTAATCCATAAAGTTAGCCAATAGAGATGAGGCTATCCCTTGCCCCTCAAGTTATCATTTTTCCAACAGCTAAAGAGAGTCTCTAGTGTTAAATATCTTGGGCTTAAATCTTTGTTGGAATTTAAGCTGTGGTTTTATGTCCTGGATTTAGCTCAATGTAGTTTAGAGAGGAAGTAGTTGGGAAATGTAGATTCCAATCAAAGTTGTGGAAATTGAATGAGATTACACATGACTGTTCTGTATAAATCTAAGGGGATGGGTTTATCAGGTGCTTGTGGAAGTCACCTGGTTCCAGCCCAGTAGGCTTTTCGCCCTGCCACGTCCTTAGCTGAGCAATGCCTGGTAGGCTCGGAGGTCTGGTGGGGTAACCTGAGCTACATCTGGCCCCACTCTGCCTTTGCCAGTTATTCCCCACCCACTCGGGCAGAACTAGCTGCTCAGCTTCTTCCTTCCACCCCCTAATTGAAATGCTTTCTACCTATGCAGATTTCTCCTACCATCCCTCTCCAAACTAATTCATATCTAAACTCTTACAGCACGTTTTGTTTGTCCTCTCTCTGGACTGATGGTCAGATACGGTTTTTTATAATTTGAGGTTACCTTTTGGAGATAAACATGTTTCCTACCTACTTAGGGAAGGGACTATACATTAAACTTCTAATTTATGTTTTCCCTGGGTGGCCTCACCTGCGAAGTGCTTGATAAATGCATACTTGATTATGTTGCATGCCTACTATGTGAGTAGAATGGTTTGAGAACCCTTCCTAACCTAACCTATAGTTTACCCAGTTTCCTCTGGATGTTAAAGACTGTGATGTTTCACTTCAAGGTTGAAAACGCTTCTTAAATTTAGAGATTTATACCCAGATGTATAACATTTCTCCTTTGATTAGTAGCAAAAACTTCTTTTGCAGATTTTACCTGTTCTTCTTCTCCTTTGGCTATGGGAAATAAACCAAGGCTCTTAATAATCACTGAGAAAAATCTTTATTGATTAACTAAATCATCTATGAGAAAAAGAAACTTAATTTAAGAATAGTTAACGTGCTTGCTCGTGTATTAGTAAACCCCAAAACAAAACTTTACAGCCATTACATGTTATAGAGAGTTGGGCCTATGAGAAGAGATGATGTATTGGGGTCCTGGGCAGGGAGAACAAGAAAATTTGGGAGAAGAGAGAAGAAAGTGGGGCTTATAGGTCAATTACTCGGAATGTTGGAAAGCCTGGGTCTTCACGTGTCAAAATACTTAACACTGTACTTAGGCAGGTGTGACAGCTGCATAGAGCAGAGGCTTTCTGACTCATTTCAGGATTCGAACTCTATTTTTGACATGAAATCTCCTCTGGATTCTTAGGGTTAACTCTGGTTCCAGGGAAATTAGGGAAAGCCCTGGACCCTCTAGTCTTCCCCACCCTGGTCCCCAGGTGGTTCCCCCCTTTTGCCAACTCTTGAGGAACCTCCAAGGATCACAGCTTGAAAACCACTGTTCAGCTATTTAGAATGGGTTTCTATTCTGCTCTTTTATAGATTTCTAAAATTCTTGAAATAGGAGTTTGTTTTTCTCAAAAACTGTTATTAAAGTTCAATCACATGTAAAATCATTATTTAGGTATAGTTTGGTTGTAACAGTGTAATTTAGAGCTTCAAGGCTTCCATCAATACTGTAGGAATCTAAAGGGAATCTTTTAAAAGAAGATAACACATCGTTTTGAGAAACAATTCACAAAGTGTCTGACAAAGGGAGCCCATTATCTTTAAAGTAACTCCTTCCACGGGCAGAAAAGGGTTGAAATATTTTTCTTGATATTAAATTTCTAAGCTGCTTCCTCACTGTCTGGGAAAGTGGTTCTCCACGTACTGAGGGATATGATATACTCCCATTAGTCGCTTTGGGACTTACGACAGCAGTCACTTTCATTGAGGGCGAGATAGAAGGAAAAGATGGGCCATAGCAGAGTAGGAAGAGGTATGGTGGGCAGTCTCCCCCCCTGGTTTTGACACGCCTCTATGTGAAGTGTCCTCCAGCACCTCCAAACTACAGATCTGCTTGTTGTTTATAGCACTGCCCTTGGTTGCCACTCAGTCCTGCTCCTCGTACACCTAATCGGCATTCTTTTATATAAAGGCCGTCTCCATGGCTTCCAAATATTTTTCTCTGGACTGGAGAGCACCAGGGCCTCTGAGATGAGAATTGTTATCTTTTACTTTTCCAGATTTCCTTTCATGTCACATACTTGGGTTTTACTTAAATAAAGAGCTTTCTGAGATGTTGATCCAAATCAAAAGGACCTCTAGTCAGCTTTCATCCGTAGCCTTACGTCATCAGTGATTCCTACTGCAGAAACTTCTTTAGTCCTTGTCATACCTTTTCCACCTCACCCAAAAGAGACTCACACCCCATACATTGAGGGCACCGTGGTAGCATAAGGCAGGCAAAGGAATGAAAGCATGGGCGGTGGCTGAGAGAAATCAAAGCTTTGATGAGCTGCATTAGTCCTCTGATAATACAAATCCCACACACTAATTTTCTTGTATCTTAGGAGTTTCACCACGAAATAGTCTTGAAGTCTTAACTCCTGAAGTTCCTGGTGAGAGAGACCGTGGAAACTGCATCACGTCCTTACAGCTGCACCCAAAAGGCTGGGCCACTCTTCTTCGGTGCTCAAGCAACACTGACGATCAGGAGGTACTGGCAGCAGCCCTCTACCTTCATCAGGGCGGTCTGGGCTCGTGGCATCTTTCTCCCTTGAAAACCCTTCTTCCTCCTCTTTGGCCTGGGCTTGGCAAGCTGGGAAGTGCTTTAAAGCAATGATCAGCTCAGACTGTGACCAGCTTCTTTCCTCCTTCATCACATTGTAAAAAAAAAAAAAAAAAAAAAAAAAGCCTTTATATGGTAAACTCAGGACTGAGATATTTCAGCTAGGCTGACTAAATGTGTGGTTTTGCTAAGCCAATTGGGTATTGTAATTGTTTCTTTTTAAAAACCAAGGAAACTTTGGGAAAGGAAAGGACTAAACTGATGAGTAGGGGCAAAGGTCTCATATTATGTTATGATTTTCACCACTCTGGAAAGCAGGAGTCTTCCAAGGATCTCACTAGCTTTAGAAGCCACAGCTGAAAGAAGGAGAGAGGAGCCTTTGAAGTATGTAGGAGAGTCATTCTAAAGCATGAATGTCTTAACCCTAGAATTTTTTAAATATGAAGATTGTTGTTACTCTCAGAAAAGGGAATTATCAGTACAGACGTCACAGTGGCCTCTGGGAATAAAAGGCTTTAAAGCCTTTTAACCGCACAAAGTAACCGTAGCTTATGAAGATAAGAAGGTGTGGGGCCTACAGGTTTGTTAGTTGGAAAAGGGGTGGCATTCACATGAATGATTTCTTCCAACAATTCTGTGGCTTTGGCATCCTATGGAGCTTTTTTAAAAAAGGAATATCTGTAGCCCTATCTGGGGCTCTATAACTTTGGTTTGTCTCTCTTCTCTCCCTCTAGTGGACTTGTGTCTATGAATTCCAAGAAGGCCCTCCCGTGAGACCTGTCTCACCTCGCTGTCCCCTACGACTGACTCATTACATTGAAGAAGCCAATGTAGGCCGGGGTTATATCAAAGAACTCTGCTTCAGCCCTGATGGCCGAATGATTTCTTCCCCACACGGCTACGGCATTCGCTTGTTGGGATTTGACAAACAGTGCAGTGAACTTATTGACTGTTTGCCCAGCGAAGCCAGTCCCCTTCGGGTGATCCGTTCTCTGTACTCGCATAATGACGTGGTACTGACCACAAAGTTCTCTCCCACACATTGTCAGATTGCCTCAGGGTGCCTTAGTGGACGGGTTTCTTTGTATCAGCCAAAGTTTTAGGCACAACTTATCAAATAAGGAACTCTTCTGGTGTTTGATTTATAAATTACTTCAATTTAGGTGAAGTATTTTCTTTTAGAAGATCTTAAAAGTCTGGGTCAAGATCCTGTTTCTTATAGGTCTGTGAACACACCTGTGACCTGAGTGCTTGGTTGTCCGGCTTCGTAGGGGCGTCGCCAAGTTAGACTCTGCAGCATCACCTTTGCCGCATTCCTCAGCTCCTGCTGGCCTGTGCCACTGAGCTCCAGCTCTTCTGGTGATCGCATGGTAGCTCTTGTCAAGTTTCTTTCTTTTCTTTCTTCTTTTTTTTATTTTATTTTGGTGTGAATTTTGTGGACATTTGGCAGAAGTTTGGGTTGAGTTGGGAGAAACCCATGATACTACAATAAAACCCAGAAGTTTGATGTTGGCACATTGGCTGTTGAGAAGAAATTTCATCTTCACTTATCAGTATACTTGGCCTTTTAAATTTGCTGTATGTTTCTCTATGATGAGCACAGATAATGACATTATTCTCCTAACAGATAATCTTGCAACACAATGTCTTTTAAGCTTCCTGTTAAAATTATGTATCTTTTTTCACCATGAGAGGGAATTTTTGTGGGTGAAATTCTAGAAGGAACATTACCACCTCTCTTTGTAATTTACTTGACGAATTTCAAAATCCCTAGCACGTTCCCTTACTTGGTATCTTGTTCTTGTCAGCATTAGAAAGGAAAAGAGGAGAAGGAGTGGGCTTCGTCATTTCTATTGTATAGAAGAGGATTTATTTATTGGATCAGTACACTGTCTGACCACAGAGTAACTAGAACAATGTGGTCAGATTTTGTTTTCTCTGCCAGATTATCTGAATCACACAGGATGACATGTTATATAGTATTGGGGTGGAGGGGGAATTGAGAGTAAAGAGGTGTGTTTTAGTCATATTTCTTCTTTGAGCCAGCTGGTGCAAGCTCAACTTTCTTCGCATTTGTGAGGAGAGAACCGCAAGTCTTCTTCAAGCTGTGGGCAAAACTGGTAGTCAGTGAGCTGGATGTCGAGACCAAGAGCTGATATGAAGGCCTTTGGTTGTGTTTTGTAAGGAACACAGCAAGTAAAAAGCACCAGGGAGGGCTCAGGCACAAGGCCGACCGGTCTGCTGAAGTAAGCAGCTTTCTTCTCGTCTCCTCCACTTTGGATGGTGTTCTGTGTGGAAGGGATTTCCCAGAGGCTGGAATGATTTAAGCCACATGCTAGTTTTTCCCTCTTAGATCACATTCTTTTAGGCCAGTGGTTCTCAAACGTTAGGATGCGTTATAATCGAGGAGCTTGTGAAAAATACAGAAAATGCGCTCCTCTTAGGAGCTCCTGATTCCGCCAGGGAGAGGACGAGAATCTGTTTTTAACAGGAACCTCAAGTAATCTTTATGCAGGTGGTCCCTGGCTCATTCAACCTCAGTAAATACTTCTGTACCATCAGCTGCTGGACACCAGCGCCCAGAATGTGTTTTGATTATTGAAAAACAAGTAAATGAAAGCAATTTCAGAGGTAGAAAATACCGTAAAATGGAGTCAGTCTGATTATTTAACGAATGAGAGAAGATAAGTGACTTGCCTATGGCCATCCTGAAAAATTAGTGGCAGAACCAGGACTTGAATTCAAGTCTCCTAATTCCTTGCTCAGGGCAATTTCTACTGTATTATGCTGTCTGTTAAAACAATGACTCATGAACACTTTTTTTGTTTTTAAGTTATATTATTGTGAATACCCTTAAACTGGCCAATAGATGAAAAAGGAAGACATGGGAGTAGATGCTGAGAATTCCAACCATAAGAAAAGTATTTTAAATCTTATACAAATGTTTAAGCAACCCAAATACATGAATAAAAATGACATTTCTTTGTAGGACCTACTGACAGCCATTCACACACATGTATAGAGATTACATCTCACTTGGAACAATGTTGGCTCTAGGACAAATTTTAAAAATTAGATCGACTTACCATGGATGTTAAAAAAAATGGAAACTTTTTGGTTATCCAAAAAATTACAGTGAAGTGCAGTGAAAACACGGGTTTGCCATAAACTTTTTAAAAAACATATTTAAAAGAAAATAAAGTTTTGGAGGCAAAAACACTCAAGGTTAACATTAAAAATAAGCTACTAAGTATGACAATTGTATTGATAATCAAAAGAAGGTCCCATAAATTACATCCCCTTTGGAGACAGTTCTATGTCAGATGCTGGGCACACATGTCGCCCAAGTCTAAATTTCAGTTCAGGATTCTTTAACCACTATAGAGCATCTATCAGGTATCAAACGATGTACGTACTTTACTCCTAACCCTCACAGAAAACTTGCAAGGTAGGTGGCATGAGCACCAATTTATTCTGGAGGAAATAGAGGGTCAGAAAGAATAAGTGATTTGTCTTAAGTCACAGCACCTGATGCCAGCACCAGGATGCAAACCTAGATCTGCCTGCTGTAGTCCAAAGCCTGTGCTCACTACTCTGCCATTTTGCCCTGTAGTTTGTAAAGGATGATACGCTGGCCTCTTAATTTACTTGTTTAGCATCCTCTGGAAGTTCTTTATTATGGCCCTGGCTTACCTTCTGCCCCATGTAAAAGAATGGTTGCAAGGTTGGTAATTTTCATTAGAATTAATACCATAAACTGCAGGGCATACATACACTCCATTGTTAACTAAAAATCGTTAACCAGGATAAGTAGCTATAAAATAAAGAAAAATGGAAGATGCAGAGCCACACAGATGAGAATTACAAATTCACAACCAGCAAACTCAATAAAACAACCCCCGTCTCTTTTAGATATGGTCATGATTAACCGTCATCAGGGATATTAATCAAGGAATTAAAGGTGTCCAGGAACGGCTTTACTATGGGAGGAAACCACATCTTACAATTTCAAGGTCCCTTTTCACTTAGAGTATAAAATCTAATCTGGTGTTTTTTACTTTAAATTTGATTCAGTCATTTTTATTCATGATAATTGGTAAATGTATTATAACTGGTAATATAGTATAATCGTTGGTAACTGTAATATAAATTATACTTTTGTTTTAAAAAGCTTTCTGCAGAACAGCATATTTATGGCAATGCGATGTTAAATGAGTTTAGGAACATCAAATATACCGCAGTTGCTTATTTTCAATTGTGAAAATGAAGTGGCTAAAGCAGAAGAGACCTCTATTTTAATCTTTGAAAATGTGTGTGGTCTTTTTTTCTCAGAAGCCCAAAGAACATGTAAATTTTTTTATTCTCCTTGTTACATCCCTGAGAAGAAGCTATACCAAAAACTTGATAAAAACAAGCAAGGAAAAGGTAAATCATGCTCCCCACTCCTGTGTCTAGAACCAAGATCACATTATACCATTAGTATTCAAGTTTTGTTTGCTAGGAAGTGCAATACAGGAAAAACATGCTGAGAATCTTGTAGAAGCCTAGTGTGTCCCATATTAGTCAGAGTATGTGGTATTGGCACCCATAAATAGCTGTCAAGCTTGTGTTTAGAACTATTCTGATAATTTACTGCTGACAATCATCCCGATTTAGTGACCAGCAGTCACAGAGAGCTATGAAATGTCACTAAGTAACACCCTGTGTTTGTCATGAAGGAAAGCATATATGTGAATTTTGGGATAACTCATGTGTATCTCTTAAGTGCCAAAATTTAAAACTTGTAATTATTTTTTGATGCAAGTGTTTCAGATATGTTAGTATACCTCCCTGCCTTCTTAAACAGCATGCTGGGTATAATTCACTTTCATGATAAAAAGTAAAAGTTATATTCATGTGTCATTACAAATATCTAATGAGCTCTGATGTATATAAAATACTTCATAAAATGTAAAGGGCTATAATAAATGTGAGTTAATATCAATTATTATAAAGTGGTTCCCTCAGCCCTGAGGTATATATAATCATTTGCCTCAGATTGCTGGATTTTTTTTTAATTTAAAAATGTTTTATATCTGCTAAGTAGTTTGTTATGTCTCCTACCACACTATCAATATGCCCGCCTCTAACAGGCTCCCCGTTTCCTTCTAATGCGCTGTGTTCATCTGCTGTGAGCTGGGACCTGAGATAACCAAGCCTGCTTAGTGCTGACAGCTGGACAAGCTCTGGGTGCAGTCTTTGAGACAGCTCTTTGGTTGCTTACTACCTTTCTGACCGGTTCACAGTAACCTTCTGGATAATAGAAGTTTCCAGTTAAAGCCTAGGCTAGCGGTTTTTTCAGTTGCCACTAAGTAAAATACTACAAACTAAGGATGTTGCTCAAGTAAGGGGTAAACAGCAGTGCACCAAAGAATAGCAAAGCGACAACAAAGGCTCTGTGCTTGCACAGGGGTCTTTCATGCTTTTAAAAAAAAAAGAAGAATGCAGAGGGAAAAAAAACAAAACCAAATCCAGATAGACTTACAGAGTATTTCTGATGCCATTAAACTTTGTCAATACCCATTAAAATACATGCTTAAATTATCACACGTTGTTACAAAGACACAGTTTAGTTTCATTGCAGAATAAGATTGTACCAAAATTTCTACCCTTAAAGATAATTCCCTAAGAATTTCTCCCTTCAAATAATAATGGAAATTATTATCTAAAGGAAAGTCTCAAATTTACCTGTATACTGCTCTTTAGTTATAAATAGTGATAGAAATATGGGTTCTGTCAAAAGCTCCAAGGAACACATCTCACATACACTCACCTCCTGTATGTATGTGTATATAAACGTCACTGTAAATGAAAATGTCACCCAGAGATAATAAAATAATTTTTAAAATTTAAATCTGGTCCAAAGTATTTAAAATAGATAGAATTTTCAGTTTTCCTAAGTTTCTTCCTCATTTAGATTTCATGGTTTTTACATTAAAGATTGACTATATGAGTTTTATTTTAAATTTCACTGCGTCTTCCATTTTTAAACTGTTCTTTCTAGTAAATTTTAGATTCCATTTTCAGGAAATTTGGAGTGTTCCAGATAATATACTAGACACAAGGAAGTTTTCTCACTGGGCTCTGAGGTGCTGTAAATTCTTATACTAGACTGTAAGCTCCTTGGGGGCAGGGGCTATCTTATTTATTGTCTCCTCAGTGCCCGGTACAGGACCTGACAGAGTAGTTGTTCAATCAATGTTTTTTGAATGAATCAAATGAACCTCCACCATATGTGGCCTCAAATTCTTATGAAGCTAGATTGTATTGTGCAGATTATTCAGTACTAGAGAAATCCATCATTTATTATTACAATGAATAGACTGTATTCATCAGAGTAATGTTTTTTCTGACCAGAAGGTCAGAAAAACTAAGCATTTCTTACTGATCTGGAAAACGGCTAGTTAAGACTATTTTTCACTCAACCAACATTTGAATCCCTACTATATGCCTAGTCCAGTACTTGAAATTCAAGGGACAAAGGTAACTAAGGTTTTAATATTCCATAGCTGCAGCTGAAATAGACTTAGATGCAGGGATGGCTTCATGGGTGTGTGACCTGTGCAGTCACACAGGGCCCTGCACTGAGCAAGGCCCCATGTTTGGTTTAATGCTGTGCTGAAGCCATCTTGAAATTCTTAATTTTTTGAACAAGGGGCCTTCATTTTTGTTTCGCACTGGGTTCACAAGTTATGTCACTGGCCCAGCTTGGATATTATCATTTTGACATGGTGGAAACAAACTATAGCAAAAATTATAGTATCTTTTACCTACCTTCTGGTAAAGATATTCACATTCATTGAAAACTAGCCATAAAGTGAATGATTTGGTAAAATAACTTCTAAAATCTGAAATTAGAACTAAGTACCTCCCTCCCAAACTTTTTAGCAGATCAAATGTTCTTCATTTCAGAATTAGAAAAGCTTTCTAAAAGTTTAATCGGCTTTCACCTTTTCAATTAAGTTGTTTTGACTTTTCAAATGGATGAATGTAGAGTGGTAGGTGAATTTATTTTATCTACATGGATACCTACATATAATTTTAAGGTTTTAATAAACCTTGTATTAATATATGCACTGAATATGTTATATATGCCAAATATATATTTAGTATAAGTCTACCTCAAAATGTGCTTTAAAAAAAGTAAATGCTACTTTGAAACACTTGACACACTTTTTGTGTGTGGTTAACCTGATTAAAAGGTTGATGGCAAACTTGCATTTAGCAGTAGTTTGAAAATTTTTGATTAAATCGCTTAGGTGTTCATCTTTAGACCAGAATCAGGCATAAGGCTGTGACAGGAGGGACGTGGTGGTTCTTGTGAAAGTCTAAACTTTTTCCATCATGTAACCCCTATCAGCAAAAACGAGTGACTACAGTCCAAATTTTGATTATTTATAAATTATATATATACATATACTATTGTACTGATCTACACGTACATTATAAAACATGTATAGAGAAAAAGGAAATTTAAAAAGAATTAAGATGTTTTTTTTAAAAGAATTCGATTTTTAAAAACTCAAAGTTCTCCAGTACCTCCTGCACTCCCAGGGATCTTGTGCTTCCTCGGGTGTTAGCACATTTCATTTTGTGAAGGCCACTGTCCTAAAAACATACAATTGGCTTTTCCACTGAAAACACATTTACTAAGATCCGATCCATTCACGACTGTTCACTAATGTTCTGGCCATTTTTATAAGTTTATGCAATATGAATCATGTTTTGCAGAGTTTTATAAATTAGTTCTTTATTCAGTGGAAATTGTATTCATATAAATAGGAATTTTGTTGGTTAATTTTTACTTTTGTTTTTCAAGCTGTATACAGGGATTGGTTCTCATATAGAGACACTTAGAACATGCTCTTTTTCAGTGTTCCCTAGAATGATGTTTTCTTGTTGTATATTGAAGTGTGATTGGTGGTTCATTTTACCATACTATTTTAATTCATTAGAAAAATGACAAATTTGGGACACTCATTTTTTTTGTAAGTCACTGAAGAGAAACATAGAGTGAATCCCTTTCAATTATTTCATGAACATAAGCATTTAGATAAACTGATTTAACTAACGATAGCACTAATTATCACTATTTCTGTTATTCCTATGACTAACATACTATGGGCTATTTAAAAACTTTTTTATTTAAAAGGAGAGGGTTATTTGGCATGCATTTATACTAATGAATTAAAATGTATTTTAGTTTCCTATTACTGATGTAATAAATTTCCACAAACTTAGTGGTTAAGACAACACAAATTTAAGTCCATTAATTTTTCTTCCAGGCCCTTCCTTCTGACAGAGGACATGAAAAGTGGTTAACTCTAACATGCGTTAGGATCACTTAGAGGGCCTGTTAAAACGCAGACTGCTGGGTCCACACCCAGAGTTTCTGATTTCTGGGATGAGAGCCCCCACGTTGCATTTCTAACCAGTTCCCAGCTGGTGCTATAGGTCTGGATACCACCGCTTGAGAACTACAGATACTGAAAATGCAGTTAGGGTTTTGATTTCTCATGGATGACAGATCCCATGGATCTTTATGGAGATAAAGGAAGCCAGTTCAGAGAAGATCTTAACTTTGGAGGTTGACATTCTAGATGGACAATATGCGTCCATCAGCTATGCTATTCAGTACATTGTCAAGTTGGCACTCCTTCAGCAAGAGCTAAGATTTCCCTAATTTAACACGATATTTAAGTTACTGAGCAGTTAATTAAGCTAAGATCATCTTACCTTCTCAGGAACAGACTGGTGCTTTGTGGCTTATCTTCTAACTCAAAAACAGTAAACTGCTGCAGAAATACACACTCTAGTGTGAGCTGTAAAGAGCTGCAACTGCCAGAAAAGGAACAACCAAAACGTTAACCAGGGCAGAGACAACTCAAAGCATTGTTTTAAACTTTTTGGGGGAAAGAACTGTTTCCATTGAAGGCCATTTAAATTATGGTTCCACCAAACTGCTGCACGGACATTAACTTGCAAAAGCCCCTTCACTATAAAAGACTAAGTTTTGTCTGAGTCAAATGAAGGATCCAGATTTCATTGTGAAAGGATTACTTTTTAAAAGTTAAAGTATCAGATCTATTCTGAATACATTGTATTTATGAAGCAGTTATTACCTAAATAGTATTTTTGTGTGTGTCCTTAATAAATGTTTGTAATTAAAAGGATTTCCTGGCATTTATTATAAGTTGCAGTGTATTGGCAGGAAAATCATGATCTTTACCTTGGTGCCTTCAAGGGGTAGATAAGACTCTTCACCTCCGGGGTAGTCTCAAGAAAAAATAAGTTGACTGGCCTCCATTTTATCCCCCGGCCTGTCACAATCTGTGGGGGGTATTGTGGGCCTGAGGAAAGGGAGGAGGTGGTTGCCATTTCATTATGACTAGCGGAAAAGGTAAGTGAATTACTATGCCATAGGCCTGTACTCCCCTCTAGCAAGTATTTCTGTAGTAGCCTATGATTTCACGGCAGTCTAACTAACACACTAAAAGAATTATACTGAGTCTCTCAACATATCACTAACATCACATATTGTGATAAGTCCCCTAATGATTTTTCTCAACAGGTTATTATGAAAATGTTCCAACATACAGCAAAGTTGGAAGAATCTTACTGTGACCATCTGTTTGCCAAGATTCTACCATTAATATTTTACTCGGCTTGTTTTATCACTTATCTAATATGCCATCCAGCAATCCATCTTAATTTTTTGTATTTTGAATAAATTGCAGATATCGGTACCCATCCTTCTAAAAATCCTCAGCAATATATATCCTTCAAGTGTTTTTTCTTTTGTTATAAAATTTCTGTGTGATGCACACAAATATCACCAGTAAGTTTATCCAAATGTATACACGTGTGTAACCCAAACCCCTATCAAGATACAGCTTCCTACCTTCCCCCCAGAAAGTCCCCACATGCCCCTTCCCAGGCACGTCTCCGCCCGCATCCCTCCCAGAGGCAGCCCTAGCTTTCCCACCATAGATCTGCCTCTTCTACAACTTCACTTAAATGGAATCATACATTATGAGTTCCCCATGATGATTTTTAAAAGACAAATTCCTAAGAAATTCCAAGTGTCTCTGAAATAGGGAGTCATAGTGATAAAAACATCTGGGATCAGATTATGAGTCATTCATTGAACGGGTATCTCTGAGAACGTCTGGTCTGCGGATACAATGATCAGAAGACAGTCCCTGCTCTCACGTTCACACTGTCTGGAAGAACACAGCAGACACCACGGAGACAGCGGGCTGACAGTCATCACCTGTCACAGGAGACCTAATGTCGCCTGGGAGCCAGTGGGACATCAAGGGAGGTTTAAATTTTTACTTTAGAATCTGTCTCAGACACCCAATGCTTTGTTATTTTTCAACAAGTCTACAATCTTATAACTTAAAACGGTTTCTCTTTAAATAAGGGCAGTTTTAGAGCACCGAGCAGATGTAAGTCAAATTTGCGAAATAAAGTGAACAAAAAATTATAAAAGGCGCAAATTGAAATTATCAGGGATTCAGTTTTTCTCTATTTTGAGCTGATATAAACTCACATGTATCTAGTATTGCTCCCAGACACAAAAACAACATGCTTTCTGTTCCTGGACCACAAGTAGCAGAAACTCGGAAGAACTCCAAACAGCAAGTCTTTTCGTCCTCTGGGACTCCGCCCTAGCTTTCCCGAGGCAAATCACATCTTTTACTCTCCAAGTTCAGGCCCTCACCTCAGAACCTCTTTACTCTTTATCTTCATATTTTACATGAAAATTACAAATGAAAAGTACTTCAGTCCCATACCCATTTTTTCCTACTACTGTTTCCCCGAAAATAAGACCTAGCCGGACAATAAGCTCTACTGCGTCTTTTGGAGCAAAAATTAACATAAGACTTGGTCTTATTTTACTGTAAGACCCGGCCTTTATAATATAATAATGTAATTAATAGAATACCCAGTCTTAATAATTTTTGCTCCAAAAAACGCATTAGAGCTGATTGTCCGGCTAGGTCTTATTTTCGGGGGAAACACAATATTACGTCTCCAAACTCCATGGCTGTTTTTTTAGTGGGGACTGAAGAGTGGCGAGCTCAAGAAAACCTGCACATTTTTTAAAAAAATTATTTTCCTAGCAAAGTATGAAAGGAGTTAAGGAAAGTTCTGAAGCTTCTTTTTGCCTGAGGGAAAGGAGGAAGTTATATAACAGGAGCCGCCTATTACTACAGATAGAACCCCTGAAAGATAAATTAGCTCCTTTTTTCTAGTACCATCTGAAGCAAAAAGGTAGCATCTCAATGTACCTAAATGCATTCCCCTTTTTTGGGGTACCCCCTATCAGGAGCAAGTAACTGCTGACTTATCATAACCCCGACTGGTTCCCAGAGAACCCGAGCTGAATGTTTTATTTTTGTTGATGATGAAAAGGAGAGCAACTAGGGAGGTGCTTGCTCTGAACGATTAAATCACGGCACTGCCTTCATTCATGGCACTTCCACAGTAACAAAGCAGCAGTCAATGCCACAACAGTTATTTTAAGGAATACTTCCTTCTTGCCCTTGTCCGTCAACTTCAGCTGAGTTCCACAATTCAAACAGTGCAAGGAGCGGTAAGAAAAACAGTGCCTGTACATACATACAATCCTGACACAATTTTTTTCCTCAAATTAGCTAGACATTTTTCAGACTAAAAAATAGCTAGAGGATAATCAAGAACAGTCATCCGCTATTTAGCTCATGTTACGGACTTCACGTGTCCCCCAAAAAACTTGTATGTTGAAGCCCGTATGCCACCCCCACCCCGCAATGTGGTGGCATTCAGAGGTGCGCCCTTTGTGAGGTACTTAGGTTTAGATGAGGTCATGAGGTTCTCTCTCTGCCGTGTGAGGACACAGTGAGGAGTCTGCACACACCAAGAAAAGGCCTCTGACCAGAAACCAAATCTGGTTTGGAACTTCATCTTGGACTTTCCAGCTTCTGGAACTATGACAAACGTCTGTTGTTGAATCATCATCTATGGTATTTAGTTACGGCAGCCCCGAGCAGTGTAAAAATATTTTCCTTAACCTCCACGACCCATCAAGGGATAAAGGTTAGACAGGATATTCCAGAGCGCTGGAATCCTGAATATCCACGTCCTTCATTCCCTTGATTCTTAAATACCTGAGACACGGACCAGGTGTCAGGCGCTGTACCAGGCACTTGGAACCATGGCAACTAGAGCAGTCCCTGCCTTGTGGGGCTGGCCTGGCGCTCGGAAGGGGCAGGTGGCGTCAAGTAGTCACAGTAAAACGGATGTGTAGCCTAAGAACGTGTGAGGAGGGGAACGTGAGTTAATCCTGCGAGTGTGAGCCAGCTTCCCTGGGGAAGTGCCATTTGACCTCCATCTGGAGGCCTCCGTAGGAGTGACTGAGTGAACGGAAGGGTAGTGTCAGGGTAACGGCTGGAGGCAGTGACGGGGCAGCACAGTCTCAGCTGCAGAGGAGAGTGAGGCAGGGCTTGCATCATTTCATCTAAAAAAATCACTCAGCAATAAAGAATGGATTGCGGGGAGATGAGAATTTGGGAAAATCCTGTTTTATTCTCCATTTCTGCTTCAAAATCAGATATGCTTATGTTGGCGGGGGAGGGAACATGTTCCTATTAGAAACTTCAGTTGCTAAACGGATTCGGTTGGGAACCAGCCTGGGGAGACGGAGTGCTCTGCGGCCGTGCAGAGCTGCCCTCGGCCCCTTCCAGGGCCACCCTGAGAAATACTCTCGACATACTCCCCTCACCCTGTGGGTTAGCACGGCTGCTGGAGGCGGGTTAAAATGACATTTCATCAGATGACATATAAAACACCTCTTTTATTAATTCAGAAGTTCAGAAGTATTCACTTTTATAAAGAATTTTTACCCTAAGCTGGAGTTTTAGAAGCATTATAGGGCAACTGCTCCCTTACCTACCGTGTTTCCCGGAAAATAAGACCTCGCCGGACAATCAGTTCTAATGCGTCCTTTGGAGCAAAAATTAATATAAGACCCGGTCTTATTTTACTATAAGACCCGGTCTAATATAAGACCAGATCTTATATTAATTTTTGCTCCAAAAGACACATTAGAGCTGACTGTCCGGCGAGGTCTTATTTTCGGGGACACACGGTAGTGGTCCTCATCAAGCAAACTGAACTATCTTCAGACGCAGGGAGCACCTTACAACTTAATATGGAAACCAACAGTGTAGCTAACGTAACTTCATACTCTCTTCCCATAACGGAGCAGCTCTGGAAAGCAAATACGAAAATCAAAAATCGCGAAAAGCACGAACATCCAGACCATTTAGCTTGGGGTTAAGCATAACCTCAGGGTATACAACTACAACAGAAATTATTGGGTGAGTTGAATTTACCAAGACAGTTTTATACTCAATAGGAAGTTTCTCTCACTTGAGAAAAAGCTTTAAAAACAAAATGCTTTGCAGTTCAGCTATCTGGAAAATTAACTTCTTTGTAACTCTTGATCAAACAAGATGGATAAATGAAGGACTGTTCTACCTACAAAGTTACCAGGGTGAAGTCCCTAAGAGTCAAAGTTGTGCGCTAAACGTATTACCAACAAAAACACTAACAGATACACCTACCACAAAAAAGGAAAAGTGCTCTTAACCCTAACCCAACCACAAGAAGACCAAATGGACTTAAAAAAAACTTTATTCCAAAGAGAATTACCAAAAGAAGCATGTTAACTCGGAAACACTTAACATTTTTTCATTTAAACTCATATAGTCACAAAACTCAAAAGTATCAAAAACAGCTTAGTGTGCTTAACCACTTTTAATAATGAAACTTTAAAAAAGGAAACGTGGACTGACCCCCACGCAATGTAGGGGCCATTTAGGCAAGCAATATTTAATGTTAAGCAGAAAGACAGCATTAAAAACTAAAATCCTCAAATTTAAGGAGAATGCCTGTTCAAGTCTTTGATATGCATTTATGTGCACAAGAAAACATTATTTTAAAAGAAACCAAGTCTTTCTTCCAATGTGAGCGGTCTCGCCTTCATTCTGACTTGCTCACCCCTCCCACTAAAGTACTTCATCTACACTGAACCGTGTTGGGCAACGTGATTCTTACCGTGAAGCTCTCTACGCCCCATTTCCACATCTTGTCCACCACCCACCGTTCCCTTCCATGTTTGCACAGCCTTCTATCGAGTAGGGAAGCTCAGGTCTCCAAAAATGATTATATATACACAATTGTTTCACTGCACAGTTCACAATATACAGCAGATGATTGCATATAACCAACTATAAAGGAAGATAAATATTGACTATGGAGACAAAAACACCAACTTGTCTCCAACACAAAGGAAACAGACACACAAATGTGCCACCATATTGTTTACGCTGTGGCCCCGTCCTGGGGGCTCGTGCCACTCTAAGGATGTTAAATACAGAATCCATAACATCAGCCGTGACGTACAGGAGGCAGGAGTGCCCCGAGCCCATGAGGAGTCTGTGTCACATGTGTAACAGGAAGGGTCACTTTTAAAGCTTTTCAAAGTTATTCGATGTTTGCCCTTTCAAAATCACCGTTATTAGTTCACACTAAAGGTAAAAACAAGTTAGAATCTCTTACTTACTGATAATACATTTTGACTTAAAAGTTCAGACAAAGCTGTTGGCTACAAGTTCTGTTGCATTTTTGTCAAGTTTAAGAAGTCTATAGGACAACACAAAACCATCCCTGGTATTTGCAGTTTGGTCTTCAAAAGCTGTAAAAAGTGACAAAGAAATCCAAAAATGTTATGGGTTAAAACCATTAAAAATATTTATTGTTTTTAAATGCCATGTATTCGAGACAGCAGAAACCCAAGCGGCCTCCTTTGAATTCTCACTTCATTTGTATTTCACCAAAGTGCTTTAGAACTTAGATTTCTACCACCTACATGGAGTGTACAGACGAAAGGAAGCCCTGTGAACTGCAGGCGCATGGCGTCCTCCCAAGGCCAGGGCGTGAGCCCGGGCAGCTCGCCTCCATGCTGAGCACCACGCCCAGGGGTGCTCCGGGACACACACAGGAACGAGGGGTGCAGGCAGCAGTCCCTGCCATTCATTTCTCAGAGTCACTTCAAATCCTGACTATTCGACAGGCCCAAGGATGCTACTCACATTTATTTGGTGACAAACTGTTTTCTAAAATCCTTACATCTGCACCTTGGTTTCTGATGTAAACGGCCATTCGTAGCACAACATTGTCAAACAGAGCTATTTATTGTAAAGCTCCTGAGCCTGATGACTGCCTGACAAATGCTTGATGGCGACCGAACCCTTTCCAGTCAGAGGATGTTCATCTTATTTGACCAGCCATACTGCGTGTAGAAGTAAACATCTTTTTTGGATTATCTGCCCAGAAACTGAGTAAACTACCAATTGAGTCCCTGATTTTATTTTGGTGTGTGCACATATTCATATGCAGTTACCCAGTGTAATGAAAAACATAGTAAGAAACCTAACTACTCTGCCATGTTAGGTGCTGGAAAGCAATCTTAACTACATAATATTTACAAATGTAGGTTTTTAAAAGATAAATCACTTTTCTAGGATGTTTCATTATTCAATTGATGTATGAGCCACTTGCCTTATTTCGGAAAAAAAAATTTTAAAATCTGATTCCTTTGACAAGTTTTTGTGTTGGGTAAGGAATGAGTAAGTTATCCAATCATTACCAGCTTCTAGAATTTAAAATTAACCCTTCAAATATCTTTAGATCTTCTTAAGCTAATTGCTTAAATGATCAAGTGGTAAAACTGGGTTCCCAAAATGTAAAATTCCTAATACAATTCTTTATTTCCAAGTGTAAAATGAAAAAATGACAGCTAATACTGTGGGGTGAAAGCTATCCTGGGTTTTCCCTCCCTCCCCCAAAACATTTAGAAACCACGGGAAAAAAATCTGGAATCTTATTAGACCTCCAAAATAAAATTGTGTGGAAGTGTTTTTGTTTCTTTTCAAGGAGTTTCAAGAGAATAGGATACCTGAATAAGACAAACTACTACTCAAAGGAAAAAACCCAAAGCTGTTTGCTAAGTTGGCAATATTAATTCAAAGAAATTGAGCTACAGAGTTGATCTGTATGCAATTAATAAGACTCAACAGGATGAAATGCTTGTAACAAAATTTAAGTTTCTCCATCTTTTGGCAATGAAATAAGTTGAGATAAACATAAAAATACTTTGGATGGGTTTAAGGTCACATTCAGAACTAAACAGAAAAGTTTCAAACCTAGAAAGCAAAATGGGAGCTTTCATTAGCTTCTTGAGTCTACCATGTCTAAACAGAAATGGTTCAGATAATGACTATCCCCAACAGGTGCTTTGTTTTAAAACAAATGCAATTTATTATCATGAAAAGCCTACACCTATTAAGCTCTGTTCTTGTTCTGCTCCTTTGCCCTACCACATAGACGCTTCAGTTTAGCAAAGACTACCCTTTGCAACGCCTCCTAAGAGCAGAGAAGCAAGAAATGAAGGAATAAAAGTAAGCCTGAGAATTCAAGGGGCCCTAAGAACCTTTTCTCTGGTCATGGCCACTTATGTTTCAATCAGAAGGTTTAAAGACTTTGGGGAAAAAGACTGTGTTGGGTATTAGTTTCCTCATCAAAAGCCATCATTCAGATAGACAGCTATTAACTAGGCAATTAGCCTAAGTTCTCTGGAAATGACAACGCCCCCTCCAAAAAAAAAAAAAAAAAACTTAAATTTTCCTATTGGAACCTTTTGCTATGAATTCGTTGGTGCTTAAGAAAAACAGCTTTGCTCATAATTCATTGTGCCCTGGACATATGACATCAACTTGTATTTGGCCAATTAGGAATGAAGCCAAACTGCATTCTCCTTAGGTCTAGTCAGTTGATAAATGGCACTTAACTGATGATTTCTTTCATGTAATCTTTAACAAGAACTCATAAGTCGCATTGATTATGCCCCAAGAGATGAGGGAGCGATGGTAATTCAGATGGGCGCCTCTGAAAAGATTTGTTAGTTTCCTGTCCCGTTCTAACCAGATTTTTTGGAAAACCTTGGGGAAAGACTGAAATTCCCCACCAATCTGAGACTGCATGCGCGTTTTTACAACATTGACTGGAAAAAACAAGATTCCCAACATGGCCCCCAACAGGCCTCCGCAGATAAAATCATTGACCAGGTGAGCACTGTGAGTCGTAGCGGTCGGCAGATGCTCCTTAATGGGACCCCGGAAGCCAAAAAAAAGGACATTGCTGAATCCATTTCGGAAAAGAACGGGTATCAAGCCTCGGTAATACTCCCCAATTCCATGGCATCGCAGCGCCTTGAAAGCCTGGAAAGTGTTTGTAAATTTGTCATGATGCTTGTGGTCTTGTAGCAATGTTTGAACTCTTTCCAAAGGAGTGAAAACTGCTTCTGTTGTCCCTGCAAGTAATGCTGCCATGCTGCGGGTGGCAAACTCTGGGGTACTGATGTGCTTGCGGAGAAAGCAAGACAAGTCCTCATACAGACCGAACATAAGTGCCAGGGTAGTTGTCTTCTGCATCAAGGGGGGCAGGATTCCACGATACAAGTTTCGCAATCCATCCCTTCTCAACTGAAGCACCGCGTCCCTGGTTTTGATTCCGTACAGCTGCTGCCGGAAGAGGACCTTCTGAATAGGAAACGTGATGGCCACGTTGTTGAAGGCTGCACAGCAGCCACACCAGTAATGCTTCATTTCCCCAACATTGGCGAGATGAGGCGACAGGTCTTGTTTTGAAGATGTTATGATTGGCGACCTCTTTTCATGAGCTTCTGAATCCATCATGTGGCTTAAGATCTTTCTTCTTCATAAAGGATTTTTTTTAAGCCTACAAGTAATAAAATGACAATAGGTAAACCTTTAAATACAGTGTTTAACATAGGATTTTTTTCCCCCTAATCCTTCCTCCAATTTCTCGATCCTATTACATTTTCCCTTTTAGACTACATCGGTAGTTCGCTAAGTATTTTCAGAGGACCCTTGGAGGTCCCTGAGACCTTTTCCATGGTCCAAAAGGTCCTCTTTTCCAACTACATACTATGTGAGGCTGGATTTTCTGCATATACTTCAATCAAAACCACTTATCACAATAGACTGAATGCAGAAGCAGATATGAGACCCTACCTATCTTTTAAGCTAGACTTTTAAAGAGACTTGCAAAACCGTAAAACACTCTCAATAATTTTTTTGAAAAATATTCATTTTTCATGAAAATGTGTTTATGTTAACGTGTAATGGGTTTATCATTATTTTAAAGTGAATATTTTTAAATTTTCTTTTAGTTTCTAAGACCACAAATATTAATCCACACACATAAAGGCTCTTTGGCATCTGTAATAATTTTTAAGTGTAAAGGAATCTTGAGACCAAAAAAACAGAACCACAGTTCATGCACATTGCCTCCACTACATAATGGCATATACACCATTATCCTTCTGAAACAGATTCAAAGTCTTCGCATGAGAAATAAAACAGCAAGACATACATTCAAGCATTCTGTTCACCAACAGCTACTTAGTATTGACCCTGAACTACGAGGACCTCTGCTAAGTGCTAGAGATTCAAAGACAAGCAATTCCCAATCTAGGAGGTTCTGCCAAGGCAAGCAACTGCACTCCAGTGTGATACCTTCTATGATAAGTATTTAGCTGTGGGAACACAGGTAAGAGACCCCACGCATGCACTGTGAGAGGTAAGGCTGGAAGAACAGGATCAAGGAAGTCCTGCCAGGATGTACTACATGTATACTGTACTGTCACAGATTTAATTCTCAACGCAACTCCATAAAGTAAATATTTTTCCCAGTTTCACAAATGAAACAACCAATATGCTCATTTGTCCAAGATATAGTTAGTAACTGGTAGAGCTGGTACCTTGTAATGAAGTCTTCTTCCAGGGTTCACGTTCCCGCTATCACACCACAGATGGCTATGGCTTTGGGAGGCTGCTGGGACACAAACACTGGCTGTAACACAACGTGCTGAAAAAGATTTGAAGCCTAAATATAAAGACTTAGCCCACTAAGCGGAACCAAGGCAAAATCCTACCCCTAGAATACATGTTTCCTTAAAATGGCAAGATCATTATTTGCCAGTTATTTAAATCTGATTTTCCCTAGAAGGACCCAAATAGTTGGATCATCCAGAACATTTCCCATAGCCCAGAAATAGTCCCAGTAATTACCTTTATTTGGGGACTACATGGTAATTTTGTATTTTAGATCTATCAGGCTAAATATTTCAAATTTGATTTTTTATTCTTCAACAATAAGACTCCACACATAACTACAACTCAACAACAAAATTAAATAACCCAATTAAAAATGAACAAAGAATATGAATAGACGTTCCTCCAAAGAAGATATACAAATGGTCAAAAAGCATATGAAAAGATGCTCAATATCACACATCATCAGAGAAAATGCAAATCAAAACCACAACGAGATAAGACGGCTACTATTAAAAAAAAAAAGTTGGTGGGGATATAGAGAAGCTGGAACCCTTTGCACTGTTGGGAATGTAAAAATGGTGCAAACGCTATGGTAAACAGCACGGCAGTTCTTCAAAAAATTAAAAATAGAATTACCACATGATCCATCAATCCCACCTTTGAGTATGTAACTCCAAAGAAAAACTGCAAGCAGGGTCTCCCAGAGATAGCTGCACACCCACAATCGCAGCAGCATTACTCACAATAGCCAACAGATGGGAGCAACCCAAACGCCCACTGATGGATGAACGGATAAACAAACATGGTGCAAACATACAACGGAGTACTATGTGACCTTAAAAAGGAAGGAAATCCTGTCACGTGTTACAACATGGGTGAACCGAGGACATTATGCTAAGTGAATAAGCCAGTCATCAAAGGACAAATACTGTATGATTCCACTTATATGAGATACCTAAAGTACTCAAATTCAGAGACAGGAAGTAGAAGAGCGGAACAGGGAGCTCTTGTTTGTTTAATGGGTACGGTGCAGTTATGCAAGGTGAAAAAGTTCTGGAGATCTGTTTTATAACAATGTATTTATAGTTAACATTATTGAATTGTACAATTTAACATTGATCAAGCTATTATGTTGTTTTTTTACTACAAACACACGCAGAAAAGGACTACATGTAAGGGTTTCAATGGTAAATAAAAAAACAAAATAGGTCAGGTAATGCACCTATGTCTTTGACCTATGACAAAACAAACCAAGTTCCTTATGTTTTTTCTTCCCTATACCACCCACACGCCACTGTAAACTGCTAAGTACTCAGGATAAAAGACATTAAAGAGAAATGTAATTGTTGTGAAGGTAAAGTCAAGTGCAGACCTGAGGCACAGAATCAGAAAGTATCGGTTCTTGAGGAGCTTGTATCTGCAGGAGCCACAGATACATAACATAAATAACGGAACACATACATACACAACTATACTTTTCCTTGTAGGGATACAGCCTAGGGAAATAATTATAAACACAAGATGTGCACAAAGATTCAACTACAGGGGGGTGGCCAGTTGGCTCAGCTCGTTCCAGTGTGGAGCTCTTTAACAACAAGGTTGCCGGTTTGATCCCCACATGGGCCACTGTGAGCTGTGCCTTCCACAACTTGATTGAAACAACTACTTAATTTGGAGCTGATGGGTCCTGGAAAAACACACTTAAAAAAAAAAAGATTCAACTACCGTCACAACAATGCTCTGAACAGAAATACCTAATAAAACATAAAAGCTCAACAGTAAGGGACACACCACATAAATAAAGATGTATCCTCTTGATGGGATGTCACATAGACATTAAAAATATTTTTAGGGGCCGGCCCCGCGGCTCAGGCAGTTGGAGCTCCATGCTCCTAACGCAGAAGGCTGCCATTCAATTCCCACATGGGCCAGTGGGCTCTCAACCACAAGGTTGCCAGTTCGACTCCTTGAGTTCTGCAAGTGATGGTGGGCCCCGCCCCCTGCAACTAATATTGAACACGGCACCTTGAGCTGAGCTGCAGCTGAGCTCCCGGATGGCTCAGTTGGTTGGAGCACATCCTCTCAACCACAAGGCTGCTGGTGCGACTCCCACAAGGGATGGTGGGCTGCGCCCCCTGCAACTAGCAACGGCAACTGGACCTGGAGTTGAGCTGCGCCCTCCATAACTAAAATTGAAAGGGCAACAATTTGACTTGGAAAAAATCCTGGAAGTACACACTGCTCCCCAATAAAGTCCTGTTTCCCTTCCCCAATAAAATCTTTTTAAAAAAATGTTTGTTACATTTTTTTAAAAAATTGACACATTAAATTGACACACTAAATATACACATTTTAAAAAGATCTGTATTTCTTTTTAGAGAAAAAATACTATTGTAAATCAATCAAATATACGGACATTCTCTCCTCCAGGTTCACTGCCGACTCTCCATCTCTTGCTTGACTAATTCGAAAGCCTCTTTACTAGTCGGCTCTCTTTACTAGTCATACTCACTTCCACCACTCCCCACCCCCACCAACCTAGCCATCATTTAAAAAATACACCAAAAGAACACACTATTAAGTGAAAAAAGTGCAGGGTACAACAACACATTTTGGGATCTTATAAAAACCAGTAGAGATATCCCAGTGTTTTGAATGGTGGCATAGTATTCTACCAAATGAATCTATTATATATAATTTATTCTATCTCCTATTTATATTTATGGTCAGTTTTTTTTTGTTTTGGATTGGTTTTATTCCTTTTCTTATTTTAAAAAACACTGCAGTGGGCAGACTTTTATCTATACCTTGCTTGGGTGAATTCTCACAAGTTGATCTGTTGGGTAAATCGTTACAACAGGATTGCTGGCTCGAGTAACATGATTTGATAGCTACTCCAAACTGCCCGCAGAAAACTTGATGATTTACATTTCTATTAAGTGTATGCAAGCACCAGTTTCCCTACCATTTCCAGCATCAGATATTAAACTGCAACTTCTGCCAATCTGATGGGTGAAAACGCTTGTCATTTAAAATTTTTGAATAAAATTCAGCATTTTTCATTTCCGTTGACCATTTGAATTTCTTTTACTGTAAATTTTCATGTTACCCATTTTTCTGTAGACACTTCATCTTTTCTCATTGATCTGTAAAATTTCTTTGCGTATGAAGAAAATCAATCCTATAGTAATCAAATTGTGGCAATTACTTTCCCCACTTTGTATCACTTTTGTGATACTGAAGTTCTTCATTTGGATATTAAATCTATTGATCTTGGCTTCCAGGTTTTGTGTCCTCCTTAGAAGGCATTCATTATTCTAAAATTATAAACAAGTAATCCATACTTCCTTCCACAACATCAGTGTTTTCATTTATTATCCATCTTGTTATCTCTCTGGAATTTCAGTATAAGTAGTGAGGCAAAGATAAGAGACTGCCTGCGAAACTGATGAACTTTCATCACTGGTTAGCATAACCTAAATACGCATCGGCAACCTGCATTTATGTCTTACACTCCATCCTCCTCCACCAATAGCCTAGTATTTCTTCCCTAGTACCAACCTGTTTTAACCTGTAACAGAATAATTTTCATTAACTAGTAGGCTCCCCCCTCTACTCGTTATCAGAATTACCAAGTTTTCTAGGCTCTCATACTTTTCCAGGTAAAATTCAGTGATTTGTGTCATATTCCTTCCAAAAACAGTGTTGGTATTTTATAGAACTTGATAAATTTAAAGAACTGTCACTTTTTCAAAATTGAACCTTACTTTACATGATATCTTCCTATTTACTTGTATCTTTTTACAAACCTCAGCAGCATTTAAAAATTTTTTTCATATAGATTTCAAATGTATCTTATAGGTATCTAGGTATTTTACCTTACGGTCACTATTATGAATGGGCTGCTTCCTTCCAATTAGTTTTCTAACTGCTTTTTATCTGCATATGAAACAGCAACCAATTCTTATGTATTAAGGTTAGACCAGCCAACTTACCGAATCCTTTATTTCTCAGGTTTTTGGTGGACTTGCTTCAGTTTCCACGATACATAATATCAATTATAGTTTTGCCTTCTCCTTTATAATATGTATCTTTCTTTCTTCTACCTTATTGGGTTGGCAAATACTTCCTGAATAAAATTCAATCATGGTAATAGTGAACATGCTGATACTTTTCCTGACTGTGGGAACTTTGCTAGGGATTACTGTTAAGCATGAAGCTGGCTCTGGTTTGAGAAACAGGGAGTTCTTGTCATCTGAGTGTTCAAAACCCAAATCTTAGCAGTTTCAAGTTTACACAGGGAAATAAGTTATGACACAAAAATGTTCACTGATCAATTGGCCCATATAAAGTTTGTTCTCACTCAAGTAACTTCCCTTTTTACTGCCTATCCCAGCCCATTTTTAGGATTGTGTTGGAAAACATGAAGTAGAGCACGTCTTCCCGGTGATACCATCTGACAAATTACACTAAAAACCGCAAAACTTCATTCTGCATTCATTCTAAGAATTAGTATATCTGCAATTATACTTTAAGACCATGCCCACCACTACATATTACTAGGAAATTACGTTTCCTATTAAAAAGGGATTCCACTTTCCTAATACTAATGATCAACTAATAAGAGCCTTCGAGTTTTCAAACATTTCTGTTTTTTTGGTGGACTTGCTTCAGTTTCCACTGTATCATGAATAATTTTGCCTTCTTCTTTATAATATGTATCTTATTATATACATATTATAGGGAATATACATTATAATACATATTATAATCTATGTAGTACAGAATACGTGTTATAAAATGTATAATATACATTATCATACATATTATAGGGAATATATGCTGGTCTTGTTTTACTTAAGTTCAACTACTTCCACCCCTTCCCAGGAACAGTAAATCAGGGACAGACCTTGAACTTTGGTCAAATGCTTTTAGGAAGCAACTAACAAGATCACGTGGCTGCTGGAGGCAGAGCCAGTGTAACAGTTAAGAGTTACAGCTAACTGCCTGGGTTTAAATCCTGGCTCTACCACGTATCTACTGTGTGACCTTCAGCAAGTTACTCAATGTCTCTATGGCTTAGTTTCCTTGTTTATAAAATCAGGATGTTACCTACCTCATAGGCTAGTTCAATTAATTGAGTTAATACATGTAAAGCGAACAGGAGAGTCGTCTAGGACACAACAGGTGCTCAACAATGACAAACTATTACTATTGTTCTTTTCTGATGTACTTATTTGGTGCATACATTAGCATGTTTTTGGGAATTACTCTTGTTATATGGGTATGAATCCTACTTGGCCATTGTGAAATATTCTTTTAATGAATTGCTAAATAACACTAATGTTTTAAAATTTCACATCATCATTCATAACATGTAAAGTTTTCAATTTAGTACTATCATGTCAAGTTCAGGTATCAATGTTCCATTGACTTTGTAAAAACAATCTGTCATTTTTCCTTAATATTGTGATAAAGCTGCATGGTAACAGGAGATTACTAGATTTAGTGTGGTGGTCACATTGTAAGGTATATAAATGTTGAATACTGTACACCTGAAACTAATAGAATGCTGTATACCAACTATACTTAAATAAAAACAAAACAAATTCACCTGCAACACCATCTGGGTCTGGTGTTTTGAGGGATGGTAGCTTTTTGACAACTTTTTCAATTTCTTCCATTGTTAATGGTCTGTTAGGTTCTCTCTTCTGGAGTCAATTTTGATAACCGGATTTCCTTTAAAAAAAATTCTGGTTTATTTACATAGTCTTATAAAGCACTTGCTGTTTAAAAAAATATTTCTAATCTTGTGCACTTATATTCCCTTTTCTCTTGAGCAGGGTGGCCAGTTTATCTCATTTATATCTTCCCATCCTGGCAAAGAACCAGCTCTTAAATTTACCAATTTTAATATTTTTCAGTTTTTTAATTTGTTTTCCTCTTTATTATCACTTTTCTCTTGCTTTGCCTAGATTTATTTTATTCTAATTTCTTGAGTTAGATGTTTTATTGTTTCATAATTCGAGTGTTTAAGGCTATGCATTTTCCTTTCAGCAGAACTTTTATTACTACTTTTTAAGATATTCTGTGGAAATTTTTGGTCTAAGTAACGGTTGCCTCACCATCTGCACCCTCTCCTGATTCTCTGCCATAGTGGCTTGGATTTGGGATTACTGTATATGCACCCTTGCCCCGAGTCCAAGTCTGTCTGTTTTGGCTTTGTGCGTCATATCATATCCTTTATGCTCAGAAAAGCATCTTTCTCGTGCCCCACAGGAAAAGACCCTACAGGGATGAAACCTGGTATTTGGCAACTGTCCTGTAGTCTCATGTGGTTCCGCTTGAGACAAGAGAACAAATACCTTCTTCCTTAAGCTGACTTTTATCAATTGGAGAACAAAGCAGCACCAGGAAGCCAACTTCAGCAAATCCATTGCTACATTTTTTGCAAACAGTGGTTCACTGGTCATGGATGCATATAAGCAACAAGTACCCAGGCTCCATTACATTCTCACCACAGAAAGAAAACTAAAACAGCCAATTCTAAAAGCAGTTGTCTTTCTGCTGGATCATGCTGAATTACAGAGTGAGGGGAAAGAAACAGAGAACATAAAATGGATCAAGTAAGAAATGTTAAAGTTGTCCCGGATTTGTCCTGAAATTTCAGTCCACTGTGGATAAGTAGGACTTTCTAGCACAGATATGAGAAGTCGCAATTCTGAATCCTAGCTGTAGCGTCCTTGGTCTGCTGATTGCTCTGTTTTGATTTTGTAAAAAAGCCTTTTTGCTAAAAGCTGTCAATTTCCTCCTTCATATCTAGCAGTACTTAAGTACTTGACACAGCATAACATTATGCCATGCAGCATTTGAAAACTCAGTTTTTAAAAGTGTTACCCTTTTGCTGACTTTATTGTGTTAATTTCTGTTTCAACAGCTGTTTTCCTTAATTCAGATACCTCTTGTGTATGACAGCTTCCCTTCATACATCATTTTTGTGGGGGTGTATATATCTGACTTGGGAGAATTGAGGAAAAAAAGCAAAAAAACCAACAGCTTTTTGTTTAAAACAGACCTGCCTGTTATATTTTGTGCTCTTATGCAATTAAAGTAGCAGCAGCATTTTTAGTTTAAAAAAAAAAAAAAAGTTCTATAGATGCCTGAGTTTGTCAGAGTGTCGTTTGATAATCAGTTAGTCTTCTACATCCTTATTTCTTACTCTTTCAGCTGACAGACACTGAGTTTAAAAATTCGTATTTTTTTATACATCTATGGAATGCTATATCTACGTAATGGTTTTTCTTCAGTTTCAGACCTAAACAATGTTATCATCAACAAAAATATTCAAATTAAAGTACATATGATTACACAATAACACACTGTGACAATTTATGAATATAAAACAATTTCATTTGTACATAGTGAACACATTTTAAATTCTAAAGTTGCTACCTACAAGCCATTTAACAATGTATGTTCCTTGATAACTCAGACCAAGTTATTTGTGCACTTTAACAATATGTTGTGCATGTTCATTTTTTTAATTCTTACTGGAATAGTACTAGTGTTATTTTCCAAAATTTTCCAAATTAGTTACTTCATCCAGTTTGTAAAGACTCTTAGTAAAAATGGGGACTGTTATTAAACAGAAAACAGTGGCTAACAGAAGTTAGCCAGCCATTTACTAACCACTGCACTACTAAAGAAATTTTAATAACATTACTGTATCTTTAGGGTCTCAGAATTTAAAAAATAGGCGTGGACACAGGAGAAAAGAATGTAATGAAACCTCCCAGACTTCACAGATTTAAAGCTTTCCCTCTAGTTTCATCCTACACACCAGGATGGTGTGAATAGGTTCTTAATTTAGGAAGAATAGTGTGTACAGTATTCTGGGGAAATCGAGTTTAGAATTTTGCATGTTTACCTATACTGTGAACATGGGTAAATTTCTTTGCGAAGTTTATCTCTATTTGAATTCTTTAACATGGATAACTGTTTTTTTGCAATTTATTGCAAAATTTATTTACCATAATTTTACACATTTTACACTACCTATCTCAATATTAGATAACAAAGTTAATGAAGAGTTTCAACTGCTAGTTGTGGCATAACAAAACAGTGTAAAGTCTAAATACTCACTTTAATTTACCGTCCACATGGATAAAGCAGAACTCAGAGGTGATCCAGGCACAAAGGTCTTTGTGCAAAACTGGGGAGAAGGCGACTGCAATTCTCAAAGGATGTGAACTCCCACAAGTCAGCAGGTCTGACTCAGCATTCAGAACAAATTGGCCTGGGTTCTAGGGGTAGTTACAACTCTATCTTGCTACTATAAACAATGCAATATCCATAATTTAAAAATCCAGTTCTCTACACTTACTTTAATCTACCAAAGGAGAGACCAGATAAGTCCACTCCCCTTAGAGGTAACATAAGGATGCCTCCAAAGCAATAACCTGTGCTCTGGAACCACTAAGGGACCTGACTAGTCCTATCACCCTTTAATTTTACAGAATCCTTTCAAAGCAAGGGCAGAGGATGCTAAAAACTGGAAAGGTCTACACATTTACTTTAAGGGCCTCACAGCTTACAGGTAGAGAAACAGAAGGTGGTAATTAAGATCAGCTGTGTACAACTGCAAAGGACAAAATAAAAACTATGCCCACGGGCAACTACAGCTGAGTCATCGACATGCTCTCTCTAGCTCAGCTTAATACCAAATAATCGGTACAGAAATTTACAATTAACACTGCCTGCTCCAATCTCGCAAAAAAAAAAAAAAAAAAAAAAAAAAAACACGAAAAAACCAAAAGCCTTGTACAACAGAGTTTAGCATAACGCGAAGGAACATGGTGTCGCACAATAAGCATTGCCTGGCTGTGTGACTGAACTTACCGCTCTCCAGGCGTCCATTTCTCCAACCCCTGACAAAGGGAAAGGCAGGGGTGGCTGGGGGGGTGGAAAGGATCGCCCCTTCCGTCGCCAACGTTCCACAGTCCAGGGGTCCCGGAATCCCAGACCCGGAGCGGGCAGAGGGCCTTCCGCCGTCACCGCGCCGCTCTCCCCGGGCGCAGGCAAAGCCTGGCCCCTCCCGTGCGGTTCGAGAGCCCTCGGAGACACCTCCCCGCCCAGGGCGCGCCCGAAAAGAACGCACAGCCTCTTTCGCGGGGAAAAACTCGCTCCGGCAGCCAGACGCCGGCCCCGACCCAGCGAAGCCCCGCAGCCGGCGGGGCAACCGCAAGCCTCGGCTGCGGAGAACCGCCCTCGCGCGCGCGCCACCTGCCCCGGCCCCCGCGGCTGCGGGCCCCACCAGGACAGCGTGCGCTCGAGCGGCGGGGCGCGCCCGGGGTCGCAGGGCGAGCGAGCGGAGAGAGCCCGGTAGGGCGGCCTCCTCAGCCCTCCGTTCGTGCTTCCACGCCCTCCACACAAAGGCCCAGGGAAACCGTGTGGTTTCCTCTCGCCCGACTCCCGCACTCACCCATCGCCGCGGGCGCCCGGCTCCGCGCCCGGCTCCACGCCCGGTAGCCGCTGGCCGGTCGATCCGCAGCAAGCGAGCCCGCGCAGGCGCAGACCTACACCGACCCCAGTGCGCGGGGCGTAGTATGACGTGCTCTACGCCGTGCGAGTCCGATCACGTGAGAGAGGCGCCGCCGCAACGCCTCTCCCTTAAAACCGCGGCGAGTCAGGTGACGCCGACCAACTCTTGGTGTCCGTTCGCTGTCGCAGGGCCAGTATAGGCTCACCCAATACACCTGTCGTAAGGCATTGGTGCTCCACTAGCCACAGCACCAGATCTTTGGCACCGTACGGTGGCCTTACTGTGCCAGAAACAGCCAACGCTTTCTCTAGCGCGAAGCCTGCAGGAGGACCAGTGGGAATTGATAGTTGTGAATGGCAAGCAGGTGAGCTGAAGATTTGCAAGTGCCCCACCTAGCCCCGCTTTCTAGACTTGATTAGTTTCATCAAACCCTCAAAGAGGCCTTTTGTCAGCTGCCAATACCACAGTTTACAGAACACCTGTGTGTGCTTTAGGATGTATGAATCACTTTTAAACCTGTTTCCTTTCAACCTCAGGCAATTGGCAGGTCTTGGACTCCACTGCACTGGCATTTAGGAGGCCTAGATCAGGTCATAGTCCTGACACTGGCTGGACAAGTCAGTGGTCACTGAGCCCCAAATCCCTGTCTGGAAAATAACACCTGCCTTGCATGCATCCCTTGGCCCGTGTAAGAAGAATGAATGGGAATATTGGTCTGATCTAACTTGCAAACTGGAAGACACGCAGCAGATGTGAGGGTTGAAGGAAACGGAAAAGGTCAGCCTGGAGAAGAGAGGCTCTTCAGGAGGCTCATCAAACATGTGAAACGTATGCATTTAACTTGGAGTTAGGCCAATAGGCAACTCCATTGGAGTGAAACATTAGTCAGGGAATCTCTCTAGGTGGGTGGCACTCCCTGAGCACTGTGTACTTCAAAATGTTGTCTGGTCTGCTTGAGCTGGCCTGTTGAACTGCTTCTTGGGATGTGGGAGACCATGTTGCCTCATTTCAGCAAACACTTGACTAAGGCACCTACTGTGTACCATTGTCCATGCCTAGGTCGAAGGAAGGATATAAAAACAAAAGACTGGAAATTCGGAAGCATGAGGTGCCTTTCCCCTTGAGAGAGGAGAACCAGGACCGGCTCCATAGGGTAAGAGGTGTTTGAACTGGGCCTTGGAGGATGAACGAGTGGAATCTGGACTTGTGGAAAAAGTCATAGTGCAGGCGATAAGACTGTAAAGGTAGGTAGTGGGGTCTGATAGTGCAAATCTTGACTGTCCGACGCAGGCACCTAACATGTAATTAGTTCACAGACATAGATTTTGGACTCAAAAGGATGATGACAAGGCCACGCAGGGGTTCGGGATGATGAATTGGGCATTTCTCTTCGAAATTATGTTTGCCCTGTCTTGTGTGAATTCCTATTCAGATGTATGATTTATAAAATAAATACATCAGGCAGGCATCCAGTGCGTTCATAAGCATAAATAATTCACTTCAAATAGAACGGAGAGGTTATTCTCCTGTGGTAAAACCTGAAAAGGAGGGAAAGATTGAAATTAAATACACAACTGGGGCACAACAGACTCAGAAGAGTGAGGAAATCATGCTGCAGGCCACATGCAGGCCTCTGCCCCTCAGGGCAGCGTTAGCTTCTTGTCAGAAACCCTAAAGCCCTGAATTGGCTCTTCTTGGGCCTATGAATGTTGGAAATCAAAACCCTCTATTTTCTGATTCAGGTTTCATCCTAAAGTTAACCTTTCATTTCTCTGTCCTCATTCTTGCCTTCATTCTTTGGTCTCTTCAACTGTTCTCCATTCCTCCAGTCTCCATAGCAGCTGTCAGATTAGATCCTCTCACTCAGATTTGATCATCTCACTTCTCAGCCTAAAAACCTCCGATGGTTCCCTCTTCCTTCTCCAATAAATTCAAATTCCTTAACTTGACACAAGGGCTGTCTGTGTCCTGGCACCTCTGCCTATCAGTCCACCTCATCCCTAAACACTCGTACATTCTGTGCTTCGGCCATGTGCACTTCCTCAAAGTTTTGCAAATCTTGTGTTCTTTAAGCCCCACCACCACCACCACTGCCCCCTTTCGAAAGCCTTCTCTTACCAACCCAGGCAAAATGGGTTGCTCTTGCCGTTGCCTTACCGTAGCACAAAGTTTGGGGCAGTTCTAACATTTTGCCTTATGTTACAGTCATGCATGCAGGAGTCTTCCTTTCCCGCTGCCAACCCGCTAGAGCAGAGCCGTCTGACTTGTTTCTGGCCTCCAACTCAGTGCTTGGCAAAAAGGGTAAGCGCTTGCCCAAGTAAAATACTGTTGGAGAGGGTCTAGGTTCTTTAGAAAAGGGCTGTGGCAGTGTTGCTGGTAGTTCTTTGCTTAAGCATCCACACTCCCCTCCTCCCTCAAATGCTTTCTAGAAAGTTGTCTAGTGTCCTCAGACTCCATGGACACTTATGTCCACAAAAACAGCCTTATGCAACTTGCAGTGTAATCTCGCTACTGTAAGTGGCTCTGCCCAGATAAGGTCACCGGCAGTCATTCCCTAGCAAGGGTTCAGTGACCTTCCTTTCTCCTTGGCTCACATTTCCCAGGCCTCTGCAATCCTCTGAGCCTATCTTACGTCGCCAGGCTCCAGCCATGAGGCCAGCACTGCTGGTTCCCTTCCCTGAATGTGCTGTATTCTTTAACACGCCCACAAACTGCGTACATTGTGTCCTCTTTGCCTGGAAGGCCCTGCCTGCTTCTCTACAAAGTGCTGTTCACCCTTCATTGCTCAGCGCACACACAGGCTTCTTGCTGCTTTCCCTGACCCGACCTCACTACCTGACTCTGCAGAGCTGCCCCACTGTGCCGGCAGCCCTGCCCCCGCACCAAGGTGTCCTTGAATTCCTTGTGTCCCTGTAGCTGGTCTCTGAACTCCAGGACGTGCTCCCTTTCTCCTTCGCTCATTTTCAAACCCACATTGATCTAGCAACTCACATGATCTGCATATATATAACACATATAACCAAACCACACGTTTTAGCCTACAAGCCTGTGAGATGGTCTATTCTATTCCATTTAGTCATTAATTTATTTTCATGCTGGAGGGGACCCACTAAATCAGTGAGTCTCAACCCTGTTTTGCATCAGAATTATCTGGGAACTTTTAAAAAACAAACCAAAATAAAATAAAATAAAAACCAACCTGAGAGATTCTGATTCAATTAGTCTGCAGGGGGACCTGGACCTTAGTATGTTTCAAAAGCTCCCCAGGTGTGCCGAAGTTGCGAACAGCCCTAAATTCTTGCTTCCCCAGTGTGTCTAAAGAATAACCTGAGCTTGTCTAAGCAATCTCTCATCCTGGACCTACCTGCAGCACCAATATCACCTGGGAGCTTGTTGGAAATGATTCTTGCTGGCCTGTGACCTAAGATTCCAGACCTAGTGGACTAGGATCTGTATTTATTTAACAAGATCGCCTGGTGATTTGTATGCACTTTACACTTTGAAAAGCTACAGCCTAGGTCCTGGAAGGTTGGTTAAAATAGTAGATCTCCAGTCTCAAATCAGACCTACTATGAAATCAGAATTTCCAGGGGGAGAGGCCAGTTGACCTGTCTATATTTAACACAAGCCCCAGGCAATTTTGGGGAACAACAGCTCTAAATTGATATCCTGACCCATAATAGTAACCTGAAGTTTGAAGCACAAGGGTCTGCAGTGTGAGCCAGTAAGCCTGCAGCCCCGAGGGGAAACGGGTCCAGTTCTAAGGAGAAACCATCAGCGCTTGAGACAGGCACATACCAAGTGCTGTGAGTGTCCATAGGAGAGCAAAAATGCCCTAGCTGCAACCAAAGAAGGCGTCCTGGAAGAAGTGACCCACAGAGCATGACTAGGATTTAAACAAGGTGGGCGCCCGTAAAAGCCTGAGACGGTAAGGAGTCTGTGTGGAAGGAGACACCAGGCATCTCATTCTTCCTGACCTCCTTCCCGTCCCCCAACGTTGCCTTTGTCCCAGGCACACCTACAGACAGAACCTATGCCTCTGGTAGCATTCAGGATTCAGAACAGTTGCTGACCCCAGCTGGGATCATGGGACACCTTACTTGGTATCTAAGTGACACATACTTGTGAAATGCAAACATTTTTATCTAGCAGGGGCTGAATCAATAAAACAACATCAAACATTTGCACAATACTCTGGGTTTTCCAAGCAGTTACATGATAATTCCCTCTGATTGTCACATAATTTGTGTACTCAGAGAAGTCCCATGACCCGCTTGAGTTTTTGAGTTTAGTACGTAGTGAGAGGTGAGACTGGGACCCCACCACCTCCACTGGCTTTGAGAACAGGAGCACAGTTGAGTAGTTGGTGCCTTGAACTTGGGAAAAGGATCCGGTGGCTGGTGAGCTGCAGGGCAGCAGGCACGTAGCCCTTTACCCAGGTCTCTTTGATCATAAGACGCCCCTTAGGAGCTTGTTACAAATACAGGTTCCTGGCGCCCACCCAAGACCTACTGAACCAAATCTCAAAGAGGAAAAAGCTTAGGCATTCCTAATTCACAAAAGGCACACATGAGCGTTATGATGAGGCAAGGTGGGAAACACTAAACTAGACACAGCCGGTTGTAAGGTCAGCGTACTTGGGTTTGTACCTGGGGCAAAACCCTCCCCCTCTTTGAGCCTCAACATCTCCATCTTCGGAATAAGGGTCCTTCCTGGTGCCACCAGGAGGCTCTCTAGGTTGGCAGATCCCGCATGACTGGAGGCTGTTTCTCCCCGTTGGTGTGGAGGGGACCACGGACCGCTAAATGTCACCCCTCTCTCTTGCTCCTGGGGAAGAAGGGACCATGTGGTTCTCTCTAGATCCTGCTCACTGTGGGCTCTGACCCTCCTCTGGGGTGTGAGGTAGAGACTATGAGTTCTGGGCCCTCACCGCTAACTCTAACGTCTGCTTTTCCTAGCAGTCACTTCCCTTTCTGAGCCTTGGTTTCTTATCTGCACAACTGGGCTCTCGTCAGGGGAGACCAATGCATTCACAAGGTGAAGTTCACACAGGCCCGCCATACATGGAGACTTTTATCGTTCTTACATCACTTAACAATAAGTCCTTACTGAGCACTTACTATGTCCCAGAAGCTCGACGAGGTCTCTGTTAGTGTGGAATCTACACTCTAGTGACATCCTAGTGGGTAGAGATAGGCAATAAATAATTAACACAATACATGTTCAATATTTAAACAAAGACACTGCATAGATGTTTAAACAATAAGTAGAATAAATAGGTTTAATATTGAAATAAATATAATTAAGTAATAAGCACAACAGATGCTTATTATTTAAATAACCATAGTATGTCAGCATTAATTTAAATAACATAGATGGGATGTTATCAGATGCAGAGTAGGGGAATGGAAGAATGGCTCTGGACTGTGATCCAGAGAGGAAAAGGATCTTAAGCTCTGATCCTTACTTTGTAGATGTTCAGAAGGTCTAGGGCATTTTTTATTTATAAAGTAGTCTCCACTTTCACCTCCTACAGGAAGACTTCCTGGAACCCCGGGCCCTCTTTCCTTTGAAATTCTGTGGCTGTAATGGCCCCTGTCTTTCTCATGAAAACCCGCTTTGTTCTCATCCTAGCTGACATTATCTGAAGGTTGACCGAAGGTAAGGATGCTAAGGGCATTCATCCCACACTGCTTGTAATCTTTACAATAAACCCCTGAGGTCACGTCTCTTGCCATTTTATAGTGGAGGGAACAGAAGCATTTTGCACCTTGCCCAGGTCACACAGCTCTAGAAAGGATGGGGTTAGGTTGTGAGCCTGGTCTCGTGCTCCCCCAGGGGTGACAGCTGTTCCTCTTCTCACGTGCCTCCTGCAATCCAAGAGAGCAGGGTTCCTTCTGCCCCAAGCTGGGTCCCCCCTCCCCAACCCCCAGCCCAGGATCTCCCCCTCACAGGGGCAGAGGGGAAGGGGCTTGCTCAGGAGTAGAGGGACTAAAAAAAAAAAGAATACTTTTCCTCCTACTGTCCAAATTCTTTTAGCTGGGCTAATCAAATTAACAAAGACAGATTAATAGGAGAAAATCAAGCTTTTAATACATGTGCATGGGGAATTCACATAGGCGTGAAAATTCCAAAGACAGTCTTGGCTATAGACATTTTGGACAAAGGAAAAAAGAGGGGCATAGGATATTAGATTTCAGAAGTGAGAATGGGCGATTTACAGTATTTGATGAAGAGTGGCACTTACGAGGCAGGCAAATTCTTGCTGGGCAACTCAGAAACCATGGGACACAGAGGGTCTGCCTGAGGCCCTCTTATTCACCAGACTTAATTCAAATTAGGCTAATGCAGCATTCTAAGATTTCCATTCAGAAGCAGGTTTCTCTGAATCTCTTGGGCAGGAAAGGGAGGGAGGGGATGCGGGCAGGAGTTTCCGAGGCTTTTTTCCTTAATAAACAGCTTCAAGTCAACATCCCATAAAGCAGGTTCAAGGTGGCAACATTTTGTTCCCTTCAGGGTCATGCCAGGAGCTGGTAGCTAGGGTGACTAGCTGTTGCGGTTTGCCTGGAGCCATCCCAGTTTTAGCACCGAGAGTCCTGCACCCTGGAAAGTCCCTCCGTCCTAGAAGAACTCGGACATTTGGTTACCCCACAAGCAGAGCCCCACAGCTTCTTGTCCTGCGCTCACAGCCCCCATGTCTGAAGTCAGGCTGTCTTTGGTGAAAGGAAACTGCTTAGCTCATGCCTCACGTTTTAGGCAGTCAAAGTTGCTGAAGGCCCTGAAATGTAACCAAACGGCTTGTCTCTGGGGGCACTCCCAGATATGGCAGTGGAAGATCAACTGGCCTCTCGGGAAGCCTAGAGCTGCAAAGATGGGCCAGTAATGCCACTTCTGTGAACTCCTCCTTCAGAAAAAACCAGAAACGGATGATTTCTGAACAAAGATATTCCCTGAAGAGCCGGTTATACAAAAATTTACGTAAGTTAACTGAATTAGAGTATCATGCTGCTAAGAAAAAAGGTAATATAATAGGATATTTAATAACAAAGGAAAAGCAGATGGCACTATGTTAAGTGGAAAATGGAGAGTATAAAACTGTAGAAACACAGAATGAGCCCAATTTTGTTTAAAATAATGTATACAAACTAAGTGTCCTTCCACAGAAGAATGCATAAAATACACACACACACACACACACACACACACAGTGGAATATTATTCAGCCATAAAAGGGAAATTGTGCCATTTGTGACAACAGGGATGGACCTTGAGGGCATTATGCTAAGTAAAATGTCAGGCAGACAAAGACAAATGCTGCCTGAAAGACAGAAAAAAAAAAAAAAGATGTCACTTATACCGTTTCCCAGAAAATAAGACCTAGGTGGACAATCAGCTTTAATGCATCTTTTGGAGCAAAAATTAATATAAGACCCGGTCTTATTTTAGTATAATATAAGACCGGGTCTTATCTAACATAAGACCCGGTCTTATATTAATTTTTGCTGCAAAAGACGCATTAGAGCTGATTGTCCGGCTAGGCCTTATTTTGGGGAAACATGGTATATGGAATCTAGAAAAGCCAAATTCATAGAAGCAGAGAGTAGAGTGAAGGTTCCCAGGGCCTGGGGGTGGGAGAAATGGGGAGATGTTGGTCAAAGTGTGCAAACTTCCAGGTACAAGATGAATAAATTGTGGGAATCTAATATTCAGCATGGTGACTATAGTTAAAAATTGTGGGGGCTAAAGAAAAATTAATACTTTTCCTCCCACCTTCTAAGTTCTCTAGCTGGGCTAATAATCAAATTCACAAAGACATTCACAGGAGAAAATCAAAGTTTCAATACATGCGCATCGGGAATTCACGTAAGGATGAAAATTCCAAAGACAGGCAACATTAGGTTTCTAAGACAATTTTGGACAAAGGGGAAAGGGGGGGAAGGGCATTAGATTTCAGAAGTGAGAATGGGAGATTTACAGGTAGTTGAGGAAGAGCTGAACACATCTGGCAGGCAAATTCTTGCAGGGCTACTCAGAAACAATGGGCCACAGCAGGTATCTAGCTAACAGGCCTGGAGTCTTCCTGTCAAATCCTGGGGTGAAAGTTCTTAAGGTGATTAAGTCAGGCTCCCTTCCTAAAGCAGGTTTTTCTGTTTGAATCTGTTGGGCAGGAAAGGTGCGGAGGCTCAAAGGTTCTTTCTGCGTCTTGTTTCTTAATAAACAGCTTAAAATCAATATCCCAGAAAGCAGCTTCAGGGTAGCAACATTTTGGTTCCCTTCACAATACTGCAGTACATGCTTGAAAATTGTGAGTAGATCTTTAAAAAAAAAAGTAATTATGTGAGATGATGGATGTGTTAACTAAGCTTATTGTAATCATTTCACAATATATGCGTTTATCAAATCATCACATTGTGCGCCTTAAACTTGCACAACGGTATTTGTTAGTTATATCTCTATAAAGCTGAAAAATTATATGTATGCTAGAAAACAAGACTGAGGAGATACTTCAGAATGTTAACTGCTTTTCTTTGAGTTTAGGGTAATTTTAATTTTCTTTACATTTTCTTGAAACACAAATTTAGTTCAGTAGGTAAATATTAATTTTATTATCAGAAAATCAGTAATTTAAAACAAATATGGCATACAGTTGTTCTCTACTGAGTGGTTCTAACTTGGCCTGACCTTCCTTCTCGGTATGCATGGATTAGGGGGCTTAGAGTACAAAGCAGTTGGGAGAACACTGGACTGGGATTCAGAGGGAGCCTCCCAGCTCTTGCTTATACTGGTTCCCCTCTCTGGGATGCCTCTACTCCCTGCATGTGATGCCTGGCTCAGATGTCATGTCTGTCCCTTTCTCTGCTGTCCATACCCATCAGCTCAGCACCCATCATCCACCGCTCTGCATAGCCTGCCTCTTCCCTGTCCTGGCCTCAACTGACTTGGAGCGGCCTTTCCCTCCCCCTGGGACTGGATGTAATGCTGAGGCGGACCACATGAGGGCGCCAGAACCACACTGGTAACGTCCTGCTGCCCATCAGTCCACGGCCCCATCAAAATTGTCCCTCCAAACCAGAGGGGACACCAGTCACTGCCACCCTGGGATGCTTCCACTCACCAGAGAGAAAGAATTGGCTTCAAAACTGTATCTGAGAAGAATCTCCACCCCTACCCCAGCCTTCCTAGAGCTGTCCTGGCCAAGCTGACCCTCTGAGGTGGCGGCTCTCAAACCACATGCGTGTGCAGACGTGCCATGTGGTCTTGAACCAGACCCTGTCCTCTGAGCCTCAGTTTCCGGTGCTGCTGGGTCTCTGTGCAGAGATGCCGTGGGGCAGGCATCTGGCCACCCACCTGCCTGTCAACTCTGGTTGAGGAAGAGGTTTCCTGTGCTCAGTATCCAGCTCCACGTCACCAGCTCATGCCAGGCCCCGTTTCATGCTCCATGTTTGTTAAATTCAACTGAAACAGAAGTAAAGAACTCCCCAGAACATAAAACAGGAGGTCAGAGGTGGGCACCAGGGACGTTTTTCTCCTTCCTCTTCAGGAAATTCCTGGTCACAGAGCACGGGCATTGCCCTTGGCCGCTGGTGCTGGTTGGGCCCAGGAACATGCCAGGGCTTTGCCTTTCTTTGGACACAGGCATCCCACGGCAGGCCGTGTGTGTGTGTGTGTGTGTGTGTGTGTAGTGAGGGGCTTGCTCCGAGGGGTTTGGGAGTTTGAGGTGAGAATTCTGGGTCATTGGAATATGGGAGAGGAGGGAGGAGACCAAAGCCTGAATCCTGGGGGCCGTGGGCGAGAAAGGGGCCTGCGGGTGACACAGGGTCACGTCCTTGGGAGGGAGGGACAGGAGAGGCAGTTCTTCCCGGGTGAGGTGGGGGTTGGGGGAACACTCCTGGGGACCCAGTGCACCCACAGGTGCCAAACTGTGACGGAGGTTTGGGCTGCAGACCCTCTAGGCCACCTTGCCTCAGTCCTCCCAGCTTCAGGTTGCTGAAGACGTCATGACGATGGTGTGAGGGCAAAAAATGGGAGACTGTGTGCTAGTCACGCCCTGCCCACCTCTCCTCAAAGATTCACCCTCCAGAAAACAAACCAGTCTTCAGGGAGACCAAGAATCGCTCGGGCTCAAGGCCCAACGTTTCCTGGCAGCTGCAAGCAGATTCAATTCCCTCATTCTGGGTCCCCACAGCACCCTGGGTCCCCACTCTGTATGGCCAATAGTTGCCTGTTTATTTTTCCCCCACACTGGAAACTTCCTAAGAGTAGGGGCTGGGTCCCATTCTCCTCTGTATCCAGCAGGCCCGAGGACCAGTGGGCTCTCAACAAATGTTTGCTGAACAGATTAATTTGTTTTCATTTAACGAGCTCATGAGGGCTCTATCTCCTAATTAGGAAGCAGGAAGGTTCCTTTTTTCCTGTAACAATACACCTTTGAGGGATGATGGCAAAACCTCAGCCTCTGCAAGCAGAAGGCAATCAAACTAGATTCCTGGGCACACGGTTGCATTTTAAAGAATTAAAACATGCATGCTCAATGCGGTGCATTTAAACAAGACACTTGTATATTCAAAGCTTCCAATATACATCATTATTCAGTTTATGACACAGAATCAGAGCTTTCCAGGACACTTTTTTAGCAGGAGGTGGCTGGCACAAGGCTCCTGGCAGTGACGCAACAGCCCCGAGGACAGGACATGGGGAGGCTGAGGGCTGCCATCCATGCCAGAGGGTGCCTAAGTGGGTCTCTGGGGGTTCTGGAAGATGCTCCTACATGCTGGCTCCCTCTGGACAACTTGCCCCATTTAGTCTTTGCTGGTAACCAATTCTGGACGGGTGAAGAGACAGATGAGGCAGTTTACTGGGTACAGCCAGGACCCTCTGTGGGCCAATTCCAAATGCCAGCCTACTCCGTCTGCCTCGTGTCTGCACGCACTGTCCCTAGGGTGTGCGAGCAAATGGTGAGCCTGGCCGTCTGTCCCTGCTACGCCCTTCCTTGGTCAAGTGACATCAACCGCTTCTGCGAGTTGGCGCACCAGCTGAAGCTTGGTGTTCAAAATCTTACAATGAGAATCCCTGGGCCCTGTGACTGCAATGGAAGCCGAGTCTGCCAACCACTCCACCTGTTCATGAAACGCCATTCACTCCCACTCTGGCCATCGAGGGGCACCAGCCCAGAGATGCCCCGGGAGGTATCGCACAGCTCAGCTCCGATTGGCTCAGCCTTCCTGCAGAAGAGCCTTTCCACCACTTTCCTGTGAAAGGCTGCTCTGTGAGCCTCTCTCCAGGGGAGGATGTTACCATTTGTGATTATTCTGAGTGGGACTGTCGCACTGAAAGGCAGGTGGGCCGTCTCTCTCCACAAAGACTCCTTTCTTTCTGTGGATGCCATCTTGTTTGTGGGGGAGCTGCCAAAAAGGCTCCCGACTCCTCAGTGCTCAAGGACAGAGCCGTTGAAGTGGTCGGTCATTATGGTCAATAATGAAGCCAGCAAAGAAGGGAAAGAAAGGGGTGGGGGGAAAGTCCTGTGGCTCTGAGCAACGAGGCCCGTTAGTGGCTAGAGGTGGTTGTGTTTTGAAACAAAAGCTGAGGGCGAGATATGTGTGGCAGGGAGCTTTTTTCCCTTCAAAGAAATCCAGCTCGACCCCCCCCCCCCCATTAATTGGTAGCAGATGAAAAAAAAGCCAAAACAAAAACCAAACCGATGCCAGTAACCCAAATATGAGTGTTTTTGAAAGGGAAAAGCTGTTTCAATTGTTAGATGTCCAAGAAAACATGAATACACGCCGACAGAGGAAACAGCCACAATCAGAGGAAGAAGAGGGAGAGGTTCATAAAAATTAAGGAAAAAAATTCCTTTTAGCAGCTCCCGTCCTGTAAGCTGGCTCCTCTGTAGGTCTCAGTCCCTGAGGGAAGCTGGAGGTTGGGTCTCCCAGGGACACTTGAGGAAGGAGGAAGGGCCCAGGAATCCCTTAAAAGAGCAGGGGCAAGGCCAGAGGGCAAAGCAGCCTCACTTTTCCTCAGACCACAGGTACAGAGCCTTTCCTAAGGAGTAATCTGCTCTGAAAGATTGTCTCCTGAGAGGGGTCCTGGGCTCCTGTACTCTGCAGCCTTAGAAGTGCCCTACAGAAATCGGGCTGGTGGAACAGGAGCTAATAGGAAGCTTCACCCAGCCCCTTGCTCCAGGGGCCGCCTCCAACGTTCTCAACCTTTACCTGGATCCTTGGGCTCCAGCCTCCTTTGGCACTTGTTTGGTGAAAGTGCCAACTCCTCACTCATTTTCTCATTCACAAAAACCCCCAAAAAGGAACGTGTGAATTACTCCAGGTATTCTCCTGCCTCAAAGGATATTTCCGAGAATGCAAAACAGGCGAAGGTCAAGACTGAGTCTGGAGACTCGACACAGGCCCCAGCCAACCTAGTAATTGCGAGGTGGATTGGTCTGTGAGCCACAGGTGTGAGGGGCTGGGGGCCACCTGGACTGATGGACAAGAACCTGGGACAATGACCCAAGAGGTGGACTGGGCAGAAAGACTGGTTGCCAAGGACACAGCTTTGGCCACAACCCATTGAAATCCACGGCAGCCACTTAAAGGAACAGGCCTTCTCGTCCTGCTCTGCCTTCTCAGCTTGACAAGCAAGTCCGCATGCTTTGCTGGGCCTGTCCGCGCATCTGAACAGTGAGCCTGACACATCTCTGAAGCCCTGGAGTGCTAAATGTCTAGACCTGCTGGTGATGTTCAAACTCGGCCCCTTGTACTGGGGACAGCAGTCACCAGACGTCCATTCCATTCAGACCAGCTGGGCAGGCAGGATGAGGTGTTCTTGGTGAAGGCGCGACACTTGAAACTCGTATTGTAGCTGGATCCCTGGTCATATCTTTTAGTAGACGGAAGCCATACCTTTTTGCTGCTGGGTGGGATTCTTCTATTTCTTCCATCCACATTTAGCCAGTGTGGTAGTGGGTGGGTAGGAAAGGAAGGAGAACTGAATAACACAACCTCACTGCCTTGTGAGGGTCTGTCCTGAATGTGTGGGAAGAATCCTTGCTCCTGCCACGGAAGGGGCAAGACAGAGGTAGTGTGTGTGTGTGTGCCTCTGAGTGGAAGCAGTATGGATAACCAGTATGGCTCCATGTGCCTGAGGGGTGAGGATTTACCTTCCCCCAGGAGCAGGGTGACAGCCAGGCCACGTAGAGCCAGAGCACTGGCCATGAAGCCTGCCACTCTGGACTCAGAGACTCCTTTGCTTATGAGCTGTGTGACCCTGGGTAAGTTACTTTTCCTCTCTGAGCCACCCTTTCCCCACATGTTAAATGCCTCACAGGATGGCACTGAACAGATAAGTAGGAGAGCCCTTTGTAGACTACTGGGTGCTGTGTACCCGAGGGGGTAACACAGACGTGCCGCTACTGGGCTGCTGCAGGCAGAAGAGAGTTTGGTTGCTGGGTCAACATTTGAGGCTCTCATTGCTGGAACCTGTAGCAAGGTCTTGCTGAACCTTCTGGAAGGTTGACTCGTGGGACAAAGGAAACCCCACCGACTGCCTCAGCCCTGAGCTGGGGGCTCTGCTTTCCCCCCTCCCCAGGGCTTGTCAGATCACACATGCCCAGAGGAGACACACCAGCAGGTAAGCACTGCCCGCCTCAGATACCCTCTGTGGTACATAAAGAAAAGGGGGGGATAAAAATATATATTAAATGACTTTTATTTACATACCTATTCATAAATAATTGAATCTTCTTTTTGACTTCATAATGATTCCTTGAAGATCTAATGATCACACTGAGTGACTAGAAGTGGATTAGCGGCCTTACTCACATCTGTGTGTGACAATGCTGTCTCATGTTTGCGCTCACACTCACACACTCAGACGCACACATGCGCACCAGAGGGGAGGCAGGACTCGCGGGGGGCCTTCTGGGCTCTCGAGCACCAGCATTTGGCTCCCAGCACCAGTGGAACCCTGGTGGGAAAACTGTGCCCCACACACAGGTGTGAATTCGTGACAGCTGGAGAACAAAGAGCTGCAACCCAGAGAGTTCCTTGCCCGCCCACTGGAGCTGCTCTCCTTTGTTCATCCTGGAAGGCATCTCTTTGGATTTGCAAATATTTTAATTCACAGAAACTCAAGGAGGGGGTGGGGGTGGGGACTGGTGTGGCACGGTGGCCGTCCCTCTGTCTTTATCCAGGCCTTCTCCAGCCCCCGTGGTGGCAACAGCATTCTAGAGACATGCAGTGGTGTGCTAGTACCATACACACGAGACGAAGTGGACAGCTGGCCACAACGGCCGGGCTCGGGGGCGGGGATCCGGCTCCTGCAAGTCTGGGCCCCGGCCCAGAGCCGGGCAGGCTGGTCACTCACAGGGTCCGCACAGCCACAGGGTACAGGAGCGACAAGTGCTCGGCCCCTTTGATGGGCAGCTTTCTGGTGGTGTAGTAGTGGATGACTTCTGGGACACTGTCGAACGGGGGGCTGTTCTGACCCAGAATGTATTTCTCTTTGGTTTTGGCCAGTTTCATGTGCATAAAGCCCTGGTTGCTCCTGTGAACAAAACACAGAGGTTATCAGGATTTGCAGAATGACAGAGATCACGGAGACAGCCATGCTGCTGGGGATGAGGGCACAGGTGTGGGAGCCTGAGGAGCAGGGAGGCAGTGTCTCTATGTTGCTCTGAACAAGGCCATGTCGTGGATCTATACTCATTACACCAGGCCAAATTCCTGCTAAGGTGCAAGGATTCCTTGCTGCCTGGGACAGAAGCAGCAGCGAGTGTCACCTCTCCAAGCCAGAACCAAGACCCAGGATCAGCTGAAATGCAGGTGCACTGAGAACCAGCATCGGACCAGGAACCAGCAGCAAGCATTGTGGAGAGTTTTCCGACCTCAAGAGCTTGGCCTCTCTTCCTATTACTCATGCAGTGACATATTTAAGCCTTGCCTGAAAGTTGCCAAGTACAACTCCCCAGTGCCCTGACAGGTAGGCAGGGCAGGAGTCATCACTCCCAGCTCACAGATGAAGAAACAGTGTGGCAGGGATGACAGGTGAGCCATTTTCCAAACACTGACACTCACGCTTCGATAGTATGGAACTGTCACTGGAAAGGGGCTGCCCAGCGGGGGACTACATTTCCCAGTCTCCCTTGTAGCCCCTGTAGCAATATGACTAATTTTAGCCAATGGAATACGGGGAGAATGTGTGGTCTTTCTCAGCATTGCCCCTGACCGGGCACTCTCCGCTCTACCTCCCTCTGCTCAGCAGCCCTGTCTCCTTCTCTGAGGCCCAGCCTGAGTGTTTCCTCTGCCAGGCAGTCTTTCAGGCTCTCACAGGCACAGCTCCTTCCTTCCTCTGACCGCACTGCACGTGATGAAGAATCATGCCTCCATCAGCACTTGCCTTCTTATATTATAATTACTTATCCATCTTTCCAATTCTTCTCAGATCTCCACAGAACAGAGCCGTCTGTCTACCATGCCCAGCGTCTGCTGAAAAGGTGGGTTCCTTGGAAATCAGAGCGGAGCCATGTGCCCTGTGACCCTTGCAGTGCCAGCTGCACTAGCATGCTGGGTGGGGTGCAGCTCACAGACAGCACAGGCCATGCTGCTTCCACCTGGCCCTAGAGGACCTCTCCCATCATCCACCCAGGGCTCTGGCCACATCAGATCCCTCACCCACCCCTCTGTCAACCTGCCTGTACCCAGGCTGCCCTTTCCCTGCTCCCTCAGCTCCAAGCCTGGCCCTGTATGATTTTGCTGCCACACCTGTGGATGATGAGGTTTCCAAAGTACAGTCCAATTTACTGAGTGTGTCACTTAGTGAGAAAGCCGGGGCTCCGACCTCCTGCCACCTTCTTGGGGCACTGATAACTTACAATAGAGACCTGGCTTCCTGGAGACCAAGACCCAACCCTGGCAAGGCTGAGAGCTCTGTGTGGACACAGGTTTACAGCCTTTCTAAGCTTCTGCTTTCTTAGCTTTAGCGGCTGCCACGGAGGGCTCACACCTCTCTCCCAGTCAGGACTGGGCTCCCCTTGCTTACCAGCGCCTGCTCTATTAACGCATCAATTTGGACTCCGGGACCACTTTCAAACGGGCAGAGCAAATGCTTAATGAAGTGCAGGCACTGAGCAATACATCTGCTCATAATAATGTATTTAGAGATGTCACCCTCGGCTTAAAGGAAATCGTTTGGAGAGCAATTATGTTTCAAGAGAGAATAATTCCTGTAAAGAACAGAAATTTAAATCAAGATTTTTTAAGGCTGACAATGTTCTAATTACAGAGCCTGTGGCAAGTTTTGCTCCTCAGTGAAGGGTCATTTCATTGGAGAATTGCCTCCACACATCTGAGCAGGCGGCGCCCTTGCATAAGCTGTTAGAAGGGAAACGGTGTGTGCGCATTAAGTGAAAAGTGTGCTGAAGACTCAGCTACCCACCACACCGGAGAGATCGTGGATCTTGGCTGGCCAGGGAAGGGCTGTACTGCACCTGCTTGAATGAAGCGCTGAAACTGTGCAGCTGAGAAAACTGGGACTAGTTAAATAAAAACCTCTGTGCTCTCCGAGGCCCCAGGCTCAGCTTTGCCTGGAGAAGGGGTGGTACCTGGAAGAGCAGGGGCTGGGGCTGCAGGTAAGTGCAGGCTCAGGCAGGGAGGGGTGTGGCCTCAGGAATGCCACACCCTTTTCCTGAGTACAGGGGAGTCGTGTTTTGGGGTGCCAGGCCACCAGGCTTTATGAATGAGTCTCACCGATCTAGGCTGGGGGCACACAGCGTAGGGTGTGTAAGACAGGATCACAGCAGCCAGCTGTGAGCGGTGTCTGAATGCCAAAGTTCTGCTGGCACCAAAGGTATGAAGTTGCAGGGGGAGCTGATTTAATTTTTAAAGATGTTAAAGACAGTAACTCATATGGGCCAACAGGACATTTTCACACTGGTTGTTCTTAAAACATCCAGCAAGGGTAGTATGCCAGGGTGGCAACGCTGACAGAGCCAGAAATGGAAGCTGAAGCTCCTCTGTGCCCAGGCCACGGGCTCCAAGGAGCCACCAGCTATGAGAAACTCCATCCTGATGCCCCCACCTCAACAGACATGGGCGGGAGGGGCAGGCAGCCGTCAGCACCTCCTGAAGTGCCCCCTGACTCTGCAGGCCTACTGTTTGCTCCTCTGGCACTTCTATTTCAGCACATGCTAGTTTATAACCGTGAGCCAGGCTGTGCCAAGGGGGCAGGCCAGTTATGAAGGTCAGAGACCAAGGCAGAGAACTCAGGCCCTGTGGCCCCCAGTCCATGGCCTGACCATTGCCCCTCAGAGGGAGAAAGGCCCGTGAGCTGGCCCTCACAATGGGTTCAATGGGTTCACAGCACCCTGGGGTGCTTTGGACCTTGGACAGTGAGTGTGGGCTCTGTTCCTGCCCCTGCTGGATCCATGGAGGCTCACGAGATGAGATGGCCTCTGGGAATTTCTGGGCGGAAGGTCCTGGATTCAGCTTCATGCTCCCTCCATTGCTGCCCGTGGCCCCCAGTCCTGCTCTCACTGGGCATCTGCCTAGATGGCCTTCAGGGCCGATGTTTCCTGGGCACTTCCCGTGAGCCAGGCTGTGTGCTGAGCATGGAGGCTCAGAGGTGGCTGACCCAGGGCCATGCGGCCATCAGCAGTGGTGCTGGTGCTTCCCCCCCCGGGGGGCGTTTCACCGAGTCCATGGTCCTGACCTCAGCACCACCCCGCTCCAGGAGGGGGCCCTGCCTAGCCCTCAGCACGCCACTGAGGCCAGGCAGGGCGGTGGCCCAGAGGTATCAGACCCTGAGTAAATGACTCCTCGACCCTGAGCCTCAGCCCTGAGGCACCTACACTGCAGGGCTGATGGCGGATCAGAGACAGCAGACTGGCGGTAAGAGGACATCCCAGGGACTGGCAACGGTGTGTCCTGACTGGTGGAGTGCAGCCTTCAGTCAAGGAGGCAGAGTGGTGACCTGTCACATGGGGCTGGCAGGGCCTGAGAGGTGAGCAGCCTTTCTTTTTGAAACAATCTGTCAAACCCCGACTCATGCAAAGGTCAGGTAAAGCCTTGTCAACACACACCAAAGAAACATGTTGTAATAATATATACGGGTAGGTCACAAAGCGCCCATGAGTGAGATGCTACCTAACAACAGTTGAAGATTGAAAAACAGCTGCCAGGGATGTCATGTCTTTAATGACTCTCAACTCTATTCAGAAGACACCAGGCATAAGAGGGAAAAAAACAACATTTCTAGGGAGAAGAGAGGGTGCAGCTGATAACCAGCATTCACAGATATGCCATGGCCGCTGTGGACAGAGTGCTCTGGAACTAGAAGCAGCCTGGGGACCATCTCCTCTTACTCTCTTGGAGTACTGGGGAGGAACCTGAGTTCAGAGAGAGCAACCCTCTGGCTCAAGGCACACAGCAAGGTGGGCGGCAGCTACAGCCAGAACCTGGGGCCCCTGCATCCAGGACCAGGTGGGCTGGGTTCGGGGCCACGCCACCTCCCAGCACCACTCCTAGAAAGGCACTGGTCCCCAGGGAGGGCAGACAGGCTGCCGCCACCTGCCAAGCTCCAGCGTCAGCCAAGTCTCCTTTGATAGGACATCTTGCGAAAGCCAAGTCACAATTAGGGGTGTCTCCGGTGGGTGACCTGTCTAATGAGTCTTGTAAGGCTTGCGGAGGCTGGGGGTGCTGGGGCTGTCAGGGCGCTCAGATCGCTCATTATCATCACAAAAAGCACCTCCTCATCACCAGGATTATCAAACGTGCCTGGTGCGCTGGGCCTAATAACAGGCCCCACCTCGTCTCATAATCACGAGCTTTAATAAAACATCACTCAGCCCGCAGCTGCCGGCCCGAGCAGGGTACGAGGCCTCACCTCTTCGCTTTTAGACCTAATTGCTTGATGCATATTTCATGAAGAATCCTGAGTAATAGTTATGTTAAATTGCTTCTTTTCATGATGAAATGACTTAAAAATACTTGCATACAATATTTATGTGGGAGAAAGCAAAGAAATTGCCCTCGATGACGATCATGGGGGACCCAGTCACAGGAATACCCACCCAGGGCAATCTCTGAAAGGTGGCTGGGGAGCTGCTCTCTTGACCAAGATGCCCCAGAATGCTGTCCCTCAGCTCAAAACGGCCCCTGGCTCCCCACTGCCACTGCTGGGTAAAGGCCACACATACTGCTCGAGCCCCCACTGTGCACCAGGCACTGAGCCGAGCGGCTGCTACACAGCCTCTCATTTAAGCCCACAGCAGCGTCGCTAAGTTGGTATAAATACCACTGTTGACAGATGGGGAAACTGAGGCTGAGGACACCATGGGGCCTGATTTCACTGTGTCTGTCTGCCTCTGAAGCCTGTGTTCAGCACTCAGGGCCTTGAAGCTACCACTGCAGCCTCCTCTTCCCCACTCAGCCGCCCAACCAAGTGAATCCAGGTGTCCATGGGGGGCCTCTGGACTCTTTCTGCCTCGAGAAGTAGCTTTCCTGCAGCTCTGTGAGCTCCTGAGGGCAGGAACCGTGACTTCATTGTGACCTTTCTTAGTAGGCCGAGCCTTACCCACCCCGGGCCCTTAGCACATGCCTGGCACACAGCTGGGCACTGTCCATCTGTCTGTCCATCAACCTACCCAGCAGCTACCTAGTGAGTGTCTGCCCTGAACCAGGGAAATGAGGCCCCACACACCCGCCTCTCTGGACGTTAAGTTCCTGAGAGCAGGCTGGTGGCCACTCCAGCTCAGTTAGGATAAAAGTGGCCTCCTCTGAGGTCAGCACTGGTCCCAGGCCAAGTGTGCAAGGACCTGCAGAGCAAGCTCAGTGAGGGACAGAGCCCTGGGGAGTGCCCAGAGGGTCCCGCCTGCCAGGGACACACAGGCAGGTGCCTTCTCAAATCAGAGAGGTCGTGCCTGAGGGAGGCGACAGAGGAGAATGGGTCACACCCTTCTCTTTCTCTGGGATTCTAAAAGAAATGAACCCTGGGGCCAGTGCCCCCTGCCCAGGCCAGAATAAACCAAAGGTGAATGTGAGGCCAAGTCCCTCCCAAAGCCACAGTCTTCCCACGGGCGCCCAGCAGCTCTCTAAGCAGAGGCATCTTTTGGCCTAAGTGAACCTCCCCTTGTGGGGTCATTTTAATTACACGTTGGAATCTTATATCAACAAAGGTTCCTGGGGCCGGGTCAGCGAGAACAGAGAAAGAAGACTATGCATTGGTTGCAGGACGCTTCTCAGAGAAGGGAGGTGTCACAGGTCCTCTGCCTTCCACGAGCACGACAGCCACGACGAGTGCTCCCTCCGGGCCCTTGGAACACCGCCCTGTGCTCTGCACGGGAGGGCAGGACACCAGCCCAACGGGCCCTTCTATGCCCACAGGCGGTCACTCCAGTCAGGTGAAGATGGACTCGGAAATTTGTGCTCAATGAGCGGGGTGGGTGGGTGCGGTTCTAGGCCTGGTTCTACGCTGTGACCCTGGGCGCGGGAGCTTCCAGAGGGATTTCGCCTGCAGGGTGACCAGGACAAGATACCTCCTACTCTGAGGCCACCGAGGGGCCTGCAAAACAAGTAATTCCTGCCATCACCCCGCCCATGATTGCTAATACTGCCTCCGTAAGCACGTAAGCACATAGCTCTGGGATTCAGAATATCTGCTGTTCTCCCACCTTCTCTTTGACCTCCAGGGAGATGGAATAGTTTGCTGGGTATATGTCTATAGAGAAACTCTCCTCGCCACAGCTGTGAGCAAGGTGCAGCCACTGCAGAAACCCTGTATGCCTGCAGAGAAGCCTGCTCTGAGGAGAGCCCTGGGCCTGCTGCGAGAGAGAAATGCCCAGATCTCAGGGGACAGGGAGCTGGTGGACATCTCCCAAGGGCCTACTGTGTGCAGGCTAGCATCTGCTCATGCCATGCATCTCCAGCAAAGGTTCCGGAAGCCTGAAACGCAAAGATGTACAATGGGGATAGCCACTGCCACCCTTGGTCCACGGCTGGACCAACCTGTGGCTTCACAAAGAAGCAGGGAGGGCTGGTATTATCTGCAAGATGCCCACTGCACAGATGAAAAGACCAAAGGCCAGAGGGAGAAGCAACTTGCCCAGGTCACAATGAGAGGACATCAGGGCCAGGGGACCAGCATGGAGTCATTCTAGCTGTGTGATGGAGTTCCCCAACTCTGCAACATGTGGAGTGGGGGTACGGAGGCCCCTTCCAGCTGAGAGGTTCTAGGAGGCAAGGGAGCTGGGGGAAGGGGCTTATGAGGTCACACGGCAAATACCTGCATGCTACCCAGTCTTGCGAAACAGTCTTGTTATAGTGACAAGCCAAAGACACATAAACCAGGTTATTGCAAACAAACGTCTAAATGTAAACGCTGCAGAGCCAAATGATTTGATTTACAACCAAATAATTAGACTTTCAATAAACGCATCGGAAGTGATTAGCCTTCCCGAGACACCCGGGCATTTCTCAAGCTCTAAGTTGGCAGCTCAGGGTGAGGGCCTTCAGTAAATCATGACAAAAAGCTGTCTCCAGGCAGAAGGAGAGCTGGCAGATGCCTCTCTCAGCAAACATGGAGAGGCATAAGGCTTGTTTTGTGCCACACAGCTCAGCGGGTTAGGTCAAAATGAATCCATTTGGGGTAATTTTCTCAGGAGAAGACTAACCAAGTGTCAGACAGGGGCCTCCCGTTACTGGAGGTGTGTAAGCAGGAGGGTAATGATGCTTAGGGGCCAGGCTAGATGACTTCTGCCGTCCCTCTCTTTGCTGCTCCCATCAGTTCTTGGGCTCAGCCAACTGCATATGAAAACTGCAAGGGTAGGGTGGAGCAGGGAGTGATGTGGGAAATGTCAGCGCTCTGGGAAGGGAAAGGTCTAGGGTGGGTACCCCCACCCTTTTACTTCTAATTGCAGATGTTTCTCTGAACACGGAGGCACTTTCGTGTTTGGGGCAGGTAGGATGGGTGGTGGTGGCTGGACGAAGTCAGATACCTGGGTTCAAACTCTGGTCCCACGGATGTCACTGGCTGGGCAAGTCCCTTTCCTTGGGCCTCACCATCTCGACCTGGGAAAGGTGGAGGGCGTCCCTCCAGAAATGAAGTTCTCTCAAGCCAATGAGGAACATCCTAAGAGGGTGGGAGACACCCAGGAGGACCAAGGCAGGCCAGGATGGCTAATCCTTAACACAGGGAGAAAGGTCGGACACAGTGGCTCCCAGCTTAGGGCTGGCCCGATGACAAAAGCAGGCTCCCTAAGGCCTGTGCCAACGGGATGGACAGAATGCATTCAGGTGGTCTTTCTTCTCTTGGACGAGCCCCTCCCGGCCCATACTCTCCTGGGAGCAGTGGTTCTCAGCTGGGACAAGTTTACCCCTCTCCTGGGGATATTATATTGGGCTGCTGGCATCTAGGTGAAAGCCAGGGACGCTGCTGTATAGCCTACGAGGCACAGGACAATCCTCAGAGCACAGAACAATCCAGCCCCAATATCAGGAGCGCTGAGGTTCAAGCCACACCCCTCATTAGTCGCCAGTGACTCAACTTCATCATTTATGAAACGGGAATGACAAGAGTCCCCCCTCACAGTAGTTGTGAGAGGTAAGAGAAACCATCCATGTGAATGAAGCATGAATACTTGATAAAGGCTGGGTCGTCGGCTCCTTATTTAAGGGCTTAAGACACAACAATTTGCCAAACAGCTTGGCTGCAAAGTGCTCTGGGCTGTTTCCAAGGACCAATCCCCCACCCAACCCCCAACCAACAGATGGGGAGAACATGCAAAGGCAGCCGTGGGGTGTGCACCAGCTGCCAAGGAGAGGGCTTTGAGGGGCATGATGGCTTTTATAGGCAGAGGGGAGCTGGAAACCTGGGGTCGACCCCAGTGAGTCTGGGAGTGAGACAAAAGGTGAGGGAAGCCAGACAGCTCCGACAGACACAAGGGCAAAGGAACCACCACCGCCTACGGACCTGGAGCCACTCAGACTTGGGTGACCTGCTGTGGGGACAGAGTCCCACAGAGCAGTCTCCAGGCTCTCGGCCTCACGTGGCAAGGGGCTGGCTCAGTTGTTAGATGACCATCCGCTGTGGCCGTCAGCTGTAACAGGTTAGCCATTAGCCACTAATATAACTGCCGTGGCTACGTTAGGGGGTTGGTGGGTTGGCAGAGAAGCGGATTGCAGCTAGCAAGTGGGGTTAGCAAGCGGGTTGCGGATCATGTGGATCCTACTTCCTGTGTCTCGCCCGGCCTCCAGCGAGACTGGGGTGCAGGAAGACCCCTTGTTGGGGTACTGGCGGATGTTTGCTTTTGTGTCTCCAACCCAGCCACCAGCAAGAATATAGTGGCATGACTCCCCTACCTATGGCTCCGTGGGTGTTCCCTTTTGGCCTCACCATGTCCTGCATTCTTGTGCGGGGAGCGGGAGCTGAGACCACGCATGACACCTGCCCTGCCACTTGTGAGCTTTACTTCTCTCTGTGCCTCAGTTTCCTCCTCTGTAGAATGGAGCTCTCAGTGCCCATCTGTAAGGGCTGTCCTGAGGTCTGAGCTGGACAGTGCATAAGCAAGTCTGGCAGGTGCTGAGGCTCAGGATTCTGACATGGCTTGTTTCCACCCGCTCTGCAGGGGCCGACATACAAGTTGCTGCCCATCTGGCTTGTCTTACTGGCTTTGCTGCCCAGGCTGAGCACTGAGCGTGTCTCTCCGTCTGTCTGGTCTGTCGTTCACGGCCATGTTGGCAGCCCAGAAGCCGCGGATGGCCAGGCAGCCTCCTGGCTGCAAGACCACCTCCTCCAGCTGGGCAGCCGCCTGGCTGGGGTGGGAGTCCTGCGTTCCAGCCCCAGCTCTGTCTCTGGGTGACAATGGGCAGGGGGTTTACTTCCCTGTGATCAGTTTCCCCTAACTTCAAACAGTATTGCACAACACTCTCAAAAGCACAGTTACACATGGGGTCCACAGGAAAACAGAACAGAAATGATGAGGAAAGAGGTTTCTCTGCATAAAAAATACTGGTCATACACGGTCTATGGCATGTATTAAATGCCTCCTGTGTGTATTGCTTTGTATTCCACGTTTCTGACGGAGACGAGACATCAAACAGAGGATTTTAAGACCATTTGGTTCCCTGTCCTTGTTTTATAGATGACACAGGCCCAGAGAGGGGTGAAGGTTTGCTCCTATTACCCAGTGATAAGGGGCCAGAATGCCCTCACCCTCACCCACGTGCCACCAGTTGAAGGGGAATCTTGACACTACCAGGAGCCTTTGTATGTTCCCAGGCAGCAGTGATGGGTGTGACGGGCGGAAGGCAGGGAGGGGGGAGGAAGCCGCAATCCCTCCACACCCCAATTCCCATCCTTATCCTTAAAGCGCAGTGTGCCATCACTCCTCCCCACCAACTCCTGTCCTGGGGAAGGGGATTCATTAGCACAGCAAGGAAGGGGACTCACCCTCACAGCACCTGACCCAACTTACAGTTTTACTTTAAAAAAAGTGAAGAAGGGAAATCCAGAGGGGTCTTTAAAACTGCAAGTTACAGCAGATCTATCTGCTCGGTGACCCTGCATCTAACCTGAGGGTAGTGTCCTCCTCCCTGGAATTTCAAGGGCACACAGTTGACTGGAAGCCACCCAGACACCCTAGCTGAAAGCCTTTTGTAAATCATATGAATGACAGTTTTATTTCATTCACAGGTTCCCAGTAGAAAAACTCCCAACAGTCCTTGGGGATCTGGGCCTCAATTTCTTCATCTGTGAAATGGGGAGCATTTTACGACATTCCCTCAAGTCCACTGAAAGCAAGTGAAAAGAGTTCTGAACTAGACATTGGGGACCTGGCCCTGGCCCCGGTCCTCCCCTCTGGGGCTTCAGGGTCCTTATCTACACAATGAAGGGCCAGGAGTAGATAACCACCAACGTCTCATCAACCTCTAAACCTTTGAAGCTTGGCACATAGGAGAGGCTTACACCACATGAGGAAGGTATGACTATTCAGGTATTAAACAAAAGGATTCAACTTCATTACAGATGCCCCAGAGTCCCAGGGCTGGAAGAAGAATGCAGGTTTCTCAAAAATAGAGTTTCTTCCAATGTGCCCCAGATGCCACCATGCGACTTGGTAAGCCTGGACCTCTTTGGAACCAAGAGATTCTGATGCACATTGTAATCTGAGAACCACGATTCTAGTTCTATCTGATGATTGAAACTCCTTTGTAATATTCACAACTTCTGGCGTCCAGCTCTTGTTGCTTACTCCAAGCGTTGGGGAGCTTACTCTCTGCCAAGACAAGCCCTTCCAACCTCCCATGGCTCTGCCCACGGGAAGGTCCTTCCATGTTCTGAGCTGAGCTGTGACTTAGTGCAGCTTACGGGTGGTAGCCCAGCTCTGAGCTCCGGTTCCTGCAGGCCCAACAAAGCTGCTCCTTCTGCCCTGGGAAGGTCCCTCAGAGACTGGAAAACGGAAGGGAGGGCAGACTGCAGCTGCTCTTCTCTCTCCAGCTGCCCTCACAGAGCAGCATTTCCTGTCCTTTCCCATCCTGGTCACCCACGCTGCTCATTCTCTCATGACACCGAGGGCCTGCCACTGGCCAGTGTCCTGGTGAGGCTGCCCTGTTTGGCCACCAGCACCCCCGTCTGGACACGACAGCACTGTCAGTGTGGACACCCCGAATCTTGGCTTAATGCCTTTCTGGTGTCTGCTGACCTGAGCCTACCTTTCGCTTCCACCACCTCCTGAGTCCCAAAGACAGGATCTTATCGACATACCCAGCGTCATCGGGTGCAGACAACACTCACCTCTTGACCAAAACCAAAAGGGGTCCTGGGCCAACAACAGTAAGAAGCAAAAGCCCACTGGCTTTGGCCACTCTTGGAAGGTTTGCAAACGCAATTTTGAAAGGTCACTTGTCAGCCCTTGGTAATCTGGGTTCTGGAGGGCGAATCCTCACATGTTGGGCATTCATTCTGGCAGCTTCTTGACAACCTCTGTCCACAGAGTGGGGAATTTTCTCAAAATTAAATCTCCGGCTCTTTGCTCCCTAATGAAATTGATTTCCGTCTTGATACACAACAAAGCTTTCGTTTTATTATTTGGCTAGGGTTTGACCACATTAATTATAGTGGTGTTTTTTTTTTTCAGCATGGCTGCAAGTAATTGAGTTCCCAAAAGTTACTATCGGAACTGATTGATTTTTTTTTTTAAATTAAACTTGGATTATGTGAGGTGTTTTTTTTTTGTTTTTTTTTTAACTTTTACTTATTTTAAGTATGTTTTTCCAGGACCCATGCGCTCCAAGTCAAGTAGTTGTTTCATTCTAGTTGTGGAGGACACAGCTCACAGTGGCCCATGCGGGAATCGAACTGGCAATCCTGGTGTTAAGAGCATCGCGCTCTAACCAACTGAGCTAACCGGCCGCCCTCTAATTGCTTTTTAAAAGTGCAACTCCCACAAAACTCAGTCAACCCTAGTTTCTTTATAGGTGTTGTTGTTGTTGTTGTTGTTGTTGTTGTTGTTAAGATTGAAAAATTCAGGACAGGAAAACATATTTTTCCAGGCTGAAAATCTGAACTCAAAATGGGATTACGCTAATGTTTGGAAACTGAATCAGAAATGTGGGTGTACCCAGATCACACCTTTGCTGCCTGGATGGTTTTATCACCACTTGTGTCAGAACTCATATACTGCCCCGAGTTTTTAAATTATTATCACTGGCATAATTCTACCTGCCTCAGAGGATACATTCTGCAGAAGGCTGTTCAAACCAAATCAATTTCTAACACCAGATACCAGGGCCTGCAAACAGCCCACCTGGCACCGTGTAAACGTGTTTCTCCCCAGGAGGCTATGTTCAGCCTGGGTGGGGTAGATACCTTTAGTGTCAGGTGGGAATGGTGGGCACACAGCCTGCTCTTTGGCAAGTCGGAGCGTGGGAGGGAACTGAGGAAAGGAACAACTGGGGCTGCAGGGTGCAGGCATGGCCCCAGGTAAGCCCCTGGTCTCTGAGCCCTTTTCCTCGAGGGCAAAATGGGACGCTATGGGGAGCCAGAGAGCTGACCAGGACTTCAGAGTTCACAAGGCATGTCTCTGTTTACAAGATTACTGGTCACCTGGACCTCACGGGGGAGCTTATGTGGAGGGGACAGGTGAAAACTCACGTTGGGACCACAGGGATAGGGGACCCTGCAAAAACCAATCTGTAATCCCAAACCTAACCATCCTACCTTGCTGTTATTTCCTCCCAAATTATTATCTTCCAAGGCCCTGCTCAAATGCCACCTCCTCCAAGATGCTCCCAGTCAGACTTACTTGCTCCCTCCCTCACTTATTCTCTGCCACTCATCTCTCCATCACAGCACTCACCTATCTGAATGTCCCCTTGCCCAGATTACCTCCTTAGCGTCTGATGTGCCTCCACCCCCCACCCCCCCCATAGGAAGGCCTGGTGCAGGACAGGAATGCAGCAGTGACAGCCACACCAGGGGACCTACTTGTTGGCCCTTCCCTGAAAGTCTGTGCTGAGTATGTGGCAGGCTGGTCCCCAAGCTGCCTGGAGCTGGGAGTAGCATGTACAGTTTCAAAAGGAAAATAACAAAAATAAAAAGGTTCTAATTAAAGGATTTCTAATAAGCTTGCTTTGCCAAATCCAATGGTTTGTGATATTCCTCTTGGGTGAAGTAATCTTAAGAAAAAGAGCATTAAAAGTGGCAGAAAGCACCCACGGCTGGAAGGAGGATGGCGGCTGCTCCCTGGGGGAGCAGCCCAGCAAAGGTCAGGTTTGAGGCACTAAGAACGAAGCATGGAGTGGCCTCTGCCCCCAGCAACGTGGGAGGGTGTGCACGTGTGTGTCTCACACACACATACACACTCATGCACAGCAAAACATCATTTTTATAGCTTTAGCATTTGAACTGTGGGAACAAAGACAAGGGCTATAAAATCTGACATCTGATTTTCTAAAATATCAAGAATGTTTGCCTCAAATACCAAGAACGTTTACGGAGAAAATGGGCGATGAAAATATAGTGCTATGAAGCTCAGAAGGGTGATAACCCTAGGATGAGAGCTGAGAGATCTGGGCACCGCCAGCAACTCACTGCAGGGCCTTGGGAAGGTCCTTTCCCCTTCCTGGGCCTGTCCCTCCCTCCAAAACCAGGTCCTGACCAGGTGATCCAAGACCATTCTTTTGGCTGTAACAGCCCGAAGGGAAACTCGAGCGCCCTGCATCATAGGATTTTACTGGATGAAGCTTCAAGCCCTGCCAAATGCCTCTAGGTGGGGGCTGATCCTATTTCCTCTGGGGGTTCTTTAAGCTACTTACCTGGCTATAAGCAAAATAAGACCACAGATACTTTCCTGGAGTGAACACAAAGGCTCTGCAAATAACCCTATTTGCATTTCTAGAGCCCCTCAGAGTTTACAAAAAGCTTTCACTTCCACTGTGTCCCTGAGCCTTGGGGCTGACAGGCTCAGAGACGTGAAGCGACTTGCTGGATGACCCTCACAGATGGTGCAAGCAGTGGGACTCAGGCTCTGGTCGTCTGCCCCCTCCCGCCAGCTGCATCCTTCCCATGTCGCTGCCCCTTCACCGATGACAGATACAACGTGTATCTGTCACTATGGCGTGTCCCTGCAGCACCCCGTATGCCCTCCCCAAGTCCCCAACCAAGCCATTCCCAGATGGCTTTTGCAAAAATATATTAAATAAGTCATATTAACAAGATGTTAGAGATGTGATTGGAAAGAAATGTTTTTCTCATTTGGAGAGACCACCCAGTACCTTAGAAGGGAAGCTGTCCTGGGGCACGAGAGGTTTCCTGGCGACGGACAGGCAGTTGGAATGCCTCCCCTGGCGGGCGAGCCACACAGGCAGATTTATGCAGACTGATATGAGATAATTAAAAACCAGCTGGTAATATAATCAGGGTGGCTCAGCCACTGGAGGAGACCAGGGAGTTCTCGGGGGAGCAAAAGGCAACACTGCATGCCTGGCTGGGAGGGGAGATGCAGCAGGTCGGAAAGGGAGACAGACCCCAGTCGGTCACCAGGCACACTTGGCACTGCCAGGCTGGTGGGTACTCTGGAGAGTGGGCTGACAGCGTGAGTGCAGGCACCTCTTGCATTGGGTTTTGGGCAGTGGAGGAAAGAGGGCAGCTGAGTTAGGGAGAGTGTGTTTTTCTGGGTCTTTTCAATGCCCATTCCAGGTCCACGCTGCAGCTGGCAGGGTCACCACTCACACAGCCGTGCAGAAATCTGCATGAGGTCCTTGACTGCTCGTTCTTTCTCACCCTCGTCAGTTCTACCACGTTCTCCCTTCTACTCCCACCGCCCTAGTCCTTCCTGGAACTGTCACAGCCTCCTCAGCAGCCAGTCTTTCACTCCTGATCTGCCTTCCAGACACATCCGTGGTCAGACGGGGCTTCTGAAAACCTCTATCTCACCAGCTGTGGAGGCCACTATCCCTTCCGAGCTGCCTCAGCCTCCCTGTCCACAGAGCCCGATGCTCCCAGCTTCTGCTGCTTGAGGGTTGGACGCAGAGAAGAACGGACTCCCACAGTTGGGTCACATATCCCGACATTGTCATTTGGAAGCCAGATAGAGAAAACCCCAAGGTTTTCAGGCTCCCACAAGATGAGGGGAGGGGCTTTAGGGTCTCTGGCCTTCTATGTGTCACCACTGCCCAGGGAAAATGCCAGAGAAATGCCCAGCAATGGGCTGTGGCACAAGTCCTGCTCAGAACATCTGGCTTTGGTCCTGGAGCTACACTATCCAGACACCTGCTTGGGCCCTGCCTGGGCTCCTAAGACCCAGCTGGACAGGAAAGGTAGGGGGTGTTTCTGCTCAGAGGGGCTCCAGAGGACAGAGAGAGGGTGCTGGGCTGTGTTAAAATCCTAACTTTTCACTCACTCTCTGCAACAGTGTGAGCCTGTTCCTGTATCTGTGAAAAACTATGGTGTAATTCCTGCCCTTCTCACCACATCCTATTACAGTGGGAGAGCTCAAAATCACAAGCCCCAGCACCCATGCCAGGCGCCCGGAGACACGCCACCTCCCTAAAGCACTCCAGGCCCCAACAGCTCTGAAAACTGTAACTACTATGGGGAATCCCCCCAAATCGTAGCTGCCCCTCAGGAGGGAAGGGGCCTGTGACTGCTCTGGGGCCCCACCACTGGACGGAGGCGGAGCTGGGATTCTAACCCGGGTCTTCTGGGCCCAAGCCCAGGCTCTTTCCATACTCCCCTACCCACTGCTCCAGAGTCACCAAAGCACCCTCAGGATGTCTAGGGGAGGCACTGTGTTAATGGCGAGGGCAGCGTCCTTGGAAACGTTTTACCACGGGCAGGGCATACTTTCTCAGTAATTTTGGATACAGGGAAATGTCATCTATTATTCCTCACAGTGTCTCTCAATGGCATGTCTCTCAAACACGCTAAAGGTCACTGTTTCCGTTTAGTCCCCTGCAAAGAGCATTTGAGGACCTTCTGTTTTGCCTGTAGCAGCAGCTCCTAATTGTGGCATTTCCTTTAAACCTTTCAGAAGGAGAAAACACACCGCAGCTCCTGAGCAGAAAGTTCATTTTCCTTCATCAAAGCTGAAAGGATATGAAATCCTCTACGTAGTGACAGCAAAGATGTGGACACACTCTCCGCTCCCCTGCTCTGTCTCAGGCTCACTCGCAGGGCCTGGCTGGGAAGCCACGTGGCGGGCAAGCTTCTCCCCCTCTCTGGGCATCAGTGTCTCCACTTGTACAGGGCACTGGGCTAAGCGATCTAAAAGATCTCTTTGTGTTCCCTAAAGCCCCAGATTTCTGCTCAGTGGTGTACACTAAGTACTCAGTTCTGGTACTTAGTATACCAGGGCTGTTACAAAAGAAAAAGAAAAAATGCTTCCCCACGAGCTAAGGAAGAGACCTGACCAGGTTCTGGTGAAAGTGCATATTCATGTTTGAACACTTGGAGGGAGAGCTAGAGGGGCAGCAGGACCATGCGGAAGACAAAAAGGAATGTCTGGTGAGGTGGTCATCTCCTGCTACTGGAGATCAGAGAGGTTAACTGACTTACCCAAGGTCACACAGCCAGGAAGAGGGCGGCCTGGGTTTGACTCTAGCTCTGTGTGATTTGGAGTCTCAGTCATGGCAATGCAGGATTTTCTCCAGTTGCAGCCTGCATTATCTCTAAAATCCCACCATCAAAAAAGAGAGTGGATGTGGGCATGGAATTCTAGGTCAGACCCAGACAATCCGCAAGGCTCTGGACCACAGAGAGCTCTTCCCCCAACAAACTGTGGCTCTCCAAAGTCTATAACAAAATCTGTAACAAAGATAGTGAACTACCACTGGTTGAGCACTTACTGCATACCAGGTACATGCTAAACACTTCATGTGTAATGTCTCTTCACTGATACATCTGTAAAACCCATTTTATAGATGAGGAAACTGAGACTCAAAGTGCTAGTAAGTGACGGAGCTGGGGTTCAAAAGCCCAAGCCAGACTGATTTAGAGTCTGTGTCTTCTGCTGCACAGAGCTGCCTCTATTGGAGGTGGAGGAGAAAGCTGGTGATGGGATCTATTGGAAACTGTGGATTGGAAAGTAGGAAGCTTTCTCTCCTCCTGGGATGCTGTTTTCTCAGCATGGGCAGCTCCTCACCCTGCCCACCCCCATTCTGCCTCAATCCTTCTCATTGTCCAAAAACCATGGTGATTTCCCTCATCCCCGACAGGTAGGGCTGAGCACCCCTACCCCTTAGACACCTGTTACTTCCTGCTATTATTGTCTGCCTAGAGTCAAAATCAGCTATGCCTGGGCCAGTCTGCCTGACCCCTCCTTTCTTCTGCATTCCCTCTATTTAGCCATTACACCCACCCAACAATTCAGAGGCGAAAGGTCAGATAATGGTGGCCAGTTGGGCAGGAACCTAGGGCCCCTCTCCTCAGGCTAAGGCAGTGCCCTGGCTGCATATATCCACCTTCCTTGAAGCCTTGGCCTCAGGGGCAGTGCTGGGGAAAAGGGCCATCGATGATGGAAGTCTAGGCATTCTGGGGCTGGAAGTCATCCCGTGCAGGGAACTCCACAACTGCTGGGGAGGCCCCACTGTGGTCTGTGGGACCACCCAGGACGGGGCCTCCACAGGAATGGGCAGCCACGACGAAGCAGTGTTTGGAGCTTCAGATGTTGACCCAACAATGGGTGCTTAGAGGGTAGAGGGAAGTGAAGTCCGTGCTCCCTGCTGATGGACGAAAGTCAAGCATCTTTTCCTCACTCCCTTCCCCCCGCAAACCTTTATTATTTCTTGCTCCTGGCTGTCAGCAGTAACAAACTAAGATTAATCACTCGCCCGCCTGCCCAGACCCAAACGTGCCTACTGTTGGAAAACTCTCCCCTTTACTATATAAATCAATGAGGGGAGAGAAGAAAAGAAAACAGCTCTAACAGAAATGCGGTATCATGAGAGTATCGTATTCCAGTGACCCCCAGAATATAGCCCATCAGCTCCACGGGCCCCCGCTACGCCCATCACCCTGCACTGGAAGCGTTTGCTGGGTGAAGACCGGCTGCCCAGCAGTCAGCACAAACCCGTAGCTCTAAGCAGGACCCAGCCGGGTGTCATTAAACAATTCAGATAAACTGTCCCGTGCCCTCCTCCACTACTTGGAGAAGAAAATGGGGCCTCCCCACCATCCTAGGGACCTAAGGGAAAGGCACCTTGCCCTAACCCTGGAGCCCTTACCCTGGAAGCAAATCAAATCCCAGACCGTCATTCTCTGGGCACAGGAAGAAGACACTCACCCAAGTCATCTAGTGGCAGTTACAGCCTGGGTACAGCTGTGGAGCTCTTGACCCAGCCCAACGCTCTGTGCACTCTGCTACCTCAATGGCAACTTCTAAAGGCTCTGGGAAAGCTGGGAGGAGCAGAGATTGGCATATGCCAAGCACCTGCTGAGGGCTGTGGGTGAGGCGTACCTGCCGAGCTGCATTATGGTCCCTCAGTGTCTGTGGGGGGCTGGTTCCAGGATCCCCCATGGATACCAAACTCCAAGGATGCTCAAGACCCTTCTATCAAATGGTGTTAGTTATTTGCATATAAACTATGCAATCCTCCTGTGCACTTTAAATCATCTCTAGGTTACTAATACAATGTAAATGCTATGTAAATAAGTTATACTATATTATTTAGGGAATAATGACAAGGGAAAAAAAGCCTGTACGTGTTCAGTACAGAAACCATTGTAAGCCTAACTAGACAGTATATGTCAGCATCAATATAACGTTTTCCGCCCCAAATATTTTCTATCTGTGATTGGTTGAATCCACGGATCTGAAACCTGTGGATACAGAGGGCCGACTGTGCTTCTTACAACAGCTTTATGAGAGTGGTCTACATGGTCTTCCAGGTGATGATTGGGGAGGTAAACTTGCTTTCACATAGCAGGTGAAAAATAGAGCCAGGATTTGAACCCAGGCATCTGTCGCAGAGCACATCTTTTTCCCTCTATGTCTTAAAAGGGGCTGCCCTGGGTCTCCCCCTGGAATGCCTGCCCACATGCGGCCTGCCTCCCAGCCTCTTGCGCTGTGCTAGCTTGAGTGGCACATTTGTGGGCACGTGGAGGGCAGAGGGAGGCAGAAGTGGTATCCCCTCCTTGACAGCACTCATGGCACATCCTGGTTTACCACTGGTTCTAGAATACAGCTCTGACGACATGACTGCAACCTGCTCGAAGCCTTTGAGAGGGCCCTGCCCTACAGGACAGAGCCCCAATTCCTCAGCCTGGCGCAGGGCCCGCACCTCTCCTGGGCTCCTCCCATCAAACTGTTATCTGTTGTTCTTACACAAGCTCTGCACTTCCCTGCCTCTGTGCCATTCCCTCTGCCTGGGTTGCCCTCTCTGCCCTGGGCACAAGTAGAAGCCCTGTTCATCCTTCACATACCCTCTCTTCTGGTTCTTCCCTCTTTCACAGCCCTGAGCACTTTGTGCCTTGGATAGCTCTAAACACATCGCTCTTCGACTTACGATCAGGTTATGTCCTGATAAACCCATCGTAAGTTGAAAATTCATTTAATACTACACTGCAGAGTATCAGCTCCTTACCCTCGTGATCGAGGGCCCGATAGGTGGCAACTGTGGCTCACTGCCATTGCCCGGCACCATGAGAGTATCGTATCAATACTGCCAGCCTGAGAAAAGATCAAAATTTAAAATCTGAAGTATGGTTTCTACTGAATGTGTATCGCTTTTGCACCACTGTTAAGCTGGGGACTGTCAGAATGTAAGTTACAGGTATAAATATCTTCCCTCCTCTCCAGCTATGAAGTCCTGGAGGACTGGAGCCTAGTAAGTAACTGACACCAAATGAGGCAGAGTTCATGGGGGCTGAGGAAGGTTCCTGAATGGACAAGCCTGAGTTGTAGCCTCATGGAAACAGGCCAGACCCCCAGAAGCATCTCCAGAGGTCAGAATCTGGGCCATGTTTGCAAGGAGGCTATGGACTTTGCCTTCTGGGATTCGAAAGCTGAAGGCCCCGTTGTGAAGGCTCCTTGGGGTCGTTTCCGCCAACTGAGGTTGGGACACTCACTGCCTAAAGAGGGCTGGGGCTGGGCCCTTGTCATAGGAGCAGTGGCATCCTTGCTGAGGCTCAGAAGTGCCACTCTGTCCTCCCAGGGATGAGCCCAATGAAGGCAGAGGCCACCTGGCATATGAGCACCTGGTGTTCACCCCGCTTCCCTGCCCCCCAGCTGCAAGCCCTCCAGTCTTTGAGTCCTGTTTCCCTCATCTTGTCCAGATTCCTTTGGAAAAACTCATGGAACTAGAACTCGCAAAGAGTCATTCATAGTCCAAAGCGCCTGAAGAACTCTTTTAATGAGATTTTTCAAGACTTTTCATCTCTTTTCCCCACTGACTGCCTTTCCAGACAGGAAACTATATGAGAGTGTGATGTTTTTGTGCCAATTTCTAAACCCTTTGCTTCCTTGAGGCTGAAGTGAGTGTACCCAGGGGTCAGTGGTTGGTGCCAGGGCCAACATGTCTGCTGGCAGCCAAGAGGGCATCTAAGGGCCTGCCACCCTGTCAAATCAGGCTGCAGATGGGGAAGAGGGAGAGTTCTGCAGGGAGGAGGGGAGAAGGGCAGAGTTAGAAAGCAATTAGGCTCGATCTCCATAAGACTGCTTCACAGTGGGGGGGAGTCTGCCATGGAGGGGCTCTGAGAGGCAATGGGTGGAGTGCAGATGCCATCTTGGATGGTGATAGGTGTGACCTTCGGGTGGAAGGGCAGAGGGAGGGGCAGCTCAGCCTGTGCAGAGACCTGTCTGTCTGGTCCTCACAGTGGGAACCAGTCACCATCTCTACTGTCAGTGTGGTCACCTGCCAGCTGGGGAGCCTTAGGTCAATCATGAATCTCCTCTGGGTCTCAGTCTTCCCACCCATGAAGCAAAGGGATTGGACTCGGTGGGCCACTCAGGTCACTTCCAGGTTTGACACCTGAGGACCTTCTGACCCGGTGTAAGGAGTGCTTGGGACGGGGTGGGAAAACACTGCAAGTCTGTTGCCTCCATGCCAACCTTGGCAGGTCATTCAGCTGCCTCTACCCGAAGATGAAGAAGATGATCTCTGCCCTTGCCACCCAGAGGCCATCCTAGAGCAAAAGCACAGGCCCTCTAAACTGTAAAGTGCTGTGCACATACAGGGAGGTAGATCAGGTAAAGTGGGTTTAAGCACAGGGCCAGTGCCTGTACTTCAGGGAACCCATCACTAAGAAGTGGGTCTCGGCCCCTCTGAAGCACAAGCCCTGGCAAAGCTTTGCTGCACCTACAGGACTTTGCCTGGGCGTCCCTTCCACCTGGGATCCCACCAGCTGTCCCTGCCTGGGGAACACCTACCCTCTCTTAAAGCTTACGTGCACCTCCTTCCTGCAGCTTCTCCAGACCATCTGTGCCACAAGGTCAAGGCCGAATGAGCCAGACTGTGAGCTTCACAGTCTGGGTTGGGCTGTTCTCACCTCGGCTCTTTCTCTGCTGCCCTGCCCAGAGCCTGGTACGAAGGCTCGCGTAACTATTTGCCGAGAGGACGGAAAGGGTGGAGGGCCTAGTCCTCTAAGGCCAGACTCCCCCAAGTCCTTTCTCTACCCGAGAATACCCTCGCAAGCAGAACCCAAGGTTTACAGGAAAACATAGCTGGAATTCCAGAGTCAATTTGTACCACGTTCCCGACAACAGCGTGCATAGGGAATGCCACGGCCCACCCAGCCCCCGCCAGGCAGGCCTCGTGCATCTGGGACCTCAGACCTCACGTGGTGGCTGGCAAAGCTGGCACTTGCCCCAAGCAGCTGGGATGTTCAGTCCCAGTTCCACTGATGGTGAGGTGATTAACGCCAGGTGTCACTCCCTGGCTGGCAGCCAGACTGGTCATCAGGAACTGGGGCTGCTTTGGGAAGCCAGCCCCATCTCTCCTTGGCCAGCTGCCACACCCAGCCACAAGACAGCCCAGCCCACTTCCCCAATTGTGGGCTCCCTAAAGGGAAAGCTTGACCAGGTGAGACCACCCCTCTGGCCTTTGAGTTCTAATGGTTCTAGACAAACATTCAAAACTAAACCCTCCTCCAGGGTCTGTGGGTAGAGACCAGTCATCCAAACTGGGCCTGATAGCAGAGTATTCTTATCCCCAGATCCTGGCACAGGCCACTGGGCAGGGCCCTCAGCTTCCTCCCAGGACACCAGGGATGAAAAGGGAATTATACTCTTGGAGCTGATGGAAACACTCTTCTAGAGACCCATCTGTGAGGTGGCATTGGGCCTGTTTGCATCACCGCAGGCCACTGCCCAGGAGATTGAGGAATGGATTCTGCAGGTTTTGTGGGTATGATTCCTTGTGCAACTGGCTCAAGATTCCTTTATGTCCTCCCTCCTGTGATTACACCTCCGCCCTGACACATCCTGGGTACTCAGGAGGCTGTTGTTCCCTAGCAGGCAGGGCTGAGTTGGGGTCACCACGGGGCCCCAGTGTCCAGGGGCTCAGCACTTCCTCAGTGAAGAAACAGGAAGCTCGATGGGCTTTGGCCCTCGTGGAAGGATGGCCAGGCTGGGCATGGGCACACCATCCCCTCCTCATTAGTGCATTTAGTCAGACTTTTCAGGAAGATCCCTGCGGCCAGGCCCCAAACAACAGGATTCCTGGAGGAAGGAGAGTCCCTGAAGAACTCAGGCTCCCGATGTGATGGTTGCTATGCTGAGCAAGCCCAGGGAATGGGCAGGCTGCTTGGGTTGGCAGGGAAGGGTGATGACTGGAGAGTCCCACCTCTGATGTCACTGGCTTCCTTCATCTCTCCCATCCCAGAGGAGTGCAATGAGGCGGGAAGGTGGAGCTCTGGAAGCATTGCTCATGGGCACCTGGGTTGCTAGGTTACCACAACGGCGAGGGAGGGAAAGGGGCTGCATGGAGCAGTAGAAAGTTGAGGACCCCCGGCCCGTCAGCATGGCCAGCGGTGTGCACCTGTCCCCCACCACTGCCCTCTCCTCGATTCAGTGAGGGCCTTCTCTCGGGCTTTGGCTGCCTCCCAGCTCAGTGGTGGTTTAGCACATTCAGTTTTCCTCAGCTGCGATCACCAACCTGATTCTTTAAGCCGCCGGGTCTGATGAAGTATACAGGTACCAGTTGTTCTGTGTGCCCCCACAGCTGGTTAGAAATCCCCTCCACGTCCTGCCTGGCAAGGTGGTCGTCCAGACCCTGGCTGCACACCCTCAGTGATGAGACACTCACTACCTCTTGAGGCAGCTTTAGATCAGTCTGATTCTTATCTGTTCTGTTAGAACACTTTTCTTCTCACTGAGCTAGAATCTCCTGCCCATAAATCCCCTGAGATCCCCAACCATGTCTGTGCCTTCTGCCCTGATAGTCCTTGAAAGATTTGTGGTTCCCACTATGTTTCTACACATCCTGCCTCCTCCAGGTGGACTTCTAGTGCCTCTGTTTCCTGCCCTAACTGCTCTGCCGTTTGTCACTGTCCTTCCCAGGGCAGAGCCCAGCCAACCAGGTGGGGTCGGTCCTAAGCAGAGAGTATAGGCCAATGTCTCCTTCCTTGGCTGCCCTGGTACTGTCTACATGGCTGGCCGGCACAAGGTTATTCTGACAATAGCATCCTAGCAGGGCCTCTCCCATCGCATGGCCTCTAATAATGGTGAAGAGATCAGAGAGGAAGCAGAGAGGCTTCATTGTTCCTGGCCTTCTGTGCGGGCCGAAGGGCCTGGGTTCTTATACCCCAATTCTGTCACGAACTCTCTATGTGTCCTTGGGAAATCCCACCTCTCTCAGGGCCTCATTTTTCCTATCTGTAAAATGGATTTTAAACAACGTGTTGGGTCCCATCCAGTGACAGCACTGACTAATGAAGCATTCAATCAAAAAACCTGCATCTTATTTCGGGGCTGCATATTCCACCAGCAATGCTTCCTGCATCAGAAAGACCTGACAGTTTACAAAGCAGCTATAGCTGCTGCCACTAGCAGGATTCTTCCTGGCTCTTCCCAGGGTTCCGCACAACCTTCGTGACACACCCAAAAATCAGACTGCCCAAACAGCAACCTAGAATGTAAGGAAAGGTCATTCTCACAGTGGCAGTGGGGCACACTGGAGAGTCAAACAGCTGGTCTTGTGTCTGGCCCTTCACCCGAGGCCAGTCATGTCACTGCTCTGTGTCTCAGTTTCCTCAACTGCAAAATTGGGACAATATGATTCTCATCAAAGGACTGTTATGAGGTTTGAGAGAGGGATGAGGTATGAGAGGGGGATGCTAAGAGCTTCATGTAGCCCCTGGCTCACAGCAGATGTGAAAGCTATTCTTGGTTATTTAATATAAATCCTAGGAAGAGGCCCCTCCACTTCTGGGGAGACAGAAACAGAACATAAAGACTCCTCTGTATCCCCGGAGAATAAGATCAAATTGAAAAATCAAGGCTTGAAATAACTCGTGCTGGCAAGTTTCCCAGGGGGACGCCGGCAGGCCTTTCTGCCACAGACACGAGAGCCCGCCGCGCTACCCTTCAGCCTGCCGAGCAGGGTGTGGGGTGACCAGGCTGTACTCACTTCAGGGACAGGGAGTAGTCGTGCTTGCTGGTCTGGCTATTCCGCACAAGGTAGCTACACTCCTTGCAGAGTCGCAGCAGGTTCTCGGCATCTCCTCTGGTGATGGCTCCGTGGTACCATCTGGGGAGAAGGGAGAAGGTCAGGACTTGGGGACAGGACCCCACAGCTAACACCCTGAAGTCTGTTCCTCAGTGGGCGGCTGTCACGTCCGGGGCCTCCTCGTTACAGGGCAGGCGCGTGTGCGTTCAGTCATTTAATAGCTATTTACCGAGTGCCTGGTGCCTGACAGACTGTGGGGAGAGAACAGTGGAGAAACCTGCAGTCTCCTCCCTCACGCGGCCTGACATTCTCAGGGAGGTGCTACGCAAGAAACGAAGCAGGGCCATGTGGTTTGCAGCTCGGGGGAAGGACCGCTATTTTAAGCAGTGGCCAGAGAAGCCTTCCGGAGAAGAGTGACATTTTAGCATGAACCTGAAGGAGGTGAGGGAGGGTGCCACCAAGGACAGCAGCTGGAAAAAAGCATTCTGCCAAAGGGACGGGTGGCGGAGGCAGATGCCTGAGGCAAGAGCGCCTGCGGTGTTTTTCGAAAGAAGAGCGGTGTTTTTCGAAAGAAGAGCGTGGCCATGGAGGCTGGCGAGGGGGAGGGGTAACAGGGAGGCAGGGCGGGGCCGTGGGGCCTCGTGAGAGAGAGAGAGAGAGTGTGTGTGTGTGTGTGTGTGTGTGTGTGTGTGTGTGTGACTTGAGGACTCAGGCTTTCTGTGAGTGACATTGAAGCCACCAGGGGTTGCTGACAGGAGGGACACATGCTGACTCTGTGACATCTGGGGGACAAGTGGGCAGTGTTCATCACTCAGGAGGGTGGCCACCCCAAGGCTCCTGCTGAGTGAATGGCACTGACTGGTCCTAGGAATCCTGGCTGCTTCCAGACCCCACGGGGTGAGTGGCAGAATCAGAAGAGAGGGAGGGGTGCAGAGGCAGACGGCATAAAGCCCCCGACTATAGGACACAAGGGGAACAGTGATTAAAAAAGCTGAAGGTAAAAATTCGGTGGAAGAGTGGCGAGCCTAAGACACCAGTCAGCGGGTACACTCAGAACGCATTCCTGTTTACATTGCAGTCTGAGGGGCAGGGACAGTGGGAAGGTAGCAAGAGATGCGGCCAAGAAAAGGACCAGAGGTGACAAATGGCGAGGCTAGGTCACACTTCAGCCACAGAGGCACTTATGGCTTGGCCACTGTCCAGCCAGGTGGTCTGGGGCAAGCGGCTTAACCTGGCTCGAGCCTTGGTTCTCTGTCAAGTTGCGATCACTCTACCCCCATTTCGGGGATTAAATATTAAATGGGATGGTACATAAAAGGGCTTATGTAGAGCCTGGGGTGGGGTGACTGTCAATGATTGGCAGCTATGAGCATCAGCAGAAGAGGCTGAACTTGCAGATGGCCGTGGGTAACTTCTGCAGCTACCATTATTTTAGGCTGCTGCCCGCCCCTGAGGCTGCATTTTAATTCCCAGGTGTGAGTGAGGATGCTGCCTCCTGGACCTCGCCAGCAGCGCCCTGCAACAGCACCTGAGAGTTCAGTGACTGACATTCTGCTTAGAGAAACATGTCCCACTACCTTTACCTTGCACCTTCTGCCATTCACAAGGCAGAGTTATGAACAGTTAGCAGCAGGGGTGATGATGTAATTGCAAACTAAAAGAAACCAACCCAACCAGCTTTAGGAAAGCACAGACTGGAGAGTAGATGTGAGTGTCCCTGTCCAATGAGCATGTGACTGAGTCACTGAGTCACTCACAGACCAGGCCTGGGCTGGACATCTGGGGGGGGAGACTCCCCAAGAGGAAAAGGTAGGGAAGTGTGCAGACCAAAGACTTGCCGTCCTTTCAAAACTCAGGCAGAAATGCAGAGGAACGTGAAGTTGGGGACCGCACAGGCTGCCGTAATTAAAACCTTTCTAGAGATGTGAAGGCCCCAGGCATGCTTTCGAAAGGATACCTGACTAATTGGGAAAATAGTTAGACAAGGATGGAGCTTGTCTAACTTTAGAAACATGAGTTAACAGGACTGGCAGGGTTGTTTTCTGGGAAATTTCACCCCCAGTGACCTGACAAAAACATTGTTTTATTAGGAAAACGAGTGCCAGACATTTGAAGCAGAGCTGTCCTCAGGGAAAGGCCTGGAAGTGGTCTTCAGGGGACTGCTGCCTGCCGTTCGCCCTGCCTGAGCACAGGAGCAAGCGGGCTCTGAGAGGCAGGTGGAGCCGGGCCTCCCAGGGAGTCCTGGAGCCCGTCAAGGGCCGTCCCTGTGGGGAGGACAGGACAAGCTGCTGGTGTTTCCTGGGCTGCTCCAGCGGCTCCATGTGAAGAGAAAGGGGGGACTCAGGTTGAGATCAAAGGGGACCCAGGCAGAGTTTGGGAGAGGACACCAGGGTGGGGAGAAGTGGGGAGGGCACTGGCCAGCCTGCCAGCAGGCGACTGGCCACCAGGAGACACAGTGGTCCTGGGTGGTCCTGTGGGAGCGGGGTGCTAATTGCTGGGCCCAAGCAGGCTCACTGGGGGTGTGATACAGGTGAAATTTCCCAGAAAACAACCCTGAAGAGAGACTGAAAAGAGAATCCAGGCAGGAGGCCATGTTGGGGATCCTGGGCTTTGCGGAGCTGGCCCGTCAGGCCAGAACCATGGGGATTAAGACTGAACCATCGCCCTCAAGCCCATCCAATGCCCCTCAGCTCCTCCAATATTTACTCACCGCTTACTCCATCCTTGATCTCACAGGGCTGATACAAGGAGATAGAGAGTCAACAGATTCAGGAAATGATTTCAGATAGTGATTAAGTGCTGGTCGGTAGGAATACTAGTAGGTTTGTGATAAGGCATTGATGGGCGGGGGAGGTGCCTACTTCAGAATGAAGGAGGCCCGAGATGATAACATTTGACCTGAGATTCTACATTGTGAGAAGGAGCCTTTCAGGTCAGAGGAACCAGCAAGTGCAAAGGCCCTGACGTAGGAATGAGCTCAGGCCGTTCACAGAGCACAAAGGCAGCAAGGACAGCCTGGCACTGTGACCTGGGGAGTGGTACTGGATGCGGGTGGAGTGGGAGGTGGGGCCCAGCTCCCTGAGGCCTTGTGGGCCAAGGGAAGAAGTCCGATTTCATTCTGAGCATAGTGGAGGGTAATGAGAGTTTTAAACAGAGCTGTTACTTGCTCTGGATGATCTTACATAAGGTCGACCAGGCTGCCCTGAAGAGGGGAAGTGAAGTAGGACGCAATTCAGGAGGCTTCCACAGGGGTCCAGATGGGAAGTGGCTGCGGAGATGAGAGGCATGGATGGATCTGGGCTGTATTTTGGATGGAGAACTGGCAAAACTTAATAGTAATGCATTAGATGCTGGTGAAAGCCCCCCCCCCCCCAAAAAAAAAGGACTCGCGAAGACTCCAGGTTTGTGGCCTGAGCAGCTATGTAGATGTGATGCCCTTTATGGAGGTGGAAAAGCTGGGGGAAGAGCGAGTGTTGAGGGGGAGATCAGGAGCCCAGTTCTGAACATGTTCAATATGAGATGCCCACTCGTCAGCCAAGTGGAGGTGCCCAGAAGGCAGCTGCAAGTAGGAGTCGAGAGTTGGGCGAGGTGTGGGCTGGGGATGTGTACTGTTAAATCTTGAAGAGACTCCCCAGAAAGAGCACTGGGCTGGAAACTGAGCCCCGACAGTCCAACCTTCAGGGCAAGCTGAGGGGAGGAGCCAGCAGTAGGGAGGCAGAAGGAAAACCCGAAGCAGAGTGTCTGTGAAGGAGGGAGCTGTCTATGCTACCGCCATGGAGGCCAGAGGAGGTCACCCAGGGACCTGGGCAGAAAAAGAGAAGCAGACTGCGGTGCGTGAGGAAGAACGGGAGGTGACGGGAGGGAAAGTGCTGACAGCTCTGTAGAAACTTTGCCCATCATTGGACACTATTTATTGAGCATCTATTATGTACCAGGCACCATTCTAGGCACTGCAGTCACAGCGGTGACAGACAAGTTCCCAACCCCATGGAGCTTATGTTCCCAGCAGGGGGCAGGAGCTAGAGAGGGATGTCGGTCAAAATTATTTATTTACTTTTAAGAACCTTGTGACTAAACCATGTTTATATGCTGGTAGTAATCATGATGCAGGATAGAGGGGCCATGGGCTGCCTCAGGAGGCTGTGGGGGGGTCCCCTGAGTACCCGAGCAGCAGGAGGGAAAGCAGGCGGTAAGGGTGCCCAGGCAGATGTGGGACTGGGCTTCCCATCCTCAGTAACCTGTGTGTTAGTCCTCCCCTCGGCCCTGTGCTAGGATGGAGGAGAGGCTGGTCTTAGAGGTGCCTCCTACACTCTGCCGCTTCATCAGCCAGGGGGGAGGTTTGGTGATCCTCCCGTCTGGGTCACCAGGCTCTGCTGGAAGTGGGATTTTACCTAAACACCCCTCTCAGTGATGAGTCAGGGCCTCGGCAGGCCAGAGTAATCCTGGGAAGACGAGAAGATGGGGGGAGGGAAAGCCAGTCATGACTCTGGGCTTGGCGGAGGGCCTTGTTGGGTGGGAACGGGAAAGGAAACCGAGCAGAACTGTCCTCTAGGGGCCCCAGCCAGACAAAAGCTCTGCCAGGGGGTGGGAAGAGGATAGGCTGGGCCGCTGACCCCAGGCAGAACTAAGGATGCATTCTGAACAGCTCCTGGCATCTCTGGATCACATTTTGTTTGTTGATTAAAAAGTGCAGTTTGATCAGACAGAATAAGCAAAACCTGCCACCCAATCTGCGTGGCTGTGAGAAATGATGAACACAACGCCCACTGGGAGCGTTGCCCCCACCCATGTGCTCAGCACAGCAGGCGGCAGGCAGGCACAGAGGAGGCCACAGCCTCCAGAGCTGACAGCACATGCTTAAAATGGGCACACGAGCACATGACATCATCGGAAAACCCTGCATCCTGCTCACCGGGCGAGCATTTCCTGCGAGGGATGCACTGCCAGCTGTGCTGAGACCAGCATCCCCCAGGGTGGAGACTGATAATAGTACGTGACCCACACAAGACAGTCTCACAAGGAACCAGCTTGGTGTCAGCTAATCCGTTGGCTGACAGACGGCCTGCTCTGTGCCAGGCGTGTGCTAAGGGTGGGGGAAAAGGGTGTGTTTGAGGAGAGGGAAGTGAGGGGAGAGTCACGGGGCTGAAGTCCAAATCTCACCTCTGCACTGGGAGCCCTGAGATCCTAGCCAAAGCTCTGCATCTCTTGGAGCCCCAATTTTCTCATCTGTGCAATGGGGATGATAATCCCACTTATTGCACATTTGCTTAGTAAGAGGATGATATATCTGAAGGTACCAGCACGAGATCCAGGGCCTGCGTTATCAAGTTCCTGGAGAAGCTCCGTCTAGTCTAGGTATGTGGAATGGTGAGAAACTGAAAAAGCAGTCTGGGGGCAATTCACAGAACACGTGGCAGGCCTGGGAGATGGGACTTTATCCCGGAGGTGATGGGGAGCCGCTGAAGGTTTTAGAGCAGAGCAGGGACCTGCACACATTGAGAGCCTGGCAGAGAAGGGAGATGATCACCACATCAAGGGGAGGGGGAGAAACGGGCGACCCGCAGTGTTGGGGAGGAGCGGGAAGGGAAAGGAGCTGAGAAAACCCAAACCAAGAGTGTCAAGGCCTTGCCCAACTCATACTAAGCAGAAGTGGGGCAAAAAAGTCACGGGCTAGCAAATAAACCTCATTTACAATTAGGGGACAGGATTCAGTCTGCATGATGAAACTAGAAACTGGGATGTAAGGGAGGGGTGAACTGTGTAGACGATTTTGCAGGCCTTTCTACTAGTCGTCAACAGTAAGGGCGGAGACACAGTGCGGATGGAGAAAGCACCAGGCTAGGAATAAGGAGACGTGCGTTCTAGGCCTGTTCTGCTACTCACCTGACGGTGGCCTTGACCTTCTGTGAGCCTCCACCTGCCCCTCTGCATACAGGGGCGGGGTGGGAGTGCAGACTAAAAGATCCCTGTAGCTCTAACTTTCTCTCAGTCTGCGAATTTTTGAAACAAGATAAAGAAAGGAAAGGAAAGAGCAATGACTGCATGAACTGGGAGCCGAGGTTGGGCTTTGCCCCCTTAGAACTCACATTTGCTTCTCCAGGGGGACAGCAGGATCCACTCTTTCTCCCAGGATCCCACAGAACTCGGGGCTCCCGTGTTTGATGGGCTTGAAGCCCCCTCCAGGAGCTCGAAGCTGTCGCCGCCGGTCCCGGGAAGGTGAGGGAGATGACTGTCGTTTCTCGTTGCCGTTAAACTGGGCTGTGGGGGGGCGGGGGGGGGAAGGGGAGAGAGAGAGAGAGAATGGTTACCTGGAGCTCAGCCTGAGGAGTTACTGGGTGGCACACCGTGGGGTAATAGTCAACTGTTCTCGTTGGGGTTTTATCATTCACAAGAGGAAGCATTCCAAGCAATGAACAAACATGGCTCAAAAGATGTGGGCTTCCTCAGACAGGGCACGCAGGTGCTGTCAAAGCCAGAGGGGCTGGATGAGTCTCCAGAGGCCACTGAGCTCAGCAACATTCCCAAAGGAAGCCCTCTGCAACCCAGTAAGGGGCACATGGCACACTGCCCAGGGGAACTCAGTCCTCTGGACAGTTCTCAGGGGAAAAAGTTGTTCCTCATTTTGTGCCCAAAACCTGCCTCTAATTAGGGCTCCTCTCCTCCCACCTGGGGTCGTACTGGCCACATCGGTCCCCCTTCTCCGGGACAACCCTCCAGAACTCCAGCTGGGGTCATGTGGTACCCAATTCTGTTCCCCTTCACTCAGCGCCCCCGCGTGGGGCCCACGTACCCAGCCCTGCCCTGCACCAGCCCCCAGGTGAGACTACAGTGCACACACAGCAGGGGAATGGGCCCTCTCATGTACTTCTGTCGTGTCTTGGGCCAGCGGGAGCAATGTTCACCTCACCTCCGCTGGCTCGGGGAGGATCCCTCTTTAGGGCAGGTCCCTGGAGATACTCCACAAAGAGCAGAAAACACTGAGCTGAAACTACAGCTGCCAGGAGGGGTCCAGGAGACAGGCTAGTCTACCTTGCAAGTCTCCCTGGGCCTCAGTTTCTTCCTCTGAAAAGTAGGGACAATGACTACACCTATCTCGTGGGGATGTTGTGAGGATTCAACCAGGTGATAAACAGAAGCCGTGGCACAGTGCCCAGCATGTCATCTGTGCTCAATCAGTGTTGTTATACTTACTGTTACCATGTCTGCTCGACGCGGGCACTGTACCAGGCATTTCCCATAAGCTACTGAGCCGACCTGTGTTCTTCTAAGCCTGCCCTGGCTGGCTGTGTGCCTCGGCTAAGTTACCCCACCTCTCTGAGGCCCCATTTCCTCCCTCCCCAGGCTGCTGTGAAGTTCAGATGAGGGAATACATCCTATGTCCCTGGCACATGCAGAGTGCTGGGTAAGCCGGGCCAGGGCCTGCAGAACAAGGTTCCCCAAGGCATGTCCAGCTGCAGGCCCACAAACACACGTCCTTGGCTGAGTGAAACAAAGACAGACATGTCCCCTCCAGCCAGCAAGCAGGACGTGCTGAGCTGTCCTCTGACCCTCGTCAGATACGTAGCAATCAACCTCACATTCACAGGAGGTGGTGGGAAAACGCAGCCCTGCCTGTGGTGACGTGCTGTCTGTGGGGACCGAGGATGGGAATGAACTTGTTCTACGTCTCAGCCACTGAGCAAGACCATCCATCAGGACTGTGAAGCATTTCCATCCCTCCAAGACACTCTTCTCTAATAACCACTATGGAAAACAGCGGGAAGGGAGGTTCCTGCCAGTGGAAGGCTCCAGATGTGTTGGACCCACGTGGGGCTGGTCACTCTCATGACTGCAGCGGGGCCCAGCAGGCTGTCCATCCACCGATCCCATTTTTTAAACACTCATTGACATGGGCCAAGCTCAGGTCAGGGCTGGGAAAACTGCAGTGAGCAAAAGACAGAAATCCCTGCCTGAGTGAAGAGAGACAGACAATAAAGGAAGTCAGTCAGATCCACCGCACACCAGCTGGGGATAAGTGCTATGGAGAAAACTAAAGCAGGGCAGGGAAGGCCTCTTGAAAGGTGACATCTGAATACATTCCTGAAGGAGAGGAGGGATGAGACATGTGGACATCTGCGGGAAGGACATTCCGGGTAGAGGGAAGAGCAAGTTCAAGGACCCTGAGGTGGGAACATGTCTGGAGTGTTTGAGAAATAACACAGTCCAAGGCGACTGGAGGGGCGTGAAGGGGGGCTGGTGGGGGGTGAGTGGGAGGGAACAAGGCTTTGTGGGCCTTGGGAAGCACTTTGGTTTTATTCTGAGAGAAATGAAGAGCCATTCTGATGTTTTGATGAGCAAGGTTTTGACCTGGCACTTAAAAAATAAACACCCCCAGGATTGCTATGCTGAAGAGATGGAGGGCAGGTGGTATACGGGAACTCTGTACTTTCTGCTCAATTTTGCTGTGAACCTAAAAAGATTATTATTGAGAGGGAGCGAGAGAGAGCGAGTGAGCAATGAGGAAGCTACTGCAGGACAGGCAGGCATTGGAGACGTACATAGATGGTACAGGGAGTGGTCAGATTCTGGCTGCAGGCGGAGATAACAAGACGTGTCCTGTATGCAAAGCAGAGTGTGAGAAAAAGAGGCTCAAGACTGTAGGCTTTGGGCTTGAGCACTGAAAGAATGGGGCTGGCATTATCCAGCAGGGGAAGACTCACAGAAAACTCTAATATGCCCACAACCTGTGACGCTAGGACTCGCAGCGTGGAGTGGGGACATAGCGAGGACTGCTGGGGAGTCCTGTCCTGTGTCCAACTGGAGGGACAGACAACAAGACAGCATGACCTCAAGGCCCTCCTAGGGAACAGCTCCCAGGGTTGGATGTCTCAGCAAGCCCTTTTCCATCTGGCTGATGAGCTGGGCTTTTATAGAGATGGTGAGGAGACAAAGCCCAGAGCTGGGGCCTTGGCACACATGGTCCCATAGGTACCCCCCTGGCTTCCCAGCAGCCTGGCTCTCTCACCGCAGCTCTCACTGAACCACACCTGTCTTCATGGCAACTGATCGCATGGGGTCTATGTTTGGGAGAAGGGGGGAGAGGAAGAGGTAAAGCAGGTCTGACCTGAGCCACCTACCTTGCAGAGCCCTGGATGGCTGACCGTGGGCAGGGGCGAACAGGGACGTCAGGTAGGCAGGTGAGGACCCATTCAGAGAGCCCCTTTCTAAAGAGCTGTGACTTGATCCTATGGATGGGTTGAATCAAGAAATGCCATTCTCAGATTGGGTTTTAGAGATCTCTCTGCCTGCTGATGGGAGGTGGGTTTGGGGCAACCCTGGAGGCAGTTAGGGAAGGTGATAGAGGCCAGCTTTCTCAATGATGGAGGTGACGTCAACAGGACTTGAGACTAAAGGGTGAGTCAGGGAAGACCCCTGTGTGATGCCCCATTGAGACGGAGATCTGGGCACAGCATGAGATGGGCTCAGGGAGCATGGGACCAACCTGCCCTTCCCCATAATGCCTCCCTTGTGCTGGCTTTCTGGTTGTCAGGGAAGGAGAGGAGGCAGCTAGCTAAGTGGCATGGTGTAGGGAGGGGCAAGGTGGGAGATGAGGTTCTCGGCTTAGTTTTGCCACCGGTGGAGGAGAGGGAGAGACCAGATGAACTAACTGTAAGGTATTTTCACCTCTGACAACCTATGGCTCCATTAGCTAAAATCAGAACGTAAAGATTTCCGCCAATATAAATTCCCACTACATATCTCCTGGCACGCAAGGTGAGAAGAGAGCCATGGAACATGGAACACCAATTGGAAAGGAACCCAAGCTCTTCAGAACAACCAACGACTGGCTAACTGTCCAGCCTCAGCTCTCACCAAGCCTCTTTCCAGGCTGTGTCCTGTCTAATTACCATGACTCCCACCCCCCTCTACCAACCTTTCCACCCGATTCCCCTTGCCCTTCAGAGGTCACCTCTTCCAGGAAGCCTTCCCTGACCTCACCTCCTCCCCAGATTCATCTTGATCTCAACCTATGTACGGTACCCTAATCGCCAGTTTTCCCGTGTGGCTCCCCATGAACCCTTCAAGGGCAGGGGCTGTGCCATATTTACCCATAGCTGCCATGCCTAGTACATGCCTACAACATGACAAGTGTTCAATGAAAGACTGAATGAAGAAAATAAGCTGCTGTTTCACTTTTATTGGGGGGAAAAAATCAGTTTTCATACCAGATAAATTGCATAAAACCTACGAAGGTCCCAGTCAACACGGTAATTCAGCACTGAATTAATTTATACATTCGCTTGCAAGCTTAATAATATAGCCATATATTTTAGAACACAGGTGGTGATGAATGACAGTCTTAATTAGGCAAATCGTTTCACCTAAAATGAAAATATACAAACTCCAAGTGCAGCAATTCGGCAGCAAAAGGGGAAAAAAAAAAAGAAGAACAAAAGCTCTAAACACAACTGCCTTCATTCCTTCTAATTAAGTTTCTCTTTAATCTGCAATTTAAAATGGCAATTCTTTCAATTTTAGTAATTTTCTGTAAAAGAGAAAGGAAGACACTAGCCCTCAAAAGAAGAAGGTCATTTATAGAGAAAAAATACGCCACCTCTGCAGAGTCGTTAGACTGACAGAGCTCAATTAATTCCACCTATAGGCGATTACAAATGCAAGTCAGAGTCTGGCGGAGGCAGGGGAGACTCGCTGTTCAGGACCAGAGGCCCAGCGGCAGGGGGAGAGGCGGCCCCGTCACCGGCTCCACCAGGTTTTTTCTCCAGGGCAGCTGAGGGGGCCCGTCATGACGCTCCAAATGTCCTTCTGAAAGTTCTGGTCTGATGACAGACAGACCTCATTGTTTACGACCCAGCTCAGGTGCCCCCCACCTTCCTCCTGGGAGGCCTTTCTACTTGAAGGTTGTCCATTTGTTCTGCGACTTGAAGCAAAACGAAGGACAACAAAACCAATTTTACCACAGGCTAATTGATATCAACAAGAGTTCAGTTCCTATGGCATCTCATCTACATTATAATGAAAAGATGCTGAACAAAAGCATGTTGTTCAAAGACCGCTGTGTTATAGATTTTATACCAGCTGGTCCTGAAGTTCAGTCACCGACAATGAGACAGTGTCCCAGGCACCCACCCCACTAGCTCTAACCCTCACAAGAACCCCGCCGCCCTGTGGGTGACGGGTGAGGGGTTGGAGGTCCAGAAGAAGTGAGGAAATACTTCTCTGGGTTCTCCTTCCCCGTAGACACTGGTACAAAGACCACCCCTCCTCAAAACCCCCCCTGATCCCACCTGCTGAGAATTCCCTCCTCTGCAGCTCACAGTACTTGACGCTTCTCTTGGAGCCCAGTGGGTACCCACACCACTGCTCCCCAATCAGGGCATTCTGTGGGGGCAGTGCCTGGCGTTCATTTTACTTCTCTTTTCCCTCTCCTGTCTTGTCTGCCCCTAAACCTACTGCAGTGCTTGGCATGAGACAGTGCTCAGTAAGTGTGTGCTTAGATGAAAGAACTGTGTTCCTTCGGGGTCTGGCTCTTTTCTGTTTGTCGTTCAAGGCTGGCAAAAGAGAACAAGTTCCAAAAAGCCAATGGGCCCCTAAAGCACAGCTTTGCTGCACTCATGAACCCCTCGCTGGCCCCCAGTGCCCTGGACAGACGGGGAACCCCTCCCTCTGGGGCTCAAGGTCTTCAGCGACCTGGCGACAACTCAACCTGGGGCATCTTCCCCTGCAGAACCCCGCTGGGTTCCATGCCCAGCTCTAGGCTCCAGTCACAAAGAATGGCCAGTCCCCAAATCTACACCTGCCTTCCTGACCCTAGGCCTTGGCTTTGGCTGTGCCTGCTCTCTAGAACCTCTTTCTTCACTATCAGTGTGCAAAAGTCCCAGCCATTCTTCAACATTCAGCTCCAATATTGCCTCCCGGCGGAAGTTTAGCCCTAGAGTCCCAGGTGGAATTCCTTTCTCCTCTTTTCTTCTGTGTCCTGCAGCCGGTCTTTGCCATGGTCCGATCCCACCCATCTGTTGCAGTGCGATATGCAAGTGTCTTCTCCCAACTGAAGAGAGATGGGGCTTTGTGCCTCAGCTCCTCTGAACCTCCCCATGCCAGACAGACAGCTGGTTCTACAGAACCGCCCATGGGCTGCAACAAGGCCAGCGAGTGGAGGAACTACAGCGGCTTGACATCATGGAAAGGGTGTGGATTTTGGAGTAAGGAAGACCTGGCTTTGAGTCCTGCCTCTGCCATTACTGTGGGACTTTGGGCAAGTTTCTAAAACTCTCTGAGCCATATCTGCCTGTTCTACAAACTAGGGCCAACAATACCTATACTATGAAGGACTGTGCAGGTGGTTATTAAAAGACGACATACCCAAGTCCAGCAGGCCCCCTGTAAGTGCTGCCCCAGCCGCATAATCACATCCACGCTCAGAATAGTTCCATTTCATATCCTCAAGAAGATAAAGTGCCCTGTATCAGAAACCACCTTCTCTTTCCTCACCTCCGCCGGAATTCATGAGGTGGAAGCTCCCAGAGGACAGGACACATTTTGCTTTCTTCAAAGCTAAATGCCCAACGCCTAGTATACATATAGCAGTGCCTGATGTAGACACAATAGGTGCTCAATATCTGCCAGGTGAATGAAACTTCACCAAGATCTGCAGGACCGTAAAACCTCCAGTCATCAATAAAGAAAGGAAACTTAGGAGCCGCACTCTCTCCTGAAACTATTTTAAACCAGTTTTGGAGAAGGCCTTAACCTTTACTGAATGCTTCCTGTGCACGGGCGGGCATCTGCGAGAACCTGATGTGGAGCTCTTCTCTGACACGCACAGAGAACCCGGAGGTCAGTGCTACTTTGCCCGCGTCTCTCACACACGGGGCCTGCTGCAGGCAAGGAACCTGCCTAAGCTGACAGGAGCAGGCTGCCAGGCCAGGCAGCAGGCCCCAGACCCCAACCTTTGATGTCTCTGCTTTGGGACTGAAGCCCTGGGTGGCCTCCCCTCACCTGGGGGTGCCCTGCTAGTGCCTTTCCCTGGGGAGGGGCAGAGAGAGAAGAGTCCACGGTCTGCCAAAATTCCTCCAGTCCTGTCAGCTGACCAAGGGTATGGAAGAGGTCTGTGAGGACAGGGGCCATTCAAAGAGAACTGGAAGGGAGCCAAGGGGCCCCAGGTGAGGCCTGCGACACGCTCCAAGTGCACTGGCTGCTTCTTTCTGGCTGTTCTGGAGACCCCCACTCCCCGTTCTCCAGCACAGTACAGAGCCCCTTAAGCAGAAGGAACAAGGATTAGAATGGCTGAAAACAAGACACTGTACACGCAGTGACTTGCAAGGAGCTCTCGGCCCGCTGAACAGGCTTCTTTAGGCCTGCTGTGCATGAGGTGGAAATGCACGTGTGCCATGTTTGTAAACCGTATGGGGCTGACAGCAGGGGCCTGGACAGTGTTCCAGGCCTGCGTTTGTTCACGGATGTGCTATCACTCTGAAAACACAAGGGCAAAGAGAACAGAATGAAGATGCCTAAGGCACCCCTTCCACAGTCCTTGGTGCCAATTCCTCCACGTTGCTAACAGACAGGCTGTGACTCTGGTGTGTTTGTGTGTGGGGAACAGTAGGGAGTGGAGAGGGCAGGGGTGGAGACACACAGAAGGGGCAGGTGTGAGTCCCCAGGAGGGGGCAAAGAGGGAGACCACGCATTGGTTTGGGGAGTGAGCTGGACTCTACGACCTCTGGAGTCTATGGAAACACCATAAACTTCCATGACATGTACAAACCCTTGCAATTCACTAAAACTCTGTCCTCATGACAAGGGTCCTCTGTGGCTTCAGCTTTCTACAACTCTGTCCTACATCTTCTCATCTGCGCCTCACAGCAGTATTAGAACCCCCATTTTGCAGATGGAGAAACTAAGCCCCAGGGAGGTGTAGTCCTCTTTTCCCCTCCAGTTCAAGAGTGGGCCTCAGTTTCCTCTCTCCGCTACCTGCCCCGTGAGTGAAAGCTGCACCTCCAGGTAGGTTGTAAGACAACATATGGCTCAGCAAATGTTTGGTTTGCATTTCCAGGACTGCCAACAAGAGGCCTCTGTGTTCACCTTGCAGACACATGCAGGCCCCAGGGCATCATGCTGTCCCATCTTGTGGGCGGTGCCCAAGAACAGAGGTCCTCATTGTGAGGGGAGGCAGCGGCGACTCTCCACAACGCAGGGCAAAGCAGGGCATCGGGAAGGCCGTGAGGCAGGCGCCGGGACGCCGCCTGGGTTCCCAGAACACAGTGCATACAAGTCCAGCCAAGTCTGGGCTGGGGAAGGCGGGCCTGGCACGATGAGGCATGTCTTCATCCTCTTATTCTGCACCCCCCAAAGGAAACATGGACACCATCCCAAGGACGCCTGCTTGGCTGCAGGAAATGTAAGGAAAAATCCTGATGAAAATGATAAAATCACGCAAACACAGAGGCTTTACAGCTGCAGAAGCAAGCTGTCTTTATCACCATAACTCATTTTACAGATGAGAAATGGAGGTCTGGAAAAGGGACTGACTAGCCTCAAGTCAACAGCTAGACTTGGACTGGAACCCAGGTCTGCTGAATCCAGAGGCCTCTAATGAGTTCAGCATGAATCCTGTCTACACCACAACACATTCTCAAAACAACAGTGGTAACGACAGTGATACCAAAAGCCAGCATCCACCGACCACTCACTGTGCCCCCAACTCTTGGCACCTATTGTCACCCATTTTACAGATGAGGAAACAGAGGCAACTTGCTCAGGTCACCCAGTTAGCAAGCAGCAACACAAGGCTTTAAATCCATATACCCCCCTCACCCCCCACACTTGAAATCATGTACGTTCTGCTAGTTCTGCTAGGCCGAGCTCACCTGTCAGATGGAGATGGCCTGCTTACTTCTGATGCAGTGTTTCCTGACACCTCCACCCGCAGTCACCCACAGACACTTACTCAGAATCCTAGGGCCTGGGAAAGGGGCTTTGGCCCCACCCACAAGCATCAGTGGACCTGCAGAGAGCAGACTGGGCATTTGTGGAAACAAGGCTCCCCATCTAAGAGCTCCAAAGCCCCAGCCCAGCTGTCTATGCTTCTGCTGTTGACCCCCCCACCCCCCCACAGAGGGCAGTGAGGGAAGACAGGAGAGACAGGAGGGGACAAGCCAGAAGCATGGCTCTCAGGGGCCACCTGCCACTACCTGGCACACCAGTGTCCCCATCCCGTGGTACCCAGAGGTGCGGGCAATCCTCAGATAGGCAGGGACACACTCTCAGCTTCTCCCTGGGAGTTTAGACCAGAGGCGGCCACCACAGCAGTCAATAGCTATTCAAAAATGCCCCTCCAAGTGCAGGTCCCTCAGCCTCATTTGGAGAAGACAGGTGCACAGCATAACAGAATGATATGAGCACGGACCACCTTTGCGTGGGCAGGCTGCATGAGTAGGTACATACGGTAGCATCCTAAAGAGCACTTGGGGTTGGTTTCTCTGAGACCTGACTTATTCACTAATTTAACAAACATCTGCGTGTTCATTATCTGCCAGGCACTGCTCTAGGTGGGGACCCGGGTGTAAACAAGGTAGGCAGAGTCTCTAACCTCATGGAGTTTAAAAATCTACCCACATGAAGATCACTGACTTGCCAAATAGAAGAGGAAAAAAAAAAAAAATCTTTGTTTTTTTTCCACACGGGAGACAAAGGCACTTAAATGAACATTTCTATCTATCAATATAATTAGCAGATGAATCAAAGCTATTAAATGCTAGTGTTTTTTTCTTTTCTTTAGGTGACTAAATGAATTCATTCATATGTCAAACAGAAAAGCCAACTGGAAAAACCTGTCCCTCAGTAACACATTAGCCAAAGGAAACAAGTGATCCCGGTTCTCTCATTTAAACCCTCCTTTTCTCTGCAGACCTGCTGTTCACACGTGTTAAATATTAATTACAACTGTTACTCATTAGTACATAGCAGAAAGCTCCCGGTACAAACACAATTGTTAATATCCTCGCAGGCCCAAGGCATTCTGGGAAGCTGTGCAGGAGGCAGGAAGCATCATGGGAGACCAAGTAGGGCCAATGGCAGGGAGGAGGTGGTACGGTATGTGCTGGGTGCATGAGGTGACGGTGGCAGGACTAAGATTCCCCGAGGAACCTCCTGCAGAGGAACCTTCTGTAGACGTCGAGCACGTTCATTCCGAGTCCAAGCGTATGCGTCACAGGGCTCAGTGGGAGCAGCAAGCTGGGAGCACATACAACATCCGTGCTACCAGCTTTGCAGCATTTGCGTTTGCCTGAGTGACAAGTCCCGAGGTCAGCACGGAGTGGGCACACTGCTTCTGCCTCAGCAACAACCCAAGCCACCCCGCACCAGCACAGGGTACAGGGAATGTTCTGACCTGCCCTTTCCACACTTGAGATGTCAGTGCAGCATTGGAGGGAGCAAAGGCTCATTACTGTGTTTCCCCGAAAATAAGACCTAACCGGAAAATAAGCCCTAGCATGATTTTTCGGGAGGACATCCCCTGAACATAAGCCCTAATGCGTCTTTTGGAACAAATTTAATATAAGACCCGGTCTGATTTTCGGGGAAACACAGTAGCGGTGTGGCAGTGGGCAAGCTGCTCGCCCTCTGTGTATTGTCATCTGTGTGATGCCAATGAAAGCACACCCACCTTGCAAGGCTTCCTAGGGTTAACCCCTGCCAACTTCATAACTGAGGCTCGGGAAGTGATCATTTCCTGTCCTTCTCTCCCCCCCCCCCCCCTTACCTTAATAGGATTATTTTAAATTAGCCACCTGAGCTGGCTCAGAGATGACTCACAACTCTTTAGGAAATAGACATACCTGCCTGAGACCTTACTTTCCTTTTCTCTGCCCTTTTAGCCTCACTTGACGAAGCTGGGAAGACGTCAAAATTCAAGAGGGTGCCCGGTTAAGGGGTGACCAACACAGCATTAGTGCCCCCCAAACTGACAGTGACAAGCGTGTAACTGGCTGTTCCAGAATAAACCAGTGCACACCCATACAGGATGTGGTAGCGGCACAGAGGAGTCTCAGCCCAATCTGGAATGAGGGTGGGGAAGAGACTGGTCATGACAGGGAAGGCTTCCTGGAGGAGATGGCATTGATACCAGCCAAGCCAAGCTGTGACCTCCCCTCCCTAACTCCACCCTGACTCCAGCACCTAACAGTATGTACTGAGTATGTTCTAGATTCTCAAAGTGGGGTCCCCAGGTGAGCAGCATCAGCAACACTTGGGACCTTGTTAGAATCGCAAATTCTCATGCTTATCCCCCAGAACCTACTGAATCAGAAACTCTGGGGTTGGAACCCAGCAATCAGTTTAGTGCTTTCTCCAGGTGACTGCGACACATGCTGTGGGCATACCAACCAATCCACAAATGTGTCACAGCTAAAATTGGGGGAGGGGGGACAGAGGGGAGAAAGGCAGTGGGGACCCTCTCACACTCAGAGACCAGTGAATAAAGAAAGGAAGACCCGGGTGGCTTATGGTTAGGACTCCATTGCTGGAATTGAGATTTAGGATTTCCAACAGAAGTGGTGCTTTCCACACCATGTATCTCATTGCCAGGGGAAACTGGAATGAGCTTTGTAAATGGGTCCTCTGTGCCCTCTAAGTACCTCTTTGTGCAGTAGTACTGTTTTAATAGTAAATTTTATTTAATACAGCCAGCCTTCCCTGAACACCAATAACCAATCTCTCGTGCATGACACAATCGGGCTTATAAAGTCCTTTCATCCAGATCTTTGCCCTTGATCATCACAGAGATTCAGTGTGGCAAGGGATGTGATGATCCCCATTTTATAGATGGGAAAACTAAGGCTCAGGGAGACTGAAGAACCTGTCTGAGGTCACACAGCTGGTGAGTGGTGGAGCTGGCATGTGAACTTGGGATTATCTGACTCTTCCTACTACTGTCCCAGTGGCTCCTGACATGCAAGACACTGTCCTGAGCTGTCCAGGGCAGAGAAACATGCCAAGGAGCTGGTGGGAAAGACAGACAAATAATCCAAATAACTGTCCAGCACTGAGTCATAGGTCTGTCTACTCTCTTTGCTGGGAGGCAGACCTGTCACGGGCTGAACTCAGGATATAGCCTGAAAAGTAGCTGCAACAGAGACACCTCTTCAGACGGTGAGTTGAAAATGAAATGACTTTCTCTACACGATCTCGAGGGTGCCCTTCACACATTGTTCTGCTGCCCTGCTCCCTGGGCAAGCACTCTGATCACTAGCTTCTAGCGGCAATGGCAAATCAATCATTATGGATGCAGCTTTTAACTCACTCACTGGATTAAAAGGAAATGTTGATCCATCCTCCGTGTGTGGCCTGACTGGCTTTGCTAGAGGGCTCTGGCAGTTCCCTTCCCCGCTCTGGGCCGTTTGCCCAGCAGGACAAGGGAGTGGGGTGCCATGTATGAGGGCCTCTCCCTGTGTGAGTGGTGGCAGAGCATGACCAAAGCGGGGGTGGCTCTCATCACTCCCATGCAGGCTCAAACCTCCAGAACTTGGGCTCCTACAGAATCCTCAGCTGGACGCTTTCCAAGAGGGAACATACACCCCAGTATTGTATCCTGCCAGCTGTAGACACAGGGAGAAGTTGGTGCGAGGGTGATGAAAGGCATGTGAAATTTCCCGTGGGCTCTGGGAGGGTGAGGGCTCCCACCGTATTTTATGCAGCATCTTGGATTGCAGCAGGGAGCCCAGACACTGCCTGCGTTAGGCCTTATGCTCTGGAGTTAGACTTCGCAGGTTCAAATCCAGGCTCTGTGGCTGACTAGCCATGGGTCCCGGGGCAAGAGATTTCTTCTCTTTGAACCTCAGTTTCTTCATCTATAAAAGGAGGAAACTAATCTCCTAGAGGGTGGTTGTGAGGGCTGAATGAGATAATGCACACAGAAAGTGCTCAGTAAATGTCAGCACTTTCCTGAAGCGATGCCCTTAATGCCTCACCAGGACTCTCTGCAGCAGGAACGTGTCCTACATGAGGGAGGGAATAGATGCTTCCAGGACAGGTTCAATCCCTGTCCTTCCTGTGACCACTCAGAGATGTGAAGACACCAAGTCTGTGCCCCCCAAGCCTGGGCCTGCTTCTCTCCACCCAGCTCCTCTACCCTCCCTGTGTGCTCACCTCCTGTGCAGGCTCCATTTGCCCATCTAATGATCTGTACTACAAATCCCAGGGGCTGCTCAGACCCTCCACTCAAACCAATGCTGCCCTGAGACAGTGTGCAGTCACCCGAGGCTGCTGCTTCGGCCCCACAGAGCCCTTGTGTGGGCCCTGAGTTGCATCTGGGGGCTGTGGGCTGCACAGGAAGGCCATTTCTAGACCCACCTGGAGGCCTCCCAATTTGTTGCTATAAAGACTCCCAGTGAGTGAGTCAAAGCAGACTAGGAACTGAGTCCAGCCAACTCTGAAGGTAGGTGTCTGCCGGGTGGGAAAGGGGTCTGACAGCTTGATGGAAGCCACACCACCTCTCTGTGGATGGCAGGGACACAGCCGGTTTCCTGCAGCTGGAGGGGAAACCTGACCGGGCATCTGTCCTGGGGGCTTGGACCCACGACAGGACCTGCTGGACTGCTCGGGGGTGGTGTGGGGGTTCTGGCTGAGGCCACAACCACCTTCCAGGAAGGAGGGCAGGCAATGAAGGCCCAGGGATTTTTGGAGAGCTTGTGGTATTTCTCACTCACCAGGCCACACAACACTGAGACGGGAAGACTTGATTCCTAAGAAGCTATGACCATCCTACACCTTATAGTAGCTGTTTTCACTGACAACCGGGAAGCGATGTGGGGGCAGAGCCCCAGAAAGCAGTTTCCAGGCTCTCGGCCTCACATAGACAGGTGCTGGCTCAGGTAGTAAATGGCCAACTGTGATTGCATGGCCATCAGCTGTGGCTAGTTGGCCGTCAGCTGTAACCAGTGAGCCATTGGCCACTAATATAACTACTGTGGCTACGCTAGAGGAAAAGAGAAAGAATGGGGGCTAGCAAGAAGATGGCGGCTGGGCTGGGAAGCGTGGATGGCGGTTTGCGGACAGTGTGGATCCAGCCTCCAGTGAGAGTATAGTGCCGCCAGAGAGAATATAGTGGTATGACTCCCCTACCTATGGCTCCGTGGGTGTTCCTTTTTGGCCTCACCATATCCTGTGTTCTTGTATGGGGAGCGGGAGCAGAGACCCTGCAGGCCTCCCTGCACGACAAATGGCGCAACGAGCAGGGTACCCCGCATGACAGCGATAATCAAGCCTTCAGCGCCCAGAGTCTGCCTGAGATGGGAAGGGTCTGACTTCCATGAAGGCTGTTCTGGAGCGACTGGCCCAGAAGGGCTACTTCTGTGGAGAACGCCAAAGAACCCTTTCGAGAAGTGCCTCTTTTCACGAACGCGATGCAGGACAGCACTTTGAAAGGTAGAAAGAACTTTGCCTCCTAGATTGAATCATGGAGCTAATTCAGATGCCTTTCCTTCTCCCAGTCTCTGACCAGCCTGCTGGGGTCCTGATGGGTGCAGCATGGAGGGATCCCTGACGGTGACTGCAGGCCAGCTTCCCAGGGCCGGCAAAGCCCTCTGACACCCATTCGGCCTGTCGCGCTTCTGCTTACAAGTTCCCAGTGAGAGGAAGCTCCTTACACACTTTCAGGTATAACTAAAGTTCTTACCATGCACCTGAACCCTAAATCCCTATGATTCCTCCTTGGGGGGCCCAGCTCTGCCCTCTGTGGGGGGGTCCCCTCACACTCTACACCCTTTGAAAATTTAAAAACACTAACCAGGTTCCCTGCCCAGGTTTCCTTATCCAGACTAAACATACAGAATCAAAGAATATAGGGCTGGAAAGAGACGGTAATGATTTTGCCCAGACAACTTGATCCTACACAGATGTTTCCCAGCTACAATCCTGCACCCCAGGCTCCCAGCGCCCAGAAAAGCTGTGTGGGCATTTCAAACAGGTATGGTAACAATGAGCACAGGGCTTAGTGAAGCACTAATGACGGGCTAAGAGCATGTGCGTGCGTGCACACACACACACACACACACACACACACACACACACACACACACACCATCCACTCAGGCGGGAACATTAGCCTTTATTCTTGAGCAGCCACACTTCTGGGTGTACAAATGGGATGGTGGCAGCACTTTAGCAATCAAGCCAATTGAGCTGTTGCGACTCCTCCTCATGATCTGACAGGCGGCCCATCCACCTCTCACTCCATCTCCACCCTGGGCTGAAAAATAGAAGGGTGCTCGCTCCTCACCTACCAACACTGCACCCGACAGGCTCTGTTCACAGCCATGGGAGGGACCCGGTCATGACTGAAGGCCCCTGCTCACAGCATCCCTCCAGCCCGAGTGAAACAGCTTCCTTCTGCGCCCCCGAAATTAGAACCAAGCTGAAAGCTTGCTGGGAAAAGCACAACCGGTATATACGCTAGAGCAGGACACACAGAGCTAAACCAACTTGATGAGACACAGACGGGGACATAATTCTGAGACTGTCTTCTATTGGACGCCTAAGACATCAACCTATGATGACACTTCTGATAGCAACTGCGCAACATAAAACCTGGTCCAGAATGGATACTTGTGGCTCAAAAACTTACTCAGAGACAGTTATATCTGAGACCTTGTGATCTTTTGTGAAAAACTAAATGTACAGAAGTTCTACAACCATCTTTGGCTAGAAGTGGACAAGTTCTGGCCTGAGAGCCTTCTGAAAAGTTGGTGTCCAGTGGGATAAATGCTTTTCACTTCAACGTGCACACGGATCACCCTGGGGTCTCGTTAAAACTGATTCTGACTCTGTAGGTCTGGGGGGGGGGGGGCGCGAGAGACCCTGCATTTCTCACCAGCTCCCAGGTGGTGAGATGCTGTTAGTCCAGGCACTATATTTTGAGCAGCAAGAACTAGGCTAGGCTAGAGCATCAAACGTAGCACAGCCCTTCAATTACCTGCTCAGTCCAGAAGAGGGTGAGATCCCACACCTGCCTGCAGTGCTATCTCGTGCCACGGGCCTTTACTGTCTGAGAGAGTTGTCACATGAGCCCCTGTAGCCCTTTAATCAAACTGGTATTTGCAAAGAGCAAGTTCTCAGACAGCAATGGCTCCGTTCTGGCTGCTCTCACACCCAGAAGGAGCACAGCCTCTTACCAGCCATGTTAGGGGACAGGCACAGTCTTTGGATTCCCTTGTGCCAAGGGAAGCGAGGTGGCTGTGAAATGCCTGGGAGAGACCTTCAGCCACACGACTATGCTCATCTCTGGTTCTGGACCAAGCGCTCACAGCCTGGTAGGTGAGACCAGCAGCTTCAGAACGAACTCTGCATGGTGAGAGAAAGGCTCGCCAAGGAGGCGTGCAGGAAGCTCAACAGGCCCAGAGAGGTGTAAGGAGGCCCAGGATGCATGGCTGAGTACCAGGAAGGGCTCACAAATGGTGGCGTTTGAGTGGGGTCCCATGGAGGCGTGGGATTTTCCCAGCTAGGATAAGGCGGGGAAAGGCGTATTAGGCAGAAGGAATGGGGTTCGCATAGTGTGCTACGTCCAGGGAACTGTGAGTCACATGTGCTGTAACAGCTAGAACATCAACTGAGGGGATCAGGATGGGGGTAGGGCAGAGGCCTTACTGTGGGGGCCAGAAAGGAAGACAGGAAGGGTCTAGTCGTGCATGAAAAAGGGAAATTTCACACAGAATCAATCTTCAACAAATTAAAAATAAAAACTCTCCCTTTATGATCTTCAATGTGGCAAGAGTTAAATTAGTCACTTGATGCCTCATTTTTCACATGTCTAACCTCTTAGACACATAAGCTTTTTGCGTCTGGCTTTTCACTGCTAAACATTAACCATACGCATTTCCCTCAGTTGTTACACACTTTGTCAACATCGCTTTTTAGTGGCTGCACAATATTCCAGTTAATCAGTCCCTACTTGCTGCACTTTCAGGCTGTTCCCCATCTTTTATGATCAGACACAATACCTTTTCTGAATTTCAGATCATAACCTTGGCATGAATCCTAAGGACTGGAATTAGAACCAAAGGGTGTGAACATAAGCCTGAGACCTGTGACGCGTGTGGCGGACTGCTTTCCTCAGGGCTGTGAGCGAGGAGTTTCAGCACTGTGACGGATTCCTGGATTCCAGAACACCAGTCTCAGAGTGGGGGGGGAGGGAGCCACCCGAGTTATTCAAGGGGCGCTTGGCTGGGAGGAGGGCCAGGCCCCAAGGTCAGGATGTGCCCAGGGCTGTGCTCTGAGCAGGTTTACGCTAAAGCTGGGACAGGAGGCACGCAGGCCTAGGACAGCTGTACGACTAGATGGAAGCACCGGGCTGCCTCAGGCCCAATAGGAGCCACTCTGCAGATTGGTTTTCTTTCCATTTCTAAGAAAGTTCCTTCTGAAATCTTGGCTTCAGGGCACTAGAGCATTATCAACAGGATCAAGACAGAGTCAGACAATGAGATTATCTGGGCCGTCTTTAAAGATTGGGGAGACTAGAACTGAGACCCAGGATTTCCCTTTGGCCTGGCCTCCCTGCCCTCCAGGACGCTCATCACCTTCGAGGAGTCCAGCTGTACCAGAAGAGAAGACAACCCAACTAGCTGATCAAACAAAGCCCTGTGGGTTACCTGAGCAGGCAGGCCCCAGTGCAGTGACTCCCTTTACCAAAGGTGAGTGTCAAGTGCGGGTCAGCGGCCACCTCTGCACAGGGCCCCTGGCTTCTTACCTGCCAGAGCTGGGATGGTGACCCGGTTCCACTCCCATGGCTGGTCATACTCATCGGCAGGCCTGTCGTCGTCCTGTGGCAGCTTGCTCTCCCGCAGTCGGGGACTGACGGCACTCTCTGGGTCTGAGTCAAGGCTCTGGCCCTCAGGTTCGTAAGGGGTGTCGTACAACTGGAGGCCTTTGTGCTGGGACCGGACGCTTTCCTGCCTCTGAAATTCTGCAGGCGAAAAAGACGGGTGCAGAGATGTAACAGATGTGCAACACACGCGTCCTCACCTGGGATCTGCCAGGGGACACCCACAGGAGTTCACGACTGCCAGCCAAGGAGGGGAGGACCGCACAGGAGCAGCCCCTTTCGGGGTTTACCTGTCCCTCCCGCCCCGTGAAGGCAGCACCTCTGCTCTCTTCAGGCGAGGTTTGCTCACTAGGAGTTCAGGCTCACGGTCCTGATGACACAACCAGAAGGCTCACTGCCCCCATCGGCTTGCTCATCGCAGTCTCAAGGGCAGCGCACACGAGGTCCCACGTGTGTTCTCACACCAGCCCAGAGCAGACAGAGCTCTCACCTGTCACTTTACAGATGAGTGGGGTCTTCCCCACTAGGGGTGTGCCCCATCTGCTGGACTTTCATTTCCCATCTGAATAACCAGGAGACTGGGCCCAAGGATTCTCAAGTTTTCGCCCAGCTTGCAAATTCATTTTCAAAGCCCTAACAAGCCTCTCCAGGGGACCCAGGGTTACCATTTTCTCCCCTACAATGCTCCACATGTGACCCTTTCCCAGTATTTGTCTCCCCCAGAGCCTGCCTGTCTTCTAACACACTGAGCACATCTGAGGGACGTGAGAGCAGATGTCCAGTTCCACTTCTGCATAAGGGACGAAAACCCTTGATCTTCTGGAAAGATTGCCAAGGACTGGCTCTGGTGGGGGCCGAGGGGCGACCTCCTGTCTAGACGACGCCCCACCCAAGGGACATTCATTTCAACTGCTGCTCATTCCAGAGAGGCCAGTGGTAACTGAAAGATGGATGCTAGGATGCTACAATTGGGTGCTTCTGAGTCAAACAGGGACACTTTACTTGCTTTGATCATAAACATCCACTGTGTGCAGGGCCCACATGGGGATACAAGGAAGGGAGGGTTTGCTGTAGAGGTTGCTCTCAGGAAGCCCCCCGTTTCCAGAGGAGATACAACAACCTAAATCACCATAATACTCTGTGGCAAAGGAGCTCAGTGCAGGGTCTGTGAGGGGCCAGTGAGGGATGAGGCAGGAGGAGAGAGAGATGACATTTGAACCGACAGCTCTGACAAGTGGAAACAGGAGAGGACAGGATTCCTTGTGGCAGGACAAGGGCCGGCCAAGGCAGTGGGGCTGCAGAGAACGTGCTCACTGCCTACTTTCTGGTTTTACTGTGGTCAAATCTATATAACATTTGCCATTCTGACCATTTCAAATGTACAGTTCAGTGGCATGAAGTCTATTCACACTGTTGGGCAACCATCACCACCATCCATCTCTAGAACTTTTTCATCTTCCTAAGCTGAAACTTTATACCTTTTAAATACTAACGCCCCATTTCTCCCTGTCCCAGTTCCTGGCAACCACTATTCTATTTTTGTCTCTATGAATTTGATACTCTAGGTACCTCATATAAGGGGGAAAAGAAAATCATACAATTATTTGTCCTTCTGTAACAGGCTTATTTCACTTGGCACAATGTTTTTAAGGTTCTTCCATGTGTCAGAATTTCATTGCATTTTAAGGCTGAATAACGTCCCACTGTATGTCTATTCACTGTCCCCTTTTGCTGGAGTGCTGGACCCAAGGAGGTGAGAGAGTGGAGGTGAGGTCGTGAGCGTGAGCTGTCGCTTGAGGACTCTTGAGGCATTCTCCAAAGCAGAGTTTCAATGGCATAAAGATACGGTAGAATCCCGCAGGAATTCTATGCCTTGAAGAGCAGCTGACAGAACAGACGAGTGACGCCAGCTTCTTCTGAGCGAGAGCAGTGCTTTTAGGCTAGGCTGCATGATCTAGGGTCAGCTCACAGGCACGACAAATATCCTGCCTCCTGCGCATGCCCTAATACCACAGAAGGCGACAGAAGCCAGCAGAGGCTGTGCCGGTGGTCGCTAGTGCTGACATTCAATAACACTAGGGTAGTACTGCCCGGACTTCATGTAGTCATGTGCTGACGTCATGAGTTTGCTGTTTTTGAGTGCCAACTGGCTTATTCTTTACCATTTTTATCTATGTTGTCTCACGTTTGTCAAAGAAAATGAAATCATTTAAAAAGTAAACTTCATATCCCCGTCCCATAAGCCATTATCCAGAGTTGATAAACAAAAAGAATGAAGAGAAGACCAGGGAGGGACCACTGCCCGCTGGGCGGCTGGCCCAATGCCAACGTGTGCTTTCTCTCAGCTGGAAAGGAGATGAGCAAATACGGGAGAGCTATGGGGGCCGCCAGCTGCAAAGGGAGACACCTTCTTTGGCAAATAAGGGTTATTTTCTCTTTTTAGAAAGAGAGAGAAAGGAAAAAAACCTTCTCCCTACGTGGTTCACAGGCCACCTAAAATCCCGTCTCCTCTGAGATGTCTCCTTTGGCAAAACACACTTTATTAGATCCCATGAGTAAACTGGGATCATTTCTTTGTTTTGAGGACAGATCTCTTTTTATGGGGAAGGAATAGGAATAAAGAGCTTCATAAGGTAGGACTTGGTCACTTTAAGGTAAAGTACTGGAGACAACTCTGTAAAGCACTAACTCTACCAACCGACCCAGTCTGCTTTGTCCAGGCCTCGTCATCCCATCGCTCTGGCCCTGGTTCTAAGAAGTGCTGTCCTGACGCCTGTCTTTGGAGAATTCTGAGGGTGGAGGATAGCGGGAAAGCAGCCGCAGTTCACAACGCACTTTGCGTGCGAACCTCCAGTTACTCTTGGGCACCACAAGGCACGAATGCACTTCTGTGGGCCCCCAATAATCAGGAGCACCCCAAATTCCAGTTCATTGATGACCCCGACTACAGTGTGGAAGTACCTGGAATATGCCAAAGGCATATAGTTTAGTATGATACAATACTCAGAAGAGATGGATGCTCTACACAAATACCAACCTAAAAGGAAAACACGTGCAGTGAGATTAGCTATTAAATCAGAGGCCCTCGTGCATACACCACTCATGCAAGATTTATTGTTCCAAGAGCATCTGTGCCTCACAAAGCTGGGTGAGTAATGGCATGCAGTCAGGGCAGGGGATGTTCTAACGGTAATCATTAAAACAAGCTTTCCCCCATGTTACATGGTGAATTCAAATTTTCATTAAGGTCCCAACAATAGGGAACAGTTAAGTAAATTACGGCATGCTAACTGGATGGAATATTAAGCAGTCATTAAAATGATAAATCCGAAGATTATGTAGCTACATGGAAAAGTGTGCACGGAATTATGCTAAGTTAAAAAGTAAAATACAAGATTGTTTATGTGCTGAGAGGAAACCGTATAGTGTGGGCTTTCCAAACAAGCCCTGGACAATGTGGAAAATTCCCCAAGGGGAATTCTCCTCCTCACTTAGGAATTGCTGACAATCAGCATCACAGACTTTGCCCGTAATATCTACACTCCGACGACAGCAGTGTTGTAAGTACAGATACACATGAATAAGGGGCTGAAAACCTGAACCAGGAAGATAAACAGCTGCTGTGGATAGAGGTAGGAATTACCGCATAACTATTTTTGAAAGTTGTTTTAAATAATGAATAAGGATGCTAGTAAAGAAAAAATGTAATTAAGACAGGAACACATAAATGTAAGTATGATTTTTAAGCGGGTCGGGCTTACAGGAGCTGTGTGTGTTTCGGAAGCAGCTGCCTTTCCCTGCGAGAACACCCATTTAGGGAGCATCTCTCCCAGGAGAGCTTTGCCAGGAGGCCCAGGAAGTCGAGGGCGCTCACGCCAGGCCAGCTTGCCAGCATCACAATCTCCTGCCTCATGACCAGGTCCATCCTCCTTCTCACCCAGACCAATCTGTGTCGGTCCAGAGACTGCTTTAATAGGGGAGCTGGTGACCATATGTTTTAAGTCACAAGTTATCTGAACATCACCATCTATAAATTCATGGAAAATGACCTTTAATATCGGGTGGCAGGCTGTGATTTCATGCCTGTTAGGCAGAGAGCAGAAACATTAAACTGACAAGGTGGGGATTTCTGTTGACTTCTGGAGTAGAAAGCTTTTCAAGTGGAACTACATATGGAGGGGGGGATAAAGGAAGGAGAGAGAGCACTTTCTTTAGAATCAGAATGTTCGGCGTTGAAGGGACCCTGAGCACATTCATCAAGGGGACAGAGGGTGAGGCAGGTTCTGACCAAGGGCTGCAGCCATGGAGAGGCAAAGGCCAGCGGATTGTCGAGCCAGCGAGTATCTGAGCTAGGGGCCCAGGACAGAACTCGGTGCAAACCAGAAGCCCACTGGGTGGATCTGACGAAGGTTTCGAGTTCCCCAAGTCCACGAACGAGCAATGAACAATGAACTATATGCTACACTTCACTCGAGCATTCACCAACTCTATGCCTCTCCACCCCTGCTTTTTTTTTTTGGTTTGGCTGCCAGGAAGCTCAGAGTTCACTTTAATGCATAACTTCAATAGCTATGTTAGCTTAGATATACACTGTGTAGATTCACTCACTCATCCTTCTGCATGGACTTTGTTTACTGTTATAATAGCCTCAATAATACACATTTCTTTTTATTATGGACAGCCTCAAATCTATATTTTGAAAGCAGACGAACACACATGTAAATGAAAAATTACATAAAAGTATTTATGGGAAATACTTTTACTAGCAAGAAGACTAGCAGAAAAGAGAACTTTTCTTTACCTCTTTACATTCCCTTCAGGAACAGAAGGAGGGCAGGGCATGGCTTCCTTCTCCAGGAGACTGAGGCCAGGGAAATCAGCGCACATTCCCTGGGGGACTGAGCCGTCCTCATACCCGGCCAGGCATCTACTCAGTGCCCAGCACCAGAGCTGGACAGAGACGAATGAGACACAGTCCTGGCTTTCGGGGAGCCCCTGACACAATCAGAGATGGTTCAGCTTCTTCAACAGGGAGCAAACCTGACACTTCAACTCAGCTGGGAGAAACCTCGGAGGGCCTTGAAGGATTTAGACACGAGGTCGTGGTACAGAAAATGGGCATCTGATTGAGCACAGGGGCTGGAAGCCTGAGGTAGACATGGGGTAGAAGGGCTGTCCAGGGGGACCAGTGAAGGAGGAAGCTGGAGGCAGGTGAAATGGATCCTGAATGGCCTCAACTGCCTCAGGACGCCACCTTCAGGAGTGTCTACCAAGGAGAGGTGCCCTAGAACCTCTGGGCAGGGTGGAACTGGGTGGGGAGAGGCTGGCACAGACGTGCAGGAGCCCAGGTAGAAATGACAGACGCTGGCCTGCAGGCCCCTCAACCTTTAATTTTCCCAGCTGGGCTTGTCTGGGAATCCATACCAGATCCCAAATCACAGGGTGGCAGAGCTCAGTCAGGGATATGTCGCCCATGGAGGCCTCTATTTCCAGGCCCTGCCCGGCAGTGCCATCAGACCTCTCCCACGTGGCTTCTAAGCCACCTGGACCCGTGCCCGAGATGCCAGGGATGCGGGTGGCCTAGACTCAGAGGTCCCGGCAGCATCACTAGCACGACATACCCACAACACAAGGGGCCCTGCAGCAGCCGCCAAGAGGGAGGCAAAGCCCTGGGTCCGGGTGAGCCACAGGTTCAACAGCACACTGTGATGGCTGCAAACACAATCCTGCCAGACAGCATGGGTCTGAATCCTGGCTCCAGGGCGGGGACTGGGTCAGGGTGCCCCAGTTTCCTCATGTCTGCCGGTGGGGACCACAGCACCCACCTCGGAAGGATGTTATGATTACACAAATTCATACACATTCGGTGTTTAGAACAGTGCCTGGTACACAGCAAACACTCTAGGGACGTTGTTCTATGTCAGTTACCATGACTGGCACGTCCTCGGGACACCATTCCAAGACCCTGCCCTCCTCTGAGAGGGCGCATCATCCCCCTCGGGGAAAGGCCTACTTACTGAACTCTGACAGGCCAGCCCTGTGTTGGAAATGGAAGGGTCTCAACACCCACTCTGAACTACTTTCATTTCTGGATCCACAGCTTAAGGGGTTAGCTGCTGCTCTGGCTCCCCATGGGAGCCCCGCTCTGGATCAAACATTGCACGCAGTATGAAACACACAGAGGCGGTCTCAGGGACCAGGAGTCTCATCGTGGAAACTAAGGCCCGGGGAAGGGAAGAAAGCAGCAGGGGCAAGGCCTCCGGTCCTCTAACTCCTGGACGAAGGCTCTTCCTCCTGCCTTTTCCAGATGCTTCCTGACATCTCCTTATCAGACCGTCTTGTTTTTAATCTTCTGGAGGCACGGGCATGTATTTCAGTCAGGACTGAGGTGTGAGAAAGCACAGCCAGCACCCAGACTGAGTGAGGAGCTCCACGGGAGTGGCGGGTGGCTGTTCCTAATTAGACACGTGGCCGAGACCCAGCCAAGTTCCAGGGCACCACATCAAAGGGAAAAGACAGGGGACGTTTCCCCATCTGAACTATTAAAACATTTGCTGGAGAACCCCCCCCACCCCCCAACTAGGGTGTTTCAACAGATGCCTGGATTCAAGTGGCCCGAGGGGGCCGAGGGGGCAGCCTGGGGCAGCAGGAGTCCTCTCGGGTGGACACTGCAGGCCAGCAAGGGCAGGGCAGGGTGGCTCAGAGACAAAGCCTGGCGACAAACCCAGCTTGACACAAGCAGGCCACACCTCCTCCTGCTCTATCTCGTTCAGTTTCCGGAGCTGTCTAGAAGCCAGGAGACTGACTAATTGGGTTCTCTTACCACCTCTTTTCCAGGCGTGCACAGAAACACCCAAGAAACGGAGCGTGAGCTCTGCGGAAGCAGGGGGTGTGGAAGGAAAACACTGGTCATGTTGGAGGGAACAGAACAGGCCTGTCACTGGCGGTGGAACCTGTCCTGCTGCTCTTTTACACTCAGCCTACAGGTGAGGGAAAGACCTGAGTCAGTCAGGGAGCCTGGTGTGCTCCCTCCCCTCGGTCATCTGTCCAGTGACAGCGTCGTCCCTTGAGCCCCCCCCGTTCTGTGGCACCAGAGGGGAGTCAAGCCTGCAAACCTGATAACACCAAACACGCTTTCCTCGTGACTTAAAAGGCCTCATGGGCCTCTTCGCAGAGCTCTCAGCTGCTCTCCACAGTTTCGGCAGCATCCTTCAGCCCTGCCCGTCACTCTGCTCTACTCCAGGGACTGCCTTCGCGTGCGGAGGCCTCTAAGCGGCTGCAGGCCCGGCTTCTGTCGCCATCCCCCGTGGAGACTCACTGAGGCGAACTCACTGCCTGGTCCCAGGCTCAAGGCAGCTGCGTGCAGGCGTCTCCATTTAGAGTAGCAACTTCCTCAGGAGACAGTTTTCCGATTCCACGTCAACTACGAGATCCAAATTCATAGGCCAGCAGGGAAGCCTGCCTGCTTTTCTTTCTCAGAGATCCCCTGAGCCCTTACTGTGTGCTAAAGTGTGCCCCAGGCCAACGATGAGCACCCCAATGGTGGCAGACGAGGGTCCTGCCCCTCCCCCCATACCCCTGGTTTAGCAGGAGAATCGGGACCCCAACATCAAGCACTGAGTTAGTAACAGTTACAAGTTACTGAGCACCAGCTAGTGCCAGGAACTGTCCTGGCCATTGGCTGTGTATCATTCCTTATGCCCAGGACACAGGGAAGCAAGTGCCACTTTAGTTTACAAGGCAGACACTGAGGCTCAGACAGGTTCAGAGGCTCGGCTGGGTGACTCCAGTTCTGACTGGCCCCACAGACCGAAAGTGGCACCGACCGTGGTAGAAACAAAGCAATGCAGTCCTTGGGAGTTTGAAAAACTTCAGAGAGGAGGTGGCATTTCACAGAATCTCAGGTCCTAGTAAAGGAGACCCTTCAAGGGTTAGGGAGCTGAGGCACCTGTCTGGTGTCACAGACAGTGAATGATGGGGTCAGAGTCGAAATGTACTCAGAAAGAAGGGAGATTCAGACAGGTGAAGGCCAGGGCAGCAGGTGAAAGGTGACCACGGCCGGACAAGCATAAGGTAAAACCACAGTTTGTGTTGCCTTGGGCCCAGAGCTTATGAGGAAGAGGAGACACGGAGTAGCTAGAAAAGGAAATTGGAGCCGTGGTATGGAGGGCCTTGGATGCCAGGAGGGCTGCAGACTCGAAAGGGTAGGGAACTGGAAAACGTGGACCAGGATCCTTAACCAAGTTTGCATTTTCTCACACACACACACACACACACACACACACACACACACACACCCAAGGCTTTTCAAAAGCTGGCAGAAAATCCAGGGTGTGGCAATCGGCTAATTATGACCCGAAAGTCCGACCCTGCAAACAGTTAGGGCTCTACCCTTTCTAGAAGCAGACAGAGAACGCGCAGGCTCCAAGAAACACATACTCCTGCAAACAGCCCACAAATGTGGGAATGAGCATTTCCACTAGGTTGAGATGGCACCAACATCCTCAGGCTGACCCTGAGGGCGGGGGTCCCCTGGCACCTGTGATGAAGACAGAGGCCAGGGCCCAGCAGGGACTGCCTGGGGCGTTGGCCAATGAGCCAGACATGAGTCCAGCCTTGTGTCATCTGAATATTGATGGCCATGCTTAAAAAGAGGGCCAGCCATCCACTGGTGCAATCTTCCAGTCTGCTGGGCATGGTGAGGCCTCAGCTTCGAGAGGCCTCGGGCTACACCCTAATGTGAAAAAGCCACAGGGGACAGGCTTTCACGCCAGACCAGTCACTACTCCACCCCCTCACCGAGCAGCATCACCTGCCTATTCTCACGGAACCTCACAGAGCGAGCCTTGGAGGAGCCATGACCACACCCAAGCCCCCTCCCCACCTGCCTGGTAAGAAATCTGCAGCTCAGAAAAGTCGAGAGGTTCAGCAAAGGTCTCGAAGGCTCAACTCTAGATAATATTCTCTAAGAACTACTGAGTGCCGAGTGTGCCGAGGTCTGTGCTAAGTGCACTGCCTGCAATGCCTCATTTAATTCTCACAACACCTCTATGAGGAGGTGCTGTTGATGTCACCCCTTTAAAGGCAGTCACACAGCAAGCCAGCAATGAAGGCAGCCTCACTCCAAACCCCATGCAGCTTAACTTCTTCGCCATGCAGCTGTCTACACTGCCTTTCCCACCCAAGTCGGTATTCCCTCTACTCCACCCGGTCCAAAGCAACACCAACGTGTTCAGGTCAGCAAGGGGAGCAAGCACCAGAAGAACCGAGTCCTAGCTCCACTGTGCCCAGTGATGCCAGGCAGGTCACGTCCTCTGGTCATCAGTTTACTCAGTAGGCAAGGGAACGGGTCGTCCCGAGGTTTATCTGACTAGGACCACACACAGGTCTCTATAGGAGTCATGGTCAGGCAGTCAGGGAGGAAAGCCAAGGGTGGTATCATAAAGAAGAAAGCTGCTCATTAAGGAGGAATTCAAGCACATTCTAGATCTTTAGAGGGATGGTCAACACATGCTGCTGGTCCCAGTCTGGCTGGCCCTAAGCAAGTGATTACAGACTGGCATTGGGCCCAGGGTGCCAGCTTCCCAGTGCAGGGCCAGGGCCTCTTCTGAGCATGACTCTTCCCTCCACCTGGCGAGGGTACCCCTTGCCACATGCCAGGTTTGCAGCCAAACTGGTAAAACCCATGTACACCCAGCCGGTGGTGGAAGCAGCTCTGGGGTTGGTCCCAGGGTCACTGCCTCATGCTGGGGGGTGATGCTGGCTGGCATTGTGCTCCGTGCCCTGTGCAGCTGCCTGGCCGGAAGCAACTTGCTGAGATCTGGCAAGCTCTCTTCCCGTCTTCCTTGCTCTGGAAGTACTTCAAGAGAGGCACTGGTCCCCTGGGGACTTGGACAACCTCAGCCTTCTGGACGATGGCGACAAGGCTACTGGCCTGGGACCAGCCTGGCCCTGTGCTCACCAGCTGTGTGACCCTGGACGGCCGCCTGATCCACGGGGCTTAGATTCCTTGAGGCGGGAGGGGGTGCGGCACGTCTTGGAGGCCTTTCTGGCTCCAGAGTCCCTCAGTCTGATTCTACGAATAGTAGATGTACACATATGCTTCTTGGTCCAGCACTGGCTCCAGCAGGTAAAGGAGGAGGAAAGGTGAGAGCACTCATCCAACAAGCATGCGGGATCCCTAAGCTTCATTCTAATCACCTTCCAGCAAACTCCTCCAAAGTTCAACCTCAATATGCAATGGAAGCCCTGCCCCACGAGAAGCTCTAGTCCAAGGCACAGTTGTGCTTTCCTGCCTGTGATGGTTCATTTTGTGTCAACTTGACTGGGCCCCACGGTGCCCGGATATTTGGTCAAACATTATTCTGGGTGTTTCTGAACGAGATTAACATTTAAATCAGTACACTGAGTAAAGCAGATTGCCCTTCCTAATGTGGTGGGCCCTGTCCAATCAGTTGAAGGCCCAAACAGAACAAGAATTCTTCTTGCCTGACAGCGTTTGAACTGAGACATCAGCTTTTCTCCGGCCTTTGGACTTGAAACACTGGCTCTTCCTGAGCCTACTAGCCTTTGGACTGAAACTACACCATCAGCTCCTGGTTCTCAGGCCTTCAGATTCAGAGAGGAACAACACGATAGGCTCTCCTGAGTCTCCAGCGTGCTCACTCACCCTGCAGAGCTTAGGAATTGCCAGCCTCCATAATTGCGTGAGCCAATTACTTACAATAAATCTCATGTTTTGGCTCTGTTTCTCTGGAGAACCTTGACTAATACATGCCTCTATGAAGAGCCCTTCCCCACATGCCTCGCACATGGTCCTAGGATGGGCTGCCTGTCTGTTCCCCTTCTCACGAAACTGGTCTTGCAAAGACTATGCACCAACACAGAGAGAGAGCGGGGTCTATAAAACCTCTTTATCCCCATGCAGAGGGGACCTCCCACATTTCCTGGCTCTAAAAAACAGGGATGCAGCCAAACATCCGCTCCCTAAGAGGGACCAGAAATTCCCCCCGCAGGACACCTAACAGTAGAAGCCACTGCGAGACTGAGGATCTCAGCAGGGACCCCTACCTGGCTCGGGAGTGACCATCTGCCCAAGGCCCACCCACACTTAACAAGACCAACGGCCAGACTCCCTCATTCCATACACCACTTCCTGGTCCACAAGGCCCCTTGCTTTATTTGGTTATAACCATCCTGGAGGCAGAGCAGCATCCCCATTTAATAGGGCAAATGAGAAATCCAGAATTGAAGGGACTGGCCAAGTCACAGAGTGAGAAATCAGCACAATTCCTCGGTCTTTCCAACTTGACTGTCACATCTTGTGTTTCTTGGTGTCACTGCACTAAATACCAATTATATGCTTTTGGTTTTGTTTTGTTTTTTTGTAAAAGGAGTAGGGAAGGGAAAGGTTTGTGTGGGAGCTACAAGAATTAGGAATCTGAAAGCTACTCCTGTTCAGAATTACTTTCAAGTGGCGTTTTCCTGCCAACGGCTACCACAGCTTACACCATCCACACAACCATCTCAAGAATTATTTGGAAGGAAACATCTGGAGAATGAATGCTTTGATGCTGGAAAACATAAGAACCGCCCCTCCTCGGGGCCCTAAGAAGGTGTCCTGAAGAGACTCCGTCCTGTGTGAAAAGCGTGGCCAACGCCTAGAACACGAGAGCAGAGGTGCCGTGAGGCTCTGAGTGGAGGCAGCCACCTCACCCCAGTGGCATCTTCCCACTGGCTCCCCTCCCGGGTGCCCTGCCTGAAATGCTGCTGCCCCAGAGCTCTCAGAAATCTAAGTCCCGGGTTTCTGTTGGGTTTGGGACACCGTGTACTGAACCTCACACTGTGCTAGAGGCACGGCAGTGGCTTATAGACAAATTGGACACCATCACTAGCAGTTCCCTTTAAGAAGCTTGGAAGGTGCTCCTGACATTTCTTACCACCCCCCACACCCTCTGCATTTGTGGTGAGAGTTCCTCAGCCCAGGGACCCCGAGACTCTCTACCATGGTTTTAGACATTTGCGTGTTCCGTTGCCACCCCCACCCCAGCTGCTGAGGGCCGAGTTCGAGTCTGACCCATCTTGACACATCCCCTGGGATCCTAGCACAGAACATGGTTTCATAGATGCTCTGTAAATACCAGTTGAAAGAACAACATAAGCAGTCTTTCGCAAATTCAGGATTTAGCACAGAAAAAGATATTTTTAAAACGTGTGTCTACCTTAGGGAGGGAACAGTACTCTTAGAATGGTGGAAGGAATATAAACTGGAAATGGCCTTTTCAGAGAGAAAATTGGTGGATCTAACAAAAATTAAATATCCTATGGCCTGAAGTGCCACTTCTGGAAATTGATTCTCTAAAAATACCCAGACCCACACACAGAAATAAACGCACATGGATGTTAGCTACAGAACTGAACAACGAAAATCTGGAAACAAGTTAAAAGTCTATGAATAGGGAATGACCGAGTACACTGCACTAGAGTTAAATGAAACCATTCAGAAGAACTAATGACCTGGGGTAAGCTGTGTGAGGCAGAACCGGGTTTAGTATAGTAGGAGGGCATTTATGTACTTTGTAGTATGTAGGGACATGAATTTTTATAAGCGAATAGGAAAAGGGCTAAACGGATACACAACAAATTACTAACAATAATGCTTGTCCCTGAAGAGAGATTTCACTTTCTATTCCCTATATGACTGCATGTCGAATTTTCTTACCCAGACCACATATTTTTTGAATATAACAATTTAAAAAGTTTTTAAAGGAAGTTTCATGTGCAGATGTGGCACAAGAAATGATCTTTATTATTATTATTACCATTATTATTATTTGTGATGGCACCTGTTGAGTGTCTACTTTGAATCAGGCACTGTGCCAGGAGTTTTAGATTAACCCCCGGACAGAAGAGGAAACTGAGGCTGGGACAGGAAGAGCAGGTACCTGAGGTCACAGGGTGGAGCTAGGGTTTGCAGCGTCGGCTTTCCTCAGAGCCTGTGCACTGCTCTCACGGCTGCCTGCTTCCTTTGGGAAGCCCCGTGGCTGTGGAATTCCCTCATCTGCTACTTTTAACATTCCGGAGGCTTTAGATCCACAGCTTCTGCTTTTGTGACTGTTTCTTAACAATTTCCATTTCGTGTCATGCAGATGACGTTTGCAGTTTAGGAAATAGAGTTTGGAGAAAATTATGTTTTAGTTTTTAACTCTAAGATGTGTATTTTAATTATAACACGGCCCCCAAACATGCCCCACCCTGGTCATCCATGGGCGTGTTCTATTTTTAAAGACACCTTAAAGAACTATAGTTACAGTCTACGCCACAAAAGACAAAAGCTTTCCCAAGACACACAGCTACAAGAACAGGCCCAATCACCTTTCGGAACCTGCAAAGGGCCCCCGCTCTCTCAGGGGCTTGATACCCTTTCTTCTAAGCCATAAGTCAAGGGAATTCCCATCAACCAATGTTGACCAGCCATGAATCAAAACGTCAACCTAAGACGGGTGACAGCAAACAGGCTGCCCTTTGGGGAGGGGTGTGCCCAGAGATGAAGCAGGTCTGCACCCCGACCCTGTTACAGAAGAGGCTGCCTCCTGCAAGGCGGCTCCTTGCAGAGGGGATCAGAAGAGATCACAAACAGCGCAAGTTCTTATCCACAGGACTGACCCAGGATTCTAGGCTCCGACACAAGAGACGTGCTTTGTGCTTTGGGAAATGGGCTGAGAGTCCTGACTCTGGAAATTCATGCGGCTAGAAGCGGTGAGAGAGGGGGTCCGAATATCACTAGCATCACTAGTTCATTCTTTCACTCACCTGCTGGCTCACCCTACTGAGCACCTGTGTTACTGGTTTACGGGGAAACAAGGATCAATCCAACCTCGCCCCTGCCCTAGAGAAGCTCACAGCCCAAATAGTCTTCTCTGGGGCTATTTAGTGAAGTGCGTCAGCTGCTGAAGTACTGCCAGGCTAAGAGGCTCACGCTTTAGTGGCGAGGCAGCAGGAACCATCAAAGGCTTCTGAGACCAAGGATGAGCAGGGGTCCTGGGGCTGCCACACTGCACTTTATCCTGCGCTGGCAGGGCCAGGCCTGTTTCCCCAAATTGTAGACTGGATTCTCATTGCCACCACACACAGGGAAGTGGAAATGAATTAAATGATGGTAATGCACTGTATCAACCCCACGTCCTAGGGCAAGCGTTATCTGGGGGGTGCCTGTGAGCCAGAATCAAATGCTATGGGTGCCAGAGATGGAAATAGGGTCTGGGAGCACCAGAGTATGTGTGTGTGTACTTACGTGTACAAACATACATATGCACACACACATGCAGAGCCACACGTGCACACACTAGGCCCTCTAGCAGCCTAGCTAATACCCGAGTTCCTCAGAGCCTCCATCCCACCCCCGGTCAGCAGGTTTCCTCTGTGGACGTGGGGTGGGGATGGGGTCCAGGGGTCAGAAGCATTTCTTATTAGGTGTATATACACGTGAGCATCTCAGCCAGGAGTCAGGGGCACATGGGGTGACAGGAAGAGACTCTGATAGAATGACAAGCGGAAGCCCATATTAAAAGCATGTTCTTAAGGCCTGTTGAAGAGTCTTCCTCTTCCTTTTTCCTGGAATGAGATGAGGCTGAGCACTTGCCTTTTGGATTCAGTCTTGTGACCCAGTGAATGAGAACTGGGGGGAGGGCAGGGTGGGAAAGGAAGCCTATTTGAGTGTGGATTAAATTAGATGGAAAAGGAAATCACAGAAAGAAAAACGAACCAGGCTAAAAATAAGGCAGCTCCAACATTACTGCTAGACAGAAAATACTCCAGCTAGGCAGGGAAACCAAAGTGGTACAAAACAAAAATTATAAAGTTCCCACCTAAAAATAACTGGAGGACTAATGTGGACTCACCATTGAGAAATATGGAATTTCTGATGTGAACCCGAGATTGTAGTCTCACTGGGGAGGGAGAAGTTGCCTGTAGTCTGGAATTTAAGGTTCTCTTCCAACTATGAAGCTGGCACTAGAGGACTGAAATCAACCCTGAGAGCATTCTAATCTGTCACCTCCAAGACCTACAGAAAACTCAGAATGGACGGCATGTCTGAAGCCAAGGCGCAGGGGCCATGGGCAACTCAGGCTGGGGGTCAGGAGACCCTGGGCAGGCCCCCCCTGCAGCTTCCCCATCTGCAAAGTGACCAAATGTTTGGCAGCTGTTGACTTCAGTTGTTCATTTATTTACTCAATCACCCACTTTTCATGTTGTTCCTTCATTTTCACATTTTATAAAGGTCTGTAACCCAGTAGCATAGGAATCGTAGAAAGGGTCTGTGAGGTCTGGATTTGACTCTCAACTGGCCACTCCCGAGCTGGTGACTCTGGCGAGCCTTCCAACCTCTCGGGGCCTCCAGCTCCACAGCCAAATGACGTCACTGGAGCTCAGTGAGTAACAAATGAGGAGCGCTGTGCATGTGAATAATATTGCCTTCTGCCCCACCCCTCACTCGAGTTATGTTTCAGACCTTGACCATCTTGGAATAAACGCAAACATAATTCAAATGATTAACCTCCATCTTCCCCTGATAATGGACTGCTTCAATCCCGGGTGCAGGATATGTTGGCAAAACCACACACCAGTATGCACACTTTGGAACTGGACTCAGGAGACAGGTTTGAGCTCTGGCCCTGTCATGTACCAGCTCACGCCCTGTGTGGAGCAACCTGCCCCAGCAGAGCCTCAGCACTGTCTGCTGTGGAGTGGGGAGAATAGATTACCATGAACTTCACTGGGCTGTGCTAAAGTAAAACCAGACAAAGGTTATAAAAGTGCCTTGTAAACCATGAAACCCTATGCAGATGTTACAGATTAGGGCAGCATATACATACATGTGCACCGATAGAGACAAAACCTTATTCCTAGCTGACATCTGGTATAAATGACTCGCCATTCAATTAGTTTATGTCCACAAGGAGAAGACATCTCGTTTCATTTTTCTTTTGTAATATCGGTCATGTACAGAGCCTTTCACGGATGCTGAACAAACAGAATCAACTTCTAGCTCTCTATTCAATATTTTTGATAGTCATCCCCAACAGGGAGGACCCTGCAATGTGTGACAAGGTTCCGAGAAAGTACGATCTGATTCCAGGTTTCAGAAACATGACACATATTTTGTATGACACCTACCACTGAACAATTTAGAAATAGTCTGGGAAAAGGAGTGCCTTTTTGTTATATATGAACCCCCTAATAACTGGAACCAAAGCTCTTCCTGAACGTTTCATTAAGTACATCATCTGCTTACGTTTGGCACTTGTCCATGAGCTGGGAACCTACAAAAACTGATGTGGTGTGACAGCTGAGTTGGTGCTGCCAGACATGCTTCCTCACTCGGAAACGGGCTGGGGACAGCGAGAGCAGGGAAGAAGGGGAGGGAGGGCGGCAGCTGTCATGTTACAGCTGCCACCATGCAGACATGCACTTCAGATTTCACTCACGTGGAGGCACCAGCCACAGGCTACATGACTGGGCTCCATGTTCATCCTGGTGAGACAAAGAAGCCGAACGTCCCCAGGGAGGTCCCACCCTCACAGGGAATGTCTCAATTCTCCTTTCGTGCAAGTTTTCCTCTAGCGTTTAAACCTGTTGTCTCCTGGGCCTGATATGGCAACCTCCTGCCCACCACTGGCTTGGAGCGGGCTCTGTTGTTCCACTGTTCGTGTCCTACTGCCAACTCAGAGGGGCTGGCTGCTGAGTCCTTCGCCAGCCCCCGACCACTGCCTGCCAGTCTGTTAAAGTGTGCCTCCACAAGCGGTGGTCACAGAGTGGCCGAGCCTGAAGGAGGACAGGACCTCAGGGATCCTGCTGAGGACCTGTCACCAAAGTCCATTAAAACCTCATTTACTCTCGACTTGGAGGAGGCCTCCCTCTGCCTCGCTTGCTTTCCTCACTGACAACGTGCATTAATAGCGGGAATAATATTGGGGGAGGAAGGGCAGCGGCAGCAGAGAAAAGGGAGGTGCTCAAAATGAGGAGAACAAATGTATTGAGAAAACCCACCAGCACCTGCAGGGACCCTAGTTATACACCTGAAGGGAGCTGGCTAATTCCCGTCATTCTCATCTGCTCTGTGGAGAGGGTCATGGTCACCGGGACCCCCCAACTGCATGCACTCCCTTACATCTGCCAGAAGGAATGGCTTCAGGTCAATTACTCTAAGAGCCAAAGCATCATCTTAGGCAGATGTCTTTCAACATCCAGTTGGCTCACATCCAATAATTCTATACAACAGGTCAAATCATTCTGTTTCCTGGGGGTTTAATTTGCAACTAATTTCTCTTACAGGGTTTATCAGGAAGCTCCCGCTGTTTAAAATGAGATGTGCTGGGGAGCGTTATGGAGGTTTCTCTATGTGGTGGACAACCCGAAATGGCTGTTTTGAAAAATGCCCCAGCTGGAACGACTGCAGCCATTTTGTGTGCTCCCCGTCTGCTATCGCCCGCATGTGGGAGCAGACACAGGGCGGCCTCCTGTCCACAGGCTTGATTGAGCGTCTCGATTTCCAGGGGGATCTGAAGCCCAGCTCTGCCCGCACACCAGAGAAGAGCCTCCTAGGTTCTGCCCTATGTCACAACCCTGGAGCTCCAGCGCAGGTCCCAGTGGAAGCCGGCTCGGGAGATAGAAGCAGCCCGGCCAGCCCTGGATGCAGGTTCCCTAACCCAGGTCCCTCGGCCGGGGCATGTACAGGATCTGTGATTTCGTGCATAGGTGCCCACACTGCACAGGCCTGCTCTAAGCACTTAAATAACGCAGCAATGCTTTAAAAATATTTGGTAGGCCAACTAACTTCGGCGAGAGTCAAAAACCCTCATCTCTACCACACACTGGCTCCCCGTCAGTCACAACTGCCAGCACGTCCACTCTGTGCCAGGCCCTGGGCCAGGATCAGAGCCTACTCCCCACTCCCCCAGCAATGACCTTTCCTGTCAGCTTCTCCTTTCAACACCCAAAGGCCTTCAAGGCCAGGCTTAGATGTCACCTTCCTCAAGTGCTGTCCCTAACCACCCTTGGGAGGCATTTTGTCCCTTAGCTGCCCACTCTCCCAATGATTATCTGTTCCATCATCCGTCAATTAATCACCAAGGCCTCATGACATTTCTTCCAGCGCTGGCTTAAACCACCATGTGACTCTGTGTCGTCAACTTCTTATCCTGGGCTAATTCTCCAATTTGACCGAGGTTTCTTTTTGTTGTGTTGTTGTTGTTTTTTAAACTTTTATTTATTTTTCAGTGTGTTTATCCAGGGCCCATCAGCTCCCAGTCAAGTAGTTGTTTCAATCTAGTCATGGAGGACACAGCTCACACTGGCCCATGTGGGGCTCCAACTGGCAACCCTGGTGTTACGAGCATCGTGCTCTAACCACCTGAGCTAACTGGCCGCCCCCTGACCTAGGCTTTTGAGAGCACAGGCTCCATGGGCTCAAGCTGTGTGCCCAAGTGGCCCAGTGCCCGCCTGGTACCCACAGGTTCTCAATGAGCTCAAGCATTTGATTCAGGGAAAAGATAAACTGATGGATTAGAAGTGGGTGGGGGCAGGTTATGACTCGGTAACTCCCAACAGTCCTAGAGGGTAAAGCCCCAACTCCTTCCGGGGGCTCAGAAGGCCCTCCATGAACTCGCCTTCACACGCCCCACAGCTGCACACCTTCCCACCTGCCTTCCACAAACCTCGAAGCTGCAGCCACTCCAGGGCTACTCTCCTCACTTCTGAGGGTGGCACAGACTGTTTAGTTTACTCCCCTACAAAACCATCGCACCCCTCTCCCCCAGACAGCGGCCCCCTCTGAGCTTCCTCAGGACCCTGCTCAGCACCTGTGATGCCACTGGAGGGTCCCCAGGCTACCACGCTGCTCACCTCCTAGTCTTTCAAAACTTGAGTCAAGTTTCAGCTCCGGGGAAGCTGTCCCTGCCTCCTCTTCCTTTGGAACCCAAGTGATCACGTCATTTCCGTGGGGACCTCCACCCTACGACCTGAAGTCTGAGACACTTTGGTGCCTGACCTGGGTCCACAGCTGCCTCCCCAAGGTCTCATTTGTATCAGTGTTCTCAGTGCCTGACACAGGAACTGCCACAGGGGCCGCAAAATGCCTGCTGAATGGACAAAACTCTCCTGGAGCACTGCCACTTCATCTCCAAGTCACCTTGTCTCTGTGGCTGACCTGTGAGGCCCTGGTGGTGATGTCAGACTGTACCCTCCTCTCACCTGTCTGAGGCCTGTCGCCCTCGGCCCATGCTCAGAATCCCGTGCCTTTCACGGAGAGATGGACACTAAGGCATCACTGGTTCTTTACCCCAAGGCTGTTGATCATCAGTCTGTCCAAAGTGGAACTTCTCACTGTGCGACAAGGGCAAGTGGGAGAACAGACCACAGGGCCTGGGGGATGTGGGGTCACAGGAGACCCTGCTGAGGGACAAAGGGGACTGCAATATGGGTAGAGATGAACATGAGCAGTGTTTCTTCCAGGCTCGTGGTACCCACTGAGAACAACAGACCGACAGGAGGCAGGAAAGCCGTGTGTCAGGCACTCACTGCATTTTGCTGTGATAGAGCTCCTTTTCTTTGTAAAGCAACACACTACTCACCTACCTTCTTGCAAAGGAAAACTTGATGGGGATTTATAGCATTCCTGTTGCTCTGAGATCTCCCGGTTACCATGCCGTGGCACAGGGAACGCATCTGGCAGCTCAGAGGAGGGAGGGAAGCGCCAGGGTCAGGGTCAGACCAGACTGTTACCTGCTGGCCTGTGCTTCCACGACACAAATGGGTCCATAAACTGTCAATCTCCCAGAATGGCAGGCGCCCCAGAGGCTCACAATCTCTCGCTGCAGAGCCAGACAAGCGGTCTCTGCATCGCCTATTGTCAAATTTGGGAGACCATGTGCTCCGACAGCCTCAAAGTCAGTCACTCAGGCTCTGCCCAGGCTGCTGGAGGACACGGAGGCTCCTTCAGGACTCAAAGCAAGAATAAGAGTGGGAAGAGAAGTATTAAGCGAGACCTGTGAAATCAGGAGCTTGGGGAAGGCTCCTGGGAAGAGGCGAGGAGGAGGTGACAGTGAGAATTGGTGCAGGAGAGCACGGAGATGTTAGAGGCGTTTTGGAGCCTGGAGTCCTCTGAGACGGGTGCAGGGGGAGATGTGGCTTGAGGAAGGCCTGGAAAGTCTGGACTTGGAATTTGAGCAGGGGAACAACATGATTGGGCATCCAGACAATCATCTGGTGACAGTGACAGGGAGGGAATTGGGTAGGATAGTGGGGGTCCGACATGTGGGCCCTCCCTAGGCCCTTGAAACTCTCCTACTGGGCATCCTTCCCCTTTCTGAGAGCTCCCCTGCAAGGGGGAAGGACAGTACGCTGTCGATACGAGGTACCAGGAACTCCAACAGCCATTTCTCTTTACCCACATGATGCCTTTTAAAATACAACCCTTTAAATAACAGCCTTTAAAATATATTAAAACACATTTTCCTAAAACTAGGTACGGTGAAAAAAATGAGTCTCCCTTTGGAAGCAGGCTTCTGTAGAAAGATACCCCCTGGAGAATCTAGTGCGACTTCAGCGCACAAACAGGTTTCCAGGGAGCTGAGGGGAAGCTGCAGACACCAAGTGTCACGTGCTGTGTGGAGCTCAGCATGACAGTGACAAGTCAGTGACAGAGGCAACGGTAACCTCAGCCACACCCGACGCCCAGCCCACGGAGCCTGTTTGTGGAGGTCGCGTCCCTGAGCCAAGTGGGCCCTCCGTGCTTCCAGTGTGCCCCACTGCTACTACTGCCACCAGCAGAGTAAGTTAGCACGAACGTCACCATAGATCACGCTGATGCCTTCACTTTGGAGACAGGGAAACTGAGGCCCAGAGGGGCTGGCCTTGCCCACACTCACGCCAGCAGTCAGGGGAGCTGCGTGGAGCTCCTGAGTCTTCAGCTCGTGATTCCGCCCCCAGCCACATCACACCTTCCATCCCAGCCCTGTTCTATCTGGCCATTCAGCAATTTACAAGATTCTTGCTGTAAGAACACAGCTCAGTGAAGCTAAGGAGAGGAGCTCGCAAGGCTGGGCCCTCACACTGCACACTCCGAGTGGGGGTTTTCACTCCTTGCTGCAGCCCCAGGTGCTCAGGACGTGCATGGGGAACGACAAGGAGACACCAGAATGAATGTCCACCCCGCTGCAATCGAGGCAGAAAGAGAATGGGGCAAGAAGTCATGGAGAATGACACTACTGGCAGAACAGACCGGAGTGCCAGGAATTGAAGGAGACCCCCGGCAAAAGCGGGGTTTCTCATACCATGGGACCATCCGTCTCAGAATCATGGAGCCAGGTATCAAAAAGCAGATTCTGGCGCTCCAATGAGTCTGTAAGGGGTAGGGCCTAGGAATCTGCATTCTCAATATCACCCCCCCACACACACCTAACCTTCGCTTCCCCATGTGACTATAGTACAAACTGAGGCTGGAAGCTCTGCACTCATGGGTCGTCAGGGCAGCTTGCCCTTCACCCTGACCCAGAATGGTAGGCAGGGCGCTGGTCTGACATCCCTCTGGCTTTTAGAAACTGGCTGGGTCAGGGGCCACTTAGCCTTCCTGGAGAGCGGAGAGCTGGGCAGGCACCCCACTGAGGCTCCACGACCCTGCCCTGCGGGCTCCTGCCTTGGTGGGCCTGTTTAGAGGCTGGGTGGGCTGCTTCCATCGGCAAGGCAGCACTAACTTACACAGTCCACCTGGGGACTCCAGCGTGACTTACCCTTCAGTCTCCAGAGCTGTCCTGCTTACAGCCCTGTAAGGGGCAAGGCACTCTGACCCACGGAAGCTTGGGATTGAGCGGCTTCACTCACCACCTATGAGCCCCAGAGTGAGTCTGGAGCAGAGGGAGCTCCCAAAATCACAAAATTAACTGCCCTGACAGTAGAGAAGCCTGGCTTTTGGTCAGGGGGCTAGCCTCCAGTCCCAGTTTCCTGCGTGACTTTAGGCAAGTCTCTTAACCTCTCTGAGCCTTCATCTCCTCACCTACATAACGGGGACATCTACCGCCCTGGAGTGGTGTGAAGATCAAAGGAGCACAGATGTGCTCAATATGCCAACATAAACACAAGCGTTATTGCTACTGGTATTGTTACTAGCTATGGTATTTCGCTCTCCTTTGGAAGGGGTGTGAGCATGAGGAAAAGGTTTGTTTTTTTCCTTCCAGTTTTAGAGATCAAGAGGTAAATGGGCATTACCTTTCAGCGGCAGGCAAGAAAGCACTTGCATGGCTTATACCTGGCTTGCCCATTTCTCCTGGAAAAGAAGGCAGGGTCCTTGGTAGGAAACTCTGAATGGTCCTTTCATAATTTTGAACTCTCAAATGAGCGTGTGTGTTTGTTAGTACTTATAGAGATGGAACCACCCTTGTCAGGAGAGGAGATAATCGTCAAGCACGTCTCCCTGGCAGAGGCACTGTGTGTAATTAAAGACGATAATTATAGCTCCATGTCTGGTGTCAAACCCAGGGCTCTTTCTAGACATGAACAACTGCGCCTTTCTTGCCCTGTGTGCAAAAACACACAAAGCCCTTTGTGGATGGGGAAAGTCAGGCAGCTCTGTTCTACAGCTAAGAGCAGCTTCTGTGAGCCAAGCCCTTTGGACGGTTTGACCTGGAAGCCTCATCCAGGAGAGTTGGGTCAGACACTCCATTCAGTCTTGCCTCTTCAAGAGTTGGTCCTCTTCAGTCTTGCCTTGCTGCAGGATGAGACCAGGTGCCAGGGCCACTGAGGCAATAGGCAGCAAGCTCCAGCCAGCAGGAAAGAGGGCCAGCTGGCTCCAGGGGCCACACGCTCACCGGCACACAGGGCTCCTCTTTCCCAGCGTCCACTAAGGAGCCAGAACACTGACTCAAGCACTCAGCTGTTCACCTACACTTGCCCACGGAAGCCGCTGTACATAAGAGGTCCTTTGAGTTCTGGAGGGCTCCTGTGACTCTTTACCCCCTGGCACCTTTCTTGCAAGCCCTGGCTCCGGAGCACAGGCTCGGGCAGTGGAAGAAAGGGGCAGGAGACAGGGACTGATGTAATACAGAGAAACTAGCGCTGGGCGTGGAGACCCGAGACATAAGCTCAGTCCCAGCACTGCCTGCTGGGTGACCCTGGGCAGGCTGCCTCCATTCTCTAGGGCTCAGTTTATCTTAAAATAGAATAACGGCTGCCTCCAGGCTTGTTCTGAAGATGAAAAGTGAAGATGTCTACCTAAGAAAGTGCTTTGTAGTCAGTAAAAGGAGAAATAAATATAAACTGTTATGACAATAACCCATACATATAACTGATAGCCAAGGTCCTGGGGGTGGGGGTGGGGGGAAACTAGAGAGAGGCCAACTAATCTACAATATTAATTAGAAATTTCCACAGACGCACAGATTTCCTGAAACAAAGACGTTTTCCTCACAGTCTCCAGAGGAAAAAAGACATCACTTCCTGTAGACCGGGCCCTGGAGGCAGAGCCATGGACACCTCAGGTGGGGCTCCCGCAGGGAAGGAAGGCAGGGGGAGGGCTGCTTCATTCTCCCCCATCCCCCACCCCCTGACTAGACACAGGTGACAACTCCTAAGGGTGCTAACCACTGCAAAGCCCAAGGGGGGGGGGTACATGAGGGTGAGAAGGAGGGTCATTTATACGTCTTGAACTCCCCAGAAACACGGGGACACTGGCTGTCGGAGGCCTTGCTTGGCAACCAACGGTCACTGAACCCCATGTGGCGAATGGAAGGAAGCCTGACCTAGGACTCACCTTGTCACCACTCACTGGGCAGTCCACCCCCACCCTATAACACAAGGGGGCGACTAGACAGCGCCCCAGTCTAGCATGGCTCCAAAGTCCCCACTCTGATTTCCAGCGAGGGGAAAGGTTTTAACAACCAAGTTCAAGCTTTGTAACCAGCACCACACACAGCTCAGGTCGAAGGCAGCAGCCTGGTTCTGTTAATGCCAGGATTTGGCATCAAGTCTGTCACAGACGCTGTGAGGCCTGAGGGTTTAATGGAACCAAAGGCGATTCCACCTGAGTCCCAACCCGAGATTCTGCCCTTCTGTTCGGGAGCCCAGCAAGCCCGGCACGGGGCGTGGGGCTGGAGCCCCAAAAGGCAGCACAGAGCTTTTTATGAGCACTGGGAGCCTTGGGAATTTACATCAACTCTAGGTCCAGCTGAAAATGAGTTTCAAGTCTAGGGGGTAAACAGGCTGAGTATATTAATAACAAATGAAGTCTTCCTCCTAATTCCTGGGTGTAAATTATGAAAATAATGAAAACATCCCCTAGTTTCCTCGGAGGCTCAACGTGACAAGGATCCTTTGCGAGGCTGCCTGGGCTGAACCAGAGGTGGGGCGGGGGGGGGGGGGGGGCGAGGACAGGGGGAGGGGTGGGTGAGCCAAGGCCCCAAGTGTGGTCTTTTCACAGTGCTAAGGCCCCCTTAGCAAAACACTCGCACTCTGTGGGGCCAGTCCTGCAGCTCTGCCTTCCAAGTCTACCTTTAGAGCTTCGGGCTGGGCCACACCCCTTAATGCCTAGGTTCCCACCACGCTTTTGGGCCCAGTCACCAGGTGGAGTGTGTTCTAACCTTGGCCCCCACCCAAACAGAGCAGACCACACCCCCGCTCCCCAGAGCCCCCAGGTAATTGCTTCTATGCCCACACCTGACATACCTTGTGGACAGACTACAGTCACATGGTTACCTCTCACTACAATGGCCCTCCTGGGCGTAGGTCCAGGTGGACTCCACCTCCCAGCACAGCAGGAGCTGAACAGAAGCTGGCAAAGCCCCCTCCTCAGTGGAGAGAGGAACCTGGGGTAGGGCTGCCCCTCCTCCACCTTACCCAGCTGGGTACTGTCCCATCCCCCCCAACCATCCTATCCCCACCCCCAATAGCAGCTGGGCTCTGGATTAACTCTTTCCTTAGCAAAGACTCAACAGATGCAATTCTGAGCAAGGGAATGCAAAATAACACAGAAACAGGAAATAAAGCCCTAGAAAATGCCAAGTGTGTGTGTGTGTGTTGGGGGGGAGGGGAAGCTATCATTCACTCGTTATTTTTAGTTCTCCTGGGTTCTGAAGTTGTTGCTAGGATGGCTCCTCCTCCACTTCAGGCTTCTGCTGTTTGTTATTGGAGAGGGCAGAAGCTGTCCCCCATGGATGCTCAATGGACGTCTGACCCTTCGGTTACCAGGCCCCTCTCCACCATCCTCAGACCTTTCAGCCTAGGGTCGCCCCCTGCCCCTCTGACCACCTGACCTGCTCCTGCTTGGCCTTTGGAACACAGCTCCCAGGACATGAGAAATTCTCCCTGATGTCCCCAGGCAGTTGCTTGAGCCTCTCTCTACTCCTGCTTTCTCACCAGTAAACTGGAGACAATCCCATGACTTAGGGAGGCACCTTAGGGAAGGTGAGGAGGGGGAGCTCTGAGGGCAGCGTTCCTGGCTGAATGCTACCTGGTCCAGTTCTGATTTGAAGAACTGCAGAGTAGGGAAAACAGCAGGTCAGTGAGGTCGGACGTGTGCAGAAGGGCTTCAAGGGAAGGCGACCCCGAACCGTTGGGCCGTGCTGGGTGTAGAAGGGAAAGGCAGAGTGTGAACGAAAGTACCAGGATGGAGCTGAGAGAGGAAGAAATCAACAAGAGACAAATTCCCCCTCCACCTCACTCTGTGCTGGCCAACTGGGGGGAGGGGAATGGAAAGGTCACGTGGAGTCGAACTGAAGGTTGGTTTGTCCTGTGAGGAAGATGAGGACTCAGGCGCCAGCTAGAAGGGGAGCCGGTGGGGAAGGTGGTGACACCAGGAGCCAAGGGAGGGTGACAAGGACAGCACAAAGACTTGAAAGGACCCCAATCTGGTGATGAGATGCTGGAGAGGGTGGCTTCCTGGAAGGCTCTGTGGTTGGGGTTTGGGGACATGAGTGTATAAGCCAGTGCCCAGAAGGCCAAGCAATGGAAGTGAAGCTATAGAAGTACATGCCAGTGCGCTTTAGTCCTTGGGGAATTAAATTCTTGGGGAAGAGCTTACCGATCACCGGCACAGCACTTCACCAGGACAAGCACATCCTGACCTCCTTCACCATGAAGTTCTGGGCCGACGTGACAGTCTGGGAGGGGAGAGTTCCCAGCCCTCAGGTCCCTGTCCGTCAGGGGCCCCCAGTGCAGCACATAAATTCGGATGCAGCAAGGTAAGTGCTGTATCAGCATGACCGTACAAAGAGGGATTGTGGCAGCTGGAATAGGGAGCCCCAACAAAGAGGACCCTCCTCCAGTGCATCGCTTTCTAGGTTGCCAGGGACAATTACAAGCCTGCGTTCTCAAAGGGAGAGAGAAGTGGCATTTTATTGATTTATACTCACGCTGCCTATTTTGAAAAAGGACCAGAAGAGGCAGTGTACCACATCAAAACACATGGGCCAAGCCAACTGAAAGACAGCTGAAAGGTAGGATGGTGCAAAGGCAGGAAGAGGGAGGTGGGGGTGTGTGTGTGGGGAGGACTGAACTTGAGGCACCTGCCAAGTTACCCCACAGGTGGAAAGACTTTGCATCAAAAAAAATGCAAACCTGCTGTTACTCAGCATCTCTCCCTTGCACGGCCAGGCAGAGACCTCTCAAAGGGTGGGGGGAGGAATGGGGCACAGTTCCGGTCAGCCTCCATGACTCAGCTTTCTCATCTGCAAAATGGAAAGGATCCCACTGCTTCCTCCCAGAGCCTCAGGGAGATTCCCTGCATAATCTATAACAAGAGTCTTTTAAATATAGCCCTCTGTCATCATTATAAACTTCCAGAAAGCCAGCTGGAGCCCTTGTTAGAGGAGGGTACTAATTAATTAGTCAAATAATAGGGTGTGGGGCAAAGCACTGCATCTCCTTCAGGCTTTTGGAACAGCAGAGCTGTGGCTGGCCATCTCCTCGGACAGCCTTGCACACCAGCTCCTCTCCCTGGGATGGCCCCCAGGCCACTGGAGCACCTGGACCCTCCTCTGACCCACACACACAAATGCAAAGCTGCCAACCCATCAACTGAACCCATCAACTCCTGTCTCAAGAACCTTCCTTCCCCTGTTTGGATAGGACACTCTGCATCAGGTACCTCTGACACTCATCCTCCCCTTCACCAGGATCCCAGCTTCTCCCTCCTCTCACCCACTGCAACCCAAGGCTGGCAATCTCTCCCCCCGCCACCACCCGCTCCTGCCTGCAGCACCTTACAGCCTCAGCCCTGGCCTAGATGACTGTCGTAGCCACAGAACCAGTCTCCCTGCCTCTTGCTTCTCTCTTTGCTCTAATCCATCCCACACACCCAGGCAGGCACAACTTCCTAAACAACTTCCTAACCGTGTCACACCCTGGCTCAGGAATGGGTGATGCTTCCCCACAGCCTCCATGTGCTGCCCTCCACACAGGGTGCTGTTAGGTGGGTGAGGATGCCAGGAGCGGTGCTGCCCATTGACCTGAGTCTCCCTGAGCCCGTTTCTGGACAGGCATTTCCATCGATTTCTGTGCCTTCAGATCTCTTAATGTCTCTCTGGGATTCTGAAAGGCAAGGGGCAGGGATCCCAGGGAGGTGAGCTCCTCTAGCTCACATTCCCGTTCCTTTCTTTCTTTCTACCGTTGGCAGAATGCCCATTTCTCTCCCGGCTGCCAGGAAAGTGAAGGAGTTAGGGGCTGTGTTCTGGGGGTCTGGACCTGGCTGCCAAGTGCTCAGCAGGATATCGCAGTCACACCTAGGAGGCTGGGTGCCAGCACACAGAACAGTGCTTGCTGCTCTGGGGAAATCCATGACGACCTCCAGTCTGTGCTCTTGCATGGAGGCCAAGAAGAAAGAAGAATGCGGCTGCCAGAAGACGACAGCACTGGGATCTTCCTACCTTCTGAAGGTGGCCAGGGCCGTTGGGACAAGTCTCCACTCTGTTCATGACTTGGAGAAAGCCCCTGACTTCCAGGCCTCTAAGTGACCCTCGGCTGCAGTGTCTGGGATACAGACCTCCTTGTACCAGACTTCCCAGGACTGAGTTTACGGGAATCATGGTTATGTAGCACCTCCTGCTTGATCCGGCACCTGGAGTATAAGCTTCATGACAACAGGGACTTTGTTTTGTTCCCTGCTCACCCCCTGGAGCACAGAAGAGCACCAGCACACAGCAGAGGGTCGCAAACACCCACCCCATGAATGAATGCATCACTTTGTTCCCTGACTACTGCCCTGTAAGGTCAGGCCAGTGGGCCTCGGCAACATGGGACAAGTTGTTTACAGTGAGTAGTTGTGTACGGTCTGCTTCCTTTTCTTTCACTCATTCTCTATATACACCTGTATTCCTGGGCTCATGTATTCAACTGGTGAATCCTTCCTGGGCCCAAAGAGGACATGGAGATGGGCAGGACCCAGTCCCTTCCTCAAGGAGCTCTCAGCCAGGGAGGGAGCGGCAACAGGAAGCACGAGCAGATGCCCCATGCAGCCACCAGGTGGAGACAGGACTGGTCGCCAAGACTGATGGAGCAAGGCACCCAGGCCTCCTGCCTGACTCCCACCCAGAGGCCAAGCCACCTCCTGCCCAACCTCCCATTCATTTAGCAACTGGCTGAACCCGGTCTTTCCAGATCTGGCAATCCTCAGCGGAGGATGGGGTATCTGTGGGCTCCTGAGGGGCCACAGCACGTCTGTTCACCAGTCCTGGGTACTTGGAATTAATCAATACACTCATGTAGTCAACAACTATTTACTGAGCACCTACTTTCTGCCAGGTACTACTTTAGGTACTGAAGTTCCAGCAGGGAACAGACACTGCGAAGCCCACAGCTTAGTGGCAGACAGACTAAACAAGGTAAAGTGTAAGTAAAACATACGGTGTGCTACATAGTAGTGAGCAGTGTGAAGGAAGAAAGTCAAGCAGACAAGGGGGAGGATGTGCTGGGAATGGGCTGAAATTAAGGATAAACGGCCAGGGAAGGTCTTGCTGAGAAAGCCATTTTGAGTTAAGACCTCAAGTGTGGCTTTGCTCAATGCCACCCTCTCTGTGTAGCCCACACGAGCCTGCAGGAGGCTGTACCACCCCTTCCTTCTGTTCTTTCTCCAGTGTCACTCTTCTTGGCTTGTTTTATACTGCAGACATCAGTGCTTGTCGGGGCCTTGTCAACCTCCCCCCTGTGACGGGGGCAGCCGGGGGACAGGAACTGGACATCTGGCACATAGGAGGTATGCGTCAATGACTATCCAGCTTTCCATGGCCTAGTCCAGTCCTGTTGCAACTTCCCTGAAAAGCTGGACAAGCTCCGTACCAAGGGTCCATGGGGTGAGAGAACAGGAAGTGATTGCCAGCTTCCGGCCCACTGGTCACCATGGAAACCCAGGTTTCATGTTCTCCTCCCCGATTGCTGCCCTCCCCTCCTGACTTCCCTGGGCCTGGAGCTCAGTAGGTAAGCACCACCAGACTGGGTGTGTGAGCCATGCTATTTCTCAAGATCAGGAAAGTCATCGGGTGACTAATATAAAATCTATTTACATTTGATTATCTTCTTCCTGTCCGGTAGGTAAGTCATTCCGGTAAATGATAGAGCAGCCAGGGAACTCTGCATAGTCCATGACCAAGCCATTTATCTGCCAGGAAGGTGTAAGGGCAGGTTTCAAAACAAGGCTGAGGAGCCATAGGTTAGAAGTCAGGAGACTCACTCTGCGGCTTGCTGCTGTGGAACCTCGGCCGGCTTGTACTTGGCCTCTCGGGGCCTCAAGCACAAAGGTGCTGGATGGAAAGGGCTGCTCTTCAGAAACAGTTCCATCCCCGGGCCGGGGGAGAGCTGTGACCACGAGGACAGGCTGAAGCCTGGGGTGACTTGGTGAGACCAGGAAGGAGCATGGGGCCTGCAGAGGGTGAGAGGCAGCCTGGCTGAAGGGGAGTGAAGGAGCGTGGGGATGGGTCGGGGAGCAGAGCTGCAGAGGACACGGGATAAGGAAGCGGCGAGGGCACGGACATTCTGGGACCAGAGTCAACGGGCAGTGTAGAGCTGGGAAGGGCCTAGACTCAGGGGCCCAGACAGAAAGGACCTTTACTTTCCCAGCTACCAGGACAGGAGCACGGCAGAGCCTCGAACCAGGGGGCAGAGATGATGGAGAACACAAGAGGAAGGTGGAAATCTCAGGTAGGGTGGCCAGAGATGGCCTCGCTGACACACGGTCAGGACTCAAAGACCGCCTCCTTCTTTGAGAAGCATTCAGGGGCTTTACTCCAGAATTCAAGAACAGCAGCTCCAGGAAGAGCCTCTGGAGCCTGTCTATCCAGAGGGGTGCAAACCTGCAGTTCCTAGCCCTCTGTCCTGATGAAGAGGGCAGCATGTAGGCTCCTGGGAGAGTGCCGGGACCGGCTCTTCCTTACAACCTGGCAAGACCTGGGCTGGTGACATGTGGAAGTTAGGGGAAGGGGGGGCCAGATGAGGTGCAGTCCTGACCAGGACAGCTGGAGAAGCCCAATGCGACCACAGAAGAAGGGAACCTAAGGGTTTATAAAGACCTTCATGGCACCTAGGGAAGAAGGCAAAATCTGATTTTTCAGATGAGGGAACTGAGGCCCAGAGAGGGAAAGCAACCTGCCTCAGGACACACAGCAGACCAGAACAGAGCCAGAGCTAGAACCCACATTTCCTGCCTCCTTCCTCCCAAAATAGGCCAGAATTGGAACACAGAACTGGACTTGAACATGGTACACACCACCATTCTCTCAGAAAGCCTGCTGCTGCTAGAAGTGGCCATGAGGAAGACGAGAAAATACAAAAGGATGTGCACCCCCCCCGACCCCCACCTTTAAAATCGGTGACTGGCTTTACCTGGTCATGCCTACTAGCTAGCACAAAGGGTTAAAAAGGGCAGAACACAGTTGTCAGCAAGGAAAACAGCCACCTCAGGACAGTGGTTCTGTGTGAAATGGCTTTCTTTTAATTTCCTCTTATTATGCTATAAAGTTGATTTAATAATAAAAACAGGCTAAAGACTTTTTAATGTATAATAGCTTATAAGATTAAAAATTATGGGAAAATGCTTTCAATTAATGTGTGTGTGATTCACCCTGTGAGATGACACTTTGAACAATTTTATAAGGATGTTGGGGGTGGGGTCACACATAAAAAGGGGGCCTAAGTAACTGTAAAATTCCCAGTTATTCCTGCAGATCTTCCGGGAGTACGGGACAGATGTGAGTGTTTTAGCTGCAAGCGAGGGCTCCAGAGGCGCTGCTTTTCCTGGTTTTGCCACTTAACATTTCTGAGTCTCAGTATTCCCAGCTGTAAAGTAGGGGGTGACAGAAGTACCTACACCTCCCAGGCTCCTTGTGAGGATGACCTGAACTAAACACGGAAAGTGCTTGCAGCAGTGCCTGGCACACAGAGAAGCCCTCTGCAGGCACTAACGACCACCATCCCCATCACCATTACCACCTTGGGTACGTCTAAGAATTTCTGGGGAGAAAGGATCCCTGCTGAGAATATTCTGTGCCTTTAGGCGAACTAGGGCTTCGTGATCCCAACAATCTTTACAAGCTCTCGTCCCACCCGCGTGCTCTTCCTATCATCGTCCTATCAAAAGCCTCACCTCCCACCACTCCTCTCCTACAAAAAGGTCTCACACCCCCGTGCCTTTGCTCAAGCTCTTCCCTCTGCCTGGATTACCAGACCCAGTTCTCATCACCACCACGTCCCACCTCCCACCCCACCTGGATTGTCCAAACTGGAAGCCTCTGAACTCCCAGAGATTCACCCGCTCACGTCCGTGCACCAACCACTGACCACCTGGGTCCGTGCCTGTTTTCCTGCTTCACGGACATTCCTGGGAGCAGTGACGGCATCTGCCCAGGCCAAGGTGACCAAGTGTACTGAACAGGGCCTGAGGGCCTCCTGCTTTACTGTCCTGTTGGTTTGGCCACCCACCTGCAGGTGGGCAGAGGCTCCCCTACAGGAACTGGCCAGAGAATTCAACAGAACTAAATACCAAGAGAAGGACCAACAGGCCCTCTGCCCCCAGTAACAATTTCACGCACATGTTCTTCCACCCGAGACTCAGGTCAGCGTTGTGTGCCGTTTCACAAGGACACTGCAGCCCTCAATAGGCTACGCTTCCTGACCCACCCAGGCACCCTCGTGGGCCTGACTCAGAGCCCAGTGCCCTTGCCACCCAGCAGCAGGTCTCTATGCATCGGACACCCCCAAGCCCGTGATGGAGACTTGGGGAAGAGGCAAAGAATCAGCTGTGAGGCAGGGCTTTGGAGGAAGGTGGCCTGGCTCTACGGACCTGGGGACGTTAAATACATAGACACCGGGGCAGGCAGGAAACCCAGAAGTGCTCTGATTCTTCCTCTTCAGTTTATACACGAGGAAACTGAGGCCCAGATGGCATGAAAAAGGCCAAGACCAGAATCTGAGCTTGAAAGATGGGCCAAGCAAAATGTAAAGGGGAGCTAGGACTAAAGAGTTAGCACGAGCCCGGCTGGCACTGAGAAAGGAAACCGCTGGCCCTAAGCAGATCCTCTCCTCCTCAGAGTTGGTCTCAGGTGCTCCGTTTGAGGGCTGGTCCTGGGTGTCTAATGATGAGACAGCACACGGTGAATCATGACACCTTGCAGCTCAAGGTTGACACAGAGCTCAGAGGTCACCTGAGCCAACCCTCCACCTGAGACTTAGCTACCTTTATGTCATCTCCCAATACTGGCTGTCTCGCCTCTGCTTGGATACCTTTAGGGATGAGCAACTCGCTGCCACACTAGACAGCTTCATTATTTGTTCAGTGGGTTGAAAAAAATCCTCAAAAGGATTATGACTTTCTGAGCCTCAGTTTCCCCACCTGTAAAAAGGAAAGCTTGAACTGGATCACTGATCACTGACTTAGCACCTGGGTTCCATAGAGCCCTCGGGTTTTACGGCGGTAACTCCAGAGCCGCTGCTGGAGTGCAAGAGGCAATGGGGGCAGACAGACAGGCCCAGGCCATGCATGGCATCTAGGCTGTGAGGCTCTGTGGAGAGCTAGCTGAGCCTCCACCATGGAGCCAGAACCTAATTCCTGCGGGTGACATGAAGGGGAGTCTGCAGAGAGGGAAGTAGAGGCAGACAAAGGGGAGGGGGTGGGAGGAGCCGCTGGGGAAACAGGCGTGCTTCTCCACACCCTCCGTCCCTGCCATAGCCCACGGGGCTGGGCCAAGTTCTCTGTTCACAAAAGCACACCTCCCAAAGTCTCCCACCACCTGCTGCATGGAGCCGAGACCACACAGCACAAAATCTCATCCGTTAATCACAGGCATGTCAGCTATGCTGGGGAGTCTGAAAATCAAGCTGCAGGGCACCAGGATGGGCTGGGGCCTGGAGAGAATGTTCTGCACAGTGGTTAAAACAGGGCCTCAGCCGCCAGTCCCACAACTGACTACCCAGTTGGGTTGCCTTGCACGGGTTACTTAACCTCTCTGCCTCGGTTTCTTCATCAGTACAATGGGCACCTACATGTCAAAGGGTGATGCTTCACAGCTGCCTCCACTGCTGTTGCTGTTTTTACTGACCCATCATTCCATAAATAGGTCAAAACAGGCACAGAATGTGCTGTCCAAGGTCAAAAAGCCAGTTGGCACTGGCTGCACACTCTAAGGCTACTGCTTTGCAGGGGAAAACTTTGCAGGGGTCATTCAGGTAACAAGTGGCTGTCCCAGGTCTGCTCGACTCCAGCCTGGGCTCCTTCCTTCTGCACGACACAGAGAAACACCATCTCAGCCAGAGAGGGCAGGCTCTGCCTGGCATGGTATTCTTATGCACAAAAGATGCCTGCCCTCTTACTAGAAGTTTCATGTACACATACACGTAAGTGTTACAGCATCCTAAAAAAGTCATCCTAAAAGGATGAGCGTAACTTTTCCTGTGCCAGTCCCCTGCCCCACTGCCGTCACCAGCACCCATCTCTGTCCCCCACCTCCGTCTCCTATTAGCTCGGTGAGCTGCTTCCTGGAACATTTATGGACCCAGCCCCCATCCCTGTCATCAGCTACTGGTGACGTTATACACAAAGAATTCCCAGTCAAAGGGAGCCGCGGCAAGGTCATTACAACCAGAAAGCATTCTGTTTAATCACCTATTTCCTTAAAAACACAAAATGTGGGTAAATTTGGACATAGCCTCCCAGCTAGGAAAAGGCCCAGAGCAGCAAATACGAGGATGCTTCTTTGGAAAGAGAAAACACAGCGATCTTAACAGGCTCCTGCTGAACTCAAACTGCCCTGCTTGGACCTGGTCCCTGTGGGGGTGCCTCATTAAAAAGCCAAAGTCCCACATGGCAATTCTGCCCAGCTAAGTGGCTACTCAATGCTGAGTTCCCTGGCAGCACCCAGGAGGAACCCAACTCCATTCCAAAGGTGCCTGACAGCAGCGGGGCCTCCACAAAGGCTCCCAGCAGATGTCCCCTCCCCACCTCCCTTCAGCCCCCCATCCCACGTTCTGGAGATGCAGGTCTGAGCCCCTCACTTCTACTTGTGTGACCCCAGGGAACTGACTTGTCCTCAGTTTCCCTCACCTATAAAATAAGACACCTCCTCCTTTCGCAGGGACATAGTGAGGCGTGTATGTCAAAGGGCCCAGCACAGATTCTGGGAGCCAGTCTCAGATGGCTCCTGCCATTTCCTCGTGTCCCGGATACCCCAGCATCAAATACAAACACTACACTTCCTTCAGTGCTCCGCCCCAAAGACTGCCCTGCCAAGCACCGGCCACACTTGGCAGTCTGCCTCCAATTTACTATGTGTCCTTGAATAAGTCCCTCACCTTCCCTAACCTCAGTTTCCCCATCTGTAAAATGGGGTCATTGGGTTTAGATGAGCTTGAAGATCCTTTGCTACCCTGACGCCTGAATGTGCCAGTGTCCCCAAGTCACTCCGGTAACCAGTACTCCTCTAAGCCCAGGCTGATGCCTGCTGGACGCAAGACCGGCCGGAACTGCGGGGCCGTAGCTCATTGCCAGCCTCTGGTGCTGCCACAGCTGGTGTTTCACAGTGGAGCGATGGGATGTGATGACAGGAGAGGGCGTTACCGCATCCTGAGGTGAGGACTCCACCAGCAGATCTGGTTCCCTGAGTCACTGGAGAAGAGCAGGCTGCCCCTCTCAGGACCCCAGCCCCAAACGCACCCTCAGCTCTCGGCTTCTTGCTGCCCACAGAAGCTGCTTTGCCAGGAGAGATTGGGGAGATGGGAGCGAGTGTGAGCCGTGGCCCTCTAGAAGTTTGGCCTAAGTCTCTGGTCAACCACTCCCTGGCCCTTCCCAGGGTGGCCGGGTGTTCTGGAGGCCACACAGATGGCCAGAGAATTGCTTCCCACGAACTGGAGGAGCAGGAGGCAGAGTTCTGGAAGCAGGGCGTGGACTGCACCCAGACCCTTCAGCCAATGTCCTACGTGGTCTCCACAGCCCTAAGGGTTTACATTCCACATGGGCCCAGCACATACTAAGTGCTTAGTAAATGTCCTTCCTTTCCCTCCCTTCTTGCAACTAAGGAGGAATCAAGAAAAACTGCTCAAAGGCATGAACTCCAAACAAACAAACAATAAGAGGGACAAAGAAGGAGCCATCTGTATCCCAAAGACATAAAGGGCACGATTCAATAGGTCTCAAAATTAGGGTTGCCCCCCCTCCTGGTCACTCTCCTGCATTCTTCAGCACTTTACACTCCTGCCTGTGCGGAGCCGGAGGGGGCCAACCCACACAGGGCCTCTTCTGCCTCTGGCTCCCAGCAGCACCCATGCGGGGGTAGGAGAGTGGGGTTCTCTTGTGCTAGCATTTCCCCACCCCCCACCCACCCCACCCCAGATCTGTCCCCAGAAGGCTGATAGCTGATAACTCTGAGAACTGATAACCATTCATTCTTTAAAGATGCTCCAGGCATTGTCCCAGCAAAAAGAGGGCCTCAGGATACTACACACCCAGCCACATTCTTCTGGGCCCCATACAATTGCTTTGACAAGGTTCTGTCTTCTTGAAGGGCCAACAGGAAAACAGCCACGGGGAACTCTCTCCCTCCCTCCGGTGTTTCCATCAACACACGTGGTAGACCAGGACTCTTTCTGCAGCTTCCAGCCCCAAAACAAAGATTCCTTATGGGGCCAAGGATCCAGTCTGTCTCCTTAGACTAGGTAGGGACAGCCAGGTGACCTGGCCCGCTATGTTTTTGCCCTGGCTGCTAAGAGGCTCCAAGTTCAGTTTCTATCTCAAATGCTGTATCTTTCTTCAGTCAGAAATTCCTGATAGAATGTTCCCCCCTCTTCTCCCCATTGAATTCTCCGACCCTGTCTTGGTTCACTGTGCTTGGTACTCTGGTGTCTGGACCTGCACTGTCCCTGCCAGGTTCTTCCCGAAGACGTAGGTAGAACACGAACTGGTAAAACTGTGGTGAAGAGTCCACATGGTGCCGCCTTCCAACCAGCACTTTGAAAGCACAAACCTTCCCCTGCTGAGGTTGGCTGGGGTCTGCCTCCCCTTCACCTCCCTGCTGAGCGGAGCGCCCCATGCGCTGCTTCTGCTTACCTGTCATGATCCTCTGGGCCTCGTAAGGCTCCATGTACCCCGCGCTCTCCCCCTTCCCTGCTTTGCTCTTGAGATCATTCTTGGCGTCGAAGGGATCTGAGTAGTCGTCAGCGATAATCACCTGCAGGAAGGAAGATGGCAGGGTGAGTCCACTGTTGGCTTTCTGCTTCACTTCTGTTCACAGCCAGGCTTTGCTCCAACACACAGAAACCGAGCCTGCGCCACACCGGCAAGGAGGCGGAGGGGGAGGCAGGAACACGAGGGGGGCCCACCCTCAGAAAGCTCCAATTCTTACAGGGGTGACAAAGGGACCCACGCCGGCCGTGCCGCGCTACGAGAGCAGGGCCGCAGGGGCTGTGTGCTGTGTGGGCTGTTCTGGGCACAGGAAGTGAGAGCAGAAGGGCATGTGGGGAGAGGAGCACAGAGGCAAGAACCTGGAGGGTGTCTGTGGGGAATGTGAGTTGCTCAATTTAATGGAATGGAAATGGAGGCAAGTTGGAAAGGAGCTCGCAGAAAGCCTGGAAATGCTGACAAGCTCCCAGTGCTGGCTGAGGCATAGAAGAGCTTGTCTAGAGATGATTATGTTCAGCGTTCCATTCTCCCCAAATCTGGAACACCATCACGCCTTGGGTAATCAGACAACAATTTGGTGAGATCAACGCACTGCAAAGACTATTGTGGCCCCAGATGGGCCCAGTGAAAACGCAAAAGCAGCTCAGGGATGGACGGAGAGACTGCCAGGGCCAGAAACGAAGGGGCTTGGAAGCAAAAAATCAGAAGAGCCTTCTACAACAGATGGGGAAGCTGAGGTCCAGAGGGGCGAGGGGCTTGACCAAGACCCGTGGCCGGACCCTCTGCTCCCAGAGCCCTTCCTACCCTCCTTGTCTGCATTCCAGAAAACAGCAAAATTTCACAACAAATAGTGACCCGTGGGTAGACAGTGGGGGCAGGGAGGGGAGTCCCATGAGAACGTGAGAAGCTGGGATTGGAACACTTTAGAGATAGTTCCACATTTTCCGTGGAGAAGGGTGAAAATTCTCAGTTGGCGGCTAAGTGTGACAATGACAACTTTCCTTTTCCCTCACATTTCTTACTTCCTGACCTTCATGAGGGGCACACTTACCAGAGAAAGGACAGGAACTCACCAAACCTGTTCCCTTTCAACACCCCCCAGCTCCATCACAAATCTCACTGTGACTTCTTTCGAGTTATCTGCCCCTTTGGTCACACACCTGGCAAAGAGCAGGTCCTCTGCCCTGAGCCACCAAGCTGCCCCTCTCGGGAGGGGGTACGTCAGCAATTCTCTGCACCCTTGGGGTTACATGAATTGTTATTTAAATGGTGGGTTTAATTAGAAACCACAGGAGCCTCTTCTCTCTCCCAGCTCCTGGAATGCAAGGCATTTACGGGGCCTGTAAGCCCAGGGGAAGGGAAAAATCCCCCTTTGTCTGCCTGGTGAATGGCAGCTTGTGGCAGCAGCCTAGCCAGGATAAGCGAGTGACCTCCAGCTGCCAGGAATGTGATGCCCGAGGAAGGCCAGCGGGCAGCAGCCGTGTCACTGGCATGTGGCCGGAGACCAATGGGACGCACAGCAAACAGCGGACAGGCTTATCAGCGAAAGACCCAAGGCTGGAGTGCCCACCATCTGAGCCCTGCTGCCGCGGCTGCTGCCGCTCCCGCTGCCGCCACGGCTGCAGGTCAGGCTCCCAGTCCCAGCAGGGGAGCTTCCAGATGCTGACAGGGTAATCGTGGCCTTTCTTGAGACTCACTGAGCTCAAATGACACCAGGCAGGGGAAAGACAGGGATGGGGGAGAGCCAGCTCAGGCTATGTCTTTCATTTGATATTTCTATTCTACCATTTGCAGAACACACCAGGGAGAAAATTGTACACGTGAACCACTGTCCAACAGAACAGCTCAGACGCTGCTCTAGCGAAGGGTTTTGTGTCTCGGCGTTCAAGGGACCAGCAGTCCAAACGGAGAAAAAGATGGAGCTCCTGTGGAGCACATCTCATCTCATTTCTCCGCTCTGGCCTTCCTTTCTGTCTCTGCAACACGAACATCCTCCATCTAGGCTGCAAGGAGGACGGGAGCAAATATTTCCCCAAGAAAACAAAATCATTTGGGGGGATTAGCTGGGGAGGAGGAGGGCCAGGGAGGGAGTTGGGCTGCCGTCCCTTTAATCTAGAAATCAACATCCCAGCTCTTCTCGGAAGTGCTCTGTAATTTGCAAACACGGAGGCTTGCAAGGATATAAACCAAATCTTTGTTCGCCCTGGGACGGGAGCTCTGGGAGGCCTCTGGTTCACCAGGCACTACCTGTATTTTCTAATTAAAATGAGATCTGAGCTTGGGCTGTCACGGGGCCCCCAGCTGCCTGCCCTGCTTACTTCCGTTTCAATAAGATTTTACAAATCCTAAAACCAGGAAAAGCCCCTGGTCTCTGCTGACATATGGTTCCAGTTATACCTGCTGACAGTTGAAAATCCTTCCGTTTAAAAAAAAAAAACACTGTAGAATTCTGTTAGTTTAAGAAGCAAATCAGAAGGTTCCTAAAATGTATATTTAATCAATTTGCTTTCGAACTTCAAAGTGAGGTGGGTGGAGGGGAGGGAATTTGAGGTTTGAGCAACCTGAAACTGGGCAAACACTCACTGAGCTGTCTGACCTTTTGCAAAATCATGTTCTGGGTTTTTTGGAGTAAAAATTAACCAGGTGTTAAGAGAGTTGAGTGGGCAGTTAGCCAGAGTGACGTATGCTGTGCCAGAGACCCCAGCACATGCACTGGGCAGGCAGTGTGACAACTGTCCAAGCTGCCCAGGGCTCACTCTAAGTTAGAATGGCTGGGTCAGGGCGGCTTGAGTGAAGGCTGCTGATTTTCTCCGTTAAAAGAAAGAGAGTGAGATTCCCCAGATGTGGGCTTGGATCCCTGATGGGGTTGCTTCTGCCCCAGTTAGGGGTAAAGTTCCTCAAATGTAATTGAAATTTCAAACAAAAAGGAGCCAGGCGGGACTTCTCTGCAGCGCAGGCCACCTGGGCACGAGAGGTTTTCCTTGACTTTGATCTTGGATTGGCAAAGACCTGGCAGAACACTGGACCCCTTCCCGCGGCTCATGGTCCCACAGGCAGGCACAGAGCTGAGGGGAACCCAGGCTACCCGTCTTACCAGCTACTAGGGAGCTGAGCAGCAGCAGGAAGCCAAAGGTTATGGCTAAGCCCCAGGAAAGCTTTTTCTTGCTTTCAGACAAAACTAGAGACAGACCCCAGGTCAACCTGGTGCCCTTAAAGGACTTTCACGGGTTCGTAAAGCAGTGAAACTAGGATCCTTAAGAGAACTTCTCCAAAATCCCCTTGTTTTGTACATGGCTCACTGCAACCCAGAAGGTTCTAGAATTCCACCACGCCCGCCACCTCCCCGACAGGCTCTGTGCGCTGGCTGCACTGGGAATTAGCACCACATGCCTCCTTTCTGTCTCACACACACTGCTGGGTGGAAGCGCTCACTCCCTTCCATCGTCTGGGGCCCTGATGTTTTTATCTTGGGGATTTAGTTTTGTGATGGGAAGTGGTCTTCCTGTTCATCCCCACAAGGAAGCACTAGAGGAAGGTGGGTGTCGCCACTTGGCCACATGTGCACTCGCTTTTGTGAGACAGCTGGACCTGTGTGGAGAGCTGGGCCCTCTCTACGTGTTCTTGGTGAAAAGGTAGAGTGGTACAGCCACTTTGAAAGATAGCTTTTGACAGAATCCACTGAAATCCAAAAATGTACATGGAGTAAGCCAGCAACTTCGCTTCTCGGTATTTATTCCTAAATGTACACAAGGAGACGTGGGCAAGGAAGGATGTTCACTGGGTCAAGTAACAATGAGAAACGGCAAGCACCTGCTATGTCCCTATGGGAACTGCTTAATAAACTGTGCTAGTTCCATGCTATGGAATACTATGCAGCAGGTGGGAAAAAAAGAAACAAAAAAACCAACGGTTGCTCTATACGCACTAACACAGTTCTATGAGATACAGCTTGGAATGAAAGGAAAGCAGGTTGTAGTACGATAGATTAACAATATGACGCTTGTTTAGGAAAAATAAAACAGAAACCTGCGAATCTAATGCAAAGAAAAGGTCTGGGGAAATATATGCTTCAAGCTGACACCTCCTCTGGGAGGAGGGAGATTGGGGTGGTCACAGGAAGATTGGGGTGGTCACAGGAAATCAAAGGAGACTTGTCTGTAATGTTAACATAGTTTTCAAACAAGGAAAACTTCTTAATGTATCACATGCACAACTAAACTTTTTAAAAAGCACTCCTCTTCACAGGCTATTTTTGGCACGGTAGATAAACTGTCTCCCAAACTTGCCTGAAGATAAGAATGGCTTGGAACGCTTATTAAAAAAACAGATACCTAGACCCAATAATGTGTATATTTAATAAGCAACCCAGGTGATTCTTATCAGGAAAGTTTAGGAAATGTAAACTGGAGCCAGCCCTGTCCCCCACTAATCTAAAGCAAAGCCTCCAGATATTACTCTGGAATTTCACTTTTCCCAGCTATTTTCTCAGCCCCGTTCATTAAAGTGCAGCAAAAAGTGGATATTAAATGCAGCTCTCTTACTTTCTTTCCTGGGAGTCAACTGGAGTTAGAGATGACCCAACATGCCTTGGGCCATCTCCAGAATCTAAGACGCGGAGGGAATGGCAACCTCTGTGCACTCCTGAGGGCTGGCCCCAGATTGAGCAACGTGGCCAAGCAGGGGCCAGAGGCCTATGCAGGCAAGACCTTGCCCTGCTCAGTGAGGGGAGCCTGGCCCCCACACTGGTCCTGGCAGTGAGGACATGCAAGCCTTCCTGTTCTAAAGCATAGACCCTCTCGGCAAATCCTCCAGGAAGATCCTGGGCTCCAGGAAAGTCGGGTGGCACTGTGGAGAGGCATCCCTGCTAAAAATCACTCAAACCTGCTAAAAAGGAGGGACCAGACAGGTAGAGCAGCTGTCACCTTCTAGGAGTGGGAGACCTGCACTGTCCCCATGACCCCACGGGACCTCAGCCTCCAAGCCATAAAATCACCCCCAAGTGCTCTGCTGTCTATGGGAACTGGCAGCTTCGGGCTGCCCCAGCTTGGCGTCTGCTAGATGAGGCAAGCTACATCTCCCCCATTCGGCGCTGTTCTCCTCTCCCTGGAAAGTGAGGGGGCGGCACCCCATGAGGTCCTGGATCCTTCCCAGGCCCATGATTTCTGTCTGCTCTACTCCAAAGCGAACCGCATAGGCACACACCTGAGACTGTTCTACACCGTCCCAGTGGGACCATTTCCTCTTCACTTCACCATTAAGACTGTGCCTTAGTCTTCTAAACAGTTTGGGGGCATAGATCTCTCTGGGAATCTGGAATCTGATAACTAACTGATGAAGCTGGGGCTTCCTCCACCACCTTTCTATACGCCCGCAAAGTGTTGGGCACATTTCAGAAAGGTCAGGAGCCCCAGGTAAGACCAAGCCCTTTTGCACTCGAGCCACTTTAAAGAACAGCTGAGACGAGACACACCTTTTCTTGGCCTTAGCAAGGCTGCAGGCGAGTACTGACTGTCATAATTCAACAACACACCTTATTCACCTGGCTGGAAACGCGGTATGGTATGTGACCGGCCCCTGCCACTCAGCTGTGTGTTGGGGGGTAGGAGGCACAGGAAGAAGAACAGCCAGGGTGCTACGTCTTGGCTTGCCAGCTTGAAACCCAGCAGCCACACAGCCCCTAGAGAAGAGGCAACCTGGCCCTCTCCCTCACACTGGGGTCAGGAGGGCTCCTTGAGGTGAGCAAATGGCGTGCGGGGCATGAGGGGGCAACAGCAATTAGAAGGCTCTGTGCTTCTGTCCCCATCAGGTCAGTGAGTCTTGGTCCTTCTTTGGGACCCACCATGACACCCTGGCAGGCCTGATCTCCCCACAATGAAAACTGCTGCCATGCCAACTAAAAGATGGCATTAACGGAATGGGATTTGGGGGTCTGGAAAGGCTTCTAATGACCAGGGTGCTGCCTGGGGGAAGAGGCAGTGGACAGGTATTCTGCACAGACGCAGAAGCTATACAGACACAGCTCAGTGAGCGAGGAAGGACATCAACAGCCAATGAAGGGACACATGGCCTGGGAACCTGACATTGGGAGTGTGAGCAGAGGCTCTCAGGCAGGCACTTGTTTTGGCTGGAGGTCAGCTAACTGGCTACCACCCGTCTGTGCTCCGTGTTTGCTTAGCGTAGATTCAGCACCCCACAGCAGCATGCCAGCTTCAAGGACCTAGGTGAGGGGCGGTTTGCAGAATCCCCAGAGTGGAAGAGGTGAGCGGAGTTTCTGAAACCCCAAGGCTGACCAGGGGCATCTGGGCTGTAGCAGCTGCCCGGGGCTGTGCGAATACACAGAAAGGCAGGAGGCTCCCCAGAAAGGACACCGCCAAGCAGGGACAGCCCAGACGAGCAGAGCTGCCTCCACTGCACACTTGCTGGGTCACTGGGCAACCTGCTCTATCTCTTTGAGCCCACGCGATTCATCTGTGAAATGGGACAAAACTATTTGCCTTCTCGGCTTCACATGAGTGTTGGGAGGAGCAAACAAGGAGATAGTTTGGGGACGTGTGAGCAGTTTAGAAAGAAAAGGCTCTGGTGGCACCTCCACTGTGCCCAGGATAGAGCTAAGTGCTGGGGTCTCTGCACAACGAAAATTTCGTGGGGAATGAAAAACAAAGACCCGAGGAGAAACCCCAGTCAAGGCCCCAGTGATCACAGAGAAAACTGGCTACAATCAGGCATGACAACAGCTGTCATATTTCTCAACCACAAAAACAAAAATGTCTGTGAAAGAGCCTTTTATGCTCTCGGAAAGATGAACGTCCTACTCAGGGCACCTGGCTAAGAGGCAGAGAACCTCTCGGGACCTTCAAGGCCCCCACAAGGTCCCCCACCGTGTGCAGGGAGGCAGCAGGGTGCTGATCTACAGCCGGCATCCAGGGCTCACAGGCTCTGGGGGGCCCACAGAACCGTGCTTGGGGACACCCCATGTGGAACATGAGCAAGCACCTCCCAGCTCACACTTCCCTGTCTCCAGCTTTAACCATCACAGACCAGCTCTCCTTACAGGTGCACCAATAAATCATTTCTGACATGGTAAGGAAGTTAATTAGCTGCATTCACACATTCAGCTGCAGTTCTTGGAAATCAGATGGTGGCGAGGGCACTTTTCCACAGCACCTAGGACTCGTTCCTTTCTCTCCTCTAAGATCTGAACTGGCCAGGCAGAATCCCCTCAAAGTTCTAAGTCCCTCTTTCACGCATGGAGGTCAAGGGCTCTGCCCTCATGCCACCATTGGCAGGGAGCTCACGACTTCATGATTCAGTCATTTGGGACGGTTGTCACTATTAAAGCAGCCTGCGTCTGGCAGCCACCACCCATCTCTTTGTGCAGACTTGGGACTCTATTGTAAATGCTCCTTTACAGACCAGCCAGTTACCTGTCCTGCATGTCAGGAGGCGAGGGGTGTTTTAAGTGGTCTCCACTCGTCTTTCCAGTCCTGCCCCTCCCACGGCCACAGCTGCTTGCCTAGACACCTGCAGGCTCCAACATGTCAGGAAAAATGCATTCCAAATTACAGCCTATGTCAGCTCTACTTGCATAGCTCCCCATAACTGCCCCCCCACGCCTCACTCACACACTCACAACCCCCACCCCAACCCTCCCTCAGTTTAACCCCATGGAGATGGCTGTGGGTCCCAGGTGGGAGGCTGCTGAAGCAGAGCCTGGCCCCACCCTCTGTTTACCCCAGAACTTGCCTCTCCAGTGATAGGGACCAGCTTTTTAGCATCTCTCAAGTAGTGGGAGGCTCTGTTTTGAACTCTGCAATACCTCAATCCTAGAATTTCTTAATTGCGTTTAGCACGGGCCTATGAACAGAGAGCTCAGTGGGAGGCATCTCCTGAGAACAGAAGCACCCACAGGTCTGCAGTTATGACAGGTGAGGTCAGAGCATGAAACGGTCCTGGGAGATGGTCGTCTGGTGGGTTTCAAACTTTTATGTGTGTGATTTGTGCAAAGGAAATTTCACAGGGAACCCCAACATGCACCGCTATCCATAGTCTGAAAAGCATGAATCCACTGGGGAGCAGGAGGCCCAGAGGGGAGGGTGAAGGTCAATACCAGACACAAGTAACCAAATGTTTTCTAATTCTCAGGTCCACATTGTGTCTGCACTATCTGTATGGCTCCCTCATTTTTCTCTGAAAGTCATTCCCAAAGTTTTCAAGGCATACCCACCACAGTCACCACCCAGGAAAAGCTCTCTATGGGGTCCTGCAAGGACTACCACCCATCCCTGCAGACAGCTCCCTGTGGGAGGCCAGCCCCAGGCCCAGCTCAGTCCACTCAGGGCCCCCCATTGAGCCTTCGTTCTCCCCTGAGCTCGGACTCAGCACTGCCCAGCCCCCCTGCAAACCCCAATCAACCTCCACCCACCTTCCTAGACAATCCTTTTTTCCAAGCTTCCCGCTCAAGGGGGGACAAGTGCTCCTCCTAGGGTTTGGGGCCACTGCCTAGAAAATGCTCTCAGACCAGCCCTGGGTCAAGATTTTCTTCTTTCCCTGGCAGGGCACTGAGGGCTGGAAGGGTCAGAGCATGTACGTCAGGAGCACGGCCACAGGACGGCTCTGGAAGTCGTTCACCGCTCTGTGCCTCAGCTTCCCCATCTATAAACTAGAGTGGGGTGAGGACTAAATGAGCCGGTATGAGTCACGTGCCTCGCTCAGGACCTGGCACGTAGCAAGTGCTCAAGACATGTCGGGTGCGATTATCATCATCTCAGCCCATCACCCAGCCTGACGGATTCCCTCGTCTTACGGTGGAGGAAACCAGGCCTGAAGAGGGGAAGCGTCTTGTGGAGGTGACCTGGGTGTCCAGTAACAGAGTGCTCATGAGCAGGGTGACAAAACTGGACTCACCCCAAACCCCAGCAGCAGGAGAACCTGTCACTCGGGGACCTATATATGTACAGCCTGCCTGCTTCCAAAAGGGGATTGTAGAGGGCTGAATTCGAGTCTCCCTTCCCTTCCTGATAGGCCCGGCCTGGCCACCTTCCCAAGAAAGGATGGAGAATGCCCGCAAGACTTTCTCACGCTAATAGAAGGCTCAGTGCAGTAAGGACAACGTCTGCAGCTGTATTCACAGGAAAAGTATGCAAAAGAAACACAGCAGAGCCTACAAGCCCAGGGCCTTCCCTGAGGGCTATGGCATTTTTAATAACCAGGTGCATCATGCAGGGGCCGAGTTAGCAGGAGCGGCCAGGCAAGGGGCCCTCTCCGGCCATGTGCTTTGTGCTCAGAACTGAGATTAAGGGGAGAAGGGCCTTGGTGCAGCCCATGGGACCCAGGCTGGCAGAGCGTGTCTCAAGAATCAGCGACAGTAGCACAGGAAGGGTTGTCTGTCTCCGAACGGGGACTATTAGGATGATTCGTGCACATTTCCAACAAAGAAGCTGCAGGGCAGGCCAGAGCACCTTTCAGACACAAGCGGCACGAAACGGCTGTCCTGCCCCCAAAGTCGCCCACCACCTTTGTACTGAGGACAAGCACACTGGCCATAATCACCACCACCATTATAGGCGGGTTCCCAATGATGTTCCGCTTAATAGTGGATGCTCGATAAATGGTGATTCAGTTTATAAAACAATGCCCTGTTCTCTAATCCTCCAGCCACCAAGCTCAACGAATTCTTTCTCACGTACAGTCCTCCAGGCTAAGATACTGTCCCTGAACCCCAAAGGACTTTTCCCCCTACGTACTTGGTACCCTCTAATGTATAGGAAGTTATTGAGGACAGAGCTTCACAATGTCTCCCCCACCTAATGGGATCAATGCTTATTCAATATTGACCCCCTGTTTACAACGTGCAGGGCGATGAGCCCTGAGCTGGCTACAGCAGCCAGCAGAGGCAGGCCTGTTCCCCGCTCTCCTGGAGCTTCCAGTCTCCTGGGGAGGAGAGCTCACCTCTCTGGGGAGGGCAGGCACGGTTACGGGAAGGAGTTACTCAGCTGTCATGTGCCAGGCAGAGGAGCAAGTGAACAGGTGAAGTCCCTTCATCCCCTGCCCTGAAATGCAGCCATGTGTAGGCCTGTCAGGTGACTTCCCTGACGACACCCACTATGCATCCAGTAAAAGAGGTTACAGAAATCTTCACTGATTTAAAAAAAAAAAAAAAAAAATCTTGGAACCTCAGCCCTTGACAAAACTTAGGTTTCAAAATAGTATTTATAAGATTCCATTTTTCTAAAATATGATACCAAGAAGAAAAAAAGGGAAGAAATGTTTACGTGTACAGAAAAAGGACTGGAAGGAGTACAGATACAACACTTCATTTCTTGAGTTAAGTACTCGAGGTTCTTTCTTTAAAATGCCAGTATTTCAGGGAGATTGACATTGATGGTCCCAGGGCCAGCTTCATGGGCACGAGGCCTGGGCACTCGCACAGGGTCCTGTACTTGGTTTAATGCTCTGCTGTCACCATCTTGGAGTCATTCATTATTTTTAAACCAGGGATCCCATGCATTCTTATTTTGCACTGGGTGGGCCCCACAAATTATGTATATGATCCCGATGGCCCTCCACATCCAGAAGTTTCCGTGGGGAGCTTGAGGTCTAAATGCTATTCCCTCCTCTCTCTAGCTGGGAACCATTAGCTAAGTCACATTCCCTGCCAGGACCTCAGTTTCTCCATCTGTACGATGGGAAGGGTAGAGTGGGTCCTCAGGACCAGAATTCTGGATTTGATGGACCACTATAATTACAGAAAAGAGGAAGGGAAGAGACACAGGATCAAACGCTAAAAGGAACTGAACTACCATCTGTCCTCACCGACATTTTCTAAAGGAAAGAACAATAACAAACAGTGAAAAGGAAATTGAGAATAAAGCAGTCTTTTAAAGTGAATGAATTTGGCTTCATAAAACCCTCCCTAACTTTCCATTTTTCTAATTCCACTGCAGCTCGCTATGCTTTCAGAGTACTGGGCCACCTGGACGTTCCAGTCCTTCCAACCTTATTGTAAAGCTCCCTCTGGGTTTCAATGGTCCGGTGTCCTAGTACATCCACCCCTAAAAGTCGCTGGCTTTTCTTGCCCCTCTTACTCAGAGGGCACATTCTCCACCAATTCTGGGTGTTGGACTCTAGGAAACACCAACAGGGCGCTTGACAGTAGCCTCATGAATCAGGCATGAAGAGGCTCTAATTTATTAATACACATTGTAAAATCCCCTTCCAGACGGAAGGTCGTAAATCACCCGCCACCGGAAACGTCCTATCTTTAAACAGAGGCCAAGGTATCTTGAACTAAGAGCCGGGCTGACCAATTTCCAAAGAGTAAACTTTGATCCACTGCTGCCGTGTTAATCAAGTGATCGGGCAGGCCCAGGGCCCCTTGCTGATAAGGCAGCTGTCACAAGACAGCCACAACTCACCACCAGCTTCCCCGTCTTCACACACGTCTCTGCCCAGACCTGAGGCCACATGGAACTCACAGGGATTGACCCCTGGAGAAGAGGGTGCCCTGGAGCCAGAATCTGAGCTTATTAGGCCAGACCCTCCAAGAGCCTGAGTGTTCTAGAGGCCTGGAGCTGGCAAGAGGCGGAGCCGTGATGCTGAGGACGGAGGGAGCACCTGTTACGTGCCAGGCACTCGATTGTGCTTGTACATACATCGTCTTAGTTCATCTTCCTAATTACATCATTTTCAGATGAGAAAATCAAAACTCAGAGAGGTTTAGTAGTTTCCCAGAGGCCTCAGAGCACACAGGCAATGTCGGTTGCAGCCCTGGCCGGCCTCACTCCAAAACTTTGACTCGTCCATGCCACCCACGGCCTGTGGCATGCGTTTCTAATATCCTGGGTCCCTTCCTGACAGCAGAAGGAAATCTCTAAAGGGAGGTTTGAAAGGAAGAACACGGAGCTCTGCCAATTTGGCTCCGATGTGCCAACCCCGGGCGAGGGCCACTCCCTGTCAGCTGGGTGCTGGAAGTCTCCCTTCCTCTTCCCGTGACAGCTGCCTTGTGACTGGAGCACACCTGCAACCTGCCCAGGCCACACCCGGGGAAGCAGTCGCTTCCGCCTGCACCTGGCTTCGAGCAATTACCTCCCTCCATCCCCTACTGCCTCATCCTTCCTACCTGGGGGATCACACCTCCTCCTACTCCCCCAACCCACCACCAACAGGCTGTGTCCTTACCTTAGGCGGGAGGTTCACAGCAGCCGGGAGGCAATGGAGAGGCCCCGGGGCTCCCCTCCCCACATCCCCAAACCTTTGCACCTGGAAGCAACCCTCCGCACGGGAGGGGAATGAGCACTGGAAGGTGAAGCTGGACGTGGGCCCCCTGCTTCATTAACCAGAGTTAATGCTGGGACAGTGCCAGCACGAAGCAAGTTGTTGTTTTCAAAGATGACTTGTAAAGTCAGTCTCATTTTTCTCATTGTAAAGTGGGAGGGAATTTCATGGTAGAATTGGTTCATTTTTCATCTTGTTAGGGTAAGCCCAGCTGGATTAGAAAAAACAAAGTATCCACACACATGGCGCAGACCAGAGGAACTGGAAATGTTCCGTCTGTAGAGGAGGCGGCCCCAGGGTCACAGGACCAGCTTGAAATCCCTGGGGTCTCACAGCCAGAGATGGTGGTGAGAGGGCGGCCCAGGAATCACTCAAAGCAGTGTTCTCCTACAGTAAAAGAGCATCTCATCCATCACCTCTATGGGTGCCCATCACACTCCTTTCTTGGGGATACCGTGTGTCCCCGAAAATAAGATGTAGCCGAACAATCAGCTCTAATGCGTCCAAAAGACGCATTAGAGCTGATTGTCCGGCTAGGTCTTATTTTCGGGGTAACACAGGTGATTTGGGCCACCTGACTGGGGTAAGGGGGTTCTTTCAACTCCTTGGAGACATTTAAACCAACACCCCAACTGAGCAGTCATTTTGGAAGGGCTTGGACTGGGTCCAACTGAGTGGTCCGCCCACGTTCCCCGTCTCCCCACCTTTCGGTCATGTCCGTCCTGTGATCTATGGGCAACAGGTCTAAACAGATGGTCCCAAGCTCCCCGTCCATCGTGGGTCCCATAACTGGTGTCCCCAGCTTATGGACTGGCTTGGACAGGCTGTACAGCTCCTGCCACCTTCCCCGCACCTCTGGGTGGCAAGTCTGCTTGGAGAGTAAGCCAAGCAGGGCCCTGAAAGACTGCCCACAGCCTTTTCCACCCAAGAAAAATCTTCTGTAAATACTGATGCCCTCCCTAGAATCGCTTCGTGGATTTAAGAAGGGGAGAGGTGGCTTGGGTTTTAGAGAAAATTAGATTCCCATTCATGAACTCCCCACACCAAGGGCACCTAACAGGTAAAACGGGTTCTGCCATTGATTAATAAGCTGGGTTAATAATGGGGCTCACCCTTTGCCATTACAAGTATTAACCTCGTTCCTGGCCCAGGATGTCATAAACCCAGGGCCCACAAAGCTCTCTCACAACCACACTTCCCATCTGCCCGGTGAAGGGGCTGGGTGTGTGCCTCTCACCCTGGGGACAAGCCAGGAAGGGACAGAGCCATTTGGGAAGCCCACTGACCCTCCACCGAGCCAACTGCAGGTGGGCAGGAGGGAGAAATAAGGCCGTACCTTGCCGCAGGTACGCAAGAACTCAGCGGCCTGGGACCTTTACTGAAGAGATGCTGTGCTCACATGGTCTAACACAGCTTCTCAAAATCCAACCTGCCCACTGGCTGTGTTGACAGTGGGGTGACCTTAGGACTTTCACCACGTGGAAGGAGACCGTCTCGCCCCAATCTGTACCAATCCAAGGGCCAGTGCAGAATCGCGATCAGCTCTGGGCTCTGCACTTTAATTAAGAGCTGCCACCAGAATGATAAAGAGCCCGGACTCCATGTCTCAGGAGCACAATTAAAGGGATCAAGGAGTCTGTATGTTCTAAAGACGACTCGGGTGTGTGTGTGTGCGCGGGATGGGTGGTTAATCCCTGGAACAGGATGCAGATGTGTTCTGCTGGGTCAGACAGGACGGAATGAGGACGAATTGGTAGAGCTTATGGATAAGACTTCAACCCAACTTTAGGAAGAATGTTTGATGAGACAGAGCTGTTCAAAAGAGATCGTTTGGGAGGCAGTGAGTTCCCCGCCACAGGGTGTTCAGGCAGAACGTGGCTGAGCAGTCGGCCAGCAGAAGGACCTCGACTAAGATCCTTTGGCCCTGGAAACTCTCTGCTCCTTGTGGGATTTTTATGGTACCCCAAAGCATGGGACTGAGGGCAGGCAAGCCAGTGTTGAAGGAGTTGGTCCAAGCTTATAAAAGTGCATCCCTCTCTCTCACTTCCACAAGAAGCCCCCCAAGCCTTCTTGGCTTTAGGGCCCAAAGGGTGCTACTCTGGAGTACAACTGGCTCAAAAGCATGGGGGGGTGGGAGGCTAGGCATGCCTGCCATCCAGGTGGAAATGAAACACGCAGGGGGTGGATGTAAGCTCAGCGTCTCCACGGCTCCAGGGTGGGATCCAGGCCCCAAGATGGGGGGGGGGGGGGCGTGATGTCTCAGCCTAAGCTAAGGAAGGGCCTCTTTCCTCGGCAACAGGATCGACCGGGTGCTGTGGGAGAAGCACAGTATCAGACCCAAAACACTTTTGTCCTGGAATTCAGCAATGCCCATGGTGGGCTATGTCCTGGTGACAGAAGGACAAATACAACTCAGTGTCTGCCCTCCAGGAGGAGAGTCTAGTAAGAGAGGTCAGCAAATTTACTCTGAAAAGAGCCAAACAGTAAATACTTTGGTTCATAGGCCATAAAGTCTCTGTGGCAACCACTCAACTGTCCAGTAATGTGCGAGCAGTCATACGCACAACTAAATGAAGGGGCGTGGTTGTGTGCCAATAAAACTTTATTTACAAAAACAGGCAGCAGCTGGATTTGGCCCAAGGGCTGTAGTAGTTTGCCCACCTCCGGTCTAGAGCAATGGTTCTCCATCTCCATAGGCTACACATTAGAATAACCTGAGGAGCTTTCACAAACACCAGTGCTTGAGGTCCACCCCAAATTCCAATCTAAGTGGTCCCAGTTGGGGCCCGGGATCAGCAGTTTCTATTCTACAAGCTCCCCCAGGTGACTGTACCATGCAGCCAACACGGAGAATCACTGGTCTCCACCACAAGGGAGGCACCTGTAATCCCACTATTATCTCGCAATAATCCACAGGATTTCACAAACCCGGCCCAGGGGAAGTGACTCGCTCAAGGTCATGCAATGAATCAAGAGCTAAGGAATCCCAGCCCATGAACCACAGAGACATGGATGGGCCCACACTCCCACCCCAGCGCTGGGGGATGCAGGTGCCTTCTAGCTCCTGCCCCACTAGTCCAGGAAGATGAGGACCCTGGAGAAATAAATACCAACCACCCTCCCCCGATCCCCTCTAACGCCTGGGACCCAGCCCTCTCCCCAGACCAAACCTCAATGACCTCAAACTAACACAGGAACAGAATTCCCAAAACATCTCCCTTTCTTTTGAGAAGCAGCATTGTAAGCAAATTTTAAACAGTTTATTAGCATCTGGGAGGAACAAAAGAGGACTGTAAAAACTGTATTTCCTCACTCCTAACAAGCGCAACCACAGGAAACTCTTCACCAATGACACCACTGAGGACCTGCCAAAACGTGCTGCCTGCTCGGAGCTCTGCCCACACAGAATTTGGGCACAAGTAAGCACCAGAGCCCTGGGGAATGTTGCAAGAGCTGAGCTGAGGCTGGGAGGCCACTGCCAGTGATGATCTCGTCTACAGAGCAAACCCAGGCATCCCTGGCCTTGCAGGAGTCTGTGGGTGGCCAGAGAGCCTCTGAGCCCCACACCCACCCTCCTCTCCACTGAGCCATAGGGACAGTCAGGGGCTTGAGAGGGCAATAATGAATGGTCCCAGCACGATAATAATACAATAAGTTCTGAAAGCAGTACCAGGGCCTATGCCCGTTGTTCTTTTAATGCTCCCGACAACACTATGGAGTAGATTCTTACATTGTTCCCATTCTACAGATGAGAAAACTGTGACGCTGGATGGCTGGTTAACTTGCCCAAGGTCACCAAGGCAATGAGTAACAAAGTCAGAATTCAAACTCAGCTGCTCTGTCCCCAGTTCTGGCTCTTAATGTGATGCTCCCAGGACTTTAACGTGACTCTACTAAGGCAACATCTGTCCTGCAGAGATGGTGAAACAGCCTGAGAGTAAGGGGTTGCTGTGGGGCCATACGCATGGGGGCTGGGGCAAAACCAAGTCTACTGTATGCGCCACCCCTGCCAGAGCCCTCTCTTTTCATGGAGAAGGTCCTGCCAGCTCCTAGGACACTTAACAGTGGTCTAACACAGGGTGCTAAGAGTCTGCTGCCCTGGAGACAGAGCCAGCGCACAGGGCTCTCACCTGCTAGCAGACCCTGTCATTCAGGAACTTCCTGTTCCACCTCCATGGTCAAGAGAGCTGTGTACTTATTTCCCAGGTCATTCCCTCTCTGTTCCCCCAGTCACAGGCGGGAGTCACCAGCTCTCAGCTTCCCTCCACGCATTTTTGCACTTGCTCTGACCTCCCTCCTAGCGTGCTCCCTTCTCCAATCACTGCACATTTAAATTTTACCTAGTCTGCAAGGCTCAGTGCTTGAGAACATCAGCTCTGGAGTTAGAGCTGACTGTGTTACCTTGCTCCACCTCTCTGGGCCTCAGTTTCTTTATCTATAAAGTGGGGATACTGACAGAGCCCACCTCAGTGTCTGGCAACAGGAGGGGCTCCGCTGTTATTATCATCATCACTGACTCAGACCCACACCCCAGCTACAAGTGAGTTCTCTCTCCTCTGAGCCCCACGGTTATTTCCACTCAGCCTCCTGGGCGAACTATGGGCCGGGCCCCATGCTGGGCTCTGGGACCCAGATGAGAAGGAGACACTAACTGCAGTCCTGTAGGAGTTCCCAGGCTCGTCAGGGGGACAGACACAGGCTCACAAAAAGCTGTGAGGGGCTACAAAGACATTTCACATCCTGTCACACTCTAACGAGACTTTCTTAAAACCTGGCTCTCTTCCCACTGACTGAAGGCAGTTTCACTAACTCCTGACAAGTTGTATAAGGGTTTTTAAAAATCAGGTCAACCCACATTTGGAGAATTCTAAACAACTCCCAGAATATTCTCCCTCTGGGTCTGCTGGGCAGCTCCCTCACTCCCCTACCCTACTTCCCTACACGTGTGCCCGAGCCCATGCATTCCACATACAGAGCTCAGCGGCCACATAACAGGGTGGGCACATGGGCACCAGGCTTGAATGAACTTCCAGAAGGCCACAAGGCAGGTCTTGTTGTATCACAAAAGCAATGGACCCTGGAGCCCCAGGAACCAATACTCTTTCCATGTGCACTGTACTTTACAGTTTATGAACTCCTTTCATGGCAGTGTCACTTGCTCTTGCCAAACATCCATAATGGCATCTTACCATGATTATCAAGACCTCCTAAACTGGGGACTCCAGCACAGGGCCGACATCCACTCATCTTTCTGATACCTGTGTCTAATGCAGAATCGGGCAGATAACAGGGTACTCAGTGAGTGAAAAAATGAATTTTACAAATGACGAAACTGGCTCAGAGATGTTAAGAAACTTGCCCATGGTCACACAGCAAAGGAAAACAGCTGTTCTGCCTGGGGACAAGGAGAAGCTGGGCTGCCCATGAGGAGGTGACAAGAATGAGAAAAGACAGATAAAGCCCCAGAGAGGGTGTGTCTGATCAAGAAAGAACAAAGGCAGGCGCGGGCAGTGGGCTGGAGAGCAGCCAGAGGAAGTGAGGAGATGGAAGTTTTTGAGACAGGCTGTCAGCTGTGAAGAACATGTTTCTGAACTCCCGAAGCTTATCAGGCCACACTGGCAGGAGGGAGTGATGGCTCAGGACAATGCAGCACAGGAAAGGGTTCGCCATCGACCGTTTTCTTCCCGCGAATAAATGTGGATAATTTGTTGTTAGAATGATGAATAGCATTCTTGAGATAAAGTGCTCTGTCAAATGCTGATGTCAGGTCTTTACACCGCCAATAGCATCCCCAAACCAGGCAACTGGAGTCTTAAAAAGCATATTCCAAAGTTTATTTTAATTTGTCATTGCATCTAAATCAGAAGAAAACTGACAAAAATGGGCACTTTTACAAAAAAGTGCACTTTGAATAAGCCCAAGAGAAAGCCAAGTGCAAAACGTTGTCACAGCAGGGGAATTCCTTGTGTCATTAGCCTGTTTTTGCTGCTGCAGATTATAAGGTGGCAAGACCCCAAGAAAGGGGGTCGTGGCCCTGGGACCAAGGACGCTGTCCTATTGTATGGCCAAGGGGTATGTGAATGAATGGATCCATGATTCTTGGCTCAAGGACCCTGATTTTACGGGCCTCTGCCCCTTCCCATCCACATCCTCCCCCATCTAGAGCAGAGGTCACAAAGCCACAAGGTCCCCTGGTAATGTGGCTCCCTGCAGACGCCAGTCTGGCTTTCTGAACCACCTCTTTAACTTGACCGCACAACCCACACGGTTGTCCAGAAACAGCTCTGATGTAAGAAACACCTCCGGAAAGCTCAGCTACTTAGAAAGTCCAAGACACCCCTGGCCCAGGGCCTGCCATCAACCGCACACCAGGGCGATGGCTGTGCCTCGGTTCTGACAGGCCAAGCTCTCCAGGGCAGCTCCCAGCTGAAGCAAGAGGGGAGAGAAAAAGGGAATTCCACCAGGCGGCTCTTGACAGGAGTCTGGCAGCCTATGCCCTGCTCTCCACAAATCCCTGGGCCAGAGGTTTATTTTGAGCCAGAGTCGTTGATTCAGGTTCTGAGGCCACATTCTAGAGACGTCCCACAGACAGGAGTGTTGACAGTGGTCTCATCCTTGCAGGGTGATTGTTCGCAGAGGACAAGGCTTGTTGTTTGTTCTCAGACATGTGCAAACCACCTCCACGTTCTTATCACTGAAGCCAGGTGGCCTCCTCAGACAGGCACTGGGACGCAGGGCGGGGACCGGGCCAGCCCACCGGCTCCTTTTACGCACTCTGCTCAAAGAGATGAGACAATGTCTCTTCAAGTGCCACCCCAGCCGCTGTGCTCCACACCAGTGAGAGCAGGCAGGCGGGCAGTGCTGTCGGCTGGATGGCCTCCTGGAGGAGGTGGCACATCTCCTCTGGGCTCAGGCGGAGCCACTGTCCTGGAGGTGAGAGGATCAGCAGTAAGGCGTGGGCGGGGGGGAGTGGAAGGAAGGGAGCGGGGCAGTAGAGACCAGGCTACAGTGCCGGAGGGGCTGCGCGGTGCGTGTACAGCAAAGACATGTAGCAATGGAGTTGGGGGCTGGATTTTGGGGGCTCTGCTTTGGGGCTTTACCATAAACAGAGAACGGGGTCAACATTTTGAAGTGGAGACATAACGTGTGCTCAGAAAGATGAGAGGTGGTGGAGTACGCAGTGTGGGGTGAGATGGGAATGCAGCTGTCCCAGGGAAAGGTGACAGAGTTGACTTAGGAAAGACACCTGCCCTAGAGATGTTTAGAGGCGATTTAACTTCCAGAGAACCTGGTACCTGGCAGGAGCGGAACAGATGAGGTCTTAGGACATGTATCCTTACTCGAGTCCGCTCTCTTCTCTAGGCTAAAATGCCACAGCTCAGTTTCTCCCGGCCAGGGATGCTGGGTCAAGTGCAGTCAGGTCCTTTGTTATTTTCTACACAATTAGAGACAGTCCCTTCAGGCTCACACCCAGAAAGCCCTTTCAGTCATCAGGAACCTTCATTTTCCCTTTGCCCATCCAGGCCGCCCTTAAGCTGCTTTTCCCATCACCATGCACACATACGGACTAATCTACCGCACAGCAAGGAGCTCTCCATGGCGGCGGGGCACAGTCAGGACACCGCACAATGACACAGGAGGCAGGTCACATTGTCACCAGCAAGGCCAGAGGCACGGCCCACACAGGTGGGGGGCAGCAGGGAGAGACTGAGTTTTGCGAGGGGCAAGATCGGAGCTGCACCTGCGTTTGGTAGGCAGGATGGGGAGGCAGGAGGGAGGACGGACAAGCCAGCCTCGGGAATGGGCATATGCAAAGGTGCAGAGCGGTAAAACCCCGGCGAGTTGAAGTTTTCCCCGACATAGTAGGAAAAGAAGACGAGGACCACCTGGTGGGGGGCCTGGAATGCCGGGTTAAAGCAACTCAGTGCTCCAAAAGGCAGGGGCAACCACCACCGGTTCTTAGCAGCCAAGCAACAGGGTCAGCAGGGGTGTGAGAAAGGTCGTCCTCCATGGCAGGACCCTAGGGGGGTGGGCAGTGGATGCACAAAGCTCAGCAGAGGAGAAAGAGTTACTACGGCCGTCTGTCAATTGGCAAAACGTAGCCAGCAGAAGCCGGCTTTCAAATAGTGCTCTGGGCCTTCGTGGAAACAACCTCATTCTCTCCGTATTTCCTTTCTCATTCTTCAATTTTCTCCCGTGTTTCTGAGTATGGATCTCACGAGGAAGTCATTAGCAGGAGCGGCAGTCTGTCCTAATTCCACAGTATGCCAGGAGTGCCAAGGCAGACGAGGGGATCGTGCCCATGTCTGGCCTCACAGAGGTACTGCGGCGTCCAGTTCAGAGCAGGCCCTGGGGTGGGGCCGTCTGGGATCAAATGCCATGTCTGTCCCGTGCTGCGCTGTTGTGAAAGTTACTGAAACTCCTGTGCTCCAGTCTCCTCCGTGGGGATAACAAAAGTATCTACTGACAAAGGGGTATCTCAAGAATGAAGTGAAGAAGAGCTTCGCATGCACCTGGCGCACAGTAGGAGCTTGATGTGCATTAGTGAGGCCAGAAATCACCCATGGTCTTCAGCTGTCATTTAACTGCAAACCTCACCTCCAAACTATGTCTATGCCCTTTAATTACTGAGGGGCCGTGCTGTGTGGTGACTAAGACACTGGGCAGGGAGTGGGGAGGCCCAGCCCGGCTGGGGGGCTCCCTAACTTTGGGGTGACTTCTTCCTCCCTCAAATGGGAGGGCCCAGGGCAAACTGTCAAGTGCTGCTGTGAGGGGTCAGCGCTCCCCTGCCTCCAACTTGGGCTGCGAGGCGTATAAGAAGGGGTCTGCCTCTGTGGGAAGGGCATTTCCATCTTGCCCATCTGTTGGCCAACCTCAGAAATCACTGTGACAGGGTCTTCGAAGGCCAGCCCAAGGAAGCAGATGTCACAGCCAGAACAGCAGGGGCTCATTTCCGGCTTGTCCAAGCACTGGCTTTCCTGGGGCGACCTGGCCCAGCTGAGAAGGCAAATTCCTTTTAATTCCCACCATGGGCCAGGAGCTGGGTTTTCCCTGGGTCCCTGCAGTGACAGAGGCCAACCAGAGGCCCCTCAGACCCATTACCACATTATAGAACCACATTGCTAACTCTATGGCAAGGCCTTTGGGGCCATTCACCCCCCCAGCTCACCCACAGCCTCACCTGTTCCCATTACGAGCTGTAGTCCCACACCTTTCCCACCAGACCCCACCCGCACTTGCCAACTTCCATGACTTTGGCCAAGCTGTGCCCTCTGCCCAGAGCACTTCTCATTCTTCTCCAGCCACTTTTCAGGGACAGGCTGAAACCTCCAGAGCCAGCCCAGATCCCCCTCCCGGAATCAATCAATCAGATGCCCCGCAACCCTGGTCATCTTGCCATGCAGTGGAAAGACCTGTGTCCGCTGCCCTGCACCTGTTTCTTTACAATGTCCTGTTCTGCATTCTCCACTGTGCCCAGGCCAGGGAGCTCACCCAGCACACATATAGGGAACCGAACCTCTACAACAGCTTCCCTTTGAACAGGGTAACCACTCTGCACACATAGGTTCTCGGGACTGGTATCCTAACCATGAGTTTCCCCATCTGAAAACAGTGAGTTGCATCCTCCCTGGACAAGGGGTCTCTGGGGGCTGAGGGAGCAAAGCCACTTAGCCATGGGGCCCGCCAACTTTATGTGGTAGAAGCCCGAGGTGACCGAGGTTGGGAACGTGGAGCTGGGGTGGGGGTGGGGAGGGAGAAATCGAGGGTCAGTGGTACTTCCCCTCCCCGGCCATAGGAACTATCAACTGAGTCAGCAAGTCCCGGGAAGAGCTGGGCCGCCGGCCTTTCATCCTCCCAGAACACGCTGGCAGCAGGGAAAGCTCGGAGGGGCAGGCCTCGCGTCAGGGCCACAGCCCCTGTGATGGAGCCAGCAAGCTGAGGCGGCGACCTGAAGAGGCGAGCAAGCCCTGGCTCTGCCTGGCAGCCCACTCCAACCTGCCACTGCACATGAATTACAGGGAGGAGGCCAGTGGCCAACTGGCTTCAAGGCCGCCCTACCTCTCTCTAACACAAGGAAGCGCTTTGTGTAGCCCAACACCTCATTATCTGGCATCTCAGCCACACCGGAAAGGGCAAATAATGGGGTGAGCGCGACACATGTTGCCCAGACATCCCTTCCTGCACAAACCTGTCCCTGAGTCCACACTGCCTGTGGGGCAAAGGCTCAATTAACTCCTAAGTATGGCGTTTGTGGCCCTTCAATCTGGCCACAACAAATCTTTCCAGAAAAACCTCCTTCTAGTCTATTCATTTATTCATTCAAAAACTATTTGTTGAACAGCTACTGTATGTGCTGGGCACGATGCTGAAGGGTCCCTAAGTGCCACCGCCCTGAAGCCCATGCCGATGACACCCGAGTCCCCAGCTTAGAGCTCTGCATCCAGGACGTACTCGATATTTAGTAACTGTTACTGCCATCACTCCCACCTGCCCCTGCGACAGGAGAAGCTGCTTGTTCCGTTCTGGGTGCCCACCTGCCTGCTCACCTGTACGTCTGACCACCACCACACCAGAAAGGCGGGCAGCAAAGCCACTCTACCTGTGGGAGGTCCACCAGGTGTCTATACTTCAGTGTGCTGGCTGCTCCGGAGAGCGCTGGAATGTCGGGTGTTTCCTGCGCTGGAGGTCTGGGGACTCGGGGTTTCAGAGCACAGTGGGCCTTCAAACACCCTCCCTGAGGCCACTCCTCTGACAAGCTTTCTGGGCCTGCTCTGGGTCAGGCCCTGTGTGAGAGGCCCTCACTGTAGCTCTCCAGGAGCTGTGACATGTGTGACCACTCCTGCCACAGAGGCATGGATACATGGACACGGAGAAAAGAGGGGCGAGAGATGGGGCCTCCTGAATGGCATGACAGCTGAGCTGGACTGGGAAGGAGAAAGAGGAGGAAGGTACCATACATGTAAAGACACAGAGGCATGGAGGTAAAATCCTGGCAGAAGGCAAGGGGTTTCCAACTGGCTGGTCGGGAAATGTGAACAACAGGAAGCCTTTCAAAGAGGGAAGGGTCAGCTTGACCATCATCTAGGAGTCTAGATATGCTAGAAGCCATGAGGCGTGTCTAAGTAATGACATGTCAAGAGTCACTCTGGAAAGAAAGATAGAGAGGAAGGACCAACCAGAAGAGTTAAGACTCAAGCATTATGGGATGTCGGGTATGGGGCTTTTCTTCTTTTGAAAGCATTTGAAAAAGCTGCAACAATAAATAATGTGACAATGTGTCAACTTCCTACATCTTTATAATGCACCAGACTATACAGCAAGAATTTCTACACAGGACAATGCAATTTAGGGGAAAAAGTGGTGCATTTTTAAAAGACTTATATTTTTTAACATGAGCATGTAGGCAACTTCTGTGCAACTAAATATGAATCTAAGCTCATAGCATGTCTAGGTCAGAGACAGCCTGCAAGAAACCAATAGGAGCACGCTTCCAATCGGGTCAGAAAACGTACGTATAAAACAGAGAACAAGTCAACACGGGGCTGTGATGATGAAGAGGTGTGCCTAACATTTTAGACCAGAGCTCTGCAAAGTTTTATAGTTTTAAATCCAGTTTGACTGGACACAGCCACTGCCATTCATTATGTCCATGGCCACTTTCCCACACAAGGGGAGAATGGAGTAGCTGCAACCGAAACCATGACGCCCCAAAGCCTCTAATACGTAGCATCTGGCCTTTACAGCAAGTTCACTGACCCCCGTGTTAGACACATGGGAACTTACACACCCAAACAAGAACAAGTGGCCAGGCTGGGAGGCAACCTACTTGTTATTGGAAAAGCCCCTCTGGGTTCCGATCCGAGTAGGGCCCCCAGGGGAGGCCACGTGCTTCCTAGAACACCCTGGGATGGTAAATCTCCTAGAGTGGATTTACTTTCTGGAAACTGCCCAAGGCTTTTCCAAACCAATGTAGGTGAAAAGGTGGGTGAGCATGCCAAGGAATGAAACATGTGCGCTTGCCAGGGGCAGCATGCATGCCTTAAACACCGTAGGAACTGAAACCGTAGTGAGAAACGCGGTTTCATTATAAAGTTGCGCAACTTTATTTCTGTGTCTCGTTAATTGGGGACAACAGTCATCTGATAGTTAAGCCTCGACCTGATAGGAAATAAAAAAAAAAAAAACACCTCGGTTGCCTGTGACTACCTCTTACAAGACTGACTGCATTCCAAGGAACCTGTGGTCTGGGGACGGCTATTATGGGCTGGCTATCCTGGGAAGTCTTTGGAAAAGACAGGGCCTGGTGACAGAGAAGAATGCCTGGCCTTTTTACAAATGGAGACATGGTGGCCCAGAGAGGGGATGGGACTTCTGCAAAGTCACCCAGCCATGGAACCTCAAGGTTCAATTCATCCAGAGTGACTGCCTGTAGGAACTAGGAGCTGCGGGAGTAAATAAAAAATAATGACATGTTCCCAAAGAGCTGAGTCCCTGGTATCCAAGATCACAGGGGACAGGCCTTGGGCCACGTCTTCGGACCTGAGTCTGTTTCCTTACATGAGAAAGGGACAGTCCATACCCTCCTTGCAGAGTCCCTGGGAGGGTTACAGTGAGGTGACGGACCTAAAGCAGCCAGCGGGGTATAGCATATAGTGGACGCTCCATAAAAAGTAGTAGCTCATAATCTCAGGCGTGAGGGCAAGACACTTTCTAGTAGTAATATTCCACTATCCTTACCCACACGCACACCCTTCCATACAAGAGACTCTTTGAGACGGCATCGCTTCACTGGGTACCTGTCATGTGCAGGGTGCGTTCTGCCTGCCTCCTACAGGGAAGTTAACAGAGGGGAAAACCTGCAGCGGCCTCGGGAGCAGCAGCAGTCCCCGTGGAGGGGAGGCCCCTCTCCAGGCCAACGCCTCCAGCACGACAGTTGTAAACATAGCACAGACCAACAGGAACCAAGGTACAGAAGCAGATGAAAAGCAGTTTGCTCTGGCTTTTGGAGGCAGCCAGGATAGATTTCTTCCGAAGGGGCAAGGGGCAAGGGAAAATCCCCACACTTTCCGGGAATAACACCCGTACACCCCTCCAGTCTGGCCTTTCTCCTTCATGGAACAACCCGACGCTCCAGTCAGAGTTCAGTGAGAGGGTGTGCGTTGTGGCTTCCTGTGTTTGGCGGCCCAGTTCCTATAACAGGTCCCTGCCCAAGCGAAGGCTGTGACACAGACACATGATGGAGTACCAAGGACCAGCGCGGGCACGATGAGCAAGCCTGGTGAGCTTATACAACAAAGGGCTTGTCACCACTTCCTGTGATCCCCATCGCCCACATTCCAACACAATGACACACTCCCTCGGCCTTGGCTTTCAAGTTCAACACCTCATGTGGATGGCGGGGCAAGAGCTCAGCTGGGAGGCACAGTCTCCACTGGCTCATCTTCTCAGTCCCCTTGTGCTTGATTTGATGTATCACTAGTTTGTTTAAAAATTTTTTTTAAATGCACCTTTGTGATTAAAGAATTTTTTTTTTTTAAACTGAAAAATAACCAACTTTCCAGTGACAACCACTGTTCACATGGGGTCTATTTGCTTCCTTTTTTCTACATATGTATGTGTCAATGGGGTAGGGGGACAATACGAATATTCCGTTTTTTATATCCCACTTTTAAAAAGTACAGCGTAGTAAGCCTTCTCCCTTTCGACTATTCTGCAGTTGGGTTACTCAACTCAGCCTTGGTTGGCCTCTGGCCTTGCGTTATGTCCATGTGCTACACACTAGCCATTTCCCATGGCTGGATAGTTAGGTGATTTCCAGTTTTTTGTTTTTCCAAATGCTGTAGGTTACCGGTAAGTAAATCATTGGGACTCTCTTCCCTCTGTACTTAGGATGAATTCGTAGGAGGGGAACCTAGGAAGTCCCTCAGAGAGGCCTTACTGGCCGCCCTCATGATTGGTCAGCTGTGATGAACACCCTCATTGTAAAGATGGGAAAACTGGCTCCGAGGGGTTAAAGGAGGGTCAGAGACCCTCAACCTGAACCCAGACTAAGCCTGAGCAGTGCTCCTTCATTGCCCCCCACGGCTTCTCCCACAGGCCCCTAAGCAGGTACTGTGTCTGTGTGTCTGTGTGTGTGTGTGTGTGTGGGGGGGGTATTTTTAAATGATCTACAGCACAGCTTGTTCCAAATCCCCAAGACGCACCCTGTTTTGGGTCCAGCTGTTCCTGCTTATCAGTGTTTTAACCATCCAACCACAGACCAGTGCAGGGAAATGCCACAGTCCTTCAACACGAGGGCTCCAGTGGTCTTTCTTTTATTCAGCAATGAGACGGTTCTCTTCTACCACTAAAGAACTAAGGAGTAGAAAATGTCACACCCCAATGGCTACAGGAACAGACTTTATAATAAACAACCTAACTCATTTGTCTCTGATTTTTAGACTGTGACTGCAAGTTGACCTTCGATTTCACATTGAAACCAGCCTTTGAAATTCAAATATCCCGGATCTTCCAAGGAAGCCAGGCCTCTTCCTACAAGGGGAGCCCTGACTTCCCAGTTTGAAATGTTTAAAGGGAAGCTGGGGTAGGACAAGAACAAATGAATGCCTTGTTTCGTTTCGGTGCCCTTCATAGATCTAAAGTCCCTTCCCCATCCATACTTACAACACGGCCATCAGAAAACTCCAAGAGAAAGTGATTCTCTAAATGAAAGTGTACAACTGAAATCTGCTTTGAGGAAGAAATATATGAGCACGACAAACTACAGGCTGCTGAACCTGAAGGGACCCAATACTCTGAAGTGCTAGCGAGGTTGTAGAGAAATAGGTAAAACCAGAATAAACCATTAAAAGCAAAGGGGTATGACATTTTCTGGGATAACCATTCCCCAAAGGATCAGACAGGCATAAAAAAGGCATTTCTAATTTAGGGGGAAAGACATTGGATCGTACAAAAAATAATCAAGAGTGTGCCCTACCCCCATCCACTGACTATAACTTCTTACTTCCAAACTGTTTAATCAGCATCCCTCTGTGAGCCGTCACTACCAGCAATTTCTGCTTCCTCTGGGGCTTCACGTCTAATAATCTTTCAGGTCTCCTCAAAACAAAGGGTTTGCCTGGATAGAGAAATTTCCTCTGCCTTTTCAAACCCAGACCCACTTCTGCCCTAGTCTGCGGATGACAAAGAATCAATACCAAGGGCGCAGGCAAAAGTCAAGGAGGGGTGGGACGTGGGGAAGGAAAGCCAGACCCCAGATGCAGGCCAGGTTTGGGGTCTGCACACTGACAACGTTTAGGCCAAGGCCTGTGTGTGGAATCTGGGCCTGGACAGTGTTCTCAGCTGGCCTGTGGGTGACTAGGAAGTGATGACACCAATTCCCACCATCTTGTCACTTTGCAGTCACACCAGCGATGGCTTTCAGGCAGATACTGAGGCCGGCAGAAGCCAGGCAAGCAGGAGCCAGGAGGAGCTGAGTGACAGCTGAATTCCCCAGCATGTGTCCCAACAAGCGAGGGGCAAGGGCCCCCTGCGCCGGACTGATGGCATGTTATTCCTGGTCTTTATTTACAAAGCATCTCTTCTGGACTTGGAATGTGTACTCTGATGGCCAGAGGGGCCTGAGTCAGTCGTGCCTGTGGAAGAAATTGGCCAAGGAGCCTCAGGGGGCCCCCTCGATTGAGCCCAGCAAACATCTCTTCATCAAGGCTAATGTCTCTTCCCCTCTGGGGACCTAAAGGCCCCTGAGCACTTACTGCTTCTTACAGAGCTTCTCTCCGTGGAGGACGTCCTCTAAAGGTCAGCATTGCAGCATCTGTCACAGCCTCACTGTTCCCTTCTGGTTCCCTTCTGAAGGCTCTGGCTACACCACCAGCAGCTTTACGTACATCTATCTGCCTGGATATCCTGCAATGCCTCCAACTCCCTGAGGTGCAGCCATCAGACGGGGGAGCCGAGCCTGGGTCTCAAGGTCAGGTGCCTCGCTGTCGGCCCCCCAGAACAAACACTACCTACTCCCCCACCTCCTTCCTCCCACACAGCTTTCCTCATGGACGGGCTCCACTCGGTGGCTTTGTCTTTTTCTGCTCCGTGTTCCTGCAGAAACAAGCAGCTGAGGTGCTGTCTGGTTTGTACAAGGCCTCCTCCTGCCTAGCTCTCCCACCAGAAAGACCACTGATGGAGATGTACCTCCATTCCTGACGCAGACCCTGGGACCCCAGGCACACAATCCATCTGACTCTGACAGAATGTGGACAAACTCCCAAAGAGGGCATCTCAGCTATTGACAATAGCCATCCAGAAAAATCTATCCCCTTGATAAATGCTGGGTCAATTTCCCTCCATTAAGCAGTGTCATCCGAGGGCTGCCTGAGCAGTCCGTCGCAGTATTTCACTGTGTGAGGATGCAGGCTGGGGTCAGGCCCTTGCTGTCTCTGCCTAAAGCATTTGCTGTCCTCCTAACTGGGGTCCCCACCTCCAGGCTCAGCTTAGGCCTTCCCACCCCCACCTTCTCACCCGTTCTCTTAAGCTGCAGACAGACAGGTTTTCCTAAAGCACAGCCCTGACGCTGTCACTCCCTTGCTCTACCATCTTTCATCACTCAGAACGAAGACCACACTGTGGCCCGGCCCTTCAGGGCTTCCAGCACCTGGCATCATCACCCATTCCAGCATCTCTTCCTATGTATCTTTTCACAGATTCTCCTTCAGTCACTTGGGACCATTCACAGGGCCCCTTCCTAGGATAACCCCTTCATATCCACCAATTTCTATCCATGAAGACCCAGCTCCTGTGCCACCTCCTCCATGAAGCTTTCCTGATATTCCTTTGGCACCATTATCCTGAGAACACATATAAAGAGTGCACGGCTCAAACCAGATGCTTTCTCAACAGTAGAGAACTATGGTTTTTAAATGGCTCTGGTGTCATGGTTTGGGGACCACCACGTGATACAGAACTGGTGACCTCAGTCACTGATTTCTATAGCTGTGTAGTACAGAGGTGAAGGGCAGACAGAAGCCAGACTGACTGCCTGGGCTCAACCCCCTATACAGGTCTGCCCATTACTAGCTGTGTTACCTACAAGGCACTAAAAACAAAACAAAACAAAAGCCGCCGTTTGCCTGTTTCCCCCTCTGTAAGATGGTGCTCTTAATAGAGCATACCTCCTAGGGAGTGTTGTGGGATTCAGTGAGTTCATAAAGCACTTAGAACAGAGCAGTGAACCACGTAGGGTTTTCACTTCTACTGTCCAGCCACAGGGAATCATGGGTGAACTGCAAACCGACTGTCAAGACAAGGACAGTCACTTTCTGAGCACGACCTCACCAGGCCAGAACCGTCAGCCCCACTGGCTTGACTGTGGCATAGGAAGCCCAGCACTCCAGGCTGGGCGCAGGCCCAGGACAGACTGTGGCCAAAACAATATAAAAACATTCCTAAAGCTCTTCCTCGATTCCAGGCTTTGTGCTCAGCCATTGAAACAAGTGACTTGATGGAATCCTCACGATGGCCCTGTGTCCTGGCCCTGAACCTCATCTCCGGATGCTTCATCATCTGTAAAAGGGGGATTTTAACAGGACCATGTCAAAGACCTGCCGTGAGGGTCATACAAGAAAAGTGTCACGTAGGTGCCAGGCACAGAGTGAGCAGCCAGGAAACGCCACCTATTATTACAGTAGGACGGGGGGTGGGGGGTGGGGGGTGTATTCCAGCCCAGAAGTTAATCACTTGTCCCAAGTTACTAATTACTAGCTACTAACCTGGCCAAGAACTAAGGCCAGGTTTGAGCCCAGGTTTCTAACCCCAAAACCAGTGCTCACTTCACATCACCCCAGTGGATACCATTAGGGTCCTGCCATGTTTGGGCCAACAGCTCTGGGCACCTGTGGTGTGTGGCTTTGCCGACTACCCCCAGAAACAGCAAAGAACCAGGAGAGAGAATACCTGGCCCCCGACACCCTGCCACTCTCAGCTGGGCAAATTCTGTTCTACTTGCTACCTGCTCAGGGCTGAAGGCCTGGATGGCAAGATCCCACCTGCTCCCCTGGAATTTACCTACTGCTCCCGTACTGTCTTTGCTATGAGACCCCCAAGTCCACCTGGGAATCCGGACCCTGCTCTCCAACTGGTCTCGTGTTGGCACAGTTAACTGCTCAGTGCCAACCCCAGCCTACCTGCTCAGGCCCACCACCTCCTGCCCTCTTGGACTAGGGGTCCACTTGTGATTCTGGAGGGTCTTTGCCCTTAGCAGCTACTGTCCTGGCTGGGAATCTGGCTCCAGGAAATGTTACAGCCTGAAGTTTCCACCTGCGTTTGAAGATGTAATCACGTATCTGAGGGTCGTTATGTGGAAGAAGTAAGGTTAGACTGGTTCTCCTTGACCTCGAAGAATTCAACTAAAATCATAGAATCAGAAAATAGTAGTAGAATCGGGGGTGGCTGGTTAGCTCAGCTGGTTAGAGCGTGGTGCTAATAACACCAAGGTTTCTGGTTCAATTCCCACATGGGCCACTGTGAGCTACACTCTCCTTAAAAAAAAAAAAAAAGCAATAAAAATGTCCCTCATTAAAAAAATTAAATTAAATTAAAATAGTAGTAGAATGTACAGAGAGAAAGCGATCAGCCAGCAGAGTTCCTGTAAACACCAGGCACTTAACAAACTTGTGCTACATGGGAGTGAAGAGCAGAAAAACTTGTAAGCCCAGCTCTGCAAAGGAGTGGGGGGTTATGTGACCTGGGAGGTGACAAATCATCACTGGAAGTTTCCAGGCCTAGATGCAGGAAGGTTGGACTGGGTGATCCCCAGACTCCTCGGGAACCCTAAGGTCCAGCACTACAGCTTTCAATCTTGGCTACAGATCAGAACCATCTGGGGATCTTCTAAAAATACGAATGCCCAGGCTCTAGCTCTAGAAAAAGAGGTGTCATTAGTCTAGGGTAGAGCCCAGGGAACTCAAAATTTTGAAAAATGCTCTCTAGGTGATTCTAATGTACTGCCTGGGCTGGTCTACAGTACAGTGACGTGGTGTGACGCACAGTATAGTGAATTAGGTAGACACCCTCAGCCTCTTAGAACCACAGAAATGTTCATAGGTGTTCAAAAATCTGCTTTTTTTTCTTGATTTACTCCCTGTGAATACTCCTGGACTTAATCTAGTCCATCAACACCAATTCATTAATGTCAGAAACCTCACAGCAGACACTGTAGGACAGATTATCCTGACACTGGCCTGAGCCAGAAAAAGAAAATCCAACAGGGGTTCTTGAAAGGGTGTCTCCCTGATTGAAGATACAGGACTTCTGGGTTGAGGGGCCAGAAACCGTTGGGGTGGGGGAAGAACTCTGTGAATTCACATCACTTGAATTAGACTTTGGTGGGTGGGAAAAAAATTTAAGTGACCAAAATAATGTAGTCCCCACAGGCCACCCCACGAGTCTGAACTCTCCCCGCCACAGTCTCCTCCACGGCTGCCCCCACCCCCCTGAGGCTCCAGGGCTTCTCTTCTTTCCTCAGAGTCATTCACAGGTCTCTCTCTATCTTGAAGTTGAACTCTTTCTGGCTTGGGTGAGAGATACAGGAGGTCCTCCAATAACCTCCTTTTGTTCAACATTGTTTCAATGCAATAATGAGATGCCTAGGAACTTAAGTCTTGTGTTTATCAACTAGCCTATGGTAAAACTGGTTTCCTGTTAGTTCAAGTCACACACTTATCCACAACATGACTGCACCCCTGGGCCTTTCCGATATCCCCACCTGGGCACTGAGTTAGCGGGCTGGGGCTCACTCATCTCCATAGTCTGCAGGATTTGCTCGCCCAGTGTGGGAACGTGGTAGGTTTCTGAAAAATGGATGCTGCACGGGTGACGGAATGTTGCATCCCTTTCTCCACAAAAGTCATCACATGAAAGCTGAACAGACACATCCAGTTAAGACCATACAGGCAGGCAGACCAGTTAGTGGTCGTCCCCAATACACCGAGACAGCTGGCCCATCTGGCCGAGGAAGGGGAAGCCAACCCCAGAGGGGAGCAGAGGCTCTCCTGCCCCCATGCCACCCACAGCGCCAGGTCTAGCATCCAAAGATGGAGCACTAATACCCAGTTACTTCCCTCAGGTGTCACAGTGAATGTATAATAACAAGCTCATGGGTGTCTGCAGATGAAAAGCTTCATTTTATAATGACAAGGTGAAATCGTCACTATCATTACAGCTGATGCGACCTAAACGCAGTCAGGGCGAGACAGAGTCAAAGTATTTAAGTCTAAAAAAGGCACCTGACGAAATACAGACACATCATAGAATAAGCAATGAGGAGAGGGTGTCCAGACAGACTGGTCATCCAGAAAATGAAATTAAAACTCTATGTGATACCATGAAATCAAACGCCAGACACATTAAAACTTCAATATTTAAAAAAAGAAATCATTAAAGTATTAGAAGAAAAGAGGTAAATATAGGGGCAAGGAAGACTTTTTCAGCAGCGCATTCAAGAAATTATCAAGAAGAACATAAAGACTGATTTAACAGCAGAAAACCATTCAGTGTAAACAACAAGTCACCAGACACCAAACCTAAAGGCAAACTGAAAACTTGTAAAAACTACTCTACAACTCAAATGGCAGGCAACGGGCAGCCATCCTTAATCCACACAAAGAGTTCTTACAAATCAACAAGAAGATAAACCCCAAGTAGAAAGGCTGGACAGAAGATAAAAGTACACAGTTTTAGAAAAGAAACAAATGGTCAATGTACATATGCATGACTAACCCAAGAATTTGCAAATGAAACTAAATTGCACTAGAATAACACAGGCATAAACTTGTAAAGTCTTTCTACAACACAATTTGAAAGCATGTATCAAAGCATGTTACCTTCTTATGCAACAGTTCTTCTGGGAATCAATCAGGGAAATCTTCACAGACTTAGGTAAAGAATTAAGTTACAAAGATGTTCATTAAAGCACTGTTCAATTAGTGAAAACTAGGGGGAGCCTAACTACACAAACAGAACGCTACACAGCCATTAAAGAACTATTGTTGAATGTTTAAGAGAATGTAGACATCTTTCCATGTCTTCAAGCAAAAAGAAAATAAATATATTACTCAACTTTTGTGGAGGGAAAAGTATGTGTGTGTATTCAAAAAAAAGGCTAGGTGGACAGTGAAATGTTAACGGTGGTTTCCTTGAATTATAGAATCAGAGTTGGTTTCTGTTATAGTTTTGCTTATCTGCATTTTCTATACCAAACCTGTCTTAGTTTTGTTACAAGGGGAAGAGAAAAGTTCACATAGAGAGAAACATTGAAATATATGGAAAAATCCAAGCGTGTAGTGCTGAGGAATTGCCAACTCCCAAATACCCCCCACGGAAGGGCAGGTAGGGGCTGCTCCATTCCACAAATGCCACGCAGGCCCCAAATCACGTGTGTGCCTTTGGAATGTACCGGAGGGATTGTGGGGCTGCCTGGCTTTCTGGGAGCGCACATCCAACAAAACAGTGACGCTTCACTGTGGAGAACTTTCTGGTCATTTTCATGTTTTGAATTTTGCCAGGGCCTGGAGAAATAGGAAAGTTCCATTCCTTCCTACTTGTGTGAGCCTCTACCCCCGGAGCCCACGCTTCAGTGAGCTCCATATAAGGGAGAACTCGCCCAACAATCACAAGTGCTCAGCCATGAAATGCTCTGCTTAGCAGAACGGGCAAGCCTAAGCCCTGTCTCTGGAAACGTAACCATGGCGCTCACCTTCACCCACCTGGATGCCCAGCTCGTGCTCACAACACACATTGTAACTCAGCAGGGGGCCTCTTTCGAATTTGGAGAATTGGGGTCATTTTAGACCAGTGGCAGTGGAGGCCCTTCATATCCAACCCCCTGCCACCTTCCTCTATCACCTGCCGTTACACCAAGTAATCCCCAGATTCTGGCCACACCTGCACACGCAGCATGGCTCCGCTTCCAATCTCGGGCACTATGGACAGGATCCCTTCTGTCTGGGATGCCTCACCTGCACCATCCTCTGAACCCACCTCCCCTACCCATACGGCCTCTTCTTCTGGGTGGTTTATTTCTCCCAGCCCCAGACAAAGGCCACCCAAGCCTTCTCTGGGTTCTCAGGAACTTCCCGGCCCTGGAGGGCAGAACATGTCTTGCTTCTAGTCCCAGGAACCAGTTACTGGACCAACTCCATTGGCAAAATTGTAACTGCTCCTTCGGGGTCCTCCCCATCTCAGCTAATGGCCTCTCATTAGCTCAGGCCAAAACCTGGGAGCCATCCTTGGCTCTTCCGCTCACCTCACATTTTATCTGTCAGCAAATCCTGCTGCTCTGCCTTCACATGTCCTGAATCCAGTCTCACTGGCACTCCAGTTCCAGTGGCTGCAGGTCCCCCAGGCTGGTTTCCCTACTTGTGCCCTCCAGTCTAGTCTAGGCAGCTAGCGCAATCTTCTCAAAACCCAAGTCAGAGCACCTCAGAACCGTCCACAGACTTCCATCTCACCCTTCTGCTGCCTCCCAGGCCTGACACCCTCGCCCTGCTGGTCCCACCTCTCAGCCCTCACCTGCCCCTCTTCCTCCTCACCTGCTACGCTCAGCTCAGTCGCGCTGATCGCCCTGAAGCACCCAGGGCATGCTCCAGCCTCAGGCTTTTGCCCTAACTGTTCCCTTGCCTGGAATTCTCTTCTCCAGGAAAGCCCTGACTCATACCACATCCTTGGGCAAAGCCCTCTCTGAGCACCCCTCTAATACAGCACTCCACCCCAAACTCTGGCCCACCCTAGCCTCTTTATCCTGCTTTACTTTCCTCCACACTCTCTATCGGACATATCACATTGGCTTCACTCCTCTGCTGAGAGGGAAAACTCAGGGGAACAGGAATTTGTGTCTGTTTTGTTCACTGCTGTATCGCCAGCACGTAGCAGGCTCTCAACAAGGTCTATTGAACAAATGAATGAGGAGAAAGGACCTGGTACGTACAGGCTCTCACGGCCCAGCCAAGGACTCGGGGTGCAGCCTGTAGCTGAAGGCACAGCAGTAGGTGAGCAGTATCTACCTCCCCGCACCCCACCCACCTGTCAAGTCACTTCTCCCCTCACGCGCCTCGGGAAGCCCCTTCCTGACCCTTACTCTTAAGTACTGCTTAGAAAACACAGAGCCTGAGTCCTTCCCAAGGGCCCTGACTCATTCTCTCTCCATCCCTTGGACCCACCTCCAAGATCCTTCCTCTACAGCATAATGGGAAATCCAGACAGAGCTCCCCATGGAGAAAATGGAAAGGAACTGAGTGATTTAAAGGAAAATTCAATTCTTCCTGGCTCAGCAATTGAGAAAGCACAAACTCTCAGGAAGCTAGTGCCTCTGAAAGTGAAACATTAATAGAAATATTACTGGAAAATACCAAACAGGAAGAGAAGGAAAATTCCATTGTGGAAGCAAGGTCCTCTGTCCATCCTCCTTAATGGTCTCGGGAAAGTGTTTCAGAATCAAAACATGGAAAGAACTGGAAACCAATCAGGCTATCACCCTTCCTGTGGACTGGAGCTTTGGCCAAACCTCCTCCATCCACATCACCCTGGCACAAAGGTCACCCGGCTCAGAACACAAGGTCAACACACTGGCCACTAGCTGAGCCAGTACCTACTGTGAGGCAGGGCAGACTCCCCGGAGCCTCAGTTTCTCCATCTGTAAAATGGGGGATTACAACATCTTTCTCAGATGTGATTCTGAGATCAAATTAATTATGGGTGTGAAATGCCCTTTAAGCTGTGGACTACTTACATAAATGTAGGAATCAGTTGCTCCGACAATACTAACAGAAGGGATTTTTATAAAGGGTAAGTTTAGTTGCAAATAAAGTATGACATTGTGCAGCCTGAGTTGGCATAGCATTTAAACAAAGACTCTTGATCTGGCTTCAAATCTCATGTCATGCGGGGTCTCAGCTCCCGCTCCCCACATAAGAACGCAGGATATGGTGAGGCCAAAAAGGAACACCCCTGAAGCCATAGATAGGGGAGTCATTCCACTATAGTCACGCTGGCAACTGGGTTGGAGACACAGGAAGCAAACATCCGCCAGCACCCCAACAAGGGGTCTTCCTGCACCAGTCTTGCTTGAAAGCTGCAATCCGCGCTTGCCAGCTCAGCTACCATCTTCTTGCTAGCCCCCATTTTTCTGCTAGGCGTAGCCACGGCAGTTATATTAGTGGCCAATGGCTCACTGGTTATAGCTGACGGCCAACTAGCCACAGCTGATGGCCATCCAATCACAGTTGATGGCCGTTTACTACTCGAGTGAGCACCTTTCCACATGAGGCCGAGAGCCTGGAAACTGCACTCCTGGCTCTGTCCCCACACTCACCTCTGCCAATTACTGGCAGTATGCCCTTAGACAAGTTACTTAACCTCTCTGTGCCTCAGTTTTCTCACACCTAAAATGGGAATGACAAAATAGCACCTACCTCAAAGGACTTTGGTAAGGTGTAAAAGAGCTAACGCATATCAAACACATAGAACAGTGCCTGGCTTACATTACGTGCCATGAAAATACTAATATTAGTACTGCAGAAAGCTCCCAATTCAAATGACTCCTCTTTGTTTATTCAAATGCCTCCTTCAAGAAGCCTTCCCTGTTTCCCTCATTTGAATGAATCTCCTCCTCACACTGCTTCTCCTTTGGCTCCACGGAATCAAGGCTCTGCCCAGAACAGCCTCTGGGCAACGATGGCTCTGAGCTCTTTGTTTATGGATAAATTCTGCTGTACAGATCTGTGTTCCGACCTTGGTTCCTATGATCTCACCAGAAGGTAAGCACTTCCTGTCGCCCAGCTCATCCTTGTATCCCCACAGCGCTTGACAGTGGCCTGCATATGGCAGTGCCTCAGCCTACACAGGCCAAACAGATTACGAAGCCAGGGTGGCAGAGACGACCGCGGCCTGTCTGCATCCTGCAGGAAACTCACCATCACCTCCACCCAACCTCAGAAAGCATCCCAGCTCTCTTGTTTCAAAGCCACAAATTCCCATTTATTTCCCACGGGCAAACCTGCAGTGCCCCCTCCCCCATGCCCCACAGGCCACCACCTATGGGATCTCCCAGCACAAGGTATGAAAGTCAGCTCCAAGCTAACCTGCCCGGGAGAGCACCTGACCACTGGCAAGTTCAGCTTTGCTAAATGCCCAGAGGAAGCCTCAGCAGTTTCTCATCAGCTGTTTAACACCTATTGTACGGGTCAGAAACGCTTTGAGGGCGGGAAGAGGACAGGGTCAAGCCTTGGAGGTTAAATCCAGGGAACTCAAGTCATGTTCTGAGAGGGTCAGATTAGAGAAAGGTCACCTGATCTCCTTTAAGGAAACTCAGATTCCTTGTTGATAAGGGCCAAGGTGCCACTAGTTTTTGCCCTAAAATAGCAAACATAGCCTTGCCAATCTTAACACCAAGGGAGGGAATGCTTGGTGTTGGTGTTAGAATGAGAAGACGTGACAGTTACAAGATAGGTTTTGTGCAGCTGTATCTTGGGAAGCACCAACTCTGTGTGCAGAATTTCTCTGTAAAAGAACTCAAGTGCTGTGTTAACATCTCATTTACGACACTCAGAAGCGGATGGGGGAGGGAGAGAGAAAAGCCAGCTCTGGGGTCTCTTCTGGAGACCACCGAAGCCCAGACTGAAAGGTATGGGATTTAGGGGTACAAGAAGAGAAAGACTAAGTAAAGGGGATGAAGAGATACATACCACACACTTTGATAAATATCAGATTTACCATCTCCATTTAAATCGTGGAAAATAGTGGAACAAATTGATAAAAGCATTTAGGCTATGAATTCAGACTACATAAATGTAATCGTGGCTCTCTTATTTGGTAGCTGTGTGACATTAGGCAAGTCATTAATCTCTAAGCCTCAGTTTCTTTATCCATAAAATGGGGGTAATACTACTTGTAGCAGATAAACGACACTGAAGGCCCCAGTTGATGGCCTGCCTGTATCCCTGCCCTTTGCCATGGGAGTCGGCAGCTCCTCCTCTCTCCTCAAATCCTGGCTGGCCTATGACCTGCTTTGGCCACCAGAATGCAGACGGCACAGTGTCCCAGTTTCCAACCTCAAGGAACCTTACGGGCTTCCTCTGTTCTTTCTTGGAACCCAGCCATCAACGTAGGAACAAGGCTAGCCTGCTGGAGGCTGAGAGACCACATGGAACAGAGCTGAACTGTCTCAGCCAAGGCCATCCTACACCAGCTGACCCCGACATGTGCGAGAGCCCAACAGGACCAGCAGAAACGTACACCTACCCCACACTGACCACAGGTACCTACCTGAGTGAGCCCAGCGGAGACCAGAAACTACTCAGTTGACATGTGGACTCACAGACAATAAAAAAAAGGCTAATTATAGTTTAAAGCAGGGGTTGGAAACTACAGACCACAGGGCAGCTGCCTATTTTTATAAATAAAGTTTCACTGGAACACGGCTATGCCCTTTATATATTGTCAATGGCTGCTTTCAAACTACAATGGCAGAGCTGAATAGCTGTGATGGAGAATGTCTGGCCTGCAAGCCTAAAAATATTTACTATCTGGCCCTTTATAAAAAGTTTGCTACCCCCTGGTTTAAAACCATGAGTTTGGGGTGATTTGTTATGCAGCAATAGCTAACTGATACAGTACCTAAACCTTTTCCAGGGTATTGTGAGGATTAAATAATCAATTAAGTGAAGCCTGGAGAATATGTTTCTCTTCTGGGAAATCACTGGGAAAAACTGGAAGCAATATGCAGCATTTCTCTCACACTACTTTCAAGGATACAGTACTTCAAAGGAGAAGGTGTCACAAGCCAAATTATGGGTACCAAGTGTGGCCCTTACCTTTTCAATCAATTGCTTTCTAAGAACTGGAGAATGTGATAGTTAACCAAATGGAAATGACTGACAACAAATATTTGACCCGGGTGTTAATCACGATATACATCAATGATTTTATGTGAAAAGGACCAAAAGACAAATCACTACTCCCCAGCCAGGCACATGAGACACTCTATTCCATTTGTGGCTCCAACCCCCTCTGCCATCCCCCATCATGCCTGCCCTGCTGAGCCATTCTCTTCCAAGCCTCCAGGCCTAGGCAGTTGTTCTATCCCTTCTGCATGGAGAGCCATTCTCCCCATTTCCCTGCCTAGGGCACTCCCACTCATCCTTCCAGACTCAGCTCAAATGGCACCTCCTCCTGAAAGCCTTCTTTGACTTCCCAGAGTTGAGGCCATCCCAGCCCTTTGCACACACTTCTGTTCTGGCATTTCTTGGGTCGCAATAGTGTCTAATTAGCTGCATCTGTCTTCTAGACTGGCTCTTGTGAAGCTGGTATTCAACTGCAAACTGAGAAGCTTCCTTCTTGGAAAGCTGGCCACCACTTATTCTAAATTCTCCTTGCTTAGCAGGCTTCTCAGAAACTGTTTGCTAAATGTTTTTTGAAAAAAAAGAAAGCAGGGGTTAGACAGGATATTATTTATTCCTTAGGAAACATATTTAACCTAAGTCTGTGGATGCTGACAAAATATAAAGTGTTGGTACACATTAGCATGTATTTAAAACTCGGGAAACTGATGTCATGATGCGTCTTGACTTTCTCAGCTGTGGTGGAAACATTTACTTAATGATAAAAGAAACAAGACTTCAGCAGAAAACATAACTGGATGAGACCTGTTACTCGCCGCTTTTGTCATCATTATTTTTTTATAATGACAACCTGAAGGAATAATATTTCTACCTACTAAAGGTTTAGTCTCTTCCCAGGAGCTCAGGCCCTCACTGTCTCTCCCCTGGACTATGCTACAGTTGTCCCCTAACTCTGACCCCATCTCACCCCAGACTGTGCAGCTGTTCACAGCCGGATGCTCCTCATCCATGACTCTGAGTCCATACTTTTCCTGGCTCAACAGTCTTCAAAGACTTCCCTAGGCGGTCCAAACTCAGGCCCCCATTTCTCTCACATTCCCCAAGTAAGACCCACTGCAACCAAGTTCTGGTTTCCAAGAACACACTCCACACTGAAGTTTGATACGCATACGGAATCACACATATATACCCACACGTATACAGACAGTTACATACACACACGTACACACATAGCACTGACACAGAAGTGCTCCTGCAGGCCGCAGTCACCCCTTTCTTTGCACTGAAATTCCATCTCTAGATCCAGCTCAGAGCTGCCTCCTAGGTGAAGACCTCACCAAATTCCCCAACACAAAAACACTGGGAGACAAATGATAAAAAGACAATGTGTGTCCGTCTCCTCCAGAGGCTTAGGCCAGAGACTACTGACAAGTCTTCTGCAGCCTTTTCTCCCTCCTCTCCTAGCTCGCCCTGGTACCAAGAGATCATTGAGCACAAAATAAGAACGGGTAAAAGCTGGCTATGGGGCGGCCAGATGGCTCAGTTGGTGAGAGCGCGAGTTCTGAACAACAGGGTTGCCGGTTCGATTCCCACATGGGCCAATGAGCTGCGCCCTCCACAACTAGAATGAAGGACAACAACCGATGGGTTCTGGAAAAACAAACTGTTCCCCAATTTAAAATAAATTAAGAAAAAAAAAGAAAAGAAAAAAAAAAAAGCTGGCTACATTGAAAACATAGTCCCTCTTCCACATGATTCAAAAACGGAAAATGCCCAAGACTAGATGCTGGCAGTGGCGGGGAAATCTGACCAGGTGTTGTGTGTGCCCCAGGACTCACCTGGGAGAACAGGAGGATGTCTAAGTGCATGACAGAGGTACTGAGGGAGGCAGGAGGGGGCCCCCAAAGACAATCCATGTTGGGGGTTGGTATTGGAGGCACTGAAAGGAGGATCTGTGGACGAACAGCTTCTACTCCATGCTATAGTAACTCTCAACTCAGACCCAACGTTAAAACCAAACACAGGGCCTGGCAGAGGGGCATGCAACAGCCCTACAGGTTCTTTTTTTCCCCACTACGGTGTGTCTCATGTTTTTAATATATTATTATATATTTTGAAGTTCCAAAAATTTATCATAACATTATCCTTATTTTATTTCAGCAAGAAGACACCTTTCCAGGGCGTATCTCCAGAGTGATTTTTTTTTTTGGTTTTGTTTTTTAATTAAAGTTAATGGGGATGACACTTGTTAGTAAAGTTACACAGATTTCAGATGTACAATTCTGTAATACATCATTTATATATCACATTGTGTGTTCACCACCCAGAGTCAGTTCTCTTTTCATCACCATATATTTGATCCCCTTTTACCCTCATCTCCCACCCCCCACCCCCCTTTACCCTCTGGTAACCACTAAACTATTCTCTGTGTCTATGAGTTTTTGTTTCTTCATTTGTTTGTCTTGTTCTTTTGTTGTTTTCAGTTTTATATCCCACATATCAGTGAAATCGTACAGTTCTCTGTTTTTCCTGTCTGACTTATTTTGCTTAGCATTATAATCTCAAGATCCATCCATGTTGTTGCATACAGGTTCTTATCCTATTCCCTAAAAACTGATAAAAGGAAGCTGGGCTGAGATTAAGTGGGGTGCTAGGAGTTCCGGATCCATGGGTGAAGGGCAGAAGGAAAGCTCTGGGGTGTTCAGGGCTGGATCTACAGCATGCCTTGCCTTCCTATAGTTGTCTGGCTAGAAATGTGAACACCAGGCTGCCTCCTGGCTACCTGAACAGGAATGGGGGTGGGTGCTGGCCTCTGATTAGGAGTCAGCCTCACATAGAGGGCATCCAGAGTCTCTGCATCCCCAAAACAGCTCCAACCAGAAGACCAAGAGGGAGGGTTAAGGAGAGGCCACTGTTATATTAGTGGTTGTCAAAGTGTGGCCCCAAGATCAGCAGCAAGAGATCACCTGGGAACTTGCCAGAAATGCACATTCTCAGGCCCCTCACCAGGCTCGGTGAACCAGGCACTGTGGGGTATGGGTCCCCACAATCTGTGCTTTAACCAGGCCTCCGGGTGCTGGTTTGAGAACCACTGACTAGTGTGACACTCCCTGGCCGTGTTAGAAAGAACAACTGGTGGTGGTGGCAATCCCTCAGCCTCCAGAAGGGGAACAACTTCTCAAAATATCAAAGGGCTCTAAGTCACAACCTAGTAGGTCAAATGCTGCCCAGTGATCTTTTCCAAGACACCATTTCTGCTCACATCACTTAGCAGCTAAATCCCTTCACTGGGCCGTCACTGCGCTTAGTTTACAAAGTCCTCCCTGACCAAACCCTGCTGCCCCTCTGTGGCCCTGCCCAACTCACAGCTCTCCATTCCAGCCACAGGGATTTTACCTGCAGCTCCCTAAAGCACCAAGCTCTCTTCCACAGCCAGCCATGGTCAGCACCCCTCCCCGATGACACAGCCCTCCCTGACCGCCCCCCCCCCCTTCAGCCCTCCTGTAACAGAAGGCCCTGTCATACACACTGGGGCCCGGCCCACAGCATTCGCAGACAGGGGCCTGCGAGGCCTGATCCGGCACCCAGCAGAGGAGGGCAGAGAAGACCCATAGGAAATACTTGATGGCAAGTCTTACACACACTTAACATCCCAGCAATAAAACATTATTCCTCAGTATTTGAAAGTCTTAATTGTAATTAGGAAAAAAGTGTTTACTAAAGTTTCAAAAGCCATAAAAGAAGACTTTCGTGAGCAGGCAGAACCACAGGTAGTGGGAGACAAACATCTGCCCACCTGGGCCCTCACCTCTCAGCTCCAGCCACAGGGACTTTAAATGCAGCTCCCTAAAGCACAGTCTCTCTGGGAGGTGGCCATGGAGTAAAAAGAGGGACACAGGGAGTCCAGCACGGCTGCCTGTAACCCTCTCCTGATAGCTAGGCCAGGCCTTGCTCACACCTTCCATACCCAGGAACTCCAGATTCTCCCAGGTCAGCACCTAGACAAGCCAGGGCCATGCAGAAGGTAGCAGGGAGCTTTTTTGGTGTTCCTGTCACAGATTCACCACAAACTCAGGAACTCCAGATTCTGGGTTTGGGGATGGTCCCCGAGAAATCTCCCCCTTCCCAAAGCAGCAGCTGGGTGGCCACTTGGCTCCCAACTCCTGGTCATCTATCTTGGAGCGGCATTCGGTGTGCTGAGGAAGCCCGCAGTCCATACTTCCGAGGTGTGTCCCCAAACTGGTCCTAGGGGGAGAGGAGGGATCTGCCAGACTACTCACACCACCTTCCGCAGAGCCAGTGGGGAAGGGATACTCTGGGGACCTGGGACCTCAGGGAGAGGAAGCCAGGCAGAAAAATTAAATGAGGGGCGTCCCTTACTCCTGTCAGTAAAACAAAAAAGATCCCTTTCCAAGCACCAGCTGGCAGGTAGGAGCCGGTCTCCCACCTGTCTGGACATCCCGGCCTAAAAGGAACTCAGACGCTTTATCAGTCTCCCCCAACCCACACCAAGGCAAAAGTTTACCTTTGGGGGCACGGAGGGGGAGAGACAAGAGGGCAGCAGCCTGACAGCCATCACAGGGCACTGGGCCTCAGATAGAATCAAAACACTGCCTTCCACCAGAAGTAGACAGAACAACTATTATTTTATGGGGAAAGGGAGGGTGTCACAGGAGTGCGAAGGGGGAGGAGAGGGCCCAGTCTGGCTGTAATTAACTGGCCTGCTTCAAAGAGGGGCTCAAGATGGCTTGATATGTAAGGGGGGGGGGTGGCTGTCACAAAGTCGTCTCCCTCATCCCTGGAACAGTATGGGGTGGGGGTGGGGTGGGGAAGGAAGGTGAGGATTGCCGGGGTGGGTGAGTCTCTTTCCTGCGGGCCCATTACTGAGCGGACCCCCTCTCGAGGGCGGCCGAAGGAACTGATCCGTCGAACTGGAGCGCTCGGAAAAGCAACTATTTCAAGCGGAAAAGCACGAAAGAGGGTTCCAGGGGGCAGCTCCAGTACAAAAGGCCACCCAGATTTGGAAACCTGGCGCGGGGGTAGGGGGGGTAGGAGGGGTGGGGGGAGCAGGGCATTTAGAGGGATTTACATATGCACGTTTAGAGACAGGCGGTCCGGATCTGCCACCAAGAATGATGTGTAATATGGGACGAGCCCCTTCTCAGCTCTGGATTTCAGTTTCCCATCTAAAGAGTCGGGGGAGTGGAGAAGAGGAGGTAAACAAGAGTAAACGCTCCTTTAAATACGTGACAGCTGTGACTCTCTGACTTTACTCCTCCGGGGCCGGAAGGGCTGGTTGGGAGTCCCTTTTTCTTGGGCAAGGCTGGGCGGGGCGCTCTCACCGGGCCACTTCCGAAGCGAGCACTTGGATGTGGGCTCAGAGAGGGAACGTTTTGGGAGCAGCAACGAAAAAGACTGTGTCAGGAGGCGACGATCCGGGGCAGAGCGCGTGCGAGAGGGCAGACTCCGGAAGGAGCGTGGGAGCCCTGACCCCAGGGACCTAGCAAGAAGTTGACATAGGGACTCGGAACCAAGGCGATCCCTCAGTTTCCCCGTGCGCACAGTGGCACATTGTGGAACCTTGGGTGAGGCCAAGGGGCGCCTTACCTTGTCCTTTTTGCCAGCCCCGCTGTCCTCCGCGGCCGAGGCAGCACACTTGTTGAGCAATTTCTTGCTTCCGCAGGCCGTCGGGCTCCAGGTGCGGCCGCCCGAGCAGGCGCCCCCCGGGGGGTCTCCGGCACTGCCAGCCGCGCTCTCCACCTTGATGAGGCGGTGCTTGGGAGAGATGTAGCGCACCTCCGCCGGCGTGGTTGGGCGCCGCTCGCTGCTGCTGCGGTAGAGGTGTGGGGAGCCGGAGGACGAGGACGAGGACGCCGCGGCGCCCGCGCCCGAGGAGGCACAGCAGCAGCCCGCGGCGCCCGACGCGGACGAGGCGGAGAAGGCGCGCTGGCCTCCGCCCGGCTCCCCGCCGCCGCCGCAGTAGTCTAGGCGGCACATGGCGCGCAGTTTGCGCAGCGACGAGCCAGGCCCGTTATAGGGGTCCTCGAAGTCGCGCTCCTTCTGTGCGCGATAGGCGCGGATTAGGTCGCTCGTGCTGCCGCTGTCGTCGGGCAGCGATCCCGACGAGGCGGAGAAACAAGAGGCGGCTGCCGGACCGCAGGACGCCGAGGCGGCCGCGGGGGCCTGCGGCACGGCCTGGGGGGGCTGCGAGGGCCGCTCTCCCCGGCGCCGCTGCTCGCGGTAGTCAGGCCGCGGCGGCTGCGGGGGGCTCTTGGTCTTGCTGTTGCCCAAACTGAAGTACTTGTTCAGCCACTTGGCCATGGCGAGAGGCCGCCTAGGGCCGCGGCGCGGGAGCCAGGTCCGCCGCCGCGGCCATTCGGGGGACAGCGCTGCCGCCCAGGACCCTCGGCGCCCCGGCCCCGGCGGGGGGCGTCCGGGGCGCCTGCTCCCGACTCCAAGTTCAAGTTCTCTCCGCCGCCTCCTGCCGGCCGCTCCCGAGCTCCAGCAGCTGCAGCACCGCCCTCCGCCTCCGCCGCGCGCCGCCCGGGCTTCGGATCTCGCGCCCCTTGCGGGCGCGTCTCATGGGATCCCGGCCCACGGCTCCGCCGAGAGCGAAAGGCCCGGGCGACTCCCGCCTCGGACGCTCTGGCCGTACACTCCGCCGCGGAGCGCCCTGCTGCCCCGTCGGAGCCGCAGCCTCCGCCTTGGCTGGGATCCGCGGCTGCTGAGGGAACTTGTCGGCGTCCTCGGCCCCCCTTCTTCCTTTCCGAGAGCGCTGGGGCGATCCCGGCCCCGCAGCCGGCGAGCAAGAGACGGAAGGAGGCAGCCGGCGCCCGGCCGAGCCCGCGCGCCCGTGCCCGTCCCGGCGGCGCCTGCCGCTACCGCTGCCGCCGCCTCCCGAACCGCCGCGTGTGTGACACTCTGGCCGCCAGAGCCCGCCCCGCGCCGCGGCCCCGCCCTCCCCAGGCCCGCGCGCGCCCCGCCCCCAGCCCGCCCCAGCAGGCCCCGCCCTGCCCACCCCCACGAGCCCTACCGCCAGACCTCAGCCCAAGCCCCGCCCTCCTTGCGCCCGGGTCTTTCGCAGGCGCACCTCTCCGCGAGAGCACGCGCCACCTCCCGCGGCCGCCTCGGCGCCAGCCCCGGGGTAGTGCCTGAGGGCGCCCGGGTCCCGCGGCACTGCCGGCCCCGCCTCGCTTGCAGCCCGCCGCCGCCTAAGGCGAGAGATTGCCAGCCTGAGCCTGCTGCGCGCAGAGAACAAACCCGTCCGCATCCCCAGGGACCCGCGCACTGTACACCTTAGGGATCCCCACTGTTGGACGGGGTGCAGAGGTGGATTATAACAGGGGACATGTCTAGTTTACAGCATGAGCTGCATGAAGGAAATGCGGTGCAGAGACCCCTTAGGGACAGGGTGCCCGTCCCCTTCTTAAAGGGACGGAGACTCCGGTTCAGCCCGTGTGCCAGATCTTCGGAGGAATCTTTATGCTAATAAGTGTATCAGCAATACCGATGACGGATGCGGCCAGGATAGGCGGCCGGAGCCCGGTCCTGCACCAATCCGAGAGCCAGGCTAAGGGGAGGTCCGAATGTTGGCTTACCTTTTCACCTCTGAGGAAGTCGTCGTTTTAACCCTGTTCACGGCCAGGCAACCTGGCGCAACCTGGCGGAGCGAGCTGTGAGAACGCTCATTTTGCAGGTCGAGAAACTGAGGCCCAGAGAAGGCCACCCAGGTGTGCCTAGGTTTCAGTTCTCCGATCTGGTGGCCCCAAATGATGTCATTTACATTAGTCTACTTTGCAACTTAAGATCATCCTTTGATTATTAACCAAAAATGAGAAAACTGAGGCTGAGGCAGGGATACAGCTTGCTGTTCCTGGGCAGTGACATGCTCCCGGTAGAGACAGTAGAGCTACCTGGAAATGAGGTAACTGCCACTAGAGCTGACGCTCCTTTGCATTTGTTTGGGCAAGCCCCAGAATATGACTTAAGGTGTGAAAACTGAGACCTGACAAATTCTCTAAGAATGCTGATTTACTAGGACTTGGTACCTATATATTATAGGTGGGCTTTGGGGGAGTCTATTTTTTCTGTATCCTGTAGGAAAAGTGGGACCTGTTAAGGCAGTCAACAAGGCCAGAAGCTTTTTTGGCCAGGACACACTAGAGGTAGAGGTCAAACTCTCAATCTGAGATTCTTGGACAGGCAGGGCACGGCCAGACAGCTGTTGCCTCTTCCTGTACCTGAGACCATAGTTGAGAAGTGACAGAATCTGGGCTCCAACTTGGGTCGTACTCTGAAGCCTGTGCTCTATCCTTTCAGCCACACACAGTGATGCCTTAGAATTGACTGCAAATTGTCCCTTTAGGATCAAATTATTTGCTCTTTCCCCCTTTCGTCAGACAGAACTGTCATCCTCTAGAAGGAGTTGAATTTTCCAGACCCACTATATAACCCCCCCAATCACAGACACCATCACCAACTACACAGCCCTTTCATTGCCTGAAATCTACTTAGCATTTCACAGGAAATAATCTAGGGTGTGTGTGTGTGTGTGTGTGTGTGTGTGTGTGTTGTGTTGTGTCTAGGGGATAATAAAAAAAACCCAGAAGTTGTCCTGGGCTAAGATGTTTATTTTGGGTATCCCTAGACTTAAATATCTCAAATTACCCTTTAAGTCATTCCTCTGCTCTGTAAGCACTTAATTATTCTGCACATAAGGGAGGCCCAAATAGAAAAACTGAAAGGCAAGGTCATCCTCATTGTAAGCCCCACTTTTCAGCTGGCTACCTCCCTTCCCATTTCTGCTTCTAGGCTCCGGAAGAAGAACCAGCCAGATCCTGGCAAAAGGCCAGGTGATCCAGAACAAGAACGTCCTCTCCAGGATCTGGAAATTTGTTCCCTGCATCTGGGTTGCACGGTTGCACATGGAAGAGTTCTCGCTGCCTTTTCCAAAAGTTTAGGAAGAGAAGTTATATTTCACAACTTATTTTTTTCCATTTCACTTTCAGCATGCCATGGGGTCAGACCCACTTTTCCATGTGATACCTCTGCTGGGGTGTAATTTGCAAGCCAAAATTATTGTAATGCTATAGTATTATGCCAAGAACTTCCAGAGCACTTGTGTATCTGCTCAACCCCTACATGGTCTGTATATAATTAACTCTACTCAGCATCCCGGCAATCTGGTGTTATTCCCCGTTTACAGATGGGGTAACTGGCCTAAGGTAGTATTTACTTCAAGCAGGCAAAAACACATGGGTGTTTTCCTTTGGGAACTAGTAGAGACACATCTTACAAGACTCAGTGTCAGAAATAATCACTCGGAAAGGAAACAGAAACGTTCCTAAGAATGATGTTGGAGAAGCTGTGTGACGAATGATTTGAGGAGACAGAGACTTGCAGGAAAATGGTCAGAGCACCGTGAGGGTTAGAGCTGGGCAGACTCTCATTTCAGAGAGACAGCCTCCTCATTTCACAGAGGGAAAACTGGAACCAGAGAAGGGAAGAAATTGAGTCAAGAGGCACAGCTGGGATTGGCACCCAGTTTCTTCACATCACGAACCCAACATTATGCCCATCATTCTTGGCATGTTTTACTTTCGTGTCTCCCTCAAACAGCCCGTTGTCCCCTCCCTGATTTTCTTATTGGAAGGATTGGGTATGGCCCTGTTTCTGTTTCTGCCCTCTCTCAACATCTCACGTTAGACCAAGGTGGAGATATGGCAGCTCTTTTCTCTGTACCTCCTCCCAATATCTGGAGGTAGGCTACACCATTGGTAGAGGCCTGGAAAAATGGTGCCAGTAACCCAATGGACTCACCTACTTCTTTCATTTCAGTCCATCAAATGTTAATGTCAGTCCCCTGCTGTGTGCCAGGCCCCAGGGCAGGAGTCTGGGCCAGGAGCATAGATTTGGGAGTCATTAGTGCTCTCATCCTTGACACCTTCTTTCATTCCTACTCCATCCTCTCCATCCGCAAGGAATACGTGGGATGCTACCACTTCTCACACCTCCATTGCTTCCACCCCTGCCCAACACTCCACCTCTTGCCTGGATCATTGCAGGCATCTCTTACCCATTTTCCCTGCTTCTGTTTCAACACAGCAACCAGTGATCCTATTTTTTTAAAAAAAGATCTGTTTATGGCCCTGTGCTCAAATCCCCCATGAAATCCCCATGTCCATAATAGTACGTGCCAAACTCCTTACAGTGGTCCATAAGGCCTTGGATGATCTAGTGCCCTTGAATCCCTTACCTTATCTTTTGTCCTGTCTCTTGCTCCAGGCAGGCTGCCTCTTCTTGTTCCTTGAACACTCTCTCACCCTGGGCCCTTGCACTACGTGTTCTCTGACAGGACTACTTTCCCCAGCTGTTTCTATGGCTCACCCTTCACCCCCTTCAGGTCTTATTCAAATGTCACCACTCAGTGAGGCCTTCCCTGGACGACATGTCTAGAATGGTTGACCCCACTCAACACTTCCTACCTGTCTTCCCTGCTTTAGTTTTCTGAGTATCACTCACCCTCATTTCACAGACAGCGTATTTTACTCATTTTTCATTTATTCTTTGTCTTGCCCCAGGATGGGGCAGGGATCTTTTTTCTTTGTTCACTGCATATCTCCAGCATCCAGAACAGTGGCTGACACTTTGTAGGCATGCAATAAATATTAGTTGAATGAATGTGAGTGATTGATCATGGAGGGTAGATAACATGGCAGAGGGGTAAACTAAAGCTTGATATTTCTATCTGCCTCCGATCCGGTGCTAGTGGCTATTAGCTTTGCCTGGTGGTGGGAGCATATGGTCTGGGGTTCCATTCCCAGACTGAGTCTCTTAAGTGGAGAAAGCAGCATGAGATTCAGCCTCCTCTTCCCAGCATCTGGAGGGGACTTTAGGAAGGTTGTGGCATCCAGGTAGCCCCTTCCACACAAGTCTCAGTTGTGCTGACGTGCAAACCTGTCTGGGTGTCGCTGAGCCAGCTGTTGTGCTCTCCACCTCAGGTACAACTAATCTTGGGAATCTCATTACTGGTCGAAAGATAATCCTCTGTATCTAGATTAAAGGCTGTGTTTTGACCATTACTGTGCATTGAGCATTGAGCTGACAGTTTAATTGAGCTGTTTATGCCGCTGCCTTGATCTCTTCCCAGAGAATTTACAACTAATTCCGAGTGTCTCTGCGAATTAAGTGGGCCTCTCCCGACATGCTTTGCTTGTAGTTTGCCTGTGCCAAATCCCACTTGTCCTTGTGTTACCCAATTATGGGGTCTCGCTCACAGCTGTCTCTGGCTGGTACCACTTCCAGCCCACTTCCTCCCTCAGGTGGCCTTAATGATACAGCCCAGAGAATGGCCATACCCCAGGACAGCCTCTGTGACACCTGCAGCAATAGAAAGGTGGGTGGACATGGTGACTGGGCAGGAAGCAGAGAAGACGTAAATCATACTGACCCAGTTTGAAGGCAACTGACAATAACCCCCTAACAAGAAGAGGGTATAAGTGTTATTAGCACAGTTAAGTGTGGTGGAGGAAAAGAACTGTGGTCTGAGATCAAAACTCCTGCGTTCCTATCTTCTGACTTCTTACATGATCTCTAGGGCCTCCATGTTACTATCTGTAAAATGGTACCTGGCAGATCGGTTCTCATTCTGTCTTATGGAAGTGTCTAAGGGTAGAGTTGCCAGATTGAGAAAAACAACAACAACAACAACAATAACAAAACAAGATATCCATGCAATTATTTGGGACATATGTACAGTAAAATGTCATTCGTTGTTTATCAAAATTCAAAACTGGGTGCCCTATATTTTATCTGGGGATCTCGCCCATGGGTCCCTGTGGAGGATAAAGAGGGTTTACCCCCCCCCCAGCCCCAGCCTCTGCTGATGAAATGGACAAGAGTAGACATTCTCAACCTCTGCTGAACATTAGAACCTCCTACAGCACTTATACAAAGCCCAGGGACGAGTCTGTATTCCAGACCGATTAAATTAGAATTTCTGGGGGTGGATTTAGGCATTTGTACTTAAAAAAAAAAAAAAAAAAAAAGTGCGCAGGTGAGTCCAATGTGCAGCCATGTTTGAAAACCACTGGACTAGAGCAGATGTTCTCAAAGTGAGTTTCCTGGGCCAGAGCATCAGCCTCACCTGAGCGCCTGTTAGAAACACAGATTGTCCTTCTGACTCCCAGCCCTTCCGAACCAGAAACTGGAGACGGTGGCCAAGCAAGCCCTCCAGGTGACTCTGCTGTAGCTCAAGTTGAGAGCCAGTTTGAAAGTCCCTTTGATGACAATAGAAACAAGTGTCTTTGCGGGCCTGGAAAGCAAATTTGTTGAATTGCTTTGCAGTGATGCATCTTAATGGTCAAACTCCCTGTCCTCTGGCAATTGAACCATAAATGATGGAGGTTGCAAATTGAGTGCAGTGGCTTTTTCAGTCCTAAACATCTGTCTGATGGCACTCTTGAAAGTCACCATTGGGATCTGGAGTTTATTGGCAGGAGGATAAGTTAGGCCAGGAAGAGCCAGGAGCGGACCAGAGGGTTCCGAGGGCCTCAAGTTCGCAGGTCAGGCGGCCTGAGGCCCACCAGAAGGGGTTTGGAGCCTGTGGGCAAGGAGGAGCGGAAAGCGTGGCAGAAATGAACGAGACAGGGCTAGAGGGCAGTAGGTCAGCCCAGGTCCCAAGGAGGCTGGGGCTGTGAGAATCAGGGATATCTCCAGGACTGGCTAGGTAGAGTCAGGCACTACTTCTGCGAGGAGCCAGGACCAGGGCAGGCCAGAGCTGAGGCAGACTAGAAGAGGCAGGTCTCAGAGGCAGGAAAGGAAGGCTGCATTTGTTTTGGTTTGGTTTGTTTTGTGTTAAGAAGCAAGTGACGATTAAGAACAGAGCAGCATTTTCCTGTAGCCCAGGATGACTTAAAGACAAGCCCACGAGCACCATCACGTTTTCTTTTATGGGGGTCTCACAGTCACAGGCTGATTGCGGTGCCAGGTGCCCAGGATGTGTGACTCTCCTGTCCTTGAGAGACATCTGGAGGGCAGGCAGTAGGGGCATTATTCATTTCTGTCCATCCCCAGGATTCGCTCAGTGCCTGCCAAATGCTAGGCCCTGAGTGACTGCCTGTGTGTGGAACTGCATCCAGTAGAAATCCAACAAATCATGGTTCTTACGTATGAGTTATCACCTCAAGCCTTAATGAACCTCACCACCGAGAAACCACAGACATTCCCACGCAAAAGGGCACTTGTCATCCTTGTAGAATCATTGCAGACTCTTTTCCTGGCTACCTCCCTTTCTCCTTTCCTTCCACTGAGCACTTCTTTGTAAGGCCAGATGTTAGACTGGCCCAGCTCCCTCACAAGGGCTTTGCACACTGTAGGGAACTTCAAAAAGTAGGCAGAAAGGCAGCAAGCATTGACACCTCCAAAATTATTACACGTACCTGGGTTCCAATGTGAATGACTTTGTGTGCTAGTGTATAAAACTATACATCTGAAGAGTTTAATCCAATTCTCCTCATCTCCAAAATAAACCAGAGTTCCTGAAAAGGTGAAACATTACTTTAAGTGCTACAGTTGGGAAAATAATTTATTTCTTCAATGTTAAACCACGCAAGAAAATGTTCTTCTGATGCAATTTCCATCCTTTCACTTTGGCTGTCATATTTAAAGACAATTTTTAAAAGTTGCTTTCCATGCATAATTTTCTCCTGATATACTTTGGTTTTTTTTCTTTCTTGAATCAAAATGGTTACCATGCTGCCGTTTGCGGCTTTTCTAAGTGGGATGCATTGGTCTTAGCCAGAGCCAGGAAAGAGTTAAAGCTGCAAATGGTCTTCTGTTTTCTGTCTCAGTTTGGGGGTGGATTGGGGGTGGAGACTGCCCAATTGTCTGTCCTTTTCTTCCCCTCCCTAGGGTTGAGTGCTGGACACTGAGTCTCCCAAAATAACTTAGACCCTGTGGATAAATGCCTGGGGGAGCTGGTTTGAAAGAGAGGATTCTCAGGATCAGAAGGAAACTTGCCTGGCCAAATGAGCTGCTTTCTTGGCTGGAAGAGAGGAGCCCAGCCACCTTCTAACCTAAATGTCCACTAACAAGCCTTCAGTGGGTTACAGGGAAACCAGGTGACCACTGTCAGCTTCTTTCACCCAGGTGGCATCTGGGTGACCTTCTCCAGAGAGAATCCTGTAAGGCAGTGGGCATGGCTTAAAGAGGTTCTAGCAGATCCAGGCAGAATCTAAGTGGGCCTCTGGGTCATTAGAATTTCTGGAGCTCTTGGAGTTTATGAGATGCTGTAGAATCATTGCTTATCGTACATGTCCAGAGGAGGTTGGTTTTTGCAGCTTCCCAGAGTCATGGTGAGTGGAGGGGGTCCTTCTTCTGGGGCCTCAGAACCCACTCTGATCCTTTTAGTACTAATGTACAGATAATGATGGATTTGGGGGCTCTAGACTGCAGGCTCCCCTTACCCCCCATGCTGGGGCAGCATTTCAGTCACACACTTTGAGTCTGGAGCTAGCAAAGCCCAGAGAGAAGCACAGCTTTCTTCCTAAATCTCCCGCTTTCATCTCTATACGCAACTCAATTCGTAGTTTCATTTGCTCCCATTTGTGGACATTTTTTGTGGTGGGCATAACCGTCTTATGTTATATTAGGCTCTCACCACAGGAATTCACTTCTCCAGTGGACCAATTTTGCTATAATGTAGCACATCCACAATGGCTGGGGTGTGGGCCAGAGGGGCTCAAGCTTGAGTGTGCCTCGGAATCATCTAGAAAACAGTATGAGAATGTACGCTCCCAACACCACTGCTGAGAAGCCAACTCAGATCCCAGTGGGGCCCAGGAATCTGCGATTTTACATGAACCACAGCTGATTCTGCTCAGATGGGCCAATGACCCCACTTTGCGAAGCTCTGGCTAGTCTCTGAGCTCCAATCCATGGCATAAGCCAGCAAGTCATGGATGGATGCGTTTCTGACTTTTGTCCCTGTGGCCCAACATTCAGAGGGTCAGCCAGCCTGCGTCCCAATATCCCTGTGGGGTGTCACGTTGCCTCAAATAGGGACACACAGTATTCTTATTTCTCCGGAGCAAGTCTCCCTCAGTGACCAATTGAACGCCTCTGAGATGAAATGGGGATAAGACAGGAGGAAGGAAGGAGAATAAATGTGAACACTAAGAGCACAAGAGAACACTGTCCTGGCCACTGTGTATTAACATGGTCATTTTCCAGCTGGGCTATGAGAGCTCGGCGGTCACACACCTAGTAAGTGATAGACTCAGTCAGGTATGTTCAACTTGAAGGCCTTCCTCTTCTCTTTTCTTGTCTTTTTTGGGGGGTTGGGAGAGGAGAGTGGATGCATTTAATATTTTTCCCTCAACTTTTTATTTTGAAAAATTTCAAACTATAGAAAAGTTGCAAGAATAATACAGTCAATCCCACAGACCCATTTTGCCACATCTGCACTCTATCTATCTATCTATCTATCTATCTATCTATCTATCTATCTATCTGTCTGTCTATCTATCATCTATCTATCATCTATCTATCTATCTATCTATCTATCATCTATCTATCATCTATCTATCTATCTATCTATCTATCTATCTATCTATCTATCAATCATCTATCTAATTTTGCTAATCCATTTGAGAATTACTTGGAAACATTGTATTGCTTTACTCCTAAATATTTCAGCTCATCTCCAAAGAACACGGGCATTCTTCTACAAAACCACAATAAAATTGTCACACTGGGAAGTGTAACATTAATACATTACAATTTAATATCTGGTTTACTTTACCAATTGTTTATACAATGTCCTTGATAGCATTTGTTTGTCTGTTAGTTTTTTGATTCAGCATCCAATCCAGGATTACTCATTGGATTTGTCACATCTCTTTAGTCTCTTTTCATCTAGAACTGTATTTCACCTTTTTTTTTTTTTTTTGTCTTTCATCACAGTGACATTTTTAAAGAGACCAGGCCAGTTGTTTTGCAAAATATTGCTCAATTGCATTTGTCAGATTGTTTCCTCCTAATTGTATTCTTCTTAGGGCTTCATGTCAGAGGGACAAAGGCTTTGACCTTTGGGTTGTCCTGCACTGCCTCTTGCCAAGTGAGTATGAAGTCTGACGCTTTGAATTGCTCAAAGGACCAGCAATGGGAAGAAAAGTAGCATAGCTTGGTGGAAGGAATGCAGGCCTAGAAGAGAAACATAAGCTAGTTCAAGTTCTGGCCTTGATCTCTAGATGATTGACCTTGACCATATCAATTAATATCCCTAAATCCTGGTTTTCTAATTTGTAAATGTAGATGATTTCTGCTCTGCAGGATTAAAACTAACATAAGTAAGAAATCTAGCAGATGATCTGATGTATAATTAATTGTAACTTCAAAAATGGCAGGTATTATTATTAAGTCCTTAATTATAATACACCAAAATATCCTGTGTCTTCTTCTAACACATCTCTCAGACGCACCTTTTCCTGTGTTTTCACATCTCTCCGCTTCTTGGGCACCTCTATCGTCACTGCCCCCTTCCTGTTGCCCACACATGCATCTGTCCCATATATGCCACCACTTGTCCTAAAATGTGGTCCTTGCCATCATATTCACCTGACCTTCTTCTTACTGGTACCTCAAGTCTGAATGCCTGGCATTCAGCACCTTCCATAGTCTCACTACATCCCACCTGCTTGAATTTACCTCCCATTATTTCCCATGGAGAAGTGTGATTGCTCTTAATTTGGCAGCTGGCACATTCTTCCTTCCCTTTCTTCATCAGAGTGACAGACCCTTCCCCTCCGCTATCCCTGGGGTGTACCCATGTATCATTTAGGGTGTGGGCACAAACAGGAACTATCTCAAGTAGGAAAGAAAGTCAGGTGCTTACAAAATCATTGGAAAGTCTGGACAGAGATCAAGGAGGGTCGCCAGTTCACTGTCACCAGCTTTCATAGGAATTTGAAAGAACTCAGGAAACCAGGAGGGATGATAACAGCTGCCTCCAATCCTGAGACACAAGAGTTTCAGGAAAATTTTTAGACTGCAAAGTGTCATGTCTGCCTAAGTCTAAGGTTTGACACTGCCAGAGCAGCAAAAATCTGGCTTCTACCTTTCTTCTGCTTTTCACATCCTGGCAAGCGCTTCTCATTGATGTATTTTACTCTAGGATCCGTAGACAGAGATTTGGGATATACACATCCCAGACTTCTAGCCCCTGTGACATAGGGAAGAGCATAGAAGGGGTGCTGAGCCAATGAAGGTCTTTCCTTGGGACTCTTCTGATACAACGAGTGGGGAAGACTTTCTTGGCTTCTGGAGTCATAGCTGGAAGTACACGAAACTGATTACTTTAGAGGCCATCTTCCCTGACTTCTGGGGGAAACCCAGCTGTGGGTAGGAGAGAATGAGACCCTCAAGGGGTGAAAAACAGAGCTGACGGGAAAGAGAGAGAGCTGATAACATGTGAAGTTGTGTCATGGCCAGTGCTATTCATGTCCTTCTCAATTATTTCAACCCATAAATTTATTTTTTGCCTAAGTTAATTTAAGTTGGATTTCTGTTAATTGCAACCAAAAGGGTCTTAACGAAGAGCAGAAGGGAAATAATCAAACATTGCAGAGTCAGAGTATGTTATGGGCTATGCAAGAGGACTAACAAAGTGGTCTGAGCACCCAGAGGAGAAGATAATAAGAAAGGAGCTCATGTCCATTTTATCTTTTATCTTGGAAATATTATTTTAGTCATAATTTTTATCTTGTTATTCTCAGAGCCTTTGCTTCCTTTCAGAATTTTCTGCTTCCTTTTCTTTTTGTGATATTGTGATTTATAACAAATATATATTTGGTCTTCATCCTGTAGCTCATACAGAGCTCCTAAAATCTTAAGAATTTCTTAAGTATTAAGAGCATAAAAGTGAAATGGGTGTCTTCTGTTATTCATAACAAGGCCCTTTCAACCGTGCCTGAATTTATGTTAATGAGGTGACTTTTGGAAAGCCCCAAAGGATAGGGGGGCTGGTTGCCAGGGGAACCAATCTTGTGATTAAAGTGTTGAAACTTCCAGTCACCCCTTCTTCTTCCCCCTCCAAGAAGGGGAAAGGGGCTAGAGATTGAACTAACTAACCACCAATGGCCAATGATTTAACCAATGATATCTAAATAATGAAGCCTCCACAAAAACTCAAAAGATGGGGTTCAGAGGGCTTCTGGGTTGGTGAACACACAGAGATGGGGGACAGTGGCCTACCTGGAAAGGGCAGGGAAGCGCTGCACCCTTTGCCCTATGCATCTCTTCCATCTGGCTGTTCCGGAGTTACATCCTTTTATAATAAACCTGTAATCTAGTGAATTAAGTTTTCCTGAGTTCTGTGATCTGTTCTTGTAAATTAATCAAAACCGAGAAGCTCCAAGTTATAACTGGTTGGTCAGAAGCACAGGTAACTTGGAGTTGTAGTGGGTGTCTTGTGGGGGTGGGGGGCGGTCTGGTGGGACTGAGCCCTTAACCTGTGTTATCTGATGCTGTCTTCAGGCAGACAGTGTCAGAACTGAGTGAAAGTGTAGGATGCCCAGTTGGGGTGGCAGACTTGCTTGATGTATGAAAACCCCCACATCTGGTGTCAGAAGTAGTTTGGTTACAGTGTGAAAGTAAAGGAGACACATACGTAGGAGTGTTTTTCCTTCACTTCTGTCTTCAAAATGCTTCTGTCTTCCAAACACCAGTTCAAATCTCTCTCTCTCCAGGGGCCCTCCTAACTACTTCACCCCATTGCTGAATCCTGGAAGTTCTTGGAACAGAGAGTTGGACATCAAATTGTCTTTTAATTTTTTTGGTGTGTTTTGACTCCCCTTATTGAATGTGAACTCCTCAAGGTCATGGACTACATGTTATATCCTCTTTGTACCTCTCCTTCAATTGCCAGATTTATCACTATTGACTGGTACTCAATGAATACTTGGGAGTTGATGGACTGATTGCTCAATGGGGAGGCTGATGTTGCCATGGGCAATTAACTGGAAGGGTTGGAGTAAAGGAGAGGACTGCTGTCCATGTACCAGCCATCCAGGAATAAGGAAGCCTTTCCAGAAAGAGTAATTAAACTGGCTAAATATGCTTGGCACATAGGGGTGGACTCTTAGCCCTAAGTAGTGCACTTCTCTTAGTGGCCACAAGGGGGAGGCAGACAGCACGGTCCAAGTATCTAGTTGTCCACGTGGCAGCTGGATCAGCCAGGCAGCTATTACAACTAAGCCCTGCTAGAAAGGAGATCTTGGGTACAGGTCATTTGTACAGGACAAAGTGGGCTTCCAGTTAGAAGCCCTGGAAAGCAGGATGCCTGAACCAAGGTGTGGAAAGCCAAAGGATAAACAAGTGGATAGTGGACATCAACAGGCATCTAGAATGTAAGCTGAATCCTCCAAAATCAAAGCAGTGAGTGAACTTTAAGGCATCTGTTCTGCCAAGGACAAGGGAGGGAGTGCCTCACTGCCTTGGTGAAGGAAACAGGACATCCAGACATGGTATCACAGCCAGGGCAAAGTCTGGGAGGCAGGAGTCTTGCAGTCCCACCTCTAAGCTTGTAGGTTCTCAGCCCTTTGTCTATGGCACCTGATGCATGTTTTGCTGTGTGACTTGAGGGATGACCTTCTGTCATGCTGGGTGTCATGCTCAGATCTCGCTTCCCACATAAGAATGCAGGACATGGTGAGGCCAAACAGGAAAACCCATGGAGCCATACATAGGGGAGTCATACCACTATAGTCTCGCTGGCAGCTGGGTTGGAGACACAGGAAGCAGGAGCCACATGATCTGTAACCTGCTGTCCACTTCTCTGCCAACCAACCAACCCCACTTGCTAGTTGCAATCCGCCGTGCTAACTGCAATCCACTCTTGCTAGCTCAGCCACCATCTTCTTGCTAGCCCCCTATTTTCTGCTAGCGTAGCCACAGCAGTTATATTAGTGGCCAGTGGCTCACTGGTTACAGCTGACGGCCAACTAGCCACAGCTGATGGCCATCCAATCACAGTTGATGGCCGTTTACTACCCGAGCCAGCACCTTTCCACTTGAGGCCAAGAGCCTGGAAACTGCACTCCTGGCTCTGTCCGCACACCTTCCTCACGCTGAGCCTCAAGTGTGTTGTCCTATAAAAGGGGATTGGTGTCTGGAGTCTCAGAGACCAGCCCTATCTTTGCACTGGTATCCATGAGAGCCAGGGATCCTTCTAGCATAAATGGTCTCCGGGGTTATGTGAACAAAGCATTTCAGTTGGCTACAAAGACATTTCTTCATTACCCCTGTTTTTGCTCACCTGGTTTCTTTAAAATTGTTGATGGGCCCTGACCCATGCGACCACGGTTGGAGCTAAGCAGTCTAACTTTTAAATGCATTGCCCCATGTCATAGCACACACCAAAATGCCCCTACATCCCACTATAAATGCAATTATTAATTCCTGTAAAATAATCTGGAGGGCATTTTTATTATTTTTCTTTGAAGATTATTTGGCTAATTTAATTTCAGTGGCTATGGTTTCTCAGAAAGGATTGTACTTAGTGAGGAATTCCTTGAAGTGAAAGAATCCACTGATTGTTTGCAAATATAATAAAATTTTCATGGATATCAAATTGAACCATTTAGGGAGTTGACGTTATACTATATTTTGGGGACAGTTAAATTTCTATTCTGGAATTTTCTCTTTGGATCTGGGAGTCAACAAGAATGTGGTATACATTTTTTGAGGCTCTTGAAAAGCTTGTATGTCCTCAGTCCCGTGTCTATGGCACCTGACAAATAAAATCCTCCTGCCTGAGGCAGCTGAGTCGGGTTTGGGGGTGCGTCACTTCTTTCAGTTGTTACATTTTGTCTTATGTCTTCTGGCCTAGGAGCCAGAGCTAGCTTTTAGGGTACCAACGAGAAAAGGCACCCCCTCCCACTTCCTTTTAATCTCAGAAACTTCATTGTAACCCTATCTTTCAGCCCTGTCGTATCCAGGACCTAGCCAGGACCTCAGGTAGCAGAATCTCCCTGCTGTGGGATTTTTATAAAGACAGGTTCCTCCCGGGTGTCTCAGCCACACCACATTCAAGCCAGACACCATTCCCATTGTCAACATTTCCACAGAAATAGATACCGCACCAAAGGCAATATCTTGCCAGAGAATGAGCTTTCTCTTGCTGATAATTTCTCTCCATAAACATTTTTGAGATGAATAGGTGTACCTTTCCGGAACAGTGGGCAGATGCTGGGGTGTGAAATGACTTGTGTGGCATGATTTATGGATGAGGGGAGGGTCCCCAGGACTGCCTTTCATTTCCCCAGCCTTTGACTGGTTGCAGAGCACCAGGTTTCTCTTCTGAAGCTGATGGAGGAGCAGCCACTTTGCTCACTGCTATTCACCTGAAGCTTTACAGGCCCATCTTGGGCACACAGAGAGAAAGAGGGAGTCTCCCAGAGTTGGTGCAAAATGCCACCAGCTTGTAACACTGGGGCCACCGTGAAGTCCTAGGTCCCCTGATGCATTTCCCATCAGTATCATAGTCTTCAGATACTTCATTTTGCTGCTGTTTTTCTATTTCCCTCTCTCTCTGTTTATAACAGCGATGAAGGGAATGAATTCCTTCCCATCATGGTGTTGATGAATCTCAAAAGAAAAAAAAGGAGATGTGATCTCAGAAAAATAAAGAAGCTAACATAAAAACGGCAGACACAGTGACCTTCAACAAAATGAACAAATGTGGGATTTTTCCATTCATCTCTCTCTGGGGGATGAGGAGGGTGATTGTTAATAACAAAGTGGCACGAATCATTTGCTGACAGTTCATTGGGGTCTCTCTGAAGTCCAGAGTCAACAATACTAAATGACTCATGAAGGTGGCAAACCACAAATGGATGGGTGGGCACACAAGCTCAAGTCCGGGGCACAGGCTTCGAAAAGGGTTTATTCTCACCACAGGATAGGGATACCAGGTTTTGCAAATAAAAATATAGGATGCCCAATTATACAGTTAGTTGACTCTTGAGCAATAGGGTTTGACCTTACAGGCAGATTTTTTCCCCCCCCATAAATACAGCCAGCCCTTTTGTATTTGCGAGTTTCACATCCGGGGATTCAATCAACCTCCTTTCGAAAACCGTATTTTCGTATTCCTAACCTCGGATTCCCAACCGCAGATGGAAAGTGCTGTTTTCCATTTGCAGTTAGTTGGTCTAATCTGCAGCTGTGAAGAGCACCCTGCAGAATCAATAGTTACCGTGGATTTTCAACTGCGTGAGGGTTGGCGCCCCTAACCCCCACGTTGTTCAAGAGTTAACTGTATTTGAACTTCAGGTAAGCAACGAATAATTGTTTAATATATTTGGGACATACTTGTACTGAAATGTATATGTTGTTTATTGGAAATTCATATTCAACTGCGTGTCCTGTATTTTCTCTGGCAACCCTTCCCCAGAAACACAGCTCGTTTCTTCGTTTCTCAAGTACTTACACATGTCTAGGCTCAAACTCCACCAGGAGGAGGCTTCCTCCAGTCTCAGCTTCTTGAATCTTATACTGTCTTACAGGTACAGCTCAAATACCACATTTTTGCGAAGACTTCCCCTAAGTCAATTCCTCCTTCCCTTTTGTCCCCTCCTCCCATAGCATTTTATTTCCCTAATTCTGTTTTTATTTAGTTGGTTGTAAGTCTGTTTTCCCCACCAAACTGGGAGTAACTTAAGGGCAAGGACTATATCTAGATTCTTTTTCCCATTGTCTCCAGTATAGCTTTGCCTATGCCTGATGTGTAATGCCTGATGTGTAGTCGGTACTCTGAACGTTTGCTGAATGAATGAATGAATGATCATAGCTCACATACTTGGAATGCTAACTGTGTGCCAGGCGTGGTTCTAGGCACTTTACATGAATTTCAGTCCTTTAATCTTTGAGGAACTCTTTGACGCAGACATCATTTTTATTTCCATTTTGGAGATGGTGCAATGGAGGCATAGAGAAGCTCACGGTCACAGAGCTCCTAAGGGGCAAAACTGGGATTTGAACCCAGGCAGTATGGCTTCCAGGGTTGGTGCTCTTAGCTTCTGTAATATATTGAATGGATGAACAGAAGAGAGAGTGAAAGAACAAATGAAGGAATGCATAAGCAGAGGCAGCAAACAGGTACTGAGATCAGGACCCAAGAGGTAGAGCTAAGGTAGGTGTTAGGAAAGCAGAGACTGGAGGAGTCAAGGAGATATCAAGAAGACAAGCTGAGGGACGAACCTAGGTGAATCGGGAACTTGAACACAAAAGGCAGTTTAGCAGCAAAATGGGCTGATCTTGTTTCTGCTTTGGAAGTCAATCCTTGTGTCCCATACCCTCTCTATCTCTGCAGGGGACTGGCTGTAACTTTCTTCCCAGCTTCCTGCCCCCACAGCCCTCCTCTTCCTGGAGCAGAATTCACTCTCTCCTAAGAGTCTCAGGCCAGCGGAGCTCTGAGACCAATCTGTCTTTCCCTGGCTCTCAGCTAGCAGTTAACAGGCTTGGCGCCAGCGCTGTTTTCTTGGGCTCCCATCCCTCTGCATCTCGTGCACCTCTGCCTGGCTTTTGCCACAGGTGTTACACAAAGGAACCGATGTGATCTGCAGAGGGTGACCATGGCCTCCATCAGGGTGCCGCCATGGTAATTCTAGTTATGTAATCACCCCTTCCTCTTCAAGCCTATGGGAACAGTAGACAGTGGCTCGCTCATGCCTTCCACCTAGTCTTTTCTATTTTTTAAAAATCGTGGTTAAAAAAAAAAAGTAACATGAAATTTACCGTCTTAGCCATTTTTAAGTGTACAGTTCAGTAGTGTTAAGTATATTCACATTATTGTGAAACAGATCTCCAGAACTTTGCATCTTGTAAAACTGAAACTCTGTACCCATTACACAACAATCCCCCTTCCCCACCTCCAACCCCTGGTAACCAACATTTTACTTTACTCTAGGTATCTCGTATAAATGGGGTCACACAATATTTGTCTTTTTGTGACTGGCTTATTTCATTTAACATAATGTCTTCATCCATGTTGTAGCATGTGTCAGAATTTCCTAACTTTTCAAGGCTGAAGAATATTTTGTTGTTTGTATGTACCACATTTTGTTTATCCATTCACCTGTTGATAGACGTTTAGGTTGTTTCCATATGTTGGCTTTTGTGAATAATGCTTCCATGAACGTGAGTATACAAATATCTCTTCAAGTCCCTGCTTTCAATCCTTTTGGATACATACCCAGAAGTGGTATTGCTGGATCATATGGGGGTTCTATTTTTTAATTTTTTGAGGAACCTCCATGCTATAGCCATTGTACCATTTTACATTCCCACCAGCAGTGCACAAGGGCTCCAATTTCTCCACATCCTTGTCAACACTTGTTTTCTGTTCTTGTTTCTAGAGTAGCTATCCTAATGGGTGGAAGGTTGCCTTGAATCTATTCTTTATTAGGTGGCTGTGTTTCTGGGGAGGCTTAGAGTGATCTCTGATTATTCACTGGAATTGAGCAATGGGGAAAGTATAGCACCAAGCTAGGGACAGATAACCTGATAACCTAGATAAAAAGCTATGCTAATTCTGTCAGTGACTTGGTGACTGGGCAAGTTGTATAACTTCTGAGTTTCCATCTGCTCACTGGGGACAAGGCCTTCTTGATGACAATCTCCTGCATCCTCTGCCCGGATGTTTCCTTCAGGAAAAGACAGGAAGTGAGAGATGGGAAATGACTTGTTAGGTATGCGTCTTAATCTCAGCAGCCATCACCCTGAGTACATTTTGTTTCTTTCTTTTTGATATAAAAATAATTAATGCTTATGTTTAAAAAATTAGAAAGCTCATAAAAGCATGAAAAGAATGGAAGTATTTATCTATCATTTCATCACTGGGAGGCAACCACTGATAACACTTTGCTCTGTTTCTTGTAGTTTTTTATTTTTTCCATAAGTGAGGCAAACTCCTTTAATCCTTGAGAGGACTGCTTTTTCTAAAGAAGAACTACTTTTCACAGCGATCAGTAACAAAGTTATCCAAGCTCTCAGTTTTTTAAATATATCTTCCTTTGTGCTAGCTCACTTAGATGTGTCACTTTGAGTGAAAAGCAATTAATTACAGTGGAAACGCTGCTTGGAGACATCTTGTGAAATTATGTTAATATGTATTGAGAGAGAGAAAGGAAGGGGAAAGGGAGCTGAGGGGCAAAACAACCAGTCTATTTAAATGGATAATTTCCTTTCCTTTCAAGTTCCAGAGTTGAGGGTCACTATATTTCTGAAAGGACTACAAAGCTATTATTGTAGCTCCAATTTGTCAAAATCAGTAAAACTCAACGGAAAAAAGCAAAGTTGATAAACCAGTAAAAAGAATGACTTTGGTAAATGTAATGTAAAAGAAAATTTTTTTTTTAAAGAACACTGCTATATGAGTTAAGGAAAAAAAAAAAAATCTACATGATAAATGTGAAGATTAAAAGGTGGAGTGTAGAAAGCTCTTCATGTAAAAGGCACCTTGTCAGGAATTTCCAGCCTCAGGAAAGATGCTTGAGGATCTTTGAGCTGGTGTTGTCTAAAGGGATTGAGCTTTGGTGCTGATGGAGACCCAGAAGCTTTCTCTTTGTAGCCTGTCTGAGACCCCTGAAGATGGCCTGACCTGTCTTCTGGGAATAATGAATGCATGGAAAGTGTTTAGCACAGCACCTGGCAAAGAGGAAGTGTTCAATAATTAGGTATAATTGCTATTATCTGGTGTGGAGGAGGGAGCAGGATTCTGGGTCTTCTTGGTAGTGTTGTGGGGGTGGGAAAAAGTCACACTTGGAAAGGGGGCAGTGGCGGGAAATGATTGGTTTATATGTTTTCTAATTCCTCTTTAATTCTAGGTTTCCAGGGCTCTGGATAGGAAAGGTGTGTGTGCGCGCACACGTATGTGGGGTGTGTGTGTGTGTGTGTATGTTGGGGCATGTAGAGTGGGAAGGCTCAGGGAGGAGGAAGAGAACTAATACAGAGGGAGCCAAAAAATGTATACACATTTTAAGAAAGGAAAAACCTGTATTAAAATTACACTGATGGTGACCACTTTGAGCACCTCTTGTAATTGCAGAAGTCAAACGTGACTTGTATTCAACTTTTGTTACTGGTGTATATTGAGCATTACAATTTTAATACAGGTTTTTGCTCTCTTAAAACGTGTATACATTTTTTGGGTACCCTCTGTATTTATTAAGTGCCTGCTATATTCCAGAAACCATGCTAAGCATTAAAGACCTTCCCTTCATTTTCTGTGGACCTATAGAGAGATTTTTATTTCCATCAAGTTTCAAGAGTTCAAGTCTAACCTTGCCTCAGGTAAGGTTTCAAGAGGCAGAGTTTCCCCAATTCCTGAAAAATCGGAGACACTCCCTTTTGGGGTGTTAAGGGGTTTTCTTTCAGTGACAAGGAACCACACCATCCCTGGCTTCCATGCAGTAGTCAGGGCTTCTCCTCAAAGGGACTGAGGGATATCCTGAGGTGTTGGCATTGGCTTGCCAGAAACGTTCTCCTGGGCCACGTGGGAACCAGGAGGCCTCGTGGTCCCTGTCTGGTCTGACCCAAGCCCTGGGTAAAAGCGATACAAGCTCTGACCTGCAGCCCATGCCTGACACAGTGGGGCAGTGGGCAGACTGCCATCCTTGGCATCACTGGGGCCAAATTTCTTGCCAAACAGGCTTGAGTTTCAACACGCTGGGCGAACACAGGAGGCCGGAGCATCACTTTGCAGTCTGCCCTGAAGCTGAGCCTTAGGAGTCCCTAGAGAGTCCAGTAGCATAGGAGCTGGACGGGGATGGGCATGGGCACTGCACTCGGGGACTCAGCCCTCTTTGAGGGAATGTGTGGAACCATCTCACCGCAAGGAACTGGCTGTGATGGGGGAAAAGGGGGGGGTTGTCACAAGCCACCCCAGGATGGAGGTGAATTTTCGTCAGGTGTTTTACTTGTGAGATCTTAAAAGTTAGACTAGGAAGCTTTGTAGAAACGAGCTAGTCTACAATGATCTCCCATTCTTGTTAAGCCTGAGTCAGGAGACGAGGTGGCTTATAATTAATAGATACTGTGTGAGAAGGCAAGACGTTTTATAGTGTATTTTAGAAAGATTTATATTAAAAAATGATGGTAGTTCTTAATTTATATCCAAAGTAATTATCGTTTTTAACATTTTGGCCAAGGGAAAGCTTCAGCTATCGGTAAATTTTATTTAAGTGGAATGGAGAGTTCCAGTTTTGCTGGGTAATGATACAACTTAATGAATGTTTACTATATTTCAGGCCCTATTCTAAGGGCTTTATTTAGAGTAACTCCTTTGATCCACATAACAACCCTGTGCAAATGGTACCAACATTATTCTTGTTTTAAATATGTGGAAACTTAAACATAGAGGCGTTTAGTAATTTACCCAAGGTCATACAATGTGGCAAATTTGGATTTCAACCTAGGGAGTTTGGCTTCCAAGACTGTGCTCTTAAGTACGGTGCTCCGAGGAGCGCCAGACAACAAAGACTTCATTTCTGTGGATATTTTACTAAGTGATCATTTATGTAAAGGATTTGTGGGAACTGTCACAGTGACAGTTTGGGGGTCAGTCAGAACAAATTGAGAAGACTGGAGCTTGACGTCTCGATACCCCCAACCCTACCCCCGTGCAATGTTACAAATGAGAAAGTTAAAGCCCAGAAAGTTATCGTGACTTCCCTATGGTTATGTTCTGAAAACCTGAATATAAGTCAGAACTTAACAAGCTGGGCTTTTCCCCATTATCATTCTTTGTTTTTAATGAACACTATAGCAGACTCTTTGAGTTCTGAATTCCATCTCTCTCTCTCTGTTTCACAGCCCAAACTCCTGTCAACCAGAAAGTGCTTGTACTTGCCTCTCCAGTACATGTAATCCTGGGTCCTGATTCTATCAAAAACACTCCCAGGTCTCCTCCGTCCCTATCTTGCCTGCTTTGCAGGGGCTGTGCATGGAGGGAGAATATGGGATCTGTTTTGCTCTTAGTAAGTGTCAGGATCAGCGCAGAGGGGCTAGGAAAGGAATGTGAGACACGAGATTCAGACCATGAGATCCAGGCCATGTGATGGGGGTGATGGAAAACCAGGGCCTGGGAACAGCCAGAGTCATGGGGAGCCATACCCATCACCCCATCAGCTCTTGCCTCAGCCATTTTTCAAATCACAAACAAGTGCTATAAGAAACAAAGATGTGAGTATCATGGTTGGATGCTGGAAATACTGAAAGAGCTCTGGACTAGGAATCAGGCGGCCTGGCTTCCAGGCTTGGTTCTTCCACTGACCAGCTGTGTGTCCTTGGTCAAGTTGACACACCTCTCTGGGCCTCTTGTTTCTCATGTGTTATATGGGTTCGTCAGCTGCTTGCCTGTCTTCACAGGATTTCTGTGAGGCTAAGAAAAAAGAGAACAAAAGTGTCCAGGCAGGCTTTGGAAATCACAACACAGTGTAAAGATGCAAAGGGTAACTGTTGTTGCACTGAGCTAGATCCAAACAGACAGCCGCTCTGGGTCCCTGCCCTGGTGATAAATGGTGGTATGAAAGACTTTATTCGCTTCTTTCTACCATATCAAGGCTCCTCCCCTGGAAAGGAGTTGTGCACGGGGAAAAGAGAGCCCAGCGTGGGGTTGCTGCCAACCCCCTGTGTTGGCTCTTTGGAGCACTATGCCAGGAGTCAGGAGCCAGGGCGTCAGACCCCATCTTACCACAAACAAGCTGTGTGCCCTGTGCACCTCTTAGCCTCTCTGAGCTTTGACTGGCTCTAAAATTCTGATGCCATACCATCAGCTTGAATGCAGAGAGTTGGATCAGCTCTGGGCTCTGGGGAAGGCGGGAAATGGGAAAACATGCCTCCTAAGTGCCAGGTCCTTTCCATGTCCTCTATCTCCTTTCATTCATTGAGCCCATGATTGTGCCAAGCTCTGCGCCAAGCATGTGGCCATGCTGGGACCAGCCACAATAGACAGACGTGGCTTGTGGCTTTCTGGGGATTCCAGTGAAGGAGGAGAGATAAGCATAAAGCCAATGTTCCCACAAATACAGAATGACAATTGTGGAAAAGGGGAAGAAGGAAAAGAAAAAAGAACTATGGGGGGGGGGCAGGGGGGAAGGAGCCCAACCAACCATTATGGAGTTGAACTTGACAGATAACAAGGAGATGACCAGCTAGAAGGGGACAGACCTTCCATGTAAAGGGAACAGGTGGAGAAGGGCATGACCCAGAGACTGAGGATGACAGCAAGTGTGTACAACAAACGGTGAGCCGGGTCTAATATATGGTGATGGAAAGAGAACTGACTCTGGGTGGTGAACACACAATGTGAGATATAGATAATGTAATACAGAATAGTACACCTGAAATCAATGTAACTTTACTAACAATTGTCACCCCAATAAACTTTAATTAAAAAAAAAAAAGAAATGGTGAGCCAGGGGTGGACCCTTGTTAGTGTGATGCCCAGAGGCTGGCTGAGCCCTTTCCTACAGGTCATGGTCAGAAGCAGGGGTCTTCATCTTAATCTGGGCTTTTTTTTTTTTATCCCAGAATATGAGCTCCATTGACCTAGAGCTTCCAAATACTATTAGAATTTCTTATTTTCTGGACAATCTGATCGATCACATTCAACAAATGCAATAAACAGTTACTGTACTCAGCCTTAGAAAAACAAGACAAAATAAAAGAGACTGTGACCCTGCCCCTCTGGTCCTCTCTGGAGGATAGGCTGGCGAGAGGGCAGCAGGTGGGCACTTTGAAATCAATCGAAAGCAAGACAGACAGAGAGGGGTGCCTCAAAAGAAAGTTCAAAATCTAAGTAAGGTTCAATGACCAGATCTGACAGTTACAGGAACTCGTCACGTTAATGGCCACATCTTTTGAAACGCTTGTCACATCTATTGAGAGGGTTTCCAGGAAAAAGTGTGATTTAAGCTGAGCTCTGGACAATGATAGCACTTTTTATTTTTAATATATTTCTTTCCAATTAAAAAATAATATATGCTCATAAAAGAAAATTTGGGAAATACAGAAAAGGGTAGAGAGGAGAAATATATAACCACACATAATCCAGAGAAACCAGTGTCACCATTTTAGTGAGTACACTTCCAGACTTCTTACCTATGTTTAACGACACTGAAATCATTGTAGTGATACAATTTGGCAGCGCTCTCTTTCTTCATTTCGTATGTCAAGAGTCTTTTCCCATGTCATTAATTATTCTTCAAAATATAGAATGTGATATAGAATGGCTGTTCAGTATTCTAGTCTTTGGATTTGTGTAATTTCTTTACTATCATCAGATATTCTGGTAGTTTCCAAATTTGCTGCTACTATGAATAATGCTAAAGTGAGCATTTCTATACATAGCCTATGTCGGCATCTGGGTATTATTCCCTTAGGGCAGATTCCAAGGAGTAGAATTCCCAGGAAAAAAGGGTATGGACATTGCGATGGTTTCGGATACCTGTTGACCCATCACACTCCTACCAGCAATCTAAGAGCGTTCCTATCTCACGGCACACTTGCCAACGCTATTTTCTTTTGAAAAATCTTGGCCATTTTGATGGGGGACAGCAGAGCTCTTGTGTTGCGTAAGTCTGTCTTTCTTTGATTAAGACTGAGCCCATTTGACCAGCAGAACGAGAGGCATGGGGAGATGGGGAATGACACAGAGAGAACAGTTTGAGGAAAGGCCTGGCACGGCTTCTCCCCAGGCAGCTCTGTGGAAATGTCTGGTATGTTTAAAGCCATTGCACAAAGGCTGCTCATGTCATTTGTAATTTCTCCTCTGCTGTCTTGGGCACTTGGAGCAGCCATGACTCGGACACTTCCACCTGGAGGGAGGGTGGCCACCTGACACAGGGTTCTGTGTGCCCCAGGATGCCCCCAGGAAGCAAGAACCCTTCTCAGCCTCACCTACTCTGCTGCCCTGCAGGACAGGCGTCCCCTCTACCGAATTTCCTTAGTGAGCGAGAGCCGAGTCTAGTTTCATTCTCGGTGAAAAGTGGAATATGGTGATGTGGGATTTAGGAATAAAATTTCTTGGGAAATACCTTTAGAAAAACAGAACTTTATATGCTACTGTAGGGAGCATAAATTGGTTCAATCTTTTTGGAGGGCACTGGGTAATATTCTGCAATTGTAAAGTATGAATACCCTTTTTTTAAATTATTAGTGTCAGGTGTACAAAACAACATAATGATTAGATTTTTATACCCCTCAGAAAGTGATAACCCCAATAAGTCTACTACCCCTCTGACACTGTACATAGCTATTACAATACCATTGACTATATTCCCTATGCTGTACTTTACATCCTGTGACTATATATACATATATGTATATATATACATGTGTGTATATATGTATGTATATATATACGTGTGGATGTATATATATTTATATATATACATGTGTATATATACACATATATATATGGTTGGCATTTGAATTATTTTATATTAGTTTCAGGTGTACAGCAGAGTGGTTAGGCATTTATATAATTTATGAAGTCATCCCCCTGATAAGTCTAGTACTTGCCTGACACCATAAAATATGAATACTCCTGAACTCAATAATTTTACTTTTGAGGATGTATCTGAGGAAATAAACAGATAAGGATGCAAAATGTGTGCATAGGTATGTGTATAGTTGGCATTAGTATTGGAAGTATTGTTGGCATTAGTGAAAACTATGGAAACAATCTAGGTGGGTATCTTCTACATGCCCAAGAAATGGAGACATTTCCATGAGAAATTGCACAGAAGTCTGGCTTGAGGAAGAGGTTGACACCAGCTAAGAAAAAAACCGTCTGTAGACTATTTGGAAGGATCCCCTGACCAGCACCCACGAGGAGCCCTTCCTTCCAGCTTCCGAGTGGCAAAGGAAGGCTTGCACCTAACTCCAGCAGTCACACAAGGAGGGGATTGTGAGCCGAGACCTAAGGGTTGAGAATGTGCAGCCCTGCAGGCGAGGGCAGAGGGCACAAGCACCAGAACCGAGTAAGGGCCAGTGTGGCTTCAGACACAGCAGGTAGACTGATGTGGGCTGAGGGTCCTTCAGGGTCTGAGTCAGTCTAATAACAATGAGGAATTATTGAAGAGTTTCGAACAGGATGGGAACATATATAGTTTATGTTTTTTGCTGTTGTTAAGTTTCGGTTTTTGTTGTTTGTATTTTTAGTTTATTGGGTATTTAAAACATGAGATAGAATTGATATCCTGTAAAATTCACCCTTTAAAAGTATGTCTTTTATTATATTCACAAAGTTGTGCAGCTATCACCATTACCTACTTCCAACATTGTCATCACCTTAAAAAGAAACTCCATATCCATTTGCATAACTCCCCATTTCCCATCCCCCTCGGCCCCCTAGCAACCAATTGTCTACTTTTTGTCCCCATGAATTTGCTGGTTCTGGATATTTCATAGGAATGGAATCATACACTACGTGGCCTTTGTGACTGGCTTCTTTCACTTAACATGTTTTCAAGTTCATTCATGTTGTAGCATATATCAGTACTTCATTCCTTTTGATGGCCAAATAAACATTTCAGTGTATGGATTTACCACATTTTATTTATCCTTTCCCCAGTTGGTGGACATTTGTGTTGTTTCCACATAGGAGCTATTATGAAGAATACTGCTATGAGAATGCATGTACACATCTTTTTTAAAAAATATCTGGCCTTTTATATATATACCATATATATACCATGTTGTATATATATAAAAACATATTGTATATATAAAAACATATTGTATATATAAAAACATATTATATATATATATATATATATATATATATATATATATATATATGTATTCAAAGAGGGCGCAGCTCACAGTGGCCCATGTGGGGATCGAACCAGCAACCTTGGTGCTGTCAGAACCACGCTCTCACAAACTGAACTACCCGGTCACCCCTATATACACATCTTTGAAGGGACATATGCTTTCTTGAATGAGTGCTCCCTGGATTGCTGCAAACCTTTGGTTAATTTCCAGAGTTCAGAAAAAGTTGATTCTGACAATTTTTGTCACAGTTTTCATTGCTTGTATGGAGAGAATTTTTGCAGCTCCTTACTCTGCCATTTTGCCAATGTCACTCTTGATCACTTCATTTAAAACCCTATATTAGTATTTGATGAATCAAAATGAATTGAATTTTAAAGGTAAGTGACCCTGAGGGTTGTCTTCTCGATCATTGCTGTGGTCAGCAACCTCACCTGCCTGTTTTTTAAATGTATTGTTTCCAGTGCGCCAAATGTTGAATGAAATAAGGGGCCAGCTAAGCAAGTTAGACCTTGAATCAGCCTCTGGATATGGTGTTAGGGCTGGGAACAGTACAATGGTTTCTTGGCGAGATGGCAGTGATCCCACAGAGCAAGGATGGGGGCAGACTGTGAGGCATTGAGAGCCCTTGGCTGGTGGGGAGAGGCTGCCTTGTGGCCCTGAATGGCTGTAGGACCTTCTTCCAGGCCTCGAATGCCCAGCTTTATAATTCATCATGGCCAGGGCTACTCAACGGCCACCAGGGTGCCCTGCCCTAGGAAGGCTGTGTGTCACCGAGTGATGGAGACACTTGCTTTCACATGATTTTGCACATCACAGCTTCTGCGGGACTTTCTGTTCGGATGGATTGGGTATAGTGTTGTCTGGCAACAGAAGGAGGTATGAGTTGACTTCTCAGAGTGTTACTCCTGTGGAATGGGGTCTGAGCACCTGGGTATGATCACTTCCCCTGGATCGGCAGAAAGCAGATGTTATTCATGCCCATAGGGAACAGGGAGGAGCTGAGGCCAAGGGCATGACCATCTCAGTCCCCCCAACCTACGTCTATGTCCTTGAAAGGGTTTGGCTGGAGCTCTTTGCGTTCCAGTTTCCCTGGCTTGTCCAATAGATGGCCCAATAGCCAGAGTAGAGTTTGTCCAGGATCGATATCAAGTCCTACTCTTGGAGCTGAAAATCCAATTGCAGAATTCTGGCTCAACAGAAGTAAATGAGAGAAGGGCTCAGGTGACAGAGTGGACAGAGATGGGAAGTTTGAGGGGCTACCTCAGGGCTAAGAGGATCTCAGGCTGCACTAATGGTGGAATAATGTTTAGAGGGAAGGAAGTGAGTGTTCTATGCACTCTGGGCTGCACCAGACACACCTCTGGGGTTTTGTGTCCTGGAATATGTCTAGGATGGGGAGGGCAGCCTTGAAACTGCATTGTGTTAGAACAAGTGAAGGATTTGGGGCTGTTTAGCTGAAGAAGGGCAGACTCAAGGGACATGGGCGTTGCCTGCACATCCCTAGTGGCCTGTCCTGGGGCAAAAAGAGCAGCTCTGTGAGGTCACCGAGGGCAGAGTTGGGTCCAGTGGGGGAAGCTACAAGGAGGGCACCCTCACATCAACATTGGAAAGAACTCTGTAACAAGCTGTGGTCACGCAGGCACACTTGGGCCCATGTCTGTAAGTAGTGAACCCCCAGAACGTTTTAAAGAGCCAGGTTGGGAGAATTCCAGAAAGTGTTTTGCACAACATCCAAAATGACGGTCTCTCAAAAATGTTTTGGAGCTGGCCAGGTCATTGTATCTTCAGGTCCACCCTCCTTCATTCCAGATCTCTGAAGGGAAGGCCCTGCCCCTATCCAGCATAAACTGAAACCCAGGCATTCTCCTAGACGCTTCCTCCCCTTCTTTCGTTCCCATCAACTAATCCATCAGTCAATCAATCGATCACCAGCTCCTGTCCAAGACAGGCTCAGGATAGCCCCACCTCTGGCTCCTTCTGTCCATCCCACTGCTTCTGTCTTAACTGAGATCTCCATCATTTCTCGTCCTGGCCTTGTCACAGCTCCTGATCGGTGCAGTGGCCATCCTAACTGATCATCCTTAAATGCAGACTGATCACGCTGGCACCTTGCTGGAAATAGTTGCCACCCCTCCATAGTCTCGGTTTAACATAGAACCGTAACATGCTATTTAACCCGCCACGCTGGCTTGCTGTTCTCCCACGTGTTCCATGTTCCAACTACACGTCACTGCCACCCAGCCTTTGTTTACGCTGGTAATCTTTTTGCCTAATGTTCTCTTTCCTGCCTGTTTTTGTTTTTGTTTTAGAGCTGTTTTAGGTTTACAGAAAAAATTTATCAGAAAACACAGAGTTCCCACGTACACCTCTGCTCTCCAGTTTCCCCTATTATTTATACGTTGTGTTGGTGTGCTATGTTTGTTACAACTGATAAACCAATATTAGCACATTATTAGTAAATCCATACTTTACATTAGAGTTCGTTCACTCTTTGTGTTGTACATTCTACGGGTTTTGACAAATACATAATGCTATGTAACAACTATTACAGTATTATACAGAAGAATTTCACTGCCCTGAAAAGCCCTGCACTCCATGTTTTTTTCCCTCCCTTTAACTCCTCACAACCACTTTTCCTGTTTTTTTATATGTCAAAATGTAACCATCCTTTAGGGTCTTATGTTAAGGTGCTATTGTCTCCAGGAAGCCTTCACTGATTTTTTTCAGTTGGAAATATTTACTCTCTTCTCTTAACAATCAGTGGCATCGATGGCACATCTTTTCTGTCCTGAGTACTACGCCAATCCTCTCTCTCTTTCATACTCCGCCTCTGCTGGATAGATGTGAACTTACAGATGAATAAACAGAGGCTCATTTATTCAAATGACTGGCCTAAAGCCGCGCGATTAGCAAGTGTGAGGACAGAGAGGTGAACCCAGCGCTGTCTGCCTCCAAACCTATCTAGAGCCCTTTTTGTGAAGTCCTTGACCTCATTCACTGTCTGCTTTCCCCTCTAGACTGAGAACTTGAGATCAGGGACCATTTCCCATTCATCTCTGGGTCTTTAGAACCCAGAACGGGACCTAAAACAGATCAAGGGTTCAAGACAAATGTGAATGGATTAAAAAATATTTTGTTGATTGGAATTCTAATAAACTGTTCGTTGGAAGCACTGAAAACAAATTAGGATTCTTTGGGCTGTCTACAGAAAAAGGTGTCTGCCCCGAACACTCCAGCGGGGATCCCCCTAGGCCGAGCCTCTGGAGTAAACTTGTTAATTCCAGGAACAATGACCTGGAGTGTGTGAGCGCGCGCGTGCGTGTGTGTGTCCCTGCTAGTGCGGGAGAGGCCTCTCCCCCACATCGAGGACATTAGTAAGAGGGAAATGGGCTGCTTTCATCTCAGCCTGGAGAGGACTGCAGAGGCCCCGCCTTCCCACTGGGCTCTGCTGGAGACGAGCCAGGCCCCCACGTGTGCGTGCTCCTGTGTGCACTTGAGCTTCAGCTCCTTCTCTTCTTCGGAGATCACACCAGCCGACACATAGGTCTCCTCTCCACTAATGCAATTTATATGTCTGAGCATGAACAGAGGATTTGTGAGCCTTCGAGGCTGGGGCTTTGGAAATTACCTCATAGGCTGGGGCTGCTGGGTAGAGATCTGAGGTTTCAGGGGCCTTAGAGGGAATTATTTTCAAAGGTCCTGGCAGGAGAAAGAGCCATCCCCACTCTACATCCTCCCCCAGGCCCTCCTGGGATCTCTTTTAAAACACACCCAGTAAGACTTTCTGGTTTAACAATGAACTTGAAGGGAGCTATACAACATGGCAGAAGAAAACTTCATTGAACAGATAGAGCATTTGGGTAGGGAGGTGATGGGAAGGACAGTAGGTCAGGTTTGTGTTCACGTCTAGAATTGGGTACTCACCCGCTCGGAGTGTCAGTATATGTGTAAATCTCAACCTCAGCTCCTATCTGATGAAGGTGAGAGGGATAAATAACATACACTAGAAGGTAGTATCTCATATTGAAAAGGACACAGGCTTTTGTGTCCAAAAGACCTGTGTAGCCTCAGGCAAGCTACTTAACCTCTCTGAGCCTCCTTTCTGTCACTTGCAAACTTAGAAATAATAACAGCTACCCTGCAGGATTGTCTTGAGGGACTGAAGGAGATAGTGTAGGTAGTGCCCAGAGTTGAGCCTGGCACCCAGTAAGGGTTCAATATTCTTTGGGGCCTTTCTCTCTCCTTCTTAGCATGTGCCAGTCACTGTCTCTTGCCCCAATGCAGGACCTCAGCTTCCCCCACTGTCTTAATGGCTTCTTACTCACATCCCATCGCAACCCCCATTATCTCTCTTCACTGACAATCATGAGTCGCTGACTTTCACCCTACTTGCAGGCACCTATTGCCATCCATGCCTGCCTAGCAAAAGACTCTTGCTGAACCATGCTGACCATATCTTTTCCTGCTTAAAAAACCTCTTATGACTCCCCTTTGCCTAAGAGATAAAACCTAAACTCTTCATTACCTTCCACCTTTCTAGTCTTACTTTTGTTTCCTTTAAGCAGGGGCCGTTATGCTGTAGAATCAAATCCAAGGACTGCGGCTCCCACTTTTGTTGTCCGTATATTTTGTATATCATTGTTGATCTTTTTTCCAAGATGAGGGTGATTTTTCCAAGGAATTTTGAAAATAATGGTGTCTTCATCTCATTTAAGAAATAATTCTATGGAAAAATAGCAATTTTTTTCTTCATGCCTTGAAAGCCACTTGAGTTTTGCCACAGATTTATTCACTATTTTCCTGTGAGCCAGCCATAGCCAGGGAATGATTAGAACATTCTATTTCTTTGTAATTTCCCTGTGCTGGGTTGCAGGCCTGGAAAATGATAGATGCCTAGAATTGATCAGGGTAATCGATGCTACGTGAAGTATTTACACATGATGGATGTATCATCTGCCAGATGTGAGTGTTGGCAATGGCTTGCTTGTTTATAAAACCCCTGAGATCCCATTTGTATCAGTGACGAATGTTTGCACACGGGGCTGTTTGCAGTGTTTCAGAAATGACTATTTATTCGACATGACCACCTTTCTCCTTTAATTCCCCATTTATCACAAGCCTTGCTGCTCTTTCCTACATAACAAAATCAGGGTTTTATTCAATCTTCTTTCTCCTAGACCTCTGTGATATATGGGGATAGTTTTAGTTTGCATTTCCAGCTGGCCTCCCATCTTGCCTCTCCCTCTAATTCAAAACTTACATGTTGCTGGTGTTTTCTCATAAGGCTCTGACTCCCCATCACTCCACCTAAAATATAAAAGCCAAACCCCCTCCTATGGGATTTAAAATCCTGCCCGGTCTGACCTCCGCCGATCTTTCCAGCTATGTCTTACTGAGGATCCCAACACTAGACGGGGATATTCTTTTAATTGAGGGAAATACAACCTGACTAGCTTATACCCACAAGGGTATTTATTGAAAGGTCCCAGCTTAGGATAACTAATGAAGAAAGACCTGTCTGAACCAGCCCAGCTCTGGGAAGCTCAAGGATTGGAACCAGAGTCTCCAAAACCCTCAGTAATTCCCATCATGCCATTTCTGCTTTCCTCTCATCTCTGCGTGGCGAGGAATATGGCCACTGTCAGCCTAGTTCCTCAATTGAAAGCGAGTCTCCTCCCAGTTGCACTGGGGGAGGGGCTCTGATTGGCCCGGCTTGGGCTACCTGCCTCCCTGGGCCAATCACGGTGTCTGGGGAATGTGGTGCGATGACTGGCTCTGCTGGCATCGCCGGCCCAACTCTGTGGCCAGAAGGGCAGGGTGGGCTCCTAGGAGAAGGGAACAGGGAATGTGCTGGGCACACAGAGCTATGGCTTCCATCCCTTCTCCCCAGCCTCGCCACAGCATGTGTTCCATTCACTTACAGGCTTAGGGAACACCAGCGCTCTGTGCCAGGCGCCCAGCCCCTCCTTCACCCGAGCTTACAATCTGGCAGAGGAAACAAATACCCAACAGATCATTACAATGCAGGGTGTAGAGTGTGACAGTGGAGACAGACACAATGCTGTCAGAGCACAGGTGGGAGGCCTTGAACTCAATCCGCTCAGTCAAGGAGAATTCTTGGAAGAGTGACAGGAACCAGAGTCTCAGAGAACAGCAGGAGTGAGCGAGGTAATGAGGGAGGGAAAGGCATTCCAAGTGAACAACAGCACAAAGGTGTGAAACTGGAGGTCTGTGCCCAGAAATATGAGCAGCCCAGGAAGCCTAGGGCCTCTGATGTGAGGGATGGGGCAGGAAAGGTGGGCAGGGCTTAGCAATGCCTTTCCCTTTGCTCTGGCCCCTCCCTTTTCTTCTACACAGTGAAATCCAACTCAGCCTCCAGACTAAACTCTAAGGCTGTCCTGTCTTTTTTAATCCATTGGTGGCGAATCACAGCTTCCTCAGGGACTCTGCAGCATCTGTCAGGTGTCTCTGTGCTAGACTTCTGTTCTGTCTTGCTTTCAGTTATTTATTTACACATCTGAGATCCTTTACTACATCAAAAGACTCTTGGCTGCAGGAACCATACCCTAAACGTCCTTCTCTCTCATACGCCCTGTCTTAGCACGGAGCCTTATTCGGTGTTCAAAAAATAATTGTTGAATTGTGATCACTTAGCTACTTGGACATTTTTCCTCCCTTGGGAGCAACTAGCAAAATGGTACTGGTTTCTTATCGGTAGAAAGAATTTTAAAAATTATCAGTGTTTTCTCAACATAGCCAAGTTTTGTTGTTGTTGTTTTTTTGCCAGAAAAAGGAGCTTTATGGATTTTACTAATTACGAAGTTGATAAATATGCTTATAGAAGCTGTAAGGGATACATAAAAGCCTAAGAATACATTTAAACCCACACAAGATACCATCTCCATCTCCCAGAGGCAACCACTGTTAACATTTCAGAGAACAACCTTCCAGACATTTCTCTATAAATCCCGCTGTAATTAATATATAACTTCATAAGAAGATAGTGCAAAATCGCCATAAGATAGCCCTTAGAAAGAATTTAAAGTGGAATAAAATCTGTTTTATTCCCTCTAGATAATCTAAGTTCTTAATGTTCCCTGAAGGATTAAACAGCCACTCAATATTTGCTGTGCAAAGTTCTACCTGTGTGTTTGTTCTCTCTCTCTTTCATTGAGATATGATTTATATACCATAAAATTCACTTCTTTAAAGTGTACAAGTGAGTGGTTTTTTAGTATATTCAGATTGTACACCTATCACCATTATCTAATTCCAGAATGTTTTCATCACCCCCCCCACCAAAACAAATTCCGTATCCATTAGGCAAGTCATTCTCCATTCGTCTCTCCCCTTAGCCCGAGGCAACCACTCCTCTACTTTCTTTTTCTATGGCTTTGCCTGTTTTGGACATTATTTATAAACAGAATCGTATAATGTGGTGCCTTTTGTGTTTGGCTTCTTCCATTCAGTATAATGTTTTCAAGGTTCGTGTGGTAGGTAGCAAGTGTCAGTACTTCATTCCATTTTATGGCCGAATAATATCACAGTGTGTGGATGTACCATATTTTGTTCATCCATTCATCAGTTGATGGACATTTGGGTTGTTTCCGATTTTGGGCTACTATGAATAATGCTTCTGTGAACATTCATGTAAAAGTTTCTACCTGAACATATGAGTCTGACAATTAAGTTCGCAAACTCATCCTAGAAAAAGTGCTACATACCTCATTGCTGAATATCACTACGGTCACTTTCGAAGAACTTCCCTTGGGAAGCTATGCACCGATGCCAGCGCCTAGTCCACCCTTCAAAGCAATTTTGGAACTCTTTTTCTGGAATGGCCATCAGAGTTGTCGTATTATCCTTGATGTCCTGAATGTTATCAAAATGTCTTCCTTTTAATATTTCCTTTATCTTCAGGTAAAGAAAGAACTCATTGGGGGACAGATCAGGTGATTAGGAAGGGTGTTCCAATACAGTTATTTGTTTACTGGCTAAAAACTCCCTCATAGACAGTGCCGTGTGAGTTGGTGCATTGTCGTGATGCAAGAGCCATGAATTTTTGGTGAAAATTCAGATCATCTAACTTTTTCATGCAGCCTTTTCAGCACTTCCAAATAGTAAACTTGGTTAACTGTTTATCCAGTTGGCACAACTTCATAATGAATAATCCCTCTGATATCAAAAAAGGTTAGCAACAGCATTGCAACAAGTTTGCAAACTTAATTGTCTGAACTTGTATGTTTTCAGTTCTCTTGGATATATGACTAGAAGTAGAATATATGGGTCATATGATAACTCTATGCTTAACATTTTCAGGAACTATCAAACTATTTTCCAAAGCAGCTGCAACATTTTACATTCCCACTAGCTGTGTATGTGTTCTACTTCTCAACATTCTCAATAACACTTGTTATTGTCTAGTTTTTCTTTTATTATAGCCATCCTAGTGGGTATGAAGTATTCCTTCACTGTGGTTTTGCTTTGCATTCTCCTAATGACTAATAATGTTAAGTAATAATGTTAAGTAATGTAAAGTAAATTTTCATGTGTTTATTGGCAAGTTACATTTCTCCTTTGGAGAAAAAACTATTTCTTCAAGTCCTTTGCCCACTTATTAATTGGGATATTTTCCTTTTTATTACTGAGTTTTAAAAGTCCTTTAAATATTCTGGATACTAGATTCTTATTAGATATATAATTTGCAAATATTTTCTCACATTCTGTGGCTTGTCTTTTCTCTTTCTTGATAGTGTCCTCTGAAGAACAAACATTTTTAAGTTTGACGAAGTTTAGTTATTTTTCTTTTGTGGCTTATGCTTTAGGTGTCATTCTTAAGAAATCATTACCTAATACAAGGTCATGAAGAGTTACATCTATGTTTTTTCTTATAATTGTTTTATAGTTTTAGCTTTTACATTTAGGTGTCTAGTCCATTTTGAGTTATTTTTTGTATATCCATTCATACAAAGAGGGGTCCAACTTCATTTTTTTAACATATGGATATCCACTTATTCCAGCACCATTTGTTGAAAAACTATTTTTTCCCATTGAATTATCTTGGGGAAAATCAATTTATTATAGATGTGTAGATTTATTTCTGTTCTCTCAATTCCACTGATCTGTAAGTCTATCCTTATGCCAGAACCAAATAATCTTCATTACTGTAGCTTTGTAACATGTTGTAAAATCAGGAAGTGTAAGTCCTCCATTTTTCTTTTCCAATTTTTTTTTGCCTATTATAGATCTCTTACATTTTCCTATGAATTTGAGAACCAACTTGTCCATTTCTAAAATGAAAAAAATTAAAAAATTAAAAAAACTAGCTGAGATTTTGATGGGGATTGAGTTAAAACTATAGATCAGTTTGCGGAGTATTGCTATCTTAACAATATTAACTTTGTGGACTAAAATGTCTTTTTATTTATTTAAGTCTTCTTAATTGGATTAAATGATCCACTCAAAAGACATAGGAGGGTGGGCAGCTGGATGGCTCAGCTGGTTAGAGTGCAAGCTCTGAACAACAGTGTTGCTGGTTCAATTCCCACATGGGCCAGTAAGCTGCGCCCTCTACAATTAGATTGAAGACAATGAGCTGCCGCTGAGCTTCCAAAAGGGCAGCAAGGTGGCTCAGTTGAATAGAGCGTGAGCTCTCAACAACAAGGTTGCTGGTTCAATTCCCACATTGGATGGTGGGCTGTGTCCCCGGCAACTAAAGATCGAAAATGGCAACTGGACTTGTTGCTGAGCTGCGCCCTCCACAACTGGATTGAAGGATAATGACTTGGAGCTGATAGGCCCTGGAGAAACACAATATTCCCCAATAAAATTAAAAAAAAAAAAAAAAGACATAGTAGGGCTGAATGGATAAGATCTCTTGGGTGCAGGCCCAGGTCACCCACTGCCTGTGACCTGCTGAGGGCTACCTGCTACCTTGTAGCAGCTACAAAGCGATCTGCAGTTGCTCGCTATCTGTGCTAAACCAGGAGGTGTGTGGAGGTGTGGGGCTGAGGCCACACTGTGAATGAACTAAGGATGTCTAAGGATGTCTGCCACCAGTACTGAGCCTGGGGTAGCTCCCCATAAAAAGCCAGGACACCCCGAGACCTTCTGCTACCTGCCGGCTCCCTTAAGGTTCAGCTGCTGTTAGAGCCTCGTTGGTTGAAGCAGGGTCTCAGAGAGTCACTAGAGTGGGAAGAGTTGTGTAAATTCTGGTTTGGTGCCGGTACTGAGCCTGGAGCAATTTAGCAAAAGTCTCAACACATTGAGGCTAGTCACTGAGGATAGTCCTCCAAGGAGTGTAATGTGGGCTGGGCTGGCTGCTCACAGAGAAAGTGCCTCGGGCATTGAGGAAGTTGGGTGGGCAGTGTCCCTGTGGCGCTCACCAGACCAATCAGATTTAGATTTGGCCCTGGAGGGGAGGGCTCAACACAGGAAAAGATGGCGCCTGCCTGCTGGCTGCACAGGAGAAAGATCCTTCACAGGGAAAATAGTGACTGTCTCCCAACCCTCACGTTGGTCTGTCCCCAGTATGCCTCTGACATCCTTGAGTCACCGTCCCTCCATTAGAGCCCAGGGTGAGTGCCTGCAAGCGAGTGAGTCTGTGCGCCGGCCATTTAAGAGTCCGTCTGGGTTTCCTGAAGCCTTCCGTTCCACCCAGATGGTCGGAATCTCCACTGTTTTTCACAGCCTGATGTTGTGGGGGGCTCCTCTTCCTGGCACCAGAATTCCATGCTCAGGAGTCTGGTGTAAGGTTCTGGTCCCTCGCTCTTCCAGGGAGGAAACCTCGGTGGCCAAGATGTCCCTCCTGATTCCAACACACAGAGGTTTGATTTCCATTCTGCATCTCTACCCCTCCTACCAGTTTTGACGTAGCTTCTTCTTTATATTTTTAATTGTAGGACTTCTGTTGGGTTGGACTTCAGATGGTTCTCCAGGTTGATTGTTCTATAATTTAATTGTAATTTCAATGTGTTCACGGAGGGACGCAGGCACAGTGTTTATCTACTCCACCATCTTGGATCCACACATTGTTTATTCTTTTTGATGCTCCTGTAAATGGAATTGTTTTCTTAATTTCAGTTTTGGATTCTTCATCGCTAGTGTATAGAAATACAACTGTATTTTATATATTGATCTTATATCTTGCAATCTACTTGAACTTATTAGCTCTAATAATTTGTGTGCGTGTGTGTGTGTTCCTTAAGATTTTCTATACATAAGATCATGCCATCTGCAAATAGAGCTAGTTCTACTTCTTTCTTTGCAATCTGGATGTCTTTTATTTCTTTTTCTTGTTTGCTTGCCCTGGTTAGAACCTGCAGTGCAATGCTGTGAAGAAGTAAAAGCAGATCCTGATCTTGGGAGAAAGCTTTCAGGCTTTCACCATTAAGTGTAATTTTACTATTAAGTGTAATTTTAGTTGCAGGTTTTTCATAGGTTGAGAAAGTTATCTTCTAGTCCTAGTTTCTTTCTTTCTTTTTTTTTTTTAAGTTTATTGGGGTGACAATTGTTAGTAAAGTTACATAGATTTCAAGTGTTGGACAATTCTGTAATACATTATCTATATCTCACATTGTGTGTTCACCACCCAGAGTCAGTTCTCTTTCCATCAACATATATTAGACCCTGTTTACCCTCTTCTAGAATCCCTTTCTCTCCTTCCCCTTTACCTTCTGGTAACCCCTAAACTATTGTCTGTGTCTATGAGTTTTTGTTTCTCATTTGTTAGCCTTGTTCTTTTGTTGTTTTTGGTTTATATACCACATATCAGTGAAATCATATGGTTCTCTGCTTTTTCTGTCTGACTTATTTCACTTAGCATTATAATCTCAAGATCCATCCGTGTTGTCACAAATGGTCCTATTTCATCTTTTCTTACCAAATAGTATTCCATTGTGTATATGTACCACAACTTCTTTATCTATTCATCTATCGAAGGACATTTTGGTTGTTTCCATGTCTTGGCCACCCTAAATAAAGCTGCAATGAACATTGGAGCACACATGTCTTTATGGATAAATGTTTTCAGATTTTTGGGGTAGATACCCAGGAGAGGGATTGCTGGGTCATATGGTAATTCTATTTGTAATTTTCTGAGGAACCTCCACACTGCCTTCCATAACGACTGCACCAGTCTGCATTCCCACCAATAGTGTATGAGGGTTCCTTTTCCTCCACAGCCTCTCCAACACTTCTTACTATTTGTCTTGTTGATGATAGCCATTCTAATTGGGATGAGGTGATAACTCATTGTGGTTTTGATTTGCATTTCTTTGGTGATTAGTGATGTTGAGCATTTTTTCATATGTCTATTTGCCATTTGTATGTCCTCTTTGGAGAAATGTCTCTTCAGGCCCATTTTTCAATTGGGCTGTTTGCTTTTTTTGTTGTTGTTGTGTTGTATAAGTTCCTTGTATATTTTGGATATTAGGCCCATATTGGAGGCTCTGTTTGCAAAAATCTTCTCGCATTCAGTTGGCTGCCTCATCTATTCCTAGTTTCTTGAATGCTTTTGTTGTGATAGGATGTTGGAGTTTGTCAAATACTTTCTATGTGTCTATTGAGATGATCATGAGTTTTTCTCCCTTTATTCTATTCGTGTGGTGCATTACACTGGTTGATTTCCATTTATTGAACAAATCCTGCATTTCTGGGGTAAATTCCAGTTGATCCTGGTGTATAAATCCTTTTTTATTTCTTACCTGGTTCAGTTTGCTAGTATTTTGTTGTGGATTTTTGCATCTTTGTTCATAAGGGATTGGTCTGTAGTTTTTGTGTGTGTGTGTTTTGTTTGTTTGTTTTTATTTATATGTTTTTGTCTGGATTTAGAATTCTTGATTAGAATTCTGGACAGGTTATTTTTCTTTCAGCATTTTGAATATATTATTCCACTGGCTACTGGTCTCCACGGTTTCTGATGAAAAGTTAACTAGTAATCTCATTGGGGCTCATTTATACATGAATTGCTTCTCTTGCTCTTTTTAAGATTCTCTATTAGTCTTGCTTCTGGCATTTTGGTTATGATATGTCCATATCCGGATCTCTTTGTGTTTATCATACTTAGAGTTTGTTGAGCTTCTTGGATGAGTAGATCCATGTTTTTCATCAAATTTGGAAAGTTTTTGACCCTATTTCTTCAAATATTCTTTCTGCCTTTTCTCTCTTTGCTCTCTTCTTGGGACTCCCATTATGTGAATACTGCCATGCTTGATAATGTGCCACAGGTCTCTGAAGATCTGTTCATTTCTCTTCATTTTTTAAAAATTTCACTTCCTCAATTGGATAACTTCCATTGACCGATCTGCAGGTCTGATCATTCTCTTTTCTGCCTGCTCAATTCTGCTGTTGAACCCTTCTAGTGAACTTTTCATTTCAGTTGTAGGACTTTTCGACTCCAGAATTTCTATTTGGCTTATCTTTACTGTTATTTCTTATTTACTGAGAAACCATTCTCATATGTTTCTTTAGCTCTTTAGACAGGATTTCCTTGAATTCTTTGAACATATTTAAAATAGCTGATTTAAAGTAATTCGGTTTCCTCAGGTACAGTTTCTATTGATTGCTTTTCCCCCCTGTGTATAACTTACTTTCTTTCTTTCTTTCTTTCTTTCTTTCTTTCTTTCTTTCTTTCTTTCTTTCTTTCTTTCCTTTCTTTCTTTCTTTCTTTCTTTCTTTCTTTCTTTCTTTCTTTCTTTCTTCTTTTTGTGCAAGCCTTTTATCTTGTTGTTGTTGTTGTTGTTGAAAACTGGACATATTTAATAATATAAAAAGCAACTCTAGAAATTAGATTTTCTTCCATTCCTGGAATTTGTTGTTGCTATTCCATGAAGTGTGTCGGGGCATGTTTCCTGATGTGCCCTTATAGATTTGATTGTTCTAACTAGAGCTGTCATGTTTACTCTGTCTCTCCCTTCTGAGTCTTCGAGGCAGCCAGAGCACCTCCAAACACTAGGCTTTCTTGTTACCCAAGGATCTTCTGTGTTTACTGTGATTAGCACATCTTCACCACAGAAGATACTTTGGATTGACTTCAAGGCTCATCTTGACATTTAACTTGAAACTTTCTCCAACTTTGGCTTCTGTGACAAAGACTCTATTCTCCCTGCACCTCCATCTGCTCCTCTCTGACTCCTTACTGGGCTCATCATCTTGCTCAGGGTTTGCCATACTCTCACTTTTCTCACTTTCCTCTCTACTTTCAAGAGTTTATCTATTCTTACTTTTTCAACTGTTCCCTCTCTGTAGCAACTTGGTGATGGAACAGGAGCACAGTAACGATGAGAGTGGGCTTCGGAGTTAGGTGGACCTGGGTCTGACATCTGGCTTGGACATATACAAGCTGGAGAACATTGGACACATTTGTTTACAGCTCCATTTCTCAATTTCTCATGTATCCAATAAAGATAATAATAGTGTGGTCTCAAGGAGTTCTTGTGAGGCTTAAATGAGACAACACAGATACTCTGTGCCCATGATAGAATAAGTACTCACAAAGATTAGTTTGGGGGCGGCTGGATGGCTCAGTTGGTTAGAGCGTGAGCTCTGAACAACAGGGTTGCTGGTTCAATTCCCACATGGGCCAGTGAGCTGTGCTCTCCACAACTAGATTGAAAACAATATAGTTGTGGTTGAGCTGCTGCTGAGCTGCTGGAGAGGTGGCCGGATGGCTCAGTTGGTTAGAGCGTGAGCTCTCAACAACAAGGTTGCTGGTTCAATTCCCGCATGGGATGGTGGGCTGCGCTCCCTGCAACTAAGATTGAAAACAGCAACTGGACTTGGAGCTGAGCTGCGCCCTCCACAACTGGATTGAAGGACAATGACATGGAACTGATGGGCCCTGGAGAAACACACTGTTTCCCAATAAAAAAAATTTTAAAAAAAAGATTAGTTTTGGGGTTCCATCATCACTTAGAACTCAAGGTATTCAAAGCAAGCTGATAAATTCACCCCAAACAAGCCCTTCTGTCTTCTGCCTTGGGGGTCATCTTTGACCTGGTCTTGTTCAGTAATGATGATGACAGCTCACATGGATCCAACATCACCAGAGATTTTAAATGCCCAGATTGTTGTTTTCTTCTGTTTTGGAGCACCATTCACTCGATCTTTCTAACTTTTCTTTCAAAATATCTCTTTCCCTACCTTTTCTTTCTCCCTTCACTGACTCTGCCTTAGCTCTGCCGTCGCTCTCTGAGTGGAGTGACAGCCCCGATACCACAACTACCTGCCTGCCTCACAGGAGCTAATCAAACTTCCGGTGATTCCTGTGGCTCTTGTTCTTTTTCCTGGCAAGGATAGAGTCACACACTTGCCAGGAAAAATGGGAGAAAGGCTGTAAACTATGGGATTTGGAGGCAGGAGTTCTTGATTCTAGACCCAGGCAAGCCCTTCATGTCCTTTGGACCTTGATTTCCCAATCCATGTAGTGGGGATGAAGAACTGAACAGCCTCGAAGGCCACCTCTGATATATGGTGATTTATCACTTGTGGTTTCTTTCAAATATAAGGCTCATTCATGGGGACTCTGAGATGTTATTCCTTTTCTCTCTCCTTACCTCAACAGACTTGTCTTCTAAGGTGAGTTTGCCAAGTCCTATTTAGACCTCATTTCCTATCCCTGACTCATTCCACTTGGCTTCTTCTTCTCCCCTCTAGCCTAGGGTGTGTGTGCTGAGGTACAAATTTATTTTGATTGTTGGCATAGCTTCTAGTTCTGTGTTCTCTTGGTCTTTTCAGAGAGTCTCTGCCTTCTGTCTGTCCTATTCCATCCCAGCCCCTACATTGATGACCAGTGGAATCTTTCTAAAGCATAAATCTGAACTTGTCACTCTTCTGATAAAAAATCTTCAATGGCTCCCCAAATCCTCAGGATAAATATTATTTCCTTAGCCCCACTTTGTAGACTCCCACACCCCTCTATAATCTGATCTCAACTCTGTTTCTCTACTCAGCTGTTTCTGAAGGGATGGTCCATCTATGTTTTTACTTACCATGTTTCCCCCAAAATAAGACTGGGTCTTAAGTTTTGCTCCAAAAACACATTAGGATTTATGTTCAGGGGATGTCATCCTGAAAAATGCCAGGGCTTATTTTCCAGTTAGGTCTTATTTTCGGGGAAACAAGTATTTTTTTTCCCTGTTTGGAGTTGCACCTTCTCCCACACTACTCTGTCCATGGAAATCCTACTCACCCACCAAGCCCTGTTGCTTCTGTATTCCCACAGAATGTTAATCATTCAGTAAAGAAAATCATTTTCTTTCTTCTTTGTACTATAATAAAGGCGAAGACAGTGTCTGATTAAGGTCAGATGCTTGGCAGATAGGTGGTGCTCAGTAAACATTTCTTGAAAAGGGAATGACTTCTCTCTCTGGGTTTCTGGCGTTCGACTCCCTCTCCCACCAGGCTGCTTGAGAGATTCCCTCCAATTCACCTACCATAGACTGATCTTTCTGAAGGGCGGCTTCGTTCATCTGCTGCCAAACCCAACTCATGTTCATCCACATTTAAACAAAGAAGCAGGAAGAAGCAAGAATTAGTCAAGATCCTAATCACTGAGCACAGAGAAGCCTGCTGGCATGGGAGCTCTGGTGGAATTCCCATTCAGTGTCCACAGATGCAAGTCTTCAGTGATGCCTACAGCTAGGATTCACACGGGTTGAGCTGGGGAGTCTGAGCATCTGGATTCTTCCAAATCCTGGGTTGTCAGAGCTGGAACTGGGGCTCAAGATCATGTCTCCCATTCCCCTCATTTTATAGATGCAAGAAAACTTCCTAAGATCACCCAGCAAGTCAGGGCAGGGCTCTCATTCCCAGGCCTGGCCTCCTCCCTCTCTACCATGCCGTGGAGTTTTGTAAGAATTCTTGTAATTCCTGGATGTCTTATTTCACGAACAGTGATTATTTTTTCCTGGAGCTGGATTAATAAGAGCTTGAAATTGGCACCTATCTTTTACACTCCAAGAGCAAAACCACTAATGGATAGAGAATGCGAGAAAAGGGGGAGGAGGCGGAGAAGAAGAGAGCTGAGAAAAGATGGAGACAGAGAAACAGGGAATGAGATAGGGAGAAAGAAAACGACAGAGGGACAAGAAGAGATAGAGATGAAAAAATTTCAAAGACCAACAGACAAAGAGATCAAAAGAGAGTCAGAAAGAGACAGATAGTGTGTAAGACAGAGAGGAAGCAGAGCTGGAGGAAGGCTACGAGAACAGACTGCCTCTCTGTGCTTCCCACTTCCTTGCTCTGCTTCAGCCCTGGGAAGCACTTCAAAGGTGAGTGCAGCTGTTGCCCCCTTTGGGTTCTCTGAGCCTCACAGGATAATGTAGCCCCAGAGGATTTAGTCCCAAGACTTATTTATTGGGGGCTGGGGCTGCAGCAATTTTGTGGGTGTGAAGTGGGATTTTGAGAAAAGTATTGGGGTTGATCCAGTAGCGTCTTCCAGGTTTCCTGAGGCTGCAGAAAGAGCTCATCAGGGCAGGGACAACAGGAACTCTGGCCCTGGTTTGGGAGGCGGTCTGGCCCTGCCTGGCTGGGGGTCTTGGGAAGGTTTTGACCCTAGGGTTTGGACCAGCTGAGCTCTGAGGCTCTTCCAGCTTTAAATTTCATGACTAATGGAGCCATTGGACCTAAAGATAAAGTTCCTTCCATCCCTTCTTGTTGATTCTCATGCCAACTACAACTTTGGGATCACGTCTGTCATCAAGGATCTGAACAGAAAAGGATCATCATCCAAGGAGACTGACTTTACCTATTGGTTCCTCCAGCAAAGAAATCTTCTTAGGAGAAATGTTAAGTCACAGACCAGAAGAGCTGGAGGAGCACCAAACATATCTTTCCTAATTTTCTCATTGCTCGGATGGGGAGACAGAGACCCAGAAAGTCATTGCCAGGCAGGAGCTACAAGTTAGAACTTAGATCTGCTGGCTGCCAGCCAAGTCCAGAGCATCGGGCTGCATGCTGAGCGGCAGGCAGGGAAGTTAGGAGGACAGGACAGGGATGGCTTAGCCAGCAAGTACAACGAAGGCCCCAGAAACATCTGCAGAATTTGGGGTTGGGTGGCACTGCTTCTCCCTTCCCCACTTTAAGTTAGGCTGTTATATAAATCTCCTTGGGTAGCCCCGTCTCATTCCCCCAGGAGCTAAGAGGCAGCTGGCCACACACTTCCGCTTTGTTCACCACATAAATCTGAGACTTTTAGCAACTGTCTCAAAGCATGACAGCCTTCTGAGTGCTGTCTTAGAGGAGGTTGCTCTGTGATGGGGCTTCGGGGGATTTTGGAAAGTGGCTGGGGAAGGCAGCAGATTGATGTAAGGTGGGAAGATCGAAGAGATGTTAAAAAGAAGAAGCTCAAACATAAAAATCTATCCATATTACACACCACAAATCACCAAATAGTGGAGCTGACTTTCTCTCATGGACATTCTGAGATTGTCTTTTCCTTCATTCCTTTACTTATTCATTTATATACTTTGCTCATTGACTCATGTAACCAACCGACCAATCATTCATGGCGCACATGCTCAGGGGTGGTGATGGAGGTGGAAGTAGGTAGCACTGGTGGAGGTGGTAGGGGTGCTTTTGTTGTTGTTGGGTGGCATTAGTGAGTATGGGTTGTTGCGGTGATGCCGAGGTTATAGCAGTGATAGTGGGTGGTGGTGATGGTAGTGATAGGTTGGTGGTGTTGGTGATGGCGAGTGGTAGTGGTAGTTGGGTATTTTTGGTTTTGTTGGGTGTATTGATGGCCAGTGGTGCTTGTGGTGTTGCTGATGAGGGTAATAGTCGTGTGATTGTGAGGGTGGTAGTGGTGGTGGTAGTGGTGGTGATGGTGGTGACTCCGTTGGTTGTGTGTGGCGATTGTGGTGTTAGTGACGGTGAGTGTCCTGATAGGATGCATGTTAGTGGTTGTGGTGATGAGAATAGAAGTGGTGGTGCTGATGTTGGTGGGTGGTGGTGGGTGGTGATAGTTGTGTTGTTGACAGGGATAGTGGTGGTGGTGTTAACAGGAGTGTTGGAGGTAAGGAGTTGGGCAGTGGAGACGTATCACCCCGTTTGGTCCTCAGTGTACTTGAAGTCAGGTTGGGAAGGAGGTAGGACCTGTATACAACACTGTAACAGCAGATGTGGGAGGGAAAGTGAAGAACATTAGGGGTTGGAAGAGGTAAAGTTTCTCGCTGGCTGGTGATTAGAAAGGTTCTCGCTACCTGAAGGCCAGGTAGCCATAAGAAAAAAGAAATCTATATCAAATTAATACTTTTATTGCATTTATATTTGTAATGCCTGCTAACTAAACAAAACCAAGAAGTACAGAAAAGTACAAAGAAGACAATTTTTAAATAAACCAAAATCTCTCTTCCTAGACACAAAGTTGGGGGAAGGAGGTCATTTTTACACTTGGAGATGGAGGTTCCCTACTCAGGACCTTCCCTTCCAGATGGAGGAAGCAGTGTGAGTTATGGAATGGAGGTATCTGAGGGGAGGGATTGTTCCAGAATAGTCGTGCTCATCAGCAGAGGTGAGGGCCCTGCCCTCCCTGGGAGGAAGGGAGGTGGCATATGGGGCAGTAAGTGGGCACACTGCTCAGAGTTGAACAGGGCTGTGGTGGGGTGGGGTGGTGCAGAGTGGGCCCTTTCTCTGCCTGCCCTTTGTCCTGGGACACACCTGGGTGAGCAGATAAGCTTCACAGATCATTGCGTTCTGTGTGTCACTCCCGGGGAATGTATTGAAGTGCATTGATGCAGGCTGCTGCGGAATCTCAATGAGCAAGAGAGACCTGGGAAGGAACAAGATCATGTCCCTTTTCTCTTCTTCTGGCACAGCCCTCCCTTTCTCTGCCCATGAGCAGAGCCTCTCGGAACCCCTGGCATTTCTGCTTATTGGTGGATCTGTGGGAGGCCAAAGGAGTAACTTGGCAATGACCTTGGGAGAAAAGACCTTTTTGGGTCCTATTGAGGCCAAAGGTTATCTGGAAGCTTTCCGTGCAATTTTGGGACCAAAAAAGAATTTTAAAGAGCCCCTTAAAGATGATCAAGCCGAGGTCTTTTTAGTCCTTCCTTCCTTGTTTATTTTTTAAGCTGTGGTATCCTTTTGTCAAACAACATCTTCAGTGAAAGTCCACTAGGGACACCACAAAAATGGAGGCTGCTTTGATTGAAGCAAAGGAAGAAGATTCTGCCTAGCTGAGCCCTTTGTCAATTCCCCGCAGGTCCGTGGACTGAGGAGTGAAATGGGGATGATCATACTTGTCTTTTAGGGCTGTTAGGAGGACAAAATGTGCTGATGCATGGACAGCACTCCAGACTCCTTAATGCTGGGAGGCAGCTTGGCGTTCATTCTGGGCTCTGCTGAGGTGCAGGGGATGGAGCCTGGAAGTTGGCCCTAATGGGTAGCCAGGCAGGCGGGTTGCCACTCTGACAGCCCCAGCGACCTCCAGCGTCTGGAGGCAGCACTCACTTCAACACACTCTTCCTCTCTATCCAAGTCCCACCACCATCCTAGGCGACCTCAGTGTCTCCTGGACTTACGTTCCACTTTAGCCCCACAATCCCAGGGTCACCTTTTATAACAACAGCAGTAGCTAAAATTTACGGCACACTTGCCTCAGGCCAGGCACTGTTCTAACCAGCCTCCACACATGTTACCTCATTTGATGCTCCAACAACCCCTTGTGGGGAGTGTCGCGTCCAGCACAACATGGGCAGTGAGAGAACGAGAAGGGGCAGCGAAGGGTTAAGAAAGAAACAGAAATCAAGAAAGTTTTGGGGGCCGGCTGGGTGGCTCAGGCGGTTAGAGCTCCGAGCTCCGTGCTCCTAACTCCACAGGCTGCCAGTTCGATTCCCAGATGGGCCAGTGGGCTCTCAATCACAAGGTTGCTGGTTCAACTCCTCGAGTCCCGCAAGGGATGGTGGGCTGTGCCCCCTGCAACTAGCAATGGCAACTGGACCTGGAGCTGAGCTGCGCCTTCCACAACTAAGATTGAAAGGACAACAACTTGACTTGGAAAAATGTCCTGGAAGTACACACTGTTCCCCGATAAAGTCCTGTTCCCCTTCCCCAATAAAAAATCTTAAAAAAAAAAAAAAAAAAAAGAAAATAGAAAATTTTGAAACAGGGTCCAAGGGTCTCACAGCCTTAAAGGACTGAGAGCCCCAAATTGGGCCGCCTTGTGGCTTTTATTGATGCACATACAAGGAAGCAGCATTGTTTTTACTACGTCTGTGAGTCCCATACACCACACCAGAAAACTGGTTCAAACCAATCACCCTTGCCTGTCGAAAGTCCCATGATGTATAAATAATTATTGTTTGTACCTCTCCCCAGGGGACTAAACCTTTACGTTGAAAACTTACTGAGATGGAGAACTGATGTTATCACATCCCAAGCAGGTTGTGGGAAGGAATACAGCCACAGAGGCAGAAGCTCTCCTTAGACGGGGGAAGGTGGGGGGGCTGTGCCCACCCCTATCAACCCCGTGAATTCTCCTGGTGGTCCCCACACGACGGTGCCTGTCTTAGGTAGTTCCTTTCTTGAGGAATCTTACCCGTCCTTGGCTAGCCAGCCATCCTTTGGGGCCAAACAAGGAGATGGCATACAGGTGAAGCAATGTCCCTGAAAGGAATAGTCACAGACTCTTCATTCTTTTCAGGGGTAGGTACGAGGGGACAGACGGGCAGGCAGCTGTGTGACCACAGGGGGAGTACTATTGTTCCCCCACTTTACACTTGAGGAAGCTGTATCACAGAGAGGGTACATGATTTGTTCAAGGTCCGGCAGATCATAAATAGCAGAGCTAGGATTTCACATAGACACCACTGTGCCAGGACCCATACCCACCAGGGCCTTCCCCATCCCCGAGATCTCAGCTACCACATTTCTCTTCCTGGCCACAGCTTCCCTCTGCCCTGTTCTTTTAGCTTGCGGAGACGTCTAGGCCCTTTTTTGCACCTTCCCAATTTTCTCTCATTCTCTTAGCCCACCCTGTATTTACTTCTTTATCAGCCAAAATCTTTGGGCTTGTACAAGCAACCTCACCAGCTTTCTGAAGCCCCAGTCCTGCTCCCATGTCTGGTGAAAACCCAGCTTCACCTATCGGGAATGAGAGGAAAAACTTTTTTGAAAGCTGGCTGCTGTGTCATCTTCAGGAAGGTCTGCCAAAGTCTTCTTCTGGAAACAATGGTCCTTTTGTTTGGAGGCACTCCTTCAAGAGCCCTCAGGTGAGACACAGGGGGTAGGTAGGGCTAGAGTAGGGGAGCAGGAGCAGTCGGAGAATGTTACTTCCAGGTCATGGCCTCAGGCACCCCTGGGCGCCCACCCACATGCTTCTACTGAATACAGCCTCCGGGGCTCAGCGTGTTGTGAAGGGTGTCCCCTCCTCCCCAGTGAGAGCCTCCGCAGGGTGCATCAGAAAGGAGGTTTTTCAACTCTCCCCCAGAGTATGAGAGGGAGAAGTTATGCTCCTACCTTAACACGTTGCGTACGGCGGGGTTTAAATCCCTCGTGAAGATTCTCGTGATCTGTATGCAACGTGTTAAGATCCTCACCCACCTGGAATCCAGAGTCCTTACCTTGGCCTCACATCCCGACACAGCTAGATCCCTGTCTCTGCCATAGCTCTTCACCCATCAGGACCACCACACTCCACCACACTAGCTTCCCAGCTCTGCTCAAACCCCAAGCACAATCTGGCCTTAACACCTGCCTTTGCACCCGGGTTTCCCCTGCTGGAGCATGCACCCCTAGATGTCCGTATGGCCTGCTCCTTCATTTCCTTTGGTCTCTGCTCAAATGTCACCTCAGAAAGGCCTCCCCTGACCTGCCTAGCTCAAATTGCACACTGTCGCTCTCTATCTCCTCACTCTGTTTACATTTTCTTCATAACGCCAATCATTACCTGATGTCAAAGTATGATTTCCAAAGAGTCACAAACATGCCTCTCACACAAGCATCCAGTGGGGTATGTCAGTGATTTATTTAGCTCATTAGTGTGGGACTCAGCAGAATGACAGAGCTGGTTCAAAAGGGTATGAGAAACTGATGTATGTAGTCAATGGAAAAAGAGCGCTGAAATAAGCCTGCAAGGTTAGGTACTAAAGTGGTTAATGTCCTACAGCACAATAAAACCATAGCCTTTGGGGTTGCCTTTTCTTCCAGACAGAAATCATTTGCATCTCTGCTGGACAAAAATCATTTGCAGCTTATCAATCTTCTTTACGTTAACATTTCACTTCTTAGAGTCGGGGGCCCTAATCAATAGTAAATAGTAAATCAAACAAAAGTTACTCTCCTAGAACAGTGCTGTCCAAAAGAACTTTCTAGAATGAAGGAAACATTCTATAGCTGCGCCTTCTAGTATGATAGCCCCTAGGCTCATGTGGCTAGTCAGCTCTGGAAATGTGGTTGGTGTGACTGAGGGACAGAATTTTAATATTTAATTATTTAAATGAAATTAAATTTCAATACATTTAATTGATATATTAAATGTATATTCTATTTCTGTATGTGCTAATATACATATGTAATTTAATATAAATATAACACTATGAATGATTAAATATGATACAAATATAATATGTAACTATGTAATTTATTATATTAAATATATTTCATTAATTTAATTCATAATAAGTTAAATTTAAAGGGCCATGTGTGGCTCGATGCTCCCCTATTGGACAGTGCAGTCCCCGGAAGTCAGATGACAGTTAGGCAGCTTGTTAGACAAATGTTGTAGTTAGAAGGGCTTTATTTTCATGTTTTGAATAATTTTTCTGACATCATATTACATGTTTATTTGTTTGTTTATAGTCTTTTGTCCTGACTAGAAAGTAAGGTGTATGTTGTTTTCTGCTTGTCCCCAGTGTTAGAAGGGGTGCCCGGGGCATCACCGGTGCAGTCAGTACCTGTTGAGTGAAAACATGAGTACAGGGAGGCTGGAGTCTTACCAGAAACCAGAGCAATAAGGGACTCCCCTTGAGAAGTCTGGCTGAGACCTTCAGCAAGAGTGATGCCCGATCTTTCATTTTCAAGGGTTTGCTTATTCTGTAAAGTAATTCCTTGCTGTGAACCTCAGACCTTCAGTGAACATTTGTGGCTCTGTTGATAGTTCTGGTGGGGTTGGGTGAAAGGTTGTGGGGAGAGGGCCAGGCCTGGAGGATGGTGATGCGGACGGATTAAGCTGGGTGCAGACACAGAGCCAGAGTGGAGAGAACTCACCAGAGGGACGGGAGTAGTTTTCAGGGACCTTAAACTTCCCAGGAGAAGCTCAGGTGCCCGGTAGTAAGGAAATCTAGACCTGGTTATTTACTTTGGATAGTGTATTAGGCAGGGCAGATGACTTGCGTAACAAACAGTTCTATAATCTCGGCAGTTGAACAGAATGATCTCAGGACAGAGCCCTGGCCTTAGAGGACAGGGTCCGGTGGGGGTAGAGCCAACTCTTTGTCTATTTACACAGCGTGAAGGTGTGGTTGAGACAACCCACAGATCATTTTTCTGTGTACTTGAGCTGTGTTGGGGCCTACATTTAAACACTGGGAGTGTTTACATGGGGTCCGCCAGGGCGGTCTGATGCCCTGGTGCAGAGAAGTCAGGAGACCACAAGACCAGACAACCCCCTACCTGACACCTCCATTCCTCTAACCCTCACTGGCCCGGGACCACACAGCGGACTCTTAGATCCTGGCATCTCATCCCTTGTTGTGCAGGGGACAGACCTGGGCCTGGAGAAGAGAAGGGACCGTCTGGAGCACACGACAGACGGTGGCAGAGCTGCTCTTGAACGAGGATTTCCTGACTCCCAGTGAAGGATTCCCATGCCCACCGCGACTCCCAATCCTCCCTCCAAGGCGCCTGTTCTTCCAACTTGTCCCCTGGTCCTCCTGACATTTCCCTGCCATCCAAGGGGCCAAGACAAAAGGGGAAAGAGGAGAAATGGTGGGATGCAAAGAGATGCCTTTTTAGGCTGCAGGCATCTCTGGGGCTGGACCCAGAGAACTTGTCCATGAGGTCCCCCTTTCTGGGCATGGGGCCCCCATGTCACCCTGTTGTCTGAAGTGAGGGGGCTTGGGTAAGGTGGCAAGCACTGGTCTCAGTCTGTGGATGGGACTGTGGTCCCAGGCTGCCACTGGGCTGCACCGCTGATGTGTGTGCTGCACTGTCTCTTCCCACTGCTGGGAATTCCCTGTTCCCTCTCTCTTTTCATCTAATGAGAATCTACAAACAACAGAGTTGGATGGGCCCTTAAAAATCACTCAACACCCTGGTCTGACAGCTGAAGAAGGAGGGCTGCAGAGGAGAAGGTGCTTGCGCTCGGCCACAGAGCCGGTAGGGACAGAGCCTGAGGCTTCCAAGCCAGCGGGGGTTTTCCACTGCTGCAGGCTGTCCACGCCTATTATCTTATCTTGTTTCATCTTGTCTCATCTCATTAAGGATGAGGGGCTGGAGGGGCAGCACTGAGATGGGATCTTCAAATCAACTTGAGAACACTCTTGGCTTGTGCGGTGTATCATCTGAGACAGACACTTCCCTGTTCCCATGCCCCTCACCTAAACCAGAGAGAAAACTACCCCAGGCACCCCTCTGCTGGCCAGGCTGTCTGTGTGAGGGCCCAGGACAAAATCTGGCGGGGAAGAAGTGAGTAGTAGTGAGTATACCACCTTTGGGTGTGTACTCCTAGAACCAAGAAGGATGGAGAGGCAGCTCCCTGTTAGGGTAGTCCTTTGGGGTTTAATGGAATTCTCTAGAAAGGAAGGTAGAGGGAGATTGCAGCAGGTGAAGAAGGACCAGAGGCAATAGCTAAGGCCTCTTTTTGCCCCAGGTGGATGATGGAGTATAAGGGGGCCTCTTCCTACAGGGAGTCTTCCAAGCTTGATTCAGGATTCCTTACAACAGAGGCAACACTCAGAATGCACTTGGTTCACTCAGGATGCTTTGGTTATCAAAGAAACACAACTCACACATGTTAGGCCAAGGGGAAGATGAAGGTATTGGGAAGACACTGGGCTTTTCCATGTCACTAAATCATGGAAGGGGTTTTCAAATGTCAATAAATCATGTCTCTGTAGACTTCAGGGGCACAGGAACTCTAATGCCGCCAAGACTTCCCTCCCACCTTTCATCTCTGCTTATCTCTGTGTCAGCTCCATTCTTTAAGTGGCTTCTTCCACCTTAGGAGATGCAGCACTCACCATTCTCAGTGTCCCAGAGCTCAGAGCTTTGCTGCAAGAAATGGATGGTTCCTTTTTCCTCTGGTCCAGTTGTGAAAGTCCCTAGAAGGACTTAAACCATCCTGGTTGGGTCAGATGCCCACCCATGGCTGAATCACACGGTGCTGAGAACAGAAAACCACAGGGGGCGTGGAGCCTCCTTCCAGCCCTCTCTGGTTGGTTCCTTTAGAATTCTTGTTGCTGTCTCCCACATGCCACACCCTGTCGGGCTATGCTGTGAGCAGCCTCCAATTTAGGGTGACCACAATTGAACACTCGAGCTAAGTACAAGGCAGGAAGTGCTCCAGGCCTAAACAAGAGACAGAGGTGGTGCCCTGGGATGAGAGCGGTTTTAGAATCAGCTGGAAAGAGCAGACTCTGCCAAAGCTTGGAGGAAACCATGAGCCTCTAGGGTAGGTAGCAGGTGATGAGGCTTATAAACAAGGCTACCGAACTTCAGGTTTGTCCTGGAGCCATTGGGGGCCAGAGAGGGCAGGGAAGTGCCCGGCTCAGACTTGTCCAACGCTGTCCTATGTGGCCTAGTGCTGTGTCTAGCCTGGTGTTGTGGAATAGCCCCATTTTAGGAACTCCCTTTCAGTGATATGTGGAGAGGAGGGGCTGAGATTAAAGTCAGAAGACAGGGTGGGGGTGAAGCGGATCCTAGGGTGGCCTCAGCACTCCATGTCCAATTATGGGAAATCATAATGATCGGCGTCCTCAAGCTCCTTTATTCTGTGCTATTTCTCCATGACAGCCAGGACAGAGACAGCGCTGTTCTGAGGAAAGGGAAAAGGGATTGCTCTGTGAAACTTAATTCACTAGCTGAGCACGCTGCTTTTGGCTGAATTCTAACATCACGCTTAGCTTTCCTTCCCTCGTTTCCAGTCCTTGAGTAAACTGCTCTACCGTCAGCTCAGTGGAGGCAGGCAGGACTACCCTGTTTCCCGAAAATAAGACCTAGCCGGACCATCAGCTCTAATGCGTTTTTTGGAGCAAAAATTAATATAAGACCTGGTATTGTATTACATTATATCACATTGTATTGTATTGTATTATATTATATAAGACCCAGTATTATATTATATTATATTATATTATATTATATTATATTATATTATATTATATTATATTATATTATATTATGTTATGTTATATAAGACCCAGTATTATATTATATTATGTTATATTATATTATATCCAGTATTATATTATATTATATTACATTATATTACGTTATATTATACTATATTAAAGACCTGGTCTCATATTATAGTAAAATAATACCGGGTCTTATATTAATTTTTGCTCCAAAAGATGCATTACAGCTGATGGTCCGGCTAGGTCTTATTTTCAGGGAAACACAGTAGTTTCTGCCCTTTGGCCCCTGGCCACCGCAGTGATGAGGAAGCTCTTGGTAGCGTGGCTGGTGACAGGAGAGCACCTGAGGCAGTGGGGGAGGAGGGCAGACAAGGGTTGGACACATGGCCCACCCTCATGGGGATTCTGGTGTCTGGGCTTCCCTCCTGGGGTCAGGATAAACACAAAGAATCTTCCTGAAGCATCAGTGGTTATCAAAGATTTTGGAAGAGAAAAATCATGTATCATTTTTATATTAAAATCAGATGGATCTATTATGGAGTAGAATGCACATTTTACATACTTAAAAAAATTGGTAAAATACACTAACATAACACTTACCATCTTAACCATTTTTAAATGTACAGTTCAGTAAAGTACATTCACATTTTTGTGCAACCAAGCTTCAGAACTCTTTTCATCTTGCAAAACCGAACTCCGTCCCCATTAAATTATAACTCCCCATCCTTCCTCCCCCTACCCCCTGGCAGCCACCATTCTGCTTTCTGTCTCTATGAATCTGACTACTCTGGGTACTCTATATAAATGGCATGGTACAGCATTTGACTTTTTATGTCTGGCTTATTTCATTTAGCATAATGCCCATGCATGTTGTAACATGTGACAGGATTTCCTTCCTTTTTAAGGCTGAGTAATATGTCATTGTATATGTAGGCCACTTGGGTTGCTTCTACCTTTTGTCTGTTGTGTATAATGCTGCTATGAACATGGGTGTATAAGTCAAATATCTCTTAGAAACCCTGTTTAATTCTTTTGGGTATATATCCTAAAGTAGAACTGGATCACATGGTAATTCTATTTTTAATTTTTTGAGGAACCGCCATACTGTTTTCCACAGCAGCTGCACCAATTTACATTCCTTCCAACAGTGCACAAGGTTCTAGGTTCTCCACATGGTCGGCAACACTGGTGATTTGCTGTTCTGTTTTTTTCCCCCACAGTAGCAATCCTCATGGGTATGAGGTAGTATCTCCTGGTGGTTTTGTAAATACATTTTTAAAAAAGAAACATTTCACCTCTGCTGGCTGCTTTGAACCTCATTGTAAGAGCCTGGGGGTGCCATGGCTCCTCAGCCCTCAGGGAGCAGAGGCAGGGAAAACATCCAAGGCTGGACTCAGTAGGTCTGCAGGAGTCCCTGCCCTTCCTCCTCCCCCCGCCTTACTTTCATCTTTTGTCCACGGCCTAGAGGGCAGGATACATGACACATAACTGTGATATGCAGTGGGATGAACCCCTTTCGCTGCGAGTCAGTGCATTAGTGTCAGAGAATGATGAGGCAATCCGCCCCACCTGGGGACACCCAGACGGCAGCTTTGTGGAGGGGTGCCATCAAGCTGGGCAGTGAAGGTAGAGAGGACTTAGCAGGGGGAAGGAAATGGCATTAGAGGAGAAGGCCGCACCTGAGCAAAGGCCTGGAGGTGGGTAGTTTGTTTGAAGGAGCCATTTGTTGAGGAGACGGAAGAGGGTTTGTCCTCGTATCAGTACATGAGCAGATCCGAGGGATTCCAGTGGCTCAGGACTTACTCCTGCCCTCCCCATCTGACCAACCAAGTTGCATTTGTTTAGGCCAGGGGAGCCAGTGTCTTCTGGCTCCTTCTTCAGACCTCTCTCAAATGTGGCAGTTGGCCCTGCAAACCACCCCCTTTTCTCAAAATTTTCCTTGACTTCACGACACCTGCCTCTTTTGATTTTTCTCCTCTTCTCAGACTGTTCCTCCTTGTCGTCTCGGATTCTTCCTTCAGCTCCTGAAGTGTTTCTAAGGGAGAAGCACCTTGGCCGCTTTCAGCGTGATGCCCTTGTGCAAACCTGCCATCTGGATCCCAGGGAAGGGGCTGTCAGCCTTGATTGCTGGTGGCCCCAGAGGAGTCCCACTCTGCCCTCTCACCTCCTTTGCTCTAGATAAAGCAGCAGGTGCTCCTTTCTTCCCAAGCTCAATTGATTCAAGCTCCCAAAGGCACCTGGGCATCCGGTTAAGGGGACAGTACCTGATGGCATCAGGCAAAGTTGTCCGGGGTCCTTCTTGCATCTAGTCTTGTGATGGAGACAGAAATGAGTCTGCCTGGCCCCTGCACTCCAAGAGGAGAGCCAGCTGTGGGAAGGAGCGATTCCAGTCACTGCCATGGGCAGTGTGGGGTCGGATGTGCCCTATTGCTGTGGGATCTCAAGGAGGGATCATCCATCCAGGATCAAGGCAAAGCTTCAAGTGGACTTGACAATCTTGCTGGGAAGATGAGCTGTGTGACCACACAGGCTAAAGGCAACATGTGTTCAGAGGCATCTGAGATACAAACAAGTGCTTTAGGGGTTGAAAGAACAGGACATTTTTTTCCTACTTGGAGATGAAGATGGCAGGAAGACTTCCTGGGTGAAGCAGAGTTTGAGCCATGCTGGGAGGATGGAAGCAGAGATGAGGTGAAAAGGGAAGGACTCGGGACGGGGTGAGCGAAGCCCCAGGGGCAGGAACCTGTGCACTATGTCTGGGGGATGGCATGGAGCTAGGATGGCTGGAGCCTTTTGATGAGAAGGAGTCACAGAAGATTCTTGAGGAGTGGAGTGATGGGATGGGCGGTGGGCTGTGATTGGCAAGTCACTCCTAATGGCAGTGTTGGCACAGCCATTAGCTAGAAGTATTAGGTTTGGGGAAAGGGGAATCCAATCTGTGTGGACTCGTTAAGTGATGATTTCTGGGTCAGCAAAGTGGGAGCAAGTCTAACCTTTTGGAAAGCACTTGCTTGAGGCATCAATGCCCCGCTCCTGCTCAGCTGATCCTCAATGTTTCTAAAGATGTCATTTTAACCTAGTTTCCTGGGGCTTGTACAACTGAATATTTGATGCTTTAAAAATTGAAATTGGAAAATCTCAAACAGGGTAGAAAGCTGTCACTTGACGAGTGGATGAGATAACTTAGAGAATGTGGTATAGACAGATGCGGCTCAGTCTCCCCAGGTCAGGACAGGAGGACGTGCCAGAAAGAGCCAGGGGAGGCAGGAAGGGTCCAGGCTGAGCCATGCCCCACGAGGAGACATTTCAAGAAGGAAATGACGATGTGATGCACTGCAGAGAGTGTTCCAGTGAATCGGCAGTGGAAACATGTCAGTGGCTTAGCAATTAAGTCGTTGGTGAGCTTGGGAAAAGCCAGGGACGGGTGGGATGGAAGGCAGCTTGCAGGGGCTGTGAAAGGAACGAGGACTTTCACAAACATGTCCTAGGAACTGTGGAACAAGGCCTAGGAGCCAGAGGGGTTGTTGTGTTTTTGTTTTTGTCTTACCGAGGAGACACCTGATCACGTGGTAGCGCTTAACGGAGAGGCTGAAGTTTGGGAGAGGAAGGGGACTCTGGGGGAGATGGGCAGGGGCAGAAATTAAGGACAGAGACGGCAGGCTTACCTGTCTCCGAAAGACCCTCTGCACACACCCACACACATGCAGGGGCACATTTTATTCATCCCTTGTCCTTTTGGTCACTTAACACTATATCATATGCATTTCCCATTTGCTCCACAGTGTTCATACTTATCTTTTAAAATTATTAATAGTTTTTAAATTACAAAAATAACGCATTTGTATAGTTAAACAAAATGCAAACAATTCAGGAAGAAATGAAAGAGGAAAAGGTCTCCATTTTCCTCTAGCCTGCCTTCCTCAAGGTAACTGCTTTTTATAATTTTCTTGGGAATTCTTTCAAAAAAATTTCAATGCATATATATGTATATATGCATATATTTTTAAATAGAAAAGTGGGATCCTACAGTGCATTCTGTTCTGCACCTTGTTTTTTTTCACTTTGAAAATACTTCCTTATTTGCATATATAGAGATCACTCATTCTGTTTCAAGAGCAGGAGGGTGTTCTGTTGTGGAGATGGAACAGGGTTTGTTTAGCCAGTTCTCTACTGTATTGATTGAGGGTTGTTTCCAATCTGTTGCCATTAGAAATAATACTTCAATGTACCTTTTGGTATACTCATCTTTGTGCATATGTGGAACTATTTTTTATCCATTAAATTCCTAGGAATGAAATTGTTGGAGTCTACAACAGCATATACGTTTAAAGAGGATTTATCTTATTACATGAAATTCTTGGCGTATATAAGAGCATATACACTTAGAAGTGTGATAGCTAAATGACACACAGCTCTTCAAAGAAGTTCCATAACTACTCGTATTAATATTTCAAAGCTGTGGTAAGAGATACACAGATGTTAATTATGGTACTGCCCAGTATTTTTCTATATACTTGCATAGTTTGCACACATGCGTAAGAGGTTACAATATGTACACGCCCAGGAACAGTAAATGGACATGCCCCCATTTTGCCAACAGGACATTAACAAAATTTTAAATCTTTACCAATCTGAAGGGTGAAAAACAGTATATCCTTATTGCTTTAATTTCATTTATTTAATCATGAGGATGGCTGATCATTTTTTTCAGTGAATTCCTTTCTCCATTTCTATTAAGTCACAGTTCTTGAATGCCTACAGAGTATTTCATTTATATTATGTGCCCTCATTTACTTAACTATATTTTTGTGGGTTATTTATGCTGTTTCCAAATGACTGTGAACCTTTAGATATATAAAGCTTTTTTCTCTTCTTCCCTTTAGGCTTTTTTCTTTAGTATAGCATTTCAAAAGATGAATTGCTGTGTCAATAGTAGGGACATTTTTATGACTCAATACGTATTGTCAAATTGCTTTCTCAAAGGACAGTACAATGTGTAGTATCCCCTATTTTATCATACTCTTATCAGCATTGGGTATTGGTAACAAAAATTAATTTTTGATAGTTTTATAGGTTAAAAATAATTTTTGTTCATTTTTCCTATAGAGAAAAATTTTGCTAATTTTGTGGGCCTTGATTTCATTTGTAGTTTTTATCACCAGTGAGGTTGAATGTTTTAGCATGTTGTTAATTAACTGCATTTTCACCTCTCTGAACTGCCTATTCCTTTTCTCTGCTCATTTGACTGATAGCACATTCTTAGACAAAGGAAATAAGATGATGTCTTATCCGAGGAAACTCCTATTTCTTCAGGCTGTGTGACTTTCTGGGATGCTGTTGACGGATAGTAGATTATCAAAGTCAATCTCTTACATGGGAATGTGAGAGTGGCAGTGGTTGAAAAAACTTAGGGAGTAGTGTAGACAGGAGAACTAAATGAATAGGACTCTAGGTTATGATGAGAGAGGTGGAAGGGAATTTGTGAGTCAGGATAAATATTCATGGACAGCATAGCATCTGTGCTGGGCTCTTTGATTTCTCCACCTCTGAGCCTCCAAGTGGAACTCTGGTGACCAGTGCAGCCGTGGCTACACTTCAAAATTCCAACCTGCGTGTCATCATTTCTTCTGCCAAGGCCAGTGCTATAGAGGAGAAAAAAGGTTGGGATGAGGGAGGATTTGGGGTAACCCTGGGTAAGCAGTTATTGAGCACAGTCCCCTTTCTTCATCCAGATAGCCATTTAGTGTCATCATTATTGAACAACCTTTGTTAATTTGCTATCTAGATTTATTGTTTTAATTTGTATTTCTTTTATTACTACTTTTTATATAGAAATACCTCATCATTTTTCATATTAAGTATGTATATACTCACATATATATGTATGTATGTATGTATAGTATATATCCATACCATTTTGCCACTATTCGTGTGTGTGTGTGTGTGTGTGTGTGTGTGTGTGTGTGTGTGTGTGTGTATTCCCTCTTTTGGGGGAAATTGACTGTTTTTTTTTTCTTTTGGGCTGTTAATTGTTTTCCAAATAATTTTTCTATACTTAGGAGACTGTCATATTTTTCACAAACATTATTTCTAATTTGCTAATTGTTTTCTAATTTTGTTTATTTTTTCACTTTTCGTTGAGATGCACAGAACATGTTAAGTATGATGAGTTTTGACAAATGCCTATTCCTGTGTAACCCACATTACTATCAAAATATATAATATTTCTATTACCCCAGAAAGTTTCCCCATGTTCCTTCCCAGTCAATCCTCATCCCCTTTCTGCTCTGCCAGAGGCAATCACTGCTCTGATTTCTGTCACCAAAGATCTGTCTTGCTTGGTCTAGCATTTCTGTGCAAATGGAATCATAAAATATGTATTTTTCTGTATAGCTTCTTTCACTCAACATGATGTGTTTGAGATTTAGGCATGCTGGTACTGTTGGTATACTTTGTTCCTTTTTATTGCTTAGTGGTATTCCATTGTATGAATATAGTACAGTTTGTTTACTCACTCTCCTGTCCATTGGCATTTGGATTGTTTCTAATGTGTAGCTATTATGAATAATGCTCCAATGAATATTCTTATACCAGTCTTTTTATAAACATATGTTTTTATTTTTATTGGATAAATATCTCAGAATGGAATTGCTGCAGTATTACATACTAAATGTATGTTTAAGAGGTGGCTGGTTAGCTCAGTTGGTTAGAGCGTGGTGCTAATTACACCAAGGTTGTTGGTTTGATCCCCACATGGGCCACTGTGAGCTGTGCCCTCCTTAAAAAAAAAGGGAATGTAGTTTATTACCGTGTTTCCCCGAAAATGAGACCTAGCCGGACCATCAGCTCTAATGCGTCTTTTGGAGCAAAAATTAATATAAGACCCAGTATTATGTTATATTATATTATGTTATATTATAAAGACCCAGTCTTATATTATAGTAAAATAAAACCCGGTATTATATTATATTATATTATTAGACCTGGTCTTACAGTAAATTAAGACTGGGTCTTATATTAATTTTTGCTCCAAAAGACACATTAGAGCTGATTTTCCAACTAGGCCTTATTTTCGGAGAAACACAGTAATAAATAAATTTTTTTAAATGTATGTTTAACTTTTTTAGAAACTGCCAAACTATTACACCCAAAATGATTGTACCATTTTGCATTCCCACCAAAATCTGAGGATCTAGTTTCTCCATATCTTTGCCAATATCTGATGTAAGTTTAAAAAATTTTAGTCATTCTAGTGGGTTGTGATGGTATCTCATTGTTATAATAATTTTCATTTCCCTGGTGACTTAGAATATTGAGCACTTTTTCATGAGCTTATTGCCATTTATATAATAGTATATTTGACTTAGACACTTTCAAGTTCATGTAGTCAAATTCATTCATTTTTTTCTGTTATGAATCTTATTGCTTTTATACTAAAAAATCCTTATTAATACCAAAGCTAGTAAATATTTTTATTTATATTTCCTTCTATTACTTTATTAGTGAAACTCTTAAACATTAGTCTTTAACCTACCTGTATTTATTTTGTTTTAAATTATAAGGAAACTGTTTGTCCTCACATAATTAACCAACTGAACTATATATTGAAGAATCACTTCTTTCCCCACTTGTTTTGATTTACCACATTTATCTTAAACCAGCCTTTAAAATATAATTGACTCTATTTCTATTCCACTGTGTAACTGCTGGTTTTTCCACCAATAGTACACGGTTTCAATTAGAGTTATAGAGTTTGTTTATCAAGTAAGCAAGTTTACCTTCATTACTCTTTTTTTTAAATAATTTTTTATAAGAGTTTACTTGAGCCAAACTGACAACATATGCTGGGGAGCAAGACTACAAACACTCCCCCTTTATTACTCTTATTTCTTCAAAAATTTCTTAGCAATACTAGTTTATTTATCTGTCTAATCTAACTCTGGTAGGCTGAATAATATCCTTCCAAAGATGTTCACATCCTAATCCCTGGAAACTGTAAATGTTACCTTCCGTGGCAAAGGGACTTGGCAGATATAACTAAGTTAAGGATCTTGAGATGGGAAGATTATCCTGGATTGTCTTGATGGGCCACATGTAATCATAAGGGTTCTTATGAGAGGGAGGCAGGAGTGGCAGAGAGCGGAGATGATGGAAGCAGATATTAGTCGTGGAGCCACAAGCCAAGGAATGCTGGCAGCCTCTAGAAGCTGGAAGAGACAAGGAACAAATGATCTCCCGGGTCTTTCAGAAGGAACGAGCCCTGCCAACACTCGGATTTTAGCTCCTGGAGACTCATCTCAGACTTCTGACCCTCCAGAACTGTAGGAAAATACGTTTGTGTTATTCAGCCACTAAGTTTGTGGTAAGTTAATTTGTTACAGCAGCAACAGGAAAGTGATCTACTGACTTGAAAGTTCTTTTAAAAAACTAAGTTCTAAATGTTGTTCCAGTGTGTTTTGATTGTATTGTATGAGCAGAGAACTTAATTTGGGAAGAACTGACGCTTCTATATGATTTAGTCTTATTGTCGAAACTTGTCCAGAAAGTGGCACCTCTCACCTCTCGGACATGTCTCCCTATTGCCTGCTTTCTTAGTTTGGATTCCACAGAGGTAGACTGGAGGCAAGGGTGGGGATGCAAGTAGTATATTTGGAAGGTGATCCCAGGAAACACAGGTAGGAGAGTGAGGAAGTGAGTCAGGGAAGGGAAGGCTGTTAATAAAGGGTTTCACCTCAGGGTTCCCCAGCTTCTCAAGGGAACAAATGCATCCCCTCAGCATTGGGAATGGAGGGGCGTCAGGGTAGAGAAAGACCATCAGACCTGATCTCAGCAGGTGGGTCCTTTCTCTGCAGCCACTGGCTACGAGGGTACTCACTTCCCTCCTTGGAGCCCAGCATCCCCATGTCCCCTACCTCCTTGCAGGGAAGCAAGGTTACAAAGGGACAAAGCTGACCTAATTCCATACGGAATGTGCAGGCCAGAACAGCTTCCCAGAGGAGGCAAGCTGCCTGCCAAACTTCTAAGTAGCTCTAGCAGAGGATCCCTTCACCCTCCCATTGCGGTGAACAACTACTTTCCAAGTGTCACATCTGCATCTCTTTTCTCCATGGCTTATCCTGCTGGCCAGACCCCATGGCAGGCCACCAGTGTCAGAGAATGAAAAGTAGCCTCTCCAGAAGCCTCCAGCCAATGACTGGCTGAGACTGGTGTGTGCATAACACAGCCACCTTGCCCCAGGAGGAGGGGATGGAGAACTCTGACCCCCGGAGTTCCCTGGTGGGTTGAAGCTTGACCACACACCCTTCATTAGCTGCCTTCCCCTCCCTGCCTCATTCCCCACTCTCCAGCATGTTTCCTGGGGTCAACTCCCAAATACGTATTTACATCTGAATCCTTGTCCCATGGTCAATATCTGGGAAAACCCAAATAAGACACGAGGCAGTGGACCTAACTGGCCAGATGGGTGAGATGGAGGCATGGGTATCAATGGCAGTTACCACAGGACTGAGAGATGGATATTTTGAACCTGGGGTGTGAGTTGAGGGGATTTGGGCCTTCTTTACACCTATGCTTTTATGGCTCCCCTGACCATTCCTTCTGCTCGGCTGGCTGGCCACCATGGCTAATATTTGGGATCTGTTCCTGAGTCTGGGGTCCTACCCTTGATCTTAGCCCAAAGGCCAAGAATCGACGAGACTGGGGTCCTGATACTGGTTCTGGCCACTCCCGTAGGAGTGAGAGAGAGGTCCTTCCGTTGTCTGGAAAGTGACTCATTTGATTTCATGGAGGCAGCAGGATCTACAGGCCACTTAGACTTCATTTTGGCAGGAGAGCTGAGAACAAAGGCTTCTGGTAGAAGTAACTCGATCTGGGGGAATTTAATGCGTTCCTGAGAGGGGAGAAACATGGGTAGAGACTGAGATAGTGCTCCAAAGAAGCCATTCTGCTGGGCCCTCCCTGGTAACCATGGGGATGGCGGAGAGGGGGAGCCTGGCGGGATCCATATCCCATAAAAACATTGGCGGCTGGATTGCAAGATGAAGGGCCTGCAGACACCCTCGGACACCATGTAATTTATAGGGTAATCAGAACTCATCCTGAAGGGCTGCGAGGGAAGAGGAGCTATGATTCAGAGCCTCTGGGGCTTGGATGTTTAATGAGGCACTGGGAGCCCATAAAGATTTAGATCAGAATGATTTGCCCATGTCTAATGCTGAATCTATCTTAGCACCGCCCCTGAAGGATGATGATTCTCTGAAATGCTGGGAAGTCTAGATGTGGAAATCAACGACCCAGCACTGGAGGGGCACCACGTAAGGACCCAGCCAGGGGATCTGGGGGTCCAAACTTCTCTGTCTCGACACCGTCATCTGGCCACCACCAAGAAACTAAGGGAAGCTAAGAAGCTTAAGCTGGAAAGGCCCTTATAGAATCTTGAGAAGCTGGAACCCAGACACGTCAAGTGACTTGTGGAAAGTTACAGTGGACCAGGGACCATTAGCATCAGTGATGATATCAGCTGGAAGAAAAGAAAAAACAGTTGGAGTTTATGCAGGGGAAAAAGCTGACATGATTCCTTCTTAGACGGCAAGGGTAATCTATGGCACACAGAAGACACGAGCAGTGTCTTTTGGGGTTTTAAAGATTGAACATTTAAATTGGTTTCCTAACTGCAAGATATGTATTACAGCATTTTCAAAATCTCTAATGGTTGGTTCTGCAATTAAGAGGGAGCCTATTAATATGTGGTGTCTGGCTTGTGAAATGGATTAAAAATAGCATTTGTGTGCCTTTAAGCTGAGATAGTCCCAGGTGTCTGGAAACACCAAAGACCTGAAACAATGTTGAGTGGATGTCCACTGCATTATAGGATGAGTAAGCTGGCCCTCTCAGAGGGACCTGGCCCTGGACAAGGAGTGTTATTATTTTTTTCTCTCTGATCCTAAAGATAATACATATTTATTGTAGAAAATTTGGAAAATACAAAAAAAATATGTGATCACCCATTAACCACCACCTCCAATCTCTCTAGAAATAACCATTCTTAACATTAAGATATATTTCTGACAAGCCTTTTTTAAAATCTTGTTTTTTTGGAAAAAGAAATTGCTGTCCGCCTTATGTAGAGGCTTGTACTTTGCCTTGATTCTAACTTAACATTTAACAGTCTCCAAAGAGATGAATTTAGGTAGCTGTGTTATATTCCATTAAAAGGTTGTGGCATGATTTATTAACCTGTTTCTAGGTCATTTCCAATTTTTCAACATTATAAATAACATGATGATAAACATCCTGGTGCATAAATCTTGGGCGCCACCTCTGCCTGCACTCGGTTCTGGGAGACGTCAGAGAATCCTCACCCTCCCTGCACCTCTGGCAGCAGGCGCCCAGAGGCGGCAGCTCCAGCAGCACCCAGGCCCAGCCCCAGCCCCAGCCCAGCACTGTGCCTTTGGTCCAGTGCCTCCGACTTTCTGTGCCTCTGTTTCCTCTGCTGTAAAAGGAGGAGCATGACCTAGGTCATTGAATTTCAATTTTATTTTTTAAAACCCCTTTTCGTTCAAAAGAAAACCTCCATAGAAGCACGTTATATAAAACAGAACAGGGAGGAGCTCCTTGGAATGGCGTCAGAGCCTTCCTAATTGTCCTTCTTTGATCCAATAACAATTATTGAGGGTCTACTGTGTGGCTGGCTGTGCTAGACGCTGGGATAGAGTATGAGCGAAAATATGCAGCACTTCTCTATGCTCATGCCCCTCAGGCCCCTTACATGGGGACGGGGTGGAGGTGCCATGGGGCACTGCTGACTACTAAGATTGGCACCACCGCGCACCTACCTTTCTGTGACCTTTCTATGTATTATATATGTACTTAATAGGGTGGGCCATGCGTTAGTTGAATTACCCCAAGCTCTGCTCCCTCTAGGGACAGCTCTGTCTGATTCCACCATGTCTAGTAGCCGCTGAGCCCTGAGGTAGCTCCTCTGAACCCCAGTACCCTGCAGGCCCAGTCTGAAACTGCAGCCTCTGTCCATCCCAGTGATGCCACTGTTTACACTCATGCTGCTATATGACAACCAGTAGCTGTCGCCCACTGGGCTCTCACTACTCACTCACTGGGCACTGTGCTCAGTGCTTTCCGTGCATTATCTCACTCAGTCCTCGCAACCATTTGGAGGTGGTAGCTATCATTATCCCCATTTTACAGATGAGGAAACAAAGGTTCAGAGGTGCTAAGCCTCTCACCTAAAGTTACAGTCCTTCTGGCTGCAGAGCCCATGCTCCTGCCCGCTGCACACACTCCTCTGGGCGCCTCCACACACCGGCAACACGCTACACGGGCTGCAGAGGACTCTGCTACCAGCGGCTTGCACTCAGTCCTCTGAGACCCGTCACAACCTCTACCTGCACCACAAAGGGGCCTGTTCTGGAGGCAATGCTGGCTCCTCTGGGGACAGCCATAGTCCTGACCAGCTGGGTCTGACTGATGCATGTGTTGGGCCCAAGGTACCTAGACCTTGTGTGTCTGTCTGGAATCCCTGACTCATCCTGAAGCCTGCTTCCTGTCCCCACTGCCCGCCCTCTTTGGTGGAAAGCTATTGGCAGCTGTCTCCTTTCTTGCCATGTCAACTCTGTTTCCTCAATGAACCCCAAAATAATCCCTGGTAAAAACTAACTTTGGGTCTAGTATTCCCAGAGCACTCTGGCCTGGGACTCTGATGCTTGGGCCCCAGCTTCCTGTCTGTGAAATGGGAGGCTGACCTCTCCCCTCCTTTTTCTCAGGGCTTCTGGGCTCAGAGACACCTGATGAATCCCGGAGTCCTGCACCTGGAGAAGGAAGCCCACTGTGACTTACGAAACGGCGCTACAGGAAGTGGTGTTCACAAATGGACTGTGGGTGCCGCAGGCCCTTATACGGATGCTTCTGGCTTGCAGAGCTTGGCAGCTTGCCCACTCTGAACCCTGCAGCCCGTTTTGAGCTGAAGTCCCTTTACGTCAAGGACAGGGTCATTCTACCCAGGCAGACAAGAGTTGGGAGGATGAATTGAGACAACATATGGCGGAGGTTTGGCGCCATCCCTGGCTCCCAGTAGGTGCTCAGCAAGTGGGAGTCCCTTTCTCCCCTTCCTCCCCTCTCCGTGAGATTCCTGCCTTGGACAGAAGTGCCTGGCAGTCCCAGCTCTCTGGGTCCACCCCACAGGTCTGAACCCTGGCCTGGAGGCTTGGGCGAGCAGTGTGGATTGGAGACAGCCAGCACCTGAGGCCCTGGCAGCAGCTGTGAGGATCGGGGCCTGATTCCCAGGTAAGCCCCGTCTAGGCTGGGCGTGAGAGCAGAGGCTGCACCAGGACTGTGGCTACTGTCCCTGAGGGCCTGGGAGTGAACATCGAGAATGGGAGCATGAAGTGCTTTTGTCCATTGTTCCCCAAATCTCAGCATCTGCTGGGGCGATATTATGTCTTTAAGATTCCTACTTTCTGAGCTTGGGAAAAGGGTGGGGTGTGAAGAGAGAGACAATGCTTGGTCTTCTGTCCTGGTTCTGCCACTGACCTTTATGTGACCAGGGGCAAACCCCACTCCTCACGTTGGCCCTCCATTTCTGTCCCTATAAATGCAAGGTTTGTTTCAGTGCGTGCTTAGCAGTTGTGATCCGTGAATCCACTTCCCTCCCTGGGCACCTGGAAGTGCTTTGCCTGGTCTGAGTCCTGTGTGTTAGTGGGATGGTGATGTGTCTGCCGCTTGACATGCCCACTGGCTTGTGAAATCCCTGAGGGCAGGACCTTGTCTGATTCATCTCATCTGTGCCCTTCAGGGCCAACCCAGCACTGCTCAGTCATGTCTGGCCGCATGAGGGAACGAAGGGCCCTGTGGGTGGGGGCTGGTGGTCACTGTTGCCATCTACCTGCCCTCCACTATGACCAGCCAGGATCCAAAGCTGGTGGGGAGGGGCTGGCTGTCAGGTTTCATGTGATCTCGTTATCATTTTCCCCAGTGTAAAGCGGGGTTTGTCTGGGTGACACTAGACAGTAGCATATAGGGCTTCTGGTATCAGCTTCCAGATCTGTCTGCTTGGCCAGGCTGGGCTTCCAGAAGTCAGCAGCCCAGTTGGATTCCTCTCTGTGTCCACAGTGCCAGAGCAGGGTCTGGCACAGAGTCAGTGCCCAGTGTGTGGGCAGAGGAGTCCCTCAGGAACGGTCACTGAGAGTCAGGCCAACGGGGGCCAGGCTGTGTGATGGGAGGACGGAGATCAACCTGACTCAGTCCTGATCCTCAAGGCGCTCCCGGTGTGGCTAGGAATAGACTGACCATGGACAGTGTGCTACAGAGGTGATGGAGGACAAACCTGGGGGCTGTGGGGATAGCGGAGGGAGAGTAACTTGGGATACGAAGGAAGCCTCTGGAACCACAGATGTTGGAGCCAGGCTGTGTGTGTTCAAATCCTAGTTCTGTCCTCTCAACTATGCAACCTGAAACAAGCCATTTCATGTCTCTGTGCCTCAGTTTCCTCATCTGTAATGCAAGTAATACCCTGTTCCCCCCAAAATAACACCCAGCCGGACCATCAGTTCTAATGCGTCTTTTGGAGCAAAAATTAATATAAAACCCGGTCTTATATTGTATTATATAAGACCCGGTCTTATAGTAAAATATTAAGTTTTGCTCCAAAAGACGCCTTAGAGCTGATAGTCTGGCTGGGTCTTATTTTTGGGGAAACACAGTATAAGTAGGACCTTAGAACAGTGCTTGGTAGATAATGGGTATTCAAAAATGTCAGCTAAAGGAAGAAAACAAATGATACTCACATTTGACCAGCCCTCCAGGAGGAGGCAGGAAAGGGACCCTTCCCACTCCTAGGCCTGTATGGCCCTTGGGCTCCTCTTCAGAATTCAAGAAGTCTGCCACCAAGTTTGAACACTGCTGATCTTGGCGGAGACAGGCCCAGAGAGGGGCAAGTACTTGTCTGGGGCCACACAACCAGTGGCAAAACAGAACTGAACCCGTGTTCCTTTCTCCCAACCTGAGCAACTTACTCTTTGCCAGGCCACCTCCCTTGCAATAGTCCCACATCGGTGTACCCCTTGCATTAATCACACAAGGCCCTATGTGAAATGCAGCTGGATGCTTTGCAACATTTGGTTTAAAATGAGTGTACAAGCTGGCTTTCCCTGACCGTGACATCAACCAGAGTTGCGCTGGTCTTCTTGGAATTAAAACAGTGTCTCTTTCTAAGTGAATAATTTGGTTGGCTTTCGCCATTTAAAAATATATCCAGGGGGATATGCTCAAATGCCTTCCTTTTCTTACATATGTCATCCAAACAAGGTGGAACGTGGACTGTTCTTTTTGAAAATTACCTGCTTTCCTCTACTTCCTTTCTTACAAAAGCCACGCTTCCCTGTTCTCTGCCAGGATCCAAGGCTCCGTGGGTGTCCCCTCACCTCACCTCTCTGTCAGGTTCCCACTCATCCTCATCTCTTCCCTGTGTCTTGGTTTATAGTTTTGCTGCCTCCCAATCTTTCTCTACAGAGCTGAGGTGTATTAAAAAAAATATTTTCACACTGTTTCCCTACTTCAAAGCTTCTATGGCTTCTCAGAATCTGCAAGGTAAGGCCAAAGTCCTTAGCTTGTCATTTAAGGTCTTTCTTGATCTGGCCTCAGTTTACCCATTCAGTTTCACTTCCCTCCTTCCTAGACACAAATTATTTATGTCCCACAGATAAGGCAGGAAGCACCTCATTATTCAGGCCTCCTAGGCTAAGAAGGTTGCTGCCATTGAGGTCATAGGTTCCTGGCAGTCAGGGCTTGTATTAGTTTCCTGTGGCTGCTCTAACAAATTACTTCAAACGTAGCAGCTTAAGATAGCAGAAGTTTGTTCTCTTCCAGTTCTGGAGGTCAGAAATCCAAACTGAGTCTTCCAGGGCTAAGTCCCATTCCCTCAGGATACTCTAAGGGACGCCCCACTTCTTGTTTCTTCCGGCTTCTGGCGGCGCTGGGCTTTTCTTAGCTTGTGGCTCTATCCTTTCAACCTCTTCTGTGTCAAATCTCCCTCTGCCTCCCTCTTATAAGGACACTTGTGATCACATTCAGGGCCTACCTGGATAATCCAGGATGATCTCCCACTTCAAGACCCTTAATTTAATCACATCTGCAAAATCCTTTTGCTATGTAAAGTGACATTCCCCAGTTCCAGGGATTAGGGGTCATTCCGCAGCCAACCACAGACTCAGAGGAAACACCATGCATTTCAAAGCTCTCTCACTGATGAGTCGGACTCTTTCCTGCCACCCTGAGATCATTACTTACCCGCTGTGTGCAGCTTTCTATCCTTTTAGTTTGCATTTTATGGGATGGGGAAGATAAGAATGATTCTTTTAAAGTGGACTAGATTGGATTTTGGCTAACACTGGATATGCAACAAACAGAATTATTGAGAAATTAATTGCTCTCTTGTTTTGTTGACTCCTGTGGGCTTTCCAGAAGGAACAAAAGCATTTTCTCCGCAGGATTCACCATAGCGTGCATACCTCCCTACCCCGGCAGGAAACTGCCTATGTTTCTAAAAGTCTGGGCCTTTTATTTTGTTTAACCTTTCACTGGGAGAAGGAAGCACGTTTTCTGGTGTCATCAGAAGGAAGTGAAGAATTCTCCTGGAGGTGAGCTAAGGCTCTTCTTGAGCGGTGCTAGTTACCCTGGGTGGTCTGAGGGGAGGGTGTGAAGCTTTGTGCTGTAGGGGGACACTGTGCTGTGTCCCCTTCCCCACCCCCTACCCTGGGAAGGGTATTTTGCTATCATGAATAATGGCGTTATGAACATTCTTGGGCATGCCTCCCACAGCACATGCAAGAGTTGCTCAAAGACACATCAAGGAGTTGGACTGCTGAATCATGTGGTGTGTGAACCGCCAACCTCCTAAGTTAAAGCCAAATCAGTAAAGGCTCCTTCCCTGCAGTGTTGCCCTTGCTCCTCCGCCTCGCAGTCTCCCTCTAGCGCCCCCTATTGGCAGAAGCTCAGAAGGCTCCCGCAGGCCAAGCAGAATAGTAGAGCCGGAGCTCAGGTATCACAAGACCGAGGAGTGGGGTTAGAGATGAGAGGCACAGCATTAATTTAGAAATACGTGATCACCGTGTTGACCGAATAAAAAACAACTGCGCCAGTGTGGCCCGAAGGTCGCCAGTTTAAAACCTCTGCAGTGTTGCCTGATTTCCTCCTGATCTTCACTCTGTCCTGCTCTTGCCACAGGAAACTGCTCCTCTTTCCCCAAAAGTGGTGCTCTAAGCTTTCATTTCTCCTTTCTCTCCATCTCAGTTCCCTCCACGCCTGGATACCTTGCTCCCTGTTCATCTTTCTTGTGGAAAGCTCATTTCAAACGCAGCTCCTTTCCTGGTGTTTTTTCTGATCTCCCTGCTGGAGGTAATATAGACACTTGTACCCTTCCCTTGGGTTCTGTGGCCCCATATCTGCCCTCTGAGCAGCAAGCACTGCTCGCTGAGCATCACAGTTGTTTTGGTCTATGACTTATCTCTTCACTCGTAATTTCTTCTCAAGTTTAAGACAAATAATGCAACAGTATGAGAATAGAGAAAATAATCACTTTTATCCCACCACTGGCACAACCTTTATCATTTTAATGTATTCCTTTCTATTTTTTTGTCCACGTGTTTTGAATATGTAGTAACACTTGTAATGCTATATCTGATTTTTTTTTTTTTTACTCTTATTAGGTCAAAAACCCCTTTTCCCCATGTTGCTTCCATAGTATCCATCACAATTTTTATGGTTATGTATTGTTCCCCTGGGGGTTAGTAATCTTTTGGTTCTGAGTGACAGAAAGTTAATCTGAATAAGCTTAAAGAGAAAAAGGACCTTTTTGCAGAGGATATTGGGGCAGCTCACAGAAGCCAGGGGTAGGTGTGTGGCTGGGGCTGGGGGACCCCCAGAGAGGAATGCAGATGCCATGAGGTACCTCCTGTGTCTCTGTCCACTTCATTCTTCCCTCCCTCTCTCCCTCCCTGAGCTGACCAGCTTCCTCTACTTTTCCTGTCCACATGGCAGAAAACACCCACTGATCGTGCCCAGGCTTTACAGGTGGCCGTCTAGCCACCCAGTAGAGACTGGTCCTTCTTTCTCAGGAGCAGACTCCTCTTGTGTAGCTAGGGGCAGGGTCTCATTCTACCACTGTGGGTCACCCTTCAATAACCAGGTAGCTGGGCTAGAAAAGGGATCTTGGGAAGAGAATTCCATAGTGAGATTTTATATCCCTTCCAAATAACTGCTATGGTAGTAGTCCCGTGTATTAGCATATAAACTTTTCCTTATTGTGAATTACTTTCTTTGGTCCAATTCTTAGACGTGGGATGATTGGGTCATAAAGTTTGTACATTTCTATATTTAATATTATTACCAAATTGATTTCAAAGAGTTATTCCATTTCATTCTCACTCACCAGTGGTGTGTGAGAGCCATTTCATTGTTCCATTGAGATCACTGGACATTATAACTTGAAATAGATTTTTTACCATTTTAATAATCCTAAAAAGATATCTTATTGTAATTTTTATTAGCATTTTTCTGGCTACTAGTAAGGCTGAAGATTTTCCCATATATTTGTTTTATTAGCGTATAGTCCCTTTTGTGAATTGTCTTTTCCTGGTTTTGCCCATTTATCTAGTGGAGTGTTAATTCCCATTCAGATTTAATTGCCTCTTCCTTTTGTGTGTGCATTTCACTTTCTCTACCTTTCTTCTTCTTCTTTTTTTTTTCCCTACCTTTCTTCTAAGGCATGAATCACAGTCTAGCTTGTATTGCAGACTAGCTTGTACTGCAGTTATTTGTGTCTGTGTCTGATCTTTCTTAACAGATTGTGAGCTCCTGGTGGACAGAGCCAGGCCTGGGCAGCAGCCTAGCATGGAACCTTGACCTAGTAAAGCCCTCCGTGATGGCTAATTGGATAAAAGAAGCATATGGTTACAGTATGCATTATGCACAAGTAATTGTTAAATCCGAGTGGTGCTGCAGGGATGTGAGAAGCACAGGATTTATTCATTCAGACTGAAGATCTGTTCCATGCTGAGGTCTAAGAGTACGGCTTCCTGGAGCTTCAGGACAGTGGAGGAGAGAGAACTAAACAACGATTGCACAGCTAGTGGGAAATCCTATTTATCTGACAAAGTTCCAGAGAGTTTTATGAACTGGAATGGGGTGGGAACACGAATCCAACATTACCTAGAGCAGGGATCGGCAAATTCTCTGTAAAGCGCTCGATAGGTCGGTATTTTAGGTCTTGTGGGCCACATACAGTTGCCTGTCACATAGCCTTCCTTGTGATTTTCTTTCTTCTTTCTTTTCCTTTTTTTTTTTTCACAGCCCTTTAAAAAAGTAAAAACAATTCTTAACTCACAGCACATGCAGAAACAACTGCCGGCCTGATTTGGTCTCTAGGCTGTAGTCTGTCATCCTGGGTCTGGACTCCAGTCACGGAACATGATAGCTGGAAGATCAACTCCCTCGTTATACAGAAGGGGAAACTGAGTCCCGAGGGCAGAGCTATGTGTTGGGTCCCCTTGCTGATACCTATGCTGACCTGGGCAGCTGAGGGCTTTGCCTAGACCTTGGCGTCGTCACCTATGCCTGTCTTCTGGGCTAACCTACTCCCTTCTTCCCTTATGTGCCACGGCTGGTGCTGTCCCAGGAGGTTAGGGGCAGTCTGCTACCAGAGCACAGGGCTCCCTCTCCAAGGGATAGTCCTTGTCCCTTCCAGCAGGGGAATTCTTTGACCTTACATCCTCCTGAAATTGGGGTTGGGGGTGATGGAAAAGTTGGAGCAGCAGCATTATTAATTAATGCTTGTGTGTCCTGAGGCTGAGAATTTTGTTGACTGCAGAAGCGTTTCCCTTATTATAATTGATTTTTACAGGGAAGGTGACATTCTTTTTTTCAACTGAATCATGTATGGGGCAGAAAATACCAAATATAATTGCTTCCTCTCTCCTGAGATAACTCTCCTGCCCAAGTACACACTCAGCAACAAACAGGGCCTGAAGCTGCTGCTTCTGTCGCCAGAGGCTTCCACTGACGCAGGGCCTTAGCCAGCAGCAGAGCTGGAGGGACCATGGGATTTCCCCAGGCCTTCCTCACTATGCAGAGGGAGGCGGGCCAGAGGGGACGTCCTCCTGGAGCTTTCCCTGGGTGGTGTGTTACCGCAGGGTCGCAAGGTCCTTGCAGATGCCTGGGCATTCAAGGCATTCCCACATGGTCATGCTCTGTCTGGGCCATCAGGCCTCATGGGAACCAGCACCTGCTAAGCTGAAAGTCCCTTGGGAACTCCCATCTCTGCTGTCAGTGGCCTGTTTCCTACAAAGAACAGCCACCCGCCCCCCCCCACACACACCCACTAACCCCCATCCCCCGTCCCCACCTTATGTTCTTATTACTCTTGCCGAGAATGTCTTGATACCTCAGTTCAGGATGAGCAGAACATGTAAGCAACAAGGAACGGTTTGACCTGATAATAAGGTCGGTAGTTAGGGGACTGAGGTTCTGGCATTCACACTGCTTCTGCCAGCAACGTGACCTTGGGCGAGTTTCTCCTCTGGGACTAAGAGAGGACTGACTGTGCTGCTCCTCAGTGCATTTGTTCCTGGCAGCCTGTGATGAGGCTGACTTGGGACCAAGTTTGGGCCTGAGGACCCGCAGAGTGCTCCTGGGACCCCGCTGCCCTCACTGGGCTCTGCCCCGCTCCTGCCTCAATGGTCTCTCTAGTTTTTTCTTCTGGCCCCTCTCGCCTTACATTTCTGCCCCACTCATGCTAAATAATTGATCAGAGCGCTCTCCCCTCCATAGCAATACCTGCCTTCCCTCTTCCCGGAACAGCCCTCCTCTCTGCTTCACAGGGCTAACCCCTGCCAGCCTGCTTGGGCATCCCCTTCACCAGAAAGCATCCCAACACTGAGTTTCCTCTGCTCCCACACTGGGTTGCAATGGAGGGTTTTGGGGGGAGGTGGTAGCCCCACCTCTGATTCCTCAGGGTCACCCTGTACCTATCATGGATCTGGACACCAGACAGAGAGACCGGGAGGACCTAGTGGGAGGAAGAACAGGCATGAGGAGTGGAGAAGAGCTTTATGGAATAACTGACCCATATTTTGTTTTCTAAAAAACAGGAGGTGCTGGAGCTCTGCCTGTCTCCCCTGCCTGCCCCTCTGCCCGCCCCCCACCTGCCCCGCTCCATTGCCCTGAACTCCAGGAGATCTAGGACCTGTAAGGGGGAGTGGGACAGTGGAGTGAGGGTGTCTCACAGGCTGGACAGCAGCATCTCTGCACTCTCTTCACTATGCAGCCAGTGTGTCACCGGGTACTCATAGCCACTTATGACCACTATCCTGTGCTGTCCCACCCTAGCTATGCCAGGAAGGCCCAGTAGTGGGATCAGGACTCCAGTGCGGTAAGGGCTTCTTTTGGAGGTGATGGATAGAAGGAATCCTAATCCTCCACTTAGGGTTCAAGTTCAGCTCTGCCTTTGTCTTGCTGGGTGACCTTGGGCAAATCCCTCTCCCTCTCTGGGCCTGTCTCCCCTTCTGTGCACTGAGGAGGTCAGAAGGGATGATCTCTAAGATACCTTTCAACTTTAAAAGTAGGATGTTGACTAACATCCTGGGATATGCAGTAGAGACAGAAGCCATCCTATGGCAAGATGACAAACTGCATCCTATGGCCAAGATGACACTGCAGTGATTCACTCCTCCCGAGGCTTGTTCTGGGAATGGGTTGCCACAGACTGGGGCTGAGGCTCAGCACAATTCCAGCAATCTGAACAGAAGGAGACACTGGGTGCCGGCCAGGGTAGCTGTCCGTGGCGCCCCACCACGCCTAGGACGTCTGAGTGCTGCTGATGTGACATTGTCAGTGTCGCTGACGAATGGAAGATCCGAGGTGGGATCCCAGAGGTGGCCAACCTCAGGCCTGGATACGTGTGTGAGTGCATGTGAATATGTACATGTGGGTGAATGAGCGAGTGTGCTTGTGAATGTGTACCTGCATGTGGACATATGCCACGGTTTCCCATTAGTATCGCATGCATGTGATAATGTGGGTGGCACGTAAATGAGTGAATGAGTGAGTGACTGTTAAAGTGTGTATGAGAGTATAAAGACAAAACATTTCATTTAGCTTGGCTGTTTCAGGCAAACCAAGACCGAGTGTCTCTTTGTTTATTTCCACTTACCTGTGTGTGTGCACACGCATGTAGATCGTCAAGGATTCAGCTTCAAGAAACATTCCCACCTAATGTACCTCCATCCCATTCCTGTATCAACCCCATTCTTAAACCTCTGTCCTCAGTGCTTCTCAAACTTTAATGTGCATAGGTACCACATGGGGATCTCACTAAAATATAGATTCTGACTCAGCAGGTGTAGGGTGGGACTGAAGCGCCACTCTGACAGGACCCAGGTGTCTGGTTTGGGCCACAGAGGATGGTGGGGTCATTTGATTCGACTTCTTTGGTCTTTTCCTAGAGCAATGGTCCACAGCTTCATTCAGACATGGAGTGTCTGGATATCACCGTCCCCTTTGTAGTTGACTGGGAAATCTCAACACATTTAAGTCCATCGTGTGAGTGAAAACTAGAAATAGTTTCCCTGGGGGAAACATGGCTCTAGTCTATTGTATATGTGCGAAATATAGTAAAAAACATACACTCGTGGAAAAGTTGTTGAACTTGCAATTTTATTCTGTTTCCCATTAATATTCATTTCACCATTTGCCATTTGTTCACTTAAAAAAAAATCTCTACTCAAAAGTGGACAAGCAGGTGCAAACACTAGAATTTTAAGGAAAATGTATCAAGAAACTTAAATTCAGAAAATTCTCTCCATGAATTTAATGTTATTATCATTATTTGAAAATTGAGAAATGGTTGGCATTACTGAGTGGGATGAACTCATCCAACTCCCAAAGTACCAGAGTTGGAGAACCGTGTCCAACTGTCTCATTCTCTCTGCTTCTGGAAACAAGTGTAACCTGAATTCCCTGGTCCTCGCTCACTGGAGATACAAAGGAGGGTATATTAACAATAATAACTTAAATTCTCCTAGATTTTCAACCAGCTCTCAAATTCTCTTCAGGTTGTTCTCTGGCAGTGTCCCACATGAGTTTAAACAATGGGATGTAAATAGAGACGATATATAAATCTTAAGGACATGCCTTTAAACGTTGAGAAAGATGCCTCTCTTTCTCACTTCCTGTGTGCTGGAACGCAGCTGCTATGGCTGGAGCTCTAGCAGCAATGGTGGACCATGAGTTGGCTTTGGGAATGCATGGAAGAGGAACAAGATGGTAGGAGCATGGGCCCCTGAGCCTGTGGTACGCCATAACAGCCCAGTATTTCCTGTTGCTGGACTTCTCAGAAATAAGAAAAGAAGAAACTTTGATCATGTTTAAGACACTATTACTTAGGGTTTTTCTTTCCGTCAAACCTGAACCCCCATCTCAACCAATATGGTACCAAAATGCAGCTGTGTTCTCCTCAGCCCTTGTGGCCAGATCTTTGCTGTGTCCAGGCTGAAGTGAGGACAATGTGTCCCTCCCCAACTCTGCTGCCCGCTGTTACTTGGGCTCCACAGCAAAATGTCTCCAGCTTCCCAGAGCAGCCCTTCTTTTTCTTCCTTAGCAATGCGTTGTTCCCAGCTCCTCATACTTGAACATACACACAAATCACAGGGAGCTTGTTAAAATGCAGATTCTGATTCAGCAGGTCTGGAGGGCGGGGGGGGGGGGGGGGGGGGGGTCTGCATTTCTAACAAGTTTTCAGTTGATGTTGCAGCTACCGGCCCAGACCACGATTAGAGACTAAGCTGTTGGAATGGTTATCTGTGAGCTGCTTGCAGGCATTACCTGTTTCCACAATGCTTGGCACACAATACATGCTCAGTATGCAGGATGACTGACTGAATAATAGGCAATTAGTATGCAAGATGCGAAGTCCTGCAGAAAGAAGCACGCCACTCCATTTACTATGAGTGTGAAATTTTTTTTCACTTGAACCCCATTTTCAGAAATACCTATTAACCTTCCGTGGAAATAGTGCTCTGAGAAACCCACTTTGGCAGACCCTGATTTAGAGAGGTGTTTTCACTGACCCTGTAACCAGAGTAAGCCAACCGTCATATGGGCGTCTCAAATCCAGGACTCTATTTGGGTGTCTGCTTCAGCAATCAGGAGAAATGGTTTCCACTCAGACTCCCTGTACCCTGGAGGGCCTGTAAACTCCTTCAGGGGATGTGTTTGAATACATTAAAATATAGGAGCCCGGTGTTATTGCTAAGGTGTGCATTTTTCCGCTTCCCCTGGCAGTGCCCAACAGGCCTATGACCCCCTCAGGGCAATGAGAGGCTGAGTTGTTTGCCAATTAGCATGTTCCTATGGATTTGTTCAAATGTCTTTGTTCCCAGGCAAGGAGGAAATGCTGGGGAGGAAACTGAAAGAGTCTGAAGCTGACAAAAAGACTGAGTTCCCCGGGGGATCAGTGTTGACTAGGTGAAGCCCTAGAGATTTTTCCTGCATAAGAAGCTTGCTGGGCTCTGGAAGGTCTGCCTTTACCATTCAGGGGGAGAGGGGAGGCCGGGAGTTGGAGCTTTGCCATCCCTCTGTGGGTGCATTCTCAGAAACGCAGGCCCAGCTCTCTGCTCAGGAGCCGCAAGAGTGGCCTGTAGCCCAGGAGGAGTCAAATTCACAGGATCAAGTCTGGGGTCTACATGGGCGGCATCCCTTGAATTTGAGCGTGGCACTAGCCCTTTGTCTTTATTTGGGGGCTTCCCATCAACTCTGGATCAACAGGGACAGTCCTACTCAACATTCTGTTACATATGGCAAAAGATACAGCTCCTATGAAATAAAAGCAGAAAGCCGTAAGGATAAAAGGAACAGACATTCTTTTAAAAGACGCCACAGAATGAGATTAAAAAAAAAAAGATTAAATGAAAAGGGAATTAATGAGAAAAGGAAACACTATTAGAGAAACTAAAAATGTAATCACAGAATTAAAACTCACCATTAATCCCTTGGTAAGATTAAAGAACAGACTTGGTGCTGTAAAATATTAAATCAGTGCTGTAGAGGTCAAGGTTGAGAAATCTCATCAAAAATATGGGGGAGAAGATAAAGACATTAACATGACAAGAGGAAAGTTTATAAGAATGGAGACCACAGAATAACGAAGCGCCAAGCACCAAGCAGACACCCGAGGCTTCTGAAGGTGAGACCAGAGAGAAGTAATCATTCAAGAGATAAGAGAACACCACACAAATCCCGAGAGTGCAGCCCGAAAGAGACCAGTATGTGCCAGGCAAAAATCTCTGAAAATGGACCTATACCTAAACACCTCACAAAAATGTTTGAAGAATCAGGATTTTTAAAGTCCTGCTAGTGGATACCCAGAATAAAGAGGAAACCTACACAAGAAGAGCAATCAGACTGGCTTCAGACTCTTGCTGTCCGGAACGCCAATGGAGAATGTCTACAGAGTTTTCAGAAGAATAAAAATAAAAAAGGTTGGGATCCAATGTTTCGAAGCCCCACCAAGGTTCGTTTAATGTTTGAAGTCTCAAGAAAGAGATCCTCAACTGTGCAAGGATTTAAAAAACACACCGCCCTGTTGTGTCCCTTTGGAATAAGGAACTTGGAGAAGTAGTCAAGATTGTCATCAAGAGAGGAAGCAAATTTAAGACCTGAGAGAGGGGAAGCTCTGTACAAAGTGCCTGTTAAACAGAAAAATCTAAGAAGTGATAAAAGTGGTACAAAACGTAATGAAAAGTTAAAAACATTCTCAAAGAGGTAAAGAGGACCCAGGAAATACTGATTTACTCTTGGCTGATACAGTTGCCCCTCCCCCCACCTCATCCACTGTTTTGCTTTCCACAGCTTCAGTAACCCACAAATCAACCATGGTCTGAAAGTATTAAATGGGAAATTCCAGAAATAAACAATTCGTAAGTATTAACTTGTGCGCTGTTCTGAAATCTCTCGCCATCCTGCCTGGACATGAATCATCCCTTTGCCCAGCACATCTACATTAGAGAGAGAGAGAGAGAGACAGACAGACAGACAGACAGACAGAGAGATCACATTCACATAACTCTTATGACAGTATATTGTTATAGTTATTCTATTTTATTATTAATTATTGTTGTTAACCTCTTACTGTGCCTAATTTATAAATTAAACTTTATCATAGGTACATGTCAGAAAAATATATAGTATATGTAGGGTTTGGAGCTACGTGCGGTTTCAGGAGTCCACTGAGCGTCTTGGAACATATTCCCCTGGGATGAGGGGAACCTGCTGTGCTTCATTTCTTCCACACTTCTCTTGAAGGTGCTGGGTAGGCCAAGTGTGGTTCCACGGAGTGGGGAGATCTCTCCAGAGACCCTCAAGTCCAAACTCAGTGTGAGTGTTGTTTTGTTTCTATTGACGCTAGGCTCATTTCAGATTATCTCATTCACTTCCTGCTTAGGGCAACTGGTGGACTAGAGACCCTAATTTCTTCCAGTAACTTGTTGCCGGCCTGCTGAGGATTGTCTTTATATTCTACAGACAGGTTTCTGCCCAAGGTCACGTAACCACCTTATTCTTGCCAAGGACATCCGCTGTTTCTGGATGTTCTGGATGTCCTTAGTCAGCTGTAACTCATGCTGGTCATGGAGAGGACCAAAAGGCATTTGTGGGGGTGGCTGGATGGCTCAGTTGGTTAGAGCCTGAGCTCGGGACGACAGGGTTGCCGGTTCGATTCCCACATGGGCTAGTGAGCTGCGCCCTCTACAACTACATTGAAGACAACGAGCTGCCGCGGAGCCTCCAGAGGCGCGGCCGGATGGCTCAGCTGGTTGGAGCACGAGCTCTCAACAAAAAGGTTGCCACTGAAGGACAATGGCTTGGAGCTGATGGGCCCTGGGGAAGCCCACTGTTCCCAAGAGTCCCCAGTAAAAATTAAAAAAAAAAGGCATTCGTGGGTGTCTGCACATTTCTGACATTCTTCCCTGGGTTCTGAGTTCTAAACGTTTCTTGGCAGTCTTGGGCTTGGCCCTGGTGCTGCTCATGCGGTAACTGTATCTGGAGTTTTAAACTGGTGGTAGTTTGGCTTCGCCTTTTTATTAACTGAAAGTGACCAGAAAGCCATCTGATCTGTTCAAAGGTCATTATGGTGCAGGAAAGAGAGATTTGACAGAATTTGTCCAAAGGGAAGCGATTGGACAAAAAAATAAAACCGTTTTATGTTTATGCTCTGTTAACTTCAGATTGTTCGGTAAACTGGTAACACACTTCAGAACATAGAAGCAGAAATCCCACATACAATAGTGCTCAATCCAGTACTATGTTAAGAGAATAATACATTTGACCAAATCGGTTTTATTTCAGGGAGGTAAAGGTGACTCAGATTACAAAGTGCATTAATGCAATTTCTCACAGCAAAAGAAAAATTTTGGCAGGAGTTTGGGGACCTGTTCACACAAGGTATTTTTATTCCCTTAGCACAGGTATCAAACAGAAACCAATAGGACAAAGGCAGTGTCTGTTTGGGATGACTATTCAGGCTGCTTTGATAGGCTTATCCTCAAAGAAGCCATTTGATTTTGGGGTGGTGACAAGTGTGCTTCATGTGACTAAAAAGCCATGTTGCCTCGTTCTGCGAGATGAAAGGAAGTTCAGTCACAGGTGAACAATTTGAGTGTGTAAGAGCCTCCCAAAGTTCAAAGTGATGAGACTTGCATTTGAGAAACTCTTCAGGTGTCATCTGGAATTCTCAGTGGGGCTTATCAAGGTGCTTTGAAAACCAGAAAAGGGAAATTAGTAGTCCAGTAAAGGCAAGGCCAGAGCTTCACAGGGTGTCAGGACAGACCTTGCACAGGACCTCAAAACATCTCAAGACCACAAGCAATTTTGCTGTTGACCACAAGCGATTTTGCTATTTGAGTCTTCAAAGTGGCCTCGGCCGTGTGTTATTTTTAAACAGTTCTATTGAGTTATAATTTACATATAATGCCACACCAGTTTTAAGCATACAATTCAGTGGGTTTTGACAAATGTTTTAAGTCGTGTAACCACCAGCACGATCAAAATATAAAACTTTTCCGTCACCTTAGAAGTTTCTTTGTGTTTCTTTATTGCCAATTTCCTTTGCACACCCTCAGTCACAGGCAACTGCTGATGTGCCCTCTCGCTGTGCTCACCGAAGGTCTCTAGAACTCCCTCTGTGCACTTCCCTCATCTTTGACGTTATATACTGCAGATTCTAGCTGCCTCTGCCTCCTTGAACTCTGCCGTGTCCCTCAGCTCAGTAGGTCTGCAGGGCTCAGTTTGGGTTCCCTTCCCTAGCCTGGGAACTCCCTCCAGGCAGTCAGGTAAGACAGCGGTGAGTCTCACCTGTGGTTTTTTCTATAATCACAGTCCTGTATCTGTAGGTCCAAGATCTGTAGGAGAGATTTTACTCATTGTGTTTGGTTTTTAATTGTTTATGCTAGGCGGGCAGTTTCTGTAGCAATTAATTCTTCCCAAGCAGAAGTGGAAGTGCTCTGACTCATAGTTTGCTATTTTCGCGATGAACTCATGTTTCCTGGAGTCCCCAGAAGAAAGCACTTCAGGTACATTCAGGCCGGTGGCCACTCCCTTGATGCAGGTGTACACTTACAGCTAAATGAAACAATTGTGTTTCCAGTTTGGAACCCACTGCCTCCTCAAGGCATAAAGATAGATACAGACACCTTTTCATAATAATTCATTTTGAAATAGTGTCAAATTCTGTGAAAAGTTGCAGGACCAGTTGTACAAAGAACTCCCATTATTGTTGTCAACTGTCCCAGCAAAATCTCTGTTCCCTCTACGGTCCAGGATCCAATCTAGCCCAACACGTTGTATTTAGTAATCATGTCTCTTTAGTCTCCTTCATTCTGGAGCAATCCCCTCAGTCTTTCCTGCTGACTTATGTCCCTGATAGTTTTAAAGGATACAGGCCTTTCATTCCAGGGCAGGTTCCTCAGTCTGGATCTATCCAGGTGTTCAGATTCAGGACGTGCTTTCTTGGCAGGAATTACATAAAAATGATGTTGGGCTTTTTCAGTGCATGGTTTCGGGGAGCAACCATGTCAGTCCCTGGCACCACTGTTGACTTAATTTTAATCACCTGGTCACATCGTTGTCTGCCAGCTTTTTCCAGGGTGAAAGCACCATTTCTCCCTCTGTAACTTGTGGGGATATGTTCCATGTCATGCCAATATTTACAGGTGTCTTTTTGAGGGAGTAAAACATTTAGGATTTAACTTTGTGCTAAAGGATAACAAGAGCTATCATCTGATGAGCATTTATTATGTATCTGGCGCCATGCTAAGCACTTTACATATTTTAATTTAATCTTCAAATAGTGTGCCTCATATGTCATTATTATTTCCTTTTATAGGTGAGGAAACTGAGTATCTTGTTGATGGTTTTGGAGCAGAACACATTAGATACCACCTATTCAGTCTTCTTGAGTACTAATTTTTTTTTCCATTTAATGCAAAAAAACCCAAAAACCTATTAAAGATACTAGCCAAGGAGGAGTTAAAAGCACCAGAAGTGCTTTGAATTTTTCCCTTGCAGAGCAAATGATTCTGTTTCTGGCAACTAATGACCCAAATGTTCCATTTGATGCTTTAGTAGATAATACACCTTAAAAATCTGCAACCATTTCTAAATTGGGTCAAAGACACTTACTTAAACCCACCAAAGTTGTCAAAAATAAACCCCACTCATTATTTCTTCCCATGTTAGGTCAGGTCATGAAAGAAAAATGAGTGATAATGACCAAAAATGTCAACCAAGTCAAAGCCATTTGGAAATGTGCCAGTGTAGAGACCAACCCAAAGAAGACCTAGAATATGATCTCTATGTATAAAGAAAAAAACCACCACGGGCATTATTAAAATATGAGAAATGATGGAACAATTTTTATACTGGTCAAAAATTATGAGACTAAAATGTTTTCAAACACCCTCGAGAAAGAGACCATAATTTTCTCATGTATTAATTATAAATTAAGCACTATCAGTCTCTGTTTCAATTCTTAATGAGTATTTTTCATCTGAGCTCATTTTTATTAAACCTCCCTTGGGAGAAGAATGGTGGATTTACAGATATTTTACTAGGGCCTGTTTATTATAGGCCATTTGCTGTGGTCATAAATTTTGCAGTTGAATGACAGCGATTGCGGAGGGAGTAGAGCAAGAAATGGATTGAGCCTGAGAAGTAGGGTGGGATTAACGGTGGGCTTGCACAGAAAACAAACAGCTTTTACATTTTGAGACAGCTCAAAATGGCATGGTAAAAGTACCATATTGAAATGCCCTTTGAATGGAAATAGCCACATGAAGATGGACTGCTTCGTTCAGACTCCTGTCACAACACTCACCCCAATTCAAAGGATTTGTGGCGTTCACAGACATAACAGAGTTTTGGCTCTTTCTGAAGACCCTAAAGGCCACGGATTGGAATCCTGAGTTGTGAGGCCAGCATGCTGAACAAAAATGTTGACCTAATGAGGGAACCTAGCAGACTGCCTGGCATCCAATGCCCCCTGAAGTTTAGATGTTCTCAATTCGTCACTCAAGGAATAACACTTAAGTGATAAAAAAAAAAGTGTGTTTTATTTTTGTGGTGTGTGTGTACATATGTGTGATAAATGGAGATAAAATTTTAATGAAATCTCCAATAGACAGTTAGCTAGTAGGGGGGAGGGTGGAGTGAGTATAGGAAATACCAGTGTCTTGTTGGCAGTGTGATTCCAGAAATCACAAGCCTACCTGAGTTCATTATTTTGGTGGTTCAGACATGTTTTGCAAAGTGTGACTGATTTCTCTTTCTTTTATATAATAGAAACCTGAGTTTTTTTCTGAGCATATGGCTACTCAAAAGACAACATTTCCCAGACTTCCCTGAAGCAGGTTACGACTCTGTTATAAAGTTCTGCCCAATGGGATGTAAGTGATACGTGCAACTTGTCAGCTATGTCCTTAAAGGAAAGGGGCATGTTCTTTCTGCCCCTTCCAGCTGGTGGGAATGTAGACACATGGTGAGACATCTTGAACCAGCAGGACAAGAGAACCCCGGGATGGCAGAGCTACCAGAAAGAGGAAACCTGAGCCAACCTCACAGCCAGATCTGCCATACCAGCCCAGACTTTTATACGCAGAGAAATGAACTTCTCTTTTGTTTAAGACTCTGTTAGTTTCGGTTTCTGATGCATGTATCTGGACCTATGTTTTAACTAATACTATAGGTTAAGTCAAGGATCCATAGTAATTGTTTCCATGCTTATCTCTGTCACGAGGCTGTGAGATCCTGATGACGATCTCTCCCACTATTTCTCTCCAGTTCCTGTTGGTCACCCCAGAACTTCCCTCGACCCTGGCTAAGAAAAGGCACTTGTCAGTGTTTATTAAATGAATGAATGAATGAATGAATGAATGAATGAATTACAATGTAAACCAGCCTGTGGTGGGAGCTGTGATAGAATCATCAGAAGAGATGTGGAGGGAGGGCCGCCTTCCAGGTGGAATTTATGTCTAGGAATTTGTGTTTGGCCACTTGTCCTAGAAAATCCAAATGACAGTGACTTAATGATATAGTGATTCATTTTCTTCACATGGTGAAGGTCTGGGGGTGGGTGGTTTCTGAACTGAGTTTGGTGGTTCAGTGGTGTCAGGCCTAAGTTTCTGCTATTCATTTGGCCTCTTCCTCATGGTCACAAGATGGTAGCCAAACTCTAACTATCATGTCTATGTTCCAGGGAAACAAAGTCAAAATGGCCAAAGGGAAAGCCAGCCAAGTCTGTTCCCTCCTAAAAAGTACAGGCCGCTCTTGGTATTTGCAGGGCCCAGGACAAAAATAGAAAGAGAGATCTAGCTACTTACTATATGACTGAGTTTATCTGGGTATTTTGTTAATGAACTGGCAAAGTCTGAATGAATAATAAAATCAAGACATACATAATTCATAATTTATTATATATTTATTAAATAAAATTTATTTTTCTGGCTTTCATCTCAGCAAAATTCAATAATTATGTTATCATCAAGATTTTCACAATCTGGTATCATATTGACAGTAATGATCTAAAGCAGGGGTTGGAAAACTATGACCTGTTTCTGTAAATAAGTTTTACTGGCACACAGCCATGCTCATTCTTTTATATATTTTCCATGGCTTCTCAGTGGCCAAGGCAAAGAGAAACCCCAATAACTCAGAGATCTTGTTGGCTAAGAGAAACAGATGCACTGAGCACTAACTCTGCACCCAAATAATGGACATTGCATAACAAAACAGCAGCGTATATTGTGAATTTTTATGCAAGATGCTGGCATGTTCTTCTGTGGCTCCTCTTTATAGATTTCCTCCTGCTAAGTGGACAGCAGAGCATAGATCACAGTTCAGGGGGTGAAGACTTTGCAGACCCCACACCTGCTTTCTGCTGATTTATTCAGGTCCAGGCATTAGGCTAGAGAATCAAGGGAATGGCTGGGACATTGTCAGACCCTCAAAGCTTCTTGGGCCACTGGGGGTTGCTCTGTCTATATTGGAACATTAATGTGAGGGGTGAGGGCTCATTTATAATTAATCAAACAGTAGTGAGAGCAAGCACGGGGAGCCTGCATTGATTCCTGACACATCATACAAAATGGCGCCCAGCAGCCAGCCACTGCAGCCTAGGAGAGGTTTGCCAAATTGGATTAGCAAACCAAATGTCTGTTCTAATGCCTGAGAGATGGACGAGGCACTTATTAAACGGTCCACAGGCAGGAATGTTTTAAGTACTTAATCAACCTTTCATTTCCCTCCTCTGGGGAACAGAGACGCCTCAGTGCCACCCGCGGTAAAAAATTACCAATCTCTGCAGGATCTCTCCCTGCCATTTTCACTGCAGAATGTGCTTGAATTATCGCAGAACCCAAGGAACAGGATACTTGGCCATGGGGCAGTGGACACTGCCTAGGTCTGGGGGCAGGCCTGGGTGCCAGTCCTGCGTCTCCCACTGGGTCACTGTGAGGCCTTGCGTCTATCCTTCCCCTTACATCTCTGAGTGCTCCCTTCAAAGCCTCCCCACTCGGAGGAGCTTAGAACAGCTCTCTGAAGGAGCTTACAGGAGGCAGCAGGCAGTGGCTTGCGTAGCCAGTGCTTTTTCCGGGGGTGAGGACATGCTCCAGGAGAGAGAGAACCATCAGGATTTTCTCTTTGTGATTTTAATTCAACCTCTGCCTCCTGCCTCTGAGATAAAAGCCCCCTTTTATCCTCTCGTCACCTCCCCTTCCTCTTTTCTCACTTGAGAGACTTATATTTTAGAGCCAGAGAGCACCAAAGAGGGCGTGGGGGGAAGCTCTGTGTTAGAGTCCTGGAGGCATCCCTCTCTCTTCTCCCAGGGGAGCTTTTGAGGTTGGGGGTTGCTGTCCCTTGCCCCCACATCTCTTGCCCAAGGATGACATCTTTGATTAACTCCCTTGAAGGAGAAACAAGGTAGTGGGAGAGGGTCTCCTGTTAGACTTTGCCTCAAGGCCCATTACTGCTAGCTACACAGTGACTTGGACCTCCATTGGCCCCGGCCTTTCCTTGTACAGTTTGGGAAACTGAGGCCCAGATGCAGGAAGGGCTTTGCCCAAGATCTCAGGGTGAGTTTGCAGCGGAGCCAGGACTGGTCCTTTCCAGTGCAATCTTCCCTTGCCCCTTGCCCTGGCCCTGCCTTCCTAAGCCAGGGGTGGGCCCACCACTGGGCCTGGTCAGCAGGGGACACAGTCCAGTCCACAGTGGAGTCCACCAAGCTCCTGTTCAATATCCCTCTTCCAGTCCTGAGGCATGAGATCCCTTCTTGGTCGCATGGGCATTCCCTTTGCAGGATTCTGTGTGCACCGGGAGAGCAGCCTGGGTTCCTTTCCTCCCAGGAGCATTTTCTATAATCAGAGCAAGCACCCTATCTTCTCCCAGCAGCAGTGGGCTGCGTGGTGGGACCTACCAGGTTTCCTGTGGGTCTACTTCACTTCAGGGAGGTTTAGTAAGCCTTCCCATAGCACTCCTTATTCAGACAGCGAACTATGAACATTAAACAAAGTAAGATGAAGTCCTCGGAAAAAACCCAACCAAATAAATCTCACCATCTCCTTAACATGTGGCCCCCACCACTAAATTCTTCTGTTATCCATCAGTGCTGAATCTAACCCCCCTGTTATCACCACACTTCAGTAGAACACTTCTTTCAAGACTTGCAGAACATTTTTTTCAGGGCCCACCATTTTTACCTTTGATGTTCTTGCTAACATCATGATGTTTCCAGGCCTTCTCCTCACTCTCTACTGATGAGATGTCAGGTAAAGCTTCCACTGCAAAACCTCGCTGACTCCACAAGGATGAGGGACAAGAGGAGAAGGGAGACAGGTAGTGTCCCCCAGGCCTCCAGCTGCCCCTCCTTTCACTTCCAAGGATCAAAAGGAGGGATGAGTTATTGCCACTGTGGGGTGGGGGTGGCCCTGCCCCCTGTCCTTCCCGGTAAGAACTGATTTCTTAACTGATTTATTTAACACCCTGGTCCTTTCCTCATCTTTCTGATTAATAGTTTAGTTGGGGGTTCTGGGAAATTTACATCCAATTGTTTCCATAGCAACCAGCTCTCTTGCACAGGATCCCGTAGAAAATTTGTTTGGGGCCTTCTGAAGGAGCTGGGGTTTACAAGGATCTCAGCGCCTACGAGAGCATAATGGGCAAAATGATGTGTGACCGATATGAATAAGAATTATGAGCAGGGATATTGTGACAGTGGCACAGTGTCAGATGGCTGCCGGACTCAAGGTGATCACTTCTTTAGGTATATAAATGTTGAATAACTGTGGGGTATCCCTGAGACTAACATAATATTGTGTTAGCCATAATTGAATGAAAATGTTTTTAAAAAAAGAATTATGAGCTGGATTATGAAAGGATCTCGCCACACCGTAAATTGGGGAGGATGGTTTTAGTGCCTTCCCTCGCTCCGCTTTTTTTTTTACTCTTTTACTGGACACCTCTCTTCTTCAATATTCCCTTCTAAGTCTCCAGAAAGTTAATTCCCCACAGAACAAAGGCAGGACCAGTTCATGGAAGTCATGGGGAGACTCATTTCCTTTCAGCAAAAGGAAGAATTTGCAGCAGGCAGGAACATCTGAAGATGTAACTGGCAGCTTGGGTAGGTAGTAATTTCCCTGTCTCTGGAGGTGTGTGAACGGGGTCCTGTCAGAGGGCTCTGGAGAGGACTGCACAGAGGACAGGATGAGGGGTGGTACGTGTGGAATCTCTGGGTCCCTTTTGGCCCTTTTGGGATGGGAGAGTTGAATTGAGCCTGCCTGTGAGACCAGCTCTCACCTTCCCCCTGGCTAAACAGAATGTCAGTGTGGGGCATTTTAGCTCTTTGGGTACCTGGGATGTCCTTTGTGTCTTCATAAAATCAATGCCCAGCACCCTGCCTGGCCCATGAGTGAATGAATGAATTTCTTAAGGTTTACTAAGTGTGCAGGCACAATCTACTAACCATTTATGTGTTCTTTTATGATGATAATAAAAATCTATTTTTTTAAAGCATGGCCAAATAACAATTGGAACTGGAAACAAAAGAAAATGATGTTGCTTATAAAACTCCATCCTATATGCTGGAGTCATTCCCTGAATTATAGTTGAGACATAAAAGTGTTTGTCCTCTACAACCACGTGGAAGTGATGGGGAGGCTATGTGGTGTAGGGGAAAGCTTTCTGCACAAAGGGACAGGAAAGCTCTCCTTGGACAAGTCCCTTACCCTCCCTGTGCCTCCATTTTCTCCTCTGTGAAATGGGAGTAATGAAAACCATCAGGAATGACCAGCTGATGGGTAGAGGCTGCCTGCAGGGCTGTGCACAGAAGGATTCAGTAGTTGATTTTGTATTCAGTTGCAGACCGTGTGGTAATAGATTAGCAATGTCTGCCCTGGGCACCACAGGTGGCCTCTGTGTCATGTATTCATCATCCCTGGACTAGGTGATCTTGGAAGGCCCTGACGGTATTGGATGCCAAGACTTAATGCTTCTAAGTCACCCCAGTCATTCTGGGTCTCCTCAGTCCTTCCTCTACCTTCAAGCCACCTTTCTTGGCCCTTCTCTTCTCCTAAGCTTGTAAGATTATAAGGAAGCTGTGAGGCTGTTGCTTCAAACCCTCATTACGTTTTCTGTTCTATATCGAGTAGTCTGTGTGAAAGACCTCAGAGTTGTCTAGAGGCTGGAAGGATCCAGGTTGGTTTGTAAAAGGCGCAGATTAGCAGAGAAATGCAGGACTTGGATTCTAAGGAACACCTGGCAGAACAGCCGCAGGCAGAGGAAGGGCTGTTGAAGTCTTTGGAAACGAGGACAGTGGATGGGCAGTGGAATTAGTCCTGCAGGGAATTATTCTGGGCCCACAGCTGTGCTCCAGGACTGAGATTCCTCTTGGACAGCGAGAGGCCACACCCCCAAGGGAGAGAGACCTGGCTGGGCCTTCTTGGGTAAAATATCCTCTACTGCTTGTTCTTTCCCCCATCTCCCCTCCAGCCTTAGGTGCCTCCACTCTCCCCACCCACCTGGGATCTAGTTACACTGGCCTCGGCACCATTCCTACATGCGCCACAAGTGTTTTGAACCCCATGCCGTTGCCAGCACGGTCCCAGGTATCTCATGCCCTTCACCCAGCAGACTTCCATTCATGCTTCAAGATCCAGCCTTAAAGTTATCTCTTAGGTGCCGTCCTAACACTCTGGACCACGTAGAGTCCTGCATCCATTATCCCCTTCTTGAATCTAGACTGACGACATTGTCTGGCTTCTTGGTGAATCCCTACTCTGCTTGGTTCTGGGTAAGCTTGGACACAGTGGAGTGAAACATCCCAGAACAGAGTCATTTTGTGAGAGAAAATAACGATGGCTTAATTCGCTGATGACAGCAGCAAATTCGTTTTCCATAAGAGGCCTTTCTGGGAGCTCATCTCTCATGCGAGGGCTGCTCGAGCATACAGAGTGGATTCCTTTGGTCCAGGCACAGGCCCCTCTTGGGAGCTGGGCTGGGCTGAGGGATGGGGTGTGGCTGAGCCTGACCTCATAAAAAGCCTCATATTTCATCTTTTGATGTTATCTCTAAAGGAGGTTATCTGGGTTATATGTCCCATTCTATGGGTACACTGACCGGATGGAAGCAGAAAATACTCAGCTGACAAAGTAACATTTGCATTCCATTACCGAACCACATCACTTTCAGTGCGCTATAAATTAATATGCTTTTAAAATGAATGCTGTGATCTTGTGATTAACAATTGTATTGCATTGCTTTTTTTCTTTGATATTAAAAATGGTCACTTAGTAAATGTAAAGATTTAAAATATATCACACTTTGGGTAACTGTTTCTTCGTAGCTTCATTTATTCGTATACCAAGCGCCTCAAAAATCAAAAGTGGCCCAGGCTTCCCTTAGCCCCTGAGAAGCCCCACATGCGAGGTGTGTGTTGGTAGGTAATCCTGTACCATAGCTGTGTGACCTCGGGCAAGTTGCTTAGACCGTCTCCTCAGCCTCAGTTTCTTCATGTGCCCCATTTGCAAAATAATTGTGTCTTGCAGAGTGTGGGGGCAGAGCCCCAGAAAGTAGTTTCCAGGCTCTCGGCCTCACATAGACAGGTGCTGGCTCAGGTAGTAAATGGCCAACTGTGATTGCATGGCCATCAGCTGTGGCTAGTTGGCCGTCAGCTGTAACCAGTGAGCCATTGGCCACAATATAACTGCTGTGGCTACGAGAAGGAGAGGAAGAGGAGAAGAGCAAGAATGGGGGGCTAGCAAGAAGATGGCGGCTGGGCTGGCAAGCGTGGATGGTGGTTTGCGGACAGTGTGGATCCAGCCTCCAGTGAGAGTATAGTGCCGCCAGAGAGAATATAGTGGTATGACTCCCCTACCTATGGCTCCGTGGGTGTTCCTTTTTGGCCTCACCATGTCCTGCGTTCTTGTGTGGGGAGTGGGAGCAGAGACACCGCAGGCCGCCCTGCATGACACAGAGGTTCAATGATGAGGCAAGGTGATATACATGAGTACCCAGCAAGACTTCAGATATACAAAGCTCCTGGTAGACAGTAGGTGCCCAGTAATTGCTAGCAGTGATGTTCATTATTTTATCGAAGTGCTAGTTTATTCCCATCTGTTTTGATGCAGAATATTCCTATATCCGTTATCTGTTACTGTGTAACAAATCACTTTAAAAACTTAGTGGCTTAAAATAACAACCCTTTATTAACCTCAAGATTCTGTAGTTTGACTATTTAGGTTGGGCTTAGCTGGCAGGTTTTCTGGACCCTGCTGGGATTCCTCTTGCTTTTGTGGTCAGCTGTGGGGCAGCTGCAGGTTGCCTCTGTTGATTTTGGCTGAGCTCGTCACATGTTTGGGGCTGCTGTTGGGACAACTGGAGTGACTCGTTAACTCATCTCCAGCAATCTCCCCTGGGTTTGTTCACATGGCGGATGACAAGCATCCTGAGAGAGCCAGAGGCAGGGTGTGGAGACAGAGCCCCAGAAAGTAGTTTCCAGGCTCTCGGCCTCACATGGAAAGGTGCTGGCTCAGGTAGTAAATAGCCATGAACTGTGATTGCATGGCCATCAGCTGTGGCTAGTTGGCCGTCAGCTGTAACCAGTGAGCCATTGGCCACTAATATAACTGCTGTGGCTACGCTAGCAGAAAGGGAAAAGAATGGGGGCTAGCAAGAAGATGGCGGCTGGGCTGGCAAGCGTGGATGGCGGTTTGTGGACAGTGTGGATCCAGCCTCCAGTGAGAGTATAGTGCCACCAGAGAGAATATAGTGGTATGACTCCCCTACCTATGGCTCCGTGGGTGTTCCTTTTTGGCCTCACCATATCCTGCGTTCTCTTGCCGGGAGCGGGAGCAGAGACCCCACAGGCCTCCCGCACGACACAGTGTATGAGGCCTCTTGAGGGATAGGCTTGGAACTATCACAATGTCACGCCTGCCACAGTCTGCTTGTCAAAGCTAGTCACAGTCTAAAGGGGTGGGGACATAGACTCCATGTCTGGATGGGAAGAGCTGCAAAGTCTCATCAACAAAGTAGTGTAGAGTCAGGAAGAGAAATAGTTCGGGTCATTTTTGCAAACAATGTACCACAATTCTCCCTTTTTAAACAAAAACCAGAGCCTTCAGTTTATTCCCTGTGTGCCCCAGTGAGCAAGTGGCGATGAATTCTGTTCTTTTCCACTGTCTGGTTCAGCCTATTTTTAGATCTAGTCTAATAAAATGAATTTCACACCTGCATTACTCACCCACTAACAAACACTTTGTTCTTATCGATGCCTGGGACAAACACCTAGACAGCCTGGATTTGTAGTTCCATTACCTCGGAGCACAATAATTGTTAATTACTTGCTTTATTTGGTTCTGTTGCGTTTGCCAATAGTCAATTACCTATGTTAGGTTTTCTTGTGATCAGTGGGGCTTATCCAATATTGCAGCTCAGCTTTGTTTTTGTCTCAGAGATGTGTTTTCCAAGAGAGTTAAAGAAAACCCTTGTTCACTAGTTTATGGAATATTAGCCTTTATCTGCTTATTTCAAAGGTTGCTTGTTCACCGCTGCAAACACCAAAGTATTCAGCTGAGCTCTTAGAACTGAACAAAAGATAACCCCTCACCCCCGCCTTTGCCTGATCTGGCTAGATCCCAGTATGTGGAGTAGAGGAAAGAATTGTGGAATTGTCGGGTCCTGGGACATTCGTTTAGCTCATGCCTGAATATCTGAGCCTGCATTTCCCCCTCTAACCCACCCTCCACATGGCCACCAAGGGACCTAACGCAGAGATCTGATTGCATCACTTGTGCTAGAGTGCGTTGCTGGACCCAGTTCTTTCGTTCTTTATAACCTTTGTCATATGACTTTGCAGGTTCACGCCCTTGAATCTGGACGAGGCCACGACTTCACGTGGTCAACAGAATGAAATGGAAGTGACAACTTGACAGATCTGAGGTCAGGCCTCAAGACACCTTGCATGTCTCCCTTTGCACTCTTGAGCCTCTGCCATTGCCACGAGCAAGACATGCCCTGGCTGGCCTGGAGGTCCCAGGAGGAAGATAAGAGACTCATGGAGAAAAGCCAAACCACCTCAGGCAAGATCAGCCAACCAACAGCTGACCCTCGATGCGTAAGTCAAAAACACTGATGGTTGTTTTAAGCCACTGATTTGGGGTGGTTTATTATGAAGCAAAAGCTGATTCATCATTCTTGTGCCTGAACTCCAGCACTGGCCCCCCGTAGCCTGAGGCATAAAGTCCAGGCAGAACCTTCCAGCATCTGGGCCCTGCTACTTCTCCCATCTCGTTTCTTCCAGATCTTCCTTTCCATTTCACATTTTGACAATGACCCCGAATGACCTGTAGCTCTTCAAATGCATCACGCTCGTTCACATTTCTATGCCTTTGTACCTGCTGTGCCCTCGGCCTGGAAGGCCATTCTCTTCTTTCCTGGAAAACTCTTATTTGTCTGTCAAAACCCAGCTCAGCCTCTGTCTCTTCCCAGAAGTCTCACCGTACTCTCCTCTCCCCTGTGGTAAATCATGCTCACTTCTGCGAGAGGTCTGGACTCATATTTAGGTCTGTTGTTACCATATGACATGGTATTATAGTGTGGGTTCTTTTTATTTTATTTTTGCCCATCTTTGCCGTCTATCAGACTGATTCACTTAAGGACAAAGGACAGCTTTATTCATTAATGTATTCTCAGTGCCCAGAACAATGCCTGGCTCCAACCGTGCTTGGTGACTATATGAGGTGCTAGGATCCCTCCTGGGGGTGGGGGGTGAAGGGGGGGAGATTGCCCACAATAAGAAGATGGTCATTTCTTGCTTCCTTTCTACCACCGCCCAACTTGTATGGTGGAATTTGCTTACATCCCGTGCTGGCACTTAGGATCTGACTCCCCTGCAGGGGGTGCTCAAGTTCTCAGTGAACAAGTGAGTTCTTGGGCTTCTGGGTCTCCCTGCTGGGCGATGAGCTCCTTCCAGGCTGAATCTCGGTTTTTCCACCTCTGCACCCATGATGCTGTCACCAAGCCTATACAGGCTCAGTTTCAGGATATCATTTTTTTCCAAATATTTCTGTTTCTAGAACATCCCTAACATGCAAGGCACTCCCTGCCTTCCCAGAGCATGCATTCCAACTGGGGAGATAGGAAAAAGAAGAGTAACGGCTTAGTTACATAAAATGTTTCTGTCTGTTTATTCTCATGGTTGAAGGAATTTTCTTGGCATTTGGAGGTTCACGTTTGTGAGTGTCTGACTTAAAAATTAGCCATTTGTGCAAAGTGCTCAGGGAGCCAAGGGGTACATCCCAGAGACAGCAGTTGTTCTCCAGAAGGGTGAACCCTGAGATGCAACTAGAGGTCAGAGATGGGTGATCCTACCACACCAGGCCGGGACACCATGAGCAGAGACCAGGCAGTGGTGTTGAGCGGAAAACAGTTGGAGTTGTCAGTATGCGCCCTGTTTTGAATGGCTCTCAGGCATATTCCAAATTGCAAGGGCTGATTTGCAATCAAGCTGTTTTTCACTTGGACAACTTTATGTATTGTGCTCCAGGGTGAGCAGTATCAGGGATGTATTTACTTAATGATGTGGGGGAGGCCAGTCAATAAATAAAATAATTGCAGAATGTCACAAACACTTTATACAGAGGCATGAGATGAAGTTGGGGGAAAGGAAAGGGCCATATTACGTTGGGCCTTGACACTGGTAAGGGCTTTAGGTTTTATTGCAAGTGCATCAGAGACTAGGGGAGAGATGGCATCAGATTGGTATTTAAAGATCACTTCAGGGTGGCCGGTTAGCTCACTTGGTTAGAGCGTGGTGCTGATAACACCAAGGTTGCTGTTTTGATCCCTGCATAGGCCACTGTGAGCTGTGCCCTCCTTAAAATATTTTTAAAAAATCACCGCTGCCATGGGGGATACATTTTTTTTTTAACAATTATTTTTTTTATTTTTTTAACAATTATTATTATTATTTTTTAAAGATTTTATTGGGGAAGGGGAACAGGACTTTATTGGGGAACAATGTGTACTTCCAGGACTTTTTTCCAAGTCAAGTTGTTGACTGTCAATCTTAGTTGTGGAGGGTGCTGTTCAGCTTCAAGTTGTTGTCCTTTCAGTCTTAGTTTTGGAGGGCGCAGCTCAGCTCCAGGTCCAGTTGCCGTTGCTAGTTGCAGGGGGCACAGCCCACCATCCCTTGCAGGAGTCGAACCGGCAACCTTGTGGTTGAGAGGATGTGCTCCAACCAACTGAGCCATCCAGGAGCTCAGCGGCAGCTCAGCTCAAGGTGCCGTGTTCAATCTTAGTTGCAGGGGGCACTGCCCACCATCCCTTGCGGGACTCGAGGAATTGAACTGGCAACCTTGTGGTTGAGAGCCCACTGGCCCATGTGGGAATCGAACCAGCAGCCTTCGTAGTTAGGAGCACGGAGCTCTAACCGCCTGAGCCACTGGGCCGGCCCAAGGGGGATACATTTTTATTTAATTGAATCAAATATTTCTAGAGAGCTTCCAAACAAATTAGCTTCTAGTTCTTTTTTTTTTGTAAAAGAAAAATAACTTTTATTATTTTTATTTTTATTTTTTTGGCTTCTAGTTCTTGAAGCCATCACTTCTCTAAACTGAATTTCACTGCCTCCTTGTAGAACTCGGGACCCTAATTTTCCAAGCGGACAAACATTCAATTTCTGGTTTAGATTTGCATTAGAAAGAGGCCTTAATTACTCTGATCTCTAACACCTCCAAGGAGCTGGTTTGAGCTTTTCAGATGCAAAGAGTGTTAATTGGCCGAGGGGCCCAGCTGAGCAAAACCCTGTACCACCGAGTGTGCACCGGGTAAGGGTGGGGGTGGGGAGGGGGGTTGGGAGATGGGGAAGGCAGTTAGAGAGAGGAGGGAACACCTCACATTTGTCAAGTTTCCTAAAGATCTGCAGAGGAGAATGAGGGTAATCAACACTGCAGTTTTGCTTGCTTTTGATCTTTCAATTCTCTTGCTACCTGTCCTTCCAGTTCTAATGCACTGCCACTGCCTCCAGTAAGCACCCCACTTCCACGCCCAGCCCAGAATCTCCCCTACTGCTTCCCAGGCAGACATGGACTCCCTGGGCTCCTGGTTTCTAATTATAGAACTTCCCACACTATTGAATATTCTGTCCACTTGGAGGACAAAGACTCATCTCATACAGCTTTGCCTCCTTGCACAGCTCAAAGTGAGTGCTCAGGAAATGTAAAATGAATAATAGAACAAATAATAATAATAATAAGATGCTTATAATAATAGAAGCCAGCCCTTATTTAGGGCTTCCTGTGATTCTATGCTGTTTAGTCTCAGAGTGAGAGGACATTTAATCCTGTTCTCCAATTCCTACCAGATCAAATGTCTGGCATGAATCCCTATGGATAGTTATAGATTTATTTGTGGGATTATTTAATATTTACCACTCCATCAGGAGAGGCACTCCTGTCCGTTTAATTGAAAGTTGATAGAATGAGTAGACAGAAAATCAGGGAGAATATAGAATACTGGAACACTATCAAGTCTACCTGACCCAACGGGCATTTACTGAACACTCTTCTTAACAGCAAGATACACATTCTTATCAAGTGCATGTGGCACATTTACCAAAATAGACTATATTTGGGGTCATAAATCAATTAAAACTATTCACTTCATACAAAGTATTTTCTCAGATCACACTGGAATTAAATGATAAATCAATAACAGAAAGATCTCTGTAAAATCTTCAAATGTTTAGGAACTAAATAACACACTTCACTTCTATGTAACCCATGGATTGCAAAACACGAAAAATGAAACTAGAAGATATTTTGAACAGAATGAAATGAAAATACAACATCAGAATTTGTGGCATGCTGCTAAAGGAGTACTTAATGGGGAAATTTATAGCACTAAATGGCTATGTTAGAAGGAAGAAGTCGCAAATCAATGACCGCAGCACCCAACTTAAGAAACTAGAAATGGAAAATAAAATTAGCTGAAGAAATGAAATAATAAAGATCTAAGTGAAAAAAATCAATGAAATGGAATATCGAAAAAACAGTAGAGAGAATCAATGAAATCAAAAGCCTGTTCTCTGAGATCAATAAGAATGATAAACCTCTAGTTTGACTGATCAGGGGAAAAATAGAGAAGACATAAATTTCCAATATCAGGAATAAAAGAAGTGGTATCATTATATCAGTGGTATCAGATTCTCCAGATAATAAAACGATAATAAGGGAATAGTATTATGAACAACTTTAAGCTAATAAATTTAACAACTTAGATGAATTGGGCAAATTCCTTAAAGTCTACATATTACTAAAACTTACTCAAGGAGAAATAGTTAACCTGAATAACCTTTTTTTTTATTAAAGAAATTGAATTTGTAAGTTATACAAACCTTCCCACACTGATGAATTCTACAAAACGTTTAAGAAAGGCATAATACCAATTCAACACAAATTCTTCCACAAAGTTTTCAAGAGTAGGGGAAAGGAAATATTTCCCAATCCATTCAATAGGCTGGCATTACCCTGATACCAAAAGCGGACAAAAGCATTATAAGAAAAGAGAATAATCCCTTATGAAAGAGATTGAGTCCAACAATAGATTAAAAGAATAATGAATGCATTCTGACCAAGCAGGGGTTTCCCCCAGAAATGCAGGGTTGGTTTGACATTCAAAAATCAATCAATGTGGGCCGGCCCGGTGGCTCAGGCGGTTAGAACTCCGTGCTCCTAACTCCAAAGGCTGCCGGTTCGATTCCCACATGGGCCAGTGGGCTCTCAACCACAAGGTTGTCAGTTCAATTCCTCGACTCCCACAAGGGATGGTGGGCAGCGCCCCCTGCAACTAAAATTGAACACGGCACCTTGAGCTGAGCTGCCGCTGAGCTCCCGGATGGCTCAGTTGTTGGTTGGAGCGTGTCCTCTCAACCACAAGGTTGCCGGTTCGACTCCTGCAAGGGATGGTGGGCTGCGCCCCCTGCAACTAGCAACGGCAACTGGACCTGGAGCTGAGCTGTGCCCTCCACAACTAAGACTGAAAGAACAACAACTTGAAGCTGAACAGAACCCTCCACAACTAAGATTGAAAGGACAACAACTTGACTTGGAGAAAAGTCCTGGAAGTACACACTGTTCCCCAATAAAGTCCTGTTCCCCTTCCCCAATAAAATATTAAAAAAAAAAATCAAAAAAAAAAAATCAATCAATGTGATTCACCATATTGACAAACTAAAACAAACAAGAAGCAAACAAACCACCACACACACACACACAATCATCTCAATAAATACAGAAAAAGTATTTGACAAAATCTATTCCTGGTGAAAGAAACTGTCAGCAAACTAGTAACAAAAGGAACTTGCTCACCCTGATTAAGGATATCTACAAAATCTCAGTAGCTAACATCATACTTAATCATAAACGACTGAATGCTTTTCTGCTAAGATTGGAAACAAGACAGGGATATCCATTCTTGCCACTTCAATTCAACATTGTATTGGAGGCCTTAGCCAGTGCAATCAGGCAACGCAAAGAAATGAGACACTCAGATTGGAAAGTAAAAAGTAGAACTGTTTTTGTTCACACACCACGATCATCTGTGTAGAAAATCTAAAGGAATCTACAAAAAAGCTGCTAGAAGTAATAAACAAATTTTGCAAAGTTGCAGGATACAAAATCAATCTACAAAAATTCAATGTAATTTGCATATTAAGAACAAACAGAAATAGAAATTCAAAAGAATTACCCCTTATAGTAGTACCAAGAGATATAAAATATATTACTTAGGGATAAATCTGAGGAAAGTTGTGAGAGACCTATATTCTGAAACTACATATTGCTGAGAGAAATGAAACTTAAAAAAATGAAGTTGGAAGAATCAATATTTTTAAGATGTCATTTCTCCTCAAATTGAGCTATAGATGCAACACAATCCCAATCAAATTCCCAATAGGCCTTTCTGCTAGAAATTGATATGTTGATTCTAATATTCATATCAAAATGAACAGAGTCCAGAATAGCTAAAACAATTTGGAAAAGAATAAAATTGGAGGGCTCACATTATCTGACTGTAAGACATAAACATAGTAATAAGAAACATGATATTGGCATAAAGAAAAACAGATAAATGAAAAAGAATAAAGAACCTGAATAGAGTCCAGAAATAGACCCACATGATAATAGACAACTGATTTTTGACAAAGGTGCAAAGGCAGTGCAATGGAGAGAACATAAATTTTTAGCAAAGGCTGGAACAAACAAGATATCCAAATGCAAAAAGTAAACAAACAAACAAACAAAACGAAAAACCCAAATCTTGGACCCATATTTTGTACTATATACAAAAATTAACTCAAATGGATCACAGAACTAAATGTAAACTTAAAACTATGTATGTTGGACAAGGAAGAACAAAAGAAAATCTTCATGACCTTGGATAGGCATAGGTTTCTCGGATCCATCACTAGAAGCACAGTCCACAAAAGTAAATTGGATAAGTGGGATTAAGGTAAAAACTTCTCTTCAAGAGACATTGTAATGAGAACAAAAATATAAGTAGCAGACTGGAAAAAATATTTGCAATTCATATATCTGATAAAGGACTTGTAGCCAGAATGTATAAAGAACCTCCAAAACTCAATAATACGAAAATAACCCAATTTAAAAGTGGACAAAAGAGTTGACTAGATGCCTCATCAAAGAATGTATAGGGTTGGCAAATAAGAACATAAAAAGATGTGTATCATCATTAGTTGTCAGGGAAATGCAAATTAAAAACCACAATGAGATTCCACCCCTTGTATTGAACATAATACCTGTTGGTTTGAATATAAAATGGTACTTATATTTTGGAAAATAATTTGGCATTTCTTAAAAAGTTACATCTTAAAAAGTTACACCTACACCCATCATATGATCCAGCCATCCTACTCCTAGGTGTTTACCCAAGACCAATGAAAGCATATGCCCATTAAAAGACTTGGACACAAATGTTCGCAGCAGCATTATTTGCCCATTCACAGGCAAATGGATAAGCAAAGTATGGTACATCCACACAATGGAATACTATTCTGCAATAAAAAGGAACATATGATTGATACAAACAACATGTATCTACTCAAAATGAATCTTAAAATAATTATGCTGAGTGAAAGAAGCCAGCATATATATATATATATGCTTCTTTCATATATATATATATATATATATATATATATATATATATATATATATATATATATATCTCATATGATTCCATTTATAAAATTCTAGAAAATGCAAGCTAATCTATAGTAGCAGGAAGCAGATCGGTCCGGATGGGGTGGGAGGGCGGGATTACAAAGAACACAAGGAAACATCTGGGGATGATGGATATGCTCTCCTGATTGAGGTGATGCTTTCATGGCTATATACCGATGGCAAACCTGATCAAACTGTATCCTTTAAATATGTACAGTTTACTGTACGTTCATCATACTTCATAAAGCTCAGAAGAATATCTGAGCCTTGATAAGCTATATGTGCACACACATACAGTTCCTGAGCCTGTCTTAGGTCTACTGATTCGAATTATGTAGGGAGGAGGCCTAGAACCCCAGTTTTGCAATTCTGAGGCGCACCACGGTTTGAGAGCCATGGCCCCATGACATTGAAATTCCTTCCTGTGGTCTAGGCTCTCCTTCTCCTCTCCATGCTGCCCTTGAAAGCCTCACCTCTCCCACTCCCCATTTCATTCTTTGACCTCCAGCCCACCCAGGCTATCTGAGGTTCCCTGAAAGGTACATGTTAGTTTGACCCTGAGCCTTTGCAGACACTGTGCCATTTCCCTGGAATATCCTGTGCTCTTTAGTTGATAAATTCCTACTCATGCTTCAAAACCCTGCTCAGGTGGCACCTCCTCTGGGAAGCCTTCCCAGACACACCACACTCCATCTGAGGCTTTCTTTCTCTAGGGACCTCTTTGAACTTTGGTTTCCTGATCTGTAAAATGAACTTAAGAATAATACTTACCTGGGAGGATTGTCTTGAAGACTCAGTGAGATAAACTATTTAGTATAGTTCTTGGTGCATATCAGAATTCAACAATGGTGGCCACTGTCACTGTGGCTGTTACTGTTATTTCCCATCCCTGCCATCAGAGCCCTCCGAGCATGTCCCGCACACCATCCAGCACACTGGTGGCCTCTGATGTCACCTGTGACATCTCTGAGTGTGCCACAGGCATTTAGTTAGTTCAGCGCACAAATATTTGTTGAGCACTCCCTGGGGGTCTGACCCTCTCCCAGGTGCTGGGGATACAAAGATTAGAAGGAAGGGAATGGACATCAGCCGTGAAGGTAGCAGAGAGGCAGCAGAGGGGAATGTGAGGAGCACAGACTTCTGAGCCATTGCTCTAGCACTTGTAGTTGCGTGACCTTGGGCACATTACTTAACCTCTCTGTTCCTCAGTTTCCTCAGCTGTAACAATACCTGTAAAGAATACCTGTCTTATTAGGTTGATGGGCCATTTTATTTTACTTTAACAATACATAGTTTTGCTCAAATCAGCTGATCTCTGTAAAACACTCCAAATAAAGGACACACTGACTATCCACCGGATTTGGCAATTAGCAGGACTTCAGAGGTGTGGAGAGAGCTGTTTTAGAGGAGGCAGAAGCCAAAGTGCAGTGACTGACTCAAAAAGGCGAGAAAGGGAAGTGGAGATAGCTCCTTAGAGCTATTTGGGTGGGAGCAGGAGAAGGGAGGGTGGTAGCCGGATGAAGGAGGGTGTGCAAGTGTTCTCTGAGACCAAGTGTTATTAAGCTGAAGGGAAGGTGCTGGTAGGATGGGTGTGACTGCAGATACAGGAGAGCAAGGACAGAAGGTCAGAGCAAGGGCAGGACAGACTGCACGCATGTAGGTCCAGTGAGAGGGGGTCAGACAGGAGGAAGCAGCCTCCAGTGGAGCATACTCAGCTGTGGGGGGGGGGGGGAGGGCTGTGTAGGATGGGGGAGGTGTTAGGGAAGGCGGGAGAAGTGTGAAATAGCTCCTGAGGGGATTGGGGGAGGGTTATAAAAGACTGACAGGCAGTGCTAAGCAGAGACCAGAATTTGGAAGGGTGCCAGAGTGTGGGGAGGGGGAAGGGAAATCAGTTCACCTGCAGCTGCAACCCCTGGGGTAGAGGTGGTGAAGGTGGGGAGATAGCATTTCCTCAGGGTTGGGTTAACTCACTGGTGGGAGGACCAGCTTCTCTCCGTTTGCCTGGGACTGTCCTGGTTTCAAAACTGAAAATCCCATGTCTAGGGAAGCCCCTCAGGACAGCTGGTCACCCAACTGGGCAGAGTGGTGAAAACACAGGGATCTAAGGGCTACGAGAATGCTGGGTCCTGTGACCAGCACCAGTGTGTGTGGGTGTGGCCCGGACCCTGGGGCTAATGCTGTTACCTGTCTCCCCAGGACCTGAATACTGCCTCGTCCTCTACTGAGGCACTAAATATTTTTCCAGAGACTGCGAAACCAACCATTTACGTGCTACGTTTAAGTTTTGCCATAGCCACACAGCTTTTGTATTAACTTAATATTCTTTAAAATCAGTTCCTTAGTAAATATGTCTTAAAAGGAAACAATGTCTACCCTATATGGAGAAAAACAAGGGAAACACACACCACCACCACCACCACCCAGCAGGTGTTGGATTCTGACTGGATCTGCTACCTGACAAAGGGGCTGAGCCTGAGGCATCATTTCCTGTGAACTAGGGAGAAGGGGCCTGCGTTAGAGGCATTTAAGAAGTGCTGTGCCACACTGAGTCCTTCTTGCAGCACTCAGGAGGATGGAGACTTACAAGAGGACATAGCTTTCCTGTGTTACTGAAGCCTGTCTTCCTTTGCCACCCCAAATCCTCTTGCCTTCCTCCTTTTGGAAAGTGCTGTGGTAAAGTATGGAGACTGTAGGTTCTCAAGAATCAACAACAGCTGTGCATTTAAATGCCAAGATGCCATTTTTGGTGGCATTTTTCTGAGAGGTTATGTATAGGCTTAAGAATGTCAAGCTGAAAATATCCCTGAGGACTCAGTCAATCTGACTCCCCACCCCTACCTCTTCTTTTCCTTTTAATTTAAAAAAACAGGTAGAAACTGAAGCCCAGAGAAGGGGGGCACTTCCAGGGCCACACACCTTGAGGTCAGACTCATTCAGGCCCTCCTAGCTCAGCCATCACACCTAGTTGGCTGCTTTTCCCAATCCTTCCCCAATTTGCCTTCAGAGACAATTTTGCTTCTTGATTTCTGACTTCTTGTCAGCTATGATTAATGAGGAAGCCTCCTGCATACACGATTTTCAGCTGTACCCAGTTTACGACAAACAGATTAGACCATTTAAGTCAGAATAATGCTATTTAGTAAAGCCGGATTTAGAGCTGGCGGAAATTAAGATTAATTTAAAGGTAAAAAAAGAGTGACAATCATAGATCAACACCTGAAAAATCTCGCTGCCTGTACATATCCCTAATTGAGAAGTATGTGGAAGATTCCATCCGTGAAATTCAATTATCATGCAAGCCAGCGAAAGCAGCTTCCCTGGGGAAGAAACTAGGCAGCCCAAATCAAAACGGCTCCACCTGTCTGTTTTGGTGTCAAAGAGTGAGAAAACCTGCCTTAGTGATGAAGAAATATGGACGGGATGCATTAACATAATGAAAATTTCCAGGGGTCCCTTTCTATAATGGATTACCTCCCAAGCTCCTCCATCAGAGGTCAGCCCAAAAAAACCTCTGGATACCAAGGGCCCAAGGCCCTGGCACCCCGTTCCTGACACCCTTTCCCCCAGCTTGGGACTCGATGGGGGCGGCAGACAAAGGTGCTCTGAAGCCCCTGCATCCCTTCCACTGATTAGGGGGCGACTTCTTAACCCAAGCAATCAGCACAGAAAACTCAAGACAACTGGAATAATTTCAAATGAGCTGCTGGTAATTGACCCACCTTTTAACTGCAGGGAGGGATGCAGTGGTGACAGTGGTGGCAGATCTGTCAGCACTTGCTTTGTCTCTCCAGTTTGGCTGAGATTCATCCAGGAGCACGCGGCAACCCCCTGGTCTGCAGAAAAGCTGGGTGGAGTGCCTTTTCAGTTAACTGCTTTGGGTAGTCATGGTGGTGAATAAAAGCATATTCCCTACTGATGCTTAGAGGTATCCAGTTTGCAAAGTGCTTTCACATGCATCAACGCAAGACATTTGACTCATCACACAGATGAAGAGGCTGAGGGTAAGCGATCGGCCTCATCTTTTTGAAAGATTGTTGTTGGATTCTGATCTCGTGTGTTTGGCCACTCCCCTGGTTAATGGTGAGCGAGGCACAGGCTCAGTCTCTCAGGAGCTCCTGTTCTGGTGGGGAGGACTCATCCCAGACTGGCAAGGTCATCATTGAAGGTCAAATGTGAGAGGATCATTAGAGCGGGTACTCAGGGAGAGCTCAAAGATGGAAGGGAATGCAGGATGAAGAAAACGTCCCAGGGCAGGGGTCAAGTCTGTCTTCAGCACTGTTGCAGTAGCTCCAGGGCCCAGCAATATGCTCTGCACAAAGCAGTTTTGACAAATATCTGTTAAATAAATGGATGAATGATGGGATAGGCCTTGAAGGCTATAAAGAATTTGCTGGATTTGGAGGAGAGTATATGTGTCAGGAATTATTGACCAGGAGAATGGAACATGCAAATTGTAGGATATTAAAATTGCAGTAATATTGGGTTTGCTGAATCCATGCTGAGTGCAGACAAGCTCTGGCTGACGTTACCAATGTGGTTTGCTAATCTATTGAAACCCAGCAAATCTCTGTAGCGTTATCTCATGGAAAGTGGTAGGTCTCTTGTTTATATGCATCCCCCTTCTCTCAAAGTCATTGCTTCCGGGACCATCTGTGCCTCTTCCAGTGACATAGAAGTTCTGAATTAGTTTCTCCAGGAATGATTTTGAATTCTAGTGGCTCATCCCAGATTGGGGGAGGACTCAGGAGAGGAGAAAACTCAGTGGGGAAGGAAAAGGTCTGTGTTGAATTGGAGACTTGTGTCATTTTTGGGGTGTAACGAAAATCTATGAAGATAGCTTTCATGTTGACTGTGTACTCTGAGTCCTCAGGACCACCATTATGAAGAGAGCACATCTCCTTGTCTGAAGGAGGGTCTAATGTCAGGGCAGACTCTGGTGCTACCCAGGAGCGGCCCCCTCAAGCTCCCTCCCTGAGCTGGAAGGGATGCCGAACATGTCCTCATCTCCAGCCTGAACTGCGAGCCTCACTCACATCGGGGGTCTGAGACAAGCGGGCCTGACAGGCTCAGGATCTACGTGAAAATCAACAACGTCATAAAGGGGTGGGAGCAGTGAAGCAAATCTGCCTGTTCCTACCAGTAGAATTCTCATTCCAGCATGTGACCTGAGAACAGCAGTGGATTTGTTAAGCCCGGGTCAGGAGGGGTTTATTGGGAAAATCAGATGGTCACATTCTAGGGCTGGCTGCTTCTTCTCCATTATCATTTGTTTCCCGTCTGGTCTGTGACTTTCTCTGCCCTGCTCCATGCCTCAGGGGCTGACACCCATGGATTGCACCATCTCTTTTGCCCTTGGGCATCTGGTTCAGTTTGGTCCAAGAGAGGCAGCACAGGAGATTGAAGGGTGGGAGGAGGTAGAGGTCGGAGTATTTCTTTCCTGTCCCTTCTTGCTCTGGCATCATGTTTCTGGCAGGGTCTTGATCCCTCCGTGACCACAGTGAGCCAGACGGCGGTTTCTCTGCAGCTTCAGCTCTCATGAGACTCTTAGAATACCATTTCTTCCCTTGTCCCTTCACGCCTTCATGTGGAATGGCTTCTGCTGTGGCTAGCTGGGTGCCCCACCATCCTGCTCACACCTCTGCAAATGGCCCCTTCCTGGACTGGGTTTATATTTCTTGCCAAGATCCTGACTGAGAGGAGATTTCAGCTGTCTTGTTCACCTCTAGACTTGCCTGGTCTGATTGCAGTGCCTGGCTGTAGAACCCTTAGTAAATAGATGCAGAAGTCTTTATCCTTGGGAACCCACAGGGCTTGAGGGAATCTCTGTCACTCCCTTTCCCCTCATCTCTCAGCCTGTTAGGATGGCCCTCCTCCTGGCCTTCTCTGTGACAGGGAGCTGCGCACATTAGGATATGAGATACTCACACCTCCACCGCCCTGCTGGTCTTGGTTGCTGGTCCAAGTGAGCAGAGCCTTTGTGTATCATAGGCAGGTTCTCATGGAATCACGAGAGTAGGAACAGTTGTGATCACCACGTTAATGTAAATTCCTGTTTGGTGCCAGTGCTGAGCCTGAGGCCATGCAGCAAAAGTCTCAGAGCACACTGAGGCCAGTTGCCGCCCGCCTGGGGTCTGTCAGACTCTGATAGTTTTCCAAGGAAGAGTGCAATGTGGGTGAGGTTGGCTGCTCTTGGAGAAAGTGTCTCCAGCATTGGGGGAGTTGGGTGGGTGGGGTCCCAGTGAGTCAGCAGGACAGAGCTGTGGAGCTCTCCAGGCTAATCAGATTCAGATTTGGCCGGAAGCGTAGCGGGAGGGCTCAACACATCAAAGATGGCGCCGGCCTGCCAGCTCTATGGGAGAGGGACCCCTCACAGGGAAATGGCTACTGCCCTTCAGCCCTCAACCTGAAGCAACACAACTCAATGTGCCCCCCCGCCATATGTCTCCGAGGCCTCTCGAGTTACTGTCCCTCCGCTGGAGCCCAAAGTGAGTGCCTGGGAGTGAAAGAGTCTGTGTGCAGGCCCATTAAGAGGACGCCTGGGTTTCCCGCAGCCTTCTGTCTCCCCCAATGGTCAGAATCCCCAGTTTTTCACAGTCAGATGTTGTGGGGGCTCCTCTTCCTGGCACCAGTACTCTGGGCTGGGGAGGCCGGTGTGGGGCTGGGGTCTCTCACTCCTCTGGGGGGAACCTCTGCAGCCGACATATCCCTCCTGATTCTCAGCTGCCACACGGTTTGTGGTTAGCCAGTTCTGCGTCTCTGCCCCTCCTACCAGTCTCAACATGGCTTCTTTATATCCTTAGTTATAAAACTTCTATTCAACTAGACTTCAGATGGTTCTCCAGGTTGATTGTTCTATAATTTAGTTGCAATTTTAATGTGTTCATGGAAGGACGCAGGCACAGTGTTTATCTACTCTGCCATCTTGGGTCTCCCCGGCTTTGAGAGTCTTTAGCACAGGTAGGCCAGAGGGTGGGGCGGCCCCAGGCAGCCAGTCCACAGACATCACCCACCATGCTGGCAGCAGAGAATGGGGCTATGGAGTCAGGTGTCCTTCAAGTGGCTGACTGGGTGATGCTGGGCAGGCTGCAGTCCCTCTCTGGGTCTCGGTGTCCTCGCTGTCTGGTGAAGGGGCACTGGAAAACTGGAGCCCCAGTCCTGAAAGTCCCCAACCAGCGTTCTGGGGCCTGAAGAGCTGGTGGAGCACAGACTTCCTGGCACAGTAGCCCATCCACACAGAGCCTACATTTTCTCTCGAACACACTTTCTCTCACCTTGTCCTTGTGTCACTGGATAAGATCCCATCTGTCACGCTGAGCCATCTGCTTCCTCTCCTGCCATCTCTGCTGCCCAACTCTAAGTAAATTAAAAAACAAAGAGGCAGGAAGCTGCTGACAGCCGCATTTATCCTCATTTCTGTGGCTGGCAATGGGGGCTGAAGGGCTGGCTTCGTGGGTCTGAATTAAAGATTAGTAAGGGCTGGGGAGGAGGGGAACAGTTCTGTGGCTGCGACATCCAGATCCTGAATGACACCACAGGTGGCGATGAATGTGGGTGGGGCTGAGGAGGAAGAGATTTGAGCCAGTGTGAAGGACAGTGGCAGGACTGGCTTTGGAGTTGGGCAAAATGGGCTCCAGGCCAGCCTCAGAATGTGGGGCTTGGAAAGGCTGTTCCCATTCCACCTCTGCCTCATATATCACTGACCTCACAGAGTGGTTGGGAGACTCAGTGAGGAGCATATAGATTGACAGCAGGTATTTCTGAGGGACTCGGGGAGGCAAGCAGAAGGATGAATGGGCTGGGAGCCCCACATCTGGGAGGGGCATCAGGGAGGAGTTTGTGACCTGGGTGTCCTCTGTGGGCCTCAGTCTCTGCATCTCTAAAATGGGACTAGAACTGGGGCCAAACCCTAGGGAAAGTGTGAAAGGAGCAGGAGGAATGGGATGAACCTGGAGAACATGCAGGTCAGAGGAGCAGGAGACCTGGAGGTGGGGGTGGGGGGGCACTGCTGTGGCTTCTCGTGGGATGGCTCTATGTTGGACTGCATTACTATTTCCCTTATTTTCCACCCTCCTTGTGAGAAGAATAAAACTGCTCCACCCCACTGACATCAGATTGGGCCATGTGATCTGCTTTGATCCATGAAAATCAAAGCTCCATATCCCAGTTCTGAGTAGAACCTTTCAGAGCTGGCACCTATATCCATTTTTGCTCTTTCCCTTCTTCCACGGGACTGAAATACGGTGTTCACATCTAGTGTGGGTCTTGAACTGAATAAAGAATGGAATAGAGCCAAAGCTGACCTCCAGTGGATATGGATGAGAGCCAGAAATAAGTATGCATTGTGAGTAATTGACATTTGAGGGCCGTTAGCAAAAGCTGGCTGATTCAGGCCCCTTCAAATACAAGCTGGTCTCAACTTGCATCTTGGAAAAGGGATACAGCTTGCTCCCGCCTGCATCCTGCAATCTCTGGTTTTTGCCAGATGGGATGCTCTCTAAGACCCTCTCTGGGCCTCAGTAATTGTTTCTGCAAAATGATTGGGTTGTGGACAAGTGAAAGTCAACGGGGGTGGGGGGAGAGCCACACAACCGTGTCATCGCAGCCCCACAGAATGCTCACAGGGTAGGCAGGTATGTGGCACAAATGGAAGTGGACAGTTGTCACGTCCTCGTCGTGCTGTCCGCTTCACAGCTTTCCGAATCTTACAGATTGCACCGCTGCAATCGCCAGGGCCAGGCACGCAGGCTGCTCTCCTCTCACGCAGGTTCCCACGATTAGAGAGGCCTCCATGTCTCATTCCAAGGGTGCAAGCTTAGAACTCCCTGCATATCAGGGTCTAAGGCCCTCCTTCCTGACTTGACCACAGAACTCAAGATCCGGGAAGAGCCAGTCTCTAATTGAGACGTGCTGGTGCCCCAGGCAGGCGGATCGTTCAGCTTCAAAATCAAAACCTTGACATTTATTTAGGGAGAGCGGAGAGCTAATGGCAACATGAATCCTCTTTCTATTTTCCTGAGATATTTACTTCTGGCCCCAAACTTGGTTATTGCACTCTGTAAGACCCGAGCCCTGTGGGTAGCCAGGTCTTCCTGGCGTGGACGTTGGTCTGTTGGGAGGCTTTCTAGCACTGGAATACCCTGCCTCTCACTGGAGAAGCAGAAAAGGCTGGACACTCACTTTGCAGGCGTTCCTTGCATCAGGCCTCGGGCCCTCGGACCCATCAGCTCCAGTGAGAGGAACAGATACCGTCCTGGAGCAACACAGCTCCCAGCTTCAGGGCCTACGATAGCAGTCGTAGGGGCAGATGCCGGCATCCAGTGCCCAGTGGCATAGCAGGGCTGCGTGAGCTGTGGCTAACAGGATCTGGGGACACTAGTGGTGTCCTTGATAGTCTGGCTCCATGGTGGCATTTTGACTCTGGTCCTGGCACCTACCCACGTTCTAATCCTGATTCTGCATCTGTCCCCACCCTGAGGTGCTCACTGTGTTTTCACGAAGTCTACTTTCTGTTTCTTGTCAACTAGAGTCCATTTCTATTGCTTGCCACTCGTGATCCTGACAATTACATCCCCCTCCTGAAAGGACAGGTCAGCGTCTTGGTCCCAGACCAAGCGGCTGTGAGGGGAATCTTTCCAGTCATGCATGGCTCTGTGTTTGAGGCACGTGCTGGGGAATACATTTCGTGATATCTCCTGGAATATTTTAGTGCCCCTTATAAATCATCACCCCAGACAGCGGTCCTGCTTCATAACTTGGTTCCACGCACATTGGCTCTATCCTGAAAAGGAAGGCATGTTAGGACATCCCTTAATTGTGCTTTGTAGCAGTTCCAGTCACACCTGGTAAGAGCCAACTCACATTCTGAGAATTGGACAGGAGGAGGCATCTGTCTCAGCTCCATAGGTGTCAATCCCAGAAGGACCCCTTGAGATGGTCTAGTTGGGTGCTTTTCAAAATGGTGCTGGCAAACCAACCGCATCAGGGTCACTTGGAAAACCTGTTGCAAATACCTGTTCTAGGGTCCCATCTACTGAATCAGTGTGGCCCAGCGGTTTGCATTCTGATGCTCTCATCCATTACATAGGTGAGGAAAGAAGAACCCAGGTTTTCCGACCCCCAGGTACCCCATAGCCCCTCAGCAGCTCTTCAAGTAGATTCCACTCCTCTTAGGTAAGAAAGCGTGATCCATGTTGGCTGCCAGCAAGGCCAACCTGGTGGGGGGAGATGTTGCTTCTGGAAGAAAAACTGTGATGAGTATAGAATTTATAATCTGGCTATTTCAGCAAATATTTGTGTGCTTTGCTGAAAGGTACACTTTCAGATCAATTCTGCACTGCGTCTTTTTCAAATTATTATTCTAAGCTTGCAAAATTGAGTTTATTACTGATGTAAAAATAATAAACTCAGGAATCATTCATTATTCTCTACCCTCAGGAGTCAGCCGAGTTTTCTAAAAAGTCAGGAAAGTCTAGGATGGTCCCAGGTTTCTTGACTAAGGGACTGGGGGGGATGAGATGGGAACTTGGTGGAGGGGAGGTTTGGAGGAAGTGGGACATGTTGGTTTTGTGGTGGATATGGAATCATCCTAGGAATATTGGTGGGCAGAGGCTAAACAGGTCTGGAGCTTAGGGGAGAGGTTTGGTTTGAAAGCAAAACGTTAGAACCTTTTAGCACAAGTGCGGTGATTTAAGTGTTTTCTGTGAGGATAGACCTTGTCAGCCCCTTTGTCCTTCAGTAGAAAATGGGAGAGTAGGGAAGGAAGGGTGAGTGGTGAGAGGCTGGGACTCAACAGTGTATACATGTCATCTAGCACCAGCATTCTGCTGCTCTGCGCCATAACATTTGTGAATTCAATTCAGTTCGGTTTAACTCAGCTCAATTCCATTCAATTCAACAGCCTCACTCACTGGGCTGAGCGGGTTTCCATTCATCAACGATTTATTGAGCACCTACATGTTTTAGGCCCTGGAGCTCACCAGGGAACCTGAGATGGTCTCCATCCTGAGTGGACTTCCACTTGTCTTACTTGGAAGTACGTCCAGATGTGATGTTTAACGTCAGGACTGATGTCCAGAGAGAGAGGTCAACATTCTCAAGGTCACAGAGCAAAATAGTGAGAGTGGACTAAGCTGTAATTCCTGGCTCCCAGCCCAGTGTGGAGGATTTTTCTGCAGCCTGGTACAGCCAGGAAATGGTAGAAGGATACGAATGGACAACATGCAAATATAATTAACACTTGATTATTTGCAAAGAGGATGAGTAACCTAATTGGCTCTGGAATCCTATTGAGGGTAGCAGCAGGGTTTCTGGGCTCACCCCAGTGATTAGGGCGGGTCTCTTGAGCTGGATTAGTGGATGAGAGAATCTCAGGACTCAGGGTCATCATATTCAATCTTCTACTATTTAGAACAGTCTTGTACACCTCCAGTGATGAGGGCTGACTGTTATACAAGGTGGCTCATCCCTTATTTGGGAAACTCTGACTATTGGAATTTGATTTTACAATGAAGTAGAGCTCTCCTGTTGTGGTTCCAGTTCATTGATTTGTCTTAGCTCTGCCCCTAGGTGCCACAGATTATGTCTGCTCCCTTTGTCCTATGACAAGCCCTCAGAGACTTGGAGGTCACCATGTCTCATTGAGCCGATCTTCCCCAAGTGGAGTGGCCCAGACCCCTCAGCCATTTGCTCCTCTCTTCATCATGTCCTCTGACTCCTGATGCATTCTGGTCCACCATTGTCCCTCTCCCAGAGCTGAGCACAGCACTCCAGAAGTGTGGGCTGGATGCACCCTGTGATGAATGTGTTCTTTTAATGCTTATGGAAGGACCAGGAGCTGCCCGTATATCCCCCTGAGGCAAACGATCTTGTGACCCACTGTCTATCTGCTAATGACGCCTTGCCTCCTCTTAAGGACACAGACACCTCCTGATTTCTCTGTGTACTTGGGGGAGGGGTGGGACAGGCAGGGTCCAGTGATAATGGTTTCAAGTCTGTGCAAGTAAAAATGTGAGACTACGGAAGGTAAATTCACAGCACTCGTTAGTGACTGGGCCGGCAAGTAGGGTTCATTCCCTTGCTACTCAAAGTGTGGTCTATGGATCAGCAGGATATGGGATCTTTTTGGGACATGCAAAATCACAGGCCCCCCCTCCAGACCCGCCGTATCAGAAGCTGTGTTTTCACAAGATCCTGGGTGATCCATATTTCCTTTACTTCCCTTTTATGAACCCTCAGAGTCATGTTGCTTGGCTCTGCCTCCAGGGCATGGGGAGCATGCCAGGATGAATTTCCTAAAACTCCAACTCGGCCCTGACATTCTCCTGCTTGCATCCTTGCCAAGGGTCCCTATTGTCTTCGGGTGAAAGTCTCACTTCTCAAGCATAGCAACCTGGCTTGAACGGTCTACAGGGTGTATTGCCCTACTCATAGTACCTGAATGCTCCAGTCACAACAGATTTCCCCTACAGGCCAGACAGGTTCACACCTCCATGCCTTTGTACATGCTGCTTCCTCTGCCTGGAATTCCATCTGTAGACTTTCTCCCCAAAGGAACACCTCCTCAGCCTTCGTCTCGGGTTCAATATCACTTCCTCTAGGTGCTGCCTGATTTGTGTCTGCACCAAATCTATCCCTTTCTTCTAGTAAACATTTAACACAAACACACTGCTGTCATCACTGGTCCATGTATATCTTCCTCACTGGGCTCTGACTTCCTTGCGGCAGAGTCTGTGTCTGGTTTATCTCAGGGCCTAGCACACAGTAGGTGCTTAATAAATGCTGTCTTGGTGAGGCAGTTAGCAAAGGCTCCAGTGTCCACATCAAAGCCCAGCTGGAGGGAAGGCTTATTTACAAAGGTTATTCCTCATAGTTACCAGACTCCTTGCTCCCTAGAGTGGGGTCCCTTCTGCCCAGGACGGATCCTCAGAGAATCAGCTCCTGTCATCATGCCAACACTTATACTAAGTTAGACAGCAGCCGGTGCCTCCACCAAGAAATGCCGCGGTCCTCAGAGACTTTCCTGGATCCTAGGCCTTTTTCAATTCATCCCACTTTTCTGAGCCTATTGTAGGCTGGACTTAACTTGGCCCAGGAAGCCGAGATGGAGCAGATCTATTCTGTGTCTTAAGAGAGCTCACAGTCTGGTCAGGAGTCAGTCCCCAATAACTTGCAAACAGTGTTCTGGAGGTATGGGCGAGGGAGCTCCCCACTGGGTTGGATGTCACTAGGCAGGGACAGGGCAGAGATGACATCCAAAGCCGAGGGAACAGCACAAGCAAAGACCTGCTGTAGGGAATGGTTATTTGGCTGGAGTGGAGGCATGTGAATTTGGAGGCTGCAAAGGTAGGTCAGAGCCAGGTTAGGGGAGCAGGAACCTAAAATGCTAAGAAAATACATTATCCACAAGGTTCTCATATGTGGTTATTCAGGTTGCGCATTGTACAAGGTTGTCATGTCTTAGGGTGCCACTTGTTTTGCAAGTAACTTCACTGTTTTGAAAATTATAAATTATTTTTATTATAATTTTTTTCACTTAAAGATGGGTAACATACATTTATCATTACAATTTTCTGGTAAAATATCTTGTTCTAACTGGGTTGATACAGATTGTTCCATTTCTACTTTTGAAGAAAGAATACATTTTATAATCAAAAGACCTAGTTTATGAAGATATAGACTGCAGAATGCAAGCTTAGACATACTGTCAAAAATCTCCACTTTTAAATTAATTTTCTTCGTACTAGTTTGACATGAGGTTTTATGTAACATTAGCAGTATAAATAAAAGGATGCAGGAACCAAAATCAGTACACAAAATACTTTGAAAGCATCAAAGGAATTAAAACATTCTTTTAAAAAAAGATTTGTATTAAAATATAGCTAACATACAATATTATATTAGTTTCAGGTGTACACCACAGTTATTCAACATTTATATACCTAAAGAAGTGATCACCATGATAAGTCCAGCAACCATCTGACACTGTACTATGCTATCACGTATTAACTATATTCCCTATGCTGTACATTACATCCCCATAACTTATTTGTTTCATACCTGGAAATTAGAACCTCTATTCCCCTTCACCTTCCCCCCTTTTAAAATGTTTCAATTACAGTTGACATTCAGTATTATTTTATATTAATTTTAGGTGTACAGCACAGTGGTTAGTCATTTATATAATTTAAGAAATGATCCCCCTGACTAGTCTAATACTCACCTGACACTATACATAGTTACTACCATATTATTGACTATATTCACTATGCTTTACTTCATATGCTTGTAATTATTTTGTAACTACCAATCTGTATTTCTTAATCCCTTCACCTTTTTCACCCTATTCCCAACCCACCTCCCATCTATCACCCAAAATAAATCTAGTACCCATCTGACATCATACATAGTTACTACAATATTATTGACTGTATTCCTTACCCTACATCTCCATAACTACTATGTAACAACCAATTTGTACTTCTTAATCCCGTCCCCTTTTTCACCTACCCCCAACCCCTCTGGCAACCATCAAAATGTTCTTTGTATATATGAGTTTGTTTCTGTTTCGTTTGTTTCTTTTGTTCTTCAGATTCTATTTATAAGTGAAATCATATGACATTTGTCTTTCTCTGACTTACTACACTCAGCACAATACCCTCTAGGTCCATCCATGTTATTGCAGATGGCAAGGTTTCATTCATTTTTAATGTCTGAGTAATATTCCATTGTATGTATGTACCACCTCTTCTTTATTCATCCATTCTGGGACACCCAGGCTGCCTCCACATCTTGGCCATTGTAAACAGTGTGGCAATGAACTTATGGATGCATACGTCCCCTCGAACTAGCATGTGGGTTTCTTCAGATAAATACCCAGAAGTGGAATTACTGGGTCCTTCTTTGTCTCTTGTTATAGCCTTTGTTTTAAAGTCTGTTTTGTCTGGTATAAGTACTTGTATTGCTACCCTAGCTTATTGTTTGTTTGTTTCCATTTTTATGTAATATCTTTATCCATCCCTTTACTTTCAGTCTGTGTGTCTTTCAATCTGAAGCGAGTCTCTTGTAGGCAGCATATGTAAGGGTCTTGTTTTCTTATCCATTCAGCCTTCCTATGTCTTTTGAGTGGAGCATTTAATTCATTTACATTGAAGGTAATTGTTGATAGATATGTAGCTATTGCCATTTTATTATTTATATTTTGATTTTTTTCCATCTTAAAGAAGTCTCTCTAACATTCCTTGTAATACTGGTTTGGTGATGATGAACTCCTTTAGCTTTTTCTTGTCTGGGAAGCTCTTTATCTGTCCTTCTAGTCTAAATGATAGCTTTGCTGGGTAGAGTAATCTTGGTTGTAGGTCCTTGCTTTTCTTCATGTTGAATATTTTGTGCCAATCCCTCATGGCCTTGCAAAGTTTCTGTTGAGAAATCAGTTGATAGTCTTATGGGTGTTCTCTTGTAGGTAACTAAATTGCTTTTCTCTTGCTGCTTTTAAGATTATCTCTTTGTCTTTAACTTTTGGAATTTTAATTATGATGTGTCTTGGTGTGGGCCTCTTTGGGTTCATCTTGTTTGGGACTCTGCACTTCCTGGGCTTGTATCTATTTCCTTCGCCAGGTTAGGGAAGTTTTTCATTGTTATTTCTTCAAATGCGTTCTCAATTTCTTGCTGTCTTGCTTCTTCTGGTACCCTTATGATGTGAATGTTGGTATGCTTGATGTTGTCCCAGAGGCCCCTTAAATTCCCCTCATTTTTTGGATCCTTTTTTATTTTTGTTGTTCTGATTGGGTGTTTTCTGCTACCTTATCTTCTACATCACTGGTGGATCCTCTGTTTCATCTACTCTATTGATTCCCTGTAATATATTCTTCATTTCCATTATTGTATCCTTTATTTCTGACTGGTTCTTTTTCATGGTTTCCATCTCCATTTTTATGCTTCCTATTTCTTGTTGAAGTTCTTCCTGAGATCACTGAGCATACTTTTAACCAGTATTTTGAACTCTGACTCTGGTAGATTGCTTGTCTCCATTTTACTTAGTTCTTTTTCTGGAACTTTGTTCTGTTCTTTTATTTGGGACATGTTACTTTGTCTCCCTGTTTTGGCTGCCTCCCTGTGTTTATTTCTATGTATTATGTAGGGCTGCTATGTCTCCCACTCTTAGTAGAGTGGTCTTATGTTGTAGGTGTCCTGTGGGGTCCAGTGTAGCAGTCTTCCTGGTCACCAGAGTGGGGTGCTCCAGATGTGTCCCTTGTGTGGATTGTGTGTGGCCTCCTGTTATAGTTGAGCTTTGGTTGCTGTTTGCACATCAGTGGGAAGGACTGACCCTCAGGGTGATTGGTTGTGAGGACTGACTGTGACTACAGTGGAGGAGTTGTGGTGCAGTTGCTGACCCTACAGAGCAGCATTCACTTTGGCAGGGCTTTGGTGACTGCCTAGTCTGCCCTTTGGGTGTGTTGTCCTTGGAGTTGGATAGTGATGCTCCGACTTGGTCCAAAGCTGGCCCCCTGGATGTGCCAGCCCTGGGGCCTCCTGGGAGGGGACCTGCTCCAGGCAAAGTTCAGTTGTAGTCTGTGCCATGCCTGGGGCTACCTGGCATGAGCCACAAAGCAATCTGTGGATGCCTGCTGCCTGTGCTGTGCTTAGAGCTGCCTGAGAGGCCAAGCTGTGAACCAAGGCTGGCTGTCACTAGTCCTGGACTTAGGGCTGCTCAGCCAGAGGTATGGGACATGCTGAAGCCAGATGCTGCTTGTTTGGGTTTTGTGAACCTTTGAGATATTTTAGGAAAGTCCATAGCATGAGCCAAGACATACCATTTATATGGAAAAGCCACTGGAAGTGGCTTGGGTGGGCCCACATATTGGGATGTGTTGGGTCTCAGGGAATCACCAGGGTGGGGCAAACAGTATTAGCCAGGTTGGTGGAGACTCAGATATGGTGCTCGCCTAAGTTTACACACTGGGAAGGAGAAGGGCTCAACAAAGGAACAGTGGTTTCAGCCAGCATTTCTGTCTGGGAGAAAACTGCCCCTGCAGCCCTCACCCTAAAGACAGACAACTCAGTTCCTCCCTGTATGTCCCTAGTGCTTTTCAAGCTGCTGCCCCAGCATTGGAGCTCAGAGTGAGTGAGTCTATCAGTGAGTAAATCTGTGTGGGCCTTTAAGAGGAATGTCTGGGACTGCAGCTGCCCTTCATCTCACTAAGACATAGTGTCTGCTGGCTTTCACAACCAGAAGTTATGGGGACTTCTCTCTCCAGCACTGGAACCCTGGGCTGGGGAGCCTGATGTGGGGCTGGGACATTTTACTCCTCCTTGTGGGGGGGGGGTAGGAGGGAAGGCCTCTGCAGCCAACATATCTTTCACAATTTTTAATGGTCACATGTGTTGTGGCACCAGCCCATTCTGCGTTTCTGCCCCTCCTACCAGTGTTGAGGTGGCTTCTTCTGTATGTTCTTATTTGTAGGACTTCGGTTCAGCTAGAATTCAGGAGATTCTCAATGATGGTTGTTCTGTAATTTAGTTGTAATTTTGATGTGGTTGTGAGAGGAGGTGAGCACAGCATTGACCTACTCCACCATCTTGACCAGAAAACAAAAAAATTCTTTGAAAAGAAGTTAAACAATGATATTTAAGAAAAATTCTTAATGCTAAATAAATTGGAGATTATTTATGCCAACTTCTCTAAAAGGGAAATATGAGGTGAAAAAAGTCAGAGGACTCATTTTACTGTGAATTCCAGGATCAGCCCATTTATGACCCACATAAAATTTCTAAATCAATTTCTTTTAAAAAATATTAAATACAATATTATTTTTAGAAGAAAGGTTTGTAAGCTGAAAAAATCATGCTCTTTCAGTCTTCTAAATGACATGTAATTTGAAGAATTGTGGTGAACTTGAACAACTGTAACTGAAAATTTGCAACTGAAATTGACCACTGTGCTATTGATGGGGCATTGATCTGTAAGGAGCAAAAACCTTAAACTGTTTTCTACACTCTCCTTTGACATTAGTAATACATTTGCATCAATAATTTACTGGACACATTTCTGCAAACTTTTGTAGTTCTCAGAATATATTCAACTTTGACATCATGGGTTGCCAATGGAGAATGTAGCTTCTTGACATTAAAATGTATTTAAAATTACTTAAGATTACCTATAATTGGTCAAATCTAGTCATCGTTTCTAGAGAAAACGAGATATTGGAGCAAGTAAGTACTAAAATAATCATAAACATTTTGTTACCATGACAGCAAGATGCAGATCTTAGGGTAGGTTCCCCTAAAAAGAAAAGGGTTTGCATGAGGGTGGTTGATTTTGAGAAACTGGTGCCCAGCAACTGGGAAGAGTGAAACGGGAAAGAAAGTCAGTCCAAGGCCTCATTCTGCAGCTGGCCACTGCGGTGAGCACCGGGGCTCCATCTGGTGGGACCCTGAGGAGCCATGTGGAATGCACCTCAGGATTGTCTGCCCATGGAGCAGAAGTAGGGAGCATTTCTCCACTGGTGCCCATCCCCCACACATCAAGGGTTGTTGTCCTCTGAGGCATTAACCCCCTTGTAATTCGAAGTTTGCCCATTTGTCAGCATGTTCCTGTGACCACAGCAGAAAAGCCCCAGAGCAGAAAGCAAGAGATATGAGGAACATTGAGGTGAGGTGCTTTCAGGTTACACTTGCACGCAGCTGGTTTTCTCAAAAACAGCTGCAGTAAAAAAGTGGCTGTGAGATTGCAAGGTGGGGCACAAAAGGTGTCCGATACAACATATAACAATTTTAAAACAAATAATTTTATTCTAGTTCTAATTACTGTGAACAAAAGCTTAATTTTTCTATTTTATTTAAAACATTTTATTGTGGTTTAATGTACATATGGTACACAAAATTTCAGTGTAGAACTCAATGAATCTCAAGTGCTCTTTTATATTCTACAATTGATTTGTTTGTTTTATACAATGACTTTGTTGTAATTATCATTATTAAGAAGTAAATAGTATGCCCATCTAAAACTTTACTTGGGAGAGGAGTAGTTTGTTCTAATTTGCATTAAAATGCCACATGGACTAGCAGTGGGACCTCTGAGCAGCAGTGCGGTGTGTCCTAGCAGGGTAGAGAGTTGGAAAAATTGTAGTCAAACTGACTTTTTGTAACCCGAATATTTTTGAAACCTCAACTAGGAGAATTTGCCATTGTATTAAAGGTCCTTACAATATATAAGAGGACCTGTTTAGAGCAGGGGAACCTGTATGCTTAGCTTTTGGAACATTCAAATTTTCTTCCTCCCTTCTTGACCTCCGTGAAGATGACACTTGGAATTTCAGGATCTAGACTAAAACCAAAGCATGTACTAAAACAGGGTTTCTCAATGTAGGTACGATTGACATGTGGGGCCAGATAATCCTTTGTTGGCAGTGCGGAGCACTGGCCTGTGCATTGCAAGAAGTTTAACATCATTCCTGGCCTCTATCCGCTAGATGCCAGTAGCAGTCCACCACCTCCCCCACCCTGTGTGACAACCAAAAATGTCTCCAGACATTGCCAAATGTCCTTGGGGAGCAAAATAGCCCCCATTTGAAAAATCACTGCTTTAGAGGGGGAAGGAGTTATTTGCACAGCTAATTATTTCCCTCCAATATTTCTGTTCCACAAGCTCTGGTTTTCTATACTTTTTTTTTTTTTTTTTTTTTTTACCAGATGGTCTAATATTTTCCCAGTCCTGAGAATTCAGGGAAAATCACAAAGCAGGGGCCTGTATGATGCAGTGGGTCGGCCATTGTCTGAGAATGCCTGGTTCTGGATGCTGGGTCAGGTTCTCCAACCACAAGGAGGTTTCTGACCCACAGGGGGCCCAGCATATGTGTGGTGGGGATTAGTTCAGAGATGGACAGGTGTCCAGATGAGGTCATGTCACCTTATTATAAAAGTATGTAGCTGGGGTGGCCGGATGGCTCATTTGGTTAGAGCGCGGGCTCTGAACGGCAGAGTCACCAGTTCAATTCCCACATGGGTCAGTGGGCTGCGCCCTCCGCAACTAGATTGAAGACAACGAGCATTGAGCTTTGGGAGGGGTGGCCAGATGGCTGAGTTGGTTAGAGCGCAAGCTCTCAGCAGCAGGGTTGCCGGTTCAATTCCCACATGGGATGGTGGCTGCGCCCCCTGAAACTAAAGATTGAAAACGGCGACTGGACTTGGAGCTGAGCTGTGCCCTCCACAACTGGATTGAAGGACAATGACTTGGAGCTGATGGGCCCTGGAGAAACACACTGTTCCTCAATATTCCCCAATAAAATTTATTTTAAAAAAAGTATGTAGCTGGACAGGGACAATGTGAAATCATGCAACAAAGGGCCAGGCTGCACAGAACTGAGCGCTGGCCAGATGCAGTACCTGGTTCTTTAGGTCTGGAACAGTGATTGCTTTTGCCTCACATGGGTGAAAGTACCTGGCACCATGCCTAACACTCAGTGTGGGCTCAAACAACACCCCTAAACTTCCATGTGTCATTATTGCTTTGTAATTATTCAAGTTCTTCCATATCCACAAGCCCAGCTGATCCGCACAAAATAACTAAGGAGGCTAGAAAGTCTGGAAATGGTTCCCCTAATTTCCTGAAAAGGAAACTGAGGCTTAAGGAGGGGAAACATCAGACAAGAAGGAAATAATGGAGTCAGGATTTCTGTTCTTTTGACCCCAAATCAATGTTTCTGTAGCAGAGAATTCAGTGGACATGACAACATATAAAATATTAAAATTCTGTTTTTACTACTCAAGTCAGGTGTGAATGACTTCATCCCAGTATCAATTATAATAGCAGGAAATTTGAAACAACCTAGATTTTTGTTTCTGAATGGATTCTCTCAGAAAAACAGAATGACTATAGTCACATATAGTCACATAATAAGAATTAAGGGGTTTAATCTAGGAATTAAGGAGCCTAAAAGATGAGGTGGCCAGGCCAGTGTCTGAGAAGTGCCCAGTTTCTGGACATTGGAGCTGGAGGGGGAATCAGGAGCTGCAGTAACTAAACACTTCACACTGAAGGAATGACCATCATGTCCACTGCTGTGACGTCCTGAGAAAAATGACTTCTGCTTCACTTCCGTCTTCCAAATTTTATATGAGTTCCTCTCTTGGACAAACTCGAATCCTACAAACCATAGAGGGACAAGATTCTGGGAAATGCAGTCCCAAGCTTTATACAGGAACAGGGTTTCCAAGAAGATCGGTGAGTCCACCCTTTGCTAACTTGGTGTCCGTACCTGTCCCTCTCAATAAGGCTGACTTCTGAATAAAGACGGTAATAGCAGCATGCCTCCACCTAAAAGGATGCAACTCTCCTTCATACCACTGAAGACACGTTAACTGCATACTCCAAAGAAGAACTATGAAGTCCTATAGGTCACTTTATCCATCTCTGGATGATGTTTCCTCATCTAGCTGGGTCACCCTCCCTCTTTTATACCCTATAACTTAAAAATGGAGCCGTAGGATTAACCACTATTGATATATACACTTCATATCAGATAGCAAGAGAATGGGAGAGGGGGAAATAGGAAAAGTCGTGCTTAACACATAGAGATATATTTATATCACAACAAAGAAACAAGAAAGCAGATAGTTGTCATTTTGGCAGCTGGTCAAATGGAACTTGACTTCTTTCTTCTACTACCCATTCCTTAATCGTTTTTGCTCTTAGCAAGCTCTGTGGCTAGTTACGATTCTTTGTCTGGTGGGATAACACAAACCTTCATTCCTGAAGAGTCTGTTGTTAAACTATGCTGATGTTTTCCATGACCTTTTACCACAGAACATAGGAGTACTAGGAAACACCCAGGAAATCTCATGTGCCCCAGGAAAACTATCTGCTCCTGTCTTTTGGGCTAGTGTAACAAAATGCCAGAGACTGGGTGGCTTATACACAATAAACATTTATTTCTCACAGCTCTGAAGGCTGGCAAGTCCAAGATGGTGGTGCAGGCAGAGTTGGTGTGTGGTGAGGACCTAATTCCACACTGATGACTGTCTTCTCACTGTGTTCTCACATGGCAGAAGAGTCCAGGGAGCTTTCTGGGTCTATTTTATAAGAGCACTAATCCCATTCAGAAGGATTACCCCTTCATGATCTAATCACCTCCCAAATGTCCCACCTCCAAATACCATCACCTTGGTGATGAATTTCAACATATGAATTTGGTGGTCAGGATGGGGGACATGAACATTTAATCTATAGCGGCCCCCATTGTGACGTAGTAACTTCATTTTCCCGTAGTAATCAAGACTAATCACTCCAGTGAGTACAGAATGGACCATTGTTCTCTCCGTTCACGGACGTAGTCTTCTCTTGGGAATTAAGACTTCTACGCCAGAGAGCTCAAAGCCACAGGGATGGAAACAAGAAATGTAACTAGTACATCAGTAGGGGTAATAGTGCTATGAGTCACTTCTAGCTCCTCCCTTTGGTTCCTGGGCCATGGAATCCTGGCTGAGGGAAAAACAGTACGATACATTGGTTACTGAATTAGAGCATGTACCCCATTCTGTAGCTGGCCATCACCCCAGCCCTGCAAAGGCTTGTCATCAGCTGTTGCCATAAATGCGTCTTTCGCAGGCCATTCCTGTGTTCTATCAGGCCTGCTGTTTCAGAGTGATGGAAGACATGGTCAGATTAGCAAATTCTGTGAGCTTGAAGATTATTTCAGGGCAGTCACCAAAGCTTTACCTTTTCTTACTCAGGCCTTGAAATGGGAACTTAAAGCCTGAGCTCACCATTGTCTTTTTTTCAAATTCTTCAGCACGGTTAGAACTAGTCAACTAAATCCACAGTCCTTATACTCTTTATTTTTCACTGTAATATTCCACTGCAGCAGTTAATTGGCCACCTGACTTTCTTCCTGCAGGTACCCGACTTCAGATAACTACAAGTAATAATAGTTTAATAGTAATTTAAGCAATGTTTTGCCAGTTTGTGCCATGGACTACCATGCTCTAGTTATGGTGTCCTTAATACCCTTACTTTTAATATTAGTAAAATAATTTCATATTCCCATTTTAAAGATCTCTTCCCCTGAACAACTAGTGGTTTTAATTGGGAACACAGAGCTGTTACAAACAGTACAGGAAGGGGGGTTTAACATAGGAGTTAGGGCTTTTGCAAATCTGGGAGTAGCTGGGGAGTAAGATTTTAGAGGGGAAGGTTGAAGGTTTCCTGGAGCAGTTGCTAACCACTTCTGCCTGTGGTACAGGCTGTGTAGGGTGCTGGTTAAGCGCGTCTGAAATCCATAGGGCGGGCCCTCAGGAAGGGCAGGCTGCAACTCTTGGGCATGAGCTGAAACTGCAGTCCACACACAGTTTGTTCTTCTTTAGGGAAGCCTCAACTCTGCTCTTCAGGTTCCAACGGGCTGAATCAGGCCATGTAGATTTTCTAGCATAATCTAAAATAGATTATCTAGGATAATCTAAAATAGATTGTCTAGGGTAATCTAAAATAGATTATCTAGAATAATCTCCCTTACAGTCCACTGATTATGGACTTTTAATTACAGCTACAAAATACTTTCATGCACTATCTAGATTAGTGCTTGACTGAATAACTGGGGACTTATGTCAATTTAGCCTAATGAAGTTGACATAGCAAGCTGAGGATTCCATAACCATTTAAAAGAATGAAATAGATTGATATGTATAATGTGACAATTAATGATGCTCTAAAAGAATATTTATTGGTACAGAAAAGTGTTTGTGAAATATTAAGTGAAAAGGAAGGTTTTAAAACAATAAGTAGAGTATATTTTATTTGTGTGAAAGGACGTCTATTTAAGCGTAGAGAAAATAGACTAAAATAGCACATGAGGACGTTCAGAGTGATAATTACCAAGTGCTGAGAGAATGGGTGATGAAAATTTTCTCCTTTTTGCTTATGTGATTTCCTAAGTTATTTACAGTGAGTAAACGATACTTTATAATACGAACAAAATTAAATATTCTATTTTAGACACTTTAGGAAACCTTACTAATTAAAGAAGAGTAGGCTCCTCCAGAGACGTGGGGGGTAGGGAGGGCGGGCCTTCCTCTCTCAGACTTTCCTTCCCTAACTACTTACAGATACCCGTCTCTTGCAAAAAAGGAAGCTCTCAGGTCTTAGCATGAAAATGCTTTCTTCTTATTCCTCTTTTAACAAGTATGAGTGGATGCTGCGGGTGAGATGTCCTAAGTAAGCGTTTAATTTGGAATACACAGTGGAGAGAACCTTTAATGTAATATTAATTCCTTGTGAAAATTAGCAAGGTTTAATAACCATGTGAGCTATTGGGAATCCTGATGTGACTCAAGATGAAATCTGCATTAATGGTCTAATTAATAATGTATATGTTAATAAGAATCTCATTAAAGCCGGGATACAATTATCAATGTAGGATGCGGTTCCTTAGCATCTGTGGGCCACTGTAGTGCTCTGGTGATTGCAGTTGCAATTTCCAATGATAAATGACCTTTTAAGTCTCATTAATTGATTAAGGAGGCAGCGATTAGTGGTGAAAACTCAACTCCTTTGGAAACACAAAAACCACTGGGAAGACAGTGATGATTACAAATCAGGAGGAACCTGCTTGTCGCAGGCAGTGGGTGATGCCAAGTGAGTGGGAAAAGATGGCAGACAGGTTAACCAATCCCACTCACCTGTGTCATCCCCACTGCGCCCAGGCCTACACCTTTGACTCTGCTGTTATCAATATTTTAATGAGAATTATATCAACACTGATTAATTTTTATGGAAAAATTATTTTTCAAAGCCAGACCATAGTTAATTGATATCTTTGGTCATTTTTCTCTTTCATTTAGTTTATGTCTTCTTAATCTTACTGAAATTATTCCGATCAAGGCTATTGTTTCACCAAGAAGACTTGGTTTATTAATTAGGTTTTTTTAATTGATTCATAATATCTGCCACTGTGGGTTTTTTTTCTTGGCTACTATTTTGAGCAAGCTCAAGTTTCCTGTGCCATATTTAGCAAATCAGTGTCAAGATTTGATTTTTTTGTCACTTTTTCGTCAATGAAAATTTCCACCTTGTGGTATTTTAGCCCTTGTCAATTATATTTTACGTTGGCTATTGCCACCAGTCATGTTGGTCATATATTGGGTAAATAATTGAGAGCTTATCTTTATTTCTAAGCTAGTCCATGTGAAACAATGTGAGCAAGTTTATGAACTGGAGCATTAGGGGAGAAGAGGGCAGAGGAAGGGAAGTGGGGAACGACTGTGAGAGGACCAGAGAAGGAGACAGACAGCAAGAGGTGGTGGCAATTCTGGCTTCTTAAAGGGACACTCCAGCCCCCCTCGACCGCCACACAGAATCTTAGTTTAGAAAGGAGAGCTCTAGGAGGTGAACTGGTTCTGTCTCTTACTGTTCAGAGAGGGGAAGTCACCGGCCCAAAGTCACAGCAGGGCAGGGCTGGGGCGTGACCAGGGTGGGCCTCCTGATGGCACCCAACTGGTTCCGGCTCCTTATCTCCGTGATTCAAAGTCAGCACAGGCCTGGCTCCAGGGCTCACAAAGGCGTTCCTTCCTTTCTCCTCCTTCCTGGAGTCTCCTTTCTAAGCGTCACTTTCTGCTTTCTCCTTCATAAGAATTTCACAGCAATTCACACAGCCTGAGGGGTGAATGCCTGGCAGATTGCTAAAGCCGGGCTGTAATTATCCGTCCGTCTGCTCCACTTGCACAGGGATGAATGCTGCCGGGTGTCTTACCCACACTAGTGTTTCCTAAGCACCTGCTCTGTACCCACTCTTTGGTGGTGGGGGTTCCTGCATGGAGGGGCACAGAGATGAATCAAACAATGTTTCCAGGAATTCCCATTGCAGCAGAGGACTGGAGATGGAGCTACAAACAGCTAGGAAGAGAGAGAGCCTGGCAAGTGTCCAAAGTGCAGACCCGCAAAGGCCTAAAGAGACTCCAGTGGCATCTGGACAATGCCAGTGGCCGGGGTGGGGCGTGGGACGCGTCTTTCATGTATGGAAGCAGCATGAACCCAGGTGTGGAAGTGGGAATTGAAGAGAGTGGTTTGGCTGTGTCAGAAGACAAGTCCAGGTTGGAAGCAGGAGTTAGGTCTGACCACAAGCTCTAACTCTCTACGTGCTACCTGGGCCTTGCCCAGCGGTTATAAACCGGCTACCCCGGAACAGACTGAGGCCTCTGGCAAGTTTGGTTCCCTCAGTGTTTTCATTTCATGTTTATTTTTAATATTTCATGTGAGTGGCCAACCTTTGAAAACCAGATTTCATATGCGAAATGGATTTTGGAAACATCCAAAAAACTGACAACCCTGGGACTGCATTTTTGCCTGGCAACACAACTGGTGTATATTTGGGGATGTGCATTTTCTGGGGAGGGGGTCTGTGCTTCCCTAAGATCTTCAGGGTGTTGGGGACCATGATCCCTCCAAAAATTAGAACCGTGGTGGAAGAAGAATGTTGATTGACGTGGAAGCTGTTCACGAAATAATAAGTGGAAAAAAGGTATAAAGGAATATTAACTGATACTGTGACATTGTAGAAAAATGTATATATATATATTCATAGAAAACACTGTTTATCTCTGGGCAATGTGATTAAAGGTGATTTTTATTTTCTTTCCTTTGTCTCCTTTTTCTACAAGGAACATTTATAGCAAGAAAGTTATTTTTTAAAATCAGTTTTTAAAGTAGATCTGAGCTAGTTGACAGTACTTAAAGCCTTTCAAAACTTCCCAGCCACATATAGGAAGAAACTTGACCGCTTTAGTCTGCAGCCCCGGCTTTTCCTGCCCTGGGTCAGCTACTCTCTAGCCTTGTCTTCTCTGTATCTTTGCCTGGACACTTGGGACCCTCTGTCCCCTGTGCAGACTCTGCATTTGGCGGTGACATGTCTCTGCCTCTTCCCCCTCTCTCTTTCCACTAAGCACCTCCTCATTCTTCTAGCTGCTTCATGAAACATTACTCATCAGACCTACGGGTCATCTGCCTTTTCTTCTCAGGGCTGTTTATAAAGTCTGTGTGTGTCTTACTCTGCCACTGGACTCTGGGCTTCCAGAGGGCAGACACCACGGTATCTTCATTTGTTGGCTTGTCCGTTGGGCCTTGGTGCAGGGTGTGATGAGAGAAATGCTTGCTGAAGTCAATTGACTAGAAATGAAGAGAAAAACATGAGTGTTTTAGTCAGAAAGCATGATTCAAGTTCTTGCCCTGCCTCATAATACCAGTGTGATTGACCAAACACAAGCCCTTAAGCCATCTGTCTACTTGTTCATCTCTAAAATGGGCGCACAGCCATGCTCTGAAGAGTAAACAAAATGATGTGTGTGAAAGTGCTTTGGAAACTTTAGTGCTTTGGAAGTACTAAGCGAATCATAGTTACTGCCATCGCTCATTTCCATTCCTTTAAGGCAGCTCTTCCTGAATGTTCTGGATGGCATGGGCTGACTTCCTCAAGGTAACACGTAAGCCAGCGATGGAGCTAAGATTAAAGTCTTATGGGCCATTAGTTGTCCTGTTATAGCAAGTGTTAAAAGAAACTAGACAATGCCCTCAAGAGCTGGGCGTTGACTTCTCTGTGCAGGTGTTGTGGTTTTGCCATCATTCGCTGCTGGGGGATAAGAGGGGCATGGTTCTCACCCTGACGGAACTGTCCCAGCCATTGCCATGTTGCAGCCACCATCTGTCCCCATCCGACTTAGAAACAGGTGTGAAATGCCTAGTTTAGCCTCTCTTGGCTCTTCTCTTTGACTCCTAAGTATCCCTGAGAGATACTGAGCTTAGGGCTGGACCAGGTTGGAGGAGGGGAGACGCTTTTGCTCTGTGCCTCCAATGGGAAGGGCAATTAGGACTCTGCCAGCAGTAGAGGAAAGTGAACTGTTATTGGGCACACTCAGTCATGCCTGTAGATTGGCTAACCCACTGAGGCCAAAGGCTGAGAAAACGCTGGGCTGTGGGAGATGTGTTCCCGGGCCCTGTCCAGGGCTTGAATGTTGGGTACCATCACCCCAGCCTTTGAAAAGATGAGGTAAGTGTGAGCAGAGAGGCAGAAAAAGTTGGCAGATTGGGGCACATAAATTCTGCACCAGATTAGACACTGCACATTCAGGGCAACAGAAAGGGGCCCAGGAAGTCGGAAGCCTGTGTTCTGATGCTCCAGCTCGCTGAACCTGGAGAACCGCCTAGCCCTCCTGGGTCTCCCTTTCCTTTATCTGTAAAATAAAAGATTCTTTCACTGAACAAATATTTACTGAGCACCTATCATGTGCCGAGGACATCTTAGCGAACAAAACAGACAAGATGCGTGCCTTCAAGCAGTTCATAGTCTAGTGTGATGGCCGTAATTCCTGCCTTGCCATCTTCCCAGCGAGGCGACAGCAGATGCGAAAGTGCTTTGTACACTGGTGCGTGCACCTCCGAGAGGCTGTGGTCCACACACACCCGGGCCTGTAACTGAGCCCCTCTTTAGCCATGCAGAAAACCGTGTTCCTCCCACAGTTAGGTCATTGAGGTTAATGTCAGCAGGGAAGAGACCTAAATTAACGAGGTTTTCCTCAGGCTTCTAAACATTGAGTCGAGTCAGATTGGTAAAGGCCACAAGCTTGGAGCACAAATTAGCTGTGAGTTCTGTTGCTCACAACGTCCCGCAGTCATTCATTCTACTTTCAGTCACAGGTTTGATGAGCACCTACTAAGGACCCGAGGTCAACATACAGAGTGCCTACAGGGCTATCCCAATCTAACTGGAGATCAGACAAACATTTAGACAATTATAATATCTCATGTAAAGGGCAGGATTGGCCAGGGAACTCTGGTGACCATAGGGCCCCTAACCTGGGCTTGGGAGGGGGTAGTCAGGGAAGGCTCCCTGTAGGAAGTAAGCTCTGCGGAGGTGGGAGTGGGGGGTGGGGATGCAGGGAGGAGAGACAACCCTGAGCCATGCCTGGATGGAGAGGTAGAGGCATTCAGCTGAGAAGGAAGGTCCGGTGTTTCACTCCGAAAGGAACCATGGTGCAAAGGCAGAAACAGGCAGTGTATTGGAGAGAGGCCCCTTGTGGTCCGATCTCTAATTTTACAAGTGGAGAAACTGAGGCCCAGAGAGTTCTTAAGCTTTCTCAAGGCAAACTTGAGGATATGTGGCCTAAGTGTTGAACTCTAATCATCATGATTAATATTTTGATCCAGAGAGGGTGTGAATATTCCCATTTGCTCAGAGGAAATTGAGAAGGTGACCTGACCCAGGCCATCTAGCTAGTTAGTGGCAGGGTCAGGAATGGAATTCATGCCCATGTGAGTTCTATGTCATGTTGTGTCCAACACTGATTCTGACAGCCTCTGAAGCTGTCTATACCAGCGGTCCTCAGACTTTGGGGCCCATTAGAACCACGTGGGCAGGTGTTAAAACCCAATGCTCATGTGGAACCCAGGAAGATTATATCAGAGTGGGCTCCTGCTAGGACCCCTCAGGCAGAGCTGGGATTGGGGAGAAGCAAGCCAGTCCCTAGGGCAACACAGAAAGAGACACTCCCTCTCAGGTTGTTGCAGGTGCCCAACCTGCATGTGCACAAACCTGAGAGGACCGTCTCCTTACGTGCTGCTTCCTAGTCACCTTGCCTCACTCTAACCGTAACCTGCCAGGAGCCCATCTCCCACAACCCCCACTCTGCCTTCCCCTGAGACCTGTTGGTCGTAGGATTTTCTAGTTTTTTTCGACTGTGTCCTATTTCCTTCCAAAAGGCAATTGCCATCCCAGCCTCCTCAGTACCATGCTCTTGGGCTCTATTCGCCTTCCTAGGTACAAGGCAGTTTCCTAAAACATGGTTTTCAAAGTGTCCCCAACTGGCAACAATAGCATCATCTAGGAACTTGTCAAATGCAAACTCACAGGCCTCCCTCCAGACCCACTGAATCAGACCTGGGGGTGGGACCCATTAATTGTTAATTAAGCAAGCCCTTTGGGGGGTCTGATGCCGGCTCAAGTGTGAGACCCACTGTGTGTGTGTGTGTGTGTGTGTGTGTGTGTGTGTGTGTGTGTGTGTGAGAGGTGGTCAACAGCCCTAGATTCCAGGCCTAGCTCTGCCCTGACTCCTGGAGACAGGGCCCCTGGGCCGGTGTCCCCTCGCTCCACGCAAGGAGGAGGCAGCTGTGGCAGATGGTGTAAAGGCTCCTGCAGCTCAGACTCTTAGGCCTTGGCATGTGCTCGCCAGCCTGGCTCCACTCCAGGCTGCAGCGCCCCTGGCAAACTGCTCTCCCGGGGCTGGCACCTGGGGCAAGGCCGTGCAGGCAGCCTCCACGGTCTCCATGGACATCATTAGCTGCAGTGTCCTGGCTGAGAAGGTCTGACTTTGGAAACAAAGCCTTAACAGGGGGAATTCTGCAGTTAGCAGCAGGAGAGGCACTGGGAGCTGGAGAAATGCAGCTCCACGGAGGCCTGGCTGCAGTTCATCCTGCCGGGACAACTGGGAAGGTTTGGGAAGTGCACACGCGTGGGGCTGCGGGCAGGGTTAGTGCCAGGATGCGTCACCCAGACTTGCCTCTTCTCAAGTCACAATGCTTCCAATGATCTAAACGCATTCGTGCACTCACTCATTCAGCTAACAGTCCCTGAGCGCCTTGCGGCCTTGGGCCCGCTCTGGGGGACGGAGGATGGGGATACGGACAGGACCTGGACACAGGCCGTGTCCCGTAGAATAAGAGGGAGACCTTATAATAATAGCGAACATCTCACAGATGTTATGAAACATCTATTACGTGCTGCGTATCATTCTGTTTTACCTGTGTTCACTCATTTCAGTCTCATAGTGCAGAATAATGCTTTTTAAGAAGATTTTTATTAAAATAGCTAACATGCAGTATCATATTAGTTTCAGGTGTACACAATATGTTGAATAACTATTGTTATTCCTGACGAAGTGATAATCATGACAAGTCCTGCAACCATCTGACCCTGTACTACGCTGTCACAGTATTATTGACTGTATGTCCTAGGCTGTACATTACATCCCCATGACTTATTTGTTTTATACCTGGACATTTGGACCTTTTATTCCCCTCACCTTTTGGCTGCTTTATAAATTTTAAATTTTTCAATTACAGTTGACATTGAATGTTATTTTATATGCAGTCAGACAATTAAGTTCGTGAAGTTTCCACTGTGCACTTATACGGTGGAAAGTTCGCAAATTTAATTTGGCCTCATATTTCAGGTGTACAGCGTAGTGGTTAGACATTTATATAATTTAAGAAATGATCCCCCTGACTAGTCTAATACCTAACTGGTACCACTATACATAGTTATTACCGTATTATTGACTATATTCCCCGTGTTTTACTTTACACAGGAAAAATGGCAACTGTCCTCTAGCTCTCATTCCGAAGCTGTCCCTCAGTGTGTCCCCGGTATGCCTTCGATACCCCCAGAGTTACTGTCTCTCCGCTGGAGCCCGAGGTGAGTGCCTGCGAGTGAGAGAGTTTGTGCGCGGGCTGTTTAGGAAGATGTCTGGGTTTCCTGCAGCCTTCCATCCCACCTGGATGTTTGGAATCCCCACTGTTTCTCACAGCCAGTTGTTGTGGGGGCACCTCTTCCTGGCACCAGTACTCTGGGTTGGGGAGCCCAGTGTGGGGCTGGGGTCTCTCGCTCCTCTGTGCCTGAGATATCCCTCCTTGTTCTCAACCGCCACATGGAGGTTTGGGGTCAGCCCGTTTTGCGTCTCTGCCCCTCCTACCAGTCTCAATGTGGCTTCTTCTTTGTATCCTTAGTTATAAAACTTCTGTTCAGCCAGACTAAATTATAGAACCACGTTGATTGTTCTATAATTTAGTGTAATTTTAATGTGTTCACGGATGGAAGTAGGCAGTGTTTATATACTCTGTCATCTTGGATCTCCTAATAATAATGCTTTATTATTGACAATATAAGTCCTCTCAGAGTACTCATTTAAAGATGAACAAACCAAGGTACAAAGAGGTTAGGTAATGTGGGGACAGAGTCCCAGAGAGCAGTTTCCAAGCTCTCGGCCTCAAGTGAAAAGGTGCTGGCTCGGTTATTAGCTGGCTATCAGCTGTAATCAGATGACCATCCACTGTGGCTGGGTGGCCATCAGCTGTTACCAGTTAGCCATTAGCCACTAATATAACTGCCGTGGCTACACTATGGGGGTGGTTGGTTCATTGGCAGAGAAGCGGACGGCGGATTGCGGCTAGCAAGTGGGATTAGCAAGCGTGGATGGTCGCTTGTGGATCCTGTGAATCCTACTTTCTGTGTCTCACCTGGCTGCTAGCGAGACGGGGGTGCAGGAACAACCCCTGTTGGGGTACTGGCGGATGTTTGCTTTTGTGTCTTGACCAGCCGCCGTCGAGAATATAGTGGTATGACTCCCCTATCTATGGCTCTGTTGTTCCTTTTTGGCCTCACCATGTCCTGTGCTCTTGTGTGGGGAGCCAGAGCTGAGACCCTGCATTACAGGTAACTTGCCCTATTAGGTGTGCGTCAGGATCAGAACCCAGGCAGTCTGGCTCTGAACTTGGGTCTCTAGCCACCAGGCTCTACCCTTCCCTCTCCGCAGGTGAGAGTTCACCATGCATTAATATAATCTACAGCTGGACAAAAACAGTCAGAAACCCAGGTGCCCCACCTGGGGATGTGACAGGTCAATTTCCAGCTTTTAGCCTCAATTCCTCCACTGTAAATAGGGTTAATAATTCCCACCCTCTCTGCTATGGCTACAGTGAGGATTGTGTGGGTGATGGCTGTGAATCAGGCACGAATTCAAGAGCCAGGGGGCTGCCCCAGGTGGTAGGAGGGGCTTCCATTTACCTGTGCTCTCCTGGCTTGCCCAAGTTTATAGGTCAGCTGTCACAGCACCACCACCTGCAATTTGTGTACCTCTTTATAGACAAAGAACCTGAGGTTCAGAGGTGAGAATCTCACCAAGGTCCTAAAGCTCAGGTTTTCTAGGAGAAAAGGAGCTCAGCAGAGGTTTCTCTCTATTTTACCATGTATTTGAAATGCCCTCATCGCAGAAGCAGTGAGAAATGTCTGGAGAAGGACAGCGTCAGGACTGGAATCCAGGCTTCTGTGCTCGGTGCCTGTACTCTTAGCCTCTAAACAGTGGACTCTGTGAACTCTAAACACTCTACAGCACTCTAAGTGATACGATAACATGTTTGGGTGAAGGCTGAACGTACAGGTGACCTGTTGGTAGCCCCTTACCGACATCCTGGAGAGATGCGAGGTGTTAGGCCTGGACAGGTCCAGGGGTTGGGACCAGGCTCCAGGGAGTCCAGCTGTCCACAGCCGCTGCCCCAGCCAACCTGAATGGGTCTGAGAAGAACTCAGACTGGTGGCCATGGGTCAGATCTGTCTGTGGAACATCTGGGCTCACTTAGGGCCTAGAATCAGCTTAGATGCCAAGTTATTGCCCAGTTTCGATCCCATTAGTTGGTTCCTGGGGGTGAAGACAGGAACATTTGCAAGAGCCTCCTGGAACAAGAGGCACAGGGACCCTTACCTATGAGTGTTACAATTACCAAAGTGTAGCTGAGGGCATGGAGAGGTCCTGACGAAAACCAGACGACAAGGATGCAAGGGAATGATGGTCTTGAGAGAGAATTCACTAGGAAGGGAGGGCAATGGCACCAGCAGGATGGCATCTGCACTGGGCAAAGAATGGGAGAGGACATGGGCCAGGTCATGGTCTGGGCATGGGCAGTGCTGGGTCTTTGTTATAAATCTAAACATTAACCAGCAAGTCCAGTCTTAGGTATCTATCCAAGACAAATGAAAACATATGACCGCAAAAAGAATTGTTTTTAAAAAATTCATAGCAGCTTTATTCACAAATAGACAAAAACTGGAAATCTCTATCAAACGTCCATCAACAGGAGAATGGACAAGCAGACAGTGATATCTCCATTTAACAGAAAGCACTCAGCCAAAAGAAGAAACAAACTACCGATACATGCAGTAACACTGAGTCTGGACCTGGAGAACACTGGGCTGCCTGAAAGAGGCCTCACACAGTTTGAGTCAATATCTGCGATGGTCTAGGACAGACACAGCTAAGTGCTGGTGGAAAACTTCAGAACCGTGTTTGCAGGTGGAGGTGGAGGAAGGGAAGAGTCACAGGGAAGTTTCTAGTGTGAAAGCCATGTTTTGTAGTTTGGGAGGGGTTTGGATTACACAGGTAGATGAACTTGGCAAAACCCACAGAACAGTAGACTTCACTTTATGTGTTTGATTATATGAAAATTTACCTTAGAAAACAACTGTAAACAAATATGGAACTCTCGTTAGTGATACACATTTCGAAGTGTTTCTGAGTAAAGCAGATTGCTGTTTGCACCTTATTTTGAAATGCATCCCCACAATAAGATGGATAGACAGATGAATAATGTGAATAGGATATGTGATAAAGCGAGTAAGGCCCACTGTTCATTTTAGTGGGTATATGAGTATTCACTTCACAATTTCCCTGCGTGTTTGAAATTTTTCATAACAGACTATTGTGGGGAAAAACATAACTAGTGCAAATTCTATTTCTTGACTTGAGCCTGACTGACACAACCTATATGTGTACTATAACTTATTCAAGGATTCTTCTATTGAGTGACACTTAGACTGATATGGTTCACTGTTGCTAGCAAGGCTACCATCCTTATTTGTGTCTCTCTGTATGTATATAAGAGTAGTATATTCCTCAGACAAACCCCTAGAAGTGGCTCTGCTGGGCGAAAGGTCTCCAATACTTTATAAGGGGTCCGGGGAAACCAGACTCAGAAAAGGTGATGATTTACTCAGGTTCACACCTGTGGTGGAGCTGGTCTGGGTTCCTGCTCCCATTGTCTTGTTACAAAAGGTAGCGTCCTTTCCTTGCTTCCTTGGCCTCCAGTCAATGCCCATCTCTGCCTTAAGGGAGACAGAAATGGCAGAGATAGGTCTCTGCCTTCCAAGAGGTCAGAGTTAGGTCAGGTGACACAATCCTTGGAGGAAAGTGATCAGCAGGGGGAAGGCCCAGAGAAGATGGCTGCTGTCCCCTTTACCCTCACCAGGACCTCCACACAAATCAGAGGCCCAGCGGGAGAAGCAGGTGGGCAGAGAAAGCAGGCTGCACCTTTCCTTACACGTACATCCTGGCCAGTGACCACCACCACCAAGTCTCCAATAACTGGGCTCGTGGAGATGACACTGCCATTCTAGGCGGGAAGGTCTAGAAGGACCATCTGCCACCCAGGAGTGAGGCAGCCAGAGAATGTCTCTTCACAGACTTCTGGGGCTGCCAGGAAGTCAGCAGATGTACAGAGGCAGCCAGAGCCAGGCAAGCTGGGGCTCTCCTCTCCTCTTAGCTTTGTCTTTGCAATTCTCATAATAGAAGAAAAGAGAGAGGAGAGGAGAGGAGAAGAAGACCAGAGACAGGGAGGCCCCTGCAAGGCAGATGAGTAAGTAACCTGGGTGAGCCTAGCCCAAGGGCAGGGGGAGACGGGAGAGCAGATCTTATGACATGAAGAGGGTGTGTGAGCAACAGCCTCTTAGATGTGCAGAGGAGGAAAGGGAAGGAGCAAGGTGGCCCCAGGATGCTCACCTGCATACCTGACTTCATGGTAACATTATTCACCTTCCAGAACCAACATCTGGATGGAGAACAATGTTGGATTCCTTTTTGGACATAATGAGTTTCAGAGGGAGTTCTTGATGACTGGGAATAATTTTTTAATGCAGAAAAAAGTAATAAATTAAAAACCTATTTTTCCCTAAGCCTTTAAATTTAATTTCAAATTTTGTTATCCTAATTGTACATCCAAATTCCCTTAAACGGTCTCATTTACAATTTATTTCATTAGCTTCCTTTAAGCATTTTGAAGTGTATTTATAAATTTGATGCATCCTGTTTTTGTTCAAAGCACTTCACGTGCCTGACCTAACAAGCAAAACCTTTCCAAGCACTTAAATTACTCTTGCAAATTTAATAAATCAAAATGATAAATATGGTGAATCTCATAAGCATTCCAATACTGTTTACAAAACTAATCAAATTCTCCTACAACTTTTCATTTAAAATCACAAGTCTAAAATCAATTACTCAATTACATATTTACAGTGTAATCTCAGATATGCCAAATTCTCTTAACACATCACACACCCTGCAAATACCAAATACGTACAGATCTTTTCTAAAAGTAACATAAACATATTTATATTATGGGTTTAATTGACTTCATTATTTCTGTATTGAATGTACACCTTCCAGGGGTTCAAAAGACCACTTTTCACTAAGGGAATTACTTTCTCATCCCAAGTGAACTGAGGTCTGTCCTCATTTTAAGTGAGCTGAGGTGCCTAATCCCTCATTTATGGCCATGCTCTAGCCACCATCTAAGAAGACAACAGTTGCTTATTGCCTGGAGGTTGTGGTTGGCACTAGAGCCATACTCATGCTGGGTGATTCCTCTTACGTACTTTTCAATGTGACATCAGGGAATCCCAAGCCCATACTGTTCAAATGGAACAGGCCCCCTAGGTACCAGTTACCCCATGACCTAAATTATTCATCTGATATGGGTCTGCAACATGCACCCCTGCCAACCACGTTGCATCTAGTTTCAGCCAATGAATCCCTTTGTTCAATACTTAATTGAATTCCCTATTCTTTCCCTGTTTTTCCTTTCTGACAGAGGGATACCACTTGTCATAAAATTTCAAATAATGCCCTGTTGGATTTCACCTGATTCCATGCCTTTGCCTGGCTCTATGATCAGTAAACTAAATTAATTTTCATGGCATTGCACTGAAGGTGGGACCAACCAACGGAGGTGTGGTGGCCGGGGAGGTTCCTTTAAGGAAACTTTGAGGGGTCACAGTTGACTGACAGCCTCCATTCACCTCACCTTTGAATCTATCACATCATCACGCTGAGGCCCCGCTTTACCAGGGCTGCTCCCAACCAACGACTAGCACAGCCAGGGTACTGCCGCTGCCCCTTCCTGCCCATCACGGGATGGTTCTAACCTGTGCCCGGAACTCCCCAGGCTGTTGGCCAAGACCTTCTAAAAACTGCACGGGAGTCTGACACACGTCCTTCCCGCCAGTCCTCCTTCTGTCTCTCCTTCCATAGGTATCAGACCTGCATCATTGCCTGAAGCCTCTGCCGAGTCTTTGCTCCACCCCCCTTTGTCCTTCATTGGTGCTTCTAATAAATCTCATGCACGTCTAGCCCTATCTTGGTGTCTGCTCCTTGGAGGGCTCTAACTAACAGAGGTGAGATATGAGAACAGGCAGTCAGGTGATAGGATGCGGGGCCTGTTTTGGTCACTTACTAGTCGAGAAGGACCCTATTCCAAGTGGAATGTGGGGCCCTGACAGTTCTTGGCACAAGGTGGGGGCCCAGCCGGAGAAGATTTCACAAGTGGGGACCTGGGGAAAAGTCCCAGTGAAGTATACCACCCTTGGTGGTGTAATGACACATGCATTTGAAGAATAGAGAGGAAGAGTGTCAACAAGGACAGTGGAATTGGCTGGATTTTTACTAAGGTGTGACCCCCACTGTCCCCCAGGTATAATGAGAAACTGAGGGCAGTTAACACATAGTTAAAGGCGAAGTGTGAGAGGCAGAGCTGTCTTTGGTAGATGACAAAGAAATGCGTATCTTTGCAATGACAGCAGACTCAGGACTTGATAGAATGGCAGAGGGCCATAGATACTCAAATGCTCAGCCAAGGTAGGTCTGTTATATGCAGGGTCCTGGTTAAGAAAACCTGGGACCTTGAAACATGGGTGGACACCTCTGGATGATGTCCCCAAGAATTTTGACTCCGTTGACCCCCTGACTTGCTCAAGTTCACAGAGGTGGCCCATTCCTCTGTAGTAGCAGCTAGCATTTCTTCCTTTCAGTAAACCTTGCACTCTCCCCCTTCCCGACCCCCCCAAGGAAACAGGAGCCTTCTCCTCCACAGCTGCCCCCATCCTCAGCTGGCTGCCAGGTGGATCACTAGGGTTGAATCCCAGCAGAACCTGTTTGGGACTTGCTGCATCTGATAAGGGAGGAGGTACTTCACATCTACAATCACAATGGGACCCGAATGGAGGACGGTTGCCCCAGTAAAAAGGCGTGTTTACTTCTCAGGCCACAGACCTGAGCCAGTTTTCATACCTGGAACCCACTGACTGAAGAAGAGGCTGGTCCTTAGGAGAAATGATCCCAAAACACCACAGCAAGTTTCTATGGTGACTGTTCCCCCACTCCTCCTTCAAGGGCGCTATGCCCGTTTCCTCGGGCGATGGTCAACTGAGGAGTGCCACACAGTCTGACTCAACTGCTCAGCTCAGCCATTGCAGGGCGAGAGCAGCTGTAAACAATACACAAACAAGTGAGCGTGGCTCTGTTCCAGGAAAACGTTCCATATGGTCACTGAAATTTGAATTTTATATCATTTTCACATGTCACAAAATATTCTGTTGATTTTCCCAACTCTTTAACAATATAAAAACCATTTTTAGCTTGCAGGCTGTACAAAAATGAGCAGTGGGCTGGATTTGACCTATAGGGTGACTTCTGTTCTAGGGTGTTAACATTTGTCAGTTTAGCATTTTTAATTTAAAAAAATTAGAATTACCGTCAAGAAGCGATAACATTTTGGAGAGTCACTGATTGTGTCTCCCTTGGTCCATGCTGCTCAGGTTCGCTCCTGCTTAGGGACAAAAGCCTTTTCTTGTGTTTCTCTCCCATGTCTTAAGGACCCGCCTGCCCCCAAATCCTGCGTTTGAGCGCTCAAGAAATCTGGAATCAGTTAACTTCATAAATTTCTACCCAAGTATGACCTAATTTTACTGTATTATGTGGAGCAATTTTGTTTCCATTCATCCATCACAACTTCTCCCACCATCTCCAACTCCACAAAACCGAATCCTGGGCCTTACCTTTAGATAGCAAAGGTCCATTAGTGTGTTTTCCCAAACAAAGCAATCATTCACTAAGGCGAATTTAGCTTTCATCTCTAAAATGCAATGACTCTGGCAGGCAACTTTTAGAATAACAAATTTAATCCCTACTGTACATGGCCAATGAGATCCTTACCACAACTCCATGTGTATGGGAAAATGAGGAAACTGAGACTGTGGAAATTGCACAGAGACTCTAGCATCAAGCTAAACACTTCAATGGATGGAAAATACTTTGGTTAAACTGGAAGCGTAAAACACGTGTGGCTGTTATTGCCTTCACTCTTGTTACCCTGTCCGTAGAAAATGACTCAAGTAGCACAGGGGTTGCAAACTCAAATGTCTTCAGAGGACAGATTGATCCCAAAAGGGACCAGCTGTAGGAAATAGGGAATGACGGGGAATGGGCCAAACTGAAACATGCACTTTCCAACTAAACACATTCCAAGTAAAAATATATTCCCATATAGCAGTATGCTTACTAAATAAGACACACCGCTGAGACATGAAATTCTTAGGTCATCAGTTTATAATCTCTGTATTTGTCCTTGGCATTTATCTAGCTCATGTATACACGAGCCTAGGAAGAATGTCATCCTGAAAAATGCCCCTTAGACTCCCTGCATCCAATCCCTTCATTGGAAAGACCAGCAAATTGAAGCCCAGGTCAGGGGAGGGACTTGTCCAAAGCAATACAACCAAGCTGCTGTAGCTAAACTGGGGTTCGAATGCTGTTCACCCTAAGTCCTAACCCAGTGCTCCCCCGTCTCCCCCAACTCCGTCTCTAAAGGAGTTCCAAACAGGAAGATGCTACGGCCCCCAAAGTGAAGCCCGTAGCGGCTTATTCTGGCTGCGTCACTTAACTCACCCACCAACTGGCCAAGTGAATGAAAAAAATGAATCAGCTGGCATTAAGAGGAAGCTTCCAGCTCCCTCCCGCTGCCATAGTTGCCCTATATTTGAAGGTCAGGGCCCCAGCTCCCCACGCAGAATTTAACCAGTGGGCCCACATAACTGCAGGCAGCCAGACCGAGGAGACTAGATACTCACAGACTCAGGATCCTGGGCGCTCAGAGCCTTGCAGCCACCTCCCCACCCTCCCATGTGGGGCTCAGATGATTTGAATATCATAGCCACAGGAGCCAGACACATGTTTCAATGTCACCCCAATTAGGGGGCCGGCAAGGTTGGATGTGCCCTTGAGGGAAGCACTGGGACGCCTGCTAGATGAGAGAATGAGGACCCCACAGCCACAGAGACCCAGCACCCAAGCGTTCTTCTAAGGGAAACGGGAAACTCTGGGGTCCAGCTGTGCTATGGATCTTGAGCAATCCCAGCGCGTCTGATGGCTGCTGCTGTTAAATGGACCGATGGGATTCGTACTGTGCATCTTGGACAGTGTTCTCATGAGGAGCAAGAGCCACAGTCAAGGAGAAAATCCTGAATAGTAGCAGGGAAGGGTTTAGGCTGTTACTGTTAAGGGTCCATAAGGTAAGCAGTTCAATGAAACCCGCGAACAGAAATCTTTTCTAAGGAGTAAGGTGCTATGATGAGTGTGGTTACTATTGTTGACGTCTGAAGGGTTCTGTTCTAGGAGAGGAAAAGAGATGCGCAGAGGGAGAGTGAGAAAGTCCCGTGGCAGGCAGTCTGGGGAAGCACAGGAGCAAAAGCTTTGTAACAGAGCTATACAAACACAGGAGAAACTTCCAGAGAGGCGGTGAGCTCGCCGTGGCTGGACAGGTCCAGGCTCAGGCTGGCTGAGCGTTTGCTGTGAGAGGACCCAGCATCTGACAGCAGGAGATTTACACTGGGTTCCTTTCAGGCTTCATGCTCTGAATTTCAGATTTGGTTGGGAGGTAGTGGGGGCAGGAGGTGGCTGGTAAAAGAGAGGAAATTCAGCCAGAACCCAGGAGCTGTGATCCAGGCCAGGCTCTGCCCCAGCTTGCTGGACCTATCTCCTATCTCCACCCCCACCCCCCACCAGGCTCTGCAGCCTAAGAGGAATGGTGTCACCAGGTCAGTGCATCTGGGACTCTTCCAGGGCAGATGTCTTTCCAGGTGGCCTGTTATGTGGAAGGCCATGCTCTGGAGACTGGGGCAGAGTTGCTTGTCCCTTCCCTCCCAGGAACCTTGGTGGGCCCTTCTTGCAAAGAAGTAGCACGATTTGGAAGCCATGGCTTGGAGACCACAGACCCTTCACCTCTGGCAGTGCGTGAGCTTTCCACAATATTAGGATCAGATTCTAGGATCAATCGGGAAGACAGAGCCCCTCTTCACAGAGTCTCAGTTTTGTCACCTAGAAGCAGCCCTCTCAGGGCCCTACCCCCTGTTCCTGCCTCATCCCCCACACCTCCTCTGCCCCCAAACCAGAGGTGGGACTGTAGAGTTGCACAGGAAATGGCTTGATTAACATCTGGGCTCTGTCAGGGATGTAGGATGCAAGGGGACTGTCAGAATTATGAAAACATGTCCCCGTCCCTGGGGAAATCAGTCCATTTTGATATCCTGGGTTTGCAATTAGTCTGTGGGGAGCCAGAACCCTGGGATTCCTGAGTTGTCTTAACCCATCCGGCTGGCAACAGTGCAGACAGCAGCCCAGAGTGGGGGTGGGGAGAGGGAGATGCAAATCAGGCTGGATACTGCGAGCTCAGCGCCTCCCCCATGCACGCTTCAGCTCCTGGTTCATCATCCCCCATTTGGCAGGTGATGGTCAGGAAAACGGAGGCAATTACTTACTGCAGATCGCCTGTTGGCATCCACATTTTCCCCTCTGTGAGCTCCTTGAGTCCAGGGGCCTGGGGTCTCTGAGGTGGACCCAGGCGGCCCCCACTCTGTGCTCCTCAGAGGCCTTTTGCGGGTTCCGTGGCTGCTGTCCTCCCTGCTCTGGGTTCTCGTGCTTCCTGTGATGTAGCTGCACCTGTGACTCTCCTTCAGCGCCTGCCCCAGGCTACTGGAAACTTCCCATGATCACAGACCGACCGCCGTGCCTGGGAATGCAGCTTCTCCTTAGCTAATGATTTGCAGGTGCAGGAGTGTGGCGCCCAGCTCCCCAGTGTGGGGCAGGACAAGCCTGAGGCGTGCCTGACACTCAGAACACCCTGTGGCTCAGACTGAAGCTACCCACTGGAGGACTTGGCTACAAACCACTCCCTTCTTAGCTTCCTCCCTTGCCTCCCCTGCGTACCACTCCCTGACTGCTTTTCCTCAGAGCACTGTCTTAATCAATCACTTGTACATGAATCCTTGTCTCAAGGACTCCTTCTGTGTCCCCAGTACCTAAGACAGGGCCTGACATAGGCATTCAGTTATGGCGGTGGGGTGGGGTTGGGGGTGTAGGTGTAGCCAACAAATGAAGCTGTGGATAACTAGAAATGAGCCCAACTCCTCATTCTAGAGTTGAAGAGATTGAAGCCCAGGACGGGGCAGGCACGTCCCCAAGGTCTCACAGAGAGGCAGAGGCAGAGCTAGAACCCCGGTTTGCTGACTCCCAGGCCAGGAGGCATCCCCATTGCCGAGCTGCCTCTCCCCAGCAATCTTGTTATGACTAAGGCAGAAAGTGTTCAGAGCCTCGGGAAGTAAAGGAAGGCACAGCGTGATGAGAGCTTAAAGAGGGGCGATGTCTCTGCCAACATGGGGAGGGGGTGGGGGAGGGCTTCTTGGAGGAGGGAGCACTTGGGCTGGGCCTGAGAGGATGAGCAGTAAGTGGTGGTCAGATGGCACGATGGCATTCCTGACAGAGGGAGCGGCATAAGCCAAGGCGACGCAGCTGGAGAGTGTAGATTATGTTTGGGAGGAGAGTAGAGTGAGCTAATCAGAGACACTCAACAACTGAGGTCTGATGGGACATTCAAATGGAAAGAACTCTATTATCATCATAGCTAATCAGTAGGATGGGTGCCAGAGCCTGGGAAGTGTGGTATGTGCAGGTGGGGGCCTCCCCCTGCCTTTCCAGTGTCCCCACAGGCAAGCACTGGGTCCTATAAGATTAATAGGAAGCACCACCCCCAGAGGCTCTCTGCTTCCCAAGTTTCTCCCCTAGATTGTCCTTGCTACTGCAAAGCCTGCATGAGAAGGCTCTGGGCTCTGGTGGCCTCACAGGGGTTTGGAATTTCTGAGCATCCAGAGACCTCTGGGCTAGTCCTGAGCCTAGTGAGTAGGGATTTGGGGGAAAGACTGGCAAGGGCCCCCAGAAGAGAGAAGGAGCTTGGATAAATCAATTCTCTCTATCTCTGCTGTTCTTTTGATGTCAGGCTGATCGGTATACCAATCTGTATAATGGGAGCATAAACTAAGAACAATTTGGGAGCCCTTCTCTGACATTCAGTTCCAGTAATCCGCTCTGTATTTTTGCTGTAGTTCTAAAGAGTCTTCTTTTAGAAACAGCCCAGCATTGGGATAAATTCAGCAACACCAGGTTTCCTGGTTATAAATCCACGGGCAAACGGGCTGTTAAGCTGTTAAAACCAGAGAAGAGAGGTCCTTGTCCTTCTTAAGGAGCCTAGAAAACAGCAAAGAACAAAAGCTGTCAGCTCTGAAGGAGGGTTATGGATAAATGACCCATGGGCAGAGGCAGCCTGATTCGGGTGGCTCAGAGAGAGACAGGGTCTTGCCCTGGGTCTCACATCGAATTAGGGGCAAGGCGATGGAAGGACCCAGAAATCCTATCTCCCAGGCTAGGGCCTTTTCATTTGGCACTCAAAATGTTGCTGTAGCTGACCTTCAAGACCTCTTTAGTTATGGACCTCCCAGATCTCGGGGGCTGTATAGTTCAGAAGTTTCCAGAATGGTATGTGCCGCCCACATTCCCGGGGACTTCCTGGGCTGACAGAAAGCCGCTAATATTTCCCCTAGTGAAGCTGACAGTCTCCATCCATCCTTTCCCTGCTGCTCCAACCACCAGGAGGTTACCTGTTTCCCTTCCTCTTGAATCTGGACTGTGCCTTGTGATTTACTTTAACCAATCGAGTATGGCTGGAGTGATGTTTTGAGACTTTCAAACCCGGGCCTTAAGGGAACTAGAACCTTCCTCTCTCTTCCTTTTGGAATCCAGTTGCCATGTAAGAAGTCCAGTTCTTCCGAGACCACCACGCAGTGAGGAAGGCCAAGCTAACCCTGTGGAGAGGTCATGTGGAGGCCCACCCAGGTACCAGACACCTAAGTGGGTCTTCTTGGAATTTACAGCCCATTGTAGCCATCTGCTGAGTGGAGCCAAGTGGATGACCTCAGCTGGGTTCAGCCAACCCACAGAATCATGAGAAATAGGAAAGGATTGTTTTTTTCTGTTACTACGCTTTGGTTGGTTGGTAGGGACAATTCTGTGGGGTGCAGGCAGCATGCAGGGCCCTGTCAGGTGTGTGCCCTTTTTCCTGGCCCTGTCTAATCTGTTTCTGACCGAGGACGCTGCTTCCACAACTGCACTGCCACCGGATTCTCCCCTGGGAGGGGTCACTGCAGGGGGATGCATCTGACTTTGGAGCCTGCTGGCTGAGAGGATAGAGCCAGCTGGTGAATGATGGCAAAGTGCAGGTTATGGGGCTGCAGGGGACCCTCTTAACCCATCCTTAGGATGAAGGTCATCGATCCAACAACATTTGCCCATGTCAGGCTTTGTTCAGGGAGCTGTGGTGGTGGGTGACGTGTCAAAACAAGTTCCTGGCATTTGGAGTCAGAGGAGATGCCAGGTGTTCTGGCCCAGCTCTCTCGCTGACCACCTGAATGACCCTGGCACATCGCTGTGCTTCTGTGAGTCTCAAATCTCAGTCACTAAAGGCTCCTGGAGTGCAAGGTCTCAGGCCCTGTTCCAGGCGCCGGGGATCCCAGGAGGAACAAGGCTGGTTCCGTGTGCTGGGGACTATTGTGGAGGGACTCCTCCACACATAGGGAGACACACCGAAAATTGTCCAGTTCAATATAACGCAGTAGGGCTGGGTTCTGAGGTAAAAGGAGGGCTGGCCAGACATGTTTTAAGGGGGGAACCATCGAGGATGGGGAGATGCCATTGAGAGACCACCAGGCTATAGTTTCCCAGTGAAATCCCTAGTCCCTCTGTGGCAGCCACCTGGCCACCCAGTAGGCTTTAGAGTGGAGAAGATAAAACTGTAGATCAGAGTATGGTCCCCAGTCCATTACCTGGGACTTGTTAGAAATGCGTCTTCTCAGCCCACCCCCCACTTGATCAGGCTCCCTGGAGGATGGATCCCGCATTCTAGCTTTTCACAAGCCCTCCAGGTGACTGATGCCTGGTAGAGTTTGAAAACCGCTGCATTAGACAACAGTTGTCTACTGGTTTGAGGGTTTGGCAATCAGTGTTTGGTATTTGCAGTTTGTATCAGGCAATCGGGTGTTATTGATTAGTTCAATGGATTCTGGAGTTTGTTGTATTTCACTATCTACTACTTGATTTATTAGTCCAATCGTTATTGACTTCTGGTCCCATAGGGCCCCCTCCGCCTGGCTCCAAACATAAGGTGTTTTAAGCACTTAATATCAGTGGAGGCAAGGCCCTTATGCTGCACTGGCCTCAGTTTTCCTACCTGTGAAATGAGCTGGGGGAGTCGGAGTGCATGAGCTCGAATGTTCCATGTGCTGGTGACTGTTCTCAGGAGCTTGTGCGTTAGTCATGCCTCCCGTCTGGCAGAGGCAGAGCCCAAAGTGGAGGGCAGAGGGCAGGAAAGGAACACAAGCAGGAGCAAGTGGGCTCCCACCGACAGCTCTGCCACAAGACAGGACAAGCCCTGTGCTAAGAGCACTCAGGAGAAGCGGAACTTCATCCCAGTGGGGCTGGGAGATGCTTCCATCAGCCCCAGAAAGCCACCGCAAATAAACATACAGTCTAAGTAAAAACAGTGAACAAATTGTGAAAACACAACTTCCAGACAAGTCTCCTGGTACCATTTGTCCCCTCCCCCCAAATACAATGCTGCCCTGAAACCTTCCTGTAGAAATTCTGGAGTTGCCACTTTGGAGGGATCAAGGTGGCTTCTGGGAAGAGGTGGCCTTGCGAGGCGAGCAGGAGTCTTTAGGCTTAGGGAGCAGTATGAGCAAAGGTGTGGAGGCCGGGGCGGGTGGGGCACACCTGGGAGCAGTGAGGAGACCACGGTGGCTGGCACAGGGGGCATGTGAAGAGGCGTGGAAGAGGCTGACGACCTCCAGTGCCAGGGCAAAACATTTTAAATTTATGTTCTAAGCCAGTTTTTGCCCTTCCTTCCTTAGCAGCCAAATCCTTTTGAAAAAGGACATCTTACACCAATCCCTTACTATAAAACAGATAATAATGGCTAAGAATTATCAACTGCTTTCTATGTGCCTTACACAGATGGATTCCTTAACTTCTCGCACTCTCTCTCCTCGGCAGGGCATTGCCATCCTGGCTTATGCTTGCTAAGAGCGGGAGGTGGGTTTTGATGCCAGTGTCACCGCCCTCTGGCCTCAAGCATATGCTATATTCCACTCACTATCTTTGTTTGGAGTGGGGCTGAGCTCTGCTGCTCTGCTTGCTCAGTCTCCCCTTCCTCCTGCAGTGGGTCACCAGGCTTCCCCATGTGACACGATGGCTCCCGGGAGAAGGGGTTGAAACTGCTGTTCTGATCTGCCCCAGGATTTTGAAGGAGGGAATTCAGTCCTAGGTTAGCACTTTATGGAGAGGGGTGGGTGGGAGAGGGAGGGAGAACTGCAGGACTCCCACTGAGAGAGAAGAGGGCTGCACCAGGCACAGGCAGAAGACAGAGCTGGGCGGAGTCCCGATGGCCTCTTTCCAGCTGGAGGTCAGGAGATCCCGCTTCTAAGTCCAGCCCTGCCCCTGACTGTGGTCCTGAACCAACAAGCCTGTGCCCCTCTCTGGGGGCTGTTGCCTAATTGTACCGCCACACGGTTGGACTAGGTCAGCAGTTTCCAACCACTTCAGCAGTAATATTCAAACACATTTGTCATTGGAAGTCCATTATCTAAAACTGACAAGAGTGTCATTATTATAATTAATGTTTCCGTTCAAATGTATGAGCGCTACTTATTATAAAGTCAACCAATGAGAATAATGAGTCTATTTCAATAACCCAAATAATTTAAAATTAGACATTATAAATAATAGTTGCAATCCAATATCAGCATCAATATCCAACTTATTTCAGTGTTTAGATTTGGTTTCAATAGATCATTAAAATCCTGACCCACCCCAAAAAGTAGTTGTAAACAGTCATCGATTTTCAAAAACGCTTTACCTTCCAAGCTCGAAACATTCTCCAATTAAATTGATCTAGAAACATCAAGAGGAGTAACAGGCCGTTACTTTGTTTCAGGGTTGAATTGTTAATAATACCTCAACCCTGCTCTCATTCCTTAGACTGTGAGTATGAAATTTGGAGGAAGATGATGAGTAAGTTTCTTAGTTTAAATGTTCATTGTTTGGTAGAGAAATACTTTTCAAATGTATCTTGAAGGGTGTTCAAGGTTGTCATGTAAGAAAATTTTACGCCTCAGCACCCATCTCTGACAGCTCTTCACTTAAACGCTCTGAAGAGTCAAATTTATTTTGTTTTTCACGTGAAGTCTAAGCTTTAGGATTCGATTTTATCCTAACCACATGATCTAGAATTGTAAGCAGGGTAACACGGGACCTGCATTGCCACACAGAGCCTATTGGAGTTAACGGAAGTCAGACAAACTTACACCGAGTACGAACAAAGGGTTTTTCTGATGCAATGGCATCAAGACTTCTGGCACTTTTATTCACTTCCCTGCTATTGCCCAGCCCTTCCGTGGTGTCAGGAGTGGCCCTCAAATGGTGCCAGATGTTTAACTGAGTGCAGCACGCGAGACACCTAGGAATGGACTCACAGGATGACGTCCCATGAGCTCATGTCCAGGCCCGAAATACCCACGGGGGGCAGTGCGGGTGAGGGAGGTGAGGAACGTCCCCAAGCAATGGTGTGTCCACTGAGAAGCCACAGAGGCCCAGGCTCGCCATAGACGCTTTACCCCGAGCTCCGTGCACAACTGCACTGTGCAGCACATCGGTGGGCTCCTGTGGGCTAAAATCTGGGAGTATGCACAGCATTTTTGCTTCAAGATTTAAAATAATTAAAAATACGTATTTAGATAATGCTTGGTGAAGTTACTGAAGGTCTTCTTTGGATTCTTGGGGGCTCCAAAGATTCCGGTTTGGAAACCGTACGTCCAGGCAGCATCCAAGGGCTACCCAGCCCTTGCTGGACACCAGCATTGTCAATGATTGATTCTATTTTATCCTCCCATCCCCCACCCCCAGATGTTTCCAGAAGTAGAAACCCAAACGCTCCTGGTCCCCCACCCCCAGCCGGTGGGATTCCCTTCTAGGAAAGTCATTACTGCCTCTCTTGGTTGTCTGCCAGCTCTAAAGTGTCTTTTTAATTGCATCTAATTTGGCCTCATCTCATTAAATCCTTAATTTAAACCAGAGCGATCCCTCCAGCTCTGGCTGTCTAGTGCCCTTCCCCCTTCAGCATGGCTCCCCAGTCAGGGCTGCTCTCATTTCCAGGTGGTCTCTCTGGGAGGCTTCTGACAAGTGGCTGTCGTCCTTGCCATGCTGAGCGTGGAGCTGAGCCAAGAGGGTTTCCTGGGAGCAGTAATTACTGGTAAAGACTCAACCCTCCACTCTACCGGTGCCCCGGCTCACAGGCCCAAAGTCGCTGCAGCGGCAGCATCCAATTCTAGTGGTGCAGGAATGGGAACACAGTGCGGAGAAGACACTGAGATTAAACAACACCAAATGCATCATAATTGCAGTAGCCACCACTCAGTGCAGGACATGATGCTTTAGATACGTTGCGTCACCAGGGAAGGTGTTACTGGTCTCTTGCTGCAGGTGAGGAAATTCAAGTTTGCACATAGAAAGTGATCAGCTTCAGAATAAAAACACAGATCTGTGTGGCCTCGATGTGAGGGCACGTCTCTTTATTTCCCCTCGTTCAACCTCATCTCCTACCAGGCTCACCCTGGGTCACTCCTCTTCAGCCATCGAGCCATCTCAGCGCCCATCGAACATGCTTGTGCATTCCTGCACACTCCCAGGGCTCTTGCACTGGTTGTCTCCTTGTACGTCTAGTTCTTTCCAGGCTGTTTTGGGTGAGCGTGTGTGGCATGTATCGTGGGCCTCGTCACACCCAGACCCACCCTCCTTGGGCACATCCACCTTCCGTATTCTCAGGTGTGGGACGGTTCACACAGGAGGAAAGCTGAGGATGGGAAGCTGAGTGCCTTGGAACTGACTTGCTTGTTAAGGGATTGGTGCGTGGCAGCAGCCAGCCGTCTCTGAGGAACACGAAGACTGTTTGAAGGCCATTGCAGCCTGGCTCACGGGACTTCCCATTGCCACCTGCTTATTAGCACAGGGAGCAACAGGCATGACAATACCCCAGAGATAAGCTGACCTGCCACAGTCCCCACTCTGATACCACCATCTGCAGATATGTGTTGGGGGGCATTGCTCACCTCATCCCGGAGGAGGGAAGGAGCCCTGTGCATAAAGCGGAAAGGCCCCCAGCTCCTCTGTAGTTCGTTCAGCAATCCCCGACTGTGTGCTCAGGCCTGAGCTGGAGGCTGGGGACAGAAATTAATCAAACGTGGTCCCTGCCCCGTGGCACTCTTAGACTATCTGGGTAGATGGAATATGGACACGGGCACTACAACACAGGTCCTACATGCCATGGTGGAAGCCAGCGAGGAGGGGACGGCTGCCTGGAGGAGGGCGTGTCAGAGTGGAGTCTTGAAGGACGAATGACCAGGTGGGGGTGGGTGGGTGAAGAGCACAAGAGGGCACCAGAGGGCATGAAGGCATGAAGGGAGGGTGGAGTCGGGGAGCAGGAAACCCTTGGAAACTATGCCAAAGGGTTTTACTTTGAGCTTGCTGGTAATGAGAGCCCACTGAAGTGGGGAAGTGGGGGTAACGTCAATTCTAGTTATATTTCTTATTCCTGAAGTAAAGCATCCTATTAGAGAACATTTATAAAAGAGCTGTTACAAAAAGAACAGAATAGCACTCACCCATAATTCCTTATGCAGGGAAAACTACTGTGAATGTTCAGTGAATTTCTGTCTAGTTGTTCTCATCTAGGCACCCAGTCACCCAAGCTGGAGCCCTCGATGGCTTATTCTTTTGCTGTCCTTCACACCCTGAATCTTCTTTCAAAAACCTGGATGAGTAAGGCAAGTTATGTTACTTTCTGTAACTCAGGCTCAGCCTCCACCCCTGCCCCATCCTGCCAGGATGCTGGTACATCCTCAGGCTCAGGCATTTAGGAGCACCTCACCCTCCCTGGACCCCCAAGATGCAGGGAGAAGAGAACAGCTTCTAGCCGTTCCATCATGGCTGCCCCCTGGCCTGCACGTGGTCACTACAACCATCCTGTGGCTATTCATTCTGAACGCCCTTAGCACGCCTCTTCCCTTGTCTAAAGCCCTTGTCTGGGCTTTAGTTTTCACATCTATAAAACAGGGATGATGAATTCCAGCACCCTACCTGCTTCCAGAGCTGCTGCTGAAAGCTATACATTCCCCTCTGAGGCCTGCCACCTCCCCTGCCTCTGCTGGGAGTGGGTCTGGGCCCCATTCTCCTCTCTCAGGCCAGCCCCTCCCTCCCTTCCTCTCCTGAGGAACCCCCCAAGCCGCTCAGGTCTGGGGAAAACAAAGGTCAGGAAAAAACAGATGTCTGCAAGCAGCTCCTCCAGAGTCAAAGGAGAGCAAAAGTTGGGTTCCTTCTTGGAACGGGGAGGAAAACAAACAGAAGAAATATAGGCAAATACCTGAATGCATCATCTGCCAGAAACCTGAGTATATCATTTTTTAAAAACTGAAAACCACAGGGACAGTGCAGAGGGAGAGCCCTTCCTTCCTTCCGGTGGATGAGCACTCAGAAAAGCCGTCACCTTTCCTCAATTCCCCCACCCCCACTGGGCGGGGGCAGGAATGGGGCTCCCCCCTCCCCTCCAGACTGATGAAAAGGCAGGTAATGAGGCTGTGGGCAGCAGCCTTGCTTTCACACTTATTCCTCATAATTGGTCACCACTTTCAAGAACAGGTGGGTCCTGATGCAGTAATTGGCAGGGGGCAGGGCCAGTCCCCCAGGGAATGGAAAGGTGTTAATTGCTCTTCCCCTCCCCGAGGTGGATCCCTATTAGGGAGGGAGCTTTAAGCCTGAGGATGTCAAGCAGACGCCCCAGTGATGAACAGGGCAAAGGTTCCATGCTTCCCTCAGATACTGCGAAGAGGGTAAGGTTGACGGGCAATCCTGAAGAAGCTGCTGAGGTCCCCTAGCTGGCAAGTGGTAGAGCTACGTCTAAGAAACCAAGGGCTCTGCGACCCCAATGTGTGTGGCTTCATCACCTTGGTGTCCTGTTTCTGGTTGAATGGATTGAAGGGCGGGGTCTAACTCAGGTGACTCCCACAGCCCTTTCCACTGAGCACTGCAGGTCTGCCCACCTGGAAAACCAGAGCCGGGTGGAGTGCTGAGGCCCTCTCACCCGGGGCTTCCCCACAGGAAGTGTTCGTTCAAGGCACTGTTCTCTCCTAGTAACACTCCACACCCAACACATTTTATTCCTTGGAAATTACCTTCAGTCCAAGATTTTATCAGCCTGACCCGGAGTAATTGGAAACAGGTGGATTACCCTCCAACAACCATCAGTCCTGGAAAATATGACTTCCCCTCCCCTCGGACGATGCTTGGGCCTCTGTCTGCTGCTCGTGGAAATGCCCCTGCTGTGTTCCAGCAGCCAGAGGCCACTGAGCATCAGTGTGTTGCTCTGCAGGAGGAGCAGCAGCCAGGTCTGGAGGGGGGCAGGGGACCCTGCCTCAGTCACTATGGGGACTGTAGCATGGGAGTGGACAAATATGCACGCACGTGTGCAGCTCACGGTGCCCCTGAGACTGTGGCCGTCCTGAAGAAAGGACACGGAGACGGGATGCCTCTCTTGGCGAGGGGCTCTTTCGCTGCTCTCCACCCAGTCAGCCAAGCCAGAGGCCTGGGAGTTGTCTGAGCAGTTTCCTTTTCTTCACATCCTCTACCCAGTGCGTCCCGGGCTCTGGCACCACACCTCCTGCTTCCACAGATTCTATCCCCACCAGTATCTTAGTGCGGGCCTCACCATCTCATCACGATTCCACTGCAACCGCCTGCTGGTGTCCTTGACCTTGGTGCACCTACCCATGGCTATCAACCTCCCCTTTGTCGCCTGAATAATCTTAGGAAATTCAAGTCTGTTCTGACCGCCCCCTTGTCTAAAACCCTTCTTGGTTCCCAATCACCAAAGCATGGCATACAAGGTCTTCCGCGTCCTGGTCGCCGCCTCTCTCTCCTGTCTCAGCTGCTAATTTCTAGCCAGGGTATTCTCGAAACATAATGACACCAGCCAAACCTTTGCTGCTATTGTTCCCATTGCCTGGAATGTTCTTCTCTCTGCTCCAGAAGCCCATATCCTACTCATGCTTCAAGGACCACTTCTTAGGGTACCTTCAAACCTTTCTGGGTAGGGACTCTAGTCTTCTTGTTATCCCAGCTTTGGGACTTTTACGTCTGTAGTAGGTAGCATGATGTCTCCACCCCAAGCCCCGAGAAATCCGGGTCCCAATCCCTGAAATCTGTGAATATGTTACCTTAAATGGGAAAAGGGACTTTGCAGATTTGATTAAGTTAAGGATTTTGAGATGGAGAGAGTAGCCTTGATTATCCAGATGGGTCCATTTACTCATACGGGTCCTTATAAGAAGGAGGCAGGATTGTGAGAGACAGAAAAGGATTATGACAATGGATACAGAGGTTAAGTGATGTGGGGCCATGAGCCAAGGGATTCAGGCAGCTCGAGAAGCTGGAAAAGGCAAACTGAACTCTCCCTCACACCTTCTAGAAAGGACCACAGTCTCCTAACATCTTGATTTTAGCCCAATGAGACCTGTGTTGAACTTCTGACCTCCAGAACTGTAAGATCATATATTTGTTGCTTTATACAGCCGAGTTTGTGGTATTTTGATACAGCAGCCATTGGAAAGTAATGTGCTACCATATTAGAGGTGGTTGTTCATGTGTCTGTGAGTCCCTGGATACAAAGAACAAAGGACCAAGGCTGAGGCTGGTCCTTCCTTGTGTCTCCAGCTCCCAACACAAGGTCTGCCACAGAGATGATGCTTAGCAAACACTGCATGCATGAGTGAGTGAGTGAGTCCCTTCCTTCCCCTGGCACCAGCAGACCTACTGTGGACATCAGGTCTTTGAGGCTTCTTGGGCTAAAACGAAATGGACTTGGTTTTATTTCACACCCAGAAAGCATGGTTGCCTGTGATACTAGTCCTGTTCCCCACTTGCCACGTCCAAGAACATTAGTTGTATTGTCTCAGTGACATCCTCCCTGGCTATGAGATCACTTAGCCTTTTTGCCTGGCATACTTCTATTAACTCCCATTTATATCAACAAAAATATCAGTCTCCCACTCTCGTGGAACCTCAGGGCTGCAGAAGCCTTTATAATCCATCCATCTCACTTCCTCATTATAGATGGGGAGACTGAGGCTGAAAGAGGGAAGAAGCTGAAGTGGGCAGATTGCGGCACTTTGGTACCAGGAGGAGAACCCAAGCCAGGCCTCTTTCTAAGGACTCAGATGCTGGTATCAACATCCCCACTTTACAGATGAAGAAACTGAGGCACAGAGAAATTAAGTCTCCTGACCATGGTCAGTTAGTTAATGGTACTGACTTGAACTGATCATAGTTCCAGAGTCTCTCATCTTCATCTCTGCACTGTAATGGCAGATGGGGAAACTGAGGACCAGAGTGGGTCCACACAGTGGTGGCTGAAGGGAAATCAAGTTATGGCTAAAGTTCCAATCAGAGCCCTCCACACCCACAAGATGGGAAGTGAGTGGGCTGAAGGGAGGCCTTGAAAGTTTGCCTTCTTCAATTAGGCTGCTTGCTTCTCTGAGTCCAGGGGATAATTTAACTAATGGCACTGGTTTTCTGACACTATCGATCGGTCAAGATTAAATATGTTTGTCACAGTCAAGTGAACTAATCACTTTATTGTATTTCAAATACTAATTTCATCAGATAGATGTTGGGGGGTGACCCGGGGGAGGTGCGGGGAGATGAGCTCGTGCACAGATGGGGCAGGCAGCAGTGCCGTGGATGCCGCCAGTCTGCCCAGAAGTGTCTGCAGTGTCGGGTGGTCCTGCCACCTGCAGCCACGCTGCTCAGACAAGAGGAATCTGCATTTTCCTGCCTCCTCCATCACTGTCCCGGGGCCCTCTTAAAATTTCTCAGGAGAGGCAATTTCTCAAGCACTATTGGAAAATGGTAGATGTTTCCGAATAGCTATCTTAAATCACCTCTTAGCCACTAATCCCACAGCACTCTGACAGTGCAGGATGCAAATGCTGCCTCTCTGGGCCATTAGCCATTCCAGGAAACACCAACTCGAGGCAAAACCTGAAAATGAACTGATTTGTCTTTCAGGTTTGGAAAGGCTTTGCCATTTCCATAGCTCAGCAAGTTGGACAGGGAGACCCAGAGCTCATTAAATCATCCCCTGGCCCTGGTGCAATTGAGCAAACCTCTCTCCGTGTGAGGATATACACAGGTGCGCACACACGAACACGTAAAGGCACACACGTGCGTGGACACACAAAGACACAAAGACACCCCCCCTTATAGCATGCACATATGCATGCATAGACATGCACACAGACACGTAATGCGCACCCCCTCAGATGCACACACATGTGCACACACTCACATACAAGGTCCAGAAGTTCCCAAGGGGCAAGATGTTTTCTAAACACGAGGCTGATTGTCGCCCTGCACACAGAAGCACCTGAGATGACTTGACTGGGAGACTCTGAAGAGGAGTCAATTTCTCTAACTCTGACACAAGCCCACCACCAAATCTCTTTTCATTTTGGCCTATTTAACCACATCAAACAGGTCATCCATTGTAGCCTCAGCAGCTGAAGAAAGTCAGGTTTCTCCCTTCCACACTTGGGTTTCTGAGGCTCAGTTCTGTGATGATGAGATAAGGGAAGGGGCTGGTTCCCAACAGAACTTCAGGTGCTGAGGAGGAAACCGCCACAGTCCTCATGAGTACTCGCTGAAACGGCCTCAATAGGGAGGAAGAAGAAAGCACAGGCTTCTGCTCAGAAGAGCCTTCTGTAACTGCTCACAGAGCCCCTCGGGTTGTCTGGACATGCGTAGCTAGAGCCCCCCCCCCCCAGCACGAAGGGGTTGGTTCTTTCATACGGACCGATGTCTCCCATCTGTACAGTTTTCAACAGCAGCCCTGGAAGCAGGTAGTGTGTTGGAATTTACCATCCCTCTTTTGTAGATGTGAAAACTAGCCCAGAGATGGGAAGAGGCTCGTTAAGGGCATCCAGACAATCAGTGGAGAATTGAAACTGGAGTTTGGGTTTGGACTCCAAGACCAGCACTTTGTAAATCTCTGGGCAAACGCTGCCCAAGCTCTCAGAACCCTGCAAAGCTCCCCCTTTATCATGTCCCTGTTCGGTGCCCAGTTTACTCATCGCTGGATCTCCTGACTGCAGTTAGGCCCTGAGCAAACGTCCCCAAATCCTCTTCAATCTGGCTGCTCGTTCCAGGGACCTTCTGGCCTCGTACCAAGACAAAGGCTGCCCAGACAAAGGCTGGGTCGAGTGCGCCAAGGCCCATCTTCTTGCCAGGCATTCTCTATCTTTAGAGGCATATTGTTGTGACATCGAAACAGTGAGATCCAGAACTTTCCTGGGAAGTTTGGTCAAGATCTGGGAGATACTTCCTTCCCTAGGAATCCTTCCCTGGGTTAACAAGACAGAAAATGTGAGTGGCAGCTCCCCAGGGAAACACTGGAAGTCAGAGCAACAACAAACAGATTTGCTGAACATTCAAATCTTTGAGCATCATTAAAACCCGAGAGCCGCGTGTTGAGTGTGTAACCTGGCTTTTAGTCTCTTTTCATGCTATGTAACTCCAGATGTTTTACCCCCTTAGAAGATCTGTTTTTCTACATGATGGAGTACCCAATTTGCGAAAAATATTCTGGTACCCACCCCTAGCCAGCAAAACTTCGGCAGCATGCCAACCTCCGATGCATTTGTTAAAAGCCAGACCTAGGAAATGCTCCACACATGGGTTTTAAGCCTGATGGATTTGGAAGCAGAAGGCCTGAGCTCTAGCCTCTGCTCTGCCTTCAGCTCGTCAAGTGAGTTGTCTGAGGCTCACAGAGCATGAGGTAGAGCTGGTGTTGAACACCCAGCTGCATGCCCTTTGAGAAAAGCAGAATCAAATCTAACAACATCAATAAGCGCATCTGAATACAGGCTGGGAACAGGGAGAAAGCACATGTGCAGTAATCATGTCCAAAATATCTCCTGGTCAAGGTGTCAGTGAAGGAAGTATTTCCTTTCCATTGTCTCCTTCTCTATGTGGACTCCTGGTTGATGCCAGCCTGCAAGGTGCCCACAGTCCCACAGTGAGGGTCTGGAGGGCACAGTGGGGTCCTCAGGCAGACTGGCATTGACATTTCAGGATGGAGTCATCAGTGCTGTCTCTTAGGCCTTGTCAGGATCACCACCCAGTGGCCCTGGTATGGGCCCCTGGCACTCTGTCACGTGTGCATTTGACCACTCACCCCTTCTATGGTCCCTATCCGCCATCAGGCCCCAGGACCTGACACACTCTAGTTGCCACCCCCCACCCTCCGGCTGTTCCCTCTCTGCAGTCACCTTTCCCCCAGCTTGTTCTTGTTCCTTGAAGGTTGGTGTTCTCTAGGACTATATCTATCTATCTATCTATCTATCTATCTATCTACCATTTTTCTATCTGTTCCCTGAGTCATCTCACCCTCCTCATGGCTTCCATCACCCCCATGTATGTGCTCATGGTGCTCCAGAGCTCCAGACTTATCCATCAAACTGTCTCTTCTCCATTTGATGCCCCACGGGGGTTATTTTCACACTGTGAGTCCAGAAACAGGCAGTGTCTGGCATTGATTCGGCAGCTCAAGCTTTTCAGAACTGAGGTCTCTGTGGTTCTCTTGGCCTTTCCCTTATGGTTGCATGAAGGCGGCTGTAGTGCCGCCATCCCATCTGCATTCTAGACAAGAAGAATGAATACATGGCGGAGGGCAAAAAGACCCTAAGAAGACTTGTCTAAGCAACTCCACCCAACAGTTTCCACTTCCATCTCCCTGGGCACTCCTTTGCGCAGGGTGGCAGAGTCTCCTATCTCTATAAAGGTTTAGTGGGCTGGCTGCCGTCCATAGTGTGGGAACTGGAGGAGGAATAAGGAACAGGAGACCTTTTTCCTGACTGAATCAGGCTTCTTCCCATGACCACCCCCTGCCAATCTGCACCCTCATCTCTCTCAGTCCCTCTGATGACTCCTCACCCACAGCCAGAATGATCTTTCTAACCTGATCCTCTAGTCCCGTCACCCTCACCAGCACCTTCACCAGGAGTGTGCCCCATCCTGGATGCCCTTAGGTAAAATTCATTGGCCTGGAGGGTAAACTTCTTGGCCTGGCATTGGAGATCCTGAAGAAATATGTATTATCTCCAGAAACTGAACGTTCATTTTTCTTTGCTGCAATGTTTCTGGTGGATTTCAGACCAGTTCAGCCATCCTTGAGGGGGAAGGGTGGCTGATAAACAGAGGAATTAAAAAACAAACACATTAGCTTGGTCTGCCCAGATAATGAATAGAGGAGAAGGTTATCTCTCTCACTGATTTATATTGTTGCAGTTTCTTCCATAGACCAAAGTAAGAGCGTCTTTACAACTCCCGCCCTCCACATTTGCTGCAGTAAGAAAATCACATTTTTCATGAACCATGGGAATTACTGAACAGCAGTGGTTTTATTTGCTAGGAGTAAACTTGGCCATTTCTTCTATTAGGGGCTGAGTCCTGCTGTTATGCACAACTTCTCATCCAGGGAGACACCATGGAGAATAAATCAGGACCAGGACTCTTGTGTGACAGCCACAGTCTGGCAGGGCCCTGGGGCTTAGGGGCTAATGGGGTCTCACAGCAGGAAGGAACTGCTGCCAGACAGGCTGGGGAGGAGAGGTGAGGCTGAGACTTGGAAGAACGAATGGAAGAATTTTGCCACTTCATAAAACCAGTGTCAGTGGGTGAATCATAGACCGTGCAGGGATTGTGAGCGCTGGCAAGGCCTTCGTGATCGGTGAGCTCTGGGGCTGTTTTATGGGGGTCCTTGAACCCATGAAGTTGTGTATAATTCTTTCAGTTCATATGTGCACTTCCCTGGGGTTACAGCTCATAGTTTTCATCAGTTCTCAAAGATTAAGAACCACTGGTCTGGTTCAAGTCACTCATCATACTGAGGAGAAAACTGTGGTGTCTTTGGAAGAGAAGGGACCAGTGGAGCGCCCCTAGTGCGTTCAGAATCAGAAGACCCAGGTTTCTGGCCACAGCCTTGCTGTGTGAACGTGGCGTCTCTGAGTGTTTTACTTTACATGCAATTAAAGGGTTGTAGAGAGGATTAAATAAAGGAATTCATGCACTTCAGTATCTACCCACAATGTTAGTATTTAATTGATTGTCAGTAAATATTCTTTGAGTCACCGAGTAACTGTGAAAATCATTCTTTTTAACTATCTCTTGTTCATTCCGAAAATATTTATTATCTCTTCTATGCCAGGGCACTGGATGAACAAAGCAGGTAGAGTCCCTGCCCTCCCAGAGCTGGCAGTTAGGTAGGAGATACAGTTAAGAAAACAGACCATCTTTATTTCTGTAACAACATTGTTGGTGTAACTATTGTAATACAGTGTGATGAATGTCCTATAAGGGTCAGTACAGAAACCTGGGGGAGCGTGGTGGGGGGCACCTAACCATGGAGGGGTGGGGAGAATCAGAAAAGGCTTCCCAGAGGGGGCAGCACCTACGCTGAGCCCTGAGGGAAACCCAGGAGTTGTCAAAGAGAGGAAAAGAGAGGGCTGGCACATTGTGCAGAAAACAGCACATGCAGAGGTCCAGAGACAAAAGAAAGCTTGGTGCATTTCTTTAGGGAAGTACAAATAGATCCGCCTTGTTGTTTTTGGCAGCTGCAGACAGCCGAGAGAAGCCACGCTGAAATCAACAAGCATATGCAGCACGTCAGCATTCCCATTGCTTTCATCATCTGTTTACCTTTGCGTGCATTTATTTAATGTTGGCACCTTTATACTTGCTCATCTCATCCTGCCTGTTGGTCCAAATGGTGCAGCCTCCCTCTAGCTGGCCTGGGAAACGCTGTCAGAGCCCCCTCTTTAGAGACGAGGAAGCGGGATGGGTAATTGACTTCCATTGGGTGGTACTGGAATTAGAACCCAGGCGGGCAGTCTGGTCAGCTGATGGCATCAGAAGCAGACAATCGTTGTGTGGCTTGCTGGGCTGTCCCAGGCTGGCCTAGCTCCTCGGGTCGCTGTCCTGCCAGGGTCAGCCTGAGTGATCACCCCAGAGATGATTAATTGTTGCCTCTCTTGGCCGGCCCTGGGTCTGCAGCCAAGTTCTGCTGTCATCTCTTTATTCTTCTGCTCCACCATTATTGAAAATCAATAAGCCATCCAAGCCGAATGAAGTTCAGTGACTAGGACCAAGTCCATAAATCAAATGAAAACTAAATTATATTTAAAAAGGGAACTAGGAATAAGAAAGCTGCTTAGAAGTGGAGCTGGGGTCCTGAGAGTTGGTTATCATAGAGACAGAGATGAGCAAGACACTGGTACTACCTGGCCAGGGGGCAGGGTGTTGGAGCTGGGAATGCCTCAGGGACACTTTCCCAGCACCCCTCTTTTCCAGATCAGAAGACTGAGGCCCAGAGAGAATTTCCTGTCTTGTCACACAATGAGAGGCAGAGCTAGCTCCAGACCCAGGGCCCACTGAAATCCCCCCCTCTACCAACTGGTCCTCAAATCAATGAAAAACAACAGGTAAATGAAGCGAATTTAAGAGGAAACCAAAGAGAGAGGCTTTACATTTTTCTGTTGTCAAATATATCACTGTTTTCCTTTACAGCTTCTACCTTTAATGTTATGCTTTAAAATCCTAAGCAAAGTTGTCCGTTTCCAGCCAAGGACTAGGCAGAATAGTCCCTGGAACTCACGTGGGGCTGGGAATTCTTCTGGGCATGTTCCCACCAGCCAGGGAGGAAAGACTCCATTATAGTTGGGGCATTGAGTCCTCAGAAAGCTATTGCCTTAATAGTGAGTCCAAATTAACCCTACACTAAAGCCTGCACTTCAAGCCTGATTTGTGCTCCATAACAAAATCCAATGGTATTTAAAGGAATGCAGCAAAATCCAGGAATCAACAATGTAAAATTTACAATGTCCAGCATCCAATAAAAAATTGCGAGGCAGGCAAAGAAGTAGGAAAATATGGCCTATCACCAGATGGAAAACTAGTCACTAGAAACAAACCAAGAAATGACGGAGATGTTGAATTTAGCAAAGGACTTTACAACAGCTATTAGGATCCATATGTTTGAAAAGCAGAGGAAAATGTGACCATGATGAGAGAAAGTGAAGTTTTTAAAGTTTTAGATCCAAATGGAATTTTAGAAATGGGAAGTGTAATGCCCAAAATGCAAAAACACATGGGATGGTATTAAGACCAGATTAGATTTTGAAGAAGGAAAGATCAGTGAAATTGAAGCTATAACTTGAGAAACTATCCAAAATGAAACATATGCTTAGCATATGATCCATGAATCACACTCTGAGGTATCCACCCAGGAGAAATGAAAACATACTCACATGAAGACTTGAATATTTAGAGTTTTGTTCAAAATAATAAAGAACTGGAAACAACCCAAATGTCTATAGGCTGATGAAGGGAATAAACAAAACAGGATCTATTCATACAGTGGAATACTACTCATCAGTAAAAGAAATGAACTACTGATACTTGCAATAACATGGGTACATCTCAAAAACGTTATGTTGATTATATTTATATGAAATTTTTAAAAAGGGAAAACTACAATAAAAGCAGATTAGTGTGGTTGCTTAGGGTGAGGAATGAGGGGAGGGAATTGACAGCAAAGAGGCATAAGAGAATTTTTGGGGTGATGGAAATATTTTCTGTCGTTGTTGAGATGATTACATGACTGTATACATTTGTCAAAACTTATTAAATTGTGTGCACGCGTGCATGCGTGTGTGTGTGTGTGTGTGTAGATACAGATATAGTTATAAAAAGGCACCATGAGGGATCTTTGTGGTGATTAAATTGCTCAGTATCTTGACTGTGGTGGTGGATACACCAACCTATACATGGGAGAACCTTATATAGAACTAAATACACACATACAAATGAATATAAGTAAAAATGAGGAAATCTGAATAAGAACAGTGGATGTTATCAATGTCAATACCTCGGTTGTGATATTATATTGTAGTGCCACAAAATGTGACCATGGGAGGAAACTGGGTAAAGGGTACATGGGACTTCTCTATAATATTTATTACAACTACATGTGAACCTACCTACAATAGCTCCATAAAAATTTCAATTAAAAACTCATACCAATAAAATTGTATATAAATTATTCCCTCTAAAAGTTCTGTATGACCCTCTAAAAAAGTTATGTTTCCCTTTATAACTTGCTCGTTCGTGAGAGTTTCGGTGGGACTTTTGTTCCATTTCTATGGAAAATTATAAATTAAGAATATTTAGGAGTTTTTGTACTTTTTTTAATGTACAGCAAAAAATGATTGATGATTTGTCCAACTCTAAACCAATAGTCTTAAAGTCTTACTACCCCAGGAAAATATAAATATCCACCCATATTTTCTTGTTTCATGTTTCCCATGTAGATCTTGTTTACAAATGGATTATTTTTCAAATGAAATTTTTTTGGTCTATACTATTTAACAAAAATTCTTTTTTAAAAATGGTTAGCTAATAGCCCTGATACCACTTATGGCATAATCCATTTTCCCCAACCTCCAACAGATACGTTTGAAAAATTACCTTTATCACATACTAAATTTGCACCTAAATTTGTGTCTATTTATGGAATCCCTACTCTGTTTCATTGTGCTGACTGTACCAAATTTCTTTTCCTGTACCTCCCTGTTTTCTTTAGTGTAACTGTATAATGTGTTTTAATGACTGGTAGTGTAAGCCTTTTCATGAACTATTTCTTTTCAAAATGTTTTTTCCTATCTTTGCACATGTATGAACTTCAAAATAATTTTTCCAAGTGCTCAAATATCCTGCTGGATTTCAACTGGTGTTTTATTAAATTTACAAATTTATTTGGAGTGAAATTGATAATTTCACATTACTGATTTTTTCTAACGAGGACCATGATGTGTCCAAGGCCACCACATTGCATAAGTACAGGGGGCACCATTCGCATTGGAGTTGTGGAGTTGTGAAGTGTTCAGCCTGCGTGGCTATAGACAGGGGCTGTAGATGTATCTTTCCATTTATTCAAGTTGTCTTTACATCTCTCAGTAAAGCATTACAGTTTTTGTCCTATAAATCCTATACATTTCTTATTAATTTCTGGGTCATTCATACTTTTGCTACTATTGTAAATGGGCTTTTTTTAGCCTCTGGATTTTCCCCCCATGTTATTGCTAGTGTATGGAGAGTGATTGATTTTTGTTCTTTTATTTTGTAACTGACCATCTTCCTGATGGTTCTCATTTACTCTAGCATAGTTTTTTAGTTGATGCCTTTGGGTTTTCGAGCTAGAACATTATATCATCTGCAAATAATATCTCTGATTCCTTCTTTGTGCTATTCATACTCTTTGTTTAACAATCACTCAGCTACGCTCTGTTAAACGAGAGTGGTGATCGCAGGTTTTCATGTCCTGTTCCTGCCCACGATGGCGTATTTCATGTTGGGTACGATGTTGGCTAGCAGTAGGAGATACTCATTTCAGTTAAGGAAGAATCTTTCTATTCTAAGTTTACTAAGAGTATTTAAAATTGGAATAGAGGTTGAATCATGTTCTTTTGTTGCATTTTCAAGATAATCATATGGTAGTTTTCATTTAACCTATTAATTTAATCATATCAATAGAGTTCCGTCAAACCATTCTAGCTTTTTTGAAATCAACCTCATTTGGTGTTGGCATATTATTTAAATGTACTTCTGTATTTTATTTGCAGTTGCTTTACTTGGGATTTTGAAAAGTCTATAGGCAAGTGTACTGTATCATGACATTTCTGTTAGGCTTGATAATCAGGGACATGCTGGGTTTATAGAAAGACTTGGGAAGATTTCCATATTTTCCTTTGGTCTGGAACTGTTTAAATAGCATGGGAATGATTTGTTTCTCCAAGGTTTAGAGAAATTTCCTCATAAAACAGTGTGACCTCTTAGCCTTATTTGGTAATGGTTCTTCAATAATTGTGTTGTTTTCTTCTGTAGTTTCTTATTTTCTTTCTTCAGTTAATTTTGCCAATTTATATTTTCTCGCAAGATTATCAATTTCTCCAGTTGTAAAGCTTTTTAACATAGAGACATATACGTGGTGTCCTCTTGTAACTATCAGTTCTCATCAGTATCTTTGGTTCTGTCACTCTTCTCAATTTTAATATTTCCTGTTTTTCCCTTTTTTATTTTGATTATGTTTTCCTGACGTGTGTATAATTTATTGAACTTTTTGAGTAAAGTGCTCTTGGTTTTATTAATCACTCTACTAGGTTTTTGTTATTGAATGTGTTTGTTTTTGTTTTAATCTTTATTACTTTCTTGTTTTTTTTCCCCACAGATTTATTTTGTTAACTTTCTCTAACTTCTTGAGTTAAATGCTCAGGTGACTAACTTGACTTGTAGTTTCTTTTAAAAATATACTGCAAAATTTTCTCCCAGGACAACATTAACTGTAAGTTTTAATATTTAATATTTTCATTTTCTTATTTCCTTGTATGGAATATATTTTAATTTTCAATTTTTCTATTTAACATTTGATTACTAAAATAAATCCTTTGTAATAGGGGCTCCCCCTCAGTTTAGCTAAAGCTCAAAGTCTGGGAATAAAATGCCCACATTCCAAAGTGAGAAGACAGTGCATCCTTACAAGTCTTGCAAAGGAGGCATCTGGAAACCAAGTTTGCCACCTTAGCCCAATCTACCTCACGTACACAAAAGGATTGAGAGTGAAGAGTCTGGGAGAAAATATTTTCTGAGAAAGTTGTGGGAGGCATTTACCCTTCCCTTACGTGGGGAAGCCTGGGAGTGCTACCCCCCCATCTACACATGTGTCCCCGAACGTCTGGGGGCAGTACACTGGGAATGACTGACTCCTGGAAAATCCTAAGGCGTGAGGCGGAGAGGGCAGAAAGCAAGAGGACTGCATAGGGAACGCGTCACACTTCTGCCAACAGAAGGGGGCGTGCATATTCTCATGGGCCTGCTGTGGGTCACATGGGGGAGATTTGATCTGGGGCCATCTTAATAAGGGCTTTGCCTCAAATGTCCCCTTGGAGGGTTGATGAACCCAAAAAAGATAATGCAGGGGAAATGGACCACTAGATAGCCCAGGGCTCAGGACATAGCTGGAGTCAGTTGGAGATATAAACTACCAACCAGAGATAAGCTTTATCCTGTCCTGGAGATTATAACTGCAGGGTCCCATTTGGGAAGATCTCTGTGAAACTCACAAAAGTGCCACCAAGCCCCTAAAACACCAACACCGACCCAGGCAGCACCCCCCACATCAGACTGTACAATTGTCTCTAATACTGCTGCCTCTCAGCCCCACCTACAGGGGGCAGGAGCCACAGGCCAGGAGGCCAGGGGAGCAGAGTAAGGAGGGGAAGTATGACAGTACACACTGTGCCACAACCCCGCTGCAGGCTTCCCAGCCCCAAGCAGCCCGAGCAAAAGATGGGAGAAGCTTTAACGAAGATAGGGAACATTTTAATTACTGAAAAAAGACAAGACAATTTTTGTAACTGAAAGTATAGGGGTTTTTGTGATTTGTTTGTTTGTTTTATCCAAGGATGACAGGAAACGTTGTGGGACACACTTGATATATCATCCAAGGGATGGAGAAAAAATAATCTACACAGATCCGATTTGAAGGGAGAGCGGGGAGAAAGAATAAGCTTTTTTTCTGCTTGTATCCAATTGAATTTGGTCTGTTCAACAAAACAGCTATGGTTTATTAGATTATAAAAAGGATGGCGTGTACAATTCCAACTTCCTAGAACTTTTGGGGTTCTCTTCATGGTCTGATATACCCCAATGTGGTAGATAATTTTCTTTGGCTAATCAGTATCTGAATGCCCCTTTCTGTGTTTGGCATTGAGCGTACCTAACGCCTGCTGTCCCTCCCTTGCTGCTAGGGCCTGGGCTCAGTGTTGATGCAGCTGCTTTGGACAGGGTCTATTGAGATAAAGACTAGGATCCTTGAGAAATCCTCTTGGGGCCATGAACAGTGGCGACACTGAGTTTCCAAGGCCATCATGGCCAGCAGCAGTGGCCAAGGCCTGATGCCAACTGCACAAGTGACACATCTGGGTTCAGTGGAGGGGGCCATCGGGTCTTGACCAGTTTGGAAATCCTGGTGAAAGATTTGCGGCTGAAATCCTGGCTGCTGCTGGGTTTCCCTTTTCCTTGCCTCTTTTCCAATCCTGACTAAAATTCTTCCTGCTATTGTCAGTGGGGGGAGACAGAAAATAAACACGATAAATAAATAAATTACACAGTAGAGTTGAAAGTGAGAAATGCTATAAAGAGAAATAAGGCAGAGTAAGGAAAGTGGGGCTCTGAGGTAGGACGGTCAGGGCCCCACTGAGAAGGTCATGTGGAGCAAAGACGTGAAGGAAGCGTGCCATGTGGATATCTGGGGGCCACAGGAGTAAAAGTCCTGAGATGGGAATGCCTGGAGGGTTCAAAGGGCAGCAGAGACCCCGGTGTGGTTAGAGTGGAGTGAGGGAGGGAGAAGTAAGAGAGAAGGTTAGTATGGTAACGAGCCAAGTTGCAGTGGGTGATTATGAAGAACTTGACTTTCGCTCTGAACGGAATGATAAGCGTAAATGGCTTTGCGCAACCAAGGGTCATGATCTGACCTACATTTTAAGAGGATCACTCTGGTATCTGGATAACAGGCTGTGGAAGACCAGGGTAGAAGCGGGGAGACTAGCTCATAGGCTATGGTGATATTCCAAGCAAGACAAGATGGGAGCTTGGACTTTAGTGGGAGCAGTGAAGGTGGTGGGAAGAAGACAGATCTGGGATATTCATGGAAAAGAGAGACAACAGGATTTGCTACAAGGAGTCCAAGTCGAGTCCAAGGTCTCTGGCCTGAGCCACTGGAAGATGCTACTTACTGAGAAGGAGGACTGTGAACAAAACAGTTCGGGGGATGATTATTGGGACATCAGTTTTGGACATTAGACGTTGGAGACGATTCTTACCTATGCAAGTGGAGACATTGAGTTGGCCATTGGAAACCCCAGCCTGAGGTTTGGGGGAAAGTTTGGGTGTGGATGTAAATTTTGGAATTGTTGGTAACTAGATGGTATTAAATCTGTGAGACCGAGGAGATCATCTCAGTGTGGAGAGTGAAGAGAGTAGGTCCAAGGACTGAGCCCTGGGGCATGTCAGTGGTACCAAGTGGGTGAAGGAGAGGAGCCAGAAAAGAAGACTGAGCAGTATCATCAAGCCGGGGAAACTTGGAGATGGTTCCCGGAAGCCAAGTCTGGTGGCCCATCCATTCTGTTAAAGTCATGAATAGAATGAAAGGCTGACCTTCTGTTGTGCAGGGCGGCCTGCAGGGTCTCTGCTCCCGCTGCCCACATAAGAACGCAGGGTATGGTGAGGCCAAAAAGGAACACCCATGGAGCTGTAGTAGGGGAGTCATACCACTATAGTCTCACTGGCGGCTGGGTTGGAGACACAGGAGGCAGGAGCCACAGAATCTGCAATCCGCCACACTCCGCCATGCTAACTGCAATCCGCTCTTGCTAGCTCAGCCACCACCTTCTTGCTAGCCCCCATTTGCTGCTAGCATAGCCACAGCAGTTATATTAGTGGCCAATGGCTCACTGGTTACAGCTGATGGCCATCCAATCACAGTTGATGGCCATTTACTACCCGAGTGAGCACCTTTCCACGTGAGGCCAAGAGCCTGGAAACCGCACTTCTGGCTCTGTCCCCACACCTTCCCCTGAGTGAGACAGAATTCTCCTGCCTGGGGCCCTTTGAACTGGGACATCAGCTCTTCCTGTTCTACAGCAGCATGCTGGCCTTGGGATTTAAACTGGGACATCAGCTTTTCCTGGGGGGATCTTAATATGTGTGCAGCTTTTTGTGGTTTCTGAAGCCCTTTCACACCCTCCTCATACCCACAGCATAAGAGCAACCTTTTCATGCTTATTTTACAGGAAAGGAAACTGAGGCTCCAAGGGTAGCAGCTACTCTCTAGGGTCAGACAGCTGGAAATCATCAGTAGGGATAAGATTGAAATACAGATCTATCTGTGCTTGGCCTCCGACACCACAGAGCCTTCCAGGCTGTGTGACTGAGCGTATCTAGTGACCTATTTTGCATTATCCTAATGACAAATGCGTGTGTAATGCCTGAGACCAGCCATACAGTTGTTCTGATTCCACTGTCAGGGTGGGGGAAAAGCAAATCCATCATTTCTAGATCCGAGGTGTTTTTATTTTGATTCCCCCCTCCTGCTTGCCCATCCCCTGCAGAGCCAGGGGAGGAGGGAGATTTTGATTCTAACAGCCTATGTACATCCGCGCCCGCCTGTGTATGCACAAGGTGAAGGAGAGAGTAAAACTTTATTCTCGCTTGGGGGCAACTGGTTATGTCTGGAAACATTTGAACATCCCATAAAGCTCATTTCTTTTACAAATGAGTCAGATGACACAGAACACTTCAAAGTGAAATTCCGTTGGGCTTTCCATCTGGCTGGCCTCTGGGGGAATGTGTGGAACACTGCCTTTGTTAACCAGGTCTAACCAGGGAGTTAGAATTTTATGCTGAAATACAAATAACTGTGCATTCGTGGGGAACAAAGCCAAGATATGATCTCAACTGCATTTGGAGTGAAATTCCCCATCTCCCTCTAATGCTCTCCACCTTCCATGCAAAGAGCAAAGAATATTTTCTTGCTCCACGCAGCTGTGCTCTTTCAAACCCTGCACCTAGGACTGTCATGGCTTCTTCCCTGGCCTCCAACTCGGATTGCTTGTGCACTTAGATAGGACTCTTGTCACTGGGGCCTCACTTCTGTGTGTAAACGCCCAGAGCTTCCCCTGTCCCCCAGAACAGGTCCCTGGAGCATCCTGGGGAGTGGCTCCTTGCACCTCCATTCCACCCTCCTTCTAGGTGGAGGGATTGGACAGTATAAGATCACGTTTCCCAGACTTCCCTGTGATGAGAGTTGTGGATGTGAAGTGGGTGCCATCCGATCGGTGCACGTGTGTGCGTTTTGGAAGACAGAGTGAGGACGATCCATTTTCCTGCCCTCTGCTTGCTCTTCCCTCTGGCTGGCAAGGTCAGAAACACACGACCTCCTTGTAGCATCTCTGGTCTAAGTCACTGAGTCTATCCAAGTCAGAGAGGGCAGTCCCTGCTGCTGCTGTTGACCTAGCCTTCCGCCTGCCCCATCCCCAGTCGTCTCTGTGGGATCCAGGGTACAGATATACACAGAGCAGTCCCCCTAAGGCCCCTCTGGAGCAGCCTGGTGGGTAATGGGCACGGGCAGTGCCAAGCCCTCCCCCTGGGGCCTTCCTGGCCTCTCCCCGATCTCCTTCCATGTCCCTGCCCTTGAGGAGTGGGGAGTGCCAGAGACAGCTAAGCTTCACTGCTCAAGGTAGCTCACTTCTACCTCTCCTCCCTGTTTACATGGCTTCCGTGTCACCAAGGTCTGCCAAGAAATGACCGTCCTCCCCACAACCTCCCTCCCTTTCTCTTCCCTTCCCTCCCCGCCTGTTCCACCAGGTTCCCTGTGAGCGCTGTCACTCAGTTTGGGGACTGCCCCTCCCTGGTTGAAAGCATCTACGTCCCCTGGCTCAGCAGGTCCAGAGAAACCAGTCCTGGTTGCATGGGGTTTCTTTGATCTGCTCCGCCAATCTGTGGATTCGCGAGTCACAGCCATCCTCTGGGCTTCTGTTACCCCCTCCTGCAGAGTCAGGCCCCCGCCAGGAGCCTGGGGCTCTGGTGACCGCCAGCCTCCAGAACCTCAGATGCGGAGAAAGACTTCAAGATGAGGCATCATGCCCACTGCACGCCCTTCTCCACTCAGCCCCTGGGCTCCCAGGCTAGTTCTGGAATCTTCTTTCACCTCCCTGTCTTCCTCCTCCCGTCAGTGTCATGTGAGAGCCCTGGCTCCTGGGAGCAGCCTGAGCTTTTGAGGGGGCTCCAGCAGCCCCCACTCTGAGGCAGCACCCTTCAAGACTATTCCCTGGCAGACCCCCTCTACCTCCCACTCACTGAGTTTCTTCCTCTTTTGTGATGCTGGGCAGGAGTCTGGCCACTCTCCACCCCTGGTAGGAGTGACGGTTAGTCAGGCTGGTGTAGGATAGGGCCCCAAGAGAGGTCCCACATGGGGCCACAGTGACAGCGGGTTGTGCCGTCAGAGGGAGAGACCTGTGAGAAGAGCTGGGCAGAGGGACACCTCACGGCCCTGAGTTCTTTCTGTTTCCTCTTGCATCTTGGCATCCTAGCCTTAGCAGCGACGTGGTAGCATGTTGGCTCACAGTGGGGTGGGCTAGCTGACGCGGTTGCACCGGGGAGCCTGACCTTGCCCACGTCAGCCGCACTTTGCTCACACCCTCAACAGGGCACCCCTGCTTCTGCCCGCAGTACCCTGGGGGTTTTCTCCAGGCGTCCCCCCCCCCACACATACAAATCAGTCTTCTGTTCCCTGGGATAGCTCTGACCTGGTTTCTGACCCTGCTCAGCCTCTGTCATCAAAGCTACAAACATCGTTAAGTGCTCCCAGAGACAGAATGACAGAAAGACGAGGATTGGCCTTTTGGTGTTTTCTCCATGAGAGGCAGGGTCCTGCTGGAGTTAAAGGGCACAGGTGGGGAGTCAGACAGACCTGGTTCAAATCCTGGCTGCGGGACGTGGAATGTATGTTACACTCTGCCTCAGATGCCCGATCTCAAAGTGGGTAGCCAAGCGCTACCTGACGGCTGTTTTGTGGCTATATAATGAGACACAGCATATGAGAACTGCTTGGCACATAGTAGGCACTCAACATTGACTGGACAGAGGCTTTGGGGCAGAGAGGGCACCAAACCAGGCTCCCAGACCCCTACCTCCTGGGCCAGAGCCTGTTCCTTTGCCTGGCCCTGTGCAACCTGCCAATGTCGGCATTTACTAACTAGGGGACAGCAGAGATCAGGTGAAATGTGCATTTGGTCCATGATATGTAGCATCTCCACCCCATGGAAAAGTATCTGCTGGCTCTGTTTCTGGGCCCAACGAGTCAGTCTCCTTATTCCTGAGCTCCTCCCAAATGGCCCATGATTCTAGGCTTTTGCATTACCTCTGCTCCACAAGCTCTGTGCTCCGGCCAGCTCGGGTCTGCCTTGAGGCTCGGAGAGGAAGCCACAGGAGGCTGCATCGTGGGGCAGTAGGAGCAGCCCAGACCAGACCCCTGGCTGCCATCCCCACTTTGCTTCTGACCAGCTGTGAAACCTCAGGCAAGTCACGGCTCAAGTCTCAGTGTCCCATGTGCCATCCGACAGGTTACGGGTCTCAAATGCCTCTGAGGTGTTTTGGTTTCCTGGCCCCCTGGGATCCACAAATAAAAAGAAAACTGAGGCTGAATAATAATGAATGTCAACTATAATTTAAAATGTATACAGTCCCAGGATGTGGAGTACAGCATAGGGAATAGCGTCAGTGGAATTGTAACAGCTGTATAGGATGTCAGAGGGGTCGTAGATGGGGAAAGGGGGTGTACACGTCTAGCTATTACATTGTTTTGTACACCTCACTCACAGTGGCCTGTGAAATGTTTGGTGGGATTTGGTTTAATAAAAGTATTCTGAGGGGGAAAAAAAGAGAAAAGAAAATCCTCTGGATTTTCCTCTGGGCGCCTTCTTATGTTTGCACAGCAAGCTGATCTAAACGGTGGCCTGTAATAGCGCCCCTTAGCGCGGCCTTAGCTTCACTGCCCCTCCAGTTGTCACAGTCTCTGCCTGCTCAGTCCACGCTGCTTCACACAACCTAATGCCCAGGACAGGGGAGTGGAGGGGAGCAAAATCCATAGGAAAGATGCAGGGGTGTGACGGAGCCACAGATTGTGGGGACAGTGAGAGTGGGCACCGCCCACAGCCATTCTCCAAGCGTGGGTGTGTAAATCCTGGCTCCTTGGGCCATCATTTGGACATTTATGTACATGGCCTTTTCCAGCTGTGCTACAACATGAATTCAGGACTTCTGGCTTTTCCTACCCACCCTTTGCTTCGGAGATGCTATGAAGCTGCTTTATAATTAGGAATCATGCAGACCTGCAGAGATATTTTAATATAACCCACCAAAGGAGGTGTGTGCATTTCTTAGATCTCCAACATTAAAACAGACATCTCTTCCCCAGTTGCTTAGATCCAGCCATTTCACTTTCCAACAGCTGTTTTGAGATATGAAGAATATGCCAACAGGTCAAAGGTAAGCTGAATAATTTCCAGGCATGAAAGACAAAAAGGATCCAAAGTGTGGAGGAGGTAATCAGAGGTCCCAGCAGCTGGCCAAATGATCTAGCTCTGTAGCTCTGGGGACATGTTGAGAAAGGAAGACGTTTCCGTAAAGCCTGAGGAACTAGAATGTTCTCCAGCCCTGACATGATCTTTTTGCTTTTTCACAATCAACCTGCCAGGGGTGGGTTCACAGACTGTGAAAGTGGAAAGTGGGTTTAGACTCATCAGGTCCAACTCCTTCATTTTGGAAACTGAGGCCCAGAAAAGGAAGAGACTTGGCTTCAAATATCAGTACCCAAAGGCTTCCCGACGTCAGGCCAACCGGGCATCAAAGCCCTTCAAGGACGTGCTCTTTGTCCCAGATTTCTTTCATGCTAATAACTTCATGCTCCTCCTAAAAGAAAAAGCTTTCTCTTCACTGCTGGGTCCGGGGCAACTGAAAGATAACGCAGTGACCCTTCACCAACACCCAGCACTTCTCACTACAGCACCCAGCTCTAGCTTTTGATAAAGGAGCTACGGTCCGGAGAGGTGGCATCATTTGCCCCCTTGGTATAATGAGTTTGATGAGCCCCTTGAAGGAAATCAAAGGGCTGCTTCTGACAATCTTTTCCTTCCTTCCTCCATCTCATCCCCTCCCTCCCTCCCTACTTCCCTCCCTTCTCTCTTTCCTTTTTTCCTTCCTTCCTTCCTTCCTTCCTTCCTTCCTTCCTCCCTCCCTCCCTCCCTCCCTCCCTCCCTCCCTCCCTTCTTTCCTTCCTTTCCTTCTTTCTCTCTCTCTCTCTCTCTCTTTGAAAACAAAAGTGTAACAAATTTCAAAAATATGCACGTTTACGAATTGCCCAAGACATCTGGACCTTTTAAAAAGTTGTTACAATTTCAATAAATAGGATGTATTTTAAAAATTTAATGAGACTCCATTTTAAGATCAGTAACTCATTAAATAGTCTTTAAGATCATTTCTATATTACATTTTTAACAAAGGTAATTTCTAAGTTGTGTTATTTCCATATGATTCTCCATAATTACTTTTTGATGCTTTTGAACGCCTTAGTAAATATCACTGAAGGTATTTGTCCCTTTTTGTTTTCTGAGTGTAGCCCATATTTAGCAGAACTTTGGCAAACGCTGATTGTGTGCCCGACCTTGCACAGGTAGGCAGGTATGGGGGTGAATAAGGCGTGGCCGCCACCTCCAAGAGGCTCACGTGCTAAAGGGGACATGGACAGGTGAATAAAGGAGGAATCGGGTATCCAAGGCGCTGAAAAGAAGGCGATGGGGTGTAAATAGAGGCAGATGAATTCCACTGGCAGGGAGCAGGAGTGAGGCCAGGAGAAGGGCACGCAGATCCACACGGAGCTTGGCCTGAATCTTGAAACAAGCAGGAGCCGGGACCGGGCAGCTCGGAAGGTAGGAGCTCAGCGGTGTGGAAGAGCACCATGTGTCTGGGAAACGGCGTGTGGTTCCTTCACGGGCCTGGCGAACGAGACACAGGGGCAGGGAGTAAGGAAGCCCAGACAGCGATGTCACAACTGAGCGGACACAGTTCTGGAACTCACTCTCCAGCCATTCTGCCTCTTTAGCAAATCCAAAAGCCCTGATCAAACTGCACCTGACTCCCCAGTGATCTGTGCTCACAGGGGCCCCCAAGGAGCAGACCGTTAGGGCTTTCAGTACTAACGCCCCACTTGACCTGGCAGATCCAATGCCAAGGCCAGGCTCCCAGGTGACGAGCACGGCCTTCACAGGGCCCTGGTCCTCAGCGCTTCACTGACCACGTCTGGCCAGTGCAGGGCTGACCTAGCCTGTCTGCAAAAGCCTTCGGCTCTCAGTCTCAGCTCCAGGATTCCAAAGGCAGAGCAAAGCAAAAACGTTGCACTCTGTGAGCTGAGCAGGTGGCGAGTTTGCCAGCCAGCTGCCCGACCTGGCATCAGTGGCTGGTCCTGCACTAGTAGTTGCCATGGTCAGGAGGAGGGTTTGGGAAGAGGCTCCAGTGGACTGGCATCCCTGGGCCCCCAGATGACTTGCCAGCCCATTTGCCAATGGGAAACCGACAGAGGCGGGTGGCCAGGGTGGGCAGCCCGGGAGGCAGAGCAGGTGGCCCTGGCACAGCAGGTTTGGACAAGTCATGTCTGGGTGCTGTTCTTGGGTGGGGGGGCTGTCAGGCTGCTAGAGTGAAAGAAGAGAACGGGCATGAATGTGCTCAGTGCACAAAGGGTGGTTGGGGGTGGCAAGGTGCTGGGGCAGTCAGGCTCTGCAGAGGCCTGGGGCTGTGGTCTGTAGACTGGACACACATGGGCCACCAGAGGCCACAACCAGTCCCCAGGACAGGAGCCAAGCCCTGCAGTGTGGAGTGTGGGCTGGCCCGCCACATAGGAAGGGAGGGCGTGGGGGACAGAAAGTTCACCCACTTGAGGAGAAAGGGTTGTGGGGAGAAGATAAGCTCTGAACAGGGAGGGAGGGGATCCAGAGATACACCTGTCATTGATCCTGAGTGACGCTGGCTTGTTCCACCTCTTCTCTGGGCCTCAGTTTCCTTAGCAACGTAACAGGGTAACTGTTACCTCCTCTGCCTTACCCACATGAGCCTTGCGGGAAGACAGAATCATGAACCAGACCGTGGATGTGAAAAGACTTATAAATGGTTAGGGCTGGGCCGTCCCTCCAGCCCTGGGCCTCACTGAATCCATTCTGTGGCCACTCTACAATCTCTACGTGACAGGATTTAATGGAGGCAATATGTGGGCAAGGAATGTGGCAGTGGTGGCCTATCTTGAAGCTTCATTTCCCGTAACAAGGAAAAATTGGGGAAGTCTTTTAAACCGGGCAGTAAAGATTACTGGAAGTCCTTCTAGTACCTTCTAGATAACTCTTATCTGGTCTTTCTAGATAACACTTTCTTTCAGGTTATCTGTGCCTTTCATTGTTTTAGAGCTATTTTATAGCTTTAGAAATTGCAGGAAACCGGTAGCAATGTGTTGATTCCCGTACATAGAAACACAAATGATTTTGTCCATCTGAGTTGCCATCATTTTTGCTCTGTGGATATTGATTACTTTTGTATCCATTTCAACTTTCCTGAATGCCTACACTGCAGTTCTGTGAATCCTCTGACCCAGTTGTTACAGCTTACGGAGTCCCCCGTTAATTAATGCGTTAATTATAGTATTGGACACATGTTCTTTTTATATCTGTATGAGAATCATTGTATCAGTCTTCTAGTGCTGTGTAACAAATTGTCCCAAGTCTGTGAGCTCAAAGCAGGACCCACTTATTGGCACTCAGTTGTGTAGGTCAGACGTCTGAGCACAGTGCAGCACGGCTGGGTTCTCTCCTCAGGATTTGCTGGAGTCAAGGTGGCCACCAGGCTGCATTCCTTTCTGGAGGCTCTCAGGGGAAGAATTGACTCATTTAGGTTGTTGGCCAAATTCAACTCTGAGGTTGTAAGCGTGAGACCCTTGTTTTCTCTCTAGCTGTCAGCTGGGGACCGCTGTCAACAACTGGAGGCCACCTTTCTGCGTTGGTAGTTGCTTTCTGCCAGGCCACAGCACAGCACAGCAGTCTGCTTTCTGCCAGTCCAGCAGGCGCAGGTCTCACTGGGTTCTTTCTCTGTGACCACCCAGAGAAAATGCTGTGCTTTTAAAGGGATCACCTGAGGAAGTCGAGACCACCCACCCCAATCTTTCTTTGGCCGTATAACGTAAATGATCACAGGAGTGATATAATATTTACAGGTCCCACCCACACTCAGAGAGAAGGGGATTATACAAGGCTGTGGGTTGTTGAGGGTCATCTTAGAATTCTGGCTATCACAGGTAATTTTACCTAACAGAACATATTTGGACACAATTACAAAACCTGGAAGACCACCAAAGAATGGAAGCAGGCTGGTGGAGACGGTGAGCGTGCTCAAACCCTCCTCCTTGGAACCGACAGCAATGTTGTTTGGCTGTCTCCCCAACCAGGCTGGGAACTCCTCCTGATCCAGAACCTAGTCCTACTCAGGCCTTACCTAATCTGTAGCCCCTACAGCAAGCCCTAGTGAGTGGTTTGAGGCCAGCCAGGGCGTGACAGATTTTCCTCCCTGTCTTAGTTCTCCCTTCTGTTGGTTTACAAACAAAATACCCACTCACACACAAAATCTCTTGGGTCTTGGAGTAGGGTATAGTGATGAAAGGGACCCAGAGATGCTCTGACCATGAATATAATGTTGGTCAAACGGGAAACAGGAACTCTTAGGGCCATTAGACCACGACCCCAGGAGATGGGACAGAGGTGGTTGTGATTCCTGTTTGTTGTGAGGGTGCCACTTCAGGAGGGCAGAGAATAGGAGAGTCCCGGACTCTTCCATCTGGTCTACCTCATGGCCTCTGCCACCTCCTGCTCTACTGGAGGGAACTTCAGAAACCCAGAGCTTCACAAGCTTCTCCCCTCCTCCCCAAGTGCAGACCTGATTCCATCTTTGTCTCTGTGCTTTATTTAGCCCATGCTGTTCCCTTTGCCTGGCATTTCCTTGTCCCTAACCTCCACAAAGTAACTTCTTTTATCACTCAATTCAAATAGCAGGTCTCTGGGAAAACTTCCTTCAGAGGCATCACAGCAGTGGAAAGAAAATGGGCTTTAACATTAGTTAGAATTTTGCTGCTACCCCTTCTAAGCTGTGTGGCCTTGGGGAAATGATATACACTCTCTGAGCCTTTTTCCCCTCATCTATAAAACGAACACAATGCAATCTTTGATAATAAAGCCCATGTCAGTGACTGATTACATAATAATAATAATAATAATGAAAACAACAACCATGGATTGCATGCTTGCCACGGGCTGAACATCATGCTCAGTGCTTTATATGCATTTTCGTTTAATTTCCCCAACAACTCAATAAAGGAAGTTTTGTTATCCCATTTTACATAGAAGGAAACTGAAGTTGAGAGAAGTTGAACCCAGTCTTATCTGTCTCCAAAGCTCGTGCTCTTAACCATTGTGACATGTTGCCTCCTAGAATGCATTCAAGAAATTGTCATTCCCTTGTCCCTCTCTCTTCCCCACCAGGCTCACCACTGGACTATTGAAGCTGCTTACTCTTTCCTCTGTGTTCTCACAGTCCTTGTATATCTGGTGCCTCTATAATAGCACAGAAGACACAGTCTTCATTTTCCCCCGTGTGTTTCTCTCTCCTCCAGCCGCTACTGTTGGGTGTGGCAGAGCGCAGGCATAGAGTACCTGCCATTCAAGTGCATTCATAAATTGTCTTGAGTCTTTTTAGGAAGAGACCAGGGTATAATTTATACAATAACATGATTATGGACCCTACATAAACAGAGAAGGCTGCCTCTTCCAGTCCCTTCCCCTTCCCTCTGCTATCTTAGATGAAGTGATAGGCCCCATAAGAACCGAGCAGCAGACGGATAAAAACATCAAGGCCATTCCAGCTTCACACCAGACCCTGGAATTTCACTCATACAGACATCAGTGTTGTCACTCTCCGGGCTTCCAGAGCAGCCTCACAGAACAGCTGGTAACAGCTGTGATGGGTTTGCCTTCACACCTCCGATTGAATTGCAAGAGGATCCCACAGAGGCAGGGCCCTGGAAACCATTTCACAGGAAGACTCTCATAGACTCCTGGACCTCCGTCTGTTTTAAAAGTGGCTCCCAAGATCAACTAGTGACCCCTGTGTTTTTAAAATAGCCAAACGGAGGCCAAGGGATTTCCCCAAAGCCACACGGCTTTCTCATGTTTTGATGCAGCCACAGTAAGAATGTAAACAACTAGAGCATTTTCCAACTTGCGGGTGCAGTCCTCGCACTGAAGGGTCTGCCTTTCCTCTCTTCCCCACGCGTCCTGCAGCCTGTACACCGCCACTCACCAGGGGCAGACTTAGGGTTGTTAACCTGGGAAAGTGGTGCATTCGGCATGTGGTTTACAGGCAATCCAGAGTATCAGCTGAACTCACTTTGTTATTTTCATGTTAAATGGTGACTTTTTCTATTAAGCTATTATTATTATTACCATTATTATTATTTTTAAAGATTTTATTGGGGAAGGGGAACAGAACTTTATTGGGGAACAGTGTGTACTTCCAGGCCTTTTTTTTTTTCCAAGTCAAGTTGTTGTCCTTTCAGTCTTAGTTGTGGAGGGCGCAACTCAGCTCCAGGTCCAGTTGCCGTTACTAGTTGCAGGGGGCACAGCCCACCATCCCTTGCGGGAGTCAAACCAGCAACCTTGTGGTTGAGAGGATGCGTTCCAACCAACTGAGCCATCCCGGAGCTCAGCGGCAGCTCAGCTCAAGGTGCCGTGTTCAATCTTAGTTGCAGGGGGTGCTGCCCACCAACCCTTGTGGGAGTCGAACCGGCAACCTTGTGGTTGAGAGGATGCACCCAACCAACAGCCATCCAGGAGCTCAGCAGCAGCTCAGCTCAAGGTGCCATGTTCAATTTTAGTTGCAGGGGGCGGAGCCCACCATCCCTTGCGGGACTTGAGGAGTTGAACTGGCAACCTTGTAGTTGAGAGCCCACTGGCCCATGTGGGAATCGAACCGGCAGCCTTCGTAGTTAGGAGCACGGAGCTCTAACCGCCCGAGCCACCGGGCCGGCCCCAAGCCATTATTATTTTTATATTACACTGTGACTCTTCTATCTTAAACGATTCTGAAAGCATGTAATTCAGTGACAAGACAGCTTGTAAAAATGAAACAAATAGAGAACATATTTCTTGTGATCTTTTTAATAATTTTCTATTACCAGCTGATTTTTTTTTTAAAGTTTATTGGGGTGACAATTGTTAGTAAAGTTACATAGATTTCAGGTGTACAATTCTATAATACATTATCTATATCTCACATTGTGTGTTCACCACCTAGAGTCAGTTCTCTTTCCATCACCATATATTAGACCCCATTTACCCTCTTCTAGAGCCGCCGTTTCCCCTTACCCTCTGTTAACCCCTAAAATATTGTCTATGTCTATGAGTTTTTGTTCCTTCATTTGTTTGTCTTGTTCTTTTGTTGTTTTCAGTTTTATATACCACATATCAGTGAAATCATGTGGTTCTCTACTTTTTCTAACTTATTTCGCTTAGCATTATAATTTCAAGATCCATCCATGTTGTCACAAATGGTCCTATTTCATCTTTTCTTACCAAATAGTATTCCATCGTGTATATATACCACAACTTCTTTATCCATTCATCTATCGAAGGATATTACCAGCTGAATTTAATCTTGATCTTTTTCCACCTACTGATTGAAATTATCCTTTAATACACCATGCAGTTCGGTTTGTGGGCCGACTTACTTTAGAGCTTTCCCCCATCCTCAGTCTTGGAATTCAATTTTCTATGCTTGCTTATTTTATAGCACACTGAATGCTTGTCAATTCCATAAAATTTTCAAATGTGTTTATTTATGAGCACTTATCTCAGCCAAGGCTGGAGAGGTGAGTGATTTCTGGTGGAGGGGTCTGCACATATGCATAAGAGGCAGCCTCTGCCCTCAAGGAAATCATGATTAACTAGAGAATAAAATCATTAACAGATCATTAAAAACAACATGGTGAAATAAAAATAAGGCCAGAAATCATGAAAGAAAAGGTTTAACTACATAAATATTTAACATTTCTGTGAGGCAAAAGACATCATAAATAAAACTAAAGTACAAACGACAAATGGAGGAAAAAAAAAATTTCAACATTTATTACATACTAAAGGTTAATAGTGTTAATGTGTAAAGAACTTTCTACAACTCAATAAAAAAACAACCCAATAGTAGATGTGCAGAAGACTTGAACTAGAAATTCACCCAAAAAAGAAATATAGAAACACAATGCTCAAACTAACAAATACAGATTAAAACAACAAAAACAAAATTTAACACCTACCAGATTCGCAACACACTTTTAAAACTTGGTAATGCTTAATTAGGGAGATGGTAGGGAAATACATACCCAGTTGGGAAAGGGGTAAATTGAGGGAACATTTTAAAGGCATTTTGACAGTGTCCATCTTCTAAAATCCATTGACCCAGACATTCGACATCTAGAAATGTATTCTGCAGATTTTCTCACTCAAATGCACGAAGATGCACATTCAAAGTGGTTCACTGCAGCTGCTTCTGCAAGTGGAAAATTTGAAATATTTTATATGTCCATTAGGAGATTTGTTAAATTAATTAAGGTATAGTCATAAAATGAAATATTATGCACATGTTAAAAAAAGCATTGATATGAAAAGACATCAAACTATATTAAGTGATAATAAGAAAGTGCACAGTATATGTAATATAGTCACAATTGTGCAAAAATCTAAACTATACATACATTGATAGCTGAATATGCATTTAAAAGGTCAGAAAGGTTGTACTCTATTACAACGATTGCCTTTGAGGAACTGGGATCTTGAAAGACTTTTAAGATTTACTATGTACACTTCTTTTTGTTTGGATTATTTACAATCAGAAAAATTACAAAAATGTAAAAGCGTATACTCTAACTCTTGCTGATACCTGTCCTCTAAGCCTCTTCCCAAGCACCGTTTGGCTTGCTGTGTTGATTTGCCATGCAAAGCCCTGTGGACATTAGGCTGTGGTCCACATGAAAACTCCTAGTTTTCTGGCTGGGGTAATAAGTTGATTATGACAGGCTCACAAAGATGGGGACCACAGGAAGAAGAGTGTATTTGTGGAGGAGGTGAGGGTGGGGAGTATGGTTGAGGGCATATTGGGTGTGAGGGGCCTGAGGACCCTAATGGAAATGGTCAACACATAGCCTGAAATTTGGAGAAGAGCTTGCTTGTACCGTGTTTCCCTGAAAATAAGACCTAGCCAGACCATCAGCTCTAATGCATCTTTTGGAGCAAAAATTAATGTAAGACCCGGTCTTATATTAAAATAAAACTGGGTATAATATAATATAATATAACATAATATAATGTAATGCAATATAATACCAGGTCTTATATTAATTTTTGCTCCAAAAGACGCATTAAAGCTGATGGTCGGGCGAGGTCTTATTTTCGGGGAAACACAGTAGGGGATTACAGAGGGCAAGACAGTGGACAGGTACCACTGAGCGAGGTTATAGAGTAAGATGAGAAGATGCCCCGGCTGGGGTAGTTTAGCAATGCACTGGCCATCTTTCTGTCCCTTCAATTCACCAAACTTGTCCTTAGGATTTCTATATAATTTGAGACTACATATTTTTTTTTTATCGATTGTTCCTTTTATCATTATGTAATGATCATCTTTATCCATAATACTGCTTATGGCACTAACATCTATTTTTGTCCAAATATCTATACCACCTTTTTTTGGTCAATATTTTCCTAGACTATATAGCATAGGGCTTTTGATAAGAATTTCGATCTGAGAATTTCTATTTTTTCATCAAAGACTGGTCTATTTACATATGCTGTTGCTATCAATTTTCTTGGACTTATGACTGCCATCTTATTGGAAGTTTTATATTTACCATGCTTTTGTTGTTGTTGTTTCTGTTGGTGTGATTGAATCTTCTTCTTCTTTTTTTTATTAGTTTCAGGTATACAAAGCAACATGATAATTAGACATATATACCCTTCAAAGTGATAACCCCCCGTCAAGTCTATTACCCCTCTGATATTGTATATAGCTGTTACAATACCATGACTATGTTCCCTATGCTGTAGTTTGCATCCCGTGAATATACATATATATACACGTGTGTGTGTGTGTGTGTGTAATTATAGTTGACATTCAGTATTATTCTCCTTCAGCCTCCAGTATATAGCACAGTAGTCAGGCATCTACACAGTTTATGAAGTGATCCCCCTGATAAGTCCAGTACTCACCCTACATAATCTTTACAACATTATTGAGTATATTCCCCATACTGTATTTCATATCCCTGTGATTATACTGTGACTACGAGTTTGTACTTTCTAATCCCCTCACCTTCTCTCCCATCCAACCCTCCTCCCATCTAGCAACCATCAGTCTTTTCTCTATATCTCTGAGTCTATTTGTGTTTTGTTTGCTTGTTTATTCTGTTCTTTAGATTCCACATATAAGTGAGATCATATGCTATTTGTCTTTCTCAGTCTGACTTATTTCACTTAGCATAATATCCTCTAGGTCCATCCATGTTGTTGTAAATGGTAAGATTTCATTCTTTTTTATGGCCGAGTAATGCTCCATTATATAAATGTACCACAATTTCTTTATCCAATCATCTATCGATGGGCATTACAGTTGTTTCCATATCTTGGCTATTGTGAATAGTGTTGCAATAAACATAGGGGAGCATACATTTCTTCAAATTAATGTTTTGGGTGTTTTTGGATAGATACCCAGGAGTGGAATTGCTGAGTCATAAGGTAATTCTATTTTTAATTTTTTTGAGGAAACTCCATACTGTTTTCCATATTGGCTGCACCAATTTGCAATTCCACCAACAGTGCACGAGTGTTCCCTTTTCTCCACATCCTCGCCAACACTTGTTGTTTGTTGATTTATTGATGATGGCCATTCTGACAGGAGTGAGGTGGTATGTCATTGTGGTTTTTTGAATTCTCTTTTATTATGTTTGCCCTCCACTCATTAAGAGATGATATATACGTTTTCTATTTTTATTGATTACCTTTGATTTTTTAATATACGTGTTGGATAGTATCAAGTTAATTACCATCTAGACCTTCTTTCCCCCAAATTCAAGGACCTTAGCACACCTTGGATTTTATCATACCTCTCCTGTCTTATTATTCTCCAGTATTTTAGTTCACACCTAATGTTTATATCTTTCAGATTATTATTAGTATCTTATACATGCAATGAATATTTAGATTTAACCACATGTTTATCATTTTTTTCCTCCATGTAGCTTTTTACATTCTACTCCTCTGTTCTGAGCTTGAATCTCTTTCTTTCTAAGGTATATCCTAGCATATTTCTTTCAGAAAGGGTCTGTTGGTGGTAAATTCTCCGAATTTGTATGAAAACGATTTTATTTCAACCACTCTTAAAGTCTAATTAGTTTTAGTTTAATTTTTTTTTGAGTGGAGAAGTGAATTACAGAATTCTAAGGTGATAATTATTTTTCATTGTTTTGTGGATTTTATTATTGCTGCTGAGAAGTCTGCTGTCCTCTAAGTGTCATTTCCAAGTAGTTTCTAAATTTAAAGATCTTCCCTTTGTTTTGGGTTTTCTGTAGTTTCACTCTGATATATTTCGGATTTTTTAAAATCTGAAGACAAAACAAAACAATATAGGCAACGCAGATTTTAAAAATAATCAAGTGGAACTTTTGGTACATGTTGTACTGACTGAATCTGAAACTTCTTGCTTTTCATCAATTCTGGACTAGTCTGTCATTACTTTGAGGAAACTCTATTTCACGTATTTCATCAATTTTCAAATATTCTCAGCCATTCTCCCAATAGTGCCTCTCCGAGTATAACCTTATGAAGTACCTAGTAAATGTATATTGGAGCTACTCATCTATCTTCTCATTTATCTTCTCAATGTATATTGGAGCTACTCATCTATCTTCCATTTCCGCTTTGGTGTCTAAATCCACAGTATTGCTTTCAGGGTAGTAGCCTCAGACCCACCTTCCACTTCTCTAATTCCCTTCATTGTGTCTAATAGCCCATCCATTGAGTTTTAAATTTCCAATGATTCTAATTTAATGTCTAGAAGTTCCACTTAATTATTTTTAAAATTTGCCTTACCTATATTGTTTTGTTTTGTCTTCAGTATTTTCAAAAAGGTTCATATAATATAAAATATTTATTTATGATATGGATTAGATTTCCAATTACTGCTGGTCTAATTCTGCTTTTTGTTGTGCTGCCTGACTCACTCATTGAGGATTATTCTTTTTTCTTTTGGATTTGTACTGTCAGCTCATTGTAGACTCTCTCTGTGGGAATTGAGGGCACAGACCAAGACAAACCAGTGAGTGGAGTTTTTTCTTGTCCACTTTTCACTGAGGCTTTGACCCTTTCAGGTGGGAAAGGGGGACTTACAGTTCTAACTCTCCACCTCACCTGGGATCTGGCGCTGATTTCCTTTCTCCAAGTGGAACGATAGAGTCCCTTAAACATCCCCCTCCTTCCCTCGTCCTCCAAATCCTCATTACATTGACCAAGTGAGTGTAAAATGGAGAACAATCTGTATGAGAGATGGGTATCAACAGAGGTTGGCCCTTGCCAGAAGTTTGTGACATTTATTTGAGATGTAGTGCAATGTGGGAGGGCTAACGAGAGTGGGAATCACTATCCGAGTGTGAAGACAAAATCTCATCTGAAGAGTAAGGTTCCCATAAATATCTCACTGAGCCCCTCAAACTTAAAGTGAAAAGCTCTCAAGGAGAGAAAAAGAAAGCTATGGGGACGGAGAGGAGTTGAAATCTCAATCTTGCTGGTGCCTCTGGAGGTCAGCTGGTACCAGGACTCTGAGTGGTGGTCCATGGCACTCGCAGCCAACACTTGGCCCAACTGACTCAACAAACAAAGGCGGGGGTGGCCTGTAACTAGCTTCTAATGAGGGCGGTGTGCAAGTTCAGAAGCCTTTGTTTGCTTCAGGCTGAAGATTTGTTGTCATGTGGCTCCTTTTCACTGTTTCTCTCAAACCTCATGGAAACTCTGTCCTGGAAAGGTAAAAACACAATAAATCCAATCTTTTCCCTTCTTCGCTTATCTGGAACTTAAGATTTAATTAAATGTTCACATAGTCTCTGGTCAAACCCATCTCTGCTCCCCAATTGAACAAAACTTACTTCCCCATCTGTTAGGATGAACAAATAGAGAAAAATCATTAGATATGAAAAGAGATTCAATAGTTCAAAACAAGAAAAAAGAGAGAGACTGAGAGGCTATATCTAAGGAATTAAGAGAAAACAGTTCTCTTGAATTAGATTTATTGCAAGAAATAGGAGGAAACTTTGATAAAATTCTAATCTGCATTTTCAGTTACATTCAGGAAGACGTGGCACTTATAAAAATAATTGATCTGAAATAACGCAAGCTTGTTTTCAAATGAAAAGCAGAGTTGCTGAAGAACAAGGTAAGACAGTCAGTGAAAGTCTGATTAGACACTAGAAAATCAGATGAGCAAATAGTATATACTGTGGGCTTCATACATTCTCCTAGAACATGGAGAATACAAATGAAGACAGATTAAGGTATAGTAACAAGATAAGAATTGTGGAAGAAAGATCTAGGGTCTATTATACTTGTACAGATGATAGAAATTCTCAAAGGAGAGTGTGATCAATTATTAAAAATGGCCTCCAATGAGTGATGCCTCCCTGTGTCCAAGACCCTCTGCAATGTGACCTTGACACTCCTCTCAAGAGATGGAGTCTATTTCCTCACCCCTCGATTCGAAGCTGGCCTTGTGATTTGCTTTGGCCAATTGAATGCAGTGAAAGTGGCATTCTGTGACTTCTAAGCCTAGGCCTTGCAGCTTCCACTTCAACTCTTGGATCCCTGAGACCACCACGTTGTGAAGAAGCTCAGTCTAGCCTCCTGGCGGATGAGAGGCCACGTGGAAGACAACCAAGGCACCCAGCCTGCAGCCAGCACCAACTGCCAGGCATGCGAGTGAGGCAATCTTGGACCCTCCAGCCCCAGGTGAACTGTCAGATGATTGTAGCCGCATAAAGGAGCAATTAAAACCATTTTTGAAAAGACACTTTATATGTCGATATTAAAAGTGAAGCAGAAGAATGCTTCAGATCGCCAATCTACAGAATTGTAAGCAATAACAAATCATGAGTGTTTGAAGCCACTACGTGTTAGGGGTGGTCTATTACACAACAGAGGCAGAAGCATAATCAAAGAAAGAATCATGTGCAGGAGAGTCCTCTTTCCCTCCCAGCGGAAGCTTCTCTAGTGTGCACCCATCTATCACCAGAAGGAGGAGCTCCGTTCCTGGTCCCTACATCATATAATGGCCAGAGATATTATTGTGAGGTACCCCTGGCTGTGACCAGTGGGGTGAGGGCTTGGCGGCTTGGCTTTGGTGGTTCGTCTCAGAAACACAGGGGACACTGGATTCACCACTGATTCACACAGTAGCCAAAGGGGATTATCAATTGTCATCTTTGGAGTACAGAACCAGTCATGTCCCCAACCCATCCAACGTCTGTACAACACTGGGGGCAGTGGGTCAAGCTGTGATACATGGGAATCAGCAGCCTTGGGGAGTACCCCAAGATGTGAATGCGTGAAGTCCTTAGCTTGGCTACTGCACAGCACAGGCCTCACATACCTGTCCACTTTCTGTGTTGGCACCAACTGTGCAGGCAGCAACCTTGGGTTCAGAAGGGTTCAAGGGGCTGCTCAGATCCTGATGCCCCTCAGATCCAAAGGCCTGGTGCCCACTCACCCAGGGGATATGTTACAATGTTTCCATGGTGTTGGGAGGGGGACTTTTACACGATGAATTTCCCTGCCTCAGAGAAACATCAACCTTCTGAAGGTGACAAAGGTGACTCTATGCCATCTTTCTCTTAGATTAGAAGAAGAAAAAAAGTTTAATTTTGACGGGGATACTTGCTACACTAGATGAAAACTGGCCTGAGCTAAAGAATTGCATCTTTAGATAAGAAAGGTTCATTGACCACCAGGGAAAAGTAATGAAAAGAGATGCACATCTAGACCTACTTTAGTGATTTTTTTAAAAACTTCAAGGATAAGGAAAAAATTTCATAACTATCCAGACAGAAAAATAAAAAAGGATATCTCTACGGGGATAGGTAGAGTTATAGGCATTGACTTTCTCCCCCCAAAACTAAATGCTACCAGACGAGCGCCTGGGTGCCTGACACCATGTCTCTGCCCTACCGGCCCTTTAACTGCCTCCTCTGTGCATTTTAATGTGAAAGAAAAATCCATACTATTGTGGGGTATTTGTTATTTGTAGCCAGATCTAATTCTAAATGATACACAAGTCAGGTCATGGGAGAACATCAGTCTACAGAAGAGGCTGGGGAGAAAACATCCTAGGAAACACGAAACAATAGCTGTTAGAGTAGCCCCACGTCTCCCTTCCTGCCTTGGCCATCAGAGTCTCTCAGCAGCCTGGACGCTCTCCATACTCCCTTTACCTCATTCTGTGATGTCCTCCTTTTCCCGTCGTTCAGTTAAAGAAAACTGATTAATTTTATTTAATTCAGCTTTTGCCCAACCTTGTTTTACCACAGAAATCTCCTTTCCCCCCACAGAACACTTATTAACATCCTACAGAGAAAGACATTTGGGGGAAATGTTGGCCTAGACAATCGCAAAAGTGGTAGCTGTGACCTTGGAAACTGCTCAGGTGAACAAGTGTTTCAGCAGCATTGTTCCTGTTTATACAAACAGTCACCCACCAGCCATGTACAGGAGCAATGCTTGGTGCTGGCTGTACCTGGATTGTCATGTCCTGGCTGTGGCCAACGTGGGACTGTAACCTCCCTCATTTTAGACCCCATGTTCTGATGTCTACAGAGACAATCCATTTCCTTTGTCTCTTTCACGGGAAGGTTGGGAACAGCTGAGTCTGCTTTCGGTGGGATCAGCAATCCTTTAAACCCCAAAGAAGAGAAAGGCTTCCTGTTGGAGGCTTCCACAGGTTCAAACCTGCCTTCAAAACACAAAGACAGGATGAGAAAGAAAGCAAGAGACGGCCACGTAACCTCGGGAAGAGATGCTGTCGGTAGTCTTGGCCAGATTGAAGCCAGGATCCCCGCGGGTCATAACCTCCTCCAACTCCCAGAGAAATGTGAGCCCTGCTCTTGAATCACACCCCTGAGCAGACGGTCACTGCTCATGACGGGTCTGCACAAGCAGGTTCCCTGGGACTGATGAACTCTTGGGGATGTGTCCTGAAGACTGTTGGGGAGGAAGGTTCCAGTCCGGTTTTTCCTGATCTAAGAGCACAACTCTGATTGCTGTCTGGCGAATCCCCTGCAGACGGACAGGCCAGGGGCTGCCAATGAAGGGGACTGAAGACAAAGTGAAGGGAAGAAATCCCTGAGGCCCATCTGTGGGGAGAATCCCTCTCCCTTCTGTCACAAAGACAGGCAGTAGCAGGCACCTCCTGCAGTTCCTTCAAATTACACCCCTCATCCCCCAAATATCTACATCTTCTGAGGTCCAGCCAAGACACAATAGATGGGCCTTAAAACCAATAGATTTGTTTGCCCGTCTGGCCTTTGACTCCTTGGACTATGTAGAACATGGGTTATGCAATGAGTGAGAGAACCATGTGGAAACACGGTCCCAGCAGAGGGTTGAGTACACATTAGATATAGATATGGATATATAGATATATAAATATATATCTAATATATCTATATATTTTATGTAATTTTTTATAGTTATATATGATATATATATACTTAGCTCCCACTAGATGACATAATGTGTGTATATATATATTTTATTATTATTATTTTAATGCCTCCCCTTCCTTACTTCTTGCATTTACTGATTCTTCCAAAGTAAATTTTCCTACCTCCAAATCTTTTTCTTAAATAGGACTTGATTTATCAAGAAAGTGGAATTTTCTCACCCTTTCTGCCGTGGGTATAACACTCCTGTACCTGAAATTGAACGAACGTAAAGGGAGTAGCAATGAACACTTTGGAGGCAATTTTAGAATCAATTTTAACTGGATTGAGGAGTTAATTCTTGGAGATGATCTCCATGAATTATGTTTTCAGAGGAGATTGGGCGTTTTTATTGTTGTCGATGTTTCATTTTGTGTTTTTCTATGAACGTGCTTCCATCCTAATTCTGTGAAAGATTATCTTGGACCAAATACAATGCATTCTACCTTCACTATGGAGATTTCCAGAATAAAGAGGTATCAGGTTCCAAACGAGACTGACTTCATATATCGCAGATGGAAGGAGGGAGAAGAGTGAGAACGCCACGGACGCTGAGTGGGGAGGGTTGAGAAGAGAGAGCAGGAGATTGGATTGTCTGGACCTCTCCATTTTGTTCATAGAAGTCAGAGCTGCCTGGGTTAAGGCAGCGGTTAACGGAACTAACTGTAGACTCCATCTGAGGTTTCCTCATACTCGTTGGCAGAGCAGTGGCTGTGCTGCAGGAGGGAACTCAAGCCTCATTTGTATACATGGACTTGCCTTCTCCCCCTTTCTTGGTAATTAAACTCAGAAACTGGCATGGGTAGGCCTCAGCACTGCTGTGCACAGGACACGGGCCATTTTTCCAGCACAGTAATATTTCTTAATTGCAAATGGCACCCGGGAACCCTGGATTCAATTCTTTAAGGCTCTCCTGTAGCCATACGTCATGAAATCTACGCCTTGAGGACTGTCCCCTCAGCACTCCACTACAGAACCCTGAAGGGAGTGGGTGCCTTGTCAGCTCACCCCTCATCATGAGCCCCATGGGAAAGAAGCCCCCGAAGCCTGAGTGCAGCCAAGTCTGACCCAGCCATGCCTGGGGAGGGGCACATCTGCTTACTCACCAGCCCCCAGTACAGGTTGGGATGTCCAGGCCCATCAGGGACCCCAGACAGGTCCAGCCCATTTGATGTTCAATACTCGTTGGCATCGTAAGGCTCTGAGAAGTCCTGCAGTGAAATAATATGTTTAACGTGTTTAACTTGTTGCTTTCCATGCTTAAGTAACCCTGGATCACTTTCCTCACGGAATGTGCGTTATCTCACTGGGTAGCGTCTCCCGAATGCTGGAAAACAATGCCATGGAGGCATTCACAGCCCTGTCCAGTGCCCTTGGAGGATAGGGACAGTCTCTGATTCAGCTCTGGGTCCACAAAACCTAGCACAGGACATAGAAAAGAGTATTTGTGGAAGGAAGAAGTCAGTGAGTTAATGAAACCAGGCTGAACTAGGAATTATAACTGTGTGCCAAACACTCTTTCTCAGGGCAATTAAGCTGTGTCCAATGCATAGCTTGGTCAAGACCAAATCTTTTTTTTTTTTTTTTCCAACCTGTTTTGTTTTTTTTTTGTTTTTTTCACACCAGTTATGAACTGGCAGGGCCTTGAAGCAGATCTGTGTAACGTATGTGTTTTGTTTGGCCAGCACAGGGGTTGGCTTTTTTTTAATGCTTTTAGGTGGGGACTGAATGCTACAGCACAGCCCGGCTCTGCCTTTTCCTACCCCACCCCCAGCTTCTCCCCCATTCTCATTGTCTGCTTAGCGCACGAAGGCTTTGAGTTTGCCATCCTGGGTTTAAATCTCCCTGGGAAATTGCTTTTCAATCTGACCATGAACATCATGAATTTAGTTTGAAATGAATTTGCCCGGATGAAAAATCATGAAGCTCTTTAAACCTTAGACCACTTGCAATGAAGTATCTGTGCAGCCCAATGTGGCAGAGGCCCCGGTACCCTTATGGCAGCACCCTGAGCCACACTGATGATGAGGTGGGGGTGGTCTCATCCGTCCACATGCGAATCTTCCCGCAGCAGGATCCTCACGCTTGTCACTGGGAGAGCTTGCGGAAGCCCACTTTGTGGGTCCACCTCCCAATGTCTGAGTCAGTCACTCTTCCACGGGACCAAGAATTTGAGTTCCCAGGTGGTCCTGTGGCTCGTGGCCCCAGGGACTGCACTTTGAGATCTGCTGCTCTGCAGTTTCCAAAGCTTTTCTGACATCAGCCATCTCATGAGACCCCAATGACCACTCTGTGATGTGAACAGGGCAGGAATCACTACTTGCTGGTCACAGATGAGGAAGGGAAATCAGAGAGGTAATGTGATGACCCAAGGTCACACAGCTTGGCCTGAATTGGGGTCTTCCGATGTCAAGCCAAGTTTCCGGCAGGCAGGGATGTGGTTGAAAGAGGCCTTTGAACATCATTCTGCTTTAGGACAGGGGACTGGGCTTGTGAATGACAGCACTTGCATTTCAGGAAGTTACCTCCCTGCAAAAGAGGCCTCCGCCTCCAAAGCAGGAGCTGACAGCCTCCCTCAGCCCCTCTCAGTTCTAGGACTTCACAGTGTGGCTCTATGTGGACATGAAGTGAGGGCCCAAAGGAGTCCAGTACCCACCCTGGTTTTTGGCTCTATAGCTGTCCCAGGCAAGGCAGGAGAGGAAAAGAGATGCTCCACCCACTGGAGCCACGACACCCCTGGCTGAATTTTCTGTGTAGCAACTGAGGTGGAGTGAGAGACGGGCACAGACTGCAGCTTCTGGGAGGGGAGATGGGGGGAGCACCGACCATATGGAACAAGAGTGACAGAATTTGGCAGTGCAGGCTCCGCAGATGGGCCTGCTTATGTCCAGACACAATCGGAGGCCAAAGACTGAATCATCTCTCTAGCAATTTCTTGTTTCCAAACACGTCTTTTGAAGAATGTGGGGACGCTCCACGCAGATATCAAAACCCCTTGCTGAGAAAGGATATACAGATGGCAGCAAAGAGAAGTTGCTTTTGCAAGAGGGAAAGAAGGGGTGGAAGTCCCCAGGTAGTGAGCAGGGAGCCTGGTGGTTTGGGTAGCATTTAGGGAGTTCGCTTCGAGTGTTTTATAGGTGTTTTCTTGTGTGATCCTCACAACACTTTAATAGGGTTAGCATTACCAGCCTCACTTTACAGGAGGGAAGACTGAGATTTTAGAAGGTAAGTACTTTGTCAAGTCTCCCAGCTGGTGAGCACAGTCACGAGTGAGGAAGAGCAAATAGGGCATGTACGTATGTCCAAGCATCCCGACTCCTTCCCCCAAGAGCCAACATTCTGTATCAGTGTCCTAGGTGGTCCTGTGCCCCAGCACCTGAGTGGTCTTCTAGTAAGGTGCTGGGTTCCCTCTAGGGCTCCCCAGGATCTGTCTTCAGAATCAAGTCTGGACTGCTCTGCCTGGCATTTGTGGCCCCGCAAGGCCAGGCTCTAGCCTGCTTCTCCCTCCCTCCCCAGGGATGGCGGCTTGGGTCCAGCCAGGCAACTTGCTGTTGTTCCCTGAACTCTGCCTCGGCTTTGGTGCCTTCCGGCCTTGCCTCCCCATTGCTTTTGTACTTTGTTATCTTTACTTGTGCCCATGTCTGTTCTCTCCTCGTTTAAATGTCGGTCTTCTGTGACTGCAAACTCCTTTCCTTGCCTCTCATCCTTGCACCATAACAAACATCCTTTACACAAGTGCACCACCTTATGGTTCACAGAGCGCTGTCCCCTGCAAGGTGATGGGAGGGGGTGGAAATTCGCCCCATTCCAAATGGAGGCCAGAGAAGGGAAGGGACGTCCCCACCATCTCACACCTAGATGACAAAGCCATGTGACGGAGCCCAGATTCCCAGTGCTCCTTCAACTGTGTCCCAGTTTGAGGAGTGGGACTCTATTTACTCCAGAACAAGCGGCCTATCCATGCAGAGGTGGTGCTCACATGCCTTTGGTTGTTCTTGGGGAGAAAGGGGCCTGTGTTAGTTTCCTGTTGCCCTATAACAAATGACCACAAGGTTCTATAGGACCTTGCAGAGCTCATGGCTTCCGACAGTCCCAACACTAAAATCTGGAGCAAGCTGCCCAGGGAAACTGAGGCTGCCCTGTTCAAAGGCATTTGGCACTTGCCAACAAGTTTCCCTCGTCTTATTCATCTCTTCATTCACCTCCCAGACCCACTGCTCATCCAATCTCGGACAACAGCGCCATCTCCAATCATAACCTTACTACCACTCCCCCTACCCCCACATACCCAGACGTGTTGCCTGTTTATAATGAGAATTGAATCAATTAGAATAAAATCCAAACTTCTTATCAAGGTTTCCAAGGTCCTACACACTCTGGCCTCAAGGTCACTGAACTCCAAGAAGACTGGCCTCTTTTTCATCATCTGAGCACACTATGTGCTTTCCTGCCTCAGGGCCTTTGCACATGCTATTTCCTCTTCCTGTGACTCTCTTGTTTCACTCTTCCCCTAGCTGACTCCTGCTTTAGACCTCATCCCTTTTCAGAGAAATCTTCTCTGACACCTCTCCCCTCTCCCAATTAGGTCTCACTGTCTTTCTCGGGACCTCTCTCCCTTCATAACATTGATGTCATTGTCCCTGCCACAATACACTCAGGACACAATACACTCAGGCTCTGACACTGCAGGAAGGTCAGCCTTTGGACCAAACTCTTTAGGATTAAAATGTGCTAAACTCTGCAATTTGGACCTCTCTCTTCAAATAGGAATGAATCCAGCCTTAGAACTTCAGCTCCTCCAGACTGACTTTTTTTTTCCTCATGGGCTTTGAGGTCAGGCAGATTTACTTCCTGCTCCCTATTCCTCTACCAAATGGCTGTGTCACCCTGAGCAGGTAAGTCACAATGTCCGTCTGGGCCAGTGCTGACTCTGCCCAGGAGAGTGCAGAGCGTGCCTCACCTGCAGGCCACAGGAAGGCAGAGGCCACCCAGTCAGAACCCTGTTTCCCATCAAGGACTTTAAGGGTGTCCTCAGAATACACTGGGGTTGGTCTCAGAAACCCAGACTACACAGGATCCATGCATCTCAGATGCTTCTCTGCCAGCAGATTCCTTAGTAATGCAGCCTTAACTAGCCCTTGCCGAGGGTGATTCCAGGGCAGGATCACTCTACCCTCTGCCCTCTGCTCCCCCGGAGAGACACATTCAGCTGTCAGATGAGATCAGGCTGATAGTGCAGAGCTCTTGGGGATGACAGGTCCTGGCCTCTCTGAAGATGGCTGAGCCAGTGTTCACTGGGCCCTCCTATTCATCTCATACAGAATCACGATGATGATAATAACAACATGAATCAGAAGAACGACAATTTTTTTGAATGCCTACTATGTGCCAGGCACAGGTTGGGTGCTTTATTTGCACTTTCCTCTAGTCCTTCCAACAACTCCATTTTACAGATGATGAAACTGAGGACAGAGAGATTAACTGACTTAAACAAGGTCACTTGGTCTGTAAGTTGAGAAGCTGAGGCAAGACTATGTTCTCCCTGACCGCTCAGTGAGATAATCACACTCACAAAAATACATCCCACATACATAGCATTTCAGTCTACAGAGCTCTTTGCCAACTGCCATTGTCTCTACTTTTTGCAACAACCCCTATGCTAAGTATTATTATCCCATTTATTCAAATGGGAACATTGAGATTTAGAACAAGGAATTGATTGGCACAAATAAATGAATTATTTATTACTGTGTAACTAGTAACCCCAAAATTTAGCAGCTTAAAACAGTACACATTTATTATCTCACAGTTTCTGTGGGTTGGGGATCTGGGCATGATTTAGGCATATCTTCTGCCTCATGGTCTCTTATGAGGCTGTAATCCAGGTGTCAGCCCAGGAGCTGTGGTCTCATCTGACAGCTCATCTGGGGAAGGCTCTGCTTCCAAGCTTATTCACATGATTGCCGGCAGGATTCAATTCTTTGTATTTTGTTGAGCCTCCCTCCCTCACTGGCAGTGGATCAGAGACCACCCTCTGTTCCTTGTCATGGGAGCCTCTCCAATATGATAGTTTGCTTTATCAAAGTGTGTAAGCCAAGAAGGCAATAGAGTCTGCTAGCAAGAAGGAGGTCATGGTCTTGTACCCTAATCTTGAAGTGCCATCCCACATGTTTCCTGCATTCTACCAGAAAACAAGTCACTAGGTCCACTCTAGACTCCCACCCCTGGGGGAAGGAATTACACAAAGGCATGACAGGGATTATTAGAGGCCAGCTTTGAGGTCTGCTTAACACAGCAGGGGGCTGGGCTGGAGCCAGGGTGTACAGCTCTGACTTTGGCCTTCCTCCTGGACCTGGGAATGTGCTGGCCTGTAGACGGAGGTGGCAGGTGGTGATCTTCCCTCATCTGTGCTGGAGGAAGGCTCTCAGGGCCATGCAAAGCCTGGGCTAGACTTCTCCATCCCAGGAAAAGAGCTGGCCTCATTTTAATTACATTGTCGCCCCCAGGGAAGCCTGTGCTCTTCTCCTTTACTGCCAGCCCTGTCTTTAAATCAAAGCTTCTCTCTGTTCAAGGGCTCCCAGCCCCAGGCAGGATGAGAATTTATGAGTGGGTGATCCAGAAATGTAATATAAAGGAGTCAGGACCCAGACAGTAATGACAACTGAGAGGTCCTGGAGAGGCAGGCGGCCAGGACCCAGTGACCTCTCAGACCCAGTGACCACCACCGCATCCACCTTTATGAAACTCTTCCATCATCCTTCCTCTCAGCCTGCCCCACAGTCCCTTTCTGCAGCCCCTCCATAGCCAGAACCTGGGTCCCTGGCGTTTGCCTGAACCTGCCTTTCTAAAACTGCTTTCCCTGTCCTCCCATCTGCTATATCCCCTCTCAAATCCTTCTAGGCTCCAATCTACATGAATAGACTCCCATCTCTATGCCTTTGCTCAGGCTATTTTCTTTGCAAGAACTGCCCTTTTCCTCATGTCCCAGAGATAAGACCCCTTTGAGGACTCCGTCCCCGACCTGTGACTGTCTGTCCCTCTCTCATGGCACTGAGCACTGTGAGCTTTGATATCGGGTCCATTATGTCCTTGCCATCCTCCCCCCATGAGACTGGGACGTCCTTGAGGGTGGTGGCTGGAGCCCACCGTGCTTCCCTCACTAACTGGCACATGGGAGGTGCTGAGTCAGCATTGCAATGACAGAAAAAGTCGAGGTCAGAATCATCTTAGAGTGGAAAGAAAACTAGTGTTCTCCCTTTACCATTCTCTGTGTGTGGCCCGTGGCCGGCCATTGCCCTGCTCCTCTCTCTTTCCTGAGATACCTCCCCTATGTCAGGCCTGCCTGGGGACAGCACCCCAGCCCTGCCACCAACCACATGCTCCATCCAAGCACCTGCTCTGAGCCTCCCACACATGTTTGGGAGAGGATGGGTGAGAGCAGAAGGCAACAAAGTCTTACCCAAAGCAAAGACACCTTCTGAGACCACATACGTAGGGCCACAGATATCCAGAGGGACCCAGACATCTGTGCTCAGAAGATGCCATGCCACCCTCCTCCACGCTCGACCTGACTCAGCTGTCCCTCCAAGGGCTGCTTGGGTGCTCCAGGAGTCATCCCTGACCGCTTCTTCTTCCTCAGCCTTCCTCCAGTCAGTCCCTGTTCCCTAAGCTCCACCTTCTGTTGAAAGCACTCTTTGCATGTGTCCCATTTTCTCCCCTCCAATGGTCACTGCCCATCCAGGCCACCAAGGGTCTCCTCCTGGTTGCTCTCCCTGCCACCACTTCACCCGACTCATTTATTCTCCACTCAACTGACTTATTAAGTCACTCCCTTTCTCACAAACTTTCAGTGGCTCCCCACTGCCTGAGAACTGGTGCTCTGGCAAGCTCCTCAGCCAGTCCAGTGCTCCATCACCTGGCTGGCCTTGAGGGCTTCTCTGGCCTCCTCCCGTTGCCCCATCATCTCCACCCCCTCTTAAGGGCCACTCACATTGGACCACCTCCTGTTTGCCGGTGGCGCCCCCCATTCCCGCCTCCGCTTGGAACGCTCTTCCTCCTCATCTCTGCTTATCTAACCTACCATCCTTCCAGGAGAGCCCAGGCAGTGCGCGCTCAGTCCTCCGAGCTCCCAAAGGTTTTGCATTAAAGGTATAAAACGCGTCCTTGTCTAGCCACTCCTCACTCCTAGCTCAGTGGGGTCAAAGACCAGCCTTATTTCCCTCTCTTCCAACCCCCCTCTCCCGCCCCCTGCTGCCGCCTCCTCTGTGGAGACAAAGACAAAGGCGTCCCTTGGGGGAGGGGAGCCGTCTTGAAATCTCTTGGAGGCTCCTGACAGCTCAGTCCCCGAGAGGAAACCGGCCCAGAAGGCTGCACTCCAGGGAGGGGTTCTCACCAGAAGGCCCAGTGCTGGGCCAGAGCCAGGGAGTGTGTCTGGGAGCCCAGGGGTGGTTGGACTGGGAGGAGGACTCGGCAGCCTGGGGGATGGTTTAGGAGCCATCCGCTCTTGTTCTAATTCCTTGACGTCTTTGTTCAAAATCCCCCAGCGCTCTTCACCAGGCTAGGGGGTGGGGGTAGGGACAACTCAGACAGGGGGCATCGGCCTCAGGAGGAACCAGCTCTCCTCCCTCAAGGGGGGAACCTGGAAAAGGGAAGAGCCTAGAAGGAGCCCTTCGCTTCAAGTGCCTTGCCGGGGGTGTCTGGAGCGCCCAGGTTCTTCCGCTCTGTGGGTGCTGATTTCTGCGTCTGCTGTCTGCCCTGCATCTCTGGCCTCTCCCTCTGGGCTGGCTCCTTCTCTTCAAACAACACCCCCACCCTCACCCCCGAATTTCCCCCCCCCGAATCCCCCCACACACACACACACACATGCTTTGCCCTGTCCTGCCCCCTTTGCTGGGGCTTTCCTCACCTAGGGTGCTGCCAACCAGTACACGGTTCACATCCGCGCCCTCCTCCCCTGGGCACCCCAACCCCTCCACCTGTCTGAGCCAAACCATCCAGTCCACCCTCAGCCTCCCTGGTTCTGAAATTGAACACATAATCCGCACAGCCCGGGGACAGCCCAGGTTCCAATCCCATCTTTGCCCTGTGCTTGGGCAGTTTCCTTCACCACTCAGAGCCTCGGTTTTCTCACCTAAAATGGAGGGAACAGTACTTGCCTCACAGGTGCTGACGTGCTCACTGAGAAGTTCTCTGTGTGGGGCCGGCCCCGGGATGTGCCCCATGTGAGATGGCTGTGGTCAGGAGGGCCCGGTCCTTATTCAGTGTCGTGGCCGCCATGGTGTCCGCCCACAGATCTTCCCTTGTGATGACCCACCTTTCCAATCAATGCTTCTCAGTCTCCTTCCCAGGATCTTCTTTCTCTGCCCGCCATCTACACGTGGTAGGTCCTCCCCTCTACCTGCCTTACGCTCTTTCTGGGCCAGTACAGCTACCCCTCGGCTTCTGCAGCAGTAGGGACACCATTTTTAGCTCTCAATCCTGTATCTCCAGCCCAATCTCTCTCCTGACCTCCAGAGGCCCTTCTTGGCCCTCCCTCAGGTACCTCAAACTCAAACAGTCCCAAACAGTGCCTCATCTTCCCCATCACATTCTCTCCTCCTCCTGAGCTTCTCATCTCAGGGAATAACCACCATCCACTCAGTCCACAAATCCTGAAGCGACCCTTCCCTCCAGACAGCGTAGGTTCAGTGACAGCTCTGTCACTTTCAAGCTGCATGACTTGGGGCCTCAGTGTACCCATCTACAAAATGGGATGATAATAGCCTCGGGGTTGTAAAAGGATGGAATGAGGTCATTCACACAGAATGGCAGCACAAAGCATAGTATGGCCTAAAAACTATTGTTAGCGAGTGTTATTATTAAGGTTACTAAGTGTCCCCTCTTCTTAATCTAACAGCCACTGTCCCTCTGGGCTGGCTTGGGAGGAAGACAGGGTGATACCTGCAGAGGAGTGGAAGAAGACAGAAGGATGGAGCCTGATGGGGAGGAGGAGAGGGTCACGGAGCAGGGGACTGCCCGTGGGTCATGAGGGACAAGGCTCCTGGGGATAAAGCCAGAACTGGACAGGGAGAGGTCCAGGATATGCAAGCAGGGCTCAGGTTAGTGCTCAGATGGCTCCCTCGCAGGTCCCTTTCCAGCTGGAGGTGCTGTCATTCTAGGGGTTTTCTGAATCTGATCCCACTCCCCTGCTAGCACATTGAAGTCTGAGAGGCACCTCGCTGAGCTCGAGAACAGAACTCCCAGCACCTCTGTACGACTATGTCCTAGGCTGACTATGTCCTAGGCTGACTATGTCCTAGGCTGACTATGTCCTAGGCTGACTATGTCCTAGGGAGCTACTGAGGGACTGGTCAAAGAAGGCCTGCAAGCAGGGGCAGGCTGCTGGGCACTGGCAGAGGCTCTAGGAAAGACTCAGTTACCTGATGTGATGATAGGGAGGATGGAATGACCTCTAAGTTTGCTTTCTGCAGTCTGCGCCAAGAGATGATCATCAACATATCCCTAAAAAGACCTTGCAATAAATATAAGGTACACAGACATTAAAAAGTGCTAGGCTTACATCCATACTATGGAGTACGACTCAGCAAGCAAAGGGGATGAACTTGTTTTTACTGGTATGTGCAACAACTTGGATGCACCACCAAGGAATTCGGCTGAGCAGAGCAGGTGGTGGGTGGGGGAACCAATTCCCAAAGGTTACATGCTGTGTGATTCCATATATATAACATTTCTGAAATGACAAATTTTAGAAATGAAGGCCAGATTAGTGGTTGCTGACAGTGGGGGGTGCTGGAACAGAGATGGGTGTAGTAGTTATAAAAGGGTATGTTAGTATCCAAGGGCTGCTGTAGATTACTGCAAATTTAGTGGCTGAAAACAATAAATATCTATTCTCTAACAGTTCTGGAGATCAGAAGTCCAAAATTAGCTTTACTGAGCTAAAGTCAAGGTGCTGACAGGGCTGTGCTCCTTCTGGCAGCTCGAGAGGGGAATGCTTCTGTGTCTGTTCTAGCTTCTGGAGGCCACCTGCATGCTTTGACCCATGACCCCTTCCTTGTATCACACTGACCTCTCCTACTCATCACCACATTGTCTACTTCTTTCTTTGACCAGGGGTCAGATATTTCTACCTCAAGAAAAGACCTGTGGGGTGGGTGCCGTGATGGCTGTGACATTGAATAAGGACGATAGGGCACTCCTGATGACAGGCATGTTACATGGAGGGTTATTCTTTTACAAGAACTCTTGTGGTCACATTCAGGGCCCACCTAGATAATCCAGGATAATCTCCCCATCTGGAGATCCTTAATCATACCTGCAAAGCCCCTTTTGCCATAGAAGGTAACATTCACAGGTTCCACAGATTAGACTGTGTACATCTTGGGGGAGAGGGGTGGTGCCATTATTTAACCTACCACAAAGGGCAACACAAGGGATCCTGTGGGACATGTGAACTGACAGGGGATAACATTGTGTGGAACTTACATACACACACATGCACACATGAGTACAAGTAAAAACTGGTCAAGTCTGAGTAACATCGGTTGGTTGTATCCATGTCAGTATTTTGGATGTGGTAATATACTATAGTTTTGCAAACTGGGCAAAGTGCCTGAGAGTGCTCTCTGCATTATTTCTTACAACTGTATGTGAATCTACAATTATTTCCATGAAAATGTCATATAATAAAAAAGTGTTAGACTGAGGGTATGGCAGAAGCCAATTTGGTTGTCTTCCTAGTGCCTCTTCCCTGCAATCCCCCAGTCCTGACCACAGGGGGGGGCTCTCGGCAGCCACGTGTTAGGAAGTGAGCTTACCCTCATAGCTACACGTGTGATTGGGCCAGGAGTGGGCATCCGACCCAAGCTGAGCCAGTTAGAGCTAGTCCTGTGTTCTTTGGGACAATTTAGAATTGGGACACCAGAGAGAGTGACACTTTGGCTACCTGGACCTATAACATAGAAACAATTCTACCATGGTGACAGAGGAGCAGGGGACACGTATTTGCAGGCAGAGATGATCAAAGCCTCTGCAGAAAGAAGCGGACCAGAGCCTGAGAAGGAGGGCGCCCTGGATTCCTATTAGCTTTCCACTTACTACTTCTAGTCCTTCGGGGATGTGGCCTGACCTAGTCCATGGATTTCATGAGATTCCTTGTGTTTTTGTACAAAATTCCCTCTCTCCCCACACCCTGTCCTCCAGCTAGCTAAAGAAGATTTCTATTATTTACAGTCAGGAAGCCCTAACTGCTAGAAATGGAGCATGCCAGGACTCCGGGCCACACGGCCTCCCTGTCCCCACCCAGGTGCCATGGGGAGGTCTGTGAGCCACCTCTCCAGGGTCCAGCGCAGTGAATACAAGGGTCCTTTCTTTATCTTGGACTTTAACCCCTGCTGCTGTCTCTTACCCTCTCTGGGCAGCACTTGTCCGTCTGTACAATGAGGGAGAGGGCTGCCCCGAGAGTGCTGTCAGCTCCCACACCATGCCCACAGGAGGCACCTGACAATTGTTTGTAGGATCGGGGAGAAGCCGTCCTGAGAATCCTCAGTCCTGTGGCAGAAAACAGTCTGAGGAGAGTGGGCGAGCCCAAGCACTGTCACATCTTAGAGAAAAGGAGCATGTTCGGAAGAGCCCAAGTCAGCTCCCCCAGGCAACTGGGAAACAATTTGCAAGATGGAATTCAACAAGCGATGCCAACAAGATCATAATGACCATATTTATGGGAGAATGTGGAGGCCCAAGCGTGGGTTTTCATTATCATGTGTACGAATGTGATCAGCTCCGTGCAACCAGCCTCCCGCTCCAGGCAGCAGCTGTTGGCTGGTGCATGGTAATTTGATGTAAATTGCCCCCAAATATGGTAATTCTCTCCTCTGCTAGGGGAGTTTGAAGGCACAAACCTGGAGATGTTGGCAGCAGATGTTTTCTTACTTCTCTACAGGCTGCTGGTGTTGTGGGAAAGGGCAAGGTGACATGGAGACAATGCACGCTTTCACCCCTTCTGCGTGCACGCTGCATGGCCTGGAATGAGACGCTTCACCTCTCTGAGCCTCGGTTTCTCATCTGTGAAATGGGCATGATTTCTGCCATGGTTGCTTTGAGGGATAAAGAAGATACACTCAGAGCACCTAGTAGAGAACTTTTATTAATAGTATTTTTTTGGACCTCCAATGGGCCAGTTGTGGGGGGTTGGGCATTCAGTGCCCAGGGTCAGTCAGTGCCCAGGGATATCCCCCAGGCAGGAAACAAGAACAACATGATTAAAAAAGAAGTGAAGGTGAGGTGGGAAATATCTGACACGAGGACAGACTCGGGGTTAATGTCTTTACAATCTAGGAGCTCACTGGAATTTGTCAGAAAAATATCGATACCCCAGTATGGAACTGAGGAAAGGGTACCAATGGACCATTGCCAGCAGAGAAAGACAAATAGCGATCAAACCTGAGCAAAGATGTCGTGTCCTCCTTTGTCTTTTCTTCTTTAATCATTAGGGAAAGACATCGAATTAAAACAATCTCAAGATGGCTTTATTCCCATAAAATAGGAAAACATAGGAAAAGGGGGATAGCTGATTCGTGAACGTGAACCCCCCAGCTGTTAGGTGCCAACCTATACTGGCTTGGGATGTCTTCTGAGGCAATCTAACAATGTGTACCAAAAGTCAAACCAAGACAAATGACCCAGGAATCTCATTAACGTGTATTTCTCCTGAGGAAATTATTCAATAGAAATAAAAAGCCAAATGAACAAAGATGCTGTGAAAGAAATGTTTAAAAGCAGGACATATGGCAAAGCAAGCCATGGTGTTTCCACATGAAATACTCTGAGGTGCTTTAAAGGGTAGCTGTGTTTTGAAGAGTGGTCATACCGTGTGGAATAATGTTTATGGTATATTTTTAATTTAAAAATGAGAACAAAAGGCTATTTACAGCATGATTGAAACTATATGCACATGTGCCTGTGTGAAGCAAGGACAGCCTCCATACAAAAGAGGAGCCCTTGAGAGAAGAGGGGTGTTCACACAAAGGGAAACTACCCTGCAGCATGAGATTTCTGTCTCAGTCACAAAGGTTGTCCCAGAGCAGCAGCAGCAGAGGCGGCCTTTGACAGGCCCTGGAAAGCAGGCCTGAGGTGTGACGGGAAACTCTTTCAGGGGGGTGGGACAGCTCAGCTCCAGAAAGAACCTTCTAGTGACCAAGACCTTCTAACAGTGACACGGGCTGGCTCCTGAGGTAGTGAGCTCCCGGGGGCTGGAGCAGTGCAAGCAAAGGCTAGAGTAGAGTCCAGGCTGGTAGATAGCTGGATTAGATGTCACCAGGATGGTTAAAGGATGCTAGCCATTGCCTACTCACACCAGCGCATCTGGCCAAATGTCCCCCAAAGAGAAACAGGACAAACCCATTTGTTCAAGGAAAGACAGAGAGAGAAAACGAAAGGGAAGGGTGGGGGAGGGAGGGGGATAGGATGGAAGGGAGGAAGGAAGGGAGGGAGGGAGGGAGGGAGGAAGGAAGGAAGGAAGGAAGGAAGGAAGGAAAAAGGAGGGAGGGAAGGAGGGAGGAAAGAAGGGAGGGAGGGGCAAGGCCTATCACATGCTAAGCAGGGATCTAATCCCTTTGTAAACACTGTCAGAAACGTGTCTCCCTAATTGAAAAGCCCGTGTGAGCTGCTTAATCCAGTCCATGTTAATAAAACGAGAACACATTAGAGCTGATATTGACTCCAGTTGTCATAGTGCCAGAGCTGAGGCCACCAGGGGGAATATATCGACAAAAGGGAGGCCGGGGTCCGTCTTGGCCTCCATGGTCTTCATCTTGCTGTTCCGTCGCTCAGACCATCCCACAGAGAGACCCACTCATACAAGGCCCTGCAGGGTTTTCAGGACAGACAGTGCCCCTCCATTACCTGGGTCCTTGTTTCCCTTAAATGGAAGCAAGTGGCCTTGAAGATAAAGGCCTAGATTAAAAAAAAACAAAAAACTTTTCCTCCCACCTCCTAGATTCTTCTACCTGGGTTAATAATCAAATTAATAGGGGAAAATCAAATTTTAATACACGCGCATGCGGCATTCACATAAGCATGAAAATCCCAAAGACAGTGAGGCAAAATTGGACAATATGTTGTGGGGACAGAGTCCCAGAGAGCAGTTTCCAGGCTCTCGGCCTCACGTAGAAAGGTGCCGGCTCGGGTAGTAGATGGCTGTCAGCTGTGGCTAGTTGACCATCAGCTGTAACCAGTTAGCCAATTAGCCACTGATATAACTGCCGCAGCTGCGTTGGTTGGTTGGTTGGCAGGCAGAGAAGTGGACAGCAGGTTGCAGGTCGTCTGACTCCAGCCTCCAGTGAGACTATAGTGCCACCAGCGAGACTATAGTGGTTTGACTCCGCTATCTATGGCTCCGTGGGTGTGCCTTTTTGGCCTCACCATATCCTGCGTTCTTGTGTGGTGAGCGAGACAGGTGGCCCCACAGGCCGCCCCGCACGACAAATGGCGCAGCGAGCAGGGTCCCCCGCACGACAATGTCATTTTGGACAAAGGAGAAAAGGGGGAAACAGGATCTTCGATTTCCAAAGTGAGAATGGGTGGTTTGGAGGTCATTGAGGAAGAGCCAACACAGGTAAATTTTTGCTAGGCAACCCAGGAACAAGACACAGGAGGGAGACTAGTAAACCGGCTCCTGTCAGTCTTCTGGTCTGATGTTAATGTGATTATGCTAAGGCTCCCTTCCGGAAGCAGGGTTCCCCTCTAAGTCTCTTAGGCAGGAAATGGGGGGAGGCCCAAAGGTTCTTTCTGAGTCTTTTGTTTTTTAATAATCAACTTAAAATCAATATCCCAAAAGACATAGTTTTTGGGGTGGCAAAACTTTCTTTGATTCCCTTCAATAGAAACATTCTATCAAACAAATATAACAAAGTACAAATCTGTTTGTGATCACCCCCCCCCCCCCCCCCCCCCGTTTAATGACTTCACAGAAATCATTACCAAGCTAAAGATGGGACATTTGGGAGGCTGGGGGCTGAGGCTGGGCTCAACCAGTTTTCACTTTCTCCTCCTGACATTTAACCCCTTCTATGAAAAGTTAATGCTCGTATCTTGGATCTTGCTCTTAGCAAATAGTCTCTCATCATATTTGTACTTAATTAGTGAGGCACTAAAGTGCTGCCGCCATGGGCCTTGACCTTGGAGCTACACAGACTTTGTTCTGGCTTTGCCGTCCCTCCCCTGGGTCTCAGGGCCGCTGTGCCTTCGTTTCTCTGCCTCAACTTCACCTTCCCCCAAGCCATCCCTCACACAGGCTACCAGAATGTTCTTCTCATTTACAGTTCTGATCCTGTCTTGCTCCTTCTTAAAAACTTTCCATACTCCTCATCACCTACTGAATAAAGCCTAAAATCATTAGATTCATCATTGTTCTTGCATCAGCTCATATGACACCCCTACCCCACTACTATCACGCACCCTACGTTCCAGCCATTGACAAGAGAAAGTGCCCTACCTCACAGGGCTGGACTCAAGCCGCAATACCTAGGCTGATGTACTTCACATTTGAGGGAGCACATAGTCATCGGGTTTGAAGAATTTTTAAAAAGAGAATACTAGTCCCATTGCATTGCATTGCGTTGCATAGCACTTCTCAGTTTATGAAACTTTTCATGTAAGTTTTCTCATTTAATCCTCACTGCAATTCCGTGAAGTGGGTATTATTATACCTGTTGTACAGGTGAGGAGTCGGGGGCTCAGCCCAGGTGGCTCAGAGGCTGGAAACAACTGGAACCCCAGGACAGGAACCAACTTACCTGAGCACATCTTGTGTCTGAGCCACAGCCCCCAGGGGCCCAGGCATTATTTCTCCTACCTTACAGAAGAGGGAACTGAGGTGCAGGGGGTGTCAAGGAAACCCCCGTATCACAAAGCTACTGAGAGATGGGGTGGACAGACCCAAATCCATCTAGTTCAACATGCTCTCCTACATCCCAGCAGCCTTCCTGAGGCAGCCCTGAAGAGGTCTTCAAGTCGAAACTACCCTCTGACCTCTGCAGTCATTCTTTTTCTGGGTCCCAGGAACAGTGTCTTCTAGATCATGATTTAGAATGTGAGGGGAAGTGGGCATTTAACTAGACAACAGCTGTCATATGAATTGAGTGACTCAATTGTCCTTGAGAAATGTATGTCCTCGGGAGCAACTGCCAGCCCTTTCTGTCCCCTGAGATGAGGTGACCAGTGGGAAATCCATGTCCAACCTTAAACCTGGTGGCAAAGAGAAAAGCCTTGGAGCAGCCACCAAATTTCAGCTTTAGTGGGGCTGAAGGCTTGCCAAAAGCAGACTCACGTTTCACAGACTATTTGAAATCCTAGGACAACACAGCAAGAAGGCACCCTCCATTATTTGCTCATTCGTTCGTTCATTCATTCCACAAAACGTTTCTTGAGAACTCATACCACTGACAGGTGCCAGGGGTTCCCACATATGTGAGACACCCTTAGGGGTTTCAGTCTAGTGGGAGCAATAAACTAGTAAATAAATATGAGGCTTTCATAGCTACTCCTGCCTTTACCACATGAAAGAGCTGAGGCCCAAAGAGAGGGGAGGCCCTCCTCTGCTTTCAAAGAAGAGATTTGCACAATTTTGCATTCGAGCCAGAGACCTCACAATGGCATTTGTTCAGGAGGTGGAAGGGGTTGAAGTTTCCGTTTTCCCCAAGGCAGGCTGTAAGCGTGTTCCTTTGACAGGAGAGTAAAACATCTGTGTTTACGAGAGAGATAAGGAGGAATCTGGCAGCAGTCGGCCTCTGAGGCTGCCCTATGAAGGTGTTGCCTCAAAAGATAGTGTCTGAAGTGAAGACATCCAGAGGGGGCAGCTCACACAGGCCCAGAGCGGTGGGTGCGGGTTTTTCCTGCAGGTCTCCCATCTTGGCGGAGCCCCGCAGACCTTGGCACGAGATCAGCCCTGGACTTGCTGCCTCCTGGGTCGTGGCTGGATTTCTTCTCATCTCTGAGCCTGTTCCATCTGACAGTCAGCCTACAGAGAGAGCAGAACATTTCTTAAGCCTGCTGTTTCCCATCTCCTGGGTCGCATGCAGCCCCTTATCATCATAGTCCAGGCCCTTCACTACGGCCCGCCACACCAGTCTCGTCCGTCTCCCTCAAACACTCACGCGGTCCATGCTGAACCTAGATCCAAGTTCTTGTTCTCCCACACACGCGCCTTCTTTCCTCTGGGAGTTCGCCCATGCCGTTCCCTCTGGTTGGCATGCCTTTCCCCACCCTCTGCTGCCTGTCCTTTACAACCCTTCCTCCTCCCTGGCTAGGAAGATAAAATCAGCGTCTCCTCTTTGAGCATCCTTTGAGGTGAGCACTTATCGTGGTGGACTATCCTCATGACTTTGTGCAGTCCTTTGGGCTTTAAGGACCCTGAGGGCAGAGGACTGCGTCTGGTTCCTCTGGACATTCCCGGAGACTGGCACAGTGCCCTGCCAGAGGCATGACCAGGGCACCATGGGTGCATCTCAGATTCCAAGCAGCGGACTTTGTACACGGGCATCCTCCCCCTTCCATTGCCGGGTGAATTACACAGTGCCAAAGCAAGCTTGTCAGGAGGCATCGCTGCTTTCCTGACAGTGAGTTGGGTCATGACCCTAGATCCTTTCGACCAGGCTTTTCTTCTCTCTGGTAAGATGATGGGAGGAGAGGAGAAAAAGATCTCTCTTGAGTGTTTCCCTTTTCCACAACACTGGCAAGTGCTTTTCAGGTAAAATCAGTAACGAGCAGTGAGTGCAGAGAGACCTACACATGACCCATCAGGGGTAGAGTTGGAGGCACTGCCCCAGCAGTGGGCACAGAGGTCGGCTGCCACCAGGCAAAGAGCCTGCCTGGCTGTCCCTCCGGCCCCTCTCTTCCCTCACATCTGCTCTTTGGGACTGCCGTCCTTCTGTGGCTTGGGCTCTGCTTTCTGGAAAACCCAGGCGAAGACGCCCTGTTTTCCATCTCTTAAAAAGCTTCTCCTCAAGTCATTCATCTCATACTGTCATTCCTCCCTAGGTCGTAGAAGCTTAGTGATCAAGAGCGGGCTCAGGGCCCAGCCCTTGTGGGTGTGAATGCCGGTCCCACCCCTAGCCAGCGCCATGGCCTTGAGGTTCCTGGGTGGATACTCTGGAGCAGCTCACTCAACACCAAGCCACCCTCCTCAATGGGGAGGCTGGAGAACTAAGCTTTCTGTCCTCCATAGTCTCCACACTCCTGTGTAGCGAGGCTTCTGGATGAAATAGGTAGATGCACTCCTGTGAGATCTGGAAAATGCAAGGGAGTTGGACATCACCCAACCGCCTGCCTCCCCACTGGCTGTTCTGGGAGGCAAGCACATCTGTGGAAACGGAGGGTTTCTCTGTAGCAATGATCCCAGGTCCGTTCTCCACGTCCCTGGGGCTTGAGGCAGTCCCAGAGGCAGGATGGTCTGAATGCTTCCTCTGCGCATCCCTGGTCAGAGCAAAATGAACACAGAAATACTTGGAGAAAGTCTGAGGCCACACACTTTCAGTTAAGTAACTAGTGAGGATGTAGGGGCAGAGGTTTGCTGAATTGCCCCTATGCCCAGGATGACTGCAAAATCACTACAAACAACTTCTCTGTTGTTGATGCAATGCTCTTCCTTCCATGGAGGGCTGACCTGGAGTCAGATCTTAACTCTACGGTTCTGTCACTGGGTGGCTTTAGGTGGAATACTTGCACGCTCAGTGCCTCAGTTTCCCCATCTATAAAATGGGGGTGGGGTGGTGGCTGGTTAGCTCAGTTGGCTAGAGCATGGTGCTAATAACACCAAGGTTGCCGGTTTGATCCCCACATGGGCCACTGTGCACCCTCCTCAAAAAAACATGTTCCACTCATGGATATGGAAGGGCTGTGTAGATTGGGGAGTGAAGTAAACCCAGTAAAATGTTCCGGGTACACGGTGGCATCTGAGTTCTGTCCCCCGGGACAGCCCACAAAGTCTTACGTGAAGTAGGCGGGAGTAATCCCTCTGAAGAGATGCTGACTGACCCCTCCCAAGGCCTGGAGGGCCTCAGGGTTGCTGGAGGCAGGGTCTCTACACCACTGCCCTCAGGAGCCTTGGACTCCCCACGACTGACAACAGGAATGTCAGAGTCGGCAGGGCCAGGGCCAGGGGCAGCAGAGGAGGACGGCCGGACAGATGGGCCCATTCCCAGTAGTCTGGGTGGTCATCTGGACACAGTGAGACAGAAGGAGGGACGGAAGGATGCAGGCCATCTGGGATCCAGGCCCAACTCTGCTACAGGTTTACTGTGTGCTTTTGGTCAAGTCTCTTCCCCTCTCTGGGCCTCAGTTTCCTTACTTGTAAAACAAGAATTAAATGATCTCTGAGTCAGCCTCTATCCCTGAAATTCTGTGGGTCAATGAGAAATCTCCCCTCGTCAGCAATCTACTCCTGCACAAACCCAAGCAAGACATGAGAAGCCAAAGCAGATTGTTCTATATTCGTTTGGAAACAAGGTCCCTAAATCAATCTCTCCTTCCCCAGATGCTCGCTGTCGTGGTCCAGATCTGCACACTGAAGCCCCGAGTTCCAGGTATCTCGGCGTCTGATGCAATTTCTCATCAGGCTACAGAAATCTCTTCTTCCAGACCACAGCCAAACGGGGCCGTCTGTAATTTGGAGCTGAGAATAAAGCAGCAGAAAGATTGCTGTGTTGTGCGTGGAGAAGAAGTCGGGAACGCCCCCTCAGACTTGGGAGGCAGAGAAGACCTTGGAAAGCCAGGCCCTGCCCACAAGGTGAGTCTGAGAAAGGCATGGTTTATGTCCCATGAAAGGGATCCTCTTTATAACAGCCTCAGGAGGTAGGTGCCATTTCTGCCGTTTTAGAGCAAGGTCCAGAGACAGCAAGGTTCAGAGAGGTGAAGTCACCTGCCCAAGGTCACACAGCCAGTAGCTGAATTGGGCCTCAAAATATAGTCTGTCTGGCTTCCCACAGTGCTACATGACCTCCTTCCCGCTGACACTGATCTGTTCATACGCATGTCTCCATTAGTGGAGTGTCCCTTCAAGGACAAGAGCTGGGTAGATTCAGCTCTTATCACGGGGCTCACAGACACAGAAAAGATGTTCAGTAAATGTTGGTGGAGCTAAACTGAATTGAACTGAATTTCCGCTAGAGCCCATCTGACACTTGAAATTGATGGACAGGTGATACCCCGTTAGGGCCACGGTGTATATCGCCTCTGCAAGGGCTCCCAGGGAGTCAGGCAGACAGGCAACTTGGTTTTTGGTCCCAGCAGGGGGCACAAGGTCAGACTCTTAGAAAGAATTAATAATGTCCATGGAATTCCCCTGAAACAGTAGGGGGGAATAAAAACTCTTCAAAGAAGGCCTAATAGCAAATTTTCTGGATTTTCCAGCTAATTTGAAGGTACCTACTTGGAACATTTTCTTGTCAGAAAAGATTTTAAAATACATTCATTCAGTGTGACATGATAATTGGGCCTCACTGCCTGATGAATGCCTTTTATCTATTCCTGAGCTATTGTTCACGGGGATCGAGCTGATGGGCTGGAACGGGCACTTTGTTAAACGCACAAACAGAGCGACTCGCAACAGAGCAATTCTGACCACCGGATGCAATGGGGTCTCAGAAAGATGTTGTCGGGGGCTTGGAATCATGAGGTGTCGGAGAAAGAAGGAACTTTAGAGATGAGAGAAGGCAGCTTCCTCATTGCATCCCTGTGAAGATAGAGGCCCCGGGAGGAGCAGGATGTGCCAGGATCACACACCGTGGAAGTGGCAGCGGCAGGGCTTGGACCTGCATGACCTGGTCCAGGAGACAGCCTGTCTCCCCTGCCTACAAGGCCTGTGTGGAGAGAGACACAACGATGGACAGTGTATGTCCGTGCAAAGCCGCTCACTCCCCCACTTGAGTCCCTGCCCATCACCCAGAGAACACTCTCACTTGTTTCATGCTGTGGCTTGGCTGCCAGAGTCTGACAGTTGCCTTTTCTCAGTTATACAATACTGTTATCAAATCAGCTATTTTTATAGGCCCATTTCCCTTTCTCTTTCTTTTATCTTTTCCTTTATTTTAATGTCTTTGTCTTATTGAAGGCACATTTCCAGGCCTGGCCATCTGATAACCATTTGCAAAATGCTTTTTTATCACCCTTTCTGAGAAGGAAGGACTTGTTTGGACTTATTATTTATCTTTACCTAATGTTTTGGTTTGTCTTGATTTATCTATTGAAATTCCTTTAGTTTTTTTTTTTTTTTTTTTTTTTTTTTTAACTAGTATCGGTTTTAGGGTACGGTATCTCAGAACCCCTCCATGTTAATAAATTGTTTGCAAAACTGCGGCTTGGGTTTTCCACTTTGTCAAGCAAAGTCCCTGTTTTTCTCTTTAAAAACTCAGTGTTTTATCTGAACCGCCTTTCATTAACATTTAACGAATAAAATAGGTCCATTAGGAGTAAGAAGTTGGCATTTCCATTGTTTTCCGTAAAACATACCACAATGTTAATCATTCCTCAAGACATTTCATTTTCTACATAAGTAAGATAACAAAGCTCCAGGCCAGGTGTGCACGTGTGTGCACACGTGTCGGTGTTTAGATGTGTCTCTGTTTTCCTGCTTGTGTCTGTGAGTTCTGACACCGTGCACATGACTGTTTTCCTGCCCACGTGTAACCGGCTGTGTCTGTCTGGGTTGACGGTGTGTGAGCGTGTGTATGAATGGCGTGTGTATGTACAGGTGAATCTGTATGAATCTGAATGTATATGAAAGAGTGCATTGTGTGTCTTCGTGTGTTTTATGGCCATATGACTATATTCCTGAGTGTATGTTTTTACACACATGTGCTGATGGGTATATACAATATCTATCCATGTGTGAGTAGGTGCTATGTGTGGGATGATTTGTGGATTTGTGTGTGTCCATGTGTCTGATTGTAGGCACACGTATGGGGATGTCTTTGTTTCTTGAGTGTTTGCAGGAGGGGAATGATCAGATATGTGTTCAGGGCCTCATACACATGTACACAGTGCCCTCTAGTGGGCCTCAGAAGAAAGCACCACATGACTGGGGCAAAAAAAAAAAAAAGCAGGGTCTGAATCACGTCCAATTCCAAACTGGTCTGTGACCACCTACAGAGCAAAGTTTCCAAGATGGTCCTTGAGAAGGCAGGAGAGGGTCAGACACCCACTTCACAGGGGCCTCTGTGCAGTGTCCCCCTGCTTTATAGCGTAGCAGTGAAAGGACTCATCCTCTGGTATGGAGGCAAGATCAGAGCTTTTACTTGGCGGGTCAGGACAGGAGGGAGGCGGTCAGATCACAGTGGGGAGGAACCTTCCTCAGAGCTTCCACGTTTGGTGGGGCCCTGCATTCTCCGTGGAATTTCCACTAGAGCCCACCTGACACTTGAAATTGATGGACAGGTGATACCCCGTTAGGGCTAAGGTGTATCGCCTCTGCAAGGGCTCCCAGGGAGTCAGGCAGACAAGCAACTCGGTTTTTTGGGTCCTATCAGGCCCAGTCAGAACTGCTCAGCTCATGCCAAGTCCTAAGGGTCTAGAAATAGGATCCCTTCCCCTGAGATGCTGTATGAGTTTCCTCTTGCTGTTGTAACAAATCACTACAAATGTAGTGACTTAAAACAACACATTTATTTATTTTTAATTTTTTTTAAATTGGGGAGTATTGGGGAACAGTGTGATTTTCCAGGGCCCATCAGCTCCAAGTCGTCCTTCAATCTAGTTTCAGAGGGCGCAGCTCACGGGCCCATGTGGGAATCGAACCGACAACCCTGTTGTTCAGAGCTCTCGCTCTAACCAACTAGCCATCCGGCTGCCCGAAAACAACACATTTATTATCTTAGAGTTCTGAAGGCCAGAAGACTAAAATGGGTTGGCCGGACTATATTCTTCTAAGGGAGAATCTGTTTCCTTGCTTTTTCCAGCTTCTAGAGGCTGCCTGCATTCTTTGGCTCACGGCCTACTGCACTCCATAGTCTGGGGCAGTTGTCATGTCTCCATCTCTTACTCTGCCTCTCCTGTCTCCCTCTTTCCAAGACCCTTGTGATTACAACGGTCCCACCAATGTCATCCAGGATAATCTCCCATCTCAAGAGCTGTGACTTAATCACTTCTACAAAGTCCCCTTGGCCATGTACGGTAACATTCACAGGTTCTGGGTGTTAGGACGGGGACGCCTTTGGGGGCCCATTATTTGGCCTACCACAGATGCCCATCCCAGAAGCTTTCATCTCCCTGTACTGTCTCCATAGGTTAGGACAGACAGGACTTGCACACACAGGTGGCATTTATGGAATGTGTGCCCTGTGTCTGACACTGCACTGAACTCTTTATGGACCATCTCGTTGGATCCTCCCAATATTTTGCTGTATTATAACTGTCACTGAGACCTACCAAGGCTAAATAACGCCCAATGTCACAGCTGAAAGATGGAGACAGATTTGAAACCCAGCATGGTTCAACTTCAAAACCATGTTCTTCACCATTCGTAGACATTACAGGTATCAAACTTCCATTTTTATAGATGAGAAAACTGAAAACTAGAGGCAGGGTATTTGGTGATAGTAATTTGACATGAATCACTGCTTTAAGAAAAATGTATATATTTATGTCCTTTTAAGGACTGCTGCCATGGATGAACCAAGCCGTCATGGGCGACTGAGGATATAAAGATTTTGTTTGAAGGCAGGTGTGTTTTTAAAGATTTTTTTAAAGTCAGGTATAATTTACATACAGTCAAATTCACCCATTTTAAGCGTACAGTTCTATGAATTTTAACAAATGGATATAGTCTTATAACCACCCCACAATCAGAAACAGCATATTTCTGTGATCCCCAAATGTTACCTCGAGCCCCTTTGTAGTGAAACCCCTCCTCTCACTCCAGCTCCTACAACCACTGATCTATTTTATGTCCCTTTAGTTTTTGCCTTTTCTAGAATGTCATAAATGGAAGCATGGATGGCCTTTCTTATTCTTAAGTTGAGGTATTTCCGTATAATAAAATGTATGCTTTTTGGTACAGAGTTCTGTGAGTTTTGGCAAACATACACAGTCATGTAACCACCACAATCAAGACACAGAACTATTCTATCACCCCTACCCCTAAAATTCCCCTGTGCTGTGCTTGTATGGTCACCCCTTCTCTCTCCATCCTGGCAATCAAAGATCTGTTTTCTGTTCCTACAATTTTTGTCTTTTCCAGAATGTCATATAAATAAGGTCACACAGTATGTAGCCTTTGAGTATGTCTTCTTTCACTAACCACAATGCCTTTGAGATTTATCCGTAGTGTGTGTATCAGTAGTTCATTTCTTTTCATTGTTGAGCAGTATTCCATTGTATGAATGTACCACAGCGTATCCAAGAAAGACATTTAGGTTATTTCCCAATGTGGCAATTATGAATTATCCTTTGACTGTTCTGCTGGATTTACTTGGCTAATATTTTGTTGAAGCTGCATCTATATTCATGAGGAATGTTGAACTAGAGTTTTTTTTTGTTGTTTTTTTTCTTTTTTGGAAACGTCTTTGTCAGCTTTTGGTATCAGGGATATGTTGGCCCTATAAAAAAATGATTAGGAAATGTGTCCTCCTCCTCTATTTTCTTTAAGAGTTTGTGTAGAACTGGTATTATTTCTTCCTTAAATAACTTGGTATTAGAATTCACCAGTGAAGCCATCTGGGTCTAGAGTTTTCTTTGTTGGAAGGTTTTCAATTATGAATTCAATTTCATAGGTTAGTCTCGTTATCCATTTCTTCCCGAACGAAGCTTTGGTGGTTGTGTCTTCCAAGGAATTTGTCCATTTCATCTGAGTTATTAAATTTATTATAATAAAGCTGAGGATAAGCCGATGCTGCAATAACACGAGTGAATGACTCACCTTACAAGAGCATCACAAACAAAGAACAGAAATTCTGGGCTAGGAAATAATCTGAAATTCATGAAAACCTTTATGCTTTTTTGAAATGAGTCAGTTTATTAAATAGTACAATTATGCACAAAGACGTAAATCAAAGTCTTATCAAAAAATTGGAAACCACATAAATGTCCAAGATAGTTAATATGGGATACTCACTTGATAGAATATATATTATATATTATTTAAACATTGTGACAATATGCATAGTAAAGCCTGAAAAGACATACCCTAATATGTTAACACTAGCTATTCGTTGAGGTTTTGAGACTATGGAGACCTTTTATCTTCTTTTCTATATCCTGCAAGCTTGCTAGCTCATATTTTTAATGCGACACAAAGGTTTTAAGAAAAACACCATTTCCTCCCACCTCTAGTGGGACATAACTAGGGTTCCCATCAAACACAGGACCTGACACATAGTAGCCCCTTAATAAACGTAATAAAAACCGCTACCTGAGATTTGAAGGTCCCTCTGTCCTGCGGCCAGCACTGTTGCTTCTGCTGCTGAGGCCACCATCACCGCCAGCAATCTGGGCCCAGGTCCCACCCTGGCTGCCCCCTGGGGGTGCCACAGCACCTTGGAGCACCCCAGGAGTGTGTGCACATAAAGTGGCCAGGCCAACTACTTGGTGTGCACACTGCCCACTGTCCTCATGGGGCCGAGCCCGTGTATATGCCCTGTCACCAGCACATCTCCTCTGCTCACGTGCACACTCCATCATCTCATTAGATTTCAATGACAAAACACAAATTCAAAGGTAAAATTATTAAACATTTCAAGACAATGACAGCAGAACATAAAGCCAAATGCCCTGTGCAACTACACAGGTTGCGTACCTGTAAAACCAGCCTGGTGAAAACATGGTGTCCCTTAGAAGTCAGGGTGAGTGACAGGGCAGGCCAAGTAGTTGATATGTATAGTATACATATACCTAAACATACACATATACCCCATAATTACAATTATGCAATTATATATGTTGTGGCAAGTGACAGGAAACAAAACACCACGAAGCTAGAGAATATTTCTTGGTTATATTTATAGCTGTATCCCCAGAGCCCAGCCTAGTCATTGGTACTTAGTAGGTAACCAAAAAATACTTATTAAATGTAGTTGTACAGTAAATATTCTCTGTACCCTCTCTCATTTTCTTGATAACTCCTATACATCCCTCAGTATCCGCTTCAGAATGCCCCCTCCTCTAGGACAAATTTTTCTATGGCATTTTTCTAAGCAATGTGTTACTTTAGTAATCATCTTTCCTGGTGTTTTCTCCAAATCCTTTTATTTTAGTCCTAAAACGTTCTGCTTCCTTTTTTTTTTTTTTTTTTTTTTTTTAAATAACCTTTTTATTTTGGAATAAATCTGGATTTATAGGAAAGTTGCGTAGATAGGACAGAGTTGACAAATAGCCCTCCCCCGGTCTCCCTCATTGTTATCATCATGCGTTACCACGGTACATGTGTCAAAACAAAGAAATTTGACGTTGGTACATTGTGATTAAGTAAACTCCAGACTGTATTTGGATTTCAGCAGCTTTTCCTCTTTGTGCTCCATGATCCAGTGCAGGGGACCATGTTGCATGAGTTGTCATGTTTCCACGTGGTCTCCTCTGGTCTGTGACCGTTTCTCTTTCCTTATTTTTCATTTCTGAGACAGTCTTGAGGAGTCTTAGATGGGTGTCCTATAGAATGTGCTCCAATCTGGGTTTGTCCAGTGTTTTCTCAGACTGGAATGATAGGTTTATGGAAAGAATACCATAGAGGTGAGGTGTCCTTCCCGTCACATCATGTCAGGTGACACCTGACATCCCTGGTGAAGTTCTTGACCATTCGGTGGTGCTGGCCAGGTGTCTCCTCTGAAAAGCAATTTTTCCCTTTCTATGCTCTATTCCTCGGAAGCAAAGATAGGCTCTAGAATCCTATCTCATGTGTCCCAGAACCTATCACCATGTTATAATTGTTCTTTTTTCAAAAAAAATTCAATGAACTATGATCACTTTAAAATACATTTACTATCAAGCTTTTAAAGAAAATTTACCTGTCAGACCCAATGATCTGAGAATTACTATAAACAGGCTATCCTGTGTCCCTCAGATTACAAAATATCCCTGATTATGAATCGGTAGGATAAGAGTGTTAGCGAAACTAATTAATGCTGTTTGTCATAAGCTCTGCTCATGTCCCCAACCCTGGCTGCACCTGGCCCCCTAAGACAAACGACATAGTCATTTCTAGGCTCCTGCTGTGTCCCAGACTTTGTCCTGGGCTCTGTGGCTTGGACCCTAGCGTTGATTTGCTCCCTTTCTTGTACGTGAGGGGGAACTGAAAACCAGAGATGGAAAGGGCTTGCATGAGGTCACACAGCCTGAGTAGCAGAACCAGGGCTGGCACCTGAGCCTCGCTTCCCCAGCATTCACGGCAGTGCTGGTGATAATCTGGGGCCCTCCTTCCTGAAATCCATATTCAGCCAAGAGGGATGTCCTGCTTTTCTGGGTGGCCTCCCATTCCCATCCCAGTGCCCGAGCCCCTGCTGCATAATCAAGCCTGGGTCTAGCATGGAGGGCCCCGAGGAGAACAATCACAGCCCAGAGAACAATCACAGTCCTCAGGGAATCCTCGTAGGCAGGGTGACAGTTCCACTGAGGGCTCAGAATATGCTGGGCACACAACAGAGGTAAATAATTGCTGGATGAATGGATTAGCAGAAACACTTAAATCCACTACCTCTGCCACCTGATGCAGGCCCATTACCCACCTCAGTGGTAGCATATTCCAATCCTTGAGAACACTAATTGTCCTGAATCTTCCCACTGGCTTGCGTGCTTCGTTGGACTAATGACCAGCTAGCGGCCCCTCCCCTACAAGAACCTACACTCAGAGGGCAGGGACCATTTGGATCCCAGCAGTTAGCATGGCGCCTGGGAGATAGTAAACACCTACTAGGTATGCGACGGGTGGCTGAGTGAGTGAGTGATACCCCAGGCAGAGAGAGGACAGGGCTGTCACACACACACAGCTAATCCTTCTCGAATGCAGAGCCCAGATGCAGTTTCCCGTGTTTCTCACCAGCTGCCAGGCCATCACATCTGATGCAGGTTTTCAAATAGAAGCAAGAAGCTGAATATTTGAAGCCAAATAAGGCAGTCAGCTGAGCCAATTAATCTTGAAGAAAACTGCCTCCCCCCTGCCTGGCCTAGCACCCCAGAGTCCCACAGCCAGACCTGTCTTGCAGCCAACCCTCAGCTTCCAAAATCTGCACCCAGTCAGGGAATGTGGGACTGGGGGCTTCTGGGAGGGAGGTCACTCCTCACCTCCTATCCGGATGGCCAGGGGACCTGGCTCTCCTTCCCTAATCCACTCCACTCATGGCCAACACACCAGATTTTGGTTGCAGAGGTGCAGGGAGGTCTACACGCAGCAGTGGAGAGAAGGAAAGAAGAAAGACCACCCTTCCCCCAACCTGAGTACCCACTGGGAGCTCTGCTAGGTGCTGGCTTGCTCTACCTGTGCTAGCTTGCTTGTAACTTATGACAAAAGTGTGGGTGTGACACCCTTTTACAGATGTGAAAACAGGGGCTCAGAGAGGTTACTAACTTGCCCAGGCCACAAAGCCCAGCTGTCCAATCCCAGAGCCTAAGGTCTTGCCTCAGACTGTGGAGCACAGGTTTCTGATCCCAAACTCCTTTGTCTTTCTCCCTGCCAGAGTAGTTTCTTTCTTCTCTAGTCCACATAAAATGCCACCAGGATGATTCACTCATTTGTTTGTTTTCATTTTTAAGGCTAATACTAGCAACGGGGGTGTAGTTATGAAGCTATCAGTCATTCACTCCCTGGTGTGAATTACTTCAATCCGTTTGCTTCTGACCCCAGTTGAGTCTATCAAAAATAGGGGGGTGGGGGAGAGGTCAAGAGGGTCACATGCTCCCAGAAAAAATGGGAGACAATTCTTATTTATAGGAAAGCAGAGCGGCCCTCTACATATTTAGTATATAAACCCATTCCACTCATGGCAGATTGCCCGGCCCTGGATGTATTTCAGTTTGCAGCCCTTGCTCTACAATATCCCTCCAAGGGCTTGTCTGGCCTCTGCTTGCACACCCTGCTGATGGGGAACTCATTCCCTCCCAGGGCAGTGCCTTCCATCATGGGACAGTTCTGCTGGTTAGAAAGTGTTTTCTCCAGCTGACCTGAAATCTGGGAGACTCACAGGCTATCACGGCTGGACAAGAGCTTGGAGGTTTCCCACCCAGACGTCCTGAGCCTTTTCATCATCCCCGGAGACCCTGGTCATCACCCCTCCCCTTGGGCTCCTTGCTGGGCTCTATTGTGGCTGCCTCTCAAGCTGCATTTATTAAGTACTCATCCCAGAGGATGTATTTCCGGGCAACCATGTTCTCTGGGATGCTTTAACTCTGAAAGACCTTGGATTGGAAACCAGTGGCCTCCTCTGACCCCCTGGCTCTGCCGATCCTCAGAGAAGACAGGGAACACACCCACGGCCACCTGGTGAGGAAGCCTTAACAGCTAGCAGTTCTTGGACCAGAAACCCACACCCTGATTGGGCTTGGGATGGTCCCATCCAACTTGACCTGAGCAGAGAGAACGTGGAACAGGGACAGATGAGTGGAAAACTGATGGAGAGACAGGCAACACACAGAGGACTCAGGGCAGTCAGTGTCTCTCAGAGCGTACCAGGAGGAGGCAGCCATGGACACTGGGTCTGGGGACAGAGGCTGGATGGGAGCTGTGTGGGCATGCAAATAGAGGGCAGGTCCCTTCATTCCTTCAAACACACCTTCAGGAATAGAAAAGCTAGTGTGGCTAGCATAGTAAGGAAGACAGTGGTACGAGATGACATATGAAGTCAGATCTTGTTGCGCTTTGTAGGTTCTGGTGAAGAGTTTATCTCAATATGATGGGAAGCCATTGAAGGGTTTAGTTAGAGGAATGGCTTAAGTTTAATGGCATAATTTATGTTTAAGAAGATAACTGCCTAGTATTTGGAGAAAAGACTATAGGGGGGATAAGCGTGAAAGCAGGGAGGCCAGTGAGGTAGATATTGCCATATTCTACGTGAGAGATAATGGTAGCTTGAACTATGGTGGTTCACTGAAGAGAGAAGTGAATGCATGTGGGATATATATTGGAAATAGAACTACTAAGATTAGGTGATGGATTGGCTAGCTGTCATACTTGTTTGATCTCAGAGGGAAAGTTTTCAAAGTTTCACCATTAAGCTGATGTTTGCTGTTGGTTTTTTAAGTAGATATTGTTTGTTAGATTAAGGAATTTACTTTCTATTCCTAATTTGCTAAGTTTCTCTTTTTTAACATGAAAGGATGTTAAAGCTCATCAAACTTTTTTTTATGTGTTGAGATGTGTATGATTTTTTTCCCTTTTAATGTATTACTTTGATAAATTCTAAAATGAATTTTCTAACTTTAAAGCATTTTGCATTTCTGGAATAAAACCAACATGACCATGATATATAACCTTTTTATGAAGACACAACAATACCTGTCGATGCTGCCCACAGCCTCCTGACCCAAACTTCATACTCCCTCCTGCCTCTGAGCTCTCACCACCCATGTCTGCCCATTCCCCAGGGTTCCCCCCACCCATGGCTTTCCCACCTCCAGGCCTTTGCTCCCACTGGTCTTTGAGCTGTTCCCCCCCACCCACCTCTCCTCTGACTCTCAGACGCATCAGCAACCAGCACAGCTATGGTTTGGTTGTGCCCTTGGATATGCTGGTCAGCCCCTCAGCTGTGGCTCTCTCAGTCCTTACGATGGCCCTGCAAGCTAACTATAGTTATTCCTAATTTGCAGACAAAAAAACTGAGGCTCAGAAAAGGTAGATTTTTAAATTTTAGGATCACAAACGATTACGTGGAGAAATGAGACTAGGACACCAGCTCTCTAGATTTCAAATTCAATGTTCTTTTGAATACACTTCACATTCTACATTTCATGTGAAAAATATTCCAAACTATAGGATATTCCAAAAATATTCCAAACTTGTGTATATGAACAGAAAACAACAATGGAAACGTGGTTTTCACAGGATAAGTTTTATTTTCCTCTTCAATCCAATTTTTTTTTTTTTTTACCATGAGCGTGAATATTTCTATAACCAGGAAAAAAAAGAATAAACACTAAAGATAAAATCCTTCTCATCCCCCAAAGCCCAGTTCAAATGCTGTGTTTAACCTGGAAGGAGAGCTCCCTGGGGATTAGCAGCTCTGTCCTCCACACCTCAGTTGCCATGTCCCGTACTCCCCTTGCTATGGACTAAATTGTATCCCCCTAAAATGTGTACATCGACGCCCTAACACCCAGTGTGACTGTGTTTGAAGATAAGTCCTCTAAGGAGGTAATGAAGGTTCAATGAGGTCATAAGGGTGAGGCCTGGTCTGAAAGGATTAGTGTCCTTATAAGAAGAGACACCAGAGCGCTCTCTCGGTGTCCCCGAGCCACGTGAGGACACAGCGAGAAGGCTTGCAAGCCAGGGAGAGTCTTCACCAGAAACCAACTCTTCCAGACCTTGATCTTGGCTTTCTAGCCTCCCGAAATGTGAGAAAATAAATGTATGTTACTTCAGCTGTCCAGTCTGTGGTACTTTGTTATGGCTGCCCCAGTGGACTGAGACACCCCTTCAGCACAGAAGAAAGAGAGCTTGGAGCTGGAGCTGGAGTTAGAGTTAGGGGTAGGGTACTCATGAGACTCCACAGGGGAGCTTGTGGGGAAGGCAAGCTCCCAGACCTGCCCCCAGTCCCGAGATTACAAATGGCCAAGTCTGACAATGAACCTGAGACTCTAGTTTAACAAGGCCGCCATGATTTTGAGAGAGGAGGTCTCTCACAGCCCTTTGAGACTCGCTGGCTCAGAGGATCATACAGCTCCTTCCAAACTCCACCCCGTGCCCCATGTCTGTGAAGCCCCACTGCTGAGCTCCCTGCCTTCCCAGCCTAGCCCCATGTTTAGACATCAGGTCATTCTAAGTCATCTTCTTTCACCCTTTTTCATATTAAAACATGAGAATGCAGAGGTGAATGGGTGAAAATAAGCTGAAAACTTATAAAAGAGAAAACTAAATCCATGCACACTCCTGGAAGATGGACAAAAGTGCTATAAGTTACCCAAAAGTTCGCAAAATGCCCCATTGGAGGAACTAAAAATTACCAATAGAGTTAGCCCTTCGAATCCCCAGGTTCTGCCTCCACAGATTCAACCAACTGTGGATCAAAAATATTCGGGGGGTAAATATCCCAGATTGTTTAAAAAAAAAAAAACAACTTAAATTTGCCACACGCTGAGCACTATGTTGAATCCACACAAATGAAGTGATGTGTACGGATACTGTGCTGTAGCCTATATGCAAACACAGGTTATATACAAGTACTACACCGTTTTATATGAGGGACTTGAGCACTTTGGATTTTGATATCCGTGGTGGTCCTGACACCAATCCCCCACGGGTGGTCCTGAAACCAATCCCCCATGGGTACCTGAACTACTGCACTAGAAAAAAACAGAGACTGAGAATATTAATTGTATTCATTAGCTACTGCTACACAACAGATGGCCCCCAAATTGAACACCTTTAAACAAGTGTCTGAGGGCTGGGAATCCATAAAGGGTTTAGTTGGATGGTTGTGGCTCAGTCTCCCATGGGGTTGTTAGCAAGCTGCTGACCAGGGCTGTGGCACCCTGAAGGCTTGCCTGGGGCTGGTGGACCCACTGCCAAGTGCAATCATGGGGATGTTGGCAGGCTTAAAGGAGGTCTCCGTCTCTCCCAGGTGAGCAACTGCAAAGCTCACACAGCAGCTTGCTTCCCAGAGCAAGAGATCAGAGAGCAAGGTCCACATCGGAAGCCTTAGGATTTCATAATCTAATCTCAGATGTGACATACCACCGTCACTTCTACCATCTGCTGTTGGTCACACAGACCAACCTGGCACAATATGGGAGGGGACCACAACATGCGGGTGGCATGTGACTGCCAGGAGGTGGGGGTTGTTAGGAGCCATCTTGGAGGCTGCTTATAGCCCTTTTTTTTTTTTTTTTTAAACCAAATTGTCATTTGGACCAAAGGAATACCAACCAACAAGTTTTCAGCCCAACTGCCTTTAGCTAGATCCCAGGTGGCTTTGGAACCTGAACAGGAACTGAATGAGGGCATCTCCCTGTGTCCTGTGAGTGGAAGGCTGAGTCATGGTCCCCAAAGAAATCCAGGTCCCAATCCCTAGAACCTGTGTTATCTTAGGTGGAAAAGGGTCTCTGCAGATGTGATTAAATTAAAGATCTTAAAATGGGGGGGGGGGGTGATCTTGGACTATCCAGGTGGGCCCTAAAGGCAATCATGAGTATCCTTAAAAAAGAGGCAAATACTATGTTGCTGGCTTTGAAGATGGAGGGAAAGGGGCCATGATGAGCCAAGGAACGCGAGAAAAGCAGCTCTAGAGACTGGAAAAGGCAAAGCCGTGACTCTGCCTGAGAACCTCAGGAGGGAGTATGGCCCTGCTGACACCTTGATTTGGCCAATGAAAGTGATTTCAGACTTCTGACCTCCTGACCTGTAAGAGAATAAATGTGTGCTGTTGCAAAGCACAAGTTTGTGGTGCCGCATAGCGCCCGGTGTCAGGGGCACGTTCTTCCACACTTCACAGTGGGGATGGTGATGATAAGAATGAAATGATTAAACAGAGTTTGCAAATGTTTCGTGAAGAAACAGCTCCACTCAGTACAACTGTTCCTTGGTCGGCATCAGCCGAGATGGGCTTTTGTGGACTCAGTCTGAGATTTTGGCCTGTCAGCTGGAGGATTGTTCTGACCCCTCATTACCCCTCTTCTTCAGTTTTCTTTTTTGCTTGAAAACAAGATTGAATTATTTTTTCTTTCCCTCTGGGTGTTGAGTGTCAGGAAGCCTGTTAAATAAACATCCCTGTGAGAGGCGCTGATCGGTCCTCAGCAGGATGTGATTGTACCTCCAAGGCCACAGATGCAGTAAAGTTCTACTCCTGCCTTTGCCTGCCCTGCCCTGCCCTGCTCTGCCCTGCCCTGCTCTGCCCTGCTCTGCCCTGCTCTACTCTGCCAGGCTCTCTCTGCCTCTCCCGGGGCAAGTCCCTGTGCCTCCCTGGATTTAGTCCCCTGTCCTGTACATTCAGGGTAACAATAATATTGATTCATATTCTTCCCACCATGGTGATCAACCCCTTTGGCTCAGGTTAGAAATGATACTATAGGACTTATTTTTAGCTGAAAAGTACTAGTATTGCCATATGGGGGCTTTAATATGAAATGATCACCTATTAGTTTGTAAGCAGCCAATGCCTGAGCCCCCAAGAGTGCACGTCCACTCTGGTCTTCCCAGCCCCGGCCCTGGGACCACATGACTCAGTATCCAAAGGAGTAATGCCTCGCTCAGCAGGGAAATACAAGGATGGGACAGAAAAATGACAGCCAGGCTCTATGCTCACGAGTCAGTGCTGGATTCTGTTAATCAGTGTTTTGAATGGCACTCCTGGGCCTGGGGCTGGGCCCTCCATAGGCTCAAGCACCTCCCAGGGTTGACAGCTGCTCTCCCACCCCTTCTACAGCAGAGCCCTAGCTGGTGGCAGAACTAGGAGTACAACTGGGAATGAAGCCATTGCCCAGCCAGGGACCTCTGATATGTCGACTCACCCTCCTTTCTAGCAGGTCATCTGGTCCAAGGAGTTGGTCCTGGAAGGACAGACATGGCAGCTGTCCTCTAGAACCTGTGAAGGACCCTCGCTGGGCCACATTCCCTAGTTCGTGCCTCTGGTTCCTGAGTCATTTTACACTTCCTCATGGACAGTCCCAGGCATCTCAGGCCAGGGGCAGAGCTAAGAAGGGCCACTGAGCCAGAGACCCTGGAGCTGCCTCAGGAGTCACCACGGGTGGGGATCCAGAAAGCAGCTCCCTTTCACCAGGCTGCACATTGGCCGTCTGTGTAAGAGTTCATCTGGGTCTGTGATCTAGTTCAATCCCCTCATCGTGTGGAGTCAGGCCCAGAGGACACACAGTGAGACAGGCAGCCTGGGATCCAGGCCTCTGGTCTCCCAGCCTGGGGCTCTGCCCACTGTACTTCATGTCCTCTCTCCTCTGTAGCTCCTTCCTCCCTGGTGTGCAGATCATGTTCCATGATCCAGAATCCACGTGAACATATGTGCAATGTGAAGTACTTTTCTTATTCCAAACCCGGGGGCGATTTCACCAACCTACAGCTGATGCCTTAACCAGGATGCAGCCTCTCCAAAATGATTGTTTAAACACCACACCCGATACCAGGTGAACGATAAATAAGACCGTGCCACGTGTGGTTTCTCCTTATGGATGGTAGTCTAAGCCCTCCCACTGACTCCCTGAAGGACCTGGGGATTCCTTTTGCCTCTCTGGGCCTCAGTCTTCCCATCTATATAATGGCGGTGTTGGACCAGAAGCTCTTTGGGCCCCCTTGCTCCTTGATCTGTCCTCATTCTGTAAGGCCAGGGGCCAGATCAGCCATCATGGGACTGCGCTCAGGAAGGGGCTGCTCCTCTTGGATGACACACCAAGGCAGACATATGGCAGGATCTTTGGAACCAGATTTGCAGAGGGGAGATTCAGCCCACCTCCAATAGCTTGCCTAGTGCTTAAGAGTGGCATACAAAGCCACACTTTGCAATTGCAGATGTACCACTTATGAGTGAATTGTTTTCTCTTGGAGCCTCCATATCCTTATTTGTCAACCGAAGCTGATAACACTTGTTCTCATAGCAGAGTTGGAAGGGTTTGTCACAGGGCCTCCTAATTATCCTCCAGCATCTGTCTTCCCACAGAGCCACAGAAATGGAAACCCCGAGATGACCACCCAAAATAAAGACTACATTTCCCAGCTGCCCTTACAGCTAGTTGTACCGTGTGACTAAATTTTGGCCAAGGGGAGTGTTTGGGGCAGATTTGGGAACCCTTCCTTAAAAGCAGCTGGCATGAATATTTTGCTGTTTTGTCTCATCCCTCCCTCTATCCTGGTGTCTTAAATATGGATGTGGTAGCTACCATTTTGGAGCACACAGACAGCACCCACGGCTCAGGATGACCAAACGGTGAATTGCAAGGGATGTGCATCCGTGAACGCCATTTGTCACTTCTCTGAACTGCGTGTCTCTGGGCTTCTTCTACTTATTTAGAGAAATCAACTCCTGTTTTATGTAAGTCCCTGTTTTGGGAGTCTGTTCCTCAGATCTAAACTTAATCCTCACTCACTGCCATGGGATCTGATGAAACGAAATGCTTCTTATCTAACCAAGTCACCTCCTCAGGATAGCATGGAAACTCCTTAGCCTGACACGTAAGGCCTTTCATGATCCGTTCCCCTCTGACTGCTCTAGCCTTGACTCTCTTACTGCTCCCGACCCTGCCCATCCTACTCCAGACACCAGCCAGCAGGAGCTACTCACAGCTCCCCACGCCACCACGCTCCTTCTCATCTTTGGCCTTTTGCACATTCAACTCTGTCTTCCAGAAATGCCGTCTCTGCCCCAGCCCTTTTCAGCTTTCAAGATTCAGCTCAAGTATCACCTCTTCCAGGAAGCTTCCCTGATCTTCCCAAGCTTTGTTTTGCTCCACTTCCTGTTCCTCTTTTCTCTTTGGGTACCTTGGGATGTCCCCATGCTGCATGAGAGAAACACACCAGTCCCCATATCTGTCTGCCTCCCCAGTCTGTGAGCAGCCTGAGGACAGGGACAGTGTCTGATCCATCTCTGCACCGCCGGGGCCTGTTACAGGAGCTGAGTGGAGGGAGGCATGATGGCTGGCAGGTGCTTGCTAATGTGGAAACTTCTGGGCCTTGGCAAAGTGCTGTGCCTAGGAAATCGTGTTTGAACCAGAAAGAGCTGACTGGAGATAGAGGTGAAAGACAAGGGCATCCTGAGCCCCTGCTCCCCTCCTGTGGTCACAGAGGAGTCAGACATTGCTGGATCTAAGAGGCCCTTGTGTTCCTTGGCAACTCTGTACTGTGTCATTAACGGTGGGCAGCGTTTCAGGCTCGCTCAGTCAGCAAATGTGTGACGAGGCACTTGGCCGCCGCCAGCATTTTGTATTGCAACCATTGCCTCATGATGGCACATAACCAGGGATGATAACAGGATGGGAAAGTCCGTTGACTGGGTTTCACACAGAGCACGCATTTGGGATGCACAGTTTATGGCCCCAGCACTCTGCTCGCCATGGACATTTTTGAACAGCTTTTCTACAACTTTCTGTGGCCTTGTCTTCTGTTGGCCCTTTTGTCCCCCTCATAGCCCCTCCTTGTACAGTGGGGAAGACTGGGGCTGAGAGGGCAGAAGTTGCCCAAGGAGGAGAGAGCAGGGGCAGAACCCAGGTCCTGAACCCCAGCCCTGTGCCCTTTGCACCACCTCTGCCAGTTTGGTGGTTGCTGTCTAATGATTAACTGTGGGTTAAGATAAGGACATTTTAGTGAAAGCCCTATCACAAGGGTCAATAAAGGGACAGATCCGTTACAGAGCCTTTGAACCAGGAAGATAGAGTCTGTTGATTTGGGAACATAATCTTATTTTTTTTTAAATTTTTATTATGAACAAGCTTCAATATACACAAGAAACAGAATAAAACAAATCCCCTGTGCCCATGAGCAGCCAGCTTAAGCACTTACCAACACTTCCCATTCTTGGTAACATAACTTGGAATGGTCTTTCCTCCTAGGAAACTAGAGGAGACACACACTACAGCCAGGACGAGCTTTTCAAATGAATACAAACCGGATCATGTCAGCCTTGCCTCCTTCTTCCTCAAAACTCTAGTAGGATCCTCTGCTGTAGGAAGAAAGACAAAGCAGAACCCCCCCTTCACCCCCAGCCCCGGACAACCTATCTCTGGACTGCTTTTCAGTGAGGGGAAAATATACTTCTCTCTTGTTTAAGCCACTTTTATTTGGGGGTTTCTGTTATAGTAGTAGCTCATAAACCTGGCTGCATATTGGAATCCACTGAAGAGCTTAACAAAACAAAACAACAGCAAAACCAGACAACCAGGTACCTACAACACCGGGTGGTTCCAATTCCATTGGTCTGGAGCGTTGTTCAGGCATCGGTGTTTTTAAAAGCTGTCCAGATGATGCTAACAGGTGGCCACAGTTCAGAACCACTGTGTAAGTATATGTGTCTGAACTCATTCTAGTTGATTCATGGCTCTGTTGAAAGGTCATCTCTCCGAAGAAGTCCCAGGCGGGAGGCACTCAGGGATCCCCCCTCTGTGCTTCCACAGGCTTGGTGCGAGTCTCTTTTAGAGGGACATGGCAGTTGATTGCATTAGCTTTGTTTGGGGAAGCTCTAGTCTGAACTCCCCGCTATCTTCTGAGCTCTTCCAGGGTGGGACCATGTTAGATTTATCCAGGTGCTGGGCCAGGAGTTGGAATTCTTACCTGGGCCTCCAAAGCCCTGCATGGTCTGGTCCCTGCCTATGCCTCCAGCCCCTTCCAGAGCCATTCACCCCTCCACACTGCCTGCTTCTGCCCATGTGTCTTGGATGCACTTGGATGCCTCCTTTCTCAAGGCCTGTGAGAACGCCTGCCCTTTCACCTGCGCCTTTAACCTGCCTCTTCATGTACCTGGTCAATCCCTACTTGTTCTTCAAATCTCACCCTCTACTCTTGCTAATCAAAGAATGGTCTTGGCACTGGCAGCTTTGGCATCACTGGGCACCTTGTTAGAATTGCAGAATGTAAGGCATTTACAGTTAACAAGGTTTAACAAGGTCCCTAGAATATGTAGGATGCTATGATGGCCAATTCTGACTCAAAAATAGGATTGGGGTAGAGGAGGCGGGAGCAGAGGGCTGCTGTTTTTAAAAGAAAGGAATGCTGGGCAAACAGAAGACATGTTGTCCACCATACGTGTGATGTATCTGCACGATGGAACACTGTTGCCCGCATGGCCTGCTCCAGGTAGGCCAGAGGGCAGAAACTCAAATGCCTACAAGCGCTGTCAATGAGTTAATCACTGCATTTGTTTCCCATTTGATAGCTGTAAGAAATTATCACAAACTTAGTGGCTTAAAACAACACAAATTTATCATCTTACACTTCTGGGGGCTCAGAAGTCTGAAATGTGTCTCACTCGGCTAAAATCAAGGTGTTGGCAGAGATGCATTCCTCCTGGAAATGCTGGGGGGGAAATTGTCCCCTTGCCTTTTCCAGCTGCTTGCATTCATTGGCTTGTGGGCGCATCACTTCAACCTCTGTTTCTGTCATCACATCTCCTCTGGTGTTGACATTCCTGCCTCTCTCTGATAAGGACCCGTGTAATGGCGTTGGGCTCAAACACATAATCCAGAATGATCTTCCCACCACTGAGTCCTCAATTGCAGGTGCCCCTGTACTGCCATGTGCTCTGTTTCCTCCCCCGTGTTATTTGTGTGTTTGTGTGAGAGCCTTGACTCTAGTCTGAACTCAGACACTCATCCCCTGTGTGAACTTGGGCAAGTCTCTTTCCCTTTCTGGGTCTCAGTCTCCTCAACAGCATGCTGAGGAGCAAAGGGAGGTAAAGAGCAAAGAAGCCAGGCAGGCAGTCGGGAAACTGAGTTTTTGCAAAATATTCAGGGCTTGTTTGCTTTGACTTCATTCAGATTTTGGTCATGTTCACAGCCTGTAAACTTTACTTAGCGGTTCACTTAGGACAAAAGGAGGGGAGAAATGTATAGTTTCGTTTGCTTTTTACAAGTATCTTTATTTAAAATTTTCCATTCCCTGTAACTCCCTCAGTGTCTTGAGCCAGTCTTCCATCCTCAGTTCAAACGCAGAGAATTGAGGCACCTGTTATGCTCAGTGTAGAATAAACACCCAGTGCAGCTCGCGTGTCTTTTTTGTTTAGAATCTGTCTGTTCCGTTCATTATCTCAGAGCCTGGAATCTTCTCCAGTAACCTCCTAAACATATAAGGCTCCAAAATACTGAAGTCTAGAAATAGCTTCTCGTCCCCCACCAGCCAGTGTAAATACATCCTGGGTGACATTCCTTGTTGACAATGAACTGACTGGCTTGTGTTATCTCACCATTTCTCCATCAGTCCTTTTAGTCTAAACACTCACAGTGGCTCCAAGCCCAACCTCCTGACAAAGGCCTGGATCTTTTCTGCCAATTAAAAAGCTGAATCCAAGACAATCCTGCAAAATAGTCCACCCCTCTGCAAAAATAATTTGTGCATTTACCCCTCCCAGCCTGCACATTCACCCTTTTTTCCAAACCACACATGTCAAGCATTGGGGAAAGTTTTAGGTATTTTTTGTTTTTGGATGCTTTTGCAAATGCCTTGCCACAGGACTACTGTTCTGACGCCAGCCACAGCTGATGAAGTGTCTAGGGTGGGTGTGCTGGATGGAATCTAGAGACAGACAAAACATTCACTGGATAAGTCTGTTTCTGAAAACCATCTGTAATGGGGTCATAGAATCCCCAAAGACCACTTAAACCAGTGCTTCCCAAATATGGCTGCACATCAGAAGCATATGGGGAACTTAAAACAATTCCTGGGCCTCAACCAACACATAATAATTTAGAATCTCTGACGGTAAGACACAGGGAGCTTGTAATTTTTTTCTTTTTGAAGCTCTCCAGACAATTACGTTGCTCAGCTAGGTCTAGGTCACCCCTTCTCTGGGATTCCCCTCTACAGGATTTTGCCAAATGGTCGTCTATCCCTCCTGCACTCCTGCAGTCATGAGGGGCTCACCACCTTTCCAGGCAATCCCTCCCATCCATCCTTAGCCAGCTGCGCTTGTCAGGAAGTTCTCCTCTGCCCCTTGTAACTTCCCCTCACTGGTCTGGCTCTGCCGTCTAGGACCCTGCAGACCACATCTGCTTTTGCCTTTCAGAGATTTGGAGGGTGCAAACTGTCTCTTGAGTCCCAAGGGGAGGATACCCCCAGTTCCTTCAGCTGCTCCTCACAGGACACAGCCTCCAACTTCTCCCCCATGGGGTCAGTTCCTGTCTGCCACTGGCCTCTCTCACCTTCCAGAACTTTCCAATGCAGTCTGACCACATGAAGACGAACACTTCATCATGGACTCACTCACTGCTTCTATAGAGGCCTGTCAATGATTGACCGAATAATCATTCCGTCAATCCACCATGGAGTGCCAGATGACCAAGGCGTGCTCGGCTGGCTACGTGGTGTGGGGGAGGCGGGAGGTATTACACGGATGCTGGGGAAACCAGAAGAAAACATGAGCACAGACGTGGCAGGATGCAAGACGTAGTGTTATTGGTGAAGAACTACATTTTGCAGAAGGACTTTGCATATCCTAAGGATGACATGGTACCAAAGGATTGCACAGAGATGTAGCTTAAGGAAAGAACTATGTGAAGCAGTCAGGTTGAAGCAGGAGAATGTGAACACTCTAAACATGTGAAGAGGTAGGGATTTAATACAGAGAATTGGGCGCTGACGGGTGGAACTGCTGGAAGGGCCAGCGAGAGAAGTAGGGCTTGGGTAGTCCTTCAGGATTGACTTCCAGAACAAGATGGACATGGCCCACCAGCCTTGTCACTATCTGAAGCCACCTCTGGAGCTGTTTAGCGCAAGACACACCCCTGCAGCCATGATTCAAAGAGCAGGTAGCCGGAGTAGAGCTGCAACCACAGACGCCATCCCACACCCAGGAAGCGAGGGAAGGGACTGAAAAGGCTTATTGCAGAAAATCCTCACATTTCTGCTACCTTGCCAGTGATGTCTCAAAGGGGCAGGCAGGTCCTCCACCTTCCACATCTAGTAGAGGTAATTGGCAGCACCTAGTCCACAGCCAGAACTCTAGGGGCAAACAAGCCTGGGAAACTTAGATCTTAGCTTCCCGACCTCTCCTCTCCGGCCAAGAGGGTGCAGTGGAGGTGGAGTGTGAGATGCCTGTTCAGCATGTCCATAGTAGCAGCCTTTACAGCAACAACAGACCGTCTAAATATCCATCAACAGTCCCCCTACCATGGAATTCTGTGCCCCCTTAGGGAGAATGATGTTGTCTGGTAATTAATTAGTGAAATGAGGAAAGGTTGATAATAAATCACTAAGGTAAGCAAAAAAAAAAAAAAAAAAAAAAAAAAGAGCAGGCAGCAAAACAAGGATCATCATATAATTTTATTTCAGTTAAAATCATTTTTGAAAAATTCAGCGGAAAAAGTACCAGAGAGATGAATGACAACTTTTGGGTGAAAGGATTGAAGGTATTTTTTCTCTTTATTTCTTCATCCTATTCTGTTTTCCAAGCTTTCTACAGTATGCATATATTCTTTTTGTCCTTAGGACAAAAAAATAGTATTTTAAAAATGCACAAATATAAACTCTTCTTAATGGAACTGGAATACAGCAGTGAAGGTGGAAGACAGTCAGAAATTAGTGAACCAAGAGAAAAAACAGAAGGGACGCCCAAAATAGGGTAAGGAGAGTCTCGTTCATGGATGGCAATTTAACAAGGTGCATGATGCGGGAGGAAGAAATGCAAAATATAACTAGGATCCAGTCTCCGACTGCTGTGTGACCTGAGAAACGCCTGCCCCCATCGAGGTCTTTGTTTCCGCTCCCAAACGAGCGCCTTGCGAGGGAGAGTGCTCTGGCGGAGGCCACGATGCCCTGGCGGTGCAGGGACAACGGGACAGGGGGAAAGGTGGGGCTCTGCCCCCGCCACTCCCCCCGCCCCCCCCCCCCCGCGGGAAACCCGGAACCGCTCCCTGGAGGGCGGAGCGGCCGCGGCCAATGATCTCAGCGCCCCACGCACAGGCGGAGCCTCTTTGGCCGCTGACCTCAGGACTGAGCGAGGCGAGAGGCTGGACTAGACTTTGGAGAGCGTGAATCTGCACTTGAGCGTGAGCCTGAGACTGACACAGGTAACGAGTGCCCTTCTCCCCTCAGACCCCTGGGGCAGGTCGCAGATCCTTCCGCGCGATGGAGGTTTCCTTCCTAGGCCTTGGCTTTCCCATCTGGGGGCCGGCCTTTCTGCCCAGCGTGCACTACAGGACCCTCTCCACGCTCCCCATCCCTCCTCCTGCACCAGGGTCCTGAGGTGGCGCCTGTTGGGCATCCAGGACGTAGAACGCCCTTCTCCTCCCCCCAGGCTTTCCCCGGTTAGCTGGACCTCAACGCTCCCGCCCACCCAGTCCACTCCGGCCAAGGGTCTCTGACTGTAGCCAAGAGGCCAGGACGCGCGCCCCTTCCCCACAGGAAGGGTGAGGTGGGTGCCACCTGGTCCTCAGTCAGCCAGAATGTCTGCTCCTTGGCACAGTGGGTACTAATACAGGGAACGGAAGAAATTGCCCATAGTCAGGAAGACACACAAAACTAGGGCTGTGGGACCCCCCGGCTAAGGCTCCCTCCTGTTCTTACTTGCTATGTGTCCTCAGTGAGCCCCCGAACCTCTCTGGTCCCCAGCCTTCTTCCAGAATGGGGGTCATCATCTGCTCTGATCAATCCAGGAGTTTCCGTGAGTTAACTGCGGAGAGCGCCTACAAACTGGAAAGCCTGGGGCACCAGTGAGCAGTGATCTTCTATATGCCAGTGGAGGTGCCAGGACAGACCCCATCCAGGCCCCTAGAATAGGACTCGCCTTAGCTGGGCATGAAGCATTTCCCAGCCTTGGTCTGTGACCACCCATCCTGCCCGATTAGCCCCTCCACTCCCACCCATGGATTGGTGACTCCTTATGCCCACCTCCCCGGGGATCCCTCCTTCCTCAAACCCAGGCCTATTGGACCCAAGAGTGCTTCTGTCCCAGCATGGGGCAGAACCCTGAGCAGAGGGGAACCTGAGTGCACCCCTGATAGGTCTGCTGGCTCAGCTTCCCCCCAAGAGAGAGCTTTCCTGGGCAGCATTGATTTTACGGAGTTGAGGACCTGGATGGGGTGCTTTTCTGGATGAGTTCTTTGCTCCCCTCCCTGCCCAGGGGCAGAAGGTGGGGAGATGGGGTGGGGTTGGGGAGGTAGGGCAGGTGCAATTCCCTTTTGCTGCTGGGTGTGGCAAGACTCAAGTGAGAGCAGAGGTGGAGGGATTGCCATCCTGGCTGGAGAGTGACTGCTTCAGTGCAACTAGGAACTTTCTACACCATTTAGATTTCATTAAATACATTTCATATACTGTTTAAATTTTACAATTGCTGTTTTAATCAAGTCTACACTGTTTTCAGAGTTGTAGGCAACAATAAATAGGCCCTTGTTTTCCCAGCTGCTACACTCCTGGGAGGCTGAGACCTGTGCCTGGGAGGCTGGGCTAGGCTGGTTTCTGAGTGTACTGCCAGCTCTGATGTCCTGGGTGGAGTGTGCCAGGCTTTTATATGCTTGACCCCATTCAGCATCACTTCATGAGGCATTTCACATGTGAGGAAACTGAGGCACAGAGGTGCAGTGAAGCAAGGCCCTGTCTAAGAGAACAACTCTGTCTCTGAGTTCCTCTGTTTCCTACTCCCTTCTTAGGTCAATTAAAAAGCCTTTGTGAAAATTTTAATGTTTCCTGAGTATATCATTTAATAACTATCTACTAAGCAGCTGCTCTGTAGCAAGCATGATTCCAGGCAGCAGGGACATAGCAATGAACAAAGCTGGAAAAACAAATTCCTGCCTTCATGGAGCTGATGTTTTATGGGGAGGGGGAGTAGGAGGCAGACAATAAACATATAAGTGGGTAAATATACTATTTGGTATGTCAGATGAGGAAAAATAAAGCATAGTACGGGGGATAGAGGGTGCTGGAAGTGAAGAAAGTTGCAGCTTTATAAAGTGTGGTCAGGGAAGGCCTTGCTGAGGTGGTGACATTTGAGTAAAGACCCGGAAGAGGTGAGGGAATGAGCCAGCGGACAGATGGGACATGGTGGAGTTGGACCAGAGAGTTCTTCAGGGTCTTTGTACACCTTACAATCCATGTTTGTTCCAAGGATACCCCTTTATGCTAGAATCTTGGGACATCTGAGCTGGTGCGCCTTTGGGGACCAGTTGGTCCCCTCTCACCTGCTCCCCCTGGTTCCTCCTGTCCCTCTCCAGAGTAGTAAGCATGCTGTGCTTCCTGGTGCCCTGGCTTCGCTGCCTCCGTGGCAGGACCGCCCCGTACTCGTCGGCAGCAGCTCTCCCGAGCCCTGTCCAGAACCCAGACATCCGCTACAACCAGCTGTTCATCAACAATGAGTGGCAAGATGCGGCCAGCAAGAAGACCTTCCCGACAGTCAACCCTACCACAGGAGAGGTCATTGGCCACGTGGCTGAAGGAGACTGGGCTGATGTGGACCGGGCGGTGAAAGCAGCCCGCGAGGCCTTCCGCCTGGGGTCTCCATGGCGCCGCATGGATGCCTCCGAGCGGGGCCGGCTGCTCAACCGCCTTGCCGACCTGGTGGAGCGGGATCGCGTCTACTTGGCCTCCCTGGAGACCTTGGATAACGGGAAGCCTTTCCAGGAGTCTTATGTCTTGGACCTGGATGAGGTCATTAAGGTGTACCGGTATTTTGCTGGTTGGGCTGACAAGTGGCATGGCAAGACCATCCCCATGGATGGTGAGCATTTTTGCTTCACCCGGCATGAGCCTGTTGGTGTCTGTGGCCAGATAATCCCATGGAATTTCCCCTTGGTCATGCAGGGCTGGAAGCTCGCCCCGGCGCTGGCCACTGGCAATACTGTGGTCATGAAGGTCGCCGAGCAGACCCCTCTTTCTGCCCTGTACTTGGCCTCCCTCATCAAGGAGGCGGGCTTTCCCCCCGGCGTGGTGAACATCATCACAGGTTATGGCCCAACAGCAGGGGCAGCCGTCGCCCACCACATGGATATCGACAAAGTGGCCTTCACTGGCTCCACCGAGGTGGGCCACCTGATCCAGAAGGCAGCCGGCGAGTCCAACCTCAAGAGAGTGACCCTGGAGCTGGGCGGGAAGAGCCCGAGTATTGTGTTGGCTGACGCTGACATGGGCCACGCCGTGGAGCAGTGCCACGAAGCCCTGTTCTTCAACATGGGCCAGTGCTGCTGTGCAGGGTCCCGGACCTTCGTAGAAGAATCCATCTATGACGAGTTTCTCGAGAGAACTGTGGAGAAAGCGAAGCAGAGGAAAGTGGGGAACCCCTTTCAGCTGGACACCCAGCAGGGGCCCCAGGTGGACAAGGAGCAATTTGAACGAATCCTGGGCTATATCCAGCTTGGCCAGAAGGAGGGGGCAAAACTCCTGTGCGGTGGGGAGCGTTTCGGGGATCGTGGTTTCTTTATCAAGCCTACAGTCTTTGGTGGTGTGCAGGACAACATGAGGATCGCCAAGGAGGAGATCTTTGGACCTGTGCAGCCCCTGTTCAAGTTCAAGAAGATCGAGGAGGTGATCGAGAGGGCCAACAACACCAGGTACGGCTTGGCTGCTGCTGTGTTCACCCAGGACCTGGACAAGGCCATGTACTTCACACAGGCTCTCCAGGCGGGGACAGTGTGGGTAAATACCTACAACATCGTCACCTGCCACACGCCATTTGGAGGGTTTAAAGAGTCTGGCAATGGGAGGGAGCTGGGGGAGGATGGGCTTAAGGCCTACACGGAAGTGAAGACAGTCACCATCAAGGTTCCACAGAAGAACTCCTAAGCATGGCCGCCATGAGACCCGACTCCAGGCCAGCGTGTCCACTACTACCTACCAGTAGGCGCCGAACGTGTTTTAGTGCCTTTATTTGTTCCAAGTGAACTCTTAGAACCTCAACTAAGGAAACGATGAAAACCAGAGCTTCTCTAAAGCAAGGGTGCGGGGCAGGGCTCAGTCCTCTCCCTCTGCGCCCCAGCCCTAAGCCCCTCGGAGGCCCTGAGTAACTTCCATGAAAACTTAGGAAGACAGATTAAAAACCACTGATCTGGACTTTTAGTTCTTCCTGCTGATCCAAGGACTTCCCCATGGATTAACCTGCTGACTTAGTGGATGAACTCACCTCAAACATGGGTGTTTCGATGGATGCCAAATCTTGGCCCCGTTCTTGATTGGCTGAACCTGAAAGACAAGGGTGCTTTTCGTTTTCTAAGTAGCCAACAGTTGTTTTGCTACTGATTTTCTTTAATTTTAGGGAAGGAATGGCAAAGAATGCATGTATGTAACCATTCCCTTAAAATAAGCTCAAAACAACTCACATGTCCATCCACTACTGACTGAATAAACAGAATGTTTCCATGGAGTATTCCTTGTACTATTCAGCCATGAAAAGAAGGAATAAAGTACTGACACATGCTACCAAAAGGGAAGATCCTTGAAAACATGCTAAATGAAAGAAGACAGACGTTCAAGGCCACATATTGTATGAGCCCATTTATATGAAATATCCGGAATAGGCAAATCCATAGAGACAGGTAGATTAGCGCTTGCCGGGGCTTGGGGAAGGACTAGGAAGTAACTGCTAATGCGTATGGGATTATTATTTTTTTTTGGTGGGGGAGGTTTTGAAATACTCTGGAATTAGATAGTGGTGATGGTTGCACAACTTTGTGAATACTCCTGTACTAAAAAGCATTGTATTGCATACTTTGAAAGGGTGAATTTTGATATGTAAATTGATTTCTATTGAAAATTAAAATAAACACACATCTTGTTTGCAAATCAATTTTGTATCAATATCCTCTTGCTGCTGAATGTTTTACAGGGTCTTGGGGATGGAAGAGATCCAGTTAGTCATCTGGTCAACCCCCAGCCAGGTGCAAAAGTCCCCTCCACAATATTTCTAGTTTTCTTTTTGTTTTCCCCTGTCTGGGTGACAACGTGCAACTTTCAGACCTACAGAGAAAACTCTGGTTCCTCCTGCCTGGAGTAAGTGCATGTCAGATGTCATTTCAAGGCTTCCACTGGCATTGTCCCCCAAACTCTACGAAAATACACCACCGCTCAAGCCAATCTCAGCATCAGGGGTTTCAGAGGTTCAAACCTGAGAGTTCACTATGCTTATTGTTAGTCTTGAGTCTGCAATGGATGGGAGTAACTCCAATCCAGCAGGACACGACACAGAAACAGAATGCCAATCCCCTCTCCTCCTGTTCCACCTTTCTATCACCTTGCTCATAAATTACACTTTTAGGTCCACTCGGTCTTGTGAATGCACACCCCAGGCATCTCATTAGCATCCTGTTATCTCACCTAGGCATCGAGATGATTTTATTCAGTGTCTGACCTTGGAGTTGGCCTGAAACTGCTTCCAGAGGATTCAGGTTCTGTTTAGTCCCCTCATCTCCCCTTCCCAGGACCTCCTTTCTATGCCATTTGTCTAAGGCTGGGGTGACCCTGACTGTCCCCCAAAGTGCAGCTTTCATCTACGCTTGGAGACTGTTGGCACTTTGCACAGTAGTGAAAGTTCTAATGAAATGGGGAAACGGGAGTGAGTAGGTGGGTGAATGGGTGGGGGTCTCTAATGACTGTTAAGCGACATCTCAGTGTTTGAACAGATCCATTCCTCATTTGCTTCTCCATTCTTCTAAACCAGGAGAAACTTGGTACCGGGTGTCCCAGTATGGGGTGGGACTGGGAAAGGGCAATCTTCTAGGTCTCTTATTTCCATTCCTGAAATTCTGAGCCTAAAGAGGCAGACAGGTCCGATTCCTAGTGAGCTCTGCCCCTGTTGCCCCGCTGCACTCATGACATTACGCTGGATGCAGGGCCCTGTGAGCAGGGAGGTGGAGCTGGGCGTCAGTTAGTGCAGACACTGCTTGCAGGCCTTTACTCGGTCATAGGGAGTGCATTTCGGGGGCACCCACCCATTCAACAAACTTACATCAAGCTCTACTCTGCCAGGCGCTGTCTATGCCAGGTGCCTTTACATGCCACTGAAGCGTCACACAATCCTATAAAGGAGGCAGTGGGGTTGCCCTTTTGTTTCACATGAAGTGGAAGCTGAGAGATTTAGCAATGTCGCTCATTTGGACCCAGTACACAACAAGCCAGACGGGGCAAACTGAGAGTACATCTAACCCAACCTCAATGCCTGATGAGCCCTAATACTCAGCTTCCTTGCTGGATCCAGCAGGGCTGCTGCTCCGTTACACAGTCACAATGCTTCCCTTGATCAGATCTCAGATACCAGGCCATTCAAGAGCTTTGGTTTGGGTTGATTCTACTCTGGGTGTAAGACTGACCTCTGGTGGGCACCTGGTTAATTAATTTGCTCAGATCATTTATTGGTTTTTTGTTTGTTTGTTTGTTTTTAGAGGCTAAGTAAGGTTCTGGCTCTAGGCAGGTTGTAGGGACAGAGAATTGAAGGAGGTACTCCCTGCCCTGTAGGAGCTCATAGTCTGGTGGGGAGGCAACTACAGAACAGGGGAAAAGTGCTCTAATAAGTGGAAGTGCAGAGGACAAGAGATCACAGAGAGTATTAAGCACCCACAATGTTGATAAGGCCCCCACAATAGTTATTATCTCATGTAATGCTTCTAATGACCCTCAGGCACTTATTATAATTTCACACCTGATAAATAAACATAGTGGCCCAGAGATGTTCAGCTAGGAAGTGGAGCGAGGACGCAAAGTCAGGGCTTCTGACTATACTCCGCCCGGCTCAGCCGAAGGGAAAGGCCAGGCGGGAGGAACATGGGATCCTACTGGATGAGAAGGAGGTAACCAGGTAGAGATGCAGGAGGAATGTTCCTGGGAGCGGCAAGGGCATGGAGTTTGTGGAAACGCATGGAGGATGCCAGGAATGGTGTGAGGAAGAGAGAGGAAGGGAGGCAAGGCCTGGGAGGAGGCAGGGACAGGCTGTACACCTGGCGGGAAAGTCGACATGTTATCTAGCCATGGGAAGCCATGAGGGTTTTCAAAGGAAAGTGAGTGACAGGGTCATCTTTGGGTTTCAAAGCTGGTCTCTGCTCTAGTGCGCAGGATCAGTCAAGGAGTCAAGCTTGAGCCGGAGGCCACTCAGGACACTGCTGCCCAGGCCAGGGATGCTGCCCTGACCAGCTGTGAGGATGGGTGGAAGATACTGGGAGCCAGGAGGTGACTCCATGTTCCTGGCTGGGGTCACCAAGCGGGTGGTGGTGCCAGCACTGTGAAAGGGAACCTAGCTGGAGGAGCAGGTTTGCGGGCAAGGTGGTGAGTTTATTCATGTATTCAATAGGTTTTAATCGAGTGCAGACTGAGAGAAGCCTGGCACACAGTAGGTGCTCTGCAGATGTATGTGGTGGGTGAATTTATGAATGGAGATGAGAGGCTTCTGTCCCCACCCCCCCACCCCTACTTCCTAGTGATAACAATTTGTACTCCTCCCTCCACAGCCAGCCACACCCTAGTACCACAGGGGAGGTTTAGGCTTGAGGAAGAGACAGCCATAGCGAGAGGAGACACAGGTAACTCTGCCTGCTCGTACCACACACTTCTCAGTCCCTGGATGCAGTCAAAGCTGAACTCAGAGGCAGAGCTGACCGAGTGGACTTCACACTCCAGGAAGGAGAAGTCAGCCCCACTGAGCCTAGTGAGGGCAAGTACCCGGATCCAGCTCTGCCCTGGGCGATGGGCTTCCATGCTGAGTTCACTACTCAGCTGCAGACACCAGGGCACTTTAGTTTCCCTTAATTAACGAAAGTACCACATACTAACCATTCTCTGATTTAATGTTCAAGAGGCCCCGGTGAAGGCTGGGAGCGAGGAAATTCATTAGAGGGACTGTTCACTGTCGATTGATTTGCTCATTCTTATTAATTTTTCCTGCATCACGCATCCCTGGGGGAGATGAGGGGAGGACAATGTCTTTTTAAAGACATAGGATTAAAGTACCATAAAACCTGAAGGAAAAAAAAATCCATTTTGACTAAAACTCAGGCTTTTTTAATTTAAGGTGGGAAGTGGGTACATTTGGGATTGAACTCGCTTTTGAATTCTTCCTTGAACCCAGTTAGTTGTAACTCAGTTGACAACAGAAGACCGAGATGCGGGCTGCCAACTGCTTACAGCAGCAAGTCCAACCCCCCACTTGCCACTACAGATCCCAGCAGCCACCACTGGTCACCCCTCATAAACTACACTGCCCTTCTCCACCCCTGCTCCTTTCACATGCTATTTCCCTAGCCAGGAATCCCCCATTCCCACTCCAATCCCCAGCTCATATGCCTCCTCTTCTCCTCTTCCAGGAAGTCTTCCATGATCTTCCCTGATCTTCCCCCAGCTCCAATCACAAAGCAGACACCTGGTGCTGCCTGGCAGGTGTGGGGACAGAGCCAGGAGTGCAGTTTCCAGGCTCTTGGCCTCACATGGAAAGGTGCTCACTTGGGTAGTAAATGACCATCAACTGTGATTGGATGGCCATCAGCTGTGGCTAGTTGGCCGTCAGCTGTAACCAGTGAGCCATTGGCCACTAATATAACTGCTGTGGCTATGCTAACAGAAAATGAGGGCTAGCAAGAAGATGGAGGCTGAGCTCGCAAGCGCGGATTGCAGTTAGCACGGCGGATCGCAGCTAGCAAGTGGGGTTGGTTGGTTGGCAGAGAAGTGGACGGCAGGTTGCAGATCATATGGCTCCTGCTCCTTGTGTCTCCAACCCAGCCACCAGTGAGACTATATCTATGACTCCCCTATCTATGGCTCCGTGGGTGTTCCTTTTTGGCCTCACCATGTCCTGCGTTCTTGTGTGGGGAGCAGGACCAGAGACCCCACATGACACCCTGCATGACACAGGACTGCAGTCTCATCCCACTTCTCCCTACTGACTCTCAGGTAAGAGTGGGTCCAAGTCCTACCCACCTTCACATTGCCAGCGTCTGTACCCTTCTGGCCTCTGGAGAATGCTACTCCATGAGCATGTGGGAGATGACAGAGGGCATATCTAAGTGAGTGAATTAAATACTAGAATGCTTATACAGTGGGAGACCCAAGTTCAGGGAGAGCTAGAAGGATCAGGCCAGGAGTAGACAATTAGGGCTAGTGAAAAATTGCAAACAAGGTGACCAGGTGGGGCTATGACCACAGCCCAGGTGTGAGAGGTAAGGAGGATTCGGATTGAAGGAGCTGCTATGAACAAGCAAAAGAAACAAAAAGGCAAGAGGCATAAGGGATGGTGGAGAAGTAGCAATGGGACCTGGACCGCCTACAGCAGCACGACAAGGACAAAGAGACCACAAAGACTGTCCTTACAAAACATTTATTTTCAGGGTACAGGGGTCAGGTGACACCATCACATCTATGAAAACAGGGTAGGAAACACAGGCTTGGGGGACCCTGTTTCCAATGGTAACGGCCACAGCACACGCCCGCTAAGCCTCCGCAGAAGTCTTGGGGCTCTCACCACTGAAAAGCCATTAGGTTGGAACAATCGTGTTTTTGGTTTTGGTGAAAATTTCAGACAGTGTAACATTTATTATTAGTACTTTTTCACACAGTTATGATGCTTCCCCAGCCTCATGCAGTCTTGATGCTCAGCTCTGTCACCACAGGTCTCCGTCTACCCTGCTCTCTGGGTCTGCAGATCCAGCTGTCCAATTTTGATCGGGCAAATTTGAGCGGATTCAACTGATATTGCTAAATGTGCTTATTAGCAGATGCATGAGCCTTCTCGAGGCCTCAGCATCCCTCTTCCTCCTGACACAGTTTCACCAAGTGTCTTATCAACCATCAAATCACAGAGGAATTAACTGCAGACCTTGGATACAGAAACCATCGTGGGGAGGCTGGGAGAGGGGTAGGAGTGCTGAAGACAGAGGGGATGTGGGCAGGTCCCCTGGCAGCCCCGACCTCCAACAGCTCCCAGTTTGATCAGTTTCGATTCTAACTTCATCCAAAGAAGGGGTTCCAATGTTTTAAAGTTTGAAAACCGCCCATCTAGTTTCATTCCCTTCTTATTCAAATGAGGAAACCAAGGCCCAGAAATTGAAGGGTACTTGCACAGAGTCACACAGCAAGCCCGGGAGGAATTCCCAGATGGACCTCATGTTTCTGGATTCCCAGGCCCGTCTCCTGCGGTGTAGTATGTCAGGGTGATGCCAACCCGGTACTTAAGAGCTGAGCCAGCCAGCCTTAAAGACAGAAAATGCAATTCCAAAAAGGACCCCAAAATGTCATGCCCACCGTGGGCAGCACGAGGATGAGCTTTAGAAGTTGTGATGGGCCTGGATAGGAACCCGGGACCTGTGGATTGGCAGCCTCTTCCTTACACAGTTATGAGATGATCCTGAGAAGTGGCACACGCTGTGGAAAAGGTGCCAAGGAAGGCCAGGCGCCCTGAGTTCTGGTCCTTCCCAGAGGCCTTCAGACCTTGGGCAAGTGCTGTGCTTTCGGAGCCTGGTTTCTTCCCCTGTAAAGGGGGAGGGATATTAGTCCACACCCTGCCTGCTGTCCTGGAGTTGGGAGGTGACCACAGGGGGAAAAGTACTTCATGAACTTTACGGGCTATCGACATGTGAGATCCCAATTCTGACTTTAAAAAAATGTTAATCATCTAGGGGATTTTTTTTTTTTAGCCCAGATATTAAATATTCTCCTCCTTTCTTCATTAAGAAAAGAAAAAAGAAAGAGAGCCTTATTCCTGGGTAAGGTCAAAACTTCTCTAAGTAAAACATATTCTACTGCACTCTCATTCCACAGCCTAGAGAGCACATCTGACCCCATTTTTACAATTTAATGTCCAGAAGTCAGGTCTCCACTGGCCATCCAGTTAGAGAATGCTGGGCTTGTTAACAAGTGGATATCTTGGTTCCCAAATGCCCAGCCAAAGGGCCCGAGTCTGGTGAAGTGTCCCATCTGGGACTAGATCTCTTTAAAATGGGAAAACAGCAGGAATATATAGCCAGTTGTCCATACCCTATTATAAAGCAATGGCATTTATTTTTGAAGGAAGACCATTTTAAAAAGAATGTTAAGACCACACTTCCCGTAGTTTTTCAATAGGGCCATCTTACTCTAGGATGGCAGGGCTCGAAGGGACTGGGTAACATCTGGTCCAAATGCCACAGTCACAGGTGAAGAGACCAAGGTCCAGAGAAGAAAGCGACCTGTCCAGGTCACACAGCAAGTTACAGGTCAAGCAGAGGACAGAGGAAACACCCTCCTTCCTCCTACAACACAAAGTCACAAAGATCCACTAATCAGCTGCACACAAATGAGGTAGAGTCACAGCTGACACAGGCCTCATTCAGCCCTTTATAAGCACAAACATACCACAAAGTCATCTTCCCAGGGAGGGAGTAGTTAAAAAAAAAATTCTCACAGAGCAATTCATTTCAAAGGTATAAAAAAGCTACATGCAGCCTGTTTCCCCAGTGTTTTCCCTGCTAAAAACTACATCTGCATATGAAGCTAGTTTGTGTCTAATTTTTAAGAACATACAAAAAGGGTCATCTACAAACAGCTTTCCCAGCTCTTCACAAAGCCAAACAATCCATGACTTAAGTTTCCATCATCCTGTGATCAATGTTTCTAAGACCCTAGAAAAAAAGAGGGAAAAGAATTAGCGAAGATAAGCCTGCTCTGTCATAGTCAACTGTGTGTTAAATGGAGGGAGGGGTAAATGGTCCTTAACTTTAAATCTCTCCTAGCAAGGAGTAGTGCGGGTGGGGAGTAGAGGGGCCCTGTTGGGGCCTGAGAAGTACATGCATGACCAATAGGTGGACATTTCAGGGAGGCAGATTCCAGCTTAATTTGAGGAAGAACCTCCAAATGCTAGAAAATCCAAAGATGGTTGTCTTGTGGTAGTGAGCTCTGTATCTCTGGAGGTATGTAAGCAAGAGCTAGCCAATAGTGCATGCTGTAGAGGAAACTCAAGAACGGGGCCATGGTGATGGTCTTAATTCTATGGTTCTCTGTGGCTCCCTTTTGAAAATTCATCTATAATAGACTGTATTCATAGACTGGTGTCATTTCTGTTTTTAAAAAATATATACATATTTATACTTAAAAATTGTATATATATTTAAAACATGAAACATACACATGTACATATATATGTACATACATATATACATACAAGTGTACAAGTATAAATACATATATATATATATATATATAAAAGTCCTAATATTTGACTTTTATTATATATTTATAACAATACATATATACATAAAAAACAAAAAGTCAAGTATCAGGAGGCAACTTTAAGAGTCATCACCTAACTGAATTTCTATTTGACGGTTTTTGTTTTTTTTAAGTTTATTGGGGTGACAATTGTTAGGAAAATTACATAGATTTCAGGTGTACAATTCTGTATTACATCATCTATAAATCTGTTTGATGGTTTTATACCTTATATTTTCCTCCCTGTTTCTAGGAACTCTAACTACTTGCATCCACCCATCCTTCAACCCTATAGGAAACATCCATGAAGTCTTCCTTTATTTCCCCAACTCTAAGCTGCTTCTCTTGCCTCAGACTCACACACCCTCTATATTTCCTTAATGCTGCATTCTTTGTAGTTTAATGATGTTCACTTTTTGGTTTCTGTGCATCCCCTACAGACCTGATGTAAGGCCTTGTACACAGTGGTGGCTAAATATGGAATAACGTGGATTACAATACCACAGCAGAATCTTTCTGCTTTTCATAAACTATCCAACTTGTTTCTCATTTTACCTGCTCTATCAAAAACCTGTCAATAGGCCTTGGTGATGGTGTCTGTTTGCGACTGTTCCTGCCTCCGATCCTGTAAGTGGGTCATACCCTCCTGCCCTTGGCTTCTCGTGAGCAGAGCAGACTTCTGCCCACCCCACTAATGCCAGGTGTGACTTGCTGTGGCTAATGGACATACAGCGCATCTGAGCAGAAACTTTAAATGAGATTGTGTGCTTGGTTTGGCCTCCTGCTGGTCCCCTTTGCCCTAAGAGTGGACATATTCCACACTGGGGCTGCTCCTCCAGCTGGCTCTCCATATGAGAAGACACATGGAGCGGAATCGCAGCCAACCTGCAGCCATGACATAGAATGTGAGCAAGAGATACGTGTTGGTAGCCATGAACCAGCGAGGTTTGGAGATTGTTCAAGCAGCAAAAGATGGCTAATGAAGGGATTCATTTCCGAAGTTCACAGCCCACCTGTTGGTGGGGGACAGCTGCAACCCCAGCTCTCACCTGGGGTTGAGAGGGATACCTGGCCCAGGGAGACGCAGATGCTCTGCAGATGTGCTGCTAAGCGGCCACAGTGTTGAGGACAGGCAGGCACGACCTGGACGTGGCAGAGCTGCCAAAAAGGAAGAACCCGGACACAGACAAATGACGCTCACATTATGGCCTCTGTGGGCACGTTTTCACAGGGGTGCTGCGACAATGACAATGTCTGTTCTCTCGGTGCCCTCTCTAGGGGGACCCAGAGGAAATAATCTGTTCAGCCTCAGACACAGAAGGAAACAACTGGTGCTTTTCACCTTATGGACACCCATAATGTTCCCAGCTCCTGTCACTTGCTAGGTGGGAAGCCCAGAGGGATGTGTGTATAGAACATACCAGAGATTCTATCTGCTAATGGTAATGTGTTCCTACTCTTGTTTCGCATTCCTTTGGTTTCCTCAATTTATGTATTTTTCTTCTTTTTTATTACACATCCTATAAGCCATCTCCATTTCTTATGACACCGGTATCTAAATTCTGAAAATGAATTAGAAAGTGCACTTACTCCGTCACATGCTGTCATCTGGAGCTGGGAAGTAGGGGGCTTTGTATGCATTCAGGTCGCTAACTGTCACCGTGCCGTGCGACTGGGCCTCCCCAGCCGTGTTGGTCGAATGGCACTGGTACACTCCCTCATCTTCCTTTTTCAGAGGATTGATCTAGAAATAAAACAGGCAAGTTTATACAGTTCTATGTGGCACAGCAAAACCACTTCCTTATTTAGTCTTAATGATACGTCTGAACACTTATTCCTTTTCAAAATACCCTAGGGCTCACTTTATTTCTCTTCTTGCCTTGGCTGCCAAGGAAAAAATGAAATTTCCTTCTCAGGAGCCTCTCTATCGTGGCTCTCATTTTAATGTTGCCTCTGCGTTCCTGCCTTTGCCTGTGAACGACCTGGCCCGCTTATTGAACGTGACAGGTATAAATTAGAAGGAAAATACTACAAGTTGAAAGAACAAAAAGCTATTGCCCAAGGAATGGGTCTCAAGTGCTGCGGATGGAGGCAGCCTTCACAAATTAATACCAGAGATAACCTTTTCCTCCACGTTCTCGTAATAAAGTGGGGCGACGTTAGGGTCACGGGGCCCGTGGCCACTGTCCAGTCCAAAGCCCTCTTTTTCCAGTCGTGGACACTGAGATTCGGAGAGGCAGACTGACTGTTCAACACTCTCATCGCCCCTTTGCTCCTTCATGTACATGGCATTCCCTCATCTTAGCGGAACTGCTGACGTGGCACAGAAGAGCCATGAAAGGGCGCGAATGTGCCATCTGCCCTCATCAGCCACGTGGTCGTGGCCAGCATGTTAGTTTCCTATGGCTACTGTAACAAATCATCACATACTTAATGGCTATAAACACTGTAAATTGATTACCTACAGTTCCGGAGGTCCAAATGGGTCTCAGTGGGCTAGAACCAGGGAGTCGGCAGGGCTGCCTTCTTTCTAGTGGCCCGAGGGGAAAGTCCATTCCTTGCCTTTCCCCGTCTATTGGCTGCCTGTGTTCCCTGGCTCGTGGCCCCCTTCCTCCTTCTTCAAAGCCAGCAAGGGCGGGTCATGTGTTTCTCACACTACGTCTCTCTGGCGTGCTCTCTCCTGCCTCCCTCTTCCACATTTACAGGACTCTTAAGTAACACTGGGCCCACCCAGATAATCCAGGGTCACTTCCTTATTCAAATCAGCTGATTAGCAGCCCTAATTCCATCTGAAAGTTGAATCCCCTCTTGCCATGTCACGTTAGCATATTCATAGGTTGCGGGGATTAGGACATGGGCGACTTTGCAGGGCCATAGTTCTGTCTGTCACTGAAGACCACTTACGCTCACCGGAATTACACTACCTGTCCTGCTTTCCTCACATGTCTTGTAAGGTCCAGTGAGAAGTGGTTAAGAACAGCTTTGAAACATGTAACCTGTCGTAGAAATATAAAGGGTGCTCTATCAGGGGCAGTCAGTAATAGCCTGTAATCCCAAACAGATGAGATACTCACCAAAATCCAGGCTGTGGCCTCGTGGGCAGAAGGGCCCCCTCGCACCTGCACAGCTATGTTGACGTGGTCCCCAGGCAGGTCCTCTAGCACCTGGGTGCCCTCAGGAGACTGTGTGACCTATAGAGAACAGGAAAGCCAGGAGTGGTCTAGCCAGAGTTTCTGGGTACAGACCGCCCCCCAGACTTCCTTGCTGTCTTCATCTTCCCACTGACTCGAAGGCTGAAACCCCAGTGCCTCTTATTCCTACTCAAATGTCAGTCACTTTTAAAACCCAAACTTGTGTACAGACAGCACAGACAGCCCGATGGGCAGCAAAGGCGTGGACACCACCGCTGTCTCGCACAAGCAGTTCAGAATCGCATGGCCCTTCTCAGGGTGTGGAGACAAAGAGGCAGCATATGCCTTGACCCCTGCTAGTCTCTCAAAAAGTCATCTGCAGGAAGACGTAGCTTTGGAATCGGATTGGGTCACCTGCCACCAGCCAAGTCTTTCTAAAACTTAGATGCAGGGAAGTAGGCTCTAACTTCACTCCTGCTGATCGAGGCTAGATAAACAGCAGAACTTCTTGGAAAGCCAAGTGGCCAAGGGAGCAAATGGCACAGCAAGGATGACAACTCCCCTTTTTTAGGGTAAAGGTCTTGAAGCATAAAAGAAGGCAGACAGGTGTGGCATATAAGATGTCCTTTTAAAATCCCGAATCCACATATAAAGACATACACACGAACATGCTTAAAAGAAAAAAAATTTTTTCTCTGTCTCCCTCTCTCTGTCTCTCTGTCTCTGTCTCTCTCTCTGTCTCTCTCTCTCTCTCACACACACACACTCACACACACACACACACACAGGAGTTCCTGGATATAAATACCTTCCTCCATGTGATGGCCGGGGGAGGCAGAGCCCTCACCTCACAGGACAGGTACACCTGGGCCCCAGTGACGTTGTGAACACTCCGGGGTGGGATGACGACCACAGGAGCTGGAAGATGATGAGGGAACACAGCCTTTACCCTGCCAGGTCCCAAGCACCCCACTTCTAGAATCCCCTGCTTGCAGACCGCCTGGTGGGACAGTCTAATGTGAGGGGCGCCATGGCGGATGAAAGCTCTCCACACCGAGAAAACAAACCCTCAAGCAAGGAATCATGGACGAGAGCTCGCCTTAGACCTGGAAGGATGCCTACATGTTTCCTCTGCTGCCTTTGTTCTCCCAACAGGACAACAGGGATGCAGAAAGGAAAGGCGACTTCCCAAAGTTACCCAGCATGTCAGTGGCAGAGCTCCTGTCTCGTCACACTTTCTCCCAGGGCCCCAGCTGCCATCTGCTTTCAGCTCAACTACACGACAGGGCGTCGGGAGCGGCTGGTGTCACTTCACCAACGGCTGAGTCCTCGAACAGATGGGCTTTTCTCCTTCCATTAGAAGGGTGAAGGGCGTTTCAGAGAATAATGCCTTGTAGGACAGCTGCAGCCACCCTGGAGCTGAGACCCCATTCGGTCCATTCAAGGCTGCCATTTGCATATCACAGACTCACAGACTCTACATTTGCACCCACCCCCTTCCCCATCCCCAGGGCAAAGCTGCAGACCTGGAAGCCATATAGAGACTGGAATCAGGCATTGTGGATCTAGGCTGCCAGAACGTTACAGAAAGGAGAGGGCAGGTGTGAGCTCTCTGGGTGGGACGAGAGAGCAGACAGGCATCTGAGTTAGAAACTCTTAGCTGATACTCCACACTCTGCCCTCCTCCCTGCCTGGCATCTGCTCTGCTCAATCGAGTCCATTGGCCTTGGCCTTCAGCCCTCCATCTGACCCTCAGTGTACCTGCCTCCACGTGGAAGCACCCCCGGTTAGAGCAATGTGTCCTAATCCAGGACCAAGGGGTCTGCACCGCTTTGACCTGCTGAATCACAGCCTGCCTTGCAGGCCAGGCGCTTCCCTCTGGTTTCACCTGCACAAGTAGGCAAGCTTGGTCCACCCTTGCATCTGTTCCCAGGGTGTCTTGAGCAAGGTGAAATGTGGAAGCCTGGTGAGGACAATGCTCTCTGCTTGGTTTTGCTTGTCTGTAAATTGCAGAGAATACCCTGTGCTTTACAGGGCTGTTGAGCTGATGGTACCATGTGATGAGTGTGGAAGCGACGGTTTAAGTTAACACGACATGCAAGTGGGGGTCAGGAGCAGGTCTGCTAAACAGATGACTGGATGAAGAAACACATGACAAAAGAGCAGATACATTCATTCTCCGGCCATCCAACAGCAGGGTCTCTGGACTCCTGGGGCTTCGCCTGGTGACTCAAGGACAGCCCTGCAGGCCAGCATTGGAGGGGAAAAGGAGAAGAGAGGGAGACAGAGGCTGGAGGAAAAGGGGAGAGGAATAGGAGTGAAAGGACACAGAAATGAAACTGGTCTGGCCCCTTCAGGCTGGGAAGCAGACCCTGTCAAGCTGGTACAAAAAATATCTCTGGGAAATTGTTTTAGAGCCACAGAGACTCTGGAAGGGCCCAACTCCCCACGAGCCTGTGCCGAAGCATCTGTAATGTGCTCATCTAGCCCCCCACTTGCATGCCTCCAGTGACAGAGAGCTCACCACCTATGGACCCAGGCCCTTCCATCCTTTGGAGGGCTCTACGGGTAAGAAAGCTTGTCCTCACCTGGAGCTAAAACCTGCCTCCCAGTAACTCCTTCCTGTTTATCCCAGGATTGCCCTCTGGAGACCTACAGCCCCATGTGCCCAAAGGCCTCCTGTGAGTTGAATTACAGACACTGTCCTCCTTCCTCCCAGGCTGCTTTCTTCCCCCTCAGCCTGGTCAGCCCACTCCTTCACTTGTGCCTATCTGACGCCCTACCCACATCCCTGAAGACAGCGAAAGTCCCTCCAATGAATGAACCAAGGTCCTAGGCTTCTAACACGGCCTGTGTTCCCCAGCCCCCTGCCTGGCTGTCACAAAGAACCACAACACCCCTGCTCTCGGCAGGAGACCCATCTGCAACCGAGGACAAAGAGAGTGTGATTTATTCACACCCTCCTGCCAGTGCTGTCTCCCCTGGAGTCCAAACCAGTCCTCCAATGGCTCAGCTCACCGTGGGAACAATCAGAACCCCGTCTTATTCCAAAGCCCTCAACGGATTCCAAAGGGACACTCAATCAACGTGTTTTACTTTCACTCATGTAAAGTCATAAATTTTAAATGAGATTTCATCAATCCCTTTCAGGCCTAAATGAATAAGCCAGTAAATCACATTTCATCTTTCTCTCTCTTTGCATTTCCCTCTCCCTCTCTTTCAATAACCACAATTAAGGGAGACGGGCTTGGAAAATACTGTCTTTGCCACTGATTTCATGGCAGAAAATATCATTTCTTTTACAAAAGAGCCCCCGGCTTTCGATGACAAAGTGACATTCAAATTTTTAAATTTACATACAGTACGTCACTTTCTGGTGTACAGTTCTAAGTTTTTACAAATGCATACAGTCGTATAACCAGTGCCATAACCGAGATACAGAACAGTTCCGTTATCTTGAAAAATTTCCTCATGCGTCTCTTTGTCCTAGTAATCAGTTTTTAATTTTAACATGTCCGATTTTAAATTGAAAACATTTTTATCCATAATAGCTCTTTACAATTAGTCCTCACCGTAATAGTAATAATGGTCATAATCCCGCGGCTAACACTGAGTTCGCGGTGTGCTGGGCACTCTTATTAACTAAGGCATTTGCTCTTGCAGCAATCTCACTAGCTGCCAGCTGGGGAAGCTAGCCAGGGTCAGCCAGCCTGAAACGGTGGGTTGTGAGCCCAGGAGTCTGGCTCCGAACTGTCCCCCATTTTACCCTCTCCTTACATGACATCCCACGTATAGCACTGCTCTTTCATCCTTACAAATGAGAAAACCAAGGCTCAGAAAGGTGAGGTGCCTGGAGGAGCAGGGGCGAACCCAGGCACCCCGAGTCCCTTAACTTCACACTGATTTTTAAAATGAAACGTTTGTTATTCTGTATGGATTCCATTCCAGGAATAGAGAGAATTCTTTAGGGATTGTGTTGGGGGTCCCCTAGACAACCCCTATGTTCAATGATTTGCTAGAAGGACCACAGGCCTCATCAGAGTTTTACTCACAGCTAAGGTTCATTACAGCAAAAGGAGACAAAGCACATGAGCAAAGGGAACAGGCTCAGGGGGCACAGACTGCAGAAACCAGGCGGATGCTTCCAAGAGCGGAGTCACACAGGACTCACTTAATTCCCCAGCAACAAATTGTGACAACATGTGCAAAATGCCGTCGACCAGGGAAACTCACTAGAGACTCAGTGCCTGATAGTTTTTATCGGGGGCTGGTCACCCAGGTGTCCTCTGCCTACTGTATACCAACATTCCCGACTCCCAGAAGGAAAGGTGTGCAGCACCCTTTGTATAGTTTAGGTACACTGAGCCACCGTTATTAGTTCTGGGCATGGGAACCCTCCCGAAATCCAAGTTTCCAGACACTAGCCAAGGGCTAACGTTGCTAGCAGGCCTAAGGATACATTACTATGTCAACTCTTTTCTGTCCAGCCATCACCCCGAGGGAACAGCTCTTGTGAAGAAACCATTAAACGGGGGATGAGTCCTTAGCACTAGCAGGCCATTCCCAGTCCCACTGTCCCCAAGGGCTCACGCAAGTGTGGCACTGGGGTACTCAACATCGTGACTACCACAGGCAGGAGGAACCCGGCTTCAAATCCTGTCTCTGCCACATCCCAGTGCTGTGACTTGGCCTCAGTTTCTTCTTCTTTAAAATGGGCATGGGAGTCCATTCTCCCTCCCCTTCCCTCCAATTGGCTGTTGTGAGGAACAGTTACAAGACCCCTTGTAAACTAAAAAGGCTTCCATGAAGGGAGCCGAGGACACGGCAGGTTGTGCTACCTGAGGATAGTCTCCTGGAAGATGCCTGGCCTGCTTGAGACCTGCTATCGGCCTCTGGTGAGCGAGCCTCTCAGGGGCCCGACTCAGAGGCTCCAGAGGCCATGGCTCACAGCCCATCCTCAGGTGGCCTGGGGCCTCTCGCCTGACTGTTGCCAGAGCTGCCACACCCCTGGAGAGCTAGGGCTTTCCTTTCTACCTGCCTTTGACAAGAGTCATGTGGCTTTCGGGAGGGAGGATGGTGCCTGGTCAGCCCAAGCTGTGAATGTGCCAGCTTTGTCTCGCTAGCCCTTCCTTGCTCCATACTTCTTTCCTTCTACTTGTGCCAGCAGTAGCCCTGGAAATGCTGGGACAGCACATACCCACCCATCAGGCCACAGACAATAGTCACCCAGGTGTGCCCCAACAAAGGCAGCACTGTGGGTGGGCAAAATGGCCCCAAGGGAAACCCAAATGTCCAGGGGTCCGGTCACCAACCATAGGGGCTTGGACAATTTGCTAACTGTTTCCTCCTTATCTGCAAATGAAGATGATGAGTTTGGCCCACAGCCTCCAGGGTGAAGGGAGAAAACGGATGTGACTGTGTTATTAACCATGGGGGTCTGTACAAATGAAAGGGATCGATAGTATTATTATAGTGTGTGCTGGTCTGTCCCCCTGCCCCGTAAGCTAAGTATGTCCTTGACGGCTGGAATGAACGATCTACCCAAATGCCGCTGAGATTTCTTTAAAGCTAATGGTGCCAGGAAAAGAAAGCATATCAAAAGTCATCCCCCAGGACCCCAACTGCCTGTAGGACAAAGCGCACCACCAAAGAGTTTCACGATCAACGCACTAACAGCCCTGATAATTTATGCTAATAGTCAGGTTACAATGTGGAATGAGAAACAGCTTAATCCTGCTCCCCCGCAGCCTGCACCTCAAACCCCTCCCTCGGTGTGAAAGGCTTTTGAGCACAAGGCCCCCCCTTCTTTGTCCCTCTCACAAAGTGGCATTTGCTGCCTCTCCTGGTTACACACGCCTTGCAAAGACAGATTTCCAAGTGGAGCTGGAATGTCAACTGAGGTGAATTTTCTAAGATTCAGGATCTCAAGAGCGCACTGAAGCTTCAGGGGCTCAGTGTCCTCGTGGGCCCTGGCAAGGGACCCTGTTCCTATCTGATTCAAAACATGACATCCACCTGCTGTCTGCAGGATCCCACTCCCTCCCAATGTTAGCAAATGGTCAGGGTGCACATGTACAACAGGCTCTTAAAATAATGAGAGCAAAGCAGTAACAACCACAACGCCATGCCACCTTACAGTTGAGAAACGCAACCGATAACTTAGTACTGAATGAAGCTTCCGCCCTCAGCCTGGCACTCAAGGCTTTCAGTGACCCTGCCATAAACTACTGGGAGCCTCACCTCCTCCCCAACCATCCACTGGGTAGCAGCCCAGCACTCTATTCACAGGAGACACAGGACCTTCTACCTCCATGCTTTGGTTCATGCTGTGCCTCCCCACCCCCCTTCTCAGTGCAGGAATTCTCCACCTATCCTTCTAGGCTCCTCTCACATGCTTCCCCTTCAGTGAGCTACCTCTGTTCCTCTCAGGAGCCATCACCCAGTGCTACACAGAGGAACCAGCAACAAGCCTTGGGGGGGGGGGGAACAGCGTGGATCCAGACGGAGAAACCCTTAAGAGCAGTCAATTTGCAGCACCTTCCTAATCGGTTGCCAGAGGGCCCCATCTGAAAAGAACAAGGAAAACCCAGGCTGGAGCCCCACTTCAGCCAGGAACCAGCTCTCTGGCTCCAGGGAATTCCCTTCTGCTGCCTCAGTTTTCCCTTCTATTCCATGGGAATGAGACTTGGCCAGGGTAGTTGTAAAAATTGAATGAGAAGATAGAATGCGAATGCGATTTCCAACAGTAAAGAATTTCCTATTTGGGAACACAGTGGGTCTTCAATAAGTGTGTGTTGATCAGAGGATTACTCTCATTATTAGGCATTTTGGGGCATTTCAGAGCATTTGGGGAAGGTAAGCATTTAAGCCTGAAAACTGTTTCCAAATGCCCCGCAGAGGCATGTGTAAGAACACCTCCCACACTGCGCAGAACCTAATATGTATTTACAGAAGCCTCATTCTGTTAAAAGTCAGGAGCTTGAATATTGAAGGAGTTGGTGAGGAGTGGAGATGGGGTGGGTTTATTACTGTATTGAAGCAGAACAGCTGCTGCTCTGACACAGTCTGCTTCCCGTCAACCAGGATCCCCAGGGGCATTGTTAAAAAGTGCTCCTGCTGTGTCCTCTGAATAGGGGATGGCTTGAGGGCAGCACAGAGTGAAGTCCCATCTTTGCCTTCACTAGCTACAAAAGATCCCTCCCCTGCACCCACCCTCCACACCTTCAGGCTTCACCAGGACAAGGCAGGGGCCACACAAACATTTCAGGTCAAAAAGTGATGGGCAAATAGTGCCAGGTCTGTGACAGATGACACAATCTCCAGTGGGGAAGAAGAGGTACATTCTGGGGAGGCTTGAGGCCTGTCACTAATGAGATCATTAAAAGGAGCTTCTGAATTGCTTCCATTTGGTCCCGTGAACATCTTTATGCCTGGGGCCTGCGCCTGAGGGGGGCCTCAGATCCCATAGATCAGAGTGGAGGGGCTGTCACATTTACTTGTCATTTGGTAATTTTCAATGAATTAGGGGTATGGGGTTTCCATCTGCCATCTGGCCTCACTCTGGTAACCATGGCAACCACCACCTGCCTGACTTAACACTATCCTATCCTGAAAGAGCATGGAATAGGGTGTCAGGGACCTGGGAGCAGGTTCGGCTTTACTGGTCACCCTGGCTGAGTCCCCTGCCCACCTCCTTCCTCTCAGCCTCAGTTTCCTCCCCATAATAACAGATTCGGTCTAAATATCTTCACGACATCTCTGTCTTAGGAACAGAACGCCACTCCAGGGAGAAATCATCTGAGATCACCCACACTGGTTAGAATCTGGGAACCTGGTCAGCATATGTTTCCTGCACGTGGAGTGAAAGTGTTACCTGTCTGGAGACAAAGAGAACTGCCGGTGAATTAACTGCTGAGGAAAGCAGATTGTAAAAAACTAGTGACAGGAACTAGAAGAAGGAAGGAGACAGAACTGTTGAAATGTGACAGGGCAGAAACAAAGGTTCAAAGTGGAAGGGACCTCAACAGTGGCAGCACATGGGCTGACACGGCTCAGAGAGGGGCAGGCATAAGCCCCAATTTGCTCAGGGAGAGAGCAGCACCGGAAGCACCAGCCTCCATGTGAGTCCCAATCAGGAAGAGCCAAGGGTGACTTTCCTGTGCTCCCAGCTGCCTCAGCCCCCTCAACAGGCCACGCGTGGTTTTCACGTTTCCAGGACGGGAGCCTTCCTGCCCCAGCTCCAACAGTCCATTGGGTCTCCTGGACTTGCATCTACCTGGAATACTTGCGGGGAAATAACACTAGAAACTTTCCAATACCTGTTAAGGCCTATCCCCACCCGCAAGGTTTCCTTGTTGGAGCTGAAGCCACTACAAACTGACTTAGGCGTTTAGGTCTAGGCTTGGTCTCCAGGCATGGGCCAGAACCCCAAGAGGGGCTCTTTGGGACTCCCCAACCACCAGCTCACTCAACCTAGACTCTCCACTGCCCCTCTAGCAGCATAGACAGGGGCAGTTCTCCAACATCTGAGGGGCCAGTAGGCATCGCTATACTAATGTTTTGGTTTATTATTGTTTAATTTTTAAAAATTACATGTAGAGGGTGGGCAGCAATGACACCCATAGAGGACTTTACTGTGACATTAATGAAGCTTAAGTTTCTAGGTCCCCAGCAATGATTAATTTTCCATTCCTTTAAAGTGGGACCCTCCAAACTATATAAGCCTTAGCCCCACAAAACCCGGTCTGCCCCGATGGCACCATAATCTTTTTAGAGCCTAGGTCTCCAAGGGTCTTACCTTAGTAGGAGGTAAGTAGGAGCTCCCTCAGGACCCCCTTGCAGGGCCCCAGCCCTGGTGCTTGCCAAGTGACTAATGGGTCCTGCCACGTGGAGCTCCTCCTCCGCCGCCAGCATCTTCACCTTCCATCCCTCTCCATTCAAACAACCCATCCCCCAGCCAGGTCCGGTACTGGACCCCCGGAGACTTGAACTCAGTGGGACATCTCCCCTAAACTCCCAGTTTCGTGGAGGCAAACATGTCAGGCCTGCGATAACTGCATCAGCAAACACTTAAGTCCCAAAAGGAACAGGAGGCTCACCAAATTCCGACCAGCTCGGTGGTTGGTGTCTCTATGAGCTTGGTAAGGGATGATGCAGGAGGTGGGTTTCTGCCCCAGGCAGTCTCCTTGAGCACCCTGCCAGGTAAGAAAAACTGCACCCAAAGGGAAAACTGGGGCCCAGTCAGCGCGGTCCATCGCGGTGCAGGGGAGATACTTCGCCCCACACCCCAGAAAGTCGGGTCCCTCTTTTTCCACCCTCCCAACCTTCTCCACTGTGCGTCGGAAGCCAAACTCACCAAATTCGCAGGGGCCGTCGCGCGCCTTGTGCAGGTGGCCGGGGTGCGCGCGGGGCGCGTGCCGGGCGCGCAGGCGCAGCGCGCAGACGCTGGGGTAGGAGCGGCCGTCGGAGCCGCAGACTGCGCCGCGCTGCGCGCACACGCATAGCCCGGTGCCCTCGGGCGCCGCCCCTGCGGAGCGGCTCGCGCACACCAGCCCGGGGCCACAGCGCGCGCCAGCCTGCCCCCCGCAACTCGCGCCCTCCGCGCCCAAGCAGCGCACGCAGCAGCCGCACTCGTCGCGTGCTGGAATTCCCGGCTCGGGGCAGCGCACAGACGCTGGACAGCGCTCTGGCCGGCACGGACCGCACTCGGGGCGCCGGCCTCCCGCGCCCAGGAACCCGAGGCCCGGGGCTAGCGGCGGCAGCAGCAGAAACAGTAGCGGGATGAGCAGGGGTAAGCGTGGCATGGTCTGCTTCGGGACGGCGGTGGCGCCTCTGCTTCGCGTTCCGCTTAGAGCGCGCGGCGCCACCACCCCGCCCGCCCCGCGGCCGCTGATTGGCCGGGCTTGCACCGCGGGGCGCCCGCAGACGGCTGCCGAGCCGGGGAGGAGCGCGGCTGGCTGGTCTCCCGGCCGCCCCGGCCGAGCTGGAGCGATGTCCCAAGAGCCGCTTTCCAACACCCAAGGACTCCTGGGGAAACTGAGAAGCAGTCGGGGCGGGAACTTGCCCAAGGTCGCTACTGTAGAACCAGTATTATATGTACGGTCTCCAGATCCAAGACTGGCTCCAAATATTATGCCCCTTAATCCTCTGAAAAGGATGAGCCATATTATTTTGCATTTAGTAGTTTTCAAAGTTTTATTTTAAAAAAGGAATATATAATTTAATTTTCAGAGCTTACAAATGGATGTAACGATGAAAAGAGGGTTTCCCTTCCACCCTGTGTCCCAATGCCCCAACCCAGCCTCAAGAGGGCACTCGTTATCAAGTTCTTGGTATATCCAGGAATTCTGTGTCTTTCTATAAAGCATGTGTGATCGTGTAGATCCTCTCTTCAAATGCGCGCGCGCACACACACACACACACACACACAGAGTAGCATGCATTCATTGTACATTACACTTCCCATAGTTTCCTCACCTCTTATCTCTGAAATTGGGTTGCTTGTACAATCAAGGGAGCATTATTTATAATAATTGGCTTTCCCCCCATTAATGCTACATAAAGTCGTGGTGCATCTCATGGTCAGGAGTGACTTGGGGTTGTAGTGAATTATGGTAATATATTTTAGATTGGCCTCAGACTTTTAAACTTTCCACAGTGTTTAATTGCACAAACTGCAGTGTTTTAACTAGTTTTTGGTCTTTTTGTTACTATAAATAATGCTCTGTTAGATGCCGTGGTGCACCAGTGTCAGCATATCTATGACTTAGTGGGGAGTGTGTGTTGGAAAGACACAGTGGAACAGGCTCTTGCAGTCATGTATTTGTGCGGTCCCCATGCCTGCCCAGAGCCAGGCTCTGTTGGCCCTGTCCTGGCAAGGGACGCAGACAAGAAACCCAAGGGAGCCCTGATTGCTGGAGTTTGATGTGTGGCCAAGTGAGGACAATGGATGGAGGGAGGGACTTCCTGGCCAGACTTTATGGGTGGCTTTTCCTGCCTTCACCCTCAGCCCTCATTTGTCCCTGTTGTTTGTTTTCCTTCCTTCTTTCTTTCCCTCCTTCCTTCCTTCCTTCCTTCCTTCCTTCCTTCCTTCCTTCCTTCCTTCCTCCCTTCCTCCCTTCCTCCCTTCCTCCCTTCCTCCCTTCCTCCCTTCCTCCCTTCCTCCCTTCCTCCCTCCCTCCTTCCCTCCTTCCCTCCCTCCCTCCCTTCCTTTTTCTGAACTCCTAGAGATGAAGAAAGCCTTTTGGAGTCTGGGAAGACTCGTTACAGCATTCTTGGGTGCCATTTTGCTTTTCAAGCCCAGGTCCTTCCCAGTTTGCAATCTTTCAGGGGATGTCCTTATCAAAATGAGCCCCAGCTGTGGCCAGTTTACGTGGTGGTCAGAGCTTGGCTGCTTGGCCTGCTCCAGCTCTTTTCTTATAAGCATAACCATAGGATGTGTATGGTCAAACTTCGTGACTTGGAAGAGGATCATGATGAGGACTAAACATATAATAATAATCAATATAGCAGTCAACATGGCTCTGCAGCTGGGCTGAGCTTTCTCCTTATTAACGATTGATTTCAACCAGGAGGCTGCTGTCTTTACCTGGAATGGCTTTTTAAAGTGCTCACACCCTTTGACCTTCTCTGCCCTTCTATGACTCTCTCCTAAAGAAATATCACTATGTGTGAAGATTTCATTCTGGAGTTGGTCATTACAGGAAAAACTGGAAACAGTCTAAATGCCTACTGATAGGCAATGATGATACAAGTGATGGTGCATCCAACAATACAGGATTATGTGGGCATTGAAACTGAGGAAGGAGATGTAGGTCAACTGAAATGAAAAGATGTTCCTAATATATTGTTTAGTGCCATAGCAATTATAAGTTGCACGTCTTGTGTGATGGCATATTTGTAAATATGTGGTTGTACATATATGAAGAAATTCAAGATTGTTTAATGATATGAAGGAAACACTTATAATGTCAAGTGAACAACGCAAGACTTGAAAACAAAAGAGATAAACTCCATGTCAGGGACATCCGTCCTAGTAAGTTCAAACTTTCAAATGGTCATGGCTGTTCAAAGAGAGAATGGACTGCTCCAGAGTTAGTAAGCTCCCTGTCAGTGAGGGAGTTCAAGGGTGAGTCTTAGTAAGGAGCAGGGATGGGCTGGCAATCAAAGCATTAGGGATTGGGTGAAGGGATCTTTCAGTCTTTCAAACAGAGCCACCATTCCCACGGTCCAGGGCCTGACCCTGAGACCCGGGCTGGACAAAATATGGACCGTGGTTAGAAAACAAATGGATACAGAAATGATTTGCCTGCTTTTGATGCATACATTGAGGGAGTAGTAACTGAACAGTGTCATTATTAGGAAATTATTGTGTGCTTATGGCAGGTTGGGATACACCATCGTGGAGGCACATTTACACATGATCTACATGCCTTTGAAGTCATAGGGAGAGCATTATGTAAGCATAACTCTTTGAGAATTAAAGCAGAAGACTCATTTTCCAACCCTGAGCCTGTGGTATGTGGGCAGAGAAAACATTTCAAAGCTTTGAAGGGGATTGGCATCCATTTCCTTTTTAAAACTGCCCGAAAGCCCCTAGCCCAGTGAGCTCTGGTTCCCAGAGAGCCGGACAGCACCTGTGGGCCCATAGGATTATGGGAAAAAGTGAGGATGAATGATCTCAGTGGGGAAGGAAGTTCAGGCCTGTCTGTTGTCTGGCAAGTGTCCAGGCTTTCTGGAAAAGGTGCTTCCTAAACTGAGTCTTGAGGAGACAGTAGGTGTTGTCTGGAAGAAGGCGGAGACAGGAAACAGTGTGCCTGAGGCACGAACTGTCAGGAGCGAGGAGGAAGCTCAGCCCAGCTGCAGTGCTGTGTGGGGAGTGGAGGCTCAGGAGGTGAGCATGGAGAGGGTGGTGAGGGCCAGCTCACCGGTGGAATGGTGGAATCCAGGCTTGGCGCTGGGAGCTCCGGCCTGTATTGCTGTCTCACAGGCAGACACTTTAAATGTGGAGGGGGAGGGGACAGCGTATACCCACTGGGGAGCCAGAGGATAGTTTGCAGAAAGTGCTTCCCGGTTCTCCGTTCCTCCTTTCGGCCATCTCCCCCACCTCACCCAACAAAACGCAGGTTTGTGTGGTGTCCATACCAGAACAAATCTCCACCTTGTGGACAATTCAGGGATTACAGGTCTAGAAAGGACATAGTTCCTCATTTATTAGTTCAATAAATATTTTCTAAGAATTCAAATGAGCCAACGTGCTGGGTGGGATAAGGCGCTCTCAGTCAGGAGGAAAGAAGAGAAATGCGAACAGATGATCACCGAATGCTCAGAGGTGTGAATCAGCCTGAAGCAATGGGGCGGGTGAGCAAAGTCAGGGAAGGCTTCACAGAAGGGACGCTGAGCTGGGTCAAGTAGGGAGCAGAGGTCATTAGAGACCACCTCTGACAGTCTCACCTTACAGAGGGAGTTACTGCAGCACAGCATAGGAAGGGACTTGCTCAAAGTCACGAAGCTCTTCAGGGCAGAGCTGGGGTGGGTTCCTGGGTGTCCCAGCCCAGGGGCGGCCTGCATTTCAGTTTAGTTTCCTTTGGTTTAAATGAGTCCCCTCCTGGTGTTCTAGAAATGGCCTTTGCAGGGTCCTGTCTGTCCCCATGCAGCCCCATCCCAGCAATTTGCCTAGCCTGCCTTCTAGTGCAGTAATCTTTTCCTTCATTCTCCTTATTTCATCTGTGATCAATTGAAAAGTACCAAAACCCTCCCCAGGGGGGACATTGTGCTTAAGTCAGAATTTTGGCCAACCTGGGAAGAGGGTACAGGGTGTGCCCTTCAAGTGTCTATCCTCGGGGACTAGCATACTTCTTGGCACACAGGTACTTCGTAAATATTTGTGACATGCATGAATGAGTGAGGGCAGGGGAGGTAGGTGGCGCCTGAGAGGTCTCCTGTGAACCTACCCAGAATTGAGTCTGGTCTGGGAAGATAAAATGGACCAGGTCACAAGTCACTGAATGCCCAGCTAAGGAGTTTGTCTTTATTCTGCCAGCAGGGGGTGTCAGCCCTGTTTGTGACAGTTAGGACAGGACCTGAATATAGGTTAGTTTCATTCTTCAAAGATAGGAAAAATGTTCTTTCTCAAGAGTCATACCCACCCAGAAAGTCTTTGATATTACTTAATAGAGAAATTGCACTAGGTCTTCCAGATACCTGGATTCTTTTGTTTCTCAGTTTAATAATTAAGCCCTATGTCTACAGAATAAATAGAGGCTATCCTGTGATAAGTTCCCAATGAACTGCTGAATTTCCTTCTGTCATGTCCCCGGAACTCTGAACCCTGCTGAGTACAGGGCTCAAGCACAGTAACCCTTCCTAACCTGGGTTCTGGTGTAATAGTCGGTCATCTCTTTCCTCACTCTCTGCCAGCTGACTGCAGCAGCAGCCCAGGGCTCCCGGAAAGAGGTCTGTAGTGGGTGCTATAAGGCTCTGCTCTATTCGATGTTGTATCAGGTGGATGAATTCAGCGAAAGTATTCAAATGCCCCAAAGCTCCAATGAATGTACATTGGATAGGAGAGGCAATGCTCAAAATGCTTGCATAGGTTAGAATGGTAGAGAGAAATCAAGTGTTGAAATAGTCTCCAGATATATGTTAAGTTTTACGTTTGGATTCAGCACTCAAATGAGAAGGTGTGAGAAGGAAAATGAAATCTACCTCACAGGGTTTACTCCTGGTTCAAGGGGGTCGTGTCTGGAGCATGGTAGCCCCTTGAAATGGGTCCTTACTTCTGTAGATGAAGGTTTGCCGAACTTCAGCATTTTAGAACAATCATCCCCGTGTTTCTCCCACCTTAAGGTGGCTGCCTTCCCAACCTCCCCAGGGCCGTCATTGGCCGTTCAAAATGACCCTTCCTTAGTGGTGTGAAGAGAGACATCATGGAACTGAGAGGAAAACCACCATGATAATCCAAGGATTTAAAATATCCTTTTGAAGCCTGGGCAATGGAGCCAGGAAGCACCAGGCAGATGGGCGCTCCCAGAAGAGATAGCATCTCCACGTGCCTGGAAAGAAAAGAGCTTTGCAAGTCTTTTCCCTGAACGGTGTGGCATAGATGCACCAAGAACTGCTTTTTCCAGGGAAGGAAAAGACCTGGTTCTAAAGAAAACACGTTTACAGTGTTTCTAGGCATCCAATAAAAGAGTGATGTTGTACCTGATTTTTCATTTTTCATTCATTTTTTTCAATTTTGAGAACAAGCATTTATGGGGCATCCCCCTGCATCCTAGACTTTGTGCTGAATCAGATCTATCCTGGCTTCTAAGCCACTCTGACCTAGCAGGGGAGTTGAGACTTGGGCACAATTAACCGGGATGTGACTGTGTACTCGCAGCCATTCAGTACCCGGCAGACAACAGGCGCCCAATAATGGCTAATGTTCATTGAGTCTTCCTGTGTCAGGCACCCCCCTAAGTGTTCTATGTGTATTAGGTTATTTCCACTCTATGTCCACTTGTAGGTATACACTTACCTCAGACAAAACTGGGGATCTGAGAGGTTGACAGTGTAACTTGCCCAAAGTCACACAGCTAATAAATTGTGGACGTGGCCCCAGAGGTGCCCACTCTGAACCACTGCACCAGACTGCTTCTCCATAAATATGAATGAAGAAAGAAGGCCTAAATATGTGCCATAAACAGATGGCAAGCCAAGAGAAATAGGATTCCTCCATGGTGATCAGGAGACACATCATGCCAGGTATTACACTGGAGGTAGGACTTAATGAACTTAAATGATGGTGGTGAGCGGAAGTGGGGAACGTGTTTGAGGTAGGACTAAAGGGTTGAGTGGCCGGAATCTGTCAGTTATGGTGCTTGCTCACTGCCTTCATGACCCTCTCCTGCTCCACTGCAGCTGATTAGACCAGAGCTGTTATGGACTGAATGGTGTCCCCCCAAATTCATATATTGAAGCCCTAATCCCAGTATCTTGGAATGTGACTGTATTTGGAGATAGGGCCTTAAAAAGGGTAATTAAGTTAAAATGGGGCCCTTCGGATGGGCCCTAATTCAATCTGAGGGGTGGCCGTATAAGAAGAGGAGACGACGACAGAGGAAGACACCGAGGGTGCACAGAGGAAGGGCCGTGTGAGGACACAGAGCAGGCAGCGCTCAGCAAGCCAAGGAGAGACGCCTCAGAGGAGACCAAACCTACTGGCTCCTTGATCTTGGACTTCCAGCTTCCAGAACTGTGAAAACATAAAGGTCTGTTGTTTAAGTCACCCAGTGTGCGGCATTTTGTTATGGCAGCCCTAGCGAACTAATGCAAGGGGTATGTGTTTGAGTCAAAGACAGAAAGGCGTATGGACTGGCCTATGACGTACCTGGGGGAAAAGGCAAACTAGGACAGAGCTTTTCTCTTGGCAATTAGAACTGGGGGGAAGCCTGGAAAGGAGCCAGTAGACGTTAGGGGTAGAGTTTGAGAGGACACCATGAACTGAAGTCAGGATGGTGACGAGTTGAAGCCAAGAGAGAGCAGAAACCAAAAGGAAGGAAAGGGCTTGTGCCACAGAAAAAATGCATTGAAGCAAAAATGCCAAGAGGCAGAGAGACAAGAGGAAGAAAGAGGGGGCGGAACCAGTCCCGAGTGCCTTTAGCTTCCAGCACCTTCCCAGTTTGGGTCCCAGCCCTTGCAGGGTGGTAATAGAAAACCCTTTTCACTCAAGGCAACTTGAGTGAGTCTGTTCCTCTTTCCTTAAAGATTTAGAGTAGCATGGAAGGCTATGTTTAGGGACGAAGAAGCAACTTAAACCCACAGACTTGCAGGAAACCAGTGGAGATTAGGCTGGAAGGTAGAAGCAACTTCTTGGAAGGCTAGGATTGGAGAGCTCGGGTGGGGAGTGCAGAGTACGGGAGGACGCACTGCAAAGTCTGAGCTGTGCTTTAGGGAGATGTATGTGTGCACCGAGCCCGAGACGGGGCTGCAGGGCCATTAGAGAGCTCTCATGGTCATCCAGACGGGAGGTGGAGAGGGCGGGACCTGGGGCAGCAGCAGCGCGAATGGAAAATAAGGTGTATGGACTAGGATTAGACAGAAGCTGTAGTCACCTCCAAAGTGTGTAATGGCTCTAACCTAGTAGAAGTTTATTCCTTACTCATGTAAAGTCTCAAATGGCGATTCCTAGTATCCTTGCGTGTTGATTCAGGGACCCAGGCTCCTTCCAGGTTGTGGCTCCACCATTCTGAGCACCAAGTCCAAGCTGGTAGGGGGGAAAGAGGAAGTGAACACGACACACTCACGTCCTGAGCCCTCTGATACATAGGTGAAGGGATGGACAAGAACCTCTGGGAAGCAAAATGAATGGAGTGAGAGAACGGGAGGAGCCGCAGACGCCATGTGGGTGCTGAGAGTGTGGGGGTGCCATTACCCGGCCTAGGAGCTGATGAATGCAGTGAACTGACAGAGAAGGACACCTACGGTCTCGTTCCCATTCCGTCCCTGAAGATCATATGGAACCAGTGTGGCCATTTGGAATCCATAGGCCACTCTGGTAACTGGGAAATCTTACCACATTATCCACTACGTACTGTAGATGGGGTTCAGTTTTGAACTTGTCTCCAGCCGCTCCTCCCAGCAAATGGGTGGCCTTGTTTCCAGAGAGAATCTTAAAGCCAGTGGTCCCATTTTCCTAGTTTATTGCCTTGAGGCAGAGTCCTACTTTATTGCCTATAGTAACTTTCACAGTTAGGCAAAGAGGCCTCAGCTGCTGGGCAAAGCTCTGATAGTTCAGGGGGCCAGTGCTTACAGCAGGGGCCTAAAAGAGGCAGCAAGAGCCCAGGAGAAAGGAAATCGGAGGGAAGCTCCTGCTTGTGCGGCGTGAGCATGGGAGGAAGAGCAGAAGAAGAGCCAACCGTGTTCTGAAACAAGGAAGAAGGCCGCTTGCCTGCTTTCATTTCTCTGGTAAATATTTGACTGGGTGTTTGCCTGTTCTGTGAGTTTTGTGGGTGCTGTGAAGAAAACTGGGCAGAACACCAGCGGATCAGACGCAGTCGTAACCAAGAGGCTGGAGAAGCTCAACGAACAATCTAGAGAAGCACATTGCTCCCCAGGACTGCAGGCGGTGCTTTCCTACCGAGATGCTGCCCACAAATGAGAGGTAAGTTACAGGACAAGGTTTCAGACGCGTTATGCTGGACACCCACATGTGCTGCAGCTGCCTTCTTTGATGTTGGTGTTTGTGGTAACCGGGAAGAAGGCATGGTTAGCTCCTTTGTCGGCAGGCTGGCACAGAGGAAGGAACCGTGGGTAGGATTCCTGGATGAGTGGACAGATTTCCCTTCGTCTTCAGTGTGGAACCACAGAGTGGAGTGGAAAGAGCCCAGAGATGGTGTTAGAGGACCTGGGTTTGAGTCCTGGCTCTGCAGTTTCTGACAAATCTCAAAGCCTCAGTTTCCTCATCTATAAATCAGGAGTACTAGCACCTGTCCTACCTAGCACAAAGGCTTGTGGAAATCATGAGAACAAGAATGTGAAAGATCTTAGAGAGCTTTAAAGTTCTGCCCAGATGACGGGAATTAAGAATTCTCACTCAAACATTTGAAAGTCTAATATTTAAGAACTGAAAAGGCTGTTCTAAATATACACAAAATAGAAGCATTGCTTTCTGGTATCGTAGCGTATCTGTTAGGATTGTTGAGGGACGCTGTGGAGGACGAAACAGAGAAAAGGAGTCATGCAAATACAAACAGGCATCATGAGAGTCACTTGGGAAAGGAGATGCCTGAATCCCAGGCACCAGGCAGGAAGGAGGAAGCCTCTGAGAGCAGTGCGTGGGAAGGGACATGTGACACGAAACAGACCGTAGGCCGTTTGAAGGACAGGCGGACAGAGAGCGGGGAGTCGGCTGCGTGGATAGGGCCATGCACTGGAACGTCTGAGGGAACTGCTCTCTTTTTCCCCCTCTCCAGCTGGGCTCCTAGACGGAAAGGCTACAAGGTTAGCAGGGGAGCTTAGTGCACTTCTAGGACGGTCCCTCTAGTGACAAGGTGGAGACTAGATTGGAGGGGGCCGTGCTGGAGGTAGGAGACCTGGCAGGAGGCTACTGGGAAGCCCAGGTGAAGATGACCTTGGCCTGGGCTAAGGTGGTAGCTGTAGGGATGGAGACGTGTCTGGATTCAGTAGGGATTGGAGAGGGGACTGGGCTTGATATGGGGGTGACTTGGAAAAGAGGGAGTTGAGGATGACTCTGGATCTCCAGCTTTGACTAAAGGGTGGGTGGTGGTGCCATTCCTGAGGTGAGGACCCCAGAGGAGGAACAGGTTGGAGACGGTGTTCAGTTGGGACATGTTGGCCTGGAGTGCCCATGGGACATCCGAAAGGAGATGACCACGAGGCAGGCAATTGACCCCATGGTGTGGACTCAAGAAAAGTCTATGCTGGACCCAAAGAACTTGGCCCATCCCGTGGTGCCAGTTGGGACTTCTTGCCCCCTTACACTCTTTTTTAAAAAATAGTTTACCATTTGCTTTTAACACTTTTTATTTATTTTTAAATTATTTTTTTCAGTTACAGTTGACATTCAACATTATTTTTCATTAGTTTCAGGTGTGCAGTATAGTGGTTAGACATCTAGATAATTTAGGAAGTGATCCCCCCGATTAGTACCCACCTGGCGCTATGCATAGTTGTTACATTACTGACTATATTCTCTATGCTGTACTTCCCATCCCCACACTATTTTGAAATTACCAATTGGTAGTTCTTAATCCCGCCACCTTTTTCACCCCACTCCCCTCCCCACATGACATTCTTTTGGAGTCAGCACGGTGCCCCCATGGCCTCCATGCGTCCGTCCCCTCCATCACGCTCGTCTCCATGCACACAGGATGCCTGTCCGGGCCCTTCTCACGGGCCGGGCTCAGGCCTGAGCGTGTTGTTCCGATTTGTCGAACAGGGAAGAGGAGCGAGTTCCTGTCCTCCTCGAGGAGCCCAGACTTGGACCGTTCTTCAATGTCTGAATGTAATTTTAGTGTGTGAATGCGTTTCCTGTTTAGAAAATATAACAAGGGTTCAATTTTCAGCTCTGCTGCCCTCTAGCTGAGTGACTTTGGGCATTTACTTGACCTCTCTAAGCTTCAGTTTTTTTCATCCGTGAAGTGGGAATAATAGTCCATGCAGCCTAAGTTGTGAAAGGAGTGAGATAATAACTATAAAGACCTTAGTCCAATGTCCGACACATGGCAAACCTTCAATAAATGCTGGCTGCTATTATTGTTATTTTATTAAGGGAAAGAAATGAAAATGAACATTACTTTATGGACCATTAAGTAAGCGTGGCCAGGAGCCTTCTTCAGTTGCCAATTTTTTTCTTGTAGCTCTCTCTGAACTTTTCTGACATGCGTGAAACACCCCATGCACACCCTCTAAAGGAGGGTACCCACCTGGAGCCTCACTGTCCAGTAAGCTCAGAGTGAATGGGGGAGGTCAAGGCAAAGATGAATAAACAGAGATCTAAATACAGAGGGGGAGACAGGGAAGCCCTGGGAGGAAATGGAATAAAGACAGGCCAGGCACGAAAGGCCAAGTAGTACCTCATCTCTGGTCCTCAAAGCCTAAGTTACGACCTGTGTTTGAGTCCTACTGTGGACCAGTGACAGCCCCTCTCTGAAGATCCAGCGAGGCAGCATGGTGCCTGGGGAATGAGAATACTGTGTAAACTAAACTGTACAGCACTGTTCCTTCCCACAATGCGCGTAGCTCAGCGCAGGGGGAGATCCCACAGCTTGGCCCTGGTGCAGGGCTCTGTTCCCAATCTGGCTGAACTGATTCTATCTCTATGAGCTGGTTAACCAGCTGGCTCACTAGTGGAACCACGGCACCCAGCCAGTGTGTCTAGCTCCTTGGTACAGTGGCTCCTGTGTCTCCATAATTCCAGTGCCCACCCAGGAGAGCACCCTCAGTGTCCGCTAAGGGCCAGGCTGCTGCTTGGAGTTCCCACTCCCACCTCGTGGAGCAGTCTGGGAGGCAGTGTTGGGAAGGTGGAAGCAAGCCTGAGAACCAGCATGCACAGTGCTTCTCAGTTAGCGAAGCACCATTCCTACCCGTTCTCTAATGATCTAGGGAAATGATGACATCACACCCATTCTACAGATGAGACAACCAGAGCTTCAGAGGAAGAATGACTCACCCCAGGTCGCAAGGTCTCTGACTCCAAATTTCAGGATCTGCCCTCCATGCACATATGAGGACCCACACCAGGATGAAAATACCCCCATTCACACCCTCTGAAGGAGGGTACTGACCCAGAGCTGACCTTTCCTAGCTGTACAGCAAGGTCAAAATGAACAGTAGAGGTCAAGGTAAAGAAAAAAACAGAGTTGGACACACAGGGAAGAGAGAGGCTCTGAGAGAAAATGGAACAAAAACAAGGGGTCTTTGTGACTTTCGTTGTACAACTTACCCCTGATTCTCAGAGTCACAGAAAGTGACAGACAGAGACAAACCAACAGGCAATTAGAAAGAGAGATAGAAAAACACAGATGACTTTCTGGGAAGGCTGTCAGAGGCAGGCCTGAGGACAATAGAGGACCTGTAAGGTGATAGACGGCCTGTGTGGGCTTTATGATAGTCCTGGACTTAATTTTATTTTATTTGAAAACTGCAAGCTTTTTATTATGAAAGTGTGCAAACTTACATAAAAGAAGAGAGACTAGCATAAAGAACGCTCATATTCCCATCACCCAGCTGCCATAGTTGTCAACACATGGCAGTCTTGTTGTGCCTACACCCTCACCCACTCCCCCTCCTCCAGACAGCCTGTCATTTCATCACGGATTTCATTTCTGATGGGAAGTTTGCTTTCCCCCATGAAATTCTGAAAGCTCTGCACAAATGACCTGGCACACAAATCCACTCTCAGATCTTAATGAGTCCCTGCAAGTCTCGTGTTTTTGTTCTAAGAGAGCTCAGATCACCCTGGCCATAGGAACAGAAAATTACACTGAAGAGTCATAGAATGTGGCAGTTGGAAATTACTTGAGTGGTCAAGTCCTGGCTCCCCAATCCACTAGCTGGGTATGCTTGCACAGATTTGCTGATCTTTTGGTGCCTCAGTTTCCTCATCTGTGAAATGGGGTGATAATAGTACTTCTCATGGGGCTGTTGTGAGGATGAAATTTGTTAGTAAAAGTATAACCCTTAAAGCATAGCTTGGCACACAGTAGGCCCTTGAGCGATGTTAGCTTTCCATCCGTCCATTTAGGAAATATTAATGAGCACCTGCTGTTGCCACATGTCGGGCCAGGAGCCGGGCACATGGAGATGAATGCCCCACGGAGCTCCCCATCCAGTGAGGACACTGCCCCATGAAAAGACATTTCCAAACAGTGGTCTGGCTGCCGTGAAAGGGGGCTGGCTGCTGTGACAGTGGGCTAAGTTCCCAACAGTCTGGCCTTCTCCATTCACAAGTGACTAAACTGAGACTCAGGGGTCCCCTGAGCCACACTTATCAGCAGAGATGAGGTGGACTCAGCAGTCTTTCCTAGCTAGGACTCTTCTCATGAGGGTCTCAGAGGAGGCCTGCTGGCTTGGGATGGCAGTGGGCCATTCTAAGCCGGGGTGCCATGCTTGGGGCCACCCTGCCTGCAGCATGGAAGTGGGAGCGTGGTCATGGGGTCAAGTGGGCAGCTGCTCGGGCTACTGCTTAATCAGGCGAAGGACTTCAGTCCACTGTGTGGTCAGGGCCCCCAGGGCTAAGGAGTCCCTGACACCCCCACACCTAGCAGGAAGCCAGGGCTGCCAGGCAGGCTGCCCATGACATGCCCATGACACGCCCATAACTGGACTCAGGCTGGGGAGGGGTGCTCAGCCTGGAGAAGGGCTGACTCCACACATTCCAGAGACAGAAGAGTAGACAGGGTTTGGGGTGTTAGGAGGTAGAAACACAGCCAATGAGAGTCCCCTTTCAGCCCAACGAAAGGAAAACCCTTTTCTTTGGTCAGAGCTGTTCAAAAGCAGGGAAAGGATGGGAAAAGAAGATTAATACTCACTGAGCACGGAGGCACTTTTTCAGGGAAAAAAGAAGTAGAATGATACCTAGTTCCATCACTCAGAGGTAACCATTGTTCATAAATTGGGGATCATATTTTTTTGTTGTTTTTTTACTTAATAGTATATCATAAACACTTTTCCAAGGCATTGCCACTGGAAAGCAGACCTTCTAAATTTGGGGGTGCTGTTTTGCTGCTGCCCTGCAGATGTTGTCCACCTTTCAAGAGACCTGCTCCACTACTGCACCCACCGGGAAGGAGTAGGGGTCTCAGTGGCTGTCTGACTTGGGTGGACTCTGGTTCATGCTTCATCTGTTCACTGCCATGGCTGCTGGAGTGGAAGCGTAGCCCAGGGGGCACCAGACTCTGTAGCTATGAGCCCTGTATTTAGAGAACTGCACCACCCACCTTCCTTGAGCTGACCTGTTTCCTGCTGCTACCAGACTAACTCTGGTTCAGCCTCTCCAAGAAGAAGACAGGCTCAGCAGCGAATCTGTGTTGGCAGGGTCACCCATTTAAAAGCGTCCAGTGGGTATGTATCTGCTGACACGAGAAATTTCCCTTCTTTTATTAAATGAACTGCCTTTCCTTTATTGATTAAGTGAAGAAATCAAGTTTAGTCTGATCCCATTTTTGCTTAAAACTATATAGGTTATAAACACATAATTGTGGGAGAAGAAAGAATTTTTATTTACTGATTCATACATTTGTAAATATTTTGGATGTTTTACAATGAGTGTATATTACATTCCAAACGTTACACACACATATGAGGGAGAGATTGAGAGAATCTTAGCATTCTGGTACATACATTCAGGTACCACTCTGATTATATCCTTAGCTTATATTTTTTATAAGTAGAAATCCTGGAAATGGAATTGCTATATTTTAAAAGTTGTTGGTGTATATATTACAAAATTAATCCTCAAAATGGCTATATACCAGTTTACAACTCTGACTACTAGTAAGGGAATACCAGCTTGTCTTAACCTTCAGTACGGCTGGGGAATGTTTTCAATAATTCCCAATTTAACCGATAAGACAGCATTTCATCTTCATTTCTATTTTCATTACTACTCAAAATTTTAAGCATTTATTGAATTTCTTCTTTGTTGATGGCGTACTATTGATTGGACATTTTTGTTTTTGTGGTGCTTCTCTTTTAACCTTTATTTCATTTTTTTCTCTTCCTGTACTTTATTGGAGCAATTGAATTTTCTTTCATATACACTTTTAAATATTCTAGTTTACATTTTATTTATATTCTCTCTGGTAGTTAATTGTGGATTTTCACATACCTAGAATGATATTTTTCTTATACAGCCTAGAAAGGAAAAACAGATTTCTACATCACCCTCCTAAACAGGATGGGAACTTGGTCATTGTTTTACTTCCCTCTGCATCCACACCTGGCCCTACCCACCTCTCCCTCCTGCCATGTGGGATGCCATCTGGTATTTCAGCTCCAAATTGGCATTTCTGTATCACAATAATTACTTACTTAGACATTTAACTAATTATATATTTTGTTAATTTCTTTGATCATTGTTACTTTTTTCTTTTTTTTTTCCCTAAGGAGGGCACAGCTCACAGTGGCCCATGCAGGGATCGAACTGGCAACCTTGGTGTTATTAGCACCACGCTCTAACCAACTGAGCTAACTGGCCACCCCTGATTGTTGTTACTTTTAAATCCTTCTTCTAGATTCGTTTTTCTTATTTGACAGTTTCCTGCAATATTTCTTTCAGAGAGAGTCTTTTGAGTCCTCGTGTTTTAAAAAATGGCTTATATATATAAATTTGTTTATATGATAAATTTGACTTTATGTATTTATATTATAAATAAATATTTTATTTTATGTCTATATTTATATTTATAAAAATATATGTTATAAATATTTATATTATATAATTTGTATAAATACAAGTTTATATGATACATTTATTTGTTATATGTGTATATATTTAAAATCCTGTGATCAGTATTAACAGTCAGTTTTGCTAATTTCTTGGCCTACTGTTGCTTTTTGCGCCCCTTTACTTCTTCCTACATTTATTCTTCTTGTAGAGAATTTGCACGTGTAATTACCACAGAGAGGTTCTGTATTACTTCTTTTCCTTGGGAGTAAGGTCTTCTATTTGTTGAATTTCTGGCTCCCTTTTGTGGTGTAATCTTTCCTCAAATGTTTGATGGTTCTTGGTTTGTGCTCATTTTTGTGATGGAGCTTTCCACTGGGATATTTGCTTTGGTGGGGGGGCAGCTGCTGCCACGGTTAGTACTAAGGCCTGCTCTCAGTGCAGCAAGGTGGAGGTGGGATGTCTCAGGAGCTGGCCTTCTGGAAGCCAAAGCTCCTGGCCCTCCCAGGTGCCACCTGTGATATGGGCCTTTCTGTCTGTGACCTATGTATACTATTGCCAGGAACATAAACTGCACTGCTCCCGGCTGGCCAGCATGGGTGAGAGGAACTTGGGTCCCTGGGAGACCCCAGTTTATCATTATGTGATCTGTCGGCGGCCCCATCTTGCTTCAACTTCTCGCACTGAGGATGGATAGCACTTCCTGTGTGGTCACACCGTCTGTAGCCGTGTTGACTGAGGCTTTTTCTCCTTGAACTAGTCCCAATCACTCTCCATTGTTCAGGATCTTCTTTCTGGTAGTTTCTGTGTCCTTGATAGATTCCCTTCTTGCTTTTAAATATGGCCATGTTTTCTTTCTTTTTAAAAAACCGACATCTTTTCTATCATTTTGAGGGTTTTGTATGGGACAGAGAGACTGATGTATGTGCTCAGTTGACCTGCCTAAAAGCAGAAGTCTGGCTTTTACAGTTTTATCACATTTCTGACAGCGTAAGTTCCCCCCCCCCCACGACCCCCACCACTTCTAGGATCTTTCAGCTCTATGGTCACATAACTGGGGAACAGTGGGATTTTAAAGACTTACAGGGGACTGCGCCGTGCTCATGGGCTCCCCAGAGGAGTGCTCTTCCCTGAGACATCTGAGGGAAAAGGAGGAGCTGGCCAGGGAAGGAAGCCCAGAGATGGCTGGCTGGATGCGCGGGCATAGGGAGCAGAGGGAGCAAAGATCAGAGGTGTGAGTGTGCCAAGTGGTGGAGTGGAAGGCAGAGCATGAGTGCAAAGAGTTGTGGGGGCCCAGAAAGGAGGAGGCCCCTTTCAAAGAGAAATCACAGAACTGCTGTCACATGTTTCAGACAGGAGGCCCCAGCAGCAGACTGCAGACTCTGAAGCCTGGAGAGGACAAAGTCCACAGTCTGCCACCTAGATAACCAGTGTGCGGCCCCAGCAGGCCAGCAGTGGGTCAGGAGAGGGCTGATACCCCTTGGGCTCTGGTTATGGAACACTGTGTCCCTGTGAGGGCACTAAAATTGGAGTCTCAGGGCTTCTCACTTGCACAGGACCCTTCCAAGACTCTCGGAGGGTGGGAGACACCTCAGTTAAGTATTTACATGGAGTTATGTTTTCCTTAAAATGTGAAAAAAGTAAGATATTGTTGTAGTTACATTTGGAAAGGATTTCCAAATTATATAAGTTTTGGGCTCCACAGTAGCTGAATCTGCCCCTGACTGTGTCATCAAGAAAGGAAGGAGTTAGATGCAGTTAGCAGCGCAGTTGATTAGGCTGGAGAAGGAAATCTGCAAGATTAGGGAAGACACACCGTAGGTGAGCACGCTGGCTCTGAGAAAGCGAATTTTAAACAGATCAGGTGATCTTAGTGGGCTACAAACCACACTCCTGACGGTGACGGGCAAGGCTGAAGGGTCGGTGACCACCCAGCGACTAGTGATGTCAGTGTGTTTTCTGGCTGTTTTTCAGGACCAGGCAGCTGAATGGCACCTGTGTGGGCTCGGTGGACATGGAGCTCTTCCTCCATTACTCCCTCATCCCATCAGTAAGTAAAGGCGGGGAAAGGCCGAGGAGGGTGGGAAAGGGGAGCTGGGCTGCTTCCAGGTACAGGCTCCCAAGGGACCTGAATAGGTCAGCAGAGAGACGTCAGCTAGATTTCCTTGACTTGCTCTCCTACATTATGCACCAAAAACACAGGCAGAAGACGGCTTTTAATGGCCATATAGCGAGGGACACTGGCTTTTAGAGGAGTCAAAAAAGGCTTTCCTGAGGAAGCAGTGATGGAGCTGAGTTCTGTTGGAAGCTGCAGTAAAGAGCATTTCAGGCAGAAGGGAAAAGCACATGCAAAGTCTCGAGGGAGGGAGAATGGCGAGTGTGAGGAACTGAGAAGGCCGACGTGGCTGGTGCAGAATTGAGTTGTCGCTGTCTGGGGAGGCAGGCAGGGCCAGCCAGGTGGAGCCCTGTGGGCGCTCTGTGTGAAGGAGTTTTGTCTTCATTCTAAGTACAATGGGAAATAATTGGAGTGTTTCCAGCATGAGGGTGGTATGATCAGATTTATGTCTTGAAGTGATCACTCTGATTTCAGTGTAGGGGCTCAGGTTGGAGGTGGGCAAGAGAAGAGACAGGGAGACCATTAGGAGATGGCTGCGGGGGTCCAGGTGAGAGGCAGTTGACGGTGGTCAACTCAAGACATTTGGGAGGTAAAAACAATAGGACTCCATAATGGGTTGGCTAGAGAGGTTAGGGAACAGGAGAGGCTGAGGATGACTCATTTCCTGACTCGCACAGCTGGAAGGATGGTGGTGTCTGCCATTCACTAGGTAAGGAAAATTAGAAGAGATCCAGGTTTGGGGTGGATGAAGGAATAGCGCAGGGAGGAAAGTCATGAGTTCCATGTAAGACATACTGAATTCAAGGAGCTTTCAACACATCAGAAAGAAATGCCAGCAGTGTAGCTGGATGAACAGTTATGGACCTGAAGATTCAAGTTTGTGAGTCTTCTGTGTATTGGTGGCCATTGCGAGCACGGACAGGAGGAGATTGCTGAGGACGAGAGGATCGGGTGATAAGAGGTGTTGTCCTTAGACTGACCTGTGAAGAACTGCAAATCTAGTCGTTGGATGAGGAATGAGCCAGTGAAGGACACTGAGAAGTAATGGAGAAAACCCAGAAAAGCATGGCTGATGGAAGCCTAGGGAAGAGTGTTTCTAAGAGGTGCAAGTGGTCAGCCTTGCAGAATGCTGCTGAGAGGTCAAGCCAGACTTGGGCTTCCAGTTTACATTGGATGGAGCAAGAAGATGGTAATTAGTGATTTTGGCCAGAGGTGTTTCCATGGAGTTATGGGGGTAGAAGCCAGGTTAGGGGGCTGAAGATCAAGTGAGAAGGAAATGGAGGCAGCAAGTGTAGACAAGTCTCAAGAAGTTTCTTGTAAAGGGGGAGAGAAAAAGGGCATCAAGAAAATGACTGAATCCGCAGGAAAGAAAGCAAAGAAGGATTCGCAATGTGATATTTTCACAGATGAGGAAACGAGGTTCAGAGAAGTTAAGTCTTCCTCGCAGCCAGTATGTGGGAGGACTAGATTTGCACTCACGTCCGTTCAGGGCAACACAAAGGAAAGCTCAGTGTAAAACTTTCAGGAAACTCCAGGTGTGTGCAGTTAGCTGCCTGCCTCTGCAGTCTGAGGGGCCCAGACGTTCTGAGCACTCTGCTCACCCACGTGTTCCCTTTCAGCGCAGGCACCGAGGCCATGCTGGGGAAGAATATTCCCACTGACGCTCTCATCTTCTCTTCCTGTAGCTTTTCATCATTTTGGTCTTATCCTTTCTCCAAAGACGGGAGCACCGCAGGCAGAGAGATGATACTTCTTACCTCCTGACAAACCACTTTGAAATCATCATGTGAGTGGATCACTACAGCTTGGGGTACCCAGTAATTGGGGCCAGCACCACCTGTCAGGCCAGGATAACTCCCAGTTACCTGCCCCCCACCTCTACCCTACCATGGACTGCCCTGCCCTGCCCTGCCCCAACCCAACCCAAGCTCTTGAGAGTTCAGAATTGGCTTCCAAGCCATTACACCCTGGGCACCCAGAGCTGCCCAGAGGTGCTTAAAAACACCTCAGGGGGACTGAGGTCACGATGGGAAAGCCTTCCCTCTCAGGATTATGGCTACCTCAGGATGCAGGAGGGAGAGAGTCCCCTGTTACTGGCAGCAGCAAGCCTGCTGTTGGGATGGCACCATGGGTCATGCCCTAGGAGAACCTGCTGCACCAGAATTCTTCAGTGCCTTTTCTAGCTCTGCCATTCTGTCTCTGCATCCCTGATCATGTTTTTCCTTGAGATCTAATTGTTCATATCTCTGCCTCATCACCCCCTAATAATTAAGAACAATAAAGCAGTTAACATTTATTGCACACTAACTATGACCTAGGCACTGAACCATTTGCTTTGCCCACATTACTTCAGCGAACCCTCTTGCCAGCCTACCATGGTGAAGATTGTTAGTGTCATGTAATGGATGAATAAACTCAGGCTCAGAGAGGTTAAGTGACTTGCCGAAGGCCACACAGCTAACAAGTGATAAGAACATTGACCCAGGTTTGGTTGATATTTGCTCTGATTCCCCCAGTGTTACAACCTAAGCACGCTTAAGCACGTGGACATGCTGAGGCTTCAGCCTTGGGCTCTGGAGAAGGGAGAGGAGGCCAGGATGTCAGGACTGAGGCCAGGGGTGACCTGAGCTGCAGGGTGAGAGAAATCCAATGGCAATGTCCAAGGACCACACATGCAGCTCGAGTCAGCAGACTCATTCTGGATACTACCCCTTGGAGCAGTCAGCCCCGCTCAAGTTGCCAGGTCTAAGCCACATGGGCTGGGGCACAGAGAAAAACTGAGGCTGGAGGTCCAAGGCGATCAGTCTCTGCCCTGGGCATTTGGCATGTTGGACCTGGTGCAGGACTTTTTACGAAGTAGGAGCTTTCCATGAATCATGTTAAACTGCTTTGAATAAAATTGATAATGGCACAATTCGCTTGTTCCCTGGCCACTTTCCCATCAAAATCTCTGATCTTCTGAGTAATTTTGGTCCACCGTCTTTACTTATTAATAACCCCTCACATGTACATGGCACTCCACCGTTTATAAAGCAGTTCTTCATTTGCCGTCTACAATGTCTCTCTGATAAGAGGAGAGCAGGGGTTTCCATCTCTGTTTTAAAGATAGGGAAACTGAGTCTCACATAGCTTTTAAGTGCCACAGGTGAGATAGATTAGAATTCAATTCAATTCAATAAAGTGCGTGTCCATGAATGTGCAGTGAGCACCTAATCTTTTCAAGATCCTATGCGAGGTCCTCACCCCAGAGGAGTTTATGGTTTAATAAGCGAGTGATGACACAAAGGGAAGTGTGGTGAATCAGGGCCACAAACTCAGTACTGAGGGGCCACTGACAGGGCAGCAGGGAGGAGTGCCGGAATGGGAGTGGGCGATCGGAAGGCCTTGCAGTACGGGGGCCTTCTGAGCTGATCCTGGGAGAGAACATGAGAGAGCCAGATGGGCAGGAAGGTGAGATCCAGGCCCTACCTCCCTGCCCATAATGCATTGCTCTCAGTGCTACCCTGAGTTTTCACTTAGGTCTGCTTCAAATGGCACTTCGCTGGGAAAGCCTTTTCTTTTTGCCAATGCAATTGCATACTCTGATACAGACAGATCTCTTTTGGTTAGAAGAAACAGATATCCAAGTAAAGCTTGTTTTCATAAAAGGAAAAGATAGGATTTTTTAAATAAAGTTACAGGGATCTCACAGATACTGGCAAGGCTGGCCTCATGGGCACTGGTGCTCTTGAGAGGGGCATCTCTGGGAGACGGATTCTTTCTCTCTGTGTCACTGGGACTCCCTCAGTACTATTTTACCATTTTCCTCTCTACTACCTGCCTTAGGATCTCTGCTTCCTTAGAACCTCAACTTGCCTCAAGCACTGATTCTGATCCCAACTTGGCATGATTTTCCAGAATAGAATATTAACAGTTAACTGGCTCATATCCTCAGGGTCATAAATCCGAAATATAAGACCAGGCATCCGATTGGCTCATCCAAAGTCACGTGGTCACCCATAGTCCAGTCGACTGTGTCTAGGAAGGCATGATCACATGGAACCAGCACAGCTGATGATGCCGAGACCTTCCCAGGGATATTGGAAACCAGAACTCTCACAGATTGTGGCTGGGTGCAGGGCAGGCTTCCCATGGTCTCTTGAGTCATATTGCCTATGTCTCTCACAGATGAAATTCATTCCGTTTTGCTTGTTGTCATGACTACTGGGGTCCTTGCTTGTGTCCTCCTAGACTTAGAGAACCTCAAGGGAAAGACTTGTCTTCCTCACTTCCATACCCCGAGCCCATGCCCCAGAATTGGCACCGAGGGCCTAGGAAAATGTCAGTTGAAATGAATAGTTCACTCCCCAATAATTCCCCCCTCAGGATGGGATGAAGACTTGGGAGATGAAATGTGGGAATGTCTCAGCGCCACCTTCTGGCCTCATGAGCTGTTTCTCTTGTTCACAGACCTCTGGACTTCCTGGGCACTTTTAGTAACCGATGGTCCTATGGAATCGCCTTCGGGGCCACAGCCAATAAGATCATGTTCTTGTTCTCGGAAGGCTACCAGCCCCTGCAGATCCCGCAGTGGGCCCAAGGTACCAGGGCTGCCTCACACCTGCTGGGAATTTTGCCTCGCTCAGAAAGTCTCAAAGCTTTTTTGGGGGGCCTTGCTTCCAGTTAGATTCAGAAGTCATTTAGACATAGTAGAACAAAGGTTCAGAAAGTAGGTTCACCACCACCCATCCTAAAAATCTCTCTTGAGTCATAGCCGTGGCTACCTTCTTGATATCAGTAGGCTAGGCCCTCAATAGGCTACTCCTCTAAGAACAGGTCTTATTTCTTTGGCCATTGGTCTAGGGCATCTTAGTTCTCCACGTCTCATGCTCTCCCTGAAATAGCAACTCTAATCTACAGGTTCAACCATCCCTAATATGGCAGCTTCCAAACCTCTCTATCCAGCCAGTTTTCTCTCATGGGCTCTAAGCCTCTATGAGCCGATGCCTACTAATGTCTAATTAGTTTTTAGGGAAATGCAAATTAAAACCAAAATGATATATCACCACATACCTCTTAGAGGTATACAATTTAAGTTTTGACAAGTGTTTACATCTATGAAATCGTCACCACAATCAAGATAATGAATCACAGACATTTTTTTTAAGCAGGGCACAGCTCACAGTGGCCCATGCGGGGATCGAACCGGCAACCTTGGTGTTATTAGCACCACGCTCTAACCAACTGAGCTAACCAGCCGCCTGAACCACAGAAGTTAACTTGTTCCTCTTTGTAATCTTTCTTTGCCACCCCATCCTGTCACTGCCCCCATCTCCAGGCAATTACATATAAATGGAATCATACATATGTACACATGGAATCATTTCATATGTATGTATGGAATCATACATACAAACATACACACATACAAAATGTACTTGTTTTTGTCTTTTTTTGGGGGGTCTAGTTTCTTTCACACAGCATAGTTATTTTGAGGTTCATACATGTTTAACATGTATCAGAAATTAATTCCTTTTTCATTACTGAATAGTATTCTACTAGATGGAGATACCACAGTTAGTTTATCCATTCACCTGTTTTGATTTATTTTCAGTTTTTAACTTACAAATAAAGCTTCTATGAACATTACACCTCTTTGTATGTAACCACGTTTCCATTTTCCTTGGGTAAATTCTTAAGAGTGGAATGGCTGGATTATATAGATCATATAGTAGATTATGCTTTTTAAGAAACTGTCAAACTCTTTTCCAAAGTGATTGTTCCATGTTAGATTACCACCATCAGTATATGAGCGTTCCAGTTTCTCTGTATCCTTGGCAACGCATGGTCAGTCTTTTTAATTTTAGCCATTCTAAGAGGCATGTAGTGGTATCTTTTAATTTGCATTTTCGTAATGACTAATGATGGTGAGCATGTTTTCATGTGCTTATTTGCTATCTCTATACCTTTTTTGGTGAAGTGTCTGTTCAAATTATTTGCCTATATTAAGAAAATTGGGGTTTTTTCTTCTTATTGCATTTTGAGAGTTCTTTATATAATCTGTATACAAATCTTTTATCAGATGTGTGAAGTGCAAATATTTTCTCCCAGTCTGTGGTTTGTATTTTCATTCTACCGACAGTTTCTTTTGTAGAGCTGATGTTTAAAATTTTGATGAAATTCAATTTATTAATTTCTTCTTTTGTGAATCATGAAACTATGATTCATAAGAAATCATGATGATAAGAAATCATGCTTATAAGAAAGCATATAATAAATGTCATATAAGAAATCTTTGCCTAAGCTAAGGTCGTATAGATTTTTCTCCTATTTTTTTTTTTTTTAGAAGTTTTGTAGTCTTAGGATATTTTGCATTTAGGCCTGTGATACATTTTGAGTTAACGTTTTTGGATGTAGTATGAGATATGGATTGAAGTTCCTTTTCTTGCCTGTGGATATCCATTTGTTCCAGCACTAGTTGTTACTAAATTGCCTTTGTACCTTTGTGGAAAGTCCATTCTGGACTCTATTCTGTTCCATTGCTCTGCAATGTGCAAGGGTTCCAATTTCTCCACATCCTAGCCAACCCTTGTTATTTTCTGATCTTTTAAATTACAGCCATCATAGTCGATGTGAAGTAGTATCTAATTGTTGTCTTGATTCGCATTTCCCTAAAGACCAGTGATGTTGGCATCTGGCTGGGCAAGAACAATATATACCCTCATTACATCCTCGTACTTTCTGTTGGCTTCTTCCCTCCCTTTTTTTCTGGACCCACCAGCTCCTAATGTTCTGTTCTTATTTTGGATTCTTACTGCACTGTTCTGAGAGGGGACTTAGATGTTAATTAGACAGAGTTCATGGGACCCAGATAACTCTAGCATCTTCAGACCTCCCTCAGGTCTGCTTATTTGAACCTATGAACCATGACCTTCAACAGCTTGCTCAGTCGCAGCTGTTATTTCAGCTTCAATTTCCTATGAGTAAGTATCTGCTGGCAATTTGGGGTTCCTTTGTTCTCAGGCCTTCAGATATCCCATTGCCTTCCCTCTGCTTCCTCTTACTCAGATGTTATAATATCAAATGGGTCTTGTCACCTAGAGGTGTTGTAGATTTTGTGTTTGGGTTTTGATTTTGCCGTCTTAGTTGTTCTGTCTGCTTCTGTGGCAGCAGCAAGTGAATAAACTTATGCTGTCGCAGCTTCTATCCTCATAGCAATTGTTTCTTTCATATTGTCTTTTCCTGCCAGTCATCTGCCACTCACATTCACACAAATAACTAGCCCCAATCAGCCACCTCCTATCCTTTGAGTGAGGAATGTCCTTCCTTCCCTTCTTCTCTCCATCCTCAAACACCTGCTTGTATGTCATGGCCTTGCTAAATGTCACTGGCTCCCAGAAGCCTTCCCTGACACACAGACCCCAGGTGAGGTCTGGCTTTCTCCTCTTGTCCCCACAGCAGGTTGCATGTACCTCTATTACCATACGTATCACCACACTCCCCTCCGTATCTCCCCTACGGGACTATAAGGGGCTCAGAGCAAGAACCTTGTTCATTCCTTCTATGTCCCTAGTGCCTGGCTCAGGACCCAGCTCAAAGCAGACACTTAGTGAGGGTTACCTTGCATGATTAGATTTTATTGCATCCTGTTAGCCTATCTCAGAGCTAATTAGTGGCAGAATTAATGTTATCATTGATATATATATATATATATATATATATATATATATATATACACACAGTATTACAGTTTACAAGAGGGTTTTGCAAATCACCACTCTTTGTGCTGCTATGGTACATTTACAGTGCTTTACTGTCAGTGATAATTTTTTGCTCATTTGTTTGTTCATCTGTGTGGTCTGTTTCCAGCCATTATATTGTGAGCTAATCAAAGGTAGGGACCAAGTCTTCTTTATCTCAATAGGTAGCCCAGTGCCTGGCGTGGATGGGGTACCAGGAAGGGTCTGTTGCATGAATGAATGAGAGGCATTCCTTCATTCCTCCTTGTGCTAAGCTGGGGCTTGTCCACTCATCTCCTTGGGTCCTGTGGCCCATGACTGCGAGTCAGCATGAAGCCTCACAGCTTCTCTGGGCCTCCCCTGCGCCGGTGAGAATAACTCACAACATCTCTGGCCCTGTCTCTCCCAGCCTTTGTGCTTCTGATTGGAGGCATCGAAGTTGGCCTGTCCCACCTCCCCTTCTTTGCCTGCCTCTCATCGGAGTTCCGGCTGGTCAGCTCCATCCTGGGCTTCAGCTACTCTCTGACCTGGTAAGACAGACTCTGCCTGCCTGCCCTCCTGCGATTCCTTTGGCTGTGGCTGAACTCTGGACAAAGGGCTGGAGGTGACCTGAGAACTCTCCTTGGGAGGGCACCTTTGCCCAGAACTGAAGCCCGGGGGGGTGGAGTGGGTGACTGGTCCATGGTCCCACTGCAGCCGCTCCTGGGGACTGCACTGGAGGCTTCCGAAGCTCAGGCCAGCATTCCCTCTGTTTCATATGAGGCCGCTCATGATTATTCTCAGTAGTCAGAGATGTAGAAGAATTCATTTCTGTAAATTGGCGGGAGTCCCTCTGGTGGAAGCAGGAGTCCTGTGTGGTTGCTGCTTCTCTGGAGGCCAGGAGGAAGTGCTTGTGCCTCAGTGGGCATTCAGGGCCATCTCAGTCTCTCTCTGTGTCTCCACCCCGACCAGAGTCTAGCACACGTACCAGTCAGTCGTATAAAACCCCTACGTCGCTTCACCCATCCACTTAGTCACTCAGCACACATGCTGTGACCTCCCCACAATGAGCCAGGGAATATGCCGGAAACCAGACGTGAATCAGGCATTCTGGCCTCTTTGTCTATATGTTGCTCTTCTCCATGGCATCATCTTCCCCAACCTGGCCCAGTGACAGATATGCGCTCATCCTTTGTAGATTGTCGCCCTCACGGGTGGGAGCTTCCTGGCCCTTTTGCGGAGCTCTGTGCCCTCAGCACTGGCACCACCCCGGCACAGAGCTGGCCCCAGGGAATATTTGCGGACTGGATAATCCCACAGACAATTCCACTCTCCAGCCCTGAGAGACTCATTTCCTTGCTTGCGTCCCCTTTACGGGGCCTGTATCCCCCACAGCATTTTCTGTGGGGCAGGGGTCCCAGGCCCAGTGTGCCGGCCACTACAGGGGGCTCACAAGTCCCTGGCATACCAATGGCTGCAATTCCAAACTTTGTAGTGGCTTGCTTTTAAAAAATTAAAAGAGAGAGAGGGTATTCCGCGTTACATGTAGAGTAATATCAGCCTCTGGCAGACCTTTTGACCGGGAGAAGAAATGGTAGCAGGAACTGCTCAGCAGCTTGAGCACCATGAGTCTGACCTGAGCTTGAACATGACCAGGAGTGTATGTTCAGTGGGGATAAAGCCTTGAAGCTCATTCCCTAGGGAAGTGTTTACAGACAAGGCCATGTCCAGGCAGAAAGAGCCTCAGCCCCAGAGTTAGGAGACCTGGGTCTTGGTCCTGGTTCTGGGTGTGACTCTGAACTAATCCCTCCCCCTCTCTGGGCTTCAGTCCCGCACCTGAGTGATGGGGGAGGGGGGGTGAGATCTCTCTGGGTATTCCTGTTCTGCCGTTGCGGATTCTCCCGTGAGGGCTTGTTAAATGAATTTAGTTGCATGTACTTAGGCACAAGCAGGTGCCTGATCCAGGTGGGATGTACTGGAGGCCTGGGAACCAGCCCTCCTAAGGAGGATGGGAGGGAGAAGTAACTCTAGGTCGCAGGGATCTGGGCTGTTTTCACAGCAGCTGTGCTGGGAGGGACCCCAGTACCCCATGGCTTGTTTCTCTCCTGCAGGTTTGCTGTCACCATCCTTCACATCACACAGTGTCCCCATGGGCAGGTGAGTCCTTGCTGAGTTTTGTTTAGCGTATTCGATCCTGTCACATGGTCAGCTCACTGTGTGACCTTGGACAAGCCTCTGCCACTCTCCAGGCCCCAGCTCCCTCCTATGTGCAAAAGGGGATTCGGAGCCACTTGTGAAACGTCCGCTGTATAGCATCTTAGGTTCAGCAGGGTGCTTGTCTACAGACAGATGTTCTCTCAGTTCATGCTCAGAGCAGCCCCTCAAGGTGGGGAAGGTCTCAGCAAACCTGTTTTATAGGTGAGGACACTGAGGCCCATGTTTTTGGAGTAACTCTTAAGAAGCAGCAGATCTGGGAGTCAAGACCAAAGCTCATGTCTTTCCACTCCTTCGTGTAGCCTCAGTTTCTTTGTCTATAAAATGGGAGACTCGGACTAGATGAACCTCTTCCAGCTTTGCCATGCATTGTCCTTCTCAGAATTGGGAGAAACTGGTTCATCTGTTTAGCCCTGTGCCCCAGGAACAGGAGCAAGATGAAAGAGGGGGTGTCACTGCACCTAGAAAGTTTTTTAGGCAGGTGGGGGAGCACAAGTTGGCCACCTGGGCCACGGGAGCCTTGTCAGAGCTTTCGAATCTTCCAGAGGCTCTTTTGAAATTCAAAATATTCACGGTTAGTTGGGGGAGAGGGCAGGTTCTCACTTCTTTGCTCAGAGTCACTAACTTTAAGAACTGTTAGGTACTAGTTGTTCTAGGCTCAGTGCCAATCATTAGCCATAGAATCCTCAACACTTTCAAGACTGTATTAGTGCCACCCCACTTCACTGGTAAGAAGTGGGGCTAACGTGACTAACACATGGACTAGAATCCAGGCTAAGGTCATCATAAGGATCTCGTCTCATGTTTTCAAATGTATTCGTGAAAACATTCTTTATAAAAATGAGATCTAGGAAAGAGTCTAAAATGTCAAAGATTAGTAGAAAGCGTGAGTAAATTTGGTTCATCTAAATAACGCACTGTCCTGTAGCATTGAAAGTGATATTGACAAATAATTTGTAACAATGTGGGGGAATGATTAAAATACACACAGACCTTTATGATTGGTGCAATTTCAGTTTATAACAGATAGAGATATTTGGATATAGATACAAATGAAAAACACTGAAATATTGACAGTGGTTATGTCTAAGCTGTAAGCACACGTTAGAGAGGAGGATGAAGGGAAGAGACGAGCCCTGTACATCTCAGCATGTCTCTATCCTGCACCCTAACATCACGACATTAAGATGCTGATTTCCCGTGGGGGAAATGTAATAAAATATGAAACCAAGCACAATACTTCTGAAAGACGTCACAATACTATTTGTCTTAAAACAGTGATTAAAAAAAAAAAAAAAACAGTGGAAAAAAGAAAACTTTTCCCCATCAAAATGAAGCCAAAACCACAGGAAAAGTAGGAGCACAGTCTTGAGAGATATTTTACTGATGGGAGCTTGTTTGCCTCTCAACATGATGGAAGTTATGGCCCCACCCTTCCTCCCTTCTTTCCTCTCTTCCTCTCCCTCTTTCTCCCCTCTCTGCCTCTCCCTCCCTCCCTCTATTTCTCTCTTTCCCCTCTTCATTCCTCCCTTCTCTGTCTCCCCCTCCACCCTCCCATTATCCCTCCCTTCTTCTTTCTCTTGTGTGTATTTTCCAAAAGGAGCATTTAATACTTAATCAGGAAAAAGCCGTGAAAGCCCTTTGTATAAAAGAAAACGGGGGTGCTAAGACTCCAATCCAGGGCTGCTGGACTCCAAGTCCACTGCTTGTTCCAATGCTGTGTGGCTGGGGAAGCAGGATCCCAGCTCTGAGAGCATGGGCCTGGGTGGGACCCGGCTGGGCAGGCAGACTCCTGCCCACAGCTTCACCAGATCCCTGCCCTGCTCCATCTAGAGCTAGTGCCCAGTGGTCTGCTTCTGTTGCAGTTTTTGGGGAGGTACGAGACCCTCGTGTTCTACTGGCCCACACTGCTGTGCCTGTTCTTCCTGCTGGGCTGCTTTCTACACATGTTCGTCAAGACTCTGAGGGTCCACCTGGGCTGGGAGCTCCAGACGGTGAGTACTAAGTATAAGCACTGTGTGTGTCCTGACAGGTTTAGTCTTCACAACAGTGTTGTGAGGTACCGTGTTTCCCCAAAAATAAGACCGGGTCTTATATTAATTTTTGCTCCAAAAGATGCATTAGGGCTTACGTTCAGGGGATGTCATCTGAAAAATCATGCCAAGGCTTATTTTCTAGTTAGGTCTTATTTTCGGGGAAACATGGTAGGTACTATTACTCCTCTCATTCTGTATTAGGAAACTTGGACCCAGAGAGATGACTTGTGTTACTGAAGGTCACATGCTTAGTCTGTAGCAGAGCCAGAACAGGAACCCAGACAGTCTGGTTGGTCTGGTTGTTGAGGCTCTTTCTCTCTTAACCGCCATTCTTCTTATTCTAATTCTTTGAGGTATAAAGTTAGGTTGTTTGAGATGTTTCTTTTTCTTAATGTAGATATTTACCACTACACACTTCCCTCTTAGAACTGCTCTTGCTACATCCCGTAAGTTTTGGTGTGTTGTCTTTCCATTTTCATTTGTTTTAAGATATTTTTTGATTTCCCTTTTGATTTCCTCTTTGACCCATTGGTTGTTCAGGAGTGTATTGTTTAACTTCCACTTATTTGTAAATTTTCCAATTTTCTTCCTGTTACTGATTTCTAGCTTTAGGCCATTATGGTCAGAAAAGATACTTGATATTGAAATTTGTTAAGACTTGTTTTGTGGCCTACCATATGATCTATCCTGGAGAATGCTCCATGTGCTCTTGAGAAGAATGTATGTTCTGCTACTGTTAGATGGAACGTTCTGATATGTTTATTTGGTCCATTTGGTCCATAGAATTGTTCATGTCACCTGTTTCCTTACTGATTTTCTCACTTGCTTATCCATTGTTGAAAGTATGGTGTTGAGGTTTCCTACTATTGTTGTGTTGCTGTTTACTTATCCCTTCAATTCTGTTAATATTTACTTTATTTAGTTGGGTGTGTATATATTTACAATTGTTAAATTCTCCTGAGGAATTGACTTTATCATTAATATACACGTATGTGCTGCCAAAGTGAGCAAACCCCTTTATCATTATACAGTGACCTTTTTTGTCTCTTTTGATAGTTTTTGACTTAAAGTCTATTTTGTCTCATTTAAGTATAGCCATTCCTACTCGCTTGTGGTTACCATTTGTATGAAATATCTTTTCCTATTCCTTATGCTCACCCCATGTGTGTCCTTAAAGAAAAAAAAAATCTATTCAGCCACTCTGTCTTTTGACTGGATAATTTAATCTATTTACATTTAAAGGAATTATTGATGGGTCAGGACTTAATATTGCCATTTTGTTAATTTTCTGTTTTGTAATAATTCCTTTCTTGCTTTCTTTGTGATGTGGTGATATTTTTTGTAGTGGTATGTTTTAATTTGTTTATCTTTTATCTTTTGTGTACATAAAATAGGCCAGGCTTTTTCTTCATGGTTACCATGAGGCTCACATAAAACTTAGTTGTAGCAGTCTATTTTAAGTTAATAACAACTTTAATTACATAGAAAAACTCCATACCTTCACTCCACTTACCCCCATGGGAGAATTTGCAGGCCACAGGGGTCTCTGTGCACTGAGCTGTGCCACCTTGGAGGATGGTGACATTTGGTAAAATGAAACTGTTCTTCTTACCCTCTTCAATGCATCTATTCTCAGAATTTTTGCTTGACTGAGGTCCTGGAACCCCCTAGGTGCATTCTTGGGCTCCCACAAAGGTACTCTCATCTGTGAATGGTTGTCAACATTGCTGTATCTGAGTGGGCACAGGGCCTGGAACCCCCTATTCCTCCATTTTGCTGACATCACTCACTCAGGGTTCTAACCAGATCTTTTGTACTCTACCCAACATCTGCGATGTATAAGATTTCATCTCATAGCATGTAAAATTTACGTATTCAATCTATGTAACAAACTAGGTAACTATTGTGGAAAGCTCAGTACATTTGGAGAAGACACTTCAAAACGTACCATTAAAGTTTATTTCTTTAAATACTACAAAATAAGAAATGAGCAAAAGAAACTCCTATTCGTAAGAAGTAAAAACACTGGAATTTTGGGTGTTATCATTCCTGAAACAGTATTTTGCACGATGATGGGAAATCACCAAATCTCAAAGAGAAAAAGGAGTTCACCGGACAATGACTGGTGCAGTTAATAAGCAGAAGTAAAGGAAGGCCAGCCCTTTGTCTGGTGTTTCATGAAAGCAAATGCTTGGTAAATTGGAGACTTGACCCCTCTCTTCAGTAAATTATAGATGTCTAGGAGTGGCTGAATCCAAAAGAGCAAGTTTTACCCAAATTCCTGCCCTCTGTGGTAATAGCCCCTCAAAGAGATAAAAACTAACAACAATTTGTGAGCCAAAGCATACACCTCTCTCTTTTCTCACAGGAAGAAAAGCCTTTCCTGGAACTTCACCAGGCAGAGCACGTCAAACAGCTCCTGAAGAGGCGTCCCCTGCAGTAAGCGACAGAGTGACGCGTTCACCATTGGTGTCCGCCCCAGTCCTGACAGTGTGACGGGAGGGCACTGTATTAGTCAGGACTCTTGCTTGCTCATAACAGAAATTCAACTCAAAGTGGATTAAAGAGAAAAAGGAGACGTATGGCCTTAACATGATTTAAAAGTCTAGAGACAGTCAGTTTCAGACATAGGTAGATCCAGGGGCTTAATTGATATCTTCAGAACTAGGTCTCTTTCCCACTCTCTTCTTACCTCTGCTTTTATCTGGACTGGACTCCTTGTTAGGTGGGCTCCCTCCCTGTGGTGGTCCCTAGACTCTTTAAGCTTATACCCTTCTGATTTAAACTCATGGGAAACAGACATTTACTTTTCTAATAACTCAAAATTCCCATGAATATGTTTCTTTGGATCAAATTGGACCACATGCCATCCCAGAACCAATTACTGTGGCTAGGGGATTGGAATAAAGTGATTGTTAATCCTGGGTCACATGTTTACCACAGGAACCAGGAAGTGGTTCAGCCTCACTTAACTACTACGGATGATGGTGGGGGAGGAGTAGATTCCCAGAGAAAACTCCATGTTGTTACCGATAAAAGAGGACATGGCTCTTAGCTACGCAAAACCACCTGGTCTTCAGTGATCATACAGGTCACCCTACCCCTGCCACTGCCACTACATACGAGGGGACATGCCCAAGAGGAGAGACATGTCTATTTAAGGTCACACAGTGGCAAAGGTAGTATTTTCCTTAGAACTAGGGTTGGCTACAGGTAGCAGAAAACACAAAATAATAGTGGCACAAACAAGAGAGATTTATTTCTCATGTAAAAGAATTCTGGAGGCTGCAGTCCATACTGACCCTGCACTGCTCACCATGGAAGTTTACCAGTCGTTTGTCTTTCTCCTCCAGTATCTTAGTGGTTTCCATCATGAAGGCTGTCCATGGTCCAAGATAGATTTTGGGGCTCCAGCCTGAACCAGCCACTATGTCAGCATTTCAGATGGCAGACAGGAGAAAAGAAGGAGGGCAATGGGGTCCCTTCTAGCTGTGTCGGTTCCATCTAAGCCCCCCAAAGTCCCACACCGTACCTGTGATCATATCTAATTGGCCTGTGTTTCATCTTGGTCACTCTTAGCTGTAACAGAGGTCAGGAGCTATAAGCTTTTAGTTTGGTGAACTGCTGCACCAAATAAAACTGAGTCTCTGTTCTTAAGAATAAGGGCGAATGAAAACTGGAATCTACCAGTGCTCTTTCTCTTCACTAAACTGTAACATGAAAAGGAGGAGATGAGCTTATTTTCATAAGAATCAGGCATTTGTTTACCAACCACAACCTGTCTTTTATTGATGTTGATTCATTCACAGGGAGGAAGAAAAGTCTTGGTTCCAAACCAGGATATATGAGTGGGACCCCTGCTTTCAGTTCCCAAGCAGAATGATTGGAACCACTGTGTTGGCTTTCATCTGCCTGTACCTTGTAAGTAGATTTGACCAAATCCTTTTCTACTTATAAATGGGGTGGGGCTAGGATACGGGTTGTTATTAAAAAGCTGGGTCAAAATTTAATCTCTTAAGTCAAACAGGTACAATTCTTTGACCCCTCCATTTTGACTCCAAGTATACTTTTACCCACATGGTGAATATTATTAAGAAATATAATCAGATTATTTATGGGGACTTCTAGTTGCCAACATGTAAAGAGCTTGCAAGATGCCACCCTATCCTAACAACAAGTAAAAATAGGAACAAACTGAAAAATCAACAACTCTTCTTAGATCCGTAAGAGAAGTGAGGCCACAGGGCAAACCTTTTGCTTCTAAACTTAGAGAGACAGAAGGTGAATATAGAGAATCACAACAGAATAGAGCAGAAACTCATGGGAACCAGTGCTGGGGTAGGAAAATCTGAACTGTTGACAATATAAAACAATCGGATATTTTGGATATCCACAGACTACTTCATCAACAACAGTGGAATACACATTCTTCTCAAGATTTACATGGAAAGTTCACCAAGATAGACCATATCCTGGACCATAAAATACACCTTAACAAATTTAAAAGGCTAGAAGTCATGCAGTGTCTGCTCTGAGACCACAATGGAATTAAACTATTAGGTTCGTGCAAAAGTAATTATGGTTTTTGCAGTTGTTTTTAACCTTTACAACTGCAACTACTTTTGCACCAACCTAATAGAAATTAATAACGATAGATATTTAGAAAGATAATTAGAAAGATAATTAGAAAATCCCCAAATAATGGAAATTGTTTAATTCCACACTTCTAAGTAACATATGGGTCAAAGAAAAAATCTCAAGAGAAATTAAAAATAGTTTGAACTAAATGAAAATACAACTTATCAACATATGTGGGAGGCTGCAAAAGCAGTGGTTAGAGGGAAATTTATAGCATTGAATGTATATATTAGAAATGAAGAAAGGTCTAAAATCAGTAAATTAAGATTCTACCTTAGGAAACTATAAAAGAAGAGCAAATTAAATACAAAGTAAGCAGAAGAATAGATATAATAAAAATTAGAGCAGAAACCTATGAAATTGAAAACAGGAAATCAATAATCAGTGAAACCAAAAGCTAGTTCTCTGAAACAATCAATATCAGTAAGCCTCTAGCCAGACTAACTAAGAAAAAATGAGAGAGGACACAAATTACTTATGTCAGAATGTAAAAGGGAACGTCACTACAAATTCCATGGGCATTAAAAGAATAATCAAGGAATAGGATGAACACATCTCAGCCCACAAATGTGATAGGTGAAATCGGCCAATTTCTTGAAAGACACAATCTACTACAACTCACACAAGAAGAAATAGATAATCTGAACAGGCATATATTTATTAAAGAAATTGAATCAATAAGTAATGACCTTTCAAACAGAAAGCACAGGCCCAGATGGGTTCACTGGTGAGTTCTATGAAATATTTATGGGAGAAATTGTACTAATTCTCTGCAATCTTTTCAGAAGATAAATGCAGAGGGAATACTTTCAAACTCATTCTATGAAGCTAACATCATCCTAACCTCAAAGACAGAAACATTATAAGAAATGAAAACTACAGCACAATATCTCTCATGAACACAAATGCAAAAATTCTAAACAAAGTATTATCAAATCAAATCCAACAATGTATAAAGATATACACCACAACCAAGTGGGATTTATTCCAGATGTGCAAGGCTGGTACAATCTTAAAAAACCAATGAATGTAAACAATCACATTAACAGCCTAAAGATGAAAAAAAACCACACGATCATATCAGCCAATACAGAAAAAAACATTTAACAAAATCCATCACCAATTTATGATAAAAATGTTCAGTGATCTAGGAATAGAGGGGAACTTCTTCAATCTGATAAAGAATATCCACAAAACTCTGTAGCTCACATCATACTTTATGGTGAGAAATTAGAAGCTTTCCCACCAAGATCAGGAAGACAAGGATGTCCCCTTTTAGCCACTCCTTTTCAACATTTACTGGAAATCCTAGATAATTAATTAACAAGGAAAGGAAATAAAAGGTGTACTGATTGGGAAGAAATAAATAAAAATGTTTTTGTTCACAGATGACATGATTGTATATGTAGAAAATCCAAAATAATTGACAAAAAAATAACAAAAAAACAAACAAACGAAAAAACCAAAACCAACTCCTGGAACTAATAAGTAATTATAACAAGGTTACAAGGTATAAGGTTAATATACAGAAGTCAGCTGCTTTTCTATATATCAGGAATGAACAAGTGGAATTTGAAATAAAAAACAATGTCATTTACATTAGCACCCTCAAAACAATTCTTAGGTATAAATCTAACAAAATAATGTGTAAGATCTATATGAGGAAAACTACAAAACTCTGTTGGAAGAAATCAAAGAACTAAATAAATGGTGATATATTCCATATTTATGGATAGGAAGACTCAATACTGTCAAGATAACAATTCTTCTCAACTTGATCTATTTATATTTGGGTTGCTCTTTTTGGGATTCAATGTAATCCCAATAAAAATCCCAGAAATTTATTGTGTGGATATTGACAAACTGGTTCTAAACTTTTATGGCGAGGCAAAAAACTCATAATAGCTATTAAAAGAGAAGAAGGAAGTTGGAGGACTGACATGACTCAATTTCAAGACTTACTATAAAGCTACACTAATCAAGACGGTGAGGCATTGGCAAAAGAATAAACAAATGAATCCATGAAACAGAATAGAGAGCCAAGAAATAGACCAACATAAACATAGTCAACTTATCTTTGACAAAGCAGCAAAGACAGTAGAACAGAAAGAAAAGATTTTCTTTTCAACCATTGGTGCTGCTACAACTGTACATACACATGCAGAAAAATGAATCTAGACACAGACCTTATACCTTTCATAAATATTAACTTAAAGTGGATCATCAACCTAAATGTCAAATGCAAAACTATAAAACTCTTAGAAGATAACATAGGAGAAAGTCTGGATGACCTTGGCTTTGGTGATGACTTTTTAGATACAGCACCAAAGACACAGTCCATGAAAGAAAGAATCAATAAGAATAAGCTGGACTTCATTAAAATAAAAAACTTCTGCCCTGCAAAAGACACTTTTAAGAGAATGAAAAGACAAGCGACACATTGGGAGACAATACTTGTAAAAGACACATTTGATAAAGACTGTTATCCAAAATGTACAAAGAACTCTTAAAATTAAATAATAAGAAAACAAACAATCTGATTGAAAAATGGACAAAAGACTTTAATAGACACCTCACCAAATAAGATGGCAAACAAGCACATTAAAAGATTCTCCACAGTATATATCATCAGGGAAATGCAAATTTAAAAAACGAGATACTGCTACACACCTATTTGGCCAAATTCACCACACTGACACCACCAAATGCTGGTGAGCACGTGGAGCGATAGGCATTCTCGTTCATTTGCTGGTAGAAATACAAAATGGTGCAGCCACTTTGGAAAGACAGTTCTGGGTTCTTAAAAAACTAAACATACTCTTACCATATGATCCAGCAATCACCCTTCTTGGTATTTACCCAAATGCATTGAAAATGTATGTCCACACAAAAACCTGCGCATGGATATTTATAGCAGCTTTATACATAATTGCCAAAACGTGAAAGCAAACATGAGTCCTTCAGTAGTTGAATGGATAAGTAATCTGTGGTACATCCAGACAATGGAATATAATTCTGTGTTAAAAAGAAATGAACTATCAAGCCATGAAAAGACATGGAGGAAACTTATATGCATATTTAAACTGAAAGATGCCAATCTTATTAAGCACAGAATCAAAACATTTCATGTGGTCAGAGTTATCTGAGGTAAACTATCTGGATCAAAATGGAGGGATAAAAATGGCAAGGCCAAACTGTCTTCTGCTCATTTTAAATGTACGAGGATGACACCCGTGTGAATTAGTCCTGTGACTAAGTTTTCAGTGAATGTCCTGGTTAGGTTATGCTGAAGTGCCACATAAGCCCCTACATGTTAGTGACTTAGCGCTACGTGTAGTCTTGACCACAGAACAATGTTGAGTGGGTGTTCAGGTTTGGGAGGCAGCAGTCCTCTATGTGTTATTCAGTAACCCAGATTCTTCCCTCATGTGCTTCATCAACCCTGAGAACCCTCGCAATCTGTTCCCAGTCAGCAGAGGGGGGAAGTGCATAGAGAAGTACATATGGAAGGTTTTCAAGGGCCCGTGTGGAAGAAGCACACATTCCTTCCACGCTTCTTCCATTGGCAAGAACCTTGTGCTGTGGCCACTTCTAACTCAAGGGAGGGTTGGAATTGTAGCCCAGCTTTGTGCCCAAAGAAACGGAGAATGGATTTTAATGGACAACTAGAGTCTCTGAAATAGTGAATAATTCACTTGGAGTTACTGTGTTTCTTACATCTTTATTGATTATTGACTGTATGCCACGCACTATGCTAAGACCTGGAACAAAGAGAACTGATTCAAGAGAGTCTTAGCCTGGGAGAGGCCATATTCTAAGAGAGGGAGATGAGACATGGTGTGAAGTACCTACCATCTAAAGAGAGAAAAGGGGAAGGTGAAAGTGCTCTGGAAGTTTAGTGAATTATTCTAGATTGAGAAGCTGCCTGAAGATGATAGCTTTTGAGCTCCACATTCAGAGATGAACAGAATTCAGTTGGTGAAGTAAAATGGCAGCAGGAATTCTAGAAACAATGGCATGATGATGGTGGGGGGGAATGATGGCATGATGACAAGATGGTAGGGGTGAGTAAGCATGATAAGTGTACAAGAAACTGTGCCTTCTCTGGTTTGATTGTCACCAAAATGCAAGAAGGGGAGCAGTGAGAGATGTGGCTGAAGTTGTCCCCAAGGGACAACTTATTCGAAGTGAAGCATTCATGTCACTCTGATTTAATTAAGTTTGAAGCGTTCCTGCGTTCCCTTGTGAGGCCTGGTTTTATATGCTGCTGTGTGAAGAATAGAGTTTGAGGTGACTCATGTCTCCAAAGTTTGAAGTCACAGTCCCATTCATGTCAGTAGAGCCAGTGTCCAGAGTCTATTTTAGATGAATTTTGATACTCAAAGAATTTTAACCTCAAAACCAAAGAGAAACGTGTTATTCATGTACTGAGGTGGACTCAGGTAAGACCTTGAAACATTTGCTCTGTGTCCCCAGTTCATTGTCATTGAGTTCTGCATGTTCCTGTATGTGAGAAACGAGCTGGATGTGTTTGAAGGCAAGTTGGAGAGCTACATCGCCTCCATGAACCAGACTGGGACCCTGACTCCAGTCATCCTGCAGGTGCAAGAGCTGATGAACGTCACCAAAGGTAACACTATCCTTGCACAGGCTGCTGTTTAACTCGGGTGGGTCGCCACCCACAAAAGTGACAATTACAAATGCAACTATTAATGATGTTTTACAAGGAAGGAAGATACCTATGATGTGTATACTCCATAACTTTTCTCTTCCTTGTTACTCACAGGATTGAAAATATTAATACCGAAAGAGAGGATTATGCAGGAAATAAAGTGTATCAAGGCTATGTGTGGCTAACATGAAAAAGAAATACAAGCAACATTTTATTTACATAAGAAATGTGTTAAAGGAAGAATATTTTTCTCCCCCAGACCTTTCTGATCTGAGTTTCTGCATTTTGAAAATATCGATTCCAGTTTATCTCCTGAGGCCTCTTCTGTCACTTTTTCTGTTTCAGGAGTCTGGGTGGTAACCATTTTGCCTGCCTCCCTCACGTGTGTGAGCTATCTATTCCACATTTTGGCTTGTTATAGGTAAGAGGGCACTGGGAGTCATCGGTGTGTCTTCAGCCAGCAAAGTATCTGGCAGAATTTTCTAAGAATGCCCGAGCAGTGCCAGCAGAGCCCAAACTGGAACCAAAAGTGTGTATACAAGGTCCAGGGACAACCACATCTATTGTTAGTAAGAAAAACAACTGGATTTCTTGGGGTGCTGGCATTGTGAGGGGGTCATAGCCCCTTTTATTTCCCCTTTATGTTGTTATAAGCTGGGGCTATCATTAGAAATGGTTTTCTGTTTGTATCTGTTTTAAGGTATTACTACATAAGTAATTTGTATTCATTGTAGAAAAAAAAGAAAATAGAGCAAAATGAAGAAAATAAAAGCCACATACACAACTTCAGACGTCACATTTAGTCACCATTAGGACTAGGCAACTATATATTATTTTTACAAAACATTTTAAATTTAAGGCTAATCAGACCATCCTATGAGCTGTGGTCAGTAGGGGGCGCTGAGCTGCTCGCCATCCCCTTCACAGGCCTTTTTATTGAGCGCTAAGTGTATGAGGAAGTGTGGTTGTTATGAATATTACCATTTCTCACCTTTTCTCTAGAAAGCACATGAAGAGGTTGTGGGCAGGAAATAAACACTTTCTCCCTCTGAAGTTCCATAATCCTTCCTCATCCGAGAGTGTGGTAAGTCTATAGATGCCTCTCTCTGCTCTGAGACTAAGTGATTTACCAAAACCTGCTCTCCTGCACCTTGGACCGCGGACAGCGGCGGCGTCCTGGGGGAGGAGAGCCGTGGACTGGGAGTCCAGAGCCCTCTCCTCTGCTGCTGGGTGACTCTGACAGTCCCCATGCGGCCCTCAGTAGGTGTCCTCGTCTGTAAAATGAGGATAATCAGGACTCTTGCCTCAGTGGGTTGGTGGGTGAGTCTCACATGAGACAGGAATGATGGATACATGTGTCAGAGGCAATCAGGTTTTCCTCCCCTCTGAGACTCCTTTTTCTTTCTAAATCTCAGGTGGCCATTGCAAGGTACTCTGGCTGGCAAATAGCCTACATACTGTGGGGTAAGTGCCATCACACGACCCATTCAATCCAACACACATTTCCTGGGCACCTGTGTGGGTAGGGAGGCGAGGGGAGGCCGAGGCAGCCCTAGTTCCTGCTCTCAAGGGACCTTCGTTCGGGAAGGGGGACAATCTCACACGTGAAGGGCATCGTCACCACCAGTCCCGAGCCCACAGGGTGTGTGTGCTAAGGGCGGTGGTGACTCAGAGCAGGAAGTGGACTGTCCTCACCCAGGGCAGGGTGTGAGTGCATTCTAGTGCAGTTGAATTTGAACTGCACCCATCAGGGAGAGCAGAAGGCCAGCAGGAAGAAAAGGGAGGGCATGTCAGGCAGAAGCAACAGCGTAAGGAGTGGACTGCAGGCAGAGACGTGGGAGTGGGTCACCAGGGCCCTGGAGTGACCCCGGCCCCCTCGGCCCCCAGGCTACCTCATCATCCACGTGGTGCAGAGCCTGGGTGGCGTGATGTTCATGTACGGCCTGGTGTTGCCCGTCACCCACAACCGGGGCCTGGAGATGCTCCAAGGACTGGGCATCGGGATGTAAGTGCTGGGAGGGGGGCTGCGTGGCATCGCGCGGGGCCTGGGAGCGGTGGGTCCTTGCAGCTGCTGTTCAAAATGCCCCTTTCACACTTGGCTCTCACTAACCCCTGGATGTCGGCTCTTAGCTCTGACCCAAGCATAGGCCCCAAATAGCAACTCATTGTGATAGGAGCCTTACAGTTTACCAAATATTTTCACTCTCACTGTTCAGTGGGGTTCTCACAGTTGTGTCTGTGGGGGATACACATATGTCCATTTTATAGATGGGAAGATTGAGGGTGGGGGAGGTGAAGTGAGAGACAGCACAGTATAGTGGAAGGAGAGGGAATCTGAGCTTAGGTTTTAGATCAGCTTTGTGACTCGGGTAAATTGCTTGTTTGAGCCTCAGATAACCCATATGGAAGATAAAAGTGAATGCTGACATTATTGAGAATTCATTATGTGTCTTTTTTCTTAAGGACCCTCTGAGGTAGGGACTTAATATCAGCTCCCTCTTTTTCAGATGAGGAAACAGAGGCACAGAGAGGCTAATTTGTCCAAGGTGGGGGAAGAGGCAGGATTGGGAGCTGGTCAATCTGAAACCGAAGCCTCATTTAACCACTACTGGACCCTGCCACTCAGTAGTGCTCCCTGGGGACTTCCCTGCTCCGAGCTCTGGCCTTCCATACTCACCTAGAGCCACCCTTGAGTCTGGGGAAGAGGCTGCTCTGTCCACTCTTGCATGGCCTTCATGAGCTCTTCTAAAAACCTCATTCCTTTCTTTGATTACCATGCTATTAAACCATTCATCCCAGTTGCCCTCCCTGGACAAAAGAACATAATTAAATCCTGGAATTCTGGTCTGACCATGTGGCTTTGAGAAAGTCATCTCCCCTTTGGGAGCCTCAGTTTTCTCATCTGCACAATGGGAGTGCGCGAATGTTCTGTGGGCATAAAGCACAGAGCTCATGCTACTGTTAGTCTGGCAAGCCATCAGCATCTCACTCCTCTTTCTCGCTGGGCATTTGAGAAGGGCTGGGGAAGAGGGGACAAGGCCACCTCAGGATGGTCTCGCCCTGTGTTTCAGCCTCACCATATCCATCGTCCTGGGACTCATGATCCTGCAGGTGTGGATCGCCACCAGCTTCTTCCTGCAACCAAAGATGGACACAGCTGACAAGCAGAAGCCCTTGGCGCTCAACAATAGGTGAGGACAAAGAAGGGCATGGTGAGTATAGACTTTGGTCTCAGCAGTCTCTCATTCCTCCCTCTTCATCACTGGCAGGTCCCTGGGCAGACGCTATGCTCTCTGAGGGGGTGGTTCAGGAGTGGTTCAAACTGCCTGGATCCAAATTCTGGCTCCACCCCTCAGGAGCTATGTGACATTACTAAATATCCATGAACCTCAGTTTCCTTATTTTACAAATAATTGTGCATACCTCGAAGAAGTGTTCCGAGAATGAAATGTGTTCACGTAAGAACTTAGTACCGTAGTGCCTGGCCTGTAGTGGTACGCCTTCCTAAGTCATTTATTCAAAGCACTCACTCATAGAGGAAACAACATGAGCACTGAGGATAAAGAGATATCTCCATAGGACCTGCCTGTGAGAAGCCAATGGTCCACTGGAGCTGACAGACACAGATATAGGGACAGTAAACTCCAAGGGGTGCAAAGGGACAGAAATGCAAGTAATGGAGGCGAGGCAGGGTGGTAGAGGAGAGGCGGGAGTGGTTAATTCCACTGTAGGTGGGACGTTTGAGCTGAGGCCGGCAGGGTGGTGGGATTCCTACAGGTAGAGGTGAGGAGAGGGCATGGCTCTCAGAGGACTGCCCCCACTGCCCAGATGCAGGCAGAAAGCCATGGAAGGGCAGGGCATGTCGGAAGAGCAATGAGAATCTAATATGGTGGCCATGCAGTGACCTTAGATGGAGGAGGCACAAAGTAACAGTGCCAGAAAGGCCCCTCTCAAAGACGGCCCAGAAATTCAATATGCAAAGTTTGGACTTTATCCCACAGGCAACAGGAAATCACCTGGTCAAGTGGTCATTTGGGTAATTTCATCTGGACGACCTGGAGCCGTTCCAGCCGGGGCAGGTCTCTCTTCCAATTGACAGTGGGAAAGTCACAACCTCTGTTCCAACCACAAAATCAGCTGAGGCCACGTGAGATTTCTCATACAAGAAACCTCAGAACCCAAAGATTCCCATCAAACATTAAGTTGCCACTAACATTTGCCCTGTGCTGTGCTCAGAGCCCTCTACAGTCCATTGGAGCCAGTGCTTATGCCAGTGCTGTGAGGTGGGGACAGCCAGCTCCCACTTACAGCGTGACTCACATGGCCAGGAGCCGGGAGATGGAGGATTGGACCATAGGTCTGGGGGCCCTGGAGCCTGCCTGCCTGGCCACCTTCTCACACTGAACGGGTGCCGCCCCTCTGCCTGCTTCCGTTTGCAGGAAAGTGTTCCACAACTTCAACTACTTTCTGTTCTTCTATAACGTGCTGCTGGGCCTGGGCGCCTGCCTCTCCAGGCTGCTCATCAGCTGCATCCTGGGCTCGTGGCTGATCGCCCGCATTGACAGGACCATCATGCAGAGTGGTTATGAGAGAGCGGACATGGGTAAGTGGCCAGCCACGGTGGCCACGCATCTGGGGAGGGCTGGACTTGCTACCTTTGCGGAAACTTCCTGGAGGGCGGGTACCAGAGAGGCCTCAAGTTCTCTCTTCACTTATGCTTAGAGCTTATCTTCCCAGGGAAGCTATAAAGCTGAGTAGGAAACACAAATAAATAAACATTCAGCCCAACGGTCAGAGGAAATTCAGGCCACTAAATACCTGTGTATTTGACAGACCTCTGAGGTATAATGGTAGGCAGTAAGAGGTTGTGGAATTCTGTCTGAAGAGTTAGAAGATAATTTATGAATCACAGCTCTGCAAAGTTTGAAAAAGGACACATCTCGGAATTACTGGGTATTAGTTAGAAAGTTAGTTAAGAAAACAGTCTGTTCAGTTGAAATACTCCAAGTCAAAGCCATTTTCATAAAGCAAAATTTGTTTTTGTTCTGTTTCTGGCCCGTGCCCATTCATTCACTCATCCGTTCATTACACAACTAATGGCTTCTCTGTATTGGCCACAGTGGCTCCCAGCTCCTTTAAGCTTCTGGTTCCCCGTAAAGTGGATGGATTAGAATGTGATCTCTAGGAACACTTTCAGCTCTTTATACCTAATTTTCTAGATTCTCAGCAGAGACACGGGCACAGTTTAGGAACAAAGGGACGCTGTAGTTATGTCATAAAAAGCACAGGCTGGGGCCGTCCTGGGATGGATGTGCCGCGTGGCCTCACTTGCCCTCTGGATGTCAGGGTTCCGTGCATGGATTGGCATGCTCTATGTGGACCATTATCATACGAACCCCGTGCTCGTCAGCTTTTGTCACCTCCTCATCACGGGCCACAGGGAGCGGAGGCTGCAGCAGGCCATCCAATACGGGCACCTCAGTCAGTCATCAGGTAAGCCTCCTGTTTGGACCCACCCTGGGGTTAGACCCAGGAAACAAGAACCCTAAGGCTTCTCTGGGATCCCCGAGATGTCCCAGGTTTCCCCTCCCTGCTCCCCTTCCTCCACACTCCATGCCTTGGGAAATCTACCCAGGCGCTCAGGAGGTTTACCCGCCATCAGCCTGGTGACGGGACCCCTGAAACCTTATGTCTTTGTCCTTCTATCCAGGCTCGTCCCTTGTTCCCAGAAATGAGTTCTACTTCTGCTTTGTCCTCCATTCCCCATTTTTTTGGAGACCCCACCCATATCCCAGGCTTCAGGCCAGATGCCCTCCAAGGTGGCACTCAGTGATGTGTACCACAGCTCTCACGGCCACCACTCCAGCTCCTCAAGCCTCTGTCTGTCTACACCCACCCTATCCCTCTGCTCTGCCTTCTGCTGGGAAGCCCCGTTAGCCATGTCCTGTCAGTACCCATGTGGACTGTTCATCGCTGATCCCAACACGGCAGATTCCCAGCTCTGGGAAAACTCACATCCCTCCCGCCACGCTCATGTCCCCCGGAGTCTTGGTGCAGCTTCTTCTCCCACTTTGACGCTACACCTCGTCCCTCCCAGGCAGTTTTTCTTAGTGTCCGAGAAGGACAGAGACAGCTGCCCTCTCCCCCCAATCTGCCTGCTCTGATTCTGTCCTAGGTCCCCGCATCTCAGCTAGGTCCAGGACGAGGTGGCTCCTGCTGCAGACCCTGATCAACAACCCCAGACTGGTCATGCTCAGAAAATCGAAATCAGGACATGGCTCCCAGGAGTTTATCCAGATTCCGCTGACGTGCCCGGAGAGCTGACACTGACCTCCCACACTGCTCCAAGTCCATCCCAGGACGACTCCCCCTAAGAAGGCTGAGGCTACCCAGCCATTGTCCCTGCAATGTCATGGGATGCACAGCCACCGTCCATGTAGATGGCGCACAGCACCAGCCACTCAGGGGACGGCACCTGGGCTGAACGATGACCTCTCGTATCTAATTCACTCCCTTGGTGAAGATCAAGAACTAAAGAGAATCTCTGTTGAACAAACTGCTGAATCATGATTTCTACTCTCCATGGTTAGGAGGCAGCCTTGGAAGGTTCCATGTTGAGAAGCACATAATTTGATCACAGGCAGAACGTTGTGTCCCTGAAGAAGGTGGTAAAATTTCTATAGCAGGAGAGTTTAACCACCTGATGCAATTTTTCTGTGGAAGAAAGTGCGGCCTTAATTCAACAGGGTCCTCATTGTTTCCTGCTTTCCAGGCCTCATGGTGATGGGAGAGGAGTCCATGATGGGAGAGGCGTCCAGTCTGGTAGGGCGACTGGGCACATGCTGAGCTCTCCCTGCCATGGCCACTGGGATGAGGGACGGATCGGAAATGACCTGGGCCTTGGTCACAGAGAAGATGTACCGATTCTCTCTAGCAAGGGGGGATCCCCCTGGGAAAACTGCCTGTCTGAGGAGGCAGAGACAGGGTGTGCAGGCTTTCCAGGTGGTGGACAAAAAGAGCAAAGTGATAGTGGCAGGACAGGTCCAGGCATGTTTGAGGAGGATGAGTCATCTGGTGTCTGCTATGCAGGGTGTTGGGGGCTGGTAGGCCACCCACGGAGGCCCAGATGCCAGGCTGGGGAGCCTGGACATTTCTCTTTGTGCAGAGGGCTCAGGACTTACCCGAATTCTTCACACCTGAGCATAAGGTCTCTGATGGCCGGGACCTGTACAAAGTCTGACCATTCAGTCACTCATGAAGCCTGTGAGTGCCAGGAGGACCCACCCGCAGCATGTGGGAAATCCCCGTCCACCTCCAGAGCCATTGGATCCCAGCAATGATTAGTGAGTACCTGCGTAAATCCAGTTATGTCACTAGGTGTGCTCGCCAGCCTGATTCCTTTTAACTTAATCTCCACAACTAGGCTTGTCATTCTGCTTTTAGAAACAGAAAACTGGGACTCAATGTTGGGAGCCCCACACCACTTCCTAGCTGTGTGACATTGGCCAAATTACTTGGCCTTTCTGTGCTTCCTTTTCCTTACATATAAAGAGGGGCAATACCTGCAACACCCCAAATGATTTTAAGGATAGAATAAGTTAACACATACAAACACGCCTAAGCTAGTGCCTGATAAATCCTAAACTCTCAATAAATATATTAGTTATTGTTATTTGTAATGTTCTACTTGGTGGTGACCTGATTAACGCCTGCCCTCCTCTCACTATGCTCAGCTCCATGAAGAAAGGAGCTGTCATGGTCTCCCCTGAGGAGAGTTTTCTTGCAAATTACTGCTGATTCTCCTCAGGACCTACACCCATAAGCCAGCCCTATTTGCTTCTAGACCTATTAGAAGATGGCCAAAGAAGTCACGTTGGCTAGCAAGGGAGAGTGGGGGGGGGGGGGGGTGTCTTTCTATGCCAAGTATACGGACTCTTATCCTGGCAAAGCACAACTCATCCATGATCCATCAGGTCCCAGCCGGGAGGAGTGGCCACGATGTCGCTGACAGGCTGGGGTCCTCTAGGAAATTTCTGTCATAAAAAGAATTGTATAAGGAAGTGCAGGGATGCTGGACATCTTGGTTCACAGGTAGCGTAAGTGTTTGTGGAAAGATGCCCAGCTGTAGTCTTAAAAGGTGCATCACATCTTTCCTCTGGATGTGAAACAAGCAGGAAAAGGAATTCAGAGGTCCTGGACAAGGATCCCAGAAGGATTCACATCTAGGTAAAGGGTGATCATGGGCCCCTACTGGGGGACTAAGGGTGGGAAATCCTGCCTGCCCTGAGTCCATTTACAAATTACCTTCCTCTGGCCTTGTCCCTTCCATATGCTTTTATGTTGAATCTCCTTCATTGTTTTCCTACTTAGTGCTGATAAAATTCCAGAGATTGAATCAGAAAACTACAAGTTCCTAATATTTGGCCAAAAGAAACTTCAACAAGAGAAGGAAAATATGTTCCCTCTTCCTTCAAGTCTGTAGAAAGGCAGCCGCTGTCCTATTTTTAAAGACAACCATATTTCAGTGGTGTTGCTAGGCCTGTGAAAGTACCTTCTAGCTCTAAATCCAGGAGTTCTGAGGGGCTAGCTCTGCTCCTTGCCCATTTCCCAGTAATGAAATGAACGTGTCCTCTGAGGAAGGGAGACTTGACAGGCTCCTTCATAGTCAAGGAGGAGGCTGGCCCTTCTCCCTTCCTTCTCCCATATACAATAAGCGATATCTTAGTTCAAGGAGGAGTGTGCGAGTCTGCATCTCATTTAAATTAGCATAGGAAGTGAAAGAACCAGACCTCAACTCTCAGGCTGTAAAAGAAAAGGATTTTAATATAATAATATTCAAATTTAGCATTTACTATTTTCAAAAGATAAATATTGCCCCCCTACCGCAATAAGTTGATAGACTTTGGGAAAGAGCAGTCAGGGAGATGGGACGGTGTCATCTCCTCTTCTGGCCTTCATGGAAACCCCAGGAAAAGGCTCACAATGTTCTTCCCCTCAGAGCAGGAGGAGCTGACCCAATGTACCCCGAGTGCCCCAGTTATGCCCCCACTGCTGAACAAGAGGTCGCTTTTGAGCTGGTCTTAGGAGTGTGAAAGCCCCCTAGTGTTAGGAGTGTGATCTGAGTTCTGTGTTGAGGGCCTGGTGGCTGGATAGAAGAGAGGGATTACCTTAGGGGGCCTCCCCCAGGGTCACCCTGCCCCCGCGCTGCACTCTGTGCTCCAGACAATGTGCTGAGTGCTCGGTCAGTCAACAGGACCCCATTTGTCCCTGCAATGTGAGTGATCATTTAGCATCACCCATTTCACAGAGGAGGAAACCGAGTCCCAGAAAGCTGGGCTGGGTTGTCCCAGCACAGGATTGATCTGGTGGAGCTGGGATCTGACTCCCCAATACCACACTTTGCCCAAAGCTTTACTGAGCCCTGAGGATTCAGCCATTGCCAGCCTGGACACTCCCTCCCCCCTAAGCTCGATGACGGCCAGTTCTTGGCCTCGAGTGTCCTGCTGGCTGACTAGGACTGGGGCTCCAGGTGGCAGGACAGGTTGTAGCTGCAAGACAGAGCAGCAACCTGTGAGCCCACCGGGAGTCACACTGCAGGTTTCCCACCCAGCGCCTGCCCAGCAGCTCAAGTCTGGGGACCTCAGGGGTAACCGTGCAGTAAGGCCTGGGGCTGATAAGGGAGCCATGGCCATACGCTCTCTGGAGCCAGCTACCAGGGAGAGTCTGCCCTCACCCAGCTCCTGCCCAGCCTTACCTCATTCTCTCTGAGCGGCTCCAGACCCTGGAACCAGGCCCCAGATTGCTCCTCAGGCTTGAAGTTGTAATCATTTACTGCTACCTGGAGCAGCAGGCTCTTTCTCATTACTTTGTATTGTGGAGCCAGAGGGCAGGACAGGCTGCAGATAGGCCCCGGAGGGGGATGCTGCAGAGCCTTGTGGGGAATGAGGAGTGAGGCCGGGGGCCCATCCTGGGTCTTTGCACACATGCGAACCCTTCATCCCTCCAATTCCAATCCAGGTCCTAACTGTTCTCAGATGGGGTGCAAGTAACCCTTTCTCCTGGAAGTTGTCCTTGTTGCCAGTCCCACCCACAACTTAATGGGTCTCCCACTTCTCTGTTATCAAAGTCTCCCAATAAATGTAAGACGGAGGGGAGGGAGCAAGGAGTGTCTTGCCCAGGGAAGTCTCTGATCTCCACTTCCCTCCTCTCCCCGGCAGTGAGTGTGACAGCTGGTCACCTTATGCCGTTGTGGAGCTTGATCTGATTCCCCTGGGATGCAAATAGCCATAGTTCACCAGAAAGAGCCCCAACCCCATAACTGGCCCCCATCTTTACCTCTTCTCATGTTGCACTACCACCAGCGCCCTTGAGGGGGCAGGGCACACACAGAAAACAGGACTAGTATGTAGGCCAGACTCAAGGCTCCCGAGTGGGGGAAACACGGGAGCTGAAACTCAGGGACCGCTAGCCCCATCCTCTGTGACGGCATACAGGGAGACTGAGGCCCCAGGCACTTATGTGCTGCCTGACTTGGAGGAACCTGACACCCCTGCCCTCTGTGGGCACCGCCTGAGGAAGAGGTTGAGTCCAGCTGTGACAAAACCTCCTGCAGCTTTGCATTCAGGCAGCTCTGCCACTTCACCAGCCTGGGGAGCCAGCCCAGATGGGTGTCTTATGCGAAGCCTCCGTTCATTCATCCCTAAAATGGGTGTGACCCCTTAGGTCACAGGGGCTGCCGAGAGGCTCTCCTGAGAGGAGGTTGCCACGTGCTGAGAACTCAGGGCTCAGTATGGGGGGCTCTCCACTACCAAGTCTCAGGACCCGGGTCCCCACTGTCCTGCCCCCAGGCTCATTCCCCTCCTCACAATCCCCTGTCACAGTGTCCAGCCTTACCAGGTCAGTGAAGAACGTGCCAAGGAAGAGGACGACACCCTGTGCCATCAGGCTGGGAGTGGTGATGAGGCCCTCTCAGGTGCCCGCCATCCCCTCCCCTGAAAACTCACCCTCAGCCTTCCGGCTCGGCCCACCCCAGGGTTCCCATGTGGAGCAGCCTCCCCTCAATCCTCCCTCCCCTCACCCCAGAAACACCAGACTCCTTCTAATCACCTCTCAGGGCCGGCTTCTGGCAAATCACAGGTCCTGGGCCCCCCCCACCCCCAAATCTATCCTGCACCCAGCTCTCCAGGCCCTCTTCCTGCTCACTCCTAAGGGAGGGTACCAGCCGCTATGGTGACAGGAGGCAGGGCGGCAGGAGGAAGGCCCTTCCTCTCAGTTGGGAGGCCTCCAGCTGGGAGGGAGGAGCCCCTCTCCTCTGACCCTAGAGCCCCTCCCCCACAGGCACACTCACCTGATGCTACTGCTGCTCTTCTGGGCAACCTGGGTTATTATCTCCAGGATGGCAAACTTGGAAGGCTGCACCTGCCAGGATCCAGGAAAGGTCATTGAGGCCAAACCCGCTCACCCCATTTCCCCCCCAAAACCTGTAACCTCAGACCCTGGACATAGACCCAAGTCAGTACCAATGCTACTCTGTCCTCCGGCGTGCTCTGATTCTAGAACAATCCCAGCTCGAACACAGCCCAGTTTGTGGCCTTGGGCCTGTGGCCTGGCCTCCCTGAGCCTGTTTCCTCATCTGGAAAGTGTGAGAAGTCCACGTACTTCACAGGGTCTCCTGAGGACGTAATGTCATAGTTCTATCCTCACTGTTTTCCCCTCACACCTCCAGGCAGAACGGGGCATGAAGCTCCAGCACATTCCTCTCTTGGACTCCATCACCATTCTGTGAGGCCCGCACCACAGCACTGGCACCCTCCATTTTTCAGATGAGGAGCCAGAGGCCCAAATGGGCAGTGACTTTCTCAGAGGCCCACAGAGAAGAGGCTTCTCTCCACTCCAGTCAGAGGCCATGTCCCAGCTGCCTTCACACTACCCCAGCCTCACAGGGTCCTGTGCTCTGGGCTCTCGATGTTTGTCCAGGCACCCAGCCAGGCGGAACAGTGGACAGAGAAGGATGGGGTATCTCAGGAGCCTGGTTGACCCCCACTGGGGTCTCTGCACCCCCGGCTGGGCCCAAGGCCATGCCAAAGGCTTCACCTCCCCAGGAAATCCCCCAGGACATTCCCCTGCACAGCAGTCTTTGTTTATCCTCTCAGGAAGGGGACTCTGGAGGTATCAACTCTGACAGGGTAAGGGGTGACCACGGCATAGGCTGGTATTACTTCACTTCCTCATTTACATGACACTTCTGACTTCCATTCAGGAAGGATCCACTAAGAATCCATCAGTTCCGCAGACTTATCAACCATCTAGGGCATGTGTCATTGCCAGTTAGACAGACACCCAGGTGAAAACCCTGTGATTGATTAGCAGTGACTGCTATAGGGGCAGAGGGGGAAGTCACAGAATGCACACATATCTGTCCCTGGCTCAGCCATTCAGACCCAAGGGTAAGCAGCCCGTTGGTTCACCTGGCCCAAGGGACTGCAGGCAGGTGTCCCGCCCCTTGGGGGACATACTGAAGACAGGAGGAGCAGCAGGGGCCTGGCTTCCTGAGAACAGTCCCCTGCTAAGGGCAATCTAAGTTGAATGAAACTTAGTAAGGCATTATCTATCTACCCTTCAGGAAACACCTCCAACAGGTGCTCTGAACTATACTTGACAGCAACTAATATACAAGATGCTCAGAGAGAGGAGAGGTGACGAGGTGAGGAAGGTGAGGTGGGGGCCAGGCTGAGAGGATGGGGCACTTGTTGCAGGTAGTGGACCGGAAGTATGGGCGGAGTTGGGATGTGTGCAGACTGGGAGGATCCCAGCAGAGGAGCGGGATGAGGAAGGGCAGGACAGGGCACGTGCAGGGAGAGTGAGGAGTTTGCTGAAGCAGGGAGACTCCAGGTGGGAAGCAGAGGTGGGGCCTCTGGTCATCCAGGGGTGCGGTAGGGGCTGCCCGGTTGGTGAGGGCCCTCTGAGCAGGAGAGCGGGTGGGTCAGAGCTGTATTTAGGAGGGTTGTGTGGCAGTGGTGGGTCGGATGAATGGAACTCAAAGAGTCATATAAATTAGCCTTTTTATTATAACTCCATTTAAGCCTTGAGACCTGAATTCTGAGCTCTTCTAAACTAAGAAAGAAGTGGTCTCTTTTAGAGATATTTTTCACTTCTTACTTATAGTCAAGCGCTATTCCGCTACTTCCCAGCAGAGGTTGGTTTTTACCACGTAAAGAAGATAGGATGGATTTTCTTGATCATAATTAATGGCTCAGAGCTAAACCTCCTTTCTCCCACTAGTTTTCAGCACATTTAGTGTGCTTCTCTGGACCCTCCTGACAGTCCGGAGATATCCCCTGTGCAGAGGAGAAACTGACCTGGAAGGCAGGGGTTGACTAATGAGAGTTTCACAACTCCACGTGGGCGGCGCTCCCACGGCTAAGGGGAACCCTCCCTCGGTGGAAAGGAAGTGAGGGCGGGGCCAGTGGGGCTCCTGCCTCTCCACGTTGCCTTGGAGACGAAGTTGTCCTGTTGCAGTTGAGACAGAACAGGTCCTGGCTGACTTGAGTTGTGCTTTCTGCAGATTGAGGTGAGGCCAAGCCCGTGGGCTCGGGGCTTCCTTCCGCTCGGCGTGGCTCAGAGGTGATGTCCAGGGTCTGCCCCTGCTCCTTAGTGGGCTGGGGGCGGGGCATGAGAGGAGCCTGCTGGGTCTTCTCAGCAGGCAGCAGGCGGTAATTAGAGTGGCTACAGTCAGGTTGCTCCTTCCCTCCACTTCCCCCTCCCTGGGTCCATTCAGGGGTAGGATGGGGTGAGGACCCAGGAACCGTGTTCAGTACCAGGTTTGGGGTTCAAGGCCGGTCTGAAATCCCAGTTGGCACCTTGGGCGCTCTGACTTTTCCCAGAAGAGCTTGGGGGAATGAAGCACAAAACAATAGTCATTTATTATTCTTTGCTTCACAGTCCCTCTCGGATTTGCGTCCTGCACAACTGGGACAGCCAGACTTCTCCACGAGTTCAGTTCTTGTCTGAGGTTTGTTTCCTTTTGGTTTCTTCGCCCCTACCTGGTTTTTATTTAAAATAAAAACCCTGAGGCTGGAGAGGGGCTAGAGGCTTTCTCCCAGAGCAGAGGGGCCGTGGCCCCAGTGGGTCCCACCACTGCCAGGCTGCCTGCAGGACTTGCTCTTGGGAGGGGTCAGAGGAGTTGATCTCTCAACCTCCAGGTCTTAATATCAAACCCCAGACATGATTTCTGGACAGCTGCTTCCCCGCAGGGGTGTCCAGCCAGCGGCCAAGATGTCCTCAGTGGGGAAGGTGACCAAGGTTCGCAGCGGGAAAGTCTACCAGCAGATCTTTGAGGCTGAGGTAGGCCTATCCTTCTGTTCCCCTTTTCCTGCTCCCCAAACTTTGCTCCTCCGCAAAATTCCCTCCCTCTGAAGGTTTCCTTGCCTGGGAATCGAATGAAATAAGGCCTTTGAAAATTGCTTTGATTTTTAAAATAATTCTTCTTAGTTCTTAAAAGGTAGGAATATAAAATTAGAATGTCTATTCTTGAAAATTAGAACATGTTAATTAAAGGTTTTAGTTAAATTTAAATTACTCAGAAATAGCCTGAATTACCCATGGGGTGCCCTGGGCCTTCTTCCTTTGCATACAAGCATTTCTAATTTTTCTGTTTAAAAATTGGGTTTGATTCTACACTAGTGGTTTTTTTTTTGTTTTTTTTTTATTAGTTTCAGGTGCACAAGACAAAGCAAAACTTAGACGTTTATCATTTACATCCCTCACACTGTGTGAACCCCCTCCCCCCATCCACCATCCCCCCGTACGTTCCCAAAACCTCTCACCTTCCCCTTATCCCCCCCCCCTCTAGCAACCCTCTGTTTTTCCTCCATGTTTCCATAACTGTCTCTGATTAGTTCATTCACTTATTCTTTTCTTTAGATTCCGCATATAAGTGAGATCATATGGTATTTGTCTTTCTCTTTCTGACTTATTTCACTTAATGTTTACACTAGTGTTTTGAAACCTGCTTTTTCCCTGTTAACAGTATCTCCCGACCTTTTCCACGTCAGTGGGCATTCCATTGCTTCTTGACGTTTACTGGCTGCCTGCTTGTTGCTCTAGGACTTGCCATAATGTACACCTTCTTGACAACCACATAGGCTGTTGGATTGCCTTGCCATCTATAAGAAAACTGCACAGACAAAACGAGATCTTAAATACACAGACTTAACCCCTTCCTTTGAAATTTCATACTGATTATTTAAAAGGGATTTGCATTCCTACCTTTGAGCCCTAAATAATGCTCTCTGTAGAGGGCTTGGAAATTACAAAAGGTAACGACACCAAGGAAACAAATTCCTCACAGGATCCCGCTCCCCGGACACAACACACCATTCTCAACGTTTCACATATTTTCTCCTGGTCGTTTTTCTAAGCATTTAACATTTTGAGATCATTCTGTATCGTTTTGGCTATACTTTTTAATTTATGTTTTAGTTGATATGTTTTGTGGTGTATCATATCATAAGCATTGCCCCATGTCATAAACAAAATCCTCTCTAAGTCTTATTTTTAATAAATGCCTAGCATTCCATTGAAGGCACACACCGCGTTTACTCACTGAATCCCATGTTAGTGGACAGTTCCATTTTCCCAATTACTTGTGGTTATAAAAATGCTGGGATGAGCGTCTTGGTCCTCATTAAAATTTCTGAAGAGATGCCTTCCTGAAAGTGGCTGGATGCCTGTTATGGGGAGTGGAGAACCCTCCTGTGTTATGGGGCGTGGAGAACCCTCCTCTGCCTGGGGTTGAAAGCTTCTCTGCAAAGTCCCATCCTGCTGGCAGGTTCCCACTTACCCTCCTACGACTGCACAGTCAGCCTGAGGGTGCTGGGTAGTGTGCACTCTGAGCCCCGCAACCCAGATCTTCCGTGGATTCAGGTGCAGCTGGTCCACTCCTTGGTGGCCTCCAGGAAGCCCGCCGCAGAGCGTTCCATGACCCTGAAGAATGGCAGCAAGCCCTTGATGAAGAAAGTGGATATTCCTGAGGGGGAGATGATGACTTCTCGGCAGCGGAAGTGGGTGCACAGCCTACCCAATGACTGGAGCACGGAAAACCCTGTTCTCTACAGGTCGGTCCTGCCCTCCAGGCGCGCGCGTGCGCACACACACTCACCGGGGGTGCATCAAAATCTTCAAAAACTCAAAAAGAGTTCACATGAAATGAGTGCCAGATAGGAAGCAAGTCCCTGAAAGGGAGGTAGTAACACCTACTTTGCATGATTGTTTACTTCTCCTCCCCTTCCTCCCCTTACCCTCTCAGTAATTATTGTTTGAGTGCCTAGGTCCAGGCGCTAGGTATGGGAATTCCACCTGCCTCTACAGTAAATAAACAAGCTGGTCCCCCCAAGAGTGGGAAGGCTCTGATGGATGGGGTGGTGGGACAGGAGTCAAGAAAGCTCTCTAAGGAGGGGCCTCAGCTGAAACCAGATGGTGAGGGAGGGGAAGTGGGCGAGGTTCTGAGATAGGATGGGTTTGGTTCCCTCCAGAGGCTGAAGAAGTCAGTGGGCCTGGGGAGAGGGGCCAGAGATGAGCCTTGTAGGCCGTAGTCAGTGTTTTGGACATTACTAAAATGATCAGCTGATTTGCATTTTCAAGGCCTTTAAGGTGCTGTGTGCAGAATTTGGGGAGTTGCAAGAGAAGGCAGGAAGGAGGCCACAGCAATCCATGGATGCTTGATGGGACGGTGAGAGGGAGAGTAGGGCACTTCCAGTATATTTTGGAAGCAGAACCCATGGAACAGGTGATGGATCAGATGGGAGGAGAGATGTCCTAAGAGTTTCAGGTCTCTGGCCTGAGCGATTAGACAGCAGGAGTGCCATTTCCTGAGATGGGAGCAGATGGAGTGGAAGCAGGGAGATCAGGTTCTTGAGCATACCATTTCCTCTCTCTGAGCTCAGACTCCTCAAGTAGGGAAAAAGGAAAGGGAAGAAAAGCAGGGGTTACATCTTGCTCGCCGGGTGCTTGGGAGAATGTAGCAGAAGCTGGGCTTCCCTCCCGCTCATGAAGATCTGTGCAAGCCATAAACCCTCGCGGGTCTGGGACTCTGGGACAGGAAGTCCGTCAGTGCTCCTCTACCTGCCTTTGTTTTCCCTTTCAGCCCCTTTGGAGCAGGGGTTGACCCAATGCTGGGTGAAGGTCTCCTCCCTGACCTGACCTTTGACTTTTCCCAGAGAAAACTCCCCTGAGGCTTCTGACCCTCAGCACCTTTAACTACCTACAGAAGGGCAAACCAACTGGCTATGCAAGCCCAGACTGGAGGTCAGCGTTCTTCAGGCCATGTCTCTGATGCAGGGATCCAGAGGCATAGACACTGGGGCTGGTCCATGGTCCCCCGCCTCCCAGGAGGTTGGTCTCGCAGCCTGGCTGTGACTCTGGCTTCCACAAGGGTCCCAGCCCCGTTGCAGCTGACCTGTTCTCATCCAGGACCAGGGTCTACCAATATCTCCCTGTGCCTCCCGAGGGTCCCCCTTCCCCGAGGGTTTATCCTGGGACCACCCATCATCTTGATAACTGGATACAGAGTCAGGCAGGAGCTCTTGGCACCCCCAGGACAGCATTTTTGGAAAGGCACTTCTCATGAAGGGCTCTGGCATGTGCTGTGCTGGTTTCCTATGACAGACAGAGAAGGCCAGCTCTGCCACAGATGCAGATCCAGAGCACAACTTCCTATGGCCCATGGCAGGAACAGAGACGTGTTGTAACCTGCCAGGCCCTGCCACCCTCAAAACGACTGGGGTCACTAACTCAGCATCAGCATCTCTCTGGAGTGCCTTGTTCCCCGGCCAAAGCCAGTCAACTTGCGCGTTCATTCATGCAGGGTGGAGCCTCAGGGTAGGTGGAAGAGGAGCCCAGGGGAGGGATAGATGACCACCAGTGTAAACCAAGCCCCCAAAGCCCCTGGGCAAGCGGCCAAGAAGCTGGAGCCATCAGCAGCTGCCATGGGCAGGGCGTCTGGACTCCTGTGGAACTGCCTCAATCCAGAGGCATTTGGTTGACAAGACTGAACGATCCACTTGCCCGGATCAGCCCGGGCCCTGCAGTCTTCCTCACGGGTTGGTCTGTAGTGAGGAGTACAGAGGAAAATGTCCACTAAGTGCTACACACACGGGACCCCGAGGAATGGTAGGCATCCCTGAGAACTGCTGCATTGCTGCGGTGCTTGCCCTGTGGACAGTGCCTTCAGGGATTTTTATTCCACATCTAAGGTCGTGCTCACCCACCTTGGTCCTCCCTGCTGAGATAGTTTGTCCTGGGATCCCAACTCTCTCCTCCTACACCCAAACCCCATGCACCGTGGACCTGGGTGTCACATGTGTTGGTCTGGGAGTCTCACTTCTGCTTCGTACAGTGACTTCTCTGAGCCCCTTCCCCCATCCTGGACAATGGGGTTACCCCAGCTGCCTCATAGGATTAGCTGCTCGAAGGGCACATGAGCATGCTGAATGCTTAGCACTGGTCTGGCTTTGCCAGGCTGGGTGCGCCCCTCTGGTCTTCCGTTTTCACCACCCAAACTTGGTTTGCAAGCTCCCTGAGGGCAGGACCCAACCTCTCGTCTAGGATCCCTGGCGTCTGCTCAGGCAGTGTTTGTAGGGAGACTGGCACACCCTTGGGCACTCTGGAAATCAGTGCACCCAGGCTATTGGCAATGCCCATGGTCCCTCTAAAGACTCCTCCAGGTGCCAGAGCTTTCCTGGGTGTGAGGGGGCTGGGGTTTATTGTTCTCCTTTGCTTTTGCCTCAGGGAAAAGGAAACAACTAAGAAGGAAAAAGCTCAAGAGAGTGAAAGCACCATCGCTGCCCGAGAAGTACGGGGCCTCATGGACACCATCAGTGAGTGAGCCTCCTGTCAGCCATAGGGCAGACCTGGCCTGGGCCTGGGAGAGATCCCGGGGAGACCTCCTAGGAGCTCTCCCGGAGAGGTGCCTGAAGCTCCCACTGTGTTCCTCGCTCAGCCCTCTCCCAGTGCAGGGAGCTAGGGGAGCAGGAAGGGCTGCCTGCACTGTCTGTATTTACTGATACAAGCCAGTTGGTAGAGGACGTTGCTCACTTTATTGCAATTTCACAAGAGGATTTCTCAGTCTACATTTGCTTCCTTTGTACCACATTGTCTTAGTTTGACTTTATCCCAATATGGAGGCTCTTTTTCCTCATGACTAAAAAGGTAATACATGCTCACTATAGATTAACAAAGGAAGGAGATAAGCAGAAGGTAAAAACTCCCCCTCCTCAATAGCACCTCTTCTCCCAAGCGTGCCCACCCCCCATGAAACCACAGGGTGTGGAGCTTCCCACATAGGTCAGGGGACAGCAGAGCAGAGCGAGATCGCAGACCCTGGAGCAGAGGGCCCACGTCTAAATCCCTTCTCAGCCATGGACTGCGTCTGTTCTTTAACCTCCGTGCCTAAGCGTACTTACTTGTAAGATGTGGCCGATAACTAATTGAGTTAGAATAATACTTGGTACATACTAAGTGCTATGTAAGTGTTGCTTGTTCTTATTTGTGTATATATTTCCTTCTCTAAAACTTTTTTTAAAAACATAAATGATCCCATTCTGTACATAGCGTTTTGGAATGTTTTGCTAGCATTCAATTGTGTATGTGAGACTTCATCCTCTATAGCATTTATGGATCACCTTCATCTTTTCTCTCTTTTCTTAAGCCTTTGACACTGCTGGCCTGGTTTGGGGACCCGCCTCCCGAACCAGGGCACTTTCTGCCTTGCTGCCTTTTCCTGGCTGCTCTGTCCTCACCTCGGAGCTCTAAGGGCAGATTCATCAGCTCTGTTGTTCTCCCCCAGTTCCTGAGAAGATCAGCTCCTGCACCCTTCAAGGAGACTACAAGAGGAAGGCCTATGAGGATACCCTGAGGAGCTTCAAGGAGGAGATCGCCCAGATTGGGATGGTGAGCATCCTTGCTCTCACTCCCCTTCTGTCCCTGGGCCATTCTGAAGGAGGGCCTGTCACTGCCCCCACCCTCCCTTTCCCCCCCAGCTCAGAGGTTCTCAGTGGCTCACCATGGTGTTGACAGAACCAGAGTAGCCATGTTTGAGTGGCTCATTACGAGTGCTTGTTACAACATAGCCCTATAAGTCAGGTTCTATTATTATTCCCATTTTACAGGTGAGCCCAGGAAGTCTTGTCTGACTTGGCATGTAAGGGGCCAAGTGGGAACTGGACTCCAGGTCTGACGCCAAAGCCCAACCTTTGATCTCCCTGTTCAATCCTACTCATGAGGGGCCAAGTGGCCTGACCCCCCATTGACAACGTGATGCTGCCTGGCCCTTGGTTACTGCCCCCGCTTGGCTTCCTATTTCTCTCCAGAGACCTCATCCCTAGCTACACTGGTCCCAGAATGTCCCTAAACGAGACCCTTCCTGGCCCCTTCGGGTCCTCTCTGAGCCCCAGATGGCAGTCACCGCTTTCTTCCTGAGTGTTTTCTGACTCATGTTCCCCTGGATTCCTGGGGCTGGCTCTTGTACCCAGAGTACCCATAGGTGCTCCTCCAGCCAGCTCCTTGCTCTCCTAATATGTCCCACGCTGCTCTGTCTCATCATGAGCTCTGCTGCTTTGCTCATGCGACATTACTGAGCCTCAGTCTCTTCATCTGACGTAAACTTGGCATTCTTTCATTGGCTATTTCTTTAGTGAATATTTGTTGAGCCCCAACCATGAACCTGGCTGAATGTCAGCACCTGCTTCACAGGCTGTGATGAGAATCAGATGAGTCTGAGGATAAGGGCTCAGTTCAGCGTAGAGCAGAGCGTCTGGCCCCTGGCATACGCCTCGAATGGTGGCTATCCTTATGCTGTAGTTGGGAACTAATTAGGAAGTCTTAACTCCTTAAGTCTAGGTAGTGACTATTATTTTTGGTTATGATGTTGACAGGACCGTGGCTGACACTCTTTCATTACCAGTGTGGGGTGGCAGGGGGAGGGTTCCTCCTGCCCCAGGGGTGTTGATACCGTAGTCATCACCCTCCCGGCCTATTTTAGGGGATGGAACCTCTCATCTTGGAGACAGGAGCACTTCTTTTGAAAAAGCTGGCCGAGTTTGAGGAAAATATCAACCATCTCTTCAAAAAGGTGGAAAATGACCACAACCTCGAAGAGTACACCATCCAAGTAGGGGACTTCTCGTGGGCCGGCCTGCCCCACCCTGGCCCTTCTCCTCCCCTCCCTGCCCTCTGTTCTCCCAGCCTGACCCGAACTTCTCGGCCTAGACCCTGTTGGAGCTGTGGGATACGGTGGCTGAGAAGCTCCTGCTCCAGAAGCAGAGGATTAAGGAGCTGGATGACACACTGTACTCACTGGAGTTCTCCCGGACAGATAAAGTGAGGAGGCCTATGGGTGGGCGCTTGGTTTTCACTTGTGGGATTTATGCGGCATCATCTGTTTCCTTTTAGTTCTCCAGGAAAAGAGAGAGTCGCTAACGATGGCACCTTGTCATTTCTAGCTAAAAAGCGTAATGAAGAAATATATGGAAATCATAGAGAAAACTTCCTACCTCATGCAGCCCGATGTGTACAGACTGATAAGTGACGAAGCCTTGGTGAGTGGTTTTCGTGTGCAGGAGGTCAGCCCCCGAAGGAGCCTGCTGTCTCAGGAATGATGGGCTTCTCATAGGTAACATTTCCGAATAACTCAGGTTGGCCACTTAGGTTCAGAATCAGAGTCTGTGTTAAGTATTTTCAGTAGAAATCTTTCTGCAGTACATGTCATACGTCCCTGCCCTCTTACTCACAGTAGTATACCTAACACAGCATCATTTTTTGAGCACTGATGATTTTACGAGTGCCTGACGGGACATATCCCAGCTACTGTGTGCAGTACAGTAGGTGTTGCACTATGAAGGCATGATTTCGTGGCTGTCATGGTCTCGGTGCTTTGTGCTTTCCTGAGTGACCCCAGCCTGCTCTGTTTTTCTAGTTTTCCTAGTGATTCTTGTGCCTCCTCCTGCTGCCCATCAATGCCTGTGGTTGAACCATGACTGCCCCCTGGCTCTGTCCCAACTGCTTCCATGTCCACACTTGCAGCTGCTTTCTTTGGGATAAAAAACTAGAAATTCAAGGTTGTTCATGATACCTCCAAAGTCGGAGTTAAATCTGACTCCTCCGTCTTGTGAAAGGACACTTTTGGCTACTTGGGGGCGCATTTTGCTTTCCTGGCTTTCCGGGTCCTGTGCAGAAAGATGGGCAGTCAGATAACGAACGGGCCTCCTGGCAGCACGCAGAAGGGTGAAGGGCGTATAGCGTTTAGAATCACAGATGGGCTGTAGCCCAGGTCTGTGCCTTGGGGTCCTGGACAATACACAGACCTCCCTCTTCACTACCCAGACATGAAAACTCTGAAATAACTCAATCCCGGTACCTGGAACTTCCTGTCCATAAAATGGGGGTAATGATACTTGACCGCCAGCACTCGTTGGGAGGATGATGAAAGAGGGCTCAGCAATGGCAGCTCTCATTTTGAGTCAAGCACGAGTTCCTAACGTTTATCTATCTTATCCATTAGAGGAATCAGAATTAGCCGTGTCCCGGTTATGTTTCATTGTCTGACATTCCTATGCTTATGTGACTCATTAAAACAACTGGCACGTGCTACTTGCCTGCCTGTGCCCACAGGTCATAAACCATGCTCTCCTGGGCAACCGGAGGGCCATCACGCAGCTGTTTGTCAACCTGATGGAGGCCACGCTGAAACAGGAGCTTGAGAGCCATCACCGCTGGCAGGACCTGGTCGATGCTTGGAAGACGCTCAAGAAGGAGGCCCTGGTGCGCAGTTTCAGGTCAGCGCCCGCCTGCACCTGTCCCGCCAGCTCACCTGGACAGCCGGCATGGGCAAGGCGGGGACATGCTCCCTCCGCCTTTCATGACTTTAAAATGCTGTTGTTTCTGTGGTGGTTAAAGTCATAGGTGCTCTTTTTTTTATAAGTTAAAATAGATAAAAGTATAAAGAAGAAATTTAAAATCACCACTAATTTCTCACCACAGTGAGAAGCACAGCTGATATTTTGGTATATTTTCTCCCAGGCTTTTTTAGATCAACACTGCACATGTAGGTTTGTATCTTATTTTCTTTATAAGCATTTTCTGAGAACAGTACAAACGGTTTGGGAACGTTAGTCTGATTATCTGCCCAATTTCCACTCTTTACTATTACATGTAGCCCTGTTATTGGGCCAAGGAGAATGGCTGTCCCTCAGGCTTTGACATGTCCCCATTCTGGTAGCAAGTCTCACCCCTGGGAGGGAGGGTGAAGAAAGGGCCCACCTCCATGCTTCCTTTGCCAGGTGGCACGAGGGTCCTGGACCTTTTGGCCAACAAGCAAGGCTTTCTTTTGCTAAGAAAGGGGCACTTTGGGCCAGGATATCTGAGGACACCAAAGAGTGTCTGTCTCTCTGTGTGCTTCAGGTCTGGGGGTGGTAGGCCCATCTGTACATCTGCATTTCCAGATGGAGAGCACCAGAGTCTGGCACTGGGGATGAAGGAACGTGTACTGGGACGTAGATCCACTTGTAGTTCCCTGTGATCTTGATCTAATGCTTGAACACTCGGAGCCTTTCTCTTTGCAAAGCAGGCACCATGATGGGCTGGTGATAGGTTTCAGTGACAATCAACAAGATCTGATCTGCATGTAAAGTGCTTGGTCTGGGACTGGGAGAGTGTTACAAATGTCAACAATCAACAGTGAGGGCAGGAGCTGACATTTCCTGGACATTTCCTATGAGTCACGTACTGTGCTAAGGGCTTTGCTTGCAGTATCTTGCTAGGTCCTCATTAGCTCCATTCCAGAAGAGGAAGCTGAGAGTCAGCGTGGAGGAAATGACTTGCCCAAGGTCACAGAGCTGGCAGGCAGCAGTCAGGACCCACGCCTGGATCTGAGCCTGCTGGTCCCGTGCTTTAGATTCAGAGCCTCACTGGCAGTCCCCTCCGCTTCCCTCCTGTCCTCAGTGTCCCAGAGGCCCAGGATGGAGAGGGAGGGGCTGGGAGTGGTATAAGGCAGCTGGGATTCCCAGTGCTCTTTCCGTGGGTCTCATCGCCTCTCTCTCCTCCACCGTGCCCCTCCTCTTCTCTCCACGCTGCCAATGTGTCTGCTCATCCAGTGAGTTCATGGCCACTGAGAGGATCCAGGCTCCTCCAGCCGTGAAGGAGGAGCTGGAGAACATGCTGAAGAACCAGGAAGCCCTGCAGCAGAAGCGGCTGCAGCATCTTCGTAGCATCTGGTACAATGGGACGGGTCCCTCGGGGAGACAGGCGCAGTCCCCAGCAGGGAGCATTCTCTCGAGGCATCCTCCAGACCAGGCCATCTCCTGGTTCTCTGGTCCTGGGCTGGCGGCCTGGGCCCACACTCTGCTGTTTCAGTCCCAGTGGCAACAAAGAACACGATACATTTGCTCCAGAAAGAAGTTTAGTGTGACTGTGCCAAAGAGCTTGGATGGGAGGAGAGTGGGGGGAGGAAGGGGCTGGGTTAAGAGGTTGGACTCTTTTCCTGAGGGCAGTGGGGAGCAGAGGGTTCTATCAGGTTTTCACTTTAGAGGGTGAGTTGGAGGAGTCTGAGGCTGGAAGCGGGGAGTCAGTGAGAATTGCTGCCATCAGACAGGGGACCTGTTAGAGGCTGTGGATACCCCCCCCCAGACGTGGGTCACCCCAGCTCTAATCCCATAATAAGCAGGTTGGTGGGAGGTACACAGAATGTTCTAGACCCTGGAAGACCACTGCCCCGGGAGCTTATAGCATCCATTCTCAACAGCAGGATAGAGCCTGTGTGGTCCTGCAAGCTGGAGACACTGGACTCGGGTTGGCCTTGTTTCCCCACCACAGAGCCTAAGCTCTTCTAGGATACAAATGACAATCAGAGCCCCATGTGGTCTCCCCATGTCTGGTACCTCCTGCTCCATGTGCAGGCATAAAATTAACAAGGTGGATACAAATCTCAGCACAAGGCAAGTGCTTCTGTTGTTTTTCGTAATCCATCTATTTCGGACGCTGAGCCGGTTGGTTAAACTGGCACCCGCCGCCGCCTTGCTCTGTCTGAACCTCCCCCGGCCCTATGCTCATGAACAGCCCTCTGCAGGCTTGTGGGTGGTGATGTGTGGGGAGTGTTGGTAAGGTTCCCAGGGCCCCAAGAGGGAGTTAGCCAAAGTCCAGAGAGAATCCCCAGGAATTTTCTTGGATCCAATAAGCCTATATACATATAATTTTAAAATAATTTTTAAATTAAATTTGTATTTTGTGGTAATGTTCGATTTACAGAAAAGTTACAAAGATAGTACACAGAATTCCAGTATACCCCTCACCTAGTTTCCCCTAATGTTGTCATCTTATGTTACTACTGGACATTTGTCAAAACTAAGAAATTAACTTTGATGCATTACCACTAACTGAACACCAGACTTCTCCGGATTTACCAGTTTCTCCATTAACGTCCTTTTTCTGTTCCAGGACTCAATCTGGGATACCACAGTGCATTTAGTGTAATATGTAAGAGATTATGCTGTGTGCACTCTTGTAGCTAGCTTTTGCTTTTTACTGCCCTACCGTAAGAAGGGTGCCCAAGACCATCCCGGGTTGCACGTCCTGTCCTGGCACTAATAGCATCTCCCCTTTCACTGTCAAAAATGTCCTGGTTTAGACAACAAATTATATGGTCCTTCTAGCCATATGTGTCTTTCCACATCATTAAACACCACCCAAAATTTAGGGCTTAAAAGAGTCATTTCTGGTTTCCCGTGACTGTAGTTCACCTCGGCCGTTCCCCTGGTCTGGGCTGGCTTGGCGGGGGCTGGATGGTCTAAGAGGGCCTTACTGCCACGTCCAGACCCTCAGCTGGGACAGCTGAGGCCTCTCTCACTCGTTCTCTCAGCCTCCAGGAGGCTAATCCTGGCTCCTAGCTATGGTGGCAGTGGCAGAAGAGCTCCCTGCAATGAGAAGGCAAGAGGAATGCACAAGGCCTTTCCCTGCCTCTGCTGTGTCATGTTTGTTAACGTTTCATTGGCCAAAGCAAATCTCGTGGCCACGCCCAGATGCAGGGGTGGAGAAATAGACTCCACCTCTCATGGGAAGAGCTAATGATATTTGGCCATTTTTTAATCTGCCACACGTTTTTAATGACTTCACAAGAGGATTCACTGTATTTTACTTAGACAATTCCTTATTGTTGGACATGAAGGTTGTTTGTGATATTTTGTACATATAAACAGTAATGTTAAGTGACTGTTTTAATAGATAACTCTGTATGCATTTTATATTATTGTCTCAGATTAGGTTCCTAGAAATGGCTTCCTTGGTCAAGTAATGTAAGCCATTTATTTTTTTCCCATTAGGGAAATTCGGTTTTATTTTCAAAGTATCAGACTCATTAATATGAATAGACTTCATGAGGTGCATGCTTGGCACCAGGAAATCCCTAACAAGTCATTTTGTTTCTTCAGTATTTACCTAGATGTTCCTTGAAGACGCTACCAGTTTTGGTAAGTGAACGTTTTATTCAAGCGTGACTTACTTGTTGTATCTTCCTTCCCCAGTGACTTTCTGCCCCCCACTTACAGCAAAGCTCAGCTGGCTGAATGGTATTCTTCTCTCAATTCCCTGAATACGGATGTTGGTGAGTGAGGTTTGCGGGATTTCACTCAGGTCTCTCCAGAATTCTGTTCAAGTAGTAGCTTTGTAGCAGCTTCAGCCTGTCGGGCAATCATTTATCTGAAAGCTTATTGTAAACTGAGGGGAGGGGAGGGTGGCAAGTTTCTCCTGGGGAAAATGGGATGGGGTGTGGAGGGAAGAGTAAGTTCTGAGGGCTCAAATTGGACTCCAAGACCTTGCCTGGCAGACCCCTTTTCCTTCCCACGGCCTCCCTAGTCACTGCCCAGCCAGCAGCAATGCCAGCCACACACTCTGACCCCTGTCGCCTGATTCTAGCATGCAGCCAGAGGGATGACTTTTATGACCACCTGTGAGGACGGCTCACGGGCCAGGTCCTAGGCATTTGAAATTAAGCACATGGTTTTGCAGGCAGACCAGCTCTGTGCTTTCCCAGCTTTGTGATATTGGGGAGGTCACAGCCTCTCTTGGCCTCAAATCCCTCCTCCATAAAATAGGGATCTCAAGAAGAGTAATAAAGCTTCCTACCGCGTGGGGTTGATGTAAGAAGTACGTGCGATTTTGTGGTCTAGTCATAGTTCAGCACCCAGCTTACGTAAAGAGAGTGCTCAATACTGAACTGCGGTGTTTTAAACTTCTCTCTAACAAAGGTGCTCAGAGTCTGGCCCATGGGTCACTGCCTGTTTGTAAATAAGTTTCATTGGAACAGAGCTACACTCATTTGTTTGCATATTGTTTCTGGCTGCTTCTGCTCTGCAATAGCGACTGTATGGCCGGCAAAGCCAGGGAGATTTACTCTCTAGACTTTTATAGAAAAAGTTTACCAAGCTTTGCCCTAGAAGAATGTTTTTATCTCCTTTGAGACTCACAGCGACCTGCTGAAATCAGTGGCGTCGTTGTCCCCCTGTGGTAAAGAAGGACTCAGAGTTTCAAAGCGGTGAAGTATCCAGCCCAAGGCCACACAGCTAATGACATGTTACAGTTGGACTTGACCTGGGTACTTTGATTAGTACTACCCAGCATTGCTTTCAGGGGTCTCAGGTGTATAATTCCAAAGGTTATACTATAACGCCAAGGGTAAGAGCCCCGAAGCCCCAAATAACAGTAATGACTGCCGTGCATCAGGCGTGTCCTAGGAACAGACATGGTGCTGAGCCCTGCTAACCAGCGGGGTGGATCTCCCCTGGGTGCTTCCAGTTTAGAGCCGAAGTCAGACCATGCAGGATGTTACAGCAGGGAGTGGACAGGTGACCAGCTATATGAGCCTGTATTAGGGGACACAGCCTGCTTCAGGGGCATTCGCGACCTTGCCAAGGAAGTAATCATCTGGTTCAGACTGCAAGGCCAGTGAGCCAAGCCCAGGGGAGCGGGGAGCTTTCCAGGTAGGAAGAATGACACGTGGGGACGCTCAGAGATGGGACAGAGCTGGGGCCTTCAGGAAACAAAGAAGGTGGCAGGAGAGGCTGGAAGATGCCCACGAGTCAGACTGTGCTGGCCACGTGGCTGTGGGGTAAGGCTGGACTCCATCCTCAGGACTGCGGGGACCCAGTAGGAGGGGCTGAGCTGGGAGTTAGACGGGGAGCAGATCCCAGGGGCACAGGACTGGAAGACCCCAGGGGGAGAGTCCATTACAGTGACTTTGCAAGAGGGTAGGGATGTGCTGGCCAGGTAAGTGACTCTGGGGACGGGAGAGACCAGCTTTAGAGCTTCTCCTCACCAGTTCCACTGTATTCTACCCTCCCCAGTGTCTTAAATCTACGCCCAACTGCCACCCACCCTGCCTTCCTCCAGCCATTGTTAAGGAACAACCACCACAAAATCTTTGTGTCGTCTTTCAGTTTCTAACACTGCCAGAAACATTAGACTGCAGTTGCCTATCTTTCACACCAAGAGTCACACTGAGGTGATTATAAACTGGGAGACAGTAGAGAGAAGGAAGAGAAAATCAATAAGTTCTGAGTGTCCTGCTAGCCCATTCGCTTCTTAAGGAATTAACCACAGACATGGTCTGTAAATGCTCATTAGTTTGCGCCCTTGTTATTGTTTTATGACTTGGTACTCCCCCCAAACATGATTTCACCAGCCTTGAAACTGAGTCCAGAATCGGGGTCAGAATGGATTCAGAACAGATTAAAAACTCCTCATTTGACGGCCTTGCCTTGGGGTGTCGGGAATTTTTTGAGGAGGGAGATTCCAGCCCCTGATCTGAATTGGGACTGCGGATCTTACCGGAATTATCCTCACTCTCCAGGCACTTTGCTGGGGAGAAATGCTTCCCTTAGTGAAGGGGAAACTCCTCTTTCTGATCTCCCCTCTTCCTTCTGGAAGAGCAGCTGACATGTTTTGTTTCTGCCCACGGAGATGCCTACCACATGAACTGCCTGATGAAGGTTCGCTTGCAGTACGAGACGACCTGGCAGGAGTGCCTGGCCCACGTGCAGAAGTGCAAGGTGGGTGTCCCTCCCTGCAGGCCCGCAAGGAGCAGAGGGTACAGGCCTAATGTCCCCTCCCTGGCCTGCCCCTGCCTCTTTCTAGCCTGTATCCTTTGCTTTCCTTCATTACGCGCCCCAGGCCCTCACTGGCTTCTGGGCATTCTGAAGCTATTCCCTCTGCCTGAACCCCTCTTTCGCAGCGATTCTCACCTCCCCCTCAGGTTGTAGCCCAACATTAACAACCACCTCCAGAAGCCCTCCCTGATCTCACAAAGTTATACACTCTCTGATCACCTCAGATGTCACCCGTGACCCTCTGTGTCCCTTACAGCACTTGACATTATTTATGCAGTGGAGGTGGTATCATGGGTATCACTGCCTCGCTTTTATAAATAGTGCAGTCACTGCCATCAACACCCACCTTTTCTCTTTGCTAGAGGGTGAGCCAGTGAGTTCACTCACGAACCCCTTCAGTTACAATGACTGGTTTTCTGGGGTACAAGGAAATATTTTGTCAAAAATGCTGCTTCTCTGCTTCGTCAGTGAAACTGTTTAGATGAAAAACCCCCCAAAACTTAATCATTTTGAAGAGAGTCTAACCTGCTGGCTGTAGCAGTAGGCGTCCCCGAGCTCGGAAGGCCCCACCTGCTTCCTCAAGAAGCTCCTGCTACTCCACCCCTCACGTGTCTGTCCAGCTTTTGCTCGGCCACCAAGACTCTGAGGTGAGCAGTGCTTTCCAGTGCGATGCACTGTCCGGGCACTGTCGCTTCTGTGGGCTGTGCCATCCACTTGTACACACTGTCACTGAATTCTACAAGGTCCTGCAGTGGAGGTGTTGCCAGCCCCATCGGGAGACCAAGTTCGCGAATGGCCCAGGGGCTGCCCAAGCCCACAGGACTCTGCCCATTTGCTCTGTGGCTTTAGGGACAGCCCCATGCCTCTCAGCTCTTTAGAGGCGTCAAACCTCAGAAGTAAAGCCTGGAGGGAGGAGGAGGGAAAACTTGTGTCCCCTGAGAGCACCCCTGGCACTCACCAAAGCTTCATGAATATAGAGGAGCCCGCTTTCTCATTGGCATAATTCAGTTACAGGAAATGGGAGCCCTGTCTGACTTGCAGCAAGGCTGAGGCCACGCAGGATGGCAGGCTATGCCTGGAGGGTAGGACAGTTCTAAGTTCAGCTGTGTGGCCTCCAGCAGGGTCCTTCACTTCTTTGAACCATGGTTTCCTCATCTGTCAAAGTGGGGCTAATAAGAACACCTCGGGGGGATTCAATGAGACATGGGGTGGGGGGAGCACGCAGCACCTGGACGTGGTGGGCAGACCGTAAGGTGGACCATCTCCACTGCTCTGAGAGTTTTCCCTGAGGCTCTCAGGGGTGTGTGGGAGGCAAATCTCGGGGCAGGACCAGGCCCTATGGTCAAGTCCGCACCAGCCCTAAGCCACACTGCCTTGTTCCCCTTCAGAAGCAGCTGCTGGACTGGAAAGCCTTCACCGAGGAGGAGGCAGAGAGCCTGGTGAGCCCGTCCTTCTTCCAGATGGTGGGAGTGCTCCAGAGCAAGGTGGAGGAGGAGCTGGAGTTCTTGGATGTGCGTAGCTGGGGACCCACGCAACTGGGGAGCAGGGTGGGGGTCGCCCAGGGCACTGGGCTGTGAGAAGAATGGGATTCTGGGGGCTTCCAACTTTCCTGTCACTCAGTGCGTCCATTGCCCTCATCGTGGCCAACCCCTCGGAGCAGCTGCTCTGCGCCAGGCACTCCAGGCTCACCCCTGACTCCTTAGCCGCCCGCTGAGGAGCCAGTCCTGCTGCACAGGACTCCTTGGGAGCGGTGTTGGCAGTGAACGCTCCCTGAGCCCTTGCTGGTCTGGGTGCTGAAGGGCCACAAGGAGCAATGAGCCCCTACCCCTGGAATCTGGAGTGGGGTCAACAAGCGTTTTCTGTAAGGGACCAGATAGTATATTTCAGGTTCTGTAGGCTGTCTGGTCTCTGTTAAAAAGTCCCACTCTGCTGTTGTCACACAAAAGCAGCCCTAGGCAATGCAGAAACACATGCCCGTGGCTATGTTTCAATAAAATTCCATTTTTGGACACTGAAATTTGAATTTCATACAATTTTCACATCATTAAATATCTCATTTTGATTTTTTTTCTCAGCCATTTTAAAAATGTAAAATCTATGCTTAGCTCCCAGAGCCAAACAGAAAAGGACAGAGGGCCGCATTTAGCTCACAGGCCAAGCTTGCTGAGCCCTAACACTGATGAGAGCATGAGACACACATATTTTTTAAAAGGGAAAGAGGTGAGGATTTCACAGCAGAGTGTGGTGTTTGGCTCAGATGCCGAGTCAGGGAACTCCAAAGAAGGAAAGATGCCCCAGGTCGAGATGGGTATGGCCACCTGAGTGCCCAGGCTGGTTTCTAGGGTGGTTCCTCTTTCTTCTAGGGCCCAAACTCCATTTTCTTTCTGTCAGTGACTTCAGCGGACATGGGAAAGGCCTAGACATGGGACTTTAGGATCAACCAGACCAAGGGCTTGGCCGTGGGCAGATTAGAAATGCTGCCCAAAGGAGGGAGGACTATGAGCCAATGTGAGGCCCAGAAGATGACCTTGAGGGGCCGTGCCCAGGCAGCAGTGGCCGGTCCTTGAGGCCTCCTCTGTCTGGTGAGGGAGCCCCGTGAGTAGGGCCCTCCTCCTTGCCCCGAGTCAGTCAGCAGTCAGGACCCCTTCTCTGGCTTCTACTGCAGAAATCCTTCGAGGCCCTGGCGAAGCAGTCAGAACGGCAGAGCCTGGACCTCTTCACCTACTTCCAGGAGGCCGTGAGGCTGTGGGAGGCACATCAGAGCGTGCTGTCTGTGCAGGAGCCAGAGCTCGAGATGCGGATAGAGCAGCAGCGCCAGAAGCACAGCCTGGAGAACCAGGTGTGGCCCCCAGCACCCAGGGCAGCCCCCACAGGGGCTGAGGGGCTGAGGGAGGGGCCGTACCCAGATCGCCAGCTGCCTGATGGCTCTGCTTGGTGGCCCGTGAACTCAGCCAGCCTTCAGATGGAAAAAACAAAACAAAACTCCTTTGATCCATACTTCACACTGGAACAAAAATTAATCTCAAATGTAAAACCTCAAGCTAGAAAACTTGAGTAAATAGGGAAATTGAGGCTCACCTTGGTCGTGGATAGAAGGAATTCTGCTGAGTCAGGTGCGGGCTGTGCAATGGATCCCTGAATCCAAATGTGTCTGTAGGAGAGTGTGCCTGAGAGACAGACCGAGGGTATATACTGTGCATCTACCTCTCGCAGTGCCCCTGTCCCCACAGGACATGAGCTGGCCCCTGCCCCACTTGCCTTCACACAGTCTAGGGAGTGGAGCAGGTCTACTCAGCATCTGATTTCAGGTACGACTGGTGAGAGTGAGGAGCAGGTGCCATGGGCAGGTGTGACAGGCCGGGCTGGGTGGGTGTGAGGGACATATCCCTGAGGAGTCCCATCCGAGCTGGGTCTCCGGGGGTATAAAGTGGACAGAGAAGAACATTCCAGGCAGAGAGAAGAGCCTGGAGGCCTAGCAGAGCCCTTTTTGTAGAAAGGAGCGTCCTGGGCCTGCCCCAGGGGCCTGGACCTCAGTTCCAGTGGCAGCATCTCTGTATGTCACTTATACTCTGTGAGCTCTGGTAACTCGTGTCTGCTTCTTCCTGTTTTGGGGGTGGCTGTCAGGCCCAAGAGGCCCATCTCGATGAGCTCTTAGACCAACTGAGGCAGCAAAGCAGTGAGGAAACACTGACATCTCACCTGGAAAAGGCCAAAGATTTTCTGAAGAGTATGAAACACAGGTAGGCAGACCAGACCCCAAAAGACAGAAGGGGATAACCTGGAATTCCTAAGCAAGGTCAGAGGCTGCCTGCTTTGGAGCCCAGGGGTGTGCTCAGCAAGCTCAAGATGAAAATGTTACCTGTAACTTTGGAGAATTTTGTGGTCCTTTGCAGCTCTGCTCTCAGCCAACATAGAGGCTTCCAGGGAGAACTCTTCCTTTTTATGGACATGTACATTTATATATGTGGATATATGCACATATAAAGTGTTTTCTAAACAATAAAAGTTGGATCATACTATGCAAATTGTTCTATAACTGCAGATACATTTCCATTTTTAAATGACCTCATAGAATTCATGAATATGGTTGCTTCGTAATGATTTAATCATCTCCCAATTGATTAGCTTTTTAAAATTGGTTCCAGTTTCTCAATATTAAAAACAGTTCTCTGTGAACCATCTTGTATCTTTGTGCCTTGGTGCAACGCATTCCGTTAGGACTATTCCCAGAAATGGCATTACACTGCCAATGGATTGCAATACTTAGATTCAAAGTATATCTTGAGGCAAATAAGTAACCCCCTGAGCCTTGGTCTCCTTACCTAGGAAACAGATGAAAGTCTGGGTCTTGGGGTATTAGAGGGTTTGATGGGATAAAAGAGGTGAAGTTCAAGGACAGGGTTAGGACAGTAGACAGGAAATGGGAACCCATGTTACAGCGAACACAGAGAAGTCTCTCGTGTGTTTTCTAAGTGTTATATAAAGAGTATGTATTCCTTGTATGGTCAGAAAAATAGCGAAACACCAAGCACTGTTATGTAAAAAGAAACCAATACAGCCGCTCCGTGCAGAGCTAAAGGCCAACTTCCAGCCCATCTCAGTGGGGCCAGGGGCATGAGTTTTGGCTAGGGTCTCCCACACTCAGCCAAGCCCTACTTAGGTGAATGTTTTAATCACAGGTATGAATGTTTTCATGTCCTCCTGACAAAGGAAGTGATGGAGTACCCAGTGATCATACTGAAAGAACTCAATTCCTACAGCTTCAATCTCAGCCGGCACTTCTACGTTCGTGAAATCTTTGAACAGGTATGGAGAGAGATGTAAAAAGCCCAGCCACTCACCAGGAAGCAATGGATGACTTCTAGTTTTGATTTGCTTCAAATTTCAACACCTCCCCTAACCTGTGTGGAGTTAAAATCTATGTAGGGACATCAAAGATAAGAAGCTGAAAACATCTCTAAAAGAGACCACTTCTTTCTTAGTTTAGAAGAGCTCAGAATTCAGGTCTCAAGGCTTAAATGGAGTTATAATAAAAAGGCTAATTTATATGACTCTTTGAGTTCCATTCATCCGACCCACCACTGCCACACAACCCTCCTAAATACAGCTCTGACCCACCCGCTCTCCTGCTCAGAGGGCCCTCACCAACCGGGCAGCCCCTACCGAACCCCTGGATGACCAGAGGCCCCACCTCTGCTTCCCACCTGGAGTCTCCCTGCTTCAGCAAACTCCTCACTCTCCCTGCACATGCCCTGTCCTGCCCTTCCTCATCCCGCTCCTCTGCTGGGATCCTTCCATCTGCACACATCCCAACTCGGCCCATACTTCCGGTCCACTACCTGCAACAAGTGCCCCATCCTCTCAGCCTGGCCCTCACCTCACCTTCCTCATCCCCTGTCACCTCTCCTCTCTCTGAGCGTGCTTGTATGTTGGTTGCTGTCAAGTATAGTTCAGAGCACCTGTTGGAGGTGTTTCCTGAAGGGTAGATAGATAATGCCTTACTAAGTTTCATTCAATTTAGATTGCCCTTAGCACAGTGTCTTGCACATGTTTCAGACACAATGCATACCGCTGGGTAAAAGCATGAATACCTGGAATGTCCTGGTCTGATTCTCCCAGAATTTGGCTCTTTCTCACCCACCCACCCAGCCAGAGTCCTACATGGCCAGTGCTGAAAATACTTGTGGTTGACACTGAACCTGGCCAAGGCTTTCCTGTATACATGGTGTCCCAGACTCCTCAGAGAATCCCTCTTCTTGGCAGGGATCACTGTTCCAATTGCTTGTAAAGGCTCCCTGTGGCCACCGGGTTGAGGTGGAACTCAAGCTATAGAAGGGTGAGCTCGCCATCTGCCTTTTGAGATCAGTCTGGTTGCCTGGGTTAAAGAATAGGCACTATCATGGTCTCCATGTGATACTGAGGGCACTGAGCCCCACAGGGTTCGTGGGGCTTGCCCACGGCCACCCGGCTTATGGAGCTGGCACTGGAATCCAGACCTGCAAACGCCACAGCTCATGGCACACATCTATGGCACACTGTATCCACAGCTTCATCCGGGGAATTGGGAGAGTTAGCTAGGAGGCTCCTAGGTCTTGTAAATCATGTTCGTTCTCTGTGTTTGTCAACCCAAAATGAACTGGGTGCCGCAGATTCCTGCCCCTTTGTTTGAATCCTTCAATTTATACTTTCTTGCTCTTTGCCCCAGATCACTACCAAAAATGTGTCAGAATGAGATTCTATTCTATTAATGCCCGTTGTGTGATGAAAGGGTTTGCTAGTCTCTTTTGGTTAAGGAAAACTGATTCCTTGGATTGGGAACACCCTGATGACCCCAGTGAAATAAAGGTCAACGCCTGCATTAGGCATTGGGGGAGGGGTGGTCCTTTTACCTGAAAGACAAGAGATGCCCTCAGATGTGGCCCTCTGGATGAAGGCAGCTCTGTTCACTCAGTGTCCCGTGTTTTTTCTTTGTAGAACTTAGATGGGGAAGTCATTTTCAAGCTCAGGAAACCAGGTAAACCATTTATAAGTTAAGGTCATGCTCCCTGACCTCACTCTTATATATATGTGGGCTGGGGATGCCAATCTAGGCTACGTTGGTAACTTGTCTTTCCTTGTGCTTTGGGGTTGGTCCTCAATAGAAGCACACGAGAAGCACTTCCAGGAGAAAATGAGAAAACTGAGGGGAAAGCAAAGGGATGGAGTGGAAAAGAGCACAAGTGAGGAAAGCGTAAGTAGAGAGACAAGTTCCCCCGCGTCAGCAGAAGAGATGGAAGAAGAAAAATATGAAGGCAATGCGTTCTCCATAACTGAAGAGGTGGGAGTGAGTCAGCAGGAAAAATCTGTACTGAGTGACGAGATAGATGAGTTGAAAGAGGACTCTATTCAGGGATTAGAAGAAATGCAAGTTGAAGGAGACAGCTCCTTGAAGCCATCTCAGAACCAGGCAGATGTGATGGTTCAAGAAGAGAAGGAAGAGGAGAAAGAGGAGGAAGAAGAAGAGGAGGAAGAGAATACAGAGGAGGAGGAAAAGGAAGAACACGAGAGTTTGTCTATGGTTGAGGTAGGCCAGCAATAGATTCATTCTTGGGCTTGGGGAGGGTGTGGTGTGTCCACTCTGTGTATTAATACAAGGTGGGGTCCCTAGTGGCTCAGCCTCCACTGGGGTGCATATATGAGGTGTGATAAAAAAATACGATGATTTTTTTTTTTTTAATTTGTTACAGTAAAAGACACATTGCCATTAATCCCTTCAAAATACTCCCTCCTCTCTTCAAATACACTTATCCCATCATTCTTGCCACTTTCTGAAGCAGTTCTGGAAGTCCTCTTTCATGAGTGTCTTTAGTTGCGCTGTCCTGGCTGCTTCGATGTCCTAACTCCATTCAAAATGTTTACCTTTCATGGTCATTTTGACTTTGGGGATGAGCCAGAAGTGACACTGTACCAGATCCAGTAAATAAGGTGGATGAGGACACACTGTAATGTTTTTATCTGACAGAAAGTGCCATATCAGGAGCGATATGTGACATGGAGCCTTTCCATTTTGATAAAAACATACAGTGGATGCTGCTGCCAAGTGCCATCCAACAGAAAGGCAGGGATCTTCAATACAGGGGAAAATCACATCGAAGCTTAGTAATTGCGTGTGACAAGTTTCAACTTGTTCAGTGCAGTCAGTTGGGTGTGAGCTACGGTTGAGAGAAGGTGTGTTTTAAAGTGTGCCATAAATCATCCTCCACCATGACAATGCTCTGTGTCACACATCTAGTATATGGCAATTTCTGTCAAGTGAAAACGTTACGGTGTGTCCTCATCCATATTATTCAGCAGATCTGACACCCTGCAACTTCTGGCTCTTCCCCAAAGTCAAAATGACCATGAAAGGTAAACGTTTTGAGTCGACTCAGGATTTCGAGGCAGCCACAACAGCGCAACTAAAGACACTCATGTAAGAGGACTTCCAGAACTGCTTCAGAAAGCAACAAGAATGATGGGAAAAGTGTCTTTGAAGCAAGGGGGAGTCTTTTGAGGGGGATTAATGGCAATGTGTCTTTTACTGTAATACATTTTTTTAAATTTAAACATTGACTGTAGTTTTTGATCACACCGCGTATCAATTTTGGAGGGACATCTAACATTCAGTCTATGGCAACTGTGCAGCCATTACTCAGCTCCAGCCAACACTGCCATATGGGAATGAATGTAGGCTCAGAATTGCCAGATTTTCTGATTTTTGAGAGAAATCAGAAATCCAGACTATATGTGCAATTTCCTGATTTTAAAAGCACTATGTGGGCAAAAATAATTACAGGCAAGATTTGGCCCATGGGTTTACAACCTCAGATGTCAGGAACCTGTGATTGGGATCCTCAGGTCTTCTGATGACGTCAAGTTTAACATCTTGTTTTATGCTTAGTCCGAAGCTCCGGAAGAGAGTCTGGGGGCTGTCTCCCATGAGGACATGGAGTCCTTCACAACCGCCAGTGGGAACACTTATTTTGTCTTCCTACCCCTGGAACAAGAAGAGGAAGCGTGCAAGAGGTCCCATTCCAACCTTTCTACCCTTCTCACTGATGACGCTTCCAGTGCCAAGTTTCTAGAACAAGTGATAATTCCCTCCACACTAGTTTTAGAAATTAAGAAACAGTGAGTAGAAAACCCTTTTATTCTCATTTTCTTGTCCTGAGTTTTATTGACAAGGTGAAGTATTATAACAAAAATTGGACTAATTTCAGCTGGTAAAATTAATATAAGACCCAGTCTTATTTAACTATATGATAAAACTGGGTCTTTATAACATAATGCAATGCAATGCAATGCAATGCAATGCATTGCAATGCAATGCAATGCATTGCAATGCAATGCAATGCAATGCAATATAAGACTGGATCTTACATTAATTTTTGCTCCAAAAGACACATTAGAGCTGATTGTTCGGCTAGGTCTTATTTTCGGGGAAACATGGTATGTATGATTTGTCAGGTAAAAACATGGCAAATGTTCATCCCCTCTCTGTCTTGCCTTTTTACTCTCTTAAAGGTATCTTTATATGAACAGAAATTCTTATTTGTAATAAGGTCCTATTCATCAATTTTTTCATTAGGGTTAGTGTACTTTGTGTCCTATCTAAGAAATCTTTACTTGCCCCAAGGTCATGAAAATATTCTGTGTTATCTACTACAAATGTTATTGTTTTGAACTTCCACATTTAGATGTACAATCCGCCTGGAATTAATTTTTGTTTATGGTGTGAGTTTATCCATATTTCCCATATGGATACCAAGTTGACTCCAGACTGAGAATACTCTCCTTTCCCCACTGCTCTGCTGTGCCTGCTTCTGTTCCCTTATGTGTCTATTCTTGCATCACTACCTCACCTTGCTTGATTACTGTAGCTTTATCCTAAGTCTTTTTTTTTAATTAAAGTTTATTGGGGCGACAATTGTTAGTAAAGTTACATAGATTTCAGGTGTACAATTCTGTAATACATTATCTATATCTCACATTGTCTGTTCACCACCCAGAGTCAGTTCTCTTTCCATCACCATATATTAGACCCCGTTTACACCTCTTCTAGAGCCCCCCTCCCTCTGGTAACCCCTAAACAATTATTCTAAGTCTTAATATCTCAAAAGTGTAAGTCCTCTGACTTTGGTCTTCTCCAAGATTGTCTTGACTATCCTTGACCATATTTGTATTTCTATGTAAATTTGAAATCAGCTCATCAGTTTCCATAAGAAGGCATCTGCTGAAAGGTTTTTTTTTGTTTTTTTGTTTTTTTTTTTGTTTTTTTTTGGTAATTGCATTGAATTTATAGATAAATTTGGGGAGAACTAACATCTTAACAATACACAGCTATCTTAAGACATAAATTTTACAAAGGAAGAAATGACAAGCTAGGAAAAATATTTGCAGCTCACATCACAGTCAAAGGACCTCATGTTCCTAATAGATAATGAACTCCTGTATGAAGAGGTTGGTAATAAAAAATTCAGCTACACAATGGAGAAATGGGCAAAAGATATTAATGGACAGTGTGCAGAAAAACAAATTAATTAGTCTTAAACACATGAAAATATGCTCAGTCTCAGTCATAACATGACAAAATCGTCAAATTCAAAAGCTGGACAATACTCTCTGAGGCTATGGAGAAGCAGGAACTATTATTCATTGCTTGGTGGGAGTTCAGGTTGCCTTGCAATGGAAACAGTTTGGCCATATCTTCAAGAATCACACATGTATTTTAGTCTTTGACAATATATAGCCATTTATGGCTATGTTTTGTTAAGATGTCAGTTCTCCCCAAATTTATCTATAGATTCATTGCAATAACAACAACAACAACAAAGTCACAGCAGATGTCTTCTTATGGAAACTGATAAGCTGATTTCAAATTTATATACAAATACAAGTGACAATTCTAGTTCAGGGAATTTATCCTATAGAAATGCTTCTACACGTGACGTATGTACAAGGTTATTCACTGCAGACTTTTTTATAAGAACAAATAGTTTGAAACCACCCAGTGTCCTCCTCTAGCAAGGGTATCGTTAATGAATGATGGTCCACCCAAACTAGAAAAATACAATGTTGTTGGGAAATAAAACAAGGAAGAAGGAATGAGGGGGGAAGCACTTCATGTATCGATATGGAAAGATCTCTCCCTGGTAACGATTACTGTCAGGGATGACCCTCACTCTTCTCTCCCTCAGACTTCGAGCTGGCTTTTTTGAGCACTTAGAGAAGTGGTTTGACCAGTGTGCCCTCAATGCCCGGGTCACTTTGGCCAGTAAGATTGATGAGCTGGATTCAGAACTGGAGCTGCGTCTGCACCTGCACCAGCCAAGAGCCCAGCGCATTGAAAAGGACATCCACAACTTCAGGGCAGGTACAGACCCTGCCTGGGAAAGGCTTCCCTGCCCCAGGCAGCCCGGTGTCTGTGCCACAGCAGCTCCACATTCATGAGCTGCCCCAGTTTGCACCCACAACATTTATCATGTGGTCATCGCCCCATGGAAGATATGTGTGAGGGTTTGTACCTCCCGTGCAGGCAGAGAAGGTAGTACTCAGAATCCTCATTCAAGACTTTTTAGAATTGTTTTTTTAAAGGAGGGCATGCATTAGATGCTGACATGAAGAGTATGGTCCTGTTTTAGTCGTATGGATCCCAGATCTGCTCACACGCCTGTCGGATGCACACCTGTATGGTGGATGCTCTAGAAGCAAGCCTGTTACTCGGGAATCAGAGCTGGCAGGCTCAACCATTGTAGCTGTGTCACTCTAGGCAGGTTATGTAACTTCTCTGATCCCTCCCCTCCCTACAGAAGGGGATGTTGTTGTTGGTAATGATGCAGTGAGGAATCATGAATACCTTGTACATGTCACAGCCACCAAAAGTGGTAGCCATTAATTTCAGCTTATAATTTACAACACTTAAAAAAAAAAAAAAAAGAAGTGCCATTTCTTTCTTAGGTGGAGAGTTCCATTAATAGAGGGACACACTTTTAGTTGAATTCTTCAGTGACCCCTGTTAGGTTTTCACTTGCGTCGTACTTCAAGTTCCATCATAGACCTTTAGAGCTTGAAAAGGGTCCCCACATGAGCGCACCCAGCCTCCTCCTGCCTGCGGCGGTGAAATGGTTGTGGAGTCAGACAGCCTGGCCTGGACCCCCAGTGCTTGTCGCCTCAGGAGACCTTTGTGACTTTTGGAACCTCCTTGTCTTCGTCTGGAAAATGTACATGAAATATCAATATAAGTAAAGATGCTTTCTAAAGGCTGGTTTCCTTACCCTTTCCTGGTCCCTGGGGCCCAATGGATAGTGTGGAAACTGAGGCCAGAGAAACAACATCCTAGAGTCACACCGTTCATTTTTGGCAGAGCAGGGACCACAGCACTTTGACCTCTCCCAGCAGTAGGGAGGTCGGACGGGGTGATCTGGGGCTGTCTACTAGCTCTCAAGGCCTGTGATGGAGCTCTGAAAGCCAAATCCTGGTTCTTTTTACTCTGCCTTGGAAGTTCATTGGAATTCAGGTTCATTGGAAATGAGTAGCCATTGATATAAAGGAACAATGCCCCAACCGGCCAGTTGTGCGCTGGTTGTTTTCTCCCCAAACCTTCTTACCGAGATCCCTGCCCTCCCCAGTACCCTCCTCCCATCCCATCTGCTCCTGGGCTGCTCCCCTGGGACTCCCTAACTCCCAGGCTTTGTTCTGCTCAACTGCAGGTAGGATGTCTCCATCTGCAGAGTCCTCCCCACCCACAGTTGGGCAGAGCCTCCTCTCCAGTTAGAGACCCTGGGGCAGTCTCAGACTGGCCTCCCTGAGCTCTGTGTCCATTCCTATGGCACGCCCTGGTGAGGACAGTGGGGCAGGGTAAGGGATATTGTCCTGAACGGTCTCTGCTCTGCAGCTGGCCTGGGAGAGGCAGGCGTCTGTCCAGCAAAGGAATGTCCTGAGGTGACTCAGGATCCCAGAGGACCTCGTTTCCCCTCATCCTTTTTGCAGCTGAAGTCTTGCTTCATCAACAGCGTCTGGACAGACACTGTGCCGGGGTGACAGAGGCTCTGAAGAAGGAGAGGCTGCTGTTCTATCAGTTCCAAGAGGAGCAAAACACCAGGAGTAAAAACTTCCGCCGCAAGGTTTACGACATGGAGCACACCTTCGTGAATGCCACCAGGAGCCAGAAGTAAGGGCTCTGGAGTCCCCACCCGGCTTCGTGGGCCTAGAACCCAGCCTAGAGCAGGCAGCCGCTCTCTCAAAGGAGTGGTCTCTCCCTGATGGATAAGAGAGTCGGGTTTTCCAGGCCCCAGGGCAGCAACCTTCTCTTTTCAGCTCACCTCTTCACAATAGGTGAGAAATACCTGTCTGGGGGCTGGGGGCTGGGGGTGGGGCTGGCTGAGCTGCCAGAGAAAAAGAAAGGATGTTCATGGTCAGAATGCAGGGATGCCAATTGCATGGCCCCAAACGTCCATTGTGGGAAAGACCACTTCCATCAGGTAAAATCAGGAAGAGCTTGCTACAGAATCCCCCCTGTCTCCCCGCCACTGACCCCCATCAGGAAGGAGCACAGGTGGGGAAATGCTCAGGGTAGAGCAAGGGGTTCCAGGAAGGCCATTTAGGGATTTGAGATGGAGGCTCTTGAGTGCTCAGGGAGGCCTCAGTCAGGTAGCAGGTGAGGAGCCCTCACAGGTTTCTGTCTATACAGTGGTCAGGTACACAAGAGGCAGCTGGGAAGGGTGGACTTGGGTGTGAAGAGGAAACTTGCAGGGTGCGTTTTCAGGAGAGCACCAGGGCACAGGGGCCATGTTGCTAGGAGTTAGAGAGAGAGAGCGTGCCAGAGGGAGGATGAGATCCAGGAAGACCTGGGGATTCTATCACCAATTTGGTGGCAGGGGCCAGAGTGAGGGGAAGGAGGCCCTCTGATCCAGCACACTGAGAGTGCCGCACCGCGTCCTGCACTTCCTTCTAATGCCTTGTTTTCTACTCAGAGAACACAGACAGTGGTTCTGGTTGCCGGGCATGGAGGTGGGCACGGTGGTGGAGCTCAAGCAGCCTTCTAGGTTGCCCTCCTGTGCCCAGGTTACCACCCTGCTCCTCTCTTGTCCCCCAGGCTGGTCACTCTCTGTAACACACTGCACCAGGAGCTGCTTAGCTACGTCGATGTCATCCAGTTGTCCCTGCGCAGCTTCCGCCAGTACTTGGAGGAGAGCCTGGGCAAGCTGCGCTACTCCAACGTTGAGTTCCTCAAGCACTGCAGGTGGGACGCAGCATCCGGGGCCTCTGCATGCCGCCGGCTTGTCTCTTGAGAGTTGGTCATTTCCCCCTTAATTTTTTTAAAATTAAATTTATTGGGGTAACATTGGTTAATAACATTATTATGAGCTTCAGGTGTACAATTCTATAATACATCATCTGTATATTGCATTGTGTGCTCACCATCCAAAGTCTCCTTCCGCCACCATATATTTGACCTCCTTTACCTTCTTCATCCTCCTCCCACCCCCTTTCCCCTCTGGTAACCACCGCATTGTTGTCTGTGTCTGTGAGTTTGTTTATTGCTTTCCGTTCTCTATCCCACATGAGTGAAATCATGGGTCTTGTCCTTTTTCATCTGACTCATTTCACTTAGCATGGTAATCTCAAGATCCATCCATGTTGTCGCAAATGGCACTATTTCATCATCTTTTATGGCTGAGTATTATTCCATTGTATTAGGTTGGTGCAGAAGTAATTGCAGTTTAAAAGGTTAAAAATAATTGTAAAAACCGCAATTACTTTTGCACCAATCTAATGTATGTGTACCACATCTTTATCCAATCATCCATCAAAAGACACTTAAGTTGTTTCCATGTCTTGGCCACTGTGAATAACGTGACAATGAACATAGGGGTGTGTATGTTCAAATTTTCAAATTTTTTATTGTGGCAAAATATGCATAACATAAAATTGTCCATTTTAACCATTTTTAGGTGTACAGTTCAGTGGCGGTAAGTATGTTCACATTGTTATGCTACCATCACCACCATCCATCTCCAGAACTTTTCATCTTCACAAACTGAAACTGAGTCCACTGAACACTCTCATTCTCCTCTCCCCCAGCTTGTGGCAACCGCCATTCTACTTTGTGCCTCTGTGAATTTGACTACTCTAGGTGCCTCATTATAAGTGAAACCACACAACATTTGTCCTTTTTTGTGTCTGGCTGATTTCACTCAGCATGAAGTCTTCAATCCTCATTCATATTGTAGCATGTGTCAGAGTTTTATTCCTTCCTAAGGCTGAATACGAATTCATTGTGCATATATATGACTTTTTTTTTTTTTTTAATCCATTCATCCCTCAGGGCACATTTGGGTGTTTTTCCTGCTTTTGTCCTTGAACTACCTGCATTCAGTTTTCTTGACCTTGTACTTTTAATCGAAAGCCTTGTCAACCTCAGTATTTGGGACGGGTGGAACGTTTCAGGTCTGACCAGTGGCTTTTATTTCTCCCATTATCTTCAGATTATTTTCAGAGGGAGGCAACTTTTCTTTGGAAGAAATTGACTCACTGTGTCATCGATTGGAGAAGGAAGCTACCCGGATAGACTTTGTTGAAAACTTCATCATGATCAACTTGGAGAAGATGGAGAGCGAGTACCTGGACCAGGTGGGTGAGCCCCAGCCCTGACCTACACCTGGTTACAAGGTCAAAGGGGCCAGTCAAGCCCCCTTTCCAACCATTAATTGAGCCTGCACCCCTCTGCTTCTAAATCCCAAAAGTTCCCAGTTAAGCCCCCCTCCTTTATTTTTTATATTTCTTTACAGGCCAATGATTTCATCAACAAGTTTGAAAGTAAATTCCATAACCTGTCTGTGGACCTTATTTTCATAGAGAAAATCCAACGCTTGCTGACGAATCTACAAGTGAACATCAAGTGCGAGGTAGGACAGATTCATTCTTCATCTGGTGGGTGTTTATCACACACACCTGCACGCCAGCACTGTGCCAGGTGCTGGGGTTACTGGTGTGGTCTCTGCCCCATGGTACTTGCACTCCAGCCAGGAAGACAAAGATTAAATCATAATAGCCTCTAACTTTCATTGCGTTCTTATGCACCATGCATCCTACTAACCGACTTATTTTGATTAGCTATGTTAGTCCTCAGAAGAATTGTATGAGGCGAGTATGGTTTTTAACCCCCATTTTAGAGATAAAGAAACCAAGGCAGAGAGTAATTAAGTGACTTAGTCAAGAACACAGAGCTCTTAAATGGTGGAGCCAAAATATGAATCCAGGTCAAAGATCTCAAATAAACCTAGCTACACACCTCAAGGAATTAGAAAAGAAGAACAAACTAAGCCTAAAGCTAGCAGAATGAAGGAAATAAAGGGCAGATCAGAAATAAATGAAAGAGTCCAGAAAAACAGTAGAAAAGATCAATGACGCGAGAAGCTGGTTTTCCGAAGATAAACAAAATTGACAAAACTTTTGCTAGACTAAAAACAAAAAGAGACAAGACTCAAATAAACAGAAATGAAAGAGAAGACATTGCAACGGACCCCACAGAAATACAAAGAATCATGAGACTATTGTGACCAATTATATGCCAACAAATTGGATAACCTTTAAGAAATGGATAAATTCCTAAAAACATATCTACGCCCTCAACCAGTACTGTGGGTCACCAATTTTATTTGTAAACTTTAAAATTTTTTCATCTATTTGACAGTAAAAAAACAAAAAACTTTCAAACTTGCGTTAAGTTTTTAATAAGATTGTGTATTTCATTTTTCCAGTACTTAATCTCTCTCTCAGATAATATGTTTTGTCGAACATTTTCCTGGTCAAAATCAGTATTCCAAAAACAAATCTCGGAACCTCTGGTTTTTCTAGGTGGCAAAATCCAATTTGCAAACAGATGAATTAAATTCTTCTCTGGAACAGCTTAAAAGCAAGGTAGAGATGTGTCGAAACTCAAGGGGAGATAGAAAGGTAAGTGCTCAATAGATGCTAAGCTATGCATAGGAAAGATGCATGATGCTGGAATCATAAACTGGAAATAGACATATCTGTGGTCAAGATTTCTCCAGCAGCAGAGGGGCCACTGAGCCTTTCTACTTAACCCGTTGTATTCAGTGGAATTAAAGAAGAGAAGAGAAACCGTCCACCTCCCCCAGCACCTCCCAGGCAGGAAGGTCTAGTCCAGAGAGAGCTTCTTTTCTTTTCCACTTCAGTGAATGAGTGAAGGTTTCATTGTTATTAGCAGCAAGAGAACATTTATTTTTCTATCTTTACTGCTTTTTCTTGCGTAGTAACATGTGCTTCTTGAAAAAAAGTTCCCACATCCACAAAGCACGGAGTGGAGAACACACATCCCTCATGTTCTCATTTCCTGCAGAGCCCCTTATGACCTCTGTACTTTTGTGCAGATGTTTCTACACTTCCTTTGGAGAGCAGGGAAAACTGGTTAATCAGCTGTGACCCCTTCAACAGACCCTTTAGGGATCGCTCTGCCTCTCCAGGGCAGAGACATTTGTCTCCCACATTTCCTTGCTTCCCGTCTTCCCTTTCTGCCCACTCCTGGTGCTGTCAGAGTGCTGGGCAGGGTGGGGGTGCGGTAGGGGGGTGGCACAGCCTCCTGGCCAGGTGGGGGGAGCATGAACTTGGTTGGACAGGTAATGCTGTGTTGACGGAGGATGCTGGTTGGATGCTTCTGCAGAGCAGTGATCAGGAGACAGGAGTGATGCACCGGGTGTGTGGTGAAGGCGGTGGGGACCAGGGACAAAGTGGCCAGAACTGAGTGCTCAGTGCCACATTGAGGAGGGTCTCTGGCTGCTGAAAGGCAGGCAGGTAGGTGGGAGAGACGCAGGGTGCCAAGCCTGAGGCAGAGAGACTAGTGGCCTGGACAAGGTGCCAGCAGGGACATGTTCCAGCTCTAGAGCTGAGTAGCAGGGGGATGGGCAGGACTCAGAGCGCACTGGGAAGGAAGGCAGTCCCTGGCCTGGGTCATCTATTAGGCCAGTGAGCCATTTGGGAGAGTGTGAGGGCTGCCGAGTGATGTGTGGGAGGTGTGGTGAAGGGGAATATCTTCACGGTACTCCCCTGCGCGCTTGTAGGGCCTGGTCAATGGGATTGCTGCTCCCGGGCGGTGTGTACTTGACATTGCCACGGACATGGCCAGATTCCCCCACCAGAAAAGCTATGGTCATTTTACTCCTGCACACTGTCGCCATCTTGGGCTAGAAGAAATCCTAGGGAGCATTCTCTGTTCCCATCACACGGATGGGGAGACTGAATCTAGCAAGTTGAAATCATTTGCACAGGACAAACCTGTAGAGCCAGGGTTAGAACTCCTGATGCCCCATCAAGTGAAACACCTGCTGTCTCAGTGCAGGAGTCTGAGAGTCGGCCCAGCGTACCCCCCACAGGGCCCGCCCTGCAAGTGAGGAGCGTCCATCAGACCAGCCAGCCCCTATTCCTGAGGTTTAGCTGGAACCAGCCTGCCCTCCTGCGGCCTGCTTCCTGTCGCTTTCTTCTTCCGTGTTCTCAATAGACAGTGACAGCAGAAGACCTCCTTGGCTTCGTCCGAACTTGGAAAGAAAAACTGAGCCAGAGGATTCAGTACCTCAACTGCAGGCTGGACAGGGTATCTGTGACTCAAATGGTTTTTACTATAAGGAACTAATGGGGTGGTGGGAAGTGGTATGTGAGCTGTTGGGTCTGGGCTCCTAGGAGACCTGCAGGGCTCATCCGAGCCCCCTGGTCTCATGATTGCCTGGCCGCCCTTATCTTCTCACTCCCTGCCCCCGACCCCATGGTCCATTTCCTGAACTGCAGCCAGACCAAACACTAGAAAAGGCCAGTCTGACCGTGCCCCTCTCCTGCCCTCTGGGTGAAATCCAGACCCTTCACTCAGACCTACACAACAGCTTCTGCAGCCCACCCTCCACGGCCTCTCCATTTCTCTGCTCCCTCCCCCGAAAATGTCCTGTCACCCCACACCTTCTCTTATCCCTGGTCTGGCCTGGGTCTCCTGGCCCCAGTGATACCTCCCACTTCCCCATGAGAACACAGACCATGCAGTGAGGTCTCCACTTTAGGGACTATCTCCCCTAGACGGGGCGCCCCAGGCTTTGACCCTCACACCAGGCTTTGAACACCGGAGGCTCTCAACCAACGTCAGGCGGTGGATTGGGATGGAGGGGTGTCAGAACCAATGGTGGCATAAATGGATACCCCTCAAGTTCTACTCCGGCCACGGTCAGGCCCTACCTCTCACTGCCATGTTTTGAACCAGCCCTTCCTGCTGCGGAGGCTCTTCCCACCAGGCCAGCAACACTAAGCCTCCATCGCACCAGCAGTCCTGCGCCTGACACAATGGGACAGGAGTCCAGCCGGGTCCTTCCCTTTCACAGGCTACCACTGAGACGAGACTCGGAATAAAATAGGGAACAGCTTCCCGAAGCGCTCCTTGGGGGCCACCCCTCCAACCCTTTCTCTAAGGTCCAACTCAAGGGGATGTCGGCCCCTCACTCATCCACGCATTCATTCATTCACTTGTCTGTTGGTCAGAAGCACGGCCCGGGCACATCCATAGGCCGGCTTTATAGGTCTGTGACCCTCCGTCTCATGGAAGACACTAGAAATTTTTCTTCACAGCACTGGTCCCAATTCTAACCAAACATTTATTTGCAGAAGTACATATTAAATGTCTGTCTCTCTGACTAGACTATAAGATCCATGAAGTAAAGGGTCACATGTTGTGACCTCTTTACCCCATGTCCCAGGACCTAGGCAGAGCCATGCAGAGAGCAGGAACTCGGGAAATATTTTTGGAGGTTTGCATGAATGAGTAGCCCCCTAAGAGAGATATGGCTGTGACTGCTTTATAGAAGGGAAAACAGAGGCTCAGAGGGGTCAGGCAGCTAGCCTCCCGCTGCAGCACCTGGGCAAGGTGGCCCTGGAATGTGAGCCCAGCCTGCCTGCCTCCCTGGCACCTAGGCTGGACCCACACACGTGGGCCCTTCTCTGTGGCCTTCAGGACAACATCTTGACTGAACTGGAGGTGGAGAGTGACATCCTGGTGTCTTCAGAAGCCCTTGAAGAGGAAGCCAAGGTGGACATGGTCACGCCTGAGTCCTTCGCCCAGCCGAGTCGCATGGGGAAGCCCATGATTGAAGACCCAGCAGTGGGAGTGGTCAAGAAGATCCTGCAGTGAGTGGCGCTGGGGTGCACGGGGGGTGGGGGGGTCGACACCACAGCCCACACCCTGAGCCTTCGGGGACCGGCTTTGGGGTCCCATACCCTGGGTTCCCATATGAGCCCACCCCTGAAAGCCTGTGACCTTGAGCAAGGGACTTCTTTTCTCAGAGCCTCAGTTTTGTCCTCTGAAATGGGCTTATGGCAGGATGGAGTCACGTGGTGTCATGTGCTAACTGGGGTGGTGCCCAGGGCTTGGCCGGAGCTGTCCTCATGGTCCCCGGGAACAATGCTCACACCCTTTTCTTCGGTTTCAGACTTCAGGACTCAAGACGCTCCACGCCCCTATGTGACAAAGGTCAATGTCAGACAGGTAGAGACAAGCAGGCCCGTGGGTCTCAGGGTACCGGTGGGGAGGAAGCCAGTGTTGCTACCTGGCCCAGTCTCACCTTGCCTCCTCTGCTCTTGTCCTGGGCAATTGTCATGCAAAGGCTTGAAGCGACACCGGAACCGGGGAGAACACTCCACGAAGGCCTTGTCCAGTACCAGTGCCATCTCAGCAGGGAGGTAGGGCTGCCGGGCTGCCCAGGACCTGCCCTCCCCCGACCCCTACCCCGTCTCCCTAGACGGAGGCGAGAGACCACCCTGTCACCTTACCAGGATCTAGCCTCAGAATGTGTTGCCTGTGCTCATAGCTCTGAGAATGCAAGGGATCCAGTGAGGGGCCAGCTCTGATGCTGGCTTTGGTGATATCTGTTCTTTCTTGCTGAGTCACTCGGCTCACGCAGACCTCCTATTTGGGGACCCTGTCTAGGAGTTCATGGGATTTCCATGGTGATGGCAGGTGGATCCAAGCCCTGCTACCTTCCCACAGACATCGTCCCTGTCAGAATGAGGGACACTGGAGGTGGCTTTCCTTCAGTGACAATATGGAGCCATAGGAGGAGTCCCAGACATCTGCATCCTGGCCATGCACTCTGCCCACTGTGCCCCGTCGGAGTCGTTAGACTCATGGCTTAGTGAGCGTGGGCCCTGGCTGATCCCCAGCGTGGATATGCCAGAAGGTGGATATTAGAAGCCATGTGGCTGAGCCAACTTTCTGGGTCTTCTGTGAGCCCTTGTTGATGTGGTTTAATTCCTGCTTTTGAGGAAGTGGCAGTGAGGAAACTCCTGCTTTGCATACCCGCAGAAGGTCTTTTTGAACATGCATGCCACCTGCAAAGTGGGAACAAATGAAGACCAACCAAATGAGAAAAGCAAAGGCTGTTTATCAGAGCTTGCTGCAGCAAGGGAGTCAGCTGCAACACTTGCCTTTTAGCGGAGACTCAAAGGCAGGCAGAGGAGTGGCAAAGCTGTGTAATGAAGAAAAGGGGGGATTCAGGGGTGCCTGCTTGGAGGCCGTTGGCACAGGGGAGCTGCAGGCAGGCCAGCAGCAGGGCCCCCTATGTGACTGGTTAGGTGAGCATCTTTGGCTTTCTCTGGTGGGTGCTAAGTTGGAAGCAGGGACAACATTTAGGGAAGTCGTCAGTTATTAATGAATTCTTGGTTACGTGGGGCCGATTGTTGCAGGAGTTATTGTTTAGCTTTGTGGATTGTCACTAGGATAACCATCTGACTTCCCACAAGTCTGACTTATAGCGCGCTGGCTTCCCAAGTTGTTTATTGTAATAAGGAGTTGGTTTCTCAGGCAGGTCGCTCCAGGTTGTGGGGCAGACCTCTGTATGTATATGTGGTCCAGCCCTTGTCCATTTGTATGTTCAGTATGAAATCTATGTTGCTAGCGCTGCCAGGTGAAAATTCAGGATGCCCAGTTAAATGTGAATTTCAGACACATGACACATACTATTTTTAGTATAAGTATGTCCCAAATACTGCATGAGACATACTAAAAATTCCTCGTTGCTTGTATGAAATTCAAGTTTAACTGGGTGTATTGTATTTTCATTTGAAAATCTGGCAACCCTATATGTGGCTCAACCTATTTTTCTTTGGGGCCTCACCACAGAGGAGCAAGGATTCAAATTTCTGGGATCGAGCGCCTCTACCCCTTGCCCCCTATCAGTGAGCTTGGGTGGGTTTTAGTGGTAAGGGCTCCATCTCCATAGCATGGTTGTCTCCAGAACTATCGAGAAATAGAGGGGCATCTTGAAGGATTCGGCCCCAGACATGGACATCAGGTCGCCCCACGACCTGGCCCAACATCTCTAGCAATCGGGGAAGGGGGAGCAGGGGGTTCCCGCAGGCTCAGATCTGCCAGCACCTGTCCTCAGCCTCCAGAGCACTGACCCACCTTTGTCCCACAGTACCTCACGATACACCAAGCCCAACCGAATGGACAAAAAGTACCAGGTGCTTGGGGACAGGCCACCTCCTCGGGCTGAGTAAGTGACAACGCCTTTTCCTTTACCTCCATTTTCACCTCTTGTCTCCATCTGGGGGCAGCTAAACCTGACTCAGTTGAGGGAAAAATAAGACGTAGGGGGCAGAGCAGGAGGGGTCAGTGAAGGGACAGGTAGGGGTCAAGGTCAGTTTGTCTCAGCCCATTTCACCTGAATTTGGTGAGAGAGATTTTCACCAAAATTTCACATTTTCCAAACTAAGCGTTGTGTGGTAACAGAGCACCATACCCCTTTGAGGTTTGGTTTCTGTGTCTTTTTTTAAATGCTTCCCCCTCCCCCATTCCTCTTTTATTTTAATTTCAGTAACTAAAACAAAATCTGTTCCACTTAATATGGCTACATTTCAAACAAAGGAAAATGTCAGCTTCAGAAAACTGAAAGCGCAGGTCTGCAACCAGTCCTCCTCCCCACCATCAGGGACAGCACCCCGTACTCATTGGTCTTTTTGCCCCAATGGTCCCCTCGCTAGGGTTTTGTGAATGTGCAAAGAAGGGTGGCGTTTACAGCAGGCAGTCCAGAAGTCATGTCCAAATCAGCAGGTAGACACTCCCTTGCCTGACACACCCAAAGACATTCCACAGCATTAAAACCTGACTCGCTCTCAGTTTTGCGTAGTTCTGTCATTTTATCCCATGTGTAGATTTATGTAACCATCGCAATCTAGAAACAGAACTGTTCCATCACCACCAAGCTCTCCTCCTGCTATTCCTTACAGCCACATCCACCCCGCCCTCACCATCCCTAGCCCTGAGCAACCACGAATCTGTTTTCCACCCCTATACTTTTGCCACTTCAGGAATGTCATATAAATGTTCTCATGCAGTATATGAGCTTTTCGGGGTGGCTTTTTGCACTCAACATAAGGCCACTGAGATCCACCCAAGTTGTCACGTGTATCAATAGTTCATTCTTTTGTATGGCAGAGTGGCATGGATGATATCCGTGGTATTGGAGGCACCACAGCTTTTTAGTGATTAAAAAGAAAAGTCATAGGCTAAACAGAAAATAAATAAATTGAGCATTTATTAAATCTCTGAAAAAGGGGAGACTTTCTTGGCTTTACACAGTGGTTAATTGCTCAGAAAATAGAATCAGAATGGTTATGTTTTTACCCTCACATTGGGGCTAAGAGACTTCTCCCCAAGCCTCAGTCTTCTCTGCACAGTGGGTAGAAGAGAAGCCTTCTCTTAGAGCTGTGGGGAGGAGCCCGCAGGTTCCCAAGTGTCACCCACAGGCCTCCCTTAATACAAGACTTTCACACTGAGAAGCACTAGATGAAATCACAAGGAAAAAGATGAAAACACTTGGCAAACAACATTTTAAACTCCTCTGGGTTAAAATGCAATTAAAAGTTAGTTAACAATCAGCCATGAAACAATGGTGGTAAATAAGGACAACAAAGAAAAAGGCCTTTACAAATTGGCTCCCCGCCTCCCCCAGCAAATTATTAGGTTGGTACAAAAGTAATTGTGGTTTAAAAAGTTAAAAATAATTGCAAAAACAGCAATTACTTTTGCACCAACCTAATACAAAGGAAACCTTGAGAACTCAGTGAGTAGGGTAAAGGGAGAATTTGAAGAGACCATGCCCAAAGCAGGAAATAAAATTAGGAAAAACACATGGAGAAAACACTCTCACTAGAATGCAAAGAAGTGAAAAGGGAACAGATCCATCCCATATTTTGCCTGAGATTAACCAATCTATACACAGATTTTAGTGGAAATTCCCAGTTTATCAGAGGAGGCTGGAGACCTCCCAGGCACTGCAGATGGGAGGTATTAAAGAAACAATTATTCTGACACTCGTTAAAACAATGAGGAGGACTTTATATGGGACCATGGCATTAAGTGTGTCCCCACTGTTGAAACGGGAGAGATGGGGCTCAACTCAGGAAACAACAAGGACAGTGGGGATTTATAGCCGATGGCAGAGTGGGGGTGGGGGTGGGGTCAGTGGATGGAAAATTCAAGAGTAGTGGGATCCCTGCTAAAACTACTTAACAGGATACTTGTTGCAGGCAGGCCGGCCGGGGGATCAGCTCTCAGGGGTGGGTTGTCTCTAAACTGACTTAGCAAGCGGAAGACAAGGCCCAAGGATGAGGTCTAGTTGAAAAGTGGGCTCAGAGGAGCCTGTCTAAAGTTTGGTCAAGGAGAGAGTCTTTGTGAGTCCCTCCTCTTGCTCAAGGCAAGAAAAGCAGAATGTAAGAGATACATGAACCTAATTGCAAACCTATTTTAAAATCAGCAAAAGGCAGTACAATAAAATGTTATCATTTCATTTTTCCTTCTTGTTTTTTTAGCATATTTTCAATTTTCTTTAATTATGATGAAGGAATTTTAAAATGAAAGATCAAGTGACCTGTTACATATATTTTAGAAATTGGCTGACAACGGTGTGTTTATAAATAGTCACTGCATCACTTTATAAAAATTATGAAAAATCAAGTGTCCTACAGCCACACGTAGTTCTAATACATCTGTCCTTTACTTCGCTCTTACTACAGAGTTGGGTGACCTAACTGGACAGGAATAGCCACAGGATCTGTGCAAATTGGTTTAACTGAACCCTGTGCAGTTATCTAAGGCCAGAGGTACTAGAAGGAGAATGTTTGGTCCTACAGGAAGTCCTGCTTATTTGATTAATATTTATAAGAAACCATATTGCTTCTTTCAACCAGTGCTGAGGCGCAGATAGGCACAGGCACTGCACTGGGGCGGGGGTTCCGTCATGAAGAACAACAGACACACATGGTCCGCGTCATGGTGGGTGTTACCACCTGCTGGGAGAGATGGCGGTTAATCAGCCAGTCACCCAAAGCAACCCCAAATACCCCTGTTGCGGGGTGCTATAGAGCTGAGGGCCACTCTGGGAGCTTTGGAACGAGGCAGTCAGGGATTGCCACCAAACCGGGGTCTGAGGAAGAGCAACAACAAATGTGAGCAAGAAGAGAAGTTAGCAGTGTTCTCTGGAAAAGAATCAGTGTGTGCAAAGGCTCTGGGGAGGGAGTGAGTAATGACAAAGAGTGAGGAGGCCAAAGGAGAATAGACTTGGAATGGGGCAAAACCCAGCCCGTCACATCCAAGAGGCATTAGCCTTGACAAATAGAAATAGTCGGTGGGCATCACATGCTTGGGCATCCCATGAACAGTCCAGCTCCACTTCTGGTTGCGCTGCTGAGGCCTTGGAATAGTCTGTCCATTTGGTTTTGTCCGCACCAGTTGGTGTGATTAGACCAGGCCCCTCAGGGATTTGTCTCGTGTGTGTTGCAGGGACTTTAAAGGGATCATCCTGACCCTCCTCTGGGAGAAAAACGAGCAGCTGCTGAATATCGTGGAGGTGAGGGCAGCTGCCCACAGGTCTTGGCCTTCCCCTCTGCCAGCCGCGGACCACATGTCCCCAGCTGCCCCTGCCTCCCACAACCTGCTGATAATGGCCTTGCAGGTGAAACCGAGAAAAGGGGATTCTAGCTCCCGTGACCATGGTTACCCACCTAAACCTCATTCATTCATTTACACATTCATTCGGCCACCAAATATTTCTCGGACACTAACCGTATGTCAGATACTGGGTGTGCCAAGCGGAACAAGCCCATCTTGTCCCTGCGGCCAGTGCTCAGCAGGGGGGTTACAGGCATGGCAGCAACACCCGGGAAGTGGGCGGGGCGATGGGAGTGGCACCTGGGATCCTTCAGTGGGAGCTCCCCTGCGCCCCGTTCCAGCACACTCCACACAGGGGTGTCTGCATTTTCCTGTCTGCCGCCTCCTGGGCTGTGAGTCCTTCAGAGCAGGGCCTCCGGGTCATGCATATTAGTGACCCACAGCCTGTACCCAGCTTGGTGCTATAGGAAGCTCTCAACCTGGCCATTGAAATGAGATTCCATTTTGGTCTTGAATTTTGCCATTTACTCACATAGCCCTACAGTGCTGGCGGTGCTGAAAAGGGCAGACAGACAGGCAGTCGGCATCGCCGGCATAGGGGACAGCAAGAGAGAAGGCTGGGGGTGTCGAGAGCAGGGTGAAGGACACCAGGAGCGTGGGCCAGAGTCCCATATGCAGGGGTCTTGCCCACACATCGGTCAACCCTCTCTTGTAGGAGTTTTACCGCAAAGAGAAGCGTTCAGTCACCAGGCCCGATTGCATGTACGACACCTTCGACCAGTGCGCGGAGAACATCGGCAAGAAGATTCTGGAGTACCAGAGCCAGACCAACGAGTACCACAACTCCTGCCTCATAGGTGGGTGCGGGCAGGGGGTGACATGAAGCCACTGATTGAGCTCGGCCTGGACCTCACGGCATGGATGTTACCCTCCTAACCTGGAGGTCACCGGGGAAGGCAGGGGAGCCTCCCTGTGTAAAGCACACATCTTAGAATTAGGTCAAAGCCTTGATCACATTAAACTGGGAGAAACAACGATGGCCTGTGCACCACCCCCAAAGTTTCCCTTTCCTTGAGGGAAGATTTGTATGACTAAAAATATTTTGTTTGCTGCAGATATTTTTGACAGCTTCATTGAGATATTCTTATAATACAATTCACCCATATAAAGTGTACAATTCAATGGATTTTAGTATATTCAGAGTTGTACAACCATTACCACCGTCAGTTTTAGAATCCCTTGTCCCTCCATCACTTCCCCAGCCCTAAGCAACCACTAAGCTTTCTGTCTCTGTAGATTTCCCTCTTCTGGGCTTTCATATGAATGGAATCATGTAGTATGTGGTCTTTTGTGTCTGGCTTCTTTCATTTTGTATGTTTTAAAGGTTCATCCAGGGTATATATTAGAGTATCAGCACTTGGTTCCTTTTTCCGGCTAAATCATATTATATTGTATGCATTTACTTCATTTTGTATATCTATTCATTCATTGATGGACATTTAGTTATTTCCACCTTTTGGCTACTGTGAATCATGCTGCTATGGACACTCATGTGCAAGTTTTTGTGTGGACATATGTTTTCATTTCTCTTGGGTGTATAACTCGGAATGGAACTGCAGGGTCCTATGGTAACTCTGTGTTTAATCATTCGAAGAATCCGTCCAGAGTGCCTGGCCTATGCTGGGCTATGTTGAACTTGGTAGAAGCAGCCTCCTGGAGAATAGGGACATGAAAACAGGCAGGTAGAATACACCTCGCCATTTACATTTACTGCAATGACATTAAAGGAGCTGAGAAAACATGTCCATTGGCCTCCCTTTTGCCCATTTCTCCATGTTCCTCTACGTCTGTTTCATGCAGTTGTCAGTCCTAATTTTTCCTGCTTCTAAGGCAGGGAACGTGAGCGACCATCACAGGCCTGCTGCATTGGTTGAGGGTAGAAGAGGGAGAGGAATGGGGGACAGCCAGATCTGGGGTCATGACCCAGCACTGCCATCTCCCAGCTGCATGACCTTGACCAAGTCACCTCGCCTCTGTGAACCTCACTTTCCCTGTCTGTAAACTGGAGATAAAGGCAAAACCCACCATACAAGGCGTTTTTGAGGATGAGGCCCCTTGCATAGACCTGCCATATATAAGAGAAACAGTCTGCCGTAGTTCTTGTTATGTGGTTGGGCAATGACCAGAATTGAGACTACAGACACCCTTTTGTTTCTCTAGCTCAGAATTTCCCCCAAGTGAACTCTGTGGGATCCCGTCCTACATGACCCTCCTCAAAAGGAAGTTTCCATGGTCAAGAAATGCAGCAAATTATGTCCCTCTCTGGAAGATTCATAGTTCACATGAAATGAACACTTCCATTTCCTACAGTTTGTGAGTCCAGTGTCCTGACCAACTTTCCCACTGGAAACATGTAAAAATGCTGGATAGAATTTTTTTATGATGAACTCTTTTAAATGCATTGAGATAGCTATAAAGTAAGAAACACACAAGGCCTCAAAATTAAACAAAATAAGAACTATAATTGAGCAGTAATTTTGGCTTTTGCCCTAAGGGCTTCACTGACTCCTTGTTTTCATGGCCTTCAGGGCATTGGAGACAAAGCCTCAGCCCTCCCGAGGTGGAAAATCTAAAAGGACACATGCCACATAAAACTGGGACTCCACCTGCGGAGTGAGGTGAATGAGACAAAAACCACCTCTCTCAGCCCCACAACTAGAAGGTCGACTGTTTATTAAAAACCTTGGTACTGGCTAAAGAAGAAGAAAAACTCCAATGAGAATCCATGACTATAAGCCAGCTGTTATGTGGTTTTTAAACCTGAAGTCACACCAAGATAGACCTGAATTCAACTTTGTTTCTGTGGATCGTCCCAAAGACCTCTTGCTGATACGTTAGCTTAAAATGATCTTGAATTAGGTAGTTGTGCTCAGATACCTCTTTAGTGGAGATACTACAAATCTCTAGTAAAACCCACCTTCAATTCAGGCCTCCAAGGAGTCCCACAAATAAAATGCCCAGAATAAGAAGAGATCACAGTAAAAAAAACACAAACAAACAAAACACAAACACAAGGAAAAAAGGCACCTTGAACATGAGACAGCAGGATGAGGCCAGTAAAAACTTCAGATATTGAACATCTCAAACACAGAATATAAAAGAATGTACTTATTAAAGAGCAAATTGGAAACACGAGTAAGGAGCAAGAGACGAATAAAATGACCAAGTAGATACAAAAGAGAACCAAGTAGAACTCCTCTCTTGGGAAAATAAATAGTTGACATTTAAAAATTATGAATGGCTTTGCTATCAGATTATTCACTGCTGGAGCTGCAATCGGTGAACTGGAAGGTAGATCCAAAGAAAAAACTCAAAATACAACACAGAAACACATAAACACTGGGGAGAGAGGTGAGGAGATATAGAGGAAGGAATAGGTCTAACAAATAGCTATTTAGAGGTCCAAGGGGAGAGGAAACAGACTAGAGTCGAGGCAATATTTAAAGAGATAATGGATGAGACAGAACTGCTAAAAGACGCAATGCATTTTAAATGAGCTGAAAAATCCTGCAGAGTATAAAAGAGAAGTCCTTTTAACTTGTTTAATCCAGTATTTTCTATTTTCTATGCTGGTTTGAACAAAGGGTCCCTTTTGGTGAAATATCTATTACCACATTGAAGACCAAGTCTTTCTCTTTGGGAAACTGCTTTGGGCCTTTGTTAGAGAGATCGCCTCAGCAACTTCTGTCTGTCCTCTCCCCTGACCCCCAACCCCCAATGTCGACAGAATTACGAGCCCAGATGAGGAGATTTGAGGAGCTGCTGCCCCAGGTATGTTGGCTGGTGATGGAGAATTTCAAGGAGAACCACTGGAAAAGATTTTGCACCTCCATCAGAGAGATCCAGGAACAGTTCTGGGATTATCAGAAGCAACTGGAGAAAAGGAAGGTGAGGGCCCCAGGACCAGCTCTTCCTCTCCAGGACCAGGGGCCCTGGGAATTCAGAAATGGGTGCAGGGCATAGGCAGAACTGAGTCCCAGGGAATGCAATGGGCTAGGCTTGGGATTGTTAGATGAGGGCTGAGGGACACGAGGCATTGGAGAAATGAGAGTGGAGCCAATAGCTTCTTCATAGAAAACATTCAGTACACTCCTTGTTGGATTGAATGGGTGGGTCAGCTGGGTTCCGTGTGGCCCTGGTCATTGAGATCAACAGTGATCGTCCACCTGGTCCTTGTAGCCATGGGATGTGGATGCTGTTGATTTCGTTGGACTAAAGCCCTGATTGTGCCGCACAGATGCCCTCTCCCTACCCTCAGAGTTGGCTCCAGCCATGCCCCTATCTTGCCTTCTCTGCCACTCCTCTGCCCTTGGCCCTTCGGACACCCAGGTAAGAGTACACCTCAGTCTGGTCATGGCCATAATTGGCAGAGGACATGGGCCCGGGACTTTTTGGCCCTGACCTTCAGATACTGGTATCAAAATCCTTGCTGATTTCTGGATGTTTTGATTGAAGGATGAAAATGCCCAGAGTCTCCATCCAAATCTCGGACACCCTGCACGTTTCCAAGAAATGGAGTCTCTATGTCGAATGGAAGAGAAAAGACAGGAAGATGTGGACACCATGATTAGGGAAACCGGGGAGAAGTTGGAGGTCAGTGGTGCCATCCACTCCCAGGTCCGGGTACTGAGCGCTGCACTGCCCTCCGGAGAGCTTACCCCAACTGACAGCCCACCAACAGTACCAAGCGTGGCGCTGGCACCCTGGCCTACATGGGGCATGAAAGGGGGCAGGTTTTACAGGTGGAGATGATCCGTGTGGCTGTCTTTAACTTGCCAATTTTTTGATTTCTAAATTAATTACAAAATTACTAGTGAGAACTTTTTGTTTTTCAAGATCCAGGTCTAGTTTTATTTCCTCTTTGGTGAATTGTCCCTTGGCAATTTCTGAATCATTTCTTATCTTCAAGCCAAGTCACCTCTACCTCTTGGGAGAGGCCTCCTGGCTGAGGACCAGATGCCAGTTAACGTGGACACATTGACACATGACTTTGGTCTTGTCTCACCTGCTGGCTCCCCAGATCCACCCTCAGCCTACTTTTGGAGGCAAGTTCCTCTCCCTGCAGCACGAGGCCCCCTGTGTTTTCTCCAGGAATCTACGAGAAAGTGTGGCCGGCTTTTCATCACCAGCTTGGCCACCTTCGCTGAGAAGTTCCTGCTGCAATTAGATGAAGTGGTCACCATTGACGATATCCAGGTTGCAAGTAAGTGGCACCACCGGCCTTGTGCCCTGGCCCCAGGCGGTTGGTGAGGTGCGGGCTGATGGGCCTAGAGGGTTCTGCTTTCCCCCAATTCTACCAGAATGAAAACAGATTCTCCACTGAGGGGACTGATGAATTTTTGTTTTTGTTTTCATTAAAAGTAAGCTTTTTTTTTATTTATTTTAAAAGCAAATCCCAAAAAGGTCGAAGGTTATATGTAAACAATGAAACCCTAATAGTAAATCTTTTCATGATCTTGAGATAGGGTGAGCTTTCCTAATTACGAGATGAGAGCCAGAAACCGTAAAGGAAATGGCTGGTACTTCTCTGTGGCCAAAAGAAAAACAAGGAAAAATATCGAAAGATGGAAAGACAAACTACAAACTGGAAAAATATTCCTAATAACCTAAAGATCAGAAAAAGGCCGAATATCCTTGTTGTACAAGTCAAATTTGTAAAAAGAGACAAAGGACAAACATATGCAATTCAGAAGAGAAGCAATTCCTATGGCCAGTAAATGTAAAAGGTGCTTGACTTGACTGATGATGAAAAATGTGAATACAAACATTATTAAGATACCAGTTTTCACCAATAGCCTTGCAAGGCTTTTAAGCTCAGTGGCAACCAGCCCTGGTGAGAAGGTGAGGAAGCCCAAATGCCACAGAGGCCCTTGGAGAAGTGTGACATCAATATCACTCTCTCGGAGAACCCTCTGTCAGTACCTGTCAGAATTCTGAATGTACACAACTGTGGTTGTTACCCTGGGAATTTATCCAACAGAAATACTTGCACACTTTTTCAAAGATATATTTTCAAGTGTATTCGTCACAGCACTGAAATTGCAAAGAATTGGACACTACACTAATATCCAGGTATAGGGGATTGGTTAAATAAATGATGATCCAGATGTGCAAGTGAATATTGTACAGCTGTTAAAGTGGGTTCAATAGGTCTATATGTGCCCACGTGGAAAGGGAGCCAGTAATACTGTTACGTGAAAACACAAATTGACAGTCAGCACTTATATATGATACCATTAAAAAAAACCACACACATGATATAAACATGCGTAGTCACGTATATGTAAATGAATCTATGTCAGAGAGATAAATAGAGACACAGAGAACGAGAGAGACAGAGCCTGAGAGACAGGTACCGGACTGTTGACAGCACTCACCTCTGGTGGCTGGGATTGGGAGACACTTCTAGAATCTTTTCTTTTTCCAGGTTAGGTGATGTTTAAAGTTTTTATAATGTGCATATTACTTTTATAACTATACAAAGACTCAAATCATGTATTAAACGTTATCCATTTATCACGAATCTATTAAGTAATTAAAATATGTTTTTACTAAATTATTTTATTACAAAGACACTAAATATTTATTATAGTACAGTAAGAAATTCAATTTGAATTACAAAGAACGTTAAGAATACAGCCTACATATATGGTATAGTCAGCTTTACTGTGGGAGGGGACTTTGCCCTCCCCTGGGAGACTCCAAGTGGGGAGGGGAGGAGTAAGCCCTCATTTCTGTAAAGTCAGGGGGTAGGCCCCTTGATCTCAGGCTGTGGTGAGGCCACGGTCAGTAACCTGTCTCTTGCCTGCCAGAGATGGAGCCCCCCAGACAGAAAACATCAATCCTCATCCGGAGGAAACTCACCGGACTCTCCCTGGAGGAAGAGAGTGAGAAGCCCCTGATTGAACGGGGGAGCAGGTGAGAGTAAGCACAGGAGGAATATATGCATGGCTGTATTGCTGAGGACGGTGCTGTGGAATAACAGACCTGGTCACCTGGGAATGGCATTATGTTCTAAGCCTCAGTTTCCTCTTCTGTGAAATGGGTACCACAGCCTACCTCACCTGATGTTATGAAGAGAAAGTGAAAAGAGATTGTACTTGGAGGGCCCCTGGCACATACTGAGAGCTCGGCAGCTGTTAGTTGACATAATAACGTCCCACAAAGAAAGGGAGGCCTGTCCCAGTGTGAGGCATGTTCTGGGTCCCTGGTGGCACTGGTGGCACTGCGAACCACTGCAGCTGTGTCATGTGTGCCAGGAGCTATCAAAGTGCTTGTCCCTGTGTGTCAAGAATGTGACTCTGGAAGAAGTAAGGCAGTGATTTGCAGAGCTAAGTTCTTAGCAGTAGCTTTTACAGCATAGCCGGAAAAATGGACCAGGAACCAGTGACTGCCACCTGGCTGGCAGACTGAGGAGGAAAGTGAGGCCCAGGAACAGGAAGCAGCTGGAGGCGTAGCATTCCCCTGCCCCGCGCAGAACCCAAGACTGTTTATTCACATGGCTTTCAACAGTGTGAGAATATGAAAAAGAACTTGAAGAAACTTAACATTGACTGCTCAGAAGGCTTTTTTCTTTTAATTAAGACATTTAAAGAAAGGCTAACCTGTCCCCCCAGGGTTAGTGGGTGCACTGTGAGTGATGAAGCCACGTCTGTGGGCTTTGACATGCGTGTTTGTTTGTAGGAAGTGGCCCGGAATCAAACCCACCGAAGTCACCATCCAAAACAAGATTCTCCTCCGGAAAACTTCATCGATCACCACCACCAAAACCACACTGGGCCACCTGGCAGCCGTGGAAGCCCGAGATGCTGTCTACCTGGTGAATGAAGGGCTGGGCTGGGCTGGAGGTATCCAGGGGGGCACAGGGCAGCTCCGTTTGGCTGGCTGGGGAAGGAGGTCTCTTCCCATCACAGGTGCCCTGACATTTGGCCCTTGGAGCCGATGACACGTCAAGGTGCTCCAGACACAGTGTCAACAGTTAATGTTCTAAGGCAGAGGGACATGTCCAGTCCCAGTGACAGCGTGGGCCTGATGGCTGAGCCCCAGTGCCGCAGGCGCCCAGAGGAACACCCCAGACTGAGGGCAGGGTGAAGGGAGGTTTTCCAGAGGAACAGTTGGGTCACAGCGAGGGGACAGAGTTAGAGGCACAGGGACCCCAGGAGTAGTGGGTGGAATAGCTGATAGTTACTGAGTACCTACTGTAGCTTCTGTTCTCAACATGAGGCATCTCATTGAATCCTTGTAACAACTCCATGAGGAAGATAGAATTGTCCCCAGGTTACTGCTGAGGACACTGAGGCTTAAAGAAACATGCCCCCCTCTATGCTACTACAGAGTAGCAGAGCTAGGGTTAGAACCCACGTGCCTGTTAGACACTCACGGGACCTGTCTGAGAAAGAGGCTACTCCCAGATGCCACCTGTGGGCCCTCTCAGTTCTGATGATGTGCTGATCTTTGGACCTGGTGCCCAGAGAGAAACCTTGTCCTACCCAGAGGTAGGCTGACTGGTATTGAGAGAGCCTACAGTGCCCAGGGCTGGCCCTTACTGGGCCACTATGTCCAGCCCCAGACAGAGGGGGCAGCTCTGCCTGCTCAGGGCCTGGAGGACTCAGCCTCCCGAGGAAGCAGGAAGCCTGAGTTCCAGAACAGCAGTTAGGAAGGCGTGCAGAGTCCAGTAGGCCGGATCCTAGTCCCTGCTCAGCCTCTTTCTAGCTGGATGACCTTCAGGCAAGGCTCTGAGCCTCGGTTTCCCCATCTACAGAACAAGGAAAACAGTAGGACCTGCCTGGTCAGTTGTTGAGCAAATCACATGAGAAATGACTTATGGAAATCTTGCCAGTGCCTGGGGTGGGTTACAAACTACCTGCCAGCACGTTACAGAGTTCTTCTAGGGCACAGAATTCAGAAGTGCCTCCTCATGCCGCGTCCTGCTGCTGCCTTGTTCCCAGAAATATTTAGCATCATTTGAAGAGGAGTTGAAGAAGATCCGGGATGACAACACATTGCAGGTGAAGGCGGCTCAGCGCTGGAAGGACAGCTGGCAGAGCTCCATACACACTATCCAGGGCCTGTACTCGTGACACCTCAACGCACTCCAAATAAAGGCTCATTTTGTATGGACGCCTCCTTATCCATCCATCTGTCCTTCCATCCATCCATCCATCCATCCATCCATCCATCCATCCATCCATCCATCTGTCCATCCATCCATCTATTCATCCATCCCTGGTCTGTGTGCAGCACTTTGCTCCATCAGTGACCAGGACGTGATGTAGTACCTGCCCACGTGGACATCAGTTCCAATGAGGAAGACTGAGGTGAAAGGGAGTTCCACGTGGTTCTCAGGGATGGTGGGCAATAGAGTCCAGTGCTTCAAAGGAAATAACTTCCAAAAGTCATGCTTGGTACTTCACCTTAGAAAATGAATTAAAACTTATGAGAAAGAATATATTTTACATTTAACAAAATGTGGGCTATAATTGCAACTATGCAGTGATTCCTAGAACCAGTGAAGAATTAAGCCAGTGTTAACTGGGTATCTGCCTGGCAACTTGCCTGGCCAAATTACAGCATTTTGGAAAAATCTTCTAGGCCTCCTTAATTTTCCTTTTGGCCTCTTTAATCCCACAGGACTCAGATCATTCTCTTTGGAAACCTCCATCCTGTGGGTTTTTTTGGTTTTTTTTGTCGATTTTTCTCTCCTCTTCGATTTCTAAGTGGCCCAACCATGCCAAGTCTCATTTGTCATTAACTTTCTATGCCACTTGGACAGGATGCTAATATTCATTCTCGACATCAACTCCTGTTTCTTTTACATGGTTGGCATTTTGACTTTGCATCAATTTACATTTTCACATGCTTTCTCTCTTTTAGTGACTCATGAGGTAGGTTCCTTATATATGTATGTGGTTTCGTCTTGCTGCCTTTTTCTTTCCTCGCCCCACCTTCTAGTGCAGTATAAATTTTGTACCAGCTGGTTGACTGGCTGTTATAGAATCAGTAATATTGTAGTTGGTTGCTTTGCTTAAAGTATTAGTTACCCCCACCTCCATGCGCTACCCCACAACTGGGCCCTTAACCAGCTGACAGGTCAATATCTGCATCCTTGGGATCATCCTAATGGATGGGCCTTGCCCGCGGCTGAGCTGTGTGAATGACCTACAACTCAAGAGTGGGCAGAAGCAATCTCTTCAATAGCCACGACCCTCCCCTCTTGCTTCTATGACCTTTCTCTACTCAATATCGATTTAAGCTTTTGTTATCCCATTTGCCAGTGTTCAGTGGCTGTGCGGCCTCTACAGCTTTAGGGGTCAGTCTCTTGTGGGGATTAGCCCCTTTCAGCTGACTCACCGGGGAGGCCTTTGTGGGGAGATTAGGAAGTTTTGCTTAGTCAGCCCCTCCTGAGCTGTACCACAGCCTGCATGTTAGCAGAGCTCTGGCAATCTCTCCCTTTTGTTGTGTTGTGTTTGGTTTTTTTTTACTCCTTACTCAGTAAAAACAAATGCAATTGTCCAGAAATTTCTCTGCATTTGTTTGTGAGGCAATAGCTGATGGGAGAGGAAGTGATCGTGATGTTAATGATTAACCAAAAGTAGATGTGTCCAAAAATCCCTCCTGTCGTGGATCCCTCCTGACCTCACGTCTGCAGAAATACCAGTGAGGCTGGGTTTCATCCACACACATAATTTTGAACATGTTGTTGTTTAGCTTCGAAAAGGAGTTAAAATTACTTTCGCTAAAATGATCTGCAATGAAATAACTAAGGGAAAAAAGATGAATAAAATCTGTATTTTTTTTCTTTCAAGTTCACAAGGGAGATGAGACACAGAACCACTTCTACATTTTCCTCCATTGTAAACGTTTGAGGAACAAGTCAGGTCCTCTAGGAGCTCAGCCGAAGGAGGAATCACTTTCAGGTGGGGGCTTCAAGGAAGATTTCCAGGGAGATGAATTCTTCAAGACACTGAATAATGCCACTACCAAGTGCCTGTGCCTCATTTGGTGGTACATAAGGTGATAGAGCGTTTTGGTTTTGGCTTTCTTTTTGAAGACGATATAGAAAAGAAACAGATGAGTTCAGATGGCAAGTGAGCTGAGGGCGACCAAAAGTCTCTAAAATTGGCTCTCTAAATATTGGAGGGTGGAAGGGACGTTGGTAAAGCTGCGTATGGTAGCTATAAAGTCCAAAAGGCTCTGAGAGGGCGGGCAAGGAGTGTCTTTGTCTTGGGCTGTACCGCAAACACCACACACACACACACACACACACACACACACACACACACTCCATCAGGTGAGATGTGAGGAACAGATAGGTTCTGGGAACCTGGGTGCTATCTCCCTTTTCGTTCTAACTGGTGTGTGCTGAACTGAGAGAAGGGAGGAAAGGACAGAAATTCAACTCAACCAATAGCTTTGGTGCTGTCTGCCTTGTGTAGGTGTTTTGGTGTTTGTGTCTAATGTGGCTGTCTCCAAATGAACACACTAGGTGTGGACAAGAATGCATGAAGGGCTTTAGATGGGGGTTTCACACTTGAAAAACTTCCAGGATAAGCTGGCAACAAATCCATCTTCCTTCCTCACACCCGAGCCTTGATTTGCACTCCAAGAGAGGTTATTACGAAAAGGGAGTGCAAAACCTCTGAAACCTTATGACAAATTTTGTATCTATGTATTACTTTCACATATTCTGACCTCCTTCCCCCACAAAAGGTAAGAACCATTGTGCCTAAAGAGTAACCATTTGTGTCACCTCTGATGTCCCTTAATTCCCCTGAAATCCAATTATATCCAGGGCATGGGGATTAATTCTTGAACTCCCTGGGCCTTGGACCATTCCCAAAGAAAAGAAATGCAACTCCCTAACCTGCCTTTGCTATGTCAGCTACCCAGGGACTTCTGAGAACCCCCTGATATGTCCTAGTCAAAAATCTATCTAGAATGGACACTTTACCCAAGAACATATACAAAGGGCCAATAAACACAAAAAGATACCCAATATCATTAGTCATGGGAAGATGCAAATTAAAACTTCAATGTGATATCTCTGTATCTCCACTGGAATGGCTAAAATTAAAAAGACTGACAATACTAAGTACTAAAGAGTGTTTGGAACCACTGGAACTCTCATACATTGCTGTGGGGGGGGGGGGTAAGAAGGGAGAGTCCAAAATGGTGCAGCAACTTTAGAGAATAGTTTGACAGTTCTTATAAAGTCAGACGTGCACTTATCCTACAAGCAGCAATTCTACTCCTAAGTCTTTATGGAAGAAAAACAGGCCCACACAAAGACCTGATCGTCTATAGTGGCTTTATTTATACTAGCCCCAAACTGGAAACAACACAAACGTGTACCAAATATGAATGGATAAATTGTTATATATCCATGCATACGATGGCATACTACTCAGCAATGAAATGGAACAGGCCACTGATATGCAACAACATGGGGGACTCTCAAAAGCAGTCTAAGAAGCCAGACACAAAAGAATACATACTGTATCGTTCCATTTACATGACATTCTGGAAAAGGCAATGCTATAGTGATAGATTACTGGCTGCCAGGGGCTGGATGTCGGGGGAGGAAATGGACTCTAAAGAGGCACAGGGGAACTTTTGGGAATGGTCACCTAGTTCTCTATCTTGATTGTGGTGGTGGACACATGAGTGAATACATTTGTCAAAATTCATCAAACTGTACATTTAAAATTTTTATTATATGTAAACTATTCATCAGTAAAGGCTGATTTTAAAAAAACTAGCTGCAGGGCATCAGTTTTGTTTATATATAAAACAGTCTAAACACGGAACCCCTTTGCAAGGATAAAGGATCTTAGACTTGGGGTCAACTCATTGTTTTATGACTTGCTTTGCACATTGGACTCTGGAGTTGTTCCTAATTTCCTACTTCAACTGGCCCCTTTTCAATTGGGAGCAGCTTTTTACATCTTTCCCATCTTAATATGATCTGAGTACTGCAGAGTTCAAATTGGGTCGGTTGTATTTTTGGTCTGTTGAATCCACTGCAGGGTGTGGAGCAGATTAGAGGAGAGAGAAAGGAGGGAGAGCTCTGAAACACTGAAATACGGCAGCAGGATGGAGGGAAGAGCCAGGGAGAGACATTTGGGCAGACTTAGGGACTAGATGTGGGAGTATAAAAGAAAACTGTGTTCAAAGAAGTTCCCCAAGCATGGGCTCTCGGAGCTTCCATGAGCTCCTTCCAATCTACTAGATCTTTTCACTGAATCGAAAGCTCCTCAAGCACAGGCTTGTGCCTCAACCTAGTTGGCACTCCAACTAGGAGTTATTTAGCCACAGGTGTTCAATTTATACTGGTTGAGTGTCCATTCACCTTCCAATGGACATTTACGTGTTTCCATTTTGAGCTATTTTACAAAGCTGCTATTTATATTCTTGTCCATTGGGGATGGGGATATGTGCTTTCATTTCTCTTGGGTAAACGGGGGGAATGGAATTGCTGTGTCGTGTGGTAGGTTTAGTGTATCCATACAACAGGATCCCACTCAGCAATAAAAAGGTATGAACTGTTAGTACACACAGTAACATGGATGAATCTCAACAGACTTATGCTGAGAGAAAGAACTTGGATCCCCCCACCACCAAAAGGACAGCGCATACTGTATGAATCCATTTATAAAAAATTCTAGAAAAAGCAAATTAAATATAGCAACAGGAAGCAGATGAATGGTTGAGAGGGCAAGGGACAGAGGCACAAGAGATGAGGATTATAAGGGGCATGAGGAAACTTTTTGGGGTGATGAATATGGTCATTATTTTTATGGTAGTGATAGTTTCACAGCTGTATACCTATGTCAAAACATCAAATTGTACCTTTTAAACATGTACAGCTTATAGTATATCAATTATACCTCAATGAAGTCGTAAAAAATAAATAGCAGGCCCTCAGTGAATGCATATGGAATGAATGCGGAGAGGTTTTCAATATTGGTTTAAGGACTATAAACCAATATGCCCAATATGTTAGTATAATTTATGTGCAGAAGAAATAAGTGAATAAATATTAGGTATTCAACAATTTTAGAAGGAATGAATTTGACAAATATTTATGTCACGCTTATCATGTGCCAGGCACTATCCTAGGCTCTGGGAATAGACTAGGGAACCAGACAAAAATCCTTGTACTCAAAGAGCGTTCATTTGAGGACAGTAGACATGAAAAGATAAGTAAAACACATATAGTGTGCTCGACAGGTGCTAAAGAGAGAGAAAACCGAGAAGGGAAACAGGAATATAAGGGAAGGATATTGACGTTGTTGAGAGTGTGGCTACCCTGCTTGAAAGGGTGATGCCTGAGAAAAGACCTAAAGGAAATGAGTGGACCAGGTGGATGTCTAGAAGAATAAAAAGCAAATGAGCCAGAGTTGAATGAAACGTCTGATCGGAAGATGAACCAACGAGCACGTTGAGTGCTGGCTGCTGAGGTCGGCTGGGTCCCGGGTCCTCCCGGTCCGCCTGTACTTGCGTTATCCACGAGGAGGCGCTCCTGCGCCCATCCCGCAGCCGGCCTCGCCGTCGGCCGGTGCGTGGGCACGCGCAGAAACCGCTAGGCGGCGTCGGTTTCCCTTCCCACGCGCGGACGCCGGCGTGGTCCGACGAGGCCTGGGTGCTCGCGCGTGCGCAGAGTCGAGGCCGGGCTGCCCTCGGGGCGGGGCGGAGCGGGGCGGGGCGGAGGCTTGAGGTGATTCCCCGGCCGCGGTGGCGGCGCCGGCTGTGCGGGGAAACCGAAAGTGGGCGGCGGCCGCGGCTGTGGCACTGGCGGAGACGGCGGCGGGAGCTGGGCCCAGAGGCGCGGGGACGGGCCGTGGGCCCCCGGAACGAGGTGAGCGCAGGTCCTGTCGCTGCGGGCGCGACAGGTGCCTGACGAAGTCCGACGCGGTTTCGGGCGGGTGCGGCGCACCTGTGTCGCTAGCGGGACAGTGGCTCGGGCGGGACTCGAACGGGCCCGGGGCCTCTTCCCTGCAGCCTCAGGGCGATGCCGTGGTCCCGACCCCCGGAAACCGGGCAGGGCGCCGGGGTAGTTGGAGTTCCAGAGCGTTGTGTTTTAAATCTCCGGTGGGATCCCTCCTCCGTCCAGTCGGGGCCGGGATGGACGTTCACCGGGAGTCAGCCGGACCCGCCAGCCGCCTGGGAAACTCGGTGCAGTGGGGGGAAATACAGCCGTGGGGTGTGGGCAGGGGCGGGAGATGCTGACCAGGAAGTGGTTCCCGGGACCGGCGGGACCGGCCGCGGCCGCCGCCTGGAGCCAGAGATGTCAGAGTCCCGGGCTGTTTGAACTCCGGTGTTTTACACCGGGAGCTTTAAGTTCCTTGAAGGCGCGAGCTACTCTTTATAGACCTGCCCCTGCAGGCCGCTCAAGTAACGCAGGACACAGGACCATCCATTCCTCTCAAACCGTGAGCAGCGGGTGGGTGCAGAGCCCCAAGCTCTGAAGGAAACCCGGGTCCATGAATGAGTTGTGTCTTAACTCTCACCGGGATCCGACAGGGTCAGGTTCTCAGCCTCAGCTCAGTGGGAGGAGGCTTGGAGCCCGCACCGCTTTTCTGCCCCATCTACTGGAGGGGTGTACGAGTTAATATATTTCCATTCATAACCAAGGGTATCGCTCCCAAATAATTTCAAAGAGCAGGAAGAGGAAATACCTATTTTAGAACAAAATCCTGGCCCAAAAGGATTCTGATAACTGCCCTGCAAAACAAAACAAACCACTGATCTAGGTCATATACCCCCCCAATCCCCCCACCCCCATCCTTCCACCTTCCATTCCCCCCCCCCCCCATCGTGCAGATGGAAAAATTGCAGAGGAGTGTTCTGCTTAGTGATATGCAACAACTTAATGACAGAAAGTGAAACTTAAATCCAAGTCCCCAACTGATCCTGGGCTGCCTTGATGCATAAGTGTTACCTACTGCAAATAGTGTGGACTTTGCAGACCTGGGTTGGAGTCTCGGCTTGCCGTTTTACTAATTGTGATCTTCAACAGATTACATACTTTTTTTGAGCCTGGTTTTCTATGTATCAAATGGAAATATTTAACGTAGTCTGCAAGGCTTTTGTGATATAACTACTGTAAATCCTTTGGCTTCTAATACTAGTCAGGAAATGTTAACTCTTCTTTCCACCAAACTTCCCATAATTTGCATAATGGGATTTCAGTTTCTTGGAGGCCCCTGCCTTAAATTCTCTATAAAATATAAAGTGGCTCACGGTGCAGATTTTTGTAGTTCCACTCAACTGACATTCATTGAGCATCAGTTACATGCAAAGTACTGTGCTGGGTACAGGGAATTGCTTCTGGGACCTACTGGATTAGAACCCACGTCTCCTGTGCCCAGTCCAGGGCCCTTCCGTGGCACACAGCCTCCTTCTTTGCTAGTTAAATACAGTGAGACTGAGGCAGTGGTTGGTGGTGCCTTCAGATTTCAGTCCCCAGATTGGAAATGAAATGTAATCCCTGCTAATGCCCTTTTAAGTGTACTAGTTGAACATGGCTGAATGAACTATTGTATTTTGTACCAAGAGATTTAAACTCCTTGAAGGACCTCTCTCTAAATTTTCTGTGCAATGTAATCCCGTTGGAGACTTAATATGAATGTAAAGGAAAAATGCTTTATAATCCAACTCAAAGTGCCCACTCTGTGTTTGATCAAGTGCTATTTTCAAGAACTGAGATTTGACCTAGAGTGAGTGCTTTGCCTCTGGGCACTTTGAGAGTCAGCAGATAAATACAGGAAGGACAGCCTTGCCTTGGTGCTTGGAGTGAAATCCAATTTGTGTGAATTGGTTTTTCTTTCTTTATGCAAAACCTACTTTCTCTGCACTCAACTCCCACCATTGTGCTTTTAAAAGCTTCGTTCTTTTCATTATTTCCCCACTGGGCCAATTTAAAAATTTTTTGTCTTTCAAATGAACTATTTAAACGTTATTTTGTGATTTTTTTAGCTGAAGATGTGTATATTTGCCAATTAGAGCTTCTGATCAGCACAAGATACTCCTTGTGACCCCAAAATGAACTCAATATTTTAGCCATGCAGCTTGGTCAGGAGGAAGCAAACCTATGGTTCCCATTAGACCTTTGGACCCTATTTCAAAACTTGAAGGATTCTAAGTTGAGAATCATGGATCTTGTCTACCTTCCTTATCTTCCATATGAAGAAAGAAACTTGGCGTGACTTGCTCACAGGGTTGCAGCCAATTAGTTGCAGAACTAGGATTACTAAAACCCACACTCCTAACTAAGCTACTTTGCCATCTCTAGTATATAGATTTATAGAAAGCCCTATTTATATGTTCATAGAATGTCGTTAATGCATGCATAATTTGGAGTTTGAAATTATAATAATAAAGAAAACTGCTTCCTGAAGATACCCTAAGGAAGTATATCACCATCTGAGGGCATTAATTACTATCTTTCCTTTTAAAAAGAGTGAGTAAAGAAGTAATTCAAGTGGTAACAGTAGACAATAGGAGAGAAAAGATAACTTGTTAAACTGTTGCAAGGAGAGAAATGTGAAAGGACCTTTAAAAAGCCTTCCCTCTCTGAGGCTCAGTGTATTGATTCCTAAGATGAGGGGTCTGGGATAAACCAGGGAATGTCTAATACCTTTTCAGCATATACATTCTGACTTTAGGGGCGGCTCGGCTTATTGCTAAAATAGTGTCTTCAAGGACAAGGGCAGCCAGTGACCACAAGTATATGCCCTGTGGAGATACTGAAAATTGAGTAGCTGACTATAAAGAAGGTAAGAGAGATTACTTGGTGATTTCAATTTACCCTAGTAATTCTTCAGATTTATTTTAGGGGTATAGTGCCACTCTACAACTCAAATTTATGACATGAAAAGTGCATTGCGGAAGATGAACCAAATAATACAGTTGGAAATAGTTGAGGGGAAAAAAGAAGAGAGAAACTTAGAGAAGAGAAAGCATAGGTGTGAGCCAGATCCGCTTGGCTACAGGTCTTTGGTCACCAGTACTGAGGAAACTCAAGCAACAGGAAGCTGATAAAATGCAAATAACCGAGCAAGGGATGATCAATCAATGGTAAGGGCATGTATCTCAGACACCAAAACCAGGGTCTTCAGAATAAGACTTTCTCAGGACCATTTCCAGGTGTATTAAAGAGACCAGCTGTGAATTTCCGAGATACAGTTTTGAGAATTATTTTAGGCTATTGAAATTGTTCAAATCTTGCTTTCCTAAAGGTTGTCATTACCTTCCCCTACTCCTTGCCCCACTTCTTGTACGTTATAGTGTACAAGAAGTACTTCTTGTACACGATTAATTATGTAGCAAAGAGAAAAGGGACAGAATGAAAGGGTGAAAGGTGTCAATTGCCAGCATTGAATTTTTGCAACAGTTGGCAATTCTTTTGGATTTGGATGCCACACCCTTCAATCAGAATGTGGCAGATCCCTGTGTCTTGCCACTTTACGGGCTAGTCGCTAAGCATACCTGAGCGTTGCTGTCAGTGTGCCCTAAGCCGAGTTTACTTCTGAAGCATACATTTGGAGCAGTGTCTGAAAGGAAGCCCTGAGTTTGGGAGCCAGAAGACCTGGATTCTGGTTGTGGTTCTGGCCATAAAAATATGTGAGACCTGGAATATTTCACCCTGGGCCTCAGTTTGAAACTGAAGAGTTTGGAGATGGTGTGAAAGTGCCCACTGGCGTTCCATGTGTCTCTCAGCTCCCCCTGCTGAGGTCGGGCCCACCGCCCTCTGCTGCCTTCCTATACCAGGCAGTGTCCCGGGGCATTGTGGGATTACAGTCTGGCAGGGAATCTCTGCTGCCAGGCTCTTACTGCTGCCAAAGCAGTAAGTGACTTTTTGCCGACTGTTTAGGTGAGAGATCTTAGAGAAGATCCAGTGGCGTTCTTACCAAGCTTGCCAGTTCGTAAGTATGTTAATGAGGCAAGTAAGACACTCTGGGAAAATTCTAATATTTCATATTCAATGCGGTCCTAAAAATTTTGCCAGTACACCAGTGCTGATGTCATTGCGACCTTAGCCATTTAATGCATATATTCATAGGTAGTTTCCTATCCACACAGTGCTTCTAGGAAAATGTTTTTTATTAAGAAACTACTGAATGCCAGGTATTGTGGTTAGTGCACATATAACTCTACTTCAGACGCTTGTCATTCAGAAATAGAGGCAAGGAGAGGAGGAGGAAAACGAGTGAGAGGAAGCAAGTGAAAGCCAAGAGCAATATGTTGTGATCCATTGTGGCCAGTTTCTTCCTTCTTGACTACAGTCTTTGCTAGCTGCCCTTGGTCAGGTTTTGAAATAAAAAATACTCGGATTAAATAATTCTCCAGACCCACCTCCGCTTGACTCTGATGCTTAGGATTCTTATTCAGCTCCAGCAGCATCCTTAAGCCCCTTCCTTGTCTAGGGAAACCTTTGAGAATTTTAACCTGAGGACCTGTGGTCTAAAACAGAGATGGCAACCTTATTTCTCCTCACCTAGCCTAATTTACAGCCCACCATTGCTGGCAGAACATTCGCGGAATAAAAGTAATTTGAATTCTCTTAAACTCTAAATTATATTTGTCACAACCTTTTTAGAGAATAGAGGTAAGAGGGGAAGAGATTTGGAAGATCAAAATGGCAACTTTAAAAATTTAGGGAGCTACTATAGAGAAACTTCCAAACTTAATTATTTTGGGGAGAGGCCATTGAGACACTAAGTGTTGAAATTCCCATAACAGGTTTTCTTTTGTTTCTTATGGATGACAGCCAAGATGGTAAACTTGATTTTTATAGTTAGAGGAAAGTAGTCTTACATAATGTATTTTTTATAAAAGTTTTTTGAGTATAATTGCCATCTTCAGGAAGTCTCAAAATATGCCAGGATAGCCAAGGAATTAACCAAACTTAGAGCATTTTGAAGCAATATAGTAGATTAGAAAATGATAATGATTTTTTAAAGCTTTAGTTGTACCTTTCTTTTTGTTTGAAGCCTAAAGTGATGTTGCTAACACAGGAATTGCAAACCAGACGGGAAGAAATTGACAAGCATGAGAGCAAGAACTGTATCTGAACAAGACGAAAAACCACATTTACCCTTCCAGGTTTTACTGTGCCTCCACTGCTCTCCAGCTTTGAGGGCCTCAGTCTTACAAGCTAAGGGACTGCCCTTCCCTCCAAAAAAATTGTTTGCAAATAGAGAATTACAGTATTCCATGAAAGTAGCATATTTTTAAAAAGGCAGCGGGTAGGGGAAATAGAGGGATACTTAATTCAGATTGCAACCATATGGTCAAACACTACTTCCCCGTCTTCTCAAGTATAAGGTTCTTCTTGTTATTAGCTTTTTAAAAACTTTGTGATGCCTCACGTACTAGTAGTTGTACTTCTAGTGTCTGTCCAATGGTTGATAAAGTCCGTAACTACCAAAAACTGTTGTGAATTTCAATATCGGTATGGGTTTGTGAGTCCCAACAGTTTCTGTACACTGTTTGAAAAACAGGACTATGTGTAAGTGTGAGAGCTTACCAGGATCTAAGCAGTGCTTGCTGCTCCTCAGGAAGTATGGACTCCTCACAGTCGTGTAGTGGTCCTAACCTGGGCCTGCGCATGAGAACACTGGCTCAGAGTGGAATGGCCCAGAAATAATGGACCTAATGGTTCTCAGCCACAGCTTGGTAACGCAATTGGCTGTCTCAAGCAGTTTATAACAATCATTAAACTTTGTAAAATTTTTAAATAAAGATTCCTTTAATAGCTCACATGCATGTATTTTAGTGAGGAGGAGAGAAAAGGAGTGGTGTTAGGTAGATGGAGAATTTTTCATTCATTCATTCATTCATTCATTCATTCATTCATTCTGTGTTTATTGAGCTCTCGTTGTGGCTTAGGCACTAGGGATTCGGCAGTGAACAAAACCTTACAAATCCCTGCTTTCACAGAGCTTACATTCAAGTCGCGGAGACAGATGGTAAAATTAGCTAAAGAAGAGTATTTGGTGATGGTGATAAGTGTTAAGGAGTAAACCAAGGCAGGGAAGGGGTGTAGGGAGAACTGGGCAGCTAGCATAACAGTTCTGATTTTGAATAGGGTGGCCAAGGAAGGCCTTACTGAGGAGGTGACATTTGAGCAAATACCTGAAGAAGGTGAGGATAAGCGAGGACTTCCCACAGAGGGAATGGCAAGTACAAAAGCCCTCGTGTGAGGATGTCCCAGGTGTGTTCCAGGGAAAGCAGGGAGGCCAGCCTGGGGGGAGTGGAGGGAGTGACAAAAAGGGAAGGAGGAATTAAGGTCAGAGAAGTAGGGTGGGCACAGAGTGTGTGGGGCCCCTTTGGCCCCTATGAAAACTTTGGCCTTTTGTCTAAACCAGGAAGCCCCTAGAGGGTTTGGGGCAGAGGAATGAAGTGACAGGATTTATGCTCTAAAAGGATCACCCTAGCTGTGATGTGGAGAATAGATTCTAGGAGGTGAAGTGGAAGCAGAGAGACCAGCTCGGAGGCAGTTGCCCCAATCCAGACAAGAGATGTTGTTGGCGTGAACTAGGGTGATCACCGCAGCGGGTGAGCAGTGGGGGAATTGTGGATGGCAGTCGTGCTGCCCATCTTCATGTATCATTTAGTGTTGGTGATGGTGGTGACGGTGGTGATGGTGTCGGCGGTGGCGGCGACAGGGAGTTGAGAACCACTAATACCGAACCCCTTCATCTTACAGACAAGGAGACAAAGGCCCAGGAGAAGGGATTTGTCCCAGGAAAATAAGTGCTCTTTCCATAGTGGTATTGAACTTAGAGACACAAGCCAGAGGAAGCACAGGCACAACTTCCTGCCATTCCCCGTCCCTCCCCCAAATCAAGTCAAAATCAGTAAATCAACAGTTAGTTGTCAGCAACTTTGCTATTGAAAGAAATAGTAAACTTCTTTGGGTTTTAACTATGGAGTTTAACTATGATAGTTGCATTAGAGACAGTGAAACTGGGAGTTATGTTTGTGGTATGAGCCAGTCTCAGGTCAGACTGGGAAGTGTCATTTAGAAAAAAAACCAAACAAACAACAATCTAATAAATGAAGATAGGCAAACATGTGGTTACATAGGGTGGGAAAAGTGAAAAATAAGGATGAGCACTTCTGTGCCGCACAGATTAGCAGTGTTTTTTAAAATTTATTTTATTATCAGTTGCTTACTGTAAATACATACCTTGAATCTACATGAATATCTGAGAGTCTTGGGGCAGGAGGACAGGATAATTAGGAAGCAGGCCATAAGATATCTACTATGTCTTGGCAGAGTCCAGGTTCCAAAAAAAGAAGACACATTTAAAGAAGGTGGGAATTCACTCCTCAGTTTGACATGTAAGACCTTCCATAATCTGACCCCAGTCCTTATTCCTAGTCTGATTTGCGCTCCTGTCTCTGGTGTGTTCTGGGTTCTAATAAAATCTGCTCCTGCTGGGTTCCCTCTGGGTTCCTGCCTCCAAGTCTTTTTCTCCATGCTGTTTTGTCTTCTATGTTCCTCCTACTTGGAAACCCAGGCTCTCACCTATACTCTCATGGAGAATGACTTGTCTTTTAAAATGCTTGTCACTTTCTACCCCCTGTGTCAGTTAATTGTATTTATATCTCAGTCCTCCATGCCCCCTACCTAATAAAAGTTCAATGAAAATACAAGCATTACAATGGGATACCAAGCAGTATCAGTAACTCCATTTCATAACTGTATTGTTTTTATGAAAAGTCAAGAGTTTGAGTTCTGTGCAATAATAATAAAATACATTAAATACTATACTAAATAAATAAATAAGGTGAGATTAAGGAAGTAAGCATCGGCTTTCCAGCTTTCACTATACTCTGTGGCAATTAGGTTGTTCGGATGGGTGTTTGGGCCTCCCTTTAGCCCCCTTTTGCCCCCCCTTTCGCCCCCTTTTGCCCCGTGCCCCAGTTAAGTGTTCTCCTTGGGAGATCGCTGCTGGCAGCTGTTTCAGAGGCAAAATAAGGAAGACGGGGACATTTCAGAGAAAGTGCCTGTCTGCAGCTGTCCCTTTGACTTGGAATCCATACCATCCCTGTGAGTAGGCCGAGTCTACTGTTGGTTTCACACTGTTTTGTTCTCTTCACTCTGCTTACTGTCTTTCTTGACTGTCTTGTCTGTTGTTGTTATTTCTTCAGCATTTTGTTTTTTTGTTTTCATTTTTGTTGTCTTCCACACCTGTAGGCAGGGTGATATAATAGAAAGAATACGGTCCTTGGCACCAAACAGACTTGGACTAAAATCCTGGCTTGCATACATCCTGTGATATCTTGATTATTTAACTTCTCCGAGCCTTGGTTTTCTCATCTATAAAATGAGAATAATACTTTCCTCTCAGGATTATTATAGATATTACATTTTTTAAAAATAAAATTCTCAGGATTTACACAGAGAAATAAAAACATGTCTACCCAAAGACTTGTACTGTTCAAAGCAACTCTATGTATAATACCCCCAAGTTGGAAGCAACCCAAATGTGTATCAACATTTGAATGGATAAACAAATAGTGGTGTATCTACACAGTAGAATACCACTCACCAATAAAAAGCAATGAACTGCTGGTAGGAGCAATAGCATGGATGAAACGCCAAGAACACTCGGCGACAATAATCTGTAGTGCCAGAAAGCAGATGGGTGGGCAGACAATGTGTGCATGGGGGAGAGTTGACTGAAAATGGGTACAACTTGAAGGAACTTTGTTTTCAGGTTCATGGAGATATACTTTACACATAGTGAAAGTCACCCTTTTTTTGATTTACAGTTCTATGAATTTTGACAAAGTTATATAGCTGTGTAACTATTACCACAGTCAAGATAGAGAATATTTCCATCACCCTCAAAATTGCTTTGTGCTCTCTTTGCAGGCAGTCCGCGCCCTACATCCCCAGTGCAAGGCAATTCCTGATAAAATTTCTGTGCCTGTAGTTTTGTCTTTTTGAATGTTTCATAAATAGATCCATATAGCATATAATAATGAGTAGGAGTATGGAAGAGAGTGGGTATTCTTGCCTTCTTCCGAGTCTTAGGGAGAAATCATTCACTCCTTCACCATTGCATATCATGTTAGCCTTGGGTTTTGACTAGATACTCTTCATCAGGCTAAGGCGGTTCCCTTCTAGTCTTATTTTCTTAGAATGATCACAAACTTCCGTCCGATGTGTTTTTTCATCTATTGATATGATTAAGTAGGTTTTCTCCTTTAGTTTGCTGACACTGTGAATTACATTGATTGACTTATGGATGTTAAACCAACCTTGCATTCCTGGAGTAAATCATAGTTGATCATGATGTGTTATCCTTCTGTCATATTGTTGAATTTTATTTGTTAGGAACTTCTGCGTTTACGTTCATGAGGGATATTGGTCTTTTCTTGTAATGCCTTTGTCTGGTTTAGATGTCAGCGTAATGCTGGCCTCATAAAATGAGTTCAGAAGTGTTCCCTTCCCCTCTGTTTCCTATAAAATTTTGTGTAGAAGTGATATTAATTCTGCCTTAAGTGTTAGGAATTATTTGCCAATAAAGCCATCTGGGCTTTGAGTTTTCCTTGTGTGAAGGTTTTTAACTACAAATTCGGTTTCTCTAATAGATATAGGGATACTAAGGTTATCTTTTTTTTTTTTCTTTTGAGTAAGCTTTGGAATTTGTGTCTCTCAATGAATGTATCCATTGCATCTAAGTTACCAAATTTATTGGCATAAGTTGTTCATAATATTCTCTTTTAAATGTCTGTAGGACCTGTATTGACGTTTTAAAAAATCCTGTTATTGGTAGTTTCTGTCTTTTTTTTTTCTTGATTTATTTACCTGGAAGTTTATCAATTTTGTTGATGTTTTCAAAAAACTAGTTTTGTTTTCATTATTTTTTCCTTTACTTTTTTCTGTTTCATTACTGATCTGTTTCATAATTTCAATATTTATTTTGCTTTCATCTTTATTATTTCCTTCCTTCTACTTACTTTTAGTATAATTTTCACTCTTTTTTCCCTCAAGTTAGTAGATTTATCACTAATTTGAGACCTTACTTCTTTGATTACATAACCATATAATGTAAATTTACCCTTAAATACTGCTTTAACTGCATCTAGCAAATTTTTACATACTGTGTTTTCATTTTTTAAAAATATTGTCTGATTTTTTTGGAGCCTTCCTCTTTGACCCTTGGTTATTTAGGAGTATGTCATTAAATTTGCAAACACTTGGGAGTTGTCCACATATCTTTCTCTCATTGATACATAATTTAATTTTGTTTTCTAGTCATAGTATACTCTTTGTACAGTTTCAATTATTCTAAATTGGTCAAGGATTGTTTTAGGTCCCAGCATATGTTCTATCTTGCTAAATGCCTTATGTGCTCTTGAAAAGAATGTATGAGGTGTGATCAAAAAATGCAGTGAATGTTTACATTTAAAAAATTTATTACAGTAAAAGACACATTGCCATTAATCTCCCTCACTTCGAACACATTTATCCCATCATTCTTGCCACTTTCTGAAGCAGTTCTGAAGTCCTCTGTCCTGAGTGTCTATACTTCATCTTCCATCATGACAGTGCTCTGTGTCACACACCACTTCTGGTACAGCAATTTCTGTCAAATAAAAACATTACAGTGTGTCCTCATCCACCTTATTCACTGGATCTGGCACCGTGCGACTTCTGGCTCTTCCCCAAAGTCAAAATGACCACGAAAGGAAAATGTTTTGAATCGATTCAGGACATTGAGGCAGCCACAACAGTGCAACTAAAGACACTCACAAAAGAGGACTTCCAGGACTGCTTCAGAAAGTGGCAAGAATGATGGGACAAGTGTGTTCAAATTGAGGGGTTGTATTTTGTGGGGGGTTAATGGCAACGTGTCTTTTACTGTAATAAGCTTTTTTAATTTAAACATTCACTGTATTTCTTGATCATGCCTCATATTTATCTGGTCCCTTTTTCTTAGCCTTTTATAGATTCTTCTTCCTTTGCCCATTCCTTAAATGACAGCCTTCTACAAAGGCCCACCCTTAACTTTGTTTTTGACTCCCTGGACACCAAATGCCATGTATATGCTGAAGACCAACAAATCTATAACCAGCTCGGACCTCGAACCTAAGTTCCTGGTGACCATATCTCTGTAACTGCCCTGCGAACATCCCAACCTCCATATGTCCAAAATGAATTCACTCTCTTCCTCTCCTGCAAATCTGCCTCTATCCCGACCTCAGTGTGGGTCATTACTATCCACCATACTTCTAAGCTAGAAACTTGGAACTTCCTTCATCATCCAAAGTTAATAAATTCCTGTTGATTCCACCTCCTAATTACCTCTCAGATTGATCATTTGTTTATTCCCAAGGCCCTGTTTTCAGGTCCTCCACATTTCCAAGTATTCTTAAAGTCAGTATTTCTCCTTCTAACTTATCTTCCCCACTACTTACTTCCCCACTGAATAGTGATTTTCCTAAAATGCAGAACTGATCATTTTATTTCCCTATTCAAAATCCCTCTAAGGCCCCACATTACTTCTGGAGAAAAATGCAAACATATTAGCGTAATACAGTAGTCTCTTCTGGGTCTGCCTCTTCCCACCTGTCCTATCCCCGTCTTTTAGTCTTCACCTTGGAGTCTTTGTTCAGTCATGTCCAGCCACTTAAACACTAGTGATTCTCAGAACCAGCCATGTACTTCTCTGTCACCTCTGTGCCTTTTGCACCTTCTGTTCCCTTTACTTGGGGCTGATACCTCTCCCCACCCCACCCTAACACACACACCCTCTTCTTCCTTGCCTGACTGACTCCTTCTTGTCCTTCAGGACTCCATTCAGGCCTCCCTTCTTCTGGGAGACAGTCCCTGATAGCTTCCCTCTCCAGGCTTTGTGCCTTTCTGACATCCTCTGTGTTCTCATTGTATTCTGTGCTTTTCTCTGCACTAGCAGTTATTTCCCTGTATCGTTATAGCACAGAAAGTATTCAGTAACAATTTATGGAATGATCTAGCAAGGGTAATCTCTGAAAATCTATTTGAATTCACAGACTAATGAATCATATCGTGTAACCTTCTACTGTTCTCTTTTAGGTGAAGATGCTGGAAGCAGATTTAGTTTCAAAAATGCTACGAGCTGTTCTACAGTCTCATAAGAATGGAATAGCATTGCCCCGGCTCCAAGGAGAGTACAAATCCCTAACTGGAGACTGGATCCCCTTCAAGCAGTTAGGTTATCCTACACTAGAAGCCTATCTGAGAAGTGTGCCCGCAGTTGTCAGGATAGAGACCAGTAGATCTGGAGAGGTAAGGAGGTAACTGCATGTCAGAAGAGTCAAACCAATTCTTAACTGCCTGGCTGGCACTTCCAGTCTCCTAACGGTGAGAGAAGTCAAAGTGAAAAGTGCTGGATAAGTGGTTTGAGATTGGTAGTGATGGAACAGCATCCACGCACAGCCTAGATGCCAATTACTTTGGTTAACCCCTCAAATTCCTTCCATTGTAAAAATAAAATGTTAACCACATTGAATAAGAAATTTCAAAATGAAAGTTTACCTAGTCTCAACATCCATACAAAATAACTGAACCGGAGACCTTAACTGCCTAAATGTCACACCCACCCCTTATAATCCTGCTACACCTGTTTTTGCCTGGGTCACTAATGATCGCCTGATTACCAAATCTAGCAGATACTTTTAAATCCTCATCATTTGACGTCACTCATATCTGTTCTATCTGGATCCTAATTGGTCATTCAGCACTTATTACAGTGCCCTCCCTCCTGGCCACCTGTCTTTAGTCCTTCTCTCTGGCGTGTTCTTGCCTTCACACGAGTATAATCATATTATTCTACAATTTTAAATCCTTTCATTTCTCTGGAGTAATATTATATATTCATATTCTGTGGAAGAATATTTTATGTATAACAGGCAATTTGGTGATAGTAAGTGCATTTTTTATCATACATACCGTGACCCAGCATTTTCACTTCTTGGTATCTGCCCACTACATACAGTGTAAAAGATATGAACAAACTACCACCTAAAAGACAAACCAAAACACTCACCCCCAAAAAACAGTACGTTTTTCTGGGTACATTTCCATATATAGGTAAAGACATAGAACAGGTATGGAGTTTCTCACCAACACTTATAATAGTTGTTCCTCTGTTTGCAGTGGGTAGGGGGAGGCAGTGGGTGGAGGAGGAAAAAGGGGCCCAGGATGAGGAGAGTGGTCAAAAGGAAGGTTCACCTAACCTATAATAATTTTTATAAGGAGAAGGTATAAGTTAATTAAATATTATATTAATAATAAAACTTTCTTCAGCATCCCTGATTCTCCCAGACAGATTTAAGCTGTCCTTTCTGTCTACTTGGCACCTTGTAATACATCCAATATGCTACTTGACACAGTGCTTTCTATTTGCTCTCTTTGTCTCTCTCTTTTGCCTTCATAAGTTTACTGAGACTGAGAGATTGTTTTTTCATCCCTAATAGTTGGTGCTTGATAAATATGTGTTGAATGCATGAATGAGCAAATATCTGAATGAATTAATAAATTAATGCTTCATATGGTTACTAAGCTATAATTTACTCTTTCCGTATTTTGGACATTTTTAATGTTTCCACGTTTTGACTATTAGAATAGCCCCTACTGTACATATTTGGGTATGTAACTTTTTCTTATTTTGAATTATATTTATATAACATTTTCAGGAATAAAAATACTGGCCAAAGAGTAGGCACATGTTTTGGCTTGTGGTGTGAAGCCTCATTGCTTTATGAAGACTTATGCACTAGATGGGCTTTCAAGATCTTCTAGTCCCAATAGTCTGCATACTTTTTTCAAATATCCTAGATGTCGCACCAACTTTTTTAAAAGATAAAAAGCTGAGCTGCTGCGTTTTAAGCAGGTGCCGAGGGTCCGGGGTCTCTGCTTGCCCTGGACGCTTACACATGCTTGTCAAAGTGAGGCCCCTGCATGGAATCCTATGGCTCCACTGGCCAGTTGGAAAACCCCAGATCTAAGCCCGGTAAAACCCTCCTTGACAGCTGCGAATACTGAGATTAGGGAGGTAAATTGATTTGCTCTAAGTCACCCGGCTAATCTGTGCCGTGGCAAGACTATGAGTTAGTGGTCTTTGAAAGGTAACACAACATAGCAGTTACATGTACATACTTTGGATTCAGAGAAATAGCCAAGCTGTGTGACTTGGGAAGGTTGCTTAACTTTTGAGCCTCTGTTTTCCCATTGTATAAAATGGAATAAAATATATCCCACAGATTATATGAGATAATACCTGCAGATCCTGGTTTCTTTTGGTTCATTTGTTGATCCCATAGTATCTAGTACACTGTAGATGCTTAATAAATACCTGTTTAAGCAATAAATGAAATTTTCAATTTGTGGAAAGAAGATTATTCAGTGTGCTAGACTGTATTTGATTTCTCTTGTAGAAAACATAATTTTACTCTAACGTTATTAAGGAGAGAGAGACATGAAAACTGTGTTTCCCCAAAAATAAGACCGAGCTGGACCATGAGCTCTAATGTGTCTTTTGGAGCAAAAATTAATATAAGACCCGGTATTATATTATATTATATTATATTATATTATATTATATTATATTACATTACATTACATTACATTACATTACATTACATTACATTACATTATATTACATTATATCTGGTCTTATAGTAAAATAAGATCGGGTCTTATATTAATTTTTGCTCCAAAAGACGCATTAGAGCTGATTGCCCAGCTAGGTCTTATTTTCGGGGAAACACAGTATTCGCATACAGCTCTATTTGGGACATGGAAACTCACTAAGATCCACTTTTTAAAAATGGCCTCTTGGCACCAGTGAATCTGAGAAATGCTTCTCCTCTTACTTTGCCTCTGTTGAATAGATGACTTGCTATGCCGTGGCCTGCACAGAAACTGCAAGAATTGCTCAGCTTGTGGCTCGTCAGAGGAGTTCTAAAAGGAAAACTGGGCGGCAAGTTAATTGTCAGATGAGAGTGAAGAAAACCATGCCATTTTTTCTAGAAGGTAAAGATTTTTGACATGCTAAACATTGTAAGCCTGTCTGTGCATACACTGACATATGGAATTATGGAAATATTGCTTGTGTTCATGATAAACACTTGTATTACTATTCATATGTCAAGGACGAAATCCTGAAGCTATTATTTCCATTTGCAATTAAGTGAACATGATGAGCATGACTTACTAAATGCAGTGACTTCTCTGTGTGAAATAACTCAAAGTAGATTTTAGTTAAGCTTATGGCAAAATGTAGTTTTATTCTTTTAGGTTATTTGAGGGAAAGCCTCATCTAGAATGTTGGCTGAACCAAGAACCTATGATTTCATGTCTCATTTTGCAAATCATGCCTTTTAGTATAAATCCTCTATTTTCAGAAAAACATGAATTATATAATACACAAAGGTGTTAGTTATATAGGCAACCCAGCCTGTGTTTACTGAACACTCATCTCAAGAAGCTTGCAATCAGCTCTAAAACTAAATTCCGAAGAAATAGTTCAATGGTAATAGAGTGGAGGCCTAACTGCCACAGTGAGCATTTTGGGTAAGGGAGCAATCATTGTGAGTGAGAATGGCAATGTAGGGCTTTAAAGTGATGGGGAGCCGTGAACCCAGACCTTAAATTAATGGAGAAGAGATGGGAGGACCGAGATCTGGCTGACCGAGTGTGCTGCATTTGTAAGAACGTGAGGTAGCTGCCACTGAAGTGTTAATTGATGAGTAGAGGGAAAATAAATGGCTAGTCTAGGAGATGAAGCCACATTTTGAAGAGCCTCATCTGCTAAATACTCACCAGTCTACTCATCTCTTACTGACAAGTCCTCCAGGGCCAACTTCCTCATGTTCTTACACACTGTTCTGAGAATAGAGACCCACAGATCACATCTGGACAGGGGAGAGACGTAATGAACCTAGGATTTGGGAAAGCTAATTGATTCCATTCTGTATGTCTAACTTCATAGGAAAACCAAAAGCAACCCTCAGGCAACCAGGATTTTCTTCGGATTTTTCTATCAGCAAGAAACCCAATCCAACACTGTTAAGAGACAAAGGAAACTCTCTTGTAGTTAAGTGTGATGTTGAAATGTCACCCTACACGTTACACACAACTGTTGGAAGTGAAGTATTGAAAGATGTTCCAGTGCACAGGCATGTGACCATGTCTCCTAGCAACAGGTATTTGTTCTTTGTCTGGAAGGATAACAAATGTTAAAAATGCACATTCAGGAAAAGAAGGAAATACTTTGTTTTGTCTAATGTAAGTTCATCTGTAGTAGAGAAATGCATCATTACTAGTAAGTACACTTTTCCTGGCTGCATGACTGTCATTCTCTGACTATCTCCATTTTATGTTTTCTCTGCCTTTTTGGTAATCTGTCCTTGTGAAATTCATTTTAAAAGCTCTCACAAGTTGTTCTAGGATCCTGTTTCAGCATAACTTACAACTTTTTCTAAACATCTTATAATTAATTTTGTAAGTTTTAAGTAAAATCTGGTTGATTTGTACACGGCACTGTGCTCCAATGATCACATGATCGTACAGTAGCATAATACATCCATGCATCAGAAGACTAGACTGGCAGGAAGAGCACAACCAGAAAGTCTTAGTTTGCATGCTGCCATTCACTAGCCGGATAAAATAAGTGAAATTATTTCATCTTTTGGGACTGTGGTGTCCTCATTTGTCCAATGAAAATGTTAGCTAGGTGATCTCAAATTTTCTTTCTGGCTCTAAATTTTGTGGTTTTATAAGGTAACTCAACTCAGCAAACTACGACCCATGGGCCAAATCCAGCCCATTGCCTGTTTTTTAAAGTTTTGTAGGAACCCAGCCACATCCCTTTGTTTATATGTTGTCTGTGGTTGCTTTTGCACAACTGCAGAGTTGAGTAGTCGACAGAGACAGTAAACAGCTTGGGAAGCCTAAAATATGTACCGTATTTCCCCAAAAAATAAGACCTCAGTGGACCATCAGCTCTAATGCATCTTTTGGAGCAAAAATTAACATAAGACCTGGTATTATATTATATTGATTATATTATACTAATATTATATTATATTATATTATATTATATTATATTTATTATATTATATTATATTATATTATTATACCCAGTCTTTATTTTTTATTTATTTTTAATTTTTAATATATTTTTTAGACATTTATCATTTACATCCCTCACACAGTGATAACCCCCCTCCCCCCATCTACTACCCCTCTGACATCGCATACAGCCATTACATTTTATATTATGCCCAGTCTTTATAGTAAAATAAAACCAGGTCTTATATCATTATATAGTAAAATAAGACCGGGTCTTATATTAATTTTTGCTCCAAAAGACGCATTAGAGCTGATGGTCTGGCTAGGTCTTATTTTTGAGGGAACACTGTATAATACTAAGAACCAGGAAAATTACTTGAATGAGAAGAAACAGTCAACAGATACCAACACCAAGATAAATCAAATGTTGCAATTATCTAACAAGGATTTTAAGGCAGCTGTCATAAAAATGCTTCTGGGAGCATTTTATGAAAAAATAAAAATTCACCAAAGGAGTGGAATATAGAAGAAAAGAACCAACTGGAAACTATAGTACTGAAAAATGCAACACTGAAATAAAAAATGCACTGTATTGGTTGGAGCCTGTCCTCTCAACCACAAGGTTGCTGGTTGGACTCCCGCAGGAGATGGTGGGCTGCACCCCCTGCAACTAGCAAAGGCAACTGGACCTGGAGCTGAGCTGTGCCTTCCACAACTAAGATTGAAAGGACAACAACTTGATGGAAAAGAGTCCTGGAATTTCACACTGTTCCCCAATGAAGTCCTGTAAAAAAAAAAAAAAGAAAATGTACTGGATGAGCTCAGTATCAAAATGAATATGACAGAGGAAAGAATCTGTAAACTTGAAAATGGAAAAATAGAAATGACCCAATCTGAAACAGCAAACAGACTTCAAGAAGTCAAACCAAACCAAAACAAAAAAATAGCTTGCAGAGCCTGAGGGACCTATGGGGAAAATAAGAAAGATCTAATATTTGTATTATGAAAATCATAATGTCAGTTTTACTGACAATGGATTTCTCAGTCGCAACTGTGGAGGAAGAAAATGGCACTTTTCTGAAAGAAGAAAAACTCAATCACAGATTCTCCCTGGGGTACCAAAAAAATGTATACAAGTGGACACTTTGGTCAACGTTACTCAAGCAGTAGTTCGCCATAATCAGAAGTGTCTGGATGCTGATGGTAACCACTTTGAGCACTTCTTGTAAATGCAGAATCAAACGTGCCTGTATTCATCTTTTGTTATTGGTATATATTGACTATTACAATTTTAATAGTTTTTCCTTTCTTCATTCTATTTATTCTTACAACATTCACACTCCCTTGCATGTACCAACCACTGCCCTAGGCACTGGCAACACAGGTAATTAAGACACTTGGAGTCTAGTGAGGGAGACAGACACGAACACAAATTATTTCTGTGTGTGTGTGTGTGTGTGTGTGTGTGTGTGTGTGTTTCTTTGTCCTCAGATTTGGAAAAATCTATATATATCCAATATAATTCATATAAAATTATTTTGGTGAGTGTATGAGGTGGGGAATCTATGTTTATTTTTTTCCTAAGTAGTTATTTGAGCAATGCCCTGTCTGGTTTGAAATGCCACTTTTATCATGTGCTAAGATATAATGTAAATTAAGTGTTTCTAAGCTCTCTACCATTTTACTTATCTGTCCAACTATTTTAAACGTTGTAACTTTATAATACATTTCAATATCTGGTGATAAAAGTCCCCCATTTTTTAGTTGTATTCCAAAATAGTCTTTATGTTCAACTCTTTATTCTTTGCATGATTTTCTTTATTTTATATTGCTTGTTCCTTAAAGGTGATTTATTGAAGCTCTGACTTCCAAGTTAAAGTCCTAGTTTAAATTTAGCTTTTAATACATTTTTCTCTGGTTGCATATGAATCATGAAAGCTGATTCCAGGTATATTTTCATTTCTGCTCATCTTGAAATATTTTAATGACTTGTTTTGCTGTTCATTGCCACAGAAATGAAAAGTATAGAGTTTAAAACTGGGTATTGACTTTGCTATTTGAATTTTAATTTACTTTTTTTTAATACCTTAGGTTTAGCCCAAAGGCATCCCTTCCACCACCTTTTCAGATGCATCCCTCAAGAACCTGTACTAAGGAAATGAGTGGTATGTTTTCTAAACATTAGCTTCATGATACATCTTGGCTCCTGGAGCCTTAGAGCCCCAAGAAAAATATCTGGTGGTGGCTTTTGACACTCACTCTCCTCTTCTCCTACTTGGAGTATATCTTACCTAATTTTAAGTTATGAATTGAAATGATCTAAAGAGGAAATAAATAATACCTCCAAACATATAATTATTCCGACTTGAGGCCTTCCTCAAAACAGATCTGTTTCATTCCCACGTGTCACCTGCAGAGATACTTGTGTCCCTTGTTACCCTATCACTCATTAGAGGTTAAGATTGAAAGTACATAAATATGGGACCTAAGTTCATAAAGTAATTTCAGATACTTTATCATGTAAAAACTGGAACCCTAAACTGTGTAGTGGCCACTAATCATTTAAATATGAATATAAATGATTCCTCAGGTTATAAAATCCAAAAGGGCTGTTACGGAAACAATTGGAGACATAATAAAGTCAAAGAATCTGAAGATTAGAAATGTACCCACTCTTATCCTTTCTCCTCCAATCAAAGTGTAAATGCCCTGCTTATAGACCCACCTAAGGGACACAGTGTTTTCAGAATTAGTACTTAGGTTGCATGAAATTAAAATGTGATATTAAATGATTTGTTGCTTTAAGTATGATTCTTACTGAATTGAAGTCATTTTTTTTCCATAAGAACACATCTCCATTATTTCTTATAGAAATTAATTGAATAATATGATTTTTGTGTATATCAATTACTTTGACATATGCATTTTCTGAAATATAGTCATGTTTCAGTAAAGTCGTATACCCTTTAGAGGTAAATCCTTTTAAATTAGAGTAAACTTTTTCAGCACAACAAAGGGGACTTGTTTCAGGAGGATTACAATTCACACGGCAGCTGATATGCACTCATTGTTTTCTTAACAGCCCTTTGGGATTTTATAACCTGAGGAATCATTTATATTCATATTTAGGTACTTAGTGGTCCTTACACACAGTTTAGGGTCCCAGCTTTTAAATGATGGAGTGTCTGAAATGATTTTATGAATTTAAGTCCCATATTTACATATTTTAAATTTTACCCTCTAATGAGTGAGAGGATGACAGCGAACACCAGTGTCTCTGCAGGTGCATGGTTGTCCACAGCCTCTCCTACCTGCTGGCAGCCTAGGGTACTTCCTGGATTTGTTTAACAGAAGGTACAGAAGCTTAGGTGACTCCAGTGGCCCCACAGGGCAGGTGTACTTGCGGACTCCAAACTGTGCATCAACTGTTGACACTCTCTTTAAGTGGCATATGGCCACTCCTGAGAAACTCACCTTTTTCTCTCTCCCAGTCCTTTTGTATCATTATTCAGGAAGAGCTTAAATAAATTAGCTCTTCCTTTAGTAGGAAACATGAATGGACATCCTGGGCCCTTCTGTTCCCTGAGCCAAACTGAGTCTCAGGAAGGCCAGGTCTCGTGCCCTGTCGTGGGTAAGGCAGAGTCGGTGTCCAGCAGTCCTCAAGGAACAGCTCACCCTTTAGTGTCCTGGTCTCCTGAGAGGGCAGTGTGCCCAAACCACAGCCTGTGTGTTTAGACCATGCAGTTAAAAATAAACTGAAAATTGTTGAGTCTGAGCAAAAATCCTATGATTAAAATATGAACATGTTTTTCTTATGGTTGGTAATTTTTAATGGACTCTGACCAGTATCCTAGTGAAATTTAGAAGAGATTTGGAATGAATTTCATAGTTATTAAAATACCAGAACTGTCTAGCTATAGTGAACACTCAAATTTCTTTATTGTGTTAGGTTGTTAACTCAGGCATTCTGAGTTTTAAATAAAAAATAAATGTAAGAAAACTAGACAGCACTTTATAAATATTCACTCATGAAAGATAAATGATTTGAATTGGGGAGATAAAAATAAATCATGAATAGTACGTTTATAAACGGGCTAGGATCAGTATTATAAGTGGATCATTTTCTGTGTATTGATAAACTATTTTTCTCATTAATAAAAGGGAAAATTGATCATATCCTAAAACCTGGACAATTTTTTTGGTTTCTATAAAGTGTTCTTCGATCTTACTGTTAAGGCATTATCCTCATGCTCTGTGGGATATAGCTTGGAATTCAGCATTGCACGTATACCATTATTATCTAAAATTTAACCTTTGTTAGTTGCAGTTAGAATATTATTGGTTAAATAATAAATTTCATTATTGTTTACGAAGCCAGATCATTCTTATCTGTAGAGTAAACTATGAAGCACCCTCGCAAAGTAAAGGGCTGAGGCTCCCTCTGGGGGTGGCTGGTGATCCTGCCGGTTATTTCAGGGTTAAAAATAGAATGAAGTTGTCTTGGTCTTGCTTTTCCTAATCGGTTCTCTTCTAAACCCCTTGACCCCCAAGAGCCTGAAGAATAACCAGACCTAATGACACAAACGTTAGGTAAATGAGGATAATCTAAATTGTTAAGCATTTTGGTTAATTCTATCCTTTTTTTAAATTTAAAGATAATTTAAATCAGAGTGTTGAAAAACCAAATGTCACGTCTCCTGCCTCTTACACTTATAAAATGGATGAGGTTCAAAACCGCATAAAGGAAATACTAAACAAGCATAACAATGGCATTTGGATATCTAAGCTTCCACATTTTTACAAAGAGTTATATAAAGAAGAACTTAATCCCGGAATTTTACAACAATTTGAGCACTGGCCTCATATTTGCACGGTAAGTTTCCCTTATTTCTCCTCCTGATGCCCTCTCCCTGCCTCACTTTCAGATTCTGGGTATGATTCTTACTGAGTTGAAATCATTTTTTTCCATAAGAGCACTTCTCCATGTGTTCCCCATGGTATTAGTTGTATCACCTTTTATCCAGGGAGCATGAAGCACTTTACATAATATTGCTTCATGAATCTTTATCTCTAAGATTAACACATATTGGTTCTTATTTATAGAAGTGTCAAGGGTTAAGGGCTGCATGTGTTATAATTGCTGTTTTTATATGTTTTGTTTTAAAGTATTTTAAAAATGCATTTAATATGTATACCATTTTGTATTGAACTGCTACCAATAGATACTGATAGCTTTACCATTTTAGTAATGAACTTACTAAAAATAATAAATAATAAAACTTTTTTTTTATTTGCCTCAAATTTTATATGCTTGTTCCTGAACATTTTTAAAGATATTCAGCTGAACAAATTTTAGTGACTTTGTTATATATTATACTATGAATACAACTACTATAACTATATATAACTATATATTAGTCTATATAACTATACAAATATATATAGCTAAACTAATATAACTTATAACTAAATATATAACATATTTAGTTATATTTTAGTTATTTTAATAATTTATATAGTACGTTATTTTTATTTTTAAATTAATGTAGTTTCAGATTTAAAATTTTTACAAATTTCTTTGGAGAAAAAAATTGGAAAGTGAGCTGACATCAATTTCCGTACCTATTCCTACTTGACAGTTTATTATTATAATAAAATGATGGATCAGAAAAGTTTATTTAGAAATCTTAGTTTAGCCAGAGATAGAAACAACTAGATTCTTAAACCAAAGTAACTTTTAGATGTTTTGTAATGTTTTATTTATGTAGAATATATTCCACAATATAATTATTTTAAATGGTAGCAATAGCAACTAGTTAATGCTTCTAAGCTTGTAGAATTAAATATGCATGATGATTAGTGTCTGTTAGATGGTTTTCATTTCTTTAATATACATTTTGGCCTCAAACCCTGTTGGGCAAAATGTAGGCCACTCCCTCTTTACAAGCACCTGGCCTAAAAACAGCATATATTTTTGTAACCACTTTTTTTCTCTAGGCCATGACACCCACTCAGGTCCCCTGTGCAGGCAAGAAGCATTCACTCATCCATCCATCATGTTTGTTCATTACACCACTCACTGTGCACCTGCAGGTACCAGTCACTGCCTTAGGTGCTAAGAACACAGTAGGGCAATGTGACGGCTTAGATTACACAGCGTAAAGTAGGAGGACAAGAAGAAATATAAAACTCTGGAAATAGGACCGTCTCCCTACTTATAGTCAAGAATGTTTAAAGAACATAAGAATGTTACCCCTGATTTATGTGAAATGTAGAGGTTATTCTTATAATAGGAATTCCCAAGGTTGCTATTCAATTCATTTTAGTTTTACTCCTTTCTGGGAAGAACTTTGTCACTGGATGCAGGTTTAGCAGCATCCCCTCTTCAGACTTCTCTAATTTTGAGGGGGCTTCTGAGGTTACCAAGGATGCTCGATTTGAAGGTTCAGGGCCTGGAGCTCCTTCTTGGAATGCATATGGTTTTATTGTTTTAATCCATAGACATTCATGAACTTATAGCATGTCTTCAACAAATTTAGAGGCTTTTATTTGAATCATCAAGATACACATATAACTCATCAAGCTTTGATAAAGAAGACATCTTTGGAGTAAAAATTTTAAAAACTTCAGAAGTTCTTCTTAATGTATTATGTTTCTTTTTATTTTATACTCCATAATTATTATTTGTGTAGTTTAATTTATGGCTTTTTTGGGGAAAGCCTTCATCCTTGCTACTCTACGTGTCTACAAAGCCCCAGAATTTCTCTTCCTAGGATTGTAGGTGAGAGAGTATTTCTTTGATGTTAAAACTTTACCTGAAATGAGTGGCTTCCTACTAAATGTTTCAGATGCTGAAACAACTGACGTTATTTTTTTGGTTGCTGTTTTTCAGCACTGAGATTCGCTTTGATGCATGATTATTTTCTGTCCAGTAGTGAGGGTGGAACATAAAGCAGAAATATAATATCCGTTTTTTATCTGTAAGCTATGTGTCAACTTTGAGTAGGACTGTTTAAATGCAGTCCTGTCAATCGTTAGGTGTGATCATTTGTGTCTAGGATGCTGAAAACCGCCAATCTTCTTGCTGTCTGTTGATATTTTTCAAAAAAAGTATTTTAAACCTCTGAATGTTTTTTTTAACAGCCTTCTGGTAAACAGTTTTTAAAAGTTGCACCATGGTTTTTTTAATCCAGTTTTAAACAGTTACACCATGGTTATTTTCCCTTTGTTCTGACTTCTTGCTTTTCACCTTGCTTGAAAAGCAGAAACACTGATAGCATGTCCAGGCTGATGCAACTATAAGCAAAGTCAGACAATCTCAAGCACAGTACAGAAAATTTAGGGTAAGAAAAGAAAGACTTGGTAACACGTATCTCTCTAGATGGTTTGTTGTGTAACAGAAGAAGAAATCCAAGTGCAGTGTACTTCTTTCTTTTTTTAAAAAAAAAAAAAAGTGTTTTCCCCCAATCACATAAAACCTCCTATATAAAAAAGATTGAAAAATAAAATTAAAAGAAATAAGAATTACCCATTGTTCTACCACCCAGAGATAAGCACTTGCAGGGATTTCCATTTGAATATCAGAATGGGCAGCATCAGCTTCAGGCACCTACTAGCAGCTCTGAAATTTTACCTCCATGGAGGTTGTAATCAGCTGTATGCTCCAAGCTACTTCACAAGGATGCTGGATGACATTTTGACACATGCAGAAGCTTGCTTTGAATCTGTTGTTCTTAACCATTTGGATCGCTCCAACAACAAAATGTAGACTGAGAGTTTTGAAAGCTAAAGAGAATATAAAGTCATGCTAACAATGGTGAGCCAGTTTCATAGTAATCTTCTTAGGCAACCTATGGGGACGTGGAAGTTGTGCAGGAGCTGTCTTGGAAAGGCAAAGAGCCCAAAATGGTAAGCCTATAGGGGCCATGGATACTGGAATCTAAGAGTCTTCCCATTGGGTCCTAGGAGAAGGACAGCAACACCTCTTGGTGTTGGATTACTGAAGAAGTGAAAGTAAACAGCAGTGATGCATTCTCAGGCTGCATGGTATGGATACACTCTATATAGCAACAGCAGCAGAAGCAGCAGGGAAAAGTAAACTGAAGACTTGAAAATATAGTCATGATATCTAATTGAAATCCAATTTCTTTTCTGATTTCTCATCAATAAAAAGAAATATGCAATGAACACATTGGAACTGTTTTTAAATTTAATTTCTGTGAACATCTGAATAGGAGAAAGACAGACTAGCACGGTGGTGAAATCAGAATAAAGAAGTTGAGGAGGAATGTGATGTTGCTGTCCTGGAACTTGAAACAGAGAAACAAGCAGAGGGCCCTGCAGTGCAATGGAAAGAGTCTGGACTTTGGAGTTAGATTTTTGCCTTGCCGTTTATTATTAATAGCTGTGTTACCCTCAGCATACAAATCCTCCTCTCAGGGTCTCACTCTGCTCTAAAACAGGACTATTTCTACCCATCTCAGAGGGTTGTTAGAATTAAATGAGACCATCTATAAAAAGCAGCTTCCAGTTACAGTATCAGAAACTTAACAGGTGTTTAGGAAAAGGCAGTTGTTATTTTTTTTGAGGGGCAGCCCAGCTTGAATTAAAGCAGGTTAAAACCCACTGGTAAACCAGAGACATGCCCAGCAAGCTCTACAAAAGAACTTATCTCAATGAAAACAAAGGAAAGAGGGAAGAATAAAAGTTTAGACGTAAAAAAATTAGGCGCAATGAATGACTGAAATCAAAGGAATTGAAACTCCAAGATGAGGTGAGTTTCTGCCGTCTTAGCAGAACAGTCCCCCGCCCCCCCCCCCCCCCCCCACTGCAGGCCGAATGTAATGAGAGCTGACCTAGAGTACCTACTTCGCCTAGAAGGCACAGTGACAGCCTCAAGCTGGCAGTGACAGCCTCAAGCTGGCCGCCAAGCTCATCCCCCAAAGCTCTGCACACATTTCACCAGAAAACTCCATCGTCTTCCTGAAGGAACCTGTGAGCAAGGGACTAAGCTTGGGTCATGCTGAAAGAAAATGATACGAAATTTTCCTAATATAAATAGTTGTAGTCAGCATCAGTGAAAAGTCCTTACTCGGAAGAGGGGCAGGAGTGAAAGAGAGTATAAGCCTTGAAATATGTAGAGTGTATTAAACTACTCATCTGAAATAGCAGAGGGCCGGCCCAGTGGCTCAGGCAGTTGGAGCTCCGTGCTCCTAACTCCGAAGGCTGTCGGTTAGATTCCCACATTGGGCCAGTGGGCTCTCAACCACAAGGTTGCTGGTTCGATTCCTCGAGTCTCGCAAGGGATGGTGGGCAGCGCCCCCTGCAACTACGCTGAGCTCCCGGGTGGCTCAGTTGATTGGGGTGAGACCTCTCAACCACAAGGTTGCCAGTTCGACTCCCACAAGGGATGGTGGGCTGCGTCCCCTACAACTAGCAACGACAACTGGACCTGGAGCTGAGCTGCGCCCTCCACAACTAAGACTGAAAGGACAACAACTTGAAGCTAGGCTGCACCCTCCACAACTAAGATTGAAGGGGCAGCAACTTGACTTGGAAAAAAGTCGTGGAAGTACACACTGTTCCCCAATTTAAAAATAATAAAATAAATAAAATAGTGGAGAGATTCTCTGGATAGATGGTTTGTAAACAGGAGTTAGGCTCTACAAGGAACATTTAGCTTTCCCTTTGATTAAATCTCTGTAGAATGTGCCATAAACAGTTGTACTTTCTTAAACAAAAGCAGCTAAAAAATTATAACCCTTCATGAATATCCAGGGCTTGGCATCACTACCATCAGTAAACTGCTGCAGAATGGCTGTACTGTCTTAGGTTTGTACTGGGTGGTGATCATGTGAAATGAAATTTAGAACTTCATTTAGAGGTTCAACACAAAGAACCACTACCGAATGGAAATGAAACTCTGGCTCGAGACCCAAACAACTGCTTTGGAAAACTTTTTGATTTAATTGGACAATACCAATTCTGTTATAGAATCCCAAAGAAAATTCTAATTCCATAAGAGACAGTAAGTTTACTTCAGCAACCCATGCTGCAGTTAGAAGGTCAGCCTTCATAGACTCAGAGGAATTTAGCTTCAAGAACTTGAAGTTTACAGCACAGGTAAATTAGAAAGGAAGAAGTTAAGATCTCTTAGAATTGAGGAGAAGTATGCCTCTGGCTATATAGAGTGAAGACTGTGTGTGAACAGACAGGGCTTCTGAAGAAGTTGATGTTTTAAGTCCTTGAGTCTCACATCTATCAAACCTCATGTGTCTGCTCCAAACTTAAAAAATACCCAGAGAGGTGTGACAGAAGTATCTTATTCAAGTTGTGATTCCAAATGAGGCAGAAATCAAGCTAAACATAATGAACTTGGGGGATAGAAAGTGTAAGGCATATTAGATACCAGAATTTTCTGATGATCACCAAAGGAGATGGTTTGAACTTCGTGGTATAGGTAATTTTTTATGTTACCTTCTTGTCCCTCCTCTTGGAGGGTGGGTGAGGGTCCATAGATAGTAAATAAATGGGGTTGCAGGTCATGCCAGTTCCCATGGCCTGGTGACCTTTTGGGTGGATATCCAAAATCAAAGAAACAACGTAGAGCCATAAATCAAAGGGAACATGGAGAAAAAGGGCAGGATTGTGTCTTCTACACTACAGGAGGCTTTCTACAGAATAAGAGAACTTCTGACCCCCTTCTCAGGTATCTACCTGAATCAGGTAGACTAAAGAAACTAAACACTGTATCAGCACCCTCGTCAGAGATCCGACTGAAATGGTTTCCTTCCTGATTGTCACAGGAAGGAAAAATAAAAGCCATGTTTCAAGTAGCTGTTGACTTACCACAGTCGTTTGCGAAGGCCAGAAGACAGCTGTTCTATCGTGGGGGCTGAGACAGGAGATGAACATGTAAATCTGGTCAGATGTACCGGGCACAGTGAAGGATAGACATCATGCTGTACGCCACATGGCAGCGATTCCTTACCTCTGGGGAGATTCTCGTAGGCCAGGGATAAATGTAGTAGTAGGTCTCTTTCCTAACTCCATTTACCAGAAAATTGAGAAGAGGCAAAGACACATTTTGTGGAGGACAGATGATAATCATAGTAGAAAAGCAAATTTTCATTCGTATGAAAAATTTTAAAACAGAGTTTAAGTTGAAAAAATTACATTTCTTTTAAGTTTTTAAGTTATATTTTTAACTCTAAACAATATGAGTTTCATGATTTTTTTCTTTTTGAATTTGAGTAACCCTTCAGCCATTCTCCAAAGATTGGTTAATGAAGTGTGTGGACTGGGCATATTTTCCATATCACTGAACTTATCCATGATTATTTGCCTAACGTATTGAAGGACATATGAATCAACTCCAGTTAGTGTCAAGTTCAGTTCCTTAAGTCAAGCCTATGTTTAATCTTAGTAAATGCTAATTGGAATTTAAAGAGGCCAAGTCACTGGAAAACAAAATGGAACTTAGGCTCATAACTAGTCCTCTTGAGATCAAGAAGAAACATATTGGAAAGTGCCTATAATTCAAGGAACTGGTCATTTGGAGTTAGAGGGTGGTTATCTACTTTAAACAATCCAAATAAAACTGTTAAGGAAAGAAATCTGTTTTCTAGTCAGATGATTATCTAGCTATTGTTTGGACTTTGGATAAACTCAGGCTTATTGGTCAAAAATATACTTTATAGACTGACTGGCAAAGCTCAACTTAAATGCTGCAGACACACCGCCCTGGAAGCTTACATTTCAGAAGGTTATAAATAACTAACTTCAGCCTAATCAGAGGTCGAGAAACTTTTTTGTAGAAGGCCAGATAGTAAATTTTTAAGGCTTTGCCGGCCGGCCAAGAGCTGTGACTGTCACCACAGTCTAGCACAACTACTCGGCTCTGCTGTTGCAGGGCAAAGGCAACAGATAAACAAATGAGCATGGCAGTGTTCCACAAATAAATACACACATACACAAATACCTTTATACGGAGTTTCAGTTAATTTTCACATCACAAAATAATTTAAAAAAAACGTTTTCCACCATTTGAAAATATGAAAATCATTCTTAGCTCGTGGGTTATGCACAAACAGGTGACAAGCTGCACTGGGCTGGGGCTTGTAGTTTGCTGACCATTTGTCTACAAGTAGAAAGTCTTAGAACGTGGGAAAAAAGTTGCTGTACATCAGTTTCTCTTCAGTTTCTTCTCTTATATAGAGATGCCATCATGCCATGCCTCTCGGGAATGTTATCAAATAAAATTAGAGACTGGATGAGATACACATGCCAGGCATTTTTGACTCTTGTTCATTAGAGGGGCAATGCTTTCCGCTAACTTTCTGCTGTAGTGGTTGTAAAAACTACCTTAACTCTGGAGTGTCTTTTTCTAAATAATGGAAGCTGAAGGTTTTCTCGGGATATTACAGGAAGAAGAGAGGCAGCACTTCAGTTTTATCTAAATATTTCCTGGCTTTCTTCCCAGTGGTTTATTCCTGACAGTTCTGATACTTTTTCACAGCTTCATTCCACCTTGTATTCAGTCAATTTTGTAAGCTGTTGCTTTGGATCTGACAGAGAGAACTAAATGAGACGTGTGGTGTACAGATTGGAGCCACTCATTATTTCCTTGAGTTTTTGAAGGCCAGATACCTCACAAGACAAATTAATACTATTTTATTTCCATTTATTTCTGAAATGTGGCTCATGATGTTATTTGTAGGTGAAGGCAATGCATTAAAAGCTTAGTAGTTGAGAAGAGTGAAATGCACCCTTGCGTTCTCTTGATTAATTGGAAAATAGTATTGCTGTCAAATTCAAAATTAATTAATGTGTTTTCAGGTTGTTTATAGTCATTGAATTATCTGTCATTGGTTTTGTTTAAAATTTTCAGGTGGAAAAACCTTGCAGTGGTGGGCAAGATTTGCTTCTTTATCCAGCTAAGAGAAAGCAGCTTTTGAAAAGTGAACTGGACGCTGACAAAGTGCCTTCATCCCCACTACCTGCTCCAAAACAAGTCACATCGTTAAAAGGATGTCCAACAGTTATGCCAGGAGACTTTAAAGAGAAAGTTGCAGAGCTGCTAGGGAAATACTCAAGTGGTCTTTGGGCCAGTGCACTCCCCAAAGCATTTGAGGACATGTACAAAGTGAAATTCCCCGAGGATGCCTTAAAAAATCTTGCCTCGCTTTCTGATGTATGCACCGTAGACTACATTTCCGGAAACCCCCAGAAGGCCATTCTCTATGCTAAGCTTCCATTGCCCACTGACAAAGTCCTGAAGGATGCAGAACAAGCACATGGCAATCATGATATCAAGGCTATGGTTGAACAGGAATATTTGCAGATAGAAGAGAACATTGCCGGAAGTGCTGATACTGTTGTGGATACAGTTCCTCCGTTAATCATCCCAACTGAGGCATCCCCGTCTGTATTGGTGGTTGAACTGAGCAACACAAATGAAGTGGTTATCAGGCAAGTTTTATTTTCTAATTGTTTAGGGTCCTGGTGTACTGTTGTTACTTGGCTGTTCTTCCCATGCTGGGAGGTGAGGAAGAATAATATATTCTAAGTGCTAAGAGTTACAATGAAGTACAATACCATATTCTTCTTTTTTCATATCTTACACATTTCTCTCAGCTACAAGAACTTTTTTTGTCTGTATCTCTTACGAGATTGAATTTTTATTTCTTCTACGTTATGGTTGTATAAGTACATTTGGCTCTCCCAGTAGATGGTAAGCATCTTGAAATCAGAGTACTTAAAAAATTAATCTCTACATATATTCTTAGTATTTGTTAAATGTTCAAAATATACAACTATTCTTGTGAGAAAAGATTACTAACAGTTTTAAAAATTGGAATGACCACATGGCCTGAACATGAAAAAGATATCTACATCAAAAGCATAATGGCAGTGTTTAGCATATTAATGTACAGCATGATGGTAACAAACGATACCTAGTCCACAGAAAAAGCAAGCTGCCCAGTAGGTAGTTAATGCTATTTAATCTGGGACTCTGTGGCATCTCCTAAAGGTTGAAATAGCTAAACACCACCTTCCTAGTAGCATATATCAGATTACTCGTAGACCTTAGACCCAAAGGTGCTCTGGTTCTTGAGCCTTTTGACACCACTGCCTGGGAGGAGGAGTCATTGCCCAAGTGGCTGATGATAACTGGAATTACAAAAAAAACCCAGCAACAAAAAACAAAAACCAGAAAACCACAGTCCAGCTCCAGATGCTTGCCATGAACTTTTGGAGAAAATGTAGAATACTCAGAAAACATTGAAAGACTGTAATTGGAAGTTTCTGACTCAGGGTAAAGAATGGGAACCGGTGTATCTGGACCACTGGAGGCACCAGGTTAGGGTATGACTGTGGCTGGACAAAGCAGAAGGCCGAAGCAGAGCAGAGCCCGGGCTTCTACAACTACAGTGTTCTTATGTTTTGGGCTGTTACTCCCCCAGAGCCATGGCTGAGCTGGGAAGGCCCAAAGAAAGATGACAAAAAACTAAGTCCTTCAATGAAATAATAGATCAAAAATATTAAGCTCTTCTATTTCAACAAACTAAGTCTGAATGGATAATGAAATGAGAATCCAGTATCTTGGAATGCTCAAACTAGAAGAATGTACAGAAACTTTAGAGAGGTCTTATTTTATACAGGGGTGGTAAATGTATAAAGCTTTTAGTCTAAGACGTGGTATGGCCTGAAGATATAAATAGACTGCTAAGGGTTAGGGGTCCCACTATGGTTCACTAATAAATTCAGGTAAAGGAAGGTTGATGGGCCCATTGCTAACTTTTACCATTTGGCATTATAAAAAAAAAAAATCTAAGTCTGCCTCCTTGGCAGGGTCTTTTGGTGTCTGTTACCAGTAGTCCTTGGTCTCGTTGTCAGACACCAAGCCCCCAGCACTAGCCTGGATCCGTCATGTGATTTCTGATTTCTTACCAAAGGGTTGACAGGAGTTTGGGTCAGTTCTAGGACTTCAGTAGGAGGGTTCCAGTCTATTCCAGGATGATGAGGATCAGGGTCCTCAGGTTATCTAGATCCCCTTTTCCAGGGTAAGTTGGAATCCTGGAGTCAGCATTGCACATGTTCAGCACAGGGAATGTCTGCCGTTAGGCTGATCCTAGGCCAGGGCATGCGCCCCTGCCCTGAAGACAGCAGATTCCAGCTGGTCCAAGACCTGTTCTAGACCTGCATCTCCACCCAGGCCGTCAGTGGGCTGGAAACTAGGCCTGTGACTCACAAACGGTCCGGAGAGGTGCTGGAGCAGAACCCTCGGGTCACGTATGGGAGTCTCTTGTCTCCGGTCTCAGAAATTAACTTGGTACAACTTTGTACTTACGGCTTACCTAAATTGGCCTGCATATGTTCATTGCCCACTTGCTCAGATAATTTGGGGACAATGTATGACCTCATTCTTATCACTACTCACTGTCATACCAACTGTAACATCACCCCCCTACCCTCGCCAAGCTGTGCAGAGAGCAGAAGTTGCCTGCCGATCTCGTGCTGCTTCTTACCACCTTCCCGCTCCCTGGCAGGAGCCTGTGCTAGCAGACTACCAAGCCACAGGTTACAGCTCCCAGGCCTGTAACAGCGCTACAGGGAGTTCCTGTGAGACTCCGGGTCCCAGGAAATGGTCACCTTTGCGGCAGAATTGCAGATCTGCTAGGAGACTATTTAGAGCCAAGAGTGCAGCTACATTCCAGGCAGTACCTTAACATTTGTAAAGCTCAATAAACTTAAATGATAGAGTATGACGAATCTCCTATAGCTGTTTCTGGAGTAAGTGATATGTGTGTACTAACTTGTTTTAAAAATAGCCATTGCCTTAAAAAAGGCATTCTTTCCATTTGTGTAGGACTTTTTAAAGCGTATTTTTTTTTTTTTTTTTTTTTTTCCCCTCATAATGAATAGGTTGACTCTGGTGTCTTTTGCCCTGTTGATAATTACCAAGAATACGTGAAGACACTCCAGAAGGAGTAGTACCTTCATGCTCTATAGGGCCACTTGGGCCCGAAGTAAAAGCTAGAACAACACAAAGAACAGTGTACTCATGGCAGATCCGCCATCTCCCTGGGCAGGTGACAGCATAGCCTTCTAGCTGAAAAGTCTCCATCCTCTGGCTGCGACAGCTCCGGTCACAGGAGCCAAGCTTAATTCATCAGGTTTTTACATCCTGTAAGGAGGCCTTTGACGGAATTGTCTCTGCAGACTGAAGGGCAAAAACACAACAGCCTATTTGTGGCAGAAAGGAAATAGTATGTTTTGATAACATAAAGTGGGGCAAGGTGACTGTAGTTGTCCACAGCAGGAAATTGTAGAAAGAGATAGGAAATAACCTGAAAAAGTACTTCTTAGAAAGCATACAATTTAAGAGGCATTTAGCTAGGACACGTTATCTCTTTTAAGGGTGTCAGAACTCTATATTTCGTTTTAATGTGTTCAGATTTGTTCAGTAAGTTAGGGAGAGGTGGTCACAGTTGTGTTTAATGTGTTTAAGTCTTTGTTTTTCTTTAGTAAAATTTCTTTGGTTTTCAGAGCTTGAGCTTTGTTCAGACCCAGCCTTAGTTAAGGCAAAACTGTCAACTAGATGTTCTTCCAGTATAATCTGCAAAGATCTGCAGCAGCCTTAGTCAGAATCTTAAGTTGACTCTGCTTATCTGGTCTCCATCAGTGTCTCCATTTTCCATCAAGTCTTCTTCCCTTCCCTTCCTTTCCCTCCCTTCCCCTTCCCTTCCCTGGAGTCTTTTCTCAGCCTCAACCTCCCAAAGACTCTGCAGCTGCTGGATTGTCCGGCATTTGATCTGTTCTGTGGTGCACTGGACCTTATTTCTTTTTGCATCAGCTCCGCAATATTATATTTTTCTTTATCAAGATACAAATGTTGCTAAACACATGTTGTCCTCCCTGTTGATATAAACAAGTCTGAGACTGGAACCAAAGGTGGCAGTAGAAAAGCAGTAACGTTAATGAATTCCTGTAGATTGCCTCCTTCTGCGTTGCTTCATTTGTGTTCTCTCCCTGTAACTAATTCAGGTATGTGGGCAAGGACTATTCTGCTGCTCAGGAGTTAATGGAAGATGAGATGAAGGAGTATTACAGTAAGAACTCGTCCGTCACACCAGTCCAGTCTGTGCATGTTGGGCAATTGCTGGCCGTAAATGCCGAGGAGGACGCCTGGTTACGGGCACAGATCATCTCAATAGAAGAGAACAAAATAAAGGCAAGCTCTGTTTACTTTGTCATAGCATTATAAAGACAAGCACATAAATTTTCGAATAAAATGTTGCTTCTCGTAGTGTATCCTAAGGACACAATGCATAAAGTGTATCTAGTTTTCTCCAGCTGAAAAGATAATATCTATACAAGATGATCACTGTCAGCTTTTGAGTCAGTGGTAGTTACGGTATCTCAGAGATTCAGTTAACAAAAAAGGAAAGAAAGAAAACAAAATTCTCCTCCCTGGGAGTATCCATAGCCCAGTATGCAATCAGGAAGAGCCCTTTATTCCCATTCCTGGGGAACATGTAATAAATACTGATCAGCGCTCTGTGGGCTTTTGGTCAAGATCAGTACTTTGGAGCGAGGGAAGCGACACAGTCAGAGTAGAGGACCTTCCTCCGCCCTCTTCTGCAGTCACCTGAGGAGACCCCCAAACAGGGCCTGGGACATGCTCTGAGTCTTGGCCTCTGGGTCATCTTGGAAAGGTCAGAGAGCTCTTGCACCATCTCCTTCACCCGCAGGCCCCAGGACTTCCCGACTTGGCCATATTCCTGCTGCTCACCTCTGTCCCGCCGCCTCTTCTTTCCCTCAGTGCAGAGACCGAGACCTGGAACTCTCTCTCCCGCAAGGCACAGTTTTATCTAGATTTTCTGTTTCTGTGGCCTCTGTTCCATAATATAAAACTTGTTCCTGAAACTAATATGATATTGTACATCAACTGTAATTGAAAAATAAATTTTAAAAAATTTAAAAAATAAAAGCTGCCCCTTGTGCCAGTGTCAGCCCCTGGCAAACAATCTCTCTTGTGTCACTAAGTGCAAATAACCATTCCTGAACCCAGGCTTAAGTCAATCGGGTACTCTCTCCTGACACCCCTGCCTTCAAGCACAACATCAGGAGGTGAGAAAGGGTTGCTTGCTGTTTCTTACCCAGTTTGTTCAGTAGGAGAGGCGCTGCCACCCAGTCACAGAGAAATTTAGGAAATTCCGTAAGCAAACCTACGAAGATAAAACTTTTAAGCAATTTGATCTGACTTGAAAAATCTGAAAATTGGCTACCAGTTTGGGAGTTTTCTTATAAAGTTAAATACTTAAGTATATGACCCTTAAGTATATGCACAAGAGAAAACATAGGTCCACAAAAAGGCTTTTACACACATTTGTAGCAGCTTTGTTTTTATAATAATAGTCCCAAATTGGAAGCAACCCAAATGTTCACCAGCAGGTGAATGTATAAACACGTTATAGTTTATCCATATCATGAAGTACTGTTCGACAGTAAAAAGGCATGAACTACTGAAAACTCAATCACATGGATAATATCTCACAGACTATCAAGAGAAAGAAACCTGACACAAAAGAGTTACACTGAGTGATTCCATATAAGAACAGATAAAGTGTAGCTGTAGTGATAGAATCAGATCAGTAGTTGCCTGGGACAGGAGGTAGAGGGAAGTTAATTGCAAAAGGAGGGGCAAGAGGGAAGTTTTGGGAAAAGATGTGGTCTATTATCTTTTTTTTTTAATTTATTTTTTATTTTTTTAAATTGAAGTTTATTGGGGTGACAATTGTTGGTAAAGTTACATAGATTTCAGGTGTACAATTCTATAATACATTATCTGTATCTCACATTGTGTGTTCACCACCCAGAATCAGTTCTCTTTCCATCACCATATATTAGACCCCGTTTACCCTCTTCTAGAGCCCCCATCCCCCTTACCCTTTGGTAACCCCTAACCTATTGTCTATGTCTATGAGTTTTTCCTTCATTTGTTTATCTTGTTCTTTTATTGCTTTCAGTTTTATATACCACATATCAGTGAAATCATATGGTTCTCTACTTTTTCTGTCTGACTTATTTTGCTTAGCATTATAATCTCAAGATCCATCCATATTGTCACAAATGGTACTATTTCATCTTTTCTTACCACCGAATAGTATTCCATTGTGTATATATACCACAACTTCTTTATCCATTTATCTATCGAAGGACATTTTGGTTGTTTCCATGTCTTGGCCACCATAAATAAAGCTGCAATGAACATCGGAGCACACGTGTCTTTATGGATAAATGTTTTCAGATTTTTTGGGTAGATACCCAGGAGAGGGATTGCTGGGTCATATGGCAATTCTATTCGTAATTCTTTGAGGAACCTCCACACTGCCTTCCATAACGGCTGCACCAGTCTGCATTCCCACCAACAGTGTATGAGGGTTCATTTTTCTCCACAGCCTCTCCAACATTTGTTACTATTTGTCTTGTTGATGATAGCCATTCTGACTGGGGTGAGGTGATATCTCATTGTGGTTTTGATTTGCATTTCTCTGATGATTAGTGATGTTGAGCATTTTTTCATATGTCTATTTGCCATTTGTATGTCCTTTTTGGAGAAATGTCTCTTCAGGTACTCTGCCCATTTTTCAATTGGGTTGTTTGTTTTTTGTTGAGTTGTATGCGTTCCTTGTATATTTTGGATATTAGCCCCTTATTGGAGGCGCTGTTTGCAAAAATCTTCTCCCATTCAGTTGGTTTCCTCTTTATTTTGTCGATGGTTTCTTTTGCTGTGCAGAAGCTTTTAAGTTTCATATAGTCCCATTCATTTATTTTACCTTCTACTTTCCTTGCCTTTGGAGTCAAATTCATAAAATGCTCTTTGAACCAAGGTCCGTAAGTTTAGTACCTATGTTTTCTTCTTTGCAGTTTATTGTTTCAGGTCTTATGCGTAGGTCTTTGCTCCATTTTGAATTAATTTTGGTATATGATGACAGATAGCAATCCAGTTTCATTCTTTTGCATGTGGCTTTCCAGTTCTCCCAGCACCATTTTTTGAAGAGGCTGTCTTTTCTCCATTGTATGTTTTTTGCTTCTTTGTCAAAAATTATCTGTCCATATTTATGTGGCTTTATTTCTGGGTTCTCAGTTCTATTCCATTGGTCTGTGTGTCTGTTTTTCTGGCCGTACCATGCTGTTTTGATTATTGTAGCCCTGTAATACAAGCTAAAGTTAGGGAGTGTGATACCTCCGGCATTGTTCTTTTTTCTTAAGATTGTTTTGGCTATTCAGGGTCTTTTGTGGTTCCATACAAATCCGATAATTTTTTTGTTCTATTTCTTTAAAAAATGCCATTGGGATTTTGATGGGGATTGCATTAAATCTGTTTATTGCTTTAGGTAATACGGCCATTTTAACTATGTTGATTCTTCCAGTCCATGAGCACAGAATGTCTTTCCATTTCTTTGTGTCTTCTACAATTTCTTTTAAAAATATAGTTTTTAGCATGTAGGTCTTTCACATCCTTGGTTAAGTTTATTCCTAGGTATTTTATTCTTTTTGTTGCAATTGCAAAAGGAACTGTTTTTTTTTTAAATTTCTTTTTTCTGAGATTTCATTGTTAGTATATAAGAATACAATGGACTTTTGTACGTTGATTTTGTAGCCGGCAACTTGACTGTATTCGTTGATTGTTTTTAATAACTTCTTGGTGGAGTCTTTAGGATTTTCTATATATAGCATCATGTCATCTGCAAAGAGTGACAGTTTAACTTCTTCATTCCCAATTTGGATGCCTTTTATTTCTTTCTCTTGCCTGATTGCTCTGGCAAGGACTTCCAACACTGTTGAAAAGCAGAGGTGATAGGGGAGAGCCCTGTCGTGTTCCTGAACATAGAGCAAAGGGCTTCAGTTTTTCACCGTAATTATGAGATTAGCTGAGGGTTTGTCATAGATGGCCTTTATTATGTTAAGGTATTTTCCTTCTATACCTATTTTATTAAGTGTTTTAATCATAAATGGATGTTGTGTCTTGTCAAACACTTTTTCTGCATCAATTGATGTAATCATTTGATTTTTGCCCTTTATTTTGCTTATGTGATATATCACATTGATGGATTTGCATATATTGAACCATCCTGGTGCCGCTGGGATGAACCCCACTTGGTCGTGATGAATACTCTTTTTAATGCTTTCTTGCATTCGATTCGCTAGAATTTTGTTTAGGATTTTTGCATCTGTATTCATCAGAGATATTGGTCTATAGTTTTCTTTTTTTGTGCTGTCCTTACCAGGTTTTTGTATCAGGGTAATGTTGGCCTCATAAAATGAGTTAGAGAGTATAGTCTCTAATTCAGTTTTTTGGAAGAGTTTGAGTAGCACAGGTATTAGATCCTCTTTGAAGGTTTGGTAGAATTCACTAGTGAAGCCATCTGGTCTCGGACTTTTGCTTTTGGGAAGGTTTCAGATGACTGATTCAATTTTCTTACTGGTGACCGGTCTATTTAGATTTTCCAATTCTTCATGATTCAGCCTAGGAAGGCCATATGTTTCTAAGAACTTGTCCATTTCTTCTAGGTTATTGAATTTGGTGGCACATAGTCCTTCAGTGTATTCTTGGATGATGCTTGGCATCTGTGGTAACTTCCCCTCTTTCATTTCTGATTTTGTTTATTAGTGTCTTTTCTCTTTTTATCATAGTGAGTCTAGCCAAGGGTTTGTCAATTTTATTAATCTTTTCATAGAACCAGCTCTTTGTCACGTTAATTTTTTCTATTGTCTACCCTGATTGGGGTCATAAATATTGATGACTGTTATGTCTTCTTGTTGTGTAGTCCCCTTTATCGTTACGAAATGTCCATCATTGTCTCTTGTTACCTTTTTATCCTGAAGTCTGCTTCATCTGATGTAAGTATGGCTACAGATGATTTCTCTAGGTACCATTTGCTTGGAGTGTCAATTTCCACCATTTCACTTTGAGTCTATGTTTGTCCTTGTAGCTGAGATGTGTCTCTTGGAGGCAGCATATGGTTGGGTTTCGTTTTTTTTTATCCAATCTGCTACTCTGTGCCTTTTTATTAGTGAGTTTAGTCCATTTACATTTAGGGTGATTATTGATATATGAGGATTTCCTATCATTCTATCTTTGGTTTTCTGGTAAGACTGTGGCTCCATTATTTCTTTGCCTTTTTAGTGTTGTCTGTTATTTCTGTGTGGTGGTGTTCTGTGATTTTTCCCTCTTTCTTCTTTTATTACATTATATATTTCAGTTCTGGATTTTTTTCAAGTGGTTACCATTAAGTTTATGTAAAAGAAAGTTTCATATTTAGAGTATTCCATTTTCTTCAGCATGCTTACTTTTTCCATTCCCATATTCTGGTTCAGGCCTTTATTCTCCCCCCTTTTATGTTTTGGTTGTCACAAATTATCCCTATTTATGTTGGTCAAATAGTCTCCTTCAGTATTTCTTGTAGTGCAGGTCGTGTGTTAGAAAATACCCTCAGCTTCTGTATGTCTGGAAAGGTCTTTATTCCTCCTTCATATCTGAAGGGAATCTTTGCTGGATATATTATTCTTGGCTCATAATTTCTCTCTTTCAATGGTTTGAATATTTGGTTCCACTCCCTCCTGGCTTGTAGAGTTTCTGCTGAAAAATCTGCTGATAATCTAATGGGCTTTCCTTTGTAGGTTACCGTCTTCTTTTCCCTGGCTGTCTTGAGGATTCTTTCTTTGTCGTTAATTTTTGACAGCTTCAATACTATGTGCCTTGGAGAAGGCCTGTTGGGGTTGAGGTAATTAAGTGTTCTATTTGCTTCTTGGATTCGAGGATCCATTTCTTTCCACAAGTTTGGGAAGTTCTCGTTGACTATTTGTTTGAATATACTCTATGTTCCCTTCTTTCTTTCTTCTTCTGGTATGCCTATTATTCTTATATTGCTCTTTCTGATGGAGTCAGAAAGTTCTTGTAGAGTTCTTTCGTTTCTTTTAAGTCTCAAGTCTCTTTCTTCTTCCATCCATGTCATTTCCAGATTTCTATCTTCGATGTCACTGATTCTTTCCCCCATCTGGTCAACTCTACTACCTAAGCTGGCTGTTTCATTCTTCATTTCATTTATTGAGTTCTTAATCTCCAGAAATTTTATTTGGTTCTTTTTTAAAATTTCAATCTCTTTGGTAAAATGTTCATTTTGTTTTTTGATTGTGTTCTTGAGTTCATTAAACTGCCTGTCTGTGTTTTCTTGCTTCTCATTGAGTTTTTTAAGAACTGCAACCTTGAATTCTCTGTCATTTAAATCACATATTTCCATGTCTTTAAGTTCATCTTCTGGAGACTTCATTTTCTTTCTGAGCTGTCTTGTTGCTTTGGTTATTCATGGCAATGAATGATTTATTATTTCTCTTTCTAGGCATCTACAGGAGTGGGTTCTGCAACAGGTTGATAGAAAGAGGTCTTTCTTTTGTTTTCCAGTAGGTGTTGGTAGAATGTTTTATTTTCTCTCCGACTGCAGCCTTTTATTCTCTCATGCACAGTAGTGTTATATTTTCTCTGCACTATTCCAGCTTCTCACACAGTGGGGCAATTCCCTAGAAGGTGGGTTTCTCCTCTTTAAACAGTTCGCCTGGGTCATGGGGTGCAGCCTCCGTGTGGGGATGTGGAGAGCTTCTAAAGTTCCAAAGCTCTTCCTGCACCAGATTTAGAGCCCGTATGTTTCAGCAGTTCTGTTTACTCCTGCAGGGATCCGCCGAGATAGGTGGGGTCAGGGGTGGGGAGGGTTGTGAGAGGTGGCCCAGAGCAATGGTGGCGACCACCACCACAGCTGGTCCTGCTTCCACAGCTCCCTCTCCTTTGCGGGAACTAGTTGGGCTGTGAATCTGTGTCTGAGGACCACAATTCTCAGAACTGCAAATATTCTGTTCTTTTGATCTGACACTGCTACTGTTCCGCTTCTAGCACCGGGCAGGTGGGGGCGGGGTGAGCTCTGAGAGGGTCCAGAGGGGGCAGCTAGTCTCAGTGCCTAAGGTTTCTTCTGTTCTCTGCGGCAGTGAGGGCTTAAACCACCGTTTTCAGCCTTCTTCCCTCAGTCTTTTCTCCAAGGTCTCTGCCGTGAGCGTTGGGTTGAGCCGTGTTATGTGTTGTCCCCTCAGCCTCTATTATCTTGATTATGGTGATTATGTGGGTATCTACCTTTGTCAACACCCATCAAACTATACTTTAAATGGGCATTTTTTAAATTCAATGTAAATTGTTCTTGGATAAAGTTTGAAAAAACAAATCTGAAAAAGCTAAGGACCAAGTTGCTAACTGGCCAGCAGAGAGCACAGTGCAATTAGCAGCTCGGGTGCTAGTCCCGACTCTGCCTGTTTAATGGTTGTGTGCCCTGGTCAAGTCCCTCCATTCCCCTGGGCCTGCTAAGCAAAGGAGTTGGACTAAATGATTTATAGTCTGAGATTTTGGCCCCCAAGGACTCTCCTTAGCTTTCCCTTCTCTGTAGCTGGAATGCCCTTTCCTGGGGACATCACATGTCCTCGCTGGCATCTCCTCTGGAAAGAAAACCACAGAGGGGCCAACCTTTAACACAGGTGTGTTTGAAGGAGTGGGGATGAGAAATGTTTGAGAAAGGGTACCAGAACCAAAGCCAGAGTGCCCCTCAGTGGAAGGTCAGGACCCCAGGAAGAGAGATGGCGCTGGGGCAAAGGGTGGTGAGGGCAGGTTAGCACATTTCAGAAACCTTAGGGTAGCAGGGCCAGGAAGTCTATCTAGGTCATTAGGACCCCATCACTGCTTTCTGCTCACTGAGAAACCTGAGTGGCCTCTAGTGGATAGGGGATAACTGCCCCAAGCGTTCCTGGATAAACTTCTACTTCCCGGCCATTCTCCTGCTTTTAGAAAGTTCAACAGAACTTAAAACTATTTGAAGGCATAGAGATTTCTTATGAAGAAATGAACTATACACAAACTCTAGTGACACATTAACAGTGCAACCGTGTTTGCAATAAATAAAGCAAATATTCCACAAGGCTGTCTCCCAGTCTGAAACCTATAGGACAAAAAGCACGTGTGTCTCCTTTCTTCCTTGCCTCTACTATGGTAGTTTAAGCTCTGGAGTCATTTAAACCTGAGTCCAAGTCCCAGCTCTGCCATTTCCAGCTGTGTGGCTTTGGAAAAGATATTTAACTTCTCTGATTCCTTACCTGTAAACTCAGATGCTACCATCATCTGCTTGACATACGAGTACTTTTCATTCTTTTTTTTTTTCACTATTCTGGGGTGGGGGACAAGACAGACCAGTCCTTGTTCTTAAGAAGCTTATCATATTCTAGTGAAAAAAAGACAGATAATGAGCAAGTAAGTACACAAGAAATAAATGAGACAATTTAAGTACAGTGAAGGAAATAGCCACAGTGCTGTAATAGAAAATAACTGTAATGGAAAATAAGCAGGGAGATGTGCTCTGGTTTATTTGCGCCAAAAATTGTTCCAGTACCTGTGTGGGGAATGGATTGTAGTAGGGCAAAGAGGGAAAGTAAGACCAGTTAGCTACTGCAATAGCCAGCAGCTTGTGAGCTGAATTAGGGTGGCAGTAGCGGAAACAGAAGTAATAGGGCACATTCAGGATGGATTTGGAGGTAGAACTGCCAGGACACTAGTTCACTGGATGTGGAAGGTAAGAAAGAAGATTCAGGATGGCTGCTGGGTTTGGGAATTGAGCAACTGGGTGGAGAATGGTGCCCTTTATTGAAATTGGCAAGTCAGGGAGAAGAACCAGATTATAGGAGAATCAAGAATTTGTAGGCCCTCTTAGGTATGAGACTAGCTGTCACATTTCACATGGATGAGCTTGGAGCTCAGGGAGAAGTCAGGACTGGAGAAATATCAGGTGGGAGGCATCAGCATATAGGCGCTACCTGAAGTCATGGGGCCAGATAAGATCGCTTAGAGAAAGAATACCCATAGAAAGGATAAGGGGACCTGGAACCAGGCTCTGAAGTGTGCCAGGATTTAGATAGTGGGCATAAGAGGAGCAGAGAAGACTGTAAGAATGGCCAAAGGAGAAAGAAAACCAAGAAGGCAGTGTCATGGAAACCAGAACAAGAAAGTGTTTCATAAAGGAGGGGCGACCAGCTGAGAGCTGTAGGCTGGTATTAGGAATAAAAAGGGTAGCTTGGCATATTGTACAGTAGTAGTAAGCTTGTAAGACAGCAGTAGTTGTAGCAGTTCTGGCCTGATCTTGTTCCGCACATGCCCATGAATCAGACAGGGATGAAATTTTCCCTTTATATGGGGAAACCTCAGCTAATTGGCAAGTCTTGTTTCTCTTGAACGATGCCATGCCTGGCAGCGAGTACTGATTCCCTCCTTGCTTTCCACAGACCTTGGTGAGTGTAAGTAACAGGAACCTGGGTACACCCCCTAAGGTTGGCCTGACCCACACCCACATTACTCAGGTAACTGGGAGACCTCCCGCCACTTGGTGGTGCCAGAGACCCAGGAATTGACTGGGGCCTGTTGCCAGGATTTATGAGCCTCCTCGTGCTGGTCCTAGGCCATTAGAGAGAAGCACTGCTTACGACTACTGAAGAGAGCAAAGGACGCAGGGCACATTGTGGTGAGAGCCAAATTGGGTGATCCGTTTCATAAACTTCAGCTGCCATGTAAATATATGGTATCCTGATTCAAAAAAAAAAAGAAAACAAGCTCCAAACATTTGTTACAAACCCTTTGAAGAGTTTAGAGCAGTTACTCTTTAGTCTCTTCGTGCTAGGAAATATATTCTAAATTTCCCAGAAATCATGATTTTACATGTTGTGTCCTGTTGTCGGATCATGTTATCGCCACTTTAAGTCTGGGAAGAGCACAATCCAAGTTGTAGGTGGTGGTAGCTCTGAAAGGAAACAAAAGCTGCCTGAATCCTGAGGTTGTGGGAAGGAAGAACAGGTGCTGATTTGGGACTGGAGCAGAGGACCTGTCTGCTGAAACGGCTGGCTGCCTGACACGGGGACTCTGCCAGAGACAGGCCTCAGGCAGCATTGAGTTAAGATACGGACTCTCATTGATGAGCCTTTCCCATGTGGGATACACACACCGCACCAGCCCAGTTATCGGTGATCAGGGAGAGGTGTTAGTGGTCTCTGCCCTTTTTCCCCTTCGATTCTCTGCTGGAGAGAATTTTTGTTTTGTATGTTTAATACTGTAACCAAGGTACTAAGAAGCTGTGAATTTTGTTTTCCTGCAGAACGTAGGACTCTCTGTTACTTGATCTTTCTTTGCTATCCCTTTGCCCTGGATTTTGTTGTGGTTTTGTTTTTGTAATAACCATCATCTACTTTAATTAGAGAAGCACACTAGGTATTCACCACTTTCCCTCAGATTCTTAGTTATCTGTCTAAACCACAGCTTAATGTTTTCAGATTTTATTTTTCTCAAAAAAGTCTTTATTCCTTTTCAAATGAAGGTTTTATTAATACTTTAAAAATAATATCCAGGATCTTATTTATCTGTGCTGATGGTGAGGCAGTGCTGTGCAGGTTTCTGTACACACAGAACTCTGTCCGGCCGTACCCAGGCCTTTTATGTACTGAGCTGCATGAAGGCCTAACCTGTCTTAACACCCTGAAGAAAACAAAAACAGAAGCAGAAAGTATCTGCTTTTACAGTACAGAATTCAATGTTATCCAGCCATGACCTCATTGTTGTCATTGGCAGAAAGCATCTCAGTCCCTGGAAGCATAATAGCCGAGAGCAGCCATCGCACGTGCTGCTTTGGGGATTTAGAATCTGATAAGTGCCACCCGACTGACGCTCTCTAGAAACAAATCCTGCTGCTTGAGGCTGCCAGTCCTTAGTGGAAGTGTGTAAATCAAAAGGAATGAGGCGAGGCAGGCGTTACTGTGAATGGGAGGGTGCAGCAGTCAGGGCTGCAGAGCCAGACAGGCGTGCTGCTGGGCAGCGAGGCGGCGAGTTCAGCAGCCTTCCCTTCTCTCGCCGTTGACAATGGCGCAGTGGAAGAGTGGGGCCTGGGGGTCAGGAGCTCCGCTTCCCTCTTCCCAGCCCAGCCTTTCTCTTCTGGGCTAAGTCGGAGGCACCTCTCCTGGCATTTCCCGGGCAGTGTAGCGCCACTTAACATGACGACTATGGAATAAACTGGAACCAATTAAGTGCACCAAGTGATTTTTTAAGAATGGAGGATAAAGACTTTTATTTGAACCTAAATATTGTTGTTTTTGTTATTATTAGGTATGCTATGTTGACTATGGATTTAGTGAAAATGTTGAAAAGAGCAAAGCGTACAAATTAAACCCCAAGTTCTGTTCACTCTCATTCCAAGCTACAAAGTGTAAGCTAGCAGGTAAGAGGAACTTCTTTTTAAAGCTCTTTCCATTTTGATACATTATCACCAGTGTACTTTTGGTTAAATCCTAAAATATGCTAAGTATCTCAAGGTTTTATAATGGGTTATTTCTTGAAAGGTATAAATTCATGTCTAATGTGGTCTTTATAAGATGTGATCATTATAATACTGTTACAATGTTTTTGCTATATTTTTATATATAACATATGTAATATATTACATTTTATTATAAATGTCTATTTGCTATCTTAAAGGGTTTTTTTTCGTTGTTGTTCTAACTGCCCTAGTAACAACTGCTAGAGGCCCTGTATCGTGGGATTCGATCAGTTTAAGTCATGTTGTTTGACATATTGTGAAGTGACAACCAGCTTCGTTCCCACTGAGATGGGCTCTGTGGGTGCTCCTTGTTACCAAGTAACACACCCTCAGGCGCCCAAGCGTGAGCTGGGCTACAGGTCATGTGTGGTCTCGGGCACAGTCGATGTATCACTGTTCCTTCCTTTCCTTCTCGAAGAAGCATAAGGAATGCAGGTGTGTGAGAGTGACATTGTAGGGATAATCTGAAAGTCCGGAGGCGTTCTAGTGGCCATATTAGTGAGGAAGAAAGGCATTGAAATGTGTGTGCATCACGCCAGGAGAGCCTGAGCTCAATTCAGAAAGTGATCCAGATTCTGTCATGAAAATTAGCCCTGTGAAGAAAGACCTCCTTTCAAGCAGGGATAAATCTTTTTGTCAGAGGAGCTGGGTTTGGCTCTATCGGTGAGATAAATCTCAAGTAATTTTGAAAGCCTGTTACAAACCTGTAGGAGTTGGTTTCGAAAAGAACATATCAAGAACATAGGACAAGATTTGGGATGGTGAAATGAAAGATTTGATAAAAGCGACACACTTATGTGTCGGGAGAACAGAAAAAGAGTGAGAGAAAGGTGGGGCGGCTGGTTGGCTCAGTTGGTTAGAGTGCAGTGCTCTTAACAATAAGGTTGCCGGTTCTATCCCCACATGGGGCACTGTGAGCTGCGCCCTCCACAACTAGAATGAAACAACTGCTTGACTTGGAGCTGATGGGTCCTGGAAAAACACACTTAAAAATAAAGAAAGAAGGAAGGGAAGAAGGGAGGGAGGGAGGGAGGGAGGGAGGGAGGGAGGGAGGGAGGGAGGGAGGGAGGGAGGGAGGAAAGAGAGAGAGGTAGCTCAGTGGGAGTCTGAGGTTTTGCTTATGGACTAAAAGGGGGAAATACAGCAATGGCCTTATAGTACCATTGGAGAAATGATGAGCTAGTTTTAATTGGTTTAATAGATTGACTGAGAGTTGTCATATATATGAGACATGGAATTACAATTTTCAAAGAATTTAAAGAACAATTAGACAGTAAAATTCACCCAATATCATACTAAATTCACCTAATACCATGTTACGTTAAACGCTGATCCTTCTTTGATAAATCAGAAAATTATTTGGTATCTTCAGGGTCATTGTGGTGTACTGAAAGAAAGAAAGAAAGAAAAAAACAAAGAAAGAAGAAAGAAAGAAAGAAAGGGTGGATGTCTAAATTTACAATGAATGTGTGTTCATTTTATAAGAAAGAAATAACTGTGTATATTTAACTAGAAAATGAAAAAAATCAAAGCTATATTTTTAGGAAGAACATTACAAATACATGACTGGCAACATGATTGATAGCTTTTATATGTATTAGTCTTTTTGTGTTAAATATGTGCTTGTATATAAAGTGAAGGCTATTTCTCCTAAGGTAGAAATTCTGATTGATGATCAGTTTTTCTTCTTGTTTTAAGATTGCCTGCCTAGTGTAACCATTCAAAAGGGCATTCACATTATAATATATGTCTTAAAACCAAAGGGTGGGTTATATAAAGAAGATTTTAAAACAAAGCTTTCCTATAAAATTTAAGAATTTTGTAGTAGATTCATAGTTGTAATTAATAGCCAAAATAAATACAATCTATCTATCCATCTTAGCATGATTCTGCTAATTAAGTACAAATTTAAATATTCAATATTTTTCAGGGTTGGAAGTTCTAAGTGATGATCCTGGTTTAGTGAAGGTGGTTGAATCATTAACTTGTGGAAAGATCTTTGCAGTGGAAATACTTGAAAAAGCTGATATTCCACTTGTTATTCTGTACGATACATCAGGAGAAGATGATATCAATATTAATGCCACCTGCTTAAAGGCCATATGTGACAAGTCACTAGAGGTTCACCTTCAGGTACCACTGTGACCACTGCTGTCATCTATCACACATATTGTAGGAAAGAAAGTTATCAGGAAAGAATGTTATAAATTTTAAGCTAACGCTACAGAGAGACAGATTACATACATATTGAGAAAAAGGGGGCGGGAGGTGCAGGAATGGAAAAAAATGCCAAAACATAAATAGTAATTGGATTTTTTTATTTTCCAGGTTTTACAATGAGCATATATTAATTTCATATGAAATTATTTTTCAAAGATAATAGGGGAGGATAATGCAAAAGAAGGGAACATTAGATTAATAAAGATGTTTATTAAATTATTACCTTTAACATTTTTAAAATGTGAAGAACGTAGATATCCACAAAGAAGGAAACCTTTCAATAAATTATAGGGCAGCCGCTCTAAATGATAGAATGAGATGTTAAAAATGATCATTTTAAAGGCTTCATAGTAACATTGGTAAAATGTTTGTTTTAATAAGTAGAGCAGTAGTGAATTGTCTTTATATTATGATCTGACTAAAAATGGTTAAAATTAAACCTTGACTATGATTACAGGTTTTTAAAATTACTAAAATTTATGTAGCCTATGGATACAGATTAGAAAGTAGGCTGATAATGGGGTTGATTTGGTGAGAGTGTTTTTTTATCATTTCTGTTAATATTGCAAAAATATGTTTTATGTAAAAATTCTTTTTCTACATTAATGGGGAGAAAATGAGGTTAAGGATATTTTCAGCCTTTGAGATAATGCAAAGTGGTAATAAATAAGTGTATGCAAAATGTCTACTTTGTGCCCGACACAAATGATATCTGATCTTCCTTTTGGAAAGAGGTATCTAAACTAGTTTCTCCCATTGGAGTCATGAATCTCATTCTTTCCTATCTATCCTCCAGCTCAGAGGATTTAAAGTGCAAAGACTTGTAAGAACATATTTAGGCAGATACCCATTGGGTAGGTAATAGCTGTGCTGTGTTCCCAGGCATCTGATGTGTCCTTTGTTCGTTCCAGGTTGATGCAATGTACACAAATGTCAAAGTGACTAATATTTGCTCTGATGGCACACTCTACTGCCAGGTGCCTTGCAAGGGTCTGAACAAACTCAACGACCTTCTGCATAAGACAGAGGACTACTTCCATTGTAAGGTATGGCGGGGCATCGTCCCCCTCTAGAGTTAGTCCTAAAATTGCAAATAAGAGTGGTCACTAACTTTTGAATAGTTTGAGGTAGAATTTCTAGAATAATGGGTAAGAGCCACAGACTGCATAATTTAAAACAAAACAAAGCAAAAAGAACGCACTGGTTTCTGCGTTGTAAAGTGAGGATAGTAAGAGTGTGTACCCATAGGACTGTCATGAGGAGAGGTCACGAGGCCGCTTAGCACCGTGCCTGGCACATAGTGAGCGCTCAGCAGCTGGTAGGTTTGCTGTTTACAAGGTGCAGTTCATGATCCTGCAGGGCAGCTGCGGTGCGTCTGTCCGTCCGCTAGAGCCAGCTGGCTCCTCTGCCTCAGGCAAAGAGGGAAGCATGGGATGTAGGGAGGATAAAACTTCGGAGGCATCACTCCCGGGCTCGCTAACCTACCGCCTTGGTAGATGTGGTTCTACAATTCCAATTTATTAAATGCGCTCCTTACCCTTTAATTCTTTTCTGACGTAGGATATGTAGAGGTTTTGTTTTAAGGTTCCAAGGTGATTTTCTTACCTCCCTTAGGACATTGTCGTCATAATGCAGAATATGCTGTGGTTTCCAAGTGACTAAACTCTAATGTCACTTCAGCCCTGACCCCCTCATCCCGGGAAGTGAACCGTTGCCTCTAACCTGAGCACACTGAGCACCTTGTAGCACTTATGCAGCCCTGCATTTTATAATAGCTGTTTAAGGACTTACTTGCCTGACTGGAGTGCAGGCTTGTTGAGGGCAGACACCGAGCTTTATCAGGTACTGACAAGTACCTAATTCATGTCGGCACTGTGGTACCTAATCTGGTGTCTCATATAGAACAGGGTTCCAAAGTATTTGCTGAATAAGGTTCAGTCTGTATTCAGACCCCAGCCTAGAACTGAGGCATTAGATCTATAGCTTTACCTCTTTCTGTCACAGATGTCGTGGATGTATGTATCTCAAGGTCATTACTTAAGTTTGATTTCCTAGTCTATCTTGGAAAAATCTGAGACACCCTGAGAAACCGACTCCAGTGACTCATTTGCATGCATGTGCTTATAACCTGTGGTGAAAAGCACTCTCGATAGTCCCGAGTGCCCTTGTAGCCCAAGTGGAGACGTTACCTGTAGCAAGAGTGCAGACATTCACCCGGAAGGGAAGAGACCACAGCAGCCCCCCAGCTTCAGGCTACACCAGAAGAGGAGGATAAAGACCTACAGCCATGAAGTGTTGGCCTTTCACTGGCGCTGATACCCACATTTGTGTTGTTAACATTTCTTTTGTTTTGGAATTAAAATCTTATCTTTTAATCTAAATGGTAAAAGGTAAGAAGAAGAGGCCTTATGGACAGGTAGCCCAACCTGCTCACTTGCATCCAGGCTCTGCTCTTCTTTGTCGGATTCGTCCTCCCTCTTTGTGTTTAACTGATGGTGCCAGTGCCTAGATGAATCATACTGACCTCCACACTCACATTTTTAGACATTTTAACAGGACTGATTTATGAGCCATGTGCCGGGAAGGAGAGTGGCTCACTGCCATCCACACGTGGATGAGGCACAAGGCAGACGTTCTGTAATCCTCAGGACAGGCCCTGCCTCCACTGATTACATATGGGTGAAACAGCTGGCCTGTGACACAGCGATGTGTGTCTGATGCTGTAGCAATATGCTCTTGGCTCAGAGTAATAAAAGTGTCGTGCCATTCTGTTTTGCAGCACATGACCTCGGAATACTTCGTTTCCGTACCCTTCTGTGGGAAAATCTGCCTCTTCCATTGCAAAGGAAAATGGTTACGAGTAGAGGTAAAATCAGTCACTTGACTTTTTTTTTTTTTTAACTTATTATGAACTATTTCAGGTGTACAAACAAGGTCTTAAAAAATGGAATAAGCACCCACATGCTCATCGCCAGTTTGAGAAATAAAACATGACAGATAGGGTCGACGTTCCCCGTCTGTATCCCCTTTCTTCTACTCCCACCCTGGGGGGCTGCCTGCTGACTTTGGTGTTGCTCATTCCTATTTGTTTCTTTATACTTTTATTATGTGTGTATCTATACACACACAGTTTTACTATCTATATATTTTCATGTACAGGTAGTGGAAATATAGAAATGAATATGTATATAGACTATAGTAAAAAAATGAATAAAGTATAACTCTATGAATGAATGTTTTAAAAATGTATGTAAATAGTAAAATGTATTGGTTCTTCTGCGACATGCTTTGTCATTTCTTCTTTGTGAGATTCATCCACGTTGACGTGTGCAGCTCTAGTTCAGTTGTTTTCACTGCTGTATGATGTAACGGTGTATGAATATGCAAACATTATAACTCTCTTCTCCTGAGGATATTTAGATTGTTCCTAATTTTTTGTTATAAACAGTGCTACCATGAGCCTTGCTGCGCATATCCCCCAGGGTGCATACTCACTCGTATGTAGGAATGGCATTTCTGAGTGTAGGGATGCATAGCTTCAATTTTGCTAAGTATTGCCTAATTGCTCTCCAAATTGACCCTTTCACTGAGGCTGTAGCCTTTTGAGAGTTCTGGCTCCTTGAGAGAGTCTCAGACCCTCCCTCCCTCCTGCCCAGGTCGACTTGGGCTTCAGTGTTCACATACACCTCTATTTCCAGTCCCTAATAATTGTCTTATTTTCTTGCAAGTTAAGTTATGAATTTGAAAGGAAGCTTGTTATATTTTATCATATATTTCTATAATGTTTTCAAAAGTGGGTTTTTAATTTTTCTGGTTACTGTTTTTTCTTTCCTTCTTTTTTTGATATCTAGTTTATTCAATTGCTAAAACTGCAAGTTTGGGCTTGATTTTATTTTATTTTTTTCTGTTTTTCCTTTGTTTCAGAAGATTTTAATCTAGGTGCAAGGACCTCCACTTCCAAGGACCCTTGCAGAGTGTGTGTGTATATTATGTATTTTAGGGGTGGGGGAGTATCCATAATTTTCATAAGATTCTCAAAGAAGCCAACCCTAGGAAAGTAAGAACCATTGCTTTAATGATTTTTAAATACTGCATAGCAATATTTTGATAACTTAATTATACTGATTTTCCTTTTATTTAAATAAAATTTGGTCATGTCCGTTTTAACAAAAGGAGCAATTTTGAATTGTTGTTGTTATTAATGTGAATATGTGTCAGAAGGCTGAGATCTGGGGTTGTATGACCAAGAGTTGTCTGCTTAGCTATAAACTTCAAAAACATGACTCGTTAAAAAGAACATGGCATTATTAAAAATTTAAAGCTCTGTGGTGTTTAGTGTATAAGGGCACAAATACTTATTTTTTAACTTTTATTTTGAAATAATTTTAGACTTTCACAGAGTTGCAAAATAGTTCAGAGTTCCCATATGCCCCTTACTGACAGTGTTAACATCTTGAGTAACCAATATCAAAACCAGGAAATTAACATCAATATAATATTAACTTATCTGCAGAACTTAACATTTCTCAGATTGTCCCTCAAATGTCCTTTTTCTGGTCCAGGATCCCAAGTTGTATTTAGTTTCATGTCTTCTCACTTTCCTCCAGCCTGGTAGTTGCTCTGCCTTTCTTTGTTGTTTGTGGCCTTTTGCAGAGTGACAGTATTTTGTAGAGTGTCTCTCAACTTGAGTTTCTTCATGTGTAGAATCAGGTTATACTTTTTTGGCAATAATACCTTTCCAGTATATGCTCAAATACTTTATATAAATATCTAGTATTACTTTTACTACTATCGAATTGTGTGTTGTCTACCTTTGAAGTAGCAAAAGTGTTCATTCTTTTATTGATGCGTAGAAAGCTAAGGAAGGAAAAATGATTAATGAAAAGCAGATTCTTTGTTTAAACAATGTATTTCTTCTTGACATGTCCAAGCTTCATTTGGTGCCTATACATTTTGAACTTATTCCATACATCCAGCCAAATCTATTCCATGGCCATCACTCTCCCTGCCATCACTCCTCCTCCAAACACATCCTGAGTGATCTGCATTCACTTTTCTATACCAACTTCAGTCAGTCCTCAGCCACTGCTGTTTGACTTCTGCCTGCATTCCATCAGAGAGCCTGTTCTTGCAACAGCACCTTAATTGCACAATCTAATTAGTATTTCCCGGTCTTATTTTATCAGACCTCTTTGCTGCACCTAACAGTGTTTAAACTTGAAATTGTCTTCTCATTAGGCAACCATGTTACCAAATCCTCCTAATTTTCCTTATGGTGCTCTTTCTCTTGTTTTCCACCCAAGTCTCCCCCTAAACCTTACCACGGAAGTGTCAGTGTCCCCAAGTTCTATCCTGACTCACCACTCTCTTCAGCCTCTGCTTCCCTCTAGGCAATCCCATCTCATAGTTTCAGTTATCGTCTCAGTCCTAATGTGTCCTAAATTCATTTTCCAGCCCTTGATGAGCTTCAGATTCAGGCAAAAAGCCCAGCCTAATGGTCCATCTCACAACTCCCCAAGCTCTACGTGTCTGAAATCAGAATGATCTTTCCCATCCTTGTCTTCCTCGTGTGCGTGTATGTTGGTGGTGCCTCCGTTCATGCAGTCACTCAAGCTGTTCCTTAGGAAGTATCTTTGACTCCTTAATCTTTCTCAGCCCCCAGTGCAACTGATCACCTCACCCTGCCAGTTTTACAGCCTTGTCATTTCTTGTCTAGATCCCTGCAGTACCATGCCAACTGGTTCCTTTACCTTTCCTCTGTCGTCCTCCAATACCACCCCACTAGAGGGAGCAACCCAAAGTGCAAATCATAGTAAATAATAATGTGTTCAACTTTCAATGAGGCTGTTTCCCAGACACTAAATCTTGTTTTTCTAAACATGAGTGATCTCATGTAATCTTCACAAAACCCTGTTATCCCCATTCTTACTGAGGAGAGTCATTCAGCTAGAAAGTGGGAGAGCTGAAATTTAAAACTGAATCTATTTGATTCCAAAACCCTCACCCAGTCTTACCACCAACAACAGTACATGGCTTCCTCTAAAGCTGACCATCTCATTCTTTTACTTAAGACTTGACATTGGCTTCTTCTTATCTACAAGGGAAAGTCTAAGTTCTTTAAGACACAATGTCTGGCTCCAAGACCTTGCCTTTGCCTGGCTCCCAGCCCCATCTCTTGCCTTGCCCTGCATCTCACATTTTATGTTCCAACATAACCAAAATGCTTGTAGACCCCACCTGTAAGAAATATACGAGGTGTGACAGTTAAGTTCGTAAACTCATCCTAGAAAAAGTGCTACATACCTCATTGCTGAATATCACTACAGTCACCTTCGAAGTACTCCCCTTGGGAAGCTATGCACTGACGCCAGCACCTATTCCACCCTTCAAAGTAATTTTGGAACTCTTTTTCTGGAATGGCCATCAGAGCTGTCATTGTATTACCCTTGATATCCTGAATGTCATCAAAATGTCTTCCGTTCAATATTTCCTTTATCTTTGGGTAAAGAAAGAAGCCATTGGGGGCCAGATCAGATGAGTAGGGAGGGTGTTCCAATGCAGTTATTTGTTTACTGGCTAAAAACTCCCCCATAAACAGTTCTGTGTGAGCTGATGCATTGTTGTGATTCAAGAGCTATGAATTGTTGGCAAAAAGTTCAGGTTGTCTAACTTTTTCATGCAGCCTTTTCAACACTTCCAAATAGTAAACTTGGTTAACTGTTTGTCAAACAGTTGGTACAAATTCATAATGAATAATCCGTCTAATATCAAAAAAGGTTAGCAACATCATTTTGACTCTTTATTTGGACTGACGGAACTTTTTTGGTCTTGGATAATTGGATGATTTCCATTGTACACTTTGACGCTTTGTTTCAGCATCGTATTGGTACACCCATGTTTCATCACCAGTGATAACATAGCCCAAAACATCATCTTGCCTCATCAAAAGGTCTTGGCAAACTTCAACTCTCCTTTGCTTTTGTTCATCGGTGAACTCCTTCGGGACCATTTCTGCACACACCTTTCTTGTGCCAAGATTTTCAGTTAAGATTTTCCTAACTATTTCTCTATCGATGTTTACTTGGTCTGCTATGCTTCTCACAGTCAGCTGATGATTTTGACGAATTTTTGCAATGTTTTTGTCAGTTCTGCTTGTTACTGGCAACCCTGACCTTCCTTCATCAGTGACGTGTTCTCTCCCGTCAGACAAACATTTAATCCATTTGTACACTGCCGTTTTCTTCATGGCATTATCTCCATAAACTTGGACTAACATGTCCCTGATTTCACTTCCGTTCTTGCCAAGTTGAACAAGAAATTTAATGTTTGTTCGTTGCTCTAATTCAAGTTCAGACATTATCGAGACTGCACACAGAAACACGCAACAACAATAATGAACACCACTCAGTATGACACCGCCACATGTCGACACGAACACAGCTGTGAGACACTGATATGCCACGGTTATGAAACTTACCAAGCTGTTTGTACAGTGCTGCCCATGTAAGCGCACGGTGGCAAGTTCACAAACTTAATTGTCAGACCTTGTATGTGTCTTTGCCCGTCCTCTCCCGTTTGAAATGTCCAGATTAGCCCCTTACTAGATTCCTACCAATCTGGTTTACTCCCATTCATCATTTAAGGTCCAGCTCTGAAGGACATCAATTTGTGAAACTTATTAAATTCAAGTTTGTGAAAAAGGAAATACAAATGTTCAATAAATATGATTATTTCTTAAAGGGACAAAAATTTACACAATTTAAATTATTCAGCCAAAGGGTTTGTTAGATAAGTCACAATATATCTATATGATAGACTTATGTAACCTTAAAATGGTGTAGAAGATTAATAACATGAAATATTTTTGAGACATTGGGTAAAAAGTAGTCAATTTATGAAATAGTATATACTAATATGTTATAATTTTTGTAAATCTATTTTTTGTAGATGCATGAATAAACAACTAGAAGGATAATTGTAATCTATAATAGATTACAAGTGATTTTTATATCATTCTTTTAAGTACATTTTCTATAATGGAGATATTATACTAAAATAAGAAAAAAAGTAAATTTGAAGAAAAATACCAATTCTAGGCATTTCTTCCTCCTGAAATCTTGTCCTAATATCTACTTCCTGGCTGGGTCAAGGTACCCTTCCTCCATGTTCTCATAGTACCCCATGTATAACTTTATTACTATCCTTACTGCATTATATTATGATTACATATTTGTGTCATCTCTCACGAGACTGGGAGCTCTTTGAGATGGGGAGTATATCTCTGTGGCCCAGTTATGCCTGGATATAATAAGCATTGAATATATGCCATCCATACCAAATATATGTTTAATATACATATATTTGAATAAATAAATACATTTTAAACTATTGCCCCATAGTACTGTGTTTATTATATCTTAAGAGATTAAAAAATTATGCAGTTATATTAATAAAGCATTATCTGGGGCAGTAGAAAAAGGCTTTACTTTCACATATCTGACTCCTAGCCAAGAGTGGCCCAGTTCTTCTTGGCAGTTACCACATTGAATGCGCCACCATTCTTCAGGTGGCGGTTAGCGCAGTTGTCAGCATAAAGTCCCTGCCCGGATCACCATCTCCATGGGGCTCTGGTCAACGTAACTATGTTTAGTGATGGCAAATATCACAGTGGCTTACTGAGGAAAACGGGGGGCATTTAAAGGTGCACTCAGTATCTTACAGTGTGATGTTGCCATTTGATCACAAATAGGTAATTATTGCGTTGACTCGGTGACTTATTACTTGAATTATTAGCTGGACTTATTTTACCTCTTTGTGACTTTTCTCTGTTTCAATTTTTTAGGTAGGACAGATGATAAAAATTATCGTTAGGTTTTCTGACAATGCTGTAGTAGAAAAAATACTACAAGGAAAATTCTGTCTCTGAATTCGCTCCAGTCTTTATTTCCTCATTACTAAAACACAGTAGTTTTTTCCCCCTCACATTTTAATATTTTGGAGAACAGACTGCATCTTATAATCAACAATAATGTATCAACAGTGTCCTAGAATTGAAAACAGTCAATATTACTGTATTTATGAATTTTACTAATTATTAGTTTAGTGATTATTACTGATGAAATGAATTAACAACTAGATGTTGAAATCAATTCTACTCCAAAAGAATACCTACAGGTACATTTTAAAATAAGAGAGAATTTAATAACACAGATAATCTTTGTTTCTTTTTATTTGCAATGTAGAGTTAAACAAAATGTAGTTGCACAGAAGCTTTTTGGCCCTTTGGATGTGCTCGTAAATTTGCCAACACTTGTCTCACTGCAGATCACGAACGTCCACAGCAGCCGGGCTCTTGATGTTCAATTCCTGGATTCTGGCACCGTGACGTCCGTAAAAGTGTCCGAGCTCAGGGAAATTCCCCCTCGGTTTCTACAAGAAATGATTGCAATACCACCTCAGGTACTATATGTTACAAGCCTGGGAGATTTGCTGGAAGAAATTGGGATATGGTAGTAATCACGTGAGATGCCCCCTTTCAGTTTTGATCTTGATAGTGATTGAAGTCTGAGTTTGTAACTAAGTTAGCAGTGATCCAAGTGTGGTGGTCCCCTGGTGTTCAGATGTAAAAATTGGCCGATTTAGACAAGAAGTCCAGTCAGACTTACAGAATATTGTTTGATAAATGTTTGTTTTTAAGTATGTTGAGTCATTGGGCTGTGTTGTCCAGTTAGAGATTTGATTTTAATAATTAGATGTCATTGCTGACTTCTACACAGCTGCGGGATATTGATGTAAATATTTGTTTCCACAGTTCTTAGTTTAATTAGGTAACCATTGTCTTTGGATATCTATATATATATATATAGTAAGGTTTTATTGGGGAAGGGGAACAGGACTTTATTGGGGAACAGTGTGTACTTCCAGGATTTTTTTTTTTTCCAAGTCAAGTTGTTGTCCTTTCAATCTTAGTTGTGGAAGGTACCGTTCAGCTTCAAGTTGTTGTCCTTTCAGTCTTAGTTGTGGAGGGCGCAGCTCAGCTCCAGGTCCAGTTTCCATTGCTAGTTGCAGGGGGCGCAGCCCTCCATCCCTTGCGGGAGCCAAACCGGCAACTGCTGGTTGTGGTTGAGAGCCCACGCTCCAACCAACTGAGCCATACGGAGCTCAGTGGCAGCTCAGCTCAAGGTGCCATGTTCAATCTTTAGTTGCAGGGGGCGCTGCCCACCATCCCTTGTGGGACTCGAGGAATTGAATTGGCAGTCTTGTGGTTGAGAGCCTGCGCTCCAACCAACTGAGCCATCCGGGAGGCCAGCTCAGCTCAAGGTGCCGTATTCAATCTTAGTTGCAGGGGGCGGAGCCCACCATCCCTTGCGGGACTCGAGGAGTTGAACCGGCAACCTTGTGGTTGAGAGCCCACTGGCCCATGTGGGAATCGAACCGGCAGCCTTTGGAGTTAGGAGCATGGAGCTCCAACCGCCTGAGCCACCAACTGGCCCTATCTGTTTATATTTAATCATTTTCTTATAAGACCTTTTTCCCATAGAGTTTAGTAAAAAGATTAACCTAGCCTTCTTCTATTGGTAAAAATTCCGATAAGAATTTTGAATTATTTTGAATTAATTAAAATTGTTATGAACTATTTCCTACCTTTTAGGAGAAGTAGAGGATTTTGTATAGATGTCAATCATTTTTTGAAAATAAAATAGTTCGACATTCTGTAATTTCAAAATGCCACTTGACTTTTTGCCAGACGATATCTTATGCCATCAGAACTCGGTGAATAAAAAGCACTTGACCATAATTAGCATGGCTGTTATAATTTCTCTCACTCTAGTCACTGTTGCCTTTTCTAAAATGACTGTTACAGAGATGCTGTTTAATTTGTGATCAAGCCAATTTTCTATATCACTTGTACTCTTATTGTTGCTCAGCCATAATACTGAAAATGGTTAGACCTTTATTTAAGTGCAATTTCACTTGATAGCACCTCTGGCCTCTGTGTCACTTGTTAGAACATCTACCAGGGCCAGCGTGACCTAGAAAAGTTACCTGGGGGCTGGAGGGGAAAGGGGACTCCATCCACTGCTTCTGACTGTCTGCAAGTCACACATTAGTGCCTTTGTGCTACAGCATTAAAAGCTACAAGAATTGTTTTCTATTACTCTTACCTAGATTCGTTGTTTGATAGAGGTGAAGTTGGGGGAACCTTACAAGCCAGCGAGGCCAAGCCTCTGGCTAACAACATCCCTCCAAAGAGGTCTAAGAGCAGCAAACTGGTGGATGGCCTGTCGGCCAAAGCTGACTCGTGAATACTGGGTTTGGGCACTTGGCTTTTACAGTGTTTTAAAATGTGAATTGGTTGCCAGGATTTAAAAATCACATAATTTCACAGAAAAATCCCTACTTCTAGCTCCCCTTGACAAATGAGAAAACCTGGCTGTATTGAGCACTCTCCTTTTTGGGAGCTTGGGAAGGGCATTCTCTTCTGCAAGGCCTTGCTGTCCAGTGCCCCAACCCCATCTGGCTGCCTCACTCCTTCACCGCCTGCCTGGCCCCTGCAGGTATTAGAGTGTGTGACCTGCCCACCAAGAAAGGGACCTCATCCAGGGGCACAGTGAGAGACTTGGAGTCCCCGAGGGAGCAGGGTGTAACAGGGAAGATGGCGCGCAGAGAGGAAAGAAGGAATCCAGGAATCCTGGAAGTACGTTTTGTTCTCTTCACAAAATTGCCTCCATCAATTCAAAGGCTTCCGTGAGACTGAAGGGAGTCCCTGAGGTTACCTTTTCCTCCCTGCTGTAGCCATTCTACAGAAGCTGTGCAGGGGTGGTGCGAGGTAAAAGGCATCCGGGAAAAGAGGCTCTTGGCTATGGCTTTCAGCTTTTCTGACCCTCCTTAGTTCTCATTGCAGCCTCCTTCCCAAGGTGAGCACAAATACCTGTGCCCACAAGATGCTCAGGAAATGCTCAATGACGCACAGAAGCCTCCAAAAAGAATTTTGCAACAAGAGTCAGTTTTCATTCAAATGACACTTCATGGTTTTTAGTTGGGTTTAGAGCAGGGGTGTCCAAACGTTTTTCAACGTTTTTTACCAAGGGCCATATGCGGTAAAATATACAAATAGCCGGGTCACTCACTCGAGGTGAAGTATGTGTTGCCTCACCTGGTTTATTTAAGTAAACTAAATATATTTTTGGAATTTGCTGCGGGCCAATTAACAATGGTTTGTGGGCTGCAGTTGGCCCGCGGGCCACAGTTTGGACACCCCTGGTTTAGAGGGAAGAGCGAGATCTAGGTCCCAATCCTGTATTCATTTTTGTGATCTGACACAAATTAGTCTCTCTGGGTCCATTTCACCATCTGTAAAATGGGGTCACAACGTTGGCCTATCACACAGAAGTATTGGAGGCTGAGAAGTACGTCAAGTGCCTGGTATAAGCCCTGGCTTGTAAGAGGAGTATTAGATATGGAGCCAGGAACAGCCAATGTTCCAGCCTGAGCGCTGTGATTGTCGCTATTACTAGCTATTGCCCTTGCTTGCTTTCAATGTTGGCAACATCTGACTTCTAGGAAAATAATACTGACGTTACTCAAGTCCCTGTTTTAAGGTAGCATATTCATTGTTCCATCATGTTCTCGCTTCAGGCCATCAAGTGCTGCTTAGCAGATCTTCCACAATCTATTGGCATGTGGACACCAGATGCTGTGCTTTGGTTAAGAGATTCTGTTTTGAATTGCTCGGACTGTAGCATTAAGGTGAGTTATCTTATTGATCTTGATACATTTAGAAAGGGAGCTGTCAGCCAGAAGGGCTCATTTGGTTTTTGTGAAAGAATTTTTCTTACTGTAAACTGATGCTTTCATATCTGACACATTTTTATAGTCAAGAGATTGGTTTCATGTGTAGCAATACGGTATTTCATAGTTTAATTTTTATTTAAGAACTTAACTATATCTCCAGTGTTATTTTTAAACCCTTTATGTAATTTTTCCTTTATTAATAAAGTAAGAGAGATGATTCCCTGCTCCTATTTTGTACCATGATAAGGAATTAAGGTCGCAACAGAGGGACCACCATATATCTCTTGATAAATGTTTCTAAAAATCATTTAAATAAGTCCTCTCTTTTTTTTTCTAAAGTAGAATGGATTGTAAACAAATTATCTTATAATCTTGGTTTTTGCCTCTTTTCCTGAAGCTTACTTAAACTGCTTTATTTCACTAACTTGTTTTTCTGCACCTTCACATCAAAAACATTGCTCATATTTTAAGAATAGAAATGTAAGATGATATTTCTCTGTTTTAACTGATGCAGATAATGTTCTTTTATATGAACACTTAACAGTGAAATGTCTTTGAGAAATAGCTTCATGAAAATCTCTATATTTTTCTAGTTCACACTGATTTTCCTATCTTCATAGTCATTTGGGGTTTCTAATGTACAGTTACACATTTAATTACATCATACCATTGTATAGCCTTCAGTTGCCGCATGATAATTAATTTTGTTTTCTCAGCTACTGTTTCAGCTCCTAAAGGCAGGGTATTGGGTACTCAACACCGTGATTCCCCAAAAATAAGACCTAGCCAGACAATCAGCTCTAATGCATCTTTTGGAGCAAAGATTATTATAAGACTTGGTCTTATTTTACTATAATATAAGACTGGGTCTTATACAATATAATATAATGCCAGCCATAATATCATATCATGTCATGTCATGTCATGTCATGTCATATCATATATCATATCATATCATATCATATATCATATCATATCATAAATGTAATACCAGGTCTTATATTAATTTTTGCTCCAAAAGATGCATTAGAGCTGATTGCCCGGCTGGGTCTTATTTTCGGGGAAACGTGATATATTTTCAAGGGTTGATTTTTGAAATGGTACTTCTGTATCATCAATATAAAAATGAGGTGGTAGCAGTCAATACTTCATTAGCACCCCAAAGGATGACTTTAAATAGATTCATCTTGTTAGGGAAAAACAATTTAAATTGCTGTAGAGGAACTATCTTGCTGGTGTCTCCCTGTCTTCTTGCCTGTGTTCCTGCCTTTCCTTTCTGGCCCAATTTCATAAAAAATACATGTCGTTAGAAGTGTCTTTTTTGGGTCATTCCTAAGATAAACCAGAGGAGCTGATGAGAAGAATTAACAATCACCCCACCCTTTGGGACACACAGCAGTACACTCCCAGTTATCAGTGTGTGGTATCCCCATACAAACACTCTCCCCACTGGCAGAAAGTGGTGGTCAGGCAGTCAAAAGTCTCCTGGGCAAAAGGGGCAAAACTGTGATTTTAGCTTGGAGCTTTCTTCCTCTTTTCTCCCAAGGTCCCTCTTCTCGCATGTACCTGGGGAAGGGGTGAGGGGTGAGGGCAGATTAGGACCAAAAAAGGAATTTAGATCGGAAGTCCCAAAGAGTATGGTAAATGTCAAAGCTTTTTCCTTGCCTTCCCAGTCCGAGGGCGCACCAGCCTTAAGCAGAATGCTTATAGAACATTTTCTCATTGTCATGTTTATTTTTTATGTTGAAGTTGGATTGAGGAGCACATGGGGATTCATCATACTGTTCTATTTTGAGTGTTTTAAAATGTCATTAATAAAACCTTTTTTTAAATCACGATATATAAAATAACTTCCTCTCAGTAATGACCTCTAGCAAGTTATAAAAATATTCAGAGATTTTAGAAGTTAGTAAATTTTTCACTTCCACCAAGCTTGCTGCTAGAGTATGTAAGAGCTTATTCATTGCTACAGCTGATAGATAATTCATCTTAAATAAAATGACTTTGGGCTTGCCCGGTGGCTCAGGTGGTGTTGGAGCACTGTGCTCCTAACTCCAAGGTCACCACATGGCTGTGAGCGGCTGACCAACAACTGCCAACCCACTGCCTCAGCCTCAGCGGGGGGTAGCACAAGGCTCATACCAGCATGGGCCAGGGAGCTGTGTCCTACACAACTAGACTGAGAAACAACGGCTTGAACCGGAGTGGGTGGGGGAGACAGAAGAACAGGGGAAAAAATAAAAATTAAAAATAAGATAAAATGAGCACGTTGGGTTGCTTGGGTTTTTTTTGCAAAATACTGTTGTAATATTTAATGTTAATATTATAACTACCTCTCGGAATTCAGTGTAAATTTGGATTTTTTAAATTGGTTTTTCTTGTTCTCCAAAGGTTACAAAAGTAGATGAAGCCAGAGGGATCGCACATGTTTATTTATTTACTCCTAAGAATTTCCCTGATCCTCATCGCAGTATTAATCGCCAGATTACAAATGCAGATTTGTGGAAGCATCAGAAGGATGTGTTTTTGAGTGTCATGCCCAGTGGCGCTAGCTCTCCCAAGAGCAAAAGTGGTAACAGTAACACCCCCATTGCGAGCAACACTGGAGAGAATTCCAGAAAGAGCCTCACAGATGTCATCAAAAAGTCCATGGTGGACCACACCAGGTCTTTCTCCATGGAAGAACTGCCACCTCCTGTCCACTTGTCAAAGCCAGGGGAACACATGGATGTGTATGTGCCTGTGGCCTGTCACCCAGGCTACTTTGTCATCCAGCCATGGCAAGAGATACATAAATTGGAAGTTCTGATGGAAGAGATGATTCTGTATTACAGCGTGTCTGAGGAGCGCCACGTAGCAGTGGAAAAAGACCAAGTGTATGCTGCAAAAGTGGAAAATAAGTAGGTCCTTGGACAAAGCATTTTATTCTACTTCTAAGAAAAATGTGTAGAGTGATATCAAGAGTTCTTAATCCCTGCAGGGGGACTTTAAACTGCATGAATGGGAATTTTGAATGTGAAATGAGACTCATGAATTACGCAGTTTTCTAATATTTAAAATGATGTAATTTAGCTAAAAATCTAGTGACTACATTCCTGTTAAAATCTAATTTATCTAAAGTGCAGATTTGAATGGTTTTTTCTGCTTTTCTATTAGAAAAAATATTCATTTATTCAGAAAATAACAGGTTTTTTAATTCATAACTTTTAATTTTAAAAATAAGTTTATTGTAGAAAGAATTTTTAAATGCAGAAAAGTATACAAAATTAAAATCAGCCGACCAGACGTCACCCTTGTTCAACTACTTATGTATTTGTTCTGATTTTCTCTATACATATTTACACAGTTGGGTTCTTATTATATATAATCTTGTACTTTTTTTACCTGACATAATCCTGTGAACATTTTTTCATGTGATAAAATTTCTTTGTAAACATTTTTAATGGATGTATAATAGTCCATCATATAGAGAAATCATAATTTACTTATCATTCTCTTTTGTTATGTAGGGTTTTTTCCTCCCAAAATTTTCACTGTTATAAATAATGTTGAACATAAATCTTTGTTCACATTTCTGATCACTTACTTATGGGATAGATTCCTAGAAGAGAAATTATTTGTCTGATTCAAGTTTATTCTTGATATATATTGTTAGTTGCTTCCTAGAGAGGCTGTGCCACCTTCTATATGGTGCAACAATGCATATTTCACTATTCTTTGGACTTCAGACAGTGAGAACCATTATTTCTTACATTTGTTTAGCACTTCCATAGTTTTCTCGTATTTTCACATTTGCCGTCCACCTCCTCCTTTCCTGAAGCCCTTTTCTGAAGTACATACTGGTTTCAACCCAGTGAAATCCCCCACAGTGTGTCCAACAGTCCTGACCCAGAACTTGGGCTTTAACCAATTAATTTGTTCCCAGCTAATCAAGGGAGTCTTATAGATAAGGAAGATTACGTGATTTAAAAAAGAAAAAAACTTTATGAACTGAATCAATATAAAATGTTTAGAGTTTTTAGCTTGTTTAGAACCCAGGACTATTTAGTAAACCTTGTTGCTAACCATGATAAGTTAAGATTTGGGAATTTTGGATACAGTTTTAGTCACAGTGGTTTCCAAATGTGTCTTGGCTAAGATACATCTGGAAAACCTATTGAAAATGGAGATTCTCCTTCCTTACCCCAGACACCCTGAATCAGAATCTCTATGGGTCGAACCCCAGAACCTGTGTTTTTAACAAACTCTTCAAGTGACTTACAAGCACCCTTGCACTGAAATTGGAAATCTAGTCAAAACAGAAGCCTTTACATAAGCTATTAGTTTTGAAGATTGTGAGCTAAATAGAAGTACAATACATAAGTTTTCTGATGGCTCTCACCTCACTGCGTTTTAGGTGGTGGGTTAGATTTTGTTTTTTGTTTTGTTTTTTAATGTCCTTACTTGGCCTAATTAAAATTGTCAACTTCACATGAAAAACTTTTTGTAATCTCTTCCCAACTTCCCTTTCCAGTCTGGCTTTCTCTTCCATTCCTCCACACATTCCATTTCCTAGTTGTACTGTAGTGTGTGCTCTGCTAGACTCATGCCCTGTAGAGTCTTCTGTGCTTTTCTTCTCACGCATGTCTTCAGCCTGGCCTGGTCCTGCTTGCCTCCCTCTTTCCATCTTCCACACCTGTACCTTGTCCCAAACATGTGGCCATCCTCCATCTCCCCGTCAGAGAGAGGGGACCCACCAGTCTTGTCCTGACCACCCTCTATAGCATTTGCTTCATTCTACCTAGTGACGGTCGGTAGGTTGTGTTTCCTTCTCCTTTAGCTCCATGAGGCTGTCAGAGGGTGTTGAGTGAGCACATTCCATCAGATGAGCTGGTGGCAAAGCAGAAAATAGTAACCTTGGAAAAAGGAGATACAATCTCTTTGAAAAATTACTACAACGGTATAGTTTTATTGTTCGATGAATATTGTATCAATTTTTCTTTTTATCATAAAAATGTTACCATTACAGCAGGTATTGACTTTGTGTGTCTTTTCTTCCTTTTTAATCCTTTGCACATCTAGGTGGCACAGGGTGCTTTTAAAAGGGATCCTGACCAATGGACTGGTCTCCGTATATGAGCTGGACTACGGCAAGCACGAATTAGTCAGCATAAGGAAAGTGCAGCCCCTGGCGGACGCGTTCCGAAAGCTGCCGTTCCAGGCGGTCACTGCTCAACTAGCAGGTAATTCCTGTGGAATGTGAACTCATGCCACAGCGTCATTTGTGTTGTCATTGTGTCCTGGGTACTTAAGGAGCACAGAGTCATTGGCCTATTGAGGTAACTTGGTTTTTATGTACAACTTCCCAACAATAATGGAAATAATTTTTAATGATCTCTCACGGTAGTCATGCCTTCCCACTGTATCTGCTGTTTCTGTTTTTTCGTACTCCTTTCTATCTCTGGTCTCGTGTGAATTTATTTCTAAAGCTATAATCTTGGTACAGGGACAGTATTGCATTCTGCTTTCTTCATTTAGCATTTTTTCCTCCTAATTTTTGGGTGGTGGTTTGATGGCCCTGATAATTATTTTTAATAGCTACAAAAAATTCTGTTTAATCAATAGTTTCCAATTATTGAACATTTAGGTTCTTTTTACTTTTACTGTCTTATTAAAAAACCTGCCGCTGTGTATACTAGCCAAAACAAACAAACAAAATCAATGAAGCAACTGAAATAACCAATAGGAGAACATTGCACAATTAAATATTTCATAATTTGCTGCATAAATCATAATTAATCCACATAATGGATTGTCACAGTTAAAAACCATTCCTGGGCTATAGAATATGACCATTTTGGTGGCCAAGTGAGCTTCCAGTTGCACCTCAGTGAACAGCATGCAGGTGTAGGATTTCACCCCATTGACCCCAGCCTATTGACTGTCATTAAAATTTGAGAAGCTTAGTCAATAGGTGGACAGTGGTACTTCTTCATAATACTGTCCAATGAGGTTTCTGCTTACCTGCTGTGAAGGCAGTCCACAGGTTAGTGGCTTCTCTGTGTGCACTCTGCCAGGAGGTCGCATGAGCAGTTAGAAGAAGTTCCACCCAGAGGCCTCTGCGCTAGCAGAGGGCGTGGAGGCCAAAAGGGCTGAGGGGTGCAGACATGTCCAGTCCTCTGGGGCTCTTTGTGCCCCCCTATGCTGGGATATGAGGAGTTGTGCCCACATGGGCCTCCCTGATTCCTCACCCCCGCTTATCCCATACATTCAGTGACAGAAGTGATTTATCTCAGAAATGAAAGCAATTATGTATATAGATACTTCTTTTAATTATTGACCAGCTTTTGGGGAAATAGATATATATTACCTATTTTTGAAGTATTTGCCAGTTTCTTTGTGTCTCCTACTAGAATTCAAAGGAAACTCCCATGGTAGCGGGATATAAACCCAAAATGGCACATTTTGCACATGACATGCCTTACCCTTGATCTGCTTTGAACTCAAACCTCTAAATGGTTTCTTCAGCTTCAATAGTTTCATTTTTTTCATTCTTATTTTTTACTGCTCAGATTTTGTTAACAACACATCTTCTTCAACATGACAATCAAAACGCCCCAAAAAGGAGCCTCTGTGAGGCAGGAGTGCCTGACGCCACCATCCCCATCACTAGCATTGGGGCAGAAGACCCTGGTCCTTACTATGTATGGGAGACTCTGCCAGTCACTTCATTTTATTGAATTTTCCCCCACATTGGGAGGTTTAGGTCCTGTTACCAGCGCTGTTATGGTCCTGACAGCAGCTTAGAAAGTATTCTGGGCTTCTCTTGTGGGAAATGCTTCAGAATCAAAGAATTTAGCCCACTCAGTATATATGCATAGATAACAGGTCCTTTAAATTATATGTGAAATTCCCAGACCTTCATCACTAAGGGACATAATTTATAGTTTATCTAATCTAGTGTATGTGGACTGAATTTATATTACTTTAATAGTATGTCTTGAAAAATACAACTTCTTTTCTCAGTTTTGTTTTAAAACTTAATTTAAAATTCTCTAACTCGAGCTCTCAAATTTAAAAGTCATGTGGATGCCTGATCACTGCAGTGTACACCTGAAGCTGAACAATAATGAATGTCAACTACAATTATATATGTGTGTGTGTGTGCGTGTGTATATATGTATATATATATATATCTATATTTACAAGAAGTGGAGTACAGCAGTAGGAATAGAGACAGTGGAAATGTAATGGCTGTGTGCGATGTCAGAGGGATAGTGGATGGGAGGAGGGGGGTTAAAAAGAAAAAAGAATAAAGTAACCTTCTATTTCTCCAGTATGGAAGAAGAAAAAAAAAAGTCATGGGGATTTAGAAATGCATGAGATTTAAAATTCACCTGGTCCAATCAGTTTCTTTTATAAGTGAACCAAGGCCTGAGAGATCAACTGATTTGCTCAAGATCAAACCACTTAATAGAGGAAGAGCTGGAAATAGTAACTGAGTCTCCAGACTTTTAGTCCACTGCTTTTGCCATGATGTTGTATATTATTTTTGAAAGTTATTTAATTTTTTTTTTTTTTAGATTTTTTTTTTTTTTTACTGGGGAAGGGGAACAGGACTTTATTCGAGAACAGTATATACTTCCAGGGCTTTTTTCCAAGTCAAGTTGTCCTTTCAATCTTAGTTGTGGAAGGTGCCATTCAGCTTCAAGTTGTTGTCCTTTCAGTCTTAGTTGTGGAGGGCGCAGCTCAGCTCCAAGTCCAGTTGCCGTTTTCTAGTTGCAGGGGGCACAGCCCTCCATCCCTTGCGGGAGTCGAACCGGCAAACTTGTGGTTGAGAGGATGCATTCCAACCAACTGAGCCATCCGGGAGCTCAGTGGCAGCTCAGCTCAAGGTGCCGTGTTCAATCTTAGTTGCAAGGGGGCACTGCTCACCATCCCTTGCGGGAGTCGAGGAATCAAACTGGCAACCTTGTGGTTGAGAGCCCACTGTCCCATGTGGGAATCGAACCGGCAGCCTTTGGAGTTAGGAGCATGGAGCTCTAACCGCCTGAGCCACCAGGCCAGCCCAAAAGTTATTTTTTGTAATTAGTATTATATATATATATATATATATATATATATATATATATATATATATAACTATATGTGTTTCATCAGGAAAAAAGTCTGTAAATAAGAGAAATGTCATTGATATCATTTTATTCCATTTATCTCCATTACCAGTTTTAATCTACATAGACTTTACAGAGAAATGGACAGTAGTTGTTATAACTTTTTATAACACACAGCATTAAATGAAACTGTCTGTAGGTAGAGGTTTACAGAAGTAACCGTGTTCAAAATAGAAAAACAATAAGCTGGACTGCTTTTTGTTCAGCAGCTTTTTTTCAGTTAGGCATGTCTAGCCTGGTAGTTTAAGCTAACTTGGAATTGACTAAATCTTTTTCCATTATAATGGATCAAAGAAAGGCTCCTTGGACCCCTCACTGTTCTGTGAACACCCTGTCTTTCTCCTAGGAGTGAAGTGTAACCAGTGGTCTGAGGAGGCTTCGATGGTGTTTCGAAATCATGTGGAGAAGAAGCCTCTGGTGGCATTGGTGCAGACAGTCATAGAAAACACTAATAACCCTTGGGACCAGAAAGCAGTGGTCTATTTAGTGGACACATCGCTGCCAGACACAGATATCTGGATTCATGATTTTATGTCAGAGTATCTGGTAGAGCTTTCAAAAGTTAATTAAACACTGCTTCTCAGACCTTGACTACTAATTCAGATTTTTTTAGCAATAACAAAATGTAGTAGGCTTTTTAAAAGATCTTATCTCTGCTACATGGTTCTAACTGCTGTGGGGGATTGAAAAGAATATGCTGTTTGATGAAAGATATTTAACAAGTTTTGTTTAACAGAGTTGACTTTTCAAAGAAAATTGCACTTGAATTATTACTATATTAGAATAAAAATGTTTATCAATATAAAGACTGACAACCTCATAATTTCTAGGATTTATGATCTTAAGATGTAGAGTTTCCCTTTATATTTCCTTGTGGTGCTGGGTTCTTCTCCAGTTAGATTGAGAATTTCGTGACTGAACTCTACCCTGGTGTCGTGGTTTGTCCCAAAGTCACCAAACCGTGTGAAGACTACCCCGAGTCTTTAGAACATCAGCATTGCTGGGGGTGCTGTTGGAGGAACAGCCAAGCACACCAGCATGACCCTCACCCAAAATCTTGAGTGGCTTCCACGGAAGACCCAGGCCTTCTGCAGGCTCCCTACCCAGCCTCATTGTCCACCATTCCGTGCACCAGCCACATGGGACCTAATCTGGTCCCTGAACCGCATGCATGTGTGTCCAGGATTACTGGTATCCTAAAGCAGGCCTTGCTCCTCCCCTGCTCTAAACTATCCAGTGATGTACCCATACATGTTTGACAACTGGTTCTGGTGTGTGGCAGTGGGGCAGAATGAGTCTAGAATTGTCATGTCTGACAATTCCCATGTTGTAAACTCCCACCATTGTTGAGGTCCAGCTAACAGTGTGACATCACTGAATGCGGAGTTGGGAGGAGACGCACGCATGCGGCTCCTGTGAGTCTGTACACCACTGTCTGTATCCTCCACGACAGACACAAGGGCACCTTGCACATATCAGACACCCATCGCGTGCTTGCTAGTTGATGGGCAGGATGGACTGACAGAGGGACGGGGTGGAGGGCTTAGCAGTGGCCTAAAGATGAGGAGGGGAGGCCCTGGACTAAGAATGGAGCAATGGGAATAAAGAAAAAATATTAAGGGCTTTTTGAAGTTTTTAAATAGAATGATTAGCACTGACATCTTAGATACAGAAGGTGAGGAAAAGGAGACAGTGTCAAAGATCAGACCACTTGATAGAGGTTTGAGAGGCTAGGATGGTGACCCTACTCAGTCTGACTGGGAAGCTTAAAATTTTGCTTTTGAACCTGAGTTTAAGCTAATAGACCTCTGGGTGAAGATACACATAAACTACTGGAAGTAGGGAGTGGATTTCAGGGGAGAAGACCAGGCTAAAGATAAAATTTTTGAAGTGATTTGCTTATTTTTATTTGAGAAAATCTAGGAAAAGTGAGAACAGAAAGAGGAAAGTGAAGACCAGATGTTTTAAGTTTTTCATGTAAAACATGTTAAAATTATCTTTCTAGCTTTTAAAATTTTACATTTAATATTTAAAGTGATTCAAAATTCAGGAATACCTATGCTAGTGATTTAAATAATTATAAAAATTTTAAATTCCTGACACATAAATATTTATGTGAAATAGTGTAAATATTTTTTATAATGGTTTCTTTCCCTAAAAAAAAAAAATCCTCAAATTGTCTACAGGAAAGGAATAGGTAGTTTCTATGTCACTGACTTTAGAAGTGTTTCTATTACTTTTTAAAATAAAGCAATTAAATGTGTTGATGTAACTGAAAAAATTAATCTGGTGCCAGGACAATCTGACAGACAAACAAATGAAACCCTACCTCATACCATATTCAAAAGTCAATTTCAGGTAGACTGGAAGCCTAATTGTGAAAGACTAATGTAGGAAGATAACAGAGGAAAATACTTTTATAATCCAGGAGTAGGAAAGATGTCTTTAAACAGGACACACAAAGTGCTAACAATAAAGGAAGAGATTGACAGACTTCACCATATGAAAATGAACACCTGTTCCTCAAAGCCATCATGAAGGTGAAAAGGCAAAGCAGAGTGGAGGAATACATTCTTATATAGGGGGAAATATATTGATTATACTCAATAAACAAAAGACTATCCAGAAGCAAAATGGACAATACATTTGAACAAACACTTCACAAAAGAGAAAAATCCAACCAGTCAACAAACATGAACCGTACACAACACATTAAGACAGAGGGAAATGAAAATTCAAACCTCAGGGAGATACCATGACTCCTGTACCAGAAAAGCAAAAATGCTTCCATTTTTGTTAATTCCAAGTGTTGAAGATGCGTGCATTTCTGCAGGAAGAGACTGGTAAAGAACGTTCACAGCAGCTCTATTTGTAATAGCTAAAACCTGGAAACAACCTAAATGTCCATTAATAGTAGAATTGATTTTTTAAAACTGTGGTATATTCATACAATGGAAAGCTCTACAGCAATGAGAGGAAACTACAATCACATGAAAACTACACGGATTCATCTCACTACAGAAAGTTGAGCAAATGAAGACAAATGAAGGAAAGGGAGCACAGAAGTGATGACCGTTAGACTCAAGAAAGTGCTCATCCGTAGTTGTGACTGGAAAGTTACAAGTCAGCTTCTGGGTTACTGGCGATGTTTCTTGACTGAGTGGTGGTTGCAAAAGGTGTTCTCGAGATAGAGATTCTCAAACCTTCACACCTTTGTTGTATGCACTTTTCTGAACAAGTGTTAAAAATAAAAAATCTAAAATGTTAAATCATGGATTTATTTTTAAACATATGGCACCTACCCCTTGAAAAGAGCATTCTCTTACAGATGTGAGAGTTTTGTAATGTAGGAATACATTTTCATGGAAAACCAAGATTTAAAAAAACGAGTTCATATTTCTCCTTAGTAATCTATACAAAAGGATTAAAAAGAGCTGCTGTTATCCGTCCCTACCAGAAACTTTCCCGTAGGAAGACCTTACCTTCTGTTCGTACAAATTCCTTTCTATGAGCTATTTTTAAACTTAAAAAACTTAAAGTTTGGGTTTAAGTGGTTTGTTCTGGAAAACATACTCGCCTTTTAAGAAAGTAGGATCTTTTTTTGTTGTGTTTTTTTGTAAAAATCGTTATTTTGGACATTCCATTCTCTCAGTATAGAGACAATGCATTCGACTCTGTTGAAACTACGTGTTCACAAAATGATCGTTATTAAAGCCGACTCATACCACACCTCGCAGGGCTGCTGGCTAGTTGGAGAGGTCCTTGTTTCAATCAAAGCAGGTAAAGGTGCAGCAGCTGCTTGATTGGCTTTGCACCATCCAAGGAACTGCAGTTCCTCACATCCTACCCCCAGCAGGAATGAATATCCGCCCACCTTCCCAGATAACTCTACCATCGCTTAAACTCCTCCTGGTACAGTTAGGGAACCCGAGACTCAGATTGGAGTGACCTGCACCTACTTGTAGGTGGAGCCAAGCTTCGGCGAGGCCCAGCCCCTGCCCCGCGCTGCCCACCGCGGGTGTCTCTCCGCGACCAGGGACTGTACGCTGCGCCTCGGCGCCCCCGAGTGGAGGGAGAGGTAAGGAGGGAGAGGGCGAGGGCTGGGCGGGGCGCGGTGACAGCGCGGAGCCGGCCCCGCCCCTGGCTCCCACCCCCGGAGCCCACAGCGCCCGCCCGCCTGCGGCCGCACCGGAGCTCATCCAGCCCCGCGCTCCGCTCGCCCGCTCGCCCGCGCGCTGCCCACTGCTCGTCGCCCGCGCCGGTCTGCCGGCCGCCTGCGCTCGCCCGGCCGCCGCCTGCGCCCGCGCCAACCCCAGCGGCTCTACCGTCTGGTAAGCCCCCCACCCGGCCAGGGGTCTCCCTCGCACTCGCGGGGCTCCCTGCCCCCGCGCCGGGGCCCCAGCCATATCTGGGCAAAATATTCAGCTGTCGCCGCCGCCGCCAAGAGGGACTGAGCGTGGCTTCCTCTATAAATAGCTGCCGCCTCGGGTTGCCTCCAGGGCTGGGAAGCCGGGTCTAGGGGTCCGGTGTCTGGCGCTCGCGTCCGCACCGCTCGGCGCGCATGGTCCTGGCTAGGGCACCCTCCTCTCAGGACCTCAGCACCGCGTCTGTAAACAGGAGAAGGACCTGGGGGCCGTCGAAGAGCAGCGCGGGGTCCGGGGTCCTCCCCGACTAGACTCCAGCGTGGCGGGGCTCCGCGCCCCGGGCGCTCAGTTAGGTACAGGTGCCCGCCGGAGCCCCGCACCGAAGCGCGGCCGCCCCTCCGGCTGCCCAGAATTTGGGGGTGGGAGTGGAGATGTACGTGCTCGGGTGGACGTGGAACTGGGGTGCGGGCTGCGCGTTTGTGGCAGGAAAAGTTTCCCAAACTGCGGGAGATAACGAGGTTTCAAGTACCACGATACGCGCGGTGGATCGGAAAGGAGCCTGAGGCAGGAGCTCCTTGGCTGCCAGCCTTGGTGCAAAGCCCCCTCTGTGCTGTGGGACTCAGTGTCTCCATTGGTAGGGGCGGGATTTGGTTCCCGCGACGCAGCTAGGAGTCAGAGCCGTGAGACTGTAGTAGGGTGCGCGCTTGAAGGCTGGCGCTCCCCCCACCTGTTCACCGGCTCCGGGCCTGAGACGCCAGGGCACAGTCGTGCACGTCCGGAGGGGTTGCGGAAACCCGACACTTTGTCAGTTCTCTGACTCGTCGTGTTTTGGGACCTCCTAGAACCCTCGGAATAGCCCGGGCCATCCGCCCCCTGGGAAGCGCGCCCCACGTTAATTATGGGCAGCTCTCCCGGGTAGCAACCACCATCTTCGCAAAGCACTGCCAGTGACTCAAACAGCTTTAGACCCAAACAGCTGGGCAGGGCCAGAGGCCCCAGCCCAGCCACTCGCTGGCCTCAGTTTCCCTGTCCATAGGATGCCTATGGTGCGGCCTCGGAGCCGAACAGGCACACACCCCCGTCACCATCGCTTCTGCTCTTACTGACCCTGCCTTGGCTTCCACTGTCGCCTTCTCAGACTCTTGAAGATGACCTAGCCCAAGCTTTTTCATGGCTGAATCACAGAACCAGATCCTATCCCGGGTTCCAGGCCCTTACAGGGAGCACTCCCAAAATCTCCATCTCTCACCCAGTGATGACAGCCATTTTGTTCTCTGGGAAGGGCCACAGAGCCCCCCTGTTCAAGGTCAAACGCTGCTGGATGTGCCAGGAGGTCTGCAGCCTCCACCAGCCTTTTTCTTCTCTTTCCTGACCTTTTCTGCTGCTGAGGCAGGTCTTGGGGATCTGTGAGCATCCCACCAATGCTCCCTCTTCTTTGATCTGCTGCTTCCAGGACTTTCCCTTGCTCAAACAATAGCACCCTCATCCCGAAGTCTCATTTTTGTTTCTACTTTACTTTCTAGTATATATTTTCTCTGACAACATCTCAAAGCTTCACAGAATTGAAGGGAAATGGAGACAAATAGGTTCTCATCAGCTCGAGCCACATTAACAGGCAGAGAATGAAAGCAAGGAACACCGCTATTTATTTTGGTGTGTTGGTTCCCTTTAAGGAGCCAGTCTTGCAAACCCATGTTTTAGAAGGTCTTGGCCCTTGGGTTCTTCCTAGTTTAAGTGGAAAGTCAGTGTCCTCTAAAAATAACCTCCGCCCACCTTATCAGTGTCTCACACCTTCTCCCTCCTCCAGGGTAGGGCTGCTTCCTGCTCAGCAAAAACACGAAAAACGGGGTAGGGAGTGGCGGCCGAGTAACACAAGGTGGACTTGTGGAGAAGTATGAACCTCTGCCGCTCACTTAGAGTGACCTTGAGCAATAAAGGGGTGGGCAGGATGGTGTCAAGTGGATCTGGAATCAAAAGGGCTTGGAGTTTCCTGGAAGACTTTCTAGCATAAGAAACGTGAAGTGCCAGGATGAAATCTGGGGGAGCTGACTCTGTGAAGAGGAGGGAAAGAGTGGGAGAAAGTGGCTCCCCAAGAGTCAGGCCAGGAGAGAGGTTCGCAGTGCTAGTTGCTGTGCAGCAGGACTGGCAGGGAGTCATGGGGGAGTTTGGCTGGGGCATGGCAGAGGGTTCAAAACGGGATCTGCTACTGCCTTCCTGGGCTTAGTGAGCCCACCTGTCCACCTGAGCCTCAGTTTCCTTCTCTGCACAATGGGATAATAACAGCACCCATTTCCCAGGGGTTGCTGTGGGGATTAAGGGTGATGATACAGAGAAAGCCCTCAGCCCAGGGCTTGGTACCTGCAATGGTATTATTAGTGTTCATGAGGGGAAGAGTCAGAAGCTAGTGCGAGCTGAACAAGTGGAGACAGCCTACAACGCTTTCTAAAAGCTTGGATGAGAAATGAAGGGAGAGGGAAAATAGTAGGAGCTGGAGACAGGGCAGAGAGGGGAGGCAGGTGCTTCTGGGCTGAGGAGTGTGAGAAGAGGCAGAGAAGGACCAGGAGAAAGGAACAGGTGAAAAGAGAATTGAAGAGCTGTGCAAGTGGGAGGATCAAGGGGCTTCCTTAATGACCTGCTGAATGTCACAGGCTCTAGAATCACATTCCTCTAGAATCAGGCTGAGCAAAGAAAGGGTAAAATGAAGCCCTTCTGGCTCACATCCTGTGTCTCCTTGGCAGACTTGAGTATCTGCAAAGTAGGGTGATGATGGGCCATGAAGGGTAGTTTGACTGCCCAGGGGCCTCGTGACCTTGGCTTGCTTATTTTTGAAATGACATCATCTATCAATGACTCCTGCTGAGCCTAGTCATAATGGCCTTTTCCAGTCAATGTTTTGTCTTTTCAGTCTTGCTAATGGACCAGCCAGGCTGCCAACATTTCTAAAGAGGCCAGTTCACTTTTTGCTTAAAGCCAGAACACCAAATAGATCAATTATTTGGCTGGTAGGAGCCATTATCCTTATAAAGCCACAGACCTGTTTCTACAGAAAAAGAACACGGATCAGGTAGCATAATTCTAGAATCATTTCCTCTCTTTTGTTTGGTTTTGTAGAATCCTCCTTTGGTTAATCACGATTTTTGTTCTTAATGATAATGAAAGAATGAGATCATTTGAAGTCAACCTAGGACATGTCTGGGAGGGTTTCTTTGAAGTTAGGAGGTGCTGGGTCCTTGTCTGATCTGAAAAACTAAACAAGCTCAAGTATTTCTTTTGTTTCTGTTTTTCTTATATCTTTTTGGGGTGTTTTTTTCCTCAGAGAAAAACAGATTTGTGAAAGAGCTACACATTACTGTGCATGAGGAGGAAAGTGGGAAGGAGAGGGAGGCAAGTCCGGCACACGTGTCCCTGTCTCCGTTCTTCTTCTCAAGGCTACCACTCACCCCAGGGTCATTTCTGGAGACGATTCTGGTGGCTGAGGAGTTGTATCCCCTGGGGTATTCACTCTCCATGTCCGCGAGAACTGAGAGAAGCAGAAATGCTTCTTAGTCTCACTCAGCGCCCTTCAGGGACGCATCTCTTCCCATCCTTAAGTGTTGGTGCCACTCTCAACCCTATTCTCTTTTCACCCCCACACCCTCCAACAATCTCATTCACTCCCCTGGTTCTACCCACCCTCTATAAACTCACGACTCAAATCCATGTGTCTAGCCTGGACTGCTCTCTTCCTGCCAATTGGGCAAAGCCAACAAAGCATTTTAAAGGCACTTGACAACCAACGGGTCCAGACTTGGGCTCATCACCCAGTCCTCCCCCACTATCCATTCGGTTAACAGTAACACCACCAGCCAGGCACCGAGCCGGAAACCTCCTTTCCCTCACCGCCCTATCCATTTGGTCGAGTCCTGCCAATTCTACCTTCCTCAGTATCTCTTCTGTTCATTCCTATCCCCACAATCACTACCCCAATCCATTACTTTGCCATCTCTCCCCGAGCTGTTGTCAGAGCCTTTTTAAAGTCTTTCTGCCTCAAGTCTTTTCTTCTTCTATGTTGCTGTTAAAAGCTCTTTGTGAAATGTAGCTATGGACTGTGTTATTCCGCTCCCTTCAGGGATGCCCCATTTCCTACCAGATTCCTTAGCATCGAACACCAGGACCATCTATGACCTGGCCCCAAGCTATTTCTCCAAAACCATCTCTTGGCATTCCCACACATTCTCCTTGCCTTGTGGTCACGGTGCATACGCACCTTCATGCCTCTCTACCTTGCCCCTGCTGTTCCTCTGCCTGGAATGCTGTTCTCTCGCTGCTCAATATAGCGAACTTGTTGCATCCTTTAAAGCAAAGTTCCTCATCGCCTCACCTGTGCTCCCACAGCCCCCTGAATGGAGCTCAGGGAACCACCATAGTGTGTTATAAATGTAGTCATCCACTCACATCCTTATCTCTGACTAGACTGATAGCTCCTTCCGAAAAGAGTTATGGCTCATTGATTTCTGATCAGAGCTCAGCATAGTGCAAGCACTTTATGTTTTAATAAACGACTGACTGATGAATGAATCGGAGAGCAAGCACATGAAAGCCCTGTGATAACCTAACAATCACACATCACCGACCAGCATCTCCATGTTTTCCCATCCCACTAAATCATCAACTCCATCAGAGCAGAAGCCACCCCCATTCTGCTCCCCAATGACTCTGCAGCCCCTGTCAAACCCATCACAATAAATAGAACAAATCCATGATCTCATTTGAAACTCTCAGTCATCCTGTAAGGAAAAGGGCAGGTCTTATTACCCGCTTTTTGTAGCTAGGACAGTAAACCCCAATAGGAATTGTTCCGGGTCATCCAGTTGGGGTGTGTATTCCAGAAAAAACAAATTGCTCTCCAGGGTTTGGTAAACTTGAGAAATGAGAGTCCTTATGTTCTGTAGTAATGCTTCATTAACATTTCAATCACTCGGGATCCTGTTAAAGATGGAAATTCTGGTTCAGTAGGCATGGGAGGGGCCTGAGATTCTGAATTTCTAATAAGCTCCATGTTTCTAGTAAGTTCTAATAAGCTTATTAAATACTAAGTTTAATAATTCCTAATAAGCTCTAATAAACACCTCATAATATGATGCTCACCCTGCATACACAGACAACCACGCTTTGAGCACCAAGATGAACTCTAGTTATCTCAAGAGTTTTCCCTTGGCCATTGTATTAAGACAGGTTTCTATTAAAATCTACACATAAATTCATTTAAGCCGACTCAAAAGCAGGATCTCTTTCTGTTTTTGAGGTGTGTTTTTTTTTTAATGAAGCATGTGTGGGCATGCAGAGCATGATGGGGCATGTAGCGGAGGTGCACAGAACAAGGTGGGGCACATGGGAAAGGTGGGAATGGGGCTGGGACTAGCGATGGGGCACGTGATTGGTGGGAGGGGCATGATGTGGGCCACATGGTGGGTCACACTGGAGAGGACAAGGCCCCAGCCACGACTTGGGCACATCTCTGGAACGGTCAGGCCTTGTAGCAGTGGGTTATTTCTACCTTCTTCCGCTTTCCCTCCTTCTTTGCGTTCTGCAGAAACTTAGGCCCAGACAGGGCTTTAAGTCAAACTGCCCAGTTCCTGGCCAGCTAGAACCTCCTCTGAGCTCCAGAACTCGAGGCTCCTGTGTCCAATTGCCTTTTTCGCTGCATACTGCCTACAAATCTGTGTGCACAGAATGAGTGTCTGGCCCGTGCTGGCATGGGCACCCAGATTTCCCCTCAAAACCACTCGGAAGACAAGGGGAGGGGAGCCCTGAAGGAAGACTTCCTCCATGCAAACCTAGGAAGATTTAAAAAGTCAGATTGGATGCCAGCATTGTATGCATTTGTTTATGGTTTTTATACTGCATTCCACTTACACCATTAAAAGGGTTTCAGGTGGCTTAAAATAAACCTGCACAGGCAACATAACTGGTAAGACTAGAAATTTGAAAAGGACAGGGCAGAAAACCTGAAAATTAGGGTCATAGGACTCTGAGACTCTCATGAGAAGTAAAGAAACTCTAGAAAAGTGAGAATGTCCATACACCCAACAATTTGCTTATCATTTCAGTGTGTGTGTGGATCCCCCTGAAGGCGATCAGAAGCCCAGGGTAAGAATACCCAACACAGAATAAGGAGAGGAAATTATGCCACTGACCTGGCTGAAGATGGCAACTGTATTTGGACACTCAAATCAGCTCTGAGATGTGTTATGGCAGCCTGGGGGAAATGGAGGACATGTCATGTCTGATACAAAAGAACACGCATTTTTCAGGAAAGAGAAATGTTTTCTTGTCCCTAACTCTCTTTGTATATTGTCATGATGGAACTCTAGATTGGAAGGCAGCTTAGCACAGTAATTAAAAATGTGGACTCTAGAGCCCACGTCCCTGGGTTCAAATCTAAGGTCTGCAGTTACTGGTTGTGTAAACTCAGGTGATTTATAACTCCCCATGCCTCAGTTTCCCCATCTATAAAGCAAGGCTACTGTGGGGACTAAGTTATTATATGTAAAATGCTTAAGGCAGTACCTGGGAGGTGGCTAGCATTATATAAATGTGGGCTGTTATGGGAAGGCAGCATGGAGTGTGACATGTGTACAGCCCTATTGCCTGCCTGTATTGGAACCTGGCTCTACTACTTACTGGCTTTGTGACCGTGGTCAGTGTCCTGGGTTAAGTAGTGTCCCCACCCCCAGAGTCATGTCCACCCAGAATCTCAGAATGTGACCTAATTTGCACACAGGGTCTTTGCTGATGTAATTAGTTACGTTGAAGTCCTACTGGATTAGGGTGGGCCCCACATCCAATGACTGGTGTCCTTATAAGAAGAGGAGAGGACACAGGCAGAGAAGAAGGCCACGTGACAACAGAGGCAGAGATTGGACAGATGCTGGTACAAGCCAAGGAGTGCCAAGGATTGTCGGCGTCACCAGAGACCCGGGAAGGCATAGAACAGATTCTCCCTTAGAGCCTGCAAAGGAACCAACCCTTCTGACATCTTGATTTCTGATTCCTGGCCTTCTGAATGGCTACAGAAAATTCATGTTGTTTCAAGCCATCTAGCTTGTGGTAATTTGTTATGGTAGCCCTAGGAAGCTAAGACAGTCTGATTAGTGCACTTTGGTTTTTTCCTCTGTAAAATGGGAATAAAAAGTACCTCCCTCACAGAGTTAATTAAGATTACATGAAATAATCCATGTAAAGTGCTATCACTATGCCTGTTGTGCAGTATGGAAGGTCTGTGTTTTTGTGCTGGTTATTGTGGGGTGCAGTGACACACGGGGCGGGCAATAATAACCTGTTAATAGTAGTCTGTTGTATGTCTACACTAGAATTTACCCAGTGCCCTACTGATAACTTTTATGTGGTTTCCAGTATTTTTGCTAATTGAGGTAATAGCCAGGTAATCTGTATATCCATCGTCGTACAGTTCAGTGAGTAAGCTGGTAGGATAAGTTCCTGGAAATGGAATTGCCGAGTCAAAGGGTGTGTGCATTTGGGCAGATACGGCTTAACTTGCCTTGACAGAGGGTGTACCAATGGCGGCTTCTCCTCTTTCTGAGAATGCTTGTCTCCTGCACAGCTTGTGAACTCTGGGAAGGCTCAGACGTTTCCGTCTTTGTCAGTCTGATAGAACTGATGTCTCATCTCTCAATTGACTTTTCTGTAATTAATGGGCTTCATTATCTATTCATAGGTTTATTAGCCACTTGGATTCTTATGGGAATTGCCTGCTCCTTTCCTCTTCCTAAATTTGCACTGGGATGTTCTCTCTCTATATATATTTTTTGTAAGAACTCTTTGTCTATTAGACAAATTAGCCCTTTGTTCAATGTGCAGCAAATATCTTTCCCGTTTTGCCATTTACCTTTTGGCATCACTCATGCTAATTTTATACTGGTTTTTCAGAAAATACAAAACTGTGCTTCATAAAGCTTCATCTTACGTTAACACCTGCTGTGAGGTAAGGGGACGAAGTCTGTGTTTGCAAAATGGAGAAAGAGAATAGGAGCGAGTTCCCCAAGCTTTTCTACAAGCAGCTTGCTGCCAGTGGTTTTCACTTACGGCTGTCAAAGCCAGTAACGAATGCTAGGCGTTCATTCATTCATTTATTCAACGAACCTGCCTGTAGCACCCGAGAGGTGACTCAGACACCACGATGACCTCAAGCGATGCAAAATGAAAACACACACTGGCCTTTCTCATTTAAACCATCTGACAACTCTGATGGACATGCGGACCTTCCAGGCCCCGGTGCCCTGGGACGGAGCTCGTAGCAACTGCACAGAGCGATGGAGTCACACACTGGGTTTAGTTTCTCTGCTTTTTCAGAAGGTACTTTCCCATATGACTAAGAGAATGAGATCAGCCAGAGAAAATCAATGTAAACAGGCCAGAAAGCAGCCTTTGAAAGATAGCTAGCTGGTCTCTGAGTGCCTGTCCTGCCCACTCAGTGGCCCCAAACCTCTTCTTCGTGATAGAAGCAGGCCTTCCGTCTCATCTTGTCACCTCATCTTGTCACCTCCCCAACAGCCACATACCCACTGTATTTTTCCATTTATATGATGTTCAGGAGCAGTCAAAGCTCATCTGTGGTTTGAGAAGTCAGAATAGTAGTTGCCCTGGGGGGATGGGCTGGGAGGGGGTATAAGGAAGCTGGAAATGTCACCTCATCTTCGTCTGAGTGGTGTTTACATAGGTGTGTGCATACGGGAAAATTCAGTGAACTGTACTCTTACTCCTGCACTTGACTGTATGTAACCAAATTCCTTATTTAAAAAGAAAAAAGACTGGCCCTCCAGTGAAAGAGTGGGAGCCCAGCGCTGAGCTGCAGCATGAAGCCGAGCAAGACTGTCATCCCCTGGCTTCGGTCGCTGTGCTATTATTAATGCAGCTGGGATCAAACCATAACTTTTGGGGACAACGCCTCACGCTGTTGACTTACGATGGGGGGACAGTCACTTGAGAACTGCTACATCTTTCTCATGCTTAGCGTGTCCCCCCAGCTAGTGCTCATAGGCTTGGCTTGTTGGGCTGCAGCATCGTGGGGCTGAAGAAGGGGGGATGCAACTCAGCAATGCAAACCACATCTTCCTTTATCTCATCCCCTCTTTGCAGCACCCCTTGAGAGGTACCTGCTATGCCCTCACTTAAGTGAATCCATGAATCTCAGAGACCCTTAGGGGCAGGACCAAGGCTGCCCAGCCAGTTAAAGCCAGGGCAGGGCCGTTACCACGCTGTGTGCGACTCCAGTCCAAGCTTTCACTTTTCACCAGGCTGACCCGACAGGAGGCTCATCCGTAAAACAGGGCTGATGGCCCAGCTTGCACCCTCTCTGAGGGTGGTGGGTGAAGACATGATGTATGTGATACCAGCTCGGGGATTTTGGTGTGTGTCTTATCCTCCCAACTTAACTGTAAGCTTTCTGAGGGCCAGGGATTCTTTTATTCATTTCTGTCTCTCCCACAAAGGCCCACCATGCCCTGCACAATGTGGGGCCTCAATAAATATTCACTCAATGAATTAGGTTGTGGAAATCGAGATCCAGAGAGGTACAGCACCTTGCTCAAGGTCACACAGCAAGTCCTCAACCGAAGTCAGGACTTGTAACCAGGTCCCCTGACTTCTATCCCAGTGCTCCTTCTGCCATTGCCCAGTGTCCCCAGCTTCCTATAGACCCCGGGGACTGGAGATTCCAATGGGTTGGAAGATGCTAGAGAAGAAAAGGACCATCTCGGATGAGACAAGGCTGAGCCTGGCCCTGGGGCCTTCAGGGTGTGTGTCTTGGGAAGAGACTGGGAATGGGCGGTAGGCTATGCAGTTGCACAAAGCCCTGCTCTCAGAAGGACCCTGTGCTTCATTGAATGTTCTGCAGACACTTTCTGGAAATTCTTCATTTTATCTTTGGGTTTATATGTTTAAGTGAAGCCCCATGGACAATGGAACACGTCCCAGGGCTTGAAGCCTCAGCTCACACGCGGTCCCACGCCCTGCTGCCGCTGTGCTTCCTGAGGATGGGTTATAAGACTCTGGCTGCCTCGCGTCCTGGCTCCCCCAGGTCCCGCTAGCCTCCCCATCCTACCCCTGCCCCGCTATCACTGGGGCTCCCTGCTTTCCCCCCATACATTCAGCTGGCAACTCAGCAGGCCAAACCTCTGCTCCAGCCCTGTTCCAGGCACCTAGTATCCTGCACAGAGGTTGCAATAGCCTTGGGATCACCCTGCTCTGTGTGCTAGGGTAGTGGCCCATGGGAAGGAGAGATGCCTGGCTTCAGTTCCCTGCCCCCCCTCACCCCCCACCAGGGCAGGGCGTCTGCCCTGCATCTGGCAGGGGAGGGAAACTGGCTGCCAGCTAACTTGGTGTGTATGCTCTGAGTCGAAGCAAACGGACACCTGTGTAAATGGCAACTCTAATAATAAATTAAATATAAACTCCATGACAGATCCAGAGAGAGATCATGAGAGAAAGGAAAACCTTTGTGTCTGAGTACCTTGAACGGCACTTTGGTCCTGTCATTGAACAAAGAACCCCACGGTCTTATTCTGCACTGGACCCAGCCAATTCCACAGGCAGGCCTGCCGGGGAGAGTCAGCAGGGGAGGGGCACAGCTCAGGCCTCACACGGGCTCCCTGGGGAAGCGGGAAGGCAGGGCATTGGGACCTAGATGGCTGGGAGACCTTCACCCTCTTGGTCCAGCCCTATCCCTCTCCCTGTCTTTCTGGGTCCCATCACAGGTGACAACGCACCCCAAGTCACACTCACTTCTTGCCGTGCAGGTGACATGAAACTGCAGGCATGAAAGTGGTGGTTGTTTTGTAAGCTGCAAACGTCTCTGCACACTGGAGTGGTTGTTGGTATAATTATTGCGTCACATTTTATGAGCCTGTTCTGAAACAAACATTGAGGAAGGTACGTGCCCCCAAACTTCGTGACCCACGTGTCTGCCCCTTCTGCACCTCATCATCCTCCCCAGTGGAGGGCCGGTTGGCTTTCTTCCCTTTCTTTGGCCTGGGATAGAATTTGTCCACCCGGCTCCTGGGGGTCTGTCCCAGGGGCTGTCTCCCGACGGACCTGCAGTCATGGCACCTTGACTCGGAGCCAGGTCAGGGCTGTGCACTGAGGTGTGGAGCTGGGCAGGTGATTGCCGCCTTCACCCACCCAGCCTGGGGGCCGAGAGGTGTGGGAGCCACAGTCTCCTCTGCAGGGCGGGGAAGCACCGTTTGCACAGGGCTGCACACAAGAGTGGGAGACAGGCCACCATTCACCAATAAGGAAATTGGGGGCTTATGTGGAGGGGCACTGCTCTGAGGACTTAGTGCGACTTCAGGCTGCATGGAGGCGGGTGCCTCAGGCTGAAAGAACTGCTTGAGCACAGCCCAGAGGACTAAAATTTCTGGGGTGCTCAGGGACAAGTGGTCTGGGGAGTTTGCTCTCTGTCTGTCATAATGGAGGCTGTTGGCGGTGGCTTTCAGCTCGTGAATGATTTTCACAAAGATCGTTTGCAGGTTGAGTTGAGTGTGGACAGGAAGGCAAGAGAACTGAGGCAGGGATACCATTTGGGAGGCTGTTTTGATAACATAGCTTTTAAAAAAGGTAAGCATCCTGAAATGGGGAGAAGGGACAGATGCAAAGGATGTCAAAGAGAGAGGATTCTATAAGGTTGGCGCAAAAGTACTTGCGGTTTTTGCAACTATTTTTAACCTTTTAAACGCAATTACTTTTACACCAACCTAATAGTCCCAAGAGTGTATGATTCCACTTAGATGAGGCACCTAGAGTCGTCAAATTCAGAGACAGGAAGTAGAATGGTGGTTGTCAGGGGCAGTGACGAGGAGAGGATGGAGAGTTAGTGCTTCATGGGGACAGAGTTTCAGTTTGGGAAGATGAAAAATTTATGGAGATGGATGGTGGTGATGGTTGCACAACCATGTGAATATACTTAGTGCTACAGACTTAAAATGGCAAATTTTATATTATGTATATTTTATCATAATTATAAAAACGAACGAGAGAGAGAGAGAGAGAAAGAGAGAGAGAGAGAGAGGAAGGACCGGCATGCAGACCAGCCAGAGGAGGGGGAGTGGAAGGGAAGAGTTCAGGCTGACCCCAGGTGGGGAGGTGGTGGTGGTGGGGAGGGGGACCGTGCTCAGGGCTGGGCACGTTGAGCCTGAAGGACTCCAGGAGAAGTGCCCAGCAAGGAGCCTGAGCTGGAGAGACCATCGGAGAGTCATCAGCTTATCTCTGGGAACAGACCCCACATGGGAGATAAGAAGCCCCAGGGGAAGTGTGAGAGTGGGAAGAGGGCAGAGCCCAGGGGAACAGATGGGCCAAGAAGGACGCATCAGCATCAGACTGAGAAGGAGGGGACGGAAAGGAAGGAGGGAAGCCGGGAGTGTTTGAGCTCTCGCTCTTGTTTGTCTGCAAGGAACCAAGGAGTCATTCACAGCAACTGAGTGAAATGAGGGGAGCGTGAGGAGAGGAGTGGGCCTCCTAAATTGTGGGGGGACGGGGCCTCATGGGGATCCAACATGAGCCATAGTAATCCTGCCCGCGGGAGCAGGGACTGGGCACTTCCGGGGACGTGATGCTCTCCAGCTCTCTCTCAGTCCCGAGAGTCACCATCCCATGAGGACCCCGCCTGCCCTGCACGTCTCTTACCTCATGTTCTCAGCCTCCCATGCTCATCATAGTCACCTCTCTTCACCCCCAGCTTCTGCTGCCACCTGCCCCATTCTTATGTCCCAGTTCAATGCTGTTGTTGGGTCCAACTGTATCCCCCCCCCAAAGACGTTCCTGTAAATGTGACCTTATTTGGGAATAGGGTCTTTGCAGATGACCAAGCTCAGATATTGTCGTGAGGGTAGGTCTTAATCCAGTATGACTGGTGTCTTTATGTAGAGGGGACGTTCGGACATAGACATGTACAGAACTGGGAGACCGCCAGCTTACGCCTAGGAATGCCTGAGGCTACCAGAGCGAGGAGAGAGGCATGGAAGGGATTCTCCCTTAGAGCCCTCAGAAGGAACCAACCCCGCCGACACCTAGATTTGGACCTCCAGCCTCCAGAACTAACAGACAAATTTCTGCTGTTTAAGCCACCTGGTTTGGTACTTTGTGAGGGCAGCCCCATGAAACTAATACAAATGCCAATAAATAAAGGAACTCATATTCACCCAACGTATCCTTTCTTCTTGTCCCAGGCTACCTCATAGGTCACTGACTGAGCCAGGTACCCACTCTGTCCAATGGGCTGAGGAGAGGTCACATGATATAAAGCATGGCTGCCTCCATGAGGTGCCCCTTGAGGGAGGGCAGGGGAGAGACAGCTCTCTCAGAAGGAACAGGGGACGTCGCAGGCACTCTTGTGTCCCTGAAGCCAAGGGAAGAGAGAGGTGCAGGCTTCAGTGAAGAGGGATCATGGTATAAATGTCTTTAGCCAAGTGTCTTCCAAAAGAGAAGGACAAAGAAAGGAGATGGGGTATGAAGAATCAACTCTGTAAATCAACCTTTCTTTGCCCATCGTTAAGACGGTCATTGTGGCTGAAATAAGAAAATGGTATAACTAGAAAATATTCATTCGAACTTGTGACTCAGCTCCTCCTGACCTCCGGGAAGTACAGTCCATAAATCAAGATGCCGCTCCAGCACCTCCTCCCCAAGTGTTCCCCTAGGGGAGGATGCTGGAGAGGCCATTAGCAGAAGTGACGGGACCCACTTTGCCGAGAGATTTAAAAGCCCATTTGGTACTCCAGGAGCTTGCCTGTCTTAGAGCTTTTACTTCTGAAACTTCCTAATGGATGGCCTTAGCCCTTGACCCACTAATTTTTACTGTCCAACCCGCCTAGTTTTATTTCCTGGCACAGCTTGTAAATTCTGTGTGGTTTTGTTTTTTTTCATATTTAGCAGTGGCTTAAGGCTTCCACAGTTGAGAAGCAGGGTGGCCAGATGTGCTGTTAGTGTAATATACACACCAGCTTTGGAAGACTTAAGTTTTTGAATGTGGTTTAAATTTATTGAGCTGCCCTTTCATTTTTCTCACTAGCTCTTTCTCAGACCCAGCTTAGAAAGCAGATAAGAGAGGCGCTGTTTTGCTTTGGACAGGCCATGTTGGGGGCCCTGGCAGCTTCACCCCACCCCCTTCCTCTCTGTCTCTCCCCTCTTGGGCTGCAAGTCCTCCCAGACCTGGTCTGAGCTTTCCACTTTAAAGATGGGAAAACAGAGGATTTGAGAAGAGAAGGGACTTGCCCAAAGTCCCAAGGATGCTAGACCCAAACCCGAACGTGCTCATTCCCTACTAGCACATTCACCAGGCGGAGGGTTAGGCACCGAGACATAAAGGCAAAAAGAGACAGGTCCCTACCTGAGGGAAATTAGGGTCTGCTGTGGCAGATGGGGGAGCAGGGTTGGGAAGAGGTGGCAACTCCAGCCCCAGCGTCATTATAATGGCTCCCACTTGTTGAGTCTGTGTTGACCACACAATAGCCCCAAGCTTTATACCTTATTTGCTTGTTGCCAATTAATCCTCACAACACCCTAGGAGGTGAGTACTGTTACCCTCTCACTATATGGATAAAGAAACCCAGTCCAGTGATTTTCAACTTTTTATTTTTAGCAGCTGAATCCTTTCTTCAAGAGCTATCTTATGTGGAACCTCAAATAAATCAGGGGTGAGCCCCTTTGCTTAGCCTCTCCTCCTTAACCCCCGCAGGGACCCTAGAAGGGCTTGCTCAGAGCCTGAGCTCTTTCCTGGGCACAGTTTAAAGACCACCCATGTGATCCAATGCTTGGATGTCTCCAAGAGGGGTAGGTTTCACGCAGAATTTCCCAGTCCATTCATGTTCATTTTACAGATGAGCAAACAGAGGCCCAGAGAAGGAGAGGAACTCCTCGAGTGTCCTCTGGGGAGTTACTGTGAGAACTCCTATTCCAACCAAAGTCTTACGAATCTCTCAGGCCTATGTCCATCCATGACACCTCTTTTATTAGGAAACGAAGACCTTTTATCAACAGCTATAAAATACCATGTCTTCCAAGCTATATTTTAAGGCCGAGCTTGCCGTGGGCTCACACGGGTTTCACCTCTCTCCCACACTGTCTCTTTCCCACCTCTAGTTTCCACACGTCACCGACCACAGGAGAGTCTTGCTTTAGAGAAACCACCCCTGGGAGCCAAGTAGATGAGTGTGGCGTGAAGCTGACAGCTTCAGCGTTTACCTTAGGAGCTCTCCGTTCCTCTCAGCTTATTTAATGTAATGCTTCATCACTTTGTAATATTCACAGGACACTTGACATTAGAAGGCGTTTTAAATTTTCTGAAATAGGACTTTTGAAATTCAACAGCACCTTGGATTGTGTTAGTGGATTGTTAACCTCCTCGTAAGCCCTAAGAGGAAGACTGATCCTCAGGAGATTCCATGATTGCACCCCTCAGCGTGACCTCTCTGGAGGTGGCCTGCCACTGAGCCCTGTCCCTCGTCAGGGGCCCCGTAGTTGTTACCTACTTCTCTCCTCCCTCTCCTTCCCAGTTCCTGTTTCCTAAGCTGGCTTTGATATCGATTCCTCTCTCCCCTATTCTCTCTTCCTGGCTCATCCCTTCTCCAGGGTCCGTGCACAGCTTTTTCTACTGCTTTTGATCTAGTGCAAATCATCTAGGACATGAGGCTGCTGGAAAAGACCACAGGCATGGGAAGCTCCCAGGGCCCCCAACTTGTCCTAGCTGCTATTGTCCCTAAGTCCCTTCTTGTGTGAGTCTGAGTGGCTCCCTCTTGTGACCCAGAGGTGAGTTGAAAGCTCCTTTCCGAACTTTGGTTCATGAGATTCCAATTCCAGTAGTTGCTCAGAGACATGGTTTCATGGTCAAAAGGACTGGGAAATGCTGCTTGTAACCTACCCCTCTTGGATACATCCAGTGTGTGGAAGCGTACCAAAAATTTTGAGACGTCCTACCGCTCAGAGTCCTGTGGAACTTCATGTAACCCAAAACCTGTTTGAGCAACAAAAATATGTTTTGCAGCCCACCTAAATGATGCTAGGTCAGAGGTGTCTCTGGGAATTGATTCTGGAAGCCTCCAACCCCTTCGCTAGGATTTCTTTCAGACCCAGGCTGGAGACCATCGATCCTCTCCTGGCTCTTCTCAGGAAAAGCCAAATTAGGTTATTCTCTGAGAGCCTTCGGGAAGGTTTTTTTCATCTATACCAGAACATTGTCAGCTGCTTTTGCTTTCTTTGGAAGTAAATAGAAATGAATCAAGGGTGGGGGGCATTTATGGTCTGCACATTGCATTCTTGGGGTCTGGTCAAAGGAAGACGTCAGGCCAAACGGAGCCATTCTTAGAGAAAAGGATGGCACTGGGGTTTTCTGTATTTGGGAAGCAAGTTCTTTCTTATCAAGCCAGCTGTCACACACTTGGATTTCTCCTGCAAATATGTCCACACATGCACAAACTCCCATTAATAACACGTATCCTTGCTTTCTGAAATGGAGGCTTTTTCTGTTAGCTTAATTCTTACTTGCAATGTGGACCTGGGCTACTGAGGTACTGGGGGTTAGGACTTCAATATATGAATGTGGGCATGGGACACAGTTTTAGTTTATTTTTAATTACTTCAATCGTTTTTCATTAACAACTAACCCATCTTTTTGATTGATTAGTTGGTTGTCTTTTCCTAGTTCTCGTTTCCCTTTACTCTGGAAAACTCCACCAGTCATTTCACAGATGAGCCATGGGTTTTGTTTGCTTGTTTGCATGGAGGGGTCTAAAAATACAGACGGATACGAAGAAGATGATACTGATTGTATTAGTTTGCTAGGGCAAACAAAGTACTGCAAACCGAGTGGCTTAAACAACAGAAATGTATTGTCTCCAAGTTCTAGAGGCTAAAAGTTCAAAATCAAGGTATCATCAGGGTTGGTTCCTTCCAAGGGCTGTGAGGATCTGTTCCAGCCTCTCCCCTAGCTTCTGGTGGTTTGCTGACAAGCTTTGGTGTTCCCTAGCTTGTGGAGGCATCACCGTGATCTCTGCCTTCATCATCTTCACATGGTGTTCTTCCTGTGTGTGTCTGTCCAAGTTTCCCCTTTTTAGAAGGACACCATTCATGTTGGATTAGGGGCCCACGCTTCTCCAGCATGACCTCATCTAAACTTAACTAATTCTATCTGCAATGACCCTATTTCCAAGTAATGTCAAATTCTTACTTGCAATGTGGACCTGGGCTACCGAGGTACTGGGGGTTAGGACTTCAATATATGAGTGTGGGCATGGGACACAGTTCAACCCTTAATACCAATTCTATATGCAACACCCAGAATCTCCTCAGGGCTGTCTGACTGTACTAACAATGGCAAGTAGAGAACTGGAATTCGGTTCATTTCAGTAAAAAAACCTTCCTGCTTCGCCCTGGGTTTGGGCCGTGAGGAGAGCCAATGAAGCAAACCCAGACCCTGCCATGCGGAAGCCGAGGGAGACAGACATGCAAGCTGTGTGGGTGGAGAGGTGTAAACCCAGTGCTATGGCCGCCATGAGCTTTGCCTAGTGAGGAGGCACTAAGGCTTCACAGAGGTGACGTGTGAGCTGGATTTGTCATGTTATCAGTGTCAGCCCAGCTGGAGGACAGAAGGGCTTACGGCCCTGCTGTGTCTCCCAGGTTAGGCAAGAGGCAATGTGGTCTGATGACGAGAGTCCTGAGATAAGCCCTAAGCCACCCCTCAGTTTCTTCATTGATAAAATGGTTTTAGTTAAAACACTCAATTTATAGGATGTGGCGTCAGGATCAAATGAATTCACAGGTGTGAAAATATGGTTATGGGAAGTAGCAGAGACAGCATCCAGACACAAGTGTTGGGTATCATATATGCCCTGGGACACGAGCAGTAGGCTTTTCTAGCAAAGCAGAGCAGCTTGGGATGTGGCAGATATGAACTCCGGGCTCCCTGCGCCCACGGGCCCATTCCTCTTGCTGAGCCAGCTCCCTCGGGAAAGAAGTGAGGTCTGGACGAGGCAGTCTCCTTCTGGTCAGGACATCAGGTGATTCCATGAAAAAGCTGTTGGGATACAATGGTTTGGGCTCGGGAAGCCAGCAGACCTGGGTTCAAATGGTGGTTCTGCCACCTCTTGGTAGTGTGATTTGTGTGAGTCACTCAACCTCTCTAAGCTCAACGTCCTCATCTGTAAAATGGGTTATGTTAGAAAATCCTTGTAAATTGCTTAACACACAGCTTGATATTAGGTAGTAAGATTTAGCTATTCCTGTTGGCTGTTTTTTGTGAGGATTCAATGAGATGTTTTAGGGAAAGAGCGCGCAGGCAGCAACTGCTCAGTTATCACCACCACCCCCCGCCCGCCTTTAAGATCAGCTTTGGTAGAGCTTCCAGCATTCATATTTTCTCAGGGGTGTGGGATGAAGGGCGGAGGGTTGTGCAGAAAACTGTTTAAACTACCTGAAGAATAAAACAGTGTTCAGGCAGTCATACGCCATTTATAATCACCTGTTATTCGTAATTAGTTGTCATGCCGGTACAATCAATTGTGATTCATTAAATCACATGCCCTCAGGACTTTTACCTCACACAGTTTTATTAGTCCAACTTACTGCAGTGTGCCATTATAGGAACTGTTATCCTGCCGATTCATAAATAATGCCCAGGCCACCATGGGAATGACAAGCACTTATTTGCCCTGACAGAGCAAATCCAAGAAGGGTTTTTCTAAGATCATTCTCTTTCTGGTAGGTCTTCGATCAGCACAGAAACTCGGAAGACAAAGACAGATTCTACAATGTCATACAGACGAGAACTAGAGAAATACCGTGACCTGGATGAAGATGAAATCCTTGGAGCCCTAACAGAGGAAGAGCTTAGGACCCTGGAAAATGAGCTGGATGAGCTAGACCCTGATGTGAGTAGTGCTAAAGGGGACCATGTTGTCACAGGGGCAGGGACAGCAACCATTCCCACGTTGGGGAGGGACAGGTGCAGGCTTCCTGAAGCTGCCACTCCCTCTTTTCTTCTATGACCATCACACTGGAATAACAGTGCTTTTGTAGGGTGTGTGTGTGTGTGTGTGTGTGTTGTATCAGTCGGGGTTCGCCAATAGACGTATATACATATAGAAAGGGATTTATGTTAAGAAATCGGCTCACACTATTATGGAGGCTGACAAGTCCCAAGGTCTGCAGTCAGCAAGCTGAAGACCCAGGGTGGCCCATGGGTCTGTTCCAGTCTGAGCCCAAAGGCCTGGGAACCAAGAGAGCTGATGGTGTAGTTTCAGTCCAAAGGCGGGCAGGCTTGAGACCCAGGGGGCAAGAGCCAATGTTTCAGTTCTGCTCTTCTTCTTGATATCCCGTGACTTAAGTATCGTGATGTCAGATTAGCAATACTTAATTACTATGATATAAAATCAATACAGCTGATGTTACACAATAAGAGAATAAGAGAGGAAAGAAAACAAAGATATTTGCTTAACACTGACACACACATACACGCAAACATATTCATAACAAAATAAGGAGGAAATATGACAATTACAGTCCTTGTTTCTCTAACTGGTCACATGGTTGTAGCTAGTATTTATAACTACCTTCTTCCACTACCTATTTTGTATTCCCTTTGCTTTTAGCAAGCACCTAGCTGGTCATGTTTCTTTGCCTGGTTGGGTTACCCAAACCTTCATCTCGAAGGGTTTGGGTCATTAATCCTGCCGGGATTGTGTTGTGTCGTTTTCCATTGGCTGTAATCATGGGGCATGGTAAGACTAAGAAAGCCCTAAGCAATCTCCTGTATTGTAGCCATAGACTTCCTTACTTCCATTGTGGAGCCGCCGTCCAATTTCCCCTTAGCCCAGTCAATACAGAAACTCCTTGTCTGTCTATTGATTCAGAGGGGCCCACAGTGGTCAGGTGGCAGGCTTCACTTCCAGTCCAGTGGAATCATTGTTGTGTCTCCTGATGGAAGCATTCGTCCCTTCAGAACTGAGACCTCTAGGCCAGCAGAGCATGAGGTCACAAAAACAGGAAGCACACATTTTGCTAGTGAGTCTCTACGGGTCATAGTGAATGGCGTCACTCCATGTCTGTCCTTGATTCCTGGACCCGGAATCCTGGCTGTGGAAGAAGCACCACCAGGTGCTGCACATTGATTCGGCGCATTTATGTTCTCCTGGAGAACCTTGCCCCAGCCCTGCAAGGTGTTGCCACACAGCTAGCTCTGTAACTGAGCCTGCAAAAGCCTGTTCCACTGTTCTATTCAGCTCGCTGTCAGGATGGTGGGAACAGATGTCATGGACTGAATTAGCTCAGAAATAAAGGACTAGAAGAGTCCTTTTCACTAGTCTGAAGTTTTTATCATTGCATTCCATAGGTGGCACATTTCAGAAGTGTGTTTCATGCTCAGAATTTGCCTCAACCGTCAGGATCACAGCATCTAGAGGCGGGAGGCTCCCAGGTCACATCTGTGGTTTTCCCAGCCACTGTGGAGCCATGAGCAGGCCTAGAGGGATTCCTAGGTCACCTACTAGACAGGGGCCTTCGTCCTGTATCTCTATCCCAGGTACCCAGGTCAGTGCCCACCCAGCACAGAGAAGGTAGATAATGAATATTACTGAATTAATTGAATTTTCCATTTGATATATTTTAAAACTAAAAATGGAACAGCTCATGCCTTTTAAAAAAACCTGTCATTGCTCAACTCTAGTTCAATGGTGATCTATTAAAAAAAGAACACTTCTGCACCATTTTCCTAACCCTCAAGTAATCACAGTGGTGGGAGTGTAAGTTAGCAGGAAAAATACAGGAATGGACATTAGATGTCCCGGTTCCAACCCTGGCCTTGTCTTTTACACTCCATGCGACCTTGAACCAGTTGCTGTCCTTGCCTCGGCCTCTGTCCCCATCCATGAAGTGATGGAGTTGATTTGTTCCTTTCAGGGCCAAGCTTCCATAAGCTTATAACCTGGTCTTATCTCCAGATTTGGTTAAGTGAGTTCTTTGTTGGTCACCCAGAATCCTTGTCTAGAGGTCCTGGGTCCTAGGCCCCGTAGACTGACAGCATGCCGTCATCTTGCTATTCGCGACTCACAGTGCCCAGCCACAAGGAGATGGGGCAGCCCAGGTTGATTAGAAGGCCGTGTTGGTGGGAGAACTTTGGGTTGCTCCTCTTTCCCCTGCACTGTGGCTCCCCATTAGCCTGAGTTTCACTAAAAACAAGAAACAATCAAGCTTCCAGCTTTATGGCTATAAAATTATTCTGTTCTTATTCTATCCTAGATCACTGCCACGTAGCATGACCAGAACAAACAGTTTTAAAAAGTGAGAACAAAAGGGGGATGTAGCTCCTTACAGTCAACTCAGTAAACACGGCTCAGTTACCTGCCAGGCTCCAGGCCCTGTGCTGGCCACCGACAGGGGAGCCTGGCGGGGGTTCTGTGTTTCAGGTGCTCGGTCGGTCCGCAGGAAGCCAGCATATAATCTGTGTTCTAAATAGAGGCAGGCGGGGACTCAGGGGGAGGATTCATTCTTACTGGTGGGAGGTTTCACAGAGCAGGTGGTACTGGAACTGGGCCTGGATTTTTCTAAGGCAAGGATAAAAACAAAGAATTCTAGGCTGAGTGAAGGCCATGAGCAAAGGCTCTTGTATAGAAGGTGGCTGGGACAGGGAGTCTCAGTGTGGTTTCCGTGGAGGTTAGATGAGCCTGAAGGGGGGTTGGGCTAGATAAAGAAGGGAGGGGTTGCTGAAGAGTTGGGGTTATTCTCAATAGTCCCAGGGAGCCTTTGGAGGGCAGTGACTCAGAGGACAGGTGAACTGGAGGAGATGCCAGGGAGGTGAGTGAGAGAGAGGTGGAAGTGGCCGAGGTGGGAGCTCCCGTCGTCCTGCCCAGCTGGTGGGGGGAGAGTTCTTTTCTGAAGATAAGAAAGGGCCCCTGCCCCTCTCCACGACCCTTCCACCCCATTGCAGAATCTTTGCTGTTCCAAGGACTAAGGAGTATAGACCCTCAGTGACCCTGCAGCGCTTGCCTCCTCTAGCCGTTGGGGCTGTTGGAGTTGCTGTGAGCTGCTGGATAGAAATGAGGTTAGATTAGGCTGTGACTGCATATCGGGCAGGTAATGACAAGTGCCAGAGGGAAGCATCAGCCCTGAGAGTGGAGAGGGGCAGTGGGAGGAGCCCTCTCAGAACAAGAATGGAACCCCTCAGGACTGCTTAATTTCCAGCTGGGAGCTCTGTTTCACTTTGAAACTGGCAAAGGGCTCCCACAGTACCCCACCCCAAATATCAGGGTATCTGGCCCCAGCAGCAAGTTCCCAGGGCCTCTATACCTCTCACACAGCCAGCTCCCTTTGAGTCTGTTCCCAGGGGATTAACAGGAAGGAATTCTTGTGTCCATTGAAGGAATGGGGAACCTAGAGCTCCAAGAGCTGACCACTCGCCTAATGTCACAGGGCCCAGGCATGGAGACTCAGATTTCTAACAGGCTCCTGAGTGCATGTACCTCCCTCTCTGGCGGGAGGAAGGTAGCTGTTTATTTGGATTTAGGAGTGAGGCTGGGCAATATGAGACCTGTGACTCTCACACCATTGTGGTTTCAAAATGGACATTTTCAAAGACCTCTTTCTTTCTAAGTTCAAGGAAAAGAAAAGAGAAATCAGAGAGAGGATAGGAGATAACAGAGTCCAGTGGGTTTTTTTGTCCCAGCCACACAATTGGCTCCTTCACTGAGATGTCTCTGTTACCTGATTTGCAAGTCAGTATGCAAGTTTTGAAAAGATCAAGTGGGCCTCCCTGCTTTCTGAGAGCACAAACATTTCAGCTTGCATTTCACCCGCCCTTGGCCCACGTTCTGAAATCACAGAGAAGGGAGAGGCCAAAGGTATGCAGGCCGGGAGAGGCCTTGGAGCCGGCTGGCCTGGAGAGGACACAGGGACTAGCAGGTGTTCAACCCTCCAATTCACAGAGCAGGAACTGAGCCCAGTGACGGGAAGAAACTTACTCTCGGTCACACGACCAAACAGAACCAGACCAGAACCCAGGTCCACTGTCCGCTCTGTTATGCCATGTTTCCCCGAAAATAAGACCTAGCCGCACCATTAGCTCTAACGTGTCTTTTGGAGCAAAAATTCATATAAGACACAGCCTTATTTTACTATAAGACTGGGTATAATATAATATAATATAATATAATATAATATAATATAATACCGAGTCTTATATTAATTTTTGCTCCAAAAGATGCATTAGAGCTGATTGTCTGGCTAGGTCTTATTTTCGGGGAAACAAGGTACTCTCTGTTTTGTTTAACAAGCGCTTACATGGCACTTTCTGTGTGCAGGCACAGTTCTAAGCACTTGGAAAATATTAAATCATTCAACCGTCATCATATTCCTATGATTCAGACACTGTTATCCCCATTTTACAGACCAAAAAAAAAAAAAAAGAAAGAAAAAGAAAAAGGCTCAGAAGTGAAGTAATTTGTCCATGTCCCACAACGAAGCGGTGGCTGAGCCATGACGTCATTCTAAGAGTTCACGTCTTAGCCACTCCACGGTAGACTTGATGGAAGCCCCCCCAGAAGACAGTCTGAGCCACAAATGTGCTCTGGTTTTGTACTGGGGAGGGTTCCATATGCAGAATCATCTTCCTTTCCTTCTGGAAACAACCTGAGATGCAGAAGTTCATGTTCATTCCTGGCTCTGCTTCCAACTTCTTATAGTTAGGCACATGCTGTTCCCTCGTTGGATCTGTTTTCCTGTCTGTAAAATGGATGCAGTTGGCCTAGGTGACCTCTGACACCCCCCTCCGGCTCTAAGCCTCCACGCTTTTTTCCTTTCTTTCTCTTTTTTTTTTTAGAGATAGTTGACACATAATATTATGTTAGTTTTAGGTGTGCAGCATAATGAATTGATACTTGCATATGTTATGAAATAATCACCACAATGTCTAGTTAACTTCCATCATCACATATATTTACAATTTTTTCCCCCCTAACCATCTGTGATTTTATGAGCAATTCCTGGCAGCCTTGTTACCTGAAGTCAGCTCACACTTCAGGGGGTTATGTTTTCAGTGATGCAATTGTTAAGCTCCAGTATCATGTGACAGAGTGCAGTGCAGTGGAGTTGGAAAACATCTTTGTTTGCAGCAGAGGATTCCAAGCCTGTGCACATTTGGAAGAAAAAGTCCCCGAAACTTTCTATCTCTCACTCTACGGCCTGGAAAAACTCGAGCTTATCATGAGATTGTTGCGCTTGGACTCCCGCGGGAGAGGAATGCTCCCTGTGCTAAAAGTATCCGCTGCTGACTGATTCCCCAAGAGGATCTGCCCTTTCTCGTCTCTCTGGAGTTAAGTGGATGCTGCTCTGAAGCTGCGCCAACTCCTGGGTTCAGATTGCCTTTGTACCAACCAGGCAGTGGGGAAAATGGGCAACGCCCGGAGATGTTGGAGAATGGCAAGTCACACTGACTTGTGCAGGGAGCAGTACACACGTTCTTGTAGGATCAATAGGCAGTTAAAATTGACTGGGTATGCCATGGGCAAAGCCCTGCGTGGATGACCTCATTTAGTCTTCTGAGAGGTTTGGTTATAAGCCCCATTTTAAAGATGGGGAAACTGAGGCTGAGAAAGATGAAGTAACCTGCCCCGGATGCAACACAGGTGGTGCTGGGATTCCAGCCTCCACAGTTATGATCCAGTAGCCTGTGTTGTTAACCCCCTCTGCCCATGTGTGGGATGGGGCCTGGAAGGGAACAGGGTGGGGAGTTGTCAGCAACTTGTTTTATTTCAATTCAATTTCCTTTGAAGCTATGTTATTTTTACTCTAAATACTAATCTTAAAAAAAAAAAAGAAAGAAACCACCAATACAAAGAAATTAACTATAAATGTTGCTTGTTAATGAGGCTTTGGGGAAAAGGAAGAATATTTTTTGAAGTAAATAAATATCAAAAAAGATCAGTAAAAAAGATCAAAATATTTGTAGGAGAGATAGTAGAGGTAATCCCAACCTGATAAAGAAATTGGGTCCTAAGAGTTGACTTTGGAGTCAGCCATTGGGAATCTGTGACACGCTATAACCAGAAAAACAATAATGGAAAACAACAGTCCCCCTGCAAAGCCTGAAATAATAATAATAACAATAAGAATATTAACAAAATAATAGTAATAACTAGTATTCTCGCTTGAGATCCTCTCATATGCCAGGTGCTATGCTAAGTGTTTTGTGAGCATCATCTCATAAAATTTCCGCAAGGATCCTATGAGATTGGTCCTCACAGGTGGGGATTAATACCACTCGAAAATAAATGCAAGTGGATGCCCAGAATCACAGATACTAAGTGATAGGCTAAATTCAAGCAAACCTGCTTCCCTTAGCCCATAATGTATCAAGAGTTCTGAGAACAGGGGCCACGAACTGCAGAAAGAAATGATGGAGGAGAAAAACTAGAGCTGGAGACTCTCAGAGCTAGAAGGACACTTAGAGACAATCTAACCCTCCCTCTCCTACCCCCGCATATACATACAGGGAGCAAGTAAAGAAACCCTGATTTCAGGAGTCCCTCTTGGGCACAAGTCATTTACTGGGCGCTTTGTGTATTTCATTAAATCCTTATACCAAACCATTTTAGTGATGAAAAATCAAAACAACAACAAAAACCCTGAAGCCCAGAGAGTGGAAAGAACTTGTTCAAGGTCACACAGCAAGTCAGCCAGGAGAAGAGAATCTGGGACTTCCTGTCCCACTACATGGCTTCCCACCAGACCCCCCAAAATTGTGAAATCCTTCCTACTCGTGCCCCAGATCATAACCCGTAAGCCAGAGGATGCTGTTGGTCATGAAGGAAGCAGCCAAGTTTGGTCCACAGGGCCATGGTTCTCCCTTGTAACACAAACTGGCAGATTCACAAGCCCAGGATAGAAGTAAACAGTTGAAATGGAAAGAAATAAATCTCTGCTCTAAAAATAGGCATACATCCTTAGAAACACTGCCGGCCGTGCACAGTGCCAAGATGGGCCTGGAGGGGTGGGGGCGAGTAAAGCCAGGTGTCAGCGTGTCCCCACCCCACCTCTGTTTTCTGACCCCATGATCACCTCCCCTGCATCCTTCCCTCTCCATCGTCTTCCTCCCTGCCTCTGCTTGCTGGGGACCTCTTGGACATGGAGTCCTTCACTCAACTTGGAATCCTCCCATTTCTTAAGGCCGAACCTCCCACCCCTCCCTTGCAAAGCCTTCCTGGCCCTCCCTCTCGAAGCCCCCATCACAGCACCTGCCTTACAGAGGACCTTTTTTATTTTGACATTTTTAATAGGAAACATTTTAAACACATAAAAGAGTACAAAATATACCTGTTTTTCCATCATCCAAATTTAACAAATAAAAAAATTTTGCCTCATTTGATTTAAATCACCCTTAAAAAGAAAAAAAAATTACTATAGATAAAGTTTAAACCCAGTATCTTCCCACTCCCCCCGCCCCCCCGGATCTTCGCTCTCTCTTCTACTCTAGTGAACCCTTCTTTCTACTTGAGAGGCAGCAAACCAAACACCCACGACATCAGGTAGGTAATATACATAAAGGGAGGAAGATGGGCCAATTGTCTTGAGGCACGTGGCCCTCATGGGTCATCTTTTACTTTTCCACTCTTGAAAGAGAGATGGACATTAGAAAGTTTTCACTTACCACCTAACCTCCCAAGAAGAAAAGCAACAACAGACCCAGTGATAAATTATAACTCTTGGCCTCTGTGTCAGAGACAGTAGGGAGTGGTGAGGATGGAGGCAAACAGGAGAGTTTGTGTTTGACTGAAGGGCACCTGCTATTTAGTTCCACCAACTGTTGATACTGTGAAAGTGCAGGTCTAGTATTGCCACATCATGTAATTTTCAAGAGATCCTGGAAGTCTAAATTTTTATGTGCAAGTTCACCAAACAAACCACGTTTTGACATTTGATTGGATTATAGGCCTCCCAGTTTGCAACTCTGGCTCTGTTCCATATGATAGATTTTCGTGTGTGTGTGTGTGTGTGTGTGTGTGTGTGTGTGTGTGTGTGTAAATATAGTTAGATATATGAAAAGCACCTAACCCAGTGCCTGGAACATAGTAGGTGCTTAATAAATCTGTTGAACCTGAATGTGTGATTCGCTTGCTAGAATTTAGGATTCTTGAGATTTGGAGCTACATTGGACCACCACAGGTATAGGGCAATCAGGTATAGTTGTGCAAGTTGTGTAACTCTGCATAACTCCAGGAGACACTGTTCACATAAACCACAGAGCACATAATACACTTGGAGTTGTGCAGTGCACAACTTGCACAACCAGATGAAACTGCCCTGACAGAGTGTCTGCATAATGCAGTGTCTATTCCGTTGAATTGAAGTGAATAATTATGCCCTGTGGTGATAAAACTGATTGGCAATAAGTTGCTTCTATATGGAGTTCAAGCCTTTATTCTGAGGTTTCAAGCTAAAAGGGTTTTGACCTTCATTTTACAGAGGGGGATTCCACAGTCAGAGAGCACCAGTGCCCCGTTTGTGGCCTCACAGCCCTGGGATGAGAACAGAGGTTGTCAATTAGGATGCAGTTTGGATGCAAAGAATAGAGACTCAAAATGACATGACTTAAGCAGTGGTTCATTCATCCCTCAAATAAAAGTCCAGAGATGGGCAGTCTAGGGCTGGTATGGAGATCAGCTCCCCAAACTTCCCCGAGTTTCAGATTCCATCCAGCTCATCTTCTTGCCATCCCTAGGGTGTAACCCACATCTTCATGGTCCAAGGTGGTGTCCATGACTGCTGCATTCCAGGCATCAGAATAGAGGAACAAGGTAAAAAGAAAAAAGGAGAAAAGCCATTATTCAAGTGCCTTTTAATGAAAGTTACCAGCCATTGCCCCTGGGCACTTCTTACTTATATGATTGACGAGAGCTTAGTTTCGCGCATGATTCAACCTAGCTGCCTGGGAAATATAGTCTTTAATCTGAGTGGCCAAGTGCTTAAGTAAAGGAGTAGAGTGCTTCATTACTGAAGAAGGGGAGACATGCTACCAGGGGCAGTTTAGGCTTGCCAGTTTGATGGCCTGATGTTCTGCTCTACCGAAAGCTCTGAGGAGGAGTGAGAGGAGTTGGTAGAGATTTAACCGAATCCAAGCCCCAAAAGAAAACATCACAAACGTCTTACTCTCTAGCTTGGCATTTCCCAAAACGCCAGTCAGTGAACCTGGTCCCATTCTGGACATCCCCACCCTGGCACCTTTCATAATGTGTCCCCTCCTCCAAACCTGCTGGGGGCAGCAGTTGGATGGCCCAGCAAACAGCTTGAGGCAGCAGGTGTGAAGTGGACCTGACGGGTGTCCAAGGAATACCATCCTTTTCCTCGCTGGAGCGTCAGTGTTACGTGATTCCGGATAATTCATACAACATTTTCCTAGTGCCCAGTTCTTGGTGCTGGGAATTTAGCAAACACTAACATACACCCCAGCTGGCCTTTGAGGGGCACTCAGTCTCCTCCGGGAGAGAGATGCAGCATAAATGTGCTCCGAGATAAATTAGGATGAACATTACGTAAGACCTAGCAAGATGCCTAGGGGAGTTTGGGAAAAGAATTGCCAGATCGATGTGGGGAGCACTGCATGGGCTGAATGGGGTGCCCAAGGGAAGGGCTTTGAAAGACGACTGTGGGGGAGGAGGAGGGGTGGCATTCCAGGCAGAGGGCACGACCTGAGCGAAAGCCTGGCAGATGGCAGAGCAGGGCGTGGCTGTGGAATGTGGAGTAGCCTACAAGGGCTGGAATACAGCATACTGGAAGCCGGGAACAAATCAGAGCGCTGGAGTAGGTTGGGGCTGGCTGGTGACTCTGGTCGTGATTCTGTAGGTCAGTGGAGGTGCTGAGTATTTGTGAGTGTGTTGGCCAGAGACGTGGTCAGATGCCCATATCGGTGAGGTCTGTCTGGCTGTCGGAAGGGGAGGGAGTAGAGGTGGGGAGGCCGGAAGAAGGGAGACCAGCCAGAAGCTGATCTAATGGGACAGCTAGTGCATGACGACTTGAACAGGGTGGTGCCTACGGGACAGAGATAGTTCAGAACCCTGCAGCATTGGACTCACCCCAACTCTTTCTCCTAGCAAGCCATGCCCCCTAGTTCTGCCATGCCTTTGTGCTGCGCTTTCTATCCCTCTTTAATACCCCTGTCCTCTCTCCTCTTCACCTGGCCGGTTCCTACCTGGTCCCCTGAACCTGGTCCCCTGGAATGCAGCTCAGGCACCTCCAAGAAGTGGGGGGCGGGGCAGATTAAGCTGCTCACATGTGGGTGTGTCTCCCCTCTTGCTGTGAGCCCCTATGGAGCAGGATCATACAATCACTGTCTCAGGATGCCCTGTGCCTGGCACAGCAGGGAACATGCAGAAAAGGAGGATTAGGAGAAAGCCAGGAAGGGAAGGTTTGGCCCCATCTTGTGCCATGACTGTCAGAGAGACAAAGGTGCTGTTGCAACCAACAGGACCCGCCACCCACAGTTACTGGACTTGGGCCACAAGAGAGCTTGTGGATGTCAGCACGAATGCCCTATGCAGTGGGCTGTGCCGCTGAAGTAGCAGCTGTTGGGTTTCAGAATCCTGCAGTGAGATCATGGCGACTGAGCCAAAGGCCTGGATCTTTCTGGAGAGAAAGAGAAGAGTTGGAGATGCTCAGAGTGTGTTGGGGTTGGGGGGCATGTTTGGAGAGAGAGGGGCTCTTAGAGGTTTGGGACTTGCTTCTCCCCTGTGACTGGGGCGCGTGTGGTGTGGCCCTCAGCCCCTCCACACTCCCAGGTAACATCCCCCCATATGTGACAAGAAAGCTCGGTTGAAGCCCCAGTGAATGATCTCTAATGGGATTTGGGAGCTGCTGGTCAGCAGGGCAGAGCCAGGGCACGCTTCATCTGGATGGGACCCCGAGGGACTGGACGGCCACATTTCACACCGGGGGAAACAGACCTGGCAGATAACTGGAAAATAATACTCCTCAAGGCCACTTGAAACACAAGTTGGCTGGAGATTAGGGGAGGGGGGTGAGGGGAGCGTCAATACTTTGTAAAAGGTAATTGGGTGAAGGACTGGTCTGTAAAACGTGTGGCCTGACTGATGTGGTGGACAGGCTGCGGCTTGGGTAGGTGTCTTTTGAAATACGAACGGGAGAAAAATCCATGGGAATTCCGGGATGTTAATCCTCCTGGGTTTCTCTTACCCCAGAACAGTAACTACATGCCTCTGGGCCTCAGTTTCTCCACTGTAAACTGAGACTAGTTTGATAAGGAGGGACGCTCTGGCTTTCTAACACTTGGAGAGGAAACCTGCTTCTCATATGGTGCCACATCTGGTTTCCAGGATCTGTTCCTAGAGGAAGGCAGTCAGGTGGGATGGAAAGTTTTCTGTGGCTTGGAAATCAAGAGCCCTGGGCTCTCAGTCCAGCACGTGACCTCAGGCAAGGCCCTTCCCCTGCCTGGCCCTCGGCTGCTCCCAGTATCTGGTGAGGTTTACTACTTGGTCTATCATCTTCTAAGGAGTTGTATCTGATTCAGTCACAGGACAGGAACCCAGGACTCTTGGAGCCTGGGCCAAAAGGGGTTATTTTACATTCCCTTGTTCTTAGACATAGCTGACTTATTTGGGAAAAGTGATTAAACTTCTTGTTTTTTGTCACTGTGAAGAATCGGGTTAAGGGCCTTTTAAATATGACCAGCCACCAGTCTGAAACACTCATACAGATCCTTGGGCATGTGATTTCCATACAACGTCATCCGTATATAAGCTCAGGCTTCCTGGCTGTGTGGCTAACAAGCTGTATGACTTTGGTCAAGTGAGTTCAGTTTTCTATGCCTCAGTTTCCCCAACTGAAAATGAAAGAATTGGCCCAGAGGCTCTCTTAGGGCTTTGCAGCTCTGAGCTGCCAGGAATCTATGATTCTTTTAATAAATTGTGTGTGTGCCTATGTGTGTTTCCTGTGTGGGCACGTTTTGTGTGTGCGTACGTGTCTGAACAAGCCTGCAATGATTCTAGCCAGAAGGGCTTCTCACGTAGCCCTATCTATAGCAATGATAACGGTGCAGATACTTGATATTTGGCTGTCCTGGCACCTGTTTGTGGGGTGTTAGAGCTCCTAACAACACAGTTGAGGATCTGTCAAAGTTTCCATCGTCATTTGGACAACTGGACTCCAGAGTGTGAGTGGGAAAATGAGAGTGAGATGTTAACATGCCAAGCTGCATGTCCCAGTTTTAATTTTACAACATTTAAAAGGAAGTAACCATTTGAGAAGCCACGAGTAGGGAACTACAGGAAGAGGTTTCCTAGTGCGTACCAATGATTACTTTCAAGAACATGTTTAACTTTCAATGTGTTTTTAAAATTAAAAAAAATTCTAAATTAAAAACCCATGTAGATACCCCTTTCTTCCTCTAGTGCAGAGCCTGATATGGGCAAGACAGTAAGTAGGTGTGGAATAAATGCATGAATATCTTATCTTGACTTTCTCTACATAGAATTTGAGTCTGATGAGAACCTTAGGCCAAATATGGGGAAATGGCAGCCGTGGGCTGAGTCTTGCCTGCAGATGTGTATTATTTGGGCTGAACGTTGTTTTTAAAATACTTGGATCATATGTCAATATTGTAAAATCAGTAGAGTTCACATAAAGACGAGCAGATCTAATAGCATTGCCCACATTCTTACATGGCAGTAATTTGCTGGAGCACTGAAAGCTCCGTGAGCCACTGTCCCCACCTCTCCGAAGTATCCGGCAGCTATTATTCTAGGCTAAGGTCAGAGAGCATCTAGAAATTCCTTCTCCTTAAAACCAACACTAACTTCCTTGTCGGGAGATGATAAGGAGATTACCCAGGCATTCGTCCCTGTCCTCCTCCCCTGAGTAAATTTACAGTTCTAAGTAAGGACACGAAGACATGCTATGTGCCAGAACTTGCTCCCAAGCAGTCTCACCTATAACCAACCTGTCTTTGGAATGAAGATATACGTGTAATGTGTGCATATAAATACAGGTTCCCCTAATACAGAACCCATGACTTTTCTGATGGAGCCAGACTGATGCTTCCTTGTGAACTAACTATAAAGAAAGCATGTGCCCAGCACATTTACTCTGTGCACATTTTAAGATTAGGAGACTGAGACTTAAATTCCTTAAGGGTTAGTTGGTTCCAGTTGCCCGCAGGCACCATGGAGTTATGCAACATTCACAGGCAATGTGGAGGCTAGTTATAGACTATTCTTTGCTATTCAGTAAAGTAGACCCCCCTTTAGGATCTTGATTAACCTTAAAAGCGAAAACAGTACATTGTTTCCCACACATGCTGTAATTGAGAATTTTCTCTCATTTTACTCTACCTCCCCCACTTACCTCCCATTTCCCTGTTACTCTAAATTAGAGAGCTTTTTGTGGGGTTCCAGCCCTACCTCTTAGCACACCACCTGGACACATAATACTCACTCCATGGATGCTTTTTGGATGATAAGGAATAAAGAAATGAAGATACATTTCTACTCATACACGTTCATCTAATACTCTCCGGGTCAGAGCTGACGACAAAATGGTTGTGGGAACTCTTTCCTCACCTATTGGATACCTGGGTCTGAGAGTTGGTTTTAGGTTCTAATAGTCATGAGAGGGCCAAGGCAGTATTTTCGTACCCATTGAAGTCCTCCACAACTAATTCACATAATAAGGCACGTCAAATTGTAAAACAGGACACCATTTTAAACGTGGCCAGCTCTAGCTTGGCCATTCTCAGCATCACTGTTGGCCACTGGCACACAAAGAGCCTTCTGTCCTTAGCAGTCCATGCCCATTTAGTTTACTTACTGCGTTAGCCATTTTTATCATTGTTTTCCTAGATAACATATGCCATTTTTAAAAACAGCTTTTTTGAGATGCAATTTACATACCATAAAATTCACCCTTCAAAAGTGTGTAACTCAGTGTTTGTTTTTAGTGTATTCACAGAGTTATACAACCATAACTGTAATCAATTTTAGAACATTTTCATCACCTCAAAAAAGAAACCCATATCCCTTAGCTCTCACTCCTCATTTGCCCTCAACCTCCTCGGTTCTAGGCGACCACTAATCTACTTTCTGTCTCTAGAGATTTGACTATTCTGGACATTTCATATAATTGGAGTCAGACACTGTTGTCCTTTGTGACTGGCTTCTTTCACTTACCATGATGTTTTCAAAGTTTTATCTATGTTGTAGCATGTATCAGTACTTCATTCTTTTTATTGCCAAATAGTAGTCTGTTGTATGGATGTACCACATTTTATTTATCCATTCATCATTTGATAGACATTTGAGTTATTTTCACTTTTTGGCTATTATGAATAATGCTGCCATGAACTGCAAAATTTTTGTGGGGACATATGCTTTCATTTCTCTTGGGAATGAATTTCTCTTGGGAATGAATTCCCCAAGGAGTGGAATTGCTGCATTATATGATAATGCCATGTTTAAGCTTTTGAGAAACTGCTAGCATGTTTTCCAAAGAGGCTACATCATTTAACATTCCCATCAACACTGAGTGAATGTTCCAATTTCTCCACATTCTCACCAACGCTTGTTATTATCTGTCTTTTTTTTTTTATAGCTATCCCAGTGAGTGTGAAGTCGTATCTTATTCTGTGCTTGATTTTCATTTCCCTGATGGCTAATAATGTTGAGCATCTTTTTTATGTGTGTATTGACCATTTTTATGCCTTCTTTGCAGAAATATCCATTCAGATTCTTTTTAAATCAGTTTATATTATCTTATATTTTTAGTTGTAAGAGATCTTTATATATTCTGGTTACCAGACCCTTATCATATATATGATTTGCAAAAATTTTCTCCCAATCTATGGGTTGGTTATCTTTTAACTTTCTTGATAGTGTCCTTTGAATTACAAACATTTTTAATTTTGATGAAGTCCAATTTATCTATATTTTTCTTTTGTTGCTTATTGTTTTAGTAGCATATGTAAGCAACAATTGCTTAATGCAGGGTCACAGAGATTGATACCTATGTTTTCTTCTAAAACTTTTATTGTCCTAGCACTTACATTTAGGTCTTTGATCCATTTCGAGTAAATTTTTGTATACATGTCATTTTTGAAAACTAGTTAAAATGAGAAATAATTAGGAGTTTAAAACATATGCAACTGTCTTTGGCTTTAATTGAAAATCATGTTATGTTTCATTAACACATATCACTTAATGGGAAAAATTTAACTCCTAATGAGGTTGATATTCTCAATATTTACTTAAAAATTCAATAAGCTAAGAATTATTAGAAAAGGCCTTTGACATTTTTGTTTTTAAAAAATCAACTGCTTGCAGTAAAGATTTAAAGAAATAAAACCATATTTTAACATGCAATGTAAGTAATATTTTTAAATACATTAAAAACATCTTTAGTCCCCTCTTGTAATGATATGGGCCTCAGTTTTACACAGTGATTCTCAGTTAGGGGTGATTCTACTCCCCAGGGGACATCTGGCAATGTTTGGAGACATTTTGGTTTGTCACAACATGGGGGTGAGGATGGTACTAGCATCCATTGCGCAGAGGACAGAAATGCTGCCAAACAGTCTGTGGTGCATAGAACAGCCCCCACCACGAGGAATCAGCCAGCCCCAAACATCAATTGTGCCAAGGTTGAAAACCCTACTTTAACTAACTCAGTGGCCTCTAGCAAATATATTTGAGAAGAGATGTGAGTTTGCAAACACTTTTCCTCTCAGTTACAACCTCATGGGTTTCTCCCATCACAATACTGAGCCTTTCAGAGGCCAGAATGTGCCCCAGCTCCTTCCTGCCATCAAAACCCTTTATGGTGACAAAAATCTATCTGGTCTCCTCTTCTGAGGATCATTGGGGAAACACTTGCTTTCAGTGCTTAACTCATTTTATATTTGTATGTTTTCATTTTTTGAATTTTGAGATATATTTGGATAATTCATCCCCTGGTCAGCATTCATAAATGGGTAACCAAACTGTTAACGTTTATTTTAACAGATTATAGGACACCAGTGATAATAAGCGATGATTTGTGAGTGTTTGGCACTGTGCTGAGCGCTCTTCCTGCATTATCTGATTTAATTTTCTCAGTAATTCTGAAAGAGTGACTAATATTCACATTTTACAGCCATAGAAACTGAGGCACAATGAGATTAGGCGACTGGCCCAGGATTGTATAGCTGAAGTCATCACTCCTCCAAGTCAGGGCTGAAGCCTGATGGGGGTCAGCAGAGAAGTGCGGGTATGTCATAAAGCATTTGGTTACTCATGAGGAGTCACAGAGGGACAGTTAGGTAGTCCTCTCAATTGAGTCACAGTAAGTGCCCTGCCACGGGAGAGAAGGAGGACACCCACAGCGCTAGCCCCGGGGAAAGCCCACCTCACCTTGGACATGCCCAAAGACGTGTGGCTCACCTGTGACCATCCCCCATTCCGCATGGCATAGTGGACAGTGTCTGAGGACTGCTGCTTACGGGAAATGGGGATGTCTGTAGCATTGCTTACATTCTTGGCACTCACCCCCAAATCAGTCAAGGTTTGATTTTCTACCCACTGGCCATCCTCTCATAACACACTCCAATTCCCAAATGTCTCTCCTGACTTGCGACCTACATCCACTTGCACGTACACCAGCACCACTCCCCGAGTTTCTCATATGTACCATGCGCGGGGCTAGGCCAACTCACCTTCCGCTCTCCCAGAGTCGAGGTCACACTCCGGCCCCCGGACCTCACGGGCACTGCTCTTACTGGAACAGCACTGTGGTGTTCAACAAAAGTGTCTCAGAAAAAAAATCCTACTGCAGTTAAACAGTAGTATTTCCTTCCCAGGCCTTCACCCTCTATGTGCACATGGCATATATCTTCATGTATTTGATATCATTCCCCCCCTCAGAGGGGCTTTCAGGAAAGGATTTGGAGTGTGTGTTTAAATGAAGATATGCATTTTGGTGGTACGAAGATCGGAGATGGAATGGCTCTCCAGGTTAGCCATTTTGGGGTGCGGCAGGAAGTGAGGTAAGATTCTGCTCACATCTGCCTTCCAGTGTCCTCTACTACTTTGAATGAAATAGGGTGGGGAGAGAGCAATGAATAGAAATGAAGATTGCCCTCCTCTTCCAAATCTGAAGAAGGTTTTTGTTTTAGATCTGTCCTGAAACTCCTTGGGCAAATCTTTCCTTGCTCTGGGCCTCAGTTTCCCCTTGAAGGAAAGGTGCATGCACTAGACAATCTCTAAGCATCCCTGCAACGATAAACTTTGATTCTCTAAGGTACTGGAGGCTGAGTTACAGGGAAGCCCGTGGGATTCTAATCCACCCTAATTAGGAATCCATTTTAGTAGGAAGCCCACCCCGAGAAGCCTGCCCATGTTCGAAGAAGAAAACACAATGATTGGTTGATGCTCTCTTTCTTCAGTGACCCATCTGCAGGGGCAACATTGAAATTATTTAACAGCCAGCATGGCATGAGCACGGACCATCAGGAGGATAGAAGGCAGCCGGTAGAGCCTTCCGGGACTGCAGCCTGAAAGCGTGTCTCCCACCTTGCCCACCTCGCCGTTCTGCCAAGCTTTCCCGCTTGTGTTGTGGGTCTGCCTCTTCCTGTCTGACTGTATCCAGGGCCCTAACTCAAACCCCTTGGCCTTCTTCTCTTCCTGATCACTTTATACACAACGGCTATAAACATCCTCCTGCACGCAGACACCTGCTTAGTCGTATTTGTCACTCAGCAGATGCTCGTGGAGCATCCCTCTGTGCTCAGCCCCATCTCGGCTGCCCCCTCACACCCGCGCCTTCAAAAAAACGTTAGAGGCTGGGAAATTCAAGGAGATTAAGAGACCTGAGTCCTAGCTTGGCTCTGTCCCTCATCTGCTGAGTGACCTTGGACAGGTCCCTGCCCCACCCAGGTGTCAGACTTTTTCCTGTAAATGAGTGACTTGGATTGATTCAAAGAGCTCTGAGGTCCCCATTGTTCAATGATGAGTTTCTGGAGAAATGCATGTCTTCAGTAGCTGATCTCTCTCTCTCTCTCTCTCTCTCTCTCTCTCTCTCTCTCTCTCTCTCTCTCTCTCTCTCTCTCTCTCTCACCGGTCCCACAACCTCCACTATAGAATGCACTGCTGCCTGCAGGCCTGAGGCAGAAGGATCAGACCACCAAGGCGCCCACAGGCCCCTTTAAAAGGGAAGAGCTCTTGGATCACTTGGAAAAGCAAGCAAAGGAGTTTAAAGACCGAGAAGACCTGGTCCCCTACACAGGGGAAAAGCGAGGTACTGAATCGTGTTACTCTTATGAATATGTCACTTCCCATGCATCGCTGAGTGTCAGCTGTATGCCAGGCCCTCTGTTGATCCCAACGTGACGGGGCCTCCTTGCCCTCATCCCTGCCTGGCCGAAAAACACAAAGCCAGCTCCAGAAGCATCGATGACATAGATTGAGGGACGTTTTTGGTAAACCGGGCCAGCAAAACTTCCCCTTAAGTCCCGTTTAACTAGGGTTCCTGTTTATTTTTCATACAAGCCTAGATGCTTTTAAAAGTGAGAGAAGTGACCATTAATCATGATATCAGGACATGAGACCTGAACAAGGCCCGTCCTGTGCAAACAACAAATACCCTCTCTCTACCCTAACCATCCCTGCCCTTTCCCCAAAGTTCCTTTCTCTGGCAATTGTGTTATCCCTTCTTTCGTCCATCCTTCCAAGGCTCTGTCCCAGCCTAAAGCAAGCCATGTAGAAGTGTCTGGGGAACAGACAGCACTCCCTGACTATCCAGCCCTTCCAAGGCTTCCTGTTGCAACTCCAAACCATCCTACTGCCCACTTCTATCATGCTTACCCTTGCTTAACACACTGCTGCCCCACAGGTCTCCTTCTGTTCTTCAAGCATTCTGAGCTCTTTCTACCTCAGGACCTTTGCATGGATTCCCTCTGCCTGGAATGCTGGTCCTGCTGTCTGCCTCTGTGCTTTCTTCCTTCCCTGTAAGTGGCATCATGGTTAGAAACAGGCTAGAGCAATACGTTTTAAAACCTGCTGTGCCTCCATTTCCTCATTTATGAAATGGGGGTGCTGAAAATAACATCAGCAGCCGCATGAGGGTGTTGCAAGGATTGAGTTAAGATACATACAAAGCCCTGAGAGCAGCACCTGGCACTAGTGAGTGCTATGCGACTATGAGCTATTATTATCCTTTCGGCCTCAGCCGTACTGTCTCCTCTTTCAGGGAAGTCTTTCCTGTCTCCTTGGTTTAGGACGTGCAGTCCCTTCAGCTCCCCGCTTGGTTATTCTCCATCTCAGGAGCCTATGCACGGCTCTCACAACAGCTCCCATTTTGTCTTTCTCTCTTTATCATTTGTCTCTCTCACTGGCCTGTAACAGCCATGAGGGCAGGGATTCAGGCTTTTTTGACTCACACAGTACCCCCCACACCCAGTGGTATACAGTAGGGCCTGGTATACAGTAGGACTCAGGAGAGAGTTGGTGAATGAATGAATGGGTTCAAATTAAATAAATGTGTAATGAAGCCCGTGGGCTATATCCTTAGACTATAAGCCCCCTGAGTACAAGGAGCACATCTGTCTGGTTGATCATTACATCCTCGCACCTAATAAACCCTAGTACATAGTAGGCACCCAATAAATATCTGTGGAATGAAAGCATTCATTCTGATTAATTAATTAATTACTTGTGTGACTAATTGTTTATTTTCAGTCTCTTCCATTCTCCCCACCCCCAAGAATGTAAACGTGATGAGCCAGGGGTCTGTCTGTGGTTTTTATCTCTGTATCCCTGTTGTATTCTTAGCACAATGCACTGCACAGCGCTCCTTGATAAATAATAAAATGAAAGAGCATGCAGGATTAGACAGCGTGGGGACGACGTTGATCCATCCCAAACCCTGGCATTGGAGCTCAGACCAGATTTTATCGAGAACTTAGAAGGTCAGGGAAGCCCAGGGCAACTGGTTTACAGAATTTTGTCTGAAGGGCTGTGGTCTGAGATGTCCTAGAGGGGGTGGCAGAGCACGTGGGTGGGAATGACCAGGGCCTCGACCACAAGGGCCGGGTGTGCCCGGCTGGGAGTGTGGGCACCAGATGTTTTCAAGCAAGGCACTCGTGCCGTAAGGAGTGGTTTCTGTACAGCACATAAAGATAACAGAATCTCTGGATTTCATGGAGTTTTCAAACTCCCATTTTCCCACCTGCACATTTGAAAACTAGGGAAACCAAGGCTGTGAGAGAGTGAGCAGAAGACCTGGATGGACAGCTGGTGAGTCACAGCTGGCGTCCCCTTCCTCAGACACCCACCCCTCTCCCAGGGGAGTAGCCAGAGATGGGGTGGGGTGGAGAAGAGAAGGAGAGTGGTACACAACCGGTCCTGCCCCGCCAGGGAATGCCAGCCTGGCCCAGAGCCGGGAACAGTGCTCCGGACTCCCAGAGCCTGACTGCCTTTGTGAAAAACCAGGCTGACCCAACAAGGTGGCTAGAATTTATTCTATTGCCATATGATGACAATCCTAAAAAGTTCTTCCTCCTCATCGTCACCACCACCACCACCAGGGTCATCACCATGAAGTATTTACATGATAATTGCCGGAGTCCTTGTAGGTTGAGTAAGTCAGGGTCTCAGCAGAGAGTGTGGGGAAGGAGACCTTCCAGCTTTAACAGGCAGACTCAGAGCCATTCAAGTCCAGCCCTTACTGAGCATTCACCCAGCACTGAGCCCAGCTAGTTCTGAGGGGAAACAGTGCTCCAGTCACCACGAGACCTGACAGAATGTGAAAGGAGCCATACACTCGTGCAATGTCCTGAGGAATTTGGACTTCATTTACTCTCATTCCAGTGAGGGGATCAGAATAAAGCTCCTTGCAGGATATTCTCGTTAGAAGTAAATGTGGCGGGAGTATTTCAGCTCTTGCTTCCCGGCAATCGTTGTCAGTTTTGGCTCAAATAAACTCTTACAAAAATTCTCAAAAAAATAAAAAATAAAATAAAAATAAAATAGATGTGGCTGCATGTGCTAGGGAGAAACGTAAAATAAAATAAGAGAGACTTAATCAAAATGGAAGTTTTTCTCTCACTTAGAAGCGGTGCAGGGTTAGGCAGCCCAGGGCTCGTAAGGCATCTTGCCTGGCTTTAGGAATTAAGACCCTTTCCAGTTTTTTCATCTGCCATCCCTGAAATATGTCCTTATCCTCGTAGTCTGTCTGGCTGCCAAAGCTCCAGTCATCACTTCCACATTCCAATTAGTAAGATGAGGGAAGGGAAGAAGTCCAAGTGCTTCTTGTGGTTTCTGGGAGTCACTGGAGGCATCTACTGCAAGGGTATAATAAACCATGGGTCTTCAATATTTATTGAATATCCATCTTAGGCATTGCATCTATCATTTTCACAGTTGATTTTCTCTCTAGCCACTATATTTCTTTGTATGTTTTTCCCTTTTCCAGATCCACCTCTGGTGGAGGTTATGATACATTTTCCCCCAGGTAATTTTGTTGTGTATTCTGCTTATATAGGTAATTGATCTTTGCTGTAAACAATTTAAACAATAAAACAAAGTAATTCGAAGTAATTCCCTCCACTGAGAGATAGGCACTGATCCCATTTTAGTGAATATCTTTCTGGACATTTCTCTCTGCACTTCCCACCCCTCCCCGCCTCTACCATTACCACCCTGGTCCAAGTCACCATCATCTCTCACCTGGACTCATGCAGGAGCCTCCTAACCATGTCCCAGCTTCTTTCCTTGCCCTCGGCCCTCCACCACCTTGGGCTAGTCTCAATCAGTAGCCAATGTGAGCAGGGGTTTTTTCAATTGTGGTAAAATTCGCATAACATAACACGAACCATTTTAAAGTGAACAATTCAGTGGTGTTTAGTACATCCACAATGTTGTCCAATCACCACCTCTATCTAGAGCCAGAACATTTTGATCACTCCATAATAAAACCCTGTACCCAATAAACAATTGCTCCTCCCCCCCCCCGCCCCCAGCCCCTGGCAACCACCAATCTGTTTGTATGGATTTACCTTTATAGTTCCTATCATATAATGTGCGACTTTGTGTGTCTGGCTTCTTTCACTTGGCATATCGTTTTTGAGACTCATTCATTCCCTCTTGTGACTGAATAATGTTCTACAATTTATCTCTTCATCCACTGATGGACTTTTTGGTTGTTTCTTCTTTTTGGCTACTGTGATTAGTGCTGCTATGAACAATGTATGTGCAAGTATTTGTTTGAGTGCCTATTTTCCATTCTTTTGGGTATATGCCTAGGAGTGGAATTGCTGCATCATAAGGTAATACTACATTTAAATGTTTGAAGAATTAAAAAACTTTCCCAAAGCAGCTTCATCATTTCCCATTCCCACCAGCAATATACGAGGGTTCCAATTGCTCCACATCCTTGCCAACACTTGTCATTTTCTATTTTGATTTTTGGTTTTTAGTATTGTCATCCTCATGGGTGCGAAGTGATATCTCATTGTGGTTTTGATTTTCATTTCCCTAATAACCAGTGATGGTGAGCATCTTTGCATGTGCTGCTGGCCATATGTATATACTCTTTGGAGAAATATTATAAATCCTTTGCCCATTTTATAATTGGCTATTTTTTGTTGTTGTTGTTGTTGTAAAAGTTCTTTATATGTTCTGGATACTGGATCCCATCAAATATATGATTTGTGAATAGTTTCTCCCATTCTGTATGTTGTCTTCTCACTTTCTCGATAATATTTTTTGATGAAAAAAAGTTTTAAATTTTGATGAAATCCAGTTGATCTATTTTTTGTTTTGTTATTTGTTCTTTTTTTTTGTCGTATCAAAGAATACATTGCCAAATCTAAGGTCATGAAGATTTATGCTTATGTTTTCATCTAAGAGTTTTATAATTTTAGCTATTATATTTTAAGTCATTGATCCATTTTCAGTTCATTTTTCTAAATGGTGTAAAATAGGGGTCCAACCTCATCCTTTTACATGTGAATATCCAGTTGTCCCAGCACCACTTCTTAAAGAATCTATTCTTTCAACATTGAATGGACTTGAGACCTTTGTCAAAAATAAACTTGCCATAGATGTATGGGTTTGTTTCTGGGCTGTCAATTCTATCACATTATTTATATGTCTATTCTTGCGTTAATGCCACACCGTTTAACTTTGTAGTAAGTTTTGAAGTCAGGACTTCTGAGTGCTCCAGCTTGTTCTTTGTCAAGATTGTTTTGGCTCTTTGGGGCCCCTTGCAATTTCACATGAAATTGGAAATTGGCTTTTCCGTTTCTGCCACAAAAAAAAGGTCATTGGAATTTTGATAAGGATTGCATTGTATCTATAGATTGCTTTGGGTGTCACTGCCATTTTAATATTGTTTTCTAATGCTTGAACTCAGGATATATTTCTATTTATTTAGGTCTTTAATTTTTTTCAGCAATGTTTTGTAGTGTTCTATGTACAAGTCTTTTACTTCTTGGTTAAATTTATTACTAAGCATTTTATTCTTTTGGATGCTATTGTAGATGAAATTATTTTCCTAAGTTCCCTTTCATATTGTTCATTGCTGGTGTACAGAAATACTGTATATTTTTGTATGGTGATCTTGTGTAAGGTTGCTGAATTCACTCAGTAGTTTTTTTCTGGATTCTTTTGGGTTTTCTACATATAAGATTATGTCATCTGTGAGGAGAGATCAGTTTACTTCTTCCTTTCCATGTATTTATTTTTCTTGTCCATTTTCTCGGCCTAGATCTTTCAGTACAATGCTGAATAGCCACAGGGGAAACACGATCCTGTTGCTGACCTTAGGGGGCTCCTTTCCTCCTCACTCTTCCCAGCTCGTAGGCCATCGTCTCAGTGAGGCTTTCCCTGATCACCCTACCCCAAAGAACAGTGCCCACCTCACTGACACCCCAGTCTGGAACGTCCTAGTCTTTTGCTCTGCTTTATTTTTCTTCACAATGCTTAATACCATCGGATATTTTTACATGCTTGTTTATTATGTCTCCTTTCACTCCATTGTCCACTGTTATTCTGGCCCCTAGAAAGGTGCCTAGCACGTACAGTGTTTCCCCCAAAATAAGACCGGGTCTTATATTAATTTTTTCTCCAAAAGATGCATTAGGGCTTATGTTCAGGGGATGTCATCCTGAAAAATCATGCTAGGGCTTATTTTCCGGTTAGGTCTTATTTTCGTGGATACATGGTAGGAAACAATAAATATCTATTACATGAATATTTATACCATATACATTTATATACGCACACACACATATATGTATGAGTGTGTGTCCATAATTTTTCATACATGGACTTAAATTGTTCATGCTATTTTGTAAACTTGCTTTTGCCACATTTTGTCTTGGACATTTTCCTTCTTACTAAGTGGAGATCTCCATCATCCTTTCTAATAACTGCTGGAACTCCATTGTATGGATGCCCAGAATTTCTTTAGCAATCCCTATTGGCAGACCCTGCAGTGACCATCTTCGTGCATGCCTCTTTGCTCCCTCCTTCAGTTATGAGTCTGACCCTTTGAAAATATCATGACCTATGAGCAAGGAGACATTTTTTGCTCCTTATTCCTCTTTTAATAATCTGAATGTGTTTTATTTATTTTGTTTAAAGGTGTTTTTAAATTTTTTTCTCCTATCTGAACCCTCGGTTAGGGTGTCTCAGATCCTGGTATTCTATTATTATTATTATTATTATTATTATCAATATTTTTCCTATTTATAGGTTGCCTAGGTTAATGACCGATGTTTTCAATAGCGAGCAGTCTAGTTTGACCAAGTTATAAAGTTATTTTTTTCAAATGTGAAACATGATTTGTTGGAGATCTTTGATTCCTTTTCTTTGGGAAAGTTTGGCATTGGGTCCCCAGAGGGAGGAACCTCAAGGGACTCTCAGCGTCGCGAGATCACAGGGCTCAGGGATGGGCACCTGGGGCCATAGCCAGAGATTGCCCCAGTGCCACTGCACTCCCTGTAACAAGTACTCGTGTGTTTGCAGGAAAGGTCTGGGTCCCCAAGCAGAAGCCAATGGATCCTGTGCTGGAAAGTGTGACACTGGAGCCAGAGCTAGAGGAGGCATTAGCAAATGCCTCAGATGCAGAACTCTGTGATATCGCAGGTAAGAGGCGTTCCAGAAGCTCCCCCATGTCCTCCAGAAGGAGTTGACCTGCATCTGAATGGAGCCTTGGGTGATTTATTTCAACATGAACACCCTCTGTTTATAACAAGGACTAGAGGAAACCAAGAATAGCAAAATAGAAGTACATTATCAAAACCAAAATGATGGAAATAGAGATAAAACCATCCAAACCCATCACACCATGGAGCCGTCTTTTGTTGCCACGAGACCCCATCCCAGAGGGATGTGGAAGCATCCTGGAGTGCCAGCATGGGCCCTGCACCAGCCACTGCATGAAATCCTGCCCATGCCACCTGGGAAGAGAGAATGGCGTGGGGGGGAAGACAGAGGGCTATGGGCATCTCAGGTTTGGGAGGTTCACAAAGGCTGGAGCAAATTCATCTGATTTTACAACTTTGCACAGCTCAGAGGACCCCCGTAGCTCATGTTTACACTACACTCTCCATGTTCATGTGTGTTTCCATATGATCTTCACAAACAGCTGCTCAAACTCCAGAAAGTCGCCTGGTCTTCACAGCCCTTCACCACCCGGCCTTGTCTCCTTATGAGCATCTAGTCCCTGCCCCACACACCATCATGCCCTGCCCACCAAGGGTCATGCCCTGGCCACAGAAAACACCCTGCGTGCCCCACATTGTGCTGTGTACCCTGGCCAGTGGGGTTGGTGGTCTTTTTCTTCTGCAGACCAGGGGGCTAACTAACCATCACCACAATGATGACAGGAGGATGGATGGGGTGGGGAGAGACTCAAGGCAAGTGGGAGGGGAGAGGAAAAATGGGATCAACTGTGACTCTGGCTGTGACAGTGACATTGGAGGAGTCAAAGAAGGTTCCAGATTTCCAGCTCCAAAAACTAGTGGATGTTGGTGCAATTAATGAAAGTGGGTCTGTTAGTCTGTCAGGGCTGCCGTAACAAAATACCACAGGCTGAGTGGCGTAAACAACAGAAATTTGTTTTTTCACAGTCTGAAGGTTAGAAAACCCAGATCAAGGTGTTGGCAGGTTTGGTTTCTTCCAAGCTTTCTCTCTCCTTGGCTTACAGGTGACCACACCTCACTGTGTCCCTCTGTGCCTGTGTCCCCTGGGGTCCCTTTTGTGTCCTAATATCTTGTTATGAAGACATCAGACAGATTAGATTAGGGCCCACCCAAAAACCTCGTTGTAACTTAATCACCTCTTTAAAGACCTTATCTCCAAATACAGTTACAAATTCTAAAGTTCTAGGGATTAGGACTTTAACATAGGAATTTTGGAGAGTGACAATTCAGCTTCTAACAGTGGGGAAGGAGCAGATTCGGGGTAATACTGAGTTCACTTGAGGACCTTTGGAGTTTGAAGGGCCCGTGGGCCACCCAGGTGGGGACAGTTGTACGTGAAAGTGTTGAGTTCTGCAAGGGATGCACACTGGAGTCCTTGTGGCATCTTTAGCATAGAGATGCGGGCGTGGTTAGCGTTGTCAAGCTCCAGGCAGAGGGCGTGGCAGGAATTGGGGCCTAGGGCTCTGCAGGTAAGTGCCTTGGCCAGGGTAGAAACCTTTGAGAGATGAGAAGTAGAAATAGGGCAAAGCTAGGCTCAATGGGGACCAGTTAGCCACAAATGAACTGGGAACCAAAGGCCAAATCATAATGGGCAGAACCTAATACAGGAGCCAGGGAGACCGAACAAGGGTTCGGGGCTGGCCCAAGACTCAGAGGTATGTGAGGCCAGGGGCCAGGTGAGGCCACCAGTGCTAGGGGACTTGGCCAGCTGCAGCTGTCTCTTGCCTTATCGCTTCCTCAGGCTTCTTGTGGGTGTTGTGTGTGAGTCTTGATGGCATTGGTTGTGGGGGGGGTGGGGAGCAGGAAAGGGATTGGCTCTCTCCTGTAGTGGGACCATAGGGGGAGGGGCAGCGAAAAGACTCAGGTAGGCAGGAGGGGTGACTTTGGGTGATGGTGGCCAAAGCCAGGTTGCAGGGACCCACGGAGTGTGTGAGGACAGCCCCTGTGTAGACTCTGAGTCCAAACAACCCTTTTCTCAGGAGGCGGGAAATGTGGGAAAGAACAAAGACTGTGGCTTAATGAGTGAGTGTCAGGGCTGAGAGAGGAAGGTTTCCATTTTCACTGTGCAGCACAAAAGCCGCGAGGATCTCACCCAGATGAAAACAGAACCTGACGCAGGGAACTTCACTGGTTTGCTTCGCCGTTCAAGATTTGTTTTGTCAAAAGCCGCACAAGTCATGTGAGATCCCACATGATGCTCATATATTTTGACTGAACCATTTCCCTGACGGGGTCCCCTTGACTTCCGGTTAATCTGTGCAGCAGGGAGGTGGGAAGGTGACAGCGTGGTGCAGCCTCTCCACGCTGACTCACCCTGGAGCTGTTTGATCCTGATCCTTCTCCTCTGACCGTCCTGCATGACATCACTCCCCTCATTAGTCAGCTCGGAGGGATTATCAAATGACTCCACTGTCAGAACCGCCAATTCCTGGGCCAAAATAGAACTGCAATATTGGGCTAACTTTCTGTGTTCGTTTCTTGAAATTATTCATCTTTATTTTTGTTGGCATGGCGCATTATTATTGTTTGTTCATGACACCATACCCTGCCAACGGCCAGAAAGGAAACGGGGCGCTGTAAGTCGACACCAATGTTAACTGGCTAACCTTGGGCGCCTGTCGTCATTTACTGGCCATTTGAAAGGTGGCAGTGTCTCTGGAGGAGGAGGGACTGAGCATTTGTTGATCACCAACTATGTCTCAGGTGCTGTGGGAGTTTATTCCAACCCCTTGCTTTTTATTTGTTGACTGCAACAATCCTATGAAATAAGTTTTATTGTCCCCATTTTATGGATGGAGAAAGTAGGCACGGTGAGGCTAAATGCCTTGCCCATGGGGGCTGAACCCAGGCAGCTTCATTCTAGGGCCCACTCAAAGCATCACCATCCAGTGCGACCTGGATAAAGCTATCCAGCGTGGGGGTGGGGCACAGTGGACACAGACAGTGGGTGAGAGGGGGTGCCAGGTCTCATGGAGTCAGCTGGGGAAGGATGGGGCCACGGTAGGAAAGGCTCTGGGTGCCACACTGGGAGAATGTTGGGAGAGGTAGATGAAAGCAGGAGTGTAGGCAGAGAAGCAATGGTGTTCAGAGGATAGGGGGACATAAGAGGCAGGCCCCAGGTAAGGCCAAGGGCCAAGGAGCCGTGGGTCTACATGTGAGATGTGGCTCCACCCAGATACCAGCTATTCTTGGATCAGATGCCACAAGAGATGGAGGCAATGGGGGTAGGACATCTTGTCAGAGTGTTGGGTGTGGCAAGCCCACCAGAGACAGAGGTGGAAGGGGAGAGGGTGATTGGGCCTTTCTCAAGGAGGGAGTGGATGGAGCCACGAGTGTGGATGAGTCATTAGAGAAAGAAAAGTAGGGAAAGGAGTACATCATCTCGAGCTTTTGTGACTCAGCTCCCAGGCAGACCACTTCCATTAACTTAGCTGGTGCACTCATTTGCACACAACACACACTCAACAGCCATTTACCCTGGCCTCCCTTTTGTGTGCCAGCATCTGCCCTGGTGAAAGAATCCTAAGAAAGCAGCCCAGTTCATGCCCTCCCAGACCCGACGTAAACAAACACTGAGACCAACATGATGTGACAAGTGAGAGAGCATCATAAGGGAAAAAGGACAGAGTGCAGGATGGGGGCTTGGCTAGGTGGTGGGGCCGGGGAGAGAAGGCCGGAAATGGAAGCTGGTCCTAAAGGAGGAGAGGTAGGGGTGGACTAGGGGAAGCGTGGGGAGGAGGCAGACCGTGCTGAGTCGCTTGCTTTGCAGCTGCACATACAGCAGATTTGATACTTGGTGACGATAGGAACATGTAGGAGGACGCCTAGCAGATGTGTCACACTGACTCAGGTATGACATGGGTAACCAAGGCCTGTGAATTCTTGTGCATTTGTTTTTGTGTCCGTGCATCATGCATGCATTCATTCATTCACTCATGATGTCGGCATACATTATTGAACGCCTATACTGGGATGAATCAGACCCAATCCCCACCCTTGGGGGGCCCAGGATGTGATCAGGAGGACAGATCAGAAGCATGTAGATTTTAACATGAAAAGTGTCACTGCAGGGTGATGGGCAGACGGCACAGGCCTCTGACAGTACTAAGCTCTTGGCATGTGGCCGTGGAGTGTAGGTTGGAGGACCCTGGGAGTCATCTGCAAGCACTTGGCACTATCAGTGCCTCCCCTCCCAGTCAGGGACGTGATCCTGGCTCGCCATTAGGGACCCTGCAAGGTGGGACAAGACCCAAGAAGGAATGGGGAGGAGAGAGATTCACCCTTCAGAAGGGCCAACCCCCAGGGCACCCCCACGGGCAGTTGGCAACCCTGGCTCATGTGACTGTCCCAGACAGTGTTAGCTAGACAACCTGGGCTTCTGATATGCTTTCATGCCCTTAGACTCCTGTTCTACAAGAGTCGGGGTGTGGCATATCCAGGAGCCATTCAATTGCACCCAAGTCCTGGGCCAGAGCCAGCTTCTCCCACCTGTTCCCAGCAGGCCTGCTGTCTGCCCCAAGCCAGCCCGAGCCGTTGGCAGCTGGATGAGCCGGGATGTGTACTGCTATCTCTCTGCATCCTTACTGGAATTTTGAACTGAGTGAACCCTGCCAAGGCAGAGAGAGGGAAGAGAACTTGATGTTCTTTTTCAGAGTTCAAAAATAGTCCTTTTTGAGTTTTGAGGAAGATCTAGACTTTAAAAAAAAAAAAATCACATTCCCCAGTGCTAAATTCAGCTTTGCTAGTATCTACAAAAAATGAAGCAGCAGGCAATGTTGATATGCTGTTTTCCTCCATCACTTACGTCTGGTGACGTCGGGTGTGCAAAACCAAGCAGGGGAAAAGTGATTTGCTGCCTAGGGCTGGCGAAGGCAACGAGGGCTTCAGACCCACCAGGTATTCTGCTCAGCAAAGGAGATTTAACTTGGCCCCTCCCTCTCTCCCTCCCTCCCTCCTTCCTCTCTTCTTTCCCACTCCCCCCTTCTTTCCCACTCCCCATCCTTCCTTCCTTTCTTCCTTCCTTCCTTCTTGGAACCCTAATTTCCTCAGAGCAGCAGGATGGTATTATTTCTTCTTAGGCCTGCTATTGACGTATATTACCTCCTAGAATACAAGTTACCTGTTTTTAGGATTCTGAAGTAGAGGGGAAGTTTCAGAACTTTAGAACTGCTAGTGAACTAGTACATGGAGGAGTGGGTGGGAATACTAACTTAGAAGCTAGGAGAATCTCGCTGAACAGTCTTTGACAAATCATTTCCCTCTTGAGCCTACTAGAAAAGTGGGGGGGTCGAGAGCACCTGCCCTGCCGGCTTATTATAGAAATCAAACAGGATAAAAAGATGAGATGTCATGTGGCTGTTAAGTCCTAAGTGAAGGTAAGAGATGATCAGTGTTTAAACTCACGCCATTTTACAGCTGAGAAAACTGAGGCCCCAAAAGCAGACGTGACCTGGACAGGGTTACCCAGCAAATTAGTACCAAGGCTAGACTGGAGCCCAGGTCTCTTTCCTTTGTCCCCTGGCACTTCCTGTAACCTTCTTGCCTCTGTCCTGCTTTCTGGACTGTTATGGGAAGATGTCACCCGAGCACAAAATATATTTTCCATTTTCCACTTCTTTATTTACTCTAAACAAGACCAGACAGCCCTATGAGATCACATCTTTACTGTGATTCCCAGCAACCTTTGCAAACTGTTTTTCCAAACCTGGACTCCCAGCAGCAGCCTAAAATCCCCACTCCCCACTCCCCACGCAGGAGCTCCAGAAGGTGACAAGGTGACACATGGTGATCTAATTCACTGGCTGCTGACTCAGGCCTCAGCTCCCACTGCCCACGTAGCCACAGCTTAAATTAAAGCCCAGAGAGCTCGAAAAAATGTAGATGCCTCTCTTTCTACCCGTTCTCCTGAGCGATGAGCAGGAAGGTCTAATTTTAGCAAAGAAGACGCCTAGAATGTGAGAAACAGAAGGGGCTTTGAGATCGTCTCGTCTTGTGGTTCTGAGCTCCCACTGAGCATCAGCTCATCCAAGGAGATTAAAAAATATACCTCCAGAGATTTGGATTAGTTGGTCCAGGGTGGAGCATTGACATTGTCTTAAAGTGCCCAGGTGAATCGTATGTCCAGCCATGACCTTGTCTCATCCCTTCATTGGAGAGAAGGCTGAATCCTAGAGAGGGGTGGGGACTTGCCCAGGATCGAGGGCACAGTCAGGACCTCAGGAAGTTCCTTGGGTCTCCTGACTCTTCCCTAAGGGCTCTCGTGTTTTCTCTCTAACCAGAAATGGCTGGAGGAATAAAAAAAAAAAAGAAAAAAAAAAGCAGCAAATATTTACCAAAAGCTCATTGTTTTCTGGAAGAGGTAGAAGAAAGATGATATTCTTTCCAGCCTTCAGAAGCCCCCAGTCCAGTAGGGGAAGCACAGCCGTACCTAGTGATCTCTAACACCATGTAGCGTATGTGCTGTGCTACGGACACCAGGTGCTGTGGGAAAACAGAGAGAGAGAGAGAGAGAGAGAGAGAGAGAGAGAGAGAGAGAGAGAGAGAACCAGGAAGACACCCTGGGGGAAAAAGTTATTCTGTCTTGAGGGCTGGGGAGTTAGAGTTGTTAGGTCAAATTCAGGATGTGCAACTGGATTTGAATTTCAGATAAACAATGAATAAGTTTTGAAGTTTTGAATATACGTAGGTCCCAAATACCGACTGAGACCTACTCATACTAAAAACATTCATTATTTATCTGAAATTCTGATTTAACTGGATGTCTTGTATTTTTGTGTGCTAAATCTAGCAACCCTACTAGGGGGCATTTCAGCAGTGGACACTGCAAATGGTGAGAGAATCACCAGCAGAGAGGACAGCGTTGACAGAAGCAGGAGAATCTACTGAGCAGTGACCGTTGGTGATGCTGGAGCAGAAAGGGTGTGAGGGAGGGCCGGTGAAGCCAGGCTCTGAGGTCACAAGCCACTGTTCCTGCTCCTGGATGGCTGCAGCAGCCTCTCAGTTCCCGCCATATCCTTCCCTCCCCTGGTAGTCAGGTCCCAGACAGCCAGAGTAGTAGTCACAGAACTCGAGTCAGGTCAGCGCATGCCCCACTCAGGCTTCCCAGGCTGTACCTGGAAAAAGGCATCCAAACTCCTTACACCTCAACCTAGAAGACCCTGTAGGATCCAGTTGGAATAAAATCTACTCCCAAGGGTTGCTATGAGGATTCAGAGGCATAGAGCCAGGCGGTGTTATCTACTTTTCCCCTTGAAACTACCTGCGGAGCTTTAAAAAAGGCAGATGTCTGCCCCCGTCCTCAAGATTGTAGTTTCATTCATCCGGGGTAGGCCTGAGCATCAGGAGTTTCCAAAGAGTCCCCAGCAATTCCAGTGCACACCCAAACCAGAATCGCTGACGTACAGCAGATTCTCTGCTCTGGAGGGAGTGCTCGGTGAGGGGGCCTGTTGTGCTGTCTGCCGCTGTCCAACTTCATCTCTGTCCGTCTTCTGTGTCCCCCTCACTCCTGGCCTTCCACAGCCTGCGCTTTCCCACCTGCCGTTCCCTCTGCCCGGAACACGCTGCCTCCCTCCTGTCAACGTGGCGCACTTACTCATCCCTCCCATCCAAATCCCTCTGTTCCCTTCTCCCAGAACACACCGAACGTTTCCTTTACAGCACTTGCCATACTCTGTGCTTATGTTTCTAATTGTGTGGGTACCTGTTAGCGGCTCTCTCCCCTAGTAGACTGTAAGCTACCTGGGCAGGGAGCCTGTCTTTCTTGTTCCCGCTGTCCACCTAGCCGCTGGAGCTGGACACATGATGCCGGCACTCGATACATGTTGAAACAATGAATGAATGAAAGAATGGCTGAGCACCGGGGTCATGTGGTCAGATTTGCATTTCCAGAAAGGTCTTTCTGGCTGCACTGTGCTGAATGCTGTGGGGGTGGCCAGGACACTGGTGACCACACAATGTGGCAGTACAGCCAAGAAATGAAAGGGCTTCCACGAAGACAGAGGTGGGACCCAGGAGAGACACTATGTGGAGGGGTGGGTAGTTGGTAGGGGGTTGTTATTTGAATGAAGTTCTACTCTGAGGGACAAGTGACAAGATGGAAGGGGATCCAAAGCAAGAGGCCACTGCTGGGAAAGTTCTGTTTTGGCCAAGTAGGGTTGGATGTGCCAGTGGGATATGGGGGGACATCTGTGAATCTGAGGCTGGGAACTAGGCTGAGGATAGAGATTTGAGAGTCACGGAAATAGAGGCAAATAAGGTTTCAAAGTTGTCATGCAAGGGCCTCTTGCCATTTCTGTGAGCAAACATTTGGGAGTGCGGAATATCCGTGCCTGGGAGGCTCTTCCATCTAAGAGGGGCGAGTCACGGGCCTCTCTTGTGTCCCATGTTCCTGCAGCTATCCTGGGCATGCACACTCTCATGAGCAACCAGCAGTACTACCAGGCCTTGGGCAGCAGCTCCATCGTGAACAAGGAGGGACTCAACAGTGAGTACCAGCCCCTGACGGCCGTGCCTGCACCCCACCCCCACTCCCAGCCAGGACACCTTGGAAGTCTTCACCACGTCTCATTTCCTCTGCCCGCTTATGCTCTCTGGCTCGTAGCAGAAGTTTTACATTCTTATGGAGCCAAATCGACCCACCTTTTCCTTGTATGCGCCTAGAATTCGTGTCTTATTTACAAAGGTCTTTTCCATCCCAATATTACAAAAATTGTCCTCCTGTACTTTCTTGTAAAAGTTTTAGAGGTCTCCTTCTTATATGCAACTTCTGAGTCCACCTGGAATTCATGTTTGCGTATGCTGTGAGATGAACTCAAACTTTCATTTTTATTTTTTAATGGATACCCCATTGTCCCAACACCATTCTTTGCAGAGTGTGTCTGTTCACCACTGGGTTGGGACTCCCCCGTGATCATAAACTCCCACGCGTCCACATGGGTCTGTCTCTGGGTGCCTCTTCTGCTGCACGAGTCTCCTTGTCCTTCCCTGGGCCAGTATTGCATTCGTTGTCTTAATTGCTCCAGCACATTGTTCCAAGCTGCCATTTTGGCCTCAGAGAGAAATGGGGGTGCCACAAGGATAATTAGCCCCACTCTGAAAGGCTTACACATTACTTTCCCATCCGGGCTTCCTTTGATCCTCACCAAAGCCCACTGAGGCAGTGACTGTTCACATTCTGCAGATGAGGACACAGAGTAAGGAATTGGCCCAGTTTTTGCAGAATGTCAAAGGCCAAGGCCAAGCAGGGCCCAAACCTTCTTCCCATGTCCCCAAACTCTGCTGCCACTTCCTTCCAGACAGTCCTTGTGTCGACAGAAAGTGGTCTCTGTTTCTGTGAGCCATCTCCCTTTTGTGGGTCACTCTAGGTGTGATCAAACCAACACAATACAAGCCTGTGCCCGATGAAGAACCAAATTCAACAGACGTAGAGGAAACACTGGAGCGGATAAAGAGCAACGACCCGACACTTGAAGAGGTTAATCTCAACAACATCCGGGTACGTCCCTGTCCTCTCCCTTCACCTGTGGGATGGAGGAAACCCATGTCTGTGTCACCCTGATGCAGACGGCCCAGGCTGTGTAGAGAGACGGGCCTGTTTGGACTCTGGGTGCTTCTGGATCAGGAATAGGGGCCAAACCTGTAGAGGGGTGGACAGTGTAAACAAGCACCTCCGTGGTCCTAGTTTCTTTCTGAGGACTGACATCAGGCCCTGATGTTCACCCCGAGCCAACCCAGCTTCGACTCGGGAAACTTGCCATGGTATTCAAAACACAGAGCTTCTCTGAGATAAAACTGAGTCACACACACAGGGCTGCATGGGATCTCAAGGCTGGAAAAGCCCAGTGCCCGCCAGGCTCGTGGGGTAACCCAGGCCCTGGGAGGGGCCACCCCTGAACCACCACTGCTGCTGTATCCTGCACACATTCAGCCTCTTTCTGCAGCCCTGGGAGGGAGCTGGTGGCCCAAATGTCCAAAGACATATTTCGAGCTGTTAGCTATATCTCTCCGGACATTTCCTGGGTGACCACCCAGGGCAGAGGAGGACAGATGGACGGGCAGTCCTTCCCGGGACAAGCTGCAGGAGGAATTCAGAAGCAGGCCCAGCTGCCTGCCCACCTGCTCAGCCAGAGGCCAGCGGGATTAGTTCTGGGAGGGTGTGGGGGTAAGACAAGAAGCGGGCCCCTCACTCCCCAGCTCCTCTTTCCTCTCTTCTCCTCTTTCCTTTAAGTGGCTGCCAGCCCCACAGGACAATCAGATTGGAAACCTGTGCCTGCCGTGTTCTCCTCCACTTAGCCTCGCATGCTGTGCTCCCATGGGGAGCTACAGTGACGCCCTGAAATGAGAGATCTGTTAAAACACAGCCAGTGTCTCTCTCGGGTGCCTCTATTGTTTGCCGTGTGCCCTGTGGGAGACACTGGTACAATTCAGAACTGTGCCCCCTGGCAGTGAATACGGTCTCAGAGGGCGTGGGGGTGTGGAAACTGGCCACAGCCCTGCACCTTCACCAGGACTCAGTTTCCCCTCCGTACACGTGGCAGTTGGATTAGATCAGTGGTTTTCACCTGAGGAGATGAAGACATATAAGCCAGTGCCCAGACCTACCCTCCCCTGAGATTCTGATTTTATTGGTCTGGGGCAGGCCTGAGCATCAGCACTGTAAGAAAATTCCCCAGCAGCCTCTGAGAGGCGGTGGGGCTGAGACCCTCTAGGATGGATGTCCCTTAGAGATCACCTGGTACAAGGCCCTCTGCCCCCTGCCATCTCTCTTTGCCAGAAACAGGCCCAGAGAGGGAAAGAGACTTCCCCAGAGCCACAGAGTAGGTCAGAAACATTGCCAATTGCTGGGGTGGCGGCCAAGCCCCTCACCCTCAGGCCTGAGCTTTTGGCACAACACTGCCCTGGATCCACTGCCTTGAGTTTTGCTTCTCCTCTGGTTGCTGCGTGCACAAAGAGGGAGTTGAATTTCCTCCCTGAAATTTTCAGGGAGGATTTTCTCAATTTATTTACCAGAAAGTTCTCCCCAAGTCCCAGCCATTTGGGGTGAAGCCAGGGAGCAAGCAAAGCCAAAAACGCTTTTCCCATTTAGCTTTTTGGTCAGAGACTTGCTAGGAATCTGGCTGCATGTGTGAGAGAGTTACGCGCCCCCCCTTCCCCCCCCCAATCTGTCTGCCCAACCTGCCCCTGGTGGGGGCTGCTGGTTACTGCCTGCCTTTCTCTCTGCAGAATATCCCCATACCTACCCTCAAGGCGTATGCAGAAGCCCTGAAAGACAACTCATATGTGAAGAAGTTCAGCATCGTGGGGACACGGAGCAATGACCCCGTGGCATATGTATGTACCTTTCTGTTCTGCTGTATTGAGGGTGAGGGGGCAGACATAGAAACAGAAGGGTTGATGCTTGTGGCCTCAGGCCTGGCCATGTCCCACAGATGAACAGTCTTGTGTGGTTGGTGAAAGGCACTGGGCTAGAGTCAGGAGAGCACATGGACAGAATAGTTGTCACCTAGTCACCTCCTATACTTTATCCTGGTTAATCTCCACAGCCACCCTGATCCCAGAAGTGCAGGTCTCCCCACTTTGCAGATGAAGAACCTGGGGTGCAGGGATCTCGGGCAACTTGCTTTGGCCAGAGTTGCAGAGCAAACGAGAGGTGGAGCTGAGATTTAAATGCAAGTCCGATGGACCCTAAAGCTGGATCTCTCTCCATTCAGCATGTCACATATGGATAAGGGCCTACCCCTCCCTGAGCCTCAGTTTCTCCACATTTAAAATCATTGTCTTCATCAATGGGTTCAGATGACCAATTTGTTTTTCACCCATGTCTTAAAAATATTCCTGTTCATTGTACTCATTATATTGTACTGATTATAAAGTAGCTGTCAATTCTTTAAAAAAAAAACACAACAACACATATTTATTGAGAGTCTCTCTGTGCCCAGCACTGAATTAGGCTCTGGGACCACAACTGTGACCAAGACAGTCACAGCTCCCATTTGGCCATGCAGACAACTAAAGGATAACAGTACAGTGTGATTACTATACACTAATAGCAAGTAAAAAGTACAGGAAGTAGCTTACCAGAGATGGTAATTAACCATTTCATAGCAATCAGTTTGTCAATATGCACCAAATAGTTTGCTGGGAGTTTGACTGGGATTGCATTGAACCTAAAGAGATCGAATTGGAAAGAACTGACATCTTGACAATATTACATCATCTTTCCCATGAACATGGACTGTATCTTTATTTATTTAGTTCTTTGATTTTTTTCATCAGAGTTTTGTACTGTTCTTCATATAGATCTTGTACAGATTTTGTTAGCTTTATGCCTAAGTATTTCATTTAAGTACTGCATCTGCTAACAGAAATAGCATTGTGCTTTTAATTTCAAATTCCATTTGTTCATTGTTGGTATAAAGGAAAGTGATTGACTTTTATATATTAACCTTGTATCCTACAACCTTGCTATAATCACGTATTAGTTCTAGGAGGGTTTTTGGTTGTTGTTTTTTTATTTTCTTTTAGTCAATTCTTTTGAATTGTCTCTGTAGACAGTAATGTCATCCGCAAACAAATACAGTTTTATTTCTTCCTTCCCAATCTATATACCTTTTATTTCTTTTTCTCGTCTTATTACATTAGCTATATGTTAAAAAGGGATGGTGAAAAGGAACATCCTTGCCTTGTACCTGGTCTTAGTAGTAAAGTTTCAAGTTTGTCAACATTAAGTATGATGTTAACTGTAGGTTTGATACAGATATTCTTTACCAAGTTGAGGAAGTTTCCCTGTATGCCTAGTTTACTGAGTTTTTATCATGAAGGGGTGTTGGGTTCTGGCAAATGCATTGTCTGTGTCTATGGATATGATCATGTGATTTTTCTATCCTGTTGATGTGATGGATTACATTAATTGATTTTCAAATGTTGAACCAGCCTTGCATACCTGGGATAAATCCCAGTTAGTCATGGTATATAATCTTCTTTTGTACATTGTTGGATTTGCTCTTTTCTTGAGGATTTTTACATCTATGTTCATGAGAAGTATTGGTCTATATTTTTCTTATACTGTGCCTAGTTTTGAATTAGGATAATGCTGCCCTCAAAAAATGAGTTAGGAAGTATTCCCTATGCTTCTGTGTCTGAAAGAGAATTGGTATCATTTCTTCCTTAAAATTTGATAGAATTCACCAGTGAACCCATCTGGGCCTGGTGCTTTCTGTTTGGAAAGGCTATTAATTACTGATTAAATTTCTTTAATAGATAATGGCCTATTCAAATTATCTACTTCTTATGTGAGCTTTGGCAAATTGTATCTTTCAAGGGTTTGGTTCATCTCATTGAGACATAGAGTTGTCCATAGTGGTCCTTTATAATCCTTTAAATTCCCATGGGATCTGTAGTGATGTTTCCGCTTTCATTTCTGATATTAGTAATTTGTGTCCCTCTCTCTCTTTTCTTTATTTCTTTTTCTTTTCTTTTCTTTTCTTTTCTTTTCTTTTTTTTTTTTTTTTTGTAGCTTGACTAGAGTCTTAACAACTTTAGTGATCTTTTAAAGAATCAGCTTTTAGCTTCATTGATTTTTCTCTATTGGTTTCTTGTTTTCAATTTCATTGATTTCTGCTCTAATTCTTATTATTTATTTTCTCTGCTTGCTCTAGATTTAATTTGCTGTTATTTTTCTAGTTTCCTAAAATGGAAACCTAGATTACTGATTTCAGATCTTTCTTCTTTTCTAATGTATACAGTCAATGCTATAAGTTTTTCTCTAAGCGCTACTTTTGCTGTACCCCACAATTTTGATAAGTTATGTTTTCATTTTCATTTAGTTTAAAATACTTTTTAATTTCTCTTGAGATTACTTCTTTGACCTATTTTTTTTGTTTGTTTTTTTGTTTGTTTGTTTGTTTTAAGAAATGTGTTGTTTAGTTTCCACATATTTGGGGATTTTCCAGTTGTCTTTCTGTTACTGATTTCTAGTTTAATTCCATTGTGGTCTGAGAAACATTGTATGATTTCTATTCTTTTACATTTGTGATCTATCTTGGTGAGTGTTCCATGGGAGTTTGAGAAGAATGTGTATTCCACAGTTGTTGGATGAAGTAGTCTATGGATGTTACTTATATCCAATTGATTGATGGTATTGTTTAGTTCAATTATGTCCTTACTCATTTTCGACCTGCTGGATCTGTATGTTTCTGATAGAGGGCCGTTGAAATCTCCAACTCTAGTAGTGAACTTGTCTATTTCTCCTTGCAGTTAGTTCTATTGGTTTTAGCCTCACATAGTTTGATGCTCTGTTGTTAGGTGCGTACACAGTAAGGACTGCTATGTCTTCTTGGAGAACTGACCCTTTTATCATTATGTAATACCCTTCTTATCCCTGATAATTTTCCTTGCTTTGAAATCTGTGTAGTAGCAATACATTCTTTTCTGAATTTTAAAATAGGTAGGACAATTTCCTTCAATATTTTTGGAATGATAGAAATAGCTCATAGTCTCTTATTACTGCCAGCGGGGAACCTCTGGACAATAATCTCTTACCTCAGGAGATCTCCAGTGGATCCTGAGTTTGCCCATAGAGACATGGCTGACAAAGCCACAGGCCCTATACATTGCTATTTCATGGATCAGAAACCAAAAACATCTATGCTGGCACTCAGCTCAGCTCCACGAATGTTTATGGAACATTGACTCTGTGCCAGGCCAACAGCTGATGTCAGCCCGTTCATACCAGTATATCCATTGTCAAGTACTGAAATGCTCTGGATCAGTTGGTAAATAAGGCTGCCAGAGTTCTGTAAGTACCCTTATTGCCTGTCCCAGCTCTTATTCTAATGCCCCCGCCCCCCGCCCCACTCTGGTCCAGCAAACAGAGTTGACACCTGGTATGACAGTGCCTCTAGGACCTGCTCAGCCATCAGCATGTCCACTTGCATCTGGTGCACTTGCCTTCTGGTTGTTAAATATTGTGATTATCAGACCCAGGCAGGCCTTTCCTGGGAGCAAGAGGAATGCTGTGGAGAGAATACAGATGGCGTCCCTCCCTTCAGGAGGGTCCAACTTTCTCAGGGTCACAGAGACAGCTGACATGCCATCCGGGGGTCACACAGCAAGAGGAGCGGCGGAGGCTTTGTGATGATTTCAACCAGGCGGGCTTCCTGGGAGCCAAGTCTTGTATAGGGTTTCAGCAAGGACAGGAGGAAGGGCGTTCCTGGCTCAGAGCGACGTTTCAGACAACTGGGCCCATGGATGGTACATCCTGGCCTATCAGCTGCTGGTATCTCCTTTCCCCCATGACACATTGTTTCCATCAACTGCTAATTACCTCATTTCCTTCAGAGGCTCTGATTGTCATCTACACCCTGGCTGAATTCCTCCCAAACGTGCTAGCGGCCACCTGAGCTCCTCTCCTGCCATTTGCCCTGGTCACTTGCCCACTGGGGTGGTTTCCCAGGCTTCCCTCTCTGCTGCTGAGATGAAGAGAACAACAACTCTGTGGACTTTCAACAGGGAAATAGAAGAGACAAGTGGAGAGAGTTTAGGGAGATTGGAACTCCATTAGTCACTCTGTGAACAGCGACTGAAAACTTACTATGTGGGCACCATGGGAGGAAGAAGGGGAATTTTCAGCCCACCAACAGTAGATAGTATAATGGTAGAGACAATGCCAGTATGTAAATAATCTAAGTAGAGGAATACAAGTTCACGAGGGAGGTTGTGGATAAATTCTTTGAGCTTCAAGAGTGCAGGCCACAGCTAGCTGGGAATGTCCACACAGGCTCTTAGAGAAGAGGCACCGACAATGGCCTCGAATGGTGGGCATGGCTTGGACAAGTGAAGCAGAAATGAAAGGGCATTCTGGGTGGCAAGGACAGGATGAGCAAAGGCAAAGTGGAGGGAGAGCACTGGGCATGCACGGGAACTGGGAGTAGCCCTATCGTAAGGGAGCAGCAAGAGTTGAGGCTGAACAGCGGAGTGGAACCAGGGAACAGAGACTTTGGATGCGGGCGAAGGAGCATGGGCTTCCTTGGTAGGGGTTCGGTAACCATGGCAGGTTGGAGGGGAGGAGAGACACAGAGTTGTGCTTGGTGAAGGAAATCGTGGAGATCTTCTTGCCTGGTCCCTGGCTCAGACAGCATAAGTGTGCAAGAGACTCTCGCTCCTAGCAAGGTTCCCTCATTATTTTAGGTTCTACCCAAGAGGGGCTCCGGCCTTGCTCAGGGTGACTCACGGGAACCCTCACTTTTCTTTCGTGGCTCAAGGCCCTTGCTGAGATGCTCAAGGAGAACAAGGTGTTGAAGACACTGAACGTGGAATCCAACTTCATTTCGGGAGCTGGGATCCTGCGCCTGGTGGAAGCGCTTCCATACAACACTTCTTTAGTGGAGCTGAAAATTGATAACCAGGTAAGCTGGGAAGGGTCTCCTGCTTCACTACATGATCCTGGCCATTCCGCACTCTCCTGCGTCCTGCTGGACGGAGCCAATGCCGCTGATGATAAAAGCTCCAGAGCCCAGCTTTAAGGGACCTCCACCATGCTCACCTTCCTTCTTCATCATTCCCACCAAGTGCTCTTCCAGCTTTTGCTTGTGCACCCCTAGTGATGGGGAGCTTACTCCTTACCTCTCTCTTATTATCCTTCCTTATATCCAGTAGAGATTAGCTCCCTGTAAGTCCTATTTTTGGGGCTTAATTCTGTTCTGTGCTGCAGACAGGACACATCTGTTGCGCAGAGCTTATAAACCATTGGTGTCTTCCTCACCAGGCTAAGTACCCCATTTTCTTCAGTCACCCCCCACTCAATGGGTTTTTGAATCTCCTTTCTATTGAGTTTATTCTCTGGACAAATTCTAGTTTGTCTTTGTCATTATGGGGTTATCATTTCTCTATACCTTCTGTGGTACAGTCATTTATTTTCAGCTGAAGCTAATAACAATATCTTGTATATTACATGTGTTGAGGTTGTACTGTGGGCCAGACTCTGTGCTATGCACCTGACACACATCATCTCTGATCTTCTCAGCCACCTGTAGGATGAGGGTATTATCTCTCTCAGTTTGCAGAAGAGAAAACAGCTCAGAGAGGTGAAGTCAAGCAACTTTCTCAGGGCCACCTAGTTCGCACTTTAGGTAGCAGAATTTGAATCCAGGTCTCTCTGACTCCGAAACCCACACTCCTTCTTTTACATCATGTCGTTTCTAATGGTAAAATGCTTTCTCTATGGTGTGTGAATAAGGAATTATTTTTTCCTACATTGAAAATGTTTGCTGAATGGTCATTTAAATATGTGCAGAGGAAAAACACTGGATGGAAATATAACAACATTGTAAATAGTGGTTATCCCTGAATGAGATTATTTGTAGCTTTTCTCTATTGTAGAGTATTACACACAGAGAAGTACATAAAACTTAAATGCACAGCTTAACCATACCAGGCACATAACCCCTGGCCAGCTCAAGCACTAAAGCATTACCACCCTCCAGAAGACTTTGACGGTCCCTTCCCAATCATACCCTTCAAAACTTGCTCCCCATTTACCTTCAGACCTCCATGCCTTTGGTCTTGCTTTTCTTTCCTGCTGGAATGTCCTCCCCTGTTCCTACTCCATTCTGTGCCTGGAGAAATCCTCTTTCCTTCCGGATTCAGCTGAAGCCTCTCCTTTGCCCAGTGCTGTTCTAGTACCAGCTCGAACCAGCTTGCAAGAGCTGACTGTGTGCATCTCTTCGGAACTCCCTTTCAGTGATGGCATGTTGGCACCTGGAAATCGCCCCTCAGAGGAGTATTTACACTATGGAAATTGGCAAATCTACAAATCCAACTTTTTGTTTTGTTTTGAGAGCCACCATGCATGCCACTGCCTTCTCCCATCAGCCTCCCTACCTCCTTCCAGCCTCTCCCTCCCTGTGTTCTCCTAGCACCTTGGCTTCCCTGTGAGATTCGCAGGAGCTGGTGCTGTGTCTGAGTCATCTCCATATCTCAGTGCCCCGCTCATAACTTGGCCCCGCAGTGGTACTTGGTAAGCAGGGCTGCCCTGGATGGTTGTCTATGCTGTTCACTGCACGATGAGGTGGCAGAGGATGAAATCCAACCCACGCTTTGCTCTCCAAGCCTTGGTATGGGGCTTTGTTCACACAGAGAGGGTACGTTTTTCTAATTCCTGTGAAGAGGCCACAAGAGCCTGCAGCAGCCCTGTCATGTGAATTTGCTACATTGGCCTCCTTGCATGTCTCACATGCCAGTGGCCTTGCAGCTACATCGCCCAGCCCCAGTCGCTCCCACCCCCACCCTTTACGCTCCTCCCTTGGCCCTGCTTTATTGGAGGTAGGAAGGGCACAGCAGGTGGAACAAAGGCATATAGCAGGCTTGACAGCAGCCCTGGGCCAAACCCTGGGATTGGCTAGTCATGTGACTCCAAGTCTGGCAGGGCAAGGAGTCAGGGTCTACCCAGTGCCAGCTGAAACCTGACTCCTGGGGGCAGAATGTTGGCCAAAGATGGCCCAGACCACTGGCCTCAGGTCCTTGTGGTGGCAGCTGTCAGGGACCGAGCTGCTCACCTTCCCTCTCATTACTGCCCCCCGCCCCCAGCCCAAAGACTGAACCAGTGCAGACTGTCACCCTCACCCTGGCTGAAGACCCTGGTGCAAGAACAATCACTTTCCTGAGCCTCAGCACCTCACTTGTAAATAAATGAGTCTCATAATCTCTACTTCTAAGGAGATAACACGCATAAACTATGCAGTTGTTAACTTTCGTAATTACTCCAAAGGTGATCTAGGGAGTTCACATATTATTCTGAATTCATTTACTGAGGAGGTAACATGAATCCATTATACCGTTTAATGCTCACACACACTGTAGGTGGGTATCACAACCCATCCCCATGTTATAGGTGAGGAAACTGAGGCCCAGGCAGGCAATGTAACCCACCAAAGATCACACAGTAAGTGGCAGAAGCAGGATTCGAACCCAGGGCTTTGTGACTCCAAAGTCCTTGAGCTGTGCCTGTCTGGGCTCTTGAACCCTATTGTAGTTTCACATGGACCTCACTTGGCTTTTCTCAGCTGTCTCTGTCCTTTGGTGTGAGGCCACAGCACGCTCACCACCTGCCACTGCCATCCTGGGAGCCTCTTTTTTGGTTTATCTCAGCATCTGGTGCGTGCCAGCTGCACCCTAGGGCTGTGCTGGGTGCTGTGTGTGAATGAGGCTCTGGCTCTGCCCTTCAGGGATTCTACACTGCATGGGAAGACATACAAGTATAGAAATGATCATCAAAGAAGATATTCCAGCAAGCCACAGACAATGGACCCTGAGGTCCACTGCAGGGAGCAAGCTCAGTCAGGAACAGACATCAGGGAGGGCTTCTTGGAGGAGGCGGTTTTTGCAATACATCTGTAGGGTGGACAATATCTCAGAGGGTAAAGCAGAGGCCATGGCATCTCCGGTGCAGGGAACCACACGAACAAAGAGAAGGAGAAAGGAAAACCATGGAGCCCATCCAAATATGATTAATAGCATCCCCAGAGGAAGGCCAGTAAGGGCGTTGGCCAGGGGCTCTGAATGGGTAATTTGAGGAAAAGTGGGCTGTGGGTTGTCCTGTGTACCAGTCGGAGTTGTGCTCTGGGAACATGGTTCCCATCTGGATTGGAGAGGACTGGGGCAGAGAGAAGGCATCAGCCCTAACGACTTCCCAGATGAAGGGACCCGTGGAGAAATGCTCCCATATGCCTGGAGTCTGGAGATCGGATGGGACCTGGCAGGAGAGGAGGAGGGAAGGCTGAGGCCTGTCTTGGGGAAGGAGCTCTGCCACCCAGGCTCAGAGGAAGGCCACCCTTGCCTCTCACAGTATGTCCTAGGAGGCCTGGGCATGGCCTAGCCTATAGGCTTTTAGGAGCTGTGACAAAAAGGAGGTGGCGAGCGGCATTTGATTTATTCCTCATTCTTGGTTAGTCACTGAGGTCTTTGGAGGCTGCAGATTTCTCCTTGTCCCTTGTGCCTGTAACCTGTGTCAGTGAGTCTCTATTCTCCTTTTTCCTTATATGGCCAAAGAAAGGGACCGGGGCATTCTACCCGGATGACAGGGAGCCTCCCAGGCTGGCTCAGGACACAGATTTGGGAACCAGGATTGAGGCTGTTTGTTTACTCAGCCAGGCTTTCTTTATCTCCAAGCACAGTTCTGTTTCTGCCTTCAGTTGCCCTGAGAAGGCAGTGAGGGTGGGAGGGAACAGAGGGTCACTGATTTACTGCTGCGGGCACTGAAAAAAGGGCTAGTCCAGCCCTCCTTTTACAGGTGGGGAAACTGGGGATTGAAAGGGGACGGGATGTGCTGGAAGTCACAGATGAAGTCAGTGTCAGACCTGGGCTGGAGCTGAGATGTCCTGTGTTTCAGACAGGCTGCATTTATGGTTGGACAGGAGAGACCCTGTCAGCCTCCAGTGAGCAGGCTCTACAGATGCGGTTTCTGCAGGCCCTGTCCATCCCAAGCAGGTCAGATCCAAACAATGGTTGTCTGCCCCTCTCGATTCACCCTCCTCACTCCCAACAGAGTTCCCTCTAGCAGGCCCTTTTCCCAAACCCTTAGGGCACTGGGCACTCTCCCTGCCCCTCAGAACAGACCAGGCCTGAAAACGTGACCTCCTCCCCAAATGAAGATATGGGCAAGGTCTGGGGATATTGACCAATTCCTCACATTTCATTCCAATATTTAACAGTGAGGATGTGCTTAAATATTTTGAAAAGAAGCTAAAAGAAGTGGGTTGTGTTTTCTTGTTTTTCCAGATCAGATTGTTTTCCTAGGGGAAATAAGTTTAGAAAGAAAACAAATGCTATGCTGGAATAGGATCCTGAAGGTTTTCACACAGGGCAACAACCCCCTTAATTTTAGTTTACGTACTTATGGCAGCTAGCTAATGCTATTTTAAATGAGGCTGAATATACTTTTGGTTTTGTAAGATATAAGGAAAACACTCTTGAAAACCAAGAGAACAAGACTTTTTTGACTCGTGTTCTGTGTTTTGTTTCTTATACGTTTATCTCTTAAGAAACAGCCCTTGTTCTGTGCATCATTTTTGTGTCTGTAGTCTTGTTGTGTATTGAAGTAATTCAGCCTGGTACTATTCGGTCTCTGTGAGAGGACAGCATGTGTCACTCTCCTTCCCTCTCAATGCCAGTAATGTAATTTTACTGACCTTACTTCTCGGGAAAATTAGATAAAGTCAGTGGAAATGAGAGGAAAAAATGACATTAAACAAAAAATGTTTTTCCCATGCAGATCAGAATGAATCAGAATAAAAATCTATGACAACAACCCTCTTGCATCATGTCAGGTCCCCACTGGAGGCTGCACTCCATTCTGAAAAGGCAGGAGCTTTCCAGAAAGAAGATGAACTGACTCAAGGATAATCTGTATTCAAATTTTTGACACTTGAAGTCATACAAGAGATCAAATCAGGTCCCAGCTAAGCCCCAGCTCTGTCATGTTCTTGCTGTGTAACTGGGGAAAGTCAATGTATCCATGTCTCGGTTTTCTCATCTATAAAATGGGAATAATACCAATACTCAACCTTAATAAGGTTGTTAGAAGGTTTAATGTGTTGATCCCTTAATGAATACCTGGCATATGGCCTTCTCTCAATAAAAGGGAGGTGATATTTCTATTATCAGTTAGACCCAGTTGGTGGTAGACAGGTGGGGTGGAGAGAACTGACCTCTGAGAGACAGATTCCAGCTCATGCAAGGAGCAACTTTTTAACCTCCTTCCTTTCCTCCTTTATTCCCTCACTTCCTTTCCTACTTATGTTTACTTTTATAGTGAAGTGTAACTTATATCTAGTAGAGCAAATATGTCTTAAGTGGACAGCTCAGTGCACTTATACATATGTACACCAGTGTAATCTCCACTGAGATCAAGACATAGAATGTCTCCAGCCCCCAGCAGGCTCCTTCATGCCCCCTCCTAATCAATACCCTCCAAACGCAACCGTATCCTGCTTTCTATCACCACAGATGCGTTTTGCCTGTTCTTAAACTTCATACAAATGAATCACATGCTTGTGCTCTTTTATGTCTGGCTTTTTTTTTTGCTCAATAGTATCTGTGAGTATATCAGTTATCTATAGCTGTGTAACAAATCACCCCACCCCCAACTTAGCAGCTTAAAGCAACAATCAGTGTGTTTTTAGCTCACAGTTTCTGAAGGTCAGGAACCTAGGAGCAGTTTTCTCGGTGGTTCGGCCCAGGATCTCTGATGAGAGTGCAGTCAGGTGCAATCTGAAGGCCTGCCAGCGCTGGAGGAATAGCTTCCAAGATGGCTCCCTCCATGGCTGCTGGCAAGGGGCCACAACTCCTGGCTATGTGGACCTCTCTGTGGGGCTGTTGGAGCATCCTCACTATATGGCAGCTAACTTCTCTCAGAGAGAGTGACCTAGGGCAGAGAGAGAAGAAAGCCGCCGATGCCTTTTATGAGCCCACCTTTGAAGCTACACAGTCACTTCTGCCACGTCTCCGTGTTAGACGTGAATCATGAAGCACAACCACATTCAAGGGGTATGGAATTAGGCCGCACTTTTTGAAGGGAAAAGTGTCAAAGAATTTGCAGACATATTTTAAAATCACCAAAGTGAGAATTATCTATACTATTTTCTGTCGTTAAAGATCTTTCTAACCAGCAGAGCTACCCAAGGATGGAGCAGGGTGCCTCAAAGGATGATGCAGTCCCATCACTGAGGCGTGTAAGCAAAACAGAACAATTTGACAACTGTGAAATGGAGGGAAGTTTAACATCAGCTAGGGTTTCGGACTTGAGTTGAACTAGATAACTCCCAGAGCTGCTTTCTGTTGTGTTGTCACGTGTTCCTAGCTGTCTGTCTTCTGGATCACCAAGCGCAGTCGATGGTTGGCCCTATCACATGTACAAAGCGAGCTTCTGATGCCCATGGCGCCTGGGCCAGAATGGGGGTCTCAGAGTCACCAGCTCTAGGTCACAGCTCAATTCCTCCTGAGTCGTTGATTGGTTGTTTTGTTAAATAGTAAATCTGATGATCTTCTCATCAGATTGATAATACTTGGTCATAGTAAAGGTGTGAGGACACGAGCTGTCATACACCACTGAAGGCTAGCTACAGCAGCATTTGTATCCTTTTGGAAGTGCATTCACAACTTTAAATAAAAAACATGTCCGTCTTTCAACGGAGCAATTCTATATCTCCATGTCCAACCTAAAGAATACTCCACCACCTCCCCTGCAAAGCCCACTGCCGTATTGTTTGTAACAAAGAGGAATGAAAGCAAAATAAATATCCATCTGTACCAGAGCATCCCATGAAGCAGTTCAAAAGAATGAGTTAATTCCCTATGTACTGACTTGGAAAGATCTCCAGAAAATATTAAATGGAAAAGGGAAGTTGCAGAACAGTAAGTATAGTAAGAATACACTTAAAAAAAATTTTTTTTTAATCTGTATATTTCTGTTATATATTTCAGAATATAGCATAGAAAAAAATTCATAGGAATACACCCCATTGGCCGTGGTGGTTACTTCTGTGGAAAGAGGGTGGGGTTGGGGATAAATGGTGTGAAGGGAAACTTTCACTTTACTCAGTCTGCTTAGTATCATTTGAATTTTTAATACTGAGATATTTATTTACAAATTATTTATTTAATTCTTAAGAAAATCTGAAGGGAGGCGAGAGTTCTTTCCCCAACCCCCTCCCCCTGGCTCTGCCACCAGAGACCGGTGTTCCTGGCATGAGAGGCCCCTTGCTGATTCCCCAAGAGGCTTCCAATTGCCTTTCACCCCGTGTCGAGGTCGCCTCCTGATTTTTTTATGCCATCCAAGCAAGCTATTCATAGACTCACAGAACGCAGGCCCCAGAGGCCTTAAAGGTCATGGAGCCTAAACTTTCCCCGTTTATGATGACATCTAGGACACCTTACAACACACGGTCTGCCCTTTATTTGCACATCTCCGGGGACGGTCAGTCTACTGCCTTACCAGGCAGTTCCTTCTGTGTGCAGACACTGCTGATGGTTAGATCGCAATCCTGCATGCTGAGCCGAACTCCATCTGCCTGGAGCTGCACTCATCTCCCTAATTCTGCCTTCTCAGTTCTCTCAGAGGCCCCCGAGTTCGGTGGGGACTAGCACAGACTCTGGAGCCAACTGCCTGTGTTCTAATCCTGGTTCTGCACCTGACAAGCTCTGTGATTGGGAGGACATTCCTTTATACTGCTGTTCTCCATGTTCCTTGCCTGTAAGACGGCAGGTACAATAGTAGTACATATTCTACAGGTTTATAACGAGGAGAATGTGAGCTAGCATAAGTGAGATGCTTACGACAGTGCTTGGCATAATAACCACTAAATAGTAAGTATTTGTAAAATAAGTGAGAGACCTGAGTCTTAGTCCTGACCACAACCCCAGGGCCTCTTCTCTCATCTGTGAGATGACTGATGCCTTCTAGTGTCAGAGTCCCTGGAGAAAGGGAGGGCCTGAGAACGAAGCATGCATGAAGCTTCTTAAGATGTATGCACATTTTCGGTTATACTCCTTAATGTAAAAAGAATGGTTTGGGTCCAAGGTTAACACGCCAGGAAGACTAGCCATGGTTACCTAATAGAATCCTGTATCCTTTTGCATACACCCAGACACATCTGCATGTATCCCAGGGATATTGGGTGCTAGTTTGAGAACATGGGCCTAGAGGATCCTCCAAAGTCCTTCCAGCCCCAGGCCAAGGTCAAGTCTCGGCTCTGTCATTAAGCAGAGGGAGCACAGCCTAGCTTCCATCTATACATGGGCTCAGTTTACTCATTTCTAAGACGGAGGTGAAAGCTCCTGCCTGCCCTGCTCACCTCCCTGGGATGTAGGGTGATTGAATGGCGGCAGTTTGCATTGGAGTATTTTGTACTCTAGACTAAGCAACATGACGAGCCATCTTTGCAGAAGCAGTCCTGGCAGCCGCTGGTAGCCCCTCCACTCAGAGGAGACCTGAGCTTTCTGAGACTAGCTCTCCCAGCAAGTGACCTCAAGGAGAGGCCAGGCCTCCTGCTAAGTGGGGTGGGCGAGGGACCTGCCAGTTCCTTCTTGGGGCCTCAGAAGGTCTCTACACCGTCTGCCAGGCCACACCAGCCAAAGTGCAGGGCTGTGCTGAGTCCTCCGAGGACAGGCCTGAGCTCTTCCCAGCACTTTCAGGAGCCTTGCCAGATGGGCTGGTGGAATTTCACCAATGTCCCTCTGCCTGCCCTAGTCAGCGTTCCCAGCCCCTTCTGAACCCAAATGAGTTCTGGGGAACTCAGAATAACCTGGGAGGAGTTCTCCCTCAAATTCTCAACTGTAGTTCGTGCTTGTCTCTTTGGATACTGGGTTGATGTATCTTCTCAACCCTCCTGCACACTGAGCCTGTTCTATTTCCTCCATTCAATTCAATTTCTTGACCTTGACCTAGAGATACTGGGTACTGTGTGCTATCCAATGGCTCACAGTCTATGGTAGCACCATCCAAAAGAACTTTCTGTGATAATGGAAATATTCTGTATCTGCACTGACCAACATGGTAGCCAGTGGCTATTGCACACTTGATATGTGGCTAGTATGACTGAGGAACTTTAAATTTTACTTAATTTTAATTATCTAAATTTAAAGTAAAAAAGTCTAATTAAAAATAGGCAGGAGATCTGAATAGACTTTTTTCCAAAGAAGACATACATATAGCTAACAGGTACATGAAAAGATGCTCAAAGTCATTAATCATCAGGGAAATGCAAATCAAAACCACAATGAGATATCAGTTCATGCCGCTTAGAATAGTCATCAAAAAGACAAGAAATAACAAGGGTTGGCAAGGATGTGGAGAAAAGGGAACCCCTGTGCACTGTTAGTAAGAATGTAAATTGGTGCAGCCACTATGGAAAACCGTATGCAGGTTCCTCAAAAAATTAAATATAAAGCTATCATATCCAAGCCTTGTTAATGCATATATATGTGTATGGAAAATATAAGTAACTTTACATAAGTATGACCTGTTCTGTAACTTGGTTCTTTTCCCTCTACTCAGTATTGTTACGTGGCCATCTTTCCAGGCCTGTGACCAAACATTTGCATCATCATTTTATAGCTGCCTATGTTCTGTTATAAAGCTGAACTGTCATTTATGTGAGCAACTCCCTATGGATGAGTATTTGTTTCCCTTTTTCCCCACTATTATAAGTGAGACTTATGGACAGTCTCACCATATTCTTCCCAACGCTGTGTATTACCAGGTGTTTTTTTTCCCCCCTTTGAATCTTTGTCAAATGATCACTATAGATTTAGGGGTAGGAAAACAACCGTTAGCTTGTTTAGGAAGTTTGTTTGTTAGTTTGTTAAAGTTAGTTTAGGAATGCTAACTCTGGCATTCCCAGCTGTGTGGCCACGGGTAAATCCTTTTCCCTCTCTAGGCCTCAGTTTCTTCATTTGTAAATTGAAGATTAGTTTAAACGACTGATTATCAAACCTGACTGTATATTAGAATCACCTGGGGAGTTTTAAAAACCACAGACCTGGGACTCGCTCCCAGAGATTCTGATTTGATTAGTCTGGGGGGATAGCCTGGGCGGCAGCAGTTTTAAATCTGCTTGGTACTAGGTGATTCGAAGGTCCTTCCTGCGCAGATACCCTAGGAAGGCTGATGCGGGCCAGTGGAAACCCCTGTTCTTGGCATCCAGTGGCCTTGGGTTTGAATGCCAGCTCATTTCCTCCTGGTTGTGTGACCCTTCACCTTCTCAAAACGTCCACTTCCTGCTCTTGGAGGTGGGGTTAAAATCCCTGCCCACCACTCAGGGTTTCTTCCCCTAGAGATTTATGTTCTGCACAAATGGAATGAGTGGTGACCGTTGTTCTTTTCTTGACCAAAGAGCCAGCCCCTGGGCAACAAAGTGGAAATGGAAATCGTGAGCATGTTGGAAAAAAACACAACGCTCCTGAAATTCGGCTACCACTTTACCCAGCAGGGGCCGCGGCTGCGGGCATCCAATGCCATGATGAACAACAACGATCTCGGTGAGTGGAAATATACTTCCTCCCCACCTGCCTGTCATCTTTGCACCAGTGCTGGGGGGTCTGGCAGGGACAGTTCCACTGATAGTCCTGGTGCGCCTGACTGCTGACATTCACATTGGTCACGTTTGTTTTCTGTGTTTGTGCCATCTCCGCCCTAGGCTGTGAGCCCCCTGACTTAGGGGCCACAGTTGGGCCCTCTTCTCCCTGAAGCAAAGCTAAGCTCAGCTCAGTCCAGGGCTGGGCCCAGAGGGCACCCTCAGTGAAATAAAACCTGGGAGGGCACAGGCTCACGTGAGTCTCCCCTCTTTTGAACATACTTCTCTGCACTCAAGAGTCCTGGCCAGGTCACAGTCTGGCTCTAGCCCAGATCCTAAAGCCCCCAACCAGCACCACTCCCCAAACCCCAAGCCTAGGAGACTTCTCGTTGCTTTGAAGGTAAAAGTTGCAAATGTTGACTTCATAGTAAACAGGTCGCATTAGAGTAATCTCCCTTAAAGGCATAGTTTATGTATTTTCTAAAAAGAAAAAAAGGAAGAAAGAAAATGTCACAGTCTTTCTTATGGGCATGCACCAAATAGGTGTTCAAGTCAGTTGAATGAAAAGTGGGGTCAGTCCTTGACTTGTTCCCAGGTGCCAGTTGTCCTCAAGCTCTGCGGGTAGTTATTTATTATGTGTGTTCCTGCTGGCTGCTAAAAGAGCTTGATATAGTATCCAAAAAGAGTGCGTCCGATAAGGCGATAGGAAAATAAGAGAAAAACAAAAACAAAACAAGAAGTAGGTCTCATATGTTATCATAATTATTATGTTTAGATGTGAGTTTCCTAGAGCCAAGGCAGGAGGAAGGCAAACCAAGTGACATTCTTATTACACAAGAGAAGGAAGCACAATGAGTTAAAAAAAGAAAGCTAGCTGCGTTCTGGGATTGAGTTATGAAATAACTGTGTTTTCTAAAGGACTGTGTCGTCAGTGAGTTTTTCATCAAATTCAAACCTGCTCTGCACATGGTTCTTGTTCGCACGTGTTGTTGTTTGTTTTGTTTCTAACACTCAGTAAAATACAAAGAGCCTAATACCTAAGCACACCTCAAAGTTCAGGTATGTCACTTCCTGGAGATGAGTCTGAGGCTGGGTTAATGGGTGGAAGGAAGGCCTAGAAGAATGGAGATGAACGTGTAGGTGTGTATGCACGTGGCAGGTACTCACAGAACCTTTGCATAGGTAACCACAGAGCTACACACACGCACACGCACACACACACACACACACACACACTTTAGATTGAGGTAGGCAATTCAACAAACATTTGTCAAAGTCCTATGGGGCACTAGGTATTGAAGATACAGGTTCCTGCTCTTCAGGATATCACAGCCCAGAGGCCATTCATTCATTACTCACTCCAGATGCCAGTTTTTTTCTAGAGCTGCAGGTCTAGAAAAGTCCATAAAATACAAACAAACAAATGGTTTACCTGAAGTGCCCTTATTTGAAATAAAATAAGAGCAAACACAAATAACTAAGATAATCATAATTATTATGGTGTAACAGAAGTCATAGCTACTGTGAATTTTGCTAAGGAAGGCCATCAGTCTAAACTCTGTTGGCCCAGCTGTGATCTGGCTTCAGAATGAGCCCTTACGAGTAAGAGCCTTGAGTTCTGTTCTGATATGCAATCGCCTCACTTTTTTTTTCCCTCCCAGCTTAGATTAAGCTTCCTATCTGCCCCTCGGTGCCTATCTTGGGGCCAATCCAGCTTTGGTCTTCCAGTGGCAAGATGGTCTGGAGGTCTTTTTTCTGGGGACAGAAGGTTCCAGATGACCAGAGATCCAGGGTGCTGTAGGGGATTCATTAAAATCAGCTGGAGGTTGAATGACATGGCCCTTGAGGACTCTCCCCGTCCTGGGAGTCTGTGATTCCAAATCCAGGCCCAACTTCTATCACCAGGCACTTCCTGAGGTTATGGCAGGGCCTCGGAGTGCCAGAGCTGGAAGTGATTTCGGGCCATCCCTCCAGCTCCCTTGTGGAGAAAGCGAGGCCTGGGAGGGACTGCCCTTCTTGGCAGTGGCTCAGTCAAGACATACCAGTTGTTAGTTACAGCAAGTGCTTTTAGAGTCTTTTGTGAGCCCAGGATTGTACTCGCTGATGTAAGGGGTAGCAGAAAGGCTAGTTCCCTGGCTCTAGAACCTTTACACCTTTCAGGGGAGAAAAGACTCAAACACCTGTCAAAAAATTCAAGAATGCCTGAAAACTGTATGCAAACAAAATGAGGACATGATTTGTGAGGACAGAGGCCAGTCACACAAAGCATCGTGGTTGGGGTGGGCGTTTAGCCAGCCTCGGAAGGAAAAGATAGGTTGTGGAGGAGGTCAGGACGCATTCTTGATGGAGGTACAGCCCAGGTAAAGGAAAGGTGACAGGACCCTGTACTCAGGACAAGAGAGACAGACAGATCTAAAAGGACTGAGGAACTATTATGGGGAGTTAGACCTAGAGCAAAAAAAATAGGAACTCACTGAGAAGGAAGGGAAGGGCTTTCCAAACAGAGGGAACAGCATGGTCAAAGGCAAGATGATTAACAGGTAGATGAGGAATTCACAGGGAATGGAGCTGGTAGAAGCGGAGAGGCTGTGAGCCAAAGGCCTTTGCTACCACACTGAGGAGTTTGGTGAGGAAAGCAGGTGGGAAGTGGGACCATGGCAGTTTCCTGCACAGGAGTGACAGGTGATAAAAGTGGGCCTCTGGGTTTCTGTGCAGCTGTCCCCTTGGGGTTTCCCACGGAAGGAATTAGAGCAGAATCATGTCTGTGATTACACGTAACAGACTGCTAGTTGGTGTTATAGGATTTCTAGCCCACCTGCTAATTTCTGTAAAAGAAACACTTCCGATTGTTAGTGCATCATCAGCTTCCCCCTGCAAGAGAGAAATCGTTTCTTTCCAACACAGTATTTTCATCCCGCTCTCAATGCTCCAGTGAAGCAGACAGGCTTCCGTGTTTTCCAGCTCAATATTTTTATCATAAAACCTTCCTGCGAGCCTTGCCTGGCCGCTGTGGTTGTTAGCAGTGTCTGAGCACAGAGGAGAAGGGAGCCGGCCTCTCCGGGTTCCTTCTCACTCCGACCTGCGTCTGCTGGCTCCTGGCCCAGGGCTGGCTCTCTGTGGTGCTTGGGCTTTGCCTGCTTGTGAGGTGTGTGGGCTCCTCCTTGGGGCATATTCAGTCCCCAAGGTCATGGGTCAGCCAGTACCTCTGCAGGCAGGTGGCCTTCCCAGGACCCATCCTGACTGGTGTGTCTGACCATTCCCACCCTATGCACTGAGCTTTTGCCAGAGTGTTCTGTGGGAGTGCCTGGGCATGGTGGAATCCAGGAGGAGCCATAGGTCGCCACCTACATTTTCCCATGGTGATCTTGTATCTCCACACTATTATGATCAAAGATACTTACAAGGTGCTCACTGTGTGCCAGGCATGGCTGTGAACACTTCCCATCTTACTAACTCCTATAGTGCTGCCAACAACCACGTGAGGTAGGTGCTATTATTATCCCCATTCCACGCTAAGGAAATGAGGCCTAGAGAAGTGGGTAAGGTTACCCGCAAGCAATGGGCAGTCCTGCCCGACTCTGTGTTCTCCACCTTCTCTCTGGGTGAGGCCCTGCTAGCCTCATGTCGTGACCCCTCTGGCGAGCCATCCTTTTGCCATATTAGTACCAACCAGCCTGAGGAGCGGAAGTGCCTCCCAGTGACCCAGGCAGAAGCATCCCTCTAAGGGCCATTTCTCCTAATGCTCCTGCTCCCTCCTTTATCGTTTAAGATTCAGCAGACATGTTACCTGCCCATCCTCGGAGGACTGACCGCTTCATTCATTATGTCTCATACCTGATAGACACCTGCCGGGATACCTATAATATTTTATCAAACTCATTGTTGGTGCGCCTTGGTCCCGTTAGGCAATATCTTCATTTCTGGTTCTTGTGTGTGGCACATCATAGCACTCAGTAAATACTGCTGCATATATAAATGAATGTAAAATGCTTCCCAAAGACACGCTGGAGACATTCAAGCTTGGCAGGAAGTGGTGGAGGGAGCTCGAGCGGCCAACGGAAGTTAGTCCAGACCAGATGACCCAAAAAGCCTTCTGGCTCTGACAATAAACGACTCTCTCGGGGTTGCAACGATAAGCAATGCAGAAGGGTTTGCTTTCACGGAAGTAAAACACATTGAATTGAAGGAGGATTTTGGGAGACCTGGTTTATACGCCCAGTTCTGTCTCTTATTCACCATGACTTGGGGCATGTTACTTTCCTCTCTTGGCCTTAATTTCTTTTGTCATTAAAATGGGGAAAAGTAATACCTGAACAAGTGGGTGCCTCTCCCGTCTCCTCATCCAGTTCCTGCAAGGTCAGTGCCAGGGGAACTCTGTACAGATCCAGCCCAGTGTACACAGTAAGGGCGTGTAGCGGGGAATGAAACATGGAATCCCCTTTCGGTACCAAGCCTCGGGCTGAGGACCCAGGTTCCAGTCCTGACTCTGCCGCCACGTCTCAGGACCCTGGCTCTTTTCTTCTCCAGGGGAAAGGAGCTAATCCTCCTTGTGAGAACCAGATGAGATGTGGACATGTAAACCCTACGTAGACTGGCCTGGATTGTACTGAGGCAGGCTGGACGGAGGTGCCAGCCTTGCTTCTCTCTCGTACCAGCTTTATTGCTTTGAGCAAGAAATGTACTCTCTCAACCCTTCTTTCCTCATTCAACACATGGGAAGGGTAACAACACTGACATTCCAGAATTGCTGGAGGGGCTGCAATGAGGGGTTGAGTATAAAAGAGGTGTCATGAGGAGTGCCTGCTGGGCATGCTTGCACAGCTAATATGGGGATGCTTCAAAGTCAGGTTCATGTAAACCCTCTGGTCACCTTGGGCAAACCTCCTCCGCTCTGGGTTTTGGTTTCTCCACATCTACCCCCAAGATGTTGGGCATTCTGATAGTTCCAGGAATGTGGCTAGACTGTCTTTTCAACAGGCGATTGCCCACTGATGTGCATTAACCATTCTTCTGATGGGGTGCAGGGGTGTGCAGGAGCTCAGGCACCAGACTGGGCGACCAGCGTGCCCCATGTGCCCCATCCCGCCAGGTGGTTGTTTTATATGCTCAGTGTCATGCACAAGCTGATTCGGTTCTTGTTGCAGCTCGTATGCATCGATCTGGTGGCCGCAGGTCTACCGGCTCAGCTCGGGAACTGGAAGACGTCTAAGTATAGACAGACTTTTTTCCTCTGGGCAATAGCTTCCGTCTCTGCCACACCAGCAGCCCCCTGACTGCCACCTACCGGCTCTATAGACTTCTTTGGCCTTTCTCTTGTGGCTGATCTAGCTTGCTGCTTGATCTTCATCTGCAGACACTTAATTCATTTCACAACACTCTCCTTTATTACAATTTCAAAGGGAACCCTCCCCTCCCCCTTCCCCAGACATCCTATAAGCTAATGCCTCCAGCCTGCAACCTCCTGGCTAGCGCTTTCTTCTTTATGGCATTTAACTACTTTTCGTGAATCACTGTTTGAGCTTATATTATCTTGCCCCTGGGAAAATGTCAAGAGGACACAGATAATCAGGGAAATCTTAGGGTGGAAATTGTTATTTATATAGGCAGGAGGCAGGCCAGGAGCTGAGAAAGGGCTGAGGGAAAAGTTTCTAGCAGGTTAAGATCCAGTTTCATTAGGAAGATCAACTGAACTTAATTCTTATCTGACTGGATTAACGAACTTCAACTGCAGGGCCTCTGTACACAAAGGAAAAACAATGGAGCTGGATAAAGGGGTTCTATACCTGTGCGGTCAGCGATTTAAAAGTAATTTATGAATGAATCTACATTATCGCAGACCCTCATCAGTGAACGCTGACAAACTAGAGGGCTGTTACACAACCCACACATAACTGTCCTTTAAAAATGACTGACTTCAGACTTTGCTAAACCAAAAGTTAACGAGAAGCTTCACAGTGCCTTCTCCGAGTGACAGTGGTGGTTCCTGGTGCAGAGACAACCGGCTGACATCTCATCTCCATTCCTTTCTAGTGAGGAAGAGGCGGCTCGCAGACTTGACTGGGCCTATCATTCCCAAGTGCCGGAGTGGCGTCTAGTGTGTGGCGGCGATGACCACGCCCTTGAACTGGACATGTTCTCCTGATACTCCGTGCTCTGCAGTGGAAACCAGAAGGCAAAATGCCAGCACAAAACCCTTTTGTGGTTCAGTTCTTTATGCACTAAAGGTTTTAGGTTAACTAGTGGTTGTAGTTGAAAATTTTATAAACTATGGCTAATGTGAAGTTTTTCTTTAGTCACAGGAGTTCAGTCTGGTTATTATTTAAAAACTAAGAAGCCCCTAAACCGGCAGATCTTACTGAAGATGATGCTATAGCAGCAGTGACTTAACCCCAAGCACTGGTTTTGGTGGCCTTGCTAGGTGGTGTTTCAGGTGTATTTAAAACATGTAACACATGAACAAACAGCACACTCTTCCGCAATATTCAGAAGTATTATAAAATACTTTATTACAAATTTGATCTTAACAGTTAGCAAACAGATCATAATTCTTTATTAATCTTCCTTTAAATTTTAAGGACCTCAAGATTAAAGTTGCCAAACTGATTACCGGATCACGAATATAATTGAATATAATTTTGCCCCTAGAGAAAGACAGAAAGACTGAAGCCACAGAGCTCTGCCAGGAATCACAGAACATGAGATTCCTTTTGCTGGATATGAGGAAATGATAGAAAAGCCAATGGTAAAATTTCAAGTTACAAAACCCATCCTTTCTTTACCAAGCCCAGGCACCAACATCTCCTTGAGTGTTCCTTATGAACACCTGGGATTTAGTTACAACCAATACCAGAGTCAGAAAGAATTCTGTCCTTACCAAATGTCAACCTTCTGATGGATGTGAAAACCTATAGCCAAATACTCGAAACCACCTTTGTGTGTTTCGCTGTGGGCTAGTGGCTTAGGTGAGGTCAAACATTAGAGGGATACGTTTCTAGTCCACCGTGGTTATGCTGACAAACTTTAACTCCCTGTGGTCACACCTATTAGACAAGTCACTGCTAATCTCATGCCTGTAAAAGCTAAAGCCTCTGAAGGCCAGTGTTGAAGATCCAGCTATTAAACAATTAGGAAACCCTGGCCAAACCATCCCAAGATGATGATTCTGAAAACGTTAATTTTGGTATTTCTGCCGACTCCTTTTTAACATCATGTGCACCTCTTGGGATCCAGCAAAAAGGTTCAGCCACAGTGCCCTAGTGCCTTTTACTATACCACAGTGCCAGTTAAGCTACCATTTCTGTTGCTTGCGGAGTTACTTTCATGATTGGGCAAATCTTACGATAAAGGACAGGCCAAAGAACTGATGAGCACAGACTAAGCTGCAGAGCACTGAGCAGAGAGGCTTTTGAGGAAGAAAAGTCCTGCACACGGAACTGTAAGGACGTGGACACTACAGGGTAACCAAAGGTGGAGCCAGGGCCTCGCCACTAGGAAAGCGTCTCTTGAGGCTGCAGACGGGCCCAGGCGTGGCACCATGCTGCAGGGATGGCCACCCCCCCGGCTTCTCTGAAACACAACTGCGGCTCTATTCTGCATCACTGGAAACTGCAACGTAATATTAAATCTGTTGGTTTATGGATGGCTGCGTATGTGTTTCTTGGTACCTCTGTGATGAGGACATGTGCCCAACCGCATGCTGGCAGGAGGCTGGACAACCACCATGGCAGTGCTGAATGACCTCAGAACGTGTCTTATACCCCGAGCTGCTCATCTCAAAGCAACTGCCCAAATGCCAGTGTCAATCGAGCTAATCGGAACCTCTCAAAAAGAGACTACTTGACAGCTAACAGTGTGGTGGGTGTTGAGGGAAGCAGAGACTATTGGGGGAAATCTCTCGCAGAAACAAATCAGTAAACACTGAAGGTGGCCCACATCTTTAAGACCATCTGCTCCATCAGATGAGCTGGTCTAGAACAGGAGGTGGCAATTTTTTTCTGTAAGGGTTCAGATAGTACATATTGTAGGCTTTGCAGTCCATGATGTTTCTGTTGTAAATACTTCATTCTGCCTGCCATAAATCCTACGTAAATGAACGGGTATGGCTATTCCCATAAAACTCTGTTTACAAAAGTAGGAGGTGGGCCAGATGCTGGAGTCCGCAGATCCTGGTCTCGTGCTCTCGGGCTAACAGACACGAGGTGAAGGTAGAAGTGGATAGCAGGTGACCTAAGGAACCTGGTTCCAAGGAGTGTACTTCCGGGGCCACAGCTTTCACACTTTTGCCATCAGAACAGATAGGTGTAGTGACAAGAAAAAAACTACTACCAGCCTTGCTGCGTGGTACAGAACAAGCATGACCTGGTCACTGGGCGTCCCCTGGCAGCTCTGGGACCCCACACAGCTCACCTTTTTCTGTGCTCTAGCATCTTGAGTCAGAATGTGCCAGAAGTGGCCAGCACCCACCTTCCATTCCCTCCCCCTGTGAAGTATAGGTGGCCAGTATGGCGGCCAGTTTGCCGAAGTGCTCTCGGACAGCACCAAAGCCTCCCGTTTGTGTTGCTGCAGCCTTGATATTCTCCAATATGGGGTCCCTCAAACCTAGCTTTGTGGCAGCTTAGAGAAATGCTGACGCTGCGGCTCACACAAGCAGGGCCCATCCTCGTCAACATCAGGCCTTGGCTCTGGGCTCATGGGGAGCTGCACCTGCTGTGAAAGTTCGCTGGGGATGCGTGGCCGTCGGGCTGTACACTCGCATTCCTCTTTAAAGCTGTTCTGGGCAGGGATTGAAGCTGGCCTGTTCCCTTTCTCTTGACATGTAACACAACAGGCTGTGAATCCCTGTCCTTGGCAGGCAGGGCAGGTCAAGACGAGCTGGCGGCACTGGGGAGTCGAGCAGAGTTTATACTGGTCCCATGGGGCTCCACAGTATGAACATTCTGAGGAAGGTAGAAAAGCCTTCGTTATAAACACACGTGTGTGTATGCAGAGAGGCACTTTCCAGTTCCTAAATATAACTCTTAGCTCACCAGAACCTAATATGTCCTGTTGCACCTGGGAAGGTTTCTAAACATTAAGTCTCCTGTCTTCTAACAGAAAATGGTCCCCATCACCACTTTTTTGAGGGAGCTGGCTCCTGGGAATTGTCTTCCTAATTCCCACATTCACTGACCCATCCTTTTTCCCATTTAGAAAACAGGTAGTAATGCTTCTCTTTCATTAACTATTCCAGAGCTGGCCAACCACCCCTTGTTCAACAGTCTTTTCCCTTTAGCTTGTTCCCTTTTCAGTGGGAAACAACACACCTTAATGCAGGTGATCCCACAGCTACATTCAGCTTCCACAGTGCACATCCCGCTTGCCCAGGCCTGAGGGTCTCCTGCTGTTGCCAGCGGACCCCTGACCACCCGGATTCCTAAAACTTACATTAGCTACCTTCTCAGGTCCTTTTTTCCTGCTGACTTCCTGTTACCACTGATAACCTCATTCTTCTTCAAGTCTCCTTACCTAGCTTATCTAAGCTACCTTTGGGCCTTCTCGCTCCCCTTTGTACTCCACCTAGCTCCAAAACATTTGAAGTAGCTTTCAATAAGAGAGAAACATAAGACCGTGAAAATGAATTTAAAAATCATTCAAACTCACATCTTATTCATTATCTGAGCGGTAATACCATCTCACTTTCTGATCCGAAGAGTTCTACAAAACTGCAATAGTCACTAGGATTGTCTGCCTGTGACCTTCCTATACAAGAGTGTGACATCCAGGGGTGAGAGCCATTTTTTCTAAAGGCTTATTTCCATCCTTCTTTACTAAGTGCCCTCATCTGGTACCACGTTACTGTGGCCTCAAAACTATAGTCAAACCACATACTTCCTGTGACCACCCCTTCCTGAGACTGCCTCTGTCTCTGGCCTTGGCCCGCGGTTCAGCTCCCACCTTGGAATGCCCCACCCACAACTCTAAAGTGCATACCACATGTGTCCATATACCATCTAAACTAGAGGTTCTTTTATTTTGTGCCATAGGTTTACTTGGCAGTTCAGTGAAGACTATGAACTCTGTCTTAGAAAAATACTTTTTAAATGCATAAAATAACCTACACAGGATTACACAGGAAACTGTATTATGTAGAAATACAAAATGTTAAAGTTGTTTTTTAAAGTCTGGGATATAATATTTATTAGCACATTAAATAATAAGACTTAGTGGTGGGCCAAATAACTATTTCCATTTGGAAGCAATGATGAACATCAATGCTATTTTGAGATATCTGGACAACTGTAATCTATGGAAATATTGTGATTTCCATTGACAACAAAGTCACAGGTACGTCCAGCATTACTGATTTGTTGCTTATAGTCATAACTGAAGGAAATGCTACATTTAAGTGAGGAGTTATGAAAATAAAGATAAATTTATTATAATTATTTTCCCATCCAAATTCATAGAATCCCTGAATTCTATATGTTGACACCAGGTTAAGATTTAGCCTATTAATTCAACTCCTAGCAGGTAGTCAGAACAAGGGACATTATCCTCATTTTAAAGGACTGGCCTAACTACCATGTTCCCCGAAGATAAGACCTAGCCGGACCATCAGCTCTAATGCGTCTTTTGGAGCAAAAATTAATATAAGACCCGGTCTTATTTTACTATAATATAAGACCGGGTCTTATATTAATATAATATAATATAATACAATATAATACAATATAATACAATATAATATAAAATAAAATAAAATAAAATACCGGGTCTTACATTAATTTTTGCTCCAAAAGACGCATTAGAGCTGATGGTCCGGCTAGGTCCTATTTTGGGGGAAACATGGTAGTAACTGGTGAGGCCAGGATCCCCATACAGGCCTCCCGACTCCTGGTCCAGGGCTCTGTCTGCTGCACCACTGTATCTCCAACACTGTTGGGCAATGGTGGTGCTACTACTTTTTTTCCTATTTTATTCAAGTAATCAGTAGTGGTCTGCCTTCCAGAATGGTTAAAACAGAGTGTGTGCCTGATCACAAGTTTAGGGTCTGGGCCCCTGCAGACCTACCTGACACTATGTCACTGTTGTAAGACAAGGCATAACGCTCATCGAAAACGAACAACTTCCCTTTGTAAAACCCATCAGGAAACTCTTCCAAGTACTTGTGGATGCCACCCTTGAGCTGGAACACTTCCTTGCACACACCCTATATATGGAAAAACAACAGGAAATCTGAGGAGACAAGCAGAGACCAGTGAAGCTCCACAGAGGAGTGGCATGTGGTGACGAATGCTAAAGGGGTGCTCCTGGCTCCCACTGCAGGACACCGAGACACTGCTGACCAAGGGGTCAAGGAACCAACTGGCCAGATCTTGCCTACGAGGGGGACAGGTGATGACAGCAGTCAGGGCCTTCACACTCTAGATCCTACGAAGCCCGACTATTTTTGCTGCCCCCTAAATATAGGAAGACACCTGTTGGGACATGCAATGTTACTGAATTTGCTCTTCTCAGGATTAAGCAAAAGGATTAGGAGAAGGGAGATGTTAACTAATCTTTCCCTTAGTTACTTGATGATTCTTAGAGACTGCGAAGTGCTTTTCGCATCTTGAGATTTAAGAACTGCAGATTTTGTACTTATAGACTCTAAGCTGGAAACATACTAGGGGGAAAATAACGCCCTAGCGGGCGGGAAGTAACAGAGGGAACGAAGGTGGGGGTGGAGAGCTCCACACATGCAGTAGGTGAGGTCGTCTTCTCTGCCACGCCTGCAGGGCCCCAAGGGTGGTGACTCACCTTGGCTTTGAGGTAGGCTGAACCCCGCTCACAACGGATGCCCCCAGTGCAATACATCAGTACCCTCTTCTCTCTGAAAAGTTCCAGATTTTTGTCAACGTAGCTGGGGAAGTAACTGAATTTCCTGATGTCTGGGGCTAAGCAGCCTTGGAATCGTCCCTACAACATGGGAGCAGCAGAAGGAAAATGATCAGAAAAGAATACCTGGTAGGAACAAAGGTTCTTTCTGTGTCAAACACCCCAACCTCAGCAAGCAAATACTTGCTAGTTGCTGTTTTCATCCCACACTCTGACCTTTCAACTTCAAGATTTGGAACTCAGAAACAAGTCTGGTGGGCTGCAGGTCACCTTCTCCGAGTCTTCAAGGGAACTGGAGAAACTGCCCAAAGCAAATTTTACAAGGTCCTTGATACATGTCAAGGGTAGATACATGGGAGCCAGAAAGTATATTATTTGCTAAGATGTCTTTAATTCATACTTTCTTGGACTTTCTCACCAGATCCTGGGTTCAAAGGCTTGGGTCTTCTCTGAAGAGGCTAGCAGTAGAAAGAGATCCATGTGCCTTGGCCACGGGTGGGCACACACAGTGTCCTCTTTGGAAACATGCTATGCTGTGGGGACTAAATTCTGGTTCTTACTTACTATTTTGCTTTCATAGAAGTTTCTGCAGTCCAGTAAGATAGTATCACTTTGTTCTTGATTTGCCTGAGACAAAAACTTTTCTACTTCTTTATGAAATTCACCTGGGGATAAATGGATTCCTAAAACCAAACCAAAAAATTAGTTACAACAAAACACATAAAAAAACAAAAAAAACCCCATCACAGTTGGCCCAGGCCAATGACTTACATGTTGCTTTGTTTCTTTCCACCTAAACTTTTTATAATTATGTCTCAAAATAACACTATCTGATGATCATGATGAAATAATTTAGTAATTCCAGGTGCCCTCACTCTCCCTCCTCCTAAGATGAGCACTGTGGACACCTGGAAGTTTAGAAATAGTCAAAGAAGTTTGCATCCTTATATCTGATCTAACCCAACGATAAAAGCCAGATACTTGGGATCTAAATTGCCATGTGGGTCTGTTGGTCCATTTTATGGCCAGTGTTCTGTTGTCACCTGGAGGAGCCTGGACATGTATATACTTGACTATAGGCTTTATAAACTGTTCTATACCAAGGTCAAGTACATGTTCAAGGCTAAGAACTTTGGCACAGGCAGGTGTGAGCATAAAGTTGTGGAATAAAGTTGGAATATGTTTTTTAAAAGTACAGCAAGGTAAGAAGGATGCGTCTTAAGTTTGTGTGCATGAGTAAAAGAGAAAAGGGTAGGAGGGGTTGATAGCAGGAATGATGTACTTGTATGAGAAAGAAGAGGGAGGGAGAAAAGGATGAAAAGAGGATGGAGGAGAGAAAGGAGACGAAGAAGATAAAAGATTAAAAACGAGAGAATCTGTCTGGTGGGTCCTTTTGTCTTCTCAACTCTCCAGAATAGAAATATTCCTGTATCTTTAGGGGTTCAGATATCTCAGTAGATTGCAAGGAACTTTGGAGAATTTGGTGGTGTGGAGTAACCACACCTCACGGGCTTCAGTCACCACCCGAGACACAGCCTGACAGCACCAAAAGAGCCTCTTTCCGCTCAGGAACGAATCCCAACAACCACCTGGAACTGCTGGGTACCCAGGTGGGGCTGGAGCCCCAGAACACAGCCAAGGAATATGGATGCTGACCTGCCCAACCTAGGATTGTAGGGAGAATGTAACAAGGCGAGATTTTATATAAGTAATTGTCACGTAATTATACAGTCACCAAAACAATGGGGTGAAAAGGGAGGTTCAAAACTCTGGTGAGCAGCATGGAAATCTGCCAAGAATTCTACTTAGAGGGAGCCACCGGGAGCCACACCCATTCCCATTGCTACTATTGCTGCTGCTCTCCTGGCCCTGCGATGGCCTCAATGGACAGTGAGTCATATGGACGTGTTTAAAAGAGGTGCCTTCAAACAACTTGGCTCAAATGACAAAAGCACAGTACTGCCTGGAGCCCACTCTCCCCTAACCTCCTGACCAGTGTCCTTTAGGGCCCAGGAAGGGTGGTTTGTCGTCATCCTGCCTCCTGATAAGGTAGGGACACTAAGGAGACACCTCCCTTTTTGGCCCTTCTCACCTCGTGTATTGAGTCTCTTTTTTCAGATGCTTGTATTAAGATTTCCCCCCTGGCTTGACTCTTAGAGCCTTCTTTTCAATATTTACGTATTAAAAAATGAACAGCATCAGTCAGACCTTTTTGCTTCCTGATGAAAGGAGACAATACTACCTATGAAGTAGTCTTAGAGAAAAAACCAGTAGCTCAGACCTGAATCTCATCCAGTCTCAAGATCTGAACTGTCTGATATGGTGGCCACAGGTGACCAGCCACATGCACTTGAACTGTACTTGAGATGTGCTATAATAAAGGTGACATAGATACAGGCTATCGAGGACTTAGGATGCAACACAAAGTCAAATCATTTTTTACATGAGATACACGTTGAAATAATATTTTAGCTCTACTATGTACTGAAATTAATGGCACTTGTTTCCTTTTCCTTTTTATGATGTGGCTACTAGAAAATATAAAATTCCATATGTGGTTCACATTATATTTCTCTTAGCACTACTCTAAATCTAACTACTAATTTATAGAAAATAGAGGACAGAGGAACATCTCATAGACGCAATCAGCATTATCCTGATTGTGGGAAACTCTCCGAGCAAAATGATCTAGTTACTTTAAAAAATAAACTTTAAGAGGAATAAAAAGATGGCGGCAAACCTATTGGTTACGAGAGACTTAAAGAGACCTAGTGGTCAAACGCAGTGAGTAGACCTTACCTGAATCCTAATAGAAACAAACATAAAAAATTATGAGATCAGTGGGAATTTTAAGCACTGAATAGATGTGTGATAATATTAACAGGAATTACATTTTTAACAGGAATTACTGTTAAAAATGTTTTAGGTGTGATAAATGGTTTGAGTTTTGTTTTCATCTTTATCTTTTAGAGATATCTACTAAATTATTTATGAATGAAATGACATGATATTGGGATTTCCTTCAAAATAATGCAGGATGGGGAAAGGGGACAGGTATAGATGAAAGTCGGCCATGAATCTGTAATTGCTGAAGCTGCGTGATAGGTACATGGGAGTTCACTCTAGTCTTTTCTCTACTGTTTTTAATGTTTGAATATTTTCATAGTAAAAAGTAAATCAGAAACAAAAATCCCAGCCAATAAATGTCTATCTTTCAACCACCTATGGTAACCATGAGGAAAAGAGGGACTAGAACATTCTAGAGCATTTGGAAACAAAAATGCTTTGGTGTTGAAAGCCACTTGCTTCCTGTAGCAAAAAGCGTGTGTGTTTTATTCAGCTGATGAACTATTTACAAATAATAATTACACTCTTCCCAAATTGCTATCTTTGGATAGAGAAAACAACTTCTTGCCAAATCATTATGAAGAACTACGGCAGGTCATTCTTAGGGGCCAGTCAATTACCACAGCACCAAAGAGAAGACCGATTTTTGAATGACCCAAGTGTTAGCCAACCCACAGCTATTTAAAGAGAGAACCCATCACAAGTCTTGCTGGTCAGTGTCTAACTTTCGCATTTGTCTCTACGTGTTTTATCCATTTGAAGAAAAGCAATTTTTTTCTTCTAAGAGCAAGCATACCAGGCTTCTTGTAGGAGATTTTATTGGGACTGATCCCCATAGGCACGATTTCTTCAAACACACCAACACGCAATTCTGGAAAACAGCAAGCTCCTCCTTCGCTGGTCTAGCCAATGAAGAAACAAAACAGGGTACAGCCTTTCTCTCTCTGTCCAGGCAGAAGACATTTATGAGCAACATGATTCCCCCATGTGGTGCCAAGTGCTCATCTGATCATTCACTAAAAAGGCAGTGATGCCCTGAAAGGGCCAGGTGGTCGCTCTAGTGAGCAAACACATCTAAGTTTCCGAGTCCAGACTGGGTAAGCCGTCACATCCTTATTCTGTAAGAAGGGAGAGTACGGTCCGGGACGGCACTAACTTGCCCAAGACCACAGGGCGACTTAGAGGCACAAGCATGCTCCTTCTACCGCACTGCCCTGGGACCTAATGGGGAAAAGGTATTTATCGGGCATACGTATTTCTCTACACTGACCTCCTCCTCATAACCTACAGCAGGAAGAGGCACCGAGGCAGAAGCAATGGCCCAGACCCATTTCATTTTCAATTTCTCTTACCTTAAAATCATCCTTACACAGATAATCCTTAAACAATGGGCAGGAAAGCATGACTTCCACATACAGTCTGGTTGCCAGTTTACTCCCCCCAACTGTCCCATTGATTCCTTCTGTAGCAATTCGAACCTGAGACACAAGATAGTAAGAGAAAGGGAATGCAGTCTGCTCTTAGCTTCGTTTAAACCCTCCCAGGGCAGAACTGGCTCATGTGTGTCAATGAGTTTAACAGGAGAAGCAGACACTGCTGTGGCTACTAAAGTGCTGTCACACAAAGATACCTGTAGTTTTCCAAAATGGCACTGCCTACAGATGAGGCACTCAGTTAATATGTGCTGAACAAGAGAATGAAATGAATGAAACTACTGGAAGCCCCATTTGCTATGGAGCTCCACTTGTCCAATGGCCAAAGAACTGAATTTTGAGCTTAATCCAGGTCAGCAGAGCTAGAATCAAGATTCAGCTTTGCCACTTATTTGCCAAGTGGCCCTGAGAAAATTACTTCTCTGAAACTCAATTTCTTCATCTTGATAAAACAGGGGTAAAAGAGAACCAACAACGAAAAACACTGCTGGGGAGCTAGTGCCCCAGTCCTAAAGCACGGAGCACATCTGAGGGCTGGGAAGGGGAGTGAGGTGAGTACATCTCTGCATGGTGTTTTGGGCAAAGCCCACCATTGCAAACCCACTCACCGGGATACAAATTCCAGGAGGAGTGTGTGTGTTTTGTTCACTGTTGCATAACCAGTGCCACACAGTAGGCATTCAATATGTATCTGTTGAACAAATGAACATGTATCCACATCTGAGGCTTCTCAAACCCTGTACTCTCTTTGAAATGTTTCAACGGTTAGGAGACGTTAGAGCCTGGGTTAAGGGCCCTGCCTCACGAAGCAGTGCTCTGGAGGCCCTGCCAAGTTAGTTGTTTTGGTTCTACACAATCCTTTGGATGAGTTTAAAGACAGATCATCTTAGAGGGAGCTGAGCTCTCCAGAGAAAAGTGCTAAGACAAAGTGCCAACACAGTATCATGGTATTCTCTGGAAATGGGCTCTAATACGTTTTTTGGAGAAAAAAATTAATATAAGACCCGGTCTTATATTACATAATATTTTATTATACCGGTATTATATAACATATTATATTACATTATATACCTGGTCTTATAGTAAAATAAGACTGTGTCTTATATTAATTTTTCCTCCAAAAGACACATTAGAGCTGATTGTCTGGCTAGGTCTTATTTTCGGGGAAACACGGTACCTATGTAATAACAATGGTACCTCCAGATGCATAGAATTTGAAAAATTTTAAAAGGCCCTTTTTATTGAGGGCCCAGAGAAGATACTTCATTTGTTGCCTCACTTGATTCAATTCTTTAGGGCATGGAAATAAATGGCATTCATTTCACAAGCCAATGACAACTAACTATCTGGAGTTCCATGATGAGCATTCTGGATCAAACCTAGATCTTACTGGCTCCAAATCTTTTAATGTTTTTCCTTTCCAAAGTTTCCAATGCATGCCTTCAAATATCTTGAGGCCATAAGGAATGTATCGTAATAAGGATTAGAAGCTTCTTTCCATAATTCCAGAATTTTCAAGTTCTCCTCTTTCTCTACCTAAACGCTAATATTCTGCCAAATCTCCTGCCAGCAAAAAACTCTCTCAGTAAACTGGGCATGGATCCTTGAAGCCTAAGATTTTAGACAGAAGATCCAGGCAGGTGCTGCCACATTGTGGTCAGAAACCCTCACTGCTAGTTCACCTTTTGGGTGGACCAAGAATAAGAATCTGCCCCTAAACCAAGGAAAGATACTGGTATCCTTTTTGTACATTCAGGTTTACTGTGAGAATATCCATCTTTCAAGGTATTCTCTAAGTAGAGATTATGATAAATGTATTCATTCCACAGATGTTTACTAATTATTTTACTATGTGCCAGAAATTGTGCTAGGAATTAAGGATATAGTGGTTGGAAAAAATATAGTTCTTGCCCTCTTGGAGCTTACAGATGGAGGTCACACATATTAAGATAAAAGTTACAAATTGACATGTGCTATAAAAATTACTACAAGATGCTATGAGAGTGTATTTTAGAAAAATGAATTTAGATTGAAGGTCAGGAAATCTCTTTGAGGAAGTGTCATTAAAACTGAGAACTGAAGGTTGAGTAAAACTTAGTTTGAGAAACCAAGTGGGTGTGGAAGAGTTCCTTGAAGAGGAGTTTTCTTATAAAAAGGCCCAAAGACACAAAAAAAACTTTGTGGGCTCCAAGAAACTGAAAGCCACAGTTGCTGGAGTGTAATGAGTAAAGAACAGTATCAGGTAAGTGGAAAAGGTACGAAGGGGCCAAATCATGCAGGAACCTAACGGCATGTTAAGGATCTGGGTTTTATTCTAAATGCACTGGATAGCCATTGAAAGAGTCTGAGGAGGGAGTGATACGATTTTATGTCACTTTCAATATCATTCTGGCTGCCGTGTGGAGAATGGATTAAACCACGGGCAAGGATGGAAGAATGGAGAGTAGGTTATAAGCTACTGAAAAGGACTAGGTCTGAGAGCATGGGGGCTTGGTCTAAGGTGGTGGAAGTGGACAGAAATGAATGGAGTCAAGGGTTGTTTTAAGTGAAGCTTTCAGTCACTACCTTTGGAAATCAGAGATGTGGAAAATGACGATCAAATGATTGCCTCAGGGAATTAAAGCCTGGGACATGCGTGGGAAAGGTGAGGTGTAAGATAGTGCCAGAGGGGAATCTCAGAAGGAACCTAGTTCACTTTTTTATTTAAATTTTTAAAAATGTAAACTATACACACACGTATATATATGTAATCAAGGATATTAAAAAAATAATAAAAACAAGAAAATAAAAACCAGCCATGAGCCTCTTGTAGAGAAAATCACTGATTAACATTTTGGTATCTACTACCTTCCATCTTTATACACACACTTGTGGTTTTGTCACATACATTCATTCCTTTATTCAATATTCTCCAAATATTTACTGTCTGTCATGTGCTAAGCCCTATTCTAACACCGACAATACATCAATTAATTAAGACATAATCCCTGTCCTCATGAAGCTTATATTCTACATTATGTATAGAAGCTTATACTCTAGAACAGGGGTGTCCAAACTTTTTTCAACGTTTTTTACCAAGGGCCATATACGGTAAAATACACAAACAGCTGGGCCACTAACTCGAGGTAAAGTATGTATTGCCTCACCTGGTTTATTTAAGTAAACTAAATATATTTTTGGAATTTGCTGCGGGCCAATTAACAATGGATTGCGGATCGCAGTTGGCCCGCCCGGGCTGCAGTTTGGACACCCCTGTTCTAGAAGCTTACATTCTAGATTACAGAAGTGTATATTCTATATTATAGGTCATAGTTTATATTCTATATTCTATTCTATGTAATATATTCTATGGAAGCTAATATTCTATATTATAATATAGAAGTTTATATTCTAGATTATAACAAATTAAACAAAGGTTATACTTTCAGATAGTAGTAAATTCTTTAAAATTCTCTGAGCAGAAGGGGGTAGAAAGTGATGATATTTGCAGAGGACTACTTTAGCGTTCTGAGGAGATAACCTTTGAGCAGAGATCTGAAGTGAGGAATGAGCCATGTGATGTTCTAGGGAAAAAGCATTCTAGAGCGAAGGGAAACAGCAAATGTCAATACCACAAAATGGTAAAACCCTGACACAGTCTGGGAAAATTAAGAAGCAACTTGGAATCATACCTCTATGTATAGTTCTGTAAAACGTTTTTTTTCAATTACTAGATGGAGAACATTTCCCTATGCCCGGGGTCAGCAAATATGTCTGCTTTTGCATACAGGTTTATTGGAACATAGGCAAACCCATTCTTTTACATGATGTCTACGGTTGTTTTCATGTTACAACAGCAGGGTTGAGTAGTTTTTTACCCAAAGCCTAAAATAGTTACTAATTAGCTCGTTAAGAAAAAGTTTGCTGACCCCTGGCTTATGCCACTAAATATTCTTCTAAAACACTAAGTTAATAGTTATTTAGAATTCTACTTAAATGCCTAGCAGGATTTACTAATTGCTAAGAACCCAACAGTGAATGCTTTCGTAACAAGCACAGCCTCTGCAATCCAAGCTGGAGGCCAGACAAGCGCAGTGAAGGATGGGGTGTGGGAGGGGTTACCTTGCCTGTGAGGTGCAGGTGCTGACACAGGGCTGTCTGCCAGGCACAGACCCAGTGCGGATCTTCCAGGTCGCAGTAGCAGTAATAAAGTAGCACTTCCCCTTTGTCACTGCCCTGGCCACTGTAGAAAGAAAACCACAGGGAAAGAGCATCTGAGTCACTGGCATAAGGAGGCCGTAATTCACAAAGGATCCTCGGCAGAATCAGAGGGAAGGCCAGGATGGAGCACCTCATGGCTGCCTTTGCTCCAAAGAAGACAGTATCTGTACTTTGTAGCTGAGTAAACTGAGGCCAATTCCTCCCAGGTGAGATAGTTACAAAGTAACAGTCAGGACTCAAACACCAGCCTTCTGCAACTAGAACCCATACTCTTTCTACTGTGCTGTCTTATACTAACTAGTGGGGGGACCTGGGTGGGTCTCTTAACATCTCTGAGCCTTGATTTCCTCTTCTGTAAAACTGGAAAACTGAAATAAGCTGCATTTCCCAAAGTGTGCTCTGCAGCTGTTCTAGGAAACTACGTGTCTGAGAAATCCCAAAGACAGCAGACAGCATCTCCCTCTGAGTCACAGTGAAAGTCCATTATCCATTGCAGGCTCTGAGAAGTCCTGCAATAAAGGACATTTTAACCTAGTGCTCCCCAAATCTATCTGTCTTCAGTGCGTCTTTTCAACACTTGATAGCATCTTCCTTCCACAAGTAATGTTGCACGTACATATTTTAGACAATGCTATAGTAGATGCTAAGTAAGGTCCCATCCAGTTCTGGAATCTATAACTCTCTCATCAATACCTTCATCATGTTTCAGGGCCTACCGTCCTCCAAAACCTTCTCTAGTCTAAAGCCTATTTATTTTATTTTCTCTAAACTCCTGTAACACATTATTATGTGAACCTTACAAGTTCACTGATAATTAAATAGCCTGTCTCACATCATCTGCTAATTGTTTCATGTTTTTTTATTTATTTCTCTAACTGGAAAGCAAATTCCTCGAAGTGCAGGGCTATACAGAAATGACAAGGCCACATTTGTACAGCACTTTACAGTTTGCAAGTGCTCTTACCATCATCATTTTATATAATTCATACAGCAATACTGTGAGGTAGGGCCGGGCAGGCATTATTGTTCCCATTTTAGAAATGAGGAAATGAAGGCACACAGAATTTTAGTCACTAGCTCAAGTCTGACTCTAAGTTCAATTCTCTTTCTTCTATCTGATAAAAATACTGGTGATAAAAGTGAATCAAACTTGGACATTTTCTATTCACCAAATAGTTCAGGAATTGCTTAAAATTAGAAATCGGTCCTGTAGAATTCTATAATATTATGATTTGGTAAATTTTTCAAAGGCAAAATCTGAATTTCTAATCCTTCGCCTCTCTAAAAGTTAAAATCCTTTCTAAAACACATTCAGCTCACAAAACCACATTTGGTAACAAAAACCCTTTTTAAAGCTCTGACATCATTCATGGTAGAGGAATCATTAATATTTTTGGGCCTTTCCACTTCTCTTTGAAAATAATACAATTTTCTATTCTTTACCTTTCCCTAGAAGATGTAGGATGGTTTCTGAGAAACCTAGCAATACTGCCTGCTGCGTAGGTACATGGTACTGCGTAGACTATGCTCTTCTATTACACATAGTACATGTTTATTGGCCTAGCTTAGGCCGGTAGAGAAATTCTGTGCCTTTAGGATCTTGCCATTTCAGTGGATGGGTAGTGAGAGCCTCATTATGCCTGGAAAAACATTTTTAAAATTAAACCAAAAGTACAGAATGAAATTCTTACCTTATGAGCTCATCAGGGCTAAAGCAGCTCGTATCAGGGAGCCAAGCGGACATGTCATGGTTTCGAGTGAGGTACTCTATTAGAGGGGTCCTTTTGTCTGCAGACTTAAGACTCTTGGAGGAGTTCAACGTCACAGTCAGCTGCTTTAAAATAGAAGCAGTCTGGTGGCAAATTTCATCCGCATGTTGTGTTGCCACATGTCTATGGATGCTAGTTTGGTCTGTGAAGAGTTGCTGACAGCATTTCCACCATTTTTCTTTACATTCAAAGGAAGGTGCCGGAACTTCTTTGGTTTTGACAAAAAGGGCAAATGCCTGCAATGACACGCCGATGTCACTGTTAAATAACCTTAGGTTTAAGGCTAATGGAAGTCTCAGTGAAATCCCTTCTATTATGTTTCCACAGGGGTTTCCAGTTTTATGTTCTACTATCCTGTAGAACTTCCTGTGAGAGTAACAGTTTTCATAATAACCTTTATACCAGCTGGACCAGATCAGGAGTCTAAGGTAGCAGCTGCCCTAGTATCTGTCTGTTCTCCTTATGACTAGGTCTCCTGGGTTCCTGCGATTCCTCCCGTCACCCTAGGTGGGGAAAGGAACCCAGCCCCTCTGTCTAGGACCGGTCCTCAAGTGCTCCACCAGAAGTGTTCCTGAGCCACACCTGCCTACGATTCTCCTTTGCCTGGCATTGAATTAAGATCACTAGTAATGGCTCTGACTACACCTTACCTTGAACATGGCGACAGCCTAGTGTCTCACTAACCCTCCACTCCCTGGAGGACAACCTTGATAAACTACTTCTAGATCTATCTGCGTTAACTACACATGCATGATCCCACAACACCGACAGCAACTGTACCTTTTTCTTTGCGAATGAGTATTTCTTCTTTGTACTGACATCGAGCTCTGCTTTGAGACTACTACTGGGATTGATAACACTTGTGTCTTTCAAATCCAGGTCTGAAAATCGTAAAACACAGGTCTCCAGGTCCTCTCCCTGGTCTGGTGAAGTAGAAGAAGGCATCTGGCTTGGTTGCAAGAGTGGAGCAGATTCCTTTCAGTTAACTATCTCCTAGGAAGTGAGCAAGGGAGAAACAACACTGTCCAAGTCTTTGATTACTACTGGAAGTAAACTCAAAGCTAATCAATGATGCAAATGAGCATGGGCCCTGTAGCCCATTCGCTCATTCATTCAACAAATATTTATTTAGCAGGCACTGTTCTGGACACTGGGGAGATAGCAGTGAATGAAATAGAAAAAGTCTCTGCATTCCAGTGGGGGAGAGACAGGAGGTAAACAAATGAATAAATTGATTAAAAAATAAGTCAGATGGTAAAAAGGGCTACGGAGACAAATAAGCAGGGTAAGGAACCAGAGTGATAGAGGGGATCTTTAAAACACAGAGCGTAGTCTGAGGCAGTAGCATTTAAGCAGAAACCTGAATTAGGAGGCAAACCATGCAAACATTTAGGGTAAATGATATCAAAAAAGCCTGGGTACAATGGAAATCAACCAAGCTGTGTGCTAGCAACTTCAGTTATAGACACTGGGCAAATTCCCTTTCATAGAAGAAATAACTACTGAAACAGCCCCCATTTTAATGAGCCAGAAGAAATATACAAATTGTTACTGTGGCCAGGACTTGTCAAAATGGACACACTACAATCAACACACTGCATTCTTGCTTTTATAAAGCAAATGTTAACAAGTGACAAAGAGGCAACATGAAACACCAGAAAAGCATGGGCTCTGGATCGAGGTGCAGCTGGGTGCAAGTACGTGAACCTGGGCAAGACATTAAACGTCTGAGTTCTACGTCCCTAATTTCTAAACTGCAGATGACAATGTCTACATTGCAAGGCTGTAGTGAGGATTGGAAAGGACATGGGAAACGTCTGGCACATCCTTAGTTCTCCTACCACTCTTGGCTTATCTCAGACAACACTCTCCCTCAAGTATCCTACTCTGGCCACAGTGCACAAACACGCCATTCCCTCTCCTGCCTCAGTGTCTCCACATACACCTGTCCCACCGCCCCAAATTGACCTCCCCTCACTCGTAATCCTTTTCAGTTCTTGCTTTAAACTTATATATTCCTAACTATTCTATGTGGGGATTTTGGTATGTGCCCGGCACATAGAAAACAGTACTGCGGCTACAGGCCTTACTGAAACAGTTCAGGTCCCCGCTCTCTTGTAACTTACATTCCAGTAAGAGACACGAAATAAGTAAACAAATTTTAAAACATGAAAATATCAGTGATAAGAGCTGCTGCTTCTCAATTGCCTTTGGTGGGGATCCTCCATATTGTCCCCAACTTTAAATATTGAATCACTTTATCTATAGTCACCCTGTAAGTGATCTCATCTACTCCCAAGGACTTAAAAACTTTATTTGCCTCAGAATAACTGTGTAAGGGGGGGATAATATATGTGAAACTAGACTGGCTCTTAGTTGGTAATTGTTGAAGCTGGTTGATAAAGTACATGGAGGTTCATTATATAATTTTCTCAACTTCTGTAAATATTTGAAACTTCCATTAAAAAAAAGGGAAGCAATCATAAATAAAGGAAAATTTAACTTTAGAATACTATATGCTGACTCCAGATTTATATCTCCAGGTGGGGCCCTCTCTCCTGAACTCCAAATTCACACATCCAACTGTCTACTGGATAGCTTCAGCCGGAGGGCTAACAGGCTGTTCAGAGGTAACCGTTCAAAACCAAACTCTTGCTCTTCCCGTCTTCCTTACCTCCATAAATGACAAGTCTATCCTTCCTGTTACTCAAAAATCTTTGGGCTTCTTCTTGACGCCTTGTTCTTTCAAAACCATCTTCCAGTCCCTCCGAAAATCCTAGTAACTTTGCTTTTTGAAATACAACCAAATCAGATCACTTCACACCACCTTTACTACAAACTCCGTTCAAGCCACCATCGTTGCCTGACTGAATTATTGCAACCCACTAACTGCCCTCCTCCTGGAGGAGACAGAGGCACCTTAAAAAATAAGATTAGTCTCCAAAGGCTTCTCAACGCACTCAGATCAAGTCCAAAGTACTTACAAAGCCCCTCCCACCACCGCTCTAATCTCAACTTCTACTCCTCCCCCTTTGCCCACTACCTCTGATTGCACTGTTCTCTTTGCCCATTCTTAGATGGGTCATCAGCACCAAGAAAGCAGGGATTTTCCTTTGTTCACCACTGCATCCTCAGCATCTAGAACACGGCCTGGCACATAGGAGGTGCTAAATGTCAATACATTTGTTGAATGAACTGAAACATTGGGTAGCCAGGGACGGCTTCATGAAGGACCTGATGTTTGAGCTGGGACCTAAATGACAAGCCATCTATGCAGATTTAGAAGCAGAGATCTTCCGGCAAAAGAAATAGTACCAATTCCTAAAGGGAGAACAAGCTTGACTCATTGGAGGCACAGGAAGAAAGTCCGAGTGGTTGGAGTACGGTGATGAGAGAGGAAGAACCCTGGAAGCCAGGGTATGAAATCTGCATCGGCAAGTCATTGGAGCACCGTGAACAAAGGAGTAACGTCGTCTGATTCTGGATTCGTTCTGAAAGTAGAGCCAGCAGGGTTTAGGGATAGATTGTTATGTAGGAGGTGAAGGAAAAGGAGGAGCCACGAACGACTTCTACCTACATTCTTAAATTAAGCAATCGGCTGGACGGTGCCGTATATCGGAACTGAGCACCGGGTCTGGCCCAATTTCTCCGCCCAGCGTTCCCGAGGAGGCAACAGCCCGGAAGTGGGAGTAAGATGCGCACGTACCCGCCAGTCCCGATCCTTTCTTACACCTTTCTTCATTGAACCTTCTCCGCCTAATCAGTGACACTACTCACCACGCTCGAGCCTCCACCCCCCACCGTGAGTTTACGTAGCCAAAAAGCGCTCGAGACGTCACTTCGCTCCGGAAGTCTTCGAGGATGTTAGCGAAAGGGCCGCCGGGAAAATCATGACGAGCCCCTGAGGGCGGGTCTGAAGTGGAGGCGGAGACTAAAGCGTCCGTCCTAGACCGCTGCCTCCCGGCGTGGCTCGCAGCCCCGGGCTTCGGTGGACCGAGGAGGCGGCGCGATCTGCGTGTCCCCGGAAGGACTTACATTGAAAGGCGGGAGAGAGAAGCAGCTGAGAGGCGGAGGAAGCCTGAGGGGGCGGTGGCGAGCGGACGGGACGCCCGCGGCCTGAGGAGCTGGTAGCTCTGCCGAACCTGCCGAGCCCACCCGGCCGCCTCCTCTTACGCTTCCGGGAGCCGTCGCGAGCAAGTGCGCCTGCGCGCCGGCCACTCCGCGCGCCTCGCTGCTGTCCTCGGGCGGGCCGGCCGGCGTCCCCGCGGTTCCTGCGGCGCTTCCCGCCCGACGTCTCGGCTCGTCCGCGCACCGGCGTGCGGCATGTCGCGGCGGCGGCACAGAGACGAGAATGACGGTGAGTGTCCTGGGTCCGGCCGACGAGGCCGCGCCCAGGTGGGTGCCGACGTTTGGCTTCCTTCGTCTTCGAGTCTCGAGGGAAGCCCTTCCCACCCGGGAGCGTTCGGGAGTCGAGGAGGGAAGGGAGGCACGGCGGGAGTGTGGCTGGGCGACTTCTAGAAAGCCCCTGCTTATCCCCTCGCCCCAGCTCCTTTAGTCGTCCGGTAGGAGGCCTGGGGGGCCCCAGGCCTCTAACGACCTGTCAGGATTTGGTCCTTGGCACCGCCGAGCAGAGAAGTATGTACTTGTGTGGGTCTGTGCGGCGCCGCTTGGGGACAGTGGCAGGGACCCTCTAGCCTCAGTTTCTCCTTTTGCCCCTCCACCTGCACCTGGAAAGGGCTCTCCCACACTGCTGAAGGAAAGGAACAAAGCCGTGACTGAGAGAGCTGATGAATCGCATTGTGAGCTCTGCTCCCCTACCGGTCATTGTTGATTTGCCTTCTTTCAAGCTTCAGGGAAAGAGATCTGTCTCTTACCCACACCCAAGAGGTCACTGACAAACACATGCATGTTGTTAAGTTAGATTTTGCACTGGCCGTAATTGTATTTCCGTCGTGTAAGACAGTGCTGGAAAACGAACTGGAGAGCTCGCAGAGATTTAGCTCAGGAGTTGCCATGTCCATTTGGATGGTTGTGCTCATGGGGGTCATGGTATTGTCATCATAAACCAAGACTAATTTTGCAGTTAAAAGTAGGAAAAGGTGCTTCCATTGCAAAAATCAGTCAAGAACACACATCCACAATGAAAGGGACTAAGAGCCATTCTGTTATTAGTATTTTAGTGTATTGTTGTTTGAGAAGAATGTAGTGTTTAAAGAGGCCAGACTTTAGAATCGGGGGTTTAAGTTCAAAGCTAGACCCTAGGATTTACTTTGTGACCTTGCTCAGGTTATATCACCTCTTTAAACTTTAATCTGTAATATAGAAGTGATATAGAAGGTGGTACATAGCTCTCAACGGTTTTGTGATGGTTAAGTGAAGTTATGCTTGTAATGAATGGCTCATGATAATGTTTCTTTAATCATCTGTTAAGACTTAAGAGGTGGTAAGCATTGGCAGATGTCAATGATGTAAGAAAAATACAGAACAAAAAATTTTAATTGAATTTTCTGCACTAACATTTTTCTCTCCTTGAATGTTGGGGCAGTTAGGGTAGGTAAAACTAAAACAAGTGTATTTAGTTTTAACAACGAAACATCAGATTTCTGTTAGGGCATGGCTTGAAAGGTTATTCTAGTCCAGCCTTCTCATCTGACACCTAAGGGTCTAGAGTTTTAGTGTAATTGGCATGGAGTCACAGCCAGCAGTGCCCAGACACCAGTGAGTGCAAGTTCCAGGGTCCTGTTCACTACCCAGGAATTATGCTTCATGCCTTTTTTTTTTTAAACACAGGAGGCTTCTTGTGTACATTTGGGGCACACAAAATACAGTTTTCATGTGCTTTGAATTTGATTAATCAGAAGCTAATATGCTTGAAGTCATCATTTGGTGTTTAAAGAACTTGAGCCTTTTATTAAAGTTCTTCCATTTTCTTTTCTCACACTTTCTTTTCTCCACTTCTCCTACTTCTCCCTTTTAGAGTATCCCTACAGGGAGAGAAAATGTTTCCAGAGGGCTACCTGGAGAACTGGATTTGAATCTGTAGAAACGCAACTTTTGCTTCGGTTATTGGGATGCTGCTGTAACTTTCTTGGGAGTTACCTTCTTTTAGTACCAGCTGGCAGCTAAATCATTGTCTATTTGGGTCTTGCTGCAGGTACCTCAGAATAAGTAAAAACCAAAAAAGCAAAATAAGGAGTTAAAGTTTACTATGGTGAATGAATAATTTAGTAATGAAGGGGCAATTTATAGTTCCTCATAGATACTACACTGAATCTGGAACTTTTGTAAATTGCCACAATTTGGGTAATAATTAGCTAGGGTTTACCCTAAACAGTGATCTGAATCAAATATTTTAGATACTTTCCTTTTAGCTGGGCATCTGTTAATTTTTTAATTAGAAATATTAGAAGCTTAAATATTATCGAAGGCTATTTTAAAATAGGCTGCATTATTATAATCATAGTTTAATAGATATATCAGAGCATTGCTGGATTATTGTCAGCTCTTAGTCAGTGACTGCCATGACTTTCCATGTGCTTGACTAGATATAATCATTTATTCAACAAATATTCAACAGTGCCAGGCACTGTCCTAACTACTGGCAGTGCAGCAATGGACAGTATAAAGATGGAGCCTCCCTTTTACAGACAGGAAACAATCAAGTCAAATATAGTATATTATATGGTGATAAGTGGTTACAGAGAAAAAGAAAACTGGGTAAAGAGGGTAGAGACTGCTGTGGGGGGCAGGGAATTACTGTTTTTGTATGGGTTGTTCAGGGAAGACCTTCCTGAGAAATGCATCTGCAGCGGGTAAGGGAGCAAACCCGGCGGCTAAATGGGGGAAAGCAGGTGTCTAAGTATAGGGAATCAGGAGAGCAAGGACCTTAAGGCTCGCAGCAAGGAGGCCAGCGTTGCTGGAGCAGAATGAGTGAGGAGAGGTAGCAGAGGATCAGCTCGTAGAGGGTAATTTTTAAATTGTATCTGTGTTGAGACTGGAGTATTCAGGATCCAGGGAGACAGTTAGGATACTATACCAATGGAGTTCCCCTACAGGTCATTTTATAGACAAGGAAAGGGAAGTGCTAAGTGGAAATTAATGTGCATGAATGCTGGTTGAGTGCTAAATCTAACTTATTTCTTAGAACCTCTCTTAAGAATATTTCCGAAGCTTTTCAGTTGTTATAGAATATGCACAGGGCAATAGCTGTTCAATAGACTGTTTTGTTCTTTTAAGGAAGTATTTAGATTGTCCATCAGCTTCCCCAAAACCCACATTTAACCCCATTTAAGCTACTTAGCATTAGGCCCCTATCCTTTAGACTGTGACTGGTTTTTTTACTTAACTATAGAAAAATAAAATGAATAAAGTGAAGGGATTTGTTACTGTGAGGAAAAGTATAGTTTGTTTCAGAAGTGATGGTTACCTCTGCTTTATTTAAGTCTGCAGAATTGTGGTACTTCACCTGTTGGTTTTGTTACTTTACTTTCTCTTATATTGTTGGTTTTTGTTTTTGACTCTGTGGGTCTAAAACTTCTTATAGTGTATCTAATTCTAAATAAGGATATAAGATGTAGTACAAAGTATCCATATAAAATTAGAATCACTTTAGAGGGGAAAAATTATTTGATGTATTAAGATCCTTTTAGATGGGTTTAAGAGAGACCTGATTCTCTTTTCTATACTAGCCAAGGGAGTCTGAGTAAAGTGGCAATGTAACTTTAATTTACATTGCAAAACTTCTACATAGTTATATTTTAATATAAAATCTGTTCTTGCTTTGGGAGCTACCATAAATATGTTTTCTTGAGGGTACGTGAAAACATTCAGCTAATTCCCCAAATTTTATTCTTAATTAGGGTGTTTTATTCTACTTCCCTGTGCTCTCGCCCAGGTTCTCTTCTGAGTTCAATATCCTGTGACTGTTTATGAGTTCAGATTGTGTCTATGGTTCCCTCTTTCCTTCATACTCTCTTGAGTATCAGGTGAGAGTGGGGCATCTCTTACTTCTTAATACTTTCTGCCTCCCACTATTCTCCAAATAAAACTTGTTCGGTACAGTCAAAATGGGAAGAGAAAAAGGTGTTGCAGTTCAGATATACGACTGTATGCTTGTATTTTCTAGTTTTTCTTCAGAAATCCTATTCCCCACATCATCATTTTCCCCTTTTCAAGCTTACAAGAGGATCTGGGAGGGTTGCTTTAAAGACGGGTATGATTCCAAACTGACACCAGAACGAGTCAGATGGATAGTCAATTTAGGGAGGTCGTGGAGGTGGGATGTGGAATAAAGCTTGGCAAAGTAGATGGGCCAGAAAGAAGGGGGCAGTGGTTAAGGTTTAAAACAACAAACTGCTCTCATTCGGCTGGTTTTTCAGTGTGTGCATTCTCCCAACCTTACTGGAGTCTGGTTCTGAAGAACACTTATTTAGTATTCTGCTTTCTAGAACAGAGTTTCTCAACATCAACACTGTTGACACTGGGCTGGGTTATTCTTTGTGGTTGGGAGTTGTCCTGTGCAATGTAGTATATTTAGCAGAATCCCTAGTCTCTACCCACTGGATGTCAGTCGCCCTCCCCAAGTTGGGACAACTCATGTAGTCTCCAGAGATTGCCAGGTGGCTCTTCGGGAGCAAAATCTCACCCAGTTGAGAACCATTGCTCCAAGAGAAGGCTGTTTTTAATGTCCTGGCTGATAGCTTACATAAGCATTGCATCAAATACGCAATTTTTTTTTAATGATCGAATCTTGGAAACAGAAGACCTTTGTGTGAAAGTTGGCTCTTCAGGTGGTGGAACCTTTATATATAGATCCTGTGACTTAGGTTTCCTGTGTACTTAAGATTCAAGGTCACTGATCCCACTATGCCACACATGTCTGCAACTTTACATAGGCAGTACCTCCAGGGATACATTTCAGTTGTCACACTGCATGCCTGTTGTATTTTTTATGGCATTATCCCTTCAAAACTATTCAGTGGTTATTTAAACCAGATCATAATGATAACTAAGGAACTGGGGAGTCAAAGCAGAGTGCTTTATTCTGTGGCCTTTTATAATACTTTCATCTGGTCCTACCTGGATAGTAATAGATTAGTTTTATTCAGCATATATTCAAGTGGTACATGAAGATCATTTCAGTCATTGGAATGACTTTTAATACCGCAAGCTTAGAATAGCCAAGTGCTGTGTTTTATGATAATCACCATATATTTCAAGCCATGTTTCAGTGGCAAGTAAGTGATTATGAACTCTGTAAAAATGGTTCAGTTCCTTTGGCTGTGCAAGTCTGGAGAAGATTGAAGTTATATATAACTTGCTCCTGAGTAACCCTATATCCATCTGCAGGTTTTCATTATTAATACAGTTCTCCAGCACAGTCACAGACTGTTGCTTCCTCGGCCACATGCCATTCCCCATCTAGGAAGTCAAAAGTGGAATTATATTGGAAGACTAGCCAACATTGTATGTAGCAACAGCAGTATGTTCCATACTTAACACTATTATTTAAATTTTTAAGCCTTATGTTATTCCACAGCAGGAGGTAAGGGGGGTGTGTTACAGTTTTAAACAAAATAGTAAGAGATCTTTAACAGCCAAGAATCTGAATAGTAGACAGTCCGGTGCTTACGGTTGATTTTTAGCACAACTTCATTTAACTTGAGTTCTGTAGCAATCAAAAGGACAAATAGTTGACTTGTAATGATTTCAGAATAGGAGGTTTGGGGTTTCTTTTTAAAGAGTCTTTGAATGATACAGTTTTTGAATATAATAGGATCAGTAGTTAACGTAGGGAATCAAGAGCCAGTTAAAGCAGAAATCATAAAACATACTTCTTTCCCCCAGCAAATATTTGGTATAGTGCTGAAGACGTTTCTTTGAGTATATGTCTGCTGATTGTAATTCCCGTTGTTTGGAATAATCTGTACCCTAGTGCTGTGTGGGACCAGCACTATTTTTATTCGTTTCAGACACTTGTAAAGCTAGTGAGGAATCCTAATGTTTTATGCTCCTTTGCCCATCTTTTGAAGTTTTCCTCGTCATACCTGCTACAAAAGCTTTTTTCCCCTAACCTTTCCAACACATACTCCTTGGTTTTGCACCCATATTTTTTTGGCTTACGTAGTAATTTTCATTATTACAATGATGCATACTGCTGGCACTAACAGGTTTTAGGAATTTTACACAAAATTTAACATAAATAATGCCTACCTCTTGGAGTTATTATAGTGGCTGTGGGAATGGAGACTATTGGTTAATCCTGCCTAGTCTGAGAAGTGGGACGTCAGTTAAGAGCTTCTATTATGTGTAAAAAGTAAGGCTTCTGGTAGAAAACAGATTATAGTACTAAGAAAAGTTAAATAAAATTTGTGACAGTGGATTTATCATGTAATGTCAATTTTTTACATTATTGAAACAGGCGGACAGCCTCACAAAAGGAGAAAAACCTCTGATGCAAATAAAACCGAAGATCATTTGGAATCTTTAATATGCAAAGTAGGAGAAAAGGTATGCACCGAAACTGGTCCGGACTGTGATGGGCTTCCGGTTGTCTTTGACTGTGTTTTGGTTAATTTCATCAGCTGAAAACTTGATGATTTGTTTTAGGCAAAGCTTGCATGGCCAATGTAAATGCGTATTAAAACACTTAGGATGCAGATAATTGAGAATTAAATGTTTTTAGTGCTTTTCATAGAATATGAGTCTTAAAAGAGTTCTTATGGAATAGTCCTCTCAGTTTACAAATGAAGAGCCAAACAAGTCCTGGATACTTGAGGAAATTTGCCCAGAGTCACATAGTGAATGAATTTGAGAATAGAGTCCATGATGTCCTCATTTCTAATACTTATTCTGCTTAGACTGCTTACTTTTAAATTTTCATTCATTCTCTTTTCATGGGTATCTAAAGAACAGTAACTATCTGAATAGATTTATACTAAACCTGTCTTAGTGCCTTCTGCGTGTAAGACTAACTTTTTATGATCACCTAGGAAATTTTAATTCACTAATTGCTACGTACTTAACAGACATTTCATATGCTGTCCTTTGCAGAGTGCCTGCTCTTTGGAGAGCAACCTAGAAAGCTTGGCTGGTGTTCTGGAAGCTGATCTTCCTAACTACAAGAGCAAGATCTTAAGGCTTCTTTGTACAGTGTATGTATGCAAAAGATTTATGAATCCAGGTGATAATGTATTATCTACTCTTAAATGCTTTGGGAAATGTTCACTGTGTTATGTTCCATATGTGATTAGCTTTCCTTCTGTCAGGAGATTTGTACACATGAAATGACCTTCGGCCCTTTGGTGAACTCTTAGAGATAAAGAGAAGTAAATTTGAGCATTTTCCTTCTGTTTTGTTTCTTGGAATCTTAGAATCGTTTGAGTTGACTTTTTCAGTGAGGTAGACATGTTCACATTCAGAGATTTTCTTTTACGCACGTACATTTAAATATATATAATAGAATTTAATTTACAGTTCTAACCAGTAGTACTAAACAAATTTGTCAACTGGTCACTCAAGTAATAGCCCTTCTTAGAAGACTGAAGAAGCTTTTGCAGCTATTGTAGGCATAATCTTTCTGAGTTAGATTATTAGCTAGAACAAGTATCAGCATTTAATTTGTAAGGAAACTAAAGTGGGAAAAGTCTCACATGGAAGCATGAAATGGTCTCTCCCAATGGTAGAACTAGCATTCTAGACTTTTTCATCTCTCAGATAGACATTGATCACCCTGAATTGTATGCCTTGCGAAGAAGTAGCTGTGACTTCTATATAAAGGGATCTTTGTGCTTTACATTAAATTATGAATTATTTGGGGTGGCCGGATGGCTCAGGTGATTAGAGTGTGAGCTCTGAACAACAGGGTTGCCGGTTCGATTCCCTCATGGGCCAGTGAGCTGCGCCCTCCACAACTAGACTGAAGACAACAAGCTGCTGCTGAGCTACCACAGGGGTGGCTGGATGGCTCAGTTGGTTAGAGCACAAGCTCTCAGCAACAAGGTTGCAGGTTCAATTCCGACATGGGATGGTGGGCTGTGCCCCCTGCAACTAAAGATTGAAAATGGCGACTGGACTTGGAGCTGAGCTGCGCCCTCCACAACTAGATTGAAGGACAATGGCTTAGAGCTGATGGGCCCTGGAGAAACATGCTGTTCCCCAATATTCCCTAATAAAAAATTTAAAAATAAATAATCACCACCCAATGGGAAAAAATAAAAAAAATAAATTATGAATTATCTGTTAGGTATTTTATATTGTCATTTAAATTATTTTTAAAATAATGTTTTTAAATGCCTATAGCTCATTTTTGAAATTTAAAAATACAAATTGAAACTATCAGTAGATTTTATATTAACCTCTCAAAGTACAAATAATGTAGGTTACAATTTTTAAAAGGAATCTATCTAATATTTAGGAAGACATGTTCTTAGACTAAGAAACTACTAAGAAAAATCATTTTGCTGTTGTTATCCTTAAGATGTTTTCTGTTTTGAAAGCATTTATTAGACGGAGTAGATTTATGCTTAAACTCTGATGGAAGCTACGGCTTTTGGGTTGGGGGGGTAGGGGTTGCTATTAATGTAAATATCTTTTTAAAATGTAAATTGCCTCTAATACCCTGCTAGGTACCTTGGGAAAACAGAAAAAGTGTATGAGAATCTGAATGATCATGAGTTCCTGTTTGCTTTTCTTTTAGAACTAATTTCTAAAGGCCGCCTAAATAGGAAGCAGCATTTGCTTCTTCCAAAGGTTTATTACTATAATCCTCTTCCCTAATTTTCAGATAACTTTAATGAAAACACACTTGGAGTAAGCAAACTGGAATGCAAAAAAATCTTACTATGTCAGAATGCCATGTTAAAAATTCAACAATTTAACTGATAGAAACTTAGTTGAAACTAATTTCAGTTCTGAAGTTTTTCTTGTGTTTCTCAAAGTGGAATTCTGATCGTAAGACATTTGGTTAGCTAAGTTAAAAATGCTGAAATGCTGCATCTCCCCCTTAATAATTCTGGATTAAAGAAACTTGTTTCACCCAGTGTTTCCCAGGTATTTTCCCATGGAAACCACTTTCTGTAGAACTGCTATTCAATTCGACTAAGCACATTGGACTAAAAACTGGTCTAGCATTAGTTATATTTATTTTAGTTTGATAATGTCATAATTAGAGAGTTTTACTTTTTTAACTCTTGGATTTACTAATTAGAATTAAAATGAAAAATTGTGGGGGCTATGTCTGCAACTCTACTCAATAGTTATGCCTTTTCTGAAGTAGTTTTAAAAACAGCTAAAAGTAATCCTCTTCCAAAGTTAATAAAATGATGAAAGGTTTATAATACAAAATTCAGCAACTTAACATAATGCTGTTGTTTTGGGATTTTCTTGTTGTACCGGGTTCTCAAATCAGTGCACGTCTGTTACCTGAGAAGTTGACAATTTATACAACATTAGTTGGACTGCTGAATGCCAGGAATTACAACTTTGGTGGAGAGTTTGTAGAAGCCATGATTCGTCAACTTAAAGAATCTTTGAAAGCAAACAGTTATAATGAAGCTGTATATTTGGTAAGTTATTATTTTAGTATATTATGATTTAGTTTTCAGAAGGAGTCGGAGAGGTGAATTACAACCATGTAATTTATCCTTCCTCTTGAAATACAGTTCCCCATTTCACCACAACAGCCACTCTTTTGAAACTATTCTCATTGAAGATTCCACAGAGCTCATTTCCAAGTCCAGAAATTTCTAAATCCTAGTCTACCTCCCTGCAGCACATGACTCTACACTACTTTCTTATCTCTTAGTTTGTGTAGCACCACTTTTTTCAGGACCTCCCACTGCCACCTACCTTCTGTTCCCCTTTTGCCTCTTAAATGTTTGTTTCCCAGGATTCTAGCCTCACTTCACTTTTTTTTTTAAACTCTCTCTTCCGAAGCATTTTTTTTTCTGTCACATCTTCGTAAACCACCTTTATTTTGACAACCCTCCTCTCCCCCAAACCTATGATCTGTATCTCCTGCTTCCCCCTTTATCCTGAGCTCCAGACCTGTGTTCCAAATGCTACCAGGCTAGCCCTAAGGTATCTTGCCTAGAAGTCCGTAAATTAACACATTATTCATACCTTCTTTCCTTCTGTCACACACAGTAGTTGCTGTCTACTGAACAACCCATCTAAAAACCTGAGCATTAAGTTTTGTCTTCCCTTTGCCCCCTAGTGCTATAAGCAGTCCCTAAGCCTATCAGTTATACTTCCGAAATTTCTCTCCAGCCTGTCCCTTCTTTTTTGTCTCCAGGAAACTATATCCCTTCTTCCTACTGTCTTAGTCTCTAACTGGTCTTTTTGCATCCAGATTCTCTCTCTTCTACAGAGGCACCAGACTGCTCTTTCTATAACTAGGTTCTACTCATGTTGGATACAGGTTACAAACCTCAGTTTCTTTCCATTGTCTACAATTGATGGTCTTAAAACCCTGGTGCACAAGATGATTCATTGGGTTGCAGAAAGTAAATATTAGTGGAACTAAGCCTTACTAATACCTAATACATTGATTGGCAGTGGGCCAATGTATATTATAAATAAATACACGTGTGTTGGGGTAAGTGATCACATTCTTTTTTACTGAGTACACAAATCAAAGTGTGGACTCCCATTGGGCTCTAAGATTAAGTCCAGTCTCCTTAGCCTCACCCTCTATTTGTTTCTCTATTCTTGTCTCCCATACACCTTCCAACTGTATCAAAATTACTTGCAGATCCCTGAACACACCTTGTATTTGAACCCCTCTTCCTGGAATACTCCCCTTGCTCTCCACTTGAGAATACTTGACTCATCCTAGCCCAGTTGTCCTTCGTGATGCTTTCCCCTCCTCCCTTTGTCACTGTCCTAGAGACTTTTTATTTACCTCAGTATTATAAGAGTCATCATTTTGGGTTGAGATTATGCCTGTCCCACGAGACTGAGCATATGACAGGGACTTTAATAGTGCTTAGCAGTGGCACACCAAGGACACCCTGTAAGTGTTCAGAAGTTTTCATTTCTGTAATCCAATAAAAATTGTTTCACAGCCAAACAGAAAAGGAGATTCTAGGGTGAAGTAGCTAGACTATTACAGTCTAGGTTCTTAGTATAGGATAGAATGGAAATCTGCAAACGTGTGGATTCCTGGCCTTAAGGTCTGTCACATCTGTCAGCTCTGCTGCTGTAGCACAGAAGCAGCCATAGACCATATATAAACACATGAGCATGGCTGTATTCCAGTAAAAGATTACTGGTGGACACTGAAATTTAATGTCATATCATTTGTATGAATCATAAAGTATTCTTTTGGGGTTTTTCCAGGCATTTACATATCTAAAAATTATTCTTAGTTCTCAGGCTATGCAAAAAAAAAAAAAGAGGCAGCAGGCTAGGTTTGGCCCTTGGGCTATAGTTTTTCATATCTGTGGTTTCAGTCATTACAGGATTGCTTGTTTTATAATTATTAAAAAGGGTATTTCAGGTTAATAGGAATTGTTTTCCCCAACAGGTTCGTTTTTTATCTGATCTTGTGAATTGTCACGTCATTGCAGCCCCATCAATGGTTGCTATGTTTGAAAATTTTGTAAGTGTAACTCAGGAAGAAGATGTACCTCAGGTAAGAAAACTTCTTATGCAGAATTTTGTCCATATAATACCAGGAATTTTTCACAGGTAGCCCTTAGTAATGAAAAAAATAAATAAATAAATAGATTGTCACGCTATAAATCCTTAATATCTAAAAGTAAAGTCAACTGGCATACTGGTGGGTGCTCATGACATCAATATGTTAATTCAAATGATTCTGTCTGGTAAGAGTAAAATATCTAGAAATACTCTGAATGAGCCAGATGTCTTACTCAAGCCCTGTCAAGTAGTTTCCATAGGATTTCATTCAAGAATAAATACAACATGAATGAAAATTAGCTAGCACATATTTTAAATCTGTCTTTTAAAAACTTCTATAGGTGCGACGGGATTGGTACGTGTATGCATTTCTGTCATCTTTGCCCTGGGTTGGGAAGGAGTTGTACGAGAAGAAAGATGCAGAGATGGACCGCATCTTTGCCAACACTGAAAGCTATCTTAAGTAAGGGCACAGTTCATAGTTCTCTTTGTTGTTTAGGTAAAGGACATCTTCCTGATACTATCATACATGTGTTCAATTTTATCTGTCAGTGATACCATGTCTCAAAAATAAGCGGTTCCCTAAGGCTTTTTGTAGGTAATTTCATACCCCTAGTGTTGCAACTTACTGAGACTTCAGAGTAATCAAATATGTTGCTTACTTCTTCCGTGCAAAGGAGTTGATAACATAGTTGCTTTTGTCGTGTTTTGCAAAGGCATAAAACATCTTAATACAGTGGTTCTCAGATGTTAGTGTGCATAAGAATCTCCCATAGTGCTTAAATATGCTCTAGCCCCAGCCCCCCAGACCTATCGAATCACAATACTTGAGAGAAAGGTTTGGACATCTGTATTATTAATTTATACCACAGATGGACAACATACAATATAGTTCATGTACATTAATCGTAAACCAAGTCCTTAAGGTGTTGGTCCTCAACCTTTACTTCTAACAATACGTTTACTGGTAAACTTATGCTTCATTACCCAGCAGCTAGGTAATGGTTTTGTATTCCTTTAAGTTTTTTCAGAGTAATTTTGTTGTAAGTTTCATTTTCTATCTATTCATAGATACTTCTTGGGATGTTGTTAATATCTATTTAGTCATTTACAAATAAAGCTAAAAGAAGTCCAAAGATAGAAATCTGCTTTTTTATTATGTTAAGCTACCTTTAAATGTGAGATTTTTAAAATGTTTTTATATCTTTGAAAAGTTATACTGGTTTTCTTAAAAAATGTAGATGTTTGCCAAAGAATAAAAATAAAAGAGTATGAATATCTGAGCATTTGTGCTGGCATATGCTCTTTCCCTTTCTTATACACATATGGTAGGACAGTATATACGTTGTTCTTCACTTGCTTTTTTCTGACTTAATATATATTAACTTCAATTTGTTGCATTAAAAACACAGAACTCTACCTCATTCTTTTCAACAGTGTGGTATTCCACTCTTTTAATGTACCATAATTTCTTGTTGGTAGACAAATTTGGTTATTTCCAGTCTCTTGCTATTACAAGCAATGTTTTGGTGAATATCCTTATACATGTGCAAATGCATTTGTGGGGAATGTGAATTCTTAGGGGCTGTGTTGAAGTGTCTTCTAATAATTTTAATTTTGATAGATTTAATCAAATTGCTTTCTAAAGAGATTATACTCTTCCAAATCTTCTAAAGAGATTATATCAATGTGTGAAACTGCATGTGTACCCACATTTTGTTAATAGAGTACATTATCAAAATTTTTGATATCTGCCAGTCTGATAGGTAAAATGTATTTCACTGCTTTAATTTGCATTTTATTAAGAAAGCAACTGAACATCTTTTATCATTTTTATCTTTAGAAGACGCCAAAAGACTCACGTGCCCATGTTACAAGTGTGGACTGCTGAGAAGCCACATCCACAAGAAGAGGTAAATTGATTTCAGTCTCTTGTGATACAAGCACAGTCAGCGCTCCAGGAGATTCTTACCTCTGTGGTGTATTCACATCACGCCATTTATATACCTTAGCTCAGTTTCCACGTTTCATATCACTGGTCTCCCTCCTTAGAGCCCTAGGCTTATAGAGGAGCTTTAATAAATGTTAGAATATAATTCAAACATTCCTTGTTCTGGGGATTCCAGATTCATAGAGTTGACATTTTTTTCTTCTCTACATGCCCAGTTTGAAAAATGTAAGAGGTAATAGCCTCAGCCAGATAGATGTTATACAGTAATTAAAACAAAAACTTAGCACCATTCCTTTGTACTATATTTAATTGCAAGTTAGTTTACTTTTGTACCCTGTATTTTAGAAGTGGTGATTTTTGGTTTTGTCTACTCGTGTTATTTCTTCTAGCCTCCGAGTATATATTAATTATGAAAAATTAATGTCTTCAGTATTTAGATTGCCTGTGGGCCCAGATTCAGAAATTGAAAAAGGATCACTGGCAGGAGCGGCACATCCTAAGGCCTTACCTTGCCTTTGACAGCATCCTGTGTGAAGCGCTGCAACACAACTTGCCTCCCTTCACACCACCTCCTCACACTGAGGATTCCGTGTACCCGATGCCAAAGGTCATCTTCAGGATGTTTGATTACACAGATGATCCAGAGGTATGTGACCAGCTAAAAGGGCCTGAGTTGCATTGTACTTGTGGTTTAATCTTGTTTGGATTTGCCTGTGGTGCATTTTAATTTCAAGTTGTTTATTATCTAAGAGGATCAATAGCAATGAAGTTAACAGTTTTATTCAGTGAAGTTAGCAGTTTAAACAGTATCACCTCATTATGCAAGAAATTATATTTAGCATGTGTATATAGATTAAGAGACAGCACAGCATGCTGTTTAAGAGAGTAGGTTTGAGAGCTACATTGGTTTGGGTTTTAGTCCTGGTTTAGTCAGATCCTAGCTGTGTGATACTGGGTGAGTTATTTACCTCTACACCTTAGTTTCTTAATGGAAGAATAATCATAGTAAGTATCTTATAAAGGGTAATGAAGATTAAAGTATTAATACACATAAAGTGCATAGAACAACAGTATGTGATACATGATGGATGCTCAATAATTTTAGCTGTTATTCTTAAGGCTATTTTTCAACAAAAATACCCACTTTGGAGATTATCCATCTCTCTCTAACCCTTATAACTCGTCTTATTATTCATATTTTTTATAAATTTTTTTTACTAAAGTATTTTTAATTTAAAAACCCCAAACATGAGTATAAGCTGACTTAATAGTTTTTAAATATAGTATGTATTCTTTATTATGAAGTCAAGTTGTTGGCAACCATTAATACTTTAATAGTTAAGAAAACGTATAGTTTTGATATGAATATTTAATGTAAAATTTACAGTTTAACTATGCTTTAATTATTTTATACTTTTACATTTAAATGACTGTCTTACCTTTAATAGCCAAGCAGCAAGTACGGTTATTATTAGATTTGTTCTGTGTGGAAACTCAGCCTGGCCTCAGTACAACTTGTTGCTTAGTACCTCCCAGTTAGCATAGAGCAGGCTTCTCAGGCTCAGCACGTTTCACATTTTGGGCTGGATAATTCTTTATTGTGGAGTGCTGTCCTGTGAATTGTAGGATGCTTAGAAGCATCCCTGGCTCTAGATGCCAGTAGCATTTAGAGGTTAAATGTCAGTTGTGACAACTAACACTGTTTCCAAAGATTGCCAAATGTCCCCTCTTAGGAGCAAAATTGTCCCCAGTTGATAACCACTGTCATAAAAACCAATATTACCACTGAAGGTCAAATTTGAGTTTTCCTTCTCCTATCTTCTCTTTTCCGTCCTACCATAAATTCCTATGGCCAGTGGAAATTTAGTATATATGTATAATCTGTCTCAGAGTAAAAAGTTAATCAGAGAATCGGTTATATGCTTGTATACAAAATTATCAACTTGCTACCCACTTTGCTATATTCCATATGTAATAAAAAATGCTTTTAATAAACATTGTGTAATGGTCTAATTAGGTATATCTAATTGAAAGTCTAATTTATATTTAAGACTGCTAGAATCTTTGTAATTGGTATTTATTTGTGCAAGGAGAACCAGAGTAGGACCTCAAAATTTGTCTCAAGTATACTGTTTACACTTAATTGGTGTTGCCTCTATAATGTTCCCATCATCCTTTGTCAGAAGAGAATAAAATACAAAATATCTGAGGATTTGGTTTTTTGGTTCTGGCCTTTGAAAAAAGTGTTTATTTTAAAAAATGAGAAATTATAGAGAAGATTAAAAGTCATCAGTAAGAGTCCACAATAGTAAATAAATAAAAACAAACTCTAAACCTCTTTACTGTGCTTTTTAAAAAAAAAAATTAAACAATATCATGTAGGTAATGTTTTTTAACCTTTTTAAAAATCAAAGTATGGATATCTTACAGTGCATCCATGATTTTTTATGTATATGTAGTGTTTGAAATAAAATTTTCCCTCTCCATGTTTATTAGGAAGTAATTTGCTCATGTAGTTTTTTTAAAAAATAAACTGTGTAAGACTAATAATATACAAAAAGTATTTTGTTTGTTTCATAGAAGAATTGAGGTGGGCAGTGACAGTATGGTGTGAGACATGTAGAAGAAACACTGCAGCTGATACTCTAATTCTGTTGTACATATAAGTGAACACAATAATGAAGTTTGCGGAAAACAGCTTCCACACTTCTGAACTTTTATACTCAGCACCCAATATAGTGTCTGGAACATTATATGTTCTCAACTATTTGTTGAATAAATGAAAGAAAACATTTTTTCTAAGTCTGTAGTATATACATTTGGTTTCCTTTCCAGGGTCCTGTAATGCCGGGGAGTCATTCAGTAGAAAGATTTGTAATAGAAGAAAATCTTCACTGCATCATTAAATCCCACTGGAAGGAAAGGAACACTTGGTAAGGTTCTTTTCATGTTACTTTTAGCGCAGAGAAAAGTTAGCAATTTTGATAATTTGGTAGGAGCAAATTATATACTAAGGGTGTGAGAGAATCTCTCTTCTTGACATCTCGTCTTGCTAGGACCAATCTGCTTTGCTTTCCTGAAGCTCTTCACCCTCAAAATAGTACTTTCCGGGTGATTTATAGAACTATAGTGCGTTGTAGTAATGTGCATGTGGTGCTTTTTGTGTGGATGTTTACGCTGTGGGTAAATTAACTTGGATAACAAGCTATTTTTTGTGGGAATATTATGGTAGTAAATGAATACTAATGGTTTTGCTCTGTTTTCTAGCATTGAGACATCTAGCTTTGGAAAAGTTTATTTTATTTTTCTTAAACCTTGGAAAGTTTTGGTATAAATTTTAAGGTGGAAAGGAATATGTAGTCTTTTGGGAGTAGTTTACCCTATTAAAACTTTCTAAGTTAGTGGATCTTAATATGCTTCCTTAGTATTATTACTTAGACTCCTTTTGAGCTTCAGGGAGTTTTGGATGCATTGAAGAGTTTTCTTGTGCTAGACAAAATAATTTGTCCTGTAGTGAATCTAGAACATTTCAGAAAAGATTTTCTTTTCCTTAAATCTAAACACAGAAACTGCTTAGTTGATTGTTCATGTATCTTTGTATACTTACCTTAAATTACACTTTTTGTAGTGCTGCACAGCTGGTGAGCTACCCAGGGAAGAGCAAGATCCCCTTGAACTACCACATAGTTGAGGTACGCATTTCACATGGAGCGTGTTTCTAAGTTTCAGAATCTTTCTGTTGACTTAAAGTATAATCTACTATTGGCTTGGTTTTTTTTCTTGCTACTTATCAGGTTCTGAAAGTTAACAGAGGAGCGAGGAAATTGCTATCTGTTTTGGTGCTCTGTTAGCCATGTTAGTAAAGAGAAAAGAGGAGGTTGAAACCAGTAGCCAAATGGATTTTTGAGTTGCCTATAAATTATTTATATAGTATGTCTTCATTCATGGATAGTTATGGATAATGTAAGTCACCTTTAGCTCTGTCTATACCTTGTCCAATTAACAGATGTATAAGTAGCTTAAACACTTTAAAGTATTGTATTACTTTAGGCAGATAATCTATTTTTAACTGTTTATCTGGCCTCTTATTACTAGTGTACATTAGTATATTATTCCCTGTGTCACAGGGTGGGGTTAAGTATGAATCTTTATTCTTGGAAATTAAAGGAGCCAATTATTTTTGAAGTAGGAAGAATAGATAATGCTTTTGATCCCATATTAAGTCATACAGTAAGATGATATTAGTAGTATATTTGAACACCTTGTGAGATTTATGTCCCATTAAACAGTGTTTTCACTTGACACATGGGTCAGACTGTCAGTTGCATGTTCCTTTATGTTAAAATATTCATGAGCATATTTATGATGTATAACTTAAGATTCACTTTTTATTCATACTGCACTTGTGTGCTTTCTTAAAAATACTGCCTCTGTCCTACAAGCTTAGGCTCTGAATTTGACTCACTGTTGTGTCAGTTGCAATGCAAAATATAAATCATATCTTTAAATCTGTAAAATGTATAGAAAGTCATCAGAATGAAGTACAGAAGTGTGGGAGTCGGAAGGGATGCAGATCAGATTTTAGAATTCTAGGTAGGTGATCCACAAATTACATAGGGAGGGTGGAAACGAGTTTCTGAACAAGAGGCATGACAAAGAAGTCTTGGATTATCAAAAAGGTCTGGGCACCAGTTTCAGGTAGAGTGGACTGACTCGACTACTTTCTGTTTCCATCCTCAGAGTCTAATAAGGGTTTTTACTACTTACAAGAATGAAACTGATGGGTCTGTGAGTCCCTCAGTGAATCAACTCCTGTATCCAAAGTTGGAATTTAATTGCATGATTCTCTGGGATTATCAGCTAAGCATTAATATTTGCATATTATTTGAGCTATAAAGGGAAGAAATTTTCATTACAGTATATAGGCATTCATATTTTAAAGAGCATAATTTTAAAGATTAAAAAGTAATTCTTTTCTCATTATAAATATCATGGAATTAGAGTTTACGTTTAGAATGTTCAGGTCTTTCTAATAGAAGTGCATAGGATAGCTGTTGAATTGAGTTTTGACTTCTGATTCCTTTGTAGGTGATCTTTGCAGAGCTGTTTCAGCTTCCAGCACCCCCTCACATTGATGTGATGTACACAACACTTCTCATTGAACTGTGCAAACTTCAGCCTGGCTCTCTACCCCAAGTTGTATCCTTTCCTTTGTTTTTAAACTTGCTCTCTTTGACCTAGCTTTAAACAATCATTAAATATTTCTGCCTGTGAGTTTAAATCACTTCATGAAAACAGTTTGGCATTTCTTTAACCATATGTGTACCGTACAATCCAGCCATTCCATCCTTAGGGTACTTACCCAAGAGAAATGAAAGCACATGTCCTTACAAAGACTTAGGCATTAATGTTCATAGAAAATTTATTTATTCCCAAATTGGAAGCAATCCAAATATCCATCAATACTTGAATGAATTAGCAAGTTGGGTTATAGCTATACAGTGGAATACTACATAATAAAAAGGAGCAAGTTTTTGATGCTGGCAACAGTGTGAATGAATTACAGAATAATTATGTTGAGTAAAATATGCCAAACAAATAAGAACTCATATAATTCCATTTACACAAAATTCTATAATAGAAAATGTGAAGTAATCTAGTGACAGCAGACCAATACTTGCTTAGGGACATAGGTAAGGAAGGGGCGAAAGGAGAATGGATTACAAGCAAGCGTGGGGAATTTTTGGAAGTGATACAAATGTTCATTATCTTGATTTCATGAGTGTATACAGGTCAAATTTATTGTACATTATTGATAACCTCAACGTTGTTTTTTGGAAAAAAGGACAGTTATATGAAGAGGTGCTCAACATTATTCACTGTACAGACTTCTAGAAAATGTTACTTATTTTTTCTATCACAACTTATTTTGAAGGAGGGTGGAGAATAGTTTTCCTTATCCTCAAATTCACAGCTTGCACAGGCAACTGAAATGCTATATATGCGTTTGGACACGATGAATACTACATGCGTAGACAGGTAGAGTAATTGCCTTATTTCTATACTGGTTGTTAGCAGCTTCTACTCCTGTACTTTATAAAAGAACTTGATCAGCAAAACACTTACCTTGTTAAGAATTTCCAAATTGATTTTTCTTTCTTGCCTCCCCAAAATAATCCTTTCTTTCATAAAACTTACACTTGTCGTAATGTAATATTACACTTTCTAGTCTAATTTTCAGTATGAAACGATGCCTGTGCTGAGGTTTTCTTTAATTTCACTCATTGTTTACTTGTTTGGTGCTTGGCAATAGTTACACTTTTCCCACTATAATTGGGTATTTGAGTTTTTAAAATAGGCTTTATGCTAATCCCCTGTGTAGAAGTGGAGTCCAATACTTATTTATTATGTGTAAACATATACATATTTTTGTTTGTTTATAAGTAGTATCTACTTCTAAAATAATTAGCAACTGTGTAACTACAGCTTCAAGACTGATTATATAAAAGACCATATTGGATTTTTATAGCTGTGGTAATTGCATTCCCACTGTCTTCTTTTGGGTGAGGTCTATGTACCATCTTTATTAGCTGGTATTTTATCTTACCTCTGTCAGTTTTGTAAATCAGATCAGGATAGATATTGAATATTTCTCCAGTTTCTATGATCTTTCATATCTGTTGTTCAAATTCCGTATCTGAAAATTATCAGTAAGGGCTATTCTGTGTCGTTGACCTATTAATTAATTTCAGTGATTAAAATTAATAGACACATGAAAGACATGCTTTAAGAAAGTGTCTTCTGATTTTTCTTTCCTAGTCTAATAAAATGACCAGTTGTGTTGAGCATCCCAATTATGCCATTCATTCACCAAATATTTATTGGGCTCTTAAAAATTTCACAGCATTATATCGTATAGTAAGGTGATCCCTATCTAGTTAGAGAGATCAGATGTATTTTTAGGGGGAAAAAGGGCTTTGATGGTATATTTTGTTGATGATAAGAGACTATGCTTTTTTTAGCCCTGCCATTTATAAAATGTTTCATCTGCAAGTTCTTTATAACCTTTTTTTTTTTTTTGCCTGTTTCATTGTCAATTAAATAGGGGAAATAATACATTCCTCTGACATTATTGTGAGAATTAAATTATAAACATATATAAAGTGCCTGGCACAAAACAGGCATTCAAATTGTATCTTTGTATCTATTATTCACTTAAAAAGGATAGAGCTTTTAGAAGGAGTGAGATAGGGGACTGTTATTTTTTTAAGTAGAAAATGAGTTACAGGATTTGCAGAGAAAAGTGGCAAAAGATACAGCTGTAGGTAGGAGTGTATGCTTTTCATTTAACTATAAAATAGGGTTTTATTTGTCTAAAGGATTACACAAGTTCCTCGTGTAAACTGCAACCATTCATCTTTTTCTGTCCCTCTGTCTCCCACTTCTCTGTATAGGTTTATTAATTGGTTTTCGCATCATCTAAGTAACTTCCAGTTCCGTTGGAGCTGGGAAGATTGGTAAGTGGTTTTATATTTTATCTTTCATTTCTCTATGGTCAATAATAATAATAATCCTGTTGATATTAAAACTATAACAAAAGCAATCTTCATGGTTTGAAATATATACATATATATAAGTGTGTATGTGTGTGTGTGTGTGTGTGTGTATATGTATATATATATATATATATATGAATGAAATAATTTAGATAGGAGGAAACTACTTATAGCTAGGTACAAGTTAATGTAAGTACAGATTCTGTGTAAGAATTTATAAAAACTACATTTCCTCATTAGGTCAGATTGTCTTGCTCAAGATCATGAAAGTCCCAAACCAAAGTTTGTAAAAGAAGTTCTAGAAAAATGTATGAGGTAAGTTCTTTGTGTTTTCTTCCTAGCTTAGGTCTCCTAATTTCCGTGGGGGGGCGGGGGGGGGCGGTGTTTCCTCTTCTCTGCATTTCTGATATATGTCCAGAATATCATTTTTTTTAATTCTAAGTACCTGCCTCTCTTTCTTACTAGTTTTTAATGAAGATTTAGGCTGAAAAAATTAGGCAACCATGACATCTGGATTCTATGCAAATTAAGCCAAAAAGGTTTTGTTGGTCAAACGTATTTTGAAATAATTTCAAATTTCAGTAAAGTTGCCAAAATAGTACAAAACACTGCATCCTATTCACCTAGATTTCCTTGTCATTAGCATTTTACATTTGTTCTAGTGCTCACTGCTTTTTCCCTCTCTGCATGTACAAAGGGTGCCAAAAAATGTCTACACGTTTTAAGAAAGGAAAACTGTATTAATTGTAATACTCAGTATATACCGATAGCAAAAGATGAATACAAGTCACCTTTGACTTCAGCAATTACAAGAGGTGCTCAAAGTGGTTACCATCAGCATCCAGACACTTCTGATTACGGCGAACTACTGCTCAAGCAGTGTTGACCAAAGTGTCCACTTGTATACATATACATTTTTTTTGGCATCCCCGGTATACACCCATTACATTGGTCTTTTTCTGAACACTTTGGAAACAAGCTGCAGATAACAATGTCCAATCAGCCTTTAACAGCCCATTGCATATTTCCCCAAAACAAAGACACACACAACCCTCCAAATCAGGAAATCGACTCTGGTTCAGTAGTGTCACCACAGTCCACAGGCATTGCTGACATGTGAGCCATCCCAACAATGTCTTTTGCGCTGCTGGTCCAGAATCCTGTCTGGGAATTCATGCAGCATTTAGTTGTCATTCTCTTCAGGGTCCTCAGTCTTGAACAGTTACTATTCTTTTTCTGTTTTTCGTGTCCCTGTCAGTTTTCAGCACTAAGCCTTACTGTCTGGGTTGCCCTTCCGTGTCCTCATGACCAGACTCATGTCTGGCATTGTCAGCGCCTTTCTCAGCGCGTCACACCGAGAGGCGCGTGAATCCCACGCCTGGACGTGTTAACCTTGATCCCCTGGTCACGTCAGCGTCCGCTAGGCTTCTCCACCTTCAACTCACCCTTTTTCCTTTGGTCATTGATTATTTTGTGGGAAGCATTCTGAGGTTACACTCATGTACTATTCTTCATCAAACCTCCACTGATAGCCCCTACTTTTATATGCCACCACTATGATTTCCAAGTGACTGTTTCTCATTTTCCATTCTTTCTGATTAGTTGGCATTCTACTGTAAAAAAAAAAAAAAAGCTTTCTTTTTTCACCCATTTGTTTATTCCTATGTTTATCAGTGGGAGCTAGAGGATTTCTATTTCAGTTGGGTTATAATCTGTCACAGCCTTGTTTATGTTGATGCCCAAATTGTCCCTCATTTGTCCATTGGGAGCCCCCTTGTGGTTCCTGTGTCTTCTTTTTTCTTTCTTTTTTAATGTCCCCCCCTCCATTCATTGAACATTTCCATTTCTGGCGCAAGGTGTTCCAGTCTCATCTTGTGTTTCCTTGCCCCTCCCCTGGAATCATCTCTATTCAAAGCGCCCAAGTTTCTATCAGTGGAGTGTGGTGTTTAGGAATCAAGATCTGGACACTTGATGTGCTTGTTACGGTTGGGATGCCATTGTTTCTTTGCCCTCTGGAATGACCAAGGGAGTGAATATAAGCACACACACTCACATACATATGTCTGTAACCATTTTTATATTCACTTAGGTGTGTGAATCCTTCCAATTCCAACGCTGCATCTCATTTTTTCTAGCATTCCCTTTTACCTTGGTTTCTAACTACGTTTTCAGGCAGTAAGAATCTGACTCCCATAATCTCAGTGTGTTTTTATTTGCTACAATATAACTAGCCTCCCCACAACGCATACTGTCTCCTTCGCCCCACCATTACCACCCCACATCCTTGGCCACCAGGCTGATGGGCCCACTGGCCCACACCTCAGTGCAAACCATTATGTTTTGAAGAAGGCCAGAGTTTTGGTTTGCTAATATGGACAAAAGCTTAAAGGACTAGTTCTTCTTTTATTTGGTTGTCAGCTGAGTCTAGACTGTTGGAGATTGTGACTTTCTGGATAAGTTGGATGTTACCAAAGAATGGAACTGATGAGTGATGTTTTCTGAGGCTCTTATTTGTATTGTAGGTTGTCTTACCATCAGTGTATATTGGATATTGTTCCTCCGACCTTCTCAGCTCTATGTCCTGCAAACCCAACCTGCATTTACAAGTATGGAGATGAAAGTAGTAGTAAGTAATAAAAACAATCCCTCTGTCTTTAAAAAGTATCAATGCAAGTATTCTCCAATGTCAGTTATTTAAGGTGGAGAAAGTGAACTTTTTCTTTCCTCGAGTTTATAATTTCTCTGTTTGAAAGGTGATCTGTTACTAGCCACTATTGTTCTATTTGCCCTGTCATTTTGTAGGTTTATTGTATGTAATCTACATTGTTATTACTGGCTTGTAAATTTTTCCTTCAATATTGTTTATGTTATATCCATGACATTATTTTAAATATGCTGCTAAGCATAGCAAGATGAATTTATAGCCAGAACTTAGTAAAATGGAAATGTGTATTTGTCGCAGTGATGGAAAATACTTGAATTATCATCTGATACCAGTTCAGGTGTGGGAACACAGGTGCTCATAGACTGTTTTGACCAGAAATAAGCCTTTAGAAGTACATTTTTAAACATGGCTTTTTTACTCTTTGGTCACATCATTTCTGACATTACAAAATAAATCAGAGGGACAATAATTCGGTACGTCATTCTGTGCTTTACACTTAGTGAAGGTAAGGTGTACATTGGTGATTGCTGGTAGAGTTAAGTGTGGGGTTTTTCCAGGTTCGTCTTTTCAGATGGCACTACACTTGGCTCCGCTGTGAGCCTTCTGTTTCACGTTGTGTGGTTCTTTGTATTCTGAAACTTGCTCCTTTCCCTTGCCTTCTCATACTGCACTTCTGATTCTCTTCCTACACCTCAGACTACATCTGTTTTCCTTGAAATAAACTCAGTGGGTCCCAGTGCCAAGTACATTTCTTATGTTATGATGTCACTTAATCCTTAAAACAACGCTGAGAAATAGGTATGTTCATTGTGGCAGTTTTACAACGAGGAAATGGCTTCAAAGAGGTAAAGCCAGAGTGAGATCGCTTCTGAGTGTTAGAGCCCAGGTGCAAATCCAGGCTTACTGACTAAGCAGCCACACTGTTAACCACTGTGCTTTCCTGAAAGAGCCAAACTTGACGGGGCACTTACAGGTGCCAAGTCTGGAGTTCTGTCTTGTACTGGCTCAGAATCCTAAGATACAGTCTTTTGATATCAAAGAGCTCAGACAGACGTTTGTTGAACCTTGAGCTTTCTTTTATCCGATAGAAACAGCTAAACATTTAGGGACCTCCTAACAATTGTGCCTGCTTTGTTAGTTGTCAGTTCTTCCTACATGGACCTCTACTCCAGCCAGGCCTACTGCCTCTTTTGTTTTTTCCGTTCTCCTGGGTCTTGGTTTTGCCTTTGTGCCGTTACTCCAGGCTGGAAAACCCTTTCTATCTCCGGTCCCGATTCTCTCTCAAGGGTCTAGCACAAGCTTCACTGCTTTGAATGTTTTTTAACCTCTGGCAAGCCAGTTTGTGTTGCTGTTTGGCCGCTTCCTATGTGAATACCTTGGTTCCCTAACAAAAATGTGGACTCCTTACTGACAGGGATTCTTTTTTCATTACTTATTTTCTCTCCCACTTTAAAGGAAAAGCACACAGCATGAGTGACCTGTTGTAATTTGCTTTATTCATTCCAAGTGTTTGGTAACTCATATTCTATGTCAGGATTGCTTTTTAAATTGTTACCTCTTTGCCTATCTTACATTAAAAATAGATTTCCAATTGATCTGGTGATACCTTGCAGTACATACTAGCACAGATTTTACAGTAGTAAATACGTGGAGTTGCAGCACATAAGCATCTGGCTTACGTGGATGCAAGTGTATGGACTCAAAAAAAAAGCTGTCTGAAGTTGGCAGCTTTCACCTTGTTCAAACCCAAACTTAGTTTCCACTATCTCAGAAAAGGGGGAGGAAAAGGGAATTGGCAAAAACGAAAGAAATACATTGATTCTCAGCTTTTCAGCTTGCAAAAGCCTAGGGATTTGGGGACTGACAAAGGACAATTGTAACTATAACCACATTTCCCTTCACTCCCCATCCCTGAGGAGATCAGCACCCCCTGTACTCTGAATTTCAGTTAGCTAAGTGTTCTTAAGGAAGTATGTGAGAATTATCTCATGCCTTATTTTAGGTGAAAAGCCATTGACCTATTAAATGGAACTTCGACATGTGGTTATCTTTATACGGATTAATATTCTATTCTGAAAGAACTTTAAGTTTCTCAATTATTTAACTGTTTGCAAGATAGTCTTAAAACCTAATCTACTCTCCCCCATTCTGTGCTTAGATTCTCTTCCTGGACATTCGGTTGCCCTCTGTTTAGCTGTTGCCTTTAAAAGTAAAGCAACCAATGATGAAATCTTCAGAATTCTGAAAGATGTACCGAATCCTAACCAGGATGATGATGACGGTAAGGGAATGAAATATGTCTTGAGTGGAACTATGTGTAGGCCAGGTTAAAGCATAAACATAACTTGGGCAACACGAGCTCCTCTTAAATCTCATTGGATGTTCCTAAAGTAATGTATTTTCTGTGTTAATATTTTTAGTGTCTTCCCCCCATATAGAGAGATGCACGAGGAAGTCTGTGGTATTCGTAAACAAATGGATTATATCGAAGAATTAGGGAAACTCCCAAAATATTAAGAATGAGAGTTATGCTTAGTTTTATATTCTGAGTTTTTAAAATCAGTGATGATCTTTTATTGTCTATCGGTACTCAAAGGGGTTACATGATTGTCTGACTTACCATTTGGATGTGAACGTGGCATTTGTTTAGCCTTCTGGGGAGGGACCAAGGAATTGCTATACTTAACATTTTTCTAACTTTCTTACTGTGGAATATTTTTCAGATGAAGGATTCAGCTTTAACCCATTAAAAATAGAGGTCTTTATGCAGACTCTGCTACACTTGGCAGCCAAATCGTTCAGCCACTCTTTTAGTGCTCTTGCAAAGTAAGTGAAACAGGAACACACACCCTTTGTGTAGGGTTTAGAACTTTGCTTGGTAGATACCAATGGAATACAGTGGTAATTCGGTTTTCGAACGTAATCCGTCCCGGAAGACCGTTCGAGTTCTGAAACATTCAAAAACCGAGGCACGGTTTCCCCATAGAAAGTAATGCAAAATGGATTAATCCATTCCAGACCTTTAAAATCAACCCCTAAAACTGCAGAGTTAGCATGAATTTTACTATCTAATGATACCATAGATCCATAAAATTTACAGCATTCATAGACCGAAATGTTCATGAATGGAGACGTTCGAAAACCAAGGTACCCCTGTCATAATTTTTACCTACAATTGTTGAATACGAAGATCTTAATAGTATTATGATATAATTTAATATAGCGGGTTTTGGTCTGTGGTAGCTAAAATCCTGGTCCTGTGGCTTCTGTCAGTCTGTATGTACAGTTTGCATATATACATAGAATGTACATTTTTTTCATATAGACTTTAGAGAAACCAGTGAAAAACTTGGGTTCATAGGACAGTCATATATACAGTCAAGAAGCTCCCACCCTGTCTAGCCATCTTCCAAAGGAAGGTAAGCAGAAATGAGAGCCCACTACATTTTGGGAGCCACCCAAAGGTTGGCATCTGAAGAAAGAATATGGATAGTCCTCCATCCAAGCAGAGAAACTGGGCTCCTCTTCCCGTCTCAGCTTCCAAGTCCCTGTGTTACTTGCAGGGTTCCCGTAGAAGGTGCAGTCAGATACATCACCTATGTTTAGAACTGGTTCCTTATCCCTTATGTAGTCTTAGATACACAGTAAACTAGTCCTGAGATAACGATAGTATGTTGTAAATCTCTTAAGATTTTTGTGACAAATGCCATTCAAACTATGAATTCCTAATCATACCTTTTATATCCTTAATGGTTAACATCTGGTTATTTTGCATTGCAAATTGAATAACATTGAAAAGGCTTTGAAACATTAAAATGCTTAAAGAATAAGTATATATTTGGTATTTTTTTTCCCCCAACTATCAACAGATTTCATGAAGTCTTCAAAACCCTAGCTGAAAGTGATGAAGGAAAGTTACACGTTCTAAGAGTTATGTTTGAAGTCTGGAGGAACCATCCACAGGTAAAAACTGTTTAATTAGACATGTTGAGACTCTAATTGTATAAGTATACAAATAAGGCAATTATTACCATTCTTTTAGTTTGTAAAGTATGAAATTTGACTCTTCAATAGAGTGGTTTTAAAATCTATATATTTTTTTTAGTGCTGTGGAAGTGATGATGCTTAATTTATTCTTTAAAGAGCAAGTATTATGATTTGGTTTGGGACTGTAATATCTTAACACATTTTAAATACTTGTTTATTGAAGATTCTACTAATTGGGTACGAAGTAGTTATGTAGTTATCAATTTCTACAAAAAAGCTCCAGATTTCTCAACCTCAGTTTATTGTTTTTCTATGTTCTAAAGGCATTAAAATAAATTTCAGAATATATTTGACATATGATAAAACACATTTTTAAATTTTAGGAAATGGAATGGATTCAGTGGAAATTATATATTTTTGTATGTATTATCTAAAATTTTTTTAAAATCCTAAGTATTTCCATTGTTTTTCTTTTTGCTCAATCTTTATTGGTGGTATAGTATTCTTACTATATGTCCCAGAGCCAAGCAGAAGGCAAAATAAATCTTAAGACCTATTGGTCAAATTGATCGTTCCATAGCCACTGAAAATTAATTTCACAACCCTTCTGTTTTACTTTTGTGGCAGGGGGAGCATGTGGCCTACACATAAGTGTGGTTTGCCCTAGTAATTCTTCTCTCATTGTAGATGATTGCTGTTCTAGTAGACAAGATGATCCGTACACAGATTGTTAACTGTGCTGCAGTAGCAAATTGGATCTTCTCTTCAGAACTATCTCATGACTTTACTAGGTAATGTGAATTACTTTACAAAGTTTGTATTCTCTAAGAATTGGTTTTCATGCGGTCTCTTATATACGAGCTCCAAATTTTGGTCTAAACCAGGTTGCTATTAATATATTAATGGTCCAGTCTGTTAGGACTAGACTTGGCAAAGATACCTGGACAATGGAAATACAGCCAGTCAGGTGTAGCATCTCTTAGGGACACATATGTAATAAGTTGAATCAGGACTCAAGCAGTCAAGTAGAAATGTTGGTAAAGATCTAGACTCTCAAATGTGTGTCAGGGTCTCAGCTAGACAATGGGACATCGGAAAGAGTTGCAGACGCCATTGGAGACCTGGAATGCACAGTAGGAACTGGGAGAAACCAAAGTGCCAGTAGATTAAGTACACATCCTTGGAGATTGAGGAATGCTGAGGGGGCACCTGGATGCCTGTGAGGAAGGGAGGTCTTCCCTCAGTCATAAAGGTCCTAGATTTATGCAGAAGATTCATTCTAGACCCTAAAGGAAAGAGACTTTTCATTAAGCTTGGTTCTTATTCATGAAGTTAAGTCCCCAGTCTTTATAATTGATCAGGATTGGGACAGCAGGAATTGACACAAAACAGGAAACAGGAAAATTACTTGTAAAGACATAGAAATCCATCACAATCTTTATCCTCTTCATTCTGTCTATTACGGGCAGAGAACACTGGTCTGAAATAAACTGAGTCCTTAGGGTGAAAGAGTGGGATCTGAGGTTATCATACCAGCTAAATTGGCATTCACAGATGAAAGCAACGGAAAGACATTCTTAGATTTGCAAACTCTCAGCAAACTGACCACCTAACTGTGTTAGCCATTATCCTGAGTGACTGACACTTGCAACTCATTTACTCTTCACAACACCACTGTACAGGGAGTTACATTATTGTCTGTATTTTACAAAATAGAGAAATGTTGCGGTGCTTATGTAGCTTGCCCAAAGTCACACAAGTCAGTGCACAGCCAGAATTCAAGCACAGGCATTCTTGAATGGGTACATTGCCCAAGAGCTCCTTCTGTTAACACCAAGCTCAACTGTTTCTCACTAGAAAGCCTCTGAGCACCCGTTCCAGAGTTAAAGTACTCTGCTCTTTCAGCCTGTCTGCTCACATTCTAGACTTTGAGTTTTGTAAACAGATTATTTTACTGTCTTCCACTTGGACAATTTGTAGAAGGAAGTACTCTTCTGTGCTATGTCTTGGGGTTAGGAGACCTACTTTACAGACAGAAAAGTAGTTAAGAAGCCACTTTGAAAAAAAAAAAAGCCTTTATGCATCAAACATTTTAACGCACCTACAAGGTGATCCTGGTACGTTAGCAATTTGTTGGTAAGGTAGCTGACATATAAACATTTCTCGTTCTTAAAAGTCCAGCAGTTGATAGCTATTATCAACTAATGAGTTTCTTAAATGTTCCAAGAGAATAGCTGAGTGTGTGCTAAATAGTATAATATAAAGCATGCAAAATAAGCCTCAGATTAGGTTTCCATTTCAAGAAAATTCCAATACTTAGTGTTTAAACTTAGAAGAGCGAACATGTATTTTTGTTCCTTATGTTAATGTTTTTTTCTGGTTTGCCATTTCATTCCAATGAATATGTACACGTGCCTTCAATGTGTGTCCAGTAGGGGATAGAAATAAGAAAAACGACAAGGACCCAAGTACCATCTTCAGGAAGCTCACCTGAGTCTCTTTAGAGATAGATGCTTAAGCATTGCTGGACATACGTATCTGACTAATTCTGTTTAGAGCGGAAGGCTACATCAGACCTTAAGAATGTGTAGATTATAAAAGTTGAGAGGTCTTATTTTCTGTAAGCATAGTTTAACCTACAGTAGTAACCAAATGCCATTTTACTTTAAGATTATTTGTTTGGGAAATCTTGCACTCCACAATTCGTAAGATGAACAAACACGTTCTGAAGATCCAGAAAGAGCTAGAAGAAGCTAAAGAAAAACTCGCAAGGCAACACAAACGGGTAAGTCTTGTGTCAATTCATAAATGGTCAAAAAAGGGATGCCAGAAACTTTTGAGAATATTCAGAGTTCATTACCTTGATGAGAACTAGTTTTTCCTGAGGCCAAATTATGCAGAGCTCTTTGCAGAGAGGAAAAGGAAGGACCTCTGGGGATTTGTTGCACTCTGCAGTTATACGGCATGGTGAACCTGTTTAGGAAGCCACAGACCTTACTTTTCCAGTTGGCCATTTCCGGATCAGCTTGATGTCACTCCCAAAAGGGCAGGAGAAGAGGGAAGAGGGAAAAGATTGTTCATGTTTAGCACTTTGCCAGAACTACAGGGAGGGATGAGGCACTCATTCCCAGGTTTGCAGACTACTTCTCTTATTAATAAGTTTAGGACTTTGCCATTTTGGGGGGAAGCAGTGAGCTGGCTGTATTCTGTGACTTAGTATTAATAGTATTGGGATTCTTCCTGATGCTGTCTTCCAGTGTTACACATATTTACTTAACAGAGTAAAAGTTGAAAAGCTTAATGAGTGATATGAACTATAGCAAGTTCAAGTGCTTCTACAGTCTCCTTACAGATATACATATATACACGTGATATATGTATAGAAACATACCTAAAATACTGCAGGGTAAATGGTGTCACCCGATTTTATACATGTATAAATTGAGGCTCAAAGAAGTTAAATAACTTGTGCAAAGTAACATGGCTAATAAGTGACAGAGCTAGGATTTGGCCCAGGTCTGTCAAACTCCAGAAACTTTCCCTCATGACACACCATTCTCTAGATATGTGGTGTCTAATACGGTAACCGATAGCCACATGTAACTTTAATTAAAATTAAATGCAATTTAAAATTCAGTTCCTTAGTCACATTAACCGTATCTCAAGTGCTCACTAGGCATATGTGGCCAGTGGCTATTGTGGAGGGCAGCACGGATGTGTGTAGCAGCTCCCTCATTGCCCACAGATCTGTTGGGCAGCGGCACTCTAGAACTTGGCCTTAGTGTGGTGGTAGGAAAAGACGAGCATGTGCCCACTTGCCTAAAACATAATAAGGCAGACCCCACGACAGATGGTCTGTTAGAGATAAAAGCAGAATTCTGGAAAAACAGTGGGGGCTTCTGATCATTTTGTTTGAAGAGCGGAAGAGGCTATCATAGATGAGACCTTACCAGTAGAGGGTGCTCTACAAAGAAATCAGCTTTTCTAGATACGGTGATGCCTCCTTTCTTGCTAAAAGGACCTTGGTATGTAACACTCCTAGTCAGGTTCTGGCTCTGCCACTTGCCGGCTGTGAGACACTGGGAAAGAAAGTTATCTCTCAGCCTGCTCCCGTATCTGTAAAGTCATGCCTTCCTTCTGCCTTAAGAAAAAACAAAAACACCTAAGCGAATGCTCTAAGTTCTTCAAGGTGAGCTAGAAGGAAATTGTTAAAGCTTGCTTTAACGGGTATATTGAGCCCATTGTTGCCAGCAGGGTCTTAAAGAATCTGCTGTGAATTACTACATGTCAGTCATAGCCATTTCTACCTTATTGCAAGGATGGGCAGCCTGTGGCTCTTGAGCTGTAAGGGCCTGCCCAGTTTTTCAACAATGACCCCTTAGGGGATGAAAGATTAGCAAGCTGCCCTGTTGTTACTGCTCAAATGGTCAAATAGTGATTTATTAATGACTGGAAAGCACTGTCAGATTTTTTTATTGGTCATCTACTTTGTTGAATAAAGAATAGCAGAGCTATAAGAATATACTATCCTCATTGTTTGCAAGTTCTATTTTTACAATCTCACCTAATCACTAAAATTTATTTGTAACCCCAAAACAGTACACTGCTTTCCCAGTCATTCGCAGACATGTGCAGAGCAGTGAGCTTGTTCCCAGCTGAGGTTGAATAAGGCAATCACCGGCCTTGTTTCAGTTCTGCTACTATATAAAAAAATGCCGTTTGCATTAGTGCCACATTTTTCATGTTTGTGCTTTTTGTTTTCACAGTGTATGCTGGGCTCTTTGTTGGTAATTTCATTGTCTAAAATGGCCCCGAGTGTAGGCCTGCAGGGCTGGCTGTCTAGTGTCCTCAGCACAAGAAGGCTGTGATGTGGGAAAACGTGTGTTAGATAAGCTTCGTCCAGGCATGAGTTACAGTGCTGTTGGTCATGAGCTCAGTGTTCATGAATCAACAATATACACCCAATAGAGGCAGAGAAAATTCACCAATTTGTACATCAAGTACTAAAGCAACATCTGTAGTGTGTGATAAAGTAATAGAAAAGATGGAAAAGGAGCTAAATTTATGGATTTATGAGATGACAACTGATGAAAAAAATGTGGACAGCATTCTTGTGATACTGAAAGTCAAAGCTATTTAGTCACATTCCTGAGGGTCAGGGAGATGTTAAATCCTTCTCAGCTAGTGTTCAGTATAAAGAAATACTGTACTATACCACTAAATAGAAACATACCTAACACAAGGTTATATATTGATCAGTTGATGAAAATGTTGACAAGAGCCTAACCCTGTTTTCCCTTGGAGCAGTGGTTCAGTATTCACTAATTCAGGATTCTCAGTAACTTCAGAAAGTATAACTATGCTGAATAACAAAGAGTCAGCTCTATTTTTCATGGTGCTCAAAGCTGTTTTCATTTTAAATGGAGGAAAACAATAGGACACACATTTCCTCCCTGATCGGGCTATCCTATAAAGGCATAACTCACTTCTGCTTTACAGCAAACACTCCCACTGCCATTATCCAAGACAAGTGCCACTAAATTTCTCTGCCCTAGTACCCCTAGGACTTCTGGGTGTATGTGTGGGTGATGGGGTACTTTCCCTGTAGAATACAAGTCTTCGGATAGCATTTGACCGGACATAATAAAATCCTTCCCCTTACTTGAGAGGATTTCAGACAGTAGAATTCTAAGAGATGTTTTCCTTTCGTTCCCTTGCATTCTGTAGCGAAGTGATGATGATGACAGAAGCAGTGACAGGAAGGACGGGGCTCTGGAGGAGCAAATAGAAAGACTACAGGAAAAGGTGGAGTCTGCTCAGAGTGAACAGAAGAACCTCTTCCTGGTCATATTTCAGGTATCTTGGCGTGGGACATTGATATGTAAAAAGAAACAATACATTTGTTTTAAAAAAAATATTTTTAATTATGAAAGTAATACATTCACATTTATAAAAGAATTAAATATAAAAACTTACAAAGGAAATAAAAACTCACTACTTGAAGGTAACCATATATACCTCCAAATTGTGTTGTTTACGTAGCATTCCTCGTGAGCATTTCTCCATGCTTTAAAAATAAAATGGGGATGTTTTTGTTAAGTACTGCTCTCATTTAATTATTCCCAATTGTTGATCATTTTGATGACTGTTTTCCTTCCTGAACATTTTTGTCCATAGATTCCTGTTAACATTTTTGATTATGTCTCAGTGAAGTAAGTAATCTAAACATTAAAGGTCTTCGCATATTGGCAAAAAGAATGTACCAACTCACATCACTGGTCTACCTTTCTAGACTGACAGTATGTACTGAATTATGAAAGTTAGGAATACACAACACCAAGACAGGGAAACAAGCAATACCTTTGTGGTCTCTTGGTCAAATGTGATTCTTTCTAAAGAATTCACTGTCTAACATCCTTTTAACTTTGTACCCTCTTTCCAGCGGTTTATCATGATCTTGACCGAGCACTTAGTACGATGTGAAACTGATGGGACCAGTGTACTAACACCATGGTACAAGAACTGTATAGAGCGGCTCCAGCAGATCTTTTTACAGGTTTGTGGGAAGCTTGATTAGATAAACATCACTATTTTCAGCCACAGAGATGTCCCAATTTTTTTTAAATCACCAAATTTGTCAGGAGGTTATATAGTACCTGGAAGCCTTTTAGTTCGTGTCCATTTGTGCCTAGTGTTGCCCATCAGAATATTTAGGCTTAAATTGGTTCTGTCATTCAGACTCCTACCCGTCCTTCTTTTTGCTAGAAAGCCTAGGTATAATACAAAATGTAGAGGGAGAAAATGCGAAAGGAACAGTAATTACATTTATAAAGGTCCTTAAAATCTCCCGTGCAGATGATGAAGAGCCTCCAGAGGCAAGGGCACGTTCACCGAGATCGTTATAGAAACCAAAAGGCAGCACCTGCTCTGCCAAATTTAAGTTCAAGATTGGTAGGAACGAGAACTGATTCTTTGTTTCTTCAGACAATTAACACCCCAAATCCTTGTTTATTCTAAAAAGAGTGATTAAATTAGAAGTCATACAAAAAAAATAGTTCTTTAAGCTGCCAAAAAAAATTCTAGATTTTTTAGTTACCAATTAAAATAGCCCCTAGTTCTGTAGAGCTCTCAGGGTGTATTCAGGTTATAAGGTGCACATAGAAGAGATCATTTTCTGACACTTTTTTCCCACTTAGGCTCAAGAAGTCACTAGTATTTTTAGTAAGTCAGATGAGCTATTTTTAAAAGATAAACAAAAATGGAGTTTGGGTTTCTTATTTTGTGGAATACTTAGAGAATTAACCAGTGATCTGTTAATTTTTTTTCTTTTGCAAAGAGATATTTTAATGTTGTAGCCAAAAACAAAAGGAAATGATTCCATATTTTTCTCTTACATTTCAGGGACCATAGATTTAATCCTTAACAGTAACAACTGTGCTATTCTATTCTTATTTGTAACATACAGCACCTTCCCCCCTTTCTTTTAAACTCTTCCTAGGTTATTCCCTGTCTGGGTTACTTTTTAAAAAATCATACTTCGTGTTCTGTCTTCATTAGGGGAGACCCAGCTTAACCTGGTAGGTAGTTGTAGCAGCAGGCACTGCTTACCTTGAAGCATTTCATAGAAGCTGCTCAGAACTGGGTTTGTTTTTAAAGTTACTGAACATCCCGTTTTCCTCTACCTTTTCTTAATGTTGGGGCTTTTCAGGGGCCCTTATTCCCATCAGCATGACCGCTTTTCCCTATGCCTTCCCATTATTGCATAATGTTGGGGGGCTGCTGAGGAGAATGTTCTGCAAGACTGTTCATGTGCTTTCTCCTGACCCAGACACCCCCTTTTCTGTGTCCACAGCATCACCAAATAATCCAGCAGTACATGGTGACCCTGGAGAACCTGCTCTTCACTGCCGAGTTAGACCCGCATATCCTGGCTGTGTTCCAGCAGTTCTGTGCCCTGCAGGCCTAAGTCCTCTCCTTCCCCTCATGTCAAGATTTTTTTAAAAAATCTCAAAATAATTTGTTTTATTTTTGATGGTTTTAAATGCTTGCTTTCTTATAGCATCCTTTCACTTACAAAGGAAACGGAGAGGACAGTGAAAAATATGGCATTGATTATCTGTAACTGCCCTAAAAAGCAAATGTTCCCTAATGATAATAATGTGATGATGACCATAGGCTCTGTTATACACGTGACAGATACAACTTTTCTCTTACATTTTTTCTCCTTAAGGCGCAAAAGATTAACTGAGGTATGTGAAACACTAGAGGTCAAGTTGGCAAAGTAGTATATAGAACTGGTGGGTTTATTATCAAGTAGCATAGCTTTTCACAGATGGAGAACCTAACATGGCTGAAATAAAACTAAAAATATGTTTTTTAAACTTTGGTATTTCATGATTTATCATCTCAGTCTACTTTAAAACTGGTGGTTTCTTACTGAAGATATACTTAGGTCCATTTAAAATTTTCAAAATTCTTAAGTGTTTTTTAAGATATTACTTGCTTTCTTTTTTTAAGTGTTAGAGTAGCAGTTCCCAAATTTGTCTGAACATAAATCACCTGGGAATCTTTCGTTATTTTTTTAATTAATCCACAATCTGGGGGTGGGACACAGACATCATCAGTGGTTCTCACGGCTCCCAGGTGATCCCCGTGTACAGACAAGTTTGGGACGTTGTCTTAGAGCCCCTGGTCACTTTTAGGAGTAGCTGGATTGGCTAACACTATACTTGGAATTAGATGTAGGTTTGAATTTTGTTTCTACGGAGCCTGTTTCCTACATGGTACTGGGGCTTAACTAAGATAACGAGGAGTGCATCTTAAAATTATATACAAGTATAAGGGATTGTCTGACATGCCAAATTTCTAGCATTTTTAGACTTTTCATTAAACCTTAGGAAAAACCCCACAACTGGTAGTATTTCTGTGCATTTGTACAACATAGATATCTTTTTTAACTTAATTACGTCGTAAGTTTATGATGCATTAAGCATTATCCATATTAATATATGGTCTCTTTGGTTTACCATAATTTAGTGGCTACAGAATTATAGTCTCCTCTATAGGCGGGAATTCCTAGGATTTTTAAATACCATACCATTTAAGACAAATAATTATTCACAAGATTAAGGTTGCATGGCAAATCCTTAACAGAAAGGGGACTTAAACCTAGGTTCTTGGTTAAATATTCTTTTGTTTATATTGTTCTTCAGTGTATTGCAAAGTCTGAAAAATAATATGTAACTTGATCCAAATTCTAGAATTTCTCAGTTTTCATATCCTTTCTCTGGGAGCCTCTCTTCATGCACAGTGGTTGCTTCTAACAAGCGTTCACTGGTGTGACCTTGCTCTGTCCCAGCCTGGCAGCTGGGTTATGGAAAAACTGAACTGGAGACCGAATTTTAAAGAAATCAAAGGACAAGAGCAAATGTTCAGCAGTTGCTTTCCCCACTAATGAAGCTTACACAGACAAAAGAATGGCATGTCACTGTACACCCTACCTTGGAATAAATCAACATTGTTAAATTGTACTGCCATTTACCATGCTTGTGTCACAGTGAACATATACTTTGTTTTCCTTGATTCCAAACCTCCCAGGAACTATTCAGAGGGTGGTTCATATGAAGTTTATTTGCTTTTCCTAGAAAGTATTTAGTGACCTGTATAATTAATTTATAATTGTACCAGAATATGAAAAATGAGGAAAAAACTCGCCAACCTGGGTAGTGTAGATCGGCTGTCATTGACATCTGGATGCCAGGGTTGTCTTAAATTGGTGAAGGCAAGGAGTGAACAGAAGCATACCTCAGCTAGACAAATCTATATACTGGTCTTGATGACTATATGTGCTCATTTAACAAGTGGCTGGTATGTGCCAAGTTCCACAGATTAACGCTATTTAATCCTCATAACATCTGACAAGTGAAAACCCCCATGGAGTAACTTACCTGAGTCCACAGATAGTAAGTGGCATATGAACCTAAATCCATGTGCTCATGGGCTCCTTCTCTCAGCGCAGTGAGGCTGCTGTCAGCAGCCTGACCCCTAGTGGTTACTCTGTTCTCATTCATCTGCAAGCTTTTTTTTTTTGGTGCCAGGAAGGTCTCGCTGCCTGTTCAGAATCAATTTTTATTGAGCTGTAATATTTAGCATAGCACGTGAAAAAATATATATTAAACATTTCTGTACTGGATACTTAAGAGAACAATTATTAATTATAGTCTCAAGCCTCTCTGGGTTTGACTTGTTTTGCCTTTTGCCTTTCTTTAAGCATAATGTCCAAGAGTTGATCTAGAAAGAAAAATGAAAATGTATAAACTTCCTCTTTCTTCTATTTGTAGCAGTCGGATAAAGTTTTATCAAAGAATAACTTGAAAATACCCAGTTGATCTTAACTTGAAGTTTTATGTCAAAAAAAAAAAAAAAAGCACAGCCCCTGTAATCAAGCACATGGGATCAATTCCTCTTACTAGCTGTAACTACCTTGTAATCCTTTTGAGAAGAGGGGAAATTTTCACTAGCTAAACTTGACCCAGATGTCTGGGGTGATGTAGGGTGTAGGTTATCACTTCTTTCCAAGTGCTAAGCAATCAAAGAAGCAAGTTGTCCTCCCTCCCAAGATTAAGGGACCTGTAAGGAACTTAGCACAGTGCTTGCCTGGCAGATGGGAAGCACTCGGTAAATGTTACCAAGTTACGATAAACTTACTATAAGTACCTTCTCTGATCAACAAACAGTGTAGCTGTTTTTTTCATTTTAATCCAGATTAGAAAAGGCCTATCTAAACACTAACATTAGGGTCTGTAGTAGTGAACCCCAGATACAGAAAACACGATCAGACTCCCACACTCACTGTTTATTGTTAGTCAGGACCTGTCCCAGCAGTAGCACCTGCTCCCTGACTTGGAGACAGAAATAGTCTAGGAGTCCTGACCCAGCCTCTGGGGTGCAGGGTTTACCACCATCCCTGTTGATTCTTGGGATAGAATCCAGTTCAGCCAGCTTTTGCCTTTACTAAAAGGTCTTCCTCCTAACCCCATCTAGGGTTTGCCTTGGTTTCTTATTTCTCAATTTTAGCTCTAAACTAACACTTTCAAACCTGCTGTACCACTCAGTTCCCACCCCTGCTGCAGGAAAAAACGACCCAATAGTTTGCCCACAACCAGACCTGCTGGACCTTAAATGAAATTTGCTCTTAAGCCATAACATCCATACTTATTACCAAAGCATTATTTATACAAGTGTTTCATTCATCTGTGAAGACTCTGTGTGTGTGAATTTCGAACAAGACCAATCTAAATTTTCTTTATCGAAATATAAAAGTCTAAAACAGATCACGTCACCAAAAATCACATTTTCTCATATGTCAGTTCATGGCCACACACAGTACAAGTCTTCCGGTACATGTCATCTTCTAGGTTTTCTTCTGGTCCGTACTCATGTTGGTGAGCAACTGTTTCCCTTTTCCATATACTGCTTCTTACCGCTCGCCGTAATTCTAAGAAGAAAAAAAGGCAGTTTTTCAGTGGTGCTATTCAGCTGAATCCTGAAAAATCCTTTGGGGGTGGGAGGGGTTTAAACCAATTGTGGTTTACCTTAACTTTTTAACAAATCAAAATTGAGTATACAAACTTACTTCACTAGGTTGGCCTGGGAAATCATTCATGTCATTGTTGAAGGTATGTGAAAAGGGAGATTCAGAAACGGGGTGTGTGGGTTCGAGAGCAGCAACACAAAAAGAAGAGTAAAAGAACAGGGTTCAGTCAAGCAAATGATGATAGAAGCTGGGGTGATTGAGGACAAGAAGCATTTTTAAGTTCCATGTAAGTCAGGAACTACTTCTGTAAGAGGCAAGTCAAGCTTTGCTTGCAAGATAACTAGGAAGCCAAAAACTGATACTATACTCGTGTTCATCTTAGAAAAACTGCTTGTGCAACTGACCTTAAGTCTATTAAATTATTTATCCTATAAAATGGGCAATGTTTTAGGAGAGAAATTGCTAATAATTATTGTAAAGTACAATCTGGATCACAGACTATTAAAAGCTAGAAAGAATCAGTCTTTATTTTGCAGGTAGGGAAACGGAGTAAAGAGAGCATGTAAAACCCAGGTCATCTGTTCCAATGTTCAGAACGTTTCCCACCACATCATGTTAAAATGCCATTTTAAAAAGAGTTACATTGGATGCTTTGAAATGCAACTAAGTCAATCACATTTTAAAAGTTCACATTGCATACATAATACCTGAAGAAACCAAATGCTTAGTGTCAATTGGAAATTAATAAGCTAATAACTTCAGTTTCTAGTTTAATGACTAAAAAGCAACACTAACTTTAATTTCTTCTAATCAGACCAATCACAGCCCAGCACTGTCTTTCACAGCAACACCACCTAACGGAGATGATAGTTACCTTTTATACCAACCATAAATGTCAACCAAGTAATCACACATTTTCTTTACTCCATTTTATATCTATGATAAGAAATACCAAAATACTACTTGAATCTTTGTATTTTCAGCCTTTATTAGATCATGAGGATAAGCAAACAGACAGAGCTCTGTTTCAGGCACTGACTGCTCTAAGCACTTGATAAACACATTTAGTCCTCACAACTGTATGCTGCTTTTCATACCTCTGGTATGTATAAATGCACATGGATTTTGTGTAGAAAGCAGAAAGTACCTATGAAGACATGATGAAGACATGTCCAAAGGACCCAGGAGCTAGCCTGAAGATACTCCCATTGCGCAAACCTGAGATAATTTGACCAAGATAATTAAGGACAGAAATGAACCAATAACATTGAGAAGAATAGGAATTAATGACTCCATACCAATAATAAATAAACAAACAAATGGGGGAAATTCAAATGCTGTAGAATGCTGGCTTCCAACTGGTTAAATGCAGAGGGGATGCTGAAGTTAGAAAATGTTTGCAACCATCATACTCAAAGACTGGTTCAGGCAAGAACCATCGATGAAGGGACGCTAAATTCTAGGGGGAAGTGTTAAAAAATATTTGCATGGCCTTACAATTTTCTTATCAAATAAAAAAACACACCATTGAGAGCAGATAGACATCATACACGTCCAGATATGATGCCCTGAGAAAGACACATCATTTGTATGTTATCCCCAGCCTGAAGTGCATGACAATCAGGAAAAATCAGAAAAGCCCCAAATGAACAACATACTTCTAAAATGTCAGGGTGGAGGAAGGGAAGAGACAACTTAAAAAATGTCAATGTCATAAAATATAAAGGCTGTAGGAATAGTCTAGAATAAAAAAAAAATTAGACTTAGTACCTAAAGCCATATCTGATCCTAGATTGGATCCCATACTAGGTTTGAAAAATCATACAGGGCATTACTGAGTCAGCTAACAAAACCAGAATATGGATGACAGGTTAGATAAAAATATTAACATTACACTTTGATTTTTTAGGAGAACACTCCTTAAGAAATACAAACTAGTATTTTGGGGTAAAGGGTGATAAATATATATGCAACCTACTATTAAATGGTACAGGAAAAAATGTGTGTATAGAGAATGCAAATGGCATAAAGTGTTAACAATAGGTAAATCTGGGTAAAGCATATATAGGTGTCCTTTCTACTATTCATGAAATTTTATGTAAGTATGGAATTATTTACAAATAAAAACAACAAAAAAGACAAGAGCTAGCTGGAAGGGGCTCCCAATGGCCAAACATTTTGAGCATCAAAATGGGTAATGATAAGAATGGACTTGTATCAAATATATGGTGATGGAAGGAGAACTGACTCTGGTGAACACACAATGGGATTTATAGATGTAATACAGAATTGTACACCTGAAATCTATGTAATTTTACTAACAATTGCCACCCCAATAATTTTTTTTAAAAAAAAGGAAAAAAAGAATGGACTGGAACAGTAATTTGAGAATAAGAATCTGAGTCCAAACGGTAGTAAGAAAAGCTCTTCTTTCCAAAAGAAGCCAAATAATTACAAAAGGTTAACAAGAATAGAAAATCACCATTTATACCCTCCCTAATAATAACTGACTCAGGCAAGAAGCATCCCCGTGTACTAAAACAACTGAGTGAAACTTAAGGAATGAGGTGTTCACATAGCGTCAGGTTTGGTAGTATTACACAAGGAAAAGGGACATTTACAATGGAGAAATCTGGCAGACGCTGCCTTACCCAAACTATCAAACCAGACATCACTCTTAGAAGAGAACTGATATGTCTCCTGATGTGACACACTCGATACATCACCCAGGGGAAGTATTCCTACCAAAAATATTTGATCTGAATCTAATCATAGGCAAAAAGTTGCTAATAAATCCAAATGAAGGGACAGTCCACAAAACAGGTGGCCTGGACTCTTAAAAATGTCAATGTGACGAAAGATAAAAAGGCTGAGGAACTAAAAGATACTATAGATATGCATCACCCTTACTTGGCCCCTGGATCCAACAATTGGAAAAGCTAGAAAGAACATTGGAACAACTGGGGAAAGCTATAGATACATGCTAGATAGTAGATTATATTACTGTTAAATTTATTGAGTGTGATCATTGTTTTTTAATTATGTAGAAGAATGTAACTTTTTAGGAGATGACATGCTGAAATACTGAATAAGAATCACAGTGTCAGAAGGTAACTCTTAAATAGTTCAGCAAAATATATATGTGTGAGAAAGAAAAAAAGCGTATGTGACAAACTGTCAACATCTGGTGAAATAAAAATTTGTTTAAATCAGGATTAATATATTTTTCACATTACTTCATTTAAGCAACTTAAAACTTTGGAAAGTAGAGATCAACCACGTACTGCTGAGAATGAGAAGAGGATGGCAGAACAGTCAGAGACTTTAGGGAAAAGATCTGATAGGCCTTGGGAGCGGAGGAAACCTTGGTGGTGGGGCAGGCGGGGCTGTGCCTAGTGGCACTGAAAGCCTAATTAAAGCTGGAAAACAAAACCGTGGTTTACCATGTTACAGCCTCCTAGTCCCACTGGCCTAGACTTTCAGAACACAGAAACCTATGGACTACCTCGCCTGGAAATTTATTAAAATGTTCAGAAAATGTTTGGTCTTGCTACTGATACCTTCAGGGGCTGATTATACTTTTTACCCGAAGAAGTTTTCCCCTAAATCCTCGTTGCAGTGAAAAATTTATACCACACTTAACCTTTCATGTTATTTGGCTTAATATCTTAATTTTGCAAAAGAGGCTACCTGTATTCAAAGAAACCCAATACTGTTTATGGGTAAACTTATGTAAGAATTAGTTGAGGTAGACCAGATACTTTTAAAAACTTGATGGGAGAGCAGGAAGTTTTTATATAGGGTGCCCCTTGTTAACTAGAAAAAAAAATCACAAGGAAATGACAAAACAACATGTGAAGCTTTGACCTTATTTTGTCTTCCATAAACTGAAGCAGAGTGACAGGGAATGTCCTTCACACTCCCCTGAGAACTCAAAGTCCAAAAATAGTCATAAATTACATATAACCACAGGCCCAGCATGTACCATGTCCACAAACTTAGAAGGGGCCCCAAAATGAGATTTTCTCACCCACCTCTTTTGGGGGAAAGTGCATAGTAAAAACTGAAGGTTAATTTTCCTTTATTTTAGAAGGCTAACCTCTAACAGTACTAAACAAGAGAAAGCTGAGTATAACTTTTTTTTTTTTAAAGGAGGGCACAGCTCACAGTGGCCCAGGGGGGATCGAACCAGCAACCTTGGTGCTACCAGCACCACACTCTAACCAACTGAGCTAAGTGGCCACCCCTTGAGTATGACTTTTTAAAGAAAAGCCTCACCTCCACCTCATTTGTGAAGAGGAGGCAAGCAAACCCAAAACATTCTGTGTATGTGCACCAATTGAAAATTCCCATCCAATATCAAGGCCAACACATACTGCATTTTCTGAAATCCACTTAAACTGAGCAGCCATAATTTCTACTTCTGCCTCCTTGGATCTAAGGTCTATTAATAATTTGAATTTGCTGACAATATTCTTTCTTGTCTTTTCATCTTGTCTATGTTTATGTGTAGCTTATACTATTGATATTTTTAATTTTCTTCTGTAGTAAGATCAATTGTTTCTCAAACTGCTAAGGTAGATCATACTCTAAAAGCAGGTAAATGTAATCTCTTACCTTTCCATAAAGAAGTAAATTTTGTGTGAGCTTCTTTGTGGATCAAAATCAGAAGGCCAAGAGGAACCAGGTTCCAATTTCTTTTCTACTAAAAAACTTTAGACTTGCTTCTACTCCTCTCTGTTCTGAGCCTTCTGAGCAAGCTGCATAGTAAGCTCCTTGTTTCTAACCTTTACAGAGTCTACTCCACTCTCAGCCCTTTGTGGCCTAGTCAGGAGGACAGGAACATATCCACCAACTTCTAAAGTAAATCAACAAGAAGAAGCCATAATTAAAGAAGGCATTGCACTGACCTCTGCATATTAAACACGAGAAGACAATGGAGTAATGTTTATACAACTGTTTCATATGCAAAAGAAACAGAAAAACATTCTTAGATTTGTAGGGAGTTGGAAGATATACCACTCATGTAACCACTTGGAAAAATTTCCTCAAAAGACATTCTTCATCCAAACAAGAAATGAACTGAATTAAAGAAACCAGTCTTAAGAGGTCAAAGAAATAACTCAGGATAAATTCCGATTCTTCAAGGATGAGGAAAATCCATAGTAGTTTATCTGGTGATTAATACAGCAATTGAATATAGTAAGAAAAACAGCCAATTATATTTGAGTTTATGTTTATTTTTAAAAATACCTATGAAAATGGTGCAAATCTTTTTTAAAAATGCTCTGTTCTAATATTTAATCTATATGATTATCTTAATAGAATTTTTATAAGAAAAAGTATAATGAAATGAAACTGCCATAATCTTTAATTGTCAAATTACAAAAATTTAGTCACCTTAGATGACATCTTGACCAAACTACAGAAATAGTATCAAAGCAAAACATTACATATAGTCCTCTTTTTTCAAATATTTCATCACTTTGCAGGTACAAATTTCTAATTCCTTTATCCATATATTATCGTCTACACTAAAACACCATCAGGAAAGGGGTTTAAGGAGACAGAGAAGAAAGGGAAGAATTGAGGTGATTCAGATAACGGGAGTTAACAAAAACCTTAAACTAACATGTAATTAGTTTATAAACATGCCCTCCTCTTTCATATCCCTTCAGACGCCTTTTGTTACTTTATCCTTCAAGGTTCTCCTTGATATTGGAAGAGTGAAAAGGGCTATGATAGAACATCGAAAAGATTAAAGGACCAAATTCAAAAGACGTCTTTCCAAATCCTCTCAACTGGTCCTTGCAGGTATTTTTGAAGACTGTCATACAGCATTGGCTAATTTGGGGAAGTTCTGGGAAATGCTCTTACGTTGCATAATTTAGACAGGAAACCTCTCTACAAAGCCATATCAATACCCTCTGATTCTGGAATTGATACATTAATTATAATCTATATAAGGATGTATATCAGGATATTTATAATGGGGTTGTCATGATAAACTTTGGATAAACTTCAAACTGTTTCCATTTTTATAAAAAAAATATTTTTAAAGTGTCTATGCATAGACAAGAACTGGAAAAACAGACATTAAAATGTTACTAATGATTGCCTCCGGATAGTAACACTCATGGGATTTCTATGTAGTTTTCTAACTTCCTTGTAGTTTTCTAAACTTTTCTGCACTGCAAATGAATTACTCCTGTGATGAAAAGTTTTGTTTGTTTTTAAGACATCTGAGCTATGGTCATTCACCCTCCAAAACCCCTTCTGAATTCTAAAAACAAAAGCAAACTTATTTATTATGGCTAAGAGACTCATTTTAAATGGATCAGTTTAGCATATGTATATTCCTGTATATACATAAAATACGTGCTATCTCTATACACTTTACAGCACTTTGGGACTCTCCAATTACTGTATGAAGAACATTTATGCCCACTTTTTAAGGCTCATTTTAGAGCTTTTGTGACACAGCAAGAAGTGCTCATCACCATCATGGTACTTAGCACACTCTATTCTGATTTTAAGTTTACTGATCTTTCTCTTCTAATGAACTGTGACTCCAGCATTTGTTAGCACAGCGCCTGGAACACAGCTCACATTTACTTACTATTGGGTGCATAGATGGATAGATGGATGAATGAACAGACTTACGCACATATGCATACATGGGTGGATGCATAGACAAATAGAGATAGATGGACGAAAGAAAGGATAGTCACGTGGATAGAGAGATGTATGGAGGAATGAATGTACCAATGCAGACTTTCATGCATGAAAGCCGGGTTCCAGTTCCAACTCTCTAACAGGTAACAGGTAACACGTCACTCTACCTTTCTGAGTCTTCTAGTCATATATAAAATGAGAGATTCAACTAGCTTACATTGAAAGGTTCCTCCCCGCTGCTAAATTAGATGACTAAGACTTAGGCATGATTTTTTCATTTTAAGCAATTAGAGAGGTTTGCTGGTGGATATTTTTACTTTTTATAACCCTGGTTACATTTAAGATTAAACTGAGGCCAAATCTTGGAGCCGGGATACATCCCGGATCCTATGACTGCCCCTGTATAACAACAGGACCCGCATTAGATGAGGGCTTACATGTTTTTCAGAACTGCAGTACTGTGAGGTGTGGGCCGAGAGCCGCCAACACCAACCTGCTGAGGGCAAACTTGAAGTCTTTTTTCTTCAGGCTACGACAGAACACATCCCAGTCTACTGTGAACCTAGCTAAGGGGCTTTGCAAAGCAGTCAGACACAAACCTTTAGGATGTAAATGTAGCCACTTACCTTTTACTTTTTTATCAAACTTCTTCTGTTTCATTTTTTCTCGGTTTTTCTGTCGAACTTCCTTAGCTTCTTCTAATGCTTCCTGACTACCCCAAACTTCAAAAGCCCTCTTCACAATCTACAACACAGAATCCATATTTAAATGAGTGGTGATTCAGAGTGGTAAAATATTATAAAATTAATTTTTAAACCCATACACACCAAAGAATGATCTAACTCAAGTATAATTTTAGATTTACTTGAAATTTAATATTTTAAATATTGATAAACAACTCTATTAATAGCTCTATCTAAACCTATGAAACCCTCAATAAATGTAAATTCGACTATAAATAGAAAAGTTGTCCTCTGACTATAATTGTTTCTAATTCATTCAGCTTTTTCACATGAATCAACAGACATACGTGTAGCCAGTGGGTTTGATGAGTTTTAGCAAGCTCACCCCAAAAGTTTACTGACCAATTAGCCACATCAGGTGTAAGTATGAGGTAATCTCCAAAAATCTCCCACTACAGAAAATCAATCACTACTAATAATCTCCTCCTGAATCAATCAGAGCTTCCATCTAACTGACTAACTTCTGATCTTTAGAATATGCATTTTTAAAAAACTTTAGTAGCTGAATGACCTAAAAAGTCTCTATCATATACCTTTACTCTTTATAAAGTTTATTTACATTCAGGAGAATAATATATACACAAAAAATTATGCTCAGAATAGTTCTCACAATAGAGACTGAAATAACAATCAATGTAGTCAAACTCAAATTTCTTAACATAATAAAGTGACATATTCTTGTTTCCAAAGTTCTAAAATACCACATTTTCCACAATTTAACATCTCTGAAAATGTGGCATCACCAATGTGCTTAATGGTACTTGACAACTCTGAATCGAAAGTGGTTCAGGAGAATTGGACTCTGAGTATAAAGAAGTTTAGGAATATCTTAATAAATCTGTTGCATTTTCCTTTTTATGTTTGCACAAGCATGATATATAGCAAAAAAAATATAATAAGTCTAATGGCACCATTTCAGTAAGTATAAAATAAAAGCACCAAGTGGTAAGGAAGCATTGGGTCAGTTTAATTAGCCCGTTTTATTTTTAATGGTACATAAAATAATGGTGATCAATAGTGTCTTATGTTTAATGAAATTCAGTATATGTTTGGTTTAACAATGTGGTTTCTTAATTTTATTTGAAGATACTAGGATTTTCTAGTATATTCTAACTGAAATTGCTCTAAAGCAATGCCTCCGATATTTTTTATATAATGGCACAAAAAGAATATTGTATTTGTACCATTCTGGGGTAGATACAGGAAGCTGTTTGTGGCTCAAGGCACCCAGCCTGGGCACGATAGCAGCCCTGGGGATGAGGGTCGTGGGCAGGAAAATGCAGTCTGACTCTTACTCTATGCTTTTTCAGTTTCCCAACTGTACTTCTAATATCACCCAATAGTAATATATTTGCTCCATTGTGCCACACCAAAAAGCAAAATAAGAAAACATGTTATTAAATGTCATTATGTAAGACTGTGACTCATATTCAAAGCAACAAAATGTAAAGGATCTTTTTAACTCTCTATAAGCAAAAACAAAACTAATTATAACTAGTTTATTATTAAAACTTCACCTGCCCCAGCATTTAAAATGACTGAATGTAACTCATTAGAGACCTGTAATTTTAAGTAGAGTTTCATATCACCCCATTGTGAATGATGAGGATTCTTCTTCACAATAAACTTAAGAGCTGGTTCTCTTTTTTCTAAATCACAGTCGTTCAGAAGGTATTCTTGTTTTGCTTCTGTTTTAGTTATAAGCTTGTGTTTATCATCAGCATCTCTGAAAAAAATTAAGTCCATTATATATGTTAGTTATTTTTAATAAACTGTTTTCAAATAGCCCAACAACCTAGGGGCATGCACGCCAAAAGGAACGTATAAAATACTTTCTCCTGCAATTCTCATGATCAAATTAGCAGCATAAAAATTCTAACAGAAAAATACTTTTACTAATTCTGAGAAGCTATATTAGCTGCAAATCCATGTCATTTAACATTTTAAGAATTTTTTTTCTACTTATTTAAATTCCCCCTTTTCCACAAAGGATTTGAAATGACTTATAAGAGTACAACAAATATAAATGAGAACTAAGACTCAATAAGTAAGAAAACATGAAGTAAAGCATAAAGTCAGGATGGGAAGGATACAAGGAATATACAGGTCCAGCTGCCCCAACACAGGTTCCAGTTGGCTCTGAGCTTTTCCAAAGCCAAGGTGAAAATGGAGACATAGTCAATTACATAGTTCTTCTCATCTACATGCCAGGTAGTGTTCGAGGCACGAGGAATACAGCCAAGAATAAAACAAAGCATTGTTTGCGTGAAGCTTACATTTCAGTAAAGAACATAGTAAGCAAACATGGTGACAGACAGAAGTGCTATAAAGAAATATAAAGTATAGTAAAGGAATAGAAACTTTCAGATAGACTGGCTAATCAGAAAAGGCCACTGGTAAGGGGTGTGTGACTAGGGCCCTTAAGAAGCCAGAGAACATTCTGAGTAGCTAGTGAAAGAACATGACTAGCAGAGAGGAGAGCAAAGGCAAAGGCTCCAGGACAGCAGTGTGCTTCACAACGGGAGCTCCCAGCAACAGGCCGGTGTAACTAGGATGCTTAAGTGATGGTGAAGAGTGATGAGAGAAAATCAGAGATAGGCGGGAGCCTTTTAAAAAATGGTGAAGACAGTTTTCTTCTAAATGGATTAGAAACCACTAAAGAGTTTTGAGTAAAATGCTATATGGAGAAGAGACTAATGGTGCAAAAGTGGGGGCAAGAGACCCGTTACAAGATTACTACTGCGGGGGCCCAGGCAAGAGCTGATGGTGGCCTAGTCTGAGGTAATGGTGGGCGACAGGATGAGAAATGGGTGAATTCAGGATATGGTTTGAGCAGAGAGCCAAACAGATGTGGAATTAAACATGGGATAGTAGAGAAACAGCCAATGAATGAAGCTGGTTTTACTGAGATGGTAAACGCTGAAGAGAAGGTAGAGGTCAGGGAAGAGACTTAAAAGTGGGAAGACCTTGAAGAAAGCTAAATAATTTGGAAGTATAAACTAAAAGTAAACTACATTGTACTAAAATCATAACCTTTGAGATGCTGAAAGGAAAACGGAATGGAGCACTGTGTTCCTAATTATGTTTAAATTTAAAAAGTGTACTTTTTCCAAACTACCATCCACCTTTCTTTAAATTGGTACATCAGTTGCTTTCATTTTCTCATGGAAACAAGATCATATGTGCTAGTCAGTTTCCAAAGCTATCTGTACTTGAAGGAGAGCGCTAATACTGGGGACCTGAGCCACTCACTGTGTGCCTCAGTGACACTGTATCAGTGGGAATAGTTAACAATCCCAACAGGTGCCAGGACACTTGCAGTCACAGACGTGATCACGAGACCAGAAACATCTCCCATTCTCTCTATCTTCCAAGGAGTCTACTCAACAATAAGACCATGGTGATGGCTCCCAGTGTCTACAGCAGGGACGCTGAAAAGGCAGGTCCTCCAGGCAGGTGAGGAGGAGGCTGTAGGTCTAAGAAGTGGGAACAGGCAACAGATAAGAAGGCTCAGTAACAATCCAAGACAGGATCTTAAGGTGTGAAAGGCACCAACACGGGACTTGGCCGAGGTAAACAGCAGGGGCAGGAGAACCACGTGGAGTGAGGAGGATTATTCTGTGGTGATATAAAAAGAGGATAATGCTAGGAGGAGAAGAAAATGAATGGCAGAACAATGTGACTTTTCCTCATCTATTCCCTTCCCTGCCTGTTCAGGACAGTAAAAAAGGAATGGAAAGAAGTGTTCTGAGAGTACAAAATAGCTGGAGAAGTTTCACTTCCCTCCTCTCACTGAAGGCCCCAGTCCTCTGACCAAGGTGTCAACATACACTGAGACAAATAAGAAACAGGAGGATCCTTAGGGGCTGAAGGAAGAGAAAGGTTAGGAACCAGCCACTGAGAGATGGTGAAAAACCCCGCAGGGCAGCAGAAAGGAAAAGGACACAGCTATGGCAGGAGCTGGGGTACTCCTACCTATGTGGAATACTGTAACTTTGATAAGCACTGACTGCCTGTATTTCTTGGGCAAAATGGAAACCATAGAAATATTAGGAAACTCTCAAAATAAAAATCGCAGTTACTAAGAGTATTAAATCCAAATGGATCCAATTATTGTTTTGCCCTAAGCCTATTTATATAAACATTAAACTCTAGCAATGGAGAACATTGTCTGAAATATGTACCTGCAGTTATCACAAGTCGGCAAATCAAAGTGGTTCATAAGATAAGAATCCATGAAGTCTCTACCGCATTCTTCACATATCACATAATCAAATTCCATAACAGGTCCTAAAGAAAAGAACATTAATCTTTTAAGTTTCCTTTTTTAGGACTAGAACAATACATTTTCCTCTATCTTATTAGCTTCTCAACATGTATTTCATGCCTGACACAAATACATTTAGATAAGACAAGATTAAAGCTTGATTAAGTCATCTCACTTTTATCTAAAACAAATTTTAAGAGGATAAAAGGAAATAATATAAGGGGGAAAAAACTATCAATTCATCAAGTATTTCTGAACCCAAACCACATGTGAAATACTTGTGTTAGCTCTGTATTGCTGCTGTTACAAACTACCACAAATTTAGTGGCTAAAATAACACAAATGTAAGATCTTACGGATCTGTAGTGTATACGTTGACATGGGTCTCAGTGGGCTAAAGTCAAGGAGCTGGCAGGGCTACGTTCCCTTCTGGGGGCTTTGGGGACAGTCTATTACCTGGCCATTCCCCACTCTGAGAGGCTGCCCACCTGCACTCCTTGACTCATAACATAGCAAACAGGAAGGAAACAGAAGCGATAATACAGAATTCACTTTCCACTGGGAACCTTTTTCTGTCCTTCCGTTCTATCCCCTACCCACAGAGCAAAGTGTTTCCTCTTCATGTCTCAGTCACTAGATTGTAAACTCCAGAACAGAGATTGTATTTAGTTATACATCCTCGACACCCAGAACAGAAACTACTCTAGGTAGAGTAAAGCCAGATTTTTTAAGGACTTCAAATAACTAGCTAAAGATTTTTATCCTGTAGAAGTGGTTCTCTCAGCAAGTCTGAAAGTTCTACTAGTAAGTCATTAGGTTTATTGCTACTGCCAAGCCCCAATTCTGAGACTGCCACAACTGCCAGTGGGGAAAACGGGGGTTGTCATTTGTTCATATTCCTATCATTGCTTTCCCTTATCTATTTCCAACACAATAAGGTCAGTCACTATTCCACCACCCCTTAATCCTACTAATTTCCAAGTGCCAAGAAAAAACAAAATCACTCTTCTTTATGAAATATTAGAGAGGTATAGCTATAGACAAAAGGAAAAACTGAAAATATATTCAAAGTGATATCTTCAAAAAATTGATTACTTGAATGTATTAAAATGGAGAGAAATTGCACTCAGAAATATAAATTAGGAGGCTACTGTATAGCATTATTAATCAAAAGCCATAAAATGTGCATGCATTTTCCTAATTTTAAAAATTCTTTATAAAGAATTTTATATACATTTTATTTATAAAATATATTATGGAAAATTTTAAATACATATAATAATTTTTCAACTCCATCACACCCCTTACATTTACCATTTGGAACTGGCGGTCTACTCTAGGAAGAGCCTTCCCTCTCCCCCATTCATGTATCTACTTATTACTGATATACAAAGATCTGACAATTAAGTTCGCAAACTTATGCAACGATGTTGCTAACCTTTTTTGATATCAGAGGTATTATTTCTTATGAATTTGTACCAACTGGACAGTTCACCAAGTTTACTATTTGGAAGTGCTGAAAAGGCTGCGTGAAAAAGTTAGACGACCTGAACTTTTCGCCAACAATTCATGGCTCTTGCATCACAATAACGCTCCAGCTCACACAGCACTGTCTGTGAAGGAGTTTTTAGCCAGTAAACAAATCACTGTATTGGAACACCCTCCCTCCTCACCTGACCTGGCCCCCAATGTCTTCTTTCTTTATCCGAAGATAAAGAAAATATTGAAAGGAAGACATTTTGATGACATTCAGGACATCAAAGGTAATATGATGACAGCTCTGATGGCCATTCCAGAAAGAGGGTTCCAAAATTGCTTTGAAGGGTGGACCAGGCGCTGGTGTGAGTGCATAGTTTCTCAGGGAGGACTCCAAAGGTGACCATAGTGATTTTCGGCAATGAGGGATGTAGCACTTTTTCTAGGATGAGTTCCCAAACTTAATTGTTAGACCTCGTATCTCATTGTAGTTTGATCTGCATTTCCTTGATGACTAGTGATGTTGAGTATCTTTTTATTTAACTGTTGGCCATCTGTCTTCCTTAGAAAAATAGCTATTTAAATCCTGTGCCCATTTTTAATTGGATTTGTTTTTTTTTTTTTTTTTTTTACTATTGAGCTATATGAATTCTTTATATATTTTGGATATTAACCCCTTATCAGATTTATGATTCCCAAATATTTTTGCCCATTTAGTAGGATGCCTTTTCATTTTATTGATGGTTTCCTTTGCTGTGCAGAAGCTTTTTATTTGATGTGTTCCCACTTGTTTAGCTTTTTCTTTCATTGCTTTTGCTTTTGGTGTCAAATCCAAAAAATCATCATCAAGACCTATGTCAAGAAACTTATTGCCTATGTTTTCTTCCAGGAGTTTTGTGGTTTCAGGTCTTACATCCAAGTCTTTAATCCATTTTGGGTTAATTTTTGTGTATGGTGTAAATTAGTGGTCTGCAATTACAAGAACTACTCAAAGTGGTTACCATCAGCGTAATTTTAATACAATTTTTCCTTTCTTAAAATGTGTATACATTTTTTTGGCACTCTCTGTATATATATACACACGTAAGTGACTTACCAAAACTTTAACCTTAGATAATAGAGTTATATTCTTTTTTTATGTCAGGTCAACCTATCATATACTTTGTAAACCACTTTTTTTCCTCCAAACATAAATAAAAGAATGTCCTAAATTTTATCTGTTAGGGTCTAGCCTCTCATTTCAGCCTGGGTTCTAGCCTCTCGTTTCAGTCTATCTAGATACTTTTGAGTATATATTCTATCAGTCAATATATTAGCTGTCTCTGCCCATTATAAAACAACAGCGAGTATTAACCCTAAGTACAGCAGGTCCTTCAATAACATTTTGTTCATAGTCATTTCATTATAACATTGATGAAATGCCAGAGGAACTTAACTCTTATTTATATCAATTAGCCTATGGTAAAATTGGTTTTGTTTTATCTCATTTCATTTAAAGTTGCAGAACCTATCAACAGTGGTAATAAGTGAGGAATTACTGCACCTAAAACACAAGTTAAATTCATCATTGCCAAATCTGTTTAATTTTTATCCTACCAGCAAAACTTCCAAACTTAATGACTTTTATAAAGCTAACCTACTCACTAACTAAAATAAGTGTGGCAAATTATTTAACATCAATTTGCAAAGAATTATGCATGTTACTCAAAATGAACAACCTAAGTACCTATTTTCTGAAAATATACTTTACCTGGTTGATGAACAACTTTTCTAATTGTATGTTCTTCTTCTTCTTCCTCTTCCAGAAAGAAGCCTCCTCCTGTGTCAATTGTCTTTGGGGCTGCTTTTACATTAGCCATGCCTACAAAAAATAAGTAAAAGTGGTCAATTATTGAACAAGGTAAGCCCATATGATCCCTTGTGTATAAACAGGAACTTTCACTACATTTACTATATATCAAACAGGATAAGGACTGTCCACTGAAGGTGCCAGCTAGTGCACTATGGTAAGCAAACAAAACAAGCATCAAGGCTGGAGATAAATAAAACAGTCTTTATTCACAAATATATGATTATGTATGTAGAATATCCATTGGAATCTGCAATTAGAATTAAGAAATAACACCTAGGAAGAGATGTATAAAACCTCTACACTGAAAACACCACTGAGAGAAATCAAAGACCTAAATAAATGGAGAAATACACCATGTGCAGATTGGAAGCCTCAATATTGTAAAGATCTCAGCCTCCCCAAATTTATCTATTCAATATGATCCCAGTCAAAACCTCAGGAGTTGGAGGGGTAGTGCTGAGGGGGGCCTTGAGGTGGGAGCAGACAAGCTGATTCTAACATTTATATGTAATAAATGGAGGTTTTAAAGATTTACTATAAAGCTATTTACCATAAATTAAGATAGTGTGATACTGACACAAAGACAAACAAAGAGATCAATGGAATAGGAGAGATAGAAATAGACCTACACATATTTGGTCATTTAATTTACAGCAAATGCTCCAAGGCAATTCTATGGTTAAAAAAATAATAATCTTTTCAGTAAACGACACTGGGATTTATGACAAAAGTGACACTACAAAACAGTGAGGAAAAAATGGTCTTTTCAATAAAGGAACTTTAACCCTACTTCATGCAATATACACTAAAAAACATTTTTTAATCGATCATAATCTTCAATGTGAAACAACAATGCTTCCAGAAAAAAAACAACAAAAGAGAATAACTTCATGAACTTGAGATAGCTAAAACTTTCTTAGTGACCTAACATACTAACCATTGGAGAAAAAAATTGCTAAACTGGTTTGAGTAAAAGAACCTCTACTCATCAAAAGACACCATTAGGAGAGTGAAAAGACAGGATGCAAACTGGGAGAAGCTATTTGCAAGATGCATATCTGACAAAGGACTCACATCCAGAATATGTAATGAAACCCTATAAATCAATAAAAGACAAAATACCCAACTGGAAAAAAAAAAAAAAAAGGCAAAAGACTTGAACAGGGACTTCACAAATGAGGGTATCCAAATAGCTAGTAAACACATGAAAAAGTTATCATCATTGGTCACTGGGAAAATACAAATTAAAACCATAATAAAATATCACTATATTCCCACCAACAAGGAAAGAGTGACATTAAATGACACATAAGACCAGATGGACTTAATTGATAATTTTAGGATATTTCACCAAAAAGCAGCAGTATATTCAAGTACACATGGAACATTGTCTAGAATAGACCATGTTAGGCCACAAAATAAGTCTCAGTAAATTGAACTCATACCAAGCATCTTCTCTGACCACAATGGCATGAAACTAGAAATCAATTACAAGAAAAAACTGAAAAACACACAAACACAATGGAGGCTAAATAACATGCTACTAAACAATGACTGGGTTAACAATGCAATTAAAGAGAAAATCAAAAGATACCTTGAGACAAATGAAAACATGACAGCCCAAAATCTATGGGACACAGCTAAAGCAGTTCTAAAAGGAAATTTATAGCAATACAGGCCTACCTCAAGAAACAAAAAAAATATCAAATAAACAATCTAACCTTATACCTGAAGGAACTAGAAAAAGAAGAAAGCCCAAAGTGTGTAAAAGGAAGGAGATAATAAAGATCAGTAGAAACAAAAATAGAGTCTAAAAAGACAATAGAAAAGATCAACAAAAGCAAGAGATGGTTCTCTGAAAAGATAAACAAAATTGATAAACCTTTAGCCAGACTCAAGAAGAAAAGAGAGAGGGCCAAAATAAAATCAGAAATGAAAGAGATATGACAACTCACACCACAGGTATACAAAGAATTATAAGGAAACACTAGAACAACTATATGCTGACAAATTGGACAAACTGGAAGAAATGGATAAATTGCTAGACACATACAATCTTCCAAGGCTGAATCAGCAAGTAACAGAAAATCTGAACAGACCAGTAACTGCTAACAAAATCGAATCAGTAATCAAAAAACTTCCAACAAACAAAAGCCCTGGACCAAATTACTTCACAGGTAAATTTTACCAAACATTCCAAAAAACTGAAAAGGAGGGAAGGCTCCCAAACTCATTTACAAGGCCACCATTACCCTGATACCAATACAAAAAAAAAAAAAAAATAGCCCAACATCCCTGATGAACAACATAGATGCAAAAATCCTCAACAAAGTATTAGCAAACCAAATTCAGCAGTACATTAAAAAGTTCATACACCATGATTAAGTGGGATTTATTCCTGGCATGCAAGGTTGGTTCAATATTTGCAAATAAATTAATGTGATAAACTATATAAACAAAATGAAGGATAAAAATCATATGATCATATCAATAGATGCAGAAAAAGCATTTGACAAAATCCAACACCCATTTATGATAAAAACTCTAAGCAAAGTGGGAATAGAGGGAAAATACCTCAACATAATAAAGGACATATATGACAAACCCACAGCTAACATCATACTCAATAGTGAAAAGCTGAAAGCCTTTTAAGATCAGGAACAAGCCACTTTCACTTTTATTCACCATAGTACTAGAAGTCCCAGCCACAGCAGTCAGACAAAAAATAAAAGCCATCCAAATTGAAAAGGAAGAAGTAAAATTGTCATTATTCACAGATGACATGATACTATATAAAGAGAACCTTAAGATTCCATCAAAAAAACTATTAGAACTAATAAATGAATTCAGTAAAGTACCAGGACACAAAATTAATATTCAGAAATTGGTTGCATTTTTATACACCAATAACAAACTATCAGAAAGAGAGATTAAGAAAACAATCCCATTTAAAACTGCATTAAATAGAATAAAATACCTAGGAATGAATTTAAGGAGGTAAAAGACCTGTACTTGGAAAACTGTAAGACGCTGAAGAATGACAGTTAAGATACTAATAAATGGAAGCATATACCATGTTTGTGAATAGAAAGAATTAACATCATTAAAATGTCCATACTACCCAAATCAATCTACCGATTCAATGCAATTCCTATCAAAATACCAATGGCATTTTCACAGAACCAGAACAAATAACCCTAAAATTTGTAGAGCCCACAACAGACCCCAGATAGCTAAAGCGATCATGATAAAGAAGAACAAAGTTGGAGATATCATGCTACTTGATATTAAACTATACTACTAGACCATAGTAATCAAAACATCATGGTAGTGGCATAAAAACAGACACATAAATCAATGAAACAGAACCCAGAAATAAACCCATGTCCACATGGTCAATTAATCTATGACAGGAGGCAAAACTATATAATTGAGTAAAGACAGTCTCTTCAATAAATGGTGTTGGAAAAACTATAGACAGATACATGCAAAAGGATGAAACTGGATCACTGTATACATATAAGAATAAACTAAAAACGGATTAAGGAGTTAAATATAAGACCCGAAACCATAAAACTCCTAGAAGAAAATATAGGCAGTAAACGCTTTTACATCTCTTTTAGTAGTATTTCTTTGGATATGTTTCCTCTGGCAGGGGAAACAAAAGAAAAAAATAAACAAATGGGACTACATCAAACTAAACAGTTTTTGCACAGTGAAGGATGCCATTAGCAAAACAAAATGACAACCTACTGAATGGGAGAAGATGCCAATAAAGGTTTAATATCCAAAATATATAAGGAACTCATACAACTTAACACACAAAACGAAACAATCTGATTTAAAAAATGGGCAGAGGACCTGAACAGACATTTCTCCAGAGGACACACAGATGGCCAATAGACATATGAAAAGATACTCAATGTCACCAATCATCAGGGAAATGCAAATTAAAACCACAATGAGCTATCACCTCACACGTGTCAGAATGGCCATCATCAATAAATCAATAAACAAGTGTTGGCCAGGACGTAGAGAAAAGTGAACCCTTGTGCACTATTTGTGGGATTGTAAATTGGTGCGGCCACTATGGAAAACAGTATGGAGGTCCCTCAAAAAATTAAAAATAGAATTACCTTATGACCCAGCAATTCCACTTCTGGGTATTTATCTGAAAAAATCCAAAACACTAATTCGAAAAGATATACACACCCCCATGTTCACTGCAGTGTTATTTACAATAGCCAAGATATGGAAGTAACCTAAGTTCATTGATAGACGAATACACAAAGAAGATGTGGTACACGTATGCAATGGAATATTACTCAGCCATAGAAAACAGAATCTTGTCATTTGTGACATGGATGAACCTAGTAGATATTATACTAAGTGAAATGTCAAACAGAGAAAGACAAATACCATATGATTTCACTTAAATGTGGAATCTAAAAAACAAGATAAATGAACAAACAAAACAAACTCATAGATATAGAGAACAAACTGAATGGCTGCCAGATGGGACGGGGTGGGGGAATGGATGAAAACGGTGAAGGGATTACGAAGTACAAATTGCCAATTATAAACAGTCACGGGAAAAGAAATAGTCAATAATATTATAATAACTATGTATGGTGTCAGATGGGTACAAGACTTATCAGAGTGATCACTGTGTAAGTTATATAAATGTCTAATCACTATGATATACACCTGAAACTAATATAACATTGTATGTCAAATGTAATTGAAAAATTTTAAAAGAATGTTCACAAAAGTTTTCTTCACGATAGCTCCAAACTGCAAACAACCCAAATATCCACCAAAAGGAAAAATGGAAGAATTGTGGAATAATACAAAAGAATACTATACAGCATATAAATAAACAAACTATCAAAACATGCAACAACATGGATGAATCTGGCAGATATTATGCTGAGCAAAACTAGCCAGGCACTGTATGATTCCATTTACATGAGGTTGAAAAAAAGATACTATTACTAATCAAATGGTTAGAACAATAGTTATGTCTGAGGGTTGGTGATTGACTAAGACGTGGCATTAGGGAAAGTTCTAAGGTTCCGGAAGTGGTGGCTGTGATTACATGAGTATTTGGATAGGAAAATTCAGATGAGTGCATTTTACCTATCAATGTATATACATTATAATTCATTTTTGAAAAAGACAAATTTAATGGTATTATCCTGCTTAAGTCACTCCCCTTTTTTGGCCTCAATTTCTTCCCCTATTAAATAAAGGGATTATAACAAGCCTATTTCTACTGTTACCAGTAATTCTCATACTAGACTATATTACCTGTTCACGTCTCTATATCCATCCATCAAACTGAGTGTTTTACCTCTGTAATTCTGATAAACATTCCATGAATATCTACTGGATGGATAGAAATCAATAAATATACCAGAATGATATTGATTTCATGAATCGTGTAGCACATAACTGGAATGACCAAGAGTGCAATGAGAATTAAGAAGAGGGGAAGCTAAAGTAGTCAAGGCTGTAACTAGAGCAGGACCCTGAACAACACTAAATCACGCCATAAACAAAGCCCAGTTTTTCTCAGCTGCTATGCCTTACTGTTTCGCCAGGCCCTCAGCACCACTTCTTAGCACCACATTCTAAGCAAGTTCTTCCCAATCTTTTTCATGGCATATGTCAGAGCACATACAGAAAATGGAAAATTGTACAGTACATTGAAACAAGCCTGAAACTACTGCAAAGATGAAAATCTCAGTAGCCTATCAAAGTCTTAAAAGCACAGCGGGTTGTATGCAATACTACAACACAGTTCACTTCTTGGGTAACTGCCTAAGAAATCTTACAGAGTATTCATTCTACCTTGCTTTCCATGACCAGAAGTTTAATATTAGTTTATGCTCTATTTTGCATCCATTCTACATCCATTTAGTACAAATTCTCCTCAGTTTATAATGGGGTTACATCCAGAGAAACCTATCATAAATAGAAAATTTTTTAAGTCAAAAATGCATTTAATGATGTGTTAAATAGTTTTCCACTATCTTCCCTTCCCAAATGCCCACTGTCTGTTTTTTCATCCAATACATTTTGTTTCTGTTTATGACTGTGTTTTTTGAATACACATCTCTGCTCTATAGTAGTCTTTAATGTTTACAACATTAAAAAAAGAAAATGCATTTAATACTATACTGTAGAGTATCAGTTGTTTACCCACATGGTCACGTGGCTCGCAGGGAGCTGTGGCTCAGCATCCCAAGAGTATAGTACTAGGTATCGCTAACCCAGGAAAAGATCAAAATTCAAAGTATGGTTTCTGCTGAATAGCATTCACACCATCGTAAGTCAAATCACTGTAAGTTGGGGACCGTCTGTACAGATCTAGAATCCTTTATAGGATCATAAATATTAATCAATGCAAATGAACAACTTTTTCTCCTGACTCTAGAATGCCTCAAGCCGAAAAAGGAATTAACACACACACACACACACACACACACACACACACACACACAAGCAATAAGGACAAGACCGGAATTATTAAAGGTGGCTGGAATTTGCAGATTCAGTGTATGAATATCAAGACATGCAGTCAGACCCAGACTCCTCACTCTTCCTTACTTCTGACTGATGCAAAAGGATAGCAGATAACACAGCTTTAAACTGTGCTCAACTACTCACACAGTATGGGATTAGCTTTAGGAACACATGCACTTCACGTTATAGAGCTAGCCCTGAAGACCCAAACTATATTTTAGGCACCCTGGGGAAGATTATTATTTGACCACAGTGAAGAATTACACATATTAATACATACACGACAGATAAGCAGTGAAGGGCTGCCCTAAGAAAGGAGGAAGATGCAATCCAGGCAATAACAGCCTTTCTTCCTAAGGGTAGGAGAGATGCCTTGTGTAGCAGAGGCAGCTGGTGGCAAGAAAGGCCCAAAGAAAGGCCCGGAACCCAGTGTCGGATGACCCGAGTTCGAGTCCTGATCAGGCTGTGCACTTACTGAGATGGACCTAAGCAAACCCCTTTTTTCTTGTCCGCAATGACCACCTCACTAACACGGATACCAAACCCTGCCCTAATCTTCCAGGTTGGCTCCGAGAATCAAACATTTGAAGCACAACAGATGCTATTCTGTTAGCCCCGCGAAGGCGGTAACTACTGTCTCTCTGCTCCTCTTGGTGCCTTGCGCGTAGCAAGCATCGCGCTGGAGCCGGAATACGCCCTCTGAGGACGAAAGCAGAGGCGGGTGCAGATTACTGAAATGGGTACCGGTCTGAAAGTTTTCTACAAGGATCATCTCGGGGAATGGTGGAGGCTATCGGGAAAGAACAGAAAGGGAGCGCTGCGGCGCTGACGGGCACTAGTGGGCACCTCCAGACGGAGAGGGGGGCTGACCCCCAAGCTAAAGACCGCAGCTGGGCCGCCCAGGTGCAGTGAGGAAAGCCCGGGGCTGGGAGTCCGGAGGCGTAGACGCCACACACGGGACGCGGCACCGCCTGGCCGGCCGGGAGAAGGAAGGGGCAGGCGCCGCCAGGGCCCAAACCTCCGGTAGCCGCAACCTCCGCCGTCGGGTAGGGCCGGGCCGCCAGCCGGGCCTGGCGCAGCATCAGTGCCCGCTGCCGCTTCCGCTCGATGCTCGCCCGCACGGAGGCAGTCAGCTCAGCTGGCTGTTCTGAAACCGCCGGTTCCTGCGAAGTTCCCTCCGCCGCCGCCATCTCCAATTCTGACAACCGAGGCTCTAGCACAGCGCACGCGCATTGGCGCCTCGAAGCGCTCCCACAGCCCGGTCGCCGGGCCAGCACCGCCTCCGCGCGGGCTCCATTGCGAGCGAGCGCGCCTGCGCATTTTGAGGACGACCCGGCGGACGGGAGGGACCGTGGGCAGTCTGAGCGCTCGTGGGGGCCGGGAATATCTGCTGGCTGGTAGCCTGGGAGAAGGGTGGCTACAGAGATCGTTTTTTAGGACCTGGTCATCTTTAAAATAATAGTGTCGCTTGGTGGTTCAGAATATGGGCTTTGGAGTCAGACCTACATTAAGTGCTAGCTCTGACATTTACTGTATGCGTGATCTTGAACAAGTTATTCACCTGAGTCTAGTTTCTTCAGTAATAAAATGAGCATAATATAACGGAACCACTTCTTGGGTTGTTGGGAACATTGGATACAAAGACTTTCAACACAATGCCTGGCACATAGAAAGCTTCCCAAAATGATGGCAGTTCGTAGGAATAGTAGTGTCAATCAAGAGAGATGAATACATGATTGATCTGAATTTACTTTGAAGGCATGGCCTAGGGGACGGAGCCTTAGATTGCAAATGAGGACACCCGGGTTCATACTCTCCCTTGCTGTGTGGTCTAGGCAAATGCAGCACCCATTACCAAGGCTAGTGTGCAGGAGTTTAGCTATCTTTTCCATGGAATATTTCTTCAGTGTGGATGAGCTGCCACCAGGGAAACAATGGGTTTGGATTGGGGCCAAATCCTGACTCCCCAAAAGTGTGGCAAACTGAGCAAAAGAAGCATTGCATGTTTTTACAAAAATGTATTCTTTTTTATCACAAGTAAAATTGAATTGAAACCAGAAAGCATTAAGTTCTACTCATTACATATACCATTTAAGCTAGTTCTCAGAACAACCTGACACACTGAGGTTTCCCACTAATATTCAGTGGTTAAGGCTCGAGAAGCACAACCTAGTGGTTCTAATCTATAGATTAAACATATATTTAAGCTGGAGAACCTTATATAAAGGAGATAAGTGCTCAGATCTTCTGGTTGAACTAGATATAGAGACTTCAAGCCGTTCCTATTCCCTTTCCCCTCAGATCCCTCTTTCTCCCTATCCACTGATCTTGTTCAGATGATAAAATCTCAAATTCCATGTAACACCAAAAGCACAAGCAACAAATTTTTTTAAAAAAACAGATAAATTGGATAAATTGAAAACTTGTGCATCAAAGAACACTACCAAGAAAGTGAAAAGACAACTCACAGGAGAAAATATTTGCAAATCATATATCTGAAAAGGGTCTAGTATTCAGAATATATAAAGAACTCCTATAACCCAATAACAAAAAGGCAACTCAGTTTTTAAATGAGCAAAGGACTTAAATAGACATTTTTCTAAAGAAGATACACAAATGGCCAGTGAGCATATTAAAAGATACTCCTCATTAGTCATGAGGGAAATGCAAATCAAAAGCACAATGAGATACCACTTCACACCCAATAAGATGACGAGAATTAAGAAAAAAGTAGAAAATAGTAAGTGTTAATAAAGATGTGGCGAAATTAGAACCCTCACGCGTTGCTGGTGGGGATACAAAATGATGCTGCTATAGAAAACAATTTGGCTATTCTTAGTAAAGTTAAACATAGAATTACCATCTGAGTCCCAGCAATTCCGCTCCTGGGTATATACCCAAAAGAACTGAAAATAGGTGTTCAAACAAATACTTACAATTTTTCATAGCAGTACTATTCACAACAGCCAAAACCTTGAAACTACCCAAATACCCATCAAATGGTGAATGGATAAATAAAATGTGGTATAGCCATACAAAGGAATATTATTCAGCCATGAAAGGAAGTTAAATACAGATACATGCTATAATGTGGATGAACCTTGAAAACACTATGCATTTCTTTTGTATGAGACATTCAGAATAAGCAAACTCATAGTGACAGAAAACAGATTAGTGGTTGCCAGGAGCTGAGGGAAGAGGGGACGGGGGAGTCACTGCTTAGTAAGTATGGGATTTCCTTTGGGGTAATGAAAATGTTCTAAAACTAGGTAGTGGTGATAGTTGCACAGCACTGTGAATGTACTACATGTTACAATGGTAAATTTTATTTTATAATAAATTTATTTAAAAACAACTCAAATTCTGACTGGACCCAGGCAGGTAATGGAAGTTAATGAACCTGGCCAGGTGTGGGAGTTGGGCAAACTGGAGTGTGAGGGCACCTCTTAAAGGGGGCAGCTACTACACAACTCCCGTGGGTAGTTGCCAAGACAGAATTGGGCCCATTGTTGCCAGATTGCCCAATACTTCAAGAACAGTTTGCTTCTCAAACTTTAACACACTCAGGAGTCACCTGGTGATCTTGTTAAAATGCAGATTCTGATTCAGTAGGTCTATAGCAGGACCTGAGGATGTGCTCCCTGGTGGGACTGTAGCTCCACTAGCCACACTGAATAGTCAGGGTCCCGCTCACAGGTTCTCAAACTGTGAAGCACATTGGAAGCATCTGGAGAATTTAACACTGATGCTTAAGCCCCACCCACAGAGATCTGGTGTCATTGGTCAGGGATGGGTTCTGGGCATCAGGATTGTGTACAGAACGCTCCCTACCCCCACACTCCCACACCCAGATAATGCTAACAGGCAGCAAATTTTGAAAGCAAGAAACTTAGATGACCCCTCCAGACTCTACCAGCTCGAAGAGTCTCTGAGGCTGTGCAACATTTCTAGAGAACAAGGTAGCAGTTCTCCCCCAAGGTAATCTTTTGAGAATAATTAGCCCCGAGAACCTCCTCCCCAAGGAAGCATTCCAAGCTTGAACTCTGAAGGATGTGGACCACAGCTCAGATGCCGTGCAGGCCCCGGTGTTTTGTAACTGTTGACAACAGTGTTGGGTCTTTTATGGGTCACTCCCTCTCCTTTGATTTCCTGACCTTTGTTAGCAAGTTTCATGTAACTGGGTCTGAATTGTTAGCTGACACCTCAACCAAGCTACAATGAGACTCCTCCTTTAGAGAAAGAAAGAAAGAAGAGTACATGCCCCGATCTGTACATCCCCACAGAGTGACAGAGGCTATAGGGCTTGTCCCGAGCACAGCAGCATGAGTCATCTCAGTGGGGGCACAAAAGGAAAACACACAAGAATAGACCAGTGGATGTGTGCTCGCCTCGCCCCATTCACAGGCTCAGGGAAAACCCATGACTACATCTATCTTCCTGCTTTGTGCCTCTCTCATCTCCCAGACCAACTGTGATCCTAGCTGAAAGAGGGGTAATTAACAAAGCACAGAAAGAATGGAAAGCCCTAACCCGAACCTGAAAAAGAGCAGGCAGGTAAGAATGGAAACCAGGAGGGTAATGAGAAATTTGGCTGTGTTTCCTGACAGGGCCTCCTTTCTAGGAGCATTACTGGGGTTATTCATGCCGAGATGACAGGATGTGACCATATCTGTCTTTATTATCTAGTAAATAGTACGTGTGTGGCTTTTTCATTTTTATTTCCCCCAATTCCCTGGGGCTTTATCCTTAAAGTGGTCACTTTGAACATCACTGGTGTAAATTCACAATCGGAGAACATTTGGGGGGAAGAAGCATGCCGAGGGGGAACCTTCTGGGACCAGGATGCAGCAACTCAGAAATTAGCCTGATCCCGTTGACTTAAGCTGTATGAATTTAGTAATCCAGGAAATGCAGCCTCTTTTTGCTGTGATTGACCAGCAAAAGATAAAGGGATTGAGGCAATTTCAACCTCCCTGAACCAAAAGATAAAGGGATTGAGACACAACATCATATTGGAAGTTTGATCAATAAAATGTGTGTGCAAAGTGATTTAGAAAACATCTGAAAAGACTTGCAAGACTTTTCTTTCCAAAGGCAATAAATTCAACTAAGGACAGTGCCTGGGAAAAATGTAAACACTGGAAGCCAAAATCCTGTGTCACTCATGGACCTTCCCTACTCTGCATTCCCCAGATCCTGAATATGGCCCAGGGGACCTTGCCTCTTACTGCCTCTTCCAGGAAACGTGCCCTGACTCCCTGCTCTGGCTGCCTATGAACCTCATATGTGCTGGTGCAGTGGCACTTACCACACCAGAGGTGACACCTACCTGCTCTCCTTACTAGATTATCAGGCCCTTGAGAGCTGGGACTGTCTGATTCATCCCAATATCTCCAGGGCCTAGCACGGTGTCTGGCACAGAGTAGCTGCTCAGTAAATGATTGTGGAATTAAACAGAATGAATAATACTGAATGAGCCTCGCTGGATGCTTCACCAGCACTGAAAAGCTCAAGATCCAAAGCTGAACCCTATGACCACCTTGCTTCTGCTTATACACCTGTGGTGACAGGAAATACTCTACTTCAGAACAGCCTATTCCACTGTTGTCTAGATTGGACCCTTACTTATTGCAATAACAATAATAGTAACATTAAGAATAGCAAACACTCCTGTTGTGCTTGCTATATGCCAGGTGGTTTTTAAAACATTTTCAATTTATCAATCTAATTTTCATAACTACGCAATGAGTATTTCCACGAATCCCAGTTTATAAATGAGACAACTAAGGCACAGAGATATAAAGTAACTTGTTCAAGGTCATCAGCTGATAAGTGACAGAGCTGGGTTCAACCAGGCACACAGCCCAGCCCCGGTATCAATAGTCAGTCACTAAACTTTAAATCTGTAAATTAGAACAAGTCTTCCTCTTACTTCTTCCAGTAGTGCTGTTCTGCCTGAGTTAGCGCAGAACTAGAATCAGAGACCAGATCCTTGCCACACCCTACGTAGCTGACCAAGTGGCTTGAAACCGAGAGGGCTGGCTGGCTGAAGCCTGGTGCCAGAGTTGTTGGCCATCTCGGGTCCGGCCAGGGGAGGATGAATGTGGATGAACTCCAGTCCACATAATAGGGTTATAGACTTGTGGTTTCCTGTTTCCTTATTACCCCCAATTGGGGTTTTCCTTTCAATTACCTTTATAATAAATGTGGTTGCAGCTTCCAACCACAAACCACTTATATTTTACTGGCAAGTGCTTCCTCTAATAATTATAGTTCTGTTGAATAGGTGAACTATTTATCACCAGATACACTTGTTTTTACACTTTTTATAATGTTGGATGTCGGCTGCGTGTTTTGGGCCCCCATTCCTTCTCTGGCCCCACCCACTGCCTTAGTTTAGCCTTTACCATTTCTTGCCTGAACCGCCTCTACACTAGTCTCCCAGCCTCCAAACTGACTCCTGATCCGTTTCCCACATAGCATCATCTTCCTCAAGCACAGCTTGGACCATGCCATCCACCATTCCTCTGCTCAAAAGTCCTTTGTCCGTAGCTAATTCAAAGCTCCCATCACCTGGTGCCAGCAGGCCTTCGGGGGAATCCTCATTGAATTTTATGCTTCAGCCGAACTTTATACTTTAGCCAAACGGGACAAGTTTGCATTTTCTAGACATGTCTTGCATCCCTCTGTTTCTGGGCTTTGCTCACGCCATTTGCTCTCTCTACAAGTATTTCGTTTATACGATCACTCATTTCCGTGATCTCATTTATATATTCACAGATGAATACACAAAGCATTCATGACAGGTTTTAAAGTGTCTCCCAGCTTTACTGAGATTTAATTCACATACTATCAATTCACCCATTCCAAGTGTACCGTTCAATCATTTTCAGTATATTAGAGTTATAGAACTGTGCAGCCATCACCACAATCAAGTTTAAAACTTTCTCATCACCCCGGAAACAAACCCCATATCCATTAGCAGTCACTCCACATTTCCTCTCAAACCCTCTCAGCCCTAGGCAACCACTAATCTGCTTTTGTGTCTATAGATTTGTTTATTCTGGACATTTCACATAAATGGACTCATACAATGTATGGCCTTTTGTGTCTGGCTTCTTTCACTTAGCATGTTTTCACGGTTCATCTATGGTGTACCAAGTATCAATATTTTATTTTTTTTAATTGCCAAATAATATTCCATTGTCTGGCTGTACCACATTTTACTTACCCATTCATCATTTGATAGACACTGAGTTATTTCCCCTTTTTGGCTAGTATGAATAACGCTATGGACATCCATGTACAAGATTTTGTATGGATCTCTCTTATCCTTTCTCTTGCGTATACATCTAGGAGTGGAATTTCTGGATCATACAGTAACTATGTGTTTAATATTCTGAGGAACTGCCAGATTTTCCAAAGCGACTGCACTATTTCATATTCCCATCAGCAATGTATGAGGGTTTCAATTTCTCCACATCTTTGCTAACACTTTTTATTATAGCCATCCTAGGGGGTGTGGGATGGTATCTCACTACGGTTTTGATTTGCATTTTGCCTTCATGATTAATGATGTTGGGCATCTTTTCATGTGAATATTGGACATTTGGAGAAATGTCTATTCAAGTCCTTTGCCCATTTTTTTTTTCATAGACAGCCTTTGTAGCTTTTTTTTTTTTTTTTTTAACAGGACTTTATTGGGGAACATTGTGTACTTCCAGGCCTTTTTTTCCAAGTCAAGTTGTTGTCCTTTTCAGTCTTAGTTGTGGAGAGTGCAGCTCAGCTCCAGGTCCAGTTGCCGTTTTCTAATTGCCGTTTTCTGGTTGCAGGGGGCACAGCCCACCATCCCTCGCAGGAGTTGAACCGGCAACCTTGTAGTTGAGAGGACATGCTCCAACCAACTGAGCCATCCGGGAGGCAGCTCAGCTCAAGGTGCCGTGTTCAATCTTAGTTGCAGGGGGTGCTGCCCACCATCCCTTACGGGACTCGAGGAATTGAACTGGCAACCTTGTGGTTGAGAGCCCACTGGGCCATGTGGGAATCGAACCCGCAGCCTTTGGAGTTAGGAGCATGGAGCTCTAACCGCCTGAGCCACCAGGCCGGCCCCTCCTTTGCCCATTTTTAAATTGGGTTATTTGTCTTTTTATTATTGAGTTGTAAGTATCCTTCATATATTGAGATATCCCAGGGTTTTTTATTGTTTTCTTTATGCTTTCTCTATTTTCTAAATATTCTACAATGATCATGAATTACCTTGGTAAACAGAACAGAATACATAACTAATATGTGATACCAACATATATGAAAATATAGGAATTGTCTTGATCAAATTTATCAAAGACATTAAACTGAAAAGAGTGACTAATGTGGTTTTTTGTTGTTTTTACAAAATTAAGATCCATTTCTGGAGGAATGGAGCTATGGGTCAAATATAAAATTAACTGGGATACATGTGGATTTCCACATTTCAGTTCAAAAATTCTGTCAGGGTATTTGATGAAGTGGTCTCTTTCTGCATATGTGTGTGGAGGGGCGGAGGGTGGCATTAAATGACCTTTAGGACCACACCACCTTCAACCTTCAATGTCTGTGTTTGTCAGGTTAGATAGGAGTAGACCTCTCTTGAGAAAGGTTAATGAAAAGACAATCAGAAGGTCTCGGTGTCCCACAAACTCAGTAGGAACCAACATGAGACATAACTGATAAAAAGAGATGATGTGATTTGAGGTGACAAGAAAACAGAGTTCCGAAACTGAGGGAAGTGTCTGTCGCACTGTTTTGAGCTGCCCAGACCACATCTGGAGCTTGTGCCCACTTCCAGACACCATCCGTCAGCACCATCCATGTGGTTAGGATGGAGGAGAGGGCTAGGAACCCCAGCATAGGAGTAAAGTGCTGGGAGAGAGGCCAATCCAGATGATTCATGATCAAGGTGCCACATCTCCAAAGGACTCCTGGGGCAGAGGGCACAAATGTTGGTTGCCAGGCCTTTATGCTCACACTTAACTGGAGAGTCACAACAGTCTCACGGGGCTGGATTTCCTCTCACCTCAGACCACCAGACCCCCAGGGCCACACGCATGGCCTGCTCCAGTGGCCCCTCATCTCTCTGGAGTTGAAGACAGAAGTGACAACAGGGTAAGAGCCTGACCCAAGATCCACACTGCTGGGACAAGAAGGCCCCAAAGACCCTACAGGGGAGCAAATTCAAAATCCAAGCTCGTAATGAAAACAAAGTTGGGCACTTGCCTTTTAAATGTATAGAAATATCTTCACCTCCACAGATAAATAGGTTTGCAACATTTTCCTTAAAACCATAACTTAGTCTTTTCTTTTTCCTTTTTTGACAAAGACCTGATAAGAAAAATGTTTTTATATTTCTTTTTACAACAAAACCCACAAATAGCAGCACGTGTGCAATGAAAAATAGTGTCCTCAGTCATGCTGGTGTCTGGGACAACAGGGAGCTGAGAGGGCGGTTGGGACCGGGCTGCAGCAGGCCCCATGCGGCCAAGCCTTCCACTTTGTTAAAGAGGAACTAAAATTCTGGGCTTTTATGTAAAGTCTTCCCATTTGTAAATGTTGACCACTGATGTTTAGGAAGCATCATGCCGGCATGAAATCCTTCTACAGCATCTCTGCTGTGGTCTTAGCTCTGCTTGCATAGCCCCGGGATTGGAGCTCACACCCACAGAAGCAGCCATCTCTTTCTGTGGACTGCTCTCACTGCTAGGAATGGGTTCCTCAAATTAAATTGAAATCGATTTATTTATAATACACTGGCCCAACCACCCTGACTTGCCCGGCTTCTGCCATTAGTCCTAACCTTAGTCTCTAGGCCACTCCATTCATTCATTCTCACAATCATTCATTCACTCATGTACACACACACACAGACACAGACACACACCAGGGGGCTCAGTTGCACAGCATCTGTTGGACATGTTGGATCATGATATGAGTTCCTCATGAGTGGAAAATGTGTTTTGTCTGAGTCTCTTGGAGCCTCCTTCCCACATAAGGCCTGGAACAGGGAGGCCCAGAGACCCCTGCCCTGGGTGGGAACACTGCAGCCTCCCAATTCCTCTCCTGCATAAGGAAGTTCCTTTGTGGACCTTGTGTGTGACTCTCCTGGGCAGCAGCGTGGCACAATGAGCAGGAACCCAGGGATTTCTGGACCCTACACAACTCACTGATGTCCTAGCCTAGGCCTCCCCACGTGTTAAGTAGGGGCGGTAATACCCACTTCATGGGTATTTTGAGGTATTTGAGGGAAAAGTGCTACACAGTGTCAGCATTCTGAGGAGTGGTATTGGCTTAACGTGGAAGGAATTAGTAGCCTCACCGGGCTAGGTTTGAAAACAGGATCAATAACTTTGGGCAGACCATTGAATCTCAACGAGCCTCTATTTCGACGTCATCTATAAGACTGCCTGCTCTACGGGCCTGTTCTTTGGATCCAAAATTAGAAATGATGGCGCACAGTGTCCTGCACTGGAGGTGCCAGGAACACGTAGCTGTTGTTGCTGTTACTGATAACCAGTAGAGGGCACCAAACTATTCCATAATTGAAACCCTCCTGGTGGCCTGGCCACAAGCCTAAGGAAGCCTTTATACAAAGGCTGCGGTAGATCAAGTAGGAAGGTTTGCGCTGCGCGCACGCACACACACACACACACACACACACACACACACACACACACACACACACACACACTTTTTTATTGGAAAACTTAGAAATTACACTTTACATTGTACTATGTGGAGGGGGGATCACCTATTAACAAAAGCAGCTCGGAGTAGTGGAAACAGCACCCTAAAGAAGAAGGCTCTCGGAACAGGGGTTCTTGTCCTTGTCTTGTGTGACCTTGGACAAGTCCCTACCTCTGTCTGGACCCCCTTTTGAAGCCCAAGAGGGTCGGACCAAGTGATCTCTAAAGGACCTTTTAGCTGTCTATGACTAAGATTCTGGGACAAATACATTTCATGAAACATGTAGGTGGTGGCGGTGGTGGGGGGGCGGTGGACAAAACGACCTCTGGATGCCCTCTGTGGGGCTGGGATTTGATGATTTATACACAGGCAAGGGAAGCCACATATGCCTAATCCTGGCCTTACAAAGGAGTGCGGTTAGGGTTGTTGGGTGGTGGCGATGTTTTTCTGCAAGTGCACACGATGCTTATCATCTTTTGTGCGAGTTGATGTGGAAGCCACGGAGACCACCCAGCGTGACAAAGAAAGGAATTCTTGTCTGCAGTTGACAGCCCTCAGGTTGACGGCTTTCCATTTGCCCCGGAGGCTGTCACTCGCAGAACAATGGCAACAAGCAGGGTGGCTCTCACCTGAGACTAGCTCTGCCGCCAAGGGGGAGGAGGGTCAGTCCAGGATTGGGGGGTGGGTGGCTGTTGTCTTTCCTCACAGGATATGCGGGCTGTAAAGATCGCTCCCGCCTGCAGTAGACGTGCTTGGAGAGGCCATGGAGGATTATTGTGCACGTGGATGGTGTCTCACTGGGAAAGCAGCAAGCGAGACATTACTCTTCATTTAAAAAATTATAATGAATTACTGATACATACAAAACAACATAAATCGATCTCAAAAGCATTATGTTGAGTGAAAGAAGCCAGACACAACAGAGTACATACTGTATAATCCCACTTCTATGAATTTCTAGAGCAGACAAAACTAAGCCACCATGATAGAAATTAGGTCGATGGATGCTTCCTTAGGAGAGGGAAAAGCTGACTGCACAGGGACGTGGACATTTGTAGGGGATGGAAACATTTACGCTTGACTGAGTGGCGATGACGTGGGTGTACATACATAACCTTTGTAAAACTCTGAACTGTACACCTAAAATCATTGCATTTTACTGTTCACAAATTATACTTAATTAACATTGATAAAAACTGAATTGCAAAATACAGTTTAATGACTTTCCTCATTCTCAAAAGAAATACATGTTCACACTAGAAGACTGAAAAAATGCAGATGTTTTATAAAAAAAATAAAAATCATTCATAATGCCATTACCCAGAGGTAAATACAGTTATCATTTTGATATTTGAAATAAAGGTGTCAGACCTTTATTTTCACAAAAATGAAATCATATAGGCTTGTTATCTGCACTATCATTTATTTATGTACTGAATTGGCAATACAGGTACATACTTAAAACTTCAAAAGGTACAAAAGAGCATAAATTAAAACATAAATCTCTCTCCTAGATCCCCTCCCCAGAAACAATTACTCTCACCATTTATGTGTATATTTTTCCTAAAGATATGTTATGTATTTACAGTCATATATGCATGATGAGCCTTAAGAGGAAAAAAAAGGTAGCATACTGTACACACAATTTACACCTGTATCAACCTGTATTTTTAATATAATATGACAACATGAATATCTTTTCATGTCATTAAAATTTTTCTACAGTCATTTTTAAACAGACTTTTGATTGAAGTAGAACATAAAAACAAACATGCAAAAATTATAAGTGTAAAGTTCAAAGTGTTTCTACAAATTAAATCTACTTTTAGATCCAGTACCAATATAAAACAGCCGCATCCCAGAAACTTTTTGAACCCACTCAAAAGTAACGACTATCCTGACTGCTAATTTCTAATGAGTTTTACCTGGTTTTTGAGCTTTATATGATGGAATTATACACTATTTATTCTTATGTCTGTATTCTTTCACTCAACAGAGTATGAATAGGATTAATTCATGTTGTGGCGCATAGCAACAGTTCATTCACACTTGTTGCCATATAGTCTTCCTTTGTATAAATATATCACAATTTATTTATCCATTCTGCTGTTGATGGACATGTGGGTTGTGTCCAGGTTTTGGCTAGTACAGGTGTTATGAACATTCTTTAGATGTCTTTTGGTGAACATACGTATACATTTCTGTTGCATACTCGTATATGCGTAGGAGTGCAATTGCTAGGTCATAGAGTATGCATACATTCAGCATTAGCAGAAAAAGAAAAGTCTCCAAAACAGTTGCACCAATTTACACTCTCTTCTGCAGGAGAATTCCAGCACTCTAACATCCTCACCTACAGAATCAATTGGAATGGCTACATAGCATTTCATTACATGGATCTGCCATACTTTCCTTGTTTTCCACAGTTCAGGGTTCCTGACTCTTTTTATGCCATAGACATAGTGGCGCTCTGATAAAGCTTGAGGAGCCCTTCTCAGAATATGCCATTGTCAAATATATGAGCTTCATTATTAACTCATGAAATGATAACATCTAGCAGTAGGTCTAATAATCACAGCAACTTCAAAATTCCAAACTGAACATAAACATAAAAATGTTTATTGCCCTTTTGTGTTGCTTTTCCTATGAAATGTATATCTTAGTTTTTGCCAATTTTTAAAATAACCTATTGTTTTTGATTTTTTATAAAAACTCCTTGTGTGTTACAGTTATTAATCATCTCTGTGAAATGTTATAATTCTTTCATTTGTCATTTAGCTTTGCCATTTTATGTTTTTTAATAACGACCATTTATTTTTTAAATAATAGGTTTATTGAGAAATAATTCACATACCATAAAATTCACCCTTTTAAAGTATATAATTTAGGTTTTCAGTACAAGTATATTCACAGAGTTATGAAACCATCACCATCATCTAATTTCAAAACATCTTCAACACCCCAGAAAGAAACCTCAAACTCATTAGTAGTCATTCCCCACTCGTCCAGACCCTATCTCCTGGTACCACTAATCTATTTCTATTCCTATTCTGTATAGACTAACAGTACTTACCTATTCTGGACATTTCATATAAATACATGAACATACACATACACTATGTGATTTTTTTGTGACTGGCTTCTTTTACACAGCATAATATTTTCAGGGCTTATACATGTTCTAGTATCTGTCAGTACCTCATTCCTTTTTATGGCTGAATAATATTCCACTGTCTGGGTATACCAGATTACATTTATCCATTTATCAGTTGATAGAAAGTGGGTTGTTTCCACTTCTCAGCTATTATAAATAAGCTGTTATGAACACTCATGTACAAATTTTTGTATGTATATATGTTTTAATTTTTATTGGGTCTATACCTAGGAGTAGAATTTCTGGGTTATATGGTTAATTCTATATTTAACATTTTGAGGAACTGCCAGACTGCTTTCCAAAGTGGCTGCATCATTTAAAACTCCCATTAGCAATGTATGAGGTTCTCATGGTTTTTAATACATAAAATTTTTAAATTTTACATATAAAATAAAGCAATGTTTTCTTCATGGTTTCTGTCTTTGAGTCATTCTTCGAAAGGCTTTCACTATTGCAAAATTCTAGAAATAGTCATATGTATATTTGTTTTTCCTTTCTGTAATTAAAAACTTAAAAAAACCACTTACATTATGCAATGCCAGGTCTTCCTACTTTTCTTGCCATTTTGATACACTTCTTAATCCAGTTCTGTCTGCCTTATCATTAGTGGCAATGTTTCCCAGATTCTGGCCTCAGTTTTCAGAGGTGTGGTGAATTGTTATTGGACTTGTTTCTTCAGAAGTTTTTATGGTTGTTTCAGATACTTCTAATCAAATGCCTTTTCTCTTTGAGGCATATAATTTTTAAAGAAAGTGCTCATTTGAATGCATTTTTCAGTGGTATAAATACCATCAGAATTGTAAAAGGCTATGGATGGTGCTCTGGACACACTTTACTTCATGAGTCCTATCTTTTCCTGTGTTGTTGTCTTTAGAGTAGACGGAAGCTCTGTGTTTGGTGAGAAGACAAAGACTAGCCAGACAGGTGGTGAAGGGACTAGGAAAGCTATGAGAAGTTTGAGAGTCTTTGGGGAACATTCATTACGTTTTCTGGCCTGTCCCTTTTTTTTTTTTTTTCACTCTCTCCACTGCCTAAGAAACAAAAAGTGGACTGTTTCTGCTTATAATGGTGTAACCAAGCCTCACATGTCCAACTGTTCATAGCATTTTTATTCTGTTTTATCCTTACTACAACCCAGGGCTCCTTAGCTCCATTTCACAGATGAATAAACAGAGCCCCTGAGAGGGAGGGTAAACACTGAAATCATATGGCTAGGACATGGTAGAGCTGCATCTTAACAGTCCAGGACTCCTGACTCAAAGCCTCGAAAACCCCTGTTCTGCAAGGAAGGAGGGTCAAAGGTCCAGGGTGTGTACACATACAGCCCTCAAAAGGAATGTGGGGTTTTGTGGTTTGGGTTTTCTTCCCCTTTCTAAGCACGCTTCGCATGCCAGCAAAGGGTGTGCGTCTGTGTGCTGGGGGGGTGGAAGGGGGTGAGTTGCAGGGTTGCATGTCACTCCTAAGCCATTTTATAAAGGAGGTCAAAGCATGGAAGCTGTGATGAAGATCTCACAAGCCCCTTCTGGTCGCCTAGTGTCTCATCAGAGCCGAGCTTCTGACTTAAAATGAGACACTACCTGACGGTGGGAACCGGGCTTCACTTCCATGTGACATGACTCATTAAGAGGTTTATTATGATCTGTACATGTGCTTCAAATTCTTTTGTGACAACAGAGATAAACTGCTTCGTGGGCTCAAAAATAAAAAGTAGAAAGATAAAATCTTTGCATACCTGTGACAAGGTTTATTTCAATGTGAAGTGTCCTTTACAGGGAATAAAAAAGTTTTTCTGGTCAAATGCTTTGAGCAAATGCTACAAATTGCACAGCCCTCTTGGAGATTCACAGTGAAAATTAGTATATCTGATGCTCCAAGAAGTAGAGCAAGGATGAGTCCTGTTGAATACTTTACCTTGAGGTTTACCTGATGTCTCTAACCACTGAACCCTTTCCTCAGATAATCCGAGACTTCCTGCCAAGTGCCAGCTCCATGCAACCCAGCTCTGCATAGGGCTGCTATAGAACATATGCTTCTATTACATGTTTACTGGTAACAATCTGAATATTTTAAAGCATTTATACATTCCTCCATTAATTCCAATTTACGACCTTGAACAAAGCTGTTTTTGAGCCTAAATAAATGCAGGTTAAATTCTATTACAACAAACCCTAAGAGGCTACCCAAATTCTTTGACATTTATGCTGTGCTTTTAAATGTATCAAATATTCCTTGTTATAAGTGTACTATTTTTAGAAACAATGCTTTTTTGATCACACAGGTATTTTTATTCTGTAATAAATTTATTGTAATATACTTTCATCTGTATTGCACTTACTGAGTGACTAGGTATCTCTATTAATATTCATAAAATATTTTCAAATTTTGTCAGTATTATATCATCATTAATTTTTATTGAAGTTGCATATGTAAATTTCATGAAAATATGTAAGTGGATTTTTTCCTTTGGGACATTAAAATATTTCTGAATAGAATCTTCTTTTATTATAAGAATAACTGATGAGCCCTTTTAAAATTTTAGAAAATATAGAAAAGCAGAATAAAGTCCATTATCTATTCTCTTGAATATAACAATTATTACTGTTTTCATCAAGTCTTTTCTTCTATGCATATACAGTTTTTAGACAGTTGAGATCCCACTGTGTAATGTTGTCTCTTACTTCATTGATTTAACATTATAGCAAGCGTATTAGCATTTGTTTTTTTATATTTGATGAATGGATAAATAAAGAAAACAATTTAAGATGAGACTCTGGCTTCCCAGAGATGGTGGTGGTTTTGATGATTTGGTGTCCAGAGGAGTGATTACGATATTCCTCACAGAAGGCAGAGAAATGCGGGGCTGTCTTAGATATGATCCTGAGCATCCGTGAGGCCCCTCTTGGTCCCCAGCAGGCCCCCTCCCCATAGCCGAGTCCACTTGGGTTCCCCTGCAAACTCCTCCAAGCCCAGGTGCTGAGACCATCCCTTCCCTTGGTCAGACTTAAATCAAAGGACCAAGGTTAGGAGGAACAGGTGAATTCTTTCTTTATGTTATGGAGAAAATCTAGATAAATGAACTTCCCTCGACTACCAAGTTTTGCTTTTCCTTTTCTCCCAAGTTGATGAGAATATGAACAATTGCATGTTGCCTTATAGTTTGGATTCAGGGTAAAATGCATAATTTAATGTGGTCCTTGAGAGCCTTTTACAGATGAGGTAGTTGAGACTCAGGGGGCTTACGTGATTTGGCCAAGACTCCTTTCAGCTGGTGAATGACAGATCCAGAATCCCAGACCTGGTCTCTGGCCCTTCCACTTTTCTGTGCAGATCTGCGCCCCTGCTTTCAGGCAGGCATCAAACACCATGTAAAATGTTAGACAGAAGCACAGCTGTCCTTGGCTGTGTGGAACTGGAAGATATTTCAATCCAGCAGAATTAATGGGCTTATTACAAAATCCTTCTAATTCCTCAGTCAACTCATCTGAGCCCTCGTTCTGGGTCTTCTGTTGTTGGGTTTTCATCTGTGGCTGACAGATGCTGCACATGCAAAATAAAAAACATGTGGGGCTGGGAGGTGCTTTGGTTTTCATAATGGCCACAGGTGTTCTGGTTTGCCTTTCTGCTTCGCCCTTTTTACACTTTGCTAGACGACAAAGACACAGCAGTGAAGACTGGTTTGCCTTTCTGAGGTTTTACACACCTAGGAGAGTTTGCTGCACAGGGCAGCTCTCACTGGCCTGCCCGTGTTTCCCCTGGGAAAGTAGGACTCTCAGAAATAGCTCCAAAACCTTGAATCTGGAGGGTAGTTGAGGTTTAAATCTGAATAAGAAAAGCTATTCATTCATTTATTTATTTATTTAATTTTATTAGAGTGAAGTTAAGAGAGAATTCTAACCAGGCCACGTGTGAGACTAAAGTTGGAATTTGCTGGTGACAGCCAGAGAATAGTGAGAAAGGAACCAAATTGTTTGCATTTGTTTCTTTAAAACAGATAAACTTCACCACAAAACACATGCCCTTTGCCATTTGGCACCATTACAAATAAATGTAGTTTCCCAAGCTAGAGGCTAATACGGCCCCAAATAGAACCCTTCAGTCTTTTATTCTTGTCCCTCAGGTTTTCCAGAAAGATAGGGTTGGAAGACATGTCATTTCCCAGTCTGGGTCTCAGCTCCCTCTGCTGTAAAATGAAGGATTTTGAACACACAGCCCCTGAGGGTCCTCCTAGTATTAGTTTCTATTATTTTTATATAAATTCAACTTAAGAAACAGCATGGAACACTTATCCTATGGCAGGTCTTGTTCCCAGCTCTGACAGTACTTTAGATGCAATTTCCTGCTCGCAAGGAACCACTGTTCACCAGTGGAGAGACTTGTAATACAAAGCCAAGCGCGGTGACAGACGCTGCAGAGAACCAAAGGAGTAATGGAAGGAGGAGTCTGTCCAGAAGAAAAGACAAGGAAAGATGTTGTGGAGGAGATCACATTTGACTGGGCCTCGAAGGATGAGAAGGATTTCAACACATGGAGACGGGAAGGAAAGGAATTCTAGGCAGGGGAAGAGCATGAGCAGAGGCAGGGAAGTCGGCAAGAGCGAGGCCAGGCCACATTAGCGTGAGATGGGCATGCCTGGGACACAGCACCTGAGCAGGGTCATTAGGAGGCCTGGAACACTAAGGCAGGGGGTGTGTAGTTCATTGCGTGGGTACTGGGGAGCCATTGAAGACCTAAGGAAGAGGTGTAATGTCATTAGACTGTACTTTAGGAATAGTAATCTGACAAAATGGGCATATTGATTTTCCTAAAATCCCCCCAGGTGGTAAATGGATGTGCTGAGATTAGATGTCACCCAGGCTAACTCCCCAGCTTGTGTATGTCACTCTCCAAGAAGGCCATAGAAACATTCTAGATGAGCTTCAACTCTACAACTGCTATGTTTAGACACCAGTGTCCCATCCCCCAACCTCAGGGGCCTTTGGTTTTCTCCCCTGTAAAATGGGGGTTATTATTAACATTTCCCCCCTCTAGGGCTGCCGGAGGATTAAATGAGATGACGAGGGTGAATCTCACAGCAGAACTTGGTATGTGGCTGCACAGGGAGTTCCCATCTTGTGAACTAATGCCACTGCTGCTCACATGGCCTGTGGGGATGCTTCTCAGCTCAGCATTGCTCCACTTGGAATCAGCCAGCATGTCTTTTGCGGACATGCCTAAGAGAGAGATGTGCATTTTTGTCATTCTGGGGTTATTTCTGACTCTCTGTCTGTGTTATCTTCTTTAAATGTTGATGGAAAACCACGGTTACATAACATCAATAAGCCATTTTTTTAAACTCCTAAGAGAAAACGGTGAGCAATAGAGGGAAACTGATGAGCCTGGGCTACAAAGACAAGATTCTGAAACTTTTCCCATACTGTCCCTTCACCTGCGATAACTTCTGTTCCAAGTACAAAAATTCCAACAGCAACTATGCAATGGGGTCTTCAGTGTAATAGAAAGAACATAGGAGTTGGGGAATTCAAACCTTATTTACACTAACTTTGGCCAGGACTTTTCCACTGGATGAGCCTCAGTGGTGTGTGTTTTTCATCTGTAAAATGGGGATAATATTATTTTCCCTACAGATCTCAGAGTTGTCACGTGGGTTGCAAAGAAAGAATCAGGGACCAACGTAAACATTACCTATTCCCTCTCTTATTTTACAGATGAGGAAATTGGGACCCAGAAAAGGCAAGTTACCCGCCCAAGATTGCCCAATGAGTCAGTAGCTGCACTGGGGCTGGAACTCAGCCTTCAGGAGAGACCCCTTTTCTCTATAGCGAACTCAGCCTTCAAGAGAGACCCCTTTTCTCTATAGCAGACTGTTGAGATGTATGTGATAAAAACCATAATATACTATGGGGAGGCTGGATGGCTCAGTTGGTTAGAGCGCGAGCTCTTAACAACAAGGTTGCAGGTTCAATTCCCGCATGGGATGGTGGGCTGCGCCCCCTGCAACTAAAGACTGAAAATGGCGACTGGACTTGGAGCTGAGCTGCGCCCTCCACAACTGGATTGAAGGACAACGACTTGGAGCTGATGGGCCCTGGAGAAACACAATACTCCCCAATGAAATTAAAAAACAAACAAAAAAAACCCACAAAAAACCCCCCAGAAAAACATAATATAGTATGTAAATGTCATTTGAGGTCAGTTGCCTTAATGCTGGCTAGGCCTTGGTCTACCTGACTGTATCTTTTTCTAAAGTTCTGTCCAGAATGGACGCAAGCCCAATTCTCTGCTTTTTGGACTCCGAAGGAAGGGTGTGGAGTATTTGGATTACCCCTGCAACTTTGGGCCTCTGTCCCTTTCCCCTCCTGACCACCGCTGCTCACAGCAGTGACTTCACCCACCCCTCGGTGCCCCTTCATCAGGAATGCAGGGAATTAGCCCTGTGCATGAGGCCACTTGACCTTCTGCAGGGTGACACGGCGATGGGGACAGGGAGCAGAGAACCTTTTAATGGCAAATGATTCTTACCTGGATTGGGTAAACATTCTTTAAACGCACACATAACTGTCAAATATTTGTCTCCCTGACTTAGACTTGATTCTTTCCGAGTTGTATGAAACTGGAAAACAACTTGGGAGGTTTCCAATAAAATGTTTACCACAATCCACAATGAAATGTCTTCTTTCTTTTTACCTATCATTAAAAATAAAACAACAGAATACGCTATCTGTCGAAACAAGGCTATTTACATCCTGTGGGGGGAAAGTGGTGTTTGAATTAGCAAGAACAGGCAGAAAGGAGATCTGGCCATGTTATTCTACTAAAGACTCAACACTCTATTTCCCTTCTCTCATATCTAGAGATATGCGTACCAAGAATAACCAAACAAACAAACAGTAGGATTTAAAGGAATCAATCAGTTTTTACTTAAAACAACAGAGCTGGTCTAGAATGAAGTGATAACTACAGAGAAATCTCCTGGGAACTAAATACTTCCCTTTACCAGTGAGTTTTGTACTTTCATTTACTAATTAGCAACCTTTCATTTCAGCTTGAAGAAACTCTTTCAGCAGGAGGATTCTTATTCAACCCAAGTTTCCCATGATGGTTGCAAAATGATAATCTTCCAACTCCTGCACTCCCTTTACATTTCCTCTTCCCTGTGTATTCATCCATTTATTACTGATCTATTGATCAATACAGATTCATAGATTCCTATTTTTTCAATGGCTTATGATTCCTTATTTTCTTAATTATTTTGATGATCAAATTATTCCAGATTTGGCTGGTGGGAGTTTCTTGAAGCTGATTCTTATGTCCTTTTGACAAACCCCCCTCATTTTTTTGAGCACTGCCTTACTTTCCAGCACAAGCTGTACCAAGCTCATCTTGTAAAAGAAAAGCATGGGGATTTGAAAAAAGCAAAGAAAGTGGAACTTACAATTTAATTATGATGAAGGCACATTGGCAATTAAAAGTATTAATTTAGAATAATTATTCTAAGTATTTAACACACAGAGAAATAACTATGCATAGAAAAAAGAAATGCCTAGAATAAGGTGCTAGAAAATAAAAAGAAACTCTACTGGGATTATGAGAATATTTTTCATATTGATCTTTTTTCTGTATATTCTAGATTTTATGTGGTGAGAATGTATTACTTTTGTACTGGGAAAAATTATGTAAAAGATTTTTTCGTTCTAAGAATAATGGAGTAAGCCAGCTATGAGAACATTACAAAAGGATTAATAAATACATTAACAAACACTAACAAAAATGTACTGAACACACTTCATCATCACCATTACACTATCAAAACAAAGCTTTCTGCTTTGTTACACTATCAAAACAAAGCTCAGACTGATACAGAACCAGGTCTTAGAAAATTTGGGCTCCTAGACCTGGTTCAGCCACGTACACCCGTAACTTTAGGCAAATGACTTCGTCAATTTGGGCCTCAATTTCCTCATCTGAAAAAGGAGATAATTTCTTCCTAGGAGTATATCAGCACTGTAATGAAACCACGTAGTGTATGAAAACTCCTTTAAAACACTACAAAGGTAAATGGTTTTCTTCAAGAGCTTTTTAAAAAACATTTGCTTAATGTGTTATTGAAAGGTTAAATTTTTAGCAGTTTCCTTTTTACATAAGTGGCAGAGAAGCCCTTTTGGGGTCCCTGTGAGCCCACTGAGTTCCATCTTACAGCCAAAGCAGCAGCATCTTAAGTCATGTTCCCCAGAAACAACCTGGGGAGAAGGATTTGTGTGAAAGTGATTGATTAGGACGCTCCCAGGCAAACTGGTAAGGAAGGAGGGAAGTAGGATCAGAGAGGAAAGGAGGCCCAGCAAGGGCACCTCATCAAACGAGTCACTCAGAGGATAACTTTGGCTCACCCCTCAAAGGTACTCTGGTGAAAGTCACACCCCAGTGTGGTCCTGGTCAGGGGCAAGGGAGTGGGAATAGTACTACCTCTATATCCATCGGTTACTGGCAACGGGACTGGGGTGGGCCACCTCCCTGGCACTGCCAGCTCTCTTGTGTTCAGGCAAAGCAGATTCCAACAGCTCTGACGCCTGTCTTCTGACAAAGAGATGGAGGAGTGGCCATAGGGAAGCTCCCGAATGGTAAAGGGATCCAAGTGGCTATGGGTAGAGCACTGACAGCTTCAGCCCAAAGAAGGCTGGGACATTCACAACAAAAGAAAGAAAGCGAGAACCAGTGTCACACACAGGACAGGCCTTTGGGAGGTACCACAGTGAGGTACACAGAGACGGGCCCAGAGGGTAAGCGACTTGCCCAGGGTCACACAGGTGTCAGTCAAGTTTCCAGCCCTGGTCTGTCTGTCCAAAGCCTGTGCACCCTCTGCTGTGCCATTTCGCTCACTACACCGGGACTAATGCCTTTTCTATGGAGGGCCACCCACAGGGACGCCTTCGTGAGCCAGTGAATCTTACAGACCCCCGCCTTCAGAAATTCCAGAGTCCCATATGTCCTCAGGATGGCTTTAGTGACCCCTTCCTTATAGTCACCCCTCTCCTCTTGAATTTGTCCAACACAAGGCACCAGAACGGATTGTACCACAACTTTATGAACTCCAAAGAGAGGCGCCTGTTTCAGATACAGGGTGGCCCGTCTCCTGGCTGCAAAGATGTTATTAGTGATTTGGGGAGAGTCAGTTAGATAAACAGGTACCATCTCAAACAAAAGACCTTGTGAGCTCATCTGCTTGTTTCTCCTTTATTGTGTTTAAAGGCAGTTTCCCCACATCCTGCTTTCTGAACATGAGCAAACATGTGAAGGAGCCAGACACACAGGAGCTCAAGTCACGCAGACCTCACGTCGAGCTAGAGCGCAATGGTCCAGAGCCCCAGTTCCATGGCCGGCCCTGCCACACACCAGCGGAGGCATCTTGGGTAAGACATCATCTTGTCAGGTCTGAGCATCCTCATTCATAAAGTGGTAGAGCCATCCCTCCCCCATAATGCTATCGTGAGGATCTATGACATATCTAGGGGGCCCCATAAAGTGTCAAGATCAACGTCCATGTAAAGGTACTGGCATCCACATTTGTTCTACCAGCATGATTTTTATAAAACCAAATGTAGACACTCCCCTTTCTTGGGATCATTGACCCAACATCCTGAGACACCCAGATACCAGCCAAGAGTTAGGATATAAATTTGTAAGGCCTCTGGGCAGCTGTACCAGGTGACATGAACCCATGCACCTTCCTCACAATGAAGCAAGTAGGCTCCAAGTGTATTTTCTTCTAGGCAAGCCTAACAAGCTTCATTATTGTGTCTGCTTTCTTAGAGGAGAAGCAAACAAAGACTCAAGAAGTTGGCCCACTGACCCTAGCCAAAAGCAATATTTAACAGCCTGACAGGAGAAATGTCCAAAAGAGTATAAATGACAGCTGTATTCACTTAAAATCATAGTCTGAGGTTGAAAGCCTACATATTCCAGGAGACCCTGGTGTTGGCAATGACTCAAGACTGAAGAATCAAGTTGCTTTGTGATCTGCGCTCTCTCTTTAAGAGTGCAGGGACAGAAAACTGACAGAAAAGTTGACAGAAAACTGTCCAATAACTGAGGAATTAAAACAAAAGCACACTGAAGAATAACAAAACCTAGGATGTTTAAATTGGTATTTTCTGAAATGAAAACACTTGATGCTGCTGCTGATGAGGTAAGACTGGTTCCAAAAAACCAAAAACTTTATAAATGTCTCAAAATGAAGAAAAGGTAAGGTGAATTTTAATGAAATGAAATATGACATTCTGCATCCACTAACAGTGTAAAATTTAAAAACTATACAGAAATGTGGAAAATTGCTTATGTTATTACATGAGAAACCACGACACTAAATTGCATGTACAGACCAAATACAACTGCCCACAACTATATGCCTAAGAAAGAGACTGGAAGGAATGTCACTATCTTTCCTTCTTTCCATCGCCTCCTTTCTTAGCACTTTACAGATAGGGAAATTGAGGCCAAGCGGCTGCCCCTGCTGCCGAGAACCTGTTGCTACAGTTTCCACATGGCCTGCAGGAGCATCTGAAGGGCAGAGTGGAGGAGGTGGTGACCATGCCACCAGGAGAGCCAGGTCACAGAAGACATCTGGGGCTGGAGTGCAGAGGGCTGCTTCAACATGTGGCTTTGGCACATGCATACTGAGCAATGGAAACTGCTCAGTGACAGGCCCTGAGGGACAGAGGCAGTCAGACCTGGTGTCCCCACACGCCCCACGCCCCCCACGCCACCCCCATCATGGAGCATATGGGAGGGAGAGATGGCCTCTGCCTGAAGTGGTCAGGGAAGGCACCAAGGAGGAAGTGGCGTTTGGACCCGGAAGCAGGGTGAGGACAAGGGGCATGCTGGAGCCAGTCTGCGCCAGCTCAGGAGAGCTGACTGCTAAATTGTCAGGAATCTGGCATGCCGGTGCTTAGACATAGCCATTATTAAAAATAAATGATATAAACTTACAATTTTATAAACAATATCTGAAAACAAAGGTAATACTCAAAACTCATCACATCCTGATTATTTTACTATTATCTCTGCCCTTGAGGTTCTTTACATCGATTACATCAGTGGTGGGAATACTAAATAATGGTGTGCCACGAGGCATTTCTTCTCAACTCCACGTTCAATGACGCCATGTCAGTGGTGTGACACTGGCAACGGTGGGAGAATAACCCCATGGAAATGGGGAAATGCTACAAATCAGGACTGGCTTTAATGTTTTGTTAATTGTCCAGACTTTAGACTCTAGACTAAAAAATGATGAAGAAAATGTTAATAATGCAGATGAAATTTAAAAGTCTGTCATGCCTATAGTTTCTTTTGTGTTAGGAATAGCACCAAATTATGAGTAATTTCTTTTAATACCTGAAAACTAATCTATACAGCAAAAAAGTTATCTTTGTCATTGATGAGTGAATAAAGTTCCAGTATATACCTTCATTTTTCATTTTTGTCTTACTCATTAACATAAATGAAAATATCGGTCAACATTCATGAAAGAACTTTACTCCATAACATGAGTGACTCCTTTGCATTTGCTCATAGTTTGATTTTGTGATGCTTATTGTTGGTAATAGAACTATAAAAATTGATAGTGTATTTTACAAGGCATTGAAGTTAAAGGTGTATTTTACAATGGAGTATTGTGTATTATTATTTGTAAGTTGCCTGCTACACATTCTTTACACCAGGAAAATGTATGTAAACTTACATACGGGTATATATGTATAAGATATATATGCATCCTTTTTTTAGGAGAGCCTCGTTAAACATTCCAACACACCACTGGTAAGGACTTGGGTAGAAAGACAGGGCAGGAGTGGGTAGAGAAGGATATAGAAGGGATTGTAAAACCGGTTCTACAGCAGAGTGACACTGCAGGAGAGGAAGTGGCTGCTGTCTCTAGGGGACCAGTGTCCTCAATGGCCTAGATTCCTGTGGCCCCAGTCCCTGGCCCACACAGCATTCCGAAGAAGGAGAAAGCTGGGGGTGGGGCAGCTCCCAACCTTCTAGCGAGCCTGGCTGGAGGTTGTGCTGAGCTGGACCACCCCCGGAGGAAAGCCTTGGGACCATTGGAGAGAGGGAACCTTGTACATTCAAAGCTTCCCAAGAGTGAGACCGCCAGAAATGGGAAGGCGCAGAGATTTCCTCACTCAGTACCAGCCCTCTTGAGGTCCAAGAGGAGACAAGCCCAAGGCAGGGCCTGGAAGTCTGGGCAGGCTGAGCTGTCTCCAGAAGGCCCTGCACGTCTAACCTGAGACTGTGTTTCTGCCCTTCAAGGACACGCGCTGCAGCCCAATGACATCCTTTTTCTGCATGACCCTGCCATTACTGAGTCCTAGAGAGACAGGAAACTCCAAAAAACTCTCTGCCCTTGGCTGTGTATGCCTGTCCTCACCTTCCTATTACTAGTATGGTTGCCTCCCTGCTTACTTTTATTGTCTAGTTTTAAATCTCTGTGTCTATAGTCAGATTTTTCCTTCAATCCCTGCCCTGTTTTTTTCTTGATGTTGTTTGTCTTTTTTTTTTCCTTAATTATTCCTAAGGCCCACCTATTTTATACGTTTTTCAAAGAACTGGCTTTCTGTTCTGTTGATCATCTGTACTGGGGGTTTTTTCCCCCTTGATTTGTTAATTTCTATTTCAATAATTTCTCATTTTAACTTCATCAGTTTCTTCTTTCTATTTCCTCTGGGTTTATTTTATTCTTTTTCTAGCCTCTTGCATTGAAAGTTTAGTGATCCCACTCCTTTTAAAGTTGTCTCTTTTAATATTGAGGACAGTAAAAGCTATAAATGTGCCTCTGAGTACTGCTTTGGCAATATCTCACAGATCTGATATCCACTCATTCAACAAAAATGTATTAAGTACATACTGTGTACCAGGAACTAAGAAGTGGTGCTTTCATCATCCTGCAGTTCTAAATAGTATAATTTCCATTTGGATTTTTCTTTAACCCAAGAGTTACTCACAAGAGAATTTTTGTTTCCAGGTGTATGGACTTGTGAGAAGGAGCTATACTTCAATACTTGAATTCCAGTTGTTTTGCATTCCAGTCAGTGAATAGGGTTTACTTGATGGCAGCATTTTGGAGTTTATTAAGATTTCCACTACTTGCTATTTTTTTCATAGCATTTAAAAAAATTTTAAGTATAATACACACTCAGTAAAGTGCATACATATTAAGTGTACAGCTTGATGAATTTTCAAAAAAATATTTATATCTATGTCTCCACTATATGGATCAACTCATAGAACATTACCAGACCACAGAAGACTTCTTGTCCCCTCCTAGTCAATACCCCTCAGAGGTATCATCATGATTAGTTTATTTCATTTATAAGTTTTTGAAATTTTTATAAATGAAATCACACAATACATATTCTTTTATGTCTAGCTTCTTTCATGCCACATTATATGTGGATGATTCATCATGTTTTTGAGTGTAGCAATGGTTTATTTCATTTTTACTGAGACATAGTAGTCCATTGCACAAATATATTACAATTTATCCATTCTCCTGTTGAACAACACTTAGGTTGATACCAAGGTGTGGTTATTATAAGCAGTGCTGCTATAAACATTCTTGTAAATGTCTTTTAATACATACATATGCATTTTTATTATATATATTTATATTTATTTATATATAAAACTATATATAACTTATAATTAACTTATAACTAATTAACATAATTTTTGGATTCTGAGAATACTTTTTACTATACCACTTTAAATCAAGGTAGGGTATAAAAATATCTTGTCTTGTGTGACTATGTCAAATAACCCAGGGGCTTTATCTCACAGTAGCATTGCCCCCACATTTGCTCTTCTGGCCTCTTAGTGTTCTAACGTAGAAGAATCCTACACCCCTGTCCTTTCCAACAGTGGTTCCTAAACTTCTGCTTCAGAATCATCTGGAGCACTTGTTTAAAATGCACAATCCTGTCCCTGCCCCATACCTATCACCCTGGGTCCCCAGAAGCAAGGCCCAGGAATCTGAATTTCAGCAAGTATCCCCAGGTCATTCTGTTGCTCATCCGAGTGGAGAAATCCTCCTGGAGTCCATGTTTCCAGGGGCTATGGATCAGTGAGGTGAATTATCACCACCCATGCAGCCTGAGTCCTTCCCTGTCCCCTTCTGAGGACAGCAGTTACAATTGGGTTCTCCCCCTACCCCATTTCCTCCTTGGCTTTGCTCCTAAAAGCCCAAATAAAGAATGTGAATGGTTTATCAGAACTACCAATAAATCTGAGTAGGTCTGGTCCCTTTCCTCACCATACCTATCGGAAAACCGAGGTCAGGGGGATGAAGACAGTTCACAAGGAGGCAGAGTCAGAAAAGAGCCCTGTCCCTCCCACCTGTACAATAAGAAAAAGCCCTGCAGAGGGAAATCCCTTAGCCCCAAGCCTACTGAGGGTATCAGTGTTCGGGAAGCGGCCTGTGTTATCATAGAATGAGTGTGGTCTTTATAATCACACAGAACTGAGGTCAAATCCTAGCTCCTCTCCCGGAAGCAAATACATGAAGGTTTCTGAACTTCAGGTCCCAATCTTGAAGTGCTTTACCCACTGTCTTTAGGTGCTTCCTTCGTCTTGTGAGCTGCACGCCTGAACTCCAGGTTCACCTGGGAGCTGTTCCACCGGACGTACATTTCCTGAGCAGTGATTGTGGGCTGGGTCCTGCGAAGGTTCTGGCCCTGAGGAGCACCCGACCTGATAAACAGTAGGTGTGTGTATGGAGAGCTGCAGTATGAGGGTCAAGAGAGAGTCTGCTTAAGGAAGTGGAGTTTGGGGCAGGCCCCGGGGCCAAGGCAGGCACAGGCAGGGAAAACACACAGGATGAGTGCAAGCCTGGCAGTTTACGGGTGGGCAAGCAGAGGGGCAGGGACTTGGGCAAACACTCCCAGTGGCCTTAAAACCTGGCTCCCCTGCCTCTCCATCTATTTTAGAGTTTCTCTTTTAGGGAAAACTGGGTTGATACAGCGTCAATAAAGAGCCCAGCAGATATGTAAGAGCTTAGTATGAACTTGTAGGCATAAAGCAAATCAAATATGTTAAGCAAACTGAGAGTCATAAAGTCTTTTGTATGCCTATCCGAGCTAATATTTCACAAAGGACACCCTCCACCCCCAGCAAAGTGCATGCGACTTTGTGTTAATAAGTGGTGTTTACAAAGTGTTTTGGTCTCCAAATCACATCCACATGGACATCAGACGCAAAAGCGAGATCTCACCTCGGACAGCACTTTGCTCTTTTCTGGGCCAAGGCTTAAACTTGGTGTGTGGGTCCTGAGGGTCAGGAGCCCTGTGTTCTAGCCAATCGGTGCCCGACTTGCTGTGATCTGGGCAATTATCTGTCCCTCTCTGGACCTTAGCATCCTTGTCTATGAAATGCAAGCCATAGACTAATGGCCTTCCAGGGCTCCTTCAGGTCCAGAGTTCATGGATCCTGCCATCTTTTTTGGATACTTGTAACAGCCCGGGGAGGTAGACATCATCACATCATCACACCCATTTTACAGATGGAAAGTCAAGGCTCAGAAGAGGGAAGTCAGAAGTCGCCAAAGAGTCAGAGGCTGAGCCACACCAGAACACTGAGCCCCATACCTTTGTTGAGTATGCCTCCTAGAAAGCTATGCGTGTACTGATGTACATGTACATACATGTGTGTGTGTATCAGGGCGCATGTTTCCACATGTGCCCCAGAGCTGCCCTGCAGTTGTTCCTGGATGCTGCATGTGCAGACTGGTTAGCTGGGCCTGCCAGTTTCAGGCAGTTCCACCCTGTGGGAGGGGGGAGAAGAGGTAAAAAGGGGAGTGGGGCGGGAGCTACACCTACATTTTTGTGCTGCCCACTGATTTCAGCTGCTGTGTACTTAGCTCAGTCTGAGTGACTCCATACATGGGCAGTGGGCCGGAACGTTCCCCTCCAAGCATCGCAACTGACAAGCTCCTCTCACAGCTGGGATCCAGGGAGCGTTCATGGCCCTTCTTGCACATGCACACAGAAACACACACACACACACACACACACACACACGCACGCACACACACACACACAGACATGCATGCATGCACACATAGCAAGTGTTTTCCCTTCTCTGCCCTGAGTTTCCTCATCAGCAAAATGGGAGACAACGCTCTCTGCCTTCCCAGAGGATTCTCTGAGTTCAGAGACGTTGAAGTTGGCTTTGCAAACCGGAAAGTACTGGGAAGACCCTACTGCGATGCCGCTCAATAGTCTGCCCACACGAATGTCAGAGAACGGGTCCTATTCCTTTTCTTGAAATAGTAAAATAAACCACGTGAGCTGTCTTTAAATGAAATTAATTTACTCTGGTTTTATTTTAATACAAAATTGGTGATTTCAACCTTAGAATCACACTGTCTGGTGTGCCCTTCCCCCACCACATCGGGAATGGTTTGATTGCAGAGAAAACACCAATTCACAATCCAAAAAGAAGACGATATAGTGAGATGGTTAATAGAATGGACTCGAGAACAAAGTTACCTGGGTTCCAATCCCAGTTCTACCACTTGCTTGTGATGCCATGTTGCCTCCGATGTGCTGCTTAGTTGCTTTGTGCCTCAGCTTCCCCACCTGTCAGGTGGGGTGACTACAGTACCTATTACATTGGGTAGTCACAAGTGCCTGCAAATACCAAACTGCTCGATAAGAGTGGTTATGATTGGTTATGATTCTTTTTTCTTGGAAGCAGAATGCATAGTGATGGACATATTCAAGGTCACCCAGTGATTCACTGCCGGGGCGAAGGTGAGCCTGAGGTCTCCCATGCCCCTTCCAGTCTACTCTACCCTCTGTTGTCAGAGGGAAGGGCAGCGAGTCTACCTCAACTTCCTGCCCCAGCCTTGTCTACAGCTCCCATGGGGGGGTTTAATGAGGGAAACTCAAACTCTAGCTCATTAAAAAACAGAAAAAAACAGTGGGGCTCTCTGTACCACTCTCTACCAGCACTATCATCAATTTCACTGTCATCTGTGCCTGGAAGACGGGGTCTGTGGCAGAAGGTTTGAAACCCCGAGGGATGTAAGGACCCACAAGTTTATCAGAAAAGGAATAAACTAAATGAAGAATTGGGCTCCAATGTCTGTTCTGCCCTGACAAGCTGGCTAACCTAGGCAAGTCACTTTACCTCTCTGAGCCGTTGGAGACAACAACATTGGTTGCAGTTCTTAAAACTAAAATTCAATATGATCAGAAATGTCTGGCATTCCAAAGGGTGTCAACAAAAAGCATTGGTTGGCTTAGTGAAGGTATAAAGCGAGATCACACATGGAGACATTGAGTCCAACCTCCTAAGCTGCTAAGAGCCATCGTTAGTTTATTCTTGAAATACTACTTATGGGAGCAATTTTTTTTTGCAATTCAAATGCTGCACAAGAAGCCAAGACACAAAAGGTCAAGTTAAGGAAGCCGTGTCTGTTCTGGAGGTGGCCGCCCACAAGGTGAGATTGGAGAGGCTTCACCATGGTGAACGGGTGGAGCCCATGGGTCTGGGGTCAGGCAGACCTGAGTTTGAATCTCTGCTTCGCCACCTACTACAGCAAAATGACCTTAGGTAAGTCCCTCAACCCTCTCAGCTCCCTCATCTGTAAAATGGGCACAATAATTACGGCTCATGTGGCTGTGTGCAGGATAATGTAAGGTGATGCAGTGAAAAGCTCCTGGCATATTGCTCACTAAGTGGAAGATGTTGGTCTTAATTAGGATCGTCTTGGTTTGGGGTGATAGAAATAAAAGTCACATTAGCTTAAGAAAGCATTTTACTGTTTTAAGTAACCAAGAAGGGCAGGGGTGAAGCTGGCCTCAGGGAAGTCTGGGACCACGGCCTCACACACCAAGACGCTGTCTTCTCAGCTTCTCATCTCTAACTGTTGGCTTCATTCCGTCCTGACAGACAGGCTTCTCCATGAGTGAGGACATGGCTCCCAACAGCCCTAGGTTCACATCACCATCACTCCTCAGGGGAGAATTCTTTTCCACCAGCTAAAAACATCCCAAGAAAGGGCTCTTAATTTGCCTGTTTTGGGTCATATGATTGTCTCTGGACCAATCACAGTAGCCAGAAGGAAGGCGTCCTCTAACTGGCTCAGCTTGGTTATGTGTCTAGGGCATCAAGGATTGTCTTCCTAGAAGAAACAAGAAGGGCTGCTGTTCCATTTTTTTCTCATAGTCTAAGCACGTGCGTGAAGTAGAGGGACAGTTATATACCCTAGGCGCTGGCGATGGCATGAAGCCACTTCTTACAAGTGCTACATTTTCTTAGTGTGCTTTTGGTGCCATGTTTATCCTAAAACCTACTCTTTGTAGAAACAGCTTGACTTAATACAGCTTAATGCTGCCCAAATCCACGATCTTCAGCTGCTGTTTGCAGAGCTTACGCAGCGCTCACAGCAGCTGAAGCCCAGGCACAGTGGCAGTCTCACTGGAGAGCTCGGCGTGGATTGTTCCCCGCCCCGGCCCATCGTCAGCCGCAGCAGGACCCTGGCCTCCGTTTCCCCTACTGCGCCCGGGCTGCAGGGGGCACTGTACTTAAAGCGAAAAATGAGAGTGCTAGAAGGGCCCTCGGGAACCAGGTGGGGAGGCTGAAGCCGAGAGAGGGCAGGGGGCCTGCCCACCCGAGGGCGCAGAAGCTGTGTTGGGAGTTGTGTCTTCATCAAACACCCTCAGCCTGTCAGTGTGGTTAATTAATATCTACAAATAGGTGACTGAATGAATGGAGATTTGAATCTAGGCCACTTGATTCTCAGACCCATATTATTTCTGCTGTATCATTCTGCTTCCCCTCGAACCTAAAAATCTTAATTTCTAGATCTAAAGCCCTTTCCCATTCTGGGGGGATGGGTCCTTGGCCAGGATGGGTAGGAGGGGTGTGTGGGTGCCGAGGCGACCGCAGTGCTCACTCTCCCGGCTGAAGTGAATGAGAGGTGACCTGTGGTATTAGGGTAGACAGGTGATGAGGAACAGATTGGACAGCGGGGAATATACACTCCTCATCTTTTTCAACTTCTGATTTGGTCCTGTGTGTGTGTGAGACAGGGCAAGGGTTCCATGCCCATCTGCTGGATAAGGAAACAAGCTCCAAGAGGTCAGGTGACTTATTCAAGAAGTGATCCCTGTGGGCAGCTGACGCTTGGTTGTGCTGGGGGCTCGGGGAGCCAGTGTGGTTGTGTGTTCAGTCTGGGCATTATCCCACCTGAGGGGCGAGCCAGCTAAAGTACGTACCCCTCAACTGTGTCAGCCGCTGGTTGAGGACTGCTTCCAGGGCTGTTAATTCCCTAGCATGTCTGACCTGCGCTGGCAATGCCCAACTGGCAGGGAGACCAGGGAGAGTGGTGGGTGCTGAGGGCATGTGGGTGAGGCACGAAGTGTCTGCCACAGAGGGTCAGCGAGCCGGACTGAGACACCTACACTTGAGAAGGGGTCCAAGCTCTTCCACTGTTTGCTGCACGATGGGGTGGGGAAGGGGAGGAAAGCCTTTCATTCTTTCCCCTCCCTGCTTTCCCACCCTGCTTCCTGGCAGCATTTCCTGGGTTCCCCTCCCAAATAAACCACTTGCACTCATATCTTTCTCTTAGAGTCTGCTTCCAGGGTAAGCCAAACTAGGACAATCACCCTCGTTTTGAAGACGGTGGATTGATTGGCTAAATAACGACAAACACAGCCTACAAAAAGTAAGTCCAAGTGTGGTCTAGAATGCCACAATGCCTTCCTACCACTGCTGGCCCCTTTGCTGGCTCCACCCTCACCAGTCCTGCAAGTTTCTCTACCACCCATGAAGGAGGTCATTACCAATAAGGGTGTCACAGGTCATGCTACTGAGAAGCAGCACCGTGCAGGGCTGACTCCATCCCTGAGCCCTGGGTGACAGTTTCCCACGGCCTTGACCAGGTGCCAGGGGTTGAGCTGGCACATGCCCTGCCTTCTCAGGCAGGCGGCTGCTCATGCCACACGAGTCCAACCTCACGTCACCCCATTGCTGGACTGACACCCACCTCGAGGATGACCTATACCTGGCCCTGAGGACCAGTCATGGAGCAGGAGAGACCCCCAGAGTCTGGACACCTTGGCTAACCCTCCCCTTGTAAGGGCTATGAGACTTGGTCCAAGGTCAGACAATGCATCGGGAGTGGAAGAGCGTGAACCTGGGCATTTTCCTTGTATGTTCCGTTCTACGTGTTTGCTTATTGTGATCAGACTGTAAGCAGAGGGCAGGGCCGCCCCGAAGGCTCGGGAGACCTCAGCTTCAAACCCAGCTGTGCTGACTGTCGCCTATGTGACCTTGAGTGAGTTACTCAGTTCCATGGGCCTCAGTTTCCATGACTGTGAAGTCAAGGTTCTATGACCCATCCAACAGGGTTGCTGGGAGGCTTAGCAGAGAAAATTGAGGTGCATGGCCCCGGAAATAAGAGACGCTCAATGAACATCAGGTGACTCCGAGTCTAAAAGGAGATCTTTCCCATTTTACAGGTACCCATGTGGGTTAAACTCCACAGAAGTTTAAATAAAAATGCCCTCATTATTCCTGTAATCACTTCTAGAAAGTTACAGCCTGGTCTAGTGCAGAATTTCCAGAGTGTACGCTTTAGAGTGCTAATTTTATGTGAGAAACGATGCCACGTGAAAAAAAAATGCACTGCCAAGTACATGTGGAAAGGGTTGCATTCAGGTCGACCACGTTTACATACTGAAGGACTTTTCACAGCCTGTTTCTTGATGTGCCGTGTGTGCAGCATTTCCCAGCCTGTCTGACCACATGACTCTTTATGTCTCCCAGAGCTGGGGGTGCTCCAGGAAACAGTTGCTATGCACTGGAAAGGTCTTTGGCTCTGCTATTCTATGTCTGCCACTCACTCTATATGTGACCTCAGGCATGTCCCTGACCCATAGGCATCTCAGTGTCCCAATCGGTAAAATGAGAGCGGGAATGGAATCCCTAAGGGTGCTCCCAGTTCCAGTATGCTGGGCTCTGGAAGCTCTTCTCCTCCACCATTAGTTCCCCGCTTGTAACCCTAGCACACCCAGCTGGCCAAGGACAGTGCTGGGAGAAGGGCAGAGGGTGCTGGCAAGCAGTCCCATGGCTGGTCTCATGTCTTACCCTGGAATGGTAGGTGGAACTGTGCAGGGCAGGGCCCTACCGGCCTCTTGCCGAGAGAGGAGACAGGGCTGGTCTCCTTTTCTCCCTCTTTCTCCGCCCCCTGCTAGGAGAGTCAGCTGCTGGGGGATTAAGAATGGGCCTAGCACCCATTGAAGCCATTCAGTAAGACAGGAAGCCAAGAGCTCCTGCCCGGCCCCTCTGCTGGGCAGGTCTGCAGGATTACCAGCATTGTGCTGGGGACTGCCACAAAGGGAGGCCCAGCCCAACAGGAAAGGCCACGTCCCCACAGGAATCTACCTCCTGTGTGGCTCATGGCTGGGGCAGGCTGCTGGGCTGCAGAGCTAAGGCACACGTCTCGCCCTCATGGGGCAGCCTCTGCAGTGCCCAGTGCCGTCCTTCACCTGTACAGGGGGTGGCTCGGGCCTCCCAGGGGCACGATGGGTGCCATCCCTGACAGTGCCTCCCAAGACAAGGTCCCTCCGTCCACACACAAAGTTTCAGCCTGCGTGCAGGAGTCTTTTCTGGAGACAATGCCGAGTGAGATCTGCACAAAAGGCAGGCGGGCAGGTAGGCAGGCAGGCAGGCGGCAGGCAGGCGGGTGAGGACAAGTTCATCTCTGCGAGGGCCTCTGGGGAATGGGCATGTTCACTTTCTCTACCTTACAGCCACCATCTAATCCTCGACCTGGACAAGCTGGATCTGGCTTTGAAGGCAACTTGAAGACAGAGATGTCACAGTCAGTTGCTGAGGGCTGATGGGCCAGATCTGACTGGACAGGCAGGCTGGGCAGCAGATCGGTCCCACCCCGGCCACTTGAAGAGATGGGCATCACTGTCTGTGCCAGATGGTGACCTAAATTCACTCATTCCTAATTTCAGCCATACCTGTATCCATCTGTACTATTACTGACCATGCTTTTCATCAGCTTGCTTTTTAAATCAAAATACCTTCTTTAGCCCTTTGCTAAGCAATAATATCTGTGAGATCATGGGTCTTACACGCTAGTCATTCCTAATACAATAAAAATAATTTCCCAACCATAAAGAAACAAATGATTTGTCCCCAGACTGCCTAAAGCAGCTAGGGAATCTTCAGTGGTAAGCGAAATACAGAGAAGGGGATTCGACCGTCTCTAAGACCCCTTCAACTCTTGGGAACTGGATTTATATGATATTGAGAGTCCTCAATGCCACGGATTCCAAAATTTTCCACAGTCTCCTAAGTCAGACGCTTAGGCGTCACCCCAAACACCTCCTTCCTTGCTCCCCTGATGTAGTCACTCGGCAGTCCTGCCTCCTGAACACCTGTCCCATCCGGCCCCTCCTGTCCCACCCCTGAGCTACAGGGTTTCCTCCACTCTCACCCAAATCCCTGCAGCAGCCTCCTGAACGGTCTTCCCGTCACCCCCTGACTGCCCCCGATCCCCTCTCCACGCTGTAACCAGAGTACTCTTTTTGCCATGCATACCTAAAGCTCCTGGAACGCAGTCAATGCTCTATTAATGAGATATAATAATTGTGGCTCTTTTGCAAAAGATAACACTTTCCCAACTTTTCCGTGGTGAAAAACTCTTATTTTGTCTTCCTGGTACATATTTCTCCCTCATTCTGGTAACATCACCCTCTTTTCTCTTGAAAAACTATTCCCTCCTCACTTCAATCAAAACCCTTTTTCCAGGCACAGGGATGAGGAAGCTGGTCAATCACAGAGCCTCATCTCTGGCCATCGTGATTGGCCCAAGGGTCAAGCATATGATCCAACATCAGCCAATCATAGTTCTTCCCTCAGATTTTTTAAATGGAACTGGGAGTAAAGAACCCTCTCTTCTTTGTTGATGGAGCTGGGAAGACAAGCCCAGAATGATTATGAAGCTCCTGCATCTACATCAAACCATAACCTATCCAACATGCTTTGCTGACATGAACCAATTAATGTCTCATTTGCCTAAGGTGATTAGAATATCTGTCACTTGAAACCAAAAGCATCCTGACCACTGCACCTTTCCTGGTCCCACTACTATACCTGGGGTTCACCTCAGTTATCAAGTGTTGGCTACAGGACATTGGTCAAGAAATGGTGATGCGGCCAAATGTTGACCTTCAACCACCTGGAAGGACCGTCAACAGCACTGCACCAAAGATGTCTCCTTTTCCATGTTTCTGTCCAACGGAGAATTCTGTTTCAGCTGGGATTCCAACCACGAAATTATTCTTCCAGCCCAAAGAAACAGATTATAACTCTCGCCATTGTCACAGCTCTGCAGAAAACAGATTCAGAGCAAGCCGCCCATATTAAGAACCATCGCCAGAGAGATAGAGAGGCAGGTGCCGGGACCCTGACGAGTGAACAGAGGATACAGACTTCTCTAGCAAGTGACCAGAGAGAGCGCAGGAGCTGCTGTAGCGTCCAAGTCTGATATAGTCTCTGAAGTCCCAGTGGTCACTTCTGCTTTTTTCTGTTCATTAGAAGTGAAGCACTAGATCTAGTCAGTACTCAAGAGGAGGAGAATTAAGCCCCACCTTTGGAAAGGAGGAATAGTAAAGAATAGCTTTAGGACGGTGTAGCCTAAAACACCATCCCTAATAATGACTACCATTTCTTGAGTGTTTACTATGTGTTAGGTGCTACATTGTGTGTTTTCACAGAGTATTTTGTTTAATCCTTGTGACAACCTTACAAGGGAGACACTATCCTCAGTGTTTCAGGCAAGAAAACTGAGGTGCTGAGAGATTAAGGAATTTGCCGAAGGTTCCACAGCGAATGACAGAGCTAGGACGGGAAGCCAAGTGTCACGCTCCGGAGCGTTTGTTCCTAACCACTAAGTTATATAATGAATGAGAGACAGTGGCTGATTCTAGAGTACTCAGAGTGGTGGGCGGAATGGTGACCTCAAATATATGCCCACGTCCTAATTCCTAGAACCTATGAATATTACCTTACCTGGCAAAAGATGGGGTTAAGTTCAGGACCTTGAGAGGAGGAGCTCATCCTGGATAATCCATGTAGGCCCTGCATTCAATCACATAGATCCTCCTAAGAGAGAGCCAGACGGAGTTTTGACACAGACAGAAGAGGAGAAAATGCAGAGAAAAAGGTGACATGAGGACAGAGGCGAAGACGAGTGATGCAGCCACAGGCAAAGAAATGCCAGCAGCAACCAGAAGCTGGAAGAAGCAAAGAACAAATTCTCCTCTAGGGCCTTCAGAGGAAGTGCAGCCATGCTGACACTTTGATTTAGGACTTCTGGCCCCCCAAAACTATAAGAGAATAAATTTCTAGAGTTTTAAGCTACCAAGTTTGTGGTACTTTGTGACAGCAGCAATGGGAAACTAATACAGGTGGTAAAGTGTGTTCTAACTCCCTGCTCATCAGTGTTGCTTTTGGGGTGTTTGGGGTTAGAATGGGGTGTTTCAGAAAGAAACACACATCTTTCCATCATATTATCGTCTAACTGAGCAATGTGTCTTCACACACTAAACAAAGCATGAGCTAAAAAGATGTACAGTGACTGAAAGAAGGGCAAGGAACTATCTTCACGTGAAAGTTTCTTGTGTAATCACTGGAAGGAAACTACACCCCGACAGAGAAACAAAGTTGAACATCCTGACCAAACAGGCTGGCATCCAGGAATGAGAGCTCACGTAGATATAGGGCACTAGAGTTCACGAAGTGCTTTACCACCATCCTGTATGTGCTCTAACAGCTCCGGAGAGCCAGGCAGGCTAGACAGTGTAATCTGCATTTCACAGATGTAGAAAATGAGGTCCAGAGAAGTGAAGAGATTGTCTCAAGGTCACACAGCTTCTGAGTGGCAGGGCTGGGTTTTAGTGAGGCTCCAAGAACAGGTCTCCAGAAATGCTGTCTCTGCTTCCTCCAAATGTCTCCTATTGCTCTATAAGGATTTCATGCCCTTATCCCTCCAAGCACACTGAGACTTTGATTTGGGAAGCCCTGCTCTCATCCGCTAAGGGCTGGTCTGTGAAAGATGTCCCGCCACGTGTCAGGCCCTGCCCCAGGAGAGACCATGCCTCACCACCCACCCTCACCCCCTGCCTGGTCCCTTAAGTCAGGTCCTAGGCTGGCCGAGAACAGTCGTCTAAAGGAGAGGAGTTGAGGACGGGATCGTGGGGCTCAGCCCCAGCACTGAGCAGAGACCCAGGAGTGAGGGTAACGCCCCAGGCTGTGCTGGGGCCTGGCCAGGGCGCTGTCCGCCCAGCAGTGCTGACCACTCTCCCGTTGCTGGGGAAAATGGGACCCCCAAGGAGAGGGATTTGGCCTTCCCATCTCCCGCCCTTCTAGACCAGCTGTTGAGGGGGATGAAGACATTTAGTCAACCGAGGGGCCGGGATGGGAAGGAGATGGGAGGACTGGTTGCTTCTGCTCCCCTCCCTCACTTTCTCTCCACCCCATGCCCTTTGGTGCCTCTTTATCCCTAATTCATCCTCTTCCTCTGCTTTCACCTCATTCCAGCCTCCTCGCCATTCCTCTGGAGTCACTTTCTTTCCACCTCCCTCTATCCCTATAACCCTCTGTTTCTTTCCTCCTCTCTCTTTCCTCTTTACTCATTAGCTGTGCAACCACTTGCAAGTTTCTTACCCTCTCTGAGTGAAAGCCCCGACCTCACAGGGTGGTTGTAAAGCTTGGTGGTTGGTACAGAGAAGATGCCCAATGGAAGTGCATTCCCATCACCCAGTCCCCTTTCTCCCAGATGGGGAGGGGGGAAGGTGGGGAGAGCACATTTGCTCCCTTCGCCCCCCGCCCCCACAACAGAGCCTCAGCATGCTGACTGCTCAACAACCACTGGAGAAAGGCTTGGGGCACGACCATCTTCCTCCACCTGAGGAGACCTTCACCTGGTCCCGAGAGTCTGGCTGCATCCAGCAGGGCGGTCGGGTGACAGATGGTCTTTGATGAAGATCTCTAGCGGGGAAGGGAATCGTGTTTACCACACGCCTACTGTGTGCCAGGCAAGGGGTAAGCACTTCACATGCATTAGCACATGTGGCCTTTGTGAGAACCCTCTGAAGCAGGTACTATTATTAGAATAGTAATGAACAGATGAGTAGAGACATTCAGAGGTGAAGTGACTTGGTCTGGGTCACACAGCTATTACGTGGTGAAAACAGGTCAGTCTGACTCTAAGCGCTACGCTCTTTTACTTTTTACTGTTGGAAAATTTAAACACATAGAAGCGTAGACAGATTGGTATGATGAACCCCCGTGCACCTACCACCCAGCTTCGCTGATCAACTCTTGGCAATCTTGTTTCATCGCTACCCACACCCGTATCATCCTTTCCTTATTTTGAAGCATATATCAGATATTATATAGTGTTGTCCATATGTCAGTACGTACTTTTAAGAGCTAAATTTAATTTTAAAAACATCCCAAGTACAATTACCATGCTGTAAAACTGCGCAATAATGAAAGCTTATCCAATAATAAGTCAGCATCCACATTTCCAATCATTGTCACGCTTTTCTGCGCTCCCTTTCTCCCTCTTTTAATAAAGAAAACGATACCTCTTCTACTGCAAAGCCTTGTCATACTCATTACCTTATTCAATGCTCATACAGCCCTTGGAGGACTTTCCTCATTCTGGAAATGAGGAAACTGAGGCTCAAAGAGGAGAATGGACTTGCCCAAGGTCACACAGTAGGTTTGGGGCAGAACCAGGCCCTGGCCCAGGCCCCATGTCTCCCAGCCCTTGCTTCTCTCCACCCCAGGGGCCTCACCATGGGAGATTTCAGCTGTGAAACTCGGAGGCTCCAGGCTGGCCTAGAGGAGTAGGCTGAGCGACTCTCCCCCCAGTGGCCGCAGGCTGGATCGTGTGCGTTCCCCGCTGGAGAGGTGCAGCCACGCTCAATTCTCTGGGCAATAACAGGACTAATTCTTTGGCTCAGGCTTATTTGCTTTCAGTAGCTCCCGAAAGCCCAGGCAGCGGCTGGGGCTTACCACCCAGCCTCCCAAGTGGCAGGCCTTAAGCCCCCTGCACTATGGCAGATTGGATGCTGAAGCCCAAAGGGCAGGCACAATAGCCAGATCACTTATCCTAATTCTACTTTTTGCCTAAGTGCAGGAGGAGGGCAAAGGTCCCCCTGTTTTTCTTCTGGGAACCTCCTTGCCTCGCCAGCCCTGCACATGCAGAGAATGCCAAGGATTCCATTCTAAATCTCTCGGCTTTTACGGCTAATTCTTCCATTAGTCTGCAGGCTACAGGGCTCACCCCTCAGCCTGGCATTCAAGGCCTGCGGTCTGCACTGATACAACCTATCACAGAGAGCAAGGGGACCACGGTACAATTTTAAGGGGGACAAAAGCTTTATGCTAGCTAATCCCTGAAATTCTCCAGTTAGAGCTTCACTTATTTAGCTTCAGACTACATTCTCTGTTGAAATGCAAGCATCGCTCCTGCCAGCAGTGGCCATTACGTCTCCTTCCAGACCTCAAAATTAATGTCCTAATAATACTACTTGCTACCTGTTTGCCCATAGAGACTGGCATTTCATTTCTCCGTACCTTTGCTCATGCTATTTCCTCGGCCTGGAAACAGACTCAGCTGTGGCATCACCTTCTCTGGGGAACCTTCCTGGATGCCCCCTCCTCTCAGAACCTTCCCACCCTCCACACTGGGCAAAGGGCTCTTTCATGGGGTAAACCTGACCGCAGACAGCACTTATTTCACTGTATTGTAATCAGCACCCTGGGAACCCCTCAAGGGCAGGGATCAGTGTCATTCACCTCAGTCTTCCCCAGGCATGAACACCAGGCCTGGCACGTAGTAGGACCTCAACTTGATGTGTTTGTTGGCATACGTGATCTCACTGAATGCTCACTGCAGCCTGCGGGTTGGGCTGCTTGGGAATGATAATTCATCTCATTTTATAGCCGTGGCGGCTGAGACACAGAGAGGCAAAGGGACGTGTCCCGGGCTCCCAGTGCTTACTGGGGCCAACGTCCTTACCCACTTCTCCTGCCTCCATGTCTGGCGCTGCTCCTGCTGTTGTCCTCCCAGGCCTGTCTGGGATTCGCAGGACAGAGGAGCGTGGACAACCCAGAGCAGGAGGCAGTGCCTCTAGGTACTTTGGAGCTAGCAGCGGTGCTCAGACACCTCCAGCAAAACTCCCTGTGGCCATCGGGCAAAGCTCAACTTCCTCCTCCGGGCCTCGGGACCTCCCACAACCTCCGCGAGCCCCTCTCTCCAGCCTCATCCTTACAACTCCCTCTCAGAGGCCTCTGCTCCCCCCACACCTGCCTACTCACCCTTCTCTGGGCTCACTGCAGTTTCCAGAACCCTGAACTTGGTGCCCAAATTCTATCCCCATCCTGAGACCCCATGATCAGTGCAACTGGATGAAGAGGTGGGGCAGAAGTTCACAGGAGTCTTCCAAGACCAGGGCGACTAACCAGCGCAGTGCTGAAAACAAGCAGCTCAGTCAGCATTCCCCACACTGTGTGAACACCAGCCTCCTGAGACGCTCACAAAGATTTCTCCACAAAAGAGCCCTACGGACCGTCTAGTAATGACGCTGGTGTGTACTGGGTGCTTATATCCCAGGCACTGTCCAGACTGTTTTGCATGCGATGCTGCATTTCATCCTCACAGCAATGCTCCACTTTTTTCTCTGAACCACAAATGAGGAAAATGCAGCTCAGAGAGGCTGGTGAACTTCCTCGTGGCCGTACCGCTAGACAGCGGTAGAACCAGGATTCCAAGCCCAGCCCGTGCTCTTAGCCACTTTGGGAGCCTACCTTTGTCCACTTACTGCATTGTCCCACGGAAATTCAATATGTAATTGACATATTAAACATCCTGAGGAGTCTTATTTAACTACATATTTCCCATTCTTATTTGAGGCTGGAACAATCCCCTCTCACCACCACCTTTTGTTTTACTGAATCCTATTCACATCCACAGAATAAAATGTTTCACTGAGCATAGTTTGTGAAATGCTACACTAGAAAATATGAGCTCCTATTGTGCTAACAACCTGAGAGCACAGGATGGAGAGTTAAAGGAGCCCTGCAGACCTCTGGGCAGAGCTTCCACGTGGGGTCCTGAGGCCCAGGCAGTGGCATTTGCTCTCCCCTTCGCACAGTCAGGAAGGGGGAGAGCAGGTCTCTGACTCCCTCCTCAGGACCAAGAAAGGCCTTTACACAAGGCAGGCTGGTGGGGTTGACAGTTTGAAAACCTCTCAGTAGGTGCAATTCACACATCTTCCTCTAGAGGCCGCATAGGCTTCAGGAGCTGGAAACTGCCGGAAGAAGCACCATCTTATTGAAAAAAATCCTAAGATCCGAGGACCACAAAGCAGGATGGTTCCAGAGATCATATCAAATTTAACTCCCCCAACACTAAGGAACAGCTGGAACTAGAATTCAAGCCTCCTGCCTCCTGCCCCAAGGCTCTGACTGGCCTTTCCTGCAATTGCTAATACATGTCTGTCTCCTCGGTTTGGCCAGAGACCCCTCTGAAGCAAAATGTCCAATTTGTACCTGACCTCCTGGCTCCTGACATTTAGGGTGAAAGAAATACTGATTAAATGAACGCATAAATAAAACACTTGATTTTTACCAAATACTTTGTTTCTCAGCAAAATTTACATGGCTGAGATGGACTTTTGCCTGCTTCTGCAAATGACTGTATCCTCAAAGGAGAAACATTTGCTACTAAAGAATAATAGCGACATTATATTATGCTTAATACATATGTACACAAACATCAAACACTGCTCTAAGCATTTTACCTGTATTAACTTATTCAAATCTTACAGTGATCATAAAAAGTAGGTATTATTATTATTATTATCCCCACTTGTAGATGAGAAAAAAAGAGGTTAAGTAACTTGTGCAAAGTCATACAGCTAATAAACAATAGAACCAGGATTTGAACCCAGGCACACTAACACCGGAAGTCATGTTCCTAACCATTGTACTGCACGAGCTGTTGAAGGCACTGGCTTGATCAAATATCTGCTATGTGCCAGGCTAAAGCATCACTTACATTATCCATAATGCACTGTCATCTTCTAGATCATGTGAAATATTTTTCTTCCAATATAGAAATATCTTCCTTCTGTTGGTTGGTTTTGTTCCACGGTTTAGTCATTCGTTCATTCACTTGTTCGTGCAAATACCTACTGGATTACACACATACACACACCACACACACACATGCACACGCATCAGGCAGCATCTGGTATGAGGGATATGGCAGTAAACATGTCAGACACTGCCTTCAGAAAGCTTACATTCTGGTAATGCTGACCATCGTTAATTCATTAGCCAATTAATCGCTATGAAATTGAGGTAGAGGTGCACTGTGATTAGCTTGCTCGGCGTAGAACATTCTAGTTAATCTGCTGAATGTTTTGAAAGCAATTATTAAAATTGACTTTTCCATTGCTCCTATGGAATATATTTTTAAGAAGAAGAGCAGGAAGAAAGAATTTCTTGTTTATCTGAAGAAATAGAAAGGAATCACTGATCTATGCTCATTCCTGGAAAACAAGACTGCTTAAGAGTAGAGAGAAGACAGTCAAGAGTAGTCAAGAGAGACTTAATGAGAATGTCTTCTGAGCACCTACTATATGAAGCAACTCTTCGGGGATGCTTTCCCAACAATGCTATGATGTAGGAGTGATTACCCTAATTTAAACAAGAGAAATTGAAGACACAGAGAGGTTAATCAATTCTTTGAAGGTCAGCCATACTTCTACCAAGTGGAACTTCTATTCAAGCCCAAGCTGATGTGATAGCACTGCTCAGAATCCTTCCCCGAACCACACTGTATTTTCTCATCTTAAAAGCTGATCAGCCAAGAGTTGAGACTTCGGACTCTGACCTCATAGGAATGCAAAGTTTTCTTGTCAATACATCGCTCCTCCATGGGGCCCTGGATAAGAGACACTGCATTTTCCGGGAACCAAGAGGATAAAAATGAGAAGATCACGTATGATGCAAACCACACTTCTTGGGGGAACTGTTAATTACTGGAATGATTGCATTCCTTTCCCCTGAGATCTAGTTCTTGAACAAAAAGCTTTAATATTTTGTTTATGCAAATGGAGAGACGATTCTCCATCTCTCGAATAAGATGCCCAAGTGGGGTCTTTTCTCTGCTTTTCTGCAACTTAAGCAAACATTTTTCTTCTTTAAGACAATTCCACTTCTTGGTGCAGCCAAACCTTACCCAGAGTTCCTGGCCCTAATTTCAAGAGCAAAACCACGTCATTACTAATCCACTTTTCTCATAGTTTAAAAGGGAGAATGGGGCTCCACTTTTCGTTTGAAGAAAAAAACGGGCTCATCTTTCCTGGACTCATCCTCTGGCCTGAGGACCATCTTCATCTGATCACCGGCATGGGCCTGACTCCACAAATGCCTTTTCCATCAATGACATACACTTTGGAGCATTTTCCGACATCGAGAATGAATCCAAGTTTGGAATAGAGAAATGCAGACCCTGCCTTGGCCAACATGCCTTCCCAGAAGCCTGCTCTTGGAAGCCCTGCTGCTCCCAGCACCCCTGGCCCATCGCACCACGGGGCTCTGGGAATCTGAATGTCCACTGGGCTGCGGCTCTTGAAGCAGACATTCTGCCTTCTTGAGAGTGAGCAGGGAAGAGGGCACCTGGACAGGCATGTATGAACAGCCCTCCCTGCTAAGGAGCTTGCCTTTCAGGTTTCCTAAGAGCTGATGTGCCCGTGGATTGTATAATGAGGAGGGATTTGTTTGTTGAAGGATCTTTTCAGCTTTATTGCTTAACTCGAAGGTGAGAAGGGGGTGGGGGCAAGATGAGAATTACTCTCCATTGCTTTGCTTTGCCTTCCCAAATAGTCCCAATTTAAGCTTTGTCTGCAGTTGCCCTGAAACAGCAGCCAAGATCATCTTAAGAACGGGCAGCCAGAAGTTCTAGTCCTGGATTAGTCCCCCTAAACTGTTAATGTGACCAGGGGCAAACCCTTCCCTTTTTCATGGCTAGAATCCCCCCTCTGTTCAATGAGAAAGTGAGTACTTTTATCTGTGTTTCAATTTCCTCATCTGTGCAATGGGCACTGCAGTAAATCTAACTTCATGCTCCCGGTTATTAGAAAGATCAACATGGAATAATATAAAGTAAACTAGATTTGAGAACAGACGGCTTAATTTTGACAGTGGATGTGTTAGCATTGTAAAGCGGGGAAAGTTGTCATTGGCTTTGAGAGCTCCTTGGTGGTGGCTACCAACTTCCCTGTGCAACAAATAGTATTTATTTTATTTTATAACTTTGTATTTTGGAAAACTTTTTGATTTACAGAAGAGTTGCAAAAGATAAAACAGAGAGTCCCCATTTATCCTACCCAACTTTCCCTGATATTACATAACATCTTACATAACCATCATACAATTATCAAAACTAAGACATTAACACTGGCACAAAATTGTTAACTGAGCTACAGACTTCACTGAGGCGCCACCGATTTTGCCGCTCATGTCCTCTGTTTATTCCAAAATTTAGTGGTCATGTCTCCTTGCTCTCCACCAATCTGTGACAGTTTCTCCGTCTTTCCTTTTCTTTCATGACCTTGACATTTTGAAGCTGCTCAAGTATTTTGTAGCATGTCCTCAACTCAAGTTTGTCTTACGTTTTCTCACAACAGGACCGAGCTAATGAATTTTTAGTAAGACTATCCCAGAGATGATGTTTCCTTCTCAGTGCATCGTATCAGGGATACGCTGTCATGAGGTTATTACTGGTGATGCTAAATTTGACCACTTGGTTTAGGTGGTGTCTGCCAGGTTTCTCCACTATAATGTTACTATTTTTTTTTTGTCCATACTCTACACAGAAAGGAGGACGACGGACCTCAGCCTACACTGTACACAGAGTTCAAGGGATGAGAAATTAAGCTCCTCCTCCTGGGGGAGGAATAGCAAAGAGTATGTGAAAACCAACTGCATTTGGTGGGAGGTCCTTTGAGGCTATACAAATACCTTTCTCCTCTCTACAGTTCTGCCCATCAATTTTACCATAACCAGTGGATCCTGAGATTATTACTGGGGTGTTCTAATGGGGATTTCTAATTCCTTCATTCCTTCTGTATGTATTATTTGGAATTCTTCTGTAAGGACGATTTGGCTCTTCTTCCTTATTTATTTAATTATTTATTGATTTATTATATCAACATGGATGCATGGTTTTATTCTTTATTCTTTGGGTTATAATCCAATATCACGTGTATTTACTTTAGCCACTGGAAGCTCTTTCGGGTTGATTCTTATGTCTTTTTGACATGCCTGACCTTTTTCTTTTTGTTTGAATACATCCTTACTTTCTGGCACTCCTTTAGGCTTTAGAATCGTCTTGTGTTTCCTTGGGCTCAGTCCTAGGCCCAGCCATTTCTCTCGGGAGCCCTGGCTCCTCTTACTGGAGAATGGCACATAGGAACCAAGGTCTGGATTCTGAGTGTGCTCACTGCTCCTGGGGTATCACTGCTTCCAGGTGCTCTCAGCAGAGAGAACAAGGAAATACAGAGGTACACCAACCCGTGCATACGCACATATCCATACTGTTTCTATATCTATTTGCATGTATATTAGAATAGACATGAATTCATACTGATACTTCCAACTCTAATCTATTCCCACAGAGGTCATTCCAGTTTTCCCCATGCTCATGTGTGACTTCTTCCTCTGAAGTGAGAAACCTGGCTTCCATTATGTACAGTTTACTTACTTATTGGTTCAACCCTCGTATACATGTACTTTCAGAACACTAACCTCTACTCCTATGAGGAACACATTTACCAACTAGAGCATAGTGTTTATAAATGGTTCTTTTGGTCTTTAGCCAAATACAACGTTTAGTATGTAAAGGAAGGTCTGGATTTAAACCCAGCTCTGCCACTCACGGTCTGTGTCGATGTAAGGCAGACTCTTGATCCCTTTTTCTTCTCAGTTTACTCAGCTATAACACCAGAATAATAACCTCTGTCCTACCTGCTTCAGAGCTCTGATGGGAAGGGAAGAATTAGAGGAAATAAAGTATACGAAGGGGTTGAAGGATCACCTAGAACTCCTGAAATGTCTCATGTTACCATAACCTCACAGTCGCTGAGTTCCAGGCTTGAGCCCTGCAGATGGCAGCTCCTGTCCTCTGAATCCTGTCCTGCTCTAAGGCACAAACGAGGGTCACAAGTGTCCACTCCTTTCTGCATCCAACTCAGTGAATCTGATCCAAGCCAAGCGGGAGGCAGCCTGGTCTCTGGCTAAATAAACAGGGACACTAAGAGCGTCTGGGTTCTCAGAGACTCTCGCTACCTACTGGGGCATTTCAGCCCAACCAGCCTGGCCAGAGCCAAAGCTCTCCAGTGACCTTTGCCCTCAGCTGCCTCTTCGCCCACAAGCAGCAGACTTTCCTGGGGTGCCGCTCCCTTTGTTGGGAAGATCCCCAGCACTCTGGGATGGAAAGCTTTGCTCTCACTGTGTTTTGCAGACGGCCAGCGCCCCTTGCCTTCTCAGTTCTTCCATTTTCCTGTCTATAAAACAAGGGTGTTGAATTAGGTCAGAAGTCACAAACTGGTAGCTGGATCCAGTAGGCACGTTGCATTTGGCCCACAGGGCACTTTCAGTATGTTTGTTTGTTTGTTTGTTTTTCATTAATAGCGCTTATTTTTTAGAGCAATTTTAGGCTTACAGAAAATTGAGTGGAAAGTGGAGTTTCCTTCCCACATGCCCTCTCCCCCTACCTCCACTAGAGCAGTTTCCTTTATTACTAACACCTTGTATTAGTATGTTACATTGTTTCAATTGTTGAACCACCATAATACGTTATTAATTAAAGCCCATAATTTATGTGAGGATTCACTCTTTGCAATGTACAGTTCTATGGATTATGACAGATGTATGTCATGTACTTACCACTACAGTGGCCTAAGCACAGGTTCACTGCCCTAAAAATCCCCCCATCTCACCTATTCCTGTTCTTCCCTTCCCTCCAAACCCCTGGCAACCACGGATCTTTTCATTGTCTTTATAGCTTTTGCATTTCCTAGAATGTCATATGCTTGGAGTTATACAGTATGTAGCCTTTTCAGATTTGCTGCTTTCACTTAGCAATATGTATTTAAGGTTCCCTTTTCATGGCTTGATAGTTCATCTCTTTTTATTGCTGAATAATATTCCATGGTGTGGATGTACTACAATTTCTTTATCCATTCACCAGCATGACTTTAAGCTGGACTTATTTGCCAGTAGTTAAGAATAGAAGGTATTATCCTGAAATTCATATTCTCAGCTTCTCTTCAAAAATGGGAAGATTGGGTAACACTAGGTCTGTCTTCTCACGTAGCAACAATTGCCTGGAATTGAACAGCAGCAGGCCTCTTTGGATGGAGATTGGGTTTCCAGCTCATTATAGTTCCCTCCTATCTTCCTTATGTAACCTGCCAGGTCCTGGTAAGCACGTAGCCTAAGCTTTGCATCTTATCAGAGGAGTGACTTCAGGCAAATTTGCTGATTGTCTCCCATGTGTGCCATTTCCTATTCCTTATTTTCTCTGTGCCTTAGCTCCCGCATCTGAAAATGAGAATCATGTTAATGGCCACTTCCTAGGAATGATGTGACAGTTAAACGAGAAAATGTACGTGTGATGCCTAGCACAGTGCCTGGCATGTATAGAGCCTGGGCTCAGTCATGTTATGGTCATCGTCATCGTCGTCGTCATCATCAGTACCATTAGCACTCATGGTCCCGGGGCTACATGACCTCTGCAGGATCTGACAGCATGAACAGACTATGAATGGGTGATTCGCTTCCCAAAAGTTGCCGCCAATAAATCTCCGGAAATCATTTTAATCTTTTGACCCCCAAGTAGAATTATGGCTTGGACAGTATAAATTGTAATTAGCTCTCACTATTTATCAGCAAGGGGACTGTGCCCTTTAGAGAACTTTGAGCGTTTTTCTTCACAGAACTTTTATCCCGCTTACCAATAACAGCTAACATTTATGAAGCCCTTTCTCTATGCCAAGTGACCCATATCTTTACATGAGGAATTACGTCACCCCTGCACATCAGTGCTGCTACAGATGAGAAAAATGAGGTTCTGACAGACAAAGCGACTTGCCCAAGGTCGCACAGTCAATAACTTTTTAAACTGGGACTAAACCCAGGTCTCCTGGCTCCAAGTCTGCTTTTCCCACTACATACCCTGCTGCTTTGTAGTTGAGTATTCTGCCACAGTGACACCCAGTTTTCCTCCCCACAGAAATCTTCCCTCTCCTTAGCATGTATATATATATTCACACCTCACCCAGTCTTTAAATTTTTAAAACTCAAAATTATATATATATACAACTCAATAATATATACATATGTGTGTATATATTATATATATATATATAGACACATATATATAATATATCCATCCAACCAATGGAATATTACTGAGCCCTAAAAAAGAAAGGAAATCCTGCCATTTGCTACAACATGGATAGACCTTGAGGGCATTATGGTAAGTGAAATAAGTTAGAGAAAGAAAAATGCTTTATGATCTCATATACATGTGGGATCTAAAGAAAACAAACTCATAGAAACAGGACAGATTGGTGGTCGTCAAGGTGAGGGGCGGGGCTGGGGGAAATGAGTGAAGGTGGTCAGTAAAGCACGACCTTCCAGTTATAAGATTAACAAGTTCTGGGGCTGCAACGTACAGTAGAGTCAACAACACAGTGCTGTAGATTTGAAAGTTGCTAAGAGAGTAGACCTTAAAGTTCCCTTCCCAAGAAAAGCCTGTAACTATGTGAGGCGGTGGATGCTACTGCGGCCATCATTTTGCGATAGAGACATATAACAAAGTTTAGAAATCTTCCCACTTTAAACAGAAGCCTCACTCAGCCTTACAAATGCCGTGATTATGTCAGCAAGGATCTAGAAAAATGTCAAGGGATATTATCGAGAGTGGGGTCCAAGTCTGCCCGCCACCTCCCCTTCCTTTGCGGGGCTACAGCAAACGCCCCCCATTCCTCGTTTCCTGATGCCGACCAGGCTCCGGAGCCTGCACCCTACTGATCTCCTCGGACACGTCTCTTGCAAGAGGGGAAAAACCAGTTTGAGGAGGCCAGTGAGGAGGGGGCAAAAAATTAGGCTCAGATAAAAAAATCAAATCCTCCCATTCGGACGTCAGCAGGACACACATTTGTGGAATAAAGGAAAGGAGGGATGAATATGTCAATCAATCCGGCAAAGCATCGGAGCTGGGAATCTACGAGGTCTGGGCCCACATCCTGCTTCCTGTCGCCCAGCCGCAGTTTCCTTGACTGCAGACTGAGCGACGGTCACCTGTCTTTTGGGAGTTGGGAGGACTGAAGGACATCACACGTCCTCAGTACCCAGCACACAGAAGCCCTCAGTGATGGCGGACGCTGCCCCTCTGCCTCGTTTCATATCTTCTCCACATGGTCTTTGGCTTCTCTCAGCCCTATGGACACTTATTCCAGGTGATTCTAAAAATGACACCTAAGAATTGTTATCATGTATTTGGGATTTTTAGAAAGTGAGAGGCCCAGAAACCTGAAGTTGTAAATCCCTGGACATATATCTGTGTGTCTCAGCATTCAATGCATTGCTGTGAAGATGGTAGATGCTTAAGAAATATCAGTTAATGATTTAAAATGTAGGCAGTTGAAGCTGGGATCAATGTCATCTCCCTCCAACTCTTAGTAGGCACTTTGACATTTGTGAAATCTCCAGTGCCCCCAACAGCCAAGGAGGGGGTCCAGAAAGTATACATTATCCCCATTTTATGGATGGGAAAACCAAGTCTCTGTGAAGTTAGGCAACCTGTCAAAAGTCACAGAAGTCTCTTGATTTGGAATCCAGTGGTCTTATACACTCATGGGCTGCCTGCCTATCTTTGATTGGAAAGGAAGGGGGTACCCTTGCGTATGCGTCCCAGCAATGTGCCTCTCAACCTCAGAAGCTAAGTTCCACTGAGGGGAAGCACCTTGCCCACAACAGAAGCCAAGCTGGGACAAAATCTGGGTTCTCCAACTCTTTCCTTTGAGCTCTTCTCATTCTTCTGTTTGCCTTAGATTCAAATAGAAATAGATATAAGGCAGGGTGTACTCAGAACTAACAAAATGAGACACATACTTGAGGTCCTCAGACCCCTGATAAATCCAATTTCCCCAGAGACTGACCAAGAAAAGAGTCTTCAGGCCCAGGGTTCTACCTGCCCACAGGATGCGAGGCTGGCACGTCTCGCAGGACGCTGACCTGGCTGCCCAGCTGCTGCTCGAGAGCTCAGAGATGGCATCAAGCCCCAGAGCCCCTGGGCAGAGCCAAGCACAAGGCTCGCAGGGCTACACACAATGTCCTCTCCAACACTGCCACTGACCCAGGTGTCATAGGTGAGTGGATACCCAAGCAGGTGCTGAGAAAGACAGGTGGCCAGGGCTCCAGGGAACACTTGACTTGTCTCTCGGTGGAGCCAGGGACATGCTCCAGTGACACCTGGCTACTTCCTCCCACGGCGCAATGCTCCAGGGGAACCTGCCTCCGGCCCTACCAAAGGGGTCTGTGGATCCTGCTCTGAACCGAGCATCAGGAGGGAGCTGCGTAAGCAGTGAGAATTGTGGGTAAACTCATGACAATCACATGTAATTATTCCAACAACCCGGGAGCCGCTGTATATTATCTATCCTTAGAGATGAGAAATGGTGGCTCAGAGAGGGGTGGTGACTTACCCATGGTCACACAGACTGTGAGTGACAGAGCTGGGATTGAAACCCAGTTCATTTGCATTCCAGAGCCTATGTTCTTTCTGGGCTGCTTCCTACAGCTTCCTTCTTCCTCTTCAATCTTTCATCCAACAATGACTTATTGAACCCTTTCTATGTGCCAGCCATTGTGCTGAGGGGATCATAAGGGGAGCAAAACAGACCTGGTACCTTCCCTCATAGGCTAGTGGGAGGGAAGTAATAAGGAATAATTACAAGCATAATAACTGTCACCAAAGGGGAGAGTCAGGGCCTCATGGGAGTGTGGAGCTTATCTGGGAATCAAACAAGGCCTTCCAGAGAAAGTGGTCTTTGAGATAAAATCTGAAGGCTGACTGAGAGTTGGCCAGACAAAAAGTCGGGGGGAGGCGACAGTATGGAATCTGGAGCTACAGGTGGTCAAGGCACAAATCAGAATGAAAGAGAATGGGGGCACTGGCAGCAGAAGCACGGGGTACAGGCCCAGCTGAAGAGGGAGGCAGGAGCCTTGTAACACATGCCGGGAAGTTTAGGCTTGATGCTGAGGAACCTTGAGAGTTGAGTACATTGGGCCTCACACCCCTCATTTTAAATCCTGTGGCTTCCTCATCTGCCCTCTAACTGGCTGGGTCAGCAGCTGAGGAGGGAGGAGGGAGGGCCAGCGACCAGACAAGCTGAGGTCAACGCACAGCTGAGAAAGGACAGGGAGAGGCAGAGCCAGGGCAGCACCAGGGACAGCTCTCAGTGGCTCTCAGGACTCCAAGGCTGGCAGAGATCATTCACTCCCTCATTCATTCAGTTATTCATTCATTCATTCATTCATTGTACAAATATTAACTGAAGGCCCTACTATAAGTTCACTGTTTTGGGTATTGGAGGACACATCAGAAAATTAAACAGATAAAATTTCCTGTCCTCCTCGAGATTACTTTAGTAGAGAGACACACAGAAAATGAACATAACAAATAAGACAATTACGTATTACAGTATAGGGTGACACGTATATGGAAAGAATAAGGCAAGAGGGAGGATCAGGAGAGAAGTGAGCAGGTGAGTGCTTGTAACTTTAAATAGGATAAGCAGAGAAGGCTTCACCGTGAAAGTGACCTCTGGACAAATAAATGGAGGTGAAGGAAGAGTCAAGGGCATCCATGCGGAAGAGTGTTTCAGGCCGAAGGAACAGCAGGAGCGCAGTCCCTGAGGAGGAAACCACTAGGTGTGCTGGAGGCTCTGTGAGGAGGCTGGGGAAGGAGAGCAGGAGTGGATGATTTCGGAGAGATGGCAGAGAGGGCGGGAGGGAGTCAGGGCACAGACGGCCATTGGACCACTGTGGCTTTTATCTGGGGGAATGAGGAGCCACTGGGGAATATGGAGCAGAGAGGTGACATTATTTGACTTACATTTTCACAGGAGCCCTATCGCTGCTGGGTAGATATTAGAATGTAGACAGAGAGACCTGCTCGGAGGCCATTGCGGCTTCAGATGAGGTTAAAGCTGTGTTCAGTACAGAAAGGGTTAACAACACCAGTAAAGGAGCCACCAGAGCTGTGCCTGAGGGGCAAGGTGAGGCCAGAATAGAGAGGAGCAGGGAGAGCCCACACCCCAGGCTCCCAGGCGAGAGGCTCGGTGCCTGTGGGCGTCTGAGAAACCGAGAAGCCCAAAGGGGAAGATGGACACAGAGGAGTCCATACCCTCAGGAGGAGACCCTCCTGCATCCTGCCTTCCCCATCTGCATTTTATAGGCTCTTCTCCCTTGGGTTTCTGAGTACTGAATGAATCTCCTGCACTGAGTCTCCGTTCTCCAACCTACCCTCCATGCTGCCTCCGGAGTGCTCTTCCCAAATGCATCCTGGACACCGTCATTCAGGGGCACAAACTCCTCCAGTGGCTCCCTTTGTCTGTAGGGTAAAGTCATACCTCCGGTTCCCCCGTGATCTGTCACCACCCTCACTTCCCAGCCTCCTCTCTCAGTATTTTCCATCACACACTCAATATTCCAGCCACATTCAACGCCCTGCCTTACACTGTTTTCTTCACTTGATACATCTTCACCATGGACAGCCTCACCATGGAAGCCTTCCCAAGCTGACGCGCTCACTCCCTCCAAGACCCTGAACAGCTGTGGACCAGCTACCATGTTTCCCCAAAAATAAGACTGAGCCAGACCATCAGCTCTAATGCGTCTTTTGGAGCAAAAATTAACATAAGGCAAAGTATTATATTATATTATATTATATTATATTATATTATATTATATTATATTATATTATATTATAGACCCAGTCTTATAGTAAAATAAGACCAGGTCTTAAATATTAATTTTTGCTCCAGAAGGCGCATTAGAGCTGATGGTCTGGCTAGGTCTTATTTTCGGGGAAACATGGAACCTTATTTCTCCCAAGGGCCCAGGGAAGGGGAGCGGGGTGGGAAAGCTGAGTGTGTCTACAGTCAGCACTGGAGCGGAATGGCCAGTGTGAGTCCAGCAGCTCCCACCCAGGAGGGAGCAGACTACGCATCCGAGGCTGGCCTGACACAGACACACGTTTGGTCGTGATTCTTCGAGGCAGAGTGTGCAGGGAGCCTCCTAAGGATCATGGGCCAAGTACGCCCTTGAGCAAACCACTCTCCCGACAAGGCAAAAAGAGAGAGGTCAACACCTACTGTGTGCCAGGCACGTTACGTACATTGTGTCCACTCCTCTCAGCAACACCTGAGGTGGGAGTTATTACCTCCACTTTTCAGACCAGGAAAATGAAGTTCAGGGAGGTGAAGTTATTTGTCTCGAGTCACCTGGTTAACAGTGGTGGAGCGGAGATTTGAAAGCAGGTCTGTGTGCTGACAAGTCCCGGCACCGGCAGGGCTTTGTGGTACAGGTGGCAATGCCCTGGGCCTTGAAAGCTAGGTAGGCTTTGTACACATAGAGGGAAGACTTGATGGGGTGAGGAATAAAGGGCACTTCAGGCAGAGGGAATAGAATAGCAAGGGGGAGGGTAACTGTGGGCCTCTGGGTTTAAAAAGACTTATCTTTGCTTTAGAAAAGAGAGAGAGGGAGAGAGAGACGACATGCTGGGGAGTAGAGATATGTCTGAGAAGGCCCGTTGGGACCAATTCATGAAAAAGAGCCTTGAATGCCAGACTAAGGCAGGGGGTGGGGGTAAGAAGCCGCCCCTTCCTGCTGCGCCCAGAAAGTTTCCAAAGTAGTAGACTCAGTGGACAGGGTTAGAGTAGAACCCAACAACACAGCAGAAAATGGCTTCTGGTATCATCTAACCGAGCAATTTGGGCAGCCTTTTGGAAGAAACAAAGACAAAACCAAAAATAACCCTGCCAGGCTTTGCTTGCTGGTATCTATCAGGGAGTTTTACAAACAGACAGGCTTGTGGATAAAAATACAATGCTCACCATTTAAATAGCTTTATTTCTCAACAGCTGCACTAAATCCCTAAGTCTCCCAACACAAGGGAGGGGGTAACAGGCATCGCTGCTCCTTGCTGAGGGCAATACCCTAATCTGAGGGCACCTTGAGCCCCAGCTCAGACCCACAGGGAGAAGTGGGGCCCCATTATTGAGGGGTGGCTTTGGAAGAAGCTAGCAAGGCAGAGGGGCTGCTGGTGGGGAAGTCTGTCTTCTTAGACCTTGGTCCCACCTTAACCCTGACACTGGTCTGCAAGGAAAATATCTGGAGACCTCTTGGGGGAACGGACCTCAAAGGGTCTCAATTGCCCACCACGCTCAGCTCCATGTTGGGCTTCCGTCTGCTTTGCTCTGCTCATCTGCCATGGGATGTACCTCCCAGTGCAGGGCCTCCCTGTGGGGAAGCTCCCACCCCCAGACCCTCCTCAACACTCACAACCCACCCACAAGGCTGTGTCTGTCTACCAGCCTCTGCTGAAGGTCGGAGACAACCATGGAAATGCAGCCATAAGACTGGACTCCAAAGAGAACTTTTCCCAGAGTCTGAAAGGAAGAAATATCAACCCTCCACAAGGGGGTCTCCTCATGCTTCCTGCCTTGCAGACCACTTCCCTTTCCCGTCTCTGAGCGAGGAACCCCTTTGTTGGTCCTTCAGCAGAGGGACTCCACCAGTTAGGAAAAGCTCTATCCTGATCACGGGGATGGGACAACCCCAAAGTGAGAGCAATCCACAGGCTATAGGAACCCTCCAGCAATATGTCTCCCAAGTCTGAGTCTAGAATAACCACACCGGGCCCCGGCAGAACAAGCCTGGGGCAGGCTTGGGCGCTCAACAGACAGTATCCACCATTATGAGCTAAAACTGCCCATTCATTCTTCCCATCGTCTTCCAAATAGTAATGTTTGGAACACACACACACACACACACACACACACACACACACACACACACACTTTTCCAAAGTTAAACAATAATTCTCAAAGTCAGTGCAGGTGCTAGACTACTAGAAGAAAAACATTTTTCTAAATCCACGTACTCTGCATGGATTCCTCTGCCCACAAGAAGATCCATCTTATATCACTATGCAAAGCAGTATCGTGTCCTGCTTTTTGCTCAAGCCACTTGGAAGTGAGTTTCTATCACTTGAAACTGGAAGAATCTTGAGGAACGTACTGCCCCTCTCATATTGGTTAAGAAGCTTTCACCTGCAAATAACAGAAGTTATTATCATCTCACAAAACAGAAATTCTAGAGGTAAGGCAGCCTTCAGGGTGGGTGGATTCAGGGTTTCAAGGGTGTCTTCAAGGCTCTTTCAAGCTCCCCACTCTGCCTAGAAAGGAGACGACCACGGCAAGTTCAGATAGCATGTCCATATGACGTCATCCACATGACATCAACCTGAGGAAGGAGAGGGGCCAGCTTTTACTAGTACGTCTTTCCTCACGGGTAAGGCAAGGACGTTTCTTCTAGCGTTTCAATCAAGCATGTGTCTCCTGTGCTTCATTGGCCAAAATTGGATCTCATGCCTTTCCTTCAGTGAGTTGGGCAGGGACAATGGCAAGTGACATGGAATTCTCCTTAAAGCTGGGCCACCTCAAATCCTTAGGCAGGACGTTTTCTCCCACTAGTCTTTGCAAGAGGATGGTGGTCAGTGAAGACATGCACACATCATGTCCAGAACCAACCTTGAGGTGTCCATATCTGCTCCCCTAATGACTGAGAAAGGCTCTCCCCGCTGGTGCGGGGGTGGGGCTGGAGCGAGGCGAGGCCTCAGGCAGGAATGCCAGTTAGGAAGTCAGTCTCAGGCTGTCAGCCCAAGACCTCTGAAACAAGGAGCCTGCTCAGCGCAGTAATGCCGAAGCCCGAGTCATGAGCAAGTTTTCGGCAGGAAGACTGAAGACAAGAAGAGGGTACCAAGGAGGATGGCAGGGCCCTGAGCCCGTCAGTGAAGAAAAGTAGGGAGCTAAGACTCCATTAGTAAGGCGCAGAGGGGGGAGACCCCCAAAGCCATCCCCTTAGTGGTCCTGAATGGTGCCAGGCAGGTTGGACAGGCAGGCCCCTCGCCAGGCCTGCCCCTGACAGCCTCTCCCCGGCAGATCAGCAGCCATTCCTTGGGTGATGAACGGGGACCCTGATTTGATTCCTGCCACTGGCCCTCCTCCATCCTCACTCCAACCTTCACTTTCCAAATATGCTGAACTGCTTCTAGCCTTCAAACTTTGCCTATGCTGCTCCCTCACCAGGAAGGCTTTTTCTTGCCCAGAATGCCCCACTTCGTGCAGCCTCTACAGCCCCAACTGAGTGAACGGCTCCCTCCTTTTCCTCCCACACAGCTGTGGAGCTGCAAGCCTCACCTTGGGTTGTAATTCCTATCCCCATGCCAGTCTGTCCATCTCCAAGAATGAGCTCGTCAGGGGCAGGGACCACATCTTGTTCGTCTTGGAGACCTCAACAATATCCAGTTAGTGTAGGGCCACAGCCCCTGCTTAGGAAGCAAGGACAGGGATGGTGGGAAGTAGGAAGGTTCCGCTGCTTTCTCTAGAGCTGAGCTGTCCAATATGGTAGCCCTAGCCACATATGGGCATTTATAATAAACGTAAAAGAATTCAATCTAAACATTTAGTACCTCAGGTGCACTCGCCACTTTTCAAGGATTCAATAGCCACTTGTAGCTGGTGGCTACTGGTTGGACAGTGCAAATACAGAGTGCTTCTGTCACTGCATAAGGTTTCCGTGGACAGTGCTGTTCTAGCAGCTCTAAGAGGGGAAAAACCATCTTCTACAAACTCCTTTCTTCTCCAATCCAGCACCCAGCACAAAGCCAGAAACATCGTCCTTTCTCCTCTCTCTCCTTCCTCTCTACCCATCTTTCTCCACCCCACTCTCCTAATCCCCCCCAGAGCGTCAGAAGAATAATTCACAGTGGATTCAGAGTTCACAAAGCCTTTCTACAGTCTGTGTATCTGTGACCCTTCACTACAGTCCTGGAAGGTACGCAGGACAGAGATTACAATTTTCATTTTACAGGTGAGGAAACCAAAGCTCAGAGAGGTGAAGACACTTGCCCAAGGTCAGCCAGCTGGCAAACGATGGCTTCTGGGTCAGACCCTAGACAGACTGCAGCGTCTTCTTTTCCTCCAGTGCCGTGTCACCTCTCACCACGGGCCCTTCGACCGGCTGTCTGATGCTCTGATCCCTTCAACAATATTCCCGCTGAGTGTTTATCCAGCTGCTGCTAAAGTGCTCCCTGTGACACGAGCCCCACAACTGGGCCCTGAAGCAGTGCCATCCAGCCTTAGAGAGTTCTGCTAGAAAACTCTTCTGACGTTGAGTCAAAATCAACCTTCTTGTAACTTCCCTGTCCTGAGACCTTAGAAATCATGTGATACAGCCACTAAAACGCCCTCGATATGTTAGCTTATAGCCCCTGCTCAAGAGAAGACACTAAAAATGAGGTCACCTCACTCCTAAAGCAAACATGGCTTTGGGCAAATTATGTTCCTCTCTGAGCCTCCAGGTGCAGCTCTGTGTCCCTGGCTAACTTGGGGTCAGGATGAAGTGACATGCCCCCGCTAGGGTGCAGCCTGCAGAAGCACCTGGTAAATGCCTGCTCCTGGGGCATCACCGAGCGGCTCTCACGGTGAGCTGTGGCCATCATGGCAGTCAATGAAAACAACATAATAACAATACCTACTGTTTCCAAATACCTTCTCTGGGCCAATCTTCAGTAACCTTTGAGGAAGGTGTCAATTTCCCCAACTGCAGATGAAGAAACTGACCATGAAGCAGGGAGCAAAGGTGACATGCCCAAGTCACTCAGTTAGTAAGCCAAGATGCCAGGACTGGCGCCCAAAATTCTGCCTGAAGCAAAATTTTGTTTCCTGAAAACAAGCTGTGAACTAGGGTGTGGGAGACTTTTGGCATATCTTCTGTCCCCATACAGGGACTACTGCCATAGACCTGGCCCACAGCTACCGTGTGCATGGTATGGCGGAAGAGCTCTGGACTGAGTTCTGGTCCCCTCTCTGCTGCAAAATGACTGCATGCTCTTAGGCTATGGCTTCCCCTCATTGGCCTCAGTTTTTCCATCTATACAGTGGGGGTGCTGGAAGTCAGCACTCTCAGGGTTTTCTGACGAACTCTCTGAGATTGTGCAGACAGTAGCAGGAACTCAGAACAGGAAAATTGTCCTAAATGGGAACAGTGTACTATGTTCCTCCATCCCTTAATAACCACTACTAATTAGTTAATCCGCACAACAGCAGAGTGAGTTATCAGGTATTATTACCCTCCATTTACAAGCAGGAGGTTGAAAGAGAGAGGGATTGGCCCCAGGCTCAGGGCAAGGACGGGATCAGTGAAAACCCGGAGACACTACAAATTGCTCTAGAATTGGGGGAGAGGGCAGCAGAGGGATGAGGGAGGCCTCTGGGGGGAAGACATGTGTTGCTGGTCCTCGTGGAGCTGAAGTCCCTTCAAGGGCACCTGAGCCCTGAGCCAGATCTCTCCTTGCACAGATGGGCAGATGGAGGCCCAACACGGGGGAGAGACTGGCGCAAGGTGACACAGCCAGAGTTGCAGACCAAGAGTACACAGCGCCATGGGTTCTCAGCTGAGGCAGCTCTGATGGGGGCTGGAGGGTGGGTCCTAAGAGCTGGGCTCCCTCTATGGCCCTCCCTGAATTCCTAGAGAAAGCAGCCAGCAGTAAGCCCCCAGGGATTATGTGTGTACTAATGGCCTGTGACAAAGGCAGCAGGATAAACTCGCTGCTCTGCAGACTAAACAAGGTACAAGAAGCGAAGTCAAACAAAAGCTGAGGTTTTGTGTTGGCCTGACTGGTGCGCTAAAGCCGCCGGCCTCCTGGGAGGCGGGCCCTGTGTCACTGCCCAGAATCTGCTCTGGTGGCCGTTTGCCACCAAAGGCTGGATGCAAACATGTCCACAACACATGCCCATCCCTGCTTGTAGCATAGGATGCAATTTCATCACATTGCCCCCAAGATGAATAAATCGAAGGCCGGAGAAGGGAAGACGATATACCTGTCCCAAGTCACACGGCAAATCAGACAGGAGGCTGGGACCCAAGGCCTCCTGACTCCCCACTCCACCATGGCCTCCCAAATTCTTCCTTAGTGTTGAGACAGGAATACTGAGACAGAGGGAGATGCAATACTCCAATTTCTATCCAGAGTCAAGTCCTAGCTGATGTCTCCCAGGAGAGCACGAGTACAGGCTTTGGCAGCCCAGAGGCTTCGGTTCAAGTCCTGCTTCTGCCTCTTTCTAGGCCCATGGCTTTGGCAAATTACTTCACCACTCTGAGCCTCGGTATGCTTATCTCAAAAATGGAAGAAATGACAGTACCCCCCCATAGAGTTATTGGAATGATTAAATGAGTTAATGGATACAGAGCATTTTGCTCTGTGCTCGGCATACAGTAGGCGCCCAGTCACTGTGACTGCTATTAGCAACGCTGGCACCAAAATACCGGATGGCCCAGCGCAGGGCCCTCAACCTCTCCAAGGCTCGCATTCTTCTCTCTCAAATGTCACAAAAATTTCTTCTAACTCCAGGGCTCTGTGGTCTCTACCACAAGTGTTCCTTAACCTAAATGAAACAATGAACTCCAGAGTCAAGGAAATGGGCTGGGAGCCTCTGTCACTTCCGTTTCCCTTTCTAGCCCAGGCTGCCGGCCCCACCCTGGGCTCCATACACCTGCTCCAGGATGTTCTGGACAGAAGACAGCCTGTCCATTCTCAGGCGTGCTGCTGAGTAGCTCCCGGTGCTGTTCCAAAGGTCTGTGTGTGGTTGCAAATTATGAGAACCTGGGCCTTGGAGACTAGGGCTGAGGAAGAGGGTCAGGATATTTGGGGACTGCACGAGGGAGCATCGCATCCCTCTTCCCTAGAAGTGCTGCCCTAAGGATGCAGGAAGACAAATCCTCCCTTCCTTGTTTTAGGTCGAAACAGCTGGAGACACAGGCGTTCTCCTACCTCCACGAGACTTAGGAGTCGTGTCAATCCACCCCCTGAGCCGTGTGTCAAAGAGGCCCTCTCCACAGTCCTAACTGCAGGGATTGTTCTGCTTGCACATTGCAGAGCTCACTTCTGCAAAATGAGACCATTCTGACTTCAGGCCTGGGGCCATTTCTCACTCCTTCCCTTCTGGTTCCTAACAGGAGCAAGAAGAGATCTGCCTCACAGGGATTAAGGTGATACTGTTCCCTACCAGCGAGGGAGGTGGCAACAGGACGTGTGAGGAGATTACATACCTGCCCCGCTTACCTGTCTGTGTGTCAAGTTTAAGCCCCTGGAGGGTTTGTGTAATACTGTTTAGGGATCTTAAAAAATAGAGACCCTATTTGTGGGATTATAGGGTGTGGAGACATTCTCGCCTTTCACATCAAGGCTTCGGATGGCTGCCAACACAGCTCAGTCCTGCCAGTTGCTGAGCCCTGCTTTGCACACAGCAATTTATTCCAGTCTATTAAAAATGAGTCACATCCCAGGAGCCCCTTATCTTTAGAGCACATTCTGCCATTGACCAGCGTGGGCTCAAAGTAATGTTTCCAGACACAAGTGTAGTTGGGAAAACGCTGGGCTGCGTTAAAAAGGATCTGCCCCTCCAGTACATGCTGTGTGACCTTAGGCAAGTCATCTTCCCTCTCTGGGCTTCCATTTCCTAACCTGTTACCAAAGCATCATAACTTCCAGCCACATGTGCTGTTCATGGTTAGGTGAAGATGCTTTCTGAAATGTATATTGTGGCACAAATTCAAGGGCTTATCATTGTCAAATCTGATAGAGTTATTTGACTCTTTAGTATATGCATAAACTTTGATAAAAATAAAAGCTTGTTTTAAATGATATGTTGATAGCTGTTTTACAGTTTAGTTGAATAACTAAATAACTAGAGAAAAATACATAGAAATTAATCAAAGCAATTGTTAACTCCAGGAAAACTAAAAATACATACAAGAAGAGAAACACAGTATTTTACCTGGCTTAGCATTAAACAATATTTACACAGTCATTGTAAGGAAAACGCGGAATATTGATTGAACCAAACATTGTGATAGTATAATGAGAGGATGAAGGGAGGGAAGTTGGAGAAGGTTAAAGAGGGTAAACCCTCTTCTATAAAAATAGGAAGCTGATAGAGGATGTCTAAAACTGATAGATCTAGAAATAACAGTATAAGCACATCAATTAGAAATGCAGGCGTAAATAGCAGATGAAACAGCTAAAGAAGTGGAATGTAGTTGTTTGGAGGAAGAAGCCCTGCAAAATGAGAAAGGATGAGGAAGGAAGTTATTTTTCATTATAAATAATTATTTTAGTATATGTGACTTTTCGAGTTATGTGCATATATGCTTGGATTAAAATGAAAATTACTGTAAAAAAATAAAACTAGAAGCAAGTACTCACTATAAGGAGGCTAACTGAGGTTCCAGAAAAGGAAGAACTTTCTAATAGCTAATCTGTCTAAAAGTGGACTGGATGCCCTTACAGAAGTACTTAAACAGAAACTGTATGTCCACCTGTCAGAAATACAGTAGAGGATTCCAGCTTTGTTTGGGAAGTTCGATTAAATAAACTTAGAGATCCCTTTCCAACTCTAAGATCCTTTCCAATTCTATGCTTCTATGGAAGCGGGGATGTTATTGTCATTTATCTCCTAACTAATTCATTTATTTGTGCATTTAATAAGCATTTCCTTGGTACCTATTTAGTTTCTGGTGCTGCACCCGGTCCTGGATTGGGGACAGGAGAACCACGCTAGATATGACATGTCTGCCTACAGGAATCATTGAAGGTCAGTGCTAGAAAGTTCCTCAGCATTTATCTGATCCAACCCCTCATTAGACAGAGAAGGAAACTGAGGTCCAGAGAGAGACAGACACTTGCACAATGTCACACAGCACTAGTGGCAGAGTCAGGCTCACATCTAGCCTTCCTGATTCCTGTACTGGTTCTTTTCCTCGCCACATCTCCTCTGAAGAGCACTTCCTCAAAAATAATTTTGACAAAAATGAATCTGATTCTTCGTGGTATTTTCCCAATCTCCTGTAGACACCATAGTGTAATGCGTCTTAATGTTTTAATTGTAGCAAGCTTTGGCTTCCTGGACAGCTGCTTCAGAAGAGCATGTGGTGAGGTTTCTGGAGACACCCAGTCAAAGTTCACTGAACCCAAACCTCCAAGTCATTCACCTGAAAGGCTAAACAACAGAAAGAAAACTAATTGGTATTGCTTTGTCTCACCATCTCGTGAGATGCGTGAGAACCCGTAGGTAGAGCGTTACCGCCTGTGTCATGGGTAAAATCCCAAATCATTTTGTGGAGTTTGTTATTGTTCCAACAGCTATGAGAGCCAACATCTGCATGTACCAACATCTCTTTGTAGTATCACTTCCTGGATCCTTTTTGCTTGATTTGGTAGTCCTGTCTGTCACTTTGAAAAAAGTCCCACATCTCATTGAATTTCAGATTTCCCTATCCGTTTTTTGTGTTTTTTTTTAAATAAGAGTCACCTTAAATATTAGATGATACCAGTGGTTCTCACCCAGGGCAATGTTGCCCCCACCCCCAAGGGACATTTGGCAATGTTTGGAGACATTTTTGGTTGTTACAACTGAGGTGGGTGCGACTGGCATCTAGTGGGGTAGAGGCCAGCGCTGCTGCTAAGGGTCCTACAGTGCACAGGGCAATCCCTCCCAACACGGAATTATCTGGTCCAAAGTGTCAATACTACTGCCATTGAGGCTCTTTGACTATAAGTGACCAGAACCCAATTCTAATTTGCTTAAGCAAAAGGAGAAGAAGAAAAATAAAAAAAGAACAGGGTGGTTATTGGAAGGATATTATCATTGCTTAAAAAAAAGTAAGAGCTCAAAAAAACAGATGGATACACCTTGGCAACTAGAATAAGTAATTCATCTCCCCTCTAGACTAACTCTCCCTTTTCTCTGTCTTCCTTCTGTTATTCTTTCCATGTGACACAGAACTACCACCCTAGCTCTGAGCTTATATCTTCACAGCTTCACAAGCAGAGAGGAAAAGGTCCTTTCCTTTCCCAGATCCACTATCACAAATCCCAGGGAAGGATTCTTGTTGGTCAAGCTTGGGTCACACGCTCATCCCTTAAGCCAATGACTATGGTCAGAGAGAGTGAAGTCCTGTACAATGAGTGGCCTGGCCTGCACCACATCCCCACCCCTGTGGCCAGAGGGATGGACTGTGTTTCCTGAAGTGGGAGAAGGGGTTCTAGATAGACACAAACAATAGCCACCACCGCATAGAATAATAGAGAGGGTGATGGACAAAGAGTTAAACATCTGGATGCTATTCTTGGCTCTGCCTGTAACTTGCTGTGTGACCTTGGATAAGTCTCTTTCTCTTTCTGGGCCTGTTTCTCATCTGTACAATGAAAGGGTGGACCAGAAGTCAAAAGGATCTCCCATCTCTAACATTTGATAATGTGTGGTTGGTTGTTAAATATTATTTACCACCCCAACAATGATGACATTTAAAACTACTTGCTTTTAGATTGCTGGTTCAGGATACAATACAGTCTAGAAATATCTAGAAATTTTTCATATTTAGTTTTCTTATCTTTCCCAACTTTTTAATGATAATGAAAACAGCAGCAGATATAATGCTTTAGCATGTATTCATATTTTTAATATGGACCATGTACTTCTTTATGTTTCTCAATTATTTAATAATATTCAACCCTATGGGGAAAACATGTAGACCCACAAAACCACTTATACATTGGGTTTTCTTTAAAAAAATAAATTATTACTGATTAACTTAAGAAGGACTAAATAAATGAATAAAATCTGCTTTGAACTTGGCCTATAAATTTTACCTCACAGCTTACTGTAAAATGTATATAATCAAAAGAAATAGATGGCATTGGGAAATCCCCAACAACATGGAAGAGAAGGCAAAGATTTCAATAACACCAATCTATCATTCGTTCAACAAATATTTCCTGAGCGCCTACTATGTACAAGACACTAGTCAGTGATCTCCCCTGTGCAATGAACACTCTAACGATTGAAGAAGGATTTCTTAAATCCTAGCCCATCATCAACAAGATAAAATCCCTATCTCTCAACCCCCTGCCAACTTCTCCAGCTCCAAGAGAACTGCCCCTCCTATACCCTACACCTCACCAAACAGAACTGCAAGTGTTCAAGCAAGTCAAGGCTAAGTTCTCCAAGGTGTACCCAACGAAGGTGTTCAGCTTAAGCCAAAGGTATCATGTGGCAGTGGGTTGGCAGGAGGTGGCAATAGGCATTCTAACATCCCAGGAGCTTGGTAACGTATGTTCACTCTGCTCCCAGTGGGCTGTCCACATTCTGCTGGCCTCAAAGGAGACTGTGGACACCTGGAGGATGGCTGTGTCTCCTGCAGCCAGCTTCAAGCCAAAATTCAGAGGATGGCCAGACCCTTGGGGAGAAGAAGTCAAGTGCACTCAAAGGGGCTAGGAGACCTTCGGCTCTGCGCTCCATGTAACTACTGTAAGAGGCCCCCAGTAAACTGTGCCTCCCGGTATTTACATGCTTACGTAGTACCCTTTCCATGAACCTGGACTGGTCCTGAGACTCACTTGTAACCAAAGAATATGGCAGAAGTGATACTGCATGCCTTCGGAAGCTAGGTCAGAAAAAGCTTTCCAGCTTCCACCGGGGTCTCTAGAACACTCTTCTGAGAGTCCTAGGCTACCGTGTAAGAAGCCTTGTGACTGCTGTCTGTGGATAAGCCAAGTGCAGACACTCCGGTCAACAGTCCCAGCAAAGCTCAGCCTTCCAGCCATTCCCGCTAAAGTATCACATATATGAACAGTGTCTTGTATCCTCCAGACCAGCCATCTACAAGCTGAATACCAACGGACCTCGGCCAATGCCACCTGGAGCAAAAGAATCGCTCAGCTGATCTTGACCCAAATTTCTGATCCACAAAATTGTGAGACATAATAAAAATGTTTTTTTGTTTTGTTTTGTTTTAAGGAGGGCGCAGCTCACAGTGGCCCATGCGGGGATCGAACCAGCAACGTTGGTGTTACCAGCACCATGCGCTAACCAACTGAGCTAACCGGTCACCCCAAATCGTTATTGTTTTAAGCCACTAAGTTTGGGGGTAATCACAATGCAGCAATACATAACGCGCATATCATCTTTGGAGGATGCTTGAGAATAAACTCATAATTCCAGAAATAGGTAAGTAAAGGTAAAGAATCAAGTATTTATCGTGCCTTTCTTTATGAACTGTACTCCAGAGTAGCCAAATAGTTGAGGAGCTCAAGCTCTTCTTTACAGACGAATCACAGCTAGTAAATGAAGAAGGACTATCAGAATTTGAATGTCACCATTTTGAAACTCCTGATGAAATACTAGCACGAGGCAATGATCATCCACGACTGCTAAACTCATTAGGCAAAAGGCCAGGGAGGGACATCACAGTGATGGATCAGGCTGAAAACACCTCACCCCTCTCATCAATATCTCCTTAATAAGCCAAGATGAGAGAAAACCGGACATTATGTGCCTCCTGATGTGAGACAACAAGAAGGACACGGCACCAGCTCTGAAACTCTCCTGCCCCGAAGTCAAACCTGAACCTGGGAGCACTTCTAGGTTTCATCCCAGGGACCAGAGGAACAGTTAAATGATCCCTGGAGATGTAATCAGCAAAATCCAAAACATGGAACACTCTACGGGACAAACAACCAAGTTTCTTGAAAATATTACTTTTTAATAAAAGAAGAAGGGGAACCCATTGACTAAAAGAGACTTAGGAGACATAGCAACCTAATTCAATGTGTAGACTACCTCTGGATTCTGATTATATGAACACGGACTGGCTGTTGGATGATATCATGAAATCATTTTAAATTTTTAGGTGTGATAGGATATTGTAGATGATTATTTTAAAGGGCCTCTATCATTTAGAGATAAAAGATCCATACATCCCAGATATACCCGGGATTTCCTTCAAAATAACCCAGTGGTAAGGGAATAGGAGTGGATAGGGTATAAATGAAGCAAGATTAGCCATATGTTGATATTACTAAAGGTAGATCATGGAAGTTTAATATACTAATATCTTTACTTTTTTATATAATTTAAATTTTCATTTAAATAATTAAAAACAAATTGCTCAAGCCAAAAAAAAGGGGAAAGGTGCTTCCAGGGATGCATGGCTGAGTGATGTGAGTGCCGGAGAGACAGTCTCTAACTCCCCGTCTCACCGAATCCCCTGCACTTACAGGACTAGAAACCGAAAGAGGCAGATGAAGTTACATTTTAAGGATGCATAATGGAGAGGAGTTTGGAGAGGGAGCAGAATTATTCAGGAGGATTATACTGTCACCACTCGACACAATGGGGATTGCTGCTTTTAACTGCCTTAAACAAGTCTTACTTCATACCAGAGCTTCTCCTGAAGAAGGCGTCGCCATGGGAAGTGGATCCTGCCCAGGAGATCAAATCTTTCTTCCTGGCTGGGTCTTTGAGTGCGTGCTCCTTCCCTACACAGCAAAAGAATGGAGGTGGTTCTTAGAATGCACTTGAAATTCTTTGTACCTCTTCATGATTTCCCTGCAGCCAGGCGTCTTGGAAGGCCCAGGAATGAAGGCGCCTCTGGATAAAGTGGCTGTCCTGCCTGAGGGGCTGGGGGACCAGGTCAAGTTTCTGCCTTCCTGTGGGTCTCTACTTCCTCCAGATGCAATGAGGAGCAGTATAGCACCTGGTCAGCCAGCGGCCTCTGGTCACAGCTGGCTCTTCAAGTCACCAGCTATGTGACGTTTGGCCTTGCTGCACCCCTGAGAACAAGATGGGTTGCTAGCAGCTCTACTGGAGCCACCTGCAAAAATTCAGCCAGAGTTCACACTCTTTCTGCATCTGCTCAAACTGGTACCATCTGATCTGGAAATATGGCCTCAATATGGGCCACCAGTTCCCATCATCACTCAAACGATATAGGCTTCATCAAGTTGGACTGTGTTCTTCCTTGAACAGATTATCCAAGATTCCTACCTGAGAAAAGAAACAATGCTGGCTCTTTATCCACAGAAACATTTTTATACTCTAAAAAAAAAGTAATATTTTTATAATTTTTTTTATAATCTAAAAAAAAAAGTCGGTATAACTTCCAGCTCACATTGTTATTAAAAGGATAAAATTAGATAATGTATGTAAAGTACTCAGCACAGGTCCTAGCATAGAGTCAGCTCTCATTAAATAATTATTACTATTATTTATTTCTCCAAAAAGTGTGGACAATTTTTAAGGGCCCTCCTAATTGTAATGTTTGAGGAGACATTCACAATATAGCGCATGTTTCTTGCCATGCCCTATACCAGGTGCTAAGGTAGAGACATACCTGGCAAGGGAGTTGGGGGCACGCTCAGCATGGAAGGCAAAAACTCTGCATACTCAAAATCACTCTTAAAATTCCTCCACCAGTAACCGACCTCCCATTCTTCTGCTCCTCCATTCAGAGGTGCTGTCAGAGGTGTCGCTGGAGGGGAGATACATAGTCAGAGCCATGGAGTGACCGTAGCTGAGGGAGATTTCAGAACATGGCATCTTGTCTCCTCCCAGGACCTGGAAGGTGAAAGCCTCAAACTCGCCTCCATTCAGAGTAAAGCTGGGCTCCCTCCTTTGCCTTTGAGCCCTCAGCCCTAGTGCTGGATGAGGAAATGGAGAGCAGCTTAAGTGGTTACCATCCATCAAGTTCAATGTCACCATGAGATGGCCATTGCTCAATGACCAGGAGCATGTTGGGAGTAGGCTCTCCACCCCTCCTGTTCTCATCATTCTACACAAATGTACAGAGCACCTTCCATGAGTAAGATGTTGTACTGAGCATTGGCAGGAGTGGAGTGAGCCGAAGGTGGAGTTCCCCAGGACTGGATAGACACAGACCCCAGGCACTGAAAATCATGGTCAACAGGGCCACAGGAAGGGCCAGAGATGGTCTATGGGAGACTAGGGGACAGGAAGAGGGCCCCCACCTTCCTAAGATGTGATATTAGACCTTTGGAGGATAGAGACAACCTGAGGGGCAAAACACTGGAGAAAGGGTTCCCTGGGATGAGGAGACAGCATGAGGCAAAGTCCAGAGGCAAAGAAAAGTTGGACTGTGTCTCAGTAACAGCAGTCTATGTGACATGGTTGGTTGAAGGAGCAAATGAGGCTGGAGAAGTCAGTGGGGCCAGGTGGCAAAGGGCCTCAAGGTCAGGCCGAGGAGCATGGCCTTTACTGTGTAGGCGGCAAGAAAGGACTGGGGCTGGCCTTGGAAAGAGGACCCCAGCTGGGTGTGAAGCTCTTCTCCCACATCTGCCCACACCCTCTCATGGGACTTGCACAGCACCCTCCCAGGTTTGAAAAGACCCAACAACAAATCTTTCAGCCCCAAACTCAATCCTTTCCATAGTGCCCTGGAACTGGGAGCTTGGTAAGGATTGTGCTAGATGGCCCCCTGGGAGTCACTCACTGTGTGTTTCTGTTTCCCTGGCTGCCCTCTGCTTGAAGTGCTTGGAAAAGCCAGGAATATTTTGTCTAGGGAGACAACTGGTATGGTGGAAAGAGCTCCTGCCCTGACTCTGCCTCTTACCTCCCACATGACTTCTTCCCTTCTCTAAGCCTCAGTTTTATCTCTTAAATGAAAACAATGCTGCCAAAACTGACCTCACAGGGTTACTGCGAAAATTCACTCATTCAATCAACAGAGCTGTATTGAGGAGGGAGTGTGACAAGTGCTGGGATATGGAGTTGAACAGGATAAAATCCCTGCCCAAATTACAGAAGTCCTGTACATCAACAACTAGGGATCAAAGAGAAAGGCATCCCAAGACTGTAAGGCATAACAGTATCACCAGGTGGATATTTTTAATGGATATGGAAACACAAGACAACAAAAAGCTGCAATAGGATCTAATCCAGAAAGCAATGGGAATGGCACATTAACCAGGTTGCTTTGAATCCAGATCCCTTACCTCTTAAGCATGGAGTTCAGAACTGCTCTCCTAATTCAATGTAAAGCCGTTGGGTGTTCTTGCCGTGCCTCCTTGGCAGGTAGCCAGTAGCTCAAACCACAGCAGTGGATGAGACTGCCCAAAGAAGCTCTGTGGAGTGACAAGAGCTAAGTTCATTAGATCCTGAAGAACACTGACATGTCAGGAAAGGACAGAAGAGGAGGAGCCCACGAGGAGATAAGTAAGAGTAGAATCAGGAACACTCAGTGTTGTGCGTGCCAAAGGAGTAGCACCAAAAGGAAAGACTCGTCAACTGTCAAACACATCCAAGAGGTCAAGTCAGGTAAGGACTGAAAAGCTTCCAATGGGTTTGGCTAGTAGGGGTTGTTGGTGTCCTTAGGGAACCCGAAGGTGAGGGCAAGAGGCAGAGTGCAGTGAGTTGAGGAGTGAGCTGGCAGTGAGGAAGCAGGAGTGATGAGTAGAGACCACTCTGAAGAAATTTGGATAAGACTGGTAAGCCAATTGAAAGGCAGATACAGGAAAGAAAGAAGATAATTGTTGGAATAAGGTCCTGGAGAGAACTGGAGGGGGTGATGATGAGGCAAATGGACAGATTTGTCTGGAAAATAATGAGGGATGCTCTAGAAGGACAGAGAAACAGTGATGCTGGATCTGAGGGCAGGAGAGTGTGAAGACAGGAAAGGTCGCTTTGATGGCTCTGTTTGCTCCATGCAGCAGAACATACAGATAGGGCTGTGGTATGAATAGTCCTTAAAAGAAGTGGGAAGATGAGTGAAAGGTTTGACAAGTGGCATGAAGAGCCTCGCTGAGATTGATCACCTTGAACTTGTTGCTATATGATAATGATTAGTTCATTCATCCATTTATTAATTCACCCATTTGTGGTCACATCAATGATAGTTGGTTCCCACTGGTAGTATTAATCAGTTACTTAATTTTGGCCATAAAGATACATGTCAGAGACTCAGGAAGCTCAGAGCTCCAAGTTGTCATTAAGGATCATGACTCCATATGGCCACACCTACTGAATGATCTCATCCACCACAGCTTCCACTAGTGGGTGGATGCTCATGACCTCCAAAGTTCTAACCCCAGTCCAAAACTGTTCCTAGGCCTTAGACCAGCATACACCCAATAAATAGCTCAATCTCAACATATCCAAATCCATACTCACCATCTTCACCCCCAAACCTGCTCCAGCAGGGGAGTGGCTCTCCCCAGACAGTCTGTGCCCACAACGGTATCAGATTTCCTTTTCAACATCTGCTTCTTTTTTTGGTTCTAAAAATGCCGTCTCTAAAGGTTTCCCCTTGAGGCCAGGAATCATGACTTTCAGGGGCTACGCAGAGCCCTCCCCACTTCTAGGCTCCCCCACCAGACTGCACACTCACACCATGACTCACTGTAGACCATTCCAATTAATCAGCAATACGCAGCACTGAAAATTTCCTCCTGATGCAGCCCAGCCACCAGCTCAGGGGTTCTGCCAAAGAACGGATCAGTACTTGAGATCAGGGAACAGAACAAATAGATTTAAATTCACCATCATCACCTTATCTTGGCAAACTGTGTCCTACCTCCCAGAGCCAAGCTACAGACGCAACTCCACTGTAAAGCAAGTTAGACCACAGCCCAGCTGGAATAACAAGTGGATTTTATCCTCTCTGACAGCTCTGATGGATTAATGATGGCTGCCTGAAGTTACAAAGGATTGTGGAAACTTGACCAGGCTCATCAGGAAAAAGTGTGCTGATCAATTGGTCATGTCTGCCATAGAGACAGACATGAGATGGGGAGGTAACACCAGTTATGAGAGAACTTCACATGTGAAAAAGGTTCATTAGACAACAAGCCTCACTAGACCACAATAAAAGTCTTTCAAGTCTTAATACCGGTGATGGAGCACATAATTGTTTTATGTTAGCATCTTTATCCATTTATTCTTTTGTTCATTTAGAAATATTTATTGAATGTCTACTATTTACTGGATTCAGGCCTAGGCTCTAAGAGTACAGCTGTGAAAAAGACAAAAAGATTCTTGCTCTCACAGGGCTTTCATCCTAGCAGGACGTGTAACAAATAAGAAAATGTTAGAGATAAACGCTATGCAGATAATCAAAGCAGGATGATGTGACTCAGATTATCTGGATGACCCCTTTTGACTGGGTGTCAGGGAAGGCTGTGGGATGATCTGGAGAAAGAGAGTTCCAGGAAGGGGAACAGCTTATGCAAAAGCCTTAAGGCAGGACATAATTTGTGTTCAAGTGTAACTGATGAGGAAGAGACTGGTTCAAAAAGACACTGGAGAAGTAAACAGGAGCTGTATGTATCACCTACAGCTTTGCAGACCACAATAAGGAGTTTAGACTTTCTTCTCTGTGTTTTGAAAAACCAATTAAGGGTTTTAAGAATAGTTGGCATGATCTGATTTGTACTTTTACATAATCACTCTGGCTGCTGAGCGGAAAATCGAAAGTAGGAGAACAGGACAGAGGCAGGGAGACCAGTTAAGAGTTGATGCTGATTAGGACTAAGGTAGTAACAGTGATGAAAATGAGGAGTTTCGGATTCTTGGTTAGTTGTAGAGGGATATTCAACAGGACTTGGGTAGAGGGCTGACAAGGTCAAGAAATCAAAGATACATCCAAGGTTTTAGGCCTGATAATCTGTGGGAATGAGTATTATTTACTGAAATAGGGAAGGCTAAGAGAAGAACAAATTCAAGGGTGGGAAGAACCAAGAGTTTGATTTGGGACAAGTCTGAGAAACCTATTAGACATTCAAATGGAGATATTCCATATGAGGCTGGACATTTATGAGTCAATTCCCATGAGGTAGACAGAGCTGGAGAGAGTTCCAGGAGGCACTGCTGCATAGAGTGTATTCAAAGCTTCAGATGGCAGGCGATCACCAGCCGAGAAGACGTAGCTAGAGAAGGGGATCTATTGTCAAAACCGAGAGCACTCTGACACTTGGAAGCAAAGCAGCAAATGAAGCCACAAACTAAGTACATCACAGAGGGGCAGCCAAAAGCATATACTATCCAGAAGCCAAGTGAAGAAAGTCGTTCAAGAAGGGAGTGGTCAATTGCTGCTGAGAGATCAAGTAAGGACAGAGAAGCGACCACTGGAGGTCATTGGTGACCTCGTCAAATACAGTCTCAGTGGAATGGAGGAAAGAGAAGCCCAGGTGCAGAGGGCAGAGTAGAGAAGGGGAGGGTAGGAAGTAGAGACAACTCTGTGGAAAGGGCTGCTGTGAAAGAGAGCAGGGAAGTAGGACACCATAGGGTAAAGGAAAGGCTCTGCAAACAGTGGAGATAATAGAATAGGTATGTATTTTGTTGGAAACGATCTGAGTGGAGAGAAAGAAATGGGAGAATTGTAGCAGAAATGGGAGAATTGGAAACACAAGAGGCCAAAGGATCCAGCTGATGAGTGGAAAGGGTAAAAGCAAGGACACTTCTTCTCTGGCCATATGAAGGCAAGCAGAAAAGAGGTAGAGAAATTGGGAAGAATTGGGAGGTGTGGTAGGAAGACCAGGGTGTTCCTGTCTAACTGCTTCCATTTTACCAATGAAATAGGAGTTTAGATCATCAGGTGGGGGTGGAGGAGGCTCATGGAGTGGATGGCCCCTCCTGAGAGGCCGCCCCAGTGAGTGGGGAGGAAGGAAGTAAAGATGTAAATAATTGTGTTGGGGAAGAGAACACCTAGAGAAGGGTGGTGGGGCTGCTGAACAGGATTGGGTGTTCATTTGAGATTTGTGGTAATAAGTTTAAAGCAAGACCAATTGGTCTAGGTACATGTTCTCTGCCATGAGGTTTATCTGTTTAACTTCAGACATGTAGTAGACAGATCTGTAGGCCTAAGTCGAGAGCAAATCTGAAGAAAGAAGAGTGGAATAAGGGAATTGAAGGTGTTTGAAAAGAGTAGTTAAGATGATGAACAACAGAAATAAGCTTGTAACGAAAGGAAGTGAGAACATGAGGGTAATGACAGAGAGTGGAAAAGCGGGAGTCTTGATAACAGTGAAAATATTACTCTCTAAGAGCTGGCAGTCAGACAGGAAGAATTCTCTCTTACTCAGGGAAGTGTTGACCTTTATATTCTATGAAAGCCATCAACTGACTGGATGAATCCCATCTACATTAGGGAGAGCAATCTGCTTTAGTCCGTCTAAAGATTTAAATGTAAATCTCATCCAAAACACCCTCACAGAAACATCAGAGTAATGTTTAACCAAACGTCCAGGCACCCTGTGGCCCAGTCAAGTGGACATGTAAAATTAACCATCACAGTGTCCAAATCTGCACTTTTAAGTACTTCAGTTAGAATACTTAATGAGAAAAGAGGCAGACTTAATCTCCAAGTGTTAACTGAAGATGAACTATCACAGCCCTGAAAGAAGAAAGCTTTGAGAAGTTTGAAGAGAGAAAGGTTGTGGGAGATCGGAGACATCCCCCACACACAGCAGTCTAGGCATGACGGAATCAAAAGAACCTAACAGGGCAACCCCATAGTATCATTGCAAACGGCCTTTTAGTGTCAGCAAGAAAAGAAATCCATCACACTGAACACATTAGTTTGGATTTTGATGGGTTTTGTAGTATTATACTTAATTAGTATTTTTTTTGTTTTATTATTTATAAGGAGGTTATACCTAATTTTATATCAGTACACATTCAAATTACATGAAACTAAAATATACTTAAGTCAGTCCTGGGGGAGTCGGTGAGATTTTTGTCCTTTTAAATGGGTCCATTAGATTATTATTCTTAGTTTGAGAAACACATATATAATATTAAAAGGTTTTTTGGCCCCTTTTAAGTGGATGTTTTGAAGCATTTCATTTGTAGAATTCATGGAACTGCATATTTTAGAGGTTTTTTAAATAACAAATTGAGAATAATATGTACCATGTGCTACACCAAATTTGGAAAATGTTGAGATGCACATTGTATCTCCGCTCAGATACATATATATATATACACAAAGAATTTTAGCAAATAAAAGCCTCTGAGAAATCCAAGAGGAAAAGTTGTCAAATGTTGTTCACTCAGTTTCTCAAGATTTGAGCAAAGAATAGTTCTACTGCAGCAACTATTAATATCCTCAGGAATAGCTTTCTTTGAAAAACCAGTTTGAAAAACACTATCAACATATACAGATATTCAACATTTTTGTGCCAGGGACCCCCTCCCCCAACAGTCTAGCAAAGCCTATGGACATATTTGAATAATGTACTTAAATAAAAATATAAAGGATTTTATATGCATAAAATGAAATATAAAGGATTACAAAGCAAACCAATTATACTAAAATACAGTTTTCAAAATAATTTTAAAACAAATGGGAGTGCCTGTAGGAGAGGAAGTCAAGGAGAGAAAAAAATATATAAAGAAATAATGGCCAAGGACCACATATTATATGATTATATTTATACGAAATGTCCATAAAAGGCAAATCTATAGAGACAGGAAGTAGATTAGTGGCAAGGTGGTTGGAAGGTGACGGCTAAGAAGAGCAGGGCTTCCCTTTGGGACAATAAAAATGCTCTTACATTGATTGTGGTGATGGTGTGTATCATCCACCTATACAACAATATGTATTTAATCGTATACTTTTAATGTATTAACTATATGGTATTGAAATTATATCTCAATAAATCTGTTTTAAAAATAATGGTCAAAAATTTTCCAATTATGTTGAAACTATAAATGCACAGATCCAAGAAGCCCAATGTATCCCAAACAAAAGAAACATAAAGAAAACTTCACCAAGGCATATCATAAGCAAATTGTTCAAAACAAATGATAAAGATGTTGAAAGCAGTCTGAGAGACACATTATATATAGTGCAAACAAGATATAAATGACAATTTATTGTTGAAAGCAATGAAAGGTAGACGACGGCAGAGCAAAATCTTTTACATACAAAAGAAAACACTGTCAACCTAGAATTCTACACATGGTGCAATTATCTTTCAAAAACAAAGGCAACACAGTAAGATAGCTCTTCACACCCATTAGGATGATCACTATCCAAAACATGGAAAACAGTAAGTGTTGGCAAGGATAGGGAAAAATCGGAACCCTCTTGCCTTACTAGCAGGAATGTAAAATGATGCAGCCATTATAGAAAAGTTTGGTTTCTCAAAAAAATTACACATGAAATTACTGTATGATCCTGTAATTCCACTCCTAAGTGTATACCCAAAATAACTGAAAGCAGGTGTTCCAACAAAAACCTACACACAGTACCTATAATCAACAATGTGTCGTACCCTTAAAATTTTCTTAAGAGGGTAGATCTCATATCAAGTGTTCTTATAACAGTAAAATATTTTTTTAAAAACTTAAATATGAATGTTTATACCAGCACTATTCATAATGCCCAAAAGGTAGAAACAACCCAAATGTCCAACTGATGAAAGGATAAACAAAATATGATATATCCATACAAGGGAATATTATTCAGACACAAAAAGGAATGAAATACTGATACATGCTATAACATGATGAACCTCAAAAACATTACACAATGTAAAAGAAGCCAGTCATAAAGGACTACATGTTGCATGATTCCATTTATTCCACATTCCATTTATTCCACATTCCATGAAATATCCAGAATAGGCAAATCTATAAAGACAGAAAACAGATTAGCGGTTGCCAGGGGATGGGGGAGGGAGAAACAGGAAGTGACTTCTTAATGGATATGGGGTTTCCTTTTGGGATGATGAAAATATTCTGCAACCACAGTGGGGATGGTTCACAATCACAATCATTGGGAATATAGTAAACGCCACTCAATTGCACATTTTAAAATGGTTAAAATGGTGAATTTTATGTTTCATGTATTTTATCACAATTTAAAGGACCACAATGAGATATACCATACAACTATTAAAATTATTAAAATTTAAAAGACTAAAGGACTAACCATACCAAGTGTTGGAAAGGATGTAGCGGAGCTAGAACTCTCCATCATATATCACTGATGAGAATGAATGTTACAATCACTTTGAAAAACAGGTTAGTGGTTTCTTAAAAAGTTTACCATACACCAACTACCATACAATCCAGCCACTCTTGTCCTAGGTATTCCCAGAGAAATGAAAGGACATGTCCACACAAAGACTTGTACACAAATATTCATAGCAATTTTAATATAATAGCCAAAAACTGGAAACAACCAAAGTCCATCAACAGAGGAATGGATACATGAATTGTGGCATATCATGCAATGGAATACCACTCAGCAATATAAAAAGAATGAGTTCTCAACACATGCAACAAACCAGAAGAATCTCAAAAGAATTATACGAAATGGTATGAAGCCAGACAAAAATGAGTACATACTGTATGATTACATTTATATAAAATGTTAGCAAATGCAAATTAAGCGGAAGTGACACAAGCAGATCAGTGGTTGCCTGGTGACTAGGTGATGGGGCGGGTTTGGTGAGGAGGGTCAGGAGGAGAGATTTCAAAAGGATACAGGGAAGCTTTTGTGTGTAAGGGATATAGTAACTATCATGACTGTAGTAGAGGCTTCACAGGTATACATACGCCAAAACTTATAAAATCATACAATTTAAATATGTGGAGTTTATTGTATTATAATTGTATCTCAATGAAGCTCTTAAAAACATTTTTAATGTATGTGTGATAAGAGATGTTTAGGGAAGAAAATATAAATTAAATCAAGCTTATATTTTCTACTACCGTGTTTTCCGGAAAATAAAACCTAGCCGGACCATCAGCTCTAATGCGTCTTTTGGAGCAAAAATTAATATAAGACCCAGTATTATATTATATTAATTATATTATATTACATTAGACTTTATATTATATTATATTATATTATATTATATTATATTATATTATATTATATTATATTATATTATACCTGGTCTTATATTAAAATAAGACCAGGTCTTATATTAATTTTTGCTTCAAAAGACACATTAGAGCTGATGGCCCAGCTAGGTCTTATTTTCGGGGAAACATGGTAGATTGTGCAGTTATAATTTTTGTCTTTAAAAAAATTTAAATTTTGGGCCGGCCCGGTGGCTCAGGTAGTTGGAGTGCCATGCTCCTAACGCAGAGGTCGCTAGTTCGATTCCCACATGGACCAGTGAGCTGTGCCCTCTACAACTAAGACTGTGAACAATGGCTCTCCCTGGAGCTGGGCTGCCGTGAGCAGCCAGAGGTTGGCATGAGCTGCTGTGGGCTGCTGTGCTGCCGTGGGCTACCGTGTGCTGCCAGGAGTGGCCGGTGGCCAGTGTGAGTGGCCAGCAGCCAGAGAGAGTGGGTGGCAGCCATCGTGAGCGGCCAGCAGCCGGCAAGAGCTGCCGTGAGCTGCTGCGAGCAGCCAACCAACAACCGGCGACAGACTGCCTCAGCGTGGAGGGGGGCGGTCACAAGGCTCATAATACCAGCATGGGCCAGGTAGCTGTATCCTACAACTAGACTGAGAAACAACAGCTTGAACCAGAGTGGGGCGGGGGGAGGCGGAAGAAGGGGGAAAAAAATTTAAATCTTGCTCCAAAAGGGGAAAGTTATGTTTTAAAAATTGACCAAGTATTCGGTGTGTTATATCGATTGTTCTATCAATGACTATATTGGTCAGAATAGGCTAGATTAAACTACAGTAACACACAACCCAAATCTCAGTGGGTTAATACCACCAAGGTTTATCTCTCATTCACTCTACACATCCATACCAGCTGATAAGGGGTTATTTTCATGGTAGTCTCCCTGAGACCCAGCCCAGTAAAGCTCCAGCATCTTGCAATATGGCCTCCTTGGTCAGTGCAGCTGGAGAAGAGAGAACTAAGGAGTCAAGTACCTGCAATTCAATGCTCCAGCCCCCAAGTGCCAACACCACTTCAAATCATATTGATTGGCCAAAACTAGCCTTGTGACCATGCTTTACTTCAAGGGGCAGGACAGTATATGCCTCCATATACCCAGAAGTAGAGAAGTGGATATTGATGAACATTAACACTCACCATAATTACCTGTGAAACTAAAAATTATTTCCACACCAACATATGACAAAGGATTTGAAACCAAATGTACTCAAAGAATGTGAACTGTCTATGAGCCACAGGTTCCACCCAGAAAAGGTGGGAGAATTCTAACTCCATTCACATTCAGAAGTCCCGTTCTCTCAATATGTTCCCTGAACAGAGAGCCAAAGTTCAGGATAACCCAGGGACAGCTGGGTGGCAATTCTATCTGACTTTTAAGTCTCTTAGTTGCCTAGAAATCAGCTCTTTCACACTTGCTATGCATAGCATCAAATACCTCCACCACTCACTCATTCAGTGTCTGCCCTCTATGCCCAGGTGTTGAAGAATCAGGCGGGGCCTACACTCAATAGGTCTAAACAAGGTGCTATGGGAACATAGAAGAGGGAGCAATTAATTTTTAAAAATATTTTAAACTCTGATCTAGCCACTTTTTGTGTGCTTTTGTGATACAAATTAGGTCTCCAACTTGCTAACTCTGCAGCTTACCAGCTTCTTGGCCATAGGCAAATCCCTTCACCTTTCTGAGGCGCAGTTTCCTCACCTGTAAAATGGGAATAATAATGCTTACCTCCCGGGATTGTTGAGAGAACAAGAATGAGATCATGTCTATGGAAATGCTTTGTAAACTGTAAAGTTTTGTATCAGTCCAGCTTATCATCACCATCACCATCATCATGGCTGTCTTGCGCTGTCTAGAAGGGGAGCCCCAGGGTTGGGGACGGCCCAGAGGAAAGAGGGACTCCCACTCTAAACCTGAGACTCTGCTGGAGTCAGGGCCTCTCTCTAATTAACTCTTCCTGGCAGAAGTTCCTTGCTGGACATGTTTGCCTACCAGCGAAAAGCCAGGAGAGGCTTCCAGGGGCCGCCCACCGGCCCTGACACACCGGGGAGGAATGATGATTCACCAGCCCTCTAACAGCCTCGCTGACAGGCCTCTTGGCCCAGCCCCTGGCAGAGGCTGAAGAGGACTGTAAGGGTGCAGTGGGGCCATTAGGTTTTTAAGACGAGAAAGATGGAAAGAGGGAAAGGAAAAGAAAGGCACAAAAAGGCAAAAGAAAAGAGACGAAGAAAAAGGAAGTAGAATATGCTTACCAAGGACTTGGGGGGCAAGGGGTCGAGGAGTAGTTAATAGGTAGCGCTTCAGTTTTACAAGATGGAAAAGTTCTGGAGTTTGGTTGCACAATGTGAATATGCTTAACACTACTGAACTGTACACTTAAAAATGGTTAAGAGAGTAAATTTTATGTTGTTTATTTACCATAATTAAAAACAGAATTTAAAAAATTGTTTCCTAAAAGTGAAGAAATGAAAAGGGAAGGAGAAGGGAGGGAGAAAAGATGGGAGAAAAGGAAGAAGGGAGGGAGGGGAGAAAGGAGAAGAGAGAGGGAGGAGGGAAGGAGGTAGGAGGGAAGGAGGAAGAGATGGAGGAAGGGAGAAAAGGAAAGAGAAAGGAAGAGAAGGATGTAGAGAGCGAGAAAAGAAAGGAAAAAGGAAGATGTAGGAAAGAGGAAGGGAGGAGGGAGAGATAGAAGGAAGGAGGAATGGGAGGGATGAAGGAGAAACGAAAACAGATGAAGGGAATAAAGGGAAGAAATGAAGAAGAAAAGAGGGACAAGTGCAGAGGAATAGAAGGCAGACTACCTGGCAGCCCCACCCGTTCCTCCCCCGGGAAGCCCAGGGGCCCAGGACGGAAGCCTGAGGGCGGGGCCGCTGTGATTGACGTCATCGCGCCGCGCCGCCTCCCTGCCTTCCGGTCCCCGCGTCCCGGCGTTGTGCAATCCGGGACCAAGCTGGTAGCTAGCCCCGGTGGTGGGTACCGCTCTCCTTGGGTGGCTGCGAGTCCCTTGGCCTTTGGCCTTCTGCCCGGCCAGCCCCGCAGGCGGCGGCGGTAGCGGCAGAGCGATAATTGCCGGGAGACGCAGCACTTATCTGGGCCGGTTGTGCAAGGCGCGCGGGAGTGAGGGCCCCGGGCGGCGGCTCTCACGCCTCAGCGGCCAAGCATGCGCGCGGGGGCGAGAGGCAGGTGGGGGTCCCAGGGGGCGCCTCCGGGTATCCCGCTGAAGACGCTGCCCCCTCTGCGGGAAAGAGCCGCCGCGTGACCTCACGGTCGTGGCTGAGGTTGGGGAAGACCTGGGTTCCCAGCCTGGTCCTGGCACCTGCGAGGGTGTGTGATGGATGGGCAAGGCACTTCGTTTCTGGGCCCAGGCCCCTCTGTACTAAGACTAAAATGACTACCTCTCATGGTGGTTGTGAGGCTTAGAAATAACGCCAGTGAGGCCTCGAGCAGTGCCAGGCACGTGTTGTGTACGTGATGAGTGGTGGCCATTCTCTTATCACACACCCCATGAGCTCACGCTAAGATCTGTGTGCTAGGCTGGGCCACACACTCACAAGCAAGACCTAGGTTCAAATTTTGTCGGCCGCCGACTTGCTGGATGACCTCGGGAAATTTACCTTTCCTCTCTGGTCTTCAGTTTCCTCTTCTGAAATTGGATGATGAAGTCTCCACCTCTCCAATCTGTTGGGAATATTAAATGAGCTGACCCTTGAGAAAATGTGAGGGACATAGCTCCATCAGGCTCTGTGAACTTCTGTCCTTGAAAAACTCCTTCCCTTGGCTTCCATGACAAGACACTCCAGGTTTTCTTCCTGCCTCTCTGGCTACTCCTTCCCACTCTTTGCAGGCTCCTCCTTACATATCCCTTATGAGTTGATGTCCCTTGGGGTTTTCTCGTAGGCATCTCTCCATTCCTTGATGAGGGGTGACTACATCCTCTCCAGGACTTCAGGTCCCAGCAGCCATGTGCACCCCAGACCTCTCTTCTATGGATCCAAATATTTAGATGATACACTCGGATGGGTCCCACAGAAACCTCACATTCGACATGTTGCAAGCTGGACATACCATCTTCCTATCCCAAAACCATAGGACAACGTCTAGGTTCTCCATCCTCCCCATGTAAGAGAGAAACCTAAGAGCCATCCTTAAGGTTTCCCTCTTTCCCATCCCCTACTATCCAAACAATCACTAAGTTCTGTCTTTCCTACCTCTTTAATGTCCCTCAGTCTTTCTTTTCCATTCCCACTGTCACTATTCTAGTCTTGGCTACTGCCATATTGCTCACATCGGGCCATATTGCTCACTTTGGGGATTGCAACAGCCTCCTAATTTGTCACTCCAGTCTTGCCCCCACCAATCCATAATCTACACTGAAACCAGAATAACCTTCCTAAAACAGAAATCTTACTATCTCCACATGTTACTTGCCAGCCCTCCAAACTCTTAATCACATGGAACTTACTTCTGTTCTCAGAGTGCCATGCCTCTGGGCCTTCTCACGTGCTGTTCCCTCTTTCTGGAACACTTATATTCCTGCTTTGTTTGGCTTACATCTACTTGTCCTATAGATTTCCACCAAGACATTTCCTTTGTATAGTTTTCCCTGACCTCCCAAAACACCTAACTAACAGGCACTCCTATTTGCTCTTAAAGTGGGAAAAACATGAACTTGTTTTTGTTTTTTTCAATTTTTTATTTTTCCTGGGTAACTGCGTTTTTTCCAGGACCCATCAGCTCCAACTCACGTTGTGGTCCTTCATTCTAGTTGTGGAGGGGGCAGCTCGCTGGCCCATGTGGCACTCTCTAACCAACTGAGCCAACCGGCTGCTCCATGATGAATTTGTTTTGATACAAACTTTCTAGAAAGCAAAAGGAAATGTGTGTCAAAATCTTTCAGTAAGTCCATATCCTTCAACCCAGCAATTCCTCTTTTGAGAAATTAAAGAAAACCTTAAAGATGTCCTCCAATATTTAAGGACACTGATACTCATCAGAGTGAAAAACACAAACAACCGAAAAGTCCAATAAGAGATCAGTTAAGCAAATGTTATACCCATATAAGGGACTACTATGCAGCCATTGAAAATGTAGGAGAGTGTGTAATAATAAAGGAAAATTGTTTGTGATACAATGTTAGGTGGGAAAAGAGGGTTGTAAAATGTTAGGTATGTCCTGTATGGATCTAATTTTTTAATTAGAATTCACACATAAAAAAGTATCTGTAAGGACATATGCCAAAATGTTAATAGTGTCATCTCTAGGTGATGGGCTTATCGGAGATTTTCATTTTCTTCATTTTGCTAATCTGTGTTTTCTCCCATAATCCTGTATTTGCTCTCTAATTATTTTTAAATAAAATAAATGATTTTTTAAAGTAAAATAAATGTTTGTTGACTGATTGGATATTTTTATCCAGCGGCCTGAGCCAACCTGGCTGGTACATTTGGTCCTTTTGGAGCTCCTTGCCAACTTGAGAGGGGCGGGGCCTAAACACCAGAACAGAATGCCTCTCAGCAGTGCCCAAATCAAATACGTAGCAAAGTCAGCGGGAAGGAAAAACAGTTGCTGTGTTGGTAGCAATGGATACTGGAGGAATTTTCGTTCATTGAAGAACTTGGTTTGGGAATTTCTAGACTGGTAGTATTCAGTGAGACCTTAGAAATGTTCAAATTCCACCCCCTCATCTTGGAATCACGGAACTAAAACCCCAAAGATGATCGGCAACTTGCCAAACCTGCCAGATCACACAAGAAGGTAATGGCAGAGCTGGAATTTGAACATGTTTCCTCACTCCCTGATCCCTACTCATTCCAATACATGTTTCCACCCCATCCCCAGCAACTGACCCCGAGAATCCCTACACACACACACACACACACACACACACACACACACACACACACAGGCAACCTGCTAGATTTCCATCCAAAGTTCATACATCCAGAAAGCAGATCACCCTTGGATTCACTTCTTACCATAGGGATCTCTCTTACTAATCCTTGAGAAGCTGACCCACCTAAATCTCCCACCTAGCTCTGTTCTAAAGAATGTCTACTTCTGTACTGATTATATTCCAAATGCCGTTTTCTGTAGAGACCTTTCTCTGCGGCAAGTGCTTTTCCATAACATTCCTTTTTTTTATTTTTATGTTTTATTTTCGCAATAGTTCTACAGTGTAGGTATTATAGCAGATCCTCAAATCACATCATTTTGTTCAACGTCATTTTGTTATTACACTGATGGATATTTTAGAAACTCATTTAGATCAATTAGGCTGTGGTAAAATTGGTTTCATTATATATCATTTCACTGAAGTCTCAGAACCTATCAGTGATGTTAAATGAGGACTTAGTGTACTGTGCTTTTGCCCTATGAGGAAACTGAGATTCAAGGAGGTTCAGTAACTTTCTCACAGTAACTTTCTCACGGGCACAGCCATTAGAGCCACAGCTGGGATTCAAACTCCCACTCTCAGGAGACCGTGCCCTATACCAGTGTGACCTGTTTCCCGGGTCTACACTTCCACACCAGAGCAGATGTCCGTTCTATAGTTTGCTGAGAGACATTTTTGAGACTCACAGCAAATTGGAGCGAAAGAGAACCCAGAGATCCTCATTTCACATTTTGTTCATTCATCAAACCATGTTGTACAGAGTGGTTTACACAAAGAACCTAAACATGAAACCCGGCTCTGCCACTTACCAATTGTGTGACTTTGAGCACATTGCTTTTAATCTCTTTGTGCCTCAGATCCCTTATCTGCAGAGCATGGATAATAATGATTCATAGAACTGTTACAAGGATGAGGTGAGTTACAATATTGTGCGCAGAAAACAGTGCTTGGCATACAGCGTCATTACTATTATTACACGAATAAGAGTTTATGATGCCCCAGGTGTTCAAATAGTGGATGGGAAAACAAAGATGGCCTAGACATTGCCCGCTCTTCAAGGTACTTGTGGTATGGAAACCATATATAATTACAATTTAACAATGTGGTAAAATCACTACCATAGGTTTGTGTGGACACTCTGAAAGTGGATGTGACTCATCCTGAGCCCAGGTATCCTGAGCCTCTTTCTATCCCACCTCATGGATTGGGAATTTGCCCATGGCACATACACGTGTGACCTACAGTCTTTCCACATGGCACCAAAAAGAGGCTCCCAAGGCCACGGCTGCCTCAGCTGAACATGTCATTAATGTGTATAGATAGGCAATAAACAGTTGCTGAATGAGTCAGACTCGAAGGCATTGGTGAGAAGACAAACTTCCCTTTGGCTCTCACCTCCTCAAAGTGCAGGCATGAGGCTGTGGCGTAGGGCAAAGCATTGGTGAGCCCTGGGGGACAGCTGGCCACCTCCTCTTCATCCTCAAAAAAGGTGTTTCACTGAGGCACTACCGTTCACTGGCTCCTTCTTTGCCACAGCTATTTCTGATGCCCTCGAGAGAAATTTTTAGCTCACTCAATGTAATCACTTCCACAATTATGTATTATTTATATGTAACCAACTCTACAGAGAGGAAGGTGAATCAGCCCCAATCCCTGCCCTCAGGGAGCTTGCATTCCAGTAGAAGAAATAAACCATGACAAATTGCTATCCTGCATGGTAGAAAGTTCTGGGGGCCCCAAGAAAGGGATGGACCAAACATAACTAGAATCCACTTGATTAAGAGCTTCACAGACAGTGTGGCAGGCTGAATAATGGCCCAGTAGGTGTCCACATCCTAAGCCCTGGGAACTGAGAGTGTCGATTTATAATGCAAAGGGTCTTTGCAAGTGTGAGTAAATTAAGGATCTTGATATGGGGAGACAATTCTGGATTACCCAGGTGGGCACTAAATATAATCACAAGTATCCTTATAAGAGGGAGGCAAAGGGAGATTTGACCACAGAGAAGGACAAGTGATGATGAAAGCAAGAGGTTAGAATAATTCCAGGAAGGGGTCATGAGCCAAGGAATGTAGGCTGCCTCCAAAGCTAGAAAGGGGAAGGAAATGGATTCTATCCTAGAACCTCCTGAAGGAACCAGTTCTGCCAACACCTTGAATTTAGCCCAGTGAAAGTGACTTCGGACTTCTGGCCTCTGCAACTACATAAGAGAATAACTTTGTGTTGTTTTATGCCACCAAGTCTGTGGAGATATGTTTCAGCAGTCATAGACAACTAATACAGATAGATTGATGACTATATGTTAGGCATTCTAATTGGGTTTTATACATGAACTCTGCAGCCAGACTGCCAGGCTTCAATTCCCAGCACCACCATTTTTCATCTGTGTGGCTTTGGTCAATTTACCTCTCTGGGTTTCAGTACCCTAGTTTATAGAAGAGAAAGAATATGTAGTACCTCCCTGCCCCCCATAGGAGTGGTGTGAGGAATGATGTGCAGGAGATAGTACTAATGCTCACCATTACCTGGTTCTCCTTTCCTTCCATGGGAATCTACACTTCCTGCCCCCTTGCAGTAAGCTGGCACCACCTGACTAGTTCTGGTCAATGAAATGTGAGCAGTGAAAAGCCCCGGTGGGACCTGAGCTACATGACTACAGAGTCACATGTGCCTGTGGGTACGTCACAAGCTCTCAGACTGGGATACGATGAAGCTGTCCAACGTTCCTTTCAGTACTCACTCTCTAGGACTTTGAGCATCAAGAGACTAAATGGACAATAAATGAGAGGAGGAAAGAAGAGATTTAAAAGGAGTGGTGGGGACAGTGTGAAACACGTGGGGTATGTGTGATATGGGCTCCCCAAGGCAGAGACGCACACCTCCAAAGGAGGCACTGTGATGAACTTACTTACCATCATGGTTAACTAACTTAATTATAACAAATGATACTGGGCTTCCATCTAAAGTTTCTTTTTAGAACAAATTTATGTTTTTTAAAAGTGAGTTGATTTAAAGAAAAAATATTGATTAAAAAAATACTTAAGATCCTCAAACTCACAGGTGGTTTGTAGATATGGCAAAAGTTGTACAGGAGGAACCAAAAGACTAAAATATTGGCAACTTCCCTGGAACAAAAAAAAAGAAAATGGGCTTTGGAATCAGACAGGCAACGGGTTGAATCCAGTTCCTCCACTTACTGGCAGTGTGACCTCGATCAAGTTAGTCAAGTTCTCTGAGATTGTTTCCTTATTATTTTTAATGGAGATCATTATTCCTACTTCACAAGGTGAGTATACGGATTATGACTTACTTTCACCATGGCCGACCTTGTATTCTTTCTTCTTATTGTTGCCTGTAGCTCTTGACCCAATTTGTAAATTGGGGGCCAATCCAAACCACATACCCAGAGGCCTGGCCAGGCTCTGGGGAGACAGAGCCCAGTAGGGCCAGTTTCCTGCTCTCTAGGAGCTCCCAGACTAGTGGGGCAATGGACAATCAAAAATCTACAGTCCGTAGCCAAAATGTCATGGGAGACAGGCAGCTACAGTGGCACGGAGGCACTGAGATGGCTCCAAGGAGAGCCAGGAGTGCCGGAGATGGGTCTCGAGCCATGAGTAGGATTTCAACAGGCAGATGTGGGCAGGGAATGCATACTAGGTTGCCTCACCGCTCAAAGCCTCAGTTTCCTCTTTTGTAAAATACAAATAATACCACCTACCTTTTGCTGTGCTACTATGAGGATTACGTGGGATAAAGTCTGGGAAGCACCTACCACAGTGTCTAGTTCATACTAGGCACTGGATAAATGGAGGCAATCACTTTACTATTATGTGGGATTAATAAAACCCCAGTGGGTGGCCCCTTCCATAATAGACTTATCTTCTCCTTCCCTGTGACTCACCTCCAGGAGCCCGCCCAGCGGTTGGGATGTCCCAGGCTCCTGGGCAAGTTGCAACTATCAAGCTCCCTAGAGTAAAGTCTTTATTCAGAAGAGATCAACGCTCAGGAGCGCTCACCTCATCCCATGTCCCCATTTTGCCAACACAGACCTCTTGGTCCCCAAGAGAGGAAACATGATTTCCCCCCTAGTGTCAGAGCTGGGCTTCAAGCCCAGATTTCCACCATCTAAGAAGAGAAAGACCTTACTTCTGAGTCAGCCCACATCCTCTCATCCTTGTCCTCCAGAGCCCACGATGCAGGAGCCCAGAGAGACCTGTTGGAAAGAAGCAGGGGCGTGGGGTGCTGGAGACCTGGGTTTAAATCCATCCAGTTGCTGTCTGAACCAGGGTCATAGCCCTTTCCTGCTCTAGACCTCTGTGTCCTAAGACTGGGTGGGGTGGGCTGATGTTCACACCTATGGCTATGAGGATAGAGCAGACATTGGCAGGGTCCTGGTGGAACCTCCGGGGGGCCACCATGAATCCTCTGTGTGTGGGAGAAGTGTAGAACAATCAGTGTGTGCAGTATGTGTGTCCCAAAGTGAGGGCGGGTCAACCACACATCTCCCTCCCCTTTCTTCTACTTCTCCCCAAGAGCCTAACACTATGTCTGACATATTCTGTCTCCACCTCAAGGTTAAACATGTGTCCTATAAGTTCCTCTTCCTGAGGAAGGTCCACACTCCCAAGAAAGATACCAGGACATTGTGATTTTTTTAAAGCTTTATTGAAGTGTAATTTATGCTCCATAAAATTCACCTATTTTAAGTGTATAATTCAATGATTTATAACAAATTTACAGAGCTATGAAACCGTCACCATAGTCCAGTTGTGGAACATTTCCATCATCCCACTAAGATCCCTCATGCCCATTGCTTCCCATTTCCATCCCCAGCCCCAGACAACCATTAATCTGTTTTCTGTTTATACAGATTTGCTTTATCTAGACATTTCATATAAATGGACTCATATAATATGTGCCTGGCTTCTTTTACTTAGCATAACTTTTTTTCGGAGAATCATCCATGTTGTAGCGCGTGTCGGTATTTTATTCCTTACCTCATTCATTTCATATCCCTGGCACCCTACGAGTGCCTGGTACAAAGTAGGTGCTCAGTAAGGGGCTGAAGAATCTCACACCACAACCAAAGGCCCTTCAAAATGCAGGCAACTACACACCAAAGAAATTCCAGTCAACCCCCGAGCAGCTGTGGGCAAGGAGTTGATCCCCGTGCCTGCTGCCAATGATATGAATATACCGATTTGTTTTTAAACTGGTGATTGAACACCAGTTGAACTGTCATGCCCTCAGCTGCAGAGGTGTGCTGCATCCCATCTCCCTATTTCGAATTTGCCCTTATTTGCCCCCCATCCTGGCTCTGGAAGCCATGGTGACTCATTGCTCTGCAATTAACTCTCCTTTAGCCCTGAATTGCCTGAACTAGTTGGAGAAGAATGACACTCCAGATACAACTAGTCTCCAACTTTTACTGTAGAACTTTCTCTCTCTCTCTCTCTTCAACTCTGTCAATTTTTGCTCCATATATTTTGGGACTCTATTTTCAGATGTGTATATGTTTAAATTGTTACATAATTTAATGCTTATTGATGGATTGAATTTTTATCAGTATATATTGTCCTTTGTCTCTTGCAACCTTTTTGACTTAAAATCTATTTTGTCTCCAAAGCACAGGCAGCAAAAGCAAAAATAAACAAGTAAGACGATATCAAACTAATAAGCTTCTGCCCAGCAAAGGAAACCATAAACAGAATGAAAAGGCAACCGATCAAAAGGGAGAAAATATTTGCAAACTGTGTATCTGATAAAGAGTTAATATGCAAAGTATAGAAAGAACTCACACAGCTCAATAGCAAAAAACGCAAATAACGCAATATTTTAAATGGGCAAAGGACTGGAATAGGCAGTTTCACAAAGAAGACACAGAACTAGCCAACAGGCATATGAAAAGATGCTCAACATCACTAATCTTTAAGGAAATGCAAATCAAAACCACTTGTTAGGATGACTATTATCAAAAAGTCAAAGGATAACAAGTGTTGGTGAGGATGTGGGGAAAAGGGACACCATGTGCACTATTGGTGGGAATGTAACTTGGTACAGTTGATTGTGGAAAATATGATGGAGATTCCTTAAAAAATAAAAAACCAGAACTACCATATGATTCAGCAATCCCACTTCTGGGTATACATGTGAAGGAACTAAAAACACTATCTCAAAGAGATATCTGCACTGCCATGTACAATACAGCATTATTCACAATAGCCAAGATACGTAAGCAACCTAAATGTCTATAGATGGATGAATGGGTAAAGAAAATTGTACACACACACACACGTGTGTGTATGTGATCAAACAATACGGTGAATGTTTAAATAAAAAAAATTATTACAGTAAAAGATACATTGCCGTTAATCCCCCTCAAAATACTCCCCCTCACTTCAAACACACTTATCCCATCATTCTTGCCTCATCTGGCTGTTCATTTATAGCCTGCATAATAAACTGTACATTTATTGTGTATTTATGGATGTACTCATCTGTATTATGTATTTATGTATTTTATGTGTTTATTATGTATCAAGTATAGTATCCCTGGAGTTTTGTGTATTGTTCTAGCAAATTATTGAACCTAAGCGGGATGGGATTATGAGAACCCCTGACTTTGTAGCCAAGTCGGACAGAAGTATAGGTAACTGGGGACCCACTATTTGCAACTGACATCTGAGTGAGGGCAGTCCTGTGGAATTGAGCCCTTAACCTGTGGAGTCTGACACTGGCTCCTGGCCATCAATGTTAGAGTTGAATTGTAGGACACCTAGTTGAAAAAGTAGTGTTGGAAAAGACACCACATACTTGGTATCAGGGGAGGAAAAAAAACTCTCCTTCCCATTTTGCAGATGAGGACCTTGAGACTTGGAGAGGGAAAACAATCGTCCACAGTCACATCGTTGGCAAGGGCTGACCCAGGGTTCTGCTGGACTAGGTTAAAGTCCTAAATTTTTTGTCAGCTCCTTATCTACACATGTAAGGTAGGATTTAGGGTTTCCAGGCAGGAATTCCTGCCCGTTCTCAGGAATTTTTTCCACTTTCCCGTTCCTGAATCCCAAGATATAAACTGTTTTCCGTTCTCCATGATGAATCATTTCCACAAAGTGACAGCCGATACTACCAACCACCTGGGTTCAAGGAGCCAATTTTCCCAATTTCCCGACCGACCAACTTTTCTCGGGATTAGGGAATGGAAAAGCAAAAAAATTTCTGGAGAATGGGCGGGAATTCCTGCCCAGAAACCCTAGCGACAAATAGGAAAAATGTCTAAGAAATACATTGTGAGTAGTACATTTATTTCCCATTGTGGATATTACTGGGTTCAAGAAGCTGATTTTCCTGATTTCCCGACCAACTTTTCTCGGGATTCGGGAATGGGAAAGCGAAAAAAAAAAATCCTGAGAACAGGCGGGAATTCCCGCCTGGAAACCCTAGTGGGATTAGAGATCCCTGCTGTCTGCCCTCACAGAGTGGCTTCAAGGAGCCATTCAGATGATGGGTGTGGAACCACTTTGTAAATTCGGGAGACAATAATTAGAGTACGAAAGGATCCCATGTGGATTCAAATCCCAGCTTCATAGGTTTCATTTCCTGGGTGACCACGAATCAGTTAACCTCTCTGGACTGGAGTCCTCACCTACAGAATGGGAAAATAGCATTGGCCAGTGCGGATTTAATTAGATATCAGATGGCAGGCACTCAGCGTACTCCCTGACACAGGAAGCTCTAGTAAATAGTATCTCTTAATAATAGCAGAATGTTAAATCCAGGAACTCACTCACCATAGCACTTTTTAACCAAAAGACAGGAAAACATAGAGTCAAAGCCAAATTGATATCAAGGAATATGATTTACATGGAAATAAGAAAATTCTGGATAAACAAAACTTGCCAGGCCAGGTGCAAAAAATAAGATCCTGAGGCTCTGATATTTTTAGAAGCCATTTTGCCTGTCATTGTTGTTTCATTTCCCTAGCTCTCTGCAGGGGTGGGTTTTTAAATAATTTGACTGCTGATGTTCAAACAAATCCTCATTCAAGGAGACCAACAAATGCTCTCCATTCATTTTTATTCATTCAATTATCAGTCCATTTAATAGATATTTACTCAGTGCTTTGGGCCAGGCACTGCTGTAAGTGCTGGTAAGACAGTGGCCACCCAGTCCCATTCCTGGCATCAAGGAGCTTCTAGTCTAGTTCAGAAAACAGACAAATCAATCACCAGTTACAGGAACACGACAGCTTCCCTGAAGAGGTGGCACATGAAGGGTGACTCTGTGAAAGGTGGGGCAGAGGTGAGGGCAGGTCGGGAACAGGTAAGAGAAGAGCCAGAGAGATGTTTGGAAAAAAGGGCATGATGAATCTTCCCCACTCCCTGTCCTGCCCCCTTGCTGTAGCTCAAGCAGATGTTTAATCTGCTGCAAATTTCCAACACCGTCCTTCAAAATCAGGGCTCTTCCTACCTTGCCAGGCTCCTCCTCTCCCACACTTAATTGGTATTCCTTAAGAGATTACAATAAATAAAACAAGATACAATGAAATCTATAAAGAGATAACTTTCTAGAGATGAAAAATGACCTACATGGGAACTGAATGGCTTTATTATGTCCTAGGCAAAAATCAATGAAAGAGGGTCCATTTAAATATAGTCTGGAAAGCAGAAGCATAAGTAATAAAAAGAAAAATCTCCATGGACAGAAAAAAGTTAACGCAAAAGAACAAAACTCAGTCTGACTTGAAACTTCTATCTGCAAAAGTAGTGTGAAAGATAATAAAGTAACAAATAGAGTTTGAAAGTAAAAATGTTGTGAACCAATAACTTTACAAAAGACTCAGTTGACTTTCACATAGAAAAGGAACAGAGAAACTTGGGAAGGTAGTACAACTTGTTAAAAGAAAGAGGGAGAGGATATAGAGCCCAAGGAATGTCCAAAGATAAAGTTTCAATAAAAATTAATATCTCAGGCAGAAATGTAACACTTTAAAAAAAAACACCAAGATGGTTGATCAGTACCACAACGACTGCAGACTTAAGCTATTTAAATTATCAGTATAATTATGTATTAAGAAATAAGAGTCTTCAAAGTATGAACACAAGGCCATAAAGATAACTAAGCATTTATAGAATGCTTCACCCAACAGTATCAGAACACATAACATTCTCAAGCTCATATGGAACAATTACCAAGGTAGACCACATTCTAGGCCATAAAACACATCTTAACAAATTTAAAAGAATAGAAATCATACAACATATGCTTCAGATCACACTACAATTAAACTAGAAATCAATAACAGGAAGTCCCAGCCAATGCAATAAGACAAGAAAGGGAAATAAAGGTACACAGGTTGGGAAGGAAGAAATAAAACCATTTTAGTTCACAGACAACAGGACTGCCTATGTAGAAAATCCCAAAGAATCAGCAAAAAGAAAAAACTCCTGGAACTAATAAGCAATTACAGCAAGGTTGCAAGATACAAGGTTAATATACAAAGGTAAATTTGACATTAAGACACAATACCATTTACATCAGCACCAAAAAAGAAATATTTAGATATAACTCTAACAAAAAATGTACAAGATCTGTGTAAGGAAAATTATAAAACTCTGATGAAAGAAATCAAAGAAGAATTAAATAAATGGAGAGATAGTCTATGTTGATGGTTAGGAAGACTCAATGTTGTTAAGACGTCAGTTCTTTCCAACTTAGTCTACAGATTCAACACAACCTCAGTCAAACTCCCAGCAATTTATGTTGTAGATAATCACGAACTAATTCTAACGTTAATATGGAGAGGCAAAAGAACCAGCATTGCCAACACAATATCAAAGGAGAACAAAGTCAGAGGACTGACACTATTCAACTTCAAGACTCACTATAATGCTACAGGAATCAAGACAATGTGGTATTGGCAAAACAAAACAAAGCAACAAACAAACAAAAAAACACATAGACCAATGGGATAGAAATAGACCCATACATATAGTCAAATTATTGTTGATAAATAAGATAAGGCAACTCAATGGAGAAAGAACAGTCTTTTCAACAAATGATGCTGAAACAACTGGACATTCACATGCAGAGAGAGAGAGAGAAAGAGAGAGAGAGAGAGAGAGAGAGAGAGAGAATCTAGACAGATGTTACACCCTTCACAAAAGTTAAAAATGGATCATAGATCAAAACGTAAAATGCAAAGTTATAAAACTTCTAGAAGATAATACAGAAGAAAATCAAGGTGACCTTGGGTTTGGCAATGACTTTTTAGATACAAAACCAAAGACATGATCCATGAGAGAAAAACTGATAAACTGGATGGACTTCATTAAAATTAAAAATTTCTGCTCTGTGAAAGACACTGTCAAAAGAATATGAATACAAGCCACAGACTAGGAGAAAATATTTGCAAAAGATATATCTGACAACAGACTGTTATCTAAAATAAATAGAGAACTTTAAAAACTCAACAATAAGAAAATAACTCAATTTTTTAAATGGGCAAAAAATCTGAATAGAGGCTGGCCCGGTGGCTTAGGTGGTTGGAGCGCCATGCTCCTAATGCGGAGGTCACGGGTTTGATTCCCACATGGGCCACTGAGCTGCGCCCTCTACAGCTAAGATTGTCAATAACAGCTCTCCCTGGAGCTGTGTTGCTGTGAGCGGCCGGAGGTTGGAGTGAGCTGTCGTGGGCTGCTAAGTGCTGCCATGAGTGGCCAGCAGCCAGCGTGAGTGGCCGGCAGCCAGTGAGAGCTGCCGTGAGCCGCTGTGCGGGCCGACCGACGACTAGCGACCGACTGCCTCAGCTGAGGGGAGCGCAAGGCTCATAATACCAGCATGGGCCAGGGAGCTGTGTCCTACACAACTAGACTGAGAAACAACGGCTTGAACCGGAGTGGGGTGAGGAGACAGAAGAAGGGGGGAAAAAAATCAACATCCACTTTATGACAAAATTTCCTAAAATCTAAGTATAGAGGGAAATTTCTTAACCTGATCATTGCCCCCAAAAACACTACAACAAAATATAATATTTCATTGTGAAACATTAAAACATGCTTTTTAGAGATCAAACTGATGCCGAGTATCACCCCTTCCACTCATCATTGTATCAAGAAAACAACAGGAAAAAAAGAAGTAAGTTTTATATATATTCGAAAGGAAGAAACAAAAGTGTCATTACTCACAGATTACATGATTATCTACATTGAAAACCCCAAGAAGCTTAGGATAAATTATTAGATTTTTAAGAGAGTTTAAAACAGCTGCTGGATACAGAGCCAATGTTTAAAAAAATCATTGTTTGTATTTGTAGCCATCAGCAACAAACAAGTAGAAAATTTAAGACAATTTAAGCACAGCTGACATTTCTTAAATCAGACAGAGAAAGACAAATAGTAAATAGTGTAGGATCTCACCTATATTTGGAATCTAAGAAAGTCAAACTCATAGAAACAGAGAGTTGATTGGTGGTTGTCAGGAGCTGGGGGTTGGGGAAAATAAGGAAATGTTGGTCAGAGGGTACAAACCTCTATTTATAAGAGACATAAGTCCTGGGGATCTAATATTCAGCATGGTGACTGTAGTTAACAATACTGTATTATACACTTGAAAGTTGCTAAGAGAGTAGATCTTAAATGTTCTCACAACAACAAAACAATGATAATTATCTGAGGTGAAGGATGTGTTAACTAACTTTATTGTGGTAATCACTGAGCAACATATACGTGTTTCAAATTATCACATTATACACCTGAAACTTACAAGATGTTATTTGTCAATTTTACCTCAATGAAGCTGGGGGAAAAAACAGGTAACATTTCCAACTGCATCCAAAAAAAGACAAAGTATTAGAAATAATTTTAATAAGACCTTTACGGAGAAAAATAAAAAACTTTATTAATAGACATTAAGGGAAACCTAAGTTAAAATGATACATAAAACATGTTCATGAATTGGAAGGCTTAATACCATATACACTTTCAGCCCTAGTCACCAACGTATGAGAAATACAGAAGCTAGGGAAACATGTTAATCTACACCATAAAAATATAACACAAAATGTGGAAAACTCTACAAGACCAACCACCCAGTTTCTTCCACAAATAAATTCCAAAGGAAAAAAAATGAAGAATGAAATGGGAATTTATATGTTAAATGAGACTTAAGAACCAATCAAAATCAATCCCAACGGTTCTTACCACAATTTTTAAAAATTTTAAAAATCCCAAACAAAATGTAAAAATAAAACAAATACATTTGACTGAAAATCTGAACCATAATTTTTAACAAGCCATCAAGTTGCCCTTGATGATATTAAGAAATTATTGCTATTTTTTTTGTACAACAATAGTATTGGGGTTTTGTTATCTTTTAGAGATATATACTGAAATACTTACAGATGAATTTATATGATGTCTGGAATTTGTTTCAAAATAATATGATAGAAGGGGAAGATGGGGATACAGATGAGACAGAATGAACAGGACTGATGATGGATGTTGGAGCTGGCCAATGGGTACATGGAGGTACATCAGACTATTTGATTTTGTAGATGTTCAAAATTTCAAGTTTTTAAATTAAATTAATTCTATATATCAAATATACATAAAATTTCCCTAATTCATTTACAGATTCAATACAATCTTAATCAAAATCCTAACAGGAGGCCAATTAAATAAATGTAACATATATGTTAATAAAATACGAGGCAGCCTTTAAAATGATGCTGTTGAAAAATATTTAAAAACATAGAAAGTTGTTTGTATATATTGGTAAAGGGCAGATTATCCAGCATACGTGTAGTAAATGGCCAATTATGTAAAAATTAGACCAACTGAGGACCAGAACTGAGATAAGAAATTTCTGCAGAAGGTTAAATATAAGGGTTAATTTAGGTGAGTGAGTCTTAACCTTCACTATGCATCAGAACCACTTGAGAGAACTTTAAAAATACACAGATGCCCAGCTTCCGCACCAAAAGTTTCCATTTCAACTAGTCTGAGATGATGTCCAAGCATCAGTAGATTTTAAAACTTTACCTGGTGATTCTGATGTTCAGGTCTGAGTCAATGATCTAGATTTACAAAGAGAAGCACGGATGGATGGATGGATGGATGGATGGATGGATGGATGGACGGACGGAGAGGGAGGAAGGAAGGAAGGAGGGAAGGAAGGAAGGAAGGAAGGAAGGAAGGAAGGAAGGAAGGAAGGAAGGAAGGAAAAGAAGGAGGGAGGAAGAAAGGAAGGAAGAAAGGAAAAGACAAGACAGATCTGTAGGTCTGAAAAAAGGGAAGAGGGAGGGGGAAAAGGGAGAAGGAGGGAATTTGGAATGGCACCACCAGATCAGAAATGAGCCATGACTCAATCTGTGATTGAACAAAGAAGAGAATGAAACAAAAGTAAATGTGGAAAAATTAAATAAAAGAGTGAACGTGTCTAGCTAAATGCAATTAAATTTGCAAGTTATCTATTATTTTATTTATTATTTTCATTTAGAATCCATACCCCCTACTCACGTCACAAGGATATCTGTGATGTCTTAAAAGTTAAAGAACGGGGAATGACTGCTTAATGGGTAAGCAGTTCCCTCCTGGGGTGAAGAAAACATTCTGTAACGAGATAGTGGCTATGATGGCACAGCGTTATGAATATACTAAATGTCACTAGTGGTAAATTTTGTGTTATGTGTATTTTACCACAACAAAAAAATACATTAAAGAAAAACTGATCAAAGACTAAGACGATAACCAATTAAAAGGAGCAGAGGACATACCGGACAATTGGGATGAGTTAATTATTGCCTCCCATACTAAATTTATTCCAAGTCTTTTAGCCGTTACAGCAAAAGAAGAAATCTGGCAGGTTATCGGGTACTCTGTGTATGTTTGGGGCTCTTTGTATATCAGGGTCTCCGTCTATTTCATTTTGCATAGTCCCTGTATCACGTGCCCAGCAAGTGCAGGAGTGAACGTGGGAGTCCTTTGGAAGGTCTGATTCCGTGAAGAAAGGATTTGCTGTGGCTAGGATAGGCAAGTCAGAGCTCAGCTCCATCCCCACTGGCGTGCATGGCCTCTGCTCAGAGCTTGTCATCAAACTGCTCCGGAAGAATAGCAGCGCCTGCCACTGCATGGCCTCGGCCTCGGCTGGTGGGTCTGAATGGCTGTTTGTTCAGCCTGAGCCTGGCAGAATCAGCCCTGACAGTGATGGCCAGGTCGGTATTATGTAAGGGGGGGAGGAGGGGACCGGGCTTACCTGCCCATAGACAGACAAAGCAGATGATTTGACAGGCAAAAAAACAGCCAGCCTCTTCACTCCCAGGCAGCCAAGGGGCTATTCAAAGCCGGGGCCTGGAAGATTTTCATGAGGTGCTGACATACGAAGCCGGAATGCAGCAGGAACGAGGCAGAACTGACACCCCATGCACTCAGGCATGGCAGGCGACTCTGGGTATCCAAACTGGGCCTTTAGGAGCTTTGAATAGACCCCACCCGAGAGAGAGAGAGAGAGAGAGAGAGAGAGAGAGAGAGAGAGAGAGAGAGAGAGAGAGAGAGAGAGAGAGAGAGAGAGAGAGAGAGTGTTTCGGGGGAGAGGACCCCAACTCAGCAAACCTCACCTTTGCCACCACCCTTATTATTATTCAACTGTGGAAAGCCTTCCAGGCCTTTGTGGAAGCACAGAACTAGAGTGCAGAGAGCCAGGAGTACTTGGCTCCTCAGTTAGTGATCAAGCTGCTGACATGGGGGCTGGTAGGGGCAGCAAAGGGACATATACTGAGGGCCCACCGCATGCCAGGCACGAGCTAGGGGCTCCATCCTCAGGTACTCATTTCACCTTCACAGGAGCCCTATAATGTAAGTACTTGTTATCTTTATTTTGCACGTGAGAACGGTCCAAGAGTAACTTGCCCAAAGTCACACAACTGGAAAGTAGCAGAGCTGGGATTTAAACCCAGATCTCCTCAGCACCCAAACCCATGCTCTTTCGACCTAAATTGGGCCAGCTCACAAGGCCCACAAGGCCCTGGAATCACACTGTATTTTCCATCAAAGTGGCTTTGGCACTTTCTAGCTATGTGACCCTAGTTGCATCCCTTCCTTTCTTAGGGCCTCCACGTGCCCATCTGCAAAGTGAGGGGCTTGTGAAAACTGAATGAAACCAGCAGATGAGGACACTTGGCTGTTCACTGGTGTTAGGTGAGCATGCCTGAGCTTCATCACCACACTTCTGCACTGTTCTCAAAAACCATCCTCACCCCTGAAGGAGGTCGCCACTACAAGAATGACACTTTATCTGGTCCCCTCTTAGAACTCTGAAAGAGCACTCTCTGCCCAATGTCATGAGCTACTTGAGAGCAGAATTGCACCCGACATGTCTACCCCTCAAATAGTCAGCACAGAGCCCAGTACTTAGTAGGGACTCAATAAATGCTGTTGAATGAACGAAAACACGAATGAATGGTTTGTCGTGAGACACATCACATGTTGTGATGAAAAGAACTAGGCATCAGAAGACCTGGTTCTGGCTTCGCCACTAACTCACTATGTGGCCTTAGGCCACTCACTGGCCCTCTCTGGACCTCTGTGACCCCACTTATAAAGTAAGGGGGGGGGTGAATTGGGTACTCTCTAGAGGCCCATGTCACCTCTGATTAGTAGGGTTAAGGAGAAAGATCACATTTTCTGCAGCCCACCAGTGCCCTCCCCATAAAAAGCTGAAGCTATATTACAGTCACATTTGAAATAGTCAGGGAACATTCTAAATTCACGGCATGTCTGTAACCCTGATTCCATCAGAAGCAGACAATCAACAGCCAGATCCTTCAGTCTATGGAACACTCACTCATATGTGCATAAAATGTTAGTTTGCAAAGCACTTTCCCTCCTTTCTCTCAATTACACCTCAGCATAGCCCTATGAGGGAAACAGAACAGATGTTACCATCCCTGTTACTGACCAACAAAACTGAGGTCACAGGGATGAGGCGACCTGCCAAGGGCAGGGGGCGGTGTATCTGGGAGAAAAGCAGCAGAGCTCTGATGTGAATCCAGAACCAACTCCGGACCCCAACTGCTGCCTCCTTCCTTTACGACTTGGAGTTAAGACTTGAAGCAGTTCCACATCTAAGATGTACTACGTCTAGGGGTGTTTTATAAGGGGGTGCTGACTGGGTAGAGGACATCCTGGGCTGGGCCACCAGTGAGCCTTCCATTATGGGACAGAAATCGTACATGGAGGTAGCCAGGCAAAGACCTACTTCCTTTCACTGACTGAGGTTGACCTTACAGAGGTCACTCAAGCCTGTTAGACTTGGGGAAGGGGGAGGTTTTGCAACACAGCTCAATCTCCAAAGAGAACCCAGACTACAACAGCTAGAGACCTGAGTGATCAGAGGATCTGTGCTCCTTACTGCCCACTAGAACTTACTCAATGAGGTCTTAGGGCCCTGAAGTAAAAGGACACTGTAAGGCACAGTTGGACGCATAACAACACATGAATATACTAGGGTACTGCCACAAAACACCACAGGCTTTGGCAGGAAATAGAGGGAGATTCAAATCCATCTCAGGTATACGGACTTGGCCAAATTTTACCTAAATTTTCAGATTTCAATTTCTAAATCTGTAAAATGGGACAGTTCTGAGAATTGATTAGTGGCTCCTATTCAAAGCCTGATACAGGTACATTGCTTAACAAATGTTCCATTTCCCAGAATCATCAGGAAAATTCACATTCCTCCAGCAAAAGAACTAGAGCCTAACAATTGGTTTAAGATCCACTACCTTGTTCTGAACAGTAATTCTTTCCAGTCCCTTAATGTGATATTTTTTCTGTCTACTTTTCCAACCCTTTGCTCTTTCATTTCTTCTTCTCTCCAATTTCCCTTATCCGGCACTACTTCAAAACAACTTTAAGCTCAGATGGGTCATTTCTGCTAGCCACACCCAGCTAAGCCACACCCAAATTCCTGACCCATTGAAACTGTGAGATAATAAATGTTTGTTGTTTTAAGCCACTAATTTTGGGATAATTTGTTACATAGCAATAGATAATAATTATATTATTAGTCATGAGGGAAATACAAATTAAAGCTACAATGAGATACCACTATACACTCACTAAAGATTTAACAGACTGAATATATCAAGTGCTGATAAGTAGGTAGATAAACAAGAACTCTTATATTCTATAGCCACTCTGTGAAAACGGTTTGGCAATTTCTTAAAAATGTATACATACACCTACCATGTGACCCAGACATTCCTCTCTTATGTATTTACCCAAGAGAAATGAAAACATCTGTACACAACTATTCATAGCAGCCTTGTTTGTAATAGCCAAAAACAGAAACAACCCCAATGTCCACCAACACGTGAATGGATAAACAAATTGTAGTGTATCTATATAATAGAATACTATTTAGCAAGAAAGGAATTGACTACGGTATCACAACATGGATGAGAATCAAAATAATTATGCTAAGTGAAAGCAGTCAGACAAAAAAATACACTGTTATTCTACTTATATAAAATTCTATAAAATGCAAACTAGTTTATAGTGACATATCAGTGAATGCCTAGAGATAATGGGGGTGGGGAAGTTGAATCAATCACAAGGGGCATGAGGAAAATTTTAGGGGGGATGGATACGTTAATTACCTTGATTGTGGTGAGCTCCAAGATGTCCTTGGAGACAATTTAGTGGCACTAAATAAAGAACCATAAAAATGTCCTGGCCCCATAAGTCTCACTCTTAGAAATTTGTCTTAAGGATATTTCAAAAAAAGTAAAAAGCTCTTTATACAAACATGTTCATAGCAGCATCACTTACATCAAAGATATTGGAAATCACCTAATCTCCCAACCATCATGAATCGCCCAACTAGACCTTTTCATTCACACTTACAGATGAAAAATGGTGCCATGCAGGGTCTCAGCTCCCGCTCCCCGCACAAGAACACAGGACATGGTGAGGCCAAAAAGGAACATCAACAGAGCCATAGATAGGGGAGTCATACCGCTGTTTCTCGCTGGCAGCTGGGTTGGAGACACAGGAAGCAGGAACTAAACGATGCACAATCTGCAATCTGCTTCTCTGCCAACCAACCAACCAACCTGCCGGTGTAGCCACGGCAGTTATATTAGTGACTAATGGCTAACTGGTAACAGCTGATGGCCATCTAATAACCCAGCCAGCACCTTTCCACGTGAGGCCGAGGGCCTGGAAACTGCTCTCTGGAACTCTGTCCCCAAAAATGGGAAATAAGGGCAACACGTAGTTATATTTACAAAACAGTGCACTGTGTATAAAGACTACGGAGTTGTACATATATTGTGGTTACACCAATGTAAACATACAGATATGTGTGTAAGAACACAAAGAAGAACAAAAATAGAACATGGAAAACCTAGCAGATGAATGATAGGTAATTGGCATGTGGGTAACTTTTTTCTTCCTGTTTTGTCATCTGTAATGTTACGATGTTTTCATAACAGTTTTTAAAATGGCTTCTTGTTGGTTTTGGCTCAGTCTCCCAATGTAGTGATTATTCCAAGTCTTGCATCTGTCAGCTACCAGAATCAGCACCTTAGCATGGTCAGCCACAAAAGCCCAATCAGCTTGCCGTCTGTTTTCTTCTAAATCACTGATAAAATGCTGAACGGCACTAGGCTGTGGTGTGAAGGATACACTTTTCTTCTCTTGGTGGATATCTTCCATCACTGTTAGTCTGTTTAGGTTTTTTCAATACCATAAATGACAGAAACCTGTTCCCAAGGGAAGAGTACCATGTAGGAGGCCTGCAAAGTGAACCTGGAGGAGGTGGAGCTTGGACCATTTTACTCACTCATTGGGTAAAGCCAATGTCAATCAACTCTGGGAAGCAAATGCCCTGACAATCAGAGGCAGTTCTACAAGCTACACATAGGAAATAGTAGGTGGTCTATGAGAAAGTTAGAACTTCGAAAAAAGAAGTGATAGAAGCCTTGCAAGATATTGGAGACCACTTGGCAGCACTACATTTATAACCATAAAAATGTTCCTGGCCCCATAAAATCTCACTCTTAGGAATTTGTCTTAAGGATATTTCAAAACAATTAAAAAGCCCTTTATACAAACACATTCACAGCAGCATCACCTGTATCAAAGATACTGGAAATCACCTAATTGCCCAGCTACCGTGAATGGGTAGAGGCTTCACTATTGTTATTCTACTGATCCAGCGCCAAGTTCCAGCAGTCTGTTTGGTCCCACCACCTGGAGCCAGTTTGGCCTGGCCAGGTCTCAGAGAAGACAGAGGAGCCACCTACACCACCCCCTAAGGGTGAGGCTCCCCAAAGGGACCCCAGCAGCAGTCTCTCACCTCTTCCCCACTCCTGGAGTATCAGGAGGGCAAGCCCAGATCCCTTAACCCATCCTCTGGCTGCTGGAGTCCCACCCTATGGGATGGTAACACATGGATGGCCTCAGGATCTAAGACTATGCATCTGACTAGGCCCGGCCCAATGCTGAAGCTTTCCCCAACCCTCCTGCCAAAAAGTTGAGCCAGATCTGCCTGGGCAGAAACCAGGGCTGCATGCAGACCTAAGGCCCTAAATTTCCAGGACACTATGGAATGAGGCTGCCCCCGAGACCCTCAGCCCCAGTGAAGTAGGGCAAGGTGCCCAAACTGTCCCTCTAAGATGGCCCAGATTCCTCCCAAAGGCCTCTTACCTTGGGTAAAACATGCTATTCTGAGTCTGAACTTTCCCTCATGCTCTGTTTATCACTTATGAGACCCCTGCTTCTGGGCTTTTGCAGCTGCCCACCTGCCTAGATGGCATATCCAGTCATCATGCCTTCCAGATCCAGTTCTCTGTCCGTTCTCCTGGCTGTACCCCCCATGCCCAGTTAGTGACAGGCCTGAGACTTGCCCCCAGGTCTCCTGATATGTTAGTGTATTTAATGTATGTGAAGTGCTTAAAACAGTGTCTGTACATAGAAGAGTTTTGTATGTGTTTGCAGTTAATTTTAGTAACCATCACAACTCTCTTATGGCAACAGTATTATCCCCATTTTATAGATTGAAAAGTTGAGGATCAGAGTGGGCAAGTGCCCAAAAGTCATACAGCTAGGAAGAGGCAGAGAAAGAAACTGACCCAGGACTAGGTGACTTTAAGTAACTGGTTCTCAAGGCCACATTGTGCCTTGTGCCAAGCCCTATGCTGGTGACCCAAATGCATGAAGCCACAGTTCCTGCCATTGAAGAACTCCCAGAGAACAGATAGTCACGTAACCAAATCATTATACCACAAAATGTGTGACAAGTGCCAAAATCCAAACACGCTGGGGCATGCTCACAGAGGGAGTGTTTGACCTACTGAGGTAGATCAGGGAGGACCTCCCAGAAGAGGAGACATTTGAGCTGAGGTGGGGAAGGAGCCACCTTTTTCCAGGTTGGGGTTATGAACTTATGCAAGAGAACTAGAGAACACTTGGTGGGGAATTCTGTGAAGCTGGGGACAGGGAAGACTAAGGGTAGGAGGAGGGGTGGGACAAGGCTACATTGCATAGGGAGGACACTGAACTGCCAGGCCAAGGAAAGTGCACTTGATCTTGCCTTGGATGGAGGGGATTCACTGAGGGCCTTTGAGTAGCCACATGGCCCAGTTTGTGGCTACCCAGTTTGAGTAGCCACGTGGCCCAGACAGACAATGGGAGCACCCTGCTGGGAGGACCGTTTGCAGCCGTAGACTTTCCCAGAAGGCCAACACAATGTAACCCCGAGTCACCTCTCCCTGGGCCAGGCTCAGCAGAGCGCCCAGAGGTGTTTGGGCAGAAAGGCTGAGGATCACGACGCCCACTTGCTCCAGCGTCCTCTTGGGTGGGCATCGGTCTGTCCCAGCCTTGCCACTGTCCACACCAGCCTCCGAGAAGGTGGGCCTCGGCTGGAGTGTGCAGCCTGCTGCCTTCCCACCAGCGGGCTCTCTCTGGGAGTGACTCTGGGGAGACAAGCCCAGAAAGGGAGGACATGTGCAGGCTTATTCATACACAGAGGTGAAAAGACTGATGGTTGATGGTGAGACCCAGACACACACACACACACACACACACACACTCAGGACTCCAGAAAAAGAGACCCCAAAAGGCCCAAAGGAAAGGGGCCAAAGAAGAGATGAGCCACCCTACCTCGCTTCTGGGGTACAAATGTCTTCCAGCTCCTGGCACCATGGGCTCTTAGCAAACCTGCCAGCCTGGCTGGGGTCGGTCATCAGGGGAACTGCCTGAGCCACGTGCCAAGCTCTAACCGACCCCATCCCCATCCTGGCCCCCAGCCTGGGAGCCTGGACTGAACTTCAGGGCCAGCTGCCCAGATGGCTGCAGTGCCAGTCAGAGGAGGCATCCGGATCTGAATCAGAGGCCTGGGCTCCACACCAACGTTGGCCTGGAGAGAGGGGACAAGTCACTGTCTTCCTCTACCTCAGGTGGTTGAACTAGAACCCCGTCTAGTGCATTTCCCCTTTTAGGGACAAAGGGGAGTAATTCATTGGTCCTTTTGAGATTGTCTTGCAAACCATGAACTCTATCGCTCCACAATCTTCCGTGCAAATTCCGGGCTTCTGGGAGTCCCAAAGCTGTGTAGAGCTTGGAAAATCCAAGAAACCCTAACGCCCCCGACTATCTCAGAGAGCTGCCCCTGACTGAGCCCTGACTACCCCTGACTGTTTCAGAGTCTAACCAACATGAGCCTGCTGGCTGGGCTGGGAATACCTGGGCTCCCACACTCTCCACCACCTCCGCCCGGGGTCACGACTTTCCTAGGAGTGTCCACCGCCACCTCCGAGTTCTCTCGCGCCTAGTGGCCGGCTTGAGTCTGAGCCGAAGAAGGTCGTGCCTTACGCTCCTGGGTCCCCAGCTCTGGAACGCACGCTGAACGAAGGAGAAAGCTAACCTCAGGGCGGAGGAGGGCGGGGGGAGGGCAAGGCGAAGGCACCGGTTCAGGCCCGGCTCTGTCCCTGATTCGCTGTGCGCGGGACAAGTCCGCGCCCTCTCAGAGCCCTCTTGCCCTTTTCACCACCGCCGCGGAGCTCCTGGAGGTTCGCGGCGGCTCCTGAGCTCCCCGCTCTCCGCTCTGGGGACTTGCTGGGCTCTGGAGAAGGGATTGGGAGCAGAAAATAACGCTAGGTGCTTCCACGAAGTGAGCCGGGAGGCAGGTGGCAGGAAAGAGAAGGCTCCCCTCTTTGGGCCCCAGTTCCTCCGTCCAATCTCAAGAGTGATGATAATTCTCTGTTCAGTGTTTAAGTGAACCAATGGCAAGAAAGCGCTCAAAGCCGAGTTGCCCCAACGTAGCTCCCGGGATCCCAGCTCCGCGCTGGGAGCAGAAAGAGGCCACACCCGCGCGGGCCTTTAAGACTGGACCCTCTCCTCCCCCACTAGGCCGCATAAAACATTTTACTTTAATCAACAGCTACTTCTTCCAGGGTGGGTATCTCATCTCCACCCATGTGTGGGACCGACTTCAATTTTCCCCAGCAGCTTGTCTGTTTTCCACGTCCAAGTTTCGCCCTGAAAACAATTTAAAAGACGAAGAAACCAATCATGGGTGGGCGATGCGCCCACTCCAACCTCGCGACTCCCTTGAAGAGGGAGGACAGGTTGGAGATCTCCCACTTAACAGATGGGGAAACTGAGGCCTAAGAAGGGCAGCGGATGGATCAAGGCTGCTAGACCAATAATGAGCTAGCCAGAATCGGAGCCCTCACTCGGCGGTGATGCTGCAATCACTGGCAGTGCTGTGACACGGGATCCCCTTTGTGGCAGGATATTGCTCTGATGCTCTCTTAGGCCATACAGCCACTGACCTTGACTGACTGTCCCAGAGTAACTCAGTCACTGTGCTGCCGCTATACCAAGATTCTTGGATCTGAACTGCAAGCTGGAGTTTCCGTTGTCACTCAGTAAGGAGAGTGACATAAGCCAGGCCATTAAAGCCACTAACTAGGCTTTGAGAACTCAGGCAAAGATAGAGAGGCCGTCAGAGCCAGGAGGTAAGGAGCCCGAAGACCCGAGTTTCCCTTTCTCCGCAGAACCTCCTCTGCAAGACTTTAAGCCAGTCCCTTGGTAGTCTGGGCCTAGTTTCCTTCCAGTTCTAATTCCCAAGGTTTTCTTAAGGAGAAGAGCTAGCTGGTTACCTCTACATGAAGGGGCATCTGGGCCAAGGGATAGCGAGGAATTTTCCATGACTTGAATCACCTCCTTTATATTTACAAACTCTCCCAGGGCACTTCAAATCTCAGGAAAGATGTTAACAGGGAAAAAGCTGCCCGTGTCACCTATAGATCACCAGCACTCCTCCCCTTCCCTCCCCCGCAAATGCACAAAAAATAACCTGCGGGGGGGGGGGGGGCAATGTTTTTGCAAAGGGTTCTGGGGATACACTCAGGGCTGAAGACTGGCGAAAACTGGATGGAAATCATCCAGCACCCGCCCACATCAATGCTAACCCACCCCTGCTGGACTAGGAGATTGATTTCCAAGGGGCTGGAACCAACCCAATAGCTTTCAAATGGTTCTCAATTGCATCTGTTACCCCTACAAACGTTAAGGAGCAAGACCCCAGAGGGGAAGGAAGACTTGACCAGAGAAAAGCAAGAAAATGCCGAGGCACCAAAGGGATTTTTGTGTAGTTTTGATCAAACCGGATGATGTGTCCCAGTTCACTCATCAAATCGTTTCATTCAAATTTTACATCGTGGATTCATAGAATCTTCAAAGTACCGAATTTTGAAATGTATTATTAGAATAAAACATTTATGCACTAGAATCTTTAGGATCCTTTGTTCATGAAAGTCTTAGAACCTTAGAAATTCTAATCTCAGGAGGCTAACTCTTGGTCTGGTGCCCAGCTGCTCGTTAGCAGCAAAGATTGAGGAAGAGGAACCAGAATTCCAAAAGAATGGGTCCACAGACAAGAAACATTGAGGATTAAGAAATTCTGAGAGATGGAGGCTTCTAACCATAGTCACTGGAGTTTAAAAGTAGAGAATCATAAAGTCATGGAACTGAATCAGTCATGACCCATCAAAGTCACGGGTCATGAATATTATAAGACTTGTTAGAATTCGATTATTTCAGTTACAGAATGGTAGATTCAATACTAAGATTTGGGGATTAAGGAAGAAGAGAGTTGTGGATTTATAGGGCCCAAATATTCCAATCAGACATTCTAGACAGATATTCAAATTAAGTAATATACCAGGGGTGCCAAAAAATGTATACACATGATTTGTACTCATCTTTTGTTATTGGTATACATTATTACAATTTTAATACAGTTTTTTTCCTTTCTTAAAATTTGTATACAGTTTTTGGCACCCTCTGTATATCTTAGAGCTGCAAAAATTTCTAAAAACTTGAGAAGCTGCAGCTCCCAGTAGTGGCATCATATTTTCAGGCACAAAAATCTTAGTCCCAGCATCTTAAAAAGTGAGGAATACGCTTTTATACTTTGACCAGAAGCTTAAAGTAACAGGAATTTGTCACAGTTAAAGAATTTATACTTCTGATCATGGAATCTTAGAATTACAGAATCACATTCTTTGATTTATGGAATCACGTTAGGATACGTGGTCCAAAATTTAAAATTTGGAACTCTTAACTTAGTATCTTGGAAACACAGAGAACCACAAAATCAAGTATCAAAAGATTGCTATGATATCATCTGGCTAAAACAAAAAATCTTTTCAACTTTTTGTTCCCCTTTGGAGAAACATAACTAGATGTAACCTGGATTTTCGCATCTTCGTTACTTTGAAAGGACACTGGAAGTTTTGTTGGGCGAGTGCAAAGCCCTGCTCCATTCGTTGTAGCACGCATCCGCTGAGGAAGGTCTTCAGACAAACCGTTCAATCGCTTCCACACCCGGGTCGGCGGATCGAGGATCTGAGCTCTTTGCCTCTTTTTTCCGAAGGCAATTGCCCAATGCTTGACGGAGCTGAGCCTGCCCCCAGCTCATCGCCAAGAAGGACGCGACTAAAATCCCCCAAGGCCGTAGGGCCCGCGTTCCCGCGGCTCTTTCCGCTCCATCCCGCCCTGCACCAGCAGCCCCGCAGAAAGCTGTGTCCCGGCTGGAGCTTCCGCAGTCCGTACCAAGGCCTGGAATCCTAAAGGTAGAAAGGGGCCTCCGAGATCCGCACATGCCCTCCCGCCCCCAATTCACAGAACAGAAAACTGAGGTCCTGCGACGCGGAAGGTCCCCCCGTGAAAGGCCACAAAGCGAACCCAGGCCGGCGGGGCTGTCGCCGCAGGCAGTCTCGGGTTTCCCGCCTTCGGGGGCCTGGTAGGAAACAAACTCAGAAACCGGACACCCGCGAAGCAAACGGGTCCCGTCTGCCCGCCCCTTCCCCGGGAGACGCGCCCACTCGAAGCACCCCCCACCCCCACCCCCGCTCTGCCATCATCTCTCGCAGCCCTCACTACCTGCTGCGGGAAGAGGCAGTTCGGCTGTACCTGGGATCTTGGGAGCCACTTGGAGCCTCCCTGACCCGGGCAAACAGGAGGAGGAGGTGACCACGAGTGGGCCGAAGCCTAGCCTTCGTCCTCTTTAAGCTGTGCACCCCTCTCCATCAAACATACAAAGAGGGAGGGGTCCCAAGTCATCCAAAGACCGATGATTGCAGCTGGGGGCGGCCTTTCCCTAAATATCGTCAACTGTAGGACTCTAGAGATGCAAACTCTCCGTACAGTCGAGGAACCGGACCCAAAGAGGGAAAGTGGCTGTCTCCAGCACCAAGCCAGGAAGCGCAGTCTAAACAGACTCAGGTGTAAGGCTCCGCTATGCGGCGAAGTCTCGCTGCGGCAAGTCAGCTTCCCTATCGGACCAAGGAATCCTCGTCTGAAAGATGCGGGACTGGATGGGGAATGGGCAGGCCAGCCTTGACTGGGGTTTGCAAATCACCTTGGGAACCAGTCACCTGGCAAGTCTTTTCCCCTCCCTGTCCCCCACCCCACAAGCACCAAGCGTTCCATCGGCCAGGTCTCACCTTCTCCGGACAAAAAGTGAAGCAAGCGCTTCCTTTCGCCTGCGGGGTCCAGCCCTCTACAGAGGTTGGGAAAGTCCGGAAGCGCTGGGTTCGGGCGCCAAAGTCTCCTGAGACACAGTCCCTGGCCTCTCCCGGCCTCAGTCTCCCCGTCGGTGCGCAGAGGAGGCCGGCCCGGGGGATCTCCAAGCACCCTCCCCGCTCTGACGTTGTGGGACTCCCGCCCGCCGCCACAGCTGCTCCTACCTGGGGAGGTGCGTTGGGGCCCAGGGGGCGGGCAGTTGGGGGGCGGGCGGGGAACCGGCGCCGCCCCAAGCTTGCTGGCGCCTTTAAGGAGGAGAAGCGGGCGGAGGGAGGAGCCGGTCCGGGTATGTGCAGGGGAGCGCCTCGCCAGCGGTCTCGGTGGTGGAAGCCAACGCTGCAGAGAGGGAGTCGCCGGCCGCCCCGCCTGGCCCGCGCTGCGACCTAGCGGCCGGCGTCTCGCCTCCTTGCCCTCCGTGCCATCCGCAGCCAGGGCCGCGGGGGCGCAACTTAGGCGGCCCCTCCAGAGTGCCCACGTCGTCAATAACTGCTCTCTCTTCTGGCCTTCGGGCCCGCAACCTCCTCTGCACGCACGACTTCGACGGTTATACTCAGATCAGCGTAAAGCCCAGACCAGCTGCAGGTGCCTCAGTCCCAGGACCTCTTCCGGATCCCTTGACCGCCTGGCACCAGCGCGCAGAGGACCCTTCAGCACACGACGGGGCTTAGTCCCGGTCCCAACGCCACTGCCCGCGCCTGGCCTCGAGCTCCAGAACACGAGCAGAGCCGTCGGTGGGCGGGACACTCCTTAGCCTCTGTTTCCAGTGAGCCAGCCCGGAAACGACGGGCGCCAAGTCTGCAGCGCGCTCCCGCCGGGGAAGCTGTGCTCCTGGTGCCAGCCCGCGAGGATCCCCCGAGCTCTCCGCAGAGGGGCCCAGCGTCCGTTCCCGTGATTCTGTGTGCCAGGCCCCGCAGCTCTCGGACTCGCCCCGGATCCTCGACAGCAGCGGGCGGCGGGGACGCGGGTCGGCTGCACCATGACGGCCGAGAGCGGGCCGCCGCCGCCGCCACCGCAGCCAGAGGCACTGGCCGCAGTGAAGGAGGAGCGAGGTGAGGTAGGGGCCGGGGTCCCCGCGGAGGCTGCGGGCCGCGGCGCGGGCGGTCGGCGGAGGAAGCGCCCCCTGCAGCGCGGGAAGCCGCCCTACAGCTACATTGCGCTCATCGCCATGGCCATCGCGCACGCGCCAGAGCGCCGCCTCACGCTAGGCGGCATCTACAAGTTCATCACCGAGCGTTTCCCCTTCTACCGCGACAACCCCAAAAAGTGGCAGAACAGCATCCGCCACAACCTCACACTCAACGACTGCTTCCTCAAGATCCCGCGGGAGGCCGGCCGCCCGGGCAAGGGCAACTACTGGGCGCTCGATCCCAATGCCGAGGACATGTTCGAGAGCGGAAGCTTCCTGCGCCGCCGCAAGCGCTTCAAGCGCTCGGACCTTTCCACTTACCCGGCCTACATGCACGACGCCGCCGCCGCTGCTGCTGCCGCCGCCGCCGCCGCCGCTGCCGCCATCTTCCCGGGCACGGTGCCCTCTGCGCGCCCGCCTTACCCGGGCGCCGTCTATGCAGGCTATGCTCCGCCGTCGCTCGCCGCGCCGCCCCCGGTCTACTACCCCGCTGCGTCGCCAGGCCCGTGTCGGGTCTTTGGCCTGCTGCCTGAGCGACCGCTCACCCCGGAACTAGGCCCTGCCCCGTCGGGGCCCGCGGGTTCCTGCGCGTTTGCTTCGGCCGGCGTCTCTGCCACTACCACCGGCTACCAGCCCGCCGGATGCGCGGGGGCCCGACCTGCCAACCCTTCCGCCTATGCGGCTGCCTACGCGGGCCCCGACGGCGCATACCCTCAAGGGGCCAGCAGCGCCCTCTTCGCGGCGGCGGGCCGCTTGGCTGGGCCTGCCTCGCCCCCCACGGGTGGCAGCGGCGGCGGTGTGGAGACGGCCGTGGACTTCTATGGGCGCACGTCGCCAGGCCAGTTCGGAGCCCTGGGGCCTTGCTACAATCCTGGTGGGCAGCTCGGAGGGGGCACTGCAGGTGCCTACCATGCTCGCCATGCGGCCGCTTATCCTGGCGCGGTGGATCGGTTCGTGTCTGCCATGTGAGCCGAGCATATGGTCGAAAATTCATACATGCCTCGCCTGTTTACACGAACATAGTATCCCTGAGACCTGAAGACAGAACTGGAGAGAGGACTGACTTGAAAGCCACATAGAAGGGACCATGAGCGGGCAGGAGAGGCGCAGCCTCCTGTTTCACCGGGTACACACACCCGGTTCGCTTTGTACATGGGAGGAAATGGGGTGAGGCTGCTGCTGCCCACGGATTGGGGCAAAGGACCCTCAACGAGGGGAAGCTCCAAAGAACATGCGTTTCTGACATTCTACCTGAGAGGGTCCTAGGCGATAAAGGAGGATCCGAATTGTGGGGAATCACATGACTTCACTCTTCACGGAACTGCATGAAACTGGGTCCTTTTTTACACGGTTCAGCCTTCCTGTGCCTTTGACTAAGTTACTACAATAAAAGGCTCCAATAGCGCCTTCTTTCTTAAGGTGAGGAAGACAAGTTTGCAAAAGAAGTAGTTTCTTGTTGTTTTCTTTTGTTTTTTGATGGGAGAAATCTCTGCTTCTCTTGACCTGGGGCTGTTTTCCCTGCCTCTGAGAATGCAGACCCGGCTCTGAGTCTGGACTGTGAATCAGCTCCATAGTGTGACCCAGTCCTATCACCCATAATCCTAGATTCCGCATCTGTTGTACAAGAGGGCTGCAGGATTAGAACCCCCGTCCCCATATGTTCTTTAAGGGCCCCATCTTCGTGGATGCTGCCCTGTATATTTGGCAGAATCCGTGGGCCATCCAGGGCCTAACTCTATTCCAGGGAACCGGGACAGAGCTCATGGCAAGCTTCTAATCTGAAGCCTCTGCGTTAGCTCCAGGCACCGATTCTATTACAATTTCTTGAATCTTTTGAGCATGATGTGCTCATCACTTGGCAGCTGTTTCAACTGGGTCCTAAATGTAGTTGCCAATGAGGTAGGTAGAAACACATTTGTCCATTATCCGCTCTTCACCACTGGGTTTAAAGAGATGACAGGACTCAGGGGAGTCCATTGATGACAGCGTTCAGTTTATCCGGCTGGCTCTTCCTACCTCAGCAGCCTCCCCATGCAAAAAGGAAAGTGAAAAATAAATTGGAGTAGTCAGTGAAGTAAGCTTTAAAAAGAAACTGGATTTTTAACTGTTTTGTATCCGTTTGTTTTAAGCAGAAAGTTGACCAAAATCAGAAAATCCAACCACTTTCCCACCTTTCTCTTTAGAAATCTTGTAAGTTTTGATTCTGAAGTGAAAATTTCCAGCATTAAATATTTCGGAGTCTCAGTGTGCCGCTTTCAGATAAACCTGAGTGTTCAGGTGAACTGTTTTTAATAAATATCTTTGACTGATTGTGTTCTGGCAAAAGAAACCCAACCTCTTTCTGCATAGTTAACTTGCTAGGGAAGGGTTGGGGGTGTGTGAGAAAGAAGACTAAAAACCATTGGTATTTTTAATTTTTAATTTTGGGGATTGTGCTGTCCAGTTCACAGACATGTGAATGTGATTCAGTCCAGGCGGGTATTTGTCTAAATCAGCTGTCCAATAGAAATGTAATACAAGCTACATGTTAATTAAGTTTTTCTAGTAGCCACATTAAAATAAAAAGGAAAGTGAGACTAATAATACATTGTGTTTAACCCAATATATATCCAAACTATTATTTCAACATATAATCAATATAAAAATTGAGATACTTTACTTTTTTCCTACTAAGTCTCCCAAATCTGAAGTGTATTTTACACTTACAGCTCATCTAAATTTGGACTAGCCACATACCACACACATAGCCGTGTGTGGCTGTATTGGACAGTACAAGTCTAGATGCCGGTCCTTCCTGACTTTGGTAAATGACCACTGGAGGCAGAAGACAGCTGGGGCACTGACCCTGCTGCCAGGGGGTTCAAATTCGAATCCCAGCTTGGTGACCTTGGAAAAGTCTAGGTATTCGGTGTCATCTCCATATGGATCGGTACAGGTATGAAATTCAAAGGATCTCCATGCACAGTTACACAGTATGGCTTTTCGAGGCAGAAGCCACCATCCCTTTGACTAGTTGGCAGTAGCCGGAAATTGAGAGCCCTCCACCCATGGGTTTGTCCTTGGCTGGCAAGAGCCCAGCCAGGGGATTTGGGCTGGAGGATGATATATGTGTCTGGTCGGTACAGCAGTGTACACTTCAGTTTTTTTAAATTACCAAGTCCAGTGCTTTGATAATGCCATTCACCTCCGCTAGTGTCCCCATTTGTGAATGGGAATGTGTGACCCCCTACCTCACAGAGACCTCCTGGAGTGAAAAGACAAGAGAGGTGAAAAACACTTTGTAAACTGTAAAGCTCTGGGCACAGGAAGGAGGAAAGGCTTTGAAATAAAAAAGCACCGCCTTATTCCGAAGCCTTCTGAAGTATCTCGATAAAGCCCCAGGAAGAAGAAAGATAGGGTGGGAAAGTATATGCGTCTTCGTTCCTCACGCTCCCTGTGCACGAGGACGACAGGTGAGATTATGCCAAAAGCGGAGGTCTGTGCCGGGAGCGAGAGGACACGGCAAAGAGGGGGCTTGGTGTGTACAGGGGGAGCGGAGAGAGACTAGGAGAGCCGCGAGGGTTGGGACCAAGGTGTTGAAGCCAGGGCGTCAGCCCTTGGCCTCCCTCAGGCCAGCGACACCCAAAGCTCTTGCCACCTTGGCCTGGCCAGAACGGACCTTGCGCAGGCGGGCGAGCGCGGCTCCGGCTTCAGCCACGGCCGACGTCTGGGACAGACCCTCCAGTCGGCGTGACTAAGATCTTGAGAACATTCCAACTCCAAGAATCCCCAAACCGCGGCACAGGACCTCCCCGTTCCCCATCTGGGGCCTCAGAGACGGGAGGTGGGTTTCTCTGTATTTTTTTCTTCCTATTATGAAACCAGGAAAATCGTTTGCCCCTCTCTGGGCCCTGCACCCCAGCGTCGTGTGCAGGCGCCCCCCGGGCTGTGGATAATGAGATGCGTTCTTCCCTAATTGCCCAAGGCTCGTTAGAATTCGCCCCAGAGCTGTAACATTTATTTTCGTTCAAATTAACCTTGCTTGCAATTAAGCTTAGGAAACCAGCAACAAAAGCACAATTGGCCTGAAGTCATTTACTACGAAACGGATTAGGGCACCTTCTTCCCCAATTGAAGGGGAAAGATTCTTGTCCCGACAGCAGAGGCGACGGGGAGCAGGAAGCTGCTGGGTGGTGGGTGGTGATGAAGACGTTGGCGCTCCTCTTAATCTCGGTTATTCTGTGCCCGGAAGAGTAAGGGTAACTTTGTTGAAATGAATTCCGGCGATTTGAACCAAACCGGTGAAATGAAGCTGCTGTATGTAGTTAGTTTACCCAGTACATTCATAAACATAATCTCATTTACTAAGAACCTTGTGAGAATTTTCTTTCATTAAAATTAATTTTCTTCTTATTACGAAATTGGCATATGTTCATTATTAAAAACATACACGTTAGAAAGAAAAAAAGTCAAAGGAACCCGTAGTTCGCCCAGAGAAAGCACAGCCAACACTTCAGTGATTACTTTTTCTGGTTTTTGTTTTTGTTTTTCCTATTAGAAGGCCTGAGTCTGAACTTCGTCACTGAAATGCTGTGCGATCTTCCCGCACTGGGTAGGCCTCAGTTTCACCATCTACAAAACGAGGTGGCAGGTTCCCTTTCACGTTCACATTCTATTACTCTTCCAGGTCATTTGAATCCAGGATGCACTTCTCCAAGGACCAGGAGAGACACCCTCCCAGCTGTTTTACACAAGAGACTGAAGCCCCCCCGCCCCCCAGGCCTTGCAACTCAGTGTGGGCCATCAACCAGGTCCATGGGCATCCCTGCATTTCTGGCTAGAAATGCAGAATCTCAGGCCCCATCTCCAACCTACTGGACCAGAACCTGCATTTCAGCAAGACCCTCAGCTGACTCATATGCTTTGGGTAAAGAGGCAGAATTTTAGGGGAAAATGTAGTATGTTGTTGAGATCAGAGACCCCAGAACAACTTCCAGGAGCTTCCTGTTTCTGCCCAAGGACACCAAACAGCGATACACTGCTACCTTACGGCTCTGACTGCAGAGGTGAGAGAGGGCTAAGAGCAAGGTGTACCTTCTGAGTCTTGCAATCCTAGTCTGCAGTGTGCATCTCACACTGAGATGTCCCCAGCCTTACAGTGTCTGTGACAATAACATTCAATGAGAGTGTATCTGAAAGCATCTTGAAAGCTGGGGTGCCAGTTAGAGCCAGGGCAGGAACCCAGCTTCCTGACTCCTAGCTGAGGCACTTTGGGGACCTTGGGTTCTGATCTCTGTATCTTTCCTAAGCGGCGGTCATTTGCCCAAGCATGGAATAAACTTGGCCTCTGATCCCTCAGCTCCAGCCCCAAGTCTGGGGTAGTTGGGGATTTAGAAAAAAAATAAAATTCTCTTCTCAAGACAAAATAGCCAGCTGGAAGGGGCCCCATCTCTGAGTCCGTCTGGACTGAGGGATCCTCTACTAGAGCATTTTAAGGGCCCCTTGGACAGCTCAAGATCCTGGGCACCCTAATGAATCCTCCCCTGCACACACCTTTCTGGAGAACTTGGTTTCTGTGCTCATTCTGTTGCTGAGAAGTGCTGACTCCTGGGTGGGGGTTGGCATGACAAGGTAACTGGGGGGAAATGTCCCTGATGAAAAGCAGTTCCAACAGAGGGCATGTACCATGAAGAATGGTGCCGGAGCCCAGACTGGGGAAGCATTCTTTCCAGGATCACATAGCAACTCACTGGGAGAACCAGGACTCTCATCTCAGTGCTCATGAGTTCTCAATACTAGGAATAAATGGGACAACTGTGAATGTGTGTAGGGCTTCTCTAGAGCTAACGAAGGGACACATGACTTAGCCAAGATCTCATAGTTGTAAGTGTCCATGCCGGAATAGAACCTATGCCACCCCCAAGAGAGGTTGCATTTGATTATCATCTTAATAGAAAGCAATGTGGAAATGGAAGTAGTCACCTGTAGCAGAGTGAAGGTGGAGGTGGGGGTGGAGTGCAGTTTGGGGGACTTCCCTGTTAGGGCCTCCTCTGTATAGATGGGCAAACTGAGCCTGTGACTTGTTTAATTAATAGCTTAGAACAACCTAGAGGGAAAGGCAGTGTGGACTGGTGCTTCTCAGCCCAAACTGAGCAGTGAACTAAAGAAAAAACTGGGTAGACAGGCAGGGTGGAGTGAGGATAGGCGGTCCTTAATGAGTTTGCTGCCTGGTCTCTCCCTGTCCCCACTCTCTCTCCAGCATCTTCTCTTCCTGTCTGAGGCCAAAGCCAGCCTTTGCAGCACTCTTGGAGTGCCCCTCCCCACTCCCAGGAAAGGACGACTGCTTCCTATGGAGCTCCCCAGGCCCTTCCGCTAGCCCCACAACCTCTCTCCTGAGAGCTGAGGCTCAGATTTCCAGCTCAGCCCAGAAGGGTTAACCAGGTGCAAAATCACGTAGTCAGGGATCAAAGTCAGCCCCTCCCAGGGTGAGGAAGGGATTGGGTAGCCAGAGTCAGGGTGGATCTCAGCTTTGGTGTAGAGCCCCAGCTTCTCTCACTATCTGAGGACCTCGAACTGCTTCTCCCAGGAGTGTGGGCAGAGCAGACCCCAGCCATGGTTTTTCAGGCATGGAGGCACTCAGCAACCAGAGCTAAAGTGTAAAAACCACAGCCTCATAGAGCCCAACTCTTGCCTCTGCTCTCTGTCCCCAGCAGCCAGCCAGGGTCTCCCCAAGGGTGTTCCTGCCTCCTCCCTCCATTTTGCCCCACTGCTACATCCTGAAGCTGACTGCCAGCCTTGGGGAACAGACTCCCTGCTGTCTGCAGTAGAAACTCCAAACTCCTCCCTGGTACTCGGGACCCTCCATGATCCTATGCCAACCCTGTGCCCAGCCTCATCTCCCGTAGCTGCCCTCACTACACCCCTTGGTTCTACCCAACTTACCACTTGCTATTCCCCAGACATCCCTATGTCTTCCTGTCATCATGAATTTGCTCTATTACCTCTCCAGGAACCAACTAATCCCATCTTGCACCTCCAAGGCCACCAACCCAGTAGGAGGCTCCATCCTCTCTCTCCTGGATCACAGCACCAGCCTCCCAGCAGGGCTCCCTGCTCCCTCCACTGCTCCCCTCAGTCAGTCGTTCCCTGCACAGCAGCCAGTGTGTGATTCAGCGCAAACATCAGAGGGTCATGTCACTCTCACAGAGGTCCAGACCTCAGGGCCAGGGAGTGAGATTAGGAACATGGCATGTCTGTGGGCTGCCCTGTGGAGGGTTTCTTACATGATGAGAAAAGTATATTTGAGTCATTGAAGTTTCCCCCTACGATGTAACACTTTCCTTTTACCCTAAATTTTCATCAGAGCCTCCTACATCTAGTCAACCTTGTGTGAAGTGGGAGGTCTGTTCACATTTTTCACTGATGCTCAAGAGAAAGAACGGTGTCCTATCATGGGGCTTGGGAACAGGGGTCTTGATAGTAGAGCTGAGAGTGACAGATGGAACATGCTGAGGCCAACCATCCAGTGGGCAACTCTGGACAGAAATGAAACAATACATCCTCTTTCTGGCATATTCAAGAAGAAGGTGGCCAGACATGGTAGTTGTCTACGCCCCCATCTTCCCTCCTCTGCTCACAAGGCCCTGATTTTATCCAGGTTTCAGTTAGCCCTGTATTTTGGGGGGAACCCTCACCCCTTGGTGTACCCCTTGGCTCAATCTAAACTTGTCGAAGGTAAATGTGGTGATGATTCCATCACTCTTGCCAGTGATTATTTAAAAATGGGCGCAGGATGCTTTTCAGGGCAGTGAGATATCCAGAAAAGTTGACTGGTGGCTTCTGGGAAGCATTTCTTTGTTCTTACAAAGAGGGGAAGAGAAACAGCCTTTTTCTTCCTCTGGATGTTGTTTGCCTGTGACTCCTGGAAGTGTGGCGGCCATGTTGGACCAGAGGGTGCCAGCCTAGGAGAACAAACCAACCTGCTGAGGATGGCAGAGCAGAACGGTGGGAGGAACCTGGGTGCCTGATGCCATTACTGAGCTGCTGAAAGTACCAACCCCGCAATGATTCGTTCATTATACCTGTGGGCACCTATTGTTAGAGAAAACGAATATCCCCTAAGTTTAAGCCTCTTTTCCTTGGGCTTTCTGTTACTTGCAGCCAAATGCCTCCTAACTGGTATAGAAGGTGACCCTTATAGGGCAGGACCAAAAGGGATTCCTGGTTTATTTCCTTTGAGATTTCCTTTGTGATTCTCGTAAATGAATTGGCAGCTAAAAGGTTATCTAGTCCCACCCCTCGTTTCATAGAAGGAGAAACCAGAGACCTGGGAAGGTAACTTTCTATGGCTGCACAGTGAGCTAACCTCTTAGAGTTAACCTCCTCACAAGTGCCCTGGGAAACAGGTCTCAGCTGCATTTTTTTCAGATGGGGAAACTGAGGTCCAAGAAGCGAGGACAAGCTCAAGGTCATGTGTGACATTTGCATGGGAGGAACTCAACCCAGGTGTCACAACATACTCAGCAAAATGAATCTGAAGTCTGAGGTTATTTCCTCCTGGGATCGTAGAATCGGGAGAGTTATGTGTACGTGTTACCTGGAGCTCCAGGGAAATCCTCTCTCTTTGGGCCTCTGAGTACCGTGGATCCTCCACAAGCCCCTGACTCATCTCCATAGGGCATGTGGGCCTTAAAGATAATGTTCTGAAGTGTGTGGATTGGGCTGCTTCAGATCCTACAAAGTAGGATGGTTGGTGCCAACACTGAAGGGGACTGGCGGTGGCTTAGGACAAAGTGTACCATTGTGGGATGGTGCCTTCTGTCGCCCACCCCAGCCCTCCTAGCTTCCGCCGGCCTTGGCCCCACCAAAGCAAAAGCTGCAGGAGTAGGCCGTAGGTTACAGAACACCTGGGAGAAGCTATGGGCAGCTGGGTAATTTCCAAATTAATTGCAGGAGAAACCTAACAAAACAATCTGCAGGCTAAGCGTCCTGGGGGCTCTGGGAGCTCTGCTGTGAGACTGACAGCCTGGAATCCAGCAAGTACAATGCCTCTGACCACAGACAGGAGGGCCCTTCCTTCTCGGGGGAGGAGGGCTGACTTCCTTCCAACAGGGGCCAGTCTGGGCCTGCAGCTGCCCAATAGGAGAGCAAAACCCCAGAACTGAAACAGTCTTGCCACCCAAATCCCAAACTACAATTAACATAAACAGCTTTCCCGAAACATTACTGCAGGGTTGGCTAGCCCCGTGAGTTATATGCTCTGGCAAACACCTCGCTTCTTTGCAAGGGGCTTTCAGGTCTCATTTTGAAAATTTCCCCCTGAATTCATCCTTAGGAAACCTGGGCTGTCCCCACTGCCCTAGCAGACTACACACACATACACGAAATGAATCTGGAGTGTATGATATATTATTAATGGTCAAATCACCTTTGTTTGGTACATTCTCCGGTTTTCCAGGAGGCTGCCTACCTTCGTCAGAAAAGCACTGGTTTGAGTCCTGGCTCTGGTACCTGGGCAAGTCTCAGCCTCAACTTCCCCAGCAATAAAATGGGCACGACACTGCCTTCCCTCTCTAGTACCAATCACAATGGCTAACATTCAGTGAACTATGTGGCAGGCACTGTTTAGTGCTTTTCAGTCTCTAAAAACTCCCCTGGGATGTAGTGACCACAAACTAGGAAATGGTGGGAATAGACTTTGAAGCCGGGCTGTCGGGCACAAGAGTGTCTAGATGATAACACTGCATCACGAGGCTCTCAGAGAGGCACGAGGCTAGAAGTCAAATGACTCAGGGTCTCACCCTCCCAAGCCACTAACTTTGTGTGCAACCTTGGGTGTGTTCCTTGCCTTCAGTAGTCTCATCTGTACAGTGGGTAGGTGTGTGGCTGGGAGCAATCAGATGGCCTCCAGTGTCCCTTTGGCATAACGTTTAGTGAGTCTGTGTCCCCTCCCCTGGATACCAGCATGAGGATGGAATAGCATAATGTAAAAGTGCTTACTTCCAAGCCCTTCTCCCAAAGTTAGTAAGACGGAGGAGGTTTTACTGCACTCATGTTTATAGCATGGAGAGCTGAAGCCCAAAGAGGTGTCATCAGCAAGTAGGGTGAAGCCCACACGAGACTCTTGACACCAGGCTCTGACCCGGTGCTCTCTCCTGTTACACTGTATGAAGTTTTGCAAATGAATGAATGCCTGCAGCACATGACTGGACCAGGTATAAGCTGGGCCTGGCATTGTGCCTTGCCTACAGTGGGTGCCTAGAACATGCAGCTCTAGGGAAGGGGCTTGGCAGCAAGAAGGGTGAGAGTCAACCTCCACCTTGGTTATTCAGCCTGGGTTCAGGGGGACTGAGGACTGGCACCCACCCAGATCTGGGGCTAATCTTATAGGCTGCTCAGCCCCAGGGTGCCCACGGATAGCCTGGGTCCTCAAGCCCCTGCCCTCTGTCCGGGTACGTTCATCTTCCAGGTGGAGCACTGATGGTTATCCCAGACCTGACGTACCTCACACCCCATCTGATAGTCACACAGCGTGGTGGCCGCTTCTGACATGGCTCCCAATGACCCCCATCCTGGTGTTCACAGCCTGTGTAAGCCCCTCCCACTGAGTGTGGCATGGAACTCTAGTGACTTGTTTCTAATGAACAGGATAAGGCAAACGTGATAGCATGACTTGTATGTGATTAGGCGGCAAGAGACTGTCCCTGCCAGCATGCTAGTACTCTCTCTTGTTTGCTCTAATGAAGTAGGCTGCCATGTTGTAAGAAACTATAGAGAGAGACCCAGATGGTAAGGAACCAAAGGACTTATGAGGAACCCAGACTTTAGTACAACAGCCTGTAAAGAAAAATCCTGCCAGGAACCACGTGAGTGAGCTAGAAAGTAGATCCTTCCTGGTTGCCCCTTGAGATGACTGCAGGCTTGTGACAGACCCTGAAGCAGAGGACCTGTGAGATAATAAATCTGTTTGAAGACAGTAAGTTTTGGGGTAATTTCTTATGCAGCAGTAGACAGCTGAAGCAGCCTCACTTATACCACCGTTTCTGGCCAGGCTGCCCCAACTCAGCCCAAAGACACTCTCTCTCTCTCTCTCTCTCTCTCTCTCTCTCTCTCTCTCTCTCTCTCTCTCTCTCTCTCTCTCTCTCTCTCATACACTGATGCCTCTTCCCTTTGAGGTGGAAGATTTGGGTCATTCTGCAATGTCAGCAGAGACTTGTCAGCAGGAAGCTTGGGGATCCCCCAAGCCTTGTGCACTCCTGACACTCAGAGGGAGTGAAAAGACTGGGGAGCCTCTCTGAGGTGACAGAGGAAAGAAGGGCCACTGAACCTGAATCCCCGAGGAGCCTAAGCCGATTATTAGGACCCCTGGTTATCCAGCCAAGTGACACTGAGTATCATTCCATTACTTTTGCAGAGAGGATCCAAATTTCACAATATCCAAATCTGCCTTGTAGCCTTGGAAAAAATGACTATGTGCTGTGTCAATAAATGCAGGTTCAGTGCATTTTCTTTTGGCCTTTACATCTGGCATTAGAATCAGAATTAAGTGCTCCCAAAAGGAAGTGAGTAACATGCATTACAGCCTTCAGCGAGAGGCTTAGCTTTGGAGACTTCAGCCAGCCCCAATCTGGGCTGAGGTTTTCTCAAAATTACACCCATGACTTCTGCTTCAAGCTGTGCTTGGACTCCGTTTGAGAGAGACAGTGTTTCCTAACATTTCCTTCTTTTCCATATTAAGAGCAAATACTCCAAGAAGAATCCAAAAACTACCTGACCCCATGGTAAGATCTTTCTGACTGTGCCATAGAAAAATTACATAAGACCTACCATATTTTTAAGTAGGGGTGTGAGTTCCAAAAATAGACAGCGCATGGGCCAGCTAGGGAAGCCAGGATGGGTAGCAGCACGTATGAAGATGGCTTAGTCAATGCTATGTTCACTATGAGTCAGGAGTGTCAGGAGGTTGCCATAATAATGAATTTTATTTGAGGCTGCATTAAAAGAAGTAGAGTGCTCAGAGTAAGGAGGTGATGGTCCTGCCTGACTTTGAAACCCAGTTCAGAGTGTCTGGATTGTCCCCTGAGCTTCACATATTTTGAGGAACATTGATTAACTAGAAAATATCTTGAGAAGACAATCAGGATGGGGAACGGGCTGCAACCTGCGTCCTGGGAGGAGCAGTTGGAAGAATTTGCCTTGTGTAGCGTGAAGAAAGTCAGACTGCAAGCAGTTCCCATTCTTCAAGTCTCTGAGGAGTTTCCAGGACCAAGACATTGGAAGGGGGGGGCATAGATAGGATCAATGCTACATAGCATCAGATTTCAGTCAATAAAAAGAACTTTCAAATAGTCAAAAGTAGCCAAGAGGGGGCCTCAAGCAGTAATAAGCCCCCCATTCTGGAGGGATGTTCAAACAGAATCGAAAAGGCAGTTGGTGGGGATGTTGTCAGGGAATTCATCCCCTGAGCAAGACTTCCAGGCCTAAGACCCTGGGATATCAGGATTTGTGTCTTGCTTTTGCCAGGATAAGTCAGCAGGACTTGTCAAGGGGAATCTAAAATCTGTTCCTGCAGTGATAGGTCACTTATATCCCAATAAAGACGGAAAAAAGTAAATAAAATAAAATAATAAAATAAAAACCTGTTCCTTCAGTCTTTTCCATTGCAGTGAGAATAATGATTTCCGTGACCCTATAAACTGTACCAAGGTCAAAGCCCTGGGTAGCACTGACATTTTAAGATGTGGGTACAGACATCTTGATGGGAAAAGCACTGAAACTTCTGTTTTATCCGCAACAAGGACCAAACACCCTTAAAGAATTTTACAGTAGAAACAACGAAAATATCTGGATAAAATATATTTTTTAAATGCATCACTGAATGGGCAAGAAAGTTTTTAAAAATCCACAGAGGCCCAAAATGAACTAAACGCAGGAATTCTGGGAAGTGAGCAAGCCCTACAGGCAGCTTTTGCCCTGAGGGCATGTGCCAAATCCTAGAGGCCCAGAGCTGTTTTGTAGGCTTTGTGAGGTACAGGAGACAAGAGATAAAAATCTAGGGCCTGTTCTAGGTACAGAATGTACTAGGAAACAATACAAAAGTTGGGACTCCCAAAGGTATATACACTCAGGGTAAAGGTGAATGAAAATAAATGCATTTCTTTTTGCTTCATATATTCCAGACTTGAGGCCGAAGAAACTGTAACCTGAAAATACCAAAATACCAGACAAAAAGGCCCCCCAAATGCTTGCTCTCCTTAGTCGAACAAGAAAGGGGCAGCCTAGCAAGACAGAAAACTTTTAGACAATAACTGTTCTGTTTCAGCCAAACACCATAGAAAAACCGTGGCCCCACCCATACAACAGGGGAGCCTGGACCCAATTATATGCAGTTGTGGTAGACTAAAGGGTGATCCCCAAGGACTTCCAGGTCCTAATCCCTGGAACCTGTGAATTTCACCTTATGACACAAAGATCTTTGCAGATGGGATTAAGTTAAGAATCTTGAGATGGGGAGATTATCCTGGATTGTCCAGGTAGGCCCTAAATGTAATCACCAATGTCCTTATAAGCAAGAGATTGGAGTGATGTGGCCATGAGCCAGGGAATTCTAGCGGCCTCTAGAAATTGGAAGAGACAAAGAACAGATTCCCCTCGAGAGCCTCCAGAAGGAGCCAGCCTTGCCAACGTCTTGATTTCAGCTCAGGAAAACTGTTTTCAGATTTCTGGCCTCCAGAATTATGAGAGAATAAATGTGTGGTGTTTTAGGCCATCGAATTTGTGGTAATTGGTTTAGCAGCTATAGGAAACTAATGTAGCTTTGTATAAGAAACTCACTTCTAATATAGCAATATAGGCAAGCTGCAAGGGAAGGTTCAAAAATATGTATCATGCAAACATTAATCAAAAGAAACAGGAGGGCTATGTTAATATCGGATAAAGTAAACTTCAGAGCAAAGAAAATTACTAGGAACAGAGTGACATACATAATGACAAAAGGGTTAACCCATCAAGAACACTCAGCAATCCTAAATGTGTATGTACCAAACAACACAACAGATCTATAAAAAATGTGAAATAAAATTGATCGAACTAAAAGGAGAAATAGACAAATTCACAAATATAATTGGAGACTTCAACACCCCTCTCTCAATAACTGAGACAACAACTTAGAAAATCATCAAGGATAGAGAACAACTCAACAATACCATCAAACAACAGAATCTAATCAACCTTTGTAGAACATTCCACCCCAAAACAGCAGAATACACATGCTTTTCAAATGCCTATGGAACCTGTAGCATTATCCTGTGCCATAACACAGACTCAACAAACTTAAGAGAACGGAAATCATACAGAGTGAGTTCTCCAAAGTTCTCTCAGAAAGATAACAAGAAGATCTCTAAACACTTGGAAACTACTCAGCACACTTCTATTAATATTCCAGGGCCGGGCCAGTGGCTCAGGTGGTTGGAGCACGGTGCTCCTATGGCCGGCAACCATCGTGAGCTGCTGTGGGCTGCCGCGGGGCTGCCATGTGCTGCCAGGAACTGCCGGTGGCCAGCAAGAGTGGCTTGCAGCCATCATGAGTGGCCAGCAGCCGGCAAGAGCTGCCGTGAGCTGCTGTGAGCGGCCAGCCAACAACCGGAGACCGATGGCCTCAGCCGGGGGGAGCGCAAGACTCATAACACCAGCATGGGCCAGGGAGCTGTGTCCTACACAACTAGACTGACAAACAACGGCTTGAACCGGAGTGAGGGGCAGGGGAGGAGGAAAAAAGAGGAAAAAATAAAAAATAATAAATGAATGAATGAATGAATGAATAAATAAATAAATAAATAAATAAATAAATAAAATTCCATGGGTGAAAAAGAAAGTCTCAGGAAAATTCTTTTAAAAAAACGTGGAAGGCCGGCCCGGTGGCTCAGGTGGTTAGAGCTCCATGCTCCTAACTCCGAAGGCTACCGGTTCGATTCCCACATAGGCCAGTGGGCTCTCAACCACAAGGTTGCCGGTTCAATTTCTCGAGTCCTGCAAGGGATGGTGGGCAGCGCCCCCTGCAACTAAGATTGAACACGGCACCTTGAGCTGAGCTGCCTCTGAGCTCCTGGATGGCTCAGTTGGTTGGAGCATGTCCTCTCAACCACAAGGTTGCTGGTTCAATTCCCACAAGGGATGGTGGGCTGTGCCCCCTGCAACTAACAACAGCAATTGGACCTGGAGCTGAATGGCGCCCCCCACAACTAAGATTGAAAGGACAACAACTTGACTTGGAGAAAATCCTGGAAGTACACACTGTTCCCCAATAAAGTCCTGTTCCCTTTCCCCAATAACATCTTAAACAACGACAACAACAACAAAACACAGAAGTGAATGAAAATGAGAATATAACACTCCTTTTGCTGGGATATAGCAAAAGTAGTGCTGAGAGGGAGGAACATAAACTACCACACGTCAGCCAATATGAAGTAGATCATTTGAATAGCCTTATAACTATAAAGAAAATTGAATTTAAAAAATGTAAAAACTCCCCCAAAAGAAACTTCCAGAGCTAGATGATTTTACTGGAGAATTCTAACAAAGTTTTAAAGAATCAACACCAATTACACAGTCTCTTCCCAAAAAATAGAAGAGGCAGGAATATGTCTCAATTCATTTTATGAAGCTAGTATTACCCTGATACCAAATCAGATAAAGGTTATACAAAAAATAAAAAACAAAAAAACTATAGACCAGTATTCCTCATAAATATAGACAGAAAAGTCTTTAATAAAATATTACCAAATAGAATTCAGCAATATATGAAAAAATTATCCATCATGACCAATCAGAGTTTATTTCAGAGATGTAAGGATAGTTCAATAGTCAAAAATTAATCATTGTAACATTGACAGTTAAAGAAGAAAAAAGCCACATAATCATATTAATCAATGCAGAAAAAGCATTTGACAAAATTAACACCCATGCATGATAAAAACTCTCAGAAAAATAGGGACGAGGGGAACTTCCTCAATTTGATAACCTACAGCTAACTTTACACTTAATGATGAAAGACTGAATATTTTTCCCAAAGATCAAGATCAAGGCAATAATGTCTACTCTCTCATCACTATTATTCACCATAGTAATGAAGACCTATCCAGTGCAAAAAGGCAAGAAAGTGAAATAAAAGGCATACAGACTGGAAAAAAAGAAATAAAATTGTCCCTATTTTCAGATGACACAATTTCTACATTGAAAATCCCAAAGACAAACAAACCATAAAACAAACAAACAAAAAAAGTCCTAGAACTAATGAGTCCAGCAATGTCACAGGATACAAGCTAAATAAACAAAAAATTATATTTCTACGCACTAACAATGAAAATGGGGACATCAAAATTAAAAATACAATAGCATTTACAATCACTTAAAAAACTCAGATGTAAATCTAACAAAACATGTACAGAACTTGTATTCTGAAAACAATCAAATGCTGATGAAAGAAATCAAAGAAAATCTAACTAAATGGAGAGACATATCATCTTTATGGTTGGAAAACTCAATATATGAAGGTGTCAATTCTCCTCAAATTGACATAGGGATTTAATGTAATTTCTATCAAAATCCCAGCAAGAGGTTTGTTGATATAGACAAGAATATTCTAAAATCTACGTAACGGCAATGGAATTAGAATAGTTAAAACAACTTTGAAAACGAGTAAAGTATATCTTAGTCATTTTGGGCTACTATAACAAAATACCACAGACTGAATGGCTTATAACAATAAACATTTATTTCTTGCAGTTCTGGAAACTAGAAGTCTGAGGTCAGGGTGCTAGCATGGTCGGGTTCTAGTGAGAGCCCTCTGGACTGCAGACTACCGACTTCTTGTATCCTCACATGGTGAAAACAAGGTGAGAGAGCTCTCTGGGGTCCTTTTAGGAGGGCACTAATGCCATTCATGAGGGCTCCACCTTCATGACCTAATTACTTCCCAAAGACCCCATCTCCTAACTCCCTCATATTGGGGCTTAGGGTTGCAACACAAGAATTCTGATGGGACAAAAACTTTTAGCCTATTGCTAGGTAAGAGGAATCATTTACACAATTTTAAGACTTCTTATATACTACAGTAATCAGGATTGTGGTATTGATAGAGGGACAGACACATAGATCAATGAAAAGAACAATAACTAATTGATTTTTAATAAGGGTGCAGAAGCCATTCAATAAAGGAAAGACAGCCCTTTCAACAAATGGTGCTGGAGCAATTGGACATGCACAGAAAGCAAAACAAAAACACTGCAACCTAAGTCTCATACTTTAGACAAAAATTAACTTAAAATAGATAATGGATTTAAATATAAACTGTAAAACTAGAAAATTGTAGACAAAGCATGGGAAAAAACGTTGGGATGTAGGACTAGGCAGGCAAAAAATTCTTAGATGTAACACCAAAAAAATCCACTAAAGTAAAAATTGCTAAATAAAACTTAATTAAAATTAAAAATGTTTGTGAATGACCCTGTTAAAAGGAATAAAAGACAAGCTACAAACAGGGAGAAAATATTTTCAAATCACATATTTGACAAAATACTCATATCTAGAATAAATAGATAATTCCCAAAACTCAACAGCAAGAAAACAAACAATCCAACTTGAAAATGGGCAAAAGAGATATTGCACAAAAGAGGATATACAGATGGCAAACAAGCACATGAAAAGATGTTCAACATCATTAGCCACTGGGGAAATGCAAATTAAAACCACAGTGAAATATCACTGCATACCTATCACAATGAGAAAATAAAAAAGTAGTGACAACACCAAATGCTGGCAAGGAATCAGATAAACTGAATCACTCATACACTGCTGGTGAGAATGTAAAATGGTACCGCCACTCTGGAAAACTGGCTTTTTTCACTCAGCATAATTCTCTAGAAGTTCATCCAAGTTGTGTGTATTGGTAATTTATTCCTTTTTGTTGCTAAGTAGTATGCCATGATATGGATGTACTAGAGTTTGTTTATTTACCAATTGGAAGACAGCTGGGTTTATTTCCAGGTTTTTTTGGCTCTTACATTCATGCATACATTTTAGTGTGAACAAAAGTCTTTATTTCTCTGGGATAAGTGCCCAGGAGTGCAATTGCTGAGTCATATGGTTGTGGCATGTTTAGCTTTGTAAGAAACTGACAATTGTTTTCCAGCTGTAAACAATGGGAAATGCTGCACCTGAGCAACTGGCTGGGTGTCAGTCCTCCAGGCCATCGTGGTCAAACTGTAAAGAAATACAGGGGAATGAGGAGCACAGAAAGATAACACTGGGTGGTGGCTGTCTTGGGCTGGGAGGAGCTCGGAGGCGATAGGGCAGAGGAATGCAAAGGGCTCTCAGATAATGCGCTAGTCTCAAGCTGAGAGGAGGGTTCAAGAATGTTCATTTGATGATGACGAGGTATATTACATCAATCCCCTCTTTTATATGGATTAAATATTTCACCCAGTGCTTTTTTTTTAAATTAAATTGTATTGGGATGACAGTGGTTAGTAAAGTTACAGAGGTTTCAAGTGTGTAATTCTGTGATACATCATTTATATATCCCGCTGTGTGTTCCCCACCCAGAGTCAGTTCTCCTTCCATCACCATATATTTGATCCCATTTATCCTCATCGACCATCCCCTTCTCCCCCTTACAAAGGACACTGCACTTGGATTCAGAAGTCTTGGGTTCCACATCTATATAAATGACTTACTACCTGAAGCTCAGAGAGGTTGTGACCTAACCACCTATGACAGCCACCTTAAAACTAGCCTCCTGACTTCTAGCCCAGTGCTCATTCCTCTACCCGATTCCATGGCAGGGCTTCCTTTAAGTTCCATTCTCTTGTGCAGAAATGGTTAGTCACATGTTCCAGGTGAAGGCTGTTGAACGCAGGGCTCCAGGGTCACCAAGCACACAACTGCCTATGTAATCGGCACCCTCTGGAGGCAAGGGGAGTGGTGCTCCTTGAGTTTGTGCAGCCCTGGTGCTCCTAGTTCCCCTGGAGGAGAACTTCTGAAAAAAGAAATTGGCCATTGGGTTCAGGACAAAAAAGATTGTCTATGGCAACAAAATCATTATACAGGAGTTTAAAATAAGGTTAAAACTTCTAAATCCAAACCGCCCTCCAACATCCAGTCCACCTCTTTATCATAACTATTATCACGGCCCAAATTTTACCCTTTACAAAGCATCTTCACACGCATTATCCCAGACCAACCCAGCCAATGCTTGCGCTGACTGAATCCACAGCTAGAGTTGGGCCTGATCTTTTTCCGCTTTGGCAAGTGGCTCAGTGATGTTCCCTATGGGCCTCTCTCTCCCTGTATGTCCCCTGGGGCAGTCCAATCTGTAGACCACCCTCAGGGCCCTTACAAAATCCCCCCAGTAGAAATGGATCTTTGTTAACCCCATAACATCACTATCTTGGGTGTTTGTAAGTTTGGAGCCCCTAGGGGATTCGTCTCTTTATTCCTCAGTTCTTAGGAATCCACTAATCAGAGTTTCTCAACCTCAGTACTATTGAGATTTGGGGTCAGATAGTATTTTGTTATAGGGGACTGCCCTATGTGTTGTGTTGTGTTGTAGAACACGTGGCAGTATTTCTGGCCTCTACCCACTAGAAGCCAATGCACCCCCCTTCCGCCTCCCCACCCTGTTGTGACAGCCAAAAATGTCTCCAGACATTACCAAATGTCCACTGAGGATTAAAATCATCCCTTGGGAAGAACCACTGCCCTTAGCTATGAGCACCTTGAGGAAAGGGCAGTGTTTTATGCACTTTGTGTCCGCAGTGTCTAATACTGTTCTGGCACATAGGATGTGGGAAATTCAACTTATTAAGCAACTACTATGTGCCAGAGATAGTGTGACATAAATCACTGTTGACCAACCTTCAGTCATTCACAAGCCAACTTCTTGTTTTCTGTCATATGTGCATGCAACCGATACTAGCATTAACTTGATATTTTCCTTTACAGTCACTCATTTTAGCTCAGATCAGCCACCAACGTGGTACCTACAGTACCTGATAGAGAGAGGGTACTTACTAAGTATATGTGGACTATAAATTAATTTCCTTTTGCAGTTTTCAGTATCAGCTTCATGGAAAGAAACGGATTCACTGATTACCTCTCTGGTCAATTAGGGACCTCTCACTTTTGTAACAAAGAAATACCAGAATTTTGAAATTTTGACACAGTGGGATTTTCTTTCCCATTTGTGAACAGACCATCGATAGCGCTCTTGGCCCCCGGGTGACTGCTCTGTGTGGCAATTCAGGGACCTCACTCTTTTGTCATCTGAAGGCCCCACCATGCTCTGGGTTTCTGTCTTACTATAAATACAGACAGCAAAAAGGGAAAGAGTGTGTGGAGAAGGCACCCTTCTTCTTCACAGTGAGGCCCAGAAGTGACACACATCACATCTGCTCACCTTCCATTGGTGAGAACCTCTCCCCAGGCCCCAGCTCAGTGCAAAGGGTCCTGGGAAGCAGAGTCGCTAGCTGGCTAGCCACTTGCCAGTGATGACTCACCACTGTGGCACCAGGTGCACCCATCTTGGTCAACCCCTCGCTGGCCCTGCCTCAGGACACGTAAGACACTGTCAGCTCACATCAGATGTCTGCTTTCACCCCCAGAATGTCCTCGCCACAGCACCCTATCATCCAGGCCAGCTAACCACACCTCTGATGTAGCCAAGAAGCAGAGTTGAAAAACTCTTGTCTACAATGGGTTCTCAAATCAGCACGCCCACCTCATCCCTCCCACCCTTTGCCATTAGACAAATGGTAAAACCAAGAGAGGAGAAAGGACCTCTTCAGGATTGCCGAACCAAGTCAGGAGGCAGTACAGACTGAGCTGCCTGCACTAGGCTGGTGGCAGTGGGGCCCATCCACCCACCTTCCATGGACGCGGCCCAGAAGAGCTTATGCCAGCACCCTGACACCTCTATTTGGATCCAGGCCCTTTCAAAAGGAGCATTTCAAATAGGAGCCATCAACACTTACAGAGGGTGGGTCTTAATCCATAGAGGATCATTCGCTTCACCCAAGTGATGAGCCGTCCATCAGCACCTCCCATTCTTCCACCAATTATCTATCTGCTAATTATCTGGGATTAAGAATTGACACGGAGCGACATGGTCATTAACCACATATTTGCACGGCTTATTCATGTTAGTGGGGCTGCTCAGTCTCACCGAGTCAAATTGGACACGCCCACAATGCTGCACAACACATTTACATCTACTTGGCTGTCAGCAGCCTATAAAGGATTGCAGGATGTGTTTACTTCCAAAGGGACTTGGCTCTTGGCAAGAGCTTTTTTGCAGGCATGCTGGGTGTCTTGGCTTTCTGGCAGTACGGACCGTGGCTTAACTCACAGCACACATTTCCATCATTTGTCAAACGTCGTTAGCTCAAGCACAGTAGCAGGCACAACACTGGCCCCAGGAGGTTTTACACAGATGAATGAGACACTGTTCCTATAACTTCAGAAGTTTACCTCCAGTCACGGAAACACATGCAAGCAGAGAGAGCTGCGAGCCGTGAGAGAGGGGAAAGCAGCTTGTCATGGGAATGCAACACCAGGAGAGATCTGTTTGGTCTGAGAAATCAGGAAAGGCTTCACAGAGGAGGTGGCATTTTTAGCATAGAGCCAGAGAGAGAGAGAGAGAGGAATTCCAGGCTGCAGGAACTGCAAAAGCAAAGGCCCAGAGATGTGTGAGGAGAATAGGGAGTGATCCATTGTGGATGGCACACATGCCACAGGTGGAAAGGAGGTGTCCTGGTAGATTGGGTCATTTCAGAGAACATTGAACGTTCTGCTAGGGTTTGGAAATGTTTTCTCTGGGTATGAGGAACATGGAAGAAATGTTGTTTTGGTGTGGATGTGTGGGTGGGCGTGTTTTAGTAATCTTTTTATTTAAGTATAACATCCATACAGCAAGTGCAAACCTTTTCACAAACTGATCACTCCTATATAAGTAGCAGCCAGATAAAGATACAAATTGCTACTAAAACTCCAGGAATCCCTTTTGGACCCCTTTTAGGAACTCCCCAATCACAAGAGAAACCACTATCCGGACTTTAACACCATAAAGTAGTTTTCCCTATTTTTTTGCACCTGGCTTCTTTCACTCAGCATGTTTTAAGACTCATCCATGCTGCTATACATAATTGTAGTTTGTTCTTTAGTGTTGCTAATACCCCTTGTATGAATGTATCACGATTATTAAGGAACATTGTATAGTTTCCAGTTGGGGGCTGTAAACCTTCTTGCACATGTCCTTTGGAGCTTTTATGGATATACCTGTTGGGTACCTATCTAGGAGTGGAATTCTGGGTCGTCAGGTATGCATACATTTACTTGAATAGATACTGCTGGTCTCCCAAAGGTGCTTGTCCATTTGCACAGCAGAGCATGAGAGTTCTCGTTGCTCTATATCCTCGCCAACACTTGGTGTTGGCAGGCTTTTTAAATTTTACTTGTATGCTTGTTTGTCTGGAGGGGAGTGACACGACCCCAGCTCGGTTGAAGGATAGTCACTCTGGAAGCAGCACAGTGTGGTCAGAAAAAGGAGCTGGCACAACGGGACCAGGCATGGACCAGGCGGCAAGGTCCAGGAGAGAGGTAATGAAATCAGTGGCACTAGAACTAGAATTTTAAAAGGCTGATTAAAAAAAAACAAAAAGGCACTCACTGTGGGTGTGGAATACGCAGGATGCGGACACAAAGTAGAAGAGGGAGATGGGTGAAGATTTCTGTAGGAGTGGCTGGCTGGGTGAGGGGTGTCAGGTTTGAAAGCAGGAGAAAAAAATCCTCGTTTGGGACACCTTGTGTTTGTGATGGAGGACGATGAGAGGGAGACGTCCGTTAAACTGTTGGGTATATAGGTCTGTTGCTAAGGGATGAGGTCAAGATTGGAGACATTGAGTGAGGATTTATCATCACAGAGATAGGGGTTGAAGTCAGGGGTGTGGCTGCGATTTCCCAGGGGGGGTTGTGGGAATGAAGGAGAGGAAGGCCAAAGAGCAGCCACCTACCTTTAGGGGGTGAGCGGAGGAAGAAGAATGAGAGACATCGCTTCCCTCTGAAACGCTGGCAGGGGCTGTGAAGCATGAGTCAGGCCCTTCGAGCGCCAGCACAGCCTGGGGTCCATCTCACCAGCCAGGGTTTTCTCCTGAATGAACTTGCATCACTAACCTCAAAGCTGCATTGCGAAATTTGCATCAAATTGCACACCTCTGGCAGCGTCCTAGGGACAATGGGCACGAAAGACTCATCGCATCTTGGGGCTGGGAGTCCTCCTTCCCACCTCCACAACGTCTCTGCCAATTCGTTATCCAGCACCCCAGGCAGGGAACTCATGACTTCCCATGGCAGCCCATTCCACCGTCGAGGCAGTGAGGATGTAAGAAAACTTTTCTTACACATGCAATCTCGTGGAAGTCAAAGGAAAAGATAAAACTGCACTCCAATGACCCTGGCTAGGGTGAGGTACAAGGAGTCTGCATTCTGGATAATCCATTTCTAATAATGTATCCGCCAGCATCTTCCTGTTGGGGTTGGGGTCACAGCGTTTGACTCCCCACAGGAAGCTGCAGTGATTTCACTCCCATTTGCACACTGGATGGGAATGTGCTCCTCCGCGGCAGGCATTCCTCTGGCTTCATCAGGCAGTGAGTACTGCCCTGGAACATGGCCAGTGTCTCAGGACTGAAGCAGTGCATGCTACAGCACAGACCCACGGCTGCTGGCTGAGAGCGAGCCCACTGCAGGCAAGGTGGGCACAATGCCACTCTGCTCAACATTTGTTTTTCTAAATATTTACCTGCACCCGGCCCTGGGTGGGTCTCTGGAGAAGAAGGAAGACAGATATGATTATGAAATGCTCCCACCCTTGGGGAGACTGGTGGAAGAAACAGGCATGCAACACTGAACTTTTTTCCCCTCTTTGTATAAATTTCCCAAATACCTACCTAAGCAGCATCTGCATGCATGATCTGAAATGTGGAGATGTGGTTTCTGAAAAGACATCAGAGAAAAACTGCCCTTGAGCCTCAATGGAAAGGGTCTTATCAGCCAGTTAACAATTGACAGCATAAAACTCCAACGTGCTCATCTTTGGAGACGTTTGCCAACTGGAAAAGCACACACCACTTTCTCCTGACTAAAAGACATCCATTCCATTAGGAAACCTCAGGCTGAGGATTCTTAGGAGCTTTCCAGAATTTGCAGATTTTGAAAATGGATAGCTTCTATCCAAGATGATAGAACAAGATTATCTTTCTGATTCTACAGATTCCTTTTCCTTTCCCTTTGCTTGACCACTCATCTTGCCTGTTACTGTACACTGACAACCTCTATATTCTCAGTATGATTTCCATTATCTTCATCCTGGTACTTTTTGCCCCCGATGGTCCTAAGGATTGTCCGATCCACACACATGGAATCCCACTGAGCATGACAAGTGACCAGGGTCTCACTTCACAGTGAACGAGGTATGGGAATGAGCCCATGGTCATGGGCGCACTGCTTGGTATCACATAGTGCACCCACAGGCAGTGGGTGTCACAGAATACTGAAATGCTCTTCTCTGCACAGTGCCCTGATGCACCATCTCTGAGGCAACACCCTGAAAGGACAGAGTGCTACCCTTCAAGATGCAGTGTACTTATTAAATCAGAGAGCTCTCTATGGAGTGTACGCCCAGTAGGAAAGATAGATGGGACTGGGAACCAAGAGTGGGAGGCAGCATAAATGGAGTCGGCTCTTCCAGGGTCTCCCCTCTCAGTACAGGAAGTCCCTGGGCTCCTGTGCTGGTCTCTGGTGGTGGAGCCCCACTAGCATCTCCCTTTGTCTTACTCAGTGGATTCCCTAAATGTCCATATTCAAGCTAAAGAACCCCCACTGTGGCTCCAGCCTCAGCCCCTGCCCCATCCTAAGGTCCAGCCCAGTCTTGTCTCAAACCCAGCCCCCATCCCAGCCCCTCCCTCAGGCCCATCTCCAGTTTCACTCCCACTCTCTCACCCCATTAGGGCCTGGGGAGTGTCCTTCCCCAGACCCCAGGATGAAGTACAGTCTCTCATCCTACGAGAAATTCAACCCCTGGATTGGCACTTACTGCAGAAACGGTTGCAAGATTTGTGATTTTTGTCTTCTTTTGGTCCACATATCTCAGGAAATCTTTAATCTTCTAGCTGCCAATATTCCTCAGTGTAACATCGCCTTTTCATCACAAGCACCAGGCTTCATCCTTGCTGGAGAATTTCCTAACAGCAATGAACTGTGGCAACAGCTGGGGCACCACCTTTTAAAGACCTTCATCCATGGATACAGCCTTAGGGCAAACTAGCAAAGATATCTCTGGCAAAGGGCAAATATGGATTTTCACAGCTCTCTAGTAGAGGTCAAAGCAGCTAGAAAGAATCTAGGCACCCAGGAAGTTGCCATGTAAGGAGCCCAGAGAAGTGCCAGCTAGAGAATAACCTGCAAAGGGTCTGGAGCGTGCGTAGCCTGAGAAAGGGGTCCAAAATAATGAGGTGTTTAGAAAATTACCCTGTGAGGCATCTAGGGTCTGACTCTGAGGACACAGAAAGTGACTTGGTATGTCACTCAGGAAATGACTTATCAAGGGATTCAAGGGAGAACTTAGACAAGAAGCAACCAGAAAACCCCTAAAGATTTACTTGAACAAGAAGTTGGGTGTCTCCAGTAGAAGCTGTGTAGGTCATGTAGATGTGTGCAGGTCACGGCTTGTTGCCAACAATACACTGCCCCCTCCTAGGAAGTCCTATAGCCACTTGGAAAATGGAAATCCAGCACCTTCAATGACCCAGGAACACTATTTGCATACCTCTTGGAAGCTTTCCTTCCTTGATCCAGGCATTCAACAGGCACTACGAGCCCAAAATATATGGTTTTAGGGATAGAAATAGCGCTTACCTCTCAAGGTCCTCAAATCCACAAGGCTGTTAAGTTGACAGAGACCCTATCGAGGCCCCTTTCCCAGTTCACCTTTCTCAGTCACCCATGTTTCAGGAATGGCCAAGCTGAGGCTGCTTAGCTCTTTGAAAGAAACTCAGGCCGGTCAGGAGAGAAGCCGATCACACACTCAGCCCCATCCTGGGTAGTCCTTTCCCTGCCCCCTCAGCTTTGAGCAAGGAAGGCCAAGGGGCCCTGAGATATTGATCATGGTTCACACAGGACCCTCAGTGCAAGGAGAAGAGTAGACAAAGTTTTTAGCCCTTCACATCTATCATCACGGACAAATCATGGCAGAGTGGGACTGTACGGGAACCAAGAGAGGCAGTCCAGAGTCACTGCAAGTCAATCAGTGGCAGGACATGACCCAAGGGATGACAGTGGAGTTGTGTCCCAACGGACTCCAGCCACGGAGAAGTGCCCCAGCAGCAGAGAACAGAAAGAAGAGTGACAGGAGGGGATCACCACAGAGGGGAGCATCTTCTGGAAATTTCCATTTTAGATATTAGGATGTTGGAGATTAATTTAGGGATTCCTTTGAGGGCCAGAGAGTGCAAGAAGACTGCAGCTCCTAAGCCACAGTCAGAATGTCCTGAGAGCCAGTGAGCTGAGAGATGCACAGAAACGGAATGGCTATCTGAGCGGTCAAGGAGCTCCAGTGACCAAGGAATGCCACCCCCCCTTTCCCCAACCCAAGAGTGTTGTTTGCTCAAGATCTAGAACGGCCAAGCCTTAAAGAGCAGCTTGCTGATTAATGAACTGAGGCTCATACTGGAGGTAGAGCTGCAGGGCCAGCCTCTGGGTTTTCCCATCATAGTGCCCCTTGCCTCAGCTAGCCTGCCTACTCCATTTCCTTGAATCTGTAAACTTAAGGATTGTTGATTTCTTAATACCACGTCCTCTAATTCATGAACATGGTAGATCTCGTCATGTATTTAGATTTTCCTCAATTTCCCTCAGTGTTTTATAACTTCCTGCGTACAGATATTATACATATTTTGGTAAATTTTATTCTGAAGTATTTCATATTTTTATGTAAATGGTATTTTTATTTAAACTTCCAATGGTTCATTGCTAATACAGAGATATAACATGATTTTTTGACCTTATATTCTGTGACTTTGTTAAACTCATTTACTAGTTCTAGTGACTTTTTTTTTTATTCTTTAGGATTTTCTACAGACATGTCATCTGTAAATAAGGACAATTTTATTTCTCCCTTTCCAAATTGTATGCCTTTTGTTTCTTATTCTTGCCTTACTGAATTAGCTAGTAACTCCAGTACAATATTGAATAGAAGTAATGTGGACGCCCTTGTCCATCTTAGGGTGGAAAGCATTCAGTCATTCAGTGATTCACCATTAAGCATGATGTTACCTGTGGGCTTCTTGTACATGCCCTTTATCAGGTTGAGGAAGTTCCCTTCTATTGATACTTATCTGAGTTTTTACCACAAATAGATATCACACTTGGTCATATGCTTTTTCTGCATCTATTGAGATGATCATATGGTTATTTTTTTTAGTTTGTACATATGGTGAGTTATTTTGATTTTTTAAATGTTAGACCAACTCTGCAACTGGGACAAATTCTACTTGGTCATGATGTATTATCCCTTAATATATTGTTGGATTAAATTTCCTAAAATTTTGTTTAGAATCTTTGCAACTATACTCACGAGAGATACTGGTCTGTAGATTTCTATCTTGTAATATTTTTGTCTGTTTTGGTATCAAGGTAATGTTGGGCTCATAAAATGAGTTGGAAAGTATTCTCTTCTTTTCAATATTTTTGAAGTTTGTTTAGATTTTTTTTTCCTTCCTTAAATGTTTGATAGAATTCATCATTGAAGCCATCTGCACCTAAAGGTTTCTGTGTGGGTTTTTAACTACAATTTCAATTTTTAAAATACATGTAAGGGCTATTCAGGTTATTTCTTCTTGAGTGAATTATGGTAATTTACATCTTTCATATTTTTTATTCATTTCATCTAAGTTTTAAAACTTATTGGCATAAAGTTATTCATAATATTCCCTTTAAATATCTGTAGAATCTACAAAAGTGTTACCACTTATTCCTGATATTGTTAATTGGTATCTTCTTTTTCAAATCAGTCTGGCCAGAAGTTTATCAAGTTTATTGACATTAAAAAGCAGCTTTTGGTTTTATTGATTTCCTTTTTTTGTTTTATATTTCATTGATTTCTGCTTTGATCTTTACTATTTCCTTCTTCTGTTTACTTTGGATTTAATTTGTTTTGTTTTTGTTTTTCTGCTGCCATTTATTGGGATTTTAGCAGGCAGCAGAAACAAATGCATGGGTTCACTCTCTGTTTATCTAGAAATCAGAGATGTGACTTGAGGGACAGAGGTGGTAAACTTCGTTTTAGTTCTGCTTTCTGGCTCTTCCATTTGTATTTATAAAACTGCCATTTGTAAATTCTCCTCGGCTAGAAACCTTCAAGTTTTGTTTAAGAAATGTTGGTTCTGCTGTTTGACAGACTTGGGACTTACATCCCAAGCCTTTCCCCTTCTTAGCTACATGATCTTATAAAATAACTTAATGTCCCTGAGCCTCAGTTTGTTCATATGTACAATGGAAATAATAACAGTATGTTTCCTCATAATGAGGTAATCCATGTAAAACTCTTAGCTCCATGCTAAGAGTCGCCCTGCACTAATTGATAGTGCAGGGCGACTATCATTTTTCATGACTTTCATTATAAGAATCTATCTTGCCCTAAAGACTATCATTTAAGGCTTTTTTCATGTCAACCCCTCCTGTTAGATAAACTCTAGCTTTCTGTTGCTCACAAGTGTGGTAGCTAAATGTGTGAGCTAGCTTTTGCTTTATAACACACCACCCCAAAATTAGTGGCTTAAATAACAAACACTCTTTTTTCCTCATGATTGTGTGTGTTGGCGAGGCAGTATTTCTAGTCTAGGCCAACTCAGCTAGAGCTGGCTGATATAGGGATGGCCTCGCTGTCTGGTGACTGGTTCAATGTCAGCTGAGACGCTGCCATGCATCTCTAATCATCCAGCAACTAACCGAGGCTTCTTCATGTGGTAGTGCAAGGATTCCCAAGAAGAGAGGCCAATCTCTGATGACTGAGCTATTCCCACCTTATGACCCAGTGGACATTTTGTGCACGGCTGCACTAATCAACCCATTTTCTGTCAATTGTTTACCCCTCAACTTGTCATTTGCAAGCACTCCTTACTCATGCTGTCCTACTATATTGAAGATATCTTTGAATGTGAACTTTTATCTTGGCAAATATAGGCTATTAGGCAAGAAGGAAGAAAAATCTCTAGCTCTGATATGCGTGAGTCCCTGAGGTCCCCTGGATATTGTGCCTGATCCCTCTGGGACTCGGTCCTGCCTTGGCTCTGCCAATTCTCTCAGACCTCAACTCCCTCTTCCCGCAACCTGGGCAAAGCCTGAGTCTCCAACTTTGTTGACAGCCCTGCTCTATGTCCCCACACAAGCTCTGCTTTGCCACATACCAACATGCCAGCCTGTCCTTCCTCCTAGTCTGTCCTACCTCCACTTCAGCAGAGCCCCCTTACCCAACGGACTCAGCTGACCCCAGCTCCAAGCCTCTCCTTTCCTGCTCACTGAGCTCAGTTCCATTCTGACAGTGGATAAGAGCCAGTTCTGAGGATACAGGAGAGTGATCCCCAACTGTCACATGGCCCCTCAGCTTACTAAATGCAAGTAGAGGAGAACCAGAGGGTGGAGCGGATGAATGAGCAGATGCTGCAAGCACAGACCCATCTTAGTCCAGATTGGGCCAGTACGGGCCTCAAGTGTTCTTGGAGGCTCCGCCCTCCGCCAGCAACGTCATCAGCATGGGCCACCGTCTTCTGCCCCGAGGCACAATGCTTTATCCAAAACTGTCTCTGGAAGAACAGAAAACGTCAGTGTATGCTTGGGGACAAATTGCCCAGGCCCAGCCAGTTTACCTGCCCTGAACTGGCTCAGCTCCACAGCCAATGTGTGACCTGGATGGTTCCTGGTTTTGTGATCCACAAGTGAGGGGCCAGGAAGAACTTAAAATGTCTCTAACGATATTTACCAACAAAATTTGGGGCAGGGAAGGAAGGCGGATATGTAGTTATATATTTAGATATATAAATCTGACTTATTTGTTAAATTAGGACATTTTACTCATGTGAGCTCATGATTAGAAAACAAAACATCCACAACACACTGAAGAGAATAAAGTGAACAGTTCCCTTCCCCAAGGAGCCCCCAAAGACCAGCCCCAGAGGCAACCCCTTCTAGAAATTTTCTACATATGCGTAAACATGGATTTTTATAATCGTTTTACATATATGAATAGGATATAATCATACTATTTATGTCATATTTATAAGTTTTCTCACATAGATACATGACTAAATCTTTTCAAAATATAGATTGTTCCTGACTTAGAAGCATGTGATAACCGAAAAGCTTAATTTGTAAATAACCGTTCTGGAAGGAAGTCAAAACACCTTTTCAGAGGAATAATATTCTAAATCAGAGTCAACAAACTTTTTCTGTAAGGGGACAGATTGTAAATATTTTTAGCATTGAAGTCCACAGTTTCTGACGTGTACCTCTCTGGAATTTTTTGTTTCTGTTTGCAATAGTTTTAAAGTGTAAAGTCCAATCTTAGCTTTTAGGCTGTACAAAAACAGGCTGTGGGCTGAACTTGGCCTTCAGACTATAGTTTTCTGACCCGTTATAAACAGGCCCCCAGCTTAGCTTCCAGAAGCAAAATTAACCCATAATGTTGCTAAGATACCAAATAAGATAATATATTTAAAATTGCTTTGTAAACCATAATGTCTATACTGATGTGAAGAATTATTACAGTTCTTTAGTGGTTAGCATGTGGGTAATTTTAAAAAATAAAAATTGTTAATACTGAATAACAAAGTTTTCCATATTTTGAATTGCATGAAGAATTAGTGAAGAATTTGAATAGAATGCTCAAGTCATTTACAAGGCAGAAGAGGTAGATAACGTTGTATTACATCCAATCCTACTTTTTCCTCAGTACAACATAAACACACATTGACTCCAATTTGGTTTGTGAGGTGTGAGTTCACAGGCCAAACGGCCCCCTCCATCAAAAAGCAGAGAGAGTATCATTGAGTTTTTGTTCCCTCCCCACCCCCGTGGGCGCTGAACAGGCTTTTCTTGTGCTTGTCACGCACAGACACAGCACTGACCCAAACTTTGACTCCTTCGAGAGTTGCATCTGCTGAAGCTTACAAAGGCAGAGAAGTGGCAGAGAGTGGAATAGACAGGATGCTGGAGAGTCATTTGGTGACTACCTAGCTTAGGAATCTTATTTTTAACAATGGTAAAAAAATAAAAAATTTTAAAAATCCCCATTATAGTTTATTGAGCTTTAATCCTTATGACTTACCTCTTTTCTGTCACAGGGGTTGAACTTACCTTAATAATTTCACACCATGCTTATCATTTTATTTTCTTGTACAAGAAATGCAGAGAGTTTCCTGAAATATACGGGCTAGAATCAGGAACGTAGGAGAGAAAGGGTGCTAGAGAGGACCCTGTGTGAGAAAGGGACGGAGACGGTGACTGCATACATGGGCAGTAAAGGTGGCTTGCGACACCTGTGCAACCCCAGAAGGGAAAGGCAGGTGGGAGGAAAACGCTGCCTTGGGCATGTGGCATAATGTCAACTGGATCCTTAAGTTGTGGGCAATTGGATATCTCCCTTAGCAAAATGTCCTAGAACTTGCTAAAAGCAGTCCTTCTAATTTTTAAAAATATTTCTGTAATAAAAAAAGAAAACAGAGGCATCCATACTTTGGGATTTTAGGGACCCCTTGATTCCTGTGAGTCTGCTTGTCCAGTCAGGTAAGTCAGAGCAGAGTGGCAGAGAAAGGGGGTCAATAATGATGATCACAATAAAAATATGACCTAAGTTTATAGACCATTAAAGAGTTTAGGAAATAGGCTCCCAAGCTTTATCCTTGTAACAACTCTGTAAGGTCAGGGAGTTGGAGATGGGTGCAGTGACTAGTCCAAGGTCACAGAGCTAGCATAGGGCAGAGCTGACAACAACACTCAAAGTTTCCAAAGCCAAACTCGCAGCCTGCTTCCCAGGAGGTTCCATGAAGATCTGGTGGGAATGGACCTTTTCCTCGCCCTGCTCTTCATGTAGCAGCCTGATTCCCATGAATACCACTCTACGTAAAGTGTCCGGCGCTTTGTAAGCATATGGAGTGGCTGACCCTCAAACAAACCAGCATGGTTTGCTGGGCGTACACATCTGCACTAGTAGAGGCAGTAGAGCTAGGCTGGGAAGGGAGTCAATTCTGGGGTCAGACTGGGTGGGGTGAAATCCTTGCTGCACTCTGACCAGCTGTGTAATATAAACCTCGGATCAGTGTATGAAAAGCACATAGCCCAGTGCCAACGACATGATAAAAGTTCAGGAACTGATACAGATTTCATAACTATTGAGTTTTCATCTGCCTTCTTTGGGACCATATTATAAAAAGAAACCTATAAACATGAAATTGATTTCTATCTTCAACTTCATTTTCTTCTCTCCAAAGAAAGTCACAAACACATAAACAGAGTGAACGCCTCGTACACGCATGCTCATGGGTTTGGCTAATGAGTCTGCCTGGTTGTGCACAGCCTCCCTATGCTAGAATAATCCATCCCACCCCAAAAGCCAAGCTACAATTTAAAATTTTAATAAATGGAACTCATCCTTCTAATCCATTCCTACATGTGACTGGCAAGCATCCACATTTCTTGTGGAAGTTACTGTTCTGGAAACTTGGGGCAGGAGGGCCAAAAGCCAAAATTACCTGAACAGCTTGAACTCCTGGAATTTATCTCCAAACTAGTGAAAATAATCGCGATCACGGGCTCCCCCTGCAGGCACCAAAAAGGAAAGCCTGAAATTTAAGGTGGATATCATTTATGCATAGAACAAAGAACTATGTCCCTTTCTTCTTCTTTTGAAAAAGTTTCCAAGATGAAAAGAAATATAAGACTTGCTTCAAACTCTTTCTCTTTCTGAGGGATCCAAATTTCCTCACAACAGAACACTGAAAATATATCCCTACAGACGAAAAAAAGCTCCCATGGGGAACTCAAGGACTGGGGTGGGGAGAGACTTCAGAACATGCTATATGAGAAACAGCTGAAGAAAATAGGGGTGCTCAGCCAAGAGAGGACCGAAGCGTGGGAAGCTGGAACAGTATCTGACAGGCTAACACGGGAGTGCAATCAGCCTTACGCCCTGTGGCCCCACGAAAGGGTGAGGTTATCAGAGAACAGGTCTTATCGCATATAAAGGAAGAACATTGTAATGATGGGCACTGTCCGTAACTAATGACTACACAAGACGAGGGCTGAAGGATTATCACTGAGGGGTTGAAGCAGCAGCCAGGGGGCCAAACGCTGGGGATACTGAAGAGACTGGTGAGCGAGCTGGCAGAGAACTAGGCTGGATTACATTCAGGATTTCAGTTCTAAAATCCTGGGAAAGTACATTAAAACCCCAAACCACTCAACAGTCCTCTTACTGGAGGGCTGGTTGGTATCGTCCTCAACATTATTATTTCCATATTAAATGTCAACATTTTGTGCTTCAAGTCCTGATTCGGTTTCAAAACAATTTTAAGAGAAAAATATCAAAGTCAAAATAAATGGTAGATTATACTAATGTCAAATCCCTAGTTTTAACATCATACTATAGTTATGTAAGATGTTACCACAGGAAGAAGCTAGGTGAAGGGGACAAGGGACCTCTGCACTATTTTTGTAACTTCTTGTGAATCTATTAGGATCTCAAAATAAAAAGCTTTTAAAAATCAAATTAAAGATAGTTCCCCAAGAGGTTCTAAGTAACCTCAAAGACAACCCAGTTTGATTCAAGACTGCAGTGTCATCAGCCACAAATGACTGTTCAAGTATCTACAGGCAGCAGGGCTCGTTTCAAAACCATGAACAATCAGCTGTAAGATTTATAATTGTGATAAGGAAGCCGATGTCATCTTGACAGGTGTTGAATTTGGTTACACCGATCATAAATCTTCAGTTATCTGGGATCACATCATTAAAATCACCTACAGGCAATGTGAGTACATTCTTACAACGGCTTTCTACGTGGTGCTACACAGGAACCATGTACAGACTTAATTACTATATTTATCTAACTGTAATACAATAATGTCCTTATATCTTCTTCTTTCATTAACTGTGACTTGCAACAAGAACTGCATCTTGTTTATCTCATTTTAGCACCAAAACCTAACCCATAGTAGGTTCTCAGTAGTCACAGAATAAATAAGAAATAAACTAGTAGTTATTTTCTTGTACTTCTGGGGGTGACTTTCTGTTTTGATACAAAGACATCTCAGAGTCTCTATTTTGAAATCAGGATTAAATATACATACATACGTGCACACATACACATGTGTGATGAAGTTTCTGAAACACGGGTTTAATCTCTAAAAATCTTTATAAACACTTGTTTCTGATTTGTTAGTTTCCTCAGACACAGTAACTCAGTTTGAATTAGAATAAATGGAGAGGTCAAGTTTTTCCAGACAGGAAAACCAACATGAATTGTTGAACAGGATCCCCTCAGCTTGCAAGTCCCTGCTAGAATGATCTCTGCCCAATTTTATCAGGTGCCACGAACAGCCAGCTTCTTTCAGGAATTACCGAGACAGCATCACCTTTGGATTCTTCAATATTAAATGATCAAAAAGCATACAGCAATTTTTCTCAATTTTATCTCTTGGTTTATTAAAGTATGTGTATTTTGAATAACCCAAATCAATCACAGCAGTGAGCTCTGCAAAGAAGGCACATCATTAACTTGTACAGGAAATCCACCGGCCAATTGGAAGTCAGTTAGGCTCTTAAAGATGTGCTGGAGGCTACTTACGATCCCCGAGACACCAAGGACTCTGTAGGGTCAGTCATCTGAACGGGCTCAGAAGCTGGTTTGATCCTTAGAACTTCTGCAAAGCCATCACCAAACCAGCAAGTGACATGTGCCATGTCTATAGTAAAGTAGAAAAGGCGGTCCTGGCAGAACTTCCGTCGATACACAGACCGAGGATCAGCGGACAACACAGACTCAATGGCACGCCTTGCTTCCTCTGCTGACTGAAAATATTTAAATGAAGCCTGACCGACATCTGCAATGAAAACAACACAATTTAACACTCAAAATCATGCAGGTCACAATTCCACTCTGGGAATTTATCCGAAGAAATCCAAACTACTAATTCGAAAAGATATGTACATTCTTATGTTCATTGCAGCACCATTTACAATAGCCAAGATATGGAAGCCACCTAAGTGCCCATCAATAGACGACTGGATAAAGAAGATGTGGTACATATATAATATGGAATATTACTCTGCCATAAAAAAGAATGAAATTTACCATTTGCGACAATATGGATGGACCTAGAGAGTATTATGCTAAGTAAGTCAGAGAAAGACAAATACCATACGATTTCACTTATATGTGGAATCTAAAGAACAAATGAACAAACAAGACAAAAACAGACTCATAGGCACAGAGAACAAACGGTTGCTAGATGGGAGGGCGGGGGTTGATAGGGCTGAGTGAAAAAGGTGAAGGAATTAAGAAACCCAAATTGGTAGTTACAAAATAATCATGGGGATGTAAAGTACAGCATAGGGAATATAGTCAATAATATTGTATTAACTACTGTGTTTCCCTGAAAATAAGACCTAGCCAGACAATTAGCTCTAATGCATCTTTTGGGGCAAAAATTAACATAAAACCAGGTCTTATTTTACTATAAGACCTGGTCTTATTTTACTATAAGACCTGGTCATATAATATAATATAATATAATATAATATAATATAATATAATAATACCGGGTCTTATATTAATTTTTGCTCCAAAAGACACATTAGAGCTGATTGTCCAACTAGGTCTTATTTTCAGGGAAACAGGGTATGTATGGTGCCAGGTGGGTACTAGCCTTACAGGAATCACTTTGTAAGTTATATAAATGTCTAATTACTATGCTGCACATTTGAAACTAATACGAAATAATATTGAATGTCAACAGTAATTGAAAAATTTTTTAAATCATGCAGGTCAAATTTCATTACTGTGAACTTCAATGAGGAGTTTGGTTGGTTCCTTGAATACCACTTGAAATGAATAGGGTTTGGAAATCTCTTCAATCATTGCAGAGAACGTCACCTTCAAGTGGTATTTACTGTCATTAGATTAAACTCATATACCCAAATAAGTTTATATTTTCTGAACAGAAAAATCATGGTGATATTTTTCCTTAGTCTCCTAACTAGGAGAGCTGAGCTTTCATTTTCTGGCAACCTAAATGTCACTTTTCTATGCTCAATGTGGACTTTAATTCCTTGTAATTTTCTTCTCAGGATGGAGGAACGGGCAGGGAGACGCATGACAGTCCCAGCATTCTCAGAAAGCCACAAAAAAGAAGACATAAACCACACATACCCAGAGCACTAGCTATAGGCAAGGGAAGGTGCATGAGACAGCCAATGTCACAGCTCCACAGTTAAGTAATACCACATTCTCTAAGGAACAAGAACATGAAAGCGTCCTTGTGAAAACTGAAACGGATACACTGAGAAAGTTCAACTCCATCACGAGAGAACAGTCAACCCCATTCCACCCAGGTGTGTATGTCATGTAAATAGATTTTTACCCTGTCAAGTGGCAAAACTTCCTTCATTACGTTACTGTGGATATTTTAATTTTTAAAAATACAGTCTTAAAAAATTAACTGTGACCTAATTTTTAATAGCTACAACACAACATACATCCAAATGAAGGCCAGGCCCTTCCAGGAAGGCATGTGCTTTAAACAACGTTATTCCTGTTCAAAATAGTGTCTGCAGTGGTGGTGGGTCTTTATCTTTCTGAAAATAAATTCAATTGTTATCAAACAGCCAAAATTCACTCTGGGCTATATCTAATAAATAAGTTGGTAAGTAAAGCTATGAAGTTCAATTTTTGGTCAAAAACCATGGATCAATTCTGCAGTGCTAAGACGCCTTTACTGCGTGGCTCATAAAATGACTCTAAGGCCACCCAAAAAAGAGGAGTTCCAAAACCATCACACCCTCACTGAGTGTCTGGTAGGAGCTCTAGGCCTTTGCTTGTTCACATGGCGTTAGGTGCCCTGTCTACTTACCCTTCTGGGCTCAGCTCAAATGCCTTGTAAGCTCCAGGAAGCCTGCCCAGGCCTCCCACTGCCCCGGTCAGGCTTCTCTCCCTCGTGTGCCCACAGCACTCTATTCTAGTGCCAGTTCCACCCAACTGCAACGTCTCTCATCTTTTCTACCCTCTAAACTTTCTGCACTGGCTCTAAATCCTGCTGTCATAAATCAGTCCCTGTTTTACAGTTATGATAATACAAAATTTTTCTTTTTAATCATTTTTTAATAAATAAAGCATATTGTAACCTCTCAGGCATGCAACACTGTAGTTTGAAAAAGAGGAAACTTCCAAAGTACGAAGCATTCAGTAACCATAAAACAAGGGGTAAGGATAAATATAAAGTGCCTTCCAGGTAGCACTGCTTTGTTCTACCACAAAACCCTTTTAAAACTGACATTCTTCCTCCTGCCAACTGTATATAGAGATGAAACAACCTTCATAAATAAAACTTTTAAAATAAAGAGATTAATTTAAAATTAAGTACTTTGTTTAAACATAAAGCCTTAGGCAAGAATGAGAAGCACAACCCTCCCGTGGCAGATGATGAAATCTGACATCTCCTTTGCAACTAACCGGCTCTTTCTTACTGGAGCCACTGCACCCTCCTCTTAACAGCCCCTTCCTTCATTCTATTAGGTTGGTGCAAAAGTAATTAAGGTTTAAAAGGTTAAAAGTGATTGCAAAAATTGCAATTACTTTTGCAGCAACCTAACAGATAGCTGCTGGGGATCTGCTGTGGTTGGAGAAACCAGATAACAATGTTTGTTAAAAAACATGTGTTAAAGTAAACAAGTTTCAAGTAAAAGTCCTGTGGCCTCGCTTCTGCAGTAAACTGTATGTGTCTTTAGTGCTGTGACTTTATGGGGACAATTTCTGTGCTGAAAGACTCCTTCCCTCTTTTGGGCTCTGTGCCAGAGGGTGCGCTATCAGCCACGTGACAGAATAACCTGGGACATTTCTCTAGTCAGCTAGTAAAACAGATGAAAAAGACTTAATCTGCATAAGTATAGAACATGCACAAGTTAGCTTCTGAATGCTGTTTGAAAATTCCAAGAACTATTATGACAGATAGACATGACGCCACGTTGTGAGGCAGGAGCCATTCTCAGCAAACGCTTTACTGAGCACCTGGGACTCACTATGCTGCATAAACAGTTGTTGAATGAAAATCATCAGATGATGGTGCTGCCCAAATATTACTTTATACTCCTAGATTTCTTTGCCAGTCATCGTGACAAATCCTCTACGTAGCTGCCCTCAGAAATACCAACTGGCTAAATCTCCTAGTAAAAGCTCCTCACTTATTCAGAAATAAGAAATGGAAAGTACCTGGATCACCGTCTGAACTGAGGTGCCCCAGGTCCATCTCTGCATGAGGAGTAAACCGTACTTCCAAGGTGGCCACGGGGGCCTCTCGCACCCAGGCGGGAACCACACTGCCGTGAGCTGTGTCAGCCATGCTGGAAGGGCAGTGAAGAGCCACGGGCTTCACTTCCACACTGTCTCCTTGTGGGACCACTGCTGCTTCCCCTCTCCTGAGCCTCTTATCTGTACCTTCCTCTGAAAGACTCTTCTCCAAGAGATACGGGCCGATTCGCTGCTCTGCTACATTCGGACCCTGACCACTTCTTGATTCCAAGCCCAAGTCTGCTGCTCTCTCCCGGTGCTTCGGCGAGCTTCGCTGGCTTCTGGCCGTGTCGTCATGTTGCACGTCATTTTCTCTCGCAGGTCTCCCTTCGGCACACTTAGGTTTCTCCTCCAAGCGACTGCAGGGTTGTGGTTCATCACAGCCTGGGAGCTGCTGCTGGGCACCAGTGTCAGTCTTGCCATCAGACCAGGACACGGTTTTTGGTTTGTGTTGGTTACTATGTAAATTAAATTCCGCGAAAGGCTTGATCAGATTTTGTGGCGAGTCATAATCAGCTATGTAGGGCTTTATGTCCAGTACTGGCGTGCCATGAATCATATCAATTCCAGAAAGGTATATAGCTCCACCTGTAGTATGAAAAACACCTCTTAGAAATATTGACAATGAAGGACAGTGCAAACAAATAGAGAACCAACACCGTCTACTTAGCCTCACCAAACTTACTCACAATCCTCTTACACACCAGGCTCTTACACCTGGTGCCGACATACACCGGAAACCCATCCTCTTCTTTACCTGTCAAAGTCCCACTTGCTCTTCAAGGCTCTCACATAGCACTTCTTCTACAAAGCTTTTGGCTTTTCCAGACGTACGCGTTCTTTCCTCTGGGTTCTAGAGGAACCTGTATACAAACTTTTTGGAGAGCCTTTTTCATGAGGTCTGACAACGACCTGCCTAACCAGTGAGCCCTTGAGCCATTCAGCAATGGGTGGGGCCGACTCATCTTTGCATCACTGGGGTTTCTAACTCTGTGCCAGGTACATCAGTATCTTTAATATATCTCTGTGAGACCAATGAGGTTTCCATTGTGGCAAATAGATTCTAAGGTGGCCCTATATGCTCCTGGTGTTCATGACCTGTACAATCCCCTCCTCGAGTATGACTTGATATTACTCCAGTGACTAAAATATGTTACCTAACATTCTTGTGCTTGCTGGCAGACTCACTCTAGAGACTCTCCCTGTGGGCTTGACGAAATCCGCAGCTACGTAGGGAAAGCCCATGTTGCATGAACTGCGGGTGGTCTCTAGGCACTGTGGGCAGCTGCTCAAAGCTGAGGGAAGCCACCAGCCAACAACCAGCAAGAAGCTGAGGCCATCAGTCCCACAACTACAAGGAACTGAATTCTGCAAACAACCTGAGTGAGCATGGAAGTGGATTCCTCCACAGTCAAGCCTCCAGATAAGAACTCATCCCAGCTGACACCTTGATTGCAGCCTGGTGAAACCCTAAACGGAGGACCCAGCTCCTGATCCCCAGAAACATAATAATGTTTCAAACACATAACAAACGTGTGTTGTTTAAACTGATAAGTGCATAATTGGTTATGCAGCAATAGAAATCTAACACACCATTAAGACACATCAAACAATTAAGCAGAACAAAAGTCAGCATACCAAATATTAAGGACAGGTCTCTTGTTGTCTCACTTATACAATTGCTGTCCAGTTCCTGCTACTGGTGCAAAGTCTACTAACTTGATCGTTGGGAAACCAGTGAAATGAGAATCAAAACACTGCATGTGATCGCATTTGCTTCTGTCTCCATTTAAGAAAAACAGGATTGACACAGGACTTTGCTTACTGTGAATGAGTCTGGAACTTTGCGAAGATGATTTTGGACTTTCTAAGTGGTTATGTCTCACAGTATCTGCAGAAGAAAGGCACTGTAGCTTAGGTCAGAGTTCATGAGATTTGGAGTCAGACAATCCTCTGGCTGGATGCTATAGTGCCCTCATCTATAAAATGGATACTGCTACCCTATCAAACCCACAGAGCCACAGTAAGATAACACACATGAACGCTCTTTACAAACTGTAAACACCACACAAACATAGGTGGTCACTACAATAATTACTTAGTAAGAGTGTCTATAGTACTGTTGTTTCTTGCCTTTCACCTTTCTGATTTGATCTCCCCATTAAAATGTTAAGTTCGTCCATAGGGCAGGGACTTTTATCTGACTTGTTTACCACTATATCCCTAGTACCTAGAACAATGCCGGGCCCATAGCCAGTGCTCAGAAAATATGTGTGGGTTGTACGAATGATCATAAGATGTTCCAGTACTGTTACCCAAGTTGGTTAGCCATCACAAATTGGTAAAACTCAAGTTGGATCAGCTATACATTTTTTCCAGAAAACATACCCAAGACCCGGTTGAATTCAGTCCAGCAGGGGAGTTCTAGTTTTGGGAAAGTATAAGCAAAATAACTGCTCTTGTCTTTTTAGCACCCAATAGCCTGAAAAGTACTTAGAGCTTTTGTATCATAAGAGCCTTTAAAATATCCTGTGGAATCCCAGAGAAGGCAGATCCTTCTCTTTTGCCCACTTTACAAACAAGTAAGCCGAAGTCTGGAATGGTCTCCTGACTCCTAGTCTACTAGCTATTTCTCTAACAAACGTGCTGATTAGGTCAGAGTGACTCAAGAAAGGGTACGGCTTAGTAACTAGGTTACAGATGAACGCTAGTTAAAACTAGTCTGTGTACTCTACACAGGTACTTCCACAATCTGACAGTTGTTGGATCCTACAGTGTGCTTCATCCCAGACCTTGTGCCACACATCATCGTTGATGGCTGCACTGTAGCCACGATGCAAGTTCATTTCTTCAAGGCTGCAAGGAAGAAATGATACACTACCCTATATGCATGTACAACCAGTTACCGTGTGTTAAATTTTGAAAGTGTACGATTATTTTTGAATAATTTTGTATTTATTGCATTCCACATCAGAGAAAATTTGGTTACTAATTTAACGAGTATAAAATCTTAAGATCTATTTTTAAATAATTGAAAATGTTGATAAATGCAATGATATAAACAAACTCAGAGCACTCTAGGAGAGCTTATTTCAAAGTGTTTCAATGCTAGCATTCTTTTAATCATTTCATTTTCTTCAATGTCTTGGTGGTTCTCAGGAGGTACCACCACTGGTACTTGTCTGAACCACAGCCAGTCCTGAATACTATGTTGATTTGATAAGACTTCTTTTGGTTAAGGAAAAAAAGGTATAAGTAGAAATAAGTGTGTTACCTTCAACCTTTTCCAGTTTGGCCAGGGTCAGTCCTATTGCATTGGGACGATGTGGGCTCCTTGTGGAGAAAACTCCAGTCTTCGCACCATTCAGCCGAGGAGGCTGCACTTTTGCCTTGCAGCTCAAATGACCATTTTTGTGAAAAACAAACAAAATCCTATTGAAAACAAACCACTCAGTAAGAAAAGAGCGTAAGTTAATTTATCATAATGATTGGAGGGGGAAAAACTTTAATCCCCACAAATTAAAACAGAAAGAATGCTTTTAATGGTATTAAAATATAATCAGTGGGGGGAAAATAATACCATTCCTGTTTCTTGAAGGAAGATAGTCTTACCTCTGTCTCCTTTACCCCTAATACAATGACTGGCACATTGCAGGAACTTAATAGACATTTGTCAAAATGCTTGAATAAACAACATTTACTAGGTAAATGCCTGCTTTTTGCCAGGCAGTATGATACACAGTTTTACACTCATTTCATTTAATCCACTTAACAACCCCAAGAAGTATAATTTATCTCCCATTTTAAGGATGAGGGAATTGAGGCTCAGACATGTTAAATAACTTTACTAGGCCTTCCTATACAAGATCAACAGCAAGAATCCATGAAGAAAAACAATAACAGACTTGAAATTATTAAATCATTAAATTTATGTACTGCAAAAATGTCATCCCAGGAGAAAATGTTTACGATGTGTATAATGGGTTAATACCTGTGGTATATAAATTGTTCCTACGAATCACAAAGGACAACTCAATATAGGAAACTAAACAAAGACCATGAATAGGCAATTCACAAAAGAAATAGAAATGCTGACAACGATATGAAAAGATTTTGAACCTCACTAATAAAGAAATTAAACTGAAAAACAAAATACTATTTTTCCCTGTCAGGCAAAAATGTGAAAAACAGGTAACATATAGTGCGACACGGGTGTAGGAAAAGGACGTTTTCATATACCTTTGAAGTATAAATTGGTTCAACTTTCTGGAGGGCAAATGGGTAGGAACTGTCCAAAATTACAAATATGTACACACTTTAACCCAATACAGCCACTTCTGATAGCCTATTTATAAAAATATACAAGTGCCCAAGTCACGTATGTGAGGGGGTTTGTTATAGCATTACTGTAATAGCAAAATAACTCTCCATTAACAAGGGAGTGGTCAAATTATGGTACATATATTTTTTGCAATAAAGGGCAGCCATTAAAGCAAAAAAAGTTAAATCTATATGTACTGAGTGAAGAAAACCTATTCCATTTTTAAAAACACACACTCACTCTGTATATGTATATTTATGCTTCTATGTGTATCAAAAAATGAAAAGAAAGAAAAGGTCTGGCAGGATATGCATACACTGAGCTGTTAACAGTGATCATCTATGAAGAGTGTTGGGGAGTGGGGATGAAAGAGGAGAAAAATAGGAGGAATAAGGAAAAATCTATATACTTCTGAGTCCATTTTTTTATATCAGCAATGTTTTGAATTTAAATGATTTGAACCAAGATCATACAAACGAGGTCAGAATGCCCATGTTCTTTCTATTCTATCCATGTCCCCAAATTAACATGAAAAATAAGCTATTTCAGAATAAAAACTTAATTTTAGGTCTTCACCAGTAAAATTCGGCCAATTCAGACTGCTGGTATTGGGGTGAAGAAGAATGGACAGAGATAGAATTCCAAGTGACAGCAAGTAATACTAGTATAACACAGGTCTTAATATAGGTAACCCTTGATATTTAAAGTATCCAGGTTTCTAAGGTCTCTTTTGAATTTTTGGAAGAGTAGACTTAATTTTTCATGGGTCTAGAGCAGTGTCCATAAACTTTTTCTATAATGGTTCAGATAGCAAATATTTCAGGGTGTGCAAGCCATCCAAGTCCCTACTGTATCTATTCAACTCTGCTGCTGCTGTAGCACAAGAGCAGCCACAGACAACACATAAATGAATGCATGTGCCTGTGTTCCTATAAAATTATTTACAAAAACAAGGTGGAATGGATTTGGTCCACAGGCTGTAGCTTGCTGACCCTTGGTCTAGAGGACAGAATAATGACCCATGGACAGAATTGAGAAGGTCTACAGATTTCAGCTTGACAGAAAGGCATTCATCACAATTAGAACCAACTGCAAATGGACGGTGCCCCCTCAGTCGATCCCAAGCCTCCCTGAGGGTGTCCAAATTGTGCATACACTCACGTGCACAAATACCGTATAGGAATTTTATGCAACAGACAAGAGTGATCTGGATGGCAGGCTCAAAGGTTGCCTCCTTCAGTGGTTGCATATAAACTGGAGTACTTTAGTCAGGTGCAAGCTCTGGCCCAAAGTACCACTGCTAACTATAAAATAACTTACCAAACATGAGAAAACTGTTCTAAGCCCATCAAGGAATGTTCAGGATTATTAAAGATGCTCTTTCTAATTTTCAAACAGGCCCTTGAATGGCTACAAATGGATGGCTGCCTTGGAGTACCATTCTTGGCCGAGAAACAGGATTCTAAGTAGCCAATTGGCTCAGTTAAAAGATTGCCTACAGAAGAAAATTAGATAAAAAGTCATTAGTCAAATGGTCATCAAAGATGTAGGAAAACATGTGTTTTTCAATTCACTGATGTCATTGTTTTAAAATCTACTAGGTATTATGCAACTATAGAACATGATTCTTATAGTATTCATGAATACATATAAATATCCTCATCATTACATACACATTGTTATATCCCCTTAGATGATCTACTAGGAAGGTCTAAGAAAGAAAGAAGGAAAGAAAGGGGCATTGCTAGAAAACCTATTATGACCGTAATTCAAAATCTATGCTTGCCTCTGATCATCAGTACAGGTTTTTTCCTTTCCTTGATGGCAACAGAAAAGACCTCATTTTTATAACATACCACTCTTTAAAGATACTTTTCATTAGATTTTCCTATGAGGTATTTAACTGGGAGCTGGGAGGATAAGGCACTCAGGTTCTGGCTCTTCAGTGAATTTAATTGTGTGACCTTGGGCAAGTCACTTAACCTCTCTGTGCTTCAGTTTCCCTGTCTTGTAAAATGGGAGTAATATCTACTTCCCAGGACTGTTATTGGGATTAATTAGCTATGACTGTAAAGCATCTAAGGTTCTTGAATAAAGCCCTATATAAATACAAAATAATATGTTAAAGATACTATTTGTGGGGGGAAAAATTCAATACTACCATTACTAAGTTATGTGAGGTTAAGGTTAAGGGAGCATTTCAAATAGAAGGAATAACATGCACAAAGTTAAATGAGAAATGTTATAGCATATGCAGGGAACAAGCTATTTTGATTTGCTGGAGTGTGAAATACAAAGCAAAGAATAATGAAAGGAGATAGTGGTTGTATTTAAGAAAAGATGCTTTCTATTGAAAACAACATATGAAATAAACTAGTTTAATTAAGCAATGAAATGAGTGCATGGTATCATACTACTAAAATATCTACAGGCAGGGTAGATTTCAGGTTAGGCTTGGTCTAGTTGCTCTCTGCCCCTCTAGAATGTAAGCTCCACCTGGGCAGGGGATTTTCTGTTTTGTTTACTGTTGTGTTCAGTGTCTAGTTGTACTTGCCTGCAAGAGGGCAGGTGCTCAAAAACTTCATGTTGCATGGAAAAAGGACTATGTAAGTCTTAACTGACTAAAATGGAAAGTGACGAAATGAAAGAGCAATAATGAGTATAACAATCCTACTTATAAAAATTTGTTTATATATTTACCTATCTAATTATGTACATATACATGTCTAGAAAGCTATCTGGAAGGATATTCATCAAAATGTTAACAGTGGTTAAAATGGGTGGAGAAATATTTGGATTATTTGTGATTTCTATATTTGAAATTTTTGCAAAAATCACAAATCATTAAAAATATTTTTTAAAGCAGTAACTCCTTTCACAAGAAGAAAAACACTGGTCAGGTAGCATCACGACAGGTTTAAAGTCCAAGGTATCTGCAACTACCATTTTTAATTTATAGATAACTTTTTTTTTTCACATTTCATGAAGGCTTTATTAACTTCCTTTAAGACATGATATAATGACACTTTAGACTCTCATTTTATTTCTGGATTCCATTAAATCTATCTCACCAACACCGGTGGTAAGACTACAGGCCTGGAGCCATCCCTAACAGCACCTTTCATTACTTTTCACTTTAAAAATGAAATTAACTGATACGTATAAAATATTATATGCAACACATATGTAAGTAATAAAGCATAAATTATAATGCAATCCTGTGTAACCGCCACCCAGCCCAAGAACTAGAGCTTTACCAATAACTTGCATTTTTTTTGTTGCTTCTCTCCTCTCTCACACCCCTCCTTTCCCTCTGAGATGAGGTGCCTGAATGTGGTCTTTGCCATTCACTTCCTTTTTAAATCTGATTTTATCACATGCATATACATGCCTAAACAATATTTCATTTATTTTGTCTTTAAGTACTATAAAAACTGGTTTGAAACTGAATGTTACCTTCTCAGACTTGCTTTCTCCCTCTCAATATTATAATTCTAAGAACCATGAATATTGTGTATATTTTGGATGTCTTTAAATTTTTTTATCCTCATCTATGCTCTGTGTAACAGATACAATAAACTAAGATCTTAAAGATGAAGAAACTGAGGTCAAATAAGTCTCTGGTTTTCATTAAAATATCATTAAGAAAAATGGACAAAAAGGATCTTAACCTAATCATCTAGCATTCCTGTATCCTGTTTTTATTTATTTAACAAACACTTTCCAAATGTCTTAATTGCCAGACACTGTGCTAAATTTTGGGAAAAAATACAAACAAGAACTCTTATCACAGTGGAGTTAACTGTTGCGGAGACTCTCATAGTATGTTTCAGTATCATGGGAAATGTCATAGCTGTGGTAATGACCAAAGACTTCTGCCCTGACTATCTGACTGGGACCTACAAGTGTGTAACTGAGTCACGAGTTACATATATGCTATGATAAATGTACATTGTAACCAATTATATGTATTCTAATCCTCTTTGTGCATCTCTGTAAAAACATAGGAGGACAGTGGATTAGCAATGAACTGGAAGTATACGCTGGAGCTATGTTGTAGGAGTCCCTCAACGACATCATTCTTAAAGTTTGGGACCACTCTTAATGTATCAAATGTCCATTTAATAACCTACTGGGAATTTGCCATATTCTAATACGTCTGAGCCCTCTGGAACCTATTTATACAATCTGTGTCCCTGTTCTTGGGATTATAATGCTATGAAATACAAATGCTCAACACTTTGCAAATATAAATGCTACTTGAATGTTCTACTTGAAGTGGAGGCTTGAGAACGTCCATCTAAGGAAATCCTGATCTTCCTCTTGCCTCATATCTCAAAAAAAAAAAAAAAAAAAAAAAAAAGAAACATTAAGCACCTACCATTTGGTATAAGCACTGTGCTAAGTGCCTGGGTACAGACATAAATAAGCAGTTCTCATACTCAATGGTGTCCAGTATATTGACAGAGATGGACAATCCAAATTAAATCAAACCGCCTTACATACAGGATAGGGGTAAGCACAGGTACGCCAGGGTAGTACTGACATGAGAACCACATGGAAATGGGGTGAAGTGGTTCCCTAAAGGAACATGGGAGGGTTAGGACTGCTATCAGAAGAGAAAAAGGACAAAAACAACACAGGGCCACTACACTAGCTATGTGACCTTGGGCAAAACCGCTTACCTCTCTGAATCCTAGTTTTCTCGTCTAAAAACAAGGATAGTAAAACAAAGATAACCAACCTCTTGAAAAGTTGTAAGATTACTAAAATATGTAAAGCACCTAGTACAACAGAAGGTGCTCAGCAAGGAGTGGTTTTTAAAGCCCTTGCTCAGGCTTTTTTTCTCCCTTTTAACAATATTACAACTGTATTAACTGCGTAATAAGAAAAATCAACAAGTTATTAATGCAGAGGATTTTGTACACAAGGCTTATTTACAAGCCTTGTGCAGACAGAAAAGTTCAGGTTCTTTCCACCTCTTGCCTGAACTAGTCACTTACCTTTGTTATAATTTGTCTCCCCTCTGCCAGCCCTTCTCTTCAAATCACACTGCACTAATCCTCCAGACTCTGAGTTCCTTATGTCATCCTATCTCTAATTTTAACTTTCCATGTTTCCCACTGTTAATAGACAGCACATTTCTTAGCCTGGTGTTCAAGGTTCTCTACAATCTGAATCTAATCAAAGGTTCCCAAACCTCCCTGTTCCATCCAGTACTTCAGGATTTACAGCTCCCCAGTCCCATGCTCTGTAGACCTCTGGGCCCTGCTTTTTCCTACCTGTCAAAATATTAGACCTATATCCTCGCAGTGTGCAACACTTTCTTAAAATGAGCACAACCTTTGACCAGGTAACAGTACTTTTAGGAAATTTAAGTTAAACATTTAGAACATACACAAAGATTGTAATTTCAAGAACTTCCATTTAGAACGATGAAAACTGGCAACAACCTAAACGTCTAACAATAGGCAACTGGTTAAATAAATTACAGCACATCTATAAAACAAAATAGGGTGCAATCCCTTAAAATTATTGTTATGGAAAGATTTTTGTGCATCTTAAATTAAAAATAAAATTTCTAAAACAGTAGGGTCGCATATCAACTCATTTTCTAGTATGTATGTACTGAAACAAGTATGGAAGACAGACGTCAACAGACATTAACAGTGGATTTCTCTGGGTGATGGCTTGACTAATTTTCTTCTATTTGCTTCCTCCAGTTTCTAAAGTTACTATACCTTGCTCTATGTAAAGAGGTGAAAATAAAGAGAAACAAAATCATGTCCGTATTTCTAAACCCAGTTTAAAACTATGTCCTCCCTCCTCAATTCCTACAGCACAGGATGTTCCTCACGTGGGGAATTTATTAATTCCTAACCGGCATAACACCAGCTGTATATATCCTCTCTCGTATATGAACGAAAACTCCCTAAGAGAAAGGCCGTTACACTGCAGGTGGCTGTTGCAGCCACAGTGCCAACAGACCGACCCCTAGCTACAAGAACGGAGGATGAGAGATGACGTCATCCCGCTCGCTTCAGACGCGTCACGTGGTAGAAGGAGCATATGACCCGTGCTTTGGCAATAAGTATCAGGACGCACATCAGTTCAAGGTCTCGCATCTCGCGTCCTTCTCTGAAGTGAAGTAGGCTCCCGCACCTGGGACTGTTCTGTGTGCGAAACCGCAAGTCTCTCAGAAGTTACCTGTCTCCAGAGCCGGCTTCACGCACCCGCAAGGGGTCGCTGTGGGGCGAGGCCCTGGCTCCTCCAAGTCGCGCATGGTTACTGGTCAAAGAGGTGCCCACCCGACGCGATAGATTTCCGCTTCCGGTCTCCGTGCCTGGCGCGTGCGCAGTAGCTGCACTGGGTGCCAAGGTTCCGGCGCACGCGCGGGCAGCTCAAAGGTTACAGTTAGGGTGCAGAAGTTTTTTGTTGGTTTCTGTTCTTCTTCCGATCCCGGTGTCTCGGTTGTCTCGCGCCGCTTTGCTGCGGTTGCCAGCCCTTTCCGGGCAGTCAGCGACTTCAAGTTCCCACGCTTTCCAAGGTGGGGACACATCGATGAAGATTTAAAAAGATGTCTCGAAATAATAAACAACCTACATATCCAGCGCATGACGCCATTTTTTAAAGAAAAACGATGTGTATGTGCAATCACCCTACGGTGAATGCAAAATGATCAGGTGTTAGGAAATGTTTAAAATTCTCTTTGGGTGGTGGGAATACACAGATGATTATACTTCTATGTATGCTCCCGTTTTTCCGTAATAATGCTTTACCAGAAAGGAACCCCAAGTAAACTTTATTTCAAATATTGATGGGGAGCCCCATACGGGATTAGGAGTTAAGAAGTGGGGACAGTTTCTTGTGCTCCTTACCCACCTCAGGGGAACTGCAGTGAGAATGAAACTGAGAGGCAACATGCCATTTATATTAAAGGGAGTATGGTTTTGTTTCTGGGCAGCTCTGAAAAATTGAGGGCCAACGAGAATCATTTTTTCATCCCATGTGATGACCAGTTATCCCTGCACGGATAGCCTATCCTTTTACCCACTTTTAAGTTTCTCTGTATGCATAATTGTGTTTCTGGGCTTTTTATCCTGTTGGTTTAGTTAGGTAGGGGGTGGGGAAAATACATACTGCCTGCAATACAAGTTATTAAAAACCATACAAGTCCACAGATTTGAAAACTTAACCATGAAAAAGCTGTTTCTAAGTCCATTTGTCATGGACTAATAGATCATTAGTAGAAAATAAACAGAGCCAAAGATTTAAAGAGATTTTTTAATCTCTTTAAATTTTGATTAGATTCATATATGTGTCCTCTGATAGGTCTTTTCCACATGATAATTTGGAAAAGAATGCTATTATTCTGTTTCCAGGAGGAAACAGTTGTGTGTAGCTGAAGAAACAAGTTTGAGAACAACAGTTACACACGTTAAAACGGGGGCAGTAATAGCTGTATTTGCCACTAGATGGCGGTGCTGCTGAAAGTGATAGTCTTGCTTAATTTGTGGACAGACTATGGTAGAAAATGACAGGTATTTGCCCTCCTGGCCTTAGCTATCATATCTAATGATAATCACAAAAAATACTTTAATTACCAAGTGTGAGAAGTATGGAAATGGAAAGTCGATTTGGAGACACTGATGAAGTAGATTGCTACCTCTTTTAAAGGTAAAATTTCTCTTTTTGGGAAACAGGAACTTAAATACGTAACACTTCTATATAATTTGATGTTTTTATTATCCTGTCTAGATAGAGTTATATATGATTATTTATAGTTTGCAGGACAACCCTTTCTCTGGAGGTAGGATGTAAGAATCTGCCTTAAAAAACAATGTAAATGATTCTAATACAGGTGGTCATCTGTCCACACTTCGAGAAACACTTTTCAGTATATTACTCTTAATCTTTCATTTGGGTGGAGGATCCCTTTCACAATCAATTAAAGCTTTGGACCTCACACATCATTTTATATTTAATAACATATGGCTCATTTTTTTCTTTTTAAAAAACAACTATTGTACTTACCCTGAGAGGATGGCAACACAAAGTAGGGCTGGATGGATTTTTAACAAAACTTTAATTCTGACTTGTGACCCCCAGGTTCTAAGCCAAGAAGAAAACTGGCAAATATTTAGATGCACCCTGGTGTATGAATGAGAATTGTGAGAAAGCAGAGGTTGTATGTATATAGGGAGTAGGGTAAGAGGGTAGGCAGAAAGCATCCTAAAAGGTATAAAAAGAAGATCCCTCCTCCTCTGATGTACTTCTGCGTCCTTCCATCTCCTTCCCCAACTCTTTCACCTTGTTCCCCTGAACCTTGTACATGTGCAAATCTCATAAGGTTCATCTTAATGAAACATTATTAGAACCTGAGATTTCAGTTTACTCTTTTTTTCTCTAATTTTGACCCACCCTGGCACTTGAAATTGAGACAAGATTTCCAAAGATAGAGCACCATCATGAAAAGCACTGAGGAAGTAAGATGTGACTTTGGGTGAATGCCCAGCCTCTGAGTTTATTCCCTCATCTCTAAAATGGGAATGGTAATCATTGCCCAGCCTATTTCAAAGACTCTTGTGCAGATCGAATTTAAAAAGGTATATTTGAAAGTGTAAGTTCTGAAGTACCATCCAGATGTAAGGGACTATCATATGATAGACTGCTTCAATATATTACATGAGTAATATAATGGGGTATGAGTAATCATTATACAATTAATATATCCTGAGAGGGGGAAATGTTAAAATTTGTGGAGGAGGCTGTGACAAATGGGAGGGAAATAGCACTGTAACATCCTGCTATACCAGTGGTCCTCAACCCTAGCTGTACATTAGAATCATCTAGAGAGCTTTTAAAATCCCCTAAATGCATTGTTGTGTCCTAGATTGGATCCTGAAGCAGAAAAAGGACATTAGTAGAAAAACTAATGAAATCCAAATAATATCTGTAGTTTAATGGTAACGTAACTATCTTAATTTCTTAAGTTTTCATAAATGGACGATGGTTATGTAAGATGTTAACATTCGGGTATACTGGGTGAGAGGTATACAGGATTATCTGTATTATCTTTACAACTTTTCTATAATTCTAAAATTATTGCTCAAAAATTATTTAGAGCAAAAGTAACTTAAAAAGAAATATACCTATGTCTGGATCACCCTATACAGGTGAATAGAATCCCCAAGGAGGTGTCTGAGCATCTGTAATTTTGAAATCTTTCCTAGTGGTTCTAATATACCATGAGGGTTGAGAACCACTGTTTTACACCAAAATGCTTGAGAGACTGGGATCCTTTCTTGTTCTTCACTGTAGCGTAGTACCTAACACAATACCTATATAGAGAACTTGCACAATTGTGCCTTTGCTGAACCAAACCTTTATTTGTAAAAGTCTCCTTTACTTTGAGTCCGTTGTAACAACAAAAAGAAAACTGAAAACAACACTCCTCCAAAAAAAGAAATACTAGGGGAGATTTTCAGACACTTCTCACCCAGAATGGTTCCTACTCCTGTCCCCAGTCTCTTCTCATTTTCAGTTCATCCTTAACCATTATCACCAGATAAATATTCCTAAAAATACTAAAATTGCCACTTCATTGTTTGAGTCTTACTTAGCTCTCCATTCCCTAACAAGTAATACATTTCTTAGTTAAGTATGCAAAATTCTGTACACTCTAACAATACAAGATTTTTAGCCTACTAGCCTATTCCACTTGGACCCTGAATTAACTGAACATCTTGAACATCTTGAATTCACCCGTCTCTATGTCACATACAATAATGCAGTTATCCTCACCTATAATACAAATCTTTTCCATCTTTCAAGGCTCCACTCATGTGTAATTTTTTTCAGCTCATGCCAGCAAAATAGTGAGTATTCTCTCTATTATATCTATTATTCACGCAGCACTAGAATCTATTTTCTTTCGTAAATATTTGTTTTCTGTGTCATCCGCCCGTGAGACTAAATTAAACCCCTGGTGGGGAAAGACTATGTGTTATAGGTCTTCTAACCCTCAAAATGCTTACCATGATGCGGTCCACACAGTTAAGCATGTAATAATGATTTAATATACATTTTGCACAAATACAATATATAAAAAGTAAAAATCAAAAATCAAAACTCAAATACACAAGTAAACTACATTCAACACTCCAAAATATTTTTGAAAGAGTCCCAGAATGTAAATAATTGTTAAAATTAACTAAAAAAGCCAACTAAAGCCTGAATAAAATTTTGATGCTATTGTTACATTAATAATTGAACAAATGTTACAAGAAAACATATATATTCCCCCCAAGTTTTAAGTGTTCAAACTTACTAATTTTTCTGTTCTTAATAATTAATCAAAGAAATGTTTGTTCTTAGGGAGAAAAATTATTCAGCCCGCCCCTTTTTCCATTTTTGTCTCTTCCCACCACTATTTTTACCCCAATATACATACACACACACACACACACACACACACACACACACACTAGCAGGATATTTTCTACATGGTAGAGCCTGAAAAAACACATTAGTTCTCTCTTCCAGATATAGTCTATACATGGAAAAAAAACACTATTAAAATATTAATGAAGATTGTAGAGATTTCTACAATATTTTGAGAAAATCACACAGTAATATATTAAGATGTGTATTTTGTTGGACAACTGTGATGGTTGAGCATTGTTAAAACAAAACATAACTATAGACGTCATTTTCTGGGTGACTGTCTTGAGGAACATTTATAATTGCCGGCATCTCTGGTTCTTGTGCTTTGGGTTTTTCTTTCACTTCTGTAAAATCAAATAAAATATGAAAATAGGTTTAATAAATGGTTTTGGGACAATTGACCATCCATTTGGAGAGAAAAAAACCCTCTATCTCACACCTTGCTTGAAAACAAATTTCAGATGAATTAAAGATTTAAATATTAAAATAACATTAATGTTGTAATCTTAGGATTATAAAGGCCTTTCTAAGCAGAACACAGACCAAAAACCATAAAGGAAAAGATTGACAGGTTTGAATAACTAAAAACTAAAACTAAAATTTTGTCATATATGACAAAACCCACTGTAAACAAAGTTAAAACACAAACAACTGGGAAAATATTTACAACACATATGTAGGTAAAGGTTTAATAACTATTTAAGAGATTTTTTACTCAATCAAAAAAGATAGATATCCCAAATTTAAAATGGAACAAGGACTCAAACAGGCAATTTTCAAAAGAAAAAATGCAAATTCATACTCATGAAAAGATGCCAAGTAGCATTAGTCATCAAAAAAGTGGAAATGAAAACAATTAAGTTTTATTTTTTTAACCTAGTAGACAGTCAAAGATTGTTAAAATATTACTCGGAACCCTACTAACCCTATGTTTTCGTTGCACTCATCTTTTAGGAGAAAGAGCAAATAAAGAGATTTCTTTAGAAAACAATTCCCAAGGGAAAACTATGGTCTGATAGTCTCAGTGCATTTTCTTAGAGTACTGCCGACAGTATTGCACAAAGACAATCGAGGTTCTCAGGTATGTCCCTAAGGCAAGCCAAATTGAAGAAAGGTCATTATTTTCAAAATGCTATGCTTAGGAGAAAGCTTTTCGGGAACAAACATTGAAATGAAAGGGTTCTCGGTAAACCTGATAAATCCTGCAAAAATGTGTTCCCTAGTAATGGTGATCATATTTTACACCTTTGTATATCCCTTGGTACCTCAAACCATGAATTTACGTGCCTTTAGTTAGCCAGGAAAATTTAATTTTCAAGAAAAACTTTAGTCATCAAGTTTTCTTATAAATCTAAACTTAATTATCTTTTTAAAATTTTTACACTATATTGGGTTTATTTCTCTTCACTGGCTAAAGCTTCCCAAAATGGATAGTATGTACAAGTACCTATTATACACACTTATATTTTCAATTATTTTCTTTTAATTCTTTGGAAGTATGCCAAACAGACATTGGTTGAGTGAAAAACTAGCCAATGACATTAATGATACCCACTGATACAACTGGGGATAACCTAGGATAACCTAGTCAAAGAAGGCTATAAATCACCACTCTGAGGGAGACATACCTAGTTGGTGCTCTAATTATAAATGGGAACATGATTAAAGTGGCGGTGTCACTGACTTATCCCCTATAAACAATCCCTACCTCGAGGAAAAGTACAAACATCCGTAGCATCTTCCTGGCGTGCTTCGGGATCCTGGCCTTGGGATCTACCTAGTTCTTGGCATGGTTCTGGAAAGCATTCTTTAAGCACATCCTTATTTTGAGAGGTCTTAGTAGAGAGGTCTTCAGGCTCAGGTGTTTCTTGGTCTATTTCAGGTGCACAGTCTTCAGGCCCAGGTTCTTCTTGGTATATTTCAGGTGAATATTCTTCAGACCCAGGTGTTCCTTGGTATATTTCAGGCGGATATTCTTCAGGAACAGATGTTTCTTGGATTGTGTTATGAGAGAGAGCTTTAAGTACAGCAATTTCTTTACATGCTTTTTGAGAAAAGTCTTGAGGTTCAACTATTTCTTGGTATGTTTTTGTAGAACGCTCTTCAGGCACAGCTATTTCTTGTTGTGTTTTAGGAAGTACGCTTTCAGTCTCAGCTATTCCTTGACCTGGTTCAGAATTGTACTCCTTGGGCTCAGCTCCTTTTTGGTATGTCTCAAGAGCGTAGCCTTTAGGCACATCTGCTTTGGGGTATGCTTCAAGAGAACATCCTTCTAGGTCAGCTGTGTCTTCAGATGTTTTAGAAGGTAGGGCTTTGGCTACAGCTGTTTCTTGGCACATTTTAGGAGAGAGGACTTCAGGTTCAACCGTCTGTTGGCCTATCTCAGAAGGGTGGTTGTGTACTGTTATTTCTTGGTACTCAGGAGAATTCTCCTGATGTATAATGCTTTCTTGATCTATTGCAGGGAAATTTTTCTCAGGTACAACTCTCTGGGGGGAGGCTACCGGAGGGAGAGCTTCAGTTACATTCCTAGGTAATTCAGTTTCTTTCTCTGTAGGTACTAGTGCTTTCTTCAACAGTTCTTCTTCTGATTGTGAGCAAAGCTCCACCTTCAGTTCTGTATTTTGTTGTCTCTTTCTGCCTCTTTGGTTTCCTTTTCCTGTTCTCTGTCGCTTTTGTTTTTTCTCTCTGTGGAGAGATCAGAATTAGTGTTAGCGACAAGGCTATAGAATTCAGATAAATGGTTGGTAACAACAGCCCTGGTCTCTCCCTGCCTTGTTGCACGACCTTGAACAAGTCACTTAATCTCTCTGGGCCTCAATCTCCTTGTTTGTAAAATAAAGGGGGCAGTGCTAGATATTCTCAACTGTCAAGACAGGAAATGTCCCTCAGGTACCTTCTGTTTCTGATGCCTTGTTCACCAGGAAGGATAGTATGTGTGTTTGAGAGCATGTACTTTGGTTACGGAAAACATATAATTGATGTTATAAGTGAACAGATTGGCATTCTGGTATATCCACTAGTCTCTTTGGGTTTAGTCTGTGTGAGTCAGTCCCACTATGCCCTGGGTAGACTAATATAGTTGCGTTTCTAGATCCACGATCCAGGCACAGTTCCTGCAGGTGGATGATGTATATGGCTTGCTTATCTAATACAGTGTCTGTGTGCAGAATGCTAAGCAGCTACAATACATGTCAAATGAGATATACTGTAAGCTGGGTCCAGTGCTGCCAAAAACATTTACTGAGGTTAAGAAGCCTGGTGGAAAGGCACGAGCAGTTCTATCATACCTACTCTGAACTAATAGCCAGATTAAAGATCGAAAAGATGAAAGGATATACATGGAAATTGCAGCCAATGACAAATTGTTAGGTACTGCAAATATAACCTAATACAGATGGGTTCGGGGGTGAGAAAAAGGTACTACAAATAAACATTTCATCATTTTTCTAAACCTATTGACATTCTGTCCCATGTTACCTGCCCCATGGAGCCTTCTTTTCTCACAGAGCACAGGGCAGAAATGTTCTCCCTGTTTAGTGCTCCTGTAGCATTTATTATGAGGGTCATGCTTAAGGCAAGGAACGTCGGCTGCCTCGATCTATAGTTATTTCTGGAGAAACCGTATTTCTTTTAGAAAACTAGATATTCTTTAGTGACAAAGCCAGAGTCTTTTATATCTGTGCAGTGCTTACAGTTCCTTGCACACTTAAAAAATGTAAACCCTATTCTACTTTTGTGTATGTTTGAAATTTTCCATAATGAAAAGAAATGTAAAGATTGCCTCACCAAAGCCAGTTTGAAGTCAGTATTTAAAAAGTATATATGTAATAGGTCAGTCAAAAATAAATATTACAAATAATATGGAAATAAAAATAATTTTAAAATGATGGTATGGCACCTCAGCATTTTGAAGTATAACTCCAAGTACCAAAGTAACAAGATAAATTATACTGTGCTTATTGTAAGATTAAAAAAAGATGGTATGTACATCTGAATTCTTCAGGAAACACTAATTTTTTCCCCTAGCTATTCAGTCCTAAGTAATTTGTTATGTAGATCTCTATATGAGGGAATAAGAGTAATATAATGTTCCATTTTTTTTCCTGGTTATTTTTCAAAAGATACAAAAATATCTATGTGGCCTAAAATGTAATCTGTACTCTGTAATTTATCAATTATGTGATCATGGCAAGTCACTTAACCTCTCCATGCCTTGGTTTCTTCACAGATTAAATGGAGGATATAGTATCTACCCAGCCTCATGTGGTTGTTATAAGAATTTCATATAATAACTTACATGAATGAATTATCCAAATATAAAGTAGTACTTTTGTATTCATATAAGAAACACATGTATAATGCTTCCTAGGTGCCAGGCACTGTTTAAAGTAATTTCCTTATTCTGTTAACTCATATAATCTTCACATCAACTTATGAAATGGATACTATTATTATTTCCATTTTGCAGATGACAAAACTGAGGCCCAGAGAGGCTGAGTAATTCATCCAAGATCAAATGGCTAGGAAGTAGGGCAACCGGGCTTCTAATCTAGTCATTCTGTCTTTAATAGCTGCACTCTTAGTCACACTCTGGTGTTTCTTTCTGGAACAACTAAGGTTTCACTGTGTGGTGTGCTGTAGTGAGAACAGCCCTCACTACAGAAATGTGTCACCAGAGCAAGGCCAGCCAGTTGCCAAGAGGCTCACCAAGGTGTCATCTACTTCAGTGACTTCCTCAGCCTTGGCCCCCAGCCCAGCAAACATAGAAACCCAATTCTATCAGCACACTAAGACTAGCTCCATTTATCAGGGGCAGAGCTCAGCAACCAGCTCAAAGAGACTGACATGTAAACCTAAAAACCGATTTTTAAATGAACAGTGAGAAATGCAAAGTCACACAGCAGCAGAGAATGCCTGGGCTGACAGACAAATGTGCTCTTTCTCTGTAGCAAGTAATTGGGAAGCCAAGTGATGATTGGAAGGTTGCTTGGCGAGTGTGGAATTAGGGGGGCTCACTGGATACGCTTTAGCAAAGTCACCTGCCCTAGGACCTGAGTATAGAAATTTCTGCTAAAACACCATATAAGCAGTCCTGAAAACCCTCACTTTCTGCAAAATTATACACTAAAAGTAACAGAGCTTATGAGGAAAAATAGAGTTTGGGCAAATGACTCAAAACCGATGCAACTTTTTAACACTAACAAAAACAATTATTGATACTGGAGATAACGTGGATAGTCCAGATGGACAGACATGACTGGAGGCTGCCTCAGGGGATAGCAAAAACGGCACAAAAGCAACAGTGTAAATGCAGGTTTTCAGCTGCTGTGATCATGCAAATAAGGGTGGCATTCTGAGCCAGCAGGGCTGCCTTTAAGTTGGGCACAGGAGGAAGTACAACCCGCTCCATGTGCAAAGCTATGCAAGGCTGGTGTGGTCTTCTCTTGGGGAACAGCCCCAGATGCTGGCCGAAAAGGATCCTGCCTATACAGCAGCCAACCTCACAGCTTTTTCCTTTCCTGCTAAAGGTTTGAATTCTATTCCCACTATTCTGGCTCATTTGATTAGGAAAAATCATGAATCAACACAACCTCCACATTATACTGACACCATTCTCCTATTTACCAACATACGTGAGCTAACTGATGTAGCAGAACACACAGTACTCAGTCCTTTGGGGATAGATGTCCTTTCTTAAGAAGAATGCTTAGATCCGTGGTTCTCAACAGGGGGTGATTTCACTCCTCTCCCCACACCCACTTGCCCCAGGAGACATTTGGCAATGTCTAGAGACATTTTTGGTTTCACAACAGGGGAGTGGGGAATGCTTTTGATTCCTAGAGGGCAGAGATGCTGCTAAACATCCCCAATGCACAGGACAGCCTCCCCCACAAAGACGCTGCCCATAGCGTCAATAGTGCCAAGGTGGAGAAACCTTGGTTTTGATGGATGCTGCACGCCTTGGCTCCTTGGGCTCCCCTTTTCCATCTCCAAGAAAGCAATACCTCTGTTTTCACAGTCACATTCTAAATGGATGCAGTTCGATGCTGCCTAATTTACAACTATGTTCTTGTACTCCCTCCCTAAGATGACAGACAAGTGACTTGGATTGGAGATTTAGGGACTCCCAAACTCCCCAGTCACTCACTCACAATGCTTTGGTTTACTCCATGGAATGTTAATCACACTCATTTGATAAGGATTACTAATAGAAAGTTTGGAGAACAAACTCAGAGGTTTCCTCGATGGTGTCCCCTGCTCCCCAAAATAAGATGCTTCTATGTTTATATTACCAGAGTGGTTGAACACCAAGCCTCTCTACAGTATAATTTGATTGCCTGGTGCTTTAATTAAAAGAGATCAGGGATAAAATTCTGTTCCCACTACTTTACTACCTGTGTGACTTCAGTCAGGAGATTTAAGCCATTGGATATTTGTTTTCCTTTTTGTAAATTAGGGATAAGAACTCCTGATTTACAGGATTGTTGAAAACATAAACTATAGTGTGTGAAACTGCTTATCAGTGCTTGGCACATAGCATATGCTGGATAAATATCAATTCCTTTTTCCCTTGCAAGGATACCATACCCAAATTGCCATTGTGAAGTTTGCTTTTCTTGTGCTTCAGCTTTTCTTTTTCTGAGTTGCTCCCTGTTTCGCAAACTCCAAGGCCCAATGACTTCTGTAGGATCAAAATGAAAGTTATAGGAGACAGTGAGGCACGGTGGCATTATCAGCAAGAGTCCTATAGCAAGGTGGTCAGATCCCTGCTGGGTGTCTACGTTCTTCTCCCAGCTTTTTGAGGACAAAGTTTCTATTTTATTTATGCTCTATCTCCGAAGAATTCCTGGGGCAAACAGTAAACACTTTAAATTGAAAAGGTCAGTATTTGTAGGTAAGTGTGCTACCAAGCTATTTAATTGTTTCAAAATAATTTTTACATATTGTACAACATAAAAGAAAAAATCTGCCATGTTCTGTCGTCCTTAACATTATACCTGTTTTCATTTTATTCCTCATACTCATCTAGTTCCTGTATGACACCAAGTTGCAATGATACTGTGCCACAATTTTATCATTAACCTAATATCAGAAGTATTTTCCATGATCTAGTCCCATGATACTTAATCATGTTGATGTATTCTCATTTACCCAGTCATTCTACTTGTATTGAACATTTAGGTTGTTGCCAGTTGGCTTTTTGCCATTGTAGATCAAACAATAATAATCATATTCATGCATACAGCTTTTTTTTTCTTTTGGATTATTTTCCTGAGGATGGTGTTTCTCCAAGTTCTTTGCAATATTAAAGATATCATCAAAAAACGTTCTGTTGCTATCCAAGTTTGAGAAAAGTTAATGAGTCTTTGATGTAGAACTTCTTAGAACCTGTGGAGTGAAAACCAATTTGCAGTGGGACCCCCAAAAGATAGAGCATGCTCCTTGGACCACAGCAATGTTCGTAATGGTGAACTTGGATGGGGAAAAATTATACCTTTATTTTTACCAGTCTCTAATTAAAATTTCCATTTTCTATAATTATGAATGCAGGTACCAAACCATGGTAGTTTTAGCAGTATGTGACTGTGTCACCAAAAGAAATTGCAGATTCTTTTTATATCACATTACAGTTGTTGCAGATACCTTAAAATATTTATTTATTTTTTTAAATTTATTGGGGTGACAATTGTTAGTAAAATTACATAGATTTCAGGTGTACAATTCTGTATTACATCATCTATAAATCCCATTGTGTGTTCACCACCCAGAGTCAGTTCTCTTTCCATCACCATATATTTGATCCCCCTGAAAAATATTTATTTTAGATGATATATTTGATTTGATCATTATTATTAGATCCATCATTAGATCTTGTTATTTAATGCATATATAATAAGCGCATATATTACAATATAACATAATTTCTCATTTTGACACTGTATCGTAATATAATTGTCTTCTTTGTAATCCTATGTATTTAATTTTGTGTATTTAAAATATTTATTCTAAGAAGTTGTCTAGGGGTTCATCAGAATGTCAAAGGGACCCGTGGCACAAAAAAGTTTTAAAACACTGTCTCAAGGCCTAGGATTTTGCAAAATATTTTGAGAAATGCTGCTTTAGGATAGATCCAATCAGTAAGATTAGTGAACCAAAGGAATAAGCACTATAGTTCTTGCTACCTATTGCCATGTCTCCCCAAAGGTTATACCAAATTTTTGCTACCATAGAAGTATACGGGTGTGCTTGTTTTACCACAACCATCCAGTACGGAGTATTTTCACTATCTTTCATTTAAATATATTTCTTATTAATGATTTATTATTTCCTGTGTTTCTCTGGCTTATTAGAATCTTAGCACTAGAAGACACCTCAGGAAGTTATACGACCCCGACTCTTCCCAGCTACGATTACATGAATGTACTCAATCGTGCCCTTTTTTTGCCAGATCCATAGAAAAGAGGAAAATAACCATAGCCCCAATTCTTCCCAACAGCCACTACCTCTTAAGGTCTCTTTTCTTACCTGGAACATGGTTCTTTTCTTGATGAGGATCAGGTGTCTGATGGAGCATCAAATGAGATTGGTCCTTTCCCAAATCCATCTTGCTGCAGTACCTTCCTGCTATTTGGTCTGACTTCCTCACACCGACTTGTAAAAAAACATCAAAAGCAATTAACAGTTAAACACACACACGCATACACACACATGATTTCACTTGTCACTTGACTTCCCGCCTAAAAGTTTTATCTGGTGGGACCACAGCTGCTGGCTACTTCTACTTTCTTTATCACACTGCACAGGTGTGAGTAGGGGGCATGGCTGCTGCTATGTTCTCACCCTCTAGCACAGTTGCTCGTTATACAGGAGTCCCATGGTCACAGCCTAGCATGACAGTCTCTGGTATAGCAGCCATTTGGTTCTGTCTAACAAGAAGTGCCTGAGTCTGAAATTCCATTTTACATATGGTGGTGGCATACTGTAGAAAGAACACTAACCAGCTCCATGACCTAGAACCAGTCACCTGCCCTTTCTGTGACTCTCTTTCCTCATTTGCAAAGTGGGTAAAAATAATTCCTGATTTGCCCACCTCACACAAGGTCTTGTGAATGTGAAAATTATGAAGTGTGCTATGAAGATGTGAAATTACTCTTATATTGTTTTTCTGCATGTGGCATTTTTTCACCTTAATCTGTTGCAAAATAATGTAAAGTCTTGTTGTGTATGCTGTTACAGACTTAGATAATAGACATAAAGAACCAAATTAGGAATTCAAAGTAAATTTGAACCCTTTTCTGCTCACTCGATCATTCACAAATGACTCAAGATAACTAGTGAAATTTACAGTTACTCATCCAGGGGAGGTGAAAAGACATGTCCTAATGAAAATATCACCACATTATGTCATAGAAATAAAGCTGAAACCGAAGGAATCACTCCATCTCCAATTGGTCACTCCATTTGTGAAGGCAAAATCCATGGTTGTTCAACTAAGGAAGGAACATTGAACAGCTCCTGATGTCGGCAGCCAGTCTGGGAGATGCAGGGTTAACAGTATGTTTTGGAATCACAGATTAAATTGAAGAGAGTTTGAATTCCAGTGTTGCCACATTCCATAATTCAGTGACCTTAGGCAAGTTAGTCATGGAGTCAGTTCCCTGTCTACAATGTGGGGATAATATCAGTATCTACCTCATGGGGTTATCAGGAGGACTAAATCAAATAATCCGTATAAGGCATTTTATGTGCCTGATATGTTGAATTTACTTGTTAGCTGCATTTATTAATAACAAAAATATAGTAACCAAACTTTGAAAAATAAGTCATAGTTTAAGTGCACTCAAGAAACAGAAAATCTGAAAGAAATCCTTTATAAATGTGACTAAGTACCTCTGCTTCCCTAGATTTTTAAGGCATTAGAACTGGAAGGGTCCCTGAAAGCATCTAGTCCCTCCCTCTATTTTGTATACAGAGAAACTGAGAACCAAGTAAGGATTTACCTGTCCCAAATTTTCTTATAGCTGGCAGCAATAACTAATGTAATCAGTAAATATTTCTTACTGATTACAAGACAGGCTACCTTCTGATGCTTGATCTTGCCTGGGTATGAAAATGTATGTGTGATGTGAACATATGAGAGAAGCAGGTTTTTCAAACACATAACAAACACACAAGTACCAATCCAAAACTTAACATGGCTTTTAATGAGCAGATCCTAATGTTTTCGCTTTAAGTTTCTCAGTTCCCTGTTCTTTCTCATTAGTCTCTCTGTCTCTAAAAATTCAGATAAGTTCAGGGAGTCCTATTCAAAGGAGTCCTGTAGGGAATGGAAGGCATGCTTTGTAATTTATCTCTTGGTAATGTTTGGATTTTCAGATAAAGGGTTTAAAAAAAATCAAATACAAATTAAAAATAACTGAAAATTATAAAGTAGTAGCATCTTATAATTTAGATTTACATTTTCAATATTGGTCCCCTTATTTGAGATGTTTTAATTCTTACCGGTTAGATTGATAGCTCAATAAAATAACCTTATAGAACACCTCTGGGGCACTTTACAGAAGATGCAAACGTACTTCTTAAATAGGATTATCCTTACAGTTTATAACACCCAGATCAATGACTCAGCAAACTTTACTGAATGCCCACTCTGTACCACCTACTACTGAGCAAGGCTGTCAAGCCACAGAGATGGACAGATATAGTCCCTGAGTTCTATGTACTACAGCCTCATAGAGAGACATATACATCTTTATTGAAAGGAAATGTTTAGATTCTCAATACTTTCTTTTTTTTTTTTTATTAAATTTATTGGGGTGACAATTGTTAGTAAAATTACATAGATTTCAGGTGTACGATTCTGTATTACATCATCTATAAATCCCATTGTGTGTTCATCACCCAGAGTTAGTTCTTCCATCACCATAGATTCTTTATATCCTGTTGAAACCTTCCTAAATTGATCCCACCCCTGCCTCATGCTCCGTATCTAGAAGCAGAATGTGGAGGGATTATAAGAGGGTGGGGTCTAAAGTTAACAGTTAAGTAGGGGGCAATGTTGGGTGGAGAGGGCCAGTGGAGGGAGCGCACTAGATTGGAAGTCAGGCAAGGTGTCTCGGGTGTGATAAGCAGGCCAGAGCAGGAACTTGTCTGGGGCAGACATGGCCACAAGCCATAGTTCTTGTTCCTTCTCTCTATAGAAAACTCTAGAGTCATTGCCAGAATGTGAGATGTTAGGCATTAAAAACTGGCTATTTTTAACAAATGCTGCCTTGTTCTAGAGTTATTAATATTTGCATATGTACGTGAAACCTCCCTCTAGGCTACAAACTCTTACACTCACCTTTCTATCTCCGCAGTATTACGGGGAGGCTTGGACCACAGAAGTCCCCAGAAATGTGCTCACTCCTGTACATACGGCCAGCTTCATGGACACGCAGCCTGTGAAAGAACTTTGTACACTCAGAGGGGCTGATGCAGCTGTGATTTAATAATAGTAATGCCATCATCTGTTCCAGAACTTTCTGTCATTCACTGACACTGTCCTATGTGCTGGAGATACAGAAGTTAGAAGACAAAGTCCCTGTCTTTACAGAGCCTACTTTCTAATAGGGAGAGAGAAACAATAAGCAAATAAATAAAATATGATACGTATGATATGATGATGAGTGCTTTGGAGAAAAGTGAGCAGGGAAGGAAAGCATGGGGAGTCAGGGGGGAGGAGTTGATGGTGATTGCTATTTTAATTCAGGCGGTCAGGGAAGGCTTGACTGATGCGGGTGGGGCAGTTGAGTAGAACTGAAGGAGGTGAGAGGCCAGACAAGCTGATATCTGGGATGGCATTCCAGGCAGAGAGGCACCAACAAATGGCCTGAGGTGAGGGAGTGGTAGAAGATGGGTTTACAGAGGTAGCTTGGTACCTCTTGTGGGGATTTCAACACTGATTGAGATGCATAGTCATGGCATAGTTTCGAACAGATGAGTGATGCGACCTGATTTATATTTTTAAAGGATTATTCTGGCAACTGTGTGGAGAACAGACCACTGGGCAAACGGGAGGCGTGGAAGCAGGGAGACAAGTTAGGTTTGGCAGTAATCCAGGTGAGAGATGATTAAGGCTTGAACTGTGATGATGGTGGTGAAGAAATGGTCCAATTCTGGAGCAGCTTACAAATTGGATGTGGAGTGAGAGACAGTCAAAGAGTAGGACAAGGGTTATGGTCTGAGCAACAGGAAGGATGGAGTTACCATGAACAAATGAGAAAGACTGGGAGGAGCAGGCTTGCAAGTGATGATTAGGAGTTTTGTTTTGGACATGCTAATAGACTAGGGAGAAAACAACAAAGGAGCAGAAAAAACAACAGAGTCTAGTGTCCTAGAAGTCAAGTGGAAAAAAATGTTTCAAGAAGGAGGGAGTGATCAACTGGGTCAAATTTTGCTAAGGATTTGCTAAGGAGGATTGAGAATTGTCTTAACAATTTAATGCAATTCATTATAGACTGAAGAGCCCCGAAAGATTAAATGACTTGGCCAAGGGCACAGACAGGACCAGCTACCTCATTTGCAGGGCCCAGTGCAAAAAGAAAATGCAGAGCTCCGCCCTCAAAAATCATTAAGAAGTTCAAGATGGCTACAGAAGAAAATTAAACCCAGCACAGGGCCCTACTTTCCTAAGTATTTCACCGGATCCTTGCAGCAGGCTTATAGAACAGCTATTATTATCCTCATTTTTCAGATCAAGACACTGGTGCTCAGAGTATAGAGTGATTTAACTAAGGTCGCAGAGTTAGGCTGGTAGTTTGAGCCTGGAACCTGAGCCATCAGCCTCCAAGTCTGGCCTTCTTCCTACTGGCACCAACTTGACATTGAAGGGGAGGATTGCCTTCCTGCCTCCTGAGCCACCTGGAGCAGGTTTAAGTCTTGAGGACTTGGGCGTGCATGTCAGAGGCCTGACTGAATTGGGTGGACGTGGGAGGGAAGGTAGCAGCACAGTGATGAGAACTTTGGCCATAAGGCTCTTGACCATGGGGGTGAAAAGGGAGCACTCTTTAGTCACAAACGTGACCTGATAAAAGTGCCCCAAAGTCATGTGGTTTTAGGCTATATTGATAACATGATAGCACCCTGAAACCAGGGAGATCAGAGTCCTGCTACACTTTGGTTTGTCATTCCACACCAGAGTGTTATACTGTGACGACCATGTGAACGTACTAAAAACAGCAAGGAGTCTGGGACTCTACCATGTCCTGGCTGTATAATTTGGGGGGACATCACTCAATTCTTTCTGATCCTCAGTTTCTTCCCTTGTAAAATGGAGAAAAAGTAATACCTCACAGTGATCCTGTGAGACTAAAAGAGATCGTGGGAGCTTTTTATAAAATGAAAAGCACTGCGCAGCAAGAAGAGCCATAAACTCGGGGCGTGTTAATAGCATTATGAGAGCATTCTAATGATGTACCTGGGCATTTTCCTTGAGTACATTTCAGTGGAAAAGTCAAGAAAGAGAATATATTGTACACTTCTTTTTCTTAGTGTTCCTTTCTTGCTAAAACACTTTTCAAAGAGTTTGAAATCTTTTCAAAGAGGGGATCAAGCTTTGTTTTCCTAAGTGGGAAATTCTTAATAATTCTTGTTTCCCTCTCTCACAGTCTGTTGATGCAGGATAAAGGAGTCTGTCTCTGCTGAAACAGATGTTGCTGTACGCACACAGATAACATGTTCTCGGACTTCAGAAAGGCTATCTCCCCCTCGTAGCCAGTCTCCTCTGCTCTTTATTTCTGCTAGAGCACGAATACTATGATCCAGATCATCTGGTTATAAACCTTCAGAATTGTCTGACTCGGCCTCCTCACTCTGTTTCTCATATCCGGCTGGACACAGTTGTATGAGCTCATTCTTCCCAGGGTCCTACATGCTCATTCCCTCTTTTCCTGTCCCACACCAGCAGCCGAGAGGGGAGCCTCAACTTCTCATTGGAAATATTGGTCAATCTTCCTAAGTGGTGTACGCGCTTTCATCTCCCTTCACCCTCCCCACACCATCCTGTGCGGCCAGAATATTTCCCCTACAGCTGGCTCTGAAGTGGTCACTATCTTGCTTAGTTAGCATCCTGTAAAGTCTCTGTATTACTTGCAGAAGAAAGACTACATTTCTCAGCCTGGCATTTGAAGCCAACTTCCCAATATTCTTTAACATTACTTTCCTGAAAATACCCAATGTTCCGATTAAACAGTGCTACTTGCCCTCTGTCCTCGGCCTTGACTCTTTCTAACATTCACAGTACCTGTATTCACACCTCCTGGCTCTTCAGTGTTCTCCCCTTGCGTCTGTCCATTCAGACAGCGAGTGCCTCCATCACAAAGCCTGTGATGCTGATGCTGCTGATGATATGTTAGCCAGTCTACAAACACATAATGGGTACCTTACATTTTACATGCATTATCTTATTTTGTTCTTCCAACTAATGTTATCCCCATTTTACTGATAAGGAAATTATTGTTTAAAGAAGTTATTATTCCAAAGTCACATAAGCACATAAATGCCAGAATTGGGACTCAAAACCAAGGCTGTCTGACCATCCATGCTATTACCTTTTCCTACCTAGAAGTGATCTCTCCTTTCTGAGCTATAAACACACTTGATTTGAGCTTCTTGTATGGTAAATATCACATCGTTTTTTATTTTATTGTTCATGTGTACACATTTTTCTACAATATTCATTCAGCAAACATTTACTGAACATTTGTCTCTTGCCAGCCCCCTTGCTAAGAATTGGAGACATAGAGTAGAATTAAACAGGAGTCCTTTCTTTCAAGAAATAGTCTAATTGAGGGTGATTGACAAGTAAATCTGAAATTTAGAATATAATACAGTGTGATAATTTTAATATCAATATTTCCAAATGTTCTTACAGTAGAGGTGAAGTGCTTAATTCTGCTGCCATAGAAGTGTAAAGATAAGGATATATTGTGCATCCTATGGCTATAATTCTCTTTATTCATAACTATCTTGGAGTGACTGCATTGGTCAACAGGTAGAGTTAGGAAAATGAAGAGCCTCTATACGTATGTAATAGTGTTACATATTTTTTCACTTTGCAGTAATGTTAAGTTTTTTCGTTTCATTAATTTCACAGAAATAATAATAGCCAATATTCAGCCTGCTTGCCATGTCCCAGGCACTGTTCTAAGCACTTCACTTTGTATGTAACTCATTTTGAGCATCCCTTACAACATCCTTGAATGTAAGTACATTGAGATCCCTATTTTATAGATGAAGAAGCTGAAGCCTAGGGCATTGAACCGGGCCCCTAAGTCGCACACCTAGTAAGTGGCAAAGCTCAGTGGTTTGGACCTAGGAGTCCATATGCTTAACCACCTTGCTCTCCTACCTCTCAATTCTGCTTCTTTCATATTTGATAAAATAAGGTAGCAATATATTTTCTTTTCCCATCACCTCTCCTTTCTTCCTTTTTCCTCTCTCCCTCATGCTCTTCCTCTTTCTGCAGTTAGTTGACTATCTATCTACTCTGTGACCAAAACTAGGCAGGGTGCTGGGAATACAAAGGCAAATGTAAAAAAGCAGCATAATAGAAAATTTAAGGGAACACAGAGGAGCGACATATAATCAAGATGGATGGACAGGATCAAAGAAATCTTTCTGGAATACGTGATCTTGAGCATAGTTTTGAAGGGTGAATAGGAATTTACTGAGACACAGCAAGGCTAAGAGGAAACAAATACGGCCTCTGGGGTCAGATCTAAGTTCATTCGAATCAGGTTCTGAGTGACCTTGGACAAGTTACTTAAAATCTTCCAGTCTCAATTCCCTCATATACAGAATGGGCATTATAGCACTTACCTTTCATGACTAGAATGAGAATTAAGAATGATGACGTATGGAAAGCATCTGCCACACAGCAGAGCTTAACGCACTGGCTGTTACTATGATTGTTCATAATCCCGATGATAATAAGAAGTGACATGGAACCACTAAATAATAAAGCTAGGCAAGGCATTCATTCTTTTATGAATAAATAAATGGAGATCCAGAGAGAGGCAACTGTCATACAGGTTTAGTGGCAGTTGGAACTGGAATCCAGATTCTCTGAGACATCTACCGTTTTCCCTTCACCTGTCTGGTGTTCCAAAATCTCCTGTCTACAAGTCAATCTACCTCATCAACTGGCTTAATGAAGTATTTCCCAAACTTTCCAATTGTTTACATTCATATTCTTGTAATAACATCTTCTATATTATTATATACTTTATATTTTCTTCAAATAAATTTATTTGTACTAAAAATATTTAAAATGGAAATTTTATAACAGCGTTGTAAATGGAAAACCAACAATATCACCTGTGAAATCACAGGTTTGTGGCGTCACAAATTATATTTCTTCTAAAGCACATTAAAATAAATACTGAGCTATTAGAAAACAAGTTGTTTCATCTACAATTATCTGCATTTCCCCAAGTGGAGTGCATACCACATCTTACATAGGTAAATGTAGACCTATGTAACTCATAAGTGAATTCTTTTCATTTCACAGAACTTCTAGATCATGTCCGAATCTATCCTAAAACCAAACTTCCCTTTGTAGTGGGTGGTTTATAATTCAGAAGGGACAGAGCAAAGACCCAACTCACTTCCTGGCCTGCCACTGTTCCTCATATCAGCTACTCTCAATGACACCTCTAGTTGAAGACTAGCCTCTTCTATTTTTGCTATTTCTTTACCCCTTGGAGTTTTAGCTACCTACTCTGGCATAGAATATGTACTAGAACTTTACATGATGCTTTAGTCCTGTTTGTTTGGAAACTTCAACTTCCTGCTTTCAGCAGATTCTATCTCCTGGACTTAGAGTTTAGAGATAGAATAACCGAGATCAGTCCCTGCCCCAAAGGACCACTGCTGACAAATTGCAACCTTCCACGGGGTTCAGCCCCCAACGCCTGCCAGAGCACCTGGCACAAAGTATATACATACGTTCAGTAAAGAATCATCACCAGAGCCAATCAAGGTAGAGGTGCCTCTGGCTACAATTGCTGCCACTATAGGTGGACATCAACAGCAATTGCACTATTCTCACCTGTCAACTAGGCCTTGAGCTTTGGCTCTAGCACTTTCCCTTGGAGACAGCCTGCCTTGCACCCTAATTGTCGGACACTCTCTGTTCCCCCTCCTTCCACGTGTCCTCAAGGTGAGTTAGCACTGGGGATGCTTGCATACCAAACACATAGCTGATTGATATTCTGTCACAATCTGCTCAAAAAATGTTAGGCCTTTTTGTGTTTTGTGTGGGTTTTTTGTTTGTTTTTGTGTTTTTTGTGACACTTTGGTTGTATTTTATGTTGGGGAGAAAAGGGAAATATTTATGTTAACAGGCAGAAAATGTATTGCCATGTCTTTCTTGCTTAGCATTCTCCTAAGTAGCTGTGAGCACCTTTAACAGATGGAGCTAAGGATATGCTCAGATCTGACTTTATCAGCATATACGAGGTCGGACAAGTAAGTTCGCGAACTCATCCTAGAAAAAGTGCTACATACCTCATTGCTGAATATCACTACGGTCACCTTCGAAGTACTCCCCTTGGGAAGCTACGTGCAGATGCCAGCACCTAGTCCACCCTTCAAAGTAATATTGGAACTCTTTTTCTGGAATGGCCATCAGAGCTGTTGTTGTATAACCCTTGATGTCCTGAATGTCATCAAAATGTCTTCCTTTCAATATTTCCTTTATCTTTGGGTAAAGAAAGAAGTCATTGGGGGCCAGATCAGGTGAGTAGGGAGGGTGTGCCAATACAGTTACTTGTTTACTGGCTAAAAACTCCCTCACAGACAGTGCCGTGTGAGCTGGTGCATTGTCGTGATACAAGAGCCATGAATTGGCGAAAAGTTCAGGTCGTCTAACTTTTTCACGCAGCCTTTTTGGCACTTCCAAAACTTGGTTAACTGTTTGTCCAGTTGGTACAAAGTCATAATGAATAATCCCTCTGATATCAAAAAAGGTTAGCAGCATCGTTGCAACAAGTTCACGAACTTAATTGTCAGACCTCGTATCCTGGGCAAGTTCAATGTGAATATGAAGACTTCCTTTGTGCTTCTTTATGTTCTGTATTGTCACCCTTTATTGTGAGCACTCTCATCTCATTTTAAGGAAACCAGCCTGGCTCCGCCATGATAGACACCTGTGTGGGAGTCATGCAGCAAAGTCTGGTACTCCACTAGGAGAAAAGAAGGTGGCAGGCCTGGTCCAGCACTTTGTAATGAGCCCCCTCCCCATCAGCAAGAGCACATCTTACTCTAACATTTAAGTTTCATAATGTCCTTGGTAATCAAGAGAGAAGTTAAAACACAACAGAGTAGCCATCCTCAAAGACTGCCAGCAAAACTCAGAATTACCCATAATTCTTCTTGACTTCTTGGACTGCTTCATAAAAACAAAAATAGGATGTTACATGTTATTATTGATATAGCCTTTATTGTTAAAATTGGATACTGCACTTCACTTCTCAGGAAACATGAACTAGTAGGAGCAATTATCACCCTGCAGAGTATGTGGTGCAGTGCATAGAGCCTGGACTCTTGGATCAAAAGATAGGCAGAGTATCTATTTCCACAGAGCTGCTATTAGCTTCTGTTTTTACCCAGTTCAGCTGGGTGTGCAACACTTTGTTCTCATGGAAGGAGGCTAGATAGAATCTTGTCAGACAAAACAGAAATAACTTGGTCCACCAACTAAGGCAGCCTTTCCTTTCTAGAAAATTACACACCTACCCTGACCTGTGGAAAACTCCACTCCCATATACCACTACCAAATATGGCACCCGATTGGATTTTGTCCATCTCTGAGGAGGGATGAATAGAGTGAACTTTCACTAATCCATTCAATTTAATTCCCCTTTAATGGGAATTAAATTAAGATCTCAATAATACATGATGACAGTTCTGCTTTCTAGTCTTATAGAGAAATTATGCCTCTAGCTCTAAATCCTAGTTATTTCTGACAGAGGAAATAGATAATTGATCAAGTAATAGAGTTGCCATGTTGTAGGGAGCAGAAGGAGTGAAAAGACTGGATTGATGACTAGGTGATGGAATAAGTAAGTAATGAGCTGGAGACTTTGGCAAGTTAGACGGATACTGGGCTGGGCAGGAGAGCTATTTATTTTGGAAATTACTTGCAAGCTGATAATTATACTTTATGGAGTTACATGAGCCTGGGACACAGTAAACACTAAATTTTATAGAATTTCATAGCTGGAAGAAATCTTTAATGTCATTAGTCAAATTTCCCAAGAGATGCCTGAAAGCCCTCTACAGACTCGATTTACTAGAAAGTGTTTCTAATTTTAAAAATTGTATTAAAGAAAATCCAGTGGCCACTTTTAAAGTAAGCCCCACCTGATAGGTCTGTTTCTTACTTCATGACCCTGGGAAAGTTGCTTCATTTTTATGGGCCGTTGCTCAGAATGTGACTTTGGGCAAGTCATTTCACCTGTCAAGATATTAGTTTCCTTCTCTATAAATAACAACCCCAGCTCTATCTCGCCCACCCCACGGGGTGGATTACAAGCTGAAGAAGATAGAAATGGAAGTGTCTTGGTAACCATAAGGCATGGTGTACTTTTTAAAACATAAAAATTGTTGCCATTGGCTTCCGCTTTCCCTCACCAGCTATGTAAGCGTAGCAATATTTCATCCCTCTCCATTCTACTCAGAGGTTTCTCCTTCTTGCCCGTAACTCCCTTCATAGAGTTAACTACAGATCGTTCTCCAAGGGGTCCTGTGTTTTTTCATACACACACAAAAACAAGGAATAAGTGTGTGCCTGTTGCAGTGCCTGCTGGGGACGGCCAGTGTGCAGTGAGGCTTTCCGTGGGAACAGCTGCAGGCCTCTTGCTTTTCCCCACACCCTCAACGACCAGGGCCACTTGTGCATAGGCCTCTCTCAGCGTGCGTGAACCCCAAGGAGCTGGCAGCAGCACACCACATCCTCACGGTCTTCGTTTTTGGTCACAGTCGAACTTCATAATGGCACAGGTTGTCACTCGTTTTAACAGACATTTAGCAAGTGTTTGTTATGAGTCAGGTCCTGTGCTGTCAACTGGGGGTAAGAGATGAGTCAGATGTGCTGCCTGCCCTTGAGACCTCACAGTCTCGTAGGAGAAACAGACCCATGAGTGTCATACACAGGGTGTGTTATGACCAAAGCCTGCACAGTATTTGGGCACAACTGATGGATCCCTGAAGTCTGTCAGAGGGCTCAGGGTAGGCTTCTCAGAGGATATGAGATTGAAATGGAACCTTAACAGTGTGTAGAAATTCCCCAGGGGGAAAAAAGGGAGGGTGGATATTTCAGACAGGTGGCGCTGCAAGTACGAAGGCACAGAGATGAGAGGGGACCTTGGTTCTGGGTAACAGGGAGGCTGGAACATGTGCTACACATCAAGGAGTGGAAAGACCTGAAAGGTAGTTGGGCCTCTATGATGTGATGGGGAGCCACTGAAAGGTTTTAGGGAGGAGAATGTCACGGTCAGGTAAGGTTGTTAGAGCATTTAGATGGCAGTGGGGGCGCTGGGTGGGAAAGGAGAGAAAATAAATTAACTGAGGGTATTAAAGGAAGGGACAGATTCTAGAGAGATTTAGAAGGTAGAATTGGTAGATCTTAGTATGAGAAATTCTAAGAGCTTCTGGCACAGGAAATTAAAAGAAAAAGAGGCAGACTGAAAAATGTAGTGAGGGTCCACAGGTAAGATGACAAGATATCTTGCATTAAGCAAATCAGACCTTGACTTCAATTTCTTGACTGCCTAGCCAAGATGGCCTATGTAATGTTTGTGGACAGGAGATCAAAATGTTTTATTACAAATTACGTTTACAGCTACAAAGGTGGATTCAACAAATGTAGCTGTCTGGGTCAGCGTTCCTTTCTTCTTCTCTCCTACCCCACATGTCTTAACCCCAAAGCTAATTGCTTTGTCAAGGAGGATACCTTCCCCAGATAGAAAAAGGCTATGTTTGGGTTAAGAATTGACAAACAGCTGTGCTAGGGCCTCCATTCTAAGTTCTCCGTAGATCCATGCATTATCACTGAGAACTGCATAGCTCAGAACGCTCTGCTGCCTGCAGCACACAATTACATGGCTGCATGGGGCAAATTCCCAGAAGAATCGATATTTGAGCTGGGTCTTGAAGAAGAGCAAAAGAAAAATAAGTACACTAACATTATATCCTACCTAGTTTGACCCTTTCCTAGAACTACACCTAGAATGCTCTGGAGCAGAAGTGTCCAATAGAACTTTCTGCCACGATGAACATGTTCTTCTGCACTATCCAATATGATAGCCACTAATCACATATGGCTAGTGAACACTTGAAATTTGGCTCATGTAACTGAGGCACTGACTTTTCTACTTAATTTTTAGTAAATTTAAGTAGCCACCTGTAGCTAGTGGCTGCCATATTGGACAGCCAGAGCTCTGGTTCCCACTTAGCATGCCTCAATTCTATTTCACATGCTCATTCTTTGCTTCATTCTCTTTGTGACCCTTGCCTGCCTCTGTTCTCTTCTGCCTAGTCCCTCCAGTTTGATGGACTAATTCCAACATTGGTTCTGTTTCCTGGTTATTGATTTCCTCTCTCTTTCATCACAACAGAACCCTGGACTATCTTCCATTTGACTCCGGCTTAATACTGCCCCAAAGTGTGCTGATGTCCGGGCCTAGATAAAGTAGCTTCACAGAATCCTGTCCAGCCACATTGGGCCCTTCACCAGGTCCTATTCACTCCCTTGTTTCTTTTGCAGGCCACCTTAACCAGCCAGTTAGTGACCTGGAATATTCATTAATGTTTTCCCTCCCTGACAACTTGAGTTAGAGGACGGAATAGTTGAGATGGAGATACGTGTGTTGGGAATGGAGAGGGAGGGTTGAATGAATACTCTGATTAGAGGTCTCGAGTAGTAGATGAAGGGCTCCATCCTGAGGCCTTTTCTGTCAGCTGTTTTTTAACTTTGATTTATATAAAAATAGCAATATTGATAGACTGATTACATTTGTGGATGGAAAGGATCAATTCAAGATACAAAAAGGCTCTTGACAGGCAAAAGCATTGGAAAATTTAACATGATGAAATATAATGATGACAAATCTCAGATCCTGTATTTCTGTCTAAGTGGCTAATTGCCGAAGTACCAATATATGGTTTATAAGACTTGGTGGTTTTAGCCAATTACCAATCAGTGCTGGATAACAGAAAGGTAATACACTCCTGGAAAGCACTAATAGAATCATCCAACAAGAATGTTTATATCCAAAAGAGATCTTATTTCCACACTGATCAGTCCACACCTGGATCGTTTCAGGTTCTGAGAACCTCACTTTTAAGAGGGAGTGGTAACACTGACAAACTGAGTGACCACAGTGGTAAAGGGCCTGGTAACCTGTCATATAACCTGGTAACCTGGGACAATTGAGCCTTAGAACAGCATACAGTGGGGGATAGTGTCCCTGTCCTCAATCTCTGAAGGGCAGTCATAGAGCAGAGAGCAGACATGCTCCAGAGGGCAGAGCAAAACCAATGAGTGAAAATTCGAGCAGATTGCAACTCAGTGTTTCCAATTATCAGAACTGTGATTTTTGGCAGTTTAAGCTGCAGAGGCAGAGTTCAGTAGAGACCCTGGAGGAATGATGTTAAACATGCCCCAAAGCCAGTCTGCTCAAATATTGATTGTCTCCACAGTGATGGATAGTTAATTCAAAATGCGTAGGCCTTATACTTGCTGACCCCCTTTAGCTTACAGGTTCTATATTAAGTGTCAGACTCTTCATTCTAGCTCAGCATTCTAATTAAATAACCTTGGCTCCTTGTATGTGGGAAACAGGTTTCAAGCACAGAACCTCTAGCACCAAGCAGAATGGCAACATAATTTAGCTCCTGAGCAAAATGGGTCTCATAACAGCATCAGTACAGCGTGCACATTAACATTTGAATATGCTGGATAATAAGCATGATAATTACTTTGAGAAGAACACTTGAAGAATAAAATAAGCTGGGATCATTAGAGGAGAAAGGGACTAGCAATTTCTGGCATGGCAGCTACTTGATGTTCAACAGTACACGATGGCTCTCATCACAGGTAGAAGGTAATTACTGTGATTATATTATGTAATGTAATGATAGTGGCAGGAAGTGATCACAATTTTATTGGAAATAAGTTTGTGGTACAGTTTTTCTTTAACTATAGTCATATTTATTACTAATAAATTAAAATTTGACCTCATTTGGTTGTGTGGTTCTTTGAACAGTTTAAATGTGAACCCACTACTATATCACTAATCTCAGTTTTGCAGAAAATGGCTGACAATTTTCAAGGGAGATGAGACACTGAGATGGGGGGGCGCCTCGGGTTGGACATGGGGACATGATAATCACCCTGTGCTGGAATAGAAGCTGTAATGGGGAGCTGGTGTCCCACACCTTGGCTGACCTAGACCAGCACTGCTTGAAGTCTGGTCTGCAGACCTCTTGGGGATCCTGATGCTCTTTCAGGGGGTCCATAGATCAAAATTATTTTTGTAATATTAAGATGTCATTTGCCTTTTAATAGTATTGAAAGACGGCATCTTGTATGATTCACTTTATATGAAATGTCCAGAATAGGCAAATCTATTGAAACAGAAAGCAGACACATAATCGTCAGGGACTAGGGAAGACCAGGATGGGGAGTGACTGCTTAATGGGCATGGGCTTTCCTTTTGGAGTGATCATGTTCTGGAACTTGATAGAGGTGGTGGTTTAGTACATTGTGAATGTACTAAATGCTACTGAATTATACACTTTAAAATGGTTAAAAGGGAATTTTATATTACATTAATTTTACCACAAAAAAAGACCAAAAAAAATTAAAAAGTTAGCACATTGTATGACATGAGAGGTTCTTCCCATCCAGCATTGATGCCGCTTGGGTTTTTTCCTGGAAGTTCTCCTCTTTGCCAGGTCTTTCAATAGCTATAATTCTTAAAGTAATGAAACATTTCCCTTGTTCCCCTAACATGCTAGGCTCTTTAAAACCACTTCTTTGGACTTTGCCTCAGCTAGTTTCTCTACTTGAAATATCCTTTCTGTCAACCTGGAAAGCTATTACTTATTCTTCGAAGCCCATCTAAAATGACACTCCCCTGGTGAAACCTTCCTGGGCCTACCACACACCCTACCCCAAGAAGAATTGTCCCTTCCCACAATCTGGGTTCTTATAGTACTTTGGTCATATTCCTTATATCATATTCCTGATATGAGATCTTGTCACGTTGTATGACTATTACAATATCACTTTTTGTTAATGTGTCTTTCTCGCCTAAAAGGTGACTCTTAAGAGCAGGAGTATCTTCTTATTACCCCTAAAGCCCAGTGTTTCTCTCTCTCTCTCTCTCTCTCTCTTTCTCTGACATAGCTATCTAAATGCTGTCCTAATTAGTAACTTTATGTTAAGTACTTTTTAAAGTTTTTACAAACATTGTAAAGCCTTTTAAATGTTATGGATTAAATGACTCATTTAATCCTTATAATTTTTTATGTACATTTTATAGGTGCTTAAGCTGAGGAAACAAAAACTTCAGGGCCAAAAGAGATGTTCAAACAGTAAAATCATATGATAGCATCTTGTGTCAAACTTGGCATGTGGTTGGTGCTCAATAAATGTCTGTTTCTTGTGACAAAAGAAAAAAATGGCTAATAATATTAACTATGTGAAAGAGATCCATTATTATGACTTGTTAAATGTTTCCATCTCTGTTTTAGATCTCATAGAGTGTCAGAGCTGTGAGGGATCTTGGTTATCTCCTTGTGGAAGGTAGCGATAAGGCAGGGGAGCTCCAAGGTGATCCTGTGGGAGAAATATGGATCTGGAGCTTAAGAGGAGAGATCAGGAGTAGGGAAAAGTCTCCCAGATGCGGAGAAAGTGAATAAGTTAATCAAGAGAGAAAGGGTAGCTCAAGATGGTTATTCAACCAACACTTAGGAAATGCCCTGTCCGAGGAAGGCAGGAGAACAGGAGAGGGGAGAGTCACAGAGCACAGTGCAGGATGCCCTGGAGGATGCATTCTCCCCAGGAGGACACCGCGCTTCAACCCAAAGGGCACTGCAAGGCTCCCCACAAAACCCAGCTGCGTCTCTTGTCCTATCCCACCCTGTTGGATCTCCCCAGAGGCAACTACTGCCAAATCTTTTAGCTGTTCTTCTGATGTTTACCTCCATATTTATAAACACATGCTTCTGCTGATATTTCTTGATTTTTCCACGTTAGACATTTCCTATTGACTTCCTACTATTAGAAGATTAGGCCAAGACATGGAAACAACCAAAATGCCCTTCGATAGATGAATGGATAAAGAAGTTGTGGTATATGTACACAATGGAATACTATTTGGCCATAAGAAAAGATGAAATAGGACCATTTGTGACAACATGGATGGATCTTGAGAGTATGATGCTAAGCGAAATAAGTCAGACAGAAAAAGCAGAGAACCATATGATTTCACTGATATGTGGTATATAAACCAAAAACAGCAAAAGAACAAGACAAATGAGAAACAAAAACTCATAGACACAGACCATAGTTTACTGGTTACCAGAGGGTAAGGGGAGTGGGGGGTGGGAGATGAGGGTAAGGGGGATCAAATATATGGTGATGGAAGGAGAACTGACTCTGGGTGGTGAACACACAATGGGATTTATAGATGATGTAATACAGAATCATACACCTGAAATTTATGTAATTTCACTAACAATTGTCACCCCAATAAATTAAAAAAAACAAAAAGATTAGGATTTAGCTTTCTGCTACCACTCCTAAAAGCTGAGTGAGCACTAGTAAACCGGAAACTAAGAGATGTGTCCAAAAAAGAAGGCAGCTGCTACTTAGCAGGTTATTGCCAAAAAATGCAGCTACACATTGGCAGAATGTGTCAAAGTATGTTCATTTGTAAGTAATTAAAACACAACTGAAAAACTGACTTATAACAATGAAGCTCACACTAAAAGTCCAGGGTAATTCAAGCTTCAGGTTGGTTTGATTCAACAGAATACCAATGTCATCAAAGCTGACTTTGATGTGAGGTGGTTGCCCACAAGGGCCAGAGCTCCTCACTCATATCTTGAAAGATAAAGGTCACTTCTGGAAGCTTCTTTCTCAGGAGCCCCTAGCAAACCTCTATTAAATAGATTGCATCATGTGCCTGTAGTGGCTACTGTGGGGCTCTGCCCAGATCTCCTCTTCAGGGTGGACACACCCATCCCTCAGCTACTGGGAATATTCTTGCTCTCAGCTTCAGAAAACCACTTCCCCCAAGGTCTTACACCCTCTTCCATGGTGCAGCCTGAAGAAAGTAACAAGCTAATACGAGAATACAAATATATGGGTCCCTTACTTCAATTTGGGGCAACTCTGAAGAGCCCTCCCCATTCTTGAGTCCTTGGTGGGATGAGCTGAGGCTTTGGTTGTAACTATCACATTGCAGCTAATGTCGTGGTCATCCTTTCTCCACACCCACCCTGTCTTTTTCACGTCACCATTCGCGTATGTCCCGAGAGCATTCCTCAGTAAACCTTCTGCGTGCAACTCTTCGTCTTGGATTCTGTTCCCAGGGAAGCCAATCTCTAAGACGGTGCTTATTTCTGCACCAATAAAGGTGAGAAGAGGTGGGACTGTGCTGACGAATGTGGACTAGTTTGCGTGCCCTATCCTAGAACAAGGGGTGGGATCAGGCTCTCCCAACGCACACAGGCTAAGCCAGGAAGGGTAGGGACTAGAACAAAACTTTCAATTGTTATAAAAATGAGAAGAATTATATCGGGGAGGCAACTGCACAGATCTTTTCATCTTTCAAAAGAAGCCAGAAACAGTTCAGGTAAAAAAAAAAAAAAATCTCATGATTTTTTTTTTTTAAATTTTTTATTGGGGAAGGGGAACAGGACTTTATTGGGGGAACAGTGTGTACTTCCAGGCTTTTTTTCCAAGTCAAGTTGTTGTCCCTTCAATCTTAGTTGTGGAGGGCGCAGCTCAGCTCCAGGTCCAGTTGCCGTTGCTAGTAGTAGGGGGCACAGCCCACCATCCCTTGCGGGACTCGAGGAATTGAACTGACAATTTTGTGGTTGAGACCCCACGTTCCAACCAACTGAGCCATCTGGGAGGCAGCTCAGCTCAAGGTGCAGTGTTCAATCTTAGTTGCAGGGGGCGGAGCCCACCATCCCTTGTGGGAGTCGAGGAATTGAACTGGCAACCTTGTGGTTGAGAGCCCACTGGCCCATGTGGGAATCGAACTGGCAGCCTTTTGAGTTAGGAGCATGGACCTCTAACTGCCTGAGCCACTGGGCCGGCCCCTCATGATGTTTTAATGTTAGAAATTAATTGAGATATTTTTAAAGGCTATGATGAGTCAACAAGACACGGTCCAATACTGGCCCACATCTCAGCAATTTGCAACCTCGACCAGAGAGAACACAGGTGTAGTTTGTAGCTACAGACAGCAAAGCTAGGACTAGTAGTTATGTGAAGTCAAGATTTTGGCTCAACCTAAGGAACAGTTTCCTAATGATTTGAACAATATAAAAATGGAACGAAGCACCTCAGGAGGGGGTGAGTTCCTTGGCACCAAAGTTCAAATTTGAGTCTTGTTAGAATTGGAACTATTTGATCTTTGAGATCCTTGATAGCCATATAAAGTGCCATATATTCATAAAATTTCACTGATACACTCTTACTCTGATAGCAATGGCAAATACAACATTGGGATTGTACCAAGGGTACTACTGAAACACAACTAAGTTTCTTTTCCTGAAATACACACTCCACTGGACTCATCACTTTTGGATATTTACTTCAGTATTAAAGAAAATAAAAGGTGAAAATATAATCACGGTATTCACAGCCTTGCTCTTGTCTTAGATATAAAAATGCCACTAGGAAACCCTTTACTGATATCATATCATGATAACCTCTGTTGCTTAGAAATTAGCATTATATTCTAGCATGTCAAAGCTGGAAGCATCTCAAAGATCATACAGTTTTGTTCCTTCATTCAATAGAAGACACAGAGAGGGTAAGTAACCCACCCAAATTACACAGTAAAGCCAGGACCAGGATCCAGATCTCTTTACTCTCAGAGCAGAGTTCTCGCTGCAACCAAGCAGCCTATTTTTTGTCATTAAGCTGATATAATTCCCTATTGTCCAGCTATCCCAGAGTGACAGGACTTCTGGGCTAATAGACTTTAAGATTCTCACAGACAGGAGGTAGCCAGTCTCTGGTGCCCATTCTTTCAGCAGCCTAGAATGCCTAACCATTCACAGAGATAGCCTATTTGATAGTATTCAGGGTTTTGTTTTAGTCTGTTTTGAACAGGGAATATGTTCACATATTTTTAAAATTAAAGGTGTGCACTAAATTTCACTCCCACTTCTTCCCTGTATTTATTCATCCTCATTTTACCTATGAGGAAACTGAGACTTAGGGAGCCTCAGTGAGTGAAAGAACGAAAAACTAACCAAGTCCAAATTCAGTTTTCTTTCCCAATGTCACTATACCTTTAGAAAGCCCCACAGTGTGTGGTGAGAGCTTAGCTACCATGTTTCCCCGAAAATAAGACCTAGCCAGACCATCAGCTCTAATGCGTCTTTTGGAGCAAAAATTAATATAAGACCCGGTCTTATTTTAGTATAAGGCTGGGTATAACATAATATGATATATAATATATAATATATAATATAATCAATTTATAAGGTAATATAATACCGGGTCTTATATTAATTTTTGCTCCAAAAGACACATTAGAGCTGATGGTCCGGCTCGGTCTTATTTTCAGGGAAACGCGGTACCAGGAACAGGATAAAAGATTCCTCCCTTTCTCTTCGCATAGCAAAGAAACTTGGTCTAGAGTTCAGTTACTGTCACAGGCTTTTAATTAGTCTCCTGTTGCAGAAATAGTTTTAACCTAAATGAGCATGTATTACATCCAGTTTCCATTTTTAGCATATGTGTAAATTTTGCTGACCCTTTAAAAAGCCTAGTTTTTATCCTTTAACTCTACATAGTGGAAACTCCATTTGTGTGTTAGTGAAAAGGGTCATGCGAAGGAGACATGCTCCAGCTCAGAAACAAGGTTGGTCACCAGAAAGAAGACACTTGATCAGAAAATGGATGAATAAATTATAATATATTCATACATTGGAATACTACTCATCCATAAAGAAATGTGCTACCAATGCATCCATCAACCCAGATAAATGTCAACAATATTAAATGGAGTGAAGGAAGTCAGACACAAGAGAGTACATGTGGTATGATTTCATTCATATGAAGTTCAAGAACCGGCAAAATCATCTCTTGGAGATATGATTAAAATAGAGTTGCCTCTGATGGAGCATTGGAAGGGGCACAGGGAATGTGATAGTGGTGTTTTCTATCTTGATTGGGGGTGTTGGTTACACAGATACACACCTTTGTCAAAACTCACCAACTGTATGCTTAACTTCTGTGTGCTTTACTGGATGTCATTATTCCTCAACTAGAGAGAGCGAGCAAGAGAAAGAGAGAGAGGCCAACCTGCTCAGGCTGTTGTACAAAGAACCTGGATGTCTGGTGAAAAACAGTGACGTCCTAGATGGCTTCCTGCCATCTCTCAACTTCTGGCTAAAACACATCTGAAGAAATGGGGAAATTAGGAATCTCCCAACACCATGCAAAATCTGACAGAAATGTAGAGCCAGAGGCTTAGCAACATCCCTACTCTTTTAAAGTGCATGCTGCAGCTGGATAAAGAAAATCTGACCCATTTTGAGTTCGTATCATACCCACTTGCATTCCGTGAGCAGACTGGCTGAGAAGAAAGGTAGGAAGGTGCTTGGCCCCTCCCATACCATCTGTCTCCTGTCAGCCCTTTGGGAACAGATCTCTGAGGAAGGCAGAACACCTTTGCCCAGTATCCACACCCACACTCAGAAGCCTTGTCTGCCAACTTGCTTGCTTTTTAATTTAAATTTCGTTTGTTTCAGAGTAATACATGGACAGAGTTCTAAACGCCAACTACAACTACTTCAGAGCTTGTTACCAAAACAGGCTTTTGCCTCACCCCTCCCACTTTACTCCCCATTCTCCAGAGACAGCAATTTCAATTCTTTTGGCTGTTGCCTCTGGTGTTTGCCTCCTTTTATATAAATAATGTGGTCATATTATTTTTTATTTTTAAATTAATTTTAGACATTAATAGTTAACATTAATTATTGACTTCCTGCTATAAAAAATAAGAATTTGGATCTCTTACACCCTCACACACAGCTTTGACTTTCTCCTCCTTTCCGTATTGGTTAGTTATGTTAATATGACTACATAATGTTTACAGATGAACCATATAACATACTATAACTACATTTCTTGTGCAACTTTTTATTTTTCCTGGAGTTCAGAATTATCTTTTTGTTTTCATTTCTCTGCCTATCAGAGCTGTAAAATCTCCCCTCAGTGTGGTTACAGAGGTGATCATCTTCATTTTTATTTTCCAATATCCTTCCTGGAGCTCTCTTGCCCTCTTCTTCCATCTGTACTGGGCTGCTCTCCTGGCTTGCTGTATAGCTACCCTTGTGGGAATATATTTTCCAGTATCTTCCTGAGAAAGGGTGTGTGGAAGGTTAATATTTTGAGATCGTGAATGTCTGAAAATATTTTTATTCTACTTTCACTCTTGAATGATAGTTTGGCTGCATGTTAACCTCTGAGTGGAGGATCTCTTCCTCAGAATTTCCTCAGAAGGCATCAATTGCTCCACTGTCTTCTAGTTTCCTGTGTTTTATTGACAAGTCTCACACTATTTTGATTTTTGATCCTTTCATTATGACTTTTTTTTTCTCATAGGACACTTTTAGGATCTCTGGCTTTCTGAAATTTCATTATAATATGGCTTGGTGGGCCATTTCAATCTGGAAAGCCAAAGGAATTGTGTTGTATTATCGCTTGATAATTTCATCCTTTACAGCTATGTAGGTACTGACATTTGGGGGGGTCTCACAATGAAATGTCACCTTGTTTCCTGATCACCATGGAGAGATGCCCACTAATTTTTAAGACCTACCGGAGCACACAGAGTTCCTAGTCACTTTTTAGTGCCTCTCCCATAAATATGAATGCATTCCATGCATTGTTTTTTCACTTTCTTCATGGTGTCATTTGAAGCACAAAAGTTTTTTATTTTGATTAGGTCCAATTTATCTCTTTTTTCTCCGGTATGTTGTGCTTTTGGTGTCATATCTAAGAAAGCTTTGCCTAATCCAAGATCATAAAGATTTACTCCCATGTTTTCTTGTGAGTCTTACAGTTTTAACTCTTAAAAGTCTACGATCCGCCTTTCCGTCTGGCCGCAGCCATCAGGTAAGCCAAGGTGGGCACATACAAGTACACCCAGGAGCTATGGAGGAAGAAGCAGTCCAATGTAATGCGGTTTCTTCTCAGAGTACACTGCTGGCAGTACCGTCAGCTCTCTGCGCTCCACAGGGCCCCCCAACCCGACCGGGCCCAATAAAGCATGCAGGCTGGGATACAAGGCTAAGCAAGATCATGTCATATATCGGATCTGTGTGCGCTGTGGTAGCCAGAAACACCCAGTTCCTAAGGGTGTGACCCATAGCAAGCCTGTCCATCACGGTGTTAACCAGCTAAAATTTGCACGAAGCCTTCAGTCTGTTGCTGAGGAGTGAGCTGGATGCCACTGTGGGGCTCTGAGAGTCCTGAATTCTTACTGGATTGGTGAGGATTCTACATACAAATTCTTTGAGATTATCCTGATTGATCCTTCCGTAAAGCTATCAGACGGAATCCTGACACACCGTGGATCACCAAACCAGTCCATAAGCACAGGGAGATGCGAGGACTAACATCTGCAGGCTGCAGGAGCTGTGGCCTTAGAAAGGGCCACAAGTTCCACCACACTATTGGTGGTTCTCCCCGTGCACTGGGAGAAGACACAATACTCTCCAGCTCCCCCATTACCGCTAATGAGTAATGTTTGTAAAATTGTACCTAATACACAGTTTAGGACAGTTAAAAAAATCTATTATCCATTTTGAGTTAATTTTTGTACATGATATGAGATACAGGTTCAACTTCATTCTTTTGCATGGGGATGTATAAAAGTCCCAGCCCATTTGTTTAAAAGACTGTTCTTTTCACATTGAATTGTCTTGGCACCCTTAGGTTTTCAACCTTGTCATTAATTGAAAACTGATTGAAAAAAATGTCTTAAAAATAATACCTAGTTTAGGCAAGGGTGAGGGGAAGTCTTAAACACTGTTAATGGAAGTATAAAAGTACAGCCTCTGAAGTGCAATTTGCCACACATATCCAAATTTGAAAGATATGTACTGATTCGGGAATTATATTTCTAGGAATTTATTTCTAGGAGCTAACTGTACAAAAGTGTTATGTATAATGGTGAACTGGAAGTAACCTAAATGTTTATCAGTAGGAGACCAGGTGAACAAATTATGCTATATCCATACAGTGAAATATGATGCAGACTTTTAAAATGATGAAGTAGACTTATATTTGTTGTCTTGGAGGAATCCCTGTGACTTACTGCTACGTGAAAAATAAAAGCATGTTACAAAGCACCGTTATAGTAGGATTGCATTTATAAAATATTATATATTTTACATATGCATTTTCATAGAGATAGCTCAGAAAATATTCACAAAAATGATTAACAGCGGTTGCTGCTAGGTAATGAGATTTGGGCTTGCTTTCATTTTCTTCTTTATACTTTTTTTTGCATTGCATGAATTTGCTACATGAATATGTATTGTCTCTATATTCAGAAAAAGAAAAGCTATTTCCATTTTGTAGAATAATGTCTTGAAGGACTCTATAGAAGATGGCATGGAACTATATTAATATATTGTTAACTGAAAAAAGCAAGTTACAGTATCATCCCACTTTCAAAAATTTTTTAAAATATCATATATAGTATTTCCTAGGTACTTGATAGGTTTTTTTTTCTACTTACTATTTCTGAAATAAAGATGCCTCATAATCAATATGAATACTTAATGTTGTGGGTTCCCCCCTCACTGCCTCCCTGAAAAGCTGTTATTAATGAGATGATGCTTCTGGCAATCTGAGACTTGAGAAAGTGCCATATGTGTGTAGAGAAAAGACTGGAGGAATAGACACCAAAACGTGATCAGTGTGTGCTTAGTCCTGAATTTAGATTTTTATTTTCTTCTCTTTGTTAAGCATAGTTTCCAGATTTTCTATAGTATATGCATAGATAAACATAAAAAGAAATCAGGAACGTGGCTGCCCTGCTTTCCTTTTTCCTTCCTTTTTTAAAGATCTAATTGGCTTTATTGAGTGATTCATGAATTGGGCAGCATCCCATCTAGCAACTAGGAGGGCGCTCCTTCCCTGCTTTTCAAGAAGTATAACGTAAGGGTATTTGGGACTTTTGGCCTTTGCCAAAATAAGAGACTAGCAAATTACGGAGCGCATATTCCACCTCAGGAGTGTCAGAGTCTCGAGTGAGGGACGACTACTTTGCATGGCCACCAGGGGCCCATGTCTGGAGCCAAGCTGGCAAAGCAAGTTGGAGAACAGATGGGAAAAGTTCGGTCAGCAAGAGCAGGACTCTTGGATCAGTCTTAGTTCAGTGTGGACAAGGAAATCCCTGTGAGGTAGGAGAGAGTCCAGATGGTCAGAATGCTGGCTAATTATGGCGGAGCTACAAACCCACCACTGTGGGGCTACTCAGATCTTTTCCAGTCTGGCTCAGGAGCATGTTCCCAGTCCCTGAAGAGAGACCAAGGATTGTGTGAAACAGAAAAGGAATCCACCCCTTTTGAGAGTCAAAACTTATGTTGGTTTGGGGTGAGCCCCTTCCTCAGCCAAAGGGTCAGGGTAACTACATGAAATGAAGGACATGGAGCAGAGGTGGAGGACTGATGGCCACAGCAGAACTTCAACAGCCCCTGAGGAGGCCAGAAAGCTCTGGGCCTCTGCTTAGGGTAAGGGAGAGACTGGGGCAGTGACTGTGGCAGGGGCACAGAGCGTGCCAGACACTGCACCAGGCAGGAATTCACCCACGTGATCATGCCTAATCTTCACAACAGTCCTCAGATGAGCAGCCTGGGGCTCAGAGAGATTATGCGGTTTGTCCAAAAGCACACAGCCAATAAGTGATAGAACAGTATTCCCACATCACTAGAGTCCTTCTCTAAAAAGGGAAAAATATTGAGCAAAGTTAATACTCATATTTACCGTATTACTCGTTTATTGTAATGATAGGTGGAAAACACAAGTTTCAAAAAAAAAAATACAATCTGATCCCAGTATTTTTTAAAAAAATGTATACTATAGAAAAAAAAAGCTGGTAGGTATATCTCAATGGTAGGAATTTAATTTTTAAATGTTATTTTTCTGTGCTTTTTTTCTTCCCCCCTCACAATGAGCATGTAAATCTTCTTAATGCGGAGAAAATAAAAGCAGGTTTTTCAGAAGCAGTTGTGAGGACTAGTGGATCAAAGTAATAAGAATGAATTACATGACAAAGAAATCCAGATTCTTACTAGCTATGTGAGTTCCACTTGGCTTCTCCAAGTCTGTTTCCTAAACAATAAAAAGGGATTATAGTCTTGTCCCAGTGAGCTGTTGCCAGGATTAACTGAAATGCAATATACACGAAAGTCCCAAGCACAGTACTTGGCATAAGGATGGTGCTTAATAAATACTAAACCTGGCTCTTGGTAGTCATAGCTCTTCCTTGCTGCCCCAGGAAGGCCCAGCACCTACAGCTGTTTCAGAGAGCAGAAAGGAATCTGGTTCCCTTGGCAAGGACCCCTTATTGGACCTGCAGCTGTCTACACACCTAATACTGCCCCCGCCTCTGTTTTTACCATGTGGAGACTTATAGGATCTTATTCCTTAACCCATTTTCATCTAACTATTTGCCTCTCCTCTTCCTTTGTCTCAACAATCTCAGCTGCCAAATAGTATTCTTGAGTACAGGCGACACTATTTTCAGCATAGCACATTTGCAGAGCACCTATGTTCTAAAGATGGCCCAGGCTCCTACTCTCCATTTATATCATCCAGAAATACTTGTATGAACTCAGTCTAGTTGAAATTTTAGATCCTTCCACAACTCTTACGTGTTGCCTGACTGCTATAACGGGTACACACACATGTTGTGGAAACTCAGAGGAAACAGTTACCACTGTATGCACATGTGTATGGGAGAGGAGGAAAAGGATGGAAATTATAGCATTTAAAGAATAATGATTTCCTCACCCTATATGAGGCATCATCTTCGTATACTGTCTTTACTAAGGAGAAAGGGTACCATTCTGCCAAATTGGTTTCAAAGCCAGTTAAACCAATGTCTGAGTGGGGCTGGTTCCTCTCATCTTCAGATTTATTAAAGTTTGTTCCCAACCAAAAAATGAGTGGAAGGCTTGGGGGCATCTGACAGTTTGATGAATGACCTGCTAGAGCTGAGGCAGTGGAGTGGAGAGTAAGTCCAAAGAGTTACAAACTAGCTTAGAGTGTTCTCCTCAAACAATTTGGAGCTTACTGGAATTACACACACATTCTAACAAACAGGCAGTTTAAGACTCAAAGGGGTGCCAAAACCAGACATCATTTGATATTTTTATTACTTATTAGGCAAACATTAATATCAATGGAAGCAAAAAAAGATTCACCCATACATAGTTCAGGCTCCCTAACAAACTAATAGGCTGTTTTCACTTTTCCTTGTTCCTTTCTCGCCCTTGTTCAAATCCATAAATCCATAAACATGATCATAATTGTGGATTAGATACAATGATATATTCTACTTTTCTTACACCCAGATGCATACTCAGAATGATGTTAAGTATAGCAGTAGTCAAAACCAGGGCACTGTGACAACAGCCCCTTCAGGCCTGTAAACTGACAGTCCAGTGGAAGATGTTGGCAGGCCAGTGAGACACACCCTGTTCTGCCTGTGTTATTTATGCCTCTGGCAGTGAAGCCCCTGACAAAGAAGCATGTCACTGGAACACATGCTCTTTGTTCACAGAGGTGCATGCCAGCACCGGCTGTGTCAGAAGGGACAGTACCGGGTCTGTAGTCTCTCTTCCTTTGGCTCTTTTGCTTTCTTTTTATTTGCTGTACATTGTGGCTATGTTTATTAATTACTTTGTAGTTTAATTTTATAAAGCACACATTTATCTTGTGAGGAAAGGATCCTTCATACCCTTGAGTTGTCGTAGAGGACAGGGTCCCAAGATTTGCCTAGTTTCTCCCTAAGGACCAGAACCACCTCCCTTGCGAGTCACCAGGTTACCACTCTCTCTAGCACAGAGCTACCACATTCCAGTCTCCTTCAGCTTCTCCCCTTTACCTGCAAGAGGGTACCTGCATGTTGTTTGGTATTAAAGGTCCTCCGCAAATGTTCCAAATCAGGTCCCCATGCTACGACTTCATTGCAGTTAGAGCGATGGAGTAGCAGTAAAGATGGCAGGCTTTGGAGTCAGACCCATCTGGGTTTCAACCCTAGATCCACCTCTCGTTGGCCATGCAGCTTAGGGTTCCTGAGCTTCAGTTCCTCCTCTGTAAAATGATTAAAATACAATCTACTTTACAGGGTTGTCTTTGGATTAAACGAGAAAGAGCTTACCAAGTGCTAAAAGTGGATGCCCAATCTTGTTAGCTCATGGAACTGATCTGCTAGTTTTCTGTAAAACTCTTCATCTCATGGCACTGTGTTTCTCATAACCTAATAATTACAGACCTCGTGTGACATCCTGAAGAGTACTCCCTCACCATTTTCCCATCACCGAGATATCTGCTGAGACTAACATTTTAATACTAGACTCAGGAAACAACAAATGAAAGTTTTTGCCCTTTTCCATAATCCTTCTAAAACTTGCTTTTGCTTTGAAATTTTAATTCATCCCATATTTTAAAAATTGATGTAAGTGGCTTTGTTTGCCACAGGTAAAATGGGAGGGGGGCTTTCTTAACTTTAATAAAATATTAGGTTAACTAATAGCATTGTGTTTTTCTCTATTCGTAAGTTGTTCCCAATCTTTGGAGCCTCTTGTCTATTTTAGAATTAAGATGGTATCTGATTAGACACATGACGTATTTACTTATTTTAAGTTGAATATAACCATACGTTACTCCCCAGAGGTCCGCAAAGAAAACATAGTGCTCTAACCCTGGTTCTCAGGGTGCTCTCTTGAGCCAGACTATTACAAAGGCTACCTGCCAAGCTTCAGCAAAACCAAGACCATCTAGAATTTACACACCTCACAGGGGTCCCCTAAGGAATAATGGGATAAAAGTCTGCGGGGAAACTGTAAAACACGAAGGCCCCATTAGAAATGCTAATTGCTGCCTTGCTAGCCTACATTTAAATGTTAGAAACCCAGGGAGATTCTCCCGAACTTGGGGACGGCTCGGCTACTCTGTGGCTTGGGCTGGCGGCCAGGGCTGCCCCATACCCCTCCGGCCGCGAAGGCCAACTCCTCCTGGTGCCACGTGGTACAACACCGACCGGCCACGATTCCGCTCTCCACTGGGGTCCTTGCAGCCCTTCCACTACCACCGGCCGAAGGATTCGGGCTGCTGACCCACACCGTGTGGGGGAGCAGAAGGTTAACCCGAAAGCTCCGTGTCCCGCGCTCCTTCACGTCTCCCGCCTTTGCAGGCGTCGGGCTGGCTTGGTCGAGTCTCAGCGGACCGACTTGGTCTTACCGACCCCCGAAGCAGGACTGTAAAGCCTCCACCCGAGCCCTCCACGCAAACGTGCGAGCGCGGGCCAGAGACCCGCGTCTGGGCGCAGCGAGGTGGGGTCCGGGGGGGTGGTCTCAGCACGGCGGCGGGCGGGGAAGCCCCCGAGGAAGATCTTACATCAGCCACCCCACGTGCGACCGGAGGGAGGGGTGCAAGTCGCTCGGGTCCCCCAGGCAGCGCCTTTCCCCCCAGCCTCTGCCCCTCCCGCCGCGTCTCCCCGCCCCGTCCTTGGTTCATCCTCAGCCACCGAGTCGAGCGGCGCCGCTCGGGGCCGTGTGGTGCCGAGCAGCCGCCTGCGCCGCGTCGCCGGTTTAAGCGCAGTGCGGGGCCGCGGCCGGGGGCGGCGGTAGTGAGACCAGCGTTACGCTCCAGCCCCCTTTTCCCTCCATGGTTTCTCTCGGCTCCCGTGAGTAACTTGGCTCCGGGGGCTCCACTCGCCTGCCCGCCCGCCGCCCGCCGCCCAGGACCGCGCCGCCGGCCTCTGCCGCCAGTAGACCCCTTCCGACGGCCCTCGCAGCGCAGGCCGGGACGCCTCTCCCCCCTCCGCCCCTGCCGCGGAAAGTTAAGTTTGAAGAGGGGGGAAGAGGGAAACATGGACATGAAGAGGAGGATCCACCTGGAGCTGAGGAACCGGACCCCGGCAGCTGTAAGCAGAGCCCCCCTTCGGGCGTCCTCTCTCTCCGATGACTTGCATGTAATGGTGGCCACCTGCGGGGCCCCGGGTGCGGGTTCGCCAGCCCCGGCGCGGGGAAGGGCGCAACTCGCGGGCTCGGACCGGGAAGGCGGGCAGGCGGGCGCGGAGGGGGGAGCGAGCGCGCGGGGATTAACTCTTTGGCGCCCGCGGGCCCCCGCGGCCGTCCGAGGAAGGTGTGGGGTGGGGGAAAACAAACTTTGAGCTCCTCGCCCACCTGGGTCCTTCCCGGAGCAGCGCGCGTGTGTGTGGCAGACGGCGAGGGAGGGACAAGGGGGTTGTGTAACGCTGGGAGCCATGTTTGCAGCCTCCCGGGATGCGCGGCCGAGCGGGGACCCGGCCTGAGGAGCCGCGCGGCTAGCCGGGGCTGGGCCCGCTGCGGGCCAGGCCGGGCTTCGCGCGCCCCGGGCCGGCCGGGCAAGGTGCTCAGGCGGGAAGGGGTCTCCCGTGGCCTGGTCTTGCGGTTGGCGCCGGCCCGACCGAAGGCAGGAACTGTAGGGCGAGGAGTGGGCTTTTTGCCTCGGAAGGGGGGGCTAGAAGCCCCCTCGGGTGACCGGGGGCTTCGGGCGGGCGCGGCCTGGCGCGCGCGGAGCGGGGGAGGGGCGAGGCCGGGCCGCGGAGGTGGCGCAACCGCCGCCCCTCGTCAGGCCAAGTTTGAAAAAAGGACGCGGTTCCCGCCATTTTTCAAGCCTAAAAATAAAACTTTCTGCCCCCATTTCTCTCCCTTCCCTTTTGCCCTCCGGGCCTTCTTCACTCCCGGCCTTCAAGGGCGGGCCCTGGTCGGCCCGGGCCAGCCGTTGTGACGGTGGCGGCGGCTTCGCCCTCCCCCCGCGCCGCGGCGGCGCAGCCCGGGGCCCCTGCCCGGGAGGTTGGCCCCTCGGTGTGGGCGGGCGGCCGCGGCTCCACGCGCCAGCCGGGGCGCGCCACAGGCCGACACAGCGCCATGTTGGCGGGCACCCGTCTCCCTCCGCCGCGAGAGCTGGCCTGCGGGCTCGGCCCAGCCCGCCCGTCCGCCCCCGGCGGTGGCTGCCGGCTGCCGCTCCCCGAGCCGAGCTCGCGGCTTGTTTTCTGCTCGCCTCTCTGGAGCTCGGCTCGCACTGGCGGGAGCTGCGCGCTTCGCTGCCGCCGACTCATCTCCGCTCAGGAGCTCTGCTGTCCTCCTCCCCCTTCTTAAAAGGGCAATGCCCGGCGGCCGGCTCCGCCCGGGCCAGGAGCCGGGGGTGCGGGCGGGCCTCGGCGGCCTCTGCCCCCCACAAGTGCACGAATGAGGCTGACCCAGGCCGGCACTTGCTGGCCGCGGCGGCGTGAGCTGCGGGCAAGCCTTTAAAAATCGCCTCTTCTCCACCCGGCGGACTAGAGCGGCTTCCCGCGGCCGGGTGCAGGGCCACGGTACCCGGCCCCCGCGCGGGGAGGCCGCCCGTCTGCCAGACCCCCTCCTCGGGTGAGTGGCGGGCTCTAGCCGTGGGGGAGCACTGGGGAAGCCCTCCCACCCCGCCCCAGTCCAGCAATGGGCGCGTTTCGTGCAGTCAGGTAGCTGTGGGTAACAAGTTACCAACTTGTGGAAATTCATCAACCAGGATTTACCCGGTGTGCACGAGGTTTTGAATCCCTCAGGTCACCACAAATGAGGGTCGGGGCGCAGCACCACGTGGCCACCCCGAGCATCCCTGAGGGAGCTGAAGGCGTGGGCGTCTCTACTAATCCCTGGGGTTTTAAAGTTGAGGTGGGACCAAGCCCGTCCCTTCCGTTCATCAGTCAGACATTTTGTGTCAGCCACGTGCTAGTATATTGAAGGGTTAAACCTCTTCACACTGAAAACTCGACGAGTTCTCTTCTCGTTTTTGAGACGTTGTTAATTTCAGACGTTTGCGTTATTACTGAGTAGTTGTAAGTCAGTAGAATGTGGAGTAATTACATTTAGCCAGAATTTCCGAAAGAAAAGTGCTGCACACTTGGATCTTCCAAGTATTTTCAAATCGAGAATTTGAAGTCTTTGTGCAGTGACTAAAGTACTATTAAAGTACTTACTCGGTAAAGATCAGTGTTGCTCCCTCTGGGAAGTACATCTGGGCTGGTGATCCCACTATATAGAATTTTTTCATATATGAGATGACTAATATATTGCTCTTTGAAAAGTATGCATTTTTGTGCAAGTATTAATTTTTCAAGTAATCAACTTAGGCCTTATTCTCTTGCCAAACACAGACCAGAGTCATGTGGCTATTTAATAAAAATTAAAAGGTCAGGTTTGACAGTTGCACTATCCACATTTCACGTGCTCAAAAGCCACAATTGACTAGTGGCTATTGTACTGGTCAGCACTGGTCTACAGCAATCCACTGGTTTATTAAATATTTGAGTACCAACAGTATGCGAGGACCTGGAAAAGCAGTGTGAACAGCACTTGAGAGCTTACCCCTTCTCTCCTGACCCCTGTGGTGCCTATTGTACTGGCCTTGAAAGTGTTAACTGGAGCCAGCCAATATCGTGGGGGAGAAAGACAGGCTGCCCTAGGGATTCACAGGGAGACTGAGAGCAGGAGGAGTAGGTTCTTAAGAGATTGATTCTCATGACTTTAAACTGAAGGCTTTTCTGGGTAAAAATACTGTAGATTTTGACGAGATATTTAAGAGCAGCTAAAAAGTGTTTTTGAAGAACAGCATCATCCTTAAGGCAAATGGGAAGTTCCAAAATGACTCCTTTAAAGCCCAGATCAGCTAGTCCCAGGCTCCTTATATTTTGTGTGGGGCCAGGAGTAGGTTTCGCTTCTGGGATCGCACAGAATCTCATCATTTGGGGAAAGAGGAAGAATCCTTCGTCTTTTGAATGTATGGGCAAGAAGCTCTTAAATGCAGAAGAGTGTACCCCTGGCCGACCTTAATGTCATTAAGTAAGATCTAAGTGTTTGAGGAGGGTAAGTGGAGGTTTGATCATAAATGTTTTTAGGGTTTTTTGGGTTTTTTTAAAAGACCAGATGGGCTTGTATTGTGTATGGCTTTTTTGTTCTTTGGGGTTTGCAGAAGACCCTGGTAACACTTTACCTTCTTGTGTTTGGCCAAAGGCTTAGATCAAGATAATAGGTTCAGTTCACCTAGTACCATATCCTTGTTGTTTATAAACACAAGTATTCTCATTTCTCTAATGGGGAACTAAAATATGTATGTAATTCAATTTTCTATAAGTCCGAAACAGCTCCTTATGTCAGAGGTGTGTTCTCATAGTGGAAAAAATGACTAAGATGGATTTTAAAAATAATCTTCATAAAGAATGGTGATAACTATTTAAAAATATAGGAATATTTTACATAAAATATTTGTATTGCCAGTTACTTCACTGGGAACAAATTGTACAGCCCGAAAACACCATGTACACCACAGAAATTGTTGATAGGAGCACCTTGTTAACTGCATCTAGAAACAGCTAGCCTTGCTGTTAGCCCTGTTTGACTTTTGCCTTCAAAGTTAGAAGGCCAAGCAGTTCCTGTGGTTCAGTCTATGCCCCTGTGGAACACTGGGTGTGCTTGCAAGACCCAGATATTTTGTATGCCATAAATAAGAAGTCTTTCCTTAGTCCCAATTTATTGAAAAAAAAAAAAAAAAGGTTTTTCTCACATTTTCTCCAATTTTGGGCATCTATTGTTGTGTCTATTGTGATGTAAGTTTGAGCTCAACAGGATATTTTAATTGGTTGCATAGCAACTAATTGGGCTTTTTCCTTGTATAAATAATACATATTCATTGAAGAAAAATTAGACACCGATAAGCCAAAAAATAGTAGATATAGATAAGTAAAAAATTTTAAAAATAGAAATCTCTCACGCACATACTCATCCTATCATCCAGACATCTGGTGTGTTAAATTTAGTTATATAAATAAAATACAGTAGACATCTTTATCTTTCTGTCATTATTTATTATAGCGTCATAGTTACTCTATGCGTAGATCATAATTTAACCATCCCTATGGGGTGGTTAGAAGGTTTTTTGCTTTTTAGAATGGTTCTCTTCTTTACCCACCAGTAGAGTTTGGGTGTTTCCTTCATGCCAACAGTTCTGCCACCTAATCACATTTGAGAACCAGTAATATAAATCTGTCCTATTGTCATTTTGAAAACATTTCTTTTAAAATAATAGTAGGGTAGAAGGTTTGAACATTGGTTAACTCAGAAGGATGGAAGTTAGCAAGAGTGGCAGGAGTTGCTTTTTCTTTCTAATTTTTGGATTATTTCACATACTACAATAATCATGTATTTTTTAATTAAAAGAATTGGTAACTTAAAATTGTCTTTAATTCCTCTATACTTTTTTTGCCCTCTTATAACAATTCCAACTGTTGTAATTGAGGAAGGTCACTGAACCAGTTAGGTAAAATTGATCTTTTTTTCACAGTGGCCAGGGGAGTGGGAAATGAGAGAAAATTGGAGAGGATGGAAGGGAAATCGGGGTTAGATGTCCTCTGTGGCTGCAGTCCCTGGAACTTGGCCGTAGTATAGCTCAATTTTTTTTCAGTGAAAACAGTACTGTTTGCTGTACAAAACAGTTAAATAGGAAATAATGGATTTTTGTTTTTAAATGTTTACTTTAAATTGATGTTTGAGAAAAGGCTAGTTTAATTGGAAAATGAAGTATGAAGAAGAATGAATTTGACCCCAAAAGTTCAACCATCTATCTTTGAGCGGAAGGCCAGCTAACTCTATCTTGGACCAAATAGCTCCCTAAGTTTTACACACAAATGTGTAAGTGCCTGCCTTAGTGGCAGTGGGAGGATTTGGGGCATAAGAAGGAGAAAGTAGGGCCATTTCTCCTTGATTAGAACCTCCCTTTATTCTGGATCTAGATTAGGAGGCTGGGGTTATATGCCCACCTGCGCAATGCCCCCATGCATCCTTTCCCACAGTTGTATTCTCCCTTGCAAGGCAGTCTGGATCCCTTCACATTTCAGGAAGGGATGGGGGTGTGGGGAGGCTTAGTTATCTCAAATGCTGCTGACACAATGCCCAAGAGAAGATACCTTTTCACCCCCACACAAAAGTCCTGTTTAGACCTTTAGACAAGCTAGAAGGCTGCTGCTGATGGGCTTTCCAGACTTGTTATCCTCAGGCACAGCACTAAGTGGGACCCTCCTGTGGTCTGTGCTTTCTGCAGTAATTCCCACGGACCTGTCCTCATTCCCCAGTAGCTTGTCCTCTGACTGCGCCTCTGGAGCTCTGTTCTGGGAGTAGCACAATTCTTTACTACATCCTCAGCCTTCCTGGAAAAGTCAAGGGACATGCCTTCTCTGCTGAGCCATAAAACCCTCTGCCCTGCTCACCCCAGTAAATTCTGTTGCCTCCTACTCACGGAGAAAATTACAGGTCTCTCATGTGCATTCCCTGAACTTCTCGCTCTCCCACTTATCGACTCACCTATCCCTATATTCATCCTAGCCGTTGCTTCTTCACAGGAGGAGTTGCCCCACCTACAACAAGAGTAGAAAGACATATCTTGTTTTTTATATGCATTTTGTATTACTTCTTGTAGTCAGACATTTGTTTATTGACATTTTGTGTTTTTTATGGCTTGTCTTTTTTTTTTCTTCTTTTTTTTTGGTCAATCTTTTGGGGTGTTTATTTTTTCCTCAGGGTAAAAACTATCCTCAAGAAAAAGGTAAATAAATGTAGATAACCTAGAATTTTTGTATATTCACAAAAATGTGTTGAAAGGGGGTTGGTTGCCATTTTAAATAACTCACAACTCGATAACAGAAACTCAAATGTTTATATACTTTCACCCAACAATAGATTGTGAGGAAACAATCCTGATAACAGAAGAAATTTTACATAAAAAGGTACCATCGCATTCTTTATAATGATGAAAATTGGAAACATCCAACAGGGAGGATTGTAATTTATGGTACATCCATACATTGTAATTTCTTTCGCTATTAACAGATATTCAGGGTTGTTACTTTAAAGTATGCTAAATAATGTAGTTTTATCTCACCTCACCTATATTTAAAACATACAGAGGAAAACTGAAAAAATATACCAAAATATTAATAGTGATGGAAATCACTGTGCTTTGCGTTAACGTGATTATGCTTATGATCAGAAAGTAGGTTCTCCTTATATCCATCCAAGTTTTCTCTGATTTCGTCATCTGCTCAATCCCCTACAATCCTGACAGAAAACCCATATGCAGTATTCTTGACAAACCTGTGACCATTTTTTCCTTTTCAATGGTTGTGAAGGTTCTTCTCATACTGGGATATAGTGGCAACTGAAATAGACATGACCCTGCCCTCGTGAAGCTTGAAGCTTAAAGTCTGACTTTTACCTTTACTTTTTTACAGATTAATATTCTCATCGTTGAAGTATAAAATAAGGTTCTAGAGAAAAGTCTCCCAGCCACTCACTTTCTATCCCTGAGAGCTTATTCCTGAGAGAGTTTATGTACATATAAGAAAGTGAATGTGTGATATATTACATAAATAACAACATATTATACATTCTGTACGTTTTTTATCCCACAGTGTATCCTGGATATGAGTCCCATGTTGGTGGGCATTTACGTTTTCTAATTTTTTCAATCCTTTTTAAAAAATAACGTCTTGTGCCTTATTTCACAAGCCTTTCTGGGTGTTCAAAGTAATCCTTCATCTTTGGGTATCACTCCTGATTCTTCTCAAGTCTCTTTCCAGGATCTCCCAGGGTTCTATCCTTAGTCTTCATAGGAATTCTGTCCTTTCACTACTACTTTTGTCCTGATGCCTCCCCAATACAGAATTTATAAGCCAGACTGCCCCACAACTCCAGACCCATGTGTCCAGCTGCCTGGGGATCCTTTCATCTGTATTCCATGGGAACCTTAAACTTGGTACCCATTGAGGTATTCCTTACACCTCTCCCTCAATAAACTTTTCCTTCCTTATTTCCGCCTAGCTACATGGTTCCCATTTCTCTGAAGCAGAACTTTAATTCCTCTCCATTATCTTCCATACTCAACAACTAAACTGGCGAATTGGAGCCCCTTTAACATGATTTTTCTCCTAATTTCCTCTTCTTGATTCCGATTCTGTTGTTTGGGTCAGCAAACATGTCCTAACTCACATTTGAATGCTTTGTGGTAGTATGTGATGCCTAGTTAGAGTAGAATTTTACTGGTTGAGTGAAATGTCCAGGAGGTTATTTCACCCAGTGAGCTGGGAGCCAAAATGGCTTAAGAGGCAACATGGCTGCTAACTAATTCTTCCTCACTTGGCTTTTGGCATAATAGTGTCCTTCTGTATATTAATTTTGGGTTCTCTGTCAGATATAGTCATAGAAAATCCCTTGTATTGTAGTATACTACTTAGGTGGGTGACAATTACAGTTGACTTTTTTATTATGGTTTATTGCTGTTTTTAAATACAAATGAAATACGTGCTTGTAAAACATCTATATGGTACAGATATGAATAAAGTAAACAACAAAGGTCTCTGTCATTCCCTTCCTCCCTTTCCCTGAGGTTACTTTCTCAGCATTTACTATGCCCCAAGCACTACTCCCTACAACAACGCCGTGAGGTATGTACTATTTTTTCCATTTCACAGATGAGGAAACTGAGACAGATGTAAAGTGACTTGCCCAAGGGCACACAGGTTATAAGTGGCAGAGCCCAGCTCTCCTCATTTGACCTCTTCAGTTTTCGGATGTGCTTGTTTTCATCAGAAGAGGGAAGAATGGTGGCGATATCTAGAGAAAAGTGGAAGGGAGGAAGGGAGGGAGTAAAAAGGTATGTAATAGGACTACAGCATCCTGACTGAAACCAGGGCTTCTGAAGAGGAAGTAACCAGGGTAGTGAGAAGTAGTGAAGAAGCAAGTGAGAAGTTGTGGTGTTGTGGGTATCACTGCCTATAAATCTGTTTCCTTCTCTGTAAATGGGGGGAGGGTGTGGTGGTACAAAGAATTACAAGTAGGTTCTCCGTGAATGATAGCAATTACTAGAGTAGGATCCTTGGATTCTGTATGGGAGAATGAAGACATTACTAGCTCCTGTCCTCATTTTAGAACCATTAGCATCTCCCTTCCACATGCTTGATTAATGCTATTAAATTTGGTAGATCACTGCAAGAATGCCTTTGGCAGTTAAAACTAATTTGCATCACTATAAATTGATCAAAATGCGTTAAAAAGTTGCATGTTTCAGAGTCAACCACAGAACAAGAATTGCAATGAAAATTATGATGGTAGATATTCACAGAGTAGACTGTTAAATAGTCAGTATTCAGAATTTTTAAGATGTGGATACCCTTGGATGGATTTGAGTTCTGAATTTCAGACCTCCAAAGAAGATTTTATGGTCTGAAAAAGGAACATAATTTAATATTTACAGTTCTCTCCCCTAGAAATATCAAATATCTTTCTCGCATATAACCCAAATCGATCTTTGTTTTCAATTAAGGCCTCTTCCATCTTGACCCCTTCCTCATGTCAAGATAATCTTAGTAAAGATGAATAAAACCACAAGTAGAAATGTGTAGTGCTGCCAAAAATCTCTTACTGATCTTAATAGGAAAAGTAAAGCTTTCCTCTTTTCCTTGTGTCAACTTCCTGGGCCTTTAGGTAGACTCACCCTGAAAGGGGTGGAGGGTATCTTCACTCTGCATTTGTAGTTAAAGTTACCCCTTGGGGAGCAGACTTGGGAAAAGGAATATGGGGGGGTATAGTTTTTTACTTACATCTTGCATCTTAAGAACTGTAGTTTCTGTCTCTGGAAAGGAAAGAGTTTAAATCTTTATTTATACCATGGTGTAACATTCCACCCTTGATATCTATTAGTATATTGTTACTGAAGCCTTAATTATTTTTCATTTATTTATAACTGTGATCTAGGTCTAAGTAGAGGCTGCCCCTATATGTGGATGTTTTTGCTGGGTATTTATGGTTGGAGTTTGTGCTCTTTTTGTTCTTTGTTTTCTGTATGTTTTTATGAAAGCTCATCTTTTTTTTTCCCCTCCCTTTGTCATCCATAGGTTCGAGAACTTGTCCTGGACAATTGCAAATCAAATGATGGGAAAATTGAGGGCTTAACTGCTGAATTTGTGAACTTAGAGTTCCTCAGTTTAATAAATGTAGGCTTGATTTCAGTTTCAAATCTCCCCAAACTACCTAAATTGAAAAAGGTAAGTGCGTTTTTCTTTCATTGTAGAAGAGAACCATTCTGGGAAGGGAAAAACATGATTTTACCTGTAAGGAAACTTGTACTGTAGCAAAAAACACACGCCTTTGGAACTGGGCATATATCTGGGATTGAATTCCAGGTCTATCGTTTCCCTGATGGGTGATCTTCTGCAGGTTATTTAATCTCTCTAAGGCTCAATTTCCTCACCTGTAAACTGGTGATACCACCTGACCTTACAGAATTGCTGTGATGTTTGGAAATAATACATGTTGGATGCTCAGTAGATAATAGTTATGAATAATTATTTTGTGAATAATTTATTAATTGTTATACATTTGTTGTTACAATGTTAAATACATTTGTTCTCAGTATGCTCTGGTTTAGGGACCACAGGGTGCCTACCACTCTTCAAGTTTTATGTTTGTTGATTAAGGTTGAGTTTAATAGTAAAGACTTCTCAGATTTGTGGTTTTTATGATAATTCAAATCCATTGTATCATTTTTAATGACTAGAAGTTTAAAATGTGTTGTGACTGACTGCAAGTATTCATTGTAACGAAGCTACTGTAGTTCCTTGCCTTAGCTGATGACCCATTGTTAGTGCTTCATTGGTCTAATGACAAACCAGTCACTACCCCCCTTCCACGTCCCCCACCACCTAAGATGTTTTCTTGTGTCCTTGTACATTTAACTGACACAGAGCCCCAAAATGTCAAAACTGGAAGAAACTTTGATCTTCTAGGCTAGCCCACTATTTTACAGGCATACCAGTAGACCCAGAAAGGTACAAGAATTTGCCTAAAGCCACCCACAAAAGTGGTTAGTGCTAGAGCCAGAACTAGAACCCACATCTCCTATTACCTAACCCAGTACCTTTTCCATTACATACGGAAAGGGTTGTAGAATTCGCTGAGGTATATGTGTTTGCTTTATTAGGGAATTTACATCGAAAATTTGTCTAAATAAAGGTACACATAGAAAGAAATATGTCATCAAACTTAGGCAAAGGGCAGGTAGGCTGTCCCTGTAGCTTGCTTTTGAGTCCTGAGGGCCTTGTTTTTTGGTTAAGTACGTGAAGAACCAGAAGTGTTTTTTACTTATTTGCCTTGTTTAGGTAATAAATGCTCTGGCAGTCCTCATGAGTTTCAGGGTGACCTGCTTCCTATGTGAAAGAATCCTGTTATTTAAATTGGTAAATTTTCCCTTTCTTTTGATAAGCACCTACTTTAGAGATTCAAGTGTCATCCTTTTTATTTGCATGGGTTATAGGTGACACTGGAAGCTCAGATTAGTCCATCAAACGACTAATGGCTTTTTAGCATCTATTTACATAAATTGGATGCAAGTACGTGTTTTGTGCTCTGTTTTCCTAGCATCCTGATACATTTTCCTCAATTACTATGGTCTGTGTACTTATCAGACCTGTTCAGAAAGGAAGTGTATCGGTGACCATCGGTGTAGAGGCTTTAGCAAATCCTTTTGAAGTCTTACTTTAATCAGTTACTTGTAGGGTTAGTGAGGGAAGAATGGAGACATCCATCCATCAAACTTAGAGGCAGATTAGATGTTTTTACAGCTGATGTGGACTTTAGTTTCTTCCTACCCTAGATCACATGTTGTTTTTTAACAAGAAACAGGATCTGAAAGAAATCTGATGTATACATGTCACAGGTTTCCTAAATTTACACATTGCTTTTATTTCAAAATAAATCTACCACTAAATCCTTTGGCAGATTGCCTTGCTATCTCTAGTCCACTCCCTAAGATACTCACTTTGAAAGGATGTGAATATTGCATATGTGTGGTAGTCTAACCAACCAAAAGAAGTATTCTCTTTTTATTTTGATTTACTAATATCTCAAAAAAGCTAACACTTAGGTCTTTGTTGATTATACACTTACATTTTTAAATCTAGATCATGATTAGCTATTTGACTGTAATATCCCGTTGGAAGGAAAATTTTTGTGAAAGTTACATTCTCTTCTGAAATATTTAGTAACACCTAAGCAGCAGACCTGAATTGTTTTTTAAAATCATTCTTTCAACGATTATTTATAATTTTAAAAGTTCCTCTATTCTGCATCATATGTTCATTTCATTGCATGCCATAGATTAAATTTCATGACGTTTTCATGCTATTCTGGGTACGTAGCATAGTGGGGAAGGCATGGATTCCTCTGAAGCTAGCCTGCCCAGCTTGAAATCGTAGGTCTACCACTAGCAGCTATGTGGTTTTGGGCTTGTTACATAGTCTCTTTGTATTTAATTTTCCTCATCTGTCAATGGGGGTAATAATTCTACCTACCCCTATGGTGAGATCAAGTGAGTTCATGTATTTCTAGTGCTTCAAACAGTGCCTGGCACTTAAGGACTATGTAAGGATTAGATACAGTTGCCATTGTTGTTGGCATTTAAAATAGGGAATTTAAACCAGCTATAAGGGCCTAAGTTTTCTCATCTGCAAAATGAAAAGTTTGAATTAGATGCTTTCAACCATCTAATTTTTTCAGGCTCCAGTTTTTTTCACTCTAAGATTCTAATATTTCTTGCTGAAGGCTCACTCCTTTATTGGCACACCATTTGCTGTGCTACTTGACCTGCAGCTAAGAAATTAGAGTAGGTTCTTATAAAGGCCAGGTTTATGCAAGAAGTGGCCTCTGGGGAGTTGGTTGTGTCAGCCCTGAAGCTATTGCCCCACTCCTTTTCCTCAGGTCATGGACCTTCTTTTAAGGGCTTGTTTTGGGACCTGTACCATTCCAGTAGACTTCAAAGCAACATTTCCTGGTGGCTTCCAGCTGTAGAACCCCACAGTGTATCAGCATTTACAGAACCAGATTAGATTTCAAGTGGGCATAGCAAGCTTTGCTTAGCACATACAATAAGCTGGCCCGTTTATCCTTCCTGGCAGGTATAGAGTATTAACAACTTCTCAAAGAATTCTAATTTGCTTTGACCTACTTTTCAGGTGAGAAAATGTATTATTCACTGATATCGGGCCAGTTCTCGAGCAAACTGTTATAATTAGCAGCTGGTTAAGAAAACAACTCTTCTCATCCTATCCTGTCTCTCCTGTGAAATGTTGCTGGGATCTGTAAACTATTTGGGTTTAATCAAACAAAATGAACATAAATGCCCTAATAAAAAGAGATCTTTGATAAGTATTTAAGAACTGTATTTGCTCATTAGAACACCTTAATGATGTGTGTTTCTCTTTGTATTTGTGCTTGTGCTGTGTGCATTCTCTTCTAGCTTGAGCTCAGTGACAATAGAATCTATGGGTGTCTGGACATGTTGGCAGAAAAACTTCCAAATCTCACACATCTAAATTTAAGTGGAAATAAACTGAAAGATATCAGCACCTTGGAACCTTTGGTAAGTAATTGAGAATTTAGAATCCAGGACTTATTGGATTCATTTTCATTTTCATATTTCTTTATAGTGAGGGAAATGATTGGAAATAATAATTGAGAAAGTGGTGGCTTTTTACGATAATACTTTTTATAGGAGAAGTCCAGTTTTAAAGATCTGGGCCTCTGTAGTTATGTGTGTTCCTGTGACTTGGCTCTTCCTGTCTGATACTGTGGTGGCTTCCTTCAAAGGGGGGAATTCTTTTCTTTTGTCTTTTTTAGCGTTTTGTATATTTATGAAATTAAACATTTATCTTAAAAACGTTTTCCCAGACCGTTCAGGCTATTCTATACTTACACAGAAAAAGCTATTTATTAGGTGGCATATCTGAATTGTAGGTGGAACAGAAGTCTAAAGACAGTTTCAGTAAATTTTAGGTCTTCTAATTCATGATTTTGTGCTCTAGCTGGATCCCAAGTTTTGCATGGGAACCCCAAAATCCTCCTCAGTCTTACATGCTGAGATAAGCTATGGAAAGTTAAATTCAAGTGCCAATTGGGTTATAGACTTCCTGTGTGACCTTGGGCAAATTGTTTCTTCTCTCTGGGCCTCAGTTTCCTTGCTTGTGAAGCAGGGACAGTAATCCCTGCCTTACTTACCTCACTTAGTTCTAAGAATAAAAAGGTGATGCACTTATTTTGCTTTATTAAGTTGGGAAGCTGTGCTAATGGGGGTCCAGTCCATGTGGAAGTTGTAGTGGCCAGGAAAGAGCTTCCGGAGACAGGGATTAACGCAGGGTGTGGGGCAGCCCCCTGGCTGTTCTTTTGGCTGCCACCTGGAAATTTCTATGAATTCATGATTGTTAAATGATGCTTTCCTTAAATATGACATACTATAAATTTGGCATAAAGGTAGAATTCCATTTTAATGAGGCTAACAGAATTCAAATCTGTTCATACTACCCAAAGAAGTCTATAGCTTCTTTCTGTTTTTATTGGTATATATAAAATCAATATTTCTATTTGATTTAACTTGCAACCATTAATTGGGAGAAGATTATATAGCAGATAGGAACTGTCTTTCAGGATCCAGAAGAGCAGAACCCAAGAGGATGATAAGTAAGGCATCTTCTGCTTTCTGTCTTTTCTGATGTCACAATATATTACAATATTTGAATTTCACATCAGGGGTGTAGAATGTTCTGTTGATATTTCAAGGGAAGATAGAGTTAAATTGTGACGTCAGTGAAGGATTTCCTGTCAGAATTGTAGGGTCTTTTCTCTCCTAATGAATAATTGAGCCACTGCTCCAGTGTAGATTTAATAATTTGCAGAATCACTACGTGGACCACGCTTAACTCATATTTCTCATAAATGTTGAGAGCCTGTTCCTCACCTTTGCTCCATGAATTTTGCCCCTTTTTTTCTATGATAGATACATTCAGATACTTAGGCTCCCTCATTTTTACAAGTTCTATTTTCCTCTAAACTAATCCCCATTTCCAATGTTTAAGCAAACATTTATTGAGTTTTGCTGTATTCAAAGCCATTAACATTCATGCATTGTATCCCATATAATCCAGAGGAGAGAAAAAGACTATCCTTTTAGAGATGAGGAAACCGACTTTAGAAAGCTTAAGTAATTACTCAGTGGCACTGGACAAATAGCAGAGTAGGGATTCAAGTCCAAGTCCACCATTCTTTCCAGTGCTCTTGGAACTTGTCTTCTCTTTTTACCTACAAATTTATCCCATAGCCAAGTTGATCTAAGCTGGGAATTCCAACAGGATCCCCACATTACGTGCTGATGATCTCCCTCCCAGTCAGATCGCTACATTAAGCCTTCATTGTCTGTGTGTTAATGACAGGCCTGTCAATTCAGGGTTACTGTAAGCACAGGAACCCCTTTTTTCTAGAACAGAGTACCAAGCAGTATTTTTCCAAACTAAGATTACTGGCTATTCCCGAATTCTCCTGGCAACCTAAGGCCTCTTTGATATTTCATCAGAAGCCTTTGTCAGTGCCCTAACACACAGATGCAGAGCAAAAGCAAGAATTGTGTGGGAGCTGTTTTCTTGGGTGTTCCTGACCTGGTCAGTGATGGATAAGGGCCCTTTGGTGGCTGTGAAAGTCTCAGTCCCCTGGGACAGTGAAGAAGGAAAAAAAACCACTATTGTATTTAACGTTTTTGGAGGATCTACTATGTATTATACAGTGTAATGGATACTTTATGTATGTTAGGTCATTAGTAACCCTCCAAGAATATTTTTACAAAGTGGATAGAAACAGCATGGCCCTCATTTTACATATGAGGAAGCTGAGGCTTGGGAGAGGCTGAATCCATTGTCCAGAGTCACACACTTGATTAGCCTATGACAGAGCCACAGCACTGCACATCCAGGGCTAGCTGGAAAAGCCTCAGTTCCTGCCCTTCTCTGAACTTGCTGCTCAGATTCCTGGCGGTGCTAGGTAGAGCTCCTGAAGTTAGACCTTGGAATCAAGTAACAGTAGAAGGTGAAGGGGGGAAATGTTGAATCCATTTTTACTTCTGAAAGTATTTTTCAGTGGGGAAACACACCATCCTCATCCTCATTAACCACATACATTTTGAGCACCGTCTACATTGAGCCCAGTACTTACAGTCACTGCAATGATTGTGAATGCCTCTGCTTGCTACAGGGACATTAATCGAGAGACAAAGAAGGCATCAATTCAAACTTCCTTGGACACCTTTTTTAAGAGACCTGGGCCATCCAAACCATCCCCCAAAGCCTTTCTAAATTCTAAGAAGGCAAGCAAAATTATTGTTAATAAAATGTTTAATGTTTATTATGGCTAGCCTATTAGTTTTAGGCCAAATTTCTGGTATGATAGAGTTGTGTGTTTTTTTGGTTGTTTTTTTTTTAAAGCAGTATTTAGACATTACCTTGAGATCCTGAATGATCTGTTTGTAGTGTATTTTGGGCCTTAAAATGTAATTTTACTACTTTAAACAAGTCTAGGATACTATAATTATTTGCGATATTGTTTATGTGCTTTCACTTGGTTTTCTAGTATGTCCGAATTATAATGGGTCCTTTCTCAAGTAGTAGCCAAAAACTTCACAGATTCGTAGAGTTTCAGAAACAGAGCCTTGGAGGCCCCGGATAGTGGGATAGTCAATAGAACAAGACAAAGAGCTTGGGGCACTGTAAAGCATTAAAGGTCCGGGGTTGTATGCATTTTTGTACATTTATTCCTAGGGAATAATTTTGAGAAGTACATGGCTCATTCCTTTGAGCAAAGAATTTTTAGACTGAGCTTCTTTGGGAAAGCTGCCTAAATTTACCTGTGGTTGTATCTTATCTGTTATAGAGTCAACTTTTTTGTGAAGAGAAAAGAGTTCCCAGTATGCTACCTGGTTGTCTGGGGTAGTATTTCAGCATTCCCCCCACCCCCCCTTGGCAAGAATTTATACCTGGGCCTCTGGAGGTCAGAGCCTGCCCAATGGGGAATCTAATCTAAAGCTACACACGTAAAAGCAGCTCTCCCTATGATGTGAAGGACTGGGGATAGCTTTCTTAAGACCTCAGAGGCGTGACTTACGTAAGCACATTATTTGATGCCCAAACCTTTGGATCTTCATACATTGGTGTTTGGAGAAGTACGGTTGCCTGTTGCTATAATCCTACTTTGTGTTCCCAAGGGCTGCTCAGTGAGAGTAAAATAAGTGTGGGAACCTCATCTTTGACCAGGAAGATGAAGATTCTGTAAGTTTAAGGGTTGGCAACACTTTTCTCTAAAGGGCCTGATAACAGATCTTTTAGGCTTTGTCAGCCATACAGCTACTCAGTTTTGCCACTGTAGCACAAAAGAAGGCGTACATAATATATAAACAAATGAGTGTGGCTGTGTTTAGTAAAGCTTATTTTACAAAAGCAGGCTGTGGGCTGGAATGGGCCCTTTTGCCAAGCCCTGCTTTAGACTAAAGATCTTCAAATTATTTTATAACTCGCCAGAATTACACAGATAACTCAAGCCCTGAAGACAAGGTTTTGTTTCATCTGCATTTCTTCCGAGATCCTTGTGAGTGTTGAAATAGCTTTCCCAGTAAAGCATCAAAGCCTTTAAAAATCAACCTTTATTTTTTGCAATTTTATGCAAAGATCTTAATATTTTTATTACTACTATCTTAGACAACACCAAGCTTCAGAGCCATTTAAAGTGACATTTATGAAGCTGTATAGCATATGCCCTCCAGGCTTGTTGCCCCTGTTCTAAAAGGCACCAGGCTACATAGGACTTCACATTTTGTGTTTGCTTTTTATATGCTTGCACCCTGTCCTCTCCGAGAGGGTCTACTCCTGTTGTTTTCTCCCTACTTGCCTGTAATACTACCTCTGCCCTTCCGGTCTCTTCATTACCCCTGATCAAACTTAATAGACCTGGGGTTGAAGTACTAATACACTGATGTAACAAATGAAGATCTGAGTAAAATACATGGACATTTTCCAGTCCACTTTGACTACTTTCTTAGGCCAGGATTTTAGATCTTAACTATATTTTAGATGAAACTGAGATTCAAAACAAAGGAAGTATTGCAGCAAAGTTTCAAGGTATGGTAAAATCAGAAGAATTTTACATCTGAAAAGTCTGGTAATAGTGTTAATCATTTCCTCAAAAATAAAAAATGAGTGTAATGTTTCTTTATTTCTGAAGTTTGAACTCTTGAGACCCCCTTCCTTTTCCCCAGCCTGTATTGACTCCTCCTGTCTTCCCAGAAAATATCTGCATTACCACACTTTGCACTTTATTATATTCCGTTATAGATGTTTCACATCTATGTCCCCAAGTAGAAATCTCAAACACCTTGAGACTGAGTTGGTTGATTGGTCGAATGAGTGAATTTTTTTCCATACTATTAACCCCAGAGCATTGAAGACTATGCTTGATACCCAGCAAGTTCTTATTGATTGCCATTTGATTACTCAAATGTTTAAACTTAGTTTTGAACGAAATTTATTAAAGTCTGTTTGATTTGTCTCATACTATGAAAAGATTCAGTTTCAATAAATACTTTTTCAAATTCATGTTTCTTAACACTGATGCTGCCAGAAAAAGTTCTTTGAAAAGGGTAGATGTAGAAGAAGGGAAGGACTAGTTAAAATCCAGTGGCCTCAAATATAAAGGGTGCAAAGGACTTGAAATGTTATCCTATGTACAAGACTGAGTTGGGTGGTAGCTAATTGAATACAGAGCCTAGAATTTTACCTCTTTCGGAGATGGGTTTTGTTGTTTATGTTCCTTTGGTTTAGAGGGTTTGTTTTTTGATCCTTTTCTTCAGAAAAAGTTGGAATGTCTGAAAAGCCTGGATCTGTTCAACTGTGAGGTTACTAACCTGAATGACTACCGAGAGAGTGTCTTCAAGCTCCTGCCCCAGCTGACCTACCTGGATGGCTATGACCGAGAAGATCGAGAAGCCCCAGACTCAGATGCCGAGGTGGACGGTGTGGATGAAGAAGAGGATGATGAAGGTGAGTGGGCAGCACAGCTGGTGAACCTATTTTCTGCCTCTCAAGGGTCCTGATAAAGTTACTGAATGTTCTTGCTATTGAGAAAAACAATTTATATCATGCATGTAGGCATTCCGTTAAATTTGGAGCTGGGACCTCTGTTTAATTTTAATAAGCTCTTGGGACATTGAAACCTTTAAATGATTCCAAATAAAAATGGTTTGTTAGCTACTCGGTCTTGAATTTGGAGCCTAGAGATCATGAGCTTCTTCAACCCGTTGAAGTACTTGTGGTTTACGGTTTGCTAAAGGGGTCACAGTTTCATGTCTGCTGTCTGCCTCCTGACTCTTCTCTTTTTTGGTTACTGCCTCCTGATCCTTACAAACTCACTGTCAGCAGCACTCCCGGATGCCTTTCCCGACACCCATGAGCGAGGTCAGCTCCTGTGCGTCTACAGCATCCCCTCGCTGACCTCTTCATAGCACGTGGCATCCTCTGCTCTTTGTGTCCCCTCCAACTATGCTCTGATTGTCTTCTGGGGTAGGGACTGGCTTTTTCTCTCTTTATTCACAGGGCTCAACACTTAAAGGTACTTGGTACATCTTAGATCCAAATATGAATTAAACAGCTGTCCTGCCTTTAATATAAGCCTAGAGTTTAAGAAGGTAATGATTTCAAAGTACTATATGTTGGATTCCGTTTTTCATTAATAAGGAAAATAATTTTCTGGCCAGAACATGGAATTAGAATATAAATTTTATTTTTGACATTTGGCCAAGGTTTTTTTTACATCCAGTTATCTTTAAAGATAAAAATACACGACAGAAATGATCAAGAAAAGTGCGGGAGGAAAAACATCATGCAGCTTGGGTGCAATTATTGGTGTAGTGTTCTAGAAGCTTTTTTACAGTTTCGTTTTGCAGGAGATTTGAGACAAGGCAAAAAGACAGGTTGTGAGGTGGTGAAGTGGACACAGAATCGGACATCTCACCTTGTTCCAAATGTTTACGTCATTTATTCCCCTCACCACATGTTCATTTGTTCCTAAAAACCCTTCGTGCCTTTTGTTGTCTAGTTAAGTTCACCTTAAATAAGTTGAACAGCCACATGTGCAGGAGCCTATAAAGGAAATTCATTGGAGGGTGGAGAGCAGTTCCTGAAGGTGAAGATCAGTCAGGCAACCAATATTTGAGCATTTCTTATGTGCCAGGCATTGTGGGAAATAATTTAGGGGGTGGGGAGAACCACCCCCTAAGCTCCTCTTGGAGCCTACTGTCTACTAAGAAGAAAATATTCGATAATCATAACTAAATAATCACAAGTGAGCAATTGTGTGGTAACGGAGAAGCACCAGCTGCTTGTGTGAGAGCACGAGCCAGGACTAGGAAGTCGGGTGAGTCGGCCTGAGAAGTGATTTTGTAACTGAGACTCAAAGGTTGAGTCAGTGTCAGCCAAGCAGAGCAGAGGGAAGCACGTGCAGAGGCCATGAGGCAGGAGAGAATAGCAAGCTCCGGGACAGGGTGAGGTACGAGCCGCTTGAGGGGAGGCCTGCACCGAATAGAGTAGAGACGGGCTGCAGGGGTCCTGCCTCCCGCCTCCATAGAGTTATTAGTGGGTCTCCCAGGTTCCTGATTTGGGCTGGTTTTGTGAGTACCCTTACTTCAGAGAAGGAGTTTTTGTTTTGTTTCATTTCTGTAACTTTTTACTGCGGAAATTTTTAGACATAGACAGAGGTAGAAATAATAGTAAAACTAACTTTCATGTTCCCGTGACTGAGCTTCAACAATTACTGGTTCACGGCTGGCCTTGTTTTATACATACACACCCCACCTCCTTCCCCCTTCCTTCCTTAGAAGTGAATCCCAGACATTGCATCATTTCATCAGTAAGTATTGTAGGGTACATCTAGTCCACCAGGAGTCCTGGTTTTTATGGGACTCTGTTGGACAAAGGGACTGAGCTGCAGCAGCTTGGGAGAAAGAGGGTGACTGTGGTCCATGGTTTTCCCTGACATTGGTGCAGCCCAACGTTTGTCGTATGGACCAACCCATAGTTCCCCAGCACCTTAGCAGGTGCGCCCCATGGGACATCAAGGGTATTTAATGAATTCCTTTTGGACTATTTTCAGAAGGAGAAGATGAGGAGGACGAGGAGGATGAGGATGGTGAGGAGGAAGAGTTTGATGACGAAGAGGATGAAGACGAAGACGAAGATGTAGAAGGGGAAGATGATGAAGATGAAGTCAGTGGGGAGGTCAGTGCAGTTGTTTGCTGCCTGCTTCCTATTTAAGTCAAAAGCGTAGATTTAAAAAAAAAAAAAAAAAAGGAAAAGAAAGAAAAGGAAAAGGCCTTCTAAAGAAATTAGTATACTTGTAAATATAGTAATACTAGTCTGATTAATTGAGCTCTTGTACCCCTTTGAATAAATACTAAATGGAATGTTTACTGAATGCTAACTAGACACAGTGCTTGACTCTGCAAGATAAGTTTTGACCCTTTAACTTTGGGAGGAAGCAACGAGTTGAGTATTCATTCAGCAGGGTGAGAAAACTAGAAACTGAAGGTACTCGTATGTCTGTTCCTTTCTTGTATTCAAAGGAAAGGTATGTTTACCAAGTCTGAACTTGTTCTTGTATAAATTCAGTTTAATTCGGTAAATACATGCCTCTTGTGTTAGAGAGCTGGGGAAGGAGTTAAGTAAAAATATGACCCTGCCCTGAAAGAGCAGGTAGCCTAGTTTAATGGGACACCTCGTAATTCAGTATCTCTGAGGAGCTGAATGCCACAGAAGAACAGAAGAAAGGAGTGACTTAACTTTGACCCTCAAGGAGGTTTGTGAAAACAGCTGAAGAAAGTTAGACGTCATCAAAAATCATGTTATTTTTTAGCACAGAAATGAAGCTGAGCATTTGTATAATCTCATAGGTATTTAATGAAATAAAGTTCCTGAAAGAAGCTTTTCATAAGAATGGTAACATAGAAATCTTTGTCCAAACCTGCATTGAAAATCAAGATTTTTAAGTCACTTCTTGAGTTATCTGTTAAAAGTTGTATGCTAATTAAATACGTCTGGCTAATAAAATGCTTACTTCTGAATAGCAATTTTTAAAGAAAATTTTAAATTAAGCTTATAAGAAAAACCCACCGATCTCAGAACATCAAAGTAGATAAAAATAACATTTCAGTTTTCTCCTTGATGGACTGTCACATTTATTGGGAAATTGTATATTTTTTGTACTTCTCAACGTGGCAGAATTTAATAATCGTATGCTATTTATTGTTCTTTAGGAAGAGGAATTTGGACATGACGGAGAAGTTGATGAAGACGAAGACGATGAGGATGAGGATGAGGATGAAGGTGGGTCTGATGCACGCGCTTTGTCCTCCTCAGCTGAAAATTGGCGGTGGGGGCCGGGGTCGGGGGGAGAGGGCACAGTCCATTAATTCAGAATTTAGAACCACTGAGAAGAACATAAAATGCCCTTTGCCCTGGTGTTTTCACAGGCCCTTACTTGTATAGCCCTGTCGGTGCATATATGCTGGTGCAGCTCACCTGCTTTATAGTGATTAATGGTGCCTGAGGGAAGGAGACCCTGTCCTCAGTCCCCACACTGGAATTGTGTTTTTAAACCCTACCGTTTGGGTTACTGCCAGGCATGAGGTTTCTGTGTTTGGAATTCTTTCATTTAAAAAAAATAATAATCTTAATTGGATTATAATTTTTGCAGGATACATAAATAGTACCTTTCTAATCTTACTAGTGTTATTCTTTTCCCCACCACAAACCATACCAGTGAAACATCTATTTATTTATTATTCATTGAGAGTACAAATTCTCATGCTTGTGTAGGTTTCAGAGTACCAGGTTGTTTGCTCTACTTTCCATTGGTTCGTACTTTCTCAGCATCTGCTCTCTGTGCCAGGCACTGGACTAAATTTACACTGATAGAACAATCCTTACGACCTGGTTTCTACCTTCAAGGAGCTTTTTGGAGCATAATTTGACACAGATTTAGTTAATTTCTTTGAAATAGCCATGAATTTTTACTAGTTGAAAAAACAGATGTATCTCTGTGTTAAACCTGAGGAGTCTAAAAAATCCTTTTTAGTTAATATTCCCTTGCTACAATTTGTGTCTTGCCATGTTCTAGACTAAATACTTTGTGTTATCACACTTAATCCTCCAAATAACACTTTCAAGTTAGTACCATTTTCCCAATTTTACAAACAAGGAAACAGGCTTAAAGAGGTTAGGTGGCCTGCCCAAGATCAATTGTTAGCAAGCATGGATCAAAATACAGGCTCACTAACCCCAAAATCCTTGCTGTGCATTTTGATAACTGGTAATGTAGTCTCATTGTTGAGACCAACCAAGTGTAAGGAACATTTGGAAGACTGCCAACTTACAATTGAGAAAACTGGATTAACTGCTGTGATTTGAGATGCATTTTGCCCTTCTTGGTTCTGTGGTCACTATGCTTTTTAAAATTAATATTTCTTAATTAACAGTCTATTGATCTGATCAAGCTTTAATCTCCCAACCATCAAAAAATTCATTGTTGTTAACCTCCCTTAGCAATAACCTTTCCATTTGTCTCAAAGTGAGTTTTTGTTATTGTACAGAGGAGGAAGAAAGCGGGAAAGGTGAAAAGAGGAAGAGAGAAACAGATGATGAAGGAGAAGATGATTAAGACCCCTAAATAACCTGCAAAAAAAGAACTGTTCAGTATTGGTTGGACTGCACATCTGGATTTGGTAGCTGTTTAAAAAAAAAAAAAAAAAGAGGTAGCTGTGATACAAACCCCAGGACACCCACCCACCCAAAGAGCCAAAGAATAGTTCCTGTGACATTCCGCCTTCCTCCATTTAGTCCCTCTTGGAAATCCACCACCAAGTTTGGGAACTTCACCCCAACAAAATTGTAAGCGTTGTTAGGTTTTTGTGTAAGACTCTTGCTGTAGCGTGGATAGCTGTGATTGGTGAGTCAACCATCTGTGGCTACCAGTTACACCAAGATTGTAACAGCATTTTTACTTTCTGTACAACAAAGAAGCTTTGTAAATAAAATCTTAACATTTTGGGTCTGTTTTTTTCATGCTTTTCTTTATAATTAATTTTTTTTTAAGTTTAGGACATTATGTGACAACTGCCAAAGTATTTTTAAGAATTTAAGTGAAATAAACACGTTCCTCTTTGGTAAAGCCTAGTTGTATGCTTACATTTTTAAATTAGACTTTAATTGTAAGCTCATGTTAAAACACACTAAAGAACTGGTTTCTTTGGCATTTTTATATTAGTATTTATTGAGGGGAAATGCACAATTGTGAATGATTTTTGAGCATTTAAATTTAATCCTCATTCTTGATGACTGGGACAATAAATGAGATAGACTTTTTAAATAATGTTTGAAAGTCAGTGCTCTGGAGCCCCTGAAAGCCAATAAAAATGTTAGATTAGAATAATAAATGAATTAAGGAAAAGAGGGTAATATAAAGGAAAAGACCTTACCCTGAGTCCCAGGAGATCTGAGTTCTAGTTCTGGACCTGCTACTGATTTCCTGGGTGACATTGTGTTGACCTCTGGATCACCCCGTCTGTAAAATTGAGGGGGTGTGACCAAATAGCTTCTGAAGTCTCTTGCAGTACTGATGGTCTGTGACCCTCACTGACTGGAAGGTCTGAAGAAAAAAACGGGCTTTGCACCAAGGCTGAAATATGTAGGGTTTGACTGATGGGTAAACAGTGTGGTTTGTTACCAAGACAGGCGTGCTAAGGAGGAATGACATGTGAAAAGCCTTGGCCACGGAGCAGGTAGGCACTGCTTGAGGTCAGCTCAGCTTTTCCAGAGGATGGAAATTTTTTCTATTCTTACAGATCTTAAAGGGATTTGGGGGAGGGGTAAAATATTCTGTAGTCTGTATTCAGTGGCTCAGCCATTTAATAGATATGTGACTGCATTGTCAATATTTTTGTAGTAGAAGATTTGAGGATTGTTTTAGTAAATCTTAGCTATAAGCTACTATGGGGTTTTTGTGTGTGTAAAAGCTATGTTAAAAATAGGAATCTAATTTGAATTTATGTCTAGAAAAAGTTACATAGTGTCATTAGAACCTCTAAAACATCTACTTTAGAATTGAAATCTCTAGTCTTTTAAAGTGGAGTTTGTTTTTTGCAAAGGAAATTCAAGAAAATTGGATTTGATTTCTGTTTTAACAGGTATTACTTTATTTTCCCCAACCACAGGCCTTATCTCTCATTTGGCAAACATTCAATATATTATAGAGTAATTTCTGTAGCCTAAGTGTCCTTGGGTTTTGTAGATGTTGTCAAATACCAAGCTAACTTTGGATGATCATTTTTCCTTTTTTTTTCAAGTTTACAGAACTTTCCAGTATCTGCCAAGCACCTAGGATATGCCAGGCTCCTGGCTGAGCAAGGGAGAAGGGGTTGGAATAGAGACAGGCCAGCCCTTGGGTGTTCACAGTAGCTAGTAGGGAAGAGAGAACAGACACAGTGGTGATATTTACTAGGACCCAGGATAAGAGGTCCAGTAAGTACATAATTCAGAGACTGGAAAGGTGGCTTCCAACTGGGAGGGCTGGGGAACTTTCCTAGAAAGGAAAGTATTTGAGCTGCACATGCAAATACAAGGTTTAGAAACGGCAGTGGAGAAAGGGAGGAACATGAGCAGAGGTAGGGAATTGCTGAGTACATTTATAATCAAATAGGCAAGTTTGACTGGAGGATAATGAAAATAGACGAATGGCAGGTGAGGAGTGAGCAGTAATTTGGAACTTCATCCTAAAAGGCCTTGAAGGTCAAACCTTGGACATTCACTTTGTAAAATGTCAGCTTGACCTACTACATGTAGCCAGTGAGGATGTCTAGGGAATTACAAAGCTGGTTTTCCATTTCTATCATGTTTTTCTTTTAAAGTTAGGTTTTCCAAAAGCCTGTGACATTCTGACCTCGGGGAGGTCCTTGAGGCTCAGCTGCTCTTGACTAGACAGTTCTTAAATTTTTGAAGAAGCAAACTTTTTGGTGATGAGGGCACAGAACAGGTCATATTTCTGGAGTTGTCTCCCATCTGAACGAGACGTTCACTGGCTGGGTTTGCCTCCAGCTTCTGCAATGGGTATTTGAGTTATGAAATGTCTGAGCCGGGTAGGAGCCATGATGGGCTGGGTGACTAGTACTGACTTGATTCTTCCTGGTCAGTGGAGGCGTCTCCACACATACCCCTGCCTCCAGCTACAGCAATTGCTCTGTTCCTGTGTGATAGGTTGGAATATCGTGACTGCATTTGAAGCATTTGTCCTTTACTAATAAAAAGGTTGGAACCATTGCTCATTGTAGAGATGGGGAAACTGAGGCACAGGAGAGGGACTAGTGCTGGTGAAGGGAAAGAACCTAGCCTAAAAACTATGGGGCCGTTTTCAACTCTGTACTCTTACCTCGAAATTCACTCCTACAGGAACCCAGGACCTGAAAAGTGACTGACACTTCTCATGGAAATGCAGACCGTCTTGTGTAAGACGCTAGCCCCCCAGCCCCTTCACCGCCACCAGGACTCTTGACTAGTCACTTGAGGATAGGTACAGCAGAGTCAATCCTTCCCATTTCTGGCATTTCTATTGGGGCTACACTAGCCTACCACCTGAGAAAGGTGAGACATCACAAAGGTTCTACCCTCAGGCTGTGACCTTCCCTTCTCTCCAGCCCTGTCAAGTTGTGCTGACATCAATTTTAATGTGGCTGATGATACCGCTGTGTTGACAGTTTGAAGAGGGGAGTCAAGTTACCAGCCCACTTAAGCTTTGGCCAGCCCAACAGTTGCTCTGCAGGAAAACCACCAAGATTTGCAGCAAGTGTAGAAGTTCTTCCCAGAGCCAATTAGGTCAGCTTCATAATCTGACCATGTACTTGATAACTTGTCTCAGTAGTGTTGGAGAGGGTATACAGGGAAAAGAAAATGACCCTTAGCGTCACTCTGATTAAAGGGCTTCACCCTGGGCCACGAGTTCGGGGTGGGGTGGGGGTGGTGTTCATTGTGGCATCACCCCACCCCAGCCCTGGAAAAGCAGGAGTGGAGTTGCGAGGGAGGCCTCAGACAGAATCCAGAGAGCTAGCCCCAGCCTGTCCACTGGCTAGTATTTGACCTTCCTGAGTCACTTCCTTATTATGAGCTTCTAGTTCCTCATCTGAAAATAAGGGAGCTTGCATCTTCGTTCCAGCTGTATAAATTGCAATGGGGTACATTCCCAAGTTCTAACCAGCAACAGGGGTGCTACTTCCAGTTACCTCAGCCCTCCGGAGAAGTAGGTCAGGATTTGATCTGGTGGAAAATATGTCAGCTGTGCTTTGGGCTGACAGAATAAAAAGGCAGACCTGTAGCAGGAGACTAACGAGGCTGTTACAGATAGCTGGACAAGGCTGAATGGGGATTGCACCCCCAGGACGGTGAATGAAGTATTTTCTAAAAACTGCAGTAGGAATACTAGTAAATTGGTTTTACTCGTCTGACTAGTCATTCTGGGAAGTAGCATTACTGTCTCACATTAGCATGAGTGGGATGTATAACTGCTTCAAGTCAGGAAGGGACCAGATGGCCATTTGTCGAGGATTCTTTTTAAATCTTCAAACCCCCTGCAAAATAATACTCTGTAATCCCCATTTTACAGATGTGGAAACAGGGATTTAGAGGTGAAGGGCCTTACACAAAGTCACGTAGCCAGTAAGTGCCTGGCTGGGTCTCCCAATCCAGCTCTGCCCAAGGCCACTTTAGGCTCTTAGCCAGATGTACCTCCTTAGGGCCGTCTGGCTCCTGACTCCGTTCTGTTGAGGAAATTAGTGGACCTGTTTCTTCCTCCTCAATCTAGGAGCAAAGTAGATGCTGGCTAACAAGACTTGGTTACAGAGGTCAGGACAGAGTGAGACCAGCTAAAGTTTTCAGGGTTGGAACCATGAAACGCTTAGGGGTCTGGCAACTACTGACAACGACCACTTGGGTTGGGGAGCTTCAATCCTTCACTTCTTCCTCAGAGAAATTTTCCAGAAAGCTAACTTCAGGGAATAGTTATGTTCCCCTAAGAGATTGAATGTGTCTTGAGGAGTAAACATGAAGTCAGTTATGCCTAACTCTTCGCTGTCATCTTTCCTTTTCTGCACTTGCTCATTCAGAAAATGTTTATTGGGACCTACTAAGTGTGAAGAAATCCTGTGCTTGGTGCTAGGGATACACTAGAAAACTGCAGACCCTGCTCTCAAGGAGCTCCTGGCCCTGTAGGACAGTTACAGTACGTGGCTGTAAGCCACGTAAGGGCAGAGGCCTCATCTGTCTGGTTCACCACTGCATCACTAGGGCTTTGCTCTGGGTTTAGTGCTGAGTAAGTGCTCCGGATGGTTCCTGACCCAAAGGAGATCACAGTCTAGAGGGAACGACGAACGAGAAGAGGCAGTCACCATTAAGGGTAATAAGTAGTTGAAGAAGAGGTTCCTATGGCAGCCCAGAGAAGGTTGTTAGGGAGATCAGAGAAGACTCTGAAAGGAAGTGACTTCTAGGCTGAAGGACCTGCAAAAGGTGGCCCAGCATGGCTCAGTGCGAGGGGGGTAGAGGGTAGAGGTATGGGGAGTGTGCAGGCTGAGGAAACAGCCTGTGCCAAGGCCGGGAGGTGAGAGAACATTATTCTTTAGTGGAACTCAAACTAGTTCAGTGTAGCTGGAGCACAGAATGGCAAAAATTAGGCTGGAGTCCTTGGTCGGAGAAGGCTTTGGAGAAGCCAACTTCAATCAGGAGAGGCTTAGCACAGTCAGGCTGGCTACAGGGGCCCCAGGCCCCAGGGTCTCAGGTCTGAGAACAGTCTCCATCCCCGACCTTGATCCCCATGACCCAGCACTCTGGATACCCTAGTTTCTCCAAAGCTGAGTTCTTCCTTGCCCTCTCCTACCAATAAAAAATCCCTCATTGGTGTTTTAATTTCTTTTAAAGATCTTCCCACATGCTCTCATGCATTTTGACACATTGAACATTGATTCATTATACAAGCAGGAAAAGCAACAGAAAGCACCAGAAACTGGCTTTAAAAAGAACAAGAGTGGAATGAAAATTGCACTCTTCCTCCTTACTATTTATAGTAAGGTAAAGCAGTACTACTTCAATTTGCTGAAAGCTCTTATTTAATCACAAATAACATCAGCCTAACTTGCTATTGTGGGATAATTGTATTTTTAAACATATTTTTTTCCTTTTTTCCCTTTAAACTTAATTTCCACTTATTCACTAATTAAGCAAAACCGTAATGGTTTCTTTAGCCTTAAGTGACCGAGTTATTTTGCTGTTGGGTTTCATTTTCTCTGTAACCAAGGTCTGTTGCTGAGCCTTAGCCAGGTGTGAAAGGTCTTTAAACTAGAGACTTAAAGCACATGCCATCTAGTCTAGCACACCCACAAGGATGAATGAACTCTGCAATTTCTTTCCTTTGATTGCTTCCACCTGGCCTCCAAATATGCACTTCAGAAACTCTCAACTCTAAGACCTCCTCTAGCCCAGGATCCATTTCCATATGTTTTTAACAACTGAACTTTCCCAAGAAAAGGTCTGTTTTCACCCCTTCTGTTTCCTCACTTTCCCTTGGCCACCAAATCTGCTATCAACAGCGGCCCCCAAGTCCCACCAAGTTCTTGCTCATTCTCTTCAGTCTCCTAGACTATGGGCCTTTGACCCTGTAAGTCTCCCCTTCTTAGCACACAATGTCACCTGCTTCTTGTCCCTTTCTCCATTCCTTCCAGGGCAGCTGCACGAGGCTCATCTCTCTGCACACTCTCTCCTTCAGCAGTCCAACCCATCCTTGGGCTTTTCCTCACTCAGCATGGCTCCCAGATCTCTCTCTCCTGCCCAGACCTCTACTGTGAGCTTCAGACCTGCCTTTCCTCCTGCCTGGTGGGCAGTGTCACCCGCATATTTATATCAGCGTGTCCAGAACCTACCCTTCTCACCTTCCACCCAGAGGTGCCTCCTCCTCTCTTTTCTCTTCTTGTTAGTTTTCTCATCAGTTCTGGTAAGTCAAGCTGGGAATCAATATTATTATTTTTTCCTTCAAACTGGCTTCGATTTCTCAACTTTGTCTGCAACCCAACATAGTTGGGTTCCTAGGCTGGGAAGCAATCCAGGGTCCTAGTCCCCAGCTCTGCTTTGGCTTTCTGAATGACGTTGGACAAAGTGGAACTTTTTGAACCTGCTGCCTCTTACATACTAGGGAAAGCTACCACTTATTGAAAGCTAACTGAGTCCAAGTCCTGTGATCAAGGTTTTCTACACTTCATCTGACGAACCTTGTGAGGCGGGTTCTATATAATTTTCCCGTTTCAGAGAAAAAGGCAAGTAACATTCAGAAAGACTAACGTATTCGTGATCAAGAGCCGGTTACTGGCAGGGGCTGGGCTGGAATCAGCACTGTGATTCTAAATCCAGAATCCGTTTCTTTCCATTACACTGTAGGGCGCGCTGTCCCCACGCCCTTGGAAGCTAGACTTAGACTACGCCCTGCGAAGGCAGCCGTCAGCCTTCTTCAGGGAATGTTTGTTCACCGGTACACGTCTAGATCCTGCAATGGTCACGAACCACGCTTCCCAACGGCGAGCCAACACGCCCAGCCTAGCAGGACGCCGGGCTCCTTCCTCCCGCGCTATCACCCTCCTAACGGGTAGCTCCGCCTCCTGCCCCGATTGGCTGGCAGGAGAGAGGCGGGGCCCAACGATTGGCTGCGCAGAGGCCGCGGGCTGACGTGGCGGGGTCGACGTGAGCGCCTGCAGAGCTGCGGACTGAACTGATCTGAGGCGGCGGCGGCCAGACCCACGCGGGGCAATGCCGCTGGAACTGGAGCTGTGTCCTGGGCGCTGGGTGGGCGGGCAGCACCCGTGCTTCATCATTGCCGAGATCGGCCAAAACCATCAGGGCGACCTGGACGTGGCCAAGCGCATGATCCTTATGGCCAAGGTGAGGGGAGCGCCCTGGAGGAGAAGCAAGCCGGAAGGGTGCGGGGCCTGGGGATGGCCGGTCTGGGAGAGGGGGGTCCCTCCACCCCGCTCTGTAAAGGGGCGGGGCCGCGGGGAGCCGGGACCCTCTGCCTCTAGCTTGCCAGGGTCATTTCACAATCTTTCGAATTCTCTTTTTCATCCCTCCACCCTGACTTGCAATTGCCTCCCCGACCATCCCTTCTTGGTGGCAGAATGATCTTTCTAAAACACAGATTTGATCAGGTCGTACCCCTGCCTGGCACCTTCAGTTGTAACCCTTTTCCAACATATTCAGAAAGAGTCAGGAGGCTTTGGCTAGAAATAAATGACAAAGATTTATTCAAGGGTCTTAGAGTTTGGAAACGCACTTAGGCAAAAACCCAGAAGTGTTCCAAAGAAGAAAGGAAAGTTAAGAGTTCTTATAGTAAAGTCACATCCTTGAGAATAATCAGTCCTGCATCCTTAGCACTTGGCTTGGTCCAGGACACGTCAGTTGGATGTCAGGTTGTCTGGATGATAGATGCCAGGAATTCTGGTCATGTCCTAACTCCTTAGGGAATAGGCAGCGAGTTATCTGCAGGTTTGATGTATGTCGGCATTGATCCAACGAACAAAGTGTGTTGTACAAGGTGTGATTAAACAATATGGTGAATGTTTAAATAAAAAAAAAATTACAGTAAAAGACACATTGCCATTAATCCCCCTCAAAATACTCCCCCTCATTTTGAGCACACTTATCCCATCATTCTTGACACTTTCTGAAGCAGTTCTGAAAGTCCTTTTTTTGTGTCTTTAGTTGCACTGTCATGGCTGCCTCGATGTCCTGAATCATTTTGACTTTGGGGAAGAGCCAGAAGTCGCATGGTGCCAGATCTGGTGAATAAAGTGGATGAGGACACACTGTAATGTTTTTATTTGACAGAAATTGCTGTACCAGAAGCAATGTGTGACATGCAGCGTTGTCATGATGGAAGATGATTTACAGCACACTTTAAAACACAACTTCTCTCAACCGTAGCTCATACCCGACTAACTGTACCAAACAAGTTGAAACTTGTCACACACTGTTACTAAGGTTTGACATGCTGCTTCCCGTATTGAAGATCCCTGCCTTTCTGTTGGATGGCCCTTGGCAGCAGCATTCACCGTATTTTGAGATCACAATGGGAAGGATCTGTGTCACATATTGCTTCTGGTACAGCAATTTCTGTCAAATAAAAACATAGTGTGTCCTCATCCATCTATTCATGAGATCTGGCACCCTGTGACTTCTGGCTCTTCCCCAGAGTCAAAATGACCATGAAAGGTAAAGGTTTTGAATCAATTCAGAACATTGAGGCAGCTACAACAGCGCAACTAAAAACACTCAGGAAAGAGGACTTCCAGAACTGCTTCAGAAAGTGGCAAGAATGATGGGATAAGTGTGTTTGATGTGAGAGAGAGTATTTTGAGGGGGATTAATTACAATGTGTCTTTTACTGTAATCAATTTTTTAATTTAAACATTCACTGTAATTTTTTATCACACCTCGTATCTCTAGGTATTGATGCAGGACTGGAAAGTTCAAAAATTTAAGTTCCCAGGCAAGTGCAGATAAGAAAAAGAATCATTTTCCTCATGCGTCAACCTTCTTAATACTAATAATTTAGCAGTTTGGTTAAAATGACTCCGTATTATTTTTCTCTGTCTTCACTTTCCTCACCTTTAACATAGCCTTCAAGACCTTGATGACCTGGCCCCTTCCTACCTGTCATTTTTCATCTCAGACATCTTCCAGTGACACTGAATTACTTCCCAGAATTTTTGGAAGTTCTGGAAGTTGCTGTGGTCTTTCTCACCTGCCATTTGTTGTGTTTGGAATGTGAACTGGTCAAATGCCAGGACACTGGGTTCAAATCCTGACTCCAGCACTTACCAGTTATGTGAACGTAGGCGAGTTACTTAATCTCTGTGAGCCTCAGTGCCTCATTTGAAAACCAGACTTGATAATAATAGTACTTGCCTAAGAGTTACAAGGATCAAATGAGATAACTCATGTAAAGCTCGTAGCACAGTACTGGGCATATGAGGTTCAATACTGTCATGTTCCACATAACGATGTTTGGGTCAAAGAGAGTCAGCAGTGGTCCCGTGAGTTTATGATGGAGCTGAGAAATTCGTATTGCCTAGTGACACTGTAGCCATTCTAATATCATAGGGCAATGCTACTTATATGTTTGTGGTGATGCTGGTGTAAGCAAACCTGCTCAACTAATTACATAAAAGTATAGTTGACCCTTGAAGAACGTGGAGTTAGTCCCCCACTCCCACCCCACTGCAGTCAAAAATCTAAGTATAACTTTGACTTCTCACAAAACTTAAGTGACTCTCCGTATCCACAGGGGATTGATTGGTTCCAGGACCCCCGCTGATACCAACATTCTGGATATTCGCATCCCCTATTTAAAATGGAAGAACAATGCACATAGTCAGCCCTCCTCATCTGTGGATTGGTTGAGTCCATGGATGCAAAACCTAGGGATACAGAGGGCTGACTGTATATTTATTGAAAAAATTCTGCATGTAAGTGGACCCACATAGTTTAAACCCATGTTGTTAAAGGGTCAGCTGTATAGCACCATTACGTACAGTACATAATACTTGATAATAAATGATTATATCACCGGTTTTTGTGTTTACTATACTTCTTATCATTATTGTAGAGTGTATTCTTTGTACCTATTTTTTTTAAAGTTCGCTGTAAAAGTGTGCTGTGCCAGCAGCAGCTTCATACATCTATTTATCTTGTTTCTTGATTGCATCATTTTATCTCGTGCTTGATTTGATCCTGTGTTGTTTTGTACAGTAACATGCTGTATAGGCTTGTGGCCAAGGAGCAAGGGGCTATGCCTGCGTATAAAGTAGGCTCTGCCATCTAGGTTTGTATAAGTACACTCTGTGCTGTTCACACAAAGATGAAATTGCCGAGGGAGACATTTCTCAAAAAATAAATCTGCTTGAATGACTGTAAATGTTCATGATTAGGTTTTATTTTAGTCTTTCAGGACTAACTGCTTTTATGGAACCTACTGAATCATAAAAATACCTTTAAAGAGTAACAGTTGCTAACATTTTTTAGTGCTTATCCATCAGCTAATTGGGTTAAGTGCTTTACATGTACCATCTCACTTAATTCTTACAATGGTGCGAATGCTGTTGGTCTCATTTTAAAAGGCTCAGAGAAGATAAGTGACTTGTCCAAGGGCACACATATAGTGAATAATGGATATCAGAGCTTTGCTCCTATCTGCTGGGCTCTGAGTTTTATACTGTAACATTGTTTTCTAAGGGGAAATTCCTGCTCTTCATTAAAGCAACAACCTGTTTTTCTGAGGAGGTGTACCCTCTGAATGCTGAAGTTGTAAAAATACCTAGAGGTGTTAAAGACATGGAAATAAAGTTACATTTTTTCTCTTTTTCTCTTGATTTTGAAAGATTGTTGGGGGGGGAGGGGGAGAAGAATGAAGACGTTGAGGCTAAGTTATAGTAGAAAGCACTGGACAAGAATCAGATATCATTTACTAGCTGAATAATCTTGGGCAGGTGACTTTTCCTCTCCAGACTTCAGTTTCATTTGTTTTACAATATGTACATTTTAAATTTAAATTAGTGGAATTTTTTGAAATGTTTATGTTTTAGGATTTTTTTTTTTTGGTCTTAGTTGCCAAATGGAGTCACATTTTTGTCCAGTGTGTTATGTACAAGCTGGCTTGTTCATATAATGAATGTTTGCGATTTTAAAAGTTGAGTTCATTCAATCATTTTTATTTTATTAAAACAAAGCTTATTGTATATATGAAAAGAAAGCTTCTTATAATTAGAGATTTGCTAACTGAATATACTTTTAACTTTTAAATTTTGATGCAAAGGGAGCATCACACCTTGGCTCGTCCTGGAGTTCTGCTGCTTGTTTTTTTGCCGGTAAAGAAGAAGTAAAACCTTGAACCAAGAAACCATGAGTATAATAGTAAAACAGAGACAGTAATTGTGTTTTTCTGAACCTAGAATTCACCATAGCATGACACAGATAAGGAAATCACTCATTTTTAGGAAAGAAGCTGAAAAGAGAAGAAGAGGAACCCATTCTCAGGTTACCCCTGTTGTCCTGTGGAATGTAGTAGACCTTTATCTGACCTTTATCTTGTCTTTAGTAGTATCTGCTACTTCACTTTTATCATCTTCCTGTAAAGGGAAGATTTGCCCAGATGAAGACAAGCTTTTTAACTTCTTGGGGGTTAAGTTTACTTCTTGAAATAAAGGTGAGAAGCAAAGGGAGCCTGAGGGACACTCTGTGAAGACCTCAGCTTGCTGGAGGCCTGGGCGTAGCAGGGGTCCAGGCTGCTGTCCTGGGCCAGGACACACATGGTCTGTAGCCTTTTGGAAAGCGATCTGGCTGGCTCTGCTGGAGACTCATTGTGCCCTCTGGTCAGGTCACTCTGAGCCTTGGGACCTTCATCTAGACAATGAGAACTGTGTTACCCAATGTCACTTTCAGTTCTAAGGTTCTTTGAACTGCTTTCCAGTGTCCAGTCCTGACTATGCCATCTTGTGGTTTTCCCAGGAGTGGAAGCAGCATTCTTAGCGCAAACATTTCTGGAGTCAAGGTTTTGAACAGTATGAATACCTCTGTGTGTACAGAAGTGTCAGTAAACTGAGATATTAGAGGAGTTGCCTTAATGTTTCTATTGAGTGTTTTTTAAAAACAATTTTGAGAGATTGGAGGCTGAGTGGCAATAGAATTATAGCTTTTATAGCTAGACAATCCAGCTTTTCTATTATAGCTTCTGTTCAGTCAGGCTGGGGCATTTCTAAGTTTCGTTTATTTGCTTTTTACCCCAGAACCTCTTGTTCAAACAAGATATCATGCAGTAAAGCACAAGTGCAAAATGGCTAAAAGCAGAATTGTTCCTTTGTTTCCTGCCCTGGTAAGGGGCTCCTCAGAACAGTTACAGGTCCCGGAGCTAGCCCAAAGCAGTTATTTGTATAGATAAAGAAACTGAGTCCAGAGACAGCAAGTGATTTATACAAGAGTTAGGCTCAGATTCTGGGTTTTTTTCTCCTGAATTCTAGTCCAGGGTTCATTTTACTATCCTCTGCTTAGTTACACAACTTAATAGCTTCCTAAACGGTTTGATTAATTATTTTTAATGTTACAACATAAAGCTCTCTAAAAAGCCCGTTGCTTTTTTTCCTTTTAAGGGGAAAGCCCCATCCCTGACCTTTGCTTCCTTTCAGACTTTTTGCTTCTCCTGTTCTTCGTGTTTGGAGGTTCTTAACACCTCTGTAAATCAGTATTGTTTTTAAAGATAATGGTGTCATAGCAGTTTCCCCAATATTTCTCTTCTCTCTGAGAATCCACGACAGGTCATTGAAAAGAGCCCTAATCTGTGTTGCAGGAGTGCGGGGCTGATTGTGCCAAGTTCCAGAAGAGTGAGCTGGAGTACAAGTTTAATCGGAAAGCCTTGGAGAGGCCGTACACTTCGCAGCATTCCTGGGGGAAGACGTATGGGGAGCACAAACGCCACCTGGAATTCAGCCATGCCCAATACAGGGAGCTGCAGAGATACGCCGAGGAGGTTGGCATCTTCTTCACCGCTTCTGGCATGGATGAGGTGAGCCCTCTGCCGCTCTGTCACTGGCCACTTTAGCAGACCCAAGGGGCAGCGGGTGGTCTGCTGGCTTTTGGCTTAGAACCAGCTCCAGCACTTGCTCACTTTAGACTTTTCTGTGCTTTCTGGACCTAGAGCTACCCATGGCATTAACCAGATAAATGCCCAGCTAAATGGAAGGCCAGAGGCAGCAGTGGCCCGATGAGAGTTTGTGGGAAGAGCACCATAGTTTTCCAAACAACTTATGTCTGGGAGTAGAGTGCAGCCACGCTGGAATCTCAGAGTCCCTCAAGCTTGTGGGAGACCCCCACTGGGCCAGTTTTCCCCCAGTGAGAAGGGGCCTGGATTAGGAGTCAGGAAAAGTCAGTTCTGACAGGTGTCTACCCTTGCTGAGTGGCCTTGGCTGATTTAGGTGGGGTGGCATTTGCGTCATCCAGAAGGGAGTGGCACACAGGCTGGCCATGCTGACATCCTGGAAGAGTCTAGCTGGTGCCAGGTCTCGGGTCCCATCTGCTCTGTGACCTGCCTCTTCAAGATTCCTTCACATGCTCTTTTTTATAAATGTAAAACATTTTTAATTGTAAAAAGAATACCACAGAAAGTTTAGAAAACAGGATACGGGGGGGGGGGGGGGGGGGAACGTGACCCATAATCCCTACAGCGTAGCTCTTTTTATTTATTTCCTCCTGAAGTCTTTTTATACACTATTTTATTACCTGGTTTTTATATTTGTGAATATTTAGTTCCATGTATGTTTTTCCCAGTTCACATTATACCACAAGCTTGTACCCATAGCTTGTTTTTATTCCAGCTTTTTTGAGATCTAATTGACATACAACTCCCCACATGCTTAAAGATTTTAGTGGCAGTGTAATGTTTATTTTGAGGATTTAGAAGGTACATAACCATTTCTCTACTTTTGGACATTCAGTTTTTTATGCTTATAAATAATAAACTTTGCAGAAATGGATCACTAGATGAAACCTAAGAACATTTGTGTGGCTCTTTTAATCAACCAGAATATTTAAAGTGACCCCAGTTCATTCTCTAGGCCTCTGACCCTTTGTGCCACAGTTCCAATCCCAAAATATGTCTGTAACTTGAGACCAAGGAAGCATAAGGTTAGTGTAGGCCATTCGTAGTTTAAAAATGGGTGGGACGGCAGAGAACCTGGGCCTCTGAGCAACTTGACAAGTCTAGGCTTCCGTTCTGTAGCCCAAATTCATTCCTTCATTCACAGGATTGATAAGCATGACATTCTTCAGATCTAGTTGTGTGTTTAACAATCATAATTTCTTACTTTTAATTATATGTTATAGTTTACAAAATGTCTTCACATACAGTGATATGGTTTATCCCTGCTGTGCCCCATTTTACAGATGAAGAAACGGAGGCTCAGGAGGGCTGGGAAGTTTGTACAGTGTCACACAGCTGGGAAGGGGTCTTGAAGGCAGATCTGTAGCCTGCCTGGCTCAGCATGCTTTCTACTGTCCCTCAGCTGCCACCTGGGCATCAGTCCAGGTGTGTGTGGCTTCCCAGCACTTAGCAGAGCTTTGGGCTTCCCCTCTTCTCTTTGCCACTCTTACATTGGTAGCTGCTAGATAGTCTCTGGGTCTGAGAGCTGCCCCAGGGACAAGGGGACATTCTTTAGGAAAACCTACCTAAAGAAGTTGCTTAAAGCTATTGCTGGTTTTTAAGCAATTGAAATGGTGAGGCAGGGGCCTCACTCCATGTCCAGTTCCAAATCTGAGAACTGGGTTTGCCCAAAGTCAGTAAGAAGTGGTGACACATCAGAAGGGAATGGGTAAGTCACGTAGGTGTCAACAACAAAACCGACAGCCCAATAAGATATTTCAGGGATGTTACTGTGCTACTCACAGCCTGGGAGAGTTTCTGAGATTGTGTATGGTGTCCTCTAAAGACAGAGAATTGTTTTTTAACAGACAAATCAGAAGGTTTGCCTCTGGTTAAATAGTAATCTGTCTATATTGTTCTTTCAAAGACCTGCTGTTCTTTCAAAGTGCTGGTCACTTGGAGGACAGCAGGATGGAATTCAGGCTTCGTGGCCTAGGAACCAAGCATCCTGGAACGGGGCATTTTTTTCTGATCCCACCTTACATAGTTCTTCCTGAGGGAATTCTTCCTGTGGCCCTGCTTGGTGCAGGTCTCCACCCGCCCTGTTACGTTCTCCTAGTGCTCTTTGCTTCTGTAAGGATGTGTTAACTGTCACTCCTTCCTACCCGACTGTTAGTCCCACACATCCCTGGTGCCTGGTGCGCAGTAGAATGAATGAATGAGCCAAACTAAAGAGCTAGTGGCTTTTATCAGATCCTGAAAGGATCTGTAAGTCAAAAAAGGTTAAGTAGGAAAGAGTGTGGGTCTTAGGATCAGAAAGGTACGTGTTGTTTCTGGTTCTGCCACTAACTAGCTGAGTGATCAAGAATAAGAATCTTGAACACTTCTTGAGTGTTTCTGATACACCAAGTTCTGTGCTAGGTATTTTTAATGTATCAACTCCTTTATTCCTCTTAACAACCCCTTGAGATAGGACAATTGTTATCCCCATTTCACAGATGAGGAAAGTAAAGCACAGAGAGGGTATTGATAGCTACTGATCAGCAGAGGCTGATGTGGACCCATGCGGACTCAGGTGGACTATAGAGCCTCCCCTCCTGACCACACGCTTCCTGCATCTCCCCAGGCCTGTTTCCTCATAGGAAAAGGGCACGGGGGTAGAATAAAAACACCCAGTATGCAGGCTTATCCTGTGGAGTAGGTGAGACCATATATGTAAAGCACACGGCTCAGGGCAGGATCATGTCTGTGTGTTTACCGCCGTGACCCCAGATCCTGGTGCAGTGTCAGCCCATAGTATGTGCTTAGTAAATATCTTGCTAGAAGGAAGTTCATACCCAGGAAGTGGCATTGTTTTCATTACTTGCTTGTTTTGAGTATCGTGGGGTTCAGAACCTTGTGGAAGATTTCTCTTTGGCAACTGCCTGTAGGACTCAGACACTCAGGGACAGCCAAATGCTCATCCACACAGGGCAGGTTTGGGTTTAGGAAACTACTAATTGTTCTTGTGCCAAATGTGAGTAGACTTAAAAGTCCTGGGCAAAACTTTTGATATGAACTGATTTAGTAACGAGTCATTAAGTAGACAGATTTGTCTTGCAGGACCCATAAACAGGCTCTAGAGAGAATTTCCAAAGAAGGGTACAGTTGGATCCCTAGTATTGTCTTGGGAATAAGTGTACAGCCTTTCCCAGAGTAATTACTTTGAGAAGTACTTTCATTTGGAGGACTAAGTCCTGACCTGTTTGTTAAAAATAATTAGTCTCAGTGGCTTAGTGATTCTCCCCCACCACCACCATATAGTTGCTTCCTCAAGACATTGTTTTCCTAAAACCTGAGCATACCTAGCATTGAGTCCAAAGTAAGGAGAAATGGAAGAAATGTCATCCGGGAATTTCACTGAAGTGACAGCTAAAAACAATAACAAACCGAAATAACAAAAAATAAACAAACCAAAGAGTATGGCAGCGGTTCTCGAAGTGTGGTTCAGGAATTCATGAGATCTTTCAGAAGGTCCACAAGGCCCAAACATCTTTGTGCTCCTCAAATGTTATTTGCCTTTTTCACCGCCACTCTCTTGCAAGTGTATAGTGGCATTTTCCAGAGGCTGTGTAATGTGTGATGAGAGCGTCCCTCTGGCAGTGGTTAATGAAAGGTGGGCTATATGTTCTTTTTTTTCTAATAATAGTTTTATTGACATACCGTACAATTCACCCAATTAAAGTATGCAATTAAAGTTTTAGTGTATTCATAGAGTTGTGTGACCAAAAACACAGTTTTAGACCATTTTTATCACCCCAAAAGGAAACACTGTACCCATTAGCAGTCATTCCGCATTCTAATTCTCCCAGCCCGAGGTAAGCACTAACCTGTTTTCTGTCTGCAAATTTGCCTATTCTGGACAATGCATATAAATAGAATCAGACTCTGGGTGGACCTTTGTGACTGGCTTCTTTCACACAGCGTCATGTTTTCCAGGTTCATCCATGTTGTAGCACGTATCAGTGACATCTGAATAAGATCAGTGGACTCTGTCAGTGTCACTTTCCTGGTAGTTTTGTAAGCTGTTACCAGTGGGAGTTACTGGGTGAAGTGTACTTATGATCTGTCTGTGTTATGTCTTATAGCTACGTGGGAAACCATAATTACAGAATGAAGAATCTATATAAACAAAAGCTCTGTAGAGTCCTTAGTAATTTTTGTGAGTGTAAACACCAAGACGTGTGGGGCCCCATGCGGAATGGCGCAGCCCCAGGCGGTGCTGCCCACTGGTCAAGTGCATGGACCGTGGGGTCAGGTGTTGAGATTAAGGGTCTGCTTGTCACTCGGCTGTGTCGGGGTGTCCTGTGGGGCGTATTGGACGTCTCAGTGCTTCCGTGTCTTCCGCTGTAAAGTTGGTTAGTACCTGAGCCCATTTTATAAAGTTGTTAGGAGGATTAAGTGTGACCATTCACATAAAGCATAGCGCACAGCCAGCACTCAGCAAACAACAGCTGTAGTTGAGGAAAACAACCTAGGCCGAGGGTCTGGACGTCTGGGTTCTTGCCTTGTTCTGCTCTAAGTTAATCTCAGTGTGAGCTTGCAAGTCCCATCCCTGCTCTGGGCCCCCATTTCCTCCTATGGATGTGAACAAACCACTGTCCAAAGTCTCTCCTGGCTCTGATGTGCTGAGCCGTCGTAGGACCAGAGGAGACGTCACTACAGTGACGTAACACCTGGAGTGAGGACTTTCCTGCTCAGTCCATGTCTGCAGGCACCTGAGCTCCCAAATGCGGACTCAGGAGACAGGGCACCTCTTTGCATCTGTGAGGCTGCTTAGGAAAACTCACTTTAGGTTATTTGTTCCCAGGCGGCTTCAAGGTGAGAAGCAGGAGCAGTTAGGAGATAGATAGGCGCCTAGGTGTTGGGAGTTGGGGGCTGCTTCTTGGCCTGCACCCCTTTGGCTTCCCAGGAAGCACTTCTGTGTGGGGTATAGAATGTGTGCTGTGCAGCCATCCTGAGTTCAGGTCCAGGTGCTGACACTTACTATGTGGGCTCGGGCTCATCATGGTACCTCTGAGCCTCAGGCGTCCCCTCTGTAAAAATGGGGTAATAAAGATGCCCACCCACAGGGCTGTGGTAGGATTCAGTGAGATAAGACTGTGGGGTCCAAGGGTAGTGCAAGACCTGCGTCCACTGCTTGACAGCTTTTCTGTTACTTAGAACCCTCCGGAGTTTTTCTGCTCTACACGATCTGGGCAGGGAGACTCCTCTGTCCTAGGAATGCCATTTGTTCCCAGCTGGTCTCCTGACTGACTTGGGCACAGGAGGGGAAATGCATTGTTAAGAACCTTTACAAGAGTTAATTTGCTTTGCCAGCCAGGCCCCTTTGCTGAACTAGCACGTCCTGTCTACCCAGCAGTTAAAAGTGGGTTGGTCCCTTGTTCCGTGTTTACCTGGCAAGTGGCTCTGGGTATTTAGCCAGCCTAATTTCCTTATGGACATAAGTGCTTCTTTTCTCGGCTCTGCGCTCTGCATGCTGTCCTAGGGTGTTCTTTGTTTGCTAAGGAAAGGTGAGGGTGTGGCAGCCCCTCAGGGCACCTGGTCAGAGCTGCACAGGGTATGTGGACCTGGGCTGAACCGAGCAGAGCCTTTGGTGTTAGTGGAGAGTTCTGTTCAGAAAGCCCATGGAAGCCGATGGAGGTGGCCCTGAAGGACCCGCTGCCCTCGCACACAAGTGGCCCATCCTACGAGAGCGGCCCTTCCCTCCCAGCTCCACCTCCGCTTTCCTCCTCCCTTCCTTTCCTTTCCCAGCACTGCAGTGGGCCCCTTTTGCCCCCCCTTGCTCCCTCCCCCAAGGCGTGGTGCACTCTAACGGCAGGGGCTGAGGGCACCTTCCCCTCTCCATTCCTCACCCTGAGCAGCTCTCCAGCACCCCTTCTTCTCCCCAGTCATCACCATGGGCTTCTGTTTCCTTTCCTATAAGATCCCAAAACTAAGGGGAGTGGAAGGGGCTTTAGAAAAATCCCAGCTCCTCTCTTCTGTTACCTCTTAGATCAGTGGGCCCCAAAGTTTCTCACAGGACATGAAATGGAAAGGGGATTCTGGGCACACATTGTCAATCTTCATTAATGAATTTAGAATCAGTAAAGCCCCTCCCCCCAAATAAACAAGAGTTCTGAATTTAAAAGCTTGGGAAACACGGGGGTAGAAAAAGCTGGACAAGTGTATTTACTGGGACCCTGTAAGAGGGAGCTCTGGCAATGCAGCATTTCACCCAAACCAGTTTGCTGGTGGGACCCTTTTCTGTGTTTTTAACCCAGTTGAGTGCCCAGGGAGGGTCATACTGGCTAAGTTCTTTTCGGGCCAATTCCTTTCAGGCCTTTTGCTGTGGGGTGGGCGGGAGGGGAAATTGAGAGGCTGCCTGGCTGCGTCGCATCCCTAGATAGAAGGGGAATGGACAGCTGGGTGGGCAGGTCTAGGGGAAGCCAAGGAGCCCACAGAAAGAAGGGGGCCACTGGAGCTGATGCAGCCTGAGTTGGCCGGGGCACCCGGAGGGAAGGCTAGCATCACCCCAAGACTGAAGTTGGCGCCCTTTTCAGAGATCAATCTGAAATGACAGTTTTCTGAATGGCCACTAGGTGGGGATGGTTCCCAGGAAGACTGCAAAATGATGCGAGTCTGTCTATTCCTTCCCAGCAGGAATTTGCCCCCTTTTCCTCACTTGAAAAGTGTGGATTTTACAACTTCCGTAGGTAAGCTTTTATGAAGTGCTTTTTCTGCATTGGATCCTTCCTTGCCCCTGCTCGCTCTGCACCTCTCCTGAATGGGCTTAGATGTCTCTGTATGCCCTTGGGGACTTTTCCATCAGGAGCCACTCTCTCACAAGTTGAAAATTATATAGAAGAAAACTTAACATAGGGGTTTCCCTCTGAAAATATTTTCAGACCTAGTCCTCTGAAAATAGAAAATACTCTCTTTATCTGCCAGATAGCGTGAAAAGGGTGAGAAAATTTGACTTTGTTCAATAAACATTTAAACAGTGTTTTTCAGTTCCATTCTAGGGCTGCTTAACAGTGTAAGACACATAAACAGGAGAGAGTGAGCTAGAAAAATACAGAAGGGGAAGAGATAAGTAGAAGGGAGGAGTCAGCAAGAACTGCAGCAAAGGTGGCTTAGCACACTTGGAGGTAAGTGGCGCTCGGGCCACACTGGTCAGCGTCTCTTGGACAAAGGGGGTTGCAAACTGCCCTTGAACTGTTCATTGGCTGCTTAACCTCTCTGTATGGCTCTCCAGCAGCTCTAACAGATACATTATTACAGGACTTACATATGACGAAAATTATCTTCTGATGCAGCCACCGTGATTGGAGTAGCTCATCACCTGCTAGGAAGATGGACGAAGCTCAGGCCCCAGGGGGTTGATTTAAAGACCCTGTTGGCAGAATGACCTTTTCACACTGTTCCTTATCACCCCGGTGCCTTTTGGATTTTCAGGATGGTAACCTAGCTCCTTGCTCCTCGTAGGATGATTCACAGAGCAGCAGCCTTGGCATTGCCCAGGAACTTACTAGAAATGCAGACTCTCAGGCCCTACCCTAGACGTTCAGTCAGAGTTTGCATTTCATTCGGATAAGATCCCTGGGAGCTTCGTGTGCTGAATTTAAAGCATAGAAAGCACTGACCTAGCCCATCAAGTCTTCCAAACTCACTTCTGAAACCTAGGCAGTATTTTAGGATAGATAGAACAACTTAGATGTGTGGGGACATTGATTCTCTCCACTTCTGATTTTCAACGTCAATTTTTTAAAAATAGTAGTAAGTGGTAGTTTTTCAGGGTCTTGTAATTTGACAGCAAACTGAGATTTTACTCCTTAAACTGTAAGTGGCCTACTGATTTCCTTCAGCACGTGCTTGCTGACACTTCCCAATCTCCTGAGTCTTACTGATGACTCCCAGATAAGGACAGTGGAAGGCCCTACATAGGTGACCTCAAGCCGTGATGTTATGTCAACACAAAAAGCGACTGAGGTTCCTTTTTTCTGTGGGTGGCATGGTTTGAGGTCTGAAAGGGCTTGGATTTGATGGGCCCTGCCAGCTGTGGATCACTGTGTCAGGGCTGGGCCATAAAATGCTCCGTTTTTTCCTCTTTTGGCAAGGACTGAAATGGCCTTTCTTCCTGGCTTTTTGGTCCTGTGTAAAGGGTAAGGCCTTTGAGGGATGTTCATTTTCTCACTTGCCTTCACTGCCTGGTTTTCTGGGTCAAGATTAGGTCATAACCCGTTTGCATTTGTTCACTAGGCTCTGGGGCCCCAGGCCCCTGGGGAAGAAGATCTGGCCAGGCTTCTGATTCTTTTCCAGACTGAGTAGCCAGCGAGGGCCAGCATACAATGTTTGCTGGACAAATGGATGGGTGGCTCTGAGTGAAAGAACGTTTGAATTTGAATGAAATCTTGGACTGCTTTCACGTTGTTGGGAGCGCTCAGTCCCACTTGCTGGTGTGAGGAGGGGATTTCCTGTTTGTATGTGGCTCCTCGCCAGTCTTGAGGGCAGTGTTTTTGAACAGAGGTGAAAAAAGCTCCTTTGATTTTTGTAGATGGCAGTTGAGTTTCTGCATGAACTGAATGTTCCATTTTTCAAAGTTGGATCTGGGGACACTAACAATTTTCCTTATCTGGAAAAGACAGCCAAAAAAGGTGAGTGTTTAATTGTTGTCATAAAATCTGGGGGAGTCCAAATCATGTTTTTACTTCTTTAGTGATAACTAAAGGAGTCTCATGAAAACAGACTTTATTTAGAAATCTCTTTTCAATTGACATGTACTTCCACTTTTTCATGTGCTGACTTGAAAGGGAAGAAATTAAGGATGACAGTTGTTACAAGAATGTAATTAAACATTATTTTTAATTTATAACACATTGTATGAAATTGAGGATAGGACACTGTATATAAAGCGTATTAGAGGAAGCTCTGCCTTTGAGAACTATTCTGTAGGTGTACTATCTAATGTCTGCACGTGATAGTTGGTAAGGTGGTTTTACAACACGAATGATCTCATTTGATTCTCACAATCACCCGGGGACTGAAGCAGGTCATATAATTATGATGCTTTAGACTTACTTCGTAGATGAGGCATCTGAGACCTCACAGCCAGTAAGTGGCAGCCCTGGGCCTCACACACAGTCATGCTCTTTAATCTGGGGTCTGTGCTGACCCTACCTCACCTCTTAATCCAATGAGATGTTCCTCTTTCTCTGAGGAGTATGAAATTCCTCTGACTCCTTCATTCAGTTCACTTCACTAAATGATAGTGTTGGCGGGCGAGGGGCGTCTACAATAACCACGGTCGAGGGCAGGAACCCACCGAGCTCACCTCTGTTCCTCCACAGTGGCTGGCAGTGTTTGAGAGATGTTGTGGAGGCCAATTGAATGATGAGACCAGCAGTTGGGGTGTGCTTGAGGGAGAGTCAGAACCCCTAAAGAGAAAGTGACGATGGTGTTGGTGTTGGGTCACTCAGGCCGCCCAATGGTGATCTCCAGCGGGATGCAGTCGATGGACACCATGAAGCAAGTCTATCGGATTGTGAAGCCCCTCAACCCCAACTTCTGCTTCCTGCAGTGCACCAGTGCCTACCCGCTCCTGCCGGAGGACGTCAACCTGCGCGTCATCGCGGTGAGCTGGAGGGAGGGCCGTTATCTCCTTGGGCCGCTGCAAAATGGCTTTTTTTTAAAAAAGATTTTATTGGGGAAGGGGAACAGAACTTTATTGGGGAATAGTGTGTACTTCCAGGCCTTTTTTCCAAGTCAAGTTGTTGTCCTTTCAATCTTAGCTGTGGAGGGCGCAGCTCAGCTCCAGGTCCAGTTGCCCTTGCTAGTTGCAGGGGGCACAGCCCACCATCCCTTGCGGGAGTCAAACCGGCAACCTTGTGGTTGAGAGGACGCACTCCAACCAACTGAGCCATCCGGGAGCTCAGCGGCAACTCAGCTCAAGGTGCCGTGTTCAATCTTAGTTGCAGGGGGCAGAGCCCACCATCCCTTGCGGCAAAATGGCTTTTATTGGACCATGTACTGTGGGGAAAATGTCGCCTTTTTACAGCCAAAATTCTGACCACCTTGATGTGCTTTGGTTTTTTGTTTGTTTTTGTTTTGTTTTTTTAATTAAAGTTTATTGGGGTGACAATTGTTGGTTAAAGTTACATAGATTTCATGCATACAATTCTGTATTACATCATCTATAAATCCCACTGTGTTCACCACCCAGAGTCAGTTCTCCTTCCATCACCATATATTTGATCCCCTTTACCCTCATCTACCTCCCCCACCCCTTGAGGTGCTTTGGAATTGGAACATCCTTTGACAATCTTGCTGTTATAGAATCAAGTTAGAACCAACTGTGCAGCTAAGGGAGCAGACACATTCTAAAGAGGGTGATTGTTAATTAAATTTTCTTAAAACCAATCTTAATTTTGCACATTTTAGAGTTTAAGGTGGAGTCCTCACAGTTTTCGATATACATTTTTTTCGCTCATGTGTGACGGCCGTCAGAGGTTCCTCTTCTGTGAATTGCTGGCCTATGTCCTTTCTTAGTGCATTGTCTTTTTTTGTATGTGTGGTAAAATGTACGTAACATGAGGTTTACCATCCTAGCCATTTTCAGGTGGCTAGTTCAGTGGCGTTCAGTACCTCCACCTTGTGCCACCATCACCACTGTCCATCTCTAGAACTTCTTCATCCCAAACTGAAAATCAGCCCAGTAAATACTAACTGCCCATTTCTCCCGCCCTCAGCACCTGGCAGCCACCATTCTGTCTCTATGTATTTGACTACTCTAGGTACCTCATATAGGTGGAATCATACACTATTTGTCCTTTTATGTCACCTTCCTTCACTTAGCATAATGTCTTCGAGGTTCATCCGTGTTATACAGTATGTGTCATCACTTCATTCCTTTTTAAGGCTGAGTAACAGTCCATTGTGTATATACGCCACATTTTGTTTACCCATCAGTTGATATACATTGTGGATGTGTCCACCTTTTGGATGTTGTGAATAATGCTGTTAGGAACATTGGTGTACAAATCTCTTTTTGTTTTTGTTTTTTTCATATTGAATTGTAGGAGACCTTCATGAAACTTCTGGCTTTTCCTGCTCTGTGTTATGTGCCAGCTCTGTTATTTTCTACCAGTAATTCTGAGCATCCCTGAGGCTCAGACTAGTTACAGTGACGGCCTTGAGGGAACTGGTTAGAATGACAGCCTTGAGGGAGCTTTTCCTTTCCCAGGATTTGTCTACTCAAATTCAATCAGTTTATAGATGGTGAAGTCTAGTCCCAAAGGGAAAAGAACTTACTTGCCTGGGATCTCACAGTAGCTCGGTGGCAAAGCTGGGACTGGAATCCTTTGTCTCTTACTGTCTCAAGCCAACTCTATCAGTTTCTCCTGGTAGCAATTGAAACTTAACTTAATTAGGAATGTATGTATGTAATTATCATACAAAAACATTATGGTAATATTAGTGTAATTCTAAATATGTGTATATATGAGGTGTGACAGTTAAGTTTGTGAAACTAATTATCTGACCTCATATACACACATAATCCTGAAATGGCAATTAACCAGTTTTATATTTTCCTTTGAGTACAGTATTTGACATTTTTTGTGATAATGTAAGCTTTTGTACATGTTGCTATGCAGTCTTCATATTTAACTTTAAAAAATTAACCTTTTTTTGAAAACTGACAGATCTTTTTACTTAAACTTTCTATCCCTCCCAGTTGATAGTCTTCTCTATTTCTAGCCATCATGAAATAATGTTATTTTTAAAATTTAAATATGATTTTTAGAAATTCAAACAGCTTTGAATTACGGAACATAGAAAGTAAACATCCTCTGTAATCCCATCCCACAGAGATTACCATAATCAGCAATTTAGTATCTGTGACTCCAAATACTTTTCTTGATTTTCTCTCTCTGTGCAGCATGGTCCCGCTTTCCTTCCCCGCCCCCTCCAAGGTGCAGTCATGCCTGCTCTCTTGACACCAGGGCGCAGTGAGCATTATAAGTTGCCAGCCCTCCCCACCTCGGGCCCAGCCCACCATATTACAATGGTTTGAAGCCTCCGCCCCAGCATCGGGCATTCCCTTGTCCATCTCGTCCTGTAAGCCTGCTTTTCAAGGCCTTTGCCACTCAGCTTCCTCATCTTTTATTAAACCCCATCTGGGTCTTTCTAGTGTGCTTAAGCTTTCTGGTCACCCTCACTGACAAGACTCACTCAACTTAGAATGTCTTTTGTTGCATTCAGTGAATTATAGATAACAAATTAATTATTTACCATTTCCACCAAAGGATTGTTCGGAGATTGGGCTGTATATATTATTGATGGTGATATTTGTGCATATAACACACTTGCTTTCAGCAGCTCAGGCTAATTAAATGTGACAGGTGCTTTTTGGATGCGTTTAGGCATTCGGTTATAGCTCTGTTGTCATTCCTGGCGGTTTGCGCCATGTGAAACATTCTTAAAATGCATTCTTGATAAGAATAGCCATTATTCTGGGGGCATTTACAGTGTGCTGAGTGCTTTTCATGAATTTACAGCAGCCCTCGACAGGTATTATTATCTCCGATGAGGAGAGGCCCAGGGAGCCCAGTATCTTGCTTGCAGTTGCACAGATAGTGAGCGGCTAAACTGGACTCTAACCCAGATCTGCCTGGCTCTGGAATATATGCATAAAGCACCACAGTATTTAATCTTTTCTTTTTCTGTTTTAAAGGAATATCAGAAGGTCTTTCCTGACATTCCCATAGGGTATTCTGGGCATGAAACCGGCATAGCAATATCTGTGGCTGCAGTGGCTCTGGGGGCCAAGGTTTTGGAGCGTCATATAACTTTGGACAAGACCTGGAAGGGGAGTGACCACTCGGCCTCACTGGAGCCTGGAGAGCTGGCTGAGCTGGTGCGGTCCGTGCGCCTCGTGGAGAAGGCCATGGGCTCCCCCACCAAGCAGCTGCTGCCTTGTGAGAGAGCCTGCAACGAGAAGGTGGGTGCCGCCCGACCCTGCCAGGCTCCACTGCTCTAAGGGGCTACAGTGGGCTTCCCTGCCAGGTAGTCAGGACCAACCCTGTCTGAGCCCAGGCCAGTGGGATGAATGTCGCTCCAGCCTGCTGAGTCTCTCTGGGCTCAGATTAGCAGTGGGAGAAACATGTCCTTTCAGGCGACTGTAGCAGTTCCTCTGACCACCTAGGATCATCTTGTAATTGCTGACTAAGTCTGTGAAGCCTGTGGCCCCAGTTTCTAGACTCCAGGAGATGTAAGGGGGTGGTGGTAGTGTCCAGGGCCTTGTGAAGCACTCAAGTTAAGTCTGGGGTCCCTTGGAGTAGGTTAAGTCTTGAGAAACATTCAGGGGTTCTGTGAGACGGGGAGAAGGGCCTGTGATATGTTGAGGGATCCTTAATTGGGGGAGGCACTTGGTAAAATAAGGGCAGTGGGTTGTCTTGGGCGTTGGTGGGTGGCTGGCGGCAGCAGATTGTCTTGGGGTTGATCGGTGGCTGGTGGCAACGGGTTGTTGCAGGGGGCTGGTTGGTGGGAAGGAGCAGTTTAAGCTGTGTAGCATTGACCTTCAGACAGAGGAAATGCTGAGGCTCACTGCCTGGCACACTGACCATCTGGGCTTCTCGGAAGCTTTGGCCTGGACTGGCCTTGGCCTCTGAGTCATAAAGCCAGGCGTCCCGGGGTTGCCAGGAGTACACACGCCTAGTCTGCTGCAGGCTGGCTGGGTCGAGGCAAAGATCAGCCATCAAGCATGTGTGGGGAATGCTGTCGTCTTTTATCCTAGTGGGGACCCACTCTCTCCCCTCCAATCAAAGCTGCATATGCATCAGGAAATTAATAGCAAAAAGAAACAAACTCCTTGCTAGAGGAAAAGGGGAGAGAATTATACCAGAAACCAGATGAGAGTTGCGCGTTTAATTTGGTTCTGAGTCTCTGGCTCCCCGAGCAAACAGTGAAATATAACAGGATGCATAATCTGATAATCATCCATGGACAGACATTTTGTCCTGGCACTAAATTCTAGAATGGATTCCTTGGCCCTGACATGGAAGCTGTAGCATAATCTAATAGATAATTTAACAACATTATGGACAAGACGTAGAAATGCTGGCCATGAACTTCAGGTATCCTTCAGTCTGCTCCCCTGCCTGTCCTGTCTGCCCCATCCTAGGAGGCCCCTTTTCCTGTCTTCTGAACATCGGTTGTACTTACCATCCTGTGAGCCCTCCACATTCCTATTTTGCTGAGCAAGGTGACCGCTATATTCATGTCCCTTGAGAGCAGTGGGCAGGAATGAGGAATCCTAGGTTCTCATCCCAGCTCCCTGCAGCCTTGGCCAATGCACCTGCCCTCTGTGAGCCTCAGTTTCCCCATGTTTAAAATGAGATCTTGAATGAACTAACTGATGACAAAAGTAAATGACATAACTTTCACTTACCAGGAGCAGTCTGTGTTCCAGGTAGATTACACAGATATCACCAGTCCTTGTTGTCGTCTGACAAGTGGAGGCATTGTTAGTTCCCATTTTACAGAGGAACTCAGCCACTGCTGGGATCTGGACCAGCTGACTGGGATTTGGACCTGACTCTGTTTGGTGACATTATCTGAGCCCTTTCCTTTGCACTTTATTGTGAAGGCCCCTCTTCCTACGTTGGCTGAGTCCCTTCCAGTGTGAGATACTCTATGAACCGAGGGGGAAAATTTAGTCCCTATTATCAAGGTACCTTGTGAACACTGATCGGGGACCTTGGGCATAAAGCAACGTGCACTAGTCCCTTTTGTGAGACTGGCACTGAGTCTTCATTTTATCCATAGCTGGGCAAGTCTGTGGTCGCCAAAGTGAAAATTCCAGAAGGCACCATCCTAACACTGGACATGCTCACTGTGAAGGTGGGTGAGCCCAAAGGCTACCCTCCTGAAGACATCTTTAGTCTGGTGGGCAAGAAGGTCAAGGTCACTGTAGAAGAAGATGACACCATCATGGAAGAATCCGTAGAAAATCATGGCAAAAAAATCAAGTCTTAAAATAAAGTGCCATTCTCTGAGTTCTGAATTGCCTTGCTGGTACTGTTGGGTATGTCTGGGTGAGGTGGGGCAGGAGTGGTGGTCTCCAGAGACCCGGCTGTCAACCACTAATAGACAGTAGACATTTGGGGGCCATGCCCTGTGTCAAGCCTGTTGGAGGGATACAAGAGAAAATACCACTGCCTCTGCTTCAGGTTGGTGGGCCCAGAAGGGGAGGTGGGCTCAAAAGCAAATCATCACCCTCCAGTTGTGTGGATGCAAGAGGGCCGAGCGCTGGCTGTATGAGTCCTCTCCTTTAAGCCTTCATTCTAACTGCCCACAAAGCCAACACAAATGACCCAAAATCTCCTCTCCAGACCTCCAGCCGTCTCTCTCCATTGCCCTATTCCCTGCCCACCCTGGGACTCTGTCCAGTTAGTCTATGGTGATCATTTGGTATTAGAGCAAGGGTTGATCAAAGGGTCTTGCAGGCAGAGAAATGCCCAAAGTACTCATATCTCTGGGAGGAAAGAGAGGGAAATGGCATTCATTCCTTATTTCAACAGATATGGAGGGCCTGCTATGTACCAGGCCCTGCTTCATTTAGGTCTTGAGAATATAGCCCATATCCCTTCCTCATGGAACTTCCATTCAGATGGGGACAGGTGCACAATAAACTAAGCGCATAGTAAGTAAATCAGTCTGATAAAAGGTGACATGTGCAATGGGGAAAAAAAATAGAGCCACGTAAGGGAGATGGGGAATGTGGGGCTTGGTGTATTTATAGGTTGTGGCCACTTTGAATATGGTGGTAATGCTGAAACCAGTCCTTCTATAATCCATAATGAAATGATAAACCCAGCTAATAAAAAAGATCGCTTTTACTTCCTTGAACTTTTCACAGAGATCCCATGTTATATTCCCCTTTGTTCTTTGAATCAATAGAGATTAATTCTTTTCGAATGTATTTTCAAATTCCTAACCTTTGTTTACATTTGACCTTGTTTACTATAACTCCTCTCATTTCAAAGTGTTTGAGTCTCTTTTCAAATGCATACATTAGCCTTTTGAAGCTTCTTGTCAGTGTAGAACCTCTCTCACAGGTAGATCCCCAAACAGTTTCTGGAAAAGCACTCCTGTGTGTAGGTGGGGTGGGATAGGAATCTCGGGAAAGTTAGAATAGCCCAGGCTACTCTGTAAACTTCGGGTGGGTTTCCCTCACACGGCAGGAATCAGTGAGGCTCAGAGATGGAAGAGCCCCTGAGGTCACAAATCTTAATTGTCTTTTGTGTAGAGGACTGTTGGAAAGAATTGTGAAGGAGGGCCATTGTGTAGAACACACTTCCCACCAGGGCACAGAAAGAAAATGAGAGCCTGTGTTTATGGTATGTGCGGGTAAGGTACGGGACTGCCCTGAGGGTGGAAGGATTGATATCAGGGCATATCTCTAGCCCATTCAGGTTGGGAAGCTCAGTTCTAGAAGACATCCCTGAGCACCTACCAGGTGGGAGATACAGTGCTGAGCCCACAGTGAGGCAGCAGATGGTCTCTGTCGGAGAGTTCACAGCCTATTGGATGCAGTTATCTCCACAAACAGAATCCCATGTGTGTGAATTGCTGAGATGTTTTCCAAGAGTCATGGGAGCCATGGGAGTAGGGATGGGTGAAGAGGTGAGGCCAAGAAGGCCTCCTGGAGGAGGTGGCACTTTAGTTCAACCTTACAGGTTGAGAAGTGACTGCCGGAGGAATCGTGGGATGGGGTGCATAGGCTTGGGAAGTGCCCAGTGTCTAGGGACTAGCAAGTGATGGTCTAGCAGGGAATGGCCACATGGAGAGGAAGGAAGGAATTTAGAAGGTGGTCGGGAAGGAAACAAGGGCTTTAAAAGCCTGCTGAGTTTAGACTTTGTTCTATAGGCATTGGGAGCCATGGAAGGCTTTTGAGCAGAACATGGTAGACTCAGAGTTGGGCCCCCCTTCACACATCCACTCTCCTCCCATCCTGTCTATAAGGCTGTCCCCTCCTTGTAGATGGACTCCTGCCCACCAGACCCTGCCCACCTGTGTGCCCTCTGCTAGGCTGTGCCCCCACTAGGCTGACATCACTGCCCCCTGCTTCCTGACAAAGTGGACTTGCAGAAATGGAAGAGATGGTGCAATAGGCAAGGGGAGGATTCCTGAAACCTGTAAAAGTTAGTAAGGGCAAAAGACGGCTTCATTATTGGTAAAGGATGATCATAAAGATGCCAAAAGTGGGGCGGACGGGTGGCTCAGCTGGTTAGAGTGCGAGCTTTGGGCAACGGGGCAGCCAGTTCGATTCCCACATGGGCCAGCGAGCTGCACCCTCCGCAACTAGAATGAAGTCAGTGAGCTGCCGCTGAGCTGCTGGGTGGCCAGATGGCTCAGTTGGGTGGAGCGTGGGCTCTCAACCACACGGTTGCCGGTTTGACTCCCGCAAGGGACGGTGGGCTGTGTCCCCTGCAACTAACAACAGCGACTGGACCTGGAGCTCAGCTGCGCTGTTATGCGGGGTGACATGCGGGGTCTCAGCTCCCGCTCCCCACACAAAAATGCATGATATGGTGAGGCCAAAAAGGAACACCCACAGAGCCATAGATAGGGGAGTCATACCTCTATATTCTCGCTGGTGGCTGGGCGAGACACACGAAGTAGGATCCACATGATCCGCAATCCTGTCTGCTTCTCTGCCAACCAACCGACCCCTTGCCAGCTGCAATCCGTGCTTGCTAGCTCAGCCACAGCAGTTATATCAGTGGCCAATGGCTAACTGGTTACAGCTGATGGCCAACTAGTCACAGCTGATGGCCATCTACTACCCGAGCCAGCACCTTTCCATGTGAGGCCGAGAGCCTGGAAACTGCACTCCTGGCTCTGTCCCCACATGCGCCCTCCACAACTAAGATTGAAAGGACAACAACTTGGAAAAAATCCCGGAAGTACATAGTGTTCCTCAATAAAGTCCTGGTCCCCTTCCCCAATAAAATCTTCAAAAAAAAAGATGCCAAAAGCTACATTATACTATCTTAGATAGAAACAGCTGGGAGGGAGGTTTAGGTTTTGTTTCCCCAGAAGCAAGCGCTTAGTTATCTTCGGAAGTGAAGTCCCCATCTCTGGAGATAGTCAGTCAATCAGGGACCAGCTGACCACTGCAAGAAAACTGTGGAGGGGGTGGGAGATGAACAAGGCTCTCTCCAGGCCTAGGTGCTGTGTTCATGAAGCAACATGAACTCCCAATGAAAACCATGGTTAAAATGGACAATATTTATATTTTATTAAAACAAATCACATATTAGAAAATTGCTTTCATTTAAATATATCTGCAAGCAATTTGCTGTTCCAATAAAGAAATTTAAATTTCTACACATTCAAATCTGAAAGCGTAAGTGGTCAGTACCCTTACAGACACGCACCCCAAGGAAGCTCAGTCCTCTGCTGAGGATATTCGACGAGGCTCCCGCCACTGGCAGATGGCAGCCAGGACAATCAGTTGTCTCAGCACTAAGCGCAACAGGAATTCTGCTAGGGATGCTCGCACATCCTGGCATGGCACAGCTCTGGACAGGTTTTGTTTTTTTGTTATTTTTTAAAGTAGTGAAAAAGCAGTTTATTAGAAGAAAAAGTACACTCCAAAGGGTTTGGAGCGAGCCCCCTGAGAAAAAGCACAGTTTTTAAGGCAAGTTCATATCCTTTGGCTCACTTGAGCCTCACAACACTGGTAAGTAGGGTCACTATCTCCATTTTACAGATGATGCTCCAAGAAGTAAAAAGTGACTGGCCTGAGGTCACGATTGTGGACCAAAACTGCAGTTTTCTGGCTGGCGCAGAGTAGGCACTTGATACAAGCCCACTTTTCTCCCTTTATAATCCAGCTCTGTCTCTGTTCCTCTCAAAACCCCTTTGAGTATAAGACCTCCTCTCAGAGCCCAAGAAAGGTAATCCAAATGTAGACTCAGGTCCCACAGAGTAACTAGGTAACAAAGCAAAGCATTCCTGGCCTACTGAGAGGAGCTAGAGCGAGCAGGTACTGGCCAGAGACCAGCAGCATTTGCCCGAACAGTATGGCCTGGTGGACAGGAGCAGACACCCCAGCTCCACGCTCCACCATTAGCGGTGTGATGTTACTTGTGTCTCATTTTTGCCATGTGTGAAGTTGGGATAACTTTCTACTTCCTAGGGATGATGTGAAGATCAAATGAGTTAATAGTTGTAAAACATTAGAACAGTACCTGACAAAAGACAGCAAGGGCTGCTATTACTCAGCTCCTGTGGCTGTGGGTCTCGGAACAAGTTTTGGTTTGCAGGGATGAACAGAGATGTAGGGTCAAGTGTACCCCTCTTCCTCTCAGGAATGCCTTCTGCCTGAATTCAGGTCTGGGCCATCCACAGTAGAATTTCCCTTTCCTCAGGATTCCTAGAGCACAATGCTTAGACATCTGTCCAAGCTCGAGTTTTAAATAATTTGGTTAGAAGTAAAGGCACTTTTGAGGTCCCTTCGCCCTGTATTCTACTTACATTGCCCCATATGAAAATACCATTTTTAGGTGAAAAACTATTGGAAATTCACAGTTTTTTATGGTTCAAACAAACTAATGCATTAAGAGTCTGTTTAGACCATGAAGGAGATTCAGCTGAAGGAGGGAGATTCAGCTGCATTTTCCTCACCCTCCTGTTGCCCTCCTGTCAAGGACCTAACAAGATACTTTTAATACAGTGTAACTTAAAAACTGTCTAGGGAACTTGACAATTCGGGATGCTGAACCTTCCAAACTAAGACAGAAGCCTGGAAAGAGGCCTCTACCCCTGCGCTAGAGGAACACATGGCACTCGAGGAATATGGGTTTCCTTGGCAACATCTGGATCTGAGGGAATCTGAGGAGCACAGTGTGTCTGGGCTGCCCAAACCTCACTCATAGCTCCTTACCATTTGATTCTAAGACAGTGGGAAAACTGCCAGTGGATACTTAGCATTGGTCACCTGCTGATTTCTTCCCAACATCCCCTGAGAAATGAAACAGCAGTAAAGTCTCCCAGGATGAAGACTGGACCTGAGGGACTGGGCCCTGGGGCAAATCAGACACTTGCCTGTGGGCTGGGGTGTGGCCCAGCACTTAATCACCATGGGAGACTAAGCAACTTTCTTTCAGGGCCTTAGTCTCCCCAAATGCACAAGGTCAGGCTGGGTGATCTGTGAGGCCCTCCCAGCGCAGCTGCTCTGTGATTCAATGACAGCCCCTCCCAGTTCACTCACTGTCTGGGAGGGGGAGAGACTTAGTGAATTTTTCAGGGTGGGGAAGAGTATAGGACACAACTGCCCTTAGAAAGCTTCCAATCTTTTTGGAAAGATAGGTCCCAAGTTTGTGGCTCTGATAGTAAGAAATTCTAGGGGAGACTTCCTTTCAGGGTTGGTTAGCCCTGAGGAAGACCGAGATAGGCACAGAAGAGAGGGCCTTCCTGTGCAAATGTGTATGGGACACAGGGAAAGGACAGCGCCAGAGGCGCAGAGGTGGAACTATGTGACATACAGTTCATATCTCTGAAGAGCAGTAAGAGCTTGTTGAGAAGTAGTTTAAGGGCAGTCTAGAAAAGCCTTGAATGCTAAAGTGAGGTGAGTGCTTTTTACCCCAGCTATAGGCCTTGGGAACCTTTTCATAGTTCTGAGAGGCTGAGGTTTCAGGCAGATCACGTTGGCTATAGGTGGGAGGAGGTTCAGGCCAGGAGCTATTTAGAAGCTACTCTGAAGGGAGGTGACCTGGACAAGCTGAAGTAGAATGGAGGGGAGCTGGCAGACCCAAAGGACACTGGATAGTGTCAGGGCTGGGTGACTCTCATTCATTCACATATTTATTGTGCATCTACTATGTGTCAGGAGGTTCTGGCTGCTGTATGAGGGAGGAGATCCAAGGCTAAGGATAATGTATTGGCACTGGTCACGATGCTTAGGGCTCACCCATGAGTGTGTCCAGAAAGCTGGACTAAAAGCAGTGCAATGTAAGTGCTCTAGTGGTGGTGGGGGAGGTCCGATGAGGCCCTGTGTTTAGGTCATGGTTGAAACTAGCCTAGTTGAGGCACTATTAAAGCACAAGGCGTGGCTGGTGGGGGAGACGATGGGGGTGCTTAAAGAGCAGGCAGTACACCAGCCACATCTGGGTCGGGTGAGACCAGAGCCGCAGACAGCGTAGGGTGGTCATTGGCCTCAGCCCCTAGGGCAACCGGGGTATGCTGATGGCGCCTTCCCAGAGCCGCAGGGCCGGGTAGAGCGGTTCCTGGAAGGCAGCCCGGAACGTGTGCAGGTGTTTCATGCCACCCGACACGTCGTAGAAGGAGAGGACGCCGGCCTCGTAATCTAGGAAGACGCCCAGCCGGTCGGGGTCGTGGCGGGGACGCAGGCGGCTGCGCTGGCTGTCGTGGAAGGCCCAGTACTCGAGGTCGTAGCGCTTAAGGCACCATGACTGGCGGTTGCAGCCGAGACGCGCGGCCGCCGAGTCCCCTTTGCGCCGCAAGGAGGCGTAGGCGGCGCCCACCCACCAGCCAGAGCCCGCCTCCTGCACGTCCACTTCCCAGTAGTGGCGCCCGGCGGCGAAGCAGTCACGGCCCAACACCTGCCACAGCGCGTCGAAACGCAGCGCGGGCGTGTGCCCCAGGCGGCACAGCAGAGCGCATCGTACCGTCAGGTGGTCGGCTGAGAGGCGCAGACGCGCGTGCATCGTATCCGGCTCCAGCGAGGGCGTACGCGCGTCTGTGGAGGGCGGGGACACCTCAGCAGCCTGGTGGGCGGGGCCAGGGCGGCGCCCCGCCCCCGGAAAACCAACCCTGCTCGCCCCCACCGTCCCTCAGGTGTTCGCAACATAAAATGGGAAAACTCCGAAATTGCCCCAGGGGAAATGGAAAGCCACCTTGCTAACCCTGATTGCGCCTGGGGACGTGGCTAGGGGACCATGGAGAGGAGAAGAAATTTTACCGTACACCCGTTGTACCGTTTTAATTTAGAACCATGGAATATGTTGCCAATTTCTAAAAATTAAAAAATAATCCCATCACTGTTCACACTTCCAATTTTTTTCTTTACTTGCTGCTTTATAGCTTTCCTTAATATTGGTATCATACCATACATGCTCTTGGATAATCTCTTTTAAAATTTATTGATGTATGAACATTTTAGCACATCAATTAATATTGTTTCATAAGAGCATTTTAATGGCGACCCTAAGATTCTGATGTATGGGTACATTATAATTAAACCTAGCCCTCCCTTTTTTAAAAAATAGGCTTATAAAAAAAAGCTTTTGAAAACACTAATATGATCACATCTTTATGTATCTGATTATTTATTTGTATATTCCTAAAAGTGGAATTGCTGGGTCAATGGGGATGATTATTTTTAAGGTCTTTGGTAAATATTGCCAAATAGGACAATTTGGTGGTAGTGATTAAACTCCCAATAACAGTTCTCATTGCATTAAACCACATATGTAGACACTAAATTTAAAAAAAAAAAAAGGTCTAGATGGTAAGGTATGTGGATGTTCAATTTTAATAGATACTAAAATAGTTTTGGAGTTTTCAGTAGAGAGGTTTTATATGTATTTTGTTACATTTATTTCTAGTTTTAAAAAAAAGTTATTGAAAATAACTTTTTAAATTTTTATTTTCTAATTGTTTATTGCCAACATATAGTAATACTATTATTGATTTCTGTGTACTGACATTACATCCAGCAGCTGTTCTAAATTCACTTCGTAATTCTAATTTATCTGTAGATTACTTTAGATTTTCTGTAAATAATTATGTCATCTCTGAATAGTGATCCTTTTTTTCCTTTTTCCAATCCTTATAGCTTTCATTTCTTTTTCTTGCCTCAAGGCATTGTCTAAGACATGTAGAACAATGTTGCAAAGAAATAGTTGTAGTGGGTATCCTTTTTCCCCACTTCTGGGTAAATACCCAACAGAAATTAATACACTTGTGTAACAAAAGACATGCATAAGAATGTTTATAGCAACATTATTCACAATAGGCAAAAATGGAAACAATCCAAAATGTCCTTCAATCGTATAAAGTGTCCTTGAGTCATACAATGGAATCCTATACAGTGGTGAAAATGAACAAACTACTGCTACACACAATAATATGGATAAATTTCACAAATATTGAGTGATAGAAGCAAGACACAATGTGTACAGTCTGAATGATTAGTTATATAAAAGTTCAAAACAGGCAGAACTAATCTACGTTGTTAGGAGTCAGGAGAATGACTCCCCTTGGAGGATAGTGAATAGGAGCCAGCATGCGGAAGGCATCTGGGAAGCTGGAAATGTCCATTTCGGAAGGAGATTATAGAATGTGTTTACTTTTAAAAAATCATTGAACTGCCCCCCTTTGATTTGTGTACTGTTCTTTATGTGCTTTATATTTCAATTAAAGTTTACTTTAAAAAATGCATGCCCAGTAATTCCACTTTGAGAAATTACTCCTAAAAAAAAATCCAAAAATGAGCTAAGTTATATTCATTCACTTATTAATTCAAGTATGTATAAGAAAGGATATTTATTGCAGCGTTGTTATAGAAGGGAAATGTAAAGCAGGCTGAATGTCCAACATTATGAGATTGGTTAAATAAAGCATATTCATTCAATGGAATATTGTGCATCCTTTAAAAATAATATATAGAAATAGAAAATTGTTCAAACTATTCTGTTAAATAAACTTACAGAAGAATATCTATAATATCCTTTTAAAAAAAATCTGTACACATATATGCCTTTAAAATACCTGAAAGAATATATGCCAAAATATTAACAGCATTTATCTCTGGGGGAGGCAATTGTTTTCTTTTTGTCTATCTGTAATTTCTATTTTTTTTTTTACAAGAAATACGCATTACCTGTGTAATTTTTTAAGGGAACAAAGATATTCACAATATATCAGTAAATGAAAACACAGATTACAAAACAGTATGTATAGTATGACACCATGTTTGTAAAAAGTATATACATTATATATAGATATGCCAAAGAAAGCTATAAGGACAGTAAAAGTAGTTATCTATTACTACGTGTCTACTAGGATAGACATCAGCAGAAGAATTTCCAAAGCTCTCCAGTAATTATGAGTGATTTTCTTTACCTGACTGAAAGCAAAATTGTTTTCTAATTTTTCTACAATGAACATACGTTATTTCTGTATTTAAAAAACTAATAATAAAGGTTAAAAAAACCAAGTTGGGTCTCTTAGGAAAAAAGGAGGGCCTCCATTTCTGTGACCTCCACCCACCCATGCACCCCACCCTCTCCACTCTTGGGTCTTACATTTTAAGAAGAGCGATCGCTCTGGTGAGGGACTTATTTTCAACAAGGAATCCGGTGTGGTGCTGGAGGAGCTGGAGAGCTGGCAGTTCATGTCTGAAGAGAATTGTAAGAAATGAGTGCCTGGCGCTCATGCAAGCAGCACAAATAATAAAACATACTAAAAATATTAACAAAACTGGAGATTCACGTAATCTCTCCCCAGAATCACAGGCAAATTTAAGTAGGAAATGCAAATTTACAGCCACAGGAAAACTCCAGGACAGTGCTCAAACCTAAGGAGAAACACTTTGCAGGGTCTGAAGCTAATTCAGCAATGGTAGGTCAGTGTGAGTGAGCCCTGAACATAGGGAGGAGATGGCAGGCTCCAGGGCCATCCTGAGAATCAACTATGTATTCAACGGTCAAGGATGGCGGCAATCTCATGGCAGAAATGCAAATTCCAGGATAAAGATGGAAAACGAGAAATTAAAGCTGAGTCCTCAGAAAGGTCACAGTCAGGTCTCATTCAGGTGAGACGGAGTTCAGGGGAAACCTAAGCCACGTTCCCTGTCTTCAACAGCTCAGTCAGGTAAATGGGATGAGAAATGGGCTCACTTGAGCTACCACCCAAGGCAGAGAGTGCGCCAGGTCCCAGAGAAGAGAAGCGAAAGGGCTCAGGGGCTGGGAGAGGTCACGGAAAGCTTCATGGAGCAGGAAGCACCTCAGCTGACACCTAAAGGAGTGAGGAAATTTGGACACCCAGAAAAAGGATGGGAGGTTTTCCCAACAAGAGGGTACAGCAAAAGCAAAGACATTAAAGGGCAGGTGCTAGGAGTGGCATGTCAACAGTGGGGAGCCATGAAAGGTTTCTGCGTGAGGATAGACAATGAGCAGAATTTCCAGAGCTCTCTCTGGGTGAAGAATGGACCGGCAGGGTGAGAGTAGAGGCAGAGGCCCTGTGGGGAGGCTCAAGTCTGAACTGGGGCTACAGGGATGGAGAAGGGGCTGGGCTCAAGAAATAATGTGGTGGCAGAGTGCCAGGCCATTACTGTTTACTGGACTGGGGAATGAGGAGTAGATTGGGGGAGTGGGGTGGGGAGGAATGCTGGATTCCATTTTGGCCTATTGAGCCTGCAATGTCTGGAACAAACAGGTAGAGAGGTTGGGCGGGGCCCTGGAAGGGCAGTAGTGCTAGTCCCTCACTGGTCCCTCTCTCCTTGGGTCCTTCCTGGGAGTCTGCACCTCTGAGTATTAGCTGTGATAGTGAGAATGATGGCCTCATCTGAAGATGGCTGAGGGGCGATGGCCTGGGAGGAAGCGGACTCCAGGGGATCACAAAACAGATCCTGGGACCAGATTCTGTTTGAATTCTGTCTCTATCCCTACCAGCTGTGTGACGTAGGGCAAGTCAGTTAACTTCTCTGAGCCTCAGCTTCCTCGTCAGTAAAATAGGGATAACGAAGGCACCTACCACACAGGGTAGGGGTGAGCAGTTAGTTGCTGGATAAATCTGTGTAAAGTGCTTAGAACAATGCCTGGCAGAGCAAGTGTCAGCTGTTATCAGGCACTCAACAAGCACAGCCAGTTCTTTGGGAATGGACCACCGAGAAGGTAAATATGAGTGAAGTGAATTTTGGGTCCACCTGAGTATCTTCTTGCCAGGGGTGGTGTGGCGGGGAGACTTCAATGCCCACTCACTGGATACTGACAAGCCTAAATCTTCCTGGAACCAAGGAATTACATCTCCTTAATTATATCGAGGAGATGTAATTATTTTTCCCATCAGAATTGCTCTCTCCTTCCTCTGAGCGAGCGGCCCCTGGCTGTGTCTCCTTTTGCTACTCACCTCATGAAATCAGCCTGCTCTGCAGCCAGGGCCTGGCCTCACCTCTCTCCATTTCCTGGAGGGTGCTCAGTGGGTGCTTGTAAGCATTTCTGCTTCCTCTCACCCCTTTCCTTCTCCTTTTCTCTTGATCTTCAGAGCTGGCCCTGCCCTGCCAGCCTCCATCTGACAGGTAGCTTCCAACTTCCTACCTCATCTCTGGCCACTCTCCCCTCCCTCACTGTGCTCCAGTTAGTCTGGCCCCCTCTCTGTGCCCAAAACTCATCAAGTTCTTCCTTCACTTCGGGCCCTTGGTACATGCTTTTCCTTCTGCCTAGAAGACAAAGCTGTTTACCCCAGCAATAGCAACAATAATAGCTAAAGCTTCCATAGTGCTTATTATGCCAGAGCACCATTCTAAGCACTTTGCATTTAAGAAGTCATTTAATCCTTACAACTACCCTATGAGGGGGTCTATATTATCGTCTCTATGTTATGGATCTGGAAACAGAGGCATAGAAAAGTTAGGCAGGTTAAGAAGTGGTGAACCTGGGATGGAAACCTGGGCAGTTTGGCCCCCCCCCATCATGCATGTGACCACTAAGGCCTCCAGCCCTTCGGTTCTGCAGAGGTTGCAGGAGGCTCCTTTAAGGTCAGTTCACATATCCCCTTCTCAGAGAGGCCTTCCTCACTTCCACATATAAAATATGTGGAAGTCACCCTCTATTCTCCTTATCCTGCTTTATTTTTCTTCAGAGCATTTATTGCTGACATATATTCATTTGTCGTCTGTCTTACCCCCAAAAGACTGAGCACCATAAAGCAGGAGCTGTGCCAGGCACATAACTGGGGCTCCACAAGTGTTCTGAATGAATCATAATAGCAGAGATGAATGAATGAATGAATGAATGAATGAATGAATGATTGAATGAATAGATATTTCTGACATCTGCTTTGTGTCAGGCCCTGTGGGAACCTCAGAGCTGCACCCAAAGTGGTTCTTGACCTTCAGGCATCTGTAAGAGGCGGGAACGGGGTCCATGAATCCAGCTCATGAACACTCCCAGACAGGAGATGGTACAGACCCTGGAGGAAAGGGCAGAGGGGGAGACAGCCAGGAGAGGGAATGAGCCTGAGGTGGCATGGAAAGGCTTCCCAGGTAAGCACAGCTCTGCTGGCCCCATAGGGATAGTGGGACTTGATCAGAGGAAGAGGAGGGGGAGATGGCCATTTCAGCTGGGACCCCAGAGCAGGCAAAGTGGAGGTGTGGCAGAATTCCAGGAGCAACTGAGGGGCAGGAGCCCAGTAGTGTGGCTGCAAGAGGCTGGGCATAGTCTCAGGAAGGGTAGGAGGTGAAGTCGGAAAGGTGGGCTGGGCCCAGACCCCGGAGCCCTTGACTGCCCAGCTAAGGGCCTCTGTGTGGGAGACACGCATTCGTGGTGGTGATCTTCCCAGTTGTCTCTGGGCTAACGGACACTAGAGGAGTAAGGGTCATGGAGTTGGTTACACAGTGACTTACTTTCCTTCAAGCGAACATCCAGTGGCTTCTGTAACATGCTCTGCATGGCTTCCTTGAGGCCCTTGAAGAAGCTCTTGACGGGCTCGAAGGATTGGGGCACAGGGTGGCACAGCTCCCCCAAGCTCATCTGCTGCTGCATCTCTTGCTCAGTGGCTGTGAACTCCTGCAAGGGCACATGGGGGTCAAGGTGGCTCCACCTTGGCACCAGGAACAAACAAACCCAGCCAATAAGCACAATGCCCATTCCAGATCGCCTGGGCACTTGCAGTCCTAGCCCAGACCGTGCACCCTGGAGCAGAGCCCTGGAGACCGCACAGCAGGCCCCGGGGCGGAAGACATGGAGGTCTGGCTTTAGTGCCGGCACTAGCCTCCCTTCCTGCTTTCCGAGTGCACTGAGGTCTTCTCTATGCCAGGCGTTAGCATTCATGGCAGAGGGAGGAGGCAGGCTGACTACCGGGCCTTTAAGTTGCTCACCACCTCTCAAGGGGCCCTGAAGCTTTACAGGCAGTATGACAGGGGTCTGCCTGAGGTACAGGGGGATAAAGAGAGTGAGGGGCCAGTTTTCCAGGGGAAGGAGCCCCTGGAAGATGAGCTGGAATGCTGCCTGAGGGGGTGTGGCCACCACAGTGGGGACCTGTCCCGTTTGCTGTCTGGACAGCACCTTTTAAATACCTTTCCTGTGTTCAGTGTGGCTTTGCTAAGTACAAGCTAGAAAACGCACTCTCCCAGTCCCCTTTGCACCCCTGGGGAAGGGATGTCACGAGGCACCGCCAATCCAATACTTGCTTGTGGAAGTGAGGGTGAAGTAGTGACCGCAGCGTGTAGCTGTCGGGGACAGTGGTGGCGGAGGCTCTGGGGGCTGCTGTGAGCTGTGATGTCTGGCCCAGCAGAGAAGCGGTGGGGTCTACACTGGAGCACAAGTGTGCTGTGGCCTGCACTTCCCTCCTGTTGCCTGGTCTCCATCCTGGCTTTCTGGCCCTCCTGGAGATCCTGCGAGCTCCCTAATACTCTTTCATAAACTCATTTCTTCCCTACAACAGTTACAGTGGATTCTCTTGTTTGCAGCTAAGAACCCTGTTTGCACTTTCTGAAGAGCTGTCCTGGACAAAGAGTTAGAAGACGGCTGATTATCTTAGGTGAGCAGGGCCTAGTGGGCAGTGCTGCTCAAGACAGGGTGGGGGGATGGATGAGTCAGGAGAGGGAGGGTGGCCTGGCACTCAGCTGTCGGGCAGAGGCGGCCCGTCAGGCAGGATGCTGGACCTTGGGAGGTGGCTGTGGGATGGTACCCAAGCTCCATCCAGCCTAGGAAGCTGTGGGTCTAGAGTCCATCCTCATTTTGGTGGGTAAGAACTAATTTGTGGGGAACCAGGGCTAAGATCACATCAGAGGACTGGAGGGGAGCTGGCCAGGGAGTCAGAGTACTGGGTGGGGTGGGGGGATTGGGGGGGGATTGGCAGGGAGCAGCTCCAGGGTGGCAGAGGGTGGCCTGAGTTTGGCCTAGAAGGCAGATGGGTGGGGTGGGACTGAGGATGGCGATGAAGCACAGATGCCACTACCCAGTAACCCCAAACTCCAGCACTAGCACAGGGCCTGACACATAGTAGGTTTGCAATAAAAAACATTTAGGTTAAAATAAGTGAATGAAACTAAGCACATCTGCTTTTTGCCTTTGCAGACTCAGAGAACAGCCTCCTAGCCACCCATCTCTCAAGCCAGAAACCAGGCGTCATCTTGGATTCCCCCCCTTTCAATCACCAATCCTGTTGCATCTCTCAAACCTGCCTTCTTGTCCCCTTCTCCACTGCCTCTTCACTGGTCCAGCCCACCATCATCTCTCTCCTGGACACTGTGGTCTCCTCCTAACTTCCATTCCACCCTCCAGTCCTCGCCTGCCTAGGCCATCCTCCAAGCTATCACCAAAGTGACCTCTCCAAAGCATTAACCTGAGCATGCATTCCTTGGTTCAAAACACTCCCCTGGCCCCCATCTCTTTACAGGACAAAGTCTGAACTCCATGGCCAGGTACATAAGGCCCTTCATGAACGAACCCTGGCCTCCAGATCCAGCTTCATCTCCCAGATCCAGCATGTCTCCCCACCCATGAGCTATTAATGCTGAGCTGGGGCCTGGCACAGAACAGGTTGTTCAGTGAATATTTGATGAATAAATGAAAGAGCAAATGGAAGGAATGATGACAATCGGTAGCTTTGGCACCAGAGAATAAAGAAAAAAGGTGACAGAGCCTTGAAACTGTGATGGAGGAGTACCATTCTTTTCCATGGAGCATCCCTATGTGTTAGCTATCCCTAAAAGTTACCATTATTTAAAAGAAACAAACAAATGTACCCCTCTGTGCATCAAAGTACAGTATCCATTGTGCCTAGAAGAGCACCTTACCCAGAATTTTTTGTTAGGTTTAATTTTTCGTTAGGTTTAATTTTTTGTTAGCTAACAATGAGACACAGGTTGAGTTGACCAAGGCCACATAAAGGCACAAGAGTGGAAATATCCACCAGGGACAGGCTTGACTGGTTTTGTTGACTGATTTGTCTTCTTTTCCAACCAGAGCCTATGCTAAACTGTGGAGAGACTCAGTGCCACCTTTATTTAGTTGTACCTGTCTTGTCCTACAAGGCTTTAAAGTATCTGACAAAGGTTACCTAATACTGCAAGATTTTCCTTTACAGTGAGAAAAAGGAAGCAAAGAGAAAATCACAGTAAGAATGTAATCTGGAATCCAGAGTGAGATGAGGCATAAACTGTATGCCACAAAGTCTTAGCTGAGCTCTTTGAAACATATTTGGTTCTGAGCTTCCAAGAAGCCATAGCAAAGAAGGAAACAGGAAGTTACCTGAGTGGAAAGCAATCCAAATGCACAGGTGGCTGCACAGGAGTGCTAACAGGAGAGCGGAGTTTTTCCCATGATTCCCTGAAGACAGGAACCCCACCCGCAACACACACTTTCACTAAGTGTAGCATGAACATCATAGGGGCTATTAGCCTACAGCAGAACCGGTAGCCAAGGACTATCATGAGCAAACTGTACGCAGCTCTTGAGGTCTGCTCAGTAGACAGGACATCTGCCTTCCCAGGAGGAGTGTCTCAGCGAAGACTATACAGGTAGAGCGCCGGGTAACGATACCTATGGCTTTAGAGCCAGACAGACCTGGGTTCTGATCCCAGCTCTGCCACCAACCAGTTGTATGACCTCAGAAAAGTCACTTCCCCTTCCTGACCCTCAATTTCTCATTCATAAAATGGGGTGAGAACATCCACTTTGCAGAGTTTTTAGTAAATATGAGAGATAAGATACATAAAGTGCTTGGAACACAGAGTCCCTCAAAAATGGTGGCCGCAAATGTTATTTCACTAGTCTAAGATGTATATTACCTTCCTAACAATGTATATTTTCTGACCACTTGTGTGGGGGGGCGAGAAAGTCCATGTGCTGACGAGGCAATTCTCTGTGTATTTACTCAGTGTGTAAATACCGTGTTCAGTAACACAAAAACCGAGATGAAACGCGGGAGGCCGGTGGCAGCTGGGAGGGCAAAACCTCAGCTTACCTGCAGCAGCTGTACGGGGTTGGGCTCCTGGCTGATACTCCAGACCCTGTTGGAGAGGCTGTTCAGGAGGTCGATTTGCTCCCCACAAGACTGGATTTGCTCTCTGTACACCTGGAGGGTAAGCTGCGTGTTTTTATCAATGAATTTCTTCACCAGCATTTCCTCTTCATCAAGCAGTAATCTGAGTTCAGTGAATTTCCCCGCCAGCCAGGTTTTACTTGACTCTGCATGAGCCTAAAAAGAAAACCAGTTGCAGATGATCTGAGTGCCAACCAGGGAATAAGCAACATCAAAAAAACTATTATCACATCAAAAAGCAAGGTGGCCAGTTAAGTACAGGATCAACTTATAAAAACTCAAGCTTTCCTAAGTGTCAGTCATAATCAATTGGAAAAATGCATAGAGAAAAAAAGATCCTTTTTTAAAGAGTGGTAAAAAAAATAGCAAAATATCTAAAAATAAACCCAACAAAAACTGTAAAGACCTAGAAAAAGAAAAGTATCAAACTGTACTGAAAGACGTGAAAAAAAAAAAAATCTGAATATGTGGAGGAAAATCATTTGAAAAAATACCCCCAAACAAAGGCCAGCCTCTTTCCTCAGCCCAAACATCTGTATAATCCACATGGAAAATGAAGCCTGGCACCTGGGCAAGCAGGGGGACAGGCAGGCTCCCCTGGGATGCTGTGTTCTCTCCTTAGTGGGGCAGGAACGTGTGGTTCAGCAGGATCCAGGGAATGGGCTCCCAAAGTCTGTGTTTCCTATACAATGTTCTAGGCAAGTGGCTGGGTTCAGAGGCTCGCTTATCCCCATATGCCACATAGACTACAGGGGCTTTGGGCGAACCTGGGAATTGGTCTGTATTCACAGTGTGGTTTCTATGGGTCCATGAACCTGGACACAAATATATCTTTGCTGAATGACTAAATGAAGAAAGAAAATGTGTTCCAAACCCTTGATTTAGAAACACATTTTGGAGGTAACATATGAAAACGGAGGATCTTTCTATAGAAACCAGGAGAGCAACTATCTACATCTCCTCCCAACCAAGCTACGTTCCAAGCAGTTTCTACAGACCACTCTGTAAAGAATATACAAACTAAGCTTAATGGCACTACACATTATTATAACTGTTTGAAAATACCCACAAGGGAACTTAAGTTATAAGCATACGCAGCTGATTATGTAATATGGTTAAAATTTTTTAAAAAATGTAAAAGAGGGAAACAGAGAGAGAATTCTGGCAAGGAGACAAGGAAGTATGTTGTCTGTACTGGTTCAAAATGAAACTGGATCCCAGGCTGAACTGGGCTGGGGTTTGGACATGGCTGGTCGGGGCTGGGGCTGAGTGACGGCCCGACAGAGGAAGGTCTAAGGATGGTGGGAGAGAAAGAACTTGAGCAGTGATGAGCCCTGGGGATGGGAGGCTGAGGGATTTTGCACGTGGAGTGCTGGCTGCTGTGTGAATCCACCTCTGCCCAGGCCCCTGGAGGCCCGTGTGGTGCCATAGACGGTGAAGAGACTGTGAGGAGAACGGAAAAAGCGTTGTTTTGCAGAAAACTGTGTGACTTTGGACCATCCTGCTATGGGCGCCTTTCAGGGGGGTCCCACCTGGAAAGGAGGTGCACTCTCCAGCCCTGCCCAGGCCACATTTGCTGTAACGTCTGTGCACTCTGACATGTGGCAGGGGCCTGCAGCAGGAGGAAGAGCGATGGCTGTGCCCAGCAGGGTGGTGGAGACCAGTGGCATTGTCATGGCCAACGGCAAGGCCTGGCTGAGTCCTTATCTTCCCAGTCTCAGGCGGGCAAAGGCTGCTCCCGCCGGTCCCCGGCCCCATGCTGTGGTTCAGTCCTTACAGCTCTGGTGGGTGACAGGGAAAGGCACAGAGCCAGGAACAGAGGATGTTTATACACTCCCCAGGGTGCCAGTCTAGGCCTATGTCCTCAGGTCTGTTTCCTGGCCTTCCCCAGGTGTGTTCTGTAGGGCAGAAGGGCTGACTCCTACAGGCCAGGACCCTCCTTCAGGCTGGGTTTGGTCAGTGGGAGGAGGAACTAAAGTAAGGTAAGAGGGTGAGGGGAAGGGAATCGCCAGGGTATCCCTCCCACGAGTGTCTCCACAAATGGCTGTATCCCTGAGCCCCTTCCACCCTCCTGCTCACACAGGACAGGCCCCCTCTGGATCCAGCTCCTGCCTAGGTGGCCCTGGACCCTGCACTCTGCTAATATCACTTCCTCCCTCTGTCTGTGCAGCCCAAGGATGAAGGTGCTTCCTGCTGGTGCCACCCTGGTTGGCTTCTCTGCCTCTTTCATGCCATGTCTGACACCCTCAAAGTGGCTTCTGTCTTTCCGGGTGGACCTTGAGGGATACAGCCATTCCCCAGGTCCACTTCTCCTTTCCTATGTGATCTATGATACGTTATTTCCTCTTCCTAGGTGCTCCCATCACTAAGGGCCTTTTACCTCTGACAGCCTATGCACAGTAAAAAGTTAGGGTAGCAGGTGAGTGTTGACTTGTCCTTACACATGCATGTATTGGCCCCCTGAGGAGCCACAATGGGGAAGCAAACAGCCTATGAACACAGATGTCAGAGGAAATGGTTTAACAGGGGCTGGCTGGGGATTAATGACCAAGTCCTTTTTTATTGTCTCTGGAAAGGAGTGGTTGGTTAGGCCAGGTTACTGACTTTTGAACAGCAGACTCTAGACCATGTATGAACTTTATTGGCTTTATTTACAAAGCTGTTTTATGGATTAAATGACAGGGGAATGGCCTTTTCCCTACTACTGCCTCTGTGTAAACAAGTATGGAACAGCAAATATGCAAGCAAGCATGGTTGCTCCAGACCTCACTGCCACAAACTATGCCCACCCCAGTTTGGCAGGATGCATGAGAATCCTTACAAACATTCGTGTCTCTTGAGCTAGATGCATCACTTCTGGGAATATATCCTGAAGGAAATAAATCAAGGTGCCAAAAATGTTCACTGTAGTGTTATTTTATATTAATGAAAAGCTGAAAGTGCTCTAAATGTTCAACGTTAGGAAAATGGCTTAATGAATCGTGGTAGAGGCACATCATGGCATAGATAGCTACTAATACAAACATTGGTAAAGAACTTTCAGTGACACAGCCATGTGCTATGATCTTAAACAACAAAAACCCCACATAGAGGAGAAGGAGCTGACGTGGAAAATCCCCTTTTCTACTTCAAACACATAAAAATAAAATGAGTAAAATTTAAAATTATCTGACCAAGCTAAAAAAAAACAAAAACAAAACCAACCCCAACCCCACAATCAAACAAACAACAACAAAGGAAAACCTCAGGTACCCAAAACAAAGAGGGAACTCATGCCAGAGCCAGGAGCAGGAGCTGAGCTGAGTGAGCCAGGAGGGGTGGCGTGAGAGAGCACAACACACTGGGGCCTGCTCATCCAGGAGGGCACGTGGGGCACTGAGCCCATTTCAGCTGAGAGTGGGAAGGGGGCCACCTGCATCAAGCCAGAGTCACAGAGAGTGGCTCCATCCATGAACTAGGCACAGAAATACTCTACCCACTCTCCTGGGGACGGGGCAAGGAAACTTGCCATCCATCTTTTTGCCGTCATAGGCGAAAAAAGAGAGTCACTAGCGAAACAAACAAACCAAACAACAGAAGCTCAAAACTGAAAAATTCCCATGACAACCGGTTTGGAACTTCTGAAACTCATGGGTCCCTTGTAGACGCTCATGCCACAGTGCTCTGAAGGGGCACTTGCACAACCCAGGGCATATGGGACACCACGGAAAATACCTACAGGCAAGAGGATGACACAAATGACAAGTCACACAAGGAAACGAACCACATGCCTCACCTCCAGACTGAGGATCTGACACTAGAATTCTATACAGAATACATCTCAAACTATATAATAGCACATATGTACACAGAAAAAAGAAATCTCAGAATGTGACTACTGGTTGTCCTGAAGTGGTAGAAGTATGGCTGAATTTTTAAAAATCTACTTCTTGACCAGGAATTAAAATGTAAATGCCTATAGGAGCCAGGCTGGTAACATATGAGGAGAGTGGGCAGGCGGGGTTCGGGATTCGGGGGAACACAAGCCCTACTGACGATAGTGTCCATTGCTCAGCTCTGATAGCTCCCATGTGGAAATGCAGACCTAGGGTGGACACGTCTTCCTACTTTTCTACATCTAACTTTTTATACAAATACCACTCAACTTTAAAATGCTGGCCACTAATTATATTTTTCTTAATACTTTCTGAGGGCTATTTGGATGTAAGTTTAATAAAAGATATTCAGGATTTGTATGCTGATAACTACAAAATGCTGATGAGAGAAAACAAAGATCTAAGTAAATAAAGAGACATGCCATGTTCATGGATTGGAAGATAACCTAGTAAAGATGTTGGAAGATAGCCTAGTAAAGATGTCATGGCAATTCTCTCCAATTTGATATACAGGCTTAACACAATTTCTATCAAAATCCCAACAAAGTCTACTTTTTGTATCTATGACCAGATTATTCTAAAATTTAAATGAAAGACAAAGGAAAAGCAATAGCTACAATAATTTTGAAAAAGAAGAATACAGTGGGAGGCATCAGTTATTTCAAAAGTTATTCTCAGCTACAGTAATCAAGACTGTGCAGCATTGGTAGAGGGACAGAGTCATAGATCAATGGAACAGAACAGAGAGCCCAGAAATAGCCCCACACCAGTACAGCCAATTGATGTTTGACAAAAGCAATTCAATGAAGAAAGCATGGTCTTTTAACAAATGGTGTGGAGAGTAATGGTGTTGGAAATCTATGAGGAAAAAAAAGAACTCCAAGCTAAATCTCATACAAAAATTAACTCAAAATGAATCATGGACTTAAATGTAAAATTATAAAACATTTAGGAAAAAAATAAAGGAGGAAAACTTTGGGACTTACTGCTGGGCAAAGAGTTCTTAGACATGACATCAAAAGTACAATCCGTAAAAGAAAAAAAATGAATAAACTGGACTTCATCAAAATCAATCTGCAAGAGACTGTTAAAACGACGAAAGACAAGAGAATGGGACAAAATATTCGCAAACCACAAATCTGATGAAGGACTCCTATCTGGAATATACAGACAACTCTCAAAACTCAACAGTAATGAAACCAACAATTGAACCTGGAAATGGTAAAAGATATGAAGAACCCTTTCGGCAAAGAGAATATACAGATGGCAAATGAGCACATAAAATAGATGTCAACATCACTAGGCGCTGGGGAAATGCAAATGAAGACCTCGATGAGATATCACTACACACTTATCAGAACAGCAAAAATACAGACTTGTGAAAACACTAAATGTAGCAAGCATGCAGAGAAACTGGATCTCTTGGTGTGAATACATTTGGTGCAAATGTAAAGTGGCACAGCCACTCTGGAAAATAGCTTGGTAGTTTCTTAAAAAACTCAACATGTTAAGTACCATACAACCTAGCACTAGCGCTCGGCATTTATCCCAGAGAAATGAACATTTCTGTCCACACAAGGACCTGTACACAATTGTACAAAGCAGCTTTGCTAATAGCCCCAAACTGGAAACCAATCAAATATCCGAAAATAGGTGAATGGTTTTAAAAAATACAGTATGTCCAAGCTTCTAGATTACTGGAATGTTATTCAGCAATACAAAGAAATGAACTATTGACACATACAACAACTTGGATGGATCTCAAGAGCATTACTTTGACAAAAGTCTTAAAAGGTCACATAATATATGGTTCCATTTTTATGAATTGTCAAATGCTGTGATTATAAAGCTAGAGACTTAGTGACTGCCCGCAGTTAGGGATTGTTGGGGGCAGGGGTGGGGGTGATTATGTGTGTAGCATGAGGAAGATCTCGGTCATGATGGAATAGTTCTATATTTTGACTGCAGTGGCGGTTACCTGAATCTACACATGTGATAAGTTGACATAGAACTTATACACACCATGTTAATTTTCTGGTTTTGAAACTGTACTGTAGTTAGGTAAGATGTCACCCTTGGGGCAAACCAGGTGAAAAGTACACAGAACTTCTCTGTACTATCTTGGCAACTTCCTATGAATTTGTAATTATTTCAAAATAAAAGTTTGAAAGTTGGGGAGAAGATTAAAGGAAAGAAAACCATACCTTAGATTAACCTGAAATCTGCCCCCTTAGCCTCTCCACATGGCTCCTAATTCTTGTTTTGGGGGCCCTCACACGATATCTGCTTAGAATTTGCAAACAGTGAACCTGTGCCCTGACCCTGTTCTTCTGGCTCAACAGTCCAAAGTGCCTCCCCCATTTCTTTGGGAAGTGCCAACTTTCAGTTCCCTAACCTTTTGACTGACTTATCTGCTGGGACTGGAATTCTACTCTTGAAGACATGGTGGACACTATTAATAATTAAGCCAGGGCCTCAGGTATAAACCACAACTGTCCCCAGCACACTGGGGCCTGTAGTCACCTTACAGATGGTGGATGTTGGACAAACAGGAGGCCAATTCTGTGGCCTGGCATGGGCCTTGGCATCTTCACTGCACTGTGGGCGTGGCCTCAGGAAGACCTGGGTGCCAGCTACTCCCACCGTCAGAGTCGGTCTCCCCACCTGACTTGTGGTAGTCAGTCAAGGGTTCATAGAGCTCTCAGTGGGACAGGCCCTGGGAGAGCATCCCACCTCAGCCGTCACTTTGAGGAGGGGCGCTGAGGCTCAGAGGGGCAGGGACTGGCCAAGTTCACATAAAAGGCCCCCAGAGACAGAACAACTTTTTCACAGTCAAAATGGCAGCTCATGATAACAGCAGCCCCGACGTCCCATTTAAAACCCACAAAGGAATCCATTTAAATAAACATCTTGATGAAAGGAGAAGCCTACTATCACCGTAGCACTGAAACCTGAAGAGCAATTTTCATGTTCCTTAAGCAGCGTTTTGCTTGGTTTAAGGCGTGCGGGGGATGGAGGACTAGTCCCTTCAAGAGAGTGGCCTTGGCACTGGTGGGAGAAAAGGCCGGTCCTCCATTTTGTGAGGTGTTCCGGGGCAAAGCTAGGGCGCTGGGCAGAGGCGGACTCACCATAAAGCTAATGAAACAGTAGCCGCAGGCCCCTCACTAGCAACAGCCCCTTCAGGGTCTTGCACCTCATTTTGTGTTCTTGGGCTCAAAAAGGGCCCCCTAAATTATAGAAGCCCCAGGCCCCACCAAACCTGATCTGCTTGAGGTTGGCTCTTATTTTTGCTTGGCTCCGTCCGTATTCGGGAGAACCTTGTGTCCAAGGAGAAATGTGGACATCTCAACTAGAATAAGGAAGAAATGTCCACTTGCCTTGAGCTTCTCAGCAGCGTCTTCTATCTGCCTTATGTTGCCCATTTGCTGCTGCTTCTTGGTTTCCAGCTGCTTTAAACATTCTTGGGTGAGTTTCTGTATGTGAGGAGTTAAGGAAAAAGTCTTAATACTGTCACTTTCAAGATAACAAGTCTCCCCAGGGGTCATTTCCTGTCACCTCTGTGTTGTGTTTTAGCTGAGGTATCTGAGACTCAGGTGAAGTGACTTGCCCAAAGTCAAGTGGCAAGTTGGAAGATGAGCTGGAATTAGGGCCCCTCTGATCCACACAGGCACACATCAGAGATTCTTCAAACCTTAATGCCCCCCACTTTTACTAGGAAAACCCTGCTTGTGACCTGCTTTTCCCATCCCTCAAATAGGACCTTAAGGCAAGCAGCTTGGGGGCAGGGAAAGAGCATTCACTTAGAGTGAATATTAACTGAGCACCTATTACATGCTAGGCCTTGTTCTAGTTGCTGCCCTTGTGGAAATTGCATTCCACAGAGGTCTGTGGCCCTTGGTCAGGACTGGGGTTCAGAGGACCTGCATGTGGGAGAGCTCTGTGGGGTCGTGCTCCACTCTCCCTCCCACCTGAAATGGCTCCCTTTTCTGCCATTTTTTCAAAGGCCTGCTCTGTGATCCTTCCTCCCACTAATGGGACCTTACCCCCCATCTTATTCTTCTTTCAACTGGCCTTATGTTCAGCTGCTGGGCTGACTGGGAACTTCCTGAGAGCAGGCCTGCTCCATTCCTGGCTCCCCTGTAGGGACCAGGGGCTGACCTAGAAGTGTGCTGAATCAAACAGAATTACCCGGGGCTGCCAACTTCAAAGTGGAGAGGTGGAGCCCCTCAGCAAGTAATGAGTACAAGCCCCAGAGTCAGATGAGACCTCCTGGTCTGAGTCCCACGTGACCTGGGCAAGTGACCTCACCTCTCTGAACCTCATTTCTTCAGCTGTAAATATGGGGATAACCCCACAGGGTTGGTGTAGAGAATGAGAAGTACACCAAGTGCGTGGTGTAGTGATTGGCAGATAGGAAGTGCTAATAGATGAAGCTATTATTTTAATGTCCAACAAGCTTTTGCTATTACGTGCAGTTTTATTCTAGGTGGGCTGTGGGGGTGGGGACACAATAGTAACCTAAGTATAAGCCATAGCCTCGACTTCCAAGAGCATATCCTTACCCCACTGTGATTTCTAAGTCTTCAAGTCCAACCCTCATCCCTCAGCCAAGGATAACCCAGCCTCCTGGTGCTGGTAGCCTCCAGTCACAGGGTATTCCTCCTATCTTGGTACTTGGTGAAACCCTATTCATCTTTCAAGGCCAGTTCCCATGGCACCTCCTCCAGGAAGTCTTCATGGGCTTCTGGTTGGTGGTTCACATTGTCTTCTATCTGGCTCCCACTCACCACGGCCTCAGGTGTCCCAGTTACAATACTTATCAAACTGTATTGTCCCTGTTCTCACCCCATCAGCCAGATAATTCCTCCAGGTCAGAAAAGAATTGATCTATTCCTTGACTTATGGCACAAGGTATGTGCTGAATGGATGTTTGAGGAATGAATGAATGAACGAATGAACAGATGGATGACAGATAAACAATAAACAAATAGGTGAGTGGGTGGGGGTGTGGATAGAAAATGGGTACCAATGGTAGGTGGTGGGCTTACCTATAAGATCCACAAGCCATATCTTTGGATACCATCCTTCTTAACTCTGGAATATAGCCTTTTCAGGTGCCATTATTATTACAGCCATTTTATAGATAAGAAAAGGAGGACCTTAAAGGCATAGACCAGCCTTGAACCCAGGACTCCAACCGCTGGACTGGCCCTCATGGGGCCCATTCTCACCTTGGAGCTCCAAGGATGTCACTATGTGACAGTGTTAAGTCATGCCTTGCAAGGGAAAGGTCATTCATTGTGGGGCGGGGTTAATCATAGAAGACTTCTTGGAGGCGTTAGTGTTGAAATCTACATGTCAGTGACAGGAGGGCCTGCCTAGCCCAGAGAGGCGGAGGGATTTGACTCGAGCCACAGAACAAATCCGCCCCAAGGTTGGAACAATAGTCCAGAGCCTCCACCACTATTAAGATTAAATGCAAGGGTGAGGGCTCCCAGGATAGAATGGGCCCCCGTGGGAGGCAATCAGTCTGGTGGAGTCCCGGGTTCAAGGCCTGCCTCTGCCTCCAGAGCCTTACTTCACCTGTCGATAAAATGGCAATCCTAGCTCCCACCAGGTTGGTTGTTCTGCACGTGGAATGGGAGTGTGTGGAGGGGGAGGGGCAGAGAGGGGTCGGTTGAGGTGACAGCTGAGGCTGCTCCCAGCGCAATCAGGCAGTCCATAGCCCCTCTCCGAACTCCAGGAGAGAAAACATCCAGAGATGTTTGTGTGGCTTTCCAGGCTACAAGGCAGTTTTTTAATGGGGAGGGATTTTAATTTTTGTTAAAAGGCAGATTTTCTTCCAGCCCAAGAGTCGGTTGAGGTGACAGTTAATCTGCTCCCAGCGCAATCCGGCAGTCCAAGCCCCTCCCTGTGAACTCCAGAATATAGAAACATCCAGAGGTGTTTGCGTGGCTTTCCAGGCTACTCAGCAGTTTTCTAATAGGGAGGGGGGTTAATATTCGTTAAAAAGGCAGATTTTCTTCCAACCCAAGGGCAGTGTGGTGGACCTGCCATAGTCAAGGCTATCTGGGTACCAGCCGGGGCTCCCAAGTTGTCACTCCCCAAACCCACCTCTTCTGAAGGTTAACTGTTGGCCTTGGCTCGCCTTTGCCCTGCCTTACACTTCAGCTGCTCGTTCTTTACAACAGGTCAGCGGTCTAGGTGACCACACAGCCGCCTTTGAGTTTCCAGGTCTAATGGGAACTGGCAGTTGGACCCAGGGCACGTTCCTCCTCGCCCGTTGTTCCCGGGCTCTTCCCCAACCCCCAGCCCCGTGCCCCGCGCGCCCCGCGCGCCCCGCGCGCCCCGCGTCCACACCTGCACGTGCGCCGCTTCATCCAAGGCCAGGCGCACTGGGTGGCCCTTGTGGGAGCCCAGCACCGGGCAAAGCGCGCACACGCAGCATCGACAGCGGCGACAGAAGACCTCGGCCACACGGTCGCTGTGCTCACGGCAGCGCCAGCCACACGCTGCCTCTGACTCTGTGGGACCAGCCCCCCCAGGTGTTCGGCTTATCGCCCCTGCGCCCGCCATTCACTTCCACTGTTTCGGGGCTGCTGCGGCGCAGGGAGGAGCTCTGATGGGGAATCGAAACCGGGGCAGTGGGGCGGAGCGGCTCAGGCCCGCCCGCTCCCGGATGCTCTTGGATGGCAGCAAGCCAAGATTGAGGGGCAGTGGCTGCATCGTCATCAGCACCCTCCTCAGCAGGGGGCTCTCCTGCCCCATCTGCCCCTGCAGTTTTTAGCAGGCATGGTTGTCATGCTGGGCGGCCTGCAGGGTCTCAGCTCCTGCTCCCCACATAAGAAGGCAGGATATGGTGAGGCCAAAAAGGAACACCCACAGAGCCATAGATGGGGGAATCTCTATATTCTCGCTGGTGGCTGGGTTAGAGACACAGGAAGCGGGAGCCACACAATTCTCAACCCTCACTGCGCTGTTTGCAGGCTCAGCCACCATCTTCTTGCTAGCCCCCCTCTTTTGCTAGCGTAGCCAAGCAGTTATATTAGTGGCCAATGGCTCACTGGTTACAGCTGACAGCCAACTAGCCACAGCTGATGGCCATCCAATCACAGTTGACGGCCATTTACTACCTGAGCCAGCACCTTTCTATGTGAGGCCGAGAGCCTGGAAACTGCTTTCTGGGGCTCTGTCCCCACACTCCACCCTTACAGGCTCTCGCCTCACAAACTACGCGACAAGCATCTTCCGCGAGGGGCCCTGTGCAAGGAGCCTAGAGGTGAATGCAATATCCTGGACACAGCCAGGCTCTCTGGGCACAGCCAGGGTTTCTCAGGGCACCACCAGTACTTCTGGGCACAGCCAGACTTCCTGGGCTTCTTAGGGTACCACTAGTTTCCCCGGGCACAGCCAGGGTTTCTCAGGGCACCACCAGTACTTCTGGGCACGGCCAGACTTCCTGGGCTTCTTAGGGTACCACCTGTCTTTCCCAACACAGCCAGTCTTTCTCACATATGCTCCATGGCAGCTGGTTGAGACACAAAAGCAAATATCCGCCAGTTCCACTACATGGTGGTGTGTTCCCAAGCAAACAGTCAAGTGGTCCATTAAATTAGGGATGGAGCCCATTCCCCCTAGTCCACAGTCATTCGCCAGGGCTGCGCATTGGCCTCATAACGTGTGCCCTCTCTGCAGGGCGAGGGCTCCAAGTCCTCCCCAACCTGGGGGTGAGGGCCTCAGCAAGCACTTCCCAGCCCACAGGGCCACAACAACCTTCGCTTTCCCTGGCCTATTCTGGTTGGGGAACCATCCACATCTTCCCACCCCTCCACGGGGGTCCAGCTCTCTGGCAGCTGCCCCTCCTGGTCTTCCTGGGACTGAGTGTTCATGCGCATAAACTGCTCTGCGGCCCTTCGGAAAGTTTTGGCCTGCACTGTACCCTGCTCGCTGCCCCATTTGTCGTGCGGGGCGGCCTGCAGGGTCTCAGCTCCTGCTCCCCACATAAGAATGCAGGATATGGTGAGGCCAAAAAGGAACACCCACAGAGCCATAAGTAGGGGAGTCATATCACTATATTCTCACTGGTGGCTGGGTTGGAGAAACAAGAAACAGGAGCCACACAATTCTCAACCCTCACTGCCCCGCTTGCAGGCTCAGCCACCATCTTGCTAGCCCCCATTTTTTTGCTAGCGTAGCACGGCAGTTATATTAGTGGCTAATGGCTCACTGGTTACAGCTGACGGCCAACTTGCCACAGCTGATGGCCATGCAATCACAGTTGACGGCCATTTACTACCTGAGCCAACACCTTTCTATGTGAGGCCGAGAGCCTGGAAACTGCTTTCTGGGGCTCTGTCCCCACAATGGTGTATCCGGCTTTGTATCTGGCCTAGAGGTGGCCGTAGCAGAAGTGGGGGCTCGCACCTGCAGACCTTAAAACAGCCAGTTATTTTACCAGCAAAATGGATTTATTTAAGAGTAGCAGAGGCATTGCAATTAGGGACAAGCAAGCTACAGCATACCATCACGTCCTACAATCAGAGAGGAAATGTTACTCTACAGAGAAAAAGGAGGGAGTTGGCAGGAGCCGTTTTGAAGGAAAGACTCTTGGAGGAAAGTGAGAGTTCAGGGTGGTGAGTTTCTCATTGGCTGAGTTGCTGGGCAAGAAGGAAATCTTCCTCTTGCTGGAGTAGTGCGGTTACTACCACATGGAAGGCGCATCTCTTCCAGTTGTCCCCAATTGACAATTCTTCCTGTTTTGGTCTGTGATTGACTTGGAGAGGTAGGGCCTAAAGGCTCCCCCTTCTGGCCTCCTGTGTCCATTTTTAAATGAGGGTTCCGTTTATTAATTTTCACACTCCTAATTGGCTAACTGGAAGGAAGTGGGCTTCAGGCTTAGTGACACTAGCCCAGTCATGCTCAGAAAAATGCAGCCCTATGGATGGGACCAGAGTTGTTGTGCCCTTCCCAGGTGGTATGCATTACCTACACTTTAAGCATTCCCACAATTGTGAGAAACACCCTGGAAACTCCACTTGCCCCTAGGCTAAGGTCTCAGCATCAACTGAGTGTAAATTGATACAGCCATTATGGAAAACAGTATGGCGATTTCTCCAAAAAATGAAAACTAGAACTACTATATCATCCAGCAATCCCACTTCTGGGTGTTCATCCTAAGAATGTGAAGTCAATTATGTAGAAGAGAAATCTCCACTCCCATGTTCATTAGAGCAGTGTTCATAATAGCCAAGATATAGAAACAACCTGTGTTCTTCGATGGATGAATGGATTAAAAAGATGTGGAATATGTATATACAGTGACATGTTTCACAGACCTAAGAACACAAATCCTGCTATTTGCAACCTGGATGAACCGGGAGGGCATTATACTAAATGAAATAAGCCAGACAAAGACAAAAACTGTATGGTATCACTTATAGGTGAAATCTAAGGGAAAAAAAAGTTGAACTTACAACGGAGTAAAAACACGGTTGCCAGGGAGTGGGGGATGGGGGGAAAGGGTACCCACTCAGTTATAAGTTGCATTAAGTTCTGGGGATTTAATATACAGCATGTTGACTATAGTTAAGAATACTGTATTGTATACTCAGTTTGTTGGGAGTAGATCCCAAGTGTTCTCACCACACACATACAAACGGTAACTGTGAGGTGATGGGTGTCTTGATTGTGGTCATCATTTCACAGTGTATGCACACTCATCACATTGTGCTCCTTAAAAAATCACATACAACCTAAATACTTGGTTTTTATTTGTCAATCATACCTCAATAAAACTGGGAGAGGAGGGTCTCAGCTCCCACCTACAAGGCTCTTGGTTCTTAATACCTTTAATCCCTGCCTTGTCTACGCTACACCCTTTGTTTGTTTCTTGGCCAGGGAACAGGCATTTTTCTCTGCTCGGAACACACTTTCCCAGAAAGCCCTTTTCTCTGCTTATTCCTATTTATTCTTCATTTCTGCCTAAATATCTCCTCCTCCAGGAAGCCTTCCTTGCTTCTTCTTCCAGCGCAGCCTGCACTTCCCCTATCATGGTCCTCTCCTTCCTGCAAACTGTGACTGAAAACTCTTCAGAGGGCAGGCACCAATTCTGTCTTACCTATTTCCCAGCCTGGTTTCTGGCTCAAATAAGTACTTAACTGGTATTTGTGGAACAAATCAAGAAAAGGAAAGCTCCATGTATTAAAATATCTAGGCAGATGCTGTTTATTATTTTGTTATATTCTTTCCATTGCACGATTCCACATCTATTTATTTTCACTTTTATTTATTTATTTATTTTTTACAAAGATACAAGGAATTTCAGAAACATTAAAACAAACTGTTTCAGGCACGGTTTCATATGAAAAGCATAGATCAATTTCTGACTTCCTGCTTCCCTCTATAATACAGTCTCAAGTTTTGTTCCAGGAAGAACAATTACTGTAGTGCTAAGGTGGATGCACCCCAAAGCTCATTTCCCAGTGCTGTCTTCAGTCTCGCAAAGTCCCTGAGTCTACAGTCAGGGGGCTCCCAGGGCATGAGCAAGGAGATGAGTGCACGTTCTGCTTGCCCTGAGCATGAGGGCCTGGCCCTGCAAATGCTGGGCAAGTTCCACTTCATCAGTCAAGAACATAAACAATGTAATTTTTAAAAATGGCTCTTAAAAAAATATCTGATAAAAATTACCTATCCCTCTCCCTTGCTGTGAAATAATTTAAATAATTTACTCTAGATGTAAAAAACAATAAAGAAAAAGAAACAGGAAAACAAGTTTGTTCATGAATTGTGTCTAAGCATGAGGTCTGGGTCCCTTTGAGGTGGGGAGAGCTGCAGAAGGAACAGCTCTGTGCCCTCCTGAACATGGGGTAATGACTGCCTGGCCCGTTCGAGTAGTGTGTGTCTGTGAGTAGAGGTGGGCGGGTTTTGTAAACTGTGAAGTGCTGGCCACAAATGAGGTGGGAGGAGTAACCCCATCCAGTGGAGCTCTGCTTTCCTGACAACACCTGGGATTTGGTCTTTGGCAAGCTTGGCGGGCCCAGTGATTGAGTAAATGGATTACAAGACAAGGAACTGAGGCATCTGACACGGGCAGGCAGACGGGGACTAAGCCATGGCTAGGGGAGCGGGCAACCAGGAGCACAGAGCCCCCAGAGACCTGAGGGGGAGGGCTCAGGATGATGCTTCCTGATTTTAGGAGCCTCCAGCCAGGACTCAGAGCACAGAGCTGAGCCCCAGCTCCTGCCTGCTGTTCCTTACCCTCCTCGTCTTTACTGTAGATAGGTAGGTACAGATGGACTAGCCCAGTGGCTCTCCACCCTCACGATATTGCAGAATCACCTGGAAGCTTATAAAAACATACACGAGGCTAATCCCTACTCTACAGATTCAGCTTCAAGTGGTGGTCCAGGAGTGGGCCTGGCCTGGACCCACTTGGCTGTATTTCCTGAATACTACCCAAGGGGATTCTAATGTATAGCCTGGGCTGAAACCTACCAGGCCAGGTAGCCTGTATTGACCACTGAGAAAGAATCTTAGCGAAGGGCTCAGAACAGATTCGCAAAGGAGGGACACAGAAAAACTCTGGAAGGGAAATTTTAGGGACATGTGATTCTACTTTCTTGCCTAGTGCAGTCGTCCTTGCCCAGAAATCCTCACAGCCAGGGGCTCCCTACCTCCGGGGGGGCCTCTTTGGTTACTTGGGGCTGACATCTGCTTATGTCTTCCTGGCAGGAGCAAGCTCTGTGACCTGAGGGCTTTGGTGGCAGTCAGTGGTCGTAGCCAACACCCTGATGTCTGCATCCCACAGAAGGGAATGTCTACCCATATCCGACTGGTTCTGTTTGAAGAGAGGATGCGTCTGGCCTCCTGTCAGTGTCTGGAATTGGCCTGAACTTCAACTTCTGTCCCAAGTTAAACTCCCTCTGCCCCTTTGCCGATGTCTTGTGAGTTCCCACAGCAAACCCACATCATCATCCTACAAGTAATTTTCCTCAGGTCAAAGCCAACATTTCTTGTCTCAGGTGGCAGATTCCCGGGTCCCCCCTTGTTCAGAAGGAGAAACTGAAACCAGAAAGGGAATGACTTGCCAGAGGTCACTGTGCGAGTGAGGGGCGCCACTGAAGCCAGACCCATGGATTTCTGCCCTGTGGGCTGAGAACTATATTGGACCAGAAACAGCAGACAGACAGAGCCAGGAGACCAGCAGCTCAGCCCAGCCCTGCCATGAATCCTCAGTTTCCCCAACTGTCAATGAGGAAGTTGGGCCAATCACTAGTTTTCAAACTTTAAATGTTTTTGAGTAGCAGAATTATGTATTCCATAGAGCTGAACTATAAAACAAAAAGAAATGGAGTTGTCTGGTTGGAATAAGGGGGGCACAGCCCTCCTGCTTAGCCTTCCCCCCATTCTATGGACCACCCAGTTTAAAAATCACAGGCAGGTTCAACAACTAGGTCCTTCCAGCTCTAACTTTCTACAGGGTTCTTTCCCTTGGGAAATTATAGCTCATCGTGGACCCTTACAACAGAATTCAACAGAAGGCAAATTATCACCTAAAAAGAGTCAATTCAGACACTGTTGTTTTGAGAAGGCAAATAGAAAAACGGCACCATGTCCCACTGGAAATCTTTCAGTGACCGAGTTTTGTTTTCTGGTAAAAAATATAGAAATAGTGGTTGTTCTCGGGGGACTTATGGTTTGGTTCTGAACCTCCCCATGGAGCCGGTGGTGTCCCTGAGGGCGAGGAGGGCAGAGACCTCTGCTCAGAACCATTGTGAGCTCATCCTCAAGTTTTTGATCTCTAGTTCCAATTGTTTGGCCTGGACCTCGCGCTGGGTCACCAGCTCCCGGAGTCTTCGGATCTCCTCTTGTTGCCGATAGAACATCTGTAGCAGCTGAGAAAGCACAGAAGAGAGGGAAAGGTCACCTGGGGGTTCTAAGATGCCAGGGGGCAGGACACCAGCAGAAAGGATGAAACATTGCCTCTTTTGGACCTAGAAATGTGACGGTGATTAAATTAATGTGGCTGAGGCCTAAGGGGGCAGCCTTTGCATACATCTTTTACAAAAACGTTGTTTTCTTCACCTGATAAATGAAATTCCAAAAGACAATATTTCAGACGTTTTTTGCCTCCTTAGATTCCCCCATGGTCTGAAGAAAAGTTTATTTGGCTCTGATGTCTAGAGATTGGAGTTTTCACCACCACTAAACTGTGTGACTTCAGGCAAGTTACTTACCCTCTCTGAGCTTTAATTTCCTCCTCTGAGAAATGAAGGTCAGAACTCTAACCTCAGCATTATTACGACTGCTGCTGCTGTATAGCATGGTACTAGGTGTTGGGTGCGCCCCCTAAATTAGGAGCTTTGTTATTCCACTGGATGCACGCAACACCCCCCTGTAAGGGTGGTAGTATTAGTGCCCCCATGTTACCACTGTGGAAACTGAAGCTAAGAGAGACTCAGCCCCCAGGGCCGAGGTCCTACAGTTAGTGCTCAGCAGAGCCAGGATGAGAATCCCTCCGTGAGACACCAGCTCTTGAGTTTTCAGCCACTACCTACTGACTCCCAGGGCTGCTGAGAAAATTCACTCAGATGATATATCAGAATGCCCACCACAGGACGTGGCACACAGCAGACACTTAACACGTGTTGATTCCAAAAACACAGGAAATCCTGGAACTGAAAGAGACTTCAATACCCACCAAGTCAAACCCTCTGCATTTTACAGATGGTTCCCCATCAGCTGCAGGTAAACCCACCACCTTGGCATCCAGATGGTGCTCATTACTGGTTTGTTGAATGAATTAACAAAGTGAATTAAGTAGCTAAGCCAGGCCACACAGCTCGTTCTTTTTCTTGCCCCTCATTTTCTACCCCCTCCCCTCCCCCACCCGGTGCAGGCCCACCCCGCCCTCATTCACACCTCATTCTCTGTCTTTGGTGGGGGGCATTCGAAGATGTCAAAACCATTTGTGAGCCAGGTTTTCTTCTCCTCCAGCCTGTGTTCTGCCGCCCATCTTGGTGCCTTTTCCTCCAGCAGAGATAAGGGCCTCCGGCCATCTTCTGCAAACAGCTTTTCTGTCTGGTTGAGGAGCTGGGGCGAGGCAGGGACCATGGGGTTGGAGAGTGGTCTCTCTGGGGACAGAGGTCCGGGGCTGAGCAGCTCAGAGCCAGGTCTAAGGGACACCAGGATTGGCCCTGGGAGGGAAGCAAAGGACTATGTGAGGACTGACTGACCGTGAGCAGATGGGCGTGGATGGGGGCACTGACACATGAGTCACGCAGAGACACATAGAGCCACATGCAGACACACAGATACACGCAAAGGTGTGGGAGATTGGGCCACACGCGGACAGCACACACCCATGGACCAGGGCAATCAGAGAGCAAATACCCATGCGTGTGACTATCGAAGGAAGCTTGGTTTATAGGAGCAGCATGGCGCATGCCCTGGTGCCACCCCCAAACACCTCGAGCTCCTCAAGTGACACCTTGCCCTTGCTTTGTAAGGACAGTCCCACCCACACTGTGCTCTGCCATCTACCAGTTCATGAATTCTCCCAGAGCCCCTGAGAAGAAGGGGACACAAGCTTCAGGGAGATGGATGAGGAAACGGAGGCTCAGAGGGGGGTGACACTGTCTAAGGGAAAAAAAGGGGTGGGGTAGAAGCAGACGGAGAACCCAATCACAGAGGCAGCTGCTGGGGTGGGGGTGGGGAGCACATATGGCTTTCCCCTGGGCTGGCCCGTATGTTGACACGACAGGGAGGGTGAGTCAGGGTAGGCAGAGTGGGCAGCAGAGCCCGGGTGGGGTGCTGCTGCCTAGAGGGTCTCTTGGGTCAAAGAGTAATTGTGGAGGTGGGGGTGGGAGGGTGAGCAAGGGGTTCCAGCTGAGACTATCCAGTCGCACTGCACAGCCCAGAGTTTAAGGTAGTTTTCCATAGAGCAAAATTCCTTGATTGGGAGGGACTTTTTTGAGCCACATGGGACAAGTCTCTCCCTTCTTGGATCCGTATGTGACCATTCCAGCCACTGGTGACTGACTGTCAAGGACCAGTCCTCCAGGGTTATGGCATAATACAAATACAGTCTAAACCCTTCTCAGCTACTTGGGCCACTGGATACTCCATCCCCCCCCCCACCCAAATTCGCCTGAGGCCTCTTCTCTGCCTTCCTCACCTTTACTCATCCCACTGAGCCACTCCCGGGCTGTCAGAGAGGGCTGGGCCCCTGCTGTGGGCGGGTAGATGTCCTCTTGGTAGGATTCCGACTGCAGAAGAAGTCAGAACAGTGAGAGCTGGGGTAGTAGGGAAGGCCGCCCTGACTGGGAGGGCCCTTAGGCAGCTGGGTGTCTCAGCCCTCCCCAACCCCTGTGAGTTGAGGAAACCGAGTCCCAGAGAGCAAAGGGACGTGCCCAGGGTCACATAGCAACTCAAGAGCAGAGATGGGGCAAGAGTCAGGACTCCGAGCTCTCAATGAGGCTGCACTGACCACGAGAATGGCCTTCTTCCCCTTGAAGGAAGTGGCCATCAGCCTCCTTGTTGCTGGCTCAGAGGCATGGGCTCCAGGCTCTAGGCTCTGGGGTCTGTCTTTTCCAGTAAGGGTTCCCTGCCCCCCCCCTTGCAGACGCCACCACCACCCTTACCCGCCGGGGTACAATCATGGATACAGGTTCAATGAGGCATTTGGTTGTAATCAGCTTGTAGAAGCGGAAGATCTCACAGGAGGATACGTCGAGACCTCTCTTTGGCATGACACCTGCAGGCAGACAGCCAATGAGGGCCAAGCGGTTCCAGCTGGGCTAGGGCCACAGGGACCCAGTGTGAGTGGCAAAGCCAGGCTGCACACCTGGACGTGAACAGAGACCATCCTCCTGTCGCTGTCCTTCCCTCAACAAACAGTTCATGAGCACACTTGAACAGGACTGGGCCCTGGGCTGGGGAAATGGGATTGAAATCATCAGACCTTGCCCCTACCTTCAAGAAGTTAAATGATTGTAGCTTGACTTTTGCAGGAAGTGTGCTCTGCTCCAGGCCTGCCATTGCTATCCTCACAGCTCATGACCCAGATGCTCTTAATAGAGCGTGTCCAGCTTTCTTTTGATTACTGTTAGCATGGTGTATCTTTCTCCATCCCTTTAATTGTAATCTAGCTGTGTCTTTAACTGGATTTCTTGTAGACAACAAAGAGTTGAGTCTTGTGTTCTTGTTTTTTATTATCCCCAAACACACTGAAAAAGTAGGGGCTCTCTTAGGTCAGTCTCTCCTATCTCCTTGCTCCTGTTTTAACTGTTTAACCTTGGCCTAGAACACCTTTATTCTCTCCCCATGCTGTACTCTACTTCCTCTTTTGGTTTCTCAAATGTTGTCAATTCTGGGAAGCCTCCCAGAGAAGCTCCTGCACACCCAGCTAGAGCTCCCGTTGAGTCTAGAGTGTTGACCCCCCATCTTCCCTCCAGTATGTGAACCCCTCCAGGGCACGGCCCGAGTCTGACTCATCCCCATCTCCCCAGGGCCCACGTGGCCTCGGTACGCCACTCACCAATTCCCTTCTGTGGGTGACTGGAGCGGTATTCAGTCAGGTAGTTCAGGTGAGGTTTGTCGGCGCTCACCTCATAGTAGCGGATGTTCCCGTCTCCCTGAGGAGAGGAGGGTACAGCTCAGAGCTGGTTCCCATTAGTCCCCCACCTGGCCCCCCATTGTGATGCAGCAGAAACCTGGTGTTCGCTGTAGGCAAAGAGTTGGCAAAGCCACCTCACACAAGGGAACATCAGGGCACTGTCACCAAGGCCATAGGACGGTCCTCATTTTAACACTGTCCCCACAACCATAACTCAAAGCCCACCCGAGTGCCTCCAAGGCAGAAGCTCTGGGGGCACAGGCCTGAACCCCACTCCCATCCAAGAGCTGCACACAAAGATCAGAGTGGCATGTCCTGAGACCAGCCAGCGGGTCTTACCTCTAGGGGCATTTCTGGTTATCACTGTCATAATGACTGGGCGGGGTGGTGGGAGAATGCTGCTGTTGGCATTGGTGGGCAGGGGCCAGGGCTGCCAAGGACAGATAGTCCCACGTAACGAAGACCTGCTCTGCCCCGAATGGGAAGGTGCCCCTAACGAGAAACACCAACTGGTCCCTCCTCGCCGGGACCCAGATTTGGGGAGGGACCAGTCGGGGTGTCTAGCTACTAAAGCCCTGGACCCAGGTGCTCTCGGGGAGCCAGGAAGGTAGGAGACAGGTGCTGGGCTCACCACAGAGGGAGAGTGTCCAGCAACTCTTGCCTGTCCCTGCTCCTGCTTTGCGCCTCAAGGGCCCCAGGCTACTGTCTGGCCACCAGTGGGGCTAGGCTTGGTGTAGTTCTGCCCCCTGCCTCAGGAGTCCATGCGGCCACCTCCCTCCCATGCCAGGCTGACCTTCCCCACCATGTAGAGCATGTTGGTGTCTGCATCATAGAAGGGAAACAGCACGCCTGAGGAGCCATCCAGATCCTCCTCGGTGAGAGGCACAGAGAGGTCATCCTGCAAGGGAAAGGAGATCAGGAAGGCTTTGGGTCAGTCAGGGGCCTTCAGTGGTACTCTGGGCTAAGAATTCCTGCCATGGATGTGTGCATGTGTGTGCATGTGTGAAAGAGTGTGAAAGACTGTGTGTGTATGCGTGTGTATGCGTGTGTGTGTATGCGTGTGTGTGTGTGAAAGAGAGAGAGAGAAACCTCCCCCTTTTATTTTACCAGCATATTGCCTTTAATGAATGAATCGCTTCTCACATACCTGATCTCACTCCAGCCCTCTGCCTCCTATTTTGTTGTTTATAGTAATAAATGCAGAAGGAGATTCAAAGAGGGGAAGCGATCCGTCCAGTCTTTGAAACTCTGGCAGGGTGAGCCTTCAAATCAATGCCGCTTGGCCTGGCCCCCCTCCCACACCCACCCTCAGCTATCTTGAACATGCCTCAGTGTTTATTCTGAGCCCTTGCTCCAGCTGTTCCTACTGCCCAGAAGGCCCTCTCCTCCCTTCCCCGAGTCTTGGTCCCAGATGCAGCCACATCCCCTCCCCTATACTTCAGCCTCTCCTTTGTCCTGCCCCTCTCCCTCCTTGAATGACAAGATGCATAAGGTCTGGGCTGATGCCACCAGGCTACTGGCATCTCCCTGTTATTCATCAATCAGTTCAATCAGTGAGTGAATGAATGAATGACTGAATGAATGAATGAATGAAGTCAGTACTCAGCTACAGAGTGATGGTGAGGGATGTTGCTGGGGGTTCGGGGGAGACTCACCTGGTCCCACAGGGCCATCTGCCGGTTGTTCCATCGGGATGTGCCTGTGGACAGCAGCTTATTCAGGTTCCCCAGAAACAGCACTTTGTTGGCCCGGTGCCCCTTGTAGCTGGCTTCCTGGAGGGACATGTGCAGTCAGGGACTCCCCTGCCTGTGCTTATGCTGCTGCTCCACCTGGAATGTCTTCCTTTCTCACCCCAACTCTGCCTGGAGAATCCTTCCAGAGTTCTTGTTCTGAGCCAGAACAAGAGGCAAACTTCTGCCCGGCTCCACGCTCTTTTTGAAAGATTATTGAGCACCTACTATATGCAAGGCTTGGACCTGGGCAGGCACTGTCACCTGGATTATCTCATTTAATCCTCTGAGAGGAAGGACTACCGGCCCATTGTTGCAGATGAGGAAACAGAGGCTTCGACACCGGAAGTGCTTGCCTAAGGTCACACAATGGATCAACATGTGATGCCTCCTGACAGAGCTGAGGCACAGTGACAAACGTTGATGTTAGACCAGGTTCAAACCCCAGCTTTCAACATAGGCATGTCGCTTAGCCTCTCTTTAGCCTCATCTTTCTCATCTGAAAAATGGGGATGACACACCCTATCTCCCAACAGATGGGGATACCATGTGTGAAGGCTTGGCCAGCATGCAGCCAGCATCACCTCCCTGTTCTAAGAAGCCTCTGCCCTCCCCACTCCATTCCTTGCTTCTCTGACCCCAAGCCAGACCCCAGCCTAGCACTGACCTGGAGGACGGTCCCTGCTCGGGGGTCGAGAACCCGAATCTTGCGGTCTTTACAGGTGGTGGCCAACAGGCTGCCGTTGGTGTTGAAGGACATGGAGAGGATCACGTCTTGGTGACAGTCAATCGTCTTCACAGGGCTCATGATTACAGACTCCTTTGTATCCAGGTTCCAGACCATCACCTGCATGGCAGAGAGCTGGCTCAGCGCAGTGGCCAACCCCCGCCCCGGCCCCCACAGTCACACGCCAGCCAGGCTGTAGTGAAACACGGTATTCCCAGGAGGGAAGCGCAGATGGCAGTCTGGCCAAGCGGCCTCGGGTGGGATGATGGATCTGCCGGCTGAAGCTACCACGTGGCAGGAGGGGGAAGCCAGGAGTCGGGCTGTCTGGCAGTGAAAAGAAAATACCATCTGCCTTAGAGTAACAAAACATCCATGCTGGGAGGACCCCAGGGGATCAGCTAGTCCAGAGGGTTTCAAGCAGTTATTAACAGCAGTTTCTACCTCGTACAGATAAACAGGGCTGCCATGCTTAGTTGCACAGGCTGTATACTGCACAGCTCCAGGGCAATCCATTCCCATAATCCAGCATGTGAATGCTGCCCCCTGGAGTTGTGTACAGAATAACCTGCACAACCCCACGTAGTACCCTGCAGACACACCCTACATAGACAGATACAAGAACACTTCCGATCAGAAGGGGAAAAGGCCCTCCCAACCACTCCTGTTTTATCTATCGCTGAGGCCCCTGAGATGCCTCAGTAAAGCCACAGCTTTGGTCACACCAACCCCATATGTATACAGATCGAGAAACTGATGCCCAGAGAAGATAAGGGACTTTGCCGCATCACAGTGCAAGTCAGAAATGAGTTGGAATAGAATCTAGGTGTTCCAGGGGGAAGTTTCTCTGTGCAGGGCTCAGCCCATCCGCTCCAGGCAGACTAATGGATTAACTAATGTCCCCCCAAAGTCATGTCCACCCAGAACCTCAGAATGTGACCTTATTTGGACACAGGGTCTTTGCTGATGTAATTAATTACGTTGAGGTCCTACTGGATTAGGGTGGGCCGCACAACCAATGACTGGTGTCCTTATAAGAACAGGAGAGGACACACAGACACAAAGAGAAGAAGGCCACGTGATGGCAAAGGCATTCTGGAATGATGCAGCTGCAAGCCACGGAATGTCTGCAGCCAGAAGAGTCACAGGATTCTTCCCTAGAGGCTTCGGAGGAAGCATGGCCCTCCTAACACCTTGATTTCAGGTTTCTGGTTTCCAGAACTGTGTGAGAATACATTTCTATTGTCTTAACCACCAACTTGGTCATTTGTTAGGGCCGCCCCAGGAAGCTAATGCACAGACCCACCTTGTAGTCATAGCCGGCGCTGAAGAGGATGTTGGCGGCTGTGGGGTGCCACTCCACCAGGCCCACTCTGCGGGAGTGGCCCACCAGCTCCTTCCTGCAGGCTGTCAAGTTCTTTGTCAGCAGCTGCTTGGGGATGTCCCAGATCTTAATCTGTCAGGGGATACATGGCCCCAGGGGCAGTGTTAGCCAGGATCCCCTTAATACCCCGCTACCCTAAAACTGTCAGTGCCCATCAGAAGGTCGGGGAGTTGTCTCGCTGGCCACCTCTCACTCAGTGGAGGTGCAACTGGGGCCTCGCAGAGGGACAGGCACTTTGCCAAGGTCCTCCAGCCCAGGCAGGGGCTTGCATTGACCAGAGGTGAGTCCAATGCCCCCAGTCTGCCCCTGGTAATCATGCCATCCTAATAACCTGAGGCAGTGGGTGGGTGGGTAGGCCACTGGCCTGACTCCCAGGCTGGATGTCAGAGCAAATCTGCCTCCCGCTATAGAATATCCCCAAAGGACAGTGGTCTACCCCTCCATGTCCAAAAGGCCCAGGGCAGAGCCTTGAATGCCAGGAAGAAGGGTTTGTGCTATTTGCTCAGGGCACTAGGGAGCCAGCGCAGTCTCTGGAGCAAGACAGGGCAGGGGCAAGCTCTTTCCTTTGGAGGGGCCCCCTTTATTTTCCTCAGTATCCCCTCTAAAGAAACTGACATAAGTCCTCTTAGAATTTTTTACCTGCTGCTCCTGATGAACCCATCTGCTTTCTTTGATCAGACAGTGAGGTTTCTATTTCTCTTTTTGCCTTGGCTGCCAGGCAGCTCTGAGCTAAACCTGGAGCTCAGCAGCTGCAACCCTCCATTGCCAACATTTCTAGTAGTATTTCCTCACTTCCTCCACCTGTGGCTGCTGCACTTTAGGGAACTCGCATAGCTCAGTGGAAAGAGCTTGGGCTCGGAAATCAGACCGCAGTTAGAAGCCTGTCTCTGACTCCACAAACCGTGACCTTGGGCAAACAGCTGTGCCTCTCAGATTCTCGGCTTCTGCATCAGAAAAATACTGTACCTTGTGGGGTTGCTAGGAAGGAAGACTGAGTGAGATGATATGTGTAATGAAAGTCAGGAACACAGTGGGCTCCCAATAAATGGCAGCTATGACTTTCATCCTTATTTGAATCACCTGATCATAACTGTGTCTTTTGTTTTAAGCCACATCCACCATATTTTAGAAGTGGCATAGAATAAATGATAAATATGTAACACTGAACATTGTGGGAGCAGCAACTATGTCCCTGGTACAGAACAGGAGCGCAAAATGTTGGTGGGACTGAAGCTTTTGGTGTCCATATTCACAAATGGCTCCTACTTCTATCCTCTTAAAATTTGTTTCCCTTCTGTCTGTGAGATTTTCTGGCCACAGTAAATATGACCCTCATAGAATTTTATAGTTCCCCCAAAAGATGGGTTTTCCCCGTGGAATGTGAATCTCATTGAATCTTCACTAGACAGTCGGGAGCTATTATGCCCATCTTCTAGATGGGGGAACTGAGGCCCACAGAGGGGAGGGCGGTACCCAGAGCTTTTTCTCCGTCTAACCCATCCCCTCCCCACAGTGTGACATCACCTCAAGAAGGATGAAGGAGTCAGCAGCAGCATCTCCCTCTGCCTCAACCCCACTCCTCTTTGTCAAGGGAATGACCTCACACACTGACACTTACCGTGGCATCTTCAGAACAGGAGGCAATCTCAAAATCGTCAAAAGGGTTCCACTTGATGTCTAAGATGTTCCCTTTGTGCCCGCAGACCTTCGGGTAGTGGGGGTCCAACTTTCCCGTCTGAAAAACAGTGCCCAGGACTGTTGGGGAGGAAAGGGGGCTAATTCCACTTTAGCATCTGGATGGTCACTCAGTCAGTCAGCAATCACCGAATACACAGGAACATGTAAGGGGTGTGAATCTAGGACGTACCACTGTTCCCTGTGCTCTCTTGGGGGAGTCACGTCACTTCTCTGAGCCTCAGTGTCTTCCTCAGTAAAATGGAGGCAACGAAAGAAAAATGTTTCACAGCGTTGGAAGGATCATAGAAGATGAATGTGGAAAGGGTCTAGCACAGTGCCTAGCACATAGTAGGTGTTCAATGAAAGGTCATCTCACTTCATACACTGCTGGTGGGAATGCAAAAATAATGCAGCCACTTTGGAAACCGGTCTGGCAGATGCTCGGAAGGTTAAACATAGAGTTACCATATGACCCAGTAATTCCACTTCTAGGTATATACCCCCAAGAGAAATGAAACCATAGGTCTAGGAAAAGTTTGTACACCAGTGGTCACAGCAGCACTGCTCACAACAGCCACAAGGTGGAAACAACCCGGATGTCCATCGACAGATGAATGGATATACAGAAGAAAGTATAGTCATACAATGCAACACTATTCAGCCAAAAACAGAAAGAAGTATGATGCATGCTACATCATGGACGAACCTTGAACACATTATGCTGAGTAAAATGAGTCGCACATAAAAAAAAAAAATCACAAAATAGTCCATGATTCCACTTACATGATGTATCAGATGTGGTTTAATTGCTTGAGCACATCCCCTGGTACCTGGTAATCAAAACCCTGACTAATGCATATGAAAATTTCAGAATAGGTAAAGCTGTAGAGACTGAAAAGCAGATTAGTGGCTTGGGGAAGGGGCAATGGGGAGTGACTGCTAATGGGTGTGCGGTTTCTTGGGGGATGATGAAATTATTTTGAAATTAGACAGTGGTGATGGTCGCACAACCATGGAATATACTCAAGCCCACTGAATCGTACACTTTAAAATGGTGAATTTTATGGCATGTGACTTATATTGCAATTAAAAAGAAAGGGCATTTCCTTCCCTACCCCTCTTTCCGGCTGAGAATTCCTGTATAGGTGCTGGGAGGATATACAGGTCCCACAACCCACACCACGCAGCCCCGAAGCTTAGATTTCCAACTGCACTGACAGACGAGGGTTTCCTGCATCATGGGGCAGCCATACTGGTTCAGTCACAGAAACTTGGAGCTGGCAGGGACCAACACACTCATTTTATGTATCCCACTGCATGGTCCTGGCAGAACAAGGAACAGGACCCAGGCCCCCTGCCTGCCCACACAGGCATGGCACACATCCACCATCCGGCCTCAGGTTCAGCAGCCCACCCAACAGAATGCTGCCCTGACCACTTTTATATCTAAGTGAGAGACGACTGGGAGGAAAACTGGCCAACATCCTTTCATTCAGCGAATCTCTATGAGAAACCTAGGGGACAGGTACTATTCAAGGTGCTGGGTGAGCACAAGATGTAGTACTTGACCTCAAACAATCAACACTCTGAAGATTTTTAAGAAGGAATTTTCAAGAACAGAGTGAACTCTGGGAACACCCAGCGCCTCCTTCCCGTATCTCCCCAACTCTGCAGAGACCACTGCACTTTTGTGGGATGTCTTGAGACTGTGCCCACTGAGCCTGAGCAAAGCTGCAGAGGGTGATCTCTGACCTTGTTTAACAAGGCTGTGAAGCAGGCAGCTGCTATGAGAATAGACACAGGTCTTCCCCGTCACCTTGCGCAAACTAGGGGACAGACAACCAAGCCCCTGGCTCTTGGGAGCTTTATGCATGCATCTTTGTAGCTCTGCAAATCGAGGTGGTGGCCCTGCGCTCTTCTTCAGAAATATTCTGCCCAAGAAGGGGTATTAGACAGCTCACCCTAGACTGGACCCCTTACTGGAGGGGGAACTCTCTAAAGGCCATTATTTGACACGTTAGAAAGTGAATGGTAAAGTATTGTTGCAATGTTAAACTTACTGAAGTTGATAATGTACTGTGGTCATGTTAGAGAATGTTCGTATTTTTAGGAGACTCTCGAGTATTTAGGGTAAAGGGCAAAGATGTATATAACTTACCCTGAAAGAGTTCAGGAAAAAATGACACCCTCACATATATATTCAAAGAGGAAGTGAAAAGAAAGTATTTGGACCGGTGTCATTTGACAGTGACATGTGAGGAGGTGGGCAAAAGTTCCATTGCTTTTCTGCCTTCTTGATGGCTGAAAAAAATGGGTCCCTGGACAGAGAAAAGGGGTGCACACTCCCTGCCCCCTGCAACAGGGGCAGCACCTAAAGCCAGGGCTCTGGAAGGAGAACAATGCACCTACAGGCCGTGGTTCAGGTCTGCCTGGGACCGTTGTCCAGCCATGGCCCCCTCGCCCAGTCTCCCGGCCTTCTGCATGCTGTCATCAGGTGCACTTACAAGAACTAAAATCTGTTTGCGTCTGCTCAAAGGGTGCAAGCTTGTTTTCCCTCATCTATAAAATGTGAATAATAATCTCTTCCTTGCAGGACTGTTATGTGGGTAAAAGGAGATATCGTGCACAAAAATCCGAATAGTGATAGCCTACAGCAAGTGCTCTAAGAAGAGCAGCTATTATTACATGTATGTGTGTATGTGTACATGTGTGCGTGCACATGTACATGTGTATATCAAAACTGAGAAAGTAAGGAAATGCACCAAAATGTTATTCATGATTATCTCTAGAGGGTGGGATAAATGGGTGGTTTTTATTATCTCTGTTTCTTTTTTTTAATTTTCCAAACTTTCTATTAAAACTGTGTAAATTTGGGCCGGCCTGGTGGCTCAGGCGGTTGGAGCTCCATGCTCCTAACGCCGAAGGCTGCCCTGCCGGTTCGATTCCCACATGGGCCAGTGGGCTCTCAACCACAAGGTTGCCGGTTTGATTCCTCAACTTCCGCAAGGGATGGTGGGCTCTGCCCCCTGCAACTAACAACAGCAACTAACAACGTCAACTGGACCTGGAGCTGAGCTGCGCCCTCCACAACTAAGATTGAAAGGACAACAACTTGACTTGGAAAAAAGGTCTGGAAGTACACACTGTTCCCCAGTAAAGTCCTTTTCCCCTTCCCCAATTAAAAAAAAAACATGGTGTAAATTTTACAATAAATAAAGGTATTTAAGACAAAACTACAGATTTTCTGAAAAGATGGGTCCTTCCAGGATTCGCCAAAAATTTCGTATAAAACTGTAGAACCTGACGGGCTCTCAGACCAGAAATGGTAAAAACACAACAAAGCTCTCTTATCCTGCAAGGGTGGCAGGCATCACTAGTGGATTACGGCACTCTCTCACTGACCCCAGACTTGCCCAGGGTCACAGGGAACGTGAGGCAGAGCTGGACTGGAGCCCAGGGCTCTGGCTGCCTGAGTCAGTGTCCTACCCCCTCTTCCTGCAAACAGCCCTTCCCTTCTCTTGGATCATTTCCTGGTCAAAGAGCATGAGCAGCGCTGGTCTTTTGCTATGGCACACCCAATTGCTCTCAGGGCCTTTATCTCTACACTCTGGCCCAGGTCCATGCCCCAATTTCTGCCGAGGATTCCTTGGAAGAGCTGATTGTCAGGCTGGTCTTGGCTGACAGGAGGCACAAGCCCAGGAGCCCCATTCAGACCCACACTTCCCAGGTCAGCCCCGCTGCAGACGCAGGAGGTGCTTCAGGGCCACGCAGGGCTCAGGTGGGCAGCTCCGGACTGACCTGAGCTTCGGCCAGCGCTCCTCCCAGGCCACTAAGAGCAGAGGCCTCAGCCCTGGACAGCTTCTCTTCCTACTCAGAGAACAAAGGATGCTGGTCCTCCCCCGAGGCCGGCTGGCTGCTCTGGGCCTCAGAAGGTTTTGTGCTGAGGACCCACATTAACAGACATTAGCCAGTCTGATGGGCTATTGACTGAGCTGCTAAAAGCTCTGTCAGGGCAGGGACATTTATATTCGAGGCCACTTCCACCATTCTGTCCATTAGGCTAGGAACAGGCATCTCTGATTTATGGGAGACACAAGCTCTAAAGCAGGGGAGATACAGCTGCTCGCCTCAGACTTCAGAGGACCCTGGCTTGGGTGCAGGAGCCGGCTGCTCAGCTTGGAGACACATCACCCCCGAATCTCCGTTGGGCTGCCCTGGGGCAAGATGGAGTGGGCAGGGCTGTAGGAGGCTGGAGGACAGAGCCAGGCGGGTGGGGGAACGCTCCAGGGGCAGAGCTCAGGTGCCGGGATGGCAGAGCTGTGAGACCATTGCCATGACCCCCACGGCTCACAGGGGCAGTCATTGCCACATAGTGTCATAGTCATGGTCTCAAGTGACCCTCCCAAAAGGCCCGAGTGAACATGAGAGGCAGCGGTGGTAGGGGCAGGCAGAGGTAGTTTGCATGTGTAAGAGGTTAGGAGGGCAGCCTGACTCTGGTTTCCCGAGTTTGAATCCCTGCTTATAGCACTCATACTGTGTGTGCAACCTTGGGCAAGTGACCTCAGATCTCTATGCCTCTGTTTTCTCATCTACAAAACAGCAACAGCACTGGGACCTCGCGGGATGGGTATGAGTATTAAATGAGTTAATACACATACAGTGCTAAGACAGTGCCTGGTACATGGTAAGCTCTCAGTAAATTCGCCAGTGTAAGTTCATCAGAGCTAACTACAATGATCCAGTCTTATTGTTGCTCAGACTGTTTCAGGGGCCCAGAGATGAACTTAGTGTGAGTCCAAACTGTTCTGCAGAGGGACTCCCATCACTTTCTACCCAACTGATGGGCACTCGCTCCAGGGCTGCCCTCACTGACTAAACTGATGCCTCGATTGCCTTCCAGCTGATGAACTCAAGCACATTCTCGCTCTACGAGGAACAGGTTTGTAAATGTTACGAACCATAACGTAGGGAGTCATTTATGTGCCAGGCCCTGTGCTAGGGGCTCTGCTCATATTATTTATCCCCCAACCACCCCAGGAAGTAGTACAAGAATCCCCATTTATAACGTGGAATCTGGGGGTCAGAGGGGTTGACAATCATGTCCCAAGGGCCACGGGGCCAGTCCATCGCTGAGTCACGAGGACTGGGAATGTTTCCTCTCACTGCCTGGTCTGCCTCTGGCTATCCTCATGCCGCAGTTGTCATCAGCATCACACAGGCCTTTCATTGGGAACCCACTATGTGCCAGGCGTCACACGGCATGCACATGGTGGCAGAAGATGAGTAACTCAGAGTTCCTGCCCTCTAGGATCTGCCTGGAGGAGGCATGATGTAGTGTACTCAGGTCTTGGAGAGAGAAGCAGGGGAAAGGGCCAGGGGATTAATCAGCGAAGGCTTCTTGGAGGAGGAGGAGACCTTTGAATTGGGCCTTAAAGAGAGAGACTTTAACCAGGCTAAGGTGGAGGCCAGGCGTTTCATGTCAGAATGGCAGGGCCATAGGTAGGTTTTAAGTGGGAAGGATCCTCAAACAGACCTCAGGGAAGGCAGACTGAGAAATGGGATGGGATAGGAGGCCAAACAAGAGTGGGGAGGCTGTGGGCATGAAGACAGTAACCATGCACAGGGCTTATGGCTGGACCCTACGGAGAGATGGACGTGTGGACAGATGGCTCATGTCCTGATTACAGGAAGTGAGACTTGGGGCCCGAGGGCTGCCCAGAAGAGAGAGTTCAGTAGAGGGAAAGATGATAGGCGTGTCCCCTAATCCTGGGAACACACCTGCTGCTAAAAAGCAAATCATGTTCCCATAAGGATTTAGGGCAAAGCATCATTCATCATCCCTCTCCTTATGAGTACACAGACAGACATGAGGACAATTTATGGAGAATCCTATAAGCAGGGCTGGAAGTGGTGAACCACAGAGGTTATCTGGTAACCTCACTTGGTCACCTCCAGAGACGGGGAGCTCACTTCTTTCCCAAGTAGTTTATTCTACTTTCAGACCGTATTTACTGTGAGAAAATGCTTCTCACTTTGAGCCCAGTGTGGCCTCCCTGTGGCCCTTCCCACTCCCCCCACTTCTTGATTCTAGTTCTAGCTCTATCCTCTGGGACCCCACAGACACCTTTCCCCCCAAACCCCATCCCAGGCCAGCTCCTGGGAAATGTGAAGGCAGAGGACCCATTCCTTGAGTAAGTTCTTTTACAGGCTGAACAGACCCCTAAAACTGAAAGAGACTTAAAATGAAATAAAACAAAAAACAGAAACCAAAGTAGCCCACACCCTGCATTTCTAGAAGGGGAATCTGAGTGTGGAGGGAGCAGGTATGTGCTATGGAGGCTCTGAGATTCAAAATGTCAGCTGGGACAGGCAATGGAGGGCTTTGAAGAGGAAGCCAGGAATTCCTGTGCGGACACTGGGGAGTTCTGGGAGGCATCTGAGCAGGGAAGTGACGTGGTCAGACATGGGCTTGAGAAAGGTCCGTCTGGCCTGTAAGAGCACAACAGTGACATGTCCCCTTCCCCCTTCTCCCAGGCCCCCGAAGGCCATGGTGTCCATTGGGCCCCTCAGGCCCACGGCCCCACTCTGGCCTGGCCCACTCCCAGGAATGTTCCAGGACCCACCCCAGGGCTCTACCGACCCTTGCCTTCATTCCTCCCCACCCTCCACACCTCACAGCAAAGTCCACCCTGCTACCTTTCAAGGAGTGGATCTGCTGCAGGCTGGGCGCCAGGGTCAGGAACCCAACCTGGCATGTCCCCAGGCTCAGGGCAGGCCTGTCCCCAGAACTTCCTGCTGTGACTTATTCCCTGAGCACAGTCCTCCATTGCCAAGGCTGCAGGTGCCACCCTCCGACGGGCTCACCCTGGGTTACAGCCTGCAAAAGGAAGGGCCCTGACTGCACAGTCACTCCCTCTGGGATACCTGACACCACCTGGGGCAGCCTGGCCCTTCTGAGAGTAACTTCCGGGACATTGCGGTGAGGCCAGGCACCTTCCAACCCCAACGCTCCTGTACGTATTTCCATTAAATAATTAACTAGCTGTCCCTTCCTTCCTTCGCACATCTCTGTATCTGGATGGGACATAACCTCCAGACAAGGAGCAGACGTACACTGAGCCACACCCCAAGAGCTGCAGGCCAGTTAAATGAAAGCGAGGCCCCAGGCCACACCCTGGGCTGGGCCACGTTCAGGTCGTCACCTTCACTGCTCAAGGTCCTCTGGGAAGCCATCTCCCTGAGCCTCAGCAACCTCATCTGTGCCACGGGGCAATACTCCCTACGAAATAGGCTAATGAAGGCATCAGCTTAAGCACTGTCCCTGGTTACGACACCAAAGGCCTGTGTGCCCAGGGTAAGTGCTACGTGATGGGACCAGCACGTGTGTCCGTTCCCTCTCTGGGCCTCTCGTTCCTGTTCCATCACTCTAGAAGTGGTTACTTAAGAAAATGTCAACCAAATGCAATGTGTGGCCTGTCTGGACCCTGATGCAAGCAAACCAAACACGATGAGGCATTTAGGAGGCAATCAGGGATGTTTTCCCATGAAGTGGGAATCAGGTGACACAGGAGCTATTGTTGATGCTGTGATCTCGGCAGTGTGATTATTTCAGAAAATGTTATAATTTTTTTAGAATTGCATATATTTTAGAATAAAGTTTATGGGGTAAAATGACAAAACGTCCAGGATTTGCTTTAAAACAGTTCAGGGCGGGGCAGGGAGTGGGGGGATGGATGAAGCAAGAGTGGCCAAGTCTTGAAAATTCTAGAACCTGGGTATAGAAGAGTTCATTATATAGTTTTTATTTACTTTCGTGTTTGAAATTTTTTTCATAATTATACAAAAGAACTAGATTAGAGTCTAGTTCCAGAAATGCAGCTTGCAAACCAGCAGCATCAGCACCACCTGGGAGTAGGGATGCCAGAACCAGCAAAAAAAATATCGGATGCCCAGGCATATCTGAATTTCAGAGAAACAACAAATTTCATTTTCAGTATTAGTATGTCTCATGCACTATTTTACTTACACTAAGAAATTCTTTGTGAAAATAGCTTGGTAGTTTCTTATAAAACTAAACATGTTTTACAACCCAGTGATGGCACTTCTGGGCATTTATCCCACAGAAATGGAGACTTACTTATGTTCAACCTGCATGCAAATGTTTATAGTAGGTTTATTCATAACAGTCTCAAACTGGAAACAATCAAAACGGCCTTCAACAGGTGAAGGGTTAAACCAACGGTGGTGCATTCCTACCATGGAATACTACTCAGCAATAAAAAAGAATGAGCTACTGATACATGGAGCAACACAGATGGATCTTTTACGCTGAGTGAAAAAAGTCAAGCCCAAAAGGTTACATAGTATATGGTTCCATTCATGTGACATTCTTCAAATGGCACAAGTATAGAAATGGAGAACAGATTAGTGGTTGCCAAGGGTTAAGATGACAGTGCATGTGGGGGAAGTGGGCGTGGCTCTAAAAGGGCACCAGAGACCTTTGTGATGCTGCCAACGTTCTGTGTCTTGACTGTACCAAGGTCAAGATCCTGGTTTTAGATATTGTGCTCTGGTCTCATAAGATGCTACTATTGAGGGCAACGGGGTAAAGGGTACACAGAATCTCTGTGTTATTTCTTACATTTGCATGTCAATCTACAATAATCTCCAAACAAAAAAGTTTAATTAAAAAGAAAAATAATAAGCAAAAAAAAAAAAAAAAGTTATTTGTTGTGTATCTGAGATTCAAATTTTAACTAGGCATCTGATATTTTACCTGGCAACTCTGCAATTTGTTGAAATGCAGACTCTCCGGCCCCACTTCAGACCGACTGAATCAGAATCTGCATTGTGACACTCAGGTATGAGCTCTGACTAATGGCTTCTAGCTCCTGTTGTGCCTGGAGTCCTAGGAGTCTGTGACCGAAGCCATTTACATGTGTCCTCAAGCAATTTATGATATTATTTCAAAAAGCCCAAAGGGAATTGTACATTTTACCCAAGACCAGGCTGCAAGGCTGCACAGAACCAGAGTTGCAAGCCTCTAGTGGCTTTCCCACTAGACTCAGAAAAGAGCAAGACTCCTGCTCTGGCCTACAGGGTCCTCACAGCCCCAGCGCTGTTCCCCTCTCTGATCACCTCCCACTGCTCTTGGCCCTGTGACGACGCACCAGCTTGTTTGCCAAACACACCAAACCGGTTCCCACCTCAGGACCTTTGCACTTGCTATTCATTTGGCCCAAACACTCGGCCTCTAGAGCTTCAAGGGGCTCTCTGCTCAAAAGTTGCCTCCCCAGAAAGGTTCTTCTCTGATCCTCCTATCTACTTACTTATGCATCCCTTAAACTACAGTTTAGTCTGTTTTTAACTTTAGGTAAATAGAATGAGACAATATGGAATTTATCTGGTTTCTTTCCCTCAATCTTTTCTATAAGATTCATCCATGCTGTGGTGTCTATACTTTGCTCCTTTTCATGATTGTGTATATTCCACACTATGGATATACTATAATTGATTCAATTCTTGGACATTTTGGTTTTTGCCATTTTGTGATAATACAAACAACGTTCCTCTGCACATTCTCATGTTTGTGTTCTGTGCACACAAGCACCCGTTTCTGCATGGTATATACCTAGGAGTGGAATCTCTGGGTCATAGGGTATGTGTATCTCCCTCTTTAATAGAAGCTGTCACCCTTTGTTCCAAAACATGTGCGCCAGTTTCCTGCCACTGGAGAGTTTACATTGCCACACAGCCTCGCCATCACTTACTATTGTTAGTTTACCCTTCTGCCAATCTGGTGGTTGTAGTGGCATCTATCTCACTGTGGCTTACTCATGAGGTTGAGAACTTTTTCAAATGTTTGGTAACCATTTGGATTTTCTCGCTTTGAGTTCAGGGTTAATGTTTTGTTTTGTTTTGTCCTAGTCCATTTTATACATTCAGGAAGCGAGCTCTTTGTCATGTTTATTGTGCAAATATCCTTTCTCACCCTGGCTTACCTTTTCCTTCTGCTGTTTTCTTTAAGAGATTTTTATTACACAATTTAAAAAATAGTTACAGGACATTCAGACTTTCTATTTGAATCCGTACTGACAAGTTATATATTTTTATAGGGATGTGACCATATTGTTAACATTTTCAAATATATTGTCATAAAACTGCTCATATTAGTGTCACATTTTGAAGCTCTGGTATTATATTGGTGTGTTTTTTTTGTGTTTTTTTGTTCCCAATGTTATTTGCATCTTCTCTCTTTTATTCTTGACCACCTGTCCAGAGGTTTGTCTATCAGTCTCTTCTAGGAACCAACTTTTGGCTCCTTTGACCCTCTTTAATGTTTGTCTGTATTCTCCTTCACTGATTTCTGCTTTTTATTAGCTCTTTTCTCAAACTTCCTTTGGTTTACTCTGCTGTTTTTTCTAACTTCTCAGGTTGAATGTTTAGTCGTTAATATTCAGCCTTTCTTCCTTCCTAATATAAGCATTAGTGCTACACCTTTCCCTTGAAGCACCGCTTTCCCTGCATCCCGTAAGTTTTGTGATGTATTTCATTATCACTCAGTTTTAAGTAGTTTTCAATTTCCATTTTTATCTCTTCTTTGACCTGGAAGTTATTCAGAAACATGTCTTTAAAGTTCCAAATAAATAGGAATTTAAAACGTATGTTTCGTTATTGATTTCTAACTCAATTCCAACGGGATCAGAAAACCTGGTATATGAGATTCCAATTTGTATTTATGATTTTAACTTTTAAAGTCCTTGGTGGGGCAGGGAGGGGTCTAAGTCTGTTGTGTCTTACTCATGGTGGTTTACATGCTGGTGATCTCAGATTATGAATTCCCCTGACCTTAATCTGTAGGGCTCCTGTCACATTGGGAATGCTTTCCTCTGGAGAGACTTTGTCTCTGCTTCTGCTGCGAACCGGAGGCATTACAAACCCAGGATCTCTCTAGACCCTTCGGAGGGTCTACCTTAAGGCAGAGAGTCAGGTTCCTGAAAAGATCCGCTATTAGGTTAATCTATATAAAACTGCCATTTTAGGGGTTGAAACTGTTAAGTATCAGCAAATGCATGCGGTTCAATTTACACTGTCAACATCTGCCCACAGGACAAGCTTGTTCTTCCTGTTCACTTACTGCTTTCCTCTTCTACTTTGATTTTGGCTTAAGGTTTGTTTCCTTTTTGGGGGAAGGGAGGAGGCTTTGGAAATTTCCCCAATGTCTTCTGAGCCTAGCAATGGGTTCAGAGTAAATATTATTATATTATTATATTTACTCTGAGTAATATTATTATATTTTACTCAGGAGTGTATTATTTTGCACTGAGATGGAAGGAAGGTCCCAGAGATAGCGAGGCAACTGCTGAAATCCCAGGAGAGGTATATTTTTCCCAATGAAGAAATCAAGGCTCACAGAGGTGAAACGACTTACTCAAGGTCACACAGCTGGACTAAGGTCTGAAGGTCTAGGACTTTAACCCAGGGAAGGTACCAGAAACCCAGGCTCTTTCTACTTTCCCTCTATCCTGAGCTTTGTCCAGAGAGCTGTTTGGGCCCGGGGCTCACCAGGAATCCTTACCTGGTGCAGGGGGATGACAAGGAAGGCCCCCCCACCAGCGCACTCAGTCACGACTGCAATGAAGTGGGGGTTCACAGCACAGAAGTGATTGTCGTGGACGCTCTGGGTGATGGGTACTGAGTCGTAGCAGTGCTCCTTGCTGGCTGGTTTGCCAAAGACGTGGCGGAACTTGGAGCTCCGATACTGGGGGTGCCATGACATCTGCAGGAGACAGATGGGACAAAAGGGGTGTGAGACTCACCTCCCCGACAGAGGCACACATGGGGATCTCACCTTGAGGATATAGAAGAGGGCATGAGCAGGGCAGTGATGTGTTAGGAGGGGCAACCAACAGGCTATCATTGTGGCGCCTTCTATGGACCTGGTGAGGTGTGGTGAGATGATATGATTATTGCCGACCTGTTTGCTTTTCATCCCTTCAAGTGTGAACACAAAAACCATAGAGAGACCTCACCACATTCCCAATCCACCATCCTACTAGACAGCTCAGCCACCCTGCCCCCTCCCAGTCCAGCCAAGTGAGTAATGCTGTGTCCTCTGGAGCCAACCTGCCTGTTCTCCACGTCCAGCTTTGCCTCTTGCCAGTTGGACAGGCAAGTGACTTAACCTCTGAAGCCTCCATTTTCTCATCTGTAAAATGGGGAAAATGGAAGTATCCTTCTCATAGACTTGTCATGAGGATTAAATTAGATGATACATTTAGATCCCTTGAGCAACAGTAATAACTATGACCACTATTCCCATCCAGGCATCCTGAGCTGCCCTAGCCTTATATTTATTCACTCAATATTTACTGAGCACCACCGTGTGACTAGGCCTTGTACCAGGCACTGAGTTTTTGGAGAGAGTAAGCCTGAGATCAGCCTTACAGGAGTGAAGAGTCCTGTGAGTCGGGCCACTAGGAGATTCTGGGCCCCTGGGACCCAGAGTACTATAGGTAATAATGGAGGTTTGCACATGGCAGTCAAGGAGGGCTTCCCAGAGGAAGTGACAAGTGAGTTGTGATTTGAAGGATGACTAGGAGTTGGCCATGTTGGCAGGACAAGGGAGAACTTGGAGGAAGGTATCCCAGGCAGATGGAACACTCTGACCAAATCCCTAAGATAGAAACATGGAATGTTTGAGCGACTACATGTAATTTAGCAAGATTAACAAAGAGATGTTAAAAAATATATATATACATACATATAAACATATAAATTGGGCAATGTGAGTGAAGAGAATACAAGCTGGAGGAGAGAGCAGGACCAGGTGATGAATGGCCTATAACAGTGTCTAGGCCTCATCGGTGGCCAAATCCATGATACCATGTGGCCTCCTCTCAACCTCACTGCTGCCCAGGCCAAAGCCCCTGCCCTGAGTCTCGCTGGTCCCACTGGGCCCTCCCATCCATGCCCCTCATGTCGGCCAGAGGGATCCTCTGGACACCAAGCCTGGTTGTCCTCACCACCCCAGCCGCCACCTTCTATTACCCTTTGTTGCCCCCATTCATCGCTGCCCTACAGGTTCAAGGCCAAATTCAGCCTGGCATTCAAGGCCCTCTGATTGGGTCCCACCCCATATTCCAAGATTCACTTTTTCTTGCTGTTCTTCTAAGGGTACCTTCCAGATAAAGAACACCACCCAGCTTCCCTTGTGTCTGCTCCTGCATTCCCAGTCTTCTGGGGCCTTTGCCCTGGCCTTTTCCTCGCTTGGTTTCCCTTCCTAGCCCCCTGTTGCCTGTACGCATTTCCACAATTGCAAGCCCTCCCCTTCCCCAGCTCCCAAGCACCAGCTGTCTCTCCTTCCTGTCCTGAGGTCCCTGACAATGTCTGCCCTAATTCGGAGTTTGATATCAGGTCTCATCTTCTCTACCAGCTTGCAGGGTCCTCCCCCCAAAAAAGCCTGGGGCTCTGCTACAGGAGTGCCCAGCACAGCGCCCACCACAGGCCGTAGGAACTTCCCAGGGGAAGGCACGTTTAGCTGGACACCCACACGGGCCAGACAAAGAAGGTGCTTGCCCAGCCTGGGTGACGGCCTGAGGCTCTTTTCTGTGCTCAGTCCAAATGCACAAGATTAGGCTGTTGACCTCAGGAAGCCACGGTGCTCAACAGCCTGACCCATGAGCCAAGCCCTTAGAGGGAGCCCATTGGCCTTGTGGGGGCAGGTCTGTCCTGTGAAACTCAGACATTTCCACTCTTTTTGGGAGCTTTGACCAAAACCTTGACTACAATTGCCAGAGCTACAGGAAGCAGCACAGAATGCTGGGACTGGCTAATTAATGCCCATCTGATCCCAGAAAGGACGTAAGAAGACTCACAGAAATAGAGAGAACACAAGAGGGAAGAAATGGAAAAGCCATGGCAATAAAATGGGGAGAGAGGACAAATACAGGGAAAAAACAAGATCGCCTGAAATGTGCGGGTAGTTAAGCTACCACATGTGTGCCACCAGGTTCTAAACACAGAGGAGGTGGCTTCCTAGTGGTCAACTCAATAAGGGAAACAATCAGGAAAGGATTTAGTCAATGTCAGAGAAAAGCCACAACCTGCTAAGGAGCAGCACAGCTTTTCTTTGCACTGGGTCCTGTCAGAAATGGTAGCTGGGGGTTCTCTTAGAACAAAGACCTCCCTAAGGCTTTGGCAATTAGGTGGCAGCAGAGGGGCTGGCTTGGGCCTGGGCTGGGAAAGTAGGGGGACATTAGCAGGTGCGGCTTCAGGTCCCCCACCCCTGCCTTACTTCTAGCAGCTGCAAGGTGGGGTTACGGGGGCACTTGTCTGTGGCAAAAGGCAATAGTGACCAGACATTCCATCGCTCCCCTCACATGCCAGCCTCCTTGCAGTTTGGCAGCCATGGTATTAGGTCTAGCCAATAGATCATGGGCAGAAGTGACGTGTGCCACTTCTGGGCTGAAGCATGTAAGACCTGTCTGTGACCCTCTAGAATTCTCGTCCTTGGTGGAAGAGATGAGAAGGCCATGTACTCTAGATGGTGCAGCTTCCATCATCCTTGGTCCCCAAGGGACTGTATGGAACAGAGCACCTCCCCCAGCCTATTCACGTAGGCCATATAATGTGACAAAGAAACAAACGTGCAGAGTAAACCACTGAGGTAGTGGGGTTATTTGTCACAGAGCATAGCCTACCTGTCCTAACACACTGCCCCACGCAGGCCCCACCAATGGTACTTGGCAAACAGCTGCCTATGCTTGGTGTGGCCAGAGCCCAGAGCCTGCAGGGAAGAGGTGGGCGAGGCGCAGGACTCCGATCACCTCAGGAGCCATGTTAAGGAGCCTGGACTCTGAGGGCAGCGGGGAGCTGCTGCAGGGATTAGAGCAGGGCAGGGAGGGGACCGTTTTCATTTTTAGGTGGCGTCCTCTGGCTGCTGAGAGGAAGAAAGGGTGGAACAGACAAGAGGTGATGGTCACGTGGGCTGAAATAGGGCAGAGGGGATGGAGAAAAGGAGACCAAGCAGCCTTCAAGCTCCAGTGCCCGTGATGGGCTGTGGGGCGTGGGGGCAGGTCATGGCTGCTGAAATCGACATGACCTGACGATCAATAGTCCTGGGCTCTCTGGCTACTCCCAGAGCTCACAGCCTGGGGCTTGGCGCCACACCTGAGGGGCCGTTCTCTGCCCAGGGTCAGAGTCAGGGGGCTGCAAGAGGCCTGGGTAATGATTTTCCTGGAGCTCACAGTCACCTCCCTGGCAGTAACAACTCAGTTTTTGGAAGGTTGCTACATGCCAGGTACCATTCCAAGTGATTCCCTTGTATGAACTGAACAGGTAGGTGTTGCTTTGTTCCCCATTCCAGATGCAGGGGTTGAGGCAGAGAAGTGAAGGAACCCGCCTAAGGTCACACCGCTGCAAGTGGCAGAATTGGAAGCGGAGCCTAGTTCTGTTTCCCGAGCCTCCAGCTCCAGGTTCCTGCAAATCATGATGATGCTGACAGAAGCTCTTTCACCCCCGCTCTACCCTGGATTCCACCTCAGCCCACGACCGTTATCACCTCCCCTTTATAGAAAAGGAAAACAAGGCTCAGGACGCTGAATGGACACCCTCCAGAGAGGGGGCTGTCGGCCTTCCCTGATGCAGCCAGCTGGCCTTGGAGCAGCACGAACATCATGACCTTCTGCCCGACTGCCCCAACCTCTTTTCCCCAGCCTACCTCACCCCTCCCAGCACCTTATCTACCTTATCTTCACTGCCAAGGTTCTTCCAGACCTACTGCCATGGAGGGAGACTTACAGAAGTGGGGGATGGGGCAGCACCAAGCCAGGCGGGCCACCTCTTCCTTTGCCCGTGATATGAGAGTGTGTGTATATATATATATACCCATATACATATGCAGGGGAAGTTTGTACAACTGTGTGTGCAAGTCTGTGTATGAGCACTGCATTCACAGGAAGAGCGTATGTACCATGTACTGACTTCTGCGGTGTGCACACATGTGTGCGCTGGGTGATTAATTGCATCTGTGCATATACGTGCACATACATGCATGTCTCTATCAGTGCATGCATGAGTTCAAGGACCCGGCAATTCAGAGAACAGTTTTATTTTCCCTACAAGCAGACACTTGCCTGGAAATGCGGACCATAGCGGGCCCTCAGCACCGCGAGGCCGCACCCACGGGCTGGGCCAGGATTATCCCATGCCACCTGTCCTATCCTGCCCAGTCCCATCCAGCTGGGGCCACATCAAAGCCACAGCAGGCCTTCTCAAGCATGGCACAAAGCAGGGGTGGCATCGATTCTGCTCCCACTGTCCTATGCGTGTTTAGCAGCCCTGATGCCAAGGGATTAGGCCTTGTGAGCTGTGAATTCCCCGCTCTCCCAACAGGATTTAGTCATCTCCGGGTTTAACATCCCATTGAGTTGATTTCTCAATGCCTGACAGTGGAATGGCTCGCTGCCTGTCCCATCCCGTAGAACTCTCCTGGGGATTGTTGTCCCTATTTGGTGTAGAGGAAGCAACTTGACCAAGATCAAATGAGCAGGGACAGTGAGGATGGGAAGCAGAAGCCAAGTCCTGTGCAGGGGCGCCTTTTCCTGCCGCACGCTCCTCTCCGACAAGTGAGAGAGACACAGAGGCTTTCCTGCCTGTCCCCAGAGGCCTGTCTTCCCAGCCCTTAATCACTGCAGGACAAGGGTTAGCTGCGGGGTGTTAGAAACAGAACCCAAACTGGGTGTGGTACAAACCAGCATAATAGATTATTCATTAATTGGACTGTTTCTGGCCTCAGGGAAAGAATGAAATTACCTGATTTGGTCTTGAAACGTCCGGGATACATAGGAGTTTGGCGCAGCTGGTAACCATTGTCCCTTTGCAAGTTTGTGGTTCCACATCTAATACTGGAGTTTTATTTACTTTTTTCTCTTAAAACCTGACCGTGTGATCAGTGAACTAGCCCCACACGTGCCTCGTGAGAGGGTCGAACCACCACACTTAAGCCAGCTGCGGTTAACAGAGGGAGATTAGAACCACAAGTGTCCTAGTTTAAAAAAATAAAAAAAATATTACTGTAAGAGTAAAGAACACTCTATTTGAAGGTGAGCTACAAAGACCAATGACTAACACAATAAACACCTAATTATGGGCAGGTCCCTCGCCTTAACTCCAATCCTTGACCGACTATTATCCATCATAGTTCATCCTAAACCTGGCCTTGGCCCCAAACTTGACTGGGAAAGCTCCTTCCTAATTTATCCTGAACCCTTATCAGGGCCTCTAATCCAGTGGGTAGGGGGTGGGATATCTGGATCAGAAAGCCAAGGCCCAATGAAAGTCCAGGCTCCCCTTCTATCAATGAGGTCTCTGCTTAACCAATGAATTCCCACGAAGCCTTCCTTTCTCACCAGGCAGAGGGAAGAAACCATAGGTCTCAGCTGCTTCTCTCTAGTGAGACCTTAATCCACAGTCGTTTCTGTTCATTGGAGGTCTGGCCCTGGTTTAGCTGTCACTTCTTGGCACAAGGTGTCTTTATTTTTGCCTTCCACGGGCCAGCTACGTGGTCTGAGGTGACACTGTGGGACCCAGGGACCTGGTACTTTGGGGTCTCACCCCACAGGCTTAGTCGTCTTCCTTCTTTCAAAGTAAGTAGAGGCCCTGTTGCTCTCCATGGAAGTTTGGTGACCCACTTGCCTGGTTTGCCTGGGATGGGGGAGGGTATTCAAGGACGCAGGACTTTCAGTGCCAAATGTGGGACAGTCCCAACCAAACAGGGACAGCTTGCATACCCCACCACCTACCACAGAAGTCTCCAGAAAACTTTTCTCTGATTTACATGCAATGATTCTATTTTAAGTCGCTAGTAACCCTGCCTCTGACAACTTGCCTGTGAGAGAGAAGGCTCTGGAACTGACTTCTTAAAGAGCCCAACGTCCTGAACCAGAGAATAGAGCATTTCAAAGCAGGAAAATCCATGAAGGTTTGTAAAAAGAGGTGAATATGATTTAACTCAATCACCAAACTTTATCCACTGTTAGCTTAGTGCTAATTCTGCGCCAGACCCTGTGATGGGGGCAGGGGTAGGGCAGCCAAAGATGAATAATTCAGCCACTGCTCTCCACTTGTTTACACTTCTTGGGGAAATGGCCAAGAGCAGGAAAAGATGAGATGCCATGATCTTGATGGGATGCTAAAGCGCAGGGCAGTGGTTTGCAACTTTGAATGCACTTTAGAATCATTTAAATCCGATCACTGCGTGTGGGACCCAGGCAGCAGCTGTGTCTACCATGGGAGCTTCTAGTCACACACGGCTTCTAAATTAAAGCTACAAGGAAATAAAATGTAAAATTCAGCTCCTCAGTTGCACTGACAACATTTCAAGTACTCAGGAGCCACACGTGGCTACTGGGTATCCAATTAAACAGTATGATTATAGAAGCTGTCCACCATACCTGTGTGACTAGGAGCAAGTTATTTAATATGTCTATTTCATCACCAGGAAAATCAGGCATTGTAACAAACAAATAATATAGACATTGTTTACTATGTGTGAAGAATGTTCCATGTACTAACTCAACCCTCACAGCAATCCCATAAATACTATTATCACCCCATTTTTACAGATGAGGAAACTGGGGCACAGAGAAGTTAAGTAACTTGTCCAAAATCACACAGCTAATGGGCAGGCGGCTGAGCTGGAATTTGAAGCCAAGCTGTTCAGTCCCTGGTCCACACTCTCTCACAGGGCTGTCCTGCCAATTAAATGAGCTAATCCCCACAGCACATGGAGTAACACTGGGTGAATACTTAGCTTTCAACAAGTGTTTGCTGTTAAGACTGTCGTGGTCCCAATATTTACAGGACACTAAGATTTGATTTAGTACATGACGGGTACGTGCTGAGGGCCCAACAGTTGGGAGAGCTGAGTAAAAATCGCAAACCAGAAAGTGCAAAGCTGCCCTCCAGGAACCAAGTCCTGACCCTTGGGGCTCACAAGGTTGATGGAGGGAACAGACAAGCACAGAGAAAAGCTGATAATCCTGGCTGGTCCAGAAGAACCCAAAGAGCAGGTATTCGTGCATCTTTCCAGCAGGGCTCCTGGGTGAAGCCAGCAGCCTGTGCTCAGGGGACTGGCGCTCCTGGGGTGGGGGGCGGGGGTCATTGGCGCAACTCCACCTTGAGTGCCCCCCATCCCCCTATCAGCAGTGGAGGCAGAGACACCCTGCAGCCACCAAGTAACAACAGTCCTGTCTCCAGGTTCTCTCTGGCCCGGTAGCCCCCGCCTCCGCCCATATCTCCCCTCCTCCAGCTCTCCGGTTCTCCTGGTCCAGCACAGATGCCTCGCCACAGGCCCACAGGAAACACAGATTGAGTCAGAGAGACGGCCAACAAAATGCCTCTTTCCTCCTGATGAGATTAGGCCTGAGGTAGCCTGCTCCTGACAGCTGACACTCTCCAGAGCCTGGTCAGTAGCTGGGCCCTGAGGCGGGTAGGGCACCTCCTGAGATGGCCCACGGCACACCCCTCCCTCCTCTCCCTCCCCTGTTCTCTCCTCTTCCTCAAGCTGTGTAAGGCCTGGGTTGCCTTTTCTGTCAGTGCCTCTGTTGTTCCCCCTTCCCAGCCCAGGCTCCTATCCTATCTCACCCTGACCTTGTCATTTCCCTTAAAATCGGGCCCCGGTTACCTCTATCCTCAGGATAAAGCCATCCGCTGGACTTGGGTTGAGGCCCCGAGAATTCCCCCGACTGTCTTTTCCTCCTCTCCATAGATCTGTCCCTTGAGTCAAGCTAGTTTATCTGTTCTCCCCTCAAAGCAGTGTGTTTTCCAGACACCTTATCTTTTCTTATGCCCCTTCTCTCTGCTTCAGTCTAAGTCAGCCCAGACGAATCCATGGTTGGCACTTAGCTGGGCTCCTAGGACGCCCATCCTTTCACTGCACCTTCCTGAGCCCAGTTCACACAGAACCCTCTCCAGGGAGCTAGTCCAGCTCCTGGGCCCAAACAGTCTTTTTATCCTATGAGGTGGCCCAGGGCAGGGGGAGAGGAGGTACCATGTTCAAATCCTGGGCCCCCACCTGTCTCTGGGCCTCAGCGTCCTCATCTATAAAAGGTACCCTAATATCTACCTCACAGGGTCTTGCCAAGGATTAAGTGAGATAACAGGTAAAATACCTTGCATATGCCTGGTATAAATAGGAGCTCAACTGATGGGGGGAGGCTCCCTTCCATTCCTCCTATTCTGCTCCCTATGTTTCTTTCTTCTTTCATCCATCCAGCCATCCAGCCATCCACCCATCCATCTATCCATCGAACTGTCAACCCCAGATGGTCCTCCACTTCTGCTTTGCCCACCCAAAGGCCAGATCCCATAGGCAGGCACCCAGGGGGAGACCGATCTGGCTTCTGGATTGAGCTTTCACTAGCACCACCAACGTTTTCTGACCCCTTCTGGACACTAGGAGCTGAGGGCTGGGCTGGTCCTTCCATAGCAGGCGTGCTGGTCAGGTTGGAGTGTCCTAGTTCTGATGCCCATTTGTTCCATGACTTTGGACAAATTTTTTCCCCTTTTTGGTCTTGACTCTCCACCCATAGAACAGTAATGCCTCTGCCCCAGCCACCTGTTAGGAGGATCTGCTGAGGGCTCTGCGGCCCACACACACCAGACCCCGGGACCCTGGCGGCTGCTCCAGTCCTCAAAGGGCTGGTGCCCTTCTGTCCTGACCTTCTGGAGACACAGAGCAGGGCTTCTTCCTGTTTCTTTCCCTACATCAGGTCCTGACCAAAACTCCATGCAGATTTATTGCCCCACAATCCTCTTATCTGGGAGTTTCGATAGATAAGATCACCTAGGACTTTCTGAAGACACCTCCAGGAGACCAAAGACCTGGAGGCTCCACTTCCTGCTCACTGTCCATTCCCCGGCAGAGATTCTGGATCTGTCTTTAGACAGAGAGGGACACTGAGGCCCAGAGAGGGAGAGTGCCTTGCTCAGGGTCCCACAGCAAACCAGAGGCGGGACAGCAACTCTGTAGCCCCCATCCCGGGATAGGCATCTGGCCAGGCCTGCATTCTGTTGTCAGTAGGTCCCTGGCTCGGACTCACAAATCAGCTATTACCCAGCCCTGTTGCAAGGGACCTGGGGCCAGAATGAGTCCAACCAGCATCATCAGGGCCCTCCAGAGCCTGGCCTGTACTGAATGTCATAGGGGACAGCCAGTGGTAACCCTGACAGGGGTCTCTGCCCCTCAGGAACTGAGATTGATGGGAAAGGTGGACATGTAACCAGCAAACACAGTTCAGAGCAAATAGGCCAAACAGGCTGCAGCAGGGAGATGGAAATCTGGGGAGTCAGTGAGGGCTGTAGGGCAGATTTTTGAGCTAAGCCTTAAAGGCCAAGGAGAGCGAGCTCAGCAGAGTGACGGGGAGGCTCTCCAGGTAAAAGGCACATGCTCAATGACACCTGGCTCTGTCACACCAGGCAGTATCTTGGCGCAGGGAGGAGTGAGCGCTAAGGCCAAGAGAGGGCCATGCAGTGTGGGCTGGGAAAGCAAAAGGCACATCCAGGAAATCGAAAGGGTCTGGTTTGGCTGGGGTCTGTGCAAATGAAGGGAATGATGACAGCCGCGGCTGGAGAGGTGGCCGGGCAAGGGCTCTGAGTGACGGCTATGGAGCTGCCACTTGAGACCACAGGAGGCGTCACAGTTTGTAAGGGGGGGAGGAGGGGGGCGTGACTTGGCCAGAGCTGAAGTGGATTTAGCCCCTGTAATTAGGTAGTTTGAATGTTTGCCTTGGGAAAGTATTTTCTTTCTTCAACTTTGCGCTTGTGTTTAAGGAAGAGCTAAGTGGGTTTCGTTTCATGCCCAGTTCCAAAGGGCAGGAGTGGCTGCCGAGCACCGTGAGGAGGGGAGGAAGATTCTGAGGCCTTCCTTGTTTCGATTCAGGAGTAAAAGCGTGTGATTGCTTATGGAGGAGCCTGCGGAGCTGGTGGATTTGCTGACCAGGAGCCAGGCCTGATCCGTCCCAGCAGAGTTCAGCTCTTTGAAAGGACAAGTGCAGTGAGTAGGGAGGCCACATCTCAGCAGCTGGGGTTGTTAAATCAGAATATAATGCCCTTTCATCCTTCAACCCATTCCATCCGGTAAGGGTCCCCAGATATGACTGAGGCCTGCCTGCTCCTGCACATGCCTGGGCAGCCCAATAGTCCGTTTCTTAGTTGAGCTGCACACGCAGGAGAGTGATGGGAAATTCCTTCCTGCTTCTCCCTCACCTGCTTATTAACAGAGAGATAAATGTCACTGCCCAGCTTTAATCAATTCCCCAAGTAGTGTCTGCAACAGCTGCCAGGAGAGGATGGTGAGGCCACCTTCTCCCCATTTCCGGCTCTCTTGAGCTCCGCCCAAACCATTTGTTCAGACCTGCCTGCAGGCCAGGGAGGGCGGGAGGCCCAGCGGAGGATGCAGAGTGCCCCAGGCTGAAGAGGCACTTCCTCCCCAAGACTGACTCTGCTAGGACTGGTGAAAGGATCGCCTTCACATTTTGCATGAAGCTTTCCAACAGTGGGTCTCTAACTTGAGAGTGCATCAGTCACCCCGAAGGCTGATTAACACCCAGATTACTGGGCCCACCCTAGAGTTTCTGATTCAGCAAGTCGGGGGTGGAGCCTGAGAATCTGCATTTCTAGCAAGTTCCCAGGTGACGATGAGGCAGCTGGTCCAGGGACCACTCTTTGAGAACCAGCGCTCTATCATATACAGAGTCCTTCCTGGCCACTGTTCAATTTACTCCTCACATCCACCTTGGAGTGGGGGGAATTAGCCCCATTTCATGGACGCAGCAAGCTGTGCTCAGCTCAGAGCAGTGGAGTCACTTTCCTGAAGTTACGGAACTAGGAGGCAGCAGGAACCTGTCCTCCGAAGGCTCCCCACCGCTTCCTACCTTGGCTCACTTAGGGCTATGAACCTTGCCTTTCTGTCTCTCAAATATTCTTCTTCACATATAAATGTGGGCTCAGCCCTCAAGAACGGGGCAGGTGTTCCCATGAGAGCCTCACCATCTGAATAGCAGGTACCAGGGCAGGTGATCAAGAGATGGGCTTCAGAGTCAGGGACCCAGCTGCAAACCCAGAGTCACCTTCTCTTAAGTCTCAGTACCACATGGGCACCTTCTCTGGCTGGGTTGTTGTGAGACGGGGCAAAGGCTGCACAGCGAGCATTTAGCCCGGGCACACAGTGAGTCCTCAAAAAATGGGAGCAACTAGTGAGCTCAGCAGAGTCAGCGAGGGATTTGGGGAAAGATACTAAACCTCTCTGTGCCTCAGTCCCCTCATCTGTAAACTGGGGTCAATAACAGAACCTAACTTAGAGGGGCGTTGTGAGGATTCGGCGAGTTGATTCATTTAAAACGCCGTAAAGCAGTGCGTGGCACGGGGAAGCTCCTACGTCAGGTGCTTTTTGTCAAGCATGATGTTTTAGCATTGAACACACACTCTTCATCAATACATGTAAGCAAAACCATTAAAGAATAGAGTAGGTTACTGTGAAATCAAAATGTAAAAATCATGGTGGTGATGGTTGCACAACACCGTGAATGTACCTCCTGCCACTGAACTAACTGCACAGTTGACCCTTGAAAAATGGGGGGCCTAGGGGCACCAATACCCACACAGTTGAAAATCCACATATAACTTTAGGCTCCCCCAAAACTTCAGTAGTCCCTCGGTGTCCATGGGGAATTGGTTCCAGGACCCCTAGGATAGGGGGTGGAGGGGAAGGTCGGTGCCCCCCAAATGCTCACCCTTTCACTCCTGGCTAGTCGGAGCCTTCTCTGCCTTGGCCTCTGGCGGAAGGGGCCCTGTGGGCTGAGAACCCTCACGACCCTGCAGGGCCTTCAGGACTGTGACGGCCTCAATGACCTTCCCCAGGCAGAGGGGTGGCTCTTCCCATCGACTTCCCTCTGGCTTGTTGTCCCTCTGTGGAGCTGGTTCCAGCTCCCCCTCACGAAAGAAGGGCCCTTTGAGGAAGCAGTGCCCAAAATAACAAGCATGTTAACCCACTGGGCTTTAGCTGGGAGCCCTACTCTGTAGACAGAAGGTGCACAGATATTCTGAGACCAGGGATCTGCTCTGCCTTCATTTACTGTGTGACCCTGCTCAAATCATTGTCCCTTTCTGGGCCCCACTGTGCCATCCATAAAATGGGACTGTGCATCCCTGCCTGTCATCCCCCTGAAGCTTTAGGCTCTGAAGGGAGAATGGAGGCAGAGGTGCTTTGTTTCTTTGTTACATGCTATGACCACATCGAGAGGCAGCACGGCAGTGGTTACAGACATGGTCGGGGGCCTGGCTGCTGGGCTCAAACATTAGCCCCACCACACACCAGCCAGAAGATCTTGGACAGTTTAGTCAACCTCTCTAGGTCTCAGGTTTTCTCATCTGTAAAATGGGATGGTAATAGTAAATGAGTTCATATCTCACAAGCACTTAGAACACTGCCTGGCGTATGACAAATGCAAGATAAATTCAAAATAAGTATAATGGTAACTTCTATTGATCACTCACTGTGAGTAGCCCCGTTTCTAAGCTATTTACCTGTATTAATGGATTTAAATGAACGTTTAGCAAAAATGAATAAGAACTTTGAACAGAGCTTACAGGTTAAACCAGAAACACAAAGTGTCCGTGTTCCTTTCTTTCTGCTCAAAGTGGCAATACCTAAAGATCTAAAGACTCGGGCTGGGGGTGGGGGGTCATTTTTGCTGGCAGGCACCAAAAGCCCCTTAACTGGATAGAAACAGAGAAAACCTTGTACCCTTCCCCTGCCACATCCGTGCTGATTTAGAATCTAAAGCTCTAATTCTTATTTAATCTAATTCTTAGCCAGACCCACTAACTCCTACCCCCAAATGATCTTATTACCGTAGAGGCAAGAACAGATACAATAGCGCAGGACTGCCCAGGCTCAGGAACCCAGATGGGCATCCAGCCCAGCTGTCTGCCCTCCTTTCCACACAATTCCATCTGAAAAGTCAGAGGGTCTCGGCTGGTACTGTTGGTGATAGTAAGCTCGCCCCTTCCGGGGGCAGAAGAGCCCAACTTCCTCTTCCAACTGAGCAGAAATCTGAAATTTCCCCACTGCTATGTCTCCATCCCTGGAGTCCCACCAACCATATCTGTTACCCCACAACAGCCCTTCAAGAGATCAGAGGCCCCTGACGATGTGCCCCTGGGATGGCTCCACTCCAGCTTGGGGAATTTCTTGCATGACTCAGTTTTCCATCTCCTCCCCATTTTGGTTGCCTCCCCATAATGCTCCAAACTGTCTCCATCTCACACCAAGTTTGGAGCCCAGACCATCCTCAAACCCTCTAAATGGAGCCTGAGAACCACTCAGGAGAACCCCAAAAGATACCAGACTTCACATCTCAGAATAGTAGCGCTGGCCAGACAGTGAGAGTTCATGGGGTACAGGAGGGGAAACTGAGTCAGCATACCCAAGGCCACCCACACAGGACAGGTCCAAGAATGGGATCCAGGTTTCCGGCCCCCCAGCCCAGGAAAGTCCTCCAAGACATAGAACAAAGTTTCCTTTGATCCTGTGCCTGGATACGGTACCAAATATTTTGTTCCTTATCTGTGTTGCCATTCTGAGAGGGACAAATTCCAAGGATGGCTGGGGAAGAAAGGCCTTCCAACTGTGAGGCCAGGGGTCACTCCCCTTACCTGGGCCCTCCTGGGGCTCAGATCTTTGAAAGGTGGGAGGCATTTCTCCAGAGTGTGGTTTAGGCTGGGAAAGATGGGGCTCCTAGGGATCAGGAGAGAAAACAGACCGCAAATCTTTGCTACTAAAAAGGCCAGCAGAGCACCAGCAGTGCCTGCGATGGGAGGGTAAACAGGCACTCATCAACTCCGCCCACATTTTCCAAGTCCCAGTTGGAGACAGACTCCTATGCTGTGGACCCAGAGGTAGCTATGGGTCTCTGCCCTGGGAATGGGCAGAACATGGAGAAATCACACCCCATTCAAACAAAGTTTGATCACAAATGCAGTGGTGTGTCAGTAGTGGCAGCAATATAGAAAAGACCGGAGGTTAGAGCAGTGGGACCCAAACATTTTAAAATTATTTTCCTGTTTAGATAATATTTTTCCAGCACCTCAATGAGCGTCTTGCATAACTCACTTTGGAAGCCACCGGAACAGAAGATAGGGAGACTCTCAGAGAGGATTTTCAGGCTGCAAGGGATGGTAGAGATCATCCAGTCTAACCTCCTCAGTTTGCAGGTAAGGAAACAGGACCTGGGAAGGGATACGACTTGTCTAAGGTCACCTGGCTGGTCAGTGGCAGATCCCAGAGAAAATGCATCTCTAGTTCTTGATGCTAAAACTTGCTGTCACCATTTCCTGGTCACAGTTCAGCCCCTTCCTGCACCTAGACAGGTCCCTGCACCTCTCAGCTCTCTGGGGCTGCCTCCTCTCTGAGCTCACCCGCTGGCTCTGAGGGTGGCTGTGGGTGGCAGGGAGATGTGCATCCCAGCAGCAGTTATAAGTGCTATCGTGATGCGGGATGTGACACCATCAGCAGGTCACAGTTCTAGGAGTTACTCTGCTTCACTCTAAAGCCTCAGTTTCCTTATCTGTGCAATGGGTCTAATCCAATCCAGGACTTGGAGTGTTGTCTGAGTGCCCATGAGGTCCCGTAAACATCTGTGGGCTGGGAAATAATTCCACAGGGGCATTACTACTGTCCTTACAATCTGGCAGGTTCAGTTTAGCAGGGAAAGATCTGCGTGCCCAAGGATTCTGCCTCTGACTGCTAAGGACAGCCAGGGACACTTCAGGACTTGGAGTCCCTGCAGCCCAGTGGCCCCTAGGGTGTGCCAGCCCATGCCTGGCATGGTGGCGGGCAGCTGTGGACATGGGTCCTGGGTTTTCTGAGGCACAGGCCTGAAATCCTGCTCCTGTCTCTACCTCTCTATTCCCCCCACCCCTCTAGGAAGGACAAGTGGGGGCTGACAAGAGCAGTAGGGAGGTGACCGGTCAGCCTGGTTGCAGAAAATAAGGGGGTGCATTTTCTTTAGAGACCTTACAAATAATCAACTAAAAGTCTGACTTTTTATTGTGATGATGGGCCTGCAACTCTAAACAATGTCAGTGGTAAAATGCTCCTCCTGCCAGGGCAGGCTGCTCCCACCTCCCTACCACAGGTATCTGGCCAGTATCTGATACTATTCCCCTTAGACTGAGCCAAACCCAACTGTGTGTGCTGTCTCCCAAATAGGCTCATAGGCTTCCTGTCTTTGGCCCCTTGCTCGTGCTGTTCCTTTGCCAATAACTCCCTCCCACCACTCTGTATGTCCAACTCCCACAAGGCTCAGCTAAGCTGCTCCCTCTTCCAGGAAGTCTTCCCACAGGCATTCCGGTCCATCCTCCAGCTGTTCCTGACTCCCCTCCCAGACCTGCTGACTCCCAGCCCAGGCTGTGGACTCAGCAGCATCAGGGTCTCATCTCCAAAGGCAGATTCAGGAAAGGAGCCACCCTCTGAAATCTGGAACTCACAGCACAGTAAACCATGCCAGGAGAGCCACTTCCTAGCTGTGTGACCTCAGACAAGTCCCACGGCCTTTCCAACCTCATTTTCCCTCTGTACAAGGACCATCTCATCTTCAAATAGCCTCCTTTCCTTGACCTTGGCCATCCCTTCTCGTGGCTGTACCCTACACCTTGTCATCAGGTGAAAAGGTTCCACCTGCTTCTAAAGTCACTCATTCTAGCACCCGATTGCTGATCTTACCCTCCTCACCTCCAGCTTCCTGCCAGCTGTGACCAGCCCTTTGTCACCACCCCTGATGGATCAATGAAAACAGGTTCAGGTCCAAGGAGCAAGTCCTGGACCAGTGGCCCCTCTCTAAGACATCATAACCCATTCAGTGACGCCTCAACTCCACTGCCAAACTTGGTTCCAGCTTTTCCGAAAGGCCACCTCCAGGGATGGTGTCTGGACCACGCGCCACCCACATGCGTGACGCTCCTTTCTTGTTCCAGTCACCTGGGCCAGCGGCCAGCCCTCCCCTGCCGCCCGTCTTCACCATAAGAACTTCCATCACTGGCTCTCTCTACCTTCTCCCCACCTGTCTGCCCCCTTCTCTCTTCACTCTTTCCTCCTACCAGCTCCATGGTCCATCACCTCGGTCTTACCAACACCCTAAAATCTTTCGCCCTGCTCGTTTTTTCCACATCAAATAGCAAAACCCCAATGCTAGATGAACCAGGATAACTAAGCACTGCTGGGGAAAAAATGGACCCAAACAAGATGAGGGCGGAGGGAGCAACGGAACAAAAGCCTTTCTTTCCTACTAGTTTGTCTGCCCCCAGCATCCCTCTTTCTGCAAGTCAGTCCTTGTGAAAGGCACTGACAGGCAAGCCACATGCCAGGGGGCGCCCATGAGGCCTCCCTCTCCGTGTACCCACCGCCAATCCATCCTAATCTCACCCCACCTCCTAAACATCTCAAAACATCCACTGGTCTCCATTCCCACTGCTACCATCCACCCTCACGCAGACGCTTATGTAGTCTCACCACCAACCATCTTGCCCCAGATCTTTTCAAAAGATGCAATTCTGACCATGCTACTCCCTGGCCACTGCTCCAGGCGCAAAGGCTCTGGCCCCTTCCACCTCTCCAGCTTCACCTTTCTTTTAATTCTTCAAATGCTCATTTCCTCCAGACTCAGGGCCTTTGAATAGGCTGTTTCTCTTGTTCAACATGCTCTTCTCCCCACTCTCACCTAGCTATTCCCTACTCACCTTTCAGATCTCAGCTCAGAAGTCCTTCCCTTAGAACAGCCTTCTTCAGTGACCCTGCATGAGGCATCTTACTCTGCACGCTGTCATGCCGTCTTCTCCTTCAGACACCTGCCTCAGGTTTTGTGGGACTCTAGGATTACTGCCCATCTCTCCTTCGGTCTGTAAGCCCACAAGGGCAGTGCCTGTATATGTTTTGCTCTGCTCTATATCCCTAGCACTGAGCCGTGTTTCACATTCAGAAAGTGATCAGTGTATGAACAAAAGTCCCATTCAAAAAATTAAACGGAAAAGTAACTTTAAGGAATGAATGAATGGGCTAGTCTGGGCAAGGTTCTAGGATAACCCGTGTGGGGCAGGTCTCTGAAGTCTCTCCAGGGTCGGCCACAGGCCAGCCCACTCCTGGTAATGGTCATACAACGACGAGGCTAACGACCCAGCCAATAAGCTCTCAAAGCTCCTTCCTGTCCATTATCTCCCAGCCCTCCTCCAGACCTCCTCCATTACTCATAGCACTGGGCCCTTAATGACCAGTCCACTGGGGCATTTCTGAACTGGCATACATGTACTCTGCAGTATGAACATTTTCTTCTTCCCAAGGGCCAGAACTCAGGAGCCTTTTCTTTGTGGGGCTGGATCAGGAAAAAGTGGTGGAATCTAATTAGAGTAGGGTTGAAATCTCAGCTTTACCTCTTGCTGGCTGTGTGACCTTGCAAAAATCACTTAACCTCTCTGGGCCCCTGTTTCCTTATCTGTACAAAGAGGACAAGAATATCTAGTCGTGAGGTTGCTGTAAGAATTAAATGAGTGAATGTACATTAAAGGTCTAGTCTTGTGTGGGGCCTGTCATGTGTTACATCTAATTGATTTCAAAACACAGTTTTTAACATTTTAACATCTTTGAAACTAGGATGTAACTCATAATCAGAGTTTGTCTGCCTTTTTTTCTTTCATAGTGGATGATAACATAATGGCACCTCTCTCAGTAGATGGTGCCCAGAATTCAGTGAAATACAGCAGCACCTTAGCTTCTTTACTTCCTTTGCAAAGAGGCAGGAAGGTCTCTGAGAGTCATGTATCGTTGAGGGAACAGGACCTGCTGGGGTCTGGTATGATGAGACGGAACCCTAAAGCATCAGGGAACCTGAAGGCACAAGCCCTTCTGTAGCCTGGCGGCCTCTGGATCTTTCCCCCTGTCCTAGTCCCACCCACGGGGTGGCTGGAACTCCAGCAGGACCCTCACCTTTCTGGCTCTGACCTTTTGCCCCAGCTGATGTAGCCTGCGGTCCCCGGCTCTGGGGGCAGGCTGATCACAATGCTGACTATGCCTGCAGCCATGGAAAACCCCCAGTCTTTGTCCCGAGAAGAGAATCCTGCCACCCACCCAGAGACCTCTCCTCCAGTGTGGCTCCTTGGTCAAGCTGCCCCTGGACTCTGCTGTCAAGTGTTCTGGAAGGCCAGTACTGGGGACGTCATGCGGACCTCACCTAAGTCCTAGGGCCACGGGTACCTCCTTAAACCCTCCAGCCTGGTGAGTCAGACTGGCCGGATTTTTGTACTATCTTTTGCATTATTATACTATCTTTGCATTATTATTGTATTGTAACGTATATTACATACAGTCAAATTTTTATAGAAATAAAATGTCTATCGCGCAGATAAATTTCAAAATATAGAAGACAAAAGAAAATAAAATCCTGCCATCTAATGATAACCAGTTTGATGTGTCTGGATATTATTCTATATTTACATGTATGTAGATCTATTCTTTTCCCATATTCAAACCAAAACAGGCTCATTGCACACATACTGCTCTCTTCCTTGCTTTTCTAGTTAACATGACATTGGAGACCTCCCTACACTTCTGTTTCTTCTCAGTGACCTCACGGTGTTCCGTCCTCCATCCCTTCTCCTGGCAAATCCTTATAGACACCCCTCAGTCAGGTCCCGGAGACATGACCAAAGCATCCAGCTTCCACCAGGATGCAGCGCTCAAGGCCTGATGGGTTTCTGCGGGCACTTGTTCCCCCTTCCTCACGGCAGGGCTGAGATAGGGTCGTGGCTGCCTTCAGAAACCCCTCTAAGCAAAGCCACACCCTGGCTCAGAAAAACTCTCACGCTCTTAAATCAAGCGGTGGGAGATGAATGGCAGCTGTCTGTTCCTGCTGGATTTGATTATAGGCCTTTCAAAACAGACCGGATGATCTCCCAGACCCAGATGCTGGCCAGGTATTTCCCTAACCCCCAGGGGCTCCAGGCATCACAATAAACAACGAACAGGTGCCTGGCATTTTATAGCTTATAAAGTGCTTCCATAATCTTTATCCAATTTTGAGCCTCATAGCAACCCTATACATTAGGCTAAGCAGGTAGGTATTATCTCCATTTTATAGATGAAGAGACTGAGGCTCAGAGAGATGGGGTGAGTTACCAAATGACCCTCCTGCTTTCCTCCCTTTCAGAGTCTGGCCAACTCAAAATCGCACTAACAATTGGGTCAGGCATCACCTCCTCCAGGGAGCCCTGTGCCAGCACTTTCCATTCCATTGCACTTCATCCTGCGGTTGGCACCACTATGATGCCACTCTGCAGGTGGGGAGGGAAAGACCTGGCCCAAGGCTCACCCAGTGGCTGAGCTGGGACTGGAAGCCAGGGCTGCATCCCTGGCAGTAGGCAGCCCCAAGAGTGTGTCGGCATGAGAGCCAGCAACAAATGCACAGTCAGAGTACAAGAGACAACTCCCAGGGGGTCCGCAGGCTTGGCAAGGCCCCACACTCTCCCTCCCCATCACCCAGTCACCTCCCACCCAGGGCCGGCTGGAGGATGAGGCTCGGGCCCAGGGAGCACAGGCGGGCCCTGGCAGTCCCCAGCAACCCCTATGGGCAGGGTCACGCCTCTTGCCAGCTCCCTGCAAGCTCCGGGCTCAAGGCCAGGCTGGAAGCAGCTGTCCCATCAACCCTGCCCAAGTTCTCAGCGCCCTGGTTCTTACTAGAATGAGACCTCACCTATCTGCTCCCAGCTGGCCGAGATGCTGAGCAAGGCCCTGCCTTTCACCAGGCCTCCCTTTCCCTATCTGTGAAATGATACCAGAGGTGGGGTGAGAGGAAGGTGGGGGTGTGGAAGTGGGGTGTCTCACTGGAACACACCAACTCTGACATTGTAGGGTTTGCCTACGGGCAGCATAGCACAGTGATTAAGACCCTGGACACTGGAGCCAGATGACGTGGGTTCCAATGTTTGACCCTGAGCAAGCAGCCCAACCTCTCTAAGCCAAATGGGAATAACAGTAGGAAAAAGACTGAACGTAAATACACCAAAATACTTCCACTGATTATCTGAGATGAAACGAGAAGATGTGGGTAATTTATTTTCCGTTTTCCTGTCTTTTTCTAAATTCTCCATGATCAAGTATTTGTAATAGAAAGAACAAATGTGCTTTCTTTGTAAATTAATTTTATTGAGATATAATTTGTATACAATATAATAAAACCATTGTAAAAAATGGGAATAATAGTAATATCTATCCTGTAGGTTGTTTTGAGGATTGAATGAGTTAATGTATGCTTTAGATGGTGCCTGGAGGGTAAGAAGTGCTATTGTTTGCTAAATCAATAAGCCCAAGACCAGCCTGGCTTTCTCTTCCTCTACCTGCTCACCTGGACTGGACCTCCCACCTCGTCCCAGCACCAAGCTCCCTCCATCCTCGGTCCCCATGTTCACTGCGCAGGTCCAACCTCATCACCCCAGGCCTGGACTACTTCCACAACCTTCTTTCTCTCTGTATGCCAGAGGAAACACACTAACATTCAAATCTGGCTATGCCCCTGCCCTGTTCAAAAGCCTTTCATGGCTCCCCACTGCCCTGGACTAAAAGTCTTAGCTCCTAAGTAAGACGTTGTTTCAGCAAGTTACTTCACCTCTCTGTACCTTTTTGTTTTCTTAACTGAAAATGAGGAACAAAAATCGTATCTCCCTCACACACTTAAAGGATTCCATGTTGGCTGGGCGGTGTATACAATCTGACTCATGGCCTCTCTCACCTGTCTCCTCTTCCCTTTCCCGTCGTCACTCTGTCCTAGCCTGCTCTTCTTGAACTTGCCAGGCCTGGTCCTACCTCAGGGCTTTAGCACGGCTCTTCCCTCCACCCAGATGGCTCTTTCCCCAGAAATCAGCCCAGCTCACTTGTTCACCTCCTTCAAGCCTTTGCCCAAAGTCACCTTCTCAATGATTCTCCGACCCCCTTATTTAAAACTGCAACCCCCTCCCTTCCATCCCCCCCACACAGCAGAAACATACTCCTATTTATTTGCTCCATTTCAGTTATCACCATCTATTTTACTTATTGTTCACCTTTTTTCCCTATTAGATTGTAAGCTCCTTTATGGCAGATTTTTTGGTCTATTTTTTTTTTCACTGTCAAGACCTTCCCCCTCAAAATACCTAGCACAATGTAGGTGCTTAATAAGTGAGTGTTTGAGTGACTAAATGAACAACGTAAAGCACTTAGGACAGAATAAGGCAGGTGGTAAGTACTCAATAAATGTTAGCTATTATTATTATTATTTTTAAATTCTCAATTATTAAATTTTCAAGGTGAGGCTCCCACGACCTTTTTCCTTGACTTCTCTAATCTCACAATCACAGTTTCCTAGCCCCCACCACACCCTGCCAATCTCTCAATTATCGTAAGGAACACACTGCTTTTTAATTATCTTTTTCCATTTAGGCTCAGTCAAATGAAATTGCCATTTCTTGTAAGTCAAAAGCAGCCAGATATTGGCCATTTCACATAATTTAACCTAATATGTTTCCCATGGCAGCCTGCAGGCCCCCAGGAAGCATCTCAAGGCCTAGTACACAGTAAGTGCCCAATATGTTTTTGTCCACAGAAATGAAGTCACGTACTCCTGGCCCTTCATACTAGGTGGAATTGCAAAGCACCTCCTATCTGTCTGAAGGAGGCAAGGCACAGACTGTAGACTTCAAATAATAAATAGAGGATCGTGCTGAATTATTTTCCAGTCCTCCTGAAAAAAAATCTCTGTCTCCATTTGGTACAGAAAATAAAAACAAAAACATGCTACGCTCTAAAATAATCCAGGTTCTGGCCATTTGGAAATAACAAAGGTCAAAGGCTGAACAAAGTCTCTTTTCAGGGGAAAAAGGCTAGCTGCCTGCCTCTAAGGGGATTCATTTGGTGATGGTAGAGGGAGGCTAGAACATTCTTTGGTTATCTTTGTGTTCACTGCTCCTTCCAATAAAGACTTCAGTTAAAAGAGGTTTGCTAAGTCTAGAACATGGGTTGTCAGAACTGAAAAAAAATCCAGCAGTCACTGAAATTACCCCATGTCACAGATGGGGAAAATGAGGTACAGAAAGGGGAAGGGATTCACCTAAGGTCACAGAGTGGGGCAGAGGAAGAGTTCATCCTGGAATCTATGTCTGCTGACTTTAGTCTCAGGGCCTTTCTACTATGGGTCACACTACTATGCTTTAGTGCCACTGTTTTTTTAAGCTGTAATTTTCACATGAAATGTTTATTAATCCTCAGATAAAACACCAAGAGCTGCTTCACTATAAGACAACTTCTTATAAATAATAGCACTGTTCTCTCTCTCTCACTTCCTTATGGGAAAGTACTCAAAGTTAGAAGGCTAGGGGCAAAGGACAGTTAAGATAATTTTTGTGGACTTTTGTCACAAGATGCCAGGTTGCACTACAAAGTTAAATGCCACTGGAGAATCACTACAGCCTTGCCAGCATAGAGGTTTATTCTTTTAATTTATTTTTTATAGGAATAAATACAGACCACTTTCATTTACTATATGGTATGTGTTTTCAAACACACACACACACACACGTACACGTCTTAGAATCAGGATCCCTGGGCTTGGTTGCTGGTTTGCTCTATGACCTTTGACAAGTCACATTCCCTTTAGAGACAGGGGATGCCTGTCTATAAAATGAGGAGATTGGATGAGATGATTTCTTAAGATCCCTTTCAGCTTGGACATTCCATAATTCCATGGCACATTTTAAAATAATTAGCATGGGATGACTTTTTAATTACCGGAATCTGCCATGCCCCTAAACCAGGCCAAAATGGCTTGGATTAGCCGAGCAGAAAAACAGGGCCCAGATAATACACACGTAGAGATGACAGGAGACTTAGGAAGTACTTAAGCCTGTGCATCGGAGCTATGCTCGAGTGACAGCACATATACTTAGTCTGCTTTTATGAGGGGATAATAACACTCATTTGTGGTCTAGTTCCAAGTTCTGTGCAGCTCCACCATGGCCAAAAGACAAGGTCATGGACAGTCTACTTCAGCCCTTAGGATCCCAGACTTGTGGTCAAAGGTAGCTCACCCTGAGCAAGTGCTCGTCTAGCCTCTGCTTGCATATCTCTGTTGACACAGAGCTCACCACCTGCCCAGGTGGCCCCTATTTTCTTTTGGCTGTAAGAAAGCTCCCAGGAGAGGGGCAGGTCATGAAGGGGATGACAGACCAGAGGGCCCAGACTTTGTTCTCAATCATGGCCCGCAACAGGAGAAGGACTCCTCTGGCTCCTTCTCACTTGAGACCTGCAAGGCAGCTGCTAAGCCAAAGGTGCACAGGAGGTGCAGGAGGCACAGGGACACATTCTGGTCCTGATGCCGGGGTTCTGAACAAGCCCCAGGCTGATTACTGCCCACTCGGGGGCAGACATCCAAGCTCCCCGATCCTGCCTTTGCTCCCTTACGCTCTAGCAGGAGCAACAGTGCTGGGCCTGGGGTTGTTCAGCTTGGAGGTGAGATTTATGGGACCTCCTCTGGGTGGGGGAGGAGGGGTCAGATATCTGTGTGCCCAGAGCAGGGCCCGCGGATTCCAGCTGTTTACAGCTAGTGAGATCCCCATCATAAGGGGTGTGCAATGGGGCAGTAAGACCTTCCAGAGGGAATGTTACTGAGGGGCTGGCCCATATGCCAGGGGTCTTTATCCAGAGAGCAGGAAGCCATAGTCCCTCAGACATGTGCTCTGTTCCAGACCCACCCTCACTCAGACACAGTGCTTTTGGCACTGGGGTCGCCTCTGGGATCCATACATAGACGTGAGCCAGCCCTATCACACCTGCTGGGGCACAGAGCTAGGTGCCAGCACCTGAAATTTAAGGGACTTCCCGTACCATTCCCTAAATCCAGGTGCCTGCATGGGTCTGGTCCAGGCAAGTCTGAGGCTGAGGGCCCCACCACCTTCACCTCAGGGCTCCCCCAGCTCCAGAACGCGAGGCCGACTTGGCGGGCGGACTTTGACGGTCTCACCCTGCATGCCCAAGCTGGCTCCATAGAGATCTGGAGATGTCCCCTGTCCTGTTTCTAGGGCCAGCAGGTCACCCAGCTAAGAGGGGGAGAGTCCCAACACGGGTCCCGCGGGTCACTCAGGCCACAAGGGGGCCTGTCGCGACCGGCTCGCCACACCCAGGGTGAGCGGCCCTTACTGCATGCGGGAGGGGTGGGCGGTGCAGATTGTGCCCATCCGGGCCCCTGCCGTCGGGAGCATGGACCTTGGGGCGGCCCCTCCCCGCAGCCCAGCGAGGAAGGGGCCCACCATTGCACCCTCCATCCCGATGAGGAAACTGAGGCCTGGAGAACAGTGCTTTGTGCAAGGTCACGCGTAGGGGCTAGAAGCCAGGTCCTCCGCGCTCTGCTGGGTCCCCCGCGGCGCGCCCTGCCCTAGCATCCCTCCTGGGGTGCTACAGCCAGGAGGCGCAGCACGCACACAGCGCGCAGACCGAGAAGGCACGGCTCGTGGCGCGGGGCCGCCCTACCTTGATGACGGCCGCGCAGGTGGCGGTGGCGGCGGTGGTGTCCGGCTCCGGCTCCTGCTCCGCGCTCCTCGCCTCCCGCCGAGTCCCGGCGCCCAGAGCCGCCGCCTCCTCCCCCCGCAGCCTGGCGGGCGGGGCCTGTGGGCGGGGCAGGGGCCCGCACAAGCCCCGCCCGCGCGCCCCGCAGGGGCCACCCCTCCTTCCCCCATTCACCCCTCCTTCCGCCATCCACCCCTACCCTGCTCCTGGTCCCCGAGGGCTGGTCTCCCGACGCGCGCACTGGCACAGAACAGGCGCGCACACCGGTCCGCGCACGCCGCAGTGATTGGGGCGGGCTCCCAGCGACTAGGCTGAGTGAGGCTGGGGACAGTCAGACCCGCCTGGCTTTTCGTCCCACCGCTCCCTCTCTGCGTGACACAGGACAAGGGACTCGACCCCCAGGAGCCTCCCTTTCCACTTTGGTGAAATGGAAACAGTAACCGTGTCTGCCTCAGAGAGCTGCTTGAGAATTAGATGAGACGATCGAATTTACCCGCCCAGTAAATAAAATGCGCACACAGAGCCTGCCACAGAGAAGCTCTGGGCAAACCCGCTACCGGAGCAAACGGGCAAGGAGGGTCGTTGGAGTATCAGGAGGACTCCCTTCCGTCTCCCGGTAGCCAGGAGGGGGCGCTACTGCCCAGCCTCGCGGGCTTGGGGTCCTGAGCATCCCAGGCAATGGGCGGGAGATGGGGAGGCCCCGCCTTTTAGTAACACCACTACCTAACACTTACTGAGCCAGGCCCTGTTCTAGGCACCTTGACTGCGTTACCTCACTCAACTGTCACACAAGCCTATGAGATTATACTATTACTCATTTTACACATAAGGAAGCTGAGGCACAGGGAGGTTAAGTACCTCACTCAGGGTCACAGAGCTAATAATTCAACCCTAGGCAGTGTGGCTCCCAAGCCCAATTTTTTTTTTTTTTAAATTGAAGTTTAATGGGGTGACAATGGTTAGTAAAGTTACATAGGTTTCAAGTGTACCAAGTCCAATCTTACAGCCACTCCAAACTAAGAGCTTTGTTTTGTACAGTGGTGTGTTTAATGTGCCAGGGCCTAGAACTACCTGGCACATAGTAGGTACTCAATATATATTTGTTGTGTGAATAACAGTGCATACTATGTATCACTTTACAGATATTTCATTTAATCCTAGTAACTCTTTTACTTAGCCACTATTATTACCCCCACTTTACAGATGAAATAATTGAGGCTTACAGTCACTAAGTACTTGGGGGCTCTTGATTATCACCTTGGAACAGCCAGGGCCAAAGCCTGTGATTTAGTGTTCACTGGGGCATTCCCCTGCCCAGAGTGGATGGGCTCCCTGCCTACTGCCCAAAGCCCAGCCCCTCAGTCTGGGCTGCAAAGCCTCCACTCTGCAGCCCTGACCCAGACTTCTTGGAGCTGGATCGCTCAGTGGGCTGACTGAAGGCATGCTTCCAGTATCAGCATGAGTTGGATATTTGATGTTTCAAAAAAGCATATGGAAAATCAGAACATTGTGGGCGTTCCTTGTACTTATGGTTTAGTATTGCCTTTGTTTTTTATTACACCTAGCAGGTGGGCACCTTTCCAAGGCTAAGACATCTGAATGTCTTAATTCACCTGGGGCGTGGGCAGTATCTTGGGTGTATCCCCCACCCCCTTGCACCTTACACCTCTGTCTTTGCTGACACTCTGTTCCGCCAGGAATTCTCTTCCTGCTATCTCAGCTGACTCACCCTTCCTTCCAGGATTGGCACCAACACCCCTCCCCAGATGCCCTGTGGGTGTGCCCTCCCATTCTGCATCTTCCTGCCCTGCGCCATGATGGTAGGTGTCTGGGACTGTGTTTGGGGTGAGACGGGTTTAACAGGGATCTCTGGGGGCCATGGGCATATGGACTGATGGACAGAGGGGAGGCCATTGGAAGCCTCTGTAATAGACACAACTTGGGACTCTTCCTGAAGATGCTGTATTTGTGTGTGTGTGTGTGGGGTCCTCATTTTGCTGCCCCCTCTCTCCCCCTAACCTTGGTCCATGTGAGGAAGGCTACTCCCTGACCATTCTCTGCACTGCACACATGGGGAAACTGAGGCCAGAGTGGTGATGACTTGCATAGGGGCCCTCAGCTAGAAAACCACATAATAGGTCTGGTCCCTAAGTTGGGGCCACCCGCCAGTACCTTCTACTGGGCCTTACTGCTGATTGGGATGGGCTGGGACCGACACTTTCCTTTCCCAGGTGTCAACATAGCCCAGCTTTGTTTAATCTACTGTGTGGGTGCCTTGTGGGGGACCAGAATGTGTGTGTGTGTGTGTGTGTGTGTGAGAGAGAGAGAGAGAATCTCCATCTACCTGCCCAACTGGAGCTTTCTGTACAATATGGCCCTGTGCCCATGGGAGAGTGAGCTGAGAAAGAATAGGGGTAGCAGCAACTGAGAGGTAAGGTTCTGAGTGTGGGGGAAAGTAGCCCTGAACACAGGCACTGTACAAGTGAGTGTACCCCTCCCACCTTGGGGGGTGAGGGGTCTCCCAAAGTGTCCTCCAGGCCCTTCCTCCTCCTTTGAGGAGTTCCTTTATTCTTGGAAATTTTCCCCCTGGGTAACTCCTTCCCCCTCCCCTGTAGAATGGAGTGTGAACCTCAGCTTGCTGGGGGCCTAGTGTCTGCAGAGAGATGCTCTGAGCAAGAGGTCCCATCCCCTGGGGTAAGAAGGGGGGCTGTGAGAGATCAGATCCTCCAGCTCTGGAAAGCAGCGGCCCCTGGGGATGGGGGCGACAGCTGTGGTGCAGGGCCCGGAACCTGACACCAGGCATAGGCCCCAAACACCCTTCAGGAAGAGCAGGGGGAGGGTGGGCAGTTTCCCTAGGAGCAGCAAGCAGCAGCCCCAGACCTTCTGGTGTGTGACTCCCTCCCCCCACCTGTCCCTGCTACATTCCTCCCGTTTCCCTTTGCCTGGAGCTCTCCTCACAGACGCTACAACCACTCAGGCCATGGGCCAGGCCTGCCCTTTCCCCTGGGCCCTTGGGGGAGATTTTCTAGGTTCCAGACAAGGGAAGGTGAGCTGGGGGGAGCCCTCCCTGGTTTTGCAGTTAGGGCCTCTAAGCTTGAGTATGGCTTAACCTCTCAGAGGCTGTGTGAGTTAGGGCAAGTTAACCTCTCTGAGCCTTTTCCTCTTTACCTGTAAACTGAGCTTGGCCTGTAGTGGGCTGGTGCTCTAGGACAGGCAGTTCTCATTCCTGCCTCTGGCTCTGGCTCCCCTCTCAGGGCCAGAGGAGGCCCCATCAGTCAGTCCTCACTGTCCTGTGGTCCCCAAACCTTTCAGTGTAGCAGAATGCCCACACCCCACAACAGGCTTTGAGAGGGGCCCAGAACCAGTCCTTTTAAAAGGCTGCTCAGGCGATTGTAGGGTGCAGCCACATAGGAAGCAGGTTACAGTGCTGGGCCACCTGCAAAGCAGCCCCACTTCCTCCAGGGGGCGAGTGAAGAGTGTAGGCACCCCGCTCTGGGCAGAGCTTCTCCTCTGATGTGTGTGGCAGGAATAAGAAATGGGGGCGGCGGGGAGTGAAGAAACGTGCAGAGGACGCAAAAGGCGAAGATGAGGGGGCAGGGGAGAAAGGAAGAATGGAGATGAGAATGGGGCAGCGGTTGGAGGGGAAGAGGAAGGAGAAAGGTGGGGAATGGGTAAGGAGGAAAGAGGGGAGGGTGCCATTGATCTTGTCTCATCTGGGAGTTTTATTTTTGGCTGAGGTGGGACTGTGTTTTCCAAGGCTGGAATCCGAGGGACCAGCTGGGTCTCCTGCAGCCTTGGGCCTTTCGTAGGCTGCAGGGCTCTCCTGGTGATGTTTGCTTCATAAAAAGGCTGCTCACTGCCTTTCACTGTGCCTGGCACCGGCTCAGCACTGGTGTCATCTCCTCTCCCCTGTGGTGGCCCTTACCGTCACAGCCTGTTGGGGGAGCAGCCAGAACTTCCCCCAGTCCGCTCTCATACCACCATCATGCTTCACACATACTGTTTGGTGGTGAAAGGGCCTCGGCAGATGAAAAAAGTTTAGCAAAAATGAGAAAGGTTGTCAAGCTCCAGTGTGGGGCATTCACAGGAAACCTGGTGCCCTTGGGCCAGCCAGTAGCCCGTGGGAATGTGGGACGAAAGGAATGCTGAGTGTCCCCTCCCCAGGGTTGTGGAGGGGCGCAGTGTAGGGGAACTGGGTGCCTGGTGTGCCAAGTTCACACCTGTGAGTGACAGAGGGCCTGTCCCTGGTTTCCAGGGACAGGCATGGTCTCCTTCCCCAGCCCTGCACAGGAGCCTCAGATCACAACCCCCGCACCCCCCGGCCTTCATACCAGATTGCTGAGCTCAAGGCTATACTGTGGCAGTCACAGGTTTGCTGAGAAATGAGCAGCCAAAACCACTGTGCAGCCTTGACTCCCTGCCTGGAGGGAGATGGCAGGAGCCTGTCTGCTGAGGAAGGGGCTGGAAGAGCCCAGAACTGAAACTGAGTTCCTGCACAGTGGGTGCTTAAGAGCCTGCTCTGACTTGGCGACAGGCTGCAGCCCTGACCCTCGCACTGCCTTTTCCTCACTCTCCAATCACCATCAGAGAGGAGGTGACTCTCGTCCCAGACTGCGAAGTTGGTGGTGGGCAGTCAGAAGGCTCTCTGTGCAACTCCACACCAGGTTCCTCTTGGTAGTGGGCAGGGGCTGTCCTTGGGAACCCCACCCCCACCCCAATGGGCTGTGAGCACAGGTGCAAGGCTCAGGGAACAGGTCTGTCAGTAGACAGGAGCTGGGCCTGGAATCCTGGCCCACCCAGCATCGAAGAGGCCCAGAAAAGACAGAAGCCCTGAATGCACAGGGTTCCGGCTCCTCAGGGAACCAGGAGGGGGCCTGGCCCTGCAGAGACGCCCACAGAAACCGCAGCCAGGGATGTCCCAGGGCGGGAGGGCCCTAGCGGTCGGACGCCCTGGAACCCTGGGCTCACCTGGGAGCAGATGATTACTGAGAACCTTGTGAGTTCCAAAGCCTGTGAACTAGTTCCTATATGTACAGTGTTTTATAAAGATAAACTCAGAGCATGTTCCAGGCTCCCTCTAAAGACAGCACTTTTGCTTGTCTGTGCGCTCACTTCTGAGGAGGAAGCGAGAAAGGGGAAGCATCCCTGGATCTGTGCTCAGCAGAAAACCCAGCCAGTGGCGTCACCAAGACAATGTTCAGGCCCAGACGGGAGGGCGCTTGCCCAGGGTCACATGGTGCCAGGGCTCAGAGGCAGCAGCACTGTTCCACGGTCCTTGTCCTGCAGGCCTGGCAGTCGAGGGCGAACAAGGGCTTTGGGGCCACGTCAGGCCTCCCCCTCCCCTGCCCCCTCCCCTTCGTCCTCGCTGGTGCAGCCCTCAGGCAACACGGGGGCCACAGACGCCCGGGTCTCCAAGTACTGGGCCTTGAACTGCTCCAGCTCCCGCAGTTCAGCCTCCAGCCGCTCCCGGTAGACTGCCCGCAGCTGCCACAGCTGTTTCATAGGAAAGGGGTTCATGTCATGGAAGGCGATGACCATCAGCTTCCTAGGGGGAGAGCACAGTCAGCCCACAGCGGTGGCCCCTCCCCAGGAACGCCTGTGCTCATTCCACCCATGTGGCCGAAGTCCCTGGCCCCGCCCTCAGCAAGCTCACCTTCCAGGGATGAAATGTTGAAAAAGAAGACAGTTTCCACCCGAGTCACATGTATTGAGACAGGAGGAAGTTTAGGGCTGGTTACGGGAGCTCTAAGCCACTAAGGAAAGGCTAGTCAGGGAAGGCTTCCGGGAGGGGGGGACACCTGAGCAGGTGTGTGGGTGATGGGAGTGGTGGAGGGGGCATGCATGGGTTCTCACCGGTTGTTGCAAATGGTCTTGGTGAAGAAACGCAAGTACTGGTAGATCTCCAGGCTGTCTCGCAGCCTCAGGATCTCTTCCTCGTTGTACTTGAAAATGGCCAAGGCATAGCGAAACACCACCTGGGGGGCAAAGTGGGGGCTCAGGTGCGGCAGGCAATCCCCAGAGGGAGAACCCACACACCAGGCAGTGTGGAGTCCTTGGACAGGCTGCAGAGGTTGAAAGCTTGGGGGTGACATGTGTGCAGGGAGACCACAGGGGAAGGAGGGATTGGGTCTCCCACGGGGAGCACTGCTTGGAATCTGGGCATTGGGGCTGAGTCCCAGCTCTACATGACTTGTCCTGGGACCCTGGGTGAGGGGTTGGTCCCCGGGGACCTAATGGGAATAATACTGTCCTTACATGGGGCATCAGCAGGAAACGAATGGAATGACAGATCTGAGGGTGCTCTGCAAACTGCGAGGTGCAGTATGTTATCAACCATCGTGCGGATAACATGGAAACGGGTGGGGGGCAGGGGAGGGGCCTGCCCAGGGTCTCCTAGCAAGGTCAGGGGCAGAGCTGGGACCAGACTCAAGTGCCAACCTCCCAATCCAGGGCTCGGTCCTAAGAGGAGGAAGAGAAGGGGCCTAGATGAGCGGAGGGGCAGCGGACAGAGTCGGGACGTGCCTCCTGGGCCATGTTCACGCTTCCTCTCCAGGGAAAGGAACCTCCCTCCAACCAACGTGAGGAAGCATCTCTGGAGGCAGAACCACCCCTTTCCCTCCCATGTGCAACAGGTTACACAGCCGTGCTCCCAGAAGATGGCTCCAGCAGCCCAGACAGGTGTCACTGTCCTCCCATTCTCCAGGAGCGGACTCAAGACCCAGAGGATGAAGGGACTTGCCCAGGACTTGCTGGGACCCCCTGGCAGCTCCCTACCTTGGTGCCCTCGTATAGGAAGGCGTCCCAGACTTGGAGGAGGATACTGCTGATGAGACTGTCGGCAAAGACCACGAGAAACCAGTTGAAGGTGATGAAGGACAGGTCCACGCGGTGCTGCCCCAGGTGGGCCATCAGCTTGGGCAGCTTCTCCGAGAGGAGGTCCTGGAGCACCCGCTGGTCTACCTGGAGGCCAGTGAGAAGGCCCATTGGCGGCCGCCCCAGGGAAGGGGTGCCTGCCTCCTTCACAGCCAGCCCAGTCCACACGCAGTCCTGGAGCTGCTCAGCACGGGGCCCGCCCTGCCCAGGGGTGCAGAGCACGGGGAAGAGCCAGGGACCAGCCTGGCCAGGGGAAGGCACAGCGCTGACACTCGGCTCCTGGGCTGGAGCATCGGGCTTTGACGGTCTCAGGGCTGTTAAGGGTTTGGCCAGGGGAGTTTCGGCCCTTTCCCGCCTTGAGCCTCAAGCGAAGCAGGAGCTCAGGCTTGCATCGGCGACTCCATGGCTGCTCCTCTGCACCCATTTTGGGCCTGACGCATAAGATGCCCAGTGCATGTTTGGGGTGAGATCCTGGGGTGGTGGGTATTGGGGGAAATCACACTGTCCTGCCACCCTGGGCATCAAGGAAACCTCCTAAAGGGGGTTGCTGCTGACCAGTGGTTGTCAATGACTTCTCCACGTGGTCACTTCAGGTTTGACTTGACTGGGTTGTGTACCCCCAGCACTGGCTCCTCCCCTTGCTGACACATGTTCTTTTGTAGACTCCCCATTTGAGACTCCTCTTGTCCTTTCAACCCGTGACTGCTGGCTTCTCAGCCCTCCCCCTCCATTTAAGACCTCCTGAGCATTAGCCTTGGGCTGACTGCACCTTCCTCTCCCCAGGCCCACTTCAAACCTAGGGTAATTCATTGCATCTAAGATTTAGCCACTGAACCTTCTGAAGGATTTACAGATGAACTGATACAGTGTCTGAGATTTAGTTCAAGATAATCAAAGCAGGAGTGGGTGGGAGTTTAGATGAAGAAACACTGGCCTCCCTGTGTTGATAATTATTGAAACTAGCTGAAAGATACATGGAGGGAGGTTCGTATTACATTTTTCTCGACTTTTTTGTACATTTGAAATTTCCTATACAAAAAACTGAAAACAAAAACCAACCCACATAAGACATTGGTTATACAACACACCTGAATTTCAGAGATGCCGAAACGTGAAAATACAGTATTTCCCAGCTTGCCACGCAAATAGAGGTGCCACGTGATTCTGTGCTGACCAGAAGGCGTAAGCGGAAATTGCTGGGTTGGGGAAAGCGGTTTGAAAGGGAGCCAAGTCCCGCCTTTCACCCTCTGCTTCTCCTGGCCTGGGCTGTGGCCACAGTACCAGGCGTGGTACAGCCAACTGGTGACCGTGAGATGATGGGCAGGAGGACGGAAACCACATGCTATGATGGCAGAGCAGAGCGCGAGAAGGAGCCTTCAGCTTTGCCATTACTTGGGAAGAATAATCCCCCACTTATGTCTCTGTTAGGTTGGGCCGCCTTTCCATGCAGCCAAATACATCCTTACCTGGTTCACCACCTGTTCCTGATGACTCCTAAGTCTTGATCTGCAGCCTGACCTTTCTCCTCCACACCGGAGCACCCACTGTCTCCTGACTCCCCACCCAGGTGGATGTCCCAGAAGGGGGAACTGGTGTTGGGCAATCGGAGTAGGAAAAGAGCAGGACAGGATAGGTGTGCAGGTAATGGCTTGGTAGGTTTGGGGTGGGAAGTGAGAAAGTTCCCTCTGGGTGATGTCTCTCCATAAAGCAAATGGTGCTGACGCAGCAACAAGACAAGGGGGAAGGCAGGAGAGGTAGGAGAGTAGAGAGGGGAGGCTTGAAATGGCTTTGCATTTGTACCTCTCAACAAGCCCAGGAAGCAGCATTACTCCAGTTCCAAACTGGACAAGCCTGGGGTCAGAAGGCTCATGTCACTTGCCAAGGCCACACAGCTGCTTACTGGAGCCGTTGGCTCTGACTTAGATCTGCTGGACTCCAGGGCTGGCCTGTGCTCAGAGGGCAGTTGAGGAGGTCATGAGATATGAAGGAAGCTGTGCTTCTCAGAAGGAGATGAGCGTGTGTGAAGAATCATCACCTCCTCCATCCTCCCAGTCCCATCTTCCACCCAGCCTGACCTGTGTTATGAAATTCTTTATTGGCAAATAGCAAATGACACTAAATGTTCTTCTCCCCTCTCCAGGAAACCAGCGGTTTCTAATGACATAATGTCACCAATGGAATCACAACAGTCTAACCCGGGAGCAGGGCCCCAACAATTCTAAAGGTCATTAGCTCACTGGCACTTCCTAGCAGCCCCAGGGAGGGACTACTGGCCCACCATACAGAGGGACAAACGGAGGCCTGAGAGAGTCCTGACTTTTCTGAGATTCACCGGCTTGTGGGAACAACTCAGTGGCCAACCTGCATAGCCCCTAAGCCCCCTCCTTGCTCTGCTTACCTGGGACGCTATCAGCGTCTTGCTGTAGTAATCAGGAGGCATGATGGTCTCCACAATGGCCACCAGGCACCAGAAGGCACTCTCCTCTTCATCCAGCACCAGGAGAGCGATGGCTGCCAGCCTGGGGTGGGAGGGAAGGAGGCCTGGAGTGACCCGCAGAAGTCACAGCCAGGCAGCTTGTGACAGAGGTGGCCCCTTGGGTCCTGGGGGGACCTGCCCAACCCCACTCCTTAACCAGGCTAGTGTTCTTGGTACCTGTAGTGAGACGAACGTGCTTTTTGGGGCGGGGGACTACATAGGGGATTTCCAGAGTAATGGTGATTATCTTAGAGCAGGGGCTCTGGAGTCCTGTTGCTTGGGTGTGAATCCTGGTCCTGCCATTTCCTTGCTGGTTGACCCTGAACAAGTTACTCAACCTCTCTGACCCTCAGCCTCCTCTTAATAATTACAGGACTATTATGAGGATGAACAGTTAAGACATGTTAAATGCCCAGCACAAGGCTGACATGTGGTGAGTGTTTCGCGAACGTTAGCTAGCCTCATCCTCATAGCCACAGGCTTTGAGACCTGTGTCAGTGTGCTAACCTCTCCCAGCCTCAGTTCCATCATGTGTAAAGTGGGGTTAATATCTACCTCCCAGGGCTGTGAGATATTTTGAGTGAGAAGACAGACTTCCAGCGCCTTGCTCACTGTCTGGCATATACCCGGTGCTCAATACACAGAGTTCTTTTTCTCCTTTGCGTCCCCTTTCCCCAAAGTTATCGTGAAACTCTAATGAAATCAAGGGTAAGAAAGGAAAGCCCACAGTGCTAAGCAGGGCAGTCTGTCTGGAAGAAGTACTGTTTCCTCTATTTCTCCCATCTTTCCTGGCAGGTCTCTTCCAGGGCCAACCCAAGAATACATTTCCCAAAATGTACCTGTCTGTCAAGATGCTCCACGCAAGGTCCCATATGCAAAGACGTTTAGAGAATGCTGTATACTCCAGCTCCCCTTTCGAGGCTTATGATACACAACATCTTAGCAAAGCCTCTTGGAAATCCTGCAGCGACAAAACGCTGTGTGACTCTAACCCAAGACTGTCCAGTGGGGTGGTGGAGCCCTTTTGTGCAGCGCACCCACTGAACACCCTCAGGGAGATGCCGCCTCACAACACTGTGACTGCTCACAGTCTTGATGGGCTAACAGCACATTTCATTGTCCAGATATTTATGCTTCTCTGGGCTCTTACTAGGTTGGATTCATGACCTCCAACCTCTTCTGAGGGTCCAGCTTTTTAAAGAACCAGGTTCAGCTCACAAAAGAAAAAATAAATCCCTTTTACCTCTCCAGTAGACTGGGAAAGAATTTCTCTCCACTCTGGCTAAAATATTTGTACAAACTCTCCTGAATCTGAGCTGAGTGGATGGAGAGAAGAGTCACAGGTCTCCTGGGCAACAGGAGACTCTGCCTTCTCAGGGCCGGGGAAGAAGCGGGGCTTCACAGGTCATTGGGTTCAGGGACGGCAAATGTCTGATACACTGGCCACATCCTCTTTGTCTGTGCGCAGGGCAGACATCACTGACTGATCACAGCACTCCTTCCCGCCGAGTCCGGAAGCTGCCTCAAAGGCTAACCAAACAAGGCTCTAGGCCGCAGCTTCCTACTAGTCATCTCTGGCCCAGATACACTCATTGCAGATGGGAGACCAAGGCCCAGAAAGCACAAGTGGCTTGCTCAAGGTCACACAGTCTGTTGGTGGCAGAGTAGAAACAGAACCCAGGGCTCCCAAAGTCCAGCCTGGTGTTCTTTCCACTGGAGCCTCAGGATGTGCTCAGTCCAGGAGCTGGCTGCCAGCATTGGCTAAGATTTCTGCACGCATGAAAAGGTCAGTGATGAGAGGCCACTGGTACCAACTAGGGCCTGCCAACTGTTCAGGGCTAGAGCCAGACAAACTCCAACTTAAGGCATTCACGGTGCAAGTGGATCTACAAAGAAGGGAGTGTGCTAATGGGGGGGGGGGATACTTTTAAAGCACTCCACTTATATTTTAAAGGGAAATGGCTTTTAATTTATGCTTTAAATTAGTACTAAATCATTGCTATGATATCTATCACTCTCTAAACAGGTCTGATTTGTTGCATACAAGCAGGGTCTGTCCATCAGACATGACCCATGTAGTTCCAATGGCTGCCAGTAGATGGCAGCACTCAGACAAGTGGAAGGGCTGCAGGCTCGGGTTTTATGGGCTTTTGAAAGAGTAAGCTGCACCCTCCGTATTTGAACAGGCTCTTTCCATTACAAATAACTTTCTATTTAAAGCAGTAATATGAATATTTGCCCACATACCAGTTATTGGTGGGGAAAAAAAAGCATTCAGAGAAAATATTCCCTCTGGGTGTCATCCCCCTCTTGGTATGCTGTGTATATACCTCTCCGCAGCCTTTGCGCTGGCTCCTTCCACCCCCTCCAAACCCCACTTCTTCAGCACAGATTAACTGTGCTGGGATTTAACTCAGAATTCCTAGTAATTGTACATGCACGAGTATATGCTCAATTTCACCCAATTTAGACTGGAAATAAAGTATTGAAAATATCTACCCTTGGGAATCATTCCAATTTGAATAGGGACTCTCTGAATGTTTATTGTGTGTTGAATAAATGTCACACACCACCTATTCTGAAAAAAAGAGCAGAATGGCTTATGTAAATTTTGCTTGAGTATATGCATGTTTAAATTAAATTGAGTCAAAACTTGCTTTGGGAAATATCTGAGATTGTGCAACCTCTACTGAGATAACTGGGGGCATCCATGAGAGAGCCCCACAGTAATGGAGGGGGAAGCCCTACCAGGTCACCCTACCCCCTCCCTTGTCTCCTGCTGTTGGACTAGAAGGAGAAATTAATCCAGGCAGGGCCAATCAGATTCCTTCCTTTGGGAATTTAGACCTGGGACATAAGGGTATTGACATGTGGGAAGACTTGCTGGAAGGCTTTAGATTCAGGGGCTGAAGTCGCCATTCTGACAACCTTGATGGGTCCTAAATGTCCAAAGAATGATGGGCAGAGAGGCTGGTCTACTGACAGACAAGGACGCAGACGTGTGGAATGACAGGCCACCGACCACGCAGCCCCAGAGGGCTGCAGAGCAGTACCATGGTCTGTGCAATTTCATGGGACCACATCCCCAGGGAAAGGGGCGTGAATGGCATCCCCTGGGGTTGTACAGTTGCCTCGGCTTCCAGTGACCATCTGGTCCTTAGCTCTATTTTCTTTTCCTGTGTGAGGTTCTCCTGTAACATTTACAAATTCTCTTTCCCTTGGGCTCTGCTGGGAGGGTTTCGTTTAAAGCGAATGGCCCTGACCCGCAATTTGTGAGATAGGCTGTGCATTACACAACGCCAGGGGACTGTCCACCATGCTTTCTATGGGAGTGGCACCTCCCTGAGCACAAATCAAAGGAGAGAGCATGGGACAAGGGGCCCTGATCTCTGACCCTTCTCTGTTTTGAACATGTCCTTTCACCTGCTTGTCCCCATCTGTACAGTGGGGATCGTATCAAGCTTCCTGGACTCACCTCTTGGGAGGCCCCAAAGAGACAGTGGTGCTCTAAAGGATAAAGGCTGTGTCCTTACCTGGCTACGAGCTCACCTGTTCAGGCCCTGGCAGTAGCCGATGGAGGGGTTCTGCCAGGAGAAGGCCAACAGCACTCGGCGGAGCTTGTCGGGGAAGCTGGAGGTGGGGCAGGTGAAGTGCTTGTTGTTGGGGAAGGTGCGATTCAGGTCCAGCTCGATCTGGCGGGCGGCAGGGTGCCTGCAGGTCTGGCTCCGGCTCAGTAGCTCCTGATAGCGGCCGGGGGTCTGCAGGTGCTGGACACGGAGGCGGATCAGCCACCTCCACACACGTGGCCGGTGCTCGCGGGACACGCCTGCCCGCAGCAGCTGCTTGAGCTCGACCGAGGGTGTCAGCTCACCCAGGGCAGCCCAGCGCTCGCGCAGTGGCCTCTCCACAGCCTCGTGGGACAGCAGGTGGTGGGAGCGCACTTCTAGTGCCTGGATCTTGGCCAGCAGCTGCAGGTCTTCCACCTCATAGCTGGGCACCGTCAGGAAGCCATACTCATCATACTCGCTGCCAGCAAAAGTACATGTTAGCAACACCAAGCAGAGCCCTTCCCCGGGTACGGGGCAGGAGGGAGGAGGTGGACCCTGGGCCAGGTTCCTGCCTGGCCTTCACCGCGGCTTAGCCACGCAGTTCTGGACAGGTCCCTTCAGTTCTCTGCACTTCAGTTTGTTCATCTGTACAATGGGTAGAGGAACATCTGCTCTGCCTCATGAAGACCCACTGATAGCCTCTGTTACAAACTTCTGGGGGCCTAGACAGTGCCTGGCACATAGAGAGCGCTGAAGGCACATTTACTCATCCATTCTCCTAGCTCTCATCTGCCACTCTTAGTACTCCATGTTGCCTTAGGCCCAAGGAGTCACAGCAAGTTGCTAACATAGAATCCCACTTCCACAGCCAGTAAGCCCAGGATGGATGGGGAGCAGAGCACCAATGACAAGCAGAGATTCAAGAGCTGGGTATCTTTCCAGATGGCCTTTCATTTATTCAACATTTATTTGCCCTTATTGTGTGCTCTGCATGTGCTATCTCATTGAATCCTAACAATCTTGCGAAAGAGGGATCTTAGCCCGTATCTTACGGAAGCTGCATAAGAGACTCTGGGAGGTACAGTGACTTCTCCAAGGTCACACAGTGCGAGAGTCAAGCCTGGCTCCCAAACCTGGGCTCCTGCCACTGGGCCACCCGGCCCCCAGGGGACTTTGAACCCAGTCACAGCCCCTTCCGTTATATTTAACTGCCCATGTCCACTGTGCTCAGCAAGGGCTTGGCTCAGGGGAGGCAGCTGGCATGTCTCCTCTCCTCCCCTTTCTGACAAACACCTCTGGGAGGCAGCTGAAGAAGTAGAAGGACACGAAACTCATGGAGGCAGACTCAGGTCAGCTGCACTGATATGCTGTGTGGTCTTGGGCAACAGGCTGCCTCTGCGCCTGCACTGCCTCGGCTGTGCAACGCGGCCCACCCACCCCACCCCATGCTCATTCATCTGAAGTATGAGGTCAGGGGTATGCGCTGCCTGCACACGTGAGCAGGGCAGCTGGGGACCCCCAAGTCATACAAAGCCAGCCCCTGGGCTCACCTGATGGGGCTCAGCTCAACACCGTCAGCGGAGGCCTCGCTGGCTTCCCACTGCAAAGCCTCCTCGATGAGTTGCCTCAGCAGCTCGGAGCTCTCGTGGGCCTCGTTCCCCATGGCCTCCTGCAGCCTCCGCAGGCCTGTCAAGTACTTGCTTTCCACCTGGCAGTTCTTGGCTTGAAGGTAGGCACACTGTGGGAGGGTGAGTGGGGCTGCTCAGGACACCTGGTTGGACTCGGGCTGCGCCAGAGGCCTGGGGCCTGAACAGCTTCAGGTAGCACAGCCCTTCTCCCAGCTCTCATCTGCCACCACCTCCCCACACCCAGCTCTTCATGTAAGAGAAAGGAGATGGGCTCCAAATCCAAGGGTTTATAGCAAGGCAGAAAGGGCTCCAGGCAAGAGAGGACCAGGAGGAGGGTTGGAGCTGGATTCAGAAGAAAGAGGGGAGGGGTGGGCAAGCACAACACAGGCTGTTGTACGGCCTGCAGTCCCACCCTTGCTCAGCCACTGCTGGCTGGGTGACCTATGGCAAGTTACTTAACCTCTCTGTGCCTTAGCTTCTTCATCTGAACAATGGGGATAATACAGAGTCTGCCTCGGGATTCTGGTGAGGCTCAGATGAGCTGCTGTGTGTAAAGCCCCCCAGCCTAGAGCAAGCTCTCTGTAGCTGGTGTTACTGAGCAGTGCCCAGGGATGGATGTGGAGCTCTGGACACTGCCCTTGGGCCTTCTGCTGCCACCACATGGGCTTGCTGTTCCTCCAACACACCCGTCTCTCCCACCTCATAGAACACACACTGCATACTCCCCATCTACCTCTTCCCGCTCCCTTGAACTTTTGTGTTTCTACAGTATTTATATAAGCTAGGCAATGCTGGACAAGTCAGGCAACCTCCCTGAGCCCTGTTTTCCTTCTTTATAAGATGGAGACGGGAAAAATCTGCCGCAAAGCATTGCCATGGCCTCTGGGCCACCCAGCTTCTGTCTCACCCAGGGTGGCAGAGTGGCAGCCTCCTGGCCAAGGCTGCGATCCTGCTACACCCCTGCCTGGTTACCATCTCCAAATGTGTGCCAAGCACCAACTCCAAGTGAGCCTGTGAGCCTGTTCTCTTACCTGCTCCAGGGGGGCCCACCTCCGCTTCCTGAGTCCCCTCACCAATAGCCTTCGCAGGGATTCTGCTCCAGACTCCCGAGGGTCCCCACCTCCAGGCCCACCTCCTCAAGTCCACTGAGCACCAGCTTTCTCAAAACTAAGTCTGACTGAGGTCCTCTCCATTCAAAACCCCTCAACAAGTCCCAGCTTTCTCAGATGTGCTCCTAAGTTCTCACCCTCCAGCCTCATGAATCACGCTCACACCTTTCCCCCCTTCCTCTCAGCCCACAGGTCTTGATGACCTATCTCTCTTCTTGGAAGGCTTTTCTCTACCGTTTACCTGGACAACCCTAACTCACTTTTAGGACTCGGCTCAAAAGACACTTCCACCAGGGAGCCTTCCCTGACTTTCTTCCTTCCTTTAGGCCCCAAAGAATAGCGTGTGTGCCCAGGTGCATTTTGGTTGTGTTCAACTGTACACTTCTGGAAAAGTCTGAGGACTGGTGTTAGCTCTTATTTAAGTGTTTGGTAGAACTCACTAGTGAAGCTTTTCTTTGTGGAGAGATTTCTAATTACTGAGTCAATCTCCTTAGTTATAAGTCTATTCAGATTTTCTATTTCTTCTTGATTTAGTCTTTGTAGGCTTTTGTTTTCAGAAATGTGTCCATTTCGTCAGGTTGTCCAGTTGGTTGGTGTACAATTATTCATAGTACTCTCTGATAATCCTTTCTATTTCTGTAGAATTTGTGGTAACATCCCCACTTTCATCTACGATTTTGAGCCTTCTTTTTTTTTCTTACTTGTAGTCCATCTAGTTAAAGGTTTGTCAATCTTGTTGATCTTTTAAAAACATCAGCTTCTGGTTTCACTGATTTTCTCTATTGTTTTCTGCTCTCTATTTCACTTATCTCTGCTCTAATCTTTATTATTTCCTTCTTTCAGCTGGCTTTGGGTTTAATTCTTCTTTTTATAGTTCCTTAAGTTGTAAAGTTCTGTTGTTGATTTGAGATCTTTCTTGTATTATAAAGTAAGCATTTATAGCTGGAATTTTCCTCCTTTGCATGGCTTTCATTGTCCCATAAAGTTTGGTATGTGTGTTTTCTTTTTCATTTGTTTCTAAGTATTTCCTCATTTCCCTTGTGATTTCTTCTTTGATTTACTGTTTAAGAGTGTGTTGTTTAATATCCACAAATTTGTGAATTTTCAGTTTTGCTTCTGTTATTGGTATCTAACTTCATCCCACAGTGGTTGGAGAAGGTAACATCTGTCTTCTTAAATCTATTGATACATAATTTGTGGCCTAACATATTGTGCTGGAAAACGTCCCATAATGCACTCGAGGAAAATATGTATGCTATTGTTGTTGGGTAGAGTGTTCTGTTTATGTCTGTCAGATGCAGTAGGTTTATTGTGTTGTTCAAGTCCTTTATTTCCTTATCTTCTGATTGTTCTAGCCATGATTCAGAATGGGGTATTAAAGTCCCCAATTATTAGCGTATAACTGTCCATTTCTCCCTTCCACTCTGTTAGTTTTTGCTTCATATACTCGTATTTTGTTCATCTGTTATGAGGTATATAAATGTTTAATTATTGAATCTTCTCACTGTATTGAACCTTTATTAATACATAATGTCTTTCTTTGTCTCTTATAACTGTTTAAAAGTTTAAAGTCTCTTTTGTCTGATTATTAGTATAGCCACCCTGCTCTTTTGGTTATTATTTGTATGGCATATCTTTTCCATTCTTTCATAGTCAATCTATTTGTGTCGTTGGATATAAAATGAGTCTCTTGTAGACAACATGTAGTTGCATCATGTGTTTTTATCCATTCTGCCAATCTCCGTGTTTTGATTACAGAGTTTAATCCATTTACATTTAAAGTAATTCTTGATAAGGAGGGACTTCTGTTATTTTGCTATTTGTTTTCCATATGCCTTACAACTTTTTTGTCCCTCATCCCTGCATTACTGTCTTTTTGTGCTTAGTTGATTTTTGATAGTAAAATATTTGAATTTCTTTCTAATTTCCATTTATGTATATTCTACAGCTATTTTCTTAGTAGTTACCATGGGGATTACATTTAAAATTCCTAAAGTTATAACATTCTAATTGGACTTTACACCAGTTTAACTTTAATAACATACAAAAACTCTGCACCTTTATAGTTCCATTCCTACCCTTTTGATTGATGTCACAAAATTACATATTTATACATAGTGTGCCCCAAAACAGAGAGTAATAAACCAAAGTTACAATATTATCTCTCAGCCTAATAATTGTTTAAAAACGTGTCTTAAATTTGTCTTAAATCATGCAGAAAACAAAAAGTAGAGTTATAAACAATTTTTGTAATAACACTAGCTTTTATAATTGCCCATGTATTTACCTTTGTTGAGAGCTTTATTTCTTTGTACAGCTTTGAGTTACTATCTAGTGTCCTTTCATTTAACCCTGCTGGACTCCTCTGAGTATCTCTTGCACAGCAGGTTTAGTGGTAATGAACTCCTTCAGCTTTTGTTTAACTTAAAATGTTTTGCCAGATATGGATCCTTGGTTGATTTTTTTTTCCTTTTAGCACTTTGAGTATATCAACCTACTGACTTCTGGACTCCAAAGTTTTTGATGATAAATATAGTCATAATTTTACTGAGCATCTCTTGTCTGTGATGAGTCACTTCTCTCTTTCTGCTTTCAAGATATCTGTCTTTGAATTTCCAAAGTTTGATTATAATGTGCTATGGTGTGGGTCTTTTTCTGTTTATCTTACGTTTGTTGAGATTCCTGGGTGTTTATATTCATGTCTTTCATCAAATTAGGATGTTTTCAGCCATTATTTCTTCAAATATTCTCTCTGTCCCTTTCTCTCTTTTTCTACTTCTGGGATTCCCATAATATAAAGGGTATGTTGGCCCACTTAATGGTGTCTCACAGATCACTTAGGCTCTGTTCAGGTTTTCTTCTATCTTTTTTCTTTCTGTTTCTCAAGACTTGATTTCCATTGTTCTAGCTTCAACTTCACTGATTCTTTTTGCCTGCTCAAATCAGCCTTTGAATCCTAGTGAATTTTCTATTTCAGTCATTGTACTTTTCAGCTCCAGAATTTCTTTTGGATTCTTTCTAGGTTTTCTATATCTTTATTAAGATTTCCACTTTGTTCATACATTGCTTTCTTGGCTCTCTATATCTTCCTTCAGTTCTTTGAACATCTTTAAGACAATTGTTTTAAAGTCTTTGTCTAGTATATCTGCCATTAGGTCTTTTTCAGGGACAGTTTCTGTTGATTTAATTTTTCCTTTGAATGGGCCATACTTTCCAGTTTCTTTTTATACTCTGTGATATTTTCCTGAAAACTGGACATTTGAATCTAATAATGTAGTAACTCTGGAAATCAGATTCTCTTTCTTAGTTTTTTTTGTGTTTTTTTATTTTTTTATTTTTTTTATTGTTGTAAGCTACGTGCCAAGGATAAGCCTGAGTTGTAAACTTAAGGTTTTCTCAGGTCTTTTCCCTGGGCATGTGTGGTCACGTCCTAATTTTCCCCATATAAGCAGCTGTTTTTGAATGTCTAATCTTTAATATCAAGCTCCCAAAAGGGGAAAGAGAAAAAAGGGGAGGGGAGGGGAGCCAGGTCTTTAAATTCCCTGGAAGTTACTTTAGCCAGGAGGGGGAGGGGCTTGAAATAATGAAAGTACAACAATGGCTGCCTGCCTCTTCCTCTGCACTTTTGTGATCAGAAGTAGCAATCAGCAATCAGAGCACAGATCCCTGATATTTGGAAAACAGGTCATGAAGGGCACAGTCCAGAGCAGACAGTTAATGAGCAGAGAGTGAGACGGGGTGAGGTGTTGAGGAGACTGGAAGACTGGCGGGAATGGACACAGCCAGAACAGGGCTCCTGCTGCTCACCTTCATCAGGAGAGCCTTCTCCCTCTCAGCTACCTTTCTCCAGATCTTTGTGACTTGGTGGATCTCAGAATTGAGAAAGTGGTTCTGGGTCCGATATGCTTCCATGTCATCCTAGAGAAGACAGCAAAGCGTTAAGGAGCTAAAACATGTCCCTGGTCCTCACCCTTAAATGAGCTGCCAACACTTCCTTTCTTTAGAAATTTCCAATATTGCAAACAAAAGGAAGTCTGAAAGAAAAAAAAAAGATATTCCTGATAGCCCCCTTCTTTAAACATGAAATGGCAGAAAGAGCACTAAGCCTGGCGTTCAAGTCCTGGCTCTGACTTCCTGGCTGGGAGGCCTCATTGAATTTCTCTAACTCTGTTTCCTCATCTGAAAAAGGAACACATACCAACTACCCCACTGGGCGGCTGGGAGACTAAGGGAGGTAACGTGTCGTAACACCAAGTATAGGGATCAAAACATAACAAACATTCAAGTACGGTTTGTTTTGAAAATAAACGTATTTTGCCATATACTTGTGATCATATTGAATAATTTTGGGTGGAAAACTGTTTTTCTTAGTGTCACTTTGTAAATACTTTCCTATGTTGTTACATAAGCTTCCCAATGATCATTTTTAATGTCAGATGACTATTCTATTGGGTTAATTTACCATAACTTAGTTATAATCTTTCTCGTTTCTTTACTTGAGTCCTGGACCTTTTCAGTTTGTTGTTGATTATGAATAATGCTGGGGTGCACATCTCTGAGCCTGGAGTTTTCCTTCTGTGAGCTGTCCAGTGGGGGGAGTGACATCCTGCTACTGAGGTTCATGCAGGGGACTGAGCCCCAGAAAGGAGCAGCCACCGCAATGGCTGTCCTTTTTCTGCTCGGATGAACACTGCAATGGACAACACATGCACATAGCAATACCTAGCAATTCCAGGGCATTTACTAGCTGAAACTCAACCCCTTTCTCCCCCATGCAAGAAAACGTACTGGGCTGTAGGTTAGTGTGAGGACACTATTGCAGTGATGACGATGGACAGTCCCTGATTTATCTGGAAAGTAAGAACATCACACCTAACCTGTGGAGCTTCATTATCAGGGAAGGGTCACTTGTGACAGCTCACAGACTACCTTGACCGTCCCTGGCTGGGTCCTCACTCTGGCCAGGATCCCTCCCAGCCTCAGAAGCTCCAACTCATGTTCAGGGTCTGCTGCCTTCTGCTTAAATGGCTGACACAATGGGAAGGCCACAAGTCCCCCACTTCCTTGTTCTTATGTGGAAGAGGTCAGTGAGACTGGTGTGAATCCTGTTCGCAGCACAACACGGAGCATCAGGATTTTCCAGGACCACGGCCCGCGCCCATACACTTTAGTGTCTGGAAATGTAAAGAACTCATGAACACCGTGGGTATGGGGGCTCCCTGCACCACCACCCCTACCCCCATCCCCACGCTGAGCATATTATCTCATGTAATCCTCCCAGCAGCCCAGAAAGTAACACAGATGAGGTCTCAGAGGCTCTGAAAGGATGAGTAAGTTGCCTGAGATCACAGAGCCTGTACAAGGCAGGGTGTGACTGAGCCCAAGTCTGTCTGATTCTAAAGCCTAGTCCTAACCACCGCATTTACTGCCTGGACACTAAGCTCCCTCCCTGCTGGAATCCCACCCTTCAAGGCTGAATGCAGGCTTGTCTGACTTCTACCCAGCAATATAATAACAGCACGTCAAAGACACAGGGTTCTGTCTGAGTCCAGCCCTGCCTGGTGGTCAGGGCATGGACTCCAGGCCTCACAGTCTGGATATAAATCCTGCCTTCACCACGGAGCCGTGGGACAAGTTACTCATCCTTTCTATGCTTTGTGTCGTCACCTGGAAAATGGGAATAATAATAGTACCACCTCAGGGGTCATTAGGAGGAATTGATTAATTAATATGTGAAAAAGGCTTGGGATGGTGGCTGGCATGCAGCACGTGCCGTGCAAGTGTCTCCTCCCTCACCGAGTTCTCATATCTCTGAGGGCTCCTCTTACCCACTGAGCACCCCTCTGCCTGCTGAGAGAAGGTTTCCCCTGCTGCTACTGTGGATTCTTCCCGAATGCCTGGGAAAATGAACAAGCCTCCAGGCAAGGGAGGGGAAGAACTACCAGTCACCTGCCTGAGTTCCTATTATTGTGTTTCCCAGAACACAGTAGCTGGACAATCGGCTCTAATGCATCTTTTGGAGCAAAAATTAACATAAGACCCAGTCTTATTTTACTGTAAGACGGGGTCTTATATAATACCCAATCTTATTTCACTATAAGACCCGGTTTTATATTAATATAAGATCGGGTCTTATATTCATTTTTGCTCTAAAAGACGCATTAGAGCTGATGGTCCGGCTAGGTCTTATTTTCAGGGAAATAGGGTATGTGACAAGCCCATTTCCCTCACATTCATTATTGTACGAGGTCAGACAATTAAGTTCGCGAACTTGTTCCAACAATGTTGCTGACCTTTTCTGATATCAGAGGGATTATTCATTATGAATTTGTACCAACTGGACAGATAGTTAACCAAGTTTACTATTTAGAAGTGCTGAAAAGGCTGCGTGAAAAAGTTAGACAACCTGAACTTTTCACTAACAATTCATGGCTCTTGCATCACGACAATGCACCAGCTCACACAGCACTGTCTGTGAGGGAATTTTTAGCCAGGAAACAAATAACTGTATTGGAACACCTTCCCTACTCACCTGATCTGTCCCCCAATGACTTCTTTCTTTACCTGAAGATAAAGGAGATATTGAAAGGAAGACGTTTTGATGACATTCAGGACATCAAGGGTAATGCGACAACACCTCTGATGGCCATTCCAGAAAAAGAGTTCCAAAATTGCTTTGAAGGGTGGACTAGGCCCTGTCGCTGGTGCACAGCTCCCCAAGGGGAGTACTTCGAAGGTGACCATAGTGATATTCAGCACTGAGGGATGTAGCACTTGTTCTAGAATGAGTTCGCAAACTTAATTGTCTAACCTCATATGTGATTTCATCGTGACCACAGTGCTGTGTGCTAAATATTAAAGTACTATCATTCCCCCTTTATAGGTGAGGAAACAGTTCAGAGAAAGCTCAGTTCTCCTTAGTCACACAGCTGGTATGAAGAGAGGCAGGACTCAAACCCAGGTGTGTTCAGTCCCTGGTAGGAACCGAAAGCTGCCAGCTAAAAGGACCGCGCTGCCCCATCGGCTGGTCCTGCTTCCTGTTCCCATCCCTCTGCTCTCATCCTAGGCCCAGAAGGTGCTCACAGGCATTGCCAAGGCCTTGGACATGCTGCACAGGGTACCCCATTTCCTGCCCAAACAGGGAGGGCAGGGGTGAGCACCTCTGGAGCAGCAGTGGGCGTGGGGTGGGGGTGGCATCTGGGCAGCACCTTCCCGTTCAGCTCATTATCCTATCTCAAGTGTTCTTCTTGGCTCAGAACTGTAGGGAGGAAAAAGAGAGACCTCAAAAGAGAGAGAAGCCACACGACAGTCAACAGTGAAGCGAAGGAGGAAAACACAGCTGGAGGAAAGGGACAGAAGGCAGAGCCTGCCTGCCTGCCCGCCTTCACAGGGATCAGGAACCAGGAAATCTCTTTGGGGAATGCTGCGTGGACTAGCCCATGTGCTAATGTGGAAGGCAGTGGATTGGGTGTGGGCAGACCTGTGACCCTGCGACTTGTGCTGCGTGACCCTGGACCAGTCCCTTCCCCTTTCCAGAACTCGACTGTCCCTGCCAGAAAATGAGGGAGTGGGAAGGATCGCTGAGTCCTCCCAGCTCAGAAGGTCACGGTCGATGACTGCACTCTCAGACTGACAGCTTCAACAACAAGGGGGCATTTCCTTAAGTTGGGTGTTCTCAATCACAGGGCAAGCGGGAAACGTGAACATACTCTGTCCCAAACTTGGACAATGGATTTTTGACGGGTCTTCTATTTTTTTCTAGATCAGACACCTAAGGCTAACAAATAAGGAACCCTAGTACATGCAACTCTTTCTAGCACAAAACACCTGGCCGCTGAGGATCAGCTGCAAATGTAAATTTGGTTGATATGAATCATAACCAGTCTCCTCATATCTGGGCTCACTGGTAAATTCCTGCACACGCAAATTCAGGCGCACTCTTAGTCCCCTAGGTGAGTCCAGGCTTCCAGTCAGCTTTCTGGGGCAGTCTGGAGGCCCCCGGCCAGTCTGACTCTCTGACCCCCGACAGTGGATTCCAGCAGGACAGGCACAGGGAGAAGACACAGCCAGGCAGAGCAGGGCAGGAAAGCGATCTGCTGGAAGCCATTGTCAGTGTGTGTGAAGGACTGAGAGCTTTCACACGACCCAGCTACACCTGCATTTCAAAGGACTTTGTTTGCATTTCGAACTCAAATCTCGGATTTTAAGGGAAAAGGCTGAGACTGGCTATGTGGTTTTTCATGCTGAAGGAAGGGGAAGGGAACCTGGCTTTCACGTTATCTTCCTTAATCTCCCTAATGACTGTGAACAGGAATGGTTAGGCCGTTTTATATAAGGTGAGATAGCTTGTCTGAGGCAATACAGCTAAAAAGAGGCAGAGCCTGGATCCAAACACAGGTCTGCCTGACTTCAGAGCGTGGCCAGTGGCCAGTGTACCACACTGCCCGTTGGTCTCTCAAAAGCTGCTGGATTTCTTTTTTCTTCTTCCTCCTCCCCCTCCTCCAATAGCAGTTCTTTGGTACAGGAGCACCGGAGTTCCCATGGTTATACATATGTATACATGTGTGGACGCGAGTGGCAGGGCTTGGGCAGGACTGGCCCTGGCTGTATGGCTGCCTTCAGGGACAACAGTGGGACTATCTATGAGTGCCCATCCCGTCTCAGGCCTCTTGGGGGTCTGGCAGCTCCAGTCTCCACCTTTCACAGAGGACATTCTAGTGGCAGGCATCACACCTAAAATAAAGCTCCTGTCCCTGGGCTGCCATTGGTACCTGGGGGGTAGGGCAGCCTTTCCCAAGTCAGAGCCACAAGCCTGGGCGAGGGGGAGGCAGGGATGGTAGCAATCGCTATAAGAGACAAAGAAGCTAGAAGTTAGCAGAGCAGACAGACTACTCAGAGATGGGAGCTCCGACCCAATTCCAGTCCCCCCACTTCCTCAGCACACGGCCCTGGACAAGTAACTTCATTTTTCTCAGCTTCAGCATCGCCATCTGTAAAGTGGGGAGCACATAAGTGATTGCCTCACAGGGCTGGTGCGAGGACGAAATGGAATGATGCCCGTAAAACACCTAGAACAGTGCGTGCCACATGGTAAACAGTCTATACATAGTAGTAATTATTGCCATCACTATGAGCAAGTCACAGCCAGCCACAGGTTACCCGTACATGTGCAGGACTGCTGGGCTGGGCTGCCTTGGAACCATGGGGACTCCCAGGGGCATCCATGTGACACTAAAGGAGCCTGATCAGGCCAGGCCAGGCCACGGACCTAGCTATATGTCCAGTAGTCTGACCCCACCTTGGGTTCTTTCATCTCCAATTTGATAATCCAGAGATAACTTCTCTTTGGATACCAGCCTTAGCTATCATGAAAAGTCAAATTGCATTGGGCCCTCTGGTTAAGAAAGTGAGGAAGTGTGTAGCAATATTTCCACCAACATCCATTTCAAATACGAACATTTCAGCATTGAGGGTTACCCCAGCTTTATCTAGAAAACCTTTCGGGTCGAGAGCAGTGCCCTCCCCAAGGGTCCCGTACCTTTAGGTGCTCCATCTTCTCCTGGTGGCTCAGGAAGTCCCTGTCAGCAGCACCTGGGGGCCCGGGGGGCTGCTGAGGGGGCTGCATGAAGTCCTGGGTAACCTTCTCCGACAGCACACAGATGACCTGCTGTTTGGCCTGGTTCTTGTCCATGAGCAGCTGCACGTGCTGCTGCAGCTCCTGCACCTGCTGCTCCCGCAGGCTCGCTGCCTGCGCCAGGCTCTCCCGCTCCTGCTCCAGGGCCTCCACCCGCCTGCCCAGCGCCGTGATCTGCCGCACTTTGTGCCGCACCAGCTCCAGCCGGTCTTTGTCCTCGGCCGCTGCCAGGTACGCACAGGATGCCCTCTTTTCCTGCTGGGCAGCCTCCAGCGCCTTGTGCAGGATCCTCACCAGCTCCTGGGTGGGACAGGGAAGCGCCTTGTGAACTCGGGGAAGGCCTGTGAGGTGAGGCCAGAGGCGAGGCACATGCTCGCACCAGCTCTGCTCACAGCCCTGAGAGGGGGCCAGCATCACCCTGAGTCGTGTCACCTCAGCACCCACTTTCTCATTTTCTGTTCAAGAGTGTTTTAGATGGACACATGGTTCCCCAGCTAAAGACTACATTTCCCAGCCAAGCTTACAGCTGGGTGTGGCCAAGTGAACCTTCTGCCTACACAAGACACAGAAATGATGTGGGCAGCTTCCAGGTCATACCTTTGAAACCATTACCTACATGCTCGACTGGTCCAGATCCCCTTCCTTCCGGCTGGGAAAAGGCAAGAACTAGAGCAGCCAACTTGGGCTCACAGGCAGAAATGATGTGTTGAGGGTGGCAGAGTTGTCCCACCAGCTCAGAACCACTCACTTACCTCTGTATTCTTCCATGAGAATGTGATAGAGAAATAAACTTCTGAACTGTTTTAGGCCATAGTACTTTGAGGCTTTTTTGTTACAGCAGCTGAGCTTGTACCTGACTAATGCATGTCCATTTCAGAGATGAATAAACTGAGGCTCAGCGGAGTGGAATTTAATCCGCAATCATCCCGACTCCAAAGCCTGTAGTTGGTCAGTAATGAAAGCAGGGGTGGCAGTGACGTGATGCACAGCACTGCTCTACCCTCTTACTTCTGTGGCAGGCGTTACTAATTAACCTCAACGCTCCTTCCTGCTAAGCCTGGTTGAGTGGGAGAGCCTGCTGCCGTCTTGAAACCAGCACCCAGGCATTCACTATCAATTGAGCTGAGGCGGCATTAGACAGGAAACGCACTGGCAATCCTCATGCTAAGCCACACACAGTCTCATCCAATCCGTTTGCACCCCGCCCCCTCAGCCCACCAAGCAATGCCTGCAAGGCTGGTGCAAGCAAGTGCTAGAGAGCAAGAGAACTCAATTTACTCCTTGGCGGGACACTTGATTCACATGGAAACTCAAGGTCTGCTTGGCTCCCCATACCTTCCCGACCTCCAATCTCTGCAGGACCTGTCTTGCCCCAAAGTCAGAGTGTGGATTCATTTATGGCCAGAATCAGAATATCAGAAGCCAGGTAGCCCAGCGCTAGTCCCGTATGAACCTCAGACTTGGTAGGTAGGGCCTTTAGGCCACTTCTGAGCTCTATGCCAGCCTTATCTGAAAAAGCACGCTTTCTGGGAGACATATTAACTGTATCTATGCCAGAGTATTTAAATAAGTGGATCAGCTGGGTAGGGTTATTTGCTAAGAACAATCCTATTTTGGAGAACTACCCAAAATGACCTTACATGAGAAGTTAATGAGAAGGCCATTTGGGCATGCATCTTCTGAAGCCTTGGTACTACTGACTGTCCATCTCTAGTTGTCTCCTCCATCCATCCATCCTTTACCAAGCACACATGAAGCTTCTAGGACCTAGACAGGTCCGGTCATGTCCCACCTTCAAAAAGCACAAAGGCTGGTGGGAGCGAAGGTGAACCACTGTAATGGAGCGATTTATTGCGACAGAGGGAAGCAGGAGGGTTTGCAGGGGCCCAGAGCAGAGAGCAATGACTTGTGCCTGGGGTGGAGGTGGGAGAAGACCAGTACCTTCTATAGCAAGGCAGAGCAGTTTAAACCGATTCGTGGAGAATGAGGAGGACCAGAGATGACCAAATGGCAAGTGGCAGATGAGGCTTGGGAGGGCTTTCCAGACAGCTGAGCTGACAGAAAGAAAGCCCCACAGGAACGAAAGAGCAGGTGAGGAGTTTGGGAGTCCTTGGGTGTGGAAGGAAGGGAGGGAAATGGTTGCAAACCAAACCGGAATGTCTGGAATGAAGAAATCACCTCCCATGGCCCTACTGAGAGATTAACATTCCTGTGGCTCCAGGATAACTGAGAAGCCAGGCCGTTTTCTGGTTCAACTGAGATTTGGAGATCACCTTGGTAACGGCCTGGTGAAATAACTTGCCCGAGGCTCAGGCTTGTTCAGACTTGCCTGAGGCTCTGAATCAGACGGGTATCTTTCCCCCAACTTTTGGAGAGTCATCTAGGAAGCCCATTACATTACATCCAGCTGTCTCCCCCTTCCCACGCCTGGCTTTCCAAATCCAAGACCAAGACACGGGTCCAGGAGGCTCTCTTCCCACCCCAGAATCCTGCCACCAGAAGACAGGGAGAGAGAAATGGGGGAGAGGGATGGAGTCAGAGTAGGAAACGGAAGATGAGGAATGGTAATGGATCATGGATTCAGAAAACCTGGAGGATGGAAGGCCCTGGTAAACCACCTGGCCGAGTCACATGGGGAGACTGAAGCCCAACATAGGCGAAGGGAGAGGACGAAAGGGACCTGTGCATCCCCAGGGGTGGGAAACACGCCATAATAGAGCGCTCCCAACTCCTGATGCAGGATCCCTCACTTCTCACTTCTCCACGATGCCTAGTTAATGAACTCTGCACTGAAACGCTTCTTTTAATTTTTTCAAAAATAGAAACATCTAACGTTCATAGCATTATTCATGACACTCAAGAGATGGAAACAACCCAAGCGTCTAATGATATAAACAGGTAAGATGTGGCCTGTGCATGTGCACGCTGAGGTGTCCAGCTGGAGTTGTAGGGAAGTAAGAGGCTGTAGTTTGCCCCCACTGAGTTTCCTAAACAAATTACATGTCCTCAGTAAGTAATCCTGAGCTAGCAACATTGGTTCCAGAGGGTGCCGGGCAGGGTCCTGCAGGGTTCCTCATTCCCAGCAGCCGACAGATGGTGAACATCACCACAAACAACAGCCTTCCATCTGCTGGGGCAGACGGCCTTCAGGCAGGGTGCAGTTCTGTCAACTAGGAGAGCCTGAGTCACCTTGCCAAGCAGCCAGCTGGGACCATCTCCTGGAGTCCAAATCTCTTGTGGAGCCATCTCTATGGGGCCCTGGGATGGATAATGATTTAATGGGTATGGGAGTCACCTTGTGGTTTAATGTGACACCAGAGAGGCACAGAGAGCATGTTCCATTTTTTCTGAAGAGCAGTTCTGGGCTGCACTGTGAGATCAGGGAGGCAGCTGGGCTGTGACCAGAGTCCTAAACCTGGAGAAAAAGACCAGGGCCCTCTATAGCATCCAAGAGAGTTTGAGATACAAATTCTTAAAGGAGCACTAAAGCTGCTGGCAATGGCTACCTGGCTGTCTGAGCCAGGGCAAGACCCCCAGGTCCCACGTCCTCGTGTGGCCTCAGGCAGAAAAATGGTGCTTTCCCACTGAAGAGACATGGAAGGGCATCTTGCAGATGTGGGCCCAGGTAAGTCCAGGGGGCTGTTTCCCTAGTTAAGGACTTGGACTTGGAGTGTCAGATGGAATGTTGCTCTCCTACCAGCATTTCTGAGTGCCCAGGGCACTGCTGGGCATCCCAAGGTTGTGCCGGCCTCCTCTGTCCTACCTCTGGGCCAAGAGTTGGTCTCCTTTTCTCCTTCCCCTCTTTGGTTTTGGTATCTGGGTTGGAGGCAAGACCCCAGAGTTGGCAGGGCGGAAGCTCCCCCTTCCTAATGTGGAATGAAGACCTGACCTCCTCCCATCACTGCTATGCCCCCCAAGCACATTTCCTGGAGGCCCTTATGGGCTCATGTCTGTTTCCCAGAATGCCTGAGGAGGGTTCTCCTCGGAGACCCTCAGGGGGTGGGTCATTCCTTCTAAGGCAAGAAAGACTCAACAAGGAGGGCAAGGGATGCTAGTAATAGCCAAAAATAACCAAAGCCTGTGTCTTTGGGCAGCTGCTGGGGACAGGGCACTTGGATTTACGAATCTGGTCACAGGTCTCTCCAGGAAACATGGTTGTAACGCCATCTAAAGAGGAGGAAACTGAGGCTTAGAGAGGTTAAGAAACTTGCTCAGGGCCAGAGTTGGGGCCTGCACCATTTTATTTAAAGACCTGTTCTCTGAGTTACCCACAAGATCGAAGTGCATTTGTGAGATGGGTCAGAGAGCATGCAAATCCACTCATATTGAGAATCAAAAGCTAAACCACAAGACTTGTTCTCCCGACTATCTGTTCTAGAGCAGGGTTAAGGTTTGCTGGAAGGTGAACTAGTAAGAAAGTCCAGATTCTTTAAAGCTTGAACAACTTCCTCCTGACATTTTCACTCTGAGTACAGGGGAGGGTCAACCGCCTGGGCGGCCCTCACAAATCTCCAAGACCTCGCCTTCATTGACTGAAGAACGGTGCATGCTCCAGGGCTGCAGAGCTGATGGGGCAAACCTAAACGAAATCTCGGTCTCCTGGGGCCTCTACTTCACTTGACAATTTATAATGCTTTAGAAGGAAAGGCCAAGTCAAGGGAGGCTGCCATATTTCCTAGAAACAAGGGGAAGCTATGGTGAAAGGAGAGGCAGTGTTTACATTCTGGATTTCTTTTCCTGTCCAGGTTCGGGTTTGGGACGTAGCTGTACTGCTCCGGGCATCAGGCAGCGGCTATAATTTACCTTCATGTCCCTCTCAGCTCTAAGGAGCGTCCAGCAGCCTCATGCCAGGAACATGAAGATTTGGGGAGGAAAAGAGACAGCTGGGCTACTAAGTGGCATCAGAGGGGACTTCACATGGCATCATAGTATATTTGGGTGTTGATTTGCTCGATGCCTCTCTGCCATGAAATATAAGAGCCTGGGCACCTAGATTACTGCATGCACATAGTAGGCCCTCAATAAAGACATGGTGAATAAACCAATGAACTGAGCACATGTAACAAATGAGCTTCCTCCTTAGACAACTCTAAATACCTGCTGCTTCTTTAAATGTAACTCCTGACCTGCCAGGAATGAAGTCTCTGGTGTCTCCCCACATATCTGCTTGGGAGCAAGACAGGCAGAGGAATGAAGTGACAAAAATATTATAGGGAGGGAGAGCATTTTTCTGAACTGTCTTCTCCAAAAACTGAGCAGAAAAGAAGAAATGTAGAAGGGGGAGACTATTCAGAAGAAAATAGAGTACATCCCTGAGCTCCCCAGGAGCAAGAGCCAGAAAACAAAGCAGAGACTCGGCAGCCCAAGCCCAAACACGAAAGCTTAGGTCTTCCTGTCTGTCGGAGGAAAAGGAGCCTGGGCCTTCCGTAGGGCCACCCCCGGATGCGCCAAGCACCGCCCTCGGGATTTTTCGTAATAGCTGTGCTAAGTTAATGGCTCTTACAGTACTAAAGAGGGCCAGCCACCCAGAGCTGCAGCACCCTGGCTTCCCTGCCATGTGACCCTACCCTCACTGCTTCATGAGGTTGCCCCGGACGCGAACACATTTCCTGTCTGGGTTGTAGGACGTTAATGATTTTCACATCTTGTATGTGTGTGATCTGCTTTCTACAGTGACCACGCAGCTCTTTCTTTTTTTTAACTGCTGTAATTAACTTCTCTCTGTTAAGCCTTCCTCCCTGTCTCTGTCCAGTTGGGCCTGGCACAGCCGCAGGGCCACACAGATCTGCCTGCTCTCTCTGTTCTGTGACAATCCTTCAGAGATAAAGGATCCCCCAGTTATTCAGCGGCCCCTCCCAGGACCCTACACTCAGATGACCCCCCTCCAAATACTGTCCCTCTTTGGGTGTGGGGTCAGACGTGTGTAGTCCTCCAGGAGCAATCTAAGAGACAATTTTTAAAGTAAGTCTCCAGAGACCCTGCCATGGCGGCTTTCTGTCACCCAGCTTGGGTGACAGCATGTCCCTGAGTAATCAATAGTACAGTAAGTAGGTCTCCAGAGACCCTGTAATGGTGGCTTTCTGTCAACAGTGTGAGTGACAGCGTGTCCCTCAGTAATCAACAGCACAGCATTTCCCACCATCTGCAGTTTGTCTGTTAAGGACCACAGACTGGCCTTTGAGGGGTCTCCTGGGGCCTGGGGCCTCTCCCAGGCCAGAGCTTACCTTCTGAGACTTTAACTCCTTGGTGAGCACCAGAACCTCCTGCTCTAAGGCCAAAGCTTTCTCCTGGGCAGTTCGGTTTCGCGAGAGTCCTTCAGCAAAAAGCGGGAAGGTGTTCTGGCACTTGACCTTCTGAATAAGATTGGTGGTCAGAAAGGACTTGGCTGTAGGCTTTGGAGAATCTGCCGGATCTTTTCCTGCTCAAAAGGAGAAACACAGGTTATGGTCAGGGGCCTCAGCAATCCTCAAACTTGAACTTGCTATAGCACTTGGAGGGCTCGGTAAAAAGCAGATTGCGGGACCCTATTCCCAGAGCTCTTCATTCAATAGTCGTGGGGCGGGGCTTGTTCCTATGTGATGATGATGCAGTTTGTGCAGGGATCATACTTAGAGAACCACTGGACTAAATAAACATTCTGCTGTGCCGGCCAGATCATGCAGCCCATCGTCTAAACTGTGCCCGTCTCCTAGTCTAAGATCCCAGCCTGCATGGGCTACCTCGTACTGCCCCGCTGGCCTGCTGGGTGGCCATCCCCTCAGGCCAAGCCCTGACAGGATGTCTTGTATCTTATTTTAGGATTCCACTTCTACCCTCTAAGCCATTTTCAAAGTACACAGATCTGTCTGTCGATAGGAGCACGGAATAGCTATACTCTGCATTCTTGCCATAAAGTAACACAAACTCTTATTTGATTCTTATTATAAGCTAAGTTAGGAGACTTATTTCAAAGCTTCATGGTCCTTTTATTTCCTCTACAGCAAAGGCCCAAAAGTCAAATCCAGCTTGCAGCCTGCTTTTGTAAATAAAGTTTTACTGGGACACAGTGACGCCCATTCATGTGTGCACTGTGTGTGTTGCTTTCACTCCATAAGGGCACACTTGAGTACATGCAACAGAGACCATATGACCTTGCAACGCCTCAGATATTTACTGTCTTGCTCTTTACAGAAAATTGCACACCAGTGCTAAATTTTATTCTTAAATCAAATCAAATGCCAGAGTCACTCACCCAGGCCACCTTTTCCTGCCCTGCCCCCATCCTTTACTTTAGGGCTCTGCCATCAGCCTGCATCCAGGGACATTTAATGGCTTGATAACATATGATCAAAGGACCTTGAGAATCTTATTTACACGATACATACACATCATGTCTGTTGTGAGGCCTGGCAGGAGAAATTCTCCTCAGCCCTCAGTGCCAGACAAAGCTTTGCTTCTTTCAGGAAAATATGTGTTCGGTCTTATGGACACAGGATATAATTTAACCATTTGCATTTCCCTCTTTGCCTTGGCTGTGACAAGCTCAGAGCCACATCTGCTGCCTACCCTTAGCTACTCTGCCGATCTTATTAGATTTCTTAACCCAAATTTACTCATTTACTTTTTTCCAGATATGTACTTTAATAAGCTATCCCCAAGCTTTCTGGGACTCAGGTGTTAAAAATAAGGATGTGTGTGGGATCTCAGGGGAGGGGACAGGCAGGGCTTGGAGGACGAGCCAAAGGACTTAGCATCTGTCTTCTTGGGACCAGGCCGAGGGCCAGCCAAAACCGTCTTGAACAGATGAAAGAACTGCTCTAGTGGGTGACAGGAACCAGAAACTCCTTGGCATTGTTGGGTGAAAGACCAGTATGGTCTTGTTACAGATTTAAAAGAAATCGGGTTGCTCGGAGAACAAAACAGCCCACAGAGGAATACAATGGCTCTTTCTCCTTTCTGCCACAGGGTCTAGGAGAGCAGGAGGCTCTCTGCAGCCCTGCTGCCCTCGGATAACACTGCCATCCCCCAACCCTGCGGGCAGGCAGGGTAGGGATCACTGTGCCCATCTGACAGCTGGAGAAAACCAGGCCTGGGACAGCTGTTTTCAATCAGTGCCCTAGGATTTCGAGGGAGTGCCTCAACGGCTGACTGTGAGGACAGAGGGTGGGGGAAGGGGGTACCAAGGGGAGCCCAGACTCCCACCCCTGACTCAACTCAGCTTTTGTATATTAGATTTCGTTTATGGCATCAAAGTCTTGTGGCAATAAAGATGCAGTTTTAAAAATCACTGATTTAGAAAATGAGGCTTCAGGTAGCAGTATGGGCCTGAATCCCAGTGCTGTCACTCACTGTGTGGCTGTGAGCGAGCCACTCCACTTTTCTGTCCTTGGTTCCCTCGTTTATTAAATCCAGAATAACAACAGTCTCTACCGCTTGCTCACGTTGTTAGAAGGATTAAACAGGTTAACGCAGGTAAAGTGCTTAGTGCACAAGGATGAAACTTGAAAAGGTTCTGCTAAGTGAAAGATCTAGTTACAAAGGACCATGTGTAGTATAATTCCATTTATATGAACTACACAGAATAGGCAAATCTACAGGGACAGAAAGTAGAATAGTCGCAGCCTAGAGCTAAAGGGAAGTGGAAATTGGGACTGATGGCTGAGGTTATGTAGGGTTTCTTTTGGGGTAATAAAAATGTTCTATAACTGACTATGGTGATGGTTGCACAGCTCTGTGAATGTACTCACAGCCACTGAACTGTAGAGTTCAAACGGGTGAATTGTATGGTATGTGCGCTATATCCTAATGAAACGGTTATTCCCGCTCTTCCCCCACCCCCCAAAAAAAGTGCTTAGAGTAGCCCTGGCACAAAGTTAACTGCTACATACAGAGGGTGCCAAAGAAATGTATACACATTGTAAGAAAGGAAAAATCTGTATTAAAATTGTAATACTCAAAAGATGAATACAAGTCACGTTTGACGTCTGCAATCACAAGAGGTGCTCAAAGTGGTTGCCATCAGCGTCCAGACACTTCTGATTGCAGTGAACTGCTGCGTGAGCAACGCTGACCCAAGTGTTAACATCGCGTAAGATGTGCATACATTTTTTTGGCGGCCCCGGTGTAAGTGCTCGTTTCATTATTACTATTGATTCGACACAGCACTGATCTTCTCTTGGACTGCTCGTTCTGCCCTGCGGGGCCCCACTAAGCACTGCTACAAAGGGACGCTTTTTCCAGTCACTTCTACGCTGCCCAGGGGTCCTCTCTGCCCTAAGAAAACTCCACAGTGCTGCCTTAGCCAGCTTTCTCCCAACTGTTTCTACGTTAAAATACATTCTAAGGGCGCCAATGCCAATTTCAAGGAAGCCAAAAGCCCGCCAATGTGTGGGTCACTCACATGAAAGAAATAATAAAGTGCTGTGTCACGGCTAAGATGCTGCCTAAAGGTCACCTGCCTTGCTTCTTCAGGCAGATCTGATTTTAATCACCCCAGAAGGCATTTTTATATCATTTCCTTATAAAGTGAAAAAAAAAAGAAACTGAGTTTCTAAAAGATTTTCTTTTATCACTTCCAGAATCATTGCTAAGAGTTTCAGTTTGGGAAGATGAAAAGAGTCCTGGAGACAGATGGTGGTGATGGTTGCAGAAGGATGTGAATGTACTTAATGCCACTGAACTGTACACCTAAAACTGGTTAAAAGGGTAAAATTCGTGTTATATATATTTTACTACAATAACAATAATAAAAAAGAATCGTTGCTACTAGACCCATAGAAACCCAGAAGGAGTGACCTGGGGAGTTTCGTCAGTGACACACAAAAGCGCCAGTGCTGGTTTTCTGCGGGGAGGAGGAGGGCGCTCAGTCAGTCTCTGAAGGCAGCTGAGACCTGGGCAGAGGCTCACCTGGGGCGCTGGGCTCAGGGGGCGAGGGCTGTTCCTCCCTCTGAGGCTCCCCACTCAGTGGAGAATCTGCCTTTGGAGGTCCGTGGCCTGTTCCTTGGGGCTGCCTGTTGCCCCGGATGTTGTACATTGTGTTTCTGAAGGAAAACAGAAGAGCATGAGGCTGCCAGCCCTGCCATTCTGCCCCTCTGCCCACCCCGCTGCCACTGCTAGAGCCAGGCTGCATCCCTAGCCCCAGTCACACCCTGATCAGTCTGCCGGACTCCAGGCACCTGGCACGACACATGCCCCCAGGACCTGTGATCCCCTTCACTCTTCTCCTTTTCGTCAGACGTATCACTTTCCACACACAACGTTTCTTATAAACCATATAAGCCTTACTCCCCTGCCCCCAATCCTGCTGCTGGAGTATAAGCTCCTTGAGGGCAGGGATGTTTGTCTGGTTTGTTTACTGAAGTACTTTGAATGCCTAGAACAGCGTCTGAAATATAGAGGGCCCTTACTATGTATACGTTGAATGAATGGTGAATAGACTTGGCAAACTAACTTTCCTGAAAACTTTTTCTGGTCTTGTAAAAAATTACCTGGCTCAAAAATCATTATATTCGTTTCAGGTACATAACATATCTATTCATATACATTGTGAAATGATCACCACAGTAAGTCTAGTTGACGTATGTCACCACACATACTGTGTTTCCCGGAAAATAAGACCTAGCCAGACTATCAGCTCTAATGCGTCTTTTGGAGCAAAAATTAATATAAGACTTGGTATTATATTATATTATATTATATTACATTACATTGCATTATATTATACCTGGTCTCATATGATAGTAAAATACGATTGGGTCTTATATTAATTTTTGCTCCAATAGATTGTCTGGTTAGATCTTATTTTGGGGGAAACATGGTAGTTACAATTTGTGTGTGTGTGTGTGTGTGTGTGTGTGTGTGTGTGTGTGTGTGATCAAGGTCAGCTGTTGATCCCAGAAACCTAGGGCCTTGGTTGCAAGGGAGGGAAGAAAATAAGGTTTCGGACTCATGCAAAGTACAGAGTTGAAACTGAAATTTTGCATAAAGCTGGGACTCCCGAAAACCCTTACCTTCTGTGAAGAGGTGAGTTCGCAAAACATGCTTGCTGGCAAAATTAACACAAGGAAATTCTAGGTGAAGGCTCTGGATGTTCAAACAAATTTTTGTAACCGCTTTGTTTGGTTTTGGTATCAGGGTATTAGTTGCCTAATACAATGCATTTGGAAGTATTCCTTCCCTTTTTTTGAGGGCTGGGGGAAGAGTCTGTAAAGAATTGGTATTAATTTTTCTTTAAATGTTTGGTAGAATTCACCAGTGAAGTTATCTGTTTCTAGGTTGGTTTTCTGTGTGTGTGTGTGTGTGTGTGTGTGTGTATGTGTGTAGTTTTTTTTGTTACTAATTCAATCTTTTTTACGTGTTATGGTCTATTCAGATTCTCTATTTTTTGAATCAGTTTCAGTAATTTGAGTCTTTCTAGGAATTTGTCTGTTTCATCTAAATTATCTGATCTGTTGGCATATAATTGTTCACAGTATTCCCTTATAATCCTTATTATTTATTTAAGATTGGGAGTATGTCCCCTCTTTTGTTCTCGACTTTAGTAATTGAGGCTTATGTCTTTTCTTGGTCTGTCTAGCTAAAGCTTTGTCCATTTTGTTGATGTTTACAAAGAACCATCATTTGATCTAAAACTTCTCTTTAAAAGAAAATCCCGTCTTTTGGTATAGTTGGGTCCAAAATAGAGGCTGACTGATGGAGGGAAAAATTAATCAGTTAAATTAAAAACAGAGAAGAAATTAGAACTCAGCACTCCCAATACTTGACCTTGAAATTTGGTCTCTGATTCCTTTTTCTCTGTATAAGGTCTTATTATAAGGAGCCCCGATTCCTTGGACTAGTCACTTACCCTTCCTAGTTCTTACGTTCCCTATCCAAAAATAAAAGGGTGGTGGTCATATTAAAAAGCATAATGAGGGGTACTATTTACTGAATGTACTTTGTGTTGGGGCCTGTGCTGAGACCCATTGCGTGTATCTCCAAACCACAAGCCACATGACTTGGAGAGGACCCGGGCACACATCCCTGCAGCCAAAGGGAACTGGCAGCTGGGATGACCATCACTGCTGCCCACACTTCCCCTGGTGCAGGAGCTGCTGCCTTCCCAGCATTTCCAGGGGCTTACAAGTAGTCATCCCTGGGATGTGGGAGGGTATAGACACCCCAACTTCAGGGCCATAAAGGGCTTTCTAAGCGCCAGCCCACACCTCCCCTGGGGGTGGGGAGCTCACTAACTATGAGCACAGCTCAGGTGGCCACTACCCAGCCAAACTATTTTGCTTGAAAGAGGCATCTCCATTTCATAAATGTATGGACTTGGCTTGGAGTAGTTCATAGATCATTTCTGTGTAGGTTTAGCTCCAGGTCTGAAAGGCCTGGTCAGCATGGGGGTAGTAGTCATAAAGACTTATTCTGGAAGGAAAACCTTGGGCGAGCCATTTATCCTCTCTGAGCCTGGGTTTCCTCATGTGCACTGGGGATGATGAACCTACTCACAACAAACAACGACTGGGCCCTCCATGGGCCAGGCTCTAAGCTAAACACTAGTAATTCAACTCATTTAATCCTAACACACATGCATTCAATGTACTGAATCCTCACAACAGCCAATGAAGCAAGTACTATTATCATTGCCATTGGACACAGAGAACGAAGGTTCAGAAAGGGTAAGTAACCAAAGCCACAGAGCTGGGAAGTGGTGGGGCTGAGCCTCAGACCTGGTCTGCCTCCATGGCTTGAGAACTCCACTGTTACGACATCACTTCAGAGTGTTGTCCAGACAACTCAATGAGAGCATAAGGCACCCAGTACAGTGCTCTGGAAGCTCCTTCCTCCCTACCCCAGAGTATGACATGGGCTCATAGCAGACCCAACTGCACGTTCCAAGACCAGCCAGGGGAAGGGAGTACAGGAGACAAGGGCACCCCTGATCTTACCGGGGCTCTCAGCAGCCCAGGGAACTCACAATGTTGGCTTGCGTTTTCTGTGGGTTATTGCAAATGTCAGGAGGGAGGTAACTGACTGATCCTCTGAAACTTCCTTCCTTTCTTGGTCTCTGCCTGTTCTCTGTTCCACTTTTGCTGTTTGTGGCCTTTATCAGGCATGAACCTGGCTTACTCTTAGGAAAACCACCCAGTCCAGTGTGTCTTGGCTGGATGGCTGGACTTCCCCGGCCACCTCTCACTCCCAATGCACCCAGTTCCCTCCAGCTCCTCCCACAGAAAGATCCCCAACAGGGCACCCTCATTGTCCACTCACTGTGGGCCTTGACCATGCCCCATATCCCCCAAGTCTCTCTCCTGAGCTCTAGGCCCCTCCATCCAAATGCCTGGTGGGTAGTTCTACTCCCAAAGGCCCTTAAAAGACACTCACAGTCTTTCTCCTAAAACCTGCTTCTGTCCTGGGTCCACCATCACTATCCTCCAAGTTACCCAAGCAAATTCAAACAATGAAGCCGACAGAGGGAAGTGCTATGCCTGAGTCACACAGAGCCAGGGGTCTCTAATCCAAATCCAGTAAACAATCTATTCTGCTTCCTAAGAGGTCCCACTTTGTCTGAAGTCCACACAGAAAGCTAGCAACCAAACAGGATCAGTACTGAGTATAGTTTGAATTCCAAAAAGCTTCCATTCCTTCAGTAAGAGCAACAATAGTAGCTCCAAGTAATATTTATTAAGTGCTTGCCCATGACCACGCACAGTTCTAAAGCAGTTTGCCTGCATTCACCCATCTAACCCCTGCACTAATTTTGTAAGACAAGCACTGTTGTATTTTACACTCACTAACAATTTAAGTGAAACACAGAGAAATCAAACAACTTGCCAAGGGCAGCACAGCCCATGACTGGTGGAGCCAGGATATAAGTCCAGACAGTTTGGTTCCAAAGCCCAGGCCATATGGCTATCTTCTTAGAAATGATTTAATACTTTGATTAAAAAGTGAATACTTTGATGCGACTGACATATGTAGATATTTGTGAAGCCATCACCCCATTACATTATGATCTCAATTATGCATATATGTGTATACAGTGTGGAAGAAAGAGATACGCCAAATGCTAAGAATGCTTGTCTGGTTGATAGGGTTATGGGTAATTTTAAATGTATACCTTTCTAGATAATCCTAATTTCCTATGAAGAACGTGCACTACTTTTAAAATCAGAACAATGAATGTGATATTTCAAAGTAATGATGTGATGAATTGAAAATAAAGCCCCTAGCCCCTCCGCAGGCCCACCTCCCTGCAGGGAAATCGCATCAGATCACTGCAAGCTCTGAAGAAGCAGCTGCTTGCAGCTGGGTGGGCCCCTCGGCCCCACTGGCACTTACTGTATTTCAGTTCCCAGGTGCTTGAGGGAAATATTCTGAAGGGCCAAGGGCATGGCAGGGGCTGGCTGCAACGCAGCTGCCATGCCCACGAGTCCAGTGGGTGTTTTCACCGGGCTCAGGAACTCCTCCAGCTCAGCTTCCTCTTGCTCTGGGGAACAACAACAACAAAAAGGTGGTGGTGGTGGTGGGGGAATCATCCACCCAGGTCACTGCACTTGGAAAGACCACACAGGTGGGTGCTATGGGCTCAGCTCCCACTAGGAGCAGGCGGCAGGCGGTGAGCTGCATGAGCAGCCTTCCTTGTGGGTTAACAGCAGCCAAAGAAGCAGTTGGTTCACTGACCGTTCTGCAAGCAGTAAAATGATGCCTTTTGCTGGAATAGCCTTCCTGGAAACCCCTTAAAAATATGCAGAACTGCATTATTTCTACATCTGAAAATCCACCTACAGAAGCTGTCTGAAATGCAAACAAAGAGGTTCATCCTGGCACTGTTTAGCCTCGAACTGGAAATAACGTGAAAGAGCTAGGGAAAGGTTAAATAAATCACTTCAGACAATGGAATTTTACTCAACAATTTAAAATGATGCTAATGAAGAATGCTTAAGTCATGGGGAGCATGCATGGGATATAACATTAGGTAAAAAGACAGATAAAAAATTGGAGTTAGCGTATGATTTCAATTGTACAGGAAAAGTCTCCAAGAAATACACTGCGTAGTCTCAACAGTGGTCACAAGTGCATGATGGGATTAGAAGTGAGCTGGTTGGGGGTGGGGGGAAGGAGATGAGGGTAAGGGGGATCGAATATATGGTGATGGAAGGTGAACTGACTCTGGGTGATGAACACACAATGGGATTTATAGATGATGTAATACAGAATTGTACACCTGAAATCTATGTAATTTTACTAACAATTGTCACCTCAATAAATTTAATAATAAATAAATAAAAAAAAGAGAGTAAAAAAAAAAAAAAAGAAGTGAGCTGGCTACTCTCATTATGGTTTACTGCTTTCCCCCCCTCAATTTTCTACAGTAAACATGGCTTACTTTTATAAACAGAAAAATAATATATATTCATTAAAAGTAGATGTTAACAAAGAGATATTATGATACAGGGAAATATTAGGGTCACAAGACTGAGTAGCAAAAAGCAAAGTAAGGTGTTTTTTATATTATGATCCGAAGCACATTTACATAAAAGGCAGAAGGGAAATTGTAACATGTTGACACTACTAGCTGTCTCCGGGTGAAAGGATTACGGTTACATTTTCTTCTACTTTTCTGTTTCCCAAATGTTCTGCTTAAATAATAATTCTTATACAGTGAGCGCTTCAAAATGTGTAATGTTAAAGAAGGTCTCAAGGCTAAGGAAATACAACTTGAGGTAGGAGAGAGAGGAGGTGAAACATGTAGCAGTTAGTTTTGAGTGTTACAAAAAGTGTCAGAGATCAAAGGCCACTTAGGGGATGGCATGGTATGATCTTATTAGGCAGCCCGAGACCTGCAGGGCAGTCAGTAGACACCTTTCAATTGGAGCCCTCTACTGAGAGGGTGAAAAATACATGGGGTACAGGAAATTTATTTTTGCACTACATCTGTAAAAAGGGTGTGGATACAAAAACATTAAATACAATGGTGGCGGTCAGGGGGAGTTGTTCAATCTCCTTGAAAATAAACTTTGCAAGTAATACACTTGTTACTTCCTAAAAGGCACTTTCAGATCGGGCAGGCTGGCCAGTACTTAGCCATACCGTCATTCTTTTGAGTTCCTCCCTTCAATTCACTTTCTCACCAGTTTGGGCGTCTACCCTGAGGTTTCCAGGTGTCTGTGGGCTGGGGGGGCAGAGGGGCTGCAGCATGTGAGATAATCAAAGGCATAGGAAACTCCCAGCTTCAGGAGCAGGTAAGAAGTGCACATTTCAGGAAGCCCAAGAAGTGGGTGGAAGCTGAAGGGCAGGCCAGACAAAGAGCGGGGAGTTCTGGGAGGTGGAGACAGATTCCTTCCAATTCAAGTCAGGGAAGACTTCCTGGAGGAAGGGCACTGGAGCTGGGCCTGGAGGGCTGGGGATGGTTTGGACTTACAGAAGGAGTGGGGAAAGATCCTGCTATGTGTGTAAGTACAGGCAGCAGCAAGGGGTTCCAGAGACAGAGCTAAGGATGCCCGGAGGGACTCAGAAGGGGGGTGCCGAGGACGGGATCTCATTTGGCTGGGCAGGCAGAGTCCCCTGGGGGTTTCAGCAGGAGCCTGAAGGAACCTAGCTGACTAGAAAGCACTATAGCCTTGGAGTTGGAAGACTTGAGGCCAAGCCATGTTTCTGCTGGGAGGGCACTGTGACCTGGATGGAGATCCCTTTCTCTCTTCTGGCCTCAGGTTCTATATTTTTAAAATTGGAAGGACACTCTCTACCCTGTCTCCTTCAGAGTTAAAGTACATGAAAATGTTTAGAAAACCATAAAGCCCCATACTGTGGACTCAACATCTTTCAAAGCATGCTTTTTTTTTTTTTTTTAACTTTTATTTATTTAAGTGTGTTTTTCCAGGACCCATCAGCTCCAAGTCAAGTAGTTGTTTCAATCTAGTTGTGGAGGGCACAGCTCACAGTGGCCCATGTGGGGATCGAACTGGCAACCTTGTTGTTAAGAGCAATGTGCTCTAACCAACAGAGCCAACTGGCTGCCCCTCAAAGTAGTCTTTAATCCTGACTTTGAGCTGATCCAAAATAATTACGATTTTCTTTTTTATCAATACTTTAACCATCTTTACTTTCCCTCATTCAGAACAAATTAAAAAAATTACAATTTGTCTAAGATTTTAATGTCTTGGCAAATACTTCCCTAACAGCCAATATCCGTTTTCCTTTAACTTCTACTAGTGGCTCTAGACCTACTGGAGACCACAAAGAACTAAGTCTTGGGGGGAAAAGTCACCACTCGTTGGTTTCACAAACGAGGAAACAGCAGTTCAGAGAGGGTGAGTTTTGTGGCCATGGTCACACAGCTGCTAGCAGAGCCATGGACTCAGCATAGTCCCTCACTTTGCCTAGTTACAACATCCTTTCTGACAAGCAGACAGTTCCAAGAAGGGAGGGGTTGCCCAGGAAGGCACACAATGATTAATCCACATGAGACAAGTTAGCACTTCCTGTAGGAAATAGAATTAACCCAAGGCTCTGGTCTGGGGCCTCTGGGCCCCTCCCCAGCCTGGAGAAATGTCCTCAGTGAGGTCATCACAAAGAATTTTCATCACCATTTATTTGTAATTCTCCTTTTGCCTGAGCCCGAGAGGCTGCCCCATCACCGGTAGGAAGAAGTCATCACCTAACAAAAAGAGCTTGGGCTAACAGGTCACTGCTTCCCTGGAGGGCTCTGGACAGCGTGAGGAGGGGGGCGTGAGTCTACAGATGAGGGTTCAAATTTCAGCACTGACACTGTCTCGCTGTATGACCTAGGACAGGTCCCTTGGCCTCTTTGGGCCTCAGCTTCCTCTTCTGTAAAATGGGAATAACAGTAACTACCTCATAAGATTGTTGTGAGGATTAGACAGATGATGCACATGAAGTGTTCCAACAGCGTCAGTAAAGGGCATGTATATTTTTATGATGCTACACACTTATAAAAGTGCTGTGTAAAATGTGTCCTACTTTAGCAATTATCAATAGGTCGGCTTCCCCTTGATCTTTCTTGGCTCTGTGGAGACCAATGTTTAGCTAAAGTATATAACAAAGTTGTAAATGCTTAAATGCTGTAGAAAGCATGCCTTGTAGATGCTCAAGTGCAGTCATGAGGCCCTTTTTACTAAATAAAGCATCTGTGACTCAAAGTCAGATATAAATCAGTAGGTTTTCACTGCCCTGGCCGTAGGTCCCGGCTTCCTCTTAGGAAGGATGGAGACCGGAAAGGTGGGGCAGCCTGCTCTAGACAGGCAATCTGGGTTTTGCCAGCTTGCTCAAGATTCCAGAAATGTCTTTCTGGGTAGGTGTGGGAAGGTTTCACATGGGCCCTGGGTTCGAGAGGGTGAGGGCTTGCTGCCAGATAAGTAAGGCTTCCGAGGAAGAGCCCACTTCCCTGCTTCCTCTGTCACGTGCAGCGTCCTCCTCGGGAGACTGGCACCCTGGCCATCATGGCCATCACTCACCTGCCCCCATGCTCACCGCCGGGGCTGGCCCAGAAGAGGCCCCGAGTGTGTGGAACCAAAGCTACGGAATTCAAGGACTTGGAAAGGGTTCAGCACAGTGGAAGAACCTGTAGAATCCCAAGCTACCTTTTGATGACCTGGCTCTTCCGATTTCAAGTCAGGGAGACTTTCTTTGTTCCTAGGGAGGTTGATTTGGCAATTGTGTCAACTCAGGCTGCAGTTTTCCTCACAGCCAGGGTTGTTTGGCTCTCTGGCAGGTGGGGAGTGGGGGGTGGAGCAGAAATGCAGAAGCAAAAACAAACTCTTCCCCAAAGAAAGACCTTATTAGCATCAAACACCCAGAAGGTTCTCCAAAGACACTCCTGATTATTAGTAACAATAAAAAGGAAGCGTTATTATAATAGTAATAATGTACATGTACACATATACTGACAGTATCATTAAGACAGCTGCCATGTTTTGAACACTTACTATGTGCCTGGCATTACGCTAAGGGCTTTACACCCCCTTCCTCATGTAATTATAAAATTAAATGTATTGACTCCCACATTCATTCAACAAATATCCAATGTGCTAGGCAGGGCACCAGGTACTGGGGACACAGGTGACAAAGACACGACCCCTTGAGGGCTAGCGCGCAGAGACTGGCAAGGACACTGTAATTAGAACACAATGTGACAGGCCTCAAGAATCGTCTGAACGTGCTGGGGGCTCACAGAGTCGACCGGGCAAAGGCCCAGAAGGCTTCCAAGAGGCAGTTGGCAAGAGGCGGAGGTGACACTAAAGCTTGGCCATGGAGAATAAGCAGTAATTTACCAGGCAGAGAAGAGAGCAGACACACCTGTAGCACTGCAGAAGTGTAAAGCCAGAGGCAGACACTGGGGGAGCGGGCAGAGGTGAGGCAGGAAGAACATGTCTGAGGACCTGGGCTGGGACGTGTGGGTGGCCACAGAAGGGGGGTAGGGCTCAGGCTTTCATCTTATAAAGCTGACTGGCTGTGGTGAGGAGGATGGCCGGCGGCAGAAGGCTGGGACATGGGGACACCAGAGAGGAGCTGCTGTGATTTTCCAGCTAAGAGTGGAGGCTTGACTCAAGGTAACTACAGCGAGGAGGGCCCAGATCTGACAGGGGGGCCAAGGGAGACATGGCCAACACTGGTGACTGACTGGACTGGCTAACTGAGATCTAGGAAGGGACTGGGTGGCTCCTGGTTACTGGAGCAACTGGGTAAATGGGGGGATTTACTGAGGGAAGGGAAACTGGGGGAGGAGAAGGGCCAAGGCTGCCCTTCGAGCTCAGTGTGAGATATGTACTAGGAGGCACTTGGCCACAAGACCTGCCCTTACTTATTTGGTTTCCCTATTCATCGAGGATGAGGCATCGTAGACATGCAACAGCCTTGTGCTGGGACTTCATTCTCTGCGCTTGCAGGGGCCAATCACACTCCTGGCTGTGGCATGGGGGAGGGAGCGTGTGCTCTCCAGGACTCCTCCATGCAGGGATGTTCTCGGATTTGGGATCAAGAAACTTCATTTGTGAGGGTAAAGGATACTTCTGCCTTATGGGAACACCAGGGTTCAAATCACTGGTCTATCCAACTCAGAGCACAAAAGCATTTGTGTAAGAAGCAGTGACAATCACTGAGTTTTCTCATTAACCTTCCTCACAGCAACTCTCACAGTTCCATTTCTTGAGACCTTCCCATAATAGGCATCAAAACAGTAGCTGACATTTATTGAGCTCTGACAACGTGCGGGCATTGTTCCAACCACTTAAGGTGTATGGATTCACAGAATCCTCATCATAACCCTAAGAGGTAGGTAAATTTATAGATCTAATTTTACAGGGAAGGAAACTGAAGCTCAGAAAGGTTAAGCAACTTGCCTAAGACCACACAAGATTAGGACGTTAGCCCGGGCAGCCTGGCCTGAGTGGCCATATTCTTGCGCGATGCTATACTGTGACCTTGACAGGTCTCGAGTCACATCTCTGGGTCTCTGCTCCTTCAGCAGAGGGATCCTCCCACTCACTCCCACAGAGGACAAAGGCTTGGTCAGCATGAGCCCTGGGTGTGCGGGCAGGAGGCGAGCCTGTTGGTACCTAGCTCGAGGTGCAGGGCGGGCCCACTCCCAGCCGGGGCAGCGTCCGGGGCAGCGGCAGGCGCCGGCGGGCTGCTGTGGAACTCCCAGCGCTTCATCTGCAGCTGCTGCAGCCAGTACAGCATCACTTGCTTGGTGGCAGCCTGAGAAGCACAAGGGTTAGTTGGCAAGGCCCTGTGCCCGCAGGGTGGCCCTGGGTGTGGGATGAGGGACGGTCCTGGAAGGCTTGTAACTCTCTCCTTCCCAGAAAACAGAACTACGGCATCACTGCGGATGAGTGCCCACCTCAGAAACAACACATGCTTCTTGGCCACAGAAAATAATCCGGTTCTGGTCTCCCACTCAGAGGCTCCTTAACCTTTCTGGGCCTCAGTTTCCTCATCTGTACTACGGTGATGACAACACTCATTTCATAGGGCGGTTGGTTTTGAGGAAGAAATGAAGTAAGGAAAGTACAGAACTCAGCACAGCACCTAACAGCAGTAGGTGCTCACAACGTGCTCACTGGTGAAGGAATTTGGAGGTACTGAGAGAGGGCAAGCGCTTTGGAATTCTGACCTGGTGGGGCTCTGGTACCATCACTATCTCCCTGTGCAACATCTCAATGTCTTAGCTGACTCTGTGGAATGCGGAGAATCCCTCCTGTTTGGGGAATGCACTGAACTCATACATATGACTGGGGCCTGAAAGCCGCACTACACCACAATAACAGGGTGGCACCCTCCAGACACGCTCAACCAGGTAATGGCTGATGCTGGTCTTTAGTCTCTCAGCACTGGATGGTCCAAATACCTATTGTCATATCCGTTAAGTCACCAAGTACCTATTCTCTGATCCTCCAGGAGGGAGGCAGGGCAGTTCTTTCTACAGATGGAGAAACTAAGGCTCTGACGTCACCCGGGCAGGTGGCATTAGAGCTGGTCCCAGAACCTGGGTCTCCTACTTCTTGACCAGAGTTTTGTTATAATTTATGGCCAGGAGATACGGCTTATGTAGAGGAGGTCTGGGATCAGTTGGGTGCAGAAGCTGGGCTGCTCGCTGGGAGAGGATGGTGAGCCTCACAGAGCTGTTCACAATCAAGGCCATGTGAGGATAGCAGCTCATGAGGCCCTCCGGTGCGGTGTGTATGAGGCCAGGGGCTCCATGAAAGAGGCCCTTCGGCCTGTCATGGAGGCATCACATGAGATCAACGGATGCTCACTAGTCTTCTCTTTCTGTACACGTTCCCTGAGACCTCAGCCCCTCCCAGGGCCTCACGATGACTTTGCGCTGAGAAGCTGCAGCCCATATCCAAACACCCCATTTTATTCATTCATTGGCCAGTGTATACTGAGCACCCACTACACGTAGCAGGTACTGTGGTAGGCACTGGAGATACTGTGGAGGGCCAACACACATGGCCTCCACCGCTTGGAACTTAAGGTCTACTGAGGGGAATGAACACCTGGATGTCCTACGGTTTCATCCTGGGTTTCCTCCCAACCAGGCAGCTGGCCAGTTACAGGAGCCCCTCCCCCCCTTTCTCCTCCCTCACAGTCCTCACGCTACCCCATCTGTCTCCCTCTCCACTGGTACGGCTCTAGCTCAGCCATCATTCTCTCCTGACCTCCTCCTGATGGACTCCCTGATCACCAGCCTTGCCTTTTCCTAATTTGTTCTCTACCCAATAGCCAGACTGAGCTTTCTAAACATTCTAATCTCAAAATGCTTCCCTTGCTTAAAGCTCTTTGACAATTTCCCACAGCCCACAGGACAAAGTCCAAGCTTCCTGGCATAATTTACAAATGCCCTGCCCTCCCCCTTAGGCCTCTGCTCTCCCATTCCATCTTTCGGGCCCCTCTGTACCCCAGGGTCCTGGGATATGTCTGGATACTCTGGGCTGTAGCATGTTTTCCTATGTTGCTCATGAGGCTCTCTTGGTCTGAAATGCCCTTCTCTCTTGTCTGTTTGTAGGAAACAGATTTCCTCTTCAAGACTCAGGTGTTATCCCCTCATCTGTGATGCCCTTTATGGATGGCCCCTCTTACTCAGTAGAACTGACACCTCCTGTCACCATACTTTTCCAGTACAGACTTCTCATAGTGTCTCTATAGAACATTCTACTATGCACGCCAGTCTCCCTGTCAGTCTCTCTCACCAGACCTTAAACTGAGCATCAGGGGCAGGTCTGATTTGGCTCCACACCCCAGTGCCTGACAGAGCCAGGCACCAGGCACACACACACACAGATCAATGAAATAGTGAAAGACACATGTTGGAGAACCTACAGACAGCATTCAACCTGTGGGAGGAGACACATGACCCGTACACCACATGATCTCTGAAATGCCTGCCTTGCCTGGCCTGGAATTCCTGGTTTCCATTATTTCAGCTGATCCCCCTTACCCTGCTCACCAGCCAGTAAAGGGGAACTGAAACTGTGGGCTGCATTCAGGTGCCTCAGAGGATACCCAATTGGCTAGAGGTGGGGGTGGAAGGGTGGGAAGATGGGCCAGGGCGGGGAAGGCTGTCTATGGCACATTCTTCTCTGATGAGTGTGAATTCTAGAACTCTTAACCCAGATCTGTCTTTCTAATTAAGTTCTAGAGTACCTCCTTTTGGCATGAACATTCTGACTTTGGTTCCATCACCATATGTGTTCATTCAATAAACATTTATGAGCACCCAAAAGGCTATATATTCCAGGTGATGGGAATCAACAATTTGTAGGTTCCTGTGATGTGCCACACATTTGCACATCTTGTTTTAAATCTCACAAACTACCTAGATGCTGAGAAGTTAAGCAACTTGCCCAGGGTCACAAAGGTAGTAAGTAGGTGATGTAGAATTTGAATCCAATCCTGTCTGATTTTAAAGTACATGGCCTTTCCGCTGTTTCAGGCTTTCTCAGGTATGATGATTAAACGAAATCTACGGATGGGAAAGCAGGTACAGACATGCCTAATGAACCATCTAGGTTGATCAGTGAAACCTAAATGTTTACCTCCAATCCCTGCTAACGTCTTCTCCACATTCACTCCCGTTGGCCAAAATATCAAGAAAAATTCAGAATCCAGGCCTTGGGAGAGGATTGCAAAGCTAACATCTTGACTATCTTTCAGCCCCAGGTAAGAAAGTTAATAAGGTAACTGCATTGTCAGGCACGCCCAAAAGTAAAAGTTCTGGAAAAAAGTAAAGAGAGAGAAAAAAAGTAAAAGTTGTCATACAGTACTGAGAGGTACAAAAACTACCAGACCAAGTGCGGGGCTACACCACTCTCTAGATGCGCGACTGGTGTTATTTCCTCTCTATGACTCAGGTTCTTGATCCATACTATATGGGTCCATTATCCCTGCCTTTCCTCTTCCAATGAGTAAATGGGTATGAATGCGCTTTGCAAAGCACAATACCCTGGGCACCCAGGCTTCACTGGGTGAATAGGGTCGGTCATCACTGCTCCAGTAAATTTACTGTGACCACCCACACGCGCCCGGCCGCGCCCTGGGAACTCATCCCGGCTGAAAAGGGAAAATCCGCTCCATTTACCTTCAGGGTAATAATGCGGCTGGGAGTCTTGATTTCGAAAGTTCCCTCCTCGGCGTCCGCCTTGCAGTCAAAGACCGCGTTGGAGACATCGATGCTGTCCAAGGGATTCGCATCCTGCGCGGTCCGCGAATAATACAGGTGACATTTCTTCTCGTCGTAGTAAAACCAGCGGGATTTCCAGCCCCTGATGGGTCCCTTGCCGCCAAACTTACTTAAGTATCCACAGAGTTTCTTGGGGGCAGTCTCTAGGGGCCGGGCGCAATCCTCTGACTCCTCGGGAGGCAACCCCTCGAACCCCCTGGCCGAACCGGTAGGTCCTTCGGGCCCGGGGGCAGAGGAGCTAAACTCCGGAGGTTTCTCCTGGGCGCCCGCCATCGCCGCTTTCAGCGCGGAGGGACTGCAGGTGCACAGCCCCACTTGGGAATGTGCACTTGGGACAGACAAATCTCGAAGACTCAGAAGGTACCTGCAAAGATGGAGATCTGTGCGCGGGGGGGGAGGGGGGGGCTCGTGGTGACCCGCCTCCAGGAGACCACAGTGGGTCGTACCTGGCCGCGATGTGTACGCCTCATTGACCGAAAACCCAGTGCGCCGCATAGCCACGCCCACTGCCCGCTCCGCAGCCAAGCCACGCCCACCGCCGCGCCCTCCGCGGTTCTTCGTACCCAGCCTACTTCCGGTTTTTTCCTCCGTGCCGGTCAGCCATCTTTACTGAGGGCAGGTGGGCGGTCTGAGACGGGCTTCAGGTGGAAGGCGTGGTGTCTCTGACCTAGGTTAACCGGCGTGAGAGAAGCTAGAAGAGACGCTGGTCATTGACTATACTGCCCTGGTAATTCGCGTAATAAATAGAAGGATAGTTCCTTCTCACGCCAAACGGGCCGTCGCCTTTTCTCCCTAGGTGCTGCGCGAATCACCGTCGGAGGGCGCATCGCGCGGCCATTGGCTGAGAGAGGCTAGATGGCGCCACTTCCGCCGCCGCTCTGGGAGCGCCGCGATCGTGGGCTCGGCCTGCCCGCCTTTTCCCTGCTGTTTTAGATTAGCGCCCCGGTGACTTGCAGCTGATCGCGGTGACCTCCCCCGCCTTTGTCCCAGCTCCCACTCCTGTCGCCGGTTGCGTTATATAGGTCGCTCAGGCCCAGCTGCTGCTGTGCTGGAACCCAGTGCCACGCCTGGGGCGGGGCGGGGCTCAGTAAAGTTGTAAACAAACGACTGTACCTAGGCCCTAACTCGTTCAACTTCCTGCCTCGTTCTATTCTTGCCCTTAACTTTCTGCCCTTTCCTCCTGTCCACGTGCCTCCTTGTGGGCTGTGGAGCCCATTTCTGCCCATCTCTTTAGGTGCGCCACTGTTCTCTAGCCCTTTCTTAGCCCCTTCTTCTCTCCTTTTAGCTTACAAATACGTTCATCACAGCATTACTTATTACTTCCAAAAATTGGAAGCAATATAAATGTCCAAAAAATCTGAAATTGGTTAAGTCACTGATTAAGTACTGTTTGCGGAAGGATATGGAATAAGATGGGAAATGTTAGGTTAAAAAAGCAGGCCACAACACTTTTTCCAAAGCTTGATATTTGGTAAAAAAAAAAAAAAATGTGTATGAAAGTAAGGGTGAAAATTGATCTGAACTAGAATTCTAAATCAAGTCAAATTGTCAACAATGAGGGTATAATAAAGGCATTTTCAGAAGTGCAAGGTCTCAAACAATGCAAAAAATATAAGGGTAGAGAGATGATGCATAATATTGGTAGCATTTTTTTCTAGGTGGTGGGAGTAAGGGTTACTTTCATTTTGGCTTTTCTGTATTTTCCACAGTTAAAGTTATGTATATAGTTTAAAATATTTTTTAAAATGTACTTATAAGTTACACATCTGTTCCTGTTTTTATTATTATTATTATTATTATTTTAGAGATTTTACTGGGGACGGGGAACAGGACTTGATTGGGGAACAGTGTGTACTTCCAGGACTTTTTTCCAAGTCAAGTTGTTGTCCTTTCAATCTTAGTTGTGGAGGGTGCATCTCAGCTCCAGGTCCAGTTGCAGTTGCTAGTTGCAGGGGGCGCAGCCCACCATCCCTTGTGGGAGTCAAGGAATCGAACTGGCAACCTTGTGGTTGAGAGCCCACTGGCCCATGTGGGAATCGAACCGGCAGCCTTCAGAGTTAGGAGCATGGAGCTCCAACCACCTGAGCCACTGGGCCAGCCTTTGTTCCTGTTTTTAAATTGCTCCACAGTTAAATGTAGTTTCTTACTTCAAGAATAGCGATCATAAACCTTTTTTCGAAGCTCTACTCCTATAGAAAGCAAGAGAGTCACATACAAAAAGATCAGGGAGCTTTCTTAGAACTACATAGCGTCCAACTCTGGCATTGTAGGTTAAGGGCACAAATGCTATCATTCTGATGGTAAAGAGTTGGAAGGGGCAATGCAGGTTTCTCAACCTTTCCATTCTGTTACAGGTTGAATTGTTTCCCCCTAAATTCTTATATTGAAGCCCTAAGCCCAGTATCTCAGAATGTGACTAAATTTGGAGATGGGGCCTCCAAAGACGTAATTAAGGTAAAATAAGGTCATGAGGGTGGGCCCTATTCCAACCTGACTGGTGTCCTTATAAGAAGAGATTATGACACAGAAGGAAGACCATATGAAGACACAGGAAGAAGAGGGCCGTCAACAAACCAAGGAGAGAGGCCTCAGAAGAAACCAGCCCTGCTGACACCTTAATCTTGGATTTGTAGCCTCCAGAATTGTCAGTAAATAAATTTCTGTTGTTTAAGCCACCCAATCTGTACTTTGTTATGGCAGCCTTAACAAACTAATGCACACCCCAACAAGAGAGTGAGGTTCTTTGGAAATCCATCCAAGACACAGCCCAAAGTGGCTTAGAGCACCCATGAAAATTCCCTGAAATTTTATGTACATAAATAAATACAAATCCATATCAGACAGCTTCATACAAGATACTTTGCGTTAATTTCCAAAAAGCAAAATAGTCAAACCCTACTCCCAACCACGTCTGAGTGATGACCAAGGGGCAGGTGGTACAGTCCCCAGTTGGGATGGTGGGTATCAGGAAACTGACCACTGGAATTTTCATTGGCTGATGACAACCTTTCTGGGCTCTGGTTTCCTCATATGTACTATATGCATTATAATTCCTACCCAGGACAGCCCACTGAATGTTTGTGAAGACCAAAAGGTAATGATGGAAAATTTTCATGTTGGTATCCCTTATCTGCAGTAATATCAACATGATCAGGGTTGCTCCAGAAAATGAAGAGGGAAAAAAAAAAGATTTGAATTTTAGGTTTAGAGACATTAAGAGGGAAATGCCCGTTGATTTAGATGCATTAATTGTTGTATATCCTAATGGATACACTCTGGTAATTATATCAAAATGTAGTCAACCTTCTTCCCCACCATCCCCTCCTTCTCCTTGGAGGATTGTTAGCTGCAAAGCAAGAGGTTGTCAGAAAGTGACACCTTGTGGCCTCATGGTGTACTGCCCTTGGGTATATTGAGGGCTCCCAAGCTTTTTTCTGAAAGCACTTAAAGCTCCCAAGCTTTTCTTGTGAAAGCACTTAAAAGCTCCCAAGCTTTTTTGTGAAAGCGGCACCAAGAAATATTCCCCGCCCCCAAGCTTTTTTGTGAAAGCACTTAAAACTCCCAAGCTTTTTCTGTGGAAGCACTTAAAAGCTCCCAAGCTTTTTTGTGAAAGAGGCAGCAAGCAATATTCCCCGCCCCTCCGTCGCCGCCCCCCCCCCCAAGCCCCATAACATATCCTGAACAGGCAGGTAAGTAATTTGACATCCTTAAAATCAGCATATTTTATGTATTCCTTCAACCCATATATTTAGTGAAGGCAAGAGAAACACTTTCTATTAACAGAATCCTGTATTTCTTTGTAGTCAACATAAGGGTTTATTATATACACTAATGAACATTATACTTTAAGGTATTTGGAGCTGTCTTCCATGTTGAATTTTTTCCTTCGCTTACTGTGGGGTAATTTTAGTTCTCTTATTAAGGAAGGAGTACAGTCTTATTGAAAATATGTTTAAACAATTTTAGGCTTTCTGGCCAGTAAAACATCGTGTACTTTCTAACATGCCTATTTTTGAATAATGTCATTTTCAATTGATAATAAGCTCAAATAATTCATGTTTATTAAACACATGGTTTTCAAATACATAATTTTAAAAGCAGTTAGGTTCATTTAAACCCACAAGTCATTTGCAAATAGGGTTGTCATTGGCAGTTTTCCTATAAAATACTGAATCAGGCAAACAGAAACAATGTTTAGTGTTGCATGTATACTTCAAAATATGAAATGATTTTGGAGGTTAAAATAGGCTCCCCAGTTACCTGGCAGGATCATTGTAATCAATGTCTACTCCATCAGTCAAATTTTGCATACTTAACATAGTGGAAATTCAGTTCTACACATTAAGCACATGTTTTATAGCGTTTGGTTATAGAATCTTGAAAGAAATGACCTGACACTAAAGACATTGAACACTGCTCTATTTTATATTCCATTTCAAATTCTAAATAACCAGATTTGCAAAAGCAACTTTAGTTTCAAGGAAACTTGCTTTTAAAATTATAAAGAATCAAGTAACATGGGAGCATATTTTTAATTTTCACAATTAGCCAGAGAAATGAAAAACTGGACTTCTGTGTTTTGTGTTTTTGGTATACTTGGCAAGAAATGTAACAACATCATTTAGTGGGCAGGAATCTTGGTGGTACCTTCATCACTTCTAACCTAGTGTCTCTGGAGTTACATTGGATTTGAATTCTGACTCCATAATCACTAGATGTGTGACTTTGGACAAGTTACTTAACCTCTCTGTGCTTGAGTTTCTTCATCTGTATAGTTGAGGATAATCATAATACCTACCGTGTAGTGTTATTACATGATTATGTGAGCTAAACCATGTAAAGTTCTTACACAGTATCTGGCCCACAGAAAACATTTAATAAATGTTAGCTACTAGTATTAGTATGAGTTTTGGGAATCGTACATTTTTGAGCTAGCAGGAACCTCCCAACTTCATTTGATCCAGGTCATTGTCCAAATTCTCTTATTTTTATTCAAGATTCTATAACTAAATGCTCTAAAACATGTGCTTGACATGTGGTTACCCTTGGTGGGGACGGGTAGTGGGGAAAATGGTATGAGGTTTTGTCCCTATTGGGGGGCGGGTATTGTAGCAAGAAATTGGGAGAGGGAAGGAGTTAAATTTGGGAGTTTCTGACACTACCTTGATCCCAGGATTTTCCCTCCTTCCTTCCTCTTTCCTTCTCTCCCTACCATTTCTTCTTTTCAGCCAATTGTCTCATCAATTTATATATATATAATCTCTTGTCTCATAGAAACCAGGTTTTACTAGTTTTTCTCGAGACTATAGAGCAGTTGAAATTTGGCATTTACTTCCGTTTCCTGCAGGAAACCTTTCCCCAAAGTATGTTTAGTCTCAGTTTGTTGTATACTATTTGTCTTTATGCTGCAGAATCTTCATGGACTCTACATGGATTTTTTTTGTCCTGCCCAAGAAAAGGTATATTTTATTGATACATACACTTCTGTGTGGTTATACATGTGTATGTGGTGTGTGATTTATATATATATGTGTGTATATGTAATATACATATTTTACTTATATTTTTATATATGTGTACACTGGGGGTGCCAAAAAATGTATACCCATGGCTTTTATTCATCTTTTGTTATTGGTATACATTGAGTATTACAATTTTAATACAGTTTTTTCCTTTCTTAAAATATATATACATTTTTTGGCACCCCCTATATATATAAAATCACATATCATAAATGTACAGCTCAAAGAATTTTCATGAAGTGAACACAGGCTCTAACCAGTGCTGAGAGCAAGAACCAGAACATTTCCAGCCCCCAGAAGCCCTCCTTATACCACCTGCCCCACTACCCACCGCTGCCAAGGGTACCCACTATTCTGATATCTAATAGATTAGTTGTGCTTGTTTTTGAACTTCCTATCAATGGAATCTTACAGTCCATCCTGTTCAATGTCTGGCTTCTTTCACGGTACATGTTTTTTAGATTCATTCATACTGTTAGATGTAGTGGTAGTTTTTTTCGTTCTTACTGCTGTATAATATTCCACCCTGTGAATATACTATGTAATAAGTTTTTTAATGTTCTACTTTTGATAGCATTTGGGTATTTTCCAGTTTTTTGCCAGCCTGGCTGTTTCTAAGCAGTGACTATCATATACAGGGCTGGCATTTCTCCCCAGAAGGGTGAGCATCTTCTGTCTTGCTTACCTTGCCCTGGGATGCTGGCAGAATCTTCCGCTAGATCTTGGAGGCCTGCATGCTCCAGGATTCAGTGGTTAGGGGTGGAGGGTGGGGGAATCTGGGCAGTGGGCAATGTGGGAAGAGTTTTGTCTCTGTATAGCTTCGTCCATGTTCTTGGCTTGCGTGGGCTTCAGTGCAGTAAGGGTTTCCCCCTCTCACATTGCCTGGTTTAGTGCCTCAGGTGATGCCACGGATGAAACTGAGGTGTGCAAATCTATAAATTGAAACAGATTGTGCCCCAAATCTCATCAAGTTTCTGGCTAGGAGTCAAGAAAACAATATTCAGAAGAAACAGAATGTGGTTGCCTCTGGGGAGGCTCTGGGTAGAAGGAAAACATAGGATGAGCTACTCAAAATTGTCTGAACCATGTACATATTTCCTAAGTTAGTTGTTTATGGTGGTGAAAATCCATAATACAAAACTTATCATTTAAAACAATGAAAAAGATTGTGTTTTTATTTCAAGATAGTCTAAAAGAAACGAAATGGGCATATTCGGGTCATCTGAATCCAGCTACTTCTGATGAGGCCGTTTAAGGAAGTGGAAAAGAGGGCGTGCTCTAGCACTGGGCTGCGGGTGTTCAAATTCCAACTTCACGTTCCAGCTGTGGGACCTAGGACAGCACGCACCCCCTGTGCCCAAGGCTTTTTTAGTTGCAAAAGGGAGGCAAGAATCGTTCCTACCCTAGGGTCCCTGTGAGATCTAAATGAGATTATGCCGGCGAAGAACTTCGCCTGTTGTTGAATGAACATCATCATTCAATCACCATTTGATCTGTGTGTATTATTAGGTGTGTGCTCCCAGCACTGTCAACCGCTCATGAGAAAAAAAGCAAAGGTGGGCTGAACCGAGAAGTGATGTGTTAGAGCCAAGAGAAAGCCAAATGACATTACAGCCTGCTGAATAAATGAAGTTTTCACAGTAGTTTAAATAAAGAAAAGCAGTGTGATAACTGAGTCATCACACCAGGCAGGCTGAATTCAAAGGCACATGCCCGGGAGCAGTTGGTGCTGTGCTCGCCTTGTGAGCTGCAATTTATTTTTCCATGAAAGCTCATTTATCACATTAAATCAGTGTTGCTAATATGTTTTTTATTGGTTTTGTCATTTTGTGTGCATTTAATTTATAAACTTGTTTGGCTTTTATATGAAGGATACAGCTAGTTTGAACATAGTTAGATAATTTTCTTTTTAAGAATAATTTAAGTCAACACCATGTCTTAAAGTGTGTCCCCACCATTTCCAAGTTTGAGGAACACTGCCCTGGGTAGTGGAACTCCGATGGAGAAAAATCAAATGTATTTCCTCTTGGCACAGAGCCCTAACTCCCCACGAGTGGAGTTACAGAACTCTCTAGTTACAGGCTGGCAGACCAGAGCAGAGAGAGCAGCCATGACCTTGAGAGCAAAGATGGCCGAGCTAATAGCTCTTCAGCACCACCTGAGCCTACAGGAGGGCAGCTTCTCCTATTTCACCCCTCTCAGAAGCGATGAGTGTGGACTTTATTTTGTGATCCAGGTGACCATAGTGTTACTGGCCTTGCTTTCTACTATTTGTACCTTTGCATTCAGGAGCTTTGAGATTTATGGCTCTATGGGATAAAATGTTTCCTATTCCTTATGCATATGTAACCCAGATGTCAGCAAGGGTGGCAATGCCCAGTGAGAACTAGAGGGAATTCACACTTCCCATTCCAGTGCCTTTCCAATGTGTCTGTGAATTTCCAGGGAGCTTACGTGCTCAGGGTCCCCTGCGACTCCATGTTCCTGCTTGTGCAGGGAGCATATTTTCCCCTCTGAATCTTGTGGTTGCTTCTTCTTTTATCCCCACTTTGGCCTCCACCTAAACCCAAATAAAATTTGTCCCTTTGTTTCATTTCCACCAAAATCCACAAGACTTTTGCTTGTATAGTACACGTTATTGAAGGTTTAGGGACATTTTGCAGGAGGGAGTGAAGTAAAGGAAAGGAGAGGGTTTACTTCATAACAACACAAATGACTTAAAATCAAATGTTTGACAACTCCGTTCCTAAAAGTCTTTTGGCCACACTGTCATGTTACTTGAACACTGTCCCCTTCTTTCTCTCTCCTTCCACTCCCAAATTTGTAGTGCTTTCTAACAGGACTTTCTAACAGAACTGTTGCTGTGTCTCTTTTTTCAGCCTTGTCTCCAGAATCTCACCTTCCCCTGACAGAGTGTGTCAAGATATTGTCCTGAACAGTTTCCTACTTAAGATGCATTCTGTTGTCAGGAGATTAGATGGCTGCTGGCTGCTCCACTGCCCTTATCGAAGCCGTTCACTTTACAGTCTGCTTGTCTGGGAAAGAACAAATATCAGCTCTGTGCATACGCAGCACTTTCACCTACATGTGCCCCTGGACAAAGTATAATATCCATTTTACAGATGTGGGGCCACAAGCTCAGAGGTTGAATGAATCATCCAAAGCCACACATCCAGATAAGTGGGAGAGTAGAAATCAGCACCTAGGACTGACGATGTTGAGATACCACCCATGTCATCACACATGGACAGGATGGAGGCCGCATGGCTTCCGGTGTAAATGATTCACATGCAACAACCCAGCTGGCCTTGGGAGCAGCCTGAGCAGCTGCCGCAGGTACGTGCGAGCATCCTACAGAAGTTGGACTGCCAGTTCCCTCCCTATGCTTTCCGCTCCCTTCCCTCTTTTGCTGGCTAACTCCTACTCCTCTTCAGGCCTACATGTAGGACTGGCTGTGTAATCTCTAGGGCCCAGTACAAAATGCCAGTGCTGGTCCCCTTGTTCAAGTGATTACAAATGTCGAAACAGCAACAGCAGAGTATTAAGTCACTTCTGGGACTCTTGTAAACGACTATACAGGTCACACGCCCATGAAGCTAGCCCTGTATGGAGGTTACAACCCCCAGGAAACATTCTCTGCCTCCCCATTCTGAGCTAGGGCGCTTATCACATGCTATTGTCATGTGCTCTTTATGTGTCTGTCTCCCCATTAGTCCATGAGCTTCTTGAGACCTCTGTCCTGTTCACTATAGTTACCCTGGTGCCCAGACAGACCCTGACAAAGGGCAGGGGCTCAGTGTATGCCCCACTGGGGGCTTGGGCATCCTGGGAATGAAGTCTGGAGGAACCAGGTAGTGAATTGTCATCTCCAGGCAGACCCACCCAGGACCACGCAAAGTCGGACCAGGCGTGACTGACAGAACCTGGGGGACTTGCCAGGGGTTCCAGGCATGGGAGTGAAGGTGAGGTCACCAGAGCTCAGTTTCCCTCTTTTTCTCTCCATGTGGGAGGGCAAGATCTCAAACCTCCTGAAAACTCTGGCAGGAAACCCTGGGAAGGGCTCTGATTTGGCTGGGCTTAGGTAATGAGCCTATCCCTCAGCCAACCCCCGTGTCTGATTCCCTCCTCAGCAGGGCTGTGCTTCCAGAGGAGGCGCAGAAATGCGGCTGGCCAGGCAGAATAGCCAGTGGCCACCAGTCTGCATTTGAAAACCCAGCACCACCTCCTCTCCCTGTCACTGGCTTCTAGGCCTTTAGAACTGGACCCTTGTAGGGAGAAGGCTGCTGAGCACAGGGAACCGCCTAGAAGGTTAGGCCTTTGGCTGGTGCCCCAGGCTTGCTGTTTCCAGAAACCTCTTCCCACCCTCCCCCAAAGCAGAGCACAGGGTGAAGAGATCCCCAGGCAGGCTTTCTCTAAGGGCTTCAACTCTAGAATGCCTGTCTTTGAGGCTGGGAAATAGTCTTTCTTTTTACCTCAGAAATGAGCCAGTCATAGGCAAAGGAAGACGGAGAGAACCCTTGAAAAAAAGAACAAAGTGCAACACTGCTCTCTAGGCCTTTCCTTTAGATTTCAGGTAACACAAACCTGCTCCTCAAGGCCAAGCAAGGCAGGAAGAACTTTAATGATGAAGGTCATGAAAGAGCAAATCTCTCTTTCAGATTTGCTAAGAGGAGAGATCAAATGTTTTCATTGGTTGAGTCCATATTTAGTGAGGAAATACGAAGACGTCTCAAGAACCTGAGGCAACAGAGAAATGTCTCTGTGTTATAGTGTCTCCCTGCCATGGTTGCTCTACCTGTGGTTCTCCGTCAGGTGTGAGGAAGTAGACCCACGAGAACAGAGCTGGGGTCTCAAAGCCAGGCTGGCCAGGTTCCAGGCTTGCCCTCTCAGGACTGCCTGATTGACCGGCTCCTGTCACTGGGCCTCAGTTTCCCCACCTGTAAAGTGAGGGGTTGGCCAAGACCTCCGAGGTCCTTCTTAGCTCTGAATTGCTGTGAGTTTAAGGCAGGTAGGGAAGGAAGACCAACTGGGATTCTGGTTCTGTTCTTGCCTTTGCCGTGACTCACTAGGTGACCTTGAGTAAGTTCCTCTTCCACGTTGGACCTATTTCCCATCTTTGCACGTCCTACATCACATTGGAGGGCTACATAAACGATGGCAGGGAGCAGGGCTCTGTCGGGGTCAGGATTTAGGAGGCCTGCTCCTCATCAGGTTTACTGAGAATCCAGCATTGGCTTCATTTTTCTCTTTTGTGGCCAACTAAATTTCTCTGCATAGAGGAATCCTAGGGAAGGAACGTACTGGCCCAGCTCAGGTCTGGATTGTTACCTGTGGCCAGAAGCTGGGTCACGTGATAACAGGGCTGCTCTGATATTGGCAGCAGAAGGCAGGGGAGGGCTGCTTCTGAAGGAAGGAAAAATGCTGAGCGGGCAAGCCCACACTGTCCCCTGAGTCTCTGGGCAGAGGAATATGGTTTGATCTGACCAGCCTTTGGGGCTTAAGTGTAGGCAGTAAAGGCGACAGTTTTTTCTCTTTTATTCATAAAAACAAATTTGCAACAATTTATTAAAAATTGATACCATGCAACAGGGGTACAAGAAATTCCTCATTTACATTTGATTCTGGCAGTTCCAGTCTAATTTAAAGCGTTTGTGCACTAACATCATTGGAAAACGCCTTCAGGCTGAAGCCTTTTTGGAAATGTACGGTGTGTTTGCTGCGTATAAAAGAACAGACCGTTAAATAGCTAGAGTCACTTCTGTGGGTCTTATTATTTGCAGGGAAATTTAAAAAAATGGGTGAACCTACAGTATCATTAAGACAGAGAATGTATTTTGTGGGTTAACCTAGAAGACTGTGCACGTTCAGGAGTCACGATGGGTCACAGACGCACACACTCACCTCCGACGGTCCAATACTTTTGTTTCGTTTGTTTTTCCTGCTATGCTGGAATAATATTTCTACAGGTATTTTTTTTTTTGTGTGTGTGTGTGTGTGTGTATACATTATGTACAATGAATTGTCTCTTTCCCTTTGAAAAATGAATGTGGCCCTTGAAATTAAATCTGATTTTGGTGAAATCAAGAAAACAAGTAAATACTGGTAATACACAGTGAGTGGCAACACCGATTTTTAGTGCCTACACAGACAATGACTTCAACTTGACCTGTGATGGGTTAACATTTTTTTTTTCCCTAAAAGCTACAGTACCTCCATAACCTCTCTTTGGGGGAGGGGAGAGGCAAGCTATGCTACGTGAAGTAGGGTGTTTTGAAATGTTGGCGATGGTAAGATTCCCCGTGGGCCCTTTTGTCAAAGCCTGGTGGTGGCAGCAGTATATTCCTGACTGTGGTGGTCTGGGAAGAGATTATTGCCTGCCCGTTGAAGCTGCCATTAGGTTTCTCTAGGGAGTGAGCAGCTGCTCAGTTGTGCAGACGTCCTGGACGTTGTCACTCAGGCCTTTCTTTAGCAAAGAATGAACCTGTCTAGGAATGTCACAAAAGTCATAGGGAGCCTTTCTCCAGCTGGGCTGGTCCTGGTAGAGGCTGTGCTGGGAGCGTCTCTGGGCCACAACCCAGCTGTCGCGAGGGCTGAAGGTCATGGTCATCCTGATACCTCACGGGTCAGGGCCGCTTCACCTTTTGGTACGAAGCTTTCCTGGACAAGATCAAGTTTTGATTCTCAGAGGGACCCTGTGAGGTAGGCAGGATGGGTGTTATTTCAACCCCAATTTGTTAGAGGGGGGGAAACTGAGGCTCAGGGGGACACTAGTGAGACCCAAGGTCATGGAGGGAGTCAGCAGAGGAGCGAGGACGTGAACCCAGGTCCGACTCCCAGCCCGGTGCTCTATGTGTGGGGCTCAATTAAAGGGGAAGAGTGATCTTATGCGTGAGAATCAGTGTGCTGACTGATCACCCCTGTAACCCCCGAGGGCAGAGCTCACCGGCTTGTCTGGATGGAAGGCTGCCTTCCAGAAGCCGAGGGAAGCCCTCAGCTAGTAACTCTTTCCCCTACGACTACAGGGATGTCTTCTAGAAGGATGCCCCTGATTCACTTTGGTCAGAAACAAAGTCAGTGGGAAAAAACAACAACAGAAAACCGAAAAAAACCAACGTGGCCAGCCCTTGGGCCCTGACGAGAGAGGTTAAAGTGCACAATCTTTCTTTTTTGTGTATGCTGGGAACAGACATTCCGTGATTAGCTCAGGTGGCCCCCCTTATTACCGGGAACACCTGATACGAACACAAGGACATGGTCCATATGGTGGGTGCGTGACCGACTGTCGGTGAAAGCTGCAGAGCATGTCTGCAGTGACGTGCCCTAAATCCCCACGGTCCAGAACGGGTATTATTGTGTTAATGTGTGGCATTTATCAGAGAGTAAGGTCCTGCCAGGAGGCATGCGCATCAGCCTGCTCCCGCAGCCCAGCCCTCGGTGCCCAGCCACCACAGAGCTGTGCCTGGCTGCCCTTCCTGCAGGCTCCCTGTGCCGGGAAGGCTGGGGTTGGCTGGACTGGCAGCTGGGGGCCTGGCTGCCCTGCCTACCTGCTTCCCCAGAGGGGAGAAGGGCTGGCCTGGGGGGCCACGGCCAGTGATGTGTGTGCAGAGGCAGACGTGGTTTCTCCAGAAGCCCCTCGCCTCTTCCCAAGGCTGTTCAGTGACTTCTAGCTGGAGTCTTCTAGTGACTCTCTCCTTGTCTAGGATTGTTTTTTTGCAAAGTTTCAAATATCCCAGTTCCTTCTCTTTTCAGACATTAAGGAAGAAGTCATTTCCATTCCTCTTCTTTGTGAACGAATAAAAACTTCACAAATAAGGCGCGAGGTCAGGTGCCAAGTGCCCCCCATCCTGTCCACCTGAGAGCCACTTGAGCAGTCCTGCAAGGCCAGCTGTGCCCCCAGCTTCTCTGCAGCCACAGCCGACAGTGTTCCTACAGCTGACTCCTCTGCTCTATGAGGTTCTGTCATGGGGGAGGCCCCGGCCCCAGGCCTCCCACCTTTACAGGCCCGAGACCATAACTCGGAAGGAGGGTGGCACATGTCTGTGACGGGGGCTGGCGGTGGGGCTGACGCAGGGGCTGACACAGCTGGCGTCCACGCCTCCAATGGATGGGAGGTAGGCGTGGTGGAGGATTGGGAGCTGTAGGGACAGCCGGCGCTGGATGCTGTGGCGGGGAGAGAAAGAGAGGCAGGAGTTAATGGGGCTCCCTGGCTGCTCACCAGAAAGTGCCTTGGACTTGCTTTGGCTAAGAGGCTGATGGTAGAAGCACAGTTATCTCCGAATCCAAGATCCGTCCATCCTATCATCTAACCATTCGCCCATCTAGCAGGTATTTAATGCAGGCGTACCTGTGCCGACTACTGCCCTGGGAACAAACAGGGAGACAGGAGCAAGGAGAGCGCTTCTTGAGCTTCTGGTGATTCCTAAGAACAAGGCTTTGCCCTTCTAATGGGGCTTTGCTGCAAACACCAGCAGTTCTCATCCTCTACTCTTACAAGCCTCCCCAGGGACTGGCTTTGGGTTCCATCCCTGGAAGGCTTCTCAGCTGCTCTGTTGTTCTCCGTGGGCTCCGCTGCCCTGCTCAGCCCTTCTGGCTGGGCCAATTCCAATAGGTTCCTTCCAGGTCTTTCGGCTTCTTTGGTGACTAGCGTTATCTTTTCGACACTGGGATGGGATACTCAGGGCTCCCTAAGATCTGTCTCCCACAAAATTCTCCAGGTGAAACTTCTACTCCTTCTCACTGTAAACCTGACCCTCTGACGCTAGTTTTCCCCCAAACACTGCTCATGGCCACTCTTCCTGCCTTTGCACACACTGTCTCCCTAGTCTGGAGTACTGCTGTTCTGCTTCCGGATCTGATGATCTGCTTTTCCTTCAAATTCCATTTCAAGTGTCATCTGCTTAGTGTAACTCCCTCAGAGAGTGAGCCCCTTCCTCCTCTAAGCCCCCAGATATCTTGGTAAATTCCCAAGACGCAGCCAGAAAAGCCAGAGCCAGGACGTGCGTTTGCCTGGCTGATGGAGGAGCAGATGGAAAGGGAGCTGCCTTCTGACTCCTTTCTCACTGCCACACGCTTCTATGCTTACCTTCTCATTAGTCTTCTATGATTGGCGGGTCAGTAAGTCACTTAAGTGTGGGAAAGGCTACTTTGGGGAATGTGCCCAGGTCACCGCCCCCTGCTCTGCTCAGCTGCGCTTTGTGCAGTTTTCTGTGGCAGCTGGGAAGTTGCAGTCCCTGTATTCTTAGGCCTCTTGTGTCTCAGGTGAGAAAAAAACCCAGATCTTCACAAAAACCCAATGGGTAAAAGCAGTATTGCTAGTCCCATTATCAAGATGAGGGAAGAGTACAGAGTTTGTGTAACTTGCTCACAGACACAGAGCCAGAAATGGGAAGGTGGGACTCTGGCTTCTTCTGTTAAATGACAGACCTTTGTGAGGAAGGCCAGTCAATTCCCAGGGGCTGCCTCATTCCAACAGGTTGTTGGAGTTCTGAGGTGGAACTGATGGAGTTCTGAGGTGGATGGGGACAGACGCAGTGCTGCCTCCACTCCCTAAGGACCTGTTGACCAGAAGGACATCTCCCAAGAACTACTTCCCCAGTGCTCATGAGATGAGAGTGTTGGAGATCTCATTTTGAAATTAAAGTGGAACCTGTGTAACATCAGCTATGATCTATTCCTTAAGGCAAGATGGTGTTTACAAAGAGTCCAGGAAAAGGGGAGCTGAAGAATAAACTGACCTGGGAAACAGTGCTTGTCTGAGCACCTGGCAAGGTCTGCTTGGGCAAGGGAGGCGTCTGTCTATGGTTGTCAGAGCATGGCATTCTGCTGTGTGATGGGACCCTGTTTATCTTTTCATTCATTCAACAGATACTTGCCAAGAACCTGCTCAGGGCTGACACCTGTGTTCAGTCCGGAGGACAAAAGAAGGACTCATATCTCACCATCAAGGTGCTTACACTCTAGTGGAGGGAAATGATCGGTAAACCACTGACGAATGCCATGTAACCATCAGTAATTGTTCTGGACTATAAGCTGGTGAGGCCTGGGAGCGAATTGGGTTGAGAGGCTATTAGCTCTAACATGAAATGGCACCAGGTGACATTGCAGTTGGTGATCCAGCTGTTTCTGCTGGTTCCTCACTGCTTGTCACTTCCCAGGAGCCAACGTGCAAGGCTGATGTTTCTAATCTTTGCTTCTAATCTTCTGTGGGCTGGGAAGAACTAAAAATTCCCGGTGAAACAAAGCAAACTGAGATGTCCAGGTCTTTCCTTAGATGTCACCTTCTCAATGAGTCTTCTCTGACTGTGCTATTTAAAATTATACTCCCTAGCCCTCTCCTCTGCCTTAGTTTTCACCAAAGCATGTATCATTGAACACACTGTGTTTTCCTTTGTAAATTAAGTTATTGTCTTACCAGACAGATTGGAAGCTCCATGTGGGGAAGGATTTTGTCTGTTTTCTTCACTGCTGTGTCTGACACATAGCAGGTCTCAGTAAATCATTGTTAAATGAACGCACTTAGCAAGGTGGAATTTTATACGTAACAAAGGCAGTGGGCCACAGTGGAGCACATGGGGTTTGATACTGGACAGAGTTCAAATCCTATTTGATATTGGTGGGTTCAAATCCTATCTCCTGCATTTAGCAACTGGGTGAGCTTTGACAAAGTCACCTTCCTCTTTTGAATGTTGGTTTTCTCATCTGTAAAATGAGCATTGTCACATGACCTGTATCATGGGATTGCTGTGGAGTTCAAATAAAATAATGCATGTGAAAACATGGTACAAATTGCAAACTGTTAGCAGGAGTCACATACTCTTTGGCAGTCATTCTTGGAGAAGGTACTTACTGTTCTGGGGAGTTTATATCTTCTATAGGATCTTTGCATGTTCGAGAGGGCTCTGTTGTGTTCCATTGTAGCTGGGGATTTTGATCGAGGTGATTTTTTAAAATGGTCTTTCCCCCATCTGAATGCAAAACAACAATATCACAACATATTCTATTAACTTGATATTTAAAGATCAACAATGCAATCTTTTTAGGCTGCTGCCCAGGGAAAGAGAATGCAAAAGAGCCCATCATTCTCAGTCTTCTCCCAGCCACGGTCTCTGCAGCAGCTCTCCCAGGACCAAGGGAGGGAGCCGAGACATCTCCGCCCAGGGATGGAAGTGGCAAGCCATGCCGGGCATATGTATGGTGTGCCGTGGGGGTCCTTTTCTCCAAGAAGAAAAGAAAAAAAGAAACAACATCGACCCATAGCAGGCAGCATAATTTAGAAATGAGAGGTTCTAATCTAAAGGCCCTTTTGACTGGGGCATAGGTACGTAGTGACAAAGAAGAACAAAAAAACCGCAAGGTACATGTTCCACAAGATGGTCAAGAATTGAAAAGAATCATAATAGTAAACGTCTGGTGGGAATATAAATTGGCATAATCTTTGGGAGGGGGCACTGTTGATAAGGATCAAACACTATAGAAAGTGCGCATCTTTTACTCAGAATGGCCACTTCTGGGAAGCATCCTAAGGAAATGATTCAGGATCTGTGTGAAGATACGTACAAGACGTCCAAATTCGCGCTGTTTACAATATCAGAAAGTTGGAACTCATCCTAATTTGTCCAGCAACAATGCATTAGTCACATACTAACATGTGTATGCATGAAGTCTTTGTCCAAAGAAACAGTGTGTCACCACAGAACATGGCCATGTACGCGCTCTCAAATCTCCTTGTACTTCAGACCACAGGAGGAGATTTAAAGAAAAATAAAATATAGAAACCCAGCCCCACCTGACAGATTTGGATTTATCTGGTGTGGAGGGGGGCATCAATATTTTCTTTTTCTTTTTCCTGCCGTGGGGGACTTTATATACGCGTCTGTCATTTTGTACCCATGGGAGTACAGTCAACCTTCCTTACTCACAGATCCAGTATTTGTAAACTTGCCTACTTGCCAACATTTATTTGTGATCCCCAAATTAATACTAGTGGTGCTTTCGTGGTCATTCGTTGACACACCGACAGGATCCAAAAATTTGAGTCGCCCGATGTGCACATGCGCAGATGAGGTTGAACAAGGTGACACTCGGCCTTCTTGTTTCAGCTCCTTTATGAGGTCTATTTAGGGCCATGTTTTTCATGTTTTTAAGCCTTGTGTTGGTGAGTCCACTGTCTTGCCATTTCTGCACAAATAGACCACCTCACTGTTTAATAGCTATATTATGTGCCTTGTTTGCTTGTATCATAACTAACGAAACTACCCCAAATGAGGAACATTTCAGTTAATTCCAGTTTTTCTCCTCTAAAAATAATGTTGTGATGAACAGTATGTGTCTATGTCTTTGCTCATGTGGGAGTGTTTCCCAGGGGCAGGCTCCCGCTAGTGGAATTGCCGGGTTAAGATGTTTAACATCTAACATTTGGAGAGTGCCAGACTGGCTTCCAGAACATTGCAGGAGAATGCTCATTTCCACACTCTGACCAACACTGGTAATCTATTAAAAATTTCCTGAAATGTAGGCAAAACAATGGCTTGTGTTACTTCAGCTTGCATATTTCCAGGTGGTTGGGAGACTGAGTGTCCTGTCATATCCTACTAACCGTTCCTTTCCTGTACATTGATGAGGTGCGTTTGAAACTGAGAAATGTTGTTGGGAGAAGTACAGGTAGACTATTTGTTAGGAACAATGTACCCCCCGTCAAAACACTGGGAATGCAACCGGAGCCCAGGGGACTACGGGCAGAAGGCCCAGCTCTAGGCAGAGGGGGGGCTCCAGGCAGACACTGAACTGTGGTCAGAAGACGTGGGTTCCGGATACTCCAGCTCTGCTTGTGTGACTTCAGACCAGTCCCACCTCTCCCCCTCTCTGAGCCTCAGTTTCTTCATCTGTAAAATGGAAGGTGGATAGCTGTTGTCTGAAACCCAGGCCTAGCATGTCCCAGGGCCCCCGCCTCCTCATACCTGTGCTCTCGGTGAAGTTCCCCAAGTTGAGGATGTCGTTGAGCTCTTGGTAGTGGTTCTGTTTAATGTAGGTGGTCTTTTCTGGTGTGTCCTGAAGCTGCATGGTTACCTCTTCCAAGTCTTTATCCAGCTAGAAGACAAAGGCGCCAGCTGAGTCTGAGCCCCTGGCCCAGCCCCTGCCCCGGCCCAGGCAGCCAGTCCTGGAGAGCCAAGAAGCAGCTCCAGGCTGGCTTCAGGGGGGCGCTGAGAGCAAGAGGGGCCACTGGATGTTGGGGAAGAGACACAGAAGGCCCCTGCCAGCTCTTGTTTCAGGAGAAGCTGTGATGAGAGGGACCTGGGGTCTGCAATGATGTGTCCATGCAGGCTTGAACCTTGATGGAGCCACCAAGTAAGCCCAGGGAGGCAGGGTGGGAGAGCGTCAGAGCGCAGGCTCTGAAGCTGGACAGGCCAAAGCGAAAACCCAGGGCTGCTCCTTACTGGCCGGTGAGAACTGAGTCTCAGTTTCTTCATCTGTAGAATGGGATAATAACAAAACCTACCTCCTGGGGGTCTTGTGAAGATTAAATGAGATAATACAATCAAAGTTTACCCCACGGCTTGACACATAGTAAGAGTAACCTGCTACTCTAATAATATTACTATAATTATTATTATTGATACCTAGCAGGACCCTTGTTGGAGGGAGGGTGGAGGATAGATTTGCAGGGCTGGTCAGCTCTGACACTCACACTATCATGGAGACCCAGGCCAGTTGGGGCTTCTTCAGAGGAGTTAGGCAGGATGGGTTCCAGTTGCCCGCAGATTATATAAGAATCAGATACAAAACTTGGGCAGTTCAGCCTCTGAGAAGCCTGGGGAAGGTGTGTGTGTGTGTTGGGAAGTGGGGGGTAGTTGGGAAGAGTAGTGGGCATCCTGCTATAATAAAAGGGAGGGTAAGTTATAAACTGTAAGGTGCTGTTCCAATGTCAAGAGCACAGCCATAAACTGTCTAAGTTTTCGTGTGGAGGACGAGAGAGATACCTTTTTCTATGTGAATCAAACAGCAGGCCTAGGATCAAAGGGTGGAAGCAAGAGGAGGTCAGATTGTGATTCAATTCCAGGAAAAACCCAGGATTCTAGAGTTTTTGGCAGTGGCTTAGATTTTTTAGTTTCCTAAAGTGAGTGACCTCTTCATCGCCAGAGTGCGCAAGTGGAAGCCGAATGTCAAGACACAGAGATGAGAAGTCCTAGTCATAGGCCTGATAGTAAAACAGAATCAGCAACCTTTCCTACTTTGCTCCGGTGCCTGATGGAGGGCTGCCCCATCCTAAAGCTGTGTAGAGGACCTTTGGGGCAGACGACTGTGAGCCCCCCACAGTAGGGGCGGCCAGGTCTAGTAAATAAAAATACAGAATGTCCAGTCACATTTGAATTTCAGGTAACAAGCAATAATTTTTCAGTTTAAGTATATCCCAAACATTGTATGGGACATATTTATACTAAAAATATGATTGGTTGTCTGAAATTCTAGTTTAACTGGGCATCCTATATCTAATCTGGCAACTCTACGTCTCACTTCTTCCTTGGGACTGTTACCTAGGGACTACACTTCCCAGAGTCCCCGTGGCTAAGTGTGATGTGTAAATTCTTGCCAATGTAACTGGAGCAAAACCAAAATGCACAATTTTGTATCAGTTGCTTAAAAGGCAATTGCTTGCACAGACTTCCTTTCTTTCCTTCCTGAGATTGAGCACAGGACATGTCTTCTACCCAGCTTTCACTGTACCGCTGAGGAAAACAGATGCCTTGGGGAGTGGCAGACAAGAAGAGTGAAGGCGTCTCATCCACAATGACCTTGGGGAACAGAGCTGCCTGCCAATTTGGACCTCTCTCCTTAGGACCGTTAGGTGAGAGAGAAATAAATGTATATTTTCTTTGGGCCGCTTTATTTTGGGGACTCTTTGTTACAGCTTAGGCAGCGTCCTGACCAATACACGCTCCTCTGTTCCCTTCCTGTCTATTCTACTCCTCTATTAAACACAGAGCCCAAGCACATAGCCCAAGCACCATGGGCCCAGTCGCAACCCTTGACCCAAAGGGAGCGGTGAAGAAGGGAAGGTGATTGGTTTCCTCTCCCTGGTATATAACTCCAGAATTCGAAGTTTGGCTTGGGCACAAAGGAATCTGGTTATGGCCTCTCTAAAGTAGTCAAGAACCAGTTAGGGACCTTCAGGACAAAGGTGAGGTCTGCTGCAGCAGACTCTCTCTCCTGAAACATTTCTCTTCCTCCTCTCTGGTAGTACATCATATAGATGTAACTAATTACTGGGTTGTGTTGGGAGAGGGAAGGATTGAGGGGTAGGGCACACAGTTAGGAAGGTACTTGTGAAATAATAAAACATATATTTTGGCCTCTGTTCCCCGGTTCCTGACACAGAGCTCCTGAAACCTTATCATTTCCTGAGTGATAAGAGTATCTTTTGTTCTAATGAGGCGACTCTGGGTGGGCTCCTGGATGAGGGCTGGTCACCGGGAAGAATGAGTCATGATTAGAAGGATGGGAATTTTCAGCCCCATCCCCTATTCTCTTGAGAAGGGAGAAGGGCTGAAAATGGACTTCATGACCTGTCGTGCCTATGTGATGAAGCTTCCATAAAAATCCCAGAAGTACAGGGTTCAGAGAGCTTCCAGGTTGCAAAGCACATCCACTCTGGGAAGGTGTGTGCACCCCAACTCCTCGGGGACAGAAGCTCCTGTGTTTGGGACCCTCCCAGACCTTACCCTATGAATTTCCTCACCTGGCTGTTTATCTGTATCCTTTTTCATGCCTTTAATAAACTGGTAAACGTTAAGTGTTTCCCTGAATTCTGTGAACTGCTCTAGCAAATTAATGAAACCTGAGGAGGGGATTGTGGGAACCTCTGATTGGTGGCTAAGTTGGACAGAAGTTGTCGGTAACCTGGGGACCTACTACTTGCTGTTGGCATCTGAAGTGGGGTGGGGTCGTCTTGTGGGACTGCGCTCCATTAGTTCTCACACTGTGTCCAGATAGATAGTGCTGGAATTAAGTGAAATGTAGGACATCCAGCTGGTGTCACAGAGAATTGCCTGGTGTGGGGACAACTCCCCCTGCCCCCCACCACATTTTGTGACCAGAGTGTCAGAAGGGAAGTGTTCTGTGTGACTAGTAAAGAAGACACATAGGAGGTGGAAAACTGAATTTGTCAAACTCACTGCTATAATCTGGGAATTCACAAATCTCTAAAAATGCCTTTCTTTCTGGGGGTGTCTTCAATCGAAGCGTTGCTGGACCCCAAGAGCCTAGGCTAGTAAACTGCCCGATTCTGACTAGAGGCCTCTGTGTAGTTCATGTTCCATTCGTTTTTGCAGCCCTAGTGACAGCAGATGGGACTGCACAGCCGTGAAGCCGGGGTGTCCTAGAGCAGATGTGGTGGGAACAGCAGCTCGGAAAGTCCCTGCACTGGGGCCCAGGGCTTCAAATGGGGGGACAGAGCCCTGGGTAGCAGGGCTGCGGGAGGTACCTCTGTGATCTTCATTCGCAGGCGATGGTTTTCGGACTGTAGGCCCTCTAGGCGGGATGTGCTTGCTTGGTTCACGCTGGTGACTGAGGTGGATGTTTTAGAATCTTCTTTCTTCTGATTCTGAGTGAACTGGAACCGTCTGTTCTGAGTTGCTGCATCGGGGTTTGTTCTCAGAGTGATGAGCTGAAAGGACAAAGGTGGGGTTGAAAAGAGAACCCTAGGGTCCCCTCTCCTTTTCCACATCCAGTCCCTCCCAGCAGCTGCTGCACTGGGAGCAGGAGGGTCCCCAGAAAGGATACAGCTTTGGAGTCCAGGGCCCTGGGCTCAGCCTCACCTTTGCCATTTGCTTGTGTGTGACCCGGGGCGGGCCCCTGCCTCTCCCTGAGTCTTGGTTCCCTTTTTTGCCAGTAGACGTCTGGTCTCCTGACCCTGCTGCCACCTGTATCCCAACCATCCTGCAGAGCCCACCTGGGGCCCCTCAGGCCTGGCTCTAGCTAAGCCTCACTCTGCCTTGGGCCTTGTGCCATGTAGAAAATAAACCCGAAGGTGACAGTTGTGAAGACAATGTAATGGAGAAAAGTGAAGGTTTCTGCTTGTTAGAAGCATTGATGAGTGTTGGGCGTAGACTGATGACAAGCTCTGTCGCGGACAAAGGCATTTTAAAGAAAAGGTTGCCATTTGATCCTGATCTTATTCATGTAGTTGGAAAACATCTCTGGTTTGAGGCAGACTCTGGGCTCAGTACTGGAGAGCAGGGGCTGAGTGAGCCGTGGCCCTGGCCACCAGGACTTCATGGTCCACAGACGAGGGCTGAGCTCTGCAGAGGGTCGGGAAGGATGGTGAGGCTAAGGGACTCCCAGGGGTAGGAAATGGCATACGCCATCACAGGGAGGCCTGGGGCTCAGGGTGCTTATGCAGAAGGGCAGTTTGGATGGAGGACAGGGGTCGCTGGGGAGCCTAGAGGAGACCCAAGGGTCCTGAGAGGCAGCCCAGTGTCAGAGACTCAATCCTGGATCCAGGAGGGCAATGAGGACCTATTGAGGTTGACAGAGCAGAGTGACACGATCAGAGCTGGGCTTAGGATCATCTGGCATCATACACAAGATGGAGAGAACGTCAGCGTGCAGGCAGAGGAGTTGTGGCATTGGCCTGGAGCCTGGGCAGGTGTTGACAACTAGAGAAGTAAGGAGCATATACGAGAGGCATTTAGGGCAGAGCTGATACTGCTTGGGGACCCAGGAGGATGGAGGTGCCACGGACAGCCTGTAGGGACAAAGGACCCTGAGTGATCTTTCCTCTGGCCCTTCTCCTAGGGAGCCACTCCTCCACTTGGGCCAATAACTCCTTCCCAACTCTGTTTGTTTCTTGTTCTTTCTTTACTTTTGAGACCCACTGAGGTCAGCCTTCCCTTTACACAGACCAGCCTACTGCGGGGGCTCCTTAGAGGTCAAGGCCTCTGGTTCACCCTCCCATTGTTGGGTAGGATAATGTTTGAAAACTACCTCTCAGGGTGGTCCTGAAGGTCAGCTCTTCAGATGAATTGAAACTGTAAGTGGCGGTTAAAAACGGTTATTCCTTTTGCTCCACTAATACTACTCCTGCCACTCTATCTTAAGGGAGTATTTGGAATCAAAGAAAATGTATTATAGAGAAGTTATTCATAATATAAAAACTCTGGAAACAACTAAAATGCTCACCAATAAGAGATCAAGTGGACAAGTAAATATGGAACTTTCCCTCAATGTTGGTTATGAATGTGGGAAAATACAAAGGACAAAAACTTAGTGAAAAGGCAAATCACAAACAAATAGATGCGCTATAATCACAGCTGTATCTGAGGAAGCATCACTGCCTAACAATGAAAACAACACTGGAAGGAACACATCAAAAATATTAGCAGTAAAGGGGTGGCCGGATGGCTCAGTAGGTTAGAGTGCAGGCTCTCAACAGCAAGGTTGCTGGTTCAGTTCCCACATGAGATGGTGGGCTGCGCTCCCTGCAACTAAAGATTGAAAATGGCGACTGGACTTGGAGCTGAGCTGCGCCCTCCACAACTGGATTGAAGGATAATGACTTGGAGCTGATGGGCCCTGGAGAAGTACTCTGTTCCCCAATATTCCCCAATTAAAAAAAAATATTAACAGTAAAAAAACCAAAGCGAAACATTAATAGTGATTATTTTTGGGTGGTGGGACTACATAAGATTTCCGGAAAATCTGGTTTTCACGTTTGTGCATTTTCCAAACTTTCTGTGATGTGAATTGTGTTCATCATCACAACCCCACCCAAAGGACGCCGAACACCCAGAACAGGGAGGACACTCAGCAATGCCCTGCGAGCGAGTCCGAGGCCGGAAGCCAGGGGGTCCGCCGGCCACGGCGCCGTCCCCGCACCTTCGGCACAAACACCAGGCAGAGGGTGATGGTGCTGCAGAAGATGATGACCAGGGCCACGATGCAGAACTGCACGTTGGGCTGGTCCCGCGTCAGGAAGGACACGGCCGCCCCGATGATGCACATGATCCCCACGTTGTACACGCTCATCCCGATGTACTTGCTGTCGTTGAGGGCGGGGATGCTGACATTGCGTGTCTCCCACGCTAAGAAACAACCGAACAACTGCAGCAGGGAACAGAAAGGGGAGATGCTCGTTACCACGCGGCCGCACCGGCTTGCTGCCCTGAGAAGCTACTGAACTCAGGAAGTGGGCGCTGGGAGGAGGGAGGCTGGGGCTTTGGCTGTCACCATCTGTCCCCCACTCATGGCCTTGGGTTGCGTCTGGGGGTACACAGTGGGGGTGTTTCAGCTGGCTGGGTTTCCTTTGCCCCACCCCTGATTCACATACAGACTCACAGGAAGCCATAGTGGGAAGGAACTTCAGACATGAGCTCAACCACCTCCCCTCATTCTACAGAGAACATTGAGGTGCAGAGAGAGGAAGGGGCTTGCCCAAGGCCACATAGCAACATGGGGGTAAAAGCGGACCATTTCTCTGGAAGTTCATTCAGTCCAGCCTTTTCTTTCTATTAAACCAGGCAGAGCCCTGTGTCTGGGACTTCTGTTACCACCCCTTCCCCCCAACCCCCAATGCACAGAGTCACCAAGAATAGAGACTACATCTCCTAGCTGTTCTTGATGCTAGGTGTGGCATCTGATTAGGTTCTGGACAAATGCCATGCAGTGTGTACAAGCTCTGGGAAGTGTCTTTAAAGGGAAGGCTGTTCCTTTTCTCCCTCCTATGAGCGGAATGGGATGGGTGGAGCATGAGCAGCCATCTCAGACCACAATGTGAAAGAGGCATGATGAAGATGGGGGAGCAGAAGATGCAAGGAGCTCAGATGCTGGGAGCCCCCACACCTCTTCTAGATTGCTTACCTGAGAGAGAAATTAACTAGCTCTTTAACCACTAATATTTTTGTGTTTTCTTCCTTTCTTCCTTCCCTCCTTCCTTCCTTCCTTCCTTCCTTCCTTCCTTCCCTCCCTCCCTCCCTCCCTCCCTCCCTCCCTCCCTCCCTCCCTCCCTCCCTCCCTCCCTCTCCTGCAGATCTACTCTTAACTAATACATCTCCCAACAGAATTGGATCGGGTAGAAGTCAAATGTGATCTGAAGCAGGGTGTTGAGAGTTTAGCTTTCATAGGTGGTCTAAGCAGGGGTGGAGTGGGGTGGAGGGGGACAGGCTGCAGAAGGAAGTACAGATGGGATGCAGGGCAGAAATGGTGGTGCGGATGGGTGGGACAGAGAGCTGACCTAGAGTACTGACTGGTGCAGGGGCTTCGGCTCACGGTCTGGCACTTCTAGAAAGCCTTCCCACAAAGACCCCTTTGCCCTCTGACCTCACCACTACAGCTCTCGGCATCCAACATTGCGTGAACCATTTAACATCACACTGAGGGCCTGTGCTGTGAGGTTTGATTTCGTTTGGCAGCACAAGGCGGTTGGTAGAAGCGCCACCAAACCATCATGAGAGTTTCCACCAGTCATAAAATGTGGGCAAGTCTAAGGGTGGTGGTTGGCTGCACATCTCTGGCTGGCACAGGACCACAGGATCTGGAATCTGCTCTGCTACCCATTGGCTGTGTGACTCTGGGCAAGTCACTTCACCTCTCAGGACCTCAGTTTCAATATCTGTGAAATGGGAAAATAATAATGCCTATCTCACAGAATTTCTACCTAAACAAAATGAAAAGATGGATGTGAAAGCATTTTTCAAATGGAAATGCCCTGTACAGAAGTAAGTTAAAAGGTATTTTGTAATTGGAATCACTTTATATAATCATGGTTGTTTTCCTCTTCTTTCCTTAGTATGTTATCTTGCAGACTGATTTATTTTTTAAAGATTGCTTTTCAAAATGGGGAACCAGATACCAAATGAGGGAAGGAAACCCACAGCTGTGAAAGCCTGGTTTGTGCTGGTTCCTCAAACGCAGCCCTCTGTAATCCCACAAGGACACTGGATGTGGCTGTCCACATCTTACAGGGGAACAAGCAGAGGCTGATAAGGTGAAATGACCTGCCTGGGGTCCCACAACAGAGAGTGGCAGGGCTAGGTGGGCGCCAGGACTCCTGCGCTCTGATGGCGGGGGGTGGGAGGGGCGGTCTGCGTGCCTCCTCTGTGCCATATTACCAAAGGGCCACCAAACCATCGTGAGAGTCTCCACCAGTCATAAAACATGGGCAGGTCTGGGGACTTGGTGGTTGGCTGCAAATCTCTGATAAATGTCAGGAGGAAACAGAGTATAACTTGTTCTTAGGCCTTCAAGGAATAGAATGAGGGGTCCTGGGCACAAGTTACATTGAGGCTGATTTCTGCTGAGGATGGGAGAACTTTCTAGAAAAGCAACCCATCTGTAGTGGGTTGAATGGTGGCCTACATCCTAATCCATGGAAACAGTGAATGTGACCTTATTTGGAAACAGTCTTGGCAGATAAAATTATGGATCTTGAGATTGATTACCCAGGTGGGCCCTAAATCAATGACAAGAGTCCTTATAAGAGAAACAAGGAGGAGAGACTTGAAGAGAAGTCAGAGGCCCTGTGAAGACAGAGGTAGAAATTGGAGTGAGGCAGCCACAAGCAAAGGGATGCCTGGAGCCGTCGCCTGGGAGAGGCAAGGAGGCAGTCTCTCCAAGGAGGGAACATGACCCTGCCTTGATTTCAGACTTCTGGTCTCCAGAACTGTGAGAAGAAATTTCTGTTGTTTTAAGCAACCCGTCTGTGGTAATAATTTGTTATGGAAGCCACAAGAAACTAATACACCAGCCACAGGTGGCACAGGCTGCTTTGAAGGGGTGAGCTCCCCACCATTGCAGGTGTGCAGCAGTGAGTGAACACTTGGGGGTGCTCAGGGTGGGCTGTGGGGCTGAAACAGCTGACTGCAGAGGGGGCTTATAGGGCTGTGCACACTCTTTCCAGTCCTGAGGTTCTGTGGTTCCAGAGCAGCATGGGCTAGGAGGTGGGATTTGAGTCATAAACTCTAAGGGCCAGCACTCCTGAGGACAGTCCCTTGCACACACTGGAAAGGGTAAGGCATGTGTGCTGTCAGATACAGTTTTATTGACATGATCTGATTGCAGGTATTAGTTTCACGGGAAGAGATACAGTCATCTCCGACCACCTTTGGAAGTAGTGGGGAAGATAATAAATGGCTAAAACCTTCCAGATAAATCCAGTTTAAAGAGCCAATCTGATTCACATAATCTAATTTCACAGTCTCAGGATCAAGGACACGGAGGCTGGAGGGATCCTGGAAAGAGTCTAGTTTCACAGTCTTTTTCAACAAGGGCTGAGGAAACTCAAGTCATGGATGCTTCCCACTTCCTGTGACAGGGAGCTCGTTCCTTGCCAGGGGCCCCCATCACATCAGTGGACACTGCTCTGTTATACAAAATCCTTCCTCGCATGGACCTGAGGGCTGCCTTCCGGCGACTTTGCCCACTGGTGAGGGTTCTGCCCTCAGGTGTGTGCCACCTGCTCTGACAGCCCTGGTGACCATGTCTCCAGAGTGCGTCCTTCTCCAAGACCATGACCTCTGGCCAGTCGTCCAGGCCCATGTCCACTCTGCGCACCTCCTGTGGACACCTCCAGGGTCATTACCTCGTGGGGCCTAAATGGCAGCCCAGTAGTCCTCAACTGACCTCTATGGAAACCAGAAGAGTGTCTCAACGAGTATGAGGTGGGGGACAATCTTTGCCTAGGGTCCCCTAACACCAGCTCTTCTGGTGTGGCCCCCTGAAGGACATGGGATCCATCACTAACAGTTCTTGGAAGCAGCAGCAGGTGAGGAGGCATTTGAGTAGCGTTTTTGACTTTGGGAGAAGGGCTTCCTTTTCCAATTCTAAGTGGAGGCCACATGAAGCAGATGGTGGCTTCACTTTCCTGCGGAAAAATCTGAGGAGGGTGTAGTAGCAGCTTCCTGTCGCTGGAGGGATTTTAAGTGGAGGCACCGTTTTCACAGACTAGGGGAGAAGATTAAAGGATCAATCAGGACGAGGTAGGGTGGGGCTGACCTCTCAAGCCTGTTGTAGCTTTGACATTCTGCAATTGTGTGAGGTGGGCTTGGAACGGGATCTTTGAATTTAACAGATGAGTAGAGTGGAAAGAGTGCTGGGTTCTGGGATTGGAGGTTACCAGGTGGCCTTTGGCAAATCACTTAACCTCTCTGAGCCTTACTTTGCTCATTTATAAAATGGGGATGAGTCCACACCTCCCATGGATTTAGAGGATCCAGTGACATTCGGAATGTGACCATGCGTTCGATGTCAACAGATTGCCATTCCAGGAGTGGTACAGTGACAACTGTGAGGCACACTCACAGGTTTGGGGGTAACCCTCCGGTAACCCCATTTTTGACTCGGCCACTTACTAGCTGAGTGACCTTGGGCAAACTGAGCCGCAGCGTCCTCATCAGTGAAATGGGGCATTGAGATAACACGTGGCAGACGCCAGGCCTGTGCTGTGACAGAGGAGTGTTTCCCCCACCCTGCCTCCCGCTCTGCACCTACCATGAGAAGCCCCTTGTAGGCATAGACGATGCCGAGCCAGATGGTCATGTGGGTGTTCTCACAGTGCTCCAGGAGGGGGCGGATGGAGATATCCCGTCCTGCTGGGTCCGGCTGTGCAGAGAGAAAACAGAAACCCAGGGATGGCACTGGGCACCCTTCCAGCAGCCGGGGCCCTGCCTGACAGCCCTCCCCCCCCCATGAGCCACAGCCAGTGCCGTTGTCCAGGGGGCCTTTCGAACCCCACTTCTGTGTCCCTGCCTCTGTGTCCCCACAGGGCTCCCATGGGGCTCAGGCCTCAGTTAGCATTGACTGCTTTCTGTTTGTTGGTCATGATTCAGCCCTGTGCTCAAGCTATCTGCATTCTTGAGACCGAGCTCCTGAGCTATAATAGGGACTGGGGCATTTTGTGTCCCTAGAGCCTAGCACAAGACCTGGCCCAGAGCAGGCACCTATAACGTTTGTTGAAAGAGTGAGGATGAGAAGAAGCACAAAGTTAGGTCAGGAGGCCTTCAGGTGTCTCTGGGACTAGCTTGGGTCGCCGGAGATACAGTGTCTATTGGCTGGATCAAGCATGGGGCCTGCCAAGCTTTCTGAGGAGAACTTCTTGGCTACCACCCCTATTAAGGGAGCAGTAGTGAAAGTCATGTTATGTACTGCATGACGCATGCGGGGCCAGAGGTAATCTGGCAAGGAGTGGGCACCTGACCCTAGGCAGCCAATCCAGATGCTGGTCAGAGACGTATGCGGTTTCCTAGGACAGAGTGCTTGCTCTGCCCAAACCGGGGTGGTAGAGAGACTCTTACCCACGCACAGGAATTAGAACTGGGAAACTCTGGGAGAGAATCAGGCAGGTGGTGACAAGAGGAGAGAAAGACACTCAGGGAATGAAAAAATATATACTGTATATTTTTCCTGTACCGTGTGAGAGGAAGTCGCGACATTCTGATCCTTTACCCCTACATAGCTAGTATTTCCTAAGAACCAGGAGATTCTCTTACAAAACCACACACACCAAATTCAGGAAATTTAACATTGATACAGCATATTATCTACTGTACTATCCATTTTCAAGTTTCTCCAGTTGGCCTAATCATGTCCTTTAAAGCAATTGTGGTTTTTCCAAAGCAGGATCCAAACGGGGACCGTGTATTACATTTACCTGTCATGTCTTTAGTCTCCTTTAATCTCAAACTGTTCCTCCACCTACTTTGGTTGTTCATGTCATTGATGCTTCTGAAGTCTGCAGTTTAGTTATTTTGTAGAATGCCCCTCAGTTAGGTTTGTCTGAATGTGTTTTCATGATTGGCTTCAGCGTATGCATTCTTGGCAGGAATCCTACGTAAGTGATGTTTTGGCCTCCTCAGTGCTTCACTTCAGGGACTCTTGATGGCATTTTGTCCCATTATTGGTGATGTTAACTGTGATTGTTTGGTTGAGATGATGTCTGCCAGATCTCTCCACTTCAAAGGTACCATTTCCCCCTTGTAATTAATAAATAATCTGTGGGAGATACTTTGAGACTGTGTGAGTATCCTGTTCCCCCACAAACATTAACTCAGTGGTTTCGGCATCCATTGATGATTCCTACCTGAGTCACATTACGTTGGTGGCTGCAAACCGGTGATTTTCTAACTCTATCATTCCATTTAGATACTTGGCATTCTACTGTAAATAAGATCTTCCCTTTCCTCTCACTTATTTAAGTATATCACTATGGACTTGTGGGTTCCTTTTTAGTTGTGTTTTATAATCTATTAATATGATTATTCATTTTGATGCTCCATTTTCCCCCCTCCCAGATTTGGCCAATGGAAAACCCCTTCATGCTGCTTTCTGTGTTTTTTCAATGTGTCCCCATAATTTTTTGGAGCACTTTCCCACTTCTTGGCACAAGATGTTCCAGGCTCTCCTTGTAGTTTCCTTGCCCCAGCCTTGGAATCAGCCATTTCTTTTTTAGTGGAGGATGGTATATAGAAGATTTGGGCATTAGATGTGCTTGCTCACTGTTTCTGGAGTATCATTACTTCTAGGTGCTTTATTCCATCCATCCATCCATCCATCTGTCCGTCCATCCATCCATGTACTTATCATCATTCTATCTCTATCTATCTCTCTGTCATCTATCTATAAATTCCAACACCACGGGGTTCTTGCTTGCCTCCCCTAGTCCACATTTACATCTTTCTTCTCCCACAGTGGGATCCCTGGTTTCCAACAACATCAAAAGAGTCACTCATTTGCTCAAACATACAAATAGACACAAAATAGCTCCAGAATTGCTACATCCGTACACTACCAACAAATTTATTAAGTAAAGTTGAAGATTTCTTTGCAAATCTGTTTCCCTTTAGAACAGATTCCACTGAGGGCACCTCATCCAAGAACTGTGTTCAGGAGATTGTGCTGTTGAGGCCCAGGGTAAAGCCTCAGGCCTGAGGGGAAGGAGGAGGCATTTCCAGGGTCAGTCAGGGAGAAGAAGGAGCACTTTGCTGGAATCCAGCGATATGAGAGTCAGGCCTTAGGCAGGTGGGGGATGGAAATCCTATTTCTTTTGGCCCTGCTCTCTAGGTCTAGCCTTTGAGGCAGGCAATGGCCTGGGCACTTGTGAGTTGGCGAAAGATGGTGCTCCCACATGGGAGTGGTGGGGCCTGTGAGCTCAGGGCATTTTGTAACCAAATCATCCAGTTGCATGCCCTCTCAGGCTTGATTTTCCTTTTGTTGTCCTAAGCCACAGAAAGCCTTAGCTTAGCCTCTATGATTCCATGGTCACTGAGTGCACACATAGGCTGGAGTGCTAGAGAGGAGAGGAGGGTTTCCTGAGGTCTCTGCAATGGTGGCAGTGGGTACTAATGCAAGACCCCAGGGGCAGTGGGTACTAGTGCAAGACCCCAGGGGAAGCTAATCTATAGGAACCATAGTCAGAGCATCTGGGGCTGGAGATCTCCCCTCCCCTGAGACCCACCCTGAGCTGTACTAGATTCTTCCAAGGGTGATGGGAGTTTCCTGATGTCCTTTCATTGTTTAATGGAGGAGACTGAGAAAGGACGTGGTCCCAAGGTCAACAGTGACTTTGTGGCAGAACGTGGGTTTCTCTCATATCTGACAACCAAGCAGACGTCAGAATGTGGTAGCACAGGCCCATTATGGTCATGCATGAATAGCCAACCCATTAATGATGATTGTGTCTGTTGTTCTACAATGAAAGGCAACAATTTATGATGGACTCTTAGATTCTCTGGGTAGAGGACTGATTCTCCCATACACCTTTGTTCAATGTAGTGAAAACTCTCTATTTGCAGGAGACTGACAATGGTTGTCTGGCTTATATACATACCCCAGTGACAGAGGGCCCGTCTCTCCACTCTCGGTGAGATAGTTGCACAGTTCTTTTATGAACCAGAACCTTCTCCTCCTGTGCCTCCACCCATTGGTCTTTCCTCTGGGGCTCCCTCGCCAGAATGCTCCCAAGCTCTCTCTTTGAGTCTGCACACACTTCCTCAGGAAGGGGAGAGCTGCAGTGAAGGTACACATCACCTCCCCCACCAAGTCGACCTGGTCCTTTAATCTGCTTGAGTTTACCATTGATCCGCAGGCCTAGACTTGAGCTCCACACTCCAGGGGGTACCAAGCAAGTCCGCCTGTGCTCTGACTCCAGATCTCCTTGGTTCCCTAAGTAACTACCTTCCACTGGTGATTCGAATGTTCCTTAAGGTTGACTAAGATCCCACCAGGTAATTTTCAATCCAACTGCTGCTAGCTCTGTCTTCTCCTTTCTTCAGATGACATTCTAGCCCAGCTCCCTTTTACCTTGTTAAGAAGTCCCCACCCTCCCCCCACATTGCCCTCCTGGTCTGCTCTGACCTTTGTGAATCCTGAAATCCTACTTCTTACGTCTGGTCTTTCAGTCCCCCATCCATCTCAGTAAGCGTAAGTGCAGCCTCCGCTGCAGAGCTGGGAGGGCAGCAGAAAACCAAGGGCCTGCCGAGCGTTCAGAGAAGGTTGGCAGAGATGCTTCTACCCCATCTCCCAGTGCACGGGCACTGATGCAGAAATAAGCCTCAACACCCTCCTGGTCATGAACGTCACCCTCACACAGCCCCAGGTCTGTGCACTCTGGACACGGATCAGAGTGGCAGGGTTTGGGGTGGTTTTAGGAGTGATGGCACTCAGATTCAGGTCGGGGAGTGGGGAGTCTGAATAAAGTTAAAAGACCCCCGCATTGAATCTCAGAGCAAACTGTAAGAGCCATGCCTCTTACTCCTTCCTTTTGTCTAATCTGTTCTGATCGTGCCTGGACTGGAATTCAGAGTGGTGTGAGCAGCCACATCCAGGAAGAGATGGGCCTGACCCTACAACAGCAGGGGGCGGGGAACCCAGCCACTACCTGAGCGCCTACATGGAGTCATTGTCGTGCACCAAAACGCCGCTAGAGGGCGCCAAAGAACCGTGCGCAGAGTCCCACGGGGCAGGCTGGGGACACAGAGCTACTCCTGTGGCTTGATGGGGCTGTAAGTGGCCAAGTCCTCAGCAGCATCCTGTGCTATTCTAGAAGGCACCCACTCGCCTTAAAAGAGGTCAGATTTCCAGGCACCATGGAGGAACCCCCCAGCCTCCTTCTGGGGCAGTGGGTACGGGGGTGTAGTGGGGGGTACTATTGAGGGTTTGGAGGGCCCAGGCTGTACTTGTGCAGGGCACTCACGCTGCTCCCACTGTGGGCCGGCCATGCAGCCCAGGGCCAGGGAATACAGGGCACTGACCCCTGCAAACGCCATGCTGGACTCTCACATCAGGGTCTGAGCCAGGATTTCAGCCCCACTTCTCCATGCAGCTGTGGACTACAGCATCTCCATCAGCCAAAAAATGTTTCCTTGGCTCTGGATACTGGCCTACAAGAACTTTCACAACTGGCTTTTTTTCTCTTCTTTTTCTTCCTCACTTGCTGCTCACCCGGGCAATTACCAAAGTAATCATTCATTCAGTACATAACTATCAAACACTACCACTTGCCAGGTACTGTTCTAGGCACGGGGAAAGCAGCAGTCACCAGGACTGACAAGAGCCCTGTCCTCATGGCTCGCTTCCACTCTACTACGACCAGGATAATTCCATGAGAGGTGGCCTCAGAGAGAGAGCGGGTGGACCTCACCAGTAACAGCCGCCCTGAGAGCATGAGTGACAATGATGTACTAGTTGCTAAGCTGCAAGCCTCATAAGACTCCAACAAGGTGTTGCACTCATTTTACAGATGAAGAAACCAAGGGACAGAGAGGTTAAGTAACTTGCCCCAAATCTCCAGCTAGTAAGTGTCAGAGCTGAAATTTAAACCCAGGTCTATCTGACTCCCAAACCACTGTTCTTCCCTCCCTCACCGTGTGCTCTCCCCCACCTGCCTTGCCTCTCTCAAGCATCCTGTCAAATTCAGAGGCGACAGTGCGTATAAACCTGCTCTATGAACTGTGAGGTGCTGTGAGGTGCTGCTCATGGGAGGAATGCCTTAATTGCTAAACGTTCGATAGAGGCCTCCCCTGAAGCCCTGGAGCTCTGTGAAGGCTGTGCGGCGATGCTGCAAGCTGAATTCAAGCTAATAAAGTGCTCTTCCTGCCTGACTGAGGGGCGCAGTGTCCAGCAGAGCGGCCACGCTGGAGGCCTGCAAGTGCTCACACCTGACTCCTGGCCCATCAGCTGCTCAGCGGGAGGCATGCAGAAACTGCTGGGGGAAAGCCTCCCCCATCTGTGCAGCGAAAGGAGAGCAGCTGGCCTGAGTGTCCCTCTGCACCATGTAATTCTTCACAATGTAGGTCAGTGGCCCCTGCAAACATTCTGGTTTGTCAGGCCGTACAAAGGCACAGGCAGGGGGTCTGCGCATGGGTTGAGGCATTGAGGCCCGAAAGGTCAGAGGCCTCGGTCCTGATATAGACTTGCTGGGTGACCTTGGGTAAGTCCCCACCCTTTGCTAGACCCCAGTTACCCACTGGCAGAATGAGCCCATGGGTAATTTACGGTATAGTTCATGTGAGCCTGACTCATGGAAAGACGACTGTTTCTGTCCTACATTCACTCATTCATAATTGACTCGGTCAATATTTCTCATATGCCTACTGTGTGCCATGCACCTTGCTTGATGCTGGGGCCCAGGTATATGGGACGGGTAGGAGGCTTGCCATCCTGGAGCGTGCAGTCTGTTGGAGGGCACAGAATGTTGACAATCCACATGGCGCAGCTATGAGTAGAGTGGTGACATGTGTTCCTAAAGAGAGGTACGAGGCGCTTTGAGGAGTGCTGGCAGGGGGACCTACTTCAGATCAGGTAGGCTGGGAAGGCTCTTCTGAAGTGGTGACATGTAGCCTGAGACATGAACGCTGAGCAGGACCTGTCATGTGCGAATCTAGGGGGACAGCATTTCTAGGTGGGGGAACAGCAAGGAGGAAGAAGCTGAAATGGCACAGACTTTGGCATATTTTAGGAAACAAAAGGAGGCCAGTGTGGCTGGATGTAATAAGTGAAGGCCAGCACACAAACCACCGAGGGAGCTTGTTAACAGGCTGACCAGGGCAGCAGGTCTGGATGCTGCAGTTCTGACATGCTCCTAGGTGACGCTGAGGCTGCCGGTCCAGGGAGCGCCCATTGGGTAGCAAGGCCGTGAAGGTCCTTAAACCCCAGAGTGACATTTGGCCTTCACGTTAGCAGATCTTTGGTTGAGAATGAAGACTCCTTGGTCACTCACACGCCTCTGACACAGAGTGACAGCTTAGCACAAGGGCAGACTTGACACTGCTTGTCTGTGTGTTCTGACTGTGGACTAGACCCTGTGTGTCTGTGTCCTGCGTGGGGCTGGCCAGGGCAGTCAGGGCTGGGCAGGGATTCAATCCAGGCAGGGAGACGGGGAGTCTGGATGGAGGGCACGAAGGGGGCCATGGGTGTCCCCTGTGCCCACGGGCCTCTTGGCTCTGGTCCCATGGACATTTTATGCTGCCACTGCTTGGGTGACTCAGGTTCTCAAGCCCCACCTGGCCAGTGCTTCTTTGAAGGAGGGTTGCTTTCCACCTTCTGACTAGTTCCCGGAAGCTGGCTCTCAGAACCTTCCCCCTGGGCCATTCCTTCTTCTTCTTTTTTTAAATTTCAAATGTGAGTTTTTGAAATATATGGTAAAATTGATAGGTGAGTATATATGTGTATAGAAATGAGTTTGAGTGTGTTGGTTGGGGAGGGGGGACGATGTCTCACCTTTTGGGCTGCATTTCAGAGGTTTGAGACGCTTCTCTATTCCTGGGAAGGCAAGTAAGTTGACACCGCCTCTTTTGGGGGAGATGGGGGAGGGTCCCATGAAGGAAGCCTGGGCAGGGGGAGGAGAGGGCACTTGGTTTGGAACCAAAGCCCATCAATCGCCAACTGTGGGACTTTGAACACTACTCTAAACCGTTCTGAGTTATGATTTCCTCCTCTGTAACCTCCCAGCGTTTGGCAAGATGATCAAAGGAAGTAACTGGTGTGTTTAGCAGGCTTTAGAGACTGGAAGACCTGCTCTTTCTGTGTAAACTGGCACCATTATCTCCAACTGCAGAGAGTCACAGAGTGCTGGAGCCTGGAGGAACCTTCCTGATTCCTCCGGGGCTGGGCTGCTTATCTCAATAGCAGCAGCCCCACATCTCTGAGGCAGCAAAGCTGAAAGCTGTCATTTCGAGGTAAGGCTTTTCTTTTTTTTAAAATGTTTGATTACAAGTTTGGGTGAATGTTTCCAGAATCCCAGCTCTGGAAGGGACCTGTGAGATCACCCCCCAGACTTTCTCAACAGAGGCACTTCTGGCATTGTTTTCTTTGGAGGGGGGTGTGGTTCTTTGTTGGAAGGGACCGTCCTGTTCAGTGCAGGGCACTCAGGACCCCTGGCATTGGGCACTAAACACTAGGAATGTCCTCTAGTCACTGTGACAGCACAAATTTCCCTCCCTGATTCCCCATTTCCTAATACTAAGAGGATTATGCATTAGTCCAATTCCTCTTTTTACAGGTAGAGAAACTGAGGCCTGGCAAAGGACTCATAGCAAGTGGGTGACCGAGTGGAGACCCAGATGCAGGTGTCCTGATCTGGTCCCAGGCCCTGGACCATGATTCAGGTTGGCGCAGGAGGGGCCAGCCTCGTGGGCTGCTCACCAGCCAACATTTATCAAGACTTACAGTTCACGGGTCTTGGGCACTGACTCATCAGCCCCCTGGAGCAGGAGGAGGGCAGGCCTCTGGCTTTTGGACGTATCCAATTTGCTGGTGCTGTGCACCCTTGCTCAGGTCCACCTGGGGCAGCTTCCAGAGCAGCAGGCATGGGCCCAGAGCCACCTGCCTGATGCCTGCTGTGGAGAGGTGGCCGGGCCCTGGCTGAGGAGGGCAAGGAACCCAGGCCCAGCAACAGGACCCCAGTGGGCCAGCAAGAACCCTGTCTGGTCCTATTCAGGGAGTCATCTTGAGTTTGACCTTGGAATCTAGCAGGAAATTCTGTGGTTGTATAAGGGTCATAGCTGGGGTGGGAATCGTCTTGGGGAAGTTAAGGGCTGACAAACACCCTAATAGGTCCTAACATTTCTAGCCCTTTGTGGCTCATAAATGTGTTCATATTAGGATTTCTCTTTCTCTCTTGGATTTTTTACTTCAGGGCAGTCTGCAAGAGCGAGGGATTTTATACCTATGTTACAGGTGAGGAAACAGACTCAGAGAGGACAAGAGACTTGCTTAAGGTGACACAGTAAGTCAGAGGCAACGTCAAGGCAGACCTTATTCCTGCAAAGCAGGGGAGGGGGGCACATCTCAGCTTCTTTTGTCATTCCCTGCAGTCCGGCTCTGCTCGCCTCCCTGTGGAGGTGGGCCTTCCCTAGCCTCTGGCAAGCCCAGAACAGGAAAAGCTCACAGGTATTGCCCATTTCATCCAAAGCCAAGAGGTGCAGGGTCATGGGGGGCTTTCACAAGGCACATTGTGAATGGGCAACCCCACTGCTGCTTCCTGGGTGTCAGCTTCGTGGTCTGAAGCCCCTGCCAGGCAAGGGGGTGGTGGCCTCATGCACTTTTCAGGGAGCCTGACCGTCCTGGGTCATGAGAGGACAGTGCCCACACGTGTACTTCCCCAGATAAAATGACGACCCAATGACTGGGGACAGAGAGAGTCCTCGAGAGTCGCTAGGATGGTGGGGTACCAGGGGGAGCGTCTTCTCTTGGCTCTAGAGCAGAGAGACACTCGTGGTCCTCGCTGGTGTGTGGTCATAGGTATTTCACTGACCTACATGGTGTTTACAATGTCTAGATTTCACAGTATTTCAAACAAGTGATTTCATGTGAACAGCCGATTCCCGGCTTCGTTTGGAACCGAGACCTGGGTGGCACAGGGCCTGCCTCATGAGTGTGGCACGTCTGCCACCGTCCCAGGTCTGGGCCGCCTGGCCAGCGTGTCTCCAGTCCTTGCTCCAGAGTCAAGCGAATGCTTGGAAGAGCTTCTCATTCTAAGGACATTTTTGAAGTAAGTGTGACACCTGTTCTTTCTTCAGTTGGTAAAAGAACCGGGGAGAGACTAAGCGGTGACTGAAAAGAGCTGACATGCGTGAGGACGGCACCCAATTGTACTTCAGTGTCGGAGAAAATGCAGCTGGGTGAGAATTCCCTTCAGGGACGGCCACCACTTTGGTGGAAAGTGCCAGCTCTGGAAGGGGAGTGCCATGGGCACCAACCGTTCTGAGGAGGCCAAACGCACTGCAGGAGCCAGGAGAGGGAGGAGGGAGGAGAGAATCCAGAGGAGAGAGAGGAGAGAGGCAGGGGGAAGGAGAGATGCTGGTTGGGCCACCGGTTACTTCCCCCACAGACTTCCACACCTTCTGGAACTTCTGCTAAAACTCAGGAAATGCTTTGATGGGCAACAGGGAAAGGCTGGTGAACCTGGCACAGGGTCTGAGACTTGCCATGGGGTAGAAGAGAGATGGTCTCTGTGAACCAGGGGCAGTTGGGCACCAGAGGAGCTGAAGAGAAGGGAAACTGCCTCTAAAAAGGCCTGGGAAAGGGTGAAAACCGCCAGCAGGCTCAGGACATCCCCAGGCCTCCCCACCTTGGGGGTTTGAGGCCATTCTTCCCGATCTCCAGCTGAGAGTGGGATGTGGAGAGATGTGGGCTAACTACTCACATGGTCATCTGGTTTTTGTAGAAACAGCGTTACTGGGTGGAAATGTCTGCTGACCAACCTTTGGCAAGCAAGCCCCTTCCCCTCTGAGGTCCCTCGAGAACCAACATTCAGTGATTCCCTGGTGGCAACACCAGATGGACAGCAGATGTCCCCCAGGCTCAGCTAACTGGAGTTTGGTTTGCAACCATCCGCCTCAACAGGCCCAGGATGCCCGGACCCCTCCTGCCCCAACCTGGTTGACAGAAATCTGCAGGACCGTTTCCCAGGGACATGTGGGAGTGACTATGGCTAAACTGCCTGCAACCTGAGAGCAGAAGCAGGCTTTCTCTTGCAGCCCTGGGACCAGCCTGACCCCCACACACCTGGCTGTCTGCCCCGCAGGCAGAGACAGGAGGGCCCTATGGTGGGGCCTTTGGTAAGGCCCTGGGGGCCATGATCCTGGCAGGCAGGGGATGAATAGAACAACGAAAGAAGAGCAGAGAGACACAAAAGGGGCTGAAGACAAGAGAAACTCATGTCCCTCAGATGCCGACAGGATACAGTAAAATTCTGAGATGTAAGATAAACCCTAAGAATAAACAAAAGCAAGAGTTTAACAAAGGAACATTGGGTCCCTCTGTGATTGGACCCCACATATCCATCCAGCCTAGACTCCCATAACCAACCTCATCCATGGCTGTTGACTCCCATAACCAACCTCATCCGTCCCTTTCCCTCCTGGCCCTTTACTCTGCTGTGCCCTGGTCTTGGGAGGCCCTTTCTTACACCACACCCATTCCTCCATCTTTGAAATCTGCCCCGGTCCTCTCTCCCCACCCCTGTGAGGCCTTTATACTTCCTGCCTCTCTCTTTGGGGACAACCATTGCCTCCTGTTGGAGACCTCGGTGTCCGACTTCTCGCTCTTCCTCTCTCATCAACTCCACCATCTCCTCCGCCTCTTGTACTTCCTCCGTACCCCCCACGCTTACTGGCCGTTTACTGTGTGCTGGATTCTGGGCTAAGCATATCACACACGCTGTCCATTTCATCCCAACAGTCACCACAGGAGTGGGCTTTAATACAACCCCCCCATTTTCAGGGGTGTTCAGTGAAGCTCAGAATGGCTGAGTAACGTGCTCAAGGTAACACAGGCGTTCAGTGACAGAGCTGGGACTTGAACCCAGGTCTGCCTAACTCTCCAAACCTTGGCTTTGAACCACAAATCCAGAACTACCCACCTTTGGACTCCCCCCCAGCCCAGACCTCAAGGCAGTTGAGCTGGCCCTGCTCAGCCTGGCCTGGCCATGTCCATGCTGTGTCTCCCATCACCCTCTCACGGGGGCTGCTGCTAACTTAGTGCACGGCCTGGCTGCTGATTCACGGCGACTCCCTGCTGTCAAGTCCAAGCCCAGCTTGGTGTGCAATGGGAGGTGACAGAACTAGGGTGCGAAGATGCTCTAAATCAGGTTGGAGCATGTGGGATCTTAGACAGAGCTGCTGTACTCCACCACTGCTGTGCACTCAATTTATGGTTTTCAGTGTTATTAAATCTGCCTAATAACCCTAGGAGTTTAGTAGGGCCATCAGCCTTGTTGCCATTTTGCATAGAGAACACTGAGCCCAGGAATAGGTGGTAACTCAACCCAGGGCACACAGCCCAAGGAGCTGGCACTTAAGTCCGGTGTCTTGACTCCTAGCCCAGGGCCCTTTTTATTGTTCGATGTCCTCCCTGGAACTCTGGCTGATTCTGGGAGTCCCAGCTCACCAAAGAGCAAGGAAGCTGGCTGCCTGGATGAGCCTCAAGTGTTCCCTCTCGTGTTCCTTGCTGCAAATTTGGTTGAAAGGCAGCAGGTCGACACTGCTGTGCCCTGATGTAATGAACAGCCACTGGCCTTGCCTCTGAACAAGCACTCTGACCCAGGTCTGTCCCGTGCTCCCTCTGAGCCCCAGGTTCGCTGAGAAATGCTGGAGTCACCTGTTCTAAGCATTGAGCAAGAACCTGGAAGACAAAAGACTACACAGTCCAGACACACACATGCCTGAGGTAATGCATGCGAGAATAATGCATGCATTTCATTTCCCTGTTGTAATTCAGGGAGGCAAGTGGGTTGGGAGCCCCAAAAGTGCAGTGTCGCAAAGACTGCTCTAAAATAGGAAGCTGTAATTGGTACTGCTGCCACCGATGGCCGCGTGCGGGAGTCCCTGGGCAGACAGAGGCCCCGAGGGAGCGTCCATGTCCCCTTCTTCACTTGGCAGCGAGACCCATTTTTCTGGACCAGTTTCCTTCTGCCCTGCCAGTGTTTTCTCCTCTGCACCAATGATGAAGTTTCTAGCGTGAACCCGATGCTCCAATATATTATAACTTCAAAGTGTTCTCAACTCATCTCACACATATTCATTAGCAACAAATACCGGGGTGCCAAAAACTTGTATACAAGCGGACACTTTGGTCAATGTTGCTCAAGCAGTAGTTCGCCATAATCAGAAGTGTCTGGACGCTGATGGTAACCACTTTGAGCACCTCTTGTAATTGCAGAAGTCAAACATGACTTGTATTCATCTTTTGTTATTGGTATATATTGAGTATTACAATCTTACTACAGTTTTCCTTGCTTAAAATGAATGTGTATACATTTTTTTTGGCACCCTCTGTATGTCTTCTGAGGTCACACTATTCCACGATTCTATTTTGTACAAAATCACACAACTTTTGGGCTTGAAGAGACTCAAACACCTTCTTTCACTTCCCTTCCTTAGTGTGCAGTTCCTGCCAAGAGCTTGTCCCATTTTTCCATGCACACCTCTGCTGATGAGACACTCACTACCTCCTAAGGAAGCCAGCCCTAAGCTGAAATCTGTATCCCCAGAACTTCCCCCACTGCTCCCGGGCTCTGCCTCCTGGGACCCTGCAGGTTACGGCTCCTCTTTTGGCCCCAGGACAGTCCCTCTGAAGCTTAGAGACAGTGATTGTGTCCCTCTGAGCCTTCTCTTTGCTGGGCTACCAACCCTTCCTACGTGGCACACTTTCTTATTCTTCTCCCATCCCGGCCACACTTCATCTTGTCACTGTCTCCATAGGGGATCTGAATAGGGCAAGAGTGTTGTCCTCGCACCTCGCCCAGAGCCCTACTCGCCTAGGGCCGTCCCCTGAGTTTGTATTGTTTATTTTGCAGCCAAACCACATCGCGGAGCTTGGCCATCCACATTGTCATGGTCCACATTTAAGGGAATATTGTGCCTGGGAGACACGGAGATACACACACACACACACTCACACACACACACGTGGTGTTCCAGGGATATAAGGGACTATATATCCTATGATGCAGAACTCCTGAGAGTTCCCTCTGCTGTCTAGGAGAAATGCCCTGGTGGCTTCCCTGTCGTCCCTGATGATACTTCAGGGTCTCCTTTTCCATGCAGGATGTGCTACCTAGTGTGCAATTCCAAAAATAGTCTATCGAAGGCTCCTGGTAGGTGGCCTTAATCATCTCACCAAACAAACAAATAAATAAATAAATTTAAAATAACACGTAAATGAGAGGAGGGGAGCTGGCAATCCAGAGACAAGATAGGGTTGGGGGAATAAGAACAGGAATGTAAATTTAAGGAGACTTGAAGTTGTGCGTTTTTTCTAAGAACCAAAGAATACGACATGGCTTTGGCACAGCAAAAAGTAAGCATGTAACTGCCTCGAATGTTAACTTAGCATTTTTCACATATATTAAGTGGGTGCAAAAGTAATTGTTAAAAACAATTGCAAAAGCTGCAATTACTTTTGCACTAACCCAATATAATCACATGTGCTCCATAACAATCCCATGCAAGGTAGAACAGGAAGTATCAGCCCCATTTTACAGATAATGAAACCGAGGCTCAGAGAGGTTCAGTGGACCTACCAAAGGGAATGAAGGAGTGGCAGAAGCTGGCGCTCCCCTGACAACCCATCTGCTCGCTCACACAGAGCTCTCAGCCCTTTTACAGTTAGGTGGGGGTCACATGACTAATTCTGGCCAATGGGTTGTAGAAAGAAGTGATCTTTGACCCTGGTGGGCTGACGTCTAGAGGAGCTGTCACAAGATCAGCGTGCTGCCTTGTACTGAGGCCCAGATCACTGAGCTGCCTCGTGGAAGATGGTGCCCCTGGAGACTGCCTGGATTCATAGGTGGGCTTTGTATAAGAGAGAAACAGACCTCTGAAGCACTTCGCTACTGAGATTTAGGGGTTCGTCATTACTGCAGCCTAGCCCAGACTATCCTGACTAATACAGAAGGCCAATTACGTTTGTTTTTATGTTATCACGTCAGGCACCATGCTAAGGATTTTGCAATACTTGAAGCTGTGAGAAGATGCTTATTCTTTCTCTTTTACTGTACGGGGAAAATGGAAACACAGAGAAGTGAAGCTGCTTGCCCAGGGAGACAGAGCCACTAGGGTGTGGACCTGGGACCCGAATCTGGGTCTATCTGACTGGAAAGCCTCAATGAACTCTGGTGATTTGCAGAAACAGATGGCTATTGTGTTCCAACACCCCGTTGGGCTAAATGCTTCCTTTGAAGATGGAAGATTGCACAGATTGCTTTTCTCATTCAGATTTTATGCCTGAGTAAAATCCTTGTGCTCTGATTTATTATAGCAACACTGATTTTCCAATTTTAAGACAACAATGCAGCTTGAAATAAAATGGGAAGAAAACACTGAAACATTTGAAACCTTGGGTTTAGATCCTTATTATGTCTTACTTGAACCGTTCAGGGCCCGCCTCATTTTCCCCTCCTGCCTCCAGTCTCTCGCATTCCAATCGCCTGTGAGAACCAGCTGTCTAAAACAAAGTCTAAGCACACTCCCTTCTGCTCAAAACCCACCAAGACGCCTCACCCCCTCCAGCAGCACTTCCTAAATTATATTCCTCAGAATATGTCAATGTAAACATGCACCATGAAAAATGGCTCCATGCCCAAAGAAGTTTTGGAAAGGCTAATAAAAATGTTTTATTATTAAAAATTAAAAATTTTAATCAAAATATTAACACTGCAGGACTTTTCAGAGCCTTTGATATGCTAAAGCCCATGGTACATTTCTAAGAGGCAGATACGTAGTTCCTGGGACTTCTTAAACTTTTGGACCATGAAATCCCCCCCATTCTCTTTTATCTTGGGACAGCTAATGGGATTCATATCCTATGTCATATACTTTGGGACGATGTTGGCTTTTAGGATAAAGTCTGAAATTCTCAACCTAACATTCAAGTCCTGCCAGGATCTGGTCGCAGGTCCCCTCCAATCTCATCTCACAATCCCCTATCTCCATCTACCCCAGGTTCACTCCTCCCCAATCCTCCACCCCTCATATCTGCCTGTTTATCATATCACTCAGTCCTAGTTTGTGGGTTTCTCTGAGCTGTGACCTAGAGAGAGAACAAGGGTTGAGGAACAATGTCAGAAACTTAACACAATGCAGCCGCTATTCGGAAGAATGTTAAAAACACTCTATTAGTGACGTGGCTGAGATGAAAATGGAAATGATGATTGCGCGACTAATTGAAAGCCATGTGTTTACCGAGGCTCAAAGAATCCCTTTTAGAAACGGAGACTAGGCCTGTGTATGCCAATGAACAAGGCAAAATGGGTGCACACTGGAAACAAAAAGCACCAAGATATGCTGGGCAGAACCAAAGATATCAACGTAATTAATAAAGTAATTAACATGCACAGGAAATGCAAAAGCTGCCAGGAGGCTGATAAGAGAGGGTTATTAAAAAAGAATGAGCAGTATAGCAGAGAAGTGAAATGAAGTTTTGCCTTTCTTTTTTATCATGGACCCCAAAATACTCTATGAGTAATAAATAGGCCTTGACTTACTGCAAAAATACCAGTGAGGCTGGGGCCAAAATTTGCTGTTGACCCTCTCCATGGCAAAATAAACAGACCAAGCAATCAATCAGCCCACCAGTCACTGAGACTGTGGGGAGGTGCCTAGTCTAGAATGGGAGACGCACACCTGGTGATATGGTTGATGGCATGGTGGTTAAAGATGCCAGCCTTGGGGACTAGACTGTCTGAGCTCTAGCCTCAGCTCTGCCATTCACAAATGATGAAACCTGCAGCAGCTATTTAACCTCATTCTTGCCATCTGTAAAATGGGCCGAATGTAGTACCTCCTCGTAGGACTGAGGATTGAATGGGCTAATATGTACGAAGCCCCTAGATCAGTGCCGGGCCCGAGTGAATGGCTCAGGGTCAGCTGTTACTATTATTACCCACCACCCTATGGCAATCTACCCAAGAAAAAGCTCCCTGATAACATACGTTCTGGAAGTGTTTCAAAGGATTCATGAAGAAAGGCAGATGAAACTCGTGTCCCCTCATGTTGTTTGTGCTGTGTTGCTTCCCAGGGCCTTCAGAGGAAGGGCAGGAAGGTAGAAACAGGCATCCAATAACTGGTTTAAACTGGTAACTCATCCTCTGTCACCTCCCTGGCTCTGGGATTTTGGGTAAGTCTGTGACTCGGCTTCCCCTCAGAGAGAAGCGGGATCTGTTTAGGTGATTTCTTAGGTCACTTCAAGCTCTGAAACTAGTGGCACAGATATGTGATTGTTAAGAGAGCAAAAGTGACCCTCCTTGGAGGCTCCTTTTCTTTCTCTTCCTCCTTGGCGGTCTTCCAGCTCTATTCCTGGCACCAAGGTCCTCCTGGGCCCTTGGGCTGGAAGCTGCCGTCAGGGGGCTACTGTGTCTCCCTTATCAACATGTCCACTTGCCCTGAGCCTTGGGGCCGGTACCTCTGCCGTCTCACCACCAGGACACCTTGGCTCCTCTTCTTGGGACGTGTGCTCTCTGGCCTTCGTGGTACCACCTCCCCAGCGTGTCCCTCCCTCAGAGACGTCTGTCTTCTCACCCCCATTTTTCTCCCTTCCTCGAATTTTTCTGAAAACCTTTTTTTCAAACATACAGAAAAGCTGAATAGTACAATGAACACATGTGCACCCTTCTCCAGGAGTCAACAATTGCTAACATTTTGCCATATCTGCGCTCTCTTCTCTCTCTCTCCCTCCACACACACACACACACACACACACACACACACACACACACAGACAGACACACACATGTCCCCACCCCCAAATCATGTGAAAAGACATTTCAGATTCCATGACACTTCAGCGGGAATGAGTGTATATTCTTACATAACCACAGTATTATCATACCTAAGAAAAGCAACAATAACTCTGTAAAGAGCTCGGTATGTTGTTTGGCTGCTGAAATGCCGTTAATGGCTCCCGTCTGCTTCCAGGTTAAAGTCCAAGCACCTCCCTCTAGCCTTGAACCGACTTTCCATCCACAGGCAGCCAGACTGGGCTGATTCTTAAACATTTCCCCAGACACACCCTACACGTTCCTGCTCAAGGATTTTCCTCCACCTGGAATGCCACTGCCTCCAATATCTTCTCCTTGAAGTTTTGCCCATTATTTAAAGCTCAGCTCAAATTCTGTGTTGTCCTAGCAACCTTCTAAGGTCTTTCTCGAGGAAATGCATCTTTCTTTCCACATCTCTACAACATGTGGGAAGTTAGTATGATGACGTGTGTCTTATGGGGAAGAACAGAGACAAAAGACTTACGAGAAATAGAACTAATCCCCCATCAAACTGTGCCTGAAGTCCACATTATCTCCGGACCTTTCCAGGATGCCAATACATCCCCTCTCCTGTGCATCCAGTTTGAGTCACTTGGAACCAAAAACATCCTAATGAATGCTGTAGGGATTAAGGCTGACAATCCTTTATCCTTCAAAGGCTGGAAAGCAACAGTAGAAAAACACAGCACATTACGCACCAGTTGCACTGGACACTTGCTGCCCCCGCCTCCTACCCTTGCTTGGAAAGCTCCTCACTTGGAATGCCCTCAGGTACCCTTTTCTGTTGTTGTTTTTTTAAAAATTGAGATAACAAAATCCATCATTTTAACCGTTTTGAAGTGTACAATCAGTGGTTATTTTTCAGTATAGTTACAATGTTGTTCAACAATCACTACTATCTAATTCCATCACATCATTTTCATCACTTCAAAAAGAAACCCCGTTCTTTTTAGCATCACTCGCCCATTATTTCCCTTTCCCAGCCCCTAACCTACTTTCTGTTTCTATAGATTTACCTATTCCGGATATTTCATATTGATGGAATCATATAATATGTGGCCTTTTAGTGTCTGGCTTCTTTCACTGAACATAATGTTCTCAAGGTCCATCCATGTTGTAGCATGTATCGGAACTTCATTCCTCTTTATGGCTGAATATTATCCTATTGTCCAAATACGAAGTTGGACAATTAAGTTCGCAAACTCATCCTAGAAAAAGTGCTACATATCTCATTGCTGAATATCACTACGCACACTTTTGAAGTGCTCCCCTTGGGAAGCTATGCACCAACGCCAGTGTCTAGTCCACCCTTCAAAGCAATTTGGGAACTCTTTATCTGGAATGGCCATCAGAGCTGTCATTGTATTACCCTTGATATCCTGAATGTCATCAAAATGTCTTTCTTTCAATATCTCCTTTATCTTCAGGTAAAGAAAGAAGTCACTGGGGGCCAGATCAGGTGAGTAGGGAGGGTGTTCCAATACAGTTATTTGTTTACTGGCTAAAAACTCCCTCATAGACAGTGCCGTGTGAGCTGGTGCATTGCCATGATGCAAGAGCCATGAATTTTTGGCGAAAAGTTCAGGTCGTCTAACTTTTTCACACAGCCCTTTTAGCACTTTCAAATAGTAAACTTGGTTAACTGTCCAGTTGGTACAAATTCATCATGAATAATCCCTCTGATATCAAAAAAGGTTAGCAACAGCATCACAACAAGTTGATGAACTTAATGCGTGTACCACATTTTGTTTATCTATTCATCAGCTGATAGATGTTTGGGTTGTTTTCACTTTTTTGGCTATTGTGAATAATGCTGCCATGAGCATTCATGCAGACATTCCCATTTCTCTTGAGTATATACCTAGGAGTAGAATTGCTGGGGCATTTAGTAACTCTTTTTAACTTTTTGAGGAAAATCCAGACTGTTTCACACAGCTCCTGTTTTCTTTAATTAGTATCTAAATCCTACTGGTTCTTTCAAGACTTGGGGGGGGGGGAAAGCCCCCCCCCCATCTTTTTCATGAAACATTCTCAAGGCAGGGTGACTAGCTACCTCCTCTGTGATTCCCGTAGAGCACTCACCGCCGGCACGGACATTGTCAGTTAACGTATCTGCCCTCCTGGGTGGGGAGAGACCTGAGAGCAGAGGTTGTGCTTTCCTCCATCGCTGTGACCCCAGCATCTGGCACATAGTGCGCCCAGCAAATGTGGAGTTGGTGACTGAAGGAAATGGTCCCAGGCTCTCCAGCAGCCTCATGGTCCAGTTGAGCTTCAGGAGGGCATCTTCATAACAGAGGGCAGGCTGTGCTGCGAGCCTCCTGAGTACAGGGGTGAAGGTGTGTGGGTGGAGCAGATACATGAGAAGGCATAGAGGAGGGGAGTCTGCAGGCACAGATGCGCTTGGACCACACATGCTTAAGTTCAGAGACTGCCTTGGAATGGGCGAATGAGACCCATCCAACTGGCTTATGCCAGAAGGGGGAAGTGAGGACAATACAGCTGGGCGAAAAGGCAGTTAGGATGGCAGATCACAGACAGGTGCCTGAGATAGTGACAGTAACAGGCCTCAGGCTGGGGTAGAGCTCCACCATGGTGTCACGTGAAAGCCAGCACGGAGCATGGAAGAAGCACAGCTTTGGGGAGCAGCCGGCCTGGCTTAGAGCCTCTGATCCCCACATGCTCACCTGTAAAATGGGGACAGAACTCTCTCTGCTCCTGGTGGTTGTGAGGAGTAATGCGAGGAGTCATGAAAGTGCATGGGAAGGTGTAAATTTACCTCACACGCAGCAGCTTTGCTTCTCAAGACCTCCCTGGGAGGCTGGCCAGGTAGTTATGTTACTATCCATAGGGAGGCAGGAAGTTCTGAGTCAGGGAGTAAGAAAAGAAGTCCCAGTGACTGAACTGTGTGTCAAGCTTAGTGCTCGGCACTTGAACAGGTTATCCCAATTCATGCTCTTGGTAAGCCTATGAGGGAGGAATAGAGTTTTCCTTATGGGCACTAGGGCTCAGACAGGGTGAGTCATTCCCCCAAGGTCACACAGCTAGGAGGTGGCAGAACAGGGATCAAAACCTTGGATCGTAGCGCTTATGGATAACCCATCATTCTTCCAAAGCCCACAGCACAGGATGCTGGGTTGGTGGATGCATTCCGTTTTCTTGGCATCTGAATGCATTTCCAGAAGCCTGCCATGTATTTTTAATAATTGGTATGAACATGCGATCTCTCGTCAGCTGGCTTCCTGTCTGCTGTAAGACGCAGATAAGAAAGAGAGATGAGCGGACACAGGAAAATCCTCCACAATCGTTGGCAGAAATCACTTCAGCCCGGAGTTACTCTTCTCAGTTTAATTCTTTGAGCCTTCTGTGTCTGGCTCATGTGAGAAAATGACTTCCTGGGTGAAATATTAAAACGCCACGTGTGAATGTTCATAGTCTCGCTCCGGCAGCTCTGGTGATGATGGCTTAGAGGAGAGGGGTCTGCAGCCTGTGTCTGGGAGTCCGATTCCATTCCTCTGAGATTCCTGAGCCAGGACCATGCTGGGCTGGGCTCAGGGGGCCCAGCGATGAGGAGTCAGACACAGGAAAATGGCAAGATGAGGGACTCGCTCTGACAGGGCTCAGGGGCAGTGTGGCCAAGAGCCAGACACTAAACGAAGCTCCATATAATAGCTAATTTTCGCCAAGCACTCCTGACACGCTGGGTGCAGACTAAGTCTCCCACAGGCACTGTGCCTTCTAATCGCCCCCAGAGCCCTAGGAGGCGGGTAGGAGTAATATCTAGACTCATCAAAATTAAATTTTTTTGTGTGTCACGGGATATTGTTGAAAAAGTGAAAAGACAACTCACAGAATGAAAGAAAATATTTGCAAGTCATATATCCGACAAGGGCCTAGTATCCAGAATATATAAAGAACTCTTACAACTCAACAACAAAAAGACAAATCAATTAGAAGTGAGCAAAGGACTTGAATAGACACTTCTCCAAAGAAGATATACAAATGGCCAACGAGTACATGAAAAGAGGCTCAACACCATTAGTCATCTGACAGTCATTGTCATCAAAACCATAATGAGACGCCACTTCACACCTGACAGGATGGCGATAATCAAAAAGTGGCAACAATGTGGAGATACTAGAACCCTTATACATGGCTGGTGGGAACGCAAAATGGTGCAGCCACTGTGGCACTTAGCGGTTCTTAAAAATGTGAAACAGAGCTACCATATGACCCTGCAGTCTATATATAGATATAGATATAGATATAGATATAGATATAGATATAGATATAGATATAGATATAGATATAGATATAGATATATAGATATAGATATATATATCTATATGTATATATCTATATCTATATATCTATATATACATATCTCCAAGAGAATGAAAAACATTGGTTCACACAATAACTCGCACATGAATGCTCATAGCAGCATTATTCAAAAAGGGGAAATAACCCAAATAGTCATCAATCGATGAATGGACAAACAAAATGTGGTATATTAATATAAAGGAATTTTATTCAGCCTCGAAAAGGAATGAAGTACTGATCTATGCTACAACATGGAGGAACCTTAAAAACATTGTAAGTGAAAGGAGCCAGACACAAAAAGCCACATGTTGCCTGATTCCATTCATATGAAATATCCAGAGTAGGCAAGTCCATAGAGACATAAAATGGATTTGTGGTTGCCAGGGGCTGGAGGAAATGAGGATTGATGGGTAGAAGGAACAGGGTTTCTTTTCGGAGTGATGAAAATTTTATGAAATTAGATAGTGTGAATGGTTGCAAAAACTTATGAATGTACTAAAAACCACTGTACTGCACATTTTAAAACTGTGAACTTTATACTACATGAATTATAGCTAAAAACACAAACAAACAACAACAAACCCAAACGGATCCTTCTGTCTGCCATGTGAGAATGGCTTGGGAGGGGCAATGAGTGGGAGCAGGGAGGCTGCTTAGAAAGTTCTGGAACAACAATAAACAATAACTCAGTGGCTTAAACAATCAACGTTCTTGTTTAACCTTATCATACCTCGCATCCATTGTATGGCAACTGTAGCTTTGGCTCCCAGCACCCCTTCTGGATGCCAGATCATAAGAGGTGGCGGTGCTTTGGATCTCAGTGGTAGCAGTGGAAATTGACGGAAGTAATGGATTAAGATAGGATTTGGCAGTAGAGTCTGCAGGACTAGTACAGGACTTCATAGAGAATATCCATTAATCTCCTCATAAGATTGCTCTAAGGCTAGATTCATTCAAGTCTTCAACTAATGTTATTTATTGAGTGTGTACTATGTGCCACGTGCTTTTCCAGGTGCTGGGATACAGCAGTGAATAAAGTACAACCCTCCCTCCTCCTATGTTCTCATGGAGCTCACTTTCTAATAGATGGGGTGGTGTTTGTGACAGAGATAGGAATAGCTGGACATTAATACCTGCTTCTTTCTCCCCTCCCCCCCGCCGGGCACATAGTAGGACTGTTTTTCCCTGCCCCGCTGAACTCAGGCATGGACAGTTAACATGTTCTGGTCAATGAAATATGGGTGGACATGACGTGTGATACTTTGGAGTGGAAGCTTTTAAAGTCAGTGCACACTTTGCCATGAACTCTTTCCCTTTGCCATGAAAACTGTCCCAGAAGGTGCCCCACCAGCTGTGTCCTGGAGTTAGGATGCTATGGGGGCAAGTTACAGTTGACCCTCCATGGACAAGTATTATGATGACTAATGAACCTTTATTGTTTGAATCCACTGAGTCCTTTTTCTGTTGTTACTACAGCAGAACCTAGCACACCCTGACTAATGCATATTCTTTCTCACTTTTTCATCCTGTTCAGGACATTAAATCAAACCTCAATCCCAGCTCATACTTTAGAAAACTAAGGCTAGTATCTCAGTACAGTAACTCAAACTTAAAACCAAGAGTCTGGAGGCACATGTCATGGAGAAGATGCTGTTGGTACCAGCCCACTGCGTGTGTGTGTGTCTCATCTTGCCCATCAGACTGCAACCCTTAAGGGAACCTGAGCACAGCACAGCATGGACTCCGTAAATGCTGAAGGAGCACTGGGATTACATACCCTTTACAAAGAGGTAGATTGGTTGGAATTCTCCCACAAAAAGAGGGAAAGTCTCTGTGGGTATGACAGCCTGTTTTTCTGCTGACATGATTGTGTGGAAAAAGCATCAAAACTTAAAGGCTGTATTTGTTCAAGAATAGGAATGGCTTTCCCGAGACAAACAGTGGTCAGAAGATGCCTGTCTCTCAGATAATTTTCCAGCTGCTCTGCTCCATGGCACGTGAGAATTTCTAGTAAACAGCCCATCCCCTGGAGAGCACCCGACATGTAGAGGCTAGAGTTTCCCTCCTCAGGGCTGTCCTCTGTGTGGCACTGTGTCTGCTTTCATGTCCTGGGGGGCTCTGGAGCCCACGTGCCTCCTGAAGGCACAAGGGATGCCATTAAGGAAGATGAAATAAACACAATCTCTCACACATCTAGGTGCCTCTGACAGGAGGTGTTCCTGAACCACGGCTGTGGCTGGCAGGGCCCTTCTCTCCACACATGGGGCCCACAGTGCCGACTGCAGCCAGGGCTGAGCCAGGACCCGTGCCAGAAGGGGCATGTCTATGAACATCCTACAATGCCTCTCTGGCATATTATTATAATTAAATCTCACCTAGTGTTCTCATTTTAATAACGTAATCTGGAATTTACACCTTGCCCCCTCTCCCCAAGGGCCTGAGGCAGTACACAGTAAAAGCCCAAACACATAGGACAGTTAAAAAATTAAAGACAAACTGTCAGTAGCAGAGATTATCTGAGGAACCAGAGATAAAAGGGTCGCTGCCCAGTGTTGACTTTGGTTCCAACTTTCTGACAGCCAAGGTTAAAAAGAAAACAGAGTGGCTTATTCAGTTACTGCCTGATTGCCTGACCGAAGGAAGGAAGTAGACACAAGTTCACGGGGAGAGAGAGCACAGCCCATTTCCTGGTGCTACGTGCCACGAGGATCTAGCCTGTGGATCTTTATCTCAGGGGCACGAAGTCACAAACTGAACAACAGTCCTTTATAGAAGATGCTGAATCATTCTTCAATTGGCAGCGTTAGCCCCATAAGTGGGCCCTTGATAAAACGTGAAGGTGTAATATTAAATTAAATCTCAACTCGGCAAAGACATTTCTTGAAGAAGCCGGCTTAATGGGCCCAGACAGATGGGCTGAAGTTGGACATATGGAGGCATGGGGAGAAAGTTTCCAGGTGAAGGGAATAATTTATTCAATAAATATTTACTGAGCACTTACTCAAAGCAAGGACCTGCCAGTGGGTGCTGGGGACATACAGATGGCCTTGGTCTCTAAGGAGGTCATGGACTCCGGGGGCCAGGTGCACAGATAGATAATTAGTAATGTTGTGACCAGATGAGGGGACCAACAGGGTGAGGTGGGGGCCTAAGCAGAGGCATCCAAGGCAGCCTGCTGGTCCAAAGGCTCCTAGAGAAGATGCTTCTGAGTTGTCTCTTGAAGGTCAAGGAGGAATTTTTTACATGAAGATGGCATATTGGGGTGAGAAGGAGGGTGTTCTGGGTAGAGGGAACAGCACATACAAAGGCGTGGAGTAAGGGAGAGTGTGACGCTGTGAAGTGCCAGTAGCTCAGGGTAGCTGAGCTCAAGGAGTGAGAAAGGGGGCTGAGAGACGAGGCTGGGGAGGGAAATGGGGCCAGACCCTCGAGGGCATCCTGAACCACAAGGAGTGTTGGCTTCCTCCTCTAGCTGATGGGGAAGATTTTACACAGGAGAATGACCTGCTCAGAACTTCAGACGGTGCAGTCGTTGCCTGAGAGGAGTGAGTCACGCTAACTGGGGTGGCCCTCAGCTAACAGACACCCCCCCTGCCGCAAGGTCCTCGCAGAGTCCTACTGCCCTGCCTGGGACTTGGTCTGCATCTCACTGGGGACCCAGCCGGCCATCCATGACCGCATGGATGACAATGACAAAGACCAGTCCCCCTATCTGGGGCTAGCTGTGATGACCCATCATCTGCAATGTGACCTTCAGCATCAAAGCCTTTGGGACACCAGGCTGCCTGTGTGCAGCCTACAGAGCAGCCTGGACCCAGATCCTTAGCGCTCACCTCAGCCTGGATGTTCTGATGTCTCTTTATTTCAAAATGAGTACTGTGAGACGGGATTTGGACAAGCTTTATGAAGAGACCAGATGTTTTCAGAAAGTGTCTGCTGTAGGATTGGATTTTTGTTTTTTTTCAGAGCAACTATAGAGGGAGGTAAACTTATTTAAAACTCTATGTGTTGCTCTTCCAACATCTGTTTCCATAGAGACATAGCTGGAATAAGCCACCGGTTTCCAAGCCAGGTGTATGTCGCCCATGACTTCCAAATCCCCCATTTGCTTCCACAAAAAGGAGGGTAGAAGCATGGGATGGGGAGGGAAGTTTGAAATACTCCTCTGTCCCAAACTGCCCTTAACTTGATTATTGCCCAAATGGCCAGAAAGCCACAGAACCCAGAGTAGAAGGAATTCTTGATATAGGTAGCTTGGAAGCCTGTGAAGACAGCCTTCTGCCATTTCTGTAAGTGCACGCCACACACATGGCTCCTGTGGGTAACTGGATTGCACACCCATCTCTTGTGGCAGCCTGCCTGGGAAGCAGATGGGGGAAGGCTTCAGGGAGGGCAGGTGGTCTCAGGGTGCGGCCTCAGTGGCTGCCCTGTGGCTCTCCTGAGTGTTTAACGTTCAGCGACCTTGAGTGCTGTTTGCCATTTTCTCTCCGTTTCCAAACCATTTCAGAATGGTCAAGGGGAGGCGTAGGTGGTGGCCTGGTATAGAATGAAGGCTTGCTAAAAAACAACAACAACCCACCTTTCCACCTAGATTCACAGGCTGTCTTCACATCATCAGTATGCACCGCTTTTACTTTTGGGGGAATGATTTCAAATTATTTTCCTTAAAAAAAAAGAATCCCATATGGGTGCGTGAGTGTGTATGTACACACATACGCAGTGTCAACTCTTAGTTTTCATCTTACTTCATCTAAAAACAGCATTTGACACACCATCAAAACTTCTTCCTGGAAACACGTTCTTCATTTGGTCTCCTAGACACCAAACTCATCTGATTTTCTTCCTACCTCTGTGGCTTCTTCTTACAGGCTCTTTCTTCTACCTCCCCAATCTCCAAACATTGGCATGACTGAGCATCTTTCATTGGTCTGCTTCTCTTCTCCATCTATATGACCCTGTCCACCTGTGCTCTCAGCTAAGGCTTTCAGTGTCACCTATATGTTGCCTGCATCCAAGTTCCCATCTTCAGTTCACACCTCTCCCTGAACTCCGGACCTGTATGTCCAACACCCACTCACCATTGCTACTCGTAGGGTCAGGTATGAAACAAAGGAGAGTTCCCCCCTCACCCCCCGCTTTTTTCCAAGAATACAAATTATATTTTGAAACAATTTTTTAAAACATACTTGGCAGATTTATCCACACCTGCTATATCTGAAATGCAGAAACAGCCAACCAGACTCTATAAAGTAGAGGAAGGAAGAGCTGAGATGCAATGAAGCAGCACTGAGCCCGGGGCCACAGCATGGGGGTGGGGCACCTGTCAGTCCTCACCGTGGCCTGGGGCATGTGTCTCTGGAGACCTTTCCTTCCTTCTTCACATGTCCCCTGTGCATGGACAGCTCTTTCCTGGGCCCCCGTCCACAGATGGCTCTCTCTCCTGGTTACCCCTTTCCTTTCTGAAAAAGCCTCACGTTAAAGCCCCTTCCCTGGCTTCTCCTCCTGTTCCCATCACCACTTAATGATTCCTTGGGCTCCAGTCAGGATGTCTTCACTTCTTATTGTACCGCTCTCTGGGTGACCATTCCCTCAGCTCCCCTCCTCAATGTGTTAACTGCCCTTCCCCCCAAGTTTCTATCTACTGGACAAGTGCTTCCTTCTGCTCTAGGACCCTGCATCCAATCTTCCAAGCCCAACTGCTCAGAAATGAACCCATCACATTCTCTCCCAAACCTGCTCCCCATTCTGCACCCCGCCTCAGGGAAGACATCTGTCACCCCCCACTCAGTCAGCAATCTGGGCGTTGCCCTTGCTGCCTCCCTGTCCCCACCCCTTAGGGTCAATCAATCGCCAAATCTCGTCATGTCTGTTTCCTTAATATTTCTTAAGTCTACGACTTCTCTCTGTTCCTGCCGCAACTGCCCTGCTGTAGGTTGCCATCAGCTCCTGCCTGGATTATTGCCAAAAACCATCTCTGGACCTCCAGCCTCACCTCTCTATCTGTGTTCACCCTGAAGCAAAGGCAAATCTGATCATGTCACTTCTCTGATTAATAATCTTTAATTTTGAAGTTATAACTCCTCTGCTGAGCCCACAAGGTCCCTGATGAACCAGGCTCTCCCTGCACCACTTGCACTTCCTGTCACCTCCCCAAATAGATACATAGATATTTTAACTCTTTAAGAAAAAAAAAAGATACATTAACATCATACTTAATCATGAGAAACTAGATGCTTTGCCTAAAACTGGGAACAAGGCAAGGATGCCGCCTCTTGCCGCCTGTTCAACAGTGCACTGGGAGTCCTAGCTGATACAAAAATAAGACAAGAAAAGAAATAAAGGATGTATAGATTGGGAAGGAAGAAATAAAATTGTCTGCAGATAACATGATTATCTATGTATAAAGTCCCAAAAGAATCAACAACAACAACAAAAAACTCCTGGAACTAATAAGCAATTATAACAAGGTTGTAGAACACTAGCTTAAAACAAAAGTCAATTGCTTTCCTATATACCAGAAATGAGCAATTGGAATTTGAACTTAAAAACACACTACTATTTACATTAGCACCCAAACCAAAATTAAACAGGTATAAATTTAACAAAACATGTACAAAATCTATATGAGGAAATCTACAAAACTCTGATGAAAGAAATCAAAGTAGATCTATATAAATGGAGAGATATTCCATGTTTGTGGGTAGAAAAACTCAATATTGTTAGGATGTCAGTTCTTCCTAACTTTGTCTATTGAGATTCAATGCAATTCTAAACAAAAAGCAAATTACTTTGTGGATATCAACAAATTGATTCTAAAGTTTATAGGGAGCAACAAAAGACCCGGAACAGCTAATACAATCTTGAAGAAGGACAAAGTAAGAGAACTGACACTATTTGATTTTAAGACTTATTATAAAATTACTGGATCAGAACCTGCATTTCTTTTTTTAAGATTTTATTGGGGAATATTGGGGAACAGTGTGTTTTTCCAGGGCCTATCAGCTCCAAGCCAAGTTGTTGTCCTTCAATCTAGTTGTGGAGGGCGCAGCTCAGCTCTAAGTCTAGTTGCTGTTTTCAAGCTTTAGTTGCTGGGCCCACCACACCATACAGGAATTGAACTGGCAACCTTGCTGTCAAGAGCTCGCGCTCTAACCAACAGAGCCATCCGGCCACCCCAGAACCTGCATTTTTAACAAGATCCCTATGGCGTTTACATACACTAAAATCTGAGAATCACTGCCTAGATAAAGTTGGCAGATCTTCAAAATAGAGTTACTAAGTTAGAGAACAGAAAGGGTCATAATTAATTCCTTTTGTAAACTAAAGAAAACCAGACCTATTCCAGACGCTCACAAATGTTCAACTTTAATTTATATTAGAATTGTTTCATTGAAGACACATTGTATATACAAAACTTTTATGAATTTTTAGAAACTAAGTAATTGATATAGAAGGGTGTGTCTGTAAATAAAATAATGTTAATTTTTCTTTTCATAAAAAAAGACTTACTATAAAACTACAGTAATCAAGGCAGTGTGGTATGAGTGAAAGAACAGACAAATAGACCAATGGAACAAGAGGGAGCCCAGAAATATACCTACACAAATATAGTCAACTGATGTATCACAAAGACACAAAGGCAATTTAATGAAAAAAGTATTTTTGACAAATGGTACTGGAACGACCAGACGTGTATAAAAATTAATCTAGACACTGACTTTGCACCTTTCACAAAAATTAACTCAAAATGGATCATAGACCTAAGTGTAAAATGCAAAGCTATAAAACTTCTAGATGATAATAAGAGAAAATGTAGGTGACCTTAGGTTTGGCAATGAGTTTTTAGATGCAACACCAAAAGTATGATCCATGAAAGAAAGAACTGCTAAGTTGGACTTCATTAAAATAAAAAATTTCTGCTCTGCAGAAAACAATGTTAAAAGAATGAAAAGACAAGATATAGACTGAGAGAAAATATACCTGGCACATAACAAATGCTATAAATATTTATTACATAAAAATGAACGAGGCACTGGGATGCCTCCAGTAGGACTTTAGAATCTGATTTTAATTCCCCAGACACTTGTATATACTCTCACTGGGAGAATCATCTCCACAGGTCTTTCCTCTCATTCTCAATCCCTTCATCCTGTTTATTTATTGGAATTTATGTGATCTAAAGTAATCATGCTTATTTATCTGTTTGTTTACTATCTGCCCCCCACTTCCAATAGCCTGTAGAGGCCATGATATCAAAAGCCCTGGCTGCTGTGCTCACCTCTGTTGCCCATTGGAGGCTGTGTGTGGGGTTAGTGGGCTGGGCGGTGGGGAGACTGCTCAGACGTGGCCCTGTCCTGGAGAAGCTGGTGGTCCAGTGGGGGTGGGGTGGGGCAGGGACGCATGCAGCAGAGATGGACAGTGCGATACATGTCATGACAGAGGAATGTTCAGGATGCTGGGAGCAGGGAAGAGCAGGTACTAACCTGGTGGAGCCAGGAAACTCAGGGACACGTCCCCCTGGAGGTAACACAGAGGCCTGGCACTGAAGTTCATTTACTTGTCAGAGAAGAGGTTCGGGAAGGGGGGAAGCATGGTCAAAGGCATGAAAGCGAAACCCAGAGCAAGGCCTGTGACTGGAATCCTGAAATGTTCAGAGTGTATAGAGCAATCTAACGTTGTCTGAGGGAGGTAGGGGAAGACGGAACAGACCACAAAGATCTTTGATCACATCTCCCCCAGGTGTAGACTTTCTCTTTCGCTGGGAGTCCTGGAAAAAAAACCAGCCCTTGAGGAGAATTTAGGACACCTCATCCCTGGAGCATACTGTTCAACCATCATGCTGTGTCTGACAGAGGAGGGTCTGACAGAAATCAACTGACAGCTTAGTGGTGTTTGGTGGAAAAACGACAATAAACCGACAGGCCTGTGGGTTGACAAATCAAAGGGTTCTGCTACCATGGCAACAGAGTGACAGGGCAACCCTAAAATAAGAGGCGAAAAAGAAGAGCAGGCCAGAAAAGGTTCAGAGAGAAATCTCAGCAGACACCTGGAGGGAAACACAGTGACAGAGCATCTGGGTTGTGAGCCAGAGCTGGCTTTCCTGCAGCTGCGCCTTGTGAAGTCCGGATGCCCAGGGCAGGACCCTCCTGCTTCCTAGACTCAGTTTCCTCATCTACACAGAGAGGATTTCCATGTCACGCTGTGGCTCCTCAGTTTGAGAACCATTGCCCTGGAAGGTCTAGCAGGACTAGGGTTCTATGCACAGAGCTTTGAGAGCAGCAGTACTTACTACAGGAAGGAAGAAAGAACGGTAAGACAGGTGACACAGCAAACCATCACTTCTATGAATCGGACTGCACAAGGCTGATCTTTAAATTGTCCAGGGGGCAGGCTTCCTGGATCCACTTCCAGCATCTGCTGACTCAGGCGGACTCCAGCCCTGCAGCCTCTCCCCACCACAGCGGAGCCTGGGGGACCCCCAGTGAATACTCAGCCCCCACCTTAACCTTGAGTGGAGGCAGTGGCGCCTGGTCTGCTGGCTGCCCTTGGGCTCAGCATGAAGCCAGCCAGATCTGCTTTCTGTCCACCTGTCCCCACCCCAGTTCTTCCCACAGGCTCTGCCTGACTGGCCTTCTTCCCTCTTTATATTCTGGGCCCTCAGTCGGCCATGACTCTAATTTCAGTTCTTATCTGTAGAATATGAAAACACTTCCCTGCCCTACCCACTTCACAGATCTTTGGCCAATGACCAAAGGCCAATGAAAACCCCTAAAAACTGCAAAGTGTTGAAAGGCAGGGTAGGGAGTGGGAGTGAGGGTAGCGAGTGGGGTCTCCACTGACCTGCCGGGTCACCTTGGGGAAGTTGCATAACCTCGCTGGGTTTCTGTTTCCTCATCATTAGAGTGGGTTAAGGATTGCACCTATTCCGTAGTTATTGCAAGGATTCAATGAACTTACACACAAAGCTATCATTACCATCATCATTACTGTTATTATCATCACCCCAGGCTCTCTCTGCCTGGGGGGTCCATTTAGCCAATGGCAGCTCTTCCTCCAGCTGATATCCTGTCTGGATTTCCAAATCCTGGTGGTGGGTGGGGAATTCCCTCAGGATGGAGTGGAGGGCAGGACGGCTCTTTGGCCAGCTGTGCAGATGAATGGTGGCCAGATGTTACCTCCCTTCTGGAAACAGCGTGTCCTCCCAAGTGACCTCGGCTGCCCCCTAGCCCACGGGCACAGCCAGTGTTGGCTCTGTCGGGTTTGCTTCCTCCCAGGATGTACAGCTAAGGCCACGATATGGAGGCAAACAGCCCTAAATCTCCCTCCTAAATCCACGCCGTCAGAAATCTTCACCTTAGCCATGAGCTGATTGTTGGGCCGAGGAAACCCTCTGTCTGTCTCCAGACAAATGAGGCTGGGCATCCTATTTGCTAGAAAACCTTCTTGCCCAGAAGGATAAAAACCTCTATCCCCAATACCTAAAATGACCATTTCCAGTTTAGTTTAAGAATTCACACTAAAATCCACAAAAAGATTTCCCTAATAATGAATGCAGCAGGAGAACTGGAGAAAATTCCAGTTTTCTCGATAGAATTTGCTATGCCGTAGGGAAATCAGAGCCTACAGCACACCCCGTTCAGCCGGCTGCCTCCGACAAAAGCCTGTTTAACTGTTCTAAGAGAAAAGTCAACAGACATACAACTCCCCTAATCTTGAACTTCCCTAAGCTGGAACATTTTAAGAAGCTCATTCAGTGAAGGGCAAGGCCAAATGCAATATACATTTCACAGTACTTTTATGGAAGCTTCTTTATTTGAACAACCAATTTCTGATATCAAATGTGTGAAAGGAAATCTGCTGTTTATCACTTTGAAAATCACATAGTAACTGGAAGGAACTATCGGTATGCTTACTCCCTAGCAGCACTTGTCAGGGAACTTATTTTCAAGAAGAGAATAAAAATGCAATGTAACTTCTGGACTGAGAGATCATCAGGGCCCGAGTGGGCCTGTGATGATTTCCCTGTGACTGCCTTGATTTCTTCTCTAGCGGTGCATCTCAGGCAGTGGAGGAGACGGGCTGCCTCCCCGTCCCCATGTGTGGGGAGCGGCATCCCGCAGGCTTCCCCCCTGTGGTGCCTGGTGCTTACCTCCATGCTGTACCTCTCCACCGTCCTTCTCAGGGGGTCCACAGCCTGCCAGCAAATGAGGATACACAGGTCAATCAGCAGCATGCCCCCCACAATCACAAGCAGTTTCTGGTCCTTGATGATCTGCAGAGAAGGCAAGAGCAGAAGAGAGTGGACGTGAGAGAGATTCCCCAGACAGAAGCTGAGCGGCTGGGTCGGGGGAGAGACTGTCACTCCTGTTTGAGAATCTCCTGAGACTCGCCCTAACACACAGGATAAATCCAGCCAAGCTCCTTTGCTTAGCATGCAAGGCCTTTCAGGATCTTGGTAGACCCTTCCCTATATACATCGTCAAGTCTGACAGCTGCTAGTTTGTGGCCCTGCTGTGATTTTCACCCCTCACGCCTTTGCAGGGGCTGGTTCTTTTGTCTGAAACACTCTATTCTTTCTATCTGGCAAACTCCTAATAATCCTTAAAGATCCAGATCCATTGTCACCTCCTCCGTGAACTCCCCTCTCCTGCCCACAGCAGAGCGAATTACTCTCATAGCACTGTTCACGTACTTAATTACCAAAAGCAGTAATAGCAGTAACAACAAAAAGAACAGCTAACATTTAAGAAACACTGCCTGCCTCTTTACACACATCATCTCATATATAAAGACACAAATTATTATTCTTCCCATTTTACGGATGAAGAAACTGAGACTAAGTAATTTGCTCACTGTAATATTGCTCTAAGAGGTGAAGCCCAGATTTGAACCAAGTTCCTCCTGTCTCCAGAGTCCATATCCTCCATTTATAGCACTGGCCAGGCATTATGTTAAGTTGTATACACGTCTGCCCTCCTCAGTAAACTGGGAAGCCCCTGACGGAAGAGAAGCCTCTTTTATTTATTTCTGCACCCTCAGTACCTAGCAGGGCCTGGCATGCAGTAGGTAGTTTGACGGATTGACTTGAGGTGAAGGAATATAAAAGAAGAAATATAACTTCCAGCACTCTTTGCAGCCTGAGATATCTTTATTACCCTGTGAAATTCCCACCCTACTTTCTGCCCGTTTGATAGGGATTGGCCTGGGGACAAATGCTTTCAGTGCCAAAGCTAACTTGTGTTTCACTCATTGCATGTTTATGTGCCTCCTTCCCCCAAATAAAAGCTAATGTGATGAAGTAGTTCTGGAAAAGACTATAGAAAAATAAACTGAGGCAGAAGCTTAGGAAATACCACGAGGTCTGGCTTTTAATGATTAAAGCCACTTTTAAAGGAGAAAGAGAAACTTAAGGGGCCTCCCTGCGGCTGAACTATGAAACAAACAGGAAGACAGTATTTCTGAGTCATTGCCAAAGAGATCCAATCCACCAAAACTGCTTCACATGGGGGCAGGGTGCTGGCAAAGCCTCCACTCCGAGATTTTTTCAGAAGCATCCAGTGAACTGCTGATGCTTTGCAGAAGCCCAGGTTAGCACTTGCCCTGTGGGAACTAAGTAACTCTCTGCCAGCCCTGAGAAGAAATTGGGGCAAAAGGAAGAAATGCCCAAGGAGCTTAGGACTTGGAAGACAGGCTGGAAGGGGCCTGTCTGCTCACCTGGGGCTGTTTGAGCCGCCAGGCATTTGCCCACTCTCAGCCTGACCTCTGGAAGCCCTTTCCCCAACCTTTCTGCTGGCATCCGCCACCTTGATTTCAAGATTGAGCCTAAGCAGCTTCTCCTGTGTGCATCCAGGCATGCCCTACGTGGAGCATACGTTGCAGACGAGATCCTGCGCTGTGTGCAGGGGCTTGCTCTCGGACCTTCTTGGGAAACGTGTGGGGAGTGAATGAATATGCTCTCAGGAAGAGGCCAGAAGAAAGTGGCGCTGCTGAACAGGTTGAAGGTCACTGCCTCCTGTCCAGGGCTCAGGTTTTACTTCCTATGAGGCAACACCGGCTGCAGGTTCCTACCCCTCCCCACCGGAAAGCCCCCACACCTTCTTCTCCCTGTGCCTGCTACAAGGCTGCAGGACATCTCACTGGATTTAAGGTCACGGCCATCTCTTCTGACATCTCTCTGAGTAGCCACTTCATAGTATATGTGTGATCATTTGATTCATGTCCGTCATCTCTACTACGCTGTGAGCTCTGTGCAGCTTGGTGTTTGCTCATTGCCCTATTCTGAGCACCCGCCTGAGCCTGGCATAGAAAAAGTGCTCAATAAGCATTCGACGATGGATGATGATCTAAGAAGACATGTCCTGAACACTCGCTCAGTGCCAGGCCCTGTGCTGGGCACAGGAGACGCAGAGACGGACCGACCCTGGCTCTACCCTCGGGGTTGGGAGGAGACATAGACTTGTACTGGATGATTACAAGATGGTGCTGGAGGAGAGGAAGTGGCTTCACAGAGGAGGAGCTGGGAAGAAGGGAATGTCAGGCAGAGGAAGCAGCAAGCAGGATCACAGAGCTGGGAGAGCTTTCTGGATGGCAGCTGACGGCAGTGACTATATCATATCATCTCTGGCTCAAGAGTCTCCTGAGTTCCCATCATCCATAGGATAAATCCAGCCAAGCTCTGTTGTTTGGCATTTGAGCTGGGCCTGACCACTCCCCAAACACACACTTGCACTTAACCCCTCCCTACTCTCTGGCTGAGCTGTTTCTCAGGCCTTCAGACTGTGTTTCCCCGAAAATAAGACCTAACCGGCCCATCATCTCTAATGCGTCTTTTGGAGCAAAAATTAATATAAGACCTGGTCTTATTTTACTATAATATAAGACCCTGTTTTATATAATATAATATAATATAATATAATATAATATAATATAATATAATATAATATAATATAATATAATATAATATAATATAATATACCGGGTCTTATATTAATTTTTGCTCCAAAAGATGCATAGAGCTGATTGTCTGGCTAGGTCTTATTTTTGGGGAAACACAGTAGGTGCAGGTTCTTTTGTCTAAAATGCCCTATTCTGTCTGTGAGAGGCCTTGTGCGCTGGGTGTGGGTGCGGTGGGTTGGGGGTGGCTGGAGACAGGGCTAACGGGAGGGGGAGAGCTTGTGTGACATATAATGGAGCCTCATGAGGGGCTGCTGGAGGGTTAAGCATCTTTAAGCACGCATGTGATGGGACGCTCTCTGCAGCACTGAGGGGCGGACCCAGGTGGGAGCCTGTGGTAGGGTATGAGTTAGGAGCTAGGGCAGTTGTCCTGGTGAGCGGGGAAGAGGCCTGAGGCAGAGCAGAGACTACCAGGACCGACAGGAGGATCCGATGCCACAAACTCTGGGCATCCTCCTGTCCATCCGGCCTCAGCCTCTCAGTCTTCTCCCTCTCCCCAAACTTCCCCCACCAGTAAGTGCCAGCACCTCCAAACCCCACCTTCTCTGCCACAGCTTTCCTGACTACTCTTTCCATTGTCACTTCCAGGAGACAGTGACCTTGAATTTTCTCAGGAGTGCCAGTTTTGTTTTCCTGGCCTCTTCCTGAGAGCTCACGAGGTTTAGGAACACCTTACACTCCAGCACACAAAACCTTGGATTGCACAGTCTCTCCTGGACAAGTAGTGGCACACAGAAGGGAAAGAGCTGAGAAGCATGGGGTGGGGCCACACTCAGTGAGTCACCTGCAAGCTGGGGAGACCTCTCCTCAGAGTGGATGCAGTACCTCTCCCCCTGCTGCCTGAATGGGAAAGCACCATGTGGCACAGCTGGCCTTAAAGGATGAGCACCAGAACTTCCTTTTGATAAATGTGATAAAGCCTTTCCAATTTCAAGGCTCAAGTATGAAGTCTGACGTAGCACGAGGCAGTGGAAAGACAAGATTTGGGATTCTGTGGACCTGGACTGGAGTCCTGGCTCCATCTTTTGCTACCTGTGTGACTCTGGGCAAATCATTTCCTCTCTCATTCTGCATTTCTCACTTATAAACCAACAAGGAGCAGGGGGAGGCGGGGAGCAGGGAGGCTCAGGTACTACCTCTAAACATAGTGCAAAGGAAAGAACACGGGTTTTGGACTTAGAAGACCTCATTCTAATCCCAGCTCTTGTCGAATGTGATCTTGGGCATGGTATATAACATTGCTAGGCTCACTTCCTCCTCTAAAACCAGGACAATTGAGCCCTAAGCTGCAGAGTTGGTGTAAGAGTAAAATGAGGTGATGTATGGAGAGCACCTAATTACAGAGTCTAGCACTGAGAAGATGCTCAACAAAATGGTAGCTGTTTGGCTACCATTACTTGGGTTTTGACAGTTAGTGATTCTGTTTATATGCCTAACAGTGACATCTAGGGGCAAAATGTGATATTGCACCTCAGCTCTATTAGACCCAGGACTAATCATCACACAGATGGAGCCACGGTAGGAAGCTTCTGAGAATAAGAGGAGAGGACATGTCTAATTTCTTTTTGGCACCGTTTCCAAAGCCTGGCACTTGACCAGTGTTTATGACCGAATGAATTTAGGCTAAGTAGTTGGGAGTTACATTTCATTTATTAAGTGTAGAAACATTTATTGAGTGCCTATTCTAAGTCAGGTTTTGTTCTAGGCACTGGGGATGTAGCAGTGGGCCAATCACAAATATCCTGCCCTCACAGATCACTGCATGATAGTGAGGGAGACTAATTGTAAATAATTAAATAAATATCCATGCATATACACAATACAAAGTCAAGAAGAGGTGATTTAAAATAACCTTTTAAAAAGAGATCTAAAATTTTAAATTTGAAAAAACAGCACTGACATGACCATACAAAGTCTGAGTACCAGAGAATCCTCACATTGGGCAAGGCCAACACTCCAGTCTCACCTTAGCTTCTCTGACTTCCTCATTTGTCAGCTTTCCCTTCAAAACCAGCATGAATTCCTCTCTGTTCAATCAGTACATATTGCTGCTATCATACTCTGTTCTCTCTCTGAGGCTCCATCCTCAGTGAGTGAGAGATGGGAGTAAAGGCATCCAGGAATGAGTAAGCACCAGCTTCTAGAATCACATTTGAGTTTGAATATTACAACTACCATGTTTCCCAGAAAATAAGACCTAGCCGGACCATCAGCTCTAATGTGTCTTTTGGAGCAAAAATTGATATAAGACCTGGTCTTTTTTTAATATAAGACTGGGTATAATATAATATAATATAATAAAATATATAATATAATATAATAAAATATAATATAATTACAATATAATATAATATGTTATATAACATTATATAAGACTGGGTCTTATATTAATTTTTGCTCCAAAAGATGCATTAGGGCTGATGGTCTGGCTAAGTCTTATTTTCAGGGAAACCCGGTAGCTGTGTGATCTTGGGTACATTTCCTAATCCCTCTGAGCCAGTTTCCTCATCTACAAATTGGGGACGATAACTACACAAACCACATTAGATTACCAGAGGTTGGTTTACAATTACTGTTCAACAAATGTCAGCTATTATTAAATGTCACTTCCCATTGTTGTTTAGAGCAGGGATCAGCAAACTGAGAATTTGGCACACCGCTTGTTTTAGTAAATAAAGTTTTATTGGAACACAGCCATATCCATTCATTTATGTATATGGTTGCTTTCATTCTACAACAGAAGAGTTGAGTGGTTGCAACAGAGATTGTGTGGCCTGCAAAACCTAACATACTTACTATCTGGCTCTTTATAGAAAAAGTTGGCTGACACCTGGTTTACCAAAAAGGGCATTTCTTTATTTCTTAAAAAAACTTCAGCTATTTTTACTGATTCTGACTGGTGTGCTGCTAGGACCAACTCATTGCCTGTTTTAGGGACACCATTCCAGGAAAATACAGAGTGAATGGTGCCCTTTGGAGTTGTGCAATGCAGTAGACATGCCTTCCTGTTGTCACTCAGATGACTGATGCTTTGGTGAAGCTTTTAAAGCCCTCTCTTGACATTTTCCTGAAGCTGAGCCAAGAGGAAGGTCTGAGGGATGTTACCGTATGCAACAGTATCAAGTCATATTTGTAGTGAACTTTCTTTGTCCTTCAAAAAACAAAACAAAACAAAACAAAAAACCAACCATCTGCCCCAGAGTCGAAGATCTCATCTCTGAGTTATTGCTTTCCTCTCAACGTTTCAATTTAGTCCTAGTAAGAGGCAGAATAAATAATAAGGCTTCCCAATTCAAGATTTTATGATTGGTCTTTAGAAAAAAAACTGTAACATGATATGAAAACACTGAATTTGGGAGCATTAAGTCACCGTGTCAATACATCCTTTAATAGGCTTCTTTTCCTTTAATGTCTTTAAAAATGTGGCCATATGGGGTGAAGTTTATGTATGTGCACTTGGGGAGTGCATGCCATTGTGGGTAGAGGGAGGAGGCGGTGGGGAGCAGGGAAAGAAGAAAAGGATAAAAAGACTATGAAAAAAAGTGTATGATTGCATTTACAAATTTATGTAAATCTAGTATGTCCAAGTTTCAGTAAAAGAAATTAAGGGACCCACTTTAACAAAAAAAATCTAAGCTTAAAAAGAACACAATAAAACACAATACAACACCAACAATAAATACACAATAAAACACAACAATAAAAACCAACCTTGGCTATATAAACTGTTGGAACCATGGAGAATTCAATCCCAGTTTTGACCTGCAACTGCCACAACCCTTTCAAAATAATTTGGGTTTCAGACTTGAGTTTTTGATGGGTGTAAGTTGTAAATTTCTCTTCTACACCTTTAACCTCCCCTAATTTGGTTGATAAATGCAGCTCAGCAAACCTACTCCTAGAATAACTAGAAAGCCTATAGCAAAAAGTGCCTCATGCTGGAATGTGTGTTCATCTGGTCTTAATCATTTTCACAACAGACAAAAGTGGTGACCAAATCTGTACTCAGCCTTTGGCAGTTTCTCAGACAAGCCCCTATGCTGGACCCCTGGGCCCACCCCCAGCCTGAGCTCTGACTTGCAAAGGCGCCAGGGATGCAGTGGGCCCCTGGGCTCAGGCAGCGCAGGGGGGGTGTGGCCACATCACAGCTCCGCCTCCCCGGGGAACTTTCAGACAACTGAATTCCCATTGTCTTCCTCGACATGTTTTGTGAATTGTGGCCAGCCAGAGTGTTCTTGCTCACCCATCACATGAGTAATGAAACACAAGGGCTGGTTCTTTATTACAAATCACAATATGGAGTAATCGCATATTGACACAACAGAATCAACACTGTGATTCTTCAAAGCCAGGAAGGAGTTGTCCTAAGTGGCAGAGCCTCTCTCTAAGGAGAGCCACAGAGCATGAGGGCCCCAGAAGTCCCTCGGTGCCTCTCAAACTTTGGCTTGCCTCAGCATCATCAGAAGGGCTGGTGAGAGATTCGTTCCTGGGCTCCAACCCAGGATCTTGATTCTTAGGGCTAGGAGTGGGGGTGGGGGGGGGCTGAGAATTTGTATTTTTAACAAGTTCCCAGGTGATGATGATGCCGCTGCTGGTCCAGCCTGCACACTCTGTAGCCTTGATCTAGACCAGCGGCCTTCTACCCTGGATGTATTACTAGTATCACTTGGGAAAGGCCCAAAACTCCTGCTGCTCAGCTCCAGCCCCAGAGCGACGGTTTCAACTGGCCTGGGCTGGGTTACCTCTTGTAGTTTTTAAAGCCTCCCATTTGCCTGTAACATGCAGCCAGGGCTAAGAAGGATGGGTGACGAGGCTTCTCATCTTACAGACAGAAGGGAGTTATCACAGATGCGGCTGAGGCCCAGCGAGGGGTGGAGCCCTCCAGGCCAGCACAGGCAGCGGGTGGCCACTTTCCTCCCTCTAAACGCAGCCTGCATTTTCCTAAGGCATTCCAGTGTGGGGCAGGCAGCAGAGAGGGGCAGATATCCCAGACCCCGACCTGGAGAGCAGCTCCTAAAGCAGCCCTGGCAGTGAAGACGCCAGTGGTGAGGCTGATGAGTGAGAGGTGCCACTAGGCACCAGGCAGAATCATAGCTCAGGAGACAATGCCATTTCAATACCATTCCCCATTTTACAGATAAGCAAACAGGCCCTGAAAGATGAGGAGAGCTGCTTGAAGTCCCAGGGCAGGTCAGTGGTGAAGCAGGCAGTAGAAGCCCTGCTTTGCATGCTGGCCCCACTGACTCAGGCATGCTTTCTGTCTGCCACAGGTGCCAGGGCTCAGAACCCAGGTAGCTGGATGACAAATGCAAGTTTGGGGAGAAGAACTGGAACAAAAGATACTGTGTTCCGAAGTGGGATGAGACCACAGAGCAGGGGCTGCAGAGGAGATGTCTGTAAACAGGTTATAGCCACATCAGGGGTTTAAAAGGTGTGTGTGGTGGGGGCTTGCTGGTGAGGCTGAATCAAGAAGAGGATTTTTGGAAAGCGGTGACATGATGTTATGAGACTCACCCCAGGTGAGAGGATAGGGGTTGGGGAGGGTTCCTCCTTGACCTCAAACCAAGAGAGAGGCTTTAAGGAGAGAACTCAGGTGGCTTGATTGACAGGGGTCCCTGTAGCCTGGGGGACCCAATGAACTGGTGCCTGACTCCTGCCTGAGAAGCTTACAAGGGGATGACAGGCTGGCCAGCTGCTCTGGGGGCAGGGGACAAAGAGGGGTGGCTGCTACTGTGGGATCAACCTGCAACCCCTGAGTAGGAGTGGAGACTGCATGAGTGCTTCCTGCACAACAGATGTGGCCCACGGGGCAAGGCAAGGGGAGGGCTGTGTGGTCCTGTGGAGGAAAAGCTGGAGGGGCGAGTGAGCCCAGGAGTGGGGGAACCGCCAGATGCCCAGGGGCAGAGGAAAACACCACAAATGGCCAACACGGGGAATATTTCACCCATGTCAAGGGCCCTGCTGGAGAGAAAGTCCCAGTAACAGGGGTGGGGGCCGGGGGCCGGAGGGGGGGCTCTGAAAAACCCACAAAAACACCCAGGAGCATGTAAAGGGCCTGCATAATCTCTGCCAGGCCCAGCAAGCCCAATGCCAGCTGCTGGCAAGTAAGGTCATTCCTGGCCCTTCCACCACTCTAAGCTCCAACTTTGGAGGGTTTGGAAACCTTGGGATGATGGGAAAAAAACTCAGGCTGGTAAAGGAGAGAAGCAGGCCACCTGCACCCTCTCTCTCAGGGCAGGTGGCAAGCCTGAGCAGGGCGAGGGAGAAGCTGTGCCTCTGAATGCAGTTTGAAGTTTAGGATATTATGATGGATTCCACATACTAGTTGCTGACCAAAGGACTTTCAAAGGTTTGAGACTTGCCTGAAATTTTATTAAGGGGCAGGGGAAGAACAGCACCTCTGGAAGAGTTAAAGAGGACAGCAGTGGAGAAAGTTTCTTTCTGATGTATCCTGAGTCAAGCTTAGTCAATATTCTGGTTCCACCCAACCATGCAGGTGGCAAATGCTTTCCAGCTACATGAAGGCAGAACGCCTGTCCTCTAAAGGCCTCTTTGAAAATGAAATCATTAAACCCTTCTTTCAAAGGCTCCCGTTGCCCAAAAGTGCAAGTTCAGATTCCTCACCTTGGCCCCTGCTTTCTCCTGCAGCCTCCTCTTGTACCCCATCCCAACGAACCCCATGCCCCAGCCGTAATGAGCCTCTTTCAGCAACACGGATACACCCCTCCCCTCTCCAGGCCTCTGTGCATGAGGCTCCCTCTACAGGGCTCGAAAACTCCCCAGCCTCTGCCTGGCTGACCCCTGCTCACCCTCCAGGTCTCAACAGGTGACACTGTTTATATGAAGCCTCCCCTGGGTGCTTGTACCCTAGGACCCATGTCCCCGACAAGCCCTGATCACTGTGCGTTGGAAACGCTGTGTTAACTCTGGTTTCCCCAGGTGACTGAAGGTGTAGAGGGGGTGGAGGTGGGTAGGGCAGGGACTGTGTTTATTCTGAATCCCCAGCAAATAGCCCAGTGCCTGGTACATAGTAGGTGCCTAAAAAGTATTTGCTAAATAAATGATAAGCGAACACCGCAGACACCCTCAAACAGAAGGAGTGATTACCTTCTTCTTCATTTTCACATTTTTGAAGATGGCGTGGACCCTCCATGTCTTTGCAAACATTGCCCCAAAGGCAGTGGTGTAGCCCACGGTGAGAATCCAGGTCCTGACCTACAGGCCATGAGAAAACAGAGGCATTAACATCCCTTAGGTGGACCAACAATGTTCCAACAGGGGAACGCTAGGTAATAGGGCCAGAGGCTCTACATATCAGAGTTTTACTGGCAGCAATAGTTCAATCACATTTCAATTTGATAGACATTTAGTTCCGTCCGCCACTTGCCAGACCCAGGGCCCAGGGCACAGGATGTCTGAAATTCAAACCCTGTCTTCAATGGGACCACAGCCCCAAGAGAAGCAGTCATAGTGTGAGGCACAAAGCCCTAGGACCATGGAAAGGTCAGTAATGGACGACAGAATAGCCCACTGGTGTTCCCTCTGCCACGCCTTCCCGGAGTGCCTTCCATGTGGGAGACACACCTGCAGAGGTGAACATAATCGCTGACTTCTCTGTCTCCTCACCCGAGTCTACAGGAGACCAGGTGGCCCTGGGAACCTCTTCTATGACAATCCTGAGTCCCAGGTTGTGGGCAGGGGCTGGAGGAAGGCGCTGAGCTGCAGGGTGAGAGTGGGCAGATGCATGAGCCTGTGAGGGCCTTCTCCAGGGCTCAGCAAACTCGTCACTGGCAGAGCAGGGCAGGACTCAGCCAGAGCTGGCCTTGGGGGACACCCGATGGCAGCTGCACCCAGGCCAGCTCCATACCCTCATGAGGGGCTGCTCATTTAGGGAGGAAGACTAGAGAAAAAGGGCTCTGACCTTCCTCCTCCCCCAGGAGCCTGTCTCCCCAGGAGGGAGGAGCGAAGCTGCCTGGGTCCTGCTGCTCGGTGCCTCCACCGTGGTCAGGCTATGTGGCTCCTACTGCACGCTGTGACCTCAGGCGTCTGCTTACTCAGTGCCAAGCCAGACTGCACACTGAGCCCACATTGGACCACGAGTCCCTGCTTAGGACTAAGGCTCTGTCTGGCTCTCGCCTCTTCCCCAGGACAAAGATGCCCCCCGATCCCCAGCCCTGGGCTGGTGCCTGATGGGAAGTGCCAGCCCTGATCGGATCCAACAGCCTGGATCCCTGGAGGCTGGGAAGGGCCGGTTACCATCTGTTAAGACTCAGGAGCCTCCTGGATGCCCACCCCCTTCCTGCACTGCTATCATGGCCAGACCCCAGCTTCCCCAGATTCACCCTTACCAGCTGGACTAGACACCCTCCAACACCCAGGAGACTCGCCTACTCCAAGCTGGGCCCCACATCATGGCCCAGCCCTGGGCTGTGTGCCATCAAGTTCTGGGGCCTCCTGCTCATGGGGACAAAAGAGCCGCGTGCTCTATAGCTCTAGTTCTAGGCTTTGGCTTTCCCCCTGCTCTCGCTCAGCTATGTTTAGCTAAGTTCCCGATGAGAAGTGCAGACCTGCCTCAGGTGAACACAGCAGGAAGGTCGATGTGCTAGGAGTGAGAGACAGCCAGGCTGGAGCAGACAGGTCAGGCCCTCAGTGTCCAGAGGAGTTGGACACAGCAGGTTTGCCCAGGCTGGGGTTGCCGTCAGCCCATGCAGGAAGTCCCCAAAAGTGCTCCAGCCAAGTGTCTTTGCGGAGTCCCTTCACTCTGCCTGTCTAGCGACTTGGGACTCCACCATTTTCCAAGCGATAACAGGGCCGCTGTGCCCAAACTGTCTGCGTCAACAACGTGGTTTTTATGCTGCACACCTGCTTTCCTTCTGAGGGTCGGGGATTTGGGTATGTAGTAGGCAGAGGGTGCCTAGGTGACCGGCCCCCAATAAAAACTCTGGGCACTGAGGGTACAGTGAGCTTCCCTGGTAGACAACATATTGCACGTGTCGTCACAATTCATTGCTGGGAAATTAAGCGAGTCTGTGTGGCTCCGCGGGGAGAGGCTCTTGGAAGCGTGCACCTGGTTTCCCCGGTCTTTGCCCCCTGAGCCTGTTCCCTTTGCTGATTTTGCTTTTTCATGTCATAAATCATTGCTGTGAGTACAACTACATGCTGAGTCCTCCTAGTGAATTCCTCAACTGGGGGCTGTGTTGGGGACCCTCGACACAATGCCCCATCACTCTGGTGTAAAGGATTGACCAACCACTCTGTTCTTGGGAGAGTTCCTGTATAAGGACCACCAGTCACACCCAGTGAGCCAGGGCCCTGGGGTCCACCCAAGTATTAAATGTTAGTAAAGCTTAATTTCTTCCATTATTTTCCTCCATAAAAAAATAAAAGTAAATAAAAGCTGTAATATATTCTTCTGCAAGATGATCCCAGTGGGTTCACACCCATTTGGAGATTGCTCTCTTCAGACAAGGATGAAACAACACTAGAGGAAAGACTCTGAAAGCAGGCCAGGGGGACCCCGTACCCCAGAGCAGCCCAGAATGGCTCTGTTCAGGGTCAGCCCCGGGCGTGGCCTTTGCAAAAGGGATGTGGTATTTTTCTCTCCACTCCTCCACCATCTCTTTAAGATGGAAATGGCCCCTAGGGTTCAGTGCTGCCAATTTAAGGGCTCTCCCTGGGTTATTCCCCCACGTTCAGGCTTCAACTACTTTTTGTGTCCTGACAATTCCCTTATCTCTTTCCCTGTTCCTAGCTCTCTCCTGAGCTCCAGACCTGCACATACCACCGTCACTGGAGACTTAGGTGACACTTAGGTGTCCCATAAAACTTTCACACTCCACAGCCAAAGCTGAGCCCAGCAGCTCTTCCCGTGAGCAACAAGATTTCCTCCTGATTCATGGATGGGTGCCGTGATCCACCTGTCACCCAAGTTAGGGACCTGGAAGTTCCCCAGGAGTCCTACCCCACTCTCACTCTTCCCTTCAAGCCCATCTCCTTCTGCCTCACCACTCCTCTCCCGCCCTTCCCTGTGCCCTGAGTGGCGGGGCCCATGTCAGCACCGCCTGGGCTCCCTTGCCCTCTGGCTGGATCTGGAAGGTCTCATCAGGAAGCCGAAGGGTGCCAGCAGAGAGAAGATGGGGCAGGTACTCCCTGCTGCCTCTGCTGTTGTGCTGTTTCTCTGGCTGAGCTGGCTCCTCATGTGGCTTCAGCCCTGTCTGGAATCAGAAAGACATGCCTCTCTTTACCCCTAAGGCCGAGGACGCTGGTCTTCCTGTGGTCGCTGGTCTCCGGGGGCCTCCGCACTCGTGTTTGCTTCCTTACGGCCGCTCCCCCACCTCTGTATGTACTCCCTTCACTAGAGTCTCTTCATGCAACCACCAGGTGGGCTCTGTCCTCTGCTGGGGCTATGCCTGATGGCCATCTGACTCCCACACCTCTTGTTAGTACCCCTCTTCTCCGTTCCCATGGCACCCTCCACATTAGTCATTAAGAGCAGGGCTCTGGAGTCTGACTGACATGGGTTCAAGTCCTGGCTTTGTCACTTACTATCTATGTGAACCTGGGCAGGTCCAGGAACCTCTTTGAGCCTCGATTTTCTCATCTGTGAAGTGGGGAAAACAATAATGTCTCTGACTTCACTGCGTGGTTGAGAGGATTAGAAGAAAGAAAGCGTGTAAAGCGCTGAGGTTTTTAATCAATGTCTGGTATTTGTCATGTGTTCCTTATCGCCACTCACTGGGCCACTGCAGGGGCCTCCAGCCAGCTGGTCTCCCTGTCTCTGCCCTCACCTCCGGCTCATTCGTTCAACACCGCCAAGAGACTATTCTCCAATGCAAATCTAAGCAAGTTTCCCCAGGTTTAAACCCTTTACTGCCTCACCAAGCCCTCAGGTTAAACTCCATATTCTTAGCAGGGTGCGACCTCCAATCCACACCTCTCCTGTCACTCCCACATGGCACTTCACATCCAAGCAATCCCACCCTGCTTAAACGTTCCCCACACCCCACATCGGCTCATGCTGCTGGGTCTGGCACCAGCTATTTTCTCCACCTAGAATGCCATTCTTTTTTTGGCTCCTTCACAAATTCTCATTTGTCCTCCAAAATCCAAACTCATGGGCACCTCCTCTGAGAAGTCCTCCCAGACCTTGTAGGGAGGTTATGGCTGCATCCTTCTTACAACTTCTGCGCTCACACACATTTCTGCTGTGCTGGTCATGCTGAGATAACGTGTACCTGATCACCTGTCTGCCTTTCCCACGAGATGGTGCTACTGGGAGGCAGGGCCTGCTTTGCCCACCTTTAAATCTCGAAAGCCAGCACTGAGGGATGATCAAGCTGGGTGGCCCAGCTAAAGAGGTAACGAGCTCTTTGTCACCAGAAATGTGCAAGTCGAGGTGAGCAAGCACATGGCAGGAAGACCTCAGAGGGAACTGGAGCATCCATTTGCAAAAGAGGCTGATGTTCATGGCCTCGGCGGTGCCTTCCACCCAAATGAAATATGCTGTCTATGAGGTAGTGAGCTCCCTGTCACTCCACATATTCAAACAGAGCACGGAGGACTCCCTATCAGGGTGCTGTAGGGGCATTTCCTGCACCGAGGGAGGTTTTATTTGATGATGTCCCAGGTGTCTTCCTTCTGTGTGGCTCTATGATGCCAAATAAACTAGAAGGTTCTAAGGTGCTCTAATGATTCCATTTCTAATATGTCACCTCTAATACAAGTCTCTCCTGATTCATCAACACAAGACAAATAGCTACTTCACTTTTTTCTCCCAAAGTCTTAAACATGTTTACTCTTCTGATGTTAATGTCTTTCTCTTTCTCTCCTCAGCCATAAAGTACGTGGCCCCCTTTGCACACTGCCTTGAAAACATACATCCACGGGAGGGAGAAGAACTTGAGGCAGGCTTTGCCCATCCTAGTCTCAACTACGAAAAAGGAAAAAAGAAACCAATTAGAGCAAATCTCCAAATGGAAAGAAAAATCTATGCCCAGAACAATTCTGCTCAGCTGCTTGTTCAATTGATTTTGCGAAGGGCTGCCTGGCAGCGAGAAGGGCTTTCATTGTTCTTTTGGGAATCAGCAGGAAAATGGACACACAGCCTCTCTGGTAGGTCTGTTCTAACAGATGACTGGGGCTGCCATTCTCGGCCTGCTGTCACTACAGAGGCAGGGAAGTCAGACAGCAGAGGATGACACCCTGGGAGCTGGCTGGGTGCTGGGGTAAGCTGTTTTCTCGCTGTCCAAGGTTCTGAAAAGGGCCTTCTGTTTAATTCTGACCATTCACTCAAGGCTATCAATAGTGAGAGGGCAGAGAAGGAAGACTCAGATGGTCCAAAAGCAAGCCCCAGACCTCCATTATGTATGAGGTTGGGGGAAAGGCACGTACCATGGAGCTGAAAGACCTGATTTCAGCCTGGGGTCTCCAGGGCCTGCCTTGTCTTACTCGGACAAAGGGTGGTGGATAGATTTGGTGTGTGCCCCAAGGCAATAAACCCCTGAAGAGCACAGTCTATAAATAGCTGTAGAGATCCTGTCTTGTCCAGGGTCCTTTAAGTAAGAACTGCACAGAAAATGGTTTAGAGTACAGCAAAGCCTTTCTGGGGGAACAACTCGGGGTGGGGGTGGCATTGGGAGATTCCAGGCACAAACAAGGGTACTCTGGGATCCTATTCAGGGCCAATGGGGCATCTTAGGATCCTTGGGGCTACTGAGAGAAAGGCCTCCCTTTTGGGAGGAGGAATTTCAAGAGGCGCTCCCTTGGGACCCTTTTTGAAAGAACACCCTCCCTAAAGCCCTCCCAGCCTCATCAGATCACAGGCTGAAATTCAGCTCCCACCACCCCTGGTGCCAACACCCTTGTGCAGTGCACAAAATGCACAACTGCACTCAGTGGTCTTGGCTCAGGCAACAGAATAATGCAGAGTGAGGGTAAAAGGCCTTTCTTCCCCTTCCGGTGATGACCCCAGAGGTGCCAAAGCCACCAGAGGCTGGGAGTTTTCTGGCAGTGTGAGATTCTCAACATGGGCAGTGGCAACCGGGGCTGTGGGGGTGTGCTGGGAGGGGGCTGATGTGTGCCTCCAGGTAGCTCTGTGGACTGAAGAGGTGGACGTATGGGTGCTGGGGCAAGGGAGGAAGGAGAGGGTAGGTGCATCATAGCGACTGTAGCTGCTGTGTAATTTTTGGGCAAGTGAGAGGCATCTTTTAGGATTTCCCGCAAGAAATGCAGCTCATTCTGAGGGGTCCCCTATTGTAAGTCTTCCCTGATTTGCCCCTTCGCCTTTGCCTCACTCACTCCCCTAAGCCTGTCTACATCAGGGCATACAACATGCTGAATGAGAGTTATTTGATTACCTACATCTTCCCATCTAGACAGCTCCCTGAGGGTAGCTATCTCTGAGGTCCAGCTCTGTGCCCGCAGGCTCCGGCACAAAGGAGGTGCCTGGGAAATGTTATCATAGAAGTTGATGAATTATAAGACTAAGTCTAAGGCTTGGAGAGGCCACCTGAAGGTGTGTGGGGTGGGAGGATATCAACTACCCTTTGGCTGGAGAGTCTGGAGGGCCCCTGGTACCCTTCTCAGCCCCTTCCTGTGGGAGCCAGAGGGCCCAGGAAGCCCTGTACAACTGAAGACCCTCGATGGCCAGGGAGATGGGGGTGGGGAGGCCACTGCTATCAAGAGGGGAGCTGCAGGCTGTCTAGGACCCCAGTTGGCCCAAACAGGCCCTGACAGCACTAGGTCCTGTGGCTACCTCCCTTAGTTGGTCTGAACCCACCAGCCACCATCAAACCATGTGGGTGTCCCCTGTCATAGCCTTCTGGCCACCTTCTGAAATCACAAAGCATTTTCCCAGGGCAAGCCATAAAAGCATGGGGTTACATGCTGAAATAGCCCCTAAACCCCATGATTACATCACATTATCTCTCAACTGCCTCAAAAAGAAATCCCAACTTAAACAAACAAACACCCCCCCCCCCCCCAGATATTTATGGCCTTTTAACTGAAAACATCACTCATCACTGATTCCTATAGACTTGTGTTTACTGGGAAGCCAGTTGGGTGTTCGTAGGGAGCGTTTACCTTTTGAGTTAGAAAATCCTAGCATCTCTGGGAAGGCTGGAAGGGGGTATCATGCTCCCCAGTCCAAAGCCTGGGCCCTCGCCGCCCCCTCCCTTCCCAGCAGCTGCCCACCCTGAGCCCATTCATGCACTTCTTGTGAGCAGGGTGGAGGGCTGAGAGCATGCTTCAGGACCCAGAATCCAACCCCAGCTCCTGAGAAGGGACTGCCCTGCTGGCTGAGGTTCCAGGGTGGAGATCCCAGCCCTTTCCTTCCCCAGATGATCCTCATGGAACAAGGTTTTGGTGCTTCCATTTCTCTTACATGATCAGCCTCCAAGAGACAAACAAGAATAAAAGCATGGGTTCTAATCTAGACCTTGCTACTGCTGGTCTGTGGCTGCAGCCTCAGCATCATCTGGGAGCTTGTCAGAGATGCGGCATCTCAGGCCCAACCCCAGAGAGACTGAGCCAGAATCTGTCCTCACTAAGATCCCCAGGTGACCCATGTGCACACTGAGGGGGGTGTGGACAGTCACTGGAAGGGGTGGGAAAGATTTCTGGGATACTGGGAATCGTTGGTTACTTTATCTGGATGCTGGGTTCACAACTGAGTTCAGTTTGTGAAAATTCATAGAACTATACACTTATGATATTTGTACATAATACACATTACTTTTAATAACAAGTAATAAATAAGGGAGTCAGGATTGTCAGCCAGCAGAGGCAGCTGAGAGATCGAAAGCTGAGCCATGCTCAGCTGTCATCAGAGCAGCCCTGGCTGAACTGACTTCTCCTAATTCTTATGTCAGATTCCAATGACTGGGGACTCATGGCTGAGCAAGCAACCTCAGAGGTCCTCCTTTGGTCATTCTGACCTCCTTTGCAGCCTGTCCTGAGGCCTTGTTTAGCACTCAAGGCAGCAGAAGCACAGCAGATTGGCTGTGACTTAGGCAGGCCCGAGTCTGTCTCTCACTGGTTCTGGCAGAGGAAGGCCACGTTAAGGCCAGAAGTCGTCACGGGTAAAGCTATACCCAGGCCACCAGCACCAAATCCAGTTGTCCTCTTCTCCATCCCAAGTTTACTCTTGCTTTATCAGCGTCTCTCTTAGCAGTGTCCAGAGGTGAACACAATTATGCAGACATAGTTCCATCATTCATTCATTCATTCATTCATTCATTCATTCATTCATAGTGATAATGGCTAATCTTTATTGAATCTTACTATGCAGCAGACACTAAGTGTGTTACATACACTATCTCATTTAATCTTCACAACCCTATAATTCTTCCTGGAACTTAAAGTCACACAGCTGGGAAGTAGTACAGTTGGGATTTGCATACAAGCAGTCTGACTACCACTGTCTTATGTACGAGGCACTCTGATATACTTTGGGCATACATCAAACATGAATCAATAAATATACTAAAAACCCCTGAATTGTATCCCTTAAAAGAATGAATTTTGTGATATGAATTATACCTCAATTAAAAAAATGTGAATAAAAATATTGGTTGGGATATATGTTGACCACATCCCTAAGAATTTAGGTGATCTCTTTCTCCTGGTATAAACCATCTATATAAAAAAAATCAAGTATTTCTTTAAAAAAAAAAAGAATGAAACGTCTCAGACATCCTTGTAGTCCCACAGAACTAGTTCCAAACTTCAGTCCTGCCAGCTGGCCATGGACGATAAAGTTCCGGTTTTCCCTACGATAAAGTGGGGACATTGAACCTGGCCTTGTCAGGCGGTTGTGGGGATTTGAAGGACAGGCTGCACTTGGCAGCAAGCTGGCCTTGGTAAACCAGAGTGTTGAGTACTGAATTTCATGAGGGTGCAGGCTCGGGGCGTTAACATGGCACTGCTGCCAGGATGCTCTGAGAGCCCCCAAAGCTGTTGAGATCAGCCCTCACCTGGACCCAAGGCCCACCTGGGCCTTCTTTCTCCCTGCAGAATCCCTCCTTACCCCTCCATGCACATGCTGGGCTTTCTGCCTACGATTCCGCAAGGAAGATGGGTGCTTTCCTTTTTCCCACACACCTTGTTCCCTCTCTGGCTTGCCAGGGGCTGGCATTCCTGAGCCAGGTCAGTGTGTAAGCTGCGAGCGGGCACTCCCAACCTGCTGGCACGGGGGCTCTGGCCCACACCCAGCACTGTCTTCATCAGCAGCTCTGTGCCCACGGGGGCCAAGTTGCTATGGTGATTCTACTACCCACACAGTGTCCAGGGAGACTGCATGGTGTAGCTGGAGCTATTTGCAAGACTTGCTGCAACCAGGCTGGGAAGATTCTGGACAGGGTCAGAAGGAACCTGGATGGGAACTAAGTGTAACTGCTTCCCCAACTGTGTGTGTGTGTGTGTGTGTGTGTGTGTATGTGTGTGCGTGTGTGTGCTCACACATCACCCGCCCCCTGTACAAGTTATAATAGTCCCCAGAGAGGCATCAACTCATGATTGTCATAGATTACTTTCTGAGGTGATATTCATGGTCTGTCTTTGTGCTTAGTTTCTATACTGAAACTTAAAAAAGAAAAAAAGTGGCATTCATATGGCAGCAGAACAGACTGAATTGAATTGCGATTTATATTGCTCCACATCTGTAGCTGGCTGCATGCTCTGCCTTGTCCGTTACCCTATAAGAGTTCCTACAGAACAGAGAGGGTCCCCAGGAAATTACACTGTGACGGGGAGAAAGATGACAAACTGGGATGCCTCCCCCTCCCCTGCCGCTCCCATACTCTCCTTATGTTCTAGGCAGCTTGTCTGAATCATCACGTTTAACCCACACCTCAATCCTGCATTCATTATGCTCATTTTTACGAGGCTCAGAGAGGTTAAGTCCCTTGCCACCGTCAGGAGCCAGTATGTGTAGGAGGTGGGAGTGAAACGCAGGCTGTGGTTTGAGTGAGACCTGTGCTCACTGCCCCGGAGGACCCTGCTTCTGCCTCCTCTCCCCCTTGGTGAGAGTTTACTGGGCGCAGCCTTCTGGGCCCTGAGGACAGAGTCTATGGCACCAAGTGAAATAAAGGAGCTGACCCGCTGGAACAGCAGGTGGAGCACAACCCAAATTGCACCCATTGGGGACGAAACTCAAGAGCTTTCAGTTCCCCGTCCTGGGCGATCCTGGGAATTATTAGGAAATGACCCATACACAATTTGTGCTGACCCAATTCAATCCAGAGTCGTTAATCGGAATCTTTTCCTCACAGTCATGAATGTGGGCTCCCCTGTGCAGAGCCTCTGAAACAGCCCTGACTGCAAATAAATGAATCCTCAGGGGTGGTGAGAACCAGGCCCTAACATCTTCGGAGAGCCCTCGTGTGTGCAGCTAATGCTGATTTGTAAAGCACTTTATGATTTATTCATGCCGCCTTGCCAGGCTTCCCAGGACAACCTTCCCCTGGCACAAATGAGCACGAATCCCAGAATAGAATGTCAGGCTTCATTAAAAGAAAAAACCCGGCTGTGGGGGATGTCCCTTTTTTGCTCCCTAGCCTGCGTCACCCAGCATTTGTGGATTCAGGTCAAATCCCGGAAAGCACCTGTGCTTTAACCGACATTGGCTTGTGAGTAAGGCGGGGTGTCAGGAGCTTCCTTTCGGCAGGGAGAGACTCTCCAAGGGTTGGGCCTCGAGTCTCTCTGCACCCAACACTCCAACTGGGGCCAATAGATATGTTCCCAGGTGGCGGGCAGCGAGTGACGAGGAGCTGGGCACAGGGCTCCCCAGGAGGGACAAGGTAAAGCTCTGTTCCCTCGCCTCTTGGCTGGGAGGCCGAGGTGGGCTCCTCAGCTCTCAGGGGTGCATAGAGGGATCTGAGCATTGTGGGAATTAGAAGTCGCCAAACAAGCTGCTGGTGGCATTTGCTGCTGGTTCTGGTCTCCTCAAACTGTACTCTACCCAAGCACACAGGGAAGAGGAGAGTTGTTGCTCTCCTTAATGAGCATCTTCAGGTGCCTCAGGAACACTTGCCCAGCCCTCACCAGTGCCCGGATAGCTGCCCATAGACTTATATGGTGCCCATGATATCACAAGGCATCCCAGGGCCCAAAAGTCATGCAGAAATGTAGGGGACCACGTGCTGCGGTCATCATCCTCATGCCAGAGGGTCACATTTTGAAGGAATAAACCACTAATCTGTACCCAAAGGACTTCTGAGCAACTCAGCTGCTTTGGAAGCTGACTCCAGGTACCCTGATGCCAGCCAGATGGGGAACCTGTGCCTCCTAAATGCGCTTTCTTTTTTTTTTTTTTTTTTTAAATGCGCTTTCTTAACCCCTAGAAGGGCAGGATAAAGCAAAGGGGCAGTGATGGGCTTGGAATAAAAAACACTGAGAAGGAAGCTTGAACTGAGTGAGCCCTGGGGCATGTGGGGTTTACCTGCCCTCCAGGTCCACCCGGAGAGGATGAATGCTTGAGCACCCCTGGGATATCAGGGACATGACCACCCACTTCTCAGATGGAACCTTTGAACGTAGTAAGCATAGTTCGAAAGTTTCCATCTTAATTGCTAAACAATTCACATTGTCACACTGGTGACATTAACAATTATATGACGCTGTGTTAAGAGTCAGTCCAATCTAAACATCTGCAGGAATCAGGGGCGTATCATCACGTACAACGTGAGACCCCCGGGTTTTCCCCCCTTTCCACTTGCTATCTCAGAGCATAAGCATCCAATGCAGCCCCAAAAGTCCAAGGCATGGGGATGACCTGCAGTGTGATTTAGGGGTCTGCTTGTTTATCCTTGGCTGCCAACTGCCAATCCATCACAGACCAGTAGTGGGCGACACTGAGACTTTAGAGGAGCAGATAGCAAACGAAAAGAGAGCTTCGCAAAAAGGGGCCTACATTGCTCTTAACACCTTAAAAGAAAACAGCAACAACAAAAACGTTGCTATTGGATTAATTCGGTAAATACTGATCCTTTGACGGCCCCTCTAGCTCTGGTCCTCCATGCAGGGAATCAGATGAATTATTGCATCTGGGACAAGAGAGAGACCCAAACAGCTAAACCAGTTTTGAGAGATGACAGTAGTCAAAGTCTAGAATACAATCTCAACTGGTCATCCTCATCTTAAAAAGCAAGCCGATGATACTTTCCACCGAGAATTAGTTCTACACAACTGCCAACTGCTAATGTATAATACTCCTTACAATAATAATACCTAAGCGACCACAATTTAAAACATGTTAATCAATTTTCAATATAATATTTCTAAAATTTAGTAGATAAAGTTATACTGTTTTGGGCTTCCTTAATATATGCATGTGCTGTGATTGTTATTAGGGTAAATGGGTGAATTTGTTCCTTCTTAAACAGCCCTGACCTTGACCTCAGGTGTGGATGCTTTTCTGGGTGGTAATTTATCTCCCTCACTTTTCTAGGTTAGCCAATCATTTTACAGGGGCTGTCTTCTAGCAGTGACCTATTGAATCCATGACCTTAATTTTATGGCAATACTTAAGTCCCTTTCGGTCTGAAAGCAACACCCTCTTGCCCTGTTGAATTGTGTGAACAGCTGAATGGGTTGTCTGCTGCCTGTTCATGCATTTTCATGCATTTCTGAGTTTGTGTGTGTTTTTGAGGATTGAGGTCACCAAGAAAACCTTACATCATGTACCATGGGAATATGCAGAATGACTTACGGTGCAAAGGGTTTCGAAGGTCTTTTCAGAGACGAAGGATCCATCAAGGCCAAAGAGAAAGATGGATGCGTAGGAAAGCATTCCTCCGAGGATGATGAGGTTGTTCATATAAGGGCTTGACATCTTTATCAGCCTGATAAGAGAAGGATATATGATGGTTAACAGAACTGCTAATGTAGTTATTACTTCGACAAATATTTTCTGACTGTGTATATTCTTGCCAAGGCTGGAGGAGGAGAGAAAAATACAAGCTCTGGTCTCCACTGCCCCCTCTCCAAGACTGTGCCACCGATTAGGGACTGTTTTCCCCCACTAAAGGACCCCGGGCAGCTATCCATTTCTAGTTGTTTGTTTTCTTTTCTCTTTGGTCAAGTTCACCTACTGCTTCTTTGGGGACAGCTTGTAGCATCAGCTTCTCCAACCGTTAATTTTTAGTTTACACAAAAACGTTGTCAACAGGTTTTTTGTTGGCTGGGGCTAGGAAGACATGCCAAATCTGGAGACTTCTACATTGACTTTCAGCCACTGTCCACAGTGAGGAGGAAGATGTCTCCACCACACTGCCCTGTGCTGCGTGGACCGGGTCTTGGAGGTCTGCAGGAGAGAACTCAGGGCTGCGCAGCAATTGTGGTCCCCAGTGGTGAGTGGGCATCCACTTTGGCTGCCTGAAGCTCACACCGTTCCATGCACAGGGGGCCACACACGTGGATAGGCACACCTTCCCCGGTCAGCAGGTGATGAAGGGGGACAGGAGTCTCCATCCCCATCCCCTACCCCTGTCTTCATCAGGCTACTGTTGGGGGCATTCTTTATCCTCCCAAACTCTACATGCTTCTCTCTCACTCCCTCCAGGAATCCTGCTGTGGCTCTCAGCTGCTCAGCAAGCCAGGACTGGGTTAAACAACCTTCAGGTGGCTAGAGTTCAGCCTCAGAGGCGCCTGGAGTTCAGCCTCAGAGGTGCCTGCCTCTTCCAGCACAATCTGCTCATAACGTCTTAAGTTTTCAGGGGCCCCATGGTCCAGGTGTCCTTTTACAGATTGCAATTAAGGTCAAGTGTTCCCCAGACACTTTCTTTTGCATTACGTACTGTGTTTCCCCGAAAGTAAAACCTAGCCAGACAATCAGCTCGAATGTGTCTTTTGGAGCAAAAATTAATATGAGACCCAGTCTTATATTATTATAGTATAGTATAGTATAGTATAGTATAGTATAGTATAGTATAGTGTAGTATAGTATAGTATACCTAGTCTTATATTACAGTAAAAGAAGACCGGATCTTATATTAATTTTTACTCCAAAAGACGCATTGGAACTGATTGTCCGGCGGGGTCTTATTTTAGGGGAAACATGGTAGTTCTATTAATCCTTCCGCATTGAAAAAATGTTATGTGTCAAAGTGGTAGAGAGATAAAAAGCCTGCTGCACACTGTGGACCATGTTCGGGCTTTTGAGTTAGGAGCACTGGGTCTAGCACATGTCCCCTGTCACCCCACAGAGGTGTACCCCTGTCAAGGCAATTAGACAGCTGAGTTTCCTCACTTGTGAAAGCATAGATCACACTGCCCAGGGCACATGTGAAGCTGAGATGAGACTGGATCCTGGAGGCTCTTTTGCAGACCATGAACCATAATATAAAGCACTTTCATTCTTATTACCACAGGAAGCTGGGGAAGGGAGAGGCCAGGAGTTGGACAGGCTTCCTGGAGGAGGGGACCTTAACGGATTGGATAGCATTTAGGAAGATAGAAGTGAGAGGGATTTGGAATCACAGTGACATTTATTCCTATCTCTGCAGATTTTTTAATCTGCAAAGCCAGTCAAAAAATTCACATGGATGCCAATCTTTGGAAAGAATGATTATAATTTCCTCCAGGAGGCCAAGAGGGGGTAGTTAAGGAATGAAAGGAATTTAGTCTTATGATAGGGGCAGCTAACTGTTGTAACGGGAATTCTTGAAGCTCATAGGAAAGGAATCTAACATTGAGAACTATGTGCCCAGGCCTTGTGCCAAATGCTCATCATTTAAAGTTCGTATGGCGTATACAGAGGTGATTTCACTTTTTGTGTGTGGCAGTATATGTGTTATTGGTGATAAATAAAACAAAACAACAGATGAACAAAACTCTTTTTCTTTGTTTTTCAGGAAATAGGTTTGACCTAAGCAGTTGCTACCCAAAACACCAAAACAACCACCACAAAAAAGCTACAGCCTCTAAGTTTCCCCTTTGCAAACAGAAAAAAGAAAAACAGCTGTTCTGGAATTGGGCTTGCTCCTGGCAGCCCTGGAGGTCATGCAGTGTGGCTTCTGGGCATGATGGCAGAGTCGTGTTGCCCGTGGGCAGGCACTGAGGTGCCAGCTGGTCCAGATCTGAGCCCTTGCTCAGTTCCTCCCTGGGTTCAGGGATTTGCTATGGAAACCAAAGAAGCTGGCTGAGCTTGGGAAACCCTACCGCCTGGGGTGGTGGCCTGTTCCACCCGCCAGTGACCAGAATACCTCAGAAAGCGACTGCTCTCCTCCAGAGAGTGAAGGACATGTGTGAGGGGAAAGAAATCAAGACCAGAAACCAAAGGGATGGGTTCGGCCACACCCAGCAGTGTGGCTTGGGCAGTAGCCATTGTCACTGTGCTCTCATCTGTTATCTGGGGAGTTTTCTGAAGGGTCAACCGAAATGATGTGAGTTCAGGCCTGGGAAGTGCCCAGCCCTGAACTCAATGATCCCCTTTGGCGGTGCTTCCCTAAGACTCTGGGGGGTCGGTCAAAGACATTGGGGGGCTCTGTCTTCTAGATTTCTCCTCCTGGGCTGCCACCACGTGCACACGCATAGCTAAGCTCTGAGAAGGCATATGGACTTGGATTCTTCAGTGTTATCTAACCTCGCCTTCCCCAAACATATCTGGCCAGAGACTCCTGTGCAACCAGCAGCCCTGCCTGTGTGTGTGTGTGTGTGTGTGTGTGTGTGTGTGTGTGTGGTGTAAACGTAAGCACATGCTCATGAAACAGCTAATAACGCCTCAGGAACTGAGCAGCACGCTTTAGAAAACTGCCCCTAAAACATCTCCTGTGCCTCGGGAGAACCTGGCATGTGACACTCCTACGAGGTGTGTCAATCCAGAAAGCACGATGTGAGGGGAGGGCGTGAGCAGCTTACTTCTGATTCCGGTTCTTGATGTTGAAGAAGAGAAACGCGCTCGCCATGATCATGCCCAGGATGGTGAGGGCAGACAGGATGCTGTACAGAGGTAGGGAGATCTTCCGCAGCTGCTCCAGGATGATGGTCTTGTCTTTCGGCGGTTTGGACCCTGGAAGGCCAAGGAAAAGACATCAGCAGAGCCCAGGGCACAGTCGGCCCCCGAGAGCGTCTCTGCCTGGATGTCCTTGACAGTGCCACCTGTGTACCAACTCTGGGCAGGACATGCCTACCAGGTGAGTGGGCTCTGGTGGTTGGCCAGCCAGCCCAGCAGGGAGCCGGAGCCAGGACTTATTTCTTTCTCTAAATAGAATCAATAAGGGATTTGTGATGCATTTAATAGCCATTAGAAGACTAGAATTTGATTTGGTCTAATTACCCTGTTGAAAAACCATTGCCATTTATCCCCAAAGGTACCAGTGAGTGGATCAGAAGGTGCAAGGCTGGGTGCTGGGAGTGGGTACTATTGGGTGTCCCTGGAGGGTGAGGAACTTGGCTTTGGCTCTCAAGGACTCTGCTCCAAAATGTAATAATGACCACCCCCTTACCAGGGTGGACACTTTGCCTGTCAATTCCATACAGACATATATGGATTTTCTGCCTCAAGGTCATTATGTTATAAAAGCTCTTTCTGGTTTTCCATTGTCATAGGATTTGCTAACTGTGGGAGGCAAGAGCTACCGGCACACCTTCCCCTCCCTGCTGTGCCAGGACTGGACCGAAACTGTGGGATTCCATCTCTGTGTGTGACTTTGGAGCTGTCCCTGCTCATTCTTTAATGGCACCAGGAACCTGGGGGCGCTCCGAGGGCCACAGGGCAAACTCATCTTTGTGGACGGGGGCACCGTTCTCCTGTTTTAGTTTTACCAGGTATGGCTAGCTTGGGAGAAGGGATGCAGGGACTTCTGCAACCCCTGCCTCACTCCTTTCAAATCCTCTTTTTCAGCTGCTGTTTCAGGTCAGGTTTCTGCTGTGGAATTGTGAAATGTTGGGGCTCTTCCCTACAGTAGGAGGGTATGCAGAATCAGCCAGCTGCCCAGGAGTGGCCGAACCTGGGAGCCTGGGGAGACCCAGCAGGGGTCACAATGACACCACCCGACGGCTGTGCCATGGATGCCAGCCTTGTTATGTCTCCTTTCCCAGGAGACGAGCAGAGGACGGGCAGATGTTGCTATAGGGGTTGAGAACTCTCCTGAACATCTGTGTTTAAAAAACTCTGCTAGCAAGTTCAAATGTGTTTGAAAACATTCAATGGGAAAGAGGAGTGTGAACCATGTAAACAGTCTAGGGAAGCTGCCAGGTTCGGAAACAGCAAGGAACCTGCTGGCATGGTTAATGTAAAGCTTTAAGCAGTTCATGCAAAGCAATATTTTTAAGGAATGGCTTCAAGAACGGAAAGTCAGGGCAAAAGCAGACACTGCAGATAGAGGTAGCACCATTTCTTGCTTCCAGAAGGGAAAGCTCAACATCTGGAAACTTCTACCCCCGCTCGCATTCCCCCTCCCCCCACCTATAGCCTGGACTGGATTAAGCTGGCTCAGGTGCCTCTGGCTCCCAAACACAAGAGTCATCCTGGGGGCGCCCATGAGTTCCTGGCTGGAAACAGGCCCCTCTCTTGGCACTGAGGAAGGGGGGCGAGGTTTGAGCAAACATTATATGATGGCTGCGACCACTAGATGTTTGTGTAGGAACAACTTCAGAAAATTGACAAGAGCCCCTCCTCCTTACTCCACCTTCCCTTCCCCCGAAATGGCATTTTCCCATGGTGCATCTTAACTGAAACATTATGGAAGCCAAGTGGTAATGACTTTTCAGAAGTGTTAGTAACAGCAGCAGCCCTGACTTTTCTTTCTCGCTACTCACCCAAGCCATTCATTCACTATTCATCCTTCACCATTCCATCATCCACCACTATTCCTTCACTCACCATCATTACTAATCACCAATCATCATTACTGACCAATCATCATTAATAATCACCATCCACCTGTCAGGCCTGGTGTTGGGCACAGTGATTCCAAGATAAGCAAGTCAAAGTCCCTGTCCTCCAGGAACTTACACATTAGCTACGTAAAAAGAAAAAGGCACTAAGAAGCAATCATGTATAGGGAATGCTTACCACGGGCTAAGCGCTTTATAGCGATGTTCTCATTTGATCTACCCAACCATCTCACGGATAGAGAAGATTATTCCCATTTGGGGGGTGGGGGTGGTCAACAGTTTTCTAGGTGCTAAGTGGCTTTCATAACTAGTAAGTGGCAAAGCTGGCAGAATTGGAACCCAGTTCTGCCTAACTCTGAAGCCTGTGCAGACTGCCTCCAATGACAGCGTCCAGGTGGTTGATAACACCAGGCATGGGGGGGCCTACGCAGGACGCAGAGGGCAATTCCACCTGATGGAGGCAGAAAAGACTATAGAAAGGAGAGCTGAGCCTCGGAAGGCGAGTCATTGGCTATTCACGAGGAATACAAGGTAGAAAGGGCATTCAGGGCAGAGAACCCGTCAGGAGCAAAGTCGTGGTGGTGTTCTGGCATATTTGAAGAACTGTAAGCAGGTTGGTTGGGGAAATGTGAAAGAGGAGGCAGAGAAGTGAGGAGGGGTCCCTTCATGGAGGCCTTGGGGGCCACACCATGGAGGACCCTTGCTGTGAGCAATGGGGACTGTGCAGGGCTCTGAGCAGAGGTGGGGCAGCTTCAGCGTGGCATGATGGCAAGGGCACTTTGGCTGTTGAGGGCAGAATGAACTTGAGGGGGTTAAGACAGGTTAAGCCCATCCATCCATCCACCCACCCACCCACCCACTTCTTCACTGACTCATATGTTCACCTGTTCATTCAGTTTTTCACCTACCCACACATCCACTCACTTGATCAATCACGTATTCATTCTTTCATCAAATATTATCGAATGTCCAACATGTACCAGACCCTGCCCAGGAGTTTAAAGTCAAATAGGATCCAGTCAGGGAACTCATAGTCCAACAACCTAGAAATTTCATTGCCAAGTGAGAGTGGCCATGGGAAAGGCCAAGACGAAAGACTGTGGAAGCCAAGAGAAGGGAGCCACTAGCTCAGCGGGGGGCAATCAGGGAAGGCTGCACAGAAGAGGTGTTTGATCTGGTTCTAGAAGCTGAGGAGGAGTTCTCCAGCAAAAGGAGAGAGGGAATGGTCTTCCAGGAAGGGCAGCAAATGGAGACCAAGCCCCTTCCCAGAGGAGGAGACAGAGCTAGATTTCGCTGGGGAACCTTTGAAAAGAATTACTCCTGGCCGTCCTCTGGTTTAAACACAGGTGCCTCAGTGAGAGCCAGCACTCATACCAATTCCAGTGTTCCATCCCAGGAGCTGGAATACAGCTCCCATGTGAGTGATGGGGACCCTGTGCTCAGTGAATATGTCTTGAGAAGAGAAGATATTCCCTCTTTCCCATGAAGCCAAGGACTCTGAGCTCAGATAATACCCAGGCCTGGGAGCAACTGAGTAGGCGCCCTCCTCCGAGAAGCCCACCTGACTTACCTGGGAACCTAATGGTGTCGTTGATGATCTCCAGCGTGTCAGCCACAGCGTTGTATTCTCCCACCTTCACTTCCCTGCTGTCTGTGGGGAGCAATGGATAGTGGCTGATTAGATCCCAGTCCTGTGTTTGTGTCTGGGTGTTCCCATCCCAGCTCTTGCTTCCCACGCAGGCCCTGGCTATATTCTTGCAGGCTTTTCCTTTCCCCAGTGCCTCTTCCAGGTAGAATCACTAAACTTCCTGATGTGGGCTGGAACACTCTCTCTCACACTGTCTCGTCAACTGGTCATCTGTCCTTTGCTGTACATCTATAGATGGGGAGTCTACTCCCCCCATAACTGCATTCTCTGCCTGTTACCAAGTCCTTCCTGGTTACTGAGAGGAATGGTCTCTTTGTAACTTTCCCCTGTCCTCTGGCTCTGTCCTCTAGGACCACACAGACCACCTCTGCTCCTTCTGTCCCAGGAAAGTCCTAGAGGTTGAAGACAAAGACAGATCGTCCCCTGGCACTAACCCCCAACCTTACCTCACTAAACATCATTCATGTCTGCTTCCTACCCAGGCCCCACCTTGCACCACTGCACAATGTCACTGTCTGTGTGACAGAGTGTAGGCCCAAGGACTAACCAACACACTTTAGGCCTGATCTGTTCAGCAGCAAGTAGAGGGGACCATCCCCTCCTTCATTCTGTACATTATATTCCTATTAATGCCTTCTGAGGTGGAATTCGCATCTTTCAGAAGCTACGCTTCTCTGCTGTGTCACACAGAGCAGAGTCTCCTTCATACGCACGTGTTCAGGTGTATTTTCAGACCTAACGGATGCATTTGAATTTACCTTCATCCTTGATACTATTCAGTTGGTGGATTTAGGTCATCATCAGAGATAATGATGAGGGAGCTGGACCAGGGCGGTGATAGAAGGAATGGAGAGTGGGAATTAGATTTGACAAGGGTGTCTTGTTTTCTGGGTAAAATCTGGACAACTGGGTAATCAATGGGTTGGGGAGATGGGGAACAGGGGAGTGAAGCAAGTGACTGGGGGGCTAGTCCCTGAGTGGGGAACCCAGGATTCAAAGAAGAGGACAAGATGACAAGTTCCCGTCTGACCGTGCTGAGCCTGAGGCGACTGTGGCTCATCAGGTGGAGACGTCCTTGAGTCTGGAGTGGGAGGAGAGGTGTGGGCTGGGGACAGAGAGGACACCCCCAGGGATAGTACCAAGTGAGAAGAGGAGAGGACCAAGGGCATAATCCTAGGAAGTGCCAACCCCTAAGGGGCGGGCAGAGTAAGGACATTGCAAGGAGACTGGGAAGGAATGGCCAGGACACCGGGAACAGATGCCAGGAAAGAGTGGGCATTGTGGAAGCCAAGGAAAGGGACAATTTCACAATGGAGCTGGCCAGCAATGTGACATGCCACCGACAGGCTGGCACAACAAGCTCTTTGAGCCAAGGACCAGTGGATCTGGCATGTGGATTTGGGGACAGTGGTGATTACAGATAAAGCAGATCCAGGGGAAGGTGGGGGTAGAGGTGGAGGACCAAAGGAAAGGAGTGTGGGCTTAGCGAGCGGAGCCCCATGGCAGAGCCGGTAGACAGGGTCGGCAGGGGACAGGCAGGAGCCGAGGGGATGCACCGAGCCCCACAGTGTGCCTGGATCTGTGCTAGGAATTGGATGTGCCTCTCTTTGTTCAGTTCTCACTGTTGAGTGGAAGAGGTGTTTTTAGTCCCACTTTACAAATGGGGAAACTGAAGCTCAGGCAGGTGGTGGCTTTGCCCAGGGCCCCACTGATACTAAGAGCAGAATCCGGGTTCAAATCTAGGATGATTCCCACACTCCATGCTCTTCCCGGACACGGAGCCTTGTGGGATCCTTGCGAGGGGACAGTTTTGTGCTGAGCTGACCACCCCATGGGCCACCTGAGCTTCCTGAGTGTGTTAACTGAAGAGAAGAGTGCCCACCTGCCCACCTGCGGGGCAGACAGGTTCCCAGAGCTGCAGACCCTGGTCCTCAAAATGCCCCGAGGTAATAAAGCGATGGCATCAGGAATTCCAAGCGTGCACCCAGAGGAACTGCCTGCTGGGGCTCGGGCTTTGTAGAAAGGCAGGTACACTAGTGGTTCCTTATAAACATTCAGGAAACAGAACAGGGAATCCCATAGGCTGGCCAGACTTCTGCCTGCGTTCCTTTCACGATGGGGTGGAAAACAGGGCTGTAAAAGTCACTTCCTTCTCCAGCAAAGGTCTCCCCGCCATTTGGGCGGGGCGTCACACTGTGCAGGCGGCTGTTGCTTGCTTGGGTCACCCAGTTCCTAAATGTCACATTAGCAGACCCTGCTGGGAGCTCCAGCATTCCTGTCCTGGCCTTTTGAAGTCTCAGCCCCAATCAGCTCCTACCCCTCGGAAGAAAAGGCCCTGATTTATTTATTTGGCGTGGGTAGGCAGCACATGAAATATGCAGGCTGATCGGAACAAATCATCAGGAGCCGGGAAGTGGTGTGGCCGGCCCCCCTCCACGCTCCCAGCCTCACAGCCCACCCCTCTGACTCACACACGATGCCCTGCTGTATATCCCATGGCACCAAAATAATACTCAGCTTCCCACCACGACCGTAATCACCATAATCTCTCCCTGGGGGCAGTTTTGGAGGCTCACAGGCACTGCACACCTTCCTGCATTTAATGCTCACGGCAAACCATGAATAGGGCATAATTCACTCTGGTCTACAGATGAGGGAGGAGCCTCACACAGGATAAGTGCATGCTCAGAGCCACGTGCTGGGCAATGGCCGAGGGGACGCCTGAACTTGGGTCCCCTAGTTCTGAATTCAGAGCACTTTCACCAGCCATTCTGAGCAGGGGCTCCAGTCATTCAGCTCACATGTACCGAGCGCCTACTGCATGCCAGGCCTAGCCCGAGCTATTTCATAGTGGAGAACCCCTCAAAAACAGCAGCGTAGGGGGTGGAAGGTTAGGTAATTTCCTCGTCCTTGACCAAGGTGGCCTTGGACATCTGTGCCGGAGGCTGGAGATACAAAGATTCAGAAAACATTCATAAACTCTGACTTTGTAGTTTAGTGACTGCAGCCTTACCCAGCCCTCCCAGGGCGGTAAAAATTATTTCCATTTGCAGACAGTATTTCCCTTGCAGTCTGCACCTTGTGAGCAGGTGGCCACACGTATAAAATGGGAACTTTCAGAGTGGCTATGAGAATTAGAGAGGAGAATACAGGCAATTTCTGGCTTGGGGCCTAACTCACAGTAACTGTTCAATAAATTGTAGTTATTTGAGTCATGATCAAAGTAACTGCGAGCGATTTGCTAGGTCCCCAAACACTCCCTGTGTTTTCTTACTGCCGTCTTTCCCCACAATGGTCCCTCTGCTTGGAAGGCGGCTTTCCCTTCCCTCTACCAAACCAACATGTCCAAACCCAACCCCCCCTTCTAGGAAGCTTTCCCTCAGTACTGTTTCTCCCCTCCCAGCACCCCAGCTGCTGTGGGCTCAGAGCCCTGGGTGACAGCCCTCGTGTTGGAACAATGTCCCAGGTGTACGCAGGCCTGATTCCTGCCGGCCAGTTGGTTTCTGAATGGAACCTGAAGTCTTGTTTCTGATATCCTGGGCAGCATGGAGTTTCGTCTCCTGCACCCTACCCAGGGCCCTTCCTGGGTCTGCAGGTGGAAGGATGGTGACCATGTGCTCTTCCACTTACCCACAGTCTATCTGGAGGGACCATGACAGGCACCTGGCACTTTTAACTTTTGACTCTTGGGTTCGTTGGGAACTCCATTGTGCAAACTATGCTAACCACTCATTTGGCTACAGGCCAGCCTTGCAGACTGTGGGCCAGGGGATTTGTGGACAGTTTGGAGGGACTCCTAGGGAGGGCGGGAGGTGGGGGAATTGAACAGAGGGAGAGGGGCTGCAGCATGGGGTCGGCCACGGGCGGGCACCCCTGCTCCCCAAGCCCTGGCTCATTGTGTGATTCTGGACAACCACTGCCTTTCTCGGGGCTTCAGTTTCTCCACCTGCAAACTGCACTGCAGGGGTTCCTGTGGGTCTCAACCCTGGCCAGGTATTAGAGTCACCTGGGAAATGTTTAGAAAATACCGATGACTGGTCTCAACATGGACCCATCGTATTGGAACCCCTGGGGGATTGCGGGGTGGATCCTGGGTGGCGATGTTTTTCAAAGTTCCCCAAGCAGACCCAACGCATAGCTAGGGTTGAGAACCGCTGGATTACACTGAGGGCCCTTTAACCCTGACACTTTCTATTCTCAGAGGCTAAAAATGCTGTGAAACAAAGAGCCCCCTTTCCTGCAGAATCATACTGGTTCTTTGTTGTGGGGCAAAAAAACAAACAAACAGAAAAAAACTGTTCTCTTTAAAAAGTGCATTCTTTATTTCAAATTTTGGATCTGGATGATATATAAAGAAAATAGGTCCTATTGGTGAAAATTAGGCTGCCAAAAAAAGTCCAGTCTGAAAATATTCACTGGCCGTGGGCTTGAGAGCGTCCACGGGATGGATGGGAAATAGCTTCAGTCACAGAGTGATTCTGCCTCCTTCCTGTATCTCAATTCTGGGTGCGAGAATCAGCTGCAGGGACGCCAGCCTCCTGCTTTAGCTGGGTCCCCACAGTCTGCCTCAGGGACTCTACTCCCTTCACCCCAAATGGCCATCCATCCTCAATTGGCTCTAGGTCTGAACTGAAGAGGTGTATGAGTCCTTTAACGTTTAATTGTTGCTGCGAATGTGCAAACTCAACATATACTTTGAGGTGTAAAACAAAGGATGGTCTCGGCTCAGTGAAAACCAAAGATGCTATAAGCTTCCTCCATTCTAGGACCCCTAACAAAACCCCAAGCTCAGGGGGCATAGAGGGCTCTGACAGGAAGACGGGACACTTGGAGCTAGATTTGGCTTTGCCATCACCTCCATGAGGAGTCTTGGGGAGGCCCCATCCCCCGCCTGGGTCTCGCTAACACAAAGGGCAGGGCAAGGAGATCTGCATGGCCTCCAACTCTGATGATCCCGCAACTGCTTTGAAGGGTCTTGCTCATTCTAAGCTGAAAGCTGCTGCATGAGGCTTCCCCTCACAGGTCCTGGCTCAGCCTGAAGGCTGCACGTCACATCGATTCTGCTCCTGGTGGTTCTTCAGAGAGGGGCACACGGTGATTTGGGGCCTTGATCCCGCTCTTCTCCAGGAGGGCCAGCCGTTCCTCAGGGAGGGATTTTTCCCTCCCACCCCCGCTGCCCCCCATATGGTCACTATGAACAGGGTCTCTCTCCTCTCACTGGGGTCGGAGGAGATGGAAGCCACACCCCTCAGCAGCACCGAGCAAGACAGACTTGTGCTTCCTTGGCCTGGATCCTCACACACACTCGTTTCTGCCTTTACAACAATATGGCACTGCTACATTTTTAATAAATTCGACTTCATTGACCTTTGTTTTGAGATTTTTAACAGGCTAGGAGGACACTGGCCCAATGCTCTGTGAGTATAACCCCGCCAAGGGCAGCTTTGTCCATGGACTTACCCGAACTGGCCTAGGGGCAGAAGCTAATACCTGATGGGATGAAGGCACATACAAACACAACAGGTTATTTGCACCTGGAACAAATTTTTTCTCTTCTCCTTGGCTAACTCCCACTGGTCCTTCAGAATTCATCTTGGATGCCATCTCTCCCAGGTGGCATCTTCTAGCCTTCCTAGAATCTGCCAGGTGGAGCCAGATGTCCCTTCTCTGAATGCCTTTTTCACATATCACATCCAGCCAGGGTCCTGTGTCTGCTCCCCACTAGACCAGGGGCTCCCCGAGTAAAGGGGCTGCGTCTTACCCATCTCAGCACACACTGTGCCCAGCCAGCACCTGGCATGCAGATGCCAGGAAATGACTATTGAGAAACTTCAAAAGCCCAAACCATAGGACCTCTACCCTAACCCCCCAAAAGAATTTAACCACCTCAAAATTAAAAACTTCTGTTCAACAAGGACTCAAGTTTACGACAAGTGACCAAAGGGGAGATGTCTGTGGAGCCTAAGCCCAGCAAGGCACTGATATCTAGGTTACATTAAGGAACTCTTGCAAACCCCTAAGAAAAACATAGTACCCTCAAAATAAATGGGGTCAAAGGATCAGAACAGACAATTAACAAATATCTAACAAGCACAGAAGAAATGCCCCAACTCTTTAGTAATCAGAGAAATGATATTTAAAACCACAATATATTAGTTTATACCTTCAGATTGGCAAACAATGAGAGATGAGTGTGCTGGGAACACTGAGTGGTGGTGGGAGGTGGGGACACAGAAATCCCCACGCGGGTGGGAGTACAGACAGGCAGGGACATTGAAAGAGCCATCTGGCAGATTGTAGGCACATTGTATTCACACACCTTCCAACCAAACAAGTTTGCTCCTGGGCGTTTGTACTAAATAAATGCCCAGTTGGGTTCTTAAGGGGACATGTGCAAGGACCCTCATTATTTGTGGAGGCAGGGAGTTGAGGTGACTTGGGTGTGTGTCACTGGGAGAGGGGATGGGTGCAGGGTGGGTGCGCCCCATGGAGTGAGCAGTGAAAGCCACGGTCTAGGTGGACACACAGGAACATGGAGGCATCTTACAAAACAAAGTGCTGAGTGAAAAAGAAAAAGAAACAGAAGAGATATATATAATCCAGTTGCATTGACATAAATTCAAAATATACACACGAAAAACAGCAACACACATTTTGCAAGGACATGTACACACATATGCATTAAACACTTAGAACTTCTGCCTTTCATTGGAGGGAGTAAAATATGAATGAGGGAAATAAGAGTATAAACAAATGAACAAGCGAGGCTTTCATGGACCAATGATAACATCGTATGGAGTGTGAAGTGTGTCCTAAGGGAGAAAGATTGTACTTTTCTCAAGAAATTCTGGAAGGGGTTAAATCTGGGGTCATTGTCAAGAGGGCCCAGGAGAGGAGAAGGAAGCCAACAGTTGCCATGGACTTTCTCTGTGACAGTCACCAAGACAGGAACATTCATAGCCTCATGACATTAAATTCTCACCATCACTCTCAAAGCAAGGAAAGTGATCATCTTTTTTTTTTTTTTTTTTTTTTTTTTTTTTTTTTACTATTTTCAAATAAATGCTGAAATGATGGCTCAGAGAAATTAAGCCACAGTACCAAGCTAGTAACTATTAGACATGCCTGCTTCAAAGCTCATATACTTTTCACATGATAGGAGATGAGTTCCCCATCACTGGAGGCATCTAAGCAGTGGGTAATGCTATAAAGGAGAGTCAGGGATCCCTTCAACATAGAGAATCTAAGGCTCAATGAGACACAGGGCCTGCGAAATAATGCTGCCTTCCAAGCCATCTTGTGCTCCCTGAAATGTAGGCCTGGATCTTGAGGGCTGGGAGGTGTCAGGGTCACGGTCAGGCTCTTAGCCTGAAAGAACCCACACTCACACGTGTCCTTCCATTCCTCCTGACTCACATCCTTGCCCAGCTGGTGGACAAGTCTCTACTCATTTTCAGTGGCAGCTGACAAACTGGCCTTCCCAGTTTGTCAGAGAGCTACAACACAGGCTTGACAGAGGAAAAAGATATTAAAAATCAGCCTTAGGAGTCTCACACTAGGGTCAAACCTGCTCCGCAAGTTTTCTAGTAGGTTCTGGGAAATTCTCTTCCTGCTTTCATAGGCACTGGCACTCAGCCAGAGAGATTATGAAAGCCCTTTGGGGAGGGGTGCTGGTGGTGCTGGTGGTGGGGACCATTTCTATTCAACTTGGTTTCCCCCAGAGGACGTGGTAAAGTGCCTGGCAGATGCTTAGGGAATTTGCACTGCATAGAACCGTATCGGTTACCCTGAGGACCAAATGGTAGCTAATGTCTGCAAATGGGGAAGACAAGCCTACATTTCACTAGGTACTTTCTGAATGACCATTATGTTGTTAGGGTGATAGAAGACCCCATCCCTTCAAATCAGGTGCTGAAATATAAAACTCCAAAGTCGGAGTCCTTTATGTTGCACAGAAGCAGTGTGAAATTCAAGCACATCATCATTCACCGAGATGCTTACAAACAGGCCTAATGAAGGCAGGGGCGACGAGTTAGAGCACAGATGCTGAGATTTCACGAAGAACAGCATAAACAAGGCTCTAATCATGGCTTCACTCAACTTCCTTCCCTGCTGCAAATTCTGAGCCATGTTTAGACTTCGGCAGTAACATGGGTTCTTTCTTCTCTTAAGGGGGAAAAACAAGCCAGTCCCTTAGCATTCATCCTCGTCTCATGTGGTTTCAGTGGAAGTCTGCGATGGCATGGGGGAGGTGCTCGGGACTTGGAGTTGAAAGCTGATGCCCCACTGTACCCAAGGTGTGTGGCCAGCGGGATGCTAATACCTGCTTACCTACCGCCATGGGAAGCGCCCTCAGAATAGTGCCTGAAACAAGGGTAAGAAGGCACATAATTTATTTGGGATGTGATCCTAGGATACACTGGCAGGGGTGCAGGGAGGTGAGACAGGAAAAGGAAGGGAGCCAGTACAAGGTGCATTAATGAGTAGGTGTCAGTCCTCAGCTGACATCTGGGGACAGAGCAGGACATATCGTGGAGTTGTTGAAAGTTTCTACCCAAGGGGAAAGGATGCTGGGGGATTTATCCTCTACTTCTCATTTATCCCTGGCTCAGGGCTGCCCCTGGAAGCATTAACTCCCTGGACATCTGACCTGCTACTTGCACAGGGTGAGAGATGCAGGTGCTCTTAACACGATGCTTATCCTGAACTGCAGATGCTCGGAGGCTCTGGGGGGGGGGGCACCGATGGCCTCTACCACCCCTACCCTCCAGGACTGTCCTGATGGGCGGAGCTAAGGGCTCTGGGAACCCTCAGAAATGGAGCAAATGGAGGGAAACTGGGGGTGAAGAAGATCATTCTTTGGGCTCTGAAACACTCTCTGGATTCAAAAAGCCTCAGTCTCAGGAGGGGTCATGGAGCTTCCCCTTGCACATTATTTTAGAATAATTCTGTTTATCCAGCACTCCCAAGTTTGTAAAAAAGATAGTTTCTCCAGCCTGAAAAAACAAGGCCACCGTTCTGAATTAGCTTCAGTTCACATTTCTGTTGCCAAGGCTACCTGCTGTTTACTAGACATTCTGCCTCCACTTAAGTCAGGGGAAACCACGAAGTAAGTGAAGATGTTCCTAAATGTCCACAAGCCACATCCCTAACCGATTCAGCAAACATTTACCAAGAGCTAGGGAGGAGCCAGGCAGCGGGCTAGCTTGCAAAGTGACTAGTTTCCTGGCACTAGAGAGTTTATAGAGGGAAAACACATTGGATCCTTAAACCCACCCAAGGAGGCAGGCAGGGCCGGCATTACTGCCATCCCATTGTCCAGAGGAGAAGACTGAGGCTTGGGGAGATGAAGCGACTTGCCCAGGAGCAGACCTTGCAAAGGGAACCCCCACTGCTGGGGCTGGCTGTTTGTGAATCAGCTCTCTCATGGACCCTGCTGTCCACTGTCCCCTCTAAATAAAAGGGAAGGAGGCGAGGGAGGAAGGGAGTGAGGGAGAGAGACACAGAATGGCAGAAAACAACAGGTTGACTCCATTTAGAAGCCTTTTGCAAGGTCAGTGACATGAGGAACTGGGAACCCCAGGGTTAGGGGCAGGCTCACCCTCTGGGTAAATTCCCGGAAGGTCCCAGAAGATAGAGTCTGGACCAGCCCCTCTTGGAGCAGGAGCAAGAGCCCAGAGAAGAGAAGGAATGAACTCACTGTCCCACCGTGAGTCTGTGCCCACCCCAAGCACATCTGTTCTCCTGCTGGGCCTCAGTTTGCCCTCTGTGGAATGAGATGATGACCAGGAGCCCTTCCGTCTTGAACAGCCTATTTAATAATTCAATGCCCCTCCATCCTGGCAGACAAGGCATCTCTGAGACCCTATGAATTTGGATAACTAACTATTGTGTTGATGTGAACATGACCCAAGCATCCCTCTGTCAACAGGATCAATGTCTGTTTTAAAACAACAGACACAGGAGCATCTGCCAGGCCCAGCTCTGACAGTCAATAAAAGCTGGACACACATACAGTGAAGGGAGAGGGCTCATAGGTAAGCCGCATAGGTTAGCCATTAACCAGCTGTGTGTCCCTGGGGGAACACTGCCCTTACCTGGGCTTCAGTTTCCCCATTTATACCATGACGTAGTGGGATGAGATCATCTCTAAGGCCCTACCCCACCTGACATCGTACATATCATTAGGGGTGGGGAACAGCGACAGTAGTAGGCAGACAAAAAGGTACCTGGGGGTGGGGTGTCAACACACCAAGCAAATCTGGATTTGCCCCAGAAAAATGTCATAATTTTTGACAAAGTGATAATCATAATTGCTACTACTTGCTGAGCAAGAAACGTATGCACATATTTGGCTGTGTTATCTCGTCTAGCTCTTCCCACATCTTAAGGTAGGTAGGGTTATGTTTTTATTTGACAGATGAGGACATCAAGGCAGAGGCTGTCACTTGCCTGATGTTCTACAGCAGCTTGAGCTCAGATGAGTCAAACCCACCTCTGAACTACTGTTTGCTACATTGCTTTCCTTATAAATGCTAATAAATTGGAGTTGGTGTCTGATCCTAACATTGGGGGGAAAAAGCAATAATATTGGCATGCACTTGGAGCTGTGATCAGCCAATCAATATTTTACAAAATATTATCCTAGAATGATATAATTTGAGCACTGGAAATGTGACAAGGGAATTTAGTTGCAATCGCTCAAAAAAAAAAAAGTATCTTTGCCAAGATGCTCACTTTGTTCAACCAATGAAGAAGTAAGACTTAACAAATGGGAAAATAATTACGTTTGCCTAAAATTACATCTTTTGTGCATGTCAGAGAGCTGACGTGCATTTCAATTACCTGCCAAGAGAAGACAAATGGGTAACTCTGCAAGATTGCATTACGGAGCAATAGTACCCAAGAACACCTCTCCTGACTGATCTGAATCCAGCGGGGATTTGTCTGAATGGATCTGAGTAACTCAATTGCATTTTGCGCTTTCCCCTGGATGATTTTCGGATCTGCTCAAAGTAAGTTGACACAGAAGGCATGGCTTCCAGAAACATGCAGATGCTGAAAAACACTGTCTGGTGGTTCTGCTAACACCCTGTTAATGACTACACTGAGCTGAACTGACGTGTCTGCCTAGAGCAGGGGTGTCCAAGCTGCGGCCCGCGGGCCAACTGCGGCCCACAATCCATTGTTAATTGGTCCGCAGCAAATTCCAAAAATATATTTAGTTTACTTAAATAAACCAGGTGAGGCAATACGTACTTCACCTCGAGTGAGTGGCCCGGCTCTTTGTGTATTTTACCACATATGGCCCTTGGTGAAAACCGTTGAAAAAAGTTCAGACACCCCTGGCCTCGAGGAATGGCCAGCCCTGCTCCTCACGGATGCCCTGTGGGCTCTGACAAGAGCCTCCCCCTTTCTGGGCCTCTATTTCCTTCTTATCACATGAGAAACTTGGTATGCATGATTTTTGAGGCCCCTTCCAACTCTCACAGTAGAAAAGTCCAACAAATGACCTGGTTTCTTACCAAAAAAAAAGGCATATAAATAGTATGTGTGGGGTGATTACAGGTTAAAAGAAATTATAGAGACACATTAACCAAATGCAAAGAGTGGACCTTGTGTGGATTTTCCAACAAAGCAACTGGAGAGACATTTTTGAGATAATCGGAGGATCAGCATAGACTGGGAATGAAAGGATATTAAGAATTGTTAACTGTTTTAGGTGTGATGATAATAGTATTGTGGTTATGTTTCAAAGCTCCTTATCTAGTAGAAATGCATACTGCTATATTTATAGATTGGAATGAGATAACGTCTGGGAGCTGCTTTAACATATTAGAGCAAAAAAAAAAGGGGGTGGTGGTGGAAGGATAAGTCAAGCTACAACAAGACTAGCAAAGTGTTAATAATGGTTGAAGCTGGGTGATGGATAGATGGGTTCACTACGCTATTCTCTCATTTTAGAGACTGTTTGAAAATTTCTACAATCAAAAACTAAAACAATGCAAGCTTTCTCTGAATATTAGAACTGTCCACCTCCACATATCCCCACACCTTCATGAGCCTCTCAGAGTCAGGTGGGAAGACTGAACAGGCCTGAAAAGTAATGCAGTTGAGAAAAGATATTTTAAATAGGTTGAAATTAATGTTTTCACAGAGAAGTGTTTTCTATTGACTCTGTTTAGTCTTATCTGGAACATCATATTTTCATTTCTTTTGATATATTTTATTGCATAAACATAACATCCTTGAATATAGAATTCATCAACTAGAAAGAATAAGCATTAAAAAGCCTACCTTGAAATTGAGTAAATTTAATAGTCCCCATCCTCTCCCCGTTCCGGAACACAACTTGACCCTAAAAAATGAAGCACAACAAACAAACAGGAACAAAAGAGAAATGCTATATTAGCCCAGACACTACTGATCTCAACTGAAATTCATTAATTGTACAATGCAATTATTAATATTGGAGAAAAAAACAGACTCCCACTACATTGCAGATGCAAAATTAAACTAATTGTTTTTAAACTGCTTGTGACTTTATCTGGTTAATTTGAGGAGCACAGAATCAATAATGGAGCTAACACATGTGAATTAAAGCCGAGATATACATCATCATTATCATCACAGCTATTTATTAAACACCACGTTTCCTGTGTTACCCTGGGACAACGTCCTCCAGGGTGCTGCAAAGACAGAGGCAGAGGTGAGGCCCGTGGAGCGGGGCCCGGACTCTGCTCCCGTGCCCCTCCCATAAAGATGTGTGGCTTTGCTGAGGCTGTTGGGCTTGGGGACCAGAGTGGGGCTGGAAGTTGGTCCGAATTTCTTATTAAGGACAGAAAATGTTCTTGTAAGTTCTTCCTGGGTGGTGACGTCAGCCTCAATTATAACTGGGCAATGAGGCAGCACAAAGTTAAGCTTCTTGAGCCAGTGAGACCTGACTGGTGTCACAGGCAGCTGAGCCCCCTTCTTTAGGAACCCCAGGGGCTAAAGACTGTCATCTGTCACATCTGCTTTGCTGGCTGATACCAGGGTTCCATATGCTGGGCTAAATAAACTGGGAACATAAAGGTGGGGTGTGGTCTCTCCTTGCCAATTTAGGGTCCACCTAAAATTCTGCACCCATGCAAGGAAATTAACAAACATTATATCAATGAATTTTACGACAAGCCCGAGTGGAAAGGGGAATGATCCTGATTTTACAGATCAAGAGACTGAGACTGAGGGAGGTTATGCCCTTTATATGAGGTATGATCATAAAATACGGTGAATGTTTAAATTTAAAAAACGTATTACAGTAAAAGACACATTGCCATCAATCCCCCTCAAAACATTCCCCCTCTTTTCCAACACACTTATCCCATCATTCTTGCCACTTTCTGAAGCAGTTCTGGAAGTCCTCTTTCATATGTGTCTTTAGTTGCACTGTCGTGGCTGCCCTCATATCCTGAATCGATTCAAAACGTTTACCTTTCACATCATTTTGTCTTTGGGGAAGAGCCAGAAGTCACACAGTGCCAGATCTGGGGAATAAGGTGGGTGAGGACACACTGTAATGTTTTTATTTGACAGAAATTTCTGTACCAGAAGCGATGTGTGACACGGAGCGTTTTCATGATGGAAGATGAAGTAAAGACACTCACAAAAGAGGACTTCCAGAACTGCTTCAGAAGGTGGCAAGAATGATGGGATAAGTGTGTTTGAAGTGTGTTCGAGGGGGAGTATTGTGAGGGGGATTAATGGCAATGTGTCTTTTACTGTAATACATTTTTTGTGGCAGTTTTTTTAAATTAAAGTTTATTGGGGTGACAATTGTTAGTAAAGTTACATAGATTTCAGGTGTACCATTCTGTATTACATCATCTATAAATCCCACTGTGTGTTCACCACCCAGAGTCAGTACGTTTTTTAAATTTAAACATTTACTGTATTTTTTGATCATACCTTATATAAGGTCACTGCAAGTGAGGCTGCTAGAATTCACCCCTGAGTTTGATTTTAATGCCATGCTACTTCATGCTATAGCAGGTTGTTTCTGATCCAGAAATAAATTCTTTCCTACCTTTCCATTAATGTGACATTAGGAAAAGAAATGGTCTTAAAGGTACACTGCTTTACTCTCTCAGTTACGCTCTTGCATCATCAGGTAATAGCACAGACAACTTCAGATCCCACTCAATCCTCAGGAGAAAAGTGCCAGAAAGTATCTTCCCTTGGTGGAAACCCTAAGTCTGAGGCCCTGCGGCGTTTGGCACAAAGAGAATCACTCAACCTGTTCTCAGAAGTAGAAACACCTTCTAAGGCCACTTTGACACCTTTTTGAAATCCTGAAGACAGCTCTGAGTAGTATCAGTTTGAAACTAAGGCCCGCCGTATTCTATATTTGGGAGATGGGAAGCAATTCCCTGGCATGTGAAAACACTTCAGCGGAAGGTGAGATAGGAGCTGTGATTTTATTTCTAGGGATGACTGAAGAACACAGAACCTCTTCCAAAAGGATCACATTTATGCAAATGGACCACTTTGCATGGGTAGGAAAGATGCAGAAAGGGTCGACAAGGAGGCCGTTTCTTCGTTTGACAGTCGGAGATCTAACTAGTTCACCTATTTCCTGCCAAGCTTTGAAGAATTCCAAAGACGTCTACGTCTAAAATGTGGGCAAATTCTGCAGAATCCTTATTAGTTAAGTTAAAAAGCATATGGAATAGCATTCAAAGCTTGGACCAAATGGAGTGGAATATGGGGTGGGGATGAAAAAGAATCTTCCTGTACTTTTCTGTTTTATTTTCCCCCTTTACTTTTAAAATAAAACTAATTAGTCCAGCTTTGAAGTAAGACCTGTCATACTTTATTTTACGTACAATAAGCATTTTTAGTAACAGTAGTTCCTCCCAGCTCCTTAATTTCTCAGGTAATGCAGCAGAAGGAGGCCAGCGTCTGAGTATCCCAAACCTGGGTTCAGTGTCCCCTTGGGCAAGTTCCTGGACACCTGAGTTATGGACCTAGCATAGCACCTGGTCTACAACAGGCACTCAGTAAATGGCAGTTGTAATTTTTATTTAAAAACATTTAATAGAAGAGAATTGAAATAAAAAAGATTTTAAACACCAGAAAGCTTTCCAACCCTTGGGAAGAGATTTTATTTTCCACATCATGTGATTTCATCTGGCAAAGGGGTAAACTGTTGGGCCTTTATCCAAGGTGTCCCCACCTATCAGAAACATCAACCCCCAGGTGACTGAGTTCCCAAACCACACTGTGCTCTATCATGGGAGAAATCTGAGAATTCTGATTGTCATAATGGACGCACAGATGGGTGACTGACTATGCAGAGAGTCTGCACCAGAGAAGAAGCCAGGAAGCTCTGTGAAGCCCCCTTCTGAGGAAGCTATGTCATGTGATTCTTTCCTGAAGGAGTTACCACCACACCCCGTTTGAGAGCTGAAGCCAACTCTGCTACCTTGACCATGGCTGACTGGATAGCACCACTGTCCCAGCTAAGCTGAACTTGATTAGATTGGACATGAGGAAGGCCACACATGAGTCAGGTGATTTTCATGAAATTCTGCTCAATAAGCATCCTCCATATTGGAACGTGGCCCACTCATACATCATCCACAAATATTTACCTACCCTGGGCCAGGTATTCTTCTAGGTGCTGATTCTTGCTCTTAGCTTTATATTTGATTAGGAGGGACGGACAAAACAAGTTTGCCAATAAATGAATAAGATAATTTCAGTCAGTGAAGAGTGCTGTGAAGAAAATAAAAAGGGTGTGGCTGGGTGAGGGGAGCAAATCTATTGCATAGCCAGGAAAGACCTCACCGCAGAGGTCACATAAGAGCTGAGGCCTGCATGGCAAGAGGGAGATACCCCAGGCAAAGGGAAAAGCCAGGGCAGGGCAAATGCCCTCAGGTGGGAAAGGAACAGAAAGGGCCAGCATGGGGGGCACAGTGAGGGAGCAAGGAGGTAAGTGGGGCCAGAGCACATTCGACCTGGAGGACATGACAGGGTTCTGGAGCGCAGCCAAGAGCCTAGGAGGTTAAACAAATAAGTACTATGATCTGAGATAAGATTTGAGACGATTGCTCTGGTTGCCAGATAGAGAATGGATAGTACTGTCTTTTCCTGAAAATAAGACCTAACTGGAAAATAAGCCCTAGCATGATTTTTCAGGATGACATCCCCTGAACGTAAGCCCTAATGCATCTTCTGGAGCAAAAATTAATATAAGACCCGGTCTTATTTTCGGGAAACACAGTGGTAGCACGGCAAATGAGGAAGCAGAGAAATGGAGAGTCTGGCAGCCAGTAACCCATGTGTGAGGTGACAGAGGCTTAGGCTAGGGCAGTGGCCAGATTCTCTCTTGCCACCTGAGTACATCGCCAAGGTGGCTGAGAGCTGTGGCCTGAGCAGCAGTGGGTTTCCATTCTACTCCTGCCATCCCGAGCACTGGACGCCCTGGATGTGCTGTCCAGGGGCCCTGTGGACAGGATCAGGTTGGAGGCACTCATTTCCTCAGCTGCCACCATCTTGGCTGCTGTTGAGTTGCCCTGCGCCCAAAGGGACCTGTGTCAAGGTTATACCCCTTCCTGAGGACCATCCTGCATTCAGTGGTCAATGTGAAATGACATAGGTCTAGCCCTTGCATCTCAATTCAGGACAATTATGAAGGACCATGGGATCTGGAGATCACTGTAGGGTGGCTGAGGCTATGCTTGCTGCTGTACCACATTTCAACTTGTCCCTCTGCCCGATCCTGCTTCACTTCTTCTCTTCCAGGTTTTGTTCCTGAGATCGCGCCCTGATAAACTTCCTGTATGTGAGTCTTTGTCTCAGAATCTGTTTCCTGGGTAACCCTACCTAAGACACCTGCTATCAAGGGTCACTGGGACTATGTCTTTCTTGCAACGTGAAGGAGTCTGAGTGACGAGGCGGTGGGAACACAGGCAATGGATTCTGGCTGAAGCCCACGCAGCAACTAGAGAATCATGGCATTTACATACACATATGCTCCAGCGTCACTGCGGCCAGGTAGTTCAGCCAGGCCAACTGGGCCGGCGTTGGTTTCTTAAACCCCAGTTTGAGTAGGGATTTTTTTTTCTCTCTTCCCCACACACCTATTCTTTATGTATATATAAATGTCACGACTCGCTTTAAGCTTCTGCCGTGTGCGATCCCAGGACTGTAAACGAAGATCTTCACATCCACTCAAGACTCATCCACATGACGCATTAAATTCCAAAACAATGGAGTTGGTGACTCTGGCCGGGGTGGTGGCTGACGCCTATCTGTCTGTTAGCTCACCATCCTCACTCACTCTTCTATGTCCTCTGTGTTGCAGGGGTCCAAAGCCTGGAAACCACATTTCCCAGAATCCCCTGCCAGCTGGTTTCCATTTAGGTTCTGCTAATCAGAAGCATTCATGAGAGATAAGAAAGTATGCATAAGGGAAAAGCTATTTTTTTTTCTGCTTCGGTGGCAGCAGCAGGCACTCTGAGTGATTGCAGGTGTCTGGGGACCCTGGCTGCCCTGCACTGTCAGTGTGGGGGTGCTCCTGCCTGCCTGCTTTGTGGCCAATGGTAGGGTCTCCAGAGCAGCAGACACAGCAGTAGCAGGAGCCTCAGAGGCCAGTGTATTTGGGCCCCCATTATTTTATTTTCATTCCAAATGGGAGCTATGGTCATTCTTATCCATTATCAATCAGCAAGCAATCAAGAAAATGGAAACCACTGTAGGCATTTCAGAGGCAATGGACATACTATTTCCCTTTTTGTCCCTCCAGCCCAAGGGGGCTGGCTCTTTCTATAAATACTTATCTCTGGTGACGGTACCCACCTGTTTTGTTCCTCCATCTCTTCCAACAAAGTTGTAACCAGTTCCCTGTGTTAAATTTCCCTCTGAAACGCCTGAAACCAAATGCTTGGTTTCATTTTCTTAATTGCATGCAGACTGATAGTGGATTCTAACTTCTGAGGAGTTGATAAGAATGACCAAAAACTCATTTGGAATGCAAACAAAACAATGGAGGGAAAACTGAAGTGGATAATTTATAAGGATTTTTGTTTTCCTGGAAGAGGTGTTGCTAATATCAAAGAAAGAAGTCTGTTTCCTAAAAGTCCATCCAACTAACATTTCAGGTTGAATTGGGAGCCATAAAGCTGCATTTGCTTTTTCAGAGAAATCTTCGGAATGCATAAGATAACATAGGGAAAAAAAACAAGTTTCAGCATTTACCAGACAAGAGTAAATACTACCATCAGTGTGACCTTGGACTGTCATCGAGCATTTACGAGCATTAATTCTCCTACTTGAAAAATAGTAAGAAAAACACCTGCTTCTCAGGATTGTTTGTGAGAATGAAAGAAGACAATTATGAAAAGGGCATAACCCAGCATTGGCATACAATAAAGGGTAACTTATAATTCCACCTGATGCCTGTTCAGAATCCCCAGAGAAATCAGTGGAGAGTAAAATGTACTCTAACGATTTCAGAAGCCAGTAGGATTCATCGGCCTCCTTTTAGAAAAATTAATTATTCCCATTGTTCATCTTTAATGTGTCACTACTAAGCATGAGTAAATTTCACTCCAACTTCAATTTATGAATTGTTTAGGCCAAGCCCCATGTTGGTTTCTTTCAATTTCACAGCAGGGGGCAGAGATGTCCTGCCCTGAAATGATCTGATGTCTGGCTGGAGCTGGAGGCTAGTAGACAGAGTGAGGACTCACTTGGCTCCACTGACTCACAGGGAGTCCTGGGCCCACAGAGGGACAGTCTCTGCAGATCACTGTGCCTTTAGGGCAAGATCTCCTTCCTTCATATGACTCTAACTCCACTCTTGTCTCTGGACAGTTGTGTTTGTCTTTGGGAGGTGTGAGCATGCATGCTCATCTGAGTGTTTGTTCTGTGCTGTGGGGAAGCAAGATTTACCCTGACATATCATGCAGGCAGCGACATCTCTAAGGAGATGGAAGGGCACTGGGGGACTCTGGTTGGCTCGCCAGATGGGGAAGCATATCACTGTCTGTGTGGATGATCCAAGCCCACCTTGGACCATTCTGCTGCCAGCCCTCCACCCAGGACGATACTGGTCTCAAATGAACAATGGGGAATTTGAGAAAACACTGAGGATAGACTGCTGGTCAGATTGTCCACAAAGGGTAGAGATCCTCATCGTGTAGGCTTGAAGAAGAAGGTACCCTCTGTTTCCCAAGGGATGGCAGGACTTAAAAGAGAAATACCAAATAATTGGGTACATCCATGCACATATTCTGCAAAGATGAAAAAAAAAAATATTTTTTTTCTGCTTGTCTCCTTGGGCTATTGGACAAGTCATATTTTGTATACTATTTAAAATATTGTCCTATACTGCAAGTTCTATTGATAGGCCCAAGCCTTGAGGAAAGTTTGATCCAGCCACTGAGTCTTGAGAAGCAGGTTTGCAGGGAACTAAGAGGAGGGGCAGGATGGGAAGTGTGATCTGCCCCACTGCCACCCTTCTGTTGCTAGGTAGTAAATGGAGAGGCGTCCTTCTGCGGGGTCATGCCCAGATGCCCCAAAGGGTTCAAGTGGTGACCAGCCACAAAGCAAGTGGTGGTTTAAGGCAGGGAGAGGCGTGGGGACCAAGAGGAGATGGCTGGATGGGTGGCCAAAGAGTGGTGGGACCAACTCCTTCTCTTTCCTTTCAGTAATACTTCAAGTGTCAGGTTGTTTAGAATAACGAAATATCAGAAATGAAGGAACGGTCCAAGAAATACAGCAGTAGTGAAGTCAACTGTGATAGACATGTGAGGAATTATTATGACACATGCATTCAATCAACCAGCACTGTTGGGCACCTGACACGTGCTAGGCATGTGACAGGCAAGGACCAGTTCAAGAGTGGGCAAAATCAACATGGTCCTAGATTGCATGGAGCTTGTAGTCTGGTGGGAGATACAGGTATTAAACAACAAAGACACCAACAGATATATAATAATAAACTATAATAAGTGATATAAAGGAAAAGAAGAGGATGCTGTAAGAGAGAACTACAACAAGACCATAATTTAGACTGGAGGTCAAAGAGGACTTTTATGGGGAGGTGGCATTTGCACTGAGACCTGAAGGAGCTAGCTAAGAGTGAGGGGAAGAGTATCCTGGGAAGAGGGAATTACAAGTGCAAAGGTCCTAAGACAAGGAAGAGATTGGGGAATAGGTGGAGCTGAAACAATGCCCACGGGGCTGAAAGGGGTAATTGAGTAGGAGATGAGCATAGAATGTGATTGGCAAGGTAGACAGGTGCAAGGTCCTGCAGAACCTTATAGGTTGTATCAAGGACTCTGGGCTTGGGCCGGCCCGGTGGCTCAGGTGGTTAGAGCTCCATGCTCCTAACTCCGAAGGCTGCTGGTTCGATTCCCTCATGGGCCGGTGGGCTCTCAACCACAAGGTTGCCAGTTCAACTCCTCGAGTCCTGCAAGGGATGGTGGGCTCCGCCCCCTGCAACTAAGGTTGAACACGGCACCTTGAGCTGAGCTGCCGCTGAGCTCCTGGATAGCTCAGTTGGTTGGAGCGCATCCTCTCAACCACAAGGTTGCCGGTTTGACTCCCGCAAGGGACAGTGGGCTGTGCCCCCTGCAACTAGCAATGGCAACTGGACCTGGAGCTGAGCTGCGCCCTCCACAACTAAGACTGAAAGGACAACAACTTGAAGCTGAATAGCACCCTCCACAACTGAGATTGAAAGGACAACAACTTGACTTGGAAAAAAGGCCTGGAAGTACACACTGTTCCCCAATAAAGTCCTGTTCCCCTTCCCCAATAAAATCTTTAAAAAAAAAAAAAAAGACTCTGGGCTTAATGTTTAATGCAAGGGGAGTCACTGAAGGGTTTTAACCAAGGGGTGAATTGATCCAAATTATACAGACTTACACATTGTATTATAAAAGTTATAAAAGATTGGAAAAAGTGATCTTCTGATTGTGCAGACACTGGCTAGTTGTTCACTAAATCCATTTCCTTTTCCTCCTGGGCACATGGTTAGACTGCATTTTCCAGCCTCCCTTACAGTTAGGTGTGGCCATGTGGTGGTTCTAGCCAATGGAATATGGGTAGAAGTGACATATGGTATTCCAGGTCTGGCCCATGGAAACCTCCCACAAGACCCTTCATGCTCCCTCACTTCCCCCATCTGCTAACTAGACTCATAGGATCTATCAGAGAGCTCCAAGGCCTAAGGAACAGTGGGGACATTAGACAGAGCAGAACCATCATGAGGAAAGGCTCTCCACCAACCAGAAACATCTACTTTAGACTTTGCATAAGAGAAAAATACATTTTTACTGTGTTCATCCGCCAAGATTCTCAGATATCTTTGTTACAGCAGCTAGTGTTATACATCCTAACTAATATCATGATGTAAGTAAAAAAGGATAAAAATTATATATATATATATATATATATATATATATATATATATATATATTCACAATTATATAAAAATCACTCCTACCAAGTCAAAATGTTAACACTGGTTGTTCTTGGGTTGTGCAATTATGGCTTTTGCTTCTTTTTACTTTTCAATTATTTTCCAATATCTTATAATGAGCATGTATTATTTTAATAACTGGAAAACTTTATTAAAAACTTTCTTTGAAAGGATGTTATAAGGAGGCACATTTTATACAGGCAAAAATAGCACCATCGTCACCAACAAAATAATACTCTCTCTTGGAATAGATTAATTTCTACTGACAGCTTCAAGTTTTCCTGAGTAAGAGCCAGAGATCTGTGCAAGCATAAGCACATTTCCCCCTCAACTTAGAATAATGGAAAGAGCATTGAAAACGGGGCCTGAAGATGTAGATTCAGGCTGCACTCTACCATTTTCTAGGAAGGGAACCTGGGGCAAGTCCCTTCTCATCTCTGTTCTCAGGTTTCCCTCTGCAGAACATACGAAGCTAACATTCTTTAAGTTATTTTTAGCTCTGCCGAAACATTTGTGTATGTTATCCAATATATTTTTTTTTCTGGGGTTCTCCTTTATTAATAAATCCTCAACAACCCCAATGGGATGAACTATGTATTATTATTATCTCCATTTTACAGAGGAGGAAACCGAGGGATTGAGAGATTAAAAAATTTGCCTAGGGTCACATAAGTAAGAGGCAGTAGAACCGGAACTCAGCCCAGACATGTTTGACTTCAAGCTCATGCTTCTAACCACATAGTAGCTTGCCTCCCTTTGCAAGAAGCAGTCACTGATCAGAAAACGAGCTCTTTGCAGGGGATGAGAGTGAGTCCCAATCAGCCTTGGGCAGAGGAAGGAGTAGGGGTAGAGTAGGAGGTAGGTGGAGAAGGAGGGAAGGTAGCTAGTTAGGGATGTGGCGGTAAATGTGTAAAAACTGGCTTTTTGGGGAAAAAGGAGGGGCTCTGATTTGTAATGTTTCCAATTTCCTCGGTGTAAATACTCCCACCAAAGCAGATTTCAAGCTATCAATCATTTAACGACTGGCTCACTAACTCCTGATCACTTAACCACTGGCTCTTGGCTCTCTGGGGAGCTGCAGGAGCTGGCTCCAGCACCCCAGTGACGAAGCCAGTCCTTTCTGGCGTCCATATTAGAAATGGGAAGGGAAAAGCAAAATGCCTAGTTTTTATTTGCACATGGGCTGGGTGAGACTCTCTTTTCAGAAATGGCGTAGGGGGCTTCAAATCAGAATGGGACTAGCTGGAGAGAAGGGGCTTGTTCTGGTTATCTATCTATTGTCTCAGCTCCCAAAACGCCCTTCTCCGCAGTGCTCTGGGATGCTGGGGCTGCGATGCCTGGGTTCTGGAAACCTCACCGCCTCCTTCCATTCTCTAGCCCTAAGGATGGTAACTGTTTCTTTCAGCAGTTGGTATCTCTGGACTGCCTCAGTGCTCCTTTTATATTTCTTTCTCCTTCCAACACCTATTAAACATTTCTCTATATTAAATCCTCTCTGATTGAAATGCCTAGTGATTGGGGTTTCTGTTTTTCTGATAGGACCCCCATCCTCTCCATGTACCATGTGTCCCTAGAGGACTTGGTCCCCTCCAAGCACAAGCCCCACATGTCAGTCCCCAATGAAAATGGCCTTTCCCACTCATGTCCTTGATGGGTGCTAGCATGCACCTGCTCTGCCCTCACCTCAAAGGGTGCCTGTGGCTTCTTCCTCTACCCTGAACTGCATATTGCAATCACCTCTTGCGGGGATGGAGCCCCCTCCAGGGCAAGAAGGAGCTCTTTCCTCTTCAAGGCCTGGGAAAGAGCAGGAGTGCAGGACCATTTGTTAAACTGCACTGAATTGAGTTGAATGAAGTGGGTTCCCTAGTTTTGGGGGCACTGGAACAGGATCCCTTAGGAAGAGCTATGAAGGAGAAGAGGGAGAGAGAGACACACTGGACAAGAGCAGGGGCCCAGGTAGCTCCACGGTGTGAGAAGGACAGAGAAATAAGCATTGTCCAAGGGGGCGGAGGAGACAGTTATCACGAAGGCCCAAGGGTTATCACAGGTCAGGACATCAAGATGCCTCTGTGGGATACTGGTATTGGGGGCCTGTGTCCCCTGGGCTTATTATGGGAAATGCAGGGCTTCTGTTCAGTTTTGTCAACTCCCTGTGCCCCATAATTATGTTCCTTCCTCTCTCTGGGCCTCGATTTCCTCACATATAAAATGAAGGGGCAGTTGCCACATACTATGGTTGTTGAGAGCTTCCTCTGGGACATGTTGTGCTTATGCTGGGCCCTAGGGAGTTGCAATGACTAAGCCAAAGTCCTGGTCTTCCAGAAGCTCCTACTCTAATGGAGGTGACAGGTTTGGAAAAAAACACAAAACACCCACAAACACTTACAAGGCAGTGTGATAACTGGTAGGAAAGGGTGGTTACAGAGGTTTGTGGGAGCATAGGGCAAGGGTACCTCTCTCATGAGGGAAGGGCTTGGAGGGGACAGAGAAGAATGGGTGTGAGTTAACCAGGCAAAGAGGATGGGAGAGGCCATGTTCTAGGCAGAGGGAACAGTATATGCAAACGATTGGAGACAAGATGGCTTTCTGGAGAACTGAAGGAAGAACAAGGTGCTGTGGGTGGTATAAAAGGGGCAGGGGGCTGGTGGAGGCAAGTACGGCAGCAGCCACATCAGGCAGAGCTTTGTTCCAAACGGGGCCATGGAGGGTTGTAAGCCAGTGGGTAATGAGTCCAACGTGCTCTTTAGAAAGAAGGAAATCCTGCCATTTGTGACAATATGGGTGGACCTGGAGGATGTCATACTAAGTGAAATTAGCCAGACACAGAAACACAAATACTTTATGGTGTCGCTTATATGGGAAATCTACAATAGCTAAACTTAGAGAAGCAGAGAGTAAACTGGTGGTTGCCAGGAGCTGGGGGAGATATGGGGAGATGAGAAGGAGATGTGGGTCAAAGGGTACAAACTGTCAATTATTCATGATGAGTAAGCCCCGGGGGTGTAATGTACAGCACGGTGACTGCAGTTAAAAATACTGTACCATGGACCTGAAACTTGCTAAGAGTATAGACCAGAAGTGTATTCACCAAAAAAAAAAAAAAAAAAAGATAGAAAATGGTAAGTGTGAAGTGATGGGTGTGTTAATTACCTTGATTGTGGTTATCCTATCATAATGTATACATATATCAAATTATGAAGTTGTACTCATTAAATATAGACAATTCCTATTTGTCAAGGATACCTCAATAAAACTGAAGAAGGAAGAAGTGATTGTGGCGGCCGTGTGGGAAATGGATGGGCACAAGGAAGCCAGTCAGACGCCGTTGTGGAGTCCAAGGGAGAGACGAGGGTAACACGGATGGAGAAGAGTCCATGATTCAACATGTGGGAAGGAGGTGGAATCGATCGGGCTTCGGGATGGCCCGGACGTGAGGGCTGAGGAAGGTGGAGAAGCTGAGAATGGTTGTCCAGTTTGGGCAGATGGATGGATGGTGGTGACAACCCTCACCGGCATCCTCAGCAGAGGGGAGCTGGCTGGAGCAGCGAGTGGAGTTCCTGGGTGTGTGGCTGAGACAAGGGAGCCGTGTGGCTAGCTCTAATGCCATGCGTCATGAGGCCTCCTCCAGGCTTTTTGACCCTCTGCCCCCAACCTCCCCTCTTTCCTGGTCATTTGCAGATGCAAGCATCCCCATGATTAGAAATATTTAATTTTGCTTTACTGTATGTTCTATTTTTGTTAAATAGATTGGTCTCCACCAGGAAAACCAAATTGCTGACCAGTTGAGCTAAAAGTCTGAGACATGCAATTTGCAATCTGTTGGAATCTTTACTTTAAGCTGTGGGGAGGGGCTGTCGATTGGCCTGGGGAGTGGGGGTCGGGTGATGCAGGGCTCAAAGGAGACAGCTGGAACAGGAATAGTACAGGTGTGAGGCCAGGGGGCTCAGGCTGCCGGGGGGCTAGGTAGAAAGACTGAAAGGCACAGAACAGAAATAGGAAAGGGAAAATTGGCAGGATTTGGGAACTCATGGACAGGTGATTCAGAAGGGATGCTGTGTTGGGAGGTGTGCTGCAGGGGTTCTAGCCTGGGGTCACCTAAGCTCTTTGGTCACAGGCTCTCCTAGTGTGTCAGGAGATAAAGCTTATATTGTCTGAAAGCCAGGCTCAGAGCGATCTTGTGTAGGAAGGAACCTTGACTAGTCTCCTGGGCCGAAGGGAAGACCCTCAGCGTTCACCTGGGCAGACAGCAGTCAGGGCCGTCGAGGTCGGCCAGCCACTCTGCCGGAGAAAACAGGAGGGAGTTATTTTTCCAGCAGAGAAGGAGAAGGCCAGAGAGGAGTGGGAGGCAGGGCAAGACCGCAGGGGGAGAACTGCCCCCTAAAAGAGGGCGGGGTGGCCGAGGATGAACTTGATCCCCAGTAAGTAATGTCCAGTTTGAAGTCATTCAGAGGACATTCTCTGATCCAAACGCTACTCTGCCTGTCCCCCAAATCCTCACTGGAACTCCTCACAAGTTCTCATAAAATGGAGGGCTTTTTGGTTTGCTTGCTTTTGTTTTTGTGGCTGTCGTAATCAATGTGGCCGAGCAGAGTAAAACACGAGGGATTGTGGGATTGTCCAAATCCTGAGTGAATTCAGCAGAAGCAGGACCATGAGAATGAGAGTTCCTGAGACTGGGAAGAAATCTGAAGGTTAGTTGTGGGCACCCTACAACTGAGCGATGGGGCTTCCTGACAACCTCCAAGCTCCTAATGACGGAAATCAGGTTACACATCAGATGCTACGGTTGGGCTAGAGGCTCTTCAAACCTTGAATGTGACTGTAAAATGGTGTGTGTGTGTGTGTGTGTGTGTGTGTGCATGCACGCACTTGAGTGCATATGTGTGTGGCAGGGCAATGGCAAGCAGCACTGATGTGACAGGCTCCCAGGCTTGTCCCAGCCCTAATGGCCCTCGGCTCTGAGTACCAATGAATCATCACTCCCACCTCCCACCTTGGAAACAGCAGGTTGGGCTAGCAGACAGGTGCCCCTGGCATGGCTGATTGAGAAGCAATTCTCCCTCTTGGCTTGGCTCCCCCACTAGAAACCCAGATGGCTTGCATGGGGGTGGGGACTATTCACTTGGCTGCATGGGCTAAGCCTAAAAATCTTCCATCAACTGAAAAAAGAAAAATCTTCCATTAATTCTGGGAAGGAAAGAGACAGGACTTAACAGAGGAGAAAACAGGAAGGGAAAGAAGGGCTGCTGTGTTGATAGCCTGATTGGTTGGCTCAGGCTGACAAAGGGTCAGGAAGCTACTTGGAGCCGCAGAATGCCAGGAGTAGATCAGGGCAAACACAGTGGGTGTCTTAAACTGTCTTCAGGGCTGAGCGGGGGCAGCTGAAGCTGAGGAGATAGCTACAGAAACCCCTTTGGGTAAGATGGGGTCTCTCTTCTCCCCTCCCACCTCTGGCCTGGTTTGAGGGGGTCTTCACTCCCACCCACAGTGGCTCTTCTAAGACCCCTGCTCAACTTATGGGTCCCGCTGCTGAATTCGAGAGTCACAATTCCTTCCAGTTATAGGATTTCCACCTGGTTTATAGTTGTCCATTTTATAGTAGGCAGTTACTTTTCTTGCTCAGCAACTGATCCCTTTTGGATAACAGTAGTATCCTGATTTTCATTTAGAGATTATGTCAGTCAGGGTCTGTGATAGCCACTCTAAGATGGCTCCAGTGATTTTTGCCTCCTGGTAATTGCACCCTTGCAGTCCACTCCCACAGCTGTAGGATACCACAGAAACGGCACAGCGTGTGATTTCTAAGACTAGACCATACAGAGACACGGCAGTGTCAGCCTCGCTTTCTTTCGGATCACTCATGCTGGGGGAAGCCAATCACCATGTCATGAGGATTCCCAAGCAGCCTATGGAGAGGTCCATGTGGTGAGGAAAGGAATCCTTCTGCCAATAGCCAGCATCACCTTGCCAGCCATGTGGGTGAGCCATCTTGGAAGCAAATCTCCAGCCTCAGTAAGCCTTAGGAACGCTGCAGTCCCACTGACATCTCGCTGCCTATATAGGAGAGACCCCAACCTAGAACCCTCCACCTAAGTCACTCCTGACTTCCTGACCCACAGAAACTGAGAGAATAAAAGTTAATTGTTGCTTTAAGCTACTACACTTCGGGATAATTTGTTATGAAGTAATAAATAATGACGAAAGGGTCACAAGTGGAAACAGAATTTACACTGGGTGGTTCAAAAGAAGAGACTTTCTTAAGAAACTTGCAGACTAAGACAGCAGATAAGGGAAGGGGATGCAACCCCCAGATCAGCAATGGTAGGAACTGTTCCATACCTCGGAGCAAAGGGGCAAAGGAAGAAGCAGTGTCCTCAGAACTTTGTAAGAGTGGGAGACACACAGGAGAAACCACAGCCATGGAGGGAGGGGCACCAAAGCAGGGCAGAGGCTGCACTGTGACCTCTCTCTCTCCTCTTGGCCTCCAATCTCCTGCCTGTACTCCCCATTGGCCAATCCCAACCTGAGTCTGAAGACAAAGGATCCCATGTGATGCTGACTATAGGACCAGCCTCCCAGGGCACAAAGAAGGGCAGAAAGTGGGTCTGTGGGACAGGAGAAGAGAGGGACAAACCAACACAGAGACCCACCTGGCCCCACTCTCAGCCTTGTTCTACGAAGCTGACTTTCTGTAGGGCTGGATCACATGGCTTAGCCTAACCCAATCAGTGCAGTCTGTCCTCTAGCTGCAGTGATTAGTTCAGGGATAGACACATGACCCAAGTTAGCCAATCAAGGCTAAAGGGACACATTTTCAGGGATTTTTGTTGGTGCTACTGGGAAATGGGCTCTTTCTCTTGTTGGAACTGGTGTTGTGGGACCACAAACAATGGTGAAGAGGCCGAGAATGGAGTTGTCATAGGAGAAAGCAGACCCAGAGGTGGAGAGATGGAGGAGCTTCATCCTGGACTCCACTGTTATCTTTGGTTAAGTACAGTTTTCTATTACTTGCACCCTAAGAGTCCTGGATGAAACTTCTCATCCTGAGCCTTGGTGATCCGTTTGGCAGCTCTCTGGGGTAAACTGGATAGAGATCATTAATTCCATTTTACAGATGAGGAAAATGAGGTGTAATTCTCTTTATCGCTTGGCAACCAGCTCATTTCTATTCCCCATTAAGTTCACTGTACTAGCCTAGGTTTTTGGTGTATATTTTGTGTGCACATTGTGTGGTTTTAGATTTTTGACTTCTATTTCAGTAGCCTCGATGCATACATGCCTGTTAGTCAAAGTTGCTTCAAACTCTCTTTAGAAGTAGATGGCACTCAATTATTAATTTTAATCGAACAAGCAAACAAGTCATCACTATGGAAGATGTTCCGAGGCCGCCCATCTTGCAGGCAGTCTACTAGAAGGCAAGACGGGAGCAGGTCCTCAGGTCTTTCCTTGCTCCAAATCAGAAAAGTCCTCCTTTCAGAAGCTCGTTTTCTCTCACTTTCCTCTTCTTCCTGCTTCCTCATTGAACTGACAGTCCTTGAAGGGCTGTGTGAGGGCTGTTAGTAGGAGGTATGCACTTAAGGCTAACCTGCTGAGGACAGACCATTCATTTGGTGGTCCCAGGGAGTCTGGAACAAAGCAAGGGCACTTTTCAATTTGGTAGGTGAGGCAAGAAGGAAGACAGCTTCTCCTGACTCCGGAGTTGGTCAAAGTCCTTTCAATGGCTTCCTACGACTGACACAATCTGCCCCCTGCCTTCTCTGACAGTGTCGCCAACTTCTCTTCCCCTCACTGACACTGTTCCAGCCACTCTGCCTCCTTGCAGTTCCCACACACTCCAGCTTCTTTGCTTGCTTGATCATTTTTGATTAGATGTCAGACTCCTCATTGGGTGCTCAATTAAAAAAAATACTCCTTAAATATTCTTAAGCTTTGTCTGGGACATAATTGAGCTACTTGGAAAGAGTCTGACCGTTTTGAGGCCTGCTTTTAAGCTCTGTAGCAGGAACAGCTATCTTTAGTCTAAGGTTAATTTTACCCCACCACTGAGACTATACATCCGTCTGAGTATCTTCCAAAAATGTTCCACCATGGCTGGTGGGAACATAAGTGATTCCTGGCCCTGCTTTCAGGATCCTTCTGCTTGTCCTTTTCTGCTAGCTCTTCCCCTGGTCTCAGGTAGTTTCCTCATTACACAGCACGCGCTGATGCGTACACAGCTGAGGACGTGAGGGGACCCATCTGCAGCTCCCCACTGCTCTCCTCTCTCCATGCAGCTCTACCTGCAAATTCTAGCATCCTTGGTCTCTCTAAACCTAAATTCTTAACTCTTCCTCCTCCATTTGGCAAGACGGCTGGGCTCTGTTTGGGCCCCCCACCTCCTCCCTGTGCTGTGACCTGGAAACTCTCCAGGCAGCTACCCGGGCAATCATAAGGCTCCGGTCTTTTGTGTCCCTTCTCTCAGGGGTCCCTGTCCTCTGCTGTCTGTAATCCAATGTCAGAAAACCGTTGTTTCACAGAACATTGTGAGACAGGGTTTTTAGTTGTTTAAGGCAGGAGGGTAAATCCACTCCCCGTTACTCCTCCATCTTGGCTGGAAGTACAAGCTCCCCGACCCCAAGTGCTCCAGATATTCCCACCCTCAGCTTTCATATGGCTGCCGTCTGCCTGGGTCACTCTTATTCCTGTCATTGCACGGCTCACTCTCTCAACTCCTTCAAGTTTTTTCTCAAACATTACCTTCCCAATGAGGCCTCCTCTGGCCATTCTGTTGAAAACTCTTCCCTGTTCCCCACCCACTGGTGGCATGTCCAATCCTCCTTCCCCTCCTCACATTCCTTTATATTTCATTTTGGAAAGTAACCACCACCTTCTAATATGCTACATCATTTACGTATTTAAGATGTCGATTACTGACAGTTTGCCTCCTTGCACTAGGTCATAAATTCTCTGACTTCTGATTACTTGGTTCACAGCTGTATCCCTAGCTCCCAATATGGTACTTGGCCCATAGTAAGTTCTTAAAAATTATTCATTGAGTGAATAAATGATTGAAAAGATGATTAAAAAGACCCCAGGAGAACCGTGATGAAGATTGGAAATTAGGATGCGTGTGTGGGAGGGTAGCTTGTATCCCTCTGTGTGAAGAGGAGAAATAGCTGGAAATACAGGTTAGGGCCGGGGGGTAGAGCTCCTAAAATGCCAGGCTGCGTTCTCTGGCAGTGGGGAGTACTGGAGATTTTTAATAATGAATAACATGGTCAGAGATTATTTAGGAAGAATAATCTGGTGAGTGCAAAAGAGAGCCAGAATAAATGAGTGGTAGAGGAGAGAAGGGAGGCGGTATTTGGGATTTCATGGAGTCAGCAGGACTCGGTAAGTGGATGGAGGAATTGAGATGATAGATTGTATAGATTGCTCTGTAGAAACATGGTTGGTGTGACAGAGCTAACTTAGGTTCCAAAGGATTCTACTAAGGGACGTGGGATGTGGACAGAAGTGTAAAAAGAACATGGGCCTTAGAAGTGGCTGACATCAGGCCTGAAACCTGGACCCCAACACTTCCCACCTTGTGAACTTGGGCACAGTTCATACTTCCCACCTTATTAACTCGGGCAGGTTACTCAGCCTCTTGAGCTTTGGTTTCCTCTTCTAGAAAATGGTCCTAGTCACATCTCTCTCATGAGCAGGGCTTGCTCCCAGGAATTTCAGTACTTCATAAATGTCAGTTCCCATCTTGAAATCCTTTTGTCTGTCACTACTTCAGAGTCACAGGAGACCTGAGAGATCTAAGAATCGCTTCTCTGACCACACCAGGCAACATCCCCCGGATCCTACATATGAACTGAGGCACAGAGCTCAGCCCCAGCTGAGGTCCACTGACTGTCCAACGGGGAGACGTATGGTAAATCCCACTGCCTGTTATGGTTGCTACTACTCATAACAGTTGGGGTGGGAAGCATGAATCCAAGGATAGGATGCCGAGGTGGACACCTGCTCCTCATCCCATTGTAGTGGGGATGGGGGTAAATAGGACACACGTTTCCATTACACTGGAGTTTACAACCTCAGGATACTCTGTTCACAAGAGACTTAAATTCCCAAGGCAGCCGTCCAGGGGCGAGGGTCATTAAACATGGATTACTGAGGCAGCTCTTCATAAGCTAGTTGATAGAATTACTAGATTTGAGGATGAACAGGGAATTTTTTTGGTACATTGCAGAAAGCATTGCAGAGCCCGCACGCACTGCAGGGACCGTGCCAACTTACTGAAAAGGAATTGACAGTGGTTACGTGGATTAACTATCACCACATACAGCTTGCTAAAGATCCTGTGTGCTTGAGAGAGAATCTAGGTCACCGTTTTATTACATACCACGGACCTCTAAATATACCAGGAGTGCCATAAAAATGTACACATTTTAAGAGATGTTAACTATGTATTACTTTTCGAAGTTGAATTGAATTATGGTAGCAATGTGTAGTGTGACGTTCGCTCAAAAGATGGCGTTAATCAAATGAATGCTAGCGTCATTCATTGGACCACAATTTTAATACAGTGTTTTCCTTTCTTAAAATGTGTATACATTTTTTTGGCTCTATCTATCTATCTATCTATCTATCTATCTATCTATCTATCTATCTATCTATCTATCTACACATATACATACACATAGATAAAATTCCTGCATTTTTTCATACATTTACACTAAGGGTCTACTAAAGTCACAGTCTAGAACTGATCAATCATAGCAGTAACTAACTCTACGCATTTTAAGGCCTCCAACCTCAAGACTTTTTCGAGTGGGCCTATACCCTATGTTAGGCAACATCTTACATATTTTTTCTACATGTTCTCTGTTTTTAATGAGCATTTGCCAAATATCATTCAGGACCCAATCTTTGCTCTGCATAGATGGAGTATTTTTCTGCAGGATTAGGAAGGTTGACTGTACCATCCAGTTCTCCCTGAGCCACCATGCAACTTTTCAGATTTTCCAGATGTTAAATTATACAGAATACCGCACAGTATATAGATGTATTTCTCTGATTTTCTGTAATAACGTTTACAGTGTATATAACTTGAGAACCATTCAGTTAGAAATGGGACATAATTGCATTAGAAATACATCCTTGCTCATCCCTTCTTTTCTATCATTACTGGTTAGAAACCAAGTCTCATGATTTTTCTCTTGAAATGCGCCTTGAATCCACCTGCTTCTGTCTCTATGCACTCATCGCCATGGGGGGTACCAGCATCGTTGCAGTTGCTCTTGCTTCCTCCTAATCGGTTCCCTTCCACTGCAACCAGGGAAAGCGTCTTAAAAATAGCATTCAGTTTGCTCCCTTGCTAGACATTTTCCCATGAGATCCCGCTGGCTTTAGGATAACAGGCGAGACAGGATCTGGCCTCCACCAACCCCTTCCCCACTCCCCAGGCTCATCCCATCCTACTCTCTCTGCTCCAGCCACACTGGCTTTCTTTGGTTTTCTCAAAGGTGCCATACTTCCTCTCACCCTAGGGCTTATGCATTTGTGCTTCTCTTTTCCAGGAATGCCCTTCCTTCCTTTGTGCCTATTAGCTCCTATTCATTCTTCAATCTCAGCCTCCTCAGAGAAGTCTTTCCTGATCCCCAGCCTAGGTCAGGCTTCCATGTTATATGCCCTCAACACACCTAGTAATCTTATTCCAGAGCACTTTCTACAATTAATATTTAAATAGTTACTCAGGTGATTAGCTGTTTATTGTCTGTTTTCTCCTGGGTCCAAGGACCATCGTTGCCTTGCTTAATGCTATATCCACAGCATGACCTTCCCCATGACTCTCATATTGAAGGTGTAGTAAATATTTGTAGAAGAAATGAATGGGCAAATAGAAACAGCCACTTCTCTTGGTTGTGTGGTATGGTCCCATCACTGATAATAAAATACCATGGCCCAGAAAAGGTGTTTGATTGGTTGTTGGACATATAGGTAATATAGTTCATTTTTTCACTAAATAGTTGATTTCTTTTGTTGTTTAAGCTAAAAATAATAATGTGACACACATGAGGTATGGTTTTCTTTCTTCTTCCACCAGGGATCCCTCCATCATACATTTACAGTTTGTAATGCACCTCCCTCATTTCATCTCCAGAGCAACCCCGGGAGGGGCCCTTGATCCTCGGTCTCACTTCGCCGAAGAAAATTAAAAGGTTAGAGACATCCCTGAGGTCACCACTGCTAAGATGTTTGGGACAAACCTAGGTCTGTGGACTCCATGTCCAGTGCTCTTTCTGCCACTCTGAGTCGTCTCTCTCTCCCAGCAAGCTGAACAAGCCACCCAGATGAAATAGTTTCACTTCAGTTTTGCCTGGCACTTTTCTCAAATGCTTTCAGAATCATTTCTGCAACTTAACATCTCTCAAAGGAAGAAAACTTGTTCATCACAGTAATCAAGTCTGTCATAGAGGATGTGTGATGATGTTTGAAAATATAATCCTATCAACATCAGAACTGACAACACTGAAACCTCTCTAGGCTAAATCTGCTAATAACAGTCTTTAGCATTCAGGCTGGCACTCACATGGGTTGGTGTGATACGTTTCACAGCAGAAATGCCCTAACAAGGAACTTCCTCAAAGAGCAACCGGGTAGAGGACAGATTTTAATGAGGCTCAATCCCTGAAAGGGTGAAGTGTGAGTGAAGAATAAAGGCCTGAGATGAAACATGTATTGCCTCACATCAGATGACAAGATGAGGCCTCACATCAGAAAATACAGCCAACACTTCCTACAGGTCAGGACTTGTACAGAAAAGGAGTCAAGACATCAGAGCCATTACCTCTGAAAATCCTCCCAGAGAAACGTGTTCTTATTAGAATAAAGCAGACACAGGAATTGCAATGACCTCTTCTAGGCCTGCAGTTCACTCACTCACTCCTTCCAACCCACCTGTCCACCCACCAACTTATTCACTCATTCATCTTTGTCTACCTACCCAGTGGCCATTTATCCACCTACCACCTACCCATCCATCCATCCATCCATCCGCTTACCCACACATCTATCTATTCATTCACTTAACATACTTATCCATTTGTCCATCTATCTACCTCTATCCCTCCATCATCCATTCGTCTATGTCCATCCACTTACTATCTATCTACCTATTTATCTATCTATCAATCCATCCATCCCTCCATCCATCCACTCAGCCATTCAGCCATCAGCTATCTACTCACCCGCCCTCCCTATGCTCATCCTTCTGTCCGTCCAACCAGCTAACCAGTCTTCCCTGTATATCTGCTATGTGTAAAGCCCTGAGGAGATGTTGAAGGGGTTGGAGACTGGGGTGGTTATAAAAATATCTCTGATGTATTTGTTCATTTACCATCAGTTGAAAGTCAAATATAAGCAGACCATGAGTTAGCAACTGGGAACAGAGTGGTGAATCTCAGACTCTACCCTCAAGGAGCAGGTAGTAGAAGCCTCTGTTGTAAAGCTAGCCAACGACTTGAGAATTAAAATGCTTCAGTAAGGATGAACGCAAGGGTTTCCACACCGTGCTGCTTGGGTTTGAGGGCTATGTTTCAACGGTCACCACAGGCAGATTCACCCAAAGCAACTTGGCTCTTGTCTGTTTAATGGACACCCACCCCTGGCCTGACACCATATTTTATTACTAAAAACACATGAATATTGTGAAAGGGCATTAAACAAAAAGGCTATTAACCCCGCCACACAAAAACTCGTGTGTATAAGAACATAGTACTGTTTGCTGCTTTGGTAACTCTGGCCAAGAAAAACCAACATTCTGTTGTTGATTGACTTCTCTTTCTCTCTCTCTTTCCCACTCTTTTATGATTCATTTCTTAGCTTTTTAAGAGGACAACCATAGTGCTTTTCAAGACAAAGTAAAGACAAAGCAAGAAGGAGGTCACTGTTTCTGACACCTCCATCACACATGTGCCACCTTCGTGATTTCTGCAGCATCCACGTACCATCTGTGCTTTTCTTTACTAAATAGCTGCCTCTTTAAAAAAAAAACAACAACAACAAAGAAAAACTGAAAAGGAGACCTTATCTCGCTACCTTAAATGCTAGCTATATTTTTGTAGTACACATTAAAATCAAGCACAACTATTAAAATAAAGAGGGTAGGTCTGAATACCAGCTAAGATCACCTCCTCTCCCACCTCTGAGACCTGTCAGGGGATCTGTCACCACCTCTGCTCTCCTTGGGCCTGACCCAAGGGCTGGGGCCAGGTTCCCTACTAAGGCTTTACTTCATCATTCTTACTGCAGAAGCTTGCTTGCTAATTTTTAAATAAAAAAAGGAGGTTTAACAAAGTCTTCCAAGGAACAAATTTGAAAAAAAAAAAGTAATGTTAAATGTAATTTTAATGTTAATGTAAATGTTAAATGAGGGACAATGATATTGGGCTGATATGTAAAATCTCTTTTGAAAAACAAGTTTGAAAACCAGTAAAATAGATGGACAAATAGCTATCCATACAACGAATATGAATACCCATACATCACATGTTTAGTGGTGTATGCGTGAGCATATGTGAGTGTTTGCTTGTGTGCTTTTGATTGTGAGAATGTGAATTCCCAAGGTGGCAAGAGCTGCATGAATGCAACTGAAGCAACGACTCGGGGACCTACCAGCCCCAGTATTTCCTGGAAAGTTAACTACTGGTGTGTGAGGACCTAAGAGGACTGTGTGCAGCTGGTATCAAACGCACCATCCTTCTTCATCGTCCTCATAGTAATTCAGCACTTGCCATGTCCCAGGCACTCTACCTGTATAATAACCTCTGTAATCATCACAACCCTTTAAGATAGGCCTTGTTACATCCAGAAGGGATACTGGGGGACGTGCTCAGGTTCTCTCTTTATGACAGAAGCACCATCCCCCAGGTTCTGGGAATATTGGCTACTGAGGGTCCCTTACTGGGAAGAAGCCTCCCCCCTGGGGAAGAGCCTTGCCCAAGGGCACACCTTTCCCAGGGCCCAGCCATGGCCTGTTACTGGCTGATGAGAAGATACAAAGGCCCAGGGCCTGTGCCTCAATTCGGACAACTCTGAGGGCCAAATCCTGGCTCCAGAGCTCCTCTAGGGTCAGCAGTGGCCCCAGTTGCAACCACATTTTGGATCAACTTCTTGCTCTACCTAATCCTGCTGCCCGCACTGCCGTACATTGTACTTCCTGAGCTCATTCTCCCACAGATCTTCCGTACACAATGTTCTGTCTCCAAGTCTGTTTACAGGGACCCCTATCTAAGGTATTGTCCCCATTTTACAGATGAGGAAACTGAGGTGCAAAGAGATTAAGTTCTTGCTCAAGCTCACCCAACTAGCAAATAGAACCAAGATGTGAACCTAAGAAGTCTGTCTCCAGAGTCTGTGCCCCTAAGCACCTCACACTATTGCATCTTAGTAAGATGAGGGTGGGCACTCCCCTCTAGCCCTTTCTCCACCTTACCCCTATCCCTACAATTTACAATTTGTAATTGACCAGACTCCAGGTCTCTACTTGCCAATCACTGGTTTAAGCAAGAATTCTAGGAAGCCTGGATTCCACTGAAAGAGAAGAAGGGAGGGGAGGGGTTGCAATTCCTTAAGAAAATGGATCTTCTCAGCTTCCTTCACCTCCTCATGCAGGACTGGCCATCAGCCAGGTAGGCACAGAGGGTCACATCCGAGTGTGTGTGAGTAACCTCTGCATGAACGCACACAGGCAGAGCTGGCATCCATCAGTGTTCAAAGCCGTGCGTTTTGTCAGCTGAAATTTATGTCAGCTGTCCTCCTCTGATTGAAGAAGACTTCCCTCCTGCTTAGCAAGCCCATGAGCTAACATTCCTTGACACACACTGAGGGGGTATTCTGGCCTCATGCAAAGAGAAATGCATGGGATGTATTATGAAGCCCTTCAAAATTGTTTTTCCAAGTCTAAGATCAAGGTGTCAGTAGGGTTGATTCCTTCTGAGGCCTGTGAGGGAGAATCAGCTCCATGCCCCTCTCCCAGCTTTTGGTGGTTTGCTGGCAATCGTTGGCGTTCCTTGGCCTATAGAAGCATCACCCCATCTCTGCCATTGTCTTCACATGGCATTCCCTCTCTGTGTACGATGCCTATTCTGTCTCCCAATTTCCCCTTTTTATAAGGACACTCGTTATATTGGATTATCCTACTTCAGCAAGACCTTATCTTAACTAATTACATCTGCAACAACCCTATTTCCAAATGAGGTCACATTCGAGGGACTCTGGGTTATGAGTTCAAATATGGATTTTTAGGGAGACACAATTCAACCCATAACAAGGGTTATTATGAGGATTAAATGAGATAATGCATTTAAGAGCTTAACATAGTAGCAGCTATAGTGAGCGTCCAAAAGTATAGCCATTCCTATTGTCATAGCATTTGTTATTACAGTAATTGTTACCATGACCACCACGCTACTGGCTCCTTCTTTCGGGGACCTGGACAGAGTCTGTACATAGGGCTGCTGGTGAAGCTCTCCAAAGATGATACGCTCCTCCTGACTGCTTTTCATAAGGAAACAGCTATTTCCCCCCTGAATTGAGGAAGTCAAACTTGCAAGCTTTGGAAGGCTAAGCATCAATTCAAACAAATTACTAAACCACATTATTTTGATCTTTCAAATTTATCTGACAGCAGAAGGAGTAGGTTTCTTTCTGGTGCTGTATGTTATCTGCAGTCATTTGTAATTGTGCTTAAATAAATGGGGGGAGGGCAGCCAAGGAGTACACAGAACACGAGAGTGGGAGACATTTAGAGTCAGAAGACCTAGGATGCAGTTTAGAACTCGGCTCACCGCCAACGCACCGTGGGACCCCAGTGTAGCTACTGTGCCTTACGGAGCCACAAGTTCCTAATTCATTCAATCAACAACCATATATTTCATGGACTAAGGGCAAGCCAGCATTATACAAGGCACCGGAGGGACAGAGAGAATTACAGGCCCCAGGCAAAGGGCTCACAGGCTCACTGTCCGGTGACAAGGGGCAGATGGATACACAATGACCCAGTGCAGACGGGGGACCACAACATCGTCCACTATGAACATGGGGAGAATGGGTTCTGTTCTCTCTCCCATGCATCCCACATGTTGTTTGGATTGTGAGCTCCTTGGGGCAAACCTTACATCTTATTCCTGCCTGGCCCAGATCTGGCCTATAGGAATTGCTGGGGATGCTGGCTGGATTATGGAATACCTGAATGGTTAAGACCATGGGCTTCTGAGTCAGTCATATTGGGCAGTTTTGAATAAACTCTGTTACTCGCTACCTGTAGGATGTTGAGTAAATAGTTGTTTTTGGTCAGCCTGTTTTTTAAAATCTATGACATGGTCATTAATTATCTAAATTATTCATTCACTAAATAAATATTTACAGGCACCTACTATATCCCAGGCATCTGGTTCTAAGACTCAGGGATACAGCCGAGAACAAAACAGACAAGGAATAAGGACAATACGTAGCACATCTGATGGGGTCACATCCCGAAGAAGAATGAAGGGAGTTGCAATTTTCAGTAGGGTGTCAGGGAGGGCCTCAAGGAGGTGATGTGTGCAGAGACGTGACAGAGGGGAGAGCCAGCCGCAGCTCACTGGGGGAAGCATTCCAGGCACATGGAATTATACACCCCACACTGGGTGGTTTTTTGAGCATCACATTCCATAACGAGTGTACAGTGCTTAGGATGCTGCCCAGGATACAGTAGGCACTCATTAATTGGTTGCTGTCATCAGCATTATGTTAACAAATGTAATTGTGTCGAGGAAAGAAGGAGACAGAGGCTGTAAATGTACTCTGTACACAGGACAGCCACACATCAAGGATTATGATTACTATTACAGTTGTTGTCTATTGCTAGCAATTACCTCTAGGAAAGGCTCCTGACAGTCTCAAGTCACAGAGGACCAATCAGCAACTCCCCCTCCCCCTCAGGCCCTGGGACTTGAGCCTCAGAGACGCTGATGGGAGAAACAGGGAGGCAGGTAAAGGATGGGTTCCTCTCCTGCCTCAGGAAGGAAGCAGTGAGAGTCCCTCATCTCCATCCCAACACACACACACACACACACACACACACACACACACACGGAGGGGGGGGGGTTCCACCACTAGGATGAAACAGTGACACCAGCTATCATAGCAAGAACATGGGAATTGCTATTAGCAGATTCCAGAACAGATTCTGTTAATACTTCCGTTGCCAGTTCTGATTATTGACTGGGTTGAAAAGGCATTATAGTTTATAGAAGCCTGAAAGGCAGCAGAGGAGGAGACTGGGACTGAATTTCTCAATCACATGTGGACTCTATCCAACGAAGTCAACTCAAGGTTACTAGTGTTTGCTGAGCTTCTAGCGCGTGTCAAGTGTTAGGCGAAGTACTGTGGTCCTTGCACCTCTGAGAGCTGCTAATTCATTGGAGGAGATAAATCTGGCTCTCCCAAGGCTGACTGTGGCAAGCAAAAGGCAACGAAATATGAGGGAGAAGAGTCTGGAACCAGGGTAGGGGAGGTGATGGAGGAGGGTTGGTGCTAAACTTAATACATAGGAAACAATTAGGTTACAGTAAAAATTCCCTCTTGAAAATGCTTCAATTTCCCGCAAAGACACATAGGATAGAGGGTTGTGTGCAAGCGATTAATGAAGGATGTGTTCTTGGGAGAAACCTGTAGGGAGAGTGAAAAGGGGAAAAGGCCAAGCTCGGATGTGGCTTCAGGGCAGGCCTCGCCTCAGCCTCATCCCATGGGGACCCGTGGAGGGGGAATGGCATTGGTGCTGTGCCACCACATCAGCCAGTCGCTGCTGCTGGCTGGGCTGGGGCATAAGTCCCAGGCACCTCCGGGCCCGGAGTCACTAGCAGGGGCACCTGAAGCCACTGGGGGGTGGGCAAACCTAACCAAACCCCTAAACCGGATTCCAGGAGCTCTGGCTCAGGCACCACCAGCGTCTGCTGCAGTTAGTTTTTGTGGATAGTGCTGAGTGGTCATTCTTAGGGCCACTGGTGTGTGAGCAGCGCTGAGCGGGACTAAAGGGAGGAACAGAAGGGAGGTCTGTGAGCAGATGCCTTCCATTTTTAAGGTGACTATCAAATCCCTAGAGTGAATGGCTGCAGGTAGAGAACTCAAAAGTGCTCCCACCGGCAGGCATGGTTTACTCCATTCTGTTTTGCTATTAAACCACTACAACCTTGATACAAGCTAATAGATTTGTTTATTGTTGAGAGAATTCCATGAGACAATATATGTGAAGCAGACCGGCACTTAGTAGGTACAGAAGGATTGTTTGCTGATCCTGAATGTTGCTTGATTAGGCCCAGCTACCCTCACCATTGGAACAGCAGTAGTAATAATACTAATAGTAAAAACGATGATGCAGTTACTGTGTGCTAAACACTATTGTTACCTCGCAACAACCTTATAAAGTAGGTTTATTTCCCTCCAGTCCACAGATGAGGAAACTGAGGCACAGAGATGTAAATAATTTCCCTGAGGTGGCACAGCTCTAAGTGGTAGACGGTGGCCTCTTTTTGACTGACTTCTCAAATTTGCGTTTCCTGTTACAGTTCATCACTGCCATGCCCCAGGCAATGGAGCGTTTTATCTGAGTTTGAGGGTGGGCTGGTTAGCCAGGGAATAGAGGCAGAGAAATCAGCTTCTGAAATCAGCTCCTATGTTAAGTTTGTGGATGATGTAATTCCACTGGAACTCTCTGGGCCTGGGATGGGGTGGGAACAAGTGGGGTGTAGAGGACATACTGGGAGGGTTTGTTGTTGATCAAGAAAGGCTCATGAATGGGGGCCCTTAGAATAAATAGGAATCTGTGAGTGGCCTCGGGAGCCAGCCTGAGGTCATCGGACCAGCCCCACTTTCTGGGTCATGCAACAGACTTCATACTTGGCCTGTCGCCGAGCTTCGGACAAGTGATCACCTCAAGTCCAAAACTGAGAAACAGGTGGAATCACGAGAGTCCAGGGGCTGGAGTCATGGCTGGAAAACTGAGCAGTCCCTAAAGGGGTCAAATCCTGGATTAAAAAAGTTTTCTCTACTTTTGGTGGAGTTCCTAGTGCTCTGTTTCTTATCTCACTCAAATTCAACCAAAAAAAAAAAAAAATAGTCTGTACGCTAAATGATGACACCAAGTGTAAGGCAGAAATGACAAATGGGTGGCTAGTGGGAACGCTGAAGGTAAACTTTCGGTATTGGAGAATAAAACTGGGACCCCAAATGATCAGACAGGCAAGGGAGATGTGCTACCTCTACCTAACAAGACATTTAACTCATCTCTGTGTGTGTGTGTGTAAAGTTTCATATTTGGATAAAAAATTAACTGTACAACTTCAAGGTCACAGTAGGGCAAGGCGACACAGGGTGTGAAATAAATGGGGTGTGAATAGCTTTAGCGAACAGTGCGATTTCCCTGGGAGAAGGAACTCGGTAGCTTCCTCTGCCTACATGGTTCCAAGTATCAGGAGTAACTGGTTTCCAACCAAACTGAGTTTACTCTCTGATGTATGTTTTTCAGGCAAAACATTGGCAGTGGGAGGAGAGCAGCAGTACTTGAGACTTAGTAGAGATTACTATTTTGCATAAAAACTTTAAGAGACACACTGGTGAGGGCTGGATTCTTGTTCACCAGCAACAAAAGCAAATAGATCAATAAACTGCAAATTGCCATCTTCTGGTCTTTGTCACCTTCTGGGTGAAATCAATTAGAAGGGAACAGCCATCAAAGGTGGCATGCCTGAACCTAAGGCTGTCTGTCGGCCTCTCTCAACAGATGTTAAATGGAGATGTCCAGACTCACAGCTGGCCAAGAGAAGCTGTGCAGAGAATGGAGAATGGGTCTATTATTTAAAGGAACTTACGGGTTACCCTCTGCAGCTGTGGCCACCCAGAGGGAATGAGGAAGTGATCGCAGGAAATAGTTTAGCAAGAATGGGCCCTTTTCTCACAACCAAGGATATTCCCTAGGAGCTTCTTTCAATTTTTTTCTCTATCGCCAAATTTTCTTGGATGTTTCATAGCTCCACACAAACCTGGTGTACCTAACTTCAGTAACTTGATAGAAAAAAGTATTATGAGTATTACATTTTCACAATAGGGTCTAATGAGATTTTATTAATTTAGCCTCTGTCATAGGTGCCACAGACTAAATATAGTGTCATTTTAAAAGACAGCTCAGAAGAAACATTTACTAAAGGGGGGTATACTGCTGGTTAGAGCCATCCTACTTTGGTCTGACATACCCAAAGGATTTGTCCACTTTGAGATTTGGGACACCATCCTTGTTTTAAGAGACTGGAAACTGAGAAGAATTTAAAAATGATTACCCCCCAAAAATTAACACTCTTAATTTTCACCTGAATTCTTAGCACATGTTCCTAGGCATGTTTTGAAGAGTTATATCCTTTTGTCAATGAATTGAGTACATCTCTGGTAGTAAATGAGTTCCTGGGAGTGAATGAACACAGGAACTAATACATCTCTGACAGGGTTTAAAATCAAAATGTGTGTTGTGTGTGCGCATGCAAGCCTGCACAGTACTGGAGCCCCAAGCAAGTCTCAAGGTTGCTATTTGAGAATCATCTGGACTGCTTGTTAATAATGCGAATTTCTTGGCCTTACTGCGAAGTCACTGTATCCTAATTTCTGGGCCATGCCTGGGAAATCTGAATTTTTAATGAAGCCCTCTGGGAGATCCTCACCCATACACAAGTTTAGGAATCTATGCTGTAAACACACTCTGCTGAGCTGGGATTCCCAGAATTCTCTGGGCTTTTGAGATCTAAATAGCCAATTCCAGCCTGACTTTCTGGTCACATGTTTGACAGAAGCGTGGGTTCCAGGTGGGGAAGCATTTTGAGATTTGCAGACGGTAGAGAGGTTATAACAGGGCTAAAAATCAGAATCACGCACTCAGGGAATTCGTGGTGGGCAGGACCCCCAAGCCATCCATGCACAGGTAGGGACAGAGAATCCTGTTTCTGGGTGTTCCCTGAGAATGGTAGCCAGGGGGAGAGCGCCTTAAGAAGATAAAACAGAGTTGAGCCCCAAACTAAGCCAGATTCACAGGCTGGGATGTGTGGAAGAAATCTCTTCTTCAGCATGCCAGACAGGAGCCACAGGCCCAGCTCCCAGCTGAGAGTGTGCATACTGAATCAATTGAAATTGAGTCACGGATATAATTAATTTAATGTGTTTAAATGATTTTCCGTATAGTAAACATGTTGAATGAGGGTGACCCAGAATAAAATGTCTGCCTGAGAGTGGAAAAATGGATACTGTGTGTGCTGTGTAATGAAAACCCTTCAGCAACAAGGAAATGCTTCCATTTATGTCCACCTTCCCTGTTCCTTTCTAATTCTTTATTTATGGCTGAACTTGGCCTTCTGTGGTCTCCTTGGACCACAGAAAACACTTTTTATTTTGTCAGAAAGCGTCCTTTTTTTCTCTGATCAAAAGAATTTTAACGAAACCTGTCTACAATCCAGAGACACGCACCTGTTAATAGGTGACAAAGGGGATAAGGAGAAAGGGGGGGAAAGTGAAGAACTGTTTCTCTGTTGCAGTCTCTTTCTCAGCTAAAGGGGGACGTGTGCAAAGAGGAGGAGAAGACAGACGGACGCTGAGGGTGGTGGGGCAACCTGAGCTCTCTTGCTGTGCTGAATCAACGGTCTTTCTGTGAGACTTTGAAACCTCCCTGTCCATACATCAGATAATTCATCTGCAACACGAGCGGGTCAAATCTAAGCATCTTTAAGACCGTTTTCCGTTCTGACATGTGCTTAATTACGAGTCACAAGCCAAGGCAGGCATAAATATGTGTCAAGGAATTTCCCATTAAAAAGAAACTCATCTTCCAGCCGTGTAAAGCGATTCAGTCTCATCTAATTGCTCATCAAGTAGGGATTATGAATGATGGCTTAGGTGAAAAGGAGCACGGAGAAGTCATTATAAATCATCACCAACTAAGACACATCAGGCAAAATGCCGAGGTCTCGGATTATGAGACACAGCAAAATGCCTCCTAGATTCTGTAGCTCTCTATCCAGCCATTTCAACTTGGGGGATTAGGAATTCATTCTACTAAACAAGAAGCAAAGCGTGAAAGGAAAACCTGGACGACTGTACCCACGTGTTGAGACAGCTGTGCTGCAGTGTTACTGGTGGGACCCCAGACGAATCCCACCCCTCTCTAAGTCTCAGTCTGGATCGGTACCACGAAGAGAAAGGCTCTCCGAGGTCTTTGGTGCTCTGTGGAGACTTTCGGAGGAAGGGGTCCTGGGGCTGTGGGGACGGGTGACGAGGGGCTGTAGGAAGAAGGACCTGGACAGATGGCTGGTCCTCTGTTCAAAGGAGAAGCTCCTCTATCATCCGTATGATATACCAGTCACCATGTGAGATTTCATAACAAGAGGTTCTGAGGATAAAAAAAGCTTTTTTTAAACCACTCTTCTGAGGGAAGCTGTTAAATGTTCCAGTCCGAATGTCGGCTGTGCTATAACGCCCACTTTGCTGGTTCTCAAGCTCCAGTGAGCATTAGAATCACCTAAAGGATTTGTTAAACCACAGCCTGCTGGGCCCTGGAGATGCTGATTCAGTGGGTCTGGGGTGGGGCTGGAGAACTTGCATTTCTAACCAGCTCCCGGGGGTTACTAGTGCTGGCCAAAGCACACTTTGAGAACCCTTGGCTTTTAAGAGAAAGGCCAGTCTCCTTAGCTTGTCCCTTCAGAATTGGGCTATAGTGGATACCTTCTCAGCCTCATCATCCTCCTTTTCAATACTGTCTGCACACAGGCATGCGTTTCTCTCTTGCTCACCACACTCCGTCTTCCCAGACTGCCAACCTCCTCTCTGCATGTCTGAGGCACAGCTCACATGCTGCCTCTTTCAAACGCCTTCCCTGACACTTTCACCAAAGGTCACAGAAACCCCTTTGGGCTCACACAGTTGTTTTTCTCCCATGGTGCTGAACACCTCCTGTTCTCGTTTGCATTCGGGTCTGGCTCCTGCATCTGCACCACGGCCTCCAGGATAGGGAGCCCATCTTACTCACCTCGGTGCCCACACCATTGTCTACACCCCCAGTACCTGCACAGGTACTCACACCTGCCCCACCAGACCAACAGTGCAAGCTTGAGCGTATGCACAAAGGAATATGAACATTTAATAAGAAATGCACCAATCAAGCCATCTTAGCTACCCCTCTTCACACCCTAAGAAAGACTGATTCTGTAAATGACTCTTTAAAACACAAGATACTTTAGCATTTCAAATCATACTTTAGACAAATTTTTCGTATTTCCTGGGAGCAGAGTTAATGACAAATACATCATCATAAGACACAAATAACTACCACTTATGTCCATTATGAGAAGGTAGTATAATGCAGCAATTAAGAGCCAGACCCAATTGAAATCCCAGCTCTACCTCTGATGAGCTGCACTACTTAAATGCTCTGAGCTCCAGGCTCCTTACCTCTAATGGGGATAATAATAGTACCTACTTCCTATGGATGGCACATGGATGCAATGAGACCATTTTAACCATAACAATAGCTAGCATTTATTGAGTGCTTAGCATTGGACCTACATTATTGAGTCGTATCTACATAAAGTGCTTAGCACAGTATTTAGCACATAATAAGCATTCAAGAAATACTAGCCATTATTATCATTGCTAATTTCCCCAACTTCCATGCAAGATGTCTATTATCCCCACTTCCCAGATGAGAAACTTGAGGCTCAGAGCAAGTTGCTCATTCAACAAATAGCAGTTTTTACTTTGTAATGGCTAATCTTCATAACTATCCCACAAGGCAGGTATTATGAAAACTCCACGTTTAAAGACGTGAAAGTGAAGGTCCAGGACTGGACTCTGCCTTTGGGTCTAGAGCTTCTGCTGCCCACCGCACCTCACCATCTGGTGAATTCCACCTGCTCTGTGTGCAGTCAACTCACTATAGCCTTTCGAATCCATGAGTTATAGAGACGCATTTTCCCAGCGCGTCAGAGAGCACCACTCCACCTCCCGTTTCAGCAGCCCTGAAATCCTGTGGCCCGCAGGACATTACTTCAACAATCTGAGAGAATGGGCCCAACGTCACAGGGTGTGTGACACAGCCCGTCTTGCCGGGTGCGTCTCTAAGGGGCACTAAGGAAACAGAGCCTGGGGGACTGACCGTGACCCCGAAGAAGTTGGTCTCGTTCATGGCGTTGAGGATGATCCTGCCCAGCGTGCGGTCTGTGTAGTTGAAGTCCTGGATCCGCTGGTGCCGGCTGCTGGCGTGCAGCGTCTCCATGGCCCGCTGCAGCGTCTTGGCGATGACCCAGATGCCATCGTAGGCGTACCCGTGGAACTTGCTGGGCCCCACGCCCGACCGCTTGTTGTTGTACTCTCTTTCATACTGCTGCGGGGTCTGGAAAACCAGGGGTCGGAGGACACCACGTTACAACCGGCGGGGACATCAGGTGACAGTGTGGAGAGCTGAGACTCTCCAAATGCCTAGGCTCTAAATGAGATAAGATGCATTATCTCATTTAAATCGCACAGAAACCTCACCTGGTGGGTACTATTCTCACCCCCACTTTATAGGTGAGGAAACTGATTCAGGAAGGTTGACTTGTCTAGGGCACCAGAGGTAGTGAGTGGCCAGGCTGAGATTTGAACCCTGCCTGTCTGGCAAGGTAAGGGTAACGGGATAATGCACCCTAACAAGGGCTCCCCTTGATATTTGCAGGGCTTGGAGCTAGAGTACTAGTGGAGGCCCACATACCATATGTCTAAAGATGTAAGTTATAGACAAGCCAATAAACTGTTCAGTAAAGTATTTTCTATCTCCCCACCATAATAAATATATCTTTCTAATGATCTGAAAGGCCAAGTTTGAATTCAGAATTCTGGGGTGCCTCAGAGCTTCAGGATGGACACAGCAGCACAGGGGGAGCTGGTCTTGCCCTGCGGCCCAGCCAAGCTCAGCCCACACCGCCTCCATCTTCCAGCATCAGCAGCCCCTGACCACTGAGATACAGATCACCCTCAAGAGGACTGACCCAGACAAGAGGCTCCCCGGGCCTGGGAAGCAGCACCTGACATTTGGGCAGGGTATTCAGGCCCTGGTCTCAGAGGGAGCGAGGTGCAGGCTGTGGGTGGGCATGTCCCAGTGGCCTGTGGATTCTGAGCCCACTGGGTCTGAATGAGGCCCTCATAGAACATGGGCCTAGGGCAGGTCCCAGGTGCCCAGGTGTAAGGGCTGTTCTGACCCGACATCATATCCCCTCCTCTTTCCTCTTCCATAATATAGCAGCATTTTTTAACGAAGAATTTTTTTCTCCCATTGAACTGAATTTCATAAAAAGTTTCATTGGTGATATTAACATTCTGATTTGGTCACAAAATGCTGAAAGTGCCTTTTTATTTTAGTCCCTGAGGATTACACGTCCAAATGAATGCCCCGGGGAGCCCATTAGCCTCAGCCCTCTATGGCCTTTTCTCTTCTGACCTCTGCTAGAAATGTCATCAGAGCTCATAGCTCAGTCTTTGGAAAAACCCTCTTTGGGGACAAATCACAAGTAGCAACCATCAGTTCAGTGTCAGTTTACACTGGGAAGGGTCCTTAGATGCACTTATACATGACTCTCCCCCACACCCCTCACAGCTGGAGACACAGAGAGGTCCAGAGATTTGCTCAAGGTCACACAGCTTGTGTTTGTGTGTGTGTGCACATGTGTATAGCTAGACTGGTCCCATTCCATCCCTGCTACTTTTCTCATTTTTTACTTTTGAGGGCATCATCGCTTTTTGAAAACCACCTCAAGTTGTTTGGGGCCATGTCTAGTATATAGGAGGGTGGTATCGCTGAGCCATCTAAGGCTGGGAGTCCTGTGGCTGGAGACTGAGTCTCTTGCCCTTAGCTGAGTGGGGTCACTCACGCAGGAGCCTGGGGACGGCCAAGACCCTCCCACCGTGGACCATGCAGGAGAGGAATTCTGCCTGACCGAATGTGAATGCTGGTGTCCCAGCAACAGATCTAGCTCCTTTTTTATTTCGGCTCCTGTTGAATGACTCAGGTTTTATCCCTGTTTACAGTTTTCTTCAGAAATGCATCACGTCCAGCCATCACATTCTGTTCATCAATCAAAATACACAGCAGAAACTCTCTTCAAACCAAAGGTTCTTCAAGGAGACAGCAATCTCCAGCCCAGCTCAGCCCCTTCTCACCATTCATCACACCCCTACCCACCGAACATCCCCGTGGGCTGGCTGTCTGCAATCATCCTTCACCATTTTCCACCTCCTGGGGGAGCATGAAACGGTCCATTAGGAGGCTCTCTCTTTTCCTTAAACCTTTTGGGGCCTTCGATCACGTCAAGTTTGTTCTCACCTCCGGGCTTCTGCACTAGCTGTTTCCTCTGCCAGAAAGCTTCTGCCCCAGATCTTTGCATAATATTCTTGGCATTCAAATGTCAGCCCTTGTCATTTCTCAGCGACAGCTTCCCTGACCCACCTCTTCTAAAATCCCCTCGCCCCCTGTGTTCTCTGTCCACTGGTTCTATCTTCTTTATTGTATATTTCATATCTTGCTATTTTCTTACTTCCGTGTTTACTTGCTTATTGTCTGTTGTCCCAACTCTTTCCCCCACAACTAGAATTAAGCTCCGTGGGGTCAGGGATGCTATCTGTCTTGATCACTCAGGTATCGCCAGAACCCGAAACATTACCTACAGAGACCTTTTCTATGCCCCAGTTTTTCCATCCAAAAAAATGAGGAGTTGGACCAAGGGACCTAGAAGTTCCCTCTTAGGCATAGAGGCAAGAGCCTGGCACCATGATAAGGAAGCAGGCCATCCTGCCCTCCAGCCCCAGCTCTCTGGTTTGTTAACTGTGACCTGGGCTTGGGACCTATCTCCCCAAGTCCTTCCTTGTTGGGTGGCCATGAGGGTTCCATACAATGAAGCGTGCAAAGGACCCAGGCCACTGTCCAGCACATGGCAGGTGACCACAAATACCAGCCACTGCTGATAAGAGTAAAGGTCCAGGACGTGAGTCACACCTTTTAATGTTTCATTTTAATGCATCTTTGTAATTTTTCCATCTTTTACTATTTGGCTATATTTTTCTTTGATTTTTAAAGGCAATGTGGGTTTATTTCTGGTTAATTCATCTATTAGCTATTTTAAAAGTACTAAAAATTATTTAAACGTGTATTTCTTTAATTAATTGCTCTAGGCATAAAAGAAGTGTGGCCCCTGTGACTTCTCTCTTCCTGGATTTTGCTCGGGGAGCTTTTTCTGATGCATAGCAGAGCCATCTGAGGGCTGCTGGTGTCTGCCTTTGAGTCCTGTGTGTTCAACTCAAGGATTGCATTCAGATGACATTTCTAGACCTCTTTCCCATCCAGAATATGCCACTGACGCGTCCTTCAAGGTTTCTGCGACCCTGTTAAAGCAGGGATCCAGACCTGAGGTGTGATCTCACTAGGAGGTAAAGGAGTGCCATTTTTAAACTTCGTTGATATAGTGTATGGGGGTTATTTTTTGTGGGGATACTAGTGGGGCCGAGATCATATTGTTTATTCAATTTGGCCTTGGGGCCAACACAAACCCCTACATATCCGTTTTACACGTGTACTTGTAAATCCATATCTTTTCCATCTCCAAAACTGTTCTTCATTTTATGTAGGATAAGGGGCCAGAGGGGGATGGAGAACACTGGAAATATGACTGTTTACCTCATTTCTGGGGGCAGAGTCCTGCGAATGGGACACAGGGATAGCTAAACCTTGAAAGGTGACCGCATTCTCACTGTCCTTGCAAGAACCGAGTTGAAGTTTTTGCTACCTCCTTATATCCCAGGCCATTCATCACTTCCCAGGTGAAGCCAGCAACCAATCTCCCTTGGGCAAAACAATGACAGCAGGAAGAAATAACTGTCTGAGCAAAAGTAATAGTTGTTCTTAAAGCAGGCCTCCAATTATTTGGGGGCAGAAGAACTTCTTCCTTCCTTTGTAAAGCTGACACGGAAAGCTGATAATTACTCATTATCTGAGGTCAAGTTTATGAGATGCTAAAAGTTTCTGAGAAAATAACTTTATATAGATCATCCCAATTACTGACAGGTTGTGCTCCAGCATATTTTTGAAAGGCAGTTGTTGGAATTGGGAACATATTTTCCCACAGAAACTATGTTATAAATAGTGGTTAGGTTCCCAGGCTAGCCCACACAAGCTTGCTAACCCATAATGTGACTAAACCTTATGGGCCTGTCATCCCAACAGAACCAAGTGGAGTCCTGTTTTCTGAGAGAGAGAGAGAGAGAGAGAGAGAGAGAGAGAGGCCTCATGGACTGAATAGAAAAGGAGAAGAAGGACACACCCCTTTCCACATCTCCAACTGCCACCCCTGCAGCAGTAAAGCTGGCAGAGCTTCACCCTAGAATTCCTTGTGAGATGCTGGAATCACAGGGTTTCACGTGGAAGGTACACTAGGGGATATTTAGTCTACATCCATATTTTAAAAAATCTTCTAAGATTTCAAGAATACATAAATCAGTCACCACTGATGAAGCCCCTCCTACAATCTGATTGGATCTTTTAAATAGCAACTTCCAGGTGTTGGCTGAGCTCCTTCTGAGCCTTCTGTAGTGTTGGGAAGCTCACTCTCTCTTCAGGCAGAGCCATCCACTGAAGGAATGCCTGATGTCTATGGGACTATGCCTCCGGATGCAGAGTTTACATCTATCTCCCTGTAACTTGTATTCAGCATGCTATGTCTTCCTGTGGAGCCACAATAAACATATCTGCTCCCTCTCACGCACAACAGTGCCTCAAAGAGCTGAAGACAGTGGCATGCTTACCCCATCCCCAATGGACTGTTCCCCCCCCCCCAACTTTTAAGCCAAATAATCTCAGTTCAGACCTCCATGCTGACTATGATGAAATAGCTTATATCAGACCAAAGCTCTCATGAAAAGCATTCAGGAAAGCAGAATAAAATATAAAAAGGGTTATTCAAAGGCACCAGAAAGCAACCAGGACATCCAGGACTCGAGGAGCCAAGATTCTGGAGGGAAGAAAAATACTTTGAAAAGAGTCCAACATTCTTTGCTGTTTCCCCTTGAGGCATTTGCTGATTTGAAAGGCTAGTTAGTTGCAGGAACAGGAAGCATTGGATAAGAGCTTTCAGCAGTTCCATGGCGAGAGGAAGACAAAAACTGTAGTCCAGGGCTATAAGAGCAGCAAAGTCTTTTAGGTCAAGGTCTCAGAGGAAAAGGAACCACAAAAAAAGTGAACCCAGTATTTAAACTGTCATTTGCACTTGACATATTTGGTGATAAGTAAGCTGAATAAATAAAGCAAGAGGGTGAGAAGCCAAGCAAAAAGTGGTTGCTGGGGGGCTAAACAAATAAACAGAAGTGTTTGGAGTCTCATTATATCAGGAAGACAAGAGTTGGGATCCAGGGCCAGTAAACACCCCAAGATTTCAGTTGAGACCAGGAATAAAGACGAACCAAAATAGACCAGACCTTACAAAAACTGAAATCAAGCCTGGAATCATTTAAATTGTTGATTGTATTAAGATAATCTGCCCCTATTCTAGCTGCCTGCTTGATGAGAAACAAATCTTCTCTGGAAAAAGATAACACCACCCATAGCCTCTATAGCTTTTCATATCCAAGTTGATTAATCAAATTTGCCAGGTATACAAGGAGATAGGATCACATAATTTTTTAAAAAGATAAAGAAGGAAAGAAGGATGAAAGGAAGGAAGAAAGGAAGGAGGGGAGGAAGGAAAGGAGGAAGGAGGAAGGAAAGGAGAGAGAGAGGGAGGGAGGTAGGTAAAGAAGTAAAATAAGCAATAGAAACAGACCCACAGGTGATCCAAATCTTGAAGTATTAGACATGGACTTTAAAATAGCAAGGTTTATATGCTCAAAAACATAAATTAAAAGATACAGCATATCACCAAAGAACTGGAACCAATGAAAGAAAAAAGAATAAAATGGAAATTCTAAAAATAAAAAATACAATAACTGAAATTAAGAACTCAACAGATGGATGAAGCAGCTTATTAGACACAGTAGAAAGTAGGTTAGTAAACTGGAAGAAACCTTAGTAGTAAATATTCAGACTGAAGCACAGAGAGGAGAAAAGGATAGAAAATAAAAAATTAACATAAGAGATATATGAAATATGTTGAAAATGTATAACGTATGTATAATTGGTACCCTGGAATGTGAGGAAAGAGAAAACAGGCAAAAGTAATACTGAAAGGGGTAGTATAATAGAATTTTCCCCAAACACATATCAATCCACAGATTCATGAAGTTTCTATAAAGTTCTGTGAAGTCTATTCAAAATAAATCCAAAGAAAACCTCACTTCAGCATAGCATTGTAAAACTGCTGAAGCCCAAAACAAAGATAAAATCTCAAAAGGAGTTAGAAGGGGGAAAAGTATGCATTATCCTAAAAAGAACAAGGATAAGTCTGACAGCTGACCTAATAGAAACAATGGAAGCCAGAAGACAATGAAATGACATCCTAAAGTACTGAAAGAAAATAATAGGTCATCTAGAATGTTATACCTCATTAATGTATCTCTCAAAATTCAAGGTGAAAGAAAGACATTTTCAGACAACCGAAAATGGAGAGAATTTGTCTCTAGCAAACCCACAGTAAAAGAAAGACTAAGAGGAGTTATTCGGGAAGCAGGAAAATTATCATAAACAGAACAGAAATGCAGCGAGAAATGAAAAGTAATAGAAAAATGTAAAGATGTGAGTAGATCTAAATTGAAAATGACATCTGGGCTAAGAAAATTTTTTAAAAAATATTAAAGAAGAAGAACAAAGATGAAAGGCTTACACTACCAGTTATCAGTTCTTATGATAAAGCTTTAATTATTAAGACAGTGTGGTATTGATTAAGGGGTAGGCAAATAGACCAATGGAAGAAACTAGAAAGTCTAGAAGCAGATCCACACTATATACAGCCATTTAATTTATGACAAAGGTGACACTGTAGCATAGGGAATGGGGAAGATAATGAACTTTTCAATAAGTGGTCCCAAATCAATTGGTTATCCATCTTGAAAAAATTAATCTTAATCTTACCTCAGACCATACATAAAATCAATTCCATGTGGGTTCTATATCTAAATGTGAAAGGTAAAGCATAACTTCTAAAAGACAAGATAGGAAAATATCTTCATGAGCTTGGGTGGGCAAAGATGCTTAAACAGGACACAAATATACTAATCATAAGGAAGACTAATAAACTGAACGGCATTAGAATTAAGAATTTCTGTTCATCAAAATACTTCATTAAGAATGAAAAGATAAGGTACAGAATATGAGAAGATATAAGTAATACATATAACCATCCAAGAATTAATGTCCAGAGTATAAAGCAAATTTTTACAAACCAATGACAAAGAGGCAGAGAATCTGAGTAAAAGACTTGAATAGGTAATTTATAAATAAAGACAAGATCTGATCCTGTAATTGTGTGACTCACGTCACCTTGCTCACCCTAATCCCAGTCCTGATGACCTTGTTTTTATTTAAAATTTTGATATTTTGTTCATCATGGACTTGTTTTGCATTAATTTTGAATATTAAAAATATTGCATGAAAATATTTTTTCATCTTGATGAGTGAGGTTTTTGGCACCCCCTTAGATTTTGCCCTTAGTCCCAGCAGTGGGCCTGTGAGTTACAACTGGAGGGATGGGTTGTTTAGTTTGGACAAGGTCACTACCCAGAGGACCTATGTGGGCCCAGGGCGATCAGTGGGGGTAAGTAAGTGAGAAGTAGTGAGTCCTGTGCTACTGGTAGGACCTGAGAGTCTGAGAGGCGTCTGGTCTAAATGATCTCTAGGATCTCTAGGATCTCTAGGACCTGAGGCCCTCTGAGTGCAAGAGGTGAAAAGGCTACAGATGTCCCCGGGTAGCTTCCATCGTCTTACAACATCGGGGTAATGTAAGAGAGGCTGCCTCTTCCCTCAAAGACTGTGGGGACAGGGACCCGTCTGCTGAAATGCTGGAAGCTGCTCGAGCCTGGAGCCTGCCTCTGCTCCAATGGTGTTGCTGCATCCTGGGAGGCCCACGAGGAGGTCACCCACGCTGTTGGGGTACAGCTCCAGGAATAGCACAAGGTGTCCCATTCATGGGCACGACAATAGGGGTTAGCTCAGCCTCCTCACTAGCTGCCCCCCCACCGGCAAAAAAATCAAAAATTAAAAATGAAAGTCAGTGACCTAGGAGATTGTGTTGTTATAAAGTGAAAACGTTTCTTCCAAAAAAACACTGCAAAAAAAATGATCTTCCCAAAAAGCATTCCTGTGCACAGATCACATCCGTGCATGACTTGCCCGCCCTGGGTCACATCCATACTCCTTAGAATGACATTTGAGGTCCTTCTCGTGGCCCTCATCCCCACTTAGCTTCACAGTTCTCTTATGTAATCACTCATGTCTTTGGTATTCTATAAGTCTCTCTGTTTAATTATTATACTGTCTTCTTGCATGAAATTTTTTCCCTTAGTTTTTGTGTTTTCCTAAAATTTTATGCTATTTTTAGATTACAGTATAGGGTATCCCTGGACCAAGGATCTTCTAATAAACTGCAAACTTTGACATTTCTAATCATAACACTTACTGAAATATAATGAGTTGTTTCTACTCATTATTCAGCATCTCAAAACCTTTTCATATACTCATTGATTTTGGTATAAAAATATTTCTTTCAACCTTTTCTAACCAGTGTTTTTCTGGGATCTCTCAGATGCCAGCATGGTCTAAAGAGTTGTTTACAAAATGTGTCCTAATGATTTGCCACCTTTTGAAAAATCAATACATCATTCTTGTTGAGTTGGCTCCAATTGAGATTAAATAATGGATAAAAATAATGCATATGTATATATGAATAGAAGTATGTATATATATATGAAAAGAAGTATGTATATATGAATAGAAGTATGTGCACCGCTATACTGAATTTGGGCTGGTAGTTAAAATTGAGAAATGGATGTGCCATCTTCAGCCAGGCTGCCATCACCTGATTCTTGCTAACACTCACACTGATAGAGAACAGTGTATGTACGTTTGAAATACTTTTCCATATGCCATGTTGCGTGGCTCTCTCACAGCCCTACTGGATAAGCAGGGCAGGGGTTAGTAACCCCTAGTGAGAACATGTGGTGGCCCCAAGGACTTACACATCCTGCCGAGGTCCTCCTCCCAGTTGTGACAGTACTGAGGTACCAGGAGCCATGGTAGCCATCAGTCCTCCTTTTAACCCCAGAGGAGGGTATTTTTACCACCATTATACAGAAGAGGAAACAATGGCTTGGAGAACTGAAGCTCAAGGTCCCACAGCTGGTAAATGGCAAAACTGGGGTTCAAACTAGTCTGGCTGGTCTACAGTACATGTTTCCCCAAGTCTACTTGAGGAGGGCTTTCTTCTCTGGGTTGACAGAAGCATCAGTGAGACAGAAATGACATTTGAGGTCTGAGGGTTACAGGATGAAACCATAGTAGAGCCTGAGAGGCAATGCTTATAGTTGGTACTATAAAAGTCATGACTCTACCCCTTATATGTTCACTGTGTTACGAGCTTACAAAACACCCTTACCTCATTTGATTCCCACAATTTCCTAGAGGGGCATTTCCTAGAGTGTTGGCTATCCCAATTTAATGGATAAGTGAAGCTCAGAGAGGTCAAGTGATTTGCTCAAAGGCACACAGCAAAAGCCAGAACAAGATCTGGGCACTTTTTGCCAACATAATCAGACAGGATGATGAAAGAAGATGGGCCTGGAGGCTGAGATAGACAGACCAAGGTACTGACCTTTCCTGAGATGGTCTTGATCTGCTTGGAGCTCAGGGGTTCAAAGTCCACACCGATGTAGCCCTCCATGGCAGTAAGCAGATTCTTCCGGAGACAACGGGATGAGTTGGCTTCTATATGCACCTGCTCCCACCAGGAAGGCTCATACCAGCCTGGAATGATCCACTGGTATTTGTTACCATACATGTTCTGCTCATATGCCTGCAACAGATGGGTTGACCATGAAGGAACCAAGAGTCAAACATTTGTTCAAGGTTTTGTGCCCTGTGAGAGAAGTGTGTGTATGGGGGGGGGGGGAGAGGGACTCAGTCTTCCTCTTACCAGAAGCTTTATTAATTTTTCTATTACTTGCTTGGTGCCCTCCTTGTTATGTCTCAAGGGATCCAAGGGGGTTTATGGGAAACTTGTATAACAAAATAGTAAACATTAAGACATAAGGGCCTGGGTAAATATACATTATAATATGTTTACTAGAGGTAAAGAGAACAAGACATAGAGAAGTCAACCAAAGTTTCCAACAGTATACATAATAGGCTGTATATTTCATCATGAACTTCCTGGCAGCGCAAGAGAAAAGGGCAGTGAGATTATTTACATAGCTCTCATTATCAATAAGGAGAAAACAGACCAGTTCTTCAAGGAAACAAAATGTTTTCTAGGCTTTAACCCTACCAAAATAAATAAATAAAAGGAGGACACTGTCATATGGAGGACACTGTCATATGGAGGACACTGTCATATGGAGAACACTGTCATATGGAGGACACTGTCATATGGAGGACACTGTCATATGGAGGACACTGTCATATGTCAAATTAGCAAGCATGATAGCAACAGCATCCCTACAACAGACAGATTTCATAAGGATATTTTTGTACAGATCTTTACTAAAAGCTGAGATCATAATTTTAAAACACAACCCAGGGAGAGCAATTCTGCAAGGGGGCAAGAAAATTTAATCTAAGTATGTAGTTTATATAAGATGCCACTTGGCAAAGTGACCAGTCTCTCTGAATCTTTACCAAAAGATGGTGTACATAAATTCACATCCTAAAAAATGTCCCTTATATCTGTATGTCTTACATGAATCTTATTTGATTGTCATTCATGGTCATCCTGTGAGGTGGCCAGGGCAGAGTTTATTATCCTCATTTTAGAGATGAGGAAACTAAAAATCAGTGAGGGAAAGTCACTTTTCTAAGGTTACACAGCCAGGGAGAAAAGTCAGGCTGGAACCTAGGTCTGCTGACTCTCATGCTGCAAAACCACACTGCCTGCCTCCCATTTAAATAAAACATCATCAGACTGTTCTACTGCCCCTCTGTTTGGCTTTAGCTCTAATTGTGCTGGTTTGATATCAGGAAAAGCATGCTTTGTGATAGCTTAGATGCACCCAGAAAATCTCACTTTGTAGGAATGTCATGTTCCCTCAAAACTGGGTCTAGAACGAAGCTTCTAAGTCATAGATTCAAGGTCCATCTTTTGAAATTCCCCTCTATTCTTAGCAAAAGAAACGAAAACAAAACTTTTTGGAAGACTTTTCAATCTTAAAAGGTTGAGGCAAGAAGATAGCCCTATTTATTAGGAAAGTATGTTAAATAAGGGTCAACAGATACAGAGTGAGGACCTGAGGAGGTCTTCTGGTCAGACACAAAGGCAGATCTTCATTACTCTCTGAGGACAGAAACCAGGTTATAATTTAGAGGCAGCGCTGAGCAGGGAGCCAGGAGGCGAACCTCCGGGATCAGCTGGGACAGTTCTTTGACCTGCTACTGTCCCATTAGGAGTTGTTCCTTGTGAATGAATTGTCCAGAAAACAGAAGCTCAGTCCGTTGGAGTGACAACACATTTTGTTTAGAACAGGAGTCAATTTTGATGAAGATAAAAACGTGTCTACTGATCTTCTGGGGGGAAAAAAGATGACAGTCAAGCAGCCCTAGATTCTTTGCCACACACCAGCTGGTTAACGAGCACACAACATCTTGGGCCTTGCATTTCTCATCTAGAGACCGTGGAAAGCAAAGCCCAATTCACTGGGTTGGCGTAAGAATGAAATGAAATAATATGGATACCACGCCCGCCCAACACTACATTCAACAACTCTTCAGCCGCTCCTTCTTGCCCCCTTCTTCTTTGGGTCACGCGTAGTTTCATTCTGAACATCAGTCACCATTATGGGCCACGCACAGTGATACTCTTGGGCGTAGAGGAGACTGGCCCACCAAATGGCCCCAGACTGCTGCACTTGGAGCTTTAGATCCACTTCTTATGGCTTTGTCTCCTTTCTAGCTGTCAGGTCTAGGCAGTCATGTTTTAGGGTCATCTAGTCCCTCTCCTCATTCTGAATTTGCTGCTTTTAGACTGCTATGGGCTTGGAAAACACGGAGCCTGGATTGTTCAACATATGTGGAGAGGAAAAGCAAACAGGTATTGAATGAGGGTCTAAAAGGTTCTCCTGCAAGGGAGGGTAGACTGGGCTTAAATATATCATCTACTGTCTAAAGCAACTGCAGAGAAGCTTCTGGGCATCCATTCCAGTATTGCTACATTCAAAAGAACTGAGGTTGTTAGACATGTGGGCCCCATGTAGCTGCTGGCGTGCGTGGCTGTCAGCTTTGCCAGATTGGGAGTTCCTGGAGGTGGTGTCGGCTCTTCCCAGGATCCTTAGAGCAGAGTGCCAGGTGTACAGAGGGCACACAATCAATGGTTGTGAAGTGACTGAAAGAACACATTTCCCGTTTACTTGGCCACCTTGGTTGTCATTTCTCTGCCTCTCATAGGAATGTGGTCTCAGGACCTTTGGCCTCCAAACGAGCCCTGACACATGGTGGTGGGTTGTCCTAAGCTCAGCTTCTTCAGTCCCATGAATCGCTCTGGTTCTTATTAGCTGTAGACAGGGAACCACGATGTGAACATTTATTTTTTAATTCCATTTTCTCTCTTTATGAAGTTCTGTTTTGCCTTGTCCCCTCCCCATGCAAGAAGGACATTGCCCTTTTATATTACAGTTCACAACAGGATAGCAAGAAACTCTCCCATCAGTAAAGCAGTTAACAGTTGGGATGACGATCTTCCATTCGTGGCCTTCTGTAAGCCTCTCGACATCCCCATGAGGCAGACGGCGCAGGGAGCATTGCTTCCATTTGAGAGGTGAGGCAGCCAGGGACCAGAGATGTAAAGTGACCTGCCTGAGGTCACACAGCTGGCAGAGCTAAAACCAGAACCCAGGTCAGAGTGCTGGAGAATTTAGACTAGACCACCGAGGAGGGTGGAGAAGACAAAAGCAGCAAGCCATGCCCATACCGTGCTGGAGCCAAAATGAACATTTTGCCACCGGACTATAAATAGGCCTTGCATTTGCTGGAGTCTGCTCTCCCACTGGGTGGCAGTTCCAATCTCAAGAACACAGCAACATGCGGCAAAGTTTGCACTGCGGCATTTGGATGGCAGGGATGCGGATGTTTCCAAGCCAGTTTGTGCTCTGACACGCACAGGCAGGAAGGCTGTCTCCATGGGTCTCTGCTCTGAGGGGCCCTGCCTCCATCACATGCCTGAGTCTTGATCCAGCGAGGTGACCGTGAATAGACTCCTTAGGACCTTCCAGACCTGCCAGAAGAACTCCTTCCTAACCAGATAAGACTGAAAGTCCTGCAGGACAAATCCATGTGAGGGTCTGGTACATGGAATAAATACCCAACCCAGACCTCTGAGACTCTCCTCCATGAACGAAGCAGACAGCAAAAACTCTAAGAGAAGACTCATCTCAAAATACCAAAATCCAAGAGGAAGAAGTGAAGTGGGATGATAAGGTAGGATGGTGTCCCATGCCGTGTGGAAGGCAGGCAGCCGGGCTTTGGGTCGAGAGGAACTCAGCCACACCATCTGTTCTGATGTAGAAACCACGGCTGGAAATGCCACTCAAAAATCATCCCAGCGCATGGCGTGGAGGGAAATCACAGGCACGCCTCGGCTTGGGTTTGGCTTGAATCAGAACACGAGGTTTGCCTGCATTCTTGCAAACAGGACGTGGCCAGTGCCGGCGTGGCTTCGTTATGGATCATTTTTATTAACTTATTTTTCCTGGAGTTATTACCCACCATGTGCTAGCTGCTTGCAAGGCCTTGGGGAAATGGTGGGTGGAGGGAGGGAGGAACCCAGCTTCTTCCCCAAAAGAGATCATGTCCTCCAAGTTGGAGCCCTTTAAGAAATGGGCCATTTTCCTTTAAGAAAGGGGCCACTTCTAGACCTTAGATGGTAATGTGCAAGGGCGTATGAGTTTTGAAATAAAATGCATTAAATCAATTTGCTCCATTTTGTCAATTTTTCTCATGTTCCTTCTTAGATTTTTATATGGAGAGACTGGCTGTTACCCTTAACTGATACACGGGATGCTTAATACAACCTTGTAATGTCCATCAGTTAGTAAACTCGTCAGCCCCGTGGTGGTCCATTCCATCTTCAGACACCTGAGACCTTCCATGAACAAACCAAAAAAAGATCACTGACGTTTACTGAGGGCTCCCTGTACGTCAGACGCTGTGCAAAGTGTTTTTGCTCATTTAATCTTCACAGCAATCCTATGAGACAGGTATTATTATCATCCCCACTTTACAGATGAGAAAAGTGAGGCTCAGAAAGTGTCAACAAGCCCAAATTCGTCAACTAAGCAGTAGAGCAGGGGTTCAAGCTCAAGCAGACAGATTCCTGAGCTCTCAGCTCCACCCAGGTTCTCTGAAATGCCAGCCTCATAGCTTCTCGGTCCTCTCTGGTAAATTGAGAGATGATCAGGCAGTTTTTACTGCTGCTGGGTCTTCAGGATGAAATATCCTGTGCGATGGTGGCTTGCAGTCACTGCCCTCTCCTCACTCAGTTCCTGCATCTCTCCGGAAATGATGAACCAGGAGCAGAGCAGGACACCCCAGGCAGAGAGCAGAAGGGCTACCCACCCCGGGTACAGAGAGGCAGCCTGAGGTCACCTCAGCTCCCCGGCAGCTGTGCTCACACAAGTGACTCAGTAACCTTGAAGTCAACCAAGACCCCAACGTCTCTTTTGCTCTCAACACACAGCTATGCCTCTATGACCTTCAACTAGGCGGCTGGATTTGTTCTAATATAAACTTCTGTTAGGACTATTAGATTTATTCTTCTTGGATTTAATCAAACATTATAGCCTATTAAGGTTCTTTGTACCCTGACTCCGCCATCCAACATATATTAAACTCCTAAAATTCCTACCAGCCTACTTTTAATAATTTCATCCAAGTTACTGACAAAAGTTCAAAGAGAACAGAGGCCTGTGGCCCATCACCTGAGACTACACCCCGAATAACCCCAGTTTAAGAGGCAGAGCTTATTGGGTAGGCGAAGACTCACATAACCGGGTCCTCATTCTGTTGACATTTCTCCTGACCCAGGGTGGAAGAGGGGAGCCAGGGAACCAAAATGGAGACTTAGTTCCTGTGTTAGAACTCTTATATCTATGTAGGTTAGAACATCATATGAAAAAAAAATAGAATTAGATCGAGAATCAAGAGAACGGGAATGGAACCTTGGCTGTGCCATGAATTACCTGAGGGCTTTTGGAAAGCCCCTTTACCTCTCTGGGTGTTCTATTTCCTCATCTGTAAAATGGGATAATGATAGTTGCTTCACATAGTTATTGAAAAGATTAAATGAGATAAGGTATTAAAAAAAAGTACTTTGTCACATGTGACACACCAGACAATTGCAAAGGATTCAGGGGTAGATATTGAATACTTGACAGTTGTTGTACACCTAAGACTCTGAGCCCTGCTTACAGGGCAGGGAGGGGTCTGAGGCACCTCAGTCTTGCCCGGGTATCTGCTGCCCCCCTCTGCGCAGTGCATATAGCAAGCCTCCATCAAGCATGGCTGAGATGAGGGGACTTGGAATTAGCAGACAGGGCTTAGACAACAGGTTAGACAGTGGATTTGGTAAATTGAGGTCCCTGGTTCCCGCTACGACTGCATAGTTTTGAGCCCTGAGGCTTTAGCTCCCTGGAAAGAAGAAAGAGCAGCGAGAATAACACTTGTGCATCCAACAACCCCAACTCCAGTCCTAGGACCTCACTCACAGACCAGCCGGCGAGAATGAGTCCAGGAAAAAGCTTCGTGAACTTCCCCAAAGACACACATGACAGGATCAAAGTTTTACTTACACAACAGAACACTTTTGCTGCCATATGCTGGTCAAACTGGCCAAGGATGATCCTCACGTCATTGCCCTGTGGACAGAAGGACATGCATGTAAAGGTGAATGGATGATCGGCACATCCCAGGGGGCAGAGAACATTCGTGCGTCCCAGGCTCCCCAGCCAAGAGCTCTGCCTGGGCCGCAGGCAGGGCAACCCCTCAGTCCCAGCCCAGCCCAGCCTGGATTCCCTGGCCCTCTCTGGGGCCAGCTTTCCCTTGGCTCCTGCTGCCAGCCCTTCCGGGTCTCAAGCACAAGCTGTGGCACAAGTCTGCTGGATGCTAAAGCCGACAGCTCTAAGGGGCCTCTCGCCTCCTCCCCTCCAAGGGCAGGTGAACTCTGCCAGGCGCAGTGTCTAATCTTCCTCACTCCACATGTAGGGAAACTGAGGCCAGAGGAGAGAAGGGAGCTTCCTAGGTTCCCAGGATGGTGTCTGCAGAAACGAGATCCAGCCAACCCTCAGCTTATTCTAGACTTTTATACCTTCCTGGAGCCCACATACCTTTCCAATTAAGTTTCAGAGTCTCTTTCAGTTCTGAGTTTTGTTCAAATCTCACCTCTAATAACAAGGGTGGCGTCAGGCAGCTCCTTTCCCCCTCAGAGCCTTAATCTCTTCATCTGCAAACTGGGAATAATGGTGATACCTACCTTGCAGGGTTGCTAGGACACTAGATGAGATAATCCTTATAAAGCGCTTAGCACAGTTTCTGGCATATAGTGGACGCCCAGTAAGTGGTAGCTAGTATTAATATTTTATAACCTTCCCCTGGCCCATTTTTATTTCAAGGGAAAATCTATATCCAAAAGTTCTATAAACGGTTATTTATTACCTTATTATCTCAATGTGGTGAATAGGTGCATGTTTACAGCTGCTCCTGTGACTCATTTATTCATTCAACAAACACTTATTCAGTGTCTGTCTGAGGCTCCCTCCCTGGTCAGGGTAAGGGGCCCTTGGTAGCTTTCTAGGGGGTGGGGATCCAGGCTGGGCCCTGCCCCATAAAGAACAGACTGGAGGAGGAAGTGCTGGGCAGACACCCAGCTAGGCCCTGGCCTGCACCCTGTCCCCCTTCCCCCATCACTTCCTGCCCTCCACAGTGAGGCTTAGCCTTGCAGGTGGTGCTACCTTCCCTCCGTTCATCCCGTCCTCTCCAACAGGCCTCAGGGCCCTTTGATGCATAAAGAAGAGAAACATGCTTTTAAAGATCAGTTTTTAGCATCTTTCAAAATTGGAAAGTGCTGACTGGGAGGCCATTTTACTCATCATGTACTTGAGCAAAATAAAAAAGGCTTGGATTCTAAAATCATCCTTCGTTTGCAAGCAAGAGTGGAAAGAAGAAAAAAATAAACCTTGCTCTGAAAGGACTTTAAAAGATCATTAACAGAGCAGTTGAAGCAAGGCAAGCCTTTGTCACCACCATGCTGTAAAAAGTTTTCAGCTGCTTCTGTTCTGTGGACATGCTCCCAGGCAAACTCCAGGGTCTTTCAGCTAGCTTGTTGACATCTTTCAGCGTTTCTTGCTGCTAAGAGCATCCATCCATCCATCCATCCATCCATCCATCCATCCATGCATCCATCCAACATTTATGGAACATCTACTTTGTGCCAAGCCCTGTGTTGTTAAACATAATAGAGCAGAAACCACTTATTAGATTTTGCAGTCAGAGACCTCAGTTCAAATCCCAGCTCCACCACGGACCAGCTGTATGACCGTGGGTCTTACTCTCCTGGAGCCTCAATTTCCTCACCTCTGAAAGAGGAATAATGCTAGCTACCTTGCAGGTGGCTGCAGGATTCATGATAAGGAACCCCATCTGTTGGCTTCCATAATGCTTTCTCCTGGTTCCCTCCTACCTCCTGGTCACTCCTGCTCAGAATCAGTGCCTCATCCCTCTGTCCATCCCATCCCAACCATCCACACAGTTCTGCCCTCATCACTCTCCCTGGGCAACCTCTTTCATGACCCCAGCCACAACTCCCCTCTGCGTGTTGTGGACTCCAAAATCTTTCTCTCCAAGCCTAGAATTTTCTCTAGCTGCCCACTGGATACCTCTGCTTAGGTCCTCCCAGGTGCCTCAAGCTCAGCATGTCCCAAGCTGAACTCATCGTCTTCCCCAACAAGCCCCTTCCTCCTCTTGTGTTGACAATGGTGTCGCCAACCTCCCATTCCCCCAGGTGGGAAACTTGACAGTCATCTTAGATTCACTCCTCTCCTTCCTCCAAGCCATAGGCAGGGGCTGTTGGTTCTGTCTGCTCATAGCTCCCAAATCATCCCTGTCCCTCCAGCCCCACTGCCCTGGGGTTAGCCAGCATCATTCCCTACTGGGTGAATCACAGCAACCTCCCACCTGGATCCCTGCCTTTAGTTCTGTCCCGCTCACCCCAGTCTCTACAGAGCAGATAAGGGATCATTCTAAGATTCAAATGTGATCATGTAAAATCTTTCCAGGGCTCCCTGAACTTGACAAATCAAACTCTGAGCTCCTTAGTAGACCATTCAAGATTCTTTATCAACGGACGCCTGCCTACGTCTCAATCACTGCTCACTAGTCCTCACTACTTCTCCATGGCAGCGAGAATGACCGATGTGCAGTTCTCTATTTGTTCCTTTGTTTGTTCATTCATTCATGCGTTTTCTCGCTCCATCCGTTTCTTTCTGCAGGCTCATCCATCCAGCATGCCCTTCCCTCCCAGCCCACTCATTCTGCCGGGATAGTTGCTACTCGCCCTTAGTGCCTTAGCTCAGATATCCCTACTTTGAGAGGTCATCTCTGTCCCATCCAGCTTGGTGGCCATTTGTTCTTCTGTGGGCCCAGAGCACTCTGTACATCCCTCTATCATGGCACACGTCCACTCATCTGTCTTTCTTCCCCACTGGACTGAGGGTAACTTGATTCATCTCTGGGTCCCCATCTCTCAGCACCGGGCATAGCACATATATCAGTAAACAGGTATTGACTGCATGATGAAGTGAATGAATGCTGTGTGAAACACCAAACACAAAGCCTGGCCTACACTGTTTATTCAGTAGCTGGTATCCTCACTGCATTAACGTCCTGCTAACCTAGTGCCTAAGCACTGACTCAGCTCACCACCTCCATGTCTTGAATGGACCATGGGACCCACGTCTTCATGGCTGATAACCTGACTACCTGGTGACAGATAAATAACCAGTTCTGCCATTTGTGGACCATTTAGTGTCCCTGTTGCCTTGACAACCAAGTTGCATGGACCACTTGGCCAATGTTCCCAGACTGCTAGGATTGTATGGGGCCCAAGGGATCACTGATCTAGTCAACCCCTTCCCAGAGAAGCTAAAGGTTTTCCCTAAGATTGCACAGCACCCCAAAACCAGTGTTCTCACCTTGGTCCCCCCGACCATTAGAGGGCCCTGCAGAAAGAATCTATCCAGAGCCAGGTTGTGTCTGATGTGGGGAGCTATTCAAACCCATTCTGATTCTAGATGGTGAGTAAGAGAGGGCAAAATGCTGCCAAGTCTGGGAGGGAAGAGGATGAGCTAGGGCCCAGTACAGCTGGAGCCTGGAATCCCAGGATCAGGGAGAAGACAAAGGGAGATGGGAGTTGACTGGGAGCCTTAGAGGGGTCCTGGAGAGCAGTACAGAGAGCCGGAAGTGCTTCTCAGAGTGGAGGATGTGCATCCCTGGGGCGTGGAGTAGCCCTGAGAGGATGAAAAGCACGGATATACCTGGATCGTCTTTTTGGAGTAGCAATTTATTGGAAGATTAAGGGGTAGAGGGAAACGTTTTGGATTTGGGGGATCTTATAAGTTTTTAACATGTGCAAACTCTCACAGAAGTTCCAGAATCATGCTTTTTAATGTTACATAACTTGTATCTTTTCTTGAAAGTCCAGAGAATGGAAAAGAGAAATGTTGTGTTGGCAGTGGCCCTTGCTATGGCCAAGCCCTCCACCTTCCTGCCAGAGATATAAGCACACTCTCCTCTGTGATTGAAAGGGCTTGGGGACAGTTTAAGGAGTATGGGGCGGGAGTGTAGGGGAGAGAGCCAGGAACAGCACTGAAGATGAGATTGACAGGATAGAGCTGTGAGGTTGCAGAAAACCTTGAACGTGGCAGAGGACAGAGTCTCAAAAATCCTGGCTCTTCCATGGATGCCTGACTTTGCAGAGGGCCGCCTGGAGTGAAAGTAGATGACCCGAGGTCAGACAAACACAACTTCTTCTCAGATGGCTAAACCATAATGGAGACCTATGTTCACACCCTTAAGAGGCCACGCCCATAAGGGAAGGGGCAAACATGGAAGGAAACAGCCCTGGGGTGGGTGGGATGCCCGAGGAAGAGGTGCACAGACCAACCCTGAGAGGATTTCCTTTCCTTTTTCCTGGGCCCGTCTCATCTGTTGCCTAGAACCCCTTTGTCTCTGGGAGCTTTAAAGGAAGATAAACTCACCCCGACACACACAAATGACTCAATTCAAAGAACTAATGTGTAAGCCCCGTTTTGCAGGAGATCCTAGCAAAGTCCAAATAAATGACAATTCCTGAGCTCTTTCTAGGTGTTGTGCTAAGTGGTATATCAGTCCCACCCTAGAAGTGGGTGCTATTATTATGCCCATGCTGAAAAGTTTCACTAGCAAACAGATGCCCAAAGAATTCAGAAGCTTTCCCAGATGCAGCAGACACCATTGGTCGTACGGGCTGGTGCACCCATGTCAGCTGTGGTGAGGGTGGTCTGCTAACAACTCACACCCTTTGCTGGGGAGCTGCCCTCAGCTAAGGGGAGCTTCCTGGCCCCCGGAGGCCATGTTGGGGAGGGTGCGGGGGAGCCCCACACCCTGCAGCAGCCAGGGACAGACTAGCACATGTAGAAAGCGTTAGCTCCCTTGCTGAAAGGTGGGACTAGCTCTGTAGGACAGGCTGTGCTCCAGAGACCCCGTGGGGCCAGGCTAACTGGGTCTCCGCCAAGACAGCATTTTGACCTAACTTCCCTCTAGCCTCATCTGCTTCTCTCACCTTCTCCTAAGCTCACTCTCAGTAAATCACTTCCGCAAGAATCTCAGGCTCTGTTTCTAGGCAGTTAAACCTAAAACACCAGATCACACAGGTGGAAAGTGGTGGTGCTTGCCTTATCTCCATGTGGGTCTGGCCTGAGAACTTGAATGCTCGACCACGCCCCCTATGTAGTGCCTCCAGGGCTGAGAAAGCCGACCAGGCCTGAGCTGCAGGAGCTCAGCATCCAGTCTGCAGCAACAACTCATGGAGAAAAGTCCTGCAACTTTGAAGTGAGAAGACCTGAGAGGCAAATGTAATTCTGAGACGTCAAAATAGCTGGCGCGCATTCTGAAGAGCAAGAAAACAGAAGGCCACCCTGGCCTGTCTTCCCTGCGGCAGAAGTGTGAGGTCCTGCTAGAAGGTCAAGGTTGACCTTGACACTGACCCCTGGGTTATCTGGCAACTCCTGCCACCTATGCTTCTTGTCTTGGCCCATAGTCAATAGTTTTCTGGTTGCTCAGGGGCCCAGCCCCACAGACCACACTATCTACTCCACTGGGCCGCTAAAAAAAAACCACATCAAATGAAACCCTGTACAACGTTGTAGAAAGGGATACGGTGCTATGAGCCCCCGGGTGACTGAACTATTAGAGCCTGGCTGAGACGCGAGCTGAGAGGTGGCCTGACCTGGGGCAGAAGACACGGGGGAAGGGGTCACTCTGGCTGTGAGACCTGGGGTAAGTCCAAGAGGGTCAGCCTAGATGTTTCCCAAAGTCCCTCCTGGCTCTACCAGACTGATTCTGCACCTGGAAGGAACACGCTTTCATTGAACTAAAATTAGTCTTTTGCTTTTTCTCCCCTCACCAGAATGTCCCTAAAGGCAGAGAAGCAGGAGGTACACACCGTTGAGGGAGTGAAGAGGGAACAGCTCATGGCAGCCCACTGGCAAAGCATGGAATTTCTTTAAAGTTTATTATTTTATTTTAAAAATTCATGTACATTTAACATTCCAAGAACATGTCTATGTTTACCTTAAGATAAAAATAATGCTTTTCCTTCCCAAGTCTCTGAGCAAAACTGGCCTGCTGGGAAGACGCCTCTGGGATGGGGTTTAATTTCCACTATGACTCTCTCATGGAGCAAAGGTGGGACTAGTCCACCTCAAGGCCTATCATTGTGGTCTTCCAGTGACAGGCAGAATAATGGCTCCCCAAAAATGTCCGTGTCCTAATCCCTGCAACCTGCGAATATGCTATGTGACATGGCAAGGGGGAATTAACATTGTGGATGGAATTAAAGTTGCTAATCAGTTGATTTATAAAATAGGGAGATTTTGCTGTAATCTGAACCCTGAATGATGGGTTGGGGACTGCTCTGGAGAAGACCGAGAAAGCAACTGAAGGGAACAGAGGGGAACATCTGGAGTCTGGTGCTCTCCCCCACACGGGGGGGAGGGGGAGACCTGCTTCAGGGCAGCACCAAGGAAATACCTGGGGGTGATCCCCTGCAGGGTGGCCTCCCCCTGGCCTGGCAACAGTTAATGTTACAGGCCCCCGTGACAGGCCCAGAATGAGCTTGAAGGCCTGGGGTCTTCATCACACAGAGATGGTTTTGTTTCCTGATTTTCTTCAGAGGAACTTTGATACATAGCTGCTAAATCAGCTTGATTAATCTCATTATGCAGTTCTGTATGTTCTTGCTCACTTGCTTTCGCTTGGGTGATCTGTCCAACATGAGAGAGAGAGAGAGATGTTACGGCTCGCAATACTTTTGTGTTTCTGTCAATTCCCCTTTGTATTTTTAACAGGCTTTTCTTTATATATTTTAGTGAGATGTAATTTAGAGCAATAATGGTCCATGAGTGTGTTATTCTCATGGTGAATTGTCCTCTTATCTATAGAAAATGACTCTCCCTAACAGCTGAACCTTGAATTCTCTTTGCTCTAATATGAACACTGGGATTCTTGCTTCATTTTGATTTGCTTCTTATACTGTACCTTTGCCCAACCTTTGACCTTTGACCTTTCTGTGTCGCTCTGGTTGCTGTAAATAGCTACGGTTCCTCGCAGCACAATCTGGAAGTCTTTGCCTTTTAACAGGAAGTTTGACCTACTTGAACTCATGGTCAGGATGATTATATTTTGGTTTGCAATTACAGTTTTTGTTCTCTGGTTTTCACATTTGCTTTCTGTCTGTCAATACACGGACTAGATTTTCTTTGCTTTTATCTTCCATGTTTCGGAAGCTTCCTCTTGCATTATAGTATATTTGCCATTAAGTTATTCTAAGCCTTTTCTAGCTCATTATTTCTCTAATTATGAAACTCAGGAGCAAAATGCTCTCTTTGGACCCCCTCTGCTACGTAAGACCAGGAGTTTAGCACCCATTTTGATTTTCACTCGTCGACTCCTTTGGCTCTGTTAATGGAATCTGGATTTTTGTAATATCTCAATTACTCTTATTACAGTATCTATTTTTGTATTATATGTATGTTTGCTTTCAAAGTGAATTTTTACATCTGTAGACACTTTTATAACAATTATTTAGACTTAATTCTCTTTCCATGGGTTCCTGTGGTCCCTTCTCAGCTGTTATGACCTCAGCTGTGGAGTTTGTCATCTTCTAGACAGGTTGACATAGGACTTCAAGGATTAACTTCTAGGAGGGCACATGGCTAGTGCATCACACGTGGGAAAAGATCTCCCCGTGGTTCCATTGTCTCTCGGATAAAATGCTGCAGAGGAGTCGAGGTGGCCTAGTTTTTGCGTATTTGCGAGAAATTTGCTTTTTTTCTGGCTTAGATACTTATAGATTTTCTTCTTTATGTTTGCACTTCAAGACTTGTGTTATAATGGGTCAAAGTCTGAGTCTCTTTATACCAATTCTGCTGGAATGTGCAAAGGCCAGCTGGTCTGCCCATACCGTCTGCACATTTCCTTATGAAATTGTTGATTTTGTAGTTACAGCATGGTCGAAGATTGGCAATTTTGTGTGGCCCACCTAGCACTTCTCTCTTGAGCCCCCTTAAGTTTGTCTCCTATTTAAAACAATAAAATCCTTATTTGAGACTAGTTGTAGATTTACAGAAAAATCGCAAAGATAGTATGAAGAGTTCCCATAAGTCCCTCACTCAGGTTTTTCTATTGTTAAAATCTTATGCTAGTATGGTACATTTGTTATAATTAATGAGTCAATATTGATTCATCGTTATTAGCTAAAGCCCATACTTTATTCAGACTTCCTTCATTTTTTTCTCTAATGTCCTATTTCTATTCTTGAATCTCATCCTGGACGCCACGTTAGATTTAGTTGTATGTCTCCACAGGCTCCTTTTGGCTTAGGTATCCCTTATTTTTGAAGACCTAGACTGTTTTGGGAGTATTTGTCAGGTACTTTGTAGAATAGCCTTCAACTAGAATTTGCCTGATGTTTTTCTCATGGTTAGACTGGGGGAAGACTACTAAGGTAAAGTACCCTTCTTACCACATCATTTCCAGGGTACATCCTATTAACAGGACTTACCACTATCGATGTTGACCTTGATCCCCTGGCTGAGGTAGTGTTTGTCAGGTTTTCCACTGTAGAACTATTGCCACTGCCCTTCACACTGTACTCTTTGGAAGGAAGTCACTTAACAAGTGAGTAGTTCTGTTCCATCTCTTTGAGAGTGAGATATTTACATACACTATTTGGAATTCTTCGGCACAGGAGATTTGTCTATTCTCTCCTATTTATTTATTTTTTCAATTATTCATCTCAGTATGGACTCACGGACATCTATTTTATACTTTGGGTTATAATCCAATACTACTTTTATTTTATTGCTCAAATGTCCCAGTGTGGCCATTGGGTGCTCTTTCAGTTGGCTTCTGTACTCCTCTGGCCCATCCCCTCAGTGCATGGTGGTGTTGTGTTGAGCACTTCCTTACTTTCTGGCACTACAGGATGTTCCAGGATCACCTTGTCTAGAATCAGCCATTTCTCCAAGGGACCCTGGCTCCTTTTCACAGAAAGTGGTATTAGAAACCAACATGTGGGGCTAGGTGTGCTTGCTGATACTGGGCTGTCTATTTTGTTTTTTGTTTTGGTTCTGTTTCATTTGTCCTGATTTTCCCTCAGGATCTTCTCAGCATCCATACCTGTTATCTTTCCTCACAGTAGATTGATCTCTTTGACTATTTCCTCTGAATTCAGGGAAAGCATCTTAAGCTTGTCTGCCATATTATTGATTTTTATTTTCCTTGGCCTTAACTCTGCTCCTTATACCCCCAAAGGAGATTTTAATTCTGCTATTTGCTGTTTAGTTTTCTTGCTTGTCCTCTGTACCTCCTTCTCTATTTTATCCCACAGTAAACCAGAGATTTGGTTTTTCTCTGAGCTTTCCAGAAGTTCGTTTTCCTTGTTCTTGAGTATTTTATCCTTGTATCCTCTGTTGGCTTTGTCTGTCCAGAGTTGGTATTTTACTGACACACTCAAAAAATTTTTGAGCAAATTAGATTTAGTTCCAGGTGATGGGGAATAAAACAGTGATCATGGCAGACGGAAACCGCTGCTTTCTAGAGCTTCCATCCTAGTGGGGGGAGACAGATGATGAAACAACTAGGTAAAAATGGATAGCAGGTCAGATGTTATGGGTTGAATTGTTTTCTCCCAAAATATGTTGAAATCTTAACCCCTAATACGTCAGAATGTGACCTCATTTGAAAACAGGGTCATTGCAGATGTAATTAGCTAAGATGACATCATACTAGAGTAGGGTAGGCTCTTAATCCAATGTGACTAGTGTCCTAATAAGAAGGCTGTGTGAAGAGAAAGGGGGGAAATGCCATTTGGGGCAGATATTGCAAGCCAAGGAATGCCAAAGATTGCTGGTGACACCAGAAGCTAAGACATAGGCATGTAAGAGCTCCAGAGCCTTCTAGAGAGCATGACCTTGCCGACATCTTGACCTTGCCAACATCTTGACCTTGGACTTCTAGGCTCCAGAATGTGAAAGAATAAATTTCTATTGTTTTAAGTTGTCCAGTTTGTGATACTTCGTTATAGCAGCCCCAGGAAATAATACAGATGTCCATCAATGAGATAGAAAAAGAAATTAGCAGAAAGAGGAAGTGGCAGTGGGAGGGACAGGGACTGACTTTTAAATGAAGCCTTCAGGGAAGGGAAATGTCTGGGAAAAGGGGACCATTCAGCAAAGAGGGATGAGAAGGAGCCACGTAGGTTCTGGGACAAGAGTGCTCCACAAAGAAGGAGCCCTTTGCCAACAGACTGAGCATTCTGTCCTTGGCTCTGTTTCCCAGGCTTATGTGACATTGGAATCATTTCTCAAAACTGCAGCTGTGCGGGACAGGGGAGAGAGCTGGGGCCTGGTATCGCCCAGATCCAGGTGGGAATTCCCACCTACTGCTTTCCAGCTGGGTGACTTGGAGTGAGCTCCTTAACTTCTTTGAGCCTCCAATTCCCCATTTGTGAAATGGGGATACAAAATTCCGTCTGTGCAAGGGCTCTGTGGAGGACTAACTGAGTGAGTGAAGGTCAAGGGCTGTGCACAGGGGCCTGGCGCTTGGTCAATGCACTGGAAAGACAGATGGCTCCTTTCATAATTGTTAACATCACTTCTGTTGGAGATGGTTGATGAGCAGAGCACCTAGTTCCATCCCCAGTTTCTTGTAGACTTTCAACTAGTGCTTCTGCTCCACACACAAAGGCTCTTTAAATTTTAAAGCCTGTAGAACTCTGCAGGGCTTCTGAGGCACAGGAAGCTATTTCAAGTGTCCACCCTGGGGAGACACTACATGTGGCAGGAGAATGTCAGCTCAGCACCAGGCCCCCCACCCCTCCACCCCAGGTGCTCCCTGTAGAGCAGGCATTCCACCCCTTTGGGTCCTCTGGGCCCCATACAGCCTGACTCAACCCTCAGACCACCCAGCCTGCTGGGGAAGAGCTTGGGCAGATGGGGCACCAGCTACCTGGGCTGCCAGCAGGCCCTCCCTCCTTACTGTTTCCTCATCTGCAGAGGCTCTTAGGGTTACAATGTCATATGCAGGTGTGTTTCTGCTCCCAAGCAGGCAACAAACAACTGGTACTCTGCTTTCCTTGCTCTCCATCCCTGGGCCGCTGTCTCCCCATCTCTCATCTGAGAGCTTTGGAAGAGCTCTGAAGTGCCACCTGCTCTGACTAGTGTAACCTGGGACTCGCCCAAGACAGAAGGGACCCGTCAGTAGTTGGCATCTGGAGACTCCATATCAATGACTTTCAACATGGGCATGAGGGAATGGAAGAGACCGAAAGAAGAAGGTGACAGCTTAACTATGTCTGTATCTGCTTACAAAACCCTAGTAGCTTCCACTGCTCTCAGGACGAGAGACCAGACTTCTCAGCTTGGCATTCAACGCTCATAGAAACTGGCTCCAAACGGTTTCCAGCCCCAGCATCTCTCCCCGGCCTCATCCCTGATACACGAGCCTCCTGGAATATCGTATGATTCCGAAGAGCGGTGAGCACACCTGTCCTGTCTTCTGATCTTCACCGCTCTTCCCTGCTGGGCTCCTACAGGTCCCCCTCCTGCTCATCCTCCCTGGCCAGGCTCAAATGCTGTCCCTGCTCTGGGGCTTTGTCTGAACCCTCTCCCAGAGCAGGGCGAGTCACTTCCTCCCTTGCTCCCAGGGTCTACAGTTCCGGATTCCCCTGAGAGGTATTTACCTTCCTCACCAGCTACAAGTGACCTGAGAAGAAGCGCAGGCCTAATGGTGTCTGTGAGCCCAGGAGACGGTCTGGCACGTTTGCCTAGTGAACAGACATATGACAGTGAGGGACTACTTATACCTGGGTGACTTCTAGCTGGCCCTTTCTGTTCCTGGAGTGAGTGCCCTGGAGGGGGCCAGGGGCCTGGGCTTTAGTTCCAACCACAGTACTGCCACGCTGTGGTTTGGGGCCCGATAGATCCTCTCTCTGAGCCTCTTCACAACAGAGAGGACGCTAACTTGTGCCCTGCTTGCCCTCAGGCTGGGTTGACAGATATGAGATCACCGAGTGAGCTCTCCATGGCCGTGCACCTGGCACCCAAACCTTTGGCCAGTGCTGGACAACAAGCAAGAGGAAAACCAAGGGAAGGCAGCCCCAGGGAGCTTCTCCCCGTGTCTGAGAAACCAAGGATGAAATGAAACAGCTCCAAAGCGAGGCTTTTACATAGTCAGGGGATGTGGGGAACCCCAGGCCTGTCCTCGTCGGCCTGTACTCCAGGCTATGGCCAGCTGCACCTACCTTCAGCTTCTTGACACTGGTGCAAGGGTCATTGGAGAAGCTCTCAGTGTCCGAAATCTCGATGTCCTCACCATACAGAACCCCAGTCAGGTCATTCCTCACCTGTCAGCAAAGAGAAAGCAGAGGGTGGGTATGCTGGTGGCCACAGGAAGCGCCAGATCAGAGAGTGTCCTGGGGAAGCAACTCAAACGGGGGAGGCAATTTTCTCCGCCAACACAGGAAAGGAGTGGTTTTTATCTTCATTATAAACTGGAGTGCCCCGTGGGGCCTTGGAGATCCCCCAGACCCATCCCGCACTTGACACACAGGCTTGAGGAGGTTAGACAAGGAAGGGGCTTATTAAAGTTGACCAGGACTTTCCTGGAAGAATCCAGACGAGCATCCAAGACTCTGGACTTTCATGCTGGTGGTTCACAGCACTAATGACCTCCAAATCAGACTATTCAAATGTGTTTCGACAGTATTTATGTTTTACAATGTTTATTTGCAATATTACTTCAGTTCTTGGGTGAAGAAATAGCCAAGACGTTCAGATAGACAATGCAGAGTAGAAGATAGAGCAAGAGGTTATGGAACAGCCTTTGATGTCAAACGTAACTACATGTCTGCTGACACACAGAATGACTAACATCTATGAGCTTAGAAACCAGACGGCTGGAAACTCCACTATTTATCAGGACCAACCAGTAGTAAGACAGCCTGTGTGGGATACATTAGAGAGTGGTGAGGACTGTGGTAAAATTGGTGACCACGTGTCTCATCTAAAAATGGCGGTTGTTGTTCGGCTCCAATCATGCTATGCCAGAATGGTGGTCCAGAGTTACCAGACCTTCTGATTTTGCGGGGAGAAGTTGAAAACCTAGGTTGTTTTTTATAAAACTTTTAAATTGATTTTAAGTGTGTTTTTCCAGGACCCATCAGCTCCAAGTCAAGTAGTTGTTTCAATCTAATTGTGGAGGGTGCAGCTCACAGTGGCCCATGCGGGGATTGAACCAGCAACCTTGTTGTTAAGAGCACCACATTCTAACCAACTGAGCTAACCGGCTGCCCCAGGAAACCTAGATTTTTAAAATATAAGATCCCCCACATTCTAAAATGTTGATACTATTTTGAATTTTAAAAAGTAAGGGCCAAACCAAATAAATATGAAGTCTGTATCGGGACATGGTTATGGATGTATACTCTCTGACACAAAGCAATGGAAATTGAAGTGTGTGTTTTAGTAGAAGGAACCAGGTGGAGGTCGTGGGACCCAGGTTCCAGCTACTGCTCTGTCACTGACTTGTCTGTGACCTTGGCCTCTCTGTGTGACCCTTACCCTCTCAGGGCTTCGGTTTCTCCCTCTTTAAGAGAAGGTGATCCTTAAAACACTTCTTGTTCACACCTACTAGGATGGCTGTTATCAACAAACAGAAATCAGCAGTGCTGATGAGGATATGGAGAGATTGAAACCTTTGTGCACTGTTACACATACGATTACTACACAATCCAGCAACCCCACTTCTGGGTATGTACCCGAAAGGATTGAAAGCAGGTACTCAGAGAGAGAGTTGCACAGCCATGTTGATAGCAGCATTATTCACAGTCGCCAAAAGCTGGAAGCAACCCAAGTGTCCATCCACGGATGAATGGATAAACAAATTGTGGTTTGTACATACAACTGAATGTTATTTATCCTTAAAAAAGAATGAAATTTCGATATTCTACAACATGAACCTTGAAGACAGGCTAAGTGCAATAAGCCAGATGCACAAGGAAAAACATGGTATGTTTCTACTTATGTAAGATCCCTAGAGGAATCAAATTCATAGAGACAAAAAGTAGAGCAGCGGCTCCAGGGGGAGTGGCTGTGGGAGGAAGCCATGAAGAGCTGCTGTTCAATGGGGACGGAGTTTCTGTTTGGGATGATGAACAAGTCCTGGAGATGGAGAGTGGTGATGGTTGGACAATCTGAATGTACTTAATGCCACTGAACTGCACACTTAAAAATGGTCAATTTTATGTTATGTCTATTTTACCATGATAAAAAGCACTTGTGGTTCCAATGTACATAGCAGAATGTTTTCAATAGTCTGGCGCTGGATGTCACCGGACGGTCACTGGGAAACCACCACCCCGGTAGGGGAACAAAAGCGCTTCAATGGCAAGTGCTGTGCTTTGTTTCTTTAAAAGGAGTATGGGCGAAGGGTGAACATGTGTCAGTTCTGGGTAGCGAGCCCATGGGTGTTTGCTATTCTCTGCTTTTCTGAATGCTTGAAATACTTCGTGATAAATGTTTTGTACAAAGAATGAAAACCAGCACCGTCAGGGTGAAGCTTGTCTAGCCTTAGTTTTTACTTTTACTTTGATGGAAGATTGGAAACAAGTCGTATGAAAAAAAGTTGACTTCGCCATTAAAGTTTATTTCTACTGCCTCCAATTCTTTCCAGATGCAGGTGGGGTCCCCGTATCTGTTTGGTGTGTCATGAGGGTGTTGTGCAACCACAACTATCATTAAACATAGAAAATGTGCAAACTTGCCCCTGTTGGAAGGCAATACAGCTCAGTGCACACACCGCTGGGTCTGCACGGTCAGGCCCTGGCTCTCTACTTGCGTGCGACCCAAATTTAGGAAAACTGCTTGAGCTCTCGAGTCTCAGTCTTTTCATCTCTAAAATGGGGGCAATACAGCATGCAACTCGCAAGGTTGTTTCAGGGCCCGGCAAAAGCAGTGAAGATGTGGAATGGCTTTGTAAACTCTAAAGTTCTTTATAATGCCTAAAAGCTGGAAGGATCATTTCCAGGCATGAGGCGAGGCGCCAAGGTGGGCAGTGGTTTGGGGTATCTATCTTCATATAAGTGTGTGCTTGAAAGCTGTATATCATTACGGCAGATAAAATATCTTATAGGTGGTCAGAACACAAAACAAACAAAATCAAAGCACCCTAGAGGTCATCTCATTCTGCCCCTGATTTCACAAATGAGGAAACTGAGTTGTGTCTCCCAGGCCAGGGCTCTCTGCATGCTTGCAGGCTGGCTTTTCTGGATCCTGCCAGATAGGGATGGTTCCTGAAGCCTGATGAGCCAGAACAGGTCAGAGAAGATGGTCGGTGCAATCAGCTTCTCACTGCCCATAAATTCAGCAGCAAGAAGTCTGTACTCAGCTCGAATATTTATTCTAATGGATTTTTTAAAGGACAGCAAATGGAGGAAACCAGTAGTAAATGGTATTTTAAAATAACCAAAGCATGGAAAAGAAATAATGTAATTGATCTTCCTCACATGGGAAAAAAAAAATCCACACCTTCACATATAGATAGAAGGATCACTCAGTGCACTGATGAAAGATTTGCTAAGTAAATTGGAAAACAAACAAACAAAAACTCATAATTTTTTTTTCCTTTCTGGAACTGCAGGTATGTCTTGTTCAATGGAGCCAATGTCTGTTGGCAGTTTGCTGTAAACTGCATTGCTGCAAAGTGAAGCCTGTGTTTTCATTCACCTTCACTATAAAAGAAACATATGTTCTGAGAAAGGAGCCACCCTTAATTCCCAAGAAAATAAAATACACACACACACACATATTTAAGTGTGTGGGGCCCCACAGGAAGCCTAATCTCCATATTGGGCCCAGGGAGGGAGCCATCAGGAGTCGATTTGCTGAAGGGTCCTGGCCATCCTGGGAGGAAGGAGGAGAGTTAGGCACTGATGAGCAGAGAGGGGACAGAGAAGACTGCTCGTCACCTGGAAGAGAAGGCCAGGACTGCCAGGACAGCAAGGAAGACCACGAGCAGGGCCCCCAGTGCTGCTAGAAGGGGTATCAGGAGGGGCTGAGTCCTTCAAAGCCAGGGCCTTGGGGCCAGCTCACAGGGCTGAGGTCACCTAAGGAAGAACTCTCCTTGCTTTCAGAGCAGGGAACCCGGGTCCCGGCCACTGGAGCAAATCCACAAAGAGCGTAAGTCATTTGGCACCACACAGAGGAAATAGGTGGGTCAGAGCCACAGGAATAAACAACCTGGCATGGGCGTGGAGGTAAGACCTGTTGACTTCCCCCCCACCCCAATAACTGGTATGGACTGTGGATATGAAGTCATACCAGAAAGCATGTTCCTAAAGCAGTGATTCTCAAAGTGTGGCTCCTGGACCAGTAATAGCAGCATCACCGGGAACTTGATAGAAATGCAAGTTCTTGGGCCCCACTCCAGACCTACAGAATAAGGTATCCTGGAGTGGGGCCCAGTAGTCTGTGTTTTAATCCATCCTCCAGTTTGTACGCTCAAATTTGAGATCCATTGTCCTAAAGGAAGCAGGATCAAGTTTAAACAAACCATTGGTTATGGTGTGAAAAAATTTTTTTAATGGCTTGGATATTTTCCCCCCTTGTTAAGGAGACCAGACTATGTCAACTGAGTAAGACAATTACCCAAAGAGTGAGTTGGACTGGGAACTATATTTAAAAAGGTATCACATCTAGAATGAAGGAGGGGACAACCACCCTCTGGTCTGTCTGCCTCGGACCAGACCTGGAGTCCTGGGTTCAGTTCTGGTTGCATTGATCGGGGCTAGTGCCAGAGTGGTTCAGGCTCAGAGCAGAGGTGTGGCTGGAACAGGAATCAAGGACCCTTCAGGGAGGTCATGCACATGGAGGTTGAGGAGCGTAAAGGTCACAAGGGGAGACACCAATGACTCCTCAGGCCCCCAGTGCAGCTTTGGGAATCGAAGATCCAAATCCAAGAATTTTAACAATTGAACTCAGTCTTCAAATTCTAGGGAAGCCCAACATTTTGAAAGAAGTCAAGAGCCAGGCAGAATCAGTGGCTTTGGAAGAAAGCCCAGAGCCATGGGGACAGACCTGCTCAGGGTGAGCAGGGAGGAAACACTGTCAGGTCGGATCAACCATATGAAAGGCAGGTCCGATGGGTCTGCACACAACTCCCCTCCCTCCCAGCTGGTTCACTCCAATGAAGGCATCACAATGGCCTTGCACCTCCAACTGGCTGAGCGCACAGCTTCCATCCACACCCTAGGCATCAGGCACACACAGCCGGTCTTTATCCAGCCTGTGAGATGTAGGGGGAGAGCAGGCCAGTGGGAGGAGGAAAAGGAGAGGAGAGGAGAAGGTGGGAAGCTAACGGAATTGGGAAACGAACAGACTATTTGGAAGAATTTTCTGGCTTAGTATAACTCAGTCCATTTGACCCATTTTAAGCGTAATGTGGGTCCACCCTGTTCCATCAGGGAGGCTTGTAACCACCTTGAGCAGGCCACTGTGCCACTCCACTTGCAAGGTCCCCTCGCTGCTCTGAAGCCTGACTCTCTTCACTAAACACATATCAGCTGCCCAGATGAGGCTGGACATACCTTCTCTCTGGAAATCACCCAATGATTGGGCTTAGAAAAAAACTGCATTACGTGCCCCACTCTGAATAATTGCTCTGTGGATCATTCTCTACACTCACGCCTTCCCTGCTTCAGGGTCCCAGGACCATATCTGCATGTCCTGCCAGGCTCCTGTCCCGCAGGTAAGGCCAACTAACTCCCTGTCCATACAGATCCCTCACTTTAGTCCTGGACACCCCCTGTCCTCCAGCAAGGCAATGCAAGGAGCCTGAGCTCAGGAACCCTGGGTTCACCCCATGTCTGTCTGGCAAAGAAACTTCTCAGATCTCAGGCCCAGCCTGGCATCCTGCTTCACGCCCGTGGCGGGAATTCCATGTCATGCCCAGTCACTGCCTGGACACTGAGCTTGAGTCCCTTTCTGGACAGCTACCTGGTGCTTGGTCATTCCAGGATGGGGCCCTGTTTGTTCTCGCCAGTCTCTCATTCACTCACTCACTCACTCATTCATTCATTGACATTGACATTGACATTTGTTTTGTTCCAGGCAACATGGGAGGTGGCACTGGGACTCAGATGATCAGCAAAACTATTCACTGTCCTGGGTCTCTCTCGAGTGGGGTTGAGAGACGTTCGTCAGATGACCACGTTGGTACCTAGCAGGACAAGTGTGCTCAAGTTCAGGGGCATGCTTCTGGGAGACGTTGTCATGGAGAAGTCAACGCAGGCCAGGGGTGAGAGCAGGGAGAAAGATTCCAGGCTGAGGAGCATTGCTGGGAAGCGAGCCAGTGGGGAAACTTGAAGAAGAGCCGGGCTAGGGCGAGAGCAGTGGATGGGTCAGGGAGGGAGAAGGTGGTTGGCATGAGATGAGAAAGAAGAAGAGGCAGGGGCAGACCACGAGGGCCTCCTAATTCACAAGAGAGATTCTGGCCTTGAGCCTAAGCACAGGGGGGAGCTGTTAGAAGGTGCCAGGGAGGGGGTGGCACATTAGCACTGTGTTTTACAACGACGACTCAGGCTGCTGTGGGGTCACTGAGGGGCCAGGTGCATGAGGGAAACAGGAAGGCCAGTGAAGGGGCAACCAACTCATCCAGGTGAGAGATTCCGGAGGCTGGATAGGGACATGGTGCTGAGGGTAGCAAGCAGTGACTCACTTGAGGATACATCTGGGGTAACTAATAACCTGTATGCGTCATCTATGGCTGTGTGACAAATTATCCCCAAACTTAGTGGCTTACAACAAGAAACATTTGTTGTCTTCCACAGTTTCCATGGTCAAGGATGTGGGAGAGACTTAGCTGCGTATTCTGATTCGGGGTCATTCATGAGGCTGCAGTCAAGATGTGGGCTGGGACTGGGATCCCCTGAAGCTGCATATCAGAATCACCCGGAGAGTTTTACAAAATAATGATGCCCTGGCTACGTCCTAAGCCAATTAGAATCTCTGGGACAGGACCCAGGCATTAGCATTTTCAGAGCTCTCCAGGTGATTCAAACATACAGCTAAAGTTGGGAACCACAAATTTCAGGGGTAAAAGCAACAGCACTGCCAGGCCCACACTGGGTTGCCAACTTGCCAGAAAGCCCCTGACCACCACCGAAACTCACCTACTCCCACCCTCTCATGACCCTCCTTCCCTGCCCTCTGCTGCCCCATCCAATAGTTATGTCTCATCTTTAATCCCTAGATCCTTCTGCACCTGGGCCCCGGCACCTGGAGCAGAGCCTGACCATGTCAGGGGAGAATGGAGAGAAGGAAAGGAGGGAAAAGGGCATAAGACAGAGAAAATAAGAAAGGGAGAAGAGAGAGGCAGAGCATTATCACAATTACAAGTTACTAGGTTCTAACCACGCATCCCAGGTGGGAAGGCTCTGACGGAGCAAGTGAAATGCGCAGTGGAGGCTGTGGGTAGTAATGGGGACCCCAGGCCACCCGACTTCTGTGGCCAGTTCCCCAGACACCTTCCCTAACGAGGCCACTGCACCAGCTGAGGAATCATCCAGAAAGGCAGAGATCCAGGAAAAGACCCGGAAAACCAGGTCTGCACCACACGCACGATACAATTCTTTGAAAATTCTAATTAGGTTACAAAATGAACTTGAGAGCAAAGAGAATTCCCAGCTCTCCTATGGAAGCTGAGGTAACCTACTTTGTCATTCAAATGTTCTGGCTATATATAGCCCCGGACTGTGCTGAAATGTCACTCCTCTTACCTGACTAAAGCGTATAATTATAGATTTACTTCTATTCATTCATGAAATGTGTCTTCACTTGATTAAACAGTTCATTCAAGTAAAATCCATTAAAATATGGAACATGTTAAAATGTGGCTCATTAGAGGCAGAGGACACCACTGTTGTTAAACGCTAATTAGAATAAACAGGTATTTGAAACACTCAAATCTTTGAATAATTCAGGTCACTTTTACTGGGGCTGGACCTCCCCAGGAATTTCCATTAATTTAAGGTAATTAAAAAATGAGCCGGCAGAAGAGTAGCAATGGCAGGAAGTGGTGGCCAACTTCCAACATGAAGGACTGTGTAGAAGACAGGGCACCTGGTTCTGGGGACTTCTGTGGCAGAGGGGGAACAACAGGTAGATGGTCCAGGAAAGCAGACTTTGGCCCAAAGCCAAAAAGAACTTTCCAAGGATGGAGAAGGCTGCTTTGGTGGATAGTGAGCTCCCTGTCATCAGAGGGGTGTAAGTAGAATCTGGTCAGGATGCTTGAGAGGGGATTCTTTCACTGCCAATGTTTGCAATTCCAGGACAACACGTGTTTTGAAATTCTACCTGGCCTCATTTTTGCCGTTTTGAATTTTAAAGTTGTTGAAGTGGCCCTCTGTAAGTTCTGACGTTTTTCAAAGATTTGGGGCATGCATTTAAATTCCTGTAGAAACAGCTGTGTCATTACACTTCCATCTTTCCAAACCTGATGAGTTTTCATTGAAGAAACTGTTCCTTTTGATTAATGGAGCCATCTAGTTTTCAGATTTCTACAAATAACTTAGCTCCTAATAACCTATAATCGAAGTTAATGTAAGTGAAATGCTTTTAGAAGAGCAAGTATAAATGAACAAGTGTAAGAACTATTGTACATCCTTGATACTTGCACATGGGCAGTACCTGTGGGTATATGTATGCAGCTGTGTCCATCTGAAGACTGCACATGTGTGGGTAACACCTGCATGTTCACACTGCAGAGCCAGCAGGTTGAATGGTGACCCTCAAAAACGTATGTTGAAGTCCTAACTATCAGAATCTGTGAATATGACCTTATTTGGAAAAAGCATTTTTGCAGATGTTCTTAATTTAAGGATCTTGAGATGAGATCATCCTGATTACCTGGGTGGACCCTAAATACAATAATAAGTGTCCTTATAAGAGGAAGAGGGACACAGAGATGTGAGGGAGAAACCAGAGGCAGAGATCGGAGTGACGCGGCTACAAGCCGAGGAACCCCTGGAACCACCAGAGCTGGAAGAGGCATGGAAAGATTCTCTCCTGGAGCCATTAGAGGGAGCACGGCCCTCCCTGCTAACACCTTGACTTCAAACCTCTGGCCCCCGGAACTGTAAAAGAATGAATTTCTGTTGCTTTAAGCCACCCAGTTTGTGGTAAGTTATTATGGGAGCCCCAGGAAACAAATACACTTGGGTCCTTTGTGACCTGGCTGCTCGCTGGTCCAAACCAGAATCCCACAGAGAAGCTCGGGCTTCCTGTCCTGTTTCCATACCTCACATCACAGGTGAGCCTTCCTCAATGGAACCCTAGCTTCCCTCTACTGGGCAGACACTTGTCCAGCAACTTATCTGTGGATTTTCTCACTTCCCAAGTTTTACCAAGAGCAGGAAAACAAGGGAAAGGCCACAGCGGCAGTGTCATGACACGGGGGGACCCAGATGGGGCCCCAACAGTCTCATGGGTCTCAGTGGAGGGTTCAGGAGTCCTGGTCGCGGACTCTGAGCTGGCTTGCAGAGGTAAATATTCTGAGCCCAGAAGAATTCATGCCGAGTCTTGAGCTGATTTTGCAGGAATGAGGCAGATGCAGCGTGGCTGGGCAGCTGCCTCAGCCTGAAGACACAGCCTGCCGATGCAGGGTTTGGCCCTCGGGACAGTGTTGTGGCACTCTGTGGGCACCCCTGGGGCCTGAGGGCGGGTGCACTTCCCTGAGGACAGTGACCTGCCCTCTCACCCTTGCACAGGGCTGTGGGGTCCTCTGATCTGAACTCTGTTCAGCCACTCACATCAAGCCTTTACGATAGTCCCACCTGCTTGTGGGTGTCTAGCCAGCCCACATGGTGGCTTAGAAGAGGGACCCAAACGGGCAGAGCCGGACAGCGACAGACAGGACCCGGCATGCAGGACCCCCCCCCCCCCCCCAAGCATCTCCATCCTCCTGTGCAGCCCTTCCCACCATCTCCCCATTACAGCAGTCCTTCAAAGGGGGAGGGAAGAGCCTGCAGGCCACAGTCCCCTCTTCCCTGGCCCAGCACTTGCTCCTCAGGGGCCATCTCCCAGAACCACACTGCAGGGCAGGAACGTGCCCTGGACCTACTTGCATGGGGAGGGATGGATGATTCAAAGGAGCCAAGACTCGTTGGCTCACTACTCCCTCTTCCCATGAGCCAGCCTTTCACAGTTTTAGAAGTTCCATAGAATCGTAAGTGTGACAGGCGGAATTACAGTCCCCCACCAAAAAGATGCCCACTCCCTCATGCCTGGAATGCATTACCTTACACGGCAAAGGGGACTTTGCAGCTGGGATTAAGTGAAGGCTGTTGAGACGGGGAGACCATCTTGGATTATCTGGGAGGCCCAATGTAACCACAGGGGAGGGAGGGAGGTAGGAGAGTCAGAGTGCGAGGAGAAGCAGGGAGGGACAGACGGAGATTTGTTTGTAGAAACCACACTGCTGGCTTTGAAGATGAGGACGCAGCCAAGCGCCAAGCACTGCAGGCAGCCTCTAGATGCTGGAAAAGGCAAGGTCGCAGCATCTGCCCTCGAGACTCCAGAAGGAACCAGTCCTGTAATTATGGCTGGATGAGACTGATTTTGAACTTCTGAGCTCTAGTACTGTAAAATAATAAATTTGTGCTACTTAAAGCCACTAAGTTTGCGATGATTTGTTACAGCAGAACAGGAAACTCATACGATTAGCTTTGACCTTGAGATCCACACATCCCCAAACACCCCCTTTACAAGAAGCCTTCCCTTATTCCCAAGCTAGTGGTGACCCCGCCTCTCACGCCACAGTCCTGTGCTCAAGGCCACTAGCCCTGGCCAATCAGAGACTGTCCTGAGGGTCCACATACCCTCCGTCTGGGACCCCCAGAGGCCAGCAAGGGCGCTGCCTAAGGTGGGGGGACCAGGCCCCAGCCCCTCCTTCGATAATGCACTAGCATCTCCCCTTTGGATCCTCCCATCAGCAGTCTTTCCTTTGTCTCCCATTTTCCAAGGAGCTCACCGCTCTGCTGGCAGTCAGTGAAGTCAGGTTACAGCGAGCTGTGAGCTGTGGGGGAATTAAATTAGCCCTCAGTACCTCATTCCTTTCCTGTGACAAAGTGCCTGTTGCTCTAATTGTAGCAGACTCGTGGGACCAAACCAATATTTACAGAAATACTTGGATATTAATAAAACAGGGATATTATCCAGTTAAGATGATGAATACAAATCTCTATAGGAAATCAACAAGATGCAAAGTGCGCCTGTGACACCAAAATAGAGGAGGGTTATTAGAGAGATCACACCTGAGAGCACTAAAGGAAGCAGAATACAAAATTGCTCCCTGGCTTTCCGAGCCCCGTCCCTGCTCCTTGCCAACCAAGGAATGGCTGCGGGGATGGCAGGGGGACACACAGATAGGAAGTCCAGGCCTGCAAGATGCCCAGGCTGCAAATCCCAGGAGCTGTCACCGAGGCTTGGGGACCAGCGTGGCACCTGGGCCTCAGAGGAATGGCCAGGACCAGTGGGGTAAGCCACCAGGAAGTAGATTTCAACTCCCTCAGAGGCAGAACTTTCCAACAAGAGAGTGATCCAAAGATGGAAGGCCCTTCCCCAGTGGGAATGAACTCCCTGTCACTGCAGCTGTGCAGGCAGAGGAGGGGTTGCTATAGGAGGGATTCAAGCATTAGATGGAGGGGCAGAAGAGACTTCTGGAATCCCGAGGAAGGTCACGGATTCTTGAAACTGTACCCCAGTTCTGAGGGCACAGATGCCGGAGGCTGGCTAGGTGGTACCTGGTCTCATCCCTGCAGAACCGGACAGCTTTGGGCAACTCGATAAGATGGAGAGGCAGTTGGATCTGACTGTCCATCTCTCACTTCACGTGGAACTAAAGGAATTCTCAGACGAGACCCTGGGGCAGCACTGCCCTTTTCACTGCCGCTGCCTTTCCAGTTCGACATTCCAAAGTGGGTTCTCTGTCCTCCACTCTGGCATTCTGCCCAATGTCCTATGGCCCTAGGATTTGAAGGCCTACACTGACCCCTTCTTCCTCCAGGACTGCAGATTTGGGGTTGGCGGTGAGGGCAGGGGGAGTGGAGGCATAGGTGCAAACTTCCTCAGAACCCACCTCTCCTCCTTCCCCTCCTCCCACCCCTCACTCCAAGCCCCCAGGGAGCAAGCCAGCTGTAGGGGACATGGCAGGATGGCTCTGGAGTAACCTGCATTCTCTCAACAATGTTATGAAGCCCATGCCAATATGTCCTCATTTTATAGGTGAGGGACCTGGAAGGTTAACTGACTTGCCCAAGGACTTACAATTACTAAGCCAGAGGGCTGACATTCAAACTCGCGTTTCTCTGCTTCCTGAACTCTGGAGGGCTGAGTAGAGGGAGAAGAAAGGAAGGGGTTAAGGGGAAGCGTCGATTCCCAGGGTGGGTTCGGGCAGTGACAGGACCCAAGAAGGGCTCATTTACTTGAGTGTCTCCCTCAGACTGGGAGGTCTGGAGGGTTGGGACTGCACTGGGACTTCTTCACGTGATCATATGGGATACAAATCAAGCAATCAGGACATTCGGGAGAGAGAAGAGGGCAGAGCTGGGCACCTTCAGGGGGCAGGCAGCAAGATCAGAAGGTGACAAAGAAGAGGAGGCTGGCAGATGCCTGACATGCACTTCAGCTCCTGGCTTCAAGGTCACTGCAAATACAGCCCTCTGTCCAGTGGGCATGTTGGCACTGCCATTCTCAGGCCCACTCCCCATGTGTCTGAGAGAGCGGCTGAGCTCAGAACATCACACCAGGGCTGCACACATTAGACAGCGGGGGAAACTGCGGTCCCAAGAAGGGTAGGGACTTGCCCCCAAACACACAGCTGTCTAGGATTCAAACCTTGTTTCCTGCCTCCCAGACTGCTGCTGCCCAAAGTCGTGTCTTTCACAGCAGCCACAGAATGGGTACCCCAACGAGCCAGCAGCGGCAGCCCTTCCAGGACCTTTCCCAAATCCCTACAAGATGGGAGCTGCTCGAGGGTAGTGCCAAGCCTGGTTCCTTGGTGTTTCAGCGCCAGCACAGAGCCTGGCACAGAGCAGCCACACAGCAAACATTGCACAGAACTAGGGATCTCCCTGACATCCATCACCCTTGGGCTCAGGGTGTTTAAGAACTGTGGCTCCCAGGCCTGCGTGCACATCGCATCTCCCTGGCAGCTTTGTGGAATTCAGATTCCTGGGCCCCAACTGAGAGATTCTGACTCTGGTATGAGAGGATGGGGAGGGAGACCAGGAATCTGTGTTTGTATAAAGCATCCTGGGGTCCCGGTTACACAACAAGATTTGGGGACCACTGGCAGAGTGACATCCCAGTCTGATTGGCCCTTTAGCCTAAACTCCCTTGTTCTCCAGGGCCCTGTAATGAATACTATGGTGTACTGCTAGAAACTTCCATTCTCCCGGCTGCTGGGAGTGTTGGCTACTGATGGCTCACAGCTGGGTGTCTCCCTGTGGTTTATCCTTGACTAAACAGAGCAGCCTCATCCAAAGGCACACCCCCTCCTCATGGCAGCCCAAACCCAGACTTCTTGCCTCGGTTTGAGACACCTCGGAAGGGCCATCCTAGTTCCAACCTCCCCATGGGCTCAGCTGAGGCCTCTGCTGTAACTTCATTTTGTATCAACTTCTCCCTCCACCTCACTCCTTCCTGTGGGCATTCTCCCCGCCAAACCTCCTGCACGTCTTTGAGTCCCTTTCCTGGAAACCTGACCTAAGCTTTCTATGCTCAACTCAAACCAGTACTTTGCCCCCTCAGTCTTTAGATGACAACGCTTCTTGTGCTGAGAGCTCATGTGCAGCTGGGAGAAACATAGCTGCTTGCTTTGGGGTTATTTTGTGGGAGGACCCTCATAATAGCTCAGACCAGTTACTCAAAGACTTCAAATTTAAAGTGATTTCTAAACTTCACTGAAAGTCTGCAAAAAGGAAGCAAGTGATACAACTATACATAGTCTCAACCCAGTAACCTAACAGTATAATTTCTTGTGTTGGTTGCCTTCTCCCATACTCTCCAGGCCGCCCTCTGATGCTCTGTTTCTGGAACCCGACTTTCTTTTATGGATGGCATCACTTGAGCTCCATTGTCCTCTGATTTCCAGGTAGGCTCGGCCAATGAGAGGCCCTGGCGGGAGTCGGAGGGCCAATGGGAGGCCCCAGCAGGAATCAGAGGGCGGGAGGAGGAAAAGCTCAGGGTATTTCTCCACATCTGCTCCTTGGCTTGGATACAGCCCCTGTCAAGTGGACTCTCCTCCCTGCAGTAATGCTGCTACCCCCCCTTGACCTTCAGGACTCATGGGTGGTCCTGACTCTCACCATTGATAGTCCCTGGTGCTGCACTGGCCCTGGTGGGTTCCCCTGGTCCTTTCCAAAGTACTTCCCCTAAAATAAACTTTCTTCACTTCAACTCTGCATGTGCCATCTGTTTCTTGCCAGGACCTTAACTGATACAATAGGTATATGTCTTTTAGGTAGAAATCATCAAAGTATAAACAATTTTATATCTTGATTTTTTCACCTCATTTTGTCATGTACATTCATAATTCATTTTCACCACCAACCACGCGCATGAATCCCTTTAAGTTCCTGACCTCTGCTCTGTTCTCAAGTCCTGCTCACTGAGCCCTATTGCAAATGGCCCACCTCCATGAATTCCTGGATTTTCCAACGAGCTGTGCTCACCCCACTGCTCCTCCCTCCCAGGCCCACACTTCCTTGGCCCCGTTCTGGAGCAACAGAGAAATTCCTCAGGGCCTCCACACCCCCACAACAGCACGGAGTCTCCTCGGCCCTAATGCAGGTGGCTAGGGGAGAATATCACGGCCTCACAGACTGATGGAGAGGAGCTCAGCTGTCAATAGTTGCTCCAAGGTCAGGAAAGACAGTCTGCCCTTGCTCTGGCCCGAAGCCCATGGAGCCAGCCCCAGCCTATAGAGATGCTGAGTGTGTGTCCTAGGAGGGAGCTGGCAGGTCAGGTGAGCCGGCCACGTCCTGGGGTGGACACTGCAGCAAAGTGCTGAGCAGACCAACAGCCTGCGAGTGGGGCTTTGAGGCTGTGCTAAGCTAGGCAGTTTTTATAATGTATCTTCCTAGGAGCAGTACCCGGAGACTCCGGGGAACAGGTGTTCACGGTGCAGAGTGCAACGGAATTTTCCAAAGGCGACCAGAATCGGGAGGCACCAGGGTTACGGTTATTGTCCATACGCCCCTGCCTGAGCTCTAAGAGGCTCTGGGGTCCTAGCCAAGTCCCTGTCGTTTTCTAGCATAATGGCATTGAATCTGACTCAGTCAACACTGGTTGACTGAATGAATGAGACCTCGGACATCCCGTTGATCTGCCTGAGGTGAGCGTCACATATACACGCTGCCCAGCATGCTGAGGAGGCCTGAGAAGCAGCTGTGCTTTATCTGTATTAGAGGGTGTCAGAAAAGATGAAGGGCCCTTAGGCAAAAATGCTGGAATGTTCCAGAAAGGAAGCCATAGAGCAAAAGTGGAGAAGACCACACATCCATGATAGTGAGAAAGATAACAAGGACACCTGACATTTACTGAGCACCCTTCATACGCAGAGCCTCTCCACATGTCATCTCACTCCTCTTGACCATTGGTATAAACTCAAAAGATATTATTATGATCAGCTTATGGGCAAGTAAAATGAGATTCAGAGATGTTGAATCAGTTGTCCAAGGTCACACAGCGAGGGAGCAGGAGCCAGGATTTAACTTCAGGTCTATTGCTTTCCACAGCCCATGCTGTAAACCTGGGGTCAGAAAATGTTTTCTTTAAAGGGCCATATAATAAGGATCTTAGGCTTTGCAGGCCATACAGTCTTTGTTACAACTATTCAACCCTTTTCACATTGCAAAAGCAGCCATAGACAACGTGCAAATAAATGGCTGGGGCTGTGTTCCAATAGAACTTTATTTACAAAAATAGGGGGCTGGAATTGGCTCATGGGCTCACAGTTGTAAACCCCTGCTCTAAATCCACAACAAAGAGCCTGCATTTCTATTTTTCCCTTTAGGAAGGCAGTGGCAGAGAGGCGAGAGGACAAACTGGAGTCAGGTGGCTCTAGATTGAAATGATGACTCTGCCCTCCACTGGCTGGGCCACCCCAGGAGAGCAAGGAAACTCTGAGTGCTTTTCTCACCTATCAAGGGGGGGGGGGGGGCATAACCACAACGTACCTTAAGGTTGTTAGAAAGATTAAAATAAGCTAATACACTATATGGCAGGGTTTATTATCAGAGGCAACACTGTCAAGAAGGGAGGTAGAGAAAACATGACGTGAGGTTGGGACCAAGAAAGGAGGGAAGTGGTGGCGGTGCCATTGGGACTAAACTCCAGTAGTGGGTCTTCTGACAAAGGCTGGTTACTTTGGAGTTTCTGCAGAAGAACGGTATCCCACACCCATGAAATCCCCAAAGGGAATTTACAGGCACCATGGTGGGAGGAATCTTCTCACCAACCCGGAAGGAGCAGATGTGTGGTGCTCGGTGACTCCCCACGGAGGCTAGGGAGGCAGCTGTTCACAGACTTGATATGGCAAATTGTGTGATGTGCTGTCTTCCTGGGGCAGGCAGCCAAGGAGTGATGGGGGGGCCTCTGCAACCCCCTCCCCTACCACTTGCTGCCCACGGCTGCTGATTCATGCAGGAGGGACTGGGTGTGCCAGAAGGTATCCGAAATGGCTCTCTAGTGAAAAGCAAGGCTTCGGAAGGAGAGTGGGCACTTGGAGGCAGGGGGACATTTTCTTCTGTTTCCACTTCCCAAAGGTCATAGCCTTGGCAGAGAAAGGAGGATATGGAGAAAGTCTATTAATATTACTGAGGGCCAGGATGTGGCTTACGATGGCAGATGATGAGCCCCCGACAAGGGATGGCACTCACTGCTCCAAGACTGGCAATGCCATGTTCGGTGAGAATTACCCATCTGATTGAGAGGATGCTGAACTGAAATTTGAGAGGGAGAAGAAAAGTGCCCAGGAAAAGGTATAAAACCAGACATGATGAGGGTCCCCAGGACATGTAAAGAATTGAAAAGGGGGTCACAGAAAAGGAAATGCCCAGGAACTGTCATATATCTGTATACCGAAATATAAAGTATGGGAAGCAACGTTAGCTCTGAAACTTTTGGAGAAGACGATAAAGCTGAGCACAGATGTCCAACTCCCACCTAAGCTACCTCCTTCTGAAAGCGACAGAAAGGACCAAGGCAGTATAAAAATAGGGGGAATCTGCCTCAGCATAGGAACATAGGAAAAAGTGCCACCAATATGCCACCAACTTTGAGGAATTTCTGTTAGGTACAGTGCCAGTGAAACCAGATTGAAGCCTGACTCACAGTTCTCCTTCCCAAGAAAGCAGCGTGGTGCTTGAGGAGGGCAGACGAGCTCACAGGACTAACCTCGCAACCTCCGATGGAGAGTGAGTGCTGGAGAAGAGGCTGGGCCACAGGAGGGGTGCAGAGCCCATTGGGGGAGTCCACGTCCGTCTCGTGTGCAGCCCCAAAGCCTTCTGGAGCGGCTGGGCCCTTAGAGCCAAGACAAACAAAGCCTATCTAAGCCCCGTTTCCCAGGATAGGCCAGGGAAGCTCCCAGGCCCAGCAGGCAGGAGGATAAGGGAGAGACCAGGAACAGCAGTGCACATCTGGAGCAGCTGTTCCAACAAACTAGAGAAGAAATGCCCGCAGCACAAATGGCCCCCTAACAGCCTCCTGCTGTTTGTCCCTGGCTGCCAATGTGAAATTTCATCATCTAGTCTTTCAGATTAATAGCCACGGTGAAGAATCTTAACAGCATTTCGCTACAACAACGAGGGGGCCCCACGTTCACTGAGCCATGCTGCAAGCAAATGCTAGGCCAGGAAAGACCTAAAAGACACGTGGAACCTATACCACTTTCTGAAACGTAAAGGAAGCAAACAGGAGGAGAAACGTCACCTCTAAGAGGACTTGCTGTAGGAATGAGAAGTAAATTGTAGCATCTATTGTTTACTTCAAGGAGGTTAAAGGTAACCTGGTCTCTAGGATGTGTAAGAAATGCAATATGTAATAATAGAGACTGAAATGAAAAGAACGCTGGCAGAGTTACAACAATGATGGTAGGAAATGAATAATGTTATGAGGATTTTAAAAAGCATAAGGAACATTAAAGAGCAGAATTTAATTGTGGAAAGCCAGTGGATGTGATGGAGTACAACACTGAGATAGTCTCTCAGAGTGTAGAGAAGGAGGACAAATAAAAATCACCAAAGAGAATAAAATGAAGAATAGATGACAGACACTCACTTGTGAATTACAGTTGACCCTTGAACAATGTGTGGAGGACAGCGGAGCCAACCCCCTGCTCAGTCGAAAATCCAAGTATAACTTTAGACTCCTCCAAAACTTAACTATTAATCGTCTACTGTTGACCAGAAGCCTTACCAATAGCATAAACAGTCAGTTAATGCATAGGTTGTGTGTTATCTGTATTATATACTATATTGTTACAATAAATGAGAAAGAGGAAAAAACGTTATTAAGAAAATCATAAGGAAGAGAAAACATTGATTGAAAAATATCCATGTATAAGTGAACCCGTGCAGTTCAACCCCTTATTATTTAACAGTCAATTGTATCGGATTTTCTAAAAAGATACCAGAATAAAAAAGTAATCATTAAAGATATAACAGAAGAAAAGTTCTGCAATCCGAACACCCAGTTCTTCAAAAAAAAAATAAATAAATAAAGTAAAAAAATGGTAATCATATTTTAGACAAAATAGGCAAACATCCAACATGTGCTATATTTTCTTTTTTAATTCCAAGGAGTAAGAAAGAATCCTATAAGCATCCAAAACAGGGAAAAACAGACTTATCTACAAAGGAATCAAATCAGATTGCATCAGATTTCATTACAACATTGATGTAATGTCTAGAGAAGTTTGAGGAAGAATATTCTGATCATAGAAATCTGTATTTCATAGGAGAAGCAACAGAGAGAGACGGATCTATGTAAGAAGAGCATGGTATATATAAAACTCATACACCCTTTCTGATAAATACTACTCAAAGATGTATCCATGCCTTGGAGAGATAAAGCAAGAGGCCCAATTCATGAAAGATGTCATAAAAATTGAAGCCAAATAAATATGAATCTGAATCTTAAAATCATAGTTATTATAATATAGTTCTAAAATAAAATCATTATCTCAAATTAAAAATAATTGTAAAAGAATACCTACAATGTAAAGAATAAAGTTAAATAACTCAAATGATAATACAAAATTAGACATGATGAGAATGGGCAGTAAATAAATGTGCTAATTTCTGTAGCTAACCATAACTTTTGCATTTTTATACTGGTACTTACAGAAGTAGAAGCCTAGTATTTTAAACTGAAAATGCAATTATAGAATAGTCTTATTATAATGAGGATGCCATATTACTTAACTAAAAGTATAGAATTTGGCCAAAGCTGCAATCAAACATAGATTAATTGGCTTAAATACATTTGCTGGCAACTAAAAAAGAGTAAAACATAAGTATGCAAATTAAGAAGTTAGAAAAAGAATGGCAAAACAAACAAATAAATAAAGAAGAAGGTATTAATAAAGATAAAAGCAGAAGCAAATAAATTAGAAAGGAGGGACTTGATACAGAGCAAAAAAATCCAAGGGCTTGTTCTTTGGGTCAAAAGAACAAGATAACGGCTGTTTCACTGAAAATTTAATTTTTTAAAACTATACATTCTTTTTTTAAATTTTATTTATTTATTTTAATTAAAGTTTATTGGGGTGACAGTTGTTAGTAAAGTTACATAGATTTCAGGTGTACAATTCTGTATTATATCATCTATAAATCCCATTCATTGTGTGTTCACCACCCAGAGTCAGTTCTCCTTACACATTCTTGAGCAAGAGAAATGTCTGGAAAATTTGTCTATCTCTGGGAGGGGGAGTCATCTTTAAAGGGAAGGCAAGTGGACTCCCCCTCCCCCAAGTAACCAAGGTGTTGTTTTAAGGAGAATGAGCTCTACTCTGCAGCAAAATGGAATAGAACCATTTAGGGGTAGGGTTCTAAAAGAAACCCTCTCTGATTCTTGGGGGTTTGGACATCTGAGAAGAAAAAGCCAACAGAGGTTCTGGATCCATGGGAGAAAAATGGCCAAATCACTCTCGATAATGTGTTCCTGCATCTTGGGAGTGGCCCTCTGTGGAAGCTAAAACACTGTTCCCAGAAAGGTTGCAACCTGGGAACCTAGTGAGGAGCTTGAGGACGTCAGGGAATGTGCCCAGGGACCTGGGTCAGTAGCAGTAAACAGTCTGACCAGTGTCAACAGCGCCACCCAGTGGCAGCAGGAAGCAAGGGCCTCAGAACACATGCTCTCCCAGCCTGGGGATGGAAAGACCACCAATGTTGGCTATTTTCATGGAGGATGAGCTTGGAGTGGGAGACGCTAACCTCGGTAAATCTGGCAGGTGGAGTGCTTGATCCAGGTTTAATTTAACTTGGAAAAATAAGAAATGGGACCATTTTTTGTACGCTACATTTAAGTTGTTAATACCAGTTACATCAATAAACTAGCAAACTAGCTAGTTTAATCAAGGAAAAAAGTGGGGAAACATATCTGTAATGAGAAAGAGCATGCAACAAAAAACAGAGAGATTTTAAAAACTGCACTCAAATATATGCTAATCAATTTGAAAAGCTCAAGGAAATAGACTATTCTCTGGAAAATATCCACATAAGAAGTATAAACCTAAAGTGATCTAGAAGCACGGAAGAAGCCACCGAGATAACTTGTAAAATGGTGGAGTGGGAGACCGAAAGTCCTGGCTGGTTTCACAGATTCATTTCTGATGTTCAAAGAGCAGCTAATTTGTATATTTTATAAACTGTTCCAGGGCACCTGAAATGATGGAAAGCTTTCTGATTCACATTGTAAAACTAGAATAACTCTGATAACTCTACCTGATTAAGGACGGCACAACCAGAGTAAAATATCAACTCCTCTTACAGGAAAAAAATACCTAGATAATTAAGTTGATTGAAAGAGTAACGCAGCATAACAAACATAGGTTTATTTTAGGAGTGTTAACACGGTGTAATGTAAATGTGAATTCCAGATCCATTTAGCCAACTGCCTAGTCAACCGCTCCATCTGGATATCCAGTAGGCATATCTAAACTAACTGTTTATGTCCCTCTCTAAAACTTGGTCCTCTGCATTCTTCAAATTAATGAGTAGTAACTTATTTCTTCTAGTTGCTCAGACCAAAAACTTTGGCTCCATCCTTGATGCCGCTTTCTTTTTCACATCATACATACATTCTATCAAGGGATCTACTCTGTCAGCTCTACTGTAAATAAGATCCAGAATGATTGGTTTTAATTATTTAGTTCAAGTCACCACCTTCTACTCAGCCGCCAGGATGGTCCTTCAAAAATGTAAGTTAGATCATATCCTTCTTCCTTTTAAAAACTCCTCAATAGCCCAGAAATAAACCCATACTACTATGGTCAATTGATTTTCAACAAGGATGCCAAGACCATTTAATGGAGAAATAATGCTCTTTTCAACAATGATGCTAGAACAACTAAATAGCTTCATACAAAAGAATGAAGCTAGACTCTTACCTCACATCCTATACTAATATCAACTCAAAATGGACAAAGACCTAAATGTAAGAGTTAAAACTATAAAATTCCTTGAAGGAAACAGGTTTAAGTCTTCATGACCTTAGATTAGACAATGGTCCCTTAAGTATGACACCAAAAGCACAAGCAACAAAAGAAAAAAAAGTGAAGAGATAAATTGGACTTCACCAAAATTAAAAACTTTTGTACAAAGGACACCGTTAAGAAAGTGCAAAGACAGCCCACAGAATGGGAGAAAATATTTGCTAATCATATATCCGGCAAGCATCTAGTATCCACAGTATATAAAGAATTCTGATAACTCAATAGCAAAAAGACAAATAACCTATTTAAATACTGGACAAAGATTTTGAATAGGCATTTCTCCAAAGAAGATATACAAATAAAGCTAGACACTAAATGCCACATATTTTATGATTCCTTTTTTTTGGTTATGATTCATCCATTTTCTAGTTTTACTGAGATATAAATGACATATAACATTGTATAAGTTCAAAGTATACAATAAATAATTTGATATATGTATAATTGTGAAATGATTACCACAATAAGCCTAGTTAATATCCATCACCTTTGTTTCTTCTGATAACAAGTTTTAAGATCATACTTTAGCAACTGTCAAATATACAAACAAGTGTGGTTAACTATAGTCACCGCGCTGTACGTTACATCCCAAGAACTCATGTATCTTACCACTGGAAGTTTTGTACCTTTTGACTACTTTCACTCATTTCCCCATTTCACTTCCCACCCTTATGATTCCATTTATATGAAATGTCTATTACAGGTAAATCCATAGATACAGAAGGTAGATTTGTGGTTGTCAGGGGCTGGGGGGAGGGGAAGTGAGTAATTGCTAATGGATATGGAATTTCTTTTTGGCGTGATAAAAATGTTCTGGAATTAGATAGGGGTTATAGTTGCACATCATTATGTACATTACCCAAAACTATTCCATTGTGCACTTTAAAATGGTTAAAATGGTGGATTTTCTGTTATGTGAATTTTTTTTCAATAAAACAAAAACGAAATATAGTAGCTTCTCAACTGACTCAAAGTATAAGCCAAAGTCCTCACAAATGTCTTGTAAGAGCCAAAAATCCCACCCTCCCACCCACCCAACAACTGCTCCACTTCTCCCTCCCCCACTCTGTTCCAGCCATAAATGTTCTCCCTGCTGTGGCTCCAGCACCGCCAGAATCATTCTGGTATCAGGACCTTTGCACATGCTGTTTTCTCTGGAACCCACTTCTCCCAGGTAGCCTGTGATTTGCTCCTCACTGCCTTCAAGTGGCTGCTCAAATTTCACCTCCTGTTTGAAGCGCTCCTTGATCTCACCCCGACCCTCATGGCATATCCTATTCCCCTTATTGTACTTCATTTTTCTTCCTAGTACTTATCATCATCTGACATATTATACATTTGCTTATTGTTTTTATCATCTGTCTCCCCATACTAGAATGCAAGCTCCTTGAGGGCAGGCACTTTGTTTCATTCACTGATGTGTCTGCAGTGCCCAGAACAGTGCCCAACACATGCTTGGCACTCAATAAACATGTCAAATGAAAGAATGCATTATGGAATGGACACAACAAAATGGATGCTTATAACCTATCACACTAATAGATCAAAGAAAAAATTGCATAGCTATTGTTACAGATTCTAAAAAGACACCTGATTTTTTCAGCATGCATAACTGGTTCAAACACTGAATAAATAAAAATATAATATCCCTTAACGTGATGAGAAATATCTGCTCTTCCAATAGATATCATACCTTACAAACAGCATTCTCACTGTAGTCAAGAACAAGACGAGAGAATGTCATTATCACAATTTTTAAATATAACTCGAAGGATGTTTATTGAATGAGGCAATAACAAAAATAAAATTTAATTTATTTTGAGTATTTTTTGGGGTACTGTTGTAAACCCTAAGTGCTTTATATGTATTAACTATTTTAATACTTACAACATGTGGTCTACCTGAGTATGTGCCCATTTTCAAGGACACTAAAAAGTTAAATAATTTGCCCAAGGTCACCCAGCTGATAAATAGCTGAGCCAGAATTAGAACCCAGGCAGTCATTCTGTTCTAACCACTATGCAGCACTGCCTCATAAGAAATCATGAAGATAAAGATGTTGTAATTCTGGAAAACAGGAAGCAAATTTATTCTTGCTCCAGATGGTATTGTGATCTACCTAGAAAACCCAAGGGAATTCAGAGAGGAAAAACTACCAGAAATAATTACAATTGAATATGGCTAGTCATAAGATGTATACACACTGATCAATAGCTTTTATATATACCAGCAATAACCACTTTAAAAACATCAAGGAAAACAAATTCCATTCCCTAAGGCAGTAAAAATACTTGAAAATAAACCCAACAGGAAATGGAAAGGATCTATATGAAGAAAATGACAAAACTTTACTGAGGGCCCAATAAGAAATTTTGAATGGAGAGATGTTCTTTGTTGATGAATAGATAGACTTAGTATTATAAAGATGTCAAATGTCCCCTGAATTAATTCCGGAGTTACTGAAATTCAAATAAGAACACCAACCGTATTTTTGGAACCTTACAAAAATTAAATTGGTGAAAATAAAGGCAATTGTGAACAAAGAAGGGAGGACTGTATAATATTCACAGCCAATCAGATGTGAGTGACATGCATCGCTGTCAGGCCTGGCTCATAAATATTTTCCATGTGATACTCCTCCATGGTTATTTTCTTTCCAGAGAGGAACTTCAAAGCCACATGCTAAAGATGGCTGAACTTCATTCAGTCAATTTGAATCCCAGAATGACTGAGAAGGAATCTACCACACTAACCTGTGCCTAACTCAGAACTTCATGGAATAATAGTCAAAACACTGGGATGCCAATTCCAGAATAGACAGATCAATGCAAGAAAATTTAAAAAGTCAGGAATAGTATAAAGCTGCACTGTCCAATATGACAGCCACGAGACACATGTGATTACTGAGCTTTTGAAATGGCTAGTTTCACATGTTGAAATGATAAGTATTGGGTATACTGCACTAAATAGAAGACTATTAAATATTATTAAAATGAACTTTACTTATATCTTTTCAGTTTTTTAAAGGTGGCTAGTAGAAAATTTAAAATCACATTACCATGTTTCCCTGAAAATAAGACCTAGCCGGACAATCAGCTCTCATTCGTCTTTTGGAGCAAAAATTAATATAAGACTCGGTCTTATTTTACTATAAGACTGGATATAATATAATATAATATAATATAATATAATATAATATAATATAATAGCGGGTCTTATATTAATTTTTGCTCCAAAAGACGCATTAGAGCTGATAGCCCAGCTAGGTCTTATTTTCGGGGAAACAGGATATATGGCTTGCATTATATTTCTAGTATACAGAACTGGTCTAAAATGTATATAAAATGTAGTATATTATTTTCTAAAGATAAAATTTAGCATAGGTGTTTTAAGTGAGGCAGGGAAAGATATATTAAATGCTGAAAGAATTATTGAGTGACTATGGGGGCAAGAGAAAGAAAGGTTTGATATTTCAGGTCATATGCTGAAATTCCAAATAAACTGAAAAATGAAGTAGTAAAAGTTCTAGAAGAAAGTGGAGGTGAATATTTACAAAAATTCTGGGGACAGGAAGAGCATGCCAAGCATAAAATGAAAAATGAAAAAAAATGGTCTTCATAAATTCAACTACATAAAATATTAAAATTTCAATGTTAGCAAATAACATAAAAACATAATTGAATGTCACCAGAAACATGAGGTTATAGCTGCAACAAATGTGACAAAGGGCTGATATCCTTACTGTATAAAGAGCTCTTATAAATCAGTAAGAAAAAGAACATGCAATAGGAAAATGTGCCAATAGCATGAACAGCCAATTTACAAAAAGAAAAACAGAAACGAAAAAGATTCCTGGTAAAAAAGAAATTCAATCTTAGTAGTAATCAAAGAAATGCAAATTAAAATAGCAATTGCCAAGCATCAAAAATGAAAAACATGCAATGTTGGCAATGAGTGCTCTCATATACCGGGGTGAAACTAAACTGGTCTGATCTTTCTGGAGGACAATTTGGCAACATGTACAAAAGGTTCCAAAATGTGCATACACTGTTTCTAGGAATTTATCCTCTGAAAAGAATCAGAGATGTTCACATAAAAATACAAATATGAGTTTACTGCACTGTTGTTTTGTAATCAGGAAAAACTGGCCACTATTTCTATATAATGGAAGCTTCCTTGAGTAATTATGGCATATCCACAGGGTAGAATTTTTTCAACAGTTACTGGAAAAACAGCAACAGAGAATACACATGTACCTCCTGTCCCAGCCCAAATTCCTCAACATGGCAAATATTTTTTTGAAGAAAAAAAAAAAATCTCTTAACTTTTAGAAAACAAGAAGACCACCAATGGACAGAATATTAGCAGAACTGTTGCAATACAGGAAGGAATGGCACAGATTATAGGATAAATAAGACTGGGGGAAAACACTGCCCAAAACACATCAGAGGGGGCTGTGGCACAGATGGGCCAGTTCATAGGGTCACCAGGCCCAGAGCCTACAAGCCATTATGAGATGTGGTAGTGGAGAGTATCTGCTGGCCTGGGAAAACAGTCTCGCTGAGTTGCTCAATTAAAGAAGCCATTTCTATAGTAAGAGCAAATATCTGTTTATACATGCTCACTTACATACATTGAAAAACTGTTAAGACGTATGCCTGTAGATGTTAACCATGACCTTTCAGTGGGTAGGTGACGGCCAATTTTTAATGTTCCTTTTTGCTCCTCTGTATCTTCCAAATTTTCTGCGTTGAGTACATATCAATATTATGATTAGAAAACAATCATTAGTATTTTATAACAAAGGAACACAAATAAAAACAAAGAGAATTTGAGGTTTTTATGTAAGAAAATAACTAGTCTTACTATTTTTCTCCTGAAGTACTGCAGTAACCTCCTGGCTGGTTTCCCAGACTCTGGGCTCTTCACCTCAATCTGCCCTCAGGACTGCTACCATCTCTTACCTCCTATTAAAAAACCTTTTGTGGCTCCCTACTGCAGACGGGTAAAGTACAAACGCAGAAGCATGCAGGGTCCTCATCATCCTTCCTTCCTCCCAGCTGGTTCTCCCACTTCTCACCCTGCACAGTGAGCTCTTCAGCCCCACAGACTGTTCGTCGGTTCCTGAAGGCTCCACACACCTTCCAGCTCCACTCCTTTGCTCACGTTGCCTAGCATTACCCAAGTCTGGCAGATGGGCCTTGGGGGAAAACCGTAGCCAGAATCTACCAGAATAGCTCTGGGGACCTACACACTACAAGATGCACTGCCCTGTTAGCCAATATCCTGGGAAGTGTGGTAGAAACAGGTTTGGAGAGACAGAGATTCAAATCTGGAAAAATAATAAATATAAAAATTAAATGCAGAATCCTATGGTGAAAATTCCAGGGGGCTGTGAGGAAGTTCCCTTGACATGGGTTGGTTGGTCTGTATATCCACCTCCTTACTTCTGTTGTGGGGGTGCAGTGAGGGTGGGTGACGATACTGGCCCAGGCCCGTGGTCTCTGCGCCACAAGGGAAGGCGCAAACCTGGGTGCACGCCCACACCTGCTACCTCTTGGCTGTGAGACCTCAGCAAAATGCCTTAATCCTTTCTGAGTGAGTCTGTTCTACAAAACAGAGATGGCACCATGCTGGGTGACTGAATGTCATCACCTGCACACAGTAGGCACCCCATAAATGGCAGCAGATTATGTCATAATTAACATTTCCTTACCCCCAAGGTTCTGGTGCAGCAGCTCCTTCCAGGGGCTAGAGTTGGGGTCTGGGAACCAGGCCCAGGGGCTGTGCTGGAGGCCTGTTGCTGGTGAGGACATTGATGTCACCATAAATGGCCAGAAAGGACCACCCTAAAACCCCGAGACCTCCAGCTTCTACTTCTGGGCCCTCACTCACCCCATGTTCCAGGATCCATCAACCTGGGTGGGGGACGTATTTATCTCCTATCACAGCCCTGGGAAGCTGAGAGTGGCAATCACCCAGCCCTGCATGAGCCCTGGTGCTGGCACCACAGACCCACAGCCAAGCACCTCACCACTCCTTTCTGTTAGTAATTGGTAGGTGTGTGGTGGGTGGGTGCTGGGTTCTGAGGACCTAGCATGGCGTTTTGGAGAGGAAGCATCCACCAGCTCCTCCTCCCTCAGATGGGGCAGCCGTCTCCCACCTATTTGGAGCGGACGCCGGAGGAGCACATCTCTCCTGAGGGCAGGAGCTCTGAGCCAGAGCAAGGCGTCCAGCTTGGAGGTCTGCTTTTTCTTCAGAGGCTGAGCCACTGCAGCCACCACTGGACAAAACCCCTGGGTATGCTCCCAGATCTGTCACCAAGATGGCAGGAGCACTAGAAACTGCAGACCCTGATGGGAGGTGGTTCTCACCCAGGTGGGCTCTTTCTACTCTGCAGGGATGGGTAGGGCAGGGCACCGGCTGGTGAGCCACACTCTCCCTGGGGGTACTCACATGAAGGAACAAGTGTTGCTTGAACCCCAGAGTCTGCCCCATGGAGCCTGGGCCTCAGAAGGCTGAAGGCCTGGGGGGGGGGGGCACCATTCTTGACCTTGACCTTGAGTCTCTCCCTTTGAATATCTGCATTGTACCAGGTCTTCAGGGAACAGCCTATTACTGCTAGTTCTACCCTCCACCCCTTACCCACCCCCATCTATCAAATGAACAGGCGGCCCTCTGGGCTTCATCCATCCCAGTGGCCCCCAAAACTTCAGTCCCTCCTATACCCCCTTAGAAGCAATTTCACTGCATAAGCACACCACCTATGTACTTCCTAGCTTAGTATTTTCCTTTAACCGGTCTCACTTTTTAAATGTTTTCTATCCTAAACAATAACACCCTTGAAGTATAATTTTGATGGGCTAGTAATCTTTTTTCCCCTGGTATATAATAACATAAATACGTAACTATTAAAATCGTGCACAAATCATGTCACATATACATACTACCCTCGGAAATAATGAACCCCCCTCTCCCCCCAGATGCCAAAGAGATAGCTCGTTGGTGCGGGCAGGATGGATATAGAGGAAGCCGTCCCTGCCGGCTGGCCCACAGGCGGGGTCTCGCCCAGAGCTGGCACTAGAGCACCAAGGAGAGGACATGTCTTGCCTGAGGGCAGACCGCCAAGTCACCTAAAAGCATCAGCTTTTAGTTCTTCAGAAGAGTTGGGGCACTGGATGGGGCACTAGGACCATCGGGACTATGATCTGATCAGTCAGGAATCCCCTGCTGCCTCCTGATGACGGAGGGTCTGTGGATACATGGGCCACCCATGTAATCCTGCAGCCTGGAGCGAAGCCGAGCACAGGGACCAGAGATAGCTCAGCCCGGCCGGCATGCTTGGACCTCTTCTCAGACACAGTGGGCCCAGGAACACAGGGGCCTCGGCTGAAGGCCCGCCGAGCCCACCGAGGCCCACAGGAACACAGAGGCCCATTCCTCCTCTACAGGGATTCTCAAACACCAGGTTGCTGGACCCCACCCCAGAGGGTCTGATTCAGGAGGGTCTGGGGCGGAGCCCTCAAATTTGCTCTTCTAACAAGACACGGATGCTGCTGGTACAGGGCCCATACTCTGAGAACCAGTGTTCTAGAGGATGGGAGTACCTGGTCCAGGAAAGAGGATTCTGAGTAGTGATGACGCAGAGACCCTCCCAGGGTGATGCAGCCGAGGGCAGTCACGCAGATACAAAGCACAGTGTGTTCGTTCCCAATGCCCAACACCGAGGCCACCCAGAAGCAACCACATGGCAGGTCCCTGGTCACTGCTGCTTCCAGTAAACTTTCCACTGAGATCTCTAGAAGGATCCCCACCAATAAACAATGCCACATCCAAAAAAGAGTCAGGTAAGAAACAGCAGCATGGGCTGCGCTGAGATCTGTGGGAGTGTGACTCGTCAGCTGTGCTGGCTCCTCTCTGTCCCCACGGCCCAGTGGCTCAGCAGAAGGACTGGGCTTTCTCGGCACCCCTCTGACCCCCATCTCGCCATCCCAGGTGCAGGCAGACTAAGGGCAACAGAGGGCAAGGCCCTAAGAATCTGGCCTAATGGGCAGAGATCCCTTGCTGAACACACATGTGCCAGGCAGCACGCAGAGTGAGGGGACAGAGAGGTCTCGTCCCCAGGCGCTGTGCAGTCCAGTGGCAGTCGGTGATCAATGAGGAAGCAGATGGTGCGTTACACTGCACTGTGCAAGGAACTGGTACAGGGACAAGCCCGAGAGGAGAGGAGCACAGCGGTGTCATGTCTGATGCCACCTGGGGAGGCAGGTTGAGCCAGGTGTCGGGGAGGATGGTCCTGCAGAGAGTTGTGAAGGTGTGGCTGGACCAAAGGGTGAGAGAGGAGGAGACCTCAGGGGACTGAGATGGGTCTCGCCAGCCATGCCAAGGAGCTCATGTCTTCTCAGAGCAGCAGGGAAGGCTAATGACTCTAATAAGGTTGGCTCCTGGGTTAACAAACACGAGGTCCCCTACCCTCCACTGCAGGAGTGTCCCCCAGGCTACCGCTCCATAATAACAAACGGTAACTTTAGAGGAAGTGACCAGAGGCCCCTTTGGTGGGGCAGATGGTGAGTTGGCCAGCAGGAAAAACTTCAAAGCGTGAGGCAGGGCTGTGGAGGGCTGAAAGGGCAGGTGCTTTGAAGGGGAAGCTCTGCAGATGGTGCCCTTTTGGTCTTGGACAGATCAAGGGCCTTGGGGGGTCCTGACAATTGGGGGCAGCCTCTGGTATGGAAAGGTCAGCCCCAGAAGGCCCGAGATCAGTGAGGACCAGTGACTGGGCAGGGAGTCGCCGAGCCTGCTTGGAGGGCGGAAAGGAAAGGGAGCAGTGCTTGCGGCAGGCATGAAACCCAGCCACACAGCCGGGCTCCTAATGAGGGCCAGCCATGGGCTAAGGAACCACAGTCTAGGTGATAATAAAGATAACAGCTGTCCCATGCATGGTGCTTATTATGAGTCAAGAGCTTCTCTTTGCACTTGAACTTTCCAAATACACTTAATCCTCACAACAACCCTAAGAGTTGGATAGTGCTATTATTACCCCCATTTCCAAGATGAAGAAACGGAGGCACAAAGCGGCTAAGGATTCTCCAGTCACATCCCGGGGAGTCAATGACCAGATAGATCTCCCTAAGCCCTCATCACAAACTCTTTTAGCTAGGAGAGATCTTAGGGGTCAACTGGCCCAACTCCCTTATCTTACAGAAGGGGAAACGGAGGCCTGGAGAGACTGAGTGCTTTGTCCAAGAGGACTTAGCTGGTTAGTTGTATCACAGAATTGGGAACCAAAAGAATAACTTGGTGAAGATGGGTTAGATGACAGGACCTGGAATTGGGGGAGAGGCCCGAGTCCCCCTGTCGCTGTCCGCCGGTCCTCCTAGGTACCCCTGCTCACTGCCTTCATCTGCACCCCAAGCCTTGCCTCCACCCTGGGCCTGCAGTGCCCATGTGGATGTCACGCAGCATTCTGCCCTCTCACTTCCTTGCTCCTAATTCCAGTGACCTCTGCCTCCGCTGTGCTTTAGCTACTCACACACAGCCAGGGCCTGGCCCCTCAACCCCTAGATCCCTCCTCCAGCTCTGACCACAGCCTCCCCTCCTTCCAGCTGCCTCATCCCCACACCCTCAAGCTGCTCAGAGACTTCCAGAGCTACTCTCCCTCCAAGTCCACAGGCCACCTACCTGCGCACCCTCTCCATCCTGGGCCCACCCTCTCAGCTGTACCCTCATTCTTCCTCACCCCTCCCCACTTTATCTTCTCTACCTGGCGGAGCCTCAGTGCTGAGTCAAGGCCATTCTCCCCCTGCTCCATCCTGCTGCACAGTCACCAGGCCTGCTGAGGGCAGTCATGGCACCACATGGACCAGGGCTACTCTGAACTCCAGGGCTCCCACCGTGAAAGACTGCCATTCCCACGCTGACTTCCTGAGCCAGCGGAGCAGGACAGCCACACTGGCAGCACGCTGAGTTCACCTGGAGAGCCTGAAAGGGTTCTAATGCCAGGGGGAGCTAATGCAATTGTTCTGGGGGGTGGCCTGGGCATCAGCATTTGTAAAGACCCCCTGGTGATTCTAAAATATGCCCTATCCATACAGGGAATACTACTCAGCTGTGTAAAGAAACAAACTTTTGATACATGCACATGAATAAACCTCAAAAACTCTGCTAGATGAAATAAGCCAGGCACAAAAAAGGACATGTTATATAATTCTATTTATATGAAATTTCCAGACAAGGTAAAACTAGAAAGCAAGCAAATGAACCTGGGTCTAGGGGTGGGAATCACTAAAAATGGGGCACGAGGGATGGGTGTGCTGTAAGACTGGGTTGTGGTAATGGGTGCAGAACCATTCTAAATTTGCTACAAAAATAATTAAACTGTACACTAACAATGGATGAACTGTATGGCATATAAATTATATCCCAATAAAACTGTTAAAAGTGGGAAAAAAGGACAAGGCAAAACCCAACTTACGAAATTTAAATTTTGTATTAAAAAAAAATTCCCCTAGGGATTCTAATGAGCAGCCAGAGTCGAGAACCCAACTAAGAAGGCCTGACACCTATGGACCCTAAGGCCATGTTCGTTCCACTCTGGCCCTCCACTGCACAAGGTCTGTGCCCATCAGAAACCTTTGCACACTGTAGGCTGCATTATTATTTTTTGAGTTAATGGATATGCACTCCTAGAGTTTGTCCCATGAATTAGTGGCACGGAGAGTGTTCACTTAATGAGCACCAGCCGTTCGTAAGCCTTTCGTTTTCATTTTCTCATTTAACCGTCTCATCTCCCAGTGCCTGTGAGGTGGGACTAAATCTCTCAGTTTTATACAAGGCAAATCGGGATCTCATCGTGGGGAAGTGAATTGCCAGGTGTCACACAGCCACGGCTTGGCAAAGCTGGGCCTGGAGATCGGCACATCTGCTCCAACGCTGGAGCAGCCTCCGGGCCACCATGCACTGGCCTTGAACCTCGGTGACTGGGGGATGGAAGGAGCAGCTGGTCCCAAGGTGGGATGGCCCTCAGCCCTCTCCCCAACCCCCTCCAATTTCAAGATTGCTGTCATTTGACATTCCTTCCAGTGCACCAGTCCGGAACACAAGTGCTTGACACTGCTGATCGACCAGTTTCATAAAAGGAATCCAGTTTCCTTTGCACTCATGAAAAGCTGTTAGCCCCTGGCAAGTTTCCAGGGCCTGCACTCCAGCAATGCAGCCTAGACACCGGGGAGAGGGATGCCAAAGCCCTTGGGCACAGAGAGGAGTCAGCTGGGCTGAGAGATTTAAATCGAGAGGGGTTCTTGCCAGCAATACCAGCAAGCAACATCCTGTCCTCAGAAAAAAGGTTTCCCACTGAGATGCCCTGAAACCCTGCGTAGGGCCCTCACACGGCTTGCAGGGACGCAGATGTGGTGCCACAGGGTCAGTACCTGACCCCAGGGAGAAAACACTGAGTCTGGAGGCTCAGGCTTCCAGCCTCTACTGGGCTCTTTACCAGCATGTGTCCTGGGGCAAGGAGCCACCCGTCGTCTGCAAGCCTCAGTTCCCTCATCTGTAAAATGGGAACCATAACGCCTTCCTACAGGATGGCAGTCTGTGACAGTGTTGGGGACCCGTAAAGCACTCAATGAAGTTGGGGCTGAAATCTTACCCTCTTTAGACCAAGGCTTTCGGGTTTTTCAAACCTCTGAGGTCACATGCAGTTTCCATGTGACTGTAGGAAGTTATAGTTGGATGGAAAGAAGGAGCAATGGGAAGTCTGGACTAGGAATCCAGACCCGGGATTTAGCTCTGACTTTCCTGTGAATGATCTTTCATGACTTTGGAGGTGCTTTGAAACCCTGAACTTTGTCCCTTCCCCTCTCTAGGCCTCAGTTTCCCCTTTTGTAAAATGATGTGGTTGGGGGAGGTGTCTCTAGGGCCCCACAGGCTCTGACAGCCAAAGACTCTATTGGAAAAAAGCCGATCCCTCCAAATCGCTGCAGAGTCCTGTGTTAACGGGGCCACAGAGCTGGCCCTCCCCACCTTCACCGTCAACCTGTTTCACACTCATTTTAGAATATTTGTCGCTGCCGTAAAGAGCAGTCTTCCAGCAAAAGCCTCTTCAGTGTTTGGCAATGAGTCATTCCCCGTGGAGGTCAAGTTCCCTTTGTCACTCTCCCTAGGGACTGAGAAATAGAGAGGTGGGAAGCTGAGGGCCAGTCTTGCCTGGGAAAACCTTGCCTTGTTTGGAGAACCACAGATGGAGGGGTCACACACTTCTGCTTTTCAAGCACCTCCCAAAACATCTCTCTCTGTGCATCCCTCTCTGTACAGTTTACAAAGCTCTTTCAAATTCATGACTCATCTGATGTTGGCAAGAACCCTGTAGGGAAGCCATGGGAAGGGTTATTGTCCTCATTTCATAGGGGTGGAAACCGCAGCCCAAAGGAGTAAGGTGACTTTTCCAAGGTTGCATAGTCAATGCATTCAGTGGCCTCTCCTTCCCCCGGGAGAGACGGGGCAGAGCTTCAGAAAAGTAAGTGCAGGGCTGGAGTGCAAACCAGGTCAGGTGATTCCCAGACCTCTCTGCCCTCACCCTCCTTGCCACCTCCCACCCCCCGATGCAGAAAGGAGCAGGTCCTGTCCTACTCGTCCCACTGAGGTCCAAGCCGGACACTGACTCACACATTTCTTCCCCACATCACTCAGTTTGTTTGTTGTTGTTGTTTTTCTTGGGCAGCTAAGCACACTTGGAATGTCTTGCCTTGTTGGAAGGCTCCAACTACTGTGTTTCCCCGAAAATAAGACCGGGTCTTATATTAATTTTTGCTCCAAAAGACGCATTATGGGCTTATGTTCAGGGGATGTCATCCTGAAAAATCATGCTAGTGCTTATTTTTCTGGTTGGGTCTTATTTTTGGGGAAACACGGTATCGAGAACATATGTGGAAGGAGAAAGAAAAGTAGGAGCTATAAGGAGAATGGGAAGAAAGACAAGAGACCATTTACGCTCATCTGAGTGGGAAAACTTTTTAAACACCGCTAATATCCACTCTTAGTAAGGATGTGGGGAAATGGAAATTTTCAAACACAATGACAGGACTAGAAATTGGAACAGCCTTTCTAGAAGTCAATTTGTCTCAATATTTTAAATGACCCAGTAATTCCACTTCTAGGAATCTACTACAAAGATGCACATCAGGCAGGAAGATGTTGGCTGTGATATCAAAAAGCTGTGAACATCCATAGGGATCTGGTTCAATAAACTCCCATTTATCCATCTGACAGAACACCATGGCCCATTAATAAGTATGAGGCAATGAAGAGCTCTAAGGTCTCTTGTAAAGTGAAAAATGCAAAATACGGAGGGTGCCAAAAAAGAAAAGTATACCCATTTTAAGAAAGAAAAAACCTATATTAAAATTACGCTGATGGTAACCACTTTGAGCACCTCTTGTAATTGCAGAAGTCAAACGTGACTTGTATTCATCTTTTGTTATCGGTATACATTGAATATTATAATTTTAATACAGTTTTTTCCTTAAAATGTGTACACATTTTTTTTGGCACCTTCTGTATATAGTGTGAAGTCATTAGGTTTAAACAAATACATTGAAAAAGTTCTGGTCAAATGAACGCCAAATTGAGAGCAGGGGTTCACTTGGGAGAGGATATCGGATTTAGGGCAATTGGTTAAAGCAACCCTTTTATCTATCTATCTATCTATCTATCTATCTATCTATCTATCTATCTATCTATCTATCTATCATACTATATATATTCTGGCTTTTTTTGGCAAGAAATGAAATCGCCATGTATGATGTATGTTTGTAAGCCATTGAAACAAACAAAAAAATCCACCCAATCGACAGTGACACTGGAGTCTTTGTTCCAAATTAGCTCTTCCCCGAAACTTTCCTCACAGGAAAAGTGCTGTTGGTGGCACATCACAATTTTAGATGGTCACTACAGCCTCAGTAGCAAGGACAACAAACCTATAGGGGCAGTGAGGATGAATAAGCCACAGGATTTAGCACAAAGGCACAATGCAAGGGAAGGGTTCACTCCCGGGCTATCTAAGATGGAGGCTGTCACCTGTCCCATGCATAGATTCCTCGGCCAGCAGTTCTGTTTTGTCAATGGTAAAACAGCTTCGCTACTGCTAATAAAAGCGTGCTTAAAAGCCCTGTGATATTGCCCATCCCTGATTCAGCCATATCGCCCCTTGCTTGGAGATGACAACAGCTAACAGGTAGGTGAGAGCATGACCCCTCAGCAAAGCGTACCTCCGAAAACCTCTGCACGTCTTGTGTCAGCGTGCCCACTCGCTTCCACTGGAAGTGCTTTAGCAGCTTCAGGATGGCGGGATTCACCGCATTATCTGATGGGACAGTCCGGAAGAAGTAAGGGTATTTTTTCTTATCAGCTAGAACAGGCGTGGTCGCAGCAAAGGAAAGCTGAAAAACACAAAAGAGACAACACTTTTACTGGTGGGCCTCACGGCTCGAAGCCCAGGATCTTTCTGAACAGAATGGAGACCTTTAGTTCTGACTTGGGGAACAAACACACAGGGCAAGATGTTCTTAAGCCTTTTTATTGTAAAGGTAATACATTATAATGGAAGAGAATATTTTTAAGAATGCAAAATAAGGAGAAAGAAGGAAAAAAATGAACCCCAAAAAACCACAATTAATATTGTAGTCTGTTTCCTTTTAGTCCTTTTTCCATGCACAGAGATTTTTTTCTTTCAAAAAGATTCTTGACATTATTCTACATACAACATTCAGTTGTTTTTTTCCCCTGACTTCACATTGTCCTACGAGCATTTAACCATCCTGTTAATAACTCCCTATAAACATTCTAAAGCTGCATAATGTTCCAGTATATGAAAATACCATCATTTACTGAACTATCTCTAATTTGGGAGCATTAGGTTGTTTCTAACTTGTCATTACTGCCATATTAGTCTACAAGCAACCTGTGCACAGCAATTTTTTCCCCTAAACTTCAGGTTATTTCTATAGGATAAAGTCTGTGATATAAAATTTCCCAGATAAAAGATACAAGTTTTTAAAGACTTGATACTTATTTCCAAAAAGGATTGTATCAATTTATATACCCACTAACCAAGTATAATTAGAGGGCTAATTTCACCACATTCTTGTCAACAGAGGGAAATAAAACCACTTTTCTATCTAATTTTATAATGATTTATCACTACAAAACTGGAATCATATTGTATTCATTGGTTATGCATAATGTTTAATCTTTTTCCCAGGTGGTCATTACTAGTAGTATGTCCTATTTTAGGAATTGCTTTTTCATGTCTTTCGTTTCTTTTGAGTGGTGTTTTAATGCTTTTCTTACTGAGTTTAATGAAGACTTTTATTTGTGTAGCATTCAATCTCAGGCTGTTACAATTGCTGCAAATATCCCAGTTTGTTTGCTTTATCATTTTTCATGTGTGTATTTTAATTTATACTCAGTAGTCAAATCTGCCCATCTTTCCCTTTATTGCTTCTTCTTTTTCTTTTAAGTGTCAGTAAGTTGCTAAATTGGATTTTAATTATCTGTCCTACAAGGCCCAGCTTAAATGTCACCTCTTCCATAATATTTCCTCTGATCTCTGCTCTCCCTTCCCCTCAGCATCATCCATAGAAGGTGCTTATCAAACTTTTTGATCTTTGCAGTGTGATGGTGGGAAAACGGTACCTTGTTGTCAGTCTAATTTGCATTTAACTTATTAAGAGTGAGGGTGTGTATCTCTTCCTATGCTTAAGAGAAGTTCGCAGGTTCTTTATGAAAACTGTTCCCATCCTTTGCTTGTGTTTCAATTTGAATCATTTTTCTTAGCAGTTGGTAGAAACGATCTTTTACATTAAAGAAACAGTCCTTTGTGATATAAGTTGCTATTCCTCATCCTCCTATCCCCCCATCTCCACCCCCACCACACACCAGTTTGTACTTTTCCTTTTGATGTTTCTTATGGTGTCTTTTGCCATATAGAAATTTCTTTTTAATGTGGTTGAATTTATTAGATTTTATGTCTTCAGGTTTAGTGTCATAGGTAGAAAGGCCTTCCCTACTTTGAGATTATAAAAGAATTCTTTCATGGTTTCTTCTAGTCTGTCTGTCATCTCTCCCTCCTTCCATTCCTTTATTTCTTTCTCCCTCCCTTCTTCTCCTCTCTCTTCCTACCTTCTTTTCCTTCTTTTTCTTTTTTTTTTTTTTTTTTTTTTTTTTTATGGTTGTTGTTTCATTTAAATCTTTGATCCAGAGAGGGCACAGCTGAAACAAGACCACTGTTTGCTGCCACTGGCTTTCTCCCCCAACCCTTGCAACCCTAGCCTGGCCCAGTAGCAGTTGCAGATCCAATACAACCCAGAATCCAATTTCAGCATCCAGGGAAATAACATCCTGACACCCTCAGGTACCAGCTGAGGATGCTTTGTGTCGTGCGGGAGACCCTGCTCGCTGCGCCATTTGTCGTGCAGGGCGTCCAGTGGGGTCTCTGCTCCCGCTCCCCACATAACGCAGGATATGGTGAGGCCAAAAAGGAACACCCACGGAGCCATAGGTAGGGGAGTCATACCACTATATTCTCTCTGGCGGCACTATACTCTCACTGGAGGCTGGATCCACACTGTCCGCAAACCGCCATCCACGCTTGCCAGCCTAGCCGCCATCTTCTTGCTAGCCCCCATTCTTTCTCTCTCTTCCCTCTCTCTGCTAGCATAGCCACAGCAGTTATATTAGTGGCCAATGGCTCATTGGTTACAGCTGACGGCCAACTAGCCACAGCTGATGGCCATCCAATCACATTGATGGCCATTTACTACCTGAGCCAGGCACCTGTCTATGTGAGGCCGAGAGCCTGGAAACTTCTTTCTGGGGCTCTGCCCCCACACTTTGCTCCCTCTCCTGCCATCTGAAGAGGAACTCTTTCTTTTCTTCCCAAGACTTCAGCAGAGCAGGGCAGTGGAGTTTTTGTCCCTTTTCCTGGTCTGACTCAGAAGGCAGACAGCCATTACTTTTGATCCTTGGATCTCCCGCGTCCACTCAGCAACGTAAACAGCTCCCATATGTTGGAGCTGAATGCACAACAGCCCATCAGATGTGATGTGGAGCCAGACAGCTAGGAACCAATTTCTAAGATCCCCCCCAGAGACAAACACGTCATCCCAAGACGGGTCAAGGGTAGAATGACTGTTTAAAAATTGGGGGTAGAATAAGGACCGAGGGGAAGAACCTGCAAGGAGGAAAATCTCAGGTGGACACACTGAGGAATGCTTGCATTCAGAATTGTCCAGCAGTGGAAGGCCTGCCGTTGGAAGTAGTGAGATCCCTGTGTCTAGAGGCATACAAACAGAGGTTGGACCATGACTTCGAGAGAACAAACATGGAGGGACTTCAAGGTGTCTGTGAACTCCCAGGAAACTGTATGAAAAAGCTTTAATGGGCCTGTATGTACATAAAGACACACACATTTTTCTGAAAAGAGGATCCATGGCTTCCATCCAATTCACAAAGAGGATCCCACAACCCAAACAAGATCAGCAGGTGATATTTTGGACCCACAGTGAGTACAAGAAATAGAAACTCTGCAGTCCCCTAAAACCTAGTGTTCGTGATACTTCTCTCAAGATAAAAACAACAGTTCAAGTCTCCTGCAGTCACTGGCGGAGGAAGGAGCTAGTAGAAAAATCAGGGAGCAACTATTTTAGGACCCAGGATGGTATATGTGCCATCACATCCCCAAAAACGCCTATCTAATATAATTTGGAAAGTGCTGGTTTTCTGATGTGATTTCTGAATCACACTCTGGTTGATACTTTACCATTATTGTCCCATTAGTTCCAGGTCCACAATTAATTGTTGCTTGAACAACCTCATATGTTTGCCCTGTAGGTAATTACAGTGGTTACTGTTCAGTGAATAAATGGCCCATTGTGTTTACAATGGGCTTGAAGTACAATATATGCCCCAGGTCTAAATCATGTTGGGTGCAAAATATTAACTGGCACTGACATTTTCTGCACCATTTGAGATAATGCACACTTTGATTAGATAGCTTGGCATCACTGTTCCTCTGGCTTTAGCTCCTAAAACTTCCTTCCATGGGCAAAGATTGCAGGTGCCCAGTAGCACTGCTGAACTAGAGGAACCTGCAAAATCATCTAGCTCTGGTGTTCTCTACCCTGGCTGCATATTGGAATCACCTGGGGTGATTTTTAAAAATATTGATGACTTGGTCCCACTCCAAACCAATTGAATCAGAATCTGGGCATACAGCCCAAGCATCGGTATTATTTTAAAATTTCCCAGGTGATTATGATGCCCAGTGAGGGTTGAGAACCACTGATACAGCTCAACACCCCTAGTTTTGAATAAGCAGACTGAGGCCCTGAAATGGGGAGATACCGAGATATCCACCGTAGCCAATAAGAGAGAGAAGCAGGACTCAAATCCAAGTCTAAAGAACTCTAACACCAGCGCACCAGAGTGCGCACGTTCTCTCTCCCTCCCTCCCTCCCTCCCTCCCTCCCTCCCTCCCTCCCTCCCTCCCTCCCTCCTCCTCCTCCTCCTCCTCCTCCTCCTCCTCCTCCTTCTTCTCTCTCTCTCTCTCTCTCTCTCTCTCTCTCTCTCTCTCTCTCTCTCTCTCTCTCTCTCTCTCTCTCGCAATTACAGTCAACATTCAATATTCAGTCTCGAGATAGCTTCTTCTTTATATCCTTAGTTATGAGAGTTCTGTTCAGCTACTCTTCAGGCAGTTCTCAAGGGTGGTTATTCTATAATTTAGTTGTAATTCTGATGTGGTCATGGGAGGAGGCAAGCACAGCACTTGCCTACTCCACCATCTTGGCCAGAAGTATCAAGCTCTTTCTCTTCTTCATGGCTGTCCCCTACCTCCTCTGTGCCTGCCAGACCTTCCTCCCCTAGCACGGTCACTCAGCTCTGGAAACACCAGGCCTCTTGCAGTAGGGCCCTAACTTGAAGACCCAACCCTTCTGGGCTCTCCTGCCTTATTTCACACAACCAAGTTCATTTCTAAAAAGACTGATTAAGGCTTTGAGTTAATCCCTAAACCAAATATTTATTTCAGAGAGTACTTTAAAATTTATTTTATAGTTTTGTTATCATTTCTAGTTGTATTGCATTGCTTTAAGAATTTGGCATGTACAGCATCTGCTTTTGGAGTTTATTGAGATTTTCTCTGTGGCCTGATCATACAATCAATTGATAATACCATTGATCACACAATCAATTTTTGTAAAAGTTCTGTAGTTACTGGAAAAGCAGATTCAGTCTCTAGCTGTAAACTATAACATTATCAGACTTCTTATGCATAAGAGATATAATCACACTAAACAATTATATTATCACATGCATTGTGTTTTTTCATTGACCTGTCAAAGACTGAGAGGTTTGTTAAATTTTTCTCCATTGTTTCTGACAATTTCTTTATGTGTTTCCATAGTTTTTGCTTTACATGCTTTGATTTTATGTTGTTTTGAGCATAAATGTTCATCACAATTATATCGTTATTTTTCAACAACGTGTATCCTTGTCTACTGCAAATATCAGGCACTTAATAGAAAATCATTGAATGAACTGAGGATTAAAATATTTATCAAGGTAAAATAAATCCTTTGTCATTTTATTGCTTTTTGTTTTATATTACATCTTGCTTGATATTACTAGTGAATCAATGTGTTGCTTGATATTAATATTGAAACCCTTACTTTATTTTTGCTTGGCATAGCTCTGATTGTCCTTCTATTTGTATTCTATTAAGATCATTTGTAAGTATGTTTCTTGAAAAGAGTACATGAATGAATTTTAAATATATATGCTTATTGGTATAATAAATACTTGGTCTTGCATTTATCATCTTGTTGGCAGTCTTACTCTTTATAATGCTTCCTTTTTGTTTTCTTTTGTCCCTTTTCATACTCAAACTATATATCCACTCTTCTCTATTCTGGATATATTAATCTTGCTTCCGGTCTCAACCTGCTGGAGTATCTTTTAATATTCTGAAGACCAGTAAGAGATCAAAAACTTGCTGAGAATGACCCTCTGTTGCCTTGCTAGATGGTAGAATTTAGCTGGGCATAAAATTCTTGGGCTACCATTTTTCCCCTTTAAAACTACAAAGTGATGCAGAGGAGAAATCTGGGGCTAGTTTGATTGTTGTTCATTTGTAGGGTATCTGGTTTTCTCTGCCTGAATTCTGGAAAAATTTTTTCCTTATTCTTAGAATTCAAAAAATTTGCCAAGATAGATTTGGCCATGGCATTCTTGATTTTATCTGGGACACAGGGATGCCTTCAATCTATACACCCAAGTCTTTCAACTCAGAAAACACACACACACACACACACACACACACACAATAAATGTATACATATATGGTGTGTATATATAAAATATATATTTATGTATGTTATAAATAATATATAGTATATTATATATACTATATACATTATATAAGTAATATATACTATATTTATTATTTATATTATATTCATATATAGTCTTTTCTCTCCTCCAGAACACCTGATTATCTATGTGTTGTCTTTTCATTCTCCAAATCCATATCTGTCATATTTTCTTCCATGATTTCATCTTTTAGGCCCTTGTCTTCTGCTTTCTCTCTTTTATTACAGAGTATGTGCATATTCAGTTTCATTAGTTTCTGATATAATATCTGTACCACTTATAGTCCCAATAGCAGGGCACAAGGCATCACATCCTGGTCAATATTTGGGGTTATCTGACTTTCTAATTTTTGCTAATCTTTCAGGGATAAGATGGCACTTCATTAGTATTTGACTGTGCAGCCCTTTGACTATAATGTGGTTGGGTAGCTGCACATAAACGTGTTAGCCATTCAGGTTCTTTGTTCTGTGGATTTGTTGAATTACTTTTCAATGGCCTCAGTTTTAAGCTTTATTGTGCCTAACATATTTTTGTTGTGTTATTCACATTTTTAGTTTCCTAGTTATTTTTTATGATATCTCTTTTCAGCCATTCTCTCTTCTCAGGCTATTTCATGGAGACCATGTTTTTCTGCACATGATTGAAGATGCCAAACATCTGCTGAAAGAGTTCTTCTTTATCCTACAACAGATCATTTTCAGAGGTGGACTCTTCCTGTGCTTTTTCTTTGCATTGTGTGCCTTTGATTATTTTTGCAGTACTCTTTCAAAGGCGGAACATTGGTTGTTTCCAATGTACTCATCCTCAAAAGCAAGGTCTTTTCAGACGTGATTTATCAAAAGACACAGTCTGCGTATTGCCCTTGGCCCTGTTTTCTGTCTATTTACACTATTTTTTCTCAGAAAACTAGAGAATTAGTATTTGAGCACAGATTTTGGTGTCCAGTATGCTCTTCTACATTAATGAGGTTACAGCTTTACCCTCAATGCCTGATTTTCTGACACTCTGGATTAACACAGTATATTAAATTCACCTCCTATGATGCTGCCAGGATTTATCTTTCCTGCCCATAAAACTTTACTTGGGAGGTCTCTGCTTCCCAAGATGCAATGTACTCCTAGAGCCTTCTTGTCCTGTTCCCATCCAGTGTTTTCTAGGAATTTATAGCTCTGTCTGGATTCAGAAACGTTGATGAGAATAAAGAGAGAAAACAAATCTTGGTTGCCTCAAAGATCAGCAACTGTGAGTAGAGGCATAGCTGTCCAATTTTCTGATTAGTAGAAGCCCCAGGTCTCTAATTCAGATTGTGGGAGAGAGACTAAAATGTCTGCTTATTATTTTTTAGCACAATTGTTATTTTATGAGGCAAGGTTCAGGGTGCCAGGAGGCAAAGTTTGGGAGGATTTTCTAAATCCAGCTCCATCCACTTTCCAATTTATAATCCAAACTTCTGGAATGTCAGAGAGTCTTAGAGCCCCTTGGTTCTTTGAGGTAAGAATTACCATTCATTTCACAGCTGAAGAAATCATGGCCCAGAAAGGTGACATAACTGTGCAAGGTCAATATGGGAAATATGGAACTGGTCTTTTGACTTCATACCTGGTTCTCTTTCTTCAACCAGCTCTGGGTCATCAGTCCCAGGTGAGATGGGCCAATGATCTAGGATTTGCTCCTTCTTCTGAGACCCGGTGGCATAGGGAAGAGATAGCTTATCCCAAGGCTTCCAGAGTCTCCCCAACATGGCAGGTGGCCATGGTGGGCACAGTGGGTCCTGGGATATTCTGGGGAATACACTCTTAATGTGCAGAATGGGATGGGAAGAGAGCCATTAGCACCTCTGTCCAGGTGGGAAGCTCTGCCCTGCCACGAAATGTTTTGTGAAAATTTAGGGTCTGCATATTGAACATTAAGCGCCCATGGGCAGAGAGAAGTGGAGAGCTAAGGCAACTACAGGCCACTTTAGGGAGCTGAAAAACCAGGCTTACCTCCATCTCTGTGACTGTGAGAACACGGCAAATTATTTCCTCTCTGTAGGTCTGTTTTCTTCATCTCTGAAAATGGCAGATTGGACCAAAGATTTCAAAGGTTCCTTGCAACCACAAAATTCTATGCGTCTCTCTCCAACAATTGAGGAAAATGATTAAGAAGTTTTGTGTGGGTGTGTGTTTCATTTAATCTGATTTATTCAGATAATTGCCGTTGTGTCTCACTCCTCTTAGCAGATATAAACCTGGGTGAAAAATGTAAATACACCTCCCAACTTCAGGATCATGATTAAATTCCCAGCCACTGATGAATTCTTGATGAAATGCAATTCATTCTTTGCCTGGTTTGGGGCTTCTGAGTTTAACTTTTCTGCAGAAATAAAGCATTATTTTTCAGGTGGCAAGTATAGCCAAGAGCGGCCCTACTTGCTAAATCCTAGGTGAGAAACTGGGGCCAGATGTGAGGGGAGAAATGATTGAGGCTTGCTCTTTTCTCTGCTCAGTTTAATCTTTTTTCCATGGGTTGCTGACTGTTTCTGTAATTAAATGAGGGAGGTATTTGTCATCTAGGGCTCCTTTCAGCCAAGATGAATGAAACGCAATTTTCTCAGGAAGCTTCTTACAAAACCCTGTTTGTGGCCAGTGCCAGGGTGTGTACAAAAGCACTAGGCTATGTGTGCTGGGAACTCGGGTCCACTTCAGGTCTGTGCCAGGTCACCGCTGTGCCCAGGCCCTAGAGAAATACTGTTTGGACACAAAGTGTCGCAACATAGATGCCTGTGAGATTAATGTGATGTGGAGCGGCTGTAAAGCATTTCCCAAGTTAATGAGGGAAAATGAATGCCAATGTTTGGGTGGCTTCTTGAAGCCCCACTCCCACAAAAGGCCTGCTTGAGCATCTTGTATAGATTGGCTCTAAGGTTTGAAACCTCTTCAGTCAGAAAAAGCCAGGCTGGAACCACTTGGGGGACACTCATCTTTCCTTCCTATTGATGAGTTTTAGTTTTGAATCACGCAGAGGCACAGAGCAGTTCAGCTTTTACCACCCACTCTCATGGCCATATTTATATTGGGAAGTCGTAACCATTTGTGAAGGAAGTAGGGAAGGCACTCTTTTCTTTGTGTCCCTGTGGAGGAACTGAAGCTCAGGGAGGTAGAATGACTTGCCCAAAGCCCCACAGCAAGGAGCAAAGCTGGGATTTGAGCTCAGATATTTTGACTCCCTGAAGTTATTGCAGAATGAGAACTTGCCATGGGGCAAGCATTGCATGAAGGGCTTGGCATTTACTTCCTCATCTAATATGCAAAACAATCTTATGAGTAGACACTATTCTGATCTGCATTTTTCAGATGAGGCGACTGAGGCCCAGAGAGGTTAAGTCACTTACATTTGGTCACACAGCAAGCAACTAGCAGAGCAGGGAGACTGATTTCACAAGCTCTCTCTCATTCCATAGACTTCTATGCTTCCTTTCTGTCTGTGATTAACAATTTCCAAAGCACATTTACTGCTTTAGACTAACTTTGATCTTCACAAAAATCCATGGTACAATTTCTTTATTACCCTCACTTAATATATAAGAAAACTGAAGCTCAGAGAGGTTAAGTGACAAGCCCAGTCATGTGTTATCAAGTAACAAGGCTAGGGCTTGAACTTGGGAGTTATGTTCTTGCAATGCAGTTTTCTCTCAAATATGTGAGGCTGCTCCTTAGGGAGATACCCAGGTACAAGACAAGAAAGCAACTGGGGCATTTAAAAGAAGGGAGAAGAAAGAAATAAAATTTGCTTAAAAGAAAAACAATGATTCTGCATCCATGGCCTATTATGCTTTTGTTTCCCAAAATGGTCCAATTCAATTATATGAAACAAAACTCATAGGTATATTCGATTTTCTTCTTTGAGAAAATTCTTCACATTTTTCTTTTCAAACTTCTATTATAAAATATAAACTACATATATAAGTGTATGAATTATGCATGTTCGATTTAAGGAGCAATAACAAAACCAATATCCAACTGCCCATCACCTAAGTTTAAGTGATAGCTTTTATTTATTTGTAAATAGTAAAGTGTAAAATAATTTATTTTTTTGCTAAGATACTTTAATTTTTGTTGTTGTTGTTATGTGGCATTCTGTGATTTTTGTTCCCCTTTTCACTCCCCTCTTCAGAATTTCTATCTTATTTTATGTAAAGAAGATTGAAAGCCAAATATTACTTCCTCAAAACCTTTTTCTCTTTCTTTAAGTCAAAAACGGGAGTAAAATAGAGAAACAAAAGAACCAAACCAGTGCTGAGAAAGCAGTTTGGTCCATAAAGATAAGAATTGGGGGTTTCAGCTTGGACAGGTTGGGTCTGAATGCCAGCCCCACCACTCACTCGGCAACTTTGGGACCATTATTTCACCTTTTGGGACTTTGTCTCCTACTGTGTAAACCAGGGTGACAAAACCCATCTCAGGATAATTGTGAAGTCAGAAATAGCACAGGTATCCAATTAATGGTTGCTAATGTTAGATCATAACTTCTAGACTTATAAGTTATGAGAATTAGATGGGATTTCCTATAATGATGGTCTTTTCACTTGTAAGGCCCTTTCCAAGGAAGGCAGAGTGGAGGAGTTTACCCATTTTACAGATGAAAATCCTCAGTGAATGAAAGTTTGCTCCCAGTGATGTGGCTGTCCCCACGCAGAGGCATAATTCTAAATCAGGCCTCCTAAATCCTAATCTAGCAATTTTTAAGTGGCTTGTTATTTTAAAAAAATAATAATGATCATATTGCTTGTCTAATCGTACACAATTAGAATATATGTCTTTAATTTTCTCTTAAACTTCTGGTAACATGTTCCATTTTTCCCCTCACAGCTGTGCAGGTGACAAATGTAGGAAACTAACAAATTATATTAGACTCCTCTTTGGTTTCCTCAGCTCCTTTGCACTTTGCTTTCAGCTGATGTCTTTCAGGGGAAGAAGCGCTCTTGTGTGATCACAGCTGTGAAGCCAACTGCCTTTTAATTACCACACTGCAAAAATCATGTCTCCTCATGTCAATTTAGCACCTCTAATTAGTTGATAGGTTGAAATCACATCTATGGGGAGAAAGGTGTGCTGGGGCCCAGCTTGATGCTTCCAGTGAAAGAGGATGCAGTAAGTATATCTATCTGCGGGATCCTCCCATCTCTTCAGGGCCAGCTCCTACTCATCCATCCAGGCCCGCTCACAACCACCTCTTCCAGGAAGCCTTCCCTGCTATTCCTCAGGCCTCCCAGCACTTTTCTTCCCCTTGCTGTGGGAAGACTGGATCTCAGGGATATCAGGCTCCAAAAGAAGGGGTCATCTTAGGTTCGGTTTATCCTTGTGACCCAATGCCTTCCACAACCAAGGAAAGGACCAGCAGAATGCTGGACTCTAGACCTCTGAGATTTGCTTCATGTTGTCATGGGAAAATTACGTTGAATCAAAATAAAATATTCCAAGGTGATTTCTAAGAATATGAAGTTGTCTTCAGTGGGGCAGAGGAGGTCATCCTGGACCAGAGGGACTGGGGGTGGGGGCGCAAGGCAACGAGCATGGAGCCGTGACTATGGAACATAAAGACCCAGCTCCTCCATGTATCAGCTACGGGTCTGCCAGCAATCCCCAAGGCCTCAATTTCCTGACTTGTGAAATGGAGAGAATAAGGCCTGTCCTAACACTCCAGGACTAAAAAAAAATGAGAACTTGGAAATGAAACTCTTTTGTAGGAAACAAGTCCTGTGCTAACGGACAGAGAGGGTCACGAAGCCCGCCCGTTCTGCTCCACCACACCTCCTCTACCACTCCAGGCTCCTTTTCACCCTCTCACCCCAGACTTGTATTTCCCAAAGCACACGAGGCTCTCAGTTATGCCCCTATGAAGAAGCCTTCCGAAACACCACCCCCACCGCCAGGCTAGGCTACCCCCAGCCAGACCTTACCACACGGTATTATAACTGCATCTTTGCTTTCCTCAGTAAGACTGTAATAAGCACTCAAGCTATCACGTGAGAAGCACTGAAATGTTTGTTGAATAAATGAATACAAAGAGAACAACCTTATTGTATACAGTCTCAGAGGGAAAACCAGGGTCAATGTCTGACTGTTTCTGAGAGACTGACGTAGACCAATACAATGAAGAAATAGTTAATAATAAGGTATTCAAGAAGGAATCCAAATCCTGCAAAGTACTGAGTTCCCCATCACTGAAGGTATTCAAAAAGATGCTCAAGAATCATCTACTGGGGTCATGAAAGGGATTCCCAAATCCCAAATCGGCAGAGAATTTGCATTGGTCGGTGTTTTGTGTCTTATGGGCACTGCTGGTAGCTTTGCTGAGCCCCAGATTAATATTTCATATCTTAATAGGTATGCTTTCTCTTTATTTACTTTTATACTATCTTCTTAGTAAGTGATACTAGTTTTCCATTCATGGCATTTAAATTAAAAAATGAGTCATTTTAAAGGAAAATACTAAATAAGTTCATGATACAAGTGGTAAATAGATTTGTCAAAATCAGGAAAGCGACAAGCAAAAGACGAAGTCTGGGAAACAGGATTGCAGGTTCAGTAAGGAGTCTTAGAAGGATATCTGGCCCTTGGAAACAAAAAATCGACTCAAATCTCCACCATTTTCCATTACATTAAGTCATAGTATGAATTTAAACAACATAGGATGAGCTAGACTCTCACCTGGGCACTGGAGAATGGACTCTATCACAAGTACCAAAAAAGGGTGAGTGTCTCAATGAAAGAAATTAATTACATAGAAAAGAAGAGAAATTAATGTAGAAGTAGAAATGGTCTAAGTAAGAGGGTTGCCATATTTAGCAATGCTGGGGACATACTTGTACTAAAAAATTATTCTTTATCTGAAATTCAATTTTAGCTGGGCATCCTGTATTCAATCTGGTAACCCTAAGTAACCATCCAAGTTAGAGATGATAAACACATGTAAGCCTATGTGACATCGTCAATGGGGGTGACAGTAGCAACTGAGAGAAGTGGGTTAAGTCTGTGAAGAGCATGGGGTGATCAATTAGTTATGTCTGCAATTAGCACAGGAGGGGGAAGTAATGGCACCAACATCATTCATTTATCTGCCATCCTGGGCTTGTCCAACTCTTCATTTTACACACTGAGGACCAGGGAAGACAAAGGGACTTGCCCAGGCTCACAGCCCAAGTCCACAGCTGGACGGGGCTAAACTCATTTGCCGCTCCATGCTGCCTGCTCGGAATCAAAACAGAATGCTCCCAACGCCATGATTCTGTAGTTTCAGACTACCCTCAGCAAACATGATCACCCACGTCAGCAGCCAGAATGCACCCAGCCAGTCAAATCCTCCACCTGATCCAATTTATCATCATGACTACATTTGAATGCCCTAAAATAATACACACACAATGTGAAACAAAATCATTTACACTCAGAGAGTTCTGTTGAAGGAGATGTCACTGTGACAGAAAGCACCTAGGGTCTGAACCACTGCGCTCTTTATGTAGTATCTCGGGGGCTCTCCGTGGTACAATCTCACATCTGACTCTTGGTAGACACTAGTATGCGTTATTACAAAGCAGATATTTCACTTAGTCTTTATTGAATCGGATGGGATTGAACTGAATTTGGGTTTTCTTGATCTATCTGTTGCTCCCCACCTCTTTCTGGGCCTGTGGTTCCTTATTGTTAAAATAAGGAGACTGCACAAGGTAGCTCTTTAATTCAGTTCTAAGGTTTTGCGATTTTGTAATTCATGTTTACTTTACAAACCAAGGAGAAAGTCTTCTTTTCTTTAGGTGAGAAAATGAAAATTGCCGGACTAGAGACAACATCGCCAGAAGGGTTTTAAATCAGCTTCTTTCACAAAGAGAATTAGTTAGAATTGTTTGTCTCCATTTGGATATCAGCCTTTTACTTTCTGCTCTTCTTAATCAAGTTCATTCATTAGTATTCCCATTCATTCAATGAGGATGTGTTTTCTAGAAAAATTATAGATGCATTTTCCCTTGACCTAGAAATCCCAGTTTTAGGAATTCATCCCCAATTTACACTGGCACAAATAAGATACATGGCCAAGACGATTGAAAACCACCCAATGTCCATCAATAGCGGACTAGCTACAGTACATAGCTATAGCTACGTACAAACTATAGTACAGCCTTACAAAGAAGTGCTATGCAGCTGTGCAAGGAATAAGAAGTGTCTTTACGTCATGATAAAACAGTGAGCTCCAGAAAATTTAAGTGAAAAAACAAGGCACAGACTAACATATATAGTGTGCTCCCTTTTGTGTTGGAAGGAAGAAGAGGAATGAACACACACACATGCATACTTGTGCACATCTGCAATAAGAAACACTGGAAGGATAACGAAAAAGAACTAATATGGGGGTGGCATGGAACAGAACAGAGGAAGCTGAATGGGAGCTTTGACTATAGAATCATATAAAAGTTGCATATATTTTTTTAAAAAATCAATCTCTAAAAACTGAAAACAAATAGAAATGAAGGCACTTAAGAGTATATCAAGTTGCTAATATAATCACAGGGAGAAAAATCTGGAAAGGGTCTTCCCAACACATCTTTACTGTCCAACTGAGGAGGGAGAGAGTCCCCCCTTTCTTTCCCCCCCATAGGGAGAAAAGGTATCTACATACACAGACACACACACACACACACACACACACACACACACATCTTCACAACTCTTTAATTGTGAAAATAGTCAAACCTACAAAAATGCTGAAATGAACAATAAACACCATACATCTTTTACCATTCACTATTTTCCTCATCTGCTTTCCTCTCTTGCTATCTCTCTAAATACATATATGCATATAAATGTATACACACACGAGTATATACACACAGAGACACACACATACATACATGCACACGCACATAATGTCTTGTTTTTGAAACATTTGACATTAACTTATAGACGTTTTAACACTTTACTCCTAAATAGTTCAGGATGCATTTCCTAAAAACGACATCCTCCTATGTCATTGCAGTGTTGTTATCACATTATGAAAATAAACCGTAATTTGGTATCATGTGACGTATGGTCCACATTCAGATTCCTTCGATTTCCCAAAAATGCCCTGCACATTTTTAAAATTCAGGATCCAATCAATATTCATGACTTGCATTTGGTTGTTATTTTTTTAGTCTCTTCATTTAAGAACAACCCTCTCCTTTGTGTTGTTCTTACTATTTTCCACAACATTAACTTCTTTGAAGAATCCAGGCTAGGTGACTTACAGAATGTTCTTACATTTGTCTGATTATCTCCTCGTGGTCAGATTAAAATTTCAACATTTTTGTTTGAAACAGTAAAATTATATTTGCTAGCCTCGTCCTCTGAAAAAAATCTAGACGCAGTGAATCCCAGTCGCAATGAGCATACCTGGCCCCCAGACCTTGGCTTCTAAATATGATTCCCCATCAGGGATGCTTGGAGAAATGGCTGCTTCGAGTCTAGGACAGGTAAAGTATTAAGTGCCCAAGCGAAGGGCAGAAAGGGAAGGAAAGGGGAGAAGGAGGCAGGAGGGGGGAAAGAAAGCATCCAAAAAGGGAATGCCCTTTTGTAGAGAAGAATGTCAGCTTGCTTGTGGAAGGAAAATGAGGATGAGAAATGAGCGTTTGTAACCCCAATGTAATTAACAGTGACTCAGGCAAGGACCACCAATTGGTGCTAAAAATCACTGGGCAAAAGATTGTAGGGTACCAGGATATTTACGTGGTCTCAAAGCCTCACCCCACAGACAACTGAATAATTACTAAGGGGGAAAAGGTATCTTCACAATAATCGTAGCCAACACCACCTTAACCAGGTGATGAAATTGAGCAACAGCAGTAATACTGGTTCAAACATGGGCCTCCTGACGTGATGCATTGGGAGGAATACGGTATAAAAAGTATAGCATTCTAGACAAAACCATTTAAACTGAATCTAATCATGAAGAATCAATCAAGTCCAGATTTGGGATTTGTGGGACCTTTTATACAACAACTGGCTTGGGCTTTTTAAAAAGGTCAATGTCCTGAAAGAAAGAAAAAAAAGTAGGAGGAATGTTTTAGATTAAAAGCGAGTAAGCACATGACAACAAATACAATGCAGGAATAAGAGTCCTTGATCCCTTCTCACTCTCCCACCCACTCCCACAAATAAGTGGCAAAAAGGATGTCTAGGGGACAATTGGGGACATTTGAATATGGACCATATATTAGGTAATATTATTGCATCACTGTTAACTTTTTAGATGTGGTAATTATATTATGGTGATGTAAGAGAATATAATTGTTCTTAGGAGATTCGTGCCGAAATATTTAAGGGTGAAGTGTCATGTTTGCAAACTATTGTCAAGTAGTTCAACAAATAAATGAGTGTGGGGGAGGACAGGGGGCAAGAGAGGGAGAGGAAAACAAACATGGCAAAATGTAAACAACTGATGAATCTAGGTAAAGGGAATATGATATTCATTGTGCTTTCTTTTAACTGTTTTTGCAGGCTTGAAATTTTTCAAAATGCAAGAAAATTTGGAGGAAAGGTAGAAACATAAGTAGAGCAGCAAAACCACTGCATTAAAACAATGTCTGCAATTGATTGGAATACCATCCATTTATATACCATTTAACATACTTTTAAAGATCCATGAATTCATACTGCTACTTACACTAAAGGGAGAGACTGAGAAAGGGAGAACCTCAAAACGAAACAAAAACAAAGATTCCTGGAGCTTCTCCTAAATTCCAGGCCTGGACTCTGGGGTTCCAACTGCCAATGGGAGATGCAGTTGCACACTCACAGAGGAGCTCACAATTTTCATAATTGTGATAATGTCTCACAATTGTGATAATGTCTCACAATTATCAGGCAAACTCAACACTGAACAGGGAATTGAAACTGCAATGGTGTTGCAAGGCAGGGAGAGACAGGTGCTATGGCTGTCTCTGTTGGAGGCAGTGATCTGGCTGTAAAGCCTTCCTAGAAAAGTGATGTTTAAACTGAGAAATGAGGAAAGATCCCTTTTTGCTAGCCTAGGCTTCTGGGTTGGGCCACAGCTGTTTTTCTGTGCTGAGGGTCTGCATACTCATTACTCTAGCAATGGGCCTGGAGTTTCAGACGACACCCAGGAGCCATTGCCTGATGTACACAAAGCCAATGCATCATCTTTGAAGTAACCAGGACACGGCCATGTAACAACTTCTGTGGGAACTTGGGGTGAGAGGGGGAATTTGAGAAAATTATGCTTATATCGGCATTTGGACAGAATCTAAATAGTCATCTAACCTAGGATTGTTTTTCTCAAGTTGAGTGCTTCCTACTTTATACGGCTCAATCTCTTCATCATGGAAATAATAAATTATTTAATCTTCTTAGTAAACAGATTCAAAACAAAAGCCTTCTGTATAATTCAAAACGAAATTAGGCTATGCTCTATTAAAAAAAAAAAAAAAAGGAACCCATATTCATTATAAAACCACCCAGAGTAGAACTCTAAGCCCTGCATGCTTGAAATGCTTAGCATCGTTATTGATTTTCACCGACAACCAGTCCATCTATTTTCTGAGTTCAAAGGAACCATTTATTTTTTATACATAACAAGTTACTGGATGAGTAATAAGTTTAAAAGTGGTGTGTGTGTGTGTGTGTGTGTGTTTGTGTGTGTGCATGTGTGCGTGCGTGCGTGCGTGTGTGTGTGTGCGTGCGTGCGTGCGTGTGATGAGTGAGTCACAAGAACACAGGCCTGCACTGAGAGGGTCACGACAGCCTGGGTCAGCATCTGCTGACAGGCAGGAAGCTCCTTGCCAAGGTGGGCTGGAGAGAGACCCTGGGGACATGGAGAGAGCGTCCAAGGCCTTGGCAGCCCCACTCCTATACCTGAGGTCTGCTCACCGTAGGAAGCATGCTCTCTTTGCATCTTATTTTCCTCATTCTGAAAACAAGCCTAGTTGCGATAATGCCTGCTCTGCCTTGAGGGTTAAATGGGATGTGTGAGAGGCAGCGAACGCACCGAGGGGCTGCCAGCCTGGACTCTGGAGCCACTTCGTCCTGGCAATCCCTTGGCAAGACACTCAACTTCTCTGTGCCTCCGTTTCCTCATCTGTGAAATGAGGAGAACAACAGTATCCAGCTCATAGGGTTGGTGTGCAGAGTAAACGAGTTAATTTACGCGCAATGCTTAGGTACCTGGCTCACGGCAAAGACCACAGAAATGGAGACCAGAAGGATTACAGATTAGTTTTGTAATAGGCCACCAAGATGTGTCCATTCATGATTTCTGAGCACCTGCTCAGCTCCAGGTCCTGTGCAAGGCCCTTGGGGTACAGCCAAGGCTCAGACAAGCAGGGACTGTCCTGAAGGACTTTACAGCGTGGCGGGCAATCTCATGAGAGAACTGTAATATACTGAGAAAGGGCAAAGATGAAATGAGTGAAGAAAATGCTAAGGGAGTGGGTGGGTACCTCCTCCAGCTGGGGAGCAGGGTTGGGGAAGATTAGGGAGGCTTCCTGGAGGAGGTAACACTTGAACCAAATATCAGACAATAAAAAGGACTCAGCCAGAGGAGGAAGAGGACCAGAGAGAGCGTGTTGCACTGGGAACAGCACGGGCAAAGGTCCCAGAGCAGCACAGAGCAGGTTGTATCCCTTAGCACAAGGCAAAGGGACCAGAGAGGGAACTAACAGACATGCTGGCATCACAGCATTGCCATGGCCCAATGCAGGCTGCTTGACCTGTCTGGGGTCACTTCCTTCACCTGTGGAATGGAAGGTTCTCTACCTGGAAAGCCTGGTGGACATTAAAAGACATCAAAGCTGAGAACTTGGCCAAACTTCAAGGCTGTTATCACTATTCTGCATGGAGTTGATTTCTAAGTGGTTAAGTGGCTTAGGGATGGAAAGGGAACCAGGCCCCAGACCCTGAGCTCCTGAATGAGGAGTCATAGGCAGGACCCAAAAGGAAAGGCCATAGGTTTAAGGCAGGTGCTGCTGGCTCTGAATCACAGGGGATACAAGGAATAACGACATGGCATTATCAAGGTCAGATGGCCCACTGACTGGCCCAACCCTTCCCCTTTACAGTAGCCCAGAGAAGGCAAGAGATGCAAAGAGGTTACACAGCTAGTCCCAGGGCCGTGGGAGGTAGACCAGGAGGCTGCCTGCATGCTTGAGTAGGAGTCCTCAGGAGGGAGAAGGAATGTGAAGTATGGCACAGGGAACTGTGTGGGCATCATCTCAGCTCATTTGCCAACGAGCTCAGGGTTAGTGCAGTGCCACTGCCAGGTCACAGATGAGGAGCTGAGACTGGGGGAGATGAAGGAACCTGTCCAGGGTTACCAGTTAACAAGTGTCAGAGTCTGGATATGAACCCAGCCCATCAGAACCCAAGCTCAAGAAAGGCACTGGTATTACCAGAGCATTTACAGGAGAGGATGCTCGGGCTCCGGCAAGGGGAAGCATTTGGCGGGAGGCCACCCATTCGGGAGATGGCCGGGCCAGGGGAGGAAGCCAAGGGCCTTCATGCTGACCCAGTGCTCTTTCCTTTGCTCCTTATTTGGAGCCACGGGTCCCCTCTGTGCACTGCTGGACACGATGGGGTCAGCAGTCTGCTGGCTGAAGGAGACTCCCAGGTCAGCGTGTCAGACCGAGGCCTGAGCCGGACACACTCCATCTGCACCACAGTTTGACACGGACCTTGTGGTCCATCCTGCTGACCGCAGGGATGTCCAGAGTTGGTGAAAACACTGACAGCACCTGTATTTTCACTCTGACACTCCAAAACTGGATTCTGGGACTGAATCAGTAGGTATTTCCCTTAAGCCAAGGGTCTGAACACGCACGTACCCTCAAAACCCTTCCCACTCAGCAGACACACCTGGCCTCCCTTTTAGAGACCCCCAAGTAGTCCTGGGTGAGAGGAGCCTTAGATCAGCACGAATTCAGGGTCAGCGGGTCTAGGGTGGGGCCCAGGCATCTACATTTCCAAAACACTCCCAGGCGCTGCTGCTGGTGTGTGGACCTCACGGCTTTTGAGACTCTCTAGACCAGTGTTTCCCAAACTTACCTGATGATAAGAACCATCCAGGTCACGAGTTAAAAATCAGCTTCCCAGGCTTCGTCCCTGGAGATGCTGATAGTGGACCTGGGGATCAGATTTTTAACCAGGAAACCAGTATCCCACCCCCACTACCTCCACCTGATGAGCCCACCAATTGGGTTCATTTGGGAAACACTGCCTCACCTGGCGCCTGAATCCCTTCTTAGCATCCTCAGCGGGAGATGCCAGTCATGGCCTAAGGTAGGGGTTCCCACCCCTCGGTACAGCAGAAGCCTCCCAGTGCTAACAAGCGCACCAAGGCCCAGGCTCCTAGATGCAGGACAGGGCCTGGGGAGGGTGAGCAGCTGGTTCCCGTGTGCCCGAGACTTTCCCGTCCACGTTTTCCGCTCCACATTTACTTCTACCCCTCACGACAATCCTATGAGGTTGGCATTCTACCCATTTCACATGTTTGTCCCCCCGGAGGGTGTTCCTTTTCTAATGCTGTCTCCAGTTCTTTCCAGACTCAACTTGTAATTCCAGACTCCATTCAATGGAACCTGCGGTCAGGGCGCTTACTAACAGCATCCCTCTCACACGAGTCGCGCGGGTGATTTATTTATTTAGAATGAATTATTTACACTCTGCGCATTCCCAGAAAGGGTTTGAGGTGGTGAAAGACGCATAAACAATGAGACCATTGGAGTTACACGCTGGGAACTGATATTACTTTAGATACCATGGGTCTTGAATTAAAAATAAAGGTCAGAACCTTGAATTGAATCTTTTACCAGCTGGACAGGAAAGATATGAGTTGGGTCCTTGGCAGGAATAGACTGGGAACTGCCATGCTCTTGACAGCCTCATGCCGTCTTTGCCTTTGCTGCTGTGAAAATGCCACCAGAAAAGAGCAGCGTGTGTGCCTCTTACAGCTGCCATAGGCTTCTCTGGCCTGTCTTGCAGGTTCTCTGTTTTAATTTTACTGTTCTGAATCACCTTCCTGGTCTGCGATAGTTCATTTCATCCACATAACTTTGAATCTGGACACAAACAGAGACCTATAAATCATCAAGGAGTTCCCAGGGCCCGGCTGGCATCTCAGGGGGCAAAACCGTCAGTAGTAACAATATGAACCTTACATCTGCAGGGGGCTTACAGTCTGCAACGTGCCTCCCCCTGCTCTACTGTTCCTGTCCTGTCTGGCCCTCTCAAATGGCCCATTTTGCAGATGAGTTCACTGAGGCCAATTTGCCCAAGCCTGTTCTGTCAGTGAGACACAGAGGAGGGACAATTACCCAGAGCTGCTGGATTCCAGGCCTCTGTTCTGGCTACTGCAGCACACCGCCTCTCTGCCATGTCCACCTGTCCTGAGGTGGCAGGGGTGGGCACTGGAATTTGCACTGTTGGGGAGCCTGGGAGAGGATACAGCAGGCACAGGATTTATTGAGTGGGGGAATGAGTAAATAAATAGGAGCATGAGTGAGTGAATGGCTGACAACAGCACGCCTGCCCTGCCCCTCAACAGGTACTGCTGGCCCTGACAGCTCATACTTCCTCTTGCCCATTTGTATCTAAACGAAAAGCTTCCAACTTTTTATCTTACGTGTGACATTCTACCGGCTCTCAGAACCCAGCTTTAGTGTCCCAGGCATCCAACGACACAGCCAGGAAGGCCCATCCATAGCCTCTAGTCCTTGGGGTATCTCCCACCCCTCTCCATAGAGCATGCCCTTAACATCTCTTTTTCTTCCCCTCCCCCACCTTTTTTTCTATGAATCCAGAAGGTGGAAGCATCTCATAGATTATTAAGATGCTAAATGGCCCCTTTGGAGACCAGCGTCAAGAAATGGCTATGGCCAGCCCTGGATTATTGGCCTTCATTCTCTTTCTTCGATAGCAGCCACAGCAAAGTTTCCAACGGTGCCGAATGACACTGCCGCTCCTAAATGGTTTTCAATCAGGTGCACAGCCCGGAACCCACTCCACAGCAAGGGTGTGGCACCACGTGGGTGGGCCTGCTGTTTGACTCACAGGGACTGAATGTCAGACCCTGTGTGGACTTTGAGTGTCTTGCTGAAGAGTTCCCATCCCACCTGATGCCTTAGTTTCAGCGTCCTCAGTGCCAGATTAAACAACCTTTGTTGTTGATGCAAAGCAGGTGAGTTTTAAACGCTTATCACTGTAATCAGAGGCCTGATCTGAGCAGAGGAGCCCTTGTCATTGTAACAGCAGCCACTATTTTATAGTCTATAAAAGTGCTTTCACAAACACACACACACACACACACACACACACACAAAGAAAAGCCTTCACTGATTCTCACAATTGCATGAAACACAGAAGGTTAGTTTGCTATTCCCATTTTCCAGAAGAGAAAAGTGAGGCTGAGAGAGAGAAACTAAGACCATGGTATAGATTAAAAAGCACTTGAGAGTGAGCCATGGGGCTCAACTTTGCTGTTACAGTGAGAATTTGGGCAAGGTCCTACCCACTTTGGGCTTCTATTTCCCAGTCTCTGTAATGGACAGACTGGATCCAATGATGGCTAAGACCTTATCAGCTCTGCCATTCTGATAATCTACCTCAAATTCCACATCCCACAGCTAAGGAAGAATCTTGATTTCTCAGGCAACCTACAGCTTTAATAAGATAATCACTTGAGAAAATCAAGTCCGCTGACAAAATTTCTGTTCCTATGAAACAAATGGCATCCACTGACAGTTTAGAGCAATGCTGGAATTCAGGAAATAGCAAAGGGCCTGATTTGAGAGTTTTCACTGATTTTTTTTTTTTTTTTTTAATGTCAAAACCAAGCATGATTTAGGGTTTTCAGAAATCAAGTCCTAAATGTGCTGGGATACAGTTGCCAACACTTCTACAAATGCAGAGTCAACGTTCTCCCCTCTGCATGCCCTCCTGACCTCCACCCCCTCGCCTGAGCTTCTCCGAGGAGACAGCCCCACCACACAGACTGAAATGTTCCTTCCCAGGAAGGTCCTTGAGGGAGTGCCAAGGCCGGCCGGCAGGCAGGGTGGGCTGCTGAGGGGACGCTTGGGATGGCGCCAGGAGAAATGCATCTACAATTTCATACTAATCTATTGTGGCTGCCTTTTAAAGGACAGGCTCTGCGGGATACGGTTCTTGACGAAATAGTGTTTGCGTTTTCCTGCAAGCAGCCCTTTATCCCTTCAGGAATCTGACTTTATTTTCATCAGATAGACTATTTCTGTCTGTGAGCTGAGGCAGCTTTCATCTCACTCTCAAGAAGGAAGGAGTTTTGTTCCCGTCTCTGAGGAGGTCAAACCCCCTCTTGCCGCAGCTCTTGTACCTTTGCTGGGCCCTGCCTCCCTCTCTTGTTCCAGCTACCCTGCCTCTACCCTTCCCACCCAGCTCTAAATCCTCCAGTTTCTTCTCCAGGCCCACGCTTTCAGAAGGAGAGACTAAGCCTGTGGGAGGTCTGCAGAATGGCTCAAAAAAAGTGCAATGTAGGGTCAGAAGCAAGCCACCTCCAGATCTTTGAGGATAGGATTCTGAGGGGGTCTGAAAAAAATTTCAAAGGAAACCCACTAGTTAAAAAGCATCAGGCCCAGAGATGGGAAATGTAGGCTGATGCCAAGCCAGAGACCATTTCAGGTCTCCCTTAGCTTTTCTTTCACAAGGGGCTATAGAGCCATTGGTTCGAGAGCCATTGAGCCCTTCCAGATGTGTCAGGTTCTGATGATCTGCCCTCATGATTAGGGACCAGCCTGAGGCCTGGAAGGCAGGAACTCCAAAACTCTCTCGGCCAACATTCCCCAGGTACCACTGAGTATCTGAGCCTGGCGGAGAACAGGCCCTGATCTCAGGCAGCTCCAGGCCAGGGTGAGCACAGGCACAGGCAGCAAATGCCCGTGGGAAGGGCATGTGGGTAAGGGAGCACAGGGGAGCGGGAGGGGTGGTTCACAGAGGAAGGCGATCTGCACCAGGAAAGCTGAGCACGTCCCTGCCAGGTGGAGAGACCGGGGGCAGAGGAAACAGCCCGTATGAGGCCAGCGGCAGGAAGGAGCAGGAAGTGGGTGGGTAGAACTGCAAGGTGATGGAGCGCCTTCTTGTCACACCACGGCCTGTGTCCTGGCGGCACTAGGATATTTGCCCCCGCGGCATTTCCTGCTGTCTCCTCCTCAGGGACAGCATACATTGCAGTGCTGTGGATCAGGAGAGCTCGTTAGGAACCGGTGTCTGGGAGAGGAACTGGCCTGAGAGATCACCTGGCCTCGTAAGTCCCCTGGAGCCCACTGCATCTAATCACCTGAGCTGCTGGTACTGACACGCAGTGAGGGTGAGGAAGGGGTCTCCAGTCCTTGATGGGCTTGATAAACCTCTTAACCTGGACCTGCTGGGAGCAGAGCTGGGAATTTGCATTAACAGGAGCACATGCCCAGCCCCCACTAGTGATTCTTACAACATAGTTTGAGACCCACCAGCTTGGTCTATACCTACTCTATGTATCAAGTTGCCCCAACAGCAGGTCTAGCTGAGACCAGAAAACGTGGGGAACCTCGGGCAACAGAGAACTCACTACTTCGCGGCCAGGCAGCCTGATCCATGCTGGATGCCTCCAGCCACAAGGGCTTGCTTGCAGGGAACGCAGACGCATTGTTCTCGCTTGTCCCCACCTACGTCACAGAGAGCCCGCAGTATCTGTCAAGGAGCCCACAGCTCTGAAGGCCAAGACTCCTTCCTCCTCCCAAGCATCCTGCATGTTCTATGGTCTGAACATGCTCAGTCTCTGATGGCCGGACAGGCCCTTCCCAGATGCCGCCCAGCCTACGCCCTGGAGGGTCCTTCCCAGTGTGAGGCCCAGATATGACCCCCCAGTCTGGGCGGGGACGGACAGGTTGGAGAGGGACAGAGCCTGCAGTTAGACCCTGGACTCTAGGAAGGTCCTGGCATCTAGTTGGAGGAGCTCACGTGCCCAGGGGCTAAGTGACTCATGTCACGACTTAAACATCAGCACAGCCACCATGAATCAAGCAGCCTGGCAAAAGCAAAAGTTAAATTTAACAGATTTCAGCGCCAGGATGCATTTTTCACCCCTCTGTTGCTTGCAGCCCTATTTTTGTAGCACCAGGAAACTGCAACAACTGATTACGTATTCCAGGCTGGCTCTGTCCAGCCAGTACTGTTCCCCTAAAGGGCAGTCAGAGCTCCTTTTCAATTACCCAAATTACATGCATTTTCTCATTTGTGAAACTCTGTTTCGGAGCCCAGTTTTGAATAAGTTAAGGGACTCATCGAATCCCCTGAGAGACGGCAGACCCACTCATCTAGCCCTCCACCATCTCTGCGAGTAAGCCTATGCCCTGGAGGGTCCCCAGCCTCCCCAGAGGGGAGGAGGGGTGGAGAGTTCCCAAAGTCTGGTCCATCATAAATGGGGCTGTGTCCCCTGAGAGTGAGGAGAGGCAGAAATCAGGCTCCAGGGCTACTCCCCGTCAGGATCCAGGTCCTGTTCTTACATCCGCCTTGCCCAGCTCCACAGGCTGGGAGAAGGTGGCTCTCCCGTAATTCTGCTCTCCAAACTGACAGGTGCTATCAAGTTCCCAGCCCCTCAGGGTCCCCCACCCAGGCACAGCTGGAGCCCTTGATCCAGCCCAGTGTCTTGTAGCAGACACTTAGGGCAGTGGTGGCCTGTGCGTGAGAATCACCCCAGGAGCCGGTCAACAATGAAGGAGATTCTGTGGAAGTGGCTGACAACCTGCGTTTTCTCCCAAGCCCTCCCTCCCCCTGCCCCATGGTCAAGTTCACACTGACAGAAAGTCTGCCTGGAGGGTTTCAGGCTCCTAGCCTCTCTCCTGAGCTTCGTTCAGTTCAGCACTCAGTGAGGACCTCCTGCGCTAGACACTAGGAACCAGGAGATTAAGAAAACGGGGGCCCCGGCCCACAAGAAGCTTATAGTCTAGTAGGGAAGACCGGGATACAGAACAAACTATTTTCCACAAAATGAAATTCATTTAATAACAGAATAACGGACGCAATATAGGAGCGATGTAAAACCATGTTTCTCAGCCTTCTTTTCACCATCACTCTCCTAAGAAATGTAATTTCTTTTCCTAATTCTGCCCAACTCTTGACATTTTAATACCAGAGATATACTATATACCTGTTTATGTACTGTATGTGTGTCTGCACTTTATACACAAAAAGAGTAAGATGTTTTTTCCCCCTCCCCACAAGAACCAATTTTTGCTCCCTTCGGGGAGATGGCCCCCATTCAAAAGGCATTGTTTAGGAAGGAACATTTCACTTTTGGGGCTGGGGAGGAGAGGAACAAAAGGAAAGGGATCAGGGAAGGCATCACAGAGGAGGTGGTGCCTATCCAGGGTTTTGACGGATGAGCAGCGCTGCCCAGCAGACAAGGGACTCAGCATCAAGTCCTCTCCTGCAGGGCAGCGTGAGCTCTGCCTTCCTCCCAGAGCTGAGTCTCTGTGGCCGCCAGCCTCCAAGATGGACCCTGTGAGGTTCACCTCCCGCTAGAGCTTGCGCAGCCCTCCCCCACACTAGATGAGAGCTCATGTGTAGGATCAATAGGACATGGCCGAAATGATGGCGCGCGACTTCTGAAGCTAGGTCCTAAACAACTTTGTGCTACCTCTGCCTTGGTCTCCTAGATGACCTGCTTTGGGGGAAGCCAGCTGCCCTGCCATTAGGCACGTAAGCAGCCCTATGGAGACACCACAGGGAGAGGCACCCACTTGCCAGCCACATGAGGGGGCCCCACTGGGAGCCGATCCTCCAGTCCCAGTCAAGCCTTCAGATGCTGCCGGCGCTCAGCCTTCAAATCTCCCAGCTGCTTCCCAAGCGTCATGAAGCAGACACAAGCCATTTTGTGGGTCTGAATTCCTGGCCCCCAGAAATAATAAATGATTACTGTTGTTTTAAGCCACTAAAGGTGGGCGTGATCAGTTCCCCAGCAATAAATAACTGAGACAGTCTCCATCTCATAACCCGGTTCCCTATCCTGTCAACTCCGCTAGGCTGGAGGCTCGTGCTGAAGCCAGGTAGCTCTGGCTGGGAAGCCAAGAGTTTTCAACGTTGTGCTTGTTCCTGTAGCCCCATGGAGAATTCCAGACAGTGCCAGTGAGGCTACGAGAGGGTCCGGAAGCTCCCTGGATTCCTCTCTGGGTGAGGATTTTCCAGAGAGCTGGCTCTCTCATCTAGGCCAAATGTCTATCTGCGGATCCGTTGTCCCTCCATCCTTTCCTCCCTCCCTCCACCCTCTGATCATTCGGCAGGCATCTAATAAGGTCTCTGAAGCGTTACGCACCAGGAAAAGCAGGAGTAACTCAAGCCCAGTTCCATCCTCAAGGAGCTCACAGCCCAGCTAAACATGTCCTTGCATCTGCTGAGCCCTAAGAGAGGGGAGGCAGAGGGCCATGGGGGGCAGCTGTGTATATGCTCGCTAGATGTAAAAGGGAAGTGAGAAAAGGAATTTCTAAAAGGGCTACTTTACATCGTGCAGTGAGGAAGGCTTCCTGGAAGAGGCAGCATTGAAACTGGGTCTCTAACAATGGGTAGGGCTGACATACTGGACATGGGGAGAATAGGATGTCTCAGGTGGTGGGAACAGTGTTGCAGGAAAGACCGGGGGTGCTAAGTTTCAGGGTGTCCAACCCAGGAGGGGCAGGCGATGAGGCACGGGTGACAACAACAATGAGACAAGGAACACTCAGTGCTTAGGCTGTGTCAGGAACAGTTGTAATCCCTTTTTAATCATTTAATCCATACAGCAGCCCTATGAGGTCAGTCTCTTCTAACTGAGGCTCAGAATGGCAGCTCAGAATGATGAGCAGGGTGTGTTGTATGCACCTTGACATTCAGGAAAGGACGCTCAAGTGCAGAGAAGTGACTTGCCCAGGGTCTCACGCTATTTGTGGGCACTGCGGAGCCCAAAGGCAGCCTCCCAGGGCACACTGAACCGTGCTGGCTCCCGGGTAAGTGGTTAGATTTGTTCCAGAGCACACAGAGCTGCTTTCCTGGCCTCCTCCCTCGCATCCACCCACATTCAACGTGGCCTGCTTGGGCCACAGCGCATGACTCACTGTTGCCCACGCCCACACACTCCCACCTCCTGCTTTTGCACATCCAGTTTCCTCTGCCAGGTACATTCTCCTCCATGTCCCTAGCTGTCCAACGCGCTCTCCTCCTCAGCTCAGCATGACCTCCCTGAGATTTCCTTGACCCCGGGCTGAGCAGATGGCCCTTCCCGGGGACCTCACCCTCCCTCAGGACACCTCTGCCGTGGCGGGCTCCCTACTCTCCTTTACCCCCAGCACCCCACACAAGCAGGGCCAGACTCAGAGAGGTCCTTAGTCAATGAGAGCAAGTGGAGTGAAATCAGATCCCACTGTGGTCTAGCACCTGCCCTTTTCATTCTCACGCTGACCACCCTGACAGCCCACCCCCCATGCTCCAGCCCCTCTGTCTTCTTTTCTGTTCTCTGAACATGCCAGGCAGGTTCTTTCCCATCACAGGCTCTCTACATTTGTTATTCCACCCATCAACAAAGATGCCCTTCATTCAGCCAGCTCCTTCTCACCGTACAGGTCTCAGCTCAAATGTCATCTCCTTCAAGAGGCCTTTCCTGACTGTCCCAAGGCAGTCACTATTTATCCCATCACTCTGTTTACTTCTGTCAAAGCCCAGTTTCCTTACCACCATTTTATCTCAAGTACCAGACTGCCTGAGTTTAAATCCTGGCTCTATTACTTACGAACCGCCAGTTTGGGGCAAGTTACTTAGCCTCTGTGTGGCTCAGTTTCCTTATCTATAAAATGAGGATGATAATAGTGCCTGCAGCATAGAGCAATTACAAGGATTAAAGGAGTTAATGCACATGTAAGTGCTCAGATCAGTGTCTGGTGTGTAGTAAACCTGACAGACACATTATACAAGTGCTAGTAGCTCTTAGCACTACTACTTAATTGTTTACTTGCTTACTGCTTGCCTTTCTCCTAGAATGTAAGCTCCAAAAGGGTAGGGACCACGTCCATCCTGTTCAGCGTTATATCCCAGTGTCTACCAAAATTCTAGGCACACAGTAAGTTTCCCATTATATTGTTGGATGGATGGATCAAAGAAGTAAAACATGCCCATGGGTCAGCACTCTTCCCAGGTGGTCACAACTTTCTGTACTCTTCTCTCTTGCATTCCAAATAACAGCTAGCACTGGTGAGTTTTGCCTCAACAGACCACAGACTCACTGGTGGAGCATTCTACAATGTATACGTAATATTTGCCAGCGTAGAGTGAATAACTGGCTAGGAGCCCCAGAGAAGGCTTAACCAAGGAGAAAGGCAGTCTTAATGGACAAGAGAATTTCAGTGGGGGAGGGAGGTTTGGTAGGGAGTAGATCAAGGGCCATCTGGTTAAGGGAACAGTGAGAGCAGGGCTCCGAGGCCTGAAGGTCCAGGGTGCATTTGGGGAAAGGTGGATTGTCTGGAGAGACTGAGGCATGGAAGGAGTGGCAGGGACACGAGATGACACTGGGCAGGCAGATTGGCTGGACGTTGATGGCCCTGCGAGTCAGGCTAGGGAGTCACTGAAATATTTCAAACACACAGAGGTGGTTTTAGGGCTATACTTTAGAGACCCACTGTGGTAGCCATGCAAGGACAGGCCAGAAGGTCAGGCCAGGAGGTGGGGACAGTGGGAGGCTATGCAATCACTTAGGAAAGAGTGGGGAGGCCTGAACTGGCCACATGGGAACCATGTTAGTCACGGAACCATTCCTGCGAAATACTGGTTGCCAATCAAAGACAGTACCCCAGCCAAAGGGGGCCCCGACCTTACCTGAACCAGATTCCAGCCTTGGAGGGACTCTGCGATGATGGACGTGACAGATGGACAGACGCCTCCAAACACCATCAAGTGGTTCGGCCCATATTTTATTGCATCGTAGAAGGCTTTCAACCCCTTCGCATTATCACACTGGGGAGCAACACACAGAAAGAGAAGCTCAAATTAGAAAGAGCTTTCCCCAGGGGCGAGAGTCCAACAGTAGATTCACACAAACAAACCTGCCTCCTGAAAAGCCTTCTGGGTTTCAGTTCTCCCATCGTGGGTCCTCTCTTTAAGCCAGCCCTGAGCCCATGCTGCGAGCTCTGTGAAGCGTGATCTGGGTACCCCCTTCCTGGCTGTCCTCCCCCTGGGAGCCCTCTAAATCTAGGACCTCTGGCTCCCACCTAGCTCCCTTCAGAGCACACAGAGGAAAGGGCCCCAAAATGCCTCAGACTGGGGTATCACCCTTCCATAGGCATTTATATTTTCAAAGAAGACGAATCTTACACCCACTACGATGGCTATTATCAAAAAAGCAGAAAATAACAAATATTGGCGAGGATGTGGAAACATTGGAACCCTTGTGCATTGCTGGTGGGAATGTAATATGATACAGCTGCTGCAGAAAACAGTGTGGCACTTCCTCAAAAAGTTAAACAGAATTACTGTATGATCCAGCAGTCCCCCTCTAGGTATACACCCCAGAGAATTGAAAGCAAGGACTCCAACAGATATTTGTACACCCGCAATCATAGCAGCATTATTCATAATAGCCCCAAAGTGGAAACAACTCAAATGTCCACCAACATAGGAATGGGTAAATAAATTGTGGCATATACATACAATCGGCTATTATGTAGCCTTAAAAATTAAGGAAACTTGGATATATGTTACAACGTGGATGAACCTAGAAGACATTATGCTAAGTGAAATAAGCCAGATATTTGCAAAAGGGCAAATATTGCAATTCCACTTATATGAGGTACTTAGAGTGGTCAAACTGATGGAGACAGAAAACAGAATGGTGGTTGCCAGGGGCTGGAAGAGCGGGGAAGGGGAGTTAGTGTTTATTGGGTGATGGAAACATTCTGGACATGGACGGTGGTGATGGCGGCACAACACTGTGAATGGACTTAACGCCACTGACCTGTACACTTAAACATGGTTAAGATGGCATAGTTTATGGTATGCACATTTTATCACAATCAAATAAAAAGGAGGAGGAGATGGAGGAGGAGGAGGAGGAGGAGAAAGAGGTGAATCTAAAGAGAAGAATTCATTCAGCAAACACATGGCAAGCACTGCTCAGTGTTCAGTCTGGGGCTGGATGCTGAGGAAACAGAAGTTGGACACAGCCCCCCGCCAAGGAGCTCACACACTGGAGAGGAAAACGGGCCACTACGACCGATCCCGGTGGCCCACCATGGAAATGAACAAGGACAAATGTGCATGGATGTCGGACATCAGTTACTGCTCACTTCCACCTCCCCACCTCCACCTCTCTCTTCAAGCCTTGGCATCTCTCCCCTGGGCAGAGGCTCCGGGTCCTAACTGGGCTTCTTGTTCCCGCTGGGCCCCAATTAAGCCCATTTGACAACTAGCAGTCTGAGGGGCTTTTGGAAAACATAAATTAGTCCTTCTTACTCTCCTGCTTTCCGTGCACTGAAAACCCAAACTCCTATCAGAATGTAACTCTCAAAAGGTTAAACGCATCATTCTCATGAAAATCGGCAGTGGGTACATGTCATTGTTATATTTAACTCATGAATAAGGGGATCTGCAGGGTGACAAAGTGGATTCAAAAGAAAATTTGAGAGCTAGGAATTTTAATAGTGAATGGAAAAATAAGATTGCTAAATTAGATACAAGCCTGGTTAATGTCCTACAGGGCAATAAAACTATAACCTTTGAAGACAAAAAAGAAAATAATTGAAAACCAGCACATCTTAATCTGTTTCAGAGAACTGTAAGATGTCTGGGCTTTAAATTCCCCTAGTTCATTGACTGTTAAGCACGGCTCTTAGAAAATGCTCTGAGTGTTAGGCTATCTGGTTATATGATAACTCTGTATTATTTACAAGTTTGGTATGATCTTCTTAACCCTCCTTGTTATAATGGATGCCAGAAGTCACCAGGGCAGCTAGCCCTGCCTCTCCCCCTTGTTCGCCAAGTACAGCTTCCCCTGCCTCCTTTCTGTTCCTTGAAATCAAAAGCAATTTCCTTTCTGCCCCTGGCCCTTTGTACTTGCTGTTTTCTCTGCCAGGAGTAATATTCACTTGATTTTCAACATGGCTCACTGCTTCTCATCATTCAGGTCTCAGCAGAGCTGTGACCTCCTCAGTGGAGTGGGCACTGTCTCCTCTTCCCAAAACGGTCCCATCTCCAGTCACTCTCTAATAGGCCACCCTATTGATTGCCCTAACATAGTACCTAAAATTACCTGGAATCATCCCGTCTGTGTTTTGTTTCCCTGCATATTGGCTGACCTCTCCACTAGAATGCAAGGCCCCTGAGGGCAAGGACTTTACTGTGTGCACTGCTGTCTGTCTCGCCAGAGCTTAGCTGGGAGCCTTCGTAAGGGCTGCATAAGGATTTGTTGGACGCCCCAAGGAGCGCGCTGATATTCTCCCAGGACCTTCTTTCTCCCCCTTTTCTACTTCCACATCTCTCTCCTCATTGTTGTCTTCCTTTTCATTCTCTGTCCTCCTTTTTCTTTCTGCTCCCTCTCCCTCCCCCTGAAGTGATTATAATATAGGAGCAGAGTGGGTTAGTATTTCTTGCTCCTTCCTCACTTATTTGAGAGACTTTGGACTGCGACCCATGGTGGGTGCCCATAAGGATAGAAAAATGAGTCCAAAGCAGTTCCTGGCCTCAGGGAGCTCACTGTCTAGTAGAGGCAGTGAGATAGGGGCACGGGTGGCCGTGTCACGTGGTGGGCAGTGCTCAGTGCTGGGGGAGAGGCAGATCCAGGCTATGGGGAGCACGGGGGGTGGGGGGGGGACCAGGAGGGGGTCTGGGGGGGGGCACTTGATACTGAGAGATGAGGGCAAAGTGGCCTGGGCTAAGACAAAGGAGGGATCTGAATGACTGCCTGGGGAGTTTGGATTGTAGCCTGCAAAACTTCAGGAAAGAATTCAGTATTTAAATTTAAATTTAAAATTGGGCAAGTTAATTGTTTTGCCAAGAAAGAAAGAGAGAAAAAGAACAGGAGAGAAAGATGGGAAGGGAAGGGAGGGGAGGAAGAAGGAAGGGAGGAAGGAAGAGAAGAAAGATTAAGTTCTTATTGCTTCTTGGGGTTTTCTCTTAATGGTCCCCGTTCCTTGACGGAAAACAATCCTTTCCACCCTCAGTGGAGCACAAGCCGATATAACAGAGCGGTTCATGTTTTAATTGTTTCTACCATGATTTACTGAATCATTTTCCATTTTAATACATTCTGGTAATGGTTTTAACTTGTTTTCTAATCTGTAGCTAATGACAACGAGAACACAGAGCCACAAGATTCATAATCAAAGTTGCATTAAAATAATATTAGCAACAATGAACTTAATACTTGTTTGCTCAGCAAACATTTCCCCAGCACCTAGTCTGTGCAAGAGTCTGTATTAATAATGACACCCTGGCTTCTCACAAACAGACAACTTCTGAATATGTCAACTCAAAAACCTGAGAATATTTGACAACCAGTATTTGAGTGAGAAGAATCTTCCAATGTTCAAAAATGTTTCTCGGACTCAGTTTTCACCAGGCTGGGTGTGAGGGCCCCCACGAACTTTGCTTCTTGGTCTTACTCTAATGAATACGTTATGTTACATGGCAAAAGGGACTTTGAAGATGTAATTAAGGTTACAAATCAGCTGACTTGAAAGGTGGCCCGATGTCATCACACAAGCTAGCAGAGGGGAAATCAGAGATTCAAAGCACGGGATCAATTCCATGTGCCATGGTTGGCTTGAAGATGACGGGGGATACATGTCAAAGAAATGAGAACCGCAATCATACCATCGCAAGAAGCTGAATTTTGCCAGCAACCTGAATGAGTTGAGCCTGCAGATAAGAACCTCGCCCAGCTGACCTTGATGGTGACCTCGTCAAGCCCCAAGCACAGGACCTAGCGGGGTCACATAGTGCCTCGACTTCTGGCCAATGGACGGTGAAACAATAATATGTGGTTGTGGTTTAAACCACTAGATTTGTGGTAATCTGTTATAGCAGCAATAGAAAACTAATACAGCAAGTAAAATGAGAAAAATAAGAATACTATAGTGAGATCTTCCCTGAAGTTAAATGTGTTCCATATAAATAACTATTCTTAATTTATAGATAAGATCCTTTGTGGTTTGTATGGTGTTGAAATGTTTTTCTGTTATATTAATAAAATTACAGATAGTAAGAGGGTTTTGTTTTTAATGTCCTAACATGGCAAAATAAAAGGTTTTCCACCCTGTGTAAGTTTCTGTTCCATGCCTCCACCCACCCCGTTCCTTTAGCCTTTGCTGGGGTGTGAAATCCAAACAGGGCTGGCCATTGCTAATCTAGCCGGCCCTGTACCCTCATTTTCAGATGCAGACACTGAGGACTGAAGAGGTGAAGGGACTTGTCCACTGTCCTTTCAGGATCAGGGGAGGGATTTCAGCATTCCCAGTTCAGAGTTTTCTCCATCATCTAGAGACGCAGTTCAGTGGGCGGAGGGAAGGCTCAAGCTAGCAGTGTTCTAGCAAGGACCATTCTCCTCAGGATAACGCTGTAAGCCCAGGCCTCCTCCCGATCAGCACTCCTGACCTGAGGCCGGGGAAACAACCTGCGAGGCGCCAGGCACGCTTCCTCTGCTCCCCTGGAGAGCACTTTTGCTGTGAATAACAAAATTAAAATCACATGGACAGATCTGCCCCATTTTCAGTGCTCTCTCCCTCATGCTCATTTCTAACACTGTACCTTCTTACCTGACCTGATTAGTGTCCCAAAGAGATGGACTTCCCAGCTGACCAAAGCTCAGTCTTGGTTGGTGGACCAGTATGGGGGTTTTCAAACTCAGTCCCTAGGATTCAGAAGAGACATTTGGGGGCCAGCAACTCTCCTTGTATCTATTCTATATACAGCATCAAGCTTCCACAGGATACTTAATTTGAAGGAGGATTTCCTTGCTAGTAGCAAAAAACGAAAACCATGAAGGAGACGACCCCATAGGTTCTTGCCTGTGTGTGGTTTTCATATTTAGCCTCAGGAAGGGCAGGTGAGCCTCACACAGGCAAGTCTGGTTGAGACCGTCACTTGAGCGTACACAAGACAGGCCACCACTCCCTGAAAGTTAACCCACCGCACATCAGCTTGCCTGACGATCAATTCCCCAAATCCCTGGGGAAGTTCTTGAAGTTGGAGTTTCCCAAGGGATTCCTTGCAGACATTTCACAAGGATCTGTCCTTCTGGCTCAGGAGGAAGTCCATGTCACCCATACTTCACAGTTCAGTCCTTCCTAAATGATACACTTGGAGATGTTCCTCTAATGCCTGTTGATTACCCTCCTCTTCTTGTGGACCAACACCTGCCTGAGCCAGAGAACTACCGAAGCGTTTCTATCTACACGTAAGGTGTCTGTCCGATGGTGCTTAGTGAGCTCACTGGGCAAAACCATGATTCTGAGAAATTATTTATGGCAAGTTGTCTTGGAGCGATTTGGCTTTTGATGAATTGCTCTTGGAGCCCCTATACGGAGGTTCTTATGCCCTGGAAGAAAGCTAGGAGCTTTATCATGTCCTCATTCTCCCTCACCACCCCCACTAGGAACTCCCCCCCCACTCACTCTAGAGGGTATGGCATGGCCATAACTGACGTGCAGACAAGGAGGCAATTCCATCACGGTTCATATTTCCACGCAATAGTTCAAAGCTTAATGACCCGCCACAGTCTCTGACCTACAGTTTTGCCACTGGACACGGGCTCTGGCACACAGTAGGACCTCCATAACGGTTGCTTCCCCTACCTCCCTTCTTCCCTCTAGTATTTTTCCTCTTTTTCTTTCATTGACTTCACATCTAAGCTCACAGTCACTACCTCCAAACTCCCAGCGGCTTCCCCTTTCCTGGCCAGACGGACGTGTCACAGAGAAATCACAATTGGCACATATAGACTCTTAAAATTCGGCACCAATGAATGGGAATAGATCCAAAGGCTATGAAAAATCAATTTTTTAAAATGAAAAAGTGGGACTCTAGAATAAAATCCATTTTCATTTAAATCCCATTTTTAAGGAGTAAAAATACTTTTTTGACTTAAAAATTTTAAAGAAAATGTTGCTGAGAGTTAAAGATGTAAAAATGCCAAGAAAATGTCCAAGTTAATAACGACCAGTTTGAAACTGGGAATCACTCCATGCAGAATTTCAGAATTGAAGGAGAATTTAAAAGCTAAAGTGTCCAACCTGCCCCCGACACAATGTCCCCTCTATGCATCTCACTCCAGGAGCAGTCAGCGTCTGCTCACATCCCTCCCGTGGCAGGTGTCTCACTCCCTCACTAATTCATCATTGGCGAGCTCTGCCAAGTGTGAGAAAGTTCTTGTTTGGGTCTTGAAATCGCCCTTCCTTTTATATCCCCCATTCCATATTCTCATTCTAGAGCAGAGTTCAGCAAACTTTTCCCCTAAAGGGCCAGACAGTAAATATTTTAGGCTTTTGTGAGCCATATGGTCTCTTGCAACTTCTCAACCCTTTGTAGCACAAAGGCATCCATTCGTTTATACATAAATGAATAAGTATGGCTGTGTTCCAATAAAATTTTTTTTACAAAAACAGGCAGCAAATTTGAGCCATAGGCCACAGGTTGCCCACACTTGGTCTAGAACCTCATAAAACACTTACCATCCTCCCTTCTCATGAAAGATCTTCAGATACCTGAACTCAGCCAGCCTGACTTCAAGAGATGTCTTCAGACTAAACTACCCTTAGCTCTTCCTTCTAATCATCCCCATATGATATGGCTTCACACCCTCTCATCTGTGGGCCATTCTCTGGAAAGGCTCCAGAGGACAGATATTTCTGTGACATAGCCACAAATACCTCTATCTGCCTCATACAGAAAAGTTACATTAACCAACATGCATTGTGCACTCACTATGTGTTAGTCACTGTGCCCAGAACTTCACGTAAATTATCCTATTCATGCTTCACAACATTATTATATAGTGGGCATTATTATTATTTCCATTTTACAGATAAGGAAACTGAGGTTCAGAGAAGTTAAATAACTTGTCCAAGGTCACGTAAATGGGACGATTCAATCCCAGGCAGAGTACTGTTTTATATTAAATATTTCATTCATATAAAACAGTCCTCCATATACCTATAACTTATATAAGGTATGAAAAAATAGTAATATGAGTATACAGGATACCCAACACCCAGCTTACATTGAAGCCCCTGTGTGCCCACCCTGCAAATACCCCTTTTCCAACCAAGGGGGGGACCCTAGTCTCAATTTTGTGTTTATCCGTCCTTGCTTCTCTTTACTGCTTTATTACATGTATATGTTTCCTAAACACAATATCCCTTCATTTCACTTGTTTTTAAATGTATGTATAAGTGACTCATGCTGTATGTCTTGCCTGAAAGTTGCCTTTATGGCTTCATATTATGTTTGGGAGATTTTTGTGGCTGGATATAACTGTATTTCACTCATGTTCACAGTTGTGTAGTATTCCATCGTATGAATATGCCACAGTTTTTGTTTTGTTCATTCCCCTGCTGATGGACACTTGGGTAGTTTCCAGTGTTTTGCTGGGTTGCTGCTGTGAGCAAGACAGTTGAACATTTCTGTACGTGTCTCCCAGCACGCACATTCAGAGCTTCTCTGGAGCATAAGCCAGGAAATGGAATCATTGAAGCGCAGAGTTTCCCACACTTTCTCAAAGTGGTTTTCTCCATTTACACTTCCACCAGCAGTGTTTAAGAGATTCCACATCCTAACCAACTTTAATTTTTGCCAATCTGGTATTTATTAATAACACGTCATTTCAATTTCTGTGCCCTTGGTTATTAAAGAGAATGAGCCATCTTCTCATATGTTTATAGTCTGTTTCTGTTTCCTCTTTTGCACTGGTGACTTTGCCCATTTTTCTGCTGGGTTGTTTGTCTTTCCCTCATTGATTTGTTCAGAGCACATCTAGCCACAATGTGAAACTGAATGAAATGATCACCCCCCATCAATTCCCCCTGACACACACATTCTGAGCATAGATTTCTATTAATGCAGCCTCAGACTGCATGCCTTCTATTCCGCACTCACAGAGCTTCCTGTCAGTAAAAACTGCTAAATCAACAAGCATAATCTTAGTAACAAAACACCTATGAACCTTTGTTGGGAAGGAAAAAAAAAAGAAAGAAAGAAACTACTTTATGGTAAAATCTAGCCAGCCAAAAGATGAATCTAAATGTCGATCTCAGGAATGGAGGGCTTGTGATGAAAAGGAGTGATTGTGACTGCTGGGCCCATTTAATATGAAACAACCAGCAATGTGAAGATAATGTAACATAAAATCCACAAGGTGGAGGAGGGAAAAGGAGATGTAAAACGGCTAATTTCCTCTTCTTCCACAGAAGGGCTTTAATCGATACCATCTAAAATTGAAAACTGGAGTTTAAAAGCCAGGATTCTAACCTCACTGCTTTTCATAATCTTTTATTACCCTTAGATAGTTCAGAAACAAATATTTTCTGTAGTGAAGGCAAAATTGCTGAATGTTGAGCAATTCCTTCTGCTTTACTTTTCCTTCTTTTCTTCTGTTACATTCAAATAAATAAAATTTAAGATCAATTTTAAATAGCATGTAGTAACGGCCTTATTTTATACAATTATTTCTGTCCATTTCTCTACGTATATGCATAAAAAAATATCTGGAATAAGAGTCATCGAATGTTAAAGATGGTGAGATTTTGAGGGATTTTTTTTCCACTCTCTTCTTCGTACCTAGTTGTTTTACTTGAAATTTCTTTAAGGCACATATTGCTTTTATAAAGACAGAAAGCCATTTTTAAACTGGTAGGCTTTTCACACCCAGGATGTGTTCTCAACCATTTGTCTCCCTCTTTGTGTTCTTCTGTGGTTGACTTTCTGAGTCAAAGAACAAGATTTTACATTTATTATTGCTAATTTTATCTTTAAAAATTAGCCCGGCACCATGGCCACCTAAATTAAACAGATACTGTAGTTCTTCCATTGAAATTCACTAATTAAAACATCTTCTGAGCATCTACTAAGTACTAGGAGAAACAAGTAAGCCCCTGTGATATATACAAATTTCTTGAAAAGAGTAGCTACTCAAGAAATGTTTACTGACAAATTAAATTTGGAAATAGGAGTAGTAATAATAACATAGTAACCCCTTATATAGCATTTATTTAGGCCAGACACTATTCTAATTTATTTATATCTATATATTAACTCAAACTTCACAACAATCCTATGAAGCATGTCCTATTATTATCCATATTTTAATAGATGAAGAAACCGAGGGTCAGAAAGGTGAGTAATTTGAGTAAGGGGCACAACTGGGATTCAAATCCAGAGAGTCAGGCTCCAGAGCCCATGCTGTAATATCTGTGTGTTCTGTTCTTCTCCCTGGGCCCACAGAGAGACTACATTTCCCAGCTTCCCTTGCAACGAGGCGTGACCTCTGAGTTCTGAACCATGGAATGCCAGCAAAGGTGATGTGCAGTACGGCCACGACTGGCGTATAGAACCATTCCATGTGCTCCGTGCTCTCTTTTCCATCCACAGTGTGAGTGGGAAACTCCAAGGACCTAGAAGCAGTGGAGCTTCCCCAACCCTGAATCCCTGTGGCCCTCACGGAGGAGGCACCACTGCTTCGAAAGAAACTGTCTGCGAAGAGAGCAGCCTCACAAAGCTGACAGCCTCAGGGAAACAGTGCCTTTGGGCAGTGCCTCACTCTTCCCAGGCAGCCCCAACCCTTGACCCAGTGCAGCTGTGGCACAGGGGCTCACCATTTCCGGCCAGCACAAGACTCACCCATTAGGAATCTTTGAGCCCCTTTGGTCTGGCTGAGACTTCCTGAGAGATGCACCACGGCCCGAGTCGCTTCCTACCCAGGCCTCCTTCCTTCCCCCGATCCTTTCACAGAGGTCACATCCACCCCACAGTCTGAAGACTTGCTCTGACTTCCTCTGATCCCTTTCTTTCACAGACATTCCTCCCAGGGCGCCTCTCACTCTGTCTGGGTATCTGCTTCCCAGAGGACCCAACCACACACCCCTCTGACCTGCACTTGACTATGACATGAGCAAAGAAATAGCCTTAATATATGAAAGCACTGGACTATAGGGGTGTTTGTTACTGCAATTAGATGGCGTGGAGTAATAAACATTCTTAATTACCCGCTGTAAAACTTTTGAAATATAAGAAATCAAAACACTTGGGAAACTATTAGAGAAAGATGAAAAGAGTTTAAAGAGAGACAAAAAAGATTATGGGAAAAGGTAGAAAGTATGCTATACGTGTAAAATTTTTTCCCCTATCATTTAGGACACTGACGTCAAAGCAGAAGGGACATAGCCAGATATAACTCAGATTTGCTGCACTCGGCTGTCTTTGTTTCCTCTGTCCCCATGCTAAGCAAAGGGCTTGGCTCCAGACAGGTGTTTAATACATACTGGCTGGACGAAATTACTGCTGCCTGGCAGATACAGCCCCTGCTGGTGGATACAGCCTAAAATAAAAGTAGTCATATCCGCATTTCAGTCCCAAAGAGCTTATTAACTTCAGCCATCTTGAGTTTTTCACACCCTTTCCCCAGGGTGATGGACAGACCATCTGCTTCTAAAAGTCTCCAGAGAGCCAGACTGTCCATTCTGGATACTGAGAAAAACTGGCATTTCTGTTTTCTCCCTGAGCTGTCACGCTGAATTCTTGGCTGGCTGCAGACTATGTTATTTGAGGATGATGGAGCCATACCACACATCTCTGCTCTGCACCAGTAAACCCAATTACCCAATTTACAAAATGTTTTTCAGAGACTGGTAGATACAAACTGCGTTTCCTAATGAGCTGTCAATAAATCCCCCCGCACATGCAGGTGTGACATTTTTAAAAGTCAGGGTCACAAACATAAATCGCATGAGTGCTGCCTGTGGAGGTGGGGTGCTCTTTTCCTCAGGTTTGCACAAATATTATAAGTTGCCAGCCCTTTCCCTAGGGATGGGGGCCCCAGTCACCTGCTGAGCAGGGACAGCACTGTGGCTACATGTCACCCAGCAATCTCCATTCCTTTCTACTCCACATATGTACCTGCATCGTTCTGAGAGGCGCACTGGTTCAACATTTGCTGAGGGCCTGGGCTAGGTACAGGGGTGTCAGATGGGTGAGACACGGTCCCCGCCCTCAGGGGACTTACCACCCAGAGGAGATGAAAGATATAGAAATAATTTAGCGAAACATGGTACCAGGTGTCATGGAGGTTTGGATCAGGAGTTACAGATCTCCTGTTCATTCCACTAACACTCACAGGGGTGATTAAAAGCCAGATCCAGGGGTAGGTGCTGGGGACATAGGGACGGTTAGGTATGGTGTCGGCCACCAGGGATCTATCATTTTATGGGGGAAAGAGAAGACTGAAAGAAAAAGTAGAACACAAGGCAAGATAAAAGTGGGAACTATGGTAGAGATACAGTCATGCAAACAGGAAGGAATGTTCAAATCACACTGAGATACTCTGCCAAGGCTTCCTGGAGAAGGTGGCACTCGAGCTGAGCCTTGAAAGATGAGGCAGAGAGGAGGTGGCAGGAGGGCATGCCAGGCAGAGAGGCCGGCACGAGCACGGGCTCAGACATGGAACGTGCGGGGCACGCAGGAGGAACGGAGCACCGCTGTGTGGCAGGAGCGCAGGGTGGAGAAAGGGTGTGGCAGGAGGAGGGATGGGTGGGGTCAGACTGGCTTGAGCAGCCCCCTGGGGAACCGTGAACATCGGGCAGGTGTGGTTTTGTTCTTCAGGCAGCAAGAGTCACTGCAGAGCTTTAATGGGGAGTGCCAAGATGGAAACTGCTTTACACAGATGCCTCCAGCAGTCCGTGGAGAGAAGGAGGCTTCATGGGGGACAAGGGGGCCAGCTGGGAGATGGGGGCAATGGGCCAGGTGTGAGGCTTCATGGGCCGCTCCCCTGGCCCAGAACCCCTGGGAAGGACGTGAGTCCACAGTGGAGCTCACCTCTCAGGGCCCCATTAACTAACAGGCTCTGAGGCTTGATGCCAACGGGACACAGTAAATGGGTCACCTCCATGGCCTCCTGAATGGGAGGAAGACCAAGACCAAAGAGAGAATAAAGCCAGCTACGTGTAGGTGGCAGGTTACCTACAAATGACTGCCACAGTTCATCTCTCAAATCCCTTCCTGCCCGAACAGTCTGTGGTTTGGTTTATGCTCCAGGCAAGATTTTAGTTCAACTTAAACATATCAGTTAACATTTCCTTAACACTGACCTATGTGCCAGGCACTATGCTAGAATCTTTACATGCATTATCTCATTTACTATTCATAATGCATCTCATGTAATATTCACAGGGACCCTAGGAGGTGGACACCATTATTATCCCTCATTTAACAGAGGGGGAAACAGAAGTTCAGGGAGCTTACCTGACAAGCTCAAGGTCACAGGACTAGTAAGAAGCCAGGACTAAAACCATTCCATCACACTCCAAACCCTAAGTCTGTCTCTTACAATCTGAGCTGTCTAGAGATGGGTAAAATGCCTTGTAAAGCAGTGAGCTGCCTGTCACTGTGAGCTTTCCTACAGAAGCCTGCAGGAGGATATTGTAGCAAGAATTATTTTACCAAGCAAAGGAATAGACTCGAATCCTGAAATTGTACGAGGAGACCGGAAAAGTGGGTTCAGTCTTGGGAACAGCAAGTGGTTCTCTGGGGTGGGACACCGGGGTGGGTGAAAGGGAGAAATGAGAAGTGAGATTGGAAAGGGAGGTTGGGGCAGCCTTTCGTGGGTCCTGAGCACCAGTTCAAGGGGTTGTACCTTATTTGGGGGCCCTGAGGAGTTTTTGTTTTGATTGGGTTGTTTTAAACCATTTTAACCATTTTTTAAGTATACGATTCAGTGGCATTCCATGCATTCACAATGTTGTGTCCCCATCACCACTATCTACACATATTTCCAAACTTTGTCATCATCCCAAACAGAAAACTGCTGTACCTATTACACCCTGGGGAGGTCTCAAAAGGGCTTAAACCTGATAATGACATCATCAGAGCTGAGACGGTGATGACACCTTCAGGCTGAGATGGACAACGTTGGCCGCCACTTGAAGGACGTTATTAGAGGGAAGACAGGCTGGGCGAGGGGATGGGTGACGACACCAGTGCAGGGGCCCAGGTGGGAGACAGTAGGAGCCAAAGGCAGGGCAGCAAGAGGGGCAGAGGGGCGTGGTCAGATTCAGAACAAGAGGAAGGGAAACTGCAGAGGGAGAGGGGAGTCTTAGCTTCCCCCAAGGGCCCTGTGAGTCCTGGGCCACCGGGAACTGAGGTGGAGAAGCCAGGAGGGGACTTGGGGCCAAGTCCAGCACTGAATTGGACGCAGGTGAGGTGCTGGCTGGAAGCCCACTCCATTGTTTCCCTGGGGAGCCACATCTCCAAATCCGACAGTACTTCCTGGGACACGGGCCAGAGTTGTCCCCATGGCTCCCCCAGAGGTCTGTGGCCTGTTTGGAGATGAACGGTGATTGCAGGCATGGATGGGCTCATCACCGCCATGGGCTGCAGGCACACGCATTACTCCATCAGCAGCGACTCAGCTGGAGTTAATTACGTGCCTTTCTTGTCCTCCAGCGGGGGACATGGCGGTCACTCCCTTGCCTGATGGATGAGGGCTGGGCTACTGCCACACATCACACTGACCAGTGTACTCAGCTCAGGGGAACTTCCAATTCCTCACTGCTGTCACAAATCCTCCCACCTCTCTGCAGCTGAGCTGTTGCAGGCACCTCTCTTCAGAGGCCCTTTCAAAAGGCGATATCCCCAATACCCGCCCACTGCAGGCCTGCTGCCCCAGCTCCCAGCCCCAGGCCACCTGATCCCACAGGCACAATGCTGGCCTCCTTTGGAAGTTGACTCCAGGGGTCCTAGCGGCACAGGCAACTTGGGCATAGCTGTTTCCCCATCTCAACACCCTATTCTCATACCCAGCTCTTCCACGTATGAAGTCCTAACGTGTCTTCCCAGGTCTGTAGCCCCAGGACTGAGTTCTTGCCTGTCTTCCACCCCCACCCACAAATACACACTGGCTGAGAGCCTGCTAAGTGGTCCCCAAGCCCATCCATCAGGTACTGCCCAGACAACGGGGAGGGCTGCCCCCGGACCCTGGAGGATGTGAAGCTCCCCCTGCCTGGAAAAAGGGGCAGAGAGGTTTCAGTTTGAAGCCTCGCTCGAGATGGACCAGAAAACAGATAGTACCAAGTGCTGAGAAGGGAACAGGAGGTTCCGGGAAGCGGAATTCTTTTGAAGACCCATAGAAGAAGTGCTGGTTGGGGATGGGGGTGGGGTGGCCCCAGGAGGAGGGTTCATTTCAGGGGGGTATCTCAGGGCAGGCTCCTGTGAATTTTAAGCCGGCAGTTTGGGACCAGTGCATTTAGGAATGTGATCCATCCTGGGTAATCTCCTTTACAGGACCCCTTGGCCATGAGGCTGGCAAAGCTCCAGGAGCAGAAGCTTTTGGGAAGCCAGGGTTGGTGCAGACCCTAGATGGCAGCCAATCCCAACCCTGGTAGGGGGCTCACATCCTGGACCTCCCTTCTTTGTAAAATAGTAAAGCAATGCTGAGAAGGCGAAAGCATGAGAGGACGCCTGCTCAGACGCAGGGTCAAAATAAGATGCCTGTGGCCTCCACACCAACCCCTCCCCAGGACTCTGCTCCAAAAACACCTGGCATGGCCTCCTGGGCCCTTTCCCAGGTGGAGGGCAAAGAAAAATTACCTTCATAAATCCCACAAACAGAATAGGAGGATTTTTCAGGGTTTATTCATGTTCATGCAGAAAAAAAACATGATTATTTTTTCCATGAGTAGTCATCTTATTGTGAAATTATTATTATTATTACAATTATTATTATGTTTAACAGATCCTTCCCGAGCTTAGAAAAAATTATTTGAATGCAGTTGTTCTTGAAATTTTTTTAAAAAGAACAAGCAGGAAATGAAATAAGGCAGATAAAAAAGGACAAATATTCATTTTATGAGGTCAACATTACCCTGATACCAAAACCTGGTAAGGACAGCACAAAAAAAGAAAACTACAGACCAATATCTCTGATGAATACCGATGCAAAAATCCTAAATAAAATTCTAGCAAATCGAATACAACAATGCATTAAAAAGATTATTCATCACGACCAAGTGGGGTTCATCCCCGGGGCACAAGGATGGTTCAACATCCGCAAATCCATCAATGTGATACATCACATAAACAAAATAAAGGACAAAAATCGTATGATTATATCAATTGATGCAGAAAAAGCATTTGACAAGATACAACATCCATTTATGATTAAAACACTTAATAAAATAGGTATAGAAGGAAAATACCTTAACATAATAAAGGCCATATATGACAAGCCCTCTGCTAATCTTATAATTAATGGTGAAAAACTGAAGCCATTTGCTCTACGTTCAGGAACACGACAGGGCTGTCCCCTATCACCTCTGCTTTTCAACATAGTGTTGGAAGTCCTTGCCAGAGCAATCAGGCAAGAGAAAGAAATAAAAGGCATCCAAATTGGGAATGAAGAAGTTAAATTATCACTCTTTGCAGATGACATAATGCTATATATAGAAAACCCTAAAGACTCCACCAAAAAGCTATTAGAAATAATCAACGAATACAGTAAAGTTGCTGGCTACAAAATCAACGCACAAAAGTCCATTGCCTTTCTATATACTAACAATGAAATCTCAGAAAAAGAAATACAAAAAACAATTCCTTTTGCAATTGCAGCAAAAAGAATAAAATACCTAGGAATAAACTTAACCAAGGACGTGAAAGACCTATATGCTGAAAACTGTAAGACATTTTTGAAAGAAATTGAAGAAGACACAAAGAAATGGAAAGACATTCCGTGCTCATGGATTGGAAGAATCAACAGAGTTAAAATGGCCATATTACCCAAAGCAATATACAAATTTTATGCAATCCCCATCAAAATCCCAATGGCATATTTTAAAGAAATAGAACAAAAAATCAGATTTGTTTGGAACCACAAAAGACCCCCAAAAATAGATTTGTTTGGAACCACAAAAGACCCCGAACAGCCAAAGCAATCTTAAGAAAAAAGAACAATAATGGAGGTGTCACACTTCCTGACTTTGGCTTGTACTACAAGGCATGGTATTGGCAGAAAAACAGACACATAGACCAATGGAATAGAATTGAGAACCCAGAAATAAAACCACATAAATATGGACAGATAATTTTTGACAAAGAAGCTAAAAACATACAATGGAGCAAAGACAGCCTCTTCAATAAATGGTGCTGGGAGAATTGGATAGCCACGTGCAAAAGAATGAAACTGGACTGCTATTTGTCACCATGTACCAAAGTTAATTCAAAATGGATCAAAGACTTAAGCATAAGACCTGACACAATAAACTGCATAGAAGAAAACATAGGTACTAAACTTATGGACCTTGGGTTCAAGGAGCATTTTATGAATTAGACTCCAAAGGCAATGGAAGTAAAAGCTAAAATAAACGAATGGGACTATATGAAACTTAAAAGCTTCTGCACAGCAAATGAAACCATCGACAAAATAAAGAGGCCACCAACTGAATGGGAGAAGATTTTTGCAAACAGTGCCTCCGATAAGGGACTAATATCCAGAATATACAAGGAACTCATGCAACTCAACAACAAAAAAACAAACAACCCAATTGAAAAATGAGCAGAGGACTTGAAGAGACATTTCTCCAAAGAGGACATACAAATGGCAAATAGACATATGAAAAAATGCTCAACATCACTAATCATCAGAGAAATGCAAATCAAAACCACAATGAGATATCACCTCACCCCAGTCAGAATGGCTATCATCAACAAGACAAATAGTAACAAGTGTTGGAGAGGCTGTGGAGAAAAAGGAACCCTCATATACTGTTGGTGGGAATGCAGACTGGTGCAGCCGTTATGGAAGGCAGTGTGGAGGTTCCTCAAAAAATTACGAATAGAATTGCCACATGACCCAGCAATCCCTCTCCTGGGTATCTACCCAAAAAATCTGAAAACATTTAGAGATAAAGACACGTGTGCTCCAATGTTCATTGCAGCTTTGTTTACGGTGGCCAAGACATGGAAACAACCAAAATGTCCTTCGATAGATGACTGGATAAAGAAGTTGTGGTATATATACACAATGGAATACTATTCGGCAGTAAGAAAAGATGATATAGGAACATTTGTGACAACATGGATGGATCTTGAGAGTGTAATGCTGAGCGAAATAAGTCAGACAGAAAAAGCAGAGAACCATGTGATTTCACTGATATGTGGTATATAAACCAAAAACAACAAAAGAACAAGACAAACAAATGAGAAACAGAAACTCATAGACACAGACAATAGTTTAGTGGTTGCCAGAGGGTAAGGGGGGTGGGGGGTGGGGGGTGGGAGATGAGGGTAAGGGAGATCGAATATATGGTGATGGAAGGAGAACTGACTCTGGGTGATGAACACACAATGGGATTTATAAATGATGTAATACAGAATTGTATACCTGAAATCTATGTAATTTTACTAACAATTGTCACCCCAATAAATTTAATTTAAAAAAAAGGACAAATATTGCATGATTCACTTAAACAAGGCACCTAGAGTAGTCAAATTCATAGGAACAGAAAGTAGAATAGTGGTTTCCAGGGGCTGGGGGTGTTGAGGAATTATTTTTAATGGATACAGAGTTTCAGTTTGGGAAGATGAAAAAGTTCTGGAGATGGATGGTGGTGGTGGTTTTACAGTAATGTGAATGTACTAAATGCTACCGAACTGTACACTTAAAAAATGGCTAAAATGGTCAACTTGGTGTTATGTATATTTTACCACAATTTGAAAAAAAACAAGCACGAAGGTAATATTTTTCTCGGGACAGGTGTCACGGCCTCCTTGGGCCTCAGATCCCTCATTGGTAAAATGGGAGAGAAATCCATCCTTTCTATACTTTGAGCCTCGGTATGGAGAGAGAACCCATACCTTTGTGCTCTGCCAGGCCAGGAAAACGTTTTTCAAATGACACTTTACAAAGAAACTAAAAAGAAATCACAATGAAACTAAATAATGACTACACAGAAGCACGGAATGGTCTTGTGTCTGGAGGGCAGATTTTGTGCAGGCAGGAGGCTGGAGGCTTCTAAGTCCAGCTCCCCTCTGCCCTCTATTTGTGAGGAAACTGAAGTGGAAAGAAGAGACAGAAGTTGCCCAGGGCACACAGCAAGTCACTGCAGGAGCTGGGGCAGACCCTCCTGCCCCAGACCCTATGCTCCTCTCACCCAGCAACAGGCCCCCACCTCCTTAGACCACATGTGGCTTCTGTCACCATAGTCGTGTCCACACCCTTTGTGCTTGGTCAAGCCCAGTGTACCTTGCTTCCTCCTGGAAGCCTCTGCTCGGTGAGATGCCCTTTCTTTGGGCTAAGCCAGCACCCTCTGGGGTGGAATGGCCAAGGGCAGGCCCTGGAGTGTGGCTTTCTAAGGACCGGGCTACATCCTCTACCTCTGCAGCATAGTGGTCAAGGGTCTGAACCTAGAGCCAGGTGGCTGGGTTAAAATCTCCCACTGGATAGCCGACTGACCTTGGGCCAATTCTTTAGCCTTTCTGTGCATCCATCTCCACCTCCATGACAGGGATAATAACAGTACCTACTGCATACAGCTGGTGTGATGGTTAAATGAGTTAATTCAAAGCTCTAGGAAGAGTGCCTGGTACCTAGTGAACACCCGATAAATGTTAGCTACTAGATTTACTCTCTTCAGGGGCCCCACTGCTCCCGCATGCATGAGGCACCCTGGGAATGCTTGCTGACCACCACCACCCCGACACACACTGGAGGTATGAAAGAAGTCTGGCAGCCTTAGGGGTGGGCACTGACTTATGAGTTCCCTTCTTGGGCTTCACGTTAAACAACAATGGAGAACCCAGGGCAGTGCCACACGGGGAGAAATCCTCACAAGTCACCCCACTTTTATACCTCTTCAAGCCTGGTCTAGCCCCAGCCCTGCCATGTAAGAAGCAGGTGGTACGGTCACGACAAACACCATATGGGGACCCGCCCCTCTCTACTTCAAGCCAATCTGTTGACATCACAACTGGACTTCCCGACCCTGTGCCCAGTCTCCATCCTCGCACTTGTGTTCTGCCAGGCATATCCTCCACTGGCCGCCTCCCAGGATGGAGGAGAATCTTCACAGACTCTGTCAAGACGCTTCCCCTAAAGAGCAGCAGATGGGACATCACACCAGGCATCCCTGCTCATGATGGCACTGGAACTGGCAGCTCTGCTCACCAAAGCCCAAACGTGGGGCTTATGCAAGTACCACAGAGGGAGGGGTGGCCCCCATACCGAGCCTCGCTAGGAAACCTCGGGCTGACTTGCCTTCCCCAAGCAGGAGTGATGAGGGCCCACACCCATGCTATGCTTGGTCCCCAGATACGCATACTTTAGGAGATGGAAGGTCAGGAAGGGCTTGTAGAGGTCCTTTGAGCTGAGTGCTGCTTTCTACTGTTGGGGAACACAAGGGGGTGATCACACAGATCCCCAACTCCTACTGGCCCAGGATTCCCCCATCCACCAAGATTCCACTCATGTTGCTCTAAAACAGATGAAAGAATGTGCTGGATTCTCCCTCATAACAACAGAGCACACAGAATTTTATTTTTAAACCAGGAACTTTGTGAACACAAACGTGCCAGGGACAAGACTCATGAACGGAGTGCCCACCAGGGCAGCAATACCAACAACGGAAATAATAACAGCTCTCAACTCAGGAAGCTCACTGTGCGTGAGGCAATTCCTATACTCTTCACACACATCCTCTCAAGTACCTACATGTTCACAGCATCCCCACTTACAGGCTTGGAAACAGAGACTCAGAGAGGATAATAACCAACTCAAGGACACACAGAAGAGGAGCTGGGCTTGGAGCCAGCCTGTCTCAGCACTTACCCATGACCTCATAGAGCCAGGGGGCACCAAAGACAAAGTGGCAGCACTTCCCTGAGTCACCTGGGGTGATGGCACAGGCAAGGAAAGTTCCAGCAAGTTGCTCAGAGAGGTGAGGAGGAATAAAACCATGCAAGAAGAAGGGGAGGGCACATGACTGGGGAGAGTAGGAAAGTATAACCGTTTATATATAGCTTTAAGAGCCAGGCACTAAACTAGGCACTTTTTATTGCTATCTGCATCTTGCTTAAGGATTTTTTGGGGGTAGAGGGTAAGGGACCAGGACTAAAAAGAGTGGAAGTGGCATCTTAGAGGAAAAGCCTTTCGAATTGGAAGGGAGACAGGTCTGTCTTAATTTTCCACAGCTCAGGAAACGCATCACCTACTTGACAGGTACAAAGCAGGCAATATTCCATCCTGATACCACACCCTCACTAAATTCTCCACGTTCTCTGGAAACAGAATGAATGTAAAATTACAGGGGGAGATGTATTGTTAACATGGTGCATGATAGAAGACAACAAAGGAATTTTATGGAGGGGCCGGCTGATGCAGTCAGCTGAAATAAATAAATTAAAACGTGCCACTGTTGTCTCTTTGTGTATGTTAGTTTTAATTGCCGTTTACTGAAAAACCACAACTTCACACGTGCAAAAAGAAAAAACATCCCCAAGCTTGTGCGTCACCCGTCTCTGTGTAACAGACCTGCCTCGAATAGGGGCGGCGGACTTTCCTGCTCAGCGCTGGTGGCACTGCCCAGCCAGGGGCGTGGACACAGCTGACATTCAAGGGCCTTGAATGGTTTGCCACATGGCTGGTAGAGGCGTGGGCCTGCAAGCTCATCCAGCGATCACGAGCACAGCTAACTTGTGAGGTGGCATTATACTCGTCCTCAGCCACAGGCCTGTGGGGTGCACAGGTTTGTTTCCTCTGTCCAGTCACAGTACACACACACACACACACACACACACACACACGCACACACACGCACACACACACCCTCTCTGTGGGTTCCATTCTGTCTCTTATTCACAAGCCGGCTTCCTCACCTGGGAGTGGGCCATACCTGAGGGCAAGAACCGTGCCTGGGCCATCTCTCTTGGGCCTGACTCTGATTTAGGACTCTGGGCCATGTTGTCAAAAAGAGCAACCTCAATTGTTATATCAGTGGTGAGAAATGTGGAGGGTCCCGCTCCTGGGTGGCCTTGAGGGTGATAACTCCAACCTAGGGCTTTCTAACTCAATGCCTGGGGAGGCCCCTCGAAGCACATGGCACGACCCCACTGGGCAGGCTCTGGGCTCCCACCACCGTTTAACCAGGAGTTCCTTTCTGCTGATTTTGTACATTGGGCAGCTAGAAAAGTTTGTTCAAACAGGAGGCTCAGCGGAAGAGTGGCATCCAGGAGACTAGAGCAGATGAAGTGGTCTGCCGTGGCAACAGTGCCCCCCCCCATAACATGGATGCTCCCCACTCAAGACCTACAATCAGAGCTCGAGGCTTCCCTCCGTGGCAGAAAAAGCTCTGCCCTAATAGAGGTCCCGATGGTTTGCCCAAACAGACAATAGAAAAATTAAAACACAACAACACCTCCCAGGAAATGTGTCATCTTAGAGTTTCAACACAGGGTGAGGGGACTGGGGATTTCCTTTGACTTGATTGGGGTTGAATTACAAATGGCTCGTGTTATAGTCAACTTGAGTTTCTATAACAAATACCATTTGGGTGGCTCAAACAACAAACATCTATTTCTCACAGTTCTGGATGCTGGGAAGTCCAAGATTAAGGCACCAGCAGATTTGGTGTCTGGCAAGAGCCCCCATACTGGTTCACAGAAGACAGCCTTCTCACTGTCCTCACACGGCAGAAGGCTCACAAGAGAGCGCTCTCTGGGGTCTCATTTATAAAGGCACTGATCCCATCCTTGATGGTTCCACTATGACCGAATCACCTCCCAAGGCTCCACCTACTACCATCACACTGGGGATTAGGTTTCAACACGTGAATTTTGGGGGGACACACATTCAGTCTACAGCACCTTGAATGCCAGGCTGATGGGTGCCACTTCTGTCCTGTGGCATATGTGGCCCCATGCCCCTAACACACTGTATATAATAGATGCCGACGGGCTCTGCGTAGGTTACAGACATACCATGACCAGCCCAAAGAGGCTCAGATGTAAACCCATAACACACACCAGACCTTGTGAGGGCGCACTGAGGATCTGCCAGCCCAGCCAGTCTGGCTGAAGCAGACAGTCGGAGAGAAGGACAGAGATATGGGTCCAAAGTAGAGTGTGTCTGGACGCAGGGGTCTGAATGCTAGGATGTTGACCAGGAAAGGGCAGGCACGTGCTTGGGAATTGCTGAAGTGGGCAATGGCTTCACAGAGGCTGTTTATCCCACTCTTTCTACTGCGATATATTTCTGAAATCATCCATAATGAAAAGCTCAAGAAAAAAAATTAAAAAGGAAAAGAAAGGGCCAAGCAGAACCTGAAATCTGCTCATTTCAAGGATCCCAGGGGCTCCTGCAGGAAGAGAGGTGTGGTGGGCTGGAAAGGCAGCACAGCCCCACTTCTCTCTGCTGGGCAAAACCCAGGCAGTATTTCTCAGCGATTTTACCCCTGGTACAGCATCAACCCCATCCTGCAGATGGTGACCCTAAATTCCTACCTCCATCCATGCTGCCTGTTCTCAGCTCTAGACTGCACGTCTCCACCTGGGTGACCAACAGGCCCGAACCTGGACTCACCACCTTCCTCTCAATCATGGTCAATGTCTCAGAAGGTGGAACGCAGATGTGATGGATAAGAGATGGGCTATAGATTCAGAGCCTGAAAGAACTGCTCTCTCTGGAAGCCTTCTGCCTGGGGATGGTGTGCAGCCAGGGCTCAGTACACGTAAGAGCTGAGTAAACACTGATCGTCACTGTTCCTGTTGATATTTTCATCAGTATTAGTAGTAACTTCCCCGATAAGTCCTCCAGAAAATTTGGAGTCTTCCTAGACTCCAGTTCTGCATGACCCCTAGCATCCAGTCAGCCTCAAGTCCTGAAGGTTCTAGTTGCTGAGCAGCTGTGGGACGTGCCATCCTCTCTGCCTCCACTGCCACGTGCTCCTCATCATCTGTCCCCTAGACCACTGGCAGGTCCCTTTGCTGCCAGACCTGTTCCCTTTGCTGCCAGACCTCTGTTGTTCACCATCTCTCCAGAGTAATCTCTGTAAATGAAAAGATGACCACGTCCCTCTCTGCTCAAAGGCTTTCATGGCTCTCCATGGCCAAAAGCACTTAGTTCAAATGCCTTCACCTGGCACCACGGCCCCTCAGATCAGCCCACAGACACCTGGCTGGCCTCACCTCTCCCTACCTGAACTCCTTCCTCAAGCTGGCAGGCAGCATTATTCTAAGGCGCATCTCAGCTCTGTCTGCCTTTGCTTACCAGCCCCACTTCCCAGAATGCCAGCGCCCTGGGGAGCACCCTCTCACCTTGCCGTCCAAGGCTCAGCTCTGTGTCCCTTTCTGCCCCAAACCCTCCCTGATCCCAGCAAACAGGACTGGCCACTTCCTCCTTGTGCCCACGGACCTCACACACATTTCTGGAGCATCACCAATAATGGCAGTGCCCAGACTCCTGGCTACCATGAAACACACAATTCCAAAAAACAAAACAAACAAATCAGAATGCTATTGTATGTTGTCAAATTTTACTTTCTCAAGTAAGGGCATTAAAGAACAAAACAAAATGAACAAACAAATCCTAACACCTTCTGGCACCACGATTTAATTTTTAAAAGGACATGATAACAGGGAAGGAGGAGAAAGAGAAGAAAAGAAAGTGTAGCATCTCACAGTCAGGGATGTCCTTTATGACACCATGAAAGCTCTTTGTGGGCCCAGAGCTGGTTATTGTGAGCACTGCCAGGGTTGTCCACATCTCCCGTGGGAGACTGTGAGCCCCCGAGTGTGAGGCTGTGCTGGGAGACGCTCAGCATGTCCACAGACAGACAAACTTGCAGGCCAGAACAGAGGTGTTGGGGCCTCCCCGCCTGCCAGCTGCCTGGGAATGTGATTTCCAATAACACCCCACTGGTTACCAGAGGGTAAGGGCGGGGGGAGATGAGGGTAAGGGGGATCAAATATATGGTGATGGAAGGAGAACTGACTCTGGGTGGTGAACACACAATGGGATTTATAGATGATGTAATACAGAATTGAACACCTGAAATCTATGTAATTTTACTAACAATTGTCACCCCAATAAATTTAAAATAAATAAAAAAATAAATAACACCCCACCATACCATGATCCAGCTAGAGGGAAGGCCCCTGGCTGGGCTGGCGAGTTGGTTTTAGAAAGATTTTACTTGAGCCACTGCTTTTTCTAAGATCACTCAGGAAATACTCCTTACAACAATAGTAAAATACAAACAAACCCGTCCAAGCACTTGAGAACAATTCGAAATTGTTAATTCAATTTGAGAGGGGAAACGTAAAAGGGAACTGAATCTCTCATAGAGATGCTTGGTTTCATTTTTAGCAAACTACCTTGCCCCTGCCACAGTCTCTACCTTCCTTAAACACCTCCAAAGAGCCACTGGATCCACAAAATGGAGGGCCACAGTCTGTAGTTAGATCCCACAGTTAGAGTAGGCCTGTCCTAGAAAGCACAATGATTTCTTTCCTACCTGCCTCTAGAATTGTAGGGAGAGACAACCAAGACACTGGACGACGCAGGCTCTGGAAACTCGAGGATGGAGCAAATGCAAAGGATTTGCTGCCAGAATTATTGTTACTGCTGTTGCTAATAAGACTGCTAATAAATGTAGACTAAGAAAGAATGGGTTGCAGGTAAATAGATAAATCCCGCCCCTCTGGTCTGTCTCATACAATGTGCCTCATTTCATCTGCCAAGGCATTCCCTGCTTCAGGGACCAAGCTCCCCAGTGGTTGCAAATAACTCTTCCAGGCAACGTCCTCCTTGCCTGCTGCAACCACGATCCAAGTGGACCTTCTCAGGCAAAGAATTTGGCCTGGAACAACTTCTCTACTATGTTTGCTCAATAGCCAGTGTTCATTCATGATGTTAGAGCAAAAATTTAATATTTCTAATTACTTTTTAGAGAGTAGTTTATTCCTGGAAATGTTGTAATTGATTTTTCATCTGGTTCCCCCTTGGTTGCTGTCATGCGGGGTCTGGTGAGGCCAAAAAGGAACACCCACGGAGCCACAGATAGGAGAGTCATACCGCTATATTCTCGCTGGTGGCTGGGTTGGAGACACAGGAAGCAGGAGCCACACGACCCGCAATCCATCATCCACTTCTCTGCCAACCAACCTACCTGCTAGCGTAGCCGCAGCAGTTATATTAGTGGCTAATGGCCAACTAGTCACAGCTGATGGCCATCTACTACCCGACCCAGCGCCTTTCCACGTGAGGCCGAGAGCCTGGAAACTGCTCTCTGGGACTCTGTCCCCACAGTTGGCATTATTCTTTCAAGACCCTTACTGAGCCTTCCAACTATACTTCTTTCCCTCTTCTTCACATTCCAGCTGTATGTTTGGTGTTTTTTTCCTTCTCTCATGGGAAAGGATAATGTCTACAATGTTACATCCCAGCCCTGTGCTGAGCACATCGGTGGAGCTAAGGCGATGCACTGGGAACCAAAACCAGAAGAAGACTTTATTTCCCCTACCCATGCTTTCTTTAACGGCAACTTAGAAATCCCAAATAGTTTGGGATAAGAAACTGACCCAAAGCTAATTAATTTTGTAAAACAGACCTTCTAGGGTAGCATACAAGATCATCAGAAAGAATATTCTGGTTTTTACTTCCCACAGATCTGCAGCGGGGAGCAGTCACCGCTCTGAGCCTGGGGACTTCCTTCCCACGTTGGGGTTATGGCCCCTGCCTTACCTGCCAGGGAGACAGTTACCTGCCTTACAGACCTGCTGGGATGCCCACACAAACGTGATCTGGAAACTTCCAAGCCCAACCTGAGGGTCAGCAATCACCATGATTCCTCCGCAGGTTAAAGGGCTTCTGCTTTTCTTAATTTATCTTCAAGGCGCCTAGAGACTGCTGCTGCCGTCTGCAGCTCTGGTAAGGAGTGGCACCAGGACACTCTGCCACTTTCAGATCTGTCTTTAACTTGGGCTTCAAACCACATGACAGGTGACGAGCCATGAGCCTTGGGCATACTTAACTAATCACAGCACCCATTGCTTCAGCTGTAAATGGGGCTAATGGGACCTACCTCCTAGAGCTGGTGTGAGGATCAAATGAGTAAATTACATATAAATCGCCTGGAACAACACCTGGCACATTGCAAGCACTATGTGGCTGGTACCATTATTTATTTATTTTTTATTATTTTTCAGGTGTACAAAACACAATGGTTAGACATTTACACCCCTCACAAAGTGATAACCCCCCTAGGTCTACTACTAATCTAACATCGTAAATAGCTATTACAATACCATTAACTATATTCCCTATGCTGCACTTTACATCCTGTGATGATATACATATTATAGTTGACATTCAATATTATTTTATATTAGTTTCAGGTGTATAGTGCAGGGATTAGGCATTTATATAATCTATGAAGTGATCCCCTCAATATTTTTCTTTTATTACCACTTTCCTTTTTTTCACTTTTAACAAGGTTCCATGTATTAAAAACAAACAAAATGTTAAAGTATCCAAAATGAATAGACACCTAAAAGTATTTCTGAGGGAACTACTTGGCTAACCCATAGTATTAATAAGCAGAAGATGGGTTTTAAGAACAATTGCTTGTAGATAGATTTTACATGAATATTTTACATAAAAAGTTAAATTCATTATACACCCAAGCAGTGATTCTCAAAGGGCTGCACCATTTCCTGGCTGAGGGAGTGAAAACATATCATATCTTAAGGACTTTTCAAAATGCAACACTATTCACCTACCCCCACCCTGGGAAGAACATTCTAATATACGTCTTTTTTTTTTTTTTTTTTTTTTTGAGCATCCTAGATTTTAAATTCTAATAAAATAAATATCAGTCTTCAATATCCCACATAAACAAAAAGCTCTTTGGGGTCCTTCCCCCCCTTTTTTTTTTTCAGAGTAAAGGGGTTTTGAGACCAAAAATTGAGAAAAACCACTGTGGTTTATCCTCAGCCGTGATTGGTCAGTTACTGGCTCTGACCTCATAAAACACCAATGTGATGTAATTACAAAAAAAAATTCCTTTATAAGGCCCTGGATGGGCTGAGGTTTTGTCTGTATAAACCCAGGAAGCTGATTGATGGTGACCTGTTGGACTTGGACCTTTTAGTTTGTTTTCTCCTTTTTCCCCCATTTTATTTTTCCTCTACACTCTTGTTTTCTTTTTCTCATTTTTTCTTTTTTTATTATTAATTTTCTCTTTCTTATTTTTTCTTTGCTCTGTTTTCCCATTTTTCTTCCGTTCTTTTTTTCTCATTTTTAAAATTTTAATTTTCTCAATTTGTTTTCTCATTTTTTTCATTAAATTTTTTTAGTATTCTTTTTTTCTTAGATTGTTAGTACAGTAGTATAGTTAGCATTGTTACTATAGTTCATACATTTAGTCAGCATAGTTAGTATAGTTATTGTTTATTAGCATAGTTAGTAATATTGTTGATATAGTTAGTACATTTAGTCAGCATAGTTAGTATAGTTATTGTTTATTACCATAGTTAGTAATATTGTTGATATAGTTAGTACATTTAGTCAGCGTAGTTAGTATAGTTATTGTTTATTACCATAGTTAGTAATATTGTTTATATATATATATAGTATATATATATAGTAATATATATATATAGTAATATATAATATATATATAGTTATATATATATAGTATATAATATATATAGTAATATATATATAGTAATATTGTTTATATTGTTTATAGTAATATTGTTTATATACAGTATATTGTTTATATATATATATGTTTATATATATATATAGTTAGTATATTTAGTCAGCATGGTTAGTATAGTTATTATCTATTAGCATACTTAGTAAGCATAGTGAGTGAGCATAGTTAGTATCGTCAGTGAGTGTAGTTAGCTGGGTCACCATGTCACATGACCTTGTAGCCATCTCTGCTGACCAGGAGCCCCTTAATGGCCATTACAAGCTCCTGAACACCATTGGCGAGGGCACCTACGCCAAGGTGAAGTTGTACCAGCACATCCCCACTGGGGCAGAGGTGTCTGTCAAAATTGTAAAACAGCAGGGCTTTGCCAACCTCCACAGGCTTCTCCTGCGAGAATTCAGCTGCTTGAAAGCCTTGCAACATCCCGACATAGTGCAATTACATGAGGTGATTGACACCGAGGAATCATTCTTCCCGATAATGGAACATGTGAGCAGAGGGAACATGCTGGACTACCTGAAGACCCATGGTGGCCCGAGGTGTCTTCCAGCAACTGGTACCAGCCATGCACTTCTGCCACCAGAAGGGCATTGCTCACAGGGACCTAAAGCCACAGAATGTGCTGTTCGACAGTAAAATGATGCCAAAAATCGCAGACTTTGGATTCAGTACCCAGTTCAACGCCAGTAAACTAAGCACAAACTGTGGCAGCCCCTTGTATGCTACCCCAGAACTCTTCCTGGGCCACGAGTATGATGGTCCTGCAGCAGACATTTGGAGGCTGGGAGTGATGCAGTATGGGGTGATCCCTGGAACCCTCCCTTTTGAGGGAAGCACATGGAGGCCACTGGGCCAGCAGGTCCTACAGGGGAAGTACGCCGTACCATTCTTTCTATCCTTTGAAGTGGAAAACTTCCAACACACCTGAAAACCCTCAAGCCCCAGGAGAGAGGAAATTGAATAGACATGATGCGGACTCGGGGCTAAACATGGGTCAAGAGGAGGAACTCAGGTCCTATAGTGAGCCACCCAGTGATGACATAGACCCCTGGGTAACAAAGGAGATGGTGAACCTTGGCTTTCAGTGGGACCAGATCCAGGACACGTTGTCTAACAAGACATTCAACAACGTCATTGCTACGTACCTGATCCTCCACACAAAAAAGCCCAAATTCCAGTGTCGCACCATCCAGGTAAGGCCCTTCCATTCCCCTGACCATAGTCCTGCCCTGGCTCAGGTTCAGCCAGAGTGCTCCAGTTTCCAATAGGCAGAGCAGCAGCCTGACAGCCACGAGTCAGGGCAGAAGGCCAAAGAGTCTGCTGGTCTGCCAGCCAGCCCAAACCCCAGGACTGTCACTCCTGAACCCAGCACGAAGCCCAGGACCACCTCTCCCAGAGCCAGCACGAAGCCCAAGACTGACACTCCCAGACTCAGGCTGTGGTGGAGGACCCCCACCCTTAGTCCAGCCCCCCCCCGAGTAGCTCTGGGGTCTCCCTCGCCAGCCCCAGCCCCAGCAGCAGCAGTAGCAGCAGCGGAACCCCAGAGGAAGACAGGCACAGATGGCGGGGAGGAGGGGGTGGCTAGGAGGCACTGCAACTGCTTAAGAAAGCTCTACCTTAGGCTGCCAAAAAGGGGCTGTCCAAACACAATAAAGTGAAGCCCACTTAGTTGTGACAGCTAAGGCAGGGCTACGACCGGACTCCAGGGAGGTCAAGCCCAACTCCCTGCATTTTAAATGCTGAACTCACAGATGCTGAAGTCCAAGGGCACCAGACACATGGTGGGGGAGATCGGCCAGAGGCAGGACAGAAACTGCAGCGGGCAGTAGTACAAGAAGTACACTTGTGTGTGCACAGAGCCCTGGGCAAGAGGACTCGGTCCAGCGGACGATGGAGGTGTGCAAACTGCCATGGTGTCTTCTGCATGGGATTCATATCAGGAGGGTACCTGGCATCACCGTGGCCTTCAGAAGCATTGTACCCCAAATTGCTGGTGAGCTTGGAGGATGGCCTGTAGCCCCCTGGGGGACAAGAGGAGAGGCCACCCTTGCTGCAGGTCCACCACTCGGCCCCCACCTGGGTGGGACTCCGGAGACTGCACTGTTTATCCTGGGGCCCTTCTCCCTCTCCTGTTCTTTTAGAGGAAGATGGTTCTTATTAAAGCAGTTGGTTCTTCCAAATCTTGGAATAAACTTGTTGCTTCAGAAAGATGTATTGGGTGCTCGTGTTTTGTGTCCTCCAGTTTGAGAGGCCTGTAGGGATGTAGTACTTGGTCTGAATCAGAACAACTCTGCACCTTTGCATGCTGTGCTCCTCGTGCTCTTCTGCTCCCTTGGCTGTGAACCCTCAGCTACCTTGCCTGTTTCTCCTTTATGGCCGGACGGTGTGGGTTGCTCACATAGCACACACACTGCCTTCTTCCTTCAATTTGAAGGCAGCACTTTTCTTTTTCTTTTTTTAAAGTACAAACAACATGTGCAAGCAGAGAATCTTTGTGATTGAAACAGAACACTTTCTTACAAAACCATTGGTCCGTGCCTTCCACACTAGCATACGAGATACTCTGGAATTTGAACCCTTCCAGCCCCTCCACCACCTGCCTCAGGTGCCCTCCATCATGGTCATCTTGCATCCATCTTTCCCAGCTCTGCACCTTTGCTTCCTACATTTCCTCCAATTTCTTACACCTGGAATGCCCCTTCCTTCCATCCATGTAATCTGAAGCCTGCCCATGTTTCAGAGGAAGGTGAGGTGGGAACAGGTCTCATGACTTTTAACTGGGTGATTTACCCACATAACAGAGTGCATAGCCCTCCCAGCCATAACCCAACTGGGTGGGCTGAGCCCGAAGCCCTAAGCAGCGGCAAGACCAGGGTTAAAGGACAGGCTCCAAAGTGGGTGTTTGGCGGAGAGTGTAGTTGGAGGGATGATGGCAAGGGCAAACTGCAGCCTCCTGGTTCCACTCCCTCAGGATGCGGGGCTGCTGAGCTCCAGGGCACAGCTGGACTCCAGGCTCCATAGTTACCACTGGCAGGACCCTATAGACCTCAGCATCATCGTGATGCCCTCCAAACTGCCTGCTGCCTGCATGGGCACCAAGGGCTCCGGAGCCAGTCCTCAGGGCCAGAAGGCTGGACAATGGGGCTGGTGATTCTGAGGAAGGCTCGCCTCCCAGGGCTTGTTCCACGTGCTGAAAGGGCAGGGGAGCTGTGTGTGGAGTCTCAATACTCAGAAACCCAGACATGAGGCTGGACTTAGCAAGAAGGAAGAGACGGAGGGTGTGGACATCAGGGGCTATGGCTCCCCACGTCTCAAACCAAACTCCTGTCCTCCTCTCCACCGCTAAGCCTCTCCAGGATGCCTCATCTCAATGAGCGTCCCCATCCTTCCATTCATCCAGAGCTGCGAGCAGTGTGGCCCGCTGATTAGGAGCAAGGACTCTAGAACCAGACTGCCTGAGTTCAAATCCCAGCTTTGAGGCTTTGTGGTGATGTTGACAGTGGGTAGTCTGACCTCTCCGAGCCTCAGTTTCCTCATCTATAAAGAGGGAATGACAGCAGTACCTATCCCATAGGGCTGCCATGAGATCTAATGAGCCCGTGTATATGAAACAGTTAGACCATAGCGCCTAGCACACAGTCAGCACCACATAAATGCTGGCTTATTTAGTTATTATACCTAAGCACTAGAGTAGGCTGCAGGGTAGCCCACAAAAAGGTCTGTTAATGTCCTACTTCCTGGAACCTGTGGATGTGACCTTGTGTGGTAAAAGAGTAAACATTACCTTATATGGCAAGAGGTGTGATTAAGTTAAAGATTTTGAGAGGAGATGCTTATCCTGGAATATCCAGATGGGCTGTAAATCTCCTGAGTGAGGCAGAGGGAGATTAGCTGGAAGAGGAGGAGACAATGTGATCACAGAGGAGGAGATTAGAGTGATGCCGATGGGAATCAAGGAATGCCAACAGCCCCCAGGAGCTGGAAGAGCCAAGGAAGGACTGCTTCTCCCCTGGAGCCTTCAGAGAGAGGATGGTCCTGCTGACAACTTGGACTTCTAGCCTCCAGAACAGTGAGAGGATAGCTTTCTATGGTTTTAAGCCACCCAGTCTGTGGTACTTTGTATAGCAGTCCCAGGAAACTAATACAGGTGCATCTTTGACATAACCTTCTCCTTTACCTTCCACTTCTTTCCCAAGTCTTTCTCAAATCCAGCAATTCCTCTCCATCTCCAACAATAACATGGTCCAATCCACTCCCTGTGAGGCTATTCCCATCTCTACCTACTTTTTACCTGGCAGCTACACTGACCTTTCTCATGCCCCTCCCACACCAATCCAGGATAAAGATGGCAATAAAGATCAAAACCCTGCCCATTGTCTACAAGGCCCTGCACAGTCTGTCACCTCCTCTGCCTACCTTGTTATGCTTGCCCTCATGCCCCAGTCTCTCTATGCAACACTCTCTATCCAGCCACAGGGCTGCTACATCTGTTGTCACCCCTACCCCATCCCTGACCTATGTAACTCCTATTTGAGCTTCCCCAGCAATGAAGATTGCCATGGATTGTTTCATCACACCCCCAGTGCACCCAAGGAATGGATCAATGGGTGGATGGATGAACGGACAGGTGAATGGATGGATGAATGAATGGTGTGTAAAGATTCTGAACATGCCAGGCATAGCTAATTGGACAAGGTATGTAAACCCAAGCCATAGGCTAGCCAGTGACCTATAACCTTGTGGGTCAAGGAACAATGATATGCCAAAGCAGAAATTTCCTTTCTTGAGAATCTGGATTTGGAAATGTTAAGAAAATGAGGACGTGCTCTCAGAGCACACTTTAATTCCTCCCAAACCTGGTTATGTCCCCCTTTACATAAGCTCACTTCACCATGTACCTAACCCTCGTGGCCATGGTCATACTATACCTGGCTCCCACACTAGGCCCCAAGATTCACAGCAGTCTTATTCACCACTGCATCCTTGGTCCACCCAAGGGATGAGTGAATGAATGAATGACAGAGGAGTCATGTGAGTCGATTTCATGACATAGTTCACAGATGCACCTATAGGAGAATGGGTCCCAGAATCAAGGAAATAGGGATCAGAACTGCTCAGTTTCTGGTTGATCAGTCTAAATATTCATTCAAGGCTCCATCCAGGCCTTGCTTATGAGAGAAACGGGGAAATGTGCAGAGTATCCATGGGGCGGCCCTGTGTAGAGAGGAGGGCCATCAAATCCCACTCATCAAGGCTGCAGAACCTGGAGCTGTTCAGCCTGGAGAAGAACTCACTTGGGGCCCAGTTGTGGCCTCCACACTCTGCTGGGTTCTCAGAAGCAGAGATTACAGATGTGGTTTGCTTCATTCCAGAAGGAAAAGCCAGAACAGGAATGGGGGGCTGGGGCCGAGAAACTATAAGGTGGCAGACATCAGCTAAAAAGGAACAATTTTTAAAAAACCAGGACTATTCAGAGAGGGAAAGAAGAGGTGGCAGGCCATTCATCCCTGGAGAAGTCTAGGCATCAGATGCCCACTTGTGACACAGGGATTGAAGGATTAAAGCACTGGAAGGACCCTCTAACCCCGAGGGTCTGAGCTTTTGTCCTATCACAATTATGTCACTCTAATGTGGCTGTCACCACCTCATCTGTTTTCTGAAGAATGTGACAATCACAATTTTATGAAGAAAGTAAACAGAAATCCCAGCCAAGGTGGTATTGCAAATCAAATTCACATTTTGAGGTCCCCTCCGCCCCACCACACCAAACACATAACAATGATACAGCTGAAATACAAAAATGGTAAATTTAAATATATAACATTACTCAAAAAATAAGACTCAGTTCTCAGGGAAACAACAAAAACCACAGTAAGGTGGGTGGAGATGAAACTGCAGGCTTGATGGGTTCTGGGTGAAAAACAACCAAAGGAACCTGGTGGTGAGAATTCTCCGGGAAAACAGAGACTCACAGCATCCCCAGAAATGCAGGGGGAAGAGCCACATTCAGTGCAACGGGGAACCAGAGCCAAGCTCACCGTTTGAAGCAAAGCAGATAGGGAACAGCCTCCACTACTCATGAGAAAAGCTGAACCAAGTTCTATCAACTGCTGCCTGGCACTGCAGGCCACATGAAGCTGAATGTTCATGGTGGCAGGACAAGGGAATAGAACAGAGTGACAGATTGAATGCAAAGCCCTAATTATTCAGCCTTTTCTGCATCCACAGCCTTTGTAATATGACTTTACAGCTCCTCCCACCAGAAGGTGGACTCTAGTTTCCTGCCTCTTGAATCTGGGTTGGCCTTGTGACTTGATTTGACTAGTAGAATACAGTGGAAATGACAGGAAGCATAGGCCTCAAGAGCTACAGAAAAAGACAGTTTATAATGAGTCAATAACCAGATGGACAGCAGATGTCTCATCAGCAATGAGATCCGAAAGACAAAGTTCCGAAGGCAAATAACTGTTTGCCTAGAATTCTATACCCTGCTAAACTATTACTCAAGAGTGAGAAGAAAACAGAGACATTTAAAACATCCAAATATTAAGAGAGTTGACCACCTTTGATCCCCACCATATGCACTGAGTACAACTTAAGAATGAACTCAGCAAGAATTGAACCCAAAAGAGGGAATGAGATGCCAAAAAACAATGGTGAGGAAGGACATTGGTTAAGACTTGTTGGCAAAGTTAATTACCAACTGAAAAAACAAACATAAGAACAAAAAATTTTAATTAGTCGAACCAAGATTCTAGGAAACAATAGAAAATACAGAGGAGATATTTAGTGGGTTGTTAGACATTGTTACAGCTCTTGTCAGATTCAGTAGAGGAGAAAGATACTGAATAGCTTTAGATTTAAGGAGAAAAAAGAAATATAATTTAGAACGTATGCTAAAATGTTAAGGGTATTACAACGTCAGCAGGGGAAAAAAATGGGGTGGCAGAAGGAACACCCAAAATAAGATCGTAGAAATATGTCCGCAATCACAATATAAACCAATTAAAACCACCTATTAAAAGACAAACTAAAATGAGTACAACAAAATGGGATACCGAATGTTATGTACAGTATGATGTTTATATAAAGCTTTAAAAATACTATATTTTGTTTATGGACATGTACATCTGTAGTAAAATATAAAAATAGAGATGGGAAAAATACAACCAACTTTCAGACAGTTGTTATTTCTGTGGAAAGAAGAAGGGGGGGAAATTGAATTGGGGAAGAGCAAAGAGTTGGTTTTGGCAACATTTGCAATGCTTTGGTTCTTTGAAAAATAAGATCTGGAGGGAAAATATTCACATTTTTCAAATCTGAGCTGTAGTTAAAAGCTATATTGTTTTTTCTAACTATATGTTGGAAATATTTTGTGACATGTTTTAAAGTTGGAAGGAAGAATGAAAGAAGTAAGAAAGGAAAGAACAGGGAGATGGAGGAAGGAGGATTAACTATGTCTTTTATTTTCTGCATTCTGATGCTTTGACATCTGGGGACTTGCTGACTCCCAGGGTTAGCCAGTTCCAAGAGAGAGTAAACACTAGCCATGAGCCTTTTATATGCAAACCAATCCAGAGCCCATACCCCCAACCACTTTGCAGGGCTCTCACACTCTGGGCCACTATCCACCTACCCTAATCACCCAAGGCCAGGTACCAGACAACTAGGGACAGCCCCTAAGCTCCAGAGCTTGCTGAAGCTACTTAAACTAGCCAATCCTAAGCTGTTTACACTGCCTAGACTGTTCCTTCCTGTGGAAAACACAATAAAGGCCCATGCCCACATTTCCCGTCACTCCCTCCGCCTCCTGACCAAATCTGGTGCTTCCCCCTGTGGCCTGTGCCATTCGGTTTCTAGGAAACCGCGAGTTCTAAACTCCTTCCTTCATCACAGTCATTTCCACGTCAGCAGGTCTCACTATACCTAATTAAAACAACTCCCTGGCAGCCTACAACAAAACCCCAAGAAAACGAAAGAAGGAAGGGGGCAGAGAGAGGGAGGAAGGAAGGAAAGAAGCAAGCAAGCAAGGAAGGAAGGAAGGAAGGAAATACATAAAGATCAGCCCTACATAACTTGACCAGAAATTGAGAGTAAACTCAGTTCATCCAGGGGCTGGCTCATTTTAATACAGGTCTCAGTGATTTTATTGCCCAGAAATAGACTTTCAGGGTAAATAAACCTCCTCTCTGCCTTTGTATATGTTGTTCTATTGGCCCAGAACAGTTCTCTGGCCTGAAGCTTTTTCTATCAAAATTCTTCTTTTGGCTCAACTGACACCTCCTCCCTGATCCCTCCACAGAATGGATCATTGCCCCAGGCTTGTCTCTCAGTTCAGCCCTCTGTAGCTGGCCCACCTCTGTCCCCCTCACCAATGGGCTCCTGAGACATTATTCACCTCTGGATCACACCAGCCCCGAGCAGGCACAGACACACAGGGATGCACCATTCATGTCCATGCAGATGAACTGGATGACAGTTACAACCCTCAGAGGCACGGAAGTAGCTCCCGATGCGAGAATTACTGAGGAAACAAGGGAAGACCAAGCCCATCTTGGCACAGCAACAGTCAACGTCCACAGTGGAACCATGAGATGGCATCGACTGTTCCACGGGAGTGAATTTCTATATAAGTCAAGTGCGTATCTTTAAATGCCCAAACTTTCAAGTCTTTTTTGATAGACTCGTTTTTAAAATGGAATACACATTTAGACATACCTGCAGGTTTTAGACATGTTCTTATTGTTTACAAGTCTTTCTCTATTCCCTCAAGAACAGTTTTTTTAAATCGCTAAGGTAACATACGCTTGTAGAAAATTCCAACAAGATGGTAACATACCAAGCAGGTAAAAGAAGCTCCTCCTCGCTTCCCTTCCTTCTAATCTCACCCTACGAGAACAATCCGTGTGGACGCCCTGCTCTCCTCAACAGACTGAGCTGTACGCAGCCCCAGTCCTTGCCACTCAACCACTCAGCGTCTGCCCGCAACTGTCCTACTGGAGGTGCCTTCACACGAGTTTGATTTAACCCTCTAAACAGCTCTGTGAGGGAGGGGTGGTTATTGCTTCCAGGATAATAACCAGAATGTGACTCCAGAGCCTGGCTGCCATTTATGAGCTCTGTGGGCTTGGGCAGGTTTACTTCCGTTCTGTGCTTCAGTTGCTTAGTGCTAATAAACAACACATACTTCTTAGTAAGGTGTGAGAATTAAATATATTGACACGTGTAAAGAACTAAGAACAGCACCTGACAGACAGAAACCCAATGAATCACTATTTTCATTTTACAGAGGAGGAGACTGAGGCCCAAAGAGGGTAAGTGACTTATCAAACTCAAAGATGATTATGAAATCAAGTCATTGACCTGCCAGGAGCACATGAAGCTCCCAGAATGCACAGGATGTCAGGTGTTATGACATCCTGGCCTATGACTCAATTTCCTGGCCTGTGACTTTGTTTACCCAAATGCTCATCTGATGTTATTTCCTCTCCCACCCTCGGAGTCAGGTAGTCACTTGTTGCTGCTAGCTCTCTGCTCAAACAACCCACTGGTTGACTTGCTGTGGACTGTTGCTGAGAACAGCACACAGAACAAGTATAGCAGGCACAGAGTAAGCCTTAAGTAGAGCTCCCATTCAAAAATTGAATGAGTCTTAGTCAAAGCTTTTCCCAACTGTTCAGAGACCTGCATAATCCAGGCTGGGTTCTTGATAGGTGAGGTGGTTGGATCCATGCCCTCTGGATAAGTGAGGTCTTAAGGTATGAATATATTTCCATATTTTTAAACAAAAGTTTCTGATTTAGGCATTTTAAATTTCACCACTTTCAAAATGCAGAGCTCTGATGGCGTGTTTCATTTTAAACACCCACATTTCCTATCCAGGTACCTCACATCGGTTCGGAGCCACACTCCATTCACATTCTGGAGGCATAGGGGAGACAGAGAATCACTGTGAGTTGTGGCGCTGCATTGAAACAACATCCCCAACTCCCCACAATAAATCCTCTTTACGACGGATGGTTGCAAGTTTCTGTCAGACTTGTGTGTATCTGAATACTAAGCTCTGCTGCAAACCAAATACACAGAGGGCCACAGCTCTGGGTTGGGCTCTGGGGGTGCTGAGGGTCTGGAGAGTGAGGTGAAACAGCACAGAGAAATAAAAGGCAGCATGAGGCGGACGTCTGGACGCGGGGGTACAGATGAAGCTTGGGGTGAGCTAGGGACACTGCTTGTTTGGGGCCTGAAGGACCCCTAAGGTTTCTGATTTCCTAGTTACATTCTTGTGCTTGTTAAACTCAAAATGAAAGTGTGTGCATTAAACACATGGCGGGGCCCACACAAAAATACCAAGCTTCAGCAGAAGGAGTTGGTTTTTTTCTGGCTTATTTGCACAATCAGATAACTTGGGTTCTTAAATAGATTTCTTTGGCCTCAATTCTCCCATTAGACTACCTCGAAATCCTTACCTTGAAATCCTTACCTCTCTCCTGGTGAATACGGAAGACTCAGGTCATTTGTTACCCCAAAAAGTTTTCAGAAAACCAAGCACTAAATTCACAGTGAAGATAGGCTCAGCGTGGGAGCTGTGCCTGAGTAGACAGCTGGGGGAGGGGTTCAGGCTGAACGACCAGCCTTGGTAAGAACAGGCAGGTGTTCAAGACTGAACACACTTGGCAAAGTGTGAACCAAGAGATGCGAAAGAACAGGGCTGTGTGTCCACATGGCAGAGGGGTGAGGCTGAGAGGTGCTGGGACCATCCCCTGGAAGCCTTGATTGCCATGTGAGACCTGGACTTACAGCCAGAGAGAACTGTGTCCAGTTTGGCTCCTCTCACCACAGGCTGCATGACCTTGAGCTAGTCCTCTTACCAGCCTTGGTTTCCTCATCTGTAAAATGGAATGACACCCATCTCATCGGGTTGTCAACGACAACTAAAAGAAAAATAGTATATAAAAAGTTTAGCCCAGTGCCTGGTACATAGAAAGTGTTCCCCAAAAAAGTAGCTGTTATTCTAATTCTTGCTGTTATTAAGAAATGTGTCTTTTACCCACGTCAGAGACCCATTTCCCCACAGCAGTCAGGCCTCAGGGAGAACTGATCCTGCTACCCCAGCTCTCTGGTCTCAGACTTCACGAAAGGCATCACTTTTACTCCACAAATCCCTCTAAATGGCTTAATAATAATAGCCAGCCTTGGCATAATTACTAGTCTTGTGCCCTCTTTGTAATCTTGACTTTGTGGGATCGTTTGATCATAATAGTTGGGGGTTTGTGTGCAGTATTTAATTAGGCAGATAGAAGTATGTTAGGATGAAATAATAGCATCTCTAATTTAATGGTCTGTTCTGCATCTTATCCTAAAACCATGACAAAAGATGCTTCCATCCAAAGGAAAAGAATATATCTCTCCCTCTGCCTCTCCCTCCCTCCCACGTCCCTCTCTCCATCCTTCCGTTCCTCCCTTCCTCTCTCTCTTCCCCACTTGACATCCAATTAGCATGGTTCCCCCCATATGCTGGTGACCAAGCCATGGCTAACCACTTCTCGCTCCTTTACACCCAACATGACTGATGGAATCCAAAAAAGAAAGGAACAAAGGAGGAAGTATAGTGCAGTGGTAAGTGCCCTGGGCTTGCAAGCCCAGCTCTGATCCCAAGCCTGTGACCTCAGACCAGTTACGCCCCTTATCAGATCAGTTTTCTCCATAATAAAGTGACAGCTTTAGTTTAAGCCTAGCCTAGCTCTTCTTTTTGAAAATAAAATATTTACTAGAACTTGTGCCCATGGGACCAAGATTTGGGGGAGACTTATAAAATCAAACACAGATTAACAGGGGAAAATTAAACATAAAAAAACAATGTCCAGCTAAGCAGCGTCCAGAAAGAGATCTTAGCAGGTAATGGGATGAACTCAGAGGTCTTGTCTAGCTCTAAAATTCTCTTATTTTAATTCTGGGCTGTAAAATGCCAACATTTACCCAAGTCAATAAACATCTAGAGACCGATATTTCATCAGAATCCAAGTCTGATTTTTCAATATTGATGTTTGTGAAGTCAATTTTGGTTTAAAGTGCCTTTGAAAATTGGTGCTCCTGTGGTATCAAATGTCAACATTTATTTTTCCAGAACTCTCTTTGCTGTGGGGAGGCTGGTCAATGCCTGAAGCTCTTGATACTTGGAGTTCCTGTTTTCCTTGGTTCTGATAGAGGGCCTTGATTAATAGTGTAGGGTAGTTTTTTTACTGAGCCTTTAAGGTTCCTGTTGGTATATAAAAAGTAAGTTCTACAATACGCATCCCCTTCATGAAAGAGCCAAGAGAGGAAGATTCAAAGGATAAAGGAGGAAGGAGCATTCGTTTGTGGTCTAGCTGCAAGCTTCGAAAGCTTCAGGTAGAGCTACACCTACAGTTCACCATTCACCTGCTGTGTGACCTTGTGCAGGCTACTTACCCTCTGTGCTTTACTGGCTCATTTGCAAATAGCAGTAACAACACCTACCTTATAGAGAAGCTGTGAGAAACAAATGAGGGAGCTCAAACCAGTGCCTGGCCCAGAGCCAGTCCACAAAAGGCGGTCAGCAAATGGCGATCCCCCCACCAAGCCCTTGATTTATTTTCCCTCCACTGCTACATTTTATTTAAAGATTTTCAAATCTATAGCAAAGTTGAAAGAATGGTACAGTTAACATCCATGTACCTTTGATTTATTCACCAATCATTAATATTTTCCCACATTTACTTCTTTTTCTTTTTCCCTTGAATTATGTGAACATAGGTTGCAAACATAAGACCGCTTCACCCCTAAGACTTTGGGATGGATTGCCTAAAAATAAGGACATTATCCACATAATAGCATTCCCACTATACAACGAGTAATATTCATTAAATAATATTATTTAAGATAAAATTGATATTACAAACTTCCCAATTGTCCCCAAAATGTCTTTTATGGTTTTCTTTGATTCCACATTAAAAGGAAAATTCACACATTACATTTGAGAAATTGTCAATTTCTCTTTGCCAATCCACCCCGTGATTTTTATATGGTGTGGGGAAAAAGATTTTCTCCAGGGCAAGAAGGGACAAAAGGGAAAATGATAATTTGGTAGCAGAAAAGGCAAAAAGGAACCCTCGGATTTGCGTTCAAATCCTCTGAGTCACTGGCTCTGGTTGACACTGGGCCTGATGCTTCCTTCCCACCGAATTCAGATGTTTCCATCTGTACTCACCGGCTTGCACCAGCCCATGTCAGGACCCTGTTATCACTCCAATGCAGGGAGTTGAGGCTCACAGCTTTTGAAGTCATGCAGAGCCCAGCTTAAATTGTGCTTTACCAAGCGGTGCGATTCTCAGCATTACACTCAAATTATTTCACGTCTCCCAGCCTCAGTTTTCTCATCTGCAAAATAGGTGTGCTAACATTAAAGCCTACCTCATAGGGCCATAATTAGAACTAAATACCATAATTCATGGGCGGCATTAGGCACAGCGGCGGGCACACAGTAATGGCTCAGTAAAAAAAAAAAAAAAAAAAAAAGCTATTACAGTTATTAATGTTCCAGAAGTTATGGACTCTACAATCAAAGCTCTTATTGGCACGGCAATTACCTTTGGCTTATGAACAGCCCTTCACAATTTATGAAGCACTTTCTCTACTATCTCCTGTGGAATGCAGTCTGAGGAGGTGGCAGCATGGGGACAATTTTCCTCATTTTAGAGAGGCTCAGAGAGGTTGAGCAGGTTAGCTGGGGTTATTCAGCCGGTTACAGAGGGAACCAGGACTCAAGGGGCTCCATCCTTGTCCTGTACTCCGGTGCTGAGCTCTTGTTCTATTACCATAGCATCAGCATTGTACGTCTTCCCATCCATTTCTGCCTTGAGAACACTTGTCTTGACTTATTTCAGTCTACTGAACATCCAATCAAATCTGGACACACCTTGCATCCTGCTTTGTGACCGCAGGAAAGAGACTCTGCTTCTTACTCTGAGCTTCTGTCTCCCCCCACCCCCATCTGTGAGATGGAATGTGAACCCTCTGCCCCAGCAGGCTGCTAGTGCTTGAAGGGTGAACCAGAGAAGCGCTGTCAACCGCAGAGCGCTTTACAGAATGAAAACCACCCTTTTTATGATCAGAGTCAGTGGGCCTACTAAGGGCTCCTTCAGTAGAAATGCGTTCCTTTACATGGGGAGCCAAATAAATAGCACAGAAAATTAGATCCCTTCTCCCAGGCCTATGTTTTGAATCATAAACTACAAGAATCAAAGTCACTTTGAAAAATGGCTTTTCATTTGTTATGATTTTCATTTCCTCAAAAAGTAGGCATATTGTACTAGGCAAAAATCAATGCTCCCCCATAACAACGTGCCCACAGATAGCTGGTGCTGAAAGCCTCATGGAGAAGAAATGGAAGCTTATCTATGGGATACATCAGCCACATCAAGAATCTGAAAATCAATACCTTACGGGCTTCCATTAAAAATGCACACTTTTAAAGTCGGAATACAAAACAACTGACTATAAGGTTTTAAGGAAAAAACTGTCTTGCCATTAAAAACAAAAACAGCAACAAAATGCATGCAGACATCCCAGGTACAAAAAATGTATTCTTTTATCAAGTTAAACATTATAACGATCAGAGCAACCTCCGTATTCCAAGAGCCTGGTCACTCTTCCTTCATCCCATCTACAATGCATATATTTTAAAACCACCAAACCAAAACTCCCGTCTGTGAGTGGAAGGAAGGGATTAACATTTGCTGGGTGCCAGGTACATGCCGTGGTCTGGGTGACTTGCTAGAGAAACGAGGACAGAGTCAGGTCATATGTCAGACCATGGCACTCCTTGGCCCCAAAACCCTCCCATGATGCCCCTTCTCACTTGGAGTCAAAGTCCTTACAGGGGCCTCCAAACCCATGTGACCTGCCCCTGATCAGGTACTCATTAATGTCACCTCCTTTACTTTTCAGCCACGCTGGCCTTTCCACTGCTCCTCCAACACACTGTGTTAGTTCCCCAGGGCTGCTGTAACAAATTACTATAATCGAGGAGCTTGAAACAAGAGAAATGTATTCCCTCCCAGTTCTGGAGGCTGGAAGTCCAAAAATCAAGGTGTCAACAGGACCATGTTCTTTCAGAAGGCCCTAGGAAGAATCTGCTCTGTGTCCTTCTCCTAGCTTCTGGTGAAAGCTGACAATCCTTGGCATTCCTTGGCCTGCAGATGCATCATTTCAATCTCTGCCTCCTTTGTCACATGGCATCCCTGTCTCCCTTTGTATGTCTCTGTCTCTCTGTGTCTCTTTTAGTCTTCTTGTAAGAACACCAGTCATATTGGATGATGGCATACTCCAGTATGACTTCATCTTAACTAATTATATCTGGAATGAACCTATTTCCAAATAAGGTCACATTCACAGATACTTGGTGTCAGGACTCAGCCTATCTTTTGGGGGCACATAATTCAACCTACAATATACACCAAGCCGCAGGGCCTTTGCACTTGCCATTCTCTCTGTGTTGAAGGCTCTTCACCCTGGTGTCCAAATGGTTCAGTCCCTCATCTCCTCCAAGTCTTTGCTTACATGTAGCCTTCTCAGTGAGACCCTCCTGATTACACCACATAAAATTGCAACACCTCCACCACCGAACACTCTCCATCCCGCGTACCCACTTTCTTTTTTTCCATGTTACTTATTTTCTAGCTGACTGTAGAACTGACTGATTTGCTGGTTTGTCTCTCCTCACTAGAGTAGAATGTAAACTCCACGAGGGCTGAGATTTTTGTCTGTTCTGTGAAATGTATCCTGCGTACTGAGAACAGTATCTGGCCTATAAAAAGAACTTACTAAGCACTTATTGAATGAATGAATGAATGAATGGTCCAGTTTGGGGAGAGATGGACTCAAGAACAGAGAAGTACAACACAAAGCGGGGGGTGGGGGGTGGGTTGTGAGGCGTAGCACAAGTGGCAGTGAGGATATGAGGAAGGTGTGGTCTGGTTCCAATGAGGGGAGGGAGGGGTCAGAGGTGACTTCCTGAAGAAGGTGATATCTGACCAGCGTCAAGAAGGCAAACAGAATAGTCAAGTGATTGGGGCTCGGTGGGAGGGAGAGATCAGAGGGGGCTATTCCGGGTGGGCCACACAATATTGTAGAAGAGATGTGATAATAACAACAATAATCACAACTACTAACGCTTCCCGCTTCCCGAGTACTTACACGCCAGGCAGTCTTCTAACTCACCTATCTTAACTCACTGAATCTTCACAGCCTATGAGGTAGGTACTTGCACGAGCTTCCTATGGATGCTGTGACAACTTACCAGAAACTTCATGGCTTAAAATAACACACGCGTATGACTATTTTATAGTTCTGAAGGTCCGAAGTCCAAAATGGGTCTCATTAGGCTAAAGTAAAGGTGTTTGCGGGGCTGTTGTCCTTTGAGAGGCTCAAGGGCAGGATCGCTCCTTGCCTTTTCCAGCTTCTAGAGGTTACCTGCATTCCGTGTCCTGTGTGAGGCCCCATTCCTCCAACTTCAAAGCCAGCAGTGCATCTTCAAATCTCTTCTGACTCGGAACCCCCATGTTCATTGTCACATCTCCTTCTCGACTTGGCCTCTCCTGGCTCCCTCTAAGGACCCTTCTGATGGCATGATGGCATTAGGCCTACCCAGATAATCTACTATATTCTCCCCATCTCCAGATCCTTAATGAAAGCATATCTGCCAAGTGCCTTTGCCGTGTAAGGTAACATAGTCACAGCTTCCGGGATTAGGACACGGCATCTTGATGGCCCACGAGTCAGCCTACCGTAGTCCTCCTCTGAGGCTTTTTCACACAGGGACCCTGAAGCCCTAAGTGATTTTGTAGCTTCCCAGCCCTTGTGTGGGGAAGTGTCTGAGCCAGGATTCCAAGGCACAGCCTGACCACAGAGGCCAATCCCTCCCTCCACTCTGTGAGCTAGCACGGCAGGTGCACCGATCTGCAAGTGACTCCGTGGCTGGACAGCCAAGGACGCTGGGGAAACGGCAAGAGCTGAAGCAGACACAGCAGGGCACGTGAGAAGGCAGAAGCCATGTGAGCTGTGAAGGAGCTGGACTTTCTCCCGAAGGTGATGGGGAGCCCCAGGGGGGTTTAGCCTAACCTTCAAATATTATGGGTGTGTGTGAAGGACCTCCTAGCAGCAGTAAGGTGGGAGTCTCAGGGGACATGAGTTCACCACAAGGGTGCAGGAAGAACAAGGGAAGGAAAAGACACCTTGACCTCTCAGCCTGTGGTAGGCCACAGGGAACCTGAACTTGGCCTCCACTGAGACGGGTGTCCCACCCCAATTCCATGGAAGACTGATATATTTTGGGCAGAACTGAGAGCGAGAAAAACCTCAATTATCGTAATTGTTCAAATACTGTCTTCTAGTAGAAAAGAAATGAGATGTTAAACAAAAGGTGGGTGGGTAGGTGGTTGCAACAAAGACAGAGAGAGTTAGGGTGGGAAGCAGAGTAGGGAGTAAGAGCGCTGCTGGGGAGAGGGAGGAAGGGAAGGCAGTCAGGAGCCACTGGGAGACGATGGGCAGACGAAGGTGAGAAGCACAGAATGCCTTCAGAGGGGGTGGGCACTGGCAGATGCATTGAAAATGAATGGCAGGCCAGGCCAGGAGCCCGAAGCAAGAGCAGACAGGAAGGCAGGTTGCACTGATTTGTAATGGGACATTGAGCAAGGGCCGTTTCCCTCACTGCTCCTCAGTTTCCCATGTGTATTGGAGAATATGAGAGCGGAGCGACCAGCCTGCTGCTCTGCAGGGTTTCCTGCAATGCACAACCTCTCCTTCATCACCTGGCCTGGCGTACCTCCCAGGAAGCCCTTCTCCAAGCCTCTTGAGGTTCTGCTGGCTGCCTCCGCCCGGAAGCACTGTCCTTTGTGGAACCACGATGCTGTTGGGAATCAGGTACCTGGGCCAGCACGCACTGCTGGGCCACAGGTAAAGGTCCCTAGCGGAGGCCCCCGCAGAGGGGCTGAAATCTAGCCCACATCCCAGTTGCCATGCTGCAGACCTACCCCTGTGCTCGCTCCCTGAGCCCATCCTTACATGCATCTCCACTCACCTATTTAGGCAAGGAAACCCCAAACGGTCAGCAGCCAGCTCAGGGCTCTGAGTACACGGGACACCCCATTGCCCACACTGTCTCCTGAGAATCCCTCCTCCTCCTGCCAATGGCACCCTGTCGTCAGATGCCATGTGGCCTGGGCCCGAGAGGAGGTGGCCCCCTCTCCTAAAGCGCAGTGCGGGGAGACCATGGGGCAGAGAGAACAAAGACTTGACAAGGAACTACCTCTGTCACTTCCTCCTGGGGGTCGTGGGGAAGATCTTAGGCATTTCTTTGGGAGTGGCTATGATGCCCCCCTCAACGGGTTGCTGAGAGAGTCACAGGAGATAACATGGTAACCACCCTGCACACTGGAAGGCTCTACTCAGAGGAAGTGATAGTTAGGATCATTCTCTTTGACAACTCACACACAACTACAGGCTCAAAGGAACCTCTGAATTTTTAAGACAGGCTAAAACCAACCCTATCCATATTCTACATGGCCAGTCACAGGCTAGAGGAATGTATTTATGCAACTATCTCTTTTAATCCTCAAACAACCACAAGAAGCAGAGACTGGTTTATGCCCATTTCACAGATGAAGAAACTGAGGTTCAGAGAGGTTTAAGTGGCTTGCCAAAGGACACACACTATGTAGTGATCTGGATTCATATCAAGTCCACCTTTCTCCAAAGCCTGAACAGGGACATGCCATCAACAGTTCAAGGAGAGAAGTGGAAGGAGTGTTCCCTGCCAGTCAGAGAAGGGGCATTGCAGGCAGTCTAGGCAAAGCTCTAGAAAAGAAATAGAAAACATTATGCTAACTCAAAGAGTCAGTTACAAAGGACCACATATTGTATCATTCCATTCACTGAGAATGTCCAAAATAGGTAAATTCATACAGACAGAAAGAAGATTAGTGGTTGACAAAGGCTAGGGGAATTGGGGGAAAATGGGAACATGGTTTCTTTTCAGGATGATTAAAATGGTCTTGATTGCAGTGATGGTTGCACAACTCTGTGAATATACCAATAACCACTGAATTCCATACTTTAAACGGGTGACTTGTATGGTATGTAAATCATATCTCAATTAAGCTGTTACTTTAAAAAAGGATATGGAAGTGGGTCTGACTTCTGTTTTAGGTCAAGGTGAAATCTTAGTGAGGTAGCTAAGAACCTGGCTTCAAATCCTGCTCTATTGCTCTCTGTGTGATCTTAGACAAGTTACTTAACCTCTCTGTGTTTCCATTTCCCTTAACTGTTCAACAGAGGTAACAATCCTTACCTCTTAGGATTATGAGGTTTCAGTTCAATGATGGAAATGCCTATACTAGGGGATATAAATGATAAACATCTAAGTATTGCTTTGTCTTGTGCACCTGAAACTAATAAAATTATTAAAAAAAAAAAAAAAAGTCCTGGCTCATTATAATTTCTAGAGAAGTGCTTGCTGTTACATTTGTTATCTGAAGAAACACCAAATATGAGAACCTTTAGTCCCACTTGCATGTTTGCATAAAGTTGCTTACTCTGTTCTATCCATCATGAAGGGATCTAAAACGCTTTCTCTTTGGAGGAAGAGAAACAAGCATTCAGTCACTCAACAAGCATTCATTTTGGCCTCCGGCTGGAACTTTTTTGGATCCCCCCCAGAGCAGAGCCAACAGAGAAGTCATGAGGACGTGAAGTCTAAGATACCACTGAGGGCATCTTGCCTTGGGAATAAGGAGGGAGGACATGGAACACTAACATGCCTCAGGGTGAAATCCCCCTGCTTAAATGAGGCGAGGTAGCTGAGCCACAGGGATGTGAGATTCGGGTTTCTAGGTAGGTTACCCTCAGTCCGTGAGAGGCCAATTTGGAGGGGCGGCTCCATTCCAGATGCCCACGTGATGCTCTGAGCCCACCTGGACTTGTGGGCTTCCTCCTTGAATAAGCTGTGGACGTTAGAAGCCAAGCAGTTGAAAGATGGGATCGATCAACCCATATCATTTCCTTCTGCAGCCTCTTGCCTCCTTGGTAAGGATGTTGGGACCCAGAGAGGGAGTTGGGGAAGAGCAGCCACAGTGCATTCAAGAAACAGGCTATAATGTCAAGTGTTTAGGAACTAGAGAGGAAATAGAGTTGGGAGAAGCTAGTCCCCAATCTCTTACTCATTGTTCTGGCTAACGCAGGAATCCTCTGGAACAATCATGCGGACAACTGCATGTCAGAGGGCCTTGTAAGTTGTGCTACCTGCAGGTCTGTTAGCCTCGTTCTAAACACCTGACTGAACGCTGTGAGCAGCTCAACAAACAGCAACCACCTCATCACATGGAGGCATCCACACAGGGCAGGTGACAGGCGAGCCCCCAGCCAGGGTGTTTTGAAGGGGATGCGTGCCAGCTGACAATCTGTGAAGTCCCACGACCATCTTCTTTGCTTTCTGAGACTCTTAGCAGCAACCCCCGCCCCCCCCCCCCCCCCCCCCCCCGCCAAGACTCAGTCAACGATGAAAATCACACACAAACTGAATAAGCTGGACAGGACCATCTGGTCCAGCCCCTCTATTTTACCAAGCAAAAAACTGATTTTACAGATGAGAAGTTCAGTTGTCCAAGGTCACGTGGCATTCGGGGCAGAGCCTGGAGTCGTAAAATGGTGTGTCCAATTGGGCCTGAAGTTGGACATTGGCAGCCAGACTTTCTGCTGGAAAAACTATTTGAAGACCTTTTTTTTTATTTCTGCAGATTGTAGCCAAAAGGCTTTTAATCAGATGAGGATGCTTCTCTCACATAGAGAATTTTCGAAAAATGTAGCTTTCCATTTGCAACATTAACAAGTAGCAATCAGAATGGACACTTGGAAAAGTTACAAGAGGTGAGATACAACAATAATGACTTATAGGTGTTTAAAACGACCACCCTTGAACCCAAGGATAAACTGCTTTAATTTTAGCCCAATTTTACAGATGAGGAGGGTAAAGACCAGGAAAGTGAGACAAAAAAAAGGAACCAGAAGTCCTAGGCTGTCTGCAAACCTAGGACTTTGCTACTTCTCAGTTGTCTTAAAGCCACATGTTATAAAGAGAGATACAAATAAAATGTTAAAATAAGGGTAGCTAATTATCTAGGCAGCCCTCTGGCTACAAAATACCCCTGAATTACCTTTGCTGAGGTCAGAGCCCTCTCTGGGCATTTGCTAGGGTTTGACCAGCTCCAGGACACTGCTTGGCTGTGAAACACTTGAGCTTGCTGTGAAATTGCCCACTTTAGGTGGTGACACCTTTCTTCCTTTCTCTTTTCATAAAAAGTACATGTATTGCTGTTCCAAAGCTTTTCTATTCGCTATGCCACTGTACTTGACTTTTCCTCCAAGTAATCACACCTTGCTCTCTGCGATGTGTGATCCAAACCACCTTGAAAATGGAATTTGCCTTCACACACTGCCCCCACTCCAGCGTCTCTGCCAACTACAGCTCGAGATATTTTTCTCTAAGAGGAAAGGGCAAGGGTTTGCTGCATGACAGAGTGTGGGTTCCTCACCAGCCAGCTTCTCTTACCTGCAGCTTTCCCAGCTTCCTCCTGTGCAGCCCAGGAATACACAAGCACACACACATAAGAGCAGGGTTGAGCCCCTCTCTCCTCTGAGCACTGCTAAACTGGTTGCCAAATTTGAAACTGAATCTAAGTCAGAACCAGGGCTTCAGATTCTAAGAAACCATTCTGGGTAAGGGAAGAAATAATTCCTATACACACCTGGTACTGAACTCCAGTGTTCATCTAAACAGGAACTGAGTCGAGGTTGAAAGAGCGAGGCAATTCATTTGTATGTGACATTTATATATTTTCAAATGTGCTCCAAAATTATGTGTGCCTTTATTTATAAAAAGAAATAGAGGTTATTCCCATTTATCTATTGTTTTAATAAAGAATCATAATTTTCACAGGAAAGAGGTGCAGTGATCAGAGGACGAGCCTAAAATTTTTTCTTGCTCTTGTTTACACCCAAGTTGATTCTAACCATTAAGCTGAGCAAGCATGTTGACTGCTGGGCACACCTTAAATTACAGGCAGTTTTCTTTTCCTCAAGACGATAATATAAATCAAACCTGAAAGGGGTGGTCATCCTTTTCCTGTACACCTAATAGCTTCAACATCCTCTACCCACCAATTTCTAAAAAACGGATAGAGTGGACATTGGTGGTCTCCTGTGTAGCCAGCATTCATCTTCTTCTCCCCTAACAGACCCCAATTTTCACTGGGGCTCACCCCCTCCCCCAGTGTAGCCGCCACTCGATGGGGTCCTGGCGGTTAGTCTAAACCAATCATGGTTTAGTATATTTTCCTTGATGGTGATGGATACACGAGTAAGCCAATGAGAACACACACTTCTCTGAAATGTGCTTGGAATATCTGGGCCAATGAACTACAAAAAGGTCCTTGGAATTATAGGACAGGCCCCGATTATAACACAGGGCAACGAGTCCAAAAATCTGGGTTCAAGCCTTGACTCTCACACTTCCTGGCTGTGTGACCCTGGAAAAGACAATATACCTTTCTAAGCCTCAGTCTCCTCATTTATAAAATGAGAATAATAAAAGTTTCTATCTTACAGAGTGCTGCTCTCATCACATTAGCTAACATATTCATTCAACTAGTATTTATTAAGTGTCTACTATGTGCGAGCAACCATTTACTCGACACTCTGAGGATAAAACAAGTAATGGAATAGACGCATGCCTGCCCTCATGGAGCTTACATTCTAAAATATTTTAGCAAATGTTAGCTATTAATGCTGATAAGAATCGTCATGGCAATACTACTATTCCCATTTCTCATTAATGGAGACCCATTTCTCAATTAGTGACAATGCAATTTCAATTTTAGAAGAACTGGGCCCTCTAACTTATCTACTTCCCAAATATAGAGCTCAGCTAAGAATTCTGTAAACTTGTGTGCTGCTGTAGGTTACGTCATAAAACCAAAGCTTTCCCTGTGACATTTGAATCTAATTCAAGAAAAAGATCTGATTTCAGCAGCTTTTAATCCAGACTTTAAAAAAAACCATTAATTATGCATGCATTCAACTAGCAATGAGCAAACTTGATAAGTTAGGCAGTTTAGCAATTGGATTGAAATTTTACAGCTAATTTAAAGCACTCCATACTACTGACTTCAGGCTTCAGGTTATGAAGCTGAATTACCCTGGATGAGAGCAATTACTCAGCACTTTGAGCACACATGGCCTCGGCTGACTTTTAGGTACAGTGAAGCAACCGCTCACACCCAGTCACAGCTGGCTGGATGCTGAGACGCCCCACGGTGTATGCATGCCAGACTGAGTTTATTCTGTGCTCTCTGAAACAAGTCCAGGTCGTATCTCTCCTTGTCTCCCCCTCCCCCGCTCCTCAGCCCCAACAAAAGTCACAGCACACTCCACAAATGAAGTAAGTCCTAGTGGGAAGGTCACAGTGATTTATGGCTGTGTGACTTTAGGCAAGCTCCTTAATCACTTCGAACCTACTTCCTCTACAAAATGGAAATAATAACAATACCTTCAAAGCAGTTATGAAGAACTGGAGGTAATGTGTATAAAGTATCTAGCACATAGTAGGTGCTCCATAAATGTATCTCCTTGTCTTTTTCAGTGTGGCAGTTTTAAAAGATGGCACCCAAACTCCTAGCTAGACGTCCCCTTAGAGGTGGGGTCCATGTCTCCTCCTCTTGGGTCTGAAGGACTTGTGACTGTTCTGATCAATAGTGCAGGATGAGAGTCATGCTAAGTGACTGCTGAGACGAGGTGACGAAGGCCACGCAGATGTTAACCTGGCTTCTCTCTTGGGATAACAGGATGTTCCCGCTCAAAACCTGGCCACACGGAGAGGCTATGTGTCAGTCCTCTGGTCAACGGTCTCCCCTAAGCTCAGCCTTTGAGTCAACCGAGCCGACCAAGTCCTCCTAAGTCATAGAGCAGGACAAGCCATCCCTGCTGTGGCCTGTCTGATTTCCTGAGCAGAATAAAATGGCCGCTTGGCCCCTAAGTTTGGAATGGTTTTTCATAGAGCAAGAAGAGACTAAAATACTCAGTAGGTCTCGCTCATTCCCTCAACATGCACTGGAGCTTTCTCTGTGCAAAGCCCTGCACTGTGCTCTGGAGGAGATGCCCAGGCAAGTGCTGTGCACACAGTGCTGCGCTGATAAATGTTTAACAAACCCCTGGGAAGTGGGGGTGGGGGCCCTGCCTCGTAGTGCTGACCAATTTCCGTGGTGTGAATTCTCCCATCATTGCCAGTTTCTAGCTACCAACATGAAGTCAGCCAGCTTGAGAAATTCCTGAGAATTTAACATCCGCTCTTGTGAACCAGTATGAGCTGGCTCCATCCAGCTCGTCAGAGGACCTCAGTCTGGGGCAAGAAATTTCATGAAAAAGGCAGCAAAAAGGTCAGGGGCAAGTGGGATTCCAGGTGGTTGAGGTAATAGCCTCCATTTATGTCCAAAACTCCCAATATTGCCTCCAAGAAACAATAAAGAACAAGAAGAACAAAAAAAATGTGCACTTTCAATATAACTAGAAGACAGAGATCTCCCAAACCTCAAATTACCTGGAAGTAGAAAAACAAACTCTAAATCTCAGTGAGAGCAAGTATGAAAAACAAGAGCAGTTTGGGGGAAAGTGTATAGAGGAGCGAGGAGCTAGCAGCAGGTAGAAAGCTGATCTGAAACTCCCCTAGAAAAAGGAAGTCCGCCCTACATAAGAAAACCTTGGGAATAAATAGTGGTGGATCTGATTACTGACCATTGGGGATGGATTTGTAAGGAGAGGGTTTGGGGAGACAGTCTTAGGAAGGTGATGCTTGAGTGAGGGGATCATAGAAAAGAGAGGTGACTTCAAAAGCCATACAGTGAAGGAGAAAAGAAATAAGAGGGGAATCTAGAATCCTGCAAGACAAAATTGGAAAATTGAAGGACACACAACCCCTCCCTTCACCTTTCCCCTCACAAGAAAAAATGTCAGGGACAGCGGCTCAGTCTCCCCAGGGCCAATGCTGTCCCATCTGTACAAGGAGCTGTGTCCAGGTCTAAACTTGTACGAGTCCATATGTTAAATACAGCATGATTTGTAGGAAGTCTGGGGTTCCTAGAAACAGGTAGCATCTTGGGATTGTGTTGGTTTCTCTGGGAGCAGAGCTTGCTGGAGGGCAGAGAGGCGATCCAGCAGGGAGTAGGGCGGGTGGGATGGGCAAGAAGAAAAAGTGGGTGCAGGATGTGCTGTTGAGTGGGTCACTGCTGTGGGCAACTGAGGAACCATTAGAATGGTTCTCAGAAGCATCCCTCCAAAGGAGGGAGGCTGAGGTATCCATCCTGTGCTGGTCCAGTTCCTCTGAGAAGCAGATGACAAGACAGGATTAGATGTGCAAGCGATACATCAGGGGAAGTGCCTGTAAGAGAAATGGACCAGCAGCTAGAGAGGCAGGGAGAGCATCAGACTGCAATGCAGGTCTGACCCTGCCTGCGGGCCAGAGGGCAAGCAGGTAGGGTGGTCAGTGGAAGCGTCTTAGACTGCACTGCACCAAGGCCGATAAGGAGTCCTTGAGCCCTAGGCACCATCTGAGCTGTCCCGTGTCTCCCAGGAATGGGCCTGCCCTAGGGTCCCTTTTCAGCTGGGAGCAGTGCTGGCGGAAGCAGTCCACAGAAACATGGCCTCAGCACAAAAGTGGTGATGATTTCAGAAGGCCGCAGCTGGAGCTGTGGTCAATTACGTTTGCCACAACTGGGGATGGCAGAGGCACATTTTCATAGCTGCCACATGGGCCCATGTGGCCTAAAGACAGGGACTCAGGGCAGCACAGCAGAGCCTTGGGGGGGGCCCCATCAGCATTCACAAGACAGCAGCTGACCTCAGGGGTGCCCAGAGGATGAGGGTCAGGGCAAAAAGCATCAGCTCACCTCCCAACTGGGTCCCACCACGTTGGGCCCTGGATAGAAACATTATTCCCACTGCTTCAGGCTACACATGCGTCTATACACATGTATACAGTCTATACAAGAACATGGAACTTCCTGAGGCACAGCATTAGAAGGTGAGCACACTGCCCCGTGGAATGTTTTGTATCTGTTTTCAGTGGATTGAGTAATGTCCCCCCAAAAGTCATGTCTACCTGGAACCTCAGAATGTCACCTTAGTTAGGATCTTAGCAGATCTAATTAGCTAAGGATCTTGAGATGACCTCGAGCTGGGTGTAGAATGGGCCCTAAATGCAATGACTGGTGTCCTTCTAAGAAGAGAGGACACAGAGAGTCGCACAGAGGACAAGGCCATGTGAAGATGGGGGCAGAGACAGGAGTGAGGCGGCCACAGCCAGGAACCACCAGGAGCTGGGAGACGCAGGAAAGGAGCCTCCTGCACAGTCTGCAGAGGGAGCGCGGTCCTGCTGACACCTTAATATTGGACTTCTGGCCTCCAGATCTGGGAGACAATAAATTCCTATTGCTTTAAGCCACCTCGTTTGTGGTCATGTGTTATGGCAGCCCCGGGCAACTAAAAGACTAATAAACTATTACTAGTAAAATAAAATAGTAAATTAGTAAAATATAAACTAACAAACTAATAATTCCATACCTGCCAAAAATGTAGACATCACAGAACTAGAGGAAGAAATGCCAAACCAGAGAATCAATAACTCTTGGCGATGAAATGTATAAGAGCCATGACTCTTGTCCTCTGTCAAACCTCTGGGCAAGAGCTCATTCAGCCTCTGCTTGAATGCCTCCAGTGACAGGGAACTTACTACCTCTCAGGAGGAAGCCTCTTCGTTTCTGGCAGCTCCAACAGTCAAAGCCCTTCCTTATAGGAACCCAAAATATCCGCCTCCCTAGGATCCTTGTTCTCTGGGACCCAGACTGCTCCTGAAGGGCATCTTCTGATAAATCTCCTTTCTGTAGGCTACTCGGCCCCAGTTCCTTTAAGGAATAATGTAACTTACTTGAAATACAACAATGAACCAGAATATGCAAATTATCTTATCAGCTGTACTCCATAAAGACAATCTTTCCCTGATTAGCATACTGCTCTGTCTCTATTTTCATCAGGGATTCACAGAACTGGCACACCCAGGGCTTCTAGCAACCGCAGGGCATTTTGGGACAGGCACTGAGGCTGGGAGGGCACACCAGAGCAAGTGGAGGAGGCGAGACGTGGAAGAGTGGTCCCTTCATTCCACATCCATCTAGAGAGTGACCCCCAGGTGCCAGAGTCTGGGCTTAGGAAGGATAAGGAGGATGAGGTAATGGCAGGGACGCTGCAGAGGGAGAGCGTAACTCCATCAAGGTATTCCCGGAACAGCAGTGTGGGAGACAGAGCCAGAAATACCACCGAGCACCGTCCACCTAACTCACTGAACTGTCATACTCCAGCTTAAACAAAGGGAAAGGCGTGACTGCTTCCTGAGGTGGAATCAGGGCAGACTTCCAGAAAAGGTGCCTATCGGTTGGGTTTTAAGTCAGACGGACTATCGACATAAAAGGAACGGAGTAGCCAGAAGGAGTTGCCTGACCAAAGCAAGATGTGACCTTTCAGGCCACGTTCAGAGAAGGAAGACACGTTTAATGTAGCTGGAGTCAAGGGGGTTTGCAGGTATTTACAAGAGGAAGAGATGAGAGCAGAAGAGGAAGTAAAAGATGGTCTTCTTAGACGGAGTAAAGGTTTCCTCTCTTTAGCTAAGAGAAGAAATTTAATTGCATTTATGGCAGTTCTTACACTTTCATATGCATTAGAAATCACCTGTGCAGCATGCTTCACACACAGACTGCAGCCTTGCCACACTGTGCCCCTGTCACCCCAACTCCCTCGCACACCCCACCATGCCCCCCCATTCTGATTCTGCGTGTTGAAGTGGAGCTGGGTTTCTGCATCATAAATATGTTCCAACAATGATTCCAAGGCAGGCGGTGGCAAACCTCACCGAAAAAAGTGCTTCCCACCTTTCTTCATTATGAAAAATGGTGCGAGTGGCATGACAATGTATTAGGTTATACCAGAAATACTGGCAATTTAAGTTCAAATTAAAAGATGCACTAAGTAAAGAGAACCAATTTCAATTTTCCATCAAAGTACTTGGTGAAAATGAAAGGCCAAGAATTTATCAGAAATTACCTCCATGGGCAGAGCAATGACTTGTGGGGCTGCCCAGCCTTCTCTCTGACCCTGAGTCGCCTATAACTTGTAAAGAAAGGCCCTCTGGTCATTTCAGGGTGAGCACAGGGTTTTTGTCCCCAAGATCTCTCAGGAAATTGAAGCACGCCCTTGGAGAGAAGTCATTCCCTGGTGAAGGAGCTACAGGGATTTAAACAGACAGTTCATTTTGTTTTTGAAAAGCAAAAAGAATTTTGGAAGCAATAAAAGAATTTCAGAAGCAAAGCATCTCAGGAGTGGAAGGTACTTTGGGCCAATCTGCCAAGTAGTGCTAACTTATGTCTGGGAAAACTGGTGGTTAGGAACATTTGGCAACAATCATCTAGGTCACCTGGACTCTGCTTACACACCTCCAAGGACAGGGAGTTCCCTCCCTTCAAGGGTGACCCATCCCAACTTTGAAGAGCTATGACCATTAAAAACATCTGACTCTGAACTGAAAATTTCCTCTTGTACCAAGTGCTCCAACCTTCTGGCCTCTGCACTGACGCAGGTAAGTCCAATCTCTCTGCTGCAAGTAGCCTGGTAGGAAGGTGAAATCTACACACAGGAATGACCGCCTCTGCGTATACCGAATATCAAAAGAGGAGACACATTTGGCTATTTTGAGAAACTTTGCTCCACTTATCTTGTGTTCCCTCACTCCTGCTTCCTAAAGGAAAGGCAAGAGAAGTGATGTTAATAAAAATTATTACTTATTGAATGCTTATTGTGGTTGGAAGAAATAATGACACACACATACACACCCCACCCCCAAGGATATTCACATCCTAATACCCAGAACCTGTTAACAGGTTACATGGCAATGGGGAATCAGGTTACAGATAAAATTGAGGTTGCTAGTTGGCTGAACTTAAAATAAAGAGATTATCCTGGATTTTGGGGGTAGACCCAGTGTAATCACAAGCGTCCTTAAAAGTAGAAAAGAAAGGCAGAAGAGAAAGCATCGGAGTGGTACTGTGTGAGAAAAACTTAACTGGTCATTACTGCTTTGGAGATGGAAGGGGACCATGAGCCGACATCGTAGGCAGCCTCTATATAACAAGAAGATAGATTCTCCCCTAGACCCTCCAAAAGGCATGGAGCCCTGCTGACACCTTGATTGTGTCCCACTGAAAACCATGTTGGACTTCTAACCTCCAGAACTATAAAATAATAAATCTGTTTCAATCCACTAAATTTGAGGTAATTTGTGACAGCCACAGTAGAAATCTAATACACTTACTATATGCCAGATGATACACTGGAGAGTGTACATGAATATCTCATTTAATAACTTAACCAGAGAATAGACATTATTATTGTTGCTGTTGTTATTATTACTCCTGTTTTGACATATGAGTAAACTGAGGCTTTAAGCTAAAATAACCTTCCTGGGTCATGAAGACAAAAATGGTAGGGCCTGGATTCAAACTCAGGTCTGTCTGTCGACAAAATCCTTTTTGAAGAAGGGTGGGAAGGAAAATGAAGAGCTAAAAATAAGAGTCCTAAATGGGAACAGAGAGATGAAAAGACCTGGAAAGAGAGACCCAGGACAAAACACAGAATAACTCTACAGAGTTACCTAAGAGGTGTTCTAGATTAATGAGAAACGCTTACAGTTCAGTTCTAGTCACAGACTCATGTCTGAGCTGTGAGCTTACTTGGAGATAATCTATTTCAATCCTGCCAGGTTAAAGTAGGGTAGAATGAGACCTGGAGAGGGGAAGTGAACAGAGAGGCTGGGTGGAGATGGGGCTGGAACCCAGGGCGCCACCCCTATCCAATGCTGGATCCTACACATCCCTTATGCTGTTATTCCTTTCCTCCTTCCGGAAGAGTCTGTGATGGCCCATGGGCACTAAAAGGAGTGGATTGCTCTGCCCGGGGCACAGTAATGGAGATGGCTGGGAGCCCTCTGCCTGTCATGTCTCAAAGCCATGTCCTCCCCTCGCAGGACCTCTTGCTTCTAGACATCCAGCAATCAGGGCAGAAACAGGCCATATTCATCCAAATTATCCATTGCGCGTGCTGACACCTGTCATGACCTTGCACGCTTGGGTTGACCTATGCCATCACATCCCTGAGGATGGCAGCTGCCAGGAAGCTGGCATTGCCCTGGAATGGACTTTGGGGACCCAGCACTGACCTCCCTCCTGGGGAGAGGAGAAACAGCACACCTTGCAGTGACCCACTTTTCCTACAAAACAACTTCATTAACCTGGCATAAATTTTTGCTCATGTCTGATCACCCACCATTCCTCTCACACAGGCATCTGCAGAGAAAAAAACTTCAAATACAAGACCCATTTAAGATGGTTCAAGAAAATCCTGATTTCCCACACTCTGCTTTGGAGAGAGCCTCAGACTTGCCCCAGCAGCCCATTCCCACAGATCCAGCTGCCCACTTGCAATGTCAGCATCTCGCTTGCCAGCTGCTCTCTCTGAGGGTCCCAGAGGTCACATAAAAAACAGCCTTGCCTCAGGAGGTGCCCTGCTGATCTGGACCTGCCCTCCCCAGCCTGGGAGAAAAACAGGCACTTCCCCCCATGCAGTTCCTCCCTCCTAGACAGAAAACGAAGCACAGGTCAGGCCCTCTTTCATCACCTGCAAGGAGCTCTGAGTTCCCCCAATTCTTCATCTCTTTTCCTCCATAGTCACCTCCTTTGCATTAGAAAGGGATTCTTGGCTAAATTCCACTAATTTCAACATTTAACCTTCCATTTTACTTGAATAATTTTTAAAGTTTTGAACATTTGAAAATGCAACCAACTGTATGCAAAACATTTAAACAATTTGATAGTATTTTTCTCAAAACAGCTAGAAGTCCCCTTGCTAGAAACAGAACCAGGGCCTTATTCCCCTTTGAATTTGCTGTACCTTCAGCACCCAGTGGGTGCCGGAGTAGTGTGTGCTGGAATGAATTTCATCCCCCAACCTCACTCGAGCCTAAGGATAGAATCACAGACACTACTAGTCATGTCCTCCTCTCTGCACAACCTATAACTACCTGGAATGGGCTTTAGGGACAAAGCGCTGACGCCAACTGCTCTAACTACCCAACACTGAGGAAACCTGCCAGCAGCATGAAGTGGCAGTTTACTCCCATGTTCTCCTGATCCTGCAAGGCTCAGCCCCAGTGTGCCCTCCTACATGAAACCACCCTGATGCCCCCCTCTGCTGCCAGTCAGAATCTAACATTCACTCCATGAGAGGTGCTGAGGGACCACAGACAGAACAGTCCTACCATGTTCCAGATACTGGGCATACAGGCAATGTGAGAGATGCTTTCTTGTGGGGTGGGGTACCACAAATAGACAAGGATCATCCTAGACTTTGGGCAAGCTATGATTTGGGAACCCAGGGCAGGGAGATGTCTAACCCACTGAAGAAAATGGAGGGCAGGAGAACATCCTGGAAGACTTCCTGGAGGAGATTCCAGAGCAGAGTGCAAGAGTAGGTGATATGCAGGCTATGTGAGGCGGGAGGAACCACACTGTGGAGGCTCAGAGGTTGTGAGACAGGCCAAGGTGATGTAGGGAACCACTAGTAGATCGGTAAGTCTGATACATGGGATTTGGAGTAAGGTATTAACAGACTGAGCTTGACTGAGTTCCTAAAATTTTTGGAGCCTCAGTTTTCTCATCTGTAAAATGGGGATAATAAGGCCTACCTCCTCAGTGATTCTCATACTTTAGCACTCATAGGAATAACCTGGAGGCTTTATTAAAATACAGATTCCTGGGCTTCCCTCCTCTCCCCTCCACCCCCACACAAACAGAATCCAAATCAGTAGGTCTAGGATGTGACCCAAAGATTTGTGTTAAAACACACACACACACACACACACACACACGCGCAACTTAAATTATCCAATGTAAATAAAGCAACTAGCATGCACTTGACACATCGTTGATGTTTAAAAAGTTAGTTCCCCTTCCTTCTTCTTCCTTCTGACAACACTGCACCAATTTTAATAGCAACTGCATTCTGCCTTCATTTTATTTTATTTTATTTTTATTAGTTTCAGGCGTACAAAAAAATGTAATAGTTAGACATTTACACCCCTCACAAAGTGATAACCCCCTCCCTCAATCTACTGCCCCTCTGACATCGTATATAGCTATTACAATTCCATTGACTCTATTCCTTATGCTGTTCTCCATATCCTGTGATCATGTGTATATATATAGTTGACATTCATTGTTGTTCAGCTTCAGCCTCAGGTGTACGGCACAGTGGTCAGGCATCTACACCGTCCCTGAAGTGGTCTCCCTAATAAGACAAGTGCCCACCTGACACCCTACAAAATCTTTACAACATTATTGATTGTATTCCCCAAACTGTCTTTCATATCCCCATGGCAATCTGGTGGTTACCGATTGTGCTTTCTAATCCCCTCACCTTCTCCCTCATCCTCACCCCATTTCAGTTGTTTCCACGTCTTGGCTATTGTGAATAGTGCTGCAATAAACATAGGGGTACATAAATTTTTTTGAACTAGCGTCTTGAATTTCTCTGGATGGACACCTAAGAGTGGAATTGCTGGGTCATACATAGTTCCATTTCCAGTTTTTTGAGGTACCTCCACACTGATTTCCATAGTGGCTGCACCAATCTGCAATCCCAGCAACAGTGCACGAGGGTTCCCTTTTCTCCACATCCTCACCAGCATTTGTTGTTTGTTGATTTATTGATGATAGCCATTCTGACCAGACTGAGGTGGTATCTTATATTGTGGTTTTTATTTGCATATTTCTAATGATTAGTGAGGTTGAGCATTTTTTTATGTGTCTGTTGGCCATCTGTATGTCCTCTTCCAAAAAGTGTCTCTTCATGGCCTCTGCCCATTTTTAAATTGGGCTGTTTGATTCTTTGGTGTTGAGTTGAATGAGTTTTTTTTTTTTTTTTTAATTTTGGCTATTAACCCCTTATCAGATGTATCATTGACAAATATCTTCTCCCATTCAGTAGGACGCCTTTTTGTTTTATTGATGGTTTCCTTTGCTGTGAAAAAACTTCTTAGTTTAACGTAATCCCATGTTTATTTTTTCTCTTACTTCCCTTGCCTGAGGGGATATATCAGTAAAAATACTGCTAAGGGTAATGTCTGCAAATTTACTTCCAATATTTTCTTATAGGAGTTTTATGGTTTCAGATCTTACATTTAAGTCTTTACTCCATTTTGAATTTATTCTTGTATATAGCATAAGGAGGTGGTCCAACTTCATTTTTTTGCATGTGTCTGTCCAGATTTCCCAGCACCATTTATTGTTCTAGCCATAGCAATCAGACAAGAAACAGAAATAAAAGGCATCCAAATTGGAAAGGAGGAAGTAAAATTGTCTTTATATGTAGATGACATGATACTATATATATAGAAAAATCCCAAAGACTCCACCAAAAATCTATTGGAACTGATAAATGACTTCAGTAAAGTAGAAGGATACAAAATTAATATTCGGAAATCCGTTGCATTTTTATACACCAATAATAAACTATCAGAAGGAGAAATTAAGAAAACTGTTCCATTTACAATTGCTTCAAAAACTATAAAATACTTAGGAATAAATTTAACCAAAGAAGTAAAAGATCTGTACTCAGAAAATTATAAGACACTGATGAGAGAAATTAAAGATACAAATAAATGGAAACATATACCATGCTCATGGATAGGAAGAATTAATATAGTTAAAATGTCCATACTGCCTAAGGCAATATATAGGTTCAACACAATTCCTATCAAACTACCAAGGGCATTTTTCACAGAAATAGAAAATATAATCCTAAAATTTATATGGAACCATCGAAGACCCCGAATAGCCACAGCAATCTTGATAAATAAGAACAAAGTGGGAGGTATTACAATACCTGACATCAAATCATACTACAAGCTTATAGTAATCAAAACAGCATGGTACTGGCATAAAAATAGACACATAGATCAATGGAACAGAATAGAGAGCCCAGAAATAAATCCATACCTCTATGGTCCTTTAATTTACAACAGTGGAAACAAGAATTTACACTGGGGTAAAGAGAGTCTATCTGCCTTCATTTTAGTTGGAGCCCCTTTTATATGTTTCTATGTGTGTCTCTGTATCTGCTTCCCCCAACAAGAACCAAATAAGCATCCTCAGAGTCCAATGGCTCCTGGCCAGGTGTTTTGTAAATGAAAGGAAAGAAGGAACACAGCACCATCCGGCAGCCCCTCTTCCTGGCTCTATGTTAATCATGCAGTAAGTAGGTCGATGGGCTGGGAGGACCCCAATGGCATCACCCAAGGGGAGAAGAGGGGCTCTGCGAGGAGTTGGAAGAATAAAATCCATCAGCAAGCAAGGCTCCTCCAGTACGGCTACTTGGCACTTATGGCAGCCCTGGGAACAGTTCCGCTTCCTGGACACATTAAGTCAAGCTGCTTGACCACTCAACAAGTTCTTTATGACATTTTCAGACTCTCAGACCGGAATAATACTAATGCAAGTTTCATGCCCTGATAAATAGTTCATCGGAAACCAAGGAAGGCAATGGCCCCACCCTCCTCCCAGAGAGCCAGCCAGGCACCCCTAAAGCCTCTTTCCTTTCACAGACTTCACGTCCTATTAGCCACCAAGGCCCATTGCCTCCACCAACTGCTCCCTCCCCGCCATCCCCCTGCCCCAGCCCTAAGGCAGAGCCCTTAGCTTCCCAGCTGGACCATGACAACAGGCTCCTAAGCAGTCTCCTTGCCTTTTCCAGCCCATCTCTACACTGTGGTAACAATCTTTCTGCAGCTCAGCTAGGAACTTACCAGGCCCCTCCTCAAAAGCCTGCAATGGTTTCCTATGGTTCCAGAATCAAGTGCAAATATTTCAGCCAGATAGTCAAGCTCCCTTGAGGGTTGGCGAGAGCTAACTTTCTTCCTCAGCCCCACTATTCTGACTCCTACAGCCTTTCCTCTAGCCCAGTGTTTTTGAACTACAGCTCCCACGGTATGAGTGAGACATCAGATTCATTTAGTGGGTCCTGACAAGGAATTTTTTAAAAAATAGAACAGAATATGAAATACCAAAGTGCACTGCATACAGGAAGTTATCATTTCATGACTCTGTTTTAGATATGTGTGTGTATATATATGTGTGTGTGTGTGTGTAGGTGTGAATGTACCGTATCACACTGTAAAATACCCATCTTACCATGAATTACAGTCAAAAAGATTTGAAAAGTGTGGTTCAGGCCAAGCTGAATCCACTGTTTCTCTTCTGTGCTCACTGTTCCATCTCCACTTTTCTCACACAATTCCTTCTCCCTGCGTTGTTTCCTCCTCCCCTCCACCCAGCCACCTCCATCCATCCAAATCTTATTCATCCAGGCTGTCTTAGCTGGTTTCTCCCAGAAGCAGACCCTGAAATGAGGATTTTTTTTTTTTGCAGAAGGTGACTCCAAAAAGCACCAGTAAGGTAAGGGAGGAGCAAAGCAGGAAAGGGACTGGAACAACGCAGGGTCCTCTGTTGCGCAGGTTCCTGCTGTCAGCAACCACGCTCAATCTGCTGGGGCTTCTGAGGGGCCATGGAGCTGGGGTGTTCATCCCCAGACTCCCGACAGTCCGTGTTGCAAGAGCCTGGCAAATGTGGGTTGTCAGGGCAGCATGGGGGGAGGTACAGGGAGTGCCCAAAGGCTATGGATGGGGCAGCAACAGTGATGGACATTGGTGATTCCTACATGAAATCCACCCTCATGCTCTGCCCATCCTAGATACACACACACACACACATGCACACACTCATACACACACATGCACACTCACACTCACATATATGCACACACACTCATACACACATGCACACACACGCACACATGCACACTCAGTCATACACACACGCACACACACTCATATACACATACACACACGCACACACATGCACACACGCACACACACACACACACACACACACAGGTATTTTAGTTCCAGTTGTGTAGAGGGCATTCCTTCCTCTATCTTTGCACCCTAAATTTATTGATATCAAGATTTTAATGGAGCAGAGACTCTATTCTGCCTTTATTTTAGTTGGAGCCCTTTTTTATATTTCTGTTTGTCTCTGTGTCTGCTTCTAACAAGAAGACAGTGAATTCCTTAAGGGAAGAGACCAAACTCACTCACTGCTGGTGCCCTCTTCTTCCTGGAGACAGAACCCATATTTTCCTTGGGAACATCTTTCCTGCATTCTCAGTCCATGAGAGCCAGTGTACCCCTGTGGTCACAGTGACAGGGTCAATGAGGGCACTGAGCCCAACAGCTCCACTGAGGCTCAATCTAGGGACTTCTGCCTGCCCTAAGAGCCAAAGGAATCGCTTTTTTACTGGCGTTGCTGAGGGCTTCTAGTTGCCACCTTCCCACCAAGAGGAGAAAAGCTATAAGAGAATGTAGCCAACACAGAATCGAAAAGGAGAGGGGAGAGGGGACCAAGTTCAGGTGTCGTCATTGTCAAAAGCCTCTGAGCCTCTGGAGCCAGCCTTCATCAAAGCCTCTGAATGATTCCATTCTCACCAAGTCAATTCCTTCTTTCCCCTGAAATCAGCTTGAACTGAGTTTCTGTCACTTGCAACCCCACATCCCACCCAAAGCAGCCTGCCATACGTCCCTCACTGCACCGTCACCTGGAGGACAGAGCACATGACCCATCTGTACCTCTACACTGCTGGCACTCAGCAGGGAAAAGAAGGGTCTAGAGAGAGAGTCGGGGTGCGGATACCATGCAAACACATTTCCCAGGGCACTGCAACTCCCAGCCGCTGGCAGACAGAAACACATGGTCAGGGATCCAGCCAAAATCCTGACCTCCAAAGCAGAGGTAGTGACCGGTTACAGACACAGAGTGTGGGCAGCAAGGAGCAGAAAGGACGAGGCTGTGGAAAAGGAGGCCAGGAACTGAAGCGTGTCTAGGTTGCTTGAGTCAGGCTAAAAGGAGTCCTGGGTTCTAATGCAGCAACCTTGGAACTTGCTGGCATATTAACCCAGATTCAGCTCCATTGAGGCCCCTAGAAACACAGTTTTTCAGAGCTGGAGGACTCAGGAACCTCTTCTCTAGCCCTGAGGAGTGGCAGAAGCTGGCCCGAGGTCACTCAGCAAGCTGGTGACATCGCTGGAACTAGAAGCTGGGCTGGTGCTCTTCCTACTGCAGAGGAAGAAGCTAGAGGAAGGTGGTCTAGTTCACTCTGTTCCATTGTCGGATTGCTGGAGGGCTACTGCGAGCCTTTCAGCCTTTCCCACCACCGTCAACCACCCTGGTGAGGATCTTCTCCAGTGTGAATTCTCCACTGCTCAGGAGACCAGCAGTAACTGAGTCCCCACCTCACCCTAGGCTCTGAATGTCTGTGTGGATGTGAAAGCCACATTCCCCAGCCCTGCCTTGGACCAGGCACAGCGTGGGTAGGACATTTCTAGTTAACACGAGTCCGGTTCCTTTGGGAAGCCCATTAATTGCAAATAAGTGTGTATATTTAGTACCACAGAGCCTTAAATTACAATAGTCATAATAATAGCAGCTAAGCTAGGGTAACTTAGTACTTTCTATGTGCCAAGCACAGTTCAAATGCTTTACGTAGACTAATTCATTTAATCCTCCCACCAACACCATGAGGTGGGTACTATTACCATTGTACAGACGAGAAAACAGAGGTACAGAAAGGTTATATAACTCAGCCAAGATCACCTACAGAGCAAGTGGCAGGCCAGGATGTGAACCCAGGCAGTCTGGCTCCAGGACGCCTGCTGAGGACCACTGGGCAACATTTCCTCTGTGCAGAAAAGGGTGAATGGAGCAGGCCTGAGACTTACCCTTAGAAAGGCCCGCTCATCAGGTTGGCCCCTGGCTGGCATCCAGGAACATGGATTTGGGGAGGGGCACCCCATCCCTTGATGAGAGTACCTTGCTGTACCTAAAATGTTCGTGCAAACAATACAATTTATACTAAACATACTAAACTCCTCTGAGAGTCTAGCAATTTTGGAATGTCCTAGGCAGAAGGTGTCTAGGTGACCAGTCTCCAGTAAAAACCCTGGGCTCTGAGTCTAACGAGCTTCCCTGGTAGACATTGCACTGGCATTGTCCCTATTTATTGGGATTCGGTGTGTTCTATGTGACTCCACTGGGAGAGGCTCTTGGAAGCCTTCCACCTGGTCTCCCCTGGACTTTATCCCATGTAGTTTTCCCCTTGGTTGACTTTCTTTTTCTCCTTTCACTAATAAATCAGAATGTGAATACAACTCTGTGATGAGTCTTGTGGTCTCCCTAGCTCATTGATGAGCCTGAGGGTGGTCTTGGGGACCTGATACATCCCCGAAAGCCCTAAATTTAATCATCTGAAAGAATATCATAGAAAGTATTGGCTCAGCTGGCCTTTGATGACCTTTTCCTCAGGCCCCTACTTATATGTGACCTTAAGATGCTCTTTCGGTATTGTAATGTGCCTTAACATGGGTTGTCCACCACTGGCTGGCAGGGTCCCAAGGCTGGCAGGGTTCCCAGAGGATGATCTCCAAGAGGGACTTCCCACACCCATCCCAGCCACATGGGCATCAGAGCTAGGCCCTCAGCCATCAGTACTACTAGCAGTGCTGTCTTATTAATACTTTCAGGAGAACTGAGGCTCAGAATGGTTGTGTGACCTCAAGCACTAGGAACTAAGTCACTTGACTTCTCATTGAGGGACCACTCATGGTCTGTCCCAGAAGGAAGTGCCAACTACCATGAGTAGAAGGGGCACGGACAACATTTAGTTGCAATAGAAGGAATAATACTCCTCCTGTAGTAGGCAATGCTCCCCAAATGCATTGAACAAACATATGCTCATACTGTGTTTCCCCAAAAATAAGATCTAACCAGGCCATCAACTCTAATGTGTCTTTTGGAGCAAAAATTAATATAAGACCCGGTCTTATTTTACTATAATATAAAACCGGGTCTCATCTAACATTATATAATATAAGACCGAGTCTTATATTAGCTTTTGCTCCAAAAAACGCATTAGGGCTGATTGTCCGGTTAGGTCTTATTTTCGGGGAAACCCGGGAGGTAATGTGCTGGGGATGCTAGAAGAATCAGACACAGTCCCTGGGCTATCTGGAGCTCACACCTTGGAGAAGGCTTCATTTAAAGGACTGAGCTCCCCATCACTGGGAATACCAAGTGGAGGCTGCATGCCTACTGGAATTCTCTGCCTTCTAGTACCTGACTAGGTAATTTTACATTTACCTGATAATGCCAGACTAGCATTATCTCAGGCTGCTGTATTCTTTCTCCAACTCTTCCTCTTTGCTCAACCGCTCTCCTCCAGAAAAGCTCAGCCTAGGAAATGTTCCAAGCGCCATCACAGAAGATGTAGTGAGCTTTGGCAACAGATGGCCCCAAGTTTTGATCTCAGTTCTACCCCACACTAGCTCTGGGATTCTGGCAAATGCTGTGAGCCCTCGGACTTTCCGCTTCCTCATCTGCGAATAACAGGGGCCTGGGAGATGCATGAAATCCGCACCTGGCCCTGTGCCTGTTACCAGGCAGGAGTATAAGAAAATTGTGCCCTACCCCCCTCAATGCCCAGAGTGCTGGATGTGCCAGTTTTATGAATAGGCCACCTACTTTCCCTTCTTCACTCCACCAACAGGAGGGAGAACTAGGTTAATTACATTGAGAAGAAATGCAAGAGGGTAATAAGGTCTTCCATCCCATCTTTTGTTAGCAAGTTAAATAAATGTAAAAGTTATTACCCAAATGATGTTCAGATATTTGACCTGATTACCTTGGGTGCTAGCCATGGTATGAGGGTTCAGTCACTGAGAAGGAGATCCCAGTTACTTAAGTACGACTTCTCTTATGTAAGAATGAGTAGCATTCTTACTTGTCAATTAAAATGTTAATTATTCTTTAAATGTTTATTTTTTTTCTCCAAGCAAGTTCACAACAACTGGAATGGAAACAGCCAACAGTTGTGGTCTACAGAGTATGGATTTCATTTCACTAAGTCCCCTTCCCCACTCTATCCATATTTACATGTTTATAATCATGCAGGATATGTGTCTACCATTCAAGAGTATTTTTAAAATGCATCTCCACGTTTCAACATCACCTTCATTTGCCACATTAAGGGGGATATGATATGGTACTAGATAGAATTTCTCTAGGCCTCATTCTGCCATCAGGTAACTCCTCCCCTGCCCCTTCTCTGGGTCTCAGTTTCCTCCTCTGTAATGAGATGGGTTTGGACTAGATCAGGGGTTACCAAACCCAGCTTAATTAGCATCATAATCAATGGAGGAGCTTTTAAATATCCAGATTCCCAGGCCTCACCCTACCTACCTCTAAAGAGTAGGGCCTGGGAACCTGAATTTTTAGCAAGACAACTCCCCCCATCACCCAGGGCACTCAGATGCAGTCAGTCTAGCATCCAGCCAGCTGGACTAGACTATCTTTACGTTCCTTCGAGGTTGATAGTCCACCTTTTGGATGACCCCACAGAACTGATACCTGGTAATAATATTAATCATTCCCCAATTTCTTGATGTCTGAATTATTTTCCACTTTCCTAAATACGACTCTTTTTAAATGGGTCATGCTGGCTATCATTTTTTTCTCATTCACAGGCATCCACAGAAAACACAGAGCCCAAAGGAAAGTCTACATCCTAAAGGTCCATTAAAAAGTGATAGATGTCTCAGAATCCAGGTCAGTTTCAAAGGTAGATTTCTCCTGATTCATCTCTCAGTGACGACAGGGCAGGGCTGGGAGGATTTGATTTAAATCTAGCTGATTTAACTCTCCAGTCAGGAGGACTCAATTTGACCAATTTTTTTCCCCTATAAAAGATGTGTTCCTTTTTTCAGAAACATAACCTTAAAGCCTCCTTCACAGCTCAGAGACAAATGTAGCTTTCTTTTTTTCTTTTTTTTTTTGGTGTTGTTTTTTAAAATGATTTTATTAGCATCCAAGAAGCCTTGAATGTCAAAGCGCAAGAGGTATAGGGGTCACCCAGTTTGACCCTGTAAGGGCCCTGGAAATGCCCATTCCGAGGTCACACTGAGACAGTGGCAGGGCAGGAAGAGGACAGCTCTCCGGACCCCTGGGCCGTGCCTCTACCACCACAGCCTGCTGCTTCCAACTCGATTCACAGTCCTTCCTAGAAATTGCACAGCTACAAAAGAATCTCAGCCTCGCCTGGGTTTTGCTTTTACCCCAAACTAACTGCAGCAGGGAATATAAACAGCGGCCAAAGAAGGAAAATGCTTTCCTCTCGATTCACAAGCCCAGAGATTAAGGTTTCAGTCACTTAGAAATAAGACGCTCGGTTTTAAAGCACTGCAACGACTAAAAAATATCTATATATTTCTGCCTACAGGAAGACTAGACTGAGAAAAATAGACCTGATGGTGTGGTAGGATTAATGACTTTCTTTTCCATTTTTCCAAAATAGTGTTGTGTTGTTTCCAAAATAAGTATCAACTTTACAATCACAAAAACATATGAAGCTCTTACAAAGGGGGCATCCAGGGGCTATCAGGAAGACAGATGAGGCCATTTACCTTGCTTTATTTCTGCTAAATACCGTGACCATCTATTTTGGTTATTTTCTCCAACAATAAGAATTCACAGCTATGTTAGCAAAATACCCCAAGGTGATTCATAAGTCTAGATTTATACTGACTTCAGGAGAGCTATGAAGAAGTTTTTCCTTCCACTACCTGCCCCTGACATTCACAGTATATCTCACTCATTTGGAAGGTAATCAGGTGCGGTCATGTAACATTCCCCCTGTTGACCTGAATTTCCATCTCTGGTTTCATTGCGTGTGTGTGCACGTGTGTTTTAATTTTTCACTTGTTTAGTTCCTGTCTCCTCAGGAATCAAAATCATGATCTCCTTCTAACTAACTTACCCTATAGCTTGAGTAGCAGTGTAGCATAATCCAACCACACTGCCTAGGGCAGAATCCTGTTCTGTACTTGCTAACTGGGTGACCGAAGTGAAGTCATTCAATCTCTATTTAACCTGTTTCCCTATCTTTAAAATGGAGGTTAAAAGTACAGTACTTCACTCATAGGGTTAACTCAGTTTTCATTTTTTAAGTACTTAGAATTGAGCCTGACATTGAATAAGTACAACATAATTGATAAATTTTAAAATACCTTCGCCAGCCCAAAAGTTAATGAGGTCATCAGCAAAATCCCAGATAGTGGGGAACACTACAAGGGCAAATGACCCAGTTTCATCAACAAATACATTATAAAGAGAAAAAGAAAAAGAAAAGAGGAAGGGAGATGAAGGGGAAACGTATAGACTAAAAGATGCTTAAGACATATTTATACACCCATGTACATAGCCGTATGAGTCACAATAGACGACAGCTGTAAGCAACCCAAGTGTCCAGCAATGGATGAATGAATAAACAAGATGTGATACAAAAATACAATGGACTACTATTCAGCCTTAAAAATAAATGAAATTCTGACACATGCTACAACATGGATGAACACTGAAGACATTATGCTAAGTGAAATAAGCCAGTCACAAAAAGATAAATACTATATATAATCCCACTTATACGATTCCACTTATATTGCGTAGTCAGATTCATAGAGACAGAAAGTAGAATGGTGGTTGCATGGGGAGTTATTGTTTACGGGGCAGAGAGTTTCAGTTCAGGATGATGAAAATGTTCTGCAGATACAGTGGCAACGATCTATCTCTAGGTAGCACAACAATGTGAATGTACTTAAGGCCTCTGAACTATACACTTAAAAACGGCTAAAATGATTAATGTTATATGTATTTTACTACAATGTTTTAAAAGATGCTTAAGAGATATATCAACCAAGGACAATCAACATAAACTCAAAAACATGACATTTATGAGACAATTGGAAATTTGAACTCTGCCTGGATATTTTGATATTAAAGAATTAATGTTGGTTTTTTAAGGTGTAATAATGTCTTTTAAGAGTCCTTATTTTGTAGAGATAAAAATATTTACAAATGAAATGACTTACTATGTGAGATTAGCTTCAATATAATAAGGGAAGGGAAGAGCAGATGGGGATGATCATAAAACAAGACTGGCCCCGAGGTGATAATACTGTGTTTCCCCGAAAATCAGACCGAGCCAGACCATCAGCTGTAATGCATCTTTTGGAGCAAAAATTAATATAAGACCCGGTCTTATGTTATGTTACATTATATAAGACCCGGTCTTATTTTACGATAAGACCGGGTCTTATATTAATTTTTGCTCAGAAAGACACATTAGAGCTGATGGTCCGGCTTGGTCTTATCTTTGGGGAAACACGGTTGTTGAAGTTGGGTGATGGGTATGTGGGGGTTCCTTATACTGTTCTGTCCACTGTAGGTTTACAAGTTTCCATCATAAAATAAGTTCAAATAGTTCATTATCTTTAGGGAATGAGCTGTTACAGTATGTGTATTATCTCTGTTCTCAATGGTCTGGAAAGGTTCCTGGCACACCATGCCGTTCAGTAACTATTTTTAGTGTCATCTGCTTAATTTCAGTTCATTCCAGTCCTAAAACCTAAGGGATACGGAAAGCCATGGACCTTCCCTCCGATCCTGCCCCGGCGCTCTCAGCTCCAGCACAGACTCTTCTACTGTTCATCCACTTCAGGTGTTAAAGGAGTCAATCACTTCACAGGTGTAGGGCATTTTTTTAGCATAATTAACTTCATTTTATAGGTGAGGCCCTGAGTCCCCAAGAGTTTAGCAACTCGCTCACGCCACAAGCAGCAGAATCAGGACATAAACCTGGATCAGTGCTTCCAGAACTGTCCTCTTTTCCAAGCAGCCTCCTTTCCCCTGCACCAATGAGAAAGCCAGGCCTTTTCACATGCCCCCCTCTTCTCTGCTCCCCTTCAAAACAACCCCGAAATCCACTTCCTATTAATCTTCCTCAATTAGGCTACAGCCTTTCCCCAGTGTTTCCTACGTGAGTGGGAATTCTCATTCTCCTTTTCCAGGGTTACATTTTGAGGATGTTGGTCCTTCCCAGGGCCCTGCAGGTTAGAAGAGCTGCTGCCACGTGGCCTTACCTGGTGGCTCTGAGGTCTGAACAACCAGGCTTTCCAGGACTCTTGGTTTCCAGGAGTGGTGGTTCCAACCCTGGTTGCACATTTAAATCACCAGGGGAGATTTGAAAAACACTAATGCCAGGACCCCACCTCCGGAGATACTGACCTAATTGGTCTAGGGTGGCCTGGGCATCAGTGGTTCTTTTGTTTGTTTGTTTGTTTGTTTGTTTTTGTTCTGTTTTTCTGAACTCCTCGGCTGTTCTAAAGTGCGGCCAGGGTTTCTGATATAGCCTCAGAGATGGCAAGATCCTCTAATTGGTTCTCTTTCTTTACTACAAAACGGGACTCTTTTTAAATAAATAAGTGGCTGAAATAAAACTAACATTGGCATTAACATGACACATAAATAGAATACACAGTAAATATTGGTTGAAAAGACCAATTAAATTAGAGCAAGATTTAAAGAAATGCAACTTTTGAGGTTCCTAGGTAGAATCAGGTATCTTCAACTCTCTCCCCCTTTTTCTATGCCAGCTCTACAAGGAGAAACTTCTAACCTCTCTTTCTGGATATGCATTCAAAAGCCAGCAGATTATGATAACATCCTTATGTCCCTGGTGGCTGTTAGTATAGCCTGTCCCTTCCATACCTAAGGGACTCCCCAGAGGTTTTCAGTGTGGAGCCATGTGTGCGTGTGCATGCATATACACACACATACACACACACACACTCACACACCTCAAATCTCTGCTTGTCTCAATAGCTGGGCTGAGGCCATGGAAAATGCCAGTCTTCAGCATCATAAATAGCTAAACGATCCTTTTTTCTAATCAGAAGGGAGAGGGATCCACACACAGGGCCTTCCTTTAGCTCATGGAGCAACTGAGTTCTAACATTACATGCATGTGGTATGCAAGTACCATGTAAGCACACCGCATGTGCTCCATATTCCCATTTCACCTGTGCGGAAACTGAGGCTCGAAGAGATTAAGTCACTTGCCCAAGGTCACAAAGCTCATTGGTGACTGTCCCAGATCTCATATTCCGGTTTTTACACTCTAAATTCAGTGGTCTTTCCATCTTACAGCCATAATCGTCTCTCTCACATGCCCACACAAAATGTGTACAGACACAGAGCTACAGTCGCTGAGGAAGACAGACCTATGGAGCTCTGGTAGGGGTGCTCAAGAAAATCACTGCAGTGGTTGGTGCCCACTCTTCGCCAGGCACTGTGAAACACAGCTGAGCACCATTCAGGTGCCCTCGTTCTGGGCCTCTCTGCAGCTGGCGCACAGCTCCATCACAGCCCTCCTCACCTCCAGCATAGTCGTCTTTTTAAATATCCATCTCACATGTGAGCTCCTTTGAAGGCCCAGGACGGGAGGAAGAACTATTCTCTTTACCCTCATTCATTCACTCAACAAGTATTTATCAAGTGCTTTCTATGTGGCAGAGAACAGGGACTCAACAATGTGCTAATACAGAGCTTACAAACTAGTGATGAAAACGGATACTAGTGTGAGAGTTACACAAATACCCGTATGATTATAAGCTGAAGAGTGTTATGGAAAGCACAGGCTGTTAGAGAACACAGAACAAGAAGAGGAGGAGCTGATATGAAGGGACAAGGGAGACGCCTTGAGGAAGGGGGGTCAGAGCTGAACTCTAAAGGATGTGTTGGGGTTCAGGAGACAAGGGGCAGTGGGGGTGGTCCATGAAGAGAGAACTATGCAGCATGTATGAAGACATGAAACAAGGTGCAGACGCTGGAACCCACAGAGCAAGGGAACCAAAGTAAAAGATAAGAGTGGTGATGTATGTGGGGTTCGATCCATGCTTAAAAGCGATGTTAAGTATTTTGGTCTTTAACCAGAGAGCAATGTGAGCCACCGGGGGCGGGGGAGTGCGAAGGGGCGTCCTTAGTAAGGGGGTGATATATAAGATTTCAGTTCTGAAAATCATATCTGGCTGCAGCATAGGGAATGAACTGAGATGGAGTCAAAGCAGATACAGGGAGACAGTTAGAAAGTCAGTGCAATCACCAAAGAGCCGATAATGGTGGCCTGGGCAGGGCAGTGTCAGAGACAAGGAGAAGTAACTGGATCCAGGAGATAGTATTTAGAATAGATATGCTGAAGAGGAAGAAAAGGTGTACAGGATGACCCCTAGACTCCAGCTTACAGAAACGAATGGCTGCCATACACTAGGAAAGGGAGACCTGAAGGAAATGCAGGACCAGGGAGCAGAAGCCGAAGGGCTGCAATCCCGTCTGACAGGCTCCATCACTGGGCTAAGCTATTACAAAGAGAAGAAAAAAAACAGTCGAGCTGATATTTTGAGTAATAAGTGGGCACGTACTTCAACATTTAATTTATATGTCACTAGTTTCAAAACTCATTTTAAAACCTTCCCATAATCTTACCAGGTTTACGTACACTGACATTATAACACCCAAATTATTTCTGATCTAAAAATAATTACCCCGTATGTTGCTTTGCCTGAAAAAGTGTTGAGAGAAATTATTGGCAAGGAATATTTTTCCATTGCCAAAGAACATCGAGCCAATTACCAGTATGCCTTAACTCATTTCATCCATTCTTAAGAAAACCTATCAGAGGAGAGACCCATTTCCCGAATGCATTTAGGAATGAGGGTGTCCCAGCAGGACAGAAGAACATTGGGAAGTGATTATGGAAAGATGAACTATAGGGAGATCCAGACAACATCGACTGACAGTTGGGAGGTCTATTAACAGGTAGTGGGTATGGGGTGTTGGCAAGAACAAGCAATTCTTTGACTCTGGATCAGAGATTGCAAACTGACCACTCTTGGGCCATATTCAACCTTAAAATATGCTTTACTTGCCCCACACAGAGCTATTTTTTTAAATTGAGCCAACATTTTAAAAATCCAAATTTCTGGCTTCTCTTGAAACATCAGTAGATCTGGTCAAACTGGGCCACATTCCCATGGTAACGATCAGCTGAAGCTGAGGACTCATTGCCCTTCAGACAGGCGGGGCTCTCCCATCCACCATGTTCCCATGACGCTCTGTCTTTATCCAACAGTAAGTGTCATCTGACATTTATCATTGCACTTGAAATGTTGTTTTTTTATGGTGAAAAAATATTTCTCTGTACCCATGGCTCTATTAAAGGTGGGAAAATAAAACATAAACCAAAAAGACTATGCGTTTCCAAGAAAAATAGAGAGAGCATATTTCTAAATGGAATTAAAAACTATTCTGACAAGCATAATTCACAAAGCATACCCCTGTCAATTTCTCTTACCCCTGCTCTCTTCTTAGTTTATATTCTTTGCCCCTGTATGCTCTTGAGTTTGCAGTCTCTCAGGACTTGAGGCCCCAGGCCAGGTATTCAGATATAAGGAAGGGACCCAGTTTTAGAAGAAAGGAATATGAAGAAGGCATGGCCACACACACACACAAAAAACACCAATGTTCAGTTATTAGAACCAGGATTCAAGATGAGGGCCAACTCAGCCAACTCAATGATAATGATAATTCTGACCATGATAGTCACAAAAGCTGCTGTCAAGCACTGACTATGTGCTAAGCACCATGCTAGGTACTTTACATATATTACATGTGTTCCTTTTAATCTATTTTACAGATGAGAAATCTGAGGCTCAGAGAAGTCACCTATGGTCACGTGACTAGTAAGCAAGGAAATCAATATTCAAATGCCAAACCCAAGGTCCACCACCAGTGGTTTTTCCATTGGAGATGCACATCAGAATCTCCAAGGGAGATATTTAGAAATACATATGCCTGGGGCCCCACCTCCAGAACATTCTGACTCAGCAAGTCTGGGTGGAGGCTAGGCAACAATATTTAATTACAAAGCTACCCCGGTGCTCTATATGCACAGCTTCAGTGGAGACCCACTGCCTTATGCGTCGTTGTTGAATGAATGAATGCTGGAATGAACTGCTAACACAAGTAAAATGGGCTAACGTTTCCCATTAGATGGTGTCACCAGGACCTGCCTTACAGCAGCCCCTCCACATGCAGACAAATGCTTGATCCAATCCATCACTCTGTCAACTCTCCAAAGGCAGAACCAGCATCTGTTGCGCAAACAGCCATCTTTCTTCAATGTGGCATCCTAAAAAATGCTTTTCCAAGGAACCAGTGGCAGTCTCCTTCAGGTCTATGTGTGCAGAGCACTTTGTTCGAGCCATGCAGAAGGGAGAAAGCCCTGGCTTTGGGACTGGTGGCGGTCAGGTGACCACCTGACATGTGACCTCATGAATGACACATAGTAACAGTTGTGGCTCACAGTGATCACAGGTCACATTCGTACAAGTTGTGGGCCCCAACTCACTCACCCAGAACACCCTTATGAAACCAACAAGAAACAGAAAGGAAGCAGACAAGGGCTTTGAGCAGCATAAGGATGTCATGCCCTGAAATTTAAGAATTTTATTCATGAGAATTGTTCTTCCTTATATTCAAAGTGAATTTATTCTCCCTCTGGCAAAATACTCCAAATCTGATCACACCAGAAATTCACTTTATAAAGCTTCAGAGGTGGTATTGTCTCAGACAAGAAAAACTATTATACTTCTCTTGAGCAGCTGGGGTGTTTTGATATTATGGATCACGTATATATTCGGCTTTGGCCACTATAGAGTACAGGGCCAAATTTCTGATTTACTTTTAGCAATTGTGCAAGACCTTTTGTACACATTTCTCTGTACTTACTTTGTTCATTTCTTCATTTTATGATCCTCCCTTTAGTATTTTTTAAAATTTTCCAATGATCTATTTACTTTAAACTACTACACTATGGAAATTTTTATAAATCTTTTTTGTTTGTTTTACATTTTTAACAGTGGTATTCACTGCAGAAAATTAGAAGATATAGATCAGGGGTCAGTAAACTTTTTCTATAAAGGCCCAGATAGTAAATATTTTAGTATTTGCAGACCATATGATCTCTGTCACATATTCTTTAAAAAACAAAAAACAAAAAAACAACTTTTTAAAAAATGTAAACACCATTCTTAGCTTGCAGACTTAAAAACAAAAAAGCAAAACAAAACTGGTGCTGCAGTTTGCTGACTTCTGATATAGATTAAAAATGAAATTAAATTATAACATCAAAAATAACCACTATTGTTAGAGATCCAAGATGGTGGAGTAGATAAACACTGTGCCTGTGTGCTTCCACGAACACATTAAAATTACAACTAGTTACAGAACTATCAGCCTGGAGAACCATCTGAAGTCTAGCCAAACAGAAGTCCTATAACTAAAAATATAAAGAAAAAAGCCACGTTGAAACTGGTAGGAGGGATGGAGATGCGGATTGGGCCCCAAACCTCCCTGTGACAGTTGAGCACCTGGAGGGATATCTCAGCCACAGAGGTTCCCCTCAAAGGAGAGAGAGACCGCAGCCCTACACTGGCCTCTCCAGCCCAGAGTACTGGTGCCGGGAAGAGAAGCCCCCACAACATCTGGATGTGAAAAATACAGTGGATTCCGACCATTCGGGTGAGAGGGAAGGCTGCGGGAAACCCAGGCGTCCTCTTAAACAGCCCACACAGACTCACTCACAAGCAATCATCTTGGGCTCCAGTGGAGGGACGGTGACTCAGGGGGGCCTCGGGACATACGGGGGCAGACTGAGGTATATGGCTTCAGGGGGAGGAATGGAGGACAGTCAGCATTTTTCAGTGAAGGGTCCTCCACCCGAGCAGCTGGCAAGCAGGCGCCATCTTTCCTATGTTAAGCCCGCCCCCACAGGCCAAATCTGAATCTGATTGGCCTGGTGAGCGCCACTGCTCCGCCCTGCTGACTCAGCTGCGACCCTGTCCCACCCAACTCACACACTGCTGGAGGCACTTTCTCCAAAAGCAGCCAGCCCCTCCTGCATTGCACTCTTTATTGGAAAACTATCAGAGAGTCCTTGGGCCCCAGACAGGCAGCAGCTGGCCTTGGTATGCTCTGAGACTTTTGCTGAATAGCTTCAGGCTTAGCAACTTAGCACTGGCACCAAACCAGAGTCTACATTAACCTGGTAAGCACAACTCTTCCCATTCTAGTGACTCCCTGAGACTCTCCCTCACCCAACTCGTGTACCACATGAGGCTTTATCAGGGGCTGAACCTTAAGGGAGCCAGCAGGAGGCAGCAGGCCTCAGGGTGTCCTGGCTTTTTGCAGAGCTACCCCAAGCCCCAGGGCTGAATGGATAAGAAAACAAAACCCTTACATATGCTGCCAGAAGAGACTCATTTCAGATTGAAAGTAAATCACACAGACAGAAAGTAAAGGGATGGAAGAAGGGATTTCATGAAAATGGAAATAAAAACAAAAACAAAAGCTGGAATAGCAATACTTATACGAGACAAAATAAACTTTAAAACAAAGTCTATAAGAGGACACAATGAAGAACCCAGTAATCTCACTTCAGGGCATTTATCTGAAGAAACTCAAACGCTACTTAGAGGGGAGGTGTGCATCCATATGTTCATTGCAGCATTGTTTACAATGGCTAAGATGTGGAGGCAGCCTGGGTGTCTGTTGATGGATGAATGGATAAAGAGTAGGTGGTACATATATACATGGAATATTGCTCAGCCATCGAAGGGAATGGGTTCTCGCTATCTGCAGCAGCATAGATGACCTTGAGGGTACTGTGCTGAGTGGAGTGTAAGACAGACAAAGACAGATACAATGTGATTTTGCTTATATGTGGAATCTAAGAAAACAGTTAACAAACAAAACAGAAGTAAACTCATAGATACAGAAAACATTTTGATGGTTACCAGATGGGAGGGGGTCGGGGGTATGGATGAAAGAAGTGGAAGGGATTAAGAAGTACAAATTGATTGTTACACAGTAATAATGGGGATGTAGGGTACAGCATAAGGAATATAGTCAATAATGTTGTAATAACTATGTATGGTGTCAGATGGGTACTAGATTTGTTGGGGTGATAGATGGGAGGAGGTTGGGGGGCAGGGTGCAAAAGTTGAAGGGATTAAGAAGTACACATTGGCAGTTACAAAATAGTCATGGGGATGTAAAGTGTAGGGAATATAGTCAATGATATGGCAATAACTGTATAATACTAGGTGGATACTAGACTAGTCAGGGGGATCACTTCTCAAATTATATAAATGTCTAACCACTATGCTGTACACCTGGAATCAATATAAAATAATACTGAATGTCAACTGTAATTGATAAATTTAAAAAGGGGGGAAGGTGAAGGGGAATAAGAGGTCCAAATTTCCAGGTAGAAAACAAATAAGTCATGGGGAGGAACCTACAGCATGGGAAATATAGTGAATAATATTGTGATAGCATAGAACGGTGTCAGATGGTTACTGGCCTTATCATGGTGATCACTTCTTTAGGTCTATAAATGTTGAATAACTATGGTGTGCCCCTGAAACTAATATAATATTGTATGCTAGCTATATTTTTAATTAAAATCTTTTTGAAAAAAGAAGTAACCATTATTAAAGTTATGGTGCATATCCTTTAAGACAGTTTATATGCATACTTTAATAAAATCTGGATTATATATATTGTACATACTACTTCATGACCTGCCTTTCTCATTTAACAATAAGTCATTAATATTTTTCTATGTCAAGACTGGATACAGAAAATGTTGTATAGATATATCAATATTTATTTAACCAGTCCTCTCTCCTTTAATATTTAGGAGTTTCCCATTTTTCACTATCATAGATTATACTCCTAACATTACCTTAAAATAAAGTCATAGAAATGGAATTTCTAAATCCAAGAAGATATATATTTTAAAGTCATTTGATAAATATTCTCAGATAACATTCCAGAAAAGCTATACCAATTTATACAACACTCCTACCGGCAATATGAAAATACATATTTAATCCTCACCAACAGTTTTTAGCTTTACCAATATGATAGGTTAAAGTGGTGTCTTATTGCTTTACTCTGGATTTTTGATAGCTAGTATATCTATTTGTAACCAGGGTACATATATTTTAACCACATTTGTATTATATTTATTCTTTGGTGAATTTCCTGTTCAGGTCTGAATTAGATTCCTATTGCTGCTGTAACAAATCACCACAAACTTAGTGGTTTCAAACAACACAAATATATTCTTTTATAGTTCTGGAGACAGAAGTCCAAAATCTTACAGGGCTAAAGTCAAGATGTCACTAGGGCTGGTTCTTTCTGGAGGCTGCGAGGGGAGAATGTGTTTCCTCGCCTATTTCAGCTTTTAGGGGCCACCTGCATTCCTAGCCCACACTAAGGGAAGCAGAAACTCCCATGAGGATGGTGGAAGAAGGGACCAAAGAGTGTAGCGAAATGAGCATACTAGAGTGGACAGACTACCAAGGCCAGAAAAGCTACCAGGAGACCATGTTCTGCTGGGGTAGGGGTGGGGGGTACCCAGTGGAGAGAAGCAGCATCACGAGATGCTCTCTGGTGGCTCTCCTCTGTAGGCCAGAGCTGAGGGCAGAAAATGCTGTTACAGACTGGACTCCCTGACAACAGTGGGGATGACAGGGTCGATCCCAACTAATAAGAGGCCAGTCAGCAGCACTTAACTGTTAGAAGCCAGGTGGGTGTGATTATAATAAGCGGCAAGATCAGACGGGCAGTCTGAGGGACCTGTTCCATAGAGAGCTAGGAAGATGGTTACCAGAACACAGCGTTCCTAGGAGAAAGATAGCTAGGCAGCCAACAAGAGTACTGCTTAATTTATACCACTGAAAAGTGAAAAATCAAGACTGGATGATCAGGAGGCTGAAGGCAGCTGTCCCACTAAACTAATTATAATCCCTTGCCTATTTTATGGACCCGAGAAGTTTTCCAGATCAGAAAACCTCTGGAGAGGATAGGGATTCCCATGCAGAAGGACCCTGTAACACCACAGTAAGTACCTGTAATAACAATTCCCTCAGTCCTTCCCCAGAGGGATGCACAGAATTTATTCCAGTAATCATAAACTTGGGAAAGAGGAAGACCTACACATTTTGAAGATCGTTAAACACAGGGTCTGAATTGATATTGATATCTGGGGACCCAAAGGATCATTATGCCCCACCCCCAACCCCATCACCGTTAGAATGGAATGATATGGGCTATAGCCAATAAAAGGAGTTCTGGCCCAGATCCAGGTCATAATGAGTCTATTAGGTCTGCAGACCCACCCAGTGGTTATGTCCCTAGGTGATCCACTGAGATATCTCTCAGTGGTCCTTTGTCCAATTTTGACAGTAAGTGGACAGTGCAGCACTCCTGGCCTGAGAAAAACACGGTGTTCAGGGACCCACAGCCCTCAAGGTCACCTTACCTAGTGAACCACCTAGATCAGCAGAGATGCTGTGGTAATCAGAATAGATAACAAAAGAGAGAGATGATGCGTATCCGGTGTCCCCTAAAACCAGCCCTAGTGGTGGGAGCTGAAATATATCTCAGTAACTTCCTCTTGGAAGTTTCCTAGGAAAAGAGAGCACAGAATTTTGGAGAAGGCGTCCAGACGGGGTGAACTTACTAGTCAAAGAAAGTGAATGCAAGTGGCGGAAGCGCCGGACGGGGTGGATGCTGTCTGTGGTACACCGCCCAGATCTCTCTTCAGGACCCAGACACCTGTCCCCAGCTGTGGGGAGTGCTGGCTGCTGACCTCGCAACTGCACCCTCTCCAGTGACTGCCCTTGGCCAAAGTGAGCTGCCTTACCCCGGTTTCCATGCGGTCCTGTGTCCAGTAACTGTTCCACACAGGGGTATAAAGACCCTGTACCCTTGCCTCGATTTAGAACAAATCTGGGGGCTGTCCTAGTTGTAGAGCTCCCTGGGCGATCAGGTGAGGCCTCTGTTCAAATGCCTGGAAGTTCGTCTTCTCTGCCAGCCCCATCTTGCCTCCTCATTCCCTCACAGGTGTGTTCCAGAAAATTCCCCGGCATGCAGTAAGCCGTGCGTGTACATCTCTGCTCAGAGTGAGTGTTCCGGGGCGTCTGACCTAAGACGTCTATGTTGGAAATATTCACGCTGGCTGTTGTTTATGGCTGTAGTGGATCCTGGAGGGCTCCATTCAGGTCCACGTTGCTGGGCCCATATGCCTGTCCCCACCATTGCTGGGAATATCTGCTGCTGCTGGCTCCTAACTGAGTCCCTTACTGGAACTTGCTCTCAGCCTCAGGGAACCGCCTCATCCCAGGGGGCAGCCCGCAGCCAGTGACTGGCAATGCAGGGAAACAAAGACCCAGGCCCATTACCTCAATTTGGGACAGCGCTTAAGGGCCATTCCAGCTCCAGGGCTCCCCATGGGATGACCTGAGGCTTGAAACCGCAATGCTATTGCCTCTCTATCTCCCCACTCCTGCCATCCTCTCTGGATAACATGTGACTCTCCCCAGAGCACTCCCCAATAAACCTTCTGCAGGTACTTCTCCATATCAGAGTCTTTTTCCTGGGAGCCCAAGTTAATATAACGGTGGCTTTGGTTTTCAGATGTCTTTAAATATTGTGTTCAAATTTATCAGTTTTTTCCATTGTGCTTGCCCATTTTTTTAATTGAGTTGTTTTACCGTTCTAACTTTTTAAATGTAATTAACCGGTCATCCTCAACACCCTTTGTTGAATAAACCAGCTTTTCTCAATTATTTTACATATAACATTTCTTGTATACGAAATGATTGCATTTATTTGGGCACACTTCTGGAGTTTCTGTTCTGTTCCACGGATCAGTCTATCTCTTTTTGGTTATAGAACACACTATTTTAATTAATATTTTTATTTATTTATTTATTTATGTACTATTAATTAAAATTAATATTTTAATTAATATTTTAATTAAGTCATTTCATGAGCTGCAATTTCATTCTGTTTTGTTTTAAGGTGCCTTGAGTCATTTTAGGAAGAAGGCAGAACATGAATACCATACATCTTAACACCTAAGACGTTATTGATTCATCATTCTGCAAAAACTTATGAAGCATGATTGCTAAGACTTGAGGACACAGAACATAGAGAACAAACCGAGGACAGGAGGCTGGCATGCACAGTCAATTAAGCCCAGACGTGCAGGAAGCAGTAAGTGCATATCATGGGGAACCTCGTACACGGAGGCAGGAAAGGCTTCCTCCAGGAGGTGAGGTTTGAGCTGGGGTCTCAACTAGCTCGAACTAGGAGAACTCATCTAGGGCAACTGAGCAAGTGACTGGGTGGGGTGGACAGGATGCAGCCCAGCGAGGCAGCTTTTCATGCCTCCAGCTGAGATGGGACAGGGAAGAAGGTCCAGGCCAATCAGGCAAGACCCCAGGGGCAACTGAAGGATTTGGGACTTTCTCGTAAGAACACGGGGAGGCCACTTAGGACTTTAAAAAGCAAACAAACAAAAAAGCTTTATTGAGATATAATTCATGTATCACACAAGTCACCCAGTCAAAGTATACAATTCAATGGTTTTTATTATAGTCACACATATGTGCAACCATCAGCATAATCAATTCTAGAACATTTTCATCACCTCCAAAAGAAAGCCTATACCCTTCAGAAACCACCCCCTCTATCTCCAGCTCTAAGCAACCACTAGTCTACTTCCTTCTATAGATTTGCCTGTTCTGGACATTTCATATGAATGAAATCACATAATATGTGGTCTTTTTATGACTGGCTTGTTCTTTTACTTATCATAATATTTTCAAGGTTTATCCATGTTGTAGCATATATCAGCACATTATTCCTTTTAATGGCCAAATAATGTATGATTTTATGGATATACCATATTTTGATTACCAATTCATCAGACCTTTGGACTTTTTCCACCTTATTGGCTATTATAAATAATAATGCTGCTATAAACATGCATGTACAAGTTTTTGTGTAGACATGTTTTCATTTATCTTGGGTGCATATCTAGGAGTGGAATTCCTGGGTCATGTGGCAATTCTATAATTTAAGGAACTATCAGACTTTTTCCAAAGTGACAGCACGATTTCACATTCCCATCAGCAGTGTCTGAAGGTTCCAATTATTCCACATCCTCACTAACACTTGTTATTATCTGACTTTTTGATTCTAGCCATTCTAGTAATGTGAAAACGCTTCTCATTGTGGTTTTGATTTGTATTGCCCTAATCACACTGAAGGCTTTTAACTGAGGGCCTGATACAATCAGACTTTGAACAGTTCAATCGGGAAAAGTGTTTGAGGACAGAAAGAAAGCCATGAGACTATGTTTAAGAGGTCATCACAGCGGTCTGGGGAAGCTGATAGTAGCTTAGGCTGTAATAGAACAGATAGCAAGAAGGTGAAAGTTGGAGAAATAGGAGATAAAATCTACAAGGTCTGGGGGCATGAGGGAGGGGTCAAAGATTACTTGTTTATAGAACTATGGGATGGTGGTGCCTTCTCCAAAAGAACACAAATATACTTTTTTTCAGTTGTGGTAAAATACACATAACACAAAATTTACCATCTTAACTATTTTTAAGTGTATAGTTCAGTAATGTTAAGTATTTTCATGGTGTTGAACAACCAATCTCCAGAACTTTTTCATCTTGCAAAACTAAAACTCTACACCCATTAAATAATAACTCCCCATTCCCCACACACCCAAAACCCTGGCAATCACCATTCCACTTTCTGTGTCTATGAACCTGACTACTCTAGATACCTCATATAGTAGTATCTATCTTTTTGGAACTCGCTTATTTCACTTAACATAATGTCCTCAAGGTTCATCCACGTTGTAGCATGCGACAGGTTTCCTTCCATTCTAAGTGAAATCACAGAAATTTTTTTACTGATCAACAAAAAGCACAGATTTATCCAGACCACTTTGTCCTTCAGTATCATACTCTAAATTTTAATCTAAGCCTTTGTCGGATTAAGATTCTCAAGGTTCTTCCACGTCAGTGCTTGCCTGGGCCTGACACGCAGAGCATAAAGCTGACACATTGCTGTTCATAACCCAGATTCCCTGACCTTGACCCCTTTAGCACCTTTCAAACTGACCGACTAATTCTCAGGCAATCTTCAGAATAAGGGGCTTTCATCTGAATTTCCCATTAGGTTATTTGTAGTCTCATTTTTCCTTCATTCAATTATCTATTGATGGAAACTAAACAGTTTCGTTTGAAAATCAGTCCTAAGCTTTTCATAATCTTCGGCACTTGATATTCCCCCGTTACACAAAATTTGGTCACATCTACCTCCCTTCACTCTGAAGATTCTATGATCTGTTCTGAGAGATCTGGCAATTTCTGCTGCCTTTGATCACCCTGCCTGGCGTGTGACAGGCAATCTTCTGCATTCCCAATAATTGTATTACTTCATTACAGTGTAATCTTTCCGAACACATAATAAGCCCTAATGTACGCATCCAAATGCAAGTTAAAATTCAAGTGAGTGGAAGGTCTCTAATGAAACAAGTGGCCATAGCAACTGAGGTGGAAAATAGATGAGACCTAGCTCCACACGGATGATGATAATCTTCACCAGAATGTGTTCCTCCGCACACTGGAAAGACACACCCCAGTTTCAAAAACATTAAAATGTCAAGGGAAGACGTGCCTCTTAGAATTAAGAAACTATGGTGCATGGAGAGAGGCAAAAGGAATACAAGGAAGGTTTCCATACAGCAACAGAAAGTGCTAGCAGGCACCAAGAGAATGAAAAAACACACAACAAAATCGATAATCACACACAGCCCTTTTTTTATACGCAAGAATCATAGTACAAGGGCAAAAATCCGACATGCCCCACCTAACTCCCCAGAGTGAAGTAGATCGCAACTAATGAGACTTGAGATGAAGATCTTGAATCATCTATAAAAGATTAAATTAAAAGCACCACCTCTTAGAAGGTGGGATGCTGATAGTGCTGGTCTCAGAAAGGAGCAGATTGACGGAGAAATTCGTTATTGCTTATAAGTATTTTCTTGGTTTTTCTCCTACAATGAGGACACATATGAAAAAAGAATGTTATGTTAAAAAAAGGAATAAAAATATTTTAGAAAGGAACACAAAATGGCCAATGGTTTATAATAAAAGAAAACAGTTTCTGATGTCTAAATGTAGAAACCTTGGTTCTGTGAAAATAACTGCCGCAGTACAATTCCTATCCTGAAATCGTGAAGAAAGGAGGCCTAACTGCACATGGAAACCTCGTGTCATCACCGATATCACTTTGATTTTGCTATAAAGCACTGCTCAGTGAACAAGCCCCTGCCTGACCTACACTCAGCGTTAGTTCTTCAGCTGCTATCTCTGAAGGTCACAAGGAGCCCTGCTGAGGAGGAGATAAATGGTAATGCTTTTTGGAAGGACAAAGCCTCATTTGGGGCCCACAAGTCACCACTGCAAATGCTATTCACACACACCCACATCAATCCTCTCAAAAAGAAGCAAAGGTTTATAAACTTTGCTTAACAGCCAGACACTTCGTCCTCCGGGTGCTGTGGGCCTTGCACGGTTCATGATGTTGGGTCGTTTTGGTCTCCATCATCCTCTAGGGAGGGAACAGGAAGGCTTTATAAGCTCTGCTCAGAGGTTCCCTCTGGTGCCCAGGACGGTGCCTGGAACACAAAAGGAGCCGAATGATCTGCTGCTGGATGAAGTGCAGCCAACCCTCCACAGGATTCCCAAGCCCAGACGCAGTGACATTGCCTGAGCTGACAAATGGCTTAAACTCATCAACAATCAACACAGCCCCCAACGACAGGGATTTCCTTGACATTCTGCTGAGGGGAAGAGCATGCCTACTCACGAAAGCTGTGAAAGCCACCGTAACATAAGCCCTTGGTCCAACCCGTCCTGCCTCACAGGCCTGTAAAACAATAGGAGTAGCACTAACGATGAAACGACTGGCTCACATGGCCAAGAGGACTAGTGCACTGTTTGAAGCCCTTGCCCAAGTCCTGCCATCTGTAGTGCTTATCTTCAGCTCAAGAAGATAGGTCTGAGCCAGTTACACTCCTCCAGACCCAGGCTCCTGACCAAAGGGAGGTGTCCGGCAGCCCCAGGACAGATGCAGGCCTGATCTGGTCAGACAACAATCTGGTCAAAAGTGCAGAGTCCTACTCAGTGGCTTTCCCCATATTAATAATCTGAGATGGGTTTATAACATCTTATAGGTCCTCAAGCACTGTTGCCAATTTTCCAAACTCTTTTCTGGTTTTTGTGGTAGTTGTTGGCTACTTTTTCTCTTTTTATATCTCTGTCACTTTCAGCCAATTATGCCTGCTCTGCCAAAAAAAAAAAAAGAGAGAGAGAAATGAACCCAAAATGCCTAAAGACAAAGTTTGGAAAATGGGCCTAAAACACAAGTCAAATCATATTATCTCTCTGCTCAAAATCCTTGACTGTCCCATGGCCATAAAGCCCAAGGACCCAGCCCTTCCCCTTCGCCAGCTTGATCCTGTAGCTCCTCCATCACTCTGCTCCAGCCCCAAGGGTGTCCTGGCTGGTCTCAAATGCCCTAAGCAGGCTGCCTCAGGGCCCCCACAGCTGCTCTTCCACTGGCCTGGATATCACAACATCACGGGCTCTCTGTCTCCCTCCAGCCAATCTCTGCTCAAATGCTACCTCAGAGAGGTCTTTTCTACACACCACAGCTCACCCAGCCCCTAAGTCATTACCACTCATCCCCATAATCTGCTTTATTTTGCCTTTCTAGTACCGTGACCACCTGGCATGGTTTACGGCCAGCTAACTAAGATGTAGTATTTATTTATGCATTGTTCGTAGCGCTTAAGCTCTCTATGGAGGATCTTTGTTTTGTTCACAAGCATATCCCCATTGCCTACAACAATACGTGGCTCACAGGAGATGGTTAATATTTGCTGAATAAACAGTGTACCAAAATTACCACGACAGGAAAATGCAGTGTTAGGGACTATTCACTTTTGGCCAACTCATCGTTTTGAACCTACTTTTCACTTGATCATAGTGTTTTCAACCAAATTGTTTTAGAATAACTTGGTTTTGGCCAAATCAACTCATCCTGTCCTGGGGGCACTTCCAACCACTGTCCTGCTCATCACCTGGCACCCTAACCACTTATTTATTTAGAAAGCAGGTCTAATTCCCCAGACAAAATGTGCCCCATCCCAGCAGCATCTTTACTGGGAGGTGCTTTGCTGGAAAGCCTGCCTGCCACCCAGCAGCTGGCATCATCATGAGGTTGGTAATACCAGAGCTCAGGAAGGCTGCAATTAGTACCTGACAAGCACTTTATGGCCCGCAATTTAAATGTCTATGGCATTGTAATTCAGTTCCTCCACGAGGCAAACAGGATACTCACCTCATCTGGAAACCTGGATGAAATGCCTCCTCATATTGATGCCCTCCTAATTAGTGCACATGGTGACGTGAGGCTCCACTGCCATCCCACCTCCAAATTGTGAGGAATCTTTAGCATCCTCCTAAAACGCAGGCCAGTGACTGAATATGCCAGTCTGGCTCCAACACACATGTTGACTGAACACCTGCTGCGGGCAGCACTGGGTTGGTTTTGTTCGGCCACAAGGTCTCAGTTTGGCTGGGGATGAATGACTGTAGATGACCCTGAGGACAGTCCCCACCCTCAAGGGTTTACAGTCAAGCTACAGACACAAAGTTGTCCATTTGCCTGCTGAAAAGACTCAGAAATGCAAACAGTTCATACGTGGATGCTGAAAAGGCACTTAAAATTCAGCCCTCATTTCTCTTCTCCAGTAACAAAACCAAACCCTCTTAGTACCTGAGCGGAGAAGGTACCTCCAGGACACAACAAAGTCTGTCACAGACGGCAGCCAGCGTGCCCAGCAATAGGAAAACAGCAGTCAGTCCATCAACCAAGCCTGCCTATGCTCATGACTTCTGCCCAGTTCTGATCACAAAACTGACAATTCAAACTGTGGACAGAGGAGCGAGGTAAAAATATCGGAAAGGAAGAGGCACAAGTATTGTTACTTGCAAAAAAGCATGACTGTACCTGGAAAACCCAAGGAAACCCTTGGGAAACTATTGGGACCAATGCGAATATTCAGTTAGGTGGCTGGTTATGAAAGTAATATTCACAAATCAGTTTCCTACATACCAGCAGTGATTAGTTAGAAAATACAGTAATGAAGGGGAACCATTACAAAATAAAAAGATATCACTCACAATAGTAACAAAGATAGAAAACACTGAGCAATTAGCGAAATGAGTAGATTTATATGACAAAGTCTACAGTCTGGAGCTGCTCAAGAAATACTTGTTGAATGAATGAATAACTCTTAATTTTTTCAGAGGGATATAAAAGAGGTAAGAGTGAAAGAAAAGAGGTACCCTGTTCCTGAATGTGAAGACTCAATACTGTAAAATTTGTTATTTTCTCCAAATCAATCTCTAAGTTCACCAAGTTTCAACCAAAATATCAACTCTATTATTATTATTTTTTAGAACTCAATGAAATTGATTCTAAGTTTCTAGCATAAGGATAAACAAGTAAGGACAGTAAGAAAATACTTGGAAAGAGAAGTACTATTATGGAGAGGATTTACCTTATCAGATATTAAAGTATAATATAAGGCTAAAGTGATTTAAATAGTGGGGCACTGACCCAGAAGCCCCATACTTATGGGAAAAAGAAAATTCAGAAACAGAGCAAGCATTTTCAGTGTGATTTCCTTAAGTAGAGAAGTAAGTTATTCAACAAATAATATTGGGACAGTAGATTAATCATTTGGGAAAATATATGCATCATTAGAGGTTCATATCATTAAAAAATAAGTTCTAAATATATTCCAGAGTTGAATATTAAAAAATTAAACCATTAGTGTACAAAAAAGAAAACCTAAGTGGATTATTTATAAAGCCATGGAATATTTGCAGGACATTCTAAGCATGACACCAAAAGCAGAAACCATTGATATAAATAAATCTAGCTATGTGAAATTTTTAAAACCCCTATGTTAAAAAAATAACATAATATTAAAAAGAAAGAGAAAAAACTGGAAAAAATATGTGCCACATACATGGAGTGGAGAAGAATTTTAATATATATAAAAAGCAGTTTCACAAATCAGTAGGAAAGAGCTACCCATTTTAATAAAAACAGGCAACAGATATGACATGTCAATTCACTAAAACAGAGGGCTCATTGAACATTGAAATACATTCAACCTTTCCGATAAACACAGAAGTGCAAAATAAAAGCTTATCAACCGCCCAACTGGCAGAACTTTTTTTCGTTTGTTTTTATTTAATAATAATTCCCAGTTATATACTCCAGGAAAGCCGACCCCCCACACACACCCTTAAGCATTGCTATCTAAGGCTTCCGTGTGGGGCCTGCAGGCGGCTGAGCGGGCTTGATCCCCTCCCTGTATGTCTTAGCTCTGAGGTCTTGGGCAAGTTACTAAAACTCTCTAAGCCTCAGACGTTTTATCTCAAAACAAGAACAATAATAGTTCCTATTTATGTTATGAAAGCTAAATGAGATGATGCACAGTAAAGCACCTGTCTCTGGTACAAAGAAAGCTCTCCAGAAATGGCAGAGAGAGCAACGCATTAAAATACTAAAATTGTGCATACCCTTAGTCTAAAGAACTAATCATGGAGAAGGTGAAGATGGGGACACATACTTTGTTTCAAGGATGTCCGCTGCAGCATCGCTTAAAATTACACACACACACAAAAAAAAAAACAAAAAAAAAAAACTGGAAACAACTCACATGTTCAAAAACACAAGATTATCCAAATTAACCATGGCCTCGTGGAATATTGGGAAGCCACCGAAAAATAGGGCGTAGAGGTTCTGAAATGGCCTGGAAAACTCTTCTGATACAAAGTTAAAGAAAAAAGGACAAGTAGGAAGCAGCAGATAATCTGAATTTTGCTTTTCAAAAAGTGTGATGATACATGCCACAATATCAACAGTGATTATGTTAAATAGTGGGGTTGTGAGTGATTTTTATTCTCTTCTTTTTATTTGCATTTTCCAATTTTTCTACAATAAACATAAATGACTTCTACAATAAGATAAAAACACTACAAGTTATCTCTTTTTTTTTTCCATTTAACACAAGCTCTCCAAATATGAAAGTTTGTCGTTAGGATGGTTTTTCAAAAGATGCAAATGATCTTGTAAGTATGCATTTGCCTTCCCAGCTGGGAAAAGTTCAATAGTGGAGACGGACTCCACTGGCGCACTATTGACTAAAAGTCCCCAAACAGAAATTGCTCATGGTATTCAATGATATCTATTGATCCTCATTTGTTCTCATTCTGGAAAAGGAGGCTTGAGATTCCAAAATAATGGACCTATCCCAAAAGATCAAAACCAAGTATGTTTTGCAATACTTTACAATAACATTTACCAAAAACATTGTCTGTGGTAGAGAGAAACTTTACCCCAGTGCAAAGCTGCTCTCCTTGTAGATCTGTCTTCTGTCCATGCAATGACCTCTGCCTGAATTCCCTGCCCTAAGAATGAAATCCTGTGCTTTCCTCAAGGCCAGCTGCTGCATTTTTACCTCCTCCTCAAACTGCACCACCCAAAGCACAATGCACTATTCCGTACAATGGCCCTTCCTCTCCTGGCTCCTCCTTTTGGTCATCATACCTCTGTGTTCGCCAGCTCATGGCCACATGGCTGCCTACCACAGGATGTCTGGATTTTACCCACAGCCAGCCTGATGGCACCACCCCATAGTCCCCTGGCACCAACTACACACATATTACCGAAGACACTGACTCATCAGTTCCATGAAGACAGAGACCATTTTTGATACTACCCACCAGCGCCCACTGCAGTGCCTGGCACACAGCAGTCTTAATAAGCATCTGTAGAAGACAGGGGGGTACCTAAGACAAAGCTAAGGTCACCAGTAGGACCTTCTCTCTAGTCTGTGGCCACTTTCGATGGTCTCACCGGCACCGCCTTTCCCGGCACATGCCCTGAAAGAGGCCCCATCCTCAATGACCCAGGGACTCCAGCCTGCCGACCTGTGTGGCCAGAATTTATAGCAACACATGTGCTAAGCAGCAAACTCCCACTGCTCCCTTCCTCCAGAGATCACGAGTCAGGGCCAACCAGGGCCTCAGTCTCTGCACATTTACAGTCCTTTAAGCCTCATCAACTTGGTCCTGTCCTGAATCCAAGTGCCAGGTGATACAGTGAATCCTGAAAAATAAATCTTGGAATACTGAAGTGATGGGGTGAACATAACAAGAGGAAATTTGTTTTCTGGTTCTGTCATCTAAAATATTTGCTACTTCTCGTAGCTTGACACCATCAGCAAAATTTGACCAATATGACATCTACTACCTTACTCAAATGACTGATTAAAGAAGAATATATACCTTCTTTTAAATATATGTGTGTGTGTGTATATACGTGTGTGTATACGTGTGTGTGTATATGTGTATATATATATACATGTGTGTATATGTACATGTGTGTATATGTGTGTATATATACATATATGTGTGTATCAACATATTTAAAATGTAAAGACCCAATGAACAGACTCCTATGGACAACCATCACAGACTAGTTGCATTTTAACACGTTTTGGGTTTGAGATGCAAACTACAGATGCACCTAAATGGACCATCTTCTCTACCTAGTTGAAAAATTACAAGAGATTTTTGTCAAATACCTTCGTGGAGTTCACATTTGCAAAGTTCCCAGTTCCCTGTACCTAGCCAGTCTAGTAACTTTCTTGACAGAGTAAGCAAGGTCAGTCCAGCAGGTCAGATTCTTGGCTAAACGAGAGTGACCCCCAGAGACCACCACTTCCTTTCCTAATTGTTCAGACCACCCACACTGGAATCACAGCTAGTGAGGGTTTCTGCCAACCTACCTGTAACACGTGTACAGCCCTCTGTGGAGGGGCACGCTGGGGAAGGGTCCTGCCTGCCAGGGTGAGCCTGGCAACACAAGGAGGATGTGCTGATTCTAGAGGGGAGAATGCAAAGCACAATAGGCATGAGAAGGAAGAGCCCCAGGTGGGCCAGATGTTGATGTTGATCTCACTCTCTCAGAAAAAGGAAAAATAAACAAAAATCAGGGCAAAAATCTTCTGGAGGAAGTCACTGTTGTGATGAAGACCTGTTCTAGTTCTGGCTCTCCTGCAATCCCATTGTGTGGCTTAGCAAGTCAAGGCTCCCTTCTGCATGGGTGTCTTCATCCATTTGGTCTGCTATAGATTGGGTGGCTTATAAACAACAGAAATTTCTAACGGTTCTGGAGGCTGGGAAGTCTAAGATCAAAGCACCAACAGATTTAGTGTCTGGTGAGGGTCTGTCTGCTTCCTGGTTCAGAGACATCCACCTTTTGGTACAACTTCACATGGTGGAAGAGGCAAGTGAGCTCTCTGGAGTCCCTTTTATAAGGGCATTAATCCCAGTCATGAGGGCAGAGCCTCCCAAAGACCCCAAATCACCTCCCATAGGCCCCACCTCTAAATACCAACACAGCAGGAGTTAGGATTTAACATATAAATATTGTGGGGGACACAAACATTCAACCTATAACATGGGGACTCAACTTTCTCATCTGTAAAATGGGGATAATGATAAGTTTATCTGTGGGAAGGGAGGTGAATGGACAGTTGATCTTTTGAGGTCCCTTTAGAAGTCAGACACAAAGACGGTGGTGCACAGTAGATAGGGATGTGGGCCCTAGGATCAGACCACCTTAGTTTGAATGAGCCAGTTACTAGCCATGTAACTTTAGACAGGTTATTGAATCTCTCCGTGCATCAGTTTTCTCACTTGAAAAATGAGGGCAATAAAAATGCCTACCGCGTAAAGCCTTGATGAGAAATAGATGATTTACTACCGTTAAGTGCTTAGAACAGAGGTTAAGTCCATGGAATGTGTTCACTCTAAAGATGCTGGTGGGGCTGATGCTAGGACATGCTGTGGTCTAACGAGGCAAATTCATGTCTGCTCCCAGGGCACCTACATAATAAAGTAGGATTCCCACATCCCAGGTTTCTAGAAGACCTTATACAGCTCCAAACAGGAAGAGCTGGACTTGAGAAAGCGAACTGCGACAGCCAGCAGAGGGGCCGGTATCATTTAAAATATTCTCTATTCCAGATGTCTCCTAGCCTGGCTTTTCTCCAGAAGAGTCAGAATGCTAGGGGTTTGTGGCATTGCTGTGTGCTTCCTAACACTGTTATGTCAATTACGATTATTTATACCACACAAAGATCAGAAAGCTTTGAAACTGGCTTCTTATACACATCTAAACCACATAAGAAAATCTGTTCAGGATATATTTATTTGTGTGTTCTGGTAGGCTTTAAATCTCTGACATTCTGCCTTCTAACTTATATAGGATGAAAGACTCCAACCGCCTATGATCTGCCCTGAAAAGTAAATTCTGACTAAAAAACAAGAATAGATAGCTCAATCTTTACATCTACTGCCCTATTTATTCCTAAAACCTAAATGAGACCTACTTTAGTTCCCATTATTTTCATAGCACTGCTTTTTCTGTAGCTTTCATGGTTTCCTTCTTCCCTCGTTCAGACAACTGCCACGGTTTGGGCTTTGTTACAGAAATACTTCACAATCTCAGATATCCCTATCTTGACTTTCTCAACTCCTTTCCAGCACCATTATCTGATTTAAGCATAAAATTACCCGGTGAGAGGAGTCAGAGCTGGTGCCCCTCCCCCCACTTTACAGATAAAGAAACTGAGGTTCGGAGAACCCAGTTTCCACATAAAGACCCTGGGGGGGAGCCTTCTAGGATGCGCGCCTGTATGCTGAACACATCCTTTCCTTCCTTTCAACTCCCCCTAAGCCATTACAGCTCTCTTTCTCTAAACACCCAGAACAGATCCATTTCGATAAAAATCTAATTGAGTCTTTACACTTGAGTCTGGTACTTTATAATTGAGTCTGATACTTCGTTATCAGTGGGTGTGAGAAAACCACTGCACTGCTCTGTTCAGAATCTCTTCCCCCCAAATGGGTTTTAGGAATGGCCCATCACTGCTCAGAGAAGAGAGCTGTGGCAGGCTGGAAAAGGGCTGGAATCTGGCAGGTCTCAAAAGGAAAGCCATTCGGAGTCCCAGCTGGGCAGCAAAAACGTGATCCTCTCAAGATGGTCTGCTCAATCACTGGAATCCAAAATGACAGTGGCCCCCTGGAGCTTTTCTGTCTCCAGGAATGGAGTAGATACCTAATTCTTGCTAGATATCCTGCCACATTCAAAGACAGGTCCACCAGGACCAGCACAGTCTGGGGCTCATCCCATGTCAGAAAGGAAAACCTCTGCAGCCAGACTGGTGGCCCATCAGCCTGACAGACAGGCCTCGGGACGTCAACACCCGTCTTCTGCCCTCAGCCCGCATGGCCAGGCCTGCCAACCTGGCTTCTGGCTGCCAAGGTTCTACGACAGTTATTCCAGTACAATCGCTGCTACTCGCTGCTTCCCTTCATCAAGAAAGCCATTAAGAGAAACGTAAAGCTGATTGCATCTATTAGTCCACCTACAGACCCAACTTGGAGTAAGCTTTGAAATCACTCCCAGGCCCTCTTCAGACCCTGAGTCATTTTTCAATTGTTAAAATTAGAATGGTTTCATGGCAGACTCACTCCTGAATCTAAGCCGTGTCACACAAGGCTGGGTCCTACTGCTGGTAAATGTTCTCAGGCATCGGTGGTGTGCACAGCCCCAGCTGGGGCTTTTGGGGATAAGTCCTCTCATCCTTGCCTTCTGGCCATCCTGCCAGGCAGGTGCCCACATCCCATTTGTGCAGAAAGAAAAACAGGCTCCGTGGAATAGCTGGCTTGCCCAGAGCTACACCCCAAAAAATGACAATGCCAAGATTTAACCCTAAATACGCTTAACCCACCTCCTTTTCCTTGTGCCCTGGTGATGCCCCTGGTGATGCCCTTATCCTGCTCCCAAGTGAATGGTGGGGTGGAGGGGTGCATCCTCCAGCTTTAGCCGACAGGAAGCCTCTTTGCTGACAGCAAGTCCTAGAAACCAGCACCTTGTAGGAGGCACTCGCTGAGCACTGATTGATTTAAAAATATGCTTTCTGACAATGCAGGCCCAAAGATGGTTGTTTTTCCAGATCTTTCATCTCTCTCTCCACAATGTGTCTTGCAGTTGGGTCACTTGTATGCCTGCAACAACTGACTGGCTCAGCATTATCCCCTTAAAGTCCCACCTCCCAACCTTTGTTAGATCTCCTTCCATAGCATTCTCCCACATCTTCCACCTTTGTCCTTCAAGGCCAGCTAGGTCACCTACTCTGTGAAGCCCTCCCAGATTGCACCCAGGGAGAAGTCAGTGCCTTCCCTTCGTGCTCCTTGTGCCTCCCTTAAGAGTAGATTTAAATCAGTCTTGTACCATTTCTTTTATTTGACAAAGACTTGTATGGCACTAACTCTATATTGGGCAGTGGATGAAGTCTTCAGCAAACATTAACTGATTTAATTTTTATAACTATCCTATGAAGTAGGTACTATGATTGTCACCCTACTGGACACTGGGCTTGCCCGAAATTAACAAAGCGGGTAAGTAGTAGCCAGGTGGTCCTGCTCCAGAGTCAGTGCTTGCTCTGAAGAATTCTGCTAGGGTTATTTTCTTGCATATGAGTTGCCCACACTGTCCTGTAAACCTCCTAAGGGCAGGGGTCACGTGTGAGTCCTGTTCTGAGGCCACAGCCTGACATGAGGCAGGTGCTCGTGCTTCTTCCTAAATGGAGCTCAGCCTCTCCCATGTGGAGCTGGAGGGGGACGTGCAGTACGGATACTAGTCAAAACTGCCAGCCGCTCTGAGCTCCTGCCTCCCTCTTGCCGACAGCCACCTCTGGCAGTTCTTCCTGAGGTGCTCGGGAAGATGAAATAGGGAGCACTTTATCATCCGTGAAGCTGATAGCATCTATACACACACCTCACCATCTATAACCATCCCCCCTCTCCAGGGCTTGATCGAAGGGCCTTCAGTCACAGCTGTGATGGATGACTGCCCCAGCTTCTGGATGGATCCCGGTGAACCCAGTCAAGACCACAGGACCACAGACCCCACCTGGCTAGACCAGAGTGTGACCAGAGTCTGGCAGACTTAGTAAGTCTCTACTTCTTGCCTCACCCTGGGCTCATCACTCTGAGCCTCAGTTTCCCCATCTATAAATGGGGCTCATGGAAGAATTTCTCTCTTACCAGGCCGTTACTGGATGACGCATTTGAAAGAAATAGTAAACTCTAGCACTGCATAAAATTTGTAATTCTTGTTATCTAATTGTTGGGCTAGTATCTACTAAATAAGGTTATTATCAGAACTAAATGAGAAACTAACTGCACTTCACATTTTACCAGACTGGGGAACAAATAAGGTCACATTTCTTAGAATATTCAAAGATGAGAGAAATAGGCAGTTTAGGGGTTCTCCCGGCCACACCTGGCCCTGGGCTCCCCAGACCCCCAGATTGTCTGTGCTGATGGGTTGGTGAGTCTTCCTCATCTGCACCCCTTGAGGGACCCATGAGCCCAACGTCTGAACCAGGCCCAGCTTCCAGCCTCAGTTCCCTTCAGTTCCAGCCTGCTGCTATGGGGCCACTGAGGCAGCCAGTTGTGCCAGAGCCAAGATGGAAACTGAGGGTTACAGGTCTCAACATTAAGCATCTTCAATTTGCATTTATACACACAGCCACCATGCCCAGGACTACCCCACCTGTGACCATGGTGTCAGGGGAGAAGAGAAGAGTCCAGCATCAGCTTCCATCTCCAGACCAGCCTGCCCTCGACACCCCAAGACCTGAGCCCTCATGCCAAGCAAATTTCCCTGGGATTTCTTTTTGTTCTTTCTTGCAGCGGGCCCCGCTCAGGGCTGTGCCACCCCTCAAACCTCAGAGGGAAGGATCAGAGTCTCATTCCTTTCCCTCCAAGAGGTGCCTGTGTTCTTCAGACAAGGGGACCACTGATCCCCAGCAAGCTCGAAGCTTTCTAACAGTAAGGGAGGGGCTTCTAGGATGTGGTCTATAGACAGAAGTAGACCAGAGCAGGCCTTCTTCCAGTTATACCCACCTCCCTGAACTATAAGCACCGGGCTTTATAAGTGTGCAATAAAAGAGCCATCCAGGTGACTCAAACACAGCAGAGGCCTCATCCGTGGAAACCAGAACCCACAGCAACTCTCAGAAGGCAGTCCTGCAATTTTCTGGCCCGACCGCATACCAGAAGAGAAGTGTGCCATATCCCCACTGGGTACCCTGCTCCCCGCTCTGTGGCATCTGCTAAACACCCACTGGCCACTAGATCTATACACTTTAATCTTATTTAGTCCTCAAAACAAAGCTGGCTGTTTGCTATCAAGTCTCCATGTTACACATCAGGGAAGGGAGGCCCCAAGAGAAGCGATCCACCCAAGGTCACCCAGGAGGGCTGAGAGTTGCATGTGGGCCTCTTCAGCTCAAGAGACCAAGCTTTTTCCGCTATACCTTGCTTTCTCGGGTACACACGTGAAAGCACCAAGCACAGTGCCCGGTGCATAGTAGGGGCTCAGTGAGAACCAGTCACTTTTTTTCTCCACTGTCACACCACAAGGCTAGAATTAGGGCCGACCAGAGCCACCGCTCACAGAGGGTCAGGAGCAGCCAGGGCAAAGCCAGTTGGATGGTCTAAAATCCCAGCATGCACAGGAGCCCAGCGGTCATTCTTCTGAGGATGTGGTAGCTGGGGAAGGGGGAGCAAATAGGGCCCCCATACCTACTAGCCAAACTCATCATCTCCACCCTGCCTGAAATCTGAGCTCTCAAATGAATACTTGCACATCTGCTTGGGGAGAGACAAAGCTCCTTCTGGAGAAAATAAGTACTATTAGCTCTGCATGTGGGCCTCCCAGCCACTGACTCCTGGGCTGCTGTGGACTGGTCCCACCTAAGCACTTCACATTTCGAGATGGTGTGCCAGGCTTTGCCCCAGTCCCCAAACCTACCAACCCCTGATTTGAGGTCTGGGCCCCCACTGCTGACCTGCATCCCAAATCAGTGCTCACAGCAGACAACCCTCACAACTCCCATGCCCATAAGTTTCTACTCTAGGACCCTTATTTAGCTGTGGTCTGGGGTCTGACACCCGCAAAGTCATCTGACAGGTGAGAGGAAGCTATGTTAACTACCTCTTGTTCTAGGTGCTTCTGTAAGACATCCTGCTAAAGTCAAACGCTCTCAGCCCCTGCCTGACCACTTGCATAATGCTATGACTTAATAGGAGGCCCTCCTTTAGTAGGAAGGTGAATGTATCACCCACATGAACATCTCTGCATCTTTTATAAAGATGTTACTGGTAACATCCCAAGGCTCTAAGAGAACAACCCAGGATTAATTACTCGCTGTGCTTAGTTTTCGGTGTATCTTATATCGGTAACTCTTTACAACTTTTTAAAGCCCTTTCACTTTAATCTATTTCTCTTCCCCTCCTCCTATCCCCCCATGGAGAAGTAGGGGAGGCATATGATTATTCCCATTTCACAGATGATAAAACTAAGGTGTACAGAAGCTAAATGACTAGTTCAAGGTCATCCACTAGTAAGTACCAGAGATGGGTCACCCATGTCCAGTGCAGAGCTCTTTCCACTGAACCACCCTGCCTTCTAAGCTAAAAGATATGTCCCTGGAGCCTGAAGGGAAATGCGTTCTCATCATATGGGAACACTGAGATATTTCTTGCCTTCTAATCCAGTATTCAATTGGAGCAATCCGTTCCTCACAGATGCCTGATAATATCTTCTCCCTCTGTTCCATGTAGAGGCTCAGTCATGATTTTATCTAAAATTGTGAGATATTACATTTATTTAGCACCACTTATGCAAAAAGCATTTGCTATGCACTCACAATGTGCCAGGGGCCATGTTAGGTGCTCGGACACAGACCTTCAATCACTCACAGATCTTACTGAGCCTCTGCAGACTCAGTGCGAGGTGCTGGGACATGACAGGTGCTAAATAGATGGCGTGCCTGTCCTTGTGGGCAGCCCAGCTTGCAGCCACGTGAGTCAGTGGACAATAGCCAGCAATGACAACACAGAGCTACAAGGACTTCTCTGGGGGCAACAGCCTAGCCCCAAGGCCCAGGCGAGGTTCACCACTGAGCTCTCAGTGCACCTCAGCTTCTCCGGAAAATGGATGGGGCTTAGAGACAACTTAGAAAACCCATTCAGTGACGCTCAGACGCAGATCACCCACGTTTTTGTTGGCCTCAAACGCAGTCTCCAACTTAAAAAAGATCCAGTTTTTAATGTGACTACATAGCATTTTACATTTTCACATACATTACAATAAAATAGCAAAATGTAGTGGGTACCTATTCAATGTGGCTTCCTATACTCAATGCTTTACATGAATGTTCCATGCCATCCTTCAAAATAGCCCTCTGAGAAAGTATCATCCCATTTCCCAGATGAGGACAGAGAGGCGTGGGGGTGAGGGTAGCAGCGCCAGCATGCACACCCAGGTTGTCTGATGCCAAATGTGATGGTCTTTCCACAGTGCCCAGCTGTCTGCCCAACACTCACAGGCACTGGACAACACAGAGCAAGTATTATAAAGGTCCAGATCAGCCTCACAAATGCTTCAGCGTTCATCCATTCAGTCACTCCACAATATTTATTAAGCACCTGCTATGTGCTAGAAGCTTTGCTATGGTGAGCCAAGACAGACCTGTCTTTGCACTCACAGAGTTCACAGTACCCTGAGGAACAAGGGAACACCAACATTAACAAAACAATCCAACAAATGTAAAATTATAATTGTAAGAAGCACCAGAAAGGAAAAGTTCATGGTTCTTAAAGAAAATGTGATGGGATTTTTTTCCCAATCAGCAAAGGTAGAGAAAGCACACTTGAGCTGGTATCTAACGATGACGAGTGGTGGCAACAGCGTTCCAGGTGGCGGGAACTGTTTGTGCAAAGGCCCTGTGCAGGGGGAAGCATACTCACCCGAAAAACTGAAAGGACCGTGTGTCTGGGCCCAGGGGGAGGGGGAGAGTACTCAGACTGAAGCTGGCGAGTGGGCACGGCACACTCTGCAGGCCCTCCAAGGCCACCAGGAGTGGTTTGTTCCCATCCCCAGAACAACAGTGAGTCCCAGCAGGACATCAGGCAGGGAAGCCACCTAACGGGAGTGCTGGGTCGGTGTCTCTAACTGTGCTCTGCACCTGGGGAACAGCCCCTGCACCTGCACCAGCATTCTCCAGGCTGCACGGCAACGAGCCTCGGCAGCCTCCCCATTTGCGTTTGAGTACACAGCTGTGCCAGGCCCCAGGCCTGGTAGGTGCTTCGCAAGGATGAGCTACATGTGTAAGAGAAGCACCACGGCTGCCCTCGAGGTGATCCGAGTCTAACAGGAGAGACACAGGGACGTAAACACTACCACCCTGAGGAAACACTACGGGAGATGACAAGTTCTACAGGCACAAGGGCAGCAGAGAGCAGAGCCAGGTGTGTAGACAGACAAGCTTAAAGGGAGCAGAGAGCACAGTCTGCTGTGTGTGACTGAGGAGGCGGACAGGGAAATGGGAGAGGGTGGGGCTGAATTAGAGGGAGAGGCAAGCAGTCGGTGAAATTCACACACACACACACACACACACACACACACACACACAAGCATCAGCATCAGCTACTGACAATACTTGCCACTTGCTTTCCCGGGAGGAGGATAACTAACTACATGAAGGTGCTGTTTCACTCAGCACTGCCAAGATCAAAGTTTGACCATCCAGATGGAAATCCCAGCTCACTACTGAGTGGGCTGTGATATTAAACAAGCCTCTCTGAGCCTCAACTGCAAAATGCAGACCATAATTGTACCCCGCATCCGCTTGTTGTGAGGATTAAATGATGATGATGCAAAGCACGTGACATGAGGACACGCTGAGCACGGGATAAAGGTGTGTTACTGTCGCTGTTATATCCTATTTTCCTTCTACACATTTGCAACTAAATATTTCCATTCCCTTAGCTTTTGTTTATGACAAGGTTAGAAGTTCTCCAAGGGCTTTGCAATGTTTCTGGAACTCCCAGAATCCAGCAAGGAGCTGGGAAGGGTCGGTTGGGCCCCAGGAGACACTTTGTGGAGTGACTAGCAAGCCAGTTCTCCTTCCATCATGGTCAGGGTACTCTGCGCTGGGCTGGGTGGGAGCATTAACACGGCTCTGATCATATGTCCCATCTGCCAGAATCCCTGACACAGTTCTGGGCATTCTCAGAAAAGCTTCAGTGAATGGATAGTTCTAGAAACAAAGCGATTTAGATAATATAGTGATTATTATAAGGATGGCTGTTGCTTTCAAAATCAGCTCCCTCTGAACAAAGTCAAGTGGATCATGAGTAGAGTATGAAAATATCATTTTCTCTCTTCCACCTCCTGACCCTGGCCATGAAAGCAGCAATAATGTATCACTCCACAAAGTCCTTCTTTGGCTAGATTTTAGCAGAACCGTGACTGATGATATCCTTGCCAAATGGCAGGAGAAGGGGTCTGCTCCAGCCAGCAGCTGGGGAACGTAGGCACTGATGAAGACAGATGAATCCATTTGCTCAGTACTTTGGATCTACCACTAATTTTCTAGATGACAATGACACTTTATCCTTCCAGCAATGTAGACGGTTCAAAAAAAAAAAAAAAAAAAAAAAAAAAAAAACCTGGAAAAGCAGAAAATTGGCAAAAGAATGCCCCAATCAGCCCCACAGAGTATCACAACCTTCATGCCCTTTATCCAAGCAAGAATTGTTAGACTCTTAAACTCCAGCTCATAACTAATTTACTCTTACTTTGTACATGGTTCTAATAACATTGGTTATCGATCAAACATTATTAGACGTTTGGTTGGGGTCCAGACCAAATCTGATCAGGAGATGGTTACCTCCAGACTGAGCTTACCGGTTCCTGAGTTAGTCGGGACTATGGAAGGATAAAGAGCAGAAGCTTCCAGCCCAGGAGCAGAGAGCCTGGAATAAATCTTGCTGTTCAGGGAACCCCAGGGCCCGTCTTTATTCACTATACCCAGACCTGCTGCTGGATCTTCTGGCTCACCAGGCTGATGACTTGGCTTCATTCCCCCGATCGCTGCTAGGACCAGAGCCCAGTCCAGCCTCGGTTGGCGCTCATGTTCCCTGAACGTAGAAGTTGGGATGTCAGAACTTGATTCCTATGCCCACCAACTGTTGGCTAGAGTATTTTCCAATAAACCGATCTCCTAAAATCCTAATAGTTCTCAGATGCTGAAAAGTACTTCTTTCTTAGGTTTTGATGTGTCTTGGAAGATGCTGTGTGTGTTTGTCAGGGAAGAGGAGGCTGATACCAGCTTTGCACACAATCTTCTAATGGAACACCCAACAAGTACCCTTTACCCTTTCCACGCCACAACTACAGGGCCCCCAAAAGCACCCCACATGGCTTGGCATACAAAGCACTTCCTCAATTTGTTAAAACTACACCCATGAACACTCTTAGAACCGAAGAGCTTTTAGATCTATTTGTTTGTTCAATAAATATTTATTGAGCTCCTGCTCTGTGCCTGGCCCTGAGATAGTGCCTGGTGGCGGGGTGAGGGAGGGGGCACGAGGGAGCCAGACACACACGGTGCCTGCCCTTCTGGCGCTTCCAAGGGAGCAGAGATCCTCAATCTATGTTGCCGTCCACAGAGAGGAGCAAAGACTTCCCTGTGGTCTCAGCAACTAACCTAGCACCGGAACCCAGACCGCCGACCCCATTAGGGGCTCACACTGGCACACCTACTCGTTCCTAAGAAGGTACAGAGAGGAAGACGTCTTACCATCCTCACTGCATATTGTTACATAAAAAGAGAGAATAAGAATAAAATAAAGGAGCAGATGAATGCAGATGTTCCTTGGGCAAACTGTGCCATTTAATTTTCTAACCTTCCTAGAACCAAAATAAATAATCAGAAAAATGAGCAATAAAAAGTCACTTACATGTCATTCCCAAAGAGCATGGGGAATGACCAAGCAGGTGCCTCCATCAGGGGGATGCGTTCCCAGCATCCTCTGCTGTCCCCGCCCATGGCTGGGTCACACTATGTGTAATGGTTTCTGTCTTGGCCACCTGTTTAGACAGTGAGCCCCTCAAGGGTGAGGTCTCAGTCTTATCCATCTCTGTATATCCCAGGACCTAGAACAGGGCCTGGTAGAAAGTTCTCAATCAGAGCATGGAGCATTAAAGTGTTGAAGCAGAAACAGGTGGAGTCTGTGGCAGCCATCGAGGTGAGCCAGCCACTCAGGTCTCCTTGAAGAGAGAAGCCACAGGAGGAGTGCAGTCAGCTAACAGCCTTCGGCATAGCTTCAAGAGCCATTGCAGCATCAAATTAATCTAAGGACACAGTCTCCCCAAGCAGCCAACAACCAGTGACAAAAATAGGCAGGGATTCTAGAGTCTGGCTCTTTTGGGACAATATGGGAACCCTCTAATTGGGCAATCTTTGCTCTGGAGTACCCCATTGGGCTGGCCACAACTTTCTGAGAGCTGCGCCCTAATCTGAGACTCTTCCCAACTCTCTTTCTTTGCCCCTCTCCTTTCACAGGTATCAGAAACGCATCATGGTCTGAGGGTTTCCTTACCTCCTCTTTCATCTTTCACAGGGATTACCCTCAAGAGCTCTTGTGCTTATAAATCCATCTGGATATCTACTTCCTGAAAGACCCAGAATGACAAGTGCCCATGGCACACACATTCCTTTATATAGCCCAGTCTCTGAAGTTAGGTTGACCCATGACTATTTCTGGTCAACGGAAGAGAAGTAGAAATAATATGTATCACTTCCAAGTAAGGATGGTTAAAAATCCCGTGTGCCTTCCCCAAGGATTCCTCCATACCCCCATCTTCTTGAAGCCACAAGATCTGAAAGTCACAACACAAAAGCGTCCTGGCTCCCACTTGGAGAGCCACCCAGGAGGACCTCTGACATACACTGACTTACAATGAGCAATGTGTATATTTTAATGTGTTAAGCAACAGCGATTTTAGGATTTGTTGGTTAATAGGATAGCCTAGTCCACTCTGACTAACAAATGACATCTATCCTATACATGATTTATTTAGCATCTCTATTTGCACCGCTGTCTGATGCTGCCAGTTTGCTCATTTCTCTGCTGAGATCTCAGATCTCTGCGTGAAGAAGCTGATGTTACTCTGTGCCCACAGGAGGGTAAGCCAAACACATGCAAAAGACCCCTTTGAGATAAAGTTAGCAAGCTACAACTCTTAGCCCAATACCAACTCCTAAACAGGCTCCAGTATGTTAGTTCCACCTACCACCTCCACAGGCACCTGGCTAGGGCTGAGGAACTGGCCGGGGGCTGGCATGGCCAAGGGCACTGCCCTCATACTAGAGAAGCTCAGGGGTTGGTGCTGGTGGTAGCATGCAGAGGGCAGCTACAGCTTGGCAGTCAAGTTAATCCTGATATATGGGGTCACCTAAGTCCTGTGGTATTAGGGGTGGGGAGAGCGAAGACCTGGGGAAGTGATCCAGACTAACCATTCATTCTATGGGATGCTAATTCAGAAAGCAGATTCTAATGTATTCACTTATAGTTCGGTTCAGCAAACATTCACTGACTCCCACTGCATATAAGACACTGGAGAATCGAACTGGCCCTGCCCTCACGGAGCTACCGTCCAGAGGGGAAAAAGAGACGAATATGGTTTTGATAAACAGCACAGTGGAAGATGTATTGGGAGATATACATTAATAAAGATTGAATGCTCCCATGTTCTTTCTCCAACACACCTCTCAGCAACCAGTGTTGGAAAACAAGACTACAGATAGCCCTTCTTTACATTTACATCATGTTTTGAGGTTCTACATCCATTATATTTATTCCTTATTACAGCCTTGTGAGGTCAGCATAATTATCCCCATATGGTACAGGAATAACGACAATGGTGAAAAGATAGCAGTGAATATTTACCAAGCACTCTCAGTATACCGAGCATTGATTTGACTATTTATCTGGATGGTCTCATTTGTTCCCCCACTCACCCTATAAGGCAATTAGTACATGGATTAGGCCCATTTTATAGATGAAGAAACAGAGGCAAAGTGGCTTGCTCAAGGTCACCAAGAGGTGAGTGGTACCCAAGAGGGATACAGGGAGCTCATACAACAGGTGCTAGAAGCTATGAGAGCTGAAGGTTCTGGAGTGAGAATTGGCTATTCAGCCTCATCCCCACAGGGATACTCTCTCCTCGTTTCCCTATAGCACAACAGATTGTAGTGACTGTCTTGCATGCCAGATACCCCCCACCCCCATGGTTCCCTCTCTGTTGCCCTTCCTGCCCTGCCAGGTCTCAGTGCTGTCCATTCTCCTCCATATCCCCTCACTGGCTCTCCATCTCTGTTCAAGCCTCAGCATCTGTCCCTTCAACTCCTATAATAGCTTCCTGGCTTCTCAGTCTCCAGCCTCATCTGTCTACCACCCAGGCTCTATATTCCTATTAGCCCTGATCATGTCACATCCATGTTCAAAAACCTCCCACGGCTCATCACAGCTCCAGAATAAAATCCAACCTTCTTGACACAGAATTCGAGGCCTTCCACACGAAATATCAACTAGCAAGATTCTGCAAGATATCTCATGATGGTGCATCAGTGACACTATCTTTAAAGCAAAAGGCAGAAACTAAATGTTTTGTGACCATTGTTATTATTTAAGTTATCATTGTTTTGTACTTAACTAACTACATTTTTCTATTATCTCATTATCAAGGTATTTTCAAACATTTTTCTTGGAACCAACTTTACAGGAAGTTCTCTAGGACCTAATATACTTTATAATCTTTGACTATAAATGACTAACACATTTTCTTAAACTTTAACTATAAGCTACGTGACAACTAAAGCAATGGAAACATTTAGTTAAAACCTATGCCTATATCTCTAGACTGTATGATCTAATTCCTAAACATGTTACTGTTAACTGTCAGTTTCAACTCCATGAAAGGCCGGTGAATGTCCCAGGCCCATCAGTGTCATGTGATTGGTTCTGGGATGGGCATATGACTAAGAGCTAAGCTTGGGATCTTTGCTGAAACTGTTGGGAGAGGAACACTCTTTTTACTGGAATTTCTAAACTGAGAACGTGTAAACTTGCAGCTGCTAGGGGCCATCTGAGCCACCACATGGGGACAGCCTGCCCGAGAATGAGGCAAACACAGAGGAAATCAGAGTTACAAGACAGAGGGGGAGAGAGAGATTTTTGAAGATATCATTTGAGTCCCTGGGTTCAGCCGTGCCTGAACACAACCCACTCCAGCATTTTCAATCAAATGAACCAGTTAAAATTGAGTTTCTGTCACTTGCAACAAGTGTCTTAAACAATATACCTACAAAGCACCAGGTACCATGATGGGCAGTGGGTTATAGGATGTGAGCCTGATCCTAAAAGAAGTCAGTTTTTGTCTTTTTATTTTTAAGAACAGATATATTGAGCTATAATTCACATACCATAACATTCAGTCTTTTAAAGTGTACGATTCTATGGTTTTTAGTACAATCACAGAATTGCGCAACCATCACCACAATCACTTTTTATCTTGTATTGAAAATGACATATATGAAGATGGTGGGATAGATAAACACTGTGCCTGTGTCCTTCCATGAACAGATTAAAATTATAACTAAATTATACAACAATCAACCTAGAGAACCTTCTGAAGTCTGACTGAACATAAGTTTTACAACTAAGCATATAAAGAAGCCATCTTGAGACTGGTAGGAGAGGTGGAAACATGAAATAGGCTGGCCCCAAACCTCCCTGTGGCAGTTGAGAACCAGGAGAGATATCTCAGCCACAGAGGTTCCCCCCAGAAGAGAGTGAGACCCCAGCCCCACACTGGCCTCTCCTGCCCAGAGTACTGTTGCTGGGAAGAGGAGTCCCCATAACATCTGGCTGTGAAAACCTAGGGATTCCGATGGTTCGGGTGAGATGGAAGGCTGCGGGAAACCCAGGCGTCCTCTTAAACAGCCCATGCACAGAGTCTCTCATTCACAGTCACTCACCTTGGGCTCCAGCGGAGGGACAGTAACTGGGGAGGGTGTCAGAGGCATACTGGGGGCAGACTGAGGTGCGTGGCTTCAGAACAAGAGCTGGACGACAGTCATCACTTTCCCTGTGTGGGGTCTTTCTCCTGTGCTGCCGACAGGCAGGCACCATCTTTCCTATGTTGAGCCCTCCCCACACAAGCCAAATTTAAATCCGATTGGCCTGGTGAGCTCTGCTGCTCTGCCCTGCTGACTCAGCTGTGACCCGTCCCACTCAACTCACACACTGCTGGAGGCACTTTCTCTAAAAGCAGCCAGCCCCTCCTGCATTGAACTCTTTCTTGGAAAACTATCAGAGTCCTTGGGCCCCAGGCAGGCAGCAGCTGGCCTTGGTATGCTCTGAGACTTTTACTGAATAGCTTCAGGCTCAGCACTGGCACCAAAAACCACAGTCTACATTAACCTGGTAACCGCAACTCTTCCCATTCTAGTGACTCCCTGAGACCCTGCCTCACCCAATTCATGTGCCACATGAGGCTTTATCAGGGGCTGAACCTTAAGGAAGCCAGCAGGAGGCAGCAGGCCTCAGATGTCCTGGCTTTTTGTGGAGCTACCCCAGGCCCAGTACTGGTGGCAGCCATCCTCAGTTCATAGCATGGCCTCTCCCATGCACCTCCAGGGTTAGCACAGGCAGTGAACAACAACGGATTGCTTATAGCTCCCACCAGGTAGTCCCCAGCTGGTCACAGGTACTGGGGCTGCACTGCAGCCCCTCACAAGAGGCCCCAGGAACAACATACTTGGAGGCTGGCTTCACACCACAGCAGAACACCATCCAATTGGCCCCATAAGTGGCACATACAAAGGGCAGTCTCAACAGGCACCAGAGCCCACTGGGGCAAATCCCACTCAGTGGGGTAAGCCCACTGCACAGCAGCCTGTAATCTGTGGATGTGGCCAAACCCCATAGCCAATCAGCCTGAGAGTCAATCCCACCCACTTACAGACCAATAGCAATCAAGGCTCAACTATAACAGGAGGGCACACATAACCGACACAAGGGACACTCCTGGAACACCTGGATCAGGTGACTATGGAGACTATCTAGGCCCCATAGGGCACTTACTACATAAGGCCACATTGCCAAGACTGGGAGACATAGCAGATCTATCTAATACATAGAAACAAACAGAGAGGCAGACAAAATGAGGAAACAAAGAAATACATTCCAAATGAAAGAACAGGGGAAAACTCCAGAAACAGAACTAAACAAAACGGAGGCAAGCAACCTACCAGATACAGAATTCAAAATAATGGTTATAAGAATGCTTAAGGAACTTAGTGAAAACTTCAACAAGGAGATAGCAAGCATGAAAAAGGACACAGAAACCATAAAAAAGAAACAGTCAGAAGTGAAGACTACAAGAACTGAAATAAAGAATGCACTAGAAGGAATCACCAGCGGACTAGATGAAGCAGAGGATAAAATCAGCGATTTGGAAGACAAGGTTGTAGAAAACACCCAATGAGAACAGCAAAAAAGAAAAAAAGAATTTTAAAAAATGAGGATAGTTTAATTAGAGCCCTCTGGGACAACATCAAGCATAACAACATTTGCATCATAGGGGTACCAGAAGGAGAAGAGAGAAAGCAAGGGATTGAGAACCCATTTGAAGAAATAATGACTGAAAACTTTCCTAACCTGGTGAAGGAAATAAATATACAAACTCAGGAAGTGCAGAGAGTCCTAAACAAGATGAACCCAATAGGCCCACACCTAGACACATTATAATTAGAATGGCAAAAGTTAAAGACAAAGAGAGAATCCTAAAAGCAGTAAGAGAAAAGCAATTAGTAACTTACTAAGAAGCTCCCATAAGATTGTCAGCTTATTTCTCAACAGAAACTTTGCAGGCCAGAAGGGATTGGTACAAAATATTCAACATGAAGAGCAAGGATCTACAACCAAGATTACCCAGCAAAGCCATCGTTTAGAATTGAAAAACAGAGGAAGAGCTTTCCAGACAAGAAAAAGCTAAAGGAGTTCATCACCACCAAATGAGTATTACAAGGAATGTTAGAGGGACTTTTTTAAAATGGGGGGGGGGGGGGAGGGGATCAAAATTATGAATAATAAAATGGCAATAGCTACATATATATCAATTACCTTCAAAGTAAATGGATTAAATGTTCCACTCAGAAGACATAGGAGGGCTGAATGAATAAAAAAACAAAACCTTTACACATGCTGCCTACAGGAGAATCACTTCAGATTGAAAGGCACAGAGATGGAAAGTAAAGGGATGGAAAAAGACATTTCATGAAAATGGATATTTAAAAAAAAAAAAGCTGGGGTAGCAATACGTATACCAGACAAAATAGACTTTAAAACAAAGGCTATAACAAGAGGCAAAGAAGGACCCAGTGATCCCACTTTAGGGTATTTATCCGAAGAAACTCAAATGCTACTTCGAGGGGACATGTGCATCCATATGTTCATTGCAGCATTGTTTAGAATGGCCAAGATGTGGAGGCAGCCTGGGTGGCTGTCGATGGAAGAATGGATAAAGAGGAAGTGCTACATAAATACAATGCAATATTGCTCAGTCATGGAAGGGAATTGGTTCTTGTCAAATGCAACAGCATAGATGGACCTGGAGGGTACTGAGTGGAGTGCCAGACAGAGAAAGACAGATGCAATGTGATTGCACTTATATGTGGAATCTAAAGAACAAAACAAATAAAAAAACAAACTCATAGATACAGAGAACATATTGGTGATTGCCAAATGAGAGAAGGGTTGAGGGTGAGTGAAAAAGAAGAAGGGATTAAGAAGTACAAATTGGTTGTTACACAGTAGTCATGGGGATGTAAAGTACAGCATAAGGAATATAGTCAATAATATTGTAATAACTATGTATGGTGTCAGATGGGGACTAGATTTGTTGGGGTGATCAATGGGAGGAGGTTGGGGGATAAGGTAAAAAAGGTGAAGGGATCAAGAAGTACAAACTGGTAGTTTTAAACAAAACAGTCATGGGAATGTAAAGTAAAGCGCAGGGAATAGAGTCAATAATATGGTAATAACTATGTATACTGCCAGGTGAGTATTAGACTAGTCAGGGGGATCACTTCTTAAATTATATAAATGTCTAACCACTATGCTGTACACCTGAAATTAATATAAAATAATACTGAATGTCAACTGTAATTGAAAATTTTTTAAAAGGGGGAAAGGTGAATAAGAGGTCCAAATTTCCAGGTATAAAACAAATAAAGTCATGGGGATGTAATGGACAGCATGGGGAATATAGTCAATAATATTGTGATAGGATGGTATAGTGTCGGATGGTTGCTGGGCTTATCATGGTGATCATTTCTTTGGGTACATAATGTTGAATAACTATGATGTACACCTAAAACGAATATAATATTGTATGTTAGCTACATTTAAAAAAATAAAATAAATTGAAAAAATGACAAATAAGTGCTTGCTCTGTTCTCCTGTATGCACCAACTCCTCCCTTGAGCCCAGGGCTGGGTTTTACTCCTTTCTGAAGCACCAACAACTGCAGTAGATACTCAATTAATGCCTGCTGAGCTGTACTCAGACCTCCTTGAAAAGCTTGTCCTCCATCCAACGTTGTTTGCGTCCTTTTATAGCACAGAGAACAGATATTTGGCAAAGCTGTTCAAGAGAAGGACGTGCCCACCAATCACTAGGTTTTCTAAGCTGGATCCGTGCATCAGTGTAGACTTCCTGAGAGGTACACACCTGGCCTGTGCTCCTTTGGTTCCTGAACTTTTCCTAAATTTATTACAGAATAACTTAAAATAGTAACAAGTGGGAAAATATAAATCCAACAAGAGGGGAATGATTGAACACTTATGGTGCACCCATAGGACAGAATAATATACAACCACTAAAAATCATCTCTGCACAGAGGATTTGAGGACATGGGGCAATACCCATGATATAATGTTAACTGAATGAAACAAAATTTAAAAGGGCACATAGAGTAGGATCTCAAGTACATAAAATAGTGAACACTGGCAACTGGAAGGGAATAATGTTAATTATTAGATGTAATTATCTTTGTGTAGGAATTACGGGAAATTAGTATTTTTGTTCATGCTTCTCTAATTTTCATTTTTCTAAAATGAAGAATCTCATCAGAAAAGCCAACATTTTTAAAAACTCATTTCTTGATTATTATTTATTGTATTAATGTGGCTACCAAAGAATGAGAAACAACCACATGAAGAACATTTCTGAAGCTCCTGCAAAACTTGCTCTTTTTTTAAACAACATATTGTCCCTCCGAGTCTTTTAAGAAAATAGGTAAGAAATGTAAGCCACCATGTTTACCTTTTTACCGTGACTGGCAGGAAGCTCAGAGTGAAAATTTAATACTCAAAAATGCAATAAACATCTTAGCCCAGGTTCTTGGTACAGTGATTTTCATGCTTCTACGTATATGGTTTCCGAGGCTTCTTTTTGCCTGTATTTTCAGTTGTTTTGCTTGTTTTTATATACTCAAATCTTACTTAGAAAACAAAGTATTTGCTAAAGTGATTTGAGGCACACCAGAGAAAAGAGGTCCTGACTAGCAGATACTCTGCTGAGATGTTTCATTATTACAAACACATGGCATTGAGTGGGGCTTTGAATGTTCAGTAACTATTCTAATTACAGTAGAGGGTCAACCTGGATAAATGCACACAGGAGCCTCCTTGATAGAGACAAGCCCGTCCCAATGATCAGATTAACCCATTCCTTGCTAAACCTCCATCTCTTTGAAGACTGCGTGGAAAAAGGTCCATCCTAGCTGCCCACAGTCTCTGGCCATTGACTGACAGATAATGTCAGCAAAGCCAGCCAAAATCCGTTCTCCACATCCATCTTGTGTTCAAGTCTATAGAGAACAAGTGACATGGCCAGCAAGTGATTAGGGAGTACACACAATCTGCAAAGACAGCCTATCTGAATAAAACAGGCCCTAGACACTAACACAGGCCCCAGACACCCTTTAGATAACTGGAGCTTTTGCTGCAATTACGCAGACTGATCCTTCCTTTACTTTGGCTCTGAGAGAAAGGACCTCTGTTCTAAAGATGGGCCACTTGAAAAACTTAGGTATTCTATCACCTGGGCGTTCTCCCAAATGTGACACCTCATGGCAGGAGATAACATAATGATTTGATTGTAAGCCAGAATTCTTTTTTTCTCATGATAACTTTACTCACTCTTCATGAGATTTCACAAGCAAGGAAAACAAATAATCTCTTAATGATGACCGTTTTATCACACCTAACATCTCAACGTCTTACTTGTGAATGCACACCAGAAGAAAGTGAAGCAAAGGAGGCAGGAAACATTTACGTAGAGCTTACAGCACGCCAGGGAGAGCATTGGCCACTGAGCTTGCCAGCTCAAGGCATTTTCCACTCTGGCCTGTTATTTCCCTTAAGCGTCACATCACCACCCTGCAGAGTATATATAATAGTCCCACTTTTTCAGATGTGGAAATCTAGGCTTAGAGAGATTAAATACCTCGCTCAAGGTCACCCAGGGGGAAGATAACCTGTTTCTGACTAGACCCAGGTCCAACCCACCCCAAAGCCCAGGCTCTGTGCCCCTTCGCACAGCTACAGATGCATCCCTATTTGCATGAGGCTGATAGTAACCTTCTGCCTTCCTTTCCAATGCTTCCTACATATTCCCAGGAACTGAAGAGGCTTCTGATTGCCTCATCCTCTTGATTCTGGGCCCTCTCACTCAAAAAGTCATCAAGACACACTTGAAAAATAAAATGTAAAAGCTTCAACCCACACCCTGAAAACCATCCCTTTGCATCTACAAACAAGCTATAATACTATGAAACCTCTTTCAGGAAGCTTTCTGAAGGGATAAATTGATGATGAAAACATTATGCAGCTGACATTATTGGGTGATGATGCAAGCAGGGCTGCCCTGTCTACAAATGTTTTTTTTCTCCAAAGAACCGGCTCTCCTGTGTCCCTTCCAAAAGAATATATGTATGGAAGCAATAAACAGTGCCGAGAAGATATGCCTCGGTATAATTTCATGGCTCTCTCATTTACGTGTGTGGGGCAAGGAACCCAAAGAACGCGAAATGTTCGGGCAAAGACGAGGGCGATGGGGATGTCATTCAAAAATGATTCCACAGCCAGGTTAGCTCTAACAGACCCCAGCTTGAGTCCTCCCGGGGCAGAGGAAGCTTCTCCGCTTGCAGCAGGCTGCGCGCACCGCCACCAACTGTCACCCGTTCCTTCACCTTTTATTTACAGCGCAGAGCAGGCTGGTTCATCCGTGAAGGGGGGGGGGGGACACGGAGAGGGGGATAAAACGTAATCCAGATTTCTGCTCTTTTTTTCTGGGACAAAAAAAGGGGCCAGATAGAGAAGGATGCAGAGCCCAGGCTACACCATCAGGGCCGCAGCGCGACCCTCCTCTCCAACCGAGTCTGCACCTGGGCTCTAGCAGAAGCGCCGGTAGAGCCCCGGGAAGCCGGGGTCAAGCCCAAGATTCGGCCCGGCTTGGCGCGGTGGAAGAAGCGCCAACCGAGTGTACTGCACAGGAAATCACTGCCCCCTTCAGGCCGCGTCTCAGATTCTGCGGCCGGAGCGTAGGGGTTTCCTTAGTCCGGAAAAACTCGCAAATCCGACCTCGCGCGGCCGGCGATCGCTCCTCCAAGCGCCCTCTGCGCATCTCAGCCTCCGGGGCTGCAGTAAAGGTCCGCGCTGGGGCTTCAGTCGGAACCCAAGCCGAAGGCGTGGGGAGAGGACTTAGGATAGGAGGCTCTCGGCTCTTCGGCTCCCCTCAGAGAAGGATGCCGGGAGGGCAAGCCGGCTGCTGCGCTCCAAGTCCGTACTTCAAGTCTGCGCCAGAAGAAACTGCGCCTGTAGCCGCCAGGCCAACAGCATCAGGGCGGCTGGACAGCCCCGCAAGTCCGGGGCGAGACCTGCTCAGGGCACTCTCTGAGCAACTAGCTCGAGAAGGGTCTCCTCAAAAAACCGCTCCAGCCACAGGCAGCGCCCGCCACATCTAGGTAGCAGCGCTGCAGAGCTGGAGACCCGACACCTGCCCGCGCGGTGCGGTCTACGAGCTGCTGGCGCGCACCACGCGCCCAGCCCAGCTGCACGCGCTCGCCCCTTAGGTCCCGGAGCCATCCGGACCTCAGGGCGCCGCTCGGCGCTCCTGGGGGACTGCGAGCAGGCCCGTGGCCTCTCCAGCCCCAAGTGGCCCCGTTTACAGTCAAATGCCTGTTCCTCCCACCCAGCACTCCACAGCCCCACAAGCGGGACCTGGGCAGGGGCAACCACTGCAGGCCTTTTGGGGGGTCCAGTTCCCACCTTCTCCATTCCTTTTTCTCTAAAGGAGACCCTAGCCTTCTATCCTACACCTCACACACATACATACACACATACAATCCCAGAGGACGGAGGTGCTCAACAAATATTGGTAGCAGCTGGGCCAGCCAAGCCCGGAGGGACCCCGGGCGTGAGCACTGAGTCCGAGCCCGCGATTCTCCAGGCAGGCACGGGCAGGTCAATCGGGGCTCTGCCCAAGGACCGAAGCTCACCTCTGTCCAACACCCCCCGCCCGCGCAGCCAGTTGCCCCCAATAGCCCCGACGGCGCGGGCGGCCGGACACTCACCTCTGTGTCGTAGAGCCTTAGGTCGAGGAAGTAGGGGCGCAGGAGCGACTCGTTGCGGATCTGCTCGATGGCCAGTTCCACCGCGGGAAGCACGCCGCGCCCGATGCTGCCCTTGGCCACCTCCTTGGTGAGCGGCATGAGGCCCATGATGGAGAGCGGCGGGCTGCTGGGCGGCGGCCGGGGGGCGCCCCGCGCCCAGCCCCAGGCCCCGGGCGCCAACGGCAGCAGGAGCGGCAGCAGCAGGAGCAGCAGCAGGCGCGCGGGCGGCGGTGGCGGCGGCGGCGGCGGCCCGGGCTGCCCGGAGCTCCGCGGGGAAGCCATGCCGCGCCGCGGGCTGCGGGCGCCGGCTCACTCGGCCCGCATGGCCTGGCCCGGCCCGCCGCCCCGCGCCAAGCTCTCCCCGCGGCGCCCGCGCAATGGCGCCGGCCCGGCCCCGGCTCCGGCTCGGGCTCCGGCTCGGGCTCCGGCTCGGCTTAGAACGGCCGCGGCGGCGGCGGCAGCGGCGGCGCCCGTGACGGATCAATCACGCCGAGAAGGGGTGGGAGCGAGCGGAGTGCGGGAGGCGGGGAGCGAGCGAGCAAATCCTGAGAGGGGGGCCCGCGTCTCCGCGCGCGCCTCTCTCCCGCACAGCCGCGCAGAACCGGGCCGCCTCCGCCCGCCCCCGTTCGCGCTCTGAGCCGCTCTCCCGCCGGGAGCCGCTCGGCTGCAGCCCCTGGAGCCCGGCCGGGGGAGGGAGGGCGGCAGGAAACGCAACGCGGGAGGCGAAGGCGAGGCTGCTCAGCGGCGGCTCGGGCCGCCTCCGGGGACGGGGACGGGCCGTGCGCGCCGGGGGAGGGGGAGGCGCTGCGGCGGCAGCGGGGAGGGCCGCCTTCCCAGCACACGCACACACGCGCCCCTGGCCCTCCGCGGCCCCGGCTGCCGCTGCCGGCGAACCGCCGGGAACCTGAGCGCTTACGGACAGCGTTCGGGAAACGAGGAGTGGCAGCCGCCGCTTCGCCGAGCGCATCTGGCAGCACCTGCACTGTGATTTGGGACTGCTTCTCCGAGGTCTAGCTGGGAAGGTCTGGGCAGCGAGCGCGCCACGGAGGCGTCCTAGAGGCACCTGCAGCCTACACTCTACAGCTCTGCGAGGGTGCCCAGGAGTCCCTGACCCAGCCCGAAGGGGCGGCCGAAGACTCCGTAGGCGCCTGAACACCCTCTTGGTGCGCGGGTGTCCCACTGGCCCTTAGGGCTTTGGATGAGGGCCCCCCTCTTCCCCACCAGACTGAGCAGCCGCTTTGCCAAACCCAGGCAAGACTGGAGTCCTCACCTTGCGAGTGCTACCGCCCCCTCCAGGCATTTGACCTCTCCGTGTACCCACTGCTGAAGGGCTCCGCCCTAAAATTCTCCCCGGGTGGGAGCACATCCTCAGGCAAGAGCGCGTTCGTGGGCCGCGCTTCGCGCTCCAAACGACTTAGCCCTCTCTGCCAGGTCGCACTGGCCACACTGGCTAACCTTAAGCAAAGCAGTCCTGTGATCTGACCTAGGGCCTTGGTCCCCCTGTGTCTCTCCATGATGGAAGAATAGAATAGGAATCGTGGTCATTAAAACAAAAAAATCCAACGGGATGATTCATGAGGGGGACACAATAGGACATCATATCAAAAGACATTCTTGACCTTGAACCAACGTGATGTTGACGACCTTGTAACAAGGTTGGGAGTTTACCCTTCACAAAACACTCCATGTCTTATAATGAATGAACGTAATTCTCACAACAGGGCTCTAAATTGAATACTATGTTTACCATACACACTTTTACAGGCACTGAGGCTCAGACAGGTTCTACAGCTTTTGGAAGTCCACAGAGCTACCCAGGGTGGGCCGGAACTCTGCCGCAGCAGAAGCTCTCTACAAAGTGCCGTGAGAACAAAGATGGGAAACAGCTTCTCCAACAGTCAAGAGGGGCACTGCCCTAACTCTGGATTGTTCTGAACCTCGGTTCCCTAAGGCATATGCTGAAGGAGTTAGATCAGACTATGTCCACAAACTTTCTCTTCAGGAGTGAGTCAGGGACAGCCCTGAAGCATCGGCTAGGTTCTCGGGAAGCACGAGGGAGAAGAGAGGCTGGGCCCAACTCCTGGAGAGGACCTTGGACAGCTCTGGGGAAATCAGGCCAAATTCTCCCTGCCCCAATTCCTCTTTCTAGGCTTCTGCAGACACCTCGTCGCTGGCTCCACTTAGGGTTTTCTCTGCCCCAAGTTGGAGGGTTTGCCTGGACAGAGCTCACCTGAACGTCTCCACCAATATATATATATATATATATATATATATATATATATATATATATATATATATATATATATATATATATCTCCAGAGGACAATGTAATCCCCAGATGCTCGATCAGCTGTTGTCGCACTTGACATCACAGACATCCTCTAGGCATAGGCTTCTGGCATCTGCCATTCCTCAGCCTCTCAGCTCAGGTTTCTGAATGAGCATTTCCACTTTTTTTTCTTTTTTTTCCCTTAGTCATTTGTGTTTTCCTTGTAAGCTGTGCCAATATGGAGTATCCGCTGACACCTACATCTGGGAATAGTTGAAAGCTGGGATAACTTTGCTTGACATTTACTAAGTGATTGAGGCCCTGCCTGGCAACCTGCCTTTCAGGCCCTCTGTCTCCACTTATGGGGTGACCTGGCCCCAAGACATGTGGCCTGGGACCAGCCACAGAGCAGCAGACTCACTCTCCATCAGCCTGGCTTCGGGCCAAGCTCCGATCTCATGCCCCACTTCTGATGTCTGGGCCTCCCTCTGGTTCCCAGATCCTACCCTGGCCTGTGTTCCAGTTTGAGCAACTGGGTCCCTGGCGTGCTTCCTGGTTCTGAATTCCTGCCCTTGGTCACCAGCCTTGAGTCCGTGTTCCTCTAGAGCTGAATTCTAGCCTTCTACTTTATAATAATCATTCATTCCTTCAAACAATGTTTCGCAGTGTCTGGGCAGTGTTCTAGGAACTGAGGATAGAGGCGTAAACAAGCCAAACTGAAATCCTGATTTCATAAAATTGACATTCTAGTGGAGAAAGAGACAGTAAATAGAAATAAGGAGTGGATGTTTTAGTATGTCAGCTTATGAAAAGTGCTATGAACAATAAAGCAGGAAAGAGGTTTGAGACTAACAGGGTGGGGCTTCAATTTGAAATGGGGGGGGTCACAGAAGGACACACGGAGGTGACTTTTCACCAAAGGCCTAAAGGAGGTAGGTAAGTAAACAAGGCATGCAAATGACGTTCCAGGTAGAGGAACAGCAAGGGCAGAGGCTCTGACAGGAATGTGCCCGGCATGTCCAAGGAATGGTCAGGGAGCCTGTGTGGCTGGAGTGCAGTGAGCAAGGAGAAAGGCAGTAGCACCCAAGGTCAAAGGCAGGCAGGATCAGGTGGGACCGAGGCAGTGTGACAAACTGGGAACCACTGGAAAGTACTGAATGGAGCAGTGACATGATCTAATATATTTTAACAGGATCACTCTGGCTGCCAAGTGAAGAATCATTGGCACATGGGGAGGGTGGAAGCAGGGAAACCAATTAGGACGTCATTACGATAAGCTAGGTGTGGTGAAGAGAGCCAGGTGCAGGCAGAGGAGGTGGTGAGAAATGGCTTGGTTAATGACTGTTCTTCTTCTTAATAAAATGCGTTGGCACATGCCAAGTCCCAGGGCTATGGGTAAACCCTGATCCTTACGAGTTCATCTACCTTACAAGAGAAATAGTAGGGACTTTACAAAGCAACATGGTCACACTCCTAGAAAGTGATGAATGTCAGCCCAGGTCTGCATGACTTAAATTCTCTTCTTCTTCCAAAACCCTGCCTCCTTAGCGATCCTTTTTCCCATGTCCTCTCCCTACACACAAGAACCAAAAGCCAGTTTCCAAACTGCAGGTCAGAGGTTGGGGCTGTGTTGAGAGATGATACCTTTTCCCTTTCTGGAGATTTTGGGGCTTCATGATCCACTAGCTGCCTCCCAGAAGGATATCCCATCCCTCTGAGCAGGCTCCTGACACTGGGAGGTTAACCAGGCCTCCTCCTGGTGTCTGTCCCCCTTCTACATTGGGCTGGGCACCCTTTGCCAGCCTGGTACCAGCTGCTCAGATCTGCCCTCCTGAAGCTGCCTCCTCCCAGGACTGGGTCCAGTTTCCAACACCCTGTCTCCAGTCTGACCTGTTACCCAGGACTGTCTCTTCTCAAACTCCCATTAAAAAAAATCCAAAAAAAAAAATCACAAGGTATCTTTGCAAACATCACCTGTGTATTTCTTGTTTGTGTTTACATTGAAATGTTTCTGTCAACCAAGTAACTCAGTTGGGGTTTTTCAAAAGCACATTGCTTGTTTTCGTTTCTTTTTTTAATGGGTAAGTTATGAATGATGGCTCAAAACAGTATTAGTTGAATGAATCTAAGTTGCTTTTCCCTTTTCACAAGGCATGCTTTTTAAACCACAAAATTGGGTATCAGGCATGAAATGTGATCTGGTGACACAGTTTGAGTAATAATAATAGCTACCATTTATTAAACACCTACCTACTCTGTGCCAGACACCTTGGTATGCATCACCTTCATCTTCATGACTGCCTGAAAAATAGACGCTAGGATCCCAGTTTTGCAAATTACAAGACTGAGGTCCAGATGGATGAAATGATGTGTCTAATGACACTCGGCAGCGGCAGTGACAGGGCTCTAACCGTCTGTCTGACCTCAATCCTGCACAGGTCTCTACTCCACAGGCCTCTCCTTGAAGATGCCCTTATGTAACTGAGGAGGAAACAGCCTTAAAGAAGTAAAGAATGCTGCTGAAGGTCAACAGCAGAAAGAGGTCAAACAATTTTGCCAGGGCTCCCCACTGAGTCAGAGATGGTGCTGGCTCTCCTTCTAGGTTATCAGGGGAGGGCATCTGGCTTGGAGAGAGTCTGTGACTAAACCCTTCAGGAGTCCATGCCAAGCCAGGCTGGACCAGTAGAGCCTGGAGCCACCTCTTCCACCCATGCTCCTCGTGTGGTTTGGGAACAGTGGCAGGGTGGCTCCATATCGGCTGGACAGGTCCTAAATACACGAGGACAAGGGCCGGAAATTTGGCTCATAACTGAGTGGTCACCAGAAGGACACAGACTGGCAACGCAGCAAAAAGCCCCTCTCATTTAGAGGTTTCAAAAACAGATCTTTTACAAAGAGGATCACATACAGGCAAGAGGCACAGTTTAGGAACATAGCCTTAGACCGGGAAGCATCCTGTAAAATCTGGTTCAACAACTCACCATTGCCTTCGGAGTCAGGTAGTCCTGGGTTCAAATATTGGCTTGCCAATTATTAGTGCTGCAATTTTGGGTAAGTCACTTACCCTCCTGAGGTTCAGTTTCCACATCTGTGAAATGGAAATAAATGACCTCACAAGGTTATTGTGAGGGTGAAATAACCACAACAACAGCTAACATGTATCGAAGCCCTCACATGTGCCAGGCACTGGTCCAAGCACTTTACATACAATTAACTCCCTTAGTTTTCAGGCCCTTATTCAACATGCAACTCATGATAATACCACCAGAGATGGACAGCTCTGTGCCTCCTGAGGCTCCCACTCCATTATTTGATTGCTGGGGTTTTTTCTACATTATTTCTTAGGCTCCAGCAAAATCAGCCTTCCCACAGCATTCATTCTGGACCCTAATCGGCTCCTGGAGTCCACAGTGTTTCCCATCACCCATGGCGGCCCCTCACCAGACCGCTCCCGAGCACTTCCTCACTCCCACCCACAACCAAGCCTTCTCTTCCTCAGGAGCAGTGGCCCCAGACTCTTCAACCTTCCCTGGCCACCAATCTTGAAATTGCCCATGGCTGTCTTCAAAGGTGGTACCCAGAACTGACCACAAAATCCTCCCCATGGGCCGAGAAGCGCGTAGAATAGCAGAGCCAGCCCTCTGTGCTCGGGCCTCTGGACAGCTGTCCCTGCTGCCCTTGTAGTCCAGAGTTTACCTGCATCTTGCTAACAGCCACACCACACCTAGGGGTCATAGGAAGCTGTGGTTCTCTGAGACCCCCAGGTGTGTTTTCTGTGGGGGTGTTGTGCTGTTTCAAATGAACAGCAAGCCAGATCTCTCTCATCCTATTCATCGGTGGTTTCATTTGGGGGCCTAGGGACAGGATTGAAGCATTCCACTTGTGATTATGTCCCGGTCTTCCAGTCTGTTGAGGGCATCTTCTAGCTAGGATCTGTTTTCTCTCATATTCGCCATCTCTCTCTGTCACTGCCATGCTTACTGGACAATCTGATTTTCTTTCTTAATCTGAAGCATTGGTCAAAATGTTAAACAGGAGAAGACAGAGCTTGGTGACTGCCCATCCTGGGGGCCATCTGCCCGTGCTCATCCTATGATTAAACCTGCTGAAAATTCCCCCAACGTCTGCTTTCTGCAGCCCAAGTTTCCCCATCCTGCAGCCCAATACCGTGGGAGCCCTTACTGATACCCTGATGCATCCTTTCTCCTTCATTTCTCTGACATGTAGACCAGTTACTCCACAAATACAGGTGACTGTGGCTGGGCTGGTTCTTGGTGAGCCCACAGCCACTCCTAGGGACCACCCCTCTCTTCTCTGTTATCACACGTCATTTGTATAATGTTATTCCCAAATATTGCTGAGGATCAACACCCAAATCCTTTATTGCTGAAGTCACCCTTTTAGCCTCTTGGAATTGCAAAACTCTGCTGCATCCGCCACCCCAGGCCTTCCTTTCACTCATTTCCCAAAGGTCCTTAGATGCTCTCCCTGAATCATCCAGTTTCCTGCCTGCCTTGCCCTCACAGGTACTTCATGGACCGAGACAGGGGCTCACTGAAAGAATCTGGGCTCCCTCTGACATTCTCACCTGTGTCTCCCCCTTAATTATGCTCACTCCACTAAAATGTCTACTGTGTCTCCATCACAGGCCTGCAGGTGAGAAAGCTCGACGTTCTCTTCATCATCCATCCATGCTTGCTCCAAGAGCCCCTTGGTTGGTCCATGATATTCTCCCAAAGCCTCAGCTCATTCTGGGATTGAGGGTCTGCATGTTCCAGCAGATTCCTCCATGCTGGATTCCTACTTCCCGTTTCTCTCCATGGCCCTAATTGTTTGGGGCAGAGGGGGCTGATTGCACTGAACTATATAACACATATACAGAAAACTGCACAAGTCTTAAGAGCACAGCTCAGTGAATTTTCGTAAAGAGAAGACACCCATGTACACAGCATCAAGATCCAGAACATTACCCAAAAGCCCCCATTGGATCCCCTGCCAGTCACCATCATCTCTCAGGGGAATCACCATCCTGACTACTAACACCATAGACTGGCTTTTGCCTTTTCTTGGTTTTAATATCAATGGAATCACCGACAGTCCTCTTTTGTGTCTGGCTTCTTTCATTCAACATTACGTTTGCGAGATTCATCCATATTGTGGTATGTGGTTGTAGATATTTTATTCTCAGTGCAGTATGGTTGCCTTAGCCTTTTACAGTCTGACTTCATTACATGCATCCCCTTGGATTTCTCTCCCCGCACCCCCACCCTGGCTGGTTGCAACAGTCTAACTTATATCCCTGCCTCAAGTCTTACTCTTGTCCAACTTATGCTTCATCTTCCCTGCCAGACTAACCTTTCCATAGTTTAATTCTAATCGAATCTCTCCACAGCTCAAAAGATCCCATGGCTCGCTGTTATCTATGGGGCACAAACTCCCAAGACTGGATTATAGGCTATTTACAATCTGACTTCAATGTTTCCAGCATCAGCAACCAGCTCTCCTTCCCCACACCTTCTATATTCTAACTACCTAGAAGATATTCACTGACCCATAAAAATGTCTGCCCTTTTCTGCCTCCATATCTTTGCTCATGCTATTCCTTCAACCTGGAATGTTCTTCCCACTTTTTCTCTCACTGGCAAAATCCTTCAGGACCCAAATCAAATGTCACCTCCTGTGATACCTCCTCTAGCCACTCCAGAAAAAAAAACAATTGCTGCTTTTCCTCAGCTCCCATAGTAAGGCTTGGCTCATGCTGAGAGATATCACTTATCACTTCTTTAAAAGTTAATTACCACATTTCATCCATTCTAAGGCACACATTTTTATTCATCTCTGGAATCCGGGTGCACCTTGCCAGTGATAGCATCTTATAATTGACAGTATTTTTTTTTTTCTTTCTTGGTGATACACAAAATAATGGTGTCTTAGATTTGATGAAATACACTAGTTCATTTTTTATCTCAGCGCCTTCTAGAATGACTCTCAGGCACCACACTACACTGTATAGTTCATTTACATTTCTGCGTCTCTTTCCATGTGTGAGACCATAAGCACACCCAAAGCGCTCAATATGTTTGTTGAATAAATAGGTATGCATTATTCATTATTACCTGGACACCTGCACGTGTTTCTACTGTGGGGAGAGAAGGTGGCCAGGGGCTGTCGTCTCAGTGTGGCTCTTCATGAGGTTCCTCACAAGGGGAAGAGGATTACTGTTTGGGGGGGGGGGTACTGAGGGCCAGGTGACTGTGGGGGAGGGCTAGAATCAGCCACAGAGGTCTCTATTCCCTGTGGCTGGTATAGCTTGCCGGGGGAGAGGGGCAGGGGGAAGGAGGTGTTATATAGGAATAATTTAATGCTGAATCCTTGATCAGCAAAGCAAGTTTCAATGATAACATCCCTCCTAGCGGGTAAATAGGATTTGCTTTTCAAGGATCTGATTTATGGCCTGGTGTTCAGGAGCACACTGGGCTAGGAAGCAGTACATCTTATCCCGCCAATCTTGTTCCAAGCCTCCCTCTTTGAATGACAACAGTGTCTTTTCATTTGTTTTTTCCTAATGAAATCAGTTATTCCCTCTGCTCCCCACCCCAACCAAGTTGTATATTATATTAAATAACAAAGGACACACACAGACTGGCATCTGACTTTGGTGATATTTTAATTACTCTGCCAATGTCGTAATAGTCCAGCCATTCAAATTTCATAGGTGATTTTAGTAAAACCCAGCACCTTCTATTGTTTTTCACCCACTTCTAAAGTTGGGAAATATAACATACGTTGTCAAATGCTATAGGATGATCCACTTTCTGTGATCAGTGATACTGACTTGTCCTGATATTACAGCCACCTGCACAAGTGGGCGGGAGACCCTCCGACGTTGGATGAATCTGTATCTATGTTTAAAGGATTGGTTTCGATGGAGGTTTGCTCCTGTGTTCAAAAGGGAACCTGAACAAGGTAACGATTTTACAGGATTTTCTCCAGTTTTCGGTCCGTTAGATAAAGAATTCACGATAGGTATCAGGTGTTGCTTTCCACTGGATGGTTTTCCTGGGTATTTCAAGGGCATGGAGACTGCCGGCCGGTGAGCATGATAAAGTTCAACTGCATGGCCATCTGGACTTCCTTTGGGGAGTTTCTTTGATTGATATCTTTATTTTGTCAGGATCCAGGAAAGCACTTAATTCTTTTATACAATGTTCATTATCTTTTAGCAAATTAGATGCCTCTGGGAATTCTCTAAATTCCATCTTCTCCTTTAAAAGACAGATACAATCACTCACAATGGGAAAACAACAAATAAAAAGTTTCTTGCTGACAAGAGCAGTGACCTCTGGCTAATAGGACCAGGGGTGAAAGGTAATAGAGGGGGAAAAACAGATCTATTTTTTATTTTATCTCCTTCTGTACTGTTTGAATTTTCTTCCATGAACATGTATTCCTTTTATTAAAGAAAAGAATGTTTCTTTTATCACTTTGCTGTTTTCTTATTGCCTTTGCTTTTATTATTCTCCCTCCTATATTTTCATTTTGAGAAGTTTAGCCAGAGGATGACTCAGTTCATTAAAAAAAGTCCAACAACAACAAAACAACAAAATGATTTAAAAAAAAAAAAAAACAACTACTACATTTTGGTTTCTATTGTTTACTATTGCTTTTCCTTTTCAATTTTCTTTTTATCTGTGCTCTGATTTTTTTCCAATATTAGATTTAATCTTATAATAGAAACCAAATAAAACCCTTATGTCTAAAAAATAAACGTATGTGGAGGGAGTTAGGGACCCTTTAGAGAATCTGAGGGAGCTACAGATCTCTCTGCAGAGGAAGACACAGACGCACAGCTTCAGGGATTGTACCCCCTGACTATCTATTCAATATAATCTAGTGTGTAATGCCATTTGCATATATTATCTCACCAATTATTCTGTGATGCATTCTTATGCTCATTTTATAGAAGAGAAAATTGGGTCTTAACAAGATTGAGTGATTTGACCAAGACAGCACAGGAAAAGTGACAAACTTTGGGCTATACATGTGGACTTCAGGGCCAACTGGTCTTTCCCACCACACCACAACTTCAAGGTTAAGCGAATTACTGATTTCCTAGCTTCTCATATTGTTTTTGTTCTCTTTGTTAAAAGTGGGTACCAGATGCTTCATGTTGTTTCTTTGCCATATCTTTTGGCAAGGTCCCCTGTGGCTTCCATGTTCTTCTCTGGACATCATCTTATGCTGGTATGAGTCTGCAAGGGGGTCATTGGAGTTATTGTCACCCTGCAAGTCCTCCAGAAACAACCCGGAAGGGAGTCCTAGGCCCTGGAATCCAATCTTCTTCATTTCAGCATCCCTGGCACATGATAGCACAATCTCTCGGGACAGGGAAGGGAGGTGGGGTGCAAAAGGAGAGAAGGAGAGACGAGAACTGCATACTGTTCCCAACAGGCTGGCACTTGGGAAGCCCCTTGGCTTCAGTTTCCTCTTTTTAAAAGGGGATGATTGTTGATCGTGAGCAATTTTAATTTAAAAAGTACCGAGCATTTACCATGTGCCCGATCCTGTGCTTTGCACTTTATAACTAGAAAAGGGGCAAAGCTGGGATTCTAACCTGGGTCTGAAAACCCCCAGGGCCTTCTACCCTATTACCTGATACCCTACTTCCTACTATGGTACCCTAACCAATCCACCTGCCCTAAATGATTGGCAGAATATCAAAGGGCTGTGAAAAGAGATGCCACACCCTTCCAAATAACTTTTTTAAAAAATTGTTTCTAGCCAGAAGTCTACATTTTTAATGTTCATGAAAATGACATTATGATCAGTGAAAATTTAACGGTGTGTCTATTCTTAGGCATTTGTTTCCCAATCCATGATGATAACGTGAAACACTTTGGGCGAAATCTCACTCACTTTGAGTTCATTTTCTCCCTAACTCACTTAACCAGAGTGTTACTAGGGCTCGCTTTGATTTTAACATATCTTTGCATACATGTGTTTGGGGGATTTACCAAGACAGAGCAGGACTGCCATCTCTCATTGAGGTGATCTGATCTGCTTTCGTACTGGCCACTTTAGGCTCCCTAACAGCAAACACCCCGACTCTGTGCCTTTGTGCACGTGAAACCCTCCACTTGGAAAGTTTTCCCCTGTTTTCAGGGCCCAAATTAAATTCCATCTTCTCCGTGAAGGCTTCCCTCCGAGGAGATGACCCCTCTGTCTTCTGAACGCTCTGACCACGGAGCACATCCAACCTCACACCATCATTGTGATGCTCAGGGCTGCCTCTCCACCAGGCTGTGTCTGTCCTTTGTCTCCTTCTCAGCCCCCGCCCAGGGCCTGGCACGTAGTAGGTCCTCAGAAAGGGATCTGCTGATGCCCAAGACTCATCTTCTTCACCTTCTATCATTTCTCCTAGTCTCTGCTCAGCTCTCAGATCCTTGGGGTCAGATTCATTCTCACTCCTCAGGCCCTCCATGTTCTCTGTCCTTTTCCATTTTATTTCACTCTGCACTCGATACCACGTTTTGAATCTGTTGCTGGCATAGATTCTGGGGCTCAAAGTAGCAGCCCCTTTGTTTGCTTATGACTGTTATCTGGGCTGGGCTCAGGTGGGCAGTTCTTCTGCTGGTCTTGCTGGTGGTCACTCACATGACTGCATCCAGTTGGCCAGAGCTTGGGCTTCAGCTGAGGAGGCTGGGATATTTGGAATTCTCTATGTCTCCAGTCAGGCTTGGAACTGCTCCCTTTCCATGTGGCCTCTGCACCTGGGCTCTCCATGTGGTCTCTCCAGCAGGGTAGCCATAGTTTTTATAGGGCAGCTCAGGGCTCTGAGAAGCAAAAGCAAAACCCACGCCTTAAGATTTAGGCCCAGAACTGGCACAGTGTCACCTTCATCATGTTCTGTTGAAAAGCAAGTCACAGACCCAGCCCAGATTCAAGGGGAGAGGACATCAAAACATCACGGATACTGGGAGACACAGTTCATTGGGACAACCAGTGATACAGACCACCATGCCACACAACAGGGCTATTTGACCCTGTGTCCCTTCCCCTCCCATGTATGGAGACCCTTGAGGGCAGGGGCTGTGTCCTCAGAGCCAGTACGTTGTCCCACACGGAGTGAAGGACACAGTGGAGAGAAAAGAAGAGGAAATTCCGCAAATAGGGGCTTGGAAACCTTGGCTCTGCACCAGTATTACCATGCCGTGACCTTGGACCGGACTCTGACCCTCTGGACCTGCTTCCCCATCTATACTATGAGAGCCTGGACAAACCTTGACTATCTCTCAGCTGCAGCTGACACCCTGTGATGCCACCAGGCACGGCACTGACCACAGACCCAGGCCCCCACCACACAGCACTCCTGCCTCCTCCCTGGATGAGCCATTTCCAGGCCTCTGCTCCTTTTCATAGGTTATCCCCTCTGCCTGGCCTGTCACATTCTTTTCCCACTCATCCTTTTAGGACATACTATACATCTTTTAAACCTCATTTGCAGAGGTTGAGTTAACCACATCCTCAGTTCAAGACACATTTATCATCCATTCATTCCAATTAGCACCCTTCTCGTTTTTGTTTTTCCTTCATCCCGAATCCCCCTTCCTTCCTCAGCCTCCGACATGGTCACTCCCGCAGTGTGCCTGGTCATGTCATATCCTGTCTATCCCTGTAAAATAGCCGTTCCTGGCGATGGGTGCCCATGCCTGCTCCACCGCTGCATTTTCACCAACACCGCTCTGTAGCTAGCCATGCACAGCCCTCCTGAGGCACCTGTAGGCGAGTCGCTCTAAGGTAGGTACCTAGGACTGCTGGATCCCAGGGATGAGAATCAGCCTGACCAGGAAACTGGAACTATGGAAGTATTTTAAAGAGCTGCTTTGAATGCAGGGAACTGGTTACTCGGGGAATGAAAGGCCGAGGAGCTCCATGGGGATGGCGAGCAACAGCAATAAACGGCTACCTTCTCCAGTGGAAGGGCCAGCGCGAGGAGAGGTCACTGAATAAAGCTGGAATCATAACTGACCTGTCCAGCAAAAGCTGAGCTCCCGGAGGAGGTGCCACCTGAGGCTGAGAGGGAGGAAAAGAAATACCCTGACTTCCCCTTCCTCCAACTTCCTGTCGGTTCCTTCCAGGGGAAGTCATCTGATAAGAACCCCATGATGCAGAGCAGAGCAGGTGAAGGGCAAGAAATGGACCTCAGAGCACACAAGCCTCAGGCTGGCACCTCAGCAGGCACATACCCGTCCCGAACACCTGCCAGACTGCTCTCCAGCTGGCTGTGCCTGTGTAACCCGGTGCACATGTTGCCAATACTTAGCATTATCAAACTTTCTAATTGTTGTGATTGATGGGTATAAAAATGAATCTGGCTGTTGTAATTTGCATTTCTCTCAATTACTGGTGAGGCTGAGCATCGCTTCATATACTTGTCAACCATTCAAGTCTTTGCTTTTCTGAAACTGCTTCTTCTTGATTTGCAGATTATTTCTTATAGAATCTAGCTATTAATCCCATATAAATTCATTGTCAGATTTAGATATTTCAAACATCTTCTTCCTCTCGTTAAATTTGTGACCTTCAGTAAAAAGATGACCTTCAACTTACCTGTAGGCAAATCCATTACTATTAGTATTAGCCCTAGGGCTTTTTGCATCTTACTAAGAAGTATGTCCCCACTTACTAGCTCTTGGTTTCCTGTATTTCAGTTCTATTAGCCTATAACTGTAGAGAGACAGGAAGAAACTTGGTCTTTTCTCCAGATTTCCTATGTGGCCCAATTTTCAGCTTTTGTCTCAGGGAGATGTTCTCTGCTCTGTTCCGTCGACTGAGTGTTCACCACCAAAGAAGCCTTTGTTTTCGGGGTGTTAACTTCCCAGAGAACACGCTAGACACTGTCTTCGCAAACACCAGCACAGTTGGGAATAATAAGGCCGAATATGAAGGAAAGATGCACGTAACAAAATTGGTTCCCAAACCAGGTCCTTTCAGGCAATGGCAAGAAGAGGAAGTAAATAAAAAGTTGAAAGTTGGCATTTCTCAGTTCTCACTTTCCTCAGGTGACACGTCTCAAAGAAACATGCATGTGTCAAGTTCATTTTCATTCCCATAATTTCTTTAAAGAGTTCACAAAGTGATACATTTCACGGTTGTGGAGAGACAGAAAGAGCTCTGGACTCAGATGTTAGACAGACCCTTGTCTAACATGCAGCTGAGTTGTCATTTTTCATACGTCACCAAGTTTCTTAGAGCTACAGTTTCACCCTGTCCTGGAAAATGAGATTTATCATGTACACCTTTCCTAAGAAGCTTCAATCAGAGTGGAAATGGAAGTGCTTTTCAAATGTTCTAGATGTTTTAAAGTACCTACTTTGTGCTAGGTACCGGGTTATTTATTTTTAATTTAATTCTTACAACCACCATAGGAAGATAAATTTATTATCCCCAATTTACAGATGGGAAGACTGAGAGATTCAGAACTTCAGAGAGATTAAGTCAGTTCCCAGGCTCAAATAGCTACAATTGCTATGCCTCTGTCCTCAGCTGGACTGGAAACATGGAGCTATCTGGTGTGGGAACTTTAGGGCTTCTATTGGGTTTTTCTCAAGTTCTTTCAGACTGAAACACTAACTCCTGGGAAATGTGAAGAGCCACAGTCCCCATTTCCCTGCCCTGGGAACCGGGTTGGAAACAAACTGCAGAGGGTGCTGTCCAGAACTTCCCTCCCCACAGCTCAGGCACTGTGCCGTCCTGACAGCCCCTGGGATCCCCAGACCTGGCTGCTGAGATTTAGGGGCTCCTTGAGATAGCTATGACGTAGTTCTTATGGCTCTGAGCAAGTGGAAAAGGGATGGGAGGACGTCACCTACTCCGAGGGTGAGTGAGAGTCCCAGGAGGTGCAGCATCCCATCAAACAAGGGGACCCAGAAACAGCCAGAGCCGTGCCCCAGAAGTGGGGCTCTGTAGGGCCAGGAGATTTTCCAGCTCCTCAGCTGCCTTCTCCATTCCCAGGAGATGAAGCCATCTCCGAACCAGTCAGTGGACACAGGATCAAGGAACTTCAGGACAGAGGCTGGGTGTCCGAGGGCATGGTGGGGTGAACTGGATATGTCTTTGTCATTGCTACACTTGGTCGCTACCTGTCAGCTTAAGCTAAGGGTGCTGAAGCTGTGACTGGAGTCAGTGGTCTCACATGCCCCTGCCCATGACACTTGACAGAGACTGTTTCCCTCTAAGCCCTGTCTCACAGGAAACTCCCAGGACCCAGCCAGCAAGGAGCTGAAAGGCCGGTGCTGGTGTCTCTCAGCTCAGGTATATGTCAGCTGATGAACAAGGCATCAGGGTGTCCCTAGTAAGAATGGCGCTCCTTTCCTTTCTTAGAAGATGGTCATCAAGTCACAGAATGTCAGAGCTGGAAGGCCACGTCAAACCTGCCTGATGGTGTACGAAAATGGGCACAGAGAGGGCAAGCCAGGTTGCACAGCAAGGTAGCGGCCACCCTAGGCCTAGATTCCCAGGGGTGCTCTCTACTCAAATGATTCCCAGCAGCCCCCGTGGTGGCCGTTCTCATCACCAGGAGACCTCTGCTGGATTTGGGGGCTGCAATGAAACTGGGATATTCCTCTAGCCTTTGAAAACTCAAAGGCATAGCCCTCTTGTTTTTACCATTTCACCTTGATTCATTTGGGCTCATGTGATTTACAGAAATCCTGTTTCTCCCACAGAAACAACAAAGAAATGATGGCTTCCTGTGATGAATCCCTAGGAGGTGTAGGACTCGAGAAATGTTCTGCTTCTCATCTCACAGAGCCCAGGGGGAACCAGAGAAATCCCAAGCCTTATGTTTCCCAGGGAGCAACACTATGATGATGGGACGAATATCAAAGGAAGGTGTGATTGGTGAAGTGGAGAAACAGCGACTTCAGAGTTGGGGGACTTCAGGTGCAAGTTTCAGTGTTGTCACTGCTTTGCTGTGTGACCTTGGGCAGGCGCCATCCCATTCTCGGCTGTTTTATCACCCAGAATTTGGAGGAAAGACGTGAAGATGTTCTCCAAATGCCCTGCCAGTGTCAGCTCTGACTGGGGTCCCAGGCCTTCCCCTTGCCATCCCCGGACACCTTTTCCAGCCTTCCCTTCGTGCTCGCAAAGTCAGGGAGGGGATGTGAGGGTGTCTCCTAGCCATGTTTTCTTTCCATTTAAACTCAGATTTACTAAGTGACTTGTCCACGTTTCTCTGGAAGTGACAGCTGGTGAATAAGGAATACCTGAGGTGCTTTGTCCAGATCTGACCAGCGAAATCAAGGGAAAGACAATCTCCAGATTGCTCTGGCTGACATTGCTGCTACAGGATGATGTGAATTCTGCTGTTTACAGAAATAAGTCCAGTGTGAGTCGAGGCTTTTTGATGTTTAAAACCAGATGGTATTTCCTGCCTTGATCAGCCTCAGAGCTTTGGTTCCCATGACAACCCCGAAGTTCCACCTACTGCAACTTCCCTGTTCTCTGAGCTTCTTCCTCTTCCACCAATGTGCCAAGGTCCCTGGAGAATAAACCCACTAACTAGCATGTGCACAGCACTTTACAGTTTACAACACACTGCAGCATTTATTCCCTCATTCACTCTATCACCACAGCCTTGCCAGATAGCATTTGCTACACCCTCCATTTTTCAAATGGAAAAACCAAAGCTTCAGAGGTGAGGTGATCTGCCCTCTTACCCTTCAGTGACGTCAACAGGACCCAACCCAGGTTTTATGATGTTGGGCCTCGTGTGGGGTCCACTATGCCAGGATGATTATGAACGCCCTGCTCTGCAGACCATCTACTTGCTTATGATTCCTATGTGGTCAATTCCATACATGCTTTGAGTCTAAAGATCAAGCTGTGACATCTTTAGGCAGGTTACTTAACTTCTTTGCCTCACTTTCCTCATCTGTAAAATGGGTGGTGATAATGGCACTTCCAGATGCATGAGAGAATTAAATTAGTATATACGTAAAACCACAGTAAGTGCTCACTGGGTCTGAAGGAAGGATGAGAAGCCTGGGTCACTTTAACAATCCTGTGACCTTGGGCAGGCCATTTTGTTGGTTGCAGCCTGTTTCCCCCTCCGTGTAAGAGGTGACAGGATCATGGTACTCATAGGATGTTGTGACTGACGAGATGAAGGCACGGCAGGAGCCTGGACAGCACCTTTGCTCACAATGCAGCATGCACACGCATACCTTGGGGACGTTGGGGAGATGCGGATTCGGGCTCAGTAACATAGGCATGCCTGCATGTGTTACAAGTGTCCAGGGGTGCCAAAGCTGCTGGTGAAGACTACACTTTGAGTACCAAGGCTGTAGCCAGGAAAGCACCATTCAAGTGTTAATGACCATCAATCATGCAGAGTGCCATGCCCCCAGGCCTCCACTTACAAGCTGTCCAAAGCTCAAGAAGCTTGGAGAGCCCGCTGGAAATGTCAGCAGGAGCCCAATTGGAGAGATTTTCCAGGTGGGAAGTTTCTGTCAGGAGGGTTCCTTGGGCCTCCAGCCCCAGTCTGTGCATCCTGGAACCCCCACAGGGCTCTAGTGAAAGCTATGCCTGATCCTGGGTCTCTCAAGAGAGGACGTGAAACTATCATCCTGTTACATCAAAATATATGCATTGATAATGACTTCTGCAATTCTTTAAAAATAAACTTTTCAAATTAAAATAGTCAATACGACCCAGGAATGCTAAGCGATCTCTGGTCAAGCACGTGCCAGAAAGTAGATCAAAACAGAGCTATTACACAGGTCTAAAGAATACAGTCTGCACGTTGTGCTTTTTTGTCCAATTCTCTCTTTGCTCTGTATTCTTCCTTATACAATTGTGGGTCATAAACTGAATTATGTGTGTGTTAAGTTCACTGCTATTCAATAAACAAGTATTTCCTGTTCATTCTTGCAATTCATTTGGTTGGGTGCATTCCTGCCTGCCCCGTGCTCACGTCCATTACCCAGCTCCTCTGACTGCTACCAGCTTAGGGTCATTATTGCAGCTGCAGGGAGTTGCACCCCGGCAGAGCACAGTGTTCCCTGCACTATAACTGGTGACAAAGAACTCATGTGGTCCTCACCCCCAAGGAGTGGGGAGAGAAAATGAGCTATTAAAATGTCTACCCAGCAGGCTGTACACCTGAAACTAATATGATATTGAACGTTAACAGTAATTGGGGGGAAAAAAGAAAGAAAAAAGCGGCTATGCCCCATGAGCACCTACGCTATGCCAGGCATTGTGTTGAGCTCTTGCCCTGCATTATCTCAGCCAATGCTCACACTGCCCTGTGAGCTCTTCTGTTGTCATTTCCCACTGGGTCATAGCTCCGCAAAGGCAGGGACTTCGCGTGGCTCCCGGGTGCATCCCCAGCACCTATGATGGTGCTCCATCAGCATCTACTGAATGAGTGTGTGCCGTGCGGGAGACCCTGCTCGCTGCGCCATTTTTCAGGCGGGGTGGCCTGCGGGGTCTCTGCTCCCGCTCCCCACACACGAACGCAGGATATGGTGAGGCCAAAAAGGAACACCCACAGAGCCATAGGTAGGGGAGTCATACCACTATGGTCTCACTGGAGGCTGGGCCCACCGGACGCGCAACCTGCCGTCCGCCTTTCCGCCAACCGACCGACTCTCCTCCACTCTCCTCGACTCTGTTCCTCGGCTCCTCGGCTCTCCTCCGTAGCCGCAGCAGTTATACCAGCGGCCAATCAGCTAACCGGCCACAGCCCACGGCCAATCAGCCACAGCTGATGGCCATCCACTACCCGAGCCAGCACCCCTCCACATGAGGCCGAGAGCCTGTAAACTACTTTCTGGGGTTCTGTCCCCACAGTGTGTCAATGCTTGTTCCAACAAGGGGGAAACAGGTCCGCTTACCTGGGGAAGCTGTCACCACCACATGGCCTCCTGAGAGCCTGCAGCCCTAGGTGGCCTGACGGACGTTCCCTCAGAGGATTCCATCTGACTCAGGCTCTTGACCACTAGCCCTCGTGAGCAGTTTGTAAAATCAGTTTGCCCTGACGCTGCCTCACCGATGAAGCCAACTGACAGAAGCTGCAACGGCATTGGTGCACAGCCTCCAGTTCCAGAACCTTCTTTATGGCTGAAGTTCTCCTCCCCACATGCACAACCTCACCACTTACAGAGCCCCTGCTCACAGGCTGGGTTCCCGGGAGCAGGCTGAGTGGAGACTAGCTGCAGCATGAGGTTCAGGCACCGGCTTCCAGGTGGACCCGCGGCAGAGAAGGGGACAAATGGGACTGGGCAGAGGGAGGCTCGTAGCAGAGGCAGGTAAGCGAGAGTCCACAGGGCTGGGGACCCGCGGAGGCAGCAACAGCTGAAGTCCGGGCAGCAGGTGTACATGCCAACACAGCAGCTCTTCTGAAAACTCACCTGCCAACTCAAAGGGAGTGCTTTTGATTGTGATGAAGTGGGGACAATTATTTTGCTAAAAGAGCTGCACGCAAGTGAAGTGCAGAAGCTTCACAGCCTGTGGAGACAGGAAATGAGAGCCAGAGAAGCAGCAAGATGGCGGAGCCCACGAAGCTTCCTGGTGCCTCATAGATGGTGCCCACCTTCCACAGGGGCACGCCCTCCCCCCAGAATGAGGTGGCCCCACTTCATTCGTGAAGCGTTTTCTGAGTGGGGCTCTGGCTCCAGACGCTCGATCCATCTAGACCCCTCTGATGAAGGGGACAAAAAAGTGTGCGTTTGTGTGGGGGGGGGAGGGAAAGCAGAGGAAGAGGAAGACCCAGGGGTGGTTACATACCTTTCACACTGAAGGCTAGGTCATGGGCTCCCCTTTTCCTTCTTCTTTATGGTAAGATACATATAACATGAAACTTGCCATTTTAACCATTTTGAAGTGTACAATTCAGTGATAGTAAGTACTTCCACAGTGTTGTACAACCATCACCTTATCTAACTCTAGACCATTTTCATCACCCCAAAATGAAATCCTCTAAATCCCCTCCCCATTAAGCAGTGACTCCCCATTTCCCCAATCCCTGGCTTTCTGTACCTATGTATTTTCTTATTCTGTACATTTCAGAAAAGGAGAATCATATAATATGGGGTCTTCTGTGCCTGGCCTCTTTCACTTAGCATAATGTTTTCAAAACCACCCATGTTGTAGCACAGATCAGTACTTCATTATTTTTGTGGCTAAATAACGTTCCATTGTGTGGATGTACCACATCTTGTTTATCTAGTCATCCCCTGATGGCCATCTGAATTGTTTCCACTCTGGCTATTGTGAATAGTGTTGCTATGAATATTTCCTGCAAGTTTTTGTTTGAATACCTATTTTTAATTCTTTTTTGTATATACACATATGTAGGAGAATTGCTGGGTTATACGATAATTCTCTGTTTAACTTATTGAGGAACTACGCCCCCTCTTTTTTGTAGATTTTCATAGACTCATGGGGCTGGAAGGGACCTGAAAAGTGACTTATAACAGTGTCTCTCAGACTTTTGGATTTCACATATTAGTAAAACTAAAACTGCCATCACCACCACCCCCTCTCCCAAAAGCAGTAGGGATTTTCATTAGGCCCAAGGCCAACCCTGTAAAATGAATATATTTAGTATCAGGTACACTCGTAGCCTTGTACTTGTTTTTCTCACCTGACATCCACCTTTGGGCCATTTGGGAACCACTTACCTGATCCAGTCCTCATCTGAACTCTGAATCCCCCTCTCCAGCTGCCTGGGCTGGACCAGCCTCTGGAGGCCCATCTGGAGTGATGGTCTTCCTTCCAGGTAGCCCTGGTCCCTGGAATATTCTTTCTCGTGGACAGCTGGCCCTACACCCACCGTCTCCCCAGTATATTTGCTCCACCTTCTGGGGCCCCACCAACCTCACTGGCTTCATTCTACCTGCTTCAGGACTGGGACCCACGCCACCTTCTTCTCCCCAAATGCTCTAAAGGACTGAGGACACCGATGTGAGATTCTAATACCAGGAAATGTGGAGATGAGACATTCCCCTGACTTTCAAGAATTCTTAGAAGAAACAAAGAGAATCTCCAAGCTATTTGTAGTATAAATGCCTCTTCCCCCATCCTCACCCCCCAAAAAATTGTGAACAAGCCGTACAGGCTATCAAGATTTGTTTGCTTTCTAGTTGGCTGAACTTATACCAATTGAACATTTCTCTCTCTGCTGAGCGTGAAGACAGCATGAAGAAGACGTGGACTCTTCATGAGGAGAGGAGACCTGCATTCCAACTGTTAACTGGGTGACCTTGGTGAGGCTCATTAAGATCTGTGTGCCACAGCCACCGAACTGGTACACAGGGAATTTTAAGGCTGCCTCACAGGGTTATTATGAAGAAAGCAAGGCCACTTACAGAAGCGCCTGGCACACCACAAGAGCGGGCTCCATATAAGTTATCAGTGGAAGAAATCTGAGCAGCGTTTTATACCTTCAATGAGCAAAATCGAAGTGAGAAGACAAATTCACCATTATTTAATATACATTTGGCAAAGAAAAATCCTTCAAAGAATCAAGTCCCTGTATGGAAATAATTATAAAAAAATGTGTGGGGGTGATGACCATGGAACCCACTCTGCAGGGCTGAAACAAAATGTCATCCTGGTCTCTTACCAAAAGATAGTGCCCCTGCTGAGGCCGTAGGGTTAAGGCCAAACCATACCCCAGCCATCTGGAAGGTGGGGACATGGTCTCCCTAAAGAGGACAGCCATGCCCTGTGTCTGTGGGCCCTAGGGAGGGGGCTCTAACAGGAACTGGGAAACCTGGGAAGGACCTTACACTGGTGGGAGTTGGTTCACCCCACAGGGCAGAGGCCCTGAGAAGAAAGCCCTGAGTGGCAGGAAGAGGTGGTCTCTGCTTTGGAAGGAAACTGAAGACAAGTGAACTGGGCTTTTGTTCTCTTCCATCACTGGTGACTCTGTTTATTTCCCTTCTGTCATGCCCGAGCTTTGGTGAATTATTGCCTACAGAGATTGGCTTCTCAGGCGAGGGGCTGAGATTTAAGGCAGGGTCTAATCCCCTCTTAGGCTGCATGTTACAGAGGAGCAAAGCTCCCCTAGGCCAGTGGGGAGCCTGGTAAGACCTACCCCAGGGGAGATGACTCACCACCCACCTCCCCAGGGAGCAGATTCACCATCTCTGGCCAATCCTGCAGAATTTGGTATCGACTTTTCAGGGAAAGCATCAACATTCACCTTACATGTTAAACAGGTTCTACTAGTTAATAAGAAGTGATTATCTTGTGTGAAATGGACAAGGACAGATGGGCATGGATGGTGCTACACAGTACCTCCAGTCTGAGCTGCAAAATCTCTCCATGATGGGTCCCAGGCCTGCAAGAGGCACTTTCTTGGAAACACAGGCCAGTGTGGATGTCACAGCTGCGCAGCCTGGGCCTGGCTTGCACGGCAGAGTCTTTGAGCAGCTCTAAGGCAAGAGCAAACTGGAGGCCTTTCCTGCTTCCCCTCTGCCTGCGGGACAAGCTTCCATGACTGGCTGGAAGGCCTTTCTGCTCCTTTCTGTCCACCTTGCTGGGAGTCCCAGAGTCAGACACAGCTGGAGGGTGGGGATTCAGCACCAACCCTCACATCCTTAGGGCTCCGATGCCAGCAGAGCTGTCTAAGCTGCTGCCACCTCTGCTTCCGGCCTCAGCCACCCAGGCATGAGTAGTCTATCCGGGCAGGTGGGAGGGGAGAGGGGATTTCAAACAGGCAATCATCCTGGAGATTTCTCATTTGCAGAACTCCACAGGTGTGAAAAGGGCTTCCTCACCTTCCTCTGATACGCAGCACCTTGGGAAATGCTGGTCCCTTGTAACCAAAAGGGAAACAGAAGCTCCAGGAGCAAAAGAAATATGCCTGATGCTATCCAGTAAGCAGTGGCTGAGCCAAACCCATGGGTAAGGTTTTGGCTCTGACTCTACCATCAGTGCTCTTCCCAGGGTAACAAATTGCTGCTACACAAAAAGAATCAGAAAAACAGGCATCTCACTTACCCTTGACAATACTTAATCCACAAATATGCTGCCTGCCTTTGAACACACAGCCCCCAACCTGGGGTGCCCTTTCTTTTCCCTGCCACCCTTCAGACCAGCTCGAGCTCTGGACGAGCCTGAGGCGTCACTGACGACATCCTCCCAGCCCTGGACGTAGCACACCCCTTTATTGGAAGACTCCTCACATGGCACTACAACATTATATTTACGTGCTTGTAGGTCCCAAGGGCAGAGGCAAGTGTTTTCATATCTAAAGCATCAGCCTGGGGCAGGCACAGGTAGATGCTCAGTAAACATTTGATGAATGAAAAACTAAACATTTTCCTAGTACAACTCAGCAGTCTCCATTCAACCGTCTGGCACTGAAGCAAGGCAGCAGGAGCCTTCCCCTGGCCATTGTGGGCAGGCCTTAGCGACCAGTGCTAGGCAGGACTCCATTAACGCGGGGAAACAGTGCCCTTTCCCTTGCAGGACGGTGAGTCCTCTGAGCAGGGTCCTGGCCAGGATCCTCTCACCTCAGTGTCTCACTGCCAAGTAGGCCACCTCTGCAGAGAGCTGTTGGGGAGAGAAGCCATTACCAAAGACCCCTGACCCAACGGAAGGCCTTGAGCACCCCCTTGGCCCATGCCCAGGGGCAGTGAGGCCTCATGGCTGCCACTGTCCCAGTCAAAGCAGGGTTTCCCTGCTAGTATCCAAGGAACTCACCTTCCAAGCGCATCATGAAGAAGCATTCTGTGATCAAATGTATGGGAAATGCTACAAGCCACACGGCCCCTTCAAGAGGCCTGACACTCACTGCTGAAGGTTGTCGGATGTCCTGCAGCAAAGACGATCATGTAACTGGGTTATAAACCAGTGTCTGCCAATCCTATTTGATCAGAGCTTTATCCCAATTTCACACATACACCCCTCTTTTTCTTTATTAAAAACGTATTAACATTCAGTGGAACTAGTCTTCCAAGGAACACAGTTGGGGAAATGCTGACGAAGGTCTTCAGGCAAGGGAAACACCATGGAGGGGAACAGCCTCCTGGACAAAGGGACACATGGGGGGTGCAAAGGGTCACCAGAAAAAGGATCATGGCCCAGAAAGGGTACCAGGGGCCTCTAGGAGTCTGTGGGGAAGCCCACCAGATCTGTTCTAAGTCAGCTCTGCTCCTGGGTGTGTAATAGGCATGCAGCTTCACTCCTCCCTGTGTTTCCCGATGTGCAGAGGCCGGCCTCCAGGGGGACAGCGAGGACGGATGACTGAGGTTAAGCTGCCGCCCACAGTTGGTGCCCAATGACCGTGTCTCCGTAAAGAAGGCTGGGACACAAGAACAAGTATAAAGGCTTCTGTCAGTGATGGCTAACTCAGGAGGAAAGTTGGCTTCAGCAGGTGGGAGAGAGAATGGGAGGATGAAGAAGGAACAGCACCCACTGGACTGACAGGCAGAGGGAGAACACGATCAGGATCTGGGCAATGTGGGAATGACCACCGCTGAAAGCCAGTGGAGCAGGAATGGGTGTCCATGGCTGTAGGAGGAAGAGATGAGAGGTCGCACCTCTTAAGAAACCAGCACGTGGCTGGCAGAGTTCATGGTAAAGAAGAGAATTCTGCGAAGGCTGCCATCTATTGGGTCCATCCCGCAGACCGAGCACTTCATGCACACTGGCTCTAAGCTCCAACTAAGTAACCCACCCCTGGCTACACAGCTGGCAGCACGGGGCTGGATCTGAACTCTGAGGCTTGGTCTAGAGTGCAAGCTCTTTCCACACCACCATCCTGCCCCTTGAGTCTGGGATCGGATCATCCATCCATGTCTCCTCTTGCCTGTTGAGGTCCTCAAGGGTGGAGACTGGCTCTGGCTCATCTCTGTGATCCCCGGCACCCAGCAAATGACACAACTGCAGCAAGGGTTGGACGAATTAATGACTTGCTTGGAAACACCTCAGAGAGCTACATTTAAAAGTCAGAGCCCTTCTAATATAACATGGTGGAAAACTACATGGGCCAATGCGCTTCTGAGGAACGTAGCATTAACGGGGTCTAGAAGAAATTCCAAATTCTTTGCCTAGAAAATGTGGGCACTGAAGTCCTTCCACCATGTACTATACTAGGGTCTTCTGCTCCCACTGAAGTGCGGAAAGCCCTGCAGTGATATGGGGTGAGCGGTGTGGAGCATCACAGCATCATCCTGCCCAACCACAGATAAGGACACTGACGGCCAGAAAAGAGAAGCGATCCTGCAAGGTCACACAAGGAGCCTCCTCTTTTTTCCTACAGAAAAGGCTGTCTTTGCAATGAAGAAAAATGCATTCGACATACGACACCCTGCACACCTGTTGTATGGTGTATGCAGTAGGTGCAGTGAAGTGCTAGAGCAGAGGTATATATAAATCAGTAAGGCAGCCCAGTGGCTAGACGGGTTGGTTCTGCGTAAGGGCATCAAGAGGCTTCATTTGATAGGTGACTGGCATGGCGAAGGGCAAGTCAGAAGTTTTAAGGGAAGATGTGGCAGAGGAGGCTAATCGTCTGCCAACATGCACTCCCCAACTAAGGATAGAGTTGTTGCTGTGAGCTCCTCCTTGAACAAAGACTACCTTTCCCAGGGCCCTCTGTATCCGGTGCGGCCATGTGACTACCGGTGACCAATGGAATATGAGCAGTTAAGAGCAAGGCAGTTAAGAAATGGCTGTGTCTTCTTCACCATCCCTTTCCCCTTCTGCCACCCAGAAGCAAGGACTCTGAGGCCCTGGGAATGGCAAAGCCACAGGTGAAAGGAGCTGGGTCCCCAAATCACTGTGTGAAACCACCTGCCAAGCAGAAGCAGCCATACTGGACTTTACGAGAGTAAGTCTCTACTGGGTTGGAGTTTGTTACAGCAACGAACTCCACCAACTACTACAGCAGGGTAGGGAAGACGGGGGTTCCAGGCAGAGGGAACAACGTAACCAAGGCACAGCGGTGAGACAAAGCATGGTGTGTGTCAGGGAACCCGGAAGAGCTGAAGGTGGCTGTGTGAAGGCAGTACTGAGATTCAAAAAGCTCACACTGGTGATCCCAGGAGGGAGGGTCATGTACAGGGATTATTTCCAGGGGCCCTGGTGTTGCTGGCGCTGCTCTCAAAGGAAGAATGGAAGTTGTGAATGGTTTCCTGTAAAATTTGTCTCTCACGTCCCTGTGGAGGAAATTGAAAACAGACACAGAAAGTCTTGTTAAATTTCTTAACCATTAATTCAATTGACACAGTGTTGTTAACGCTCAACTCATACTTGAAAAACCCATGGGCGTCTTGGGGAAAATAAATTACCTAATTGAGAGAGTACCAAGTTTAATAAAAACACTCTGAGTCAGGCTCTCCCCCAGCACCCACAACCACAGCGTGCCAAGGGCTGCAGAGGCCCCCGAGATACCAGGAGCCGGTCCCCTGGGCGAGGCTGGACGGTAGGGCCCAGGAAGCAGGACTGACTTGCCCCGGGTCACGCAGCCTAGAACGGGGGGCGGGGGGGTCTCCTCCCCTGCCTCACTCTGTGAGTCTTTCCAGCCCTCGCATTTCCACAGAATTCAGTGGGAGCCAAACTTCTTTCTGCTACGAAGGAGAATTTGAACAGCCTTACGCCCCCTTGCCCAAAAGAAGTCAGATTCCTCCTCACCATGATTCACTTCTCACCCCAGCCCCGCAAGATCTCCCCATCCTTGCCCCTTGCACACACATTCTGAGACAGGAAAAGAGAGAAAGAGCGGGGATGTGGATGTTTCCTTAAGCCCCGAGAACATCTTCACTGAATACCTTAGCAGTGATACGCAGAGCTTAAGAACAGAGACTAGACTAAAACAGCCCGGTTCAAACCCCTTTTACTAGCTGGGTGACCTTGAGCAAGATACTTCATCTCTTTGGGCCTTGATTTCCTCATCTATAAAATGGGGATAATAGCACTTCAAATGGTTGCTGCTGACATTGGACCCTGTGTGGGCAGCAGGAGGCCTACAGGTCCTGCCCTCAAAAGGCAGCAGTGTGGATTAAACATATATATATATACACACACACACACACATATATACATTTTAAACATGTATTTTTAAAAACAACAAATAAGTGTGGTCAAAATGTAAAGCAAATTAAAAATGAATAATCCCTGGCAGATTGTTCTTTGCCAGGAGTGAAAAGAAAAAGAAAAAGTCCATTGAATGAGCCCAGACTTCAAACTCTCTCTTTCATCTCATGAACTACCCAAACCCTGAGGAGTCCCTCTCCAGACTCCCAGGCAGAGACCACGGGCCCTCACGTGCCCTCCCCGACACCTGAGCAGGCAGTGAGAGTCTCCCTTCAGGCCAGTCCTCCCAGGACATTTTCAATAAGCTGGACAAATGCTGTCAGGATTCCATCTGCACAAACCTGAAGGCTGTGGGGCAGAGGACAGAACAGTGGGTGTGGCGTCCCCACTCCACCTCTCACTAGTGGGGCGTCTCAGGCATGACTCCCTGCTCCTGAGTGCCCATGCCTGTAAAATGCGGATAATGCCACATGCTGGGGCTCTGATGAGGCTCAACCTGAGATAATGAATGAGGTGACATTGTGCAAACTACAGAGGCTGAAAACATAAAGAGGAGGGGTGACACCACCACCTTAGCCTTAATTGCCTGAGAGATGAGGTCAGGGCCAGCCAGGGTTCCAGCACTCTCCATCTCCTAACCTTAGGAGGAAGCCATGGATGATGAAAACCATGACCGGTCCCGCATCCACAACCAATTGAAGATGATAATGATAACTGCCCTTTAAAAACCCCTGAGTTTCAAAGGACCTGCCTCATAATTCTCAAAAGGGAAAAGGCAAATGGCCATTAAAAGTAGAAAAAAGTGTTTGGTCTATCTAGTAGTTAAAGAAATGCAAATGAAAATAGACATATTTTTTTTCTTCGCTTATCTAATTAATAAAAATTTAAAAAACAAACCAAACTCTCACACCTACAGCTGCTGGGGATGTTCACTGGCTCTCTCTGGAAAGTAATTCAGGAAGCGATAACAAATACCTGGAATCAGACTCTTTGACTCTGTAATTCCACTTTTAGACATCTATTCTGAGCAGATAACCAAAAGGCCTTAGACACAAAGCTGCCCATTGCAACACTAGCATAGAAACTTCGGGTATCTACATATCCAATAAGTAGGAATTTAAAAAAATAATTTAGTACATCCATGCAAATTTATTATATTATAAAGAGTTCTTAATGACATGGGTAACTACATATATTTAATGTTAAACGAAGAAAGTAGAATGTGAACTTACAGATCCAAATATACCTCAGCCACATAAAGAAAAACATTTGGCACAAAATACTGCAGAGTGATCCTCCCAAATGTGAAAAGCATTGGCCTCTGGGTGGTTAGATCGAGGTTTCTTTAAAAGTTGACCTTGGTGGCATTGTGTAAATTTAGTAAAATGAATATGCACTGCTATGATAAAAATAATTGGGAACAGAAAGGATCAGTGGCTTAGGACCAACTAAAGGTGAAACTCAGGTCATCATTTCTGGGAACCTTCTCCAACATATATAAAACTGTGTGAAACTAACAAAGTAATAAGCAGACTTGCATACATATCACAACTTGAATACTAGAGTGGTTTATGCAAAAGTTACATGCCTTGCAAGCTGAGGGTCCACAGTGCTTCACTAATTTTTTTTTTTTATGGTTAAGCCAGGTTTTCAATTATTGTGTTTTGTTGTTTTTTTAATTTAGGCTAAAATGTTCAAACTTTTTCTGACTGTGTAAGAAACATGCTTTATATCACAACCCTGTTACACATAAATATATGAAACAAATTTGACCCTTCCTATTGGCAAAGAATGTTGATATTTTCTACTCTGTTCTGTTTTAAAATGGTGCTTGGGAGACACTAAAGCGATTCCACAACCCTCCGGCATGGTGCGGACCAGAGCCAAAAAGACAGTGAGCGAGGAAAGCTGGGCATCCCTTCTCTCACAGGTCCGCCTGGGTTCTCAAATGTGCCCAGAGCATTTGAGCCACAATGGGTACTCTCTTGGCCAAGGCTGGGTTGCAGAAGAAAAAGGATGAATGTTCGAAGGGAAAGCACATGCCCTGTAGCAGTCAAGAAAGAGGCAGGAGCCCCTGCAGCTGGGGTTCGGCAGGTCCGGCCCAGAGCAGCCGAGGCCCAGGGCATCCAAAGGGCTCCTGGAAGCCACCCTCCGCCTGAGGACCTCCTCGCTCGTTGGAACCTGGGTGGTGCAGCAGCAGATGAACTTGGTTTTGTAATATTAAACTTCTTCCAGTCATGCCTTGGCTCTACGACACACGATGGGACATGGTCCTCACTTCCACAGGACTTTGTCTGGGACTGTTTGCCCTCGAATACCATGGCCTTTCTTTCTCCGGTGATTAGTTCAGACCCGCTCCTTCCCCTTGGACCTATCCCCAGTGGCATCGCCCGACTTTGCAGGGTACATGCCTGTGGGAAGGACATGCATGAAATTAACCAGTTCCCACGGCCTGGCATGTCAGAAGCACCTGGGTTTCTTGGATGGGAGCTGGTCAGCTGGGGCCTCCACAAGGAAGACCCCTGCTATGGACTGAATGTTTATGTCCCCCACCTCCAGATTCATATGCTGAAACCCTACCCCCAATGTGATGGTGTTTGGGGGGTGACTATGCTTACATGACGTATGAGGGCAGGGATTAGTGCCCCTATAAGAAGAGACAGGAGAGAGCTTGCTTCTCTCTGTTCTCTAGCATGTGAGGAGACAAGACAAGTCAGCAGTGTGCAGCTTAGAAGAGGACCCAAACGGGAACTCACCGTGCTGGCATCCTGATCTTGGACTGCCAGCCTCCATACTGCAAGAAGTGGATTTCTGTTGTTTACAAGCCACCCAGTCTATGGCACTTTGTTATGCAGCCCAAGCTGACTAAGACAACCATGGATAGCTGTCACTTCTACGTCTCTACATGGGGCCCTGTTTAGCATAGGATGTTACAGAAATACGTAGAGTAGGGGGGTGATGAATTTCAGAGAAAATAAAAAATTGTTCCGGTCTATACAAGCGTTAAGAAAAATGCTCTCCTTTGGATCCCAGCTTCTCGAGATGCCACATCGTCCACTCTGATGATTCCAGTTAATTTTCCTAAGATTTTCAAACCAGCCCGGCCTGTCTTCCTTTAGAGATCCTGGCCCAAGGAGGCCATGGCCACCGGGGGCAGAGGGAGGGTTCTGGAAGCATTAGTAGTTACCGTCTACCAAGCTGGGGCCAGGCTCTAGGGACACCCAGCTCCTCTACCCTCTCATGCTTCCACGGTCCTCACTGGCTCTACATCCAGAACCTTTCCTGTATAAGCACGGCTTCCCCACCTCCATCCTCTTCTTGGCTCACACTTCAGGCCTCTGGAGGGTAGGAGGAAGAAGGGTCCTGTACCTCCTCAGCCAAAGGACCAAATGAGCCCATTAACCGAGGAAATGTATGTGAATGATAAAGTGTTACATGAATATTTATTTGCTGTCGATGCTACAAATCTGTTCAATATTTCTGTGCATACCTAGCAATATACAGAAAGAACCGTAATACCAGTCCCGCTCTCTGACATAACCTTGTATCGTGGAACACAGTCTGAAGAACAAAACCCGGGAAGATAAAGGAAAGAGGCAGCCATGCCCACTACAGCAGTATTTACAGTGGCAAAATCCCAGACAGGGCGCTATTGCTCAACAAGTGGGGAGCTGTTAGGTAAAGTGTGAAAAAGCAACAAATAAGGAAGTATTACACATTGCTGGAACGAGAGACAGAAAAATCCAGCCCATATTAGGGAAAAAGGCAGAGAAGGCAAAGAAGTGTGAACAGCCCGATACACTGGACGACTAATGTTTGCAAGGTGAGTGTGATTTGCTTTTTTCATGTGTTTTGTTTGCTTGTTTGTTTTTTTTGCACGTGTGCCTTTGGGTAAATGGGGGTGAGAGGGGATTACTATTCTTCAGCTTTAAAGCTGATGAAACAGAAATTTAACATTAGACCAAAATGCAGGATGCCAACAATAACCACACTGATTGCCGGGTCCGTGTGCCAGGGGCTCCACTAGGCATTTTAGTCCTGGTTACAATGCCATCACCCACACCCTGCACACGAGGCAAGTGAGGCTCAGAGGGTGCATGCTTTGCCCATGGTAACACAGCGAGTAAGTGCTGCAATTCAAACGAAGGTCGGCATGACCACAGGATATGTCTTAACCAATGGTTCTGCTCCCATTGTGTTCTGGAGGCAAATACCCAGCCCTGGGGGTTGATATTACTGGAGGGAATATTTTAGCTGAATCTAAGGAGAAACAACCGTATAAGAAGAGAGATCTGGAAAAGGAACAGGCCACACTGGGAGGTGGAGAGCAATGACTGGGCCATGAGAAGCATGCATGTGGGGTCAGCCTCTGCTAGGTATGCGGGAGAACATGAACTTAGACCCCAAAGGTCCTTGGGAATACCAAGGGCCTAAGATCCTAGCGAGGCTCTCAGCGGTTTGAAACAGAAAACAAACAAACAAAAAAGATTGAGAACAGTACCTTGCCTGCGTTCAGTTCCGAAATCGCTGCCAGAATCTGCTGCCTGGATCCATCTGTCTTAATACCCAGCTCCTTCAGGTCCCCATCGGTAAGTGTGAGGAACGCTTCCATATCCACCTGGGGAGAAAGAAGCAGCACTCGCTGCCATCGGTGTGATGCCACACCTATTTTTCCCCAACCACAAGAGAAATATCATGATTATGAGCTATTAGTGCTTATTAGTAGTGAATTAATTAGGACTTACTAGTTCTGATTCCTGCTTTATGCTGAAAGTTTAGTGGAAAATATCATAAAGAACTAACTCTCCTCAGTGCTAGCCCTGGGATTTTCAGGATAGGGTTACCTTAGAAAGGTACCCCGAAAATGAAACAAGGAAGGAAAGTCTCCAAGGCAGCATCTGGGTGGCTAGAGTGGGTAAAAATCCAAGTCCTGCTGTTAGAAAGTGAATTCCAGTTTCGCTGCTCTTTTAACAATATTGCCGACTGCACAGAAAATGTGGGTGTATGGCGGTACTCACCACGTTTCCCCCCAGAAGACAAGAGAGATGCAGACTGTGGAAAGACAGATGAAAAAATAAAACAAGCAGAAGCAATACAGAAGGAAGGGCCACGGAGAACCGAGGTGGAGAAGGGCTCAGAATAAGGGTATCTCAAAGCCACACAGCCCTTGGTTTCTATGGGAAAAATCCTGACATTTCTGTCATCCCAGCCTGTGCCCCAAATACCCCACATGCCATCCTTCCTTCTCTTGTTTAATAGTCATTTCACTTTCCTGGATTTAAAAAAAAATCTTGACCAGGTTTGAGTCAGTGGGGAAGGGTCTGCTCCCTTATCCACCCCTAAGCGTTCTGTAAGATGCAGGCATCCCCCACCTTTCCGACAACGATTAGCTCCTCTCGGGCTTTACAGCTCACAAGGTGCTGAGGGGCTGAATCAAAGAGTGGCGTGGTTTTGGCTGAAACCCGCGTCCTGGTGCCACAGGACACTCCCCTTTCCCCACCATCCCAGACCCCTGGCAGAGACCCCCACACCCAGTCCCCATAGCCAGCCCCCGAGAAGGCACAGAACATTAATAACACAAAAGCAAGCAGCCATCAGAAAACAGGAAAGATTTTCTTGATGAGAAAACTCACTGCTCAAATTTAAAACGCCAAGGAGGCAGGAAGGATAGGGCAGAAAAGCAAATCGAGGAAGAAAGCCACGGCATCCCACTCTGTTTCTTGAATCAAAATACAAACTCCTCAGTTGCATCTCGAGCTTATCGGGGACAATGAGTGATACTCGTGATTGCTACTGTATTCATGCCAGTTGTCCTGCACTAAACTAGGCAACAGAATGTTCTAAAACCAGTGATTATATCCTAGTGGCTCGTGGGCTGCCGAGGAATTTTATTTGGCCAAAACGGGAATTTTTAAAACAGCCTATTGAGATGTAATTCACCTACCATACAATTCATCCACTTAAAGTATACAATTCAGTGATTTTCAGTACAGAGTTGTGTAACCATCATCACCACACTCAATTTAAGAACATTTCCATCCCCATGAGCAATCACTCCCCATTCTCTCCTCCCCATATTCCCTGGCAACCACTCATCTACTTTCTGTCTCCACAGATTTGCCTACTCTGGACATTTCATATAAACGGAATCATACCATATGTGGCCTTTTGTGTCTGGCTTCTCTCACTAAGCATCGTATTTTCAAGGTTCATCCACGTTGTAGTACAGATCAGTACTTCATTCCTTTTCTACGGCCAAATTATATCTCATTGTATAAAGATAACACATTTTACTTATCCATTCATCAATTCTACATGTTGGCTATTATGAATCATGCTGCTATGAACTTCTGTGTACAAGTTTTTGTGTGGACATACGTCTTCAATTCTCTTGGGTGTATACCTACCTAGAAGTGGAATTGTTGGGTCATAGGGTAACTCTATGTTTAACACTTGGAGAACTGGGAAACGCAGAATAATACTATTTTAAATATGTGATTGTGAGTGCTTCTAAGCAAATAGGGATGCTCTCCGATTAACACAGACTCCTATGCCAGATATTTAATTAGGATTTGCTTTTGACCCGCTTTAAACCTAAAAGCCTACCCGTCAATCCCCTTTGGCAAGCGTATGCAGGACAGACACAAACTTTATGAGACAGAGCAGTGCTCAAAATTACAAAATTCTATTACAACAAGCCATAAGGTCCCCAGGATTTCACTGTAATGAACTGAACTAAATGTGCTGAACACGAATTCTATTTCTTCAGCTGTCTCACTGAAAAAGATCAATCTAGGCCGGCAGAATGAAAAGCTACATATTTAGACAATTTTTTTTTTTACACCAAAATTTAAACCGACACTCAAAAAGAACATCCTTACCTCTTGCTCCTCAAAAATGGGCTGATATTTCTCAAGTGACAATTTCTTAAGGATTCCAGTCAGTTCATCTTCAAGCGAGAAAGATACGGAAAAACACAATTTAGAATTTGGTAAATATATCAAAAGAGTGATCTTAAATCTTTCATAAAGCAGCGGTAATCTCTTTTCAAATGCAATTCTACAAGAAAGCCCGACACAGAAAGCAGATGTAGCTGCGAGCCTGCATATGGAACTGGAGGCCACATTCTTCCCCTCCGGGCAGGCCCTGGGCATCAACCAAAGCCCCAAATGGAGCTGTGAAGACAGAAGACAGCCCTGCTCACGGCCAGGCAGACTCTCCAACAGCTGCAACCACCAAGTTCTCGGAGTTCTAGCTGCTGGGACTAAGACTCCGCCTTCCATCCAGAACAGTTTTCAATTATGATTCCTTGACCGCTGGTTGCTACACCAGCAGTAAATGCTAATGCCAGCAAGTCCTCAGCTAGTCAGAGGAGGAACTTCAGAGAACTGGCCGGTGGGCTAGAGACCAGAGGCAGGGTTTGTTCTGGCACAAGTGTGTGGAGACCGTGAGCTTCCCGAAGGAAGGACGTCTTAGTGGAGCAGTGGAGCCCGAGGGGCAGAGACCAGGGGAAAAGAGAAGATTCTGGATGTCGAGATATCAAAGCAGGGAGAGTAAACAAAGGAAACCAAACCAGCACCTGGGGGGCTTGAAGGAGTATTTATTCACACATTCAGTAAGAATAAAAGCAGGAAGCGCTGCTTTTATCCGGGGGACTCAACAGGGACCGAAACAGACAATGAGCAGGTTGACAGGTCAGAGGCAGCGAGGAAGAACACAGAAGCCTGGGAGGGGCTCAGGGAGGGTGGGAGGCGGCCTTTTACAGATGGTGGTCAGGGAAGGCCTTTTGTAAGGTGACAGCTGAGCACTATGTGAAGCAGCGAGATGTGCAGGTATCAAGGGACAAGCACCAGGTAGCATCAGGCAGAGAGAACAGTAAGTGCAAAGGTCCCGGGGCAGTGGACGCAGGGCACAGAAGAGTGGACTGGAGGGTAGGAGGCCAGCATTCCTGCTTTTATTCACTCATGCAACAGTGGCTACCACATGCTGGGAATGCAAGGATGGAAAGGTCCCTGCTGTGAAGTGGCTCCATGTGGCTGCGGAGTCCTAATGAAGAGGTCAAGAGCTGATGCACGTTGCTCACCCTCAGGCACCCTGTACATGGCTGACCCATTTGCTCTTTACAACAACACTATGAGGTAGAGCCTATTACCGTCCTTATTTACAGATGAGAAAGGGAGGCACGGAAAGGTTGGGGACCATATCTTGAGTGGGTCATACTGCCAGTCTACGGCAAAGCTGGGATTCAAACCTGTGGGTCTGGCTACCGGGCCTGTGTTACTCCTCCTGCTCTGCCATTTCTCCCATGGGTGGTGAGTTCTACGATGATGGGCATGAACAAGGGGATCTGGGGTCAGAGAGGACTGCTGACCCAACCCAGGGGACTGGAGAAGCCCTCGCAGAAGATCTGCTACTGAGCTAGGATGTACGAGGTGACTCGAGTTCCTACCCAGACATAATCCACTGTAGTTTCGTGACAGCAAACCTGTGCTGCAGCTGCTCCTTCCCCAGGCCATCTCCCTCCACAGTGAGGGGCTGGTACGTGTATAACAGCTGGCTCTTGGGGGCAAATGTATGCATGTGTACGTAGGTACATACGTTTACTATAGGTTTTACTGGAATAAAGAGTATGTAACACACAATTGACATATAATAATAAATTATACAAGACTCTCTGTTAGCAATTCCAATAGCCAACGTTTTCATTACATTTCAGGCACCTCACTGAATTCTTTCATTGATTTTTGCCCTACTCTTGTACCCAGAGCCAATGAGTGTAGTTCCAACATGAGGTTGCTGACCGGTTCTGTTTTCATGAACATGTAAGATGAAATGAAACGACGAAGATGTATGCTAGAACTTCAGGTGAACAACTGCTGAATAAGACAATGGTTTTCAAATCTTGGAATTCGAAGAATATTTTCTCAAATTTTTTGTGCTATTCACAATATAATGGCCACAGGCATGACACTTTTACATTTAACCTGCATAATCACCATTTTGCACACCACTGTCTAGATTATGTCTAGATGATCTATGAAACAATAAATCAAGTCCTGACTGACTGCCGGTGTTTGCTGATTTCAATGGTGTAAATACCCCCATCATAGCCAATTTCAACCTACCAAGGTAATGTTCCTGAAAGTGGAATTGGGAAGAGATGCACAGGAGTAACACATCATTATATAATATTGCCACCATACAGGTAAAACAATATAATCTCAAGAGCATAGATATCAGTAAAATGCACTACAAACCAGCAAATAATTTTCTTTGAAGTACTACATATCTTTATATTTAATATAATTAATTTAATTATAAGTTCATGTAATTTGTTTAAAATTTTATTAATTTATTTGCTTATTTATTAAAATTAATTGGGGGACAATTGTTAGTAAAGTTACGTAAGTTTCACGTGTACAATTCTGTATTACATCATCTATATATTGTATGTTCACCACTCAGAGTCAGTTCTCCTTCCATCACCATATATTTGATCCTTTTTACCCTCATCTACCACTCCCCTCCCCCCTTACCCTCTGGTCTGTGACTAAACTATTCTCTGTGTCTATGAGTTTTTGTTTCTTCATTTGTTTGTCTTGCTCCTTTGCTGTTTTCAGTTTTATGTACCAAAATTAACTCAAAATGGATCCAAGACCTAAACATAAGACCTAAAACAATAAACTACATAGATGAAAACATAGGTACGTACTAAACTTGTGGACCTTGGGTTCAAAGAGGATTTTATGAATTTGACTTCAAAGACAAGGGAAGTAAAAGCTAAAATAAATCAATGGGACTATATCAAACTAAAAAGCTTCTGCACAGCAAAAGAAACCATCAACAAAACAAAGAGGCAACCAACTGAATAGGAGAAGATTTTTGCAAACAGTGCCTCTGATAAGGGGCTAATATCCAAAATATATAAGGAATTCATACAACTCAACACCAAAAATAAAGCAAACAATCCAATTTAAAAATGGGCAGAGGACCCGAATACACATTTCTCCAAAGAGGACATACAAATGGCCAATAGGCACATGAAAAAATGCTCAACATCACTAACCATCAGAGAAATGCAAATGAAAATCACATGTAATTTGTTTTGTGTTTTTCCTTTTTTGTCTTCTATTTTTTTAATATTTGGTTGTTGTTACAATTTGACTTTTAATAGCTGTGTTTAATCCCCAGCTCATCTTTTTCTGTAAGTGTGGCAATCAGCGCTGGCTCACCACGGCCCCGTCTCCGCTCAGCCCTGGTGGCCCAGCCCGAGGGCTTGCTCTTCAGTGGCGCCTGCCACGGTACTCTGTACTTTGCAGGTCACACAGGTTTCATCCCATCTGCTGTTACAGTCCTTTACTGTGATTATGCTGAACGCATCTCACTCCCCTGGCTGACTGTGAGTTCCCTTAACACCCAGCACAGGTTGTGGCACCCAGTGCCTGCCCCAGAAACCTGCGTGGGAGGAACGTGAGGCTGAGAAGGTTCCGTCACAGACCTCACGGCTTCCAGCAGGAGGAGTCTCAAGAGAGGGACACAGGTGTGAAGATGGGCAGTGCAGAGGCCTGCGTGCAGTCCTCGATCGGGGCCACACATTTCCCACAAAAACCTCATAAAGAAGAGCTGTTTGAGGATGGATTGTAGCCTCTGTCCTGTGACAATCGAATGCCCAAGGGACAAGGGTCTCACTGCCTCAGGACTCAGAAATTCCAGAAGGGAAAACTAGGCTTTCGAAGGAAAAGAAATTAATCTAAAAAGAAATCATTGTCAGGTCCTCTTCTTTTTTCATCCCAACTAGGGCTCTCCAAACCTTTTTAAATAATGAATGGGAGGGAAAAGAGTGGGGTACAAATACCTAACTATACCTTTAGGGGTTTTGATTCCTGAAAGCCTCTGAAGTGGGATAATTCATGATTGGGGAGCTTAAGACTCTACAACAGAAAACATGGTTAGGGAGGCATGGGACTGCTAGTGAATATCTGAGGCTTTATAAATGATTGCACTCGATAACACAAAACAATAAAGCAGACCCCAAATAAAGAGGATGCCAACGGCAGCTTGCATTTATCAACTCAGGACGGACTGCAGCCTGTGCAGTTGATTTCACTTATCACTTGCTGGGCAGAACCTGCCTAGTATGTCCTTCCAGCAGCTGCAGTGAGGTGTCCGCAAATGCCTTGGTGAGGCCCACACACACAGTGAGATTTCCTCGCCTCTCTGATTTATACTCCTTGCTGTGCACCTGCCTGAGCCCCAGCTCTCACCAAAGCTCCACACCCTCCTTCCCGCTTCCCCACTCCCAGGAGCCAACTCCCAGATGGCAGTTTTAAAGGATGACATTTCCCTCTCTCCTGGGCCTCACTGCAGGGCCGCTGCTCCTGCCCTGCTGTCCACTCCACCTTCCTTCCCTCATCATCCCCAAGGGAGGGCCTCGTGATTCAAGCACATGGGCTTCCAAAGTTCTCCTGGTTGCAGTGGCCATCTACTGCTTTTGCTTGCCCAGCACCCATCCTCCTTCTCTTTCTGGAAACAGCACTTCAATTTTCCTTTGAGGAACCACTTCTCTCCCTCTTCCAATCTACACAGTGTCGGCAGGACAGACCCCGAGCCCGGCTCCAAAGGCAGACACCTGACCTGGCCCTGACCAATCAGCACATTCCACCCCCACGGACACAGAGATTGTCAAGGATGGGCAAATGACCCAAGTCGTTATAAATATAGCCAAGGTCAGCCAATGACCTTTACCCCTGGGATTTTGCTGAACCTACTAAGAAAGCAGCACTCTTTCTGCTGGGGTTGCTAAGTTAGTAGGAAGAGGAAGTAAGCCTGGAGCAGCTGGGGGACATCCTTGCCACCACTTAGAGAGAGCCTACCTGACAGATGCAGGGAAACCCTCCCAAAGCACCTGCACCCAGACATGCCTGAAGCACACCCAGACACTTCCATTTTAGGAGCCCACCATTTATCACGTTTTGTTTTTGTTTCTGCTTAAACCAGTTTGGAGATTCCATGACTCGAAACTGAAAAAATTCTGATGTGTACAAGGTTCAGGGAATGTTATATAACTGGTGTTAGAGAAACATTTCTATGGGTGTATGTTTGTGTATATAAACAAAACTCCCCGACATTCAAAAAGTATTTGAGGGAGCATACCTATGAGCTCACCAAGCACAGCGAAGAAAAAATACACGGTAGACTCAGGGAAGAGGGGCAGAGAGCTGTTTTTGTTTGTTGGTAACAAATAAACCTGAGGAAAGATGGCTAAGGCAATTAAAGGCACCTGCCAGGTCACCGTGGTGAAGAGGAAAGGGTGGGGTCTCGGGGCCTCGGGAACTCACCCTCATCGGTGATGGTGCCGCTGCTAGAGCCCCCGCTGCTCTTGGATTGCCGGTGGGACGAGGACGAGGACACCGAGGACTCAGCCGCGTGGCCTTTGGGTGAAGGGGAGGGCGTGAGGGTGGGGGAGGTGCTTTTGGAGGTAGTGGACGTTCCAGACGGAGGCCTTTTGCTCGTCTCCAGTTTCTGCAGAACAGAGTAAGACAAATACATAGCTAGCACCTGGAGGGTAGAAATGATTAACACAGAGACCCACAATAGGAAATACTGGTGATGTTGGACGCAATGAGACGTCTCATCAGGACTAGGAATCTACGTTAAACACACACACACACGCACGCACGCACGCACGCACGCACGCACGCACGCACGCACGCACGCACGCACGCGCAAAGCAGAAACAGCTTTATCAGAACAGTGGTAGGAGAATCCTCCCCTGGAGCAGAGAGGCAGGGGGTGGGATGGAAAAAGTGGCCCACGCAGTCAAGAAATGGAGCCAGTTCTGCGCCTACAAGCACTGTGTCCTTGACGGAGGCCCTTACGTCCCAGCTAACCCCCTCTGAGATGGCAGTGTGGCTTCCAGGTATAATGTACAAGAGTCCCTTTCTGGGCTTCCTCTTCCAGTCACTGCCCACCTTTCACCAAATAAAACATCATTCCCCGTGTGTGTGTGTGTGTGTGTGTGTGTGTGTGCATGAGAGAGAGATTTAGCTTTAAAAAAAAGTCTTTTTTATTTGGAAATACTTTTAGACTCACGGAAGAGTTACAAAGGTATACCAGAGAGTGCCTGTGTTTTCCTCATTCAGCTTCCCCGGATGTTAACATCTTACATAACCACAGTACAATGACTGAAACTAAAAAATTAACATTGGGACTATTAGCTGAATTACAGACTTGGCTCAGACTTCACTGGTTGTTCCACTAACACCCTTATTCTGCTCCAGGATCCGGTCCAGCATCCCACATTGCCTTGACTTGTCACGTGTCTTTAGCCTCCTCCGATCTGTGACAGCGCCTCAGTTTTGCCTTCTGTTTCATGACCTTGACACTGCTGAAGAGTCCTGGGCAGGTACTTGCAGAATGTTCAACAATGTGGGTTTCTCTTATATTTTCTCATAATCAGATTTGCTTATGAATTTTTGGGCAGGCCACAGAGGTGATGTGCCATTCTTAGCACATGGTACCCGGAGGCACAAAGTATCAGCATCTTATTACTGATGGTGTTAACCTTCATCATCTAATTAAGGTGATGCCAGCTTTCTCCATCGTGACGTCACTATTTTTCCCTTTCTAATCAATACATATTTGTGGGGGAGATACTTTGAGCTAAATATTGTTTTTCCTTAAAGTTTTACCCACTAATTTTAGCATTTTTTTCTTTGGTGTATCTTGTCTAAAACAATTACTCCTGTTCTAATGGTGATTTGCTAATTCCCTTATTCCTTCCACATTTATTATTTGGAATTTTTCTGTAAGAGTTGTTCCTTCTCCCCCATTTATTCAGTTATGTATTGATATCAGTATGGGCTCACGGATATTTATTTTATTCTTTAGCTGTAATCTAATACTGTCATTACTTATAGTTGCTCAAATTGTTCCAGCTTTGGCCACTGAAACCTTTCAGGTTGGCTCGGGTGTCCTTGTGACATACCCTGGCTTTTTTTCTTCCCCTTTTGTTTCAAAAGCATTTCCTTTCTTCTCAATAGCACAAAACGCTTCAGGCATTTTTCACTGACCCACTATGGGAATAAACAATATCTCCAAGGCCCTGGTCCCTTTTATTGGAGGTTGGTACTTAGAAAACAAAATCTGGGCAGTAGATTTCTCATTGCTACTGGGCTATCACTGCTTCTAGGTCCTCTCAGTGGCCAGAGCAAGGAAATACATGACGTATACTAGCCCACATATGCACACAGACCCTCACTTATTGCTTATCAGCCTGTGCGTATAACATATACTTCTAAGCATGTATATTCATACTAATACTGACACCGCTCACTTCTATCCAACATGCACAGGGATTTTTCTAGCATTTCCCTTTGTTTCAATCTCTGACAGTTAAAAACTGAGCTTATTATATTTATTTATTTGTTCAACCTTAGTATAAACGTAAAGTATATATGTATGCAAGAAGTGTACGTTTGTAAAGTGGTTTTAGACTTTAACCCATATCCCTGCAAGAAAAAAAAAAGATCACCAAGAGTACAACACTTGCATATGGTTCTTTTTGTCTTTACTTTAGCCTTACTGTATCCACCTGACATATGAGTTTTTCCCCACCTCCTAGTGTGGTTATGTCATTCATAATATAGTTAGATCTGCTGTCACGGTCTGCATTCCGTCTTGGTTCCTGGCTGATTTTATTTTTTTTCAGAATTGCATACAGTAGACATAACTCTGTTGTGTACCATTCTATGGGTTTTGACAACTGCATAGCGTTGTGTGTCATACAGAACAGTTCCATCATCCCCCAAATTCCCAGCGCTGTCTCTGCTAATCAATCCTTTCTCCCATCCCAACCCACGGAAATAATTCATCCTTTTTCCATCCTTATAGTTTTGCCTTTTCCAGAATTTCATATATATGGAATCACACCATATGTGGACTTTGGGGTCTGGCTCAACATAATACCTTTAAGATCCATTCAGGTTACTGCATGCTACCCATAGTTTGTTCCCTTCCATTATTGAGTAGTATTTCATTGCACGGATGTCCCACAGCTCATCACTGGCTGATGAGATGTTTCCAGTTGAGGGTGATTATGAAAAACTGCTATAAACATTCACCAACAGATTTTTGCATTAACAAAAGTTTTTAAAAATTCACATGGGTAAATACCTAGGATTGAGATAGCCAACTCATATGGTTAAGCATATGTTTAGTTTTATAAGAAACAGCTGAACTTTTCCAAGGTGGCTGTACCATTGTGCATTCCCACCAGCATTAAATAAAGAGTTGCAGTGCCTCCACATTCTCGTCAGCACTTGTATCTTTAAAACTTTAAAAAAGAATTTTAGCCTGTCTAATAAGTGTATAGTGCTATCTCACTGTGGTTTTAATTTGCATTTCCCTAATAACTAATGATGTTCAACATCTTTTCAATATGTTTGCCATTTGTCTATTTTTGATGAAGTATCTACTCAGGTATTTTGCCCATTTTTTAATTTGTTGGTTGTTTTCCTATTGTTGAGTTTTGAGAGTTCCTTACTCAGTAGTTTAAATATGACATGGCTAGGTATATTCATTTTTATATTTATCCTATTTAGTGTTTTCTGAACTTCCTGGATCTGTGGTTTGGCATCTATTATTGGTTTGGAGAAATTCTCAGCCATTGTTTAAAAATATTCCTTCTGCCCCACCATTTCTCTCGTTTCCTCCAGAGATTGCAATTACCCATCTGGGACAGCATTTGGTATTATTCCACAGCTTTTGAGTGTTCTGGTTTGTTTGGTGTTGTTGTTTTTGCCTTAACTTCTCTTTTTTCTTCGTGTCCAGTTCTCTCTTTTGTCAGGTGCACTAATTCTTTTTCTGGTTGCATCAAGTCTACTGAGGAGCACACCAAAGGCTTTCCTCATCTCTGTTACGTGCTTCTTACTTCTAGCATTTCCATTTGCTTCTTTTTTATAGTTTTCATATCTCTGCTGAAGTAGTTACACAATCTTACACGTTGTTCACGTTTTCCACTAGAGCCTTTAACATATTAATGGTAGTTCTTTTCAGTTCCCTGTCAGATATTATCATTCCAACACCGGAGTCATAGTGCAGGGCCACTCTTCTAATGATTGCTGTTTCTTGGGAATGTAGATTTTCTTGCCTTTTCGTATGTCTTGTAACTTTTGTTAAAAATTGGATACCTTGAGTACAATAGTAGAGACTAAGATGAACAGTTTTTATGCCTGAAAATGAGTGTACCTTTCCTGCTAACTCCCCTCTAACTAACTACATCCCAAAGTGCAAAAAAGAAGTCCCTCTCAGGTTTTGAAAGACTTTGTCAATTAGCTACCTATATTATTAAAAATTCGCCCCTCTGCTTTTTTTCTGATAAGGAAAGACCTTCAATAATAAAGGTTCTGATAAAGCACGAGATAATTAGTAAATCCCTACAAAACAGATATATCCCAACCAAAGGCAAAGAAACACGATACTCTGGACCTGTGGGCAGCATTACTGGGGCAGGGGCAGGTTAATATAAGGTTATTTGGGATGTTCTGAAATATCTGAACTATTCCCTATGTCCCCAGTGTAGCAGGTCGATTGTGTTAATGGCCTCATCTCCACTCCTCTCTGGAGCTATATACCCTTTGCTACATAACTCTGTGTGTTCTCCTGTACTGGGTGTGCTGATTGGCTTAAACAACTTGATTAGGGCTTCAATCAAACATTCTTGATTGCCACGAGAACACAGCCAAGTTTGCTGTGGACACACATGGCCCAGTTATGCTGGTCACCCCAGCCAACAGCCAGACGTGTAAGTTATCGCCCCAGACCAGAAGAACTACCTAGTTAAGTCCAGACTACACTCCCAACACACAGATTCACGAGTTTTTTGTTTTAAAACATTGAGCCTTAGGGTGGGAAAAGAAAGCTGATATACCCACCAAGCCATTGGGCTTTCAGAGATCTGGAAAGTGTAGACAAATACTCTGATTCTCCCCATTCTGTGCCTGCTAAGGCTCGCTGATTTGCGAGCATGCTAGAAGCCATGCCTTGTGAATATTCCACTATCACAGTGGTGCTTGTTTTAAGCAAAGTACAAATACCAGATTCAGGAGGCTCATATTTTGAATACTAATTTCTAATCCTTCCTAAGGGAGTCTTTGAGAAGCACTTCATGTCTCCATTTTGCTGCTGGAGTCATTGACAGAAAGCCCATTCCTAGTGTCCTTTGATTTAGGGCAGTGGTTTCTAAGAGCCCTGGCTAGGCTGGCTGCAGAACTCTCTGGGGAGGATAACAGAGTTCCCAAACCCTGTCCTGAGAGTCTCATTCAGTTATGCTGGGTGGGGCAGAAACCTGAAGGTCACAGCATGCTATTGTATGAAGAAACTCAGGTGATCATCGACCTGCATCGTTTCCCCAGTTTACTTTTCCTGAGTGCCTCTTTTGGCACATTTTTCTTTCAACAGAATATACTTGTATATAGATTACATATGAGAGCTGCAGTCAAGAGCGATAATAATTAATATAATTTCTAACTTAGAGGCCTACCTATTTCCATCATCAATTAAAGGAAGCTAGTAATATCTAACACATCTAATAAGACCATCAAAATAGAAACAGAAAATTTTAGGCCACAGAGAAGACAACTACATCAAAACCCAGACTACTTTAATGCGTAGCTGAGTTTCCTAGCAGCAAAGGCAAAAAGAGGAATACAATAATTATATAATTCTTACTAAGGAAAGAAAATACATCAAAATATCAATAGAGACTTTTTTTTTCTACAGCCAAATTCTAAAAGGAACTTAATTACATAGATCCTATTACACAAGTAATGGTCAATATAATGGAAATATGCTAATCTTTGGGGAGAGAGAAACTTTTTCAGGAGCTATGTTATAAAAGGAACCGTATGTAGGTCCAACAGCAAAAGGAACTTTGAATAACAGAGTTGTGTAAACTCTTACGGTAGGATATAAAATAAAGATTATTTCTCATTCATCCATTAAAACATCAGTCTCTGGAGGCACTTCCAGACAAAGGTCGGGGGTGAAGCTCTTAGGTGATCTACCTTTTCTCAGAGAGAAAGCTTAAGCTCTAGAACATATGATAGAGAGTGGGGTTGTGGCTGGATTTGGGGTCCTCTGAGAGGAGGAAATGGGCTTCACTGCATCACTCAGGGGAGGCACCTGGAGAACCACCTGGGAGAGGAGCCAGTTCACACTCATGACTAGGAACCCACATTCTGGGGCTCCCTCCATTAACCGACCCAGGCAGAAGGGCTCAGGAGTGGAGTGGGCATTGTGAAGACACTCACACACTTCCCGTTCTAGAGAGGCATTTAGGGTTTCTCAGCCACTGCAAACTCCATAGCTGCTAACAATGTGGTGATGGCTCCAGGGCGACATCAATGGAGGAATGGTGCCAGAGAGGGGAGGGGAGGCTCTGGCTCGCTCCTGCCCACCCACCTTCCTTCCGCTCCTCCCCTCTACCACACTCTATGGAGTGCCGCACATGCCATCCCCTCACCCTGGAACAGTCTCTCACCCTGTCCCACCCCTGCCCCTTCCATCTGGCTCTTCATCCTTCGGGTCTCCGTTACACGTCACTGACACTCTCAAGCCGGGCAGGGCATCCTCCCTTCTCCATGACAGCCTCTACCACAGTGAGGGGAGACTGCTTGTGTCTGGAGTGACACCCTGACAGTGGTCACCAAAGCCCCTGTTGACTGCGGGACCCTCAGTGCTAGCAGTACCTGGCCCAGAGCAGATGCACCCGAGACGTGCACGATGAATTAGGAAGTAGTGCCACTAATGGCAACGTGCACAGCCGACACCTACTCCGGCTTTCCAGGGGCCAGGCCCCATCCCACATGCTGAAGTGTGGGGCTGAGATTTGAATCCCGGCACTGTGGTCCTGCACCCATACTCTGAACTCTTTTGCTCTAATCAATGAGCAAAAATGTGCAACATGAGTCTGGATGAGGAATCCGCTGGTGCCCTGGAGATCAGGTGGGAGGTGAACACGAGCGAGGGCACAGAGTGTAACCTCAGCAACTGCCCACATGCCCCAGCCCATCTCAGAAAGCCCAGGAGTGGCCTCTGGAAGGGGCCTGTCTTTAGTCCTGTCCCAGAACTGTGGCACCACCCACGTTCCCCAGCATGTGGGCCATGTTAGGCCAGAATCTATGAGAGTTAACAGGGGGAGATGGAAACAGAACGAGCACCTTGCCACCCGGACCGCCACCGCCTGCAGGGGAGACTGGGAGCTCGGAAGGGCTGGACCCGGGCGCTGGCCCAACAGGACTCGACTGATGGCTGGGCTTCTGCTCAGAGAGTCCGGCTGCTTTTTTCCTCTGGGCAGCGATCTGGGACAGGACACTGTCTATGCTGCCACCTGTGGAAACAGGAAGAGGAATGACCGCCACAGGTCCAGCATACTGCCACAGGGGTGCACTGGCTTCATGTGCCGATGGGGCTGAGCCAGAACCACGTTTCCCAGATGCCCTCCCCGTGTGGCTCTGGCTCAGGGCTGACCACAGGAGGACTCTGCGTGAGAACTGGACAGCGGCCGTGACGCAGTGGCCAGCAGGCGATGAAGGTGTCACAGTTAACAGGTTGTAAAGACGCAGTGTAGGCAAGTTTAGCTTGACCCCTGCACCACAGCCAGCTTGGCCAGCCTCCATCAGGCGCAGACGCCGGCCCCCAGCCCCGGATTCCCACTGCAGACCCCCAGCAGCACCTTCGGCCATCCAGCCATGCCAGGGCTCCCCCCTTGCCCTCCAACTCCCCCTTTCCGAGCTTTACATCCCCAACTCCTGCAGTTGTGCAGTGCCTTCCTCTTGCATAATACTCAGAGATGTCAGCTTCCCTGATTGAACCCTGAGTGCCAAGTTCTCTCTCCCAGGTTCCCCAAATCTACTAACAACCTTGAATTATTATGAAAGAAAACAGGAAAGTGCTAATACCCAGGCCTAGGGAGGGAGCTTGAGGGAGAACACTGATAACTAACACTTACAGAACATTTACTAGGTGCCGGGCACTGCTGTCAATATTTTACATGTATAAACGGTACCATTCTGGAAGGCAAAACGTACCAAAAGCCTTGAAAATAGGCAAACCCACTGGCCCCACCACTCTGATTTGGAGTACTTATGTTAAGCAAGTAACTGAGTATGCAAATACAGGAGTGTGAAGGCATTACTTAGCATGGCTATCTACAGAAGCAAACATCTACAACAGCCCCAGTGTTCAATAAGAGGGAAGTGGTTATATAAAAGTGTGACATCTCACGCGAATGGAAGACTGTTTGGTTATTTAAAAGATGCTATAGATACAGGCTTATGGACATAGAACGGTGTTCATAATATGGTGATATGTGCAAAGAGAAAAACGTTACAGAGCATTCTATGCTCTGATGTCAGCCTGCCTGGGTTCGGGTCCTGCCTCTGCAAATTCACAGCTGAGTGACCTGGGCTGACTGAGCCCATTCTGTCATCTGTAAAACGGAGATGACAGCTTTGCAGGTTGTTTGGGGATGATCCATTTAAAGGGCCTGGTATTATGCCTGACGCATACTACGTGCTCAGTAAATTATTGCTTCACTTTCATAAATACAATATGCATAAAAGTGCTTTGTAAAGATATACACCAAAATGTTAGCGATCTTAGTGGGTGAGACTCTACCTTTCTTATTTTTTTTTATTACTACTACTACTACTATTATCATCATTATCTTTTTGGTTTATCTGCTCTTAAAAGCTTTTCCACAAGAAGCATGCACTTCTTCTGTAACGGCATAAAGCAGGGGTGCCCTTCCTGCAAAGCTGGTTTTGGTTCATCCTGAATACCCTCAGGGAGGACAAGAAAGTGTGCTGGAAGCTCAAAATAACTGTGGGGCACTCGGGTTTGAGTCCTAACTGTCACCAACTTGCTCTGTGCCCCTGAGCAAATCTCTTGCCCACTCTGATCTTCAGTTTCCTCATCTGTTCAATGAAACGGCAGGATGAGAAGCTAAGGTTTAACCTTCAAGGATTTTAAACACCATGAAAACACCATGCATTTCTTCTAATTTCTTATAAAATTTCCAACAATATAAAGCATTTTAGACTTTATTTCCTCTGTCTCTACTACCCCTTCCACCAAGAAAATGCATAAAGGAAACTCCGAACTGTGTATTCACTGAAAAATCCCTTGGCCACATCGAGAAGACACAGTGTATGCAGCTATTTCGGGGGCTACCTACAGAGCGAGCACGGGGGTGGTTACATCCTCAGCGCCCAGGGATCTGCCCACCGCCCCTGAGTGGCCCCGCCTGGGTACCCACCTGAGCGGTTATGCAGCTCTCCGCCGTGCCTGCTCATGCCCCCTACCCCACTGGAGCCACCTGAGGAATGAGGTGAGTGGTTGAAGTTTCCAGAATTGGTAGGAGAGGCTGCACTTCTTGAGAGAGATGGAAATTTAACTGGCCTGACGGGAGTCTGCAAGAACAGGTGAATGTCATGGTTAGGGTTTGCTGTTCCTTCCTCTGGACACACAGACCCACGGAGGGGAGGGACCTGGAATTCAGCCAGCCCACCCCAGCCGATGCCCGCACCCGCCGGCACGTCCTTGCCGACCGGTGCTCAGCCTGCTGACGTCCACTAGGGGATGGGAGTTCACTTCTAGCTGCTGACAACCTGACCATTCAGCTCAGGCTGAGCCCCCCTGTGACATCCTCCCCACAGGGCACCCTGCTTTCACCATCACTCAACTCTTCCCATATTGTGGACAGAATGCAAACCCACGCTGCCCATTCTGAGCATCTGAGGCCAGGTTCTTGGTCTCCCTCTAGAGATCTGATACTATGTCAGCCCAGGGAGGCAGCTGCAAGCACAGGGCTCAGTCCCGTTTTACAGCAGCGATGGAGGCCCTGAGCTTCTCCAATCACTCAGCACACTGTGGCGGGTCAGGCCTGAAATCCTCGTGTTTGCTTTGCCCATTTATCGTATCCACATGTGGACAGTCTACACATACGGCGATAACCTCCCACAAGAAGGATACCTTAGTATGTTACAGAGACACCAAGGGCCAGTGTGGTCCAGAGGACAGAAGTCACACTGCTTCTGGGTACAAGAAAACATCAGTCATGTACATAGCTGCCTCCCAGTGCTGGCTCTTGGTCATGGACCTGAGCAATTATGTAGTGTGGAAGTTAACAGCCAAGAATCTGATTTTTGGTCCGAGGCGCACCCCACCTTGCTGGGTGATCTTCAGCAAATTACTTCACCTCTCTGGGTCCCAGTGTCCTCACCTACTAAAGGGAAGGTCAGATTAGATCAGGTCTTCAAACTGTGTTCCCTTCAGCTTCAGGCTTCCAGCGAGAGCACAGAGAACAGGGACTCCCACTTTTATTCCCTTCACTCTGACACTGTAATCTGTTTACATATTATGTTCCTTCACAGGCTTTCATTAGACAAAAGGTATCACTCATTAAAAAACAAAACGAAAGAAAAGCTTTAACTCCTCTGCGTCCATGGGTCTGAGAGCCCTTCTGCCGGCAACACATCACGATTTCAGTGAGTGGTGAGTGACCGTCCAAGCACGTCTGCTGGGTGACTTACGGTGTCTGTGTTCCCGCTGCCCACAGGGTGGCCCCTGCTGGCTCTCTGGGGCAGCACAGTCTTCATGGGGTCTGCTTTTCCATTGTGACATGTCCGGGACCGGTCCGAGCTCCATAGCTCAAAGCTGGAAGGGGGTAAGAAAGGGGGGATGACTGCCTTCAGCTTGTCACTTGGGAGTCTGGTGAAGGGGGCTCCATTTCGAAGCTGAAAGAGATAGGCTGTGGGTTAGACAAAGGCCCCAGAGGGCTCCCGCATCTGGGAGGAAGATTCCAGGTATTTCCTGCTTCTCAGAGAAACGCACCATCTATCGCTCCACCCAAGCCGGAAACCCACATGGTATTCTCAGCTCTCCTTCCAGCAAGCGAGCAATACCCACGTCTGCTCTGCTCCTGAATCCATCCACAGCAGCAAGATTAGAACAGGGACAGAGGCCTGGAGAGCCAAGGCGAAGCCACGTGATGTTGGGGAGTAGGGGAGCACAGGGGAGGTACCCCTTGCGGCAGGGAGAGAGGGCACCTGAGCTGAGCCCGAAGGCCAGTCCAAGCTGGCCCAGTGAGGACTGGGAAAGGGCACTGCAGACAGAGGGAACAGAATGTGGAAAAGCCTGGAGAGAGACGAGCAGGACAAGTGTACAGAACTGCAAGCAGACTGGTGTGCCCAGAGCTGGGGCTTTCAGGAGGCAGGGGCAGGAGACGAGAGAACTGGGAGGCCCGGGCTAACTGGCTGTGAGCCCAGCAAACACGCCCTTCCCCACCCACCACACCCATCCTACTCTCCAACCACACCTCCTACTGCTGACATTTTTAACTGTAATTGAATTTTAAATTTTGAAAATGTGATTTGGGGTCAGTTTAAAATCCACGCAATGAAGACTGGTGGATTGTCAAGGAAAAGCATTCACAGTCCACTCTAACTTTAATTAAGAAAAGACTGAGCTTGGTGCCAGATGGTGCTTTGCAGGGAAGGGCATCCCACAGCTAAACCTGCCTCCAAGCAGGGCATCTCCGGCAAGGATGGCTGCAAACGCCCACTCAGCAGGGCGCCCAGGCCAGCCTCCATCTACCAAGGGGCAGGTGGGCAGTCTGCTGCCCTCTACAGTACAGGGCATGAGGAGGCGGTCAGGAGTGCTCCAGGGCAGAAGGGACGGCATCCTGGGTTCCCACCCTGGTTGTCCCGAGCTTGTCTGAGAGTCGGTGAACAAGGGCTGCCCCTCTAGACTTTAGCAATTTCATCCAGCAAATGGGGGATGGGACTGGAAGGTGACTAAGGTCACTCCCAACTGCAAACCCACCACTAATGGACATTATCATTCCTTCGGGTCAGAGTCCAAAGCGCTGCACACTTTCTGGAAGGCGATGACATTCATACCCTCATCAGAGCTGTTGTAACAGAAAACTAGAAACCCCAAGGCTCCCCAGGCCAATCTCCACGTGTCAGTCAGGCCCACTGCCACGATGCAATGTTGTATAACGAAGCCATTAGATACGATGTGGCCAAAGAGTATTCAGTGACATGGAAAAGATGGTCATGACCAGGCTCAGCACAACATGGGGAAGATAACAGTGTGTCTTCTGCACGGTTGTCAGGGAGACTCAATGAGGGAATATATGTAAAGGCTGCAAATAGTGGCTGGGACTTCGTAAATGCCGTGCTGATACTATTACATATAACATGACATTATATTCATAGATGCGAAAAAATCGTAGGAAAAATACTCAAACGATCTATACCACAAAATGTCAATCATGATCGTATGTGTGATCAAGGGTGATTTTATTTTTCTTCTTTATATTCTACTGCATCTTCCACAATTTCAGTAACAGCATATTTGCCTTCACACTGAAAAGAATGATTACTATTTAATAGTCTTAGCCAATGTCCGGCACTACGAGCTCCCACAGTCCGTGTGTAGAGACACCGACGTGCGTGGCGGGGCCGTCAGGACCCGGGCAGCTCGGGCATCCTCCAGGACCATCTCTGCTCCTTCTCCTCTCCAACACTGCCCTCTCCTGGCCGGCCTCCACACTGGGTCTCAGAGCTCAATGGACTTGAGTCTAACCCCAAGAAGGAGGCCCTCATTTCAGAGAAAAGGAACAGGAAGCCCAGAGAGGTGAGGTAACACGACCAAGGTCACAGAGCAGATAACTGAGCTCTTATTTAAACCCCACAGCCATGAGGGACAGCATCTCTCTAGTCAGAGATGCTAGCTGTCTCCCAGTACCCACCTTACATATCCTCCTTATTACACATCCCTGATCTTAAGTTGGGCTTACAACCACCTAGAACAAAGACGTCATTTCCCAGACTCTTGAGCAGCGTGATGTGCCCATGGGACTAAATTCTGGCTGATCTGATGTAAACAGAAGTGATAAGTGAGTTAGGAAAATTCTTTCAAGACACCTGGCATGTACCCATGATGGCGCCATCTCTTCTTCCCTTATCCTTCTTGCTGGCTACAATGAGGCAGTAATGCCCAGAGCTCTGGCAGCCATCTTGGACTAAGAGGTGACCTTGGTAATAGAAGCCATGTCTCGGAGACCAACAGGTAGACGGAACCTAGGTCCCTAACTCCATGGAACAATGTACCAGTCCTGAACGTCACTTACTTGAGAGAAATAAGCGGTTACCTTAGTTATGTTACTGTTATCTGGGGACTTTCTGTTACTCACAGCTGAACCTAGTCCTGATTCAGCTCTAGCTTATAGATGAGGAAACTGAGGCCTCACACAGGCTGGAAAATCCCTTGACTCCTCTCTCCCTGCAGTCCATAACCAAAGTGGTGAGTCTAGTGGCGCCCATCAACTCCTGCCCCTTCAATGCCCATCCTCAGGGCTGCCTCCCCTGAGAATGTGACCAGGGCTTACCTCTGGCCATGAAACACCAGCACAGCCTTACCCACAGTTCAGGGCTGGCACCTGTTCTGACTCCTCGGTGCCAGAGCTGTACCCATTGTTATACATTTTGACAGCAACTCCATCACAAAGGAAGACAAATGCCCACATCACATCGCTCCTTGTTAATCAATCAACTAATGATCGGAAGAGACCTGAAATACTTTTAGAAAAGCCCCACACTCACCATGGTCGTCAATAACACATCTTCCTTTTCTCCTCTCGTGCTCGCAGGACCTGAGAGACAAATGGAAGTTTCCTGAAATGACCCCCCCATGAGTGTACGGCGTGAGGATGAGTGACCAGGTTGGCCTTCATCCTGGTAAACCAATTCTCCTGGGTGATTAAATATTTAATAATAATTGGTATTCAATATTTGAATAGAAGGAAAGCATTAAAAATGTATCTCAGAGCATGTTTTCAGCTTTTCCATAAACCACTGCCGTGCTGGGTCAGACAGTGGTGCACCCAGCTCAATAGTCTGTCTGAAGCAGTGGTGCCGATGGAGCTGGTCTGGGTGTGGAGAGTCTGTTAGAAGGGATCTGATCTACCCAATTTCCCAATCGCTATGGGAATCTCCTTCAGCATCCTGGCAAAGTCATCCAATCTATTGAAAAGCTCCTGTAGCAGGAAGCTCACTAACCCTCTTCTCCCGAGGTATCTTGTTCTATTTCAGAACACTTTCAGTGCCACAGACCAAGCACATTTGGTAGGTGGGAGAATCACCTACCATGTTTCCCTGAAAATAAGACCTAGCCGGACAATGAGCTCTAATGTGTCTTTTGGAGCAAAAATTAATATAAGACCCGGCATTACTTAACTATAAGACCAGATCTTATATAATACAATATACTAGGTCTTGTATTTTACTATATTAATTTTTGCTCCAAAAGATGCATTAGCGCTCACTGATCGGCTAGGTCTTATTTTCAGGGAAACAGGGTATCTGTGGCTTCAGGTCTCTTAGCAGAGCGTGTGGGACAGAAACCTGGGACTCCTGCCACCAGCTCCCCCATTATCCCAGGCTCATAGCATTTGTGTGCCTGCCTAAGTCTCTTCTTTGCCAGACCAGCCACTGCTCCAGTCCAACCTCATCTCACCTCTGACATCAGCCTGGGAAGTAGGAAGGACATAGGGCAGAGGAATTAGGATTGACCATTCTGGAAATTCTACTGCATCTGCAGTTTTTTCTTACCATTGTCTTTCATGGTGGGGGCCACATCAGGGAGTCCCGAGCGGCTTGTCTTGTCCTGGGGGGGCGCCCTCATTGTGGAGTCCAGAGCTGGTTCCGGCTCATCACAGAAAGGCAATGACTGGTTGCTGGACAGCCCACGGGGCAGGGTCTGCATCAGTTTGAGCTTCCGGAACCGATTGGACATTCGGTTCCACCAGGACTGCCAAGAGAATGCAGAGCAGAGGTCATGCCCCAGGAACACCCAGCTCAGGGACCATGACTACACTTTACACTTGTGTACCCTCTCCTCTCCTGGGCCAATGGCAGGCATTACCAGTCAACCACAGCACCCTTTCCCAGTAAGCCCTGGTGCTCTGTAAATCTTTTCTGACCCCACTGTTAGGAGCCATTTTGAATAGGTAGGAGGTAGCAGTGAACCCAAATTGCCACCCCTCACCTAATCAACCCATTGTACAGACTGAGAAATGGAGACCCAGACAGGGGTGACTCTGGCTCAAAGTCTCACAGTGAGTCGGGGACAGACAGATGGACACATGCAACACCAGACATCTTAACAGCTACACTGCAACCTCTTTCCACCTATTCCAGTGACAACGTGAGAGGTGCCAGAGTGTCCATAACAAGGCCTGGCCATCTGCTCCTATAGCTTCCCCCCTAGAGAGAGAACAGCTGCTGCCTCCCAGGGCATCCTCATAATCCCGTGACAGCTTGCAGGTTACTGGCACAACCCAAAGGGAGGCCCGGCCTACAGAGATGGCAGTGTGGCAGGGACGAAGGGATCTCTGCAGACAGCACCGTGAGGAAGAATCGGGGGCTTGAATGAGCCAGCAATGCAAAAGGCATGCCAAGTCTGCAGATCTGAGGAGGTACGAGGACCTCAGACAGGATGGGGTCGGGGCGGAGGAAATAAGTTAGATTTCAAACAAGTAGAGCAGGATGGGGAGATGAGAAATTCAAAGAAAGATACTAGGCTTGCAGTTAGAAATAAGCAACTGGAACTTGGTTTTGGTGCTTCCAGGAAGGAGCTGACGGGGGCCTGTGGGACCACAGGGAGATTCCCAGAATGGCGCAATCGGCAAATGTTCTACATACTAAAGCAGAGGCCACAGACAGATGGCCTGGGAGGGGAGGTGTTCAGTCTGGCCAGCTCAGTACTATGGCATGCAGATTTTTTAAAAATTCCCTACATTTATAAATGGAGTTTCCACATCAAAATCTGAATTTCTAGTTTCTCCTGAAAAAAATGGGAGTATCTGGCAACAAGGACCTACATTCTTGTAAAGCAGCCACTGATGCACTAAGCGGTTAGGGTCACCCATTTTCCCCGGGCCCCACCATTCCCTACTGCTCACCCCATCTTACTTCTCACCCCTGCCAGCCTCTACCCACAACCTAAGTAAGCCCTGGCTTAAGAGGAAGTAGTAGGCACCCCTCCACCCCACCACCCGTCTGAAGCCCTTTAAGACAAGAAATGGCAAACCTTAAGCCCTCCTTTGTCATCGGGCAGCACTGGGACACTCCAGGGCTGGCGGACCTTCGAGTGGGGTGGGGGTGACGGGTGGCTGGGCCGGCCTTTGTCTTTATTCACCTGCATGCACACAGATGCCAGCAGTCGAACAAGTTCCGTGTCTATGGGCACAAAAGGTAGCGTTTTTACCTGCAAATATGTCTTTCGGGCTCTGGGGGTGGGTCCATAATGACCCCTGTCAGCCTTAGAACTCAACTGGAGCCTGTGTTACTCTAGGATCAAGCCACCTGCCTCTCCATCTAACCTTCAAAAGCTGGCAAAAAGGCCAGCAGGGCTCAATCCACTTGATCAGAAAGAAAAACCAGAAGCCCTCTTTCCCTAGGAAGGCAGCGGGGTAGTATGTTTTAAAGAGTACAGGCTCTGCAGCCAGAGGGCAGAGATTCAAATTATGCCTCTGCCCCTCTCTGGCTGTGTTATTGCAGGTAAATTAGGGAACCTCTCTGTGCCTCTGTAAAAGGGGTGACATTAGTACCCACTACATAAAGGGTCTGGAGGATTTGAGGGAATTCTTGGTATGTGGCAAATGCTTAAGAGTGGTTAAGTATCACTAGTTATTATTAACTTAACAAGGTTATTTTAAAAGGCAACAAACAAGATTGAGAAGAAATTACTACACACTATTAACATGGTTAATGGCTTCTCTTGACAACCATTTTTTTCCTCTCCAAGTGTTCAATATAATAAGCAAGCGTTTCTTTGAAAATTTCAGGCAAAAACTTCACTTAAAAAAACCCACTAAGAAAAAAGTCCACTAGAGACAGATTGTTTTATGGGGAAAAGGAGTGGGGAAATGGGCAGGGAACAAGGGAGAAGAAACACAGCGAGAGAGAAGAGTTTGTCGGAGAAAAGCGTGTGCCGTCCAGCCTGAGGTCGTGGAAACTGATTCTGCACGTGAGTGAGATCACTGGATTTGCACAGAGGGCCTTAACGCTCGAGCTGGATCAAGTCTTTCCCCTGGTCTCAGTCACCTTCCCTCGGACACCTCCCCTCGACAAGAGGATGTAAGGCTTTGTTTCCCTCATACAGTCTCCAAGGATGAAGTGGAACCAAGTATCTGTGCCGTGTGGGGCCTGCAGCGGGGAGAGGTGGTAGTGGTGGCAATGCTAGTGATGAGAAAGGACACCGTGGCCTGCCACCCCCATACCTAAGAGCAGCAGCAGGAGTAAATCCACATGGGGCTGTGGAGGTAAAAGTCCTCTCCCCATGGCCAGCAGGTTGCGATCTGGCTCAGGGCTCAAAGCCTGTGGGTCAGGAGGGCCTCCCAACCTCTCCCCCAATCTGGACTGAAACTCCAGGATTATAAACAGATAGACCCTGCCCCTCGAACTGGCTCACTGGAAGCCCCAGTTCCCAGAAGAGGGCCTGCCACACTTGGTGAAGGGCTAAGGGGAGCAGGGGGCACCAGTCGGGACCAAGAGAGGTGTGCGGCTAGTCAGGGCGACACCCTGGGCACAGAGCCCTTCACCAGGCCGCCTCCACCTACAAAATTCAGCTGAGGGGTCGCTGCTCCGTCTCTCATTCTGCTTGGCAAAGGGCTTTTTTCTGTTTACTCCTGAGCCCCTCAGTTTCTGGCTCCAGAGCACAGACACCATTGTGGGATTCGTGTGGACTGCCAAGGCAGACACACACCTTGCTGGCCTTCCCTTCTTGGAGACTCTCATGAGCTGGTGGTGGGAGAGGTCTCAGGGAGTACCCTAACCCAGCCTTTGCTGGCAAGGGACAGACTTGCCTAGGGCCGTATGGTGAGCTCTTGGAGCTTGAGAGTGTCTTCCCCCTTGAATTAGCAAGTGCTTAAAACACAGGCGATTATCCGGCTTCCCAGCCAGAGAAAGGCAATGCAGGGTTACAACCCGTTTCCTGAAACAACCCACCAGGATCACTCAGCAGCATCACTAGGTCAAAGGCCGTGTACCCGTTTTTTGCACGAAGCGTGACATCAGCCCCTTGGTTCAGCAGATATTTGACAATTTCCTTATTCCTGGGGAGGAAAGAAAAAGTCAGAATTAGGCCCACTGAAAGCAAAAGCGTGGCTTTGCTCCTGGGCAACAAGACATGATAGTAACTAGAGTGCCCAGTGTCTGAGCATGTAAGAAGGGCATGGAAAGCTGCCAATCGTCTCGCTCCACCTTCCCTACTCTCGAGGAAGCCTAAGTGCTCCTACCATGAACAAGACAAATACAGAGGGCTCTGCCCCAAAACCACTTGGGCACCAAGGCCCCCACCCAGATCAGGAGCTCCGCACTGGCCAAGGTGCTTGATGTGGAGCCTGAGGCTCGTCAAGTAAGAAGACAAACCACTTGGAGATGACGCAGGAAAACGCTCCGGACCCCTGAAGCAGGCAAGGAAGGGGCCCCTAATCTGGAAGCAGACCTCAGCAGCTGCATGACGGCATGCAGACCCCTGCCTCTCAGTCAGCCGCCCCAAGGAGGAGGCCTCCAGGAGGGCAACGGGATGACAGAAGACAAGAGATTCAGAAGCACCAGTGCATGCTGATGCTTGTTCAGAAGGAGAGGGTTAAAACAAGTGTCCCCATTGGATGTCTCGGAGAAGCCAATGGTATGAATGGCTCATGTGCATTTCCAATAGGGACAACTTAGGGCGGCTGCTCACACATCAATGTGAAAACCTCAAACGAACTAACCACTCTGTTCAACTGAAATCAATCTACAAATGCGTACGTTTTGGCATAAAACATTGTTGCTGCCTGGTTTTTCATGGCCCCTGGTGAAGTTCTGTGATGAGGTCATAGAAAAGCTAGATACAGAAGGACAGGAACACAGGAAAGAATGAGCTTGTGCGGCTTTAATCTTTTGTGCCTGTCCCAACGTCTTCAGAGCCCTGGGGTATATCTGTGGGTCTCAGGACCAGAAAGCCCCTATCAAGAAGCCCATTCAGTCTGAGCATCCTATCAGCCTGGCCGCAAAGGGAGTGGGGCTGGCACTGACCCATGGTAAGTGGCCTGCATGAGAGCCGTCCAGCCGTGCACGCTGTCCTGCTTGTCAATTTCAGCATGCCTCTCCACCAGAAGCTGCACCAGAGGCAGCTGCCCCATGACGGCGGCCAGCATCAGAGGGGTCGCCCCGTCCCCATTGACCAGGTTCACGTGGTTGGGGTCTTCATCGGCAATCTCTTTGACTAGCTGGAAGTTTCCTGCAAACAGAAGCAAGAACCCTAATGATCCATGGGCCTGGCACCGCGGGCTCATGTATAGCCAGTGAGTTCATATAACAAACATGTGCTGAGCCTGCCTCTGTCCTGGGCTGCTGGACATTATAGGGGTTCTAAAGATGAGTCAGAGGTAGCCTCCACTCTCAAATCCCTCAATCGATGAGGGACAGATAACTTTACTAAAAGAGAGAAGTCGTGATGTCATAAGAGGACAGATGAAGGAGACTGATGGAGAGCAATGGCCATTCAGAAGGAGCGCTCAGGTCTGCCTGGGGGTTGAGGATCAGGGAGGGCTCCCTGGACATGGGGTCTGCATCAGAAGAGGAAATTTTAGGCTAAACAGTCCTTCATCACAAAGAGTCTGAAGTAGGGAGGTGAGTAGCCAGGTGTTCAGAGGCAGGGAAAAGCCAGGACCTAACCACCAGGTTTGGCTGGAGAGGCGGAGGAGCCTGGGAGGGCAGGCTGGAATCCGTGTGTAAAGTACCGTAATACTCGTAACGATCCACCTCCAGGGTCGGAACTTTCCTGGGGGAAACTAGAGTAGTCAGGAAACAATAAAATACCTGTTTGTTTCTCAAATACTCTGGGTGGCCTTGAAGAGGACCAGAAATATTAGGTTGGGAGAACGTGGCACTGAATTTTGAAATGTCCAAAAAGATTTTCTAAAGCACTTACCCATTTTCAATGCATGGAAAATATCAGGTCGCCTTTTCTCCTCATCTGGGTAAACAAAGATTTTGAAAGTTAAGTACAGAAAGGTTTACTGTAACAGGAAAGTCACAACGGTGTAACAACGCAGCCTAGCTTTTAAAATGATCTACTTTTCAAAAGCAATCTAATCAGAGACCTAAGTAATGGACAAATCCAGCAGCCCTTCTGGAAGGTTATTATCAAAGAATGCCCGAAAATGCATCGGAGACAAGATCTGGGGAGGTCATTTGGCCAAAATGACATTAACGACCAGTGGACCGTTTCCTGATCCCATAAAGTTTTAGGCATTCCAAACTTTGGGATGCCCTTTCTTAGATATGATAGAAAAGCAGTCTTAGAACAATCTGAATTACTGTGAAAAACGTAAACAGAAACAACGACTCTTTTCTCTTAAATGGACAACCATGAGGTAATTCCAGAGCAGAGGACCCGAGACACTGAGACGCTAAGCCCAGAGGAAGGTCATGGATGTGGTCTCCAGAGGAGCCAACGTTCATTTTTGCTTTCCTTCCCAAAGAAGAAGCAATCTGCGTATCATTCTGAGAGTCACCCCTGCCCCAGACCTGCAAACACAGCTCCCTGTGGGCAACTGCCCACCTGACTTCAAGCTGAAACCCACAGCCCAGCTGCTGGGCTGGTGCAGGACACTGGTGCCCCTGTCCACCCCCAAAGCTGGGCCTTGCTGCATCCACCCAATGCCAGCCCCTCCCTCATCTGCTCATCTGTCACCTTCCTCTAAACTTGGGCTAGTGGGGGCCCTGCTCCTGTCAGAAAGCAGACGCCTCATGACCAGTCCCCTCGCTGGTGGTGGAAGGCAGGACTTCCTGCCGCCTCTGAGTTGCTCTGGGGAGGGAGCAGATGCAGGAGAGGAAACCTGTGGCTCTGGGCTGAATCTCTGGTCCAGACCAGCCCGTCTGGGCAGCTGGGAAGAAGCTGAACAATGGTGCAAGGGGCACTGAGTCTGGGGTCAGCATGTCACAACGAGTACATGTTTCTAGAGTGATCTGTCTCCTCATTGCTAAAATGGGGATAATATGCTCCTGTGGGGACCACATGGCAGAGGCAGGGATCAATAACATAGATGGAAAAATGCTTCAGAAAAGGTTAAGCCCTATTCAAAGAGCAATTTTTGTTATCTTTACTAGTTAGGCAGCCGCCACCCCAGCTAGGGTAAGTACTTAACTCCAGGGCTCGTAAAAGAAGTACAGACACAGAACCAAGTGTCTGATTTTGCCTATGAAATACTATTACAAAATAATTCTGCATCTTAGTTTTAACAAATATGTCATGTTCCTGTGTTTCAGAGTCTAATGTGCTATGGGCCAGCACCTTCTCATGCCAAGAGCCTTTGACAGAAAAGAGCGTATCACCTGGCCTTAGAGTTGGTTGCTAAGCAACTATCTGGTACAAATGAATCACTTAACAGTCTAGCCTGACCCCAGGAGGCTGGGATAGCTGTGCCACTGATGCCAAGTGACCCTGGGCTAGTCCCTTCCTCACTCTGTGCTCCAGTTTTTGCATTGATGTCAGAGTAGCTCTGGGGACCCAGCCACAACCCCACAGTGTGGGAAGGGAGGGTGTCACAATGACAGTTATAGCCTCCAGGGCAACCTGTCCTACAGCTAAGTCAAGGGAGAGACTTGCGGGTCCCTAAGGCCCCAGTGTGATGGATTTCCTGGCATCTCACAAAAGGAGTGGGGGGCCATCATTCTTTAATAACCTGTCCTTATTAATAACACAGCCTTGGTCCTTACTGCCGTCCTGCCTGAAGGCTCTTTCCCAGAGCCTGGGTGGCACACTCCTTCAGTTCCTGCAGTTGGCTGAAATGTCACTTCCTCAAGGAGGCCATCTGAGACCGTCCTACTTCATACTGCAGCCTGCATCACCCCCACTCTGCCACTCCTAACCCTCTACCTTGCCCCACCCCGTGGCACTTAAACACCTACTGTACTATGTAACCTACTTTATTTAATAGGTTGTTTCCTGGTTATTACCAATGTTCTCAAGGGCAGGGATTGGATCTGATTTGCTCACTGACTTATCCCAGATACTGAGAACAGTGCCTGGTACTTAGTAGGAACTCAATAAATGTTTGTAGAATAACTGAATAAACAAATGATCAATAAAAACCTATTACAATAGCTTCAGTTTACTCAGTGCTATCTATGTGCCAATCACTGGATATACATTTTATAGGCATTACCCTGTTTTCCCGAAAATAAGACTTAGCCGGACCATCAGCTGTAATGCATATTTTGGAGCAAAAATTAATATGACCTGGTATTATATTATTATATTATATTATATTATATTATATTATATTATATTATATTATATTATATTATATTATATTATATTATATTATAAAGACCTGGTCTTATATTATGGTAAAATAAGACCGGGTCTTATATTAATTTTTTCTCCAAAAGACGCATTAGAGCTGACGGTCCGGCTAGGTTTTATTTTCGGGGAAACACAGTATCTTACTATTGCTCACAGAACTTTACAAGTGCATTTATTACAACTGTTTTATGACAGAGGACACTGAAGTGCTGAAAGGACAATGAACATACACCCAAGGCTACCCAGCCACAAAGTAGAGAACTAGCCTCAAACCCAGATCTGCTCGATGGGGAAGTCTGCACTCATGGCCATGACCCAATCCTGTCAAATATCACAACCGTAACAAGGGTGATGGTAGCTGCCAACATCTCTCACACAATCCATGTGGGCCGGGGTGACCTCACTTAATCCTCACAGCAGTCCTGTGAGGTGGCTGTTACTCCCACCCCCCATTTATGGACAACAAAAGGGAAGCTTGGTGAATTCAGGCAACCCATCCAAGGTCCCTGGCTGGCCTTCTCTTCAGATTTTCACCTTTCAGCCCTATGTGCATATCCACTGCGGCCGGTCACTGCGGCCGGTCACTACAGCCTGCAGGCACCTCGGCCATTATCACTGAAGTCAGACCCATCCCAGAAAATGGGTACTGACACTGTGTGTGACATTGCATTGCACAGTCCTACTGCTCATGATGAACTAGAGGTTTTGCAACGCAATGTGTCCTGTGGCAGGTGTGCTAAGGGTTGTTTAGACAGCCCTTTAAATGCCAGAAAGATGGCAAAAAGAAAAAGGACGCAGGACACATCAATAGGTGTTGGAAAAAACCTCAAACATGGCCTGAATTTTATGTGAATTAGTCTCTGGGGACTGATCACAGATGAGCTCAGGCACCTTGTTCTGGAGCAGGGTTGGCAAACTACAGTCCCCGGGCCAAACCTGACCTGCCCATTTTTATAATTATAGTTTTACTGGAACATAGCCACACCCACTCATTTACATGGCTGCTTTCACTCTAGCAGAAACGAGCGGTTACGACACAGACTGGATGGCACACGAAGTCGAACATATTTATTATCTGGTCCTTTACAAAAGAAATTTGCTGACCCTGTTCTAGAAGAATCCCAGAAACACCTCCCTCAGAATCACCTGGTGAGGGAGGAGGGGCCTTGCTACGTTGGTTTCTGGGCTCTTCTCAGAGCTACCAAATCTCTCTCTGGGGGGGCAGGAACCTCACATGTAACAGGCACTCCCAACTGATCCTACGCACAGCACATCGGAAGCCCCACTGCTCTGCAGGCTGGACTCTGATTTCTGCATGCCCTTCAGTTGGGCCATCCATGGCTTGAGTCTTTGAAACCCAATTTGGGGTGCTCTGTGACACCATGGTGGGGGGTGGGGCTGGGGAGGGGCAGCCTGACCTGTCTTGGGCCTGACGGTGGTCAGTGGGTCCAGGTAATCTGCAAGGTCCCTGTGTTTGCGGTCAAGTGCCACCTCGAAGGCCGTCTTCTCCAGCACGCTGAGGTGGTCAGGGCTGGCCCCCTTCTCCAACAGCTGCTGGGCCACGCCAAGCCTTCCGACGAGCGCTGCCAGCATCAGCGGGCTCCAGCCCACAGTCCGGGCGGCGTGGTTGGGGTCTGCACCCCACTCGAGCAGCAGACGCACCACAGCCTCATGCCCATGCTGGATGGCAGCCATCAGAGCTGTGATATCCAGCAGCTCGTCCCTGCTGTCCCCTGTCCCTGGCTGCTCGCCTGAGGGCTTGTGATGGTCCACAAAGGCACCAGCTTCCAGAAGCAGCTTCACCACGCCCAGGTGGCCACCCCGAGAGGCCACAGTGAGCACACTGGCCCCCAGCCGGTTCTGGGCATTGACATCAGCCCCGTGATCCAAAAGCAGGTGTGCCACACTCACATGCCCAAATCTGCCAGGAAGATGGAAAATTAGCGACACTCAATATGGAGCACAGATAAGGAGACACTTATGTAATCCTCATTTGTCCTTAATCATTTAAGTCCTAAGAGGTGCGTGTAACAGCCCTTCTTCTGATGCCTGGCATTGTTCTGGCCCTGCATATGCCCCACCACAAAGGGGAGCAACTGCCCTGCCGAGGTTCGAATCCAGCTCTGCCATCCATTAGCTGCATGACCTTGAGAAAGAACTTTAGCTTCTTTGTGCCTTCATTTGCTCATCGGTAAAGTGGGGATATAACTGTATCTACTGAGAGGGAATGTTTAAGGATTGAACTGATATACCTAAATATGTAATATATACAAAGCACCTAGAAACAGTGTTTGGCCAAAGGAAGCACCACATAAATGGTAGCTTATATCACTGTAATCATTTTACATTATGCAACATGCCAAGGTTACCCAGCTGGTAAGGAGCTGCGTCAGGGTCAGAACCCAGGTCTATCTGAATCCTGCTGCCCTCCCTCTGTGCCCTACACCACACTGCTTCCCACGTCTCAGAAAGGTCCTTTTACTCTGCTTTGCAGCCTGGGAATCTGTCTCTCTGCCTACGCTGATTTCCACATGGGCAGGACCCATGTCTGACTCATGTCTACGCCTCCCCTCCCCAAACGTACACACAGAGAAGGTCCTTTGAGATGAGGCAGCAGACCCTATGCCAAGAGGTGTGGCGTGACTGTGGTCAGCAGAGATGGACTCTCAAGTCTCGCCAGAGGTCTGCTGCCACCTGCTGGCAGGAATGTCCGCTGTCCGGGGCTGAGAATTGGGCCTGGGCCAGACCCCCCTCAATGAAGCTTGAGCTATGGTCCTGCTGGGACACGAGACTAACATGTGCCCACCAACTCTCTAATATCAGGAAGAGGGAAACAGATGCCTCTTGCCAGCAAAATCTCTTCCTTCTTTTGCTTCCAGAGGGCAAAAAAAAATTCCTTTTTTCAGCATTTTTGGTTGGCATACTCTTTCTGGGCTCCGAGTTGTGTGTGTCAGAGCTGGAAGGGGCCCTAGACTAACAAGGAAAGAATAACAAGAGACAGGCTGGTTGTGCCAGGCTTTACAAGGCCATGATGGCTGCATAACCTCTGCGTCCTGTGAGGCAGCTTTGCAATCTCTTGTTGTGCACCCCTCCTTTCCGAAAGCGGGTTTTGTAGCTCAACCAAACCCAGGGCCTCCCTCCTCCCTGTGGAGGCAGAGCCAAGGCTGAACTCTGGTTTGAACTTAACAAATACCTTCTGGGATATGAACCTTAACAGCACCAGGTCACTTTAGCCTACAGAGCGCAGCCCGTGGAGGGAGAGCTTGGTGAACTGCCCCCACTCCACCCCCAGCTGTAGGGGCACTGTGCCTATCTGTCTCCTCTCCAAGAGCAGAGAGAGGGCAAGTCAAGCTGAAATAAACTCAAATGCAGAAAGCTGCAACTCCAATCTGTCTCCCTGTCTCCAGCCTTGTTCATTCCTGCCCATCCTCCATGATGACAGTCCCCAAACCTAAAATGATATTCCCAACCCATAAATCTGACGGCCCCTTCCCACTGCCCGAAGGCCTGCCAAACCTGTCAACCTCATCTCGTCCCAACTCCCACACAGGATCCTCAGGCCAGGCTCACCTATACTCACCAATGATTAGACTCTGCACAGACAGGACTGGGGGGCTGCCAGAGTGGAGCTCAGTACATGTTGTCAAATGAGTAAGTGAGTGCATGAATGAATGACTGGCATAACCAAGGAGAGGACCAGAGATGGGCAATGGAAATGAGTGAAGAACTGGAATGCCCTCCACTGGAGTAGAGAATTTTAAAAGATTACGCTATTTAGTCACCAAGCAAGAGATAAAATCTAGTATAATTCCTAACAGCAGATTACAAGGTACTATCACATTTTTATCTTATTTGATCTTAATAAGCTCTGAGATAAACCACCCATTTCACAGATGAGGAAATCAAAATTAGAATGGAAAGCAATAATCCATAAATTCGAAAGTGACAGAGTCAAAACTTGAGCTTGGACCCTAAAATAGCAAACCCCACTCTTCTGGTATAACACATTTTGACGGAGGAAGAAAAAGGCTGAATTTCAGCAGAAATGCTGACATTTAGAATGCTTCCCGAACTCATGGGAAGCCCAAGAGATTATTCAGTTAGGTTGAAAATATAAAAGGATTTAGCGAAGGCTGAGATAATTTTGTGGATGCTAAGTTTCTGATAGGTAATTACTGAAGACAGGGAAGCTGGGGCTTTCTGAACAGCTGCTATGACTGCCAATTAAATTTCTGCAATTAACACCTGTGTTTCAAGACCTGGCATATACTGCCACCACTCAAAGCCCTGGGAGGCAGAGAAATGAAGGGCAAGAGGAGGAAAGTAAAAAGGCCAAGGATGATGTCAGATCAAAGTAAACACCATGCAACTTGTCCCTTTAGCAGGTAAAGGTAAATTTGGCAAGTAGCTTCCTGGTGGCCAACCCCAAGCAGAAAATGGTCACGTACAGGATTTATGGCTGGGAGCACAGGCTCTGGAGCCGTCTGCCTGGGCGTGGAGCTTACTAGCTGTGTGGCCTTGGGCAAGTTATTTAACTTCTCTGAACCTCAATGCCTCATCTATAAAATGAGGATGGCAGTAGAATCTACTTCCTAAGGTTTTGTGTGGATTGAATGAGTTAATTCATTTAAAGCACTGAGTACAGTGCTTGGCACAAAGTAAGTGCTCGGTAAAGGTTTAAGAAGAAGGAAAAAACATGCATGTAACTCTTTCTGATCCTACAGTAAAACATCCTCCAAGAGACCAAACTGCAGTCCAGGCACAGGACCTCGGATGAGCAGGGTCTGATCCAACGACAAGCTTTGGAACAAGGAGCTGGGATGACGAATAGGTGCTCTTTCACCAAAAGTGGTGGCTGCCGGGAGCAAAGGCTTGAGACACTCTGAGGCGTATCTAGATTCAGGGAGGAAGAGCACGAACTGGACCACATCGGCACACAGCTATGCACCTGCCCGCCCTGATCCGAGGGACGGACAGACTGTATATCCTTCAGGAAGTCTCCATACACATTAGTCCACCTACAGATGAGGCAGAAGACAGCTGAAACACTACCCAACACGGACAGAGGGGAAACCTGAATACAGATGGTCGGGATTGCCAACTGAGGGACAATACATTTTAAAGTACCAGGCTCTGTCTTGACTCAGCTAAAGGTCGAGAGTCAATTCTAATCCTCACAGGATTGTCATATTCTACCATATTCTCATAGGAGTAAATAAGAAAGTATGTCATAGCTCCCAAAACAGCACCTACAGGATAAATGGAGGAATAAAGAGGAACGGAATTAACCCAAGAGCCTCTCGATGCGCGAGTGACAAAGTCATCACACAAGGACCACCGGTTTCAGCAAACAGTACCAAGTGGTGAAGAAGGAAAGTTCTCTCAAGATTTTATTAGTTAACAGAGTTTAGGTTAATTCTTCCGAGTCTCCTGCCCCAGGAGATTAACAGAAATTAATTAGATGAAATTAATAAGATGACTTTGACCATCCTGCAGAACTTGGTTAATAGCAAAAATTGGCGACGAGGGTCTCTGAGACACCCTGGAAGCACTGCCAAGTGCTGCAGTCACAAACCTCGCTCAGCAAGGCCCTCAGTGGCTAAGGGACCCCTGTGCACTGGGTGGGAGTCAGAGATGAGGCACGATCAGTGGCTCCCAGAATCGCTAGAGAGCCTCTTCTTACGCAGAGTCCCTTCCCCTCCATCCCTCCCGCCCCACCAGGTCTTCTGAATCACGAACACAAGAGAACTCACGGATCTGATGCGGAAACGCATCCCCGTGATTCTGATGTGCAGCCAGGTGTGAGTGTCACTGAGGAAGGGGAGCAGCTGTAATGTGGGGTAGCAGGCGCTTACTGCACAGGCCTTCCCAGTGCCGAGAGGCCACAAAACAGGGAAATATCATGGCAGGCTTCCCAGAAGAAGCTAAGCTGGGAGACAGAGGAGGGCTCCACTGGGGCAGAAGGAATTCCTGTATGTGGTTAGGGCGAGGGCTCTGCAGTCAGACTGCCCAAATCTGCTGACTAGCTGTATGCTCACAAGGAAATTTTGTCATCTCAGATTCTCATTTGTAAAATGGAGGTAATATTCTTGGCACACAGTAACTGCACAATAACTAAAACAACAACAACAAAACCAATGCCGGGAGACACACAGAAAGCCTGGATGAAATCATCTTGGCCCCAGTGCACAGGAGAGGCACAGCCATTCATTTCAGGAGGATCTGTAAGCGATGCAGAGGATGAGAGAGGGTACACCTGGAGGGACAGCAGTGGAAGGCCACTACAAAGGTGTGGTACGGACTAAAGCAGAGGGGAAGGAGAGAGGGCATAGATTCAAGGGAGGGCATGGCAGACACAGATGAGCAGACTTTGGTCAGGGCACAGACAGGTACCAGGGCTGAGGCTTTAACCTGGTATTCTAAAGCCTGGAAGAATGGATGGGGCCATTAAGAGAGACGGAACCTCAGAAGAAAGGTTGACAGCCCAAAAGGCTTTATCGTCACCTCACACTGCTCTGGGCGAGAAATCAGATGTCTTAAGACAAAGGGTCCCAACCTGCCGGTAAGAGCATAAAACACTGCACTGCCCACATGAATAGGCACGCATTCCCTAACTGGGATGCGTTTTTCAAAGTGTGTTTATAGACTGATAGAAATAAATGCGCAAGGGCTGGAGAATGGTTACGCAAACTACAGTACCGTCCCACGAACGGAATACACAGAGCAGTTGAAAACGGTATGTTTCAAAATAATACAGAATAAAATTATTCCAACAATACAAATTAAATTAGATTAGAACAACTGTGTAACACTTGGAAAAGAACTCAGAGAAATAAAACATCGTCGAGTCACAATGAGACCACTATGGGTAAGAAGGTTGTGTATTCAATGCCTTTTAGAAAAACAAATGGCTCATACATATGGAAAGATGCTTTACTTCACTCACAATTTAACAAATGCGAATCACAGCTACGCTAAGATTTTTCAACCATCAGACACAAAAATCCAAAAGTTTGGTAACCTACTGTTGCTAAGCCTGTAGAAAAACAAGCACTCACACACACTGCAGCTGGGAGGGTAAACTGGTGCAAGTGCTGTGGCAGGCAGAATAATGGGGTCCCAAAGATGTCCATATCATTCATAATCCCCAGAATCTATGTTAGACTTCATGGCAAAGGGGAAATTAAGGTTGCCGATAGAATTATTCATCATTAAGGCTGCTAATCAGCTGACCTTGAGATAAGGGACAGTAGCCTACATTATCCAGGTGGGCCCAATGGAATCACAGGGGTCCTTTAAATGCGGAAGAGGGGAGGCAGAAGAGTCAGAAGTGATGACAGAAGCAGGGGTCGGAGTGATGCGATTCCTGCTGGCTTTGTGGTAAGTTGTTACAGCAGCCATAGGAAACTAATACACCAGTATGGAAAGCAAATTGGCACTATCCGCTACAATTAACAGATGACTTGCATTCCCTCCTTGGAGAACTTTTGCAAGAAACTGAGAGGTGGGTGGGACCTAAGTAGATGGTTGAGAGAATTCACTGTGTACCAGTTTCTTTCTACCAGGGTTTCAAGTCCTTTCACCCTGCTGTCTGAGTATAGGCCTACCTACCTCGTCTTACTGTGCTTCACTTTATTGTGCTTCACAGATGCTGAAGGTTTTTTGTTTTGTTTTTTTTTTTACATATTGAAGGCAAGACCTTCCACCAGCAAAAAGATTGTGACTCGCTTTATCACGAGACTCTGGAACCACACCCACAATATCGCTGAAGTATGCCCACACATCTCAAACTCATCTCTTCGCTGTCTCACTGCTGTCTCTGCTCTGGTCCAAGCCACCACAACAACTATTTAGTCTTTCTAGACTGTTGCAATCCCTTCCTAACCAGTCTTTCTAACTCTAGCCCACCCTTTCAATCCATCCTCACACTGCAGTGAAAGTGATCTTTCCCAAACAATCTGATTCTGTCACTCACTCTGCCTAGAAACTTCCATCACTCCCAGTGCCCTTAGGATAAGCTCACCTTTCTCAGCCCTGCTGCCTAGCATCTGCCTCCTCCTCTCCAGGGAGAGCTCATCTCCCATGTCTCCCAGACCCCTCCCACTCACAACATCTTTCTAACAGCCCTAGCAATGCCTTAAGTTCACTTTTACTTCCAAACCTTTGCATGGGCCTCCTATCACCTGGTTGCCACCGCCCACTTCTTCTGTCCTGGTTAATTCTTAGGCATCCTCAGGTCTCCACTTGAATATATATACATCATGCCTACCAGAAACCTTCCTCCACCTCCCCAAACTAGGTCTGCTACTCCCAAAGCTTCCTGAACTTTCCCCATCAAGCCTGTCCCCTAGTCTGGCCTTCCCACTGGCATGTGAGCTGCTCCCAGTGGGGACTTTACCTGGTCCCGCAGTGTCCCCCTCACCAAGCTAGAGTGGCTAGGTAGGTGCTTAGGAAACCCTTGTTGCAAAAAAGGAATGAATGAACACCTCTATGATTCTGAGACTTAAGAGTCTACTCGCAGTGTCCTGATTGTTTTGAAAGGCCAGTGTTCCTAAGATTCTGGTTTCATGTTAGTAAAAAGCGCTTCCACTTCTCGTTGTATCCCAAAGCTGCTCAAAGTTTACCATTCCAACTCTCTCTCTCTCCAAGGAGTCCTTGACTCTTTACCTTCCGGGGCTGCGGGGCCGCCGGGCTGGTCCGGCCGGCCGCCTGAGCCGGGACCGGGGGACACCACCCCGGCGCCCCACCCCTCACCTGGCCGTCTGCATGAGCGCGCTCCAGCCGTAGTGGTTGCGGCTGTTGACCGACGCGCCGCGGCGCAGCAGGAAGCGTACCAGCGGCTCGTGGCCCCCGGCCGCGGCGAACTGCAGCGCCGTGTTGCCCGCCTCGTCCGAACAGTCCACAGGCACCGGCGCTCCAGCCGCCGCTGCCGCCCCGGGCCCGGCCGCCTCGGCCCCCGCCGTTTCCGCGCCTGCCTCGGGCTCCGCGCCGCGATCCGCCGGTTCCGCTGCCCCCGGCTCCAGCAGCCGCCGCGCCGTCTCCGTGTCGCCCTGGTCACAGGCGCGCAACAGCAGCTGGAAAGCCGGGGGCAGGCCGCCCTCACCCATCGCGGCCCGAGGCCCGCGCCCGTCTGCCCCGCCGGCGTCGCTGACTCCGCCCCCCGGATACCGCGCGCTGGCGCCCCCTTCCGCCGGCTCGCCTGCCTACTGTGTGCCGGGCGCGCGCGGGAGCGGGGCGGAGCGCCTACTGTGTGCCGGGCGCGCGCTTGGGGGCGAGTTTGCGCCTCCACCGCCGCGCCGCGGGGTGCTAAGGGACCGCAGGGTCCGGGAAGCTCGGAGCAGCGTCTAGGGCTCGGGCTCGCGGGCTTACCTTTGCCTTCTTCGCGGCCGCTTGTCCCTTTCCCCGGCTCCGGAGACTTCCCCTCCTGTACGGAGGTCGGACTGGCTGCCCAGCCTTCCTGATGCGGCGAGCGCCGGACGTCTAGGCCCGGGTCTGAGGTCCACCATCGCACCAACCTAGCCAGCGACGCTTCCTAAATAGTTGTTGACTGAATTAGGGAAGGGGTGGGTCTACTCTGTCTCCCCACAACGTCCTGCGGGCCCGTAGTGCCAGTCCTTACCTGGGCCGGGCCGTTAGGGCTACAAGCGCCTTCTGTACCTTCTGTCTCTCTTCAACAGTGGTTCTAGAATCAGCTACCATGGGGGACATTGCTACAAATGCACTTTGTGACTTCCCGCCAGACCTACTGACTTACAAACTGAGTATGGAGGCCTGCCATGTGTAGTTTAAGAAGCCCCCCAGGTGATTCTAATGCGAGCTAAAGCTTGAGACCCACTGCTTCACCCTCAGAGCCATCCCGTCAGCCCCCGCATGATCATGCCCTATTTACAGAGGAGGCAATGGAAGCTGAAAGAGGTGTCTTGTTAAGGCCACATGACTGTCCCGCGGGAGAGCTGTGACTAGAACCCACGTCTTCTGACGTGTAGTCTAGTTCTCTTCCTATTCTCAACAGATATTCACTGAGTACCTACTATGTGCCAGGAACTGTTCTAAGCACTGGAAAAGCTGCAGAGAACAAAATACACTTCCTGTCTTCCTGGACCTGACAGTGGAAAGAGACAGGCTGTAACTACACAAACTAGCAAGTGTGGTGTATGTGAGATGGTGATGAGTGCTATTTAAACAGTAAATAGAAAGAACATAAATCCAAGTCAATAGGACAGAGGAGGGGATGTTGTTTTATAATAAGATGGGTAGAGAAGGTGTCACTGAGAATGTGACATTTGCACAGAGACCTGAAGGAATTGAGAAATCAAGTCATGTTGACATTTGGAGAGAGTGCTATCCAGGCAGAGGGAAAGATTCTAATGAGCAGCGCTGCCTGCAAATTGCTGATACCATCTGCTCATCATGATAACATTAACATTCTGATACGGGGTAATTGGTTCCCATAGATTGTGAGCTGTGACTCCAAAGCCTAGCAAAAGACCAGACGTTCAATAGGTGTTCAGTATGTGACGTTAAATAACTAAGTCTCATATGTAGAGGTATAATGCAGAGCAAAACTCAATGAGGATGTGAGGAAGGAATGAGTCATGATATTGGCAGATCGAAGAAGATGGTAATACCCTTAAGATCTGAGCCAGTATACTTCTAGGCAAAGTGTAAAAATAAGGAAAAGTCTCAAAAGTCCACGGGGCTCAGATTGCAAGATGCTTCAGTGCCAGGATAAAGACAGCGGGATTTATTTTGTGAGTAGTGGGGAGCCATGGAAAACGTTTGAGCAGGTGAATTACAGGGATAGAGCAAATCACTTAGGCCCAGTGTCGGAGGTGGTACACTGTCACTCATTTCCAGATTTGGCCCCATTCACCCCAATAGAAGTGAAAATGACTTGCTTTTGAAGGTCTAATGAAGACATTTGTTTCTGTGAAAATCCTGAGCAATTGAATCCTACTCTTATTCTATTTATTCAGGTGTCTTTTCTCATATTTTTTACTAAGTAGTTGTTTCATTATAAAATTAATATACATGTAAAAAATAAATTCCACCAGTACAAAAGGGCATAAAGAAAAAGCCCCTTTCCCTCCTCCCCACTCTCCCAGCCCTACTCCCCATAGATAACCAATATTCACATTTAATCTTTCAAAAAATGCAAACATTTATATAGATGTTAAGCTTTTGACTGCAAGCAGCAGAAATTAACCCCCTGAAGAATTTAAGCAGAAAGGGGATTTAACCCAAGGTTTCTTCATATCTCACCGATCCCATGAGTTCCGGAGAACCAGTCTCTGAGGCCCCACAACCAGGAACAACATCTCAATATGCCACGGCTGCACCCTATATCAGGGTGGTGTCTGCACAGGCCCTTTTTGGTGTCACCAGCTTCAGAGTCAGAGCCTGAGATGGGAGTGTCTGAATAGCCTGGGTCGTGGATTTTGCCTGGCAGAAAGGGAGAGTGGGAAAGTGTTTCTGGCATTTTCGGCATCTATAGGGGGAGGTAGGCTCCAGTACAGGCATCCCAGAAAGTAGGAGACTCACCAGCATAGGAAGGGGGTTCAGAAGCTGGGCAGCCACAAAGGATAACAAATGTCCACAACAAATACTCCCTCTAGCATGGACATTTGTTACTTACACCTGCCCTTCCTCTCCTTCTCGGGGAAGAGTCACCCTCTTTCTTTTGGGGAGACTCTTTCCCCAATTCTCAGTCCTTGTGATTCAGTGATTGGCGTATGTCCTAGCCAGTCCTGATTGCTTAAGGCCAGGATTTTTTGTTAAAGCAACTGGAAATGAGGCCCTCTCTGCTGAGGTCGTCAGTTGCCCGGATGTCGGGATGTGGTAAGCCAAGCTGGTGGTTACTCTGTCTCTACTTGAAGACAGCCTGCCTGAGAGTGAGGACAGCACGCGGGAAAGCAGGGGCAACTGATAGGAAGAGATGGAGGCAGAAATCCCACCCTCCCACCCCTGCTGTTTTGTGTTGTGTTGCTAGATTTGTTTTGAGCAGGGTTGTCATCAGTCACTGGCAATCCAAGCCTTAACAAATGCATATTTTACTTTTTAAATGAATGGGTTCATACTATGCATGCTGTTCTGAATATTGCAGTTTGGAGTTTTGTTTTTTTCAAATGATTTAAGCATCTTTCCATTTAGATGAAAATAGATCTACTACATTTTTTTAATGGTTGCATGTAACACCATAAGCAGATGTACTATAAATGTAATCATTTTTAATGATGCACAATTAACTTGTTTCCAGTCTTCTGCTATTATTTTAAAAAATCTCGCATTGATCAGTGCTTGTAGCAGTCAGGGTCCCAGCGGGAGACAGGTGTCAGGCACCCTTGGCTGAGGAAATGAGGAACGTTTACTAAAAGACTAATTCCAGAAGTGTGGACCAGGTTTACTAAGCTCCACAAGGATTGGTGCAGTACTCCAATAGAGAATACTAATAGTAGGAAGCCATTACCACCCCAGGGGTATGGGAGAGAATAGCTACTGGAATTCTGCAAGAGAGAAACCTGGAGAGATCCACCTGATGGGAGCTATGGCCTCTGGTAAAGGAACACAAGCAACCCACAGCAACCCAGTAGGGAGCGATCGCCAGAGAAATAAAACCCTCGGACCTCATCCTCTTTCTGCCCTCTGATCTCCTGCTTGCGCTCCTCATTGGCCAAATCCAACTTGTAATCGGAGGTTCCTTTGGAGCCTGTTGATGGCGTCCTCACAATGGGCTTCCAAGGTTCAGAGCAGGGAGGAGAAAGAGCAGGGCAAATAAAGATTCCAGCACCTTGCTGCTCAAAGTATGGTTCTTGGACCAGCAGTATTGGTGCCACCTGGCAGCTTTGTAGAGACACAGCATCTCGGGTCCATCCCAGACCTACTGAATCAGAATCTTTATTTCCACAGGATCCCTAGGTGATTCACGTGCACAGTTTCTGAAGCATGGATCCAGCACATCTCTGTTCATAATCTCTTATGTGAGTGTGTTTATATTCTTATTATTTATCAGCTCTCCTCTGGTAATTTTTCATCGATCCCTGTGTTTGTTTTGGGTCCTCTGAGCATCAAATGCCCAGACGTTTTTTCCCCCTGGGAGAAATGGTTGTGTAGGATAAAGAGGGAAGGAAGAGGGAAAGGGAAGGAGAGCCTTCAGACCATGATGCAGGTCTGACAACTGGGAAAGGAGAGTGGGAAGGGAGGGGGCTTGGATAGGAAGAGCTTCAGACTGCCATACAGTTCTGCCATGCAGCCAGGTCGACGGGGAGTCCCCAAGCAAAGGTGGCCTACTAAGGTGTCCTGCATCAAACAGAAAGGATGGGTTCTGGTACCCCCACTATGCTTGGTCACTGACAGGGAGAAGCCCAGGGAAGCAGAGCCTCAGCAAGAATTCCAGAGAGGATCTGAGGGCATAGCCTCCGGAGGTTGTCAGTTATCTGTGTTCCCCAGCAAGTTCTCTTGAAGGGCGACCTGAGCAGTGCACTTCCACTGCCGACACGATCCCCATTCAACCAACATTTATTGAGTGCCTTCTGTGTGCCAGGCATTATGTGTATTGGATGATAGGGCCCCTCCCCCTCAGCTCCTAGGGAATCACACATGATTGCAGAACAGGGTGGTCTGTGAGCTTTCATTGCCAATTCAGAGGGAGGTATCACAGTTTGTGGGGGGGTATCACTGACAGATTCGTCAGAGGGTGTGGTCACAAGCTGAGCCCAAAGACTGGGTGGGGTCTGGGTAGTTGTAGGAAAAGAGAGGTAACACTGGAGAGAGCGGGGGACAGGGAGACCAGAGGTGGGCACAGCGGATTAGAAGGGAGGTAAAGTGGGCTTGCTAGGAAGTAAAATAATCTTTTTATTTACTTTTAAATGTCTAACATTTTTTTCCCCGATAAGATAAAGAATGTTTGTTGTAAAGAATTCCAATGTTGTGAAAATCGAGAATGCTAGCTCCTTTAGATCAATGGCTTTGGGTGTTTACTACCGTATCCCTAGAATCTAGCACACTGCCTGTCAAGTTATAGGTGACCAATAAATATTTGTTGGAAAAACTGAATAAATTGAATGAAAATGAAAAAGCCACAGAATCTCACTTGTCAGAAGTAAATGTAATACAGTTAATGGTTTGGTGAATATTCCTGTAGAGTTTTTTTTTTTTTAAGTATATGTTAACTTACTTTACCAAAATAGGATCATACTATGTGTACAGCTCTACAACTTGCTTTTCTTAACTTACCAATGCACCTTAAGCACATTTGTAATGACACCTAGAATTGGTGTCATTCTTGTTGATGAAACTGTGGTATATTAGTGTATAGATGTGCCATACTTTATTTTATAATCTCCTGTTAATGGACATTTGGGTTGTTTCCAACTTTCTGCTTTTATATACAATACTGCATTAAGCTTCCTGTATGCTTTTCTCTTGAGCACTTGTGACCTTATTTCTGTTGGATAAATTCCTAGATGTGAGATTGCAGAATCAAAAGGATGTGAATATTAACATTTCTAATAAATGTTGCCTAATTGCTTTCCAAAAGGTTATGTTGGTTTGTATTCCTACCAACAGTGTATGGGAGTTGTCTGTTTATTCACAGCCTTGCCAACACTGAAATGAATAACCTTTTTAATCTGTGCCAATCTGATAGGTGAAACAATATTTCAGAGTAAGTTTAACTTACATACATTTTAAATAGAGAACATGTTGATATGTTTATAGACCATTTATATCTCTTCTTTGCTGTCTATTCAAATCCTCTGGCCATTTTTATTTCTGTTTGTTCTTTTTATTTCCCTGTTGATACATACACTAGGTAAATGTCATCTGCAAATACCTCTTTCTGATTTGTCTTTTATCTTTTGAGTATATAGTATTTGGGGCCTTACAAAATTTAAACATTTTTATGTAGTAATCAAATTTATAAATCTTTTCTATACTGGTCCTTCAGGTTTTTTCCATCTAGTATGTTCATAGTTGGATTTTTAATTTTTTTACTTTGATATCTTTTGATCATGTGGAATTTATTTTGGGTAAGGTGTGAGGTTGGGATTTTACTTTATTTTTTCCAAATGGTTATCAAGTTGTCCCAAACATTGATTGAATCAGCCATTTTTTCCCACTAATGTTTGAAATACCACGTCTACCATATATCATATTAAGTTCAAAAGATGATGTAATGACCCCCATGAAGGGAGCTAATGCAACAGATCAAAAGTGCCTTCTAGAGAAATCTATTTGTTGGTCAAGCAGCTGATGAGATGAGATGAGATGAGATGAGATGAGATGAGATGAGATGAGATGAGATGAGATGAGATGAGATGAGATGAGATGAGATGAGATGAGATGGTTTGGTCAAAAAACAAATAAGCCCCTCCCGCACCAAACTTATAACAAACCCAAGCAAAGAACAAGGTACTCATTTTGGTAAGAGGTATGAAAAGAATTAAGGTCCCAGCTGGATTTGCCCTCTATGGATGCCAACTTGTCATCATTAATAACATTTATATAGTGCTTACTCTGGGCAGGGACCATTCTTATCACTTTACTTCTGTTAACAAGCTGTTATATTCCTGATAGCTCCCAGGTGGTACCAGTGCTGCTGGTCTAAGGACTACCTTCCGAGCAGCAAGGTACTGGACATCTTTCCTTTGCCCTTGCAGAAATTCTTTCCACCCTGCTTTGTGCCCGGCAAGCCTGTCTGTGTGGACTATATGACTCAATTCTCCCAAAAACCCTACTCAGGAGGTATTATTATTATCACCACTACTGTACAGATGAGCAAAATGAGTTGAGAGAGGTTAAGTAACTTGTCTAAGGCCCCATAGCAATCTGTGACGGGACTGGGGTTTGAGCTCAAGCAAGTGGGCTCCAAGGCTATGCTCCTACCCACCAATCTAAGCTGTCTTTTGGTGTCACAGCAGCCTGCCAGTGAGTTGTGTGGTGGGAAATCCTGAATCAAAACTCAGGAGACCTGGACTCAAATCCTTGCTCTGCCACTTGCATGTTGTGTGACCTTGGATAAGTCACTTCACTCTCTGAGCTGATTTTCTCATCTGTCTACATTGCAAGGTTGTCATGAGGGTGAAATGAGGTGGTATGTGAAAAATAAAGCCTAGACAGTTTATGGCACATATAGGTGCTTAATAAATTACAGCTTTTATCTGTTACTTGGGACTTGAACCCATGTGTTGTAAGGCCTAATTCCATCGCTCTTTTCTCCGCAACTGAACCTCTATGGGGAAACATTCCCATTTGGTAAGCCGATCCAAGACATTAGGACTTGTAATCCTTGTCTGTTTTCTAATCTAACCACAGATCTTAAATGTGTTAAGTGTCTGGACAGAGGCCAAAAGGCACAGCTCCAGGTCTTTCCTATCATACCTGCCTTTTGGCACCCACCAGTAGACTCTGTTCTGTGGGTGGAATCACCTCCTACTGATCTGGTAGCAGCAGCCAGTTGTCCTGGGTGGGAGCTGCTTTGCATGGCTCACCCCAAGTCCCATTCCCTTCCTGGAACCTGGGGGAGATGCTCACGGAAGGGCCCTTTCCTCCAGGGGGAGCAGTAACCAGAGGCTGTGAGTTGAAGATGATGGCAGGTGAGATCCTAACTCTGCCTGAGCCAGCAGCTTGTTTGAGACCCTCTCCCTGCTCTGTGCCTGTAAAATGAGAAAATTTGACTAAATTTCTCCTTCTTAACTTTTTTGGCTGTGGTCCCCCTTCAGAATAGAGAATGTTTGATAAAAAGCTTTGGACCATCGTCCCAGGATGTTAAAAAAACAAAACAAACAAACAAACAAAAACAGCCAACAAACTCTGTCCTTCTACAGGAGAATAAAACCATTCTTTTCCCTTCCCTGGGCACCAGCAGAGGGAGTTCCAGATTAACCTGAAATATGATTTCAAAGCTCTGACACCACTTTAACATCCAGGCATCTATGTAAACATTACTTCCTCAGAGAAGCCTTCCTATACCCATAACTGGCCCAGGCTTTGTTATTATAAACCCTCTTAGCGCCCTGTAATTCTTCAAAACACTTAACCACAACTCTAATAAGTTATCTTTTTTAATATCTCCATATTCCATTATACTCTAAGCACCATGATGTCAGAAATATCTGTCTCGTGACAAAGACTCTCCCCTTAACCAAACTCTAGCCAGGCTCCTCTAAGTCTCCTGCTCGACCTTTAAAGGCCTTAGCCTTGGCCTGTAAAAACTAGACTCTCAAGACAAATCATTTTATCCACCCACCTCCCCTCACATTAAAAGTCTTAAACACAAATATAATTTCTAACAGCTCAAGGTTGTATCTCTAGCATGACACTAGCCCCGCTTAAGTTCCTACCTTAGAAAACTCCAGGCTACCCAAAGAGTTCACTGTTTGTTCTAGCTAACCATAGGCCCCTGACAACCCTTTCTTAGAGCATTTACTGAAAAGGACTTACAATTGTGAATCCTTTCTCTGTTCCTTTGAGATATATGTGTCTCTTACAACTCAGGAGTGTCTTTCTCAAGGACCTGAAAGCCATTTCCTTAAAATATAACCATCAGGAAGGACTAGGCCTCCTAGTCTCTGTGGGAGAATAGAATCCTAACTTTGATCATTGCCCGCCCACAGACCCGGCTGGCCTAGTCAGCATGTATACTGACCAACCCTTTGTAATTTTTCACTGCCCTGACTACTTAAAATGCCCAGTTACCTCTGCACAAATCAAAGTTAAATCACTTCACACTGGACCCTCTTTACTATTGCAATTGCTGGTCGTATATTTCTGATGAAAATCTAGCCTGACCACTTTCACTAGTGTCCAACTTTATCTTTGACACTTGCTCACTATAGCATGCCTAGTCTTTAGCATGGTGCCTGGTACATAGTAGATGCTCAATAAATATTTCCTGTTGAAATACGTTGATTAAAATCATCCACTTGTTTCAGTTATCGATTGTGGAGTAACAAACCATCCCCAAACTTCAGGATTTAAAACAACAACCATCTAATGATGTTCATGGATTGTGTGGGTCAGGAATTTGAAAAGGGCACCTCTCTTCTATGTCCCATGATGTCCTGACCACAGCTGAGATGACTTGAATGGCTAGGGAGGAGCCATTTCTAAGATGGCTTCTTTACTCACCCATCTGATGCCTGCGCTGGCTTGGATGGCTGAAGGTTAGGCTCAGCTGATACTCTTGACTGGGTGTCTACCTGTGGCCTCTCAAGCATCATGGTACCAGGATAGTCATATTTCTTCCCTGGCTGCTCACGTCTCCGAGAACAGTGACCCCATGAACAAGGTGGATGCTTCATGGCCTTTAATATCTAGCCTGAGAAGTCCCAGAGCTTCACTTCTATCATAGTCTATTGGTTGAAGCAGTTATAAGTTGGCCTTGATTCAAGGGGAGGGAGTATCAAAGAATTTGCAGCCTTGTTTTCAAACCACCACACTATAAGAGCCAGATTTGGGGGAAATTCTCTTGCAATTAATCCTCTGGACCAGTGAGAATTAGATTTGGCTGCATAAGATAGAAAGCCCATAGAAACAATGGCTTAAATGAGGTAGAAGTTTATTTTTCTCTCACGTAAAGTCTGGAAGGAGGCTGTCAGGATTGGTTCAGTATCCACAATGTGAGGGAACTGGGCTCCTTCTGCCATGGTGTTTCACCATTCTCAGTGCATAACTTTTACCTCATGACCCAAGGTGGTTGCTTGAGCTTCAGTCTTCATATCTAGCCAGCAGGAAGAAGGGAGGGTAAGGAAGTTTCCTTTCAGGACATTACTCAGAAGCCCCATCTGACACCACCACTTATTGCCCATTGGCAGCACCCTTAGTCATATGGCTGTGTCCAGATGCAAGGGAGGCTGGGAAATCTAGTCTTTATTTGCGGCCCAGAGAAACAAACCAATGGAAAATCAAGCATTCTGTTAAGGAAGAAAAGAATGGGTATTGGCAGATATCCAGCAGTTTCTGACACACCTTTTCATTCCATTCTATTTCCTGTTCTGTCACTAACCAGCCGTCAGCCTGGACAACACTCTTCCTTTGTTCTTGTAACCAGTTCCTCAGGTAATTAAGGAGGAGGGTGCTACAATCTAATAAGGTATCAAGCAGATAAACGTGTCAATGCTCTGGTTTCAGGGAAGAAAACCGAAGCCCTACCCAGTCTGCCTTCTTTTTACTTTCCAGGGTGGTCTCCTGGAGTTTCTGGGGACTTTAAAAACTCCCAGATTAGATTACTACTGACGCCGTTCCAGCAAAGAGACATGAAGAATTCACGTTTGTTGTATTTTGGGAGTAACCTCTCTCTGCCCTTAACCAGGTTGTGCCCTCCATTAGATACCTCCTCGGTGAATTCAAGCCGATGCCTATGCACGTGAGGGTGAGACACAAAGCCTGCCATTAACTGACCACTTATTGTGTGTCTGACAGTGGACCAAGCTCTGAGAACATAAAGTGACCACAGCTCATACTTTTAAGTCCCTACATTCTTTTTGTTACAAGGCCAGGGTTGAGTTAAATACAGACCAATGTACCGAGCGCTGTAACAAAGTATGATGGTGTTACAGGTTGAATTGTACCCCCGCCCCCAAGATATATTCAAGTCCTAATTCTTGGTACCTATGAATGTGACCTTATTTGGAAATAGGTCTTTACAGATGTAATCAAGTTAAGATGAGGTGGGCCAAATACCAATATGACTGGTTTCCTTAGAAGAAGAGTAGAAGGGATACAGATACAGACACACACTAGAAGAATGCCATATGATGGTGGAGGTAGAGGTTGGAGTGAGGCATCTACAAGCCAAGGAGTGCCCAGGATTGCCAGCAACACCAGAAACTCAGAGAAAGGTATGGAACAGACTCTTCCCTGGAGACTTCAGAGAGAACACGGCTTCGCTGACAGGACTGATTAGTTTTGGACTTCTAGCCTCCTGAACTGTGAGGGAATAAATTTCTGTTGTTTTCAGCTACCCAGTTTGTGGTAGTTTGTTATGACAACCCTAGGAAACTAATAGAGATGGTCAGTTTGATGTGTCAACTTGCTAGGCTTTAATCCCCAGTTATTCAATCAAATATTAACCTAGATGTGAAGCTATTTTGTAAATATGATTAAATTTACGACCAGTTGACTTTAAGTGAAGATTATGTAGGTGGGCCTGATTTAATCAGTCGAAAGGCCTTTAACGCTGAATTGAGCTTGCCCTAGAATATAATAAATTCTGCCTGTGGACTGCAGCTTCAGCTCATGCCAGAGAGTTTCAGCCCGCCCTTCTTGATGGCCCGCCCTACAGATTTTGGACTCACTTAACCAACCCCCACAATAGCATAAGCCAGTTCCTTGTAATAAATCACTTAATATAGCTCCTACTAGTGCTGTTTCTCTGGAGGAACCCTGACTAATACACAGAAGGATGATGTAATCTTCTAATACATTTGCCTAAAAGTCTGTGGAGTTGCTGGTCTTCACAGAAGGTATCTTTTGGCAGGGCCTTGAAGGACGGGTAGGGATTCGCCAGGTAGGGAACAGCAAGTGCAAAGGGAACAGCAAGCAGAGGGAACAGCAAGTGCAAAGACCTGGAGTGGTGAAGCCCTACCTCTCTTTCCCCCCAGTGGCTTGAGATAGGCTTTGCAGAATTTGGAGTCACATTTTGAGGTCCTCCCTCTCCAGTCAAGCTGAGGACTTCAGTGCTTGTCCCGGAAGCAGGGGTTCCTCTTTTCTTTCCTTCTTCATTCTGTCTTTTAATGTAGTTTTCATGTCTTGCCTTTTTAATTGAGACATAACTTTCACAAGTCAAGTGCATATGTTTTCAAGAACTTGAATTTTTACATACATATGTATCCATGTGATCCCTGCCAAAATCAAACTATAGAATCAGGGCTGGGATTAGGGTGAGTGAGGTGAGTTGTGCAAACACAGGGTCAGATTCTGCCTTTACTATTTAAAATTTTGATTTTTGTTTTCATGGAGTTTTGCATTTATTTTGATTTTTAAAAATGTTATTTATTTTAACTACTGAGGGTTTTTTTTTTTAGCTCACTTTCAAATTTTGCACCTTGGAGAGAGCCTCATGTCTCATTTTAGTCTAGACCAGTTAAATATTTCCGGCACCCCAGTGGCTCCCTCATTCACTCAATCCCCCAAAAGAAAACCTGGAGCCAAAGCTGGGGATATCTAACAATGGATGGCCTGGGGTGTGTGAGATCATATTATGGTTGTCAGGGCGTGTGTTTTCCTGAGGGGATAGTTCGTTGTTTTGATCAGCTTGTAGGCACCTGAAAACTGAGGGTCAGTAACACAAATATCGACTAGTAGGAACCAGAGGAGGGTTTGTTATTCAAGAGATCCTAACAGTATGTCTTAGTCCGGGTCTGCAGGTCTCCTTGGACAGCCTGGTGTCCATTAGCCTTGCTGTGCCTCAGTCTTGTCATCTGTAAAAGGGAGTTAATAATCCTATACCCCTCTTAGTAGACTGAGTAAGGGTCATAGGAGATAGTAGCAGTAGCAGTAAAATTTGAAGCACCCTCCAGCCGACATTTACTGAGCGCTGACGATATGCCAGGTGTTGAGCTAAAGGTTTTACGCCGTTATCTTTTTAATAATGCATCCAGCCCAACCAGGAAGGCGCAAGTCTCCGCAGGAAGGCGCAAGTCCCACGTGGGGACAAGGTAAAGAACAGCCACCCTCGGCGACGCGGGGGCCGCGGTCCAAAGCGCCGGCTGGGTGGGAAGGGGGCGGTGCGCAGGTGGGGCGGGCCGGAGGCGGGGCGGTGCTGCGGTTCCGGGATCCGGGTCCCGGGCTGCACCGCAGCCTCCGGGCGCGCCTAGCGCTGGCAGCGGCTGGCGGGCGCATGTTGGGGTACGCGGTGCGGCGGCGCTGCCCACGGGGGCTGCGCCGCGGCCGGGAGTCGCTGCTGGTGCTGCTGGCGCTGCTGGCGATGGTCGGGCTGGGCTCGGTACTGCGGGCGCAGCGCGGGGCCAGGGCGGCTGAACCCGAAACCCCGCGCACCAGGCGCTCCGGCCGGCGCGACCCGGTCCTGCCGCGGCCTCCAGTGCCCGAGGACGCTCTGGGAGCGCGGGGAGAGGCGGTGCGACTGCAGCTGGAGGGCGAGGAGCTGCGGCTGCAGGAGGAGAGCTTGCGGCTGCACCAGATCAACATTTACCTTAGCGACCGCATCTCGCTGCACCGCCGCCTGCCGGAGCGCTGGAACCCGCTGTGAGTGCGCAGGTGGCGGGAGGAGACCTGCCCGCCGAGTCCCCCGGGCCTTAGGTTTTGTATCTGTGAAGTGGCGGGTGGAAGTGGGGTTTCCAAATACCTGGGGATCACGCGACTCATTTAGTCTTTCTCCGGAGATGGCAGTGGAGGGGTTCATATGGGGAGAGGGACGCAAGAAAGTTTTAAAAACTGAAAATAGAAAATGTCAGCAATTGACAAATTTGTTCCCAGGTGGTCTCTTGACTCCCTACCCCTTTAGAAGGTCTGTCGTTGGGTCCTGAAAAGTACGGGTTGAGGCTAAGCAGACGGGTTTAAAATGAGACTCCCCCTTTGGGTTCCCTTCTGGGCCCCATCACACCCTCAGTCCAGCTCTGCCCATATCCCCCTGCCTTGGTGAAGCTAAGGACTCCTGGGGTTCCACACAGGCTCCAATCACTTATCTTTGCGCCTGGGCCCATGAATGAACCGGAATGGAGGGTGTCCTGAGCAGGTGAGTGAAAGGTGGCTGAAAGGCCACGTCACAGGCAGCAAAGTCTCCTTCCCTCTCACCTGAGCAGAGGAGGATGGCAGGAAGGAGTGCCGGGTGGGAAGGGCACCTTCTGGCAGTGCTCCAGCCCATCTCACTCCTGTGGGTGGTGCAGGCCCAGAGCCTGTGTGATCAAAGGCCGAATTCCTACTGGAGCTGCTCGCTGGGAGTATTGTGCCCACTGCCTAGGTGAGAAGGGAACAAGCTGGCAGGCCTCCTTCCCTCCTTTCCTCCGTTAGTAGGGATCTTCCAGGTCGCCTCTTGAGCCCCTCCTTAAAGACTGAGGAAAAGAGGGCTCAGAAGGGGCCACAGGAGCCAGCAGGGCAGCCTTGCTGTGTGCACCAGGCACCTGCCACTCCTCCCTGAGCCTTGACAGGTGACAGCTAGAAAATAGTGGAACTTGGGGGGACTGTGACTCTCCTGGCCCCCTTGGCACTGTGCTGACTTCAGGATTTGAAGGACTTGCTCTGTGGGTCCTTGGCCAGAGAGAGCATGAATGCCTAGGAGACCCTACCTCTGCAAAGTTTGGATGGACTTGCACCTCTCTGTTTTGGGGGATCCGCTCTTCCCTAGCCTCATGCTTTTGCCTGATGCATTTTCACTGTTAATCTTTTTGAGAAGTTTGTTTGTTGGGGTGGGTAGCAGTTTCCCCACTTCAGCCAAATGGCGCTGAATGCAGGTTTATGTCCTTGAAACTCCCAAGGGTGCCCACTGAGTCAAGGTCTAGGGGAAGCTTTCAGGTCAGACCCAGGGGTCAAACCCAGCCCATGTGATATAAAATCCTGGCTCTTGCTCATCAGCTCTGTGATTTTAGGCAAGCTATCTAGACTTTCTGAGCCTGTTTCCCTATCTGCAAAACAGGGAATGAGTAGAAATAACACAACCTAGGAATTAATAAAACACCTAACACCTGGGAACACACTGTGTACTCAGTTCTAAACAGTTTTTCCTCCCTTCCCTTTTGCCAACAATATACTCAGAACGTCACTTTTAAGAGTCATCCAGGGATTGGTTGTCAAGTTTTTCTTTTCTGGGCTCCAGCTTCCTTTTTTGTCCCAAGTTGTGAAATCGCTTTGAAACACTGTGGATGACCTGTGGGGCTTATGGTATCCCGTCTCCATGGTGACACAGCTGCCCTGTGTCCTATCAAGATTTGCTTATATATCCTGCTGTGGCATTGACCCTGGGAAGTTAATCCCAACGCAGCTTGATAAGGACTATGAATGCTTCCTGCCTTTAATTCCCGCAGCAAGGCCTGTTGGGTTACTCTTGCTGCTGGAGAGAAAAGTGAGCTTGATCTGTGTTGCTCTCAGTCGGGCCAGGCCTTGAGGCGTAACTTTGGTGTGGCCAGTAGTATCAGGGCCTTTTATGGAGCCTCACTTTTATGATTTTAATAGTTCACAGAGGGCTGAGGATGTAATCAGGGTTTTGGGATTTAGCCTGAGAAACCAGAATGGCAGATTATGAGTTCACAGTTGGGGTGGGAGGGTGTGGGAGGGTTGGTCCGGGGACTCTAATTAAGAAGCGAGGGGTGGTTAAGATCCTTGAATGTCACACACAGGAGGGGAAGGCCCTGAGGCAGCATCCAGGAACCTGAGAGGACAAGCCGAGGTAACAGGCAGATCTGGGCAGAGCTGAAAGAGAATCCAGAACTTGTATCCCCTCTTCTCTTTTGGGGGGAAGGCAATTATGTATCTGTTTTAATTATAAAAACAATACACGTTCACTCTAGAAATTTTAGCAATTACAGAGAAGCAAAAAATAAAACAATAAAAATCACCTATAAACCTACCACCTGGGGGAGAACCACTATTAACATTTTGCTATGTAGCCTAAAATTTTTCCAGGTATAGAAATAGATTTTGAAAGATATTGTCATGCAAGGTCTCAGCTCCCGCTCCCCGCACAAGAACGCAGGATATGGTGAGGCCAAAAAGGAACACCAAGGGAGCCATGGATAGGGGAGTCATTCCACTATATTCTCGCTGGTGGCTGGGTTGGAGACACAGGAAGTAGGATCCACACGATGTGCAACCTGCCGTCTGCTTTTCTCCCAACCAACCCCACTTGCTAGTTGCAATCCGTGTGTGGGGGCAGAGCCCCAGAAAGTAGTTTCCAGGCTCTCGGCCTCACATAGACAGGTGCTGGCTCAGGTAGTAAATGGCCATCAACTGTGATGGGATGGCCATCAGCTGTGGCTAGTTGGCCGTCAGCTGTAACCAGTGAGCCATTGGCCACTAATATAACTGCTGTGGCTACGCTAGCAGAAAGAGAGAGAAGAAGAGGGAAAAGAATGGGGGCTAGCAAGAAGATGGCGGCTAGGCTGGCAAGCGTGGATGGCGGTTTGCGGACAGTGTGGATCCAGCCTCCAGTGAGAGTATAGTGGTATGACTCCCCTACCTATGGCTCCGTGGGTGTTCCTTGTTGGCCTCACCATATCCTGCGTTCTTGTATGGGGAGCGGGAGCAGAGACCCCACCGGACGCCCTGCACGACACCGTGCTTCTCTGCCAACCAAACAACTCCCTTGCCAGCGTAGCCATGGCAGTTGTATTAGTGGCTAATGGCTAACTGGTTACAGCTGATGGCCATCTACCACCCGAGCCAGCACCTTTCCACGTGAGGCCGAGAGCCTGGAAACTGCTCTCTGGGACTCTGTCCCCACAGATATATACATATGGGTGTTTTACATACTGAAACATGAGTATGTACATAAGTCCACACATGTTTTTAACCGAAGTCTTTACATTACAGCAGTTCCTCGAATAATGTCCTTTTTTTAAAATGTCATTTTGTTTTAATGTTGATGAGATGCTGTAGGAACTTAACTCTTGTTTTTACCAATGAGCCTGTGGTAACATTGGTTTTGTTATACGTACTTTTGCTTAAAGTCACAGAACCTATAGATGTGAAATGAGGACTTGCTGTACAGTGGCTAAATCTATTACCATAGGCAGGGAGTTGGGAGCTCTTAAGGGACCATTTGGCTTGGATTTTCCTGGCATCTGCAGGCCTTGGTACCATATCTACTCCAGAGGTCACTTTTAGATAGCGCCAGACTGATAGAGACACTTTGGAGTGTTGGCTCTAATTCCTCCAGACATGGTGTTAGACCCCAGCATGTTTGTGAAAAAAAGTGTGTTTTGCTGAGACTGGCAGGAGGGAGTTGGTTAGTATTTCTCAGCAATCAGACGATGGACATTCCAGAAAATGTGGACGTCCCTCTGAAGGGACGCACAGTTGTTGGGAAGGGCCCCAGAGGCACCCTGCGGAGGGACTGCAATTACATCCATGGAGAACTCAGTCTCTTTGGAAGGAAAAAGAAGAGGCTCCGGGTTAACAAACGGTGGGGAAATAGAAAGGAACTGGCTACTGTTCGCACTCTCTGTGGTCGTGTACAGAACAGCATCAAAGGTGTTACTACATGGGGCTTCCGTTACAAGATGAGGTCTGTGTGTGCTCACTTCCCCATCAACGTCGTTATTCAGGAGAATGACCCTCTTGTTGAAATCTGAAATTTCTTGGGTGAAAAACACGTTCACAGGGTTCGGATGAGGTCAGGTGTTGCTTGTTCAGTATCTCAAGCCCAGAAAGATGAGTTAATTCTTGAAGGAAATGATGTTAAACTTGTATCAAATTCAGCTGCTTTGATTCAACAAGCCACAACAGTTAAGAAAAAGGATATCAGAAAATTTTTGGATGGCATCTATGTTTCTGAAAAAGGAACAGTTCAGCAAGCTGATGAAAGATCTAAGTTGTCCAGCTACAGAAACACCAAGATGTCGAGTGATTCCTCAGACTTCCTTGTGATATTTTAAAGATGCAATAAAAGTCATGTATTGATTTGGAGGGGGGAACAGTATGTTTTGCTGGGGCTGGCAGGAGGGAGTTGGTTAGCATTTCTCTTTTTGTACAAGAGTGTGTAGCCTGCTTGTCTGTTCTGATAACGAGATTATCTTTGGAAAAACATCACACGTGATGTGGATGTTAGATATTTCTTTTGCTTACCCAACAAGACCTCAAACTGCAGGATATTTTATTCTTATTAAACCCACCTTTTGGCTGCAGAGTGACACCCTTTCTTTGAATCAATACTTTAAGCCTAGAACATGTTCAGTTTGGGTTCGTATTTTCATAATACCTTTTTCCATCCTTGTCATGCGGGAGACCCTGCTCGCTGCGCCATTTGTCATGCGGGGAGGCCTGCGGGGTCTCTGCTCCCGCTCCCCACACAAGAACGCAGGATATGGTGAGGCCAAAAAGGAACACCCACGGAGCCATAGGTGGGGGAGTCACACCACTATATTCTCTCTGGCGGCACTATACTCTCACTGGAGGCTGGATCCACACTTGCCAGCCCAGCCACCATCTTCTTGCTAGCCCCCATTCTCTTCTCCTCTGCTAGCATAGCCACACCAGTTATATTAGTGGCCAATGGCTCACTGGTTACAGCTGATGGCCAACTAGCCACAGCTGATGGCCATGCAATCACAGTTGCTGGCCATTTACTACCTGAGCCAGCACCTGTCTATGTGAGGCTGAGAGCCTGGAAACTACTTTCTGGGGCTCTGCCCCCACAATCCTTTTACTTTCACTCTGTCTCCTTATGTTTTATCTGTGTCTCTCAATAGCATGTTGTTAGATTTTGTGTTATTTAAAAAAAAAAAAAAATTCCATACTGACAGTCTTTGACTTTAACTACATAGTTATGTCCATTTGTATTTATTGTGCGTATTAATTCTTTAGGATTTGATTATACCGTCTTATTTTATGCTTTCTATTTGTTATGCTTTTTCTATGTGTTTTACCCTTCTTTTTTTATGCTACTTTTTGAGTTAATGGAGGTTTTACCCCCTTTTCATTCCATTTTTCTCTCTCTACTAATTTGACAGTTATATTATCTACAGATGGTCCACAACTTACAATGGAGTTATATCCCAATTATTGTAAGTTGAAAACATTGTATTTCGAAATATGCTTATAGCTTAGCCTAGCCTACCTTAAACATGCTCAGAACATTTACATTAGGCTACACTTGGGCAAAATCATCTCACTGCTTCCGTCCAGCATCATGAGAGAATATTGTATTGCATATCACTAGCCCAGGAAAAAAATCAGAATTCAAAATTTGAAGTACGGTTTCTACTGAATGCTTATTACTTTCTCACCATGATAGAACTGAAAAATCATAAGTTGAACTGGTAAGTTGGGACTTAAGTTGGGGACTATCTATGTTTCTAATCTTTTGTGGTAAGTTTGAGAGCACATATTTAAATCAACAAGGTCTAAAGTTAATCAGTAATTATGGGTCTTAGAATGCTTTAACATTAATCACCTTCTTCCCAATTTGTATGCCATTTTACTCCAGTCTTTTAATTCTGTATTGCTTTTTTTACCAACACATTTGAAAAATGCAATATTTGTTTGTTTGCATTTAACCACAAATGTCCCATTTTTTTCTGCCCATCATTTTTTTCTAAATGGTGGTCTTTGGATCTTAAAGACTTTTCTAAGGTTCTTTTTCTGCTTCCTGAGATTTACCATGCACTAACTACTGTGGTGAAGGTTATTGTTGTAAATTTTCAGTGTAATTTATCAGAAAATGTTTTTATTTTGCTCTTGTTCTTGGAAGATAGTTTTGTTGGGTATATGATTCTAGGTTAATAGTTTGGCATTTGAACATGATATTCCATTGTCCACTGGCTTGCACCATTGCTGTGAGATGTCTATGCTATAGAGTTAAATTTGCTTCTCCTTCTGTTTCTTTGCCATTCATTTGAGGTCCTCTGTTATTTATTTAAGCGTATTCAGCATACTTATTTTAGGCTCTGTGTCTGATAACTCTAATATCTAGATTCATATTTTCTGGACTCTGAGGATATCTTTTCCTTTTCTGTAAGCTAAGACATACATTTAAAAGATTTTTTTTTTTTTTTTTTTTTTTTTTTTTTTTTGGAGAGGTAGAAGAGCAAAGATTTTTATTAAAGTGAAAGTACAGCTCTCTTACTAGAGGGGGTACCCAAAACTGGGATACCCCTAAGAGATTTTTTAAAAGTATTTTATCAATAATTTTTTGATTGTCCTATACCAGGATGGTTTCCCCAGACATTTTAATTTTCCATGTTGCCAGAAGTGGAAGTCCTATATTCACTTAAAAAATAGTTATTTTCTCTATTAGTCAGGGTTCTTTTGGTTGAAAGTGACTGAAAACCCAAGGCAAACTGATTTAAATATAAAAGAAAGCATATTGACGTCTATCACAGAAAAGTCTGCGGTGAGAACTGTGTCCAGATCGTTCTGGGCTGTGGATTCAGAGAATAAACTGATGTCATCAGGAAAATGTTGATTTTTCAGGCCTGGGGCATGTGACCTTCCCAGTGGGGGGAGTGTACATGTGTAAGTATACACTTGTGTATATACACATGTGTATGTATGTGTATGTGTGTGTATATATATGTGTGTGTGTTTTTAGCCCTGCCAAAACCACACAAATTGAGAGTCCGGGAGGCGTGGTTCCTGAAAGAATTAAAAGTGTGTAAGGAGAAGAAAGGGGAAAGGAATCTGGGGAAGGTAAAACATACCCATGGATGTTAGGACCTCCCTGGCCTGTTCTACAAAGGATGTGAATTTTCACTTTTTAAAGACATTTTTGTGATCACCTGAATGCAAAGGTAAAAGAAGACCAGAGGCATTTATCACACCCATTCATTCGTATCCAGCTGCTACATAGACGCTCATATGCAGATACTACCTAGACGTGTGCTGTGCTGATGGAGATTAGGGTAGTCCCCCCTCAGTAAGATTGTTGTGAAGGTCAAATGGAACAATGCATGTAAAATGCTTAGCACACTGCCTATCGTGTAGTAAGCACTCAATACACATTACTGTTATTACCAGATACAGTACAAGGCATGCCGAAAATCCAGAGCAAAACACCATTCAGCCCCTGCCTTCACAAAGCACATGGATTATACCAGAAAGTTAGGGAAATTCTCTGATTTAGCAGAGACTTTGGCTCTGAGCTTCCCTTTATCCCCTAGGCAGAAGTGGAACCCCGAGTAATGCATAGCGGTCCTTGTCTGATTGAAGGATGCACAGTCAGGAAAAGGGTAAAGTATTTTTCCTGAAAGCAAGCTTAGAGACATTCCAGAAGCATACATTGAATGTCATGAAGGAGAATGCCTTTAAGGGATGTTTTAAAGAAAGAAACGCTATCAGGCCAAGAAAAAGAGGCCAGAATATTAAATTATTGTTTGATGAAGGCATTTGTTATGGGGAGCTAAAGAAATATGACCCAGCTTTTAAAAAGAATCTTTCTTTGTGATTATAAAAATAATGCAGGTTTATTGTAGAACAATTTTAGAATGCAGAAGAATATGAATAATTAAGAATCAGTGTTTATCTCCCTACTCAGAGATCCCCATTGTTAACATTTTGGCATATTTCTTTCTATTGTTTATTGTTTATGAGCGTGCACACACACGTTGTGTATAGACTTGGTATAATGCTGTATAGATTTTCATCCTCTTTTTTTGATTTAACATTATACTGTGGTCATTCTCTTTTATGGTTACATATCCTCTGAAAATGTGTTTTTGGGTGGCCATGGGGCTTTTCTTCATGTGGTCCTGCTGCACTTTATTGAAATATTTGTTTTTGACGTTGAAATTGTGTACAGCTTTTTGCTATTATAAGTAATGTTACCAGGAGAGGTTTTTATGGCAAGCCTCCTTCAGGGTATTTCTGACTATTTCCTTAGGTGAGAAGTTCTTAGATGTATTGATATGAGAGCAAAGAGAAGAGGAACATTGTAAAGCTCTGAGTATATGTTACCAAAGGGGTACCCGGTGTTCTTGTGGTTTAAGGGGGCACAAATAGAGAGCCCACCTAGACATTTGGGAACAGTGGTCTCGGGCTTTGGGTTGTCCCAGAGTAGTGAAAACACATAAACAAAAATACTGAGGAGGGGCTGACATACGGTCCCAACTCGATTTGGTCGAGGAAAGCTTTTTCTGCCCTCCTACTTGTTCTCATCATAAGAAGAAATAAATTTTAATCCAAAACAGTGGGGATGTGATTTCACACTAAAGGACAGTTCTTTAAGTCGAATAAACTTCATTTTTGAAAACCTAACTTCATCATCCTTATTTTCACTCATTTCTCTTTGGATCTGTATGTTTGAAACTGAATTTTACCTTTAACTTTCTTTTAAAGATTAAAAAAAATATATATTTTTAGGTTTTACAAAAACGCATTTTTTTTCATGTAGTATAAGCAATTAATTCTTTCTGATGCTTGTAGTGGGCTATGTACTTTTCTCTGCACCCCATCTAGTTTTCAGGGCCTTATGAAATCCAGACACTTATTAATAATTTTACGCATGTGTATGTTTTTCATTTGCTATAACATATTTGGAGGAGGGCAGCTGCTTTGGTGAAAGAAGAAAAGAATGAGATAGGAGAAGGCCTTTGTCAGGGTCTCTAAGATTTGGTACATATCTATGGATCAGAATCAGCTTGGTATTGGGGTACACCCCTTGCAACATTAAATTTTTTTTCTTCTTTTTGCATTAGACTTTTAATTTTGAAAAATTCAAACCTAGAAGAAATTTGCAAGAATAGCAAACACATTCCTATATATCCTTTACCTAGGTCTACTCATGACATATGTTCTTCCTATATGAATACTGTAGTAATACACACATTCAAGAGTATGTTACAAATAATAGTTTTTTATTCTTTGTTACGCCCGTATGTATTTTCGAAGAATAAGGATATTATGTCATGATACCGTGATGCAATTATCAAACCTCAGGAAATTTATACAATATTGGATATTTCCAACTATCCCAACTTTTTTCTTCCTGATCTGGTATCTAATCAAGAATCAAGTATGACATTTAGTTGTCATGTCTCTTTAGTCTCCTGTCTGAAACAGTTCCCCAGCCTTTCATTGTCTCCCGAGACACTGACGTTTTTAAGAGTACAGGCTTGTTGGTTTATAAAATGTCTCTTAGTTTGGGCCTGAGTTTCCTGGTGATTTATTTCAGTGTATGTATTACCACAAAACTTTGTGACTTAAAACAACGATAAACATTTGTTATTTCACATCATTTCTGTGGGTCAGGAATTTGGGTATGGCTTAGCTGGTGGGTCTGGCTTGGGGGTCTGTCATGAGATCACAGTCAAAATGCCACTGAGGGGCTTTCATCATCTCAAGGCTTGCTTGGGGCTGGAGGGTCTGCTTTGAAGAAGGCACATCCCATGCTGGAAAGTTTGTGCTGGCTGTTGGTCAGACGCCTCAGTTCTGCCTCTCATTAGGCCACTTGACTATCCTCACTGCAGGGCGGCTGGGCTTGTCCAGACGGATGGTCCATGGGAGGGAAAAAAGAGAAAACCTCAGTGTCTCATGACCTGGTCTTAGAAATCACATACTGTCTCTTCTGCTGCATTCTGTTCGTGTGTGGTGGTTTTAAAACATACCCAACTTTTTGATATCCTTCCCTTCAAAAGACAGAGCCTATTTCTCTTCCCCTGGTGTGTAGGCTGGACTCCTCTCTGTGGAGGACAGTCCTAAGTCCCTGCCTCCGTGAATTGGAAGCTCATGGCATCCAAGGCTCAGGTCCCACTGACAGGCAGGTGGGGCTGCCCTGTTGCTTCAGGACACCAGTGCTGGCATGCTTCCAGCCTTGTCTGATTTTTCCTCAGGTGCTCAGAGCTGGGCCTCTGCATGCAGCAAGGAGAGAATGTAAAGGCAGCTGTGAAGAGCAAGCCCCTCTATCAGAGACTCTTAGATCAGGGGGGTCCAAACTGCGGCCCGCGGGCCAACTGCGGCCCGCAATCCATTTTTAATTGGCCCGTAACAAATTCCAAAAATATATTTAGTTTACTTAAATAAACCAGGTGAGGCAATATGTACTTCACCTTGAGTGAGTGGCCCGGCTGTTTGTGTATTTGACCACATATGGCCCTTGGTAAAAAACGTTGAATAAAGTTTGGACACCCCTGTCTTAGATAAACCAGTTCATGTGGAAAAGCCACCCCAGTGACAGCAGAGCCTGGGCTGCTGCAGAAGCTGTCCCGGCATTTAGGAAAAGGGACATGGAGCTCCTTGGAAGACCCTGAGAGGGAGGAGAGAAAAAATTGCCCATGTCAGGTAGGAGGGAGGGCTAGGCGGGGAGATGTGATTGTAAGGATTTATTTAGATTCTAATGGCCCACCTGAGCCTCCTGGTGGGTAAAAGGAGCAAGATAACAAGACCCGTGGCAAGCTCCCTGGCACAAGTTTCTCCGCCACGCACACACGTACACGCTCACAGGCCCTCTGAACTGCCCAAGTTACTCCACCTCTCTGAGCCTTATCTTCAAAATGGAAACAATAAATACTAACATAGGAAGTGGTTGTGAGAGTTAAATAAAGTGCCCCATTTCATTGATTCTAAGGCACTTTTTGACAAAAATATTTAAACATTTCTAAAGTTAGGATGTATCTTAAAATCAGTGTTTTCTATGGTTATTTGTCTGTCTTACTGGTTCAGGAAAGAATGGTATATCTTCCAACCGTTAGGCTCTTAACTTTCATTGTAGACCAGGGATATGATGGCACTAAGGAATTGCTTAGTTTTTAAGGTGTTACAATGATATTGCATTTATTATAAAACAAGAATCCTTATCTCTGAGAGATATGTATTGAAATATTTATGGACACTGTGATATGCTGAATTTTCCTTAAAAATAATCTGCGATGGGGAAGTGGGTGAGGACATAGTTGAATCAAGATCGACCAGGTGTTGAGAATTGTTGAAGTCAGGTGAAAGGTACACAGGAGTTTCTTACAGTATTCTCTCCATTTTTAACATGTTTGAAATTTTTTATAATAAGATAAAAGGAAAAAAACTACAAAACAATAAGTTGTATACACAAGAGGCCCTTCCTTGGCTTTTTGTGGGATTCGGTCCCTCATTATTCGGGTCTCATCCTAAATGTCACCTCCTCTGAGAAGCCCTACCTGATGACCTGCTCTGTGGTTGCTCCCCATCTCTCTCCCCACTCCCCTTTATAGTTGCTGTTTCGTCACCCTCATTTTGTTTGTAGTAGAATCCCTTTCTAAAATTATTGATGTTTTCTTACTTGATTATTATCCCCCTGAATGTAAGCTCTGTGGGAGCAGAGGTTTTGCCTATCTGGCCTGTCGTAGGCCATCAGAAAATATTTGGTGACTGACTGGTAATGGCCCAGGGGTATGGTGCCTGGCATATGGCAGGTAGTTAGGAGATGTCAGTTTCACCCTTTGTCCTGCTTGGTTCTCCATCTCTTGGGTCTGCCACTCATGTTGTCTGGAAGGCCTCCCCTTTCCGCCTGTAGCGTAGCTGGTCTTCAGCATTTATCCTCTTCTTGAATTTCCAAACCCAGCATTCAAACCCTGGTCCTTCTGGTATTCCTTTTATTGGGTGTCATTTTAGAATCTTTCTTAGAATCTGTTGGGATTTACAGTGGAACATGGGAGCGGGGCACTAGAAGACCCCATCATATTATTTCCCATTCCCATAGATACTGCTGGGATGAAGTGTAGGGAAGATGCTGGGAGAAGGTAGGGAGAGACTCAAGTGGGGCGTGAGTAACCAGACCACGTGAATGACAAGTGCTGAAATGGAGGCCTGGACGAAGTGCTGGAGGAGAATCGAGGAGTCAGGGAGCCACTGCCCCAGGCGTGGTCCCAGAGCCTTCCCTGAGGAGGATAGAGTTGAGTTGTTCTTGAAAGAGGACAGACAGCTTGCCACGTAAAGGGGAAAGGAAGGGCATTCCAGGCAGAGGGCACAATCTGAGCAAAGGCCTGGCAGTGGGATTGGAAAGGAGTGGACAGATGGGAGAGCTGTTGGGCAGGGAGAAGTAACAATCTCCCTCCCTTCTGATTCTGCTTAGTTTGTATGTTGCTCAAATCTGAAAATTGCTTTAAAGCTTAAAACCCGTATTCTCCAGTTCAAGTTTATTGGATGTCATTTTAGAGCCTTTCTTGGGATGTGCTGGGGTTCCTGGTGGAACATGGGGGGCTCTGGAAGATCCCAGCAGATTATTTCCCATTCCCCTCAAGACTGTGACCTATGTCCCCTTCATTGCTCCATCCCCAGCACCGGTGTGGGCTGGGTACGTACAATCAGCAGTGAGTTCTTGATGCCTGAAGTTGTGTGTTATATTTGCAGGTGCAAAGAGAAGAAATACGAGTATGATCATTTGCCCACAACTTCCGTTGTCATAGCATTTTATAATGAAGCCTGGTCAACTCTTCTTCGAACAGTTTACAGTGTCCTCGAGACGTCCCCAGACATTCTTCTAGAAGAAGTTATCCTTGTAGATGATTACAGCGATAGAGGTAAACCCCCGACAAGGGCTCTTGGAGGATTTCCATGGCAGTGCCTGGGAGGTGAGAGTGTGACATGGGACACGTAGAATAGGCCTGGTAAGGACCAGCTTCCTGTGTCCCCCTGTGTTCAGCCCTTCCCTAGGAGGAAGGGGCACAGCTACGATGACAGGGCACTACCACACAGTGCTACTGGAAACAGAGGAGAGGGACTCACTCTGCCTGGGTGCTCAGGACGGGGTGGTCGATCTTAGTCCTGAAGGTTGAGTAGTGTGGGCAGCAAAGGAGGAGCGAGGGCGTTTCAAGGTGGAGGGCACAGATGTGGAAAGGCTTGGCGGTGCAATGCTGCGTGGGTTGTGTAGGATCTGCCAGTAGTTCAGGAAGGATGGAGGGCCCACCAGTGCTTTGGGGAAGGGTGCAGGAGGCCAAGGAGCTTGGACTTTGTCCTAAGGACAGGGAGAGCCAAGGCAGGGTTTTAAGCAAGAGAGCAGTTTGGGGGATCCCTCTAGGCTGGAGTGTGGAGAATGGCATATGAAGGAGCTTGGTGGGGGCACCAGGGGGCTGTACAGGTGATCGAAGTGAGAGATTGAGGCTTAGAGTCAGGTGATAGCAGAGGAGAGGGGAGGGAGGTGGCCTGGAGGTTGGCTGAAGGGTACAGTGGACCCTCGGGCTTCTGGCTTGGGTCTCTGGATGAATGGTGGTGCCGTCCCCAGAGCTACAGGGCAGGAGGAACAGATCTGGGAGAGGAAGGGGAAGGTGATTGGTTTGGGACATGTTGAGTTTGAGATGAGATCAAAAGAGCCCAAATAGGAGAAGAACGGAAGCTCAGGAGATGTGTTCCATTGAAAAGGTAGTCAGCTCCCTGCAGGCCTTGGGGACCAGCAGTTCACATGCAGTCCCGGGCTGGCTCTTTATTATTCAGTGGACAATTGTTGAGTTTCTACTGTGCTTAGGGCACTGTTCTAGGCCCTGGGGATTCTGGGGGGGGGGGGGGGGAACAGGACAAGTCCCTGCTCATTTGTCTTCTCCGAGCCTCAGTATCTCATCTGTGAATGGGTTTATCACACCTGTGTCAGAGAGTTGTGTGGAATAAGTGAGAGCATGTCTACAACAGAGCTTCATGTCAGCCAGCACGTAGTAGGCACTTGTCTCCATTTCCTTGTGTCATTTCCTCCAGGGTTTTAAATCGGTGTGTGTGGGCAGCGGTTCTGGTTCACAATGCACAGGCTTCATTCCCAGCTCAACCCTTCATAGCTGTACAGCCTTGAGCAAGGAGCATAACCAGTTTCAACCTCAGCGTCAGCCCTTGTTTTATAACATGTTAATATTATTTATGAACATAGATAAATGGCATAATAATGGTTCCTACCTTGTAGGGTCGTCGTAAGGATTAAATAAAATAAAGCAAGGTCAGTGCCTGGCATATTGTTAGCGCTGGTTAAATAACGTCTCTTTTTATGAAATATCAAAAAAAACTACAAGGTGCTGAAAATATTTCAGAAATGCCTTCGTTCAGAAGCAAATATCAGATTTAAAATTTGATCTTCAGGGGATTAAATAGGATTTCTGAGATTCCGTGGCTGGCAGGAACACCATACGAGCCCCTTCCAGCACCCGTCAGTTCCCTCATAAACGCACGGTGGGGCCAGGGTTTCTCCTCCCCATCTTGGTAACCTGGAAAGCAGGTGAGATGTCCCGCTCGACCTATCATGGAGGTAAGAGCCCTGCCTGCCTCCTCCTGCCCCTTCTGCAGTGTCAGTCTGAGCTCCGTGGAGGGGTGTCAGCCCTCCCAGGGTGTGGGGAGACAGCTCAGGCAGACAGAAGATGAACACTCACCAAACCCATAATGAGTGCAGGGAGGCTCCACGTGCGCTTTCCCGTGCGTTCCCTGGGCACTGCAGTAGTCACCTTTGCTTGGGAGGTCACCTCCCTTGTTATCGCCATCAGCTTATTTGCAGTTATATTTAGAATTAAAAACAGCCAACTGATGAGTGTTTTCTTTTTCTGTTTTTTTTTTTTTTTTTTTGAGTGGCAAGAATATTTAGGGAAACATTTTCACAAACTATATGAAGCAACCTGGAACATTTTGTAAAAGTTTCCTCTTCACTGATGATTGAGGACTTTGAAGCAAAACTCACATTGATGTGGGGAGATTCTCTCATTTTTATTTTGCCTGGGGGGGTGTCTACTGGTCTCCACCTTAGGGCCTCTAGTCCTGGAACCTGTGTGTGGAGGGGGCGTCCTGGGGCCAGTCCTAGCTGTGGGCACACCCTTTCAACTTATAAGGACTTACTTTCTCTTCTGCAACATGGGATGGGCACATCCTCTTGACAAATTGGATTTGTTTAAGAAGGATGAGAAATTGTACTAGAAAACGCTGGAAGGTAGTGTTAAATCTGTGGATTCAAGCCAAAGTCCCTGCATTTAAATCATGGGTCCTCAGCTCACTTGCTCTGTGACCTTGACCTTGTCAAGTTACTTAGCCTCTCTGGCCTCAGTGTTCTCATCTATAAAATGAGGATAATAGTAGTACCTACCTTCTAGGACTGTTATAAGACGCAATTGAGTTATATATAAGTCACTTAGACAGCAATGAGCACAGTAGGCCCTCTCATTTGAGCTGCCATTATCGTTACTACTGTTACTCTTTTAATGGAGATGTGCTCCTCAGAAAAATTATGTTACCATCACTGTATTATAAAAAAAATCCGTTAACATAATTCCTTATAAATGAAAAGTTTATAGCGTATTACATGATTAATTCACATAAATTAACAAAATTTATATTAAAACAATTTTTCAGAAAAATTGTAGGTGAGTGGTTCTTGTGCTTTTTGTTTTTAAATGTTCACAAATTAAGGAATAATGTATTTGGGGGGTATACTAGCTTTATTGAGATATATCCACATACCACACCACCCATTTCAAGCATACAATGCAAGGTGTGTGTGTTTTGATGGGCAGCCTTTGGTGGTCGTGGAATTGCGCCACCCCCGCCTCCCCCAGCCTTCTGGTTGTTCCAGCCTTGGTTCTGGGTGAGGTGAGAACGTCCCACGTGGCAGGGCAAAGGAGGCTCGTGTCTATTTAGCTTTCTTTCTGGGGTCAGGAGGCTCTGGAAGGACCTGGCGTGGGCTGTGCAGTGGTGACCCCATTGTCCCGCTTGCCTCCCTAGAGCACCTGAAGGAACGACTGGCCAATGAGTTGTCGGGGCTGCCCAAGGTGCGCCTGATCCGTGCCAACAAGAGGGAGGGCCTGGTGCGTGCCCGGCTGCTGGGGGCTTCCGCGGCGAAGGGTGATGTGCTGACCTTCCTGGACTGCCACTGTGAGTGCCACGAGGGCTGGCTGGAGCCACTGCTGCAGAGGTGCGTGAGCCGTCCACATGAGGAGGGTCCCAACACTGCACAGAAGCACAAACAAACTGATCACCGCCGTGTGAAAGGTCTGGGACGCCTGGGTTCACGTGCTCCTTGGGCGAATCCCTTGTCACTGGGTGTGATAACAGCCCCTACCTCTCATTGGACTATGGAGGCTATTAAATGATTTCATACACATACAGGTCTTAGAATGTGCCAGTATGTAGAAGGTCCTATATGAGTGTTTGCTTTTATTACTACTTGTTATACACGTTTATTGTAGAATACTTAGGAAGAAAAATGTCAGTTGAATAGAATGATGCTTCTACAGAGTACAAGTACATCTTGGTGTATTTCCTTCAAGCAGGGCTGACTTATCTGTTCTGCCCACTACCTACAATGCCTAGGGCCCATGAAACTTCAAAGGACCCGCAAACATGTTTTTATGTTAATTTCCTTTAAAATCAGAAGGAAGGAATGAATACCATAATAATGAATCTAACCTGGATTGTGTTTGTCTTTATGCCAATAGAGCCATAAAATATAGTTTTATATACACAGGGGATGCCAGAAAAATGTATACACATTTTAAGAAAGGAACACTGTATTAAAATTGTAATACTCAATATATACCGGTAACAAAAGAGAATACAAGTCACATCTGACTTCTGCAATTACAAGAGGTGCTCAAAGTGGTTATCTTCACCATCCAGACACTTCTGATTATGGCGAACTACTGCTTGCGATACGACCAAAGTGTCCACTTGTATACATTTTCTTGGGACCCCCCAGTGTGTGTGTGTGTGTGTGTGTGTATAAACACACACACACACATATATATATATACACACACACACATAAAATTAGGTCATGAAAAGTCCTAGTGTGGCCCTGTCTTCAAGGCCACTTTCTCTGCTCGGTTGCCAGTTGTCGGTCAGCCTGACTCACAGCAGCTCATGGCAGCTCCTGAGGAGCACAGTGCTCCAACCACCTGAGCCACCGGGCCGGCCCCACTGCTTTATTCTAAAAATACTTACAGCTCAAGTTTGGCTGATCTGTTTCTTCACACCATTGTTTTGTGTGACTCTTATGATTTTTAGGTGTCAAATTCCAGATAAAAGCCCCCAAAACATAACCCAGAGAAATGTAGTGTTTACACATGGTCCAGTCTCAGTTCATCTTTCCTGGTGTGCTGTCAAATGCAAAAAAAACAAACAAACAAAAAAAACCCTACAATTTGGAAGCATGCTGAAGGATGGTTGAGCTCGTAATAATGATTGTGGAGAGAATACCTGAGGCTACACACAGGCTGATACCTGCAACAGAAAATTATAGCATTTCCCACTATATGTAATATTTGACAGTAATAAAGATTAAAGGAAAAGAATAGCAATAGTTCCAGGTTCTCTGCCAGACATCTTACAAACATTCCCAGCGAGTCCTCACATTAACCCTATGAGTAGGTATGGTTCCAGTGTTAACCATGCGGCAACAGGCCCTGAGAGGTTAGGTGACTCAGCTAATGTCACACAGCAAATAAGGGGCAGGATTAGAATTTATATTCCAACTCCAAAGCCACCCTTTGGTTTGGGTGCATCCCTGTGCAGGGAAATTAATTATTTCTTTTCTCTTTATGATTCATTGTGATTAAATGAAGGAACCTTTTGCAGTCTTGAGAAATTGAAAATGTACTTCTGTTTTAACAGTTACCTTTGATTTTTACATGTCTTGACTTTCATAGGGGGAGTCACATTTAGCTGGAATATCCGTAGATAGCATCAGAATATTAAAGCTGTGGGATGTTTTATATTACGGCCGGGATCCTTGCTCCCCACCGTCCCCCAAGCACTCCCCACAATAGTCACGTGCCCGACGTGGCTGCAGATAAGCAGGCCTTTCTCCTTCCTTGTGGAAGCGTGAGGAGAGCTCATTCTCCTGTGTCCTCACTGCCCTCCTGCACCGTCCACATGGAGAGATGGGGTGTTCTGGGTGTTTGCAGGATCCATGAAGAGGAGTCTGCAGTGGTGTGCCCTGTGATCGATGTGATCGACTGGAACACCTTTGAGTACCTGGGGAACGCTGGGGAGCCCCAGATCGGCGGTTTCGACTGGAGGCTGGTGTTCACGTGGCACATGGTGCCCCAGAGGGAGCGGATGCGGATGCGGTCCCCTGTCGATGTCATCAGGTCAGGGGTCGACTTCTTTGAGCGAGCCTCACTGCATCTGGCCCACATGTCAGTGAAGGCCCTTGGGAGGGATGCTTAGCTATTGACCCCTCCCACTTCCTCCAGAGCATTTGTTTATTTTTATTAAAAATCTTTGCTATTGGTATATACACACGCACATACATATTTTGGATTTCATATTGGTGTGTGTGTGTGTGTATATATATATATATATATATATATTTTTTTAAGAATTATGGTAAAATGCATAACCCAAAACTTACCATTGTAGCCATTTCTAAGTGTACAACTCAGTGCTGTCAAGCACGTTCACAATATTGGGCAACCATTCCCTCTGCATTTTTCCAGAACATTTTCATCATCCTGTGCAGAAACTCCATCCCCGTTAAGCAATGACTCACCTCCCTCCCCTCCTCCAAATCCTGGTAACTTCTCTTCTGCTCTCTGTCTGTGAATTCCCCTGTTCTAGGCTCCTCGTATAAGTGGAATCACACAATATTTGTCCTTTTGTGTCTGGCTTCTTTCACTTAACATGTTTGCCAGTTTCCTCTAGAACTTCATTCCTTTTTGTGACTGAACAGTATTCCATTGTATATACAGCCACGTTTTGTTTGCCCATTCACCTGTTGAGGGATGCTTGGGTTGTTCCCACCGTTTGGTTATTGTAAATAATGCTGCTGTGAACATTGGCGTGTTAGTATCTGTTTGAGTCCCTGTTTTCAGTTCTTTGGGGCACATACCTGGGCGTGGAATTGCTGGGTCGTAGGGTAAATGCACATATAACATTTTGAGGACACACTGTTAGGCACATTTTGAACTGGCGGGAGGGGGTGGGGGATTTGGGAGGTGAGTGGACCTGGGAGTGGCAGAGTCACCTTTGTCCAGTGGGTGAGCCAGGGTCTGAGTAGAGCAGGCTCAAGGGGGGTTTAATTGCTCTCATTCTTGAGGTGTTGAAATAATAGTTTGGCTTCTTTCCCCCCTTCCAAGTCCAGGACCAGTTGGGAGACAGATGTAGGAGTCAGGCAGATGAAGATCAGACTTCAGCTTTGTCGCTGGTATATTGAGCCAGAGATGGTATCTCAGATCTGCAACCCATGTTTGGCAGTTGGGCTTCTGAATCCTTCCACCTGAGCCCCGACCTTGAGGTGACCCACTGCTGGCTGGAGTAGGACGAGTGTGGAGACAGTATCGAGAGATGGGGCTGGAGAGAGAAATGGGGCCACGTCATGTTCAGCCTTGAAGGCCAAGGAAAAGGGTTGGACGTCACCCCGAGAGGCTAGAAGCCACGAAGGGATTTTAGCTGGAAGTGATCTTTGCCTGTTGAATTCTTTAAAGATCACGCTGATGCCAGGTGGTGGGGGACCTGGAGAGGACAGGGCTGCAGGCAGGGACATCATTAGGAGGCCTTGCAGTCTTCCAGGGCAGGAGAAGATGGAGGGAGTGATAGACTCCAGAGATGTTGCATGGAAGAATTGGGAGAAATTGGATGGGAACGGGGAAGGGAGGACTCAAAGATGACTCCCAGGTTTCTGTAGGGGCTCTTAGGGGGCACCCTGCCCAGCCTCTCGCTGAGCAGGTTTGGAAACTGAGGGCCAGAGTGAGAAGGATCTTGTCCAGGGTCACACCGCCCTCGTACACTTGTGTAAGGACATTGTAGGCAGCTATCCTCCCCCTCCCGTAATATCCCTGGGCCTCAGTTTCCTCACCTGTGAAATAGGTACGAGCATATCCACTCTGCCTATTTCCTAGACTTTTCGCATGAACACACGTGAAAGTGCTTTATAATCTAGAACCTTCCCTTCCACAAGGAATCTGGCTGTCTTTTTCTCAGGCTGAGAGATTGGAGTGCAAGGAAAGCCAGCGCTTTGTCAAGGCCCAGATGTGCTGCTGGAGGATCTAAAAATGTTTAACTTGGACTCTTCCTGTTATATATTTCCCCATTTCCATATTTATTCTTTCCTGTGTTGACCTTACAGCCTTCTGCTGTGGTAGGATGGAAGCCTTGGGCTGTTTATGAAACCAGTGCTGGTTTGTAGAGGAAGCTGGTAGGGAGAAAACAGGGCTGGCTGAGGAAGCAGGCCAAAGCTGGTGTCTGGGTCCTGGAGGGGAGACCACTCAATCTGGAGAGGAACAGCCTTGGGGGGGTGGGGGGGGGGGAGCTTTAAAATGTCACTTGCCTATTATGATCTTCTATTCACTGGCCTCTAGAGGGCATCTGTGAGTGCCTGCACAGTGACTGTGGGACCAAGGCCACCACAGCCTGGCGCCTGCCATTCTCCTGGGGACCATGGTCTCTCTCTTCGTCTCTCCTGGTTGTCTATGCTTCTAAAAGCACAGGGTTTCTCTCGCCCTTAGGCCTTTGCTCATGCTGGTGCCTTCTGGGAGAGTCATTCCATTCCTTTTCTTGGCTACCTCCCCTTTGTTCTTCAGACCCTGCCTCTTCCAGGAAACTGAGCTCGCCTTGTCCGCCATGCCCTCTTCTGTGTTCCCACATGGCTCGGGGTGACCTTAGTTAACACATTTATCGTACACAGAGTTCTGTCCTTGCCTGTTGAGATGTCTGTGCCCTGCCCCAGGACAGGGACCGTGGGGGTACATTGGTGCCTCCAGGCCCAGCGTAGCACCAGGCAGAGCATGAGCTCAGGGCACCCTTAGAGATGGACGACTGGACTGAAGGGCTTGTGATGGGAAGGTAGTTCAACTAACTGTGATGGTTTCCTGCTGCTTGCATTGCAATGTGGATCTCACACTCTTCTAGGTCTCCAACAATGGCTGGTGGGCTGTTTGCTGTGAGTAAGAAATACTTTGAATATCTGGGGTCTTATGACACAGGAATGGAAGTCTGGGGTGGAGAAAACCTTGAATTCTCCTTTAGGGTAAGTATTCCAGTCTTCTCTTTGGACTCATTGTTAACCCGTTCTCTCTCTCTCCCTCTCTCCTCTCTCCCCTCTTCTCCCTGTCCCTCCCCCCCACCTCTCTCTTTGGGAATGGCAGGATTTTATGAGAGCCTGGTAGACTTTTCCTCCATATTGGCAGTTTATCCAGCGATCCTGAAAGATGAAAATGGCACATGCATCCTATAAACATGCTTGCCTTCTTGTTTGAATTTTTAAAAAATATATACTTTTTAATAGATTTGGGACAGGAAAGGGCCTTTGCAGTCACCTAGTTCTTTTCTGTCCCTATAGGGGGCAGGAACTGAAGCTCAGCAAAGGGAAATGACTTGCTCATGGAGTGAGTGGCAGAGACTAGGCTAAAACTCGGGCCCCTTCCTCCTGGTCCCATCGTTTTGGAGACTTGATTTACTTAACTATTTATGAAGTGGCCTCTTTATTGAGCACAGTGACTTTCAAACTTTGACACAGAATTGTTAGGGAAACGTGTTTAAAACGCAGATTTATGGGAACAGTCTCCAGAAGGTCAGATTTGATGAATTTATGGTAGGGACCAGGAATCTGCCTATTGTCATGAGCCCACCTCCCAATTCTGCTGTACGTGACCCACAGATGCTACTCCTTTGAGAAACCCCAAGCATGTCAGTGGATTTTCCAGTTAACCAAACCTTGCACTTTAAGTATCAAAACCTGTGTCCATGTTCGTGCTTTTCAATGGAAAATTTTAATGATATTTTATATGGTTTCCTGCTTGAAAAGTTATTTAATAAACAAGAATCGGGCCTTCCACTAAGGACTCATGCCCCTATCATAAGCACCAGATGCTATCCTTGCTCATATTTCCTGTGGACAGTGGAGAGTCCATGGCCATTTGCCCCGGCATGAAATGGTCCCAGATGACTCAGCCCGTTGAGTTTTAGGGTGTGCTTTTAATGGTCTTTCTGCCTTTTCCCTAGGTGTCAGGCTGCTCTGCCTGCCTCTAGAAGCTCTTCCTTTCCTCCTTCCAAACCTCTCTTCTTACTTGCTGCTTTCCTACCTTCTGTGGTTAGGAAATCAGGTAATTAGCCTGTGTTTTACATCATGAGTAAATGGGTCCCCCGCGAGGTCAGCTATGGGTGCCCCTGTGAGTCAAGTGCATGAGCTTTAGTGCATGGACTCTGGGCTCTTGATTTGAGGGCCTGTTTGTCTTTGGGTCTGCTTTCTTCCTCTGACTGCATTCTGTGTTCCGAGTGTGGCGGGAAGTGGCCTCCTGCCCCATGAAGGGTGAGGGCTTGGCAGCGTTTGTCATGACTTCCGTGTCCGGCCTCCTCGCGGCAGGCACTGGGCACTGGCTCCTCATTCCTGCTCGCCCACCCCAGCCTCTGCTCTGCTCTGTGTGCAGATCTGGCAGTGCGGTGGGACCCTGGAGATACACCCGTGTTCTCACGTTGGCCACGTTTTCCCCAAGCAAGCTCCCTACTCCCGCAAAAAGGCTTTGGCCAACAGTGTCCGTGCAGCTGAAGTGTGGATGGATGAATTTAAAGAGATCTACTACCATCGAAACCCCCACGCCCGTTTGGTGAGTTCCCTGGGCTTACCCACATGCCATCTGGCCTCTTCTGAACAAAAGCAGCCCCCATACCCATAGTAGACCTGGTTCCAGAAACAGAGACTCAATTGTGTGCTCATGATACAAGCGTGTGAACACTTTATTCCTTCGCCTGTAATTACACAGCTAGTTCTCCTTTTTTGCAGTAGTTGTGTTCTATATAGCCGCCACAAACACTGGCTTTGGGAATCCTGAACCATGGCTCCGAGGGGAAATACAGGGTGAGGTACCGGCTGGCCTCTCACAAGTTCACATTTTGGTCACCTGATCGATGCATACCTGGGTTTTATGTGTGTTTCTGTTTCAAGATGGCTTATTTACTATATTATTGTGGATTCATTACGCTGAATTCACGGCCAACAGCACTGTCACGCATGGTTGAACAAAGCTCGTCTAACAGACATGTTTTCTCTGCCAGGCACATCACAGCCTCCTTGTGCTGAGAACACTAGACAGCACTTCAGCACTACGCTGGGGGCCATTGTAAACAGTGGAATCACCAACACAAAGCACAAACATGTGAAAAATGGGGCACTAAACAGATTGTGAACAGGACACTTGTTGACCGGGTGAGAGCTGACCCGCGACCTCAGCTGGGAGCATACACAATGAGGGACTCAAAGTTTTCACCACTCTGCGTGTGTCCTCAAGTCCCTGACGCATGAAAACACTACCAGTACTGACCTTAGGGTTACAAATAAATTGTAACAAATAGGTCTACTGCCTCTGCACAGGCCAGCAATGCACACCCCAGGACAGGGTGCCCCCTTACCCTGCATTCCCATAGCCAAGAGGGCTGCTTGGCAAGACAGGACGCTCAGCGCCAAGACCTCTTTTCCTGCCACTTGACGAACATCTCTTCCTCTGGTTCCTTACAGCAGCCCTTCAGGGCAGCTCTGAAATTCTCATTTTATAGAAGGGAAAACGGAAGCTCAGAGAAAGGGTGATTTCAAGAATGTGCCCTAGGCCTTGTAGCTGATGTGGGCAGAACTGGGTCTCGGGCATGCATACTCCAGTGGACCTCTGCTCTGCAGACCCCTCATCCCCCTCTCAGCCTCTTTCTGCCTCTGGGCTGCAGGGTCATGGCTTCCTCTGTCTCGCCAGGGCTGCAGCAGAAATATCTGCTCTTCCTGTCACCCAGTCTGGAAACCCCAGTTCCCTCTTCCTGAGAATTCCCAAAGAGTAATATGTTGGAGGGGCACTGCATTCACCTTTCGTCTGAATACCTGATGTTCGATTATGGAAATGGACGTTTGTTTAGTTGAAGATGACGGCACAGTGACTCTCATCAAAGAATGAACTTTTGGAAAATAAGCAGAAATCTGAAATTTTCTTCCAATGTTTTCCCTTATCATTACCATTTCTGTTAAACGTTTAACTTACCCGGTTGTAATAGTTTAACATCTCAGTGCAGGGCAGTAAGGTGCCTTGGCACTCAGCACTTCTCCTGTGGCTGCACGTTTCTCATGCTGAATAGATGCTTGTTTTATTTCATTATTCAGAAGTCTTTAAATCATTGGTTTTATCTGGAAAACTGAACTTCCGTAGGTATTTGTTGTAGCATTTTGTTTTTAACATTGTAAGTATGTATTTAGACTTCACTATATGGAGCACATGAGAAGGTTTTCATTCATGGTTACATCTAGAATACTTTGCAAGGAATGTTCAGAGAGGAGCAGTGACGCAGGATGTCGTGGCGTACTTGTGCTACTGACATCTCCTGGTCTATGATCCTGCGTTCATTGGTGACACACAGGTCCAGGGATCCAATGTGGCCCGGGATTTAGCCCCTTGATCCCATCTGCAGGTATTTTGTGTCCTTCCCTCGTGTACCTGGTGGCACCTCCCTGTAGTGAGAGTACCTGGGAATGTAGTTGTGTGACAGTCTCACCTGCTAGAGTGCTGCCACTGTGTTTTTTTATCTTCCGTGCCCTGCACAGGGCCTGGCACACAGTAGGTGCTCAGTAAAATCTCACTCAGTGCGTGAATGTCAGTGGAGCGAGGGGCTTTGATAGGAAACACCGTGACCTGCAGGAGCTCACCATTTTGTTGTTTTCTCAGGAGCCCTTTGGGGACGTGACAGAGAGGCGGCAGCTCCGTGCCAAGCTCCAGTGTAAGGACTTCAAGTGGTTCTTGGAGACCGTTTATCCCGAACTGCACGTGCCTGAAGACAGGCCTGGCTTCTTTGGGATGGTGAGTGAGGCGGGCCCGTGGTAAGCAGGGAGATCGTGGACCCCCAGGTCTGATCAACAAGCCCTGAGCAAGAAAGGCCCCTTCATGGGAACTGCTGGCCTCCCCCACCCACATACCCCTCCCCCCTTTCATCCACTGCCTTTCCTTCTCTCTGTGATTATCTGGGGTTCAGGTCCAGAATGGCAGCCCTGGGAGCCCAGTCTCAAAATGGGCAAGTGTAAGCCTCCCATTTTATAGACGAGAAAACTAAAGCTCACTTGGTATTTCCATGTCCTAGTTTTTACTAGCACCGTATCACATTTCCTAACGTCTCAGTGACCAGACCAGTTAATAATTCCCAGTGCAGAGATCCACAGAGGCAGTAGCAGGGAAAGCACTTCTGTTATTTCAAAAAACCTAAAAGAAATGTTTGTGGGAAGAGGCCAGCTGAAATGTCCAGCGTCTTTGGCTTTTGCTAGGAACTGCACCAAGTGAACGAGGGACGTCTCCTCTGCTTTGTTGTGTTGATCGGATGTGCCGGTTGGTGTTCCATCCTGGAAACCGTTGATAAACACAAGCAGGGTATTAATGCATTAAGTTCAGTTTTCATTATGAAAATGTTCGGTACACGAATGTGGAGAGAGTGCTGTAAGGATCTCTGTCCCTGAAATTCTAGAATTATCAACATTTTGCCTCTCTTGCTTTCCCTTTCCTCTGCCCCTTTGCTCCACCCTTCCGCATTTTTCCTTTTTTAAAGCAAATCTCAGACATTATGTCCTTTTACTCCTGTGCACTTCAGCATGCATCTCAATAAAATTTGGACATCTTTCTACAAAACCACAGACTAGTATCACCCCTAATCAAATGAACAATAAATAATTTCTTGGTGTCATTTAATATCCAGCGCTTATTCAGATTCCCCCAAATTTTCAGATTTCTCTCAGGGTAGTTGGCAAGTTCACGCTAGGATGTTAACAAGGTCTACACATTGCGTATGCTCTCTGTGTCTTTTCTCCTAAGTCTCTCTAATCTAAGCCAGTTCTCTTCCTTTGTTTTTTTCACCCCCCCTGGTGCTACAGCATCCGTTGTCCTGTAGGGTGCCTCACCCTTGGGAGTGTCTGATTGTTTCTTTGTGATGACTTTTAAATTCTGCCTCCCCCGCCCACCCCCCACCCTGTATTTCTTTAAAATGGATGTGAGTTCTCATGGGTTGACTGGAGTCGGATCAACCTTTTTGGCAAGAACACTTCATGGGGGTGCTTTGTCCTCAAATTGCATCATAGCAGGAGCACATGATGTCTGGTCATCCAACTTTCAGTGATAAAAGGCATGGAGCCTTTCATGGTGTTTTGCTCTTAGAGCGATTACAGGGGTTTAGTGCCAGAAGACCCCTTAGAGGTGACGTTAGATAAGGAAATGTTGAGTGATGGAGAGAGACTGGACTCAGAGTTAGAGGTCCTGGATGCAACACTCAGGAATGTCCGTTTGTCATAGGACCTTGGACAAGTCATTGGCTCTTTGTATGATGCTGGTCCCGTAGTCTAGAATGGTGGACTTCTGATTTGGGGAATGCTGAGTCTCTCCATCGGAATGTCCTTTGCAGATACATAATACTAGCAGGAGCTCCTTGGTATATATGGGAGGCGACAACCCAGCTGTATTTGGAGTAGTGCAGCAATAAGGCTGAACTAACGAGAAAGGAAGAGGTATGAGCTTTCAGGCCATAAAACGTTAATCTCTCTGACCCTCAGGTTTAGCATCTTAAAATGGGGGTGATGATTCCTGCCTATGGTATAGAACGGGAAAGCACTTTTATTGTAATAAAACTAGAAATGTAAGGAGCTCTTACCTTGACTCTGGTTCTTGAGGCAGGCCCTCCTCTCACTCTGTTTCCCCTCCCTCAGAGCCAGGGGTGGAAGCTGTTGTTGTGTATAAATCTGGACCACAATCCCACCCTTCTGTTTTGTGTAGCTCCAGAACAAAGGGCTGAGAGATCACTGCTTTGACTATAACCCTCCCAATGACCACGAAGTCGCGGGACACCAGGTTGTTCTGTATCTCTGTCATGGGATGGGTCAGAACCAGGTACGTGCTGCTTCTCTGTGGATTGACATCCTCAGGCGGGGGGTGGGGAGAACAACGGGACGCTCTGTGCTCAAGGGGTCACCACTGTGGGCCTCGGAAGAGGGCAATCAGGAGAAATCGATGGCGTTTTTTTTTTTTTTAATTAAATATTGGTTTTTATTTTTCATTATGAAAGTAATATATGCTTATTAGAGAACATTTGGCAAATATAAAATGTAGAAGCTAATAGTAAATGACAGGACCCAGAGCAACCACCGTTATAATTAAAATAGTTCCTTTATTTTTTTTTTTTAAACTTTTATTTATTTTAAGTGTGTTTTTCAAGGACCCATCAGCTCCAAGTCAAGTAGTTGTTTCAGTCTAGTTGTGGAGGGCGCAGCTCACAGTGGCCCACGTGGGGATCGAACCGGCAACCTTGTCGTTAAGAGCACCGCGCTCTAACCAACTGAGCTAACCGGCCGCCCACTTCCCATTTTTTTATGCATAGCCTTTGGATTATGTGTCTTAAGTAGTTATCATATGTCTATGTGTTTTGTGTTCCATAGTTCATCATACTTTTCTGTGTTATTACACATCCTTTGAGAATGTCATTCCTAATGGCCTCTCCATATGCCTTTGTGTGGCCATATTACGATTTAGTTATTGATCCCCAGCCTCCCTGTTTTGGTGATTATAAATAGCCCTGCCACTAACATCTGTGGTCAAAAGAAAAGACAAAACCAACAGATCTGTATTTTGGATGACTTCTTTAGAATTCGTTCTTAAATGGAATTACAGGTTTTGAGGCTGTGCCACAGCACAAAGTGGTGTGTAGGGCAGTTACCCCAGTGGGGGGCCCAGGTAGATCTGTCTGAGTTAATTGCTATACTTCAGGCTGGGTAGGGGAGCACACTCTGGAAAGTCTGAGGACCAGAGCAGGACCCCGGCCCAGGAAAGCAGATGGGTCCAACAGGTTGGGGCCGGTGGAGGATGTAGGAAATGAGCGAAGCATTGGTTCTGGACCTTTAAAGCCTTACTGTCCTAAGAGGTGTCAGAGAGATGAAGAGGTGGGGATTCAAAGTTTCCCCCAATTTCATTTGAATATTACGTCCCGATGGTCAACAGTAAACTTTCATAATTCAGACCCTTACAACCTTGAGTTATTCAGGTTCTTCAGCACTTTTTAGAGCACTGCTTCTCACAGGCGGTCCCGACTGGTACCTTCAGCATTGCCTGAGAGCTTAGAAATGCAAATTCTCAGGCTCATCCTGTCTCTCCCAATCCCAGTCTCTTTGTTTTAATCAGCTTTCTGGGAAACTCATTTGAGAGGTATTGCTCCTGTGTCAGAATCTCCTAGAAGGGAGGGGATGGGGCAGGGTATGTAGTTGACTGAATGTCTTGTTAAAAATGTAAAAATGCAGTTTCCCAGCCCCCTTCGCAGACTGAAGGAAACCTCATTCCCTCTCCAGGATGGGACCAGAATCAGTATTTTTTCTAGACACTAGAGTTGGAAATCTATTGCTCTGGAAGAACCAAGTCTCCCGTGGCAGTCATGCTCCCCGCTTGTGCACATCACTTCATAGTTTCTACGGCATGGTTGCACCCATTGTATTTGGGGGAGAGGAGAAGGAGAGGACTGAAGAAAAGGAGAGGAAGTTGGCTGCTCAAGGTCACACAGAACTCCCAAGTGCTGGCTCTGGGACCGGTCCATTTTCTTTCCTGCTGTTCCACACCAGCACAGAGTTAGGCACAGTGGGTGTGGGGTAACCCAGGCACCAGCCCCACCCTCACTAGCAACTGAAGCAGGCATGAGAAAAGGCCCCCCCATTCACACTCGTTAAGAGCCACACCAGGGTGTCCCGAGTGCTGAGGGGACACGTAGGAGGCCAACTGATCAGCCTTGTATTGGCGGAGGAGGGGAGAGTGAGGGACCCCGGCTCCCATGCTCTCGTGACCCCAGGTTCTCAACCAACAATTCCCCTCTTTCCACGTCCGAGGGTAACGGATGCCTGTTTTGTGCTCCATTTTTAGTTTTTCGAGTACACGTCCCAGAATGAAATTCGCTATAACACCCACCAGCCAGAGGCCTGTGTAGCTGTACAGGCAGGAACGGATATTCTCATCACGCGTCTCTGTGAGGAAAAGGCCCCAGAGAACCAGCAATTCATCTTGCAGGAGGTAAGTGAGCTGTCTCATTCCTTCCTTGCTGCTGGCCGCCTGGGCTGCAGAGGGGAGCATGGAAGGAGAGCATGCTCTCTGGCATAGTCTTGGCGAGTCTCCGGGACACAGCCACGTACAGGAGACCGGGAACTTCACAGGGACCGCAAGCCCGTGGCCGCACTGGTAGAGCCCCATGGTGTCCGGTGTCCAGTGGCCACCACACTTTTCTTCTTTCCTCACTGTCTTTCAGTCTTTCCATCCCTTTTACAGCTTGAGCTGCAGCAGGCTGAAATGGGAAGAGGAGCTGTCACAAATGCATTCAAAGATGAAATGGGGTTTAAACAAGTGACACAAAACGCCAAAGTGTAAGGGTGGGAGGTTAGATCCCATCATGAGTCATTCCACTTCTTGCAGTCTCCTTTTTCCCAGCTCTAAAATGGGGGCATTAATAGCAGCCTCGTGTGATGATTAGATGTACGGCCAGGAATATTCATTCGAAACTGGGAAGCTCTATAGTGATTAGTTGTTACTTGCAGTATAATCACCAAGAAAAGAGCTCTCTGATGGAGTTGGCTCTCCATCGGAACAGTCGTTGACTTGGAATGGAGTGTTGATTCAGGCCTCACAGGCACTAGCCCCACTATATTTGCAGTAAGCCCATGATGGAATTCATAAGTCACTCATATCCTTTGACTCACTACAAAGCACTGGAGGTAATAAAGCCAAAGAAAATAATTCAAAAGAATTATCTCTATGGGAAGCTTTCATTTCCAGCCTGGTTTCAGGGATGGAAAGATTCATCTAGACTGCTTATAAATGGGTTAATTCTAAGTATGATTAGAAGTTGGAGTACGTTTTCCTGTAGAAAATGTCGTGATTAGCAATGAAGTTTGCAGGCTACCCAGAAAAGCCCAGCACCATAGTGCTGTCAATCTGATATAAAAACATAGGAGGGAAAATACTTCAGAACAAACCCCAAAAGTCTGTGGTCCTCTGTAACGCCCTCCTCCTTCTCCTCTTTCTTTCAACTAGAAGCCATTATAAGCCCTCAAGGAATAGTAACGCAAGATAGAGACCACAAAATTGGTTTCCAATGTCATTAAACACATAGCTTAAATTTCACTGACCATTTAAGGCAAAGTCAGTCTCTTTAGAAGGGAGGGAGGAGGAGTGCTGATAGCAGACCTCAGGGATACTGCGGTTTGGTTCCCGACCCCTGCAACACAGCAAGTATTTCAATAAAGCGAGTCACACGGATATTTTGGTTTTTTGGTTTCCCAGTGCATATGAGAGGTACTCCGCTACAGTCTATTAAGTAAGATACAGCATCGTGTCTAAAAAACAATGTGCATAATTAAAAAATACTTAATTGCTAAAAGATGCTCACCATCATCTGATCCTTCAGTGAGTCCTAGTCTTTTTGCTGGTGGAGGGTCTTACCTTGAGTTTGTAAAAAATCCAATATCTGTGAAGCCTCCCGGAAAAAAGGCCAATAAAAGGAGGTAGGTCTGTATTTACTTTCTTGTTACTCTACAGGCAACTTACGAGCACTGTTAAAGGTTTTCAGGGTTAATATTTTTGAGATTTTTTTTTTTTTTTTTGCATGTAATTTTATTTCTCAGGCCTCTCTTGCCCTGGAACAGGTCTGTCACTTGTTCTGCCCCTTTGTTGCTTGGCCATGATTAAGTTCCTTGGGGGCATACAGCTTACAACAGAGAGAGATGGAGGGGAAGGAGAAACTCCAGGCCCGAGGGGAAGATTTGCTGAGTTAACTCAGCAACAATTAGGAAAAAGAAGAGAAGGGAGAGGCATTAAGGAAGAGAAGAGGGAAGCATCAAAGAGGGTCATCTTCTTTTGGTGTTTGGGATTTGGCACTGTCTATAGAACCCGCTTCCTCTCTGGTAACTGGCCTCACTCCCCCAGCTGGTCTATAGCTGAGCTGGGACTGAAGCCAAGTTTCCTGTTTAAGTACATAAAAGAAAGCATCACCAAGGATGGAATTAGTTGACCTAAGAGACAAGGAAGAGATCGTATAAAAGATCTTTAGTCCTGATTTTCCTGAAGGAAAAGAAAAACTATAAGGACGAGAGGTAAGGTCTGACCGATCCCCACAGCAGCCAGCAGGTGGCACCATCGGCCCTGACAGTGGAGTCAGGGACAGTGAAGAGCTTCGGGGAAAGGCTAGCCTGACATGTCTGTACACACCTGGACATCTCTATGCATGGACTGTCCTGGGTTGCCTTTATGCATGCAGACACTTAATGCTCAATAAACATATCTGAAATGATAAAACTCACTCTGAGCATTTAAGAAAAAGATACTTTCTGAGGAATTGCTTGTAATTCTCTTGAACATCCCATGCCTATTATCTTTTGTAGGATGGTTCTTTATTTCACGTACAGTCCAAGAAATGTGTTCAGGCTGAGAAGAAGGCATTCAGTGACAGTTTTGTACCACTTTTACGAGACTGCACCAACTCGGAACATCAGAAATGGTTCTTCAAGGAAAGCATGTTATAAAATGTCGTTGTACCCAGGAGACCATCAGAGGAGATGGGGGACCCCTGGACTCTGTGCCCAACAGAGACTTAGCTAAGTCCAGTTACAGACGCACCAAAAACTTGGCTACTCTACTTCATAAGGAAATCGTTGTACAGTTTGTTAAAGTGATATTAGATTTAATAGAATGTGAATAAGCTTTGTACTGATTTTGAAAACTTTAAAATTGTTCCCAAATACCCTATTTTCTAAGGGTAATGATAAAATGTTAACTCTTGGTATTCAGAGAATTAAAAAACTTTAAATATTTTTCTATCAAGATGTATATTCTACTGTCGTGCCTTTTTATTCCCCCTGGCGAAAAAGTAAATATTTTATTTCGGTATTTAGAAGGATTTCCAGGTATGAAGATGTTTGCATATGTAGTGATTAGACTCATGTAATAAACATTTTTTATGTGCATAAACTCATAATAACTCAAACGTTGAGTTAGATTTTTCTCACTGTGGACAGATGGACAGTGGGAACCCTGAACTGATTCCTTCCTATCATTGAGGTAATGTAGGTTGATTTACTAAAGAATGCTATTTGATTATGAGTTACAACCCCAGTCAAACCTCCAAAGTTTGTGTTAGCCATAGTGGACTAACCAAAGCTGAAATCTCAAAGGAGCAACTGGATGTACTGGGCTAACAGAAACTTATACCACACGGGGTGCACTTTGGCAACGCCTCGCTGTGGTGTGGCTGGCTACTTTTAGTAATGACCCCTAGAACTTTAAAACCTGTTTATATCATTTTTAGTTTTTATCACACATTAGTGTCAGGGAGAAATTTAATGTTCTATAGTAAATTCAGTTTTCAAGTTCATTAATTAATAATATTTGGTCATTTAATTCATTTTGTGCTGTAGCAGCTGCTGTGAAAGTTTGTCTCGGTAGTTCTGGTTTGGGAAAGATCCCAGATCCATTTCTGAGATTTTTGTCAATGTGAAGAAGTCAGTATGAAAGATTAAAAAAGTGTATGAGAACATTGCAGATCTTTGTTTTTGCAACCTATCAGATGTGAGCGATGAAGACACACGTGCAATTGATTTAAAAGTATTAGCCTGTGTCTCGGGCTCTTTTGTACACATTCCTCTCTGTGTGGGATTCAGTTTAACAATTACCCAGAAAGAATTCCAGTTGACCTGGCTTAGGTCAGTCTGATGTATTTTAACCACTCGAATGTCAGTTTCTTCATCTGTAAAATGGGAATAATGAAACCAGTTTCTTGGTGTAGGTGTAAGGATTAAATAACATAGAGAAGCTGAGGCTTTACCATAGTCCCTGGCACATAGTATGGGGTCATTAAATTTCTGTTTTCATAAATGCACTTTATAAAATGTGAAACATAATGAACTTCAATAGGTATTTATTCAAAAATAAATATTAAATAATTTAGCTATTTTATCTTTATGGGATTAAATACCATGTTTCCCAGAAAATAAGACCTAGCTGGACCATCAGCTCTAATGCATCTTTTGGAGCAAAAATTAATATAAGACCTGGTATTACATTATATTTTATATTATATTATAAAGACCTGGTTTTATACCGGGTCTTATATTAATTTTTGTTCCAAAAGACGCATTAGAGCTGGTGGCCCGGCTAGGTCTTATTTTTGGGGAAACACGGTAGCTCCTCAGCAGGTAGGAATATGGTATGAACCCCTTCCAGCACAGCTTAGTTCTCTCCTAAATGTAAGGCATTGTGGGGCCAAGCCTTCCCCTCCCCACTGTGGTAACCTGTAAGTCAGGCAAGATGCCCTGCTCAACCTGTAATGAAGGTAAGAATCCTACCCACCTCCTGCCACCCTTTCTGCAGTGTCAGTCTGAGCTCCGTGAAGGGGTGTCAGCCCTTCCCAGGCAGATAGAACATTAACGCTGACCAAATCCATGAGTGCAGGGAGGTGACATGTGTACTTGCATCTGCATTCACTGGGCACTGCAGTAAGTTACCTTTGCTCGAGAAGTCATATGTCTTACTCCTGCCATCAGCGTATATCTGGTAATTTTTAGGATGGAAAAACCAAGAAAAATACAGATATTTTAGGGGGTATCAAGGGATATATTATCAGAGACTGGGAAGCAATTTACAATATTTTGAGGAAGCTTTCCCTTCACTTATGGGTGAGGAGTCTGAGCCTGGATGGGTCCCCACCTGCGCCACTGGAAGGTGTGAATTGGCCTCCTGTTCTGGTCACCAGTATGATTATTATGTCAGTAACAATGTACACAATGCAGGTGCATTTGAAACGCAAGTTCAGGGATTCCCATCCCTGTGTCAGATGCCTACTTACTATCTGAGAAGGTTCCTTTTTGAAAACTTGTAAAAAGCTTCTTAGATGTCAGTTGGAAAGGATTTGTTTTATTTATATGGCTCAATTCTGGATTTCTTTATGGGTTGAATATATGAGAAAACTTAAATTTCCTGCACTACCTTCCTTTTTCTCCTATTTAAGCAGTGCTTTTCACACTTTAATGTGTGAATGAAATCACCTGGCATCATTTTTTAGATACATTTTTATATACATTATTTATTGCAAGAATATTAATAACTAATAATAACACCAGAAAGGAAAAATAAACCTACTAACTAGAAATTAAATAATTTTTTAAAACAAAACTTAAAAGCAAGTTGACGTATTACCTAGGAAATATCTAAGGAATGCTGCTTAAACACTGCTTAAAGGAAAATTCACACCCTTTATATCTACAAGAAATGAAATAAACAAATTCAGCATACAATACAAAGAGTTAGAAAGAAAATAAATGAAATTAACTTTAGAGAAGCAAAAGAAATTAAATTTTAAAATATTATAGCAGACATTAATGATTTAGACAAAACAAGCTGTAGAACTAATGAATATGAAAGAGCAATGCTATGGGAATAAGAAATAATGAAGTAATGAAGGAGAAAGCACAAATTTATAAAATAAAAATATGAATGAGGAAATAACTACAAATACAAGTAATATGAATCTGAATTGTGTTCAGCTCTGTTAAAGTAAATTTGAAAATTAAGATGAAATGGAAATCTTTGGAAACTATAGAAACTATAAGAGCTATAAATAGAAATTAACAGATTCTCATGGAGAAAAACAGAGGAACTTTTTGAAGCATAATCACCCCTAAGAAACAACTTGCTAGGCCTATAGTTTTGCAGGTGAATTCTACTTAAAATTCAAAGATCAGATATTTCCAATATTCCAGAGCATAGAAAAAGAATGTATACTTCCAACTATTTTATAAAATATTCAAGTCATTGCTTATAAAATCTGCCAATTATATAAAAAATTTTATATACCAATTGCACTTATTCCTTCAAATATAGTAAACATTATAAAAATGAACCCTGCAGTATATATACAAAATGTATGTTTTAATATTAGGAATTATAATAATATAATTCTCCATACCAATGGAGACAAAAATCGTATTTCTATATATAGTGAAAGAGAGTTGATAAAATCCAATATCTATTCTTGATCAAAATTTATAATACAATAGGTATCAATGATTATTTTCTTTTAACATTAAAATAAACTAAATTCCATTTAAAAACCAGCATTACAAATACTGAGGGAACTCTAGAAGTCTTCCCATTCAAAAAACAATTCAAGAAAGAAGCTCTAATAATATTTAACTTTGTTTATTATGTCTAGCTTATTTTATCACACAATAAAGATAAGTGTAATATTTTCAAATTTGGAATGAAGCTAAGGTTTTTATAATTTTCACATTATGAATATGTCTATGAAAAACCAAAGTAAATCAAGTGGAAAACAAATTATAAAAGAAAGAAAGTGGCTGGGTAAAACAATTGAATTACAAAAGTCATCACGTTGAATATTTTATGCCAATCCCTTCTGGCCTGCAAAGTTTCTTGAGAAATCAGCTGACAATTTTATGGGGTCTCCCTTATAAGTTATTAGTTGCCCTTCTCTTGCTGCTTTTAAGATTCTTTGTCTTTAACATTTGCCATTTTAATTATAATGTGTCTTGGTGTGGACTTGTTTGGATTCATCCTGTTTAGCACTCTCTGCGCTTTCTGGACTTGTATGTCTATATTCTTCACCAACTTAGGAAAGTTTTCAGTCATTATTTCTTCAAATAGGTTGTCAATCCCTTGCTTTCTCTCTTCTCCTTCTGGTACCCCTATGATGTAAATATTGTTACGCTTGATGTTTTCCCAGAGGTCTCTTATTAAACTATCCTCATTTTTTTTTTTTATTCTTTTTTCTTTTTGCTGTTTTGATTGGGTGTTTTCTGCTACCTTGTCTTCCAAATCACTAATTCGATCCTCTGCTTCATCTAGTCTGCTGGTGATTCTTTCTAGTGTATTCTTCATTTCAGTTATTGTATTCTTCACTTCTGACTTTTTATGGTTTCTATATCCTTTTTATGCTTGCTGTCTCTGTTGAAATTCTCACTAAGGTCTTTGAGCATCCTTATAACTATTGTTTTGAACTCTGCTTCTAGTAGGTTGCTTGCCTCCATTTCATTTAGTTCTTTTTCTGAATTTTTTGCCTGTTATTTCATTTGGGATGTATTTCTTTGTTTCCTCATTTTGCTGCCTCTCTGTGTTTGTTTTCATGTATTAGATAGATTTGCTATGTCTCCCAGTCTTGGCTGGGTGGCCTTATGTAGTAGGTGCCCTATGGGGCCCTGATAGTCTCCCTGGTCACCTGCTCTGGGTGCTCCAGGAATGTCCCTTGTGTGGGATGTATGTGCCCTCCTGTTATAGTTGAGCCTTGATTGCTATTGGCACGTCAGTGGGTGGGAATGGCCTTCAGGCTAATTGGCTGTGGGTTTTGGCCATGTCCACACCTTATGGGTTGCTGTGTAGGGGGCTTACCCCACTGAATGGGATTCACCCCAGTGGGCTCTGGTGCCTGTTGAGACTGCCCTTTGGGTGTGCCGCTTGTGGGGCTAATTGGGTGGTGCTCTGCTGTGATCTGAAGCCAACCTCCAAGTATGTTGGTTTTAGGGCCTCTTGGGATGGTCTCTGGTGCAGGCCCAGGTCACCCACTGCCTGTGACAGGCCAGGGACTACCTAGTAGGAGCTACAAAGTGACCCACGGTTGTTCATTGCCTGTTCTAAAACTGGAGGCATGTGGGAGAGCTCACGCTGTGAACTGAAGACAGCTGACACCAGTACCAGGCCTGAGGTAGCTCTGCAAAAAGCCAGGTCACCTGGAGGCCTGTTGCCACCAACCGACTCCCTTAAAGTCCAGCCACTGATAAAGCCTCATATGGCACACGAGTTGGGTGAGGCAGGGTCTCAGGGAGTCACTAGAATGGGAAGAGTTGTGGTCACCAGGTTAATGTAGACTCTGGTTTGGTGCCAGTGCTGAGCCTGGAGCTACTCAGCAAGAGTCTCAGAATACACTAGGCCAATCACCACCTGCCTGGTCCTGTAGACTCTGATAGCTTTCCAAGAAAGAGTGCAGTGTGGGCAGGGCTGGCTGCTCTGGCGTTGGGGGAGTTGGGTGGGGTAGGGTCCCAGGGAGTCAGCAGGGTGGAGCTGTGGAGCTCACCAGGCCAATCAGATTTAGATTTGGTCCTGTGGGGAAGGGCTCAACACAGAAAAGATGGCGCCTGACTACTGGCTGCATAGGAGGAGGCCCCACACAGGGAAAATGGCAAATGTCCTTCAGCCCTCACCTGAAGCCACACACCTCAGTCTGCTCCCATATGTTTCTGATGCCCCTGAGTCACCATCCCTCCGCTGGATCCCAAAGTAAGTGCCTGTGAATGAGTGAGTCTGTGTGCGGGCCCTTTAGGAGGATGTGTGGGTTTCCCGCAGCCTTCCGTCCCACTTGATGGTGGGAATCCCCACTTTTTTTCACAGCCAGATGTGGTGCTCCTCTTCCCGGCACCAATACTCCAGTGTGGGGCTGGGATCCCTCGCTCCTCCAGGGGGAACCTCTGCAGCCGAGATACCCCTCCTGATTCTCAACCGCTACAACAAAGGTTTTGGGCCAGCCCAATTCGCGTCTCTGCCCCTCCTACCAGTCTTTATGTCTCTCCTTTATATCCTTAGTTATAAAACTTCTGTTCAGCTAGAGTTCAGATGGTGCTCCAGGTTGATTGTTCTGTGATTTCGTTTTAATTTTAATGTGTTCATGGAAGGAAGCAGGCACGGTGTTTATCTACTCCACCATCTTGGATTAGTCGACTTCACCTGGCATCTTGTTAAAAGGCAGATTCTGGTTTCAGTAGGTCTGGGATGGGGCCTGAGGGTTTGCATTTCTCACAGAAGCTCCCAGACTGCTGCTGGTCTTTGGACAATATTTTGAGTAGCAAGATATTCAAATGAGAAAAGAGAGAGAGAAGGAAGCTTCTAGTTGTTTGATCACTAGTGTCATGCTCTCACATGCACACCAGATGGTGGTGTCAGCTCAGGAAACATGACAATGCTATAGTTGAGGCCAAGTTTATTGGTCTAAAAGATCCTCCAAATCATAGGTCCACAGGGTGCAGACCTGGAAGACCCCCAGAGATCACTCTGGCCAGTGTGGGGGAACTTGAGGACAGGGATGGAGGTGATTTGTCCAAGATCCCACAGCAAGTTAGAGACAGCATTTTCTTTGCCAATACCCATCATTCCATTTAGTAATCAGTTGTTCTAAATTTGGCCTGAGTGTGATATTTTCTTAAAGTGTTAAGTTGATACACTTTTTAAAAAATTGTATCTTCAAAAATTGACTTTGCTATATTATATTAAATCATAAAATAAAATTTATTGCCTATCTTGAAAAAAAGTTCTAAAGACTTTGCCACATGTCTTGTTATATCATAGACACAATGTTTATTTAACAAGCGGGGCTAGAAAAACTGCCCTCGTATAGTCTCCTAATGTTTGTAAGGTTTAATGCACTGTGTACCAAATTTCTCACACTTATACACAACTTTAGTGTTTTGTTTTGAAGGGTATTATGTGGTTTGATTGTATTAGGTCAACTGGGTGAAGATTGCTGTCTCCTGTTTGCAACTGCTGATAATTATAACCATAATCATGAGTTGGGCACTGCTCTAAGCACTTCAGATAAATAAGCTCCCAATTCTTAAGTGTTAGTTCTCCCCTCCTGCACCTCTACCCACCCCCATTTTAAAGGTGAAGACACTGAGACTCAGAGAGGTTAGGGACCTTGTCTAAGGTCACACCGCTCATTAATGGCTACGCTGGGATTTGCTCCCAAGCATCTTACTCCAGAGCTCAGTGGTAAGTGCTCTGTCCTTCTGACGAGGGGAGGGAAAGCGACTCACCCAAGTCGTGCAGCTCATAAATCCTGAACACAGCCCCTGCCTCACTCTTAGTCCAGTTACCCCACACGGCCAGTTATGGCATGAGAATTAATGCGTCGGTCCTGCTTGGAGAGTATGGGAGGTCCCAGCGGATTCGCATCTCTGAGCAAGCACATTTCTTTCAAAAGTGCCAAGTCAGGGAGCAAAACAGCTCCAAGTGCCCAGCCGCTGGGGGTTCGGCCCTGCTCCTCTAGGTTGTCCAGGTATAATTCCATTCTGCCCACACCCACACTCTGCCCTCTTTCTCTTTCAAATGGGGCAAGAAGGGGAAGGCAGGATTTGGGGGGTGTTTCTTCAATCTCCCCTTTGAGATTCTTGCTGCGAAGCCAGAGAGGCTCACAGTCTGTGGCCAAATCTACTGTATTGCTCCACCCAGCACTTATCTGTCTCCAAAGTGCTTAAAACCCGTGGGATTGAGAGTCCTGTCCCATCTGCCGTGTTATGATTACTCTGTGAATCATCTCGAACCTTCTTTTATAAGGCAAGGGTCAGTGGAACTGATTGCTCATCAGAATGTTGAACTAGTTATTTCAGCATCCTAAAAAAAATTGCCAGATGGGTGTGTCAATCGGGCAGCTCCAGTTATTAACTCAAGAGTGATTGCAAAGCACCACTGCTTTCTAATTGCCAACTGTTATAAAAGGAAGCAAACCACTGGGTTATAGCATGTTAAGGGACTTTAGAAGTCATGTGTCAAACTCCCTCCTCATGTAGGAGTCTTTCCTTGTCCCCAACACATGGTAAGCCAACCCTAGCTTGTCCGCTACCAGTGGGGGCTGCAGCTCCCTGTGGCCAGTGTAGCTGACGGGGGGACCTGAGGCCTGTAAAAGGCCATCCCATTCTGTCCTATTCCTGGAGCTTCCCTTCTTGCTCTGGATCCCCCTTGGAGCTCACCCAGCGTGTTTGCTGTCTCTGCCCCTCAGAGACTCAACGAGGGAGAATGTGTGTCTGCACCTTCTCTGCTCCAGGCTACCAGCCCTCGGTTTGTCAAACCATCCTTGTGGGATGTGGTTTTCACTGGTGTTCTGGGAGGGAGTGTGAGATAGATGTTTGCATTAAATCTACTGCATTTAACCGAAGGTCAAGACTCTAGTCTCCATTCCTGCAGAGAGGCCTAGGCCAGCTCAGGCTGCCCCAGATGCTCTGAAGGCAATAAAACAGTAATCCATTGGGGTGGGGAGGGGCTGTGTGTGTGTGTGTGTGTGTGTGTGTGTGTGTGTGTGTGAGAGAGAGAGAGAAAAGGAGAGAGAGAGTGAGTGCGATGGTGTAAGAACCTTCATTTTCCATAATAGGTAGTCAATAATAATGGTCTAAAGCTGAAAAATCATGAGAAAGCAGAGCTAATATTATTTGAAATATGGAGGCAAATGCTGGTAGAGCTAGTTGGAAATGTTGACAGTAGAGGCCTCTTGAAAGTTGGATCTGAGTGAGGGTGGGGAAAAGTGGGGAGGGTAGGACAGCGGACTGCTGATTTTATGATAAACTTTGAGTAATATTAGGTTTTTGGAGTAAAGTGCATGTAATTAAGCTAAGTACAGTTGGTAAAAATCATTTTTAAAAATTCTCCCAAATGGAGTCTGAGTCCAAACTCTTGTTAGTAGGGAAATAATTAAGGACCTATGTTTGGCTTCATTTGTCATGAATAGATTTCAAAGAGCTTGGGATTTGTATTAATAGAAGGACAAACCTACACATAAATTTTATTCAGTCACTTGCCAGCTGTGTGACTTTGGACAAATCACTTAAGCCCTCCGAGGCCCAATTCCTCATCTGTAAAATAGAGGCCATGCTAGTACCTAATTAACTCTAAGGGGGTGGTGAGGACTAAATGAGATGAAGTGGGCAAAGTTGGAGCAGAGAACCCAGCCAGAACAGGTGCTTGGAGACCATTTACTGACTAAAGATTCCAAGTTGCCCCATCCCAGACATGTCCTGGGGTACCCGAGCGGCTGTCAGAAACAGCAGAGGTATCTAAGACCCTGCCAGCAGAATGAATGCTCTTCACATTAGTCCCAGATTCTGTGCTTTTTGCTGTCTGGGGCAAAACAAGGGAGCAAAGGAAGTCCTCGGTGGTTCCCCAGACCACCTTTCCTCTCTATCTGCGGGGAAGTTAACTTTCCAACTCTCCTCTCAGAATTAGTTCATCTCTGGGAAAACTTTGAACGCAAGAGCTGCAGGAAGTCTTAGGGGTCATTTCAGTCCAATCATTTTGCTGTAGAGCGGGGGCACTGCTCCCTGGGAGGAGCCAGGAAGGGAACCCCCAGGGCAGTTCGACCTCTGTGCCCATGAGTGACACAAGAGAATGGGCCTCGGCCACCCTGCAACACCCCAGGGGCCACAGCATGTGGAGGGCTCAGGGAGTTTGTCCTGAAGTGGACTGAGCTCAGCTCGCTCCTTTTGGAACGAGAAGCTGAAGGGAAATAAAACTGCCTTTTCTGGGGAAGATTCTGGACAATTCTGGGAACTCATCTGCAGAACCAGTTGATTTATGGGGAAACAGCTGTGAAGAACTGTACAAAACAGGGATCAGAGGAGATATACTCCAGATGTGGCTTCATTAAAGAGAGGGCTGGAACAATGGGATTGAAAGGCTTCTGAGGTCCACTGGGCAATGGAGACTGAGAAAGTGTGGCTAAAGGCCTGTGGCTTCCAGCTGCTGATTCTGAGCTGGAGAACAGCTTAGAATTCATTCTGCCCAACCTCTTCCAACTATAAAGAGGGGCCCCGAGGCTCAGAGAGGGATGGGCCTTACCCAGCGTCACACAGCGAGGGGAGACAAGGCCTGCACCAGAACCCACATCTGCTGCTGTCGGTTCCAATGTCTGCCCCATTCCCCCGCCTCTGCCACTCACTCCTGCCTTTTAGAATCCAACTCAAGGCTCTTTTCTTAACTAAAAGTTGAGGGAAGACTTAACTCTGCCACACTCTGATGCTTATTTGCCCAGAGACTGAGACCCAGCTGTCCGTAATGCTGGGCTGAAAAAATCCTTCCCCACCTCATGGGCTTCTGAGACCCTTGGCGATATCTTCTGTTGGAGTAGTTGGTCCCTTTACTCCCAGAACCAGACTCAGTGATACTTTGTCAGGTACCTGTCCTCACTCTCTAACAGGGAGGGCAGAGGTGGCCCAAGAGAGGCCAAGAGGATGCTCTCCTACTGCATTGCCTCTATTGGGAATAGATTTCAGGTTTTAGAGTTTGGGAAACAAGAGTCACACTTGGTAGGTTTCCCGTTCCTACAGCAGCATTCCTGACAAACGTCTTTTTTTTTTTTCTCTTTAACACTTTCTTTTTCCAGATTGTTCAAAAATATATGCTCAGCTGAAAATTTAGGAACGACATAAGAATATAAAGAAATCACTTTTAAGTTTCCCTTACCCAGAAACAGCACCATTTGGAAGTACAGTTGACTCTTGAACAACACGGCTTTGAACTGTGTGGGTCCACTTACAGTGTGGATTTTAAAAAATAAATACATACAGCACTGTAAATATATTTTCTCTCCCTACGATTTTCTTCATAACAGTTTCTCTAGCTTACTTTATTGTAAGAATACAATATATAATACATATAACATACAAAATATGTGTTAAGCAACTCTTTATGTTCTCGTTAAGGCTTCCGGTCAACAGTAGGCTATTACTAGTTAAGTTTTGGGGGGGTCAAAAGTTAGACACAGATTTTTGACTCTGTGGGGTGGGGGGTTGACACCCCTCACCCCTGTGTTGTTCAAGGATCAACTGTATTTCCTCCCAGTCTTTTTTCGTTTTCCCAATTCCTATTATTTGGCTGAAATTGGCTTAATACTATTGGCTTTTGCCAAGGGAGCATGGTTTTGTCCTTTAGGGAAATACAGAATTAGTCTCCTTCCTCTGCCCGTAACACGGGTTCAGATGCATGAAGATGGTATGCGTCCCCAGATTCTTCACACCTCTGGGAGGAAACCTCAACTCCATTTGAGATGCCAAGGTTTAACAACAATTCTCACTATTTATGAAGGGTACACTTCTTATAAGGCACTGCAGTCGTAGGCTTTCACACATCACCTTGTTCAGTCTCTGCAGCAGCCTTCTGAAGGAGGTATTTTATTGCTCCAGTTTGTAGGGGAAGAGGCTCAGTGAGAATGGGTCTCATTTGGGCTCATGGGAGCTGAGTTCAGTGAGAGTATCACCTCTCTCGCCTCTTTATCTTTATTAACGCAGCCAAAGGACGCAGTAGCTTTCCTGACAGCCTTACTAAAACTGACTCTTGAATGCCATACTTGCAAAGCAAGACCTTACATTTCTCCCTGACAAATTCATCTTCTTCACTCTGGCCCACAAAATCCTTCCTGCTGCCTCCCCTCCACACCACCACCCCCTTATGATACTCTTTCTGTGGCAACATGACTCATGTAGAATGCCTGGCAACAATATTACAACAACAACCACCACCACCCAACCCTCCTAGCACAACTCCTGGCACATAGTGCTCACCCAGTACCTTGTTGCTATCATTAGTATAGAAGGTGGGTGACACTGTTTGTTTGGTTCTCTGGGTTTCCCTCTGTTCCCCACAGAACAGAGCAGAACAATGTGCTAAAAGTAGCATAGTGCTAAGGAGGGGCCCATCCCTCGTGGTTGGTCTCTGGTAGCTTCCGAAAGCATCCCTCCTCTCCAGCTATTGGCAGAAACAAGAAGCCAAGAAGATGCTTCCTTGAGTTTGGGCCCATCTGCCCCATGCCTGGCCCTGCCCTCCCCCTGGGATCTTATTATCCCCCCATTTCCTGGTGGGGCAGTTCTGTCTGTCTTTGGTGAAAAGGTCCCCCTTCGCCCACTAGCCTCCCAAACCGTGCCATTGCAGCTGGCCTTGCTGCTGCTTCTGCTGCTGGTCCCTCAGCCACGATGCTCAGAAGAGACACTCCTTAGAGCGGGTGGAGCTGTCAAAATGGACTTTAAAATATGGGTTGTATTTTATTTTAATTTTTGGTTGTTTTCTAAATTTGGTCACAATTGCGTCTTCTTGTTCTAAAACGAGAGAAAGGAAGCAGCTGCATTCTCGGAGTTTCCAGAGGGAAGGGAAGAAAGCCCTCAGCTTCTCTGCTGATTGTTTTGCTTTCTTCCTGAGTGCTCAGAAGCGGCCCTGTGGGCATGGCAAGGCATAGATGTGGGCCTGAAGATGCCCGTGTGATCTCCCTGACCTGGGAGCTTCATGTAGGGCCCACTGTCACCAGCCCATGACAACTCACCAAGGCTACTGGCCCCCTTACATGCGCCAGAAACACAGACACTCCGCACCCCAGCATTCCCACCCTGACGAGTGAAACCCACTTGTACCCTGACAATTGTGACTCAAGGTGAGCACAGGGAGGTGGGAGGCTTCTCTTGTGTTCATCGTAAAGAAGTGACATCTGTGCCACCTTGAAAGGTTGAGCAGGCCGTGGATAGGGAGGGGAAAGGCAGTCCAAGGGGAGGTCAGCTTGGTCAGGAATGGTTTTATTAAAACATGGGAAGGAAGGCTAGGAGATAAGGCCAGGCCCTGGCTGATCCACGTCGTGGGGGTGTTGGATGCCAAACTGAGGAATTTAGACTTCAACCTGGGCACAAGGACGAGAAATGGTCCCTGCAGCTGGCCCAGGAGCAGTTTCCTCCCATTGCGTCATCCTTCCTCGAGTGTCTATCCCCCAAGAGTGAGCTGCAATGCTATCACATTGTGTGGTTTGACTTCTGTCCCCAGCCCTGCCAAGGTCAAGGACCTTGCTAAATCCGTTTGAAAGTTTTCCTTCTCATTTGTCTGCATCTCACCACTGTATTTGGTCTGGTCTATCCCTGTTTCCTGTTGGCACTGCCTCTCCTTTGTAGCTCTGGCCACCACATTTCTTAGCTCTCCATCTGCCCCAGACTCTTCTCAGTCACTTCTGTGTGCTTCCTCTCCAACATTCTTGAGCCACATTCCCTGGGGTCCCATGGGGCCCTCTTGTGACCCCTCATGTTCTCCCTGAGTGATCTCAAACACAGGAATGGCTTTAATGCCCACAGTTACTTGTGTCTATAATTTAGGAACTGCATTCAGTTGTAAGTATCAGAAACCTGAAGAACAGTGGCTTAATCAAATTAGAGACTTTAGTTTTCTTGTGTAAGAAGATAGCCAGAGTTTGGCATTTCAGGGCTGTTGTGGTGGCTTGGTGGCATTATCAGGGACGGAGGCTCACCCTGTCTTTCCACACGGCCGTGCTTCACATGTTCCTGTCACCCTTTCCAATCAGAGTTTGTCTCATTCAAGAGAAGGAGAAGGGTACAGGATAAAAAACATCCTGCTAGCTGAGACTGTGCCCTGTGAAAGACCTTTCCCATCTCCGCATCAGTCAGTTATTGCCACAGTATGCTGTATAACAACCACCCCCAAACTCAGTATAACAAGCCAATTTGGGCCAGACTCAGCTGGGCAGCACTCCAGACGTGGATCGGCTTTCCTGGCTCTAGGTCAGCTCCAAGTGTACTTGTTCTGGGACTCAGGCTGAACAAGCAGCCATTACCCAGGCAGGCTTTTCTCAGAGCAAGTCATCAAGGCAAGGAGGAAGCCAAACTGCAAGCAAATTGAAGGCCTCTGCTTATTCCTCTGCTAACATTTCCACATAAGTCATGTAGCTAAATCCATCAGGGGGTAAGTACTTATATTCTGTTCACTGTAGGAGAGGAGAATGCATATTTGTTGAGTAATCATCCACATGAAACAATCTCACTGTCCAGTCCTGAGTCACATCATCCCTTGGCTGAAAAGGATGCTGACAAGTGCAGTTTTTCTAGCTGGCATATTGTCATCTTACACAAACTTAAGGTTTTGATAGTAAGAAAGGAGGGAAGAATGGAAATCGGGTAGGCACACTTTGGCAGGTTTTTTTTCAGTAGTCATGGCACAGGAGTCACCAGGTAAAAAAATGAAGTTAGACACCATGCCAGCTTGCAGTGACACTAAAAACATTTATTATCTTTGTGAAGCCACCAGGACACAGAGACAGACCATGCCACAAGACTTAGGTGGCTCCTAGTCACTTCTCCCACTGCAACATTTCACAAATCTCTCCCCATCTGATGCCCTCCAGTGCTGTCATAGGTCCCCTGGCATCATGGCCTGGGGAGAACATTGCCAGGAGGACTGGGAGGAGTCATCAACATTGTCCCCATTGAGAGGGCTTGTCCTCTGTCTCCTAGTGAGATGTTGGCCTGTGTGATTTCTAGTACATGCTCGTCAGCTCTGGAGGACCCTGGCTCTGTTATGTGGCCTGGCACCAACGCCTGGCATGGATCTCTCTCCTTCGTGGCATCAATAACTCAGACCACTATCAGATATGTTCAGGTCCTGGTGTCAACTAAGGGAGAGGAAGGTGCAAAATAATGTGAAACAAGAAGGGAGAGCCAGTGTGGTAAGATGGAAGCTGGGGCAGCTCCACTGCGTAGTCGGGAAGAGCAAAGAGAGGAAGAGACTTTCACTAGACCAGACTTGCTGTTCCTGACGTTGAGTGCGGAATGGCTCCCGGAGTCCATGGAATTATTCATGCACTTATGCCTCTCTCTCTCTCCACCTGCGCACTGGCAACTTACTGATCTCTCTCAAGCCTGGGTCCTTCCCTATCCTGTTGCCTGCTGAACCTTTCCCTTGGGTTGTGCCATTAACTCTGCACACAACACATTCTAATCTGGACTCACTGTCTTTTCCTCCCCCTGCCTGCTATTCTTCCTCCTATGTTGTCCACAAAGCTGAGAAGGGGTAGTTTATCTCCTTGGCATCTATTTCCTTTACTCTGGCAAGAGCCCCAGTGTTTCTTCAGGATGTATACCGCTGCCCTTCTCAGTCTCTATGGTCTAGATGGCTCCATCAAAGCCCGTGGATCAGGTCGAAGTCAATTAGCATAACCATAATGATTGGTTCATGGGTGAGCACATACTTAAGCTGGTCCAATCAGAGAGAATCTCAGAACTTTCATGGAAATGCTAGGACACAACTCTTGTTTATGAGGTGTGATCAAACGATAGGGTGAATGTTTAAATAAAAATAAAATTATTACAGTAAAAGACACATTGCCATTAATCCCCCTCAAAATACTCCCCCTCGCTTCGAAGATACTTATCCCACTTTCTGAAGCAGTTCTGGAAGTCCTCTTTCATGAATGCCTTTAGTTACACTGTCGTGGCTGCCTCGATGTCCTGAGTCGATTCAAAATGTTTACCTTTCGTGGTCATTTTGACTTTGGGGAAGAGCCAGAAGTCGCACAGTGCCAGACCTGGTGAATAAGATGGATGAGGACACACTGTAATGTTTTTATGTTACAGAAATTGCCATATACCAGGAGCAATGTGTGACACGGAGCATTGTCATGATGGAGGATAATTTATGGCACACTTTAAAACACACCTTCTCTCAACTGTAGCTCACACCCGACTGACTGCACCATACAAGTTGACACTTATTACACACTCTTATGCACTGCTTCCCGTATTGAAGATCCCTGCCTTTCCGTTGGATGGCACTCGGCAGCAACATTCACCGTAGTTTTTGATCACACCTCGTATTTCTATTGAATTTAAACTTGGAAGGATGTAGCTCAGAGAGGTGCTGGCAGCCATCTTGTGACTATGAGGCTGGCGATCATCTTGTGCAATGTGGAGAGAACTGTCAAGAGCAGAGTCAGCACAGAGTACCTGAGCCAGAGGCGGAGGGAGAGAGTAACCTGATGATGTGGGTTGAGTCCCTGGATGTGCCTAAAGGAGTGAAATCTACCCTCACATGGTTCAGTCATACAAACCAGTACAGTCCTATTTTCCTATTTTTTAGAGGTCAGTCTGATTAGGTTTTCAGCCAGTTATAACCAAGTGTTCTGTTATACCCATCTCACTTGTTGGCAGCACCATTTTTGTAGGCAATTAAGCCAGAAAACCAGGGCTCAGCTTCAGATTCACTCCCCACTTCCAAGGAGTACCAGAAGGCTTTCAGTCCTGGCCTGTCTCTTTAGCCAGTCCTCTCCCTGCCATCCCCATTGCTATTGCCTCAGTTTGAGCCCGTCTTCTCTTGCCTGAACCATGGAATAACCCATAATGTGGCCTCCTCTTCACACTTGCTGTCTCAGTGTCTCCTTCTCCCTACTTCCTAAAAGTGGTGCCGTTTTCAATCACGTCCCAGGCTCTGTTGGTTCACATAAAGAATGACCTCGCCCTGACTGCTGCCGGTGGCCAGGGCGGAGACAGTGTGAAATTGTGAGGTTGGCAGAGCTGCCTTTGAGGCCTCTTCCCCCTTCTTGGTGTTGTCTCCAGCCCTGCTCCATCAGCTGAGCATGGCACAGAACTGCCGAGAAGGGCCATGCCCACAGAACCAGAGGACTCTCCAGGTCTGGGAAAGCAGCCAGAAGGCCAGGTGTTCCTTGCCCAGCATCGTAGAACCAGAGACCCTGGGGTGGAAGGAGCTGACCAGGCCCTCACCTCCCTTCCCTCTGCTGCCTGGCAGTAGCTTAACCTCCAGAGCCAGCCACACTTAGGGGGTAAGAGTGAGGCAGAGGTATGTGATAGAAAGAGGAATAGGCAGGGGGCTGAGGGGCTCAGGAGGCCTAAGGTTTAATGGAGCTGAGCTCCCCACTTGCTGTGGGACCGTCTCTGACTTGGTCATGCTAGCTTGAGGGGCATTCGACCTGTTCACTAGGGCCCGCACCTAGATGGGCCCCACAGTTGGTTTATTGCCGCACTGTTACCGTTTTAAAATTCTTAATACTTTTTGAACAAGGGACCCTCTGTTTTCATTTGGCACTGAGCCCGACAAATTGTATGCCCTGTCTGGGTCTCGGTCTTCTTACCTGTGTAAGAAGGTACTGGACTAAAGGACTGGATGACTGTGGACGTCCCTTCCTGCTGACAGCAGAGCAGGTGGTCCTCTGCAGGAAATAGCCTGCGCATGGCTTATTTCCTCTTAGGAGGTCACCTACAAGCTGTCAAATGTTGCCACCCCACATCTCCACCTTCCAGCCAAAGCAGCTCCTGTCCTCTGAGGGTGGGAAAGGAGTTAGACCTGTGACCTATGTCTAGGACTTAGGGGGCAGCAGACTTTCTCTTTTTACTCACCCCTCGAGATTTACCACCCATTCATCCCCTTGCAACTGAAAGTGTGGGCCGTGGACCAACAGCCCAGGCATTGTCTGGGAGCTCATTAGAAACGCAGACTCTCAGGACTCACTGCAGAGGCACTGAACAATGTGTGTTTTAACAAGCTCCCTGGGTGACTCTCAGGCACATTCAACTCTAAGAAGTTCCGATGCTCGCTCTTTAAGGCTCCCCCAGGTCATTCCCTGGGCCTCATGACTGGGACAGAACAGCAAAGAGGTGCAGACAAAGGCACAGATTTGGAGAAACCAGAGTATATTAGTCTGCTCAGGCTGCCACACAAAGTACCACAGGCTGAGTGACTTACACAACAGGCTTTTTTGTTTGTTTGTTTTCTCCCGATGCTGGAGGCTACAAATCTGAGATCAAGGTGTTAGCAGGATTGGTTTGTTCTGAGGCCTCTCTCTGTGGCTTGTTGATGACCGTCTTCTATCTCTGCGTTCATGAGGTCTTTCCTCTCTGCTTCTCTGTATCCTCATCTCTTCGTATAAGGATAACAGTCATTGGATTAGGACCTACCCCCAATGAACTCACTTAACCTTCATTCTCTCCTAAGGTGCTCTCTCCAAATACAGTCAAATTCTGAAATACTGGGGGTGAGGACTTCAACATATGAAATTTGGAGGGACACAACTGAGCCCATCATGCAGAGTGTACACATGAGCCATCGAGCACCCACTCTGTGCCAGGCTCGGAGCAGGGAGCTCTGCATGTGTTTTCTCACTGAACTCCAAACAGCCCTGCGAGGTACAGGTGAGTCACAAGCACTGTGGAGATTCATCTGCGTGTCAACACTGGGCCAGGCACATTCAATATCATCCCACTGAGTCCCCACAGACACTCTCCTCTTCACACTCGCACGTGTGGACACTGAGGCCCAGAGAGGAAAGCAGACGTGCTCGAGGTCACTTGGGGCATTGGTGCCAGAGCTGGAACCAGGACTCAGACATCTGTTTTCCATCCTCACCCCGCCCTCTCCACCTCCCTGCACTGGTCCTTGGGAATGGTCACTTTCCAAGTCACTTTACACTGATGTCATATAAACGGGAGGGTCTTTCATTGTAGAAGACAAAAAACAGTAGTAAGAAACATAAAAAGAAATCTGCCGCCAGGCAGGGTGTCTCAGAGAAAGACTGGCACCCATCCCAGGCACTGGATGTGACACGTGACAAATGCGGGATCCCCGGACCTTTTGCAGTTGGGGAGCGGGGAGACTCCAGCCTCAGGAAGGGGAGGAGTAGCTGCTCTGAACTTGCCAAGAGGGAGGCTGGGTTTCATGGCACATGCCTGTGGGCACTCACAGTGCCACCTTCTGTCCCGGAGAGCCGTCCGTTCCTTCTCCCTCTCTCACACTTAGTCCTCACCGAGACAGAGACGAGAAGATACGATTTCGCCCTTCCCCCAGATTTTGCCCTTTTCCACAGCGTTCAACTGTGGTTCTTTTCTCACAGGACATGGTATCCAGACTCTTCCTCGTCCATCTCGGCCCCAGACAGCCTTCCATTGCTCAGTTTCTCAATGCTCCCGTTAAGAGCTAGGCCCCCAGAACACAGCATTCCAGGGGCAGCGGTCTAGCCTGGGGAAAGCTGACCACTCACCTGTTTGCTCTGCACATTAGCCTCACTTCGTGCAGCTTTGGGGACAGATATAAAACACAGCAGATACACTGAGCTCGGGCTCAAGGCAGATCCCCAGATCTTCTCCCTATAAATAGCTGCCCAGTCAGCTTCCTTTTCCTCTGGTGTTTGGGAAGTTTTAAATTGAAATCCCCAGTTAGGCCACATAGTCAGGTTTCTGTCCCCTTTCTTCACTGCCTGTGGTGCCCTTGCCTAAAGACATTCCCACACCTGAGACTCAATGTCCTCACGGGTTTGTTGGGATGGTCAAATATACAGTGAAAATGCTAGAGCTTTAAAATATGTGAAAAAAAAAAGAAAAGAAAAGAAAAGAAAAGAAACCGCTTTCTGTTAGTTGTTATTTTGGAAAAGATTTCTGGTTGTTTCCAAAATCCATTTACCCCTTTTTACATAGAAACAGAACTTTCACCTTGGCACAATGCATGTGCTCAGTGCAAAGCCGTGAGTCCCAGCGTACTCTGCACTAGGTGTGGCCCTGGGAGGAGAGGTGGAGCAACGCACTCAAAGCCCAGTTATACCCTTAAAGGGAGGAGTGTGTAGCAGCCCTCCAAGTCCATATACATAGCAAGATCATGGTGGAGGCATTTACAGGGTGCTGGGCGAACCCTGAAAAAAAGCCACCATTTTGGCTTGGAAAGGCGGGAGAGAGGGAGGACGAGGGTTATTGTTTGAGTTGGTGCATGAGGGTTGAGTAGAGTTTCTCCAGAAAAAGGAGGTAAAGAAGGGCATTGCAAACAGAGGGACCAGCCCGTGTAAAAGCTCAGAAGGGTGCCAAGGCATCAGGTATAGAGAACCCCAGGCTCACGGCTGTGGGCATCCTAGGGTGGGGGCTGTGGCAGGTGTGAGGGTGGAAGACAGAACTGCTGGAGTACTTGCTTTGCTGCCCCTTTCCCTGCCAGAGGTTAACTTCCCCCTGACAAGCAAGCACTGAGCAAGGAACAAATAATTGCTTTGCAAACAAACACCTCATGTATTTATTTCCTCTGTTTTCCTCGCATATCTCATCTCCTCCCCTAAATGAGATGGATGCCTCCTGGTTTCACTTAAGTTCTACAGGAAACTGGAAAGAGCAACATCTGTCTGAATCCCCCCTAACTTGCTCCAGATTTCCAAGGTCAGAATGTGGAGCCTGGGAGACTCAGTCTCTGTGGGGTCAGAAATAACAGCCCCAGAATCTGTGGACTCTCCCTGAGCCCTTGTGGCAGCCAGCCCCGGCGCCAGCTCCCTGCACAATACAGATGTTCGCGGAGCAAGAATTTCGCTACGAGCAAAATCAGTGGCTGAGGCGGCCCCTGGAGAAAGGCGCACAGGACTGTTCCCACGGGCTCCTGCCCAACACGCGTTCCTGAGTTTAATGTTCCTGGGAGAGTGGGCCGCCGGCAAATGCTCCAACTCCCACACCAGCTGGTCCTCGGAAGGCAGCTTTCCTCACATAGCCTTGGGCCACTCCCAACCACAGGGACATTGTTTTGTTCACAGCAGTCTGGTAACGGCATTTATTTAGGGGACACTTTCTCTTCTGCCACCCATAAAGAGGCAGCTTGGTACAGGGGAAGGAGCAGAGATGGGCCTCTAGGGATGGGGGTTCCAGCCCTTGGGAAAGCTACAGGTGGTCCAGGTGGCATCCAAAGGCCATACGTGGACAAAGTGTGGACTCTGGAGACAGGCAGACAAGGTCTGAGTCCCATTTGTGTCGCTTGGCTGCAGGGTCCCGCCTAGGAGGTCACTTACCTCGCCAGCCTCAGTTTCCTCATCTGTGACCGGGGAGGCGGGACCACATCCCCTCTGAGGGCCCAGTGAGCCACCTGATAATAGGAGCACCCGCTTACCCTCCACAAAGAAGCTGAGGAAAAGGGTTTGATTCCTTCCTCTCTGGCAAAATATTTCTAATTCTATGTCTGTTGAAAATTAGCAGCGTCAGCACAAAAGAACTGGCCTCCCCACGAGTGACCGTTCTCCCCCCAACCTGTACCGCCGTCTCCACAGATCGACATAATATTTTTTCTAAAGCATTATATAACTCCTCGGGGTGTCTCCTGAGGCCTTGTAGGATCCAGCCCCTCCTGATATCCTCTCATCCAATTGCTCTGCCCTCTCACTCACTCTGGCCCCTTACAGGCCCTTATGTGGAACAGCTATGGCATCCTTTGGACCTGGTCCCAGTGGCGGTGCTAAGGGGTGGCTGCAGGTAGGGGTGGGGTTTAGCTCCTCCAGAGTCTCCATCTGCTCCCCCTAAAGCCACTCCAAAACCTCTAGGTAAAAGCAGGATGCTGTTGGTTCAGACAATGCCAAGGTGCCTGGGTCCCCCTTTCAAGATACTGCCCCTCACCAAGCCCCCATGGGGGTGTTTCCTGGGCCTGTAGCATCCCCACCCTCTCCAACCACTTCTCCCACCTGCTTCTTGTCTTTCAGATCAGTGTCAGCATCACTCTCCTCGAGTAGCATTTGCTGACATCCTGTGGGTCCCCCTGGTTCTTATCCCTCATAGCACCTGGTACTTTTCTTCAGAAAACTCATCTAGTTTGTAATTGTAAATGCACCTTGTATTTACCTGCTCAATGCCTGACTCTCCACTGAATCATAAATGCTGGGAGGCAGGGGTCCTGCTGGTTATCCCATATTCCCTTTACCAATAGAGTGCTTGGTAAATCGTTGGCCCTTGACAAAAAATTGATGAATGAGTGAATGAATGAATCACCCAGGGAATCTGGAATTTGGTGGCACAATGAAGACAATGGGAAAGCGAATCCCTGCAAATCATGACGTAGTACCTACAGCATCGCGGCCCCAGGCTTTGGCACCAACGTCGTGGTGCATATCCCGGCGTTGACACTCAGGGCTCTGGGAGGACAAAGTCATTTTTCCTCTCACCCCCAGGGAGGAGAGTGTCTCAAGAAAGAGACGATGGTCACTTATGTTGAAATGTTTCTGAGAAGTGGGAGGAAGAAGTAAAGGACCGACACTTGTCTGTTGATTTAGCCGCAGGAGGTTATGGTGAATCTGATACAAAACAGTTTCAAAGGGTTGAGGTGTCAGAAAGTAGACTGCAGGGGAGTTAGCAAGAGTTGAGGAAATGGAGACTGAGTAAAAATGACTATTTTTAGACACTGAACAGGAAAGAGAGAGGAGACGGCATTAGCTATTTCTTACCACACAGGATCACATCAAAATTAATTTGGAAAAGTTTCTGAATAATAAAAATGATTCATCTACTGGATGACTAGAAAAATAAAATGCCTCAACTTTCTGTCTTACGACTCACAGAAAAGTAGGATGTCAGTGTTGAGGGGAATCTCATAGGCCAGAGGTTCCAATGCAACTTTCTCATTTGGAAGATGAGGTGCCTGAGGCCCAGAGAGGGGCAGGGACTCGCCCAAGATCACACAGCAGATGAGGGGCAGAGCCAGGTTTTGAAGTCAGGCTTCTGTCTGCCCAGCCTGGGGTTCCTTTTCATAGTCCATGTTTTTCTTTCCTCTGTCTTTTCCAAATAATCTTTATTGGATCCAGAAAATGGGGAGGATAGTTATTTTTAGTTTATTCAAAATGAGTAAAATAGGTAATGTTCCCCCCCCCCATATATCAGATTCAGAGTTTGTCTTATATAAGAGCTAAATGGGATGAGGAATGGCTCCACAATGAGACCAAAGATTCCTTTGAATTTTAAAAGCGCCAGAGTGAACCCCAAATGGGCCCAAGTGACTGGGAACAGCTCTCCTCGCCCAGCTGACAGGAGAAGGCCAGGCAGGGCTGAGTGTGTACATGTGTGTGTGTGAACAAGCTCCTTCTGCAGGTGATTGCCTGAGCACCAGGACGAGCATCACAAACCTCCTCAATACCTCTTAATTATTATTATTGTTATGATTATTATTATTTAAAAATATTTTATTTCTAGAGTAGTTTTAGGTTCGCAGGAAAACTGAGTGGAAGGTTTAGAGATTTCCCATGAACCTCCTGTCCTGCTCACGCACAGCCGCTCTCCGGCACCCGAGTGCTGCATTGGTTACAGCTGAGGAACCTGCACTGACACATCATCATCCAGAGTTCATAGCTTACATTACACTCCACTCTTGGTGTTGTGCCTTCTACAGGTTGTGACAAATTTATATGACGTGACCCTGAACCTCCTCAATACCTCCTCCTCCTCACTATTATTAGTGTAAAATACACATAAAACTTACCCTCTTAGCCATTCTTAAGTGTGTATAGCTTCAAGTACATTCATGTTGTGCAAACATCACTACCATCCATCTCCAAAGCACTTCTCATCTTACAAAACCGAAATTCTGTCCCCATTAAACACTAACTCTCCATTATCTCCACCCCCCTGCCCCAGGCAGCCACCATGCTTCTTTCTGTCTCTATGAATCAATCATTCCGTCTTTGTCTTCTTGTGACCATCTTATTGCAGCTTCAATACCATTTTGGTCCCGCAATTCTACCCTTTGGGATTACTGCCTTCGGCAAAGGATTTGATCCTCTGGCGAGGAGGGCAAACACCCTTGGAAAGAACACCCATCAGACTTTATTGGTACTTTCTCTTTAATGCCAATCAGTGGATGATTTCTTGAGAGCAGGTTTTAATGGGAGTGGGAGTGACCCTTGTTGAAAGCCCTAGTTGAGTAAGAATGAGAAGAGGGAGAGACCTTAATGACAAACAAACAAAAATTTTCCTGCCTGAAAAAATGTTGGAATGATTATAAGTGAATCTGTGTAATTAGTTTTATAACATAGCCATGTTCTAAATTTATGTGTCTGGGTCTGTTGACTTCATGTCTTGTTCTGACTTGCGTCCTTAGGGTATTATGGCTGAGATGTCCTCTAGTGACTGCTAGCGATAATCACAATACTCTTGTGTTTGGATTGAATTCTACCACTTTAAATGCATTTTTATTTCTATTATTTCATTTGATCAGGATGACGACAGCGTGAGGTAGTTAGAACAGGATTTATCTCCATTTTTCCGGTGGGGAATCTGAGGCTCAGTGAAGTGAAGGGATCTGCTCAAGGTTCTCGAATCACTTGCTGGTAAAGCTGGATCTAGAACCCAAGTCTGTAGTCCAGGGCTCTTCCCATGGCTCCACATTTTGTTGGCATTTATTAACTTAAAATATCTAAGGGTAATATTTATATGAGAATGTGTGGTCCTCTCTCCCTGCCCCAATCACCTAACCTCCCACTTGGTGTGAGACCCATTCCTTCTCCAAGAATGATGTGTCACCACCCAGATGCTCAAATTAGACCTAGGAGTCGTCCTTGACATTTCCCTCGTTCTTGTTCCACATTCAATCTTCAATTAAGTCCTGTGGTTGTTAATTCCTGAATATGTTTTCAATACACCCACTTCTCTGTAGTTCTGGATCACTGTAGTCCAGGCCTTTCTCTCTCCCCTGGAGTTGACCCTTTATTTTGTTACACTGTCCTTTCTGTTCATTTGTTCCTCTGTGATTTCTTTCAAAATGTGGATTTGAACAAGTTAATCAAGTTTCTCTATGATAGGATTTCTCAGAGCCTTTGGCACAGTGACTCCTCAAAGTGGGGGAGTGTGTGCTTTGCACGCTCCAAACTCACTGGATCATTCCTGGACCCTTGCCCTCTCCCTGTGTTCGGTCTCCACACTGAAGCCAAACTGATCTCTGCTGACTGCAAAGCTGATGGTAACCCTCCCCACACCTCTCTGTCCACACTGCCTTTCAGCTTCACTGACAGGTGTAGGACATGCCATCAGTGCCCAGCTCCCCTTTACCAGGCTCTACACGCATCTCCAGCTGTAGCAGCATTGACAGCTGATGCTCACAGCTGCCTCTTTTGGGGAGCCATCTACCAGGGAGGCCACGTTTTCCCACTCTCCAGAAGCATCTCATAAATAACGTCTGATTTGGTGGGTGGTTCACAAAGGGGTCCCCACCTTCACCTCAAGGAAAGAATCTGCTGTGCGCTGTGTGCTCCCGAGGCAGCTGTGAATCAGGGCTGGGTTGGACTTCCCAGGAGAGCACATTCGTGATAAGCCCTCTCCCCTCCCTTTCTGCTTCCCGTATTCCCTGTAGGTTTTTCCTGAGAGCACTCCCTGGATACATACCCACGTCATCCTCTGCTCCTCAGGGCTCTTCCTAAGACACTTGCCATGTCTTCAGCCACCAGAGGGATCCCTGCATGCTGTCCCCTCACTCTTTTGCCTTATTCACTCATAAAGAGGGTCTGTCTCCCCCATAGGACTGCCTGTTCCACAATGAACCATATCTGTTTCTGTCCTCCATGCCTGGTAGGTGCTCAGGACTCACCAAATGAAAAGTTACAAAGCACAATAAATATCCAGAATGCAAATGAAAAATATTTGTAAATATGGCAGGCAGCAAGTTAACATCTAGAACACATTAAAAGCTTTTGCCAATAAGAAGGGGCAAACATCTTAATACAAAAAAAAGGACATAAATAGAGATGATTGTTACATTTATGGGAAAGTATGTTAATCAAATAATAGCAAATTAAAACAATAGTTGAAAGAACATTTTTTTGACTATTGGGTTACCCAAGGTTTATTCTTAAAAGTTCATCACACTGGTGAGGAGGTGAGAAGCCAGGCATTCCCTTACATGGCTGGTGGGAAAACAAGTTGGTACCATCTTTAGAATATCGCTCCCGGGGCACCAAGTTTGTCTGTTGTTCACTGCAGTATCCCTAGGGCCCAGAACCATGCCTTGGCATTTGGACGTCCAATTAATATTTGGTAATATCTATCAAGAATCTTAAGTTTCTCTTACCCCTTGACTTAGTAATTCTACTTCCTAAAGAAACCCTTAGAGAGTAGGCCAAAGACATTTGTACTTTAAGGACATTTCACACAATCGTTAATAAAATCAGAAGACCAGAAACTACCTGAGTGTCCACAGTCTGGTGAATACTTAATTTAATTATGGCACATCCACACTGAGCAATCTAATATAACTGATAAAAATGACACGCTTGAAGAATATTGGGCATACAGGATTAGGCAACTGATGAATGCTAAATGAAAAAAGAATACACTATTACATGTACAGTGTGACCTCAATTTTTGTCTTGAAAGAAACTTGTTTGTGGTGGGTTGCAGTGATTTTTATTTCTTTGTTTACCTCTTTATTTTTAAAATTTTCAACAATGACTATGTATTACTTTTAAAGTCAGGAAAAAAATAACTGAAAAAGAAAAGGATGGTTAATAACAAAATTGTGGGCAGCCAGGAGAAGTCAGAATAACTTGTACTGGTATTTTTCCCATTTAGCTTTAAAACAGATCATTTAATGGTGGATTAAGAAACACAGCTCTGTGACTGAAGTGGTCTGTTTTTATTTAGACAACAGTGAGAAATAAATTTCATGCTGCTGGAGACCCTGCATTGTTTTTATGTTCTTAGTGTATATTTTTCCATGACCTGGAGAATCTTAAAATATTGACTCCATTTTGAAAAAATTTCACAACTCTTTTGACTGGAACTGATTTCTCCTGTGGTTCCTGAGATCTGTAAAAAGCATCAGGATGTGACATGGCGTTGACCTTTATTCTTTGTCTTGCCCAGAGAATTTCGCTATGGCTGGTTCAAGGTTTCCAAGAGGAAGGCAATTAAATGACCTAGCACAATTGCCTGGATTTTCAGCCCTAGGCTTATCTTGATTAGGAGGAAGTGTAGGTCTAGTTGTTCCAAATTTAGAGTATAGAAAAGAGCCAGATGTTTGAGATTATCACATGGAGAAAGACTTAACCCATCAGGGCTGTTGCCTCACTCATCACTTCTCGTATACCTGGTTGTACCCACCTTGATACAGACAAAGGAGTTGTGGGTTCCATTTTTCTCTTCCTGGGAGATCTGTCCTGGTTTCTAAGTCCATGCAAGGCTCATTTCCCTGCAAAGTGTTGAAGGGACCTGGGGCCCATTTGTTGGCTTATGGAAACTTTCCTTTATATCTAAGATCGAGTCCCGGATCCCAAGCCTGGTAGTCAAGGCTATTTACCACATGACCCTTGGCTCTCTCTCCCATCATTCATCCTCACTGTCATAAGACAAGAGCATTTCAGAGAGCAAATTCCAGGGACTAGGAATATATCTGGCTCCTAGTGAAGTGGAGAGACAGACAGTAAGCAGTCACACAGAGAATACATTCACCTGGCAGAGATCTGGGGTTGTCGATCAGATAGGCTCTTACTAGCTGAGAATTGATCTTGGATAAGTTATTTCATGCTCTGTGCCTCAGTCATTCCCTCTACTTAAGGGCGATAATAATATTAATAATAAGAATACCAAATTCATAAGGTTTATGTGAGCTTTACATTATTTGATGTACATCCGCTGTATAGTTAGTGTCTGGTTAACTCTTTTTTTCACTTAGTCATTTACTTGGACAAATTTTGCTGAGATCTGGTTAGGTTCCAGACACTGAGTGAGGTGCTGAAAATTTAGAAGGGGTAATGCACAGTCTCTGGGCTGACCCCAAGAAGTTCATAGTTCAGTGATGGAGGCTCAGTGGGAATAGGCCAACATAACGTGGCTCCAGGTACCGTGTTCCAGAAACTCTGGTCTCCTCCCCTTTCCCAAACACACTGTGTACCTTCATGCTTTGTTCCTTTGCTCACCTGTTCCTTATGTCAGAAGAGCTTTCCCTCCTCCTCTGCCACTTGAAGACTTTCCAGATGCAGCTTAAATGTCATCAACATCGTGAAGGCTTCCCTGATCCCCAAACCAGAATCATGACCTCACCTGTGTCTCCTTGGCATTCCATGCACATTCTGACTCTTACCTCCCCCTTCCATCAGAGCTGATCCTATTGGAACATCTCTCAATAGACTGGAAACTCTTTGAACTCACATGTATGTTTGACCCATTTCCATGTCCCAGGGTCTGGCACAGGGCCAGGCACATTTTAGATGTTTAGGAAGTGTTTTTTGGATTGAATGAATGAATACTTAATTGAAGGGCATCTGACATCATAGGAACAACTGCTGCCTTGACAGAGAAGACAAGGAGGAAAGGTGCTCCGTTTATAAGACTGAAATTTCCTCTGCAGGTTAGTTGGTTCCCTCCTATTCCACCTGCAGCTATGAACAAGGCTACGTTTACTGAGTCACAGGAAACTTGGAGAAGGTACGTGTTCTCAGCAGTATGCCTGAGGAACCTGTCCTGATCAGGGCTTTCAAATTGTTAACATTCTCAGGAACATCCCGAAAGGGTTAAGATCCCTTGTTCTGACGCTGGTTTTGTGCCATTCCATTTGGTTTTCACTGTGTGGGAGACTATTTAATTGGAAGTGGAGTTACTAAGGCCAATGTTGCATCAGAAATAATTGGAGATACAACACATGTGCTTTGGGAACTGGGACAGAGAAATTTAAGTTAATTCTAGTTTCCTCACTTATTTGTTGGGTGATCTAGGGATGACTCCTCCTCTCTGGACCTCTTCCATTAACCAGTGATTGTAGGAGGTGGGAGTTGAGGTAGTTAAACTGACTAATCTCTAAGATTCCTTCCAGCCTTGATAAGTCATGTCCGTGACTTCCTCTTTATCTGATGGACAAAGGGCCCTCTGACACAGAGTTGCTGGAAAGGGATGTGGATGTAGTTCTGGGAGAAGATCCCAGTCCTCATGAGTTTAGGAACCAAAAGTTCAGGAATGCTCTGAAACCACAAATGACCAAGTTCACTGTCAGGCGGGAGACCCTGCTCGCTGCACCATTTGTCGTGCGGGACGGTCTGCGGGGTCTCTGCTCCCGCTCCCCATACAAGAACGCAGGATATGGTGAGGCCAAAAAAGAACACCCACGGAGCCATAGGTAGGGGAGTCATACCACTATATTCTCTCTGGCGGCACTATACTCTCACTGGAGGCTGGATCCACACTGTCCGCAAACCGCCATCCACGCTTGCCAGCCCAGCCGCCATCTTCTTGCTAGCCCCATCCTTCTTCTCTCCTTCTCTCAAACCGCCATCTTTCTTCTCTCTCCTTCCGTAGCCACAGCAGTTATATTATTGGCCAATGGCTCACTGGTTACAGCTGACGGCCAACTAGCCACAGCTGATGGCCATGCAATCACAGTTGGCCATTTACTACCTGAGCCAGCACCTGTCTATGTGAGGCCGAGAGCCTGGAAACTACTCTCTGGGGCTCCGCCCCCACATTCACCCACTGGAGGTTCAGCACATACTTATTCCAATTTGTAAACCAAAAGCAGAATTTGGGGGGTTGTTTGGAGGATGCATGGCTAGATGTCCCCTGGTAGTGGGTGTATGGATGTCTCATCCAAATGGGAGAGGCCCTGTGTGGGGCCTGCATCAAAAGGTGCGGAGGCCTGTCCCTGGCTCGCCCACTCTGGCCATCAGGGTAGAAAGATCCCTTGAGTAAGTCTTCCTCAAATACTATGCCTTAATGATACCCTAAGGGAGTTCTTTTAACTCACCATATTATAGAGACAAGAACAGGATCAATTGCGAAGAACTGAACCCACTCACGGTAGTAAATTGCACCACATACTTTAAAAAAAAGAAAATTGAGCTATGTCACATCCTGTAAAATGTGGCCTCTTAAAGTGTACAATTCAATGGTTTTTAGTATGTTAACAAAGTTATGCAGCCATCACCACTGTGTACATTATGTATACACTGTATACACTGTATACACAATGACCTTAGCAGTCATTCCCCATTCTTCTGTCTCTTCAGTTCCCACCAACCACTAACCTACTTTCTGTTGCTATGGATTTGCTTATTCTGGACTTCCCGTAACAGAGAACTCGTAAGACATGTGGCCTATCAGGTCTGACTTATTTCACTTAGCATAATGTTTTCAAGGGTCATCCATGTTGACCATATACTTTTAGAACAATTAAAAATTATATGTGTATCAACTTGCCGCTGGCATACAGACAAAACCGTAGTGTGAGTTTGGTGCAATCTACCAACCCCTCCCAGCAGACCTGATGAAAGACTCAGTTAGTCTAGTTAGCTCTGCTCTAGATCCTCTTTACTTCATTATTCCAGTTAAATTTTGGCCTTTTAAAATCACTATACAGACCTTTTAAATTAGGATTCAAATTGATTGATATTTTCATTTTTTGTGCCATCTTTGCTGGCAGGTTTAAAAGTCTTTTCCCTACCCAAGATTATTTAAGTACATAAATATGTTGTCATACTTTTATGGTTTAATTTTAACTTTTACAGTTTTAACGTATCTGGAATTTGTGAATGGTGGGAGGTAGGCGTCCAATTTTATTTTTTTCAATGTGGTTGGCAAATTAAGCCAAAATACATCTTTTGTTCTCATTGGTGTAGGAAAAACAGCATTAGAATTTACTACTTTTTATATGTAGCTGGGACTATTACTAAACTTTCTTTTCTGCATTGATCTATTTTGTCTTTTCTTCAGCTGCTAGCACACTGTTAAATTTCTTGCCCCTTTATGATACAATTTAATATTTGTTAGCATAAGTTTATATTATCACTCATTTAAAAAATTCCCTCATTATTATGTTTATTATTCTAGTTCAGCTTTATTTGTTAAGGTAATAAATTTATTTTATGTAATGTGTATTGCTGTATTATTTAAAAATGTAAATTCTGCCTCAGAGAATAATAAAAGCAAGTAGCTGCGTGCCAAATTATAGGTAAAATTAGTAGAGCATATGTGGGCCGAACATAGATGGGAAGGGATGGAAGGACCAAGGAAGCATAAAATAGTCATGAGGTTGAGACATCAAATATGGGGGACAGCTAGAGCAGAACTGCAGCATGAGAAACACGTCTGTGAAGACGCAGCCGAAGGCCACAGAGCCTGGGTCTCTGGAGTCCTGGAATTACTGCTACGCCAGCCTAATCTGCTTCCTCCCACGTAGGTGAGGGGAGAAGACACTTGTCTTTTGTTTTAGTCATGATTACATGAAACTGAACATAACCCTCACTGATGTCACCCCTACTTTCATTGTTATGTTTGGTTGTTTGGATCAGGATTTGCAGAACAGTGTGAATAACACTGATGGAAGTGGACTTTCTTCTGGTTACTGATGTGAATGAGAATGGTTCTAATATTTCATTATCAAGCATCCTGCTAGATTTGGTTTTACCTGAGTACATTTGTCACTCTAAGAAAATATTCCTTCTCTTGATGATGATGATGCTAGAATGCTGAATTTTCTCAGATGATTTTTGTCATCTATCAAAATTATGTGGTATTTCTGCTTTGCTATACTGATAGGATGAATTAGACTCGTAAGTATTTATAAAGTTGAAACATACATGTAACTTCATTTTTTCCCGTCTACAAGGTCTGACAATTTAGCTCACAAATATGTTGCAATGATGTGGCTAACGTTCTTTGATATCAGAGGGATTATTCATTATGAATTTGTTCCAACTGGACAAACAGTTAAACGAGTTTACTATTTGGAAGTGCTGAAAAGGCTGCGTGAAAAAGTTAAATGACCTGAACTTTTCACCAATTCATGGCTCTTGCATCACAACAATGCACCAGCTCACACAGCACTGTCTGTGAGGAAGTTTTTAGCCAGTAAGCAAATCACTGTATTGGAACAGCCTCCCTACTCACCTGATCTGGCCCCCAATGACTTCTTTCTTGATCTGAAGATAAAGGAAATATTGAAAGGAAGATATTTTTATTACATTCAGGACATCAGGGTAATAGGACGACAGCTCTGATGGCCATTCCAGAAAAAGAGTTCCACAATTGCTTTGAAGGGTGGACTAGGCACTGGCCTCAGTGCATAGCTTCCCAAGGGGAGTGCTTCGAAGGTGACCGTAGTGATATTCAGCAATGAGGTATACAACACTTTTTCTAGGATGAGTTCACGAACATAATTGTCCAATCTCGTATGTCCTCTCTTCTCTTCTTTTATATGTAGAAGCTCCATTGTAGCTCTTGGCTCTCTCTTCAACTTTTCATTCATTAGTTGTATCTCCTTAACCATTGCCTCTGAGCTATGAGAGTATGGCTCGTGTTTGTCTTCCGATTCCTTGCTCCTCAAAGTGTGGTCCAAGGACCAACAGAATTAGCATCGCCTGAAAGTTTGTTAGAAATGCAAGTTCTTGTGTCCCCTCCCAAACCTACTGAATCAGAATCTGCATTTCACCAAGATGCCCAGATGATTTCTGTGCACATTAAAATTTGAGAAGTCCTGTAAAATTCTGGCCAAAGATGGAACCCTTTCCAAGTTTCCAGTGGTGATGCAGTCTTTTCCATTATTGTAGTAGTTTGATTATTTTAGTGGAAATTTGGAAGGAGAAGAAGTTCAATGGAAAGCTTTGGATCACTATCTGGAACCAGAACCCACAGGCTCTTTGTGGCAGGATATGAAGAAGGGCATTTGGCTACTCTGTGTGATGACATGAAATGAAAATGGCAGCCCAAAGGTCATCAAAATCACCACCAGGCATTATTAGACCAACAAGAAAGAATCCTTCTGTTGCATTTCTGAAGGGCAGTGTGTATGCCCACACAAATTTACAAATGCCAACTGGTACCCACATGAAAGCCTCTTGTCCTAAGCTGACAGAAGGGGAATGAAAGTGTTCCGATAGACTGGTTTGGTGTCAGGCACGCATTTCCCTCTTGTGTTGGTGAGTAAAAGAAACAAACTTCTGAGGTCACAGAGGAAATAGATGTTCTTCAGGGCCCAGCACTGTGCCTGGGAGCTGCCTTGGAGTAGGGTGGTGTTCACATACCTGAATTATATGAGTGTTAGCATGTGGAAAGATAAATTCTTTTAAGGAAAAAAATCAATTGAAGAATACTCAATTCTCATCAGTCATGGCAGGACTGGCAGGAAAAATCTTGGGAAGGCATAAAGGACGACTGAAATGATTCTAAAAAGAACAAAAATCTTTAGGACAAATTGGCTCATTCTTTATTGCTACCAAACCCTTCATTCCCTGGAGACTGTTGAAACAATACCAGCCCATAGCTCTCATTATAGAATTGACAAACATCCTACCTTCTTAATGGTTTCTTGAAGTTGTTGTCTCAACAGGAAATTCTGGTCATTGTTACACATTCTTCTTGTTTATTATTAGTAATAAAGCCCTTTGTATCAGAGTCTGCTCTAAACCTTATAAGAGTTTTTCACACAGAGTAGGTCATTTGGTCTTTCCTGAGAATCCCAAGATAGAGGAGGGTGAGAAGGCAATGGTACCCATTTCATAGAGAGGGGTAACTGAAGAAATGAAATACTTTCCCAAAGGCACAATGAACAGTATATGGCAGCCTCAGACTCATGTTTTCCAGCTGCAGGGGAGATCTCTAAAACACATTTGGCCAAGTGTCTTTGATCCTTAAGCTTTCCAGTTCACTTAGTGATTTGGCCTTTCCTAAGAACCTATGCATACATGAAACAATGAGAATTATTACCAACTGTGGAAAGATCCCTTTCAACAGTTTTATGCTAAAATGCAAGATGTAACTTTAGTGAGGTTGCATTCTTTAGATGAAATTCACGTGGTCAGACATCTCTGGTTCCCTTTACGCTATCTATTCAGATTTCCCCCACTATGACAGACTTTCGTTCAACTTCTGATCAGGATCGACTCTAGCCTCCAAAAAGCTGAGATCCATTACAAGTCATTGGGAACTGCTGATAAGTTGTTGTTGTTGTTTTTAATTTCCTAAATTTGATTCATCTCACCTGTTGGGAAAGTGAAGGCATCTTATTTCTGCTGTTCTAAAAACTACACTTCTACTCCTCATCTTTTTACACAGAACTTCTGAAATTTTCCCCAATATTCTATTTCTTCTCCCATATACATATTCTCTTTGCCTAGAATACCCTTCCCTTCTTTGTTTTGCCACCTACTTTACCGTTTTTATCCTTAATCGGACCCAGCTCAAAAGCTATTCCTTTTGAAGGCTTTCGGACCCAAGGTTAGAAATATCCATCCTCCTAACAGCACTTTGAATGTACCTTGGCCATCCCATCAACCTGTCAGAGTCTGAAATGTGCTTCATTTGGCTCTGTATATACTGGGATTTCAACTAAGGTTAGGAGCTATTTTGGGGGCAGGAATGACATCTTATTCCTCTTTATATCCTCTGAGCTTGAAACCTGACAATTGACAGGAATTCATTAAGGATTGATCTAACTTCTTCCACCTCATGGTTTTCGTGCATCAGGAATTCTTTTTACCAAATATCACTTTAGTTTCTGCAGTTTAAATAATAGGAAAATCTTAAAGAAGACTGACTACTCAAATAGATTAAGAGTGAACTATCATAGCTGATTATTTTCTTTTTTTTTAAATTTTTTTTATTTTTTATTAAATTTATTGGGGTGACAATTGTTAGTAAAATTACATAGATTTCAGGTGTACAATTCTATAATTGTCTGTATAGACACAGACAATAGCTGATTATTTTAAAGGGCAGAAAATACACTAAACTTGTCTATTGATTTGTCTTAGATTCTGTTTCTTTCTGTCTCCCAAGTAAGAGCTATTTTAGGGTAGAGCTCCTTTATCAACATCCTTCATGACTTTGTCCAGGACTGGTTCACATTGAGTGGTTCTGCATTTTCTTCGGTACCAGGGGATTTTTTTCTAGCTCCATCACAATTAGGGGATTAACACTCAGTAACTCTCAACCATAGCTGTACATTGGAATCATTTAAGGAACTTTAAAAAAATACTGATGTGAAATTTTCATGGAGTACCCTTAAGTGTTTTGCTGAGTAGTAGGCTATACATGCATGGAGTGGAACTCTGAGAGACCTGGCAAGAAACAGCTACTGGAGGGATGTGAGCTCAACAGAGATTTCAGTAGTGTCACAGAGCTGACATACTAAGTTTCTGACTACCCATATTAGAGAGACCTTGCTGAATACCCTGGACATTCAGTTGAGACCCCAGAAAGACTTTGCCTTTCTATCTTTAGAATACAGCTATTCTGACTGCCAGAAAAATAAAACCATGACACTCTTTAAAGGGAGATAACAATCCAGACTCTCAAAATAGTATCCACAATATTTAGCAAACAAAAATTACTGAAAATATGAATAAGCAGGGAAATGTGCACAAAACTAGAAGAAAGAACAGTTAGTAAAAACAGGTCAAGCAATGATAAGCTGATGAAATTAGTAGATAAGGACTTTAAAATAGCTATGATCAATACACAGTCATGGATTTAAAGGAAGAGATGGACATAATGAATAAACAGATGGGGAATCATAATAGAGGAATGGAAACAACCAAAAAGAACCAAATAGAAATTCTAGAACTAAAACAAATAATATCTGAAAATTTAAAAATTCACTGGGTTGGATAATAGCAGAATGGACACTGCAGAAGGAATTAGGAATAGTGGAAAAGGTAAATAAATACATGTGCACATTGAAAGACTTTTTTCTCAGTGCTTTAGCTGGGTGATTGGAGTCATCATGCTTGATAAGAGGTGATGCAAATGACACTTCACCTCCATGGTCTTCCTTCCCAAATCTTTAACCCCAGTCTAATCTTAAGGCAAACATTAGACAGATCTTAACTGAGGACATCCTAAAAAATAATTAATACTCCTCAAAACTATCAAGTTCATTAAAGAAAAAAAAGTCTGAGAAACCATCACAGCCAAGAGGAAGCTAAGAAGACATGATGACTAAATGTAATGTGGCATTGTGGGTGGAATCCTGGAACAGAACAAGGACATTAAGTAAAAACTGAAGAAATCAAAATAAAGAATGGATTTGAGTTAATAATAATGTGCCATTAATAGTTAATTAATTGTAACAAATGTACCATACTAATATAAGTGTTAATAAGGGATATATAAGAACTCTCTTTACTACCTTTGCAAGTTTTCTGTATATCTAAAACTGTTCTAAAATGAAAAGTTTATTAAAAAATAAACTGATAACAACAAGTGCTGATAAGTACGTGGAGCAACTGGAACTTTCATCCTGATAGGAATGTAAAAATGTTATAGTTTGGAAAACAGTTTGGAAGTTTCTTATAAAGTTAAACCTATACTTGTGAAATAAGCCAACTATCTTACCCCTGGGTATTTAACCAAGAGAAATAAACATCTGTCCTCCCAAAGACTTGTATTTGAATGTTTATAGAGGCTTTATTTAGAATCACCCAAAACTAAAAGCAACCAAAATCAACTACTGAGTAGAGAGATAAATTGTCTACATCCATACACTGGAATACAACTAAACAATGGATTACTGATACATATAAAACATGAACAAATATCAAAAGCAGTATGCTAAGTAAAAGAAGCCAGACACAAAAGAACTCATACCATATCATTCTACTTATATGCAATGCTAGAACAAACAAAACTAATTTAAGGTAGAAAAGTTAGAACAATGGTCACATCTTGAGCTCTGAGGTCTGAGGGTAGCATTGATCAGAAGGGACAGGAGGGAACTTCTGAGGTGCTGGAAATGTTCCATATCTTAATAAGAGTGTAGGCTATGTGGGTGTATGCATGTTTAAACACACATCAAGATGTGTAGTTAAGCTCTATAAATTTTAGAAGTATGTAAAGTATATCTCACTTTTTTAAAGGAAAAATGCTAATGTCTGTGTCCCACCCCCAGAGATCCTGAGTTTAATGGTTTCAGATACAGGCTTTGGGGTTTTATAAGTTCCCACAGCCGAGGTTAAAAATCACTGTTAGAGGTATTTGTCTGTTGCCACGCAGCAGCTTAACTGTTTGGTTCCTTGAACCGGCCCCCAAAGAAAGGAGAGTCTGTAAGAGGATCCTTTCAGGGACTTTGCTAAACCTTTGTGTTTGCACCTTATGCCTCCCTGTTTGGTCCCAGAAAGATGACTGCACAGTCAATGACGAGTAAGATTCCTCACGGAAGGAACAACTCAAGCCAGATGCAGTCATGTGGGGACCAACAGGAGAACCCATGGGGTTCACAGCGGTGGGCACAGCCCCCCACCTTCCTCAGGCTAAGGAAAGCCTCAGCCTCTGTGGCTGCATTCCTTCCCAAAACCTGCACGGGAAGTGATTCAATGGTGTGCTCTCCATCTATTCATATACATATAGGTTTTGTCCCTTGGAGAAGTTGAGACTTATGGTCCAGCTGTCTGCAGGCAAGGGTGACTGACTTAAATCGGTTTCCTATTATGATGTATAGGATTCACCAATCTTGAGATTGACAAGCTTTATTATCTTTACTTCCCCACCGAACTAATAAAAGCTGATGCGAGGCCCGATTCGGCGCTTCCAGTCCTTAGATTGGGGGTCCCTTGGTCTGCTTAAACTCTATTCATGACTACTGTATTTTCTTGACCCTGCACCGCCCTCCTCGCTCCCCACAACTATCATTGCGCGACGCAACATTTGTCTAGTGTGGAATCCTTGGTCATTCTTGTTTGCCGTGTAGGTGCTTCTCTAACTTTGGTGTGTGGATCCTGGCATGGATTTACATGCCTGCTTGATGGTGGGTCTACCTGGGGATGGCTACTTAGCAAGCACCAAGATGCCAAAAGGCCCAAGAAAAAGACAGGAGAAGGATGGAACCCCCGAAGAGTCCTCCCAGCTCTTCTATTTCTGCCTTTTTCTGAGAATGGCCCTGCTTATTCAAGGAATAGATTGTTATGATGACGGGAGAAGTAAATTGGGAGGTGACCAGTGGAGGTATTGTTATGGAGCAGGGGGAATTCTCATTCCATATACAATTTTGTCTATCCCTCTTCAGTCACCTGGTATCACATAGACAGCAAGTTCCAACTGGATTCTGCAAGCCATCCAAGTCTTCATCTTGCTTTTGTCCTCTTGGTGACTTTGGGAAGGCTATAAAAAGAGAAAGCAGGACATGTGCATATGCTGAGCACATGTCACACATTCTGCTGGAACTTTGCTTCTTCTTACCACTTCTAGATTAACACAAGGACTACACAATTTTCTTATTGGTCATTTTTCTTCTTTTGAAGCTGATAGGCAACCTAGTAACAGTTTTAGGGCAAAAAAGCTTTTCTTAAAACTTTATCCAACATTAATAAAACTGTATAATAAAAACTGAAATGATAAATCATAACAGTTATTCCATGGATGCTCTCTGCTATTTATTCCAGAACGCATGACCAAGGTTTCCAAGAGGTCTTATTAATCATTAGAACTTTGACTAACAATTTCATCTCGTGCGCACCAACAAATAAAAGCATAAACTTAGACACTCCCAGTTGAAAGGAATTTCGCAGGTCATCTAATCCAACCCCCACGTACAATGCCTGAATAGCTGCTAAGTGGTACCCAGTCTCTGCTTGCACACCTTCCAAACAGGGAGCCTTGTAAGGCAACCCAATATGTTTATGCGCAGATCCCATAGGAAGCCTTTCCTGGTATGAAGTCACACATGCGTCTCTGTAACTCTTAGCCACAGACAAATTCATTTCCCTTTTCCTATTTTCCCATTTTCACAAGCCTTTTCTGCAACAAGTTAAACATCTGTAATTGCTGAAAATATGCCTCCTATGATTTGGATTTGTCTGCATTCACCAGCTTGCTTTCTCTCCCTCATGAGTCCTAGTTTGTTTCCATTCCAATCCAACACAATTCGTTTGAACTCCTGTTTCCCGAGCACCTTCTCAGTGCCCAGCACTAGGCTAGGGGGCTGTGGGGAAGACAGGAGCAAGTCCGCCTTGACCTTGTAAGAAAGAGGAGACTTGTCTACAAAGGCTCTATGAGGTGGGCAGTGATACAGGACATGAAAGGGGGACAGTGTCCTACATCCCCCAAATTCTCAGACTCTCGTCTTGCATTGTAGCACATCGGCTAAAATATACCTACCGCTGTTCAAGCTCAGGGCAGGGTTAGAGCAGGCTGTTTATCAAATACTTGATGAATGCATTTCAGTTGACTAGGGCTCCGTATTCCAAATTCCTAGAAGAGACAGTCTGATTGGCCCAGCTTGGGTCAGAGGTCCACTGGCTCCGTCAGCTGTCTGCAGAAGGGACTGGGTCACCTGGAATAAAAAAGAATAATAAAAAAAAAAACATTCTGGGCTGGGAACAAGGAAAGCTCTGTGAAACACGAATGTGGTTTGGGAGGAACTAATAGGTATCTTAGAGATACATTATGGATATAATCTCCACAAAATATGGAATATCTGTAAGTATATAGAAACAACATATAGTCTCCCTAAGCATTAATCCTGATCGATGGGTGTTCTCTCCACTTTATAGGTAGGGAAACCGATTCAGAGAGATGAAGTGACTTTCCCAAGGCTACTACTGCTTGCTAATGGCCAAGTCCTGGTTTGAATTCAAGGCAGCCACAACACCTCTCTGAATTTCCTCAAGAATCCTTTCTGGAACTCAGTCCTTCACTGATCTATGTATTTATTTATTCATTCAACTAGAATTTCTCCTGCAGTGACCACAGGTGTGGCGTTATATGAGACTGTGGGACATAGCGATTAACCACATAGACACACCTGGAGGGACACCTGCCAAGAGCATGGTTTGATGTCTCCTCCTTTGGGAAGCCTTTGCAGGCACCCCCAGCCTGAGTTAGATGCCTTTCCTCACATTGCCCCAGCACTCTTGGCTTCTGGCATTGTCATGGTCAGGACTCTATCTTGTAATTGCCTGATTACTGTCTCCCTGCCCCACTGGACTGCGAACTCCTTGAGAGCAGGACCTCTGTGGGGCTTCTCATGGGACTGTGCTCTGTGCGCAGCCTATCTGCTGAATGAATTTGTTAAATAATTCACAGACAGGACACAGGTCCAGATAGAGCAGAGGTGGCAAGAGGAGGCGCAGTGAGAAGCCAGATTTGAGAGAAAGCACCGTTTGTCATCTTCAAAAACCCAGTTTCCAGGTAAGGAAGTGGAAGCTCAGCCAGGTGACTAACCCATCTAGAGTCATGCACGTGGTAAGAGCCAGAGACAGATTTGATTCCCAGTCTCCTGATTCCATGTCTGAGCTCTCTCTGCTGCACTTCAGCTGCAGTGGATGGGAGGCAGCCAACAGAGGCGAGACCGGGCTGCCAGGGAGGGAAGGGTGCGCGGGAGAGGGAGGCCTTAGGATCTAGGACGCAGGTGGAGGGCTTGGCCCAGCAGACATGACCCCGGATCCTCTGAGCCAGTGAGGAAGGAAGAACGTTCAGCCAAATTTCTAAAACCGACACTTGTTCAGGCTGCCCTGGGAGACTTGGGTGGGCCAGCCCTTCTCTGGGGAGGAGCAGACTTGTGGAAAGTAACTCAGCATCTCCCTCAGCACCCAGCCCACCCGAGTGGCCTCTTCCTGCTGCATCAGGAGGACAGTTTCTCAAGGCCCCCCACCGGTAGGAGGGAGACCAGAGCCAAGGATGGCTGGGAAGAAGTAGGGGCCTAGCGAAAACAGGCGGAGAGTACCCAGGTCAGGCTCAGAGGCTCCAGGTCATTGAGTATCTAGAGGAGCCCGTCAGTGATCCAGCTCACATGTGGCAGGGCAAGGGGACATTCATGAAACCGGGACCATAATGCCTCTACCTCGCGTGAATATGCTGAGGATTAAGTAAGATGAAATACGTAAAGGACTTAGAATAAGGCTCAGCACATAATATCACTCAATAAACGTAGTTATTTTCTTACAGGGCTGTTGGGAAGAGTGAACAGACACTGTAAAACTGTAAGTGTTGGTGCGCAGTCTTTTTTGCACTGTCTTTTTTTGTTGTTTGTCAGATACTCACTAAATGAGTGTGGACGATGATGGGAAATCCAGTGAACAGAGAGGGGAAGGGTGTGGAATCGAGTGACCAGTCACCGCCCCCCCACCCCCACCCCGTTCCTGGAGTTTCTTCACTTGGCATCTGCATCAGAGACTACGTGAGTCAGTTCTGGAAAGATGGCACAATCCAATCCCACATCTTCACAGAACGGAAAACCGAGGCCTACAGATGGAAGTGACTTATCCAGGGCTGCACGCAATGCATCGTCAGGGGTGAACTTCCTTGACTCAGGTCCAACGCTCCTCCTCTGTCCCTTCAGTTCAGCCCAAGCTCAGGACGTGGCTCTTTCAGCCAGTTCGATGGTTGGCTTTTCTTTCCACAGTTGTCCCCTCCCACCCTCAAAGTCAGTGGGGCTCCATTAACTCTGAGAACCTCAGCCTCTGAGAGCTCTCTGCCTTGAAAGCTCTTCCTGTTTTCCCATGGAAGGTAGTTGAAAATTAATTGAAAGCCCCTTTCAGCTCTGGTTTCCCGTCCAGAGCTCTCCTTCCCTGGGCCTCTCTTGGAGAGGTCAGGAGCAGGTCAGCACCGTGTACAAACATGCTACCACCTTCATGCTAATACCTTCACCAAGGTTTCTTCAGCACTGGGCAAGTGAGAGCATTTCTCTTCCCCTCAAACATAGCTCCCTCCCTCCTTTTTTAAAAAATTACACCTCCAACCACACACACCTTGCCATTGAACTGACCCGTCTGGCACACACAAAAGTTCATTCACAGGGACCTTGAGTGTGTGTCCTTGTTGCACAAGTGGGATTTCTCTACCAAAAAACATTGGCAGGAGAAAGCAGGTATGAAACGCCAGGCCTGGTAAGAGCTCATTTGTAAGGCACATGTTGACCAACCAACCCAGGAATTACAGGCATGCAAAGAGAGGAGACATGAAGACTAAGGTTTTTTTCTCGTAGCTACCCTGATTTCTTGGGGAGCTGTTGCTGGGTCAGCCCATGGGGAGGTCTTGCTGCCCTGATGAACTCTCACGTGGGCAGAGGGGTTTGCCATTCATGAAGCAGGTTCACACTCATGGTTTCATCTGAGCCATGCAGCTGCCCTGTGAGGTGCTGGGACGAAGAAAGTGAAGCTCAGAGATGTCAGAGACCCTTTGAAAGATCAGGAGACGAAAGGCTTCAACCAAGGGTGTCTGACTCCACATCCTCGGCTCCCTTACTAACTATTCTACTGAAGGAAATCCAGAGTTTTTAACTTAGGTCAAGATTCTGCCTTGAATATTTAGTTCAGACGTACAAATGAAGTGAATTGGAAGTAGACAGACTCGAAAGGGACAAATTATGGTAAAGATAGAAGTGACCCTTGAATCAATGAAAAATTGACTGTCCCACTCTGCTCTCCTCCTGTTCTGCCTTTAAATTCTTAGCTGGACAACATTTTCTCCACGCAGCCTTCCCAAACCCCTTTCCCTGACCCCCGTCCCCTTGACGGAGATGAAGTGGATTCTTGTCCTCTGGAATAACCTTTCCATGGTCTGTGCATCGCTACTGCAATTCTCACACTATATTGTCATTTGCTCTTTCATATAACTCTCTTGTCCTGGTGTAGTGGGTTCATCAAAGCTAGCTCCCCCCTCCTGGGCACCATAGTCTTTGGCAGTGAGATGCTGCTGCAAATGAGCTGGTGTAGTCCAGTGCAGCCACACAGAAAGGGGTCCCATCTGGGGCTGGGCTCAAAGCCGTGGCATCTGGAGGTCCAGAGAGGGGCCTGCAGCAGCTCCAGAGGTGAGCAGGAGCTGAGAAGTGGGAACTATGGGAGGTTCTAGAGCAGTGAGTGTCTTTTGAGGAAGTCTGGGAGCCATAGGACTGAGGTTTGGGGTAAGGCTTCAAATCTTTTGGGGTTAGAGTGTAGGGACTTACGTGATCTGAGGAAATGGGCTGTAGGGCTGGCAATGGTGTCAGGAAGGAGTCAAAGCCTCCCCTGAAGGCCCAGCTGCCAGGCCCACCCAGGCTGAGTCCTTTCACCACCCTGAGAAAAGGGAACACTGCAGAGCTGGGGGTGCCTCAGCTGTGGGCCCAATAAGAGGGTTGGAAGTGGGAAGCCAGGAATCCCCTCACTTCCAAAAGGCAGAAGTGAGAAGTGTTGAGAAGGTAAAATATAAAGGATGAAAAATAATGTTCAGTTTGGAAATTGCTATAACCCAGATTCTCAGTTAAGGGGGTGGCCGACTTTCACATGGAGATTTGGGTGATTCCTACAGTAGGTGAGACTGTCTCTTTCCTTGAGCAGAACAACCGCTGTTTCTCCTCCTGCCCAGCTGCCCTAGCCTGTCACTCTGACCACAAGGATGGGCAGACGTACAGAAGGCATATTGAGTAACCGAGGTCACATGTTACCAAACCATTTGGAGTTTACTTTCTAGGTAAAAAGTGATCAGTTGTAGTCATCGCAGTGACTTTGAAGACATGGGTCATTTTCATCGTCTCTGGAGGGAAAGCCCCATTCTCTGCATCCCACAACGAGAACCACCAGCCCTCTCACCTGTCCTTCGAGCCAGGGGAGCTGAAAGGTCAGTTATCACATGCTTGAAGAAATAAAAGAAGGCGACTAATAGTGTTTATTGAGAACCTGCTACGTACAGACATTGTCTTAGGCCTTTTACACATATGATTACATGTGTATGCGTTTGCCCAGAGACATAAAGCTTTACTCTCTCTGGTCGCCAGAGGAAGAAACAGAGGCTGAGTTTCCACACAGCAGGAGTAATGGAGGTTGCATCTGAACCCCCAGCTCAGGCCTCTCTGAGATCTTTACATCCTGTCTTCTGTACAGTGGGGATACCCAGAAAAGGTTGGCACAGTCTTTTCAGAGCTGCTATGACAATACCAAAGGCCACTGCAGCTGGTCTGGCCACCAGGGGCTTTCTAATCTCCCAAATGCCCTTGCTTCATTCCAGTCTCACTGGTTGACCTCAGCTGGCACATCTGGTGGGCTGACCCAGGCATCCAGTGGTGAAGGCCCTGTCCTGGCTCAGGGGTCACTTGTTGACAAGAGAAGAGCGACGCTGCTGGTTCCCTGCAAGGGGAACGGTGAACCCAGCCAAGAGAACACACTGGCTGTACAGGTTTTCTGCTAAGGGAGCCAGTACAGTTGGTTGTAGGGCATTGATGAAAATAATCAGCTGCAAACTCCTAAAAAACAAACAGTCCAGAGGTTTGAAGAACAGCCCCCTCAGCCAGATGGCTGCAGGAACCTTGCCAGGGAGAAAACATGATCTCCCGCCCTGAATTTCCTCTTTGTTCTGGACCCTGCTCTCTTTGGATGTCATCAGTCCCCCGTCACCACCACCACTCTTGTGCGCCAGGCTCCCAGAGTCTTGAGTTCAGGGAGCTTAAGACAGCTTTCCTCAGATTAGAATTTGGGGACAGTGAAATCAGTCAAAGAAGCAGCTTTCTTGTCCCAGCATGAGTCACCCTAGGCTGGAAGAAGCACACAGCTGTCTGCATCTGGGCCTGGGATGCTGCTTCCTCCTCAAAGGACACTCCCAAGAAGCCTAGGACCCTTGTGGGTGCCGAGCAGGAAGTCATAAGCAGGGCCACCCTGTGTGGGGCCGGCCCTCTGGACACCCCAGTCCTCGCCAACAGACCTTCATGTCCCAGCTATTGGGAAATTAAATGCTAGCTTGTTGTCACAAAATTGTGACCATGCCTGGAGCAAATGGTGGCCAGTGTGTCCTGCCAACCTCAGCCTCCATATGCCTCCAATAAGAGTAAGATCAAGGCCAACATGGGTTTTAATCCTTGCTCTGCTACTATGTGACGATGGACAATTTATTTGACTTCTCTGAGCCTCAGTTTCTGGTCCATTGAGTTTTAGTGAGACTAATAAAAAACAAAATTATATTTTCAGTGCTTATAGCACAGCGTCTGACACAACAGCAAGCATTCGATAAACGCTGGTTTCCTCCCTCCCAGCCCTCTGCTCCAGAGCCTTTTGATACTAATTTCTTCTATTACCCACTCCTAAATGCTTTCACTGATCTATGATTCAATATCTCATTCCTAGCTTTTGGCAAAGCTTCCAAGTACAATCCTCCCAGTTTTCCCTGAATGGATTATCAACTCCCTTCCATCATTATGTTAGCTACTCTGTTTGCAAGTATGTGTTTTGACTTGCTAAGCTACTACACATTCTGTTTGGAAGGAAATGAGGTATAATTGCAGTGAAGTTGCATCAGGCTCATTTAACATCCCAGCTTACTTAGAACTTTCCTGCCCCTATAAGATATAATGCCACTTCCAAAAAAGTCTTTACAGCAACAAATGAATCCATTAATATGTACTAAAACTATAAAGCATATTAGTCAGGCTAGGCTGGGTTTTGTTGCAGTGACACTCCCAGATATAAATGGCTTAAACCAGCAACGGTTCATTTCTCACTCATGTTACATATCCAGTGTAGGTTGGTGGGGTCTCTGCTCCTCATTGGCCTCTCTTAAGTCCTCAGGGTTCACCGTCTGGAATGTTGTTGGTCACTGCAACAGGGAAAGAGAAGATGAATTTTTTCCCAGCACTTTAATGCTTCTTACCAGTAGTAACACATGCCACTTCACATTTCATTGGCCAAAGCAAGTCACATGGTTCCCCAACCTCAAGGAAGCAGGGACATCCAATCCTATTCTGTTCAAAGGTGGAAAAGAACCAGAAACATTGATGGACAACACTAATGTCTACCACATAGAGTCTCAATGTTTTAAAAAGAATAGAGGAAACCCTGCAGGCAAGCAGAAACTCCGGAATTCTTCACCCCCGCCATTCACCACTAGGGATTTCTAGTCATTTTAAAAGCTGACATTGCCAAAACATTGGCATAGAGAAGTTCCTTTTGTCTTTACCTTTTCTATTACAGTAGTCCTCAATTTCCAGTGTGCGTTAGAATTACTCTTTGATCTGCACAATATTGTATCCATAATCCTTAAGGGTTTCAAAATGTTTTGAACACATGCCATTTTCCCTGGATGTGCTGAATTTAGAACCTAACCTAGGATGTGACTCTACAGTATTTAATTGATATTAATGACTGACTTTATTATTTTTAAAACCATTTTACTGAGGTATGATTGACATACAAAAAGCTGTCCATATTTAATGTAGACCATCTGACGAGTTTGGAGATAAGTATACGTCCATGAAACCACCACCATAATCTACACCATAAATATATTCATTAGTTCTCAAAGTTTCCTCCCACCCTCTTTAACTGCCTGAATTTAATTGTTCCAATGTTTTACCACCTTCTCTTCTGTGCTTCACTTACAACTGGAGAGGCCATTCCATCTCTGAATCGAATGGCCATTAACATTTGTTTGATTTTTGTTTATGTCCTTAACAATAGGAGTTTATAATAACTAATTGTTATCCAAAACTCTAAAAAAAAAAGTCTTCCACATACATAATGTTACTTAGTAATTCTCGCGATAACCTAAGGAGTTGGTTCATTAATGGAATATTTTCTTTATACTGATGAGCTTATGGAGACTCAGAGAAGCTCAGTGACTTTGCCCAAAGACACACCATCCAGACGTGTCAAAGTGAGGTTTTTTAACTCAATTCTGTCTGGCTTCAAATCCGTGGCTTTCCTATTACCCCATGCCACCTTCTGAGCCAAACGAGGAGATCCTATTTGGAAAGGGAGTTTCTAGGCACTGAACTGTGTTCTGGAAATCTGTGGAAAGCACACGCGGGAATGAGAAGCTCAGGCCTCACAGACCCCTCTCCCCAGTGCCGTCCCTACCAGTCAGGGCATTGTGCTCAATGGAAACTTGATTTCCACGGGGATTACTCTGGGCACACAACATTCCAGAAGCTGGACGTCCAGGAATTCCTGTCAATTAGACCTTTCTTCTCAGAATAAACATTTCCCTGAAGAGCTCTCCACAGCTGGCCGGTGTTATGGCCCTGCCATGGTTCGGTCTCAGGTGGCAGGATGCCCATTAGTCTTGGAGGCATGATAGTATGAAGTGCATGTTCACATATAAATTGAACTGTAAGTGTGTCACATGTGTAAGTGTTTAAGTTGTGTTCTGCGTGGGGTCGGTGTTTGTGTAAGCCTTTCTTGATTTGTGGGGTCACCGGATAAAATACAGGATGTGCAGTTAAATTTGAATTTCAGATGAACAACAAATTATTTTTTAGCACAAGTATGCCTTACGTTTTTATTTGCTAAATCTGCAACTACATCTATCTGCGTGTATGTAGCTATAAGTGGGCTTGCTTTTGTATGTCTCAGGGTGCCTCTGAGGGTGTGTGTATCTGTGCCTACATATCTCTGTCTATGTATGGCGGTCTGGGTGCATGTGTCCTGGCTAATAAGGACTTAGCAGGAGGTTGGGAACAAATGGCTCCACCACCCACAGCTCATCTCCTGCCAGGCCGACCCTGCTGGAACAAGAGAGGTCAAGATGGGCCTTGAACATCAGGCCAGGAGCTTGGGCTTTCTCATGAGGGCAGCAAGGAGTCATGGAAAGCTCTAACCTGAGGAAGGGGAAGATTGAGATATGTGCTAGAGACGTCCTTCTGGCTATGTTGCAGAGGAAGAACTGGACAGAGCCACACAGGAGGGAGGCTGATGGTTACCTTGATGAGCAAGATTGAGGATCTGGGCTCGGGCCCTGGCAGTGGAGACGGAGGGAAAGGAGCGAATTGCAGGACTTGTTTAAGGTTCCCGCTGGGGGTGAGGAAGGGAGGAGTTTCAGGTGATGCTCAGGTTTCTAGCTTGGACACCTGATGTAGGACTGTAGGCTCCTTGAGGATTTAACTTGCTCTCTTCCTCATCCTGGCACGTGACAGATGCTCTATGAATGTTTATGGCGTGAATGCATATGCATGAATGAGAGAAATGGGGACCACAGGAGGAGGAGGAAGAGGAGAAAGGAAAGGTCTCAGAAGAAGAAGGAAGCTGACCTCTGTTATTTGGGGAGACCTTGAGCTTGAGGTGGTAGCAGGACTTCCCAGGGAGATATCCAGCATGCAGCTGGCCACATGGGCAGCTCAGGAGAGAGGTCCAGGCTGGAGAAACAATTCAGGGGTAGTGAGTGGGTGGGAAAAATCAGAAATTACTGGCTGGAATCAGCTCACAACAGGATACAGTGAGGAATGAGAGGGCAGTGACCTTTAAGGAGCTGGAAGGAGGAGTCTGACAGGGTCAATAGTTGTCCCCTCACAGCGCTGCTTGGGGTTAAGTGAGACACCCTTTGGTGTGGGAGCTCCAGGAGGACCAGGCAAGAGGTGACATGCAGAACATTAGCAGTCACCGGCCAATCAGATCAGGCTGAACCATGATGGGAGCCAGGTCTTCTGGGCTCCCAGCTGTGCTGGAGTCACTCCGAAGTAGCTGGATCACAGGAAAATGGGGGAAGGATGGGAAAAGGGCCTGGGGTCGGTGTGGCAGGGAGGGGGGCACTCTAGGTCTCAGTGAAGCTGCTCTGTACCAGCTAGAACAGAAATATGTAAATATTTAAACAAGCAGAACAGTTATATAGGAATATCCTGGCTGCATGTCAGCCCTGGGCACAAACAGTATCTATATATTTCATTCTTGGCTACGGCCTCTCATTTGAATAACTCCCAGCAGTGAGTAAATGACCGTTCACATCAAATCCTAGCACAGTGCCTGTCATATAATAGGTGTTCAATAAACGTGCTTTTTAATCTTCTTTTCAGGGAGTAAAGATGCCTCCTTAGTTCCAAGGAATTTCTTCTCCCGAGCACAATTTTCCAATTTTAGGGAGTTAAATTGCCTTTCCCTTGGGGAGACTTGTCTTTTCCACTATTGAATTCCTGGGAATTTCAAAGGCATGGGGCCTGCGAAGTTGCTGTGGATCCAGGATGGTCTGAGCCACAGTGAACAATAGCCCGGTCTGTGGGTCAGCGCCAGTCAGGGTCACCCCTCTCGTCGCCCCCCCCTTCCTTCCGACATAGCTTTGTCATCTGTCAGGAGCCAGGGGCTTCTCCCAGGCCTGGCACACAGTCTGCGCTGTGGAAGTGTTTGCTGTGATTATTTTTGTTATTACTGTCCCTGGACCCGGTGTTTCCTCAAATTGAATCATTTCTATGACTCTAAAGTTTAGTTTATTTTATTTCATCCAAGCCTCAGATTAATACCTCAATAATGGCTCTGGATGCCCAAAGCAAGGTCGTCTTGCAAAGATTAATTCTAACACAATCCCTTTCCGGTGATTTTTAAACACTCACACCACAGAGGAAGGTAGGGTTCCTTCAAGAGCTCACTTAGTTTAGGTAAATATTTAGCCTTGTGGATACACAAACAGTCCTGAAATGCACCTTTTTTCTTTTTTTTAGGTGTAGGGTCTCAAAAAGACATTTCAGGATTCGATGTATATTCATTCAGTCATTGATTTGTCCACCTAGAAGTTCTTACTAGAATGTCAATGAGGGCAGGCTTTTGGCCTGTTCTGTTTTCTGTTGTAAATCCAGGGGCAGAATCACCTCGTAGGTGCTCAGTGCACATTTGCTGAATGAATGAGCATCTTCTCTGTGCCAGGATGGCTGGCAGCGGAAAACCAGAATAGGACGCCATCCCTGCTGTCCATGAGCTTGTGGTTTTGTGGGGGAACTCCCCACTCCCCCAACATCTACCTGAAATTCAAAGCAGATCAGCACAACTGCCCATGAGATATGTAAACACTTGCAGCCGCCATGGGAGCCTGGCAGAAGGAGTGACCCTGCTGTTGGGAATAGCAGAGAAGGCATCCCAGCACCGGGAGCTGGTAGACGGGAAAGAGAATGAGCCAAGGTCCAGAGCGGGACATCTTGGTTTCATAGAGGAAGTCCCAGGAGGAACACCTGGGATGTATAGGTCCCTGGAGTCTAAACTCCAGGTGGGCAGAGGCTGCTGTCTTGTCTGTTGTTAGGTGACACAGCGTCTGGCAGGTGGTAGGCCCTCAGTAAATTATAGCTTAAGAGAATGAATGAATAACGTAATGTTTAAAAAAAAAAAAATGGGACCTAGAAATCTTTGGGGGAAATTTGTGTGTCAACTCCAATGGATTTCTGTGTTCCTCCATTCGGGCACTGTAGATGCTCGTGTCAGAAAGGAACCCTACCTCCATCCCCAACAACTCCCTCACGCCCCACCAAGGGGCTGTGTGGTTTTGGCTGGGAGGTACCGCCGTAATGTGGTGCTCGCTTCCTCCCACATCGCTGGTCCTTTTGTGTAGACCTGATTTTTAGAATCACCATCTTTACGTTGACCACACTGAAGCAGAGGGGTGGCAGGGGAAGAGCAAGCACTGAGCTTGGCTTGGCCTCCAGACCTGCCACTGACTCGTGTGGTCCTTGGGCAGGGCCAGGAGAGCCAATGATTACAAGTGTGGGCTCTGGTGTACAACAGAACTGACGTTACTTGATATCTCTGTGCCTTAATTTACTTAACTGTAAAATGGGGATAGTAATGATAGTACCTACCTCACAGGATTTTCATGAGGATTAAATTAAATAATGCATGCACAGTTCTAGTATCTTCTCAGCAAATTAATAATTGCTCAATAAAAATTCGCTGATTTGTTGTGTTGTCACCTCCTCTCTGGCTCTCAGTTTCTTCCTCTGTATAATGGGAATAAGAGTATGAGAACCCATGCCTTGGAGGTCTCACGGGGTTGGTGTGAATAGCCAGTGAGAGAATGGGTGTGAAGGCGTCCACAGAGGGGAGGCTAGTCACGCATGCCCATCAGCGTGGCATGTGCCCTGGGAGACATCACCAGCATAGCTGACCCCCCAAATCGCTTCCACCCACCCCCAGCTCCAGAGTTTTCTCTCTACCTTTGGTGGCTGGGTTTTTGCCCCTTGCCATCCTGTATCTTGACCTCCAAGATATCTATTTAGAACAGGCCTGCGAGGAGAGGAAAAGGAAAATGAAGGAAAAGAAACAGGCAAAGTTCGCTCTTAACAGGTCCTTGAGGGACTCAAATCTCAGGCTCTCTGACCCTTTTGCAAAGGGAGCTCACCCAGACTTTGAAATAACCATTTCTTTTTTTCCTGGCCTTTTCAGATCAGAGAGGTGGGAGGGGACATGGAGGCTCAGGTCCCCAATGAGCTCAATAGGAGGCCGCAAGCTTTCCTCTGATGTATGACACTTCTTCAGGGGCCCTGGGAGAGAAGATCTGGGTTCTGGCCACTCCTTTTGGGGTCTGCCTTGGACTCACCACAGGCGCAGCTGCCACTGACCATGTGGACCATGTGCATTTCTTTTAAGAGGTTTGGCTGACCTTCAGCATAGCTAAGGCGTTGTCAAAGCTGGAACAAGCTTTATGATTTGCTCCACTCAGCCAATAGTTCCCAGGCTGGGAGCCCTGGGGGTAGAGGTCCTCGGACTATTTCCAGTTCTTCCACAAGCCTGCAAGAAATAGTACAGAACCCAGTGTGAAGGCTCACAGGCTCCTAACAGTATCAGGTGTCTCTGCTTTTCCTTGAAATCAACTCAGGGTAGCAGTCCCTCGGTACGCTGAGGTTGCTGGCGATAATTATCACAGGTTCCCATTGAGCTTACCTTCTGCAAGGAGGGGGGCAGAGCCCTTCACACCCATCATCTCACTAATCTTCAACCCGGGAAGGTGGGTATGTTTTTAATCCCTGTATTTCAGATGGAGAAACTGAGGGTCAAAGGAGTTAAGTAAGTTGCTCGAGATCACACAGCCAGGCTGGATTCCCATCCAGGAGTCTGGTTCCCCGGCTCCAACACTCAACCACTGGGAAATCGACTCCTGGAAGCTCAGTTGTGTGCCTTGAAGCTGCCAGAGGGCAAACATTCTTCATTAGGGTACTGGTAGAGAAAATTTTCGGATGCAAACATTAGTAGATGTAAGAGGGGTAATAAAAAGAGTGGCGGGATAGTTGAGAACCAGCTACCTTGTGTTGTTGAACGAAGGCCCAGAGAAGTGAAGTTCTTGCCCAGGGTCAATTTGTGAACCAGCAGCTGGGACGAGAACTTGTTTCACTTCACGTGGACTCCACAGCGCCTTTGACTAACCAGGAAGCAGGGAGCGGTGGGTTTTTCCAGGCTGATGGTTCACACCTGTGATGGCATATGTCTGTGGCTCTGCCTGGCAGGGTCTCTGAGCTCCCCCTGCCCCGGCAGGCCGCTCCCTAAAAAGGGTCAGACCGCACATCCTGACTAATTCTCTGCCAGTCTCCACCTACCGCCCACCAGCTGCACAGCGCTTTGGCCTTGCCAGACCACAGGGCTCTGGAGCGCTGGTGCGGGGTCCGCAGGATTTGTCTTCAGCAAACTCTTCCTTTACCACCTCTGCCGCTTCTGTCTCCAGATTGTGTAGGCACTTTACACTTTGCAAAGTGCGTCCACATCCACTATTTCATTTGAGACCCAAGGCTGTTCTGGGAACGGGGCAGGGTAGAGATAACACTCCATATTACAGAAGAGGAAAAGGGAGTTCCGAGAGGCAAGGTGACTTGTTCAAGGTCATGTGCTCAGCTAAGAAATGTTACAGCCAGAAGTTGGAGCGGTGTCAGCCAGTTCCCCCGCACCAAGCGGCCTCTCGCCTTTCGGAAACGAGGACTCTCGGGAAGCAGTGATGAGTAAGGTACTAAGTTGGGTTCGGCTTTATAACTAACAGCATCACCATTAACCATATCTTCTTCCTGTAGTGGACAAACACAGGTTCCTAAATTAGAACAGTTAAACTATGTCAACTCACATTGCTGGCCTGACTCTGAGAACACATGATATGATGTTTGAGTCAGAAGTGCTTTGTGTTCCAGGTCCATAACTTTCTCACTGTGACCCCTGAAGGACAGTTCACCACCTGGGCTTCTGTTTCTACATGTGGGCAATGAAGATGATGATAATACCTGGCTTGTTTCTTATAAAAGTGAGTAGGGTCATCAGATACATATTTCTTTGAGAAATTTTAAGAAGTGTCATACAACTGTTACACGTGACAATGAGTTTTCATAAACAAGGAAGGCAAGGTAAATTCACATTTATAAACTAATGATTATTAAGTGACTCCTAAATAATTTACATGGCTTGTTCCATTAATTTGAACAACAGCCTGTAGGAGACTGATACCATTATCATCTTCATTGCATAGATGAAGAGACGGAAACCCAGAGATTTTAAGTAACAGGTAGCAAATGGCAGAAGCAGGATATGAAATCTGGGTAATTTAGGGCCAGCAGGGAAGTGCTTTAATTTCCCAGGTGCCTCAGAATCACCTGAAGGGGGCGAGATAAAACACGAGTTGTTGGGCCCCACCCGAGTTCTGATGCCACAGGTGTGGGATGGGGGCTGAGAATGTGATTTCTAGCGAGTTCCCAGGTGATGCTGAAGGTGCTGGCCTGGGGAGCACACTGTGAGAACTCGCTGCTTCACAGAGCTCTCCCGGTTCCTCCCGCCCCACCAATGGCCAAATCCAGGCCCTCGGAGGCCTGTTTGCATTGGTTAGCGGGACAGATACTTGATTCATGTCCTGTAGACATATGTTATGCTAATGGACAAAGTGGGTGAGAATGCTCAGGCGCTCCTTACGCCTTTAGAAACCAAGTGAGAGAAGCTGCCCTGTGCCTGATGGCCTTGCAGATGTCCGAATCCTTGTCGCTATATGGCTACTCAGGCCCTGCCCCAGACCCCGCCATGGGGAAGGAGGCCATTTGTCTGGGGAAGGCACAGGGAACACAGATTCACAAGGAGCCTCCTTGGTCCCATTAATTTTTCCTTTTAAGCTGCTCACACCCCAGGTTTCAGAAATAAATAGAATGATGAGGCACAGCCTCCAAAAAAAAAAAAAAAAAAAAATGCACCGACTAAGATTTCAATTTAATGAAATTTAGTTAAATTTATGTTTTTGAGAAAAAATAAGAAAAGGACTTATAGAAGAATAGAAGCATTTCAGAAACCAGTGGTTGAGCCAAAAGCAGTGGTCACAGGCAGAAGAGAGTGCAAAAATCAAGGACATATAATATGGAATTGTTCCAGAACTCTGTTGGCTGAAAAGGCTGTGCTTTCTCCACTAAACTACCTTTATATCTTTACAAAAATCAGTTGTGCAATCCTAGAAAAGCCAAAACATATTTTAAAAGGAGAATAAAGTTGGAGGACTCACAATTCACGATTTCAAAATTTACTACAAATCTACAGCAATCGAGACTGTGTGTGGTACTGGCATAAGACAGACATATTTGCGGTGGGATAGACTTTGAGGGTCCAGAGAGAACCCCTCACGTTTGTGATCAATTGATTTTCTGCAATGGTGCCAAGACCATTCAGTGGGGGGGTGGGGGGGCGGGGGGAAACAGCCTTCCGCAAATGGTGCTGGGACAACTGAATATTCGCATGCAAAACAATGAAATTGGACTCCTGCCTTAAACCATATACAAAAGCTAACTCAAAGTGAATCAAAGACCCAAAGAAACTATATAACTCTGAGAAGAAAACGGGTAAATCTTTGTGACCTTGGATTCAGTAATGGGCTATCTCTCCATTTATTTAGGTCTTGCTTAATTTTTCTCAGCAGTGTTTTATAGTTTTCAGTATAGGTTTTTCACATCTTTCACCAGATTTATACCTAAGTATTTCATATTTTTATGCTATTATAAATGGCATTGTTTTTTAGTTTCAATGTTTAATTTTTTTGTTGCTATAGAAATGAAATTGGTTTCTGTATGTTAACTGGTATCCTGCAACCTTGCTAAACTCACTTATTAGTTCTGGTAGGTTTGCTATAGACTTTCTCCATCGACAATGATGTCATCTGTGTATAAAGACAGTTTTACTTCTTCTTTTCCAATTTGGATGCCTTTTGTATCTTTTTGTTGCCTTAATGAACTAACTAGAACCTCTGGCACAACACCGGGTAGCAGTGACAATGGACAGTCTTATCTTGTTCCTGATCGTAGGGGGCGAGGGGCCAGTCTTTTACCATTAGGTAAGATGTTAGCAGTGGGTTTCGTGGCTGCGCTTTGGCAGAGGAACTCCCCGTCTATTCACCTTTGATTCTTAGTTTGCTGAAACTTTTCGTCAGAAATGGATGTTGGATTTTGTCAAATGCTTTTTCAATATCTACTGATACAGAAAATACAATGATCACAAACGGGGGAGCCCAAAGTCAAGAGTGACCTTTGCCTTCTCTCAGAAAAAAGGAAAGAAGGAAGAAAGAGCTCTGCCCAGTAAAAGGAGCCCGTCTTGGGAAGCCGGGCTTGCCCTGCCTCTGCTCTGTGCCTCTCTCCTTGCCTGGCATTGCTAGAGTTCAAATCCTATCCCATGGACTCCAAAGCCGGTGCTCTTTCCTCTACACCAAACTGTCTAAAGACTTTGGCTCCAGAACTCTGCCTGCACAAGACTCTGAAGATGGATGAAATTTCCGATCCCTCAATAATATAAAATAGTAGCAGCTATTTACAGAGCACTTTTGGAATATCAAAAACCAGGGCTGGGATGAGGGTGAGTTGAGTGAACCATCTATGGGTGCAGAATTTAAGGAGGTACGCGCAGGACTACAGGTGCCTCACTCACCTCACGCTCATCCCAGCCCTGCGAAGAACAGTGTTAAACACTCCCTTAATCCTCCAACAACCCTAGAGTGGTTTAAGTGCTGTTATCACTTTGATTTTACCGATGAGAAAACAGAGGATCAGAGAGGTGAAGTGACTGACCAAAGTAATCAGTGGCAGAGCTGGCATTTGAATCACTTTGTTCATGTTTGGCCTGTGCTCTTAGTCAGTGGTGCTCAGCTCTAGTGGGTCGGAAGCTCCTGGAAGGTTGGTTATAACACTGATGGCTGGGGCCCCACTGCAGCATTTCTGATTCAGTAGGTCTGCTATGTGGGCAGGAAAATGTGTGTTTCTGACAAGTTCTCAGGTGATGCTGACGCTGGTCTTCCCTGGCCACACTTTCAGAACCACTGCACTATGTCCTCCTTCCTCCTCTGCAATCCTTGCTGATCAGAGATCAGGGGCAGGAAGAGTCCAAGGGGAAAAGAGAGAAGTCTGAGAAAACGCTGCCAGATCCCTCTGGCTTGAGAAAGGAAAGAAAGCATCCATTTCCCAGGACTGGACCAAGAGTTTCTATCCCTGCGTGTGTTGGAGCCCCAACTCCATTTCAGAGTGCCTCACGCAGAATCAATGAGCAGTTATGAGTAGAATTGGGGGATGAACTGACCAGTCATGATGGGACCTCTGTGGGGACTTATTCATCCAAAAAGAATGCCTGACATTTATTCTGAAAGGCGTCTTTCTATAGACCCTTAATCCTTGTAGTACAAAATGGCATTTTTTCCTAAATATATTTCAATGTATTTCAAATGTTTTCTAATTTATTCTTAGACATCTATATTAGAGGGACATGGTACACCAAATTTTTCAAGCCTTTGAACAAAAGTCATTGCAAAACAATGGGGGGAGGCAGAGAAACCCAACACAGAACTATTCACCATGTTATTAAAAAAGCAAACTTAAACCAGGCTTGGCCATTTCTCCAAGCTCCAAACATGTGACAGCATTCCAGAGTTGACCCCAGTGTCCAAGGGGTTAAATTTTTCTTTAATCTCCCAAATCGTTGGACCCTAAGACCCCTCCCCCTCCCCATCCAGCTGCAATTGGCCCTAAAGTGCCATAAGGAAAGAGCTGATTTTCTCATTCACTTGGTCTTTGTCGGGAGTGTCACAAGCCCCATGGCAGGAAACCTCACCCTGGCTGCACACTGGAGTCACTTGGGAAGCTTCTAAAAATCCCCTCGCCCCAGACCAAGCACATCAGAACGTCTAGGGGTGGGATCAGGCATGAAAGCCTCCAGATGATGCCAGTGGCAGCCAGGACTGAGGAACCCCTGCTTTATAGAGAGTGAGTTCTTGGTGAATCCCCACCCCCCACCCCCCACCCCCGTGATGCTTCTGAATCCTGAATGTCTCCCTTGGAGTTAGACCCTTGCTTAGAATATGGAGACAGCTGCTGCATGGGCTTCTGTTTGGAGGGAGGGGCTGAATGAATGTTAAAGGTCTTCCCGATGCCAGTCTAGATTCATCTGCTTAATAAGCTTATGAGACAGGTCTTACTGTCTTCACTTTGTAGAGGACGCACTGCCAGTCAGAGGGGGAAGTGACTTGCCCATGGGCACCCAGCTGGAATTTAAAGCCAGGCTTGTCGCCTTCCTCCTTGGGAAAGAGTCAAGAGTCCTGATCCTGGTTATAGCCACTGCTTGCTTCCCCCAGCCTCAGGGACTTCCCTCCTTCTCAAGGCCACTCGTTCCTCCTTCAGACATCCAGGAGTTCTTGCCCGGCAGCCTCATCCCAGAGAACCGGAAATATAGAGGTTAGCCCCCTGGAGGCCCAGTCTCCCTCTGTGCCTTGAGGTGGTCATTGAAGTTGGCTCCTCTCTGTCCCTCTCATCCGGACACTGTGCCTGGGCTTGTCAGCAGTTCATGGCCTTCTGCAGTTCTGAGACCCCTCACCTCTTTAGCGAAAGGTTGGGGACAGGACAGCTCTTATCCCTGCTCCCCAGGGCTTGCTGTCGGGTGGTGGATGACAAGTGCCCTGCTGGGCTCCTCTTCAGGACTCTGGCTTCAGACACGCCCTCCCTTTCTGTGTCCTGACCAGTAATCAGCCAGTCAATTAGCCAAGGTCACCTCATGCCCATTCGCTGACCAGGACAGGCCAGGGAGCTTGTGCCTTATCTCTCCTCCTAATATATGCACAGTTCCCAGCAGCTTTCCTGCCCACAGCAGGTGTCAGACAGCTTCTTGGGGCTCCTTAGGGGAGCCTCACTACACTGTGAAAGGGAAGATCTTTATTCCTGGTGAATGGCGGAGGAAACTGAGACTCAGAGAGGGCACAGGCTGGAAGCAGCCCATCTGGGACCAGGGCTAGGTCTCCTGTCTCTAAGAACCTCTTTCTAGATTTCTAAGAGCCCCACTGCTCACCAGGCATCTTCTCCACACCATCATCAGATTCATGGCTCTGAGGTAGCCTGGCTTGTCCCTTCATTAAAGGACATTGAAACAAATACACAAACAAATAATTTTCTTTTTATGATGGAAACTTTCAAAGAAATACAGAACAAAACAGTGTAATACTACTACCCCAACCATCATCCAGCCTTACCTACCATGTCCTTGTTTCATTTCATCTTTACCCTACGCACTGCTTCCCACCCTTCCAGATTTTTTTGGAGCAAATCCCAGATACCATATCATTTAATCTGTAAACATGTCTGTATTTATCTCTAAATAATAAGGATTTAAAAGCTAACCACAATACCATTACCACCTTTAACAAGATAAACAATATTTCTTTGATAGGAACAAAAGTCCAGAGCTCAACACCCACCCCCCCAAATGTCTCTTGAATGTTGTCATTACATTTCATTTATTTAGATCAAGATTGAAATAATGTCCATACATTCCAATTGGGTAACAAGTCTCTTAAGTCTCTTTAAACTTTTAGGTTCCCCTTCCTCCTGTTTTTTTTTTTTTTCCTTGTAATTTACTTGTTGACGAAAACTGGTCATCTGTCCTGGACAGCTAGTATTCCACAGTCTGGATTTTGCTGTTTGCATCCCCCATGGTGTTTGTTGTTTAACATATTTCTCGGTTCCCTTGTATTTTAAAGAAAAAAAAAAATCTAAAAGAAAAAAATAATGATTTAATGTCATTACCCTAATGAAACTATTTTTATTCCTGTCTGTTCCCTTCTTTTATTCCTGTCTGATTCCTGTTTACAAGCATTTAACATTTATATTTTTTTAACACAGCACTATAAATATTTTCCACGTAAAACTTTTATAATTAACATTCTTAATAGCTACTTGCTATTTCAGAGTGATGTTAAGCCTTAATCAGTCTCCTCCTATTGAACGTTTAGGTTTTGTCTATTGTTGTCATTCTGCTAGATAGCAGTAAATCTTTCATGTCTCTGCTATAATTACTTCTTTAGGACAAATAGATGCCCAGGAATGAGACTGGGGGCCTATGTGGATGAGTGATTTTACGTATTGCATACATATTGGCAAGGTGATTTCTCAAAGCGTTGTATCAATTTATACCATCACCAGCAATGTATGTATGAACTCCATGCCTTTGTCTGCACTGCTTCCTCCCTAAAATTTTCTTCCCAGTTTAATGTATGTAAACTGATACTGAGGTAGCCCAGAGACGACCACAAATTCATTGCTATCTCTCCTATTGAGAGGTGGAGTTTAATTCTTGGCCCTGGAACCTGGGCTGGCCTTAGTGATTAACTAATAGTATGTGGCAGAAGTCATGTTCTGGAACTTCTGACCTGGGTTGCAAGAAGCCTCCCAGCTTAGGTGTAGGTCTCTTCGATGCTTGCTCTGGGAGATGCCAGCTACCACATTAAAGAGCTCTGACCGTGCCAAGGAGACTGCCATGCAAGGGAGGCCTGGTGTAGGAGCTGCGGGTGGCAGATCCAGCAGCGTCCAGCCTGCCAGCCATCCCAAATGCATCGGGCAGTGAGGGAATCCTTGGATCCTCTAGACTCATTTCCCAGCTGAGTGCCACTGAATGCCCTCCGATGCCATGAAGAAAAAAAGTATGTCTCAACTGAGCCCTGCCTAAATTCCTGAACTATAAAATCATGAAATACAATAAAAAGTTTCTTGTTTTAAATTGCTAAGTTTTAGGATAGTTTGTTATGGCAACTATTCCAATAGATAACTGGAGCAGGTGCCTTTATGTCTCCTCACTGCCTCTTTTTTTTTTTTTTTAAATGGTGGTAAGAGCTACATTCCTTTGATTTACATTTCCAGTTTGCATTTCCCCAGGTATTTGGGTTAGGTTTGGGATTTTTTTTTTTTTTCACCTTTGTAAATTGGCTTTATTTTGTCGCTGGGTAGCACTTGGACTCCAGATTCACCCTTACATAGTGTGTCTGGGACCCTGCACGTCACTGGGACATGTGCTCCTGTCAAGGAGATGTCTACTTGAATGACCTTGAGGTTCTTTCTAATTCTTCCATGATTCTAAGTATCCTGGATAGTGGAGGGAGAAAATGAGATTTGTTTTCTAAATCTGACATCCATCTCCAACTGATCATGGCACGTTGAGTACTAACAGTTGAAATTAAAAATGCAGAAAGATACTAAGCATCACTGCAATGTTTCTTGACAAAAAGCCCCTCATAGGTAGATCCATAGCAACCTGAAAACATAGAAATAAGGGAATCTTTAAACCCTGCATGGTTTCTGCAGTAATATAACTTGTGTTTTTGTGCCTTGGACAAAAGTATATTTTTATGTTTGCTTTTTGCATATATTTTACATTTATTTCACAAAATATGAAAACATTCTAAAGACACTTAATAATTTGGGCAATAAGATGGGTAGTTTCTCATCTTAACTTATGCCCCTAACCTTTACTAATGATGTTTCTTCCTACTGAAAGCATTAATATAATCTATTGCCTTTTCTTTGCTTTGTTTTCAGGTATTGAACTTTTTCAAAAAGTGGAGATAGAATAATGTTAGAGAAATTTGAAAACAAGGTAGAAATCCATAAGGCTTCCACTTTGACAGTGTGGCAACTGTATTTTTACGTTCCTTTCCTATGTTTACAAACCATGTATGTGCAAATATTTTTCCTAACTTTTTTACCCATTACTTTATCACAAGTATTTTCTGTGCTCCTTCATAAACCTCATAGCCATCATTTTTAATAGTTATAGAATATTTCTTCAAGGCTTATGCCATAATTTATTTTACCATCCTCCCTCTCCTGTTTGAATATTTGGGCTACTTCCAGTTTTTCACTGAACAACTCTTTGATGACTATTTTTCTGCATATAGCTTTTTCCATATTTCAGCGTATTTTCTTAGGCTAGCTTCCCAGAAGGGGATTATTGAGTCAAAGTGTATGAACCTTTTTATGGCTTCAAAGTATCTTTTGAAGAAGGTAGGTGTTCCATTTCATGAGGTTTCACAAACATAAAAGAGGAAATTTTGGCTTCAAAAAAATCCATTGTAACACACATATGTAAAAATTTGGGCAAAGAGCTGTTCTGATAATTTTCACAGTCATTAAAGCTTGCCCTTTTAAAGTAAAAAAGATAAAGCTACTTTTTATTTGATTTGATTTTGACGAGAGTCTCTTCTGAGATGTTTTACACATCTGAACTTTTCTAAAGAGAATCAACAAAGCACCGTTTTCTTGATGACTCTCGTGATCAGTATAGCCATCAGCCATTTTCCTGGGCTTAATACCCCACACACTTTCAGGAATTTCTGATGTCCAGAGGCTACTTGCTCCTTCACCAAACAACCATAGACTCGGAGCTCGTAGAGAGGTCAACCCCCACTTCTAGCTTCACAGTTCTGCATGAGTTGCTGTCTTCTTCCAGAACACTGTTCCTTCTTGGACATGGTCTTGTCTGCTGAAGAGCCAATGCCAGCTCTACTCTTTCCTCTCTATTCACAGACCATAAGCAGCTATTGGAATTGGGGGTCTGAAGAGCTGACCCCAACCAAACAAAAAGGCACCCACGTCAACAGCAGTCCCTCTTGGCAAATATTATATGTGAAGCACAAGTGTTGACATGGTGAAAAATGTAGGTCGGGATTTCCCTGGACTCACCTTAAACTTATACCTCCCACAAGATTCCTGTGATGTCTCATGTGAAGGAGAAATCTTTCAGTTGTCTTTTCATGTTATCACCTGGATGGAGAGGTAGGTGACAGAGTTCTGAACACAGACAGCCTGGGTGCTTTACTGAGATGGTGGAGTGAAGCGGAATATGGGTGGAATATGAATGTGAGGCCAGAAGACCCAAGGGTAAGTTCCAGCCCTTTATTATCTTACTGCCCTTGAGAAAGTTAGTGCTTAACCCCTCTGAATCTCAGTTTCCTCATCTCTGAAATGGGGATATTAAGATGTGCCCTGACACCTTTAGGATTGCTGTGATGATAACGATAAGTGGTGAGGGAACTATAATGGTCCCTATATATGAGGGTTGCTATAATCTTGTTTAGATTCTAAGAATAGAGACCTGCTCAGGCCAGGGCAAGTCGACATTTTTTTTGTCGGCTTTTTGGTGGGGAAACATTTGAAATATCACATATTATTAAGAGTGGGAGAGCTGGGCTCCCTGGGGCCTGGAGTGGTGTGGGGAGGTTCTGAATGGGCATGCGCATCCGTGGTGGCACCAGGGTCCTGCAGAGGGAATGTGTGGTATTCTACTCAAGGGCTGTAAATGAGAGAACACTGAGTCTCAAAATCCAGGAAGCAGGAAAAGCATAAACCAAGACAGGGAGGGACTGATTGTCCACGAAAAGACAAGGAAAGGCCATATTTTCTGAAAGTGGTGACTTTCCAACCATTTAAAGTAGTATGTTGAGATGATGGTTGTTAAGAGTCTAGTAAATATATTAGAGGAAGAATTAGTCACAAACAATTAAGATCAGAGTATTTTGTTTGTGACTGACTTTAGTTAGTGGTTAGGAGGTCGTCAAATGGTGGCTGGTTATCCCACCAACAAGTGTCACAGGCCCCACCCCTCAAGCCTGATCTTACGTTGGTCTCCTGGGCGGCATGTACTCTTGTTCTTCTTCTGCCTCATTCGAACTGGGCCTGCTTGTATGTGGTGGCAGAGAAGGATGGATCAGTTTGGAGAACCAGATTGCCCATTCGCCAGGCTGTGTTTCAGAGAAGGTGAGGTCCTCAATCCACCCTCACCTCACTTCCACTGTGGCTAGTTCTGTTGTCCACTGTGAAGCAAGAGCTTATGAATGGAATGGATCCATCTGTTCCCATTGTGGGGAAATGCAAAGCACATGGGCCGCCTACCCCAGAGCAGCGCCCTGTAAAAACGCTGGGCCTCAGCAATGGACAATATTTGTCTCTCTTTGGACATCTGGTTTTGGGAGACAGAGCAAGACTCATTTAGCTCATCAGAAGTCACCAGGGCTTACACTTTAGCCCTGAGATTTGTTAAGTCAAGTGGTGTGGCTGAGAGCAGACAAATGATTCTTGCAGTAAGATTCATTCCATCTTCCCACCCACTCGTGCTGATTAACAGTTTTGAAATGATCACACCCTAGTACGGGTTGTGGCCCATTGTAGGCTATGAAATATATGTAATAGGATTTGATCAGCCTGTCTTTTTCTTTTAATCCAATGGAACAGAACAAAATAGAGTTGAAACTACCTAAGATCATTACATATAGGAAGGATAAATATTGAACACACGAAACTTTTGTTTCAGAAGTTTGTGTTTATGGGATTGTGAGACCAAGGGTCTTGGTCAAAGAGTTTGAAAGCCAGAATCCACTAGCATTTCACAGGGATATTTCTTTGTTGTACAGACTGCTTCTTGCATTGCCAAATGTCAGTAACGTCCCCATTCATTGCGACAAAAGAAACTTCCTTACCCAGACATTTCCAAACACCTCCTAGGGTTGTCACTGACCAAACACTTGAACCTATAAGGTTGTGGAAAGAGGAAGCTGCCACCTATTGCTGATCCAGGACCATCCCAGCTACTTTGCAGTCAAGCCCAGCAGAGCTCTCAAAAGCAAGGTGTGACCTGCCATTTGGGCACCTCAGTTCTTAATCAGTGATAAAGCTCCTGTCACTTCAGACAGATGTCAGTCCTGCCCTTTCTGGCTTATCACCAGGACACGCTTATCAATTCTCCTCCTACTGGAGACAAAGTAGCAGTTAACTTTAATGCTTCCATATTCACCACACCCTATTTATAGATATTGGGGAAATGACAGCCATTGTGTGGTGTATTGATGAGGGTTTAGGAGCAGGATGGAGGGTAGGCAGCCCACATCTACTCTGATAGGCCCCTTTCTCTAGCCAAACAGTACCCAGGGGATCCTCTAACTGTCTTATTTTTTTTACATTCGCACAACAGAGACTCTGATTGGATTGGGCTTGGATTTATGTGCCAGGTCCCTTCTGGTTCTGAGCTGCTTCCTCTCCAAAATCATGGATCATAAGGTCTTAACTCAGTAGAACATATGCTCTCTTGCTCTTTCAATGGTGTGGTGAATGGGAAAATCCATCCAAGAGAGGCCTTGGCAGTCTGTCTGAGCTAGAAACAGCAAATGCATCAGTGTAGAGGGGGTTATGTTTGAACAGGGAAGTGTCCTCATGCAAGAAATGCCAGTTTAGGAACCAAGATGCTATGAAAATATGGATGTGGCAGTTCCGGCCAACGGCCAGGAAACTTCAGTGTGCATGAGATAGACCAAGGGCGCTTCTTAAAATTCCAGTTCCCAGGTTCCACCTGCAGACATTCTGATTTGGTAGGTGTTTTGTAGAGATTAGGCAAATCTGCACTTTGAACCCTGTCCCCACAAAATGATTGTGCTGTATGTGGAGCACAGGTTAAAAACACTGGTCTGGACCGTGGCTGACTAACGCTGACTGGCAGAGTGACACTTCTGGGGCAGCACTTTGCAGAGCATGCAGAGACTGTGGGACATAGTATGAATGAAGCATTCACTTCCTGTTGTCTTTCTGATTTGTAATGACCTTGATTCCAAACGTATGGGGAAACAGGAACCCCAAAAGGCAGAGAAAAGGGCATTGAATAGGAATCAGGACATTTGGCTCTGGCTTTGCCCCAGACTAACTATGGCTGTACAAAAGTTCCTTCCTCTCTCTGGGCATGAGTGGAGGCTGGCTTGAAGATTTCCAAGCACTCTTATAGATCTGATATTTTATGATTATAAATCTGGGCCTTTTATTTATGTTGGACAGACAAAAGCACTAAATAATAGAAAAATGCTTAGTGAGCTATGTAGCTGAGTCACTTAATTTGATGCATTCAACAACTCTGTATTATAACTGTTTTTCAATTCATGACACTTAAGGCACAGAGAGGTTAGGTAACTTTTCTAAGGTCACATAGCCAGGAAGGGACAGTCTATCGACTTAAACAGACTGTATATGTCTCATTTTGGATACACTATACTGCTCATATGTCAGATGTTAGAATCCTCTCTGACCTTTGGAAATGACCTCTGCTTCCCCCCATTCTGTGACTGTTTGAAGCCCAAAGTCATCCTCAATATCTAAGCAAATTATCAAAAAGGTAATTTGCTTATGCTTACCTCTGATGCTACGTTCTTGTTTGTACTAAGTTCTGGCTATAGCTCATCTGTTTGGAAAACTTGACTGAAGCCTTCTGTTGTTGTTGTTGCTGGGGGAAGGGGAATTGCAGGAGAGATTTCCGTTGCTGAAATGCAAACAACTCCAGACTGAACGTTGGGTTTATAATTCCTCAGATGTTCTGGGGCCACACCCACATTGGAAATGTTTCACTCGCTGCTTCATCACACAGAGCTACTGGCCTCTAATTTGATGGTGCTTGTAAGCTCTTACTTTTCTCTCTTAACCTGGGTTTCAGAAAGCAGAGCTTGAAGCACGGACTTGTGTGCTGTTTTCTGAAGTACAATCCCCGGAATGAGGGAAGGGGGAATGAAGCAGGGAAGGAAGAAGAGCAAATACGTATCACATGTAAATGATTTCTCATTCTTGTGGGATTTTCTTTTGAGAAGCGGCTTTTCAGGGTGGTTCACCTGGGAGAGGAAGGGAGAAATTGCTCTTCACTGTTTTCCACCCCCTGTTGTTCAAAAGTTTGCCACATATTATTTCCTTTGCATTTCCAAGTTGCTTATGTGCGGGCACTAAATGAATCCTGCAGCATCGCATGCAGGATTCCATCTCCATCAATGGAGAAGTCCAAAAGGAGGAGGAGAGACGTATTCAGTATGGGTGTAAGTTAAGGCATGTCAGGTTGGTTAGTCTGTCCTAAGCTGATCTCTGAAGCAATGCCTGTGGCTGGAACAAATGACCACCTAGAGGCAGGTAATGCTGAAAGGATTTGAAGTGGTACATTAGAGATATCTAATACAGTCCGTTCCTTGGACCACTTAGGTTTGTTCATGCTCTCCCAATAGATCCAGCTCCTATACTATGATATAGGGCCTTCAATATTGTGAGAACAAGATGTTCTCGCTTATTTTATAAGAGGAGAGGTGCAAGTCCAATCAGTCAGAGTCTCTTTCAAGATCATAGCCAACTGAAATCTCTGAAAAGATGCTAGGTAAGAGAGTTAGTAAAATATGCTGTAGTCTCCTGGCTGTAGCCAGTCCCATTCCCCTCCTCTGTTGCCCATTCTAGATTTCCTTTATGTTTTGCACACACTTTGGATGGCCTGAGTCGCTCACCTCATGAGGTGACCTGGACCTTTATCCTTTAAGGGTCTGGTCTCTTAGTGGCATTGATTGTTTTATTTGCCAACTTACCATCCTCATGAAATATGGAGGCACCAAGAAATCCCCAGGAAATTACCTGTGTTCCTCTCTCCCACGTAAGGTAGATGCTGATACTCCTCTCCTGCTAATCAGATTCCTTATCCCTACTAATATAGCCATTCTCTGTTTTTGGTCTGCTGGCTCATTGGCATGAGCAGCTCAAAGTGAGCAGGTGGGAGTCTCAGCTTCAAGTTTAGTGCTTTTATTGTGTCCCTTAGGAGAATTCTTCCTGTAGAAAAGTGCATCTCTACCCTGAAGAACCTAGGGTTTCAGTGGGTCACCGGGAGACAGGGTGAAAAGGTTTAGTCCTGCTATTACCATCCCTTGGCTCTCAGACCCAAGTATTCTAGCTACTGGGGACCCAGCACCACAAGTTGACCATGGCCTCCACATTCTGCACCATGTTGTCCCTAAGCTGGTGCCTTCGCTGAGCCTGTAACAGGCCTTTCCATCATCGTATTACACTACCTGCTTCTGGGTGATGTGCTGCATACTAAAACCAATGGGTTCCTCGGCCATTCACCTATTGTCACATCTCTTTTGCCATAGAATGGGTCCCTGCGTCTGAGGCAATGTTGATTGGGAGACCATATTGATAAATCAAACGTTCTGCAAGTCCTTGGATGGTGGTCCTGGCAAACGCACCTGGTCAGGGAAGGCAAACCCATATCCAGCTAGGTATCAGTGATGGTGAGGAATGATTGCTCAGGAATGGGTCTGGAGGAATCAACTTGTCACCAAATGGCTGGCTGGTATCTATGAGGAATGGTGCCATATTGACGGCTCAGTGTCAGTCTGGCAGGTTGGGCATCTCACAATGTCAGTAGCTACGTCTACTTTTGAGGTATGGGCCCGTGCTGTTGGCCTTCACTTACCATTTACTCCTGTCATCATTGTCGCTCTTTTTTAGGCTCCCCCATGTCAGCCTGAGGGTGGCCGAGGAGAGAGGCTGACTAACACTGACAGGATGAATCACTCTGTCCCCCTGGCGCTGAATGTCTCCTCTTTGGTGGATGATCTCTGGTGAGCATTGTGAGACACAAGGACCAACACATTTGTTTGCCTGTCACCAGAGGTTAACACTTCCCTAGATCTCCTTGTCCCTGATCATCTGTTCTTATCTTTCAGGCCCCAGGCCAACATCTAGGACATTTGTCCACTGCTCAGGCATCTATATATATTTGTAACTCAGGCCACATCTTCCTCCATCCAAGTGGTTGGCCAAGTGTGCTGCCCATGGTTCTACCCACTGGAAGGGATTCTCTTCACGCTTGTCTTTTAGGGCCATCCCTGAACTACTGTAGTACAGCAAAGGTCCATTTTCAGCTGGCACGAACATACCACAATGACTCATCTGTGAAGCAGCCCGAGTTCCTTCCTCCTCTGTTTATTGGTTGCAAGAAACCACCCATGAAGCCAGAAGTGTGAGTTGAAGAAAGGATGTTGGTACAAAGTGGTAGCTGACATGGGGGTCTGGGCTACCTGTTCACGTAATTTACTTGTGCCTTCCACATCTGTTGAGGCCTTTTCTCAAGTATGTAATTGGGATCAATATACTTAGTTTCTGGCGGAAACCTTATGTCAGCTACTTGTGGAGTCTAGTAGGAAAAGTTAAGTGGAAGTCCTTGAAAGCACCTTCCTTTCTCCATCTCTAGAGTAAACAAAAAGCACTACCACTTCCGAAGAAGTACTGCAGAGATTAGAGCCACTGTTAAGAATTAAATGGTGCAGCGGTGGTAGGTCCCATTATAGTTCCACTAATTCACTTGCATGGACCTTGCAAAAGCCAAATGGGTTGTGGTGGATAATAGTGAATTGCCATATACTTGCCCAGATGTAGCCTTAACTGCAGTTGCCCTGCCAGATGTGGGATCTTTACTGGCATATATCAACATAACCTGTGGTACTTGGGATGCAGTGTGATCTGGCAAATGCCGTCATGATCCCTATCAGTGGGAAAAATCAAAAGCAATTTGCTTTCATATGACAAGGATAATAGTATACATTTGTATTTTTACATTTTTCCCTCAGGGCTATGTTCACTCTTCTGCTATTATATAATCCATAGGGACCTTGTCATCCTGACTGGCCACAGGTCATAATGCTGGTCCTTTATATTGGTGACATCACCCTAATTGGACCTAGGAGTTGGCAGTGACAACTGCTTGTTAAGATACATGAGTGTGAGCGAGTGAGAATAAGCTTCGTAACCTATCTTATCCTAAGTACCCACGCAGCAGCCTTAGGTGTCTCTGTGGTATTAGGGAGTAACATCCTAGGGAGCAGAAGTGAAGAAAAAGGAGTGAGGCAGGGAACAAGGAAGATTACTCAGTCTTGTGAGACCATCTTCTGAGATGCGTTTTATATACATGACTTTCTCGGGACAGGGCATCTGGGAGAAGCAGGGAGAAAAATGTATGTCCTAGCTTCCATTGGTTAAAAATGTGCTTTTGTGGGGTGTTACGTCCACTGCGTTTCCCGGTTGTTCACACTGAGTGCAGGTGTAGCATGACAGCATCCACAGGGAGGCCTGTGGGGGGAAGCAAGAGGTGCTCAGTGTGGGCACAGAACAAGGGGCTGTGAGCGGGGCAGGGGACTGTGAGTTCCCACCAACTGGGAAAGGGAGCTGATGTTTCTTTATCCACTAGCTCCAATCAGTCATTGGTCGAGAGCTGCTGGGGTCAGAGTTAACTCCCCAGCACTGGAAGTCTGCTGTGCTGTGGGCAGAGCAGATTCCAGAGGCCAGGTTGGCCGTTGGAGGATCATGCCTAGAGTGCACATAAATGGTAATGGCAGTGGTTATACTGTATTTCCCCGAAAATAAGACCTAGCCTGACCATCAGCTCTAATGAGTCTTTTGGAGCAAAAATTAGTATAAGACCTGGTCTTATGTTACTATAATATAATATAATATTACTATAATACAAGACCGGGTCTTATAATATAATGTAAGACCAGGTCTTATATTAATTTTTGCTCCAAAAGACTCACTAGAGCTGATGGTCCGGCTAGGTCTTATATTCAGGGAAACAAGGTAGGGACGAGGCACTGAAAGTGGCATCTAAGAGTGTCTGACATGCTCTCCCTCTCTGTTTCCTTGTCCTCTTCCCTCCAGGATTGTCAAGATTTTTTATTTCATCTTTCTCTCTTATGCAGAACAAACCTGCTCTTTTCAACCCTCAACCCCCTGTGCATATCCAAAATCATCAAGGTGCTCATCAGAACAAAAGGGTCCTTCCTTGAAGGCAGGTGTGGGTTTAAATGGTCCATGTTTTTTCTTGATTACCCAAAAGACAGCCCTCTTCTTTGGTTAGTCCAGTAACTTCTTTTCTAGTCAGCTAGTTAAGGCTGTTCTGTTTTCTCTGCTCTTGAAATCAGATGAGGATTCAAGCCTCAGGTGCCTCCTGGGAACTCTCTCACCACAAGTCCACAATGGAAGTGTCATCCTCCTATACTGAAGAAACAGGTTCAAAAGGACGTGTATTTATGTCCTTGGTAACTTCTTCCCAAACCCAAATTTGGGATGCTTCTCACTGATTTTTGTGCCCCTTCCAGCTGTTCGAGACAGTCTGGAGAATACGTTTGGAGACTGAGTTTTCTGGGACGCTTGGATGGATTATAGGAAAATGGAAGAGCCAGTTAATTTAGCTGAGACCTGGAAGAGCTGGGACAAAAGATCCCTACGTCTCCACACGTCCCATTCTCACAAACTGTACTGAAGCCGCAGTAAACAATTTAGACCAGCGTGGGTATGACACAAAGTTTCCTCTTGGCTATTTCTACAGCTTACCATTGAATGGAAGAAAATCGCTTAAAACCTCAAAATACAGTCAGTCTGGCAGGAGGTGAAATGCCTTGCTTGGCGTCCTGCCTCCATCCCTCCCATTATCTGCGGCTGAGACCATTTGGACCCCTTCCAGCTTCCAGACCGGACACCCTCCCTGGCCTCCATCAGTCTGAATTCACAGTTCTTACATCCAGGCCCAACTCCAAAATGAGAGCGCTACTGCCTATGGATACGGTCTCACTTCTCAGGTGAAGTAGGTACAAAATTAACAATATTAATGTATATCTCTTTCCAGTCATTTCTAGGGGAGAAATGTGCTTTGGGGACTTTCATCTTTAGATTCCAGTGAATTAGATTTTATCAGATACTCACAGAGAACCAACAACATATGAAATGTGCACACAGTAGTAAAGGAACCTGCTGCCTTATGCATATATGTCTTGGACTGATAAAATGGACCACAGTTGAGCCCACCAATCAAAATGCAGCTATGCCTGCATCCTTCAAGTAACATATATAACTGAGGGGACCAGATTTGTTCATAATATCATCTTAGCTTCATTTTTTTTCAATGTAGATATGCTTTATTTGTATATTAAACATATAGAAATGTTCTTCCACATCTTTCCTAAAGCATGATGTGAGCATTCTCTTTCTCCCTCACACACACACACACACACACACACACACACACACACACACACACCTATCTTCCATCTGTATCTATCTATCGATATCATCTTTTTACCCAATTTTAACAGAGACACGAGCAATCAATCTATTCCACTTTTCTGTATTTTTTATAAGAAAAGGCAGAATGAATGTGTGATGACAAATGGCAAATGATTCTCAGTCTTGGTGTTGGGGGACCATAGAGAGTGGTGGGGACGATGGCAAAGTGGAGACCATTGCCTTAAATGAAGGCAGAAGCCCCTATCCAATGCCAATCAATTGCTGGCACAAGGAATGTAGGTCCCATGTTGCCAGGCTTTCCAAAAATTTTAAAAGAAGCTAGAAATCTGGATTTTAATATAAAATCACCACATTATCAAATATTGCTAATTTGGAGCTTGTCAGCAGGCAAGCTGAACGAAACATACCTGTAGGCCAAATTGAGCCCATGGCCACCAATTCACAGCTCTGGTTTTAACTGTCAAACACAATCATAGAACTATTTTATAATTGTGGTTGATGTGGCTTCTTCTAAGCAATACGGAAATATAGTTCTAAGAAAGTCAGTGATAGTTTATATGGTACTTTATAAGCAATAGAGAAATATAGAACTAAGAAGGCAAATTCCCCATGGTTAGTAAGTCAGAATAAAATAAGGTATGTCCAGCACAGAATGGCTGCAAATGGGAGAGAATTTGTATTTACAGAGAGTATGAACAGATTAAGGAAGGTGCCTAAAGCGATTAATTTTGTTAGAATGTACTTTGCCTGTGTGTTAGTTCCATGTGGGGCCATCAGCTCTAGAGAGGGCTGAGGCTGGGGTCTTGCCCCTCTCTGACCAGTCACACTTCCTGCTAGAATATCACCACCACCAATAACGGAAGCTAACGTCCAATGAGCATTGTCTTGCATCAGATACTCTGATAAATGCTTTATATCTCAGTAAGACCTTGCGTGCTCTCAACAATCTAGGAGAAAGGACCCAGATTTGCCCACATTTCATATAGCTCATAAGTAACAGAGCCAGGATTCACCAAGGCAGCATCATAAGGGGTCTATCTCCCTAGTGACTTGGAATTTATCACCTTGAGGAGCTTCTGACTCTCTATGAACTCTGCAATATCTGTAGACCTGCCCATTCCTTTTTCTCTTACTCCTTCGCTCTGGGACTTGTCAATCTGTCACTCACTGGGTAGGCGAGTTGGTAAATTACATGTTCTTTTTGGGTCTCAGTTTCTTCATCAATAAAATGGGGATAGAAGGGAGATGGTTGGATCAGGTTTTTCAGGACTCTGAGCACAGTACATGTTCTGGGATTCCAAAATGCTCAGGGGAAACCAATGATTTCACCTGGCCTTCACAGCCCAGGGGAAACCAATAATTTCACCTGGCCTTCACAGCCCCGTGCACACCCATCAATCAGCCTGCTTGCAAGGTCTTAGCACTCTAGTCCTGCCCTGCCCACTCGTCTCCCTCCAGCCCAGGGAGTTCTTATCCACTTACTACTTGGGTGTGTGTCCCTCAGAGTATCACCTTCCCCTCCCCCTGTTTGCTCCCCAAATGTTCAGCAGACCCCAGAGCCTGGGTTAACTTCACTCCCATCTTGAAGCTTCTACTGCCACACTGATTTCTTCCTTTTCTTCAGATTGCTTACGGTAATCCCCGACCTGGCCCCTCACGTGGGCACAGCACTTTACAGGGGACAGAGTGCTCAGGCATGTACGTTCTCTCCTAGAGACTCACAGCCACTGGCCATGTCACGATCACTACGTCCACTATGAGAAATAAAAAACCAGACAAGGGTAGGATTTGCCCAACTTCACTCTGTAGCCAGGGCCAGAACTAGACTGGAGCCCAGGCTCCTGAGCCCTGGGCCAGAGCTTTCTTCCAGCCCTCACTGCCTAGGCTGGCATTAACTTTTTCATGCCTGAGTGCTGTGTGTCTCCAGTGAGATTTTGTTTTGGGGAGTAGGAAGTGGGTCCAATCCTCTTGTCTATAGGTGGGTAGTGTGACTGAGTGGTAAAGAGCATGGGTGTTGGCGCCTGTACGCATTAGCCTGGGCACATTTTAAATGTCAGCTTCCTCATCTCTGAATGAGGATGATTGCAGTACCACTTTTCCAGGGCTGTGGTGGGGAGTAAATGTGATAACACAGGCAAAGCATGTAGCACAGGGCCTGGGATATAATCAGTGCTCAGTAAAGTTTAGCTACCATCTCTGTGCCCATCTCACCTCCTCTGCAGGGCTAACTCAACTTACCTTTCACTTGGCAGATGGTGACCTCTCAAGGGGCACCAAATGGAAACCAGGAACTGACCACAGAGCCACAGCCCATGTTGGCAGGTGGCTCCTTGGTGCATCAGGAAGAAAGGCCCTTGGGGCTTGCCTGACTTCAGAAGTGTCCAAGTCTCAGCGGACCTCAGTGGTGCCTCCTCTTGCTCAAAGATCTTACACTGCTGTGCCTGGTGAGAATCTTAATAATAAAAAGCCACCATTTGAGGGTTTTGCCAGTGCCAGGACTTGTGCTAAGCTCCGTACAAGTGGGATAGTCTGCTCTGTGCCCTCCCTCCTGCCACACACCACAAGGGCTTTGGAATTCTGAGGCTGGTTCATTTCTTCCACATCTCATCACAGTGCCTGGAGTGATGTCACACCGAAGACTGTGTCCCGTCATTCATCCAATGTATTGGTATCTCCTACTACCAGGCACTATTCTAGGCAGGGAACAAAACAATATAAATCCTTGCCCTCTTGGAGGTTACAATTGGGGTGGTGGGGGGGAGGATGCTGCAGGCAAGGTATAGAGAGGAAAACGCTGGAATATTAGACACCTTTACAATTTTTATTAGGATGATCATATAGAGATATATATCTCTGTCTATCATCTATCATCATCTATCTAGAGATAGATATATATCTATATAGCTATATGTAATATCACTTAAATACTACCCAAACAGGCCACTCTGGGGCATTCAAGTAGGTTCCTGGGTCAAGCATGGAGGGCAGGGCACAGCAGCCAGGAGCTCAGTCCAGCTGTGTCATCTTGGGACATTGGTGGCACCTCTGAGCCTCAGTTTCCTCGGTTATTTAGGGAAATCACAGTGAGTTCAGCCTTCCTGGGCCGTGGAGAGTATTCCATTGGCCCGTGGAGATTGCTTTTTCCGCGGGGCAGCCAGGACAGAGACAGACGTGAGGGCGGGAGGGAGCCGCGTCCGCTTACCCAGACGAGCGCGGACGTGGAGCTTTTCTCGAAGGTTACTTAAGGCCGCTTCGCGTGGAAGCGGCGGCGGGCTGGATAGCGCGAGTCTGTGGAGGGGGGAAGGGGCGTGGGGAGTGGGGGCAGAGGGGCGTGGGGAGTTGGGGCGCGGCGCTCCGGGGAGCGCAGGGCGCGGGGGAGTCGGGTTTCAGAGCGCTGGTGACTCAGGGCGCGGGCTGGGAGCCGGGAGCCTGCCCGCCGAGGCCGCTGCCCAGCGCCGCCTTTGTTTCCTGCAGGAAGGGCGAGCAGCGCAGCGCCCCTTCGCCTCCGCGGGGCTCCCTCGACTCAGCACCTTCGGGGCTCCACAGAACCCACGAGATGGCGCCAAGGTAGGACCCAAGTCCCGGTGTCTCGGCCCCTTCGGCCGCTCTTTACCACCTCACCTTCTCTCTCTCGGCCACTTCTTGCAGGAGGAACGGGCAGTGCTGGCGCCTGCTGTGGCTGCTTTGGGTCTCCGCGCTTCTCTCGGCTGTCATCCGGACCCGCGCCGCAACAGGTAGGCGACCCAGCCTGAGGTGGCACCGACTGCCTCCGCGCCCCGGGGAGGTTGGTGTTGGCGGCGGGAGCAGCTGCGGTGCGCGCTTCATTCCTGAACATAAAAGGGAGTTCTCGCCGCTTGGTGCGCACTGGAGGTCCTGCCGCGGCTTCCCCGAGCAATGCACGGGGTTAGAAGGGTGGATGGAAGTCCCTGGGCAGCCGGGGCGGGTGGAACGCTATCTGGACGCCTAAAGTGTCTAAGCCAGGCGCGGTCCCTCCAATGATGGGCGGCGAGGGACCTTGGAAGCACTGTGACAGTACCAGAGGCTCCGCGGTGACATTTAGCTCCTGCTCACCCAGCGCCCGCGCGCAGGTCGTGCGTGCTGCCTGGCTCATTGTACGGCCAGGTCTAGTGCCCTCCCTGTACACAGGTGGGAAGCATGACTGCCAGCAGACACACCTAGTGCCTTTGCAGCGAAAGAAATAACGGGACTGATTGCTCTGACGCCTAACTCAGCGATCAGTGACCCAGGGAGTCACATCCATGGGGCAGTGGCTCCATGCGTGATGCGAAGAGTTACGGGCTGGGAGCCAGGGGATCTGGCCCCTTCTGTTCCCTGAGCCTCACTTTACCTACCAGGACCCAGCGGTGGTTGGATGAATAGTAGGGTCTTAGTTAAAACAGATTTCTGTTAAGGTGTGTCAGGCTGTGTGGGTTTGAATTGTGCCTGAGTTAGGTGGTCTTGTGCCTCAGTTTCCTCATCTGAAAAGGGGGAACAATTAGATCACCTTACCTCCCGGGAATACTGTGATGATTAAGAGAGATATTAGAAATAATGTGCTTTCCACATGCTGACACATACTAGGCACAAAATAAGTGATAGGAATTACGGCTTGATTCTTGCAGTAGCTGTGTGAGAAAGCAATACAGGCATTTTTACAGCAGAGGACACTGAGGATGAGAGAGGCTTAGGCAGCGGCCAATCCCAGAGGAGGATTTGAGCCCAGGTCACCAGGCTCCAGTCCTTCCTCACTCAGCTCTTTCTCCACCCAGTTTAGGGAGAGAACTGTGCTCTCCACCAGTAGACTCGGATCCCTTTTGGATTTAGGTTAGTACACAGCCTCAGTAGAGGGGTGCGGACAGGGGAAAAACTTCTGTCCCTCTGAAGGACACTGGGAATCAAGTGGGTGGCCTGGGTTAACTCTTTGTGTGCTGGAGGAAGCCTGGGACAACCCAGATCATTGTCTCCTTGGGAACGAGACTCAAATGCGATGACGGCTTTTCCTGCCAGAATGTCCAGCCTGGCATTTCTTGCAGATCAAAGGGCAGTTGGAGCACAGTTTTGGCTTCTCAGCACCATGGCCCATGTCGGAACGTTGCAATTTTGTATGTGATATAGGGTACTGCCAACTCAGCGGCAGAGAGCAGCTTCAGGTTCTGTGGTCTTTTGTGAACTTTGCTGCACCTCTCACCCTCAAAAGGAAGAAGGTTTTGGGGAGACACACTGTGGTGTTTCTTTCCTCCTCCTGTTTGGAGGCTGGATCCCTCAATATCAGGTCAGGGCTATGGTTTCTAACACAGAGGAAGTCCTGTTCACATCCATAATGTAAAAAGGGAGTGCCAGGAAATCCTCAGGAGCTGAAAAAGGCCAAGGGAGGGTCCTTTGCTACTGATTGGTATTCAGTGTCCTTTGGGACTCAGAAGAGAATCTTCCTAGATATGCAAAATGCCCTCCTGTACACCAAATTTTGCATGCAGTTTAGTAAACCTAACATTCATAAAGCACTTCATATGTTTGGGCAGGGGTGTGAGCACGCTCATATTTCATTCATCCAGTTCTCACAATCACTACTTGAGGTGGGGACTGGGACTGTTACGACGTAGCTCTGTACTTCAAATAAGGAAACTGAGGCCCCAAGTCCCAACATCCCCTGAGAGTTTCCTGGCCCACGCTGTTTAAAGAGACCTTTGTCAATGGGACTCTGTCCCCCACATCAATCCTTGTCTCCCTAGTGGGTCATGGCTGAGCAGTAAAGTTACAGTATCATTGGAATACCCTATACTTTAGAGGATAAGGAGATTGTTGTGGGGGCAGGGACGGTACTGTTATAAATAATTTGTTTCTGATAATGCTGACATACGCAAATTATTTACTTTTCTTTAAGCTGTGTGATTGTGAACTATAACAATCCATTCAGAAAAATGCTCACAGTCCAAAATGTACAGTCCAATGATTTCTTATACTGCAAACATCATGTAACTCAGGTCAAGAAATAGCAGAGCCCCCAGAAGCTCCTATGTACCCCTTTGCTGTGTTATTCCCTCCCTCCCCTCAAAGGGAACGCTCACCTTGGTCTTCAGAGTGCTCGTGTCCTTTGTTTTAAAAATAACGTTAGTAGCTAAGCATGTATGCCCAAATTCTAAAGTTCCACTTTACTTGATTTTGAATTTTATACATGTAGGATGTCTTCTTTCACTGAATATTAAGTTTTGAGAGTCATTTATACTGTTGCATGGAGCTGGAGTTAATCCATCTTCATTGCTGTGTAATATTCTGCTGTATTCACATAACGTCCATTGTTTATCCATTTTTCTCCAACAACATATGATTCCTTCCATTCGGGGTTAATATAAGTGTGTCTGTGAGCATTTTTGTACATGCCTCTCAGTGCACGTGTGCAGACATTTCTGTTGGTGCTATGTCTAGGAGTGGAGTGCTTGTAATAGGGTATGCAAATCCTCCAACTGAACAGGCAATGCCTACACATCTTCCACTATGGTTGTTCTAAGGTACATGGTCACCAACCTGATACGAAAGTCCCCATTTCTTAGCATCTTCACCAGCACTTTGTCTTGTCACTAGATTTCATTTCAGCCTTTTTGATGGGTAGCTATTAGAAGCTTATTGTAGTCTTAATTTAGACTTTTCTGATTATGAACTTGATCACCTTTTCATGTGTTCATGGGACATTTGGACATCCTGATTCACTTTTGTTATTAAGGTGAAATTCATATAACGTAAAACTAGCCATTTTCATGTGTACAATTCAGTGGCGTTTAGCACATTGACAGTGTTGTGTAGCCATCATCTCTGTCCAGTTCTAAAACATTTTCATCATTCTAAAAGAATACCTTAATTCCATTAAGCAGTCACCCCCTGTTCCCCCCATTCACATACCTCACCAACCCCTAGCAACTACTAAACTGCCTTTTGTCTCTCTGGATTTGCCTACTCTGGATATTTCATATAAATGGAGTCATACAATATGTGACCTTGTATACCTGGCTTCTTTCACTTAGCATCATGTTTTTGAGGTTCATCCATGTTGTAGTATAGACCAGTACTTCATTCCTTTTTATGGCTGAATAATATTCCATTGTGTGGATGTACTACAATTGGTTTGTCCATTCTTCCACTGATGGGAACATTTGAGTAGTTTCTACCATTTGGCTATTGTGAATAGTGTTATTATGAACACTTGTGTACAAGGATTTGTTTGAGTACTTGTTTTCAACCATTTTGGGTATATAGCTAGAAGTGGAATTGCTCGGTCATAAGGTAATTCCAGGCTTAAGTTTTTGAGAAACTCCCAAACTATTTTCCATAGTGACTGCACCATGTTACATTCCTACCAGCAGTGTACAAAGGTTCTGATTTTTCCACATTTTTGCCAACACTTGTAATTTTCCATTTTTTAAATTATAGCCATCTTAGTGGGTGTGAAGTAGTATCTCATTGTGGTTTGGGTTTGCATTTCCATGACGACTAATAATGTTGAGCATCTCTTCTTGTGCTTGGTAGCCATCTGTAGATCTTTGGGGGAAATTCTGAAAACTAATCAGAGCAGGTTCAGGTTTTTCCTCTAAATCACTCACTCGTGCTCACTGACCATCGTAGGTGGTTTCCCGAGTGAGAAAGAAATAATAGTCACACCTGAGATTTTGCAGGTAAATGGCCTCTCACCTGACCTATGCCCTGGCCTGTAATGAGCTACCATTGCTTACATGTGATTAGAATTTATGATGAATATAAATGATTGTAGTATTTTAATTACTGGCTGATTTTTTTGTTTGTTTGTTTGTTTCATCTAACGTTGGGAATGCCTGTGGCTGCATCACTTTCCACTTGCGCGTTTTACAGCAGCATGAAGGCTGAAAACCTCTGGAGCACTGAACTACTCATAGCTCCCCATATGTTGTTGAGATTTTGCAGTCTCCTTGACTTTGCACAAGGTGTGGACTGATTTCCCTGTCTAGAGCACACTTTCTCACCTTCCCTTTCTCTTTAAGGTCTAATCTTACCAGTAGCTTAAATGCCACCTCTTTCAGAGTGCCTTCCCCAATCTCTCCAGCTGAGCTTTCTCATCACGAAACCCTTCCAGCCCTTCATCTCTCTCTCTCTCTCTGCAGGCCCCCCACTGTCTCCTCTATAATCTCAGTATGCTTATTCATCTCCCTGGAGAGTGTGGGTCCTGCCTCATTTGTCTGGAGTTGTCTCCTTGGACTTGGGCCATTTTGCTATGATCAACAGTACTGCTGGGGACATCTTTAGACAAATGACCTTTGTTTTCTTTTGGGTATTTCCTTTGAGTAGATTCCCCCAAACAGACAGAACTAGTTGGATAGTTCCTGTGTATTTAGACGGAGCTTTCCTAGACACACATTCAATCACGCCACCCACTAGTTTAACTGCTCTTGCTGGGTTCTCATTGTGCTGAGGGCGGAGTCATGACCCTTACCCCAGAGGGCCCTGTGTGGTCCAGCCTCTGCCCGTCTTCTGTTCTCCACTTACACACAGCCCCTCTTGACTTGGGCTCGCACCAAGCCACTGGCAGATTTCTAAATGAGGTATGCGATGTCTCACCTCTGTATCTTTGCACGGGTTGGTCCCTTTTTGAGACTGCCTTTCCCTTTGTCCACCTGGCAAATCCCATTCATTCTTTTTTTTTTTCTTTTCTTTTTTAATTTTTTATTGGGGAAGGGGAACAGAACTTTATTGGGGAACAGTGTGTACTTCCATTCATTCGTTTAGGTTCCTTTGTGGGAAGCCCTCCTGCTCTGCCAGGCATGTTGGGTGTCTCCCCTCTGGGCTAACACTGTCTTCACCCGTCCCTCACTCGCAGGGCATTTCAGACTGGACAATGACTGTTGATCTCTCGTTGTCCTCCCCTACTACACGGGAAGTTCAGTGAGGCGGGGACTGGGCGTTGTCCAACTCTGAATCCCAGGACCTAGCCCAGGTCCTGGCACAGTGGGCACTCAGGAAACTTTCAATGAATCAGAGAAGAAATGAATGGGTAGGTCTAGCCTGTGGTCTAGAGAGAGTGTGCCAATTTACTACTTCCTCTGCAGTGTGTAAGTCATCTTGATTCTTCCACAGCTCTGCCCACCATGGGGTGACCATGGCTGAGTAATTGGGGTACCTTATTGAGCTTTTAGTTTTCTTTCCTTTAATAACTTTCAAAAACTAGGTAGGCTGGAATTTACACTAATGTTACTTTACTCTTTATCTTTTTTCATTCCATCTCATTGTATAAACAATTTTTCTAGCTTATCCCCACTCGTCTTATCCTTGATAACCTCTGTTTTGCCAAAAATTGTACTTTTATATTTTCTCTGCTTGCTAACTAGATGAGCTAATATAGTTTTCTTTAATGTCTACAGCTTGAGCCATTCAATATGTACCATAGATTAGGGTGTAATCTGAAGTCAGTTCTTTTCCATAGTGGTACATTGGATTCCCCCAAATATGAATTAAAATGTGAGCTGTTTCCCCATCATTTTGTTTCTTCCGGTCGTCATATAATTTTTTTCCTGAAATTTCTATACTACTGGTCACTTTCTTGTGCATGTGTGTTTATTTTCTTAAAAATCCACATGGTCTTGATAATTGTTGCTTTGCAACATGTGTTAAAATCTGGTAAGGGAACTCACCCCTGCCTCCTGCATTGAGCCATAAATTCTTCAGCACAGATTGATTTGTCACATAGTTTCCTCTTGATAGCTTGGATCCTGAGAGAGGTAGCAGGCAGGCGAGGGTTATAAAAAGGGAGACAATCTTACAAGAAGATTCAGTTGGAGACATTAATGTGTAGTAAAGAGAACAGGTGAGTAACTAAGGCTTCAGAGTCGGAGTAGCAGATTGTGGGTTGTGAGCTATTGCTTGTGACACACCCCAGGGCAGCTGAGATGGGTCAGGGGTATTGGAAGGAGCCAGGTTTGCTGACTGATCACCTACCTCTGCTCCACCCCAACTTGAGTGAGAAAACGTCTCAAGTTAGAGCAGAACCTGAGAAAAGATCCAAAGCTCTTCTGGGACTAGATCTGATGAGGGATACATGAGACCTACTTCACCTAGTGAGTGCAACCCAAACCTTATCCCCATCAGAACTCAACTTAACCCAACCCAGCCTAATCCAGTTCAATTCATTTCACACTTGTTGTATGCCATGGGTGATTTAAAGAACTAGAAGGGCAGAAAACTGTTCTGAGGTCCCTGGTATCTCTCTCAAGTGACCGTGACCCCTGACTTTAGTTAGGTGTTGGGGGAGCCCCTTCCTGGTTTCAGAGAACTTAGCTAGAGTCTGGCTTGCAGGGAGCAGCCCCTCCTTAGGTCTGTCCAGAAGTCACCCATCCCATCACAGAGGGACTCAAATGAGGCCCAGCTTAAAAGCCCCCTCCACCACCAGGAAGTCTTTTATAGCTAGCTTCCTCCCAAAGGGCACATCTGTTGAAGTCTTTAAAACTGTCTGCCCTGTTCTGTGTTCTGGCTACTGTGATAGGTTTCTGTCTTCCTCCCATGTTTCCTGGCTGCCTGCTTTCTTTGAGGCCCTCTGGGGTGGGTAGTGGGGTGGTTTAAGAGCTGCACTGGACCCAGTGCCCACCCTGGAGGGACTCACATTCCAGTAGTAGAGACTGGTGTGAAGCAGCTGGCTTGAATGCTAGGGAGCTTGTCCTGCAAGTAGCAGGCTCGCCTCTGCACTGCCGAAGTAGGGGTGTCCATTTTTACCAGAATATGGGGGAGGTGGCGGAGGTAAGCAGGCTTTTAGAGAGGGGATTTAGTTTTTCAATAATGTTTCAAATTTTTGATAAGAAAAATCGTAGTCATTGTAAAAACCTAGGGGGAGAAAAGGAGTTTGTAAAGATCATATATCATCTCAGAGATGAAACCCTTCTAACATTTGGTGGGCTATCTTTCAAGTCTATTTTCCATGCCTAAATAAGTGCGTATATTGATACGTAATATGAATAGAGCTTTCTGTGCGTTGTATTTTGTTGCTTGGTTTTTCCCCCCTTAACAATCATCTAGGCACTTCCTCGGGAACATTAAATATTTTTCCCTAACATCCTTTGTAATTGAAATAGTATTTCATTATGTGGCTGTCCCATAATTAGACTTGTTCCCTTTTAGGTCTTTAGGCTGTTTCCAGTTGTTCACTATTATAAACACTATTGTGAAGACCCTATTCTTGTTGCTCTGTATTTGACCATTTCTTTGATTATTTCCTAGCACGAATTCCTAAAACATATTGTTGGGTCTAGTGCATGCCCATTTGGAAGGCTTTTGTTACATCCTTTGGAAAGGCAGTAATAATTTACTCTCCCCACAACAGCGTATGAGAATGCCTCGCTCACCCCACCTTTGTCTAGTGCTGCTGTTTCTTTCATTTAAAAGGAGAAACTAACAACTAAGGGGGCAGTGCCAGCATTACTGCTGCAAACTGTCCTTAGTCGAATAGAGTCTGGGATTTCTTCTTCCTTTCCCTCACCCTCAAATTCATTCATTTATTTTGCATGTGTCTTGTGGTGAGGGCTAGAAGAGAAGAAGGTTTTTCAGGAAATTAGAACGCAAGAGCTCAGGCCACAAGGACCTTGGTGGTTCTTAACCTTGGCTGCACCTTAGAATCACCCTGGGGATTCAAAAGGAACCTGATGCCCAGTCCTCCCCCATTTCCAGGATTCTTGGTTAATTCATCTGGGGGATGTCCCGTCATCAGCAGGGTTTGAAAGCTCCTCATGTGCTTCTAAGGTGCAGCCAGGTTTGAGAGCAACCAATGTAGTCCAACAGCTTCCTTTCAAAGGTGGTGATCCTGAGTCCCAAAGAGGAAAGCAGCTGTCCACGATTGCAACATAGGTCAGGGCAGAGCTGACACTGGACCCCAGAGGGAGCAATCAGGGGTACAGCTCATGTGCGTGAGCTCTGAGATCCTGGGTTCACATCTCAGCTCTGCTAATTCTCATTGAGTGACCTGGGGCCAGTTACCTCTCTTTTCCTTATCGTCCTTATCTGTAAATTGGGACAATAATTCCTACTGTGAGGAGAAATGAGATAAGCATCAGGCCTGTAATTGGTGACCAGTTCAATACCTCCTTCTTTCCCTGCTCCCACATCACTTTGGTTCCTTGAGGGCAGGAACCCTATTTTATTTATCCATGCTTCCTCAGCGTCTGACATGGCACCACATGGACACAATGAGCATTTGAATACATTAATGAATGAATCATTCAAAGCCTGAGAATGTGGAGATCTTAGTGAAAACTCAGCATGAAGCCCTGACCATAGCAGTCTGTGTGTGCTTCCAGCCCTGCTGGAAGACCACCCACCGCCATCCACTGCAATGGATGATGGAGGGGCCAGAGCGGGGTGGGAGCAGGGGCTGGATATAGCCTATACATCGGGGGTAAAATGCATGTCATGAAAGAAAAAGAAAGAGATGCATTTTGGGTGCTGGAAAGTTATAACCATTCCATCCTATAGAACAGAGGTGCAGAGAGTCTAAAAGCTGAGGACAAATTGAACCTAAATTAATGCAGTTTCAACAATGTCACACACAGAACGCCATCTGAAGTTGGGTCAGCCAGTTGCATTTCCCCTTCCAGACACACAGTCTTAGTGGTGGTGAGTTCTGTCTTTATTTTCAGCACACAGGTTTGTCTCTTGGCCTCTGTTCTCTCAACCCTACAACCCACCTCCATATTGCAGCCTGGTAGTCTCCTAGCTTATTGCAACTCAAATGTGGTCCATCAACCAGGAGCAGCAGCATCCCCGGGAACTCAGTAGAAATGCAGAATCTCCAGTCTTACCCACAGACTCAATAAATCAGAAGCTGCATTTTAACAAGATCCTTGGGAATTCGCATACACATTAAACTTTGGGCAGCACTGTAAAACCAACTCTGATGATGTCACACCTTCTTAGAGCCCTTTATTATCTTTTTATGCTCACCACCTGTGTTAGACAGAGTACTGGCCCACCAAAGGGGTCCACATCCTAATCCCCAGAACCTGTGACTATGTTAGGTTACATGGCAAACAGGAATGATGATTGCAGATGGAATTAATATTCATAATCAGCTGACTTTAAAAAAGGGTGAGGCTCCTGCATTACCCTGAATGGGGGGGGGGGGGCGCAGTGTAATCACAAAGGTCCTTTGTGTGCTCCCTTCTCCCAGCCTTTGCTAGTGCCATCTCACAGTCTGGAATATTCTCCCTGCTCTGTTGAAATCGTCTTTTGCCTTTTCTCCTTTATAGACTTGCTGCTTAAAGTGTGGTCCCTACGCGAGCAATATCGGCCTCACCCAGGAAGTTGTTAGAAATGCAGGGTCCCAGGTCCTGCCCCAGGCCTGCTGCGTCAGAATCTGTGTCTTACCTAGGCCCCTGAGGATGCATGTGTACACGGAAGAGGGAGAAGCAGGGCTTTGTGGCTTGTGGTGAAGTGCAGCGGCCATGGGGTCAGACCGAGCTGGTTTGGTTCTAGGCTTTGTACTTATGACCTTGAACGATTTACTAATACTCTTCTAGCCTCAGTTTCCTCATCTGTAGAGTGGAGATAATAATATTATTGATCTCAGAATTCTTGTGATGAGTTCATGAAATCCTGACCCCAAATTTCTTAGCATAATGCCCTGTGCACCATGAACCCTCAGTAAAGGGTAACGGCCAGGGTAACCAGTTTCAACCTCAGTGCTCATGGATGTGGCCCCTAAACCCTCCGGTGGTCTCTCTCAACATTGCTTGTACCTGGTTAATTCCATCTGGAGTCAGAATTCATTTGCAAATCCGTCTCACCGAGGATGGGGCAGGCGGCACAATACCATTCATTTTTGGAGTTTAGAATCTTTGACCTTCCATTCAGGGCCCTTCCCCAGACCTGCTGCGTCAGCATCTGTATCTTCTCTGGGCTGCCTGTGCGCACAGAAATGGGAGACACAGGGCGCTGTGGTGGGTGGTTAAGTGCTGCGGCCATGGGGTCGGGCAGAGCTTGAAGGAGATAAGCAGCCATTGTGTGACGTGGGAAAAGTGAAATATACTAAGCAAAGACTTTGCAAGTGTGGGTGGGTGGGACAGGATTAATCCCAAGGTTTCTGGCTCAAAGACAATGGCCATCCTGCCTGTCATAGTCTGATAGATTTTTCATTTGTTCAACTCACTTTCACTTACACATTTATTGACTGCGTCCTGTGTACAAGGTGATGTGGTACGTGCTGGGCAGGAATGATGGACAAGATAGGCATGATTCTTACCCTTGTGGGGCCTACAGTCTAATGGGGGACACTAAGGAAAGGATTGGACAAAAACTCTGAATATTCATAAATGGCAAAAAGTGTTACGAAGAAGTACAGGGAGTTATGAAAACACATACCTGGCTACTCTAATTTGTACTGGAGTGTCAGGAAAGCTTTCCCAAGGAGTGACATTTCAGATGACATACGAGGGGTGCATAGATTTGGCCAGGAAAGGGGGTGGGGCTGGTGGGTGGGAAGAGGAGTAGAATGTTCCAGATAGAGGGAACAGAGTGAGAGGATGGGAGCAACAGCCTGCGTGTATCCTGAGCGTGGTGAGGGAGGGGAGGCTGTGGGGCGGTCTCCAGGATGGAAGCAGAATCTCCATCCAGTAGCTGCTTTCATGAGCCTTGCCTAGGGCTAGTCCCTTTCCTTCCATGGTGTTTTGGGTGCAGTGCAGCGCATGTAGCCCAGGGTCTAGGGGCTGAGGGCCTCTGGGTCCTACTTTCTGCGCTGTTCCTGCATCTACTTATCCGAGAGTGATTTGCTTCGGGTGGGGGCACAGGGTCCAAAGCTCTTGTGCTAGAACTCTTAACCCCACGAGGGAAAAAACTCGTTCTGTCACTGCTGGATCCCCAGCACCTGCATAGTGACTGTCATACAGCTGACGCTCAATAAATGCTAGCTGAACGAATAGATGTCTGAGTGTTCAGGGCTGCAAGAAGCTTTCCTCTCTCAACTGCATTTACCTTTTCAGGAATAAGTGTGTGGGGCTGAGTAAGCATGGGAAGGCTGCGTGGAATGTGAAAAATGCTGCTCATGCGTGTGCATGTGGGAGACTGGCTGGTCCCACTCAAGTTCAAGGTTTCTAAGAATTGCCATGTGGAGGCAGCCTCCTACCCAGTGTGGTCCGTGCTGCATAGTGACTCCCTGTGGAAGAAGGCACAGTTCTCCATTCATACACCTTGGACAGCTGGGCCTCCTAGGGCTCCCTTCTGACAACCCCCATGGTCCCCCAAACACCTTGCTTCTGTTAATACCCACTGGGAACCTTGAGGACCCAGAACATGTGGGACTTTCAGGACCATCTATTCTAGCTCTCCTGAATTACAGATGGGAAGATGGAGGTTCAGAAGAGAACAGGGACATGCTTAGAGCTAAGTCACACAGCTAAAATACAGGCTTGGGTCTAGAACTTGGTCTTCTTATGTCCGGGGGCGGGGGGGGGGGGTAGCATCACACTACCCTGAAGTTCCCAAGTGCTGTGTGACCGTAGATGTGTTGTCAGTCTGTCCCATCCTCAAGGGTGTGGGAGGAAAGAGGGGGGCAGGAATTCACATAGACTCAGGGTCTCTTCTGTATATGGTTAGAGCTGAGCTTTGGAAGCACCAGATGGACTTCAAATGCCAATTCTCCCATTTACTGGCTATGTGACTTGAGAAAATTGCCCCAAAAGAGTGTTGGTCTCCTCATCTGGTTGGAGGTAGTAGAGGTCCCTACCTCCCGGGCTGTGTGAGGCATTCAGCAGGCAATGCCGGAGGAGTACTCAGAGCAGAACAGAGCCAGCAGGCCTTCGGGGGCTGAGCGCTCGCTCCCCTAGACCATGAACCCCACCCTGTTGCTCAATAGCATCACTGGGAGCTTTTGAAACATGGTGAGGCTTGGGCCTCATTCCCAGAGATTCTCATTGGGCTGGGAACCAGGCATCAATATTCTAAAGCCCCAGGTGGTTGTTTATCCCAGGCAGGGATGAGGAGCTCCGTATTAGACAATACATGTCATGAAGGCAGAGAACACATCTGTCCTCTTCTCCTGTGAATCTCTGACGTTAACAGTGCCAGGCGTGTGGTGATCAGTGCTCGATAGTATTTGCGAATGAACGTCTGAACAGATGAACAAGATGTGCTCCTGACATTACCTTGTACCCCCACCCCAAGAGCTCGGTGTTACCATCCCTATGTCCAGATAAGAAAACAGGCTCAAAGCAGTTAAAGAACTGCTGGTCACCGGCTGGAGCCAGGACTTGCATTTGGGTCTCTGGCGCCGAATTCCACGCAACTGCAGGGTGAGGCTCATCCTCTTCGCTCCCCACCCCAGATCACCCCAGTTTTGGGTCTCCAGTTAGGGACGTCTCCTGGGTACTCATCCTGGAAGGTCTGATTCCCCCTCTGCACTCTGGAGGTGCACAGGCTCTTCCTCCAGCAAACATTTGGAGACCATCAGGCTATACTTTCATCTAGATTAAACAACAGTCAGCCTGTTTCAAAATATGACTTCAGGGTCACCATCTGTTCTGGCTGTTCTCTTAAATCCCATTTCAGAGCCAAACAGGACTCCAGCATCCTGCAGAGAGCAGGTCTCTGTACAACTGAGCAGGGAAATTGGTAGAAAGAAGCAGTGTGTTTTGGTAACAGCTGCAGGACAAATTTTTTTTTATGCCATTTGTTCCCTCTACTCAACAGCATCCAAGTTATTGTATGTATGGACCACAGGCCCCCACTACAGACTCAAATGCATTCATTCCCCTGTTGGGCACCTACTGTATGCCAAGCACTGCATGAGGCACTTTACCATGCTTCACCTTCTTTGGGGTAATGGGTGAGAGTGGCCTGGATGGTGGATAGCTATAGGAACACGACATGCCGTAGACGCTTGGCCGACTTACATTGTCAGACTGGGCCTCAGTTTTCTCATCTTGGGGATGTTAGAGTGGGTACTTCCTGAGGTCCTTCCCAGCTCTGAAGGTTACCCTGACCGTCCAGGCTTCCATCAGCCATGGTCAGTGTAGGAGAAATTTCACAGTGCCTGCTGAAGCCATGAGCTCATTCTTTCTGGCTGCTTCTCTGCCCTGACTGAAGTCACACTAGCTCATCTGTTGGGACACCCCGGGCCATTCCTAGGGCAGCTTGATTCTACCCAGGGCATAACATGCCAAATGCTGAGAGGCTGCAGGAAAGTATGTCTCCTGCTGTTGCCAAACTACCGCCTTCGCTCCACATTCCAGATCTCCCAATTCCACCCTCTCCTTGGCAAGAGGAAGGAAAGGGGCCCGACTGCCAGGGGCAGCAGCTCGAGGTGAAGTGGCGATGCCTCCTAAAATGGTCAGCTGTAGCCTTCCTCAGAAACCGTCCAAGGCGCCCCACTGTTGGATAAATGTTACCCTCCTGTCTTCACATTCAAGGCTCCACAACCTGACTTCAGTCTCCTAAGTGAAATAGTGATGATGAGTAGAAAGAGCTGGGAAGGACCTCAAATGACCCACGTGTGAGTCCCAACCATCTCAGTTACCAGCTCTGTGGCCTTGATCTCCTTCAGCCTCAGTCCACTCATCTGCAAAATGGGATAGCAATAGCCCTCACCTTATCAAATTGTCCTGAGATTAAATGAGCTCATGCATGTGGGTTTAACACCTCTAAGACTGTATTTGTCTGGATTCATACTTTCCACATGAACTCTGGAGGTTACCTAAGGATCCCATTGCTCCATCCCCCAAAACCACTCATTCATTCCTGGTTTTCCTACCTCCTCTCCTCCAACGCTGGGTTTGCTTGTGCTCTGCGGGCGCCACCACGTTCACCTGTGTAAAGGCTTCCAGGCCCATCTCAAGTGTCCCAACTTTCAGTTCAGGCCCCGTGTATCAGGGCTCTGTGTGTTGGCGTCCTGTCTACTCTATGCTGAGAGCTACCCAGGGACCAGAGTCTGAGTCCTCTTGACCTCCCAGAGTCCAGTGCAGTCCAGGTCTAGACAAGGTTGGCCACTGGCCACGGGTGATGGGCAAAGCCAGACCCTCAACTGGGATCAGGATAGAGTTACAGACAGGGAGGTCAACTCCTGCCTTCCCTTCCGACATCCGTTCTCCCTTTGTGGCTGCGTTCTCTCGGGGCTGGGATAATGTAAATTATGACTGAATTGAGTCATGCAGTAGCAACTCTTTAAGACATTTTATTGACCATGTGGTTGTTGACCATGCCAAAAAATTCAAGAAACACCCGAGAACATGCCTCACTTAGAGAGAGACTTAAAAATTGCCAGAATTACTCTTTCAAGTTCCTCCCACAGTGATGTCCCTCCCACCCCATGGGGCTGGGGGTGGAGGGATACATGGAAGAGCAGGAATCTTAACGTTCTGTTCTGGAAAACTCGAGAAGTGGCCTGTCCCATCCCACCCCATCTTATCCAGTGGCTCCAGCTCGCGCTCCAACACCCAGATAGTATATGCGCAGCCTCCCTGAGGCCTCCAGCCAAACCTCAAGAACCGTAACAGTAAATAACGGACCGGGGGAAGCAAATGTTCACATTCCCCACCCAGACCCTTGTTTCAGGGAGGGGGAAGCTGGAATTCATTCTGAAGTCTAAGAGGCCAGTGTGTTTACAAGCGGCACTCCAAACTCAGTTGGTGTGTGAGCATCAAGGGCAGGCATCTTGCAGATGGTTGGTCATTCAAAGCCCTTCTGCTGAAGGGTCAGCCAAAAGGATGGAGGAAGATCTCAGTTAACATCCAGGAAAGTTAACATCCAGCCTCTGTGTGATTATAAGTACAAGTTTCCCCTGCTATCCGAAAACACAGCATTCTTAGGAAACCTTTCATAAGCTGAAATGGTGTAAAGTGAAAACACATCTGAGGACACATCTTGATAATGGATGCACACGATAAATCGAGATAAAGCACACGATCAGAGCTCGGGCAGCTTGATGCCGAGATGCTGAGTGTAGTTTCAGGGAAGGAGCTTGGCAGCCAGTCCCACTGCTGGGGGGTGCACTGCTCCCATAACACTCGCTGCAAAATGAACGCCAAATGCTATTTTCATTTGTTGCCTTTTTTGGTAAAAGTGAAATCCTTTTTGGATTTCTTTGGGTTAGCGAAAACAGGTACTAATGCAGGTCTTTTGTAAACATGAAGTGGCATAAAGTAAACTTTCGAAAAGCAACAGATACCTGTAGTCTATTATGTCTTAACCATGCGGATCAGATGAGAGCAAGGCTATTAAATGCCTGTTGAGCTAAATGATGCTGGTGGGGTTACTAGTTACTATGACAGCAGCTAACATTCATTAGAATCCTTTGTGATTGATGACAATACATACTCCTACTATATGCTAAGACAAGCATACAATCACTCTTGTCCAGAATCCATTAAGCTCATTCATTTAGTCACATGTGCGTTATTTATTCATTCATTCATCCATCCATCAATGCTCATTTTTGCTCACCCCAGGCAAGGCCTTGTGCTGGAGGGGAGGAAGTGAAGTTAGGAGATACAGAGATGAAACAGAAGGTGATGGCTGCCTCCTTGAAGAGTTCACAGGTTGGTGGGAGACACAGGCAAGTACACAGATAATAAGAAAGTAGGAAGGAATTGATTGGAACTTCCTATGAAACTCACCCAGGGAAGGTTTCTCCACAAGATGGTGACTCATTTGTAGACATCTAGGTGTCACCCTGAGGGTCAGCTTCCCAGTGTGGCTGGAGTGGACTTTGCTGAATGTCTTCAAGCCCCGTAAGCCCAGTGCAGGGCTGGGGAGCCGAGGAGACAAGGGCAGTCGCTGTCACCACCCTCTAGAAGGCATGGGCTCTTCCTGGTTGACACAGACTTTCCCTGGGGACCAGTTCCCTTGAGACCACAAGCTTACTCCTGGCTACAGAACCCTCGCCCAACATGCCCAGACTGGGGTTTCCAGATGGGAATTCCCACCCGTTCTCAAGAATTTTTTTCGCTTTCCCGTTCCCAAATCCTGAGATATAAACTGTTTTCTGTTCTCCACAATGAATCATTTCCACAAAGTGACAACCGATACTACCAACCACCTGGGTTCAAGGATCCGATTTTCCCGACCAGCTTTTCTCGGGATTCAGAAATGGGAAAGCAGAAAAACAATTCCTGAGGATGGGCGGGAAACCCTAGCCCAGACTATGGCTGGAGCTCCTAAGCCTCTCTGCAGCCTCCAGCCTGGGGCTAATTGGCTGCCTCGCCCCAGGCCTGAGGACCCTCCTGTTGTCAATCGGTGGAACCTAGTCACTAAGGGACATCAGCCTGGCAGGGATGGTGCTCATGTGCTGTGCTACGATCAGAGGGAAGCCCCATCTCGGCTGGGGCCCTGCCTGGGTCTGTCCCCTGGCAGAAGCATCTGGAGTCCTGCCCAGCCCTGTGGCTGGGTCTAGGCCCTGCTGCTCTCTGCCGGCTCATGTCTCCTGCTCCGTGATTCCCCACAGCGGGCCTCCCTTCCAGGCTGAGGCCACCACCTGAGCCTCTGCGTCACAGTACATCGTCACCTGGAGGGCTGGTGAAAGCACAACGTGCAGGGCTTCCCTGCACAGTTTCCGATCCATCGGGCTGGAGGGAGCCCATGAACGTGTATCTCGGGTAACTTCCCAGGTGATGCTGAGGAAGCTGGGCCAGGAATCAAACCTTGAGAATCGCTGGTGTCTTGCTTAAGCAGACGGGCTGTGGAGCCGCCTGGGTCCCAATCTTGTCTCTGCCGCTTACCTAATCTCTCTGTAGCTCACCTCATCTACAAAATAGAGATAATGGTAACACCCTCCTCACTGGGTGATTGCGAGTAGTAAATGACCCAGTCCAGGTCACACTTGGCATACAAGACGCATTCAGTGACTAGATTAGATTTTTGGCTACTGTAACAAACTGTCACAAACCGGTGGCTTAAAACAATAGAATTTATTCTTATAAAGTTCTGAGAGCCAGAAGTCCAAAAGCAAGGTGTTGGCAGGCTCTAGGGGAAAATCCTCTTTTGCCTCTTCCAGCTCCTCGGGGCTGTCAGCGTTCCTTGACTCGTGGCTTCCTCAGTCCAGTGTCTGCCTCCGTGGTCACAGAGTTGCCTCTTCTTCTGTCAACTCTCCCCTGTCAAAGGACACGTGTCATTAGATCTAAGACCCACCTGGATAATCCAGGATGCTCTCTTCACCTTAAAATCCTTAATTATATCTGCAAAAGGCCCTTCTTCCAAATAAGGTCCCATTAAGAGGTGGCAGGGATGAGGACATGTACTATCTTTTGGAGGGCCATCATTCAGCTCACTATTGTCCACATGGGCCATTGTTATTGTTCAGGTGTTGTTTCTTCCAGCAACTGCAGTGAGGCCTGACCGCAGCTTCCTGCCCTGGGGTTGGGAGGATGGAATGAGGGGCTAAACTAATTTCCAGATTCCAGCTCCTCCCAGTCAGCCCCATTTAGTCAAGCCATTCCCAGGCTGGGGCAGGAAATTCTGCTCATGAAGTTCCACTGGCCACATTATAGCATTTCAGCATGTTCAAGTTTCACTAATCTAATCTGAGGAAAAACTCTCAGCCCCGAAGACACCTGTTTGGAACCCTCTGCCTATGTGAATTGTTCCTTACACCTGAGCAGGCTACACCTGACAAAGCATTCTCACGTTCAGAACCACATTTGACCCTCACTGCAACCAAGTGAAGGAGGTTGTATCACCCCATTTTGCAGGTGAGAAATCTCAGGCGGAGAAGGAAAATTGCCCAAAGCAACCTTCCGTGGCCATTATAGACAGTAGTTCATGGCAGAGAAATGAAGGCTTATGTCATTGATAATAATCATGACCACCACAACCACCGTGCTGTATTAAATGTATGCTTTCGTTAGGCCCTCTGCTCAGTATTTTGTGTCTTTTATCTCAGGTCATGCTCAAAACTCTCTCCTGAAGTAGGTGGCATTATTCCTGTATTACAGACGTAGAAACTGAGGTTCAGAGAAGTGAAGTTTCTTGTCCCCAGTTGCACAGCTTTGAAATACGAAGCTGGGATTTGGAGCTGAGTCTTTGTCCCTGACACTGTGCTGCTTGGAGATCCTTTTTCCACCACTGAAAACATGTCAGGTCAGACAAGATGAGAGCAGCGGCTGCCCGGGGACCCGCAGGAGCAGAACCTGCAGCCTCCCAGATCTTCTCAGAAGATGAAGGTCATGAGGGACTGTGTCCCACTAGCAGCAGGGCCCTGTTCCTGATAGCGCTAGGGACGATACTAAGAGCGATGGGAGGGGCAGTCGGGGGGATAGGAATAGAGAGGCCCACAGGCTCAAGGTCCCTGAAGTCGGGGACAGTCAGGGTGTGCTCCCGGGAGTGGGTCAGCCTTGGGTGTAAGTGACATTCCTGGAGAGGAGGAGAGGGAGACTCTACTCTTGGCATCGGACAAATGAGGCTTTATATCACCAGTTCTGGGACCCAATAGCTGTGTGCTCTTGGGCAAGTCGAATGTCTCTGTGCCTCACTCCCCTCATCTGTAGATTGGGAACAGTCACAGTGGGGTTGTTGTGAAGCACTCGGGGCTGTGTGTTAGCATCACCTGGGGAGTTATGCCAACGTGCCATGCCCGGGGCCATGTCTGAATCAGCACCTCTCAGAGTGGGCCTGGGCATTAGCATTTCTAAAAATCCCCCCAGGGATTCTGTGCAGCCAGGTTGAGAACCACTGCTCTGCAGGGAAAGTACTTGGTTCCCAGGACAGTGAGGCTCAACACAGATGAGCTATCATTACACATTCACTCATACGTTCATAAAACTAACACGTATTGGACACCTGCCCGTGCCAGGCTTGTACCAAACACCAGTTATCACCTGTACAGGTCAGCGGCTTGTACTTATTGATCAGCCATGTCTAGCATGGCTTCCAAGAAAATGAGTTAGTTGGTTTCACCACTTTGTGAAGACATGACCCAAGTCCGATATTCTGAGAAGGTTTTACTGACAAGAAGGAAAATACAGACAATGTACCCACATCAGAAGGACTTAACCCGGTGTGTGGGAAGTGTAATCAAAGCTCTCCAGCCCTTTCCAGAGGTATGTAGAGAAGGCAGAGTGGGCTGCAGACTGTCTGTGGGCCCGTAGGCAAATATCTTTACCTATAGTGCCCCAACTTTAGCATCTATATGTGGAAAGATTTCAACGGGTGCATTTCTGTTGGTTGGTTTATTTTTACCTGCAAAACCCTTTCTTCACCTGAGGCTGTGATTGGAACCCAATATATTCAACAAATTAAGTCTGAGGTGCTATGGTTTGTATGTAGATGATGGTAGCTGAGTGTGTAGGAATGTGGGAGAGCATGAGAAAGTACCTATGAATGAATGTGTGTAAGTGTGTGAGTAGGTGTGTGTGTGAGTGTGTGTATGCGTGGGTATGACTATATGTATCAGTGTATGTGAGTGTTTGTGGGAATGCTGTGAAGAGGTGAAAGTATGTGTATGAGTGTCTTCTTACTAGTCTGAATCTGTGTGTGTGTGTGTGTGTGTGTGTGTGTGTGACTGTACATGTGCGTGTGTTAGGGGGCCAGGGGCTGGCCTTCTCCTCCTTAGCCTCCCCTCCGCCTGCTGGCAGCCCCGTCTCTGCCCCTCCCTCCCTTTCCCCGCCCCCACACTCTGCCCTATAGTTCGAAACCCTGTCTTCACTGCCCCTGCCTGCCCTGCCAGCCGTTGGTTCTGTGTCCCCTTCCAGTGCTGAGCCTGGCAGTTTTCAGGCGCGGCGGGTTGTTGGGTTCCGTTTCCAGCAGGTTGCTGCATGTTCCTATCCGGTGCCCCTCACATGCCCCCGACAGGCCCCTTCTCCTCCAGGCACGTTTTCTTCACAGAGCCCTGGCAAGCCCTCCAGAGCTGCCTGCCGAGGTGGTGACTCATTCCAGCTGATGTCATCCCCACGATTCAAGGCCCTCATCACTCTCAAAGAGTCCTTGTTCCCCAGATGCAAGAGGAAGGTCCATAAACCGAGAGCAGTTGACTACAAAGCTCTTCCCAGATGCCCACAGCTGCTCACACCTGCCCACACCTGCGGGCCTTCACCCTGCCTCCTGGTGCACATGGTCGCCAGGTTCCTGGAACAGAGGTTTGGCGAATGGGACAAAGGGGGGTCTGAAGGCCCTCGCTCAGCAAGTCAACAAGACCCGCCATGTGCTTCCAGAGGCTTGTGTATGGCTCTTTCACTGGAGCCAATTTCTGCCTAGCCCAAGGTGTTAATGCATGTGTGTGCATGTGTGTGCGTGTGTGTTTATGTGTGTGCATGTCTGTGTGTGTGTGTGCGTGTGTATGTATGTGCATGTGTGTGTGTGCAGGGCAGGTGGTAAGCAGACCTGGGTCTCAGCATCAGAAGTCATAGCACACTGTCTCCAGGTGAAATTCCTCTGTTCCTTAGTCACTGGGCCTCCTTACCAATGATATTATTAGTTCTTTAAAGGCTAAAAATTGGAGGGTGGCTGTGAGGTGACAAGAATGTGAGAGTGCCTGACCCTGAGTCAGCCCCAGTCGAGTCAGCTGGGACTCACCCTAGGTCCTGAGTGCTCCCGACGTACTGGGCCCCCTGCTAAGCACAGCCCTGTACGGGATGTCCATGCTCACGATGACGCTGTGAGGCAGCCTCCATTGCTGTCCCACCATACAGATGAGTCTCCAGCTCAGAGAACTGAAGTGATTTGCCCAAGGTCACACCCCAGTTAGTGGCAGACCTGGGACTCAAACCCAGGTCTGTCTGACACCAGAGCCTAGGAAGTTAGCTCTTACCTGTAGCTGCCAACTGGGAGAGGGCATCAGACTCACCCAGGCCAGACCCTGGAAGATTCTGCATCCATAGGGTCAGGCAGGAGGGTCAGACCTCTGTCTTTTTAAAAGCTCCCTGGGTGACTGATATGTGGCCAGGGCTGGAGCCGTCACACCGTGCTATACCACCTATTCAGATTTGAATCCTGACTCCAGTCGCTTTTTATCCTCATGGCCTTGGAGCAATGAACTTCTCCAAGCCTCAGTTTTCTAACCTGTAAAATGGGGATAATATTATCTACCTCATAGACAAGAGTGAAGATGAAATGACTGGTGCTCTTTGAATGGTGCGTGTCACACATTAAGCCCACAGTAAATCTTAGCTGTTAATGTTATTGTTTCTTGTCATTCATTCATGGGTCACCCTTGCCTCTGTATTGGTCCTGGGGACTGAGAGATGAGTCCATCCATGCCCAGGAGCCCATGTCTAATAATATCAGAGAAGGAAGGGAACTAACCACCAGAATGCAGAGAGATGAGGGTGTTTGGGTCGATGGATGGACAGGGACTGTGGGAACACAGAGCTGTACAACCTCTTCCCGCCCAGGCCTGGAGGGTAGCCCTGGAGGCAGTGTGCTCTAACGGGTCTTCAGTGCTGGCTCCTGCACAGGGCCTCAAGTGAGTTATTTCCCCTCTCTGGGGCTTGATTCTCTCCTCTGAGAAATGAGAACATGAGCTCTGCCTTGCCTTCCTCCTGGAAGAGGGAACAGGTGAGAGGATGCTTTGAAAACCAGAGAGGGTGCTGGATGGGTGCCTTCCTGCTGGGGCTCTCAGCTGGGCCCAGCTCCTTCCAGCTGTGGGGCAGTGCAGCCAAGCTGCAGGGCCCACACCTTGCCAGTCTCTGCCCACGTCCAGCTCCCTTCAAAACCATCCCTTTCTCAGTTTAGGCCAGAGGCCTGAGAGAGCAAGAGAGGGGGCTGGGGAGCTCACACAGTAAGTTCATTGAGCAGGAAAATTCCTATGCTATATATGAAAACCGGAAAAGAGAAGGAGGCAGTCTAAGTTTACATGTAGAAAAATGCTCTTCTGTAGTTCAGAAAAATGAGGTCTTTCATTGTTGGCAAGTCCAGGTCTCCCTTCTAAGTTGATCCAGGACTTTTTCCCTGGCAGGGAAACAGTTCTTTTTCTAAGAAACGCATTGGTGGTTTTTCTAAGAACCTCTTGCATCTTTACTGGATGCAGACAGCTCCCATGCGACATACATTCTGTTGTGTTCACTTTCCTTAGGGAAGGAAGTCAGGTAGAAACGGGCATTTCTGGACATCCCCGCCTGGGTGGGGTGATGTTTCCCCTAGGCAGAGCGGTGACATTTTCCTGGGCACAGTACCCCACTTCTTTGGCCAGCCCATGCTGTCCAAAGACGAGGACATCTATGGGGAGGGCTGGTCCCTGTTGGAGTCATTCCTTCCAGACCCTGAAGGCTGTGGGCTGAAGGAACTGGCAGTTAAGGGTGGTTAGAGAAACTGGAAAACAGACGGGAGAGGAGGAAGATGCAGAACTGGAGCCTCTCAGACCTGGCAAGGGCCTCTGGAAACCATCTCGTCCAGGCCTCTCGTTTTGCAGATGAGGAACCTGAGGCTCAGAGAGAAGGGACTACTCAAGATCACACACTGAGCTGGTGGCTGAGTGGGCCTCCCAAATTGGCCCTTTCTACCCCCTTGTGCAACATATGAGAGGCGAGGATGTGGAAGTTGAGGCCGACTTGTGTATAGTCTCAGAGGAAAGAGCCAGGCAGGTGGGAGCTACGGGAGACATGCCTGAGCTCACCAGGAGAAAGAGCTCTGAAGACTTAGAATTGCCCAACAGTAGTCAGGGTTGCTGTTGGGGGTGGGGCGGGTCGCCCCAACAATGGAGATGTGTGAGCAGAAAACAGATGGCCTTTTGGTGGGTGTACGGCGGGGGAAACTCCTTCTCCAGATGGTGAGCTGCACTCATTGCTCTCAGATCTGTGGCTTGCTGATCTCCCAGCTTCCTGTCTCTCTAGGGAGGTGAGAGGAAAGGAAGACACGGGTTAGGAGGTCTGAGTTTGGTACTTCCAGGGTCTTGGGTCACCTCCCCATAGGGGTTTCCAAAGGGAAGGGAAATAACAGTCTGAGAACATGCAAGAATGTCTTCCTCGCAGGCAGGATGGCCTGAGAAGGAGCGAGGAGGTGGGCACTTGGATTCTGAGGCTCCCCAGCTCATGCTGCAGGGAGCAAAGGAGGCATTAGGGACCTCTTCTCTCTCAGGGGCTGAGTGTGGGGAAATTCAGGCCAGATGGGCCCTGCTAGGGTCCCCAGGGCAGTCACCCCATTTTACCTGTATACCATTGGCCTGTTGGCTCCAACCCCTGACCACAGCAACACAGAGTCTTCAGGCCTGCCTCCTTAGCCCTGCCCCCAGCTTGAAGGAGTCAACATGTCCCCATTAAAGCTGACTGAAGTGTTCTGTGGGTCTTCGCAGCCATGGGTGGGAATGAGAGGTGCAGAGAGGGGCACCTTCAGTTTTCCCAGGCAGCTGGTATAGGAAAAGGGCAGAGGATGGGAGGTAGGCATCCAGGTTCTAGTCCTGACTTGGACACAGCTACCTGTATGACCTCAGACCTGCTCTCCTGGGTCCCTCCAGACCGCAGACTCTGATTCTGGTTTCAGGATCCCCGTTCTCCCAGTTTCCCCAGGCACAGGCAAGTAAGGGTCCCGCACAGCTCCAACCTGGGAAGCCTTCCTTGAATTTCATGGAGATGCAATTCTCCATGTGGCCGCCAGAGGCTGCTGTTGCGCGCGCTCCTGGGGTGTCCTCAGCCTCTCCTTCTCTGCCTGTCTGGCTTCTACGCAGCCTTGGTTGACCCAGAGCCAGAGGAACGCTCCTTAGCCTCTTGGGGCCTTAAAAGCTAACAAGCTCGAGCGCTGGGCTCGGGTCCCAGATGTCATCTGTGAGATGGAGCTTTGCAAAGCCAGATACACATCTGGATTCAGGCAAGACTCCAAAGCCCAGGCTAGCCCCAAGCACTCCGCAGGACCCCACAGATGGAAGGGATTGAATGAGTCCATTAAATTGAAGGAGAAACTGAGGCTGGATTGGGGAGGAGAGGCACCAGATGTCCTGGAGTCTGTGGCTGAGAGGAGGAAAAGAGGGAAGGGTCCCACCCCCACCCCCATCCCGTTGTTCACCTCCTCTGGCCAAGTCGCTGTCATCTTTGTGGAAGGAAAACCTGAACCCTGTCCTGTTTATTTCTTTATTGCTAGAGTCTGCCCTGGTTTCCATGGAAACTGGCTTTGGACCCCTGGGAGGAAAGTCGCACCCCGCGGTGACTGCTCAGATTTTCCTTTGCCTGGTCCATCTCTAAAGCAGTCTGATTCTTCTGCCTGTGCCCTTTGGAAGGGCTGGCCCAGAGATGTGCTCTGGAGCCTGAACCAAAGACTTAAGCGGGGCGCGGCCCAGTGGCATCTGTCTGTCCCCTTTCCTCAGGCCACATTGCTGAGTGCCTGCTCTATGCCAAGCCCTGATGTGGGTGCTTACAGGAGACGGTGACGCCTGTGGCTCTGTGTGGAGGCCAGGGTTGGGGCTCTGGTGTCTTGGGATGCAGCTGAGTGAGACTGGAGAGATTCTGCTGTGAGAAGATGGGGAAGGGTGTTACCAATAGAAGGAACAGCATTAGCAAAGACAAACAGAGGAAAATAAGAAGATGAAGTAAAGGGTGTCTTGAGTGGAATTTCGACCTTATCCTAAAATACTAGGGAGCCACAGAAGGCTTTAGAACTCGAGAGTAGCATGAATGGGTGACTGCTAACTGAGACGCCTGGATAATGAGTTTCCTCAGAACCTACATTCTAGATTCAGCTCCATATCCCAGCACCACACACGGAAGGATATGGAGGCTTTATAAATGTTATCAAATTCACAAATTGGAAAAGTAAGGTGAAGAACCCCTATTGTAAATGAAGCTATCCCTATGCATTAATGAAATGAGAGATTGAGACGGAGATCACATTCAGCCCTAGGAGGTGTTTTGAAGGCAGTAAAAATACAGACTACGTCAGAGTGGATATGGCTTGGAGAGTCCATCTTGTCTAACTCCCTGATTCACAGATGGGGAAACTGGGATCAAGGACGGGGAGCAGCTTGCCCAAGAGCACAGAGTCCAAGGCAGACCTGGGACTCCACTCAAGAGCCCTGCTTCCCTTGCCTGGGCCCTCTTGTTGCCCTATGGCTGTGTGCATACCTGGGGGTTGGGGGTGGGGGGCTCCTGGGTCCGTGGGCCCAGCATCGTGGAGATGGCAGGGAGCCTGGATCTCCAGGTGACGGATGAAAATGCAGTGAGGTCTTTGTTGGATGTGGGACCTATAGCCTGACCTCACTAACCGTTACCAGTGTCTCAGTCTCTGCACCTGTCTCTTCCTGTGTGCTTAGCATTTTAGGAATATTATTTTACTCAAGTTCCAGTGTCCTGTGAGTGAGGTGTTATTATCTGGGGAGAAGTGTGGCACCCTCCCATGAAGGGCCCCAAGGTTCCTGAGGCTGGAGAGTTCCAGAATCATCCCCCGATCAGCATGCCTCGCTAGTCTGCCCCTCCAGGACGGTGGGATGTATTCCCACCAGCTGCGATCTCCACTCCCCCACTTCCTGACCAGCACGGAGCTATCCCAGGACAAGCCTATGGACCAAATTGCTGGGCCTGTTTGTCTTGGCTCATTGGCTTTTCTCCCCTCCCTGGTGGCTGCCTGAGCAGGTGGCCCTCCTGTCAGAGGCCAAGGGGAAATGAGCCAGCAGGCCCAGGCGCAGCCCTGAGCACGGGTCACTCCAGGCCAGCAGTCGCCCCTTGCCACATCACACCACGCCATGGGACAATGGAGGGCGGTGGGGGCTGCTGAGAGCAGGGCAGGGCTGACTTGGGCTTCCTCTAGATTTGTGGCTTGGCTCCCTCTGTGGTGGATCCAGTGGAAACAAGACCTTTTAACTGTTGCCTGCACACTTGTCCTCCCTTCGCGGGAAGGGCACCAGCTCTGGAGACTTGAGATTCCAACTCAAAATCACACCTCCCTCTCTCCATCCTGGCTTCGCTGCTCCATCTGTTGCTTCCTGGCTGTGTCTTCTGGTCATGGAACTCTCACTGATGATCCATCTCCCTGTTTATCAAACAGGAGGTTAGGTAGGTTTGTGATTATTTTTTAATCAGTATCTGTCTGGGACTAAGAATTCCCAGAATTGCCATGTAGAAGCCTGGGCTATACTGCTTAAGCAGCTGTCCAGGTGGGAATTTTTCAGCCCCTGTACCCCACCCCCGTACTCTGAACCCCCACCTGTCCCTGGAATTCCAGGGACACTGCTTAGAAACAAACCACTGGATGAGAAGCTCTGGCCCATTTTCTCCCCGTGAAACCACAAAACCACACATTCTCTGAGGAGCATCCCCACTGGAAAGGAGCTCTCCCTCCTCCTCTCAGTAGGAGAGAGAGGAACTGGAGGAAAAGCTTTTCACTGGCTTAGACAAAGGATGAAGGAAACAGGGCTATCAGCAGGGTGCTCAAGGTTTTGTTTTGTTTTTATCTTTAAACTGTGGAGGGGAGAAAAGAAATCTCAGTGGGGTGTTTGCTTTTATTTCTAGTATTTCTTTTCACTCTTTTTTTTTTTTTCTTCTGTACAAAGATGGGCTATATCTGAGTGAGGAAAAGCAAGAAGAAAAGGTTTTGTAATGTCTACAGGGGAATGGAAGGAATGAATGTCTTTAAAATATGTCAGTGTCTTTATTTTTCACACCATATACTGGTATAAAATTCAAAACGTAGAAAAAAGTATCCAGTGAAAAGAAAGTTTCCTGTTCTCCCCCAGACACCAGCTCCCTTCCCTGGAGACAGTCTCTGCTCCCAGTTTCTTGTGTATCCTAGAGATTTTCTAACCTATATTTTAAAATATATTATATATATTTACGTATTTAGCCTGTATTAATATATGTATTTCCAACTGGCAGTGATTCTATTCTACACCTTGTTGGAGTTTTTTTGGAGGGAGGGTGTTTATTTTTACCTACTACATCTTGTGGATTGCTTTATATTAATACCTAAGGAATCACACCTTTTTAAAGGCTGCATTGCATTTCATTGTATGGATAAATAAAAAAATTTATTTATTTAACCATTCCCAAAGATGGACATTTTGATACATTTTAAATAATGCTGCAATGAATATTCTTGAATATGCTTCACATTTCACATATATAACTTTATGTGATAAAGCAACTCATAGACATACGTGTATAATTACTTGATCGTTGAGTACATGTACACTTGTAATTTGGATAAATATTGTCAAAGATGTCACACCAATTTATGCTCCCCCCAGCAATGCATGAGATGGCCTATTTCTTAAACCCTGCCAACACAGCATATGATCCAATATTGATCTTTATCAAGCTGATAGAGAAAATGGTGTTTCTTTGTAGTCTTAACTTGTATTTCTCTCATTCTGAGTGAGGTTGCCTGTCTTTTCCTGTGTTCAAGAGCTATTTTTATTTCTTTTACTGTGGAAAGACTTTCTTATTCTTTGGCCATTTTCCTCTTGGGTTGTTGCCCTCCTGCTTACTCATTTGCTTCATGTATTTGGGTAATTAGTTTGTGGTCTATAACATATGTAGCAAATATTTTTTGTTCAATTTTGGGATTTCATTTGACACCATGGGGATTTTTATTTTGCTATGCATATTCAGAACTTTAAAAATTTCTGTGTAGTTAAATTTAACCAGATTCAGCAATCATTTTATTTATGCCTTCCGGGGTTTGTCAAACTTAAAGTTAATTTCTGTTTTAATGCATGTTGCAGACTAGAGAGATAAAGCATTGGATTGAGGATCAAATCCAAGTTCGTAGCCAGCAACTGCCTTCCATCTTTTAACCTCAGTTTCGCCTTCTGTAAAATGAGGGAATTGGACTTCATTCATTCACTCATTCATTCATTCATTCATTCATTCAGCAGCACTGGACTGGGTGCTGGGAACATAGAAAGGAATGATGTGTCCTTGTCCTAATGGTCCAATCGGGAGAGAGACACATCACCAGAGAGTGAAATGCTTTGATGGAGGACCCAGTGTGTATTGAGGGGACATCTAATGCAGCCTCAGGAATTGAGGGAGGAGGGTGTGGGTGCAGGAGGTGAAACTAGGGATTTCAGGGGAGGTGAGGCCAGGGCTGAGTCTTGATTGTCATGGTGTGGAATTAACCCCTGGTCATTTGTCAAAGGTGAAAGCATTCACAGACTCTATAAAGTGGGAGAGTGAAGAAAGGTTTTATTAAAGTTAGGAAGAAAGAAGCTGTCCATGGCAATATCCAAAGATGACAGCTGCCATGGGTAGTAAGGAGGGAAACACGGGTGGTGGGGGGAGGGGATGGAGGCGAAGCTGCGTCGCCGGGGCAGCGTCCAGAGTCTGAGAGTGGACAGCTGCTCTAACTTCAGGTTAGCTTTTTCTTCTATAGGAAAGGGGGAGTTGGTTACGTAGTTTTGAGGACTGACATCCTTCCTGGGTTCTGGTCTGTTTAAAGATGATGTTATCTCCAGACTCCAGACTTGGGCTTGGCCATAGCGGCCTGGGACTTTAATGTGTCACCAGTAAATACTGCAAGGGAGTTGTGAATTGGATTCCAGTGTCGGGGCGCCTGAGGATTAAGAAATTGTTCTTTTCAGGTTAGGATGTTGTTAATTAACGAGGTGTGGGTAGCCTTGAGAAAGGGACAAACAGGGTTCTTCAGTTAATCAGTGAGGGGAGAAACAAAGAGAAAACAGATGAATATCAGGATGGATCAAACTGCAAACAGACTAAGTCTAATTACAGGTAGCGAGCTATGCGGTGAGTTAAACTGCAAACTGGATAAGTCTATCTGTGTTATTGATTCCCTGAATTTCACCCTTACATTGATGAAAGGGCATTACTCTAGCAAAATAACGGTGGCGTGGCGTGGGGTGGGATGGGGTGGGCTAGGTGGTAGAGGGGAAAGCATGCAAGATGGCAGAGGGAGGGCCTGCGATGGCATGAGGCACTGGAGGGACTATGTCGGGCATGTTGGGGAGGGGGAGTAAGAAACAAACATTATCATTATAGTGGAAAAGCCTCATGGACCTCTCACAAATCATCTCTCTCTGCCTCCCCTAAATGTTGGCAAGAACATGCTGCTGGTGGGTATGTAAAATGGCACAGTTACATCTTAAATCTTCTCAGCGCAAAAAAAGAAGTGACAATTATATGACGTGATGGAGGTGTTAGCTCAAGCTAAGGTGGGAATCATATTACATTATGTAAATGTATCCGATCAACACATCGTACACCTTAAACATACACAATGTTATATGTCAGTTGTGTCTCAATTTAAAAAAAATGGCACAGTTGTTTCGGAGACCATTTTAGCAGCAGTCAGTGAAGTTGCAAGTGTCCACATCATCCCGTAGTTCCACCTCCAGACGGTAGAGTTATCTGCAGAGGTAAGCACGAGGAGACATGGATACGGAAGTCCATAGCAGTAGTGTTTGTAATAGTAATGGAAACCTCACTTTCCATCAATAGAAGAGTGAATCAACCCATCATGGCTTCTTTATACCATAGAGTACTATGGTGAAAATACAAGACCCAGAGTCATGTGCATCAACAAAGATAAATCTCAAAAGCACAGTGTTCAGTGTATTGGCGGGGGAAGGGCCAGAAGAAGACACACAGCCAACATGTGTATGAGGTTTAGAGACCTCTAAAAGGGCTCCACATTCTATTAGAGGAACGGACTCATGCAGTAAACCTACAGAGATCTGCATGGGAATGATAAACACCAGGTCCCCTGAGTGGCGCGTCGGGGGTGTGGGCAGGGAATAGGGTTGGAGAGTCATGAGAGGTCAGCTGAATTGATATTTCCTTTCCTAAGCAGAATGGTGGGTGGGCACATGCCTATTTCTCACATTATTCTTTAAAAAAAAATTAATGTATTCTATTTAACCCAGTATTTCCCCAAATTACTGTCACGTGTAATCAGTGTAATATTATTAATGAAATAGTTTACATTCCTTTTTTTGAACTAAGTCTTCAAACTCCAGTTTGTATTTTACACTTATGGCACATCTCCGTTGGGACAACCCATGTTTTCAAGTGCTCAATAGCCACACTTGGCTAATGGCTATTGTACTGGGCAGTGCAGGGTTAACACGTCTCACACAGAGGTTGTGTCAGGTGACCTCTGAGATTCCTTTCTGAACTTGAAAGTCTAGGAGGAGGAGGAGGAGGAGAATGGTGATGTTAATAATACCCACCAATTTATTGAGCATTTGCCACGTACCAGCGGCCTCCTATTATCACATTTAATCCTTCCATTTAATTACGCTTCTAAAAATTTATGGTAAAATAGAAATACATAGAATTTACCATTTTAACCATTTTTATGTATCTCATTATTATTTATGCTTTTTGGTATTTCCTAAATATTTCATAATAATTTGTGACACGCGTGCATACGTGCACACAGAGGCTAGCTGCTGACTATCGACGTCCTTCTCTGTGGGGGCCCTGGGGGGGTCACAGGAGTCAGGCTGTGTCTCTCTCCCACCCTCCGGGGATGTTTGAGTTCCTGGACACACCAGAGTTCCCACTGTATCTTCTTACTGCTGAACGGTCATTGGCACAGAGGGCACACTAGATTGAGCTCCGCCCCTGGGAGAACCCCTGGGAGAGAGCCCCCATCTCATGAGACTGACGCAGTGAACCAACCTGAGGTCAGACCAGCCATGGCTCGAAAACATCCTGCCACTTACTGGTACTACCGTGTTTCCCCGAAAATGAGACTTAGCTGGACCATCAGCTCTAATGCGTCTCTTGGAGCAAAAATTAACATAAGACCCAGTTTTATTTTACTGTAATATAATACCGGGTCTTATATTAATTTTTGCTCCAAAAGACTCATTAGAGCTGATGGTCCGGCTAGGTCTTATTTTCAGGGAAACACTGTAGTTATGTAACCTTAGGCCAGTCACTCGATCTTCCCAAGCCTTAGTTCTTCATCTGTAAAATGGGATAACAGCACTAATTCCCATGTGAAAAATCCAGTCATTATTATTCTTTGTGGGGAACCCAGGGACACAGGGCAAAGTGTCTAGGACCCCATGTTGGCCTTTCTTTCCACATCAGTCAGTGGGGGCAGTAACCCCGCCCACCGACCTTTTGGGCTTGTTGAATGGACGTAATAAAAGGAGCAGTGAACGTTTACTGTGTTACCACCATATTTTCTGGGGTTACGTGGATAGTCTCATTTCATCATTCTTGTGCAGTCCATATCATAGAGGCAGACACAGCCTTGGAGTGGTTAAGTGACTCACCCAAGGTCACCTAGCTGGTTAGTTTTCCAGCTAGGAAAGTTGTTAAACTGGAGAGCAGGGTTGATTTGTTAGATGGGGCTTTTCTCGTGTTTCTCCCGAGTGCCTTGGGTCTTCTCTGGAGACCAACCCACCAAACCCCCCCGGAGGTCAGTCAGGTTCTCAGCATTCTCTGGTTTTCGGCTGTAGCCCAGGGAGTCACCACATGAGTCTGCTTTGCCCCTGGTCTCTGGAGGGGGACCCTGCTCGATTCTGACCCTCATTCACACCAGGCCTCCTCAGCCGGTGGAATCCTCTGTATCGTGCTTCAGTTCCGAGGCCAAGGGGCCCTGCATGTTCATTTTCCTTCCTGCAGGAGACCTGTCCACCTCTCCCTGGGACCTGCCTTCCTGTCACAGCTGGTACCTTGGGCATCACCTCGGGAGTGGGTGCATGGCACTGCAAGCCAGCCCACAGCCTTCTTTCAGGGCACAGTGGTTGCATGGACCACGGCCCCCTTTCCAGGCCACCATAATGGAACCCTGTTATTTCTCTCCTCAGCGTGTGGTGGTTAAAAGCACCCGGGGTCAGATGCTCTGGCTTAGGACCCTGGATGGAACTTAACCTGGGGCAAATCTCTTATCTTCTCTAAGTTTTCCCCCAAGTAAAGTGGGGATAATAGTACCTAGCTTCCTAGAGTTGTTATAAGAGTAAATGAGTTACTAACGTGGGTGAAGTGTTTAGAGCAGAGCCTGGTTCAGAGAGAGCTCAGGGAATGTTAGTGATGACGACAATGGTAACAATTACGCAAATTTCAATTGTCCCAAGGTCTAGGAACACGTTACTTTGTCCCACTTGCTTCTCTCCCCTGCCCCAGGCACTTAAACAGTAGATCTCATTCAAAACAAAACAAAACAAACCTACCCAGTTCCATAGAAAGAAATAGAAAAAATCTCCGAGTTAATGGGGAACATTATGTATTCTGGGAATATTCTAGGAAATATTGTTAAATGTTTTCCAAATTGCAGGTCATGGCCCATTAGTGGTTAATGAAATCAATTTACTAGGTCATTTCCAGCATGTTTAAAATACAGGAGAAAAATAATTATTAAATAGAAAGGAAAATATCAGAGGGCCTAGTGAGTATTAGAAATAGTCTTATGAAATATTTATTGCAGTGTTACAGATATATATTTATCTAAATGTGCATATTGGGTTGCCATGTAAATGCATTTCTAATTGTGGATCGTTGTCAAAAAAGTTTGGAAAACAATAATTAAGAAAATACAAAATATATGGTGATGGAAGGAGAACTGATTCTGGGTGGTGAACACACAATGCGATATGTAGATGATGTAATACAGAATTGTACACCTGAAACCTATGTACCTTTACTAACAATTGTCACTACAATAAACTTTAATTAAAAAAAAAAAAAACAACTATCCAAAACCCTTAAAAAAAAAAAGAAAAGAAAATACAGTGGGACTAAGATATACAAAAGGCCAGTTATGAAATTAGTCATGGGGATGTGAAGTGCAGCACAGGAAACGTAGTCAATAATATGCAGTAACTATGTGTGGTGTCAGATGGTTGCCAGACTCGTGGTGATCACTTTGTAAGGTATGTGAATGTCTGATCACTATGCTGTATACCTGAAACTAATATGATATCATATGTCAACTATAATTGCAACATAAATTTTAATAAAAGGAAAAACAAGTACAGTGTGGTCCTGATGGATCCCATTTCGTTCGTGACTTTTCATTCCTTCTTCATTTCCAAGCAGAGTTGAATATATGTGTGAAGCATGGCCTCTCTCTCCCTCCCTGCAGAATCGGCTTCCCAGAGCCACCTGGACCTCACGGAGCTCATCGGTGTCCCTCTGCCCTCATCCGTGTCCTTTGTCACGGGCTATGGTGGCTTCCCTGCCTACAGCTTTGGGCCTGGTGCCAACGTGGGCCGCCCGGCCAGGACTCTCATCCCGCCCACCTTCTTCCGGGACTTTGCCATCAGTGTCACGGTGAAGCCCAGCAGCGCCCAAGGCGGCGTGCTCTTTGCCATCACAGACGCCTTCCAGAAGGTCATCTACCTGGGCCTGCGGCTCTCGGGCGTGGACGATGGCCGCCAGCGGGTCATCCTATACTACACAGAGCCCCACTCCCGAGTGTCCCATGAGGCTGCTGCCTTCTCCGTGCCCGTGATGACCCACAGGTGGAACCGCTTTGCTGTGATCGTCCAGGGCGAGGAAGTGACCCTCATGATGGACTGCAAGGAGCACAGCCACACCCCCTTTCAGCGGTCCTCCCAGGCCTTGGCTTTTGAGTCCAGTGCTGGAATCTTCGTGGGCAATGCAGGAGCCACGGGGCTGGAGAAATTCACTGTGAGTCCAAGCCCTGCACATCAGGGGTTCGCTGGACACAGACTCACCATGCAACAAACATGAGCAACTATTCTTGTTAGGATTTTATCCTCGTGTCCTCAAAGAGGCATGCATTCATGCTGGGAAGAACGCTAGGCCCGAATCCAAAACCTAGATGCCAGGCCCGAGTTTTCAATGTAGCCCGGTGGTGGCAGACAGTACCTGGGTTTTCTGATCCTCTGTTTTCTTATCTGTAAGTAGGGAGAAGGAAACCTATGCCATGGGGTTGCAGAGTCAAGTGAGACAGCCAGTGTGAAAGCCCTTTGTACATTTTAAAGTATTATATAAAGAGTAAGGTTTGTTATATCCATCAGTGATTTTTACCTTTGGTTACGGGTGGCAGAAGCACGTAAGTAGTTTCTGCAAAGGTAGAATATTCTAGAATGCCTGAGGGAAAGAGTTTCTTTCTCCTTTAGGACAATGTGCTCTGAAAAAAATATCAGAAAACTGACTTTACTGTCAAAATGGGCTTTTTCATGAATAAGCCATTCTAAAGAAAATCCCTAAGTTATTGTATTCATTTAGTCAGCAGCTGTACTCACTTTGTGCTTACTGATTCAAGACCTTCCTGTGGGGTGGAGTTTGGGTTTATTTGTAGTACAGTGGCAGACTGAGGGTTTTAGGAAGTTAAAATCCAATTAATGGTTTTAAGACACTTAATCTGGCTGTGTCCTGGTAAACGAGCTGTCCGGTGTGAGGAGAGGACGTGAGAGAGGAGGCACGGAGGCTGGCTGGCAGCTCTTCTTGGGACGAGGCCTTCCAGCTAAGAAGCTTCCAGCTACAGGGGAAGCACACTTTCTGGGAGAGGGGAGACATGCATATTAGTGTCTACCCGACAGGCTGGGGACCTAGGGACCAGTTAGGAGGCTGCTGTGTTAGTCTGAGCTTTGAACACAATCCTCCCCAAGGGCCTCTCCGACTAGTGGAGCTCATGTTACCTTGGCTCAAGCAGAGTCCCCCCTAAATGAAAGCAGGCCAAGAGGTGGCTTTGCTTTCTTGTCACGGCTAACAGGCAACATATTCTCACACCCGTCCTCTCCCTGGGTCTTCTCTGTTACAAAGACAGGCCAACTTCCCCTGGTGGTTGTGCTGTAGATGTGCCGGCAGAAGCTTCTGACCCCTCTGCTTTTCCCCAGGGCTCCATACAGCAGCTCACCATCCACCCTGACCCCAGGACTCCTGAGGAGATGTGTGAAGCTGAAGAATCCTCGGTGAGTCCTCCACACACCCCCCAAACCATCCCCACAGTGGGCCCCCATAGCCCCAGCAGCCAGTCGGCCAGAGAAAGGCAAGGGGCCCAAGCAATTCTTCATCCCCAACGTCATGGAATCTCTAAAATCTCTCCTCTTGGCAAGTCTGCCTCAAGTCCTATTTTGAGCTTCCTAGCTTTATTTTATTACTTTTAAGAACTTCAGCCATCTCCTTGGTGGGTGTGGGGGAGCTGTGTTTCTTCTAAGGTGTGAGGTTCTTCCACGACTATGGCAGTCAGTGGCCTGGTTTCCACACTTCCTGTCAAGAAAGGGTGTCAGGATTCTAAAATAGAAGCTAAAACTCTTAAGACATCTTGGGTGTAAATTCCTATAAAAAATGAACCTAAATTTAGCTTTTATGCTTGGCAAATGAATCAGTTCCTAAGTTGGAAGTGGGGTGGTGGACAGGGAAGAAAAGATGGGTCCTTTTCCCCTGCTTCCCTCTCTTCCTTCCTCCCTCCCTGCTTCCAGGATTTACTGAGCCACCTGCTAGGTGACAGACCTGGGGAAATGCTGGAGGTTAAGGCATAAACCAGGAACGGTCTCCATCCTCAGGCTGCTCACTCTACGGTTTGGGTGGAACAAGAGGTGAGAGAAGAGCCTGCAGCAGGTCAGGGAGGAGTGGATGCCTGACCAAGGACAAGTGAGTGTTAGTCAGATGAAGAGGCAAAGGCGTTCCAGGCAGAAGCCATCGCATGATTCCAGACGTCAGAGGCAAACAGAGCATGGCATAGACCTAGAACTTCTATTCCTCTCTGGGTGGCGTCAACCCCAAAACAAAAGTTGATTTCATTCATTTAGTCAAAGCTACTGGAGATTTAGTCAGAAAGTCCCTCCAAGGGGGAATTTGGCTCGGTCAGGATGTTTGCACTCCTTGAGGCCACAACCTGGGCCTGACATTCTTGTGAAGCTGAGAGGAGGGAAACCTTAAGCGTATTTATTCATTCATCTCTGCATTGCTGTTAATGTTGAAAAAGTAGGGAAAACCCGAGTCCATGAATAAAGGATTGTTTTCAAAGTCATGGCAAAAATCACAGGCTCTTGGCTGCCAGTAGAAGCCTAATTATGAAGATTAGGTAGTGACAGGAAGACATGCTTCCAGTGTAACTGTTCCCAGCATCGAATTCCGGTGAAAGGCATGCGAAGATTGGGAGTGCCTTTTGACAGAGATTGAAGGGAACCTAGACAAAATAAAAGTAGGTATGTTAGACTAAATTGATTGTATTTTTGTGTATGTTTGAGCAATAAAATGTAGACGGAAACAAAAAGATTGTCAAGCATATGCACACGTGCTCTCTCTTCAATCCCAACTCTCTGTCTTTGTCCATCTCTCTCTCTCTAGCACACACAGACACACACACACAGACACACACACAGACACACACACACACACACACACACACACACACACACACACACACACACCATTCCTCTATAAGAGGCAATTTCTCTGACTTTCCCCCCATCTGGCATCATTTGTCTCCACACAGGCGTCGGGAGAGACCAGTGGGCTTCAGGAGACAGACGAAGTTGCTGAGATCTTAGAAGCCGACGTCTACACTCAAGCCCCGGTGAGTACTGGGTGCCATGTCTTCTCATCCTAGTCAGCTTTTCGGGAGCTGAGACATTGGAGAGTGCCCAGAGCCCCAGGTCTGCCATCTCTCTTTAGCTCTGTTCTCAGACTTTCATCGTTGGCTCCTCTGGGGAGGGCAGGAAAGTACTGGCCAACAGGCATTTTGCAACATCCCTAGTATAAGGTAACACCAGTTACCTGGGAGCCACCCTGTGCTGTGGCCAGGAGAGGGCTGTCCAGAGGCAAGTGTTGTGCTGTATTGCCTCCCAGCTCTCTGACCTTGGGTAACTTGTTCAGCCTCTCTGAGCCTCAGCTCCTCTTTTACAAAACAGTAATCAGAGTCCTATTTCGAGGGGTTGTTGAGAGGGTTAGATGAGACAGTGCAGGGCCAGGTCTCAGACCTGTGCCTGGCATGAGGAAGTGTGAACCGCAATGGTGACTACTGTAATATTTGCTCGGGGCTCTGGCTATGAGAAGGGAGCCAGGCCCCCACTCCTGTGTTGCGAAGTCCTCCCAGGACCTCACTTCTGGCCCCAGGGAAAGGTCAGCTATCCTCCCTCCTGGGAATGCACCCTGTGGCCGAGACAAGGCAGTGGTATGGAAAGCAGTGAGTCAGCCTGTGGAGACACCAAGGAGGCCGTTCTAATGCAAACAGCCAGCAGGGTCTGAGGCATAGAACGAGGAAGCCCCCCCGCAGGCTCCTCCACTGGTCTGGCTCACTCTATAAACTCAGCTCTGACAGAAGAGCAGAGAGATGGAAATGAGGCAGAGGCTGTAAATTATAGACCACTGGTGGCACAAGTGTGAGTAAGGAAGAATAGGACCATAGCCTGGTAGTGCTAGAGGGACTTAAAGGTCACATGTTTCTGCATAGAGATGTACAGAAAACTGCCCTTTGTACAGATGGGCAAGCTGAGGCCCAGTGTGGGGAAGAAACTGGCTCTAGGGTACAGGAGCAGAGCTAGGGCTAGAGCACAGGTTCCCGATGCCCCATCCAATGTTCAGGCCATGACTCTGAGCTGCTGGCCTCCGTGGTGTTGCAGAAGTTTATCCCCAGAATCATAGCCAGTTCTTGGGCAGCTTGGATAGAGGAATTAAGGCTCCAAGGTGGCTACCGAGGTGGTGACTACTCTAAGCAGTTCTGCAGTCCTATGTGCCCATCAACACTTGGCCACTCTATGAGCATATCCAGGCCACAGAGTGGTGGTCCCTTGGGCCTTCAAGGCTGATGCTGCCCCTCAGTGCACCAGCTCATAGCTAGGAGTGAGGCTGACTCAGGCAGAGATGCCAGTAACCCAAAATAGCCCTGGGAGACAGACAGGAAACGGGGTCAGGGTTTGAGAGCATGTGATAATCATGGGGGTGAAGCCTGGTCAGAGAGGGCTTTCTGGTGGAGGAGGCATTGAAGGCAAGCAGCTTTGGACAGAAGTAGAGAAATGATAGGGGAAGGAAGAGGACCAGCATTTCTTGATACCCACTGTGTGTCTGGTGCTTTGTATATATGACTTAAGTTAATCCTTACAACAACCCTGCACGGGAGATGATAGTGGATGGACACTCAGGAGGGCAGAGTGACTTTGTCAGGGTCGGACAGGGATGGAGCCAGGACCCTAGCCTGGGCCTCCTCCCCTGGGCCAGGGTACCTTAGTGCAGGGCATATGTGGGTGTGCGCTGCAGCTGGGAATGGATGCATAATAAATTCCCAAAGTGTCTGGAGAAGTGAACAAAGTGATTTGATGGACTCGGTGTCCTCTGGGGCACCCCAGACAGTTTCCTTTCTACATTCTCCAAACCTACTCTTCTCGGTGTTTGTAAGTGAGCTGGTACAGGTCATCGTCCCACCAAGTGTGAGTTCAACTCTGCCACTTACTGGTTGTTGACGTGGAGCTGGTAAATTCACCTCCCAGAGCCTCAGTTTCCTCCTCGGTTAGAATGAAGCAGACCTGCTTCACGGGGTTAGTGTGGGAGTTGGATGAATTGACCCGTGTGAAACCCGTGGGCTGTGCAAGGCACGGGCAGCTCTCAGTGAACATTTGTTGTTGTTACTATTGACCGTAGGTTATTGTGAGCATTCAGATGATGTGTTAGAGTGCCCATTCCTCTTGGGGACCCCTCTCCACAACCTGCTTTCTGGTTGGCTGCTGGCTGCGGCTTCCAGCGGGCAGGCCAGACCCCTATGGCTGCCCTCCATCCTTAAGAGGACCCCCCTCAGCTCCCACCCCAGGGCGGTGGCTCTGGGCCTGGTGGTCCTGGAGCTGCGGACCCTGATGCTAACTTCCATAGAATCCCTTCCCTGTGCTTCAGCAGGGCACTCACTTCCTTTAGCCTTCTTGGCAGGGCAGTGTTTTTCCATTCATTCCGGACAGGAGGCACTGAGGCATCGAAGAGTGAAGAGTTTTGTCCAAGGCTGCCCAACTAGGAAGTGGCAGAGCCAGGTCTCTGGCAAAACCAGGGCACTGTCAGTCATATCATCCCAGAGCTGGGACTTCCTGTTTCACCATCTCCTGGAAGGGCTCCAGGGCTCCCCTCCCTGGCCACCCCTTGAGGGCTCCCCTCCCTGAAAACCCCTCCAGGACAGGGGAATTCACTCTTCATTCTCAAACTTTCCCCTCCCCTCTCTGTCTGGCTTCTCTCTTGGGATGAATCTCACTCACCTGTTCTTGCCCTTTCCAACTGCCACCCTTCAAGACAAAAGCCATGACCAGCGAACTGAATCATGGACTGCCTGAGCCTTCAGAGACTTAAAAAGCCAGGCCCTCCTCACCTCCTTCCCCATTTAGGGTAGGAATCCCTGCTACCCTACTCTTCCCCCTGCTAAGTCAGCTTCTGCTGACACGCCTTTCCATTTCTGGAAAGTTCTGTCTTATGCTGAGTTAGAATTAATACTCCTATGGTTCTGAGCCCTGGCTGTGCATCAAAGTTGTGTGTGTGGCGGACGGTGGGTGGGGGGAGGGTGGGAATTCTTTTAGAAAAAGACTCTTGCCTGGGCTATGTACCTGGACATTCAGACTCAGTAGGTCTGGAGTGGAGTCCAAGAATCTGTCCTCACAGAAAGTTCTGTAGGTGATTCTGATCCGCAGTCAGGATCTCTCTTCCAGATACACCTAAATGCTCGCAGTTTCCCAAACACACCGGGAACTTTCACCCTTCGTCCATGCCTTGTTCCTGGGTTCTGCGTCCTGCCCCCACTGTGCCTGGCCAACTCCTACTTATCCTCCAGGATCCACTTCACAACCCCTCAATAGAGGCCATTGCCAACTCCCCTCCCCTGCTTGGTTCTCACGTCTGCTGCCCCACATGTCACATTCAATCACAGTTAGCTGTGTCTGCATCTGCGTCTGTGTCGCACCCACAGTCCAACATTTTAAGGACAGACACCCTGCCTTATTTATTCATTTCTGTATCCCTGGGTAGCAGCCAAAGGCCTAACACAGTGGGGCCTCAGGAAATACGTGTTGAATGGGAGTGTGGACTCAGCAAATCACCACACTTTTAATAAAAAAGGTCTTAAGACTCAACATTCCTGTTTTGTCACAGGCCACACTGGTTTTGCATCCACACTAACCCGTAAAAGCCAGCAGCCACCTGTGGGAGGCAGGACGCCTGACCCTGATCACTGAGGGTCAGCTCACCAGGTTCCAGCTCTGCCCTTGAACAGGGGCTTGTGTCGACCTTGTTTGGAGTTTGCCAAAAGAGGCTTTTGGCTGACAGACTGCAGTCAGTGATTTCATGGAACTCAACCTTTGCCACCTGGAGTTATAGAGCTCAGCGCACCCTTACCTTGCTGTCCTGTGTTTCCCACATGCTCACCTGCTCTACCTGCCTTGTTTCAAACCCAAGTCCCTTATTAAGCAACTTTACTTCCAGCCACTAGCAGCCTTGCTCCAGGCTAGAGATGGGCTTTCTTGAGACCATCAGAGAATCCTGATGGAGTGGCTTCCCCACTGGAGCTGGCAGGGAGAGGAAGACTGCCTGTGACAGGATCCTTACGGCCCTGCTAGGTCACGAGGCAGCTGGGGGAGTGATGGGGAAGTCCTACTTGGTCTTCACGGCCTCTCCTGGGGTGCTACCTGCTCTCTGCTCCCATCACACTGCCTGGTTCCTGCCTCACCGGGCTTCTTTAGTGCAACCTCCTGGTCTTCTGTCCTAACCTCAACTCCCCAAATCTTTGTTCTCATCGGCACCAGAGTCAACTTCCCAGCCTAATACCCCACAGATGCCCCAGGTCCATGGCCAGACTTCTCACCAAAGCATCAGTTCCCCTCCCTCTCTCTGCATCGTGGCTCTGTCCCCCTGCTTCCATCCTCAAATCCTCGCCAAGTGATGGTTGTCAAGTCCTGACAATGCTGTATCCTTTCTCACCTCAAAGCTTCCCCCTATCATTGTTTTCTGAAACTGCTCATTCTTCAAGGCCCAACTCCTGGAAGCCTTCCATCCCTGCCTCTACCCTGGAGATTTTACAGTACAATAGACTATATCTTCTTTTTTTCCGTACAAAAATATACTATATTCGTTATTTTAAAAAACTGCAAGTGCAGATAAATAAAAGATAAAATAACCATCTTTAATACCAACACCCAGAGAAAAATCACTATTGAGGTGTTGGTCTTTCTTAAACTTTGGAAATCTAATGATGTTGATGACAGCTACCCTTGATGGGTTCATCCTCTGCTGAGCACCTTCATGTATTTGGTACCTTGTCAGTGGTTATCATTGGCCTGATTTTACAGAGGAGAAAGCTGAGACTCAGTGAGGTTACGTGACGTGACCAACATAACATAGCTAATAAGTGGAGAGCTGGGATTTGGCCCAACTGTGATTGTCAGAACTGAGCCATTAAATCCTAAATTACGAGGCCTGTAAGAATCCTCCGTGTTCTGATGGACCATAAATTCATTGTTTATATACTAGATTCTGACATTAAGGAAATAACCTGCTCTTATTAGTCAGGGTAGGTAAGTGATGGCTACAGTTACAAATTAACCCTGAAATCTTAGCATCTTAGTTGTTTCTTGTTCACACCACACATCCAAGAGTTGTCAGCAGGGTCCTTCCATTCAACCCCCACCCCCAGCACCTTGAGCTCAGAAAGTGAGGAGACTAATTGAACACTGCTAAGTCCTGGGTCTCAGGAGCTGCTGCCAGCTCCTGAGTCTGGTGATGGTGTCATGACCTTTGCTGCCCACCCATCAGGATTTCTGCCTAGACCTCTGACCTGCTCCGTGTTTCCAACTCTTAGCGTTTTATGTTTGTTGGTTTTTCCCTAGTAAAGTTGGTTAAGACAATGACTGGCTTGGGTAAAGCCACCCAGAGAAGCTGAAGTTTCCTAGGAATAAAACCATACCCATCTCTTATTTTTCAGAGGCCTTGATGACCAGTGCACCTCTGGGATTGGATTTATACAGCATTTACTGAGTGCAGCCTGCTTCATTCATTTGTTCATTCATTCATTCCCTCATCTAACAGATCTTCATTGAGCACCTCTCTGTGCTGGCCTGGGATACAGGGATACAGAAATGTGGTCTCTGTGCTCAGAGATTAGCAGAGACTTGCTGCAAACTGAACAGAATTAAGTTTCTCCTCTCATGTACCTTTTCAGGCCCTGGAAGGTTCAGTGCTTGGCCAGGTATATAGCAGGCAGGGCTAGGCTTTCTTCTTTCTGGGTTTATTCAGCACTTTACAGATATATTTTTTTTCTCCAGTGATATTCACTGCCATTTTTAATGCTTTCCTGCCAAGTAAATCCTTCTGGGTCTCTTTTTTTTTTTTTCTCCCTTCAGTTTAAAGAAGCAAAAGTTGAACCCATAAACATGCCTCCAACTCCATCCCCTCCCTCTGAGAATGAGGAGCTTTCCGGCGAGCCTGTACCTGAGGGGACCCTGGAAACCACCAACCTGAGTGTCGTCCTGCACAGCAGCCCTGAGCCAGGCAAGTCCTGGGTGTGCCTTCACGATGACAGTGGGCCCCACCTGGATGACGTATGGAATATAGAGCATCTCATTTACCCTTCCCCTCAACCCTTTGAGAAAAGAATTATAATTGTGGAATTTGACAAACAAGGTGGGGAAATCAAATCACCCAGTGGAGGCTCTCTGGCTTGTAAATAGCAGAGCTGTCTTTTAATCTTAGACACCTGAACTTTCAATCCCCAGACTCCACCTCTCCAGAAGGGCCTGAGATTTAACAGAAAAGCTTATAATAATCATTGCTGCTTATTAAATACCTACTGTGTGCCAAGTATTTACATACTGCATCTCTAATCCCGACCATACGTCTCCTAGCTACTATTATTAGTCAGTATTTTACAGATGAGAAAACTGATGCTTTCAGAGGTAAGTCACGTGCCCATAATCACACAGGCTAGTGGGTGGTGGAAGAGAGCCAGTGCCCAGGCCTGACTCCAGAATCCACATTCTTCCTAGCCTCAGTGACAAACTCCTCAATTCTCAGACGATCAACCCATCGAAACTCCTGTGTGGCACACGTGGGAAATCTAACTGATGGCCAGAGAGGGGCAGGCACCCAGGAGGTCAGCGGCAGGCCCTGTGGGTTGTGCTGGCCTTGTCTCCCATCCCGGGGTCTGGGCCCCACCCAGTCATACAGAGGAGCACAAACCCAGCCATACAGAGGAGCACTGACAAAAAACCAGGATCTGATGTGATCCCCCAGGCAGCAGGTTGACATGTGCCCACGGCCTGGGATCAACCCGCATTTTCTGCCCTGTATCAGAGGGGTACCCATTTCAGATCCAGTTACCACCAATGCCAGAACACCAAGATTTAAGTATAAGCTCAAAAAACAACCCAGGAACCCACAGTAGGGATTGGTTGGGCAAATTGTATTTCATTCATATGTGCAGCTCTGAAAGTGGTGAGTGCTTTTGAGTATATGTTATTTATATCTATTTATATATAGCCGTGTAGAGCAATGTGTGTGTGTGTGTGTGTGTGTGTTTAAATAATGTACAAGAAAATGCTATGAGTAGTTATCTCTGGGTGGTAGGATTGTGGGTGGTAGGATTTCTTTTCTTGGTTCTGTAGTTTACATGTCTTTTATAATCATATATGTCATTGTTCTTTTTACTTCTGCCCTCAGTAAATGTTCTTTTTACTTCTGCCCTCTTTTTACTTCTGCCCTCAGTATTTTTAACAACTAAACTTGGGAAATCTGTGGGTGAGAGAAGGTAGGCAGTACTGCATAGAAAAAAATAAGAAAGATATGATCATTTAATAAAATTATAATGTAGCCAAGGAGTCAGGGTGTTGCTGTGGAAAGACTGGGGTGCGGAGCAGACAGTTTGGATGGAAGCCCTGCTCTGTCACCTCTTTGCTGTTGGTTCCTGGGGCAAGTTGCTTAACGTTTCCAAGCTTTAGATTCTTTAACTATCCCCTGGGAGCGTTCATAATCCCTGCCTCCAGGGTGGATGAGAGGCGGTGCAAGTGGTTTATGAATTGCAAATGCTCTTCTCCTGGTGGAATGAGGATCTCTGAGGAGGGGGCAGAGGCTGCAGGGCCTGGGGCAAGCGCCTCTCCTAGACTGAGGGGTGAATTCACAGGAGGTGGGAACCAAAAGCAGACTGGGACCCAGATCCAAGCACAACTCGCCTGTTCCCTGGGATCAGCCAGACTCCTTCTCTGTCAGACAAAGGGCCAAATGAAAACAACCGAGCTGGCTGAAATTTTCCCATTCTTCTTGTTGGGTAAATAGCCCAGATGTAGAAAAGGGGCCTAAACCCCGAGCCCTATCCCTGGCTAGGGAAAACCACCGAATGGTTTTATTCCGTTTCCCTGACACCATCTTGCCCCAGAGCACAGGCCACTCCCAACTTTATCCTCCAAGGGGTAGGGACCCAGAGGCCTGGGGTCTGGCCACTGCTTGCACAGTGCCCCCTGGTGGTCGGAGCCGGGAGGATGCGAGCGAGGGAATGGGGTCTCGTTTGGTGGTTTTGTGTGCTCAGAGTCTCTTGAATAATTCAGCACCCCCACACCCTGTTCATACCATGGCACATGCGTGACCGGGCATGGGGAGAGGGAATCTGGCTTCAGGGCCTCTCCCAGCCACCAGTTCTCTGTGGGACCTGTTCCTCCTCTGCAGAATGGGGTTCAGAATAATAAGGTGCTAATGTACAGATCGTAGCAGGACACACGTGTCGTGGGGTGAACGTGGGGAGACTGAAAACGTGGGAATCTGCCCTGGCTCTGTCTACCAGCTGCCAGTGGTGGGAAGGTCCTTGCAGGGAGGACAGATGGGCGGGCTAGCGAGAAGATTAAGTGATGGAGGGCACGAGACATGCTTAGCCCGGGGCCCAGCCTGTCACAGGCATGCATTCATGGTAGCAGGCTTTCTTTTTCTTTGCTTTAGGACTCCGTGTGCTTTTTAAATTGCAAAAGAAATATGTGCTTGTGGTAGCAGTTCAATCAATGCAGAGTTGTATGAACCAAAGAAAGTGGTTTCCTCTCCTATCCTCTGGAAGAAACCAATATTAAGTATCGTGGTTTAGCCAAGTGTGCGTTGTTTCTCTGCACCCACACATAGGGTATGTCCATATATATCTATATATTATATGTTATATAATAACTATATTAACCATGTGATAATAAAACATGTATACTCATATATAGTTTTTCTCCCTTTACAAATAGAGAACCACACTGACCATGAATATTTATTGATTGCTAACTCTATGCCAGGGGCTGTCCTGAAGCTTTTCTTGCATTAATTTATTTCATCTTTACAGCACACAATCCTCAAAACAACCCTATGAGATAGGGGTTATCCCCAGTTTATAGATGAGGAACGTGAGGCCCGGGTAAAAGGACTTGTCACAGGTCACTAAGGAGCAAAGTGGGGTTCCAGCCCTGCAGTTGGTGCCAGAGCCTGTGATCCAAGCCCACCTTGTAAAATTGCCTTTCAACATCTGGTTTTTTGCAACTTCCCCCCCCCCCCCCTTAATCCTGTATTCTGAACATCTTTCCAAGACAGTCAGTGAAGAGGTACCTCTTGTTTTTCAAGACTGCAAAATGCAGTTATTAATTACAGAATGTCTGCTTCCTTAGGGTCTGGTGAGATCCAGAATGACACACTAGAAGCAGTTCCTACTGTGGACGGTGCCCCCATTACAGACATTGGCTCGGGGGATGAGGCCTTCTTTCATGTCACTGAAGAGGTGAGTAGATGGTAAATTTCATTTGCTAAGTCAGTGGTACATCTGTTTGCTTCTTTCAGCCTTGATGGCCACGTGTTTTGGGCACGAGGATTTGGGGTTAAATGTAGTGGAGACTGCCTCCCTCCTGCTGGTACAGAAGAGGCAGCTGTGCTAGGGCCCCAGAAACTCTCCAGGGACACACCAGGGCTGAGCAAGGAGATGCAGCACAAGTTGACAGGTCGGGCATGAATACTGGGTCCTCATTGGGCTACCCGCCTCCCTTCTGCTCAATTGTGAAGACGCACAGCCTCTTTCCGCTCTTTGAGCCCCTTCAAGACAGAATCAGATTAACTGCATGTGCGTCCACTCTGTGGTTTGGTAATTGGCTTTTATACCCACAAAGCCAATTTCTAAAATGGTGGATACAGTAGAGGGCCAAATTAAAGAATATGTCTTTTTCTCCCAATGGCCTCTGCTAACATCTCACAGGATCAGCTCAATCTTTTCACGATTCTGGGATAAAAACTCACACTTCTCAGACTTTCCTAGTCACTATCTGGTAACAGCCTATTTTTACAGGTATTTTCAATGTCCAAACCAGCACAATATCATTCAGTCCCTTTGTCTCCCAAATTCCAAGGAATACATATCCAGCTCACCAAATGGTTTGTAGTAAGGAGAGAGGAAGGAGAAAGCCACAGCACACTGAAAATTCTCTCCAAAGGAATTCTTACTCCCCCAAAATGAATTCTTTTCTTTTTCTTATATAGACCAGAGGCAGGTGATGGGCTAATGCTGTTAGAAGTGATTTCATCTCATTGTCTCTTAGTATGTCTCACATAAGTGGTCTGGTTCCTTCTTTTAGCACGTGGAAGGTACCTGTGGAATTGTACTTAATTGTACAATTAATTCGTTCATTGTGCTTAATTGTAAACCCCTTTAGGATTTTAGCTGAAATTGAGTCAAAAGAGTCTCATTTTAAAATCCGTGACATCATCATTTCTCTGTTTTTTTTTGGGGGGGGACAGTAATTCTGCAAGGACTTAATATGTTATATGAAAACATGGTTCTACCGTCAAAGAAGGTTAGGAAATGCTCCATTATTTTATCTTCCTTATAGGCTCTGAGAAGTCCTGCAGCAAGGATACCTGTCTAACTTTGATCAGCTTAGTGTTTTTAGTATCCAGAAGAACTACTTCATGCAAAACAAAACAACTACAAAATTAATTTAAAAAAAAATACCATGAGAAACTGAGCTAAGACATAGTCAGTTTGGTGGCCCCAGTAGCCAAAGCTGCTCTGTTTCCATTCCGTGCATCTGCTGCGTGACCTTCGGAGGTTATGCATTTCCCCAGAAAGCTTAGTCACAGGGTACAAGAGGAAGCAAGAATCCCACCTGGAGAAGGCTGAGGAGGATGGGGTTGCCGCCTGCATGTCTTGAAGCACCGTCATGGGCAAAGACATTCACCTTGTTCTTGAGGCTTCTGAATGGACACATAGGAGAAGTCACAGGGAGGGGATGTGTCCGGATGGAAGTGTCTAGAGCCAGAGCAGGTTGACTCAGGAGGTAGAGATCTCCCAGCCACTGGTGCAGGAGGCGAAAGAAGCTACAGAAACGCAAGCTGAGAGAGGGGTGTGGGCAGTCTGTTCTCTCCAGCCACAGGCCCGTAGATGAGGACATGATCCAATCAGGACGCCTCTGTTTCAGGGTCCACGTACTGAAGAAAGTTTGGCAGCAACAGCAGCAGCCGGGGAGGCCGAGATGACCGTCAGCACTGCCGTGGAAGCAGAGGCCAGCGGTGTGCCCACTGAGGGACTGGCCTTCTCCATGTCCACCATGGACCCCGGGGAAAGGGTCACTCCAGTAAGCAGCTCAGAGTGCATACTCTCCTTCTTCTCTTTCAAGGGGGTGGTGGGCATCTCAGGTGGGAGCAGTCACGGGCCTTCCTCATCTATCTGCAAAACGCAGAGTGACTCGCTTATGGGGACAAATCCAAGTAGACATTCATTTGGAGGCTGAGGCATCTGATGACTCATTTAGTAGATGTTTGTGGGATGCTGTGCTGTGCCAGGCGCCAGCTAAATAGAATACATACATTCCTGGGAACAGAGGGTAAGAGGTACAATAGGAGAAACACAGGGGGCTCTGAAAGCACCAAAAAGAGGGCCAGAACCCAGGCTCATGGGCCCAGGGAGCCTTCCTGGGGGACAGGGATGCTGAAGATGAGACCCAGGGTGTGCTTAGCAGATGGGAGTGAGACAGGTTTTCTAGGAGGTGGACCAGCGCGAGCAAAGGCCTGGAAGCATCAACATGAGCATACGAAGATCTAAAGAAGCGCAGCTGCCTGCCTGTGTGTATGAGGGGAGGCAGGGAAATACGGCTGCAGAGGCTTCTGAGACTGAGGAAGCCATGAGAAGGAGCCTGAGAGAGTTCAGCTGAAATAGGGCGTCACTGAAGGGTATTAAAGAAGGAGGTGACATAGTCAGAGCAGGTTTGAGAAAGATCACCTGACCCTGAGTGGGGAAAGGACAGTGGGAGCAAGTCTGGAGGTGGGGGAGGTGAAGGCTGTGTCCTTCCAGGCCAGGGTGGTGGTGTCGCTCTGGGTTTCGTTAATGATGTCAGATCCTGCCAAGGGTCCCAGTGAGTAAAGGCCCGCAGAACAGGGCGCCTGTTGGATCTGTCACCGTGACTATGGTGACCTTAGGGAGGGCAGCCGAGGGATGTGGGAGGGATGGGAGGCAGAGGCCCAGAACTAGGAGAGTAAGGTGAGGAGGTGGTCTGTGAGGCTGGCCAACCCCCTCCACAAGAGAGCTGTGCACCCCAGGACCCAGTTTTGTCCCCGCACCATGACTTGGAAGCTCCACTCTCAAGAGCAGTAGAAGGAATATGGCAGGGACTGCGATGGGTGCCATGTTACTGAGGTTGGCAGGGAGGAGTGGGATGAACACACAGGCCTCATACTGGCCAGGGTGCTCACACCTTGGGTGGTGCGTGACGTCCAGGTGTCTGTGTGGGTGCCACCGTCAGGGCAGTGGTATAAGGTGAGGTCTTGGTTGTGCAAGTGCTTTGAAGGCGAGGGAGAGGTCCCCGCTGTCCGCTCCCCGCAGCCACAGTACAGTGGACCACTGACCTGGCCCCTCGTGATGTCTTCCTATTCAGGGTCCAGATACTGAAGAAGGTTCTGCAGCATTAGCAACAGGGGAGACCGAGATGCCCACCAGCAGTGACTGGGAAGCAGAGGCTGCCAGTTTGCCCACCGGGGGACAAGCTCTCTTCATGTCCACCCAGGACCCTGGGGAAGGGGTCACCGTGGTAAGGAGTGTAAAGTACTGGAAGGTTGAGGTCATGGCTGGGAGCAGAGCATGGCCTTCTCATAGGACTGGTCTTCATTCTGTTCAGCAAATCCAGAGATGCCTGAATGGGGCAGGGGCACCTCTTTGACCAATACTCCACTGTGCAGGCCCGTGAGAAGTCAGCCTGGGGGGCCGGGTGAGTCAGGGAGGTGGGGTTGAGTCCCAGGGCTGGTGCAAGGGCCCACCACCTCCACAGGACGGCTCTGGGCCACGGAGTTGGAGTGCTGGGCTGAGTGGAGGAGGTGACAGAGGGTTCAGCCATGGCCTGTTTACGGGAGTGAGCACAGGCTGTCAGAGTGCAGTGGAGGGTCGGGGTGCAGGCAGCCCTGGCAAGGTCCCTGGGCGTGGCCAGATGTTTCAGCACTCTCCCTAGGCAGCGCGGAGACACTGTTCCCAGCTTCTGAAGGCAAGACACTAGCATTCCAGGACACATGGCAAGTCTGTCCCTGTAATGTCACTGTAATGGGTGTCCTGCGTGTTCTTCAAACTCAGCAGATTCAAACCTAGACTCCTCATTTCTGCTCCTCCTGAGTTCCCACCTCGAATGAATGGGACCATCATTCCCAGTCCTGATCCAGGATTCTCTTCCCTCTTCCTTCCTTTCCAGATCCCATCAAGCACTTGATTTTTCTCCCTAAATACGTGGTGGACCCGCCCCCTTCTACCTTTCTCCAGTGCCAGCCCCCTGGACTGAGCCACCCTGAGGCCCCTGAGCCACTGGCTGAGGCCCCTGCCTGGCGGCCCCCATCCTCTCCCTCCACTCCTGCTGGGAGCAGCCTTCCTGCAGACCCTGCCCATTCCCCCACCTGGCCTGCAAGGCTCCCAGGGTCTGGCCTGGCCAGTCTCACTGACCACGTCTTGGGCGCCTCTCTGTGACTTTTACACTCCAGCCTCACTGACCTTCTTTCAGTTTCTTGAATGTGCCTCTTAACATCTTGGCTCAGAATCTTTTTATACTCTCCCTTCTCTGTCTAGAACCTTTTCCTCCCTCCTCCCTCCTTAGTTCCTTGTGTATCCTTAAGAGTTCAGCTCAAACACCACTTTCTAGTCTGTTAGGTGCCAGCCCAGACCCTGACGTCTCCCCACAGACACATTCATGGTACCCTGAATTTCTCCTTGGAAGGCCTCATCATGATTGTAATTAGCAATAAACTTGGTAAACAGTTCATTCCTGGCTCCCTCCCAGACTATAAGCTCTGTGAGGCAGGCATTATATATATCTTGTTCACTGATATGTCTTCATCCCTGCAAATGGCAGGTGCTCAGTGGGTGTTTGCTGAGTGAATGACTGGAAGGGGGGTCATCAGGCCATCACGTATCAACAGCATTGGCCTTTGAGATCATTTCACACATTTGCTCCCAGCAATTCACCTCTGGTCTAACATGCATCCAGTGAAACTTCACAGTGGGGAGGGTATGCCCTAACCAGCTGACAGCACTCCATGCCACTGGGCAGTTACATGGATTATTTTAATTAACCAAGTGGTCGCCACCACCTTATTTTCCTTCGTCTTCTCCTTCACCTGTCATCTCTCATGCCTCATCCTTCATTTCCCTCCTCCCTGCCCTTCTTGAAAGGCAAAGCTCTTGTCATGGTGAGAAAACTAGGCAGCAGGTCCCAGTTCTACCAAGCCTCGTCTCAGTAGGAACTAGAATGTAACTAGCAGGGCTGTCTGGAAGCAGAAGCGTCACCTGCAGGGGTGGTGAGCGCCCAGTGACTGGAGATGTGCAGGCGGAGGTGTGCTGAGGGGGACCCTGGGGGACGAAGGGGATGACCTGAGAGGTCTTAGAGGAGCAAGGGAAGGGGAGCTGTGGCCATGCAGTTATCGGATGGCCCCAGCAGTTTCCTCCCCAATCACACACCCACCAACCAGGGGTGTGGACGGAGTGGCACGGTCCTTCACACCAATTTTGTTTCAGGGTCCAGTCAGTGAAGGAAGTTTGACAACAGCAGCAGCTGCTACAGAAGTGTCCCTCAGCACTTTCGAGGAAGAGGAAGCCAGCAGGGTCCCCACCGGTGGCCTGGCTCCCCTCACACCCACAGCGGCCCCTGAGCAAGCAGTCACTTTTGTAAGTGTTTCCTAGCATCCCTCTGGCTCACAGCAAGCAGAGAGGTCATTGTCCTGGCTTTCCCAGAGGCAAAGGCGCATTCAGCTGGTTAGAGTGCACCTGTGTGTATGGGGTAGCGGGTGGGGAGAGCACCAACTTCAAGGTGGCAGGATGCAATGGAGGGAGTATGACAGAGAGGTCAGGGGAGCAGGCCTTTGTCTCACCCTGGTACCTCCCAGCTTTGTCCAAGAGCTTTGTCAGAGACAATGGTCCAAAGTCAAAACAGGTTGCAGAGGGGAGAGGGTGGTGGACACCCCATTACTGGCGGGAATTAGAGGACATGCATATTTCAGAAGGGGATTACGAGTCTGTGCTTCTGTGAATGTGTTGGGGTGAATGACAGTTATAGGTAAGAAAGGGTTTTTGAAATTGGGCTAGTGCCGTAGAAATGACAGTTACCAAAACTGACTGGCAGGCAGCCGGTGCATATTGTATCATGGGTGAGGTGATGTGATTCCTCCTGTTGGTTTTGCTCTCAGGGTTCTGGAGATGAAGAAGACTTAGCAGCAGCCACAACAGAGGAGCCCCTTACCACGTCTGGGGCAGAGGAGTCTGGCAGCGCTCTCCCTGAGGGGGCCCCACTCCCCACACCCACAGTGGCTTCTGACAGAACCGTCACTCCCATCACTCTGGTAAGTGGGGTAGAGGAGTGAAGATTTGACTTGGCCAGTTCTTACAGAGGACGGAAAGAAAGGCTCAGGTCCTGGGAGGGGCCTGTCCCTGGCTTTCTCAGAGGTGAGTTTTCATTTTGATTTGCAAAATGCCCAATTTGGGCATGTGAGGGGCATCCAGCTTGTGAACACACAAGGAAGCTGCATTTGGTAGAGGAAAAAGCAAGAGGTGAAAAATCTGGGAAACCTGGTTTTGTGTCCCAAATGGCCCTCCAATTGAAATGAGAACTTTCTGACAGGCAGAGCTGACCAAAGTGCAAAGCCCTTATCTCAAATGTCAGGAGAGTCCCATCCTGGAGGTGGGGAACATGTAAGACTTGGCAGGGACTGCAGAGGGAATGGACGCCTCAAAGGTGTATGCAGGGGGTGACCTTCAATTCCCTTCCAACATGAGTTTTTGTGATCCTGGGCAGCTGCTGTGCAACCTCACGCAAATCCTTTCTTTTCTTTGGGCCTCCTTTCTTGTCTGTAAAAGAGGATGGCTGGGAGGTCAAGTCATTATACCAATTGTGCTTTATCTGTTTCACCGTCTACCACCATCTTTTTGGTGCAGACAGAAGGGTGGGCTGGAGTATTTTAAAACAAATCCCAAACATATCATTTAACTCATAAATACTTTAATGTCTATTGCTAGTAGGTTGACCTGGGACCTTATTTTTTAGCCACAACGTTATTATCCATCTAACAAAATTACTAATGGTTCTTTCCTATTATCTAATACCGTAGTTTAAAAATATATACTTTACTCTTTTTGCTAACATCTGTTTAAATCTGAATCCAAACAAGGTCTGCACATTGTATTTGATGGATGTGTCTCTTAGTCTGTTTTGATCTATGGTTGCGTGCCACCTTTTTTTCTCTTTTTGCCATTGATTTGTTGAAGAAACTGGGTCAGTTGTCCTTAGATCCTTTGTGTTTCCTGCCTTGAGAAGTTGGTACTTGGTCTGGGGATGGTGAGACCAGCTATATGCTGGTGGGAGTGTTGATGGCTTTACTACTTCTGGGAAGTTCTTCATGGACACAGATTAACATTCCTAAAACTGTATATTGTTGACCCAGAAACATCTATCTGTTCTAGGAATCCATCCTAGAGAAGATAGTCTGATGTGTAAAAAGGCTTGTGTACAAGGATTTTAATCTGTGTTTTCCATCATAGAAAAAATTGGACACGGTTTAACTAGCCAACAATAGGGGGTCAATTGAATAAAAGTATATTCAAATAATGGAACATATGCAGCTATTAAAATTATTGGGAATATTTAATGATGGGGGAAATACCATCCAACATTAAGTGGAAAAAGCTGGTTATAAATGTGAGCATATTGTGTGGTCCTGACTGTTTAAATATACACACATGCAAAAACTCTGGAAGGAAATACCCTCCCTAAATGTTAGCAGTTTTTGCCTCAAAAATGGTAGAACTGTGAGGGTTGTTAAGTTCCCAGCACATTTTGGTGTTTCCACCCTCCCCTTGTGACTTTTACAGTGGGATTTTTAAAAAGCTCTAAGAGAGATGTGTGTGTGTGTGTGTGTGTGTGTGTGTGTGTGTGTGTGTGGAGGGGGGAGTTGTTGTGGAGTGAGAGAGAGGAGAAAGGGAGAAACAAACACACCGTTCTTCTCCCTAGCACATAACTGATTGCAATAGATCACCCCCCAGTGTCAGGAATCTGCCATGAATTGAAAAGGATGCCCTGATCCCTGAGCAAATGGTTTGAAAGCACAATGAGGACAGTCAAGGGAGCATCATTCCTGAATGTCTTTAGGATCATTTTAAATAGGAGTCACCCAACACAATGGGGCATCCAAGCCTGGCCCTGCCACATAACTGTGACAAATTTCTTTCTCTCTCTCTCTCTCTCTCTCTCTCTCTCTCTCTCTCTCTCTCTCTCTCTCTCTCTCTCTCTCTCTCTGTTTGCTCATGAATAAAATGAGCATCATAGTACCTATCTCTTGGGGTATTATGAGGATTAAATGAGTTAATACAAGGAAAACTTTACCTGGCTCACAGCACACGCTCAATAAATTAGGTCTGAAGAATTATTTTGCAGCTGAGACCCAGAGCGGGTTAAGGGTTTTGCTCCAGGAGTCAAGTCAGGGTGACAGTCTTAGCATCTGGACTTTCCACTTTTGTTTTCTGCACTGTCTATAACCACTCGTCTTCAGACATGATCCAGAAGTTGATCAGCAAATCCCTGCAGTGGTCCAAATGAGGTCATTCCATTTCTAAGGTCTTCCGACTAGTCATGTGGCAAATAACTGGGTACAGGTGATGCAGCAAGAGCTAGATTTTAGACAGATACTAGAAGGGAGTTTTGGAAATTCCCTTTTGTTCTTTGGAGGAACTGATAGCATTCAACAAGTATGCTTTGAGTGCCTTCTCGGTGCCACATCTCATGCTGGACACTGGGCACCCAGAAGCGTGTCAGGGTTGGGCCAGTGCTGGAGGAGCCCCAGTCTAGAGGGACAGACAGACACACACAACTGAGCTTCAAGTCAGGTGGTCCTGGCACCAAATCGAGACCTCAATAGCGACTGGTGAGAACACAGAAGAAGACGAGATGCACTGTCTGACAATGGTGTGTGTGGGTGGGGGGAGAAACAATTCCTGGAGGCAGTGACCATGGAACTGGGCTTTGAAGGATGAGTAGGGATTTGAAAGGCAGGAAAAGAGGCTGAGGAGGAGATGTGAGAGAGTATAAGTTTGAGGATGGACCTCACGTTGGCTTCACAGCTGGGAGGTGGCAAAGCAAGAGGGTAGCTGCAGAGGAGAGTGTGAGAAAAGGCCGGCAGAAGGAAAGGTGGCAGCAGAAATTAAGAGAGCTACGGAATATGGGGAAACTTTCAGTGACATGGCTGTCCTTGGAGAGTAACAGTGGAATCTAAGTTTCCGGGATTTCTTCTCTCTGCAGATGGGAGCGGAGGCTGAGGGCTCTGGCCTGGGCTGGGGCTCGGACATAGGCTCTGGCTCTGGTGACCTGGCGCGCAGTGAGGAGCTGTTAAGAGTGAGTGTGAAACCCTCCCTTTTTCTTCTACGTCTCTGAGACTGTTTCTGATTAGCTCATTCATTTATTCTTTTCTTTGGGGGGGGAGAAAGGGGGAAGCTGAGGGGATTAGAAAGCATAATTGGTAACCACAAGATTGCCATGGGGATATGAAAGTCAATTTGGGGAATGTAATCAATAATGTTGTAAAGATTCTGTGGGGTATCCGATGGACACTTGTCCCATTAGGGAGACCACTTCAGGGATGATGTAGATGCCTGATCACTGCAGTGTACACCTGAAGCTGAAGCTGAACAATAATGAATGTCAACTACATATATATGGTTACAAGAAGTGGAGTTCAGCATTAGGAATAGAGACAGTGGAAATGTAACGACTGTGGGCGATGTCAGAGGGGTAGTAGGTGGGGGAAGTAGTTTATCACTGTGTGAGGGGTATAAATGAAAAATGTCTATTACATTGTTTTATACACCTGAAACTAATTTAAAAAAAGAATATTATAAGTTAAAAAGAAAAGGGAGTGTGAAGGATTAAATGGCCTGGTGTGTGGGGTGGCCTTCACGACAATCTGAGAGGGAGGGATGTGTGGGCCGACACCAGATGAAACCAGATAGGTCACCATCGATAATTGTTGAGACTGACAGTGGGCTCCTGGGAGTTCATTATATTTCCCCTCTCTATTTGTATGTCTTTGTATGTATTTTCCACGTCAATCAGTTTTGTTTTGTTTTCAATGCGTATTAGCCTAAGTTTATATTCTGGACCTCCACTTCTCCACTGGCCACCTTTCCCTGGCAGCCAGGGAAATATTTATATTCTCCCCTACTGTTTCTTAATAGATTGTCTATTTTTTAGGGTCCCCCAGGGCCTCCAGGCCCACCTGGATTACCTGGGATTCCAGGAAAACCAGGAACTGATGTTTTCAATGGACCCCCTGGATCTCCTGGAGAGGATGGAGCTACTGGTGAACCTGGACTCCCGGTGAGCCACATCTCCCCATCTGTGGCCACGGGCTTCCTTTAGCCAGGGAGGAGCATACAGACTGCAGACCCCGCACTGTCTAAGCTCACAGCAGGGAGCAGCAGATAGCTAATGTTTGTAAACAGAAGTCCTCCTCGGCCAAGTCATTGCTAAGACTCATGAGAAGCAGCAGCCAAGAAAAACATCATCCTACACATTGTTTGGCTGCTCTGTCTTAGTCAGTATAGGAAAGTCAGACTCATGTGGAATCTTGGAATCGCAGGACATCAGTGCTAGGCCTGGGATGGGGCCCCTCTGAGACCATCTATATACAACCCTGGCCTTGACTCCCCCACAGAAGAGAAAACTTGATCCAGAGAGCAAAGGGCACTCATCCATAAGTGCTCGGCCTCTCCTGGGGCCCAGGACTGGCATTCCACCATGGACCTGGTAGAGGACACTGGACCCACCAGCCTCACCTGCTGGGTCTTCCCAGCCCTGGCCTCCTTTTCCGAGAAGGGTTTGTATTTGTTTCTTATCAAGGATGTTGTGGGCTGATTGTCACTGATGTTCCCCAGGGCCCAGAGGGACAGCCTGGATTTGATGGAGCCTCCGGCCTTCCCGGGATGAAAGGGGAAAAGGTACGAGGAAGGCGGGAGGGTTCCACTACATGGGAGCCCCAGGCCCACACTGCCTCTTTCTGACCTCTAAACTTGACCTTGCCTCTTCTGTGAATGACCCTCTCTAGTCGCCTCCTGGTCCTCTCTGCTGGATGTCCCCATCCCAGGAGTCTTTGTGCCCAAACCTGAACTCAGCTTCTTTCCTGTCCATTCCTGCAACATCTCAGCTTTGATGAATGGTGCCTCCATCTACCCAGTCACCTGGAGTCAAAAATAGTCTTCTCTAACTCCTCCTTCCTCTCCCTTTCTTTCCATGATCTGTCTATTGCCAAGGCTGGCCAACCTGGCATCTACATCTCTCACCTCTCTGTCTACCCTGGTCTGACATTCATCTCTCCTTGTTCTCACTGTGGCATCAGACTCCTCACCTGTGCTCCATTCTCCCATCCACAATCCAGCCTCCACGCACCTGCCCAACCCATCTTCCTATATCAGGCCCTCATCAGTCACTGCCTGCAGGACAAAACCCTATTCACAGACCCTCCAGGCCCTTCCCATACCCCATCCCTACCTGCCTTTCTAGCTCCATCTCCCACGGAGCCCTCACATGGCCTCTGGGCCAGCCAGCCCTACTGAAATGCACTGGACGTGCTCTTTCTCCACGGCCTCCTGGCCTCGGCACCTGGTTTGCTCTCTGTCTCAGATGTCCTTTTCCTTTTCTCATTCTCCCAGGCCCCAGTCAGATATATCCCCTGGCTCCTTATGGGCAGAAAGCACACCTCATTCCTCTCCCAGACTCCTTATGGGCAGAAAGCACACCTCGTTCCTCCACTCTCCATTAGCACAGTATTTATTCTGCTAGGACCCCACCTAGCCAGTGACATGGAAGCTGTTAGCTTCCCTGTCTGGCCCCACCCCCACCCTGACAACACAGAACACCAGTACTGTCTGTGTATCCTTAGAACCTAGCACAGGCCTCTGTTAACTGATGAATGAATGCAACTTCTTTCCGGCACCATCTTAATGGTCCATTCCTGGAGTCTTGCATGCCTTCAGTCTCTTCATTCTCTGTAAGCATCTTGTCACCTGTCTGTAAGCCCCTAGTGGCACTGTGGAGTGGAGTCGCTGCCCCTCCTGTGTTCTCAGCCTGGTTGGTGAGATAAGCCATGTCCCACAGAGTGGGGGCAATAAAGATAAAGTCAGCCAGCTAGTGATGCAGTCTTGAGTTTCACTGGGCTTCAGAGGAGGCAGGGTCCCCCCCCAGCTGGGACGGGGAGTGGGGCCTTCACTGGATACCACCTGGATGAGGTCACGCAAGCTTCCTAGGTGCCACCAGCCTCACAGAAATGAATTTCCAGTTTCTGTCAGCTTTCGAGTGTTTTTATTTTAATTGAAACAGTAACTGGATTATCTTGGAAAGTTCATTTCTCAGAAAAAAAAGAAGAAATAATTGTCAAGCTTTATAGAACTCATTTTACATGTACCAGCTATTTCAGAAGAAATTAAATTTTGCAGGAAACATCACAGACCTACACTCATCTTCTCTGTTCTCACTAGCTTCCCCCCACCCACCCCACACACCCCTCCCACACTTGTCTGGCACTTACAAATACCCACACCCATATCCGCACACAAACACCCACGCAGGCACAGTCTGCAACTGCTCAGAGAAGCAGCCGGTCACAGAGCGGCAGGCTCGCCGAGAATAGTTGTGGAAGATAAATCACATTTTTCCCCCTGAAGTTTGCTATGATTCTTAATTAGTTGCACTGTGTGTAAATGATGCTTTCTGGTCAAGTAAAAGCAGAAGCAGAGTCTGGAAAGACTTCGAAATTTGTGTCTGGAGAGCTCAAGGGGAACCTTCCACATGAAGTTTACCAAAAAAATAATAAATAAATAAAATAAATAATAAAATAAAATAAAATAAAATAAAATAAAAATAAATCAAGGAGCATGGTCTGGATGTAAAATAATAAAAACGTGCTCAAGAAAAGGAGCATCTCAGGGACATAACACACATAAGACCCAATGATACATTTGATCCTTGAGTCCCTTCCACAGGATCTTTCTTCAGCTTGCACATCTCCAGTGACAAGGGACTCATTTCCTGCCTAGGCAGTGCTTTGCATGGTTCCATGAACACTTGTAGGGAGGTCTTTCTTCATGCTATGAAGAAACCAGCCCCTCTTCTCACTTGCAGGGCACATAGACCAGTCTAGGCAGTTGTCTAAAGGTGGGGGGTTCCCCAAACAGTAAGCTCCACTTTATTTGTCTGGAAAAAAATATTGTTATATATAATCATAGTTTTCAAATGTGGGATTGTCACCAAAATGTGGATGATCATTAAGAATTTATCAAATAGATTATTCTATGTTGAGTTCCGTGGTAGAAATGTTCCTTAATTTATTTTCCCCAAGTTAAGATGAGCAGCTAACTCTGAGATTCTTAGCCCCTGAAGGAATAGGTGAAAAACTGGCTGAAGATGGACTTCTGGAAAATTCCTTTCTGCTTTTTCACTGCAGATTCTGCCATCCAGTTCTTCAGCCCAAATCTAGGATTAACAGTTGTCATTCTTTTCCTTCTTTCACAATCGGAATCATTCATTGTCTTCTTCAGTCTCAAAAGGTGCCGAGACCTCCAAGTAGAAAAGGGTTTGTGCTTGGAAATTTTCCTCAGTGCCCAGAATTGCTGAGGAATGTTCAGCTCCTGATAACCGGTTATGAGTAATCCCACTGAGCTACCGAAATGTCATTGTTTGCATTGTACAAACTCATCCTAGAAAAAGTGCTAAGTACCTCATTGCTGAATATCACTACGTTCACCTTCAAAGTACTCCCCTTGGGAAGCTATACACCCACGCTAGTGCCTAGTCCACCCTTCAAAGCAATTTTGGAACTTTTTATGGAATGGCCATCAGAGCTATCGTCATATTACTCTTGATGTCCTGAATGTCATCAAAGTTTCTTCCTTTCAATATTTCCTTTACCTTCAGGTAAAGAAAGAAGCCATTGGGGGCCAGTAGGGAGGATGAGTAGGGAGGGTGTTCCAATACAGTTATTTGTTTACTGGCTAAAAACTCCCCCACAGACAGTGCTGTGTGAGCTGATGCTTTGTCGTGATGCAAGAGACATGAATGTTGGCGAAAAGTTCATATTGTCTAATTTTTTCATGCAGCCTTTTTAGCACTTCCAAATAGCAAACTTGGTTAACTGTTTGTCCAGTTGGTACAAATTCATAATGAATAATCCCTCTGATATAAAAAAAGGTTAGTAACATCGTTGCAACAAGTTCGCGAACTTAATTGTCAGGCCTCGTAAAAGCAGCTTCTGTCTTTTCCATAATATGTAAAAGCAATGCAAATAAGTCATCATCACCTTCCCTTTCTCCACGTAATCCAAACTTGGCTGTGAGCAATCTCCAAATCTCCTGTAGTAAAGAACAGGGTACGCCTCCGGAACCTGAGCCTGGAGCTGTTCCTAAGTAGGATCTAGTAGTGGGTAACAATTTGTTTCAATTAAACATTCTACTATTGGCCTGATTTCCTGTTTTATATCTTCTTTCATCACCAGACGTGTATGGCCCCAATAAAACCAAATAAACTATATAGTCAGTTGTAATTTTTATACATTGAGTTATCAGTACAACAAACACCATGAGCAAAACCAACAGGCACCCACAGGCAATACGTTGTGCAGTTTTGGAAACCACACCAGGAATAATATCTGTGTATTGGTTAGTTTTTTCTGATATTCCTGTATGATGACGTCTGATAATGGCCTTAGCCAATCCAGTTACCATAATGAGTGGAAATTTCTAATGGGTTCTAAACCATGATTTTGCAACATGCAGCACTCCTGCCTGCTCCTGGTTCTTTCACAGTGTTTCTGAGATAGAACTGGTCTCTCACAACCAGACTTGCAGCTGTGCTGGTTGTCATTCCAAGATAGTGCATAGCCTCACTACTCTATTCTTGCACTGAGGAGCGAAGTAAAGCTCTACCGCGACCATTTCAGGAGTATGGGGTCTTTGCTGATCCTTTTAATTGGGGCTCCCACTTTTCACTCTCCCTTTTCATGTAAATTCCAATAAGATGAGCTCTTTCGTCCCCAAGCTCATCTGCTCATATTCCAAAATGGTAGCCACTAAATCTGCGAGCCAGTGGAATGGGCCCAAATACTGTCTCTTCACACACAGGGCGTCTGTGGCCTGATTTTTTTTTTCTTTTTTCTGTAATTCTCTCTTCAGATGTGCCTCTTCTGTTATTCAGCCCTTCTATAGAGTTCTTTCTTTCAACAGTTATATATTTTTATTTCTAAGATCTCTAATTGATTCTTTTCCATAACCACTGTTCTTATTTCATACTAGTTTGTCTTGGTTTCGTGGCTGTAAAACCCTCCCTTTTCTCCCTGAGAATATATATTATGTACTTAAAGTCCTGATTGGGTTGCGTTCCTAACGCTGTTTCCTCAGACATACATTCCATTCTTGACATTGTTTTCTCTCTTTCATAATGTTGCTTTCCCTCAGATGAGCATTGTTTCTTGCTTGTGTGTTTGCTTTCGAAATTGGAATCCCTCTTTGGTCTGTTTTCTGTATGTGTTTGTACAGATTGTTGGGAAGTGGGCAATAGCTACTTCTGGGACATCCAGCTTTCAGGAAGGGGATGGGACGAGTCGATGTGCCATCAGCCAAGCCCCTCAATAGCTGATCTTAGGAGTTTGGGTTATACCTGGATTTCCCAGTGTTCCCTAGCCCCTGGGGGCTCTGGCCTACTCTTTTGTTCCAGGAAACAACTCTTATTGTTCTTGTACTAGCAGGGAGAGTGGGAGGTGAGGAGAGAGGGCGGGCTCTATGGCTGCCCGCTCCAGAACATCTACCTGCCTTCCTGTCAGAACCACATGCTGCTGCTGGCCTCCACCACCGCTTCGCCCCATGCTTCTCTCCCATGCTTTCTCTCCACGACTGAGGCCTCTGGCTTCAGCTTCCCAGCTGTTTTCCCTTTGGCATGCTTCACTATTTCAGGTTCCACATGATGCTCCATCTTATTTTTGAGCGTGACTCTTTGGGAACTATCCACTCTGTCATTTCTATGGAATTGGTACAGGAGAGGAACTCTAGCCCAGGGAAACGGGACTGGGGGAAGGGCACAGATTTAGATGGCGGGTACAGCGTCGTCAGGTGTCAGGGCCTATGGTGCAATTGGGGGCTCCTTCTCTCGTGAGTGCTGTTGAGGTTGCCTCAGCAATTCTCCAGCCGGGGTTCCCCCACTTACCACTCTTGACCACCAGCCCCTCTTGATCCTCCCCTCTGCTCAGAGCTCCCCCAGGAGACTAGGGACTTGCAACTTGCTTCAGTGCAACACACACACACCCCCATGCTGGGGCCACTCCAGCCAGTTTGGGTCTTTAGATTTTTTTCAGGAAGGTAGTCACTCAGCTTTCCACATATCTCTAAAAGTACAGTAAATATATATCACGTTCTTAAAGCCCCTTCCTTGGCTTCAAGTAGGAAAAGTACCCCTTTACCTCCCTCATGGGAGGGGTGGGAAAAGGGAGCGCCCAGTCCACTGACAATTCTCCAAGGGAATCTTCCTCTATGATCTCTTCACGGTTAATCTTCAACTTCTTCTTTTTACCCTTGAGGTAGGTGATGAGCTAACAATTGAAAAATGAGTTTCACAGCTTTCAGCAGGACTTGCTGTAGCAAACTGACAACTATTGTAATGCACTCAGCTTTGAGACATCAGCCAAAACCAAGGTTGGAAGGGTCCCATTTGAATATCCTATTACTTAAGAGTCCATAATTCTACATTTCTTCTGAACATATTTAATGAGCTATATATTCATTGACTCTTTTTTATTTGTTTGTTTGTTTTTCAGGGAGCAAGAGGGCCTAATGGCTCAGTTGGTGAAAAGGTAAAAAAATAAATTAAAAAAAAACCCTTTTTCTTCCTTCCTCCCCTTCCTTTGCATTTACTATAATTGGACTGCTGAGCCGCGGTATTGAATGTCATGGAGCAGAGAAAAACACATCTCAAAGGAACTGCTCAGGGAAGGCAGAACAGCTGGAGGTAGAGGGGAGTGAATAACCTGTGATGTTATTCTCCTTCCTCACCCCGCCACACAAATGCACTCAAGTGAGTGCTTTAGCTTATCTCCAAGTGCAATGTCAATTAGCCAGGCAGCTGTTTCTGGACCATTAAGCAGTACCGATCAGAAAATTCATTAATCTAAATAAGCTCCAAGAATGATTTTCTGACTCAGGGCTGTGTGTCATTCCTTCCGTGAGTGAACCCAGGTCTGAGTAGTCAGCCTGTTCTCTTCCCTACAGGGTGACCCCGGCAACAGAGGCTCACCAGGACCCCCAGGGAAAAATGGACAAATTGGTATTCCTGGGATCATGGGACCCCCAGGGCCTCCCGGGCCCCCTGGGCCCCCAGGCCCTGGATGCGCAACGGAACTTGGATTTGAGGTACTTTTCGCTCTTTCTATGGTTCGAGAATAATGTGCCTTAAGGACTCTGGAAAGACCAGCAAACTGACCCCTGGTCCGAGGGCAGGGGCTGTGCCAATTCCCACCAAGCCCCAGCTCCCGAAACCACACCTGGTGCAGGTAGGTTCTCAGGAATTGGATCTGAAATGTTCATTCTTCTTCCTTACCCAGGATACTGAAGGCTCTGGAAGCATCAGGCTACTGCATGAACCCAGAGTCTCTGGACCAATGACTTCGATTGTAGGTTTACTTTTGAAACCTTCGTTTTATGGGGTACCATCCTGACTGTGCTCCTTTTAATAATTCACCTCCTCTGTGCCCCCAGCTCCAAGCTGTGCAATGGGGAGACTAGGTGCTCTTTATAGTGTGTTTCTCTGAGGAGCAGCACAGAAATTTTGCACCAAACATCATGTGGAAAAACTAGAAAATTACTTTTCTCTCTCTGTCTCCTGCCAGTCCCTAGCACCTGCCATCTCTGCTTCATTGCCTTCTTGCTGCCCCCATTCAATACTGAAACTCGGACTCTTTTCAAAACCCCATGCTCCTGGCAGGTGCCCCTCCCTGCTGCACCTAGCCAGGAAGGTGGGAGGTGTTATCCATCTTCTGCTATGATACTTGCTCGCAAGAGGACCAACCTCCAGGATCTCATTAGCTTTGTCAAGTGGGACCTGAGCTGAGTAGTCAGCCCGGGAGGAGCAGAGCCTGGCAGACAGGAGCAGCACAGCCCGCTCCATGACTGACTAAACACCTTCCCCATCCCTCCCCCACCACCGAGGCAGAGTGCTCTGAGATTCAGGGTCCAGGGACGTTCACCCTGTTCTGGCAGAGGGTCTCTGGTCTTCTTGTTCTCTGTGGGGTGTTCCTTCTGACTTTGCAAGGGAAATTTGCCCCTCATATTTTGCTCCTATCGTCGGGACAAAATCCATGTGAGAGCGTATGGAGAGATGGTAAGATCCAACGATAGATAGGGAGTGAGCAAAGTGAACACAAGAAAACTGAAGGCTATTTATTTGTTTCTTTGTTTTGCCAGGGTCCCAAAGGAGAAAAAGGAGACCTGGGACCCAAGGTGAGGTCACAGAACTGAGGTGGGTTAGGTGGACTGTCCAGCCTGGTTCTGGGAGCATTGTCCCTGTACAATGAATTGTTTTTCTGCTCTCACTGCTGTATCCAGGGTGAAAGAGGGATAGATGGAACCAGCGTTGTGGGACCCCCTGGGCCCAGGGGGCCCCCAGGCCGCATCGAGGTCTTGTCTAGTGTGAGTATCATCCAGGTCAGAACGTGGCTATGTATTTCCTGCCTTTGCTAAAGGGGAGAGAAGATGCTCCACAACTTCAGGGCCTTCGGGGCTGCTGGGTAAGCAGGGGGCACACAACCGGCATCTGGCGTTGGAGTTGCCACCTGCCAGCATGCTGCACCTGTCTGTTTCTACCCCAGTACCACTATTCTCTCACATGGTGCTTCCAGAACACTCTCTTCTGGTTGGCAGCATTTGCAGCCAGGAGAATGGCTGTAACAGAGCTAGAACAGAGGCAAAGGAACATAAATGGGGACGCAAGGGAGAAAAGGCAGTGTGGGATATGAGAAATCAAGGAAGACTTTCTGGAGGAAGAGTCTTTGAGCAGGGATTTGAAAGCTGAGATGGATTTTATCAGGTAACCGTGGAGAACAGGACTTCCAGAATCCAGGTGGCAGGGACACTTTGAGCCAAAGCACAGAGTAGAAAATCTGTTCTGAGCTGATGGGCATGCGTACGGGTGGAGAGTGATGGAAGTGTGTAGAGAAGAGTGGGATGTGGGCTGGGACCTGATCATGGTCCACTTAATATTAAGACATCACATGTGTGAAAAATAGTTGTCCTTCTGAGAGAAATAATGTCATATGATAGACAACAGAAAGGTAAAAAGTCCCAAATAACTAGAAAAAAGGTAACTAGAGTAAAAAAAAAAAAAAAATGTGTGTGTGTGTGTGTGTCTATACATTTAAAATTTTAAATCATGTATTATGTAATCTTAAGACTGGTTGAAAGAGCAAAGCAATAAGGCAGCTCTGAGCTGCTTTCTGAGCAGTGGGAGGGGTGGGTGTGTTGGCAGTAGGTTAGGGTGTAATCAGTATCTGTCCAGGTACTGTCATGCTGGGTGACTTCAGTTCACTGCTGGGAACATGGTAGAACATGTGCCACCCTCTGTCTCATTGTCTGATTTTTCTCTTTTCAGTCGTTGATCAACATCACTCATGGAATCATGAATCTCTCGGACATTCCTGAGCTCATCGGGCCTCCGGTGTGTATCCACAGCTCCCCTAGAGTGAGATCCCTCCCCAGACGCCCCTGTTGGGTTGGTTTGGAATTCTTTTAGCTGCTGAAGCATGGAGCTAGAATACATCAAAGTAGAGTGGAAAGAGAACTTTGCATTTCTGAGATGTTGCTATCACATTAATTTGACCATGCAGGGAGTTTTGTCCAATAATTGGAAGCTTCCAGTCCCATGCATCAGAAATATGTATAATGGAAATCAGAGAAGCATAAGTAACACACGGATTGACATCTGTGCAACACTTTTGGCTTGCTTTTATTTTTCACTTTAAAAAAAAAAAAAAAGCTTTTATTTATTTAAGTGTGTTTTTCCAGGACCCATTAGTTCCAACTCAAGTAGTTGTTTCAATCTAGTTGTGGAGGGCACAACTCTGTAGCCCATGTGGGGATCAGACCGGCAAGCTTGTTGTTAAGAGCTCTGCATTCTAACCAACTGAGCTAACCGGCAACCCCTTGGCTTGCTTTTATTGACATGATCTCATTTCACAGAACGGGAAGAGCCTAGAGAGACCTGTCCTTGTACTAATGGGGAAACTGGCACATGAGGAGGGGAAATGACTTGCTTTAGTCTTTCTAGCCCCATGTTAGACATCAGGAACATGTGAAGAAGCGATATCATTTCTACAAGCCCACAGAGTCAGTTCTTGGCACAACAGGACCTAAGAGGAAGGAAGCTTTCTTAGCTTGTGCAATAAATCCCCGTTGCATCTTCCAGCATCTGCTGGTGACAGTTGGGGAGAAAGGAAGACCTCTGGCCTTAGTAGCCTTGGTGATCCAGCCCCGTCTCTGCTACACACCACTCTGAACCTCTGGTCCTCTTTTCTGATAACTCCTCACCAGCCTTTGGGGCAGCTTATAAGAGGCAATGATTGTGAAACTGCTTTGCAAACTGGCTCTCTCTGTAAGCTGACCTGGAGATTGAGGCTTATACTTTCACAGCTGCTCAGTCCCGATGTCTGCTGGAGCTACCCACTCCTGCAGGCCCCACTGAGGTTGGCCGGGACCCTCACCAGCCACTTCTGGGGAAAATTCAGTGCCCTTCCCAAGGCTTCCGCAAATATCTGGGAGGTTCCTCTAGAACCGGTTTCTCCTTCTGCTGAGTGACCTCGGTTGGGGGGTCATTTTGCTGTCTCTTTGTACCACATCCAGTGGGGCTCCCTTTCCTTGATTTCTAATAAAATCATCCAAAACACCCCAATAATCAAACACTAATGTACACCGGCTAACAAGCAAAAGTCAGTTCACAGAGGATCTTGGTTTTCCCCCAACTATTGGAGGTTTAAGATGTTTGTTTGGTGGGTTGATACTAAAGCAAAACACATAGCCTAAAATCCAAGATTGGGCATCATTGTTCTAACAGTCCCTGGGCCTTGTCTGTCTGCAAGTGACTCCACCCCTAGAATCCTCCTTCCTCCCCAATGCCTGCCCTCCTCTTCGGCAAATCCAGGCCCGCTAGTCACCTTCATCCCTAATGGAGGACCAAGATTGTCCTAGTCAGAGGTAGTTCCCTCCGTGGGAGAACGCAAGTCCAACCAGCACCCGTATGCTTTTCCACCCCTCTATGTATACAGTATATTAAGAAACGTGTTTCCATCCGGTTGTCTCTCTCTGTGTGTATATTCTGCCAAACTCATGTGCCTTTCAGAGGTATGTGGGTGTCTGGGCTGGCAGGAAGAAGAGTCCTGGCCCATGTCGGGGGAACCACAAACTCTCTATGTCCCAGGGCCTTTAAAATGGCTGGTCCTTTAAAACTCATGCTCCTTCTGAGGGAAAAGAACAGAGTCTCACCAATGTGCCCCCTCTCCCATCCCCAAATACCTCAGCACACCCTTTGGCCCCATTCCTCAGAATTTAGGAACTTGTTTTCTGAGAGCATTTGTCAAGGTCAAGTGCTGTATTCGTTGGCCCCAGCGGTTTCAGTGGCTGAGTGATTTCACAGAGGAGAAAGCTTCCACTTACAGTGCAGAGAGTTGTGGTTCTGGGGAGCGGGGACTCTGGCTGCCTGTGCACAGTTTCTGGCTCTGTTACTCACCAGCGGTGTGACTCTGCAGGGTTCTTTCCCCTCCTGGGTCTCAGCACCCTCTTCTGCAAAATGGACCTGTGGGAACATGCTTAAGCCTTTGGAAGGTGCTGGGAGGGAGTGGGCCCTGAAGTTACAACATTCCTGCTGCCTGTGGAAATGCTACTCCTTAACCACCTGTTTTGTCTCTGTTATGTCACAGGGCCCAGAGGGCACGCCTGGGCTGCCAGGGTTTCCAGTAAGTACCACAGTGGCCATCTTGCCTCTGCGCACTATGGCGTTGCTCATTCTGTTCCTTCCACCTGGGATGCCAGTCTCCTTCGACTGCACGACCAAACTCTAGCACCGTCTTGTTCGTGTAACCTTTCCTCATTACTCCCCCACCTTTAGGGATCCTTCCCTCTGTCCATGGGGCTTTATTTTCACCTCTGCTATGGTTTTTCTCTGCCTTGAATAACAGCTATTCGTGCCCTTGTCTTTTTTCCTCGACTGCACTGTGACCAGCTTGTGGAAGGTTGGCTCTTACTCATCTCTCTCTATCCCAGAGCCAGCCACTGATTGGCTTCCTATGAATGTCAGTGGATCGGTCAAGCATTTCAAGTAGATACAGTCCAAGTAGATAATATTCGTAAAGAAAGAAGATGGTGGTGACCGTGGCTGGGGGAGGGGAATCATAGACTAGAAGACCAATAATTAATAATAGTCTGTGTGCACCATACCATGGGGTTTCCACCATGGAAGGCGAACATGCATTTCTGTGTAGAAAGTGCTCTAATGGGTAACTCACGCTTTAGCCCACAAGACCAGACAGGGACTTGTGAAAAGGAAAATAGCAATAGTGCCTTTTGGGAGCAGACATCTGGTTATATGAGTCATTGTCACAGATGTTAAGTGTCTGTTGGAGTTGAGAAGAGCTCACCTCTGACTGGGTGTGCAGAATTTGGCTCTGCAGAGGGGTGGATGGGTATTCCTGCAGGGGGAATGGCATGAACAGAAGTTCAGAGGCAATGGAGAGTGCAGAGAGGGTGAGGGAAAAGGCTCACCCCTGGTGGTGTGGCGGGGAGTGAAAGACGAGGTGCTGCGGCTGGCTGGGATGGCTTTGGGTATCAGGCTGGGATGTTTGGATCCCATCCATTAGGTAGTGGGGAGCCAGAGCAGGGGCGGGCAGCATGGAAAGTGAATGGTGGGTGGACACGCGCTGCAGGAGGACCTGGAAGACCCATGGGGAGGCAGAGACAGCAGGGCCAGGCTGTTTCCGTAATGCCCATTGGAGGAAACCAAAGTTCAAAGACACACGGGACCTTCTAACACTCAGTGCTGTCTTCTTTCCCCCAGACCACAATTTCTAGACCCCTTAAAATCGGGAACATATCATGACTACTTGTGACTTCCACCTACCAGGGGAATGGCACTCTCTGTTTTCCTACTTTTTGAAACAACTATGTCCGTTTGGTTAAAGCACTTTTGTCTTAACAAGTAATAAAATACCCTCCAATGATTCCTTCTAGGGCCCGAAAGGACCAAAAGGAGACACTGGCGTGCCTGGATTTCCCGGACTAAAAGGAGAACAGGTAAGAGCGGCCCAGGTATCTGGATGGGGTCATGCTCCAGAATATACTAATGTCCCAAATTGGCTGAAAGTAGCTGTTAACTTTTTTCTAAATTTGAGATATAATTCATATACCATAAAATCCACCCTTTTAAATTGTAAAAGTCATTGATTTTTAGTATGTTCACAAGGTCATACAACCATCACCACTGCCTAATTCCAGAACGTTTTCATCTTCCCAAAAGAAATTCTGCATCTATTAGCAGTTACTCTTCAGCTGTTATCTTTTATAATCTCAAGGTTCTTCCAGGGTGAAGGTGGGTTGTGGGTGGAGAAATTGAGTTTCATCATAGTTTTGAAAAAGAACTCAACCTGCACTCCCCTGAACGCTGTAATCACACGTGCTGTGCTTTGTCTAACTTCCCACTGGGCCCCCTCACGGGAGCATGTCCTCCCTAAGAACAGACCTCAACCAGTTCCTTTTTCATAGCTCCAGTTCTTAGCACAGGGTGTGGTACACAAATGGCACTCACAAGATTTGTTGGGTCAAAGAATGTATAATTAATGGCAGTTTGGGTCCAGAATCTCTGGAATAAATATGTAGTATGCAGAGCATGTACTGGGAACTCCCAGGGCACTGAACTAACCTTTGTACCCTCCACATGTGCCCCCTTAGAATTATCTTCCCAGGTGGTGTTTATACATAAGGGAGAGAATCCATAAATAGATTACAGAGAGTCCGGATTGGGTGCATTCGGTCATCCATCCATTTATGGACTCATCGTCTCATATCCATTCCCTCAGGTATGCCGGGTGGATTCCTGTACTAGACACTAGGTACATAGATACAAGATAAGAGGAACAGACACACAAAGAGCCAACAGAGAGCATTGTCATTGCTGTTATGGAGGGTGCCAAGCCAGTGGGAGCAACCCCTGAGCCTGCCTTGGGGAGTCAAGGAGAGTGGAGTGTCTCTAAGAGGAGGGAGCCTTAGGGAGTGTTAAGCTTCTCACTTCCCTCCATCCATCCCCCCCACCATCCCACACTAGCCCCAAGGACAAGAGAGGCTCCAGTGTCTGTTCAACCACAGTTCCAAGGGGTGGAGGGTTCAATGTGCTGGGCAAAGGGCTCTAAGTTTGGTGCCACAAGGGATGATGTCTTGGGATGCCAGGAGCCCATGGAGATGGGGTGGGGCCAGGGCAGCTCTGGCTTGGGAGGGGGCCTGGTCACACAAGAGCGGCTCTTGCATCAAATGCTGTGTCCTATGTGGCAAGGTCAGATGGATCTAGAGGGACCTATGTGCCATCCCCACCCTTAGTCCTTGGCCACCTTGAAAACTGGGATGGGCGCCCAGGCAGCTCTGCTCCAGCCCTTGCAGCAAACGCACTTTCTCTCACTCTGCCTCTAATGCTTTTGTGCTTGCTTCTTGCTGCTGACGTGCTCAGGACTGCTTTTCCTCATCAGCGGAGTGGTAAGATCCTAATATCAGGTGTGGGCTGAGGGGGTCAGAGAGAAGAGGCTGCTCACTCATGTTGACATCATTGCCCTGGCTGCATCCAGCCTGTAGAAGGGAGACTTCAGTGTGATCCAGCCCAGCTCCTCAGGGAGTTGGGGGCCAAAGCCTGGGTGATCTAGAAAGTTCTTCTACCTGGCCTTTTCTCTGCACACATATCTTCTTGGAAGCTTCCTGGGATAGTGGATGGCTCGCTGAGGACAGGATTGGGCGCAGATCCTGTGTCCCTGACACCAGTCTACCCATCTACCCTATTTCCCAACAACTGGGAAATTGCCGGGCAAGTTTGCACAGGAGCCTGAAGTTTGCAGGCAAAGTTCCACATGGAGACACAGGACCCTGTGTTGAGAGAGGCCTCTAGTGTTCATACCTTCATCTCTTTCCCGATTTCAGATGTTTTAACAAGAAAAAGGATTCTCGTTGGGAACAGATCTCAAGTCAAGTTGTTAGGAAAGCAAACCACCAAATATATGACCATAGGAGCCAGCACTTCCCAGAGGGGTGCTGTGCAGCAAGAGGTGGGCTGGTTCCGGGGAGTGAGGAGCCCTGGAGAGCTTGCAGGATGCTGACCTGTGCTTTCCAACAGTATCTCTGATGGCGCATGGAAAGAATAGCCAAGAAACCACTCAGTCACTTAGAAGGTGGTTGCAGGACTCTGGGGAGAGGTCATGACAGAGCAGTGGGGTCTGAGGGGGCAGGATGAAGACAGGAAAAATCATGGTGGTGGGACTGATAGGTCTTGGTGAGCCTCTGGAGGTGGCAAGAAGGAGGCCAACTTCATCAAAAGGTTCTCTGAATTGCAGGGCGAAAAGGGAGAGCCAGGCGCCATCCTGACAGGCGATGTTCCTCTGGAAAGGCTGAGGGGAGTAAAGGTAATTATGTCCCCAGACTCTGAAGGCACCCACCTTTGTTTCTGCAACAAACTGTGTTCCTCTGACTGAGAAGTCTGTATCTCCCTGTTTTAGGGTGAACCTGGAGTGAACGGAGCCCCGGGACCAATGGTAAGTCAGAGCATCTCTCAGCTGGGTCTAGAATGGGGTTTGAAGCATTTATCATACTTTAGCTCAATTATATTGAGTTGTTCCAGTTATGAAAATAAAAAGGATGTGTCACAATGTATGTGTGTGCTAGGGTAGGTGAACTGCAATTAAATAAAAATCCCAGTGGCTTAAGGCAATAGCAGCTTAGGGCTCCCTCTTGTAAAGTCCACTGTGGTTGTTCCTAGGTGAGCATCTCCCCTCCAAGCAGTGACTCGGGGACCCAGGATGTTTGCAACCTGTGACTCTGCCATCTTGTGGATTCAGGGCCCCACTTTCATCTTCAGCTGTCAGGCCAAAGTTGGGGAGGGGGAAGAGACCATAGAAAATGATGAACATCATTTCTAGCACATTCTCAGCCAGAACTCAAATGCCTTGGTGAGTGGGAGACTCAAAAATCTGGTTTATCTGTGTGTCTAGGAAGAAGAGGCGAACCAGACAGTGGTGAGCACTCACGGTTATACCACGGGTCTTGCCAGCTAAAGATTGCCACTGCCAGGGAACCCCTCAAAAGAACCCCAGAAAGTCCCTTTGGGCATTTTGGTTTCTGGTTGTGGAGACACTGCTCATTTGCTGTGAGGCCTTGAGCAAGTCCTCTTCTCTGTCTAGGCTTTCGTTTTCCCACCTGTAAGTGAGGGTATTGAGTTAGTACTAGACGACACGGTAGTGCCCTTCTTGCCTTCTCTATGAATCTGTAACCTATTTGAGCTGCTGAATAGGTTTGAAGCCACCAGTGCTCCCTAGAATGAACCCTATACTTCCCCATCGTATATTTCTCCCCAAAGAACTAAGGAAATTCAGTTGTAGGACATCTACTGTGGATCAGACACTGTACTGATCCTTCACACCCTCTCATTTCACCCTCACCGCCCTAAGAGATGAATATCAGAAGCCCCATTTTATAGACTGGGAAACCAAGGTCAAAGAGGTTAAGTAACTTGCCCACTGTCACACAGCTTGTAAGTGGCACAACGGGGATTTGACCCACCCTGTGAGACTCTGCATCCAGGTTTTCCCCACTATTTCCCACTGCCTCCAATAAACACCTTCATTCTTCTGAAACATTTTGGGCTGGAGAATTGCAGATGGGCTTTGTTTACTTACAGCAGGATTTCAGGCCTGGGGCGAAAGGACCTCACATTGCTCTAGTAGACACGTCCTTGATGAATGGCCCATGACCTCCAAGATGCATCCTTCACAGGACCTTCTGAGGCCTTTGGTCCCTAAGTCAGGCAGAATGCAGGTCCTGGAACTGGGTAGCTGAGGATTGCGGCAGACTGGGAAAGTCTTGTGTTAACCGTGGTTAACTACTCACTGACATCTAATACCGTGGGGAACGCCAGTATCAGCATGTTGGCCACAGTCTGCCACAGATGGCTATGGCGGCTGTTCCCACTGCAGCCTGGTCACAGCTTGCCAAGCAGACCGTAGGGAGGCACCTTCTTCTAGTTGCACAAAGGTGCCATATGGGCCAGCTCTGGCCCTTGTGATGAGTGTAGCTTTTAATTCCTTTACCAATTCACTAGAGCCTTGTTACTCCTGGCCCGTGGGTCAGCAGCATCAGCGTTAGATGGGAGCTTGTTAGAAGGCAGAGCCTTGGCCCCACCCCGGACCTACCAGATCTGCATTTTGACAGGATCCCAGGTGACACCTGTGCACGTTGTTTAGGAAGCTCTGCATTAGAACATAGCACCAAAAGCCCGCTGTCGGGTTAACTCCTTCTGTCCTTGCTATTCTTTCCCTAAAAGTAATGTGGGCTGGGTACTTTACACACCGAGCCTGTTTCAATTCAGTCTGTATTTGCCCTTTTTCAGGGCATGGCTGTCTATATTAATGGCAGCAAGAAGGGACTTGGAGGGCCCCAGGCTTAAGCCAGTCGTTCCCCTGGGAGACAGGGCAGACCGGCCGCCGGAGTGGGAAGGTGTAGTCTGGAGGTAGAGCTTGCTCTGGGAAGAGGTAGTGCACTGTATGCATCCTGGATGCCAGAGGCGTAGGGTTCCTGCAGGACATTGGAACAGGGCAGTGGCTCTGGAAGCATGAGGACATAGAAACCAGCCATGCAATAGGGTCCAGGGGTCAGGGACCCATCTGGAGAACTGGGATGCCAGACCAAGACTCTTGTCCTTAGGGACAGGTAGGAGCAAGGCAGAAACCAAATCTTGTAATCAGTCTGGGCTGGCATGACAGGTGAGGCAGAACTGCAGTATTCCAATGGGGGACACGGAGACCCCTGGGACATAAGACCTAGGGGAAAGGTCCACATTCTAAGCTGGTCCGGCATCCAGCTACCTGGGTTCCGTCATTACCCTGACTGACAGAGGGTGGGTGCAGGGTTTGGGATGGAGGAGAGCCTACAGGAAGGGGTGGGGTGGTGAGGGGTTGAGCACGTGGTTCCAGCTGAGCACAGAGAGGCCAAGAAACAAGGAGCCAGGCAGGTGGACACTTCCTACTTGTTCCCTGCCCTCCTTCCTCCTGTCAATGGTTCATTGTTGCCCCTGCCCATGAAAGCAGGTGGGGTGCCCCCGATCTCCCTGGCCCTTGAGTTTCTCTTCTTTTCTGATATGGTATTTGTTTTGCCTCTAGGGGCCCAAAGGACCGCCAGGACACAAAGGAGAATTTGGCTTCCCCGGACGACCTGTAGGTGTCGGTGTTCCTCAGACTGGATGTGAGAAAGGATACGTGGGCCAGGCTGGCCGGTGGGCAGTGGGTTTACTAAGACATCTTCTGTGGGTTTCAGGGTCGCCCAGGACTGAATGGTCTCAAGGGCGCCAAAGGAGACCGAGGGGTCATGATGCCGGTAAGTGCCCCAACCCCTGCCCCAAGCCCACAGCACCCTGGGGACGGAGCCGCAAGGCCAGTGTCCAAACGAGGGATGAGAGAGTGCTGAATCCAGTGAGCAAGGCTTGCAGACAAAATGTTTAGGAATTTTTTTCTTTTTCCTCCACTGCCACTTCAAATATCCCCTAGCCCTGCCCTGTCCTCCAGCTCACTCTCAGGAGGGTTCCTGACACCAAAAGCACCTTAGTGGAGCATAAGCTTCCTCCTCGAGACCCAAGAGCGGGTGGGAGTCAGCGATCTGCATATAGTCAGTAGTTCTGGTTTCAAATCCCAGCTCTTCTACTCTAGGGTAACACCCCATCTTCCTTCTGTCACACAGTCCCAGGGATTTCGCCCACCAGCCAGGGCTCAGTACGTGCGTGTGAGTGCATAGCAGGTAGATCACCTTTGTAGGCGGGGCCTCACAAGATGCAGACACGGAGGGCATCCGCAGGGTCCAGGGTCTGTAATAAGGAAGCCAACACTTATTGAGCACCGACTGTGTCCCTGACACTGTAGAGAGTGCTTTGAAGGACAGTACCTCAGTCTTGGTAATAACTATCCTGAGAGACACGTAGTGGGGTCTTTGTTTCACACATGAGGTAATGGGCCTATTAAAGTTAAGTGACTCACCAAAGGTCACCCAGCTAAGAGGCAAGTGCAGTTCTGAGTCCATTGCTGCTGCTGTTTGCACCACACTCTCTCTGCTTAGTATGCCCAGACATTCAGAAAAGCAATTTTACTGAAGCATTGAAGGGCTGACTCACACTCATCACACCCACTGAAGCTCCTAGGTAAAGCAGACACTGATGCCTTCACTTAGGATGATCAGGGCAGCTTCCAAATTAACTAGACTCCTCACCCCACCACCCACCCCCCAGCCCCAACCCACCCTGCTGCAAGGTCCTGCTTGGGATCCATGTTTAGAGGAGCAAATGTTGCGTGGTATTAAGGCCAGGCTGACCTGGCTTGGAAAGTGACTGCTATCTAGCATTTATTTTTGCATTTCTGAGACACTCTCCCAGGTACCATGCCATGTGAAGGACCCCCACCCCACTTCCCCCTCCGTGCACTAGGGATGAATTGATAGAGAGGGGGTGGACTCAGTACCAGCAGAGCACTGCTCTGGGAGTCAGAATCTGGGTTCCAGTCTTGGTTCTGCCATAAGTTGCTGTGTGGCTTTGAGCAAATTACTTCCCCTCTCTGGGTCTCATTATTTCCATATGTAAACCAGAAATAATACGTGCTTCTCTGCTGTGTCACCCATGGGTCCTTGTGAAGACGCAATGAGTTCACGGGTTTAGATGTGCTCTGTAGAAGGGACTGGCCTCCTGTGGGAGAAGTTAGTCGGCTTTATGGGAAACCCCTTTCCTTGTGTCCCCCAAACCTGGGGACAGTATCCTGCACCTACCTCTGCACCCACAACAACCTGAATTCAGGAATGGCTGTTCTTTTCTCCCTTCAGGGCCCACCTGGCTTGCCTGGTCCTCCAGGCCCCCCTGGACCACCTGGAGCTGTGGTTAACATCAAAGGAGTAAGTTAGGGGTGGGGTGGGGGGAGAGACTTTCATTATAGATCAGGAAGTGGGCACCTGACTGGCCTAAACTAGAGTCAGGTGTCCTCCTGGCCTCACTTCTCTTGTTCTCACTTCCCACAGGCTGTCTTTCCAATACCAGCCCGACCACACTGCAAAACACCAGTAAGTAGCATATAGTCACTGCCATAAAGAGTGGGTTTGGCATAGAAAGCAACTCAGAGAAGACAAGCGGTCTTTGCCTTGAGCCCCTTCTGATGTCCTCTTAGATATCTTCTATCACCTACATATAGACCCTTACGTTACTAGAAGCTTCTAGATAACAGACTGTGGCAATGAAATATACTGGATCTTTTAAGAGTGCACACGCTCACAGTGTTTCTTTTAATTCAGTCAAAAAAGCAGTGTCTTTTGTTCTTGTAAGCATATTAGCTTCATGCTTGGAGCAGTATAATAAAGGAAAATAAACTCCTTGAAAATATAGATGGGGGGGGGAAAAGCAATTCTAACCAGTGCTCTTTGCATTGGGAACTTTGGGCTAAAAATCTGTAACTGACTGTATGCTCTCCTTTCCCAATTGTCATATTACTGCCCAGCACACAACCCTAAGAGGCAGTATTTTCTCTCCGTCTTTATAATGAGGCAGCAAACTGTGACTCAGACAAGCTCCCTGACTTGTCCAAGGTCACGGGACTGACTGAGCTGGGACCGTCACTCCGGTCCCCTGACCGCCAGTCAGCAGGTACTGGCACTGTGACTCCCAGGTGTCAGGCATGTGGCTGGTCGCCCAGCTGGGCAGTGGCACTGCCTCTGAGATCTCAGTGTTAGGAGTGTCCTGTTTCTGTGGGGAACCCCAGGGGGGTGGGCCTCTCCCTGTGCACAGACATTCGTCACAGCCCTGTGCACTGTCATCCTTTCGTTCATTCAACAAATACCGACTGCCCAGTATTCCATTAGGCCTTGGGGACACGGGTGAACTAGATAAGCATGCCCTCTGTTCTTAAGAGCTCGCAAATGACCATTTAGAAAGATGTGGGTTCATAATTGAATGCCTGTTGGGGGTAGTGATGAGGCTAGGGTCGGTCGGAGGCGCTAAAATGACTGTTTGGCTGAGTGTTCGCCTCATCATCGGTCCACATCTAAACTTTGAGGCATCTAAGTCTGCTGGCCAGAGCTGTCGAACTCTGGCCTGGAAGGCAGAACACAGGACCCACTTTTGTCAGGTGACCAAGAGGCCTGCTGGCTCCCAGATCTATGTGACGACAACAGCATCCAGGTCATGTTTGGGCTGATGGCCTGAAGGGAAACAAAAGATCAGTGCTGGAGGGACCCTCTGGAGAGATGACTGGCTGCACCCCACCTCCTGTCATATAGAAGGGGAGACTGCACCCCAGAGAGGCAAAGGGCCCCTCCGGGTCCTACCATGAGTTAGTGCCCAAAGGGGCACAGAAAACATGATTGTAGGCTTCACATAGACCAACCACGAGACAATGCTCAACACACTTGAGAGTATTGTGAGAAATACTACTGCAGTCACCATGACCTAGGACCCTTCACAGGAACCATGGCCTTGGGGGTCACGAGCTTACTTAAAAGAAGCCAAAGATGAGCTCACAGCATTTCTGGTGAGTTTTGTATTTCATGATGCTAGACATCCTGGAGGCTGGGTCATGGACCAGCTCTCAAAATGGACACTTGAAAAAGAAATGCTGCCTTCCACATCCAGCGTATCACAAGCCCCTTTGAATCTCAGCTCCTTTCTAAGCATCACAAGTTACAGCTCACTGCTGGAGTCGAGGAACTTTATCAGCCAAGCTGCAAGATACCAGTTTGGCACTGCTGCCTTCATCTTGCCTAGAAATGTTTTTCCTGGATGATTCCCATCCCTTCCCCTATCTTTTCTCGGTGACCCCTGAGCAGCTTGTGACCCTCCATCCAAAAGCATAGGGGAATCCTGGCGCCACATATCAACTAGGAAGAAGGTGAAGGTGGACTGTTAAAAGAAGGGCTGCAGCTGGCTCTGTTTTGATAGGTAAAGAAATGCAGGAATCTGGGAGCGAACTAGGAAGGAATGTTATCTAGAACAGCTCGGACTCCAGACCCCTGGCACTTAATGGGGAATCCAGAATAGCCCTCCCAACCTGATGCTATCTGCCCTTTATTACTTACCATGACCATCAGCTCCTGTTCATAATGCTCACCGTTGATTATGCAAAGCTAATGGCAGCTCAGCTTCCTGGCGGGGTACATCACTCACTCAGATGCTTCACCTCTCACATGAATCAATCTTAATAAGAAAGGAGGCTACGAATGCTCTTGGCTGACCAAACCATCACTGCTGTGTCTTGTTGTCTTAAAGCTTTGGGCTTCCCCTCTGTATGTGTTCACCCCAGCCCAGCTACCTGGGATGCCTGTGTATTGAGGGCTGCTGTGGAGCTCAGGGCTTTGGGGCGCTCCAGAGCCAAAGGAAAGCCTGACTGTGACCTTGATCCTCCCGCCACATGCCCCCAGGACAGGGGACAGTGGCTAACTGCGCATGCAAACACCAGGACAGGATTTGCAGTGTATGACCGTGCCTTTCTGTCTCGCCAGGTTGGTACCACTCATCCTGGGAATTCGGAACTCATCACCTTTCATGGTACACCCTCCCTTCTTCACCTTGTGTTTCTCTGGGACATTTCCAAACCCTCGTATCTTTGTGGACGGTGGTTTCTATTTGCCCAGTGCATAGCCTGGGTGGCCAGGAAGACCGGGCTGTATGTGATGGGAGCGGTGGCTGAGCCAAGGCTGTAGGACTGGGCACCGCTGTTAGGTTTTGTCTCCCATCTGTCTATTCTGCACATCTCGCTGACCCTCCCAGTTAGCAGGAAGCATTCCATTGGCCCATTTGTTCATCAGTTTGTTTATAAATATCCAGTGATACCTGCTCCTTGCGTGATGCTGTCCCACGCATTGGGCTGAGACAGACGAATCCTCTGCCGTTCCTGCCACCTAGGTCGGTCCTTAGACTCTGATAGGTGAAACTATCTTAAAAATCACTAGGTTGCAATATACCCCACCTCTAGGCTTGAGAGCATCAATGGGTTGATCTCACATCTCTTGGGAACCAGGAATTCAAAGATCTAGCGTCCTCTGCTTATCAAGATGGGGAAAGGGGATCACTTCTCTTTCTAAGTGCTGGACTCCCAGAAGGCTCCCTCTATTCCCCTCTCCCTTATAAAGATTTGGGGGAGAAAGGGATGACTGCGATGCCAGTTCTGCAGAAAGCGTGCTTTTCACAACTCCTGTGGGGAGTGGGATGCTGCCCATTGGCATTCTTCCAACTCTGTCAGTGGTGTATTGCACCTTCGTTGTCCTCGGAGCACCCCTGGGAGAACCTCTCCTCCCCTTACACCACCATGCTGCCATGCTACACAGGCATAGATGATGCATGGCTGGTATCTTAATGATGGCACTTATTCCATCCTGCCTCCCATTACCCTCCCTGTGTCTATCTCCCCAAGGACACTGAGTTTTCAAGGTCAGGAGCATGCTACACCTACCTCTGTCTTCCTCATCATTTACCAAAGGATTTTATACCTTCAATAAGCTTTTGTTTGTTGAGTGCACTTTGCTAAAGGGGCTCCATTTGAAAAACTTGTCTCAAAAAGGTTTGCTATAGAACAAAGGCGATTTTCCACTTTTTAAACAAATGTGTGTGTGTTTGGTGGCAGGTGTTAAAGGAGAAAAAGGATCCTGGGGTCTTCCCGGCTCAAAAGGAGAAAAAGGCGACCAAGGGGCCCAGGGACCACCAGGTATTCCAACTCTTATGTTAGATCTTGCCTTTGATTTCTGTTCCTGAGAAAGCCAGCTGAGGCAGAAAGTTAAGATAAATTACATAACCACCCTGGCCACAAGCTCCACAGAGTTCTAGAGAGACCCAGTCATGGATGATACATGTCCAAGATGGAACATTGTCAACACAGACCAGAAGTTCTGATTATTTTTGCTTCATATGCAAAATGAGGCCTAAAGAGGCCAGGGATATGCCCAGGATTCCGCGGTGTCTAGGATGGGGGGCCCGGACCAAGAATAAGATTTCAGCCTCCAAGCCGGGTACCCACTTTGTTAGCGAAACCAATGTGGGGTCACTTCCACTAGGAAATAATCATGGCTGCTAACTTGGAGGCTTTTACTTTTAAATCTGTGAGATTACGATTGTGAATTTTACAAAACATTTCTTTTTCAGGCCCTCCAGTGGATCCAACTTACCTGAGACATTTTCTGAACAGCTTGAAGGTGAGTATTTCTCTACTAAAATTGGGCCTATGTGTCCAAGTTCTTGGGCTTATGTCAGACACGGTTCACCCTACTCCTACTAAATGTTTTCTAAATGTTCTCTGCTTCCAGGGGGAGAATGGAGACAGGGGGTTCAAAGGAGAAAAAGGAGACTCCATCGACGACTTCTCTGTGTTTGGGCCTCCAGGCCTGCCAGGAAGTCCAGGCCTGGTCGTGAGTATTGACCCATCCCTGTCATCTTCCTCATTGAGTCACCACTTTCCCTGAAGCCCCCCAATGTGACTAGGCAGTTGGAGAGTCCAGGGTCAGTCACAGCACCACAAGCTGAGGCAGGGCTTGGGTATTGGCCTCTCTTCCCCGTACTTGTTTACTGATGGGGAGCTTGGCTGAAGCCCATAGAGGAAAGGGAGCTGGCCAAGGCCACGTGCTTTCAGATAACTTACAGGTCACTAACTGCGCTGCCTTATTCATGTCGATGGTGGGAAATTCACTCAACACAAAGAGTTATTAATAGTGCACACATCAGATAATGGAGGCAGAATGGAAGGTGGGAGGGATATTTTCAGAATGGCTATTTGATTCTTTTGAAATGTCATCAAAGAGGAAGCTCCTAGATAGGCTTGGTCTTCTTAGGCTGACAAGTTTCTCCAGGCCATAAAAGAGAAAATTGAGTTCTGCCTCTGACCAGATCATTGACTCTCAGGGACCATGAGAAACTCTGGTCCCAGAGCTTGCCGTGAGGATAGACCCAGCAAAGTCGGGAGACCAGGGTTCTACTTTCAGCTCTGCTGCTCGTTTGCATTGAGGCCTTGGGCAAGCCCTATCCTCAGTTGGGGCCTCAGTTTCTTTATCTGTGAACTGCAAGCTACACTAAATGATCTCTAAGGCCCCTTCTGAGTTCAGGGCTCTCTGGGATTCTCTGGAGTGTCATTCAACATAATAACTGGGCTGCTGCTCTTTAGATCACATCTGAGTTGTGCCCAAGATTAAGGACGATGACAATAGTTTGTATTTATTGACTTCCTACAAATGTCCTCATAAAAAGAATAGACAGAACTTCTAGTGGTTAATCGTGCTTTCTCTCTTCTGTTCCTGTGCCCTTGCCTTGACAGGGCCAGAAAGGGGAGACTATCGTTGGGCCTCGGGGACCCCCAGGTGCTCCTGGCCTGCCTGGACCACCTGGCTTTGGAAGACCTGGTTCTCCTGGGCCACCGGGACCCCCAGGGCCACCAGGACCTCCAGCTATCCTGGGAGCAGGTTAGTACTGTGTGTGGCACCCTCATTTATGCTGCCCCTGCTGTTATGCTCAAGGTCACCACGTATGGCTGGCATGTCAGAGCCACACCGTCTGACAGAGGGCTGTTTCCTGGATGGAGCTTTCCTTCCTTTTGTGGTAAAATTGAGATAATTCACATGCCATGAAATTCACCCATTTAAAATGTACAATTCAATGGTCTTTGATATACTCACAAGGTTATTCAGCCATTATTACTCTCTAAGTCCAGAACATTTTCATCACCTCAAAAAGAAGCCCTGTACCAATTAGTACCTTTTCCTCCTCCCCCCAGACTCTGGCAACTAATGATCTACTTTCTGTATCTATGGATTTGCCTGGTCTGGACATTTCGTATAAATGGGTTCATGTATTATTTGGCCTTTTTTATTTGGCTTCTTTCACGTGGTATAATTTTTTCAATGTTCATCATGTTGTAAAGTGTATCAGTATTTCATTCCTTTTTATGGCTGAGTAATATTTCATTGTATGGATCTATACCACATTTTGTTTATCCATTCATCAGTTGATAGACATTTGAGTTTCTGTACTCTTTGGCTTTTATGAATAATGCTGCTATGAGTGTTCATGAATAAGTTTTTGTGTGAATATATATTTTTACGTCTCTTAGGTCTTTAAATAGAGTGGAATTGCTGCATCATACAATGGTTACTCTATGTTTAACTCTTTGAGGAGCCATCAGACTGTTTTCCAAAGTGGTGCAACATTTTGCATTCCCACCAGCAGTGCACAAGAGTTCCAATTTTTCCTCTACACCAACACTTGTTCTTATTATATCTTTTTTATTCTAGCCAATCTAGTGCATATGAAGTGATATCTAATTGTGGGTCTGATTTGCATTTCCCTGAAGACTAATGATGTTGAGTATCTTTTCGTGTGTGGGTGGAAACTTCTTGGCTGTTTTGTCAATGCCTGAGGCCTGAGGGACATGAGGACCAGCATTGATTCTAACTCTCTATGCAAAAATGCCCTCACCTCTTGGTACCTCACTTCCTCAAACGAAAAATGGGTGAAATAGAAGAAAATCTCCATTTACTGAACATTTACCAACTGTCAGGCACTTTCCTGGTCACTGTATTCCATTATTTTATTAAATTCTTACCAAACCCTTCAAGGAAAGTATTAGCATCCCCATTTTCAGATGAGGAAAATGGGACCCAGAGACGTTTAGGGACCATTCCAAGGTCATACAGTTAATAAGCGACACCAACAGTGTTAGAACCCAGATCAGTGTAGCTCTGAAACCTGTGGTCTTTTCACTGTGCCCCTGGTAGAAACTAATACCAGCAGCAGTAATAGCTTGATTGCTGCATCATTTTTTGTTTGGGTTGGCATGAGCCAGGTGTGATGGAAGCACATCTGGGAAGAGACCTGCAGTCTCTGGAGCATCAGGAAGAACTTTCCACAGGAGGTGACTTTGGTGCCAGGGCTTTGACTTAGTCTTGGATCTTTTGACTGCAAGTGACAGAAATGTAACTCACACTAGCTCAAGCACAAGGGAAATGTATTGGATGGGAAGGAGGGGATGAGCAGTCAGTTTGTGGGAGGGGCAGACCTGCAGCAGGACCTCCGGTATAACCAGAATCAGGGATTCGACCTCTGCAAGGATTCTGTGGCCATCTCTTGTCTCAGCTCCTCTCTGCGTGCTAGCTTCATGCTTCTCCACCACAGACCGCATCCTCTGCGTGGTAGGAAGTCGGGTTACTGATAACTTGCAGTTTCTGTCATTAGCTAGAAACCTTGGTCGCCTTTCTTAGTTTTAGTTTGAAAACGTCCTGGGTTGGAGCACGTCCTGGGAAAGGGTTTTGGTTGAACTGTCTTTGTCCAGATGCCCAACCTTGAACCAGCCACCTGTGGCCAGGAGGTAAGAGCACATGAAGATATGGCAGCTCCTTCTAGAACCAAATGGTTATAGAGGTGAAGGGGGAAATCCCAAGAGAAGGTGAGGATACTGGTCCTGCAAAGAAAGAAGGTGCTGGGTTGATAAAACCATAGGTACCTACTCAACCTTGAGGGATGAGCCGGAATTGCAGGAGGTAGGAGGACATTACAGGGTGAGAACAGGATTCAGGGAGAATCTGTGGTGCATAGTCGACCTGCACAAGGGTCCCCAGGACTTCTTGCTCAATAGAACAGGATTGCCCCTCACATAAAGTATGGCAATTCAGAGTTCACAAAACACTCTCAAATCCATTATTCCATTTGATCTTCACAGCAACCTTGGGAGGGAGATGAAATACATACTACTATAAAACTCATTTCATGCATGAAGACACTGAAGCTCAGGGAGGTGAAGAGACTTGCTCAAGGTCACAAATACTAGTATGAGGCATAGCTGGGGTCCAAATCCAAGGCCTCTGGCCCTCTCTGCACTGGACATTCACCATCTGTATGGATTGTCAAGTCCTGTATCGGAACCGCAGACTTAGTTGCAATGACCTAGAAAGTCTGATACAGTAATTTTACTGGGACTTGTAAAAACATCTTTAACTCTGCAAGAGCTTTGCAAATTTGGTGGGGTGGGGGTGGGGGGGCACCAAGGATTAGAGAGGTAGAAGGAGAACAAAAGAATAACTGTAATAGTATTTCTTTATGTGTGCCTAAAGTCAGGGCTGTTTGTTGGGGAACCATAAACTCCTTGAGAATTCAAGGATGTGCCTCAGAGCTGTCATCTCATTAACATTTTATGTGGAATTGTGTGCATGAGCAAGTGCATTTTTCTGGGAAAGAGAGCAATAGCCTTGATTTGACTATTAAGAGCACCGTGACTCTTTAATAACTAAGAACCGCTGGCTAACTGCTATCCACTTTGCAAAGCATGTTCTAATTTGCATTTTCCTGAATTCTCACCACAGCCCTGTGATGAAAAAAAATGCCTGTTTTACATTTCACAGATGAGGAAACGGGTTCAGAGAGCTTGCTGTTTCCTCAAGATCACACGGCTGAGAATTGACAAATCGGGAACTTGAGGTCATGTCTCTTGACTCCATGGCCAAGGTTCCTGTCCCTTCACTGCCTTGCCCTCCTTCTGCAGCCTGTAACCTTCTCTTCCTCTTTCTGAGCCTGCTTCCTCTGTCTAGTAGTTACCTGCTTGCCTCTTGAGTGAAGTAAATTGAATACGTCAGGACTTTTTTGGATGCAAGGGACAGAAAACTCAACTCAGACTGACTTATACAAACAACAGCAACAAGAGGAACTTACTCACTTGTAAAACTGAAAAGTCCTAGGCAGGGCTACACTCAAGAAGCCCAGCTCTTCCCCAAGCCAGTCAATGTGGCTGAGTTCTATGCCGGGCTCACAGCATCCAAGATCCAGATGCAAGTAGTTGTGTTTTGTGGTACTATGATTGAGGTTGTGCACACTCCCCTCGGTGACCAGGTGACACCAGAGGCATTTTCCGAGTGTGTACTTTTCTGTAACTTCTCTTTTTTGCTTTGTCTTAGCTGTAGCCCTTCCAGGCCCACCCGGCCCTCCAGGACAGCCAGGGCTTCCGGGATCCCGAAATCTGGTCAGTATAGTTATCAATGCGTGTTCATCCTTCTGCTTTAGATGGGTTTATATAGTCCTTCAGCTGCATGTTTTTAGGGGCTGGCACACCTTTTATGTTGGCATTGGACCTCTATGACAATAGCATTGGTGCAATTCCACAAACAGAGGGTATTTATTATCTCTTTGGATGACTTATTAAGTAAAAAGATACAGAATATAAAATCATTTATGATGTAAGTTCTGCCCTTGTAATCCTTAATTGACTAAAGTGTAACCAGAACGAATCATATTATGTCAAAAAACGTAAGTACAAGAGTGTAAACAGTATCACACAGCAGGCCCTGTCCTGGTAATTGAGCCTTCTCTATTCTGCCAAAGGATGTCTCTTGTATATTCGTTACCCTGCAGGTCACTGGAGCAGGGTAGGGCACCCGAGGTTATGATGATGCACTGACAGAGGGACAAATACCTCACAAGGATGTCAGGAGTCTTAGGAATGCTCTGTGATCTTTGCTGGGTTTTAGTTGGAAAATTTGGCTGCCAAATGAAAGAACAGACCAGCAGATGATAGAATTTCGATATGTAGTGCCTTTGGGGGATTTCTAAGCCATTTTGAGGCACGCAGTCATTATCTGCAAGGCTAGGTGAAAATTAATTTTTCATAATATTTCTCAGTTAAAATGAAAAGTAAAAGCTCTCTTGGCTGATGTTTCTCTGAGACTTTGTGTTTTTCACACAAAGATTTTTGCGGCTCTTACGTCTGCTCCTGGGATAGGCCAAGATGGCCGTCTAACCTTTGGCAGTTTTCTAGACAGAGAAATTACTGACCCTCATTTGCTATCATGTATTTAATATTGTAACTACCCAGCTAGCCAAAAAAAAGGATTCCAGACCCAAGTAGAATTGTTCATTTGCTTGCATTTCTTATTCCAAATGAAAACAAATTTGAAACTCTTTAAGGAGCAGCATGAGATAACACATTTAGCAACGTCGGGGCTACTGAGCAGCTCACGAACATGGAAGCAGCAAAATCTACTGGTGATTTTGCGAATGCCAGCACCCAAGAAGACAACTCTGAATTCAGTTTTTCAATGTCTTTCTACTCACAGAATATTATCTTCTTGTTTTAATTTATCTGCTATGCTTCAGAGTTGTGTTCCAAAGTAATTCATGCTTTTGTTTGATCAAAAAGAATGTCTCTTGGTTATTGATGAAGTCGTACATCTCTGTCTGGCACAGTAAGCCTTTTCATTGGCTATCAGAGGATGGCTCATAGTGGACTTTACAAAGAGGCCAGTTTTTCAAATGTGCCACCGTTCTCATGGTAACTGCAGTGTTTGGAATTTTAAAATATCTGACAGGTTACAGCCTTTAGCAACATGGATGACATGCTGCAGAAAGCACATCTGGTTATTGAAGGGACGTTCATCTACCTGAGGGACAGCGCTGAGTTTTTCATTCGTGTCAGAGACGGTTGGAAAAAATTACAGGTAATTCTTAAACTTTGTTGAATAAACTGTCTCCAAATAACTTCTAAAAATAATATGCCTGTAAATGCTATTTTTCTGTTTTGAAAAATAGGCAAGCCGTGTCTAGTTGATGTTTCATTTTCAATGTACTGTTTTTCCTTAAAGCTGGGAGCACTGATCCCCATTCCTGCCGACAGCCCTCCACCCCCTGCGCTTTCCAGTAACGTGAGTAGTTTTCCTGGCTACATCGTGCTCCTTCATTCATCAGTAATTACTGAATCCCCCTTGGTATCCAACACCAAGTTCTCCAAACTCTGGACCGCCAGCTCTGCATGGTTCAGTATCTGGTGGAAACCCAGAAATGACCAAGTGCTAACAGAATGTTCTCACAATAGAGTGGAGAGAGAACTGCATCCAGAGGCTAGAGATCTATTCCCATGTCATAACTGAATCCTCTTGGGCAAGGGGCTTCCCCTCTCTTGGCCTCAGTTTATTCATCTGTGAAATCATGGTTGGTGTAAGAAATCTAGAAGAACCCTTTAATATTTGACACTCCGAGACTTCTTTGCCTGATAAGAATATCAGCAACTTACATTGTCCATGTTTTAAGCCTATAACGACCCTCTGAGGCAGGTACTGTCATCCACATTTTGCAGATGAGGATACTGAGATTCTAAAAAGGTGACTTTCTCTATTACGTGAATGAGTTGGCTATAAAAATCTACTTTCTTGGTTCATTGTTCTTTCTAAAAGACAAGAATATCATCTCCTTTGCTGAGGATCATTTTTTTCATTCACGCATGAAACTCTCTGTAGTTAAGAGGGACCCCAAAACAATAACAAACTATTTAAATTATCTTCTCAAGAAACATTGCACTTGCTCCTCAATGTACTTTGAAGAACAGATTGAATGAAATGAAAATATTCAGAACTGTTTGTTTTTCTTTTTTACATAACAGCCATATTCGCTTCAGTCTCCACTGACATCTCTTTCAAGTGCCAATTATGAGAGGCCCACAGTAAGTGAAATTCATGCATTTACTATGCAAATGCTGAATGTGTGTCGACTATGTGGTAGGCCCCATGTTAGGCACACAGTTCCTACCCTCAAGATGTGTATAAACTACTGAGAGGGGCAAACAAAAAATAGGTAATTACAATACAGTGTGGTAATTCATTTGGGTGAGGCATACACAGGGTGCTAGGGCTGTGAGGAAGGTCAAAGACATCTGCCTTCTTTAGATGAGGTGACCTCTAAACTAAGACCTAAAGGACAGTTAAGAGCAAGAAAGAGCCAGGTGGAAAGAAGAGAGTGGGATTTCCAGGCAGTGTGAATATGGAACAGAGGGAGGCAAAGGGAAGTGCTATACATTTCTATAATTGCAAGTATTTCAGTCTGGCTGAAAGAGTAGAGTCCAAGGCAGAAGAGAGAAGTTAGTCTGCAGAGGAAGTTAGTCTACAGATGGGAAGGGTTACTCATCAAGGGACTTCAAGTCAAGCTAAGGACTTTGACCTTTTCTAGTGAACAATGGGGAGCAATGAAGGATCTTATGCAAGAAAAGGGTATATAAGATTGGCATTTCAGAAATTACCTTGGGTACAGTGCACAAATGGATTGGAGGAGACAGGATCAGGGGCTCAAAGACAAGTTAAGTGACTACTATACTATATGAAGTAGATCACAGCAAACATGTAAAAAAAGAGCAGATTGGAGAGAAATGAAGGAGGCAAAAGTGACAAAGGATAATCAATGACATATTTGGTCATTATTGGATATGGGGCAATGAGGATGAGGGAAATCAGGAATGGTGCCCAGTTTTCTGCCTGGGTAACTGAGTAGTGATAGTTTCCTTTCCAGGGATCATTTTGTTGCTGGGATTAGAAACTTACACTCTATTTCTTCATTAGCTGAATGAAGATCTTTTTCAGGAACTTCATGGAACTCAATTACAGGAAGTAGGCAGATGCCATATGTTTGTTAATCTCCATCAAACTGGCTATCACCTTTCATCTGCCCCACCCTAGTGATTCCCTGAGACCACGCCCCACCCAACTTTTGGGCATACCCAAGCTGCTTCCAGTGGCTTTTCCCTATAAATGGCCTGTCTTGACTCATGCTGCGGACTTTCCCAAAATCTCTCAAAGGTTCACAAAACCCAAATAAGCAGCATCTGGCTTTGGCATGTTCTGTACCTCTGGCTGAGCAGCCTTAAGCCCAGCACTAGTGATAGCCTGTCTTGGTTCACAGCTTGGCCTCTCAAGGCACCTCCAAGCACAGTGCAGATAACAGCCATCTCTGTATTGCTTTGTGGCTTATAACAGGAGGCCCCAGCAGGGCACAGACTAAGGCTGAACTTCACCTGTAGCAGGTCCCCTCCCAGGAGGCCTTAGGGCTGGCAGGCCCAGTGGCCAGCTTTGGACTGGACTGGAGCATTACCCAATGACCTCCAAGGACAACACACCCAAAGGGCAGATTAGGCAGGCACAAGAGCCCTGCTAAAGCCAACCTTGCTCTGTAGGGTCAACCCCTGCCCAGAAGCTCCTCCACTGTAGTCATGGCCACTCCTTACAACCAATCAGCCTGATGGTGAAACCCTTCTATTGATGTGCAAACAGCACTCACATCTCAACTACAATGTGAGGGCACACACAGCCCACACAAGGGACACACCTGGAGCACCTGGCTCTGGTGACCAGGGAGACTGCACCACTGGGTCCACAGGACACCTACATAAGGAGACTCTACCAAGACTGGGAGGCATAGCAGCCTTACATAGAAACAAACAGAGGGAGCCAGACAAAATGCAGAGAAAAAGAAACATTCCCAAATGAAAGAACAGAACAGAGCTCCAGAAAAAGAACTAAACAAAATGGAAACAAGCAATCTACCTGATGCAGAGTTCCAAACACTGGTTATAAGGATGTTCAATGATTTCAGGGAGAACTTCAACAAAGAAATAGGAAACATAAAAATGGAAATAGAAAACATAAAAAAGAACCGGTCAGAAATAAAGACTACAATAACTGAAATGAAGAATAGAGGGAATCAACAGAAGAGTAGATGAAGTGTAGGATGGATCTAATCAATGATTTAGAAGATATGGTAGCAAAAAACACAATCAGAACAACAAAAAGAAAAAAGAATCCAAAAAATGAGAGTTTAAGGGGCCTCTGGGACAGCATCAAGCGTACCAACATTCACATCATAGTGGTACCAGAAAAAGAGAGAGAGAGAGCAAGGAATTGAAAACCTATTTGAAGAAGTAATGATGGAAAACTTCCCTAACCTAGCAAAGGAGATAGACATAGAAGCCCAGGAAGTGCAGGGAGTTCCAAACAAGATTAACCAAACAAGACCCACACCAAGACACCTAATAATTTAAATGCAAAAGGTTAAAGGCAAAGTGAGAATCTTAAACGCAGTAAAAGAAAAGCAATTAGTTACCTACAAAGGAGCTCCCATAAGACTATCAGCTGATTTCTCAATAGAAACTGTGCAGGCCAGAAGAAATTGACAGGAAATATTCAAAGTAATGAACAGTAGGGACCTACAACCAAGATTACTCTCTCCAGCAAAGCTATCATTTAGAATCAAAGGGCAGATAAAGAGCTTCCCAGACAAGAAAAAGCTAAAGGAATTTCTCACCCCCAAACCACTATTACAAAGAATGCTAAAGGGATTTCTTTAAGACAAAAATAAAATAAAAATAAAAAATATGAACAATAAAATGGCAATAACTACATATCTATCAAGAATTACTTTAAATGTAAATGGGTTAAATGCTCCAGTCAAAAGATAGGGTGGATGAATGGATAAGAAAACAAGACCCTTACATATGCTGCCTCCAAGAGACTCACTTCAGATCAAAAGACACACACAGACTGAAAGTAAAGGGATGGGGAAAAAATGTTTCATGAAAATGGAAACAAACTGAAAAAAAGCTGTGGTAGCAATACTTTTATCAGACAAAATAGACTTTAAAACAAAGGCTATATAACAAGAGACAAAGAAGGACCCAGTAATCCCACTTTTGGGTATTTATCCAAAGAAACCCAAAATGCTACTTTGAGGGGATGTATGCATCCATATGTTCGTTGCAACATTGTTTACAGTGGCCAAAATGTGGAGGCAGCCTGAGTGTCTGTCAATGGATGAATGGATAAAGTGTATATGGTACATATATACAATGGAATATTGCTTGGCCATGGAAGGGAATGGGTTCCTGCCATTTATGGCAACATGGGTGGACCTGGAGGGTATTGTGCTGATGGAGAATCAAAGAAAGATAGATGCAAAGTGATTTAACTTATATGTGGAATCTAAAGAATGAAATAAACAAACAAAGAAAACAGAAACAAACTCATAGATACAGAGAACATTTTGATGCCAGATGGGAGGGGGTTTGGAATGGGTGAAAAAGGGGAAGGGATTAAGAAGTACTAATTGGTTGTTACACAGTAGTCATTGGGGATGTAGGGTACAGCATAAGGAATATAGTGAATAAGATTGTAATAACTATGTGTAGTGTCAGATGGGTCCTAGATTTATTGGGGTGATGGATGGGAGGGGGTTGAGGGACAGGGTGAAAAAGGTGAAGGCATTAAGAGTACAAATTGGCAGTGACAAAATAGTCATGGAGATGTAAAGGAAGCATAGGGAATATAATCAATTATATGGCAATCACTATGTATAGTACCAGGTGGGTACTAGACTAGTCAGGGGAATCACTTCTTAAATAATATAAACGTCTCACCGCTATGCTGTACACCTGAAATTAATATAAAATAATATTGAATGTCAACTGTAATTGAAAATTTTAAAAAGGGGGAAAAAGGTGAAGGGGAATAAGAGGTTCAAATTTCCAGGTATAAAACAAGTAAGTCATGGGGATGTAATATTCAGCATGGGGAATACAGTCAGTAATATTGTGGTAGCATAGTGTGGTGTCAGATGGTGGCTGGACTTATCATGGTGATCATTTCTTTAGGTATATAAATGTTGAATAACTGTGGTGTACACCTGAAACTAATATAATATTGTATGTTAGCTATATTTTAATAATATCTTTTTAAAAAAAGAGTATGCAGTTACCCTCATCACAACAAATCGCAAAACAATGATAGATATCATTATAAAAATGTTCTTGCAATTAGAGACATAACAAATATGAGAACACAAAAGCTCCCAATCCTCCATTCAGAAACAGCCATCATTCTAGACATTTCTCGGTGTATCTCCTTAAAGAAGGAGAGACGGAGATGGGTGGGATTAGGAACATGATGGGAAGCCCTGCACTCACCTCTACACCTACGCCTGTCCTACGTGTCCCCTAACTGAGGGAAGCCATCCTCTGTGACTGCCCTTTGGTGTAGGCACCAGAAACCCACTTGTCAGAGGGTGATGAGACCATAGGGCCTCTTCCCATGGGTGTTGTAGGGCCCAGATACACAAGAGGAAGGAAGATGAGGGTGGGGTTGGTATAACCAGGTGGCAAGGGCATTAGGCAGCAGAATTTGGATGTGGGGCTAGATGTCTGGTGACATGGAAGTGGTCATGGTGAGTAAGCAGCGTGCTGAAGCCCCCTACGTATCCCAAGGGCTGGCAATGTAGGAACATAAAATGCTGCTACTGGGAGGGCAGCAGGGGAAGCCTCATGTCATTGAGGAGTGGGGCTGGGGTGGGCTGCTGGATCTCTGTCTAGCTAGTGATAAAGGCAGAACCAGCGATGGATACAAAGAAAGAAATTAGGGAAGCAGCAGTCTGTTCGAAATGGGATAGGAAAAGGGTGGTGAAATGGAGAGAGATATCCAAAGAAGTGCCAGGACTGCATGGGTCAGTCTGGGCACTGTAGTTTATGGCCAGCTGTGGACAACTGGCTGCACACTTGATAAGCAGAACGTCAAGATGCCGACACTTGGTGCTGGGGACACATAAAGGCTTGGTCCTGGGGACACTGAGACCTGAGTGGCAGCACAGAAATTAGGAGATAAGCACTGACCACCTCCTGCCTCACCACGTGAAGCTCATTTTATGTCCACTGGTTTAAGATACTTTAAAATATGCTTCTTTTCTGGAGACTTGAGCCCCGCTTCTGCACCAGCCCTCCCTGGCCCTATGCTGGTGAGATAAACGTTGCTCCCGAGATGAGATCAAGGAGGGAGGTGACTACTCCTTAATTGCAAATGTGTTCCAGAGGGTACAGCAGAAAGGGCTGGGAGACAAGGCTGGATTTGGGGAGCAAAAGTGTGGGAGAAAACAGAGTATGGAATGGCTTTTATTTGGATTGCTGACCAAGGTGGCAGGGGTGTGAGGCTAGAGTTACTGTATGGCCCCATGTTTCCGAAAGGGTCTCTCTCTGCAGTCCTAGTAATAACTGTCATGACCTTCTGCTTTCAATACCTTTTCCCTCTTGGCCCCTTAGGATCAGCCTTAGGGCTACTCGGGAGGTAGAAAAGGACAGGAGGCAGATAGCTTAGTGCAGCTCTGGAATCTAGGACCAACACCAGCTTAAAACCCTCCTGGCAACTGAACTAGACCCAGAAGTCTCCCACAAATGATGGGCAGGCTGGATTCAGATCTCTGAAGTGCAGTATTCTGTTTTGTTTTTCTCACATGTGGAAGAATTTTCCACCATTTAGAGCTGCTCAAAGAGCTGACACAGGGTGCTTTGGGAGACCTGAACTCTCCTTCACGGGAGATGACCAACCTGGGACTGGAATTCTGGTGGCAGGAAGAAGTCGAGTATGACAACCTCTAGTACACCTTCTATTCCAAGATGGCTGGGATCTCATTAGGAACGTGAGATGGTTACAGGGCTTGGGCCTTGCCTTTAACCGCAGTCTTTGCTCTCACTTTTTTTTTAGCTGCACTTGATTGCCCTGAACATGCCATTTTCCGGAGACATTCGAGCTGATTTTCAGTGCTTCCAGCAGGCCAGGGCTGCAGGGCTGTTGTCCACCTACCGAGCATTCTTGTCTTCCCATTTGCAAGATCTCTCCACAGTTGTGAGGAAAGCAGAGAGATACAGCCTTCCCATAGTGAATCTCAAGGTAAAAATAAATATTGCTCTCATTGCCTCCTGGCTGCGCTGGTCTCCACAGGGACTGGAGACAGTGGCCAATTCCTGACATCATCAGAAGTGTGCTGGTTCAAGGCCCAGCCTGTCCTTGATTGGCTGTGTGACTTTGAATGGATCATTTCCTTCTTTGTTCCTCAGTTTCCTAATATTTACAGTGGCCTTGCCAGCTTGGGTGGTATGACAAAGCAGACCGAAGGAATAATAACCTCTTCACTTACACAGTTTTTTCAATGTTTACAAAGTGCTTTATACCTATTATCTTAATAGATATTTCCAATAAAAAATGGGAGTTATTCTTTTCTCAGTTTGTCAGATGAGGAACCTGAGACTCAGAAGGAGAAAGGAGTTTGCTCAAAGTCACTACAAACTAGAATTACTTTCCTTGACCCCCACATGGGTCTGGGTTCTTGGTTCCACCAGAAGATGCCTTCTGTAGGGCATTGGCTGAGTGGCACCAGAGAACACCTGGTGAGCCCTGGTCCCAGAGCAGAGCCACTTTGTCCATCACCCTGGTTTGGTGCATCTCAGCTGCCAAAACCTGGTAGAAATGTATCTGCCCCCATTTGCTGGTAAAGCAGGACCATAGGATCCCTCAATGGTATAATTATACCATGGAAGTAGCCAACTCCTTTAAGGCTACAGAGGGACAGCTGTCTTACTGCTCTCACATACCCTGGATCTCAAAGGTACTTGGAGACCCTCTGGTCCCTGGGACCAGTACTCCAATTTGGAACCTTGTGTCTAGCACGTTCCACCCTGACCCTATACCCAGCATTTTCCATCTCCTCTCCCAAGGTTCTGTTCCACCACATTCACCCACTCAAATAATTTGTATTCTGGGAATGCACATAACTGAAGGAAACATGGCTCCTTCAGAAAAAGGAGTGAGAGATTCATCTCTCTGTCACCCGTAATGAGGATTGGCACAAAGTTGAAGCTCAACACATACATATGAAAATTTAAAAACAACAGTAGTAAAATAAAGACCTAAAACACACTTTTGATGGGGAGGAGCCCTTGTACATGTACCATGAGAGAAATTACCTCAAGAAATAAGACAGTAAAACCAAAAGCGTTCAAGAATGGATTACAAAATCAAGCCACACACATTTCCCGTGGGCCCACTCGGCCAGACTCTGGAGATGGAGTTGTTGGCTTCAGTGTGAGGTGATATCTGGGACTTAAAGAATGAGTAACATAGCTTGTCCTTTTGCAGGCTGATGGTATAACGATTGTAATGTGGCATTTTTGTCTCCATAGGGCCAAGTACTTTTCAATAATTGGGACTCCATTTTTTCCGGCCACGGAGGTCAGTTCAGTACACATGTTCCAATATACTCATTTGATGGCCGAGATGTGACGACAGATCCTTCTTGGTAAGTAGGGGTAGAAACCTCAAAGTATAGGGTATGATAGACAGCTGTAAGAGACATTCTAATCATGGGATGCATTTGTGAGCTGCCCCTGGGATGTTGCCAGCATAACGCCTCAGTGAGGCAGCTGAAAGCCGTGGAGAGAGCCCTGGCCTCGGAACCAGGAGACCTGAATTCAGTTCCTTAATATGGTTCCTCTGGCAAAGCACTTCTGCTCTCTGAGCCTCAGCTGCCTCACCTGTTAAATGGGCAAGATAATCATATCTATACCGTAGAATTGTTGTAAGAATAAAATGGTAAGTGTGAGAACCCCTAACATGCAGCAGGCACTTAATAAGCGTTAAGTAATGCTATTCTTAGTGATCCTTTAATCCTATGCTATGAGCTACACTCAAATTCTTTGCAAACTGTGTATGCTATTACAAATAGAACAACTCAGCAAACCTTTCCTCAGTGTCTACTCTATGCCAGGCCTGGAAGCCACAATAATAAACCAACACTGCCCCTGTCCTTATGGGGCTCACAGCCTACAGGGAAAGACAGACACAGACTAGCTACGATTCTAGATAGAACGTCGTAATTGTAAAATAGAGAAGCAGATAAGATGAAGCCCAGAGGAAATATTCATCATTACTTGGGGGTGAGAATCAAGAAGGCTTCCTGTAAGAGGAAGCATTTAATGGACTTTGAAAGATGAGAGGGATTCAATCTGAAAAGGAGAGACCGCTCCAGACTAAGGAACTTCATGAGCAAAGGTTCAGATTCACAAAAGCGGAGAGTGTGATTTGAGAACAAGAACAAGCTGGATATGGTTGGAACATAGTGTGTTCAGCTCGTTAGAAAGAGCAATGAAGATAGAGAGGTGATGTGGGGCCAGACCGTGGAGGGTTCAGGAGTTTGACTTGATTCACTAGACTTACGCTAATTTGTTTACCGAGATGTGCCACAAAGAAGAAAAAGTAACACGACAAAATTACTTTTTAGGCCCCAGAAGGTCGTTTGGCATGGCTCCAGCCCCCATGGAGTGCGTCTTGTGGATAAATACTGTGAAGCATGGCGAACCGCTGACCAGGCAGTCATGGGATTCGCCTCCCCCCTGAACACGGGGAAGATTCTGGACCAGAAAGCATATAGCTGCGCTAGTAGGCTAATTGTTCTCTGTATCGAAAACAGCTTCATGACAGACGCTAGGAAGTAATGACCTTCCCATGATCCTTAAGAGTCTTCCAATTTTTCTTACGTGAAGAGTTGACACTGAAATCTAAAATGTTTAAATGTTGTAAATATTAGTGTTTTTTTTTATTACACATTCGTCACACCAGCAACCAAAGAAAACGTACCTCAATACACTCAAAACCGAAGACACAAAGGACTCACCTCAGATCAAAGATAGAAACCTGATCCATATATTGGTGCTAGATTCTGCAGGAAACCCCACGCAGTGTGAACACATCCCATCGTGGTTAAGAGCAAGTTGAAAACAAAGGCTTTGGCGTTCTGCCCACTGCATCCTTCAGAAAGTAATTTCCTCCTTTTAACCATTGTTGTTGAGTGTAAGATGTCCTTCATGTTTTCTTAGAAAGTCAGTGTTTAGAAATGTTACCCCTTTCTAAGTTATATGCAGACCAAATGCTTTATTCTTTAATACACATCCATCATTTGCAACTGCTGTTCATACAGAGATAACAGAACTGCTCAAATGATCCTATTTGTAGTTTCTGATATTATCAGACTTTAATTTTTTTTCCCCTAAAATATTATTGCCATCGTGCTTTTTATATTTTTGCTAGGAGTTTTATATTTTTGCTACAATCATATTTTAGGATGGCATCTGTTTATGTCACTCTGACTTGCTGGAAAAATGTAAACTCCAAATTATCTGAAACTAGAAAAGAAATAGCACATAATTACTACCTTTCCCTTGGTAGCCCTTCCACCCACCCCTCACCCTAATTTTATGACTTCCATTTGGCAACTCTTGAAGTATAACTGCGATTAAACAAACAGGTTCATGGGGATGAATTTTCTGAGACACCTATATCTTCATGCTGTATACTTTGATTTTTTTTTCCCATGTAAGTGAACATAAAAACATCTTTTCCAGGCACTTTCTTCTGTTTGACTTTTTTCCATAGTTCGTTTATTCTCCACCACTGATGTAGAAGTGGCCCTGGGGTGGGTTTGCTAACCTTGTCACTGCTACTTGTGTCCTCGGGGAATGATCAGAGAACAGGAAGATTTTCCCATCATGCTCATCTGCTCCTGCGTGTTGTCTCCTACTTGGTTGGGACAGCATGGGAGAAAACCCCCAGTGCAGGAAATAGGATGAATTGTGTCTCAATGCGTGACTTCGGATAAGTCTGCCTTTTTCTCTCAAAAAGGTTGGGATTAAATAAGCATAATATCAGCTCCCAGTTATTAAACATCAGACTTATTATGAGCCCCATTTACCTTTCCTCATAACCTTGCAAGGTAGGTATTTCTATCTCCACTTTACAAATGAAAAACAAAAGTTGAGGCTCAGGAAGTCACTCGTTCCAGGTCACACAGCTGGTGAGTGATGGGGCTGGTTTCAGACTCAGGGCCTGTCTCACTCGGTGCTCAGGATCTTTTCAAGGAACCATCGTGCAAGGTAGCTTATCCACTGCCTCCCAGCTTTGCGTCTGAGACGCCCTGCCTATCAGCTGTACCCTGCAGGACAAACAGGATCGCCAGGCAAGTGGCATGCCAGGATATTTCCTTCCATTTAGCTGGGCTAGCTCAGAAACTCAGCAAAGTGAAGCCACTTGAATAGTCCTTGAGGTAGGAAGGAAACTGAGGACAAAAAATAAAAATAAAAACATGCAGACATCCCAGAACCTCCACTTAGGGACTTCCTAGATGGAGGAGTGGTGAGAATCTTTCTAATGAGTCATGAAATGAAGACAGTTATAGGCTGGAAAGCCCCAGAGGCGGATCGCTGAGGAACAGTGAGTGACTGGCTGGTCGGGGTGTGCCCGGCCTGGACAGAAACTGAGGGGGGAGGGGAGTGTAAGACTCCTGAGGTCCTGAAGTGAAGACAACATCCATTTTGGTCAGAGCCCAGCATGGCCCTGGGTCACAGAGGGGCAGGCTGGAATGGGGGTTCAAGGAGAGCCCAAAGGAGGACAGACCCCTTTTGCTAACCCCAGGAAGGAATATTGAGGTTCATGTCCTGACTTCCTAGTCTTCCGTGCACTAGAGGAGTGTAGACCCAACTAGCCCTCCCAGAAGAGTCCCTGAATCAATCAATCCCAGCCCCACTCAGACTCGGAGAATGACAGTTAAAATTCTGGGCCTGGCATTCAGGACCCTTCATTGAACATCAGCTTTCCTGTCACTTGCTGAGCCGCAGAGGCCGCTCTGCCAGGCTATTGTGCATACGCTGGCCCGTCTCGGGACAGCCTCAACCACTCTAGGTCTATCTAGAGTGGCTCTTTTGCTAGTGGTCAGGGCAGACTCTGCTTCTTCTGTGACATCCCCCATTTCCCTGAACCTGCCTATCTTTCGTCATGCTTTCTCCTCTGAACACCTGGTATGTTTAACACCTGGATCTTGTGACACAATTGAAACACAAGAGCTGAAAGGTCTCTAAGCCCTCACCCTACTCCTGAATGTACCTCAAGGCTGGGAAGCAGACTAACGCCCTCAGACATAATAAGGGAGGAAGATATGCCACAAGTTCATCTTCACAGCGTGAGAGGACCTTGGGTACTTGCTGAGTCCAAGGTCTGAAGCCTGCAGCATCCAAGGTCCCCTGTCCAGAAGCAGAACCAGGAGGACAGAAGCAGCTGTCCCATATCAACCTGGATCAAGGTCAGGCCCCGTGAGGAGGCAGACTGTGAAGGGCACAAAGGAGCAAAGGGAGTGAGGAGAGGTGGGCGTGGGGGAGACAGAGCGTGAAGGAGAAGGTCCAGGAGAATCCTCTCGCCAACCTGGAGGTGGCCACGTGGTTGTGCCTGAAGAAAAGTCACAAGAGCCACCCTCATTTCCTGCACCCTCTGGGCTATATGTGGCTTGCACTATGTTGCTTGAGCCTGTAGGGAGTAAAAGCAGGAGACAGCACGGAATTCAGGGAACTGTTAGCAATCCAGGACACCTGTATATTAGTCAGTAAGGGAAACACAAGTCAAATTCATAAACAATAACAGCAAAAAAGAATGTGTTGGCTCATTAAACCAAGTAGGACAGAGGATACAAGAGACTCACTTTGCGTTCTCTCTCTCTCTCTCTCTCTCTCTCTCTCTCTCTCTCTCTCTCTCTACCTCACTCTGTCTCCCTCCCTCTCTCTCCTTCTCGCTCCCTCTCTTTGTCTTCTGCTATCCTCTGTATATGGCTTCCTTCCCTCCAACCAAGGACAAGATCCCTTCGTGTGGCAGTGGCTGTTCACAGAGGGTTCCAGGCTTGCATTACTCCACCACCCCAGAGAATAGCCAAAGAGGAAAGAGAAGACTTCCTCTCCCTTCTGAGATTATATTAAATCCTGGGAAGTACTCTGATTCATGCCACATGTGCTGTGCGCCTATGACAGTGATTGGCCGCCCCACCCAAGATGTGTGCAGAAGGAATAATTCCTCCACCCAAAATAGTAGGAGGTTGGCAGGAGCCAACAGGAAGTGGAGAAGACCAAAAAAAGAAAAAAGAAAAGGATTCCAGCTCATAGCAGCAGGAAAGGGCTGAGTGTGGGGGATGTGGTGAATGACAGGTGAGGTCATGCTGCCCTTGAATTCTGGGATAAGGTGTTTGGACTTTATCCTGCAACTGGTGGGACACCTGGGAAGATTTTAAAAGATGAGAGATGGAATCAGACAGCCTGTGACCCACACGACTGTGTCAGCAGGAACTGGAAGCGAAGGTACGCTCGGAACTGCTCGGGGAAACGCTCCTGGTGACATATGCAATTGCTGACAGCACTCAAAAGAGCTATCAATCCCTTTCAGTACAGATTTTCATAGTTATAAATATCAACAGATATTTGATTTGACAAATCTCCTTAGCCATCTTGAGGAGATGAAGCAGTCTCAAAAGGGGAACCGGCAGATCAATCAGAGTAAGTAGCTTTTATTAAAAAGAATTATTACAGAAAACAGGAGCTTACTTTTTAAAAATTCAAATTTGTATTTCAGTGAAATGTCAGAGGTTAAGAGAAGCATGACGTGGAATCCTAGGAGAACAAGAAACCATCGTTGGAAATAAAATACCTGATTGTGTGAACCTCAAGATAAAATAGAACAGCAGCATAGAGATATTGTTGAAAACTGATTTAGTGAATTATCAGGTAAACTCATAAGAATTAATATGGTCCTCTCAGAACACAGACAAAAAGATTCATGAGATCAAAAAAAATGAAGAAGGGGGATAGATATAATGTCCCAATATTTATATAACTAGTCACAGAAGAAGAAAGAAGAATGGATAGAAGTGAAGTATCGATTAACAAATAATGAAAAAAAATTTCCTGAGCTGAAAGAATTTTATCTGTGGATTGAAGTGGTTCACTGAATCCTGGGCAGAATTGTTGCAAAAAATCCACCTAAGGACATATCTGGTAAAATTTCTGAATTTCAAGGATAATGTAAGAATCCTATAAACTTTCATACAGAAAGAGATTCAGTCTGGCATTGGAGTGCTCATCTGCAATATTAAAAATTAGAAGACATGGAACAATGTGTAAATAATCCTGTGGATTAAGAATTATTAAAATTTTACAGCCAGCTAAACTGAGAACAAAAGAGAGGTACTTTCAGAAATGTCAAGACTCAAAATTATAACATCAGGTACACTTTCTGAGAAACAAACTTTGTGGAACAATTATAACAAAATAAAGATGAACAGGTAATCAAGATCTTACAAAGTAGAGGGTGTTGTACTAGAAATATACTAGAAATCTCATGAGAAACAAAGGATAATTTATAGTTATGTTTAATCAATATTTCACAATGTGTAATATGTGTACCACATATGGATTGAGGTGATTTTTCTTTAATAGTTATACATAAAGGGTCCCAAAAAAATGTATACATGTTTTAAGAAAGGAAAAAAACTATTAAAATTGTAAAACTCAATATATACCAATAACAAAAGAATACAAGCCACATTTGACTTCTGCAATTACAAGAGGTTTCAAAGTGGTTACTACCATCAGTATCCAGACACTTCTGATTACAGCGAACTACTGTTTGAACAACGTTGACCAAAGTGTCCAGTTGTGTAACATTTTTTTTTGGCATCCCGGGTATTTATTTTCATATGTGGTAGAAATACATAGGTAGCACCAAATCCATAACTTTACATTTATTTTCATTCAACATGAAGCTTGACTGAGTATTCAAGTTTTTAAAAGTGTGTTGGTTTAAAGAAAAATATTAGGTAACTAATTGTACAAATGGCATATTGCTAAGATGGTAAGCAAATGAATGAGTTTGGGGAAACATTCGACTAAATAATTATTGATAATGTGATTGTAAAATACGTTGCAGACTTCACCAACTTGTGATGATAAAATAGGTTCATGTTTCTTTTAAAACCTACATTGCAAGTTTGATCTCCTAGGTGTGAAATTAGCACAAAGTCCAGTCCTTTTCTTCCTCACATAGTCTTCAATAATTCTACCTTCACATATTCTAGAGCTGCTTATATTTTTCCCAGGAATCAGTTCTACTCATTTAACTCACAATAAAATTGCACTCACCCCCTCCTTGCTTGACAACCAAAGTGACATCCAGCTGTCACATCCGACTGCTGGAAGTTGAGGATCTCTGGATGATGGACATTCCATTCTACCAGGTCGCGATGCTGGTCAATCAGTTATATATTGAATGTATAGGGACACCAAAGAAAAAGACAGAGAAACCGCCCTCAAGGATCTTATATTCCAGGGGAAGGGGAGACAGGTAATAAGCATACAAACAAATACATAGATAGGATGAATTCAGGTATTAAAAATTGCTTAAAGAAGACAAAATAAGGTAACAGGGTTTGATTGGGGGAGGAGAATACTGAGATATGCTTCTGAAGAGATGACGTTTGAGTTGAGATGTATCAGAACATGTGTATCAAGATGTCTTGATTAAGTTATAAATATAGAACTACTTGATTTCTTACAAATGCTATCCCCGACTATGCTGTATTTGTAGCACTGTCTCTTAGAGCATGGCCCCTTATAATCTTGTGGGGAAGTATATTAGTTAAGGTCCATCCAAAAGACAAAAAACGCTAAGTATTTGAAACAGAGGGTATTTGATGCAGACTATTAGTTACACAAGTGATGGGTAAGCTGAGAAATTCAACAGGACACAGGAAGACTCTCCAGATACCATCAAAAGAAGGGCAAATGAAAAAGGATGTGTTATCAGAGCCCAGAGGGTAGGACCAAACAGCAAAAGTTAGACTGTGCTGGGCCTGGAGTCATAAGGGAGCGATAGCTCACAAATAGAAACTGCACTAGAGGCAGAGCTGGTAGAAGAAAAATGCCTTGATCTGCTCCTTTCTCCTGCTTTCAAATTCCTCACCTACCAAAGGCAGCTGGAAGTTAGTTGACCCAGCAGCTTGATGGGGAAACTGTGAGAAAGCCACTTTGAGGGCAAACAGACCCAGGACAGACACTAGAAGATTCTGTGACTTCCTGCTTACCAAAAATCCAGTCTACTTTCAGACTTCAGTCTCAAACTCTGTTTAAATCTCTTCTCCCTTTCCCCTGTCCTCACATAGAGCAATCTTGAGCTGGGATCCTGACTGTTAAAAATGAAGATAGGAAAGGAGTTTGGTCGGCTTCTGAGATAGCCATCCCTTCTTCTTCCTTCTTCAAGGCCTAACTCGTCCGGTGTTTTGGGGTGGACAGAGGGTGAGGAAACTGGACAAGAGTTTCTTTACTCAGTTGTCATCCTTTTTACGTTGGCTGCTGTTATACTACAGCTCTGGGTAACAGTGGCCACTGACACCTTATCTGTGGCAGGCATTCAAATGCTGGTGAGTCATCTGGAGGGTCTGTGGGGCCCAAGCTCGACCACCTTCTGTAATGGCCACTTAGCCCAACTAGAAATTCTTCTATTCTTGCCAGGGTAACAGGAGGAATATACGGTGGCTCCCCTTCTGCCCTTATTCCCATCCTGAAACAAGGCCAATCTTCTACCTTATTTAGGTAAGTCCAGTGTAAATTCGAGAAATGATTTCCCCTTCCCTCAGGAACCCCCTCTCTATACCTGAATCCAATAGGTGACTCAGGGGGAGAGTCACCTCTCACCACAAACTCTGCATCCCCCACAAGGCAATTGACTCTGACTCTCTCTGCTTCCCAGTCATCCCCTGAAGATCAGGAAGGAGAGGGAGGGGACAGCTGGTAGGAACATTCTGACACTTTTTCGTAAGCCCCTGGGAGAGGAGCCTGGTACCATGGTAGGGCAGCTCTCTTGCGAAGGTGGTGTGCTAGAGCTTCTTTGTCCTCTTTTCTGGCTCCCACTGGAATTTCCAGACATCAAGTAGAATCCCACTGAACATCCTGTTAACTGTGAACAATGGGAATCAGGCAGGCTTGCCAAGATCCGGGGGAAGAGTGTCCTCAGAAGGAGGAACAGCAAATGTAAAGGCCTCGAGCTGCAAACTCAGTTAGCGTGTCAAGGTGCAGAGAGGAGCCGGGAGGAGCTGGAGCAAGAGAACAGGAGGTGAGGACCAAGGAAACCTGGGAGGCTAGAGAGCAGCTGAGGTCACCGAGGCTCTGTAGACCAAGGCAAGGGGCGTGGATTTGATGCCTGGTTGCTCTGAGAAGCTACTGCAGGACTTGAAGCAGGAGAGGGGCAGGAACAATTTTTTGTTTTGGTTTTGGTTTTGAGGCAGCAAGTTATATAATGGGATGTATCATTATGACATTTTTCACTGTCAGAGAACAGAAAAGAAGCATTAACTGTTGAATACACAAAGTGAGCCTCACAAACGTATACTCACTTCCTGCTGCTACTATTCATTTTATGATTTAGATACAACTGTCCAGATTTTTGCTCTCACCAGATCTGTTAGGTTAAAACGTATATGAACTGATTTTTGTTTTGGAAACACCACTGTGATTGTGTGCTGAATAGACTGGGGGGGGCAATGCTGGAAGCAAATGGGCCAGCGAATGAGCTGTTGTAATGATTTAGCAGAGAGGGGATGATATCTGAGCGATGGCTAACGCAGAGGAGATGGTGAGAAGTGGGCAGATTTGGCATGAATTTAGGAGGAGCCCTGCTGAAAGGACGCAGTTGCGAGAGAATGATTCCTGGGATTTTGGCCTGGCCAGTTTCTTGGATGGTGGTCCTACTTCCTGGTATGGGAATGGCTCCTTAAGTCATTTTTGGTTGTTTCTTTTCTTCATTATTGTACACCCAGGGCCTACAAGAGTTTCCGCCACTTAGCAGGTGCTCAATAAATATGTGTTGAATCATTTAGAAAGCAACCATTTGATCAGGTTATAACTGAGATGCCTATTGGCCATACTCATGCTCTAGCCACCTATGACTAAATGATACCTTGATACTAAATGATACTCTAAACATGTTTGCAAAATTCTATTTTTCAAAGGGGAAAAGGGAAGAAATTCCAGTTGTCATCACCCAAGTACCTATAGCCCATCCTTCTGGACAGAGACAGCAAAAACCTACTTCTCTGGCAGGGGAGCAAATTCCTCTGTCCTGCTGGTGGTCCTGCCTCTGGTGGGGTGGAGGGGAGGGGTGGGGGGACTTGGGAGAATTTCACTGAGGAGCGGCAAACTGGACCCCACAGTGGAGGGATTTCTGCTCTTCACCACAAGCCAAGAGGAGGGTTCATTTTCTGGGGACTCGGCTTCCTGGCTGGAGCTGGCTTAAAGCTCCGAGTGATGAAGGTCCACACAGGCCCTGGGATATATTCCAGTTAATGTTGCTTCAAGTTGAGACGCTCCCTCTTCACTCCAGCGCCCCCAGGGTGTCCCAGCACAGAATTCTGCTTTTGCAATTTTTTTGAGGAAAAAAATCATCAAATTTTCTGCACACTTGGAATCTTGCTGCAGGAGAGGGAGCCTCTCTTTTACTGACTGCTGTTCCCTTCTGCTTTCAAACAAGGATGCTTCGATGGAAGCATTCTTTTAGGTAGTGCATAGCCAACCCATTCCAACATCCTCCATCTTTTGGCGTAGACCTCTCAGAACAGCTCGCAAAGATTTGCCCAGCTGCCTACCAGCACATGGCCTGGAATGCCAGCTCCCCCAGGAAAGAGGAATCCTTGTGGGTCTTCCCTACCTTGCCTCAACCAGTTTCACACAGTAGGGTCTATTACCATATTACTTCCAAGTCCCATCTGCAGGTACCAATTTCTGTTTTATTCAGGCTTCTTTAGTTAGAGGACAAAAATCCAAGTAAAATTGGCTTAACTAAAAAAGGAGAGTTACTGCATCTTGTAAAAAGGGTAGACCTGGCATTACGACCATTGTGTCCAGATAAACAAATAATTGTGTCAAGTCTTTCTCTTACTCCCATCTCTTTCCCTCAGTCTCTCGTACTTGGAATGGTTTCATCCTGCAAGGATAGGGCACAGGAGGCATGGCCATCAGAGGTTCCTTAAATTATTTAGCTCAGCTATGCCAAGACAATGAGAAGGCTTCTCTCTCCTCCACCTGCTTTACTGGATATAAGTCTCAGCTGATTGGCCCAGCTTTTTATCAGTCTCCTCATTCAGTCTCAGAAGCTGGGGCATGGGTTTCTATGATTGGTTAGGCCTGGGCCATGTCATCATCTTTATGATTAGAGGTCAGGAATCTGTGATTACCAGCCCCACTGGAACCAACCCCTCTAGGAGGGGAGGAGCAGATCTCTAGGGGAAGAAGGCAAGGGGCTGTCCCTGTTGAGAAAGGAGGCTGGACAGGTAAATAAAACAGATTCCTTTTATAGGATGTCATATTTAATGCCAGGAACTGAAGAAAGAGTGTGCATTCAGAGGCTAGTTTGGTTTTCTTTTCTAGCCTAAATAAGAAATGAACTTTGTGGGCAAGAATTGAGGAAGTGAGCACACCGTCTTTCTCTGTAGAGAAATGTGGTAAAGGGAAGTTGTGAGGGTAGGCCCAGCCTTCGCCCCCGGCCTGCAGGGCCCTGGTGGAGAAGGAAGCCACTTCAGGGGCTGACTCAGTGCGGTGTATCACGCCTCCCTCAGCTCTGCTCTATCCAATTCTCCAAAGCCAAATAAATAGGAAATGTGGCAGACTGGATTCTTTTTAGCAGCAGTACACTTGGGTTTGTTTTCATGGGCATGAGTCCACTGGAAAACAATTATTTTCTCTTGCCTCTTTGCTGCATCAGAGAAATGGAGCAATTTCAAAGAGAGATTCCAAAGAAACAATTTTGTATCTTACAAAATGGAATCACATAGTGACTGCCAAGTTGGCTGTACTATTATGTCATGACTGGTTCTTTCTTAACATAAAAACTGTATATATTTAAAGTATACAATGTGTTTTGATATACATACTGAAATGATTGCTAGTCAAGCTAATTAGTATATCTGTTTCTCCACAGTTACCATTTCTGTGTGTGTGTGTCTGTGTTTTAAGAGCACCTGAGATCTACTCTTTTAGCAAATTTTCAGTATACGATACAGTATTATTAACTATAGTTACCATGCTGTACATTAGATCTCTGGCACTTTTTCATGCCACATAACTGCAACTTTGTACCCTTGACCAGCATCTCCCCATTTCCCCCACCTCTCTGCCCCTGGTAACCATCATTCTACTCTGTGACTTTATGAATTCAACTTCTTTGTTTTTTGGGGTTTTTTTTAAAGGTTTTATTGGGGAAGGGGAACAGGACTTTATTGGGGAACAGTGTGTACTTCCAGGACTTTTTTCCAAGTCAAGTTGTTGTCCTTTCAATCTTAGTTGTGGAGGGCGCAGCTCAGCTCCAGGTCCAGTTGCCGTTTTCTAGTTGCAGGGGGCACAGCCCACCATCCCTTGCGGGAGTTGAACCGGCAACCTTGTGGTTGAGAGGGCACATTCCAACCAACTGAGCCATCCGGGAGCTCAGCGGCAGCTCAGCTCAAGGTGCCATGTTCAATCTTAGTTGCAGGGGGCGCTGCCCACCATCCCTTGCGGGACTCAAGGAGTTGAACTGGCAACCTTGTGGTTGAGAGCCCACTGGGCCATGTGGGAATCGAACTGGCAGCCTTTGGAGTTAGGAGCATGGAGCTCTAACCCCCTGAGCCACCGGGCCGGCCCGAATTCAACTTCTTTGATTCCCAGTATGAATGAGGTCATGTAGTGTTTTTCTTTCTATGTTCAGCTTTTTCCACATAGCATAGTGTTCCTCAGGTTCATCCATGTTGTCACAAATGTCAGGATTGCCTGTTTATTAAGACTGAATAATATCCCATTATATATAATTTTTTTTATCCATTCATCTGTCAGCAGACACTTAGGTTGTTCCCATGTCTTAGCTGTTGTGAATAATGTAATAAATGTGGAGCACGGCTGTCTCTTGAAGATACTGATTTCATTTATTTTGGATATATACCCAGAAGAGAGATTACTAGGTCATATGGTAATTCTGTTTTTAATTGTTTTAGGAACCTCCATACTATTTTCCATAATGACTGTACCGATTTACATTCCCACCAACAGTTTACAACGGTTCCCTTTTCTTTGCATCCTCTCTGATACTGGTTATCTTTGTCTTTTTGATAATAGCCATTCTAACAGTTATTAAATGATATTTCATTTTGGTTTTGATTTGCATTTCCCTGATGATTTGTGATGTTGAGCATCTTTGCATGTACCTGTTGGCCATTTTATGTCTTCTTTGGAAAAATACCTATCCAAGTCCTTTGCCCATCTTTAAAATTGGGGTTTTGGGTTTTGTTGTTGTTGTTTGTTTTTTAGGGTTTGTTTGTTTGTTTGCTTTTGCTATTGAGTTGAGTTCCTTATATATTGTGGATATTAACCCTATATTAGATATGTGGTTTACAAATATTTTCTCCTATTCTGTAGGTTGCCTTTACATTTTATTGATAGTTTCCTATGCTGCTCAGATGCTTTTTAGTTTGAGGTTATCGCACTTGTTTAGTTTTGCTCTTGTTGCCTGAGCTTCTGGTTTCTTATCCAAAAAAATCATTACCAAAACCAATGTGTCAAGACATGTTCTGATCATATTCTGATCACTTTCTATTAAAATCTTAGCACGCCAGAATTACAAGGGATCTTAGAGATCACAGCCAACCCTCTCACATTACAGAGAAGGAAATTGAGGCCCAGAAAGGGGAAGGGAGTGATTCAAAGGACCCAGTGAGTTACAGGCAGAGTGAAATCTAACGCTGAGGACTTCTGAATCATTGCGCAAAGATCTTTCCATTAAGTAACTCAAGGACGCTTAATAAAGTAAATAATAGAGTGTCTGCTACAAATTTGCTTCTAAATGTCCTTGAAAGTAGATGATGGGAAATTTCAACCTACTGCAAGTGAAATTACTAAATGAATTCGATTCTTGCATGCCCAAAATAATTCTGCAAAGATGTGACTTCGTCCTGGTTTATACACAGGACACTTGAATTCAGCCATCAAGGATGTACCCTCACCTCCCCATGGCCTTTATCTATCTCTGAGTTCCTGTGGTCTGAAGGTTGTCTTCCTGAATCAACTGCTTGATTGTGTTTTATCATCTTTGGTACCTCTGGGTTTTCCCATTTGACTGTTCAGCTGTGCTGCTCACGACTGGCTGCCATCAACCTGTTCCCCACTTCACAGTGAGGCGTGTGGCTCAGTTGCTCCTTCAGAGGCACCTGCCTTGGTTCCCTGCAACCTGATCCATCTGGAATACAGCAGTATTCCCTTTGACTCCCAATTAGGTTAGACCACCTGGCCTGGGAGGGGAAGGTGGGAGAAGAGTGAGGGCAGGGCGCTTATTTGCTAGGTTCTCTGACTATGGGCTCTCCAAGGTCTGGATGCATTCCTCCGTTGTAAAAGCTCCACTCCTGTCAAGCAGCTCCCTTCACAGAAGTCCCTCTCCAGGTACCAGTTATTTCTTCTCCCTGCACCCATTCAGGCCTGGCCTGGTAACAGCATGAGCCCTTAGGGGTTCTGCATTCTCCCTTGTGATTTCTCCGTACCCCACCATCCCTTTAAAAATAATCCTTTTATTAAATTCTCGTCGAATTACCCCAGTTGCATGGGCCACCTGTTCAGCTGGGACTCTGACTGATGAACTACCTGACTCCAAGCTGGGGTCTCAGTTTCCTGTCATCTCTAAGACATGTTCTGTCCCAAGAGAGACAATGTTCAGAGTCTAAGTTCAGGAGTCAGTTTATGTGCATGGTCCTTGAACCTGGGCTCCTGAACCTCAATAGCGATTTCTCACATTATTCCTAAGAATACGTCTCCATGACCTTAAGGTGGAACTCCTCACATGGAGATGGCAAGGAGCCAGAAATGAGGACCTTGAGCAAGGAGCCTGCAGAACTGGGCGGTCTGTCTGGGCTGGAGTCAGATGTCTCATACAGCAGAGGAGCAAGAACAGGGTCTGGTAATTCTGAAAGGGAGCCCACTCTGGCAGCATCAGAAGCCAGAGTGTTCCTGTGCTTTCTTATGCTGACAACAGCTGGGGGAAGGAATTTATGTTCATGCTTAGGCCAGGGCACTAGGGAGGAGCAGCCCCTGCCAGTGCCCAGTGTGCCAATGGCAGTGGGCATCTGCTAATTAGACTGCAAGAGCCCCCAGGGAAGGGGAAGTGTATCACTCTCCTCTCAGCACTAACCTCCCAACCCCTGCAATAGCCACTAGCTCAAAGTCCTAGTTCCTCGGTGGAGCCATCCCATGGGTCTCTGAAGCTCCTGGTCCCTGTCTGACAATCACAAGCTATTTAGTAGTAACCAGTGTCATCTTTATTTCTATCTCTCATTGTGCTAGACACAAAATATGTTAGACTGAGAGTAATTTACAGGCACTGACAACCTGCTTCCTTCAGACTGCCACTTGAGCACAAAACTGTGTGGGACAGCAGTTTTACAGAAGAGACAGACAGTTGCAAAGATTCCCGAAGTGATAATATTATCTCACATTTTTTACCGTATTTCACAGCTTGTCAGACATTTTCAAATGCATTACATACAATTGATTCACACAATAGACCTCTTATATATGTGTGTGTGTTTCTATATTTCTATTATCCAACTATCATCTATCTATCTATCATCTATATAATCTATCTATCTATATCTATCATCTAAAATGTATCTGAAGAGCTCCAGGCTTCAAGAAATAAAATAACGTAACCAAGGTCATATAACTAGGCAAAATGAATTGCTTCTTTATATTTCTTATGATCTCATTATACATTATATTAGTTGCGATGATTTCTGTCTTCCACTTGAACCTGTGAGCTCATTAAGCATAGAGTCCATGGCTTATTATATTTTTTGTCACACATTCCAATAGGCGTGTATATGTGTATATATGTGCATCACTGCATCTTTAATGTTTAATGAATAAGAAAGCAGCCATGTATCTACCACTTAAATTAGGAAATAAAATGTTATCATAACTGTTGAAGGCCGCCTGTGTCGCTTTCCTGTATCTTTCTCCCTCAATCCCCTAACCACTCCTCTGAATTTTGTCTTTATCACATGAATATATCCTTAAAAAATACATTATTTACTTGTGCATGTGATTTAACTTATGATTTAACTCACTCCCCCGCCACCCCACACACACCTTCCCCGCTCACAGACACTGCCCTAGACACAGGCGGTACTTGGGTTAGCCTGGCCCTAGCATCACGGAAAAGCATCTGGCTGCTCAGCATGCCCTGCCGTCTGGTCAGAGGCTGCGGTTGGGTCCTGGGTAACGCAAGTCACAGAACCATACGTCTCAGAAGCCCCAGCTGCGTTGCATGCCTGTACTCGCGCTCCTGGGGAGCCCTCTGCAGCCACAAATCTGATCTGTTCAGGGTGCACGTCCTGGCGGCCTGCCTTACCACGTGAAGCTGGAGTCCCACGTTGGAGTTCAAAACCTCTTCTCTCAGGCCTTCTTTCTGAGTCACAGTGGCAAGCACCACCCCTAGCCGCTTAATGACCCTGGACCCTCCATTAACACAACTTACACTTCCTTTCACACTTCCCTCTTAAATTCCTAGAGAGTTTATGACACATTTTAACAACCATTTGAACAATGCAAGCAGTTTATGCAGACCTCAAGAGTGGCATTTTTTCAAACTGTAGGCTGTGACCCATTCGTGAGTTGTGAAGTATTAATCTAGTGGGTTCAGACTAGGATTTTCAAAAATTGAAATACAATTGGGCATTACCTAGTCAAGAAGCCAGGATTACAAAATATCAGCGTGTGCTCCCAGCAGCAAGCGGTAAATATTATTTTGTGGAAGTTTTGTTCTAGGTGTGTGTGTGTGTGTGTGTGTGTGTGTGTGTGTGTGTGTGTGTGTGCGCATGCGCTGGGTCACAATGTCAAGTGCATTTCCTACTATGGATCATGTTCCAAGAATGTTTGCAAGCCACTGTTCAAGAGGACTTTTGCAGGGGACATTTATTCTCCCCGTCCTTTACAGTGGGTTAACCTCGTGGTTTGGATGGGTCTAGGAGTGTCCATGACTGACCTAAACTAATTATCATAATTCCAACTCAATTGACACTATGATTGGTCGGGGATGGGCAGTAATTTTAGGCCTAGACCAATCAGGACATGTCACTCGTTGGCCACAGTTGGGGGTGAGGAGGACACATGACCCATTTAATCCAGCAATCTATCTCTTAGAGGCAGATTGGATGGGTCCTTGGATGAGTCTTACACTTGAATGCTTTGGAGATCCCCACTCTGGTCTGGAACACAAAAGGACTATTCACTGTTTACTCCACCCCCACGCCAGACCAGAACTTGCTGGGGAAAGAGCAGCAAAGACCAAAAACCAAATAAGACACAGGGTAATTTCCAAGTTACATCATCAATAACCTACTTATAAAAGTCATGGTTTTGCTGCCCCAAAGAAAGCTTTGTAGGTGACCACTGGTCCCTCTCAAGCTCTTGGTTCCCCAAGGAGTAGTTTACATATTGAAAGAACCTGGGCACTTAGGAGGCTGAATTCCTGGGGAAACTGAGGTTTGGGAGCCATCGGCATGTCTGTGGCAGGGGAAGCCAGGGGGACTTTTGAGGTTGTCCAGAAGAGATGTGAATTGAGTCAAAGTGAGAAAATCTGGTGCAGGCCCCGGGGAGCAATGACGCTTGGGGATGGACAGAGGAAAGCGTAGTAAGGGAGAGAAGACGGCCACCACCGCACTTGTCCTGTTGCATCGTGGGACACAAACAGAAGCAGTTGGCCCTTCTGCCCTCTCTGGTAACCTGCCAAGACCTGGTCCACATTTGCCCACCAGATTCCCAGGGCTTTTGAGATAGAGATCTGGGTAGTGGAGGAGTGGAGGGAGACCTCTAGCTGGATGTGCATTAGCATGGAAGGAAGAGGATGGCGTGGCACAGGCCACATTTTGAGAGATTTAAATGTAATTTTTCTGGCACCATTGAAATTTTTCTTTTCAATAAGAACTTATATGGCTTTTTTGTGTTTTTTTGAGGAAGTCAGACCATTGTTTGTTTTGATGAAACATTATGATAAGGCCACTAGGAGATAGTCCAGCTGTATTAGGTTTATGATACTAGGAGAGGTATTTAATTGTATGAAGCATTCTCCTTCACTAAACTGTGAGCTCCTAGAAGAAAAAACAGCTGGGCTGAGAGGTGGTGACCTACCCATGTTTGACGGAGGAAAGAAGAACAGTTGAGTGAAAAGACCTCATGCTACAGCCTTGCCCCTCCAGCAGCATCTGCCCTTCCCCTCGAAACTCTGCCCCTGAGGGCTAGGAGACAGAAAGCAGTTTATCTGGGAACCTTACCATGCATAGGCTTTTCTTTGGAATTGGGAGGAATGAACTCACCTCAAAAATAATATGTAATCATGCATAAATGGAACTGTCATATGGACTGTACAACAGAAACTTCTAGAAGCTGAGACACAGATGCTATAAGCTTGGTGGACTTTCAGCATTTTCCTCTTTAATTTTCCTTTTGCTTCACTGTTAAATTCCATTGGAAAGTACCTAATTGTCCCAACTGTCTTCCTGGAAATGAAAAAGGAGTTTGGGTCACATTCTGGGGCCTGAAGGAGGAGTCTAGAACTTTCTCTGGGGGGCTAGGTATGCTGAGTCAGGGAGCAGAGTTGCTGATGCTGACATAGTCTGTGCCTACCAGAGCAGCGCTCATCCAGTGTTCAGGTTCTCTAAACTCTCCCCTAAAATTGTGTCCTGACCTTCGCTTTTGATTCATGTGAGATGCTTCCCAGAACCTGGTTCCTACAGCCTCGTGCCTCATCAGCTCAGCTCACTGGTGGAGCCATGAAGACATGGGGGTTCTTCAAGAAACAAGTCTGCCTGCCCTTTTTCTCAGAACCACAAAGTTGCCTGGGGCTCAGGGCCTCTCTGCTCTTTCCTGGAAATACCACGCAGCCTAGTTCTGATGGGCTTGTGCATGGTTAAATGGCACTTGCCCTGGGCGTGATTAGGTCACAGAACTTCCCTCCCAGCTCTTGTTCGGTCCAGCAAGTTTGGTCCCGCTGACTGTTGGTGCTGACTGGGGGCACAGGGAACCCCCACCCGCTTGTTGGTCCAAGTTCAGGGAGCCTGTAGTGAGGTCAAAAACACAAGGTATCAGGAAGGCCTCAATGCAGGGTTTTGAGCTGGAGCCCTGAGAGCTAGGATGCTCAGTAGCTGAGGCCGGAGGCTGGTTGGTAGGAGGAGGGTGGTCACCCTTCCCTTGGGAGCACTCACTGTTCCCATCAGGGGAGGGCAGAGGCCTGCAGTGAACAGCTGTTGATCTTTGCGCAGCATCCCGTCTGGTAATAGGAACCTGGAGATGTTTCCTCTGGGAAATGACTCCTGCTTAATCACTGACGGGGTTGCCAAACACAGTGCCCTATCCATTCCAATCTCCACCACGGGAGAGGGCTAATGGTCGAGGTTTAGCCAATCACAGTGCCCCAGGACCCTGGCTTCTGCAATGCCTACAAGGCGCTGGTTCTCCACATAAGGCAGTACTGCACTCCACAACCCCTGTGTTGGAAATGGGCGGGGAGAGAGGGGGTGCAGGTTTGTTGATATTGTCACAATGATTGGGGAGCACTTCTGGCATTTCGTGGTCAGGGGTCCCAAACATCAGCAAAACTCTGGACAGTGCTCCATTAACATAGAAGTGTCCTATTCAAAGTTCAGTAGTTTCCCTGTTGAGAAACCCTGACCCATAGGCTGGACACCTGACCCCAGCTGGGCCAATCAGAGTGTGTCCCTAGGATTTTGTTTAACAATGTCTGGCAAGAGAAGGTCTTGGCCATTCGCTCTACCCTCTGATACATACAATAAGATGTCTGAAGGAGAGAACTATGACTATATAGAGAAAAGGCTAAGATGAGAGATGGAGAGAGATGTAAGAAAGCTAGCCCTTACCCATCTCTGTGATGACAGCCAATTTTCTTTCCTTTTGTCTTCTTTCTTTCTTTCTTTCTTTCTTTCTTTCTTTCTTTCTTTCTTTCTCTCTCTCTCTCTCTCTCTCTCTCTCTCTCTCTCTCTCTCTCTCTCTCTCTTTCTGTGTTTGTTTGTTTGTTTTGGTTATGCTCTTTTGAGTTGAGTTCCTTTCTCTTGTAACCCACAGAATCCTGACTGTCCTTAGGCTTCAGGAGGCAATGCTCCTCTTCCCTGGCCACTGACATAGGGGATCAGATTTTAGAAAGTAGCTTTAACTCTCTCTCTATTCTTCCCAAACATTCTTGCATATTTTCTGCAAATAAGGAAACAGGTCCAGAGAAGGGCCACAGAGCAAATTAGTGAGAGAGACCAAACTGCAATTCAGGTCTCCTTTCTCAGAGATCAGAATGAACAGCCTATTCTCATTTCATATGATCAAAAGTCAGTATTGGGATGGGAGTGCAATTATATCCTTAATGGGACATCTGGCACTCAGGGGGAATGCTGAGATACACAAAGTGGAGGTTCTGGTCCTCTGGGAACTTTCAAGTTGGTTGAGGCCACCATGGCTGCCTAGATCTTATTGGTTTGGTTTAAAAAATAGGATATTCAGATGGAACTGGGGACACAGGCACCCACGCTAAAGGGCAGAGAATTTCAAGCCTTGGCAGACTCATCCCTCTTCTTCCGAGTTGTTACAGTTTAGGTAATGTAATGGCTCTCTAGGATCTCCCATTTCCTCCACAAAAGACCGACGGAAACAGTTGGCATCTCTCTTTGGCCCAAAGAATTTTTAGAGGCACCTTGTGGCCAGCACACTATAATTAGATGAAAATGGGATCCTTTGCCTCTCCCTGTAGGTAGGAAGGATTTATGCCTGGATTGTTGGTTTGGTTTAAAAAGTAGGATATTCAGATGGAACTGGGCATATTCAGCCGGACTTTGGTGGGTGGAGGCTGCCCTGGGGAGGTAGGGAGCCTGCTTGCTTTAAATGCTGGCCTTTGTCCTGAGCTGTTAGGAGACCTGATCCGCTGGAATGTCCACTATCCACCCGACCTTCCTACTCTCCACCTCCACGCCTGTTACACACACAAACTTACAAGTCACCGTCAGCTTTTTCTTGCAGTAGAAGACAGTCTTAATTGTCATAGGTATCAAAGGGAATTCAAACAAAAGCTATTGGCAATGCAGTACAAGAGAAATTCAGCTTCTGGTGTTATCTCCACTTCTCCAACTGTGAGAATATGCTCACAGCCTGTCTCTTCTGCTCCTTCTTTCAAGCTGATTTCTCAAAATACTTGGGTTGCTTTATGAAAAATTTTAAAGTGTTTTGAAGATTTTGTTTTCACTTGAATTTTTGTTATGAATGTCCAACTTTAAACATACTAGGGACGCAGGATTTATCCTCTGTTTCTGCTTTGGAGGAATCCCTTGAGGTTTCTTAATTTATGATCGATTTTGTAAATGTCCCACAGATACTGGAAAACACAAGTGGGCTCTGCTGTTTGTACATGTGAACCTGTGTGTGTGTGTGTGTGTGTGTGTGTGTGTGTGTGTAGTGTTTGCAGTGTGTGTGTATGTATGTGCATATTTCATCTTGGTAGTTATTCTTGCTTGTTTTTTTGACTGCTTGATCTGCCAAACAGAGTTGTGTTAAGCTCTCCCCAGGGCTGCTGCTGTGTTTTTGTTGAATTCTCTCATCAAATGTGGGTGCTATTGTTTTGGATGTACAGTTCTAAATGTGCATGTGCATTTGTGTGTGTGTGTATGTGTGTGTGTGTGTTTGCAAAATTAAACCTGTGCAGGTTTCAGAATAAGTGATTAAAGGGAAATTTGAGCCAAGGGGATGGGGTAGTGGCAACCTATTGAAAACCCTCAATTCGTCTTGACCATAAGGGAATCTTCCTGCTGACCAGGGGGAAAAGCTAAGCTCCCTCTGAGACAATGCAACTGGATAGGGCAAACCAACTGGGAGGAAGGGTATAGGATCCTAATGACACAATGAGACTGACCAGTCAGGCCGCAACCAAAGAAAGAGTGACAGACGACACGCAGGCAGTCAGCTCCGGAGATTCTAACAAGGAACAAGGTGTTTCGACAAAGAGAGAGCTCCAAAAGTTACTTCAAAAGCAGAGACAACCACATTAGGAGGTTGGTATGCACGGATCTAACACTCATCCACTAGGCTCAGTTTGGGCCAGAGATTCTGGTCTTGGGAATGATAAAAAGGAGGCGGGGCCAGATAAAGGGGCTGTGGACAAACCCAGGGGACCAAAGCCACAGCCTAGACATGGGAACATAGCAGAGACCTAGTTGTCAGCCCACCAGACGGTGAATCCCAGAAAGCGAGGCTGGGAAGATTTCAGGTCAACTGTCTAAGGGCAGAAGTGGTACAAACAGAACCCCAGTCTGTAGCTGTGGGACGGCTTCTCAGGGTAAGAGAGAAGAAAGCTCAAACCTGCTAGCCCTGAGCCCCAACTCACAGGAGCAGAAAGCTGGTATTACTTTTCAGTTCTATGGTAATGTGAGGAGGGTGGTAAAGGCCGTAGGATGTGTCTTGAGGAAACAGGGAAAGCAGTAGGGAGAATTTAATACACCTCTATCTGTCTTCGTGATCAAGCATTCAAAATTAAGCAAAGATTAACTACCAGGATTAAATACACACACACACACACACACACACACACACAATCTGTATGCATAAAAGAGTCCGCTTCTGTTTTCCAGTATCCATGAAACATTTATAAAATTAATAAAAAATTAATTAATAAAGTCCTCGGAGCAGAGAAAGGATTTATCCATAGGACAAATTCTTTATCTGTAGTGTGTTTTAAATTAGACATTCATAAAAAAGTCCAAGTGAAAACAAAATAATACAAAACACAAAACAAAACATTTTCTTAAAGCAACCCAAGCATTTGGGGAAACCAGCTTGACAGAGGCAAGTGGGGATAGACAGCCTGTGAGCATATTTTTAATGTTTGAGAAGCAGTGGAGACAATGCCAGAAGCTGAATTTCTCTTGTACTATATTGGCAAAATAGCTTTTGTTTAAATCCCCTTTGATCCCTATAACTGTTATGACTGTATTCTGCTGTAACAGAAAATTTGATAGTGATTTTTAAAATGTCTTTGTAATGGAAGAGGTTAGATAGTAGGAGTTTTATTCCTGATAGTTGGTGGATTAACCCTCCCACAGAAGAAAAAAACAACTAAAAATGCTGGGAAATAAATCTTCCTAAGTGCATTTATAAGCTGGCAAGAAAGTAAGAGACTCTCAGGCCAAAATACTAAATAAAAGAAGGAACTAAGCAGGGTACCCAGAGCGCGCAGATGGCTTTTGCTCTGGCGTCATTTATTGAACCAGATAAACTTGAGCTTCTGTTGTCTGGTATCATGTACAGGGAATCACAGAATACAAAGATCAGGGGCCCTGCAAGTCCCCTGGACACCTCTTCAACACAGATGAGACGCCAAGGGACTACACTCTCAGTGAAAGGGTGAACCAGAAATAACTACTATCCTCATCACGCCAGGGGATTGCAAAAACATAGGAGCTTAGTGAAAAAGAAAAAATAACACCATCACTGAGAATCTGGAAACACAAGCTATCTTTCATATAGTTTGAAGTCCAAATTCATGTTACCTGTGTGTTCTAAACAATAAACAAATTAAAAGCAAAAAGAAAAAAGTCAAGCCAATAATTGAAGTTAGAGTAATCTGAGACTGGTAATGGTATAGGTTGCAAGAACCAAGGCAAATCCTCAATAGAGGCTTCTACCTTTATCTCAGACCTTAAAGAATTTCCACAAATAAAACATCAAGGAAAATGCATAGCTTTCAATAAAAAGGAACTACACTTACACAAAGGCACAGTAAATAAGGAACAACAGACAGCAGAAATAGACCCATAGGAATGCAAATGCTAGAATTTTTATATACAAACATGACTATGAAATAACTATGATTGCTATGTTGTTGTTTTTTAAAAGACCAATTGAAAAACACATGTTGGAAGCAAGGAATTCTAAAGGAAGACCAAACAGATTTGGGAAAGATCCAAATAGAGCATACAAATGAAAAATAAAATAATTAAAAGGACATTGTAATTGAAACAACAAACAATTCAAAAAATAAAATTTAAAAATTAATTCCATTTATAATAACATAAACATTTACCCAGAAATAAATTTAACAAATGTTATGAAAGACTTCTACCAATACAAACTACGAAGCATTGTTGAGAGAAATTAAAGACCTGAATAGATGGAGAAATATATCATGCTCATGGATTAGAATAATCAATATTATGAAGCTTTACCCAAAATTGATTTATAGAGTCAATGCAATTTCAATAAAAATTCTAGCAGGCTTTCTTGTAGATATTAACAAACCATTGGTAAAATTTACTAGGAAATGTAAAGGTCTTAGAATAGGCAAAACAATGTTAAAGAAGAAGAACAAAGTTGGAGGCTTATTCTATCTGATTTTAAGATTTGCCATAAAGTACGGTAATCAGGGCAGTGATAATAGCATTAAAATAGACAAATAGACCACTATAAAGGAAAAGAGAGTCTTGAAATAAACCCACAAATATACAGTCAATAGTTTTCAACAAAGTTACCAATGTAGTTTAACGGAGAAAGTAAAGTTTAATCAACACATCATGTTGGATCAACTGAATGTCAGTATGGAAAAACTGAATATCGCACACCTTACACAAGAGTTAATTCAAGATGGCTTTAAGACTTAGGTGTAAAAACTAAAACTATAGAGCAACCAGAAGAACATGTAGGAGAATATCTTTGTGATTGAGGGTAGGGAAATATTTTCTAGGCAGAATACAAAAAGAACTAACTCTAAAATGAAATTAAAACTACTGCTCTTTGAAAATGACATTACTAAAACAATAGATGGAACAAAAATATTTACCATACACACATCTGCCAAAGACTCATATCCAAATTGTATAGGTAACTCCTATAAACGATTAATAAAGGACTAGAACAAAGACTTGACACTCACAGAGGACGATATGCAAATGAATGACAAACACAGATGCTCAACATTTCTTCTGAGTTGAGACAGATCAATGCTCAGAGATCCTGCAGCTGTGAGAATGTACAAAGCAGAGTTCTAGAGAGAAAAGGGCTATGCAGAGAGTTTTCAAAATCTGCACAGGGTCCCTTTTAGTCTTTGGCTGAATACTAATCTATACATGAATAGAGTGAAAACCCAAAAAGCCGTAACAACTTTGGAGGAAAGAAAAATGACTGAGAAGTTATAAAATAGACAATTCTCAGAGTTCATACTAGGTAAGGAATCATTTGAGTTCTCTCTATCCAGAGAGAATTTGTTGCATATGTATTTAACAAAGATGCCAGAAAAGCCATACCTTACACGTGAGGCAAGATTAGTCTTAGAATAATGGTTACTTTGGACTTGTCCTAGAGGAGTTTTAAAATAAGGATCAAATTAACCTGAAATACCTAACTCACTGCCAGAAAAAGTTCAAGACTCTTTAAAAGAATACAACAAAATCAAGCATTCCACACCCTAAAATTTACAATGTCTGGCAGCTAATAAAAAAATCACTAGGCATAAGAAGCAGCAGGAAGATGCGAGCCCAAAATATCAGTTAATGGAAACATACAGAAATGACAAAGATGAAGGAATTATCTGATAAGTACATTAAAATAGCTATTATAAATATAGTTCATGTACTTAGGGATGTAAAGAGAAAATGTAGACATAATGAGAGGAGAGATAGAAAATTTTTTAAAGAAGCAAATGAAACTTCTAGAGATGAAAAACTCAATAAAGAAAAGCTGTCAGATAAGGAACAACAGGTACCCTCATTCATTCCTGGTAGGAATGCAAAATGATACAGCTGCTCTGGAAGATAGTTTGGTAGTTTCTTACAAAACTAAACATATTCAGCAGACGATCCAGCAATCGTGCTCCTTGGTATTTACCCAAATGAGTTGAAAACTTAGGTCCATACAAAAACCTACACACAAATGTTTATAGCAGTTTTAGCTATAGCTGCTAAAACTTGGACGCAACCAAGATGTCCTTCAGTAGGCGAATGGACAAATAAACTGTACTGAATCTACTCGTACAATGGAATATTATTCAGCACTAAAAAGAAATGAACTATCAAGTCATGAAAAGACATAGAGTAAACTTAAATGCATATTACTAAGTGAAAGAAGCCAATCTTAGAAGCCTACTACTGTATGATTCTGACTATATAACAACCTGGAAAAGACAAAACTATGGAGACAGTAAAAAATGTCAGTGTTTGTTGCCATGCAGCAGCCTCCATCTGTCTCCTCGTACCTGCCCCTAAAGAAAGGAGAGTCTGTGAGACAGATCCTTTCAGGGATTTTGCTTCCCTTTTGTGCTTACACCTTATGTCTCCCTGTTTGGCCACAGAAAGATGGCTGGCTAGTCAAAGACGGGTATGACTCCCCACGGGGAGGGCAAACCCAAGCCAGACACAGTCATGTGGGGACCATGGGGGAAATCCCGGGGTCGATAGAGGTGGGCACAGCCCCCCACATTCCCCCGGCTAAGGAGAGCCTCTGCCTCTGTGGCTGCATTCCTTCCCACAACCTGCAGGGGAAATGACTCAATGATATGCTCTCCATCTATTCATATGCATAAAGATTTTGTCCCTTGGGGAAGTCCTGCAGGCAAGGGTGAGTGGCTTAAATCAGTTTCCTATTGTAATGTATGGGATTCACAGATCTCAAGATTGACAAGTTTTACTTCTTTTACTTCCAGCCTAACTAGTAAAAGCCATGCATTGTCCCGAGGGGCTCAGACCTTGAGGCTGCAGTCCCTTGGCCCCCTTGCACTCTATTCTCGTCTACTGTCTTTCTTAACCTTGTGCCGCCCTCTTTGCTTCCCACAACTCCTGTCGTGCTGGACACGACAAGTGTTTGCCAAGGGTTATGGGGAGGAAGGGATGAGTAGGCTGAGCACAGGGATTTTTAGGGCAGTGAAACTACTCTGTACGATACCACAGTGGTAGATACATGTCATTTACACATTTGTCAAAACCCATAGAATGTACAACACCAAAAGTGAATTCTAACGTAAACTATGGACTTTGGGTAATGATGTGTCAATATAGGTTCATCGATTATAACAAACGTACTAGTCTGGTAGGGGTATTGCTAGTGAGGGAGGCCGTGTGTAGGTGGGGGCAGGGAACATATAGGGAATCTGCACTTTCTGCTCCATTTTGCCGTGAACCTAAAAAAGTAAATATTTTTATGTATTATTTATAATATTTATTTATAAATATTCCAAAAAATAAAGTCTATTAAAAAAAAGCACCAGAGGGTAAGGGGGGTGAGGGGTGGGAGATGAGGTTAAGGGGGATCCAATATATGGTGACGGAAGGGGAACTGACTCTGGGTGGTGAACACACAATGGGATTTATAGATGATGTAATACAGAATTGTACACCTGAAATCTATGTCATTTTACTAACAATTGTCACCCCAATAAATTTAAAAAATAAATTAGAAAAAGAAAGCACAGAGAGAAATGACATTACGTACAAAGGAGAAATAGACTAATTTCTGATTTCACATAAACAGCAATGGAAGCCAGAGACAGTGGAATGACAGCTTCAATATTGGACCAAAAACACTTAATCAACTGAGAATTCTATAGGCAGTGAAAACACTGTCCAAAAATAAAGATTAAATATAAAAACTAAAATTGTTTGCCACTAGTTGACTCTCACTAGAGGGAATTCGAAATACTTCAGGCAGAATGAGTGATTTGAGATGAACAGTCTAGAGGTGAAAATAAATAAAGTCAGAAAAAGTGGAAAAAATTATTTGCAAACGTGGCCATGCTTACTAACTCTTTTGGTCTCCATGCCCCTTTGCAATGTGATTTTGTCAAGAGATGTAGTCTATTTTTGTACCCCGTGAATTTGGCCTTGGCTCAATTCATGCCCAAAGCAATGAGAGGTGGCAGAAATGATGTTGTTTCAGTTGTAAACTCCCATTTATTATCTTGGACTCCTAAACTGTCATGTTAACAAGCCCAGGTTAGCCTGCTGGAGGATGAAAAACCACACAGAGGAGCTGCTCTAGACCGTTATAGATCTGTTTAGCTCCGAGTCGACCTGCCACCTGACAGCAGACTCCTATGTGAGCACAGCTGAGATCAGCTTAAATTGCCCTAGACCAGAAAAACTGCCTACCCACAGTCTCATGAGACATAATACGTGGTTATTATTCTAAGCCACTAAGTTTTGAGGTAATTTATTATTCAGCTAGAAGCACCAAGAGCTAACAATAGATATATATGGTATAAATCAATAACATCTTGGTTAAAAAATAAGATAGAAATAAAATATACAAGAATAGCATGTGACGAGAATTGAAATGTGCTAAAGTTAAGAAAAACATTTATTTTTTTCATATAATAGGAATTCCAGGGAGAAGCATTTTAGAGCTGATGCAGTTGATCAATGAATTTATCAAGGACCCAGACGCTCTCCATTTTTTTCTCTCTACTATTTCTAGTTATGGCCATAATCCTTATGTTCACAATCTGGCTGCTGTGTCTCCAGGTATTGCAATTGTGACCCAGACAGAAAGAAGGTGAGAAGCTAATGAGTCTGTTTCTTCTTTATGGGGAAAACAGTATCTTTCCCACAAGCTCTACCTGATAGATTTCACTAGCCAGAACTGTGTCGCGCAGCCATATATACCCACCAGGAACCTGGGAAATTGAGATTTTTAGCTAGGTGAACTGCTTTCCCAAAAGAAATGAGGATTCTATTACAAAGTGAGCGCAGGAATGGATATAAGTATAAATTAGGCAACTAGCAGTCTCTACTCTCTATTTGAGAGAAAACACCTTACTTAAGGGGATAATCCAAAAGGAAAAGGAAACAATGTACTAGGCATAAAGACTGAGAGGTAGCATTGTGCAGGGAGCAAGGCACTGACTAGAATGAGAGTCATCTAGTCCTGGCTCTGCAGCTGACCTGCTGGGGACTGGTCCTCAGTTTTTTCCCTTTAAATCAAGAGGTTGGAGTAAACACCTGTAAGCCTTTTTGAGAGCCTGTAGAGACTGAAGGGAATTAACATTTATGATTCTTTATGTGCAGTAGCTCATTTGGACCTCACAAGAAATATGAGTCAGTGTCATTATCCCACTTTACATCCGGGGATGAGAAATCTGGGAAATACCCAGTTGTGTGGATAGATCCGGATCTAGTAAATAGCAGAGGCAGAATTCCAGCTGGGGTCTGCAGGCCTTCAAAGCCAGAAGTTTCTTTCCATTGCCCATCCTTTCTCAAAAGGTGAAATTACTTACTGAATTTTAAGGTCACACTTTATAAATGGTGCCTTTAGAAGTGTGGCTTGGTGACACCTGCTGCAGAATCACTTGGGGGTATTTATTATATATGCAGACTCCTGGACTTCCTTCAGATAAACTGAAGCAGACTCTCCAGGGCTGGCACCCAGGAATCTGCATTTTTAAAAGCTCCCCAGGTAATTTGAAAACATTATAAAGTTTGAGAACCATGGTTTTAAACGTATAATTTGTTGTTCCATTCTAATGCAGTTTATTTATAGATCCGTGGCTCATGGAAATTTCCTCCTAACATTAGGAAAATGAAATTCATAAATAGTCTGTTTCTCCTTCCTGTTCCTCAAATTCTTAATGAACACACTCAATCCATGGAAAATGTTAAGGAACTGGAAATGTGTTATAGAAGATATCCTAACACTGACTAACTGAGGCTCTCTAAGGCAAAGGCACGGGTTACCCTGAACATGAATGCTGACTGTCTAGCCTACGGAGCTGAAAGGGGAGGGGCAAAGAAATGACATTAACTAATATTTATCTTGTTCCAGATATTCATGCAGACACATTATGTCACTTAAGAGGCTTAGGACATGTGATTCAATCCCTTTTATTTACTAACGGGGTAGGTACTATTATGATTTCCATTTAAGAGATGAAGAGTCTAATGATGAGAGAACAGTCACTTGTCTGAAGTGAATCATTCATTCATTCATTCATTCATTCATTCATTCATACATACAATAAATATCTCTTATGTAAGACACTGAGAGTAGAGCCGCGAAGAAGCAACCTAGAGACCTCAGGTGTCACAAGGCCCTGACTTACTTATCCATCAAGTCTCCATTGAAGAAATTGGAAATGAGAGGGCAGATGGAGACTGGTGCCTGTCAGAAGCAATCTCTCCAGACTTGGTCTGCCTGCTGCAGGGACTAAGAGGAGTGCTTGCTACTGATGAGCTCTGGCAGCCCCAGAGAGCAGGCTGTCCTTGGTTTTACCAACAGCTGCATCCCTGGTCGCGTGAGTCAGTGTATAATCAGGCCCTTACCTGTCTGGAGGACAGGAGCAGATCAGGGGTCTGGAGGGAAGGCCTAAAAGTAGAACTTGAAAGGGGGAACCCCCAAATCTTATATTCTTTCACTAACCTTGGAAGGTAAATAGATATTTCCATTTTAAAGACGAAGGAATGGAGGCTCAGAAAGGTTAACTGGCTTGTTCCAGTAAGTGTCCTCGCCAGGAGGGCAATAGGGCGGGTCTCAGATTCCAGCTCTAACTCTACCACCCTGCCCCTCCTTAGCTCAGGAGGGATGTCTTTACAGGCAGGTGAAAATGATTTACAAACCAGTACTAGAGGCTGGTTCTGATTCCAGCTACCACGTTTATTTAATTCCAAGTTCGAACCACACAGAAAAGACAGTTTTCTCCTTAAAAGGTTCTGTGGGAAAAGGTTCTCTGTTCTATGTAACAGCCTCCTGTTTGTGTCTGAAGAGAGGACTAGTCTGACAGGAAGAATTACAAATCTGCAGCTCATTTGGGCGTCCCAGAGGGAAGGTGGGTGGAGCGTCTCACAGCAAATTAGAAATTCGTAATGAAAACGTAGTTGAGTTTATTTGGGTTTCTAGTGACACCTCAGAATTATTGTGCAGGCGTGTCGGAGGCAGCTCAAAGAAATGACTGCTCTCCCTCCGCCCCGGGAGTGCTGCGTGCTAAGAAGGGGAATCCTCCTATTTGGGGGCGGGGGTTGGAGTTGGGGACCTTCCCTTTCCCACCTGGATCCGGAAGGGGTGAGAGGGAAGGAGGGTAGTTTGGAATCCCGTTCTGGGTCTGCTGTGAGTTCCGGAGGGAGGCGGGCGGCTATTCAGAGGAGTGTCTGAGTTCAGGATCTGAAGTCTGAGGCTGGGATCTGAGGCCAGGATTTGGGGACTTTCTGGGCCTGGAATTTGGGGGAGGGGGGCGCGTTGCCTAGGTTGGGGGTAGACGCTGACAGCGGGAGGAAACTGGAGTCAGAGGCGCCTGTAAAGGTCTCTGAGGACAGAGGTTGGCGGGGGATGTTTCAAGTTGAGGCATGGATCTGGGGAGGGGAAGTCGAAGTCTGCCTGACCTTACAGCGGATCTGGGTGAATTCGTTGGGGATTGGTGGTACAGAGCGGTGAATGGGGGTCAGGGTGGGGTTGGGGGTCAATATCAGATCTTAGGTGCCTAGGGAGGCTAGAAGAAAGGATCGTCGAGTGGCCACAGCCTTTCCCAAAAGCGACTCACACTCAGACACGCCCATCGCTCAAGCCCAGGCCCTCCTGGACTGGAGAATCAGCAGGGCTCCGGCCAGTTTGGACCCTGCCCCCACTTAGTCTCCAGCGAGCGCCGAGCGACTCTGGCTCCGGTAGGGGTCCGGCGGCCCGGCCCCGGGGGAGTCTGAGGGCGTGGCCAATGAGCGGGCGCCCGCGGCTCTGGATTGGCTGCCCAGCGGGCCCGCGGGCGGGGCTCCAGACTGGGTCCCGCTCAGCTGCTCGCCGACAGCCGGGAGGCGGGGCCGGCGGGAGCCCGGCAGCCAATGGATGCGCGGCCCCGGAGCAGTTACAAAGGGCCGAAGCGAGGCCGCTGCCGCGGCGGGGGAGGTGGGGCGAGGCGAGGCTTGCTAAGGCGAGGCGGCGGCCGGGCCGGGCCGGGCCACAGGCAGTGGCGGCGGGACCATGGAGGCGGCGGCCGCTGCTCCGCGTCCCCGGCTGTTCTTCCTCGTGCTGGCGGCGGCGGCGGCGACGCTGGTCCCGGGAGCGACGGGTGAGCAGCCGCGCGGCGGGGGTGGTGGGTGATTGCGGGGCGCGCGGGCCGGGCCTGGCCTCTGGCTCGCTCCTTCTCTTTCTCAAACATGGCGCGGGGCCGGGGGCGCAGGTGGCGGCGCCCGGGCCGGGGCCGGGCTTTCCTGGCCGGCCTGCTGCCACGCGAGCTGCGGGCGGGGAGGGAAGGCGGGGAGGGGGCGTGTGTCCGAGCGTGGGTGGACGTGACCCGCAGCCGGTGTCTGGCCCTGGTTTCTGCTCCCCTGGGGAGGTGGCGTCGGCCCGAGGTCGGGGGCTGCCCTCTGGGGAGGGAATGGGCGCGGGCCCAGGGGCATGAGGGTGGCCGGGACTGGCCGACTTGGGGCGGCTCCCTGCCTCCCCCTCTAGGGAGCTGTGTGGCGTTGTCCCTGGCACCCCACCCCAAGCGGGTTGTTGTGCGAGGCTCCCAGGGCCCGAGGCGGGGTTGGGGTCGGAGGAGGCTTCCCGCGCTGGGTGTGAGCTCTGAGCCTCCAAGGCTTCCCGGAGCAGTGGGAGGGGCGACGTGTGATTAAGACCCCAGGGTCAGCAAGGTGGACCCCGCCGAGAGGGACTGCTTCTCCAACCAGCGGTGGCTTTGGAAGAGGAACTGCAAAGCTTTGTGTGAGGAGCAGGAGGCACGAAGATGAGCGGAATGTTTCTTTCGTGCGTCTGGGAAGTGTTGAAGTGAATCCAGTTACCAGAAGGCTGCAGATTGTTTTCGTAGTAGAAACTTGAACTTTTGCACACTCTGCGACGTTTGGAATGTTTGAATGGGAATGGTTATGGGAATTGATCAAACGCTTTTATTTCCTCGAAGGAACATTGCTGGTGATGTTCCTTTTATTGAGTGACAGCTAGTAGTTTGAATCAGTTGTCTGTGTAGCCAGTTTTCTAGGGAGTATTTGCTCCGTTTTCCGAAATGTAAAATCAGGATGGCGTACGTGGTCATCACTTACCCTGTGGAGTCAAAAACTTTGTTAGCATCTAAAATAAAACACTAGAAACTAAACCATAGAGCCTTAGTGGTAGCGTCTAAAATACAGTGAAAGTACATTTCTGCTTCTGAAATTGAATACCCAGTGTTTCAAAAAACAAAAATTCAAGACTGAGGGTACCACTTATTACTAATAGCTGATGTCTGCTAAGAGCTTACTATGATGTAGATGCATAAAGTACACCAAAGTACTGTTATCTAATCCCCACAACTGAGCCCTGAGGGCTAGTGGCATTTGCCCTATTTTGTAGATGAGGAAACTGAGGTGTGGAGAGGTTTTGTACTCAGTTACTTGAGAGCTGTGGAGTTATGATTTGCACCCAGGGTTCAGTGTTTTCAAAACCTATACACCTTAATATATACACCTAACTGTCTGGCAGAAAGGAAGCAAACAGCATTCCTTTCCATTTTCAGTCCTCTGATGAGCAATTGATCTTCATTATTCACTTTTCGATTTTGCCCTCACAATTTGAAAATCAGATTAGCCTTTTGACTCCTAGTACTTTCCTGGACTCCCTTCACATTGGGTCTACCTTGGAGGAAACAATGGATTTTTGACATTGGCAAGATAAACGTGCCGACAGGTAGGAGAATCAATACTGTTACGTCTCAAGCATAAGTTACATTTCCACACCACCATTAACTTGAATAACAGTTCATTCTTTTCCACCTAGCACAAAGTTTTCACGGATTCAAATAACAGTACTGGAATAATTGATGTACAGAACATCTCTCAGTCCGTGCCCTGGAGTTGCTTACAGACTACCGGACTCCACAGGCTTGCATGCATACGATACAAAGCTGATTCCAGTGCTAATTCTCTTAAGTCTAGACTACCTCAGCTGGTCTGCCTGCCCTGGGTGGTTATGTTGATGTCTCACTCCATCCTTTCATAACATTTCCAAGAAGCTGAGTGCTTTTTTAAATTTATAATTTGGCTTCCTTTTTAAGAGCTCACAGTTCCTTATTGTCTGGGTATCAGTTTTGTATTCTCTGCCTAGCTTCTGCTCTCTCCAACATAGGTTTCTCTGGGGAAATTGGTTCCTTGCTCTAGTACACAGTTTAGTACCACTGTGTCTACATGTATATGCCATGTGAGAATGCCGTTTGCTTCCTTTCTGCCATTTCATAACTTCTTTCTTTGAAAACATGTCTAAAATCCAACTCTTCTTTATATTAATGCCTCTTGAGTGTCTCTTCCTTTCTTTGTGTGCATCTACCAGTTTAATCTTGCCTGTATTAGCCCTCAAATCTAGTTGCTTTCCAGTGTTTCTCTCTTCTGGGCTTTTCTATAGGCTACTGCCAAGCTAATCTTCCTCAGCCATCCCTATAAAGGGTTTAAAAGATTTCCCATTTGTATTCAGCACCGAGAGCACCACTTGAAGCTTATGATTAAGGTCATCTCTGAGTATCCAACACTTCTCACTATTGCAAACCCTCAATTCCAGCGATTTCTGTTTTCCCACTGACTCCTGACTTTTCAACCTTTTCACCATATACTTAATTTTGCCCCTTTTGGGAGTCTGAGGAAAGAAGTTCTCAATCTTGACTTCCTGAACTCTGTATTTCCCTGAACTGTATGCATAACACTTCCTGTTTGTGTTGTCTATGTCTGCTGTCTTCTGCACTGTTATTTGACTATGCTCTTGAACATGGTACAGGTACTCAGAGGACCAGGGTCATGCTGTTTGTTTCCGCTTTGCTCTCAGAACCTAGCATTGCGTTTTATATTCAGTTCCACTTGAATGCTTGTTGACTAAATGCCACTTGACTGGCATTCATTTAGTATTTATATTGTTATATGTAAGTACAGTTTATGCAATATTAATGAATAATTCTGTGTGTATATTCAGGACAAGTTGTATGATGTGAAAGAAGCAGGAGGGTATTACATGTGGTTATTAGTCCCAACTTCAACTCTGCCATGTTTCCCCGAAAATAAGACCTAGCCGGACCATCAGCTCTAATGCGTGTTTTGGAGCAAAAATTAATATAAGATCCAGTCTTATTTTACTGTAATATAAGACTGGGTCTAACAATATAATACCAGGTGTAATATAATACTGGGTATAATATAATATGATATAACATGTAATACCGGGTCTTATATAATATGATATAATACTGGGTCTTATATTAATTTTTGTTCCAAAAGACACATTAGAGCTGATGGTCCGGCTCGGTCTTATTTTTGGGGAAACACAATAGTTATGCAGAAAATGGGAGTGATACTTACCTTTTCTAATTTACTAGATCTTGAAGATAAAATGAGACAGTTGTGTTGGAGTTTGAAGTTGCTACTTGGCACTGGCAGTAATAGGGAGGAATGATGTTCAACCAGCAATTCCCACTGGGCCACGTGTGTTTTTATTGGTCAGACATCCTTTCTGATTGGTGGGTGCCATTGTGTGCTAGTTAAATATTTTTTTAATATCACCCCTGCAGAGAAGTATCAGTATTCAAAGAGGGAAATGATTAACATAGGCTGAAGTGATTGGGGAGGCTTCCTGGACACTTTAGGACTTCAACTGACTTTGAAAGGTGGCTAGAATTCAAATGGGCAGAGGGGAATTTTATGAGTATTAAGCTCTCTCATTGTAAGCTGTGTCCCCCAACTGCCCCCGGGCCTACTGCAGGGCAGGAACCAAAGCTTGTATTGACTGGCTTGCAAGTTACTCTTTAGAGTTAATTCCTTATTCTATACTGTGGTTTGGATGTATTAACCACTGTGTGTGTGTGTGTGTTTTGCAGTTATAAAAAGTGTAATATGTGACTGGAGACAAATCAGAAAGGTAATGTAAGTGGGATAAGTGAGGGAGAATTATATTATGGACTGCCCACCAGACTAGGCATTCTAATGGTGAATGTCATAAGTCACTTCGGTTTACAGATGGGAAAACATGACAGAGAGTTAGGTGGATTTCTCAGAGTTAGGCAGAACTGAGACAGGAACTTTGATTTTCTCCCCCCCCCCCCCCCCCCCAAATCTCGTGCCCCATTCAAATATGAAGGATTTGGAGTGGGAGAGGAACAGGGTTAATGGAGTGACTTACCTAAGTGAAGTTGTCTTGAATGTTACAGAACTTACGGAAAATGACTTCTGTAAGTGGGGAGGAGAGGTAGATGATTACAGGTTATATAAAGTCCTCAAGAGAAAGTAAGTATCTTTTTTATATTGCCGATAAAAGGACCTCATTTCGAGCTTATTGATTGAGTAAACTAGGCTTACTGTAGTTTGGAAGATGGTGAAACAATTTTGAATTTAATGGAAATGGGGTGTAATTGAAAGGCCTTATGATACATGGTTAGGTTTAGAATTTTAGGTGATCTGCTTCGTTATTAAAATTAAATCAGGAACTGACATGATCAAAATAATCAAGAGGGAGATAAATCTTGTTCCTGTGGGGAGGGCCTTTTTTGAAAGATTCTTCTAGGCCTAGCTGAAACAGTTATCTGAACTCTACACCATTCTTGTGGAGCCGTTGTGTTGCATCAGATATGTTCATGTCCAATGAAGTGGGTTTTGAAAATGCCATTATCCTATGGATGGCCTTTTTGATGTGAGAGAGAACATGTCTCTTCAAACCACAGAACCCCCGGCACATGTTGACAAACCGAATGCCTTTTGCTGTTGTTTCTTGGTCATGGCTTACATAATGCAAGTTCTCAGAACAGATGGACTGTGGTTTGGCATCATGTGATTGGTGACATCTTTGCTTCCTGCTTCTGGAACTGAGGGCAGATGCTGGCATGTTTCTCAGGGATTTTCATGCTTTGACCCACAGAACTAGCTCAAGAAAACTTCTGGAATCTTCTCAAAATTAATGATCTGTCTTGACCCAGCCTAACTCCAATACTCAGGATAGTATTTAGTGCCTTTCTTAACTGAATTTTCTCAATATCAAATCCAAGCAGTTTCCCTAAACATTAAGATTTGCTGCTACTCTGACTTAAATCCAGTACAGTTTTGGCCCAGATAGTGCAGATAGGTTTCTTATGGCTACCTCTTTTTGATAAGAACTTACAGTTGGTTGACCTGTAGGTTTTTTGCTTTAAATAAACACTTTTCTCAAACACTGCTGGGGTAAGTCTGATTGGTTTTATGGGTCCAGTTTTATACATCAGGTCTGGCATTTTTGTAAAGCTGTTCCCTCATTTGGGCAATGTGAGAGCATTACACATTATAAAGAATGGTTTCTAACTTAAAAAAAAATATGATTTGCAGAGTAGACACACAGTTGGTTTGGTGTTTCTTGAAGGTTCAGTAGTCCTTGCACCATTTTATCAATCTGAAAGGAATATATTTGAAGAATATGCCAGGCATTCTGCCTGCCTTGGCTCATGTAATTCTCATACCCGACCCTGGATAGTAGCTGTATAATAGTCCAAAAGCTTCTTACTAATGTACCAGTTCACATCCACGAGGCTCTTTTTAAGTCCGTTTGTCTCCAGGCCGAGGTGACCAGTGCTCAGAAGAGAACTGGAGATTTTTGATGACATTGGTTCTAACCCAGGATTCTTTTAGCTCTTACATTATCCAAAAATGTTAATATTTTTTCTTTCATCTTTTAATTATAAATATATTTATAAAAGGAAGACACTGCTTCACATAGAACAGGTATGTACTAGAGACTAACAGTCTTCCAGTCACCTGAGACACATGATTCTGCATTACCATCGACTCCATCTGCCAGCGTTGACAGGATTTTGCTCGGATTGGAACATAGATTGTGTTGTGAAAGTTTCTAAATAGCAGGGCTTCTGTTTCCATTTTACAGACCAGGAAACTGAGGTCATGGTGTTAATGGTAGAGCCTGCATTTGAACATTCCAGTGGTTGTACTCTTTTCTGTACATCATGCTGCTTTCATATACAGTAAATAGCTTGTTATGGCTACCTCATCAAGAAAATGGTTTTTTAACGCATGAGAATTTGCTTCAGCTTGTCTTAATTACAGTTTGCTTCTTTGCAACTGCAAGTTACTCAGATACTTGCAGTCTTTCTTTGACATTATATTGGTTGGTAATTTGAATCTCTCCATTGAGTCTAATGATAGTTGATCATTCATTATTTGTATTTATTTATATAGATTCACAGCAAACTCTTTGCTTCTCAGAGTAACTTAAGCACAGACCTGAAAAATAACTGAAAATTTGAATTACAGAAAAGAAAAAAGCTGTCACTGTCCATCATTAGCATTTTCTCTTATCCCAGCCCCCGTGCATTTTTATTAGTATAATAAAACCATTATTTAATTTTATCTCTTTCAGTAGTTTATCAAAGCTGATAAAAGTGTTTTTAAGTTGGTAAAGAACTTCAGCTTGTAGAAGAAATAGTTCATATTTAATCTTAGTCAACAAATATTTAGTAGTGATCAACACGTGGGAAGTATAGAAACAGAGGCAGACCTGCTTTCAAGCAATATGATGCTGGGAAAGTATCACTAGCGATTCAATAATAGCAACCGCAGGGACCATAGAGGTGGTAGGACTTGCTCTCCGGGCCTTACGGAATGGGTTAGGTATGGATGCCGGGGGGAGGGAAAGCACTCCCAGGCAGGAGAGGAGGATGTGTGTGAAGAAGGAGCATGCTCAGTTTCAAGAATTTTTGGGAGAGGAACAGAAATTCAGGATATAAAGGGTGGCTTCAGAGGATTATGGGCCTTGAAAATCAGGGGGATGGTTTTAACGTGGAAAAGGAATGTTAACTGTACCAAGAGGAAATAGAGCGGGGTGGCTGCCTAGGAGATCGTGGAGTTGGTGTGATGGCATTGGGAATGGAGTGGAAGGATGGCTCCATGGCGTTTCAGGAAAGACAGAGGAGCCCATCGTAGGGTCCTTGCCTGAGTGCTGTTCCCCCACATATCTGCATGGCCGCCTCCCTCACCTCTAACACATCTTTGCTCAAATGTCACCGTTTTCTCAATGAGCTTTACCCTGATCACCCTTTTAAAAATTGCCGTTATTTTACTCTGCTTTTCCTTTTTTGTAATGCTACTTTCTGAAATTCTGTATTTATTTACCTATTTACTATATTTATTGTGTCTTTCCTACTAGAAGATAAGCTTCTTGAATATGGATATTTTCGTTTTGTTCACCAGTGTGTTTCAAATGCCTAGAAAGTACCTGGTGCATCCTAGGCACTCAGTAAATATGTGTTGCATAGCAGTAGTTTTTAGCTGTAAAAAGTGGAGTACAAAAATTAAGGACTCTATGAAATAAAAAAAGGATGCCTCCCGGTGTTTAGCTCTGGATAATGCCTTTAACTGGTAGGGAACTGGGTGAGAGAAAGAGGGAAGTGAACTCCAGTTTGAGCATGTTGAGTTTGAGGTGCTAGGATGGCCACGTGGACTCGTTCAGTAGGCAGCAAAGGTATAAGACTTGAGCGTTACTGGAAATGGGAGAGGTCAGGCTAAGAAATGATTGCTGGCATTCGCCTTCCATCTCATCCTCTTTCTTTTGGATTCAGGTGCCCTGCCACCGTCAATGGAGTTGTTTTTATTCTGACCCTGGACTCCTAGCTTAGATCTGGAATCTTGCTCAGTTCACTGGGATATTCTTCTCTCCTGTGTTTTGGGGTCCATGCTTTGTGCCCCGCCCACCGCCACCCCCCTCCCCAGCCCCCAATGCCGTAGAAGTAGATGTGCAGAATTCTTCGTGTTCTGGTTGTACTGAAGTTAACCTTCAGCACAGAAAAGGCTGTGCTGCTTTTCTCCGCAGTGAGATGATTGACCTGTGGGGAATGTGCTCTGGTTTTAGACGGAAGGAGAAGAGAGGAGGTTTCCTATGTGGGGCCTGCATTACACCTCTGGCTTCAGGTCACAGGTGGGATTTTATAGGTGTCACCTTTACTGTGTCCTCGAGCTCCCTGATGCCTATCTCGTTACATGCTTTTCATGCTGTCATTCTTCTCCACCAACCAAACACTGGTGCAGTTGTACCTCTAGACCATCTTTATTTTTCTCTTTGGATTGATCTGACTTGTTTGTTTTCCTTCCTATTTTGAAGGCATTCAAATCATGTGATTTGGTTGCCAGAAGTTGAATACAATCTTTGTTTATGGGAGTAGATATAAGAACCACACATATTTGTCTGGAATTAGAATCTAACCCGTGTGTCTGTTTGGGACTCACTTTTCAAAAGAGGATGACACCTAGCTTAGTGATAGTTATGAAGATACTGGATCACAGAGGCTACAAAGTACCTAGCACATAGACTGATACCAGCAGGTAGTCAGTAAATGGGAATTATTACATCTTTAAATAAGTGAAGGAACGTCTTTTGGAAGAGAAATACATGTCTATATAATGAAGAACTGTGATTAATTGGCACACTGAGAGGCAGATTTCACTGGGTATAAGGAAAGACTTTCTATCAATGGGAACCCTCATAAAATGGAACATTGTAACGTACTGTGTTCCCTGTCACTGGAAGTATTCAGGCAGAGGTTGGATGACCTTCTGTCAGAAGTTGTAGAAGGAATTTCTTGTGTTAGGTGAGAGATTGGAATTGATTAACTGCAAGTTCTGTTTCTGCTCTAGAATTCTGTACTTGTAGGTGTAATCCAAGCTTCCTTGCTCACTGTTTTTAGCCAGCACACAGGCTCTCAACTTCTTTAGCATTCATGGCTTTGAGAAGAGCACTATTTTGTAACTTTTCCTTATTATATGGGAGAAATTTATTTATTGATTGGCTTGTGTGCCCTGGCCATTTTTCAGAAAAGGGTTTAGGGAGCTTGAAATAAAAATATGTGCAGGAAGACGAAGAATAATGACCAGAAAGATGAGAACCAGTAAGTAAAAGGGGGAAAGAGAGAAAGATTATAAATTTTAGCTGAGGAAAGCTTTAGTAGTTGAGCGCAATATTTAACCCGCTGAGTTTTCTAGCACTGAGGGCAATAAGGGAACTTGGTAGTTTGCATAGATCTCATTGCCTGTCACTGAGAATTCCGGAGGCGGCTGCACCTTCCTTACTAATATGGAGCCCCAAACGTGAAGATTGCAATGCAGGGAGAATGTCCAAGTGCTTAGAGCTTCCTGGACCTGGCAGCCCTGTCTTGTTTTCTCAGGCTTCCTCTTTACCATGTATCGAGGGTGCAATTTAGTACTGCTGCTCCATTTTTCTTCTCCACTCTAAGGCTCTGATCCAAGTATGAACACACTAGTCTTACCCTAATGCCAATGGAACAGCTGATGTAAGGCTGGAACGTTTAAATCAAGCTTTGCTAAAAGCTAGAGGATAATGAGTAGAGTAACATGAAACTGTTCAACCTGGCTAACAAAGACGTTTTCCTCATGTCCTCAGCTTTCGACCTGTCTCCATTTGGCAGACATCTGCGTCCTGCAAGCAAAGGTGAACAGAGCCAGACATTTGCCTTTCTTCAAACAGGCCCAAGACAGCCAGGGTTTCTGTTTGAAGAGCTGCCGCCTTTGTGGGTGAGGGATGTTGGGAATGATGATTCCCTTAGGAGAGACCACGCTCAGAAAGCGTGGTTCTGCGTATGTGGATTGCATAGTAACCCCAATATTTATGTAAAAGATACCCACGTATGTTACCAAAGGACATGCTTTGGTTAGAGATATGCTGATTTCACTGGGAAAAGCAAGTTTCTCCCTGCTCTTGAGCAGCATCTGTTACAGAAGTCTTTGTATAAAGGGCACTGGGAAATAAAGTGAAGAATTTGAGTTTATCACTCTTCGTGACTTGAGCGGATTCACTTTCCTTTCTTACTCTGCAGTTACTGAACTCCTTTAGGCCTTGTTCCGGTGTTTCCTTGCTCTAACCAACAGGGTGAAACCTCCCGACTATTGTTCACTTGCTTCAGGATCACCATTCATTCCATCTAGATTTTCTAGATGTGAACTCACTGCTTACATAATAGTGTATATTTATAGTTCTAGGACACCTCGTGCAGGCATCTTGTTACATTTTTACAATATAAGATCTTTAAATATGCATTGAAATACAAATAGCTCCCATGAAAAAAAACAAAAGCATGGCTTTTTCTACTAGAAGTGAGGACTAATACACATATTTGGGAGCACTGAACATCGAGGAAATAGTTAAACCTGGAGAGGAGCATAGAGATAGAAAAGCAGTAACTAGCTTTTTATTTATACAAACACACAAACACAATATATGTATGGAGGGTTTTTTTTGTGTGTGGTTTTTTTTTTTGCTTGATGTATTCATCTCCAGATTGAACCATAATGTGCTCTAATTGAGTCTCTTTGTTTAGCACATGGCTGTTGATTTGAGTACTTTCTCCAGTTGAAAAACTGACATTTTAATTTTGTTATTCAATGTGCAACAGATTTAAATAAAAACACCAAGATTGTGTATTGTAGATTTCTTTCAACAATAATTATATGTAATTATTTTACCAAAATAAACAAGTTAAAGTAATCTTAGCTATTTTATCTCATTCCACATTTGGGGAAAAAAAAATTACAAACCAGGGGCTAGAGTTTGCTCATGTTTATCAATGAGGAAAGATAATTTCTGATTGTTAGTTTCATCTAGTTCCACCAAAGCATTGTGAAATTGATGCTAGTGAAGAGTACTGAAATGTGTGCTGGAGAGTCGCTTCGTGCTAAGTGCTACTAAAAACAGTTGACAGTTTTCATGGAGGAGATATCTCAAAAATTTTAAGGGACCTGTGAAGATTAAATGAGATTGTGCACATAAAACTTGTGGCGTATTTCCTGGCACATAAAACGAAGTAAATGATATTATTAAGAAAATTGTTTTTCATAGAATCATAGAATTTGTAGACTACAAAGGGCCATAACTAGGGGAGGTTGATTATCGTTTCATCTGACTTTCTTTTACAGGTGAGGAAACGGGGGCTCCGAAGTTATGTCGTATTTCAGGATAATCAGGATAGTAATTCAGCTAATGGCTGAACAGGAACGCAGCTTCCTCCTCACTTACAACTTCATTATTGTCCCTTTTCTGACTCAGGCCTTTTTTAGGGGAATGATTTTTTTTTTAAATCGCTTAAATTTATGGAAGATCTCTTTACTATCGAATCAGACCCCCTAACGATGGATGCAAAGATGGATAAATCATGATAAAGTCAATATAGAAAAGTAGTAACCAGTGATAGAATTTAGGTTGTGGGTATATAGGTGTTCACAGTTCTGTTAGTTTTCTGAATATTTGAGATGTTCATAATAAAATGTTGGAGGGGAGAAATTGAAAACAATCTATAGTATCTTCTCGCGCCACATGTGTCCTTGTTATTGATCTCTCTAAACAGAGAAACCAGCAGTACTTGCTACAGCTAAAGGAAATACAAGCAGAGGTGGGGGGTGGGGCTGAGCAGAGCCCTCAGGAGTGCACATTCTAGGCCCTTTCCTTGACATCTCAAGGATTGAGACCATGGGTCTGCCTTGACTTTGCCTTTTCTTTCTTTTCTCTCTCCCTTAAAAAAAAAAAAATACAAATGATAGTTGGGCATTGCAGATCTGAAATTCCCTAACCCGCCAACAAACCAGTGAGCACTGTAGGTCACTTTCCTGTGAGCAAATGCTGTATTTTTTTTTTTTCTTTACATTGTTTTGCTTTTTCTTTTCCCATAGTAAAATTTGTTTTTGTTGTCTTCCTTCTTATATTTAATGCATTTATAAGCTTGAGTCTTTCTGTTCTCAGGTAGTCTTTCTCTCCAAGATCACAATTGTTTTCTTCCACCTTATCCTTAAAAAAAGAAGGGAGGGAGGGAGGGAGGGAGGGAGGGAGGGAGGGAGGGAGGGAGGGAGGGAAAAAGAAAAAAGAAAGCCACATAAATATTCTTTTAGCTAGGACCTTTCCACTCTCATCTGTCGTTTAAGTTTTGTCAGATCCAGTCTCCACTGGCCTTATGATGGGAGGAGAAGGAGGGAAGAGTTTCAATAAATGGGGTTTTAGGAGTCAGGCAGAAACCTCGGAGGGTACTCTTGAAGCACCACCAGACTCAGAATTATCTGTGCATAGCACACAGATGGTGTGCCCTAAGGAAATAGCTGCTCTGAGCAATTAAATGCTTGCATCTAATTTTGCTTAGAAATCCTGGAACTGGGAACAAAGTCTCATAGAGTTAAATGGGTGTAATCACCTATGAGCCCTTCTAAATCATAGCTAGGGCCTAGTAATTATTGACTTGTATATAGATGTCATAATTCCATGCTGCATATTACATATGCTGCAAAATTCTGTGCAGCATAGTTCTGTGCTGTAGCTTCAGTTCTCTGAGACATAAGTAGCATCAAGCATTGGCAGACCCTTTTAATAACCAGCCTCCTACTAGAGGCCTTCTTCCGTCACCAAAATGCTAGCTAGCATCAATGCTGCAATTCGAAACCCATATTCCTAATGCTAAGTCTCTGGACATCTAGATTTTGAAGTCTGGAAACTTCATTAGGTTGTTTACAGTGCCTTCCAAGCTCCAGTTTTTAATATACACAGTTTAGTCTTAAAGGGTAAGTGTTCCTTTGAAAGGAATTCAGGCGACACTAGATGCTTGCTTTCTCATGCTCCAAGGGAGGCCATGAATTCAATGGTTAGAAATTTTATAAAATATAAAAATTTTATCAAAATATAAATATTATAAAGTATTATAAAAGCCCCTCTATTTGGGTTGGGTTTTTCTGTCTTTGCTTGGTTTTTAATTCAGCTACGTTCCTCTAGGTGACTGCAATCAGAATTGAACTTCTTGCTTTGACGTTTTGTTTGACAAGAAAGATGAACATTTCAGACTAGAGAAGGCAAGAAAATTAAAGCTTGTGTAACTATATGTGGTTCACCAAGCCTCTGAGATTTCTAATAGTAGCTATCATCCGTCTTTTGGCTAAATTCAGTAATTTTTTCTTTGTTCTGCAAAGGGGTGGAAATGCATCAAGTTAAATACCAAGAGACTCGAGAGAAGAAAGTGTGACTGCTTTTGTGGAGCAAGAAATAGGAAGTGTTGAATGTTGGGGAATTGCTCTGTGTGTGTGTGTGTGTGTGTGTATGTGTGTGTGTGTAAGTGAGTATAACAGTCTCATAGAACTATTTGGCACCTTAGACTCTGTATATATATATGTAACATCGATAAAAATAAAATCTAAGTTAAAAAATTAATGGTAAATAATGGCAGTTACAAGTTCATGAATGCTTGGTAAATCTGAAGGGTTGAATTCCCCTGTTGAAAAGATAGATTCTTAGATTGGATTAATATGCACATACACACAGTCCTGCAAATCCAACTTTTTTTTTTTTTTTCAAGAGACAATTAAAGTGACATCAAAAGTTGAAAATAGTGGAATAGAAAAAGGCATATCTGACAAAACCCAAAAGGTAGCTATGGTAAGATTAATACCTCACAAAATAAAATTCAACCCACAAAAGCATGAAAGGGAAGAAAGAGGTGTATTTTTTATTGTTAAACAGGTACCATCTCACAAGATATGTCATGAATCTTTATGCAACTAATAAAATGGTGTTGAAATACATAAGGTGAAACTTAAAGATACAAGAAGAAATTGATAATGTCACTGTTTATATATTAAGAAAGCAATATTTGAGTAGTATAGTAAAGATTTAATGCATTCCAATTTTGTAATCATCAACATTATCTTTTTAAAATACTCTGGAGTTTCCCAGGAAATTGGTGATAGGGAGATCTAAAAAGAAAACCCAAGTTGAAAATTAACAACATATGCCTCCCCCCAAAAAAAATAAAGAAGAAAAAGAAGACAAAATAAATACCATATCTACTTGGAAAATAAGACTATTCTTCTAAATAATTCCTTAAAGAATTATTAGGTTAAAGAAGTTACAATTGTAATTATAAGCCATTTAGAAATGGACAAGAGCCCTACATATGAAAATCAGTGGGAGTTTTGCTAAAGCAGTACCCAAAGGAAAATTTGAAAGCAAGAAGATTGCAAATCAAGCTAGAGAAGGAATAAGTAAGTAAATACAAAGAAAATAAGGATTTAGAAAAAGATTAGGAAAAATGGTTTTGATCCATAAAGCCCTAACTTGGTTATAATGTAAACACATTATTAAAATAGACAAATATTTGGCAAATCTCAGAAAAGACCTGAATAGAAAAATGACAAAAGAGAATGGTGTATTTTTAATTAATTTTAACGTAGTTCAACTTCAGTGTTTTTTTTTGTTTTTTGTTTTTTTTAAGGTTAGTGTTTCCTGAATCCTATTTGATTAATCTTTCTGGACCCAAAGTTTTGAAGATGTTGTCCTATGTTTTCATCTAAAAGGCTTCTTTTACCTTTCACATTGAGATATGTAGTCAGTCCATCAAGAGCTGATTTTTTATTATATGCCTTTTTTTTTTTTTCCATTTTTACAATGGTGTGTTTGCCCAGTTTGATCTAGTACTATTTACTGGTAATACCTTCCTTTTCCCAGTGTCCTATAGTGTCCTTTATCATAAATCAAGTGGTGGACTACGTGAGGGTCTATTTCTGGAATCTGCCCCACTGGTCTATTTACCAATACCACACAGCCTTCATTATCACGCTGTTGTGGTGGGTCCTGATGTCTAACAAAGTAGGCCTTCCAACAGCACCATTTCCCAAGATTGCTTTGGCTGTTCTTGGAATGTTTTCCATCTAAGTTTTAGAATCAGCTTGTTACACACACACACACCCACGTAGGATTTTTTTTTTTTTTAAGATTTTATTGGGGAAGGGGAACAGGACTTTATTGGGGAACAGTGTGTACTTCCAGGACTTTTTTTTCCAAGTCAAGTAGTTGTCCTTTCAATCTTAGTTGTGGAGGGTGCTGTTCAGCTTCAAGTTCTCCTTTCAATCTTAGTTGTGGAGGGTACCGTTCAGCTTCAAGTTGTTGTCCTTTCAGTCTTAGTTGTGGAGGGCGCAGCTCAACTCCAGGTCCAGTTGCTGTTGCTAGTTGCAGGGGGCACAGCCCACCATCGCTTGCGGGAGTCAAACCGGCAACCTTGTGGTTGAGAGGACGCACTTCAACCAACTGAGCCATCTGGGAGCTCAGCAGCAGCTCAGCTCAAGGTGCACGCTCAGCTCAAGGTGCCGTGTTCAATCTTAGTTGCAGGGGGCACAGCCCACCATCCCTTGTGGGAATCGAACCGGCAACCTTGTGGTTGAGAGGATGCACCCAACCAACAGCCATCCAGGAGCTCAGCAGCAGCTCAGCTCAAGGTGCCATGTTCAATCTTAGTTGCAGGGGGCGCTGCCCACCATCCCTTGCGGGACTTGAGGAATTGAACTGGCATCCTTGTGGTTGAGAGAGCCCACTGGCCCATGTGGGAATTGAACCGGCAGCCTTCGGAGTTAGGAGCATGGAGCTCTAACCGCCTGAGCCACCGGGCCGGCCCACACACGTAGGATTTTGATTTGTTTGAATATATAGATCACTTTGCAGAATATCGACATCTTTACAGTATTGAATCTTCTAATGAGGCTGATATGTTCCTTCATATATAAATAAATAAATTTTGTTTTATATCTTTTAGAATTTCTATCAAATAAGGCTTTGAAGCTTTCTCTTTGGAGGTCTTACATGTCTTTTGTTAGATTTATTTCTAGGTATTTGATTATTTTTGATGCCTTTGAAAATAATATATTTTTGTTTTCTATTTGTTGCTAGTTTGAGACAAGGTAATGACTTTTTGTATAGTTCCTTTTTTTGTTTTATCTACCATAGGTGTTGAATTTTAATCAGTTTTTGTTTTTGTTTCATCAAGATGAGTATATGATCTATTTACATTTTCCTAAACTGTCTAACTCTTTTATTCCTGATACAATATCTTTGTAAATCATCTCCCCAGGATGACCTTCCTTTCTTCGTTAGCCTTCTTTACGCCTCAGTTTAGCGTTAATCTTTGAGAGAAGTCTCCTTTTTCTGTGCTCTCTCTGCACTTTGCATCACCCTGTGTCCGTGGCACGTTTGTTCTCTGCATTACATTGTGAACTTCTCGAGAGTTCGAATCCTGTCCTCTTAACGGTATTCTTTCTTCCTACACAGGGAACAGATACTGCTCTTTTCTGGTAAAAGGTATTCAGACCTTGCTCTCTGCTTCTAAAATTACTAACTGCTCGGTGCTGTCAGCTCATTTGTTCAACTGTGGCTCCAGTAGTTCTTTTGCCCTTTGCTGGCCCAGGTGTAACTCTTCCTCTGCCCTTAATTCAAAGGCAGCTGGGGCGGGGGTGGGGTGGGGTTTACCACTTCCTTCTCTTACCACAGTTCCTTCCTTCCCTTAGCCTAGAATGATCTGCCACTCATTTGCGTTCATCACTAGACCTTAGTATCTATGCAGCCAAGTCCCAACATCTCCTACAGCCACCTTGCTTTCCCAGAGGGAAAGGCTTTGTCTTGTCTTACTTGGGAGAGATCACCGTAGATTATTTCACAATCTTTTTTTTTTTCTTTCTGGTTTTTAGAATAAATTATGTTGATTTGACTCTTAGGGCCCTTCTGTTTCTTCGTCTATAAAATAAGGGGTTAGGATTAGGTAATTATTAGGTTCCTTTGAGCATGAACATTTTATGGTTAATGAGTTATGATTCTTCCTTAGTTAGGGTTATTACATACAAATGTACACACGGCATGTGTTTCAACACTTTGTTAATTTGGGTTGGAACTAAAAATAGACTTCCCTGTAGGTCCCTCTGATGCTACTACAGTGAAGTTCTTGGGCTAACCCTGTTCAAACTGTCATATTGCTAGAAAACTCCGTGTGGGTATCTATGAATGGAGAAAGAGAAGCAGCTACCGTGGATGTTCACTGCTTTATGCACACACTGTTCACATTATATTCTGTATTGGTACTGCCTCCTGGCCCTGTATAAAGATTAACTCTGATTCTCTGTACAGCTCTTGAACAGAGACGGGCACATAGTAGGTGCTAAATAAACTTGTTGAATGAATGCATAAATGAATATTTGAGCATTTTGTTATGTGCCAAGCACTATGCTAAGTATTTATAAATATTATTTCATTTAACCCTCAAACATTCTGGGATTGCTATTATACATTTGCAAGCTCAAAAACGTTAAGCAACGTCCTCAGGATTGCTTAGAGGCTGACTGGTAGAGATAGGACTCACACTTAAGCTTTTTTGTATCTGAATTCTGTGAGATTAACTACCCTACTCTTGTAATATCCATTAGTCAATGTAAAATCTAATAAACTGTGGTAAACGTGTGTTTAGATTGGGGGAAATTAAGAAATTCAGTTCTTGTTTTAGTACTCATCATCAGAAATAAAAGTTTCTCCATTTACTTACAGAGGTGAGGGTAAGGCAGAGTACACATGTCTGCTCGGTGTGTTAACACCACCGCTCCTCATGGAAGTGCAACAAAAACAAGATCACTTGATAGGAACGGAATTGTAATCACATTGCAGACAGCCTTAATCGTATGACCATTTTCCTGTCCTTAAACAGGCTTCTAAAGTATTAGCTTCTGTGGCGACATAGTATTCCACTTATGATTGTGTCGTAATTTATTCTGTCATTGCCCTACTGCCATCCATATAGGTTGTTTTCGACCATACAATACTGGAGTGAACGTCTGTGTGTTTATGTCTTTGCTCTGATCTCCTATTGTTAACTTAGACAAAATTCTAAGAAGTGAAATTAATAGATTAAAACATATAGACCTTTTTAAGGCTCTTATTATATCTTGGCAAATTACTTTCCAGAAAGAACCTTAAAGTTTTAAAACTGACATGAAGTGACTATACTCCATAGGGTAAATATCCTGAATTGGAGTTTTAAGACAGTATAGGGAAAAGGGATGGAGCATAAAAGAGGCATTTTAATTTTTTTATAACTTTGAATAGCTGTAATACACTAATATCTTTCAAAATTCAGAAAGTACAAATGGGTGTATACCGTGTTTCCCCGAAAATAGGACCTAGCCGGACCAACAGCTCTAATGCGTCTTTTGGAGCAAAAATTAATATAAGACCCGGTGATAACAACCACCCACATGCTAAAGAGCTATTTCTTGGATGTTTATTCAAGAAACACATACTGGATCTCCTGTGTGCCAAGGCCTAGGGATGCAGAAATGCATAAAGCTTTAACCTCGTCCCTGAGCTGAAGAACTTCTCAGTTTAATAGAGGAAATAGATAAACAATGAAAACACGAGGTGCTTTGCTGTAATTGTTGTACCTTGAAGATGGTAAGTTGAATTTGTCAAAAACTGAAAACATAGTATTTGATGTAACTTGTAAAATAATAGAATGTTACTATTTAAAAGATTGTAGTTTTAGAGACCAACCTTTCATTTAATGCAGGAGATTCCTACTTCATGATCTCTGTCTGACTTGGTCATTAAGCCTCTGCTTAAATATCTCCAGTGACAGAGAAGTCAGAACCTTGTGAGGAGGCATCCAGTTTTATTGCAGGGAGGAGCTGTAGTTAGGAAATGGTTTTTTATGTAACAAAATTTACCACATCCTGACCTCATGATTTGATTTAGTATATGGGTAAGATAAATTGACAGTTGCAAAAGCTATAAAATCAGGTGATTGATTGTCTCCACAGCTAAGTTACCTTTCAGATCAAACTTTGTAATTAATTCTTTGAATCTCTGACTCATATTTACATGGCAGATTGATATTCAAGTAACACGTACTGATTACTTATTATATTGGACATTTGTGGGATTTTGTGCCCAGTTCTCCCTCTGTCTCCCCCATCACCATGGCTACAGTTAACAGTAAATGCTGTTGACTCTTGTTAAATCTGTTGTTAAACAGATTCCCCAAATCTGCTAAGCAAATCTTTATCTTGAACTTGTGCAGTTTGATTTTGAACCTAAATGAAGGCCTTTGTATTAATTTCCCCCATTAAATCTCATCTTGCCATTTAGGCACCTGTTCTTAGTGTGCTTTGCTCTGATAACAACGTTGTGCCAGCTAATTCCATAGAATTTAAGAGACTAGGAAATGGAGGTATTGTGGAAAAACAGTGATTGAGGATTTAGGAGAGCCCCCATTCTTCCAAGGTGGAGGTGTGTGTTGAATTATAAATTATGCTTCTTAAAGGGCTTTAAAGGTGTTTGAAGCTCTAAATTTGAAAGTGAAATGTTATCTAGACTAGAGGAGAATTTATTTTCACATTGTTTGGTGCATGGTGTTTTGACAAGCTCCCTTTGTCATCGCTGCTGCAGGGTAACCCCAATGGGGTGGAGTTGGAGTCCTTTGAGGAGCAAACCCAGGGCAGTAGGCTGGAGGGAGTTGGTGGTCAGGTTGTTGGCCTTGTTTACAAATATATGCAGCATGTATACACACACACACACACACACACACACACACACTCTCACAGAGGATGCCCCAAAAATGTATACATATTTTAAGAAAGGAAAAAACTATAAAAATTGTAATATTCAATATATACTGATAACAAAGGATGATGCTAGTCATGTGTATACATTTTTTTGGCACCTCCAATATATAAAATGTGTGTGTGTGTGTGTGTGTACACATATACACATACATACATACTGGGGGTGGCAAAAAAATGTATACACGTGACTTGTACTCATGTTTTGTTATCGGTATATATTGAGTATCGCAATGTTAATACAGTTTTTCCTTTCTTAAAATGTGTATATATTTGCTTGGCACCTTCTGTATTTAAAGAAGAAAGCCTGTATGGTGTGCTTTTTCCAGAGGTAGGAGAATGAGAAGAGAGGCCTCGCGTCTTTGAGATGGGCCTTGGTGTTGGGATTGGAGAGAAGAGGGGAAGGCAGACTATCCAGAACTGGAGTGCAGGAATACACTAGGTGGTAAATAGGGGTTGACTTAGAACCTGAAAGGATTTGTTACAACTTGTAGCTTTTGCCTTGGCCAATGCCAACAGGGGTGTGAGCAGCTTTTAACCGTAGCTAAGCAGGCTGAACAGAGGGCGTTATGCTGTTAGGCCCTTTACCTGCAGGTTGGTGCATATTGGAGTATTTGGAATTACTCTCACTGTGTAGTCAAGTATAATTGTGCTATAGTGGACCAGTAAGGGAAAGAAGTGTCATCACCAGCAAAGTCAGTGGTGAAAAGACTGGAATGTAGTCGCTGCTGAGAGAAACCTTCACTGCCCTCTTCCTTTTTCACTGCTGAGCTGTCTCAGCAAGAGCGAACCTAGGAGCCCTGTCGGGGGCTTTTTTTTTTTTTTTAAGTACAGGTATCACTATTAGAGGAATGATAACTGTATTTGGTTTTGAAAATGTTGACTTTGCACTAAAAGGCAAGTCGAGCAGAATGTTTCAAGGAAGGCAGTTAAAATACAAGTTAGCACAAATGCAAAGCTGGAAAGTTGGGATGTAGATTTGAGATGTAGCAAAGGAACTGAGGGGTGTAAGTTAGGGAAGTGTAGTATAATGTAAGCTACTAAGGAAAGATATGTCGTGTCTCATTCTGAAAAAGTTTAGAAAAGAACATTCCATTCAACAGAAGGGCATCACTAGTGAATTTAAATGAAGTGTTTCAGTTAAGTTCTTGATGGGTGTGATGGGTGATAGAAGACTAGCTAAGACGAGTTGAAAAGGAAAGAGTATTGAAATGTGTGCAGAAACAGAATGAGTTATACAGACACTGTCCCTCTGCCCTGGGAAGACAAGGTTTCTGGTGCTAATTTTTATCTAATGAACGAGGCTCATAGAAATGTCTGTTCCATGTACTGTTCACAGGCTCACTACCTCTCCATTAGTCCAGCCCCGTATATGGGCTTGTGCCTCAATTCTTGGTAGCCCTGGCATTAGGGAGTAGTAAGTGTTTTGATGTGTGATCTCCAGACAGCCTGAAATAGGCAACGATGGAGATTTCCTTTGTATTTGGGACCAAGAGCCAGAATCTCAACGTGGGACACTGTGAAGATGACAGCCCCCGCCCGGGTCCTGCTGTTTCTCTTTACTCTTCTCACTTCCTCCGGCAGCTAGATGTTTGGTTTCTGACAGTCTTCACATCACACCAGCATCTTCAAACTTTGAAAATTGTGTGATTTAGTCCTTTTCTGTCCTGAAGCTGGAGTTTTGTTTTGACCTTGATTTTTGAAGTGTATGCAGATTTAAAAAAATGTTAACGTGTGGGAAAGTATGCATGTTAGAATTGAAGAAGCTGTGGCTACTGATAGATTGGGGTACAGAAACAAAAGGTGGCCAAGGAAGGAGAAAGGTACTAAACAGGGAGTTTGGTTCTTATCTCTGCTATCAAGCGGAAGAGTCAAACTCGAGGGATCCAGACCTGTACCCCTGCACCACCTGGAAGACTTGAAAAGCCCGAGCTAGCATGTGGGTACCTGTACAGAAAACAGCCACATGTATTTTATTTGTGTTTTGATGATCAGATAGTGGGGATTCACATCCACCTGCATCCTGGGTAGAATATTATTGTTAATCGTTTTGGTACTCTTAAGTTTTGGTCTCTTCATTAATAAAATGATGGAACTGAGTTAGAACTAGATCTTCAAGGTTTCATGTGGTTCAGTTGGTCTAGGATGCTACAGTGGAATTTCCGGCACTACTTTTGGGAAGAGGTGTTTCTTTGGTGGCCTGTAAATCAAAACCATGTTTTGAACAATGCTGTTTATTATATGTGATAATTTCGTATGTTCACATAATTTATATTAGTGGTTTAAAAATGTGTTACTATACAGTATCTCATTTGGCCATCTCAGTGAGGTGATGGAATAGATCAGGAAGGTAGACGTGCATTTTGCTGATGAAATGAAACCATTGTGGTTATTTAGCAATTAAGTCGTTCTTTCAACTTGCTGGTCTTGTTAACACTTGGAAGGCTAGCCACCAAGGATGAAATCCTGCTACTGAGCAAACACTGTCAGGATAGTTTTCTCATCTTCTCTCTCTAGCAAATGTACATATTTTTCAACTTCTGACTTGAATGTCTTGTGAAGCTTTTTTATATCTTCTGCTTTGGTGGGTCATTGTCCTCAGGACCCTGGATCTTACTGATGTTTGTTTACTGCCTTACCCCTCCACCCTAGTGCGCTGCTTAAGTCCAGATGCCTTGTCTTACTCGGTTCTACACTCCACAGCCCGTATAGTACCTGTTATATAGAGAAGCTCAATGGAAAATTGCAGAATTAGATGACAGATTAATGGGCTGGTATTAAAATGCAACAGAATAGGGAATGGTACTTGGGCTCTGGAGTAGGAAGAAGACATCATTGTATACCTCTTTTAGGTAGAAGTTTTGCCCTGTACATGCATTTAAAAAACAAAACAAAACACTTTAATAAACGGGAGTTAGCTAGTAGTCAGATCTGTTAATAAAATAATTGTGAATTTTTTAATGGGAAGGAAAGCTCATGAATTCATTGAGAATTTCAAAATTCCTGTTCTGTTTTTTCCCTACACAATATTTCTATACCATATACATTTAACATCAATCTTGTATGCAATCAAGACTCGATTTAGGGTGGTCATATAGAATTTTAAAATTCCCCCAAGAAATAAACCCTTAACTGGTTAAGCTTTGCATTATATATGTTTATATTTGTCAAGTACCCCGTTCTTATTGAAAGATTTGTTAAAAGAAGCCCTTTGGTACTGACTTTCTCAAAGAAGCTATAAACCTTCTTGGTGAAAATGCAAATCCACACAATATCCGGCCGACAGTTTGATGAGATTCATGTCCCTTTGTAGCCAGTCTACGGATTCCTGGTTCAGAATCCCTCCTTAGGAGCCTATACCCAGGGAACCTACCATCATGCCATAATATAATGACCCCTTTGAAAGGAAAAGCACAGAATTTATTTATCAGAATGTTACTTAAATTGTATATACATGAAACTAGATATAAAACCTTTATGTTTTTGGCTCATTTATAACTATAAACCAAGTCTGCAAATTAAATACAAAGACAACTACAAAACCAACAAAATTCAAATTAACACAATTACTCAGTATGACAGATAATGTTTAGGTTTCACAGTAGAAAAAAATAGCCTTAGGTCTGATTCCATTTTAAGTCTGTTTCTGTATTTTAACTTCAGTGACACTAAAAGCTGCCAGTGCCCATTCACGTAAGTTATGTTGTGCAAGGTGGTATCAGTGATTTCAAGGCTTTGTAAGTTTAAGATAATCAGAACTGATACCTAAGCAAAACACTTGCCAGCAAGCAAGCATTCTGCAAATACTAGTGTAATGAGATGCCTGCTGTCATGTTCACTTGAAGATGAGGTTAATATTATGACAATAGTGAAATCTTTATTAAATGGTTCTCTAAACCAGTTAATGCGGGAGTGAGAAAGGAAAAAATGTCACTGCATACTTACAACTACATTTACTGCTAATAAACTTTTGCAAATTACGATACAAAGATAGGACCCACGTAATACTTGTAGCACATATATGGTATTGGCTGTTAGCTGTTGGCTTTTGCATATACCATGCCAATATCTCCAAATGCTCTGATGATTCAAGTTCCCTGTATTTTTTCACCCTTTCAGTTACAATCGCTGTGCAACCTTTGCTTGAATAAGAAGATCTTAACACAGTGAAGCAGCAGTGAAAGCCTACTGACAGTACTTGTTTAGATGGTGGTTACTCATGATCCAGAATGTTTATCATTTATTTTAGATTGTCTTTTAAATGGAAATATTTTTTAAAATGTTTGTACTCAATTTTTAGACTCCCCTTCTTCTCCCGTCGTATTTGTGACTTCCTGTCTGGGAAACACTGCTTTAGCAAATATTTTTCTGATCATTATCTAGGAGTCCAGGATTCAAAGATGGGAAAGCAAAACATAAAAAGAAAGAAAGGAAGAAACTTGGCCCTTCTTAATGTAATGAGAGACACTTTAACAGCAAACTATAAATAGATTGATTTGTGCTATCCTAAAGTTACGCTAAGAGGGCTATGGGAACATAATTGAAAGGAGCTGCCCAGTTATCTTAAGGGTAGGGCAGAGGTTTAGAGCAAGCACATCATGGAAAAGATCTTGTTTGAATAGTGTCTTAAAGGATGAGAGGGTGGGTTTAAACTAGGCAGAGATAGTTTGTGTAAAGACCAAGGTTATGAAAATCATGATTATCATAAGGGTGAGACGTATGTGGCCCCAGATAGCATTGGGAATGTGAGTGGTAAGCTGGAACCCAAAAGTGAACGTTGTAATTGTGAGACTAAGTGTGTCACTGTTCCTTCATGTACTCTAAAGGCGTTGTGAAGATCTTAGGGGTAGTCCTGGCAGTATTTTTTATGTATAGCGATTACCACATTGTCTTGTGATGATGTTCTCCTTCTCTAGCCGTTGGAGCTCTTCAAGGACTAAGACCATGCGTTATTAATCTTTTTATTCTAAGTTTTTGATAGAGTAACTGATTAAAAAAAGCTAACGCTTAGAAAACATTGCCAGTGAGTAATTGGAAAGTTTGATTGGACTTAAGGAAATAAATGTGCTTTGCAGTTTCATGAGATCATATAGTGTCATTCAATCATCGAATATTTTTTGAATGCTGTTATATACCAGACTTAGTGCTAAATGTGGATTTACAGAAATGATTAATGTGGGCCTCTGCCCTCAAGGAGCTTAGAGTTTCATAGGGGAGAGAAAAACAAAAGTAGCAAGTCTGGTAAGCAGTGTGCTCTGGGGAGCAATGAACCTCCTTGGAGGGCCTGCTGGAAGGTGCGTTTATGTGTGTACGGTAAGATGTTGGCAGTAATTAGGAGATGACTACCCTAAAGGAATCATTCTGTGAGTTGACCCATAGAGATCAAGTAGATACAAGTGGGCATGGGAGCTGGTGTTTCTCCAGTCATTTCTGTAGCCAGCTTGTCTGTGTGGTTGGAGCATATATGTATTGTTACTGCTACAGTTTCCTTCGCTTCCTGAGAAAGTACCCTAATCCTAGCTGGAAGTTAAATGTCTTTCTCAGGGTTTGTACAAGAGAAAAAGTGGCTTAATACAAATCTATTTCCGTTATTCCATTACCATAAATCCGCCCAAATGACATTTACAACCTACAGTGGAAGGTAGTAGTATTTTCACACATTGCTCCCCCCTGGGAGAGTATTGAGTGCATAGTTTGGGGCTAAGAAGAATGAGTATAACCATTAAAAACTTAAGTGTACTTTGCTTCAAATGGGAGGGCAAATGCTTGCCTTACCTGGATGAAATTACACAGAACAATTTTTCTGTACTTGGAAGCATAAAAGTTGTAGAAAAAAACCTGTGTTCAAATTTCATATTTGGCTCCTACGTATGCTTCTCAACAGGATTTATAACTTCTAAGAGGAACAAAGAGTGTTGTTTTTTGAACAGAAGACATTATAATAAGATGAGGAATGTATTCTTATAGTGAATATGGGATAATATCAAATTGTTAACTTTGAGAAATTTTTCTAATAAAATCTTATTCTCTTTTACCAGCATTACAGTGTTTCTGCCACCTTTGCACAAAAGACAATTTTACTTGTGTCACAGATGGGCTGTGCTTTGTCTCTGTCACGGAGACCACAGACAAAATTATACATAATAGCATGTGTATAGCTGAAATCGACCTAATTCCTCGAGACCGGCCATTTGTATGTGCACCGTCTTCAAAAACTGGCTCCGTTACTACAACATATTGCTGCAATCAGGACCACTGCAATAAAATAGAACTCCCAACGGTTGGTAAGTTGTTATATAAGACTTTTTTTTCTTGATAATATAACCAAAGCTCTTAGACTATGATTTTAGAAGTGGAAGGGATCTTAGAAATCATCTACCGTAGCTTGTTCACTTTAGAGCAAGAAGGAACTTGTCCGTGGTTGTAGAATCGTAAGAGTAGCCAAGATCCTGACTGCTGGGTGTGTGTTGTTTGAGACTGTGATTCCACGATAGACGTTCTCTGAGGTCTGTTGTGCTGAAAGGGTAGCCTCTTGAAAGTGAATTCTGACAAAGCCCACTGCAGCAGTGTGTCCTCAAGTGTCAGTACTTCGTCCTCAGAGGAAATGTCATCTCCCTGTGTGAAGTGCAGTCTTACGGCCGTCAGCAATGGGGGCACGAGCACTGCTGAATAGTCCAGGTGCCTTTCTTTTGTGATTTCCCCGTGCCTTGCGATCTTTATGTTTAAATTATTATATGTGGTTTCTAGGTTTTTAATCCTTCACCGTAGTTTACGTTTTAAAGTGCCCTGACAGAGCCAGGAATTTCAAGGATAAACTCTTAGGATTAGATTAATTTCAAGGTTCTGGTTTAAGATGTCAGTCCGAGCACATGTATTTAACTTCTCTATCACTTTCCTCAAGTTCCAGATTTTTCCTATAATAATCAAGGAACACAGAAACGGGGGAGCCTGTATTGAAGCTCAGAGAATTAATGGAAGAATGCCACCCCGTGCCTAAACTTGTAGGATCTTCCGCGGTTTTTGTGCAGATGAGTGAAGAATCGACTAACCATCAGAAAAAAAGTGAAAGGACCTCTTGCAAAACCCCAATACCTTATGCTGAGGAGCTGGGGTTAGGCTACAGGTGCAAACTCAGTTCTCCTTTAGGAAGCGCGTGGTTTCCGTACTGGGGCAGACCCCAGCGCTCACTTTCCACGCAGAGTTGGTCCGGGCACCATGCTCATTACAGTAGGAAGCATTGCTGCAGCTCGGCGAGAGGGCCGTTCCTCCCAGTGACTGGAGGAGGCAGGCCTCCGCCTAGTGCTAGTGGTGGCAGCAAAGCAGAACTGGGTCGCAGCACATAGGGAAGCTCCCGTGGCCAGGCTCTGGCACTCTGAATTTTTCTGATTTTTATGTAGTCATGTGAAATTCCAATAGGGACAAAATGATAATTCCAGAATTTCCCATTTCCATTGTTTGGGCTTGAAATATCTGAGTGGAAACTCACAAAACCTTGTGAAGGATTCATTTTATTTTTAAGGCTAAACATACATAAATCCTGTATTCCCAGATCCTGATACGCAAACAGTTAAAAAAAAAAAAAAAAAAGACTAAATGAAAAGATTTAGTGGTTCAAAAGAAATAAACTGAACTGGGTAAATCAAAGTAGATGCATCCTTTGAAACAGATTTAGCACATGATAGGGAAAAACTTTCAGACATTCCAAGGTCTATTTTCAGTTGTTCAGATGAAATGAGAACATTTCACAGTTGTTCAAGATCACTTTCAGATGCAAAGCCTAATTGATGAATTATATTTTTTAAAATGGAATACTGAAAGTGAACAGCAGACTGGATACTGTAATTTTATAATCAAGTGTGAGACAAGCTTAAGGCAAGACAAGCTTGTTACACTTCAGAGAAAAAGACAGTTGGTGAGCAAATTAAGAGATAAAAGAGGACAGATCTAGGTGATCCAATATACTTAATATAAAAATTCCAGAAAAAGACATAAGAGCAGACAGAAGAGAGAATACTGTGCAAAATCAATGAAAAAATACTTATGCAAGTTCATATGATGAAAAAGATATCAATTTCAAGAATAAAGAAAAACAATTGTACATGCATTATAGTGAACACTGGTTCACTATAACAGGGGAAAAGCTTAGATTTTTTGCTTTTTTTTAAATACCAAAGGCAAAGGAACATCTAAAATCCCTTCGATAAGGCAAGAGTTTTCATATATAAAGGCAATGCACATTTTAGATAATTAAGTATTCAGTGTATAAGGAGGACACATGTACTCTTCCTGAAAGAAATGACTAGAATTAAGATTCTGTATAAGAAATCACTCCAAATAAAGATCTCAAGACTGGGGAAGGTGTGATATGGAAAAAATGGTGGTGAGCAGTGAACCAACAAGGCTCAGGATGAATGCCAAAATAATTAATGTGTTTCTGAAACAGTGTAAAACGTTAATTATTTAAAAGAGATTATAAGAAAATAAATGCTCTTGAATTAAAAGTCCAAATTGTTAAAATAGACTAGAAGGTATACACACATACACTCTATTTAAAAAAAACAAAGGATATATATTGCCTGAACAAAATTGGTGGGTATGTAGTACATATATACATACATACGTACATACATACACTAAAATGTGAGTTGTTTGGGGGAGGTGAGGCTGTATACAATTTTTCTTTTTACTTTTGCTCATCTGTCTTTATACCATTCCCCCACCCACCACCACCACCCCTGGCTCCGCTCTGAGCATATACTGGCCTGTAATAAGAACACAAGCCAAAACTATACTTAAAAGAAAAAAAATCTACATAAGACTTTAATGAGAGTTGTTCCAGATTATTGTTTCTTTTATTAGTGACCTGAGAGTGATAAACGGGGAGGTTCTAGAATGTTGGTGGTCAATGGCCTTGTTATTTAGATGATGGCTGAAGAATACAGGAAGAAAAAGTGGGTGCTGACCCAGCTGGTGATCATAAAAGGAGAGCCAGTGCGAGAAGACTGAGTGATTCGCTTGTTCTGGGTTTGAGCCCTGTGAGCTGCTGTAATGAGGCTCCAGGACTAAGGGTGGTAGGGGCCAACTGCAGGAAATGTGGAGGATTAGGAAATTATGAATGCCACCTACAGTGTTTCTGTTGTTGTTTATTTCACTGGAGGCCCTTTTTCAGGAAAGACATCACCTGGCCTTGGTCCTGTTGAACTGGCAGCTGTCATCGCTGGACCAGTCTGCTTCGTCTGCATCTTACTCATGTTGATGGTCTACATCTGCCATAACCGCACTGTCATTCATCATCGAGTGCCAAATGAAGAAGATCCTTCATTAGATCGCCCTTTTATTTCTGAGGGTACTACGTTAAAAGATTTAATTTATGATATGACAACATCAGGTTCTGGATCAGGTAACGTAATTGTTTTTCCTTTTTCCTAAGAAATCTTTTTAAAATGAACTGTATTATTTATTTTATTAGTTGGCTGAGCCACTTGGCTTAGTTTCTTAAAACTTGAGATAGTGTGGATGCCATTCCAGCTTTGAGCCTGATGAAGGTCGTTAAGCTTCATCTGTATCTGATGGTGGCTAGATGGGTTAAAATTCTTACTTTTGAAATAAGTCAGTTCGACAGCTTCCTGGTTACTACTGTATTTTGCCATGTATAATCTGCTCCCGTGTATATGCGCACCCACTTTTTCGGCCCAAACTTTCAGGGGGAAAAATCTTTTCGTTTTAATTTTTTAATTCAAATTTTTATTTGTTTACATTTAGGTACTTTTTTTTTGTATTATAAAAGAATTTTAGCATTTATTTTTTTAACATTATCATACAAGAAATGTTATGTAACAAATAATTACAAACACAAGAACAGATACAAAGTACAAGAAATTTTATGTACTGGTAACAAATTTACGATATTTACACATCATAGAAGGCCAAGAGCTCTTCGTGGTTGCAAGTTCGTCCTAAATTCAACAAAACTGATTATCGTATTGCAGGGTATTGTTTTGCATATAGATATCATTGTTGATTTCTAGAGTTCCACTTTTAGCTCATAAGCATAAATAAAAGAATTACAAGCATTTATATAGATACAGAATTAGTACTACTATGTATAATGTGCATCCTTATTTTTCCATCACAAATTTGGGCAAAAAAGTGTACACTATACACGGTGAAATACGGTATATAAATTTCAAAGCATTCTCACCTTCTCATGACTTTGTGAGGTAGTAAGATTAAGGATAATTATTCTCATAGGTGAGGATGAAGTTCAAAGATGTTCAAGTTATCTGCAGCTACCCATTCTCTTCAGGATTGTGGAAACAGGCATAGCAGAAAATGTGTTTGGAATTATGAAAGTTATTTGCTTTTTTAACATATGAAATTGTTGTCTTTTGCCCAGGCCTACTTTTTTATTAAAATAATAAGAATTTTTAGTCATTCTCTCACTTTAGAAAAAAAATCTATCCACTTTATTAGTTAATATAGCTTTTTGGGTCCATGGCCTCTGTGATGTTTGCTGTTCTCAGTACTGTTTGTTGATTTTTGTGGGATCAGAAATTGGCTAATTGCCAGAATTATCCCCTGAAGCTGGATTTTGTCATAGTAGTGCTTTATGTTTAAACCAAAGGGATTTATTTTTTACTTCTTGCTTTAGAAGGATACTAAGAGAGGAAGACTCCTATCCTCTACAATGTGTAATTTGACAACTAGAAATCAAGAGACCTAGTTTCCAGTGCAAGTTTTGTCATTGATTGGCTCTCTGATGAGAGCCATTAACATGTTCTCTTATTGCCAGACTTACACCTAGGGGAATCAAAGCAGCTCCTGCCCCTGGCACAGTGGTGCGTATCATGCCTCAAGGAAACAAGCCCACCTAAGGTTCAAAAGAAATGATGGCAGTTTCTGTCTGGATGGCAGTTGATTTCCAAATAAGAAGAATACATTTATTTACAGTGTTTCCCCCAAAATAAGACCTAGCCGGACAATCAGCTCTAATGCGTCTTTTGGAGCAAAAATTAATATAAGACCTGGTCTTATTTAACTATAATATATATTTTACTTATATAATATTAGACTGGGTCTTATATTGATTTTTGCTCCAAAAGGCACATTAAAGCTGATAGTCTGGCTAGGTCTTATTTTGGGGGAAACACGGTACTTTTTAAGGTATAGACATGAAGTAAAGAGTGGAATTATTTTTTTTCCATTTTATTTATGTTTCTAGATCGTCAGGGATCACGGCTCTGTTGTCTGAAAGCTTCTCTCTTTTAATGCTTACCCTGCAAACACTTGTCTACATTGTTTGCTACCTGTGGTTTTAGACAGTTAGCTGATGTCTCATGCCTGAATTATTTCATCTTTAAAATGAATGTAAAGAACTTTTCCCTGTGCATTTCATTGGATTGTTGGGAGGTTCAAGTGAGACAAGATGTTTGTGTGAAAGCATGTGGTAAACTGTAAATGTGTGTTTAAATGAAAGGTGTTACTCTTATTGAAAAGATATTTGGAAGAAAAATATGACACACAGTATCAATTTGCTGCATTGTACAAAAAAGCTTAGTTTAGTCCTCCTTTCCCTGCCATGTCATAGTTGTGTGAATGGCCTTCACATTTATCCAGACAAGCTGTCTCCTACTGAAATAGCAGAAAATACCATCTCTTTCCCTTCTACTCATTATAAAGTCTTAATGCCATCTCATGCATGGGACTCATGCCTGCGAGTAAGTGAGCTGTCTATACATAATTCCCTTTTTAGTTCTTTCACTCATTGAGGACAAGGTAAAAACTAAACATTTCATGTTACGAATGCACATGTTTATTACTCAGTACCACGACCATAATTGAGGAAAGGCCTCATCTCTCTCTCAAAGACTGTGCTTTTAACTTGGGAACTGTGGGAGAGACATTGGAGAGCTGGGTTCTGGCAGCTCTAACCTTTCCAGCTAACCTAATCCCTGTTGCAGTAGCTCGAATCACAGGCTGTGCATGTGCCCGTATTTAAGCTGTCATTAGATCGTAAAGTGTGTGTGAGCATGCGCATGTGTGCCAGTTTTTGAAAGAGAGTGTGTCTTAGGCCAGTGTTCCTTATGTTTTGTTCATGCCTAAGACCTCTTGTAATGTGTGCATGCTGTTCAGGTTGTATTTCTGTTATTCACTGTTGTGAAGCTGTTTCCCTGTTGAAGTCTCTCTCAAGCAGTTCTAAAGGTACAAAAGAGTACAGCGGAAAATATAGAGATGTAGCTAAATTAGGCCTGTTTGTTTTTGGCTTTAGGAGAAAATTAATACTTTTTAAAAATGCTCAGGTATTTATGTGGGTTATAGTAACCAAGTATAGATAATATGATGAATCTAGACTGGGTTTTTCGTTGTAGGTCTGCATCTAGAATCCAGTGGTACTGGGGAAGGCAGACACTCCCCTTGTCCCATCAGCCTTTCTGGATCATACCGTTTACACGAACCCGGAGTGTGCCGGGCATTTTCACACTTCCCATTTGCAGCCCCCTTTCTTCTTTATTCCTTGCCTGTCTAATTTCCGATTAGCCACCTGAAATTAACACCTGAAGTACACTTGACATCTTTAAGTACATGGTGTGGCCCTTCCTGGTCAAAGGCTTTAAGAAAATTTAGTAAATTAGCATCTACAGTAAACGGTATAATTAGGAGTTGATTTTTCATAATCCAGAAGAGATCCTTGATTTAAAAAAGGATTTTTTGCAAATCTGTTGTTAACTAGTAATCTCCTTATAAACATAAAAACAACTGTTTATAATATGACTGCTAACTGCTTTTCAGGAGGTGGGAGGATAGATGAAACAAGGGGAGGAAAGGAACCATTTGAGAAACTACAAGATGAAAGGAGAAAAACTTCCGATCACTTTAAAGATTAACTTTTGGATTTATAAGCACTTGACATCAGGGAACCAAAGATGATTTCATCTAGTATCATTGGGTTAGTTTAATCTAGAAAGCAACTCTCGGTATAGGTTATAAATGACACAGATTTATATGTAACGGATGGTGTACATAAAACACTGTAGAACATGATATATACACTGTCATTAATTGTCATTGTCAGTATAGTTGAAGACGGCAGTTGCTTAGTCCATGGGGGATATGATTTTAAGTGAATTGGACTAGTCCCAAATACAGTGTTACTTAAATGTTGTAGGTGGTTAATGAATCCTTTTCTGTAAATGAAATAAGTGTGGCAATATTTTAAAATATGTATGTTAGAGTAAAGTTTAATTGGTGAAAAAACGCAATGTCCTCTTTTTTTATATATAACATTTTTTGTTACTAGTTTCAGGTGCACAAAACAATGTAATAGTTAGATGGTTATCATTTATATCCCTCACACAGTGATAGCCCCCCTCCCCCCATCCACTACCCCTCTGACATCGCACACAGCCGTTACATTTCCACTGTCTCTATTCCTAATGCTGTGCTCCGCTTCTTGTAAATATATATATATAAAATTGTAGTTGACATTCATTATTGTTCAGGTGTACAGTGCAGTGATCAGGCATCTACATCTTCCCTGAGGTGGTCTCCCTAATGAGTTAAGTGTCCATCAGATACCCTACAAAGTCTTGCTTACATTCCCCAAATTGACTTTCGTATCCCCGTGGCAATCTTGTGGTTACCGATTGTGCTTTCTAATCCCCTCACCTTCCCCCTTATCTCCATCCCCCCATCTCCAATGTCCTCTTAAGGTAAGTTACTTGTCACTGTGCTTTAAGATACTTGTGTTGCCTAGGTAGCCAGTTCCTAGCAATAAATTGCCTGTCTGTGATAACTTGGTTTCTGTGATGATTTTCACTGATTTATTAGAAAATAGGTCAGCATTTACTTCTATATGTCTTGTATTCACATACTTTTCTCCTTCTACCCATAAAACCATTACCAGATTCATCTTTCTAAAATAAGATTTTAAAATTATTTCTCCCCGTTCATGGCCCCCTTTCAGAAATCTTTAGCAGTTCCTCTTTTACCCACAGCTGTCATTGGTCGTGTTGAGCCTGGTATTCAGTACTCTTCATATTCTGGTGACAGCTTAACCTTTGCTTCCACTGTTTTACCACATACATTCCCTTTCTGTTTATGTAAACTGGTTCCCGAAACATATGCCATTCATTTCCTTCTTCTACCTCTGCTTGCGTATTCCACCTTCCCCTTACCTCCTCTCCTCCTTGGGTCCCATCCCGCTGTACAGGACAGTCTAATTCAGCTTACATCACGAAGCCTACCTTGAACCTCTAGGCAAGAGGTTCTGGATTCTTTTATTGTATTTATTATTTTCCTTTTATCATGAATTATTGTTTTTGCAAATGTGGTCTTTATCTCCTCATTGAGATTGTAAGTTCCTTAAAAGTAGAGCTTAAAGAGATATGCCTTTCGGGATCACTCTTTAATGTGCCTATGGTGATGTTAGAAACCCATACTGTCTTGATTGATTGTGCTCTTTTTATCTTTAGGTTTACCATTGCTTGTTCAGAGAACAATTGCGAGAACTATTGTGTTACAAGAAAGTATTGGGAAAGGTCGATTCGGAGAAGTTTGGCGAGGAAAGTGGAGAGGAGAAGAAGTTGCTGTTAAAATATTCTCCTCCAGAGAAGAACGTTCATGGTTCCGTGAGGCAGAGATTTATCAAACTGTAATGTTACGTCATGAAAACATCTTGGGATTTATAGCAGCAGACAATAAAGGTCAGTAACATTGGCTTCTCCGCTGCATGTAACAGAGTCTATTTAAGCCTTTTTACAGATACAGCTACTAAACATCATGAAATTTGATGAGCAAAAATAGATGTTTGTCAAATAGATTAGACCCATTAGGTCAAATAGAATATATTAGAAAAGCCTTTAGAACAAGGAACTTCTGAAAGATTTTCTTGACTCTTGACAACATGTTCCTAAATCTCTAATTGTTTTATAAAATGTAAAGAGCTATATAAAAAAAAAAAGCCATGTGCTTTGTTTTGCTTTTGGGCAATTATTTATTGAGTACAGTCATAATGCAGAAAAAACTATAAACTGCTTAAAATTTTAAGGTAGGATAGGGCCCAGATATCTGTTTCCTTTTCATCTCTTCCTGGCCGTTAGGGCATTCTGATCTATACTAGTGGCCTTATTCATAGGGAAAGTAAAAATAACTTCTCCATGTGTTCTGTGTTTTGAGTTGCCGGGGGCTGAGCAGATTAATCTTTTAAGTAAACTCACTTAAATAGAGACCTGGTTTCTCTAAAACCACCTTCCCATTGGTGACCACGGGGACATTTTCTTGCTTGTAGCTCAGGTGCTTGCTTGACGCCCACCCAGCAGGTGCTTAAGGCCTGGGTCAGATCACATGCTGAGGAAACAAGGAAGCCGTGTCAGTCGAGAGTCAAAATGTGTGGTGACTACAGGCAGTGACTTCAGACTGTGCTTCATCTACTATCTTGGCTTCAGTTACTGCCTTTGTGCCCACAATTCCTGCTTTTGTAGCTTCTGTCATTCCCACCCTGGATCAAATGTATTTCCCATCCTTCCTATTGAAAAAAAAAAAATGCTATCATTATCTTTTTTAGCTTGTCCGTAACCACAGTCGTCTTTGTCCTTCTCTGCCGTCCACGTTTTCTTCCATAGTATCTATTGCTTCCGCAGTGTCTAATCTCAGTTGGTGATTATGGGTGATTTTGTGCTGTTTCTTTTTGCTTCTCTGTATTTTCAAATTTATTTACAACAAGCATTTATTGTCTATTTTTCTAACTTTTATTTAGAGAAAATCTCTAATATATGGAAAAGTAAAGAATAATACAGTGAACCTCCATGACCCACCTTCAACAATTGTTAGCTCACTGCCAATCAAGTTTGAGCTCTGATTTCACCTACACTGTCCCTAACTAAGTTATTTGAAACCAATCTCAGGTAACACATCTTTCATCCACAAACATTATTCAGTTTGTGTTTTTAGATTATGAAGAATCTTTTTATGAAACATAACCACACTACCATTGTCATTTTTTAAAATGTCATCAAATATCTAGTCAGTTTCAAATTTCTGCAATTGTCTCCTATTTTATTTTATTTATTTATTTATTTTTTAACAATTACTCACTTTAAGATCCAAAGTCTACACATTGCATTTGGCTGATATTTATCTCAAGTCCCTTAAGAGGTACAGGCTCCTCCACCTTTTTTGGTTCGTTTGTTTGCTTCTTGCAATTTATTTGTTGAAGAAACTGGATTGTTTGTCCTGTAGGACTTATCACATTATGGATTTTGCTAATTGAATTCCCATAGTATCTCTGAACTTGCTCCTTGTATTATTTGAAAACTGGTAGAATTAGACGCTGAATCTGATTAAGTTTTACTGGTTTCCCGAAAGTACTGTATACTTCCTATATATTGTATATTTTGTATTGTATCACATTAGGAGGCATATAACCTTTGATTACCTCTTTTTTGTGACTTAGGGGTAGTGATGGATGGGATGGATGTAGGCAGTGATTATCAGTGGCTACTACTAGTTCAATATCACTTAATTTTAAAACAAAGCAAAAGCAGTGATTATAGTAAGACCAAGTCCTTAGTTTTCATTTTCTTCTATCTTTGACACTATTTAGTTTCTCCCCAGTTCTTTAAACCACCTTTGTTATGTTCTGTGATTCTAGACTTTATTCTTAATAGTTATCTTTGTTTTTTGAAACTCTTCTTACTGATTTCTATGAACAGTCCAATTCTACAAATAGTAATTGCTCCCTTAAAGAACTTACCCACATTCATGGATTCAAACTGTACTGTTGTGGTGACTTTCAAATCTGCATTTTGAGGCCCAAACCTCCCCCAAGCTCAGCATGTTTTAGTCATGTTCCAAGTCGAGGCACATTGGCACAAAACGCTCCCGCCGCTGTGCCCTGAGCTTTCCCTTGGCATTTGCCTAAGCAGCAGCCAAGCTGGTGCTGTCATCTGCTGGTCACCATGGGAACTAGCTGACCCTGCTAGTTCCTACCCCGTCCTTTCTTTGTCAGGGATTAATGGATTTTGCCCAAAACCTAGCCCCTCCACCCCAATTCCCTTTTCCTTTATCTTCATCCTCCTGATTTATTTAGTTAATTCCACCCAGACAACCCTTTATATGTGCACAGCCTCTTAGATAGACTTCTTCCTTCTGCCTGTCTTCCATCTGCCTGTGTTCCTATTTATTTCTTGTATTCGAGAGCCTTTCAGAATTCTGTCATGGTTAACAAGCATGCAGATAAAGCTAGTGATGCATCTGTATCAAGGAAAAGAAAAGGTACAAGTGTGAACAGAATCAGTTTATAAAGGTTATGAAGAACAAGTTTATAAAGAAGTAGTATCATGAATCTGTAAATCCTTTTGAAAGTACCCAGAAATCCCATCCAGAATCTTCTGAAAACATCTTCTTTAATTTCTTCTAAGCAGAGTTGGCTTTCCTTCAAATAACAACCTTCAAAATAAAGAAGTTGTTTTATGTCAATCTGGGATTTTTCTTTTTACAACTGATAAAGAAGGAAATGGTACATTTTAAGTTCTAATATGGCATGCATTGTATTAAATGTTTTTTAAAAAATCTGTTATTCTATTTGTAAAGTCTTCTTAATGGTCTTGCAAAGTAAGGTATTCTTGTATAAAAGAAGAAGCAGAGGCTCATTGGTAAGGAGTTTGTCTGAGCTCATTAGTCAATAGTAGCCAGGCCCTGGATTCCGAGCCAGGTCAGAATGGCTCCAGGTGTGTATCTTGTGCTGAATTGTGCTGCTTCCTTGTACTATTGTAATGCTTTTTTTTTTTTCTCCATGATTTCATGAAATGTATGGTTTTCCATATATTTCCAGCTACTTCTAGGTTATATTGGCTGTTGTGGACCAGCCTAGGCAGAACCTTTACCTTGATTCTCATGGGAAAACACATTTCAAATTCATGTTCTCAGCTTACAAATGAACTTATGGAACACATATTCCTAGTTGGTGAGGTTCAAAATCATCTTGTGTAAAACTGGAGTTAGTCCTAGCCGTTTCTGCTCCTGATATTTCAGTTCCTATCTCAGCTTCCCATGATTCAGTGGTACCACACTATTTTTATGTTGTTCTAAGCGGGAACCTTGGAATCCTAATCATCTTGTCTGGCTTCTTTGTGAACTACACAGAGTCTGTCATTAAAGCTTGCATTTCTTCACTTATGCTCACTTTGAGTTTCGTCCATACTACTCCTCCATGCCCACTGTGGCCACACGAGGCTCCAGACACTTCTCGTCTTCCCGCCTCCCTCCTTCATTGTTTCCCTCCCTCTTTCCAGAAACAGTCATTGAGCACCTAATCTGAATCGGGCATTTTTCTAGGCACTAAAGAGTTCCTAGCTCTGCTACAATCTGTGTAGATTCAAGATTACTATCTTTGAACTATGATTCCTTGTCTCTTAAATGGGATTTGTTATCCTACCTTTATCTCAAGAATCGGGGGCTTACTATGAGGATCTAAAGGATGTGTGTGTAAAAGTAGAAGGCATACTGAAAAAACAAGAAGATACGAAGGAAGTATGTACAAACTTAAGGTACCATCATATTGCAGTTGTGGGGTTCAGGATTGAGAGTAAAAGTGATAACTTTTGAACAAATGAATTATAAATGTTCTACAGCCCATCTGAAACATCGTTATTGTACTTTGCAGATAATGGTACATGGACTCAGCTCTGGTTGGTGTCAGATTATCATGAGCATGGATCCCTTTTTGATTATTTGAACAGATACACAGTTACTGTGGAAGGAATGATAAAACTCGCTCTGTCCACAGCAAGTGGACTTGCCCATCTTCACATGGAGATTGTTGGTACCCAAGGTAACTTGAAGCAACCCAGTTATTTAAGCTTTAAATTCCCATAAATCTAATATATATTCAGAAAATTTTTGGCAGAAGTCAGCTTAATTGTTCTGTTGAAAAATCTCAGATAGAGTTAGAAATCTGGGAATTCATTTAGATTGTCTAGTCATTGTATCAACACTGATGTTTTTGTGAGTTCTTAAAAGTAGCGTTCAGTCTTGTGATTTTTGAATCTTGATTTTAGAATTCAAGTCTAGGAGAGTGTATTTTTATGTGTACAAATGAAATGTGAAACTGTTTTGTAAGCATCAGCATGCGATGTAAATGTTATATGGCCATCTAATAAAATTATATTTGACTTTGCGATGAGACTGCATGAAACCCTGTTACAGTTGGAAAATTAAATACTAAATTTTAATTACGACATATATGTATATATATGCTATGATTTTTGTGCTGTGTAGGATGTCAGATGCCAATATATCTCTATGCTCTAGCAATTATTATCCACTTGCTACTTGATTCACTTGAGGTTATTATTAAGTAATGGCCCAGGTACTGCAGCTGATGTGGGCTGAAATGTTGTGATCCTGGGATGGGAGAAGAGACTTTGGAACCTAAAGGTAAGAATTGTGATGGTATTGCCTTTTAAGCAGTCATGTTTAATTTTTTACCCCCTTAGGAAAACCAGCCATTGCTCATAGAGATTTGAAATCAAAGAATATCTTGGTAAAGAAAAATGGAACTTGTTGCATTGCAGACTTGGGACTGGCAGTAAGACATGATTCAGCCACAGATACAATTGATATTGCTCCAAACCACAGAGTGGGAACAAAAAGGTACACTTGTGAATAAAAAGTATTTCATATGTTCTGAAAGCAGTTTCTTTTCCTTTTCCTTTCTATGTGTATATACACGTATCTTTTCTGAAACTCAGACTTACACTGTATTAGACTGCCCACAGGTAGAAGATCTCATGATCTTGCCTGCTCTGAAGCCAAGGTTGCCTGACTTAACAAGATATCTGCTGGTGAAAAGTGGCTCTTTCAGAAAATGTTATCATTAGTTATGTTAATTATAATAGCAATAGTAGCTAATGTTTATAGGATACCTACTATGTGCCAATCATTTTAATGGTTTTTTTATGTAGCCTCATTTAATGCCCTCCTCAAATGCTGTACTATAGCTAGCCCAACTGTTTTCATGTTTTCAGTCCCTCAAAATATGCCTTTCTCCCATCCTTAGAACTTTTACATGTGCTGTATCCTAGAGCATACTTGCCTCTACTGTTTCCCTAACTTGTATTCACCCTTTCTTATAGGAAGCCTTTTCCGGACTGTTAGGTGTTCTTACCAAGCGTTCTCATAAACACACTGAACTTGAATATTGAGGCACTTGCCACGTTACATTGTAACTGTCCACTTATTTGTATGTAAATTCTGTTGGATTGCGGTCTGCTTGAAAGCAGCCTGTATTCCCAGCATTCAGTACAGTGCCTAAAACATAGTAGGTCCTCAGTAAATATTGGTTGAATCCACAAGGCTTCAAAAGAATTTAACTAGGTAGATGTCATTACCCTCATTTCACAGATGAGGAAACTACTTCATGGTGGTTAAGTAATGTGGCCAACCTCATATGGATGGTAAGATGAAGAGATGAGATTTGAATCTGTGAACAGAGGCCTTGCCCTATGTATATAGCATGTTGCCACAACATATCTTTAAACCGCCTCAGCCGTGGCTAGAGCCCGGCGTTATTCGAAGTTGTCTTTACGTTTTCTGGATTCTGCAGGGACTTTCAGGGCTCTCAACCCTAGGTTCCAGGACAGTGGTTGCTGCAGGTCTTCGTGAGTCCTCATCTGTAACCTTAAGAGGGTTTTTGAAACTTCAGAACCCTACAGTGGTATCAGTGGGAGGACTGGTGTTCATTTTTGATCTTTTCTTCTCTGGCGTATGTCCCCGCCCTTCCTTTCATCCTGTTTTAGTGAGAAGAATTATTGATTAAAATATTAATACATGGTCCCTGCAAAGTACACGACTAAGTGGTTGGTGTATGTTAGGACATTTGTAACAGTTACAGTTCTAACTTGAGTGTCTTTCGTTGGAAACTAAGATCATAAGGTAAATAGATACCAGGAAATTGCTGTTTCACCTTTTCATAGGGTTTAGTTGATCATTAATTTGCAAACCAGTATGGATATATAATATTTTTCTTGAGTCTAATATCATCTCAGTTGTGTGACATTGTATGTATATGACTAGAGAGAGTCTGAAAGGATGTTCACCAAAATGCTTACCACTGTGGTAGTAATGGGATGATTTTTCATTTTGTACTTTGGGAAAATTTCTATAAGAAGTGTAAGTCATTTTAGAAAACAGCAGAACCATGCTGAAATGGGGGGAAGTCTTAAAGTTAATATTGATTTTTTTTTTCTTTTAATTTCTCAGGAGTAAAAGAAAATTTATGAATCAGTTCAAAAGTAATATGGCCACCATTCCTAAAATAAAATGCTGACTTCTTTTTTAGGTACATGGCCCCTGAAGTTCTAGATGATTCCATAAATATGAAACACTTTGAATCCTTCAAACGTGCCGACATCTATGCAATGGGATTAGTATTCTGGGAAATAGCTCGACGATGTTCCATTGGTGGTAATTTGCTTCCCTTTCCCCCAACAGTTTGTCATGAATAGAGGTTAAGAATTGCCTTCTTTTTTATTGAAGGAAATTAAACACACCAACAGTGTGAAATGAGTTTACCACGTGATCACTGAGAGTGCCAAAGAGGAAAAAGCAGATGAAACCTGTAGTGAGGGGAGAAAGACATGTTGTGCTTTACCCCAGTGCGTGGCTTTAGCCTAGTGTAGTCTTTTTTTGTTTCCACTAGCATCTTAGGAAGCATCAGAAAGCAACCCCTTATTATCTTGGACTATAGTTATTTAGAGCGGACGACTGCTTCAGAGGCCACCTCGGAAGCTGTTTCTAGCATGTACCTGGGTCAAACTGACCTCCCTCTCCCGCCCCGAGATTGTGGTTATTTTCTCCAACTTGATAGCTGGAAAACAGATACAAAGACTACAGTGCAATTAAACTGTCCTCACTTTACTTTTTAAAGTAAGTTTGTTTTAACTTTTATTTTTGATTGCACATTTTTGATATGTATTTGAGAAAGTTATCTTTGGGGGCCCACACTTGGCTAAGACTAGGGCCTCAGGTTTTTGAGGCAGTGAGTGAGGGGCAGAGTATGTCTGTGCATTTTGTGCATTGTAGCGAAGAGGACAGGTGATTGACAGATGAAAGTACAGAAAGGGACTTGGGCCTCAGGCTTGTCTTATAGGAGTCACATCTCGGTGATAGAGGGGATATCCCGGTACTGAGCGAGGGGCTGTGCACTCACAGAATAAAAGCTCGTTTCTTGCACATTAGGGCTCTAGGGGAAAATGTCCTTCTGGTCATCACAGCTCATAGTTCACCATCATGAAAATAGCCTTTACTGATCCCACGGGGATACGTAGTTTCAAGGTGTGGCCCTGTATGGACTCGGGGAGGTGGGTTGTGGATGTGGGTGTGAGTGAGGTAGCAAGCTGTGAGCCCTGCCCACTCACTACTTTAGTAAGGGCACCCTGGGATAGGGCGCTTAGCTGTTTCTTTTCAAAGAATGGGCTGACGTTATCTGAGTAAATTTATAATAGATTTTTTTTAAAACCAATATAGGAATTCATGAGGATTACCAGCTGCCTTATTATGATCTTGTACCTTCTGATCCATCAGTTGAAGAAATGAGAAAAGTTGTTTGTGAACAGAAGTTAAGGCCAAATATTCCAAACAGATGGCAGAGCTGTGAAGTGAGTATTTCTTTTGGATACTACTCAAGTTTTTAAACTGCTTCTGCTTAGTAAGTGGAAAGTTGCTACTTTTCTTTAAGGAAAACAGACACAAGAATTCTCTCTTTTTTTTTTTTTTTTTTCATGGCAATTAAACCAGTGAATAAAAACAGAATAATTTGGTTTTCATGTTCACTTTTCAGCACATTGAAAAGGCCATAGAGCATTTGTAATGGCCGTCAAGGTATCAGAACGGTGTTCAGATCTACCAGTAACCAGAGCACCTAAATTTTAAGTGAATGCTTCCCTTTGGTCAGGGCAGCCCAGGACGGTGGCATGAGTGCAGATGGGAGCTGGGGAGGCCTGTATACTAGACCAGCCCGGCTACTGTTTAAGTGACGGCGGCAGGTCACTTCAGATCTCTGGACCAGTTCTCTGGATCTTAACATGCCTTGTTTTGTAAAATGAGGGACTTGGGTAAAATGATTATGAAGATGGTTCAGGTGATTTTATATCTTACTCATCTGATTGCCTGTATGATCATTCACCAGGAATTTGGGGGCAGTGTTTTCCTGCAGTGTCTGAGCTTCTCAATCTTCATGCTTACAAAAAGTTCTAGACGTGTATTTGTAGTTGTAAATTTAAAGAATTCATTAGACAAATTTTATTTAATCTACTACCTTTAATTGCTAGCTGTTGCTAATTATAGTGTTGGTGAGGCAGAACATTTGCCTCCAGATTCGAAGTTTTGTACCTTAAGGAGGAATGAAAAGCTGGTCATTTAAGTAGTTGATTTTACATCTTAAAATAATGGAGGATTCAGTAAAACCTTTGATATCAGGAGAGCTCCTTAGCTACCTCCAACAAAAGTCACGTACTGGCACAGATGAAATACATCTCATGTCCTCAAGGAACTGGCATGTGTAACAATGAAATTAGGCTATATTTTGTCTTTTAAAAATTTGATCTTGATACTGCAAAGTACAAACTTGAAGCAGTCATACAATCATTCAATAATTAGAGCAGATTATTCTTGAACAGATGGCTTTTGAGCATGAAGAAAAGTTAGCAATTAACATTAAGAGCACCCATGCAACTTGCAGTTATTATTACATCATGCTGAATTAATGCCATCGCTGTTTTTTTTCCATTTAGTTTTCTGTTTACTTATCACTAATTTAATATTTCACTTTTCTAGGGTTTTATAAATCTCCCCTCAATAGTTGAAACACATCAAGAATATGAAACTGATAGAAGTGTCTTCTTCCAGAACCTTCTGAACTGGTTAGGCCAACTACACAGCTTTCCTATTAGGATATCCCTTACCTTTCACCCCCAGATTCCTTCAGCCTCTTCTGAGGTGAATCCTCCTTCCTGGATCTCTTGTCTGCCTGTTTCTTGGTTTGCTCATTTCTCCCCTTTTTCAGGTCTCTGTTCAGATGTTACCATGTCAGTGAGATGTTACTTCTCCATCTATTTAAAATAGCATCCTACGACTTCACTAGCATATTTTATCTCCTTCCCTAAATGGTGTTTCTCCTTAGCACTTACCCACTGACAGTCCACATTCTTACTTATTAATTGCATACTTCAGCCCTCAAGAATGTAAGCTTCATGAGGACAAGGATTTTGTCTGTTCACTGCTGTATCCCTAGTACCTAGAATGGTATCTGGTAGATGGTAGGCACTCGGTAAATATTTGTCGAAGGAATCTATGTATGTGCTGGGTACTTGGTCCTTTTTATCTGCAAACAAATGTTCACTTCTAGGAAATGTTCCTGAAGTAATTCTTTGATTTCGTTTTTCTCTATTCTCTTTCTTCAACTCTGATTATGAATGTTAGAACTCCTTCTAATTTTCTTATTTTCTCCCCCCTGTTATCCATCTCTTTGTCTTTTTTCTCCAATTTCTGGGTATTTTATCAGCTTTTATCTTTTTTTATCAGGTTTATCTTCTAGTTCTGCTGTAAAGTTTTTCCAAAATCAAACAAGAAACAAAAACTTATCAATGATAAATCCAGTATCAGTATTTTCTTTTATCTCTTTGAGGATATTAGTGATAGATTGTTGATATTTTTTTCTCTCTGTGCAGCTTCTGTTTTCTCCAAGTTGCTTTTTTCTGTTTGTGTCAGCTCCTGCGTTTCATATTACTTTCCCCAAATGTGTGATCAAACTCATACTCTCTTCCTGTTATGAAAACAGGGCACTGAAAGCTCATAGAAGCTTCGTGCTTGTGAGTGGAGCTTTAGGACTGTGATCTTTAGGGTGATCTAACTGGGTTGCTGCCCTGAGGAACCACTGATGTCAGTCCCTTCACGTCTTTCCTCCTGGGCTGCTCACAATCCCCAAGAAGACTCTGCCAGTCTCTTGCCTGGAGGACCATGTACAAGTTGGTGCCTGTGTTTTGAGGAGAAAACCTGTGGGCTTTGCATTTAGTGTGTTGTCAGTGTAGCACTTTGTGCTCACGTTTCCCAAGTCAGAAGTTTCTGTTTTACCATCTCAGATACAAACCTCTAGTCTTGGTGTCTGGGGTTCCAACTCTTTTGGCTGATCCTTTTATTTTTGGCCTGAGCTTCACTGCAGAGGTACTCGGTATAGTTAACCCCTGAGTTTAGGGGGTTTCAGTACAAGTCAGGCTCCTCCTTGCCTTGCACACCTCTGGTTTAGGGTTCTGCTTTATCGGGTTCGCTGAGTAAGCCACCCCGTGTCTATCTGCTTTCCAGCTGCTGGCACCAGGATCCTACTGATTGGAATTTAGGTCATTTCTATTCATTTCCTATTAGGAGTAATGCACAAGCAAAAAAACCTTGTGCATATGTCCCTTAGAAAGAAAACTTGCAGGTAAAGATTCTTATCCAGATCAATGGGAAGTGGTGCGTGCATTAATTATTTTTCTTGTATTTTCTTGTAGGCCTTGAGAGTAATGGCTAAAATTATGAGAGAATGTTGGTATGCCAATGGAGCAGCGAGGCTTACAGCTTTGCGGATTAAGAAAACATTGTCACAACTCAGTCAACAGGAAGGCATCAAAATGTAATTCTGCGGCTTTGCCTGAACTCCACATTTTCTTCAGATCTGCTCCTGGGTTTTAATTTAGGAGGTCAGTTGTTCTACCTCAACTAAGAGGGAACAGAAGGATATTGCTTCCTTTTGCAACTGTAATAAGGTCAATGAAAAACTTCCCAGGATTTCTTTGGACCCAGGAAACATCCAAGTGGGTCCTTTCTGTGCACTATGGACACTTCTCTCCCAGGTCGGTTACAAAATGTTGTGTAGTCTACCTTTATTTTTTATTAATACAAAACTTTTTCTTTTAAAGATGATTGCTGGTCTTAACTTTAGGTAACTGCTGTGCTGAAGATCATCTTTAAGGGTAAAGGAGCTGGATGCTGAATTAATACGGAACATTTCTTATTTTTAAAGAAAGTGATTTACTCCTGGTTAGTACATTCTCAGAGGATTCTGAACCACTAAAGAGTTTTCTTGATTCAGACTTTGAATGTACTGTTCTATAATTTTCAGGATCTTAAAAGTAACACTTATAAAACTCTTATCTTGAGTCTAAAAATGACCTCATACGGTAGTGAGGAACATAATTTATGCAATTGTATTTTGTATACTATTATTGTTCTTTCACATATTTAGAACATTACATGCCTTCAAAATGGGATTGTACTATACCAGTAAGTGCCACTCCTGTGTCTTTCTAATGGAAATGAGTAGAATCGCTTAAAGTCTGTGTGTGTTAAAACTTGTAGTGTTTCAATTCAAAGAGCTTATTTATCTGGGTAACCCAGACCTTTTCTGTTTCGTTTTTTGGAAGAGTTTTGTGGTATGTCATTTGGTATTCCATTTTCAAAATGCCTTTCTCCTACCAGAATGTGCTTAAACCACTAAAGAAATGAAGTGGCATTAATTGGTAAATTGTTATCATGGTCTTGTTTGAATAGTCTCACATCAAGCTTTTACATTTTAGTTGTGTTGTCTGAGTATACTTTAAAAAACATCAAGTGGCACTCTAGATGCTTACAGTACTTTAATAATTTAAAATTTGTAGCATACAGACTAATTTTTCTTAAAAGGGAAAATTTGTCTAGCTGCTTGTGAAAAGTTGTGTGGCGTTCTGTAAGCCATTTTGTTTATCTGATCAAAGACAGTGTTATTTTTTTAAGAAATGAATTGCATTTAAAGTTAGCTTATGGTTGATGTTAAATAATAGGCTTTTTTCTAGGAAGTTAAGGGTAGTTAATAATTTGAGTAGGTAACAGGTATGTGCGAGTCATATTTGTTATGTAGGAGTCATTGGTGGATTTTCTGTCTTTGTAACTAAAGTTAGAGTTAGTGTGGTTTTGAGGTCTCACTACACTTTGAGGAAGGCAGCTTTTAATTCAGTCTTTCCTTCTGTGTGCAGATATTTTAACTGCTTCATCTACATGGTTAGGTAATGAATTCACTGCACTCTCGATATTTGGAAGAGTGGTAGCTACAGCATATTCTGAGTATAGGTTCTCCATTTGCAGATGTTTTTGGTCAAATTAAATGTTTAAAGCAAACTTGTCGTGGTCTTATCACATCAACTTGAAGCTGGCGTATAATAACTGGATTTTACTTCCAGTGCTAAAAGTCTTTGCAGGACTTTTACAATTTTCAAAGTTCTATTTATCACTGTGATCTTATTCTGAGGGGGAGGGAAACTATCCTAGCTGTGAGGCAAGACGCTGACTTTATAGTGCTATTGATTTCTCAATGAAAAGGTCAGAATAACTTTTACAGTATTTTGGTCAGTAAGAGGTAGTGGCCATTTACGCTGACTGAGCTGCATTCGAATAGTGTCTTATCTCGTATACATAGAATAAATTTGAAAGACTATTTGGTCTTTAAGCCAAAGTAATTTTAGAATGAATGACATATTACATAGGAATTTAGTGTCAATTTCATGTGCTTAAAAACATCATGGGGAAAATGTGCTTAGAGGTCAATATTTTGACTCCAAATTTGAGTTTTTTCTCTAGTTACCACAATTTCATCAAAGCAAATGAATAAGTTTGAGAGGTTTGTTTTTATAATTGTGTTATATTTCCAGTTTAATAATCTAGCTCTGTGATCAGGTACTTTTTTTTTTTTTCCCATTTCTAAGCCTACCAGATCTGCTTTATGAAAGTCAGGGGACCAATGTCTTTTATCACTGAAACTATTTTTATGTAATTTTAAGAACATACCAAAAGTTCTTGTCTAATTTAAAGTTGTGATATACGATTTCTCACTTTCATATAAGGTAATCAACTTTTGCTGAAGATATTCTTTATTAAATCAAAGATTGAATTACAATTATACTGTTCTTGCCTAAGTGGATAAAATGTACTTTTGATGAATCAGGGAATTTTTGTAAAGTTGGAATTTAGTTCTAAATTGGATTACATATTACTGCACCTAATTCCTTTTTTGACTAATGATGGTTTGATAAACTCCAATTGGCTAATATTGAAAATGAAAGTAATTTAAAAGATCAAATAGATCAACCGCAGATAAATTTGACTAGGATATTAATTTTGTTGTTTAGAAACATGCCTTTGTTTATACTGCCTGTCTTTACAGGCTCACCTTCCAATATTCAACTTGGCTAAAATATACCTTCCAGCAAATTATTACCTGTTTACATCCGTTTTGTCAGTACCCCGGAGGAGTGGGGATGGGGGAGGTATGCCCTCGTGGGGTGCAGACATCCCTGCTCCTTCCTTTAACAACTTCAGCTCTGGTTCTCCCAACCTGCCTTCCTGCTGGTCCCTGACTCAGAGGCCACACCCTTGCCACCCCTCGTCCCTTCCACCTTCCCCCCCACCCCCCGGCAACCTTTTGACTGAGTAGCTGCAAAAATGGTTGATAGAAGTGTGGGACATACTTTGCTTTCTTTGAGTCATTGGATGTTGCTGGGAGGAGTCTCCAAGTTTGGAGAGAGGGTAGATGACGGGGCTGCTATCAGCCTTGGCCAAGAGTGGCAGCTGTGGCAATGGGCTTTGTGCCAGAAGCAGTGGCCAGTTACAGCCCCTGTCGGACAGATAAGGCCCAAAGAGCTGAGCCTGTAATTCTGCTGTAATGAGAGTGCGCAAGAAGTGCCTTGAATCGGTGTCCAGTGCCATGGTCATCAGGAAGTCCAAATTTCAGTTCTTACTGCAAAACCTAAAGTGCTCACCTGGCCATTTTGCAGCTTATCCATGAGGTACCTGTTTTTCTTCTACATCTGAGAACTGTCACTGTAGAATATTTTGTTAAATAAATAAAAAAAAAAGGCAAAGTGCTCATTAAAATGCACAACAAAATCAGTCATGTCAAGAGTTCATCCTTGCACTGAAAGAATGATTGTAAGTTAACTGTTTCTTTTGTTTCTTGACCATGGCGGGCAGTGTTCTGGCTCCAAATGGAAGAGATTCCAAATAATGGTTCTATTACAACTTGGCAGACAATGCCAATTCAGATATTTCTGAGGTCTTAAAGTACAGCTCTGGACATGTACTGCAGCTTCTTGTGTCTGTTTTGGGATGCTGGAATACCCATGGGCCCTCTGTCTAGGAAGGCTGGACTTCTAGGACAGTCTGAGGATTGTCAGCACATTTAAACTTTCCAATCCCATTATGCAATCTTATGTGTAATTGTAAACTTTAAAAAATGTGGTTAATAACATTCAACCTGTTTTGCTTTTTTGTTTTGTTTTTTAAATTAAAGTTTATCGGGGTGACTCAACCTGTTGCTTAAAGCTTAAAAAGAACTTCAGTGAATTTGTTTTTATTTTTTTAACAAGATTTGTGAATTGAATATCATGAACCATGTTTTGATATCCTCTTTTCACATTGTGCCAATGGAATGAGGTGTTTGATATTTCTTTATATGTCAAGGAGATGCTTCAAAATGTCAATTGCTTTAAACTTAAATTACCTCTCAAGAGACCAAGGTACATTTACCTCATTGTATATATATGTTTAATATTTGTCAGAGCATTCTCCAGGTTTTGCAGTTTTATTTCTATAAAGTATGAGTATTATGTTGCTAAATTACTCAAATGGTACTGTATTGTTTATATTTGTACCCCAGATAACATCATCTATTCTTTGTTTTCTGTATTTTATTGTATTTGTGCAAAATTCTTTTGGTTTTATCAGTATAATCTCTGTTCTTTCAGATGTGTACAGAAAGTGTCCATATAAATTTTCATTAATGTTGAATGATTTTGAGAAATCTGTAAAGAGGAGAAACAAAAACTGCAGTTCCCCATAAGTTTTTAAAGATTGTATATTGTATTTGTAGTAATATACTGAATGAACTGTAAATAGGAAGTAGAAGAGTGATACTTATGTCAAGTCCTAACACTACAGTAGAAAAATGGAAGCAATGCAAATAAATTACTTTTTCCCCCAAGTGCTAGTGGCATAATTTAAAGTGTGTATATGGGAGTGGGCCATACTGTTGGGAAATGTAGTTGCTGTGGATCAACTAGAATCTTTGGATCACTACCCTGTACGCGCTACAGTGTCGTAACATGTTGGAGAAGCACCACCTGCTCAAAGGTGCACCTACGTGCGTGGTGGCATCTTCGTACAGGCTGCAGGTTGTTGATCTCAGTGGACAGGATGGGACCTGTCTACAGGGAACTGCTTTGCTTCTGGCTGAGTAAGTTTGTATAAAATTTGATTCTTAAAGTTTTTGGGGTTTTTTAATCTTTTAAAAAAATTTTTTTTTTTTTTTTTTTTTTTTTTTTTGGAGGGGTGGAATATTGGGGAACAGTGTGTTTCTCCAGGGCCCATCAGCTCCAAGTCCAGTTGCCGTTTTCAATCTTTAGTTGCAGGGGGCACAGCCCACCATCCCATGTGGGAATTGAACCAGCATCCTTGTTGAGAGCTTGCACTTTAACTAACTGAGCCATCCAGCTGCCCCTCCAGCAGCTCAGCGGCAGCTCATTGTCTTCAATCTAGTCGCGGAGGGCACAGCTCACTGGCTCATGTGGGAATTGAACCAGCAACCCTGTTCAGAGCTCATGCTCTAACCACCTGAGCCATCAGCTGTCGTTGATTCTTAAAGTTTTTCAATGATTTTCAGCGGCAATTTAGAAATTTTCATCTTCTTTCCTAATTTAAGGATTTGTGAGAATGGGTTTATGTATAGAATTTGGCTTCTTTTTTAAGTAGTATCAGTATCTTGGGTGTGAGCTTGCCTGGTAAGAGAACTGAGAAAATAGTGCCGGAGGAGTTAGTGACCTTGGACTGACTCTGGGAGAACTTTTGTAGATTGGATTGCTCTCACATTTAAGACTGGTTACTTTAACTCCAAGACTGGATGTGGGGATGTTTTGTTTTTCATAATAAGGAAGATATCACCAGAATGTAGGGCTTTTGTTGAAATTTGGAAAAAAGTGAAATTATTTTCAAAATATCATAGATTCAGAGAAATAGCAGGACTAGTTTTATACAAACCTCTCCTTTGGTGTTTCCTAATTTGGAAAAGGCATTTTTACATACATGACCTGCTAGACATATCTTTCAACTGTACTTTTTTTGGGTTTCGTAACTGAGGATTTACAAAACAGGCTATTTTGAGAAATGAGTAGAAAAACTTGATGTTACAAAAACTAGGGCTCAGTCATGCCTGGTTTTTAAGGATCAGGAAAGATATAATTAAATAATAAATCATTGTGGAAATAAAGGATTGTGTGAGCTGTAGAGAAAAGGGAAGAAACATAAGAACCATTTTCCTTATCATAAAAGGATAGAATAAAAAGGGGATTAGTCACTTAAGTATTTCAAAGAGGGGAAAAGGGGAAAGAAAACAATTGAGGGAGGGTAAGCAAAATAGGAGGAGACAGGAAGCATTAGCGTGGATCAGTACTGAAATGTGCACGTTGCGGTAGGCAGCTCAAACACTCGGGATCTTACTGTAATCGATGGTGTGCGGGGAGGGCCAGTTCTGTGTTCAAAGGGAGGTTGGTATGATAGCCTACTTGGTAATGTTAGACGTTTTAAAAGGAGCAACTCGGGGGGGAAAGGTTGTGGACGTGAACACGCAAATAAAATTAGAATTGCTGTTTGGCACTCCTGATACCTGACGAGGACGCAGGAGACCCTTGGACTCACAGGCAGGAATAGATGTGGACACTGAATGATGGATTGAATACACTTTTGAGACTTAATTCTAGGTATGAGAGATGATTGTGCTTGTCATTACCTAGCATTAGAGTTTTGTCCAACTGCTTTTATTTGCATGTCTCACCTGCTTTTTGCAACTAGGACACATTGTGACAGTTGAAGGTGTCCTAAGGAGGGTACATGACAGAGGAGCCTGGCAATCCTTCCTTTAGGGAATGGCTAAAGGTAACCTGGGCATGGATGTGATAGAGGGCTGCGGCCAGAGAGGCCAGGTATTGGATGGGAGCCGCAGGCGTAGCCTCCTCCCTCACTGGCTATTCTACCTTGTGAGCGTCTTTTCACCCAGAAGGTGGAGCTCCGCATGTCCCCGTGGGAATTCTAATTTGGGGATGTATAGCTTGGGGGGCCAGTGGCGGCTGGCCAAGCCCCAGAGCCAGCCATGGTATTCACCTTAGTCTCAAGGATAGTGAGGCCTCTCAAGCATCTTCCTCTTCTCGTGGTAAAAAAAGAAAAGCCTAAGACGCTGGACACTCAAGGTGTTCTCAGTATGTAGCAGACCTACCTAGATCTGAAATAGGCTAGAGCAGTTATAAACAGTACCGCTGATGGAATACACTCGGTGGGTGGCCTGCAGGTTCACTTCTTTCTGGTTTCTGAATGAGGGAGGTACAGGGAGAGCACCTGGGTAGAACCGTAGCAGATTTTTCTGTGCCAAGCTCAGATCTTTCCTTCCTTTTCCAACTGTTCTCACAAGAGTGTAGGGAAGGTGACTCCTGCTGCCCGGAAGTTCCTCTAGTGAGCTCAGAAAGCCTGGGGCATCCTGGGGTTGTGACTCAGGTGTAGGGCCTGCAAATTTTGGAGTAAGTTTCCACTCTCCCCAGTGGGCCTCAGAATGTCCGCTATTCCTACATCTAATCTTAAAGCCGGCTTGGGATCTCTTGACTCGAAATCAATGAAGAGACTGGGTGCTCGAGGGCTATTCCTGTACCTTCAGGAAGCTCCAGAGACTGGGTTGGGTGCATTACAAGATTTGAAAAATCTAGCTTTCAAAAATGAAGGCAAAAAACAAAAGGTGGCAAAGTAAAAAAGAGAAAGTCTTTATGACCTTGGGTTAGACAAAGACTTCAATGTGATACCAAAAGCAAAATCCATTTAAAAAAATGAATAAATTGGACTTTATCAAATTTAAAATCTTTAAAAATCACTGTTAAGACAAAGATAAGATGAACCAAAGACAGAAAAAATTTACAAATCCTATATCTGATAAAGGACTTGTATTCAGAATGCATAAAGAACACTTGTAACTCAGTAAGGTAAGTTATCCAATTAAAAGGAGTCAAAAGATTTGATACACATTTTCTCAATAAGGTATGAATGGCTCATAAACAATTTCTTAAAGACTAATTAAGAAATTAGAACCATAATGAGAAATCACATCCAGTAGAATGGCTATAATCAAAAACTACTACCAAGTGTTGGTGAAGATGAGAAAATACTAGAATCTTCATACATTACTGGGATGTAAAGTGGTACAGTCCCTTTGAAAAAAACAGAAGGGCAGTTTCTCAAAAAGTTGAATATAAACCTACCATATGACCCAGCAATTCCATTTCTAGAGTTGGAACTGGCACAATACAGTTGCCAGGTAAAATATAAGGTGCCCAAGTAAATCTGGATTTCAGGTAAATAATTTATTATCTAAATGTGTCTCAAATAGTTCATGCGACATACTAAAAAAATTTTAACTGGAATTCAAATTTAGGCATCCTGTATTTTTAACTTGCTAAATCTGATTTGATCCAAGAAAAATCAAAACATTTCCTCAAAGAATTGTAGGTGAGCAATCACAGCAGCATTGATCTTCATAGCCAAAGATGGAAGCAATCGAAACGTCCACCAGCTGGTAAATTGATTTTTTAAAAAACATTATAGTCGCTCAGTGGTTTCTTATTCAGTAACAAAAAGGAATGGACTACTGGTAAATGTTGTAGCGTGGATGAACCTCAAAACCACCATGGTAAGTGAAATAAGCATCACAAAAAGACTGAAAGGCACAAGGGAATTTTGGGTGATGGAAATGTTCTAAAACAATTCTCGTGATGGGTGCACAACTATAAATTGACTGAAAACCATTAATTGTACACATACAGTGGGTGAATGATACATAAATTATACCTCAATAAATCTGTTAAAACTGCTACTCCTCCTGCCCAGCACACTTTATATGCCAGTGTGGGGACAAAGTCAGGAATGTAGTTTCCAGGCTCTCGGTCTCACGTGGAAAGGTGCTGGCTTAGGTAGTAAATGGCCGTCAACTGTGATTGCATGGCCATCAGCTGTGGCTAGTTGGCCGTCAGCTGTAACCAGTGAGCCATTGGCCACTAATATAACTGCCGTGGCTACGCTAGCAGAAAATGGGGGCTAGCAAGAAGATGGTGGCTGAGCTAGCAAGTGCGGATTGCAGTTAGCAAGTGAGGTTGGTTGGCGGAGACAAGTGGACGGTGGGTTGCAGATCGTGTGGCTCCTGCTTCCTGTGTCTCCAACCCAGCTATCAGCAAGAATATAGCGGTATGACTCCCCTATCTATGGCTCCGTGGGTGTTCCTTTTTGGCCTCACTATGTCCTGCGTTCTTATGTGGGGAGCGGAACCAGAGACCCCGCGTGACACCCGTCATGCTGAATCACCCTCCTGTTCCCCAGCACACCTCTTGCCTCCTCGCTCAGGCTCTTCCCCCTCTGCCTTGCTAGTTGAATCACCCTCCAAGGATCCACTCAAAAGTCTTCTCCACCAAGCGTTCGTCCTGCTTGTCAGTAGGTCACTGGTCCCCTGCAGTGTTTCCAAATCACTTGGCACAGCCTCTGGTTGCACTTTATTCCCATGTTAACCACCTTGAGGGTTTTTAGGACTCTCCCTCTTCACCTTGAAGGAAGCAGATGGTTTCACACTTTTCCCTTTCCAAGCACCTAATGCAAGAACAGAATAGGTTCTGCAATTATTTGGTTGCTAACCCATTGAACCTTTGGCTTCTCAGGGAATGTGGTGTGTCTCGGGTGCTTGTCAGAAGCACAGTACCACTTCTTAGGGGAGTCTTTGTGTAGCTCTCTGGAGCCATGTCATATACACTCACTTCCCTCTAAGACCTTGTATAAGTGTGTTCTTGGATGGTCTGAGGCTGGAAAGGGATACCTTGAGAATAGGGACTACGTGTCATTCATTTCTGTAAATCTCTTGCCTAGCCCAGGGTTTGGCTCAGCAGTCCCCAAGAAGAGTTCATTGAATGATCATATAGTTAAAGGAATCCTAAATGATTATGAACTGGTCTGACAGAATGCAGCTATGGGCCTGGGTATTTACTTTATAGAGGCAAAATCTTTGACCCTGGGGCCCCACCAGATGGCGGGCCTGCAAGCTTTTCATAGAAAGTTATTCCAGGCCCCAGCTTCCCTTCAAGTCTCAGAGAAGGAAGCCTTTTGTCCTTAACTGCCTCGCCGGTCTCTGGCTTCCTTCTTGATAATTCTTTTGACTTATTCCATCAACTATTTCCGTTGGTCTTTTAATTAATTTGTTTTTCTGATACTTGATATTTAAAAACAAACAAACAACAAAACAATGGGCTCTCCTTAGAACCTAGCACCTTTTATTATAGTAAGATGGACGTTTGGGGCTTTGGGATTGAAATTTAACGTGAATATTTTTACATTCTCAATATTTATTGAGCATTGACTATATAAATCCTGTGCCTATGACTCACCTTTTCCTATTTCTTGTACTATTCTTCCAAATTAAAAACACAGAATCCTTATTTACAGCATTCCAGGCCTCAGCCCCGCTATGAGCTTAGTGAACCAGATGATTTTGGAAGTCTTTCCAGTTCTAATATTTTGTGATCCAATACAGTTTTTTCTTTTTTCTTTGTTTTCCTTTTTTAAACCAATACGTGAATGAAGTCTGCTTTGATCTTAGTGGAATGTTGCTACTGTTTTTCCCTGAAAATAAGACCTAGCCGGACCATCAGCTTTAATGCATCTTTTGGAGCAAAAATTAATATAAGACTGGGTCTTATTTTACTATAAGACCCGGTGTAATATATAATATAATATATAATATAAAATACCAAGCTAGGTCTTATTTTGGGGGAAACAGTATTTTCAACCTTTACTGTAAAAAGGAACAAGAGTTTGGTTCATTAGGTTGCAGGACCTGGTTGAAGGAATGTGTCCTAAGCGTGGATAAGTGTGATGGAAATCCAGTGCTTACTAAAAACAGGTTGGGTTTGGCAGAATGGCTCGCCAGATAGAGCTTGATTTCTCTTAGCCTCTGGTGCCTTGGCTGTATTTGAGTCAGTCCAAAGTATTGATTGAATGCCTGCCTGCCATGGCTATGTAATCTGACTTCTCAGAAATGCAGGCGTTCTTTCTGTAACTTCCAGGATAGAGGGTTACACTGATTCTCTGTTTACTCATTTTCAGAGACCAGGGGTGCATTCGCTATGTTTTAGGACAATATATCTTTGGGAAGTAATACTTGTCAATACAAGGTTCTTTCTGGTACCCTGTCATTCCTCTCCATTGGTCCCACACACTGAGGCTTTGCCCCACTACAACTGTGTCAGAAACGTCCATGAGTCCACGTCCCTCGGGTCACTTCTTTGCTGGGGTGAACACCTTCCATTTCCTCTACTGTTGCCCATGTTTTCTCAAGCACCGCTGTGTATGACCCTGATTTCTTTTATTGTAGTAATCCCTGCTCCTGGTAGAAGATAAACCAGATTCAGGTCTGTGCAGGTCTGAATACATAATGTTATTCATAAAAGAGAAAGCCTTCCTGACTCAACCTATTCTCCAAGAAACCCTCAGTAGATGGCAGTGTTGATCTTTCATTGATTTTTGGTCTGTGGGTTTTGCTGTTTGTTTTGTGATCAGATTTAGAACAGTTGAGGTTTCTGTCTAGCTTTAGATTGTGGGTTTCACAAAATGTAGTTCTTTTTACTCAGTCTTTGGTGTTCAGGGCCTTACCCAAAACCTAAGTCCCCCAGGCATGTTAATAAACCCTCAAATTAATATTCTACTTAAAGTTTTTAAGTACCAAAGTTATACATGCTTGTAAAAATTCAAGATATATAGAAGTGTAGAAAGTAAAAGTAAATGAAAATTTTCCAAGTGTTTTACTATGCATATAAAATATACATATAACGTATATTCATATTATTCTGCAACTTACTGTTGCTTCTTTCCATCATGTGCATTCCTTTACATCGACATATATGATCTACATTCTTTCCACTTTCACAGTTTATAACATTTACATTCTGTTTCAGAACTATAGTCAAGTCTTCTAGGCAAACTGAATACTTAAATGCAATAAAAATAGCACATACCATATTGTGGTTATGTAAATATTAATCACTGCAGAACAAAATGTGATCAGATCTATAGAGAAATAAAGATAATCCTATGTGCTTAACTCCTACCACACAATTGACAAGGTTCAAAGCTGTCTTTTAATTTCATTTTCCTCACTTTTACTCACCATCACTGTTTTTTATTAGTTTGCTTTAATCTCGTGTTTATTGAAATCTCTCCTTATTCCTTTGGCTTTGCTCAAGTGCCTCCTTGAATAATTTGTAAATTTGAGTGTATCCATCATAAGCTTTCTCTGCATTGCTGAAAATATCCCTCCCCCCCATTGCTGGTTTGGCCTGAGGTATAATTTAGGCTCAAATTCCTATTTCATCAGAATTTTAAAGGCATGGTTTGAAAGTATTTCTGCTGGCAAGTCATGTCAGTCAGATTCTTATTCTTTTGTAGCTGACCCATTTTTTTTTTCTTTCTGGAAGCTTTTTAAGACGTCCTCATTGTTCCTGGAGTTCTGAAATTTCTACAAGTGTCTAGGTATGGATCTTGCTTTTTCTTATCCTGGTTGGTACCAGTGGGCTCTTTCAATCTGAAGATACGTGTTTCTCCTAGCTCAGAAAATGTTTCTATTACGTCTGGTTCCCCCCACCCTTTTTGTTTTTTTCTCAAACTCCTACTGAATGAATGGATGTTGACCTCCTGGATCTTTCCTCTGTCTCTGGACTTTCTTTTCACTGCTTTGTTTTTTCCTGTTTTAGGAGATTTCGTTGACTTGCCGATAACCAGTCTGGTTTTTAGTCTCGGCCATTCTATTATTCCTTCTGTTTGCTGGATTTTTTTTCTTCATCTTTACAATCATTTTTAATTTCCAGATATGATTTCTTAGTCTCTGATGGTTCCCTCTTTAATGGCAGCTAGCTCTTGTTTCAGAGGTTTAAAGTTCTCTTAAATCTCTCCAAAGATACTTAAAGTTTTCTTCTTGAACATGCCCTACTGTGCCCTGTTTTTTGTTTTTTTTCCCCCTAGGATGGTTCCTTTTGTTGATTCATCTTTGTTTAACTCTTTCATGCTATCGGTTTTCCTCAAATGTTTGGTGACCTAGGACTGTTCATCCACTTTCATAAATGAAAGTCTAGATGAATCTGTCTAGATATATTAATCTCATGTTTCTGGAAATCTCATCCCTTATTCCTTGGCTTTGCTCAAGTGCCTGTTTCCCTGGCAGGCCTCTGCCTTCAAGGGGAGGTCTGGCTACAGGTTCCCATGAGTGGTTGGGCCGTGTTGTCAGCAGGCTTCCCTCTGTGTTGCAGCATGCCAGTGTAAGGAGAGGCTTAAATAATGGACTAGAGCATTTTACTATGTTTTCCTTGCGAGCAGCAGCACACCCCGTTCCACTTGCCATATATGTCTACTGTGGGTATCTAGAGAAATTACTCTATTCTACTCTCTTGAGTTTCAACCCCATATTGGGATCCCTTTCTGGATAGATCACCCGTATGTTTTGGAGAAAAATTTTTGGGTCCTAGAGAAAGTTGCTCCTGGGGGTAGGGGAAGAAAAAAAGGTGGGGGCCCAATGGGCCCAGCCACTGTGAATGCAGTTCTTTGCTCAATTATTCTGATTGTCTGCCGTTTGATTTACGCTTTCTCCCTGTTTTTTCGCTCTCAATTTGGAGTTTTTCTGGAATTACCTTGAGAAGGGAAGTTCCTAATCCTGGTGTGTGGGGCTGTAGTTTACCTTTGGTCCTTCTCAATCTGATCCCCTCTACTTTCTAGCTTCCCATGTTTTCTCAGACTTTCTGATCTACTGGCACCCTCTCTTCTAGCACTAATATGATTTCATTCGTTTAAAAATAACATTTTATTCAAATGGGTCCGTGGTATAGTGGAGAGATATGTGCTCAATTTGTGACTTCTAATATATTTTTTAAACAAGATTTTTTCTTAATTCATGTGGTTCAAAAGGTATATGATAGACATATGATGTGAAAATACCTCTTTCATTCTATTCCAGATAAAGACTACTCATCCCCGTATATCTAGTCTCCCCTTCTTCCTTTAAAAAAATAAAGCTCTACATTTTAACTGGGCTCATGACTGCTCCACTAAGAGGACACTCCGTAAAGTGTGGCCAGGTGATTGCATTCTGGCCAATGGTAGGTGAGCAGAAGGGGCCTGCTCAGCATCCCTGCGCTCCTTCAAAGGGCAAGGATGTGCCTTCCGCTGCTTCCTGATTTCCCCTTTCCTATTGGCTGGAATGCAGATGCAGTGGGGAGCCATCCTCGTCTGTTCTGAGAAGGGCAACACTGTAGGGATGGCTGAGCTACGTGACAGAAGGAGCCTGGGTCCCTGACACTTCACCACCATTATATCAGCCCTGGTATGTGAGAGGGAAATGAAATGCCATCTGTTTTAAACCTTGTATTCTGGGGTCACTTTCATAGCTGCCTATCTCTCCCAACTGATACAACCTCTGGGCTACTCAGTTCTCCATAGAGGCAAGCATGGGATCCTATTACTGAATCCTTCCAGAGTTATGTCATGCGTAGATGAGCAAGTACGTATATACGTGCATGGGCACACACACACACACACAGTCCCTTCTCCATTGTCACATAAATGGTGCTGTACCAAACAGCTGTTCTTTAAAGAAGAGGCCAGGCTCTGTTTGAGAAGGAGGATGGCTGCTGACAAACTGAGCTCTGCCTCCAATGTACACACTGCCCTCCAATGAAAACAAAACTCAACCCACTCCACTCTGATACAGTTTCTTACTGAAACATGTCCCTCAGAGAACTCATTCCCCCTTGCCCCAAGAGAGATTTATTGAAATGTTACAGCCACGCAGCATAATCTCCTTGTGAGAAGTTCCAGTAAATTCATTTTCTTCCCATCTTGTATCTTTCTGGGGTCTTTGCATGACAGGAGCTAGTGCTCCAGATGGATGCCCAGTGGGCCCAGCCATTTCCCCAGCCCTGTGCTTACTGTGGAAGCCCTGAAAGTAGATGTCTCAACTGAAGAATGAAGCTGATCGTTGAGGGCCTTCTTGAATGGTCTCTTTCTCTCTCTGCCTATCTCCTTCCTCACTGCCATGTCCCCATGTGGGGTTCCAGTGCTCTGAACTGATCCTGTGAAAGAAAGCACTGGAAATTGGACAGTACCTGCTGTGAAGTTTCTGCCCGTCCTAAAAAGAAGGGAGAAGTCGGGAATCCACCTAGGTTGGTGGGGGAAGGAAAAAAGTTTGTGTGTGTGTGTGTATGAGATCAGTCTCAGAGCAGAGGGACAATTTAAAGGGTTGTGGGGGCAGCGTCTTGTGAGGCCTTGGCCACCATAGTATTGTCAAATTTGTGTCTTCCCAATTTTCCTTACTGTGGCATTTCTTCAGGGAAGCCTCAGCCTGGGTCTTAGAGCCTTCCATCTGATTTGAATCAGGTCCACACAGGCTATCTAGGATAATCTCCCTTAATCAAAGTCAACTGATTATAAACGAATTACATCCACAAAATACCTGCATGGCAATCCTTAGATTAGCATTTGTTTGAATAACTGGGAATATAGCCTGGCCAACTGACCATCACAGGTTGACTCAGCTGAAAGAGATTGACAGACAGCAGCTATCTAGTGAGGGGTGCTGGAGTTTTTTTTAAATCAATTTGATTTCCCCAGATGATAATGACGCAGGGTAACCAACTGGTCCAATGACCTGTTCTTTACGTCAATGGATTGAAGTATTTTTGCCAACATTACCTGGATGGATACCTGACTCTCGTAACATACCAGTGGGAAGAGATCCAACCTCCTGTTTCACAGATGAGGAGCCCACCACAAGTCCTGCTCCGAAGCCCAGAAAGACCCACTGGGATCTTTCTCGACCCTCATCTCAGTCACCGAGGGGTTAAGACTGCCACAGCCTCTGCCAGCCCTCAGGGGTTTCAGCCTGGACTCCAAGGCCATTAATCATTCTGGTCCAGGGCAGCAGGAACAACACTTACTAGCAATTAAACTGCAGTAGAGGGAGCATTGTTCTCCCCTGCCTGCACTTCCCTTCTACACGCCCAATTACTCTAAATTAACATTTACCCTGCAAAGTGCCTGTTAATTGGAAGGGCAGTAGAAAGAAAGGCCATACACCTACCCAGTCTAACTTAATAACCTCAAACGAAGCCATTAATTAACAGGAAGCGTTGTGCGTTCAGATCTTGGTGAGACTGAATGTTTCCCTGTAAACTGTGTGTGTGTGTGTTGCTGAGCCCTGCTCTGCACCCACCCCTCTCACCAGCACTTCAGGTTATAAAAAACATACTCATAATAAGTAAAACTGCACTTTGAAGAATGTCTGCACTTAGAGGTTCCTGGAAATCATCTTATTGTCTAGGTGGGGCAACTGAGAAAAAGGAAGAGAAATGCCCAGGGTCACAGGGACAGCTGGTTGCCTTCCCGGCCGTGTCCTCTCTCCACTCTGCCATGGGCATTTGGAGTGGTTTGAAATGCTGGGGTAGCATCCGCTCTGATCCACGGACGGCAGACAATCAGGATTGTCAACTTTCATGCACCTGAAGGGTGACAAGCAAGAGGTTTCTAGGAGGGATGTGGAGGGGTGGGTACCCGCTCACAAATGGAGATTGGACAAGTGTCTCCAGGCAGCCTGTGCCCAAATGTCCTAATCTGACTCCCATTGCTCCTCCCCATGTGTGCAGTTAGATTGAATGGCACCTGAATCCCCCAGCCCAGCAATCTGAGGCGTCTCCCCTCAGATTCCCTCACCCCCACCTGCCATCAGTTCCCAGGTTCTTGGCACCACTGAGACCCAGCTCTCCTCCTGTGCACTTTCATGGTCTCCATCCTAGCTGGGCCTCCATCTGGCCTGGCAATCCTTCGGTGTGCCCAGGCCATTCTTCCGGTCCCCACAGCGACTGTTTCACAACTTCCTGACTTGCCTTAAGGCCCTAACTGGTCCCTCCATATTCTGATTAGACACCCTCACTTCCCTCCCGAAGAAAACAAACACCATCATGGGGCCTGATGAATTTTTCTTCCTTTCTGCTGGACTACAGCCCCCCCCCCCCCCATCCACACAGTCCACGGGGCTACCCTTTAGCTGTAGAGGTTCCCTGAGTCCCCCACCTGGGCTCTGAGTCTGTGTCTCCTCATGGGCCTGGCTCCTCTCTCTCCTTTCTGTCCTCTCTCCTCTCTGACTTTCTCCTGGATTCTTCCCATATGTTGGAATACTCTCGGCTGACTCCCATCCTAAAATAGTCCAGCGTCCTCCTGCTGCTGCCTCCCTCTCTCCTCCCCTTTGGTGTCCAGCTTCTCCAAATGGCCATCTACACTCATTGCAAATTCTCACCTCCTACCCACTCTCAGTTGCCCCACAGAAACGGCCTTTCCTAGGTTCAAAAGAACCTTTTTGTTACTAAATTCAGGAATCATGTTTTAGGTTTTCGGGTTCTTGAAATAGAAATTTCTTTCTGTAGAATTTTCTACTGTCGATCACTCCCTCGCTCCTTTCTGAAACTCACTCTCCCCTGGCTTCCATGAAAACACTCCTCCTTTTCCAGGCATCTGTTTCTGCCTGCCCCCTCAGCCCCCTTCTTTTCTCCTCACACATTCTCACATTCTCTGCGGGTATCCACTCTGGTGGCTTCCATTACCAACTGGATGATGATGATGAAGACGGCTCCTGAATCTCTGTACTGAGTCTATATTGACTCGTGGGCACCAGGCTTATATCCAGGCTCCTGGTTCACATACCACTTGGGAGCCTTACAGGCACCTCACACTCACACGTTCAAAATGAGCTCATTATCCTCCCCTTGTCTGCTTCTCCCCTAGGACTTCCCGTCTCATTGAAAGTGTCACCAGGCATATAAGATTCATCCCTCCCCCCATCTCTCATGTCCAATGAATGGATCAATCAATTAGTCATCCAGCCCTATACATTCAATCTCCAAGGAGCCTCTGTCTTACCACTGCCATTAATTTAGCTGTGACAAATTGCCATCTAACCTCCCTATAGCCCAAGTGATCTTCCTAAACCTGTATTTTCTCAAGTTACACCCTTTAGTGGCTCAGCATTGCCCATATGTCAAAGGTCATGCTCTTGAGAACACCCTACAAGCCAGATTCCTCAAGGCCACTGACTGGCACTACACCTTGGGAAAATTCATGGACTTGGACAAGAATGCTCATCTCCGCCCCAATTTTCTAATTTATAAATGTCAAGCAAACATCCCTTCAACAGTGTTGGTTCTCAGAACTTTGATATCTATTTCCTGATTTAAGTCTTGCGACACTTCCATAGGGTAGGTATTATTGTCCCCATTTTACAGATGAGAATAATTGAGTCTCACAGAATCTGAGGTCCCAAAATAATTAAGGCAGGACTTGAACTCTGTTTGCTCTTTCCATGAGTCCACAGCTGAACAATCCCTGGGAGCAGAGGTCGGGTCTTCCAAGGACTCAGGGACCATCTGACCACACCACAGATCTGAACGATTTTCTCACGTTGCCAGCGTCTTTTCCTGTGTTGCAGTGTGCCTGAGGCCTGAGCCCCCATCCTGCGTTCCGGGTCAGAGGGAACCTGCTCCCTCACCTAGTCCCAGATGGAATAGGGATGACAGACAGCAGAGGATCAATAGGCATCTGTCCAGGCTCCACTGACAAGCTAATCTTTTCAGTAAACATTTCATTAGCTGCTGCCAGGCCGCTCACACCTGCTGACAGGGGAGGCAGAATGGGGTGGGAGAGAGGGCCCTCTGCATTGTATTAGGTTCAGGTGTCAGCAGGGGTCTCCTGGCCCTTGAGATCCAGCTAAGCTCAGGTATAATACCAGAGCCACGCACTAGCGGAGTCCAAATCATCCCCAAGATTTTTGTAACTTCCTGGAGACATATGTTCTTTTTGTTTCCTCTGGCTCCTCCCTAGAGAAGCTGGCGTGGTGCACGATCCCAAGGAGACCGCTCGCCTCCCCACTGTAAGTTCTTACAACAACTTTTGTTTTCCCTTCATCATACTCTTCCTGCTGCGGCTGCGGCTGCTGCTACTGACCGTGTCAGCTGTGTTAACAGCAGTAGCACACACCGAGTGAGCACCGACGTCCAGCTGGCCACGGTGCGTGCAGTACCTTTGGTAAATCCCACAACAACCCTAGGAGGTAGGAGCTATTATACTTGCCCATTTGGCAGATGAGCAAAGACTCTCCCAAAGAGGAGGGTGTGGGGACAGAGCCAGGAGTGCAGTTTCTAGGCTCTCGGCCTCACGTGGAAAGGTGCTGGCTCAGGTAGTAAACGGCCATAAACTGTGACCAGTGAGCCATTGGCCACTAATATAACTGCCATGGCTACGCTAGCAGCAAATGGGGGTCTAGCCAGAAGATGGTGGCCGAGCTAGCAAGCGCGGATTGCAGCTAGTAAGTGGAGTTGGTTGGTTGGCAGAAAATTGGACGGCAGGTTGCAGATCGTGTGGCTCCTGCTTCCTGTGTCTCCGACCCAGCCACCAGCGAGACTGTAGTGGTGTGACTCCCCCATCTATGGCTCCGTGGGTGTTCCTTTTTGGCCTCACCCTGTCCTGCGTTCTTATGTGGGGAGCGGGACAGGAGACTCCGCATGACACCCTGCATGACAGAGGGGTTCCAGCCTGGATTTACCAGCCTCCAAAGTCCAAGCTCTTACCCACCATACGGCATTTTCTGGAATGATCTGACTGACCTGTGGCTCCCCCAGCAGACTGTGAACTGCAAAGGCAGGAGGAAGCATGTCTGATTGCTCCACCACTGTTCCCAGCACAATGACTTGTTTTTTCAAAAATGATACAAGGGATTGTACATGAGTCTGTTTAGCCTTTGTTGCTCCCAAGCCAATGGAATTAAGCTGGGTTTTTAATTGTTTTGTTTTTGGGGGTGGGGGTGGTATTTTTTGTTTTTGCTATGCAAATTCACGCTTGTCTCAGTTGCTTCCGAGGAAGACTGCTTCCTGCAAATATGGCTCGTTTGGATGATCTCTCATTCAGCCCTGCCTCCCCTGCTTCTTAAAACCAAAAAATTTCCTCAACCCCTCCTTTCCCACTGCTGAAAACAAACTGCTCCAGTTTTGCTCGTCAGGGGGTGGCCCTCATTTTCAGAATTGTTTGCATCCTTTCTCGGAGGTCTGCAGCCTCTCCACTTCCTCTTACCCCTGTTCAAGCTCCTGCTTTATTTCCACTGCTTTGGGTTGCCCTTCCAAGTAATACTGGTTCTGGAGTTTTAAATATCCTCGGCTTCAATAACAATTGTTGTGGGGTGACTTCCAGGAAAAGAAAAGGGAAATATTGACATAGTGCTATGAGGTGACTTGATGGGGTTTGGAGTTAACCTGTTGTCTAAGGGGGCAGCTGCTTGGTGGCAGATGGGAATATCGGCTCACTGGTACTAGAGGTTTCCGTTTTTCACATTACTGGAAAAGGACCGAGCCAGAAGGCTCGGTGTCCGACTCTAGTCTTAAACTGTACATTACAAGGTCCCCATTAGCCGTGCTGTTGGAAGAAAAATAGGTAACACTGCCAAGCTAAAATAAACAACTGAAATCACCCATCATGTTTCCACCTTTCAAATATGTGATAGGATGGTTAAAAGCATTCAGACTTTCTTCTATACATATATGCGCACACAAAAAATCTTATCACACCAGGCATATGATTCTGAATCCAGATATTCTCACTGAGCACTACATGATGAATGTATTTCCATGTAAAGAAACACAGATTTATGCACTTTTTAGTGGCTCGACGGTATTGTTGTGCATGCATGGAGTATGATTTATTTTACTAGTCCCCTATCGATGTTCACTGTCTTTAAATTTTTAACCTTTTATGAAATGCTGCATTGAATATACTTGCATATATATCCCTGTGTACTTACCTGACTTCATCCCCTAAGGCAGGGTTTCTCAACAGTGACACTATTGATGTTTTGGACCAATAATTCTTATTCTGGAAGGCTGTCCAGTGCATTATGGGATGTTTGGCAGCATCTCTGGCCTTTACTCACTAGATGCCAGTAGCATACCCCTCCCCCAATATCCTGACAATCAATATCTCCAAATTGCCAAATGTCCCCTGGGTGATAAAATTGCCTCTGCTTGAGAACACCTGCTCTAAGGATAAAGTTCTTAAGTCAAAAGGGCCAAGGACATACATATATTAACACTTTTGCTGTCTTTTGCCAATTGCCTTCCAAAAGTTGCATGATTTACTCCCACCAACAGTGTCTGAAAGTGCCCAATTCATTACCCTTATAAATGTGAGCATTACCATTAACAAAAGAAACTACCAATCTCGTAAGACAAAAAGTTCTCTCATAGTTTGATTTTGTATTTTTATTACTGGAGTGAGGTTGAACATTTAAAACACCATGTTGATTGACCGTTGTTTCTGTGGTGAACTATTTTTCCTTATAATTTACTATTTTTTCTTTTGGGGTATTCATTTTCTTCTGATTTTTCCATGTCCTTCTTTAATATATTGATAAAACATAGCTTTCCTACCTTGCTGTTTGTCTTTATGTATTGATATCGGTGGTAGTATTTGTTTTAAAATCCTTAAGAATCTCAAAAGATGGTTCCAGGGAAAGCATTTTTGCCCATTCACTTTATTGGGGTTACACTGTGTCCCCAGCAGTGAACCTCCAGCTGGCTCCATTTTTGGCTGGTAGAGGGTGCTATTTGCATGAAGCTCTTTTCTGTTAAAATCTGCTGAATGTTCCTTTAGTGTTTGAATGCAAAGTTCTTGCTCTAAAAACCTGCTTGTCAGGAGGCAGCCTTGATCTGGGAAGACTGGCCTGGGGCTTGGCCATAATTAGTTCAGGTTAATTATTGCCCATCTGTAGATTTGGAGCACAGGGACCTCTCTTCCCCTAAGCAGGGGCCTCTGGAGGTTTCTTTTATGAGCTCTGAACCCTAAGGGAGGACTTCAAGTAATGAATTTTCCTGTAATCAGATTTGAGGGTTTGTTCCCTGAGCCATCCAGTCAATTGGAGAATTGAGCACTGACTGGTTTATTTGGCCACAGGATGCAGAAGATGAAGCATAAGGCATCCGGTCAACAACTCAGTGAGTATATGAAGAAATAACTTGACATTTTACAGACACCCACCTCTTCTATTTCAGGAAGTTTTTAGAAGAACAGTTTTCTTTACAAGGAGAGAATATCATCTCCAAACTATTCAGGAAAGAATCGGGTAGTTTTTGTTCGGAGTATCAGGGAGTAAGAGTGTGATTATCCTCCAGTGAAACCTCGTGTGTCTCACCTTAAACTTCTTCCCTAGAGGAGTAACAGTTTGTACATGTTTATAAATATTTAATTTGTTCAATATTTGTTCAGCATCCACTCATTTGTTCATTCATTCAATCAGAGGGAACTGAAGATGGAGAGTACGTGCATGACACGTGGCACCTGCCTGTTTTAAGGCACAGATATGAGTATGTTTCCGTCAGCAGACAGGCATTCAGTGGACATTAGTTCCTTCTCCCAGGAGACTCTCCCATTTGAATCTCTCAGAAAATGCAATGGCCTCACTAGGTCTGAACTTGGAAAAAAGTTCCTTGCAAATGGACTTCCCAGTCAAAGGATAGAAGAGGAAAAGTTCAAAGACCTTTGTGTCGCTTTTGAGGCCACAAGGTCAGAGCAGAAACGAACTTCAGTGGATCTCCTTTTTCTTCTTTGGTACCTAAATGGCAAAAGGCAGGCCTGCTCCAGGCCGGGTGGGACCTCTAAGGGAGAGAAGCATCCCAGACCAGCATCTCTAAGGCCCCTGGAGCTGGGAGGTGGCTAAGTGGGAGGGCTGCAGAGGAGACTCTTCTGCCCTCTGATCCTCCACTGAAGTGAATTCTATGTATCCATCTGACTCCTAATTATGCTCATGTCTTGCTTTTCTTTGCAATCGCATGATGTTTTTTTTTCCTTTTCAGTACGTCTCATTGGTGCTATAAAGGGAATTCTTGACATAGAGTCTCCATTCAACCCACTTCTCCTCGGGACTTACTCACTGGTTTCAGACAGGAATGTAGGTTACAGAACTTTAGAAAAAAAATTTTTCTAAAGACAGAGATTCCAAAAGAGAAGTTCATTCTAGAGGGATGGAAGGCTCTCAAAAATGTCATCCTGAGTTAATTCCATTCTTTAGTTAACTCCAATAAAAGGGAAAAGAGAGAGGCAGCCAGAGACACAAACATGGCCACGTAGGAAATGTGCTGGGCTCAAGCAACGTAACTACCTTATGCCAAAGAGGGGATAAGAGGGCACGTGTTGCACGTGCACACACACACACACACACACACACACACACACGCATGAGGTCCAGCAAGGCCATGTAGGGACACAGTCAGGATGGGAGCCCAGCATGGCTGAGATTTGTGGAAAGTGACAAAAAGGCTTTGCTGTTTCTGCCCTGTGTGAGTTCTACCCTGCATTTAACAACTGATAACAGAGATTTGAAAAAAACAATGGCTTATACAAAATACGGGTGCCCATTTTTCTCTTAGGCAGTGCAGGGTTGCTCTGGTGTCTTTACAATGCCATCAAAATCTCCTATCTTTCTGCTCAGCCATCCTCAGTGAATGGCTTCCATCTGCAAGTTCACCTCATGGCCCAAGATGGCTGCCAATGCTCCTACTAGAAAGAAGAAGGGAATAGGGAAGAGCAAAAAGGGAGCCTTCCAAACGTGTCCGCCCCCTTTAAAGTAATTCCCCAGAAATCCCCCCATTACTGCTGCATACTTCTGGCTGATCACCTCATCTACAAGAGTGGTTTTGTAGCATGGCGTTGGCCACCTTCAACAATATGGGGATTTTGTTACTAAGGGAGAGGAGATGGAGATGCAACCAGCAATTTTTGACACAAGCTAAAGGAAGACAATGAACAAAGAAGGAAAAGCACTCTTCGGACCCAGGGAAGTTGAGACAGAGCAGCATTTAAGATGATTTCAAGTTCCAGCCTCCTGGATAAGTTTCAATACAGGGCAGGGAAAGGACAGAGAAATCTGGAGAATTTCTTGAGGGCCGGGCTCTGATGGGAATTCGTTTCTGAAGCATGTTCTACAAGATGTTGCTGGATGTTACATGAATAAATGGCTTCATGACCAAAAAGTTTGGGAAACTCTGGATTAAACCAAGTGAAGATATTTATTTCACTGCAGAAAATGTTGGAGTTGTGAATATGCTCACTTTTCCTTGTTTTTTTTTTTTTTTTTCTTTTCTTTATAAAAGGGAATATTCCCAAGCTTATTTGACCATAGAAGTCATTTCTTACAGAGCATCTCCTGGGATAAGTGTTCCAGAGTAAACATTTGGGGAATAGTGGTGTGATCAGAGGCAGCCTCCTTACCTGTTAGGCTCTTAGCTTTCTCAAAGTGCTACCCATGGACCCCCTGTATCAGAATCATCTTCCAGACCAACTGAATCATGATCTGGGGCCCTGGCCTGGAGATCTGCATTTTGCCAAGCTCTTTGTGTTATGTTTACACTCACTGAAGTTTGAGATCTACCAGGTGACAGAGCTGAGCCTCCACTTTACAAATACGGTGACTTGATGAATTTACATCCAGGTAGCTCCTCTCGGCCCCCTCAAAACTCATTCCTCTCATCACCTGGATAATTTGCTCAGCTCTGTTCCAAGCAGCTTGCATTTATCTTTATTGCTGCTCTCTTTATTGATTTAGGTCCATCTCTACAATTCGTCAAGCTTGGATTGTATTTTAATCTTATCCTCCAAAGTAGCTAAGATCCCTTCGAGCTTCGTATCATGCCGAGATCTGATTAGCTGGGTCTCGATTCCATCCTTCAAGTCATTAATGAAAATATTAAATGGTCCTGGGTTGGCACGAAGGTCTTCAGGGCTCTCAGTAGATGTATGGCTCCCATATCTGCCACTGGCCTCTGCTTGGTGCAGTCATAGGTTAGACATCACACCCATTTCCATTGTATGTTGTTGCTTCCTCATTTACAAATCTATGCAGGCAATGCAAATCTATGTAGAAAAAAATAGAAGCTATTAATTAATTTAATAAGCATCAGAGCGACAAACGTCTTTAAGGCATACTGTGTTCCATCCCACACCAATGGCATTTTGACCACAGGATGAAGACTCTAATACTAAGTGTGTGCATTGGAAAGACCACTTTTTATGTGAAAGGCAGTTCAGCTCCATCTTTGAGACACACCTTTCCAAGCTGAGGCAACCTCATGACAAGCAGCTTCTCTACGTAATAATGTAGGAAGAGCTCACTTTTCTGAGCATTTCTTAGGTGTCAGTCACTGGTGTCATGTCTTTATATGTATTCACTCATTCAACGCTCACAGTACACCTATGAGGTGAGTGCCATCACCATTCCATTTTCTAGGCTGTCTGGGGCACAGACAAATGAAATAACATGCATGAGGTGCTAGAGCTGGTAAGTGTCAGAGCAAGAACTCCAACTCAGGCAGTCTGACTCTATCGCCTAGACTCTGGACTACTATCCAGTATTGTTGCAGCAGTGATTGAATGAGCGATTTGGTAGGAAATGCCTACCCAAGGCTCAGAACCCAGAAATTACTAGAAAGACCGACCATGATGCAAATGAGTTTTCATCAATTGTATCATTTAATGTTTGAAAGCTGTCAATCATTATTTGTTCCTATTGTATAGATGAGAAAATAGAGGTGTCAAGATAACTCCCCAGAATCCCGCTGACCTGCTCCTCCCCAAAGCATGTCCAGAGGACACGTGCCAAACAGGGGTTGCCCTGAGGACTCCTTGGGGAAATGGAGGCTGCAAAAGTATATGAAGAGACAAGTACTGCAGGTCAGACATTCAGTCTACCCCACTCTATCAGGAAATTCTTTCTGTGGCCTCATCCTCAAGCTCTGACAGGTACAATGCCTACAAAGCCCACCTTTCTCCAGAGTAGCCTGGTTCTTCTGTTGGGCTCAGTGTGGGCCTACAAGACAATGGCTGGGCTGAAATTTTCTCTGATCCAACAAACTCACTCGCTCACTCACTCACTGGCTCTGAGCTGGGCCTGGCCTTATTCCAGGAGCTGAACAAGACCAGCCCCCGCCTTCAGAAATGTAAAAGTTGAACAGACATCATCCCAGTCCCAGCTTATTTTGATAGGTGGCCAGGCAGAACCAGAAGTCTGCCATAAGCGGGGGGGCATACAGCTGTTACCTGCTTCAGGAAAACCAGAGGGAGCAGACTTCCTGCAGGAGGAGGGGAGAGCTGGTCCTTGAGGTCGGATTTCAGTGACAGCTAGGGAGTGGGCTGGGGTGAATTTTGTGGGGGAACCAACACTCCTGCTGTCACCCTCATGAGTACTGGAGCAGCTCTCAGACAAATGTCTGTCAAAGCAACTGACAAAGTCAAATTTTCACCTCAGTCCCTCAGACTCAGCCCTGCAGCCAAGCCCTCAACAGCTCTTTCCTGAGCTGATGTACATCTCATTAGTTAAACCAAGGCAGTGAAAGCCAGGGCCCCCAGAATAATAAAACTGTCCCTGCCACTTCTCACATGGCCAGCGAGAGGAGGCGGGGAGACTGACTGGTCTTTGTTCTTTAAGACTGTAAAGCACTTTGTGCATTGGCCACCAGAGGGCAATAGTTGTCCACACAGCAAACGTTCCTATAGGGACTGCTTGGGCTTCCGCCTGGAGACCTGGGAAGCTGTGAAAGGCGACTTTGTTAAGGAAAGATGATGAGGATTTCCCCTACCCCCCAGAGTTTTTAAGGCTTTTAAAGTGGCATATTCCAATGCTAGGGAGCCATCTAGTTTAAGGATGGCTCCTTAGGTGCAAGGACACTTGATCTGGGAAGTCAAAAGAACTGGGTTTAGCCTCCAACTCTGCTGCTCAGAGGCTGTTTATCCCCCAGCCTTAGTTGCCTCTCCTGTAAAATGGGATAACACTGCTTGTCGCTCCTATCTCACTGGGTGGTCATGAGGTTTAAATGAGGCAAAGGAGGTGAAGGAGCTCTAAAGGACACAGTGTATGAAGACAAGAGATTTTAAAAAATTAAATGTATTAGGGACCATAGTATATGAAGACAAAAGATTTTGATCCACACTGCTTCTCCTGGTGTTTGTTGCCAGCATCCTTCCTGTCATGGAGAGGGAGGCAGAGACTCAGGATGGAGCTACCTTGTCACAGAAGGCAGCCGCTCTGGTCAGAGGCACAGAGCAGTGTCCCTATATCTGAGACCTCAAGGGCAAGAGGGAGGTGGGGAAGCTGGGAGAGGGTTGCTCACAGTTCACAGGGTGAGAGTCTGGCCCTGGTTCCCACCGTTCCTCACTGTGTGACCTAAGGCCTGTCTTGCTATCGTACAGTGGGCAGGAGATGAGATCTCTGTGCCCTTCCAGATCTGTTCTTTCAGCATCTCCCAGCCTATAATCCTCTGAGTTGTTTTGACATGGGAGGCGGTGGCAGAGAGAGAAAGATCACTGATGAGGGGAGTTGCGGGGAGCAGGCGAAGAGTAGCCCCTGATGCATCGGGAACCTGAGGGACATTCCTCTCTTTTTTTGGGTCTTGATTTTCTCATCTGTGGAATGGGCAGGTTGGATTAGATGATCTCTAACCCTTGTCTCCTCCCCATTCACCCCAATTCATACATACAGAGCCTATATTGGTACTAAGATTTCCTGATTCTGATTCTATTAAATAAGCAAACACTTTGTCCTTTGACTGTTCCTGACCTCTGTGGTACCCCCATAATGTTCCAGCTGAGTCGTGGTTGGAAAACATTACCAGGAGTACATATGTGGCTCTTCTCCCCATTGTGCATCAGAGGGAAAATGATAGAAAGCTTTATTCAACTAGACGATGGGCTAACAGACTGGCCTTGAGGATCAGGGATCTGGTTGCCTGATGCCGGCTCCAGGACCTGAATGCTAAGCTCCAGCGTCAAGTTGCTGCAGTAGCTGCCCCTTCTCCGGCCTCTGATGACCTAATCTCCAGCAGACTGAAGCTGTGCCAGTTGCTTGTTGGCACATCATCCTTTTGTGGCTCCTGTGGCCAGTGGAACATTGATGTTGTGAGGCCCATATTTCTTTAGCTTTATCTTTTAGTGCTTCCATTGATTTTTAAATTTTAGTGCAAATTTAAAGCAAACTGAAGTTTATGGAGTATAGGAAAGAAGAATCCATCTGAAAATTCCCCACTTGGAACCGTAATTACCCTCCTCTCCTTTCCGAAGTTCTGCGTTTCCACCTCCCTCCTCTTTGCTTTATACAGGTACAGCTCGTCCGGGTTTCAAACAAGCCTTCTTTTGCTGCTGTGCTTACATCAGGATACAATCCGGCTTCCCTGTCCCGCAGCTATGACTCAGCACTACCCATCCACAGGCTCCTTTCTGAAGTGAAGACTGGCTCCCATCACTCTTTTGCCTAAAGATATGGGTGGCTTCTCTCTGCCTTTGGATAAAGCCTGGCGTCAATGCCCTTAGGCGATTACCACTTAGAATAATAGTAAAGACTAATATTTATTGAGCTTTCACTCTGTGCCAGGCTTGTTGTTAAGTGCTGTGCATTTGCTATTCTATTTCATTTTTACAACCATCTTAAGAGGGTGGTCATGTTATTATCCGCATTTTGCAGATGGGAGAATTGAGGCACTGAGAAGAGACCCAGGCCCAAGGTCACCTAATTCTAAAGGCAGGTGCTGGGATGTGAATCTTCTTTTCGAAGACTGCCCCTAATGACAGTACAATCCTGGTTTACCATTTTTGAGAAACTTTCTGAGATTACTCCCAGGGACAGAATTCAAAGTTCCTTGATCTTTGCCTCCAGGTTTTCTTACTAAGGTCCTCCTTGAAAGACACTTGGCCGTGTGCCTCTCTGCTCTGTTACTAGATTGGCAGCAACTCAAGCACAGGAGCAAGGCAGAGCTACTCAGAAAACATTGGTTAAATTGACTTCTCCTCCATTCTGGTGGCTTCTCTGCATCGCATCCCTCTTTTTCCTACCCCCTTCCCTCAAGCTCTCTGCATGTGGGCTCTGCACATGCCTCTGCTCATCCCCACCCAGTCTCCAGGGACAGACATCCCTGTGGCCACATCCAACATCAGCCCTGGGTCCCACTGTCCCTGCTTCTCCTTGGCAAAGCTCTCCCCCTAGGTCTCCAGCATTCTGCCCATGACTGGTCATTTTGCCTCTGATAGTTTCTTCCCTTCTATCTCTATCCATAACCCTGCAACCACAAGTCAGGGAGCTGCCCATGGCTTGGTCCTGACTAGTTCCCTGCCCCCCCCATGCATGTGCCACCCATACCCCACACTGGGGCATAGGAGCCATTCCATAAACAGGAGCTGGATGAATATTTAAAGGGAAGTAGTAAGTAGTATATTAACAACTTACACGGATGTTGTAATGATCCACAGTGAAATATTCCCTCACCTCTTTGCAAAATTATCATTCCAAACCACGGAATACATTATGTTTTATGATCTACTCGCTTCTTTGGGGAAATATAAATCTTGAAATATCATCTTCATGTGACAGGGCAAAGAGTCCCCTGGGACACAAGATGTTTAAGGATGTTAACCGAGAATCAGAAATAGTTGGAGATTAATATCAGGGTTTTGTTTATGAGCACAAATAAATCCCTGGTCTAGGGCTGACCTGTAAAAATCTGTGTGCAAGGAAAACTCTGATTGCAAATGATGGAATGAGAAAACAATCTGAATTTAAAGAGGTGATTTTGGGGCATGGTTGCCGTGTTTAGGAGCTAATATTTTCTGACCATAAATTTGTTTGTAGTTCAAACATTCTTAGTCATCAACTAACATAAATATGATAGAGACTAGGAATTTATATCAATGGTCTACAGCCATCCAAGTTTTGTAAGTAGGTCATGTGAAATGGAGCAGTTCCTTTTTCTAGGAAAGAGTCCCCCGTCACCATTCTTCTTTCACCATTAAGGTGAGGAACTAGTGGCATGTCTTGACATGAGTGGGGCAGAGGAAGTTGTGTTTGTATTTGGAGACTTGCATGATGGGAAGTTGGGTGGGGGTGGTCCTCTTGGGAAAAGCACTGCTTTAGAAGTGAGAAGACCCATGCTTGCCTCCCACTTATTAGTCCTGTGCAAAAGTGGTCAAGTCTCTTCCTGTTTAGAACCCGTCACAGACTCCCCATGGCATCTAGAACAAAGTGCAACCCTCAGAATTCTTACTGTGGCTTATAAAATCATCTGTGATTTGACTCTGCCCCTCTCTCCAGGCTCATTTCCTATCACATCAGAATTAGATACTCTCCACTTCTCGGTCTTTAACCTGCAACTTCTGCCTAGAAAGCCCCTTCTTTTTGAGCATTTGGTAAACAAACAGCAATGAAGTTTATCTCATCTCAGAAGCCTGCTCAAGGCTCCTGGGAAGAGAATGTCTCCCTCTTCTGACTGTTTCCTAAACCCTGAACGTTACTCTCTCCCTCCTTCTTGTGACCTTGCAGAACACAGAATGATACAACATATTTCCTGCCTCCCTGGTATTGGACTTGTCCACAAGGCATGTACTTCACTGGTACTGGACATGCCAACAGACATGTGTTTAGAGCAGTGGGATGTAAATGGAAGAGCCAAGACCTTAAGAAACAATGTGTTTTTTATGTTCTCTAGTGCTTCTTTGATTTTTCCAGAAAAGAATCTGTCTCTGGCAGCTGCTGCTCCAAGGAGAATATGGAGTCGCAGGGAGCAAATCTGAATCCAACCCAAACCTGGAGCCAAGTCCAGCTGCAGAGCTGCCCCAGCCAAAGCATAAACCTGCAAGTAAAAAAAAATAAAAAATAAAAAAATAAATAAATAAATGCTTGTTGGAAGCCACTGAGTTTTGAAGTGGTTTGTTATGTAGCATTAGTGTGACAATAGCTGACAAATACACTATTCTACTTTGGGGTTAAACCTCACAGAGGAAGTGTATATAGAGGAAACCACTGGCTAAATTTTGGAGGAATTAAAAATTATCTAAGCCTCTCAGAGAAGTCCACCTTTGGTGTGGTGCTATGTCTATAAAATGGCATGGAAGTGGTAAGGCAGCAGCAGAGGGGTAAGAGGCCTAGAGAGACAGGCAGAGGTAGTGCTCCCGGATGCATATCTGATTCTTGGACAGAGATCCAGGACTTCTCACATGCCTGATGGAGGATGAGGAAACTCTGGGAGAACTATTTGGTTTATACAGATTCGAGATTAGCACAGGGAAACTACAAAGTGCAGGCTTTTGGAATCTCGGGCTATGGAAGGTCTTTAGTTATCAGCCTAATACCCCCAGACCAGACAGGTCCAGCCATCCCCAGGAAGATCCCAGCACAGGATGCCCTACCGTAGAGGCCATGGCCCTGGAGAATAAATGTATGGTGTTTTAAACCACTAAATTTGTGGTAATTTGTTCAGTAACAATAGAAAAATGAACACAAATTGGAAGCAATATATTGATACAACAATAGGGGATTTTGTGATAGACTCTTGTTGTTGTGAAAAAAAAAATGATAGAGATTTATGGGAGAGAGTACAGAGCTGTGGTTACAAATTCAGACTTTGGAGGTAAGCAGATCTGGGGGTCTGACTCTGGTTCGACACTTACTAGCTGTGTGACCCTGGGCAAGTGCCATATTCTCTCAATAAGTCTCATTTTATTCACCTGTAAATCTCATATTCTTGTTGTGAGGACTAAAATGTGCCTGGTACACACATAGGAAGCACCCACTAAATGGTAATATCTATTACTTTAAATTACTATTGCTATTGTTGTTATACAAAAGGACCTTTAACAACGTGACACTCATCTCAGGGTGCGGATGACTTTATTTTTTTTGTCCTCATTTTCTGATTTTTCTATAATGGACGAAATTTCCTTTGGAATAAGAAAGAGCAATACAAGATGCATTTAAACAATGAAAGCATCTGAAAATGTTTAGTGTTTTAAAAATATCCAATTCATTTCCAACAGTGAACTGGAGTTCATTGCTTCTTGGATAATGTTTTCATTACTTTAATGTTTACAAGCTCGTTGCAAAGAAATGTTTTCCGTTGCTGGTTCTTTCAAATCATTTAAAAAAATTGTACAACATAGGTACTGTTTTCCATCAAATTGCTTTGCCCGCATTGTTTACTCCCAAGGTCTGGATGTGGAAGGGATTCCGAGTGAGGGCAGCGGCAACACAGCCTCAGGGAAAGTTGCGTTGGGTGCAGGGAGCTGGGCCTCCTGAGAGTGGAGGGTCAGGCTCGAGCATCTAGGGACAGAGGGCAAGGAGGCTCTTGCTTGGTACTAGACTCTGGGAGGAAAGAATCAGTGTTAAATTGTGATTTTAAGGAGATTATGATTACTTAAGAAAGCAATTAGTTGTGGGTATTACTTTGCAAATGGCTTGAAACCATGTCTTTCCTTAGTTATGCAAATATTAGCAGGTAAAAGAATTTCATTTTTAATATTAATTCACCAAACATATTGAGTGTCCACTGTGTGCCAGGCAGACGAGAGAATGTATTTGGGTAGGGAGTGGTGAGTGGATGAAGAGAAACACAAAAATGAATAAGTCAAGGTCACCCATTTCAATAAGCTTATTATCTACTTTAACATTTTCCATATTTGCTTCATTTTGCTTTCCATTTCTTTTTAAATTATTTTGCAAAACCATTTGAAAATAATTTCAGGACATTATGACTCTCCATCCCTATACATTTCAGCATAAATCTCCTAGGAATAAGGATATGCCTACATCACCATATGTTTTATTACTAAGGAAATTATACAAATTCTATAATATCTAATATTAAATCTGTATTCAAATGTCTCTAAAATGGATTTTTTAAAAGTTACTTTGTTTTAATCTACTCTGATTTTGTTGTTGTCGTCTTTAATTACCTGGAGTAACACAGACCTTTGATTGGTGTAGCCAATGGCATTTCTGTTCATTGCACAGGGTTTGCTTGCATTGGAGAATCCTGTTCAAAAGAAAGTCACCAGGCTCTGCAGGGCTTGCCCTACACCTTCTTACTGAGTGACAACAAGGACCATATCTTAGAAAGAAAGCTGGCCCTCTTTGACCCCTCCTTCCAACTTTACCCAGCAAGACCTTAGGCTCTTATCTCATGGGCCATCTAACATCCACTCGGGTAGGATGAAATGGGCTGCAACCAATTAGGTTTGTTGGCCCCTTCTGCAGAGGGAGTTTCACTGATGAAACGCCACACAGGAGTTTGGTGAGGATGAAGGCAGACTGAAGAAAGGTAAAGTGGTTGGACTTTGGAATCAGAGAGTCTTGAGACTGTGCATCCCTCCAGGGGGGATGTCACGCATCCCTCTGTGTGACACAGGCTAGTTGCTTAACCTCACTCATCTATAAAGGGAACTATGCCTACCCTCATGGAACTGTCGGAGTGGGATATCTACATAAATTATTTTGAATTCTGCATGTGGAGTTTTGCCTGTTCCATTCTCCCCCATTTATTTAATCATTTGTTCATCAGTATGGACTCACGGACATTTATTTTATCCTTCGGGTTATAAACCAGTACTTCTTCATTTATTTTGTCTCATCTGTGTCCCACTGACATACCCCCATCTACGTGGGTTTTTAGTTTTCTTTTTCTTAGCACTTTCTTATGTTTTGGCCTTACAAGATGCTCTAGGCTCATCGTGTGTATTTCCTGTGCCATCCTACAATCAGTCATTTCTCTAAAGAGCCTTGATTCCTTTTATTGGAGAATGGTATTCGAAACCTAGTTCTGGGCCCTGGGTATGCTTGTTGCTGCTGCGGGGTTGTTGCCATTTTCTGGGCCCTCTTACTCGGGAAGGCAAGGAAATATGTGTGTGTACACTAACCTGTGTATATACACATATCTATAAATATTTCTACATGTAACCATCTGTGTCTATATTAAGTTAAACATGAATTTGTACTGCTATCTCCAACTTAATCCATTACTTGGTTGATCAGTCTCAGCCTTACCGTATTTCCCCCAAAATAAGACCTAGCTGGATAATCAGCTTTAATGCGTCTTTTGGAGCAAAAATTAATATAAGGCCTGGTCTTATTTTACTATAATATAAGACCGGGTATAATATAATTAATATAATATAATATAATATAATATAATATAATATAATATAATATAATATAATATAATATAATATAATAAATATAATACCAGATCTTATATTAATTTTTGCTCCAAAAGACGCATTAGAGCTGGTTGTCTGGCTAGGTCTTATTTTCGAGGAAATAGGGTACCTCCTTGCTCATCTGTAAACTCCCACTCCAACCATGAGAAACCTGACTCCCACCATCTGCTATCCATTTACTTAATTGTTCAATTCCAGTATACATGTATAGTGGTTTCAGAATTGTTAACCTTCACCCCATGGGAAACAAGTTATCAGCTAAAGTGTTTATGTGCCATTCCTTTTGCCTTTGGTTTTATAGACACCACTAATTTCCAAAATTACTTAGGGCACCACCTTTCTCTCCCACGACCCCTTTCAGTGAGGTTGTTTCATACATTTGTGCAAAATTCCTTTTTCCCTGGTAGGCAGATTTCAGCCCATAAGAGAGTCAGTCTTAGGCAGTCTTTCGGACCCGATTTTCTCCTAAACTCCCTTCCATTTTGCTACCCTTCTGCCCTCTTCCTGAAACCCTGGTTTCATCCTGCTCCCCTTCACCTAGTGTAGGCCAAGGATACATGTATGGTCTCTATCCTGAAGTAGCACAGGTGAGTTCTTACAATCAGGGTTGATGCTCCACCGACCTGTGGGGGATGAGGTCCAGGGTCCCAGTTTATTTAGAAGAGAGGAACTAGGAAACAAGAAAACCTTTCTCTTTCTAGCGCTCATGGGCTCTCATAGCATTACTGCATGTGTTATTATGCTAACTTAACCGCCATCCACAGACATAAGGATGGAAAGGAAGAAAGGGGGTGAATGGGGTCAGAGAACACCCATCGCTTGGAAGACTCTGAGGCCAGACTGCAAGGCTGGGTGAGACTCGGTCATGCCACAGCCATGCCAGGGTTCTACAGGACATCGAGTTTCCAAAAACCAAATCACTCCTGGGAACAGAATTTCATTCTCCTTTAAACATTATGTTCTTCAAACTTCTCCATTACGTTTATTTTAAAAATCATCGGAGTATTGGAATACTTTGAAAAATCACCCATTCCTCCCTGAAATGATTTAAATAACATTCTCATAGTTATAAACATTCCTGTGACTCTGGGGTGAGGGGTCTGAAGTTTGAAGTGATGCCCCTCATCAATTCTGTCCCTGGGGACTGGGGATGAGGAGGGAGCCTGACAGCTGATCACTTCTTGCCTTTCTTATTCTAATTACACCTTTCCCTAAAGTAACTTTTCCAGCTTCCCCCCTCACCCCACCCTTTACATCCCTGTTTAAAAGGAGACTATTCAGACAGCTTGTGAACAATGATGCTTTGGGCTGGTTTAATCGGGGAAAGGAAACCTGTAGAGGGTCTTATCTGGGGTGAGCGTCTCAGGCATCCAAGATTATCTCCCTGTCACCTCGCAACCCATCTTCTTCATGCCACCTTTTAATTTTGGTAGCAATTACGGTGTATATGGATAATGCCCATTAGCATATTCATGGTCATCTCTTCATATTTATTGTCCACACAACTCATTAATCTTCATCTACTTTGTGTGCTTGACAGCTCAATCTATTTTGCAATCTCTGGGAAGCAGCCATAACCCCGGAAAGCCTTTGTTTTCCTGTAAATAAACTGTTTTGGGGACCAGAGGACAATGGTGCATCCTGTGGTGATTGACACCAGCCACCGCTACTAATCAGGATGGGACTTCATTGCCAGCTGAGTCGAGTGCATTATGGGACCATTGTTCCAATGCTGCCAGGGCAAGAACACACACAGCCAGTCACCTTCACAAGATGGGTTGATTGTTCTTCAAGATTAGACCGAGTTGCCTTATTATCCGTCTCAGACAACAAGGCATCTCACCCAAACAGACACATTTGCAGGAACGGCCAGTACACTGGCCAGATTTGAATTGCTAATGCATAATCTGCCCGGCACAGATGTGCGATGAATATTTGGATGTTGTTTTGCCCGTCAGTCCAGGAGGCTGCATTGATGAGGTGATGAGTATTCAGTGATGGGTCTTGGACTTTGGCCAACAGCAGAGTTCGAGCACTTGCGCTGATGATAATCAGATTACCTCCCAAAGTGCTTTTGCTGTAATTCAGCGGCAAATTCTGTTACAGAGACTGTTGGGTGGAAAGTTCCCTTTTCTTTTTTGGAGCGATGAGATGTCTTGCTATGTTTTTCAGACTTGGGAAAGGTACAGAAGTTGCCTATATTGTGCCCTTACCTGCCAACTTGTTAGGCTGCGAGTCACGCGGAGCTGACGAGCTGGGTTTGAATTTGCCATTTTCTCACTTACTTTCGTTAGCTCTTTGTGCCTCAGTTTTCTCATGTGTTAAAATGGGTGTAGACAGACTTCCACTGCTACTCTCACTGGAATGGCAACAGACTGGGGCAATTCATCAGGCCAGTGAACGGTTCCCTTCATCCCTAACAAGTTCATGGCACTCTGAGTTTACAAATCCGCTTCACGTCCTTTGTCTTCTTCATATACTGATTCAGTGCCTCTCATGTACTCTTTCATTTGTCCATTCTTCACAAATACCCTGTGGGGTGGGGGCTACTTAGATCTGATTATACCCATTTAACAGAGAAGGAAACCTAGACTTTAGGACTATCACCATCAGGACCCCTTCTCAATCATTGGAATTGTAGGGTAAGTAGCACAGAAAAGCAAAGGCCACCATTTGAGCAGACTGTTCTAATCCTTCCTGGCAACTCCTTGGGAGTGTGCTACACCTGTGCTCCCCCCTTAACCCCCGTGAGTACATACACACATTCTGGGAGACTCTTCTAGACCATATTTGTCTCAAATGACATTAGTGGCTTGCCTAGTGATAGTGCTTCCTGCAAGATATTTCAGCATTTGCTTGTGGTCGTATTTCTGGGTCGCAAGGCTAGGTCACTCTTGCTGTGAACCCCACTGAATCCCCGGTCCTCCTGACAAGAATAGAGTGCTGGCTCCAGCAGCCCCTTGGCTCTGAAGTCAGCATGGTAACCGCTCCTCCCAACGGGGCAGGTTGGAAATTGGGTCTGTCATTCATGAGGGCGCTGGTGTTTGATGGTGGCACCCTCACAGACTGTTGGGGACAGAACTGCAGGGGGCTGAGGTTAGGGATGAAGGAGTAAGGAGTTCAAAGGAAGGGGCAGGAGATAAGGCGTTTTGATAAAAGTGAAGATGGTGTAAGGGATTAGAAAAAAGCTATAGGAAGGTTGTAACTGTCCCTCTGTATGACCGCATACAGGCCCCTTTCTCTTTCTGGGACTCAGTTTTCCCATCTGTGTAAGAGCAAATAAGTTTGGGTGACTTCTGGGGTTCCACTCAGCTCTGAGTGGTTTGATTTTGAGAATTGGAAATGTAACGAATTCTCAGCTCTGAATGGTTTGATTCTGGGAGTTGGAAATGTAATGAAAGGAAGTCACAGAACAGTGGTACTGGCAGAGGTGGGCAGAGAAGGGCTGACTGTCATGGACAGAAATGGGGGCGAGCAGAGCAGATAGTGAAGTGTTCAGGAGCATTTTCCTTATGGAAGGAGAAAAGGCGGAACAAGGCAGTGGAAATGAAAGTGGTGTATTGGGCAGGTTAGAGGGTGGTGAGGCGGTTACTGAAGAGGCGTCTGTCACACTGTTGGCCTGGAGTCAGACCTGGCTTGATTACCGGTTCCGCTGCCTCCTACCATGTTTCCCCCACAATAAGACCTGGACGGACAATCAGCTCTAATGCGTCTTTTGGAGCAAAAATTAATATAATACCGGGTTTTATTTTACTGTAATATAAGACCCGGTCTTATATTAATTTTTGCTCCAAAAGACGCATTAGAGCTGAGTGTCCGGCTAGGTCTTAACTTCGGCCTAAGCTTTTCTACGGTAAAAAGGACTGTAATAATTACCTGGGAGGATACTGTGAAGAGCAAATGAGACAACCCCAAAAGAGCTTCACAAACTCTAAAGGCTGTCTGAACAGGGGTTCAATAGTACGGCTCCACCCCACCGCATTGCGTGTGTGTGTGTGTGTGTGTGTGTGTGTGTGTGTGTGTGTGTGTAATTTCAGCTAACTGGTAGAGATCTCTGCATCCATGGAAGGCAAAGAAGGGACAGCGGCTGCACCCATGTGCACAGGTGAGCAAGCTGACCCAGGCGAGCAAGGACCTCCTCGACAGAGACCACATCAAGGAAGCTTTTATCTCCAGTTCGCCTTTCCCTGGTGGAGTGTGACTGCCTTTTCTGGCTTCGATTCTTTGAAACCCCAACTCAAAATCTTTTGGCTTCAGCTAGCTTGAATTTCTGCTTTGTGCTGGTAAATGACCCTGATAACTCCACTAGGACTTTGAATGACCCAATGTCCGCTATGGGAGGGCAGGCAGCATGGTCTCACACTGATTCTCACAGGGGTTGGGATAGGGCAATGGGATGGGGTGGGGGGACATCAGCATCTTTTAGGGTCAGAGGACTAATGTGAAGACAGAAGTGTTACCGGAGAGTGGGCTGTTCTATGTGGTGCCAGGTTCTTGGTCTCGAGCAAATTGAACGAGACACAGAAATAAAGTGGTGAAAGAATAGTTTATTAGAAGGGATAGTACACTCCAAAGAAATAGGAGCGGACCTGAGCAACAGAGAAAGGCTCAACAGCCATCATTAGAAGAGAAAGTACACTCCAAAGGGTTTGGAGCAGCCCCCAAGCAAAGGCAAGGCTCAAGAGGCTCAAAAGGGCTTGGACTGGCAAGGATTTGGAGTTTTTATCTTTTTTCTCTAGAATGAGCTGTTCCTTTCAGGGCATGGGACCACTTGATTGACACCCGTGATTGACAAGAGGCTATTATCGCATCTTTTTAGACTACGCATGTTCCTTCCCAGAATTCAGTCTGTTATGATATTCCGGGCATATGCATGATACTATAATGATGGCATATTGAGGTTCAGGTGAAATGAAGGTCGTTGTGGCCTTTACTTACTGCACAGGTGTGAATAGCTGGTTTAATCTAGTTGGGTATTGTTTACCCATTTGTTCCTCATAGGGGTAGATAATTACAATGAAAAGGGGAAATTTTTGGAGGAGAGGGGAGGTCTTCTGGGAGGTTGCCTTCTGTGGGTTGTGCAGGAATGCAGAGACCCGGTGCCTATCTCTACCTGCCTGCCTTGTTTTCCCCTTGAGACATGATCCCCACAAAATCTCTATGGGAAGTTGAGGAACAGGGGGTCTTTTCTTCTGTATCTGCTTCCTGTTGGGCAGGGGCACAGAGCTGTCCCTACCTATTGGAGGATTCATGGAACTCTCACCCCATCCGATCTCAGATGAGAGGAAGGGGTCTTGAGATTCGCCTGGAAGAACGCGTTGGCTTCTTTGGTTGAGACTGGCAATCTTGCTGGGGTATCATCTGTATCCCCAAGGCCCCTAAATGAGGAAAAATAGATTTTGGTTGAACAGAAGACCCAAAGCCATTGACTCAAGGTGGCCGTGTGACAGAAACTGTTTAGCTTCATGGAGCCCATGGTCTTTTCCTCTGGTTAATCCGGTCACTCACATGGTGTTCACCCAGGAGCTGGGCCTGGAATGGCCTGGAGCAGGGGTAAGGGACTTCCTATGATTCAGGCTAGGAATAATCTTCTGTTTAAGATTAAAAAGCTGATTTGAAAGCTGATTAAGATCAGGAACTAGGGACTAAGAAACTGGGGGAAAGGAAATTTAAGGAAAGGGGAACTTAAAATCCCTATAGGAAAGAAAACTTACAAGTTTTTCAGTGTGTGTGTGGGGGTACTCCCTTGGCCCACATCACTGGGACCAGGAGCCAGGGGTTAATGCACCAGAGGCTGGAAGCTCGTGGCAGGTAAGGCTCTGCATCTCCCCCAGATGTGTGGTCTCACTGTCGCCTGCTCGGGCCTAAGACAATGAAGGGAAGTTAAACGTAAGGCCCAGGAATCCAGGTAGCTCATTTTGGAAGGCTCTGCATAAAATGGTCAAATGGAAGGTGTAGTGCTGGGAATGCGTAAGCACCAGAGCACGACCAGTTATGGATCAGAACTGAGTGTGTCAGTCCTAAACCCAGCGGTTGGAGCCACCAGGCCTTTCTGAGGCTGTAGCTCCCCAAGAAACCCATGCACCAAGCTACACAATGGGCATGACCTACTTTACTGGAAGGCAAGCTTTCACAATACCAGAGAAAACAAAATGCAACAGAACTGTTTCTTCTATAAAAGACTCAATATACTTGACACTCGTTTTAAAGAACTCCTTTTCGGTACGGTCATTTCATTTAAACACTCTAGTGATACAGATTTACACGATAAATTGTAACCGAAAATGTCATCCTCTAAAGAACCCCAAAACAGTATAGCAGTGCAGCACAAACTCATGGAACTTCTACAGTAATTTTCAATATCCCCAAATTACAGACTAGCTGACATTTACATAGAGAGGCTATGCTATGTGCTATAAGTACTTTACACATATTAATGTCATAACTACCCGCTGAGGAAAGCAGAATAGTACAGCGATCCTACTTTACAAATGACGAAGTTGCGGCACAGAGATGAAGCACTTTGCCCAAGGTTACCTAGGCTGTCAGGCTCTCAGGTCTGTGCTCTGAGAATGGATTCATGTGGGGCCTTTGGCTAGTGATCCTGGCTATTTTTTAAAAATGAATTTAGCTTTAACGGTGTGTTGAAAAGTGCTTTATGTTTGTTTGTACTTCAACCAACTGATCAATAATGAACTATAAGGCTGGTCAGTGCCACAAAAGGGGTAGACTCCAAGGAAGGAAAGGTCACTTCCACCTTGGGAGATGGGTGGTCAAGGAAGGCTGCACAGCAGCGGCGGGAGGCAGGTCCCGAAGGGTAAAAAAGCTGTGTCTTCCGTTTAGTAGGTTACCTAATACAACACCAATATGAACACAGCTGACAAATCATATTAGGAAATAAACCCTGCACAAGATGCACGCCACACGTGACAACAGTCCTTCATTTCAATATCCAGTTGATTCTAGTTTCTGACTTCAGGCTTGGCTGTCATATCTACATACCGATCACGGAAGCCCAAATTTTGTATTTTATTGTCTTTTCCTATGAGAAACATTTTTTACTGTCATGTCTCAGTGTGCAAAAATACAATAAGTCATCTTTGTAAAAAAGTACAGAGCATTCTGGCTTTGGATCCAGGCAAAGGTATGGTGAACAAAAATGTCCCAACAGAGGACAGTGAACACTTAGGGGGAATGATTCTGGGAAGTAGTGACCCTCTTCTCATTATGCAATGAAGCCAAATGAATCAACTGGGATGATGGTACACTTAAACTATCAAAACCAAGTAAGACACAATATGACTCAAGATTTATAGGCAGAGCAGCAATAATCTAGAGAAAATATATTTATTCTGCTGAACATGGAATCATGCCATATTTGTATGTTAACACTGATAAGACTTAGAATTATTATAGCATAAAAGATATTGTTTTTCTGAGAAAGTAGACAGGAAGGTGCGGTGTATAGGAAAGTGGCTCAGATTCAAGACTCAAGTGTTTTATTTGAAAAACTTTTCTACACTAGATTCTAGGTTTCTTTTATGGTTTCAAAATTGGGTCTACAATCTACAATGAATGTAGCATAAAGACCTTACAAAAATCGATTATACCAGCAGTTTGGTGACATATTGGTAGAGCTGTTCTGTAAATGCTTCAGAGGAAAACTTTTCCTTCACCCTGGCTCTGCCAGCCAGTCCCATTGTGGTTTTTAAGGAAGGTTCATGGATGAACTTTTCTATTGCTTCTGAGAAGTGCATGGGGTCAGGCTCACAAAGAAACCCTGTGACGCTGTGGACAATGGACTCCAAGGGCCCGCCTGAATTAACAGCAACGACTGGGCACTGCATATACATGGCCTCCAACGGGACAATGCCAAAGTGCTCATTGCTTGGTGTGTAAATCACACATGTGCAGCCGTGGAGGAGTGAGATTTTCTGTTTGTCTGAGAAAGACTGCAGGAAAGTCACAGACTGTTGAAGGTCAGACTGCTGAACCATTTTCTTTAATTCCTGATAGTGTTCCACATTCTCCAGGACTCTCTCGTCATAACCACCAGCCATGATCATATGAACCTTGTCCCAATCTTGGGATGTCAACCTTCCACGCAGCTTTACTAGGGTTTCCAGTGCCAAAGTCAGATTTTTCTTCCTTTCGTATCTGTTGATGGAGAGGAACAGGAATTTCTTTCCTTTGGGGACTAAGTCGTCAAGCTTTTCAGGGACAGCTGAGTCAAAGCTGGTGACATTCAGAGATGGGTAGAGGACATCAGGGTCGATGTGAGACAGGGACCTGAATGTTTTCTTAAAAATGGCAGCTGTGAACCGGCTGTTAACCAAGATGCAGTCTGCCATGCCTGTGGTGTATTCCTCTAACCAGTCAATTGGGGCCCTGTACAGGCGTTTAAGAAAAGAATCTCTCCTGGTGAGAAGCAGATCTGGGAAGTGACAATAAAACAGAATCTTCTTACGCCGTCTGGCCAGCTTGAATACGGGGATACACGCAGAAACCTAGCCAAAGCAAAAATCAACAACAGATAAAGTGACTGGCCAACTAAGCTTCAACTAAATCAAAAGCACAGACATCCACCCTGCCTGCTAGTCTGTGGGCTCCTCATGGGCAATGATTCCGCTTTGTGTTCCCCTAGACTCCCACCCAGTACAATGCTTGGTGAACTGAAGGCTGGTAGACGTTTTCTGGATGTGTGCTAAATATTTACAGCTGCAACTCCAAGTCCAGTGGTTTCCTCTAGAACAGCACTGTCTAATGGAAATAAAAATCTAGTAACCACATTAAAAATGTTTTAAGGGTTAACTTAAATATATTTCATTGATCTAAAATATTACCATTTCAAAATACACTCAATACTAAAACGGTTAATGAGATACTTTACTTTTTCTACACTAAATTTTTAAAATCAGGTATATACTTTATACTCACAGCACATCTCAGTTCAGACCAGACACATTTCAAGTGCTCAGTAACCACATGTGGCTAGTGGCTGCCACACTAGACAGAGCTCTAGGATCTTTCTCCTCCTGAGTAACTCAATGAATGAACCATAGTAGTTTAGAGTGCAGGCTCTGGAATCAAGATTGCCAGAGTTTGAATCTCAGCTCTACTAGCTAGCTGTGTGACCAAGATCAAGTAATCTACCTTTCTGGGCCCCCGTTTCCTCTTCTGTAACATGGTGACAATTAAAGAACCAAAAAACCTATATGGTTTGGGACATGTAAGATGCTTGACAATTCAACACATAGTATGTGCTCAATAAATGTTAACCATAATCATTACTGAACATGAACTACATGCTGGCATTACTAGACTTTCCTGTTGGGTAATCTTTACAAACCACTTAATCTCCAGCTCACTTAACACCTGACGGAGGTGAGCTTTATGGATATTGAGGTATTTATCCAAAGTTATTTAGTTAGAAAGTAGCAGGTAAACAGAACTTGAATCCAGGTATCCTATGTCTGAGCTCAGTTTTTTCTCTACCTGCTGCAGTCTCAGCTGCCTCATGCTTATTGACTAGTTAGACATGCAGAATGTCTGGTAAATTTTCACATTCTTAAAAGAAATAGCTTCCACACAAGCAAGGATGATCAAAAGTAACTCAGGAGTAATAATTAAAGAAACAAAAATACAAATGTGATAGCATTCCCCCAAATCAGTTTGGCAAAGATTAAAATGGTTGATAACATCCAATGTGCCCAAGAGAATGGAGCAACAGGCTCTGTCATACATGTGGGAGAGTTAAGTGACACAAGCTCTTTGGAAGGCAAATTCAGCAACAGCTATTGACGTTGAAAAGGAACAATTCTTTCACCTACTAATTTTACACTCGAAGGACATGCTTGCAGAAGTACAAAAAAAACGGTACAAGGTGTTCATTACAACACTCATCTATTCACAAAAACTGGTCACACTGTTAGTGTCCTTTAACAGAAGAATGTATAAATTATGGTACAGTGAGAAAAAGGTGGATTTTCAACCACCACAAAGAATGAAGTGCATCTCTAATATTGATATATAAGGATATCTCAAATAGAAATTTTTGGTGGAAAAACACAAGTTGTCTAATAGGTGTGTAATAATCCTAATTATTACAAATAAGATTTATTTATGAACAGACACACATGCTGGTGTAGCCATCGGCAATTTCTGCGAAGACACAGGAGACTGTTAACAGTGGCTATCTTTAGGGAGTGGAACTGGCACGGAACTCTTACAAAATCATTTGACTTTTTAGTTCTAGTAAATGTTACTTTTCAAAATAGTATTTTTTTCCGGGTGGGGGTGGGGGGGAAGACATAAGGAGTCTAGAACAGCTAGAGCCCAGATCCAGGTCGGCATTCTTTAGCAAGAGAAAGAATCTGGACTTTTCTACAAAGACTAATGGGGAGCCATGTTAAATGTTTTAATAGGGACATATGTTTAGCTTGGTATTTTAACACATGACACTGCTGAGAAGGGTGGCTGGCTGCAAAGGCTACATACAGTGGGATGCACGTGGCCTAGAAGTAGGGTCAACAGAAATAATGCAAAGAGGGAAGACATAGGAGTTACTCATAAGTAAACGGTGACTGAAGGCTGACTTCTCTAATGATTGTGTTTCTTAGAGCGACCCCAAAGCCCATCTGCTTCAGAATCACCCAACGAGCCAGTATGAAAATGCAGATTTTGGGGCCCCACCTCAGGTTTCCTGGATGGAACTTCTGAGGGTGGGGCCCTGTAATGTGCAATTTTAATGTGTCCACACCAAAGTTCGAGAACCGCAGTCACTCCCAGCTCTGATGTCTCCAGATCAGTTCCAATCTTTCTGAACCGCAGACCGGGAAGGGTCATCGTTAAGTCACGCAGTGTGCCCTCCACAGTAAGAAAAGGAGGCGGGGCGAGAGCCCGGCGAACTGGCCTCACCTGGTCGCACACGACCACGTCGAACTCTTCGTCGCCGAGGAAGAGCACGTAAAGCGCCAGGAAGATCATGCGCACGTAGGCACAGACAGCGGCGCCGCGGCCACCCCAACCCAGGCTGCGCGGCAGCCAGTCTCCCGCGCAGCGGACCGGCACGTCGCGGCTTTCAGCGAAGCAGTGGCTCGGGTCATAGTGAGCGGTCCAGATCTTCACGCTGCATCCGCGCGCCTGCAGAGCCAGCGCCGCGTCCAGCACCAGCCGCTCGGCGCCGCCCACGCCCAGGTCTGGGTGCAGGAACAGCACCGACGGGTTGGGACCCACCTCCCCGTCCTGAGCCCGCTTCTCCGCCATGGCCCGCAAGTCGCGCCGGCGCCCCGCGCCCGGAGGGACTGGCACACACGCTCCTCCCTCCGACTCCCAGAGGTCCACTGCGGGGCTGACGACGCGGGGCTGACGACGCCCCGCCGCGCGTGCGTCAGTTAGGCCACATCAGCGCTAATGTGTGGGCGCCTGGTAACTGCCGGAGGAAATTTCTCGTCTGACTGTGGCTATGTACTCACCTTGGTAGGGATGGACGTTATGAAGGAAGCTATAATCCAAAGTAAGGCGACGGAAGGTCTGTACTTCTCACGTAGCAGCTGAGCAAGTAGCAAAATTTGTACAGGCATATAGTGGGACAACCCAGGCGTCCTTGGAGTCAGCGAGGACCCTGCCAGCAGGTCTGGGGGCGGGGCCTGAACCAGTTTCTCCAGCTGCCGGGCATTTGAGGGCTCCACCGCTTTCCGACAGTGTGTTTCAGCCTTCTGCCTCCCTCCAGATTCCAGCATGGTATGGCGACCCTAGCTGTCCCTCCTTAGTCCCCGCCTCTCCCAGGCGCCCCGACTTCTATCTTATGCCTTGTCCTCCTTCCGTGGCTCCCGTGCTTTCCCCACTCTCCCGTGCAGGTGCTGGTCTCGGCTGTCAGGACCTGGGGTCTGGGGGCCGGCGGGCAGCGCTCACTTCCTCTCCTTGTCTCCCCCAACAGCCTGGTCCGACCCCCAGTGGCACTAACGTGGGCTCCTCAGGACGGTCTCCTAGTAAAGCAGTGGCCGCCCGGGCGGCGGGTTCCACGGTCCGCCAGAGGTAAGGATGCCTGGGAAGGGATAAGGGTAAGGCTGTGGGTCGGAGAAGTGGGGCCCAAGAATCCCCTCGCCCTGAAGAGGAGAGCCCGGAATATTAAGATTCACGAGGGCACAATGATGTGGCGGTAGGAGTAATGGCCTTTCGGTCTTCGGTCTCCCGAGAGGGAGGTAACATTTTTTTTTTTTTTTGCATTGCACAGTTTCGCGCTGCCACTTAAAAAAGGAAAGTTAAATTGGAATAGGGTCAGAGACAACTTTGAGAAAACTGATGTCATTGAATTGGTGTCTCTGGACTCACGTTTCTACCTGAAGGTCCCATACACACTCAGTTTAACATGACTCAGTCTTGGATCAGCCCTGCCCCCGCCCCCCCCGCCCCCCCAGTTACATTTCCGTAATTCCATATGGCACTGATATACACTCCTTCAGCCAAAACCAGAACTTCAGCGTCACCTTTGATTTTGCTTATGCTCTGTCTCTATCCAGTCATTTGTCAGACTTTAAATTATACCTGAAAATCTTCTCATCATTTCTTTCTGTCTCCATCTATTTCTCTAGTTTAGCCGTTAAGTTCTCTCACCTAGACTTTTGCATTTTCTACCTAACTCTTGTATTCACCAGGTCGTTTCCACTCCGATCCATCCTGTGCTCTGATTCTTATACTCTTCTGCTTAGTGCCTCTGTTAGTTTCTTTTTGCTGAACTTTTTTAAAAAGAGTGATACAAAGATGCTTGGTGATTTCTTTCCCCCAGCATAAAAGCCTCTCTTATCCCTCGCTCCTGTGATCTACCAAAAATGAGCTTATTACTGTTTTCTGAACTCACTAGACACCCCACCCCCCACATAAATTTCTATTTATTCTCCCAAGACTAAGCTCAGAGGTTTATTTCCTCTGAAGGCCTTTCCTGACTCTGAAAGCAGCAGGAGCTACTAGTCTTTTGCTGCCAAAGCATTTCATTCATATCATGGCAATAGCATTTATTTCTGTATTTATTTCCTTCATTAGACTTGGATAGAAACTGCCTAAGTCGCTACTGTGAAGCCCGGCACAGTAAATGATGAATGAATGAAGGAATCAAGCTACCCTGTTGTCTGGGCATTTTTGGAGGAACTAGTGGGGTTTTATCTAGAGAGAGTAAGTAAGACCTTGACGGAGGATACATGAAAACTGTTCCTAAGGACTTGAAGAGTGATGAACTTTTTCTTGTTAGCTACAGTGGATAAATTTAAAACTGATAATTTGAACTTACACGAGGCAGATTTCAGCTTGGAGGAAAGCAATTGTGAGAAATGATAAGATTATCCTGAACGGTTAAGTGTCCTTGTCATTAAGATGTTCAAGGGAAGGCTGGGATGAACCAGCTGGAAAGTGTGTCAAGCTGTGGTTTAGGTTATATGGGTTTGGATTGCTGTCCCATTTCCACCCTGGGTATCAGAGATTCTTTGTGCTGGAATGGAAAACATGTTCTGTAGGTACGGTTCCTTGGGGAATGGGCCTAGTTAATAAAATTGGTAAAACTGTGGCAGGGCATTTTGGCCATCTGAGAATTTTTAAAGGAAAAAAAAGAAATCACATATTTATCAAATATAAATAAGACAACAAAATAACATATTTACTTAAGAAAAATGAAATAACTGCTGTATGAGTGAAATGGGGAAATTTAAACATTTGAGGACACAAGCAGTTGTGGGTGTTGATATCATCTTTTAGGGTTCAGTATGGCTGGGGCTGGTGTAACTAGACAAATCATTTTTGTATGTACTGAGCGATTCTGTAGTGTTCCCTTCTAGAATTTTGGCACTCTTTAAGTGTTACTGAGTCAGTGTAATGTAATAGGTATTGGCTGTCTAAGAATACATCCCTGCTTTGTAAGTCTGTATGAAAAAATTGAAGCTAATAGTTTAAAAAGTTGAAGATAATGCTTGGACTATGTAGTCTGCATTTTGCACTCTCTCTTCACGTTTAATGAAGTAATAAAGGTAATACCCTGGAGAAGAAATGGTGTGGGATTTAAGGTCAGGTCGAGGTTGGAGTCTGTGCTCTTTTTAATATAGTATAAAAGGAAATTGCTATGAGGATGAAAAGGAGCAATAATGCATTCTCAACTGTAAAGCTGTACAATGCTCCACCGTGTTCAAGCAGGATTAATGGCAATTAGGGATAGTAAGATGATGGACTAGCCAGGGATATTAAGATAGTCATCAGATAGTTACTGAGGGAACATGCCAGGCACTCTCCAGCTCTGAGGATAGATCTGTAAACAAGATAGGCAGGGTTTGGCCTCATGAACCTTAATATTCCAATGTGGGAGACTGTAAGCAAGTAAAAAAATAATGTAGGCAAGTAAGGCTGGGTGGGGGATATAGAGTGGTGGGGTTAGGGTGTCGGAGGATAGCTGTTTTGGATAGGGTGTTCAGAGTGGGTGACATTTAAGTGGAGACCTGAAAGAAGCAAGGGAGCAAATCACACAGTGGTCTGGGGAGGCTTCCTAGACAAAAAGTGGTTAAGTGTAAAGACTGAGGTGGGAATGAGCTTGGCTTCTTTGAGGAACAGCCAGAAGGCCAGCATGTTAGAACAAAGCATGTGAAAGGACAGTTATAAAAACCATCGTGTTAGGTATAGGAAGAGGGAAGCAGTTACACAGTGGCCAGAAAAAAAGGGTAAAATAGACCCCAAATAGAAATTTAAGAGATTAAAATGGGCTCTGTTAACCTCTGCCTACTTCCCAGTTGGGGGGAGGGGAGACATTTTGAGAACATTTTGATGTTTCTAGGAACCCTGACTTTAAAATCCTCTTCTGTGTTCCATGTACCAGCAGGTATAAGAAATCTTATGAGGCCAGACTGATTCCTTCAGAGCTCCTGTAATTCCAGGAGACTTTGAAGACATGACCTGGAGTTTGGAGGTTGTGGGAATAGTGGAAAGTGCATGGGTCCTAGTCTTAGCTCAGCCCATGATGTACCATGTCCACACTGGGTTTACCATCTAGTTCAAGTTCCCTTTAGTAAACAAAGAGGAAAATTTCAGGTACCTACCCCACAAATTAAATGATGTGTATCTCTGTATGTGAAAGCTCTTCTAAGAATTACAGAATTACGCTGTAAACCCCTGTACAGTGTGTTTGTTATTTCCAATCAGTTTTTCCATAGAAACAGTTACACAAATGGAGTTGTAAGTTCCCATGCCACCACGCAACGTGTAATTCATGTGTCTGAAATATAATCTTTGTAACATAGTAGGCCCAAGTCATCGCTTGACACTGATTGCTTTCAAAGTTCTAGCATGTACACAGCTCATTTGTTGGAACCCAAACTGGAGCCAGGACTGCACTCTTCCATTCCATGCAGCAAGGCAAGCTCCCTGAATTCTAACCAGTGCTTCTTGCATTAGAGTGTGGGGTAAAGGCCATGGCAGGGTGATGTGAGGTGGGGATTAGGACCAGAGTTGGGAGGGCAGTGAGCAGAGATGGGGAGGATAAGATTTTCACTTCTGGTTTCTCCCTATATGCCCTTCTTTTTCCAAAAATTCAGAATCAGTAGCCCACAGATAATTGGAATGGGATTTTAAGGGATGGTGTACTGGGATTTGGTTGATGGTTAGGGGGAGTGATGGGACAGGGCTTTCCCTCTCGCCTCTTCCTTTCCCCTTACCTAGGATTTCTGAGTTGGTGATAAGTGGGCTGAAGATGTCTTCTGACTCCTCTCACACTTACTACTTACTCTCGTGGTGTAGCACTGTAGCACTGAGGTGAGAGGGGACGCGGGACTGGAGTCGTGCTGCACAGGAGAATAGCTGCTGAGTGGGCGTCCCCAGGAGCTGAGGAGAGGAGGGCAAGGCTTCCCTGGGCCTGTTCCTGGTCAGTGGCGTCCGTGCTGTTAGGCAGCTGCTTTGCCAGCATCACACAGCTCATGGCACAAGCCTTTGATCTCCTCGTGAGGGGTACATTTAGGTTGGGGGTTTTCTGCACTTTTTCACATCCTACCTTTCTGTCCAAGATCTATGGTCAGTCTATCAAGATAGTAAAAACAGAGTACAAAATTTTTTTGGTAAAATGTGTTTTCCATTTTGGGACCTGGATTACAATTGAAGCTTAATGTTTTTTGTCTCTTTTATAGCCAATACAGTAATTTAAAAACATTTTAAAGTAGTCCTTTAAATATCAGATTATAGTTGACCCTTGAACGGTGTAGGGGTTGCCCCCTCCACCCCTGTTGAAAATTCACATGTAACTTTGACTCTCCAAAAATGTAAGTACTAATAGCCGACTGTTGATTGGAAGCCTTACAGATAACATAAACAGTTGATTAACACATATTTTGTATGTTATATGTATTATATAATGTATTCTTACAATAGAGTAACCTAGAGAAAAAATGTTATTAAGAAAATTATAAAGAAAATACATTTATGGTATTTATTGGGGGGAAAAAAACCATATCAACGGACCCACACAGTTTAAACCCATGTTATTTAAGGGTCAACTATCTAGATTCAGGGCATTTTAAAGCAGGGGTTTATTACTTGACTTCACAGAAATCCAGGTGAAGAGAAATTGAATTGTCTAAATGAGGTGGCCCGTATGTGTGGTCTAGTGGATGGGCTCTGGAGTCAGAACTGGGTCCACAGCCCAGCTCGGGCACCTGCTAGCGGTGTGGTCTTAGGCACTTTGCTTAACCTTTTCTGAGCCTCGTTTTCCTCACGTATCAAATGGAAATGGTAACTACTGTCCAGGGTTATTGTGTGCATTAGCGTGTGACAGGTACTCAGTTCATAGTGGTTATCATGAGTGGTGGGGTAAAAGCAAGAATTTGGGGTGTACTAACAGAAAAGTTTTTTCATGTTTTGGTTCTTTAACAATGTGTTGGTAGCATATGTTATGATGCTATTATAAGGGTGTCCAAGAAAAGGCCGTTTGTAACATGTTTTTCTCTTACAGGAAGAACGCCAGCTGCGGAACAAGGAGTGCAGGCCGTACGACCTCAGCCGGCACTGGGGGGATGTGGCGATTCTACACAGAAGACTCGCCGGGCCTCAAAGTGTAAGTCTCAGGAGCAGACCTTGTGTTTGTCCAGCACCACAGAGTCGCTTGGCAGCACCGTCTCTGCCGCCAGTGGTGCTTGCGTTGATGAAACTGACAATACACAGTAGCTTCATTTGTGCCAGGTGGGCTGGCTTTGGTTTGTTTGTATATCAACCAATTAATTTCGGGCCTGGAATGACATCTCTTTATGGATTGAGTGAAAGCAAGGGAAGATCTTTATCTAGCTATGCCAAAATAAGTTATGGGAACAGAGAGAACTGGTGAGAAAACTGCTTAATTAGATGAAATTGCTCTTCATTTGGTGTTCTTGTCCCATGCTGAGAAATAGGAGTAACCATTTGAATAGGAGTTTTGATTTTTCAAAGCTCTCCTGGAGGCATAAGCTGATGGTGTTACAGCCTAACGGAAGTTTCTGCATTAGGCTGTGTTACCAAAAGTTTTTTGGCTTCTTTGCCTTTCCTGGGTGGTGAGTAGACCCCGGAGGGTGAAAATACCACTTTCCAAGTTCTTAGGCCTCAGAGCGCTCATTCAGTGATAGGAAATGGGCATCTGGGGGGCCCCTGTCCCCAGGCCTTGCTCACCTCACTTTCCGGGGTTGCTGGCACTGTGTAGCAGACCTCATCCCACAGGTTTCTGATCCAATAGGCTACAGGATGCCACTGCTTCCTGCTGCTTCCGGACTAACCCCAGTGGATGAGGGACTGGAATAATGACAGCAACTTGCATGGCACCACAGGCTCAAGGTCAGGTTTAGGGAGAGAGAGTTACGTGTCACATCAGCTAGCAAGAACCGGAACCACATATTCTGACTCTTCAATCCCGTGCTCTTTCCACACTGCCTGGCTGGTAGGAAAGAGACCAAATGAGGTTTATTTGGATTAGTTTGATTACCTTGACCAATAGCTTGGCTTGGATCACAAATTTAGTTTATGAAGACTTCCCCAGAATTCTTGAAGACTTGTGTGTTAAGATGAGATGCATTTAGGAAGTAATTCTTGGGGTTGGGGATATGTAAGTTGGTAGCATTCAGACAACCTTTTGGTCTTTGTTAGAGGGAATTTTTCTGAGTTTTAGAGAGAAACTTTGAAGCCCGTTGCCCCTTAGAGTATCTATGGGATTCATTTTAAACCCTTCTCAAGAAGGTGGTAAGAGCTGTTCTCTCCTGTGGGGGAGTCTGACGTGTGCTCGCTCTGGGTTTTCTGCTGTTGTGCAGCCACGCTTGCTTGTTGCTACCACTTGAGTTTTCCCAGGAATCCATAGGAGCTGTTCCTTCAGGGGTCATCAACACAGTCTCATCACACCAGGGAGAGAGGTTTTTGGTGAAAGGACACAGTTGGGAATTTGTATCCATAAAACCACATCTTGGAGCAGTCAAGGAACATCTAAGAGCTTGTTGTTTGCTCTTTGTAGGAGTTTCGAATTTTTTTCAGGTTGATAGTAGCATTTCCTGAGAGCTGCTGATAAGCCTGCATTGTGTGTGTATTAATTTATTTAATACCTCAGTAACTCTATGAAAGAGGTACTATGATCATTCCTACTTTACACACGAGGAGACAGGCTTCGAGAAGGTAAGTAATGGAACCACAGCCACAGCTCATAAGTGATGAAGGTGGTTTCCAAACTCTGGCACTTGAACGCTGACAGATGCACTCGCAGCTTTATGCTCTATGGCTGATGTTCCTCTAACGTTGCTTTAAACGTTATGATCAAGGGGGTATGATCAAGTGCAAGCAGCGTGACGAAGATCTCTTCCCATGTACGTTTAAATTTGTTTGTGCCTGTACTTGTACAGATTTTGGAAGAACAAAATAGTGCAGCGTGGACATTGATCTCTGTATTGTTTGTTGTCCACTCGTGGACTCTGTTAGCCCGCTGCACCCTGGGTTACTCCGCTGCCGTAATTGTAAAGATTTCTGGGGTCTTTTCCACTGTTCCCTCCCTAGTTGTAGCTGAGAGGTGAAGTGGCATCTTCAATTCTCCAAAATCAGTATTGTCAGGAAGAGTCAGAAAGGCGGGGCCTTTAACATTTCGCTAAAGTCAACGTTTGCAGGTTGTGTGAAGTTAAGGAGTTCTCCCCTTAAGATACCTATGTACTAATTCTCAACTTGAAAAGCATTTGATTCAGGGAAGGGCTGATGAGTAAAACTGTATTTCCTTCGTGCAATAAACTCATAAGTATAAATCAAACTTAAAACCACATGTTGCCTAGAATGTTTGGTCCCTGAAGATGGGAATCTTAAAGCAGTGAAATGAGCAATATGTGTGGAATCAGAAAACTCGAGTTCACATCTCTCCTTTCATTCTGATTGTGTGTTCTTAGGCAAGTGATAGTCTCTGGCTTCGGTTTTCCATATTTATAAAATGAGATTAATATTTGTTTCGCCTGTATCATGAGTTTGTTGATCAAATGGGATCATATATTTGAAAACACTTCAACTTACAATGTGATTCTCATCTTTGTATGCCTAGTATATTGTTTTTAGACAATATAGGTTTTCTTTAATAAATCTTAATTTAAAATAAAAGTTTGATAATTGGATCATTTGCACTGAAAGAATTTTGGGAAGTTTTACCTATTTTTCTTATGGAAAATGTCAAATACATGAAATTAGAGAGACTATATATTTGCATATATTTTAGTATGTTTTACTAAAAGATCAGGATTTCTCCTGTCAAAATAACCACAATGCTGTCACCACACCCTCAAAATAGCCACAATAATAATTTTGAGGATATTTTTAAATAATGTAAATAACATCCTTGGGTGTCAGAGGTGCTCTCCCCCCCCCGCCCCTCCCCCAGGCAATCTGTACTATTGTAAAGGTAACACTGTATTCTTACTAAAAGTAAGCACACCTTCTCTTCTTATTTTCAGTGGCCCTGTTCCAGTGTTGGTTATGAGTCTTCTGTTCATTGCTTCTGTATTCATGTTGCACATTTGGGGCAAGTACACTCGTTCATAGATTTGGCTACATCCATCTATCTGTCTATCATCTGAAGAAGAAGGAAGAAAAAAACCCAACATATCTTGGACCAAAAGCATAGTGGTTTTCTGTTCATGAGAAAGACATTTTCTGTAAGCTTAACTGTTTTCCAGGGAACTTAACGAGAATTGGTTTTAAGGAATCAATGTTTTTCTATGGCTAATAAACTTTTTAATTCATTTATACCAAGTCTGATTGTTGATGCCTGACTGCCAGGGCCCTTAGTCTCTCTGCCTTTTGATGACAAGTAAATATGTAGATAATATGTCTAAACATGTCTTGTGGAGATTGTTTTCTTTCTTGGATTGACAGTTCCTTATATGATCATGTAATCATTCAAATCTGAAGTACTATGATTGGCATTGGCTTATTTTCTTCTAGGTATTTCTGTTCTGACGATTGTCATTTTGGGTGATCTGAGGCTGTCAAGAAGTGTGCCTGTGATTCTTCCAGCAGGCAAATCCGTTCAAAGGCACTTGGTACCCAGGGGAATAGTCGTAGAAGTAATGAATCAGAAATCTTAGATGTGTTTTTTGTCTCTAAAACCATAGATAATATTTTTGCCTCTTTTCTCTCCCAGTTCTTAATTCTGTGAATGTAGACCAGAGGTTTCTACCTACTTATCACTTGTTGCTAAACCTATTTTGAAAGAATTCATTTGATAAATTGGATTTATCAAATAAAATTGTGTTCTCATTTTGAAAATTAACGACCTTTATAATCAGAGTGAGATATCAGCATTTCTAAACTAAGTTGATATAATTCCAACAAAAAATAGAAATTTTTGAAGTTTCACTAAGCTTCTGCGGCCATTCTGGACATAAGTATTCAGTTTCTGGTAGACCCTAGGAAATACCAAGAATAGCTTAAAGGTGCTTGCTCCAGGAGTCTAGGACTCTACCATGTTTCCCCGAAAATAAGACCAGGTCTTATGTTAATTTTTGCTCCAAAAGATGCATTAGGACTTATGTTGAGGGGATGTCATCCTGAAAAATCATGCTAGGGCTTATTTTCCAGTTAGGTCTTATTTTCGGGGAAACACGGTAAGCCATAATTTATAAGGAGTAAAAGGTCCATGAAATGCTCTAGTTGACCAGCAGAATCACAACGTGATAAAGAGATAAATTAGTTAAAAACCAGATAATTTAAAAAAGACCTTTTTTGTAAAAGGAGCTTTAAGAAAAATTCCTAGAACAGTTAAGCAGTTTCATTAGTGTTTTTTTTTTTTTTTAAGTCTTGGCTGTAAAGTAAATTTAGATCTAAAGTACCAAATTTAAATGATGCAAATATATATCTTTAAAAAAGGTTTCCTAGGGCAATATATGAGTGAGTGTGCTTTTGTAAATCCTAACGAATGGCAAATTATTGGGGGAAAAAAAGAAAAACTGGTTCCCTTGAATACTGAGAATTGTTTATTGCATGAAATAGGTATCTTCATTTTGAAATTCTGGGGAAAGGTCTCAATTTCATTTGGAAGAAATTAAAGATGATAATATCTATAATGGATATTTTTTTCTGATGTTCAGATTGGTAGTTACTAATAACAGCTAAAAATTACGCTTTTAAATTGGAAAAGAAAACTGTTCCTCTGTCTGGAGTGGTCTATATTTCTCTGGGGGAGCTGCTGAGGCCACTTGGGGGAGCTGTTAGGTTGCCAGGGGTACATTACTGCACAGGGCTGCCTGTTAGCCCTATCTGCCTAGCAGTGGTCTCGTGGACTGACAACAGAAAGTCACTGAATTTCCCGAGCTAGTGATTTATAAGAAAATGTTAGTTTTCGGTGGCAGAGCAAGGAGATGCTTCATTTAGCAGAAGGAAAATTGGGGTTGGGCATAAAATCTACTTTTGGCTCTGATGGCACAATGTTAATACAATCTTAAGTGTTTAAGCTGTTCCTTTTTTGTTTTTCAGTTTTTAAAAACTGGTAAAATGCACATAAAACCTACCATCTTAACCATTTTTAAGTGTGCAGGTCAGTGGTATTAAGTACATTCACATTGTTGTGCCACCATCACCACCATCCATCTCCAGAACTCTTTTTCATCTTGCAAAACTGAAACCCCACTAAATGATAACTCCCCTCCCCCTCCCCGGTGTCTTCAGCCCCTGGCACAATCATTCTACTTTCTGTCTATGAATGTGACTCTGTAAGTACGTCATATGAGTGGAATCATACAGTATTTTGTCCTTTTGTGACTGATTTATTCCACTTAAACTGCAGCTTGGGCTGAGTCATTGGGGAACAGCCACGTTAGGGAAAGCGTGAGTCTCTGAGATCAGTCAGGGATGGAAAGACTAGGATCTTTGGGCACAGCGGTGCCCCAAACACATTTCAGTAAAACAGTAACTGAGGGCTCTGTTCCTGGGAGAGGCAAACATGCCATAGCTTCTTTTCACACCTGTCCTAGTCTAGACTCCAGTTGTTTTTTTCCAGGTACTAATGTCCTCATAGGAAGAATTGAAAAAGCCATTCTGAAATCATGCAGTGTCGGCATCTAGTTAAATGGATGAAAACGTATAGAGAGCTGGCTTCACTGAACAGGAAACACAGTATGTGGAGTTCCTGTGTGCGTGGTGCCATGCTCTTGATTCCCTTATAGCTGCCCTCCCGGACTTTCAGAGTGGCATCGTCCCTCCCCTCGGGTGCTGCGGGAGTCAGGACAGGCCCCAACAGGTTTGTTTGGCTTTTCTGGTGCACTAGGACTTCCAAACTCACTGCTCTTCCTACCCATTTTCCAGGCTTCAAAGTGCGCATGACGGGTTCAACTGCTGGCCCTGCAATTTACCAGTTGTGAGAACATGGGAGACTCACTTCCTTTCTCTGAGTCTCATTTTTCTTACGTGTAAATGACTATGGGTATAATTCCCACCAAATAGGAGGATTAAATGGGAAAAAAGGATCCAACAGTGCTTTGTTATTAGCTAACAGTTAAGTGCTTAGTCTCAATAACTTTACAGATTTATGTTTCTTATTTAATCAATCTAATGAGGAATTTACTATTTGTCCCATTTTGCACAAGAGGAAAGTGAAGCTGAAACCACTTAGCTTGTAAGTGAAGGAGCTGGGATTTAACTCCAGATGTCTGACTTACCCACTAGAGTCACACAGATGGATTATTAAGAATTTGGGATGAGAGTGAGGGAGGGTGTTACAGCATTAGAGCTTCCACAATAGAGATTTTTTTTTTTCCAGTTTCATATGATAATCTGAAATACAGAGTCCAGAGAGGGATTAAGAAGTACAGACTGGTAGCCACAAAATAGTCACGGGGATGCAAAGCAAAGCATACGGAACTGAACAACACTGCAACAATCATGGGCGGGGCCAGGTGGGCCACATTATAGCTTTTAAATACAACACAATTCCGAGAAAGTGCCACTCAAATCATTTGGTGTTCTTCACACATAGCTTTAGTGTGAGCTTTTCGGTTCTGCAGAAGGAATTGGGTTTCTTTATTTCAGTCCTTCTGAGCTTGGTTCATTGTGTGGGACTCCTGTGGTTGTGGAGAAAGCGTAATGTTTATTCGCTCAACATTTACTGCTCACTGTGGACCATGCCCTTCTATTGGGTTTTACAGATGACCTGGCATGGTCTCAAAGCTTAAAAGGGTTGGGCATTTGGACACTAGGCTCCTAGTCCCACCCGGGGCTACAAGTTCTAAATAGTTACGTGGTTATGGAGAAACCAGAGAGGAAACCCTCTCAACACCCCCTCAACTATTAGTGAAATCAATAGTTGGGACCATAGTTTAAGAGGTAGTAAGTATGCTCATGGTATGTGGGGTGCCAAGGATTGCAAAACGCACTGCACCCAGGAAATCCATACTGGATGATCCACTGTCCAACAGACGAAAGCCGGGGAGCCCTGGGATGCCCTAGCTGGAGGGGCTGAGGGTTCGTTGTGTCCCCCCATTGTACAGCAGAGGAGATGGGGGCCCAGAGAGGAGAAGGGACTTGCTCAAGATTGTTTTCTTGGCAGAGGAGAGAGGCCAGAACTAGGCTTTCTGCTTCCATGCCAGGGCTCCTTTCCAGAGCTGCACTTTGAGCTCTATTTTGGGCCTGTGCATAAGCCAGGCCACCTTTCTTTAGAGGCTAGGTTCTGGAACTAGATAAACCCAGTGGTGGGCTTTGCTTAGTGGGCAGGGTTAATCAAAGGGGGAGGACTAAAGGCAGCAAGGTTAGCTGGTAAAAATAAAATGAGTTCTATTAGGAAATCTAGGAGAAGGTCAACAGGTTTGTGAGACCATGGAGAGACCAAATAGGGAACAGCGGCCCACAGAACTGCTCTGTTTTGCATTCCTGTGACCACAAATGTTCCATGAGCCAAGAACACAGTGAGATTGACCAAGTAGGGGTAAGGTAAGGCTAACCGGTTGAAATACTATTCCTGGTCGCTCTGGCAACTAAGTCTCTTTCTCATGCTAAAGACATTAAAACAAGGTAAAACATGCAAATTAACTAGGAATCAAAGGTGTAGTCACACATAGTTTCGATCGCTCCATTTTAGGGAAAGAGCTACAAGTTTGTACTCAGAAAGCAAATGAAGACATGCGGGGAAGAACTTGAATGACACATAAAAGGGTTAACGGTCCTGCAAACACGTGTCTTCCCATTGTAGGCAATGTCCTTGTTGTCTCACCTGTCCTACTCAGTACTATAGTTACTCAGTACTATAGTTGCTGGTAAGAAAACCAACTCATTCTCCTAGGACCCTATCTAATTTGGTTTGGGTTGTAGAATTTAAATCAGCAGTTCTCAGGCTTTAGCAAGCATCAGAATTACCTGGAGGGACCCTGCTTCTGCTACCTAGCCGATTTGGCCAGCACCAGACTGGAGTCCTGGCTCTAAAACAGCAGTCACAACGTAGGGCCACGTTTGCTCACATGCACAAGGGCTAATTTTGTCCCCCTGCTCTTCTTTGAAGCTTTGACTTTGGTACTGTTTGTTTTGCAGTCTCTGCACGGTGTCGGGAAATTCACCCCGCTCCTGTGAGTTTGCATTTTGTGTATTCATACGCTGGCGGTATGCATGGTCAGCTAACTGTGGAGCTGGGCGGCCTGGAAAGGCCGCAGAGCCCTGGTTCTCCCTTCAGTTCTCTCACTGACTCAGCAGTGCCTCTTTTTCTGGATGACGTACGTGCTGCCTGAATGAACACAACAAACTCTTGTCAGACTTTCTTTTGTAGCAGGCTTACTGCCCTGAGACCTTCAGCTGCCTCTAGGAGGCCGTAAGAAATGAAAGGTGCAAGTACCCGAGGCCTGACAATGAAGTTCACGAACTTGTTGCAACAATGTCGCTAACCTTCTTTGATATCAGAGGGATCATTCATTATGAATTTGTACCAACTGGACAAACAGTTAACCAAGTTTACTATTTGGAAGTGCTGAAAAGGCTGCATGAAAAAGTTAGACGATCTGAACTTTTCGCCAACGATTCATGGCTCTTGCATCACAACAGTACACCAGCTCACAGGGCAGTGTCTGTGAGGGAGTCTTTAGCCAGTAAACAAATAACTATTGGAACACCCTCCCTACTCACCTGATCTGGCCCCCAATGACTTCTTTCTTTACATGAAGATAAAGGAAATATTGAAAGGATGACATTTTGATGACATTCAGGACATCAAAGGTAATATGACGACAGCTCTGATGGCCATTCTAGAAACAGAGTTCCAAAATTGCTTTGAAAGGTGGACTAGGCGCTGGCATCAGTGCATCACTTCCCAAGGGGAGCACTTTGAAAGTGAGCGTAGTGATATTCAGCAATGAGGTATGTTGCACTTTTTCTAGGATGAGTTCTCAAACTTAAGTGTCAGACCTCGTATGTAATGATCATGCTAGGCAAGGGTTTCCTCACTGGGTGGACCATTAAATACTTGTGTGGCATCCCCCACATCTATCCTGATGGTACAGAAGGCGGGAGCCATGGCTCTGTGCTCTTTGGCCTTGTCTCACTGCACAAGAGCCACTAATCTACCAGGCTTGGGTGGGGTGCACCCCTGAGACAGCAGGGAAGGCGTCAGGGAGCCATGAAGCATTTGTAGTGATGCTTCCTTTGCATTGCTTGGTGGTGGGTTTAGTAGTAAACCAAAATGAAAGCAAACTTAGGTGAGTGGTGAGTTGTCATTCTCACCAATCTCTGAACCTGGTGCAGGCTTGGTGGTCTGACCTAGCTCACTGCTCTTCCTGTTTCTTTTCTTCCTTCCCCTTCTCCTCTTCCTTCTTGTCTTCTTCTAGCTCTTCTTCCTCCCATCCTCCTCCCCTTCCACCCCTCCATTGCTCTCTTCTGTACAGCTCAAATATTCCTGGGCTATTGTGTGTGCAAATGAAGTGTGCAAACAATCCTCCAATGAAAGTTATTAAAAGTAATTATTTTTTTGTTTTGTTTTTATTCTCTTTTTGTTTATTATTATTATTATTATTATTTGTATTAGAAAGTAATTCTGATTTTCACTTATATTTTTCCAAGTTGTTGTGGGTTGAATTGTGTTCCCCCAAAATTCGTATGTTGAAGTCCTAACTCCTCGGACCTCAGAATGTGACCTTATTTGGAAACGGGGTCTTTACAGAGGTAATCGAGTTCAGTTGAAGCCGTTAGCATGGCCCCTCATCTGATTATGACTTGTGTCGTAAGAAGGGGAAATTTGGACACAGACAGCCATACAGGAAGACTGCTTTGTGAACTTGAAGAGATCCGTGTACAAACCAAGGAGAAAGGCTTGGAACAGCTCTTTCCCTCCAGCCCTCAGAAGGAACCAAACCTGCCAGCACTTTGACTTTGGATTTCCAGCGTCCAGAATTGTGAGACAGTACATTTCTGTTGTTTAAGCCACCCAGTCCGTGGTACTTTGTCATGGCAGCCCTTGCAAGCCAATACACAAATATATTAAAGGAAAGGCAGCCATAACTCTCAGCAGTGCTTTTAGAAATCCCACCTTCGGTCTCCCTGGTTCTTTCGTATCTGGACAGCTATGGAAACTCTTGATCTCTAAACTCCAAAACCCCTTCCCCATCACTAGCCTGAATGATTTTTATTTTCCTATCACCTCCCCTTAGGGAGCAAGAAATCAGACTCTGATTCGTTGCTCTGGTATCTTAATCTTGGGAAAGGTGGTGCCCCAGATCTGAAACACAAGCATTTCGGGTGACTATAAGTGGATATCCCCCACTGTAAATAAAAAAGTGGCCTCTGTTTATGTACAAGGTGAGCACGATTTCTCTTTAGATTGTTTAGTATGGAGACTTGTTCCTCTCATGATGCATGAGAAAAACCTAGTGTTCTGACTGAAGAGACCAAGAAGAACTTGGTTGGTGGTAAAATCTTGGCAGGGAGTTTGGTAGTGACCAGAGTCTGTTTAGCAGGGCGGATGGCATTCCAGAGAAACTTGGACCAGTGAAGGCTGGCACAGCCAGCTGGTATTCGATGGTGTACACAGCAGCTTGGGGATCCAGATTCAAATGATCGCTTCTATGTATTACCCTTGCATTACTAGAATGAACTCCACTTGTGAGTTAACATAGGGCAGACACTGCTATTTTTAGAAAGGTCTGTTTGCAAGGCTGGTGGTCTGGAGACTTGGCATTTCAACTGTTCCTAACTGAAGAGTCTGATTGACAATGTAGTGTATCCTGTACACCAACTTTCCTCCCAAGAGTCTGGGATTTTGGTAGTTTCCAGGTAGAAGATCCTATGTAACCACCACCAATGAAAGTCTTGAGCACCGAGTCTTTCGGGCTTCCTGGGCAGGAACACTGCATATACTCTTCACTGCTAGAGAAAGGAACAGGCTTGATGTGTCCCCTCCCAGGAGGAACTTCTGCAGACTACACCTGTGTCTTTTCTCCTGATGATCCTGTTGTATAGCCTTTCACTGTAATACATCTTAGCTGTGAGTACAACTATGAGTCATTCTCGAAAACCATTGGACATGTGCATGACTGGTGGACCCCTGAAACAGTCACAATTTACTATTTTCTAATGTGCTATTGAATTGTGTTTGCTAATGTTTTATGTTTTCTTTACCATTATTCTTCAGTTCAACTCCCATTTGTCAAGATTTTAGTTCATGCCCACTGTTCTAGACATCTTGACATATAGCAACTTCTTTAATCTTTGGAGGTACCCCTGACATCTCATTGTACAGGTGAGAAAACAGGCCCATAGAGATGGAGTGATTCACCTAAAGTCGTGGAGCGAACTGCCCAGCAGAGCTGGGAACCAGGGCTATCTGATGTTAGGGGGACCAACCATCTCGGTTTGCCTTTGACTGAGGGGTTTCCTGGGACATAGCACTTGGAGTTCTGAAACCAGGATGGTCCTGGGCAAACGGGGACAGTTGGTCACTCTCTACTTAAAGTCTGTGGCATTTTAATACTTCATTTGACTGGATTGTTTTATTTTCCTAAAGGAGAGCTTGTCCCATTAGGAGTTGGGCATATGGTACTTGGACCCAAATTGGAAGAGTCAGACACCTGGTCTCTCACGGAGAACAATTTCCAAATTCAGTGCCAAATTCAGTGCCAAATGCTCTGCCTGCTCTTTGCTCTTCTCCACCAAGCCCTCTCCTCTCCCAGCTCTGCTCACCACATTTTTCAGCATTACTGGTTTTAATTTCCTTTACCATCCCCTTTGCAAAAACTTCTTTCCTGATTTAATTACTATTCCTCTTAATTCAATTTCATTCTCTAGATTGTCGTTAAACTCCTAAAGTTGTTTCTCAGAAGAATTTAATGGCGAGGCCCAGTGCTTAGAGATTAATTGTCGTCATTTTGCCTTTAAACACAGGTACTTTCTTACTTCTCTTCAATTATCTCTGGGAGAAAGGAAAGTGGCCATCCTTCTTCCCAGGGCCTCTCTGAGAATGAACACTGCTGGGGGCTGCCTTTTGAAAGAGAGAGAGAGAAAGCCAAGTCTCTTATGTTTTTATTTTCCCTTCTACTGATTTTAATCTCAGGATCTGAGAGTAGCCAGAGAACCCCAGGCTTGTCAGGAGGCCTCAGGCCATGGACAGGTTGGGGATCTCTCGGGGCAGCAGCCCAGTCTTAAGAGATGATGGCTGTCTGCCTTGGGGGGCTTGGCATTGTCAGGAGGGGAACTGGCTGGCTCTGGCCTCAAGCATCCTGCCCAGCTAAAGTCTCTCAGAGGAACTATGGCTGTAGCTCAAAGGAGCAGAAACACTTTCCCTTCCCTGGAGTGTCCCTTTTAGGAAACCAAAGCTTCAGCGTTCTACCCTCTCACTATCCTGTTGAATTCTCAGTGGAGCAGCCCTTTGACCTTTAAGAGACCCTCCCACCCCCACCACCAACCTTGCCCCAGTCTTCAAACAGCTCTATTACCCTGAATCTCCTCTGTCTTTGTGTACAAAACTCGGAAAATGGTTGCCAGAGGAGGAGGGACGATCCCAGATGGGGCTCCAGCCGGGTTCCTATGTGATCCAGTTGCTGCAACCCCTGCCCCTGTGAGAAAGAAGCACCCTTGAGAGCAGGAAGCACAAGCTCTGTGGGCTGAGACCCAGCCTAGCACTTAGCAACTGTGTGATCTCATTGCTCAGCTGCCTCTGAGCCTGCGAACACTCAGGTATAGTATCATGTGAAAGGAATACAGAGCTGACTTTTATTTTTTGTCAGGGTTAAAGGAAAGACTTTGTGTAAAGTATTTAGCACAGTGCCTGGCGTGTAATAAGCCTTAAGTAACAAGTAGTACTTTTCACATTGAGTAGCATTTGGTCCTATATGTCACAGAATCCCCAACTTTTAGGACTGAAAAGAAAATTGAAGTCCTTTAGGCCACCCCTCCCACCTCCAATTTGAACATGAAATCTTCTCTGACTTGGATACCTCCTGTGATGGCAAGCTCACTGCTCTTTGGGAATCCCTGCCTTCTTTGGGCCGCTATAAATGTCAAGTAGTAGCTCTGTTTACAGGTCTGATGTGTTTAAACTGCTTTCCACTTTCAAGGAAGCCTTTCCTGATTGAACAACAATAATATAGGCTGCCAAAGACTGGGACCAAATGATCATTTAGAGGTTAATTCAGCAAATAACGCAATGACATATTCACAGGTGAATGTTCTAGAATGTTCTGGACTCTCCCCTTACCCAGTTCATGGGAGTCTAGTCTAGCTGAAGACAAGATCCTGAGGATGAAGAAGAGCCCAGCGAATCCAGACATATTTTATAGACAAGGCCTCCATGATCCCAAAGGAACTTTTGAAATCACGCTCTACCTGGGTTCATGAGGACTCATAAATGCTCCCATCCATCTCTGGTTGTTCATGCTTATTACATGCCAGACTGAAGAGCTTAGCGCTCACAATGGACTCCATCCCCATTACTCCAAGGGGGCATGGCTGCATTTATGATGAGAAGGCCCTGGGGTGTTTAATAAGCTACCTGATTTATCTGATAAGATCCTCCCATGGCCCTGCTGATGTTACCAGCTTCATGTCACATGCTCTTGTAGCTGAAGGGACAGTACCAGAATATATTTTAAAAATTCCCATTGTGTCTGTTCAATTTTTATTTAAAGGGAATGCTTTTCAAGGTTTAAAGCAGGGTTTCTAACGTAAACGTACCCATGTCCCTTGTGGGAGGAGCTAGAAATGTGCTGATGTGTAGCACGGCAGGAAGGGAAGGACTTCAGGAGAGTACAGTACACGGATGACCAGCTGTGAATTCATGGCTCATCTGATTGCGTATCCACACTGTTCTCCTGAGAGTTGTGATTTGTGACATAGTGGATTCACCATTGTCAGGTAGCACATATTTACGTAAAGCTGAATTTATTTTCATGTAGCTCTTACTAGATTTACTCTGACATTAATGATAATATTGTACATAGGCTCATAGAAGGTTAGAGCAGAATTGGGCCTTAGAACTTAATGTGGCCAATCCCTTCTGTTACATAGGATAGCACTGTTTGTACTTGGCTTTCCTATACATCCCTCCCCGGGGACAGAGAAGGCAGTATGTGTACGTAAATGTGTTTCTGGGAAGGGAATCTGGCTGTAGCTTTGTTACCATTGGCCTGTAGGATTCCCATGGTCGATCCAGTGCGTAGGTGACTGTTCTCTTGCCTCCCTTACTGCTTTGCATGAATCCTGCGTGTAGCTCTGGTATAAGAAAAAACAGGCAAACCTTGCTTTGGAACAGCCACTTTGACGCCAGCTGTCACTTCACCTCGGTTTCCTAATTTGTAAAATGGGGTTACTTCTTCCTGCTTCCTGCAATCCTAATACAAATGCAGTACCTGTTTTATGGGGTGCAATTGGTATTGGCCAAAACTCACCCCACGTGTAGTGAGATAAGCTTCTCCAGCAGTCTCTCTGGTATAAAAGAGAAATGTTAATGTTTCCTCATTCTCTAGCTCCCAGATCTTGTTTATTTTGAGTTAACTTGGTGGATGGATCAACTTGCTGTCTCACAGGTGCTGTCCCTGGCTCACACATTGATGAGGAAACACACCCTCTTTCCTTGACTTCCCCTCACTTGCACACAAGACATCTACATATGTGTAGACTTTATAGAAAACTCGAGGAAACAGAGAGGTTTGCAGCACCATGTTGCTTGTTTCTCCTTTTTAGAGCCCTCTTCTGCATGGTTCATCCCAGAAATTTCCTGCCTCTCACTTCAGCTATTAAAACAGAATAACTTAGCTCATTAACTCTATTATTTAGGAACTATTAATATGTTTTACTGCAACAGACATTGGTAAAACAATGCTTTAAAAAAGATTTAAATATTTCTCTCATGTAAAAAAAGCCTAGAATTAGGGCTAGTATGATCTTATCAATGTCCTCATCTCCTCTTGTCTTTCTGTTTTGCAATCCTTACTTAGCACAAGCCTATTGTCCTCAATCAAGGTCACCTCAGGACTGCAAAATGGCGGCTGCAGCACCAGCCATTACATTCATGTTTTAGGAAGAGGAAGAGGGAAGGCTAACAAGGAACTTGCTGACTGAGTCAGTCCCCTTTTCATAAAGCATTTCCAGAACATCTATATTACAGTGTATTCCTTCATTTCATTTGAAAGAAGTTAGTCACGTGGCCACTCTTACTTGGAAGGGAGGCTGGGAAATCTAATTTTTCACCTGGGCACATTGCCACCTCCAACAAAATGAGGGTCCTTTGTAAGTAAGAATAAATTTTGGGTAGGCAACCAATACTGCCAGTCACAACCCCCAACTCAGCTCTGGACGTGTCTTGGCTTAGCCAGTGACTCATTCCATTAAAACGAAGAGGCCATCACACTGCTGAAGGGAGGGAGCTGGAGTGAAAGAACTGGCTGAATCTTTGATCTGCTGTCTGCACGAACAGTGTCTGAAAGTGGAAGGGGCAGCAAATAGATTTTCCCGCTGATAGGAAATTTACCACCCTCCTTAGAAGGCAGAAGCGGTTATGGTTGCCTTTTATTTTCCTATTACCACACCCAAGGATTCTGGTGAGCATCAACAGACAGATATGAGAAAGCGTGTTATAAATTATAAAATGCTATTCAGTGACAGAAATGATCGTTTATCATTATTATGAGTGTTGTCATGTCTCCTAAAACTGCCTGCCAGTTGAAGAAAAAGGGTTTTCTGAGAGAGAGCAAGAATGAGAGCCAAAGAGAAAAGGAGAGAGAGAAAGAGAGAGAGAGAGAGAGAGAGAGAGAGAGAGAGAGAGAGAGAGGAAATAGAGTAAGAAGGAGGGGCAGGGTGGGAGAAGAGAAGCAGAGAGTGGGAGAAAAAAGGGAAAGGAGAAGAGTGGGAGCCCTTTTAATATCAAAGGCAGAAGAGAACTATATTGATAAAGTAATTGAATGCCGTAACTGACCCAAAGACACATACAACCCTGTGGGAGACAGCATCCCAGTTCTTAGATTTCTCGATTTAAAAACATCTTCCTCTTGGCTCACATAAACTCTTACAAGCTTTAAAAATAAATAAATAAATAAATAAATAAATAAATAAATAAATAAATAAATAAAAAAAAACATCTCCCTCATTTCAAAGCAATGTGTGTATGTTGAAGACCATGTGAAACATATGAAAAAGCAAAGGGAAGTTTTCTGTTTTTCCCCTCAAAAACTGCTTTATTGATGTATAACTGACATACAATGAACTTCCCTGTGTGCTCCTCTGTGATCTAATCTCGTCTTCAGTTGGGAAGACAGCCCACCCTAATGACGGTGTTTTACCTTGATTACCGCTTCATAGGCTGTTCCTAAATGCAGTCACAGTCTGAGATACTGGGGGTTAGGACTTCAGCATACAAGTTTTGGGGAGACACAGTTCAGCCCATAGCAAGCATGTTGGTCTTCATACAGCTAATTGTATTCTCCGAGGGAGAGAGGAAAAAGAGGACGTTAGCTAATCGCTTTCAGAAGGCTGCCCTTCCACTTCTCCTTTTCCTCAGGCCTTCGATCCAGAACTTCCTGGCTCACTGCTCCTAGATGCCATTACTATTATTATCATCATTATTTATTAGTTTCAGGTGTACAAAACAATGTACTAGTTAGACATTTACACCCCTCACAAAGGGATAACCTCCCTCCCGCAATCTACCACCCCTCTGACATCGTACGTAGCTGTTGCAATTCCATTGACTCTATTCCCTATGCTGTACTCCACTACCCATGTCAAGATATCTATATATCTATATGTGTATATGTGTATATATGTATATATACATATATATTAAATTATAGTTGACATTCATTATTATTCAGCTTCAGATGTACACTAGATGCCGTTATTCACATGCTTCTTTAAAAGATGCTCTCCCTATATATTATATACGTAGGAAGCATAAGAAATCGAAACCCAGTCTTAGGTTTCTTCAGGTATAAGAAACATTACAATAAGAGCAATTGAAGTCACTGCTTGCAGTCTGAGATTTTATCTTTTTATTTATTTATTTATTTATTTATTTATTTATTTATTTATTTATTTAACAAAAAGGGGTTCAGTGCATTATTCAAGTTTAAAACATGATTCAGACCTTGATTTAGTCTCTAGCAGGTGGACCAGGTCGTCCCTTCCCTCAGCCCTTTCTTAAGAAGTTCTGTTAATTCTGTGATATGGGCAGTGTCTGCTGGCGTGGTGGTTTACAAGCATGTTCTCATGTGAATAATTAGATTCTAATCACTACCCAGTGAAATAGAGAAAATAATGGTACACATGAGACAATTGGAGCATAAAGAATGTGAGATTTCCAAGGTCTCACAGCAGAAAAATCACATAGCCAGTTTCCATTTCTCAGTCTAGGTAAATATGAATCCCACAATTCCACGTTGCCTTCTTTCCCCATCGTGGAGGTCTGTCCATCAATTTTTTGTTTAAATTGGGGTGGAGTTGTGCTAGTCACTGGGAGGGGCAGCAAGTGAAAACGCTGTGATGGCTCAATAGGAAAAGGGATTTTTCTCAACGTAGAGTTGGGAAGTAGTTATCTTCTGATAACAGGGTGCGTGTTTTGTTTTCCAATCAGCATGCATGCTGGGTCCCTTTTACCATTGTCTTTCATGCTATCAAAGCTTTCTTTTTCCTTCATATTCCAAATCTATAGTATTTGTTTTTTAATTCTTTCTATACTTAATAATTGTCATTCAACTACAAAGAAGGACTTTCCTCTCCCTTCCATTTATTTGTGTTTTCATTTATTAGTTTATATTAGTATAGTCTCATGGATTCTTATTGTATTCAATAGTTTTTTATTTTATTCCATGGGTTTTGATGACTAGACTCTACTGAATTTGATTATCGGAAACCCCTTCATTCTGGCTCCTGTGTTCTTTTGGAATGTTCTCATTATTCTTTGAGCATATCCTTACTTTTGGTACAAAAAGGTGTTTCACGCTTATTTTGTACTTTCACTGTCCCAGCGTTAAACTCATCCTGGTTTGAGAATTGATTACCATCCAGTGTTAAAACTTGAAGTCTTGAGCCATTGTAGGAGCAAGAGATCACGATTGTCCTTAAAAGACATGACTGCTTCCTGGTCTTCAAGTGAAGGGATTAAGAGGACAGTTGTCCCCATGATGGCATGTACTTGTAATTCATCCCAAGGATAAACACATTTCTTGTTGTAAGTTTCTTATGACATCAGTTTTATAGACGAGAATTTAAAACTCAGCTTCAGAGGACACTACATGGGAAATGGGAGATGGAATTTGTGGGCTGGGGTCTTGGGAGATCAATATGGAATGGATTGCCTCAGTTTCCAAAAGTGACCCTCGCCTTAGCATTTTATATGTTTTAGAATTTATCAATTTCATATAGGTTTTCAAATTCGTTAGCGCAGAGGCTTTCATTCTTTTATTTTCACCCTTTTGTATCTTATTGTTTAAATGGTCTCTTGTAGATAGCATATTGTGGGTCTTCTTAAGAAGTGCCGTCTGAGAGTTTGTGTCTTCTAATTGGAGCGTTTGGCCCATTTATGATATTTTATATTTGGCTTTATTTGGCCATCTTGTTTCATATTTTCTATTTATATACCTTCTTTTATTTATTTTTATTCTTTATTCTTGCTTTCTGTTGGATATATTGAATTATTATTTGATGGTTTAAAACTTATATCTAATTTTCTACATCTGATGATTGCTTTAAATTTAAGATGAATATTTTCGTTTAAATATTAAGATTAATATTTTCTCCTGTTAATGTTTAAACTTATCAGTATTTAAGTCTCTCCCCTAAAAAAACAATTACTTTGGTCTGTTTTCATGTCCTTCAGTCTCTTCCCCACCCCTCTCCCTATATGATTATTATGTGAAAATGCTTTCTTCTGTTCTTTTTTTCTCAATCACTCTAGATTTTTAAAATTTCCTGCATTTATGTCTCTTAAGTTTTGAGTACTTTCTCCAAAATTTTTTTCAGTGTGTCTTTGTGTGGTAACACTTTAGGTACCTTGTATGCCTGAGAATATATTTTATTATCCCTCATATTTTTTTTTTTAAAGATTTTATTGGGGAAGGGGAACAGCAATTTATTGGGGAACAGTGTAGACTTCCAGGCCTTTTTTTTTTTCCAAGTCAAGTTGTTGTCCTTTCAATCTTAGTTGTGGAGGGTGCAGCTCAGCTCCAGGTTCAGTTGCCATTGCTAGTTGCAGGGGGCGCAGCCCACCATCCCTTGCGGGAATTGAACCGGCAACCTTGTGGTTGAGAGGACGCGCTTCAACCAACTGAGCCATCTGGGAGCTCAGCAGCAGCTCAGCTCAAGGTGCCAGCTCAGCTCAAGGTGCTGTGTTCAATCTTAGTTGCAGGGGGCACAGCCCACCATCCCTTGCGGGACTCAATGGGTTGAACCGGCAGCCTTGTGGTTGAGAGCCTACTGGCCCATGTGGGAATCGAACCGGCAGCCTTTAGAGTTAGGAGCACGGAGCTCCAACCTCCTGAGCCACCGGGCTGGCCCCTATCCCTCATATTTTAATGCCAATTTCTGATATAAAGTCCAAACTTCCAAAGTATTTTCTTTTTCTTTCTTTCGTTTTTTTCTTTTTATTAGTTTCAGGTGCACAAAACAATGCAATAACCAGACATTTCAACCCCCACAAAGTGACAACCCCCTCCCCCATTTTCTTTTTCTTTTTAAAAATACTTTTTTTTGTCTTTTTGTATCCAGTGCTTCTTTTGAAAAGACTAATGTCAGTCTTTGTAGGTACTTTTTCTCTAGGCATTTCTCTGCTCTTTCTCTAGGTAGATATTTTGCATTCTGTGGAATCTTCTAGAATTTCACCTTTGTCTTTGGGACAATTTAGAAAATATTACTGTAATGTGTTTAGATGTGGGCTTTTATTCTTTGTCCACTTTCTATGTGAGGGCTTTCACCTTTAATTCTAGAAAATGTCCTTTTATTTGTCTAAATATTTTATCCTTTCTATTTTTGTTTTTCTCTCTCTTGTTAGAACTCCTATTATTTGTATGCTGGAACTTCTATTTCGAATGTCCCTATTTCTTAGGACTTTTTTTTCCTGTTGCCATCTTGGAGGATCCCTCAATCTAATCTTTTAGTTCAACTCTTCTTTAGTTGAATCTATCCTATCATTTTGCTGATGTAATGTGAATATTTCCACTTGATTTTTAAAATCAATTTGTTGTCCATATCTCATAATGTAAATGTTTATTATATTTATTTTAAATTCTTAGTCTATTTTCCTGTTTCATATAGTACATAGTGCTCTACTTGCTGTATTTGTTGTTGTATTTATTTATTTTTTTGTAGTCTTACTTTCCATGTAAATTAGGGTTTTTTTGTTTTTGTTTTTGCTTTTTCCGATGAGCTCATGCTACTCTGGTAATGCATATTAGGGGATTTCCAAGACAGAACCCTAGTCTGTGTCTGATCTTGTGGGTATAAAGTGTGGGTCGTAAGTAGTGGTACCACAGGGCCACTGATGTCTGACTCCCCATAAGGCAACTCTTGGGTTTGGGGTTTCAACTTTAAATCTTTTAAGGAACAGATCCAACATAGTGTCTTGGATTGGATCCTGGACCAGAATAAGGACGTTAATGGAAAAAGCTGACAAAATCTGAATAAAGTTGGTAGTTTCGTTAATAGTAATGTACCAATTAAATTTTGACAAATACACTGCAGTTATGTAAGATGTTAACATGAGGCAAAACTGGAGGAATGGTACACAAGAAACCTCTGTGCTATCTCTGCAATTTTTCTGCAAATCTAATATTATTCCCAAATGAAAAGTTTTTATAAATATTTTTGAAAAGAAGTGAGCTGTACACTCATGATATGTGTACTTATTTGTAGGTGTATTTCACTTAAAGAAAACATTAAAAATGTAACACACACACACACACACACACACGCACACACACTAAAAACCCTTTGAGTAAGAGCATCACTGGGAGGACGAAGCCGTCCTCAATGGTGATTCTCCAGCCTTTGAGGGTCTAAAAGGCGAAGGCTGAAAGAATGAACGCTCAAGGGAAGCTGGTCCATCTTTACCGGAAGTTGTCCCATAGTTCACTGATGCTCTTCTTATTTTATAAGTTCTTTTTCCTCACTGTTTCATTTTGCATAGATTCTATTGCTATGCCTTCAAGTTTACAAATCTTTTTTTATTTTTTTTTTATTTTTCTGTACTCTCCAATCTACTATTAACCTATCAGTGTATTTTTCATCTCAGGCATTGTGTTTTGATTTCTAGAAGTCTGATTTGGGTCTTCTTGTGTATTCTCCATGTCTACTTAACTGTTTGAACCTTGGGAGTACAGTTAGAATAACTCTTTGAGGTCCCTCTCTGCTGATTCTAACATTTGTGTTAGTTCTGAGTTCATTTTGATTGATTGACCTCATTATGAGTCATGTTTTCCTCCTTTTTTTTTGCATGCCTGGTAAGAGTTGATTGGATATTACACATTGTGAATTTTATCTTGTTGGTGTTGGGTATTTGTATTCTTATAAGTCTTGAATTTTGTTCGGGGATGCAGTTAAGACTTGGAAACAGCGTGATTCCTTCAGGTCTCCCCTTTGTGATTTGCTAGGTGAGTCTAAAGCAGTGCAGTTTAGGGCTGGTTATTCCTCACTACTGAGGCAAGACCTTCTTGAGTGCTGTACTCTATGCCCTGTGAATTATGAGTTTTTCCAGTCTGACTGGTGGCTGTGGGCACTGTTCCTACCCTTACGTGAGTGCTAGGCTCCGTTTCCTCTAATCCTTTTGGGTGGTTCTTTCTTCCACCTCTGATAGTTTCGTCATGATGTGGTTGATGGGTCCCTGGAGAGTCCTATGCAGATTTCTGAGGTTCTCTCTCTGTCCAGAGATCTCTTCTCTGGTGCTCTGTATTATGAATTCTGGTTGCTTTTATCCCCTGGACTCTCAGCTCCATCTCTTCAACTCAGGGAGATTGCCAGCTCTGCCTCAATTCCCCCTCATATGCCACAGGTAGAGAATTCTTATAAGGTAGTGAGTTGGGGCAACCATAAGGCTCATCTCATTTGCTCTGGTCTCTCAGGCATGGTTGTCCTCTGTAGTGTGACTGCAAGTGTCCTGAAAACCACTGTTTTGTGTCTTGATTGTTTCTTTCTTCTCTCTGTCTCTCTCTCTCTCTTGCCCCCTTCCATCTCTCTCTCTCTCTCTCCCCCTTCCCTCCTTCCCACTTTCCTTCCCTCCCCCTCCCTCCCTCTCTCCCTCCCCCCTCCCTCCCTCTTTTCTTCTTTCCTCCCTCCCTCCTTCCCTCCTTCCCTCCCTCCCTCCCTCCCTCCCTCCCTCCCTCCCTCCCTCCCTCCCTCCCTCCCTTTCTTCTTCTTGTTGTTTCAGGCAGGAGGATAAGTCAATCCTTGTTATTCCATCTTGGCTAGAAACAGAAGAGTCTCCACATTGTTTTTTGTTTGTCTTTCCTATATATTAATGATTTGTTTATGGAGTTTTCTGTGGTGAGGGCAAAGAAAGGCCAGGACAGCTTTCCCAGTTTCAAAGAGCAAGGGCTCCTTCTTCCTTTGTCACCACGAAGAACTCAAAATGTGGCCTCTCTGGGTAGCCACTCAGGGCTAAGCTTTCTGCCTTCAGTCTGTGTTTCCTAGAGCTCTATAGACCTTCCCTTTCAAGGTGGATGGGGAAAAAAATCTTTAAAAATAGAGAAAAGAGTAGATTATGTTGAAGGAGAAACCCATTCATGGACTGGAAGGGCCAGAGGAGATGCCAAGGCAGACTCAGAGCCTGGGTGGAAACGCAGGCTGAGGCCAGGCAGATAAAATGCCAAAGCTGGAGCTGAGCACGAGGACACATGTGGGTGGTGTTTAAGGAAAAGTCCACCCACTCACATGGTCCACGTCTGGGGCAGGGGCAGGTACGGGACGTAAGTCTGCCCAAACAGAGGCGATAGCTGTGTGTAAGAACAGGCCCACACGTGGCTACGTAGGACGGAGCATTTGAGAAGAGGCTGCTGTCTGAATCATATATGTGGCAGGGACAGCTGGCTGCCCAGTGGGGATAAGTGCTTCCTTTGCAGGGCTTCCAGAGTTGTCACTGGGGAGAGGCTGCCTGTGCAGGGACTCTACGCTCAGTCCCCTTTGTACGTAGGCAGACATGCGACTTGGAGCCAGGCCATGGAATGTGAGTGGTGGTGATGGGCACCTCACACCTGTGCTAAACCATGTGTTTCTCCCCTTCCCATTGGCTGGAATGGAAACGACTCCCAGAGCAATCCTTGAAGTCAGTTGGTGACCTTGGCAGAGTCTGCGTTATCTTGGGGCTAAGCCCCCCTAACAAGGACATAGATGATTTTGCTATCACGGTCGTGAAATTACGTCATGTGAAGAACATTCTCAATAAGGCAGGGAATTGGTCATTTATTTGGCAAATTGACTTTCGACAATCCTGTTTTCAGCAGATTCTTCCTTGAGGATATGTGAGGTTGGACAATTAAGTTCACGAATTCATCCTAGAAAAAGTGCTACATACCTCATTGCTGAATACCACTATGGTCACCTTCGAAGTACTCCCCTTGGGAAGCTATGCACAGATGCCAGCACCTAGTCCACCCTTTAAAGCAATTTTGGAACTCTTTTACTGGAATGGTTATCACAGCTGTCGTCGTATTACCCTTGATGTCCTGAATGTCGTCGAAATGTCTTCCTTTCAATATTTCCTTTATCTTCAGGTCAAGAAAGAAGTCATTGGGGCCCAGATCAAGTCAGTAGGGAGAGCATTCCAATACAGTTATTTGTTTCCTGGCTAAAAACTCCCTCATAGACAGTGCTGAGTGAGCTGGTGCATTGTAGTGATGCGAGAGCCATCAATTGTTGGTGAAAAGTTCAGGTCATCTTTTTCACGCAGGCTTTTCAGCACTTCCAAATAGTAAACTTGGTTAACTGTTTGTCCAGTTGGTACAAATTCATAATGAATAATCCCTCTGATATCAAAAAAGGTGAGCAACATCGTTGCAACAAGTTCGTGAACTTAATTTTCAGAATATATATATACATATATATATTTTTTTTCCACATGGTTTGCTTCCTTTGGAAAGACCAAGTGGTCCTTTAAGTAGAATAACACAGCAGTTGTAACTAAGAGGTAGCTGATTTTACTCATACATTTATTTTGCAGATGTTTTGCCCTGTGGTTTGATAGAGAAGGACCTGCCTTCGTTTTTCGCCTTCTATCCATGGGCTGCCAAGCCCCCTATAATGCCCCCCACTCATAAGAGGAAAAAACCTTAAAGGGAAGAAACTAAGGGACTAGAGAGAGGGAGATAGAGAAGGGAAATCACAGAGGGGACACTCACTTAAGGTCGCAGAGCTAGACTAAACATGGACCAAAAAGACTCAGGGGGGATCCTCTGGGCCATCTTGTGCGCATACTGGATCATCTGCTTTCTAAAACGTGTCCACTAATGTCCCGCCCTTCTTCATGTTGGGGGCATAACAGTGGAGTTATCGGTCTAACGCCTTCACTTTATGGACGGGCAAACTAAGACCCACATACAGACGTGGGACTGCCCATGGTCATCATTTATAAGTTGAAGAGTTGGGAGTTCCCACATGGACTTATTCAAAGACTTCACAAAGGCCCCCTCCCACTCCTTACTCCCATTTGTACGTTCAAGCAGCTGAATGTGTCTTCTGTGAGTTGGTGGAAACCACAGGGTGGGTCTGCAAGGAGACACCCCGCCCCCGCCCCTATCATCTCTAGGGCATCACCCAAACAGATGGCACCGGCACCGTGCAGGGAGAATGACACAGCAGAGGAGCTTCTTGCACAAAGCTCCCACCAACGCATCTGGCCCTGGTTTCATTTTCGGGGGAATCCCACCTGCTGTGGTAGCCCCATGAGTCACTCTCACCACAGCACTGGGAGGGTGACCACAGGACCACAGGGCTGGGAGCTGGGACGGTCTGGAAAGCAGTTTCCCCTTTAACGTCTATCTCGAGCTGGTGTTGCCCTTTATACATTTCCTCCTTCTGTCCACCCACCCTCCCCACCTCCTCCCAGTTTGATAGTTCTAAGTCTATACTGTGGCCCTTAGGACCTTGGTTCCCCGGAATTCTGTTTACGACTCCCTTCTTTCCTGTTGCAGCGGTCCTCTAGAGATGGCTGGCTTTACTGCTGCATGCACTGGCCTTAATAGTGAGGGGGAAACAAGGACCAGCGATGACTAGACAGTCATTAGGGTCTTTGGGTTAATTTCCATGCAAATGATGATAATAATTGCTGAATGTATTAAAAAGGCACTGTATCTAAGTGCTTTGTGCAATGCCTGATGCTGTAAAATGCAATGACTACAACTGCACTTGACACTCACCCTGTGAGAGCACCTGGTAGCTCCTGGTGATGTTTCCCTCATGATGCTTTGGGGGCCTGAGTGAGATCTGTCACCTCCATGCTCTGAAAGCACCTGTGGGCTGAGAACAGGGCTGGGCTGCAGAACCAGATTTCAGTGCCTGCTCTAAGGTGCTGTGTGACCCCTGGCAAGCTTCTTTCCCTCTCTGGGTCTCTTTTTTCTTTCCTGTACCATGAAGGACTTGGGCTAGATCTTCAAGGTCTTTCAGCCCATAGAAGTTGGGGGATCTGGGCCATGGGCAGGTTGTTATTTTCTGATGCTCTTGATTCTTTCTTTGGGGAAGGGCATCTTCCTTCACTTCACCCTTTGCCAAGCTGACCTGCTGGTTTCCTAGACAGGCCCCACAAGATGGGTATGCTGGAGACAGGTCTGGAACGGGGGGTTCCAAGGCCAAGACTGTCCACTCCCCTTGCATGAGGGCAAGAGCTGGGACCGGTGCCTCTCTGCTATGAAGACACCTCAGGAAAGGGTACTTCCTGAATTACTTTCAGAGTTCCTGCTCTACCTGCCCCAGACGGCCCAACCCATGTGCTTAAGTCACGGGGAGAGGTCAGCATGTCCCACTGTGACACATGGCCAGAGGTCAGTAACCTAGCCCTTCTGGCAGGCAGGTGATCCTCAGGGAGCTTGCCAGGCCTGACTCAGAGCCTCAACCTGCCAACTCCTGAGCCAGCTGTTCCCTGGGCGGCCACACAGAAATCACGCCGTGGGGGATTGCCACAGGCTGGGAGAAAGAGTGTCCCTGGCTCTGGCACCAAAGACAGAAATACAATATCAACCTGGCACCAACTGGCCTGAAAGAACAGCTGACTCTCTGTAGGGAAAGCTGAGATGAAGCCCCAAGTTCAAGATTGGCTGGTAGCCTCAGGACAGGGCTGGCTGATGGTCTGACCTACTGCCAAGGAAATAGCTAAACTGGATTCTGAGGCCACGCCCCTCACCCCACCCTCCTCCTGACTGTGTGTGACCTTCACTTTGTGCCTGCCCCTTCTTGGGACCTCAACTTCCCCATCTGGTCTGAATGCGAAGGTGTTAAAAGAACAAATTTTTGGTGTATTTACTTAAATTGTGGGGACCTTGTTCTCTCCGCCTTTAATGGAAATGTTACTATGAAGATTGAGTACGTGGTATGTAACTATCTGCTGCATTGGACATTCTTCCCCTTCACCGCAGCCTCCCCTTTCTTCACCATGTCCTATGTCTGAGCTGGTACCCATCCTCTCATTTTCTAGAAGGAAAATGACCTTCATTCTGGATTACGGGAAATGATAAACTGGACATTTCGGTATATAGATGAAGAGGTTTGGACTGACCAAGGAGGTCTTATTTCTAGTTCCAGTTCTACCGGTGGGGTCTTGAGAGCAATTTTCTTTCCCTTCTGGGCCTCAGCTTCCCTCTTAGTAGTGTGAGGGGTTTGGGCCAGGTGATCTCAAAATTTCTTTCCAATTTTGTCTCAGGGTCTCTAATTTCCCCTTGGAAATTTAACCTCCCCTCCTCCTGGTCTCACAAATGGATTAAATGGGAATGACAAAGAATGGGAACAACTTGGCTATAGACCAGCTCAGAAAGATAATGAAACCTCTAACTTCTAATGTGGAGGGTGTTTAGAGAGCTGCTAACCCGACCCCTGCTTGCAAAATGATAGGATGCTTAATGTTCATATCTCAGGCGTGGTGGAAGACTTTCACGAGTGGTCACACACACACACAGTCACTCATACACAACGAGGCTGGGTGAGTGGGGCTTTTGGAGAATGTTTGTCCCTGAATGAAAGTCAGGCAGAAAAGTGTGCTTGGCACCAGGCTTTGCTGGGATTATCTTCGTGGTGAACTATAACTTATTTTAAGTAGATTCCAGAAGCTTCATGTGAGCAACGAGTATCCAGTGTCCTCGGGCTGCTGCCACCACCTGCTGATTGGGAGCTGGCTGCGGCCACCCGGGGCCCTCATGGCTTCCTGGGTCATGTGAGAGGCCAGTCAGGAAGCTAGTACTTACTTCTCTGGCACTTGGGTGAGAACCTCTGCCATGGAGCTGTCAGCATGCCCGTCAAATGGGTTCACCTGCATGTGCCAATGGAAGGGCCACACTCTAGGCAGCCCTCCTGGCACCCCTGTCACTGTGCTCTGTGGCTGACAGAGATACAGCCATAGCACTCATCTGTGCTGCCAACAGCCTGGTTGCCCCTTTGAGCCACTGGGCCTTTAGGTTGAGGCGGGAGGGAACGTTCCACTTCTACCCCTTCGGAGCTGGGCCTTGAGCGGTGAGCAGGAGAGGAGGAGGAAGTGTGTTCTGGATGCGAAATGGCCTGGGCAGATTCATAACCAGTTTGCGTCATACAAAGCAAACCAGTTTGCTTGGATTCGATCCAAAGTTCCTAAGGGGCTGACCACAAACCCTTGAGGATTCGTGAAGTGTGCTTATCGTTCATAGCAAAACGAGAAAAATAAAGCCAGTAGAATGAATTTCATAAAAATAATGCAGCTTGAGGAATGCTTCATTTTTAGAGATATCCTTGCTACTTCCTAATGTTAAAACGTTCCCCCCCTTATAAAATAAGAGTGATATTAGATGGTAGGTGGTTTTTTAAAATGTACCTACTTGACAAACTTACGTCCATCCTCTGTCATTAGAAAAATTATTTTTACTGCTAGATGAATTGCCAAAACCTAGGAACCAGAGTACCCTCAGAGGACTCATGCAGAGAGGGTGATGGGAGAAAGGGCAGGAGTGGCAGGCAAAGGAGGGGTGTGGAAGGCCTTGGCCTGTAACAGCAGTGGACCCTGTCTATTTAGCTGACCATGGTAGCCTCAGTATCTAAACAGAAGTCAGTGTAGTTTTTTCTGTAAAGGGCCTGGTAGTAAATATTTGAGGCTTTTGGGGCCATATAGCCCCTGTCATAACTACTTGACTCTGCCCTCTTAGCATGAACGCTGTCATAGATAATATGTAAATGAGTGAGGGGGTTGTGTGCCAATAAAATTTTATTTACAAAAACAGGCAGCGGGCCTGAGTTGGCGCAGGGGTCATAGTTGGCTGACCCCAATCTAGTGCAATGTCTAGCATCTAGCAGGTGATAAGTATTTATTGAGTTGATATCAATTGTTTCTAGAGGGCAAAGAGGAAACACTGGAGGGTGGGCTCTGAGGGAGGATTTCAGAAAGATCACCTTGGGAGGCTGTGTATATGGCTAGGGGAGCGTGAGGTGACCCCATGATGTTCCGTAAGTCCTTACAGTATCGCAGGCCTGGAGGGATAAGGGCTCCGGGGCACAGGGCAAGAGGGAAGGAGTAAAGGTGTGGGAGTCCTGAGCTGTTGTGATGAGGTTGTGTTTAAAGGGAAAAGGAAAACCCACAAATGGCTGGAATTAAAGCCCCAATTCCTTAGGCGCTGCTTTTCATGCCCAAAACCGTGTTTCTAGAACTCACAACCCGATTCTATCTGAAAAAGCCGCCTGCCTCTTCCAAACCAGAATCTTGGCTTCCAAGACTTTTTTGCTATGAATTTCAAAAGCCCACTTCAAAAGCCAAGAATTTGATTCTTTGCTTTCCCACTACTTTTCAGCGATGCCAGCTTTGTTTGGAGGCAATAAGTCCTGAATGTCTTAGCCTCCTGATTTTCTTTTAATGAGCAAAGGATGTGTATTAAAAAAAAAAAAGAAAGAAAGAGAGAGAGAGAATGAAAATGTACTTGTTAATTGATCAAAATATTTTTCTGCCATATTTGCTACTAACAAGAGGCAGGAGAGTCCAAGGCGGGTGCCGCTCTTGCTAAATGCATGACGAGTCCGTTTTGAACAGCTGTAGTGATGGGGGAATGTTCAGTTGGGATGTCCGGGGCACTTAGAACTGCCATCCAAGCTCATCCGAGTGGCAAGTATGCTGGAGAGTCCTGGAGTGAGCTGAGACTAAAGGAATTCTCTGACAGTGGGAAGGCTAGAAAATCTGAAGTTTAATGTTCCAAAATACCATCATTCATGGGGCAGAAGACAGGGTGAAAGCAGTGGAGGGGCCCCAGAAATGCACAGAGGATCAAGATAGGCTCATGCCACTGAAACCGAGAAAAGAGAAACTCTCCAGGGGGAAGGCCTTGGTTAGAAGCAGCAGATCCTATGGTTTCTCTCCTTGGTTCACTCATTCATTCCTACGCCAAACTTTCAGAATTTCCTTCTCTGTGTCTGGCCATATTTCAGGAGACAGGGATATAAAATCAAACCTGGCCCCTGCCCTTAGAAACTCTTGATTCAGTGAGGGAAAGAGATGCAAACACAATTGCAGCTCCTTTTAAGACCTCTCACAGAGGTTTGGCTAAAATATACCCCTTAGATCTCCTTTCATAATGAGAAAGCTAAAAGGAGATAGAATTCTGTTTACCGCAAAGCTGCTCAAAGATGAAAGGGATATTTTGGAGGTACTGAGCTCCCTGTCATCAAGGCTGTTCAAAGGTTGCTTGTTGGATGACCATCTGATTGTAATACTACAAAGGGGATGTATCCCTTATGGCCTTCATTCCAACTGTGAGATTAGAAAACAATTCCATGTATCTTTTCCTGTTTTTCCGGCTAGGTTCAGGCAGTGTGGCTAGGAATTCTGCTTGATGGATGTGTTTCTAAGAGTGGAAAAGCAACAGTATTGTACCCTGTGAGGGGAGGACACTGAGGCAGCAGACAGAGTCTTGTGTTCTAGTCCCAGCTCTGTCATTGACTCACTGAGGGACACTGGACAAATCCTTTCTTCTCTGGGCCTTAATGTCCCCTTCTTTACCGGAACAGGGGTCAGACTAGGCATTCTCTGTGGTCCATCTCATTGCTTCTCACACTGATTGTAGGGAAGGACCATTTTTAAACTATTGTTTTTAAAATTAGAAGGACCATTTTTAAACTATTATTTTTAAAATTAGATTTACTGGGGTGACACTGGCTAGTAAAATTATATAGGTTTCAAGTGTACAATTCTATAATACATCACCTATATATTGCATTGTGTGTTCACCATATATTGGACCCTATTTTCCCTCTTCTACCACCCTCCTCCCCCCCTTACCCTCTGGTACCCACTAAACTGTTGTCTATGTCTGAGTTTTGCTTGTTTCTTTGTTTGTCTTGTTCTTTTGTTGCTTTCAGTTTTATATCCCACATATGAGTGAAATCATATGGTTCTTGACTTTTTCTGTCTGACTTATTTCACTTAGCATGATAATCTCAAGATCCATCCACATTGTCACAAATGGCATTATTTCATCTTTTCTCATGGCAGAATAGTATTCCATTGTGTGTGTGTGCGTGTGTGTGTGTGTGTGTGTGTGTGTGTGTATCCCACAACTTCTTTATCCAATTATCTATTGAAGGACACTTTGGTTGTTTACATGTCTTGACCACTGTGAATAATGCTGCAGTGAACATAGAGGTACATATATCCTTATAGGTAAATATTTTTTGGGTAGATACCTAGAAGAGGGATTGCTGGGTCATATGGTAAGTCTATTCTATAATTTTTTGAGGAATCTCCATACTGTTTTCCATAGTGGCTGTGCCAATTTCCATTCCCACCAGCAATGTATGAGGGTTCTTTTTTCTCCACAACCTCTCCAACACTTGTTATTACTTCTCTTGTTGATAATAGCCATTCTAACAGGTGTGAGGTGGTATCTCATTGTGGTTTTGATTTACTTTCCCTAATAGCTAGTGAAGCTGAGCATTTTTTCATATATCTGTTGGCCATTTGTCTTCTTGGGAGAAGTGTTCATGTCCTCTGCCCATTTTTAAATTGGACTGTTTGTTTTTTTGTTGTTGAGTTGTATAAGTTCTTTATATATTTTGGATATTAGCCCCTTTTTGGAGGTGTTGTTTGAAAATATCTTCTCTCATTCGGTTGGTTGCCTCTTTGCTTTGTTGACGGTTTCTTTTGCTGTGCAGAAGCTTTTGTTTCATGCAGTCTGTTCATTTATTTTTGCTTTTACTTCCCTTGCCTTTGAGGTCAAATTCATAAAGTCTTTCCTAAACCCAAGGGCATAAATTTAGTACCTATGCTTTCTTTTATGCAATTTATTGTTTCAGGTCTTATATTTAGGCCTTTGATCCATTTTCAATTAATTTTGGTATATGGTGACAGATAGCAGTCTAGTTTTATTCTTTTCTTGTGGCTATCCAAGTTTCCTAGCACCATTTATTGAAGAGGTTTTCTTTTCTCTATTGTATGTTTTTGCCCCTTTGTTGAAAATTATCTGCCCATATATATGTGGGTTTATTTCTGGGTTCTCAATTCTGTTCCATTGGTTTGTGTGCCTGTTTTTCTGCCAATACCATGATGTTTTGATTATTTTCACCTTATAGTATAATTTGAAGTCAGGAAGTATGATACCTCCAGCCTTTTTCTTTTATTCTTAGGATTGCTTAGGCTATTTGGGGTCTTTTGTGATTCCATACAAATCTGATGATTTTTCATTCTATTTCTTTAAAAAATGCCTTCGGGATTTTGATGGGGATTGCGTTAAATCTGTGTATTGCTTTGGGTAATATAGCCATTTTAACCATGTTGATTCTGCCAATCCATGTACATGGACTATCTTCCCATTTCTTTGTGTCTTCTTCAATTTATTTTAATATTGTCTGATAGTTTTCAGTGTCCTTCACATCCTTTGTTAAGTTTATTCTTGTGTTGTCCTTACCAGGTATTTTATTCTTTTTGTTGCAATTGCAAAACGAATCATTTTTTTCAGTTCTTTTTCTGAAATTCTATTTCATTGTTAGTTTATAGGGATGCAATGGATTTTTGTACATTGATTTTGTATCCTGCAACTTTACTGTATTTGTTTATTGTTTCTAATAGTTTTTTTGGTGGAATCTTTAGGATTTTCTATATAAAGAATCATGTCGTTTGCAAAAAGTGACAATTCGAATTCCTCATTCCCAATTTGGATACCTTTCATTTCCTTCTCTTGACTGATTGCTCTGGCTAGGACTTCCAACACTAGTTGAATAACAGTGGTGAGAGGGGCATCCTTGTCTTGTTCCTCATCATGGAGGGAAAACTTTCAGTTTTTCATCATTAAGAATGATATTAACTGAGGGTTTGTCATATATGGCCTTTATTTTGTTGAGGTACTTTCCTTATATACTCATTTTATTAAGTGCTTTAATCATAAATGGATGTTGTATCTTGTCAATCCTTTTCTGCATATGTTGATATGATCATATGATTTTATCCTTTAGTTTGTTGATGTGGTGCATCATTTTGTGTATGTTGAACTATTGATTTGCACATGTTGAATCATCCTTATGTTCCTGGAATGAATCCCACTGAGTTGTGATGTATAATCTTTTAAATGTATTATTGTATTCGATTTGCTAGTATTTTTGCATCTGTATTCATCAGATATTGTTCTGTAGTTTTCTTTTGTGTGTGTTGTCTTTACAAGTGTTTGGTAGCTGTGTAATGTTGGCCTCATAAAATGAGTTAGGAAGTATTGCCTCTTCTTCGTTTTTTTTGCAAGAGTTTGAGAAGGACAGGTATTAAATCATCTTTGAATCTTTGGTAGAATTCACTAGTGAAGCCATCTGGTCTGGGAATTTTGTTTTTGGAGAAGATTTGGATGATAGTTTCAGTTTCCTTACTGTTGATCAGTCTATTTAAATTTTTTTAATTCTTTGTGATTCAGTCTAGAAAAGTTATATAGTTCTAAGAGCTTGTTCATTTCTTCTAGGTTATTGACTTTTGTGGCATATAGTCTTTCATAGTATTCTTCTATGATTTTTTCTATTTCTGTGGTATCTGTCACAATTTCTCCTCTTCCATTTCTGATTTTGCTTATTTGTGCCTTTTCTCTTTTTTTCTTAGTGAGTCTAGCCAGGGGTTTGTCAACTTTATTAATCTTTACAAAGAAGCAACTCTTTGTTTCATTAAATTTTTTTATATATAAATTTTATTGGGAAATATTGGGGGACAGTGAGTTTCTCCAGGGCCCATCAGCTCCAAGTAGTTGTCCTTCAATCTAGTTGTGGAGGGCGCAGCTCAGCTCCTAGTCCAGTCACTGTTTTCAATCTTTTAGTTGCAGGGGGCACAGCCCATCATCCCTTGTGGTAGTTGAATCGACATCCTTGTTGTTGAGAGCTCATGCTCTAACCAACTGAGCCATCCGGCAGCCCCTCCGGAAGCTCAGCGGCAGCTCGTTGTCTTCAATCTAGTTGTGGAGGGCACAGCTCATTGGCCCATGTGGGAATTGAACCAGCAACCCTGTTGTTCAGAGCTCGCAAGCTTGCACTCTAACCAACTGAGCCATCCAGCCGCCCCATTGCATTAATTTTTTTCTATTGTGTTTTTGTTCTCTATTTTATTTAATCCTAATCTAGTTTTTATTATTTCCTTCCTTTGTCTGACTTTGGGCTTCATTTTGTCTCCTTTTTCTAGTTATTTAAGATGTAATGTTAGGTTTTTATTTGGGATTTTTCTAATTTTTTGAGATAGGCCTGTAATGATATAAATTTCCTTCTTATTACCACTTTTGGAGCATCCAAAATTTTTTGATATGTTGTATTTTCATTCTCATTTGTTTCTATTTATCTTTTGATCTGTCCTTTATTTCTTCTTTGATCTAGTCATTCTTTAGTAGCATATTGTTTAATCTCTACATATTTGTGGTTTTTCCTGATTTCCTTTTGCCATTGATCTCAATTTTAAAGCATTCAGAGAATATGCTTGGTATGATTTCAGTCTTCTTAAATTTGTTGAGACTAGTTTTCTGTCCAAACATACAGTCTATCCTTGAGAATGTTCCATGTATATGAGCGAAGAATGTGTAATCTGATGTTCTGGGAGGAAAAGCTCTATAAATGTCAATTATGTCCATTTGTTCTAATGTGTCATTTAAGGCTGCTATTTCCTTATTGATTTTCTGTTTGGATGATCTATCCATAGCTATCAATGGGGTATTTAGGTCCCCTACTATAATTATGTTTTTGCAAGTTTCTCCCTTTAGTTCTGTTAGTAGGACTTTATATATTTTAGTGCTCCCTGATGGGGAGCATATATATTGATAAGTGTTACGTCTTCTTAATGTATTGTCCCCTTTATCATCATGAAATGTCCATCTTTGTCTCTTGTTACCTTTTTTATCTTGAAGTCTACTTCATCAGATATAAGCAAGCTATACCCGTTTTTCTCTGCCATTTGTTTTGAGTGTCATTTTCTACTCTTTCACTTTGAGTCTATATTTGTCCTTGAGACTGAGATGTGTCTCTTGAAGGCAGCATATGGTTGGGTTTTGTTTTTTGATTCAAAATGCTACTCTGTGTCTTTTTATTGTTGAGTTCAGACCATTTACATTTAGGGTGATTATTGATATGAGGATTTCCTATAGCTATTTTATCTTTCATTTTCTGGTAGCTCAGGGCCTCCATTGTTTCTTTGACTTTGGGTTTCTGTTTATTTCAGTTTGGTAATGTTCTATGATTTTTTCCCTCTGTTTCCTCTTTTTTTATGTTATGTGTCTCAGTTTTAGGTCTTTTTTTCTTTCTTTCTTTTTTTCTTTTTGAGTGGTTACCATTAATTAAGTTTATGTAAAAGAAAGTTTCATATATACAGTAGTCCTTTTTCACTGCATGCATCTTATCTCCATTCCCCTTTGCAAATTCAGTTCTTTACACCCTCCCTTTTATGTTTTTGTTGTCACAAATTATCCCTATATATGCTGTGAGTTCATTTCTAGTTGCAATAACAATTATCTTCTTCATCCCTTTTTCTTTTCTTTCTTTTTTCCTTCCCTTCCGTCCTTCCTTCCTTCCTTCCTTCCTTCCTTCCTTCCTTCCTTCCTTCCTTTTTCCTCCTTTAACCTTCATGTGTGTTTACATATATCATGCCCTACTCTGAATAGGGGTTGCCATTTCCTACTTCTGTCTGTCTGTTAGTCATCTTACTCATAGTTTTGTATACTTTTGTTTTTTTGTTTCAGGGAGAATAACCCCCTTCAGTATTTTCTGTAACGCAGGCCTTTTGGTGGAAAATTCCCTCAGCTTCTGTATGTCTGGAAAGTTCTTTATTACTCCTTCATATTTAAAGGACAACTTTTCTGGATAAATTATTCTTGGCTGGTAATTTCTCTCTTTTAATAGTTTTAATATTTGATTCCATTCTCTCCTAGCTTATAGAGTTTCTGCTGAAAAATCTGATAATAATCTAATGGGCTTTTCTTTATAATAGGATTTTTTTTTTTTTTTTTTTTTTTTTTTACCATCTTTTTTCCCTGGCTGCCTTGAGAATTCTTTCTTTGTCATTACTTTTTGACAGTTTTTATATAATATGCCTTGAAGAAGGTCTTTTTGGATTGAGATAGTTAAGTGTTCTGTTTGCCTCTTGGATTTGAGGGTTCAGTTCTTTCCATAGGTTTGGGAAGTTCTGGTGGACTATTTGTTTGAACAAGCTCTCTGTTTTCTTAACCCTCTCTTCTCTTCCTGGTATGCCCATTATTCTTATATTGCTCATTCTGATGGAGTCAGATACTTTTTGTAAAGTTCTTTCATTTCTTTTAGCTCTCAAGTCTCTCTCTTCTAGCTGCATCATTTCCAGATTTCTATCTTTCATATCACTAATTCTTTCCTCCATCTGGTCAGCTGTGTTTCCTAAGCTGGCTATTTCATTCTTCATCTCTTTATTGAATTCTTCAGCTCCAGAATTTCTATTTGGTTCTTTTTTTAAAATTTCAATCTCTTTGGTAAAGTATTGATTTTGTTTGTTGGTTTTATTTTTGAGTTCATTAACTGCCTATATGAGTTTTCTTACATCTCATTGAGGTTTTCAGAACGGCAATCTTGAATTCTCTGTCATTTAAGTCACATATTTTCATACCTTTAAGTTTATTTTTTGCAGATTTTTAATTTTCTTTCTGAGCTGCCTTATTACGTTGGTTGTTCATGTTATTTAATAGAGTAGTTCTCTGCTTACGCATCTGTGGGAGTGAATTCTGCAGCAGGTTGATAAGAAGAGGTCTTTCATTTGTTTTCCAGTAAGTGGTACTGGAGCATTTTATTTTCTCATGTACTGCTTCCACTGGCTTTTCAGATCTCTGCTGGGTGGTGGGAGATCCCTTGTATTTCCTGGGGAAGTGGGTGTCTCCTCTGTGACCAGGTCACCTCTCAGGTCACCACCGTCACATTCCACCACCTCTGGAAGAATGTGGTGAGCAATGGGGTTCTGAGCCCCTGAAATCCCAGTGCTGACCCTGCAGCTGTGAAGGGTGGGGGCAGGGTGGACTGGGAAAAGCTACTGGTGTATTTGTGGCTTTATTCTCCTCCCAGTAATGGTCACTGCCAGACCTCAGCTGCCTCGCCTCTATATCCTCACCCTTGTCACTGGGCTCAGCCACAGTGTGAGTCTGCTGCTCAGGATCTGCCTTTCCACTTCTCAGAACTGTATGTATTCTGCTTTGTAACCTGACCCTTACTGCAGTTTCTTCTGGGGCCCACTGCTAGCTCTGGGAGGACAGGGAGGTGAGCTCTGGGAGGGTGCGGGGAGGTGGCCAGGCTCTGTGGCTTTGTTTTCTACCTGGCAACGGCAGCTGCTAGAACACAGCTATAGCACTTCTGTATTCAGGATCATTAAAAAAAAAAAAAAAAAAGTAGCTTTATTGAACTATAGTTCACATACCACACATGTCACTCATTTAAAGTGTACAATGGTTTTAGTATATTAATGGAATTATGCAGCCATCACCATAATCAATTTTAGAGCATTTTTATCATCCCTCAACGAAACCCCATACCCTTCAGCCATCGCTCTTAATCCTCCCATTCTCCTTGGCCCTAGTCAACCACCAATCTTTCTGTCTCTATAGATTTGCTTGTTCTGGGCCTTTCATATAAATGGAATCATATAATATGTGGGGGTTTTTTTTGTGTGTCTGGCTTCTTTCATTTAGCACATTTCCAAGGTTTATCCACGTTGTAGCATGTGTCAGTACTTTCTTTTTATTGCCAGATGCTGAGTAATATTCCGTTGTGCAGATGTACTACATGTTACTTATCCATTCATCGGCTGATAGACATTTGGGTTGTTTCCACTTTTGGCTATTGTGAGTGATGCTTCTATGAGCACTGATGTACAAGTTTTCATGTGGAGGCATGTTTTCAATTTTCTTGGGTACATCCCTGGGATTGGAATTGCTGGATGATTACGTCTCTGATGTTATATCACACCATCTCTTCACACTCCCTATGCTCTAGTCTGTCACAGTGGGGCTCTATTCCTTCCCCCCCCACCACAGCCCATACTTTCAGGCTCTCATGCTTTTGCCCCCACTGCTGTTTTCCCTGAGAAGTTCTTCCTTCCTATCATTTTGGGTCCAAATTCTATGTGTTACTAAAGGCCCAACTCAGCTCACTTTCTCCATAAAAGCTTCCTCCAGTGCTGCCTCTTGGGAGAGTCATGCAACCCCATGTGTCTGTTTTCTAACACCAGACCTTTTGGCTTTGGATTGCAGTTATTCCGTGTGCAGGTCTTATTACCATCTCAGAGTATACTCCTCCTTGCTTCATCTAGACTCTGATTTTTGGATTTACTTTAATATTCCAACTGCTTTGTACACAGCAGGCCATGAATAAATGTTTGAATAGCGAGTGTTTGACGTATTCAGTTATGTAATGATTTAAAGGCGATACCTTTACACCCTATATGGCTATCAGGATTGCAAAAGCCCTTCCTGTCTTCTCAGAATGAAGACACACTCTCCAGGCAGTGCTTGGGGAATAAGGCTGAGCTGCCTTCTGCCCCTCTGGCCCATTCCCCTTGTCTCCAGTCTGACATGGGCATGTCAGCCTCTTCCTCACATTTCCAGCTAAAATCAAATGAATTACTCTGAAAAACAAGGTTATGCATTTTGGATCCTGACTTCTTTGAGCATTGCTCATGACTTTGAAATTTATAAACAGACAGTTATCTTCCCAGATGACCTACCAAATCATATTCCCCTGAAAAGCAGAGCTCAATTAGATGTTTAAGGCATCAGATAGTGGAATGGACTAGATGACTTCCTGCCCTACGCAAGGTAGGGCGCGGCCCTGACCAACGGTCATCTGGTCTCAGCATGAGCATCTCCAATAACAAGCAGAAACCTTCCTCCCAAAGCTGCCCGAAGGGTGGGAAAGTTCTTTACATTGAAGTAAAATCTGTCATCTTGCAGATCTCAACCACTGTGTCTGGCTCAGCCACCGGGGCCCTTCAGACCACCTCCACTCCTTCTGTTCCTGCAAGTTTTGAAAACAGGATCGTGGCTTCTGTGTTTGTTCTTACCCAGACAGAATAGCTTCAGTAAGTTCTCAATACTTAAGAAACATTAAAACGAGTAAATAATCAATTAATAATACATAATTTTAAATAAGAAAAATACCAGTAATATTATAATAAAAAGTGACAATTTTTGTCATTTTACAATTAAAATCAGTCTTTGATATCCAATTATTGAGCATTTAGTATATGCTGGACATTGTGCCAAGCATTTAATATGGATTGATTCTTTTCACTCTCACAACAACTGTACGAGGTAAGGATGATTATAATTCCCATCTGACAGATATGGAAACTGAGACTTTGAAAGAATAAGAGGCTTGACAAAAGACACATAGCTACTGGTGAGGGTGGGTTTTAAACCTAACATGTCTTCTTGAGTTCAAGGTCTAATTTCTAAGTGCACAGCCTTAACATTGGACCCTACCAGGCATCATTAGAGATGGTTTCAGGCCTTGTTCTCCCGGGGTTCAGTGTAAGGGACACTGGTCCAAGAATCAGGATACATGAGTTCCATTGTGGACACTCCTAACTTGTGGTGTGACTGCGTAAGTTCCCTTCCTTGCCTAAAAACAAAGCAGTTAAACCAGCTGGTCTGTAAAGTTGCTGTTGGCTTATGATTTGAATGTTCCAACCTTCCCTAAATGCACTAAAGTCTTTCACACCTCTGGGCCTTTGAGTCTCCAGTCCCACTGCCTGGAAGTTTCTTCCATCTTTTACTGCTTGACAAATAATTACTCATCTTTTGAGACCTGGTTTGAATGCTGCTTCCTCTGTGTAACCTTCTCAAGAGCCCCAGAGAAGGTCAGCCTCACTCCTCCCTGTTCCCTAAATGCTTGCATAAATCTCCTCTAGAACCTGTGGTTGTCTCCCCAGATGGATGGAACTTCTCAAGGACAGACACTTGTTTGTTCACGACGACCTCAACACTTAGCACAGTGGGTGCTTGTCTTTTGAAGGACTCCAGGATGTCCCAAGTGGTTCTGGTGTCATTTCTCCGTCACATCTGCTAGATGGCGCTGCAGCCCACAGGAATGTTGCTCCCTGGTCCCTTGAAAAAGCACAGGTCCAATAGTGGGGGTGGTAGCCTCAGGCCAAGCTGGGAGATCACTTGGCCAGACGTGCAGGAAAAGTACAAGTTTCCATTTCCTCCTCATCTGCTCAGTTTGGAATGCTGCTAGGATTGAGTCCTTTATATTTCCCATTTCTTGAAGTTTAGGAAGGCAGAGGCCTCTCTGTTCTTCCCTCCTCTGCTGCCTCATAGCAGGGGAATTTAGATCATTCCTTTCCCCTGCCTTTAGACTGTTCCAGGCTTATTGTCCAATGTACGTACAATGCTGATTTTTGCCATGGGTCGTCTTTACCTACTCCTCTGAACAAAAGAGAGGAAAGATACAGTTTAGCACCTCATGGTAATACTTAGGACCCAAATGAACTTCCATTTTTGATCCTTTTACTGCTATTTGAATCCATTTTAATTTTCCTATTTTCCTGTATCTTCTTTTCACTCTTTTTAATGTCTCAGCACACCCTGTACTTCTTCTGCCTTCCAGGAGAGAGGAGGCAGCATGGTGGGCACTGGAACCAGATTGGCTGAGTTTGAATCTTGCCTTTGCTACTTATTGTTGTATGACCTTGAGTTGCTTGACCTCTTGGTGATTCCATTTTCTCATCTGTAAAATGGGACTAAGAATAGTACCTACCCCAGAGGGTTGTTGTGAGGATTAAATGAATTCTTAGTCTTTACTTTAAAAGGGGCTGATAAACACTAAGAGCTAGTGAGTGCTTATGATAGAACTTACAACAGGAATTCATTCATGATGTGTTGAATGTACCTCTTATGATACGTTGCGAGTCCCAAGAAGACAGTGGTTGGGATTGTCTTGTTCACTGTTTCATCCTTATCCCCCAGAAGAGTGCCTGGCATATGAGAGAGGCTGAATTAAAAATTTTGGATGAATCAGTCTGTTTTGTTTCTCCTACATGACAAAAATGAACTAAAATTATGATTTATAATTGTTTACCCATTTAAATTGGTTAGGACTTAAAATTAATAATACTTAGTTTTGGCGAGGGCATAAAATGGATGCTTTCATTTATTGCTGGTGGAGTATAAAATGGTAGAACCTTTATGGAAGGCAATTTGAAAATATGTAGGAAGAACCCGAAAAAAATTGAATTGGTAATTCCACTGTTATTTATTTTAGAATCTGAGTGTTTAATATGTACAGCTTTAAGTACAAGGCTGTTCACAACATCAGTATTTATCCTATAAAAAAAATCATCACTAGTAATTGAACAGAAATACTGAAATGGTTAAATAAATGATCACATGCGCATGTAATGGAATACTATGCAACTATTAAGTGATCTCTTCTTTGGGATAGTTAATGATGTGGGAAAATATTCCTGACATAAGCTTAAGTGATAAAAAATAATCTACAAAACTGGGTATACAGAATGGGTACGTTTTTTAACCCTTCTAGTCCCCATTTCCTTATCTGTAAGATTAAAATGATAACAGAGCCTATCTCTTGGGATTGTTACAAGGTCTGAAAAAATATTTTATTAGTTCTGAGCATGGGAGTAAGGGCTCCGGAGCTGTTATCTACTGTTACATAACATCAGAAGAACACGACTGGAAGGAAATACAGCAGTGTTAATAGTGGTTAATCTCAAAAGGTTTTAATTTTCTTCTTTAAAAAATAAAATGCATGTAAAGCCGCTAATAAAGTGCTGGACCATAGTAGGTGCTTAATAGAAGGTAGCTAGCATTATTCTATTCTTCTCTATTTTCTCTCTATTAAAAAGATTTAATAATGAACGTGTATTACTTTAAAGCTATTTAATACAGCCACAATGCCAGTTCTTTATGTTTGCTAATTAATTAACAAACTGACCTAACAAGCACGCTATGGCAGGCTTTCTGACCCCCATGTAGGCTATAATGCAAGGGGACTGACTGCGGATCTTTTCCCTTCAGCTGGGAGCCCAGTATAACCAACTCAATTCTGTTTGCATCATCTTCTTTTTTAAAACTCTTTCAGCTATGCTTTCCCTGTGGCCATCATTTTTTTTTTTTTTGATAACATATTCTTTCTATGACTCAGGGGTTTTCTTTTTTCGCCATTCCTTCCTCAGACTTTCCTTTTTCACAACAAATTCCATGACAATCTTAATTGCCTCCCCCTGATTTTATTCCACACCACTCTCCTTTCCCATCCAAAACAAATAACAATTCATCTCGCCCCTGCAAATGAAGTCAAGATTGTTGATAATAATCATTTCTACCTCTTTTAAGTCCAAATAAAAATATATGAGTAAGTTGGGATTACAAACCAAAGAGGAAAGGATGACTAATTCGATGAAAGATATTGGGAAATTTGACCAACTATTTTGGAAAAAAATAAGTGAGATGCCTATGGCATACCACACAACAAAATAAATTCCAGATGGATTAGAGAATCACAGCTAGGAAAACCTAATGAAGATATTGGTGAATATCTCATCTTACAGTGGGAAAAACTTTTCTAAAGACTTATAATATACAAAGGTATATGTGTCTAAATAAACATAAAATTTCCTCTGACTCAACAAAGTCCAAATGAATTGGAACGCAGAGACATATTTGTAAGATTTATGACAAAGTTAGATATCCTTGAGACAGAAATGTCTTTACAAATCAATGGGAAAATTTGAAAAAGTCAAGAGAAAAATGGGCAAAGATAAAATTAATAGGTAAGTGACAGACCAGGAGAAAAATGTTGTAGTATATAAAACAGAAAGTATTAATAAAGTAATAATTGTATAAATAGCTCCTCCAAACCAATATGAAAAAAGACAACTCTAAAGAGAAACCAGCAAAGACTCTTAATGGGCAAATCACTGAGGAAGAAATAAAACTATCAACAAAGATATAAAAAGATGCTCAACGTCACCAATAACCAGGTAAAATGCTTTTTTTTTTTTAAAAAAAAAGTCCCCCTCCCACCTAACAAATTGGCAAAAATTAAAAACTTTAAAAACTGAAAATAAAGTGGATATGAAGGAAGCAGATACTCTCACTAGTGAGAATACATAAGTTGGTAAGTTCTTCAGGAGGGCGATTTGACAGTAAATTTTAAAAAGATTCATCCCCTTTGATTCAGCAATTCTACTTCAAGGGATATATTCTTAGAAATACTACACATATGCTCAGAGATATATAAAAAAAGGTGTTCACATATGAAGAAAGATATTCACATATCCTAGAAAATGCTAACAGAATTGCACACAAATATATGTATAAGGATTGTCACTGTCGTTTTGGAAGGACTTGGATATATCTGATGTCAAAGAAGAGCAGATTATGTAAACAAATTATATGCATCCACTTAATGGAGTACTACTCAGTCTTTAAAATGCGTGAGGTAGATCTATATACAAATACGGAAAGATGTTTATAATAAAAAATGAATAATGTCCATAGTCATTACTTTAAAGAGCAGGTTGCAGGACTTTAGGTAAAGTCTGATCCCATTTATAGAAACGAAACCATGACTCCTGCAGTCAAACTGTATTCCTCTGCCTGGGTGGGTGGGGGCCTTGCTGAGGGAAGCTGAGCTGTGACTTCTGGCAAAGCTGGGAGGCACTCTCAGTTCCCAGCATCCTCTGCTTTTAACCAATCACGGTCAGGGAAGGGCTCTTGACTAAGCATTCTTTCTCGCTTCAGTCTTCTGGGTGGACTTGCTCTTCCATTCTCTTGAACCACTCTCCACTCCTGCTTCTGCAGGCACTACTCCATGAGGCCCACAAAACTCTCGGAGGCTACGAGGCCAATTTCTAACCCAAGTCCCTTTTAGGAGAGTCCTGTGTTCCCCTAAAGCTGCTAGGCTCCACAGGCAACATCCAGCTCAGATGGGAAAGGTGAGGCCCAGACAGCAGGCAGGGACTTGCCCAGGTGAAACAGGGAGGCAGAGGCAGAAAGGGCTAGGACCCGGCCTCCTGCCTTCCAGTACTTGATCTGTTCATTACTCCCTGCTGCCCTCAGCAGTCCCCTCGGCATCAGTGAGGGCTGGTGAGTAATCATTTGCACCAGACCCTGGCAGATGATGAATTATGCCTCTCAAGTAGGAAGGATACTCTAGTGCTGCTCTGGGCGAGGGTGTCAGAGCCAGAGCTATTTGTTTGAGACACAAACAAGGAGACTGGAGACACAGTGACAATGTGGGGATGAGGTCCCAGGGGATGCCTTATTTGTCCATCGTCATATTTGCGGGCTGTAAGTCTGGGTCCATAACGGTGCTTTTTAATTTCAGAGGCAAAAAGAAACCAAAACAAGATCAAAGCCATCACTACCACCACCACCAAAAACCTCAGTGTGTTTGTTAGCTGAGATTTTGATTTCCGTAACTGTCGATTCTAATAACTAATTGACAGATCTGGTTAAAGAGGAGTCAAAGGCATGATTTGTAATATTTGGTTCCACAGTAGAGAAGGAGAACAAGTATAAAGCCCAATGAAGTGGGTCTGCAACAGTTGTATGATAAGACTTTGCTGATAGTTTGTAGGGTTCACCTGTCACCCAGTGTTCCAAAACCCCTTTGATCTCTTCTGTAGTGTTTGCAAAAAATCTTTCATAATAAAAGGTCATAAGAAAAAGTATAGAGATAGAAAACACGGTGGTTGAAAAGTGGAGAAAATTCTCCCAGACTGAACATGATCCAGAGGCTCCTCCATCAACAAAACTATTCAAAATCTATCTGTTGCTAAGTCTAAAGTGACCGTCTACCAGTTATTAATGTGTATACACTGATGTAAAATTATAGCATATGAGAACTAAAGATGTATATGGAATTTTTTGACTTATCCCATACATATATTCAAGGTGAAATATTATTTTCTTACTACTTTCAATTTTTAAAATCATCTTGATTTTATTTCCCTCATAACGCTATGTAAACAGTCAGGTCCTGATGCTAAACCCTCAGGTGGTGGGCAGAATGGGTGTGGATTTGATCGGATACATCCTTTTTTCCCACATTTGAAGAGTGCCGTATTTTTCCTGCCTAAAACTATGGAGGTTTATGAAATCCTTTGGTTCTAGGACATGTCACTCTGAGTTTTCCTCCTGGTCACATCAGGGTCCCTATAACATATCACCTGCAGATTCTGCTTTTTATACATTTGTGCAATAGCTGGAATAATTCTCAGAAAGCAAGGAGTGGGGAGAATGGAGGATGTCTCCTGGGGGAAGGAAATATTAGAATATTAAAATCTATGGGTTGAGGGCCATATAGTTTGAAAAAGCATATTCAATATTATCATATAATTTTATGTCTGGAAAATATAAAATAGCTAACATATTCTGTTTTTTTTTTTTTTAAAGATTTTATTGGGGAAAGGGAACAGGACTTTATTGGGGAACAGTGTGTACTTCCAGGACTTTTCCAAGTCAAGTTGTTGTCCTTTCAATCTTAGTTGTGGAGGGCGCAGCTCAGCTCCAGGTCCAGTTGCCAGTTAGTTGCAGGGGGCAGAGCCCACCATCCCTTGCGGGAGTCAAACTGGCAACCTTGTGGTTGAGAGCCCACTGGCCCATGTGGGAATCAAACTGGCAGCCTTCCGTATTAGGAGCACAGAGCTCCAACCGCCTGAGCCACCGGGCCTGCCCAGCTAACATATTCTTAGTGAAAACTACAAGAAGTAAAGCTCAATGAAATCTTTATGGTTGATAGGGTCACACAAAAGATATAATAAGAAATCTTTCTAGATTAGCCCTAGAGATAGCTGGGATGATGGTCACAAAAAATCTGAATCTTTCAAAAACAATATAGAACAAGATGAAAAATGAATAAAGCAACACAAAATCCATGCCTTCAGTACAGCCAGAAGGAAGACAATAACATGTTTTTTCTCTTCTGTAGAAATGTAAGTTTTCTACCTATGTATTAATTTGAACTGTGGATGTACATTGTAGTTATATCTGCTAGGTCTCTTGTTATGTTTTGTTTCATTTACTCTTAGGTCTATCAATTTCTGAAAATGACATATTAAAATCTCCTATAAGAGTTCTATTTTTAAAATCAAATTCTCCCTGTGTTTCTATGAGTTTTTGCCTTATTTAGGCACAACATTTTGGGGCCAGAAAGTTTCATTACTTCTCATCTTGTTTAATGTTTTGACTTTGAATGTATTTTGTGTGGTATAACATTGCAACTTTCGCTTTTGTTTTGTTTGAATTTGCCTGGTATCCCTTTATTTTAACTCTTTCCCGATGTCTTTGTTTTAAGCGTGTTTCTTGTTTTTCAATCTAGTAGATTATACTTTAATAGAGGAATTCAGCCCATCCACATTTAGGGTAATAAGAAGTACCCTTCCATGTAATTTTATGTTTTCTGTGTGTGTTACTCTGTTACTGCTTTCTCTTTTTTTCTTTACTTAATTAATTTGCTTGCTTAAGCAAGTTATTATTCATTCCCCTTTTCCTTTTGGTAATTATGACATTTTAACTCTTCCCCGATGTCTCATATATACTATATCTGAATATGATAGTAATGATCAATTTGCTTCCAACAAATTGCTTTATTGCCTTTTCCCTTTCTTCTACTAGCACAACGAAAGGAAATATTCAAAAAGGTGTTATTCCTTTACTCTCAACTTTCTCTTTATTTGTCATTTCTAGGTTTTGCTCAAGTACTTTAAAATATTTAGTTTAGGATATTATTAGGCTTAGCTTTACCCTTCTTTGTTCTAAAACTCCTTATTTAAAACTTTCAATAAAACCCCCACTGACATTATTTATACATACATACATAAATATATGCACACGTATAAACAGGTTATAGTAAAAATATTTAACAACCTATCAGAATGGATGCCAGCCATGAACAAGCATGGTTATCGGTGTTGCTGATCAGCGTTTTACTCTATTTGATTTTTCTGCTTGAGCTGTAATTTGGGTAGCATAGTTTCTCAAGTGTGTTCCTAGGATAGGGTATATGGTGACATACCTTCAGCATCCTTGCATATCTGCAGTTATCTTTATTTAACCCATCGGTGTTATTTTTCTAGCTTGTTATATTGTCATTGAAAAGCCTGATGCTGGTCTGGTTCTTCTTCTTTTTCTCCTCCTCCTCTTCCTCCACCTCCTTCTTCTTTTTCTTCTCTAATTTTTCTTCTTCCTGTCAGTTGCAAGGGAAAAAAACCAATCATTATACATTGGAGAAATTGGAATTCAGGGTTGGTTTTTTTTAACCAAGCTATGTCAAGGTCTCTATTTCTTCTTTTAATCAATTGTGTTCGGGGGCTGGGGGTGGAGAAAATGGGGAGGCGTTGGTCAAAGGATACAAAATTTCAGCTATGCAGGATGGATAAGTTCTGGCGATCTAATATGCAGCATGGCAACTATAGTTAATAATACTGTATTGTATACTTGCAATTTGCTAAGAGAGTAGATCTAGGTGTTCCCACCACAAAAGAAATTTTAACTATGTGAGGTGATAGATATGTTATTAGTTTGATTGTGGTAATTATTTCACAAGGAATATGTATATCAAAACATCCCACTACACACTAATATACATATATATATATATATATATATATATATATATATATATATATATATACATACATATATAATTTTACTCATTAATTATACCTTAATAAAACTGGAAGAAAAGAAAATTGTGTCTAGGACTGAAAAGCTCTTTAATCTTGAAATTTATCTTCTTTAGCTGAAACATTCTTTATTATTGGTTTAATTTTTATGATGATTTCATTATTCCTTTCTCTCCTTCTGGAACTCCTATTACTTGCACGTTAGGTCTCCTGCTTCTGTCCCCCAAGTGTCTTATGTCTATTCTTTTCATGATTTTCATCTTTTTGAATTTGTTGCTCTGTTGTGAGGTATTTCTTGTACAGGATACTAAATCTGTTTTCGGAAACAACTATCTTCTCTTTCAGTTTATATATTAAAACTTTCAATGAGAAAGCTATTCTGTTTGACCCAGAAAGTCTTTATTCTCTAGTTGGATCTCCTTGAGAGTTTTTCTTCGGACTGTATAACTTTCTCATCTGATTCTGCCATCGTGCCACTCCAGTGGGGTCCCTGTGCTTTGCTTTGTCTACTTTGTTCTGGTTACTAAGCACTGGTTAAAATAGTTTTTCTTTTCTTAGTCTGCTCATGATTTCATCAGGTCAACCATTGAGTGCTGGCAAAGCCTTGGCAGTTCTGGTCCTACAGGAGTGGTGAACAAAATGGCCAGCCGCTGCTCTTCTGCTGAGAAAGCTTCTCATCAGATTTCTCCCCAGGTCCATGGAGCAGCCTCTCCACCTCAGGGACCAGGAGTAGTCATCCTGCTTCCTGTTCCCCTGCAGGTTCTTTGAGGCCAGGAGGACCCTGGTGGCCTTCCCAGGACCACACAGGCTGGGCACTTCCTGGTGCACAAGCCATCCTCTACGTGTGAGCAGGTGGCCTCAAAGCTCCCTCCAGGTTACTTCTGTGTCTGGAGCCTGAAGCAGGCTCCTAGCAGGGCAGGCAGTTGGGAAGGGATGTTGGGTAGGAAGCGGGGAATCAAAGACACATCGGAGCCTGCAAGGATGGACTGGAACCCACTTGAGGTCTCACTTCCTCCAAGACTCCACCTTTGATAATGGGGATGATGTACAGGAGAAGTTACACCTTTCCTAGTAGAGGAAAACACTGGCCTGGGAGTCAAAGTGGACGGGGGAGGACCAGCAGGAGCTGGGGGGTTGTGGGCACAGATGGCCACATACCACCCAGGTGAGCCAGCAGACAAGCAACAAGGTGCATGAGGCCTTGCAGCCTGCCCTGCCCTTCTGAGTTTAAGAAAGAATGTGGCTGCTGCTTCCTTTCCACCTCTTAAATCGCATGTGAAATGTTCCTATGGCCAAAGCTAACCAGGAACTACACAGAGTAGGGAATCCTGGGAAATGCAGTTCCAGCTCAGCTAAACTGACACTATAAAGTCCCTGCTCTCCCTTGAGACTGCAGTCCAGTCACTGGCCCAGGACCATGTGCTGGTGGCCTCAGAGCTCACCTGTAGCTCCTTACATGGCCCCTGTGTGTGCCCATGTTAACGGGAGCCTCTTCCCAACAGGTGATAGGTGCTCCTACCTTGGTCCTCCCTCCCAGGGCTTATGAAGCTCTGCTCTCTGGGGTCTTGGCCTGATTCTCAGAACCAGAACTGATTCTAGCTGGAAGTCAGGGGGAGTTTGTGGAAACTCCCTGGTGGTATCTGGGCCTCTTGAAGCAAAGCTTTCCTTCTCTGTTCCAGGTGTACGAGCAGCTTTAGGAAGCTGACACCATGTGTGAGGAGGCACACACTTATCCTCTCTACCCTGGATTTCCTCATACGCTAAGTGAGGGAAAACGACAGAACCTGCTTCATTGGACTATTTATGCAGATTAACTGGCAAGTTGTGAAGTGCCTGGTACCAACTAAGTGTTCAATAAAATGTATTATTATATGTAGACAAGTTCCCCATGACAGCCTTCCAAGCAGGCGATGGGGAACTTTCTCCAATCCCAGGTTCTTCTTCATCTCAGCTACCTCTGCAGACTCACAGCTGGCTGTTGGTCACCTGTCCCCAGCACTTGTGTCCTTTGGCCTTGCACGTGCATAAGTTGCTGGCTTGTCAGGCTTCTCATGAAGCTGGGCTCTCACTGAGGATTTTCAGGAACTGGGTTTACTTCATCTCTCCCAGCACGTAGCCTGGCACCGACTGGGCCTTCAGAAGGAACTTGTGGAAACAAATGCTTTTACTTTCCAGAATTTCTGATTTGCTGGGACTTGGAGATTGTCTAACCCAATTGCCTACCCAATTTCAAGAATTCTTTAGGTCATTCAGCAGATATTCTTTTAGTCTCTGCGCACATACCTCCAGTGGTGGGAGACTCACTATTGCTCGGAGCAGTCCATTCAATTTTTAAAAACAACTCTATTTTTAGGATTAGTCATTTTAGTTGACAGGATTAATTTTTTTCACCATTTGCACCAAGTTTCAGTTGGATACTGGAGAAACATGCCGCGAGAAAGCTGGTAAATACTAATTGTTCTGGGTCTATGGCTGAGGTTACGAAACTGTAAAAAGGGCAAGAGAATACACAGCATAACTTTTATAAGCTTTGGTCAACTAGTCAGAAATAGGCTCTTAGAAATGTCTATACATTTCTGCCTTCAGTGTTTACTGGGAAAGTCTTTATATTGGTTGTTATTTACAAATCCAGACAGGAGTTTACAGAGGGCTTAAAGATAGACGTTTATAGAGGGTTTGAAGACAGAAGTTTATAGGAAGCTTGATGGATTTGTTTGCATGTGAATCTTCTGAAAGTTCTTTTACTGCTCCACAATTTTGGGGAGTAGAGTTGTCTAAGTTCTGCAGGTATATTTGAAAGACCCAGTAAGATTGGACCTTTACCTCGTAGGATAGTTTTGCTGCCTTCTGGAAGGGATGCTGAAATCAGGATAGATGCTTCCCAGCCACCCAGAATGCTCTCTGGAGTTTAGCCATCAGCCCCCTTGAGTTCATTTGGAATTCGCTCAGATGATCGGTCCTAAGTGCCTCTATGCAAGAACTGCCCTGAAGGCACCCGCAACTGGAGGGGGGGGGGGGGCTAAGACAGGTAGGTACTGACTTTAGTCCCATCCAGAAAGTTCCTAGAGCCTCTCTGTAGCCAAGCCGTCTGTAGTGGGTTGAGGCTTCCCAGAAAACTTCAGAGAACCCCTCTCCTAAACCCTGCACCTAAAGCAAGCAGGTGAGATTGGGGAGCAGTGTGATATAACTGACAGCACCAGAAAGGGAAGTGGGCTGCCTTGGGGAGATGTCTATTTGCTGCTAACTCAATTTTTCTACTGAAAAGGGAAGAATCTAAGATGCCCCCAACTCTATTATGCTGACAAATTAAAACGAAAGAAGCAGTCACAATCCTCCCCCACTGCGTACAGCTTCATGGTTTCCATCCTGTGTCATGCGAATCTAACCTTCCCAGTACCCTGAGAAGTAGACAGGATGATTATGATTTCCATTCTACAGATGAAGAAACTGAGGCTCAGATTAGATGACCTGCCAAGGTCACACTGTAGGGACCAGACAGATCCTAGAGTTCAGATCTTTCCCCACCACATCAATGGTTACTAGGCCTCCTGACTCTAACAATCCATAATTATATGGTCAGCCTCAGTACCACCAAACATCTATTGGGGGAGGTGAATGGTTAGATGGCAAATGGGGCTTTTACGTGGAAAATATCTTAATATAAAAGCATTTGTATAACAGGAGGCGAGGAATAAGGGGCTCAGAGTGTCTCTGGGATAACAATCTTTTGTCAGCTTATTAAATTCAGATTTATTGCTGACTCCCCGACCAAACACATAGCCCTTAGCAGTCCATAACACGGAGCAGAAATACGAGTTCTCAGTAAATCCGAGAAAAAAAATAAAGAGAAAAAACTTTAATGACCTGTCGCTTGGAATAAATCTTAGTGGTCACATAAACCAGGATGACAGGAATGTATGTTGTTCCTGAGCATCTGAATAACTAGTGTGGTCCGAGTGGAGAAAAACAGAAATTATTTCTCTTAATAAGCTGGCACTTGTTTGCAGGCGCTTGGACATACCTCAGCCCTGCCCTTGGTGGGCAGCAGCCTTCCCACACAGCTTTTGACAGAGGTGGCATTTCAGCCCTGTCCTGAGACTCTTATCGTGGCTGTTCCTGACTCTGGAGGGTTCTGAGTTAGAAGAGCACCGCTGAGAGGCTAAAGAAAATCACTGGAGAAACACTGACACAGGCAGGGAAAGCACAGCCAAAACGGGTCTCAGAGGGTCTCAGCGTGGCTGTATATGTGAACCAGTCCTGATCCCATCTCGTTCTGGGATTCTGGATTTTGCAGCATCAGAATCACTACGTTAGAGAAAGGAGAGTCCCCAGAAATCGGCTAGTTCCATTCTTCAGATGAGAAGACTGAAGTTTACAGGACGGAAGTAACTAACTCAAAGTCACAGGACAAGAGAGTGGCAGATGCAGAATGAGAGCTCAGATTTCCAGACTCCTGGGCATCATGTAGCTTCTGTTGGTGTGACAACGGGCCTTCCTTATTTGAGCCTGAATGAGTAGAAACCTGCCTGCCATAGATATCTAGTGGAGGTTGCATGTTCAGTGCTGGGAATAGCATCTCCAGACCCAAAAAATCTCATTAAGATGCTCCCTATCAAAATCATTACTAACTCCCCAGATCCCTCACTGATATAGTGTGTTACCAGTTATACCATGTTTTCACATGCTTCTTCTTATGTGATCTTTACAAGCACTTTGAAAAGGCAGACGGGATGGTTACTTTTATGTTATTGTATTGGTGAAGAAACTGAGGTTCCTAAGTTGAGGCTAACAACGCTGCACTTCCGTTATCTCCAAGGAGCAAGAATCTGAGGAATCAGTGAAATCCTGAATGGAGAGTAGTGCAGTCCCATTGAATGGCTCAAGTCAACAACATTGCTGGCTGTCATTAAGAATACAGAGCTCCCCCCAGCTCTGACCCTGTGCCCTGAGACATTGCAGGCTACTGGGGAAAGAAGATGCCACTAGAACCCCCTGACCTCTCTCGGGGCCGGGTCTGTCCTAGCCTCCCAGAGCAGATACCACCAGTTCCTGGAGGTTCCAATTAATTAAACCAAAGCCAGTTTGGTTTTTTTTCCCTAAAAGCAGTTTATCTAAATTGTAATTTTTTAAAGGGTTTCTGTATTTGATTTGGGTGCCCTATTTTGTTCTTGTCATTAAAAAAAAACACACAACCCTTTTAACTTTTAAAATCTATTCATCTGAGAGCCTTCTGGCTAAATTTTGTGCTTGTATTCATTGATCACATTTGCAGCATTTGATGAAGATGGTATTTCTTATCTATGTAGATGTCTTTTCTATTAAGAAGTATAAAACTACCCTTTCCTCTAAAGGATATGTATCTAGCAATAAATAAATGCACTAAAAACCTGAGTTCTGGCCAATTGTGATGCATAGACACACCTGATCCTGTCTTTGTAATTATAGGTGACATGTACCGATGTTGGGTATTTTTCATCTTGTGTTTCATAATCAGCTAGTAATTTACGAACGAAAATAAGGAGCCGATATCCCAGGTAACCGGAGCGAGCTGCCACAGGTGTGATTTATTATGCTCTGAGATTGGGCATGAGAGGTCATCTAAGTAACAGACCGAGAACACCACGATACCATCTGAAACAGGGCAGGTGGAGGCCTCTGAACTCTGGCGAATGCCGCATCTGTGGAAAGGCTGACAGGAGTTCTAGGGGCCTGGCATTTAAGCCCGTCTAAATCCTAAAAGGCTTTAAAAATGATGTCTTTATCAATCAATCCATTCATTCATTCATCCATTCATTCATTCCACCATTTAGTATGTATTTATAGAGCATCCACTGTGTGCCAGGCTTGATGCTGGGAACACAGTTGTGGGTATAAACACACCTACTTCCTGACCTCTGGAGCCTATTCTTTAGTGAGGAAGACATATCTTAAGTGACAGTCACACATTTGTGTCATTCTCCTTTTTTCCTATTAGAACCCTGATATTGTTTGGGGTGACTATATGCCCAACTAAACAATGACATTTGCTAGGCTTCCTTGTAGCTAGGGATAGCCAGGTGACACATTCTGCCTCCTGAAATATGAATGGAAGCCTGTTAGGTATTGCAGGAAAGTTTTGCTTTTCTGATGGAGGTGTTATTCTTTCCACCTTGTTGCCTCCTTTTTTTCCCTTTCCTCTTGGAATGGGAATGTGAGACTAGAAGTGAACAGCCATCTTGCAATTATGAGGTGGTCATGCAACTTTGTTAAATGAGAAAAAAAATACGCCCCTTATATTTGGGTAAGGGCACAGTAACTGCATTTCTCTTGTATGCAGTCCTTACTGATAAACTCACGTGTATCTTGGATGTGAGCTTACGACCAGAATTCTCTGACTGGGTGGTAAGAGCCTGGAAAGGGTGATTCCAGCAGTGGTCAACTGCCAGGACTTCAGAATTATGTCTGCAAGGGTTGGCCAGATAAGTAAGATCTAATCTCCTATATTTCAAGGGCAACCCAATGTAGACAGCAAGTCACAGTGGGTTGTAAATATTCTTCCATCTACCACCTGATTGTGCTGTAAAGTGGAGAGAACTATATCATCATGCCGACTTCACAGGGCTGTCACATATGAGGAGGAGATGGGAGAGTGTGGGTGGAAATCTGTGAAACAGAGGTGCTGTATGAAGGTCAATTACCTTTCTTTTAATACCAGGCAGTCTGAAATTAGAGGGAGCTAGGTAGGAAACACATATAATGAAAGCCTAAGGAAGAGGTGGATTTTGAATTAGCCCTGAAGAATGGTGCTGATGGTGATGGATAGAGAAGGCTGAATACAAAAGGTGAAGAGCTGGGGGGACCCAGCATAGTAAAAGCCAAGCAACAGGAAAGGCTGAGAATCAACTGAGAACCAGTGCAGAAAAGAGCCAGGCCAGGCCCCGCGTACTTTCATATGTTAAAGAATGGATTGGAAACCAGATCACTGCTCAGTGGAAATGACCAGTAACAGTGTATAAGGGGTGTGTGTGTGTGTGTGTGTGTGTGTGTGTGTTCACATTGAGGGTGATGTGATGGGGAGGGAGGCACCAGGTGGAGTTTTCTCCAACAATCAATTAAGCTGAAGAGATGTGAAGTCTAGTTTGAATTTTTTTAAAGCAGTGTTTCCAAGGCCTGGGGGCCCAGAGCTAGAACTTACTCTGCAGCACAGGCTTAGAAGCAACCCAGGCCCAGCACAGCCTCCCCCTTCTTTCCCCAAGCCGCCCACTGACTATTTGACATGCACAAACTGGGGCCTTCTTTCCACACGGCGTGGCAGGGCCATGGAGAAATCGCTCCTGGGTAATGAGACAATTAGCTCCTTGCATTCTTCCTGCAGGAACAAATCTGGGCCCCCATGGCATCTGTCCCCTCCTGTTCCTCCAGCTGGCCTCCTTGCCACATGCACAGCCTCCCGGGAAGCAGGCCCCTGCTGCCTGCCTCTCCCCTGCCCACTTCCACTTCTAGGAGGGGTTTGGAGGAGGCTGGAGGAGCTGGGAAGAAACAGGAGCCTCGCAGCGGGCCGAGTGATTGATGACAGTGCGCGTGTGCCCCTGAACTCCTCGTCAAAGTTTTCCTACAGGGTTGGCAGGCGCATCCTGAAAGCTGCTCGGTAGCTGAGGCGGCATATGGACTGTTGACAGAGCAGCTGCTGGGGAAGAAGACGCTGAAAGGAAGCCTCGAGGGATAAACAGAGAAACCCATGTCACCACGTGGCACCCAAGGCATGGTGCTCGGTGGTCCAGCTTGCTGACTCTCATCTCCTTCCTGCGAGGAAATTGGTTTTGGGCTGCTGTGCTAGATCTGCCCTTAAAATACTGATCGTCGTCGTCGTTGTCATCATCGTCATCATCGTCATCATAGCATTTGTTGAGCACTTACTATGTGCCAGTCTGTTCTGTAAACTGGTGCATCATTTCATTTAGTCCTTCACAAACAGTCCTCTGTGGAAACCTCTCCCCTCAAAAACCCCCCACAACTGTTACTGTTCCCATTTTACAGATGAAAAAACTGAGGCTAGAGAGCTTGAAGATTTCATACTAGCCACACAGCTAGTAAGTGGCCCAGGTCTAACTCCAAAGGCTGGACTCCTAAACATTATGGTGGTTTCCTGTCACAAGCATTTTGAATGTCAGATCACTGGACTAATATCGATTCTTAAGAGGCATGTGGTGTAGTTTATAGGGCAATAGGACACTCATCCTCTCATTGGACCTCCAGAGGGGTAGGGGCAGGTTAGTCACCTGTGTGCTCCCACCTCTGGCACAGAGCCATACAGTGAATCAGAGGAATCATACATGAATAAATCTATCAACTCTGGGGGAAGTTGCTTTCATGTTTCTTTTGCAGGTAGGAAAACAAGCTCCTCAGGGAGTCTCGCCCAACACCTCATAGTAAACTTGGCAGAGAGGAAACTCGAACACTGATTTTCAGGCCACCGTCCTGACCTCTGTCCTACCTGGAGTGCATCAGTTTAAGTGGGGAGAGGTTGGCTGGGTTGGAAGGGGGAAGGAGGAAGAATGAGTGAGAATATAAGGACACAAGCGTGGTTTAGTTCAGACTCAATTGCTGATATCTTAATAAATGCCTGGCCTACAGAACTTAGAGCAAAAAGATGTTAATCTTTTTTGTTGATGTCAGAGCTCTGTCTGCACCCCGATCCCTGGGAGTTATGGGTCAGTCTCTGTCCCTCATGTCTGTCAAATGCCATTTTCCCCAGGTGGATCAGTCACCCCAGTTGAGAATCTAGACCTTCCAGACATGAAGACAGAAACCAAGAGCCTATTTATCACATTGAAAGCTGGTACCTGACAGAAATTCAATCCTATCTTGAGCCAGGAAACTTGGAGAAAAATGGAGTGGACTATTTTTCTCAGAATCCAGATGGAAAAGTTTCCAATTGTTAAAACAGCACCATAAACCACGTGAATGGCACTACTAGAGAGCTCCACTTTGGGTGTGGTTAATTGGGGCCTGGCAGTCTTTCGCTTTTAGAATGTGATTCTAGAAGATTCTTCAGATGTATTGCAAGCATGAACTTACTATGCTATTTGTGACAGGGAAAAGAATATACATATATAAACGCCTCACTTCCTTTTAAGTTGAGGATGGGCCAGGAGCCTGGAGGAAGGCAAATGCTTACAGATGCTCTTTGCTGAGCAGCGTAAGAGGGCAAGGATTAGCCAAGGGAAAGCAAAGTTGCTAACGCTTTGTGGGGTTGAATTCAAGAATTTCTGAGTCCTGTGGAGTCCATGGACATGGAGACAAAAATAGAAGCCTTCCACATCTGGGTTGCAAACATTTTCAAAGGTCCACCGAGCCCACAGGCACTGCTTCTCCAGCCCTTCTCTAACCTGTGAGGCATGGGGGTAACCTGCATGAGTCCTTGCAAGTAGGAAGAGAAAAACCGGATTCCTGGGCCCTTCTTGATTTACCCCTGCCCTACTTTGCCAGCCTTCCCCAACTCCTCTCTCTCCAACCTCATCTGATACCCTTTCACCTCTGGGTATTTGCTTATGCTCTGCCTAGAGTAGACATCCCTCTTCTCTGCCCCCTGGACTTTTATTTATACTTAGAAGCCCAGCTCACACTCCTTGGACTCCCCCTGGCAGACAGCAAGCTGGTTTCTGCTGGAGGTTCCCACAGCACTTTGCATGTTCTTCTACTTCTCACATTCCATAGCTTTTTTTTTTTTTTTTCCCTCTAAGGGTCTGTTTCCCACACGAGGCAGAGAAGGGAGTTGCCAACCCTATTCTCTTCCAGAGGCCCAAGAACCCAGTAGACCAGTAGATTCTGGTACTTTATTGCTGCTCCCTTTTGAATGAATAATAATGACGCCTAACCTGTTGGCAACCTCAGGCTGGTTCTCCTTTGTGTTATTCATTTTGCAAAAACTCCCAAGGGACTTTGAGACACCAGAGGGGGAGCATCTCGGAGGTAGGACTCCTGAGATGCAGAGTCTCCCGGGATTTGCCCATCCTGACTTTCTGTTCAAGCAGAAATGTGCACCAAGATAAAATGCCTTCCCAAGCCAAACCTGGATCAGGAGAGGGAAGGCTGGCTGGAGACAGTAGAGCTCAGCTCCAAAGACCTCCACGGGGCCTTTTGACACTATGATTCCTCCCATTCAGTTTTTCCAAGCCAGATTCATGTTGTTTCATCCCCGTGTCCAAGTGGGACCTCGTGCCAGTCAATTCTGTTTTCCCAGTCCTTCCACTCAGCAGCCCTGGACCTAGGGCGAGTCACCCCCACCTCAGGTGCTTTCACTATGGATAACAAAGGTACTGACTTCATAGGATGGTTACAAGGATGAAATGAGCTGTGATTTATTTATCCGCTTATATAGTTCTAGTTTCTTACTGCCATATAACTGACATAGAATGAAGGGTCCAAATCTTAACTGTAAGCTTGATCATTTATTTTATATACACACATGCTCTCCACTACCCAGATCAAGATATAGAGCTAAGGGAGATTTTAAAAGCTGACATAAGCTTATAAACTGTAAAGTGCTGAGGAAATGTTGGTTTTGAATATTACCAGGAGGTGGAGCCTCTTTCCCATTAAATTCCTCTCCTCCTACAATGTCTAAGTTTCTAGAAATCATTAGCATCAGTTGCAAGCGCCCTAGCAAATCATTGCAGGTGCCAGACCTCAATACCCCAACTTAGCAGTGTGGCCATGGAGACACAGACCCACAGCTCCCAGAGCCACTGCTCTGAGCATATAGCCCCCCCTACCTACCCTTTCGGGCACCAGGATGCCCTCACAAAATGAGGCGGTGATAATACAGTTGTTGTGTAGTTTTCATTCAGCACAACTTGATTTAAGAGATACGCGCTGTATGCCATGCCCTGGGCAGAGAAGGGGAGAGGAGCTTCTTAGGCTGGATGGTTGTCACAGGCAAGTGTCGCAGACTGCGGGACTGTGGACATTAGCATGTACATAATTAGCACGTACATTAGCATGTACGTGTGAGTGGAGGCCCACAGAAGCAAGGGTTCTGTCACCCTTCTCTCCCATGGGACTCTTTTCCCAAGGGTCCCAGACTTCTGTCTCCAGTGCTGGCCATCCCTCTGGGCCTTAGCCAGCTTCTCCCCTTTATGTGCTAGGTGTGTCTTCCCCTGGCTGCTCCATGCCCCTCACATTCAATGTATTCCTAAGAAAAACCATCTTCTTACTTCCTAAACCGGGCTTCTTTCTCCTGGCCTCCTGCCTCCTTCATTCTGGCGCCACTTATCCCCAGTCATTCACTCAGAGTCACATCCCAGGGTCAGTTTTGCTCTTGCTCTGTTCTTCCTTCCAGTCCTCTGCTATCAAGCCTGCCGTGACACCTGGAAACTTTCAATCTGCTGGGACCCTCCTAATTGACTCTGCCAACGCTGGAATCTGCTGCCCACTTCCCTGCCAAATCTCACCCAACCGTCAAGACCTAGAAAAACGCCTCTGCTCTAGAAGTACCCCCAAGCCCTTCAGTTACAGGTTGTTGACCTCTTCTGCCTGTTGACTACAGCCACCCTTTCTCTGGTCTCTTTAAGTCCTCTGGACAACGTCCACTTTGTCTCACTCTTTAATCGCCTTGTCTCCTGGTACCTAGTATGGTATCTGGTCCTTGGCGTTGGTGAAGGAATGGGTGAATGCTGCACTAATGACTGGACAGTGTAAATAAAGGCCAACCCACTGAGATATTACTTATACTTTTAGAGACTCAAGCCTTTTGAAAAAGGCCAAGATATGCTAATTCAAGCAGGGGCTTTGAGAGCCTTCCTTCAGCTTCTCCACCTCTGACCCTTGGGCAGGTGCCGGATACCTCACAATCCTCAGGGCTTGAAAATGCTGAATCTAGAGAAACTTTGTCATAATTACTTACCTACGTGAAAGTACAAACTATATAATGTGCTTTTAAGTGATCTTAAATTAATATAAATAATGAAGTATGCTCAGAATGCTGAAGTACTGGTACATCCAATTGAACACAATTAAAATTAAGACAGATTTATTAGTATTGTGACTATTATTGATGAAAATGGTAATGATAAATAAGGAGAAATGTTAAGTACAACAGGGAATTGGTAATATTTCTTCAAAGTAATCATTTTGCTGTGACTACCCAATTATTAATACATTTAATATATTATTCAGTGCAATTAATTACCCACTTTGCTTCTGGGAAGGCACTAGGAACAAAATGCTTTCTGTCTGGAGTGGTAGTTGCTCAGGAGAGGGACGAGGAAAAGCCACTGCTTGCTGGAGCTTCTGTGACAACCACTCTGTTTGGGGTTGTGGTCCCAGCAGCTCTGATAGAAGCTGCAAGTGCCCTTGGGAAGAAGACGGGACACAAGAAGACCAGGCGCTCAGTCTCACAGTCGGGTACTTTTGTAGCCATGGGAGGAGATGGTGAGCAGGCTGGGGAGTGGAATCAGAAAACCTGGTTTGAGTCTTGACTGAGTCACCTTGTGGTGGCACCTGAGTTTACCTGCAGTACCTCCCGGGGGGTTCATTTCTTTCATCTGTACAATTGGACTACTATAGCTTGCCTGTGTGTGAAGAGAATCTGTCAGTGGAGTAGATGTGCAGGGACGCGAGGACTGCTTGTCTGGAGACCCAGGATGTCCCCCAGGCTCAGTTTCACTTGTGGACTTGCTTTTGGTTTCTGTAAACCTTCTCTGGAAGTTGCCTTGGGCAGCCTGTCATCGGCCCCCACGCCTTAATGCTCGGTGAATGTGGAAGGTTACACTCTTGCCCTCCAGCTTCACTGTCCCCTATATCTCCTGGCCCAGGTTACACGATCCACGAACCACATTTCCTCTCCTTGCAAAAAAGGATGTAGATGGTTGAGATGATGAAATGATTGTTGGACACTTTTACAAAGTTCTTGCCTATTCATTTTCTTATTTGTCTGTACAACCATCCTATTAGGGAAAGTACATTTTATTCACCTCATTTTAAAAATGTGGACACTGGGGTCGAGAGACGGAAAGTGACTTGCTCAAGGTTATAGAGCCACATGGGAGTTTGGGAACTTGAATCCTCTGACATGAAGAACCATGCTCCCCTGACTCTTTAGCTTTCCTGCATTATTGCCATATTTCCTTATTCCTGGTGTCCTCTGGCTCCCACCTCTCCCCAATGCCAAGGGTTCACTCTATTGTTTCATAAAGCTAATTGCTAGTTTTTACATAAAGGCTTTATTTTATGAGCTCCAAATTGCCCAAATTAGATTTTATTAAGCTCACACGTATGATTTTCCTTGTTTTTATTAAAATTAAGTTCACTCATTTGCCATTTGCATGGGAGTTTGAAATTAGGATTGCTTTGTATCCACGGAAACACAGGGAGAATCTTATATGTGATCAGATTTTACCCACAGAATGGGAAAAAAAGGCAGCTGGTAATTAGGTGTGCAATTCATAGGCAATTCCTGCAGCACAATGGCTCTGCTCTTCTGCTTTGTGGCTGATGGTTATGACAGCTCTTTCCGGCATGGCTATGTGGTGGGGAGGGGTGGCAGGATGGCGGGGTAGTGGGAGGAGCTAGTACTAATCCTAGCTCTGCCCCTCATTCATTCTGTGGCTTTGGGACAGGCTTGTTCTGGGGCTCAGTTTCCCTATTTGTAAAATGGGGGATTAAGGAAGTTAAACATAGCAAAAGGGTTTATCCCATGTCTCCATTCTGATTACAGGTAGCAAATAGCTATGATGTTGTGAGGGGAAGGTTTTTAAAGCCATATCTGGACTCAGCAGAAAAAAAAAAATGCCTCTTGGTTAACTGGCTTATTTAGCAACTATTGAGTGAGCAACTTCTAAGTACCAGGGACTCTTTTAGACACTGAACACATCAGAAGAGGCTTCTATTCCCAGGAAAAAGTAACGATAATAACAACAAAAGCAGACAACTAAATAAATTAAATTTAAAAGATGAGGATACGAAAGATAAATCAGGGAAAATAATATTACTTTAGATGGGGGGAGATGACAAACTCCTCTCTCAGGAGGTGATATTTGAGCTGAGAGGTGAATGATAAAAAAGGCGCAGTCATGAGGAGAGCTGGTTGCAGCAAATGTGCAGGTTGCAAAGTAGGGTGGAAGTCTGCATGTCCAAGGAACCGACGAGGCAGATGAGGTGAGATGGGCTCTGAGTGGTAGACAGTGGCTAGACGGTGATTGATTAGGTATGTCTGCATTGGCCTGGGAGGGGAGGATCACTAGTGTGTGCTTCCTACTTGCAATCCCAGCAGTAATATTTCAGGATTCTGCTGGCAAGAGCCCCTTCCTGGTAGGAGTGTGGCTCCATGTGGGTGGTTGGAAGGAGAATCACTTGAGGAAGAGGGTGACATTTGAACAAGGCTCTGAAGGATGCTCATTTCCATACCACGTGACATATCCCTCTCTCCATGGTGTCCAGTTTTGCCCTACAGTATCTGGGATATACTTCTTTAGTGATTCAGGAAAGGCATAGCCTGGTTTGAGTAAGGAGGACTGTCTGTGGAGGCAGAGAACCTGGGTCCAATCCACTCTGCTGTTCATTGACTATGTGACTTAGCTGGGTCACTTTATTTTTTCTGAGCCACAGTTTCTTCATCTTTAAAATGGAACAGTAATAAAATTTACCTCTCAGAGTTTTGTGAGAATTAAACAATAAATTAGCACAAAGGGCTTTATGAAATATCATATCGGCATTTTAATATTTACAATTTATATAACAGTTATAATACTTATAGTATAAAATATTATTAGGATTTAAAAATTGTTATTATTATTAGGATGACATCCCTCAAAAGAATTTGATGTTTCTTTTTGAGTGTAAATTGTCACAGCTTTTATGGAAAGTAATTAGCAGTATGCATCAATAGCCTTAAAAAAAAAGATTCTTTTTGATCAGGAATTCTACTTCTTAGTAACAAAAAGAATTAAGTGGACTTTCTCTTCTGGTATGATGGAGTAGCTCATAACAGATTAATTAATGCTCCTTCTAAGAACTAGAAAGCCTAAACATATTCATTTAATTGAACAAATAAATGGAAATAAATGAACTATTACTACCAGCAAAAAGTATGGATGAGCGTCACAAACATAATGTTAGGCAAAAGAAACCAGATGCAAGATATGTACAATTTTGTATTTGAATTTCATATAAATTTATATATAGATGATATATAAAATATGTCTAAGATACAAATATACATAAGATATATAAGTATAAAATATATAAGTGAATATGTAAATATATATTTACATTTATGCAATGTAAATAAACAAACATATAAAATAGATATCATATATTATATAAATACAGTATATGTATTATTATATATATTTGAATTTATTTGAATTTAATCTATTGATGTTGAAGGTTAGAATAATGTTACCTGGGGACAGGTGTAGTGATTGAACGGGGACACAGGGAGGGCTGGGATTCTGATAACATTCTGTTTCTTGATCTGGGTGTTGGATCTATGGGGTATGTACTTTGTGAAAAGTCATTAAACTGTACATTTTTGTTTTGTACACTTTTTATATGTATGGTTCACTTTGATTTTAAAAACTTACCTAAATAAAAAGGAAATAGTTGCGTATATGGATAAAGATGTGTGAACAAAGAGGTTTATCACAGCATCATGTAAAATAGTGAAAAATAAAAATATCTAACAGTCCTCAAATGGGAAATTCTTAAATAAATGCGGTAATGATACTGTCTTTAAAAATGATATTTTCAAAGAATTTAAGCATGGGGGGGAATTTTAATATTCCAATGGCAATTGAGTAAAGTACTATGAACCTTGTGTGCAGAATTTGAGCCTGGGTTATAATTGGGCTGCCTCCTTAGCTCTGGAGGATGGAGGGGGCGGAAGAGGCCAAGTGTGTGGGATGAACCCCCTTCTGCTCAGCATCTGCTTTCCCACCTTCAAGGGAAGGTAAACGGATCCCGGTTCTTGACCTTGCGCCTCCTTGCTCCCTCTTCCTTTAGCCACTCCCTTCCAGTCTCTACCGTCTGGGGAACCCCCCACGGGGGTGGGGGCCTGTCCTCAGCAGCAGGACTCAGCCTGAGCTTTCTGGTCTGGATAGCTTCCAAAAGACTCCCGCGGAGCACTTCTCTCCCTGTTCTCAGAGTCAGCCCGGATGAAAGTCATGAGGAAATACTGGCGTTTTTCTACCTGCCCCCTACTTCATAAAAGCGCTCCTGCCCAGAAAGTTGTGAATGCTGCATGTTATTATTCAGAGTTGTATTAGCAGCTCTCTCCGTCCGTCCGTCTCCCCGCTTTGTTGCCCACCCTACCCCGGGCCAGTTATATTGGACTCAGGATGGCTGTTTCCTTAATACACAAAGATCTGGGAGATGCTTAGCCATTACCACACGCAAGACCCTTCCTCCTTCCTCCTCCCAGGAGGGTGAGAGTGGGGAGGGGGGATGCTTTCCAAATTTCTTACAATGAGTTTTTATTATTTTTATAATCAGAAAAAAATTAAACAATATTCTTTATCTCTATGAGTGCTTTAGATCAGTGCTTCTCCAAAGTTAATACGCTGTGCCTACCAGTCACCTGGGAGCTTGTCCAAATGCAACTTGTGATTCAGTAGGTCTGGGCGGCGCCAGGGGTTCTGTGCATGTCTAACCCCGCCGCCCCCACCCCAGGTAATTGATGCTGCTGGTCCAGACCACACTGTGAAGAACAAAGTGATGGAGGATGTGTGGAGAATGGGTACAAGCTGTCTCCTTGATCCTCTGCTCCTTACTCCCCATGTTTCACAGTCTTCATGTTTTGCTGAACATTTCGTGTAATGATGACGAAGTCAGAACTTTTTCAAGAAGGCTGGATCTGCATCTATGTCTGGGCTAATCAAATCACTTTGCAGATTAGTTCTCCAGAGAACTGATCCCTAGATGTGAGCCCCCCTAACAAGTTGAACTCCTGGAAAGGGACTTAGATAAAAGTCAAGAGGCCAGAACTTGAGCTCCAGCTATGCCAGTGACTTAGTTTCCCCCCAATGTAATGGATAGGAGTTAGTATAAATGGTTGGTAAAGACAATTCTTTTCATGGTCCTGTGAAAAGGTTGTTATGGAATTAGAGAGAACTCAGTCACCAATTCCTCATTGGAAGCTGGACTGCAGCTTCCTGGGGGTGTTGTAAAGGGGATTTGAACATCAGAGGGGAAGGTGGATAAGAGCCCTAGAATATCCTGATTATAATGAATCTCAAGTATCTTCCGGTTCCACTACAAACAAGAAGTCTGTATTATGTCTTCTTGGAAAGAGGAATAGAAAAACATTGAAGCTACATTTGTGAACTATTTGTTTTGTTATTCAAAACTGTAGAATCAAGCAGTGCGAGGGTGGAAAAGACACTTAAGGGCTTCATGTTCCACCTGATCAAATGAGACAGTCTGTAGAGCCCTGGAGCTGTGGTGAGAGAGGGCTCCCAAATTCAAAGGGGACCAGAGCTTTTGTGATGCACTCTGGAGTCTCCAGAGAGATGTCTGTGGTTATTTGGCCTCCAAACAAACACTTCCAGGGACAGATGATGGGTTGCCTCCCAGGCAGTCTTTTCACCACTAGGTGGGTCTGATTGTTCAGTAATTCTCTCAGATGAGTGAAAATCGGCTCCCTGTCACCTTCACCTACTGACCCCAGGTCTCAGCTAGGTGTTTTCAAACTTCTCTGATGAAAAGGATTGCCTGGAAGGCTTATTTAAGATTCAACCCAACTCCAACCCCACACTAAACAGATTTAATGGGGTTTGGATTTTTTTTTTTAATAGCCCTGCTTACTTCCTTTAGGCATCTGAAATCAGCAAAGGACACATTTGGATACAACCATTCATTTTTTTGACTCAGAGAAAGATCCATTACTGAAAATGGCAGATACAGGCTTACTTATTTGATTTTTACCATAGGAGCTGTTAGGTGATATAATTTTTTCATCTGAACTTGAATATGAACTGTGTCTCTCTATATTTCTACTAAATATTTTAAAATACCCCTTTCTCTGTGATTATGAGAAAGGTAAGTGAGGCTGTTTTAAGGGAGGGAAAACTGAACAAGGGCTAGAGAAAGAAAATATTAAAACAAAAAAACCCACTAATACAGTTGTGATTAATAGTAGCAAAATTAAAGTTTAATGTTTAATATTGAGGTTAGTGGATTAACTTTAATTTTGAATATGTTTAGGTGTGCCCGGTTAGCAAGTTGTAGGGCATAAAACTCTTAAATAAGTTTGTCGAAACCTAGGAAGAACTACCAACTACCAACAACAACTACCCATATCTTTCAATCCAATTTTTAGAGTAAATAAATTGTTCAGTAGGCAATAAAGGAGCCTCAGGCACAAAGATGCTCATAAAGGCATGTTTATAATTTCAATAAAATTATGAACAAGTTCAATATCCAATAATAAAGTATGAAGTCAATTAAGGCATAACCATGGAATGAAATATTATATAGCTATTAAAATGATTACAATACATATCAACATGCACAAATACTTAGGACATTCAATGTAGGGTAGCAGAATAAAAATTTGATCCATTTTTATATGTTTTTTTGGGGAGTATATGCCTGAGTATTAGAAGAGAACATGGAAAAAGTTAACTTTTGTTAAACAATTATTTACCTAAAAAATAAATAAATATATATATTTAAATTTATATATATATATTTAAAATAGTATTGTTAATACAATATTATGACAACAAAGTCAGTGAAAAATTCCATTTAGAAAAAGTAGAGGGTGAGGTCTTTGATACATATCCATTGAAACCAAGGCCTCCTGTTCACACAGAACCCTAAGGTCTTTTGAGGTGTTGATGGAGGGCCTTTGGGGTCAGCTGGTTCAGCCTCTTGAACATTGTAAGGATGTTTACTTTAGTAACCTTCACATATGATACCCTGTGCTCTCCTTGACTTCTGTAACTGGTAAACAACCTGAGAAGTTTTCCTCTCAGTGCTTGTTTACCTTTGGGAGAGAGCCAGTATGGGGAGTGGTCGTTAGAGGCAGATGCTCAAAAGTGCAACTAGGAAAGCCAGACTTCCCTTCTCAAATTTTGTTATTTTTCAGACCAAAATTCTTTTATTCAGAACAGATTGGCACCAACTTCTCAAAATTTGCATCGTAGAACAAAGATTTCTGTTTGAGTAAAAACAATGAGAATAGCACAGCGTGTGTCTCAAAGGTTCCTCCTGCATGTAGCACTATCCGCTCAGAATTTCGATTTCTAATCTGCTAGGGGCAGAGAAGTCCACTGCGTCAGATCAGAAACAATGAGGTGTGGGCCTCTGGAATAAAGGACGCATCCCAGGGCAAGGACTCTAAACAGCTGGTCTGGGTCCTGGACATTAGGTGTCCTCATTTCTAGATTCGGGACAATGCTCCAAGCATTACATTTACCAGATTAGAGCTTGGATAAATGCGATATTACTGATTATTATTACTGATTATTTTGGAATGAGCTGGATTCATGTAGAAAGAGCACATGTTGAAGAGTCAGAAAGCCCGTGTTCAGTCTTTGTTCTGCCTCTTATTAGTGATGGGATTTTGTGCAATCACATCCCCATTCAGGGACTCAGTTTCCTTACTTATGAAATAGGAAAAGAATCCCTGTCTTGTACCATCACAGGATTATTGTAAAGGTCATTTAAATAGTATATTGGAAGTATTTGATAACTGCAAACTATTATGCATGCTAATCATTTTGATAATGATAATAGTGACATTGCAATTTGAGTTTTATTCTGGGGTCTTAAGTATTAATTCTCACAGGCTTGTAATTATTTAAGGAATGATTTCTAGGCTGCCATGTATTGAGGTTGTAGCGTAAGTTAAACATTTTTCTCAACAGTGCTGGTGAGGGTGCGCATGGAGGTGGCAGTGGCAAGTCAGGCAGTCAAAGTATCTGAGGAAGACACCTGCCCTGAGAAAGCCTGACCAGACACCTTAGTCTTTGCCTGCTCTACCTCCTTGAGTTATGCATGTATAAAAGAAGGGAGTATGTGGGCCAACATCATAAAGGATAGAAAGGCACCTTGAAGCTCTTGCAAGAGTGTCTGAGGTGGGTCAGATGGGGAGCTGAGCATACAAGGGACTGCTCATTGACCAATGGGATGTGGTCATCAAGAGAGAGGGGCACCTTCCATCTGAGCCCTCTCAAGACTGTTTGTGTCCCTTTTTCCCTTTCTTCTCTTCCCAGTGTCTGAATCTCAAGGCCAGGGCCCGAAACCCTGACAGACATGAATATGCAATTCATGGCCCCTCTTTTCCTGTTATCCTATCCTCCAGCTTCACAGTTACAGTGATGACACCTAATCGTTTCAAGACATTCTTTATTACTCAAATGATACAGTGACTCCATTCCTTTTGTTAAAGAGCTGAATAAGACATGTGATATGTAAATGGTAAGCGCTCCTTTCACCTCTCCTCCCAACCCCAGAGGAGGTGTGATGTACATTCTCCTCTCTTGATGCATTTATACACAGACACATATTAATTACATGTCGTTTTACTGCTTGCTTGTTTCACTAAGTAATGTATTTTGGAGATCTTCCTATTGCCATATCTCTAACGCATTCTGCTTTCTGAGGAATGGAAATACAGAACAATTTAGTTTACTATTTCCCTACCTATTGAGAGTAAGTTAGGTTTTTAATTTTTTGTTTCTGCACTTAATACTGTGATGAGCAGTCTTGGATCCACATACATAAATTTGTACAATGAGTTGTGTGAGGCACACAAACAAATATTTCTTTTGGAAAGAGTCCTAGGAGTGGAATAGCTGGGTCAATTGATATGTGCATTTGAAATTTTGATGGGTGCTTTCAAATGAACTTCATCAATTGGCTTTACCAGTTTACCCACACACAGTGTGTACGAGAATGTCTGTTTCTCCACATTTCCATCAACATTTGGTATCTGTCTTTTTACTTTTTGTCAAAAAATTCTCTTTCCCCTAACTAATGCAGCTTTGCATAATTATTGTGTGTGAATTATTAATTTTCTGTAAATTGCCCGATTTTTTCCTTTACAGATTTTTGCAATTGAGTTGTCTTTTACTTTTTGCCTTGTTTGAAACTCTGTATGTTCTAGATATATTAACCCTTTACCTGTAAAATGTGTTGTAAACATTTTCTTGCAGTCTTTTTAATCTGGCTTGTCTTTTGACTTACAGAATTTTATAACTTTCATGAGCTGAAGTCTAGGAGATTTTTATAGTTTCTAGATTTTGTCTCTTGCTTAGGAAGGCCTTAGCATCCTAAACGCATAAAAATATTCACCAATATTTTCTTCTAATATTTTTATCCTTTTGCCCTTTAACTTATCTGGAGGTTATTTTCTTTGGATAGATGGTGTGAATTAGGAATCAAATTGAATTTTTTTCCTAAATGAATAGTTAATTGGTCCAATCTCACTTGTGGATTAGTTCATTGTTTCTCTTTTGAACTACCACCTTTATTATATACTTAATTTTCATATGTACTCTAGTTTGTTTCTAGGTTTATGATTCTGTTCCATTGATCTGTTTGTCAATATCTATACCAATACCAGACCTATTTAATTTCTGTAGCTTATAGATGTTTTGACATCTGCTAGGATAAGACCTGAATAAAAAAATGCTGTTGAATTTAGACTGGAGCTGCACTAATGCATAAATGTGGGGAAAATCAGTGTATTTTTCAATACTAATTTGGGTTATCGCTTCATTTATTTAGGTTTTCATGTTATTTTGTCTTTAAATGCATCTTACACATTTAAAAATGATATTCGTTTTCTAGGACTTTTATGTTTTTATTATAAATTGAATCCTTTTAAAATTATTATTTAATTAATACTAGTACGAGTATATAGGAAAACTATTGGATTAAGTATATTATGTGTCTATCCATGGTTTTGAACTGTCTTATTAGTTCTAATTGTTTTCAGTTAATTTCCTTGGATTTTTTCTGGATGGACATCATATTAATTGCAAAAAGTGAAAGGTTTTTTGTTGTTGTTGTTGTTGTTTTCTCCTTCTCAAGCTTTATGTCTCTATTTTCCTTGTCTTTTGACTCCCAGGGCAATAATGACTAGTATCAATGATAGTAATTAATTCTGTCTTGCACTAATCTTTTGTGGGAATGCTTCTAAGAGCTCACCATTAAGTGTTTAATTGCTGATGATTTCTGGTAGATATCCTTTTTTATGCTGAGGAACTTGCATTCCATTCCTGACTTACTGAGGTTAAAAAAAACAAAACATTTATTCTAAATGTTGGATTTTATTGAATGCTTCTTGTATTTATTGAGATAATTAATATTACTTTATTTCTGAGACTAATTATAGGATGAATTTCTTTAATGTTGAATTCTCCTTTGTCCCTTGGATAAGCTCTCCTTGGACAAAATGTCTTCTTTGATATACTCTTGGATTTGATTTGTTAATATTTATAATTTAGGATGTTTCTATCTACCTTCCCAAGTAACAACTGAGCATATTTTCCTATGATTCTTACTCTCCTTGTTTTCATCTCTAGTGTTATTCTATTGTTAACTATAATCTCTGGCCACTACAGCTTTTTTACCCATCTTCAAAGACATCAGACTTTATTACACCTGAGAGCCAATACACTTACTGCTTCCTAGGACTGGGGTGGCTTCCCCAAGAGGTTTGTGTGGCTGGAGGCTGGATGCTCATCAACACTCAGGTACCTGGCCAGATATCACCACCATCTACCCCCGTCATTCTTGCCCCCTTTAGCTTATTTTATGTCCTCCATAGCACTTTCTATCAGGAAGTATATTATTTCCCAGTTTGTTTCTTTGTTTATTATCTGTCTTTTCCTACTATGCTGCCACCCCATGAAAGCAGTTTCTGCCAGGATGTTGCTGCCTGTCACAGAGTAGGTGCTTAGGAAATATTTATTGACTAGATGAGTGGTTTTGCTTTTGTTTTTTGTTTTGTTTTTCCAGACAAGGGGCATGGGAGACAAAATTTCTCAGTCTCTAGGTTTGAAACACATTTCAATTTTGTCTTCTTCATTGCATGTTGGTTGGCAAAGGATTCTAATATGTAAGTGCCACTCCCTGCGTATGCAAAATCAGAATAATAAAGGCACACATCTCATGGAGTTTTGGAGGACACTCTGTGAGTAATGTATACAAAGTACTTCTTACCTGCCAGGCAGGTAGGTAGTTGGTGTTCAGGAAATGCTTTCTGTTATTGTTCCTGAGTCCCTCACAGAACACCAAGGGGCCTCCATGTGTTTCAGTTTCTCCTCACTGGCCAAAGGGGACAGCAGTCCTGGCCTTGCTTATTTCATAGGGTGATATGAGGATCAAACAAGAGCAGGGAATTTGAAAATGATTGTGTCATATGAATATTCTGATTCTTTCGTGCCATGTCCAAGCAAGAGCCCCATTAAATGAATCCAGGAACTAGTGTACCCTGTGGGCAGAGAATTGACCTGGAGCTGGACAGACCTGGTCTCAAATCCTGCCTCTGCTACTTACCAGCTGTGTGACTTTGGGCAAATTACAAGCCCCTCTTATCCTTACCTTCGTATTATTACTGTTCATTCTGTAAAATAGGTGATAACACTACTTCATAGGGTTACTGAAGGAATTAGATAAAAGTGAATATATTAAAAAACCCAGTTTAACATTTTTCACAGAAGTGGGTATTTAATAAATGATCTCTATTAATAATATATTTGTCTATGAAAAGGATTGGCAAGCCATGATTTAGAACATTCTCTTTCCAATTTCCCATCATCAAAATAATCACACTTTGCACATCCTCACTGGCAGATTTCACAACTAGTACATTCAGGAAAAGTTATTTATTTGAATAACAAATTCTTTGCCCAGTTCCCCAAATTGCACATTCAAACAGGAGTTGTTATAGGTCTACAATGTGGGGGTAGATTGAGGAAGGCGTGATGATGATGGTCATAGAGCTAACATGTGTGGGCAACTCACCGTGTTCCTGGCACTGTGCTAAGGGCTTTACAGGCATGTCCTCATTCCTCCTTGTCTCACAGATAAGAAGGCAGAGGTCCAGAGAGTGTACGTAACTTGCCCAAGGCCACACTGCTATAAGAGGCGGAGGCCAGATCTGAGCCGGCAGCCTGACATTGGAATCTTCGCTCCATCTTGGAATGGAGCAGAGGCATCTGGGCAAAGAGCTCTCCTCGCAAAGCTTTCAGAACAAAGAGAGAGCGTCAGGCCTCCAAAGTGTCACTTTTCATGGGCATAGTTACTTGCTCAGAGTGTGTGCTTGACTATAACTTTTTTGAATGAATAATCAAGGAATTAATGCATAAACAAGTGTAGTAGTCCTCTTAAGACCTCTGTAAGCAAGACCATAAGAGTATACTAGAAGATTATGTGCTTATAAAAGTGTGAGACTGTAAAAGAGCGTGCTGTAAACAAGAGTATAAGAGATGACAAAGAGAACGGTATCATTCATGTTTAGCCCAGAACTATAGGTAATGCTCAATCTTAGCATTGATTCTTGGCACTTATTTCCTTCTATTAATTATACCAATATATATGTGGCAGGCTGTCTAGCTGCTCGCCAGACCTGGACTGCATTTCCCAGCTTCTTTCCCAGCGAAGTGTGCTATGAAACAGATTCTTGCCAATGGAATGTGGGTGGAATTGACGAGTGTCCTCTTTGGCAGTGGAGGTTAAGAAGTAGGTGTGTGCCTTCTCCCCCCTTTCGTTTTCCTCATCAGCTGGCTGAATGCAGATGATTCTGGAGCCCTAGAGGATGAGCATGGAGCCACAATATGGAAAGAACCCAGGTCCCTTGGGAGATTGCCCACCAACCAGAAACACTCGGGCTGGATGTTCACATGAGCGACAAAACTTTTATTGTGCCGGGTCACTGAAATTTGGGGATTTGTTACAGCTCATACCATAACTTCACTCAAAATTTTGAGTCCTTCTGAATTATCTACTCTCCTTTGTGGAATATGTGTATATATATTCATTGAATATTGAATATATATATATATATATATATATATATATATATATATATATATATATATTCATTTTGTTGTTGAAAACTTGTGAAAGTATAAAGAATAGAAAATAGGGGCACAAGAAAAATGCTCTAGAAGCTTCTTCTCCCTCTCTGCTCATGGTACAGAAATGGTCATTATAGTTTGCAAAGCAGTTTTGTGTCGTCAGTGAACCAGTATAGTTTAGTGCTGTATTTATTACTATACCGAGAGGAAAACTGAAGTTCACTTAAGGGACTTCCCCCGGGTTACCCAGCTGGCAATTAAGAGGCAGCGTAGGGACTCAAGCCAAGTTTGTCTGGCCTTATATTCTCCGCTTTTTTTTTTTTTTTTGTCACAGCACAGTAGTAAATGTGAAGTTCTATGTGGAGAAGTTATCTTTCTGTTAGTAAGTTGTCCAAAATGGCTCTGACAAGTGCCTTATCCCTTCCTTTTTACACCTTTGTCTCTGCTAGGATTTCTTTGGGATGCAGTGCTCAAAGCTTGTGATTAAAAACAGCTGCAGAAACAAGAGGAAAACATCTCCTAAAAATAAGTAGCACGTTGGAACACAATGTGCATGGACTTTTAGGAGGTGGACCTGTCTGTGTGACGTGGAGTGACCAGGAAGAATAGTTTTGGATCTCCACAAAAGGTGTCTCTTTCTGTTGTCAGCTGCCCCCAGGGGGCTCCACAAACTTGATCTCAGAACCAGAAGCAGAAAAATTGGACTCATCTTTCCGCTAAGAAATGAGAAAGCTTCCCACAGGAGTTCGAACGGCTTGCAAGGTAGAACGTAATTAGCCCATGTAGATTATGTTATTCAATTATATGGTTGGTTCAAAAGTGTTCAATGAAATAGGGAAAATGCTCACCAAAAAATATTGGGTGATAAAATAATATGATACAAAATAGTACAATCAAAAATTTATTAAAATTTTATATAATCACACACATACTTAGCAAAAAGACTGAAAGAGAATAATACACCTCAGTGTTGCAGGAGTTATTTCTGAATGATGAGAGATCAAAGTTGAAATTTACTTATTTTTAAAATCTTCTCTGCCATTTTAAATTTCTGAAAGGTAAACATACACTATTTTTATAATCACAAAAAAAATGATAAGAAGTAGAGGTTGGTTTTTCTGGAATTGATTTAATTTTAAAGTTTTTGCTTATTTTCAAATTGTAGCTTTGTTGGGAGAAAAAAGAAAATTAAATGAGCTACAGAACATTTGCCACAAATAATAAATTGCTATCAATATTATAAATTATATAATAAATTATCAGATTAAAATTTAGAGCTACCATAACAAGTTATTCATACAACACACCACTTCAAACTTTTCAATTTATTCTGAATTGTGTAGTCTACTTTATAGAGTTCAGATAACATATAAGTTGTTTCATTTTGTTGTTGATGTTTTGGCTTGGTTTAATTTTCCTAAAAAAATTATACAAACAAATCCAACCCTTCATAGCTAAAATTAAAAAGCAAACAAACTAGATGATAAAACATATGTATATAAATTTAATAGAAAGTTAAGAATTACATTTTCTAAAGAGTGTTTTAATGAAAAGAAAGATTTATATTCCTACTCATCTCCATATATAAAGCAAAATCTGCTAAATATGAGAAGTTTGAGTTGATTTAATTCTGGTTTAGAAGAAAAAACATGATAAAAATCATTACAATGGTTCATTAAATATTTATTGAGCTACATGTGTGTTTTCTATGGTCACTGTACAAATGATCGAAAACTGAGTGGCTTAAAACAACACAAATTTATTAATTATGGTTCTCTCTTTGATATTAAATCAAAGCTAATGAAATAGCCTTTTTTGTAAGGGAAAAATGGTCAAATACTGACTTTTTCATTCAACTTCATGCATCAAAGCAAAAGGCAGGGAGGCAAAGACAGCAATAAATGTCACAGGAAAAATTCATAAAGTCTCTTGTACCTCTTTTCTAACTCGGTCAGGATGTCTAGTTTGTTTTATTTGCTGTTTATACTCTTATTTATTTCCTTACACATCCTCTAAGGTGCCAGTTATGCAGTTCCCTTCTGAGAAAAGTAGGCTCTTAACAATTTTTTACGGCCTTGTAAAGCTTTATGCTCTGAGCTGAACAAATTCTCCTGTTTTGATTGGACCAGCTGGAGCTAAAGTCTCTCTAACAGAGAAATTCCTACTGGATGCCAATCATCTGGCCCCATAAGATTGTATCTACTTAGCACAATTGAACAGGAGACCAAGAGAAAACAGAAACTCTAGAGAAGAGGGACAGCGAGACAAGAGAGAGAGACACTAGCGAGTATTGGTTGAGAGCTGCCATTACATCCTTCCAGTAAACTCCCATTATTGAAGGTTTCCTGAGTATGTATCTGTTTCCTGAAGTCAATGAAAATAGCATTTGGCATGTTTTAAGGAGGAATCATGAGATCTCACCAAACTCTGAGTCTATTGTGTGTGGAGGTTATTTTGGTTGTTAAGATTTTCATATTGATTTGATTTTTCATGAACTGGAAACAGTCCTTCTAGTAGCCAAGTGCTTCTCTTTTGCACCTTATTACACATAGCTCTTATTTACTGGTTTTCAGATAACTACGCATAGAATTTTCTTTCTCCCAAGTCCTGGATAGACTCTATATCATATTACATTATTGGTCTGGATTCACAAGAATGAGGATGCTTCTGAACCCCAATGTCTAAACTCCAGAGAACATAGCACCTGCTGGATGGTGTTGCCATAAACCCTGTCTCAGTAACCAACTGTCAACAGCAAAAAGAAAAGATATGGTTAGAATGAATTACAAGCATTTGCATTCAAATTTGTGGGGTTTTTTTTCCTCCTATAAAAATAGAACTCTATTAAAACTCAAAGTATAGAAGGAGTCATGAGGGCTGCTGAGTTACAAGGCAGGCAAACCCCTCGTTAATAAATTAATTCAAGAAAGAAAAAAAAAGGTATCGTCTTTCATTTAGATACCTTTGAATGGTATTATTAGTAATTACTATTATAAGATGGAATAAAATGGAAGCAGACAGGAAGGAAAGAGAAAAGAAATGGTTCACAAAGCATTTCTCAGAAATTTAAAAACAGGAAGATTTTGAATCAACCCTGTTTTATAATCACAAGCTTCAAGGAATTATAAAAAGGACGTGAGAAACAATGACCAGCAAACTGGAAATCATTGCCAGTCAAAGGGAAGAAATAGAAAATAGGTTCACAGATGAGAGGGTAAAGATAGCAAGAGCCAAGAAATTCCATAAATTGGGCTTTAAAAGAAGAGAGGGCCTGGAGGAGTGGCAGAGGTAGAATGCTCCCCAAAGTATATGTGAATTTGAAGGAAGTGAAAAAGAAAATTGGAGGAAAAGAGAAAGAAAAAGGAAAAATCTCACAACAATACAGTTCCCAGAGAACTATCGTAGAAACAGCTCAAGAACACCTGCAAAAGGAAACCCAAATAAAGGTTCTCCCCGATAAGTAGTGGCCAAAAATTCTTGAAGTCCATGTGCAAAAGAAAAGATATTAACAACATATGGAAGAAGAAAAATGTTATCCTGTACGGCTCAATATAATAAAAATAGTACCATATTTAGCAACAGCTACTCCAGGAAAAAGCAAAATTTATGGGCCCTGAGTTTAATACACGAAGCAAAATAAGAGTGCAGCCCAGGTTGGGTTTTCAGCCAAAGTACACCTCTGCATTTCAGGGGATGAGAAGATTTTTGCACAGCTAGAAAGTCCACAAAACTTAATCAATCTTGGTGCTGAAAGAAAACATTCTGTTTCCCAGGTGGGATTCAGTCAAGCCTGTGCTAGTTAGGATGACCAATTATCCCGGTTTGGCAGGGACCAACAGGTTTCCTAGAATGCGAGACTTCCAGCACTAAAGCCAAGACTGCTCTGAGCAAATTGGGATCGTTGGTCACCCTAGCATGAGTTTCTTCCATGTGAGAACCCAGGCATCTTAAACTTAAGATAGAAAGTTCTCTAAACTCTTCAGGTACTGCATTTTCAAATTTGTGGTTTTATTCTGTCTCCTCAGAAAACGTTCTTAAAACATCCAGCATTTGGTTGTTCCTTCACTCATCCAGTTAAATATTGATTGAGGGCTTTTTCATCCCTTGGGCTGGGTGTGTGGTTACAATGGCAAACTGCTCCTGCCTGCATGGGGCTTAGAGGTGAAGTGGGAGAGCAACGTATGAAGTAAACAAACACATATGTGCAAATAATTGGAAATGTGATCGATAGTATAAAGGAAAAGAACAGGGTGATATTGTTCACAGTAACACAGAAGATGTGATTTAGACTCAAGGAGGTGAGTTTGAGCTAGAAAATCCCTTCTGAGGAAGTGACATGACAGTGGGGATCCTGAAGGAAGGATGAAAGAAGAGAGAAGCCAGATGAAGAGTCAGACTGCAGTTCCAGACAGAGGCGCAGCACATGCAAAGGCCCTGAGGCAAGAAGGAGCTTGGTAATTAAAGGAGTTGAGAGAAGGCTAATATCTGTCTCAAATTAAAATCCCCGTAAATTAGGGGGAAAGAGAAATGGCTTTACCCTTCAGCTGGAAAGCCAAGTGTACAGGAGTGATGTTGGTAATAGTGGTCCAAGCCGGGGGTGGAGGATGGAGAGAGAGAGAGAGCGAGAGAGAGAGAGCCTCAAAGAAAAAAAGGTCAATGGTGGATAGGGTTCCTTTTTGCCTGAACTCATAGTATCTAAAGAAATCAATATAGCTGCCCTGGGTTCTCTCTGATGAAGACACATTATAAAAGGCTTTGGAACACAGATGGAAGCAGAAGCTCTGAAACAAAGCTGAAAACAAGGAAATGACAGAGACTTAGAAGAATGTGTTGTGGAGGATAAAACACCACCCTGTTTCCCCAAAAATAAGACCTCCCTGGACCATCAGCTCTACTGCGTATTTTGGAACAAAAATTAATATAAGACCCGGTCTTATTTTACTGTAAGACCGGGTCTTAGTATAATTTAATATAATACAATATAATAAGGTCTTATATTAATTTTTGCTCCAAAAGACACATTAGAGCTGATGGTCTGGCTAGGTCTTATTTTTGGGGAAACAGGGTACTGAATCTGTGATTTGCAAAAAGGAAGGGAAAAAAGACAAAGGCTGTTTCTAGCTCTGCTTAGTGCCAGGAGAATAAGCAAGGTATTAACACATGGGCAACATTGTGGTGCTAATGGATAGTGTCATGTACAGAAGACCACCTTAGAGGTCCCAAAAGAGATACACCTGTGAGCCTTTGGCACAGGAAAACAACACACTCTTGCTGAGGTGTTTTTTCCACCCCCCATACATGAATCCATAGCCTGTTAATTCCTCAGGCTAACCCTGCAAGAGGATTTTTTCACGCTTCTTAACTCCATCTTTGGACCTGCTATTAAATAGTGGAAGTAAAATCTACGCGGAGATGTCAAAACTGTGTTGTGCAGTTTTGAAGATAAAGCCAACAGGGGAGTCATGGTGGAAATATTGGATTACAGAAATTCACGATCATGTTAAGAGAGAGGGATGATTGATTCAGACCAAAAGGATGGACTCTAACGATGGTAAGAGCCCAATGCTCAGCCAGGAGGTGCCTCAGTGCTGACAAAGAAGGGCTAGAATAAATAGGCTTTTCTGTTCAAGAGCCCAAGCTCTGGCCCGCTGCAGCCTGCATGGGACCAAACAGGCAGCTAAGATGTGGATGCAGACATATGGTGACGTCTGCCTGGGAGACTGCAGCCCAGGCAGGCAGGGTGGCCATTTCCATGCAGTTCTTTAGCAACTGCTCTTTTATCCGGGCTTGTGTGAGTGCTCCCTGGGGGTCTAAGTCTGGGGATTGGGGCGCAGGTGCCACTGGAGGTTCTTGTCATGTTCTCCTTTGCTTCACATTCTCACAAGCTTCCATAAAACAATGACAAGTAACTCTCTGTCTCTGGTTAACTAAATCTCTGGGTACTTACATGCCAAACAGCACAGGAACACATCTAAAGGATAGCCAAGTATGTATACTGAAAAACTTTTAAATGATTTTAAAACTGAGGAAGTCAATACATTTGTGTGGATTCGAAAATAGAGTTTAACTGATGGTGTGACCTGAAACTTGGAATGTTTATTTCAATTCTTGCCATAAAATTCCCACTAGGTTATTTATTTTATATACTCCAAAGAAATGTTAGAAGGTTTTATATGGCAAAAGCAAGTAAACAGAATATCAGGAATGAAGTCAAAGACCAGAGAGCCTGAGCTCAACCAAACTGTCAGTGTTATTGAAAAGCAACTGCGTCACATGGTGCTAATGTTAAATATAGCAGAGCACACACAGACTTTGGAGTCAGAAAGACCTGGGTTTAAATCACGCCCTGGCACTTAGTGTCTGAATTAGTGTTGTCATATGATAAATGGCTTAGTGATCCTTGTTTTGGGAGGGTTAAATGAGATGATGTATGCAGAACATTTAGCACAGGGCCAGGAACATAATAAACACTCAAATTTATTATTATTGCTATTACGGTTATTATTATTATTGTTATCATTGTAGGATGCATGAAATCATGTTGAGAATCCTCATAATCAACTGATTAAAAAAATCACTTTAATAATAGACCCAAGACACAACTAATCCATTAAATTTACAGGCCTGGTAAACATCCCGAGAAGCTAGCAAATTAAATAGCATGCAGTGAAATCATCCTTGTAAATCAGGGGAAGATTTCAACATCAAGCCTAAGTGTTTGTTTGTGCTAACCCCCACCCCTTTCATGTGTTGATATCCTAACCTCCCAATGTGATGCTATTGGGAGGTAATTTGAGAGGGTCCTCCCTCATGAATGGGATTAGTGCCCTTATAAGAAGAGATGGACAGAGCTTGCTTCCTCTCTCTGCACTCCACTGTGTGAGAATACAAGAAGGATGCCATCAGCAAACCAGGAAGCTGCCTCTCACCAGGCACCAGATCTGCTGGCCCCTTGATCTTGGACTTCCCAGCCTCCAACACCGTGAGCAATAATGTTTTGTTGTTTAAGCCACCCAGTCTATGATACTTTGTTATAGCAGCCTGAACTGACTAAGAAACTAAGACAATAGAAGTCTAAAAAATAAGACAACGATATTGGCCCTGTTGCTTAGAGGTGATAAATTTATGCAGTATTTAAGAATGTAAGAAATAATACTAGATAATATCATCTACTTAGAATATGCAAAGCTAAAATGTCTCTGCCAAAAGGCAGACACCGATGAGGTTTTAATGAAAAGAACAAGTGGGATAAGATGACAACAAGGAAAAAAAAGAAGCTAATAATAGATTAAGAATTAATCACAAAAAAAAGATTATTTCACATAAAAATGAGCCAAAGAAAAAGCACACTATTTTCACAACTGGAGAAATTAAAATAATTTATTAAAAATATCTATGGCATCTAAAATCCCCCATGCCAGCAGAAGACATGCACAGAAACATTGATAAGATTATGCTACTGAGAGATTTTCTTTAGCAATTAAAAAGTAATAATACTAAACAAGAAAACAATATAGCTAATAAGAATAGCAATCTCAAACATGTGGAAATAGGTCAGAAAGGAAGACAAATATACACAGAAGACATAATACACCACACATAGTCATTTCTGAAGAAGTAGTTTTGTTTGATAGGAATTATAAATATATAAATGGAATTATATATCAATAATTACACTTAATATAAAACCAAGAAAATGAATAACATTTGCAATAAGTTGGATGGTGGTCTCTTTAGATATATGACTCAATATATTGCAGGAGCTTTTTTGTTTGTTGGTTTTACTTTGTTTAAACAATACAGGACAATAACAAAGAAATTAAATTAAAAAATTATGTTGAGAGATTTATTTGTCCTTTAAGCATGACCAGAGTGGTCTTCCTAAATCATATATCATTTCAGCCTTAGAGAAATCAGAAAGCTCTCCAGCAAATGCAGAATGAGGTTTAGACTCTGTGGTCCACAGCTGACGTCTCTGATTAGGAGCAGATGCTCTGAATCTGGCTGCTGGGGTTGAAATCCGAGCTCCATCACTTACCGGTAATGGTCGATATTATATGGACCCCTCTCTGCATTTTCAGTCTTCTCTTCCATGTATCCCTCTTGCAAAAGAATAACTATTTACTAATACACTCCATCACCTCCCACCTCTATGTCTTTAATGTGATGTTTTTAAAGGAAACCGGAGCTTGTCAAGATCACAAATAGAGCAAATCATAAATAGAGCAAAACCTGGATTTGAACTTGGCTTTATTGGATACCAGACTCTTGCCTTACCCTATCTCTACTTTCCATCAGATACTCACTTCCATTTTGGTGGACTAGCTTGTATCAGATCAATCTCCTTGACCTGAAAAACTAGGGGGAAATATCTAGTTGAAGGTGTCAAAATGCTGCCAAGAAGCAAGGACATGAAGGGTCAAGATCCTTGAAAGAAGAAAACTCATTGAGATGAGCCTGCCGTTCTGCAGCACCTTTTCTCTCAAAACATTTGCTTCTTCATAAGAGGAACTAAGCAAGTGGAAACCTATTCTGCATTTTTGGATTAGAAGACTCAGTATTATCACCTCTCCCCAAATTAGTTTATAGATTATTATAAGCCTAATCAAAATGTCAGCCGGTTTGCATGCGTGTGTGTGTTTGTATGAAAATTAACAAGTTGCTTCCAACATTTATATGGAGACACAGAGGTCCAAGAATACCAAAGGCAAACTTGAAGAATAAAATTGGAAAGCTTACACTGCCAGATAAAGCTACAGTAATTACAAGAGTGTAGAATTGGTGAGAGGCAGATAAAAAACCAGTGGTATAGAATAGAAAGTCTAGCTGTAGCCCAGCACTTGTACAGTCACCTCATTTATGACAAAGGGGACATTGCAGTATACAGTAAGTAAAAACCTGTCTTGTCAATAAATGTTCTGGGTTAGCAGGTTATCCACATGGAAAAAGTACAAATCTTGTCACTTATTTTACACTTTATGCAAAAATCAACTCCAAGTGGATATTAGCTATACATGTACCCATTAAAATTATAAAGCTTCCTGAGGATAACATAGGTGAATATGTTAATTTTGGAGTAGACAAAGAGTTCTTAAACATTAGGGTGGAAGTAGCACTAAACAAAAAGGAAAGCATTCAAAAATTGGACTATATAAAAATGAAAAACTACTGTTCATCAAATATGCTATTAAAAGAGCAAAAAGCAAGCCACCAAATATGAGAAGATATTTACAAAACATGTATTTGACAATGAACTTGTGTTCAGAATATAAAAGGGACATGTATAATCAATCAGAAACAGATGGATAATTCAATGTTTTAAATGTGAGACACCCTGAACAGAAGTTCAGAAAAGAGTTACATCCAAATGGTCAGTAAAGATATAAAAAAGGGCTCAGGATCATTAGTCTAGTCATTATGAGAATGGGAATTAAAACTACAAAGACATAACACTACACACCCACTAGAATGGCTAAATCTAAAGCAGTGGTAATATGTCTTGGTTAGGATGTGGAACAACTGAAACTCTCATGCCTTGCTTATGGAAGTGTCAGTTGGGGGTTAAACCATTGAAATTACTGATACTCAACTATTTTGACCTGCAAAAACTTCAGTTTCCTAAGGTTCAAACTAACACAACCATTTTGGAAAACTGTCAGCAATTACTAAAGCTGAATATACACATAGCTTATGACCCAGTAGCAATTTCACTCTTAGATATAAACCCAATATAAATGTGTACATGTGGGCAAAATAAGGAATGTTCATAGCAGCATTATGCGTCATAGCCTGAAACCATAAATCACTCAAATATCTATCATCAGTTGAATGGAAAAGTAAATTGTAACATACTTATTCAATAGAATACTCTTCAACAATGAAAACAAAGCATAGGTATAGGTGACACACACAATATTGAGTGAAAGAAACCAGACACAAAAGAATGAACAATATATAAAGTTCAAAAACAAGCAAAGCTAATCTATGGTGATAGCAGACAGAATAGTAATTACATTTGAGAAGGGTGTATTAATAATTGGGTGGAGCACAGGAAGGGTTTCTGGGGTGCTAGTAATGGTCTATTTCTTGTTCTATCTGGATGTGAAAATCCATCCCACTGTATTGTTATGCTTGTGCAGTTTTAAAATGTATATATACTTACATTACTTGATATTGTTTAGTTAAAAAACAGAGGTGATAGCGCAGATAGGCTTTTAACCCCAGAATGGCAGGGGGTGCGGGGCAGGGAGGGTGCTCCAGTGATCAGGAAATCTGGGAGAAAATGGCTGTGTAGGGGTTTTGAGCCTCGTGACAGAGTAGATGTGAAGGTGTGGTCCGTGTAGGCAGAGACTACTTGAGGGAAGCACTGCACCATCTCCTCCAGCTTTCTATGCCTGCATGTACTTCAGAGGAAATCCAAATGTCCCCCTGTTCTCCAGTGGGGGACTCAGGGCTGCCAAAGGCCAGTTGTCGTGCGGGAGACCCTGCTGGGTTTCTGCTCCCGCTCCCCATACAAGAACGCAGGATATGGTGAGGCCAAAAAGGAACACCCACGGAGCCATAGGTAGGGGAGTCATACCACTATATTCTCGCTGGCGGCACTATACTCTCACTGGAGGCTGGATCCACACTGTCCGCAAACCACCATCCGCGCTTGCCAGCCCAGCCGCCATCTTCTTGCTAGCTCCCATTCTTTCTCTTTTCCTCTAGCGTAGCCACAGCAGTTATATTAGTGGCCAATGGCTCACTGGTTACAGCTGACGGCCAACTAGCCACAGCTGATGGCCATCCCATCACAGTTGATGGCCATTTACTACCTGAGCCAGCACCTGTCTATGTGAGGCCGAGAGCCTGGAAACTGCTTTCTGGGGCTCTGTCCCCACACCAGTAGACTGTAAGAGGGCTAGAATCAGGTTGGACAGTTCTCTGAGATGGCTGATGTTACAACTGGAGACATGGCACAGACAATGGCCATCGATAATACATGCACTGGAGACAGAGTTTGACATCCAACCAGCAACAGGATGAGACCCCACAAGGGCTAGTGAGGATCTGCAGGAAGCACAAACCAGGCACTCCCGTCTGATGCCGTGATGCTCTGGTAAGTACCCCTTACTACAGACATCAGGCCAAGGAAGGGGAAAGAGAGGGGAGGAGTCGTGTGTGGGGATAAGAAGAACCATAACTGAGTTTCAGCTCTCTTAATTCTCTTCTCCCCTCTACCTGCACTCTCCTACATCCTAAGAAGTGTTATTCCCTATTTCAATTCATGTCCGGCATTCTACCTGCTCAATGGCTTATGGTAAACACTATAAACTGAGCCCTTTAAGATTTGGCTGTTTGGATCCCATAAATCTTTTCTTCTGCCCCCACAATGTTGCTTTTGAAAATGAAATTCTTGATTTTCACAGTTTTAAGCTCTTCCTTTGGAAGTTAAGGATTGAACCGACATCTTTCCTTTTGCATTTCAGCTTTAACAATCCTTATTGTCCTCAAGGCAACGAACGACCCTCTGGCTGAAAAGGATAAACGTGATATAGGAAAATGTGGGAAAAAGAAAAGCCCATTAAAATACTTTAACATGTTATCTTGACACATTTACTTTCAAATTCAGTCACTAGTAAGCAACAATAAAGTAAAACAAATCTTTTATTCAGCTCTTTGGGGTACCAAAAAGGCAATGTCAATAGGTGGCACTTCAGTTTAGTATCTGGAACAAGGAAGGTGATCTACCAGTTTTCTATTGTGTTCTGTGGCCAGGTTTTGGTTTTACACTATAAGTGTAAGAATGGAGGGGTGCTATATTGGTCTGTTTGGGCTGCTATAACAAAAATAACCATGGACTGGGTCGCTTAAACAACAAATAATTATTTCTCAGAGTTCTGCAGGCTACGAAGTCCAGTATCAAGACACTGGCAATTTCAGTACCTGGTGACTTCTGGCTGCCTGCTTCATCAACAGTCATCTTGTGCTGTGTCTTCACATGGTGGAAGGGGCAAGAGAGCTCTCTGGGGTCCCTTTAAAAGGGCACTAATCCCATTCAGGAGGACTACACTCTCATGTCCTAATCACCCCAATGGCCCCACCAACCTCCAAATACCATCACATTGGAGGTTAGGATTTCAACATGAATTTGGGGGGACGCAAACATTCAGTTCCTAACAGGTAGTGACATTACAACGCATGTGGAATGGTTGCAGAAGCTATATGCTTTAATCTTAAAAAAAAAACACCTCAGGAGAACATATCAGTTGACTTCAAATATTTATTTAAAAGGTTGTCCCTTCTTATTGTTTTAAATGATTCTTACACATGTGTTTTAGGTTATATCACCTCATGTCAATTTTTGGATTAGGATGGATAAGTAATACACTTCCGAACAAATACAATTCAATTCTTTATATCGATTAGATAGATCTGTTTAACATAGCAATAAGGTCTTCTGCAACACATATAGTTTCCTTATCAAATAAGCCTCTGTTTTTATTTGATTTGAAATTGTATTTGAAAATGAAAAAACCCAAATTTTTTATTTACAGGACTATAGAAGACCTTATTGCTGAAGAACAGATTACAAAAGCTTGTGTGCTTCTTTAAATGATTTTATGTAATAGGTAGCTGTTTTCTGCCCAGCACAGCACAGAAAATACATCCTTAATATTTAATACATAGAATTGGAGACCATTCACTGTCCATATTTGCTTCAATCAACTTTGGAAAATAAAATATCCACATTGAATTTTTTTCATTTTTGACGAAGCTGCAAAGTGAATTGGGATAAACAAAACAAGAAAAACCTATGAACATGTACATTTACATGATAAAATAAACCTTTATATATCTGAATCATGGAAAATATGGATTATGTTTATTTTATATGGAAATAATTCCCCTTACACAGAAAAAATATGTATTCGTTACTTGCAATTTTTTTAGCAATGTTTTATCTTATGAAATTGATCAGACATAAATCAAACTCTCCAAACGATCACAAATTCAAGCGTCAAAGAATAGTAGGCGAGGGAATAAGTTTGATGTGTACTCACTCGAAGTGATTAAAACTTAAAATATCTTTGGTTTCACAGGCTTTGCACAAGAACATTCAATGAACCTCCACTTAGCCAGTTAAATAACATCCACCTCACTGCCCAATTATTTGGAGCAAACTTTCTAGACAGTACTTTAATAGACCTCTCAAAACTACTTATAACAGTCTATCGCAAAATTCTTATGTTTCAGAGACATGAGAGACACAGTGGCTTTAACATGTCATCTGAGCATAAATAAAATGTTGGCATTTGATCAATTTTTATTACTATTCTGTTTTAGTGTTCAAGTTCCATTTCTCCCATCCCATCCCAACCCATTCCTTACAGAGCCACACATTTTAAAACCTAGTTGCTTATTTTAGAGCCCAACACAACAATGAGATCTGAAAGACCCCTTGATATCTTGTAACTGTGGCTTGAGAAAGACGCTTTCTATGAGCATAATGTATTCACTCCTTTATTCATCTATCCACTATTGTACAAGTATTTATTGTGTATTCAACAGTGCTACATGCGAGGGAAAACAGTAAGACCCAAGATTGTTGATCTTTTTGCAATTTTTCAGGTGCTGAGATCATTTCCTTCCACTTTCATCTTTCTTTGTTTTGAGCTCATTTGTAGTTTCCTCTAATTATCAGCTCTTAAGAGATGAGTGGAGGCCCAGATTCCAATTCTGTGCAAGGCACATACATTGGGTGAGACTAGCCATATGTCTCAATTGGCACATATTTCTTTTGTCAAGAGAGGATTTGTTATGTCTTTAATAGAGATTTAAAAAATAAATGCAGTTTTTATTCTATCACACAATGAAGATATTTCTGAAGTTCATTAGTGAAAATTAACATAGGCCAGTGACACTGAGTTTGGGCATAAGGATGCCAGATGCAATACACTGTTTGGGACATACTTACTAAAAAATTGTTTATCTGAAATTCAAAGTTAACAGGGCATCATTTTTTTTCCTAAATATGGCAATCTTATTTGGGCATCACAAATTTTATAAACTGGGTCAGGTCTGCAGTTCATGTTTCAGCACAATCCAGTCCAAACACCGCCAACCAGGATTGTGTGTAGAGGAGGGCTGGCGATCCCTAAGCACCCAAGAGAATTCTGTTCTGACCTCACCAAAAAAGTCACCAAGATTATCAGTCAAGATGATCAGAGTTCTTAAATAAACAGTAACACAGGCATTAGCAAGGATGCAAAATGTCCAAGAACCAGGGCCTTCCTATATTTGATCCTAGAATGAAATTCTTAGCTGTGAAATCGCTCTACAGAGGGCATGATCGTACCTCTGGTGAATCTCTGGGTTCACGGCACAAACAATTCTTTATATAATGTTTATCTCAGACACTAGAACAGCGCCAAAAGAACTTCTCTCACTTGCCAAGAAAAATCTATTTTTAAAAACCTTTATTACCAAAACCCTTATTTAAATATCGTGGTAATAATCCCCAAGGAAAGGTATAGTATTATAAAGAAAATTGTAAGATAAAAAGATTTAGGAAGGAACTCTTGGGGGAAAAACAATTCTCTCTTTCCAGCTGAGATTTTCTGAACTCACACGCCCAAATACCTCCAAAGAGATTCACTACTCAGTATTTTTAAGTTATTTGTACATGAATATTTTACAGCGATTTGAAAGAACAGATGTTCTCTTATTTTCTCCTCGTACAAATTTTGAAAATAATCTTGTAAAATGTCTTCAGTGTTCCAAAGTGCTTAACCTTTGCTCTGAGGTAATTACAGGTAAACATCTTGTTACCCACTAGGTAGGTTTTTCAAGGATGTTCCCATATCCCCTTCAAGTCGTGTTCAAATATTTCTGGCACCTGGCAGAGTCTATCAAAGAGTAGGGTGAGGATTTACTCGACACAATGGCCCAATAATGTCACAACAATAGTTGATACTTCTTTCAAAACCCCTTCATGGTCTAGCTTCATACCAGAAATAAAAGGCAGGGTAGTTGAAATCAGCCAAAGATGAAAGGGTAGAAGAGTCTGGAGATGACTAGGCTGCAAAAGAGAGACAGAAAGAAGACAGGAGCGCTTTCATTCAAACTCTGAAATGCTATTGCGAGAGAGGGGTTGGGTTAATTGTGGCCTGGAGGCCACAGCCAGGATATCTAGCAGAAACTGAAGGAAGGCAGATTTCAATCTATGCTGTAGAAGACCCTCCATTGGTAATAGCTCCCATGCCTCTGCGCTATTGAAGGGGATCAAAATATCAGCTGGAGAATAGGTCTAGATGAAGCCTGCCTTTTCAACTTGATTCTGTGGTTCACAAAATTTAGCAACAGGGGAGCCAGAATGTGCTATTTCAGACCCTGAATATTGGGGATTCCTATCTGAATCTGAATCTTAGCTCTAGCTAAGTGACCTTGGATAAGCTGCTGAAGTTTAGAATCTATATCCACTACAAAGCATTGTTTGAGGGTTGAATAGCATACGAATGATGCCTGCCATATACCTGGCACCCCATACATGCCTATTAAGAAAACCCCAAACAACTAAATAAACTATTTCACCTTGGCTGGGCTTTATTTTTTGGAGGTTTGGGTCTTCCTTGATAAACTCACAAACATACCTGTGGGAGAAGAGTGGAATGTCCCCAGGGTTTAGTGGGATTGAAGAGGTAAGTAGCCTGACCCCTGGTGATCCCTGGGAAGATGGTTGCAGATTTCATAGTGGGTGGATGTCTGAACCAGTCCCGGCTTTGCTCCTTGCAGACTATGGGGTGTCGGAGGGTATGTGAAAGGACTGTGTACTAAAAGTCATGACCTTTTTTCAAAGGCCCATTTTGGCCTGTAGTGCACTAGGCAAGCAAGACTTTTCTGAAGGAATTAGTAGCAGTCTGGATTGATGGTGGGGAACAATGGATGGATGTAAGGGGCAATAAGGTGATGGTAGAGGACACTGGATAGATGGGGGTTAGTTCCAGTGTCCATGCAAGACAGCCACAGGGGGTCTTCCCTGCACAACAACAGTTTCAAAATGTGTAAACCATTGGAAACTTCTACCCTCTAGGGGAGGGGGGAAAGGAGCTGTGAGAGTAAGATACTGGACCATGAAACAGTTCTAATTTAATTTACAAAATAAATCAATGTGGCCTTCCTTGCACCCCTGGAATGTGGAGCATCTCTGCTTTTCCCTGGCACTTTCTTGCATCAGCGTTCTCTCCGTGCTGTCTCCACTCAGCCTCAATTTTCTCACTCCCTTCAGACTGCAGGTATCTGTCTTGGGGCTGCATTACTGTACTATTTTCCTTCATTTTTCAGTACTAGAAGATTATGAAAACATCAGGGAGGAATTTTCCTTTGTTCCAATACTGACTTTTTGTCCTTACATAGTTCAAAAATGTAAACTGAGTAAAGCGCCTTACCTGCTTAGCCCTCAGTTCTCATCTCTTTGAAATGCAGGGGTTAGAATCACTAAGATTCTTTCTGGTTCAAAAGTCCTCTGATCCTTGACATAGTTGGGAAGTACTATTTAGTCATATTTGCAGTTGCAGTGACAAAAATGGAACTGCCATGATGCATCTGGATATTTCAGCTTGTGTCACTGACCCTCTCATGTCAACAGCTGACCTTGGAAAGAGGGCATGTTGGTCTGGGAGAGACACAGGCTTTATTCACATCGTTAAAAGTGCTTCAGAAAAGACTCGTCTCGAACCTTAAATTGCTTCAAGACCTAAGTTCAAGGTTAGTCCTCACCTTTCAACTTGAAGCTTCTTGGAAGATTTATTCAAAGCCAAACCTTAATACATTTTTGCTTTAACAAGTAATCATCAACAACGTAATCACTGTTTAAAATTTTTTTCTGTGGTCCCTTCCACTCTCTATCAGAATCCTCAATATCTTTATGCATAAAATGGAAGTAATAGCTTGCAGGATTATTGGGAGGACAGGATGAAATAAGGTATAAGAAGTGCCTTTCATGGTAGCTGTTAATAAGAGGTTCTCGGTAAACGGCAGCCTTAATAGAAGTTATCGCCCTTAGATCTGGGCTCTCACACCTGCTGTTCTGTTCACACCCACGAGAGGTCATGACTTTATATTCTCTCCTATTCTCCTGGATCCTAAAAGTATCTCTTTTGAGGAACCAGATTTCCCCGCTGTGAACAATGAATCCAGGGGGATTGTCAATCCCGTGATCGAATTCTTTGGAACTTTACTTGCATGATTTTCCATATTTAATGACATTACACCAGCAGGATAAACATACATGCAAGGTTGAATCATCTTCTCTTTCCTCTTGGATCAGGAGCTCAAGAAAACAGGTGCAGGAAGCAGGTGGGAACTCTGGTGAGCAGGATGCTGCTTCTGCCATGCTTATCCTGCTCAACGGCCCTATGGAGGTGTGGGAGGAAGGAATGAGGCAGCTCTTCAGCTGACTAGGGACTCATCACATACAGCAGGTCTGCAGAAGGGGCAAGGGGTGGGGTGCCTACGAACAGTTCTCCCAGAAGCTCTTGTAATCAAGTCTAGAAAGAGGCACTTTGTATAGCAGTGGATGAGAGAATTTCCAGGGGAATCACATAATTCTGGTGGTTTGTTTAGACATACAGCTTGACCATAAAGGGAGAGACCTAATTACATCTCCCACAAGTGGAGTTGGCTTTTCTGGCTAGAAGAGAAGAGGAGTGACCCCAAAGAATATCTCTTTGAGCTCTTTGTGAGAATAGAAGAATTTCCAGATTGGATGACAGAAATGACAGAAAAGAAAGTAAAAATGAAAAGACTTCCAAAGAGATAAACAGAAATCAAAGTTTAGAGAGGGGCAAATGGAAGAACGTGGCATTTTAAAATTTGTGTATATATACCCTCACCTTATTCCATAGCACGCTTTGAAGCAATTTGCCGAAGTACATACAACGCAGAAGGTAAAGAAATAGATGAAGGGATTAAAAAGGCCTTTGGGACTTCTGATCAAAGATGGCAGCATAAAGGCATTTTTAGTTCTTGTCTCTCCCTAGAAACCCATTTAAAACAACAACAATAAAAGCCCTTCGTCTTCCATGAAACAAGGAAAAGGCCACAACCTCAAGCCACAAACTATGAAGCATACTTACAAAATACTGTGAAATGTGGAGGAAAATGAGAGAGGAATGGAGACTGCCTCAGGGCTTGAGCAAAAAAAGAAATCTCCCTAAATGTAAGGATTCCCATTGTACTGGAATGATGTGGCCCTAAGGTAGGTGGGTCACCAGATGGATAGAAATGTCCCTCTGGAGGACCAATGCATCCCTGAGAACAACCAGGAAGTTGGTGCTAAAGGCAAAATCACACAGGTCCACCACTTCCACTGTCTGAGACCCACTCCAGGTCTAGGGCAACTGCCTGAGGTGGAATGGGGGGAAGGAGGCTGAGGAAGCAACCCTTGCGTTAGCCAGAGAGCCTATGATTTAAAAGGCTTTGCTGTGAACAGCATGGGCTAAAGATCTGAAGGGAAATAAGCATCTAACTGCAAAGGAAATAACGGATTTGATGAAAGGGGTTTTGAGACAAAGAAACTTGATCCAAAGTTCCAGACCTCCTCAGCTCTCTTTTCCTGCAACGCCTACCCAAACGTAACTTCAATAAATAGCTGATCTCATTCAAAGTCAGTAAGGAACACAAAAGAACCCACATAAGACTTAGGTATACAGATCCTGAAGAGAAAGGGGGCATATGACTTAGAAAAGAGGCAAAAGCAGAGGAGACATCTTGATTATGTTTGAAATATCCAAGATGCTTCACTCTGGTGTGTCTGGTGGTGCCAAATTAAAGTATTATTTCTGTTGTGGAAAAAATAGACTTGGTCGTGGACGTGAGTTAGCCAAGTAAATATTTTCTTGGCAGTGTCCAACATCAGCGCAAAATGCCTATTAGGCATCAACTATAATTATAGCATTCAATTAACATTCTCAAGTGATTATCATTTCTGGCCTGGTGGTGGTTGGGACTTGGGAGGTATGAGCTCTTCCTGATATCTTTGCCTGGAAACCGCTGACTGATATTTAAGTTTGACAATTTAATGTGGCTGTAACTAGTGGAGAGGATAAAGGGTAAGCACGAGTTGTGGCAAGTTCACGTCACAACTCATGACAATTTGTTGCCCAATCTTTTCAGTAAAACTGATCTTACTAAGGTTAAAAAAAAAAAATCCAGTTTCCAATCCAATAGACACTTTTCCATATTAGTTCACCCACCTTATTTCTGGGATACATGGGGTTTTGACCATCCTTTTTTCCTCCACAGGATTAGAAACGAAGTATAGGAGGAAAGGCATATGCAGAGAAAATATTAAACCTCTCATAAACACAGGATGGCAGTGATTTTTTTGAGTGCCTATTATGAGCCATATGTAATTATTTCTCAAGTTTACAACCATCCTGTAAAAAATGGTGGCATTATTCCCATTTTACTGATGAGAAAACTGACTCAGAGAGGCTAAGTAATTGGCTCAACATCACACAGATAGTCATTAGGGGAGCTGAGATTCAAATCCCATGATGAGAGAATGAACCAAATAGCATTTAAAGGGTCATGGTATTGAGCATTCCTCAGTCAGAAATGTCTTTAAAAAGAAATCTGGCTACTTAAAAACTTTGGTGGGATCCAAGGTGGAAATATGAATACACACATTTTACTCTACTCTCATGCAAAATATCATTAAAAGGGCCAAAGGAATATAAGAAGAGGAAAAAAAATATACAGGAAAATAGGAATGGGTTCTTTCCTCTCACTAGAAATGATAAGTGCTTTAGCTGCAGGATGCAATGGAGTCATACAGGCCTGCACTGATGGGGCTGGTGGGGCTGGTCAAAATCAGTTGGTCACATTTCATTAACATCTTCCACATCAGTGTTGAGCTGGAGTGGAGGGTGGGCTACAAGGCACACTTGCCTGCCCCATGTCCACTTGTATGGTGACCAGGTGAAGCCAGGGCCCTATTTTTTTTTTTTTTTTTTTTTTTACCAGCTTCTAATGCAGGCTGTGTCTGGCCCCAGGTAGTGGCAGAGTCAGGGTCAGAATGTTCTCTGGGATTTAGCACATTTATGCGTGGAAGGCCAACTGTTTTCCCAATTGGTGCTGGGGACACTGAGATGAATTCAAAAGAGTCCTTATCTCCCACGAGTCCCAATCTTTGGTGGGCTGCAGAAATAACTGAGCTATGACAAATGGCAGGGAAGCTCCCAAGGGCAGGGAAAGCCCAGAGGAGAGAGTGACTCTAGGTGTGACAGGGGAAAGGGCCTCCTAGGAGAAGGTGACACTGAGCTAGACTTGAGGCTGGCAAAGTAATTGTTAATCTAAGGGGAGGTCAGCTCTGAATGAATGGAAGGATATGAGGAAGACATGAGTGGATGGAACAGTGGGAGTAAATACTTGGGAAAATGGGAGTGATTGGGCAATACACCCACACCTATGCACACTCCGAAGGGGCACACTTCCTGGCCTCTGAGGAAAGTTTGCCTGAGGTGCCTGAGCAGAACAGTGGGCAGGGCAGTGTTCCCTCATGCTTTGGAAGGTTCTGGGATATTCCTGGGATTCTGGCAGGAATCACCATGGGGGTAGTTGAGGGAAGAGGTGGGGTTGCTGCTCTTTATGGCAGAAGTGTCCCATGGCCTTGTAGTGTACCTAAGGTGGTGGACCCCATTATGCCAAATCCTTGGGTCTCAACAAGTAGTACAAAAAAGCAAAATAGTCATGCTCCTGCTTCTATTGGCCAGTACTCACTGAGCATCAGTTTCCCCATCTGTAAATAGGGGGATGTAATAATTTCTCCATCATGTAATAACTGTGTAACTGAGCCTGGCATATATATATACGGTATAAGCTCAGCAAACTATAAATGAAATCATTATTTTGTCAAGCAATTCCTGTTTCAAATCCAACCCTTCTCCCCTATTCAACAATGACCTCGTCTGGAAAAGCAAACAAGCAGAGGAGCAAACAAATTTAAATTTCGTTTGTACAACATCTTAAAATTTGCCAATTTCATTCTTCCTGTGTCTTTGGCCAAGCTTTCTCATGCCATTTCATTCCACGGTTTTGCACATGTTGTTCCTTCCATGTGAAACACCTTTCTTTGTTATTTCCCCAGTTGACTTATCTTTCAACTCTCAGCTCAGCTGTCACCGCTGCACCTACTTATTGTCTGCTTGTCCCTCCTGTAATATGCCTTTCTCTTGGCATACACCTTCATCCCAGATTATGACCACCTTGACATCTGTCTCCCTACATAGACTGTGAGCCCCGAGGGCAGGGGCTGTGTTTTATTTCTCTTTACCTAGTACCTAGCATGCGGTACACCTGAACAAATGTTTGTTGAAGATTGTCTTGAAGCAAAATCCATGAAATATTGGAGGAAAATGCGTTTTTAACCATTCTTGGCATTGAGTCATTGTTGCATGAGAGAGAGAGAGAGAGAGAGAGAGAGAGAGAGAGAGAGAGAGAGATTCTGAAATTAGATAAACTTTCATGATTCATTCATTGAAACAATCCCCTACCCTCACCCCCCACCCTTGAGAGCCTCTGTCTGGCTCTGGGATACACAGATGAGTAAGAGAGTCTATTTCTGCACCCACACTGAATGAGTGTGACGTCAGAGCTCCACATCAGGTATTCAGTGGGGTTCTGTGATTGTCCCGATACCTGAGGCCCGTAGCCTGTCCTATGATGTCTGTGTTGCAAAGAGTTGGTCTAGTGGTTGGATAAGGAAGTCCAGAGCAGTTGGTTTTGGGCCCCCACAATTAGTGTAGAAATGATGTAGAAAGAGCAGACTCAGTCCAGAGGTCAGGAGACCCAGGTTCTTGTGTAAATTTTGCTATCAAAGTTGGTGTGACTTCGGGCAACTTGCTTTGCTTTGAGAGAGGTTTCAAACTTTTATAAGTTTCTACTTACACAAAAAAGGGTGGGATGAGATCATGTCTAAGGTTCTTTCCAGGAAGCTTGGATCTATGACAGCTTGAAGCAGGCCCTGAAATCCATCAGCAGGAGCACTTTGATTGGGAAGATACCCCACGGCCCACAAATTGGGTCTTCCCTCTTCCCAGCTGTGTGACTGGCATCTCACCAATATAGTCATAGCTTCTGGTTGAGAGAACTGATGCATGGCCTCTGAACTGTCAGAATCTTATTGTCGATTGCTTAAAGCCATCTTAAGTCTAAATGAAAATCCATGAACTCGGCCAGCCAGTGAACTCAGAAAGGTGGGGGTGGAATTCTGAGCACAGGGAGGTAAATCTGTTTATTTATTTTCTAATTCTAATTAGAAAAAGGAAGAGTGTCAGGAGTCTTTAGTGATTCACGTCTTAATAGCCTGGTTATAATTTATTAATCCCTTTCATAAAATTTTCAGCATCCCTTTCCCTAGGAGTCTAAGACTGACTCAAATGTATTTATTGTTTCTAGGTGGGGTGTCATTAAATATTTGGCATCTTCTAAAGCTGGTTGGGAAACTGGATTATAAACCACGTGAAGGCACACAATTTCTGAAGGAAAAGGCATGAACTGATAGAATATGAGACAGAAAGAGTGATATATATATGCAGATACACATATGTTTATTCTTTAAAATGTTAATGACCTCATATTTCTCTCCAACATTGACAAAGAAAGTCTGCTATTTCACTTTCTTCTGTAATTTTCCCTCACTGGCTAATCCAGTGGTTTTCTTTAAAGTAGAATTTCAGCATGAATAGGAAATGTGCCACACTTATTTCTTTAAGTTTGATATACATATATATTGTGAAATGATTGCCACAATAAAGTTAGTTAACACATCCATCACCTCAGATAGTTACCCTTTTGGTTTCTTTTTTCTGGCGAGAACATTTAATAACTGCTCAGCAAATTTGAAGTATGCAATACAGTATTGTTACCTATAGTCACCATGCTGTACATTAGATCCTCGGAACTAATTCATCTTATAACCGAAAGTTTGCACCCTTTGACCAATATCACTATTCTCTCCTTCCCTCCTGTCTACCCTCCACCACCAGCCTCTGGCAGCCACCATTCTACTCTGTTTCTGCATTTCTGTGACTTCAACTTTTTTAGATTCCACATACCACCTTTCCCCAAAAATAATTAATATGAGACACGGTCTTATTTTACTATAAGACCCGGTCTTATAATATATTAATATAATATAATATAATATAATGTAATGTAATGTAATGTAATGTAATGTAATATAATATAATATAAAATATAATATAATACCGGGTCTTATATTAATTTTTGCTCCAAAAGACGCATTAGAGCTGATGATGGTCCGGCTAGGTCTTATTTTCGGGGACACAGGGTATAACGGAGGTGATACAGTATTTGTCTTTCCCTGTGTGACATTCCATTTGCATAATGCCCACAAGTTTTATCCATGTTGCCACAAACGGTAATATTTCCTTTTTTTTTTTTTTTAATGACTGAATTGTGTATATACCAAATTGTGAATATACCAAATTTTCTTTACCCATTCATCCATTGACAGGCACTTACATTGTTTGCATGTCTTGGCTACTGTAACTAATGCTGCAATGGATATAGGGTGCAGATATCTCCTGGAGACAGTGATTTCTTTTCCTTTGTATGTATACCCAGAAGTGGGACTGCTGGACCATACGGTAATTCTATTTTTAATTTTTTGAGGAGCCTCCATACTGTTTTCCATCATGGCTGTACAAGTTTACTTTCCCACAAACTGTGCACAAGGGTGCCCTTTTCTTCATATCCTTGCCAACACTTGTCATCTCTTGTCTTTCTGATAGTAGCCATTCTAACAGGTGTAAGGTGCTATCTCATTGTGGTTTTGATCTGCATTTCCCTGATTACTAGTGATGTTGAGTACGTTGGGTTAACTTCTACTAACTTTGGACTTCCTTCTACGACCTTCATTGTTTCCTTCCCTCTACCAAATTTGGGCTTAAAGTGAGTCTTCTTTTTCTAGTTCCTTGAGGTAAAAGACTAGGTTATTTTCCTGAGATCTTTATTTTTTATTAATGTAGATGTATCTTTAATTCTTATAGCTCCAGGAGAATATATATTTTTGGTAGTAGTGATAAGATGGCAAGATATTTTGCTGAGATCTCAAAGTTATGAGTCCTTGGTCAGCTGCACACCTTGTCTGACAGCAGTCCTCCCAGCTCTATGAGCAAGGTACAAATGGCCAAAGCTAGTCAGAGGAAAAATATTTATAACCATGGAGGGAGTTTTGACACCAACACTTCCCATCCTGGTGAGATAGGCTAGATTGCGTCTGAATCATAAGGACTGACTTTGTGCTCCTGCATAGACTAAGGCCTCCATAAAAACTACCCTAACTCATTCTAAAAGCTATTATTCTGATGAGCAGAGCCAAGGAAGGACACACCCCAGGGAAAGATCATAAAAGGAAAGATCTAATGCCATAGGCATTAGGTCTCACTCTACCCACCCTTACAAAATTAATGGCAGTAGCGAGCAGTCTGACAAGGTAGAGCAGCCCCAGGCCCTTCTTAGCCAACTAGACTTACGGACATAATCAATCCACAAAGGAAAAAGGATTCTATAGCGCATGCCACGTAGAAGGAAGACTTTTTAAAGTTCTTTGTTTCTCCTACTGAAAGCTCTTCTTGTTAGTACAGAAATGGCACATACTGAGATGTGTGCAGAAGCTCTCTGCTCCTGAACCATGCATGGCCAACCATCCCAAATCAATGATGGTTCTCATTCTTGCCAAGCCTAGAAATTTTCTCAACATGATGCCCTAAGCAGCTATATTAGAAGACTGGAATTGGCGAGTGTTTAAAACCTTTTTATCGTCATTGTCTTAGCACCCAGTAGAGCAGTGCCTATCACCTATGTCAGAAAACCCTGCTTATGTATAGACTGTGTGAGGAGGTGCCTTAGCTCCTTCCCAGAAGTGGGAGTCTGCAGCCAACATGCCTTCATATTTTAATCTTCTTTCTTTAACTTAGGAATGTAGCCTTGGGCCAGAAAAATCAAGAGTATCAGAAAAGTCCTGGTTGACCCTTCATGAGGCCTCTTCTCCAATCCTTACCTCGTCTCTTATGTCTAGACCTAGAGCCAACGAATAGGCAGCTCAACCCAACTTCCTCATGGTTACTTGCTAGTTAGGCCATGTAGTCTTACCTGTTCTAACTTCCTTCTAGAAATATACTCAGTCACTTTGCACAACCAAGCTTACCAGACAGGTTTATACAGTAGGCATGGAAGAATGAAGTACCCTTGATCCCTCCCCAAAATAAAAATAACATACATTCTGGATAAATGCTAAACTAGACAGAAAGTCAGAACAACAGGCATAAACTGGGGCTTTCCTGAGCACATTTGCCTGTAAGATCACGCTAGTCAAAAGTATCTCTAAGAAAGGCACAGTATCAGTCCCCTACCACAGAATGTAGACATCACAAGCATGTCTCCAGATCAATGTCACTTCACATTTACCCTCCAGCCTAATGTCTGGACTAGAAGCAGACCAAGTATCTCTCTTGTCCCATTTCCCTACTTCCCAAATGAAAAATGCCCTGGGATCCTTTTATGAAAAGTACCTATGACATGCGATCCCCCCCACCCAATATGTAAAAGAGAATAGCCCCAGAAATGGACATACGATGAAGCTGACCCCTGACATTTGGGTGCTCCTCAATCCCTTAGAGCTGGGCTCTAAGTAGGAGTCTTTTAATCCCTTCAGTCCCACGTCTTTATCTCCTGGAAGCTGGCACATGTGGTTGGCATTTGGCTTTGACTTTTTTTTTTGGCTTGTGTTTTCCAGAGGCCACACGTGAGTCCTGGCATAGCAATTTGTCTTGTTGACCCTTCACAACTTTGGAGAAATGGGACACATGAGAGCTAGTGGCAGAGGGACCCCACTCAGGAGGTGCGACCATTGCTGCAGCCGAAGATGCCTGTTTGTAGCGACTGAAGAAGAGACTCGGTTTCTACCCCAGCTCCTATGGCCCCCGCATCTGGAATCAAGCAGCATAAGAAGAAACAAGATGCAAAGGGAGCTTTTGACATAATCTGAGACTTTTTTTTTTTCTGTGACAAAGGGAGACTGAGTAAAATAGGAGGAGATATGCAATGATTACTAAATAGCATGGTGGCAAATATGGACGTTTCTGTTGCAATCATGGCTTGTTGCTCTTGGAAGTCCATTCTGTAGTTTTCAGCTTGTTAGCCACATGGTTAATACAAGAGAACATGACTTTTCAGCGTTGAGAATGTGGGGCAGCCCAAAAGGGACATTTTAAAGACCTTGGGAGTGTGAACCTCCTATGTCAGCAGTCCCATGTGGGACCAAGTGGGACACAGAAGCAATGGAAAAGATTAGAGAAAAATGCATTGCCAAGATACTGCTAGGACTGTTCTGGTAATTGATGATTTTTGCTCTTGTAGGGGATATCTATGCCTCTGGTGAGTCTGGTCAGAGAGCTCATGGGACGAACTGTAGATATACAAAAGCTGGCCTCTTGAGGTCTCACTACATCTTACCTCTGTTAGAGATCAAGTCAAGGGCACGCTGTAATTACAGTTCCTTATGATGAGGGGCAGATTGAAAAGTTCTGGACCCTGCTTCGTCTCTCCCTCCTCCCTTTGCATTTTCGCTTTGGAGAATCAAATTTTGGGCCTTCCTCTCATCTGCTAAGTGAGGAGTGGCTAAGAGGCCACACTGTTAGTACACCAAAGGCCAATGGAAACAGAAGTGCGGCATGCAGTTGAAAAAAGTTGTGGGTGGGAAGCTTAGTCAGGCTGCCCTAGCTTGAGGGAGTGGCTAGCTTTCTCTGCTTCAGAGTTAGGGCACAGCCTGAGGATAGGGTACTCTGTAGGCCAATTATCCTGCTTCTGGTCAAGGACTTAAGCCAGGGGTCAAATGGAATTCTACACTCACACATCAGCCAGCCCAAACCACCAGGACAATAAGGGTTTGGGGCCATGATTAGTAACAAAAAGAGTGGGCATCTGCCTTGCCTTTGTTCACCTTTCAAGGATCCCACAGATCTACTGAAAACAGCTGCACAAGATCCAGAGGTCCCAATCGTGGGGCCTATAGACAAGACTAACTGTTAGCATCTTTAGTGTACAGACGAGCAGAAACTTAGAAGTAGCAGAAACAGGATTGACCCTTTCCTCTAAATCTTCTTTCCAATGCTCCCCTGGTCTGGGAGTCAGGACACGTGCATTTCAGCCCTGCCTCTGCCATCTTCTGTGGGACATCAGAAAAGCTCTCTCTCTCTCTCTGAGTCTTAGTTTCCTCATCTGACAAATGCATGGCTCACACTAGGTCTTCTTCAAATCTGACATTTAATAATTTGCTACATTATCACAGCTCTTAATGTTTTGATTAAAGGACTTGGTATTTTAATCTTCTTTTTCTTTTTTTTTAAAAGGCATCAAATCAGGAATTTAAGCCTGTAGCCAATGAACTTTCCGCCCCCGTTATGAGAAACAATCCGCAGAATCCCAAGGACTTCCCCGGGGGAGGATTCTGCGTGCGCACAACTTATTTTGTCTTAAGAAAACACAACTCTTGTGACGTCCTTCCCCCCCAGTAAAGTCAGTGACTTTCAACTTCCTTTCCTTTCCCAAGTCCTCGCAGAATTTTAGGCAAATTACAGCAGGAACATTTGATCTTCTCCCCAGATGTTTTGATCACAGAAGGGCCACATATGTGCACACATTCCTGGATATTTTTAGATTTTTACAGGCTCCGAAGTTCTAACTGTGTTTTCACTCTGCGGTTTGTGGCCGCTGTCTGGAGATGCTCTGCCAAGGCAGCAGAGGCAGAGGCTGATGGCGGAAGGCCTGGCACCGGGGACGCTCCCCAAGAAGCCTCACTCGGACGCTCCCAGAAGACACCCTGAGCAATCCTTGCAAGCGGCAAGCCTTCAGTCTCTGAGGCATCTCTGGCCACTAAGAGGAAACACACCACTGCCATGTAGGAACTATGGGCTAGACAGAGTCCCCCTGGAAGAGTTTTGGTTACACGATCCCTAAAAACCATACCAAGACCCCAATAAGCAGGTATAGTGGAGGGGATATTGGGCAAAAAGTCAGGAGCTGTGCCTCTGGCTGGCTATATGACCAGTTACTTTTCTCTACTGGGTCTTAGTTTCTCCATCTGCAAAACAGAATGCATCACACATTTTAGCCCAGGGGTCTGCAAAATATAGCCTGCAGGTTGGCTGTCTATTTCTGTAAATAAAGTCACATTGGGACAAAGCCAGTCCCTTTTGTTTGCTCATTATCTGTGGCTGAGCTACCATGGCAGAGTTGACCAGTTGTGACAGAAAACACACGGCTCAGAAATCTAAAATACTCACTCTTTGGACCTTTAAGAAAAAGTTTGCTGACCTCTGATGAAGCAGATGCTGCATTCGCCATTCCAGGGTGTGCCAAGCGCATCCTACTGCCACCACTGGGACTCTCTTCCTTTCTCTTGGGGGAGGGGTGATAGAAGTTAATGTCCCCAGAAGCAGCCCTCAGCCAATGACTGATGAACATTGGGGGTCACTCTCCAGCTTCCTCATCTCATAGGTGGGAAAACCCGAAGTGTGTTTCCTGTTGTCTCCTAGATGGCCCCAGTGGCACTGTGTCCCAGATGCCCATAACAGTAACCTCCTCGTCACCACACCCTGTATTGTCTTCCTTCCCTGTCTCCCCTTTCCTACCAGTGCTTTCCTGGTTCCATTCCCCCCCAAACCTCATGCACTCTGATCTTGGACTCAGGGTCTGCTTCTGAGAGTATGCTGCCTAAGAGAGAACATGAGTCTGGCACACCTTCTGCTTTCCCTCCGTGGCTGGCATCCCACTGCGCACTGACTTCCGGGCTTAGATGAAATGCCGCAAGACAGAACATGGGATGTGTTTTCCTGAATGGCCCACAGTGATGGATGACATACCCTGGAAGTGCAGGGGAGTTTGTTCTCCATGGGGTGCACCTTGACTGTAAGAAGGAAACTGACAGACACATGGCCTCCACTTTCCCCCTCCTTGAACTTCTATGAAGTGAGGTTTCTCGTCACAAACTTTCCAGGGAGTTTTGTGTGCTAAGAAAGCCTGCCTGCCAAGAGACCTACTGTGTTTCTTTGGCACCTTGTTGAGTAGTTGTATAGTAGTTACCTGAGTAAAAACCCAGACATCTTCCTTTGTCTCTCTTCCCAGTTTTTTCTTAACTCTAACCATCCGGAGTTTATATCTCCCAAGAAAGTCTCAGTACTATACCCTTGCCTCAGGCTCTGCTTTCCAGAGGACGTGAGCTAAGGCAAGGAATTGGTTTACATATCTCCAAGGACTCTTTCAGCTCTGACATACTAGACTTGTACTAAATTCCATTCTTCACATACCAAGGGATAAAAAAAATATTATGTATCTACTGTACTGGAGATGAAGCACCATTAGTTTCTGAGGTATGCCAGGGGTCTTGCTTGTTAAATACAAATCAGACCAACAGGGAATGTTATAATAATAAACATTAATAATACTTATTAAATTCTATACGCTAGGCTTTAAGTTAAGTACTTTAAAGGTTTTGAGTATTTGATCCCCATTTGAAACTTATTGGGTTCTATTATTATCCTCATTTTACATAAGAGGAAAATGAAGTACAGAGAGGGCACTCATGCTAAGTTACACAGGAAGTGGCCAACCCAAGACGTGAAACCAGGTCTGACAGATTCCAAAGGCCATGTTAAAAATGATATGCTTTACTGTATCTGATATAAACAAATATGATACTCTTTCAAAACTTCTTTGAAGCGACACTCCACCAGTGAAGATATATGAATGGCAAATAAGCACGTGAGAAGATGCTCAGCATCATTAGTCATTCGGAAAATGCAAATTGAAACCATAATTAGATACCATCACACCCACTGGAATAGCTAAAATTGAAAAGACTGACCACATCTAGTGCTGGTGAGGATATGGAAAAACTGGACTCTCATACACTGTTGATGGGAATGCAAAATGGTGCAATTCATTTGAAAAACAGTTTGGCAGTTTCTTAAAAAGTTAAACACAAATTGGTCAATTGGTGACCCAGCCAATCCACTCCTAGGTATTTACTCAAGATAAATGAAAACATATGTCCACACAAAGACTTGTATACAAACGTTCACAGCAACTTAATTTGTAATAGCCCCAAACTGGAAATGGTTCAAATGTCCATCAGTAGATGATTGGGTAAACAAATTGTAGTATATCCATACAATGGAATACCACCCTAATAAAAAGGAATAAACTTTTGATACAGGCTGCAACATGCATGAATCTCAAAATGATTATGCTGAGTGAAAGAAATCTGACAAAAATGAGAACATACTGAATGATCTTATTTATATAAAGTTCTAGAAAATGGAATAATAGTAACAGAAAGGAGGTCAGTGGTTGCCTGTGTGTATTGGGGACTGTGAAAAGAGATGAGAAGGATGGATAATAAAAGAATATGAAGAAACTTAGGGGTGGTGGATATGTTCATTGTCTCAAATGGGGTGATGGTGTCATGCAATTTATTATAAGGCAATTATATCTCAAAGGTGTAAAATACAAATTTCGCTGATAACTGCACACACAAGAAATGGCATTAGAGATTTGTTCCCTTTCATTATCTTTTGGGATTGCCCATGGGAATGAGCTATTGACCTAGTCTTGGCTGACTTGGAGGAAAGGAGGTGGGGACGCAGTACTGGGCAATTTGGGGATGGTCCCTTTACCTCCTTGAGCCTCAGTTTCCTCATCTGTAAGATGGGAATATGTCTTGTTGCCTGGCCTTCCCCATGAAGCTGATTTGAGGAAAAAGTAAGTAACCCTGTTTTCAAGGGTAAATGATCAAATTTCCCCATCGACATAACAAGCATTTACCAAGCATTTGGTGGCAATCCCAGTCTTGGACGGTGAGGCTGAAGGGCAAGCCAGATCACAGAAGGAAGCTTGGTGTGTGTGTCGAGGGGTTTGGGTTCAAATCTCTGGGCATTGGGTAGGCGCTGAAGGGTTCCAAGCCTGGGAGTGACAGTCACAGCTCACTGTGGTGGGGCGGAAGGGCTCATTCATCGGGCCCTGCTCCAGTCTTCCCCAGGAGTGTTGCTGTCTCTCCAGAGCAGGGCTTCATAACCGAAGCACTATTGACATCTGAGGCGGGGTAATCCTTTGTTATGGGTGGCTGTCCTGTGCCTTGTGGGGTGCTTAGCAACAGCTTCGCTGGCCTCTACCCACTGGATGCCAGTAGTACGCCTCCAGTAGTGACGACCAAAAATGTCTCTAGACATTTTCCTGGGGTGGCAAAACCACTCTTGGTTGAGAACCACTGCTCTAAAGGCTTTTTTTTCCCTTTCTTTTTTTGAGTACATATACAGATGGTTCTGCCTATATTTGCCCTCTTTCCTCCTTCTAAGGCCTGGCAACTCCTGGCTTCCAGCCTTTCCACGAGGCACACAGCGGGATAGTGCCCTTGGCTCTCTGCACAGCCTTGTGTCAGCACCTGTGGCTCAAGCTCCCTGCTCATGGGGGCCCTAGCTGGGCTGGCTGCAGGGAGCCAGCTGGCAGCAGCTCTGTCTACCTCTTCAGCAGGGCAGCAGGGCACCTAAGCCCCTATGGGGAACACCACGTGGTGTCGAGGAGACTCCTGGACCGGGTCCCACCTGGAGGTCAGCTGGGACCAGAACTGTCTAAGCTTGTTGGCCCTGCCCCCTCTGTAACTCAGTCCTGCTGTCTGCCAAGCTTATGGCCTGGAGGGACGAGTCAGCTCAGGAAGCCTGCCAGGGCAAGGGGACCAGGATGGGGACAGAGGGCAGGTGGTGGCAGCTGGAGGCCATGTGACTGCTGGAGGCTATGTGTGTCACAGGGCAGAGCTGGGCCACTGGCTCATTCCTGAGCTTAATCTGAGAAGGTCTCACATGACTTCTCTGTGGGAGCCTGCGTGGGTGGGGGTGGAGGGGATAAGTGGTGGGAGGGAGGGGGAAGTGATTTTAGGATCCAGGCTGGAAATACAAAATACATTAGTGAATCACAAGCAGATATTCATCACATGACCCCACTGACTCTGCCAATGCAGAAATCAGGCTTTCGGCACAAAAAATGTCTCCCACCCCCTACTCTGTGTAGGCTGTGGCTGCTGAGAGGGGCACTAGAATTGGAGCAGGCGGCGGGGGAGCCAGCCATACCATCAGCCTCCATCTCCCAAAATGTCAGCAAAACCAGAACACAAAACCAGGCCCCCATTCCAGCACTTTCCATATGCTCATTCATATGCTAGTCTCACAACAGCCCCATTTCCCAGTGAGAAAACCAAGGCCTTGAGCCATTCCTCTGAGTTTCCTTTTCTTCTTTCCACAGGATTTGCAGGGTTTAATCAGGTTTTGTGTTTGTTTTAATGCTACCACCATCAGCTCCCTCTACCTCACAGTGGCCCCAAATGACAGATGCTGGCATGTCCTTCTTGCTGGCGAGAGGAGGGAAGGGGTTTTAAAATCACTCTCTCTCCAATGGAGAGGCCTCCATGCTGCTGGGGGGTGCGGCTGGATCCTCAGCCTAAGGGATCAGAAATGCAGGAGACTAGAGTCAGGCAGGTTCTAAGCTGCCAGCCTGAGAAAGGGCGTGGCAAAGCCTCTGAATGCCCCAGGCTCCTACCCCTCAGGAATGAGGGGGAAGCCCCAGGGTTCCTCCAGCAGCCCCACCTCACAGATCCCAGGGAGCCAGGAGCTTTATTTAGTTATGCTGAAACTCCACAGACCTGGATCAAGACTCTTAAACCCATGTTCTCACCGTCCAAGAGAACAAAAGCTCGTGAGCCGGCTCTGTCCTTCTGGGAAGACAGCCACCAGCCTCGTGTTTGCCGAATGTTTCACCTCTAGGGTTACTACTTTCAAAATAGCACTCAATATATTTAATCTCATTACATAAGCCAGATATGTTTGGTGTAGAATACTTGGGAAATTCAGAGAAGTATAAAGAAGGCGATTAAAAATTCCCCATTATCTCACCAATCAGAGACATCCACTGCTCAACGTTTGGTATTCAGCTTTTTCATCTATTCTTGAGTCATGGATATGTATATAAGCTCTAAAAGGTAAAACCACAGTAATACTTTAGATGCATTTAAAAAATAGTATTGAGGCATAGCATACATAGCAAAGGGCACAAATCTTCAGTGAATAGCTCAGTACATTTTTACATATTATTGCACCCATGAGACCATCACTTAAGATATAGACCATTTCTAGATCCCAGAAAACTACCCCTGCCCTTTCTCACTCCATCACCAAGAACTAGCCGGGATGCTGACTTCTGCACTTCAGATTAGATTTGCCTATTCTTGAGTATCACATAAATGGACTCACGCAGTATTCATTCTTTTGTGTCTGGCTTCACTCACCCAATCTGTAGAATCTATGACAACTCTTGGCCTAGCAAAGGTGCTCGACATGGGCACATTAACTGTATGTTGGGTGCATGTGGAGTCATGGGATAAATCGGTGAGTGGATTAATGAGTGAGAATAGGCTTTGATTATGGGGTGGTCTCCTGTGTTTTCAGTTACCATCAGGTGGTCCATGTAGAGAAAGGAGAGTAGTAAGTGGCTTGTGTAACAAGCTGGATGAGAGGAGATGAACCTGAACTAAAGGGAAGGCAGTTGAGAGAATGAGGAGGGAGCAGGTTGCATAGGCCTGTCTACTTGGCACTCATGAGGGTTGGATTGGTGCCCCATTAGCAGTAGGACCGGGGGTATTTATAGAAACCCCATCAGACCAGCCACTTGACCCAGTGGCTGCCTCATTGTCACAGTGTCCCAGGGCTATATCCAGAGTCTCCACCCTGGGTCAACCCCCTGTGCTATGAGCCCATTACCCCCTGCTGAGCAGGTGGTTTATCGTGATGACCACACTGTGAGAGGACCTGGATATTTCTGGAGAGTGCTCCACTGGGAAATGCAAGTACCTGGCTCCTGGAGAAATGGATCCTGTTTCCCTGCACCCTAAGAAAGGGATGCTTACTCTCTAGGATCAGAGTTATGGCACAGCTCCCAGCAGTGTAGCCCTTTTTCCTATTTAAAGGTCTCAAGGTTAGAAAGGACCCCTCTCTTTTCCCTCACCCCATCTGGGGCTTGAGCCCCTTTGACATTCCTTCCAACACGGGCTCAGCTTTCACACTTTCTTCTGCCCCTTTTCTGTAATCACGACCCTAGGCCCAGCCACCAGCATCTCTCACCTGTCTTGCTGTAGCCACCTCCTTTCCCCACATGCTCTTGTTCTGTCTTATCCATCCCACTCTGCAGCAGGGGTCGGGTGCATTAACAAGCTACGCCAGGCCACACGCTGCACAAACACGCTCGATAATCGGCACTGGTGGTTCTAACAGCTTGTTCAAGGCCTGTTCGTCTATGGTTTAGAAGTTTGTAACATGACAGTCTTCTACCCCAGTAGCTCATCAACTCATCAAGGACTGATCTCCTACATTCCCAAGCCACCGCCTTCTCCCCAGCGTTACAGCTGTGACAAAGTAGCTGGACACTTCAGGAGAAGGAGAAATATCACTGGAGAGGAATGGAGCTGTGGTCAGCAAGATAGAGCCACTGGGCCACACTAGTGGGAGGAAGAGCCACAGAGAGGACGGTGGGGCGCCACCCTGAGATGCTGCTGGGGGTAAGAGGTTTGATGGGGAGGGACAGAATAAACAGTGCTGGGATGACACAGGTGGGCCCAAGACCAGGCAGCAGCTGATAATTTTATGAAGATTAATTGCCCTCAATGGGCAGAGGACATACAAAGACATTTCTCCAAACACATACTGATGGCCAATAGACATATGAAAAGACGCCCAATTTCACTAATCATTAGGGAAATGCAAATCAAAACAAAATGATATACCACCTCACACTTGTCAGAATAATATATATGTCTATATTTTATAGGCATATATATAGTGAACTATTACTCAGCAATAAAAAAGAATGAAATATTGTCATTTGTGACAACATGGATGGGCCTAGAAGATGTTATACTAAGTGAAATAAGTCAGAGAAAGACAAACAGTATATGGTTTTACTTATTATACGTGGAATCTAAACAGAACAAAACAAATGAACAAACAAAACAAAATAAAAATATACCCATAGAAACAGAGACTAAAGGAATAATTACCAGAGGGGAGGAGAGTTGGGGGATGGGTGAAAAAGGTGAAGGGGAACATAGTCAATAATATTGCGATTAGTTTGCACGGTGACAGATGAGCACTAGAATGAGTGGGGTGAGCACATTGTAAGGTATAAAAAGGTCAAATTACTATATTGTGCACCTGACACTAACATAACTAATATAATATTGTTTACCAACTATACGTAAAATAAATAAACATGTAACTGATCCATTGCCCTTGATCCGTTTCCTTGGGCTTGTAATTAATGGGTGTGGGAGACGACGAGGAGGGGGAGGCCCAAGGTTTTTTTCTCTAACACTGGGGAGAAGGCGGTGGCTTGGGAATGTAGGAGATCAGTCCTTGATGAGGTGATGAGCTGCTGGGGTAGATATTGTCATAGACGAACAGGCCTTGAACAAGCTGTTAGAACCACCAGTGCCGATTATCGAGCGTGTTTGTGCAGCGTGTGGCCTGGCGTAGCTTGTTAATGCTGTCCCAGAGGACAACACTTCAGCTCAGCAGTACTTTGGGGTTCCACTCAGAAAGAGCCCACCTCAGCTGACTGCTGCTGTCCTCTGTCCTCAGTCGAGGGGGCAGCAGCATCAGGACAAGGCAACTGTGGCCATCTGCTAGGTCAGATGAAGGGCCAAATCACAGGGTCAGTAATGCCTCCTGGGCAGAGACATGAGCTGAGCAGCTGTCCCTGACGCGCCAGCCAGGACAGGTCCTCTTACCAGGGCAGCCAGGACACCACCCGGATTGTGAAGTCTCCTACGGTCAGAAGGGTATGTGGGTGTCACAGCTGTGGTCAGAGGGAGGCAGGGGGCCTGCTCTCTCGGCCCCTTACATAGATATGAATTCAGGAAGCTGTAAAGGAGGCTGTTAAAGCCAGAATAAAAGATATTCCCAGCATCGCATGTAGCCAAAGGGATGGGTCCTTGGTGTACTGAAGGACTGGCTGGGAGAAGAGATGGGAGCTGAATGGACAGCAGGGAAGTAATTCCTAGATTGCAGCCCGTCTCTGAGCGCCATGGTCCTCGTATGTAGAGTGAGTAAGTGGAGAGGAGGCGTACGAAATGGTGTCATGTGACTATTAAGCATTATTTGCTCCAGAAATGTTTCTGTGTAGTATTTTTGGAAGTTGGAAGAAAATACTAAATGCAGGCTTATCAGATGTGTGCAGAAAATAAAGGTAGCAGGGCTGGCTGAGACACACGTAAGGGAGACCTCAGATGACAGGATCCGATTATCTTATTTGCCCTGGTTTCTTGCCCCTGCGTGCCCCCTCCGAATGACCCTCAGAAAACACAGTGCCCCTTAAGGAGCTGCGTCCTTCATGACGTGCTTGCTGTCTCTCTTTAGCTCTGGGTTTCTTCATCTCGACACTGTTGATGCTGTGAACCGCATAATCCTGTGTTGTGGGGCTGCCTGGAGCATTACAGGATGTTTGCACAGATCCCTGGCCTCTACCCCCTAGATGCCAGGAGCACCACCCCTCCTCCTCTTGTGACAACCAAATGTCCCTAGGAGACAAAACTGCCCCTTCTCTAGCTTCATGCTTTGCACTTCTGCCTGCATTGTATGTGGCTCTGGCCACATCGACGTACATGTGGCACCTTAGATAAGCAAAGCTTTTCCACATCCTTCTCACAGCTCTGCATGCATAGAGTCCTACTTGCATCAACCCTCCCCATGCCTTTGGAGCTCCACAAAATCCTTTGAAAACTCATCTCAAGCATCTCTTCCTTGAGGACATCATCTCCGAGGCTCCTTGTGTCCTCTAGTGTCCTCATGGCATACTTTTTCTGGAGCCTTGTCTGCACGGATTTTATTGTTTTGCTTGTGTTTGTCTCTCCCACTGGACTATAAGCTTCTTGAGGGCAAATCTTGGATCTCGTTCATCTCTGCTCTCTAGTGCCTGGAACACGGCCTGGCACAGAAGTGAGCTCAGTAAATCCTAGTTGAGTAATATTGTTTAACAAATTGCTACTGGCTGGTCACAGGACATAAAACGCTCTAGTCCAAATGAGAACATTTTCTGGATCTTAACCAAGCAGAGAGTCTAGTACTCCATCCTCAGGCAGCGTAACCCAATGTCATCTCTTGTGCAGAGAAAAAACAACAAATTATTATTTTAATGTCTAGGATGTGAGAAGGGTATAGGGGAGTTGTGCCTGGGAAAAAACTCTTTTCAGACTCCACCCTTGAGAAAACCTTGGTGTGGCTGTAGCAGGAAGCATTCACTCTTTGAAAGATGCTGAGGATGGACGCAGACTCCAGCCAAACTCTCTGCTTGAGTCCCTCTGGAGCGAGGGACTCTACCAGGTCCTTAAATGCAAATGGGATGCCTCCTATCCAGGAGCAAAGCCCCCACCCCGCAGCTCCCAGCACCCTTGGCTACGGGATTTCCTCCAGCTCTCCCCTCTGCATTGTCAAAAAGGGAACAGACTGCGCAGAAGGAACATGTTTGGTGCTGAGCCCGGAGCCAGGGCAATACTCGGCAGATCCAGACAATCTGCTCCACTCTTCCCAAGGAGAGAGGAAAGGCTTTTATGACTTGCTGACAACCAAGTCAGCGATGGGAAAATCTCTGGGTGGCCAAACCTAAGCAAAGCAAGAGACACACACCCTACACGGATGCACCTTGAAAAATAAAATTAAGAGTCCCTGGCTTTAAATGCCCAGGCTTCATTGTGTGTGTGTGTGTGTGTGTGTGTGTGTGTGTGTGTGTATGTGTGTGTGTGTATGTGTGTGTTGGGGGATGGTGGTGATGTATATATATTAAAAGCAAACTCATGGACTCTTCATAAAATGCTGTCAAGTCCAACCTCCGCTGAGCCTGAATAGCACTGATGGTCCCTCCGCCCCTCTCCCTCTCCCTTGGACACCTTCAGTGACAGGGACCTCTCACTGTTAGATAGCTCTGTCTAGTAGAAAGCTTTTGGTTACTCTGATGGCTTACCCTTTTGTCCCAAGTCCAATTCTTTGCTCCACTTGGAATTGGGCCAATCCTTCTTCCCCAGGAAAGATTTTCAGAGGCAACTACTTTACCACCCAAACCTATTCTTCTGGCTAAACAGACACAGTTCATTCAACTGTCCTCCCTGTGACACAGTTTTGAGTCTCCTCCCTTCCTGATCACTCTTTTCTTGTCACCACAATAGGTAACACAATACCCCACTTGTCTGTAGTTCTCAGAGAGTAAGTTATTTGGGATGGACAAATTTTCCAGAGGGCCAAGGAGTTATCTCTTTAGCAACACTTTAAAAAGGCATGATAGAAAGATTTCAAGCACGCAGGATACAGGTTGCTTTTAGAATGTGCACACCTCTGCCAATTCTCTCTGACATTTCTCATCACCTCTGACTTCATCTCTCAACACTTTTCCCCATGCGACTCCCTGCACCTCTTTGCACACCACCTGCCTACAACACTGGACTTTCTGTGCCATCACAGCAAAAAAAAAGAAAAAATCTAGGACCAATGAGAGAAAGCCACAGAAGCCAGATCACACCTGGACATGTGAAGCACCTTCTAATGACGGGGTCGTTCAACAAAGGGAAGGGTGGCACCAGCAGGGAGTAAGCTCTCCACCCTGAAGGTGTCAGGCAGAGGCATTTGGCAGGGTGCTCTTGACTGCATGGAGCTGCTAGGGTTCGGACGAGCTGCCCCAGTCTCTGCCAGGCCTATGATTTCGTGATTGTGGGCAAAGATTTCATAATGGCGTTTTATGTGACATGAGGACTCCTGGGCATCCTTGTGACAGTGTGCGAGAGGAAACAGAAAGCTAGTTTCTTCAGTCTAACAGCTGTGGGGCTGGAGACTGAGCACGCCTCAGCCATTGTTGGCGGCTAAGCAGACCCCTCAAGAAAAGGGGACAACATGTACATCATGGTGACGAGCCTCTGCCAGAGCACCCCAGTGTTTGATTAAAACAGACGATGGATGGAAATTATCTGCCACTGGCAGGTAGATAAATGTCTCCCCCCCTCCTTCCCTTTGAGTGACAGGAAGTTCACCACCTTCTGAGACAACTCACTCCATCTTTGAATGGCTTTGAACTGAAATCTGTTTAGCTGGGTGCCCCATAGGGTATCTTCTTATTAATCCCATGTTATCTGGGGAATCAGATGTTATTTATTACATTGCTTATGATAAAGACTAATAGCAGCTGTTTAGTGAGTACTACCCTGGGCCAGACACTAAGTTAAGTACTTTATAAACTAAACACAAATGTTGGGCTTACGAAAACTCCAAATCTCACTAGGTCACAGCTGGAAGGTTCCCCAGAGGTCATTTCATCTAGTCTTCATATTTCAGAGTGTGAAAACTAGGCTCAAATCTTAAGCCACCAACTCTAGCTCTGTCATTGATAGATGAGAACAGAGTTTCCTTAAAGGAGACTATGGTCACAAAGATTTCTGGACGTGTCCATCTTCCTGAGGTTTCCAGGAAGCCAGTCCTGCAGGAGTGTAGTTAAAGGCAGTGGCTTCCCCCAAGGTCACCCAGAGAGCCTCCTTAAAACTTTCTGCCCATCTAGTGCTAAGAGATTGGGCCAAAAAGGGATGTGAGTCCGGGGAAATGGAAGGCCTTCTGTGGCCACTGTGGATAGCAGAGAGAGGTCAAATTCCTTAGAAGCAGAGCCTGAGATGGGGTGTTAGGTACCCATGGTTTATTGACGGAGCGCTTTTCAGAAGAAACCTGCAAGGGAGGGTGGTGGGGAGGCAGGATAGGGAGGAAAAGGGACAAACACAGATGTGACTGAGGACAGGGCTACCATAATATAGGGCAGTCAGTTACATTTGCATTTCAGATTTAAAAAAAAGAGTGATTTTTTTACTTCAAGTATGTCCTAAGTATTGCCTGGGACATACTTATACCAAAAAGTGTATGCTTTGTTTATCTGAAATGTGGATTTAATTGGCTAGCCTGTATTTTTATTTATTAAAATGGACAACCCAGTCTAGGCTGACCAATCAGCTCTGTTTGCCCCAAACTGAGGGGTTTTCTGGGAACTTTCTGTGCTAAAACCAGGATGGGCAAACTGGGATGGTTGGTCACCCTCGATTGTGGTCTCAGGTAAAGCCTTGGCCAGATCCTTGAGGAGGGGATGAAGGTGGGCCTGATGCCCCAAAGACTAAAGTACCCTGCAACATGGACCCCTGGAGGTGAGGGTGGCTGCTGTTTTGCATCCCTGTATCACCTGGTCATTGCTTGTGCTGGGTGTGATTGTGGGGTAGGTATGGGGGAAAAGTTGTAACCTCCTGGAGAGGCAGCTGCTGTCTCCTGAGAACAATTTCCCTGAGAAGGGAGTAGCTGTGCGTCATTACCAGGAAAACAGGTCACACTGACAGCAGCTGGAGACTGGGTGCATGGGCCCTGTTGGAACGGGGGGCCAGGGTGGGTTTCCACAGCATCTCCTACACGGGCTAAGGCCCTCTGCCCTGAGGCGATGCTCGACCCTTCAGGAGAAGGGTGAGAACTAAGCCTGACTCCAGTCTCATTGAGCACCGTGCATTTCTTCTGTTCTAGGCTGGGCGTACAGGTAATTCCAGCACCGACCAGCCTGGGACATGCTGCCATGATCACCAAGTGCACTGAGAAAAGGCTCTCATCATTATTCCTATCTGGGAGAGAGAGGACCAGAACAGACTTCACAGAAGGAGTAAAAGCTGCAACAGGTCTTGAAAACAGGTGGGAGTTTGACAAGGGTTGGGGGTAAGGCGGCCAGGAGGTAGTGGTGGGAAAGATGTGGCCAAAAGCAGGAACGTCAAAGTTATGGAGGTTGCGGTGTAGAGGGATGGCAAATGTGAAGGGACCTTCTCACCCAGGCCTCCAAGAAGCAGTTATTTGGGACTTTCATTCCTTCCCCACAAAACAGTCCCTAAGCCGGTTGAGCACAGGCCTAGCCAGGTTACAGGTTCTGAGGTTGGTTTTGTCTGAACTGACAAAGCACCTGGCCCTTGAAAAGAGCTAAATGGTTTATTTTATGACCCAAGTTAATGCTCTGGAAAAGTGCTGGCGGCCCTACTGACCTGGGGATGCCCGGGCACCTGGGGAACATCCCAGCTCCTGGCGGGGGAGGCCCCATCACCCGGCCCTGGCCCAGATCCATGGGAAGACAAGCTTCCTTCTCACCTTTCCAGTATATCCTGAAACCAGAAGCCTCATGACACTGGCTCCTCTGTCACTGCTCTGGGATTTCGGCTCTGACTGTGGCAGGACACCCACACTGCTGAGAAGCTGCTGGGACAAAAGTGCAGGGAGGGTCAGCTGGGGAGAGCGATGGGACCCATCCCAGATCAGTGTCCCCATTTCTGGGCTGAACTCGGCCCAGGATTGCTATTGCTCAGCATCCGAGCTTTCCAATGACCCTGCGATTTCTTTTCAGACCCTGGCAGAGGGAAACAGGACTGTTAAGTCCTTATTTCAGCCACCCACTTGTGACCATGAACACGTCACTTGGCCTTGCTGAACCCTCTTGTACATCTATACTAATGATAAAAACATCAGCACTAGCAGCTAACACTCTGGGAGCATTTGCCAGCTTTGGAAGCAGCACGGTCACATCGATTCTCTTATTTAAACTTCTCTGCAATGTAGGAAGTGGTGAGTGGGCAAGGTGGTATTATTATCTCAGTTTAAGGAAGAATAAATTAAATGAAATATAAACAAGGTGACTTGCCCTAATGTTACAGCTGCTAGGTTTTCGGGCGTAGCGCTCCTGACTCTAGGACAACCAAGGAGACGATAATCTTTTATCAGCGTCTCCAGGAAACATCCGAGCCAGAGTCAGCAACTTTAAAGTCTTGATGATGGGCACCGGGGAGGCATTTTGTTTCTGTGCGTTTTCTGACACCTCCGGACATAGGCCTAAGGACGGCCGGTTGTCCTACAACAGGCCCTATTTCTGTTTCCGCTGCAGGCTGATGCGAATTCAAATCTCAGCACCCTTTCCTCTTAGAAATAAATAAAAATATTTCACTCTGAAGCCACAGTCTGTATTGATTGTTGGGAGGAATAAAATAAGATTTGACAACATAGGGTTTCTCTGGGACCCTTTAGAGGTGAGAAAGAAACAGCAGGGAAGGTGTGAGATGGGAGGCCAGTATGCAGTTTGTAGCCAAACACATAGATGTAAGTCCTAGCACTGCCACTAACCAGCTCAGTGAATTTAGGGCAGTCACCAGTCTCTCTGGGCCTCCCTTTAACCTGGGTGTGGGCAGGACCACCACCCAACATCACTGTCAGGCTCCAGGTTTCCACAGCAACTGCACAGTGTTTGACCACCGTGGGCACTTAGCACGTGTTAATTCCATTGATTTCTCCCCTGTGGGACAGAGTCCCAGAGAGCAGTTTCCAGGCTCTCGGCCTCACATAGAACGGTGCTGGCTCGGGTAGTAGATGGCCGTCGGCTGTGACTAGTTGGCCGTCAGTTGTTACCGGTCAGCCAGTAGCCACTGATATAACTGCCGTGGCTAAACTAGCAAGCGCGGATTGCAGTTAGCAAGTGCGATCGGTTGGCAGAGAAGCGGACAGCAGATTGCTGATCGTGTGGCTTCTGCTTCCTGTGTCTCTAACCCAGCCGTCAGTGAGACTATAGTAGTATGACTCCCCTGTCTGTGGCTCCTTTGGTGTTCCTTTTTGGCCTCACCATATCCTGCATTCTTATGTGGGGAGCGGGACCAAAGACCCTGCATGACACCCCCCTTTTCCATAAATGGATCATGCATCTAGAAGGTATGAAACCCTCTTTCATAAAAATAAATCTGATAAAGTTAATGTGATAAAATGAACATTTAAGCTGAAGAAAAAAAACCCACACACACACAAAACAGCCTGTGCATGAACTATGAACACATTGGTTCATTTTCTTCTGACCTTGATAGCCACCCCTCCCCAAATCTCTCTCTCTGTCTCTCTCTCTCTGTCTCTGTCTCTCTCTGTCTCTGTCTCTCTCTCTGTCTCTGTCTCTGTCTCTCTCTGTCTCTCTCTCTCTCTCTCTCTCTCTCTCTCTCTCTCTCTCTCTCTCTCTCTCTCTCTCTCACACACACACACACACGCAGAACTGGACCATGGAGAAGGAAGGCCAGATAAACTTGGAGGCCATCCTGGAGCCCTGGGGACTGGGAGCTGTGCTCTCCCTCCACGAGCAGGCTCTTAAAACAGTCCAGAGGCCCAGCACTCGGCCACACTGCCCAGTCTGTTCCATGAGGATGAGGCCCTGGGTGTCCCCAGTAAAACTCTGGAAACACAGCCTGCCAAAGACTTCTCATTCTGATTTCCTCTTGGGAAAAGAAAGGAGGAAATTAGAGAAAGAAAGGAGAAAGAAGAAATGAAAGCAAAATGATGGAGGGCAGGAAAGTGACCTGTACCTGTATGAAATCAAAATAATAGACTCAGGATGGTGAGATGCATGTGAACAGAGTGTGACGTGGGCAACCCCCACAAATAGACCTTCTGTTAAAAATAGCCTTTGTCTAAATGTGGAAAGGGTGTAAATATAGTAGCGGTTTCGGCTTACTACAGAGCGCCCCAGCTCCAAGTAACAGAGGCTTAATATAGGACACGTGCGTCAGCAGCAGGAGAGTGGGGAGAGCAGACAGACAACCCAGGGGTGTGGGTACAGTACCCACCGCACTGCCGGGAGGGGTCAGCCTGCCAGCATCTCCCTGTTGTGAAGAGGACATGGATTGCTCTGAAATGCTCTCACAGAACTCGGCTGGGCAGAAAACTCGAGCTGAGCTGGGAGAGGAAGGAAGGAAGGAATCACAGTGCTGTAAAGGATCTGGGGAGGATTGTCTTGGAAACGTTGCTCGTTTTCATCTGGAGTTTCACCCGACAGTGCATTCACTGTCCAGCGGGCTGCTTGCTCCTGGACACAGCAGGAATTTTCAGAGGAATCCCCTGAAACCATCAGACTATAGACAAACCAGTTTCCTCAACGCTGAGCACAGGGGACAAAACCTCTAGAAAGTTATGGAAAGTGCCAGGAAGGAGTTTGACTCAAGTCTTAGAAAAAAGACTTTGGGTTTTTTAGCCGCACGTCGCTGACCTCATTTAGTAGGTCTGCGGGACATGGTGGCTGGATGACCGATCGGACAGCTGGACGTGGTTGACGGTGCTGCTTTCCTGGCCACGACCAAGGGGAACAGCACTGTCCTGTGGGAAGTGCATTGATCTCCATTCTCTTGATACAGGTGGGCAAGTGTTGACTGCCCGTGTAGGGGCTAAGACCTGCTCTGGCTGCGTGGCTCTCACCTGACCCTTTCAGGGAGCTCTCATTATCTTCCTGATCTGTCACCCTTTAACCCAGGCCATCTCTCCTCCCTGCTCAGCACATGTTCCTGTATATATCACATTGTATCCCAAACAGCTCAACACCCACAAACACCACCCCCCCCCCCACACACACACGCATACATTCAGTTAGAAGTCTGAGGCTCATTTCCAGTAATGGCCCTCATACTTGCTTTGTCCCCACTTGTGTCTCTCCATTTGCCAGGCTATCGCTCTCTGGCTCCTTCTTTTCATTCCTGGACCCTCAGTTTGCCCCTTGGATCAAGACAGACTTGGCTCCTCCAGATGCATTTTCGACTTCTTCTCAGACATGACTAGGGCTTGCTCTCTGGTGCTGCCAGCTTGGCTGACCACTCCACTGATTGAGCTCTTGCCCCAGTACTGATGCCCTTACCATTTCTCACTGACACCACTACTTGACCCTGGTCCTGTCCCTCCTGCTTCTCCCCGACATCATCCTAGCAGCCCTGCAAACCGCCTTGCTAAAATGCGGGCGCAGTGGTGTCACTGCCTCACTCAAAATGTTGGCAATGGCCTAGAGGACAAAATCCACATCACGTAAGTCCCTGACTTGCCCTCCCTCCATCTGCTTTGCGAGCTGTGTCTCCTGCTACCCTATATCCCACAGGCTCTGGAGATGAGTTCTTGTCCCCTGGGCATATCCCCTATTGGTACCTGTGCCAAGGACCAGACCATTTCCTTAGGCTGCCATGCTTCTCCTCCAAATCTCTGCACATCAAAATCCTACCCACCTTTTAAGGCCCCAGATCCAGAAAGCCCCACCTTTTCTGGGAAGCCTTTCTAGATCTCTTTTCCCACAGCCATCATCTCTTTATTACCCCTCTCGGCTTGCTTTCTCAGCCACATGCGGACACAGCGAGAAGACAGCAAACCAGTAAGAGGGCTCTCACCAGAATCCGACCATGCCAGTACCTTGACTTTGGACTTCCAGCCTCCAGAACTGGGAGAAATAAATGACTGTTGTTTAAGCCACTCCATCGATGGTATTGGTTATAGCAATCCAAGTAAATAAAGACAACTTTCTGACCGTTTACAGAAGTTCTTACTCATTTCCAATCTCCTCTGCTATTTTCCACTGACCCCGCCATTGGCCCCTGATACAGGTATGAGGACCACCTCCGTACAACCCTGAGATGCTGGGCCTGGAGTAAGGAGAACTGGGTTAGAGTCTCACCTCCGCCTCTCCTTCGTTGTCTGCCATTGGGCAAGTTAATTTAGCTCTCCGAACTGTTTCCTCAGCTGTGAAAAGGGGTAACACCACTCACGGCTGGGAGGATTAAGTGAGAGAGTGGAGCTGAAAGCATCTGGCAAATTGTACAGTGCTCTCCAAATATCGAGGCCATCCATACAGCCCTCACCCACTTACATCTGTGCTTTGGAAACCTGCCCAGACACCAGCGATGTTGACTCCAGCTGCCATTTGGGCCCGTAAGAGTATCCTAGAAAGTACTTTTGCCACCTCTGCGTTAAGAGCTTGAAATCTCCAGACACTTGTGATTACCAGAACCCTTTTGAGTCTACGATGGTTTTCTTCCTCAAAATTCTGAAAAAGAAAATAGACTTGAATGGCAGTCAGAACTGGCAGCAGTTGGACTCTCATTGTGAAGTGAGGAAGGAGGCTGCGAAAGGAAATGGGAAGAAAGTGGATATGCTGATAGCCAGACTGGTTCTCTTCCAGGTAAGTCTACCTGCCCTGACCGTAAGTGGCCCTCCTGGGCTTGGCTGGTTCTGCAGGCTCCCAGGATTCAGAAGAACTAAGGAACAGCCTGGAACACCCAATATTTGGGCAGATCATATCTTCTGCCCAGCGAGTGTTAACACAGTGGACAGAGCTGGGCTGTAGGGCCCAGCTGCAGTCTCTGTTCTGCCCTCTTCCTAACAGAGTAAACGCCACCAAGTTTCCTAACCTCTGGGAGCTTCGGTTCTTCATCTGTAAAATTGGGATCGTTTTGCTAAGAACCAAATGTGATCGTTTATGAAAATCTCAAGCACAGTACCTGTGCTCAGTAAATGATAATTGAGACTGATTCTAAATTGATTTCTCCAAACTAGTATTTTACACAGCCAAGAAACAAAGACAAATGAGTCAGGAAACTAAAGTGTTGGAGTAGATTCGTATTTAAACACCTCCCAAACAGGACAAAACAAACTCCACAGGCCAGGCTAAAAGTCTTGCCCTGGGAGCAAGGATTTGGGGGAAGAACAAGGAAAAAAAATTTCCTGTGGGAGTATACTAGAAGAATCAGAGCTTCAGATTGTTTAAAATCTCCAGAATTGGTGTCACAGCCTATTATATAGAAAATTTGTACAACTAGGATGCAATATATGTTTCTAGTTGATACGCACTAATAGAATTATATTGCGGTGTGCTTTTGGAAATATCTCCCTTCATCGGCCATCCATCTGTGATCAATCTATACCTCTCCATGTATATTTCCCTCCTGTGCCTTAATTTTTCTTTTGTACGCACGCATACATGGTTTCATGCAACAAATGGTCATTTGAGTAGGTAGGTGGAGAAGACAAGAGCTCAGCTTTTGAAGAAAAACATTTCTGGTTCATTCTGCCTTGTATATCTGAGTGGCATGTTGGGGAAAACATATAAGTTGAAAAGAGGATAATACCCAGACACTTATCTACTTGTCTACTTCAAAGATGGTTGCAAAGATGAGAGATACTATGTGTTAAATGCTTAGCATAGTGCTAACAGTATCACGGTTAAATTCTCATAAGTTCTCATCCACATATGCAAATATACCCATTCATATACATGCACACTGACAAATAAGCATGCGCACCTATACATGTGTACATTCAGGTATAGACAGAGACACAGGGCACGTGGGCCTTTGCTATATAACTAAGAGGTGGGAAATATATTATCCTGAGATGTCACTGAGCTTGGGTTCCTATAATGTTCTGGGTGAGGAAACCGTGCGTGTGGGGCATAGGCTTTGGAGTAGAGGTTTGGGGCTGAGACCAAGCACCTGACATAGGTACCCAAGTGAAAGATGTCAAGATCAGTTAGGTGAGGTGGCCCTGAGAATACGCCTTGCAGACAGGGAGCCAACTTGAGCAAAGTTTCCAGCTGCTGTGCACTCATATTGGAGGCCACACTTCTTTGGGGCTGTTTCCAGCCAACCAGTGACTGAGTGTGTCATGGATGCTAGGCATCCATGTGCTCTAGGGACGGGGGCTCCTCTCACAAGTTGCTTTGGCCTGAGTTCTTCCTGACAGCCTTGTTGAACCTTCCTAGAGCACAAGGCAGTCTAGGGCACTTCTGCCCAACCTTCTTTCCCTTCTCTTGCATTTGAGTAGACGTTTCCGGGGTGTGATGACTCTCCTATCCTTTCCCAGCTCACTCCCTGTTTTCTCAGGCGTTTCCCCCAAGTAAAATCCTCACGTAGTGGTGTCTGCTTCTGACACGAAGGGAAGTGTGGAATGCCAAGTCACAGTGGAGCCCAGGACTAAGAAGTCCCAGGAGCCCAGAGGAGAGACCATAGATTGGTATCTCTAATTACGCATGCTGTACCCCACTTGACCTGCACAACCATACTGCCTGGCAACACGAATTAGCATCCCTGTAAGGTAAGGAGACCAAGGTCTGGGAAGCTCTATGACTTCCCAAGCTCATAGGATCAGAAAGTTGCAAAGCCCGGTCCGAAACCCAGGCTTCCTAACCCCCAAACCCCTGCTGCTTTTCTGCTCCTCACTGTCCACTGAGCACCTTACCTAGAGCTTCCAAAAGCATGATATCATATCTTCAGTTTCCCCCATGTGGAGGCAGAGTGTGTTCACCACCATTTCACAAATGAGAAGCTGGGTCTCAGAGAGGAGAGGTCAATGGCCCAAGGTCACTCAGTTAGCAAGTGTCAGGGCAGGAATTATAACCCAAGTCTCCTGCCTCCCAGCCCAGGGCCACACCCCTTTTGTCTGCCTTCCAGGCTACTGTTGTCCCTGCAAAACACCCAGGAGTTGTCTGTTCTACCTTCCACTCCCCACAATTCTCATTTCTCCTCTCTTCCAGGCAGCACAGGGCGAAGGAGGGCTTGCCTAGCATGCTGGGCACACAGCAGCCTAGGGGTCAGCCCTGGGGGTGTAAGGGAGATGCTCCCGCTCCCGTCTTTGGAAACCCGCCTGCTGAGCCTCCTTCCTCCTTTCTTGTAAGTGTTCTAGAGTTTCTGTGCTCACAATGCATTTCTTTGGAAGTCTGCCCTCTGAGGGTTGCCATGGTGACTATTTTGGTACTGCATGCTAGAAAAAGCCGAGGCACCTGCTGGTCACACCACCAAAACTTGTCTCTCTGAAAAATCAGCAGATGGCATTTGTCAGAAATTCCTATTTCTTGATTAATTTGGGAAAAAGAAGAGTGTGTGGCAGCGCTGATATCCTTTAACCTGGACTGTGTCGGTGTTTCGGGGAAGATATGAAACCACTGTGAGCTTCCTTTGAAGTGCTGGGTTATTTAGTTTTCCTAGAGAGGCTAAGAAGTTTGTCATTTGAATTCTAGTAGATGAAAACAAGAGGGAAGTCATGATGTTGCTTTCCGATTAAGAGGGGTTGACAGTTCAGGGCCAGTTCTGGAAAAGCCCATACCTCACTTCTAGTCACTTTCATGAATTCCCAAACATATCTCAGGTTGAGTCCAGCTTTTAATTGGCATGAAGTGAAACAATCCTGAGTGTGATTCGAATTCCATCTCTACCGCCTATTAACTGTGTGGCCTTCCACCAGTCCCTCAGCCTGTCTACACCTTAGTTTCCTCAACTGTAAAACAGGGATAATAGTATTTCTTTCACAAGTGTGTAATAAGGATTAAATGAGATCGTTATTATTATTGTTATTACTATTATCATTTCATTAACTAGAACTCAATTTAGGCATGGAGAAATTGACCGGTCCGTACGTGTATGTTGTTTTGACATAAAACTGTGTTCATCAAAATAAATAAATTTCATGGTCTCAGTCAAGGTAGTGACATTACAGTTGGAACAACATAAAAAATACCCCAAAACTTCTGGGTGTATGTTGTACAGTGTGTCTCTAACTTAATTATTATCTCAGTGTGCTTTTCTAGGAACTTGTTCCCCCGCCATCTCTCACATCCTGTTTGCAGTTTGCAGTATTATTTGTTCCCAGTGTTGCTTAGCAAACTTTGACGGTAGGTGTGAGTGGTTCCCTAAGCATACATTGACTACTACCTCTTAATTTGGGGTTAGGTACTTTCAAAACCAGTTATGTAGTTTCCCCCCCTTCTTTCACCTATTGGGTCTCTACCGCGAATGAGCCTCTGGTTCTATAAAAAGGCCTGGCAAGTCAGGCCCGCAAAACCTGGGTAACGACTCTCCCCTTCTGTGGCCATGACAGACATTGTTAATTAATCGTAGCCTTCTTTCACTGAGCTATGAAGGGAGAACCTTCCTGAAGCCACTGCTGATTCATCAGAGTTAGCACAGGAAAGGAAAGAAAATCGGTTGATCAACCGGGAATGTAGGGGAAAGAACACTGGAATGGAAAACGGGAAGGCTAATGCTAATCTCAGTTCTGTTTTTAACTAGCTATGTGAATTTGGACTAATCATTTCCTTTTCTGAGGCTCCATATTTGAAGTGAGCTGAAAAGAAAAAAAGGAAGGGAGGGAGGGAAAGAGGGAGGGAGAAGAAAGAGAGAAACGAGCTGAATAATCTTTAATTCCTTTTAGTTCTAAAAGTGTCCATACTCTCACCATCCACCCCCATCCCTGCCCTTCACCACACACATACACACGCACACTCCCATCAGGTGGGCTTCCAACACCCAACAGAAGCTCTGATCTGTTCCTTTCCTGGGACTTGTCCAAATGATCAGATATTATCAAACTTCCTGGGGTGGCTGAGTGCTAAATAAAACATTCTCAGATGCTTAGAATTACCAAATCCTAGCATTTCTGAGCTAAAAGTCACCTCAGAGAACACTAAGCTGAATTCTCCATATTAAAGATGAGGAAACTAGAACAAGAGTGGTTCAGTGACTTCCCCGAGGTCACACAGCAAGTTACCAAGATGATCTTGTCTATGTTTGGGGATCCGTCAGGTCTGAGACTGGGTCAGTCCCTGAGTCATATGACCTGGGCTCCACCAATCAGATGCACCCATGGAAGAATTCAGTTCAGAAGTGGAACAGGAGGAAGGAGGGCTACTCAGAACCCATCCTTTTACCAGAAGGACAGTGGAGGTGTGTGACCTTGGGGCTGTCAGAGCTTGAGGTCTGGTGTTCAATACTCAACATGTTTGGTGAAATCCATGGTGTCTATGCCCAGGAGTATTGCCAGTGTGGGGCGGGGGGTCTTTGAAGATGTGATCTCACTTCCTGGCTTGCTGGCTACCTTTATACTGCACTCATTGGCTGTCATGGAGATTCTGTGAACTATCTAATATTTTTCAATAAATTCTCTTTCCATCCAAACGAGCCAGGGTGGGTCTGTTGTTTATACTAAGAGTCCTGACTGGCACACCAACCCTTGAAAGGAAAGGAAATTCTAAATATAAATGCCACTTAGAAGACACTTGTTAATCCTCTGTCTTTTCCTCCGCCCTCCTGCCTTTCCTCTGTCATGCCTGTCAAACTCTTCAAGGCAGCGCATCGTTGAAGCATTGTGGGACCTGTGAAAAAGGATATGTTGGATCTAAATTCTCACAAAATGGCACTGGCTGTTTTAAAATGCTTAAAAGAGGCCCTGCTCCTCAATGGGGAAGGGTAAGAATCGCAAGGGTTTGTGACGGTTGCTGGGGTGGGGTCAAGGCGAGGGCAGATGTCCCTTTAACTCCCTTCCTCTCATCTGCTCTGTCCCAGAGTTTAAAGTATTAGCAAGAATAATGGAGGAGAATTTTCACTGGCTCATGTATGAACTTGAATGAGAGTTGACTCCCAGGTTGACTGTCCTGTTCTTTTCCCTAGATCCCTCATTGCCAAGATTTGTACTTTGCAGCAAGAGGTACCTACAGATTCATTTGTTTGGAAGGACTTCCCAAGCAATGACACAGTAATTACAGACAATCCAAAAGCAAACAAAAAAGGCAGGAGGCAAATTGAAAAAAAGTATAGCAAAGAAGAGGCTGAAAACATCTGGAGCGAGTTCTCACCCAAACTCCACAAATGGCAATCATTCTTACAACTCTTTGGGCTCTGAATCCCCCCAGGGACCGGGGGTGGTAGTGGATGGCATATGGACTTGAACTGGAATTCAAGCTCCAACTCCAACACCCATGAGGTGTGTGATCTCAGCTGTTTGAGCAGATTCTCTAGCCTCTCTGAGCCATGGTTTCCTTTATTTTCTATATTGTATTAAGTATATAATATTTAATTTTATTATATATATGTATATATATGTGGGGGCAGAGCCCCAGAAAGTAGTTTACAGGCTCGCGGCCTCACGTGGAGGAGTGCTGGCTCGGGTAGTAGATGGCCGTCAACTGTGGCTGATTGGCCGTCAACTGTAGCCAGTTAGCCAATTAGCCGCCAATATAACTGCTGCGGCTACGGAGGAGAGGAGAGGAGAGAGATGGGGGCTAGCAAGAAGATGGCGGCTGGGCTGGCAAGCGTGGATGGCGGTTTGCGGACAGTGTGGATCCAGCCTCCAGTGAGAGTATAGTGCCGCCAGAGAGAATATAGTGGTGTGACTCCCCTACCTATGGCTCCGTGGGTGTTCCTTTTTGGCCTCACCGTATCCTGCGTTCTTCTGTGGGGAGCGGGAGCAGAGACCCTGCAGGCCTCCCCACACGACAAATGGCGCAGCGAGCAGGGTCTCCCGCACGACAATATATGTATATATATATATATATACATACACACACACATATATATATATATATAGTAAGTATATATATTCAGTCTACACTGTATTCTCATTATTTGTGATAGTTATTTTCTATCATGTCACTGGGAATGCTGTATTAACAAATAATGAACTGCTCAGCTCCTAGGAGAAATACAGGGCAAGGTTCCAGAGAGCCTCTGGTCACAATTCGTCAACTGTAAAACCTTGATTTATGTGTGTTTCTGTACAGAGACACCTTATGTAAAATTATTGTTGATTCATTAACATTGAACTCCTGGCCAATAGCACTATCACTCATGCTTGAACAAAACTTATTTAACACATGTATTTTCTCTATAAGACAAAATATCACATATCACATATCACAGCCTCCCTGTGCTCTGTGCTTGGGGACATTTTAAACAGCAAAATCACTAACAAAAAAAGGCACCAAAATGCGTGGCACTAAATAGACTGTGACAAGGCCACTTGTTAACCGGATGAGAGCTGAAACCAAAACGCAGAGTGCCGCCTTGCTTGACCTCAGCTGGGAATGTGTGCAACAGGCAACTCAAATTTTTCACCGCTCTGCCCATCTCTGCAAACTACCGTCACAGTGCTGTGAGTATTGATTTTAGGTGATGAGTGCATTTTAATGAGTAGGTGGATTCACACATATGGAATCTCTGAATAATGAGCATCGGCTGCTTATACATTTATATATTGCTGCCTTACCTCACATAGTTTTTGTCAGGACCAAATGCATAGAATACATCCTCAACCTCAGGCACTGTATGAATTAATGTACTGGTTATATAACACATGGGCCTGGTGGATCCCGGTTCTTTCTTCAGGTATCAGCTCAGGTGTTACCTCTTCCAGGACGTCTTGCGCCGAAGGCAAGGACCTAATTGTAAATACAAACTGGAATTCGTTCTCTAAATGCCTACGTGGGAAAGGAGGGAAAAGAAGGTCAAGGGGAAAACGTCTTTGCCTCATTCCACTTCTCACATTCTCTAGGAACCTAGATGCAGGGCACACATTGCCAAGTGGCAAAGTCAAGGTTTGCATTTGGATCATCCAGAGTTAGCAGCCTGAATCTCTAGAATATACTAATATCAAATTTTGTGACGTCATCATTGAAACAAAAACATGGCACTTAAAAATTCCTGGAGAGGGGGGCCTGTTTAGTTCAGTTTAGAGTGCGGTGCTCTTAACAAGGTTGCCAGTTCAATTCCCCACATGGGCCACTATGAGCTGCGTCCTTCACAACTAGACTGAGACAACTACTTGACTTGGAGCTGATGGATCCTGAAAAAACACACTTAAAATAAATAAAAATTAAAAAAAAAAATTCCTGGAGAGAACTCATGACCCTTGAGAATACATCTCTGCATCTCCCCTCTCACCTCAGTTAGAGAAATATCAATTTCCTTGAGTCTCTCCAAAGAGTGATAATGGCTATAAGTCCCTTTTTCTGCCCCCTTCACATCATCATCCCCAGTGTCTAGAAGGAGAAGATGGTGACATGATGGCTCCAAGATGACACAAGATGACAGCTGAATGGCATGAAAACTTCTTGCTGTGGAATCGTGTGAGTTGGGAATGAGCTGGTTCCCTGGAGGATAAGGATGGAGAGGCAAGCTAGAACGGGCTAAATATCAGCAGAGACCACCAAAGAGACTGCTGAGATGGGGACACTCCCTGATGGCCTCACCCCAGCCCTATTTCCTCTCTGCTGCCTGAGAATTTATGAAGATATGGCTTTCTTGTGCAATGGTAGTATTACCTACACTAGTGACTTGTGAAACTCATTCATTCCACACACATTTACCAAACACCTACTGTATTCCAGGATTTGTATGAATGGTTGGGCATACTGACATTACTATTAGGATATAATCATATCCTATTTATCTTAAGAGAGATAGAGAGTTGGGCCCAGTGGTTGAGAGTGTGTACTCTGGAGCCCAGCGAGCTGACTGCTTGGGTCCCAGTCTCTGTGTTATTTGGGCAAGTTGCTTAACCTCCCCTTAGTTTCCTCATACGCATATGTAAAATAGAGAAAATACTAGTTCTTATATCTAGTTGATATGAAATTAAACAGGTTAAAGGTTTAAAACAGTACCCACCATGTAGTTTAGTGTTCATCAAATATCAGCTGTTATTAATTTAAGTAGGCCAACCTTGAGAGAGAGAGACAGAGAGAGAGAGAGAGAGAGAGAGAGAGAGAGAGAAGAAATTGCTGGCAACTATGCAAGCCATTCCTTTCAAAGTGCATATGCTTCTGAGGACAGGCAAGATGGGATTTTTAAGTATCATTGATTAGGGATGGATTTCCCCTTATGAACACACTGTAGAAACTAACCCCTGCATAAGAGTAACCCCACTATATTATTATCATTAGTGGTAGTAGTAATAGTAGCAGCAGCAGCAAATATTTATCAAGCACATATGTATCAGGCTACCGTGCTAAGTGTTTTTAAACTAAGTGTTATTGCATTGAGTGTCATTAAATTTAATTCACATCATAATAGGTACTATAATTATTTCCATTTTCAGATGAGGAAACTATAGAGCAGTAAAGCAACATGTCCAAAGTTACAGCTGACACATGGCCAGGCGAGGAGGTGAACTCAGGTTTTATGTGTGCAAATGCTGTGTCTTTGCCAATAAACTCTACCGTCCTTGGGGAACTCACAGAGGGCAGCTGGCAATTTTAAACAAATAATTGCAATGGGTTGGAAAAGTGCTGGAAGAGGTGACGTTGTAATTAAGCTTGTCACAAACCTGTTCTCTCCCTCTGCTCTCTTGTTGGTGCCTAGATGGCAGGGACCAGATCTCACCCATCTCGGTTCGCCTTACACCAGCGAGGTGCTCCGTAAATATTGCTGGTTTGCTTGATTCAAGTGAGATATATCGCCTCTTTCAGATGGCTCTCAGTGCCTGAGCTGATGGTTTCTCAGTGTGGATTACAAGCCCTAAGGGTATGTTATTGTTTCTGAAACTGAAGCCAGAAATGACAGTCTCTGTTTAAGGATGGAAGAATGTTCAAAATAGGAATGATGTTGATTGCAGGCAAATTTGCTTAATGTGGACTCCTTCGGTTTCTGGGTCATTTACAACTGGTTACTTTGGACTCTTCTCCATTCCAAAAATCTCCTGACTGTTGTTTCCCTGAGTCATGAATTGCAAATACAAAATAAGAAGACAGATTGTATCTTTGCAATGAAAATGCCATGGGCATCATTTCATATGTAATATTGAGCTCTGCCCCCACCTGCCCCAACCCGACCCCTCCGGAATCTCTATGCTCCCCACCTCTGCTTGCACGCACCCAGGGGAAGAATTCATTCCATCTTTGGGAAGTTCTAAGCCTCAGGTCCTCTTACTAAAATCTACCTGACCAGAGATTCCTTCCACTAGTCCTGCCTCCCCAGCTTAGGGCCAAGAGGACCCCATTCCTTTGCCTCGTGACAGCCCTTTAGAGATTAGATATTCACCATTGTCACAGCCACAGTTCCTTTACCCATCATGGAATATTATTTCTAGTCCGCTCGCAACCTGGTCAACCTAAGTGGATGTAAGCGTGAGATCCAGAACTGAACACAGTACTCTAGATGTGGTTCAACTAGCAGCACAGTAAACCTGGACCATGCGTTTTAAAACAGCTATCTTGTTTCTGCAGCCACACCTTCCTCTGATGCAGCTTGAAGGTACAGTGAACTGGATTTTCCACAGTTCTCTCTCTTACTATTGCTGTCAAGACAGATGGCCAGTGCCGACAGCAAGTAAGCATCAATCCCAGGACTCCGAGAGCCAGTGGGAAACAACCCTGAGTGGGAAAACAAGAGTGACGAGGCTTTTCTTCTTGCACAGGTCCCTGGAGGTACAGATTGGATTCAAATGCTGGGAAGCAGAGCCCAGGAGAACAGGCAGGTGAAGAAGGCTTTGAGAAGGGGCAGTGGCTCCGGGTTAGGAGATTTGCGTTTGGAGCACACTATTTCCCTAATGAAGTAGGGGTACCAACACTTCTGCTCAAAGGGAGGAGACATCACAAGGTCAAGTGGCACATAGCCTCAATGTGCTGGATGACCAAGAAACACCAGTCAGACATCCGGAAGGCAGTAACAACCTACGTACATTTTTTCTGAGGTCTCTTTTAAATGGGATAAATGGAGAGATTTCACTGAGTTAATCATAGCAGAATTCTTCTTTGCCTGTGTATCTCCCCAAAGTTGGCCACGCTGTTAGTTGCACCAGTTCCTCCATCTGGAAGCTCCCTATCCCCCCTTCTCTCTTCCCAAACCTGTAAACCAAACTTTAGTTATGGAGGAGGGCCAGCAGGAGAAAACCAAACTCTTGTATCTCTATCTCCTTTCTGGCTTCCTATTTTAACTGTGTTGTTACATTTACTCCATCCTTCCTAGAATTGCTTTAAAGGTTTTCAACGGCATTTAAGACACATGTTTGGGTGGGAAAAGACTGTGCTTCTAAAGCAGTGTTTACTCACCTAAGCACGTTAGCACTCCTGTCTCCTCCTACCCCTCAATTCACACTGTAGGGGCTTGGAGTGGGGAGTAAGAGTGGAACAAACACAACAAAACCTGGGCAAGTCATTTAATGTCTCTGAGCCTCAGTTTCATTATCTGCAAAATGGGATGACATACCAAGGAACGATTAACTGGGGTAATGAATGTAAGGCACCTAGTATGTGGCTGGAAACAATATAGCTCTTCCATAGATAGTCACATTTGGTCAACAACATTGTACTGTGGCCTAGGGGATGTGCTCACATGTCTCAGACTGAGCTTGCTTCCTGGGAAAATCCCTGATATAATAGGAGAGATAAGACAGGCATAGCAACACCTCTAAGAGAAAGTAGAGAATGCTGAGAGGATGGTACATGCCTGACAGAGATGAGGATAGGCAGAACCTGGAAAGCTCCCTGGAAAGGTGAGGTTTGAATGGGTCCTTTCTCTGCTGGATGGTCAGATTTGGCTATAAATGGAAGCAGAGGAGGGGAAAGTGTGGTGCCTGTACAGGGAGAGAGTCGTAACACAGAATGAGTAGGTAGTAGTGCTGGAAAGCGAATGGAAGGTGGGTACGAGTCTGATCAAGGACTAACTTTATTGTCCCAGAGTTAGAATTACAAATAGTTCCTCTAAATGGATTTTTGCAAAGACTCACAAAGCATGAGCAAAAACTAGAGCAGAAAGCTTTAATGCTTTGTCCCATTCCCACAAGACCAAGTGGGAACAAAGAGAAGCGTTGCAAGGCAGAGAGGGGTCACTGCTTCTTACCCCTCCAGACAGGTTTGGAGACATCCACTGGAGGATGGAGACATTCTGACAGCCTGTAGTCCCCAAAGAAACTGGTCCTTCTGTATCTTCTCACCTACTCAATAACAGGATCTGGTGTGGCTGTCATGGCCTCAGTCCTGGCTTCAGAGGGATGGTCATCAGCTCTTTTATGGAGCCAGTTGAGCATAGCTCTAACATTTATTGACAGTCATATGTCAATCATGCCTGGACTATTTAGGCAAGAGTGACCATTAGTTCATAAAAAATGTAAGCTAAAAACCTGTCACATGTTTACCATTTCAAGCACAGCACTAGCTCCTACATATAAACTGCTGATGGGATCTGTCCTCTTTATATTTAAAGCCTACCTGCTTCGACCACTTTAGGGTTGTGTTATCTGCTTATGAGCTCTAGGTCCCTCCCAAAAAAGGATTTCCCAGGCCTCTTACCAAGATATATGAATGCCAGTTTCAAGCAGCTAGAGGGTCTTTCTGTAGTTCAAGAGAAGGTATAGAAGATGTGGAGTAGGGTGGGAAATAGAAGGCCAGAAAAGGAGAAGAGAGACCACTGGGGAGTGGCCTGGGGTGTATGGTAATTACCCAGAGGACAGGCGAGGGGCTGGACCAGGCAGCGAGCAGAGGAGAGGATAGACTCAAGAAATAAAGTCAAGGGCAGACCCTGAATTTAAAGAGGTGAGACAAATGCCAACCACAGGGAAAATCTCTAGGGAAGAAGTAGGCCATCTCTTCTATGTCAGTAAGATGAGGGAATTCTCTTTCATTTGATTCTGTTTTCTCTATACAAGAGGAAAGGTCATTCCCTGGGGGTATAGGGTGGAGGTGGGTAAAGGGCAAGGTGCTTGAGGGCCCCAGATGAAATGTGTGGGGTGGGGAGGGAGGCTGGAACCGCAGGGCAGGAGAGTACTAGGGACTCTGGCTGGACGGGCTCTCCCTCTTCACACCCTTTACTCCCCTAAGTCTCCACATAGAAGAAAAGTGCTAAGTACAAATGAAGATGACCAATGAGACCACAGGAGAAGAGCCTGAGTTGCTCTGGGGTCTGAAGCCATTCAAAGTGATCCCTGCCTCCTGAAAAATTGCAGGTTGACTCCAGGTGATTGCGGCAAAATGATGGATGTGAAATGCCCAGGGAAGGAGCAGACACGTGCTCAGTGTCAATTCACTGTTTCCCTGCTTCTTCCCATTTTTAAAGCATTTCCAACTTTAGGCTGTTCAAGCTGGAGAAGATCATGTGGTCAAATCCTTACACTTTGCCACAGGGAAGAGAGACAAGTCCATTATGGAGTGATGGGTGCTCCAAAAGAATGAGCAGGGTCCTATGGGAATACCAGTGAAAGACACTTAATCCTGGTGGGGGTCAGGGGTGAACTCCCCAGGGAAGCTCCCTAACTTGGATACAGGAAGAGGATCCAGGAGTTCTGGGGACTCTCAGCACAGACTGGAGCAGCCACTGGACTTCGAGGATAAGCATCAGCCACTGCCCACGCGCCTGCCTCACCCAGTGGGGTACAGCCTACCTCCCTCCCTCCTTCACCCCCAGGCCCTGGCTCCATGCTGGGCTTCTCCCACATGCACAGGCACACACCCACACTGGTTTTGAGCCCTGGTTGCCCCTGGGAATAGTCTTACAGGGTGGAAAGCTCTTAGGATACTTTACTAGGACGAAAATTTCATTGTGGAAAATCTCCCCAGGCTCCAACCGCTGACTCATCCCTTGAGCCTTGTCCAGGAAATCAGTTTCCAAGATTGCACAAACTCACATGCAGAAAAGCTATCAATATGTTCGCATTTGTATCTGTGTCAATCTCCTTTCCTTATTCCTTGATATAATGAGTTATCTAATTATGGTGACATCTGTTGAGGAGGAATCTAGCTTTCCTCTCCCCACTCAGAACCCAGTACAGGGCTCTTTTGGGGGGGGGGATCACATGCTGTGGAGTTTGTGGGGGAGAGGCAGAACCCCACCAGGAATCGGCTGTGGCTGCCACATGGCTTTTGTGTCCCCAGCAGCCAGCTACTCGTTATCGCCAGCACCACTTCAGAGATGGGCAGACCCACAGACTGAGCTGATATTACAGCTATAGACTGACTACCTGTCCATAGGTCTCTGTATTTGCAGCCTAGGCTGACTGAAAAGTGAAGACAGAGGCAGAAGAACATGTGCTGGTTGCTTTGCCTTTGTCTGACAATTAACCCAGAAAGGAGTTTACCTTGGTCAACCACCATGTGACCTGGACATTAAAGGACCTACAGCTCCCCCTTCCCCTCTCATGTCTGCATTCCTCAAAGTCAGATTTTAAGGCTGTACCAACGTCCATTCACTCATTCATTCAACAAATATTTATTGAGCACCTACTAGGCACTAGGCATGTGCCGGGGTAAGTAAACACAATCTCTGGAGAATTTAACATCCAGTGACGCTAATGATAGCCACGCAAAAAGATGGTGCCCAAGACTTGAAGAGGGTGCTGAGAGAGATTTAGAAGACTGGGCCATCAATCCAGGGCTCCCCTTTAGCCACAGGTGTCTTTAGGAATCATAGTCTTCACTTCTCATGCGGAACCCCAAAAGGCTTACACTGGCACAGCCCAATATGCCAGAGGGCAGATTCAATGATATCCCAGTGAACTTGGACTCGTTTTGCTGGTGCTTCCCATTGTTCCTTTCCCCAGGAGAATTCAGAGCTGTTTTGATTCATGTTTTCAAGCTTTCCCTGTCTCCTGTGTCAATATGGCTTCTGTACACACTTTGGACAATTTTTCTTCTGGATGTTAGTCCTAACTAAGGTGAGGAAACAGAGGACCCACCTCTCACACAAGCCCCCACGACGTTTGCTAAGATCTTTCTCTATGCCCTAGCACTGAGTGTCCTGTGGCAGTATTGTTTCAATTAAAAACAATTCTTCCGCTTGTTTTTCTAGGAAATTCCTAATGCAGGAGTCACCCAAAAACAAGACACTTGATAATCTAGTGATCCCAATAATAGAATTGTAGGGCTAGGTAGGACCTTCAAGATCATCTAATCAAATCTCTTCGTTTTTTAGATGGGAAGACCAAGGCACAGAGTTGGGTTTTGAAACCGCAGTTTCAAAATGCTTCAGGGTTTGCTCCAGGTTCCTTCTGTACTCAGATTCTAAGACTCCTGCTATTACCACATAGTTTGTTTTTCCCTGTAAAGATCAAAGTATCTTTGAATACATGTAATGCTTTGTTTATAGTGTCATAGTTAAATTCCATTCTACAGGTTGTATTCACTCATTTATTCATTCAATCATTTATTAATTCATTCTGCAAATATTATTGAGCACATACTGTGTGAATGCATCTTGCTACTCATTGAGGAAGACACAAAAATGAATAAGGCACAACTCTTACCCTCAAAAGTCTCAAATCTATTATAAGACATAAGACATGGACACAAACAACTTTAATAATAATAATAACAACTATAATAGCCACTGCTTATACATATTCAAAGCTCACTGTATTCCAGGCACTGTTCCAAGCCTATCACACATATTAACTAATTAAACCTTTACAGGGATCTTAGGAGAAAGGTATCATTATTATTCCCACTTTTATCAATGAGGAAATAGAGGAAGGCTAAGGGACTTGCCCAAAGTGACAGAGCTCGCAAGTGGTAGAGCTGTAGTTTGAATCCAGACAGTCTGGTGCTAAGATAAAAAGCAATCATTACAATTAGAGGGGAACGTCTGAAGAGGTGTGAAAGCTCCAAGGAGGAAAGTTCTATTCCAGGTTGGGAGATTGGGGAAGGCTTCATGGAGGAAGTGGCACCTGAGTGGGGTTACCAGATGTACCAAATAAACATACTGTGCCGACTTGGTGACCCTCAGTGTGGAGGTGGACACAGGAGGTAACTGCATCAGGGCAATGTGACTACAAGTGTACAAGAGGGACATTCTTTTTTTTTTTTTAGCAACATTCTTAGAAGTAGCAATCCAACTGCTCTTCTTACCCTGGAGACTCTCCCACTCCTTTCAATCTCTGCCCCACCCATTTCATCTGGAAGGAGAGATATGAGCATACAACTCTCTAGTTAAAACCTTTTAGTAGTTCTGCAGTGCCCTCAGGATTCATTTCCGACTCCTACACCTGAGATTCGCCCCCTCCTTCATTCAATCACATCCATTTGCTCATTCATTCCATTTCTCAACCTTACTGCAGATGAATTTCATCACTGTAATAACCAATTTCTCAAAAATCTCCAGTGGTTTCCCATTGCCAAATAGTACCAATTCTCCAGACTGGCTTTCAAGGCTGTCCACAGTCCAGACCCTCATAGCGAACTCCCTGATACCCCCAAAACAACCTTCTCTAACGGGGTCCTTCAGAATTCACAAGTACATCCTGCTCAGGGCCAGGCCCATGCCTTAGCCCATTACATCTCAGAAAATGAGAGTCATTATTCTATTCAGTTCCACCTATTCCCTCCAGACCAACCCAAGTCTCCCTCCCCTCTCCACAACTCTTTCAGCCTTTGCTAACCTTTCTGCTCTTCTACACCCAGCACCGTGTGTCCTCGATTTTGTTCCCTGCAGAGCTGCAGAAGGCCCCTTTATTTCCAGGGGGGTGTCTGGAGTGTCATCCCGAGGCCTTTACTTGCAGAGATAATTATTTTATTTCGATGTGTTTTTGTTGGCAGCAGTCTGAGGCATCACACATCCAACTCAATGTGCATCACACAGTGCTCTTACGAGAGGAGTAAACAGTGAGACAAGCAAACGGCTGTCGTTTGTCTCAAAATGTCTCCATTCTGAGAATTGCAGACTGCAGTGAAGATCTGTCAATCAATAGTTATGAACATTGTTAAAACTGGAAAAGATAATTTTTAAACTTTTTAAATTTTTTTTAAAGCAGGAAGTCCAAACTCTTTAGCCAGGCTCCTAAAATCAAAGTCTCCCAAGAGATCAGTAATTAATCAGTGAATAATTAATTACTTCAATAAGTATTTACGGACTGCCAATCACATACCAGGCATTTTGACAGGTGCCTCAGAGAGTATTGCACAAAAAGGACAAAAGCTTGCTCTCTTGGAGCTTATATTTTAGTAGGAAAGAAGACAAGTGCCTAGACCAGGGGTCAGTGGACTCTGGCCTATAGATTAAATCCAGCTTGTTACCTGTTTTTGTAAATAAAGTTTTATTGGAACACAGCCATGCTCATTTACTTATGTACTGTCTATGGCTGCTTTCACACTACAGTGGTGGAGTTGAGCAGTTGTGATGGAGTCGGTATGGCCCACAAAGCCTAAAATATTTACCATCTGGCCCTTTATACAAAAGTTGCCAACCTATGGCCTAGAAAAATAAGTAGGTAATATGTTAGGTGACAATTCATGTCATGAAGAAAAGTGAACAGGAGTGAAGACATGATAGAAAGGAGTGTCCATGGACGCACCCTCTGAGAAGGTGACCACCGAGGAAACATCTGAATGAAGAGAGGAAGCAAGCCCCAAGAAACAGATAGCTGAGGAAAGGTGTCAGAGAGAGGAAAGAGCAAGTGCAAAGGTCATGCCACCGAAGCATGCGTGGTGTGCTCAACTATGAAGAAGTTTGTGGGCTTGAAGTCGAGTGGACGAGGAGAAGAAAAGCAGAGAGGGGACTGGAGAAACGGCAAGGGGCTAGATTGGGATGGACTTGAATGAAGGGTGAACACACACCTTGGTTTTATTCTGACTGCGGTGTGAACCCATTGTAGATTTGGGGCAGAAAGGGGTCTAACTTTGAGTTTTGAAGGATCTGTTTGCTGCATAGAGAAAAGGATGTTGGGTAAAGGGTAGAACCAGTTACTAGACCACTACAACAGTCTAGTTAAGAGATGCTAGTGTCTTGAGCCAAATTCATAGCCATGGGTGGCGAGAGCAGTCCCATTCAGGGTGCTTTTGGGGGCAGAGCACTAGGATTCCCTGATGGATTAGATGTAGGGTAAAGGGGACCCCATGGTTTTTGGCCTGAGCAACTTGAAAAGTGGAATTGGCATGTGATGAGAAAGATGAGGCAGATGAGGGGTGGAGTGAGTGAGTGGACCTCAGGATTTCTGCTTTGCCTCTGTGAAGTTTGGGTGTTTATTAAGCAGTGCTGCGAAACAGGCAGCTCCAGTTACCTCTGCTCTCCTTCACTCTCCTCATTACGACCTGCAAGACTCTGCATGATCAGGTCTTGCTGATGTCCTACCTAAAGTAAGCCCCCCCCCCCGTTATTCTCTACCTCAACCCCCACGTCTTACGTACGTAGTCCTTTTCTACGTTTTAATTATTTATCTGTCTGTTTACTTGTCTTTTGACTGCCCTCCTGGCCCCTCCCATGTCCCATAAAACTGAAAACCATGGACAATATGCTGATAAATGAGAAGTCTGTGTCTGCCTGGTTTGTCATTGTATCCCCAAGTCCTAGCATAGTCTCTGCCACACCTTTTACCTTTTTCTTTTTCAACTCTAAAACGCCTTCCTTATGCTGAAATCCTGTGCAGGAGCACAGTCTACTCATTCATTTATTCATTCCACAGATAAAACAGGCGTGACTCAGGTTAAATTGGCCCCGATGGGCCCCATATCGTGGCCCCTGACCTAAGAACTATCGTTCTCGTCAAACTCCACACTCCAGTTCTCAGAGTGTCAGCATGTCCAACGGGGTGTATTTCCTGGGGTAGTTATTATAAATGTCAAAAAAAAAAAAAAAAAAAAGAATACCGACATAAGATTGGCAACATTTCATTTTGCTAACTAACGATATGAAAAAAAAAATCTATTCTATTAGTCAGATTATGCTGGAGGCACAAATAACTCCCCAGGTCTCACAGCAACACAATGAAAGTTTATTTTCCACTTACACTACAATTCCCGTGAAATTGGCAGGGTCATCGTCACTGGGGGAGCCAGGCTGAGCCAGACTGCGTCACGACACATTTCCATCATTTCTGAGGCAGGAAAGTTGGGATCAAGCTGGACTGTCCACCGACTCTCAGAAGTGACATGTTCTTTCTAGTTACATTTGATTGGTGAAAACAAGTCACTTGTCCAGACCCAAATGAAATGGAGGCCGGCAAAATTAATCCTCCCCCCGTGCCTGGAAAACGAAAGGGGATAGTTATGACCAGCACCTGTGACACGGATGATGACAATCATTTTATAAAATAAATGGCACATTAGTACCCCAACAAGTAAGAAGGATATCCTGTCAGAATAGAAAAAAAGAAAAAAAGAAAAGAAAAGAAAACATCTTCAAGTTGAATAAATTAGGTTTATTCAAAACCTGCTGACTCTTTGTCCTTATTTTTCTCACCTTCACTATGGACTGGAGGAAAACGGTCATAGATTGGCTGTCCCATGAATATGTTACCTTACGTGGCAAGGACATTGGATAGCTAACCAATGTCCTCATATTGGTACCCTACCTGCAAGCTGGTTCTCCTTGTATCCCAATCTCTCTATATGTCAAGGATCAGCCAGAAGCCACCTTGTTGGAGCCATCCTTAAGCAGGATGTGTTTTCTCCAGCAACACTGTGCCCACTCCTTTTGGAGCCCTGAGCCCTTTCTGTGAGTCAGTGCATGATGATGAGGGGTCGGACTACAGGTGAGCAGAGAAGCTATCATCTGTCCTGATCCACACTTGTTCATAGAAAAAGTGAAAAGGATAAGAACAAAGGTTCATCTATGAGAGTTTCCTTATGCTGAAGGAGAGGAGACGCTCAGAGGGAACAGATGGCCCAAGCACAATTTGAAACCCTCACAAGTAGTTTCCCCCAGAGAAATGTATCAACTGGGTAGCGTAGACGACAGAAGGTAGCAGAGTAAGCCTCAGGCACCTAGACTTCTTCTCAGGTGTTCCTGAGCTCTTATTTTCCAGGGGAGACTGCAAAATCTTTGTTTCTTCTTCCTGGGGCACTTTTCTCATGACACAAACTTTGGGCCACTTCTGTTTCCTTATAAGGGATGCCCTTGACGTTCAACAGCACAGAGAGAGGGAAGAGTACCTATGCATTGTTCTGAAGTTACCGTGGCTCCGGAAAAATGAAGCTGAATCTACTTGGTCAAAGATTTGAATAAAGCAATGATGCAAAGAGTTTTGTTAAACAGACCCAGTTTGGCCAACTCCTTTTCAGAGTCTGCTTCTGGGGCAGCCTAAACTAAGACAGAGGGATAGTCTGCCCAGATGCATAGTGGAGCTCCTTGCATGCCAATGGAGACTGGTTTCCGATAGCTGTGAAACTGGCCTGCCAGTCTGTCAGCTACCCACACCTTCAGCATCATCAGCATCACTGTCAATACCTGTTATGTTCCAGCTCTGGGCTAAGTGCCTTACAAACATTTTCTCATTTATTCATGACGCCCTGTGTATGGATGGATAAATGGTCGCCCAAAGATGTCCATATCCTAGTCCCTGGAACCCATGAATATGTTACCTTACGTAGCAAAAGAGACTCTGCGGATGTGATAAGGGCCTTGGGATGGGGCGATTATCCTGGATGATCACAATTGTCCTTATGAGAGGGAGGCAAGAGAGTCACAATAGAGCGAAGGAAAGGTGATGATGAAAGCAGAGGTCGGAGTGATGTGAGGAAGGGGACTGTGAACCAAGGAATTGCAGGTGGCCTCTAGAAACCGGAAAAGGCAAGGAAAGGATGTTCCCTTGACGCCTCCAGAAGGAAAGCAGCCCTGCCAACACCTCAATTTTAGGACTTCTGACCTCCAGAATTATAAGTGTGAGGACAGAGTCCCAGAGAGCAGTTTCCAGGCTCTCGGCCTCACGTGGAACGGTGTTGGCTCAGGTAGTAGATGGCCGTCAGCTGTAACTGGTTGGCCATCAGCTATTACCGGTTAGCCATTAGCCACTGATATAATTGATGTGGCTAAACTAGCAAGGGTGGATTGCAGTTAGCAAGTGGGGTCGGTTGGTAGAGAAGCAGATGGCATGTTGAGGATTGTGTGGATCTTGCCTCCTGTGTCTCCAGCCCAGCTGCCAGTGAGAATATAGTGGTATGACTCCCCTATCTATGACTCTGTGGATGTTCCTTTTTGGCCTCCCCATATCCCGTGTTCTTGTGTGGGGAGCAGGACCAGAGACCTTGCATGACATCCTGCATGACAATAAGATGATAAATCTGTGTTATTTAAAACCACTGAGTTTGTGGTGATTTGTTACAGCAGCCATAGGAAACTAAAACTTTCTACATAGAGGTTAAGTATATAGATTCTGGAGTCAGACTGCCCACATTCAAAGCCTGACTATCACTCAGTAGCTGTGTGACCTTGAGCAAATTATTGAACCTCTATTTGCTTGTATTTTCTCATCAGTAAAATGAGGATAGTGATAACATCTAACTCAGAGGGCTGTTGTGAGGCTTAGAGGAGTTAGTCCAGGCTCAGCGCCCAGAAGAGTATCTGAAGTACTGGAATAAGCACTCAATAAATTATTGCTATTTTAACGATAGCCCTGCAAGGTGGGTATTTTTATCCTCACTTTACATGCTCAGAGAATTCCCATGAATTGACCAAGGCCACATAGCCAGAAAGAGCCTGTCGTGCAGGGATTCACGCGGGGTCTCAGCCCCCGCTCCCCACATAAGAACGCAGGATATGGTGAGGCCAAAAAGGAACACCCACGGAGTCATAGATAGGGGACTCATATCACTATATTCTCGCTGGTGGCTGGGCCGGACACACAGGAAGCAGGAGCCACACGATCTGCAACCCGCCGTGCCAAATGCAATCCGCGCTTGCTAGCTCAGCCGCCATCTTCTTGCTAGCCCCCATTTTGCTGCTGACATAGCTACAGCAGTTATATCAGTGGCCAATGGTTCACTGGTTACAGCTGACGGCCAACTAGCCATAGCTGATGGCCACCCAATCACAGTTGATGGCCATTTACTACCTGAGCCAGCACCTTTCCACGTGAGGCCAAGAGTCTGGAAACTGCATCCTGGCTCTGTCCCCACAGAGTCAGAGCCCACAGGCCCATTTGGCTCCACATGCTTTCACCTTTTACAAGATCTTACTGTTTCCCGACTCGTTAATTCTAGTGATTGCAGCTGTCCTGATGGGCGCTTGGTCTCCAGCCCCCTTACCTACCCTTAGCTCCCTCTGACCTGCTTTGCTTGGCTACACTCCTTTCTGCAGTTGGCCACAGGCTCAGATTGAAGGTGCCTAGAAAACACTGTGATGTGCATCCAATGTTCAAAAGGCCACCCACCTCACGTTATCCTTGCAGCATCCCTGGGAGGAAGGTGATTGTGCTGGGCAAGGGGGCATCATGCCCATTTGAAGGAGGGAGATACTGAGGTTCAGAGAGGCTGGAGGACTTTCTGAAGTCAATGGGCTCTTGAGAGGCAGAGCTGAGGGACAAAGTGCGTTTCCTGGCTCCTGGTTCTGAGCCTTTCCTGCTTTGTCAAATCCTCCTGAAGGCTCCTGCTAATTCCCCGCTGTTCAAATCCCAGCCAGTGAGAACTGCCACTGATTTAATGCTTGTTTAAGAGAATGTGATATAAATCCTGCGTAGGTGGTCAGTAGCATGTACACATTTTATTTCCTTTAATATTGCTTTAATTGAGTATCACTTGGGTAAATACTTTGATTGGCAAATGTTTATGCTTTGCAGATTTCACAAAGTAAGGCTTTTCCAGTGACTGGAAAATACTGAGGGCTGTGATTATTTTGATTTTCATGAGGATCCCAATGGAAACCCAGGCTCCCCTGTCAGGGTTCAGCGTCCTAGGCTGAACCCAGCAGGAGGAGCCTGCGTCACTGACATTCCCAGTGACAGTGAACAAATTCTTTCCCCTTTCTGGGCCCCAGCAACTTGCTCTGGGAAATGAGGGGGTTGGACTAGATAATCCCTAAGGGTCCTTTGTAGCTAGAGCTTTTGACAACCGACAATCCCCAGGCCGAGGGTTCCTAGGAGCATAGGGATTCTCTCCCAGCCTGCATGCTGAGTGTCTGCCTTAAGTCTCATCTCAATGCACAAGGAGTGTTGGCCCATGTCCAGTGTCAAATCTGGAGCAGAGCCCTGCGCGCTTCGTGCCCCAGCCGCAGCCCAACTTCTGCTCTCTGCTGTCATGGGGAGGGTGCCCTGCCCCAGCCACAGCCCTTCAGCCCTGAGCGCTGCCAGGAACATCCGTGGCAATGCAGAGACCAGACGGGAGCGCCAGTCTGGTTCCTAGGTCTCTCATTCCACCAGTTTCCAGAGCCTTGACAGAGGGGCACCACACATGGTTGAAGGTGAACGTTGGCTCCCTGAGCAATTGGCTTAATAACAAATTCATCCACTGCCTCTTTGTCTTTCTTCTTTCTCTCCTTTCCCTTCTTTCTTTCCTTCCTTCCTTCCTTCCTTCCTTCCTTCCTTCCTTCCTTCCTTCCTTCCTTCCTTCCTTCCTTCCCTTCTTTCCTTCTTTCCTTCTTTCCATTTTAAAGATGACCTTTGCCTTACTTTTAAAATCAGGCACTTTCAACTTATTTTGTATTTTCCATAATATGTGCCCAATGTGCAGAATTCTTTGAAGCATGAGGTTGCTTTATGTTCTTCAGGGTGTCTTAGAACCCAAATGTCTTCAGGCCTCTGCAGCTTGGGGATACAAGTGACGTTTCAGTGACAATGCCCAAGTCTTGTGCCATTAGTCCCAACCTGGATGCACAGAGGACATCAGCAGGCCTGCCCCTAGCCGGTTCCCCGGGGCCACCTCACATGTGCTGCAGAACATGTCCAGCTGTGTTCTCCTCTGCCCTTCCTCTCGAATCCTCTGTCCACCTAGCTCCACTCCCCAGGGCACTTTAATGTGGCACTAGAGCCACACTCTGTCTCTGGTACAGAGGCAGGAAGTTAGTGGCATCATTGTGGCCCTGTGGTGGGTCCTCGTGTGTGCAAAGCCTTTCAGTCCTTTGTGGACATGATCCCTTAGCTTTACCCTGTACCACACCCCTCACCCCAGAATCTCTTAGGCCTGCAGAGAGGGCAGACCATGTCCTATCCCAGGGTTTCTCTTCTTTGAACACTCCCTCCAAATCTACCCCCCAACCAAAAATAAGTGTCCCCATCCCAACAGAATCAGGCAAATGGATTGCAAAAGGGCACTGAAAGGCCCCCAGTTACACAAACTCCAGTTTTCACAACTCAGTTTGGTCTGTATACTTAATTTTTACAAAAGATTTTACCTCTTAGTTGATATAGGAAGAATTCTAAAATGAATTTATTCCAAAAAACAAATCTTTCAATGCCCCTGAAAATAGCAAAAAGGACCAGATAATCTGAACAGGTGTTTTTTTTTTTTGTTTTTTGTTTTTTTAAAAAAAAAACATAAGTGAGCAGAATTTTAGGCAAACTGGTCATTAATAAATTTTGGTCAACAGAAGAAATGGCTTTCAGGTGAAGTCGTTTTAGCTAGTGGGATCTGTTAAAGAGGCGAGCCTACCTACAGTGGAATATGGATTTTTGGCATCTAGCCCAGTACCTGGGTCATAATAGGAACTCAATAAATGCTTACTGAATCAATGCATACATGCATGCCTGCATGCATGAGGTGACCCCGGTTATTTCTAATTTAGCTTTGATGATACCAAGGTAGAATCTGGGTGGGACATCTCTATTTGTATTTTTAGGAACATCACAAAGTTCTTAGGATATTAACAAAAACTCACTTTCATTTCGAAAATAAAGCCGTGTCAGGCATCTTTTGGGGAAGACAGGCCAGGAAGCCAATAGAGCAGAGATGGTACAGAAGTCCAAAGGCCTTGTCCGTCCCAGGTCTGGCTTTACCTCCTGATAAAAAGTACAGGCCCCCAGAGGTAGGAATAATAGTGCCACCTGGGTTACAGGGATGGCCACCAGAGGGGCAGAACTTGTGACAGGTCCGACAACCTTAATTTTGTTGCATCTTTCCACAACTCAGCTGCAGGAAGGATAGATTTCTGGGTTACAAAAAAATTTCTCCAGAATCACGAATGAGGTTGAGGTGGTCCACCTGGAGGTGGAACTAAGATATACTAAGTTTGATCATTCAGTTCATAAAACTTCATTGAGCACCTATTATGTGCTCAGCTGTGGGACAATAGTAGAAAATAAGACACAATTCTTTCCTCCAGGAGTTCACACTTTGAAGAAAGGTTCAAAGAAAATTAGAATTTATTGTGGTAATTAAAAGTTCTAGGTGCTTTGGGGCTAAAAGCACGTAAATTAGCTTTTCACAGTGAGGAAGGCCCTGAGGTCTGAGACGAGTTCTGAAGGATAAGGAAGGGTAAGTCTGGGGAATGGGCAAGTGGGGGTAGAGATATGGAGGAGGAATGCTTTAGGAAGAGGGACCTAAAAACAAATTTGTGGATGGGAGAGGGAATAGTTCAGAATTTAGTTCTCAGTCCTCCAGCTGTGGTGGGCTCCTGGGAAGTGGGGCAGGCACCCCTCAGGATTTCATTGCTGGAGGTGGTATGTCTACCATCACACTATAGCAGCTCCAGGAGGCAAGTTGAAGCAGAGGGGTCTCTGAGCACTGGGGCTGCCTTCCTGGAAAGTCACCATCAGAATTCTTGGAAAACCACACAGTTTCTTCCTCTGTCAAAGTGAGCTGTCTGTATGATCTTGGAAGGCACTAGGGCAGAGAAGCGAGGGGATTCTAAGCATTGGTTGCAAAGTAGAGACTGCACCCTGCTCAAAGAGGCAACTAGAGAGATAAGAGGAAGTAGGTAGGTTGGGAGAGCAGAGCCTCAGGGAGATTCTGAAAGACAGCAGGAGGCTAGGGGGCCTTGCATGGGGGCTGCAGCCAGACCCCCTGCAGGAAGAAGCTTTGAAGGATGGCCGGGCTGTTTAGAACATGGGCCCCAGAGTAACCAAAAGGCTAGAAACAGAGCAAACAACCCAGGCAACTGGATATATCCAACTCAGACAGCTGGATAGCATCCCTCCCGGATGGAGTGCTAGAACTTCATTATCACCAACACGGACGACTAGCTGACCGGTACCACAGGGATGTGCTGAAATCTTGGGGTTCTTGAGATACCATCTCAGCTCACCACAGCAAAAGGAGGGGGATTCTTGGCTGAGTCAGAGTCTTTACATTTGGGTAATGCAATGAGCATCTACACGAGCACTGCATAGGTATCACCGCAGCCCTGGGAGGCCTGCAGAGGGAAGGGCAGTATCCCACAGGGGATGGATAAGACCAGGGACGTTCAAAGGGGCCACCCAGCTAGTGGGAGGAGGAATGGAGCTCAAACTGCCAGCGCTTGTCTGTCTCGATCCTTGCTGTCTCCTATACATTATTACCCATGCACCGCCATGCTGGAGATTTCAAAGCTTGCAAAGGTTTAGAAACCTTCCTTTAAAGTGTGATCCCATGGGAAGGCACTCACCATACATCGCTTTGTGAAAAAGGCAGGTTACAAAACAGAATAGCAGTATGATTACATCTTTGTGAAAGAAAAGTATGTCAACACGTACCCTTTACATGACCATCGGACGGCGTCTGGATGAACAAACACCAACATCTGGCAGCAGTTGTCTCTGGGTGATGGAATTTCCAGGAACTTTTTAAAGAATTCTTGCTTATCTGCATTTTCTCATTTTTCTACAATCAATATAAATTACTTTTTAAAAACTAGACAGTCAAGGTGGGGCGGGGTGGGGGGGGGCGCGGGACTTCATAGCTAATAGTGACAGCTTCTCAAAAGAAACATTACCCATGAAGGCTTGAGTATTCTAAAATATAATTTTTTCCCAGAAATTGGCAAGTGAGCCCATGTCAAAGTGTATCAAAGAGTTAGCACGGGTTTCCTCCGCTTTACAGGCCATGGAGAGGCCATCCTAGATGGAGAAAGGCTAGCTGCCCAGGGATGACGAAGGCCTCTGCGGCCGTCAGCAGCAGCTCGGTGTTCCCCCAACCCCAGCCAGTTCCGACTGTCCCCTTTCCCCACTGGCACTTTCATACTGAATTATTATTATTCAGATGCATACCCTCACGCCCCAAGGCACTGAGCCCTGGGAGGGCAGGGCCATGCCTTTGAGACAAGCTAGGGTATTCTGTCAAGGACTAGTTAAGAGCGTTAAGCTCTAAAACCAGAAGCCTGGGTTTAAATATGAGCTCTGTCTACCGCTAACAAGTTCTGTGACCCAGGGTGAATGACTGAAATCCTCTTCACCTCAGTTTGTCCACCTGTACAAGGGAGAATGATACTAATACCTACTTTATAGGACTGTGAAGAAAAATTGGATAAAGCGTATATCTCCTCAGCGAGGTATCTGATACTCAATAAGTGGGGGGTGGTATTACTGGCATTAATGATAATCGTAGTAGTAGCATAGCAAGCTCACAATCGCCATGCCCAGCGTGGGTCTGGTAGGCGCTCCATGAATGCTTACTTAATGGAGCGGTGGATCAATTAGTTCCCGCACAATCTTCCTCTCCCCCTCCCCACCCAGCACAGTTCAGTGAAGCACCACCCCGCATCTCCCCCAACCCCTCACGCCCGTCTCCTCCGAGAGCAGAAGCAGGGCCCGTTTTGGACATCCCCTCTTCTCTGGTCCTCAACCTGACACATTCTCCTTGATCCCAAGGCCATACTTCTTGAAGTTCAGTCTCTGGTATTCACAAGGTTGAAGTGATTCCCAAATAAGTGTTTGAAGTCCACCTTTGATCCCCTTGAAGCAATATTCGGCTGGAGAGAGTAAGGGAGTAAGGGGACAGTTACTTCTCCACAAGGTGGAAGCGAACGGAGAAGGCCTTATCTGGCTGGCTACCTCTTCCCCAATTCTTCATGGTTCAGAATTAAGTGGCAGTAGCTGAAACTCCCCCTGGGTGGCTGAAGTAGTGCCGGGGTCTGAGAGACCAGGAAGGCCCAAGGGGCTCTAAGGGTTTGTCATGGAGTGGAGCCAAAAGCACAGGCTTCGAAACCTGGAAGACCTGAGTTCAGACCCTGTCTGCTTGCTCTCCAGCGATATGACTTTGAGCAAACTGTGAAGCTTTTCGGAGCCTCAGTGTCCCATTTCTCTGTGAGAACTAAATGAAACATCAGAAATAAATGTCTGACTGACTTGCAGTAGCTGTTCATGGATATTAATTTCCTTCCCTTGGTCACCATCTCACTCAAGCCCCGTGGAGGAATTAGATATGCCCCAACTCTGAGCACCCCAAAACTTTATAGAGGTGATGAAGGTGGTAGCTGAGCTTGATCTGGAAAAAAATGGATAGAGTTTGGAAGTATAGAGATGGGGGCAGGACATTCTACATGGAAAGAAAATAATGAACAAAGGCCCAGAGGCGGCAATACATGTTACGGTCCGGATGAAAGGAATCGTTTATGTGTGGGTCCTATTTAATCAGGCAGTTTAAATAGAGCTTTCTTTTTCTGTTTTCTTTTTCCTTCCTCCCCACCCCCTTTGCTTCTTCCCTTCTTAACTGTCTGCGAGAGGTTAAAGCAATCTGAATTAAGTTAGTTAAATTGACTTTTATTATTGAATTATAATCATTTGTGCAATTACGAAACCAGGTGTCCCTGATTGAGATCAATTATTCCTTCACCTGATCACTATAGAGCTAATAAGGACTTAGAATTGCTGTTCAAGTATACTTCCAGCCGGGGTGAAGCCTTCTGGAAAGGCATTTATTAAGCCAATGAGTGGTGGAAAAAATCCAGGGGAGAACAAGGACAGAGATTAAAATCCTTTAGGAAAAGGCCTAGAAAGGCTGATTTGATCATTAAGTAGCCTTGATGGGTGGCTGGCTGTTGTTGACAAGGAATCTGTGCGGTGTTCCTTAGGAGCTTTGATGAGGGTGGGGTACAGTGGGGGTGGGGTAGGCATGCGGTGGGGCGGGAAATGAGGACACAGACACTCCGTATGAACCACAGGTCAAGACCATTTTCTGCTGTGTTCCTCTGCTGAGGTGGAGTCGCTCTCTCTTCCTCCTGAGGCTTCCGTCCTGACCCCTGGAAAGATGTGAAGATGACATGGAGTCCCGGTCTACTGTGTGAGGAGGGTGTGGAGTGGACGTGCAGTCTCTGTTCTAGGAGATGCAGGTTTTGGATTCCTCGAGTTCTAGGTTCCTTCATATCTGGTCCCCACAAGATCTCTGACAGGAGGACAGAGCGATAGTTATTTCCATCTTACAGGTGGGGACCTGACGGCTTGGTGAACAGATTTGCCTACAGTCCCAGAATTAGTGACTAAGACAGGGCTCGAGCAGGCCCTTCAGATGCCAAGACCACCAAAAATGGTCTTTCCCTCACAACCTTATCGCCACATATTTCATTCCATAGGCAAGTATGATGAGTTCATCATCTCTGCAGTGGTTTGCAAGCCTAGATGCATGTTAAAACCACCTCAGGAGGTTAAAAACACGCATGTTGCTCGGGCTGTGCTCTAGATCCATTAAGTAAGAGTCTCTGAGGTGGGCTAGGTACTATTGCGTTTTAAAACCCCCGAGGTAATTCGGATGTGAGCCAGGGCTAAAAACAACTAATCGAATGAATGACTAGTTAAATGGAGCCTGGCTTGGCCTTGGGGAGTTCAACAGCTATATAAAGCCCTTCGGTTTGCAAATGACAGACACTTAATTCAGTTAAATTGGCTTGATTATTTGCAAGGGGATTTATTAGAAGATCATCTAATATAGGGGATATAGTGGGATGTCCAGGACAAATGGTGGTGTGAATAGAAAATCGCCTGATCTCACCTGACCCATCTCCACATCCCTCATGCCGCATTCTCTCCATGTAGCCACTTCATTCTCTCTCTCCTCAGGCTGTGTCTTCCACAGACCAGGTCACCTGTGGCTCTAGACATCTCCACTGCTGGGGAAGATGTGAGACTGCTTTCTTTATCCCATCCTTGGGCAGCTCCTGCTCCAAGCTAATCACTTTTCTCGTGTGGACATGTCACTAAGATTATCAGTCCCCATTCAAACCACATGGCTAGAGAGGGGGAAGGTTATTTTCCACAAGAAGGAGGGGGTACTGTTCTAGAAGCGTACAGTACAGGTTCCCCGACCATCATCTCTTACCTCCATACAATTTCTGCAGCTGGATCCCTTACCTGAAAAAAAAACCCGTCAGTACCAGGAGTTTCCCTGAGAGTCTGGCTGGTCTGGAACCTCATACCACCAAAGAGCAAAAGTCGACAGCTTTGAAAGCAAGACAATCCTCGACCGAATCTTTTCATGAATGCTGAGCAGCAGGACCTGCAGGGTAGAGGAACTAGGGACTGAGGCAGTGTAGACATCATTTCTATCTCCAGCCGCCCCACGCCTTCCCCCCGCACCCCCATCTAACAAAAACTCACAGCCTTGGATTTGGATAGGACTCTGTATTAGACAAAGATCTCTGGGTTGCAAACAACAAAAACTCAACTCAAATTGGTTTACACACATAAGAAAAGGAATCTCTTGGCTCATGTGACTGTAAAACTCAAGGTATTTGCTTTCAGGGGTGGCTGGATTTAGAGCCTAGACAATGTCCTGAAGGTTCAGTCTCCCCTTTTACCCCTCTCAGCTCTGCTCTCCTCTGGGGGCTCCCCTCAGGCAGGTTCTCCCCTCACAGAAGCAAGATGGTCTTCAGCTTCTCAGATACCCCTATGGAAACACTGGCATAGTTTCCCCCAATAGCATTAACAAAAGTTCCGGGGTTGATTTATCACTGGAATAACAAGGGTCCCAGACCTGAGCCTATACGTGTGGTCAGGGGATGAAAATGCATGAATTGAGAGTGGGGGAGGGAAAAGCACACTGGGGGTGGGGAAGCGTGCAAGGCAGGACAGGACAATAGATGTCCTTTAATGACCCCAAAGCAAATCTAGTCTGACAGGCCCCAATCCACCTGCCCCAAAACAATATTCTGTGACGCCTTCCCTGACCAATGGTCTGATTGTGGTTAATTCTCTTTCCTTGTCCATCTCTCATTTTGCATACAGGAACTACACAAAAATCACTCTTGGGGGGAACCTGCTGAGAGACTTGGTCTGAGTCAGTTATCCCGGCACCCTTAAAACCTAGCACTGGGCTGCAATTGATTAGAGTTGTGTGGAACCACAGGACCCAAGAGCCATCAACTAGAGTAGGAAGGTGCCTCAGAGGGTGGTAGGCAGAGTTCTGAAGCTGGGCCCAGAGCCCTGGTGTGGAGTTCCAGATCTGCTCCCAGCGCACTGGGCCACTCAGACAAACCCTTGTCAAATCTGGGCTTTGTCCATACCATCTTGCCCACCTACCGGTCAGTATTACTTAGAGTTTTGTGTTAAAACATGTGGGAGCACGTTGTAATTGTCAAATAGTATCATTATGTTTCTTGTCCGTTAAAAAAACCAAGGTCCAATTTCAGAAAATACAGCACTATGGAAAACAGTTTAAAGGTGGAAAAATCATGTAATGATGGGACTGCCATACAATATAAGGAAAAAAAGCCTAGAGAAGAATGATTTTAATGTGAAATATGTGCTCTGAAGAAAACAATGTCATGGGGGATGTAGGAGAACGGAAACATAAGCTATAAATCCAAGAGCAAAACCAAAGAGGGCAGCCATGGTGGAAGGGAACCCTGAGTACAAGCTCCTGCAGAGGTTTCAACTGGAGAAGACTCTGGGTGTGGTCTTCCCTGGCCTGGATGTGAAGGGATGCTGCTTTTGAAGGCCCTCGCTCTTCTCAGGCTGCTGCTCCCTTTCCAGTCTCCATAACGAGGGCCAAAGACTTGGGTGAGCCTTGTAGGCGGATTACAACCAGATCCGATTCTGTCTGCTGACACCATGGCTGCTCCCTTCCCTGACACCGAAGGCCATCTGGCTTTCCTCACTCTGTCGTCTTGAGCTGTAAGTAACCCACTTAAATCACCATTGGACAAAGAGAAGCTTGCAGCCTGCTTTGCAGCTCTCTTTCCATCCAAGCCATTAGTACGGTTAACAGCTCTGGCCCCGTGCTGATTTCTGACATGCAGTAATTAATTCCTTTCCACTCAGAGATATAGCCATTCACAGGTCTCGATTCAAAAACGTCTCTGCTCTGTTTCTTTTGAAAAATACTTAAAATGTTCAGTAGGAAAACTGTGTGGCCTTTTGTGAAAAGCCACTTATCTCTATCCCATCCTTACATGAAAATAAATTCCAGATGTATTCATGATTTAAATGTAAAAACTAAAACCATAAAAATACTCTCAGGTGAATATTTGTATATTCTTAGGGTGGGAAAGGTCTTTCTAAGCATGCAACGAAAGGCAGAAACCATAAAGATCAAGGTTCATGAGTTTGTTCATATAAAAATTTTAAACCTCTGTGTGACCTAAATTAATAAACTAAAATTGAATTAAATGAAAAGAAAATGACAAATTTGGGGAAACGACTTGCAATCTACAATAGCTGCTACCTATAAGGATGCTGACGAAGGTACTAACAGTTATGTCTATGTGTCAGACTGTGTGTTAATATATACCAAATACTAACAATTTAATTCACGAAAGAAAAAAATCAATGGTAAACATAAGAGAAAATATTCTCTTATTTATAATCACATTACAACAGCAAAAAAAGGCTGCTTCTGAAATTAACCAAGATGATAAAAACAATAATACCCAAACGTTAGTAAGGATACAGGGAAATGTTCACTTTTACACATTGCTGTTTAAAGTCTAAATTAGTAAAAACTTTCTGGAGGGGAAATTTGTCAAAATCAGAAGCATGAATCCATTTCCACATCAAGAACTCCATCTTGGAGAAATAATTAAAGATATGCACAAAAATATAGCTATCAGATGCTATTTTAATAGTGAAGGTTGGAATTAATTCAAATGCTCAATAATGGAAGTTTTGCTGAATAAGTTATTATACACCCATATTGTGCAAACATTAAAAATTATGTTGTAGGTATACATTTACTAATTTGGAAAGAGGTTCACTATCTATTGTTTGTGAATAAAAATAGGTCATAAAAAACATATGCTCAGCACACAAAATCTCATTCTCCGCCCCCCCTCAAAATTTGTGGAAAACACATCTGGAGAAAATGTAGCCAATATTAACAGTGGCAAAGTTATCTCTGGGTAGTAAAATTAGAGGGAAATTCAATTTGCTTCTTTTTGTTTACATGCATTTTCTATTTTTTCCATAATAAATGCATATCATTATAAAATAGGAATAATAAGAATGCTTATCCTGAATGATTAGTGTGAAGATTAAATGATGTCATGGATAGTGGTTTAGGGCCTCTGGAATGGTAGCTGGGATTTCCAAAAAGAGAGCTCCAAGAAGGAGGAGAAGATCAGAGAGGTTGGGGAGGATAAACCAAAGGAAAAGCGGAACCTGAGGAAACTCGTGGCTGGCAGAGAAATCAGGGTGCATAAGTTCTGAAGTGAGGATGCACAGAAAATACAGCCACGGACTTCCCTTTTGGAGAGTTTGATAGAGCAGGACAAGAAAAGAGGATAAACAGAGCCAAGAAGGACATAGGGTCCAAAGAAGGGCCCCAGTGGTTTCTCCTTTCATTTTTGGTGATTATGAAGTTCTGAGAATGTTTGTGAATGGAGAGGGCTTGTGCAGACTCCTGCAGAAGTGTGCAAATAATCCACCTGATTCACAGTTCATGAAGTTCTGGATCCATGGCACCTGATGCACACCACAGATAGGCTGCCTTTATTTCATCTGGAGTCTTTGAAAATGAACCCTGCCTTTCCGCAAGAATTACACAGTCATGGTGTTACTTACCCAAGGGCAGTGGGTGATGCAGCAACCTTGTGCAAGATTCTCAAGCCTACACAAGGAGAAGTCAAGCTAGAAAGGATTCTAAGGGCCCTGGCCAAAGATGTCTCATTCTTAGGAAAATACAGTATCTGCAGCAGAAGGAGACTTGAAGATGACCAGGCTGATTCCTAGCCAGGGCTAGATTCCCCTTTCAGTGATCCTAACAATCAGCTGTCTAGCTTCGTTCCTGTACCTTTAATGCCACTACCCCAAGCCAGCCACCCACAAATGCATGAGATCTAGGAATAATGCTGAACACATATCTAGAATTTCTACAGTTCTTTTTCAAATCTGCTACTATTAATAATTTGTATAGGTTCCTACTCATTGAAGACATTTTCCAGTTTGTTTGTTTTTTGCTTTTTGTTTTTATGATCCCTTTCAGACATAGCTGTTGCGAATATAAATTATTATTTTATAGACTACATCTGATAATTCCACCATGTGAAGCCTCTGTAGTTCGATTTCTATTTTTTCTGTTGGTTCTCTCTTATGGAGCCTAATTTCCTTTTGTGACTTGTTATCTTTGAATTTTCTTTTTTTTTATTTTTTTTTACTGGAAATTGTATTAGAAAACCCTTTTTTCTTTTTTTTTTTTTCAGGAATAATTTGAGGCCTACAATGAAAGAACATTTTTCCTGAGAGAATTTGGATCTGCTTGTACCTTCTATACTAGTTAAAGTGTAGATTCTGATATTGTCTGTCTGGAGTGAGGCCAGAATTTGAGTTTCTAATAAACTCCCTGGTGCTGCTAATATGGATTCACAGACCACACTTTGAGTAGCAAGGAACTAGAAGTGGACCCAAAGGATTGGAACCAGGCTGCAATTCTATGGGAATTGTGTCACTTCTGCTTCCCTCTGAGTCTTCGGGGTCCCAGCTGATTGTGGGAAGGGTCTCCTGGAAAATGCCTCACTGTGTCTGGACAAGTCTTTGATTTTTATCCGCCTCACCTCTTGAGATTGCCAGAACAAAGCTTTAATTTCGAGGGATCAGCAAATGTGTTCAGATCAAAAGCAATTTCTATGCTTGCTTATCTCCCTAGGTTTTCATTTTCCCTTTATTTTTAATCCAGTAATTCCTCATTTTATTGTCAACTTTTTGATGCTTTAAGAATATTTTTTTAAATCTATATTTTCAGTTGCTTTTAGTGAGAGGATTGAACTAAATAACCTACTCCACTGTTCCTAGAAACAAGAAGGTCTACACCAAGCACTTCACATCTTCACGCTCACGAACGTCTGAATACTGTCAAAATCATAATTATCCAGAGAACCTCCTAGCATTATCTCCTTCATCTAGGTAAGCTGTTGCATACATCTGTGATATTTGTTTAGAATAAATCTGTAAAGTTCTCTTCTTTCACTTGTACTTGTCCTTCCTTTAAGGCTCCACTCAGCATCTCCATCATTCAGAAGGCCTTTCCTGGTTGCCTGGCTTGCCTGGGCACTCCTCTTTGGACAGCCTTCTTGCCAGGATGTCCTAGGATTTCATAATGGAGCCACTAAAAGGAAACATAAAGAGCCTCTTCTCTTTCTACAGGTGAGGAGATGGAAGCCCAGTGAATGGAAACAACTTCCCCAAGGTTCCACAAAGAATTACTTCTGTGCTTGAGACTAAAACCCAAATTCTCCTCACCCAGCCTGGCAGTGTTTCCACAATCATATGTGAGCCCTTCATTTTGTTGAGCCAAGCTTGCCTTTCAGCAACTTCCATGTAGTAATTAATCAAGAAATGGCAAGATGTGTGTCTTCTAAATCTGGGAAAAACACCAAAAGAACTTGGTACATTTTTATGTAATTTATAACTGCCTAGTTCTGAGGATAAAGGTCTCCATCCCCAAACAGCTGAAAGGGAAGGAAATAGTCAACAGACAGTCTTGGAGAAAGTAATAGTTTGCAGGGTTTGATTTTAACTGTCCTCTTGTATTTAATTTCTATCTGTGAAACCTCTGAAATCTATGGAGCCCTGAAACACCGTAGAATATACCCACTGTCCTCCTGGAAGGATTCCAGTAAAAACAGCTTCTAATTAAATAAATGAGCTCTGCCATGTTCGCTTCAGATAGCAGAATAAGACTTCCAATGACAAGCTCATTTGACTGCAGTCAGTTTATTACTTGTTAAATAATCATTGAGTCTTGCTGTTCCTATTCATTTACAACCTTTCACTAACCGAACACAGACGAACTGTAAAACAAACAAACAAATAAACAAACTAATAATAAGAGGAAAATGGCAATGCTAAGGAAACTTGAATGTCTGTAATGAAATCCATTAAGAAAGGAAGCAAAATGACTAATTCAGGAACTGGGTAGTAACTCATTCAATCTAATTTCTTAAACTCCTGAACTCCTGGCCCCAAACACTTCCCTGACCATATGTCCTCTTGAGCATCACCCCATGCAGACACACACACACACACACACACACACACACACACACACACACACACACTCCCTATGTCCTAGCTGCGATTGTCTTCCCAATGGTTCTGAAACCTGGCAAACTCTCCCATGCCTCTGTGCCTTAGAACATGCTGTACTCTAGACCACAACACCATATGCTATTTCCCCACCTATCAAAATCCTTTTCAGCCTCAGAGTCTAACACCAACTTCCCTGATTACTTCTCAGAGATGAAGCTCCCTCCCCTACCTGTGGGAATCCTCTTTCAGAGAGGCCGTGGAGATCCAGACTCTCTGGAAGGAACTCTGGCGCCTGAAATGTGACCAAAGCGTCCCATGGATCCTCCCCCCAATACTTATAATGTTCGTTAGTATCAGTATGTCCCATAAAATAGTTGGGACATTCTTATACTAAAAATTATTCATTGTTTATCTGAAATTCCAATTTAGCTGGGTGTCCTATGCTTCACCTGGCAACCCTACTCTGGTGGCTTGGCGTGCCTGTGGCAGTGGTCCATATCAGAGGGCATTTGCAGGCTCCACTTACTGCCCAGGGCACAACCAGGGCTACACGCAACTTGCTGGATAATGGCCCTACCTTGATCTGTGACATTTAATGAAGCAAGTGAGTATGAATTATACATAAGCTTGAGTCTCCTCAAAGGTATGTATGAATTTTCAAACTCTTGTAGAAATAGCAAAAAATAATAGCAATAGTAATATTAATAATGATATCGATATTTCTAGGTATTCTTCCAAATGTTTCACAGACACAAACATTTAATCCTTATAATGTTATGAGGTAGGCACCTTTCTTATCTCTATTATACAGATGAAGACACTGAAGCACTGAGCACTTAGATAATTGGCCCAGGGGACAGTAGGTGGCAGGTGGTTGGTAAGTGGAAGAGCTGCGATTGAATCCCGATGGTCTGGCTCCAGAGCCTGCCTTCTCACCCACTGTCCTCTACTGTGTCTTTATGGCCAGTGCCAATACATTCCTCACAGCCCCTCGTGACTGATTGTAACATACCACTGTGTTGCGATCTTGCACTTGTGAACAACAGCGTACAGAATCAATCCCAAATTCATTACCTGGGAGTCAGGACTTTTAGTAAGCTGATGCAGATTACTTTTACAGACCCAACTGCTGATATTCCCCTTCTCCACGTCTGCTCCAGTCAACCTCTCCATGGGAGGAGAAGCCATGTCTGTCTAGCACTACCGTTTCTCATGGTCTCTGGAAGAGATGAATAGATACTCAAAAAATTGGCCTTTCATTCCTCCTGTTTCGGCACACACTCTTGTGACACATTTCAATTTATTTCTTCTCTCAACTATTCTTTATTCTCCAAAAGGAAAATTCCTACTCATTCTTCAAGATCTAACTCAAATGTCACCTCTTCCACGAAGGATCCCTGATTTTCCCTGGTCATGTCAGTCCTCCCTCCTTCCTCTGTGTTCCTTCAGCACTTGGGTCACAGCTCAAACCCTGGTCTCTGGATTCCCTAATCAGGTCTGCTTCTAAGTCTACTCAATCTCAATGAACTACTTCTCTCCACCTTGACTGGGAATCCAAATCAGCCAAGGAGCTTTGTAATATACAAATACCCCATCCCTACTCCCCAAAATTCTGATGTGGCAAGCCAAATGTAGGACTCAGACGTCAATATTAAAAAAAAAAAAGTCCACAGATGGCTCTGAGCCCCCGTGATGTGCCATAGTTCAGATCCATGGTTCTGAATAGCAAGCATCACTCCACATAAGCTTGCTGAAGTCAAGCTGTGTTTTTGGTACCCAGTGTGTACACTCTGCCCTATTGGCCATGCCCTTAGATTTTAAGGGTGGGAATGACTGAGCATCTGAAAGAGCTTTGGGGAGCGTCCTTCAGGTCACTTCCAACCCAACCTTCTATCATTCTGATGACATTTTCTGACATGAGATTTAATTTTATGCACCCAAAGCAGTGTTCTCTATTATGGCAATATCAGGAAAGGGGAAAGGGGACTATTTCACAGATTGATAGAAATTGTTTAGAGGAGAAAGATATTAGAATCAGCTAGTATAATCCCAGGTGGGGAAACTGAGGCTAAGAAAAGCAAGGGCAGCTGCCCAAGTTTCCGGTTTTCCTGCCCCAGTCCCACGTGTGCCCTCACATACCTTGTCAACTTCATCCAACACAAAGTCCTCTTAGGGTGGATATTTGAAAGTGAAAAGAAAAAGGGCTTGACCCATGCCTGTAGCTTGTATCCAAGCAAAGAAACTACACTCTTGTCACCCAGCCACAATATAATTTTAAATGAGACTTAGCTTCATAAAACACACTCACACACACACACCACAAAATATCACACAATTTAACAAAACCGTCTTGCACAGTATTATTTAAACCAATGTAAAGCAGCTTCATTTAAAAAACAAAAACACAATTAAAATTGAATTCTAGGCATAATCCAAGAGATAAAAGTAAAAAAAAAAAGCCAATACGCAATGATTGAGTATGCACGACCACAACCCTTAATCTCTGCCATCCTCAGCAGTGTAAACAAATCTGCTGATTGTTGATGGTATTGCTGAAAACATCACTAATCAAACCTTAAATACCAAATACATTTAAGCAAATAACACTCCAGTTACAGTCATTCTAGCTAATCGTGAAGGAAATCCAAATCGGAGACCAGTTTGAAAATGGCCAGAGCTAGACTGTAGCTTTGCATTAATTGACCAACATCCTAGAGGCAGTGCTTTCTCTTAAGTACAGAAGGCCTGAAATACGAAAGGAAATAAGGAAGAAGTCCAGGAGGCAAGCACTAATGCAATTTCAAACTGGAATTACATCAGCAGCTTTAAACAGATGGCAGAATGGGAATAAATGTGTTAGCTCCTTTCTCCTACTTGGGCTTTCATTGTTTATATCATTAAAAATAAGGAGAGTTTAAAATAACATATATCGTCATGTAGCAACTCACAGAGACATGCAAAACTAGTTTGAAGAAAAGACTGAATTTGGTCATACTCTTGGTTGTTTTGAAAACAACTGGGTGAATTCAATTAAGTCACCAGCTGGCTATTTACAAAAGAATAAAATCTTGTAAAGGCACACTGATTATGATTGAGGCTGGTCATAGAAAACTCTGGATAACCTAGAGATTGGTTTCAGGACATTTCTACTGTGTGTGGGAAGGCGTCAGTGGGTTATGGACTCTTATACTCCTAAAGTTCAATGGCCCTAATTGATTATCTACATATTCCAGAGCTAGCAAAGAAATGCATGAGTGTCACCATTCCCTGTTCCCAGATCTCAACAGACATCACTAACCTATTGTGGTATAATTCTTGCTACCTGATGTTTAGTCTTAGAATTCTTCTCAAGAAAACCCATAGAGCTGTTTCATGACAGACTGGGTATATGGAAGCCTATTTCCCATCCCTGATCTTGTCCAACTCATTCACTTTTTCAGATGAAGAGACTACGGCCCAAAGAGAGTAAAGTGCCTGGTAATATCAAATATAATGCTTTGCTCTATAAATGTTTATTAAGTGTTCAATAAATATTTATTTCTTTACTGTGCATGACTTATGTGCCTGGCACTGTGCTAAGCACCTTACACGAATCATCTCATTTGGCCTCACAATAATCCTCTAGATGCAATTTTTCTTTCTATTTTTAAAATGAGGAACCAGAGTTCGAGAGGTCAAATACTCCTCTTCCTGTCAGGATGGTGGAGGAAGCACACATAAACTCCTTCTTCTCTTGTTCAAATGTATAGGAACATTAATTAAATATTTTAAATGCTTAAGATACACTGGGAATAAAGGGAACACCTTTGTGGAACATGAAGAAAGAGAAACTTCTTTAGCTATTCAGTGGAATATAGGACTTCAGGTAGGGCCATGGGAAGTAGGAGCTAGATATGGGCTCCACCCAAAATATTTGGGGGATGCAAAGAATGCCTGAGTTTGCACTGTAACCTGCATACACCCACCTTCTCTATCAAAAAGTTTCTTATGAAGTTAGGACAGTGTCACAAAAGGGAGTGACTCTGTGCTGCACTGAGACCTACTGGCCTCCATTTTGTGAGGTGCGACAACCTGTCTCAGAAGACCTGGGTTCATGTCCTCATTCCTTCCTCTTTAGGAATATAGCTTTCATCCTCTGAGATGAAAGAGTTTCATCAAAACTTAAATCTTCAAAACTGACTATTAATGCATTTTTTGTGTGCTCACAGGTTCTTAAAGAAGTTATGGTAGGCAGCCCCCAAGATGGCCTCCAACAATCTTTAGTGACTAGATCCTCCGTGCCCTTGTATAGTCACCTTGCACAATGAAGACGGTTGATTTGTATAACCAATGGAGTCCTGTAATAATTGTGGTGTATGTTTTCTGAGGCTAGGTGATAAAAGGTCTTGTGACTTTGTCTTGTTCTCTCTTATATCACTCACTCCAGGGGAAGCCTTTGCCATGCTATGAGATACTCAAGCAGTGTTATGGAGAGGTCCACATGGCAAGGAACTAAGGCCTCTTGCCAATAAACAGCACCAATTTGCCATCGAGATAAGTAAGCCACCTTGAGAGCAGATAATCTAGCCCAAGTCATGCATTAGGATTACAGCAGCTCTAACCAATATCTTGACAACAACCCCGTGAGAGACACTAAACCAGAACCACCCAGTTAAGCTTGTTCTGAGTTTCTATCCCACAAACAATGTGAGATAATAAATGTTTATTTTTTTAAGCCATTAAGTTTTGGGGGTAATTTGTTACACAATACTAGAGAACTAAATATAAAAATAAATAAAATAATGACTATAAAGCACTATCTCTGTATCTATCTGAGGGATCATTTTGATATCATCTGAAAATCTGAATTTCAGGTCACTGCAGTTCTACTTTATTTTGTATAAGTCACTTGACTGTTCCCCTTGGTTCTTCCTGGAAGTGAAAAGTAGCAGAATTAATCCAGCACTCCAAGTCATTACTAACAGAAGAGATAAAAATCTCAAGTCCCAGAAATGAAATGCAAAGGGCTTAAACTATCACTGTTTTCCCCACCTCTGGTATATGGAAATTAGGATTCAGGGTGGTATGCTCCAAGATGACACTCCTGAGATCTCATTGTCTTATATTAGCATCCAGATTGGTCAGCTTCTTACTAAGATTTCACCTTAAGCCTACTGAATCCCCTTGGTGACTTTTGCATACACTAATTAAAGGAGAGAAAATAATAGATAAACATTTTTTCACTTGCTTCAGGTACTACCAAAAAAAATTATGGATCAAAGTTCATCAATACTTCACATAATTAGTTACACTGAACAAAACAGTATGCTTCATATTTCCTGTTAGTCTTTCCTTTCCTCCAAAAACAGAGATGGATATATAATTCTTTATTAAGGGCAAACATTTTGTAAAGTTAATTGCTTTCATAATCATTTGGGAAAGTTTTTTTGAATTATTCTGTTTTAAGGGCTAAAGCTTTTCAAATCCCCTCATCCTTGGGTCAGAATGAGATTTAAAAAAAAAAAAAAATCACACTGGGACTCCAAATATTTGCTAGATATTTCAATTATAATATTTCTCCATATTTGTATTCATGTTTTTATTCACATATTTTACTGTTGAATTGGATAGATGGATTTGTTGGACCTTTTACTTAAAATAATTACCTTGGGCATGAAAACATTTCCTAGGTAATGTGTTACTTAGGAACTTGTCCTAAGAAATCAGTAGTATTACAGTTAAAAAATATTTTTGCATGCTTACCATGTCTAAAATATCAAATTAGAATTATTCTTACCTTTTGCCTTAATTTTGTAAAATTAAAAATTTTCCCCCCTATTTCTCACATGCATATTAATATTGGGAACTCTCCCCACCCCCAACACCATCACCCAGGCCCAAATGAGCACTAGAGAAGGCCAGCACAACGCTTCTGGAAGCTCAAGGACATTGGGTTCTCGTCTGATTCTGTTACTGGGTGATTATAGGAGCTTATCCTAGTACTATCGCTCTTTGGGACTCAGTGTCCTTGCCTACAAAATACAGTGTCTGGTGGATAATCTCTAAAGTCCTTGCAGGTCTGACATGGTAGGCTTCTAATGAAGCACGGCAGACCCGCCTCATGACAGTGATGAAAGTACTCAGCTTCCTGACGAAAAACGATGGCCTTACATCATCTCTGACCTGTTAAGGTCCCCCAAATAACATGTTTCACCTCCCGTGTCTTCAGACAGGTGCAGAGTTGCTATTCCCAATTCACTGCTAGGAACAAAATACGTAGGGTCTCTAACCATGAGAGCTCTGAGGCTTGCCTGGGTCGATGCATGCGAAAGTGACGTGATCACCTCTGGGAAATTGGGATGGTGGTCAAAGAGGACTTAGCCTTATTAGCAATGTTTTTTAAAGTCTTACAAGTAGATAAAAATAAATTAAAAACAATTTATAGATGGTAAAAAATGAGTACATTAAAGCAATACAAAATCATAATCTAACTAGTTAGAAAAAGCCATTAAAATTTGGGGGGAATATTTCCTTCCTGTTTTTTGTCTATACTTACATATATATTTATTTTTATCTTTTTTCCCCTTTTTACACAAAACAGGAATTAGTACATGCTGCATCTCCTTTTAAAGTGTACAAAGACTTTCTCCATGGATGCTTCTGGAGCTTGTGCTACAATCCCTGAATTTTCAGCCATCTCACATTCTGTCTTGTCCCTCCATGAGGGTCTGGCTGGGATGGAGGTCTGGGGTGTAGGTCAGGGTGGGGGTGGGAGGCCCTAACATCACATGGACCATCACTGATGGGTGTTTGCAGGGTTCCCCAATCCTGCCACAGGGTCTTGTGTTCCTGAGAGGGGATTCAAAGTTTTGGGAAATGGAAAGACGAAAACCACCCCTTTTTAGCATATGAGTTTGTCACTTGACTTTCAGACACATTCTCATTCTGTATGAAAATAGGGGGTCACTTACAGTTGATTTCATCCCAAGAAATAAGGTCAAACTATGCAAAAAGATAAGAACCAGGTCATATGGTTTAAAAGGGAAGCATTTGACACATCTAACCGTCCAAGTGGAGGTGACTGTGTCTGCACGCCTACATTCTGACCCAATCGATGGCATTGCAACGTGTCTGTTTCCATGCTAATTTCAACCCCACATGTTTGTGAATCACTGGCACTGGCATGGGCACTGGATGGAGACAACATATGAAAGACCTGGTTGCTGGTCTGCAGGCTCTCATGGTCCGGAAGGGAAGGCACGAACACACACAGAGCCCTGATTCAAAGCAGAAATGATGTGCTGTAATTAGCAGAGCCCTAACCAATCTGTCACATATGGGTGTCATAATGGGGACACTTGGATGAAATGCTGTGCTTCCTAAATCCATATTCATGGGGGAAGGGGAGTAGTTTTCCTAACTGCCTTGCATCATTCATTCTTGAATGCATAAACTCGATCCCTACTGTGGCAAAATGCTATCTCACTATTCATGGATTTTCACTGCCTAGAGAAATACGGCTGCATTTTGCTAACGTTAAATACACGCAGTCTCTTAATTCCTGAGAGGCAGTGTAAGCTTGAGTCTTTCTGGGCTCCACTTCCTCATCTGTATAAAATAAGGATCATTTTTTTACATCCCTCTCAATTACACACACACACACACACACACACACACACACACACACACACGAATCAAATCAAATGTATGTGAACGCAGGTTCCATATTTTAAATATCAAAAGCTATAGAAACGTAAGACCATTATATAGATTTTTATCAGAGCTACAGGTTTATTGATGTTTATATTTTATTTTTGGAGGGCCTTACTTTTATTTGAAATGAAGTATTCATCTCCTCCTTTTTTGTGAGACTAATCTTTTTATCCAATGTCTCGAGTCTGTTAGCTAGAAAGCTGTCACAATGTGACACAGAGGTGACAATGTTGATATTCAAAAGCCAATCTGAAAACACTTTCCATCTAAGAAGTGTTAAAAATCACAAATGTATATCTTTTGAAAAATTTGACTTTATCCACTGTTTTACAACCCTGGTGAAAATATTGTCAGCTTTAGGTGTTTGTCTGCTCTGAATATTTGTGGTATTCTTCATGGGCCTGAATGTAGTTCATGATTTATTTCTTTTAAATAACCTGGTGATCCCAGGGGGAATATTGCAATCCATAAATATCACTATTTACAATAAGATGGATTTTCCTATCTTGCTAATTACAGTATTAATTTTCATTTACAAGTTGGTAATTCCTAGCATCAATCCTTTTCCTGTCATTGGGTGGGGTCGCTGTTTTCTGAGAAAGCCCCAGGAACATCTTTTCTACTCTAATCTCCAGTTGTGCTACACATGAGAGAAAATGAGAAAGAGAAGGACAAGATAATTTCCTTGATGGTAGACTAAGCAGGCAGAAATGGTGCAGATTTCTTAACATACTCTCCACACAGAACCACCCCACTCAGGGTCTCATCAGCATCTCAGAACCATTTTCATTGTCCTCCCTGCCTCATCCTACGACTAAACCAAATCTCATCCCCACACCACGTATGAAAGCATTGCCATCATTATTGCAATATTTATATTCCCATTCCACTCCTCCTTGCATATTTCATTCCATCACCAGGTGTGAGAAGAAAATCATGAAGTAAAAGCATTTCCCCACATGCTCTGTTTCTCTGCTTTGAACCCTCAGTCCCAGCTGCCAGCAGGAGCACCTCAAGGGCTTTCAGAAATTCAATCAGTTCCTAGATAAGAGCATAATAAGATATTAACGTTCACACTGTTTTCCTCTATGCCTTAGATTTTTTATTTTTTCAGTAAAATCTAATAATTTTGCTTCTAATGGGACAAAGGAGTAGCAAGAAGTATCGAGATGTGTATAGGGCCCAAGTTAGGGAATTTAGGAATCTCAAAAAAAAAAAAAAAAAATAGCTGACCCTTTCTCTTCTTCTTTTGTTATTGGTTCCAGGACAATGGAGATCAGAGGTGAATCAATATCAAGAAAGCAGCAGAGATGAGAAGTCAAGGTAAGGGATATGAACCTGGAGGACCCAGACCCCAGTGGCCAAGTCGGGGTGAATGAGCAGCCTTGGCCAAAGGGCATGGTACCCAGCCAATCCTTGGAATTTATTAATCCTTGGGCTTCTCGTAATGCTTCATACCCATTTCAAAGTCCCAGAATAAAGAACAGGGGCTTCAGAAGTCATCCAATCTTCTTTTTCTCTTCTTGATTGGTCACCTGCAGCTTTCAAAAACCAGGAATCCTAGCTGTAAATAGGCCTAGAACGGGACCTGCCTGTCCAAGCTGGAATGGGAGGACTTGAGGGACGAAGAGGGATGTTTCTGAACAGAATGGAACTAATGAGGGACTCAGTGTCTGTGAATGTCTTGAGAGGAGTTTTATAGTTCAGTCAGAGAGCTTGGGGAAAAGTGAATAATGAATACACAGAAACCTAAGCAAATGAAAAACAAGAGGCATTTACTCACTCTAAGAAAAAATGCACATGAAAGAAAATGTAACCATAGTATACTACATGGCTCAGCTCTGTGTGTTGGTTACAGGATCATAATGTGGTAAACAGTGTATGTGAGGAAGAGAAGTAAGTCAAATTCTTCTCTCATAGGAACTTAATAGAGGGTAGCTAAAATGGAAAAACCAGGAAACAGAACTACATGCATGCTACTTAGAAACTTAGAGGTAAATTCTAGAAGCAGTCACTAAACTAATTAAGTGGCTCTTGCTAGGGAGTAGCCCTTGGAGTGGAGCAGGCGATTGTGATTTTTCATGATGAAACCTGTAGTTCTGTTGTAAAGGATGTGGACCTTTTAAAGCATGTTTGCATATGTTAAAGAGAATCACTAGGCCTGGCCATGAATATCCAGTGTGCCACTGAACTTAGACGTGGCCAAGTGATGTGCTTTCGTCAGTGAAATGCAACTTGAAGGGGAACTTCAGGAATGAGTAGGCAGTCGACCAAATTTCCTTCCCCATGTCAGCATGTGTGGATCATAGAACTGGATTTTCCATCCACTGGGGTCCCTGAGCAAGGATACCATGGAGTAGAGCTATATATATGTATACATATATATACATTCCATATGTACATACAGAAATTTAAAAAGATATACAATGTAAATATATAATATGTAAAGTATCATATATATAATAATAGGTAATGCCCCCAAAGATGTCCATCCACATCTTAACCCCCACAACCTGTTACCCTACATAGGAAAAGGGACTTTGTAAATGTGATTGAGGTTAAGGACTTGAGACGGGAAGACTATACTGGATTTTTCAAGTGGGTTTAATCAAATCACATGAATCCTTAAAAGCAGAGAATCATTGCTGGCTGCAGAAAGCTAGAGAGGTGGCAGCATGAGAAGGACTTGACTTGCTTCTGCTGACTTTGAAGATAGAGAAAGGGGCTACAAACCAAGGAATGCAAGTGATCTCCTGAAGCCCAAAAAGACAAGGAAACGAATTTCCCCCTAGAGCCTCCAGAAGGAAGTGCACCTTTGCCAACACCTTAATTTTAGTGTTGGACTTCTGTCCTACAGAACTCCAAAATAAAATATTTGTGTCCTTTAAGCCTCTAAGTGTGTGGTAAATTTTTAGGGCAACAATAGAACACACACACACACACACACACAAACACACACACACACACTCACACACACACACACTCTCTAACACACATAAATTTTGAGTAAAACAGAATTTTGATTTTAAAAAGTTAAACATGAAATTTAAAAAATGTAAACATGATTGTAAGTTGAAATAGAATGTTTAGAATAGTTCTTAAAAGTGAAAATATATGAAGCAAAAATTAAAAGAATAATAAACTCTTCCAAAACTGGACAGGTCAAAATAAAGTGTCTAAATGTAGGCTCCATTACTTAAAATGTGAATTTGGGCAATTTACCTAATTTCTCTGGACCTCAGTGTTCTTATCTGTAAACTATCTACCTTACAGAGATGTAGAAAGACTAGAATAAAGATGCAGTATGTGCCTGTCTTGTTACTCTTTGTTTAAAACAAACCACCCATGATTACCATGTTTCCTCGAAAATAAGACCTAGCCGGACAATCAGCTTTAATGCGTCTTTTGAAGCAAAAATTAATATAAGACCCAGTTTTATTTTACTATAATATAAGACCAGGTATAATATAATATAACATAATATAATATAATATAATATAATATAATATAATATAATATAATATAATATAATATAATATAATATAATATAATATAATATAATATAATATATAATATAATAAATACCATACCAGGTCTTATAGTAATTTTTGCTCCAAAAGACACATTCGAGCTGATTGTCCGGCTAGGTCTTATTTTCGGGGAAACAGGGTGGTAGGTGATTGTTTAGTATCCAAAACCAACAACAATAACAACCGACTGAGCTGGGATTTGAGTCCCAGTTCCACAACTTATTAATTGTTATAGTCATTCACTATTTATGATTCTCAGTTTCTTCATCTGTTTATGGAGATAATAAAACATTTTGTATATGCTATGAAGGTCAAATGAGAAAAATGTTTTAATAAGTGTACGTAAAGAAATCATCTTTTTACAGGCCAGTGCAACAATGATGTGGAGGGGGCAAGAGTGAAACCTGGGAGACCAGTTAGAAGGCTAAGGTCATATCAATGGGAATGACAATGTTGGCTTTGGAACTATACAAATCTAGAAAGTCAGCGTGTTCATTATCTGGAGACATTGATCAAAATATTTGCAATCTATGTCAGACCTGTATGAAAAGCCATGTCATAATTAGAAAATCACTTGACGAGTATGGAATCAGGGCGAGGGGGTGAGCAAGAAGCAAATATTTAATGTCCCAGGGCTGAGACGGTCTGATTTCTCCCTTTAACATTAAGGATGAATTTGCGAAGAGAACAGGGTATTCTAAGTTTATTGGACACAATCCCCTGTGTGTGTGTCTGCATCTGAGATATGCTCTTTCCATTACATTGAGACTGTTGACCAAGGCTCTTGTCGCTGAAGAGCTGTGGATGGACATTGACAGGGTAAGTCCCTATATTTCTCCTACTTCCACTGGCTCCATTGCTGACCACTGCTAATTGGCACATTTTTGCTTTAACTAGGTTCATATATTCAATCACTTAACGGTCAAGCCTGACCCAAGAGGCCCATTAAGCCAATGATTTTCAAACATTTTACCCTGGCACATTACGTAGAGAAAGAGTCCCAAGAAATCACTCACCATTTCTATTTCCCAGTAGATAAAGAACATCGCGATAAAAAAATCAGAGAGGAACAAATTATATTCAAATTATAACAACACAGCAATTACCCCCCAAAAGTGTCAATAAGGATAAGAACTGTATATAATTTTACGAAGTGCTTTAATTAATTCAAGAATAACAGCAATTGAAAATCATGTCCAACTCATGACAGCTCTGATGACGCACTGATAACAAGGCATCCTGCCTGTGCATATCAGGAATTCCAGCTCTCTGTTGTCTGTACATGGTTGGAACTTGACCTGGCTGCCCAGCACTGTGTGTAGCAGCCAGACTTCTTATTAGGACACGAAGGTAGAGTCCTTAATAAACTCCGGTAATATGCTCCTTTATTTCTGAATATCAAATCTTGGTATCTTTAATAACCCACTTAGTATTTTACTAAGTTTCCCTTGGTTATAAATAAAAATAAAAAGAAGAAACATCTCTTAAGTACTTACTATGTTCCAAGAACTCTTCTCAGAGCTTTTCATGCATTAAAAAAAATGAGCATTCATGGTATTTCCCATCATTCACTGATAAGAAGAAAGTGACTGTGTTTTTAGTTTTATAAACAGCCAGTCAGAAGGACTTCTAAACATCGGTTTAAGGTAATTTTGTATGTCTCTGTTCTACACCATATGTGCTGATTTTGAAGTCATTCTTATTTCCATTCCTTTCAAGTCTGGAGACTCTTCTTTATTGTCTCCAGGTGCTGACCATAATACAGATGGTCCCTGACTTATGATGGTTTGATTTACGATTTTCCAACTTTATGATGAAGCGAAAGTGGTACACATTCAGTCGAAACTGTACTTCAAATTTTGAATTTTGATCTTTTCCTGGTACGATACGCTCTCGTAATGTTGGGCGGCAGCAGCGAGATGATTTTGCCCAAATTTAGGCTACAGTAAGTGTTCTGAGCACATTTAAGGTAGTCTGGGCTATGCTGTTAAGGTTAGGTATATTAAGTGCATTTTTGACTTAATGATATTTTCAACTCACAATGGGTTTATCAGGCCATAACACCATTGTAAGTTGAAGAGCACCTATGTATGAAAACATTTTGTAAACTCTAAAGTACTGCTCATCTGTGAGGATTTTAGAATGGAGGCTAGCACGAACGCTCCCATCTCATTTACAAGTAAGGAAACTGAGGCCCCAAAAGGCGACAAGACATTTTCAAGGCCACTCAGTGGATAGACAGAAGAATCAGGATGAGACCCCGGGCTTTTAGCACCCTGCCAAGCTCCCCTCCCAAACTGCTGGAATCATTCTAAACCTTTCCTGGCCCATTTTCCACATATTATCAAAAGAGCACATTTCTCCTTGACCTGACCTTAACAAATTACCCCAAAACTTAGAGATTTAAAGGAACAAACATTTGTGTCACAGTTTCTGGGGGTCAGGAATCCAGGAGTGGCTCAGCTGGGCTCTTCTGGTTCAGGGTCTCTCATGAGACTGCAGATAAGGTGTCCCTAGGGCTTTGGTCACCTGATGGCTTGACGGGGCTGGAAAACCTGCATCAGTGCTCACTCACGTGGCTGATGGCTTGAGGCCTTGGTGTCTCAACACATGTACCTCTCCAGAGGGCTGATCATGACACGGCTAATGATCAGAGAGAGAAAAGGAAGGAGAGAAACTTAAATACCAAACTGAAGAGCCTGAACTTTATTTCACAAAAAGTGGGAACCATTGGTAATTGATGAGAATTGCTGAGAACCTTTCCCAAGACTTTTTGGGATTTATCATCGATACCAGATTACTGTTGAATGATCTGGGCTGAGACCATTCTACGTTGACTAAAATACTGCAACTAATAGCCAACAGAAATTCAAGAAAATAAAATTTAGTAGCAAGAATCCTATGAACATCCTGTAATGACACACAAACACCACACAGAGGGTGGCAGGGATAAAGATACCAAGTGTCCCATTAGAATAATATGACAGAGAGAAGAAAGGTTGATTTTTGAACTTTTCTTATTACAAAAACTTGGAACCACAGGTCCTATGATTTTAGATTTAGAAGGGAATTTTGAAATTATCTAGATCAATGTAAGCAGAGGATACCAGGATCTACACCTCTAGCTTCAATAGTTCCTCTGAGCTCTAGACCTGTTTACCCAGCAGTCTGGTTAGCAGTTGGTTGACCTATGGATTCTTTCATTTCAACATGTCAGAAATTGGATTCATCATTTTTCCACCCTCTTCTGCTTAGGTTGTTTTATTTAATTAAATCATCATATGCCCAGTCACCCAAGGCAGGAGCCAGGAGGCCATCCTCTATTGAATGTGGGGAGCCACATTCAGCTGAGCTCCACCTACTGATTCCACCTCTAAAACACGTCTAGACTCTTCCCCATTCCCATGCTCTCAAATGGACGGCTTCTCCCCCACACAATGCTCTCATCAAATCTCTCCTCCCTTTCTTGCCTCCAGTTCTTTACTTTGCCTGAAATACTCTTCTGTCTTGTCTGACTGGAAAATTCTTACAGCTTTCTCAGAACCTGGTTCAAATGTCATCTGCTCTCTATGGAATTAATCTATCCTTCATCTAGGCTTGCGACACATTACCACCAACTTCTAACATCACTGTTGTTTACATGTCCCACCTCTCCCACAAAACAATGAGTTTCTTTTATTTCATTGTTAGGAAAACTCTGGCTCCTAAAGATGAAGTGACTTAGTCAATTTCAAGTTCACTCAGTTTATCAATAGCACAGCCAGGACTAGAAGATATTCTGAAAACAGGGCTCATGCCCAAGGGTTCCCTAGGATAAAGTGTGCACTGCTATTTGGCCATGGAGAAGCATCTGTTGGGCTAAATCAATAGTTGTCTTTGAGGTTTACCCCTCAAAGATATGCTCTGCATTGGGGGGGGGGGACTTCCTATTAATATCCAAGGCAGTGGGCCTCGGAGTATTTGCATTGAGGGCCTGGGTGGGAATGTTCAGGCCCTGGTCACAGGACAGCCAGTGGAGAGGAAGTGACACTCCAATTTACAAGCCACCCATTTCTACTCCACAGAGGCCTTGCCAAGTAGGAGCCTGTCAGCTTTCATCTCCATCTCTCTTGCCCCTGGGGCCAAAAGTCAAATTCAGTTTCTGCTCACTTGTTTGATTTTTAGTGGTTCCTCCAGACTCCTCAGCTCCAGAACCTTTAGCAAGTGGCTTCTTTAGAAATTTTAAAGTGGAAATCTCTAAGCTGGGCCTGTACTTCTCCTGACAAGTGTGTAATCGATGGGAAATCTCTCACTGGAGGCTATCCTATCCTGAGTCTTGCTAAAAGGCACTTTCAGAGAGGGGAAAGGCTCTTAGAGACCTTTTACTATGGACAAAGCTGGCCTAAAATTGTCACCTTTTTCCTCCTGGGTGACCATTCACTATCACCAACCTCTCCGGCAATCAGACAAGAAAGTGAGGATAGAGACAGGAAAGAAATCACTCCCTTAATACATACAGGACAGAGTGCTTGTAAGGGCTAGCAGAAAAGCAGTGACTTGGAAGAAAATTGTGAAGGCTGAGAGGATGCTAGGGGTTGGGCAGGCTGCACCTTTGGGCTTGGCTCTGCCCCTCCAAGCATACTATCTTTCTTGGGATTCTCTGCCTTTAGTTCCTGTGGACACCACCACACCAGGCTCTTTCTTACCAGCCCATCAGGGACGCAAAACCTTTCCTTGTTTCTCTTGAACATAATTAAAATGAGCTAATACTTTCCAAAGGGGCTTCACTAATAGACTAAAGAAAACAAACACAGAAAACATCAACAGCATTGAAAACAATCCAGTTTACTGAGGATCACATCTTGATCCTAAAAATCCCAGAAGCAAGCATAAGAGACCTTCATCAAACTTCCCCAACGCCCTACCCAGTTCCACCCCTTGTCTTCTTTCCCTACAAGTTCCCCCCCTTCTCTCAACTAGAAGGCCTCTGGGTGTTATTTTGTTTTCTGGCATCTAGAAGATGGTATGGAGAATCCTTTTGTTTGAATGGTATAGCAGGAAGGAGACCAGTCAGGAGAGATACTTGAAAGCTAAATGAAGGCAGTGGAGGCAGCAGTGAAGAAATATTGAGGAGTCAGAATAAGTTAGAATTTTGGGATCGATTAGATATAGGGTGAAAGGGTTGAATTTTGTTTTTCTTGTTTTATAAAGTATCTGTTGAACTCAAGCTGGAATTCCCTGTACCATTTTCATGTTGGAAATTATATTTCTAAAAAACAAAACAAAACTGGAAAGAGGGGAAGCACAAATGGATAGAATAAGAATTTTGTTATTAATGAAGATACATGTAATGGCATGCTGCTTTTAAAAAAAATCTAATTTATGAAGGTATAATTTACATATAATAAAGTGCCCATATTTTAAGTGTATAGTTCATTGAGTTTTGACAAATGTATACTCTCATACAGCTACCACCTCAATCAACATATAGAACATTTCCGTCACTTCAAAAAGTTCCCTTGTCCTCCTGCCGAGGCAATAGCTCTACCCTCATTCCTAGGCAATCATTGGTCAGCTTTCTGCCACTATAAATTAAGTGTGTATGTTCTAGAATTTTGTATAACTGGAACTATACAGCATGTAATCTTTTGTGTCTGGCTTTCTTTCACTCAGCATTATGTTTCTGAGACTCATCCCCATGTATCAGTAAACAATTTCATTTTATTGCTGAGTAATATTCCATTGTTTGGACACAGCACAATTTGTTTTTCCATTCATCTGCTGATGGATGTTTGAGTTGTTTCTGGTTTTCAGTTATTACAAATAAAGCTGCTCTGAACATTTGGGAGCAAGTCTTTGGGTGGACACATATTTCCATCGTCTTGGGGAAATACCTAAGAGTGGAAATGCTAGGTCATGTGGTAAATACTGGTACGTGTACATTTAATTTTACAAGAAACTGCCAGCTCATGTTTTAACCAACAAAACAATTCTTATCATTATTCACCATAATTCAAGCATGAGGAAAAAATTAATGTAACCCAATCCTACTTGAATTATCATAAAATTTAAATTAGTGAGATATGAACTAACGAGATTAAGCCATTAAAAAATGTTAAATTAATCCAAAAATAGTTTGGATTTTTACTTTATATGAAAAGAGTGTTTCTAGAGGAATATGACATATACCAAAAGGGGAGAAATTTTGTGAACTTTGTACATTTCCCCCCAGAAAAGAACAGCAATACATTTTTATTCTATCAATGGGATTCCATTAGATAACATAAAACTGTTAAGTGCTCCAAAAACATGCATAGGGTATTATTGTTTTACTTTAATGGAAGCTGTCAAGGGACTTATAGCACTGTTTTGCTTATAGAATCATGTGGATTCAGTATGTGCCATGATATCATCCTTCTGAGTTGACTCAGCCAGAAAGCTGGGGCACGTATGTTGCCAGGTAGGCCAGCAACTTGGAAAATTACAGCTCCACTGTGCTTAGGGGTTCCCCTGTGATTGGGAGCCTTATCATCGCCTCTAGGGGCCTAACATCTCCAGGAGCAGCCTAATCGTTGGCTCAGAAATTTCTTTAGAAGCTGATTGACAGCAGCTGCCAATCTAGATAATCACCAGAGAGCCCCAATTAAGGCTCTAACCATCGATCTCACTGCTAGGACTTGGGACTTTAATATAAATCCACAAGTGGAAAAAAATTACCCCCTGAGAAAAAAGCAGCAACTTTTGTAGTATGCACTAAATTATACAGCCGTATTATACATTATTTATAATTCATGGATGCATTTTTAACCCGTCTTCTTAAATGTTGCATCGTTAGCATAATAAGGTTGGTATTCAGAACCTTTCTTTTTCAATTCTTCACTTTGGAAAGGGACATGGTAAATCTGGAAGGAAATATAAATGAAAGAGTATTTTCAGCACTGACAAAAATAGGAACTACTTTAAAGTCATTTGTACTATTGTCATTGCTGGGACTCATTAGCCACCTAAGGAGGAAGCGCCCAATGTTTTCACTAATCCTCCAGATGAGGCCAAGTTTAAAACACACACTCTCTACTGGGATTATGTGAAAACGTTAAAACTTGGCCAGGAAGGTGACAAGGTATCTTGATGATTGAGACAATCCTGGAAGTCAGCTGGTCTCTCCAACTGCTATGAACTAAGGTAATCAAACACAGCAGGTCTGCACAGATACTGGCAAATGCCAAATGGCTTCCTGGATGCATGGAATTTGGCTTAATTAGTCACAGAGGAGGTATAGGCACATTTAAACTCATTCAAGAAATCATTGTTTTTCGAGTTGCTTACATACAAACATAAAAATTGTTGCCCTCTAAAACAAGCAGTTCCTACCTGCAAAATGAGTGCATACAAGAGTGTCCACTGACCTTTATCTAAAGGAACTGTCCAGAGGATGAATTCTCTCCATTATTTCTCCTTTTGGTTATAGCCCAGGCTTATTTCTTAGTAGCTCTATTTCACCAGTAGATGATAAATGTATGGCGCATGCTAACTTGAGGGTGGTTACTGACAGAAACATCAATGGACTTTTAAAGTGGTTGGATAGTTTTATGAATGAAGAGCTGCAGGTCCTGCTGGGAAAGGGCGATGTAAACCTGACTGTAGGCCTTCTACAGTCTGGGGGGGGCGGGTGGTGGTAAAAATGGGGGGGGTCTTCATTGGCAAGTAGAACAGGATTGGTAAGTGGGGTTTTCCTGTTGCCCAGAATTGCACCTAAGGCTCTGAGTGGTGAGCAAAAGGCACTTAGTGCCCCACTTTCTAAATCCTAACCTCCCCAAAGGGCCTTGGTGGTTGGGCCCAGACAGGACAACATGGACTTACTGAGAGAGGTAATTCCAGAATCAGCCCTACCACCCATCGCCATCCACTCCCTATACCCCAACCTTGTAGGAGAAAAGTCCTGCAGGTGACAGTATCAGCCTTTGGGTAGTGCTGCATTTGCGGAGAGAGGCTGTTTCCTTCCACAAGGAAGGTTAGGCGGCTCCTTCTTTCCCATGACTGTCTTGAAGTGATGAGCTTCTCCTCTCTAGTCATTTACAAAGGTAGGAAGGGCCTACCGGCAGAGGAGCTGGCATTTCCTTTCTTTATCGCCGCTCAGGCTGTGCAACCTGAATGAGAGAAAGAGTGAGACAGTCTCCCAATTTATGTAGGTCTAATTGGGGGCTACAGTCCTGACTGTCCCCACAGAGAGGGCAAAGAGGCATCTGCCTGAGAAGAGCATGATAGGAAGGCCACCAACTTGGGTTCAGTTAGAATTTTCTGTCAAATCTTTCAAGAGATCTTTAATACACAAGGTTGCTGCTTGGGCACAAGTCCCCTATCAACTGACATGTTGGATCTACCACTGTCCACATCAAAACCATAGAAAATAAGATAGAATAAGACACAGAGAGCCCAAAAGGCCACATCTCTATCCAGATAAATAAAGAGATATCTGCCCTTTGCTTCTTTCTCCTCCCTGGCCCGTACCAAAAGCTCAGCACCCAGAGGATAGAAGGGAAAGTGGAATTTCCAACCACACCCAGCTTCCTTCCACCCCTCCCAAACATCCCGGGCCAGGACCCTGGCTTGTGTGAGGTCTCATTCCTTCTCTGTCCCTGGATGAAAGTCTACACAAGTCACTCAACCTTTCTGGGCACTCTCAGGTAACAAAAAGTCCTGACATTTTCTATCACAAATACGTTCTCCTTTTGGTAAATAAAATGCCAGTCAAAATGTAATTGTCAAAACTTTACTTGATTCAAAATTAAAGCTCTCCTCTCCCCCAGTACTGGCTTGCCTCAGGCTTGCAGGGCTGTGGTGGGTCAGCCAGCCTCTTTCCTGTTCTTCCAACCCCCACCCCCACCCCCGTTCTTCTACTTCTTACCCCTTATTGGGCTGTCTTTGGCTTTCATGAGGTTGGAAATAAGATGAGAGAAAGTTGAAAGAGGGGTGGAGAGAGAAGTCAGGTTTAGGAAAGAAGCTCCCTGACTGGTGTAGATGCAATTGGGCGGGTGAAGTCCCATTGCTGATTCTGTTTCCTGAGTGATGCTTTCATGGTGACTCAGATATCCCCTCTGAGCTTCTGACTGTGGCCCCCTGGGTGTGAGTGAAGCCCACTTCAGCCCTGGAGTACCTCGAGGCCCTTCTTATTGAGCTTCTAGGCAGTACTCCTTGGGGAAAACCAAGATGAGCCCAGGCTAACTCCTCCTCCCTCCCGCCCTGACGTGGCCATATCTGGCCCCTGAAACACCCTCCTCCACCCAGCATCCCACTGATCATGGAAATGCAGCTTGCTCCCAACACAGTCTGCCATAGACCCTTTCCACAGGGACTTGCCTAGGATTTTTTTTTCCAGACTTTGGTTTGGCATCAAATTCTGTACACCAGAACTTCAGGGGTCACAAGTCAAATTGCCTGAATTGTTCCCTCTCCCAGGACCCCTTTCCCAGTGAATGGGAAAAAATGATCCATCCTCTTGTGGAATGTGAGGGAGAAATACCACAGCACATAACCAACTCTCTTCAAAGAGGTTCCCTCTTTTTTTTTAAATTAAAGTTTATTGGGGTGACAATTGTTAGTAAAGTTACATAGATTTCAGGCGTACAATTCTGTATTACATCATCTATAAATCCCATTGTGTGTTTACCACCCAGAGTCAGTTCTCCCTCCATCACCATATAGTTGATCCCTCTTACCCTCTTCTACCACCCCTCTCCCCCCTTACCCTCTGGTAACCACTAAACTATTGTCTGTGTCTATGAGTTTTTGTTTCAAAGAGGTTCCCTCTTCAATGTTTTTATGCTTTCAGGGTGGGTGATGAGCTAAGAATTAGCAAATTGGTTTTCCACCACCACTTTGCAAGACCTGCACAGTATCTTCAACACTTTGCTTTGGGATGTGGAGATACTTGAGACTACTACTTCGTTCTTAGCCAGTCATTGTGACCTCAAACAAAAGAGACACAGAGTTCTATTTAACCTCCTGTTACACATCACTGGGATATGAAGCTTTTCCCTCACTTCACCTTACTTAGTAAAGTTTACTATATCAGGTAGACTAAGTAGAAGGAAGAGGTGCAGGTGAGATGTGTGAAAATAAGATGTCAATGGGGAAGAAATTAGAGCTGGAGGTGGCCCTAGAGCATTAGCCATCAGGAACTCACAGATCTTAGGGAAAGGAGAAGACATTAAACTTCCCATAGAAAGTGGGTAAAGTCTCAAGCCAACATTATTTTAAATCTTAAAAAACAGAATAACTTCAGCTAACATCTGGGGAATATTATTATTTGTTGAAATGTTGAGGGAAATGTGACAGGTGATTTTGATGGCAGGCTCCAAGGAAGCTTTGGGGAAACCTTGTAATAAAACAGCGACCTAATACTCTGCAACTCAGAAAATTCTGAATATTCCTGGGTCACTTGAGTTGTTTATTATATTTCTTCCAGGCCCTCCTTTCCCATTTCATTCACTACCCTCTGCCCCTGTTTATTCACTTTAGCCCACTGGAATAACCACCACAATCCTAGTAATTATGTTAAGATCAAAATTATCAAAAGTGTATCTTAATCTCATTATTCTAAAATGCTTTAATCTGCACGTGGCCTTTTAGAGGAATAAAATAAGAAGAATTTAGAGGTTATCAGAAAATTTTTTGAAACTCAGAAATAGGCATATGTTATTAAATTGGCGTTCTTTCAGTGCTGTTTGGCCTTAACTTTCTATTAAGCAGGTTATTTTATAACTCTGTAGGGGCAGAGTCCAATTTGTAGATTTTTGTCTGATAGAGATGCAAATGATTTTTTCTGGTGGAACAGGTAACCTCAATGTGTTATGATTTATGGTCCTGTTGGAATACTGAGGGGTTTTGTATTGAATCCAGCCATTTTATCGTAACGTTGTTATAAATACTTAGCTTCTCAAATGCTCTTTGTAATGGTTTTAACATTTTAGGAGTTCCCTCATTAATTAACGAGTTGAATAAAATCTTGTGTTCATTTTATATTCGAAAGACGGTCATAATTTTACCTTTTTGAAAATGTTTGCTTAACAAGATTACAATCTAACACTCTGCTGAGAAATTCGACTACTACTATTATTTGATAATAGAACTACCTTACATATCTACAGCAATTTATAGAAAACTTCCTTTCTGCAATGAGAATCTTCTTGAGGATGGATTGATTATTTTTTTACATGGAATACTTTGCATAGAATAAAAATTACAGCTATAGCACTCTTTCTCCTTGCAGTTCAGTAACGCAAGATACACCTTAAGATTTTTTTGTTCTGAGTCTTTGTTTTTTTAATATGTGCTCTGCTGACCTACATGTTCAGCTCTTGGTTTATTACAAGGAACTTTTCTTCTATAATATCTTGCAATGCATTTATGTCTCATGAATTTGTTCTCTTTTCCAGAAACACTGATATGCTTATATTGGTTGGCCTTTATCTTCCAGGTCCATAATTTTTCTTTCTAATAATTTATAAACGTCTTCTTTCCATTTTCCTTAATTTACTCATGCTCCAGAGTCTGGTTATTGAAGCTTCTAAGGTGACTTCTCTTTCTATAGTAGTATTATTGTGTTCACTTTCTTTCCTAAACATTACCAGCTTACTTTTTCTCCATTGGCATCTTAGAATCTCTTCATTGAGCATTTTATCTCTCTGTTATGCCTTGCTTTTCAGAGGCCACATTCTTTTTAACTTCTCTGGGGGTTTAAATAGTATTTATGTGAACTTTTTTCTACCAGGGGTGCCAAAAATTGTATGCACATTTTAAGAGATGTTATCTATGCTCAAGCAGTAATTCGCCATAAACAGAAGTGTCTGGACGCTGGTGGTAACCACTTTTAGCACCTCTTGTAATTGCAGAAGTCAAACGTGACTTATATTCATCTTTTGTTATCAGTATATATTATTACAATTAATACAGTTTTTCCTTTCTTAAAATGTGTACACATTTTTTTTGACACCCTCTGTATATTCTGGAATAATTTTCTCTTATAGCTTGGAATAATTCCATGTTAGATGTGAATTCCTCGTATGGTTTTCACTTCTTCACTTTCATCATTATTTTTCTTTTTGTAGCGTCTATACATAGGACCCATAGTGCGTCTTTTTTATTACGTCTCCTTTGAGAAGGGGGCCATCATTCTTGAGTCTGCTACTTCCATGTTTCCCCAAAAATAAGACCTAACTGGATCATCAGCTCTAATGAGTCTTCTGGAGCAAAAATTAATATAAGACCCGGTCTTATTTTAATATAATATAAGACTGGGTCTTTGTAATATAATATAATATAATATAATATAATATAATATAATATAATATAATATAATATAATATAATATAATACCGGGTATAATATAATACTGGGTATAATATAATATAATATAATATATACCGGATCTTATATTAATTTTTGCTCCAAAAGACGCATTAGAGCTGATGGTCTGGCTAGGTCTCATTTTCGGAGAAACACAGTTGTTCAAGAGTGGTGTATGTGGTTGGGACAGAAAAGTGATCTAGAGCTGCTGACAGCTTTGGTCCAAATATATTATTTCTTAAGATTTTCAGAAGGAAACTCTTCATTTTTATTGTTTGCCCATTTCAGTTGAGCACATCACTCAGAAAGGAGATACATCTGGTTCACAGTAAATCCCTAGCTTACAATTGGTATCCATCTCATTTACTCTTAGAGAAATCTGGACCATGCTGAGGTGTGGAGGTTATATATCATCACTTAGCCTCCTTCTTCACATCTGATTGGGCAGATATTCTCTTTAGCCTATGAGTTGGAAGTTGTAGCTGTAACTATATTTGTTGGACATGCAGTTTTCTTCTCTATTTATGTTCTTTGGATTATTTTAATAGGTTGCAAACTGGGAGCTAGAGTAGACAGGCTTTTTACCAGAAGTCCAATACAGTCTTTTTAAAATAAAAATATGATGAAGTTACCCCCTCATTCTGCTGCCCCACTATGATCTGCTCCCCATCTCCAACCCCTCTGGTACTTTTTTCTCCTTTACTCTTCTGCTTCATGGGATGTTGTTCACTTGCTCTCCCTCTGAAATCTGCCCTCTTGTACCTTTTGTTCCCTCTGCCTGGACTGTTCTCTCTCCTCTACTCCCTTTGCTTGGCTAACTCCTCTTACACTCCAGACTCAGTTTAAACATCATTTGTCAAAGGATGCTTTTTCTGAACACTCTAAGTTTATATCCATGCCATCCATGTTCCTGCACTAGCTATGTCAAATCTCCCTTCACATCTGCTTAGCAAGTCCCACAATAACATCTTGATTTCCCTTTCTGTTATAATGTGATTTGGACCATAAATAATGAATTCCAATTTTAAACTGCAGTTTTTAAGAGAATATTCTCTAATCTGGACTGGATATATTAGTAGCAAAGTACAAACACATTGTGAATTGACTTTGTGCGGCCAAGCTGCCCTGGGCTGTGTCTGCGCGTGTGGGCAGTGATTGCTTCCTCTCTGAAGGGCTGTCCCGAGGACAGAATGAAGTGAAACGTGAAGAAACTGAGGCACTGCGCAGTTAAGGGGCTCTGCTGCTGCCAGTGTGACTGCTCTGCATGTGACATGTGCCTGTACTGAAAGGTCTCTCTCCACCCGGAAAAGAGCAGGGCTCCCAGGGGCCCGGAGTCGGGCAGAGTGAGAGCAGAGGCTTGGGAACAGATACTGGGCCTGGTGGGGTCTTGGCTTCCATCACGAAGGTGCCTCAGGGGCCAAGAGTGGGGCAAGAAGTGACATGAAGAGGGGACAGAACCCCAGGCCTCGTCAGGGAGCAGGTAATGCACTGGGCACGCATGTCAGTGGGCGTTTGTGAGAGCATGTGGGGGCAGGGAGCTGTCTGTTAGAACTTGTAGGGGGGTTTCATCCCACCCCAGGGGTTAAGAATGGGCTGTGTACCCTGGAGCCCTCAGGGGGTCAGAGGGTGAATTGATTTTGAAGTATTGTGCTTATGTCTGTTATAGATATTCATGCTAAATAAGTATAATATAATGAGGGTGTATAATAAACATAGATGTTCCAGAAATCTGTATGTTAAAGCTCACCAGTTTCTGGCACAAAGAAGATGCTCAATAAATATTTTGTTGTATTGGTGTATCCTCGAGGTTGAAGTCCCTGCCCAACACATAGTCCATCTACATCCAAATAAAAGGTAATTAGAGGCAGGAGGTTCTGTTGAGGAGGAAGAAAAAACGGTTCCTCAAGATAAATCAGAGTGTTGATTCAAGTTGTTCTGTCAGCTTGCCTCACTTTGTTTCTGTACTTCCTGTTCACAGGGAACTACTTTGTAAACCTAGATAGAAAATGGAAGACCTATAGATTCCCTGCTAACAAGCTGTGTAAAGCATCCTCAGCATTTCTCCATGCTGTCAGAGGGCCTAGATCCAGTGTTCTCACATGTTGCCTAAGCTCTTTTCATCCATATATGCTCCAGGCTTTCATCGACTGCCAGGAAATGAGCAGCTGTGAGTTCCAAACCTAGCAGGTATGTGGAGCTGTTAGCATATCCAATTCTAGCAACCAGAGAGGAGAAGTTGTGCTGGGGTCAGCAGTAGCTCTTAGCCCTCCTTCTGACCAGCAGGAGTTTGTGGAAACTCCAGGCTCCTGTTAACCTGGGGGACTTCAGTTGAAGGTGCACAGCCTGGGACTTCCACCAAGCAGCACCCTGCTTCCCAGCTGCATGTAGCCCCTCCAGGGCCCGGTCATTCGAGATGCCATAGGGGATTCCAAGGGCTGGGTTGGCCCAGGTAGCCTCTGCTGCCCACAGTCCATGGGCTACAGTAGATTAATTCTAATGTCTGTCTACTATTTAAAATGTGGTTTACTGTGATATTGAATTTGTTTTACCTGGCTTTAGAAAACAAAGAACTTCTGTTTTTTTGTTTTGTTTTGTTTTTCTTTTCAATTCTTTATGGTATTGAAAGTCAACTATGCTATGCTCAGGGAAGTTTTTCATTGTTTTAATAGCTCTCAGGTTGTGGCTGGATCTTAGTTTTTGCATGCAGTGGCTTTTTTTTCAACTAATTACTTTTTAAATGTGTTAAGACTCCTTTTTAGTTTTAATCTGCAATAGAGTGATGTGCCTTTTTTTCAACTAATTAGTTTTTACATGTGTTAAGACTTCTTTTTAGCGTTACTCTGCAATAGAGTCATATTACCATTTTGTCTTTTAAATTTTATTAACTTTTATTTGGGTGGTTTTAAGAGTTTTCTTCGTGTTGAGATTTCATTCCATTACCTAGGATCGTAGACTTTCAGAGCTGGGAAGACCCCTGAGATCTTTTCTAAATCTCTTATTTTAGAGGTGAAGAAACTGAGGTAAAGGTGTTAAGAGACTTGCTCAGATTTTCACAGCCAGTGGTGGAGTTGGGATGAAGAAAATCAAGTTTCCTAACCCTTAGTTCAAAGGTATTTCCACTACAGCTGCTTGTCTTTTTAAGCTATTTTCACTGACTGCACTTTACATCTTATTCTAAGAATCAGTACCACCACCTTTGACTGGTGCCTATACGTATGCCTACTTGTATGAAAAAGAAAAAGTCAGTGAATTATAACTACAATCAATATGATTTTGTCAATTCCTCAACCAAGTCCTAAGAAATACCAATACCGTTGTCAAATAGTCAATCAATGGTTAATTACTTTTAAGTGCTTCTATATGTCAGTTACAACTGCCAAAATGTGGAAGCCCTTGGTGCTCATGAAAGGGTCAGGGGAGATAAAAAGTGTGACATCCTGGGAAGCACATCAATAATATTGGTAAACTAGATTTAGCAGTGGATATTAGGGGGTTTTTGCTTGGAAGACAGATATATTCAAATTACACATTACAGGCTAAGAATAGCAGAAAAAAACCTGGTGTTCTCTTTCAATTAGTAATACTGATAGAGTATACTGAATTTAGTATAGTAAGTCGTTATTTGTTGTTACAATAATAATACTGCTAATATTTTCATAGCATCTTACAGTTAGCAAAGCTCTTTCACATGTACAATCTCATTTAATTTTCATAATGAATATTTTAGATAAGTACCTTCATTTTCACAAGATGATACTGAGACACTAAATCTCATGGCATATCATTGGGAGAAATTAGATTTTAACCCAGCTTCTTTCTATTCAAAATCTCATGATCTTCTCATTGTCATTTCTTTCTTCCTCCCTCCTTCAACACACATTCATGGAACAGTGTTTATGTGCCAGATACTGTAGTAAGGAATGATTCCATCAAAAGTGCAAAATTGGTTCAACACAAGGAAAATTATTAGCCTAATCTATCACTTCAATAGACAAAGCAGTAACAATTAGGTTTTGTGGCTACATTAGAGCATTAAGAAACAGCTCTCTTTGGATTAGCTTATCCAAATTCACATTTTACAGATGAGGGAAATCTGGCATGGAGGTGGGAAACAGCTCAAACATCCAGTGAGAGAGAGGCAGCTGTGAACCAGGAGCTGGAGTATTTTTAGTAGCTTTTCAGGAGACACAGAAAACCATGTACTTGGTAAAAATCTTTGTACATTTCTGAAGAGTAGGAATGGGGACACACACACACACAAACACAAGGATAAAATACATATACGAACAAGTTAATATTGTCTCAGGCATGTCCCCTGAAAGAATAGGAGATTATATTTTTTAATATAGATTAGAGGTGCTCTATAATTAGAGATGCTTACAAAAGGAAATTCACATAGAAAAGGATAAGAGAAAAATATCACCTTCTCAAAATCCAAGGGAATCAACCCCAAATCTAAGTAAGGGTAAACAAAGTGGGAGACCGTCAAGTGGATGCATAACAACCAATTCCTGAGATCCTGAGATAAATAGCCAGAAATTATCATAAAAAAGAAAGCTAATTTCCATTGTCACCCCAATAAACTTTAACAAAAAAAGAGAAAAAGAAAAAAGAAAGCTGATTTATAATAGCAACACACAACATTAGGCATTTTGTTTATTAATTCATGTCTATTGAGTGCCTGCTACATGCCAAACAATGATCTGGGCACTTGGGTTACAGCAGAGAATAAGTAGACAAAGACCCTGCCCTCAGGGAGCTTTCGTTCTAATGAGGAGACAGACAAAACATAAGTAAATTGTACCATACTTTCAAGGCTAAGTGCTTGGGAACAACACTGAGCAGGGGAAAGCAAATCAGGACTATGGGCAGTGAGCGTGGGGTTATACTTTTAAATAAGCAGTCAAGGCCATGAAGAAAGGAACATCTGAGACAAGACCTAAAGCAGGTAAGTGAATTAGCCATGTAAATAGTTGAGAGAAGACTGCTCAAGACAGAGGACTTAGATAATATGAAAGCCATGAGGTGGCTTCTCTGTTGTGCTAGAGAAACAGCGTGGCAAGGCGACCTACGTAGCTGCCGAATTGACATTTGGGTGGGAGTGGTGATCATCGTGCATCGCCTTGAAGACCCCCATCAATTACTCTAAGAACACGGGCTTTTACTCTGAGTGAAATATGAAGTCATGTGGGAATTTAGCAGAAGAATGTCGTGATGTGACTTGAATTTGAAGCAGATCACTCTGGTGACTGTTGAAGCACCGCTCTACTTTGTCACTGCCCCATCCTTCTCTCCTACCCTGGCTCAAACCTTCTTCATCTCTCACCTCAATTCGTGTAGATGATAGTGGTTTGGGCCAAAGTAAGGGCAGTGGAGGTGATAACAAAAGGCCATATTCTGGATATATTTTTAAGGTAGAGTCAAGATTTCCTGAGGTGAAGTGTAAGAAGACTAGGCTAATGCTAAGGGTTTTGGCCTTGATCAACTGGAGGGATATTTAATATAATACGGAACAAAAGAGAAGTTCTGAAAGAAAAATGCTAAAATCCTTGTAGAATATGACCAGAACTAGGACTTTATCCTTCTTGTTCTCTGTATTCCTGGAGTCTAGAACAATGGCACTCAATAAACATGTGGATTGAATTGATGAATGAATGAATAGCAATTATGGAATTTCCTCTCTGAGGTAATAGTTTAAACCAACAGGTCTCAAACTCTCACATGCAACACCTTGTTAAAACACATATTTGGGACCTCAACCCCAGAGTTTCTGATTCTGTAGGTCTGGGATCGGACCCAAAAATTGGTATTCACAACATATTCCTGAGGGATGCAGATGCCGCTGGCTTGGGGGACCACACTTTGAAAACCACTAGTTTGAATGCTGTGCTGATGTGTTCTGACAGTGAGCACATCCTCACCGAGTCCAAGGTAAGCTGAACTCCTGCCTCCCGATTGCTTTGACATCAGCGCCCGCAAGCCAAATGGCTTCAACCATTCATGACCACTGTAGGTGACCAATAATTCCTGCTCCTTAGAACTCTTCCCTTGGTTTTCAGGATAGCCATGTATTTTTTATTTATTTTTTAATTAAAAAATGATCTATCCATTATCTCTTTTTGTTTGGAGCAGACATTTGTGCTACTGAATCGTAGTTGCCTCTTACCTTTTGGTGCTGTTTTCTTCTTTTAATTCTGTCTTAACCCAAATGGGAAAGAAGCTCCTTTTCCTTGAGTTTCTCAGAGCACCATAACCCCTCAAGAGGCGACAGTGTGGAGTAGATGTTCACTGAGGATTCTAGCACAGCTCAGCAGATAACTTAAAATTTAACAGAAGACATCACATCTCTGTCCCCAAATTTCATAAGCCATTTTCACAGAGGCCAAATTGCTTCTGTTTTCTCTCCCTATGATTCTCATTCTTCAGTCTTTTTTATTCTACTCCCTTCAGAATCCACCCCCCCACACACACACACATTCACCCCTAAACTCAAAGTACTTCCCACTTCACTATCCAGAGCAATTCATCTCTTTCTCTCACCCAGGCTCATCCAGGCCATGCCCTGAGAGCCTCCTTTCCTACCAAAGTGATTTATTTTTCCAACAAAGATGACTTTCTCACTGATGGGATTTCATCCCCCATCTTTAAAATGATAGCATTTCTCTCTACCGTCACACACACACACACACACACACACACACACACACACTTAACTTTAATACCTCATTATGGTCCTAATTTGCATTTCTTTGTTCATTTAGGTACTGAAGTTGTTCTAGTGTTTTTGTTTCACTTCAAACGTGTTTTCCAACTTTCTATCCTATGTGATAGTTTGCCTTTTAATTTTGGTTATGCCAAGGTGTTTTAATTTGTATGTAATTAAATCTGCCAGACTTTGTTTTCTGTGACCTGTAACCTTCCTTACTTTCCCTTAAACTCTGCAAGTTTTATGCTTGTATGTTTATATTTGGCTTTTCTTTTATATTTGACCATTTATTATACCTGGAATAAATCACCTCTGATATAAAATAGAGACTAAATGAATTTTTCCCCCCAACTGCTAATCAATCTTTTTTATAGTCCTATCTCCTAGCACAAGCTGTGACACATACTGTGTTCTCACTAAGTGCTTTTATAATCAATGAATGCATCTCTGTACTTTATAGCAAATAACCACCCTCTTCCCCCATTCACCCTGTTTTATTTGGGGACTTGATGAGCAGAGTGTTCGCCATCCCATCAGCCACCACCACTCCCTACCAACATACATTTACTTTGGGAAAAGCAAATTCCTCTTGGAAATGTTCAGTCCATCCCAAGTAGTGATTCTGCAGCCAGTCAGAGGCAGTCAGAAAAGATTTAAGAATTTTCCAGAAGACAAGGTCCAAATGCCTCTGGGTCTTTAACAACAGAGCCATGAGAACTGGAAAGGAAGAGATAAAACTACCTGCACTTGAAGCTCTCTGGTTCTGTGGAAAAGCTCAGAGATTTCAGAAAAAACTATCAATAATAGGAGAATGTGGTGCAGTAACACATTATAAAAATCAACATATGAAAATCAATAGTTTTTGATCTCCAAATTATGAATAAACTACATATCAATTCAAATTGAGGCACACTTTACAAAATAACTGGCCTGTACTCTTCAAAAATGTTAAGGTCAGAAAAAGAAAAAAAAAGGTCAAAGAATTGTTCCAGAAAAAAGATTAAAGAAACGGAACAACTGAATGCGTTGTGTAGTCCTGGACTGGCAGGGAGAGGGGAAGGTGGAGAGGAAGGGGCAAAACTATAAAGGACATTATTGGTTCAATTGATTAAAGTTAAATATCAGTTGTAGATTAAATAGTAGTATTGTGATGCTAACTTTTCTGAACTTGATAACTGTCTTGTGGTTATGAAAGGAAATGTCCTTGATCTTAGGAAATACAAACTTAATATTTCAGGGTAAAGAGCATGATCTCTCCAACTTACTCTCAAAATAATTTTGGGAAAACAAATATATATAAAACAATTAATGAATCTGGGGGAAAGGTATATGGAAGTTCCTTGTACTATTCTTTCACTTTTTCTATAAGTCTGAAATTATATCAAAGTAAAAAAATTATATAAGAAGTAAGAATCCTCATATTTACAAACACAAACCAGTTAGAAGATAAAATGGAAGGCCCGTTTACACAAATGAACAAGTACCTAACATAAACCTAGTAAGAAATATCTAAAACTTTATGAGAAAAAATGAAAGAAAAAAAAAAACACTCCCAATGACACAAAAATATACTTTTATAAGCAGAAAGATGTTCTTGGTTAGAAACAATCAATTCAGAAAAGTCAGTTCTTTCTAAGTTAAACTACAAATTTATTATGATCCTAATAAAAATACCATCAGATTCCCCCTGAGGACTTTGACAAGTTGATTATAAAGTTCATTTCAAAGACAAGCAGGCAAAAGTAAGTAGGTAATCTGTGGAAAATAAGAGCGATTTGGGGAGTGGGGTTAACTGTACTGAATATTAGACATATTTCAAAGGTTCTATAATTAAATGTGTGGTATTGGCATATAAACAGACCAATAGAATAGAATAGAAAATCTAGAAATAGGCCCAATTTCAAAGAAAATTTAATGTATGATGAATTAAATCAGTAGAGAAAAGATGATCTAGGATAACTGGATAGCCAGATGGAAAAAGATAAAATTTGGTCTATTTCTCACATTATGCATTACGATAAATTCTAATTGGATCAGAGATTTAAATGATGAAAAAAAAAGAAAGAGAGAGAAAGGAAAAAAGGAAATCACATAGGTACTAGAAGAAAGCAAGGGTCAATTTTTTTTATAACACGTGAACGGGAAAAAATTTTAACCTACGGTTCAAAATCTAGAGGCCATAAGAAAAAGTTTAATAGATTTGCCTATATAAAATTTTTACAAATATACTTCCACACAGCAAAACACATCAAAAAAGACAAATAACAAGCCGAAAAATATTAATATATTACAGACAATGGGTTAATTTAACTCCTAATATGTAAAAAACTAAAAATAGAAAGCAAAAAGAGCAATGACCTATAGAAAAATGGGCAAAACTGTCATGGAAAAAGAAATGCGAATTGCTCTTAATATGAAAGATGCTCAATATAACTCACAATAAAGGAAACATAAATGAAAAAGACAGTAAGACACACTTCCAAAAGTTCTACTAGCGGCAAAATTTAGGAAACAGACATTGTCAGACATCACTGATGAGAATGTGAAATGTATCATTTCTATATAGGGGAATTTGTCAATATCTATAAAAATCATATATGTATTTACCTTTTGACCCAGCCATCCTCATTCTAGAATCTAACCCAAAAACACACTGGCAAAAATAGAAGCTATATATATATATATATATATATATATATACACAAAGGTACTCATTGCAGTATAACTTATTATATTATTTTGCCCAATAATTGATGAAATAAATTGATACATTTACACAATTGAGACCCCAAAACAAATGAATGTGTGTGTGTGTGTGTGTACGTGCGCTTGTGTGTGTTCTTAATAGTATATATTTATATCTCTAAGATGTCCACCCTCTTTGTCTTAACCATTCTATTTCTAGGACTTTACCCTCTACAAATAATTAAAAATATATTAAAATTGACTACATGGATATTCATTCTAGTATTATTAATCATATTGAACAATTAGAAATAGTCTAAATGTTCAGCAATAGAGAAATGGTTAAGTGTGTATACTGAACACAGAATAGTTGGAGAGAGCCCTTCTCCAAGAAGCCTTCCCTAACGTCCCACATTTACACAGCTTGTTGTGAGTATGTGAGTACTTCTCCATGACACTCATGACCTCACGCCTCACTTTTGAAGAATTTGTGTATGGATATGTTTCTTCCCTAGGCTATCGCTTCCTGGATCCAGAGAATCATGTATTGCTTATCTCTGTATCTATTCTACCCTGACTCACACCATTGCCTGTCAAGACTGACCCGTACCTTACACACACTAGGTCAAAAGCGGCAAAGAGGTTTCATTAGCAGCATGAGTCCTAATTGTTTGATAATGGCTTCCTTGAGCACCATGTTGAGAATGATTCAGAAGCCGAGAGCAAGCTGAGTTAGAAATAGTGTGACAATCAATTCTGTTGTACACGTGGGAGAGGAGAATACAAGCACATGTGCTATGCCTTGTATGGGAAACTACATATTGGTCACATCAACCTTGAGTAGTAATCATTCTAACAAACGCATTGATTTATCTTGTAATCCTTAGTCATGTTTAAAAAACGGACACACTCACAAATAACCACAGTGTATAACAGACTATGAGTATGTTAAAGGCATTTGGGAAAAGTATAACATACTGCAGTTTTAATTCCAAAGGAAAAAAACATTACAACTAGCTGGGGGGACCTGTCAGCTTCACAGACGATTAGCTTGAGTCAGGCTATAAAAGATGGACAAAATGCTAAAATATGAACAAGAAAAATGAGAAAGAAGGGTATTCCAGGCAGGGGAACCAGTGTGAACAAATACATGAGCTACAGGAAAGAATAGGTCAGTTTGCTGGAGTGGCCACCCAGCATTCCCCTTCTTCCTAACTGAACCCCAGATTTCTTTTAGATAGCCACCCCGCCCTCATGCAGCCACATGAACCAGAGAAGACTGACTCTTCTCCCTGTTCTAAGCATGGCCATGACTGGTCAGAGAGTAATGCCATTCTTGATAATAGTGACCCATTTGGAAACTGCATGTGTCCTGTTTCTGGCCAATAGATATGAGGGGGACTTTTCTGGGAGGGTTTCTTGGAATAGTCTTCTTATTCCAAGAGAAAACCACAGGAAAGACAGTGTCCCTTTCTCTTCAAGATGTCACCATGTCTGGACATGATGCTTGGAACTGCTGCAGCCAGTTGCTTCTGGTTTGAAGTTGAATCCAACACTGACCATGGCAGAGTGGAAAGGTGGGTTCCTTGATGACATCACTGAGCTGCTAAGCCCATCATCCCTCTGGCCCACCCAGTCTCTAGAATCCCTGTTAGATGACAGAATACATTTCTTTTCTCTAGATGTCAGTTTGGATTTCTGATCATGGTGGCTGAAAGCATTTGGAATCATCAGGAAGTGGTGAGTAGTCCTGGGTGGTTAGAGCAGAAGGCACCTGAGGGGAAGTTGAGTGAGAGATGGCTGAGGAAATAGGCAGGGACAGACCTCACAAGACCCTGCGTGCTCAGCCAGAGAATTTGTAAATAATGGGGACCACTGACAGTTTTGGTAACTAATGGGGAGCAGACTCTCATAACAGATGGGATAAATATTGGTGCAAATGCATGGCGTAGCTAGCAATTTGATTCAGACTTTTCTTCCCTGAGTGAAATATGCATCTTCTGAGCAGCATCTTAACCAGACTGGGAACAATATGGAAAGGATGTGGGCGTGAGCAGTGATCGAGTTCTCCGGCACTGGTCTCAATGGTCACACTCATACACAAATGCTGCCCTTGGCTGCAGTCTCACCAACATCATGTGTGAAACCAAACAGTTGGTTTCTCCGTTTTCCTTGGCAATGGCAAAGCCCCAGTTGGAGCCCCATGTTTGCGCTAAACTCCAGGCAGCACAATTCTGATTTATAACTTTTTAAATTATTATAAATGTGATTTTTTTCCATTGTGGAAAAATTGGAAAATACATAGAACAAAAAGAAAATTAAAATACTTTTCAATCTATCTCCCAAAGATAAAGAACAGATAACATTTTGCCGTATCCATTCCAGACTTTGTCTCTCTATGCATATGCATTTAGTAAACAAAAATGATATCATAATGTATATATTGTTTCATCTTTTTTTCTCACTGAGCAATATGTCATGAATGACTTCTCATGTCGATAAATATTTTTCTACGACTATTTTTTAATGGCTCCATGTGTTTAATTCTAAGGAAATATCACAATTTACTCTTCCAGTGCCCGTGATTGAATATTTATATTATTTTAATGTTTGCTATTACATACATAGAAGCTGCTGCAATGAACATACTTATGTAGATACTACATAATTTACATATGAGTATGTTGTCCAGTTATCATCTTGGAATATACTCCCAGAAGTAAAATTGCTAAACAAAGGAAGAATAACATAAAAAAATAAACAAACATTTCCAATTATCTTAACAAAGTATATAATAAGTGAGTATCTGCTCCATGTAAGTCCTCCAATCTACATTTCTTCCTAGGCTTTTAAGATATCTATTTAATACCTACTTAGATATGTCTAGATATACAAATATATCTATTTATAGAATTAATAGATATACATCGATATACATACAAACTATATGTGTATTTAGATGATTTGTTTTTCACAAGAACAATAGATCTGTTGTGCTTGAATCGTCCCAGAAGCGCATGTCACATTGCCCCACCACATTCACATCTTCCTCTTAAGATTGGATGGGGTTATGCTTTCAAAGCGGGGCCACCAACCCAACCGCTGCCAACAGGTATAGCACAATAAGTATTAAAATTACTGCCGAAGGCAGGTGACTTCAAGCACCTGTAATTCACTGGAATTCCCTGGTGAAACGTTCTTTAAAACCTTTCAGGTTTTTGTTCTTTTCCACCTAAGAATGACTGGGTGCCACCTGCCCCTTTCTGCTTGTTGGCATGATACACCTCGTACACACATAGTGTCCAATGACTCGGCTGTGCAGCTGACTTTCTCAGTGTTGTCATCCAACCTCTCTGCTCCTTGATTGTGCAGCCTGTGAAATGGGACTGCAAAGCACAGTATAATGTGATGGGAAATTTGGGGTTCCAGTTGCAGAATTTACAATGGATCCATCGCATTCCAAGAGGCCAGATCAGGGTGGCAGAATCAAGCCAATGCAGTGTTCTGGAGTCACGATGGACAACGCCAAGCGCAAAAATCAATGTCAATGCAGTGACGAGGTAGGGAACAAATGGTAGGCCCACCAAATCATGCCTCGGGATTGTGATTCCCTGGCATGAAGCTTCTTTGTGGAGCCAAGCATACACCTCCCTGATTATTCTGTGGACTGTCTGAAAGGCCCCATCTACCACCAGCTAAGGGCTGAATCAACCTTCTGCAAGCCAAAGTGTAACATCTAAGCCACTCTGCACAATGGTTAAGACCTAGAAGTCAAGTCACTGAGTACATACATATTCATTCATTCATTCAGAAATACTTATTGAACATTTATCATATTTAAGTCCTATGCCAGGGTCTGAGGATTCAGAGGTAAATAAGACATAGTCCCTGCCCTCAGGGAGATACCATTTTTGTGGGACTGAGGTACACGCACACAGACTATTTCAATGGATTGTGTTGGTCACAATGGTAGTGGCCGGAAAAAGTTGTCCTGGAGTACTTTTGCGTGGCACATGGAAGACTTCATGGAAGGGGCATTCAAGCAAAGAAGTTCAAATATGCAGAAGTGAATCACATGAAGCTAGCGTGGCACAGGTGTGTCCAAGTAGAGGTGGCATCTCATGCCAAAGTGATAGCTTAAAGGACTGTATCAGGAACTACCTGGAACTGGGAGTGACCAAAGCAGAGGGATCCAGGGGGAAATCAGGGAGGGTGTTGGGACAGGTAACCAAGGGTCTCACAGGGCCTCGCAGGGCCTTGCAGACCGTGCTAAGGAGTGTGGGCCTCATGCTAAGGATAATGGGAGCCCCTGAAATGTTTTCAGCAGAAACGGCCAGATGGACATTTTAGAAAGGTTATCGTGGTGAACGGATTGGAGGGGAGCAAGGCAGGAGGCAGGGAGACCACACCTCTGAAAACTGATGTCAAAATAAACTAGGTTTTTAAATTTCTACTTCTCATCTGTTTTTTATTCATGAACACTTATTGAGTATCTACTAGGTATCAGTCCCTGTGTTAGGCACCAGAGGCTTAGGACATTCACCTTGCTAGAAAGTGGTCGACTGCTCTGGGCCACTAGTGCTCGTGCGATGGTTTGTTCAAGGGTACATGTCATTAGAACTTAAGCACATTGTATTCTCTATGAAAAGCACCACGAAACCTCCCTCTTAGCTTTGGTTTCAATAAGAAGGCAGCACTCCCATCCCCCTTAATCCAATTAAAGGAGCTCTCCATAAACGCCAGGCTGGCCATGCAGAAAGCTCCTGGCCATGGACGAAGGCCCATTCCTCGAGCTCGGCCTGGGCTGTTGGGCCCTTGCTCCTCCCCTGAGCCGTTTCCATGGGCTGCTGGCCATACTCTGAAAAATGCACAGGTTGCCAAACTGTCAGCAAAAGCTTTAATGAATGGTTCTAATTACATTCAAGTAGCAGAGCCCACTGCCATTTTAATCAAATCTGGGCCTGGCAAGCTCTTTGGCAGGAATACAAGAGAAAGCCTCATGAAAATCCTGCCAAAACACTAATCACCTTTTATCCGAAATTTGCCTGATGGAGGCCTGGATGTAAAACGCTTTGGGGGGGAAGAAAAAAACCCAACAACAACAACGCTTGGATATTTTAAGGAGCTTATTTTGGGGTTTGCCATAAATTATTCCAAGTGGGGAGGGGGTAGAAAATTCCAAATCAGGAGTTGCCTGGTGACTTCCCTTCAGGAAAACAGTCCTCAAGGAATGGGAGGGGTGAGTTCCCAAGAGGCCTGAGACGGGCTCCCTCAGCCAGGTCCAAACTCACCTTACACGCTGACAGAGACAGGACCACATGGCTGCGCCTGAGACCCTGTCAGAATCCAGCTCTGGGATGCACAAGACCTCCAGCCCTGCTCTCTGTCTTTGTGTCATCTTGAACTTCCATCCTGTCACTAGCTGGAGTTCTCCCAACCTGAACCAGGGTGGTAATTAATAACTTTTTTTTTTTTTAAAGATGGCTTTTATATAAACTATTGCCATTCTCAAAAGCTAAAAGGAGACGGCTTCTTCTACTAAGTTATTCAAGGCAGGGACAGGCAATAGGGAAACTAAAACCCAGACAACTCAGAACTATATTCTAGCCAGGACAAAACAGAAAGGAAAGGTTTGATGACAAACCTGGTTCCTCTCCCCTGGGGCAGAACAAGAGGAGAAGGATTCGAATTGCAGCAGGAGGGAATTCATTTACAAATAAAAATGAGCTTCCTGACAATGAGGATAGACAGTGAATAGGGAACCTAGATAAGGGGTAAAATCTCCTTCAGTCAGGGACTCTATGCTTGGAATACACTGCAAGGGGTTTCCACACCCCATCCCATTTCTAAGAACTAGTTGCTCTCGGGCAACAAAAGACAGGTCTCTTAACATTTAATTCTAAAACCGTAAATGTCTCAGCCAGTTATTACCCCCAGCTCGTAGGGTTTTTTCCAACCCTAGATTCTATTTTCCACAATTTTATGTCTTTCCTCCTGTGATTCAAGGGAGTCAGGAATCCCTCTCAGTGTTTGACACATGAATTTGGAAGCTCTGTTTTTAAATCCAACCTCTGCCACTGACTAGTTATATGACCTGAGTCTCAGGTTTTCTTTTTTGTTTGTTTTTTAAAAAACGTTTATTTATTTGTGTTTTTCTAGGAACCATCAGCTCCAAGTCAAGTAGTTGTTTCAATCTAGTTGTGGAGGGCGCAGCTCACAGTGGCCCATGTGGGGATCGAACCGGCAACCTTGTTGTTAAGAGCACGGGCTCTAACCAACTAGGTTAACCAGCCGCCCAGAACCTTAGGTTTTTGTCACTTATTAAATGAAGATTAAAATACTTGCTCTACAGAATACTCGAAAGGATTAAATACGATCATGTATATACAAATGCATGGCAAACATAAAAGCCATTTACAAATATTTGCTCATTTTTTTATTTTTGTATAAAAATGGCTATAGAAAAGTCTGAAGATTTGAAGTTGAGTCTGAAATGTCACATTCACTGGCCACATGAATTTGCACTTTGGTTTCTTCGTCTGTGTAACGGGTACAGTACTGCCTCGTAGAGTTGTTGAGAGAACTGCATAAAATAATGAAGGTGAAAGCACTACGAAAAATAAAGTAATAGAGAAATATGATTACACCAACACATTCTTACTAGGGGACTTAAATTATACTGGTTGAATCCTAGAGCTATGCCGAGAATTGAAAGGTTGTTCAAGGCCTGCAGTTTAATTTAGGGAGAACAAACATCTCAATGGACACGGGGTTCCAACAGAACAAATGTCTAGCCAAGCAGTTGTTTCTCTGCCCTCGTTCAGGTGATGGAGTCCACCTCAAGCTACCACATTGCTGTTAGAAGACCAGGTTGGATGTCCAGGCCTCCACAATCAGTTCTCCCAGAAGATAAAACATATTTCAAACCATAAAATGAAATTCCTCCAGGGCTTAGGTAAGGACCTAAGTAGGTCAATTGTCAATGAACTGATATTTTTTTATTCCTTATCGGTGAAATATATTAAGGTCATGGAATAAGCCTATTTTCTTTGAAAAACTTGGACTTTAGGAAAATGTCCACAAGATAAAAGTATGGTCACATAACCAAAGATGAATACACAAGTGTGGAGGGGACACTTAAGAACATTGTCAATAGGCCTGAACTCTGGAAATATAGAGTGTTCTCCAAAATGGACCCATAAGGAAAAACAGGAAGGTGGGAGGGAAGAGGAACTTGTAAGAACAGAGTCAGGAATGCTAGGACCAAAATAAGGAGGAGAAGGTGGAGAAGGGAGGCGAAGAAGAAGAAGGAGAGAGAGAGAGAGAGAGAGAGAAAGAGAGAGAGAGAGATTTCAACAAACTCAGAGGAAAAACAAGGTGCATTCCAACAGTGAGAGCAGCAATTTCCAATATGAGTCCCTAAACATTAATTCTGTGGAATGTTATGAAAGGATATAACAAGGAAAAGCATAACTCTGATACTTTTATGCTTTTAGAATTGTTGGATTGAACAATTGATTAATGAAGTTTCTTTATTGAGGGACTTCTCAGAGACTTTAATAGCTAAGGTACACTGAACATCTGTAAGAAGATATAGTGAGTGTATTTTCCAGACTTACATGACCACAGGATTTTATTTTTATTTTTTTTTCATAAGTGGCTTGAAGAAATAGCACTCCAAAGAACAGTTTGGTTTAGAGAACACTGGCTTAGAAGATGCAAAAGAGTGTATGATCCCAGACCAAAGGAGTCTCTGGAACATCAGAAATTCTGCCATTCCATTAATTCATTCATTTATTCATTCAACACATATTTATCAATATCTATTGTATGCCAGGCCCCACCCCAGACCCTGGGAATATAGTGGGGAACAAGACAATGAGGTCCCTGCTCCTGTGGAGGGTCTATTTTACTGTGGGTAGAAAGGATAGGAAAAACATAAACAGGTAAACAAATACATGGACAAGACAATGGCCCCTAATGACATCTCTGAACCTGTGAATGTTACCTTATGGCAAAAGGGATTGTACAGATGTGACTGAGTTAAGGATTTTGAGATAAGGAGATGATCCTGGATTATCCAGGTGGGCCCTGAATGTAAACGCAAGGCTCCTTACAAAAGGGATACAGGAATTTCAGACAGAGAAGGAGATGAGGGGATGGAAGCAGAGAGAAAAGAGTATGTGATGCAGGGACACAAACCTAGGAAGGTGGGCAGCCTCCAGAAGCTGGGAAAGGCAAGGAGCTGATTCTCCCCTCCAGCCTCTAGAAGGAACCAGCCTTGCCAACTTCCTGTGACTCATTTTAGACTTCTGACCTCCAGAATGGTAAGAAAATAAATATGTATGTGGTTTTAAGCCACTGAGTCTGTGGTAATTTATTATGGCAATGACAGGAAACTAATGCAAAGATCACATTAGCTGATGGTAAGCTCTCTGAAGAAAGTACAAGGGGACCTGATGTTGTGACTGGCTGCTTTCAACCGGGTGGTCAGAGTAGGCTGCTCTCCAGGGGTGTCAGCTGACAATGTGCTCCAGACAGGAGAGGTCAGCTTCCTCGTCCTCTACAGCAAGGAAAGGGGTTCGCTGGCCATTGACAGTTTGACAGTTTTGGTACAAAGAATAAAGACTCCCTCAGGTCCTGTAAAGGGAGGAATTTATTGAAAAGATATATGAGGAAATAAAGAAAACAAGAGCCTCACCCTGAGCCAAGTTCCAAGGAAATAGAGGGAAGTTTCCCAGCTAGACTCCCAGACAGAAAAGCAAGGGCCTTCCAGAGACAGGAACAGAGGTGTTCAGAAATGGGAAATTTCTCAGGATCCGGTGCAGGCCTTATACCTCAACAGTGGAAACAGAAGATCCTTAGCCTAAGCCTCCCTGTTAGGCTGACTTTTGTCCCTGTCTCTGCTTCTTTTCATGTGTCTTTCTGCCTTGACTCCAAATACGAATGGCTTACTATGCTAAAGTCTTTCATTAAAATCCCCAAGAGAAATAGTCAGATTTGTCCAGTTCTTCCCCATCATCCCTCATTTGCAATTGGCCAGCCTAGAGATTGGCTGCCTGTGCGTCAAGTGCCCACCCCTGATCCAATCAGCTATGGCTGGAGTAGCCAGGTTGCTTGACCAACACGTGAGGAACTGCCTGGGACCGCAGCAGAAAGCGTAGGGATCAGGTCTGCTACTTCTTCCTGGAGAGGCTGTGGGTGGGGCTGGACCACAGCGCAAGGACTTATCTCGGTAAGTCCAAATTCCTGGAGAGTGTAGCCTGTTTCCCTGGTATCTTGCCTCCACAGCATCTTAATGCCGTTCTCAAACAAAGAAAACACACATCTATGCCAAATATCAGTACCAAAACTTACACACACCTCCTGTCATTTGAGGTATTTAAGAAGCAACTTCACCACTATGATACAGAAAGGATTTCTTCGCCCTGGCGTCTGAGCCCAGAGGTTTCCTTAGAAGCCACTTGCATTTCCTGAGCTGTCAGATATGTGGGATGAATGTGCAGAAGAAGGTAGAGGCTGCTCCAGGTTATGCTAAATGATTCTCTGACATGTCAAATCAGTTCCTGTGGGATGGAGCAGAAACAGAGCACAGGGAGGAACCAGAAGTCGAGAAAAGGCATGAGAGGCTAGTTCCTCTTCCTTCACCAGAGTCCAGAGATGAACACAGGAGGGTGTTTCACAGGGTCAGGGAGAGCAGACAGATGCTCCCCTGCCCTTTCATCTGTTCAGCAGAACCTGTAGATGGAGCGAGCCCATGTGAAAAAAAGTTCCTGTCAGGTCCTGGACACCATGAAGGATGAGAAGGCAGAAGGACTCACTCATTTTGGAGACCCCAAGTATGAAGATCCTTTCATACTCATAGTTTATGTTTTTTAATGCTTACAATAGACCAGAGTGGTAAGGAGATCTTTATTAGCCCATTTTATTGATGAGGAAATGGAAAGTTGTGGAGGTGAATATCCATGATACCCAGAGATCGCTGACCTCTCTGTAAAGCATCACCCCCACCTGGGCAGCTCACCAAGCAATGAGATTCTGATCCTGCCTCCTGTCTGCCAGCTCCCTTCCTCTCCCACCATACACACAGCGTTCTGCGAGCAGACTTTCTGCATCTAATAACCACTATTGACCTGAAAAGAACTGGAGAGAGCAATACCCTAGAACACTGACAAGATCTGGTCTGGGACAGATGGTCACCAGGCACAGCTTAGGCAGGAGGAGGAAGAGGGAGTCCAGGCTCCATCACTTATAAGCAGAGAGCCCTTGTGAAAGCCACTTCACCTCTGAGCCTCTGTGCCCTCAACTGCAAAATATTTGCAACCACCCTGCCACATTACAGAGCCAAGGTAAGGAGTAACACAAAGACCGTTTGTGAAAGTGCTTTGCAAACAATAAAGCGTGCTTTGAAGATGATTGTAGCCAGAAGGAAGGTTACTTGGCCAGACTAGGATCTCTCTCCAGGAAGCTGAATTATCTCATTTACTCATTCCCTGTCCCTGATGACTCCCGGCTCTCTCACTTCCAATTCCAGCTGCCATCAGCAGTACTGGAAGGTAGGGGCTTTCGTCTGAGCATCTTTATCTCCTCCTCAGCCCAATGAATGCTAACTGAATGAATATTTGTGCGGTGTTTTACAATCTATACATATTTTGATGTAAACCATTTCATTTATTCCTCACAGAAACCCTGTCTTCATCATAATCCTGGTAAGTGAGCACTAAGGGCCAGTCACTGAGATCAGCACCTTTATGTGAATTATCTCATTTAATCATCACAACGCCTCAGTGAGGCAGGTGTACTATTATTAATTCCCAGGAGCACAGAGAGGTCAGGGAACTTGCCCAAGGGTCACACAGTAAACAAGTGGCAAAGTTCGGATACACTCCTAGGCTGGCTGGCTCCAAAGACTATGCTCTCTACAACATGCTAAGCTGGCTCTCAACAATTCCCATGTAGCACCTATTTCATTTTATTTTACATATGTCATGTCATTCAACCATCACAATAGCCCTATGAGGCAGGTAATTCCATTACTCTGAAAAGGAGCAGTAAAACGATTTTTATGAAGCCTCACAATAACAGTGGGATTCATACCAGGTCGTCTAACCTAACTCTGTTCTCTTCCCATCACATGTACCTCTCTGATAATAAAGGTAAAAACAAGCTCTTTTCAAGATGCTCTGGAGATAATTGAGATAACAAAGGGCAAGTGGTTTGATTTTCTTTGGAAGAAAGGTTCTTGAGAAACTTAACATTTGATTATTGTTCCTACATTTTCAGTGAGGAGCAGCAGTGTGGGGGTCATGCCAAATATCAATCAGCCGACGAACAAATCAGTCATCTTCTGGGTAAGTGCACGCATCCAATTAGCATTTTAGGAGTGAGGTGGAGAATGAGATTTCTAATAAGTCTCTCTCCAAAATATACACCAGCCTTCAGAGATTCACTTTAGATATTTCTGACATTCAACATTCATAGGATTTTCACAAGGAAGTTAGTAATCCTAAAACTCTCCTAGGCAATCAGCATCTCTGCTTAGAAATTGTAACAATAATAATTCTGAAGAAAGCGGTAAATTCTACTTCCTTATTTTCCAATGTCATGTACCCCACAGTGGTCACATGTGGGATGTTGTTGATTTCTGAGGAAATCACTAGTTTTACTCAGTGGAATTTTTGCAAGGGTGGAAATTTATGAAAGGTGATTCCTTAGTCAAATAAATAAGCCATTAGTCACCATAGATATAAGAAAGCAAGATGTACTTGTACACTTTCACCGTGAGTAGCTTGAAATGACCTACAAACTTGGAAGGACATATGGTAGCAATAGAGGCCTTTTTTATTTTTCTTGTTGATTCGACTTTTATTCTGTTGAAATTAGAGTAAAAATTCTAATTATTTTTATGGTCCTTAATATGCTCCATTAATTGATTTTGCCAGCTTTGTTGATGTATAATTAACATATAACATTGTATAAGTTTAAGGTGTACAATGTGATGATTTGATACACATATATATTGCAAAATGATTACCACAAGGTTAGTTAACACATCTTTCAGCTCACACAATACAATATTTTCTGGGATGGTGCGAACATTTAAGATCTACTCTCTTAGCAACTTTCATGTATATATATTACAGTATTGTTAACTACAGTCACCAAGCTGAATATTAGATCCCTAGAATTTTCATTTTATAACTGGAAGTTTGTACTCTCTGACCAACATCTCCCCATTTCCCCCACCCCTCCCCTAGCACCTGGCAACCCCTATTCTACTCTGTTTCTATGAGTTTAGTTTTTTTAGATTTCACATAGAAGTGAGATCATATAGCATTTGTCTTTCTCTGTTTGACTTATTTCACTTTGCATAATGCCTATAGAGGTCATTTTGGAGTATGCATCCCAGTTCTTACTAGCTCTGTACATTTAGGCAAGATAAGCTCTTTAACCCTTAAGCCTCAGTTACTTTATCTGTAAAATGGGAATAATAATACCAACTGGATCATAGTAAGCATCCATTGGGCAACTACCATACATCAGATACTATTAGAAAGCTGGAGATACAGCATATAATAAGATGGGCCATCGATCCAATGGAGCTTACATGATAGAGGTAGTCAATAAATTGTAATTATAGCATATTATTAATATTATTGGGTTTTTTGTTGATTGGAATTTGGTCCTTTCTTTTTCCACACCATTTTTTTTCCTTAGAAAAGAATATGTTATTTTAATAGAAATCCTTTTCTTTTTCATACATAGTGATTTTTTTTTTACTGTTGTTAAAAGTAAGGGTGTATTAGTTGCCTTTTGGGCAAAAAGATGAAATCTGCTGGGCAAGCCAGGCCTGGCTATTTCCTAAGAGATCAAAGACTCCTGGAGAGATACAAGGTTTTTTTTAGAACCTTGTATCTCTCCAAGAACACACCCTCATTGCTGACCCCTTTAGGATTGTCTGCTTTGACAGACCCCTCAAAGAGGTAGAACTGATCACCTGTACAGCCATGTATACATCCATCCACCTCACGGTTTCTCTTCGGAACTCAAGGAGGTTTCTCTGCTTCTGAGGTACCTAGACAGTTTTGTCTGGAAGCTCCTACAGGCTCCAGAACTGTCTTTCGTAAGTTTTCATGTCACCTCAGCCCAGTCTTTATTGCTAGAAGCAAAGCTTTCAAACAGAGGACAGAGGGATGAAGATTTGATCCCCAATTCAACCCTGCATTTATTTGTTAACAAATATACTCCTAATTATTATTTTTTTTATAAATGGGTAAACATTCTCATAGTTCAAAAAGTTTTTAAAAATGGGGTGAACATTCCTAGAAATTCAGAATAATAAAATATTAGAGATGGAAGAACATTTGAGCCCATTAGTCCAAACTCGTTTGTTCAGAGCTGAGGGAAAGGAGGCTTGGAGAAGGGAAGGTCCTATTATTAATATCTGGGAAATCCAGTTCCATGAACCAGGTCTTCTGACTCCCAATCTAGTGCTCCTTCTACCTCTTGATTAATTTACAACCTGGAGTAGGAAATCTGACTATCCTTCTAATCTCCTCCCCACTTGTGCAGCTACAAAAATAGATACAATCTGGAAGCCCAGCCATGCCAAATATTGTGGCAGACTTCCCAGCCTCACTCTCCTCCTCCCCCAGCTGATGGGAAGTTGAAGCTCTTCTAACACTCTTGTTAGAAATGTAAAAATTATTTCTCTTTTATTCTTCTTAGATCTAAATCTCACTGCCCAACCAGGTTCAAAGCCCACTCAGGATCCTCTATCCAGAGAGGAGGGATCAGATAGGTCATCAGATCAACAGAGTTCCCTATTTTAGATCCTATAAATTTAAAAATATATGAGACAATTGTGAATATTTGTGTTTATAAAAGACCCAGACCAGTGATGAAGAAAAACAGGAAGGCTTCAAGGGAAACCTACGCAGCTTCATGAGTTCTTTCTATAGAAAGGAAATGCTAAAAAGAGAGACACACAAAAGTTTGGATTTATTAAAAGACTAATTTCAAATGGTGGCTGGACCCTAGGAGAGGTGGATCATAGAAACAAAAGACAAGAACATTTGAACATAGAAGTCGAATTCAAGAGATTGTTTTCCTTCGTGCTGTTACTTGGCAGCGTACTAGAAAGAGTATATGGAGACATACGCACAAGGATGTTTGTTGCAGCATTATTTGTAATAGAAAGAAATGGAAATCATCTAAATCTCCTTCTATAGGAGACTGGTTAGAATAAGTTACAGTGTATCCATACTATGGAATATAATGCAGCTGTTTAAAAACAGACAGGTAAGCTATATATCCTGACACGATAAGACCCTAAGTGGCAAAAAGCAAGTCACGGTATTACATAATATGATTCCATTTGATCTAACAGGAAATGTAGATATTTGTATATATACAGAAAGTTTCTAGACGGCTATGCAAGAAAATTAATTGCTGGCAAATGCTAATAGGAAGAGAAGGAGAATGAGAGGCTTTATGTGTCATCTTTCATTCCTCTGATGTGAAAGTTTTACCATGAGAATATATTACTTCTAATGTATTTTTAAAAAACCACAAAAATCACCCAGAATGAATTTTTATCATACAATATATTAATAAATCTTCCACAACATAAACAATAACGAATATAAGAAAAATTAATAAGAGGTCATCACCAAACAAATCCCTTTTATCCCGTCCTGAAGACGTCAGCCCTTGGATAAAATTTAGCTTCCCCATCCTGTCCATCACCATCTGTAACGCTAACGGCTGACACCATGTAACATTCCTCAATCACACACTTTGTCGGCATCCTTGATTCACAAACCCCAGATTCATTCTACGTCAGTCACCAGCCTTCCTTCGGCTACTTGTTGAAGTTCATCGTGATGCCTAGAGCTAGAACTTGGGACTTCCTCTCCCTGGTCATAGCCCAGAAAGCTATGATAATAAAGAGTTGGCACAGATGTCCGAGCGCGTCCAACCAAACCATATTAATTCTCCTTTTGGTAAAAGTACAGATCAGGGAATTTCCTTAACGGATGCCAATGGACAGCAGCAAAACGCTTGCCCAAATTTCTGCAATATATTTGTGGAACCACATTTGGAAGAGTGAACTGGAGGGCTTAGGGGGGACACAGCTACAGATTTAACAACTATGTCCATAAAGTATAGTGGGACTATGGGTCAGACAATTAAGTTCGCAAACGCATCCTAGAAAAAGGGCTACACGTATATGGAAACTTGGATGGAGGCACCTAAAGGTCTGTAAAAGGATCTAGATTTGGGCCCTTAATTGCTCAACCTATTTATCCATGATTTGGAAGAAAACTGGAAAGTCATGTTTTCAATATTCACGAATCATCTATCACACTAATTTTCTTTTCCATCCCACATTATGAAAGCATTCCAATCTCTGAACTTGAAAAAGTGCAAATGGGATCATCTTTTTTCTATGTTAACAGTTTCCCAGTTTATATATTGTCTGATTCCATTTACGTATCTGGCATTCTGGAAAAGGTAAAACTATACAGATAGAGAATAAGAGTTGGGGTGGGAGTAGGGATTGACTACAAAGAGGCAGCATGAGTGAATATTTTTGGAAGATGACACTATTTTGTGTCATCACTGTGGTGGTAGGTACATGACTATGCGTTTCAAAACCCATAAAACTATACACCATCAAAGCATGAGTTTTACTCTCTGTAAATTTAAAAATAAATCCAAAAATCTTGCCTTGTCATTTTACGATCCTAATATCTATAATAATGGTAATCATAAATAATAATAATAATAATAACAATAATAACAAAACATCTAAAACTGAATGCTACCATGTTTCCCCAAAAATAAGATCTAGCCAGGCAATCAGCTCTAATGAGCCTTTTGGAGCAAAAGTTAATATAAGACCCAGTCTTATTTTACTATAAGACCGGGTCTTGAATAGAATAGAATAGAATAGAATAGAATAGAATAGAATAGAATAGAATAGAATAGAATAGAATAGAACAGAACAGAATAGAATAGAATAGAATAGAATAGAATACCGGGTATAATAGAATACAATATAATATAATATATTACCAGGTCTTATATTAAATTTTGTTCCAAAAGATGCATTAGAGCTGTTTGTCCAGCTAGGTCTTGTTTTCAGGGAAACACAGTAGTTCCTCAATTCAACAGCTTACAATTGAAAAGGTAAAATTTCCCTGGTTTCTTCAGAGTTAGAACTAAAATATCTGGATGGATATATGCATCATATTATTATCTGGGCCCTGCCTGCCTACTCAATTTCATGTCCAGTCACTGCTCTTTCATTTCTCAGTCCCAGTCCTAAACATACCAGGTTCTTTCTTGCTCCTGTACCTCTGCACAAATTCTTGACTGATAATGCCTTCACCCCACCATCTCCCTACACCAATGTTTAAACCTTCAGCCTTCAAAACCTACCTCAGCCCTCAGCTTCTTGGGAAAGGCTTATCTGACTCCTGACAGAAAATATGCTTACTTCTATTGCCACCCTCGTGATGCTGGACTGTGATTATGTATCTATGTGAGTGTACCGTGTTAAACTGAACTCCTGAAGGATGAATACTGGGTCATTCTAGTCACTTCCAAATCATCAGAACTCAGCACAGTTTGGGTACATAATCCAGCATAATCAATAAATATCTGTAGACTTTAAACAATTTTAAATGACTAATTTGTTTTTCAGATGAGGCAAACTAAATCACTAATTATGTGTTTGAAGAAGGGGGGCATTTTTCAAAAAAAAAAAATTCCCCAACAATATAATCAGCTTTCCTTTTTCCAGCGTTTTGTTACTACCTGGGAGCAGTTTCATATATTAAGAGGGAGCAATTAGCAGTAATCCATTTTATAGCATGTTTTGCAAGATATATTCCCAATATATGATTTTAGCCCATTTTCTTCCAGTTTTCGGGTACTAGTATAAATAAGTTTGTGACACTTTTGTGCTGTGCGTGATTCCTAATTCTTCCCTGCAGTCTCTTATATTTAAGATAAGAGGACTAAAGTGCATTTGACTTCAGCTGGGGCTTATCCTGACGTATCCGAAAGCAAAGGGACAAATATCTGGCAGGCCACACAGACTCTTAGAAAGGACTGTGATCATTGCTGCAGGAATCTTAGACTACCGTGTACCATAACACCCACGCGCCTTCCTCAAACACGAAGGGATCTGAAGGGATTGGAGGAAGGGACTCCCCAGCCTTGTGTTCTGGATTCACCAAAGCTGATCTCTCCCTGGCTCTGGTAATGGGGTAGGTCAAAGACATCTGGCTGTTTCGGGCTGGGATTTTGGAGATAGCTGGGATGAGCCCTTGCCTTTAATGAGACTGCAACAGGCTGGGTCTACACGGAGAGCTGCCAGACTTCGCACCCTTGCCTGAGTCAAGGCAAGTCAAGGGTCTGGCTGGAGCTGGGGATGCAGTCAGACCATGAGAATTCTACAAGAATGTGAGTAATGGCAAGGCCAAGGCCAAGGGCTTGGGAACATGGCCCAGGAGCCTTGGCAACAGCACTCACGAATACAATACCTTAGAAGAAGAGTGACCTCGGAAACATGTCCTGCCATCTCTCTAATGCTCAGTTTCCCTAGCTGTCAAAGGCTGAGGGTTAGAAATAGTGATTCCTGAGGGTCCCTTCCCAACTCCAGCTTAGGTAAAATGGCTTTGTCACCAGCAAAACCAGGCAGGAGCAGCGTGCAAGGCAGCTCAAGAGTTCACGCTGAGCTAGGACTTCATGCTCAGCTAGAGAGGTACACAGGTAAGAGTGGCTCCTAGGGATTCCTGAAACCCTAGGTCAGAGCCTCAGTCCTGACTATTAGGTACATATGTGTCCTAGGGGAGATTGTTTTCCCCTACTTCTATCTCAGTGTTCTTCATCTGTAAAATGGAAGTTATATCACCCACCTCCAGAGACACTTTCATGATTCAGATCACTACATAGCTGGGCTCTGTAAACTGAAACACTACATAAACCTAATCCATTAGCCACGTCAAATTATTTTGGGAAGTTGTTGGGGTCTAAATGATGCATAAATAAAACCAGAGCTGGAGAGAAAGCCTCTCTATGCCCTGTGCAGACTCGCTGTCTCCTATCTGTCATCTGGTGATCCCCCCATCCCTCCCCTCCAGCCTTCCGGGCTTGGCTGTGGGGCCAGCCAGCCACTAACAGGACGGCTCACTGCTCAAACCAGACAGTCCCCAGGGCTGGAGGCTTGTGCCTGTCAGCCTATCAACTGGCAGGTTGACAGACAAGGATCTGGCCAATAAATGTCTAATCAGGATGGTACCAATTCTCAAATTTGGCAATTCAGCAGAGTGATTCCAAAGGAGTAGCAGGCAGTACTAAAAGCCAGAGGTCTGGTGGGCCACAAACCTTGGAACTTCAGGGTCACGGTGTATTATGGAAGGGTGAAGAATCTGGAGAAAAACACTAGCATTCCTGTGCAGGAGGCAGCGTGTGGCAGTGGGAAATGCCTGAACTTTTCCCCAAACACGGAATACCAAGCTCAGCTCTGCAGTTTACTGACTATGTCCTTGGCCAGATCACTTAACTTCTCTGAGCCTTGGTTTTCTCATCATACAGTAGGTATTACAATAATGTAATTCTAATAGCTAATATTTACTAAAAATGTACTGTGTGCCAGGCACTCTTGTTCTATGTCCTCTGTGGGTGTAACACATGCAACCTACTTCTCAGGATTCCTCTGAGGCAACTGGGTAAAGTACCTGACAGGCTAAAGAATGAGCTTTCTCTCTGAACCCTGTATCCTTATGCCCCATAAAACCTTACTGGTCTAGTGCAGCAATTTCTCTATCCTTGTGAATCCCAGTTCCACCACTTACCAGCTGTGTAGCCTTGGGCAAGTTCCTTAACCACTCTGAGCCTCACTTTTTTCAAAAGATAAAACAATGAGTAATGACCTCACAGAGTTGTTGTGGGAATAAAGTGAGATGAAGAAAAAGTACTTAATGTAGTGGGTAGCACGTGGTACATTCTCCATGAATATTAGTTGCTTTAATCATTATTTATAGTCCCTCGTATTAGTGCCACGTTTGTCACCTTGTGAAGCACTTCCACATCTCTTAACTCATTGGATTTATACTGACACAGACAAAGCAAGAATTATTATATCTAGTGACAAAGAAACAAAGGCTTAGAATGGTGGAGTGACTTACTCTAGGTCATGTAGTAAATGAGAAGTGGGCATGAAACCTAAACCCAGATCTTTATCCCCCCTCCAGACCCAGTGCTTTTTCCCCCCTCTAAGAAGCTGCTGGGAATCACAGACAACTATTGGAGTCAATCCCCTCAAGCAGTCCCTTTGCCCTGGAAAGAAGTCCCATCAGTGAATGAGGACAGTGGTGGTTGACAGTGGGTGAAAGTTAGGGGCCCTTAGTGAATCCAGAGTCTCTGTGGCTGCCCTGCAAATGGAGGAAGAGGCCCAATCGCAGGCAAATAGAATCCCTGGAGGATAATTGCTGGCAGGGATATTTATGAGCTAGGGAGAAGAGGGGCATGGCTCTGAGTGAAAACAATTCCTGCTGACCTTGGAAGTCCTCAGACGTCACAGGGTCCCACAGAAACCTAACGCAAAATTGTATGCACAAAAGCTCCAGATATTTTTCTGGGGAGAAGGTCCAAAGCTTTTACCAGATTCTCAGAAGCATCCCTGGCCCACAGAAGGAAAAGAGCAGTTGTTCTAAGCAGCCACATGACTTCCACACCTGGGTCACCCTTTTCCAAATCCTGTTCTCTGGGAGTGGCTCCTATGGACCATAACCATGACCAAAGGAAACAGCCAGCATCCTCTGTCTGCACTGCCTGGTGTGATATTTATTTTCTTCTTTTCTTCATAGCTATATCAGTCAAATTTTCTTTAGTGAACAAAGAGTACCTTTATAATCACTCAAAACAAGAAATATATGTTTTTTAAGTTTTAAGTCCGTTATTTAACCCAAGAAACACAAGTTAACGTAAGTAGGGTTTACTACTTTGCCTCACCAAACACAATTTAGATGGGCTGTTTTTAATGAAAACCAAACCAGAACAAATAATTAAGTTAAAAACAACAGCATCAATTTAGTGGTTTACCAATTAGCAATTCCCTGCAATATGCATTGAGTAAATGCTGAGCTCACAGAACACCGGGCTGAGTGCTCCTGGCTGAACTGGCCTGTCTGCAGCACTGAGCCGGGCTGGCCTCTGTCATCTACACCACCAACTTCCCTGCTCCTGGGGAAACATACTTCACTGACTCTCTGTGGGTCCCTTGTGCAGGTTCCTCTTGCTTTCCCCTTTCCTTTGATATTGGCTCTGCCCACAGGTCCCTTATTTTCTGGCTGCTGTCTCCCTGACGGTTTCATTTGCTTCCACAGTTTTGGTTACCGTTTCTATCCTGATGATTCCCAAACCTGTAACTCTAGCCTAGATCTCTTGAAAGAATTCTAGGTCTATAAAGCCACCTTCCGACTGGACACCTCCATCTGAAGGTCCCACAGACAACCAAACTCAACATGTCAGATACTGAACTTCTTATCCTCACCTCCAAATCATGATCTTCCTCTTGTGCCGCCTATTGTGTTTTCCCGAGAACAAGACCTAACCGGAACATGAGCCCTAGCATGATTTTTCAGGATGACATCCCCTGAACATTAGCCCTAATGCATCTTTTGGAGCAAAAATTAATAGAAGACCCGGTCTTATATTCCGGGAAACACGGTATTAGAGAATCTAAGCAAGAACCATGGATGATTGACTTCCTCTTTCATATTGCCACATCCAGGGGTCCTAAACATGCTGGTTCTTCCTTAATACCTTCAGTAACCTTGGTACTCTACTGACTCACCTGGAAGTCAGCAGGTTAGAAGGCAGCAGCCTTCCAAAAGGCCTCTTTCCCTCCATCTTGCCTCCTTTGATCTATTCTTTATGCTGTAGCCAGAGTGATTTTCCCAAAATGCAAAGTACATTATGTCCCTCTCCTGTCTACAACTCTTCAACAGCCCATCAATGCCAAGGGTACGGTGCAAACATCTGAGAATGTCCCACAAGTTTTTCTGTGTCTGACCCCCACTTCCTTGCCTACTTTGTTAGACTCTATCAATCGCCATCTGTATTAGTTAGCATTGAGGTTCCCATTGCTGTAATAAAAATGCAAGTATCATAGTGGCTTTGAAACAAGGTAGACGATTTTTTTTTCTCTCTTACATAGCAATCCAAGCATAAGCAATACAGTACTGATATACGAGGTCGGACAATTAAGTTCATGACCTCATCCTAGAAAAAGTGCTACATACCCCATTGCTGAATATCACTACAGTCACCTTCGAATTACTCCACTTGGGAAGCTATGCACCGACACCAAACTTCAAAGCAATTTTTCTGGAATGGCCATCAGAGCTGTCGTCGTATTACCCTTGATGTTCTGAATGTCATCAAATTGTCTTCCTTTCAATATTTCCTTTATCTTTGGGTAAAGAAAGAAGTCATTGGGGCCCAGATCAGGTGAGTAGGGAGGGTGTTCTAATACAGTTATTTGTTTACTGGCTAAAAACTCCCTCAGAGACAGTGTCGTGTGAGGTGATGCATTGTCATGATGCAAGAACCATGAATTGTTGGTGAAAAGTTCAGGTCATCTAACTTTTTTATGCAGCCTTTTCAGCACTTACAAATAGTAAACTTGGTTAACTGTTTGTCCAGTTGATACAAATTCATAATGAATAATACCTTTGATATCAAAAAAGGTTAGCAACATTGTTGCAACAAGTTCACGAACTTAATTTTCAGAACTCATAGAAACCTCAATTCCTTCCATGCTGTTGCTCTAGTATCCCCACTATGCAGATTCCATCTAAGGTGGTTTAAGGTGATTGCTCCTGCTCCCACCATCACTTTCCTTTCCACCCAACAGTGAAAAGCTAAAGGGACAAGGGAAGGTTACAGAACAGATAATATATTACATCCAGCCACATTCTATTGGTCATAATTTAGTTACTTGCCCACACTTGGCTTCAAGGGTTAGCTATGAAACATACTGTTTTGCCGAGCAGCCATGTGTCAACTCATACTTGTTCAACGTAAGACTTTGTAACCACCATGAAGACTTTCTGTTTCCACAGGATGATGTGTTTCCCCTCCCAAAGAACTTATTACATTCAGTTTTAATGTTTTGATTACTAATCTATGTTCCCACCTAGGCTACGAGATTCTTTAGAGCTAGAACTATATTTTGTTCATCTTTGTTTTCTTAATGCCTACTATAATGCCTCATGGATACTATACTAGGTTATCAGTAGTGTTTGTTGGCTAGATTAATGAAAAAAATTAGCAGAACCAAATTTTATATACATAGTATGAACTTGACCACGGAGAAAAAACACAACAACAACACCAAAACAAACAAAAAACATAAAAAGAATTACTGAATGGAAACAAGTCAAAATGTTAACAGAGGTTGCTTATGGGCAATGATATTATGGGTGGTTTCTTACTGCTTTTGAGAGTATTATCATAATTGGGGGGGGGAATAACATTACAAACAAAGCAGGGAAATTTTCCTCCTTTTCATTCATATTGAGATCTTTAAAAGTTTCACTTAAGAATCGACGATTATATTGTTTTTGAGCTGTTGTTCTTTCAAAACACCAAGGAGCCAGCTGGAATGAACTTTTTTGAAGTTAACATTTAGAGTTAACAGTCACCAGGTGCAGCCTGGTCATTTTATAGAGGGGAAAACCAAGGTCCAGAGAGAAGACTGAGCCTCCATGTTTATTGTCTTTTATTATTATGATGTTGTTGTTGTTGTAAGAACACTTAACATGCGATCTACCTTCTTAACAAATTTTTAAGTGCACAATAGGCATTATGTTGTACAACAAAGCTCTAGTACTTACTCATCTCATATTGAACAACAACTCTCCATTTCCCCCTCCCCCAGCCCCTGGCAACCTCCAGTCTACTCTCTGTTTCTATGAGTCTGACTATTTCAGATACCTCATGCAAGTGGAATCGTGTAGTAGTATCTGTCCTTCAATTACTCACTAATTTCATTTAGCCCAGTGTCCTCTAGCTCCATCCATGTTGTGGCAAATGGCAAGATTTTCTATTTATTTTTTAAGGCTGAATAATATCTCATTTTATGTATATGAGCAGTCCCTAATTCACGATGATTCAGCTTATGATTTGTCTGCTGGTGGGAAAGCAATATGTATAATAAAGTACATGAGATATTATTATAAAGTTGGCTTTGTGTTAGATAATTTTGCCCAACTGTAGGCTAATGTAACTGTTCTGAGCATGTTTAAAGTAGGCTAGGCTAAGTTATGATGTTTAGTAGGTTAAGTGTATTAAATGTATTTTTGACTTATAATATTTTCAACTTACAATGGGTTTATTGTAAAGTCTAGAAGCATCTATATAGCACATTTTCTTTATCCATTCATGATGGACATTTAGGTTGTTTCCATATCTAGATTATTATGAAAAATTACTGCACTGAATATGGGCATGCTAATGTTTCTTTGAGAGCCTGATTTCAAGTATTTTAGTTATATACTCAGAAGAGGAATTGCTGGATTATATGACAGTTCTAATTTTTTTTTTAAAGAAACTCCATGTTATTTTCCAGAGCAGCTGCAGCATTTTACACTCCCACCAACAGTGTACCAGAGTTCCAATTTTTCCATGTCCTTACCAGCACTTGTTACCTTGTCTTTTTTTATATAATAGTCATTCTAACAGGTGTGAGGTGCTATCCATTGTGGTTTTGATTTGCATTCCCCTGATGATTAGTGATGTTGAGCATCTTTTCTATACTTGTTGGCCATTTGTATATCTTCTTTGGAGAAATGTCTATTCAAGCCCTCTGCCCATTTTTAAATCAAGTTTTCTTTTTTTGGCTGAGTTGTAGGAGATCCTTATATATGTTGGATATTAACCCTTTATCAGATATGTGTTTTGAAAATATTTTCTCCCATTCCATAGGTTACCTTTTTACTCTACTGATTGTTTCCTTTGTTGTGCAGTTCTTTAGTTTGACATGATCCCACTTGTTTATTTTTACTTTTGTTGCTTGTGCTTTTGCTGTCATGTTCAAGAAATCATTGTCTAAACCAATATCATGAAGCTTTTCCCCTATGTTTTCTTCTAGGTGTTTTATAGATTCAGGTCTTATGTTTAAATCTTTAATCCATTTTGAGTTGATTTTGTGTATGGTGTTAGGTAAGGGTCCAATTTCATTCTTTTGCATGTGGCTGTCCAGTTTTCCTAACGCCATTTATTGAACAGACTATTCTTTTCACATTGTGTATTCTTGGCACCCTTGTCAAAGATCAGTTCACTGTATATGCGTAGATTTATTTCTGGACTTTCTATTCTTTTCCATTGGTCTGTATGTCTGGTATTATGCTGGTACCTTACTGTTTTAATTACTGTAGCTTTCTTATATATTTTGAAATCAGGAAGTGTCATGCCTCCAGCTTTGTTCTTCTATCACAGGATTGCTTTGGCTATTTTGGGTCTTTTGTGGTTCCATATGAATTTTAGGATTGTTGTTTATATTTCTGAAAAAACTGTCATTGGAATTTTGATAGGGATTACATTAAATCTGTAGGTCACTTTGGGAAGTATGAGCATTTTAACAATATCAAGTCTTTCAAACCATCAATACTGGACGGCTTTCCATTTAATTGTGTCTTCTTTCATTTCTTTCATCAGTGTTTTATAGTTTTCAGTTATGTCTTTCACTTTCTTGGTTAAGTTTACTCCTAAATATTTTATTATTTTTGCTGCTATCGTAAATGGAATATCTTTCTTAATTTCCTTTGCAGTTAATTCAGTGTTAGTATATAAAAATTAAACTGATTTTTGTATGTTGATTTTGTATCCTACTGCAACTTTACTGAATTCATTTATTGGTTTGAACTGATTAGCTTGTGGCTCTGGATGTATCAGGCTTGATTTTATTCTTTAGGGAATGCCTCTGATTGATATTTTAAAATTTCCATTGTTCTCATTTTCAGTCATGATGAACTGCCAGTCCAGAAGCAATGCATGCCACTGTGTGCACAGCTCAGTTTGATGCATTGGCCAGTGCATTGGACATAAATGATGAAATCAGTCCTAGTGGCCCATTGCAGATGCCACCACATCACAGCATCCTGAGACAAAGCCATTTATTTGTAGCTTTTCTAGGAGGAGGACTCTGGCAGAGCCCATCAAAATAAAAGAAAAGGCGAGGCTGCCAAATATATTTCTTTTTCTTGACATGATTGTGGAGGCCATTTTGTGGTGATTAAAAAATATATGTGAGTTTATTCTTCTTTCCATTTAGCTCTTTACTCATTGGTTGTGTGGGCACGTAGAGGATACAGAGGGGAAAGTAATTTTTTAAAAGACTTTAAAATCAAACAAATTCAAGGGGAACTGGAGGCTGGTCTTTCCATCTCTCCCTTGTATGCCGTGCTCTGAGAGATTAGACTCCTTCCTCAGCATAAACACATGAGCATGCCTAGCTTGGCATCTTTTCTCACAGCTTCTCCTTTCCCTCGAATTATCTCTTCCAACCCCCCTATCCAATGGTTCTACTTCCTCCAGGAAGCCTTCCTGATCTTTCTGGTCTCATCTGCCTCCGAACTTCTAATTCACGGCCTACATACATGTACTGCTTCTTCTGTACTTCCCCTATACACCTTAGGTTGTAATAAAATTTTTCATGTGACTCTGCGATGTTTCCCCAGATTGTGGCTTTCCTGAAGGCAAGGGCCATGTCTGATTCATCTCCATTTCTTCAGTGACTTGCACTCAGTAAGTCATTCAGGGAATTCTGATGGAATCAATAAGATCATCCAAGATCCAACCCTTGAGGACAGCTTTACTTTACTTTGGGATGTGAGCCAAGATTCCTTTCCCAGCTAACCCAGGGCTTCCAACTTTCATCCATAGATCTGCTGAACCAAGTTGTCCTCCTTTTTGCCTTCAGCTTGAGGGAAAGTAGAAAAAAGTGTGGGGCTGGTGAGAAGTCCTGAGTGCATGTCCAATTTCCAATTTCATCCATTGCCAATTGAATGAGTCATTTTATGTCTTCCAAAAATAGGGTTGGTTTTTTTTTCAACTGCAAAATTGTTGCATTTCACAGGTTGTTGTAAGGATTCAGTATACCCCCAAAAGCTTGTAAGCAGGTTAAAACAAAAAGGCAACTTTATGCTTCTGTGAATATTTTTCCTTCTCCACTTACAGGCATTACCATTTTTCTGTTGTTGTTGTTTTTTTCATTCACATCTGACCTATCCACAGAACTGCTCTTTACCCTCTTCCAAGATGCTCTTGCCTACAGCAAACAGCAGCCTGCAGAAGTTCAACTTTAACAACTGCAACAAAAATCATTCAAGGATACTAGGGTCGGATGTCTACAATGAGGGTCCAGAATAGTAATAAAAATCAAATGACCCCTTTATTATTATAGAGCCAATATGCCCTGAAGGGATTCATTTTAGCAGTAGAAATGTTTAGGCGAGAATAAAAGGGGATATGCAAATAGAATTGGTGCAAATTGTACCGGGCATCTTGTGTAAAGATTGGGTGTTTAGCTCCCTTTGTTCACAATGCTGCCAGCACAGCAGCATATATATATATATATATATATATATATATATATATATATATATATATATATATATTTTAATCTATGGCTAAGGTCACTTGGGGGAACTTTGGAATATTTCTGCTGCCGTGTGTGTGTGTGTGTGTGTGTGTGTGTGTGTGTGTGTGTGTGAGAGAGAGAGAGAGAGAGAGAGAGAGAGAGAGAGAGAATAGGTCCTGGTCATATAAATACAGCATGGAAACCTCATGCTGTCCACTATTTGACATGTAAAATTTATATAATGTGAGTGTTCATCTTATCTCTTGATTTTAGACATGAAGGAGCTTATATATGAGTCTGAGAGAGATATCCTTGGTGCCACGATGTCAGGAGGGCCAGATTCACGGGGGGCTTTTCTGGGCTTTTGTATAATACAATATGCCCAGAGTCCAGAAAAGGAAAATATTATTGGGTAAGACCTTGGAAGACAACTCTGAATTGGAGGCGAAGGTCACAGTGACAGGTTGTTCCTCCTGTCTCTCCTACAAATACCACTTTTCAAGGGATGTGGGTTGCTATGGTGATAGTGGTGGGTGACACTGAGCCTAGAAGGAAATAGGAAACGTTGCTATAGGCCATGGCTTCTCTGTTCTAGTGCCATGCGCCCTTCACTTCTCTCTTCCCAACCACAGACAGTCAAGTCAACCTCTAACAGCCATGGGCTTTCTTTCTATCTTAAAGTCACTGCATCTATTTCCCCACACATTTCTACCCAGTAGTAACCAATTCCAGATGCTCCTTTTCTAATTGGTTCCTTTCAGACTAAAAACTTCTTACGATTATCTACAGATTTTAGATTTGACTTCTCTCATCTATCAGAATTATGCACTGGAGGTCTAAGGCAAGAGAAATACCCAGGTTCCTGACACCTTAGCAACCCAGGGCGCTAAGATGTCTGAGCATCCAGATCCCTGATTTCTGAAAGAGAAAACTGGACCCCCTATAAACATATCCTCTGTGACTGTTTATAATGCCCTGTGACGTGCTCTCATTGAATTAGAGCTCAGTCAGACACTTTAGAAGAATGTACTCTGTTTGTCACTAAAAGAGGAGCTCAGTGGTCTTTAGCTAAGGGTTGAATGACACATTGTTTACTCAATTAAAAGACATCTTTGTGAGAAAGAATTTGGAGCTGGCTTTGGCTGTGGGCTGAGCAAGGGTGGACAGTGCGACATGGCTGCCTAGCAAGCCCACAGCCTCTTGGGCACCCTTGGTAAATGAGAGAAGTTCAAAGGAATGAAAGCGAGATGGGCAGTCCCAGTCTAACATGTGCTGGTCAGTCCATAGCTGGATTGCCACATGGGAATTACAAATCCCTTCACAGACGACATAACCTGAGTCCACAATGAAAGAAGAGCAGGGTGGATAAAGGGTCGGATATGTAAGAGATATGAAGAAATTGGGAATCTTTACCTAGTGGGGGAGAAGGCATTTGAGGTTCTGTAAGAGCTGCCTCCAAATATCCGAAAGGTTGTCATTTGGAAATGAGATCCACCATGTTCTATGTGGAAACTGAAACCAATGGCTGAAGATAAGTTAATTTGGGCTCAATGCTAAGTACATCTTTTCTAACAAACAGAGCTGGATATCAGTGGAAGAGGCTGCCTCATGAAGGAAGGAGCCCGCTACCAGTGGAAGTGTTCAAGCAGAGGTCCCATAACAAACCATTAAAAACATAGTCTAAGAGATTCCAACTTTTGGGACGCAAACCTGATGATTTCCACTGACCTTCTCAATTCCACAAAGTTTTGATGCCAAAGAGAGTCCAGAACCTAATTCCAAAGAGCAGCATTCTATCACCCCCACCCCACCACACCTCCCTTTCTATTCCCAGCACACTAATTTTCTCTCCATCGGTGCTGGTAGGAAGCAGGACGCCATGATACCTGGAAAGTGAGACAGGGCTCTGCCCAGCTCTCTCAGCGTGATTGGCAATTAGCTGGACTCCAGCCTTCCAGGACTCACAAGCTCTCAGCAGGGCGCAATAGTCCACCAGTGCTTATTTAGAACCCAAAGAAGGAGGCAGCCACAGGTAGCAGGGGCTTAATTCTGAACCCATGCCAACCAAACATTAACATTTGCATTTAAAAACAGGAGCAGGAAAAAGAGCAATGGAAACTCTACTCAATTAAAGCTGTTTGCAAATGCAAATATGCCTGACTGGGAAGAGAAAGGGACTCTTGAGTGGCCACCCCTCTCTGCTGACATTTGTGACCAGACAGAAGAGGGGAGTGTATATATGTGCAGGAAGAAGGAATGGGAGTAGATGGGGGAGTGGAGGATGAGAAAGGACAGAAAGATAATTTTGTTCTATACTATGAAACCTATAATTTCACTCTGACATGAAAATTAGCTCTGGAGCTAATTAGCTTTCTAATATCATTTGCTGCCATAGAAAGGATAAAAGTTTATGAATTTATGAACCTACCTGAAAAGGGAAAAAGAACTGCAAGTTTGCAAGAGGGTATTAGCTGATTCAAATCACTGGGGACATTTAGGGGATTAGGCCTGTGCTTGACCTTTGTGCCCTGAAGAGCCACCAGACCAGAGCCTCATATGTGTCTGGGCACTGTCACCCCTGTAGATGGCTTAGCCTCTCTGAGTAGCTTTCCAGTATTTGGAAAACCCTGCTGGAACGGGTCTCCTCAAACTGTGCTGGACTCTATCCTTTGTACCCTTCTGAGGCACTGAGCACACTTTCCCTGCCCCTGCCCAGGACAAGCCCACTGTGACTTGAAGTAATTTACAAATTAGGCCATGACTCCACGCAGCAGCTGGCTTGCCTGCTTACCCTATCAAACATCTTTCTTTCACCTCTCTGGACTGCTCAAGTCCCCTTGGCCTTCCCTACCAAGCTCAATGTGATCGACTTAGGTTTAGAACCTTCTGGAAGCTTCCAGAACTCAGCCTGTCCCTGGACAACTTTTATTTTATTTTTCTTTTCTTTAAAATATAATCATAGTATGTCAGAAAAATGGCAAAATATGAGGTTCTAATCCTTATAACTACCACAGAAACGCTGATTTTAACAACCACTCATGGATGAGAGTACCTTTATTGGAGTCCAGGAGTATAGCTGAGAGGTTCCAGGTGGAGCAAAATATCCAAGAATAGATGCACTGAAGAGTGTAAGAAGAGCAGTTTCACTTTGCCTCTGCCAACCCTCCCCCAAGGTGGGACAACAGTGCGATGCCTGCAGCGCTGTTCTTATTTGGGTTTGGTTATTCGGGGTCTTTTGCAGCTCACTAATTATCCCTTTCATTAGCCCTGTGACTTCTCCCATTCCCTGGGGTGTGAGTGAGGCATGTGAGCCCCACAGAGGCTGAGTGATCTCTCGCCTGTCCACCGCTGCTGACCTACAGTTCTGGGATTGGAACCCAGACTCTGTTCCATGCTCTCTGCACCACAGCACACTGACATACACCTGCTGAATATTTTGTCTATTGCCCCTAAAACGGGGTTCTCTGGATTAACCAACTCTCAGGATTATTATGACTTCCATAAAATACAACCAAAGAGCTTAACAGGTGAGATTAACACAGAGCGGATGTTGAATGCCTGCCTTTAATTAGAATTATTTTTAAGTTCCCTTTCCATGAGCCCTTCAACATGATGTAATTGCATTCCAAGGCTTCCCACGTGCAGATAGTTATCAGCTCCTGGCCACATGTAACCACCAGGCTCTGGGTCTAGACCAGGGGTGTCCAAACTTTTTTCAACGTTTTTTACCAAGGGCCATATGCGGTAAAATACACAAACAGCTGGGCCACTCACTCGAGGTGAGGTACGTATTGCCTCACCTGGTTTATTTAACTAAATATATTTTTGGAATTTGCTGCTGGCCAATTAACAATGGATTGCGGACCGCAATTGGCCCGCGGGCTGCAGTTTGGACACCCCTGGTCTAGACCATCACAATCCAAGACTCCTCGGGGTGAGTCCTTCATAGGAGGTCATGAGGTCACAGATTCCTGCCCAGCTCCCCATCCACACAGAGCATTTTCCTTCCCTCCCCTTGTTCCCTGGCTGGCCCCTCCCAGCTTTGAGGATGAATTTGCCTAGTGACTACAATTTCCAAACTGACTCCTAAATTCCTATATCTGTTATCTCCTGGGCTGGTTCCTCTTTGGCCTTCCCAACCAGGTACGGCCTCTGTGCCATATTCTCCCTAAAACTGACCCTACTTCTTCTCAGATTTCTTGATATCCACAGTTCATAGTGACCTCAACCTCAGATAGGAAACTTTAAAAATAAAGAATAATATCATCCTTTGACCTGGTAAAGTCCACTAGCCCTTAGTAAAAACCATTAATTAAGCTGAATTTTAAAAATTATCTGTATCAAGTTACTACCCTCTTTCCAAATATCACTATGAATTAGTGATTAATGATTACATTCACTAGTTGTAACATATCTATTTTGGGATGTCTTAAAAACCAAATCTCAAGATGAATCAAGCAATGCTCCCATATACTAAAATTGCTCAACTTCTCATGGAAAATAAAAAGCAAATTTACTTTTAAAACATCCTCTTCCAGGTGATGGGGCTTAGGGGACTGATTGCAATGGTTACTTGACTACTTCTATAAAAGTTTTGTGATATCCAATAATAGTACTCTTAAAGAGTAATTAGCATCTTTAGAATAAGATTCATGAATATTACTCATCGCAGCTTATGGAATCCAACCAAAAGCACAGCCAAGGTACCAATGCCTGGTTGATATCCAGAAATAGTCAGACCAGGCGGTCTGGTTAGCGGCCTCAGCAATGCAACCAAGGAGTGAAATGGGACCTGGGGGCGCATGTGAGTAAACGCTTCCCACAACATCCTGAAGATGGCCATCTAGTTCAAGGGACCCCCAAACGCAATTTTCTTTTCATTCCCAACAGTGGCCTTAAAAAAAAATTCAGCCTTGGTTATTGCAATAAGTGTGCATCCAATTTTGATAGTGTCCTGCCTTATTTATGAATACATCCCTTCTTTCTACTTTTATGTGATCTTTACCACATAGTTGAGCTCCACTCACGTTTTGCCAATGATTTCTGTCCTTCGGAACTTAAGCTGCACTCCCACTTTCCTCACAAATGAGTAAGATAGTCCCTGTTCTCCAGGCAGCCTTTCCGTTTACCTTACCTGCTGTTAAACCCTGCCATTCCCTTCCTTAGTCTCTCAAAGTCAGTCCCACCTGTAGTAGACTTGCTACCTCATTCTCTAGATGTGTCCTCCGTTCATTTCTGCACGTGTCTCCCACCTCCCTCCCTCCTCATTCCCTCTGTGCACTTCAGATTCAGCTGATAGATCTGAGTACATTCTGGCAGCCTGTCCTCAGAAGGAGCTGCTTTAGCCCTGCTATTTCCATGCTGTGTCTGATGTTTAGCCTTAGCAATTTTGTTTGCTTGTTTTATCTCATTCCTTTCACTTTCCCCAAGTCCTCTTGACAAGCATCATCTTGATTTCTCCCATTGGTCACCAATCCCTCCAGAAATATAATGGAAAGGAGGGTGGGGTAGGAAAGATGGCTTTAGAAAACTTGCATGCAAATGGCACTGCTAACAAGCTGTATGACCTAAGGAAAATCACATAGCACCTCCGAGTCTCTATTTGCTGGTTTGTAAAAGGGAGCTTATCATCCCAACTAACCAGGGTTGGAACAAGATGATCATGAAATGATAAAAGGGAAGGAGCTCCATAAACCACAAAGAACTGTCCAGAAGCAAATTGATGTTTGTGTCCCTGCTTTCATCTGGGTAGCTGTTAGCAGCTGTATTATTTTTCCACCCACAGGACTCAATGTTCTCATCTTTTCTGTTGATAACCTACTTCAGGGAGGCATGTCCCAATGACCCCAGTTTCAGTTTCACAGGAGGTACAGCTGGGTCCTCACCCTCTGTGGCTGAAGCTCTTAGCTTGCTAGGGTCAAGCCCATGGATATTTTCTTAAAATGCACCCATGTCATGTCTTATTCCCTCTCAGTGCCAGGAGAAAAGCACTTAGTGGTTAATCCAAGCTATTCTTACCACCTTGCCATTTCACACACATCTGGAAGCAACAAAATGGTGCTTAAAGGGCAGTTTTGAGTTATGACAGGCCTGGGTTTGAGTTCTGCCAATAACCCTTACTATCTGTATGATCCTGGGCAAGTCTTTTAACTTCTGTGAGCCTCAGTGTTCTCATCTATAAAATGGAGACAATAATAACTCACAGAGGCACTCAATAGATGATAATCATTATGAAGATGATTATATTACAGGAATGCAGGGAGCTTGTATAAGGAGCATCTGGTTTTACTGCTGCTTTTACTGGGATTGCTAATACTTCCTAACAACTTGTTAACCAAGTCCCAGAGCTTCCTAGGACCACTGTGCCATTCATAGGCTAGAGGGGGGGGACCCTTCACAGTCCCCCTAGATGATATGCTTTTCTTTAGGACATCCTTCAAGATAATCCTGTTTCTCATACCATGCTCCATATCTCCAGAAAATGGAAATAATACAAATATAACTCTTGGATTACTTCCAAACTGAACTACTCACTGTTCCCCCAAGTAAGCCCCTCATATTCTTGCCCAAATCCTACTCATCTTCCAAGTTTCATGCTCTCTGCTTCCCATAATGCTCAGCGTTTCTGGCTAACAGGTCTTATCTCTTTCTCTGCCCTGATACCCCCCAGAGGGCAGAGACCCTGCTACCACCTCACCGGGGGAGTTCAGAGAGGGGCTTAAGGGAGGAGGGGTTGTGGAGGGTAATATCAATGACCGGTACAGGAAGAAGAAAGATAAATTACCGGTCAGAGAAAATTTGAATCCAAGGGTCACCCATGTTCAGATAGGATTTTCATGAAAGGAAAATGCAGTCTAGTGTAAGAAACCAAATAAGAGAAGAGCTTTGGGGAGTCTTTATCCCAGAAACATGGAAAACGTCTTCACCGGGCTTTCAGTATACAGTATTTTCTACAAGGCCATGATTAAAATCCATAAATAATGAGCAGCTACATATGAATGTAGAATAAACATTAGTGTTCAATCAGTGCAAAAATGGTCATCAATTAGGACAACTGGAGAGTCTCAGAACAGCAGAGATGTTCTAACTATGCTGGAGGGCTCTCTTCCTCTGGGCAATTTCCATGTGTTTAACATTCCTTTTCCCTGCAGTATTCTGTGTATTACAGTTGTCCTCTTATGGGGCTCCTCAGGGACAAAGCTGAGTCTGATTCCTGCCTGTCTTCTTGGTATCCAGCAGAGGGTCAGTCACAGAGTCCCCCTCCATAACGGGGTGCTGGACCATGCTTCCTGCCCACGTTTCCTCATATCGGAGTGAGCCCTCAGCACTGAGTCACAGAGCTTTGGTTCTGAGACCAGCATCTTTCCAAGGCAATACAACCACCCTGCTAGCTGAGAGGCCTCCGTGAATATTTGCTGACTGAGACCTGCCCACCTCCTGGCCCCTCTACCCTTCCTGTTTAACTTTGGCAGGAATGCCTCCTCAGTCCTGCCTGTAGGCTCCGCCTGGCCCCAGCTCTGGACTCTATCCTGGCTTGAGGCAAACAGGAGCACAGACCTCAATATAAGTGTATGCCAACATGGCGACTCAGCCAACTCAGACCTACTCTCCAGGAGACAAGATCTCTAGTCTCTTTACCATCCCATCCATGTTATAACAAATATGGATTTAGTGTGCTATGACCTTAAGAAATCACCTGTTTTCATTTCTCCTTATTCTAAACAGAGTTATAACGTTTGCATTGCAAAAATCATAGAAAAATTACAATTTTTTTCTTTTTTTCTTTCTTCAGATGATAAAAAAATGTTTCTATCTTGTTTCTTGTCTCTATCTTGTTTCTAGTCTCTAGGCTACATAATATTGTATCAGGTTGATATATGCAATTTACTTAACCAGCTCTCTAGTTTTAGATGCTTAGTTACTTCCAAATCAATGCTAAACTGTCATGGACATCTTTTTTCTGGAGGTAGAATTATTTTCAAAGATAGATTTTTCAGAAATGAAATGAATGAATCAAAGAATAAGAGCATTTCAAAGGCTCTTAGTAATAGTGCCAAATTAAAGTTAGTCAGGTATTTTTAACTAATTTACATCGCTATGAGCAATATATAAGTATTCCAGTTTCACCACATTCCCTATATTAGGTATCATGATGATTTAACATTTTTGCTAATTTAGAATATATAATGGTATCCCATTTAATTTTTTTCTTTTTTCTTTTTTCCTTTGTCCTTTACTCACTGGTGAGGTAGGAAGGTTTCCCTTATGTTTGTTACTAATCACATTACCTCTTATGTATTTTGACAGCACCAGAATTCTTCTCTGATTCAGCTTCCCAAAATTTGGGTTCCGGCATATATAACCTGTTTTCACTGGACCTGGCTTTAAAACCTATTTGCTAACCACCCTGACAGCTCTCAATCCCACATTTGTTTACCATTTTACCAAAGTCTAGAATTTGGGTAGGGACTTATAGTCATGGATTAAGAGAATGTCACTTGCAGTTAGAAGTTTCGGTTCCAGTACAAACTCTGGTGTTTTTTTGTAAAACTGTGTGGCATAAATTGATTTCCTCTCAGAGCCTCTCTTTTCTCACCTGTAGAAGAGTAACACCACTTATCACTCCACAGTGTTACACGAGCACTTTAAGTCTTGTAAAGTGGGCTCAGCCAACCTTTTCTGTAGAGGGTCAAACTGTGAATATTTTAGATTTACAGGTCATATGGTCTCTGTCACAACTACTCACCTTGGCTACTGTAGCACGAACGCAGTGGAAACAACAATAGTAAATGAATGAGCATGACTGTGGTCCAATAAAGCTTTCTTTAAAAAAAAAACAGCTTTCTTTATGGAAATTTTGAAATTTAATTTTATATTTAGATATAAGCATAATTTATATTTGTGTATGTTATATATGTAATATATGTTAGATACCATATGTAATATATATTTTATGTAATATATAATGACGAAATTACACATAGTGCATTATAACATACTTACATTTATATTATTAAATTATACTATTATTATAATCACATAATTATATATAAATATTTAAATTTATTTTATATAATTTTTATGTATCACAAAATATTGTTCTTCTTTTGATTTTTTTTCCAACCAATTAAAAATATAAAATGTGAAACCATTCTTTGCTCATGGGCTGTACAAAAACAGGCAGCCAGCCTGTTTAACCCACAGCCCTAGTTTGCCAAACTCTGTTCTAAACCTCTACTCAGCATAAGATCTCATGGGACAGTAAAAACAAATAGATACACAGAACAACTAATTTTCAGTTGTGAAAGCAAAGGTACAAAGAAGGTGAAGTGACTTGCCCAAGGCCACCCAGCCAGGAGAGGTAAAACTGGGATTCGGATCAGATTTGCCTGACTTCAAACCACCACAATGTCTGCTTGCAGCTGGCTTACTCCCCAATCAGTGTTCCCAGTCCTGGGCCAACTTTCTTCTACCAGAACCTATTCCCAGACCACCATGCCCCTCACCTGTGATCAGAATCGGGCCTCCTTTCTCAGCCTGCTTCACACGGCCCCACGCAAGGCCAGGGAGCGACATGGCCATATCACCATTAACAGAGAAAGAGCAAGCCTATCTCCCCTGGCTCTTACAAGAGGCCCTTGGTTCTCTAACCACGAAGCCATGTATTTGCAAAATCAAACCAATGTTCCAACATTCACAGAGATATTTAGTGGTACACAGGGTTCAAATCTGCCTGCCACAAACAGTCTGCAAACGCCCAACTGTTGGGCATTTCCAATTATAAATCTCCTGTGTCATAATGTGTGACCACAATCACATCTTTTTGTAAGTCTGTTTCTGAGGAGTTCTTTACGCTTGGAGGACAAGAGCAGCAACAATAACAAAATCACCAGTGTCTGAAACAGGAAACCTTACTATGACAGAAGCCTGAGTAGTCCAGTGGAAAAAGAACACAATTCGGAAAACGATGACAAAAGTTCAACAGTTGGTTCTGCCACAAATTACCTGAGGTTAGTTGCTCAGCTGAAAATGAGGATAATTGGCTTCAAAAGAGAAAATAAATGTCAATGTGCTTTGTAAACTGTTGAATACTGTACAAATACTAGCTAACAATGCTATTATCAGGCTGTACTATTTCAAACAAACACTCGAACTTGAATTGAGACTTCCTCAGCCCTGTTCAAAATGTGATGTTGGTCATCTTCTATAGAAACTCCAAGGCAATGGTTTCAGATTTTTCTTCCTCAAGCCTTACTTTCTTTCCTGCATGAATGAGAACCTGAATTCATTATGAATTCTCCTGGCACCAGCACAAATCAAAATGTGTCCGTGATTTGAAGTGACAAATGATAGGATGTTATTGCGGGGGCTCGTGGGGGTGGCAGCACAAGCAAAGAAGTGAGCCCCATCTTCCCCAGCAGTGGCATGAGCAGCCTCCGCATGGCACCAAGGCTGCCGCCTAAACTGAGCACCGCACAAAGCCTCCCTCAGTATCAGCTCTCAGCCTGGCAGGGCTCTGAAATGCTAGGGGTGTCAGCTGCACACCTCACCCTGCCTTCCTAGGATCTCAATCACCTACACAAGAACCCTTTCCTTACGTTCTGACCAGTGCCTCTTCAGAGCTTACAAAGACACTGTATGGCTTGGTCCAATCTATTTATTTTACTTACAGGGAAACTGAGGCTCATAACTTACACAACTTGCCCAGAGTTTTGTAAGCCCTGGTCTTAGCATTTGGAGACTTTGGTGTATGGTCTTGTCTGCAAGCAAGTAGCTATGTGACCTTGACCAAATTATCATTGTGGAAAGATGACTAATTCTATCACCAATGAAAACCAGCATTTCAATGGTGCTTTAGGGTCGATCAACTGTCTTCACACTCTAATCCTTACAGTAAACAGGAAAACAGGGTAGGCATTGTAGTAATCTGCATTTTGTCTCAGAGGAAAGAGGAGCTCAGAGAAACTAAGTGATCTGCAAGGCTACACAGCTCATAAGTGGTACCTTCTGGTTCTAAAAATCATACTTCCTCCACCAATACATGCCACTCAAACTCCTCAGTAATGAAACAGAATTAGAACTTGTTTGCAAGGCATATAAGATATACATGTAAAAGCATGCTTGAACTAAAATCTGCTCGACCATTGGTTCCCAATATTTTGAGACTGAGTACCTATATTAGTTATCGATTGCTGAAGAACAAACCACCCCCAAGCTTAGCAGCTTATAACAACACACATTTATGTTGTCATCGAGTTTCAGAGGAACCTGGGAGCAGCCCAGCTGGGACACTCTGGTTCAAATCTCCCTCACTGCCTGTCAGCCAGGGCAGCGGTCATCTCAAGGCTTGATGGGGGATGGCATCCTCGTCTAGGCTCTCCCATGGTTAGTGGCAGGCCTCAGTTCCTCACTGAGGAACTCAGGCTGTTGGCTGGAGGTCTTCATATCTCCCCATAGGGGTCTCTCCATAGGCTGCCTCAGTATCCCCCTGATGTGGCCGCTAGCTTCCCTCACACTGAGTGAGCCAAGACACAGAGAGAGAGTACACCCAAGAGGGAAGCCACAGTCTTTTCACTGCCCAATTTTAAGAGTGACCTACCATCACTCCTGTAGTATTTTATTCATTAGAAGCAGGTCACTAAGTCCATCCCACCCTCAAAAGAAGAAGATCATACACAGACATGAACACCACCAGACGAGGATCGTGAAGGCCATTTTGAAGGCTGGCTACCCCAGCACCCCTTTATAATTCCCAAATCTTTGCTCATCAAGATCATAGTTTTTGTATCATTTGTTTGATTGAGAAAATAGTCAATTAAACTATATAAAACTGCCTAGATTTGACGATTGGTAACTCACCCAAAATGGTAATTTCATATGGTTCAACCTTATATACAACCCCTGTAAGTTCTGAGATCTTCACAAACATTTGCTGATTAAGTTGTACTTGATTATAACATTTTTCCAGTGAACACATAAAAAATAGTTGATTGATACCAATGGTTCAGTTCAGGGAGCTGAGAAACTGCTGTGGGCACACACCGCTCTAGCTCCTGGAGGTACAGCGGTGAATGAGAAGCAGGATCTCTGCTCTCACGGACGTTACATTCTGATTGTTCGCAAACTGGGTTTTTTAGAAATTTAAATCTGTAAGACCCACCCTAGGTTTACTGAACCAGAAAATGTGAGCTCAAGGCCAAGAATGTATATTTCCCAACGCCTCTCAAGGGATTCTGACGTGGTTGAATCCATCCTCCAGCACGTGGGAACCACTGGTACATATTTCAGTTCTCAACTGCTTCACCTCCCATTTACTCCACAACCTACAGCAATGGTTTCCACTTCACTACTTCACAGAAACGGGTCTTGCTAACTTTACTTCCTGACAGCTAAGTCCGTGGATTAGCCCACATTTCTTCTTACTTTCTCTCTTTATAACATGACACTTCTTGAAATCCTGCTCCCTTGCCTTTTGACAATGTTGGCTTTTGGTTCTCCTCCTACCTTCACGCTCACTGCTCCCTCTCAGTGACCCACTGTTGATCCTCTTATTTTCCTACTTGATAAATGGTCGTGTTGCTCAGCCTTCTAACTTTCTGGGGCAGGAAATTAGCCAGACTTTTGATTTAGAGAAGTCACCAGATGAGAGTGGGTTCCTTCAAAGATCAGTGCTAAACACTATTTTTGTGTTTTAAATTCTGAGCCTGAGAGGGAAGGGGGGATGAAAGCTATTTATTGAAGGCTGAAGGGAAGGGAAGAACAGGGAAGAAGATAAGGGCGGCATTAATGTGACATTCGTTACATATGTGTGTGTCTGCATATGTATACAGTATATGTGTGTACATATATTATATATATATATAACAAATATATGGAGATTGTATATATGAAATGGAGATAATAGTACTATGGGGACAGAGCCAGGAGTGCAGTTTCCAGGCTCTTGGCCTCACATGAAAAAGTGCTGGCTCAGGTAGTAAATGGCCATCAACTGTGATTGGATGGCCATCAGCTGTGGCTAGTTGGCCGTCAGCTGTAACCAGTGAGCCATTGGCCACTGATATAACTGCCGTGGCTGCACTGGGGAGTGGGAGTCGGTCGGTTGGCAGAAAAGTGAACAGCAGGTCACATGTCGTGTGAATCCAGCCTCCAGTGAGACTATAGTGGTATGACTCCCCTACCTATGGCTCCGTGGGTGTTCCTTTTTGGCCTCACCATATCCTGCATTCTTACGTGGGGAGCGGGAGCTGAGACCCCGCAGGCCGCCCTGCATGACAAGTACCTACTCACATGATTACTATGAAAAGTAAATGAACTAATGTATCTAAAACACTGAGCACAGACCGGGTGCATAATAAGTGAGCATTAATGTCGTCCTTCCACTCTCTCCAAATGCCTACTTGCTTAAACAAATACAAAAAATTTCCATTTGCGTCAAACCCAGTTGTTAAGCCTAACCTTAGGCCAGAGGGTAGGTAACGGCATGCTTGAAACTGTATGCAAAATTTTGTAAAAATATGCATGTGTTTGTTTTTTTGAGGATAGAAGCCATAACTTTCATGAGATTCTCAAAGGGGTCCTTGTCTCTAAAAATGTCCAGAATGTCTGGATATCATCTGCTAATCAACATTTCAACAACCATTACCATTCTCACTGGTTCCTAAACACATTTCTTTGCCAGATATGCGCCAGTGACTCAGAGATGCTCTGAGGTTAGCAGAGTCTTCATTCATTCATTCATTCATTCATTCATTCATTCATTCATTCATTTATTCATGCATGCATTTATTCATTTGTGCAATAGGCGGTTATTTGTACTGACTCTTTATCTTCCCTGGTCCATAAATTCACAAAGAGATTCTAGGGTGCTAATGCTCTACCCAGCTATTCTGTAATGGCCAAGATGGCATTAGCTTTTGTGACTAGGATAAGATGGATTCTTCTCAAAAATAGCCAACAAGTTTGGGCCAACTCGTAAACATGATTTACATCAACCTTAGACAGCAGCTGAGTCTGTGGTCAGGGTGCCAAGGACTCCATGAGAAAATCAGGCGGCCTTAATCTCTGTAGCCTGTGGGAGGAAATAAAGACCACCTTGACTGATGGTTGGCTTGATATGCCTGAAGAGGATTAAGTCTGGCTGCCACAGAAACGGCCGGGGAGCTAAAGTGAAGAGAGTTCGATGAGGTATAGCCTTCAAAGTTTAAACTTCTAATCTCCAAGGACCAGAGTGACTTTGTAAGGAACTCAAGAAGAACGCAATTCACTCAACATATAATAGGATCCTGAAATCCTAAGAAGGGTTTCCTGAGGCCAGAAAATGGAAAGAAGTGTACTGATGCCCACTGTGGGGTGACTGAAGTTTCAGGCAAACCGTGCCAGTGCTACTTTGATAACTCAGTGCTGCAAAGGTATTACGGGATTGATGACATTTGCAGGTGTTGACACCTACCCAAACTCATCCTCTAAACGGAGAGCTTAATAGATAGAAGCAAATGGCTAAACATATCCATGCATTCACCCAAACTAGCAGACTGGCAAAGTCAAGCCCGGAAAGAAATGGAGTTTAATTTCTGGAGTTTAAATACCGTCACTGGATTTTTGAGGTGGTTCTCTAACCTGCTCCCAGCCCCTACCCACTGTTTTCCTTCCTTTAAGGATTTGTGTTCTGATAATAAGCTCTAGTTGCATTTGCAAAATGTAGAAAGTGAACTTCCAGATGGACTTCTCAAAGTGCAATGCAAACATGAGGGAAATAAGAAATCCAAAAGTCAAAGGCAAGTGGGAGGTTTACTTCTCCCCCTAATCTCTGGGGAGTCCAACTCATTCAACACACTCACATTCTGGTTTCATTTCCATTTTCTATAATAAGAGATGAAGATGTAATATGTCAATGTTGGTGTATCAGAGAGATGATGAATTCCAGGCCAAAACACGGCGACATCTGCTTGGAAACGAGATGGAAGAAATTAAGATGCTTACCATGATTATTTTCCTCCCAAGCAAATTTATAGTATCTTTGGTCTCAAGGGCAGAAATTCCAGGCAGATTAGCTTTTCATCTCCTAGGTAACTCTCTGAACTGCATAGCTATAGAAATTCATTGCTTTAACACTGGGTGTCCTTATTAGGGAAATATCTTAAATTCTGTGCCAACAAAGAAACTCATTGACTACCAAGCAATAGTCATGAAAATATTTATGACATGGATTACAAACAGGTGCTCCAAATGGAACAAAAGCTGGGATTATTCACCACTTGGACTAACTGGGGAAAAAAATTATTTACACCTAGCACAATACATTTTATGCTTTAAGTAAATATTTTGGCTCTATGTCCTTATATTTTAGGCATGGTAAATTTGCTTAAGTACTTAGGCATGGTAAATTTGCTTAAGTACCAGAGGGAATTGGCATATGTGAATAGAGCTACATAAAGAATGGGTGCTAGAGCTATAGAATTGCCTATACCATACTCATTCCTAAATTATTCAACAAAGATGTATCCAATCCCTACTACATGGCCTGGATTCGGCACTGGAGATGCAAAGATAAATACAACATGACCCTGCCTAGTTCAACATTTGCTTTACTTGTTCTTTAAAAACTTAGGAAACTGTGCAGGCATACGCATGTCCATTTCACAGATGGGAAGCTGAGGCTGGGCAAGGTCACACCAGGAAATTCCAAAGTCAGGACTGGCAACCTTCTTTCTTCAAGTTCAGTGCTCTGCCCACACCCTTACACTGGCATGATTGAGATGAGCCCCGAAGGGAGTTTGGATGACCCAAGAGCAACCACTCAAGTGTTTGAGGACACCAAAGCTAGCTTTAGACCCAGTATTAATGTCCCAAGCCACTCCATTTTTATTTTTCATCCAGAGGTTTAGCACCAGGTACACACAACTGTGGTCTCAATTGGGATTGAATGATACTTTTCAGGAATTACTGAAACGCTCATTGAAAAACGATCCTTTTTAATTGTGTTTTGAAATGATCCAATGGGGAAAAGGGTTGGGGCCTTTTTGAAGCAGCTTTAGCTTCTCTCAGAACTTGAGCAACAGGAGTTGTAAAATGTTCCCAAAAATATTGCTTGGCGTGAAAACCTCTTTCAATGCAAATGAGCCATTGATAAAAAGGAATTTGTTAAGAGAGACAGGAGTTGGGGGTGAAGCTCATTAGCCACTTGGTTGCCAAGGAAGCAAAGCTGCCTGAGAGGATGGGATTGGAGAGGAATGCCTGGGGGCGTGGGATAGGGAGGCGGGGCTAAGCACATGGGTTATTTGCAGTCAGTAAGGGACAAAGCACATTTTGTACCCATCTTAAGTACTATTGATTTGATATTTTTGTACTGGTATAATTAACATGTGAATATTCCAAAATAACCATGACAAAGTGGAAACAACACAATAAAGTGGAAATGATTGTAGGGTCAGCAAAAGCTAGATTTGAGGACTCCCTCACCTGTTACTTATGTGACTTTGGGTAAGTCATTGAACTTCTCTGAATTTCCATTTGCTCATCTGTAAAGTGAAGATAATTCCTCCCTCATAGGATAAATATGATCATGGGTTTGAAAGAGCTTATTACACGGTAAAACAGCGTATGAATTCAAGTTTTGCTTTTCTATTTACACAAAAATTCAAATCCAGATACAGTGTTGAACATCTACCTACGCTCAAATATTATTTATCACTAATTCAATGTAACTTTTAGCTGCCCTCACCTTGGTCACACTCACACTGCATCTTTCCTAAGAATAAACATTCAGGGTGCCTTCTGTGGGTGCTCCCCAGGGTTTCAGTCTATGATCACAGACCTGGGAAGGTTTGCTGCATCCCTGATTTGGGAAAGCAAGGCCTTCATTAGCCTTCCAAACACTCTTACACACAAAAGGCTACACAGCAGCTAATCCAGATGTCTGACAGTCATCTCGAGCTTGCCCCTTGATTTCTAATCTCTCCAGCCTGCTCCTGAACCAGTCTGTCTCATTTCAGTAAATAGCAACTCCATGCATCCAGTTGCACAGATCAAAAGAGTAGGGGTCATCTTTGACTCTTCTGTGCCACTCATTCCCCATCAATATCTAATCCCTTCCCCAGGACTCTCACTTCCATCGTGTTTCCCCGAAAATGAGACCTAGCCGGACCATAAGCTCTAATGCATCTTTTGGAACAAAAATTAATATAAGACCTGGTCTTATTTTAATATAATATAAGACCAGGTCTTTATAATATATAATATAATATAATATAATATAATATAATATAATATAATATAATATAATATAATATAATATAATATAATATAATATAATATAATACAATATAATAATACCGGGTCTTACATAATATAAGACCTGGTCTTATATAATACAAGACTGGGTCTCATATTAATTTTTGCTCCAAAAGACGCCTTAGAGCTGATTGTCTGGCTAGGTCTTATTTTCGGGGAAACACGGTATTTTCAAAACGCATCATGCATACCATCACTTCTTACCTCTTCCACCAATGCCACCCTATTCCAACCCACAATCATCCCTTTTCTGGAATACTGCCAAAGAGTCTTCACTGGTCTTCCTTTTCCTACCCTGACCCCTGTACAGTCTATTCTCCCTATAGCAACCAGAGGGACCCTTTAAAGATGTATTAGGCCAATCACAATGACCTTGAATAATTTCCTGTCTCATTCAGAATAAAAGCCAAAGTCTTTACAATGGCCTATGAAGCCCCAGCTGAGTGGACCTGTCTTCCCACTACCTCTCAACTTCATGTCCTTCCATCTCTTTATCTACTCCAGCCACTCTGGTGCTCTAATCCACCAATTACCTTCCTCCTTTGAGACATTTGTGCTTGTCAATTCAGGCTTCCCCTGCCTGAATCATTTTTACTCCAGATATTGACATCTTCATTTTTTTACTTTACCCAAGATTCGGCACAAACATCACTTTCTCAGAGAGGCCTTTGCTGATCTCCACCGCTGCTTATTTTTCTTCTTAGCACTGATTTATATATTATATTATATTATATTATATTATATTATATTATATTATATTAATTATATCATTTATATTATATTATGCCACACCATATTATGTTATAATATACTAAATTGCATTGTATTATATTATATTTTATACCACACCATATTATGTTATATATTATATTATATTATATTATATTATATTATATTATATATTCTTGTTTATTGTCTGTCTCCCCACAGGGGAATATAAGCCCCACAGGGTAGGCATTTGGTCTTTTTTATTGATTGCCCTATCCCCAGCATTTAGATTAAATTATGGTATATTGTAGATGCTTTGAGAGGCTGTGTGATGCATCCTTGAGCCCAACAGAAGACCAGAGCTACCTTTCAGTCGGGGGCACGCTTAATCCAGTTTGGTCAATGGTATAATCAAGGCTTTAGAGAGGACCACATATCAACCAAAAGGGGTTCTGCCTGGAGCTGGGGAATACCGAGGAGTGACTAAAGCGCACGAAGATCCCAGCGGACTCCAGCACAGACAGGACAGAGGTGCCTTGACCTCCAGTGCTCATGGGGCCTGGCAAAAACCTCCTCTGAAATACAAAGGGGCCCTGAACTCAGCGGTACATTCCCCAAGCCCAGTTCTCTTGGATCTGATTTCACCAAGGAGCTCCATGATTGAATCTCTCTCCTAATAGGCATAAGCACAAGAGGGAGGGCCCTGCCATCTCTTCTTTTGCTGACATATTTTTAATTTACCATTTATATTCCAAGCGAGGCCTTTTGCTATACAATATGCACACATTATATCACTTATATTATTTAAGAAATGAGGTATTATCCCTATTTTACTGGCAAGAAAACTGAAGCTCACAGGAGTTAAATAACTTGCCGAAGTTATACAGATACAATAGAAAATAGAAAAATTAAGATTTGAACTGAAGGGGCACAGAACATGCCACCATAAAACGTGCCACTTTGGCATATTGATTATTTTGAGCTGAAGGCACTTGAGAAACAGCAGATGCAGGAAGGGCTCTCTGACCTCCCCCTTTTGACCTAAAAACAGGTTATAAAGTTTTTCATGAGAAAGATGACCTCCCAGCACCAGGAAGAGAAGTTCTTATCATGATAGGGTGGGAGTGGGTGGGATTGGGGAAATGGGGGGTGGGGAGCTGACATCAAATGGATCTGTACAAAGAAACCTACTGAAATAATCCTTATCTTCCACTAGTTTCCCCCATGTATCTCCTGGTCACTTTCCCACAACTTACTGCCCCTAGAAACTTAAACGTCTTTTCCTTTGTCTTGTTACTTTTCTGCAAATTTATCACTGTTTATTAAAACAGGTATGTAAGCTCTCAGTCCTAAGTGCTTTGCAGGGTCTTCTTATGAAGGTTCCTATGTACACGTGAAAGTGTTAAATAAAATGTGTATACTTTTCTCCTAGTAACCTGTTCTGTCCGTTTAATTCCCTGGTCCAGCCTCAAAACCTAAGTGGAGACAGGAAAAGTTTTTCTTCTTCTATAGACCCACACTCTAAACAAGGCTACCTCCTTAATGCATTTCATCTGAATCAAATGTCCCTACAGTAGCCCCCAGATGTGGGTGAGTAGGACCTCTGAGTTAGTTCCTGCAATGTGAACAGATACTGTAGAATTTCTGGAGCTGATAAGCAAAAACATTGAGCCTGCACCACAATGACCACTCCAGGGACCTCTGGTGGCTGTTGCCTCTGACATCCAGGAGGCTGTGAGAGGTGCAGCCTCTTCTCAGGCCCTGGGAGGGTGTCCCAAAAGGAAACTCCAGTGTATTGGCCCAGCCTGCGCTGATATCATGGATTTGCCCACAGAAAGGTGTATTTTAGCTTGGTTAATGATTGTGAAACTCTAGATTTCAGTTCTTAGGGACTGCCTCCTTCTCTATTTCTCTTGAAATCTCTCAGCTATGTAAGTTGGTCTCCAGGAAAGTGTTTGTAAATATCCTTCAAGGGGGCTGTCCTCTTGGAGACAACATCTTGACCTCAGACGCTTACCAGGTCCTCTGAAGTTGGCAGAAAAGATGGGCCAATGTTTGTCCACACATCTAAGGAAGGAGACATTTTCAAGCAGGCACCACTAAGACTTGTTAAAGGTACTTCCCTCCTGTCTTGTGAGAGATTGTGTCCCTTCTCCCAAATCCTAGTGCACTCTGAAGTGAAGTGTCTTTACCAGATGATTAAGTGAAAATCCTTAACACGACATTCAGATCTCATACAAGTATCAGTCTTTGTCATCCCCCCAATTCTCTCACTATACTCTACACAGGTATTACCAACAACCACAGTTATTTTTCTCTCCAGAGCATGCTGAGAGAGAAAGCATTTCACTGAAGATTGTTTCTTTGACATTCACGCACCAAGGATAGTCTCTTACGGGCCTAATTTGACTTCTTTATGTGCCAAAAGGAAACTTTCTATCTGAAGGGCAGGCATACAGATTATCTGAAGAGGTCTTTAGGAGGCACTTTATAATTTCCTCGAATGTTTGGAGAATAATGTATATTGATTAACTGTCTCTTTCAAAATGCTTCAAGTTCTCCTATCCTTTCATTTTTTTTTTTTTTTTAAAAAAGAGAATTAGCAGTGAAGGGAAAAAAAAAAAGAAAACATACCGACTTGCCCATGTTTTCTAACTAAAATGAGTGAGGCCTAAAATCCTTGCGTAGAAATGTAATGGAGTCCACGCAATTAAAGAGGAAGCCAAGTGGCTCTTCCTGATACATTTGGACTTGGGGCCATGGAAATAGGAGCGGTAACAGTGATGCCTCAAGACTGTCATAATCAGCATCTGGCACTAGGATGGCCAACATGATTGCACAGCGACTTCAGGAGTCTCGGTTGACATCAGGGACACCTGGCCTTCAGCGGCCAGCACAAAGGGAAGTGGAGCTCTGACCATACACAGACCCAGTCTGTGTCATTTAACATACAAAGCAGGGGACACTCCAAGGCCAACGTTCTAATACAGAATTCTGCTTCCAACCAATGACTTGACAGAAAAACAATAACAAAATTTAAAGCTACGGCCAGTGATGTCACAAAACTAGCACATCTGAAGCTTTTTGTTTTTGTTTTTGTTTTTAACTATAGTGTCCTGTATGCAGGGCTTCTGAACCTTTTTTTTCTTGTAGCCCAAGCCTTACATGGTCACATCAGGGGGTCAACCTTTGGGCATACTAAGGACCCATTGGTGGCACATTAATAAGCCATGGCACATAGGTTGAAGCTTTGCTAGTGGGAAGAGCACTGGGCTTAGAGACAGAAGGCCTGGGCTGCTTTCCTGGTTGTTGTTACCAGCTGCATAACTTTGCACATGTCATTTTCTGAGTCTTGTTGCTACACCTATAAAATGCAAAAACTGGAAAATTCAAAAGATGAATTTTATGAAGTAGGTGTTACCATCCCCATCTTACAGGTAAGGAAACTGTGGCCATGTAGTTAATAAAGAAAAGAGCCAAGTAAGATTGCTCAGATTATATTTGTAGTATCTGCCCTAACACCATGATCTCCTGGGACAGCCTTGAACAAGAATAAAAGGAGGGGTAGGGAGTAGACTTCACAGCTGTGAGAAGACTAGGTAGGGGTGCAGCAGGGAGGGAAAAGAACGGCAGGGGAGCTGCTGCTTACTCACCCAACACATAGCCCACTCATGCGCCCATCTCTCGGATACGCACTCAGGCTTCTCAGGGGAGGGAAAGTCCAGTTCCTAAATCTCGGAGGACCAAGCAAGCTGATGTGCCTCACAAGTGCAAACAAAGGCCTGGTGTCCAGTCAAAGGACTGGAAGATTCGGGAGCCTTCCCTTTTACATTAAATGCCTCTTATATTCAATGCACTATGTGTTCATTGATTAATTAACCTACTGTGCATTAAAAGCTTCACATTAAACTTCCTCCACTCAGCCCAGTTTTGATTTAAGGAGGCAAAAAATAACAGCTCCTAAAACCATTTTCTCTTTTTTTCAAGGTGCCCTTTGAGGAAGTTCAAGTTATAACAAAGGAAGTAAAACAAGATCTTTGTTTTGGTCTTCTTCCCAGCTTTCCCATAACCCTTGGGTCCACCCTCAGTGCCAGTACCAGCTCCATCTCCTTTCTTCTGACAGGTCTCAGCTGTAGCCTCACGTCCTCAGGGAAGCCCTCCCTGGCTCCCCCCAGTGTCAGCGAACCTCTCCACCCTTCCCATCGCACTCATCTGGAATCTCCCCTCTGCAGCCTATCTCACACGTGTGCTTGTTCCATTAACCTTTGGTACTCATTGGTTAAGCGCATGTCTTCCTGAGAGACTCGGAGCTCCATGAGGACAGTGACTGTTTCTGTTTTGGTCACTGCTGAGCCCACAGAGCCTAGGGCAGTGCCTGGCACATGGTAGTACGTGCTGCATAAATATGTGTTGGCTGAATTACACCCTGTTCAGTAGTTTCTCCTTCCTCTCCAAGGCCTGACTCATCCACCACCAAGAGCTACTCACACACAGATCATGCTCAGTGTGTGGCATTGTGTTGGGTGACATGGAGCCCAAGAACTTGTCTCTACTCCCAGGATGAGCTGGCGCTGAGCCAAGAGGCAGTTGCCATTGTGGAAATAACACTGTGTTTGCAGTCAGGACACCCTGCTGCAAACCTCAGTTTTCCTCATCTTTAAAATAGGAATACAAACACCTAATGTACCTACTACCTGCACTTGTTCTGAAGTGTGAAAAATAGTTAGAGAATTTTGTATATCACACAGCATCTTACCATGAACGTCCAATTTTTATAAGTGGTATGAGAGGCAGGTGACTTTTCTTAAGTCCTATAGCAGAGCTCGTTCATGGCTCTCCTCATCCCTTCCTCCTCTCCAAGCTGCTCACAGGTCCCAGAGCTCTCATGGTCTAACCCTTCATTGTACAGATGGGGAAACTGCGACCCTAACAAAGGAAAAGACCTGCCCCAAGTCACAAAGGGAGTCAGAGGCAGAACCAGGACAAGGACCTGGGTATCTGGTGTCCTTTCCTCCTGTCCACCTGCCGCTGCCTCTCTCCGATGTCTCCTTGAATCAATCTCCACACGCCTAGATGGCCTTCTGCCCCTCTTGAAACCATTCTCCACCCTTATTGGACAGACTACTGATGCAAGAAGGGGCCAGCTCACGTGTTTGCTATTTATGAATTTAGTTGCATGCAGAGTTGTCAGAGGCCCAGAAATGTTATGTTTTTTGCATAGGCCAGCCTGATCCTTAATACTTCTCCAATTTTCCATTCATTGGTTATTTTAATGATGCATTTTATCAGCATCTTCTCTTACTCTGAAAAAATAAATACATCTTTCCCTATAGAAGAAATACGTGAAAGGAAGGAGAAAGAGCTCAGACATCAGTTTAACAGAACTGAGGTTGAGTTCCATCCTACTACGTGGTAGCTTTGTGATATTGGACAACTTATGGCCCAGTGCCTGGCGCACACCAAGCTATCAATGGATAGTAAATAAATGAATAAATAACACTCTCTCTGGGAACATAATGACTATATTGTCACATTATTCTGAGAATTAGCTACTAGCAACAATAAAGGCAGAGTCCCAAAACAGTGCTTGGCACACAGTATGCATGCAATAAATGATAGATATTATTACAAATATTATGGAAGGGTCTTCAGAGATCATCTAATCCAATCTTCTCATTTAACATATGATAACACTGGGAACCATTTAAGAGGAAGGTTCTTTACCCAGTTTTTAAATTATTATTATTATTATTTAATAGCCTTCCACTTTCTTAACTTCTGGTATCTAAACCGTTTTCATGTAAATGCCTACACTAAGACTTTAGAAAATTAACGCAGCTCTTCAAACCATCAATTATAACAGGAGCTGGGATGTGCCTCACTCAGCAATGTTAGATGCAGAATGTAGCTCTTTAGAACAATCTGTGGAACATCAAATCTGAGATGACGACCTTGAGTCTGAGCCACTTTATATATTGAAAGTAATCTCCTGGGGTTCCCTGGGGAGTAAATCACTTCTTGCTGATTTTCAAGGGTTTTCTCTAAAATGAGGCTTCAAAGCTCCCAAACTGTCACGACCTCAGTGATCTACCAGCAACCCATGGTGCTCTGTGGCTCTCAGCTATTCACTGACAGCCCCTACCCAGGATGGCCAGAGGGAGAAGCACAGCCCACCTGTGGGGGCTGCTAACAATGAAGATGCCAAGACCTGAGTCTTCATTTTCCCAGTCTCCCCGGTGACTCTCATGCCCACTGAAGTTGAGAAGCATTGTTATTCTAGGAACCATCTGGCAGTTCATTTATTCCAGTGTTTGCCATTTTACTGAGCAAGTACTCCATGTGAGCCCTGTTCTGGGCACTATAAAGTTGAAAAAGAACCTCCACACTGACTTCCACAGCAGCTGCACCCGTCTGCATTCCCACCGACAGTGTATGAGGGTTCCTGTTTCTCCACAGTCTCTCCAGCACTTGTTATTGTTTGTCTTGTTGATGACAGCCATTCTGACTGGGATGGGTGGTGAACACACAATGTGGTATATAGATGATATATTACAGAATTGTACACCTGAAACCTATGTAACTTTACTGTCACCCCAATAAACTTTAATTTTAAAGAAAAAGGTTGAAGAAGACATTGTTCTTATCAAGGCGCTAAGAATCTGCTAGAGGATAGACAAGTAGCAGATGATGCAGTACAGAGTGACATTCATTCATTTCATTTAATCATTCAACAAATAATTATCAAGAGCCACTATATTCTAGGCATAGATTCACACATGGAAAGGCTATACAGTGTAGTGGTTAAAACATGAACATGACACCAGTGCTGCCTAGGTTTGCATCCTAGCTCCTTTATTCACTAACTGAATGATCTTGGGCCAGAGGCTTAACCTCTGTATGCCTCAGTTTCCTCATCTATAAATTTGAAGTGTTAATGGCACTTCCCTCACAGGGTGATTGATTCTTCTACCCACTTCCAACACATATATGTTGGACAATTTATAAATAAACATTTAAAAAATATATATCTGAAAGAAATCACAGGCAGAGGTTTAAGTAGAAACTAGTACATTAGAAGTCTCAAAAATTGCCAATTCTTTTAATGATGGTGGTGGTGATGATGATGGTGATGGGGATTATTATTAGGATCATGAGGAAGATGATGGCTGGATGAAGATAAGTCTCAAGAGGAATTACAGGGCACCTTCTTTCCAGATCAACTCTGTGGGAAGTCATTTCTTCCCCTACTTTTTCTGTGGTACCCACCTATTTACCAAATAGCTTGCGACCTCCATGACGACGGAGCTACCTAACTTATCTCTAGGTCCATCACATGATCACTGTACTTCATAGACTGAGCTAGGCTTAGAACTTTCCTTGAGGTACTTTCTTCTGGTTCCGGAGCATCCATACACAAAGTCATAGACTCACAGACTCTAACTTTTAGGAGAGACATAACATGTCAACCAGTTCAAACTCTTACCCAGTGTTCCCACTTCACTGCTCACCATAGCCACCAAGGTCACCCAGCCTACTCATCATTTTTAAGGAAAGGATTTAAACTTTCATGAGTCTATTAGAAGAGATTAACGTGGATGCTCCTTACAGCCTGCTATCACCTGTTCTAGCTCTAGAACGGGATACCAATCTGTAAGGGATGGTAAAACATTACTGGAATAAATAGGAACATGGTGCCAGCTAACTTGGGTTCCCACACAACTCCTTTACATAACTGGCAAAATATAAATGGGACCTACCCAAAGCAACACAGACAGTACATTGGAATAGAAATTTTTAAAATAGTCTTAGCTGGCACTAACCAATCCAAGGTAAGCATTTTAGTTCTTTTCATATGCAAAGTGTACAGTACAACCACTGGATGCACCACCAATTCTGAGACGTGAGCTAGTATTCTAAAACCAAATAGTACATAGTGTAGTGTCATCCATAGGGAACAAGTGATTCATTTGATTATTTAAATTTTAAATCCTTTAATAGACCTCCCCAAAAGCTATCTGATTCTAAAAAAAAAAAAGTCACAATTCTAAATAAAGTTGTTTTATGATACACTGAGTAGACATAATAAATCCTTTATTTATTTAACACAAAGCAAGAGGCACACTATTTGTATTATAAGGAAATCAGTTTCTCTTCAAACTTACTAAAATATTGAAAAAATATTTAGAGATTCTCCTTTGCAAAGGAGCTCACATGTGTCAGTCTAGCCCTGGTTCTGTCATTGCAAATACCTCCCATAACCTATCTGCCTCTGGTCCTCCAAACACCACTACTCATGTTTGGACTGCCTCTGAAAGCCAAATTGGTTCTAGACAATCAAGAATTTCTGGAGGAAAGGTGACTACTGGGAGACTTCAGTTTCCCTTCCCACTGTCAGAGGCAGCATGGTACACTGATAAGGCCCCAGGGTTAAACTACTTGGGTTTGTTTCCTGGTTCTAGAATGATCATGTGACCACCCAATAACCATCTGACCCTGAGCAAGTTACTCAGCTTACTGAGTCTGTTACCTCATTTATACACCAGGGATGACAGTAATAATACCTTCCTTATAGTGCAGTTGGGAACTAAAATGAGTGAACACATGGAAAGCGTAAAGAAAAGTGATTGGCACATAGTAAGGGCTCCATACACACTAGCTATTATTATTGTTGTCACTGTGCCCTCTCTAATTCTAGATGACACTTTCCTTCCTCTTCACTCTGGCTCAGGTTCCTGTCACCTGAATGCAAATTTCTGCCAAGATTTTGGGCTCGGAATGCAATAGTTAACATTAGGCAAGATTTTACGAAGGCAATGAACATTAAAATTGGACCATAAAAATTTCTTCCTCCCTATTTGAGTGCTTATTAGAAATTAGGAAAGAAATATATTAAGGAATAATGATACCCAATCGGATTATGCAATTCTTTCTTTTCTTTTTCTTTATTTATTATTATTAGTTTCAGGTGTACAAAACAATGTAATAGTTTATACCCCTCACAAAGTAATAACCCCCTGCCCCCAATCTACTACCCCTCTGACATTGTACATATGTGTTACATTTCCACTGACTCTATTCCTTATGCTGTACTCCACATCCTGTGACGATATATATACATATAATTAAATTATAGTTGACATTCATTATTACAGCTTCAGCTTCAGGTATACACTTCAGTGGTCAGGCACCTATATACCATCCGTGATACGTGATTCTTTCTAGGCCAATCGGGCCTCTCAACTTCCTTCTATATATTCTCAAACTGGTGTATTTAGTTTAGCGCGCTCTCTCTCCCTCTCTCTCTCTTTCTATGTAACATCTTCCCACTCTTGTTGTTACACCTCTTATCCTTCAGAGCTTTTCCTCTAATTTTATCTTTTCTGAGCCCAAAGGCAGGCCATGTGCCAGCTGCAGTAGTAGCAGGACTTAGCAGAGCAGGATAACACATCCAAATCTTCCTTGAACTCCCTATTCCTGAGAATACGATTAACTTTGAAGAAACCACACATAAAGAGAGTGCTTCTAACCATTTCTATCGCTGCTTGATACAAACAGATTTTTGCTCAAATAAACTCTTAAACATTAAAAGAAAAGAAAATGAAACCACACACAAGACTAGTTAGGCAAAAATAAAATGAAATGGCTATTGGACCCAAATTACTTTTTATTTGTGCCATTTCTATCAGTGTCACACATAAATTTTAATTATGCTAAAAGAGGAATTATGGGCTGTCAAGAGCACAGACTCTGAAACTAACAGGAGTGCTGCAGGTTTTGAATGTAGTTCAGTGCACAAAGGCAACCAGCTGAGGGGTGAGTGGGGCCCGGAATCTAGCCTCTCTCTCAAAAAGACATACCTTCGGTGCGGGGTGAATTTATTCAGAAGAGGGATAAAGACACCTCATTTCATACAAAGATACCATATGTGCTAGTATTGGTTACACACAGGCGAGTTGATTAAATAAGCAAATATATTGAGGATAATGGGGTCCAGATGTCTCATTGTCTGAGAAAGGACTTCCAAATACAAAAAGGAGTGTTGGACATATCCATGTGAATTCATGGTTTTTAAAATAGGTAAATATAATTTATGTGGGTGTATGGAGGTGTGGACATGGCTATATTTCCTAAAGGGCCTAGAATCCATGATATGGAAATAGCAATGGTCATACAAGTGCTCAGATCTTGGTTTCTAAAATATTGCTCTCCTCTAAAAAAAATCAGAGCCCATTTGAAAGACGGAGAATTTCAGGGCTGGGACAATGAAAGAACCAGGAATGTCTGGTGGTTTTAAAAAGTAAGAAAGTGCTAAAAAATCTTGGGAACATGTCAAAAGTATACAGGGCCAGATTGAAAGGGTTCCTTCCTTCTACCTGTCTCTGGTCTCCCAAACACCCATACTCATACTTGGCCAAATCAGGGAAAATCTGAGCACCAGAATAGACAGTGAGAATCATAGGTTATAATCCATTGAATAAAATTACAGTCTATGAATCAATATCAACAAAAATGAATGAGTAAAAAATAAATGGGAGAGAAGGGAAAGTTATACCTTAAAACAAAATACCATCTAATAAGTGTAGAATGAATGACAAAATTAGGGAATTGTCATTTGGTAACTGTCACAGTAATAATTGACTCAAGAAAAATCATCAATGGATGCTAAAAATAAATGGGTGAAAGTTTGATGGGGAACAGGATATTTACATAGTCCCAAAGTGTCATTCCATAAAATACTAATCAATTAGTAAATACAAAATACTTATTCACTGAAAAGTAGAAAATAGTTATTCATTAATCTTAGAGTGGATAACTTAGCAGACACCGTCTTAACCTAGTGACAAAACTTAACATCACCAGAAATGGGACAAATCATCATCACATGCCACCTGATATGATGCACTGAGGAGCACATGTCATCACTTCTGTGGTTTTTCTCAACAATATGTATAACCTGAATCCAATCATTAGGAAACATTAGACAAATCCAAATTGAGAGACATTCTACAAAGTAATGGGACTATACTCGTCAAAAACGTCACTGTCATGAAAGGTAAGGAAAGACTAAAGAACTGTTCCAGACTAAAGTGGCACAACCACTAAATGCAACTCATGCCCCTGCATTAGATGGATGTCTGTAAAACACAGATCTGATTTCTGTGGCTATGTCTTATCTCTGCTTCAAAAAAAAAAAAAAATCATTAAATTCCTTAGTGTTGTCCCAATCCAGGCTACCCTCCTCCAGCCAGGGGCACAAACACCCTTTGAAAGAGATCAAGCTCTAGACGTCAGCCCCAACCTCCAGGCTATCTTTCCCAACCCTGCCACTCCCTTTGGTTGTCCCAAAGGCAGGTCTGGTCCTGCCTCACCGCCTGACCCTTTGACTGGTGAGCCTCCCCATGCTGGAGTTCTGGGCCTGGTCTTGCCCTCACATCCTGGAAGCACTCTGTGGACCCTCTCCCTCTTCATTCCACATCTGAGGGTGGGCCCTCACCCAGCCCTTGCTGCCAGAACCCCATACCAGGCCCAGGCTCCAGGTACCACTTGCCAAGGAGGAAATTGTGGATAAGAATTGCATATTAGACTGATAATACTCTGGCCACCGTTCAGCTTCTTGCCTCAGCCTCAGAAAACCTATATTTCAGCCACCATTCCCTCAGTGTACTATGTTCTTTGACATACGTTCTTCCTGCTGCCTTAAATGACTCATCTTCTCTTCCTCGTCCACAACCACCTTTCACCGGCCTCATTTGCCTGTCGAACTCCTAGTCATCCATCAAGGCGCAGCTCAAACTTCATCTTTTCTCTCTTGAAGTCCTAGTCAGAACTAAATATGGCTTTGGTGGCTATGCTTCTACTCCAACACCAATTTCATCTTACCCTGACAGATGTATATGTCTGTCTCTGCCTTTGGGTCAGGAGCTCCAGGAAGATGGGGACCTTTTCCTTTTCAGTGATGTTATGTGCCTAAGGACTAACTCTGTGCATTGAAAGCAGGAATTGTGCCATCACTGAATGAACGAAGCTGGTAGGTGTTAACAAAGTGTCTTTCAATAAATGAATAAATGTCTTAGAGGTAGCTTCTACTTATTACACACTTGAGCACAATACCCCCATTCCTGCCATCATCTGCATGAGGATGTACATTGGATTCCTGGATTCATTCCTTCACTAATATTGCAACACAATGGACTATATGCTAGGGATATGGAGGTCAATAAAACATAGGCCCTACCTTCCAGGGGCTCAGATTCCCCTACAGTCAACTGCAAAACAATGTCAAAGCGTATGAATAGACACATGCTTAGGGTTAATATGTTGTAAAGAAACATGTTATTCTTTTAAAACAACATGAAGTTCACCTGCTTGTGATAAATGTTATTTAGTGGCTGGTAAGGCTGTGGAAATTTGGAAGTGATTTTATCACCAGCCATTTCGTTCTCTGGGTGACTTTGGTTGACAAGAGCATCAAGCAAGCTTTTTGAATAATCCTTATTTAAAGCTGAAAACGTGAATGAGTTTCCACCTGAAAGAAATGATGAATCCTTTTCCAAAAACAGAGATAATTGTTAGCAATTTCAGAAGGTGAACTAGTAAAGGATTCATTCTTACATCGTTCTCATCTGTCTGATGAAGATGGAAGGTTTACATAGGCTTGACTAGTCCCCATGGCAACAGCCTTTCTCCTAGGTTACCATAGGAATTGTGAAGGCCTTTATAAACCTCCATTAGCAGAGCCTAGGCCGGCAGCAGTCAGGAACATCTGCCGAGGAAGACACTGCAAAGTGTCAGCAAGGGCGTCTGGGAATTAATTTTACCCTAGAGTAGCTGCACAGTTTGGTTTGGCCCCCGCCTCTACATCTATGAACACTAGACGCCTTGAATTCTTTCACAAAATGGAGTTTTATAAAATCTAACCACAAACAGATCTGACCAGATTTCAAAAGGTTTTTGAGACACTAGGAAGGAATCTATTCTGACAAAGTCTTACATAGAAGAGAGGTAAATTAATGCCGCCCAGGACAGGGTATTAAAGCCATATAAATAATGAATATAGTGATGGATGGTGATGATGATGGTTACACAACAATGTGAATGTTTTTCGTGTTTTTTTTAAAGAGGGTACAGCTCACAGTGGCCCATGAGGGGATAGAACTGGCAACCTTGTTGTTATCAACACCGCGCTCTAACCAACTGAGTTAACTGGCCACCCCCATGAACGTTCTTAATACGACTGAACCGGAAGCTTGAAAATTGTTAAGATAGTCGATTTTATGGTATGTGTATTCTACCACAATAAAGAATTAAAAAACTAATAGAGTTGTAATTATGATACTGCCATTACTGAGCATCTACTATATCCCAGGCATGAATGCTAGGAGCTTCAGATGTTTTGTGTCACCTCACGCCACGAGTCCATGAGTACTTATTCCTATGTTGAAGATTATTATTAACCCTACATTGAAGATGAGGAAACTGAGGTTTAGATAAATAAAGTAAATTGCTCCAAGGCACACAGTAAGTAGAGCTAGCAGTGAAGCCCTGGTCTCTCTGATTCTGGAATCTTGGCCCTTAACCACACTCCTTTATCATCAGGGTCACATATTCTACAGCAGCTCATGGATATGGTAAAGACACATTCTATTGAACTGATATGTGAAAGCTCTTGATGAATTCTGTGTAAATGTTTGTTTCCTTTTTTAAGACATAAAGTGTAATCTCCTAGGATGCGAATGCAGGAGGACTTTCATTTTTATTCTAACCTTTGAATGTGTTTTACAACAATCATGTATCTTCAGAAAATATAAAGCTATTTCTATTTTTAAAAGTTGCATGGTGTAAAGATTAATAACTCCTGGAACTTTCAAATAGTAACCTGTATTAAAAAACAAAACAAAACAAAACAACTAAAATCTACAGGAGAGTTACATATGTGGAAAAATTGTTTAGTAAATCAACTGTAGAATTGCAAAAATGTTTAGGCATCGGAAAGCCATTTCTCATCAGGGCAAAGAAAATGACCGTGTTTCGTGTTAGAACACGTGGAAAGCATGTGGTAATCACTAATCTTCTCTTTGGGCTTTGGTCAGCCCGTATGGAAGAAATGTGACAAAAGAGAACTCTTGGTAGAAGGAATTCTAAAACCCTAGAGAATTTCTTCAGTAGCAAGAAGGAAGGCAACAATAGGAATTGGTTCTTTAAAAATAAGCCTTTGGGGCATGCCAGCAGAGAATAGACACGTCCTCCTTCAAAATTTCTTCTGCGTGCCGGTCCCAGCTGTGAAAGCCACTGAGATTCTTCCACCAAGAGCCACAAGCCTGGGTCCCAGTCCCCAAAGCCCTCAACGCTCAAGTAGGTAAATGGCAGAAGGAGTCACACTTTTTCTCTTCAAAGACCTAAGTGGAAAAGAAGAGACTAACTAGCAAGCCATGAAAATATACCAAATCTCATCTATTTTTCTTTATTTTGTGTTTGAAGTACAGCTTCTTAAATATCTGGTACTGTTTCTCTTTAGCTGTTTTGGTAATTTTTTGTTTTAAAAAGTAAAACAGAGAGGAAACGGGGAGTTGTTCAGTGGGTACGGAGTTTCGGTTTGGAACAATGAAAAAGATCTGGAGCTCAGCTGCACAACCAAGACTAGAGCAAGTCCAAGATCAAGGCGCTAGCAGCTTCTGTTCCTTGTGAGGACCCTCTTCCTGGTTTGCAGGTGGCCACCTTCTCACTGTGTCCTCACAACACAGAGTAAGCTCTGGCCTCTTCTTCTTATAAAGATACTAATTCTATCATGGGGGCCCCACCCTCATGAACTCATCTAAATCTAATTACCTCGTATAGTAAGTAAACCCAACTCACCAAACTGACAACTTCCAGAACTCTCTTGCTTTGCTCTCATGTTGACTTCACTTTTAGTCCTACTTCTGCTCTCACTCACCCCCTGATCTCTTGCTCTGCCTTTGTCCATCACAATTATGATGAACATGACTTCTTTGACCTTGACCCTTAACTGTTCTCCTGGGTCCTCCTGTTGAACTTGCCCTCAGGTTAGATCTATTTCTGACCCACTCGGAGCCGCCATCTGGGCCCAGATCTCTGAATCTCACCCCACCTTGCGGATACACCGTTGGCCACCTCAAAAGTGGGATACGTTGGACACGAAACCAAAGGTATTATCAATAAGCACTGGAAAAAAAGTTATAAAACAGCAAGCTAAATTTTATCAGCAATAAATTTAACACTCTGCTTTTTGATTCACTAAATCAGTTGTTTCAATCTGGGATTCCAGATGTGACTTGACAGTAATTCATATAATACAGACTTCTGTAAAAGTCTAATACCGGCAAATCCAGTATTAATCAACAGTGTGGTGAGGTCACTAAGAGGACTAATATGTTTAGCTACATCGGAAAGTCAGTGAACTTTTTTTGTGAAGGGACAGATACTAAATGTGTTAGACTTTGCAGGACATACAGTCTGTTGCAATTATTCAGCTCTCTCATTGTCTAGCAAAGCAGCCAGAACGAATGTATAAAAGACTGGGTATGGCTATCTGCCAAGAAAGCTTTAGTTGTACTAGCTGGTTCAGTTTGCTGACCCTTAGGACTACAGAATATAAAGCCAAGATCAAGGAGTTGATATGTTCACTGCATCCTGCAGACATCAAATGATAAACCAATTCTCGAGTTCATTTCTGGGCTCTAAAAGTCTAATTGGTCAGCAACTCAAGAGGAGAGACATCCCAAATGGTCAGTATTGGCTTATTAATCCATCAACCTTAAGCACAGTGTTTTGGTTAGCTAAGAGTCTACCTAGAAGTACTGACATTCCATTTGAACTTTTCTATCTGGTCCCCAAGGAGAACACAACAACCTTATCAAGGTCTTTCTGGAAACAGACCACTCAAGTCTACCACAGCACTCAACCATTCAAAGAATGTAGAGAGGTTAGTGTGTGGTATATTGGTCCTTGGTGAACCCCATAGCTCCTGGGAACCATCAAGTCCTTTAAAGTGCTTACCAGGAGATCTTTTAGTACACTTACTAGCTTCTTACCTGCAAGATGACAATTTTATGGATAGCAGTCACAAACTGATGGCTTCTTGGCCCTATCTATCTTCAGACTTGTTTAATTCAGCCTACATAAGGTGTTGTTTTTTTTTAAATTTAAATAGTGTCCTCATTTGAAAATAATAAAACATAATATAAAGGTGTTGAAGTTCTAGCAATTCTGGTCATGGTTACAGCCAGCTGGAGCTCAGTAACAGCTGCCCCTTTAACAGGAAGCCTGCCCTTTGCAGCCCACTGGGGTCTGCATCCATCCTACTTGATTGTTTTTAGTTGTGTTCCGGTCTCCATCCAAGTTTACAATCTCTCTACATTACCCACTTTTTCCTCTTTTGAAAAATCATGACCATGCTTAGCTGATTCCAGCCTTCTGACACATTACCCATTTTTCACAGCTCCCTCCGAGATAACCAAAAGTGGCCCAGTAATGTCATTTGCCAGGTCTCGCCGTTCTAATACAATGTCCCTGGGTAGGAGATGTGAAGCTTTGTGCTCACTCAGAGTCTGCTCAGCAGTTTAGCCTTCGCTAAGCTTCTTGATGCTCCCATTTGTTCTACCCTTTCTATTCATAAAGTCATTCTCCTTGGCAGAGAAAATGAAGGCCAAGGGTTTCTGAGTGGCTTTGAAACCATTTACCCAAGGCATTTGCTTTTGCCATTTTTTACTCTTCAGCTTGCTCCAAACAGAATTTTGTGTCTTTTCTGATGTTCTGAACGTTGTCCACAAGTCACAGTTTATCCTGAGCTTTTGCCTGACGTCACTTGCACAAATCTTCATCATTCTTTATATTCATTCCTTGGTTTCTGGTCATGTCCTTTGAAGATCTCGGCTCACATACAGTGGAGGAGTCTTTCTATTCAGAGACCACTGTTTCTCCTTCATCAGGATTGTATGCAGCTTCACAGACAAAGTGTCCCCACAGGCACTTTTCCAATCCTTGTGAGACATCTACCACTTTAGAATTTCAAGCTAGCTGAATCTCTTCTATGGATCTTTTTTTCCAATGGCTAACACAATTTCTTTCAGGTTTCTCTCTTTTTCATTCAAAATTAAGTACAGGAAAGGGTCTCGTCACTTCATCTACCTGCTGGGAGGAAAAAATTGTGGGGCAAGGAAGGATTTACTAGAAGCTGGGTGGAATCTGAGATTTGCTTAGCTCTGACTCTGTGGTTTCGAACTTTGTCCTTTGAATTATATGGGAGTTGAAGAGCCTCCTGGGAAAAGAACTCAAACAGATATTCATGGCAAGTCAGAGTAAGTGAGGTAGGGGCACTCAATAGAAAGTAAATTGCAAGAGCACTTGCAGGACCACTTGGAGATAATTTACTTCAAAGAAGAGAAGCCTTGCATGACTAGGCAGACTCAGTGATAAAGTCTGAAGGTCTGTGGGGAAAGAGGCTCCAAGTACCAAGATGGAGAACTTTTATTTGAACTCACTCTGACCCCTCCAACCAGACAGATATGTGTATCCTGGAAAGATGGGAGCAGCGAGTCAACTAAAAGAGCTTTCCAACAAAACTGATTGTGCGCTCCTCTAAGAGACCGAGATGTGAAGGAGGGAAAGGACCAGCTAGCCAGAACAGCAGTAGGCATCAAGTGATGCCATAAAAGCCTGGGGACAATCAAGGTACACCTACATACCCTGCTTCCGTACCAGACCTGTGATCTGGGTCAGGGATACATTTCTTCCATTTGGCTGGGTTATCTTCAGAAGACCCCCATGTCAATAATCGTTTCTTTTCTTTTACACATTTGCCTTTCTCAAGATTTGACTTACAGCTCAATGCATCTTTATTCAAGTATTGGTTTTGTATATGTAGCACTACCATACCTCTTCTTCTGAAAACATGTTCCTTTCTAACAAGGTGAACACCTCCATTGTCATGTTTCAATATGAGGATCCTCCCTTCAAGTTTCTGAGACCCCTAAAGCTACCTATCCCTTCTTGTATTTAAATATCAAATTTATTCTATTTCATGGAACTAATAAGTCTTTCTAACCCTTGCCTAGTTTTCACCTTTCAGTCATTGAGCTTCTTCCCTCAGTCTATGCTTCTGGATAAGCAGTAACCAGTTCTACAATTTTATCTGAATCATCACTGAAAACATCAAGAGCTTGCCAGTCCTCATGTGGTAATAGTTCTAATAATGATGATGACAGGTACCACTTACTGGGTACTTATTGTGTTTCCCCGAAAATAAGACCTGGCTGGACAGTCAGCTCTAATGTATCTTTTGGAGCAAAAATTAATATAAGACCCAGTCTTATTTTAATATAAGACCTGGTCTAATCTAATCTAATCTAATCTAATCTAATCTAATCTAATCTAATCTAATCTAATCTAATATACCTGGTATAATATAATATAATATAATATTGGGTCTTCTATTAATTTTTGCTCCAAAAGATGCATTAGAGCTGATGGTCCAGCTAGGTCTTATTTTCGAGGAAACATGGTACTATGGGCTATTTATGTATGCAGTATTATCTCTTAACTTTGCATGGGATATTTTCATCCCTACTTTATAGATGAAAAAACTGAGATTGAAGAGCCTGAATAACTTGCTCAAAGTTCCCAAGGTATTAAGTGGATGGGATGGTTTAACAGGGCTCAGACGACATCCTCAAAAGAGATGACTGAAGAACGTTTAGTGAAGGGAGCATTTTAACTATGAGCAGCATTATAGAAAACTTGTAAGGAGCGATAAAGCAACCCATGGATAGAAATAGCAGGTAGCTTTTTACTATGAAGGGGCAAGAAGGGCCAGTGGTTACTAGAGTAAGAGAGTTACACCTGTCAGGAGCAGCCATGGCCAAACTGTAGCCCAGCAGAGAGCGAGAGCTGGGAAAATAAACATCCCGACCTCACTTGCCACCCTCTGACTACCTGCCAGTACCTCACATTGGCTAATCCCAGCAAGAAGCAAGAGAGTAAACCTTAGATCGGCCTTCTAGAACACAGAGCAGGTGCAGAAAGGTGGGATACGGGTCTGGGGGAAATGGAGAACGGCCTTCAGAGCTGGAATTTGAACCCTGGTTTGCCTAACTCCAACACTCTTGCTCTTTTCAAGATGCCGGGGCAACTTTATCGCAAACTAAGAGCTCATAATTTCAGTTTCTAATATCTTGGTCTCCAAATCTAAATTCCACAGTCAGATATGTGTGGAATACTTAGGCAGTGAATACTCCCCAGATCACCCTATTTCTTCCGAGCTATCCCTTCAACTAATGAACCGAGGAAGCAGAAAAGAAAGCTGTACTAGTACTCGTAAGTTCTGCAGTGCCCTGTTTAGCGCAGAAGAATCCCTGGAGATATTGATGATAACAGTTGCCTGCACAAAAGATTCATTAAGAAAGGCATATCTTCACAGACTCTGCCACAGCCCAGACACATGCTTCAAGAAGTCAGTCCTCTCCTAAGGGTGAATGGCCCAACCCACAGCCCTTTCAAATCCTTTACTCCTTGATTTCCTCTTGGCCTTCATTCTCCTACCTCATCTACCTCTTTCTGAAGGAGGAACACCAAGAGGCATTCATCAAGGTCTTTTACATTCTCTTCAATCAGAGAAATCTGGTAAGACTCCCAGTGACTTCTGGTTACCAATTCACTATAACCAACATGCCCTCATCCATGCAGGGTATTGTCCATGACTTTCCCAAAGAGGAGGAAATTGTGATTGTATTGGTCAGTTCCCAAGACAAGAATTGGGCCACTTTTTAAAAAAAGCAGTATGATTGCTTTAAAAAATCCTGTGAAATAATACATAATTATGTATGCTGAAAATCCTAAAAAATATGCAGGGGAAAAAAAAACCTTCTAGAACTAATAAATGAATTTAGTAAGGTCATGGGTTGCAAGGTAAATACATAAAATCAATTATATTTTAATGGACTATCAATGAAAACTTAAAAAACAAAATCAAAGAAACAATATCAATCATAATAACAAAAATGAAATACTTAGGGATGCATTTAACACATACATGTGTAATAACTATGTATAGTGTCAGGTGGGTACTAGACTAATTAGAGGGATCACTTTGTAAATTACATAAACGTCTCACCACTATGCTGTACACCTAACACCAATAAAAAATAATATTGAATGTCAGCTGCAATTGAAAAATTTAAAGAAACATATATGTAAGACCTGTACACTGAAAACTGTAAAATGTTGCTGTGGTAAATTAATAATACCTGAATAAATTGAGAGATATGCATATGTTTATGAATTGTAAGTCTCAATATTATTAAGATATCAATTCTTGGGTGGCTGGTTAGCTCAGTTGGTTAGAGCGTGATGCTAGTAACACCAAGGTTGCCGGTTCAATCCCTGCATGGGCCACTGTGAAATGTGGCCTCCTGAAAAAAAAAAAAAGCTATCAATTCTCTTCAAATAGATTTACAGATTCAGTGTTATCCCTATCAAAACCTCGGCAGCCTTTTTGGTAGAAATAGACACGATGATTCTATAATGTATGTGGAATTGCAAATAATCTAGAATGTCCAAAACCATTTTGAAAAAGAAGCACAAAGTGGAAGGACTCATCCCACCTGACTTCAAGACTGACTATAACACTATAGCAATCAAGACACTGTGATATTGGTGTATTGATTGACAAACGGACCAATGAAACAGATTAGAGTTCACACATACATATTTGCAGTACAAGTACCAAGGTAATTCAACGAGGAAAAGGCAGTCTTCAACCAATGCTGCAGGAATGACTGGATATCTATACAGAGAAAGATGAGCTTCAACACTTAACCTCACATCACACACAAAAATTAACCTGAAATAGATCATAGAGCAAACATAAAACTACAACTGTAAAACTCCTAGAGGAAAACATGAGAGAAAATCTTTGAGACCTTGAAATAGGCACACAAAAGGCATGAGACATAAAAAAAAAAAAAGAAAAAAATTTTAAAATAAATATAAAGACATTTTAAAAAACGGATAAATTTAACAGCAATAGTCCTGAGGCTACGGCCCAGGCAGTTTAGGCCAGCTTGGCATGCAGATGAGTCTCTTTCTCTCTGCTTATTTTTCCTCTTGTGTTAACAAGCATGTGGAATTGACCCTTGGCTAAAGTTTCTGAGTTCTCCATAGCTTGAGGAAAAACGCTCCAGCCTGCCAAAGTTCTCTGCATCCAGTGGCATCTCAATCCCAGCTAACAATAAAACATAAATTTGCCTTTGTTCTTCGTAAATGTATACCTTTGTAAATACATAAGGAAAAGAAGAGGCTGAGCCAAGAAAGAATTTATGTTTTTCTGACTCCTAGGCCAAAATAATAGCTAACACCATCAACCCTCAGTGACAACCACAGGCTTCACGCACTGTTGCCACGCTTTGTCCCATCCCATGGCTTAAGAATCAGTGTCCCCTTGTGTGTTAAATTAGAATCCTCCAACTTCATTAATTGGAAGCCACATTTGCTGGCCCTGACCTAGAGAAGAAAAATGTTTCCCAAGAGGATATTTCAATCATAATCCACACTGCCACATGGAGTACAGTTTTCCTGCTGTGGATATTGTCCCTATGACTGAAACTAAAGTCCCCGTAAGGGACCCATCCCTGGCTTCACTGAGAACATGGGCATTGATAAAGATGTGTCTCTACTAAGAGGACTCAGAAATGTTTTAACTGCTTGAAACTCCCATAAGTTCCCCTCAGGGTTAGGACAATGAGATAGGCTGTAGAAACCTAAAGGTAAAAGCAGTTGAGCCTGAAGACATTCTTTTTTAAGAAAAAGCACACATCAGTGGTCTCATAGCTATGAATCCACTGACTCTTTCCCCTGGCTTTATCCCTTGTTAGCCCTGAACATATGAACTTGAGTCTTCATTCTTCTGCATGAACTCAGCAACTTCTGAATTTCTGGTCATGCTGAAACCATACCTCAGCATCTTAGGATTCTCTTGATGTCTCTGATTCCTTTGGATGTGGTCCCAGCTGACCCACTTTACCCAAGCATTGGTCACTGTTCTGTTCTTTAATAAGAGCACAGAGCGGAAAGGCTTTTGAGGTTTTGTTGCAGGTATATCTCGGACTCCAGGTCAGTTCTTTTCTGGCCCATGGAGACACAAGATGGTCCTTGGCTTCCAGGAAATTCCCCTCTGGTTCAGGAGAAACTGGAGCAAATCCCACAATTTTTTGAGCTCAGACCTGCCCTATTTACATGTGCAATAACTTTACATACTTGTATACCCTACACACGAGGAACATAACATAAAATGTGTCTTCCATTAGAGGCTGCATTCATGAGATCCTCAGTCTAAAAATAATCAAAGCACAACAAATTAACTGTTTAGCAGAAACCTTACTTGAATTCTAGATTTAAACCTAAAACATGATTACTTACGCAGTGCGCTATCTTGATCTCCTTTGTATATCATTAAAGACGGTATTTCAACTACTTTTGTATGTTTGCTCTGTTTTCAGTTAACAAAATGGCCCCTCCAACAGACCTCTCAGCCACTCTTCCAGCCAAAAAGGACACTCTACACTTAATAGTCCTCAGAGACAGCACTGAAATGGGCCCTTGGCCTGTCCCCACCACCTTCGTGGACTCTACCATCTGCTATTCGGCAGAGAAAGGGCTAATAAGTACACCATTCTCCATATAAAATTAAAGTCTTGTAGCTGACAAGTTGCAGATTTGACTCCTGCTTAGCTTTCCACCCTCTTCCTCCTCATGCCCATCTGTACTCAGCCTCACTTGTTTCATTTGTGGACATGTCTGTCTCCCCACTGGATCCTAACCTCATTTGAAAACAAAAACTATATCTCTCTTTCTTCTGGAGGACTCCAGCAGTGTCTAGTTCAATGCTTTGCCCACAGTAAATCTAAATACACACTTTAAAATTAATTAATACACGAAAGCCTATCTGTGAAATGGTCAACAGAGAAATGGGGTACAAAAGGCACTGTTGCCAAAAATTGGAAAGCTGCTAATGTGGGCCCAGTCTTTCTCAGAGGCACCACTGGGAACTTGGGAATTACAGACCATGAAGCCTCACCTCAGTATCAGGACAACAGATAGAGATTTAAAGGACAGACTAGTACAACACAGATAAGGTGGGTGTGACACTAGGTCTCAGCATGGCTTTCCCTGGGGACGCTGGGCCAGGGAAAGTTCTTTGATAAGGAGAATGAAGGAACAGACCTTTCAACATGGTTGTACCAGGATCAGATTTGCTTGTGCTTTCAGCCAGTTTGGGTGGGGGGTAGAACACAGATATTCTAGAAAGAAGAGAAAGAGGAGTTTGCATGGGATCTTCCCTGGATTCAAACATCTTCCCAGCAGCAAACAAATGTGATTAATCTGGGTAACAATGGGTTGGGAATTCCTAAGAAGTCACTTAATAGGAGAGATATGTTCTTGCCAAGTTTGCTATAGAGGGAGTTTCTGTTGGTGAATCCTATATTCCTACTGATTGCATTTTTTAAAAATCAGAGATTCTTTTGAAATAGGGGCCAATAGTCCAACAAAGTATACCAACACATTGACCATACGCAGGGTTTTGGACCCAAATGGCTATTGGCTCTTCCTCCGTTGATAGCTCACCAGCATCAGAAACACATGGATCCCACACTAAATAATAGACCCTCCTGAACCCACTTCCCTCCCTATGCTTCCTGTTTCTGAAGTAAAGACTACCATGGTCCTCCCAGTCACAAAGGGGGGAAACACAGGAGCCATCTTTAACAAGTCCCTCTTGCCAGTTCTCTCCCAATGACATCCTCTCCTTCATCCCTGTTACCTCTGCCCTAGGTCAGACTTCATCAGGTCTCACGGGACTAAAATGATAGCTTCCTAGTTGGTTCTTCTGCCTCCTGATATTTCCCTTCAAGCTCATTCCATACAGTGCTTCCAGATCAGTCTTCAAAATGCAACTGTCATTGTGTCACACTCCTGCTCAAAACTTCAAAGGCTCCCATTGTCTAAACAAAATCTAAACTCTGTAACCTGCAATTTAAAAGCTGCATAATTGGGCCCTAACATATCTTTCCAATCTTTCCTTATTCCCCTGCATTTATTTTAACTTTTCTTCAAACAACTTTAACTTGAATTAAAATAATAGCTACTATTTATTGAATATAGATCAGTTTCTTTTCTCTCTCTCTCTCTCTCTCCCTAGCTCTCTCTCTCTCTCCCCCCCACCTCGCCACCCTCCCCACACTCTATGAGATATATCTTATGACTGATCCCCATATGACACATGAGGCATCTGAAGTCCGAACAGATAAAATAACCTGGCAAGGGCCATCCGATCAGTAGGGGGCAAAGTCAGGTTACTACCCCCAAAGCCCAGGCTTAGGCCTCGGCCTCTCCCCCGTATAATTTCCCATGTTCTGGGAGCACTTGCACAGCCCCTTCTGCCCCATTAAGGGGAAATGTTTATGTCACTCCTTCCTGATGCTTTAATTTTCTTCAAGTTTTTGGTACAACCTGGAACTAGGATTTTTCGTTTCAATTTTCTATAAAGATTTGACTCATTAGAAGAGATCACGTCCAGTGATTGCTTGGTCATTTATTTCTAATTCTCAGTTCTCTGAAATGTGAGTTGTTCTTGCAAAATGGAACTGTTTTTCCTCCTCTCTTGCCAAGCAATAGAGAAAGAACTGGATAAGTGACATGTATTCACTTAAGGTAAATCAGGTCGGCTTGTGAAATCTCATCTGAATCGTCCCTTCTCCGTGGTATGATTTTCACACAGAATTGAGAAGTGGTGAAATGGACTAGTTGGAACAGTTGGGTAGAAGGGGCAGCCTGAAGGCACAGAGGAAAGAACGTACGATGCTATAAATTCTTCAACATTTTCTGGAGATTCATGTTCCGCTACTGTTTAAAGCTAAATTAGTGCTCTTGTCACAGCTATAAAGTAATGTTAGCTGATTATTTTCACAAGTCCAATTCTAGTGCTCTAGGCTTTTAAAACGAAGAGACTGGGTTTTTAAAATGAAGAGATAATCCTCTCACTGCACTTTGCAGTGATCACACTGATATGTAAATGCTTATGTAGATTTTTGAATGAATATGAAGTCTCATTAAAATTTTGTACAGCATCCATAATATTGTGATAAATCTTTTCTTCTACGTGTTTCTGCATATCCTATAAAATAAAACAGTTTCACAGTACTTTGCAGTTTACAAGGAATATTTATGTTAGTTATCTCATTTGATCTTCAATTTTCCTTGAAAGGTAAATAGACTAATAATAGATAAGGAAACAGGGCTCCAACAGGGAAAGGGACTTATCTACATCACAGGGATAATGTTTAATGCATGGAACAGAAAGGAGTTGAACCCTGGTTCTTATTATAATTCTAAATCCAGAGCTTTCTCTATGTACCTTCTAGATTTCTGGCTTTGGACTGGGCGAGAGGGGCAGAATATTGAATGAGGCCTCAAGAAGCTTACAATGTAGTAGAAGGATAGACAGAGAAGACAGTATAAAGCTGCTTGATGGAGGTATACATCGGGTATTACAGAAGCTCTGCAGAAAGACCCATGCATCAGCCAATGGAAGATTCATGAACTAAGTCTTAAAGAATGAGTGGGATTCAACCAGGCACAGGATAGGTAGAAAATGGTGAGGAATTCCAGGCAACGGAAGAACACGAATAGACACAGAGGCCTGTATGGTTGGGATGGTGTCCAGTATGGCTCTGTGCAGTTAATTGTTGCTGTTGCAGCAAAGATCAGGAAGGGGGTCTGACTGGTGAGGCTGACGACATCTGCAGATGTTAGATCACGGAAGCCCTTGTATGGGAAGAGCCTGGACATGTTTCTATAGATACCACGGAAGTATTTACATGCTTTAAGTATGGGTTTGACCTGGTCAGACTTATATTTCATTAGATTGTGCTGAGGATATACCAGAAGTGAACAAGAATTGGAGCAAGGAGACCTGTGTGAAGGTCATTGCAGCAATCCAGGAGACAGAGAGGTGAAGCTTGACTTAATGTGGCAGGATTTGACAGCTGATATGATGTGGCTGGCAAAGGAGAAAGAGAAGGTGAAAGTGACTTCTAAGTTTTAGTCTGATGCCTAGGCAAGGATGGTTGAATTGCAGAATTCGGGAGGAGGAACTTGTACGGGGACATGCTATGTTTGAGGGGTCAGCTAGAGCTGTCTAGAAGGTAGTTGAAATCCTGACTCAGGGGAAGTATGAATAAAAGAGAGATACTTTGGGGTTAGTTACTTGTAGGTATTAATAGAAGCCATGGGGATAAAAGGACTCACTCAGGGGGAGTATGAAACCGTAGACAACTCTGCTGACTTCCAATATGTAAAAGGAAGAGAAACCTACAAATAACCAGAGATAGAACTGCCTGCTACTATGAGAATCAAAAGAATGAGTGTCCTAGATGCAAGGAAATCCAAAGTTTTGAAAAGGACAAGAATGATTAACAATATCAAATACGAGAAAGTGTTTCGGTACAATAAAGACTGAAAAACATCTATTGGATTTGGCAATTAGGAAGTTACTGTTAATTTTAGTGAATAGTTGTTTCAGTGCAATGGTTGGGGCAATAAGCCAGGCTGCAGCAGGTTGAGGAGTGAATGGGAGGTGGTAAACTGGCGGCAGGGAATGTAGGCAACTCTTCTGAGATAGATAAGATGCTACCTAGTTATAGGTGGACTTGGGATAAAGGCAGTTATGGGTTTTTGTTTGTTTTTTAGGAAAATGGGAAAGACTTGACCATTTTTATTTTCTGAAGGAAAAGATTTCATAGAAGGAAATAGGTTTTGTGGAGAGATGATGACTGATAGAAAAAAGTGCAGGAGGAGAAAGTGGCATCAATGATGCGTATCCTCTGAGGCAGAGGAAAGGAGTGGCAATAAACTGTAGGCTGTTGAAAGTTGAGAGAGATCAGCTGATACCAGAGGGACCAATTTTCTCAATGGATATTCTGCTAGGGACATGAGGTGTGGGGTGTGGAGTTGTGTATGGAACTCACGGAGAGGGGTAAATGTTGAGTGTTGCTGAGAAGAAAAGGGTGATCAATCATAGACTTCAAAGAGGGAAAAGAAGAAATAAAGGCTGGGAGAGGGCCAATTGATGGAGAGCAAATGGAGAGACCAAGAGCCTGAGAAAGCAAAGGCATGAGGCTACAACAAAAATGTTGGAGACTTCAAAAGGGAAACTGTTCTAGGAGATGGCCTTTGATCCTCTAAAACTGAGGCAAAGTGATGGTGTCCAGAAAATGAGGAGCTCCAGAATCATGAGACTTGGATGGTCCAATTCTTGTCATTGAAATCTCCTAGGATAATGATGACGGAAGTTGAGATGGGGAGAAGGTCATGAATCAGGTGCCAAAGTCTTCAATAAATGAACAACAGTGACTGGGAAGCTAGTAAAAGACAGTGCTATAGAAGAGACAGTGGGTTTTATAACTGAATAAAATGAAATCCAAAATAAATAGCAATTTTTACTTAGGTGAATGTGTAATGTCTGCAAACATAAGGGAAGACCTGGGAGCATGTGTACCCCTTTCTCAGCTCCGCAGTGCATGGAAAGTGGAAGAATGAATAGCCTCTACTGGGGAAGTCCACATAGAACAACCCAGATCTCAGTGAATGAAGGAGGTGAGTTTACCATGGAGCAGGGACCCAGGGGTAGAGTGGAGAGGGGTGGGGAAGACAATAGTGAGAAGAAGCTTGCATCAGTCAAGAAATGAATGGGAGACCAACAGTAGTAAAGGAGTCAGAAGTGGCCTTTCATGATATAATACAGAATTACGGAGATGAGAAAGCTGGTTAGAAAATAACCATCAATACCACGCCTGCCGCCACCCCAATCAGATATTCTACCTGTGGTCCTTGTGCTTTTGATGCCACAATGGGCCAGGGTCTCAGGCAGTGTCTACCTGGCCTTAAGAAAACCATAAGGTTTGCAAACAGATCTCGAAAGCCTTCCTTTTGTCTCCCAATACTCAAAAAAAGTATTCTTCGCTTATCCCAAATTAATGTTTTTTATCCAGAATAAATCTTCCAATTAAAAAAGTCAACTCTCAATCTTTTAAAATATGCTAAATTAAAATGTGCAAAATGACTATTATCTTCTTCCTTTAGAGAGAAACAGAGAAGTCTTTACATTTGCTTTTTCATATTTTGTAGGAGAAAAAACAATGGAGCAAATGATGTGACTGAAGCCAAGGTTGTCTGTAAAGTGTGAAAGCACTTCCTTTCCTTTCCCAGGAGCCAGGGCTAACACTAAGAGGGAGAGGAAATTAGCATGAAAGTTTTACTTAAATTACAAGATGGGTGAAGACCTTGCCCAAAGATGCTATCTCCATGTCTCCTGTGACAGACAATGAATGGCTTTCAAGACCAAGGTCATTCTCTTTGTTATGTAAATAGTTTCCAAGAAGCTCATAGACTGCTCTGTTGGAAAGAGTGTGACAGTCCTGAAAGCGTGCTGACCCAGGAGTTTAGAGTCTGCTGGGATGGGTCCTCACTCTGCTACCTAGCACCTTGTAACTTGCACTTTGATCCTCTGTTTTCCTATTTTCAAAAAAAGCAGAACCTATGCCACAGAATTGCCATAAGAATTAAATGACATTATGAGGGGAAAATTGCTTTATAAGGTGAAAAGCATAAGATGCATGTTTATCCATACTAGGGTGACCCTGAAGTCATGCTACTGCAGAAGCATGCTTCTGCTTCTAACTCTCTGCAGAAGGAGCAAACGGTAAGGGAGTAAGAGTGGCATCAGGGAGCAGAATGCAGTGGGACAGAAACTTTGGGCAGGCAGGGTCCTGACTGCTTCTCAAACCACACAGGACGGAGAACCCTTCCTTTACCTGACTATAATGGCCACCCATTCATCTATTCAAAACATTTTCAGAGTGGGAGTAAGAAAACACACGGTTGTCACAATTTTTTTTACAATCCTATCAAGAAACAAAATACCTTTTTTTCTTAATCATATTAAAGGCATATATATATATACACACACATATATATATATATGTACATGTATATGTATATATATGTATACACACATATACCATATATATATAAAATTCATAGGTCATCAGATCAGTCTCTTTCAGAAATATATACATATATACCATATACACAATCATATATATGTATACATATGTACACATATATGTATGTGTGTGTGTGTGTGTGTGTGCGTGTGTATTCATTCCTGCTGTACATCTGCAACTGGATGCCTACCAGTTACTTAAACTCAAAGCCCAAAATGGAGAAAGAAATTTAGCGGCTTAAAACAACGTATTGTTTCTCACAACTCTGTGACCTGGCTGAATGGCTCTTCTTGCCTGAGATTACCCGTGTGGCTATAGTCGGTTGGCAGGTCTGCTGGGGGCTGGGCTCAGCTGGGACTGTTGACCGAGGGCTGCTTCTCCCTGCACAGGGCCTTGGGCTTTCTCACAGCATAATGGTCTCAAGACACTTTTCCAAGAAGAAGCATTGCCAGAAGATGAAAACAGAAGCCACAAGGCTCCTTAAAGCCTAGACTCTGAAGCCGTACAGTGTTACTTCAGCTGCATTCTACAGGTTAAAGCAAATTACAGGGCCACTAGGTTCAAGAGAGAGAAAATCGACTCCACCTGTTAAGAGGAGTACCAAGTCTCCTCACAAAAGGCATGCAAGATGGGAGCTATTACTGCAGCCATCTTTGGAAATAATCTGTCAGATCTAATTCCGGTCTTTTTCCTTCCTTCCTTCCTTCCTTTCCTTCCTTCCTTCCTTCCTTCCTTCCTTCCTTCCTTCCTTCCTTCCTTCTTTCCTTTCTTCCTTCCTTCCCTCCTTCCTTTCTTCCTTCCTTCCTTCCTTCCCTCCTTCCTTCCTTCCCTCCTTTTCTCCTTCCCTCTTTCCATCCTGTTCATTAAAGTTGTGACTAAGCATCTGCTATGAGCCAGGCCCTGTTCTAGGTAGCAGGGATACACTCAACTGAAACAGATAAGACCCCTACCCACATGGATCTTAAATTCTGGTGGAAGTAAGCAAATAACTGGATGGGCTGATTTCAGCTTAGAGGTAAAGAATGAAGTGAATAAAAACCTGAGGTGGGAGATGAGCAGGGAAGAGAGAGTACTTTAGACTGAGTAATCAAAGAAGCCTCGTGAAAAAGATGATAGTTGAGCTAAAATTGGGTGGAGATCCACACATGCAAAAGGCCTGAGGCGGGAGCAGATTTGGGCATGGCTGCAGCACAGTAAACGGAGGGAGAACGGAGGGCATGTGTTTTCTGTATTAGCCACAGACAAAAACGCATTAACCTTTCAAGCTACAAATGTCAGTGTCATTCTGAACTCCTCCCTCTCTCTCATCCCCAGATTCATGAGACCCAAGTCCGGTTGATTCTTCTAACACCCCCTTTTCATTTCTACTGTCACTCTTCTTGGTCTCTTTCCCCTAGATCCTGGATTCACTCTCCTGCCTGCCTCTGCTTTCTTCCCACTTTAATGCTGTATTCACAAGGCTGCCTGCCTGAATGATCTCTTGAATATACAGCTCGGCTAGAGCTCAAAACCCTCAGTGGCTCCCTGTGGCCATTGGGTGAAGTCCAAACCTCTCAGCTTTCCTTTGGAAGCCTCCATAATCTGGCCCCATCTACTTTTTGAATCTATCTCCCCACTCTCTGTCTAAACTCTATTGAGGGTCATTCTTTTGAGGTTGAAGTATTGCTCCTTTTCTAAAATGCAAGTGAAATGAGAACGGAAGCCATAATCTGCCATTAATCTTCCAGCATGCATTAGAAAAGACGATGTTTCTAAAGCCAGCCCATCTGGATGGCAGAAAAATGGACCAGAAAGGAATCTAGGTGAAGAGAGAGGAGGGAAGAGATAGACTAAGAGCTAGGGGTAAGGATCAAGTCTGAACCTGAAGTGAGTAGCTCTTGGGGACAAGTAAAGTATATGAAGAGTGGGACTGAAGGAAAGATCAAGAGTCATTGACAGACAGCGGGATGGTAATTCATAAATGATTTATAATTCACAGAAGGCCAGAGCCAGAAATGACCTTGGAGGTCATCAAGTTCTACCTTTTCACACAGAGGAGGTTAACCAACCCAGAGAGAGGAAGTGCCTTGTTCTCGGTCACACAGAGAGCTCACAGGAGATTCAGCTTGCCCCTCAGACCCCAAGCTGCCTCATGTTACTTCCCACTGATCCATCCTCACACCTCTTCAGGGCAGAATGACTCCATGGAGTCAAGCCCAGAACAGGGAGCCTGATGTTGCTTTGGAATGTAGCAAAAAGCCAAAGGGAGAAGGGTTTTGTCCTGCATACATACTTTCCCTAGCATACAATGGAGGCACCCAGGTCCAAGGGTCTGGGTCAAAGACAGAAGCTCCTTATCTTTGGCTGTGCTGATGTGACACATGAGGAAACTGAGAGGGGAAACAACCAAGTCCATTTATTTGACTGCCATGATAAGTGAATTGGATCAGCTATGTAGCCAGGCCAGGGAATTGCTTAGGAAGATGTCATTAGGGTGGCCAAGAGAAGAGAATTAGCCCTTGGCAGCCAATCTAGTGGGCTCTTATTGCTAAAAATAGCTATAGCATCATATTTCCAAAGAGGTTTCACATCCATTACGTCAAATTCTCCATCCAACACGTCTGTGAGGTAGGTACTATTTACACTATTTAAGGATGAGGAAATGAAAAGCAGAGGGCACACTCAAGGTCACATGAGGTCATAAGTTAGAGTTTGGGCACAGGTATTGTGATTTCAAATCCACATGACTAATTAATTAGCCTTAAATAGGAATGAAATTCTGACACATGCTACAACATGGATGAAACTTGAAGACATTATGCTCAGTGAAATCAGCCAGTCATACAAGGACAAATACTACATGATCCCACCTATAGGAGGTAGTACCTAGAGTCACCACATTCATAGACACAGAAAGTAAAATGGCAGTTGCCAGTCACTGGGGGGTGGAGGGCGGTGATTATTGTCTAATGGATACAGAATTGCAGTTGGGAAGATTAAGTTCTGGACAGTGATTCAGGTGGTAATATATATGTTATGTATACTTTGCTCCAATAAAGGAAATAGAATTAAAAAGTATTTTTTAAAAACTCCGTGAATTCAGTGATACATGTTTTCTAACAATTCCTTTCTAAATCATAGTTTGTTGTGTGTTAGAACTGAAAGGAGCCCTTAGTTTACAGAAGAAGACACTGAGGCCCAGTGAGGGACATGGATGAATATAGGTCAGTCAGCAAGTGAAGAACAGAGCATGTCCTCCCAGCTCTCTTCATGCTTTCCAGCCTAAGTTACCTCTGCCTTCTGCAAACTCCCATGGCTAACCAGGTTAGTCAGTTCGGGCTGCCATACCCAGTACCGCAGATGGGTGGCTTACACCTAAACAGTTCTGGAGGCTGGAAGCCCAACATCAAAGTGCCAGCCAACTCAGTTCCTGGTGAGCAGCCTCCTCCTGGCTTGCTGATGGCCGCCCTAGACTCAGAGCTCCTAGGGGGTACAGACTGTGGCTTTGCCTATTTGCAACCCCAAAGCTCAGTCCATCACCTGGCAAACAGCAACAATAATAACAGTGAGAATCTATTGAACACTTGACATGTGCCAAGCGCTGTTATAAATACTTTACCTGCACCCCAAAATATCTATTGAGTAAATGTTGAATGGACAAAGCCATCTTTTTTTCTCAGTAAATCTCAATAGCTACATTTTTAGCTTTATCTAATACTCAAGTTTTATACTAAATGTGCAAATTAAGTCATATTAAATTGGAGAAGCTCTGAAATATCATCAAGAGTAGGTTTATTTCTGTCTCTGGTCAAAATCCAGAATCCCAACTCATCATCAATCAGTCTGTCTAATGAATGAACATTTACTGTGAATAGATTTATCCATTCTAGATTAAGACTTTGATTTGACAAACTGGAAAATAATGACTAAGATACACAGGGGTCTTCCCAATTTCTCAAGCACTCTCACATATACATTTAATTCTCAGTCTAGACTTGCACAAAGAGAAAGGATGTATCATTACTCCTACTTTATGACAGGAAAACCTAGACTTCAGAAAACCTAAATAGCTTGCCTGAGGTCATCCAAGCAGTGGGGACTACAGTCCAGACTTCCTGTCTCCTAATTCCATACTTTTCTACTACATTGCGCTGCCAAGTAGAGCATCATATGCCCTTGAGAAAGGAGACTGTCCGTGCAGACTGGCAAAGCTCAGCTTCCATGTGGATCTGTGGGGACTCTGCCAGCTCCCCGAGTCTGGTTTGCCCACTCTTTCAGATCACCCAGCTCTCCCGATTATGAGATTTACAATTTCTCAGTCTGTACAATGAAAGAGAGGGCCTAAGAATTCAAATCACTCCATAAAGTATTAAAAACAAAAAGAAGGAGGAGAGGGAATAATTGCCATTGGGATGTTTTTTCATTTGTCCTAAAAATCTCTCTCTCTCTCTCTCTCTCTCTCTCTCTCTCTCTCTCTCTATATATATATATATATATATATATATATATATATATATATATATATGTTTTTGTTGAATATAAATTCTGCATGGCATGGAATTCAGGGAAAGACTTTGGCAGGTTTAGGAGATTTCTATTTTGTTTTCTTTTTATCCACTTTTCTAAGCATCCTTTCTATTTCCACTGTGCTTTGAAAAGAATGCAAGAGAACTGAGGCTCTGGGATAAAGAGAGAAAGAAGCATCCTAGAGTTACGGAGCCTGGCTAACCCCTTTTCTGTGAAGATCTGTGTACTCTTTTGTGCAGTAATGAAGAGATGGAAAGAAAAGAATTGTCCCCACATTATCCACCACGAGGCCAGCCAAAAGGACCTCTGACTCGAAGAGTGAAGTGCACCCCCCTGCAGGCTCATTCCCCTCGCTTCCTCACTGCCAGACGACGCTCTCAGAGAATGACTGTCCCCACAGCAATTGTCCATGATTTTTGGGTCAGGAGCTGCCACGGGAAAAGTATCTAATTCCACTTTCACACACTTGTGGTGTCGGCAACCCAAATACAGAAATCTATTTTGGCCACATTTTAACTACTCAAGTTTAAGGCAACAGCACAGGAAAAGAAGTCCACCTTTTGGAATCAATGAAGAATTCTCCTAAATCATTTCTAGGCTATAATCATACAAAATTTACCTCACCAAGCATCCTACAAGAGACGGTGGACTTTCTAAGTTCAATCTGCACTACGCACTCTAGCCAGGGAGGACTTTCTAAAGCATAGATTTCTTTCCTTCAAGTCTAGTACTATTTTCCAAATTGTCATGAGAATGATTTTTCTAACACATATACTCATTTATTCCACAAAGATATATTCAGTCGCTATTAGGTGCCAAGCACTTTTCTGGGTATGTTAAGTGATCAAAGACAAGTATCTGTGCTTGTTTAGAGAGAGGAGACAATGTTACTTAAGTAAACAAAAATTTTTCCCCTGATAACTGATTAGCAATAGGAAGAAATCAAAATGGGTCTTGGGCAAGAAAGTGACATTCCACAGGACAGTTCTAGCATATTGGACCTAGAAACTCTACCACAGTTGCCCGGGAAGAAGCAGATGCCTCCCACACCATGCCTGTCAGAAGAGCCAATCTGTCCACACGGTCAGCACCTCCCATGGTTCACTTCATTCTCCAGTTGGCAGGTGCCTGGTCACATGCAGGTCCCTTAACTGTTAAGGAGTCTGTGGAAGCCACATTATCTATCACATCTCCCAACATCTATTTCCTCTTCTCTTGGTAACTACCCTGATTTAGGCAGAGTGTTTCCTAATACACTGTTTGTTCTACAACAGCAAGCGGCCCCTTTCCTCTTGGCCCTGAGAGTTGAGAGTAAGCAGGACGGACCATCACCCTGGACACCGTTGGTGTCTGTGATGTGCCCTTTTGCCACCCCCAGCTTCCAGGAGCCGTCCTGCTCTCTGCCTCCCTCAGAGGCACAGATGGGAACTACATATGGAGTGGATGATTATCTCTCCTATCTTACCTTTGATAGAAGGAGAAAACCTTATTCCTGTCAAGGGAATTTCTTGTTTCTCCCTGTTTCATTGAGGCATAATCGGCAAATAAAAATTGTATATATTTAAAGGGTACAATGTGACAATTTGATATATCGAGTGTATACCTTGTGAAATGATTACCACAATCAAGCTAATTAACACATCCATCACATCACATTGCTAACCATATTTTATGTGTGGTGAGAACACTTAAGATTTATTCTCTTAGCAAATTTCAAATATACCATACAGTATTATTAACTATAATCACCACACTGTACGTTACATCTCCACGACTTATTTAGCTTATAACTGGAAGTTTGTACCCTTTGACTACTGGAGGAGGTCATTGGGAGGATGTGACCGCCAGTTGACCCATGAGGTATCCTCAGGCAATCTGAGGCTCCTCACCCCTCCCCTTGTCCTTGGAATGTACTTCTGCCCACTGTTCCCACACAAGGAGCCATTTTCAAGGACATGGCTTTGAGAGAGCAATGTGTTGTTGAGACCGTCTGGATGGCGTGTGTGACTGAACCCCATTAAGCCTCTATGTAAAATTTTAAGATTCTGCTTGGGGAGGGAGGTGCCAAGGTCTACTTTTCTTGTGGCCCACCCAAGACAAGCTTCGTAAGTTCCCTTGCTTATTAAAACTACCACCTACTAATCTGGAGTGGTCTGCCCCCTTCTTCAGTTTCTCCTTGCCCTTCGTGTATAGGAGCCAGTTTCAGATTTCATATGGGGAACTCCCAAGGTTTCCAGCCAGCATTGAGCAACATCTCCCCATTGGCCCCACCCCCAGGCCCTGGCAATCACCGCTCTACTTTCTGCCTCTGTGAGTTCGACATTTTCAGATTCCACACATAAGTGAGATCATACATGATTTGTCTCTCTGTGCCTGGCTTATTTCACTTAGTATAATATCCTCCCAGTTTATCCTTGTTGTCCCAAATGGCAGGAGTACTTTCTTTTTTTATGGCTGAATAATATTCCATTGTATATACATCACATTTTCTTTATCCAGTCATCCACTGATGGGCACTTGGGTTATTTCCACATCAGGGAAAAAATAGATTTCTGAGTTTATCTGAAAAGGAGGAGAGATTTAGAGAGGGTGGGAGGATTTTCTCATGACCTCTGAACTTCAGCTGCCTCCTCCTACTCTGGTACATTTGATCCCTTTGAGAAGCCACCACTGGCTGGGGTTATAAATGAGGGTTGGGGTGAGAAAAGCTGTAGAGTAAGTTCCTTGGCCACCCTTTGCACCCTCCCTCACACCCTGGCTCTCTCCTGCCTGGCACTGTTCACTCACCTGTCTGAGGGGCTTCGTTCCCAGACTCAGGCCAGCAAGTGGCTTCCTGAGCAATGTGGTGTGGGGTCCTAGAGAGGGGAACATGTGGCAGTGCTTCCAGAAGTCAGGAAAGGCTTCACGCACAAGGGGATGTGTGAGCTTGTAAAACAAGTGTGCAAAGTGTGGAAAACATGCTGATGGTGGACAGGTGGAAAGGGGGCGAAGGACACCAAAGCTAAAAGGAAGAGAACCTTTGCAAAGGCACAGCTGTGAAAGAATTTGGTATGTCTTGGGGGGGTGCAGTGGTTGAATGGTGCCCCCCCCAAATGATATGTCCATGACCTAACACCTGGAACATTATTTGGAAAAGGGGGTTTTGTTGATATAATTAAGTCAAGGATCTTGAGATGAATTCATTCTGGATTGCGCTGGATTATGACAAGTATTCTCATGGGAGAAAGGGAAGGGCGAGTCAAGACAGAAGAGAAGGAAAATATATACAAAGTAGAAGGTCATGTGAAGACAGGCAGAGATCAGAGTGATGCTGCCACAGCCGAGGAACAGCTGGAGCCACCAGACGCTGGAAGAGACATGGGAGGATTCTCTCCTAGAGCCTTTGGAGGGAGACGGCCCTGCCAACCTTGACTTCAGACTCCTGGCTTCCAAAACTGTGAGAGAATACATTTCTGTTGTTTGAAGCCACCAAGTGTGTGATAATTTGTCACAGCAGCACTAGGAAATTAATACAACCGGCCAGAAGTTCACCATGGCAGGAGTTCAGGATGTTTTGCTGGCTGTACCAGTGACTCCTCTATTACACCTTTCTATCAGATATGGATCCAAGCCATGCTTTCCTTTCCTGGGTAGCAAAGAAAGCAGCCACTTACAACTAGTCTGGCTTCTTTACAGGGAAAGCCAGGCTTGTTAGTCAAAACCAAACACAATTGTGAGGACGCCTAGGTTTCTAAACGGGGCAAGGCCAAAATATGCTAATGGAAGGGAAAATCTTTTCCTCACTAGGACTTGAAATGCAATTGACTCATTTTAAAAACAGACGGAACCCTCCCTGCTGTCTGGGTGAGGCATACCTGCCTCTTAGGTAGCCATGTAAAGAAATCAGCCGGTGCTCTCGTGGAGGGAATCTGAACTGGAAATATGGACTCCATCACCCAGGCGAAGCGTGCCACCCTCACCTCTCACTCTGGGACCTGCTGAAACCTGAGGTATCATTCACGTTTGCAAGATTTGAGAGAGGTAGAACCGCCTCTTGGGCAAAGGTGTGCAGCGAGGACACCACACTGAAGAACTGAAGAGGAAATCATGGGGAAAAGGGCTCCATAAAGGGAAGAATGAATCCACTGGCAGAAAGGCAGACATCTTCTTTAGGAGGACCTAAGGCCTTTACTTGTGTGACGTAAAAGAACAATGAGTAAGTATCCGGATTTTGTATCTTGATACTGTTATGTCCCTTCCTAGATCTGGGAAAGAACCTCATATAATGACACCATTGTCCTCTCCGGTGGATGGGTCTGGTGAAGGCTTTCAGGGTGGGAGGGGTGGAAGGGGGACACTGGGAAGGGATTGGCCTTAGTTGCCCCTGTTCTCTGGGACTGGAGGGGTGCTGTCCTCCACAGGCATTCCTGTGTAAGAGAAGTCACCATGGACTATGACAGTGGCAAAGTCCCCCTCCATACACACACACACACACACCAACTAAGCTGGGAGTAAAACCAAGGTACCAAGGTTTTCCAGCCAAGGAGGAGCATGACTAGATTTGCTTTTTATAGAGATTACTCTAAGAGCAGTGTAGAAAATGGAGTGAAAGAAACTGGTAACAGAAGGATCACGTTCCAGAATGTTTAAGTAACAGTCCAAGAGAAAGATGAAGGCGACCAGATGAAGGCAGTGGCCGTGTGGGCAGACGCTCTGCCTGGAGAGGGGCTTCTAACTTGGGAGACTGAGCTGAGAGCTGTTCTGCGAACCAAGATCGGGGCAGAAGACAAGGGGCAGAAATCTCCATCCGATTCCTGTGCCCAGAAAGCTGGGGTGTTGGGACACCTGGGCTCCTCAGGGGTCAAGAGAAATCCCACGCATTTCCATGTTTGAGGCTTTGGTACTTGAATAAAAAGAAAGGCAAAATCGGGACCAAATAAACCATGGCATGTCTGAAGTATTTGCTTTTTGAAAAACTATGGCTGTTCAACCACATGCACGATGCAATGTATGTTTGCTTACTCTTCAAAGACAATTGTAGAAATTACCAATTTATTTAATATCCCATCAGGGCTGCAGTCTCATAAAGAGATTCAATTTTCAGTTGTATGATGAGTCTTCTCCCAGGCTTGGCAGTGCCTTCTGAGACTGTGTGCGTAACCCCAATGAGAGACGAGGTTACAAAGAGACATGGGGCTTGGCACAAATGTGCGGACTCTAGATAGACACCAGTTGTGGATGCTGTGAGAGTCAAACCCTGAAAAACTGCCCAAAGAAATAATTAATCCCAAGGTACTGTCTGGAAAGATCTAGAAGCCAGAGAGACAAGGCTGAGAGTAAAAGCTAGAAGCAAAGGGGTGGAGCCCAGAAGCAATCCCAAGCCCACCAGCTGGCAGCCACATGAGTGGGGACATGCTCTGAGAGTTTAAGGAGGTAGCCTGGAGCCCACTCACTAAGTCCCTCTGGCCAACTTGAGAAGAATAAATGCACGCTCCATGGGGACCCAGAGGTTCCAATCAGGTGGGAATTTGTCTCCTCCCCATAGCTCTCTTTTGAGCCCTAACTCCACTGTAGTGGCTTTCCTGATTGGGATTCTGACCTGTATTTTCTTTTCTCTTACTCTTTTACCTCTAACACCAGGCACATGTATTATGCTACAGGGCAGCACAGAACAGTGAGAAAAGCATGGATCTAGCTTCAAATTCTTGAGCACAGCAGCTTATTCTGAGTCTCAGTTTTCCCACCTGTAAAATGGGGGTGACAGTACTAATGCCACAGGATTTGTTGTGAAGATGAACAGATAATGGTGGTGAACGTGCCTTGTGGTCTCAAAGCACCACAGACAGAAGCCCAAAATGAGGTCATCCATACTGGAACTGATGTGGGGAACTCCTCCTGGCCCAGGCCCCAGAGTCAGGGGTTGTAGCCGCAGCAGTATGACTTGAAACCCAAGGTTCCACATAGCTGCAGCCCCCTCCCGGTGACTCAGTGCCATGGGACTTCTTTCACCCCAACTTCTCTTTCCCTGCTGCTCAGAACACCTGTCTCACTCCAACAGGCCCTTGCATGGTCTAATTCGGATTTGTTCTTTCCATAGGCCTTGAGCACCATCCTGAGCCCAGGCCCTCAGTGGCCTTTCACCACCATACCTGTCCTGTAAGGGGTCTCACTTGGGCACTAACTGCCAACATACCTGGTCTCTATTGGTTGGAGGAGCAGAATGAAAATAGGAAACATGATCACGCTGACTTTCCAACAAACATGCCTTTCCCAGCCCCACGAATAAGGCTTCATGTTCCATCCTAGTTGCTCCTCAAAGCCCAGCTAAGTCCTTTAGAAAGTTCCTTGATATTCCAGATGTTTTGAATTCTGAGTCCCATCTGCCTCCTCTACCATGTTTCCCCAAAAATAAGACCGGGTCTTATATTAATTTTTTGCTCCAAAAGACGCATTAGGGCTTATGTTCTGGGGATGTCATCCTGAAAAATCATGCCAGGGCTTATTTTCCGGTTAGGTCTTATTTTAGGGGAAACATGGTAATGGCCCTGAGCTCTCCAGGCCTTACATGATAGTGATGTGAATTCATATGGATATTTCCCCCACCATACTATGAGTTCCTTGATTTATTTGTGTAGCCCTTTCAGGGTCAGACATATAGTGATATCATATTTATTGAGTTTATAACAAATCCCCTCACTAAGGTTTTTTATTTACCAAAGGTATCTTCCCCACCCCCCAACAATTTCAGTGCTTTATAACACAGATCAGAAAACTATGGCCCACCATCTGTTTTTGTAAATAAAGTTATATTTGAACGTAGCCATGCCTATTTGTTTATTCGGTGTCTATCTCTGCTTTTGGGCTACGACAGTTGAGAGTTGTGACAGAGACCTTAAAGCCCACAAAACTTACAGTATTTGCTATCTAACCCTCTACAAACATTTTGGTCAACCTTATTCTACAGCAAAGAAGTTTAAGTTTTTCCACACAATGCAGAGATGGTAACCAACATCACAGAGCTGTTGTGAAAATCAAAAAGGAAAGTGGATGTAAAATTGTTCTGTAGATGGCATCCACTCTGCCCACCACACGGGGTCAAGTCACGATATGAGAAGTGCGAAAGTTCACTTGGGGGACAGCCTGTCCCATCAAAGCTGACACCTGGCCACACAAATACAGAACTCAGATATCTGGCCACAAGAAATCAAATGCCCCTGCCTTCCAGGGTAGACTCTCCCCATATGGCATTAATTCAGCCGGGGCTATGGCTTCTGGAGAGAACGAGACAGGTCCCTGAATGTTCCTGTTCCTCATTTGTAACAAAAGCTCCCGAGAAGTAAGGAAGTCCTTTAATTAATGCCATTGGCAGATTTGCATAACTACTGGTTCTGGTAGATAAGAATGATTTTTTACTGGATTTGACAGAGCTAACATGCAATCCCCCAAATATTTTCAATTACCCTCCTGGCTAGTTATTAACATGGATCTCACACTTCCTAAGGTGGGCCTCCGAGTCTTGAGGAAGTGGCGTGATTTAAGACGTAAGGGAAGTGTGGGAGATGGGATAGGCAGGTGGGGGCACAGCCCCAAGTTTATTGAAAGGTTCATTCATTGTGACTGAGCTGGATGAAGTGTTTGTCCTGGAGGCAGAACTGGGGCTGGGGTTTGAAGGCCATGCTGCTTCTGGCTGCAGGCTGCCTGCTGCCTGGGATGATGGGATGGGAGCTGTTCTCCTACATGTAGACATGAAGCACAGCTGCCTTTCCAGGCCTTTCCATCCCTTAATGAGATATGAAGTCTTCCCCCAGAAAGGGGAAGCTATGTGCCACGCTCCCTGAGAGAGTCAGTGGAGAGGATAACCTTGACCCCAGACTCCCCGTACCCACTGGGGTACCCTTCCCCCCCCCCCCATGCTGCGTCAGTACTTTACCGTCCATTAGGCACCTTCACTGTCATCATCACACTGAACCTGGGAAGGCGACCGGGCGATCGTTAACACTGTGCAGAGGAGGAACCTGAGGTCCAGAAACAAAACACGGCATGTGGCCTCCCACCAGTGGCACACATGCGCGGGGACCCTGATCCCAGCCCTGTGGTCTTCCTCTCCACCACGTTGCCTATTGTGGGAATGGACTCCTGCTTCTCCGACCGTGACTACACAACTCTAGGCTGGTCCTGTGGTCCTACCACCAGCAGTGAGGCTGGACCTCTGCTCAGACCAGACTTTCCATCTGAGATTCCCCCCACCAGGTGCCCTCAGAGTCTGTTCCACGTGTCATTGACACGCAAGGGCCTGCCAGGGCTGGGACGGGGGTGAGGAGAGTGAAGCACCAGGGCACAGAAATTAAGAAGGTGCTCACTCTCAGGGTCATGCAAGTACCATCGCCTTGTTGTGAGGATTAGATGAAATAATCAAGTGCTTAGGAACAGAACCTGGAACACAGGAAGTGCTATAAAAATAATTGGTATAATCAGGAGTCGTAGCACTGAGAGAATCTCTGTTTCTTCTTCAGACATGAAATTAATCTTTCTCAGTGCATAGACTGTGAATATTCGAAAGGCAGATGAACGGGAGCTACTGTTCCAGAAGGCCTTACACTACTCTGGGGACTCAACTGTCCCTGAATGAGAAATAGTTTTGTCCTATTCCACGGCCACAAGTGACCCCTGTCCTGCCCCGCCCATCTAGCATGCTAAGAAGCTTGGATTCCACATTGGAGCTAACAGAAGCCACTGGAAGATTTCTGTGCTTGATGAAGACCCTTCTGGCAGCTTGCTTTTGGAACAGAGAGGGCTGAAAGTGAGGCAGGAAGGCCACTTAGAGGCAAGTGAACCGTCCTGGCAAGAGACTGAGGTCTGAAGTAGGGCAGTGTTAGTGGGGACGAGAAACGGCCAAGCCAGAAAGTGGATGAGGAAGTGAAATCTGTTCCTCACTCCTGGAAAAACACCATGAATCAGTGGTACCATCTTTATCCCCCAAAGCAAACAGATCCTTCATTAGTGCTAGCAATTGCGAGCTGTGTGAGGTTTGGTACTCACTAGCTGCTAAACATGCATATAAAAGGAAGCACACCATATGCTGTGATGAGTTAATGCCAATTGGCCCCACTCAGATATATAGTACTTTAATTTTAACACTTTATTTGAACAAAAGTCTACTTCTAATGAAGCTCAGGATTCCCAGTGTTTCTTCCTGCTGGCCAATTTGATTTGATTTCTTTTCGCAGTGATGAAATATCTCCTTTCAATAAGTATGGCCAGGATTCAGGTGTGAAGTCCATAGAATAAGAAACTTCATGGACAGATGAAATAAGATGCCTTTGAAGTAGTGAGCTCCCTGTCACTGGAGCATTCAAGAAAAATCTGGATGGCCACTTGATGGAGGTGTTGTGGAAAAGATTCAAACATCAGAAGGTGAAAGGGATGAGGATGTTAGACTTGTTGACCTTTAAGGTGTTTAAGAACCAAGCAATTCTAAGAGGTTGAATCACAAGTGTAGTTCTTCGCTGATCAGGGGAATCCCATACTCACAGCAGAGTCAGAATGAGGATCTAGGATTTTTCGGGCAAATTCAGAAGTTAAACCACCTTACGAAAGAAATATGGACAATTCTGGGCCCCAGGGCATAAGAATGGAGATCATCAGAAGAAAAAGTTTGCTTTCAATGTCACCCTAAACAGCCTGGAAACTTCTTCTGGGGTTAACAATTAGAAAAAACACTTTGATCTTCTCTTTTATATAACCGGCCATGTGTCTTTTTACTGTGGCCATTAGGAAGCTCAGAACTTGATTTGCACATGAAAATAACAACTGTGCAGACCCTGGTATTCTGTTTGTCATCAGTCCTCTCTCCTGTCCGACCTCACCACCATTCTGGTCCTCTATTTTAATGTATACCTTTTCAATCCTAATTTTGTTGTTCATCCACAGCTTCCTATAAATTCTGAGAAACAAGGAGGGACATGCACAAGAAAATAAATAATAAACCACCAGTTACTGGCTCCCACTGACAAATTGTGAGGAAACATCAGGAGAAGCATTAGACTGGGGATCACTTGAATTGTCAGCATTCCTCTGCCACCATGGGAGCTTGGGGAAGATGCTTTCTGGACTCAGTCTCCCCCTCTGTAAGATGATAGGCTGGGGCATTAGCTGGGGTTGGGCTTTGACTCCCAAGAACTCCTTGCCTCCAATGTCCTGCCCAGTTTCCCAAGTGTATCTCCAGATGCTGTCCCTCTACCAAGTTCAGACCTCCCCTGGACTTTGAGGTCTCTTGCCTGTATTAACAGTACCCAGTACCCTAGGCTTTTTATTTATTTTCTTGAAAGATACATGTATATAGTATTCATTATGTTCCTTACAATGAACATAATATGTAATGCACTGTTCTGATATATATGCATTGTTCTGATATAATGCACTGTTCATAATATATAATGCACTGTTCATAATAATACTTCCATGCCATGATTAACATAAATTTCATAAAGATTTTATGAGAGAGGAACTTTTATTTTGCCCATTTACAGATAAGAAAACCAAGGCCTTTAGGGGTTAAGTAAATCACTAATAATTGACAGCCAGATTCAGAACCCAGGCAACCAAGCTCTGAGTTCCTGCTCTTAACTATATGTTCTTTGAAATCCAGCCATGACTTTGGCTCAGATCCCTGACCATGTTGTAGTCCCTGACCTGGATTATTAGCTTTCCTGGATGACTGCCCTCCCACCATCGAATCAAGCAAAGACTTTTCTGAGTGCCTATACTGCATCAAGCTCTACGCTGGATTGGGGACAAGCATGAATCCTTTATGGTCTTACCCCTTGGAAGCTGTCTATTTGAGGACAAGAGTCAAACAGATACCCCATTCATCAGAATCCGAGGAGAGATTAAATAAATGCTATGTGGAAGTCCAAGCCATGGGATATGTAAATGGGAGTTCCATTGTGGAGATAGTGATGGAAGGGGGTGGGAAAGAGCATTGCAGGTAGGGGGAAAAGCATGAACAAGTCCCAGAGGAATGAAAACATATGGTACGTGTCACAAGGTCTGACTCTTGGGTTTCTCTCCAGTCTGGTCTTATATCACTCTTCCCACTCAACTATTATTATTTGTTGAGTGCCAACTATGAGTCAGGCACTGTTCTAGGTGCCGAGGACTCAGCAAGCAAGAAGGTAGCTTTATTTGTGACCCTTACAAAGTAATGGAGAGACACAGTTCATTAACAAATAAAAAAGATAGGCCAGGTGGTGGTAAATGTGAGGAAGAAATGATATGGAGAGTAATGGAACAGAAAGTGGGGCAGGGTCACTATTATAGGAGGAGGAGTCAGAGAAGCCCCCTTTGATAAGATAACATTTTAGCGCAAACCCAAATGGAGGGAGTGAGCTATGATCAAATCTGGCATCAGGGTGACATGGCAGAAGGGAGGAAAAAAGTGCAGGCGCCCAGAGAATGAACCATGTTTGCCATTTTTGAGGGATAGCAAGAGGCTGGCAGGAGAGGGGAGGGGTGAGAAAATGAGCTCTAAGTTCCCGTCGGGCTCTAGACCACGTGGGGTCTTGTTTGCTAGAATGAGGACTTTGGGTTTTGCTCTCAATGCAACAGGAAGCCATTGCACGGCTGGTGCTGAGCCAAGCCTTTACAGCCACACGAGTCTTTCTCAACCTCCGTGTGAAAGCCAAGTTCTGTCCTCCCTAAGGGCCTTTACCTGGGCTGTGCCTTCTGCCAGGAATGCCCTCCCCCATCTCTTTACTGACCCATTTTCTATTCCCCTAAATGCAGTCCCTCAGGGAAGCTGGTCCTGACCCTCCTAAACAAATTAGATTCCCCTTCTAAACAACCTCAGTGCTCTATACTTCCCTTTTGTGGCATTTATCAAAACTACCGTTACATAACATAAACCATTACATAATATAACTTTCATTTTTTACGGTTTCTTCCACTAGATAGTGAGCTCCATGAGATGAAACTGTGTGTCTTTCCTCTTTACCCCTGTATCTTCAGTACCCAGAACAAGGTCTGAGTCTTGAGAAGGACTCAATAAATATTTGTTGAATGAATGCAAGAACAAATGAAGGGGAAGATGAGGGTGAGAAGGCAGGTTGGAGCCTCTAACCCTGGGATGGGGAAGCAGTTTGGGCCTGTGAACCATAGAAAGGCCATATGTGGGGTGTGGTCCATGGTACACTTAGGCTAAGCCCCAGCTGACCATGGGCAGGAGACACTGAAAGGTATTGAGACTGGAGGCAGAAAGCATAGAAAGCTATTCTAGAAACTATTTGGTGGACTCCATGTCCTATGTAAAATTTTCATATTAAGAAAAACATGTAGGTTAGAGAAGCGTTCATGAGTTTGGGGATTCCCAAAGGCCTCAAGGTTTATCCCTTGGGATGTTGCTAAGGGTGGTGATAATAATCAGTGATTCCTAGTAGTAGGACCAAACCACCACAATCATAGCAGGTGCCAAGCAGGAGAGATCACACTTACGGGAGTCAGGAGAGCTGGGTTTGTTCATTCATTCATTCATTCATTCATTCATTCATTTGTTCATTCATTCATTGTTCATGTAGTAAATATTAGTTATTGACCACAAACTAAAGGCCACACCCTGTACAGGCATTGGGTTTAGATTCTGTCACCTACTAAGCATACAAACTTGAACAAGTCATTTAACCTGCTTGTATGAGGAGGAAAAGAACCCCCATTTATAAGGGAATGGGCTTCCCTATTAAAGGAAACCACAAAGTCCCCCAGTACTTGAGCTGGGTCTCCACATGGGGAGAGATGATGTGATAAAAGTCCTTAAGTCTGTCCCCTGGAGTTTCTTTTCCTCTTTGGAGTTCTCACTTTGATTCTGGGTGACACACCCAAAAAGCCTGAAATGGTTGTCACCATCTGCTTCAAGGCCTAGCAAAATCCCTTCTTCTTCCTCAAAGCCCTCATTAAACATCAGGGCTCCAGAAACCTTCTCCAGTTCCCCACTCCCTGGAGCAAAATGAATCCCTCCCAACCTGTCCTGCTTTGAACACGCAGCTCTTCGAGTGTTTATACAGCTGACCACTCCGTGTGACTTGTAGTTGGGTTCATCTGAGAACTGTTTTCTCCTCTCTGTCTCCCCCGCCTTTGGCTGAGTGTCTGGCCCAGAGCACATTCTCTGTATCTAAATGGATAAAACGTCACAAGGCCAGCAGAACAACTGACAAACCACACACTGGCAGGAGGAAATCCAAACAGACTATGATCCAGAAAGAAGAGACTTCTCAACAAAACCAGCTAAGAACATCAATAACTACTCACTGAGGGGCACCAAGAGACCATGGGACATTGTGGGGAGTTGGGGTCAATGCAAATCGCCTGTTGGAGAAGATAGAATGGCAGTCAAGTATTATGTTCTTTAATAAAATTACATTATGGCCTATACCTTTGCAATTTAGAGGCTGATGTAAACTTGGGAAAGTCATTTAACCTCTCTGTATAAGGAGGAAAAGATGATAGCATATTGAGCTGTCTGTGCACGGATGTTCCCATGTCTCCAGATGGGGGTTTGAGCCTGAAGTGACACACCCTTAATGCGTTTCTTGCCTTGGGCATCTCCGGCTCAGGGTTGCTAATACTTTTTCTAATAAAATGTTAATAATTAAGGGACAAATACAAGTCATAAAATTCTTAAGTAGAGGAGTCGTTCCCGATATATAGCGAAGCTATATATCTCACTACATTGCTTGAACGTCACCTAAAAATATGAACTTTTGTTTGTTGAGTATTACTCTGTACAAGCATTTTGGTAAGGGTTTTATACATAGCATATAATATAAAGCCAATGTAGCAAAATGGGGGAGGTTGTTCACATAGTTTCCCTTAGAATACCTGTCAGGAAGAAAACTTAACTATCATTGCAAGCAATATTTTGATAGACTGAGAAATCATTTTGAAATGAGATCCCAAAAGACATGCTGAAGTAACAACAGATGAGTGCTAAAATTCCTAGTGACAAATAGTTGGATGTTCACTTCACAGCAGGAGTAAAGTGATTGGACTATGCAATGGTGTGCAAGTCTGAACTGTTCCGAAATAATAAAGGAGAGGCCGAGCACAGTGTTCAGGAGGGATCTTGGAGACTGAAAATCCCACTGTGGATGTATGATGAAACTTTCTACATGACCCCTAGGAAATCACAAGAAAATTCTTCCTTATTCCCTAATGCTCTTGGGACATGAAGGTTATTTAGCAAGATAGAAAGAAAAACTGAGGTCAGAAAAGGCAGCAGATATAGGTGGACAGCCATAAATCTGGATTACATTTAACTCACAACCTTATAAGGCAAAAAGTACTACCCTCATTTTACAGATGAGAAAACTGAGGCTTATACAAGTTAACAAACTTGTCCAACATACATAGCTTAAAGTGGCTGGGCACTCATTCAAAACAGGTCTGCTGGATTCCAAACCCTATCATTTCAATTTTAGGAGAAACTTCCCTCTATTATTCTATGACTGTTAACTGATGATCAAAAGTTTGATTATTGCTCTCTCTAATTGTATTTTAGTCCATATTAATAGCAGAAGAAATAGTTGTATAAAGAACGGAAGGAGAGGAACGCTTCCAGCCACGGAGTATAAATAGCCTACTGATCGTCCGCCTGCAGAGAGGGACCAGAAGTATCATTTTAGCAGGAGGAGTGATTGCATGTAGGGTGAGGAGCAGCCTCTTTGCACACATGGGTACGTGTTGCTGAAAACGAGATTTGAGTTATCACAGCCATAGTCTCGACAAACACCCACCATGGAATGACATCACTGCCAAAGCCCAATTAGCTCAGAGAAGACCCTGGCACTGGATGATGTTCCTTCAAGATGGCATGAAATTCCAAATATAAATTGGGTCCACACTGGGCGATGATTCAAAGAATTGTATTGGCCAGTTCACAGGACAGCTTGGCAACTAGAAATTCTTTATACAGTCTTTCGAAACTCTATCACCTCCTAAAAAGACAGAGGTATAATAACACCCCAGATGCCTCAGTAAACATCTAGAAAAGAAATACAGACGTCCTCTGTAATGGTGTGGTTATCATCTCATAAATTATACTTATCTAAGATGGAGGAAAAGTTTATCAAGATGCATCGTCTTCTGGACTTACTTGGTCCTTTCTGGAAAAAAATTGTTAAACATTTAAAACAGCAAAAGTTCCTTACATTTTATAGCTCTTTACAATTTACTGCATGCCTTCATATACTTTATCTGATCTTACCCCTCACAACAACCCAACAGGATGGATGCAATTATTGTTGTTACTTTCTAGATGAAAACCTAACGATTAAAGAAGTATATTTTGAGGATTATTTGAGAGCAAGGATTTTGTGTCATTCTTCTTTTTTGTGTGCCATCAGCATGTTTCCTAAGGCCTGACATATCACAGGGATACTATAAATGTGAATGGAATTTAATGGAATATATTGGAATACAACTGAGTGACGTTCCCAAACCAGAAAGTAACAGCAACAGAACTCACAGCTCAGTGCTCATTTCCACCTGATGTGCTGCCATATTATTTGGTTAGATGTTGACCATGTACCTGTGTTGTGTCTGGACATGTGATAAACACTAAAGGACCAGAAGAGCATGGGGGAAGGCCAGGTATAACAGGATCATAAGACATAGTCCCTGTGAGAGACTGAGTATATAAACAATGACCAGACCATATATAAAGACAGAACCCTAACACACAATCTGCAGCCATCAGTCTAGGAAGCCAACCCACTATCTATTATAAACAGTCAAGGAAGCCAAACAACTACTATTACAGCCATCAGCCCAAAATGATGGGACTTGATTAGTAACTGACAGTTTCCCTAATTTTTGTTCTGGCTTCCAATTTAGGACCAACCAGAGAAAGCCAAATATGCACTCAACATCAATTACGCAGGATGCCCTACTGCTGGCCTGCCTCCAGCTTCCCCATGCTAACAGCCTCAAATCACGGTACCCCTTTTTCCATTCTAAAGCTTTCGTATTCCTCTACCTGCCTTTAAATGTTTGACAAACCCAAATGATGGTGGCTGACTCCCTTGCTGTGGGAAACTCTGAATAAATAGCCTTTGCTTATTCTCATTTGGGTGGTCTTTGGTTATTTCTACACCCATTTTTTAAGGAACTTATATTACAGGGAGGAGAGAAGAAAGAACAAGGTATAGACATAGGAAACAATAAATGGATAATATAAAACAGTGCCAAAATAAGCGGTTAACTACCTAAAAAAATAAGGATTCTTAAATGCTAGCAGTGCAAAGAAATCAGTTATAGCTGCCTGGAAGTAGCGTTCCTTGATCAAAGTTGTCTTGTCTTTATTCAAGGGTGAGGAGGCAGCCTGAATGGACATGGTGTGAGAATTCACAAGATGTCACAGAAATGACCAAGCTTCTTAAACTCACCAACTACTACACATGTCTACATATCCAGAAAGCATCCAAAAAACCATGGGCTATCGCTCTTGTCACTCTGATGTACTGAATAAAAACAAAGACTAGAGAGCTCACTTCTTCTAGTTGAAAGGTGTAACCTGGAAAGACAAGCAACTATAGGAGGTAAATATTTGGCTACAGAAGTGCAGTGTAAGAGTTAGGTGCTCAGGACTGTGGTTGACAATGGACTTTTAGAAAAGTACTAGGAAATCCTATCAGAACAAGATTCTCCATCAACCTGGTAAGACATTAATTCTTACAATACTTACTGAGTGATTAAGTTGTGCCGAGCATTCTTCAAGGGGCTGGAGAAACAACAGTAAATAACATGGTCTGTGCCCTCACAGCCCCTGCAATCACTTGCTTTCAGTTAAAATTTGAAGGAAAGGAAAGAAAAATGCCAGGTAAATTCTAAACCGGATCATAACAGAAGATAATAGGAAGATATCCTCTCATGTAGAAGATATGGGAAATATCCAATACTGTGTTTCCCCCAAAATAAGACCGGGTCTTATATTAATTTTTGCTCCAAAAGATGCATTAGGGCTTATGTTCAAGGGATGTCATCCTGAAAAATCGTGCTAGGGCTTATTTTCCGGTTAGGTCTTATTTTCGGGGAAACATGGTAGTGATGAGAATCCAATGGGAGAGGGTAGCCATAATTCTTGGCTATCTATGTACTAATGCCCAGGGTGTGGAACATAAACAAAGTCACCCTAAAATGTTTCCATTTACTAGGAAGCATGTAGAACTTAATAGGACTCATATATCAGTCCTTGTATCAGCTGACTTTAATCCTTCTCATCCTCCAAAGACCATCAGAATAACTTCTTAACTCTGATACACTTGTGATCATGCCACTCTTCTGTTCAAAACATTTTAGTGACTCTCCCATTACCCAGTGCTGGCTTTTCAAGGCCCTCTATTATGTGACCTCAATAAATCTTTCAATGTAATCTTCCAGAAACCCTATCCCCGAAACATCCCTTGTCCCAGGCTGTTGTGTCTACGTGTAACTATTATGTATTTACATGTGACTGATTCAAATGAAAGATTCAGCTCCGCAGTTGCACCAGCCACATTTACAGTGCTCAATGGCCACATGTGGCTAGTGGCGACCATATGGAACAGTATAGGTGTAGAATATTTTCATCATCATAGAAAGTTCTATCAAACAGCACGGTTCTAGACTAGTCACCAGTCTCTGAACACAATATTTAATTTTTCACTTCTGTGCCTTTAGCCATTCTGGTCCTTCTGTCTAAAATGCTATTCCCCATCTCTACCTATTAAAATTCTAGACATCATTAAATTTTCAGTTCAAATGCCACTTCCTCCAGGAAGCTTTCCTGAGTAAAAATTAATCAGCCATCCTCTGTGTTCCTTTGAGCTACCTGGAACTACTACTTTTTCACTAATCATACTCTGCCTTGTACTAAGGTCCTTTTGTAAGTAGCTATTACCTCCATCAAAGAGCAAATTCTTTTAGGGCTTTGTGTCTAGTAAAGTGTATTACAGATAGTCAAGGACCAAAAAACTTTTGGCTTTCTGTTGCATCCTAGTGGAATTGACTCCTGACTAAAACAAAGCAATAGGTGGTAGAGGACAATACCCAAAGGAAGGGATGTGTGGTAGGTAGAATAATGATCCCTCAAAGACGTCCACATCTTAATCTCAGAATCTATGACTATATTAGGTTACATGGCAGAGGGGGAATTAAGGTTGCAGAGGGAATTAAGGTTGCTAGTTAGCTGACTTTAAGATGGGGAGATTATTCTGAATTGTCCCAGTGGGCACAGTGTAACCACAGGGATCCTTAAAGGTGGAAGAGAGGGACAGGAGAGAGAGACAGACAGACAGATGTAAGTGGGAGGACTTGGTCCAACATTCCTGGCTTTCGAAAATGCAGGAAGGGGATCACGATCCAGGAAACGTGGGCAACCTCTAGAAGCTAGAAAAGGCAAGGGAATGGATCCTTCCTAGAGTCTCTGGAAGGAACACAGTCCTAGTGACACGTTGCTTTTAACCCAGTGAGACACATTTTTGACTTCTGAGCTCCAGAACTGTAAGATAATAAATTTGTATTTGTTTAAGCCACTAAATTTGTGGTAATTTGTTATAGCAGACATAGGAAACTAATACAGAGTGGCAAAGGAATATCATAAGTCAAGATGCATGACTCTTGCATGGAACAAAAACTGACACTGTTTGTTTCCTTCATCTAGAAGTTTACATCCAAACATTAGTCCTAGGAAAATAGTCAGAATTCTCATGAAGGTTTATATCAGGTTGATCAGTGATAGCGTTATTTTTTCCAGAAAAAAGTCCAGTTCTAAGAAGGGATTGCTAGCCATCCATACAACACAATATTATGTGGCCATTAAAAAAAAAAATCACTTCTTTGAAAAATATTTAGTAACATGGGAAAAGCTGATGATCAAGTGTCAAAAGCAGGTACAACACAATATAGGATCCAAATTTTGTGAAAATTGAAGGAAATACATCAAAATGTTAATGATAAATTTAAAAATGTTTTTGACATTAATAATGGTTATCTTTGTGGAATAAGATTAGGGGAGATTTGGGGTTATTTCTTTATATATTTCTGTATCTTCCAGATATTCTATAATGAACAGGAATTACTTTTATAATCAGAAAAATAAACCATTTGCTTTACTAGAAAGCAAGCCCCTCAGGTAACAGGAACCACAAAATTAATCATGCCTTTGAGTAATCTCATTCATGAAAATATATCCTAAGGAAATAATTCAAAACAAGAAAAAACATCTTATCAGTAAAAAGCCTTTTATAGCCATGTTACTCATAATAGTTTAAAATTGGAAGCTACCTGAATATCTAGCAATTTAATTATGATAAAGCAAATTATAATATATTTCCTTGATAGACTATTGGGAAGTCATAAAAAATAATTAAAACAAAGACTATCTAGAAATACAGAAACTACAGAATAATATAAAGTAAAAAGCTCAAGCACAAAATACGAAATGTCCACGATTATAAAAACTCCACTTACATGTGGATAAGGATGGTAAGAAGAGAGAAACTATGTTAAAGAAATAATTCCTGTGTTAACAGAAAGGGGTTCTGAGAGTAATTTGTACAAAGTTCTTTCAATAATAAACACAACTATTTGTTAAAGACACACACCAGCATGTAAATCAAGAAACCTGCGGTTGAAAGACTGGTGAAGAGCATTAGAATCATAACAACAGAAATAGAAGCAACACCTGCAAGAAAGGACACAGGAGACCACCCATCTAGGGACATATATTTTCATTTATCTATCTAACAAATATTTACCGAGTCTGTTTCCTCACATATGAATAAAACTGTAATGCAAAACAAGGGAATGACAAACACAGAATTCAGACTTTCAGTTACTCTTAGGGTATTAGAAGGAGTCCATTGCGAAGGGAAACGCAGCGAGTTGCATAAGAATTGGTAATTTCTTAAACTATTTCTTAAATTGGGTACATGGTATTCTTTTTTTTTATTCTAATGTGTCACAAGTGCTTACAAGAGTGCTTGCCACATATTGGTCACACAAGAAATTATTTCTAGAATGAATCTTTTCAGTGGCTCTGTAAATAAAGGTCAAACTCTTTAATATGGCACATGGAGTTCTCTGAGAACTGGCTACTACCTAGTTTATCTACACCTATGACTTCCCACCTAATCTACAATCACTCTTGTTCATTATTTGCCAAACACACAGGACTTTTTGGTGCCTTTGAGATTTTGTCTGGCTGTTTCCTCTTCCTGGAACATTCATCCTCACCTAGAGAGCCCCAAATCTCAAGGTCAAGTTCACTACAGCTGTTTCACAAAACCTTGCTGGTGTCCCTAATTACTTTCTCCCCTGTGTTCCTGTCATGTTTTCCTTATTTAGTGCATCAGAACCTGACTTGTACTAATCAGTATTATCTTTCGCTTTACTGCTTTATTGCTTACAAAGTCTTCTTAACTCTGTTATACTTGCAATAACACTGTCAGTCTTACTAGCCCACTTAACAGATGCAGAGTCTGATTCTAAGTGTCAAATGACTTACTACCTCCATAGTTGGTGAGTGAAAGAGCAGGACTTGAACACTGGTCTTCAGATTCATGCAGCCTCTAAAGGGACAGGCTGCCAGGGCAAGAGAGGGCAGAACAAGCTACGGGGATACAACTGGTCTCTAACAACACAGTTAGCGTTTATAAAATGAGAAAGGGCAATTTCATGAGAATTAAGATAGGCCATGAAGATCAAATTCCATATGATTGAGATATATAAGTTATACCTATTAAAATACAAGTAAGATGGGCTAAAAGAATGACCGCAACGTTAAAAAAAAAAAAAAAAAAAAAGTCAAATGAATTCAACAGAAAGGGCGTTACAATCTTACCAGAAGATTCCAAATTAGCAGACTAGTCTCCAAAGTAGGAACCATGTCTTATTTTTCTCTTATTCCACGTACCTAGAATAAGGCCTGCCACTAAAGGGAACTCCGTACACATTGAATTAAATATGAACAAAAGGACGTGCTATTTTAAAAAGAGCACAATTAGTTTTTAGCTTTCCTGCCACTGTTTCTCCTCAGTCACTTGGGGCTTTCAATTCAGAAGCCTGAGCATCAATTTCTTATGTGTTTAGTAATTCAGACCCTGAAGCACTTCTGTATTGCTCAGAACCCAAACAAAATATTCATTTGTTTGAACCAATCAACAAGTATTTAGGTAGCAAACTGAATTTAGAATGTGTTACACAAGAAATACCTGCTCTGTGTTTTATACTATCCTTAACATTTAAGACATGCACAGTGCCTGATTTGAAATGCACAGAATAAAAATCCTCATGACCAAAAGCCACAGATCCAAAGAATGGAAAATCTACAAAGCGAAAAACCTTGACCTGACATATAGAAATGACTCTGAGGAAACTAACAGGAATATGAAATAAAAAAGATACCACTGGAACCTATGTAATTTTACTAACTACTGTCACCCCAATAAATTCAATTAAAAAAAAATCACTCACACACACATACACACACACACACAAAACCAGTCTGTGATTAGGAAAAGGAAAAAATACCACTGGAAAACCGCTTTTGAAACCATCCCATGAAATACCAATGGCTATCCACTTTATAAGTGGATCATAGAAAATGTATTTGTGAAAAATTGGTCATCGTGCCATTAAACTGCAGACCGAACAATAGAACTACTCAGAATTCCTTTTTGCAAACTAATTCCTAGAGAACTGACCTTGAGCCAAGGCTGGATACTGAGACTAGGCACTGTGTGGCGTTTCACAGCCTGGCCCGCTGGGGCAACCCATAGTTCTTAAGTGACCATGGTTCTGGGATACACGTCAGGCAAAGAACAGATTTAGGTTCAGACAAATTGATTAAAAGGTAGTATTTGCAATGAGAAAGGATTTAAAAGATGTGCCAAGAGGCACCTGTCCTGGAATGGGTGAAGGGTCTTGCCCCAACTGCCTCTCTCTGTGCCTCAAATTTGTACTTTATCATTTAAGTAGGTAAGGGAGGCTGTGGACAGAAATCCCTCTTAAAGAACTAAGGCTGGGTCATCCATGTGACAGTTCATAGGTGCATCTACAGTGATGGGCTCTGCCATCTCCAGACCCAAGCCTCATTCATTCATTCTCTCATTTAATGAATACTTATTAAGTGTCTATACCCTGCTCTGGGGGCTGGGAATACAGTAGTGAACAAGACAAGCAAGGTCTGGGTTCTCACGAAGCTTACATTTTAGAGGGAGGAAACAATAAGAAAATATCAGAGACTGGGAAAGTTGAAGGCCCCCAAAGTCTTGGCTAGTGTAGTCAATAAGGTGTTTAGTCTTCATTCCATCTCCCAGCAACAATAGATAAACACATGTCATTAAACTACAGACCAAACAGCAGGCCTACTCAGATGCTCAGCATTCCCAGGAAGAATTTGATTATGGGGGTGGATAGGGGAGAATTTCTCTTAATTATTTGGTCCAATTTCTAAATGGGAACTCACAGTATTTGATGAATAATGAATGTGAATAATTAATGCATTTGAGAAAGGAAAATTTCTTACCTGTCAGTTACTTATCTTGGAGATTACACATCTATCACTCCTCCCCAAAGGGGCTAGACTCATCTCCATAGAAACTGGGGGCAACCCAGAATGTTAATTATACCTCAATGCCAGATTTCCCCGCTTAGAATGTGACTCACCAGAAGAACTTCTAGGGCTAACTTATTCTGCAAAGTAAAAAATTTATCTGACATATTTTAAAGCCACAAATAATGAAATATCTTAATAAGCCTAAGAAACCATCAAAAGACTGACTCTGTGTGCACACATTGCCTAGAAGCATATCTATCCTCTGGGAAAGTGGTTGAAGGGAAGAAATGGACCCTTGATCCATCAATGATATAAGTACTTCTGAAATTTAATCTCATTCTCTAGTGTGTCAAGTGTATGTGAAACAGGAGCTCACCAATGATTGTCCTGCAGACTTCTTTGAATAAGTCAGATATAACCTAACATGACACTATAATGCTATATCTACTTTTTCTAATCATGAGTCTTTCTATTTTCTAATCATGAGTCTTTTATTTGAAGGTAAATGATACCCACATATCTCTCTTGGGGAGAGAGAATAAGAAATCTTAATTATAAGATTGGTACTTGTATCAGTCAGGATAGTCAAGGTTATGCTGCGTTAACAAACAACCCACAGGCTCCGTAGTTTAAAACAATGAAAGTTTGCTTTGTGCTCATATTACATGCCCATCACAAGAAATCAGGAGAGGCTCCATTCATTAGAATCACTCTGGGATCCAGGATGACTGTATAGTCACTATTTCAAAAAATTGCCTGACAGAAGGAAAGAGAAGACAACAAAGCATGCACTGTCTCTTTAAGCTTCTACCCAAGAGAGATATATTGTCATTTCCACTTACACAGTTCATTGGCCAAAGTAAGTCATTTAGTCACACCTAATATCAGATGGGCAGAAACACAAAATTTATGACTTTCACGATTTTTGATTAGTTTGCCTATTCAATAAATATTTTCTTGAATGTCTGATAGTGCTAAGGGATGGCAAGTGATAGGGCTGGGGATGGAGAGGTGAAAACTGAGTCCCGGGAAAGATTCTCTGAATCAAAGACCCAGAATTGAAAGAGGGAGTGGGGTAAGGGACATTCTGCCTTTGAGGCCAAAACAAGACAAAAAGAACTCAAATTCCAGAGTAATCCAGAATGAGTCCTGAAATAAAGATAGAGGTGAGACATACCCAGTTTGTCTCTGTGGGGCTGAAATAGTTGGGCTGTTTCTCACTGTAACACACCTTCCCACTTCCTTCTTTTTCTGCCTGAAACAGCCCATGTAACAGAACATTTCCTTTTTCCCCTGGTGAAGCAACATGAAAAATCATTTCATTTCAGGCGAGAATAGCAATCAGCAAATGATCTGTAAACAAATAAAATTATCCACCATTGATTGAGCAAAACCTATACTTCAGGAAGTGTGGTATTTAGTTATTTAGTTAGTTATTTGTATGTATGCATGTATGTATGTATGTATATACATGCAAACTAGGGAGCATTAGTGGTTACATGTGCTGCAGAGCCAACAGACAGCATTAGAGCCAGAGGACACATGCCGACAGGCAGTTTCAACTATACACATGCACCCAAGGAGCCCTGAGTCACTGCTCGTGACTTTGCCCTGGTTTCTAGCAACAGGGTCCGGTCTTCTTGGTCCCATGGCTGGAGCAGGAATGTAGGAGAAGCTGCTGTACCTAGACTCCAAGGGGCAGGAGTGGGACCCGAGCACCTGCCTGAACAAGTGGGTGTGAAACAACAGACACTGATAACCTTTAGCAAAAGGGCCTATAGTGCAGTAACAGTTTATTTGAGGACTACTTCCCTAGCCTCCTCAATCTTAAAAATACAAAAAGAAATAGACTTTATTCTCTTAAAGTACATTCCAGTCAGTACATGTTTCGAGCTGTGAAGCAGCAGGAAAATAGGGCCCCTTTCAATACCACCCTGACCATGCCCAATCTGGTCTGTCCTAGATGTTTTAGATACTTTATTTCAATGAATAGAACTGTTGTGAAAAGGATAAGATATATATGAGTATTATTACCATTTTACAAATGCAAAGGCTATTGAAGAAAGGGAATTGACTTTCTGGAAAGGCATGCATATTTTTCATGGGAAAACAGAGTCTGACTAACAAATCTGTGCTCTACATTATCACAGTAAACTTTAGATTTTCTGGGAGGAAAACTTGTGAGAACCCATGTCCACGTGAATTCTTGTTTGGTAATTTAAATATGGAATTGCCCCTATAACAGAACATTATGTAGGTCTCTTTACTAAGGCGTCTTCTTCAAGGGTAATCAAGTCTTCCTTTAGGTAAGACAATTCCCGGCTACTTCCTCACACCTTAAATATTCAACCAAAGGTCACCTTTTCAGTGAAGCTTCCCCTGACTACCCTATTTAGAATTGTAATGCCTTCTCCTCAGCCATTCGTACCTCCTCTCCTCTGGCTCTGTTTTTCCCCACAGCAATTACGGCCTTTTTATAAACCATATGATTTATTTGCTCACTGTTTGCCATCCACCACTACAAACTAAGTTTTGTGGGTAAAGAAAATTCTTGTCTGCTTCTTTTTAATCACTTTTGTTTTCCCCAGAGCATAGAAAAGTACCTTATACTCAGTAATTATGAATGAATGGTCATAATGAATAAATGAATGAATTACTTCAGAGAATGGTCTCTTACTTAAGCAATGTTTCTTAATCTGGGATATGTTAATTGGCTTGGGGGTATCAGCGAATGCCTTATAGTTACATGCAATTGTGTAGGAAGAAGAATATATTTGGTGTATGGTCAGAGTCACAAAAAAGGCAATAACCCAAAAATCACTTCATGTGGTATATTGATACAAGAGAATATTATTCAGCCATAAAAGGAAATGAAGTATTGATCTGTGCTACAACACAGATGAAGCTTGGAGACATGATGCTAAGTGAAAGAAGACAGACACAAAGGCCACATATTGTATGATTCCATTTACATGGAATGCCCAGAAAAGATAATCCTATGCAGACAGAAAACAGTTTAGTGGTTGCCAGGGGCTGAAAGGTAAGGGGAAAACAGAATGGGGAGTGACTGCTTAATGGCTATGGGGTTTTCTGGAACTAGATAGTAGTAATGGTTGTACAACATTGTAAAAATATCAAAAAGCCACTGAATTGTATACTTTAAGATGGTTAAAATGGTCAATTTTACCACCCAGAGTCAGTTTTCCTTCCATCACCATTTATTTGATTCCTTTTACTCTCATCTACCCTCTGGTAACCACTAAACTATTGTCTGTGTCTATCAGTTTTTGTTTCTTCATTTGTTTGTCTTGTTCCTTTGCGTTTTTCAGTTTCATATACCACATATCAGTGAAATCATATGGTTCTTTACTTTTTCTGTTTGACTTATTTCGCTTATCATAATACTCTCAAGATCCATCCATGTTGTTGCAAATGGCATTATTTCATCTTTTCTTATGGCAGAATAGCATTCTATTGTGTATATATACCACATCTTCTTTATCCAATCATCTATCGAAGGACACTGGTTGTTTCCATGTTTTGGCCACTGTAAATAAAGCTACAATGAACACATGTAGGAGCACATACATCTTTACAGATCAATGTTTTCAGATATTTTGGGTAGATACCCAGCAGAGGGATTGCTGGGTCATATGGTAATTCTATTCGTCAGTTTTTGAGGAACCTCCACACTGCCTTCCATAGCAGCTGCACCAGTCTGCATTCCCACCAACAGTGTATGAGGGTTCCTTTTTCTCCACAGCCTCTCCAACACTTGTTACTATTTGTCTTGTTGATGATAGCCATTCTGACTGGGGTGAGGTGATATCTCATTGTGGTTTTGATTTGCATTTCTCTGATGGTTAGTGATGTTGAGCATTTTTTCATATATCTATTGGCCATTTGTATGTCCTCTTTGGAGAAATGTCTATTCAGGTCCTCTGCCCATTTTTAAATTGGATTGTTTGGGTTTTTTGTTGTTGAGTTTCTATATATATTTTGGATATTAGCCCCTTATCAGAGGAGTGAACACACAATGTGATATATAGATGATGTAACACAGAACTGTACACCTGAAACCTATGTAACTTTACTAACAATTGTCACCCCAATAAACTTTAATTAAAAATAAAATAAAATGGTAAATTTTATGTTATGTGAATTTTACCACAAGTTTGAAAAAAGAACCACTTTGTGCATAAGGGAGAAAAACACGACAATGATGGGGTAAATCATCTCATACATCTGACAGTATGGATGGTGGAATCTAAGTCTGAAAACTTGTCAGTTCCAATCAAACATTCTAAAAATATATGGAATTGGAATATACTAGGAATAACAACTTACATTTATATCAGGTTTTGTGGTTTTGAACAAATTTCCAAGTGCATTATTTAATTTAACTCCTGGAAAAGAACTTGTGGGGTAGGCAGTATAGATACAATTTGTGATTCTCTCCATTTTATAAATGAGAATAATGAGGTTCAGAAAGGTTAAATAATTTCCCCAAAGTCACATAGCTACTGAATGGTGAAATGAGGATCTAAACCCAGACCTGTTCATGTGTTTGGCAATTTGATACCTCCAGCTCTTTTTAACCTTTCAACATCTTTCCAGAAATCACAAGTTTTACTGTGATAAGTCTCCCCAGGTGATGTCAAAAGCCAAATTTCTTCTATGGTGTCTGGAATTATACAGTCTCAGTGTGGTCCACTTGGTATTTCATTGTGACCAGAAATTCTGATTACAAATGATATATAGCTCTGATAAATAAAAGCACTAGGAAAAACAGATTATTATTTATATAAATTTTTGAGAGTGAGGATGTTTTAAAATATGGTGTCAATGATAAGAGAAAGATTGCTAAAAGAAATTGGAGAAGACACAAAGAAATGGAAAGATATCCCATGTTCATGGATTGGAAGAATCAACATGGCTAAAATGGCCATATTACCCAAAGCAATATATAGATTTAATGCAATTCCCATAAAAATATCAATGGCATTTTTAAATAAATAGAACAAAAAAAATCACCAGATTTGCATAGAGTCACAAAAGATCTCAAATAGCCAAAGCAATCCTCAGAAAAAAGAAAAAGGCCGGAGATATCACACTTCCTGACTTCAAATTATACTATACAGTGACAATAATCAAAACAGCATGGCATTAACAGAAAAACAGACACACAGACTGGAAAAGAACTGAGAACCCAGAAATAAACCCACATATATATGGGCAAATAATATTCAACAAAGGAGCCAAAAACATACAATGGAGAAAAGAAAGCCTCTTCAGTGATTGGTATTAGGAAAATTGGAAAGCCACATGACAATAAATGAAACTAGACTGCTATTTGTCACCATACATTGAAATTAACTCAAAATGGAGCAAAGACCTAAACATAAGACCTGAAATAATAAATTGCACAGAAGAAAACATAGGTATTAAACTTATAGACGTTGAGGATTTTACAAATTTGACCTCAAAGTCAAGGGAAGTAAAAACAAAAATGAACAGGACTACATCAAACTAAAAAGCTTCTGTACAGCAAAAGAAAACATCAAGAAGCAAAGAGGCAACTAACCAAATGGAGAAGATATTTGCAAGCAACACCTCCAATAAGAGGCTAATATCCAAAATGTATATAGAACTCATACAACTCAACAACAAAAAAACAAATAATCCAATTAAAAAATGGGCAGAGGACCTGAAAGACACTTCTCCCAAGAAGACATACAAATGACAAATAGATATATGAAAAGATGTTCAACTTCACTAGCTATTAGGGAAATGCAAGTCAAAAGTACAATGAGATACCACCTTACACCTGTTAGAATGGCTACTATCAACAACACAAGTAATAACAAATGTTGGAGAGACTATGGGGAAAGAGGAACCCTCATACAACTGCTAGTGGGAATGTAAATTGGTACAGCCACTATGGAAAACAGTATGGAGGTTCCTCAAAAAATTAAGAATAGAATTATCATGTGATCCAGCAATCCCTCTTCTGGGTATCTACCCAAAAAACTTGAAAACATTTATTCATAAAGATATATGTACCCCTATGTTCACTGCAGCATTATTCACAGTGGTCAAGACATGGAAACACCAAAGTGTCCTTCGATAGATGTTTGGAATAAAGAAGATATGGTACCTATACACAATGGAATATTACTCGGCCATAAGAAAAGGTGAAATATTGCCAGTTGTGACAACATGGATGGATCTGGAGATGATCATGTTAAGCGAAATAAGTCTGGCAGAAAAAGTCGAGAACCGTATGATTTCACTCGTATGTGGGATATAAAAGTGAAAGCAACAAACGAACAAGACAAACAAAGAAACAAGCAAAACTCAGAGACACCGACAATAGTTTAGTGGTTACCAGAGGGTAAGAGGGGAGGGGAGCAGGTAGAAGAGGGTAAAGGGGGTTAAATATATAGTGACAGGAGGAGAACTGACTCTGGGTGGTGAGCACATAATGTGATATATAGATGATGTATTATACCATGTTTCCCCGAAAATAAAACCTAACCGGAAAATAAGCCCTAGCATGATTTTTCAGGATGACATCCTCTGAATATAAGCCTTAATGCGTCTTTTGGAGCACAACTTAATATAAGACCCGGTCTTATTTTTGGGGAAATACGGTAGAAATGTACACTTGAAACCTATACCATTTTATTAACCAATGTCATCCCAGTAAATTTAATTTAGAAAAATCTAATGAACCCAACTTCCTCATCTTACCAATGAGAAAATTCAGGTACAAAGAGACTAGCAGCTTGGTTAAGACGACACAGAAAGTTAGTGTCAGAGGTAGGATTAGAATGCAGGGCTTTTTAATGCTTCATAAAAACACAAGGGTTCATAGGGAACTAGCCTTCCAGCAGAATACCTGGGAAGAGATTATTTAGTTTGTATATTTAGCAGTCCAAGAATAAGTTGACATTTATTACTTTTGCACCAACCTAATATTATAAACACAGAAAGGAAGAATTAAGGATTCAGTGGTAATAAATGACCCAAATGCTTCAATTCAGCCTCAAATGAATCTGTTTTCCACTTTTTGTTGTCTCCACTGGGCTGAAGCACAATGACATGATGACTTCTATTTTACTTGGAAGGGGCCAATTATCCAGAATTTACCAGTCATGTTTTGTAAACAGAGTTGGTGGCTGAGTGAATAATGCAGGCTTGCAGTGTCATTTCCACCCATGGAGACACAGATGGTCAGAGCTGAAGGGGCCTTAGAGATCTTCCAGTCTGGGGTTTCCCAGCCACAGTCAGCTGACCTTCAGGGAAGACAGTACTGCCTTGAGCCAGTGTCCAACTCTACCTTCCTTCTTAGAGACAGAGCTTATGTTTTGTTCCCCTCCCCTTCCTCATTTTATATTCCCTCATTCTGAGATAGGTTGAGGGTTTGCAATAAATGCTCCTAAGATGGAGCATCAGCTGTCTTAGGGATGATATGGAGGAGAAAACTTGAAAGAGTAGAACCTTCTAGAACAAAGTAAATTTAGCAAAGCTTTTCAGTGTATGCTTTGAGCTGGAAGATGTTTAAAATCATTTAAACTAAACCTTCACTCTTTCCATGAAGAAACTACCCAGAGAATGAACCTGACTTGTCCAAAGTCACAAAGTGAGGAAGTAGCAGAGTCAAGACTAGAATTCAGATCCTCCAAATTCTAGTCCAGTGCCTTTTTCTCAGTCTCCATTGATCTCTCTTAGGAAAAATAATCATGATTCATAGCACACCAGGGATGCATCAGGCATTGATCATACTACTTATTGTTTGCACGTTTCACAGGGTATATTTTGACTCATGACATATTAGCGAAGTCATGGATTTTTGTCTTATGCACCTATATCTCCTTGTAACTAGTATGGGACCTGTCTCATAGAAAGTATGTATAATTTGTCTGATGGAATAAATGCTATGGATGGGACAGGTGAGACAGGTGGGGTTCTAACATGATTATTAAGTTCTCTCATGACACGCCATCGTTTCCTCGAGTTGAAATCCTTTTCTTCATGTCCCTTCCATCTGCGTTTTTTCCCCACCTGTTGAAATATATCCAAGCCACAATCAAAAGCTACCTTCTACTACCTCTAGTAGAAAGGACTCTACCAAGACTCTGGCATCCAGTCTTGAATCTGGATGCCACCCTGATTACTGTTAACTATATGACATGGAAGAATTACTTAACCTCTCTGAGATTCACCTTAACCAATTGTAAAAGAGTTAATAACATGGACCTCATTTGATTTTTTTGTGGAAGAAATAACATAAAATATGTAAAATTCCTAGCACAACATGTGCCACGTAGAGATTGCTCCCTCCTCAGTGTCCCATGGCCTTCTGCTTACTCTTCATTACTAGTTTATTTGCATTGTTTTATAGATTATTGATGACTTTAGAATACTTCTGTCTTACCACTGGATCATAAAATGTCTTGACGGCATGACTATGTCAGAGAAATATTTACATTTGCCCCACTGTGACTTCCCACAGCATCTAGAATGACACCTAGCACAAATGTGGCACATAGAATTTATTTTTGAAGAACTGAAGTGTATGTGTATGGTAGTGATGGGGAGAGCATATAATATATGAGGACTTTCAGATAATTTGTCTGCAAAGTAATTACCGTTATGCTGGTGTCTTATATATTCATCTTATGTCTGTTTTTCTCCTAAAAGCAGGTAACCTGGTGTCGGGCAATGACACCCTTCCATTAAAAGTGAGCATCTGAAGAGCTGACACTCCCTCACTCAGTGACTGAGTTGTGTTTCTGTGTTGGGTCTTCATGCCCCCATGAAGAGGAAGTGGTATTTCAGGGATGGCAGATGACAACGTGACATCACCCATCTCCGTCAGTGCTCATTTCGTTTCTTCAATTTCAACAAAGAAATGGTAGAAAAGGTTGTTCCTTTATCCCATGGGTGGCCTCTCTTCATTATTTATTAATAAAAATAGGGAAGGTTCTCTCACCCTGCCCTTCACTGATAGAGCTTCCCATTTCAGTTCTTACCTCTTCTCCTAACTTTCTGGAAGAAGTAGAGGCCAGTAATTGAAACTTAAATAGTAAATTCATAAATCATATTCATCCATATCATAATCTAAAGGAATAAAAGAACTAAAACATAAAAATATAAAAAGAATTAGAGTATTGATACCTATGCATTCTTAAGATAATAATTAAAATTAATAAATGTCTACAAATTCTTACCAGACATTTATTGAGCTCTTGTTATGATCAAGTCACTATGTTTTATGTTCAATTTCTTTGGCCACTCCTCAATCAGCCCTACATGGAAGGTAGTTTTAGAAGAGAGGGTAAATAACCTGTCCAAGATCCTACATACAGCTAGCAAGAGGCAGGGCTGGGATGTGGACCTATGTTTGTCTGACTCAAGAGGATGCATTCATATCCATTATCTGTACTGTACCTATGCCTGGAATTGAGTCATTGAATCATGAGCTAGTAATATGGAAGTTGATACATGCCCCTCTCCCTCATGAGAAGCTAAGAATTTGCATATACATATATACACTTACATATATACATATATAGAGAATATATATATTCATATAATTATATATATATATATATATGTATATAAAATCATAATATAGGGTGATTGGTGCTGTATTCACAGTATTAAAAGGAGCTATGAAACTTCCCAAAGGGCAGAACTGAATTCTAAGTTGAGGTCTGGGTAATGGAGAGAACTGAACATCTAATCTGTACCAGAGGTTGTTCTAGGTGCTTTTACGTATGCAATCTAATATTGTTTTATTTAATTACGAAATACTCCTGTGTAATGTGGGTAATGCTATCTCATTTTACAGATGTGAAAACCAGGTTTCATATGATAATAGCAAACACCTATCTAGCAGTTACTATGCATTGGGTGCTGTTCTAAGAACTATGCATGTATCAGTTCATTTAATCCTCATAACAATTCAATCATATAGGTGAAAAGACCATTTTAGAGATGAGGAACCTGAGCTCCAGAGTGTTTGAGTCATTTACCCTGGGTCTTACCACCAGTAGAGGTGAAGCCAGGTAGAGGGGCTCCTGAGTCCTTGCTCTCAACCATCATGTTAATGCTTTGCTGGGGTAGAGTAAGATGCCCCAAATTACTGGCAAGAAAGCAGGGATAGCCAAGATTTGGACCATGTTTGTCCCACACAGTGATACCAAGTCTTTTAGTGGCTCACTATTATCAATGTTCCTAAAACACTCAATTTACCTCTCATAGAAATGATTCTCTTTTTGCATTCATATTTCATTAATTTACACAATTATAATTAAGCTCTATAATTACAATGACATTTCCATATTTGTGAATAAACACAAGAGAGTCTTGATGAGCATGGACCTACCTGGTGAAGACACAAATGTCTGAGCACACTAGAGAATAGCCCAGTGTCCGACAGCATTCAGCATGCTGTGGGCTCTGGTGCACATAATTTACAGAGGCAATCAAGAAAAGACATCAATCCAATAAGTGAATTAAATGGAAACTGATTAAGAGAACTTATACTATGTCACATTTCTGGTCATGTAGCTTGAGATTGCTGTAACATTAGGCAGCCAGTGAAATCATATTGACCTCCCTGTTAGCTGAAATCTTATTTTCATTATTATTATATCTGCCACTAAGTCACAATTTTGTGCTTGTTATATGCAGAGTTATGTCTCCCTAAAATTCATATGTTGAAGTCCTACCCCTCCAGTAGCTCAGAATTTAATGGTATTTGAAGATAGGGCCTTTAAAGAAGTAATTAAGGTAAAATGAGGTCACTTGGGTGAGGCCTGATCCAATATGACTGGTGTCTTTATAAGAAGAGGAAATTAGGACACAGACAACAAACACAGACCAAGGGCAACCATGTGAAGACAAAGCAAGAAGGTGGCTGTCTGCAAGCCAAGGAAAGAGGCCCCGGAAGAAACCAACCCTGCTGGCACCTTGCTCATGGCCTTCCAGCCTCCAGAACTGTGAGAAAATAAATACCTGCTCTTTAAGCCACCCAGTATGTGGCATTTTGTTGTGGCAGCCCTAGCAAACTAATACAGCACTTATCTCTATGACTGGCACATGGTCAGCATTCAAATATTGATGAAATCAATGAGTGAATGAGGAATGTATACTTGTATATCTCCCATCCTATGTTTCTGTGTTTGATTTTTTTGAAATATTTATGGGAGGCTCTTTAAAAACAAGCTTAATAAGCACAGGTGTGTTCCAGTTATCTGCCAACACTGAGATTTTAAGATAAGAGAGTGGTCTTGGACCTACCTGGTGGGGGCACAAGTTGATTTAACTGATTTCTATCTCTTGATCCTAGGACTGGGGAAGGAGTTCCTATGAATTCCAATTTATGAACATGTCAGATGATCAGAGCTGAAATCCCAGCACTATTAGAACAGAGCCAGTCCTCAACTGCTTCTTGAAAGCCTTTAGCTCCCTTGTGCTGGGCAACAATGTCTCTTGGGGCTTCACTGAGGACCCTAGTGCACACAGACAAGGCTAAGATGTGAAAGGCCAAGAAAATTGGCAAGCAGCCAAGAAAATCTCCTAGGCCTTTGATTGATAGATGATATGTGAGGTCATGGGAACCAAGGCTGAACTTTCTCCCTTTCTTCTCCCAAAGGACAAGAATTAAGGTACTTAAAGAACCTGATATACCATCTGAATGTGCTCTCAGCAAAGTGACCTCAAAACTGGAATGGGAAATTGCCTGGATTGTTAACATCAGCACAGAATGCCAGAGACCACCTGAACTTCAAGGGTACGTGGCCCAGCCTTCTCATTTTGAAAGGAAAGAAAATGAGGCTCTGAAACAGTGAAGGTCTCCCCCTGTTCTTGTCATCATCATTTCTTAAGCCTTTGCCATAGAAGCCAAAGACAAAGTTGAACACATCAGTCATTCATATTGTTACTTTTTAAAGAGAATTTCTTTCCCAACATTCCTAGTGAGTGGCCCCTAGACTTTGCTGAAACACTTCTTAGGACTATGGAACTCACTGTTCCCTGAGGCAATGAAGCAACCTTTGAACAGATTCAGTTATAAGTAATTCCTTTTATTGAGCCCAAATCTGCCTCTCTACATCTTCCAACCACTGGTTTTCATAATGCCTTCTGAAGTATCATGGAATCAATCTAATTACTCCCCCTCCATTGGAGGGCTTCAGGTAGCTGAAAACAAGACTTTTAATAGTATCTCATAGGTCATGGTTTTAAGCTTCCTACTCATCCTTGTCATTATTGAAAACTGCCTGAAATCCTCACAGAGACTAGTCACTGACACATCAAGAGACAGATATATAACCTTCTAATACATAAACTCTGGTCCCTTGACCTGGAATGAAGTTATCTATGAATCACCCCTAAATGGGTGAGGAAAGTGGAATGGGATTGCTTACCAATAAAGAGAAAAATAGCCTCTCCCAGTTTCTAGTTGTCTTATCTGAAACCCATAACTTCCCTGAATAACCCCTTGGCCTATTTCAAGTAGCTCTGTCTAAAGTCTTCCCTGGCCTCCTTCCTGCACATTGGTTTCTGCTCCTCCTGCCTCCTGCCATCCTTAGCCCTGTCAGTTTTGCCCCCAAACCTCCAGTGGGTCTTGGAAGGGATGTATGAAAGGACAATCCATGAAGCCTCATGCAGCTGCTACTCTTTCCAAGGGAAGCAGCCCCAACCGATTTTCCTGCTTTTTCTTGCTATTCTTTTCCTAATGCACTTATTATAGAAGTGAAGCCAATTCTGCCACCCTCTTCACAGTGGACTGCAGTGAAGACCAGTGCCCATGCTGATGGTCTTACATGAGCAGGACCCATAAAGACTAACTACCCATGAGGTACTCTGTACTGAGGGAGTCTTGGCAAGCTGACCCAGCCAAATCCTCTTTGTTGGGAAGCAAAATGAGTCAAATAAACAGAGGAGGGTCACCAGACCTTAGCAGTTCTCTTGAACTTCTTGAGACTGGGTGGGAAATGTGTACTGAAGAAATGGAAGCCTGGGTGACTCAGTAGTTGATGATTGATGAAGGGACATTCCCATATTTCCCTGTAATAAACCTGTACGTCTAATATGAAAACTCAAGAGTGGAAGGTTTTAAAGTCTGTTTGCTTCTGCTTCCCCAGCCTCCCTCTCCCCAAAGTTGAAAGGCAAGATGATTATATAATGACTTTTCTTTGTTCTCATTGCATTAGACTCCTTCCTCAGTATTTAGGACATTCTTAACAGGAATTTGATTTCACCTAGTCTGGTAAATGAAACCTATGTAGATGGGAGTTTTTCATGTTAGACCCTGGATACCGGAAGACATAAAAGGATTTAAAATTCTCTGGGGTGTAGGAAAGTCAGAATGATTAGCGATGTCTAAAAAAACACCAAATGGCTTTATTGGGGGTTTCTTCAGGAAAAAGATACCCTCCTCCATAATGCCATAGAATCAGAGCTTCCCCTTTCCCTCTTCTGTTTTGTTCATTTTGGGATGTGACAGGGAGGGATGAGCTTAAAAAGTGGCAAGAAAAGTATAGGTCCCAGCTCATCCCAAATTCCAGAAGCTTCTACCTTGCCAGAAATAGATACCTTGCTTTCCATTTCTACACATGAGACTTATGTGGGACATAGTCAGGTGAGATCAGGTTTAGACAAAAGAAAAAAGATATTCAACAAATTAATTCAGCAACTGTTCAAGTTGTTGAACGTGTACACTGGAGATACAGAGATAAATAGAGCATACATGGTTCTTGCCTTCATGGAGTTTATAATCAAACTATCCTTGCTGCGACTACAATTGATTTTGCAAGTAGAAGTCTTTTACAAAATAGTGGTTAGAGAGTAAAACATCAATCATGCCCTAAACACCTCGCTATAAACTGAATGTTAATGTTGTCCCAAAATTCATGTATTGAAATTCTAACCCCCAGTGTGATTTTATTTGGAGATGGGGTCTGTTTTGGGGAGGTAATTTGGCCATAAGGATGGGGCCCTTATAAGAGGAGACATGAAAAAACTTGCTTCCTCTCTCTGCTCTGCCCCATGTGAGGATCCAATGAAAAGACAGCCATCTGCTCATCAGCAAGCAGGCCTTCACGAGCGCTGAATTGGCTGACACCTTGATCTCGGGCATCCCAGCCTCTAGAACTGTAAGAAATAAATTGTTGTTGTTTAAGCCACCCAGTCGATGGTGTTTTTTGTTATTAACAGCCTGAACAAGGCATATCTACATGTGCCTAGCCATGAGCACACACCATTGGGGAGGGAGTGGTGTAAAAAAGATGTATCAAATGTGGACTCTGTCCATGAAAGCGGAAGAATCTAACTGGGAAAATAACATACACATGTGGAACTGTTGGCCAACAGAGCCGTTTAGAATAAAGTGCTAGATGGAATGGTACAGATGGTTAATAACTAGAAAAATGTACCAAAAAAAATGTTAAGTATAAGGTCTTGGCAACAAATTTTGAGGAAATTTAAGGAAGAGCGCTATAAAGTGGGGATATCAGAAAAGGCTTCATCAAGAAAATGGTGCCAGAGTTAAGTCTTAAAGGATGGGCAGGAGCGGGTAGGCATTCTCGGCAGGAGTAAAGACACAGCAGCAAAAAAAGAATCCGACAGTCACCGGGTAGGGAATAATGAAGGAGAACCAATTAAATAACCACAAATTGTGAATGTTATAAAACAAAGCCAAACAATTCAGATCACACCTAACAAACAAAATTATAATAGAAATACATGAACATTCTAACACATTCTTGGAAAGAGTACTGTAACGTTGATTTACATCTGACAGTCCAAGTAAAAAATGAAAGAGCTGCCAAATCTGCCTATATAAATCCCAGTGATTTCACATGTTTTTATCCTATGAACTGACGGCAGAAAAAGAGATGTAAGCCTTTGAGACAGCAGACAATAAAAGGGTGCCCTTGTGAAGAGTTTCAGAGGAGCCACTAGAATTATATTTATTATGGCCAACACTGACATTCATTCCAATGTTCAAATGCTCGTCAGCATTCAGATGCACAATATTAAATAACTCTGGTGAATTTAGCAGGTTAAGGAAAGGCGCATTGGGATCGTATAACTGCAATACTACACAGAACCATAGAAGTCATGTTAAACTCCTTCTGTTCGCAGCCAAATGACAGGAGCCGCCTCCTAAATCTTCTTTGTTAGAAGTGATTCTCATTTTCCTTGTGGTGTCAAACCCCTGGGCTGTAAATGCCTTGAGAAACTGACCAAAACCAAAACTGCTACCTAAATAAGAGAAGTCTAGGCCATGTTTTTGGTCATTCTAGCTCGTCCATGAAAAGGAGAAGTGATGCTCTCTCTCAATGAGATTACAAATCCACATCCCTGTCACATGAAAACATCATCGCTGCTGCTTCCTTGCTCCTATAAAAAACACCTGCCCTATTATCAACATGACAAGTCATAACAAGTGTTGGAGAGGCTGTGGGGAAAAAAAGAACCCTCATACACTAGTAGTGGGAACGTAAATTGGTACAGCCACTATGAAAAACAGTATGGAGATTCCTCAAAAAATTAAGAATAGAATTACCATATGAACCAGCAATCCCTCTTCTGGGTATCTATTCAGAAAACTTGAAAACATTTATTCATAAAGTAATTTATTCATTACTATTTATTTACATTAATAAATTCAAGCATTTATTCATATGTACCCCTATGTTCATTGCGGCATTATTCACGGTGGACAAGATAGGGAAACAACCAAAGTATCTTTCAATAGATGATTGGATAAAGAAGATGTGGTATATATGGTATATACATGGAATACTACTAGGCCATGAGAAAAGATGATATAGTGCCATTTGCGACAACATGGATGGATCTTGAGATTATCATGCTAAGTGAAATAAGTCAGACAGAAAAAGTCGAGCACCATGATTTCACTCATATGTGGGATATAAAACTGAAAGCAACAAATGAACAACACAAACAAACAAGCACAAACTCATAGACACAGACATTAGTTTAGTGGTTACCAAAGGGTAAGCGGGGCAGGTAGAAGAGGGTAAAGGGGGTCAAATATATGGTGATGGAAGGAGAACTGACTTTGGGTGGTGAACACATAATGCAATATACAGATGATGCATTTTAGAATTATACATTTGAAACCTATGTAATTTTACTAATCAATGTCACCCCAATACATTTAATACAAATTTTTAAAAAGAATGCCTGTCTTACTGACCTCACTAGAGAACTCCAAGTATTGGCTAACAAGCTACTTACTGCCCTGATCAAAAGCCAGATGGAAAAATAAGAATCCAGGGCACATGGATCTCTGGGGCACAGCTAGAAATCTGCATTTCTAACAAGTGTCTCAAAGTAGTAGTAGTTCCCTAATTTAGTTGATTACCAGAAGCATCTGGGAGCGATTTCAAAGCGCGGATTCTCAAACTATACCCAGACCTCTTGAATGGACTCTCCAACAGTTTGTAAGCTGTGATTGAAGTCATGGATCACTGTTATGCTGTTCAGAGTTGTTTACATAAAGGTGAAAGTGAGAGATTCCAGTTGGTGTCACTTCTCTCTAATTGTTTGCTTCCTTTCACAAGAAGAGTTAGGGAACCCATTATGTTTCCATTCTTGCCTTGGAAACCAGAAAACTGAAAGCTGATGATAACTCTTCTTGGCTTAGATTTCTAGGTATAATTGTTTCCCTTTCTATTATTAGGTTCTTTAAGTATTCTTTTTAAAATGTAAAGGTGGCTTCTGAATTAAGTGGTCAAGAAGTAGTCAGAGCAAAATTACAGATTAGTGCAATATAGATAATTTCAATTCAAGCTTTACCTTAAATTCCAGAAAGTCACCTTCGCTATTCAGCTTGTAAATGTGGGTGAATCTTGCATTTATAACAGATGATTGGGCTCCCATCAACCTGACTCACTGAACAAATGACAGAGGACGGAGGTTCCAGAAGAGCTGCTCTCCTTGACGGAGTGGAGAAACCAATGTCTTGTTCAGTTTGTTCAGAAGCTCAATTGTTCCTTCTCAACTCAGTTATCTGCTAAGGAGAACCAGCTTTAAGTGTAGTAAAAAAAACAAGGCATTAACCTACAGTCAAGAGAACTGGGGTTTCCAACTCTGTACAGCATGCCATAAGTCATTACCTCTGTAGGTGTGGTTTCCTCATTTGTGACATCGAGGTAACAACCTTAGACTTGACCTTGCCTGTCTCTTGGAGTTATGGTGAAAGTTCTTTGTAAAATGAAATGTTTTATAAGATGCAAATTATTTAACAACTAATGGAAATAGCCCAGAAATGTTAAATATACTCAAACGTGATAACTGACTCTTCATCAAAGAAAGCTTTCTTGTTCCTAAGAAAGGGTGGTAGGTTTTAAAAAGAAATCTATTCTAATGTGCTCCTGAAAAATCTATTCTAATGTGTTTCATGCTTACAGATGAAAAACTGTAAGAGAACAGCAGGCAGGGTGAGGTCCCCAGCTAGGAGGACAGCCTTTGAATGTCAGGGTGTTTAGGTTTACACTGACTTTGCACTGATCAGAAAATGCTTGGATCATTGTACTCCATCCTACAGCTCACTGTAGGAGGGCTTCAACACTGATAGTGTATCCAAAGGAAACAGACCAGAGTAATAATGGGCCTGGAAACCATGTCCCATTAAAAATAGTTAAAGGAACTTTGCACATATACACTGGAGCAGATTCAGGGGACACGGCCCTGTCTTCAGATGTATATAGAGAAATAGGATTGTCATGCAAAAGAGGGAATCGTTTGTTTCAGTATGGATGCCCCCAAGTGTGAAAGCTGCTGGAGACAGAAGTCAATTCAGGGGAAAACAAGTTTCAGAACAGATTACATTAACAAATGAAATGGTGACTCCTACAACATCAATTTTCAGATGTTTCAAAAAGGATTCTTGCCTTTGGTGACAAGTTGCAACAGATAATCTTTGACACATTCTGACCATATGATGCTCTAACCATATGATGTTCGCCATTGGCAAACACGAAGTTTCTCGTTCTTGGAGACAAACTAAAATCTTTCTGCTAAGAATTTAAACTTGACTTTAGGTTGTAGAGGTTGGGAGTTATGACGGACAAAGCCTTGCCGTTGGGACTCTAAGCCCCTCCCATACCAAAATTGGTGCTTTTCAACATCTTCTCTACTTACCACTTCACTTCAAATGCTAGGCTTCTCAGATCAAAGCTGGATGCAGCACCATCCCCCCATGCCGCCTCCCTTGGCACCAGGCCAGAAATCCACTACTGCCATTTGTGTTTTCATTTAGTAAATAAAGATCAGAAATGGCTGCTGCTTTAATAGATTGAAAACTCTGGTCTGCAAATAAATATCTTGGGGGAATTAGAGAAGATTTGGAGAACAACAGTCAATCTCAATATAATTAAAAATAAGCTCTCACCTGCTACTAATTTCCTTCTTGTTTCTTTGCTAACAGAAACCTTTGTTTGAACAAAGAGGTAAAAGGCACAGTTAGAAGCTGTTTACACAGTGCAAATGAGAGTGCTAATTGTAGGGAGCCTGCATGTTAATGAGAAAGAGGTTATTTATCAGTGTGAAATTCTGAGTGCAATAAATTGCAGGTGATATTTCAGGAGACATTCATTTTCTAATGATTTCTTTTCACCTCCAACAGTGGCCCCCAAACCAAGTGTAGTATGTTGTAAGGGAATAAGAATTGATCTGGAAGCCAAGAGACCTGGTTGTGGTCCCTAGCTAGCTGTGTGCCCTGGAAGAAGCTGCTTTGCCTCTCTGAGTTTCAAGCTCTGTATCTATGACAATTAGACATCTCAAAGTGTCGTGCCAGCTCTGACCTTTATGGTATAAGAAGCACTGGGAGGGTACCTAGTGCTTCTACTGAGAAATATGTTCCTTTTTCTTGAGGTAACCTTTGTTTTTCTGCAACTAACTTACAAAAATACATTCTTGGAAAGGGCCTGGCATCCAAGCTCGCAGGTTTTCCCCTGCCCTCACTGCCACGCTTCTATCCAGCTCTTTTTGAAGAACTCACTGAAGATCACTGGAAGCGAGCCTCCTAGCAATACCACAGCATCACATGCCTCCCAGCTGCCGCCTCGGTCCCTCTCAGAGGTCTCTGGAGAGGCTCCAGGTCCCCTAACCTCTCCATGATTCATTCATTGGGCAAATACTCCGAGCACACACTGTGTGCAAGGCATCACCTCATCACTGGGAACACAGAATTCTGTAAGGCAAACACACGCCATGCCGGCGTGGAACTACCTAATGAGGAAGTCAGGTATAAAACAGGTAATGATCCCAAGTAAAATCTGTTACGTGCTTAAGAGGTGTTGCCTTCCCGGCCACCCCAGACAGAACTGGCCCTCCTTTCTTTATGTCTCACTCATCCTCCCTCCACAGTCTTCTGTCCACTGCAGCACTTGTGACACTTTACTGGACTTGGTAAGTGTCTACTGGTTCCCCTTGCTAGACTGAGAGTACAGCCCCTCAGATTCCCCAGCCCCAAACTGGGACGGGCAGAAAAAATGTACCCCAACATGCCAAGACATGGAATTGAAAATTCTTGCTTCTGGTCAACAAGCCTCCCTTGCCATGCAAGTGAGGACAAGTCTGTAGTGCAAACTGCCACACAGAGAGCTCTCATGCCCATCGATGGGAAGCCAGGCCTGCCTCTGACACTCTGCCCTCCATCTGCTATGACACCTCTGGATTGTGGGCCCACCTGGTGAGCCAAGCACACACACGGGGTGAGGGGTGGAGGGGCTGGAGGAAATTGAGCAGAGCCCAGCCTCCCACCAGGGCCAAGCTCAGTTCTGGAGGGTACAGGATGGGCACTTAATGAAGGTTTGATGAATGAGTGGGTGGGTGAATGGTCGATCCCTCCAAGGAGAGGGCCTTTATTAATTTCAAAAATACAATTTCACGTGAATCACTATTTGCGCTAGGCACACAGATACACGGAAGCACGCGTTCCAGTAAATACCGAGGTGGAGCCCTGCCCACTGACAAGAGCGTCACATAGTCCTCAGGAATGTCAACAACAACCCCGTGGGGCAGACTCCCTTGGTCCAACACGTTCTTCCCTGCTCCTACCTGCCTCCCTGTGCTGCTTTCCTCATGCTCCAGCCCTCTGGCCTCCTCAGTTCATTCTTCAGATCGGATCTGAGCTCAAAGGTCAGTTCTCCTAGAAAGTATTTTTGAAGGAGGATCTGAGCGCGTAGGATGCCCATGTTCTTTCTGCACCAGCACAGCTGCCTATCAACTCGTCGCCAAGGTCTATGGAGAAAGAGAGAATGAAATGTAAGGCTCATACCCAGGGTCATATTTACCAAAGGAGGGAAGGTGAGATCCCTGCTGGACTCATTAAAAGTAATGACTAGCCAAGCATCGGGGTAACAGGAATGGCAGCAAGGAAAGGGGAGTGAGTAGGCAGGATTCAAATCGGCTCTTCTGTAAGACAAGGAACTGAATCGACAGCCACTTTTCTGTGGCAACACTCTGGGAAATTTCTAGGGGGTGCCCAGAAGTGAGCTAGCTCACTGTGCAGCCAGAAGGAAAGGTTTCTGCTGTGGTCCTGTTTCCCTTCGTATTGGAGGGAGAGAAGAATACATACTACAAATGGTCTCCCCGCCAGAAGGCACCGTGAAGGGTCTCAAAGAGATATCTTTCCAGTTATTTCATTGTCAGGGGAACCGTACTCAAGAACGCATCTGAGTATGAATCAAATAAAAAGCTTATTCCAAAGAGGCAGGGACTAAAAACCAATGTCAGTAGTCTAAAGAGTGGTGGAGAAAGGAACGAAAGCCTCCTACCAGTTTTCACTATGATGGGAAAGTCCCTTTTCTAAAAAAGTTTTGTAAAAAAGCAACCACTTATATTCCTTGTAACAAATTCAGGCACTAGGAAGTAGGAAGAATCTTGTTACCACTCCCTACACATAAACACACACACACACACACACACACCCCTCCCAGGAGAATAAGAAGTGCTTCTTATACAGTAACTGAGGCAGCACAGTTGGGGGTGCTATCTTCCAAAAATAGTACCACCCCCCTTCTCCCCCACAAGACTCAAACTAAGAGTTTCAGCATCCTATGGTGGAAAGATCAAGGGCTCTGCAGCTGGCTAGGCTTGGAAGGGAATTGCTTTCAAGTCATGTAATCATAAGCAAATTACTTAACATTACTGTGCCTCAGTTACTTCATCTGTGAAGTGGGATACAAGTTATCTCTCACACAGGGTAGTTATGGGATTCAAAAGTTATGACTCATGAAAAGCAGTTGGCACAGTGCCTATGAAACAGCAGTGCCTCATAAAATGTTCTAAGTCCTTCCTCTAAATCTATAGACGTACTCAAGAACAAAGAAGTTACAAAAAACCCGAACGACTTCTTTATTAGGCGAAGGAAACCAAAAAATGTGAGAAGCCATTTCTCCTTCTAATTAGAAGTTATAATTTTAAGTGCCTCAAGCTTTTACCCACCAAAAGCAGGTTAGGATCCCTTCTAGGTGCCCCTACAAGACCTTCATAGCATCTCCAATGACAGCACCTAGGCCTCCAGTTGAAACATTATGATTACCAGCTTGTCTTCGTCACCTACGAGATTATAAAGTTTAGAATCTAATCAGGGACAGTATATATATATATATATATATATATATATATATATATATATATATATATATATATATATATATGTCTTCGTCATAGATGTTTATCCAGTCCTTGGTGCAGGGTCTACAAATTCATTTAATGAATCTATTAACATTTTTAAAGATGTATTATTATTATATAGGAGAAATATGTAGTGTAAAAGTATCCTACAACAGAAATCTGGATAAAAACCTGAAGTAACGTCAATAATAAGATTAGAGAATGGAAGACGGGAATAAAAGATGAGTTTAAGGAGTGTGACTTTCCTTGACTTCAGGAGGGAGACTCAAAAGAGGTTTCACTTCCTTCTCTAAAATTAGACAAAATAGTTTAGAAAAGACTCTTTGGTTACAAAAGTAATGATTTGTAGAATTTAAAATAGACTATATACTTCCCCAAACAATGGAGAAATTAAAGGAAAGAAACAATATTCCACTAATAGATAATGGCCTACTTAAAAAGGTAAGAAGAAAGTATAAAAAAGAAAGTTAATGAAACAAGATGACCAAAAAATATATATAAAATATATCCGTTTTAACAAAAACATGCAAATGGATTTCAACACTATTCAAAGATTCTCAGATTGGATCAAATAACAATTTGTTATTTACCAATACACTTTAAAACAAATCAGCACAAAAAATACAAACAATAGGTGAAAGAATGTTACGTAAATGCACACAAACCTAAAGCATGACTACAATATTACTATCAGCTAATATTGCATACCGGGCAACAGCAAGGGAGACTGTCATTTTATATAGGTAAAGGGCTCAATTTACAATGAAAATATACTCAAGAACTGTAAAAAAATAAATGTATATTGTTCTAAGTCACCAAGTTTGTGGTAACTTGCCACAGTAGGAATAGGAAATTACACTTACGAAATCATCTTTGATAAAAAAATTTTTCAAAAAGTGAGTCAGGAGCAATATTGGAAATTGGTCTTAGACATTTAAAAAGCAAAGTGCAAAACATTCCCCCCAAAATGCAAAATAGTCATTCAACTAATAGATTCCTTTAGTTGCTTACAACTTTTGTCCTCTGTTTTTCTGTTCTCTCTTTCCATATATATATATACATATAGATAGATAGATAGATAGATAGATAGATAGATAGATAGATAGATGATAGATAGATAGATATAGACATAGATATATCTATATCTATATATATAGATATAGATATATATATCTCAGCCACACTTCACACTTCACATCCACAGTAGCCAGCTGTGGCGAGAGGTTACCTTATTGGATGGCAGAGTTCTAAACTATAATTTACCTTAATACTCTAGGAAACTCCAGACATCAAATGTATCAAGATTTTGAAATGTGAAATGCCTTCTTCAAAGCAGCGTATTGAAGGCCTGGTTCATAGGAAAACATGGGCCTTCTCACCAGAGCAAGGTAAGTCCCCTGCTAGGTGGTGTGATTTCAAGCGATGCCACCAGACTGCACTGACGCGGTGAGGCCGTGCACCCTGCACAGTCCTGGTTTCAGGGTTGACAAGACAGGCTGCCCTGAACAAAAAGCAACTTCTATACAGAGTGCCTGGATGCAAAGAAAATCCCACATTGCTCACTCCCGTAGGGTAATAGTTGCAAGTAGTAGTCACAAAGCAACTTTTACGCAGTTTATATATTAAGCCACCATCAGCTAATGAGGCATTTGTTTAAATTTCCTCGTCAGATTGTACATTCAGTTTGACAGAACAGAACAACATTGTGTGGCAATGTAGAGTTTGCAGTATTTTTCTGTCCTTATCTTGTCTAATCCTAACATAATCATATGTTATTGTACTAAGGGACAGGGACAAGAAATCAGTAAGTTTTGATGGGGGTCCCAAAGCACTTGACATCACCTTGTTCTAATTAAATAACAGAGATATGAATCATTATTAATATGAACCTTTCTCCATCTATACTTATATTGAGGTTTCCAAATTAGAGGGAAGAAAATAGTTCTTAGCTTATTAGCCCATGTTAGCATAGAATAGTCATTAACTGTTTTCTTTTTTTCCTGCCAGTGTTCCAACAAAAGCCTTGGAACCAAAGAGGAGGTGAAATCCCATTTTTAATAACATTAAAGTTATAATTCTCCTTCAGAGAATGTGGATATTATTTGCGATCATTTTTATTCTTATCAAGACTGTAGTTCTGAAGTGCCTACTCTTGTGGAGCATGTAAGAATGGAAATCTTTGTCTGGATGCTACATTAGTGAGCTAAAAACACCTGTTTTCTCTCTGTCACCATTTCTCCATCACTTATTATTAGAGTGCTTAGACATTTTGACAAGAGTGTTATTTCACTATGAAAACTTACAAAAGGGAGGAAGAATATTTCAAAAAATATGATGAAAACATCCAAGGTCATTATGCTGCTCATTTCTTTGCACTGAATTTATTTCCTTTTGGTATTTTGCTGTGTACACATACACACAAAATTCAATGTAGAAGAAATTCAAAAACCCCTCTCTCCTCAAAAGCTAAAGAATTTTAAAATTATACCTTTCCCCCAGTGACTTGGTTTAAGAAAAACTGAATCAAATGTTTTAAGAAAAACAGAATCAAATGTTAACAATTTAGTGCAAGAGCATCAATTATTTAAGTTCTCTTTGATAAAAATTATGTATGACAAATGTAGCACCTGCATTTAAGAAGAAAGTCTAGTCAGTAAAGCATAGCCACCATCTATTAAAACACTTATCACTAAATTCAGAGATTGCCTCACTAATATCTATACTTTCCAGGGTGGCAGTATATTGGGCTGCATTTGCATTTGCACTACAAACACGTGCGCGCGCACACACACATGCACAAAATTCCTTACAGATGCCTTTTGAAAGGTCCTGTTGACTAAGGTCTGACTGAACAAGGCAGTAGTGAAGGATTGCTACTGAGAGTCACCCATGAGAACACAGACCTGGAGGGTTCAGAAGTAGCATTCTGCAAGAAAACCATGCCAGAAGTGGGAATGTTTACTGTTAAGTGGGAGGCAAAGCAGATGGGCCAAGCACCCCAAAAGTTAAGTTTGAGTGGGTTGCCAACATGGTGTAAATGGAAAGACAGAGAAATGAGCAGGTAATCAAAAAAAAAAAAAAAAAAAAAAAACCAAAAAAACACCAACAGAATAAAATAAGATCAAGAACCAAGTGAGTGACTCATGGCCAGTATGGGAACTAACCTGGTAAGTGCAGCCAGTCTGCCACTGTGTCCTTCAGGCAGGGCTGGCTTATCACGGGGTTGGACTGAGGATGTGTCTTTTAGAGCAGTGTTTTCCAAACATTACTGTGCATAGATTTCCCTAGGAATCTGGTTAAAATGCAGAGTCTGATGATTCTGATTCAGTAGGTCTAGGGTCAGGTAGAGATTCTACATTTCCAACAAGCTCCCAGGTGATGTTGATGCTGCCGGTCTAAGAACCACATTTTTAATAGCAAGAAAGAGGGCACCACCTTGTCGTAAGTCAATCATGATTGCGACAGTGACACCTTTTGCTGGCATCTTTCTTCTACATAACCCTAAGAGCTTAAAAACGGCTTGTAAATCAATGTTCTTTAGGACTCATACATAGGTAAAGAAAGAGCAGGCCAAGACTATACTCAGACAAGTGCCAGCATCTCTGCCAGGCAAGAAATACTCTGTGTCTTCAAGACGATCATGATCTGTAGAAAAAGTACAAAGGGCGTCTTTGAACTCTTTCTTGTTTTAGGAATGACTTAGGGTGTAGGAAGTGACATAAAAATGCCCAAAGACAAAGCCTGCACGAATCTTGAAAATGGCATGAGAGAGTCAACTCTTTAACGTGGCTTGGCTCTGAATTTCTACTTAACAGCAACTCCAAGAAGTAGAACAAGGACAAAAACATTCCAGGAGCAATGGTCGTCAGGGAGCCTTAGTTAAAACTCCCTAATCCAACACCAGCATCAAGCCCAAGTTCATAGAGCTGAAAGCTTTTCATGCCAATTTAAAACAGAACAAAACAACAACAACAAAACGGATGGTGCTAAGGTTGCCTTGCAACATACAAGACTTCAGGGAAGCCTATGGGGGTTCCAGTCCCCTCTTGTCAAGAAATCAAATAGTAATAGCTCTTTTATTTTAGCATTTCCATGATGCAGGCACAATAAGTGCTCTCTACAAACATTATCTTATGTAATTTTCACAACAAATCTGTATAGTAGGTACCACTGTTAACCACATTTACCGAGTTTCAGAGAGATTAAGTGACCCACCTCAGGTCATTCAGCGAGTAAGAAATAAACTAGGATCCCAACCAAAGCTGTTTAGAATGTTTTCATCATGAAAAGATTTTATAAAATTCAAAGACAATTTAATTCTAAAGCCAAAACACAATTTCAAAATACACGTCTACCCAAGCTACTTCATAAGGTGTTTATGAAGCTCCAATGAAATGATTAGAAATCTGAAAGTGCTTGTAAAATATCTGTAGCAAAACAACAAAGAAATACAGAGAGACAGAAAGAAGCTGGCAAACAAAGGTACTTTGTAAACTATAGAGGATGAGTTTATTTGTTGATGTGATTTATCATTATTAGGTCCCAAGATTGTGGAGCCAAGTCAAGGCTGCAAACATAAATCAACGTTTCTTCCAGCTTCAGGAGATAAAAGGACCTCTTTGAACTCTTAACTTCAACTTCTCTTGGCCTTGGTATCACCCTTGGTAATTTATATAAATGAAGCCTAATTGTGAGGAAGATTATTTCTCTTTCCCCAAGGAAATACCAAAGGAATTCATATTCTCTCTCTCTCTCTCTCTCTCTCTCTCTCTCTCTCTCTCTCTCTCTCTCGTTCACACATACACACACACACACACACACACACACACACTCACACAATTAGATCCAAAACTTAAATTCCTCTTTTTATGAAAGCAAAAAAACTGAGATCCAGACAGTGATGAGAAACCCAAGGTCTGACCAGACAATATGAGAGTCAACATTTTAACCATCATTTTATTCCATACTGCTTCTTCTTTGAAGAGAAACCAGAAGCAGGATGAACAACAGCTTCCTTCATGGAAACACATTGTTTTTCATTCATTCACAATTCATCACTTGTTTATCAGTGCTAGACACCATGTGAGTGCTGGGATCACAAAGGTGAATGAGACATAGTCTACACCAGGGGTGTCCAAACTTTTTTCAACGGTTTTCACCAAGGGCCATATGCAGTAAAATACACAAACAGCTGGGCCACTAACTGGAGATGAAGTACGTATTGCCTCACCTGGTTTATTTAAGTAAACTAAATATATTTTTGGAATTTGCTGCGGGCCAGTTAACAATGGACCGCAGTTTGGACACCCCTGGTCTATACCCTCATGAAGCCAGGACTCTCTCTGTGTTGGTCACTGTCTTAGCCACCCACTTTGAGAATACGAAAAAGAATTCAGACTCATTTCCTACCCTCAAGGAGCTACTACCTAATGGGGAAAGCAGACATATGAATAACTAAATTTAAAGTGACATAAAGATGTAGGATCCTGAAGAATGGATAAAATTTTGATAGGAAAGAACAAGAGCAGAGGGACAAATTATAGAGGGGTTTGCATGCTATTCTAATGAGCTTGGAATTTATCTTATAAGCATTGGAGAACCACTAAAAGTTATTATTGCACATGGGAATACAATAATGAACATAGGCTTAGGATGGAGAAAGGAAAGAGAAACCAGTTCGGGAAGAGGTAAATAAAGTTTCCAGATGTGCAGTCCTGGCATGTAGGGTCTCACTGCTACAGAAAGTGGTGAAGAAATAGGACTTAGACCTGGAAATGCTTGGTTGGGAGGCAAGTATGAGGAGACCTCAAAGAAAATCAAGATTTGGGCTTGTTGTTGAGGAAAACAGCAATTCTACCAACATAAGAGATTTGAGAGAAAGACAGTGGGCTTTGTGGAAGACGTGACTATGGTAGAGACTCCTGAAAATAGAGAAGCAATGATTGGGAGAGATTTTACTTACCTAGTCCAAAGCTGAGCAGCCTACCGGCAAAGTACATTTTCTTGGATAGGTCAGTTTTCAAGGCATATTCTGAGAAGCATCAGGGGCTGGGGCCTTAATCATTATACTGTCAGTAGGTTGTTATTCTGGTGTTATTAATCATCTTTACCATTTTTTTCAACATTCAAGAGAGCGCACATGCAGCTACCTCTTCAAAGTAGAATCAAGCTTCCCATTTATTCTTGGGAGGCCTCTAGGACCTTTTGTGCCATGATTTTTGATTTGTTGAAGTCCCTGTTCTGAATTGAACTGCTTTCCTAGAAACAACAATAAACCCAGAAAAGAGTTCTTCTAATTCCCCCACCCCTGCTCATCTACCCACACCCATAGCTTCAAAGCCTACCTTAAAAACTTTAACAAAGGAAATTTCAAGCCTCTCTGGTACAGGATCCTAGACCTTGACTGATGGAGTTCCAGAGCTTGAATTTTGTTGGCACAGAATCCCTCCCCCATGGTTTAAGCTCATTCTCTCCTCATGAGGCGTCAGTGAAGACAGCTGATGCTAATCAATCTCTTAATGATTAAGCAAACCTAATACTATGCTCCAGAAAAGGTCTGACCTGCTCCTTTTATTACTCTTTCTTCATCAGCCTTCGACATATCTGAGAACTTCCTGTGTGTCAAGATCTGTGTCAGAGACTGGGGCAGATACAAATAGAATCAGACATGGTTCCTATTCAAGTACCTTAGCTTCTAATATGGAAACCAAATAGTAAACTAACTACAGGAACAGGGAGAAAACGCTCAGAGGCATAAGAGAGAAGTAAAAAGTGCTAAAGAATTTAAAAAGGAAGAGATAACTTTCATATGAGACACAACCAAGCTCCAGAGAGGCTTTGTGAACTTAGCTAGGCATGAAAAGATAAGATTGTGGCTGTGTGGACTTGGAGAGTAGCAAACATGGCCAACCCCTTGAGCCATTAGACATCACACCAGACCACTTTGGCTGCGGGAGTTTGAGAACAAGGTGGATCACTAAAAAGTGATATATTCATGGGATCTGCATAAGGGAAGAAAATTGTTGCTAGTCATCCTCAGCATAGGTTCTGTACTAACCCATGAGCTTTTTCCTGTCCATATTCAGTCAAATGAAACTGGATTCAGAGGAAGATACATAAGGGTTTTAATTTTAGCCTCAGAAGAGGAAGTTGGGCCAAAGATAGGAGGCTTGCTCTTAAATAAAGAGTGGTACCATGGCAGGGATCCTGAGGTGTTATTTACATAGCTACACCAAGAGGTTGTGTGGATGAAATATTATCTTTTAGAATGAAGTCTTTCTTAGATGTTAGACTACATAGCAACACATAGGGAGAATGTTAATGCAGTCAATCAAACAGGGACACAAGCAAATCTCCTTAAAAAGCGAATGTCTAGAAATAGTCATTTCCCCCATCTTGCCAGACTAAATAATGTGCCTGTAAGTGTTACCCAATAGTATCCTCGACAAGAGAAAAAGACAGAACAATGAAATTAGGGAATGGTCTGGCAACCAGAGTAAAGATTAGTCACAGGGATTTAAAGTACAGCATAGGAAATATAGTCAATAATATTATAATAACTATGTCCAGTGTCAGATGGGTGATAGACTTATTGGGGTTATAACTTTGTGAGGTATATAAATGTCTAATCACTCTGTTGTTTTGTATAGCTGAAACTAATTTTTAAAAAGTGACACACACACACACACACACACACACACACACACACAAATGTCATTATGCTAAAATGCAATGGGTATATTATTGGTATTTTTAAATACATGTAAAATGTCTTTAAAAAAAAGTCCCAAAGGGGAAAAAATATCCCCCGAAATAAATGTGCTGGAAAACCCATTTTGTTAATCATGCCAAGAGCTAAGCCCCACTTGAACTAGTGGGGATGTGCGAACCCGCCTTAATGCCATTTTCTAGAGAGGGCACCTACCAAATACAAGTTTCCCTGGGGGAATCGCAATTGTGCAACGGCATTTTTGTTTGGTTGGTTAAAATGTCTTTTTTGCATGTCCTTTATTTGGCTTCTGCTTCTTTTTGTCAAGATACTGCTGGGTCCTTTCTCCATCTCATGCAACTCTGTAGGTACAAAGTGGAAAGAAAACATTTATTTGGGGACAGAATTAAGAATAAAAACCTAATATCTCGAACTTGTGTAAATTTGATGGTGAAAATTTTAAAAACAGTATCCCTTATAAAGAAATAAGGATGAATGGTTCTTATAAAAGTAAATTGACTTCAGAAAACTAGACATGGCTTCTATGAAATCAGAGCTGCATTTTCATTCAGCAAACAGACCATTTATGACAAAATAATCCTATCTGGGAAATACTGGTGATCCTGTTGAAATCCACACAGCTAAATAGGGGTGGTCTCAGTCACACTTCCCCAGTGGCAGCAAGTCAGGTGGAGCTAGTAGGACCTGTGTGTACCCCATTTCCCACTAATTCAACTTCTCTAATGAAGAAGGATAGTTAAGACAACTGACATCTTGTTTGGAGGAAGGCACTGAACAAGGCTATACAAGCCATACACGTTTATAACATTGGCATCTGCCTTTCTATAAGGAAAGGGAAACAGAAAATAAAGCCTTTTCATCACTAGATAAAATGAAAAAGGAAAGAGAAATAGAATAAAGGTTACTAGCTCCCGCAAAGGAGCACAACATTTGTTTTTGTTTGAAAGTCTTAGAAAAGTATGGTCACCAGCAACCAGTATGAGTTCCGTAAGAGTTGAGAAGGCATGCTTAAAATGCCAGCACATACATATCTATCACACACACGTGGCAATTTGGCATTTTGAATGCCTATGATGACACGTGCACTGTACCCTTTTCCCTAGTAAATTGACCTATGGCACCAGAAAAAACACAGATCTCCATCCAAAACTATAACTGAATGAAGAAAGAATCTCAGGGGAAAAAAATAAAGAAAAAGGATCCCCTGATTTCTTCAACCTTTTATTTATAGACAATCTTAACTATCTCTCATTTTCTGCACCGGTTTGTGACACCAGTAAATGTTACATTGGCAGTGGCGAGTAGCCACTTTCTTTGCTGAGGCCAGCCTACAGCTGCCTTCACTCCCCACTCTGCATTTTGAACTGGAGGAGCCACTGTATTTCAAGCCACTTGGAATAACCCTCCTATTCTGAAGAAACTATAAAACTGACTCACATAAAGCAATTTGCTGACTTGTCTGGTCCTACAGAAGATAGCTCCACTGACCATTTCATCAACAAAGCATAGTACCATCCCTGATGTCCTTTTCTTGACTGCACTCTGCATACCCGTCCTGCCTTTGAGGTGCTATAAGACAGGTAGAGTCCTCAAGAGACCCTGAGCATTCACTGAGACACTGCTGAGACCTTATCTTTACCTTATATAACATTCCTCAACTTTGTAGCAACTGTCCTTTTGACTAAGAGTACTACGACTTCCTTGGTTTATGTAATACTTTAGAATTTTTTTTGATGTTGCCTACCTCAAAAGAGCAAAAGGCAGCCTAGGTGGTCTTGGGGGAGAATAAATTGGTCAAATACTATGGCTAGGACTTAATTCCAGCAGCCAGGAAAGAGTTAGGAGACGACAATTGTCCATTGAACAGTCTCCTTTATGGAACACAAGCATTCATAAGTTAACTAAGAACAATACAGAACAAATTTCATCTAGTTTTCTCATACAGGAGAAGATCACAGATATAAAGTCCTGTATCTCACTCAGTACTGCATCTGACCAAGTGTCTCATAATATACTTATATAACCAGAATGAGAAATATGGATTGATCACATAGTTGCCCAGTAAGTCCTGTTTGATGTACCAAGGTCAACCAGGAAGAATATTTCCAATTGGTGTAAAGGATGGTTTAATGAGCTTCAACTCATAACAGCTCTCTCAGACCAAGCAAATGTGGTATCAACTTGGAGGGACAGGGACTTATGTTTACAGAATCACTGTGTATTGTCTGTTAAGGTTACTATATTAGTTATACACTTTTTGTGCATTAGTATGGAAATATTTGAGTACCTGACCAGTTACTCTCCCTGAGAATTTCTGAGCACTGTCTCCCACTGTTGGGGATCCTTGTTGCTCTTACACTCAGCTTTTTTATTCTCCTCTCCAATACTCAGTTAAAATCCCTCTTGGTAAGTCTCCTATTAAAAAAAACTATTTTCTCCTAGTCTTTAAAGAGATACTGTAAAATATTAGTGCGAACCACTTTTGTAAGTCAAAAGAACTGGTCAAATAGCAATTTCATGTTAGGAGCCCTACATAGGAAACCAAATCCAAATGTCTTCTGCTAGTAATGTATTGGAAATCATCACAATCTGGGGAGAAACTTTAGTGTATGGAAGTTTATGAAGATGATAAAGGAAAGCATTTGAAGAAGTTGATATAATATTCTCTCAGAAAAAAACAAACAAACATTCATTGGACAAAGTTCAACAAGTTTCAGGCATTTTTTTTCTCCTTCTCTTTACTTCTATTCCTGAGATGAAAATTTTCTCTTTCTGCTTGACACCATGGAGGTCACCACTTCCAGCAAACTTAAGAATTTACCATGCTATACTCTAATGTTGATGAGTTTCTCTGTCCTCAGTTTTTTTAAGCCTTCCTATAAACAGGCTAAAACAAAGAAATACTCTGTTCCTTAGAATTCAACAGCTGGAAATTCCATTTAGAGCAAAATAAAAAACATATAAAAGTAAATTTAATCATTCCACTTGAAATTATTAATAAAGAAATATTTTACATGAACTATATCACATTATAAATGAAATTACGCATAAAATGTTTCATATTTGTAAACAAAAACTTTGTAATCTGAAATGAGTATTTTATTTATATAGCCCATTTTCTAAAATATAACTTTGCTTTTTTTTCAAAGAAAAGTGTTTTTGTAATTTAAAAAAATGTGCATCTTATGTCTAGATTCAAGGTGTCATAAATGTTACATCTCACAAGTCCGAATTATAATTCATAACAACCCTTCAATGAGCTCCCAGAAAACAAAACCTGAATTATTATAGAATGTGCCTTACCATTAAATATATCAAGTATAATTTGCCTTCAATTTTTTTAAAAAGAAAGAATTATAACCAGATGGAACAAAATATAAATATCCAAAATGCTAACCTATTTATAATATATGACCAATTAGATGGGAAAAGGGAACTGAGAATATGTTGCCAAAAAGAAAAACGACTAAAGGGAGATTTTGATAATTTTTACTAAGTTTCTGAATTTGATCATTTTCATTGTTTCCAAACACTGATAAAAGCATGAAAGTACAATTTAATGAAGCACAATTTTGAAAATTTAGGAGTGAAGAGATGGGAGGGAAGTGAATGGACATCTATTATATTTTTAGTGTTCTATTTTCATAGTTTTTAAAATAGTACAATATTTATGTATACGATATTAGAGGCACAGAAATTAAAAAACGTGAACACAGATACCAAAGAGGATTTTTTTCCTAGTCAAATTCTTTTTCTACTGTCTTTTTTCTCATTTTATATCTAAGAATCTATGACTTAAGCAGAGCAGTTCATTGTGAAACAAAAAATAAATGTGAAAATAGTTAAAATTATGACATTGTTAACCTCCAACCATATATTCATTTTAGGCAGGTATTATTTCATCTTGCCTAGTTCTGTAAAATTTTCTCATAAAAGTCCCTGACTCTCACCAAAACAGTCAGGACATAATGGAAGAACTACTTTTTTGAGTTTGTGACTCATATAGTTAAAACTTCACTTACAGTATCAGAGTTTCAGTTTAAGTTCCCTTTATTATTTCCTCCGAGGATATGTTGTAGAAAGTTAGAAGTTACCCAAACATTTCAGGTAGGAGAAATAGATACTTAATAGAATAATCAGCAATAGCTAGGGGTAGAAATAGAAATTACCATATAAATTATTTACCTGTCCGGTTGAATTTGTCTGCACTTAACTAAACAAGCCAACTATGTGTAAGACACAATGCTAGATGATTCTGAGAATTTAAAAAATAGACATCTGTCTATTTGTCTGTTTTATTCTCACCTCGTTTCACAATGTAAACACACAAAGAAATACTTACAATAAAATTGAAAAACAAATTAAAGATAAAACAATAGAACACAGTAAAATATAAATAAGAGGTATAGGTTAGAAAAAACAAGCTCAGATAGGCAACCCTGATGCCCTCCCACAGTTATGGATTATGGAGTTTACTCTGATCTTCCAGAATGCCCCAGCAAAAAGGAATCATTATTCTGATTATTCATGATGCTGAATTGTAGCTATCCCTGTAGAGAAGGAAAACTTATTTTTAATCATGTACCTCTAAAATAAGGATCTCTCAACTGGATAGAGGAATGTGGTGTAATGCCCTGAATCATGGCGCTAGTTACTTTCCATTTGTTCCTCCACTCCAAATTCACTCTCTGCCCTTCCCTCTGCTCTGTGTCACAGGAGGCTCATCCCGCTGGATGTCTCTCCCACGCTCCTTGCTGGTTGGGTTCGGCTGGAGACTGGTGGTCAGGAGAAGAGAGAGGCGAAGAATTCCTTCCCCAGTCCTCTCTGCTTTGGCCACATTTAGAGGCTGTATTCCTTCAGAAATACAGCTATGTTGGGTGGTATGTCCCATGACTCCAATAGCCCTTCAGCCAGAATTGGTAACAGCTTCCTACTTTGGTAAACTCTGGGTACCTCAATATTTTTTGTTAGTTCTCATAACTCTATCCACACTTGTCCTGAAATACTCCTCCTTTGAAGGAATGGTGTGGCTTTCCTACCAGGGCCCCTGATTGACATAAATGAATTCTTACAGTAACGCTTACTTCAAAAACTGGTTTCTCACAAGAAAAGTCAGAGCATAACCAAAGCCCATAAACACATCTCAATGAAAACACCCCTGCAAGAGCCAAAAAAATATTGCTCAAGGATACAAAATAAATAATCTAGAACAATGCTATTGAGCTTTCAGAGATGATGGAAATGTTTTGTATTTGTGATGCCCAACATAGTAGCCATTAACTACCATGTTTCCCTGAAAATAAGACCAAGAGTTGGACAATCAGCTCTAATGCGACTTTTGGAGCAAAAATTAATATAAGACCTGGTATTATATTATATTATAATATATTATATTATACCCAGTATAGATTATTATATATTATATTGTATTGTACTGTATTGTATTATATTATATTATATTAGACCCGGGCTTAATTTATATTAAAATAAGACTGGGTCTTACTAATTTTTGCTCCAAAAGACGCATTAGAGCTGATGGTCCAGCTAGGTCTTATTTTCGGGGAAACACGGTATATGTAGTTATGAAACTCTTGAAATGTGGCTAGTGAGACTAAGAAACTGAATTTTTAATTTAAATTTTTAATTTAATTTAATTTTAATTACTTTGCATTTAAATAGCCACATGTGGCTAATGCTACACTATTGCACAGCACAGTTCTATATTAATCCAAGGACAAAACCTAGAGGCTATAACATATGGTACAAAAATAACTACAGTCCCTGATGATCAAGAGCCTATATAGTCAGGAGAGAGTTAAGCAAAGGGCACTAATTACTCTAACATAACAAAAATTAAGGTAAGCACAATAAAAAGTTAACAAATTCTGAAAGAGGAAAGGTTCATAACAAATCACAGGAATCAAAGAAATCTTCACAGAGGATTCTGAGTTGAAGATGAGCCTGGATGATTGAACAGATTTTGTATTACATTAGTTTTCTGTTTCAAGTAACAAACTACCACACACTTAGTGGGCTAAAAACAACACAAATTTATTGTCTTACAGTTGAGTAGGTTAGAAGTCCAAAGCATGGGCTTCCCTGGGCTAAAATCAAGGTGTCAGCAGGATTACTTTCCTTTCTGGAGGTTGGAGGGGAAAATCCATTGCCTTTCCAGCTTTTAGAGACCATTAACTTTCCTTGACTCATGGCTTTCTTCACACATCTTCAAAGCCAGCAATATTGCATTTCTTTGTGCCTTTTTTCCATGCATCCATAGATGCATGTGCCTCTGACCCAACCAGGAAAGCTTCTCTGATTACACTGGGCCTACCCAGCTAATCTAGGATAATCTCCCCATCCCAAGATCTGTAACCTAATCACATCTGCAAGTCCCTTTTGCTATGTAAGGTAACATCATCATAGGTTCCAGCGATTAGGATGTCGACCAGTGGAGGGCCTGTATTCTGCCTACCAAAGAGGTTGGAGAGGAAAAGAAAGGGATTCCAGAAGGAGGTACAGGCCAAGAGCAAGGCAGACCAACAATAATCCATAGGATAACCACTAGAATCTGTTAACCAGTTCACCCGATTAACCTGTGTTTCCCATTCCCTCTGTGACACCTTTGGTAACACGTGCTGAATACTCAGGGCTGGTGGCTAGTCTAGGACACCTGCTCTCAGGTAGTACTTCTGCCAGACGAGTTACGTGCTAAGCAAGACCCAGCTGTGTTTCTTGCCACACAGATTTAGGCCAGTTGTACTTCGCATTGTAACACATAATTTAATTAAACGTACATAAACCAACATGAGGGTGGAAAGAAAATTGTTGTTCCCATGCAAATTAAGTTGAATGCTTTGGAAGGACTCCTTTATGGTCAGGTACTAAAACCTTTCCCTACCAGTTTAGATGCGGTCAAGACAAACACAAAGATTTTGGAGAAAATAGTAAAACTTTACAAAGATCTGTACTCAGATTGTGTTTTAAACATGTTTAATATATTCTATGCATTATGTGTTAGGTTTATACAAGAAATGCTATGAAAAACTTCAGTCAGATGACCCATGATTAAAGAAATATCCTTATTCATAATCCTCGTACGAACGTAGCGTATCTTTTAAGTTCAAACATGTTTAAAGTGTATATGTGTATAAGCTTTATACATTTTTATCATTTCCTTCTTTCAGTGACTTTTTTCAATAAATTGGTTAACAAAACATGTTACAAAAGAGGACTTCTGCTGTATTTAAAAAACAGAGATGCTACAATTACAGGTGGGGGATAGTGCAAGGAAAATACACTATAAGTTAAGTCCACATGGAGAAGAACCTCCAATGTCACAGTGAGGAATCTGGACATTGCAACAGTCAATAAGAGAATAGTAAAAGGCTGTTGCTGTTGTTAGTTCATAGTAAAGGTTTTTTGTTTGTTTGTTTGTTTTTATTCTTTGAATGTTTAATATTCAAGTTAATGACAAAATAATTTAAAATTTCTAATCTCTATATTTTTTAAATTAAAGTTTATTGGGGTGACAATTGTTAGTAAAGTTACATAGGTCAAGCACAAAAAGTCAAGAACCATATGATTTCAGTGACATGTGGTATACAAAACTGAAAACAACAAAGGAAGAAGACAAACAAATGAAGAAACAAAAACTCATAGACACAGACAGTAGCTTACTGGTTACCAGAAGGTAAAGGGGGGAAGCCGGTGGTAGATGAGTACAAACGGGATCAAATATATGGTGATGGAAGGAGAAGTGACTCTGGGTGGTGAACACACAACATGATATATGATGACGTAGTATAGAATTGTACACTTGAAACCTAGCAAAGGTTTTTGAGCATATCAAGGGACATGTTAAGATCTGGCCTTTATGAAATTAACCTGGCAGCTAGCAGGTTTACTGCTTCCAGTGTCTATACTCCAAGTCATCTAGCCCCGCACCGCCCCCACAGCCCCACACACCCCCACCCACAGGCTGAGTCCTGCCCCTCAGGCCCTACACCTGCGCTGTCCAATGTGGTAACCACTCCCCTCCGTGTAGCTAGTGAGCACTTAAATGTGGCTAGTCCTAACCGATATGTGCTATGATTGTAAAATCAACCCAGATTTCAGAGACTATGACAAAGAGAATGGAAATATCTCACTAATAATGTTTTATTGCTTAGATGTTGAAAGAAAATAGTGTGTATTGGGTTAAATAAAATATATTATTAAAATTCATGTCACTTGTTTCTTTATGCATTTTTTTTATGGTACCGACCAGAAATTTTAAAACTATTTACTCGTATATGTAGCTCACATCTGAGGCTCACATTATACTTTTCTTCTGGACAGCAACTCTCTCATCTGGATCAATCCTGACACCAGACAGGACGGGTAAGCTGCACCCCCCTCCAGCCCAACACTGGGACTCACATTCCTCTCACTGGGTATCTAATTTTAAATAAGGGGTCTTTGTCACACTCTTCTTTCTCCACCTTGGGACAAGATCTGGTTTCCTTGATTTCTCCCTTTTAATGTTTAAGGTTCAGATTGCTGGCTCCTTAAAGATGTGCTTTCCCTCCATCATTCCTAAACCCATGTTTCCTCCTTATGGAGACTGTTTGCTTCCTGTGGAGAGGCAGAGACTTCCAGGAGGTTGGAGATCAAGAATAGGGAATTGGATTCGGTGATTAGGGGATCACTGCTGACCTTCAAGAGAATGACCATATGAACTGATTGGACAGCTGAGCAGTGAGTGGTCAGGATTGCCACATCAATGGTCTCATGGGCATAAAGAGCAGAAGAAGAACGCAATGGCATCTAGTGCAATGATAGAACAACGATGACAAAAGCACTTGCATATCCCTGACCCAGTCTTTGTCTGCTGGTGTAGCTAAGACTTCGAGAATGGAGGGTCTCCTCCCTGTCATTTATTATTCTGAAGTAGAGTGGTACCAAGTGTACACTTTCAAAAAGCACCCAGCTAGACAGTTAGGGACAATAAAGTTAAAAAGAAAAGAAATAACTTTGCAACACTAGGACTGCATTCAGAAGTGAGAAAGATGCCCCTACAAATCACCCATGCTCATGCAAACAAAGTTAAGTGCTCCTTGATTTATTTGCATCCAGGGAACTGGCCAGATTTTTTCCAAAACTCTGGAGGGCAGTCTTTGTGCTCATGTTCCCTATGGACTTGGCCTGGGAGACCAGCATCTGGTTCTGTTTTAGAGGCAGTTCTAGTGCTCTTGGGCTGCTGGGGAATCTCAACAGAAAACGTTATAGTATATATGAGCACATACACTTTTGCGTGTATGCATATGTACATGTGCTATGTACATATACACATCTATCTTATGTGTGTACATGTGTTTATGCATGTGGGCATATTAGCTGACGTAATGCAAAGGATACCTAAAATCATGGCACAAAAAATCGAAACAGACTATCAAAATAATGCCTATAAAGTCGGGTAAATATATGTTTTGTTTTGTTTTTTAAGTCCCTGCATTGAACTATATAACCTCTTACATTTTCATCCTAAGGTATTACATAACACCCTGTAAAATATTTTTTCCAGTCTTGCAAAATGCTCAGCGACTTTGTTGTAGAGTGGAACAGTTCAAACCTTTAGTAATGCAGTTCTCAGAGAGACCTTTCTACAGACCACACTGAAGACAATATGGTTGGTACAAAGCATCCTGAACTGTAAGCCACAGGATATGGGTTTAAGCCCAACCCTACCCATTGTGAATTTAGGCAGGACCCTTCACACCCCTAAATTTATTTCCTCATTTATAAAATAGCGCTCATAATCCTTAACCTGTCTTTCTCACAGGAGTTTAAAAAGAGTATCTGGGAATGAGCTTTGTAAACTTTGAAGTACTAAGTAGAGAAATGGATTTTTTTGCTATTATTGCTACAATTGTTAAAGTATGTCTCATGCCTAAGAAGACGCACCGATGAGTTCTGTGGTACAGTAAGACAGGAAGGAAGTGCAGGATGCCAACACACACCTGTCTTGTGACTTCATTCATGAAATTCAGGGTGGAAATTTAAAATACTTCCTTGCAATTACATTGGTTTCAAAGGAGGTAAAAGTCAAGATGTAACAGAAAATTTTATTCGAATTTGTTCTGAAACGTGGGTTTTCAATCATCATGATTCCTAAATTAGAATGGATTGGCAAAAATAGATACATGCAAATATTCTTTCCTAAAATTTTTTCATATAACAGTATGCAGCCTGATATATAATGTCACACATTAAAATAACATTGGCATAGAATGGGAGTAAAACCCTTTCCCTGGAAATAAGCATATGTTATTAAAATTATATATCACTTGTAGCCAACTACTAGAAAAGAATCCACACTGCAGTGTTTAAGATTAGAGTCCAGTTGAAGTACTCTGACATTGTGCAATAAGCACAGGACTACAAAGTAAGAGAATTGGGTTCCAGATATTTCAGTAATTAACCTGATGCCTTGAGTAAAGCATTGACTTGCATGAGCCTTAATTTCCTCACGTGTAAAATGGACTAACACCACATGCCTACTTGCCTGGTTCATAGGGTTCTTATGGGGATCAAATGAAAGTATGAAAACAGCTCTGTATACTATGAAATGGCGTGAAGAAATAAAGAATTAAGAAAATAAGCCTTAATTCTTAACTTAAATATGAAAGTTCCTTTTTTCTTTTTTAATTTGGCTAACAAAAGAATATTTATTGAAAGTTCTTAATATGGTATAATATAGCTGTTTGCTACAGTTTCTTAATCATATATGTAACCCATAAAGATATGTTGGTAATTCTGTTTTTCACATATTAGCCTTAATAATAAGGTTACAATAACCTTGACCTTAGTAAACCAGTTAAAGGAAAGCTAAATGTGCTTTTCATCCATCATTCCTCTCCAGAGTTTTAGAAGCCAGCTCACCATCCTCCAAGTCATACAAACTTGAGGAGCTCTGATATAGTTGCATATAGAACAAACCACAAAAATTGCTATTATGAAAATAATAACAAGAATATAAACAAGACCTTTGAATATTAAAAAATCATCTAAATGCAATGTATTTACAGAACAATCATTAAGAATACAACAACACATAATATGGAAAATGATGTCCTTGAAAACTCAATGGGTCTACTGAACGCAATAAAAGTAACTCTTAGAGAAAAACGTCATGATGTTATTCATCTCACTTTTTAAAAATTAAAGACAATCAGCTGAATATTTTAAAGAATAACAAGAAAACCCGAACAAAAATGAGAAAAGGGAAAAATAAAATTAAATAAGCATATTAGAAAATTGAACAGAAGTGTAAGTGAAAAATAAAACCATGATCTGACTTGCTAAAAACAGAGAGACTAACAGCAAAAATTTAACCAAGAGTAAAATGCAAATAAATTAAATAGAAGGGAGAAAGAATACATAATCAAAATATGAAATAAAATGAGTGAATATGCAGTTGTCTGTAAATGAATTTCAGCTAATGAATAATTTTTTTTTACAAAATATGATAAACAAAACTAAAAAACAAATTGGAGATAATATCAAAGAAAGCAGAGGGATTATATGAGGTTATAGATAAATTATCTAAAATGATCAGGGGTAATATCAATGTATTATAAACCATTTTTTAAAATAGCAAAAATGGTAAAACTATACTTATAAGTAAACTATGATCTTGGTGCTAAAACCTGATAAAGATAATACAAAAAAATACTACAGGCCAATTTCATTTATTAGTATACATGCAAAAATGTTGAAATATTAACAGACAGAATTCAGCCATTTACTAAAAAACAATACACCATGAACAAGCGGGATTTGTCACAGAAGTTTAAGGAATATTTAACATAAGAAAAATTATCAAAACGATATACCACATTAATAGTACAAATAATAAAAATCATACTTAAATATTTGCCCAAAGTGTTTTCAAGAAACAGAAAAACTTAGTCATAACTTTTAAACAGAATATGTAGGAATAGAAAGATATTTCATTTTAACTTCACAAACATGTTAATTCCTGACTATGTGGAAAGATATTCAATACAAAAGAGTATCTACTTAAAACTATGAACTAGCATTCTATGTAACTGAGAAAACATTACAGATGTTCTCATTTACAATAGAAACAAAATGTAAATGCCCATTGTCACTGTTTGCTAATTAATACTGCATTTCAGATTCTTACAAATGCAATGACATGTAAAGAAATAATTTTAGATATTAGAGAAAAAAAAAGAAAATGTTAATTTCAGATAATAACACTGCATACCAAAATTTTTTATATCAGCTATAAAATGATCAAAGTCATTAAGAGAGTTCAGCAAAGTAGTTTGTGACAAGATAGATATTTAAATCTATAGTAGTCCTCATACCACTTCCATATCATTAAAAGTAGTCAGAAATTAAAATAAGAGCAATTTATTTATAACAAAAATATAAAATAGATATGTTTTAAAGGGATACAAAATTTACATTAAATTATGAATAAAAATTCTGTAAAAGAGAGTTTAAATATTATAAAAATAAAACTTCTTCACAGGTTATCAGTACATTAAAGCAACTCAGAAGTGAACCTCAACTATTCCTAATGTAACTTGAAAAGTTATTTTTAAATTCATTTGCAATGAAATTCCTTTTTTAAATGGAATCAAATTAGCAATTCCTGATGCACTTACTTCCAGCAGCCCAGTAAAATTACCAAGAAAGAGAAGTCCAAAATTAAAAACAACTCTGAAAACTGAGAAATGTAGAGAAGGTGGTTGCCAGAATCTGGAATGAATTTTCACTTTCTACAAGACCTATGGAGCTGGATTGAGAAAAACAACTGGGGGCTTCCTTCTGCATCACAACAACAATAATAATAAATAAAAAGTTCAAATAACGTGAAATAAAGTATGAAGACACTTGTCTCATCACAGTCTCTTCCCTAGCTCAGAAAACAAGGATCAGAAACCAATGACACTGTTGAGCATCCCTCTGATATTATGATATTCCTTTTTTATCACACTTTTCTTTCCATCTCCTTTTCTTTCTACATTCATTTAGAAAAAAATACTTCTTAAAAAAAGATTGTTAATAGGGGGGATGGTGTTTCACTAAAAAAGCAAAACAGGGATTATAGCTGGAATGGAAATTCTTTTCAAAGAAAGGACTGTAGGCAGGTACAAAAAAGAAAAGGCCCTGCTACACCACAGTTCTTTTGGGGGACTGTCGTGTGTCATTTATTCCTTTGTTTCAGAGCATCTCTTTCAAAACCAGAAAGAGAGGGCAGAAGATAGGAACTCTGGTGAGCAGAGCCACACTACATGAATGCTGGACAAATACTTAGAATTGGGCCCACAACTGCATACAACCAATTGTAGACCTAAGAAAAGGGATTTGGCACAGAAGACAGCGAGAAGAAGGAGAAGTCATGTAATCTCTCTTTTGTAAAAATCCTCTGTATGGATAACTCTCTCCTTTGAAAAATAGTAAGTCACACCCACACGACCTATAAAAATAATGCAGAAAAAGGTGAAAAGTCCATTATTCTAAAAATGAAAAGAAAAAGCAATTTCTGCAAATAATCTTCTGCAGGAAGCAGGAGACATCATTGGACATTTTTGTGTGATATTTGAAAAAACTAGGTTTCCATGAAAGAAAATTAGAGAGCAATAAAAAAGAGAGGGAAAGTAAAGCATGACAAAGAATTAGAAAAAAATTTAAATCTCACCGGAGTCTTTAAGGAAACTGACATATCCTCCCAAATATTGTCCAGCCCAGATGGTTTTATAAATGTATTTTGCCAAACTTTCAAGGAACAGATCATCTCTACCCTATACAAGTTTTTTCAGAAATATAGAAAATGAGAAAAAGCAGTCTAACTCATTTTCTAAGACTAAGATAATCAAACTTTCAAAACTGAGTAAGATTAGATGAAGAAAATTAAAATGTTGGCCTGGTAGTTCTACAAATATACATTAAAAAATTCTAAGTAAAATATTAACTAACTGAATTCAAAAATATATTTTAAACTATACGTTATGATTATATGGATTTTCCCTAGGCATGCAAAGGAAATCTATCATTTTAATTCAAAATACCGAATAACTAAAAGAGAAAAATCATATGAGCATTTTAACGGGTTTTTTTTTAAAGTGTTTGGAAGAGACTGACTTTTGGGATGATAGAGTAATCATCATTCCACAAAAGCAACAAGAAAATCAACAACAACAACAACAAAAAAAGTCAAAACTAACTTTTTCGAACTCTGGAGATTACCCAAAGACTTGCAACAATCTGAGGACCATTTATTCAAGAAAAAAACTGCTGAATCTTAATACAAACAGTTAGCCTTATAGTGTTTTACCTTCCCCTACTGCTATCCTCTCCCATCCCCATGGTAGCCTTGAAAACCAACAGCTTCATAATTATGTAGCTATGAAAACCAGCAGACTTGTAGCCACTGGAGGGGGCTGACATGTTTGGAACTGCCCAAAAGCCCCAACTCCAAAACATTGTTGCTGCTGGACCTCTCTAGCAGTTTTCCTAGTGACCTCCATTTGTAAAGCTTGTCTTTATGCAACTTGAGAGTTTGCTCACTGTGAACAGCCTTTCCCCTGAGGCATTTATCAAAAACAATCAGTGGCCACCATTTAGTATGGTGGCTGTCTGTAGTGTGGACGAGAGTTAGGGACAATAAGAAGCTGACCTTAAAAACAGAAATGTAAAATCTGGGAAATGAGATGTCCCTAAGGGGATTTGAAAAGCTCCAACGTATTTCTGGAATCCAGAAAACCACATACCTGTACAGAGCAATGCATATGCTCAGGATAGACTTAAGAAGGCCCTAATTTATCACTTCTGAACTTGAGACTCTGTGCAAATGGGAGGTGAATGCTAAGGCAGAGTTCTTAGCTGCCTACTTGAGTGTTGAAGGTATGCCCAACACATAAATGAAGTCTCTCAGCAAAGACTCTGAAATTATTGGCAAAGCATATCTGTCCAAACATTCACTGATCATTAAGCTTAACTAAACAGAGACTCCAGTGGCCACACACAACAAAGAATACAGACTTTACAGAATTAGTTCAGGAGAGTCACTAGGCAAGCAAACAGCAGTAACAACAACAACAAAATAACAACAAACCCTTGGAGGAGGGAGGAAGAATTTGATTTCCTGAGTTGCAACATTATATTATTTTAAATGTTCAGTTTTTAACAAAACAAAAAAAAATAAGTGCAAAGAAAGTATGACCCATACACAGAAAAAAAAAAAGGAAACAACCGAAACTGTCCTGAGGAAGCCCAGATGTTGTTTTTTCTATATGAAGACTTTACATCACCTGCTATGAATATGTTCAAAGAACTAAAGGACTCCATGTCTAAAGAAGTAAAGGAAAGTGTGAGAAAATGTCTCACTAAATAGAGAATAGAAATAAGTACAAATTATTTTTAAAAACAAATAGAAATTCAGACATAAACAAAATAACTGAAAAATTCACCAAAGCTGCTCAACAGCATATTTGAACTAGCAGAGGAAATAATCAGTGAACTGAAGTTATGTTGATTGAAATTTTCTGATCTGAGGAAGTGAATAAAAAAGAATGAAGAAAATGAGTAGAACTTCAGAGACCGGTAGGACATCATCAAGCATGTCAACATACATATAATGAGAGTCCCAGAAAAAGAGGAGAGAGAGAAAAAAGCCAAAAGAATATTTGAATAGCCAAAAACAATAATCTGCACATCCAAGAAGTTCAATGAGCTCCAAGTAAGATAAAGAGATCCATGCAAGACCCATTATAATCACACTGTCAAATGAAAGTCGAAAACAAAGAGAAAATCTTGAAAGCAGCAAGAGAGAAAAGACCTACCACATTCAAATTTTCCTGAATAAGAATAACAGCTACTTTCTCATCAGAAACCAGGAAGGACAGAAGGTACTGGGATGACATATTCAAGTGCTAAAAGACATCAAGATTTTCATATCCAGCAAAACTATTCTTCAAAAATGAAACTAAGAAACTCACAGATAAACAAAAACAGAGAATTGATCACTAGCAGACTTACCATACAAGAAATGCTAAAGAGAGTCAGTCAGTCCTTCAGACTGAAATTAAATGACAAAAGACTGTAACTTGAATCCACAAGAAGAAATAAGGTAAAGGTAACTATAAAGGTAAATATAAAAGACACTACAAATGTATTTTATTTGTAATTATTTTCTTCCCCTTTCTTATTTAAAAGACAACTGCATAAAGGAGTAATTTTAAAACCGTGTTGATAGGCTTATAGTATAAAGATGGAATTTGTATAATAGTAATAGCAAAAGTGGGGATGATGCTATATAGGAGAATATTATTATATAATTGAAATTAAGTTGGTATTAATCCAAAGTAGATTGTTATAAAAATGTTAATCCCCAGGGCAACTGCTAAGAAAACAACTTAAAAATATATATAGTAAAATAAATGAAAATGGATTCAAAATGGTACACCAGAAAATATCTATTTAACACAAAAGAAGGCAGAAATAAAATAAAGATACAAAAAAAGATTTAAGTCTTATAGAAAACAAATAGCAGACAAAAAATGGCAGACATAAATCCTACCGTATGGGTAATTACATTAACTATAAAGAGAGTCAACACTATAGAGTTTAACTCTATAAAGAGAGTTAAAAAAAAAAAAAAATGAGCCTACTATATATGCTCTCTACAAGATACACTCAAAGATTCAAAGACAAATACTCGTAGATGGGTTGAAAGGACAAGAATAGAAAGTGATATGCCATGTGAACAAAATAGAGCTGGAGTGGCTATTTACAAAAAAAACAACTAGACCTAAGTTAAAAATAGTTAATAAAGACAAAGAAAAGCATTTTAAAATGGGAAAAGTGTCAATTCATCAGGAACACATAACAAGTATAAACATATATGAAACTAACAATAAAATCCATGAAACAATACCTGAAAAAAAAATTAAAGGAAGAGACAATTCGAGAATACAAGTTGGAGAATTCAGTACTTCAATTTCAATAATGGGTACAACATCCAGTCATAAGATCAAAACGGAAGAGGAGACTTGAAAAACAGTATCAATCTACCAGGCTTAACAGATATAACAGAATGTTCCACCCAACAACAGCAGACTATACATTATTCTCAAGTACATATTGAACTTCCCCAGAATAGACAATATAGTATAAGACCACAAGAAAAGTCTCAATGAATCTAAAAGAATTGAAATAATACAAAGTATGTTCTCTGACCACAATATAATGAAATAGATAAATAGAACTAAAAAATCAGCAGGTTGTAAGAACAAGACAATCCTATAAAAATCAATAGCATTCCAATACCATTGAGAAACTATTAGAAAATAACGTAGTTGTAACAAGAAAGCCAAAAGTGTCTAACAGTCAACTTAACAAAGAACAAAGGAATACCCCAATAAAAGACATCAAAGAAGATCTGAATACATGGAGTGCTATACCAGGTTCATGGAGAAATGACTAACTTAGTCAATTCTTCCTGCTTAATCTATCAAGTCAATGCAATTACAAAGAAAATTTCAACTTTTTAAAAACACTTAAACAAATTACCCAAACTTAATATGGAGTTAGAAAAGTCCCCAAATAACTTGTAAAACTTTGAAGAAGAAAAATGAGGGACTGATTTCCTCTAGCCAGATATTATGACATACTAAAATGCTACCATGGTTAAAACAGTATGGTACTGGTGAAGGTCAAATAGGTCAATGGAACCAAATGGAGAACTCAGAAATAAACCCACGTATGTATGAAAGCTTGATATATGACAAAAGTGCATTTTAAAACAAGGGGGAAGTAATTGTCTAGCTACTATTGGAAAGATTGGTTCATTATACGAATAGAAATTAAGTTGGACCTCTGCCTTATACCATATACAAAGGTGAACACAAGATGGATTAAAGGCCTCTCTGTATAAAGTAAAACTGTAAAGCTAGCAGAATAAAATATGAGAATATCTTTGACTTGGGGATATGAAAAGCTTTCTTAAATAAGATCCAAAATGCACAAACCATAAGGTATACATATATATGTATATATGTATATATGGATTTTGCTATATCAAAATAAAAAAAGTCTTACATAGGGATAAATCTGAAGAAAATATGAGCAATACTTATATAAAACATTACTTGAGAGAAATTAAGGAAAACCTAAATAAATGGAGAGGTATACTTGCTCATAGGTTGGAAGACTCAATATTGTTAAGATGTCAGCTCTTCCTAAATTGATGTATAGATTTCACACAATCCCAATAAAAATTCTACTATGCTTTTTTCTAGATATTAACAGTCCACTTCTAAAATTCATATAAAAATGCAAAGGACCTAGAATAGCCAAAACAAATTTGAAAAACAAGAATAAAGTTTGAGGATTAACACCGTCTGACTTAAAGTTTTATTATAAAGCTACAGCAATCAAAACAGTGTGTGATTGATGAAAAGATAGAGAACTAAATCAATGGAACAGAATAGAAAGTCCAGAAATGAACCAACACACAAAGGACAATTGATTTTTAACAAATTAAATGCATAAGCAATTCACTGGAGAAAGGATCACTTTCAACCAATGGTTCAAATTCCAATTATAAAACAATTAGATATGTATATTTTTAAATGATCTACAATCTATGCTTTACACCATATACAAAAATTAACTCAAAATTAATCATAAACATAAATGTAAAACCTAAAATTATAAAACTTAGAGAAAAAAAGATTGGAGAAACCTTACCCAGGACAATAAAAGCACAATCCAAAAAGAAAAATTATAACTTAGACTTTATCAAAATTTAAAACTTCTGCTCTTTGAAAGACACTATTAAAAGAATGTAAAGATAAATCACAGACTAAAAAAAATATACTTGCAAAGTACTTGTATTTAGAACAGAAATACAAGCACATAAATACAAGTGTATATAAGATTTATAAATACAAGTATTTATACAGATACAATATATGATAAAGAACTTGAACCTAGAATATATTTAAAAATACTCAAAATTCAATAATAACAAAACAGACAACCCAATTTTAAAATGAGCAAAAGATTTGAACAATTAAAGAAGATATGTAGAGTGAAAATAAGCACATAAAAACATGCTCAACATAATTAGTTGTTAGAGAAATACTAATCAAAACCACGAGATACCATTCCTTATCTGTTAGAGTGGCTAAAATTAAATAAACTGACCATATCAAGTGTTGGTGATAATGTGGAGGAAATGGAACTCTCATATATCCAGTTGATTGGAATGTAAATTGGTACAACCACTTTGGAAAACGGTTGGCAGCTTTTCATTCAACACTACATTTTGTGTGTATATGTGTGTTTGTGTATGAAATCTATATGCTGTATTCATTTATTGATTTTTTATTACCACATAGTATTCCATGATATTCAGTACATCTCATTTATCTATTCTCTGCCGAAAGGAAGCCAAGTTTACCTTCAGCTTTCTACCACATACTTGTATATCATCCCTTTTTATCTTTGTAGGAATTTATATCCAGAAGTAAGATTGCTGGGCCATAGGACATTTGCACACTAAACAATGTTATACTGCTTTCCAGAATGACCGACAAGGATAGTGTGCCCAGCCAGTAGGGCACAAGAGTTTCCATTTCCCTTCTATTGGATAACTGTCAAATGATCTTTAAATTACATAATTCTTTCTACATTTATTACTTGGCATATAAGGACTTTTTCAATCTCCACCAGTTCATTTATTCATCCATTTATTTATTCGATCAGTATGGGCTCATGGATTTCTATTTTGTTCAAAGGATTATAATCAATCAAAATCATTATTTTGATGCTCAAATTGTCCCAGAATGGGAGTTCCTTCTACCTAGTACCTGTCCTTTTGATAAATCCTCAACATTTTTTAATAGACTTTTTTTTTTTTTTAGAGCATTTTAGATTTACAGAAAAATTGCACAGGAAGTATACAGAGTTCCCTGATACCACCACCACCCTCCACATACACACATGCAGTTTCTCCCTTGTGGTCAGGTAATGAATTAAATTCACCCTTGAACCCTCAGCACAGTGGTTGGCACATAGTAAGTACTCACTATATATTTGAAAAATGAAGAAATAATCAATTAATAAATACAATCTGAAATAAGCTACCGCTCATCAAGTTTGCAGGGGTTCTGAATATCCTAATAAACCATGAAGGTATTGAGCACATTCTCAGAAATATAATTTTTCCTGTCTTTTGTTGCCAAAATGTTGCCTCATAATAGGCTTTATATCTAAACAACAAACTTCCTTCTCTATCTATGTCATAACCTGACAACCCTCCTATAATTCTTTCCTTTACTCACAAGAAAAACAGAATGTTTGGAGCCCTTTCCCTATTCCCTGATAATGTGTCCCATGTATGTCATCCATAATTTCTGTCTATCACAAAATCAGTTGATCATAGAGCCACAGAGTCACAACTATCAGAAATCTTTTGCCCTCATCATTTTGTGAATAGAACAACTAAGGCCTAAAGAGGTGTAATTACTTCCCCAAGGTCATAAAGCTAATTAGCATCCATGCTAATTCAAATCTGTCAATTCCTGGTCATCTTACCAAATATTCCTACAGTGATAAAAATTAATTCTCCCACCCACACATAAGCCTTGTAATCATTGGTTCACTTACAAATTGTTCCATAATCATTGTTGATAATTATTACTAAACATCAATAGTTTTGGATACTAGGTTGTAAAACAAAGACAAACCCCCACACACAATTATTGCTACCAATATAAGACTAAGTGACATGGTTGACCAGTGTCCTACCTAACCAATAGGCTCCTTTGGTTTGTTTTTATTGCGTGTTTGTGTGTGTTTGACTTTTCTTCCTCCAATTTCTATTAGCATTATACAAAGAGGGAAGTTGGAAATGTGAAAGATCTTGTTATACAAACATGTGACTTGTCTAAACGGCACTGAAATTGTTCAGACATTGAAATGGAAGCAAATGCATCTATCACATTACGTAGGAAAACCAATGTAGGCTGAGTTGCATGTCACCAAATGCCCCACATGTGACATACAGGGAAAATGATATAATCCAAGTATTCGGCAAAAGCAGCCCACAGTAACAAATGCATCATTTCTGAAGAGGAAGAGAGAGCAGATGGCTCAGCAAGTGATTGTAGAAGAGCCAGCTTCCCCCTCCGCACCTCCACAACCAAACTGCCTCCAGTGTGTCTTAGGCCCTGGGGAAAGTCAGAGGCAAAACACTCAAGTACCACATTAGCAGCCGCCATGCAGAGGAGTCCTAGGTCATGGTGCCTGGGCTTGGACCCAAAGGACCTGAGTTCACAGCCAGCTTCTGCTTACCTTCCATGCTACCGTAAACAAGCTGCTTCGTTTCTTTAAATTTTATTTCCTCAGCCACAATGAAGGATTAGTACAACTCTATAGTGTTAAAGGAGATATTGAAATGAAAGTGCCTCGTGAACTGCAAAATACTCAACAAATCTTAAAGTTTATTAAGAAATGCAGATTAGTTTGAAATTAATAGTTAAAAGCAAGCCTGAAACCTAATAGCATATATTGTTACACAGTGTTCCAGCCCTCGAGCTCTAGCCGCAGTTGACCACAGCTTCACCTTTCCTTTTCCAGAATGGTCAGTGCATTTTGGTTGTCTGTGTGTTAAAAAGTCACCATGACTTTATTCCTATCGCAAAAGTGGGAGAAACATATTTCATTCATTACTCGCTCAATAAACATTTGTTGAGCATCCACTCTAAGCCACGCACCAGCTAAGTGACCAGACATAATAGTAGCTGAGGTTCTTTGACTGCTAATTTATTTTCAAAGATAATTATCTCTTTTTCTTTGTTGCTATTGCTTAAAGGGCAAGCATAGTAGAAAACAAAATAAATGTTTACATCAAGAAAGCTAGCGGAAAAAAAAAATTAAAAATTAAAAAAAAAAAAAGAAAGCTAGCGAAAGATATTTCTGGATGATTTGTAGATCAGTCTAAGAAATATTAACTTACGTTCCTAGCATTTTCTTCAGAATGATTTCATAGATGCTAACGCATTTAATCCTCACACAAGCCCTACAAAGTAGGAATTATTTCCTACTCTTTGGAGCCTGAATACAAATCCAGCTATTCTGATTCCAAGTCCAGAACACTCTCTACTATATCACGTTGTCTTTCACGTTAATGCCAACGGACGTCAGGGCGAGAAAAGTATCCTCTCCCAAGATAAATCATAATTATTTTCAATACTCTCGTGTATATTGTTGAGGCAGAGTCCCAGGACTCTTACTGTCTGTACACTTCATAAATGGTAGAAAGGCAGCTAATATAAGCATTAGGAAAACCATACAAAATGAGGCTAAGTAATTGCAGTAATCCCTTTTACTACTGTTTTAATCCCACACAATACATTTATTTTATCTGTTTCTCCACTGACATTCTGCTAACTGCAGAAGAAACTCCCGAACGCTGAGACTAGACCAAAATAGTAGAACACTACTAATTGGCGGATCAATAAAGTACTCCATTCTGTTTGCATAAATAGACATTTTGATGGCAATCCTTTGCTTTGATGGCAACCAAAATAGATTAACTGGGTCTTTAATAGATGCATATAATAAAGAACTGCAGACAATATGCCCTGAAGATCGTCATTCTTGTATTCAGGCAGATGGTAGAAATGCAAGAAGGGGGAAAAAGAAGGGAAAGAATGTTCCTGGAGCAGCTGTTGCATGTGGGTACCATGCTGGGTACTTTACATATTTTAACTCTTTGAAGCGTCATGATAACCCGGGTGCAATTTACAAATGAGGAAATAGAGACTCAGATAAGTGAAGACCCAGTCCCATCTCTTTGCCCCACCGCCTCACATTATCTTTGGAAATGATCTGATGTGGGAGGTACCAGGGCACATGTGTGCTATAGAGGAGTGCCTGGGCTCCTGGTTGTCCCTAGAGAGACCAGGACTCAAGTGTCATGCTTCAGGAATTGGATGTGCTGCCAAGGTCACAGATGGTACACTTGAGATCCCTTAGCCTGTGAACAGAGTATTCCCAAAGAGAGGTAAGGGCTAAGGGCAGAGCTTTAGAAACCCAAATTTGGGGGTTCGGGAGGCAGAGAGAAAAATGTGAGATGTGAAAGAACTAGAAAAGTACAGAGAAGTTAAGTATGTGTTGAGAAAGAATGGGTGGTGAAAAGCTATGACAATCAATAAAAATAAAGGCTAAGAAATGACCTCAGGATTTGGGATACATCATTATTATCCGGCAAGACAAGAATGGGTGGAAATAACTTAATTTTTTTAATGACTATAAAAGCGTAATGATGCATTTTACGATAGAAAATTGGTTAAGTACATAAAAGTATAAAGAAGCTGGGCCCCAGGGGGGCGGCGGGATCACCATAATTCCACCCTGATGTGATTAATATATTTTTAACATTTCAGCGTATTTTCTTCTAATCTTCTGGGACTTTTACACAGTTGAAATAATATCAAATATGCAACTTGTGTGCCATTTATTTAAACGTGATCATGAACACTTGCCCAAGTCTTTAAAAACTCCTATAATTGCTTAATCCTGCATTCCACTGAACCACAGACACCAAAGGTAAGACCCATGTTTTGTTCTTTTTGCACATTTCCATAGAGTATAACACAATTGTTTGCAGAGAGTAGATATTCAAAAAATATTTACTGAGTGGAATATGAACACCGATGCACTCTCATCGCCCTTGACTAACCAATCCTCTGAAGCCCCGTGTCTCTGGTTCATTTTATGGTACATTGTGTCTGCTCTCAGGATGCTTCATTTTATCTGTTTCAGGTGTGTATGCCACCCCTAACTAAACAATGGCTTTATAAGGAATAAGTTCATATCTCCAATTCCTCTTACACCCTGTGCTTTCCATCTTAAATGACAGTGCCCACCATAGTGTTTCTTCCACAGAAGATAATTTAATCTCATTAAATTAAGCTAAATTATAGCTATAAAATTCAAAGAACCAGAATTTATTTTATGTTGGTGATACTTCTCCCAGTAGCAAGAGAGCCTTTATTTTTTCCCAAGTTTCAGTCCCTATTATCAAATCCTCTTTATGCTTTTTTACCCCTTCTTTTCCCCTTACAATAGGCTGAAACTATATACGTGTGTGTGTGTGTGTGTGAGAGAGAGAGAGAGAGAGAGAGAGAGAGAGAGAGAGAGAGAGAGAGAGAGATCTGGTAAATTCTCATAGCCATGAACAATGTATAAATCAGAAATTAGAACACGATCAATCGGTCTTTGCCCTCTTGACAAGTCATCAAGCAGGATCATTCAAATTTGGGCTGAATTATAAGAAGTAAATTATCCACAACAAGGACAGAAACACCATGCTCTGCTCTGTGATGTTCAATAATCACAGAAATACTGTGTTCAGCTCAAAAGACACACTATAAAAAAAAATTAAAAGGAGAATAATGTCCAAAGTGATAAGTCTCAAAAACATAAGCAATTATTATGGGAGCTGGTTTTCATGTAGGACATGAATTAGATGACATAGGGCCCTGTAAGTCGTGGAAAGTTTTTGACTTCTCTGGAAAAGACTGAAAGTGGGTTTTGAGCAGAACAATGACATGATATGACTTGGTATTTTGGAGGACCACTTTGTTGAGACTAGATTACAAAGTGGCAAGAGTTTGGAAGTAGGAAGATCAAGATATTGCAAAAATCCAGAATCTGTCAATCCAAAGAGCAGAACCTCCATTGTGTGGAAATGGTAGGTGGGCAGTGGTCGGGGTGGCTCAGAAAACAGTGAGCTCTCTGCTATCAGAGGTGTACAAGTAGAAAACCAGTTGGCAAGGATATTGAAGAGGTTAGTCTTATAATCTATATATCATTTCCAATATTAAGAGTCCATGATTATTGCCTACAATATCCCTCAGACAGCCTAAAACTCCACGACCATGTTCACAATTTGTTTTATTATAAAAACACAATATATTCTCTGTAGGAAATTAGAAATATAGTTAAACAAAAAGAAAAGAAATAAAAACACAGTTCTAACATCCATGACCTTGGTATATAGCCTTCCATTACATTTTCTTGGCACATATATCATTAGACAGATAGATGACAGAAAATATAGGGGTTTTTTTTCTAACTATGTAAGATTACTATCTTTACGGTATTTTATAATCTTCTTTTAAAATTCAATATATGGTGAATATATTTCCCTGTCAATTTATATTTTCTTCCAGAATCAGAAATCTCCTATAACAGCTATGAAGTAATGGGTAATATAAATGACATAGAAACTGACAGGATACACAGAGTCTTAAGAGATTTAAATGATGAGATAATGTCTTCCTCATGAACGTCTACCATCTAGCTTTAAGAGGGCTATTTTGAACCATCTCCCATTACAACATTTTACAATCCTCTCCCAGTTTCAGCACCCTTCCCTCCATCATTATAACAAGCTATATTCCATGTCAAGTGACAGAAAAATAATCAGAAGAGAGTGAAGGAACACCCATCATCCTAATTGAGCCTCCGAAGTCTCATCTTACTTTTCCCTTGTTACCTCTGGGGATCTAATGATATTACAGCAGTCATTCATCTCATGAACACTTAAAAGTTTCCAAATGACTCTGAACTTTCTTCATCACCTTTGCACCAAGTATAACACCTTGGTATTTTCTCAGATGCAGCATCCATAGATATATTCAACAACAAATATTTATTGAGTATCTACTATGTTCCAGGCACCATTCTCAACACTTGGGAAAAGTGAACAAAAGAAAACAAATTTCTGTCCTGGTAGAGCTTTTATTCTTGTTGGAGAAATGAGACAATAAAAAATAATTAAGCATGTTTAATGGTGGTAGATGTTATGGAGGGAGAGAAAGCAAGCAAGCGGCATAAGCACCAACATGAAGGAGGAAAGACACTGTGATTTTAAATGGCCTGGTCAAGAAAGTATTTGACACAAAAGGTGGCTTTAGAGCACAGACTGAGGTACAGCAGGGAGTAAACCATGAGGGTAGGAAGGTAAGAGAATTCCAGGCAGTAGCCCTGAGGTGGGAAAGTACTTGGGCATGTTCTAGAACAGTATGGAGGTCAATGTGGGTGGAACAGAGTGAGGAGAAAAGTAATTGAAGATGAGGTCAGAAAAGGTAGCTAGAGGCAAGATCACACAGGGCCTTGGATATCATGGAAAGTCTTGAACTTTTCTCTCAGGGAGATGGAAATCAATGATGAGCGTTGAGCAAAGAAGAGGGACAAGATATGACTTGGGTTTTTGAAGGATTACCTTGTTGAGAATAGATTGCAGAGGGCAAGTAGAAGCAGGAAGACCAATTAGGAAGCTGGAACAATCCAGAAGATAGGCACTTGGAGCAGAGGGTAGCAGTGTGGGTGGCAAGAGACAGTGAGGTTTTGCATAGATTTTGAAGATGCAGCCACAGGATATGGTGACTGTTTTGATATGAGGTGTGAGAAAGAGAGGAGAGTCACAAGGATGCCACCAAAGTTTTTATCCCTGGAAACTGAAAGAATAGAGTTATTGTTTACTTAAATGGAGAGCACTGGGAAAGAGTGGATTTGCAGTGGGGGTAATTAGGAATTGAGGTTTGGACAATTGAGTTGATAAGCCATCAAAGGGGAGATGCTAACTAAATAGCTGGACATGTTAGTCTGAGTCTTGGGGAGAGGTCCAGATTAAAAATTTGGGAATTATCAGCACATCAGTGGTATCAAGACTAGAAGAGATTACCAAGGTAAGAAGTGTACATAGAAAATAAATATGTCCAAGAACTGAACACAGAGCCATGCCAATATTTAGAGGCAGAACCCATGTGGTGGAACCAGCAATGGACAAAAAACAGCACACAAATATTAACATGCATAAAGTCTTTATGAAAATTTCAGGAAAGGCGTAAGTGAAAAGTTCTAAGTAAAAAGAAATTATACGTTATCAGCTTGGTGACCCTGAGATATGCAAGATGCTATAGGACTGTAACAATGTCTGATTCTGAAGAATAAAAGAAATATTGACCAGAGTGATCCCTACCACTCAACAGTGACTCAGAACAACCCCATGAATTCCAAGTAAAGCCCCATCAACTACAATATGATTGTGATGATTACATAATATTACATTGCATTCATATAAAATACTTTATTTATATAAACAATTTCTTTTTACATCTCTTGGCTATTTTAAATAAAACTTTAATGAACACTCTTGTAACTATGCCTTGGCAGACGTAATTATTTTCTTAGACTACATTTCTATAATTACTAGAGTAAAAGTGGTACACATATTTTAAAGACTTTTACTATAAATTTCCAGATTGATCTCCATAAAACTTGCATCAATTTATATTCCCACTAACAGGGTGTAAGAATCCTATGAGTAAGATGTAATAAACTAGCCTGTGAAGTCAACAATCCTTTTAGCAGAATCTGTGTGGATAGCCTTAATCTGATTTTTTTTTTTTTAGCTTCTAATATCTAGACACCCCATTGGTTCTGGTTCTTATTCTGGCTTTAGACCTTGGATTTGGGCTTTCAGGGTCATCTCCCGCTACCATTCCTGACTAAATTGTCCCATGGTCTCATCTGGTCCATGACCCTGCTTACCTTTGGTGACTCAATCCCCATTCCAGTCTTGGTATTTCTGCTATCAATGCAACACACCTCAGAGTTTTGCCTCATTCAAACTGCAGGAGCACCAAGAAAGAAAACCCACCCAGGTAAGTCTCCTCACACTGGGAAGGGGGAGAAGTTTGCTCATCTTCCACTGACCCCTTCTGAACGCCTGTCCACCCACGAAAGGCTTCCTTTATTGCGGCCCGAGAAGGAACTGGTTTTCCTCACTTTCATGACCCTGTCCAACCTCAATGACCTGGGTCAAGACTAAGAATAGAGAGTGTAACCTCAATAATTACCTCACCTGAGACTCACAATGACCCTGTGAATTACAAATACATACAATCATATCACATGTACTTGAGAACTAAGAAAAGTTTCTACTTTCAAATGAAATGTCTTACTCCCCCTAAAAGAACAGTGCTTATTGAGATAAATGAAAAGAGGGTAGTTGTTTTAAATCAGTATGACTAATGTTATAAAACAGCTGGTAAGGAATACTAGGTAATCGCATACACACAAGCCACCAACAGGGAACATTGCAGCGCTATACCTGCCATAATTTAGCTTTCCCTCCCCATGTAGTTACTCAGAGTGGCAGCTGTGATCTTGGGCTTTGCACATTAGGGACCATTAGGGAAAGCAGCATGATTCATCATCTTCTGCTGGTGTTATTTTAACTTAGTCATCTGGGGGCAGATCTTCTGAGACACTAACAATAGTCTGAGACTAGATTGATTTTCTTCCTTAAATAACTTGTGGATATTTTTTAACTGCTGAATTTTCTGCCGTTTCAGATAAAGATGCTTAAAATCTTAGAATTGGAAAGGAACTTAAAGGTCATCTAGAACAATCTCTCACCCTCTTCTTATCCACACAATACCTCTTCAACTAAGGCAGATTTTATTTTGTTTTGTCTTCTCATTTCCAGGATAAGCATCTGCAGTTTCTCTCAATTTTCCTTTGGAGTTCTCAGTATCCCAGACACTCTCCTTTGAATGGATCTCTCTTGGAAAAATGGTGTAAAACATTAACACTAGGCGAGGGCCGAGTATGACGGGACTCACTGGGCACAATGCTTGTAGAGATGAAAATGTACCTTTCTTGGAAGCCATGTCACACTATTGGCCCACCTGAGTTTGTAGTCACAAAAGCTCCTGGGGTCCTTTTCAAATAGTCTGCTTTGCTTTCAGGGTGTCCCTGGTTCTATAACACAAGGATTTGCTTTTTACCCTAAATCCACTATTTTATATATTTATAGCTACCAGATTTTAGCTTGTAGGCTTTAACCTAACATTTCAGGTATTAACACAATTTAACTATATCCACTGTCCCTCGTAAATTATTCCATCTTCAACGGCTGTATCTTTGATGACAGTTCTGGGTATCCAAGGATAGAGCAGAGCAGTGGAGACATCAACCCCTTAATCAATGACCTTTGGAGAAGTTTTAATACACCACCTGAAACTAGAGCCTATTGGTAAAAGCAGTCCTCTGACTACCGGAGAGTTGTTTATCTTGATGGCACTCTCAAGATCCCTAACCCCCAATTGCTCATAGAATGTTTTTACAAGACAGTGCTTTTGTCTACATGAAGGTACTTCATAAGAAGCAGCACTTGAAACTCACCATTGCATTTCATGTAAGGATGTACTGAATGATTTACTATATGACATATGTCCTCTTTATTAGAACCCACAGAAGTTTCTCTCTGCTCTCAGTACTGTTTTTCTTTCTTATAGATACTTTTATTTATGATGTTTCCTCTTTGCTTGGACTGGTAGAAAGCCCACAGCAAAATTTGTAAACCACCTCTAGAAAGTACAGAGTACAGAATACGAGAACCTCATGGCACAAGTTTTATGAACCAACCACACACTCGTGGTTGCATCTTATTCTCCTTAACCACCTTGTTTTTCCTTTACTTTAATTTCCTCACTTTTTTTTTTTTTTTTGGTCTAATCTTATTGAATTTTATGTATTGTTAAAGCCATCAAAAATCTTCTTAGAACAAAGAAGAAGATGGAAGAAAGACAGATTACCCAGACCACATTTCTCAAAGTATTTTACCCATAAGGATGTCATGAGAATTTTGTTAAATGTTTTGCTGCATCAAGACACACTATGTCTATAACATTAATGCATTCCACATGACTTACAATCACTTAAAAGAAAAACAGAAAAGAACATGTCCTGGTCTTACTGAATCCACCCTAGCTCCTAACAATTACTGCTTTCTTTTCTAAATGCTTACAAATCATAAGCATAGTTGCATTTTTAGAAATTTTCCAGGGATTGTTATCAACCTGGCGACTCTGTAATTTGTGAGGTAGTGATGGGGGTTCATATTTTGTTCTTCCTTTAAGAATTTGGAAAATTTGCTTATTCCAAGTTTTCTGGAATCCTTCCTATCCTTTATATCTTTTCAAAGATCACTGATAATAGCTGTGAATTCTTAACTGCCAGTTCTCTCGGTATTCTGGAGCAAATAATAAATGCAGTAAACTTTACATTTAAGTCCAAGAAAAACTAAGGCAACATTCTTTTGAGAATAAGGATTAAAGTATGTTCTAAGTTGTTAGAGTGGTTAAATTATAAGAATTAGTATTTTGTGCAAATAATTTTACCCCAATTATTAACCTCAAAAGAGAGGAATAAGAGATCATAAAGAATGGAAATGCCCTGAGTACTCACTATGCACAGATACAATGCCAGGTGGTTTACATATTATTTCACATTCATAATAATACTATGATTTTAGTTACTGTCCATTTTACAGATGAGAAAATGAGGTTTCAGAGAGGGTAAATAGCTGCCGAAGATCACAAAAATTAATTACAAAGCTGGATTTTAAACTCAAAGCTCATGCCTTTCCCCCCATATCAGACATGTGACACTGGGAGAAGTAACATCAAAGTGGTTAGCGAGTTATAACCTTTATCTGATTGCAAAATGACAGCCAGGAGGTTTGTGCCTTCCTTGGTAATCTTGTTCCTTCGGCACAAAAGTCATGCCTGGAGCTAAGAAAACCTGCACGAAACAAGAATTTTGTTTCCCTAAGAAAAGTCAATTTCAAAGAAAATATTTTTTCACCAAGGTACTAAGATCTGGCTGGCATGATGATTTATACCAAAGGCTGAGGGAGAAACTCTCTTAATGAAAGTTAAGCCCAAGTACCAAAGTATGAGAAAATAAGACAATGTCCTTAGCGCAGAGTGAAGAAAAGGGGTGGGGGGACTATTGAAAGATAGATCAGGCAATGACAGATTAGAGTTAAAGCTTACTTTAAAAAAAAAAAAAAGGTGTCTATACCTAGCTACTTATATTTCTTTAAATTTGCTGTAAATTGCAGCTGAATCCATAACAGTAGGTTGTATAGGAGAGACTGATCCAGGAGGCCAGGGTAGGTTCCAGATGTCTCTCCATTCATAATTCTCTCTAACTAATCTGGTACGCAACTCCAGGTGAGAAGTATGGGCCATTGATTTTGTACAGCATGTTGTCCCAGTATCTAGGAATAAAGAATAGAATCGATGCCTTCAAAAATTGAGACCAGTAAATAATTAGTATGCAATAATTATATAAACTTCTGTAGAAGTAACGCATCTTAAGACAAAGTTTACAAATGTATTGCTAAGAAGAACGGTGTGGTCCTCAAGTCTCCATCAGACACCAGAGTCTTTCCCAAATTCACTCAAGGTGACTAAAATTCACTTCTAGGAAGACATGACTACAGTGCAAAGACGTGATAGACCCAATTGTATTTTTACTTACCTTGCTCAAGGTTACTTCCAATAAGTGATAAAAGAGTGAATTGGATAGCAAACATTTATCCAACTTTTACCCAGCAGTGTACAAGGATGTTTCCATCACAGAAGAGCAACACTGATCCCTTACACAGAACCATACCTACAACAAAAAGGGCAATCCAACCAGATAATTCTGCCTACCAGAAATAGCCCTTCATAGCATACCACTTTCTGTTCCATTTTTTTGTCCCTTCTTTCTTATTCCAGCTATTGATAGTAATATCGGCACCCAACCGAATCCAAGCCTGGTGTGACTTCAGGAGTCCCATCCCTTTGGCTACAGCACCTACCAAACCCTGTTGTAAGTCATTCAGTCCCTAACCCTAGAACCTGGTACCTTCCATCGCCATTGATCTGGTAGCAGCTACCACTACAAAAGCAATAGCCCTCAGATGCTGAGTACAATGTACTATGAGGCTTTTGGCTCAGTCAGTTTCATAATAAATCTCAAGTACACCTCATCACAGTCCTACAAGTTCTATTAATACCCTCAAGTTAAAGATGAGTAAATGAGGTCAGAGAGCCAGTATACGCCGGAACTAGACTGGAAACCCACATAAGTCCAACTCGAAAGCCTATACTCTTTCCAATTATGAGTAGAGTACCCTCTTCCTCTCCAGCGTCCACTCCTTTGTCTGACACTTTCTGAGTGGGAAGCACCTTAAATTTGCCATAACATATCTCCTCAATCAGTTAGGATCCTTTTACTTTTACACTGCAATTCCAAATAGTAGTAAACCTAACTCAAACTGGCGTAAATGTTCAGGGGGGGTTATTTGATTCATGTAACTAGAAAATCCAGAGGTAGGAAAGCCTCAGGTATGTTTTGCTCAGGGCTCCAGCCCCATTTCTTTGCCATTCTGTTTGCTATGTTTGACTCTATGAACCGGTTTTGCAAGATGGTTACAAGCAACCGTTTCATTGCCTACATCCAGGGAAAAGAAAGTGCCACTTCAGAGAACCATCAAACAAGTATGAAGGTTCCTCTGATAACCCCCCCCACACACACACACACACACACACACACACACATACACTTAAACCAGTCTCAATGGCCAAGCGCAATCACACGCTATGGCTGCTTTGGGTGTATGTCCCTCATCTCCAGAACGTTTCTTGAACGAAACCTTCTAGAAAAAAGGGTAAGAGAACCCGACCTGGTTAGACCAGTGTTTCTGAGCCCTGGCTGCACATTAGCATCACCTGTTGAACTGTGTATATACTGTGTTTCCCCGAAAATAAGACCTACCCTGAAAATAAGCCCCAGTTAAGATATCAGCCAGATGGATGCATTTAGTACGCTATGACAATGTTCCAGAAGAAGATGACATGATTGTATTTGAATAAATGTAGATTGTTGTACATGAAAAAAATAAGACATCCCCTGAAAATAAGCCCTAATGGAGCAAAAATTAATATAAGACCCGGTCTTATTTTCAGGGAAACACAGTACTACCAATTCTCAGGCCCCATCCCAGGTCAATTAATCTGTAAGGGTGGCACTTTGGTGTCTATAATTTTGTTAAATTCCCCATAAATAATTGGAATGTGCATCAGAATTAGAAACAATTGGCTTACATAAATGAGACCTCGCTCCCGGCGGAAAGAGTAGAGTTGATCCTACCCACACCACTAGCTCCTCGAGGGTGAGAGGGAATGGGTGAGATGAATGGGAAAGAGGCAGTCTCTGCATCCTCTGTAGCATTTAGCATGCTTTTTTGTAGCTGCTTACTTTAATTATGTCTTTCCCCTTCTAGACCATAAACTCCATGAAGACATAAACTGTGTCAATATTACCCATCATCGTATCCTCTGCACCTAGCGAATACCTGACGTCTGGTAGTAAATGTCCATTGAAACTTTTTAATGAATGAATGAGACTCAGACCCTATCGGGCTGGCCTTGCAAAAGAGCCCTCTTCTCCTTTAAAGGAGGCAATTGTCTCCTGCAGATTAATCTCTCAGGGTTCACTGTCACTCCCCAGCTCAAAACTCTCAGCGATTCTCCTCTGCCTGTATCACAATCACCAGCAACTTTGCTGTATGTGTTAAAGGCCCTCTACGGTTTATCCTTCCTCTACCTCTCCAGTCTCACCTCTGTGGATTACCTACGCTTAGAAGACCTCATCTTCACTGAATTCCTCTCAAATGCATCCAACCTACAAGAGGCTCTCTTCCTTTTGTCAACATAGAGAATGGCTATAAAATAACCCTGTTTTCACTTAAAAATTGAACTGATATTCCATGCAAAGCAGTGTCTTGAATAGTATAAAAGGAAATAATTACAAAAATAAAAATAAGAATACAACTAACACTTTTGCAGCTCCTGTACAAGCAAGGTACAGCTCTTAGCACTTTATATTTTACATATTAACTCATTTAATTGCCCCAATAACCTTAGGAGTGTGAGTACGATCTCTAGTTTCCCAGATGGTAAAACTGAGGTACAGGGAGACTATGTGACTTACCCAAAGCCACACAGCTAATAAATGGCAGACTCAGGATTTATTCATAAGCCTAGGTCATCCAACTGCAGAATCTACTACAACTTTGACAGTTGTTAACAGAGCAAGCAAGGTGTTACAAGAGGTGAAACTAAGACGACGGCAGTGGAAATGAGGAGAAAGGGTCATCTGTGCATTCATGGAGAGATGCTATAAAGGAAAGAAGGCTAGTGAAACCCCAGCAATACCATCATCCACGGGCTTACCACAGTGTAATGAAAAGGAACGCCAAGTGCCATATTGTAGGAGAAGAGAACAATCTCAGCAGTGGACAGGTACTCTCAAAAGATGAACTTTCAAACAGAAATTGTATATGATCTAAAGATTAATAATGTCCAGGGGGCTACCTTGAAAGGGTCTAAATGTGCGAGTAGCCAGGGTCAGAACCTTGGTGTGAAAATCTGAGGATTGGGGTCCCAGATCCATTGTCTCATACCCGAGTCAAACTGAGATTCAAACATCAAAACTTCAGCAACAGAATCAAGGTCTCAGAGGCCCAGCCCATGTGGCATGCGTCCTCTTGAGAGAGGCCCTTGGATTTCAGAAGTCTAGAAATGTGTATAGAGAAATAAGGCAAAACACAGCAGGTGATGCCAGCTGGAACCTTCTCTGTTTTATTCATGCCTCGCTGGCAGACGGCTCGTTCCCAGGAGGTGGCTGAATCTCACAAGGTTCAGATGTTAGAGGAAACAAATAACTAATTGTGCTGAACCTCAGCTTGGATTCATTCTGAGGTGTGGACAAGTGTTTGTGTCTCCAGAGCTTGCAGTGAAGTGGAAAGCATGTATTAGCCAGCTTGGTGATCTGAATTGAACTGAATAATTGAACCGTTGCCAAATCTGTGGGTGACTAGATGTCCTGTGTGAGCCTGGACAATCCTGAGAAATCGTGGTAATAGTCAACCATGGCCTCCACTTGAAAGGTGAGGCATGTCCCTTTTTTCCCCTAGTAACACATTATACATTTCTCTAAACTTATGTTTAAGCTTTGTTAAACTCTTATAGAACCTACGTGTATTTTTTTCTTCTATATTCTCCTACCTAGATGAGTAACAAGTTACTCCCTGCTGTGTAAAAGAACAGTTCCCTTTTATTTGCTTTAAATCTACCTATTTGATGCATCAAGCCCTGCCCTCCTGTTCCAGTTCAATTCAGAATTAGAACAGTTTCTGAGTGTTTCCCTGTCTGCAAGATCTTGGGCTCAGAGCTGGGCAGGTGAAGGGAGAAGAATGAAAAGATCAGTGCTTGCCCTCAAGTAACTCCCAAATCACAGGGGATGCAGACACAACTTTTTATAATAGAGGTCTACAATTATAATGCCATAAGATTTCAAGTGACAAGTCAATTCATTATATTGTAGGAAAGTGGGAGATTTCCTAGTTGAGGTAGATCACAACTTAACCTTGCAAATGGAGTAAGATTTCAACAGGAAGTGAAAATAGTGGTTTGAATCCTCTGAGACACCTTTAGAAATAAGGTGAGATATGAATACAAAATAAAATAGACATTCACATTGTTGTATTTGCAGGTGTGTATATGAAGACATCCAGGAGGTAGTTAGCAATTCAGGGTTGTAAGTACAGACATAGAAGCCAAACACCGATGGAGATAAGCATAGCTGTGGATGTATGCATGACATGGCAAGAGTGGAGAGTCAGAAGACAAAGCTGAGCATGGGGAATACCTGAGTCCAAGGCAGATACAAAGGTGGAGCCAGCAACATGGGCAGAGGAGCAATGGTCAGAGGAACAAAATTATCAGCATATTGATAGACAGGGCTTCCAAAAAAAATGTCATGTCAGATCAAGACTGAGAAAAGGGCATACGATTTGACATTTAGAAACCATTGTCAATGTTCATAATAGTCATTTCAGTAGAGCAGTGAGTATGGAAATCTGATTAAAATGCATCAAGAAATGAAAGGGAGGTAAGGAAATGTTGGGAGCTCTTTTCAGTAAGTGGGTGAAGATGACATCTTGAATAGAAAACCAGGTCAAGAAAAGGATTTTGCACATAGAACGGGTTGAGTACTATGTAAATTAGTTGAACCAAGTGAGTAGGGTTTATAATCTGAAAGAGAGTTACAACAGAGAATGCTAAAATGGGTAAGTTATACGATGCATAAGTTATTTATGGACATTATGTGTGAGTTATGGGTTTATGATTTTAGTATTGTTTTCTGATTGTTTCTTTATAAAGAGCTCTTTAATTTATTGAAGAATTCAATAATTTTTCCGTTTAACAATTTATTAGCGTTATTTGCAAGTTTTGACTTTTCTAAAATTTAAATATATCTTTCAATAGATGTCAAAGACATTTGGCAGTGGCCAAATAGAGGAGTGAGTTGAGGCATGGTTGTAATTGGTACAGGTATATGATCTTAAGCCATGTATATTCATCCAGTTGTCACCTTGAATGAATTATTTGCATGATAGCCCAACATGAGGTGAAAATTTACCTTTAAAATAAGTTCTGCATTTTTACTTAAAGCGTACTCCAAAATATCATACTATGTAGCAGCATTGAAATTAACATTTTGTGTATGCAAATGATTTTCTATCTCATATAAGACAGCACAACTAAGGCAGTATAAAATGACAAATTTGTCAGACAGATAACAGAACTTCCAAAGCTAGGAACAGGAGTGTGACCAACGCTGGCTGACTTTCTAGAGATGCTAATTGTCACCCAGCTATATGTACTTCAATTAAGGAAAAGATTATTAGTTTAACTCGGAAGGAAAAGCAAGTGAACCCCGTTCAGTGTGCTTTAAAATTAAACTGTCAACTTTAAAGGTGAATAGTGGTTTATGTTCAAAAGAACAGGAATGAAAAGCAGTGTGTCACCATGATGTCAGACAAAACTGATGATTGCAAAAAGAAATGCAGGAGGAATTTCAGACTTTGAGTATGAAGAAAGCTCAAAGTAAAAATCTGGTTGTGTACTGAAAAAGAAGAAAGGTGTATATAATTGTATTAATGAATATACATTATACTGTATTTACTTAAAGAAGACATAATTGTATATTAAAAAATTCTAAGAAATCTATCAAAAAAAAACCTACTGGAACTAGTTAAGTGAATTTAGCAAGGTCACAGTGTATTCAATAAATATACAGACATTGCATTTCCACATAACAGCAATTGGGAAATTATATTTTATGAAAACAAAATACAAGGTAAATATGCAAAATCAATTATATTTCTACATACTAGCAATTGGGAATGAATTCAAAGCAAAATCTTTTACAATAGCATCCAAAACATATAATGTTAACAAAAGATGTGCAAGACCTCTATATTGAATACTAAAAAATATACGTAAGATAAATTAAAAGTATGGAAAAATAAAGTATGAAAGATTCAATGTTGTTAAGATGTCAATTCTCACCAAACTGATAACTAGGTTTAATGCAATTCCTATCAAAATCCAGCAGGCATTTTGTTTGTTTGTTTGTTTTTTAAAGAAATTGACAAGCTGATTCTAAAGTTTATATAGAATTGCAATAAACCTAGAATAGTGAAAATAATCTTGAAAAAGTAGCAAAGTCAGAGAAATCATAATATCTGGTATCAAGAGTTACTATAAAACTACCATAAGACCATATGTGGCATTGATATAAAGACACAAAAAGATCAATGAAACAGAAAAGGGAATTCATAAACACACCCACATACCGTAGTTAATTGATTTTCAACAAAGTTTTTGAGGCAAATTACTGAGAAAGGAAAATCTTTTCAATAAGTGGTCCCAAAACAACAACATACGTGTCATGAAAAAAATTGACCTTATATCCCAACCTCACACTAAAAACAAAAATTTATATGAAGTAGGTAATACACCTAAATGTGAAAGACAAAATAATAAAACTTCTAGAAGAAAATATGGAAGAATATCTTCACAACTTTGGCATAGACAAACACAGGACACAGAAAGCACTAACCATAAAATGTTAATAAGTTGGACTTCATCAAAATAAAATTTTTACTTATCAAAACATACCATTAAATGAAAATGTAAGCCATAGACTGTGAGAAAATATGTACAACACATATATCTAGAAAAGGACTTATATCTAAAATATGTATATATTTTTAAACTCCTCTAAATCAGTAATGAAATAAATAAATAAAAATTGGGACTTACAGATAGATAAATAGCTGAAAGGTGATGAACATCATTAGTCATTAGGGAAAATATAAATTAAAACCACAGTGGGATACCAGGTCACACCCACTAGAATGAAAATATTTTAAAGTAAATAGCAAATGTTGGCAAAGATATGGAGTAGCTGAAACTCATTCACTGCTGGTGCAATTTAACAACTACTATTGAAGACTGTACATTTTTTATAAAGTTACATATACACCAAAGGTACATAAGTTGTCAAGATACATCAAATGATACTTAATCTCTACATCCTACATTGCATAGATAACATATACCCCAATTTAAAAAAATACGTAAAACATGGATAAATCTTTATAACTGAAGAGGCCTAAGTTTAAAAGTTTCAGAAACTTGTTCTAAGCAGTTTGTTTTCTGAAGTTATACTAATAATTTCCTATTTGCCACAGGTATTATTTAAGCGATTATATTTTTTAATTGTTCTCAAATGGTTAGATTTCTGTTATTTAAATGTGATTGTTAATTTCTAGGTTTAGTATGTTGTGGTCAAGAATGTAATTTTATAATTTCTATTATTATTTATAAAGATTTTTCTTTCAGTGCTAATGGATGATGAATTTTGATATTTTATTAACAATTTAAAAAAAATTAAGCCTGAAATATCCAAATAGATATAAAAGATATAGAGAATGTGGAAATATCTAATATCTAAATAGATACATAAGATATAAAAAGATATAAAAGAATAGAAATAAAAACAGAAAATACTAGTTTCATATTTCCAACATAATTTGTCAATGATTAGTATTTCTTTACATTTTAAACAAATTTGCACTATAACTTATATCTCAAGGGAATGTTATTTGGTCTGTTTAAACATATTTTCATTTGGAATTGTACCCTTTATTAAAATATTTTTTTTCATTTTAAACTCTTTGTATTACATTGCTTTAGATAGATTTCCTACAAACAGAATTTAGTTGAATTTCATAGACTTTTTAAAAGCAATCTGAAAATTCAAATACTTTAATATGTAGTAATTTACCTCAATTATTTACAGCTTTGACTGACATATCAGATCTTTATTCTTTCATCTTGTTTTCTGTTTTCATTTGTGCTTATGTTTTGTAGGGGTTTTTTTTTTTTCAGATGGACTATGTTCTCTTTTTTAGTATTAAATAATTGCTTTAGTTTTTCAAAAATTTCTATTCTCTGTCAGAGTCAAGTAAATAACAGTATATTTCACCTTACTCTACTCTGTATACACCCTCACATGTACCCTCAGTACATCCATCAGTTTATAAATTCCTTCACTATTTGCTAGACTTCTACATCCAGATTATAAACAGATTAATTTATCCACTTTTTAAAATTTATCTCTTTTGATAATTATTTTTGACATCAGCATTCTGTTCTAGAGACAGATTTACAATAATTGTTTTTGAGCAGTGGTTTTCAGACTTTGTTCCATGGAGTCCTCAGGTTTTGAAGAGGTTGCCCGTGGGTGGGTCTCTTGGTTTTTCATATCCTTTTCATTTTAGTGTATGCACTGCCAAAAAGAGCACATCTTCATATTCACCAGAGAACAACAATTGTAGCTGTCTTATATTTTCAGTTTTCAAGAAAGATTTCCTTTAGATGCAAACTTTAGTTACTAAAAAACATTTGATAAACACTGACTTGGACATATCTTTATTTCAGTTGGTTTCAAACCTAAGACAATCCTTTTCTAGACTAAGTTCACCAATCTTAGGCATTTTCTTCAAGTAATTGTTTTCAAGGAGGGTATATATTTTGAGACCTTGCATATCTGAGATGTCTTTTTGTTATTTCACAAGTTAAAGATGATTAGGCTGGGTATAAAAGTAATTAAGTTACAAACTTTTAGCTGACATTCAATATTATTCAGCTTCAGCCTCAGGAGTACTGCGCAGTTGTCAGGCATCTACACAGTCCATGAAGTGGTCTCCCTAATAAGACAAGTGTCCATCTCACACCATACGAAATCTTTACAACATTATTGATTATATTCCTCAAATTGTCTTTCATATCCCCATGGCAATACTGTGGCTACCAATTTGTGCTTTCTAATCCCCTCACCTTCTCCCTCATCCCTACACCCCTCCCATCTAGCATCAGTTTTTTTCTCTGTATCTCTGAGACTATTTCTGTTTAGTTTGCTCATTAATTCTGTTCTTTAGATTCCACATATAAGTGAGATCATATGGTATTTGTCCTTCTCCATCTGACTTATTTTATTTAGCATGATGTTCTCTAGGTCTACCCATCTTTGCAAATGGTATGATTTCATTCTTCTTTATAGCTGAGTAACACCCCATTGTATAAATGTTCCACAGTTTCTTAATCCAGTCTTCTACCGATGGGCATTTCAGTTGTATCCATGTCTTGGCTATTGTGAATAGTGCTGTAATAAACATAGGGGTGTATATATTTTTTTGAATTAGTGTTTTGGATTTCTCTGGATAGATACCTGAGAGTGGAATTGCTGGGTCATAAGGTAGTTCCATTTTCAGTTTTTTTGAGATACCTCCATACTGATTTCCATAGGGGCTGCACCAATCTGCAATCCCATCAACAGTGCACAAGGGTTCCCTTTTCTCCACATCCTCGCCAGCACTTGTTTTTTGTTGATTTATTGATGATAGCCATTCTGACTGGAGTGAGGTGGTATCTCATTGTAGTTTTTATTTGCATTTCTTTAATGATTAGTGAGGTTCAGCATTTTTTCATATGTCTATTGGCCATTTGTATGTCCTCTTTAGAGAAATGTCTCTTCATGTCCTCTGCCCATTTTTTAAATTGGGTTGTTTGTTTTTTTGGTGTTGAGTTGAATGAGATTTTTATAAATTTTGGATTTCTCTGGATAGATACCTAAGAGTATCTGATATATTTGATATTAATGCCTTATCAAATGTGTCATTGACAAATATCTTCTCCCATTCGGTAGGATGCCTTTTTGTTTTATTGATGGTTTCCTTTGCTGTGAAAAAAAACTGTTTAGTTTGATGTAATCCTATATGTTTATTTTTTCTTTTCCTTCCTTTGCCTGAGTGGATATATCCGTAAAAAGATTACTAAGGAAAATGTCTGCAAATTTACATGGTTTGTTTCTTACCCAACCTAAACCTTACCCAACCTTAACTGCAAGAATTTTTCCCCTGAAAATGCAATATACCTCCACCAGTCCTCTGACTCAGCCAAAGTTGACCTTGTTTTCTGAGAATCCAAGTTGTTTTCTGAGACTTTTAATTTCTCTGGATCTAGAATAATGTGACAATATTCTCAGCCTCACATATCAACCCACATGGGTAAAAAGCCTCCCTGCCCAGTTTTCCTGATAATGGACAGACAGTGGAGAGGACACAGTGCTTCCCCTCCTCATTTGAAAGGGTTTCTGTAGGAAAGCTAACTCGGTGTGCAATAGAAAAGGACGTAGGTAGGTTTGCTTTATAGTTAGTATAGACTCTTCCCCAATTTTGAGATTATGCTATCCATTGTTTTTATTTTTGTCTTTAAATTATATATTTTTTTCTTTGTCTTTATAGGCATTTTAGTAGGAAAATTGGGAAAGACTTCCCCAGGGGCTCTAGTCAGGCTCCAGTATTACCTAGAACTCCTATGGCTTCTTAGTGAATAATTAAAACATGTCTGGGGAAGATACTCAGCAACTAAATCAATGCTAGAAATTATTCACTAAAGATATGAAATCTGAGTATCGCAATATGAAAAGAGAGAAAATATTATTTTTCTGGAGCAAAATAAAATTCCTAATAACTGACTAAGATTCCTTATAGAAATGATGACAAGGAATGGTATTCCCAAAATAAAACGCTTATGCTGACAGCTCAAGTTGCTCTCCACCCAAGTAGAATTAAGAGTACCATTCTGCAGATTTGGGATTAATGTCACCACATAGAGTCCTGGCTATAATGCCGGCAATAACGTTTTGTAAAAAAGAACACCATGTGGCAGCCTTGCTAATCTTCTGGATGAGAATCAGTTGGAAGTTGGCAACACATATTGACATGCCTTGGACTAAAAGGAGTTCTTAACATGACACTGCAGTTTTTAGGGCTGTTTGGAATTAATAAGAGCTATATGGTCAAATATAGTATGAAATACAGGCAACTATAAAACAGTTGAATATTAAGCACTGAAGTCAAATGAAATTTTTAAAACTGTGGATAGTTCAAGCAAAAGCCTAGAGGTCATTGGAAACTCCCGTTAGTACTTGGTATCTTTTTGAGTGAGATGTCAGAAAAATCCTGCTAGAGGAAGGTCCACTTAAGGTTGAATCTTGCCATAATTTTTAAAAAAGAATTTAGGTTAAGTTCTTTCATTTAAAAACTTAAATAAAGGAATGCGTAGGTGGCTCACTGGGAGTTGAAACTGCTTCTGGGAGTTGAAACTGCTTCCACCAAGAATAAAATGTTCCCCCATGAGAAATATGAGCTCTCCATGTCCGGTGCCCTAAATAAAGGAGGCCCAATCACCTTTCTGAGTTCAATGTTAACATCCCCCATCTTCCAAGAGTGGAAGAGCTCCAAGTTCTTCATCAGCCAAATGAGCACAATTTGACGAGAAAGAGCTTGCCTAAAGAAAGGCCAAAACTGCAGCCTCTTTAAACCTAATTTCCCAAGTAAGAAGGACCATAAAGCGAGATAGGAAAAGGGATGGGAACTGAGCAGCGAAGACTGGCATAGGATCAGGAGGTGGGCAAAACAGTTTTACAAGCAGAAACTCAGTACTCTGGCAACACATAACAGGGAAAAATCTTGGTTGAACTGGTCTGTCCTGTTCTTTCAATAAGAGGGGCCCTGCTAATCCTCGGATAAAATTACCTTAGAGCTGAAAGAGAATTTAGAGATTATCTAGTCCAGCCCCTTCACTTGAGGACACTTAGACGCTGAGAGATTAAAAGACATAGTCCCTGACTCTGGAAGTTTATAGGCTAACGGAGGGTCCATCCTTATCATGTATCCCCCCAAAGACACATTTTCCCCCAGACTGGAAGTGTTTGGCTCTTAATAAATCAGAAGCCTGGTCTATCTAGATGGTCATCCTGCTCCATCATGACTAACAGACCCACTCCTAGCCCTGGGTGGCTAGTAGAAACTTGACTTTCCTACCCAAGGAGGTTCCCCCTTTCCCAGTTCTCTGAAACAGGTTGTATATGAATATTTATGCTTTCTTGCTGCAGTCCATCCTGACAATTGACCTTCCAATAAAGTTTGTATAACAGTAGAAACCATGTCAACAACAAACATAGTACACATCTGCCTTTTCAAATCCTTTTTGAAAAAAATGGGATTTAAACAAGCAAATAAAAATAAACACATGTATAAAATTCAGTTTAGCACATTACTGGTCTTTTTCATACATTAATTCTATTTACACCCCATTGAATCCTCTTCACAACCTTGCAAAGCAGATGTTCTTAACAATTTTGGGGGCAAAGTTCAGAAGGATTTAAGTAACTTCCCCAGGGATCCACAGCTAGGGAATGGTATTGCTGGAGTCATACCCAGGTTCTCTGAACCAATCACAAGTTCTTTCTTTCACTGTACAGACTTAATTGTATAATGAATGCTCCTCTTACACTCCTCTCTGTCTCTCTGTCTCTCTGTCTCTCTGTCTCTCTCTCTCTGTCTCTGTCTCTCTCTCTCTCTCTCTCTCTCTCCCCACACACACACACAAAGTGTAAAGTAATATCTATCATAAAATCACCTCCAAAATTAATCATTAGTAATCACGAATCACAAATCAATCTCTGAACTGATAAAAACAGAACACATGATATTGCCAGGAAGCATATATGAGGTGCCAAGACCCTAACATGAGAAAGATAGCAAACTATAACCAAAAGCTCAGTGGCTTGTGGGGGTGGGGGAGGGGTCAGATACTACCATAATTCTGTCTTACATTTGGTCAAATCACATAACCTCCCTGGATTTACTGGTCTTTATTATAAAATGACAGATCGAGACTAGAAGGTGTTGAATTCCCTTCCAGATGTAACATTACTTTTGAAACTGCAGCACTTTAATTTAGTCCCTATTTAACTACACTTTATTAAGTAATTAATAAACATGAAAAATTGTTTAAACTCACTAGTAATCAAAAACATAAATTAAATCAAGAGGCCAATTTGCCTATCAAAGTAACAAATATTTTTAACTTTTAGTATTTCTTTAAGATCCAAGTAATACTTGTTTACTAGGGGGAAATTAGATATAGAGATATGGAAAAGATCATCACCCATAATCTGACCAGTCAAAAATAACTACCATTAACATTTTAACGCATATGTTTCAAAAACAACATCATGTTATTCTTTGGTTTCATAACCAGTTTACTCCCAAAAACATATTGTGACTAGCTTTCCATTTCAATATAGATTTATCCCATCCTTTCACGTGGTTGTATCATCATATACTTAACAAGTTCCCTAGTATTAGACATTATGCATAGCTATTTTGCTATTATAAACAGTGCTGCTGTGAATATCCTTGTACATATAGCTTGTCTGGTTATTTCCTCAGGCTAAATTCCTATAAGTGGAATTTCTGGTATGCGCATATGTAAGCTTGTCGCAACTTTGCCAGACTATCTCCAGAGGTACATTTCACTCTCTACCAGCCCCACATGAGATTGACTATTTCCCATAGCGTCACCAACACTGGGTATAATAATCTGAACTTTTGCCAAACTGATAGGCAACCTGTTTAATTGGAGTTCTTTGGTTACTAGTGAGTTAAAACTTTTCATACATGACTATCAAACAGTTTTCATGATTTATTTTTTATGATGGTTTTATCTTTTGCTCATTTTTCTGGTGGGATGTTCGTGGCTAGTGAGGTGGAAAGCATCATGTTCCCTTGGAATTCTTCACATAAGGAATAATTGAAGGACAAGAAGTTTATTTAACCTGAGGAAAAGAAGACTCAGGTGAGATATGACTATAAACTATCGACATTTGAAGAACTGCCCTTGATACAATAGCCCGTATAGGATGAAGAATGCAGACTGTCATATATGAGGTGTTAAAATAGGACACTTGGGATTTGTACAAACCAAACAGCCGGAGACAGGTCTCAAGTTAGTCTGGGTGTCATTTGAAGGTAGTCTCCCATCCATCCCTTTGTCCTCTTGGGCCACCAGCCCTTCCTCTACCCTAGGAGTGAGCTGGTATGAACCCCGCAGAACCAGAGGTCCCAATGTGACACATCAGGTTTATCAACTTCATTTCATCACTGAATGCCTCCTGTCTCTTTCTCTAGAATTCTTTCATGATGAGCAGAACAAGCAGGAAACAAGTCTGGAGATCAGGTACCTCATACCGAAAACACATTGGCCCTTTCATAAAGAAAAATAATTCTAACCCTATAGCAGAAAGCAAATGTGTAAGAGATTGCAATTGTGTGAACTGGTTTGCTACGGATACAATTTAATTTAAATTACTTATTCACATATTGTAAAAGACAATCACTGAGGAGTGTGGAAAGTATACTGCTGACCTAGGACCTAGCCCAGCTTTCACAATTTCACCATTTTTCAGAACACAGGAATTGTTCACTAAATATTGACAGGACTTCTTAGCACAGAACAGAGGGTCCATTAAAAAGACAAATTTGCACCTGCCCTTTGATTGATCTATAAGCAGACCAATGGATTCCCTGACTAGCTAGTTTAATTAAACCCCAGGCAGCTGAGAATAACTGAGGGCAACCTGACCCCTAGAAACAAGGAAAGAGCCTTAGAGACCAGAATGTGTTCCAAGAAGGGATTTTGACTCTAGATAGAATAAGTAATCAGGAATGAGAAAGAAGTTCTCACTCTAGGCAAGAATCATAGACTCTTAGATTGGAGAAAACCTAAGAGACTAGCTTAAGATCTAAGTACCTATACAACGCATGAATGGCCTCTACAACATTCTGGATTGGTTAACATGGAGTTCTCCCAAGAGTGCACCACCTTACAATCAAATAGTTTCCTTCCATATCCTAAACTCAGGTGGTGTTGCATACATCACTTGGAAATCAGTCCTGGTTGTTTCCATCTAGTATGGGATGTGAGAAGGCAAAATGTAACTAATCTGAGATCGTGTACAGAGTGAATGGAACCCAGTGAGTGGGACTCAATTTCATGTATCCCACCAATCCTCCCTGCCTTCTTTTTGCCTCAGATGAAGAGGGTCTCTCCTCCAATGAAAATCTAATCTTTCCATCTGCACTTTATCCCAGTAGTTCTCAAACTTTAAGGTGCATCAGAATTACTTGTAGAGCTTAATAAAATACAGATTGCTGGTTACCACTCAAAGTTTCTTATTCAGAGATCCAAGATGGCAGAGTAGTTAAACACTGTGCACCCTTCCTTCCGTGAACACTACTAAAATTGCAACTAAATAATAGAACAATCAAACGGGAGAACCATCTGAATTCTGGCTGAACAGAAGTTTTATAACTAAGGATATAAAGAAAAAGCCATGTCAAGACTGGTGTGTGTGTGGGGGGTGACACAAAACGGGCTGGCCCCAAACCTCCATGTGGGGGTTAAGAATCAGGAGGGATATCTCAGCTGCAGAGGTTCCCTTCGGAGAAGTGATGGACCCCACCCCCAAACCAGGTTCCCCAGCCCAGAGCACTGGTGCTGGGAAGAGTCACCCCCACAACATCTGACTGAAAATCAGTGGGAATTCCAACCATCTGGGTGGAGCAGAAGGCTATGGGAAACCCAGACATCCTCTTAAAGGATGTGAGCACAGACTCTCTCATTTCCAGGCACTCGCCCTGGGCTCTGGCAGAGGGACGGTGACTCGGGGGGGTTGTCGGAGGCATACAGGAGGCAGACTGAGGTATGCGGCTTCAAGACAAGGACTGAAGGACAGTCACCATTTTCCCTATGTGGTTTCTTCTCCTGTGCAGCCTTAAAGCAGGCACCATCCTTCCTGTTTTGAGCCCTCCTCCACAGGGCCAAATTTGAATCTGACTAGCCTGGTGATCTCTGCTGGGACCCTGCCCTACCCAACTCCACCAATGCCAAAGGCACTTTCTCCCCAATCGCCAGCCACTGCACTCTTTCTTGGAAAAGTATCAGAGTCTGTGGGCCCCAGGTGGGCAGCAACTGACCTCAGTGTGCTCTGAGACTTTTCTGAGTAGCTCCAGGATCAATACTGGCACCAAACCAGAGTTTAAGTAAACCAGACCACAACTCTTCCCACTCTAGTGACTCCCTGAGACTCTGCCTCACACAACTCATGTACTGCATAAGACTTTATCAGGGGCTGAAGCTTAAGAGAGCAAGCAGGCAACAGCAGGTCCTAGGTTTTTGCAGAGCGATCCCAAGCCTGGTACTGGTGGCAACATGATGAAAAGCAAGGACCTACAACCAAGGGTACTCAACCCAACAAGGTTATCATTTAAAATTGAAGGACAGATAAAGAGCTTCCCAGCTGAGAAAAAGCTAAAGGAGTTCATCATCACCAAACCAGTATTACAAGGAATCTGAGAGAGACTTCTTCAAGATGGGGTAGGAGGGTAGATCAAAATTATGAATAAAATGGCAATAGCTACATATTTACCAACAATTACTTTCAATGTAAATGGATTAAATACTCCAATCAAAAGGCATAGGAGGGATGAATGGATAAGAAAACAAAACCCTTACATGTGCTGCCTACAAGAGAGACTCACTTCAAATTTAAAGACACCCAGAGATGGAAAGTAAAGGGATGGAAAGTTATTTCATGAAAATGGAAACAAAAAATCTAAAAATCTGGGGTAGCAATGCTTATACCAGACAAAATAGACTTTAAAACAAAGGCTATAATAAGAGACCAAGAAAGACTCAGTAATCCCACTTCTGGATATTTATCCAAAGAAACCCAAAACTCTACTTCAATGGGCCCTGTGCATCCATATGTTCATTGTAGCATTGTTTACAATGGCCAAGATGTGGAGGCATCCTGGTGTCTACCAATGGAAGAATGGATAAACAGGAGATGGTACAATGGTATATATGTACAATGGAATATTGCTCAGCAATGGAAGAGAATGGGTTCTTGCCATCTGTGATGGCATGGATGGATCTAGAGGGTATTGCGCTGAGCAAAGTGTCAGACAGAGAAAGACACGCAATGTGATTTCACTTATATGTGGAATCTAAAGAACAAAATGAACAAACAAATGAAATAGACTCAGATAGAGAGAACATTTTGATGGTTGCCAGATGGGAGGAGGTTGGAGTAGGGGTGGAAAAAGGGGAAGAGATTAATAAGTACTAATTAGTAGTTACAAAATAGTTACGGAGATAGAGGGTATAGAATAAGGAATATAGTCAATAACATTGTAATAACTATGTATGGTATTAGATGGGTACTAGATTTGTTGGCGTGATAGATGGGAGGAGGTTGGGGGCAGGGTGAAAAAGGTGAAAAGATTAAGAAGTACAAATTTGTAGTTACGAAATAGTCACATGGATGTACAGTAAAGCATAGGGAATATAGTCAATAATATGGTAATAACTATGTATAGTGCTGGGTGAGTACTAGACTAGTCAGGGGGATCACTTCTTAAATTGTATAAATGTCTAACCACTATGCTGTACACCTGAAATTAATAAAAAATAATATTGAATGTTAACTGTAATTGAAAAATTTAAAAGGGGAGGAGGTAAAGGGGAATAAGAAGTCCAAATTTCCAAGTATAAAACAAATAAGTCATGTACAGCATAGGATATATAGTCAATAATATTGTGATAGCATAGTACAGTGTCAGATGGTTGCTGGACTTATCATGGTGATCACTTCTTTAGGTATACAAATGTTGAATAACTATTGTGTACCCCTGAAACTAATATAATATTGTATGTTAGCTATATTTTTAACAAAAATCTTTTTTAAAAGTTTATGACTCAATAGGTCTGGGGTGCAGCCCAGTAATTTGTATATTTTTGGCCCAAGTGATGCTGATGCTGCTGGTCCAGGAACCACACTTTAGAAACTAGATCAGGGGTCAAAAACCTTCTGTCAAGGGCCAAATACTAAATAGTTTAGGCTTTGCAGGCCATATAGTCTCTTTTGCAACTGCTCAACTCTGCTATTGTAATGTGAAAGCAGCCAAAAACAAGACATAAATAAATGGATGTGGTTGTGTTCAAATAAAACTTTATTTTTAAAAACAGGCCATGGACTGTACTGCAGGCTTTCATTTACCAAACCCTGCTCTAGACTCTTGCTACTCAGAGTTCTACTCTCATCACTTCCTTTTATAGACAAGTTTCTTGAACAAGTCAACATTCATTGTTTCCACCTTTCACTCTCCATTTCTTCTACAACCTTGTAATCTGGATTCTATCCTGTCCATTCCACTGAAATTGATCTCAACAAAATCGTCAATGCTGTTTTATGAGAGCTTTGAGTCCTTTTCTTATCTGTGCTTTTCTGTTGCAATGATTCTGTTGACTTTTCTATCTTTCTTGGAACATCTTCCTCAATCATCCTCTTCGACACCACTCTCTCATAGCTCATCAAACTTCTCTGTCTGCCTTCTGAGTTTTCCATTTCTCTGGCCAAGACCAGCTTCATGGAAGTGAGACCAGTAGTTGCACAAGACCCAGTGTTCAGAAGGGTCTCCACTTGGGGTTTAATGTACTGTAGTCACTGTCTTGAATTCTTAATAATCTTCTCTTAGAATTTCTGTTTTGTAAGTGAAGTCCGGTGGGACAATGAAACATGCATGGGGCTTGAAATCTCAGCTCACGTTCATCCTTTTCCTGCTACCTCCCAGAGATGAGTTCTCACTGCCCACTGCCAGGCCACCTTGTCTCCCAGGTCCTGCCTGGCCTCCTCTCGACCTCCACTCCATGACTGCTACCACTTCCTTTCCCTGGAAAAGGCCTGAGCACAGTACTGGGAGGATCAGGGTTGGGTACACATTCGATTCCTGTGCCACATTAGCAGCACCAGGGCAGGTGTGGACATTGAGTCCACAAACCTCTTGGCCATCCCATCCAAGTACTTGGTGTGTTATGACACAAAGGTTTAAAGACCCTTGAGAGCCACCCATCTACTGTGAGTTATGGCAGCAGACCATCGATAGAGGAAATGACTGGCTCAACTTACCCAAACTCACCTTTGACCAGGACTTGGTGTGGAGATTCCACTTTGACAGAAGGGAAAACCTAGCAGCCTTCACACCCAAGCAAATGAGTACCACGTATTGTGGGGCAAGGTCAGCACTTGCTCCCCAGGGATCCCCTTGCCTAGAAGTACTCCTGTATGAGAGGCAGGAGATGGGTGGAAGATCCTCTATCTCTTCCTTCTTCCAACTTCCCTGAGTTTGACTTAAATTTGTATTTTCTGACAACAAAAACTCACAGATATAGACAACAGTTTGGTGGTTACCAGAGGGAAGGGGGGCTAGAAAATGGCAAAGGGGTTCAAATATATGGTGACAGAAGGAGATCTGACTTTGGGTGTTGAACACACAATGCAATATACAGATGATGTAGTATAAAATTGTATACTTTAAACCTATATAATTTTATTAACCAATGTCACCCCAATAAATTTAATAAAAAAATTGTCTCTTCTGTCCAACTCAAGGCACTCTCCAGAAATGACCCATGAAATATAAAAAGTATTATTTCAGTAATTCCACATACAAGTTAAATGCTTTGATATTTACATTTAAAATTGGCATTGCTGAAAGAAGCCAGTCACAAAAAAACACCTACTGTATGATTCCATTTATATTAAATGTCAAGAACAGACAAGACTATAGAGACAGTTACCTAGGGCTGGGAAGGGGGTAATTGAGACTGCTAATGGGTGTGGGGAATTTCTTTTTAGAATGATGAAAATGTTCTAAAATTAGATTGTGGTGACGGTTGCATAACTCTGTGAATGTACGAAAACTGACGTACGCACTTTAAATGGGTGAATTTATTGTATGCAAATTATATCTCAAAGCTGTTTAAAAAAACTGGCATTGCACAATATAAAGATGAATGATAAAATTCATGCTAATAATTAAGTTCTAATTTTTCTTTATTGGAATAACATTAAATAGCAAACAAAAGCACCATGTCAAGAAGAGACCACAGAAGAAAGGGAAAAGCTTTATAATATAACTTTTTTTAAAATTTATTGGGGTGATAATTGTTAGTAAAATTACATAGATTTCAGGTGTACAATTCTGTATTACATCATCTATAAATCCCATTGTGTGTTCACCACCCAGAGTCAGTTCTCCTTCTATCACCATATATTTGATCCCCCTTACCCTCATCTCCCACCCCCCTCACCCCTTACCCTCTGGTAACCACTAAACTATTGTCTGTGTATAATATAACTTTAATAGCACTTTTTTCCTTATTTTGAATTATAGGTCCTGTATTTTCATTTATATTGGCTCTGCTTCTAACCTCTTAAATATTGGTGTTTCCCAGGTTTTACCCTCAGCCTTTTTTCTCATAATCTCCCTGGACAATCTCATTCAAGATCCAGATTTCAGCTACTGTCTGTTCCTTCATGACTCCCAAAATCTTTATCTCCTGGCCAGACCACTCCAGTTACAAATATCCAAAGACCCAGTGAATATCTCCACAGGCACTTCATACTCAATGTACATACACATGTACCCATAATCTGCTCCTTCTCTGTATTTCCTATGTTGGTGAAGGACATTACCATCCACTAAATTTCTCAAACCAGAAACACTGGCATACTGTTGTTATATTATATCTCCTTTGCTTCTGGGCTGGTTCATATCCTTATCAAATCTTACCCAGACTATTCAAATGTCCTTCTTATGAATCTTTTTGTCTTTAATCTCAACAACCTGCCATTCCCTCTTCCCTCTTTCTAAAATGCAAATCTGACTATATCACTCAAAATATGTATATGTGTCACTATAACCTACAGGATAAAATGGAAATTCATCATGGCATACGAACCTGTAGATACTAAAGTATTTTTTAAATTTTTACCATAATATTTTTATAGTAGAGAAACAATGGAAACAAGTAAATGCCCTATAAAAGGGGAGTGATTAAGTACATTGTGGTGCATCAGCTTGATGAATGAGTTCGTTTAGAATGTTAAAGTATTAATTGTAAGATAAATGGCAATATATTCACATGGTACTTTATTATATTATGCAGCCATTTAAATCAGATTTAAAAACTAATTTCCAGAAGTATGGTGGACTAAGTACCAAAACTGACCATTATTAAAAAAAAAAAAAAAAAAAAAAAAAAAAACACTAAAACTGAAAGGTAAACATTTTATATCTTTTTAAATTAATTTATGATAAGAAAATAAGATACCCAACCTGAAAACTAAATGAAGGCAAAAACTCAGAGAAGGAAAGAGAGCACTGATGCTGGCTTTCAACTTGAAAATATTTGCCAAATCAGTTCAATTTGAGTTTAAGTATTCACAACTTCTTGAAAATTGCTCAAGGTAGGAAATCCAATGGGCAACTCTTCCCATAAAGTTGAGATTTCAAAGGGCTATGCCCCCAGAGTTCAGATGAACCAGAAATAAACTGACTTCCACCTTCAAAGAAATTTTCTTGTGTGGGACCTTCCTTTTGAGTAGAAGTAAGAAAATTTACATCTCCCCTGAGAACTGGTAATAACAACCAGAACTTAGTTTGGTTTGCATCCAAAACTCACATTAGGTTACATAGGTTTCGAAGAAACAAGTTTTAAAAATCTCAAGCTTAGGATTTAGCTTAAAATGTCCCTGCCACACACTGATATTACTCCCAAGACAACTGACAGAAATAAAGGCAAATTCTCTCTGAAAAAAACCACCTTCATCACAGTCTCAAAGAATTTACCCAAAGTTTCAAGGCACAAGTCACAATCAAAATTCACAAAATGCAAAATAAAATAAGTTGAAACAACAGACATCAGAATTAGAGGTTCAAATACTTAAATATTGGAATTAACAGAAACAAACCAAGAATTAAGAACATCTACTATCTTCAGGAAATAACAAATAAAAACTTGAAACTATAAGCAAACAGTAATGAGATTTGAAAAAGAGTAATAATAACACATAGAAATTAAAAATACAAACTTTGAAATTAAAATCTCAATAGAGGGGTTTAACAACAGACTAGACACAGCGGAAAAGAGAATTGATGAATTAAAAGACAGATCTGAAGAAAGTATCCAGAATGCTGTGCAGAGGGATAAGTAGGTGAAAGGTGAAGAAAAGTTAAAAACAACAACAACAACAACAACAACAACAAAAAACAACCCTAGAACATATGTAAAAGTTTGGCATATATATATTTGGAGTACTAGAATAGTTTTATAACCTTTTAAAATTGGAATAGTCTTATAACCATTAAAGCAATTGAATTATAGATATAAATTTCCACATCTGTAGAAAACTCCAGATCCAGATGGCATCACTAGCAAGTTCTATCAAACATTCAAGAAGAATATAATTCTAAACATATGAAAACTCTTCCAGAGAATAAAAAATAAGGGAATACATTGCAACTCATTTTTTCATTTTATAAGTCTAGCACAGCCTTGATCCTAAAACATGACAAGGCTCTATGACCAGAGAAAATCACTGGCCAATCTCAATCAGGAACATGGGTGTAATAATACTAAACAAAATACTAACATTTTAACAAGTTATAACAACTATCATTATATAGAAAGGATGACCTATTAATATCAAGATGCATTTATGTTAGGAATTTAGTATTAGTTTAACACTAGAAAATCAATGTATTTACCCACATTAATAAGGCAGAAAATAATGGGATCACTTTACAAACAAAGAAAAAATATTTTTAATTAAATATCCGTTCATGATTAAAAACAAAACAAAAAACTCATAGCAACCTAAAAATAGAAGGTTCTTTAACCTAACAAAGGAAATTAACAGCAACAAATATAAACCCACAGGAATCATCACAGTTAATAGGGAAACTCTGAAAGCTTTCCCTTTGCCATAGGAAAGAAGACCCACTATCCCCACTTTTATAAAATCCAAACCAGTGTAGTAAGAGAAGAAAAGAAATAAGTGATATAACAACTGAAAAAGAAGAAATAGAATTGTCACTTTTTGCACATGATAGAATCCAAAATTGTTTACAAATAAGTGATTAGAATTCAAAAGAAAATTTAGGTATTTTTCCGCATACAAAGTCAATTTACAAAAATCAATTATATTTCAATTACAAAAGAAACAGATAACTAGAATAGGTATTTTTAAATGTTAAATGTATCACACCTTTTCAATGTATTGAAAAGATGTCATTTTCAGTAGCATTAAAAAGAAATTTAAGGGCGGCTTGTTGGCTCAGTTGGTTAGAGTGCAGTGCTCATAACAGCAAGGTCACGGGTTTGATTCCCACATGGGCCAGTGAGCTGTGCCCTCCACAACTGGATTGAAAACAACACCTTGGCTTGGAGCTGATGGGTCCTGGAAAAACACAGTGTTCCCCAACATTCCCCAATAAAAATGAAAAAAAAAATTAACAAAAGTTATGCAAGTCCTCCATGGAAAAAATTGTTTAAAAAAATTAAATTTAAAGAAGACCTAAATAAATAACAAAATATTTCACATTTACTGGACTAAAGACTCAGTATTGCAGTGATGTACATTTCTCCTAATTTAATCTGTAAATTCAATAAAATTCCAGCAGGTTTTTTGCATTGACTCTGCCAAGCTGTTTCTAAAACTTATATGAAAGAATGAAGGGCCAAGATTAGCCTGAAGAAAAACAAAGAGAGTTGTTTTATCAGACATCAAAACTTCAATTAAGACAATTAAGAAAATGTGATATTGACATAATGACAAATTAACCAAAGGAACAAATTATAGAGCCCAGAAGTTGATCCACACATATATGGAAACTTGGTTTACTGATATTGCAAATCGGTGGGAAAATAATGAATTTTTAATAAATTATGCTGGGACAATTGGTTACCCTTACTTAAAAAAGAAAAAAATATACTTTTACCTCACATCACATACAAAGTCATTTCCAGGTAGGTTAAAAACATTACTGTGGAAGACATAACTATGATATTTTCAGAAGACAGTGTAGGGGAATATCCTTAACATCTTGAAGAGGAAATTTTACTTAACAAGACATAAAAGGCACAAATCTTAAAAGAAGCATTGATAAATTTGACTATATTGAAATTAATATTATCTGTTCACCACCAGATATCATAAAGACAGTGAAAAACAGAATGAGAGAAAATATTTGAACCCATATAACCCAAAGATTAACATCTAGAACATATAAAGAATTCCTACAAACCAATAAGGAAAAGAAAACCCAAGAGAAATATAAGAGAAGATTTGAACAAGCACTTCACTAGAAGCTAAACCATCTGAAACAATGTATTGCCTCATTGCCAATTGGAAAAATGCATATTTAAACCCAATGAACAAAAGAACAAGACAAACAAATGAGAAACAGAAACTCATAGACACAGATAATAGTTTAGTGGTTGCCAGAGGGTAAGGGGGGTGGGGGGTGGGGGGTGGGAGATGAGGGTAAGGGAGATCGAATATATGGTGATGGAAGGAGAACTGACTCTGGGTGATGAACACACAATGGGAATTATAGATGATGTAATACAGAATTGTACACCTGAAATCTATGTAATTTTACTAACAATTGTCACCCCAATAAATTTAATAAAAAAAAAAAAAAAAGGAAAAAAAAAAAAAGGAAGTATTTCATACTGCAAAAATCATACTGTCTGATAACACCAAATGTTGACAAGTGTATAAAGCAAGCAGAATTCTTACACATTGTTGGTGGAAGTATAATTTGGTGAAATCACTTTGGAAAACAATTTGGAACTACCTTTGCATTTTGATTTGAAGAAGTACATACACTATGACCCAGCAGAGTCACTCCTAGATATACGTCATAAAAATTCTTGAATAATTATAATAGGAATCGTGCATTACAGTGTTCTTTATACTACCATTTAAAAAGGGGGAAAAAAACTGGAATAAACCCAGATGTTCATCACGGACAGTAAGTTGTGGTTACATTCACATAATGGAATACTTCGCAGCCATTGAAATAAATACAACATAACACACAACGATATGAAAAAAAACGAGATGCTTAGTATTGGGCAAAGAAAATCACAGAAAAATGCATCTGGTATGAGTCCATTTAAAGATAGATTTAAAATATTCACAAAACTACATGTTGTTTAAGGATACAACCAAATATATGATAAAATTGTAAAGAAAATCTAGGGCACAATAAACACAAGATTTTGGATGGTGATCTTGTGACCTCCAGGAGATAAGAAAGAGGATGAGATAGAAAAGAGGCAGACGGACCTTTAAAGTTAATGGTAATGTTCTTTATCTTAAACTGAATGATAGGCATATGGGTGTGGTTATGAGCTGATTTTCTATGACTTATATGTAATTTATACATTTTTATATATATTCAAAATCAAATAAACAGTTCCAAAAGAATATCTACTAATGTGAAGATGCATACTTGTTAAAATGGTGATTACAAATTGTACAATACAGCAACATAAAAACACGTTGATGATACATTATTTAAAAATTAGAATAGAAATTGTGTATCAAAAGGTGTGATTACAACTACACATAAATTATAGTTGTAAATGGATACAAACTAAATATAAGCAAGGGAAAAGAAAAGACACTTGACTTTTAGTTTAATTTTTCTTCTTTATTTGTATTTCCATTAATGTGGTCATAATTCTGTGCCAGTAATGAAATGATATAATTAAAACAGAAAGTTGATGCTCTGAATAGGTCGTCCATTAAAGCTATTTGGACCATATGCCAGGTAACCAAATTACTACCATTCACCTGGTGAAAGCTTTCTCAATTGCTGTACGCAAGGAAAAAAGTCAATCTCTTGATTGTTGCACTTGTGAACCTTACTTTATACAGCAACCGAAACATGACTCATCAGCCTTTTTCATTCATGTTATCTTTGGCCATAATCCTGACAGCCACAGAAACATGGTACCCAGACAGCCAACAAAGGACACTGTCACAAAATCTTTCCAATGGCCAACTCTGCAACCTAGTGACCTCATTTTTGAAGACAGAAGTGAAAGATTATGACCAGCTTATTCCTTACTACTAGGGAACTTAGAAGATGGAATATGATTTAAGGAACCTGCACCAGGTTCTATCTGATTTGTAACTAAAACTGTTCTTACTATTCTGCATCTAAGTATTGAATAATCCAAAGTCATCAAAAACATTTCATCTCAATCCTAAGAAATATTCTAAATGTTTCTTAAAGACATACACAAAGAAAACTTGAGGCACATTAACACTTACTCGTGTACCTGTTCAAATATGTAGTTTGAAAAAGACTAGAAAACAAAGTACAAATTAGTGATGTTGTTGAAGTGACTTTAAATCACAACTAAGTGTTCCTACCATCAAACTTAGAAGAAAAAAAAAAAATCAATACTGCTATATTGAAGTTAAGAATAAATTAGAGGCATGTAAAAGTCTGGAATAACAATATGCTATAAAAATTAGATATAAAAATATGCCATTTAACAAATTTGATACTACAGAGGCATAAAATTCTACATAGAGTCTGGAAGCAACCATGTGAACATAAGGAGGTATCTGGGGTAATGCCAACATGGTTAATTCAGAAAGAAACTCAAATTTATAACTGGTTAGGTTTGATTTCTGTTTTGAAGATAAATTACATGCCAGAGATCTATATGCCTCAGAAATTTTTCTACTGATGTTTAAAGGTAAAACTGGACAATATAAAAAGAATATTTTCAGTAAATATCTCCCCTCTGTTCCCTCCCAAACCTTATGAACTCCTCAGCTCACACACACGTATGCAGGTATTCACACGTAGGCCTATACTCACACACGTATTCACATCCTACACTAGATTTTCAGTAATGTACAATTCTAGGTTACCAACTATAATGTAACATATAAAACACCGTAATTGTTTAAAAACTAGTTGTACAGTTTTGGAGTTCAAAGATTTTTTAAAGAAATTGATTTAGGAAAAGTTGGAAAAGGAGCCCAAGCTGATTGACAGCTTGGAGTTTGTGTTTCCACCATCTGATCACAGCCAAAATGCAAATGTGAGTAAGTTCTGAGAGACAGGAATCTGTGAAGTGTCTGTAGCTTAGTAGAATCTTCCCTTTAGGTACCACCTGGCAAGGGCACCAAGGGTGACCTCCCAGTTTGTTGCCTCAGGAACCCCCTGGATTAGAAAAGGGAAAATAATCTTTATTCCATGTACCAAATCTGACCCATTGGTGGAGTTGTTATGGGAAGGTAAGATGTCGAGTTTGTGTCTATGCCCAATTTTAAAAAGAAATGGTTTGTTTAAATGGAAATGGTTTGTTTGCCATGGGCACACAAGGAGAAAATGGTGGCAGAGGTGCCATGTAATTACCATCTCTGCCCTAGGAAATTCTATAATTATCTAGATCGCTAGGGGTAAAACATACACACATATACACATTTCTTCATGCTATTAATCATATAAATAACAGTTGCATAAATCTGAACCTATGTGCATAATCATTCAACAAAGACATTCAACAGTTCGTTTAGAAAAATCTATTTTTATGTGTCCATTTACAAACCGAGTCATAATTAGATATACCACACATTGTTCTAGGTACCTAAAATACAGAACAATTAGAACCAGTTCATGCTCCCAACAAACTCACAATCTAGACTAAAAGATGGAAAAATCATCATCACACACAATGCCAGTTGAGGAATGTACAAAGGAGACACAGCGAAGCAACTCACCCTCCCTAATGGAACTCATAGGGTTTTCTCAGAGGAGGTGACTTTGCTTTTGGTCTTGAAAGAGGCATTTGTCAAGTGAGACTGGCCAAGGCATTCCATTAATCAACAAACAGGGTCTTTCAGTTGTCCCAGGACCTGTGAAAGTTACTGGGAATAGACATAAGTGCCAAGTTATACCCTCCAGGAGCTGTGGTCTAGAGGCAGATAAGTAAGATCTAATAAAGAAACAGATCGGAGTGGGAAGAGGAGCGGGAATGGCAACAGGGATTGCAATTCAAAGGAATATTATAAAAATATATTTTCCAAAGTGAAGAACACCTTTATCAATCACCCTTTTGGGAGTTCAGTTTCCACCTATGATGTGAAAAACTGATAAAAGCTTAGTCCAACCCTAACAATAAAAAGCTGGAAGTTACAAAATGTAACTTCTGAACCATCAGAGAGTTGCAGTTGCGAGACAACCAGGTATCCTAAATTGTAAGGAAAGACGGGTCCTTCCAGGAAGAGGCAGGACAGGAGCACTGGCTCACCTGAGCCAGGTCAATACAGGAAGAAACACTGGGTACCATACCAGTGGCTAACAAGAATTCAGCTAAAATTGTTAACTAATCACAAAAGGTCAGGTGTGGGCTCGCTTTAACATCTCTCAATGCATGGCAACTATTTGAAACAATAAACTTGAGTAGAAGGGTAACAGTTTATTTGGGTTCAGGAATGGCTGATTTTTCCAATCCTGCCAAGACCTACATTTCTAGACTCTCTATTCCCTCTGTTTCTGCTCTCAAACCAGCTAATCCTTGTCTGAGCTCATCTCATTCTTGACAGATGTTGCTATAAGCAGCAAGTAAAAGCCAAAACACATCAACACTCTGGCTCTTTATAACCACCTCCCCTAGAGTACTCACATGAGAATCAAATAAGTGATCTTGTGATCACTGAATATACTCAAAAAAGTCTTCAAGGGGTGAAAGATGCTTACTATGGGACTCCTACAGTAATTCATAAACCTCTGTATACCTAAGAATCTTAATCCATTTCTATTTGAAAATCATTACCAACACTTAGAAAGTAAAACAGAACTAGAAACAGAATAGAATCCAGAAATCGACCCATACACATACATTCAAATGACTTTTAAAAAGGCACCAAAGCAATTCAGTAGAGAAAAGAAAATCTCTTCAACAACGGGGTTAGAATAATTGCATAACCATACCAAAGCTGAGGGAGGGAGGCAGGGAAGGAAGGAGGGACGGAGGGAGGGAGGGAGGGAGGGAGGGAGGGAGGGAGGGAGGGAGGGAGGGAAGGAGGAAGGGAGGGAGGGAGGGAGGGAGGGAGGGAGGGACGGACGGAGGGAGGGAGAGAGGGACAGACGGAGGGAGGGAGGGAGGGAGGGAGGGAGGGAGGGAGGGAGGGAGGGACGGACGGACGGAGGGAGGGAGGGAGGGAAGAAGAAGGAGAAGGAGAAGAGAGAGAATATGAATGAATCTTGACTCCTACCTCACATAGTATCATAGTATCATACACAAAAATCAATTTAAAGGTAAAACAACAAGGCAATAAAACTAGGGAGAAAAAAACTTAGGAGAAAATCTTCACAACCTTGCAGTAGCCAAAAACCGTTCAAGAAGGACAAAGAAAGCATGAACCATAAGAGAAAAACAAAGATAAATTACACTACATCAAACTATAAAATGTCTGCTCATCGACAGACGTCATCAAGAAAGTAAACAGGCAAACCACTGACTGGGAAAAGGTATTACAATACAGATAGCTGACAAACATGTCCAAACTAGACAGAGAAATCCTGTAAATCAATAATAAAGACAAAGAACTCAATTTTTTAAATGGGCACAGGACTTGAACAGACAGCTCACAAAAGAAGACATACAAATTGCCAATAAACACATGTAAAAGTATTCGATATCATTAGTCATCAGGTTAATGCAAATTAAAATACAATGAGACACACACACACACACAGCTGTAATAAAAAATATTAAAAACACCAAATTTGGAAAGGATGTAGAACCATCCACATTTTCATTTGTTCTATTGGGCATGTAAAATGATACAATTACTTTGGAAAAGTGTTCAGTAGTTTCTTACAAAGTTAAACAAGTTTTCTACAAAGTACATCAAACCTATGACCTAGAAATTCTACCCACAGATATTTTCCCAAGAGAAATGAAAATGTATGCTTATATAAAGCTTTATATAAGAACATTCACAGCAATTTTATGCATAATATCCAAAATCTGGAAACAATCTAAATGTCCATCAAAAGGGGAAGGGAGTTTTTTAAAAAATTGTGGTACATTCAAGGAATGAAATATGACTCAGCAATAAAAAGGAATGAACTCAGATGATTAGTGATGTTGAGCATTTTTTCTTATGTCTATTTGCCATTTGTATGTCCTCTTCGGAGAAATGTCTCTTCAGGTCCTCTGCCCATTTTTCAATTGGGTAGTTTGTTTTTTTCATTGTTGAGTTGCAGAGAAATGCAAATAAAAAACCACAATGAGATATCACCTCACCCCAATTAGAATGGCTATCATTAACAAGACAAATAGTAACAAGTGTTGGAGAGGCTGTGGAGAAAAAGGAACCCTCATACACTGTTGGTGGGAATGCAGACTGGTGCAGCTGCTATGGAAGGCAGTGTGGAGGTTCCTCAAAAAATTACGAATAGAATTGCCACATGACCCAGCAATCCCTCTTCTGGGTATCTACCCCAAAAATCTGAAAACATTTATACATAAAGACAAGTGTGCTCCAATGTTCACTGCAGCTTTATTTTATTTTTAATTTATTTTTTAAATTTATTGGGGTGACAATTGTTAGTAAAATTACATAGATTTCAGGTGTACAATTCTGTATTACATCATCTATAAATCCCATTGTGTGTTCACCACCCAGAGTCAGTTCTCCTTCCATCACCATATATTTGATCCCCCTTACCCTCTTCTCCCACCCACTGCAGCTTTATTTATGGTGGCCAAGACATGGAAACAACCAAAATGTCCTTCGATAGATGAATGGATAAAGTTGTGGTATATATACACAATGGGATACTATTTGGCGGTAAGAAAAGATGAAATACGACCATTTGTGATGGATGGATCTTGAGATAATAATGCTGAATGAAATAAGTCAGACAGAAAAAGCAGAGAACTATATGATTTCACTGATATGTGTATAAACCAAAAACAACAAAAGAACAAGACAAACAAATGGGAAGCAAAAACTCATAGACACAGACAATAGTTTAGTGTTTACCAGAGGGTAAGGGTGGTGGAGGGTGGTAGATGAGGGTAAAGGGGAACAAATATATGGTGAGGGAAGGAGAACTGACTCTGGGTGGTAAACACACAATGTGATTTATAGATGATGTAACACAGAATTGTACACCTGAAATCTATGTAACTTTACTAACAATTGTCACCCCAATAAACTTTAATTTAAAAAAAAAGGAATGAACTGCTGATACACCCAACATAAATAAATCTCAAAAACAGTATGCTAAGTGAAAGAAAAAAATGCACAAAAGAGCACATACTGTATGATTCCACTTACAAGAGATTCTAGAATAGACAAAACTAACTTACGATGATACAAAGCCAATCAGTAGTTGAGGGATGAGTATTGAAATCTACCAGGAAGGAGCATGTGGGAACAGTATGGGCTGATGAAAATATTTTGTTTTGATAAGCAGTTGTCAAAACTGATTAAACTTAAAAATCTAAGCATTTTGCTATCCCACCTTATCCACGGTTTCCCTTTCCACGGTTTCAGTTACCCACAGTCAACCACAGTGCAAACATATTCAATGGAAAATTCCAGAAATAGACAATTCATAAGTTTTAAATTGTGTCCCATTCTGCGTAACATGATGAAATCTCTCACCATGCGGACCCATCCTGCCTGGCACATACGGGCTACCCATCCTTTAGTCACTTAGTAGCCATCTGGGTTATCAGATTGACGGTCATGATATCACATTGCTTGTGTTCAAGTGCCCCTTATTTTACTTCATAACGGCCCCAAAGCACAAGAGCAGTGCTGCTGGCAATTCAGACAGGCCCAAGAAAAGCAATAAAGTGCTTCCTTTAAGTGAAAAGGTATATGTACAGGAGAAAACATTGTATATACAGGGTTCAGTACTATCTGCAGTTTCAGGCATCCCCATGGAAATAAATATAAATTGTATTTAATTGTATATAAATCATATACTGTATAGAAATTATACCTCAGTTTTCTTAAAAAGGTTAATAAATATTGCTATAGATTTAGATTTCAGGCAGTACGTCCCTAGATGTAACTTACCAAAATGTAAATTTTCTTACAATCCTGGCTCTGCACTGACTTCTGACACACACAGAGCTTGATTCTCCCTATATTTCCATGAGCCTCCTGTACTTCGGCTGTGGTGTGGTCACCTCTACCTATCTGAAATGTGGGCCTCACATCCTGGGGGGGGAGGAGGAAGTAGCATTTCAGAACAAACTCTGAGAACAGGGCAGGACAAACCTGAGGGACTCTTACAAGAACAGGGGCTTTCCCACCCTACCTTGGGGCAGTGATCCAGAGCTGACTCGCCACGTACAAAACCACGGAAGATGCTTATCAGAGAGGGATTCTTCGTGCCCACCTGCTCTGTGCCGAGATGCAGAGGGCCAGTAAAGATGTCTTCTTACCTTACGTCTTCAACATACCAGAAACTGAACAAATTACCCAATTCATTGGCTTGAATTTTTCCATTTTGTTTTTAAAGTACTCAACTTTGAATTTAACCTTGGCTGGATGAAGCCACCTGAGAGTTGCTCTCACAAAAGACTTTCCAAAGAAGAGAACACAATTGACTTTCACTTAAGTGCTTTGTCTTACAAGTGCATTAAAGTCACTGGTGCCAGCCTCAAGTTGGTTTCACACCAAAAATAAGCCATTTGGTCCATAATTCCTGACAATAGCTGGCACAACTGAGCACGCTATAATCCTTCAGAGCTGAAGCCTTTGGGGATACCTGCAAGTGAGTGGAAACATTTCGGTAAAGAAAGTTGGTAACTTCATTTTTAATGTGCTTTATTCAATGCTGAGACAAGTGTTACTGGACTTTACAGACATTTGGAATAAGAACGAAAGTCTGCTGTACTTTGGTCACAGGAATGCACTGTGACTTCTCAAATACAAAAGTAGATGACTTATTAATATTTTAAAACAAAAAAGCCTCTTGATGATTTTACATCCTCAATCTATTTCTCTACAAATGGATGAGCCTTGCAGAATCTGATTCTGGACCACAATATTCACTAGCGAAAGCTAGAACGTAAGTGTAGTTTCTCTGCCTGCGACCAGTGAATGCAGGGATAAGGAGGCTTGGCCCTAAGCTTGATCTGAATCCATCCCTAAACAAGTCTATTCTGAAAGCGACCACATTATGGTGACAACAGCTTGTGGTCCACAGAGCAATTTCTCCCTGGTACATGTTGATTGCTACTTAATTCAGGGGAGTATATATGAGGTTGTAATAAAAAAAGAACTATGTTTAGTGGTTAAATTTTGGATTTTCTTGTAATAATACCCTCCCATCTCTGTGACCACTCCTTTGCAGGTTCATCCTACTTTGTCAGTTCACCTGACCCACTTACTAAAAACTCAAAGAACATTTGTGGAATTAATGAAAGGAGGTCTTCCATGTTTGCCCTTTTCTTTGACTTCCCATTGCCACCACCACTGTTCAGACCCTTTTTAACCTCATGTTGAGCTGACCAAAACTTTATCTGGTCTCCTGTCCCCAACCTCTCCCCTTTCAATTTAATCTGCTTGTCTCCGGATCAATAATCCCAAAACATTGCTTTCACCGTGACTCTTTTCTGGTTAAAAAGCATTCAGTGCCTACAGGTTAAAATGAAAAATCCTTACCTAGTCTTCCCATTTCTCTGTGATCAGTCCCCTTGCCCATCTTTCCAGATTTCTATCTCACTTCTCTACGAAACCCTCCAAGTCCCATTGATGGATACATTCAGGGCTACCCCTGTACTACTGTGCAGGTTGTGTGCTCAATAATCCCCAGGGTGCCATTTATATCAGAGTCTATGTGAATGACACCCCTGGAGCTAGGCAGGCACAAATGATGTGACCAAACGTGGCAGCCCCATGAACATCCCCTTCAAGTCCTGCTCTATTACTTCCCACCTTTAATAAAACATTTGCTTTGTCTAGAATGCCCTCCCTTGGTCTCTACCTGTCTCTACCTGTCTACTATAACCCATCTCTATAGTCCTACCTCCCTTCTCTACCCAACCACAGTGATCTGCATTCCTGAATTCCTATAATACCCCTTCTCTGTGCAATTCTCTTGATATGTACTGTAGACTATGCATTGGTTTTTAACTTTTCTTATCAGTGTGGTATAGTGGGAAGAGCACTGGAATTGGAGTCAGAGATAAGCCTAGGTCTACCTCGACAACAGCAAGGGCATGTCAGGTAACATAAATGGGTGACCTCAGGTTAAATTGCTTCACTTCAAAGCCACAGTTTCCTGTCTGAAAAGCAGGAATAACAGTACCTCACAGGTTGTCACTAGGGTACTAGAGGGATGTCAGCCCAGGCTGTTGAGAGGAGAATGATTTGCCTGAAGGTGCTTTGCAAACAATGAAGTACTATACGAAGTGTTTGCTGCTAGCTGGTAACTGTCTTCCAACCAGACAAGAAACTCCTTGCCGGAAAGGGGCAGTGTGTCACATTGCTGCTTGTCCCTCAGAGTGCCTAGTAGAGTGTCCTCCACATGACAAATGGTCAACAAATATTTGCCGTGTAGAGAATGAATTCAGCCTGGCAGCTGCAGGCAACAGATGATGGTGTCCCATAGTTCTGCTGCTCATGGCTGCCATCCAGTCTGCCATTGCTGTGTTCAGCCCCTCCTCCTCCTCCTGTACCCACCCTCCAGACTGCGTATCCCAGCCTCCACTGGCACCAAATTCTCAATGCATAGCTATGAATGTGGGGGCTGGGTAATAGGAGTTAGTGGCTTATGGGTACTTTTCACTTTTTCCACTTTCAGGACAAAGAATGGAAGTAATGATGCTACAGTAACACTAGAAATTTTGTGCTGACATTCTATGCACTAAGGGAATTAGTGCAGAAAGCTCTTTCCTAAGGTCATTCAATTCTCTGTCAGTTTAATGTCCCGGGAAATGTGAATGGGATAGAAATCATACCTCAGTTGAATTAATAGAGAATGTAATGAGTTCTTACATAATCATTTAAGAGTCTACATATATCTCCATGAGAAAACAGAGCTAAGGGGAGGGGATGGCTAGGTTATATATATATATATATATATATATATATATATATATATATATATATATATATATATTCCTAGACTCTTAGAATTGAAAGAGATCTTTGATATCATTTAGGTCAAATTCCAATCAAATAAAATAATGTCTACTCTGTGTCTCATGGTCTCTATTTAAACATTTTCAGTAATGGGAAATCCACTGTCTAGAAAGATAGTCCACTGATAGGGCAACCATAATTTCCACCTTAAAGCACAGACAATCCAAACCCTGATTTCACAGATTATGAAAATGGAGCCTGCAGAGTGGAGAGACTTGACATCATACAGTAACTCAGAGGCAGAACTAGACCGGGCTTCTGTCCTCGCCCTGCATACAGCAGAAAGTTAAAACACTTCTGTATCCCACCCTGTCCCCTTTTAGTCCTATTGTTTGCTCCTGGTTCTGTCTCCAGAGCAACAGGGACCCTGTCTAATTCCTTTTCCCAAAATTTTCCAGGAAAGCTTCATTTCAGCTCCCGAGTCTTTCTCCAAAAGAAGCCATTCTCTCTATCTCAGTCCTTTCAATTATTCCTCAGTTGGCATGATTCTATACCCTTCACCACCTTCAGCACTCAATCTCCCACAAGTTAAAGACACTTTTATTTTAGGGACACTCAGAACTGAACAAAATCCCAGCAGTAAACAGGACAGTGGACCATGCGCTTCCTTTGACCTTGACATCTCACTTCTACGATTGTACCCAGAGATTGCTTGACCTTTTCAGCAACCAGATCAAACTGTTGAACCTGTTAGAATAATTATCTATTGAGTACTTACTATGTCCCAGGCATTGCTCTAAGTATTTCACATGTGTTTAATTCCTGAAAAATTTCCAACAATATTAGTTGGAACTAATATTGTCATCCTCATCTTCCAGATGAGGAAAATAAAACACATATTTTAAGAAACATACCCTAGATCACACAGACAGTAAGTGGCAGAACCAGAATCTAACCGAGACAATGGCTCCAAAGCCTGCACTCTTCGCTTGATGCAAACAACTGAATGAAAATAAACCTCTTTATAAAAAATTGTTCATACTGTTCATCGTGAAGGGAGGTCTCTCACAACCTGTGTAATGGGGTATTTTGCATCCATCCCTATTAAATTTCAGATTGTGCAACTGGGTTTCTCCTTTTAAACATTCATTTTATAACTCAATGTATCAGCTATTTTCCAGGTTGTGTCATCTTCAAATATGATAACAAGCTTTCTTGCTTTTCATTTAAGTTGTTGATAAAAAATGACGACTAGCAAAGGGCCTCGCGATATAAAAACTTGACTGGCAGCAAAAAATAACTTAAGGGCTGACCCTTCTTTGCTCTTCTTGCTTAGCCAGTTAGAAACTCACATAACTATTCTATTTTCTGGCCCATATTTCTTCATTTTGTCAGAAGGATATGATAAAGAAATGTAACAAATGCTGTATAAAAGTTGGATACACAAAGACTGAGAATTTCCCAAATCTCTGTGCCTAGAATACCTTTCAAAAATAGAAATGAAGCTGGTATGGTCTGATTTGTTTGTTGGGAATCCATGTTACCTAGAGGTTTTATTAAAAGTTTTGGTAAATTACTCAAAAATCATCTCTTTAACGATCTATTTTAGAAGTGGTGCCGGAAGTTGTCATCAAGCTTACTAACCTATGGTGTCCAATAGTCAACTTTTGTGCTTTTTGAGGTTTATTGGAACTGATTATGGCCTTTTTGCTCTACATTCACTCTTGGAGCCCCAATAAAAGTTTCCAACAACGCTACCTCAAAGGCATATGCATGTCCTTTTAGTATCATGGGCAGTTGGTCATCTGAATGCAGGAACTGAAACATATGTTTACAATTTCAGAGTTTTATATCCAATTGTGTCCTCAACACCTTCATTTAGACATCTACGAGGCATTTCCGATTTAATATGTTTCGAATGGAGCTTCTAATGGTCACCCCATTCCAAAACCTGTTCTTCTCACAGTCTTCCCGTCTCAACAGATGGCTAGGTCACAAACCTTGGATTCATCCTGGATTCGCCTCCTCTTTCATGTTCTATAAGCAACGCATTAGCAAATCCTACGGGCCCTGCCTTCCAAATTTTTCCAGAATCCAACTACTTCTCCACCCCTCTACTGCTGTATTCTAGTCCAAGCCACCTTCGTCCTTCTTCTGGACTCTTGCATTTGCCTCCTAATTGGTGTCTCTTCTTCCACCCTGATTCCTTATAGAAGATGCAATTGGTGCTCTCAGTCAGGCCCTCTGAAATCCCTGCTATCAATTGTTGGCCAGCCTTTCCCCCAGCTGCTGTAAGTGCATCAGTAAGAACTGCACTTGGGCAATGGAAGCCACCACTCCTGGAAATGCCTGGGATTTACATCGTCCATCCCTTTCCCCAGACTGTTTAGCCAATACCTACGTGAGGATAAAAAACCCCTCTCCCTGGTTTCAAGTGGTAAAAACCCTACAATGTAATTTATGCGCCAGAGTGTCCCATGAGATCAGGCTGACGCTTACCCAAAACCACAGCTTTGCCACTCTCCTTTCCCTCTTCTGTCCTGCTTCCTGCACCCCTACCAGTTTGTCCATAAATCACACACACATCCCCATCTCGGGCGCTCCGTCTGGGAACTCATCCTAACACTCTTCCCTTACAGCGGCCACAGGGATTCTGTTGAAATTTTCACATCATTCCTTTATTCAAATCCCTCCATTGGCTTTTCATCTCACCAAGAGAAAAAAGAAAATCGAGAGTCTTTACCATGGCCAACAAGATCACCCAACATGATCTTTCCAAGCCAACTTTCTGACTTCATCCTCTTTCCCTCTCCCCGTCACCCATTCCATCCCATTCTCACTGGGCTCTTTGATATTCTTCCTAATCCTATGTGATCTCCTCTCTCAAGGCCTTTGTACCCAAGTTTCCTCCACCAAGAAAGCTCTCCCCCAGGTATCCACTAAGCCTGCTCACTTTTTTCAAGCCTCTGTTCAAGAGTCACTCGTTATAGAGGCCTTCTGTAATGATCCTACAATAAAATAGTACACATAGCCCACTTCCTGTCACTCCCTTTGCTATCCATCTCCTACCATAACAATGTAAGTTCCCTGAGAATGGGAGTATTGTTTTGTATACTCGTCTACGAGGTCTGACAATTAAGTTCGCGAACTTGTTAAATCGATGTTGCTAACTTTTTTGCTATCAGAGGGATTATTCACTATGAAGTTGTGCCAACTGGACAAACAGTTAGCCAAGTTTACTATTTGGAAGTGCTGAAAAGCCTGCGTGAAAAAGTTAAACAACCTGAACTTTTTGCCAGCAATTCATTGCTCTTGCATCAAGACAATGCACCAGCTCACACGGCACTGTCTCTGAGGGAGTTTTTAGCCAGTAAACAAACAACTGTATTGGAACACCCTCCCTACTCACCTGATCTGGCCCCCAGTGACTTCTTTCTTTACCCAAAGATAAAGGAAATATTGAAAGGAAGACATTTTGATGACATTCAGGACATCAAGGGTAATACAATGACAGGTCTGATGGCCATTCCAGAAAAAGAGTCCCAAAATTGCTTTGAAGGGTGGACTAGGCACTGGCGTCAGTGCATAGCTTCCTAAGGGGAGCACTTTGAAGGTGACCGTAGTGATATTCAGCAATGAGGTATGTAGCACTTTTTCTAGGACGAGTTCTCGAACTTCATTATCTGACCTTGTATCCCCAGCACCTAAATAGTGTCTGGCATATATTAGGCACTAAAAAAAAAATTTATTAAATTATTTAAGTAGACTATCTTCTGACTTCCTACACACAAATCACACAAACATACATACACACCCAACAACTGTCTTGGATTTCAAAGCCCTATTGACAGTATTTGTTCTACTTTGTATAGCTTAGGGACCATTTACCTGCAATAGCCACAACAGAAGCAAAACAGAAGCTGAGTTGTTAGGACTTTTTGCTCTAATCTATTAATGTTGTTCCACTAGGGGGAAAAACGGATAATATGTGGAAGTCAAGAAACAATAGACTTTTGCAATCCAGAAAGCTTGAGAATTGTACTGTTAGCACAAATGGTTCTTAGTCAAGTTGCTAAGCAGAAAACTCCAAAATATGAAACATACTTGCTCTCGGTAGTACAAATTAAAGAAATGAAATATAAAGTTAATAAAAACTTATGTAACAGAGATTATTGATACTTAAAACCAAAGAAAGCCCAATAATTATTCAATCATACAAAGAATGGATATATTTCTCATATTACTCATAGGAAGGCTTTTGTGGTTGGTCCTTGGAATGGACAAAAAGTGAGAGAGGAATTTGGGATTTGTAGCACTGAGTTAGAATGAAATGATGTGTTGAAAATGTAATCTTCTAAATGCATGAGCCTGACCCTGTGGTAAAAGTGCCAGTGGTGTGAGAGACAGGTTGATCTATGAACAAGTGTCACACTTTGCTTAGCTCAAACCATAACTCATTCATGGAGGAAAACTCCCCTTGCCCCACAGCTTAGGACACCTCCCTGCCCTCTCCGAAGTACTCTTAATATTCCCTTATTTTTACAGAAATACTAATGAATCAGAAATGTCATAAGAAGCCCATCTTCACTGTGCATATATTAGTTAAGCGACCTATAAGGAGGATTCTAGCTTGTTCGCAGTTATTGGCGGGAGTGGTCAGTTCCCAGCTTCTTCCTATACCCGGCCCCACACAGCCTCTCCTTCCTTATGGCCAGGTTTCTGACCCTCTGGGAATGCCCGCTCTGCCCTGAGTTCTTCTCACCACTCCTCTCCAGGGAGGTCCCCCAGAAGCTGCCCACATCCCATATCCCTCTGGCATAATACCCGCCCAACCCCAGAGTCTGCTCATTCAAACATTTCCTCAGTTGTTCCCAGTTCTTTGCTCTGTTTCTTTATTGATCCGAATGGGGAAACCTCTCTCTATGACAGTCTTCCCTATTCCCAGAGGGAATCATTATTTATTTCCCAAAGGGAACCTCTTTTCTTCTTTGACCTTCCCCCAACAGCTCCCTCTACAATATGCTGCAGGGCTTTTCAAAGAAGAGTCCCAGAACCCCCGAGACAAGGTCTTGGGTACAGGCCAGAAATTCTCAGTGCATCGTATGTCATTTCTAACAAGCTTCCTAGGAGATTTTGTTGCACATGCAAGTTTAAGAACGACTGCATTCATCCACCGCAAGGGAATATCTCTGTAAATCCCTCCAGAACCATCACTCTCCCTCCTTCTCTTAGAGAAGCCAACCACTCCCCATGGGCAGCACGGGGGCTGAAGAAGGTGTCTGTCAGGGCCTCTCAGAGGCCAGACGACTTCCAATTTCTCAGAATAGCGGTATTTTAGAAAATGAAGAAATGCCAAAACAGCATTACAAAAATTGTGATGTGTTCTAAATGTTCACACTCAATCAATATATATAGTGCAATATAATTGTGTTAGTCACAGGTTTACAAAATATAAAATCAACAGTATGCAACAGCTAACGTGATCTGGTCACAGAACCCAAGTTTAAAGTCGTGTGTGATGTTCCTCTCTCTTTTTTTTTTCCCAATTACACCAGTGTATGTTGGTGACTATATGTTTAATCTCATTTGAAAATAAATTCAAAAGTCCACATTTGAAGCTGTTCTTCAATGTGACACCTCGGTATCATGGCCCTCCCAATACCCACTGTGACTGGGCCTGTACATTATCACTTTGAAAGTGGCAAGAACCCCCCTCCTGGGATGTATTCCTTGATTTGTTGTATATGAAACACACACACACACACACACACACACACACACACACACACACACACACACCACTCTCCTGGAAGGGGGAGCATTCTAACATGGAAATGGGCATACTTAGGAGTGCTCACCTTGTAAATGTCCCCAAACCCCCTTCCAAGTGTGCTCTTTTGTTCAAGGCAAACCCTGCAGATGCTACCGATCCAGCCTGGGAAGAAAAAACTGCCTGAGCAGTGTGCACTTGTCACTCTCTGTGATGGATACGTCTTTGTCATCCCTGTTCTCTTTCCCACCCCAATCCTGTAGTCAAGTCTTGATTAAACCTTCTAGCCTATTCTCCACTGTGATACAGGAAATTAAGGAAAGATGTGATTGATGCCTGTTCGGGCCAGGGTGACCCTGTTGGTGACTGTGGTAACAACTAGTGAGAGATTCCCAAAGAGGAGGTGGGTGGCAAGGTCACAGGCCCCCTCACAGCACCCAGTGACACCCTGGAGGGCTAGAATTTGGTTTCAGGAAGGGAGCTGGTGGGGGGAGGGGGTCATTCTAGTTACATAAATTAAAATTTTATCCACTCTCACCTTGTTTTAATCAAGAAAATCTGAATCTTTACAATCAGTGACACTCACTAGAGAAAAGGCGCTGTATAAGGAAGGGACCTAACCTCTTCCTTTAGGCCTCACTCCCACTTCACCCTGAAAACCCAGGATTAAAATTTACAATAACTGGCCGACACTTAGAGCTGGGTTTGTTCTGTGCATCCATTTTCTCCCCAGAAAAAAATAGAAGTACTTTCCACACCTGAAGGCTTTCTGCTTTTCTGCCATTGTACCAAAGTAAAGCAATGTCTCCTTGGTAACTCATGCCCAGGGTAAGAAAAGAATAAACCCAGGGCAAATGCATCCAGCTTCCTGTCTGCGAGGAGAGAAGTCTCCAAACTCACTTTTCCCTCCTCCCGAACAGACGTTCTGGTATTACATTCTATCATATAACTATGTGGATTTATTTAGCTACAATGTTATCATCTCCTTTAAGCCACAAGTAAGAGACAATTCTCTGCTTTTATTTATAACCTGAAGGGATTATTTTTGAGTTAAGGCTTTAAGAATTCAGATCTATCAGGAAAGAACAGCTTGTGTAATGAACTTCCTGTTTTCATCATATTTGGACACCGAGCCTCCTTGTTGCCGGTTATTATTACCCAGTTAATATGAACTGCCTAGGGTTTATTTTTAGTTGCATTGGCTCTATTGTAAGGACTGCATAACTGCTTTCAAAATGGGAAAATGTAATTACGGGATCTAACACTAAGTTGAGGATATTCTTAGGTCCTTTCACAAGGCGATGGCTTAAAAAATGAAAACAGACCATTTTAAATGGCTAAAGAAAACACAGTTATTTGATCCAAAATAGCCCATTGATCCTTTTACAAATTAAACACTTACATCACAGAATAAAGTCTCATTTTGGTTTCAGTGACCCAAACCTGTGAATTTGTTTCCAAGTTCAGAGTAGGCAGGGGGAGTAGAGCGAGGAGAAGAATTGAGGGAGAATAGAGGCAGGAAGGGTGTAAGCATCATTTACCAAAAGAGCAAAGATTAAAACTCTGCTGAAAGTACCGAAACATCCAACTGGGGTTTACCAGTTGAGGACTGGGAATGTGCATTTCAGCGTTATCACAGGTTCTTCTACTGTGTACACCAAATGCCTCACGCACGGGTGTGATGGGAGCCAGTGCTCAGCGAGCTGCATGGGATCACCCCTTCACATCTGGTGGCTCTGAGGCAACACCCACAAGGCCACTGCCTTGATGTCCACAGCCTCCATAACCCCAGATCCTTGCCCACTCCGTTATTCATCCGTTCAACAGACATGTATGGAGCGCTACAAATATGCTAGACACCAGGAATGAAATGGTAAATGAAACATCATTTTTTGCTCTAAGTGTGACAATTGCATTGGTAGACAGAAGTTTAGGGGATTGTAGAAGCACAAAAAAGGGGTGGAAAGTGTAAGGGGACATAAAGAGAATAGAGGCAGCAGTGTTAGGTGGGGGGCCTGTAAACTGTAGGAAAGATGTTTAGCTTTGTCCTGAGAATGATGGGAACAAGTTACTGTAAGTTTCTAAAAGTGATAATATTTAATGAACATCACTGTGGTTCCATCCATGTATAAATGGATAAACAAAACAGATGATATACATATAATGGAATATTATGCAGCCTTAAAAAGAACAAAAACGCTGACATGTGCAACAACACGGGTGAGTCTTGAGGACGTGATGCTGATGTGAAGGAAGCCAGACACATCCAGTACGTGGCAACTCCATCCTTTGCGTTCATCCCTTGAAGCATTTGCTCAGATCAAAAACGTATCTTTCTTTCATAACTCCTGAGCTAACAGTCAGCAATCCTAGTGTCTCTACCTTCAAAATACATCCGGAAGCTGACCGCTTCTTCCCCCTTTCACTGCAACAACCCAAATCCAAAAGACCGTCATCTCCCGACCAGGTTACTACACGGCACCCACATCCCCACATCTCCTCACGACAGTCTATTCTCCACAAAGCAAGCAGATGATGCTGTTCACACATGTCCGCTCGTGTTCTTCCTCTGCTCAAAACCCTCAAGTTGCTCCCCATGTCGTTTTTAAAGCCCTTTCAAATGGCCAGATGATCTGGCTCCCTACTCCCTCTGTGGTGCCCCACCATACTGCTCCCATACTCCTTTCCTGCCACATCTGTCTCCTTGCTTTTCTCAAACACACCAAGTACACATCTGCTTTGGGCTTTTTGCCCCAAATGTTCTCTACGTGGAAACTCTTCCCAGAGAGACTCACACAGCGCTCTCCTTCCTGTCTCTGCTCAGATGGCAACCTGGTCACACTGCTTAAAATAGCAAATTCTACTCCCACACCCAGCACACGCACCTTCTCTCTCCCTTACCCACCGACTTTTCTCCATAGCACTTAACACCAACTGTCACACCACATTTTTTTTTTATTTGTTTATTATTGACTGTCTTTCCCCCGCCCCCTCCCCACTAGAATGCAAATTCCGCAAAGACGGGGGGTTCTGTCTGTTCTGTTTATTGATGTCTCCTCGCCACCTCAGATGGTCCCTGGAATGTATTTAGACTTACTTATTGAATGACTGAAAGAATGAATGAGCAAGTGAATGAGTATGTTCCCTACTGATACACTGGTGTGAAATCCACAAAAACAATTCTACTCAATTTCCTTCACTTTTCCTAAGAAAGACACCATACTTTTACCGACCAATTTTAACTAATTTCTTCTTAGGGTTCAGGAAAAGCTATTGGCTTAATTCAATTATGAACCTTATGTTCTAATCTCCTTAAATAGGAGATCTGTAGATGCTGTAATAAAACGGATCTCTTCAAGGCTTAACAAAAATCTATGCAGATCATGCTCATCTAATTTTGAATTTTTATGAATAGTTATAATGAGTAATTAATTTTGATATTTATAGAAAATGAAATGCATTTCTTCTTTTATGAAAATCTAGCACTTCAGGAACAACGAATTCTTGGAGAAGAAAAATCCTAATGGGATCATTAAAATTGGAAGCATTGTACTTACCTAGGTTGTAACAGGCACAGCAACTGAATACACACCAGCTGGCACCCTCCTGTTTGTGCCCCACTCTGCTGTCTGAGCGCAGCACTTCCTCTGACCTGTATGAATGGCCAGTGGATGAGTACTAGACATAAACCATGAGTTTCCTGGTACCTAAGGCACAAAGGGAAACACCCAGTTTCTAAGCTGTGCTACAAGCAAAGAAAAGCTAATGTCCTAAATCCAGAAGGAATTTATCATGCATTTTTTTTTTTATAGTAATAGAGTTTAGGTAACTTAAGGCACAACATCCTCAGCAGAGATTTTGCACAAACATTGTTCCAGTGGACAATTCTTATACTGAATCTCACAAAGGCTCAGAGCGTAACAGTAAATTTTTAACTCAGTGAGAGCGTTTCTATCAGGAACAGAGGTAATCCAGCCCGGAGATGTTGCTTCCAGATACTAAAACAAATCGCAAGAACAGAGATTAGAGTTCCTAAAGAAGGAATGGAGAGATCGCCCATCCATTAAATTGTCTCTCTCCAATACTGTGTGTCTTAGGTGAGCCTTTGGCACGTGCACAGTTACAAGTCACTTCAGGACTGAATTCACTGACAAGTGCCTGAAGTACCAACACTCTGTGATGTTGATTATCCATATGCTTTAAACACCAGATGTGCAGGAAGTGAGGCTCACATTCTGCTGTCAAATTTTTAAGAACCTGACTTGTACTCTTGCCATTCATTCCATTTCTGAACAAAGATAAGCTGCAGGGGTCCCTGCAGGCGACACCAGTAGTTTCCTCAAAATGGAGTTTGAATCCACTCACACACTTAGACAAACACTCTTTAAAGGACCCTGAGTTTTTCAGTATGTTGCAGATGACGATTTGGTCCACGCCTTTTCTTAGGGCAGGTGTCATCAATCAACCATTTCAACTATTTTTTTGAAATACAATAAAAACGACAAAACAGAACACCCTCCTATGGCCCCAGTTGAACCAATACCCGGTATGCCTGCCAGAATGAGCTAGCCGCGGGGCGGGGGGTGGGGGGGGTGGGGGTGGGGTGGGGGGGGGGTGCCCCTATAGGCCAGAAAGGTGACTTCTTGGTTAAGGCTCTCTGATATTACCAACTTAAACGTTGGAGCGCATCAGCCCAAAGCAGCAATCTTAGCTCTGATAGAGCTGATGCTAAGCTGCACTTTCTAACAATAATTAGTCAGCAGGTTCTGCTGCTTTTTTATAGTATTGTTTATTACAAAACATTACAAAAACATTGACAAAACTCAAAAGAAAAAAAAGTAAAATCCACCCATAATTCTGCCATCCTACAAACCAAACTGTTTACATTTTTTTCATGCTCCCTTTCAGTCCCTGTCCATATGCAGACAGAATTTTTACAGTTGTAATCATAGCACAGATACAATTTTGTAGTCAGGTTTGTCTCAATGTGGGTTTTTAAAGAATTTGTCCTGTTTACTCCATCATCTTCATTTCTACTACTAGCAACACTTTATCCCCACCATTCTTTGTGACCTCTAGTGGGATCCTAAGTGGTGAGAAAGGCTTAGTTAAAAAGAATAATAATTAGGAACAGAATTAGGGGAAAGAGCTATTTTAAGTTCCCCATTTAAAGAATGGGTCTATAGAATTAAATTTATGTGGAAAGGATTTCTTTCACCCTATATTCCCATAACTGGAAACTTCAATGAAAATAGTACATTTCCCCACCATCAGGAATGTTTTTCATCTTAAGAAAGAGCCCTTGCAGGTATTTCCTCTTTACCTAGTTTGTTTTTAGGGCCTCCATAGTATTTAGGACATAGGCACAAAGAGACATCTTTTCTTCCATCTGCCATAAGGATTTATGTAATTTGACATTTTTTAAGTGTGGATAGATACTACATGCCGAATCCACACGAACATGAAGTGGCAAACTTAGCTGTCAAAATGTTGGGTACCTGGGGTGGCCAGATGGCTCAGCTGGTTAGAGCACAAGCTCTGAACAACAGGTTGCTGGTTCAATTCCCGCATGGGATGGTGGGCTGCGCCCCCTGCAACTAAAGATTGAAAAAAGTGACTGGACTTGGAGCTGAGCTGTGCCCTCCACAACTAGATTGAAGGACAATGACTTGGAGCTGATTGGCCCTGGAGAAACACACTGTTCCCAATATTCCCCAATAAAATTTAAAAACAAAAAAGAAACAAACGAAAAAAAACGTTGGGTATCTGGATGCATTTTTTTATATTTTAATCTGTAGCTCGTTAGTCACTGGCTTCCACCAGACTGCACATCAGACTCATCTTGGTGTGTTTGGGGGGAGGGGGTGGGGACCTGGCAAAAAGTACAAATCCCAGGACTCACCCTTGAACTTGCAAAGCAGACTCTCTGGGGCTCATCTACGGACTGATGTTCGTGACATTGTATATCACAAAATTTCAAAAGTCTCTCTTTCTTAATGACAGCTCTGATGATTATGGTTTGTGGATTTTCATGGAGATGGAAGGGGAAAGAACTGTAAGAATTTGGAAAAAGGCATGGAAGAATGATGTGGTCTCTAGAAACTTTGTTGAGATTTCTTTGAGCTGGGCAGGCCTGAAAGGTGAATCAACTGCTGCAATAATCCCAGCAAGCAACCTGAAGTGAATAGTTTCCTGTCTTTTGGTGAGCCAACCTAGCCTAGCCTCAATCTATACACAATCCTGGAATCCCAAGAGGCCACAGCTACAAAGGGGAAGGATATCTGGTGGTGATAATCTTGGAACAGTATGTCTCAAATCTTTTTTGTGTGTGTATTAAAAATGCTTTGATCCTGGAAATCTTTCACTCTTACTTCTATGTTCTATATTATTTGAATTTTTGTAAGCATGGATTCATGTATTAATTGGTTAATTTAAAAAAATTGAACAGTGCGTTATATCCCCATGTGGTCCTTTCAAACAAATGATCTCACCCATGGTGGTCCAGTCAGTGCCCTGGCACTAAACCAACCAGATCACCAGTCCCTTCTCTTCAGAGGAAACAAAGAAAGGAGAGGACAAAATATTTTCCTCTCTCCCTACATTAGGCAAAGACAGAGAAAGGCTTTCCAGGAACAAATGACAACAAAAGCAAAGGAGTAGCTTGGTGTGTGCGAAGAGTTTGTGATTCACTACCCAGCTCCTGTTTACCAACCAGGGGACATTCAGCAATGTCTGGAGTTATTTTTGGTTGTCATACCTGGAAGAAAGAGAGTATCACTAGCATCTAGTGGGTAGAGGCCAGGGATGCTGATAAACATCTTACAATAGCACAGGACAACCCCCCACACACACACATAAAGAATTACCCAGCCCAAAATGTCACTAGTGTCAAGGATGAGAGACCTCCCACAGCATGAAGTGTTAGGCAAGTGAGTATCAGTAGGAAATACACCTGAGAGGCTTATTTAAGCCAAATCACAGAAGGCCTTAGATTTTATGCTGAGGAGCTTCGTTTTTGTTTGTTTGTTTGTTTGGGGGTTTTGGGGGTTTTTTTTGTTTTTCGTTTTTTGTTGTTTTTTTTGTTTGTATTTTTTTTTGTTTTTTTGTTTTTTTTACTGTAGATGATGGACAACCACTGAAAGGAAATTACCTGGTCAAATTTGGATTTTCAATATATCACTCTGAAGGGTAAATCAGAGGAGGTCATCATTGGTGGTAGAGAAAGCGTTTCGTATGCTATTGTAAAAGCCCAGGGAGAAAGGTAGGGCTGGGGCACGTGGAGTGCCAGAAGGGATCCAAGGAGAGAACAGCATCAACACACATTTAGGATGTAAAAGTCAGCAAGTGTTGGAAGTTCAACGGATAGGGGGAGGCCAATGAGGATGCCAGGGTAACTCCCAGGTTTCTCTTTCAGATTATTGGATGGACGAAGCTTAGATACAGGAAGAGAAGATTTATTGGGAGAAAAATAATGTATCTAGATAAAAGTTTCACACAGGTCTCAGCTATTCTTTGGAGAAGATAAAATAAATAATAGAATCCACTCATTCAAGTAATAATGTAATATTTAATAATCAAACATAGCCGTTACATGTAGAAAGTAGTTTATACCTAGTGCTGGTTAGCTCCTTAAACAAGCAATTAGATTGAGACTTAGTCTTTCAATTTAAGAAGATACGTGATGTTATTTTAAGGAAGTCTCTGAGAGCCTTAATGGTTCTGTAATTTCAGGAGAGGGAGGGTTTCCCTTTTTGAATCTAGAGTCAACTACACTTAAGAGTTCATCTTGAGGGAACCATACCTGTGGAGTTAATTAAGGTAAATAGGTTGGCAAGGACTTCAGCCAACTACTCAAGCAAGATCAAAATAATTCTGGCAGCAGAGATTTTCTTCTAGAGCTCTTTTCAGCCTTAAAAGACTTGATTGTTTAGAGTTGATGAAAATAATGGATTCTGGCTATGGAGAACACTAAAGACAACAAAATACAGAGAGGCAGGGAGGAAATTGAGATGATTTGTTTAGTAATCAATCCATGCACGTGATGTGAATTTCCTTGTCCTGAAGGGATACCAAAGAAGATAAAGTCCCCAAATCTGCGTTGTTGGTGTCCCTGCAGTCAAGCCCAAAATATTCTTGCATATTTTATGTAATTTAATTTTTGGAAAGGATAAGTTGTTTTTAAAAGAATTGTAACTTAATGAGTCTGCGTGACTTGATCTCAGTTATATTTAAGATAATATCTCGATAACATAGCCTGGAATTTTTTTTTCTTTCTGATCTCTTTTATGAAGCAAGAGATAAAAATACTTGGTTTTGCATAGTCCAACAACATAGTAGTATAACCAGTTTGTGAATATTATAAACAGTTGTTCGTGAAGACTTCCAGAATAAAATATGTGCCATAAATTTATTTGTTCAGTTCAGTTTAACCTTATCCCTAAAATCTCAACGATTCAGTTATGTGTAGGAACAGATGCAAGGACAGTTTCATAAGTTCAGATTAAGTTTAAGAGGAAAATATTTACTTTCAACCAGTCTAAAATATCTAACTCAAAGTTGCAGATAAGCTCCAAACAGCTAATTCTTCAATCATCAATAATGCTGCCTCTGGTTGGAAATGTAAGTGAAAGTCCACAGATTTCTCCCACAGTCTGCCATTTACAATTATTGGACGATGATTATAAATGAGTTTGACCAGATATTTTCCTTTTGCATTCAGACAGTTATTCCTGGAGAAGTGCCTTAAAAGGAAGAATCTGACAATTGCAGGTTTCTGATGGATGCAGCGCTGGTGGAACCGCTGCCAATCCTGGCATTTAAGTCCCCTGAAATTATGTCAGCTAATGAATACTTAGAAAACATAAAGTTCAGAAGGCTGTCAAATTACTGCACAATTTGAAGTATCAGTATGCACACTGCAGGAAAAATGTATATGTGAAAACCTAGATCATCAACCTTGCCAGGAGCTGTGTTACTTCATAAATTCTCTAAAGTCTGTGAAGTTCATTTTTATCCAGTAAGTGCCCCTCATGTGCTCGCCACTGTGTGAGAAGTTTTCACCACAATGTTTGTCTGTTCATCTACACAACAATCTTTTGAAGGAGTCATTGTAGTCTCTCATTTAGAGATGAAGAAGAGCTGCAGTTCAAAGTCTTCTTTCTAATAATTGGTGGACCCGGGATTTTAATTCAGGTTTTCCAACAATAAACCTGCTCTTTTTTTATTATTAAAGTTTATTGGGGTGACAATTGTTAGTAAAGTTACATAGATTTCAGGTGTACAATTCTGTAATACATCATCTATAAATCCCACTGTGTGTTCACCACCCAGAGTCAGTTCTCCTTCCATCACCATATATTTGATCCCCTTTACCCTCATCTACCACGCCCCTCCCCGCTTGCCCTCTGTAAACCTACTCTTTTGGCATTACCTTGTTCTACCTCCTAAAATTCCAATTTCAGGAAACTAAGCTCCACATGTCAATCGGAGTTCATAGTTTTCCATCCCGATTTAGTTCCTTTTATTGAAAACTCACCATCCCTCTGTCTCCTCCTCACCCCATGGCTCATCGATTGTCAGCTATTTTGAGGGCCCCTATCCTGCCCTCAAAACCCTTGCTATTCAGTGTGGCCGTAAACTAGCATCACGGGCGCCACCTTGGATCTTGTTATAAATGCAGCATCACAGGTCCCACCCAGACCTACTGAACCAGAACCTGAATTTTTATAAGATCGCCAGCTGTTTCATGGGTACATGGAAGTTTGAAAAGCACATTTTAGTCTAAGTGACTGGCCCCTCTCCATCCCTGCTACCGTCATTATTTATCAGCTTCTCAGAGTCTCCGATCCAGAGTGTTTACCAATCTCCTAACGAGTCTCCCCCACTTTTGGTCTCTCCCCAATCCTTCACCACCCAATTCCTATTCGTAAACCACCAACACCATGGCTTTTTAAAAGAAAAAATTGAGTCACTCTCCCCCAACCCCGATTCAAACTCTTCCACTTGCTCCTCAGGGCCTATGAAGAAGAAGAATAAGTACATACTTTATGCCACGTATTTTGAACTAACTTGTTTACTCTTTATGTCCGCTCTATGAAATTGGTATTATTATTATCTCCATTTTAGAGGTGAGAACACTGAGATTAAACAAGGTTAAATAAATTGCCCAAGGTCATGTATATGCATAAATATTTTCAGTATACTGGATCTACTTCCTTTCAGTAACTGATTTTTTTCCCCTGAATTTTTAGAAGATTAATATAAGAAAACAAATGAAATTAGAGCCACAATATTAAGAAAATTTAATATGAATTCATGAACAGGAAAAAATACAAGTGTGATCATTGAGAGCTGAAGCAAAAATTATTCTCGTGGATAAAACAGAGTTTGAGAAACACATAGACTCTTTAAATTCTTCCCATAATCTTTAAATTCTTCCCATAAAATCAAGCAAAACCTTGTTATGGGTGGATTTTAATGCAAGATATTGTCTGGATTTCCCACCAGCTCAACCATTATTTTCTGTCACTTGGCTTATATCTTTCATTCTATTTTATTTTTCCTGACAGCCATTGTCTGTTATAAACAAGTCTTTCAGATGGCTTCATTATGATAATACTTCCAAAATTACCTCAGTATAATTCCCAACTTTTCTTATTACCTGGCATTTATCATCCCCACAAATAGCCCACTTAAATTAAATGGTATACGAAGGGGAAGGAGGAGGACACTTGGCTCAAGTATTCTTTTAAGGACTCCTATTGTGACAGTCCCTGTATCACTAACAACTCATTGGCAACTAACTTTAAAAGTTTACCAGCCCATTATTTTTCCAAGACGCATGTCACCTACTATATTGTCAGACAAGTAATAAAATTTACATTTTTACTATTCATTATCATGTATTATTACTTTACTAATCCCCAGTAAAGAGCTTTATAGTCTACCCTTAAAGACAATTCTGTAATTCAATAAGTACTGCCATACTGACAGTCATATTGTCATATTTATTTCCTCTTTCCCTGATACTGACTCTTACATCTAAATAAAGGTCAGTGGTAATTATTCCAGTAACTCTTTTCTTTAATGTGCTTCAAAAAAGCAGAGCTCTGAAGTGTATTTCCAAATGTGTTTTAAGATTCACTTTAAGGTGGGGATGGATCTATAGTATGCAACTTTTGACCTGAATCTTTTCTAGATAGAGTATGTCACACTGGTTTCCATGGAACACCCTGTAAGACAAACTGTAATGTATTTATTTTAAGTTGAAGGAATCCCCAAAAGCCAAAAACAAACTTCACACATATTACAATTTTTTCTATCCTGTTCAAAAGGGTTTTGGAACTCAGTGGAAGTATCATTATACATACAGTGCTATAAACTGAAAAGGGCCTTGGAGTTTATATAATGTAACAACTCTAGAATATTCCATGAGGGAAGGCATCTTGATTCTTGTTCACTGCAGATTTTCCAGCACCTGGCACAGTGCCTACCATGTAATGTGCGTCTAATAGATACTTGTTGAATAAATGAATAAAATCCCCTGATTTCACAGATGAGGAAATTGGAGACCAAAGTCGTCAAACGACCTAACCAAAGTCACACAGTAACTTTGAAGTAGTCCTGGCACTGGAACGACAGTCTACAATTCCTCATTTGGTATCATTTCCACTGATTGCAACATAAGCAAATGCAGGTGTTGGGGTGGGCAGAAAATTGAATGAGAAGCAAAAATAAAATAGGAGCCTGGAGATTACTCTCAAACTCATCAGAAGCCAAAAAGGAAGTTGTATAGAGATTGGGAAGGGAGGACTCCAAAAAAAAATTTTTTTTAAACTCTTCCAAGAATAAACAAACAAATGAAAACCACACTTGACTAACTGATGGCCAAAACAACAATTACAAGGGTTAAAAAATTAGTTTTTAATAATAGAAAATTAGCCCATATAAGGAAAACTAAGGAGCCCACAAAATATAGCAGGTTAGCTATAAATTGAAAACTGGACCAAATATAACTCGAGAAATACTTTGAAAAGGACGCCAAAGGCAATAAAACACTTTTTATAAGACATTTAAAAAAATAGAGGGCTGAAGAATCTGAATAACAATTTAATGATCAGGGTCTAAAAGAGGTACACTCAGGGAAAACATCAGATAGCAAATTGGATAAATGAATCATTTTTCTTGGTCTTCATATGGAAAAAAATGCTAGAGGGGAGATTCATGCAGAATCAATGTCTTTTGAAACATACAAGTCAGACCTACTGTATCAAATACTGGCAAATGCCCACAAGTGAGTGAGTGAGTAGAAAAGGGGCAAAGAGGTTTCAATGTGTGTAAAGTACATATTTATGCAACTGAGGAAAAAAAATACCCTCAAGCCTGTATCATGACACCACTCTAACCTAGAGACAAGACATAGGCATTCCCTGAAGGACACTGCGTCAACATGATGCTGTAGCCAAAATGTTCTATTAAAAAGGTTGCTAAACAGCATCAAGTAGAGAAAAACAAGCAGAAAATGTTGCCTACTTCTATTTAAAACTGTGGTTTATCCATGCTGGAAGAAAACATTCATTTCTGACTACTGGTGTTAAGAATAATATAATAGAATTGGACTAGAAAATGAAAAAAAAAAAAAAGGAGGAACTAATGGTCAAGGAGGTTAAAGAACTACTGTAGCCCATCAAGGCCAAGTTTATGCTCTTGAGAGTGTACTTAACCTGGGGATGACACAGTCCCTCTGAGCAGTCTGTTCCAGTATGTGAATGTGGTTCCCCTTTCGCTAAGCGCTTACTTGTGTACCGAGCACGGTGCTAATCATTTTATGTCCATTATCCCACTAAACTTCAAAACAATACGAGGATGTAGGTATTAGTACCCCACTTTACAGATAAATAGATTGAGGTTTAGAGAGGTTAAGAAATGTGTCCAATTTCACACAGCAAAAAAGAACCTTAATATGAACCAAGGCTGGTCAGATTTCTGTATCAAAATTTTAACCACCATGTTACACTGCCTGCCTCACCCTTCCTCCTACCCATTCGTTTGACTGTTTTTTCCCTCCCTTTAGGTGTGGCTGACTTGGTCTGTTCCATCTCACCATGATATAACAAATTAAACAGCTATCCTCCCAAATACGTGCGGGACGGACCATGTCTTATTTGACTGTGTGTCTCCAGGGCCTAACCATTGCCTGGCACAAGGTAAGTGTTCAGTAAGTGTTTGGCAAATTGAAATGAGTTGGATAAAAGTTAATGCATGTTGTCGTAATACAGCAATTTCTGAGAAGAAACACAGTTGATTATGTCTGGGTACGCAAAAGCATGTACTTTAAAAATTGAGATTTAAAAGACTGCAACAGACAAAAGTCAGACACTCCTATAATCAATACATTTGCGCTGAAATAAAGGTATAGACCAGGATCAGTGGGTTACAGAAAATCCATGCGGGAGGAACTGTGTCAGGTTGGAAACAACCTGGCTAATCACTGAGAAAAATGAATTCGTTGAAAGCTACTGGGTAATCCACAGAAACAACACAAAGCTATGGAGTTAGGCTTTAAATATAAGCAGAAACCAGGAAAACGTAGGTAACCAGAACCACCGCCAAGGCCACAGACCAGGAATCGCTGGGTTGATGCTAAGCCATCATCACTGAACTTTGGATGGTACAGAGGGGACTGCCACCACCTGACCCCTTAGGGAACTCTACTAAAACTGCGGACACAACCACCACTGGACGCTGGATGTCACAGCCACCACCACCACAAGAGATTCCAAACTGTCTCTGCTTCTTTAAGTAACTTACCACAGATTCAAATTCTTGGGCAGGAAACTCTATGGCTGAAGTTAGCAAGCCTAAACAAGCTGCAAGGGAGAAAAAAGATACCTGGCTTTTTGGGCCTCCCCCATAGGGTGAGCCCTGCTTCTCCCACATCTCACATGAGAGCCCACAAACACAGAAAGTGAATCTGAATGCCAGGTGACCACAATTTTTGAAAAAGATTACTACAAAATTACAATCTGAGAAAAGGATCTAGAACTAGATTAGGACTGATTTTCCTAAAGCTGGGGGGAGAGGGAAGAGGAACCTCCAAAATCTAGGAAGGGGTATTATATCTCAAGCTTAACCCTGTTTAGCAAGAGGGATGCATTCCTGGAAAGGAGAGCATGAACTGTATCAGTGCTGCATAGGGCTATTACCACAGGGGTCCCATGAAGAAACATTTCCTACGTCATAGATTGGCAGTGATGGTTTCACCCCCTTCAAAGTCCCTGAAGTTATGACATGCCTGTGGTTATAATTTCTTACCACACCTATTCAGACATATGTTGCTTACTTCCTTCTAGGCTGCGGTGATGCTTCAGATGCCTTCATAATAACGATGATGATAGTTACATTTACTGAGTTCTTACTAAGTGCCCAGAGCTGTGCTGAGGGCTTTACATGCACTGAGTCATTTTATTCTCACAATCACCCTAGGAAGTAGGTACTGGGATCACACTCATTTTATGGAAGAGTAAAATGAGGCAGAGAGGTTAATTAACTTGCCCAAGGACACATAGCAGGTAAGCAGCAATGCTAAGGCTGGAACCAGGCCGTCAGGCTACGGAACCTATCCTCTTCACCACCTCCCTTTTGAGAGGATTTCTAACAAGCTCTATAAGGCTGCTGGCCTTTACCATTTACTTTCTTGATCAGATCACCTGCTACAGAAAATTAGCAATTTAAACACCCAGCACAATACTTTTGTAGCATCTCCAACAATTCCACTTGCACATCTTTATTGGCTATTGTGGATCAAACCTATTTACCAGAATGAAATAATGGAAACAACGTTGAAAAGAGAAATCACAATAGAAAGAACAAGCACATTGGGTGGTGAGTCCCAACCACCAGCTCCGGCTGACTGAGCTTTTGATGGCTCTCCATCTCTTGCATCTGGTGGTTCTGTTATAATGCTCAGTGCTATAATGAATGTATATACATACGTATGTCTAATATAAAAATATTTCTGAGCTAGTCATCACTATTTCAGATCGGCACCGTTTGGGGCAGCCCTATCAAAGGTGTGCCTATGGATTATTTGTAATTTATTATGTGGTGGGAATACATTTATGTTTAAGCTGGCTGTTTAATGAACTGTATATAATCCAGTCAGTAATATATAATCAGTTCCATTAACTAATATACTGGATGTCCTTTATTTTCCATTTTGCTATTTATTTTTTTCAATATCTTGTAATGAAAATTTTCAGAGAAAAGTTGAAAGAATTCTACAGTGAACATCCATACACTTACTGAATGAATTTTATAATTAACATTTTGCTATATCTTCATCACATATTTATCCATATCCATGCATCCTTCTGCCCATATAGCAATCCATCTTATTGTTAATGCATTTTAAATGTGCAAAAGCAGAACACTTTCCCCCAAAACACTTGGCGAGCATATCATTAACTAAAGTTTAATATTTATTTACATAAATATTATAAAGTTTAATATTTATTTACATAAATATTATAAAGTTTAATATTTATCTCTCTTTTGAGATAATATATATGTACAGTGAAATGTGAAAATCTTAAGTGTAATAGTTGATGAATTTGACGATACATACCTGTGTAACCCAACCCCTGTGAAGTTACAGAATATTAATATTAATCCAGAAAGTTCCCTCTTGTTCTTTCTCCATCAACCCCAGCTACACCCCCCAAAGACAGCCACTGCTCTGATGTTTTTCACCATAGATTAGTTTTGCTTATTCTAGAACCTCATGTAAATGGGATCCTAAAATATTTACTCTTTTTAATACTTCTTTCACTCAATATAGTTTGGGGCTTGTTTTTTTTCATATTGTTATGCGTATAAGTAGTTTGTCATTTTTATTGCTGAGTAGTATTCATTGTTTGAAAATACCAAAGTATCTTTATGCATTCTCTTATAGATGGACACCTAGATTGCTTCCAGTTTTTATTTACTGTGAAAAAATGCTGTCATGAACATTTAAGTCCAAGTGTTTGTGGACATATTTTTCATTTCTCTTGGGTAAATATTTAGAAGTGGAATTGCTGGGTCATGAAGAAGTTGTATGCTTAACTATGAAACTCACAGACTGTTTTCCAAAATGGTTAAACCATTTTATTACACACCTACCAACAATGAATGAGTGTTCTGGGTGCTCCACATCCTCTCCAGCAGTTGGTAATACCAGACTCTTTAATTTTATCCATTCTGGTGGGTATTCGATTTTAACCCATTGCGGTTTTAATTTGCATTTCCCTAATGACTAATGAGGTTGAGCACATTTTTCATGCCCTATTATTGGCCATTTGTATATCTTCCCTTGTGAAGTATCTGTTCAAATCTTTTGCTCATTTTTATTAGGTTGCTTTTCTTTTTATTATTATGATGCCTTTTATAAGATCCAAGTTAAAAGAACTCTTTCAACTTCATAAAGCAAGATATATGAACTGGGCTGCCCCAAGTCACATTTTTCGTCATATTAGTACCTAGATTAATAAAAACTGTAATTTCCTTTTTAAAAAACTGAAATGCAATTTTTCATCAAATTCTTTTTAGAACAAATTAAAACCTCCTACTCCGCCTGTAGAACCTGTATATTCAGGGATATATACAGTGGGTGTATACAAATGTTGAATTCCTAAGCAAATGTTAAACTCCCTGGTCCATGTACACATTTCTGTAAAACAATATACATCACTTCCCCCTGTTCTAAATCAGCGCCTCATGTAAGTCAAGTCATTATGCTGTACACGTTAAACTTATATATTGCTGTCTGCCAATTATATTCAATAAAACTAGAAAAAAAAAAAGCAGTACATATGATCTTCTGGCCATCTTTCTTTTTTCCTTGGTTCTCTGAACTTCAGAGTTCAAACCCCAGATCTTTCCATTCTTTTCTAGATAAGATTCTGGTCTCCTATCTTCTAGAGAACAAATCTTGACTGACCTTAGATGTGAATCAGCCCTCCTGACTACTCTTCTAGGTATTCTTAAGTCACCTCACTTGTTCTACCTGATTTTCTAATGACTTAGCTCACTTTGAACACTCAGTATACACTCAGCAAAAGTGTTATCAATGCAAATCATCTAATGCCATAAGGACATTAATAATGATATTATCAAAATGCATGGAATAGATTATACAGAGGAAGAGATGAGAAAAGTGGAATGGTTGAAACTCTAGGTTGCAAAGTAATAGAAGTCCAGCTTGAATTAGATCAGGCCAATGGGGAATGTATTGGTTTGAGTGCTACAAGAAGGGCAGGACTACTGCTGGACCGCAAAGATAGAGACTTCAGTACAAGCAATTTTGGAACCAGACACCCAAATTCCACCAGGATTTTCTGCCTCATCATTGCTTTTCTCTAAACATTTATTTCATTCTTATAAACTACTTGAAAGCATATCATGAGGAAAAAATTGCCAGCAGCTACCAGACTTCATTTCAGCTTTACACGAGAGAAGAACAGACTATGCTGTCACTGGTCCCTAGTTCACAAATCCAAATAATGAGCTCTGATCACCCATCAGCCATCAACTGGCCAGGTGTAGGAACATGGCTGCTCACACCAAATCAACTGTCTCGAGTGGAGGAAGGCACAGGTAGAGAGCAGGAAGGGGTGGATGATGTTCCCAGAAGCAGACTGACAACTGTTGGGCAGACAAAATAACAGAGATTCACTACACATAGCACAACCAGAGCCTCAAAATGACGTATTCAGGTAAAAGAAGAGGAAGAGGCTGAAAGGAAGAGAAAGCTTAAGGGAGATACTTGATGCAGGATGACGAGAGCATACGCCTAATGGTGTGGAAAGAGTTTTCTTCCCACTGCTTTCTTTTAGATAAATATGTCATACTAGTCCTAAAATATGCTGGCCCCTCAATTCTCATACCTAAACACCGCATGTAATACAGACCAAAGCCTAACCTCCTTAATCCAACCATCTCCAGTCTATCGGTGAGCTGTTTCTTCCCGACTAATAAGCCAAAATACCACATGAGATTTTGTCTAGTCCAATAAGCCCAACCTCCCACTTTCTGATGAAATTATACAAAGTGAAAAGACGGAAGTTAGGAACAACTTCAAGATTCACTATTTGCTTAAAACAAAAATAACTCCCTTTAAATGGGTTGCATTTATTATTCAATACCACCAATGTATCATAAATAATTTGGAGGTAAGATACAGGAATAGTTGAATCAAAGAAGAATTAGGTTGTCTTTGGGCTAAAACTTAGCAATTTATCCCACTCCAAGTGGTTAGTCTAAATTTTTATTGAAAACATATTTATTCATCTACTGAATTTTTAAATGGCATAATATTTAATTTTCTAATGTGTAGTATTCTCTTGTGTTATACATCTTCAGTAAATGCATGTTAAATGATTCAGGATCCATGGAAGCAAACAGAGAGAAAAACTTAACTCTTCCTTTAGGGAGGTCAAGAACAGCTTCATGTTTTCACTAAGAGAACAGGGCAGGTAAAGGAATTGTAGATAAGGGAAGGCTATGAGCAAAAACAGAGGTCTGAACAAGCCTGAGAATGCCAATTAGTTCACTGTAAGAAGAATGGAGAATACAAATGGGAAGGAGGGGGCAGATGCAGTAAGAAAAGCTGGCAGAAGTCAAATCATAGGCCATATTAACAAATTAGATCTTCATTCTGAAAATGATAGGAAGCCCCTGGACATGTTAAAGCTGGGAATTAATGAGGGAGAAGAAAAAAAATCATTATATTTGCAGTTTTCACATGTTATAAAGAATCATGCTGAAAGTATTGAGGAGATAAACTGAAGAGATACAGGCCAGAAGCTAATGAGAGCAATTATAGGTGAGTAGTATATTAATTTGTGGGGTAAATGATAGAAGATCAAAATTGAGAGATTTCAAAAGTATTTAAGGAGAAGAAATAGGATTTGGATCTTGGGAAGGAGGGAGAGGGCAGAGACTAGAAGTATTATCAAGTTCCCAGCTGAATATATGTTGGTGCCACAATCCAAGAACAAAAATATGGAAGGAGAACGTTTGTAAGGAGGCAATAATGAGGCCAATTTAGGACATAATATATTTCCTGTGGTAGGTCTAGGAGAAGCTGCTCAAGAGGTAATTGAAACTGCATGTCCATCATTTGGGACAGAGGGGGTCTGAGCTAGAGAAAGAGATTTGAAACAATGAGCAGAAAGGTGATAATTCAAGCCACGCCATTGGATGAGATGATCTAGGGGAGTGTGCAGGATAACAAAGAGGAGGCCCAAGGACATAAGCCTGGATTGTATCCAATTTAGTTTTATTTTCACCCTTTTCTCAATTATAAAATGTACTTGTTTGTAAAATTTTTAAAATATAAGAAAAATTGCACACCAGTAGAAAAATTGGCATAGGACATATAAAGGGACAATTTTTAACACGAAAAATACACACACACACACACACACACACACACACACACACAGGTCTGGATGACTCACTTGGTGTAATGACATTTGAGAGAGCAACCCCCTCAAAAGACTTTTGAGTGGAAACACTCTGCTTTCACCTCAAGTGGGAAGTAGACATAGGAAAAGACAGATAACATAACCCACACAGACATTCTCCCCGAAGGACAAGTGCTAATCTGAGTACTTCTTGTATTAGGGCTTTGATAGCTAGAGTGTCCTGAAGGCACTTTTGAATGGCTTATATTTTGCCCAGGTCATGAAAGCCATCCATGATATGAGAGATGCAGTGAGGTGAAGGGAAGGATCAGGGGGCAAACAACAGCAGCCATGGGACTGAACGCCGTAAGAGAGGAGCAAGTCGAGGCATGAGACGTCTATGGCAATGAGAAAGGTAGATCCCAAAACGTTCTGTGGACTGATATCAGTGGCTTGAATGACAGGTAGAATTGTTTACGTTATAGAGTTCTAACACTTTGGGTATGGATATAAAGCCAACCACCCTTTTACTGACATGATATAGTTCTCTGACTTGGCAAATCTCTGAAGGGCAAAATGAGTCTCACTCTTGGGTTCTCAAATACACATTTTTCAGGGTTGACCTAGAGATACTGCAGGAGGCTTGTAAAGCAGGGACTTACATGACAGTAAGTCATAGAATTTTATCATGTCACCCAAGAAGCCTATGATTCCTCAGTCTCAGCAATTATCCAAGATGTTGTTCCATGGGTGTTGGAAGATGGCCAAGGAGTACAGATGCCAAACAGCCTCACAATATATTCAGACTCATCAAAATATGCCTGGAAGAATATGGTTTCTTTGCTACTTTTCCAAGAAGAAAGTTATAACTGTCCTGGCTGCCAAATTTCATAAAGATTGATGCCCTGTGTTCAGGAAGATCAGTAATAATGATGATAATAGCTACCATTTGTTGGGTACCCATCACGTGCCAGGCCCTATGCTAAGAACGGTACACGTATTGGTTAATTTAATTCTCACAACGGCCCTATGGTGAATAAACAATGCTTATAGCAACTTCTAACCACATAATTAGAAAGTAGAAGACCCAGAAGTGAAACCCAGATCTTACTGGTTCTAATGCCTGTGGTCTTTGCTTTATGCTACATTGCCTCTTCTACTAAGGGTCGTATATGATGAGCATGCTGGGGTCACAGTTGTCTTGCTAGAACAGGTAAACACCATCCTTTTTCTTATTAAAGAGAACCAAGGTAACCCCTACGGGAGATGTAGAAAACTGATAAATCCTTCACCGTAAGTGTTGTCATACTCTAAAAGGACTTCAGCCTCGGGTTGAAGACAAAGAACAGCTTTGGTTCTATGGCAGTAGGAACACCGGGTTCCAGCTCCATCACGTGTCATCCTGATGATGGGCACAGAATGCAGAGGCAAGGGAAGATTTCTGCCTTCCCATTTGAGAATTCTCAACTGTACATGGTAGAATTGTTCAGAATTCCTGGCACAGAGGTAGCAAAAGGGACGGCACGTAACCAAGTACCAAGGAAATACTGGTGGTAGAACATTAAAGTGAACTAAAAGGTGCCTGGAGCAGATTTCAGGAGAAGTTAAAGTAGCTTGAGTGTACAGTGAAAAGTAGCCCCCGGCACTCTTGACTTACCCCTCAGACACAGTTTAAAGGAGTTCTTTTTAGAATGTGGCCTCACAAATAAGGATATCCATGTCCAAGCTTTTGAGTCAGATAGGGAGCCTGGCCTGCTACACCACAGCTTCACCACAGAGCCCAATGCTTTGTCATGGAAGCTGGATTCTTTGGCTAGGAATCCCTCTGAAATGCAGAACACCCCTTCCTAAACTGAGACTAAGAGATAGTAAGGGTCAGAGGCCAGCCCTCCCCTTGTGAGGTCACGAGTGTGGACTGCCAACAACAATGGAAACACACACACAAACACACACACACGCACACACACACACACACACACACACCCCAATAGAGATAGGTGTATCACCAGCATTGCCTCTACCCTGAACACAAGTTCTACAAATTCAGACAAGTGTTAAACATTTCAGTACCAGTTCAGTGTGAAGGGCTTTCCAGAGGCCTCCTTGGAATTCAACCAAGAAAACTGAGTCACTCCATTCCATCTCCTGGGCAAGAGGCCCGAGTGATCACTGACCCCCACCTCACACTGAAGCCACTGATGGCCTTCCCATCTGCTGTCACAGCGGGATAAAAGATAAGCAACAATCACAAAGTGCTTTGAAAACACAAAATGTCTAACAAAACTTTCATCTTTTACTGGAATGATTTTAGTTTCAACAACCAAAAACAAAATGTCTAGGGGATTTTCTAGTCAGGAGTAATAATAATACTCTGCCTGTTGCTGTGGCGATTCTGTCTATTCTGTCTGTAGCTACTAAAATTACAAGTGAAAATGACACAGAAGAGTTGTAATCATTTTATTTGGCCCTTCATGGTCACTATTGAAATTCAATACAGAGTTATTATTTCATCCTGTCCATGAATACAAATATTACTTCACTACTACCTCTAAGGAAAATCAACCTTTCTTGGAGCTCTGCTGAAAAACGAGTCCTCAGAAATTCAGTCTCATCTTTAAGATGATCTATAGAAACTTAAGAGACTAAGTCTTGAGATCTGGGAATAAATTAAATACTTTTTAAAACATTTTAAATAACTTTCTTATTGCATTGCTGAAAGTGATTGATTACTTCTGAATGTATAATAACTTCCTGGACTATCTTCCACAAGTGTAACTTTCACACTGAAAACTGGCCTTTCGTTACAGAATGGGCACTGTGACAACCGGGTTTCTTTAAGATAAGTTAATTGGCAGTCATTTTGTATAAATCAGACGTTTAAATATTTATATGCCAAATCAGAATTGTTTAAAAATTTGAAAAAATATTCTTACCCAGCATACACACTATAGTTTAAAGAATCTTCCTGAATCATTTCCTGTGACTCACTGACCAGTTATCACATTTGTTCAACATACATATGTACTGATCTTTTGGTTGGGTCAATTTTATATTTTCCAGATTTAGTCAGATTTCAGATTTAACCAGTTCCCTCAATTAACCTTATAATCAATTGTCACATCTCTTTTCACACAGAAAGAGGGTCGGGGGTTGAAACTCCAACAGATCCATGAGTAAGTTGCTTGGAATTAAATTATTTATTTGTAAAATAGTGTGGGTGAGGGAAGGAGGAACTGTGAATTTCTTTGAGTGCTACTATTTGAAATATTTTTATTTTCTTGATTCATCTCTCCCTTCTCATCCTTATTTGTCTCTTGATTACCACTCAAAACCCTTGTCATTCACCTCTTATTAATTCCCTGTTCCATTCCCTTTAGTGGCCTTTCAAAACTTTCTCTTCCTCTATGTTCCTAAAATCCCCAATCACAAGACTCCACTGCTAGGCTACTATTCTGAGAAAATAAAAGCCGTGTGAGGTATTTTTCTTTTTACTTCCTTTCTCTTCCCCTCTGAATTCCTCTGTATAGTAAATTGTATTCTTCCTTCCAATCTTTGCCTCCACAATGAAATGGCTTTCCTTCTGGTAATGTTATCTTCATCTCTATATTTAATCATAAACCCTCCCATCTCCTTACTTCCTTGCTCTTTCAATGCCCTTCCTTATTTTTTTTTAATCTCTCCTGACCAATCATCTCTCCTTCTGCCTCCTCAGACAGACCCAGTTTTTTAAAAGAAACAAGCAAAAATCTCGACCTTGACCTTGCCCTTCCCTTAAGTTTCCACTTCTTACCATCCCTTCAACACCCAAATTATTAGAAGAGTGGTCTATATTTGTTTCCTGCATTTCTTCACTAGCCCTTTACTCGAGATTCCTTCTAATATCACAATGGCCACCCCTACATGTGAAATCCAACTTCATTGTCTCAAGCTTTTGCAGTATTTAACACTGTGGATGACGTGTGTCTCCTGAAACCCCCACTTCCCTTGGTTTTGCGAACCTGTACTATCCTGTTTCTCCCAAGAATGTCCTGGTCATGAGTCGCCCTAGTTCTTCCTTCTCCTGCCCTATAACGCCAGGGATTCCCCGTGGTTTTACTCTCTGTCCTCTTTATACCACCTCACTCTATCCTTTGATAGTCCAGTGCTTTGGGGGTTTATTGAGATCTCATCTGGATTGCTGTCCAAAAGTTCTCTTTCACGCTGTGTTACATGTATGTCTACCTGACAGACAATTTTCATCCATAACTCTAGAGACTCCTCAAAGGCATAAACCATGTTTTATACATCCATGTACTTCAATTCCCCACCTCCACCATCCAGGGTCAGGAACAGGGTCATAGCAACTCAATAAAATTATTTCAGCTGAACTCAAAAGTATTTCTCACCAGCACCTGAAACTAAACAGAAGACTAAACAGCTGCCCAGCCCTCCACAACCCCAAACACCCCAGCCTCCTAACTTCCCTATTTATCTAAATGACATTTCCAACTCCTAACCTCCAAGCCTTAAAATCTCAGCTCCAACTCTGATGTGTTCTTTTTCCTTGTCCCCTATATTTAATAAATTATCATGTGGTATTGATTCTTCATTACGTTTTTACATATGTCTACTCATTTACTTTCTTTCTGTCATTCAAGTCCTTCATTACCTCCCGCACATCTTATTGTAATAGCTTCCCAAATCAGTTCTGTCTCCCCTACACACTACTTCCAGCTTATTCTTCATTTAGCACACTTCTAATGATAATACTTTGCATCTCAAAATAGTATTTATCCTTTGCCTAGCAAATTACAAATGCCTTGCCCTAGCACCCAAAGGTCTTCATCATATGGCCTCTAAGATACCTATATGCATGGAAGGACTAGGGAACTACTCGAGTTACCTCAAGAAAAGAAAAATATTATTGATCAACTGATAGCTATCAGAAAACAAGTTCTAAAACTCAACCACTCTCTCTTTCTATCAGTGTCTCTGCTTCTCTTTTCAGTTTCCCTTCTCTCAACTGCCCTGCTTCTTCTGGTTATTCAGTTTCCATTCCCTCACAGTTTCAGGTACTGTACAGAACAATGGGACCACTCCCAATACCTTCTAAACCTTGGTGACTCTCAACATTTCCTTGCAGTTTCTGCCCTCACTGCTAATTAGTTCCGGCTCTTGATTTCCCAGCTCTAAATTCTAAAGAGTCCAAATGCCCTAGTCTGTCTTTTAACGCTGGATCACAGAAATGCCACAGAACAGCCTGTGGATTGTCTGCACTTGGATCAGATGCCCAATCAGCTGTGAGCCAATCACATGGGGGATGGGCAGGATAACAAGTTCAGAGATGAACCCTTTGGAAACAGGGCTCTGGGCAGAAAAAATTCCTTTCAAAGGAATCCTTTAGGACAGGCAATGATCAACATCTCTAAGGCAATCAACTTTTCCTGCCTTATTCTCCTACATGTACATGACAATCCAGTCAAACAGGAATTGCTGTACATGACAATCCAGTCAAACAGGAATTGCTATCTCAAAAACCCAGTCCACCATTTTATAATTCTGTGCCTTTGCTCATGCTGGTCTCTCTGCTTAGAATAATCTCTTCTACCATTTTACTATCTAGAAATCTACCATCCAAAAAACATGAACAGACAGAAAAGGAATTCCAAAGCAGTCAATACACAGTAAGAAAAGAAAGCTATGAAAAATCATTTGAGCACAGTGAAAGAAACAAAATTCAAATTAAGGTGCAATTTTTGTCAATTAAATTAGAAAGAATAAATTTAGAATGACTAATGTACCTTCTGATGACCATTTCTTGTCTTCCTATAAAATATAACTAAAAGGAAACACATTTAATTCTTGTCAAAATTCCACAGCTGTCCAAATATAAACAAAAAGGAGAGTACACCTAATATCAAGAATTTTAAAAATAATTGCACCAGACCAAATAATGCTGAGAATACAATAAAGCAGTTAATCTTGTAAATGGCTGATGGTATTGCAAAATACTAAATTCTTTTAGAAAGCAATTTACCAACATGATTCATTTTAGAATATACAGAAAAACCTAAACAGGAAAACAAAATTACTTTCCGTACTAACTACCAGAGAAAACCACTTTTAACATTTTGGTACACAACCTTCCATACTCTCTTATGTACATTTTTTTTCTTTTCTCTTCTTTTCTTTTAAAAAAATAATTGGATCAAACTAGGTATACTGTTAACTGGTTTCTTAGCATCTATTTTTTTTTTACTCATTATGTCATGAACCTTTGTCTATGCCATTAGCAGCCTTCCAAAACATTAATGGTTGAAAACATTATTTTTAATAGTAGTCTATTGTGTGAATAGGTAGTAATATATTTTTAATGAAAAAAGTCTTAATGCTAGATTTCAGATTTTGTCTACTTTTTTTTATAATTACTGATGGTCTGTAATGAGCATCCTTGTATATAAATCTTTTGTGCACACATCTGATGTTATCTTAAAATAAATTCCCAGAAGTATACTTGAAAAGGCAAAGAGTGGAACCATTAAAAAGAATATTTAATAAAAGAACTTTTAAATATCAATTTAACCAACACTGTAATATGACTATATTAGGAGAATAAGGAAAGTGGAAGGAGGAGGGAAAGAATGGATGATAGAAGAGAACTAAAGCTCCATCATTTATAGCAGAAAGTCATTAGTACATAAAATGAAAAAAAATTTAAGTTAGTGTAAGGGTGTCATTTAGAATAAGGAGGTGAAACAGTTAATAATGAAGACTATTGGACAGGAATTAGGAGTAAGAAAATATGGCACAGGATACTGCTGTTTTTCATTGTATTATTTTGTTTGAATTTTTTAACCACGCATTTATATTAATTTGATAAAAATACAAATTATATTAAAAAGAGAAAGCCAGCAATATGATTCAAACATAAAATATAACATACATAAGTTGGCTTAAGGGCTCACAATTCTTGTAATTCTTTAGGCAGAAAAAAATCCTTTCATGTATATACCATTTCTTATAAAGACCTTAAAATTGATAATTTTGTGAATTCTTATTGAGAACCCTCTGTAAACAAAGCACGTGACCAGATGTTGTGGGAGGTACTAAGAAATACACTTTTTATTCTCTCCAGAGAGAAGACAATCATTGTGAACAGCAGAAATATTCTCTCCACATGACTCAGCTATGGGATGTTAGAAAACTGCCTATGTAGAAAATCTTCAAGTTTTCTCTCAAAATATTTTTAAAATAGAGAAAAATTAAGATATTAATTTCCTCAAAGTTTGAGGGGTGAGTAAATTTTTCTTCAGAAAAACCCTCGCATTTTTCCACATGCTAGAGAGAGTCCTCACCAAAAATATGTCAGAAAATTGGAAAAATAAAAGGAAAATTAGGATAGTGAGAGTAACTGAAGTGTTGGAACCTTAATTCTCAGGAAAACTCTTCACAGATCTTTCTATGTGTCCGTGATAAATGTTTAGTTCTCCTTAGTTCACTTCATTGTAGAGACAGGAATTTTCTCAAACCCCAGAATATTAGTCCCTTCAGAAGGAATCATCATAGTGGCAAGAAATCTGAATTATTGCCCCCTCTTTATACAACTGATTTGCAGGACACTTGTATAGTAAATAATGAGTCAGATGAGTCTCCACTGACAACAGCTGTTAGGTATCTATATCATATTATCTCCAGCCAATACACAAAATGGAGCTAGTAGACTGACTCCTGTCTATTGCTCCCTCCTCACAATCTCTGCCCTCTTCCTCCTCTCCACTCAACATTTCTCCTCCAATCTCTTCCTCTCACTCTCTCCTTCTCTTCCTAAAACCTCATTTCTGATTATTCCTTTCATTGTCTCCTACACTCTCCCACCCATACCTCATCCACATGAAAGAACTAAGGTAAGAAAAGAGAATGTTTCTTGTTCTTTCTCTACTTCCCTACATGAAGAAACATAAATTCTCCCTTTAGGTAACAGAAGTCTGGTAACAAAGACATCTAACAAAATGCCAGCTAACATTCTAAGTATAATCCAGACTAAACTACTTGTAAGTTTATCAGAATTTCCTGAATAACTTTCTTTAGCATTTGAGTGACTACCATTTGGGTATATTTATTTTGATTTTCGATGGTAAACTAAATGTATAATTGTGATCTCCATTTCTACATTTATTTTACTCCCTTTAAACTGTTTTGTCTAATGACCATTATGTAACTTCAGCATCTACTTACATAGTGCCTCCTTCACCAACATTTACCAAAATCTACCTCTGTCTCCCAAATAGTGGATATTCAGAAGACAAGGTGAATGTTGCCTATCCTGTCCAAGGCTCTGTACTGCTCAACGTAGGTCTCTATACCAAAGAGTAAACAACATAATATTCATTCCTTGGGAGCAGCTATATCCAAATATCCTATTGAGTAAAGTTCAAGTGCACATAGTACATGAACCATTAAACTCTGAAAATGCAGCTTAGAATCCCCATAAATCTGTCTTCTGGAATGGACGTCCCATCTTCCAGTCAACATGGCGATATTACAGGGAGAACCTCGAAGGAGAGGATGAGATTAGTCTACCTGATGAATGCATCAATGAAGAAATGGGAGAGGACGCCAGAAATAGTTGGCTAAAAAGTAGTATGTCAAACATTTGGACACTACAAGCAAGTCTTTACAATCTAAATTTCAAAAAGTATGTCTAAAATTATGCTTAAAGTGTAATAAGTCCCCCAAACACCACCTTAAAACAGTCATATAAATTAGGATGGCGCCCACGGGTCTAGGACTAAGGCAAAACCCATCATCAATATTTATTGGTGCCCCAAACTACTGAACAGTTTTTTATATTTTTATGTCTTGTCATAGTAATTCTACAAATTGTAGGTCAGTACTTAAGTACCAGAACAACTAGGTCAAATTGCTCACATTCACCCAGTTTTCCTAATTCTTTGTAGTATCATGGGATGACAAATTCATAAGCAAAGAAAAAACTTGTTACAAGCCCACTCGATGCTAAGCTTTGTGCTGGGGAGTTTAGGATACTTCTCTGCCCTACACGATGGACAAAACATCAAAATTCTAAATGATGACAGGGTTAGGATTGTCGAAGCATGGCTCAGCATGACGCTATTGCTGATTCTACCTTGGTCTAAACTTTGACATTTTTTTCATCATGGATTTTTCACATGAATATCTATTTTTTAATATTGCTTCCAAAAGTTGTTTAATCTTGATTACTGGAGTTTTTCAGTGCCCCTTTCAATTTTGCATCTTAGGCAAGTGCCTCACTCTCCTCATCCTCGTCCTGGCCCTGCTCGGAGTTCACAATCCACACAAGGGGTTGGAAAACATTTTCTGAAAAGGGCCAGATAGTAAATATTCTAGGTGCTTTGAGCCATGTGGTCTCTGTCACAACTACTCACCTCTGCTTTTGTAGAGCTAAAAATAACATAGACAATACTTAAATGAATGAGTGTGGCTGTGTTCCAATAAAACTTTATTTACAAAAACAGGTTGCAGGCCATATTTGTCCCACAAGCTATAGCTTGCCAACAGCTAATCTACACTAAATCCTCATTTAGTTGTCAGTGTTAGAGAGTAAAATAACTCACTAATAATTGTCTCTAAATAGCTAAAGCTTACCCTTTCAGAGTCATTGATTCTAACTGAACCAGTTTTGATAAAATTTTTTCTAAAATGAATGAAGCGTATCACTGCCTCCCTTCAAAACATCGTTTTTTAATACAGAAAAAAGTTTTAAAGAAAAAAGTACGCACAATCACACTAACAATAACAACTTAGGTGAATTGTCTTCAAGTCTTTATACATATATTGTAATAAAGATAAGGGTATTGGACAGGATAGGCCTGATTATGCTGTGGTTACAAATTAACCCCTAAATGCCAGTAGCCTAACTCAATTAAGGCTTGTTTCTCACTTCTGTGACCCGTCCATTAAGGATGATTAGGAAACTAAACCATCCTATAGCTAGATCTAGAACACAGTCACCTTGGGCGACCATGTGACAGCTGAAGGGTCTCATATCAGCTCTCGTATGCTTTAGCCCAGAAGTGACACACGTAACTTTCACCCACAGTCCATTGTCTACAACTAGTCAAATAATTACAGGTGGAAGGATGGAAATGTCAAGGAAATAAAGTGGAATGTTTGGTGACGACTACCCTCTTTGTCACATTAAAAGTATACTATATCTAATTTTATTCCTCCCTTAAAATTGTATCATAAGCATTTCCTCACATCATTAAATCTCTTCATAAACAGATAGGTATAACCCTCTGTTTCACTATTATAAATATTGCTATGTGCCAAGCATTTTCCTGAGTAATTTATGTGTATTTCTCAGTTAATTCTTACAACTAGTCTATGAGGAAGATACGAAGAGTATACCTATTTCAAAGTTCTGAAAATAGAGGCCTAGTGAGATTACATTAATTTTCCAAGGCCACACAGCTAGTAAGTGGCAGATCTGGGACTCAAACACAGGATTGTCAGCTAGTGCTCTTAACCAATGAGTGGGAACTAAAGAACGATGGTCCGAGTGTGAACCACAACACTGCTGCCCTGGGTTATTGACCAGGAAGTGCATCATTGCAGGAATGGAAAAGGATGTATCAGACCATGAGGCCCTGTTGTTACCTGTAACTTGTGGACATAAAAACAATGACGGATGAAAAATGTAACCCAACAGAAGACATAAGTTTCCAATTCTTTCTTTCTCTGGAGATATTTGGAAAGGTGACTGCCCTCTTTGAACTCATTAAGGTCTCTGGATTCTTAGTCCATTTTTGGAGGGAGAGGAAACCCCAAGGCTATAATGGACTCCTGCTACTTTGGAAATTTGGAGTTTAGCAAGGTTTGAATTGAAAAACAATTAAGAGTAGTAAACAAAAGAATCTTAAAACTTAACTACTCATATATCTAATCTATCTTTACTTAATATGTGTTCTCTACTGAAAGTCAGGATTGACATACATGGGTTTCTGTTATACACAGTCTTTAATATTTTTCACATATTCAAGTCTGTCATAGTAATTCTACAAATTATAGGACTTGCTATATATCATCACATATCTTAAAATGCTTAATGAACTAAAGGATTTATATTATAGTTTAAAAGCACTAACAATATAGTCATTCAAATATTATCTCTACAATTGTGTTTAAGATGGCAAACTAAACCACATATCAAATTTTCAGCATGCTGTCTTAATCTGTTTGAGCTGCTATAACAAAAAAAACCATAGACTGGCTGGCTAAAACAACAAGCATTTGTTTCTCACAGTTTTGTAGGCTGAGGAAGTCCAAGATCAAGGTGTGCTGGCAGGTTCAATAACTGGTGGTGGCCGACTTCCTGGTTCATAGACAACCATCCTCTCATGTATCCTCACCTGGTAGAAAGACGGCAAAAGAGCTCTTTGGGATCCCCTTACAAGGGCACTAATTCCATTCATGAGGGCTCCATCCTCAGGACCTAAATGTCTCCTGAAGGCCTCACCTCCTAATACTATAACTTCCAATGAGGTTATGATTTCAACATATGAATTTTGGGGAGACACAAGCATTCAGTCCATATACACACCAAGTTTTGTTTTAGTAATAAATCTGTTCTCAGATTACTGTGGAATAGATAGACATGTGAGTAATCTCTAATGGTCAAGTTTCGTTTATTTAGAAAGTATATCAGTTTTCTAGGGCTGCCATAACAAATTACTACAAACTTGGACTGCTTAAAAACACAGAAATTTTTTCTCTCATAGTTCTGGAGGTTATGGGCAGGAAATAAAGGTTTCAACAGGGTCATCCTCCCTCTGAAGGCTCTTAGGGAAGACTATTTGCTTGCCTCTTCTTAGTGTTAGTGGTCGCTAGCAATCCTATGGCTCATAGATGCATCACTCCAATCTCTGCCTCCTTTGTCACATGGCATGTATGCTGTCTCTGTGTCCAGATTTCCCTCTTCTTATAAGGACACGAGTCATTGGACTAGAGCCCATCCTAATCCAATATGGCCTCATCTTAAATTGATTACATGTGGAAAGATCTTATTTCCAAATAAGGTCACATTCACAGGTACTTGGAGGTAAGATTTCAACATATTTTTTGGAGAGATATAATTAAAACCACAGCAGATGGCATAAATACGTCTTCATGTCTTCCTTGGTGGTGTAGGTAAAGACAGCAGGAAAAGAAGTATTATTCTCCACCAACTCTAGTGGAAGGGCTCTGGGTTGAGTCTTGATAAATTTTTACCAGTAGGCCCACATTCAAATACTCGATCACAGGATTCAACAGATAAAGTTTGAACTCTTGAGCGTGTTTTGGGAAACAAAACTGGGTATATATAACCCATACATAACACTGTTTATCAATCAATAAATAAAAAGGGTTCCAAGGTTAAAAAACTACCTACAAACAAAATTTAGCAACCGATTTGAAAGTAAGAAACTGCTTATAATTTTGACCATTACTCCATTCATTTCTCTCTCTGTTTTCTAAGGGCAAGGACTCTGTTATTTGACATATACTATTTGTAAATGCTATTGAAATTTACAATAACCTCTGCACTAAATGGGTAGCAATGAATATTAACAAATGATGATGATAATAATTATGATGTTGGTAATGATGATAGCAATAAATCTAAATAGACATTGCTAAGAGGACACTAGTCTTTTGTTTTTAATAAGAAGTAAATGTTCAACAGTAGATAACTGAATCCAAGTATTTATTATTTCTTACATAACAAGTACAGATAGAGATCTGGAGCTTATGTTAAAAATAAAAAAATTAACCAAAGCTCAAAATAAATATATTCAGTAGGGAACAATAGTCTTACAACAATGTAGCCTTTCTCAGAGCACCTTGGAGTGATGAATCACTGTACTTGATGATCTTAAACAAGTTTATATATAATTAGAGAGGCATGGAAGTTAAGGATCTGGTATTGTTGTTTTATACAGAAACGTAGCACCAGACATCTAATAAACATTCAGAGGTTTGTATTCATAGTATGTAAGCATTACAACAACCCTAACAGAAAAAAACTAATCTCTAGGCAAACTGTAAAATAATTTTTCACTTCTGTTTCTGAGTCACTTATTGCAAAATAACAAACCAAAAATAAAAGTACACAATCAGGAAAGAAATCCAGCTAATTTGTGTTATAGCTATAGATAGATACATGATACATGGTAGATGGATAAAATAAACTTGTAAGTGTATAATACAGGCCTACTTATAATTTGAGAAATTTTTGCAAGGAATACTCATAAATATGGTGAGATTGTATCTTTTTTAAAAAAATTAAAGTTTATTGGGGTGACAATTGTTAGTAAAACTACATAGATTTCAGGTGTACAATTCTGTATTACATCATCTATAAATCCCATTGTGTTCACCACTCAGAGTCAGTTCTTCCATCACCATATATTTGATCCCCTTTACCCTCATCTACCAACCCCCTCCCCCCTTACCCTCTGGTAACCACTAAACTATTGTCTGTGTCTATGAGTTTTTGTTTCTCATTTGTTTGTCTTGTTCTTTTTTGTTTTCAATTTTATATACCACATATCAGTGAAATCATAGGGTTCTCTGCTTTTTCTGTCTGACTTATTTTGCTTAGCATTATAATCTCAAGATCCATCCATGTTGTCACAAATGGTCCTATATCATCTTTTCTTACCACCGAATAGTATTCCATTGTGTACATATACCACAACTTCTTTATCCATTCATCTATCGAAGGACATTTTGGTTGTTTCCATATCTTGGCCACCGTAAATAAAGCTGCAATGAACATTGAAGCACATTCGTCTTTATATATAAATGTTTTCAGATTTTTTGGGTAGATACCCAGGAGAGGGATTGATGGGTCATATGGTAATTCTATTCGTAATTTTTTGAGGAACCTCCACACTGCCTTCCATAACGGCTGCACCAGTCTGCATTCCCACCAACAGTGTATGAGGGTTCCTTTTTCTCCACAGCCTCTCCAACACTTGTTACTATTTGTCTTGTTAATGATAGCCATTCTAAGTGGGGTGAGGTGATATCTCATTGTGGTTTTTATTTGCATTTCTCTGATGATTAGTGATGTTGAGCATTTTTTCATGTCTATTTGCCATTTGTATGTCCTCTTTGGAGAAATGTCTCTTCAGGTCCTCTGCCCATTTTTCAATTGGGTTGTTTGTTTTTTTGTTGTTGAGTTGCATGAGTTCCTTGTATATTTTGGATATTAGCCCCTTATCGGAGGCACTGTTTGCAAAAGTCTTTTCCCATTCAGTTGGTTGCCTCTTTATTTTGTCGATGGTTTCTTTTGCTGTGCAGAAGCTTTTAAGTTTGATATAATCCCATTCATTTATTTTAGCTTTTACTTTTCTTGCCTTTGGAGTCAAATTCATAAAATGCTCTTTGAACCCAAGGTCCATAAATTTAGTAACTATGTTTTCTTCTATGCAGTTTATTGTGTCAGGTCTTATGCTTAAGTCTTTGATCCATTTTGAATTAATTTTGGTACATGGTGACAGATAGCAGTCCAGTGTCATTCCTTTGCATGTGGCTTTCCAATTCTGCCCGCACCGTTTATTGAAGAGGCTGTCTTTTCTCCACTGTATGTTTTTTGCTTCTTTGTCAAAAATTATCTGTCCATATTTATGTAGTTTTATTTCTAGGTTCTTAATTCTATTCCATTGGTCTATGTGTCTTTTTTTGTGCCAATACCATGCTGTTTTGATTATTGTTGCCCTGTAGTACAAGCTAAAGTCAGGGAGTGTGGTACCTTCAGCATTGTTCTTTTTTCTTAAGATTGCTTTGTCTATTTGGGGTGAGACTGTATCTTTTTAGCTTTTAATCTGTATTATTGAAAGTTCTAGAGACCAAATTTTATTTCAAATTATCTAGTAAAAGATCTTTGGGATTCTGTTATTTAATATATACTACTCTTTTCTTCTAAAAATTAAAATCCTGAACAAGATCCCTATCTCCCAAAGTTCTGCTGTTATTGCTATTACCCTACGCCTGCCTATTAGGCATAACCTTGCTTGATGATGCTATCAGGTTGTCCTTCTTTAAACACTGGAATCCTTACTACTTCAAACCCTTCATTCTCCAGTCTCTAACCCTGGGTTCCTATCCTTACTGTTTCGCTTTTGGCACTTGGAACTATTAAGGTCTGATCCTCTCAGCTTCACCTGATCACTCTTGCAATGGAATCAAGTACTGAGTAGGCCCTTAAAGGTACGGGGGGCCGGGGGCAGGAAACACCTCTCCATTATTAAATCAGATATAATTAAAGATTTAAACTTATGAAGTGATGCTTCAGCTGCCTCCAGCCCTCTTATTGCTTGCTTACCCTACTTTCAGGCCATATCTGTCAGGACCTAGGACCCCAATCACAGTTACATCTCCAAGGGCTGGGAACCCTTCGTCCTGCGTTGCTTGGACACTACTGATCATCCCCACGTCGTCGGGTTGTACAATAGGTTCTATCCCCATCCTGTCCTGAACCTACAAAGGAAACCTCTGATATGTAGATAAGGCTATAAAAACCTCCCTTCTCCATAAATCCTAGAAAATAGCCAAAGCTCCAGAAATATAGGCCTATTTCTCCTTAAATCCCTGAACACTCAAACTACCAATTCTGATTCCTAAACTCCATAAAAATCTGCCTGCTTTCCACAGAAACCTTCTGTTGTTTTTCCTGTAACCTCACCAAATCAGCAGGCAGTGACGCCAATAAAATATCTTTCCTCCACAGAATCCATGAATCAAGCCTCAGCCAGATTTCCTAACCCACTGGGAATGCTAGTCCTGCTTCTGTCTGGTATTCTTTCACTAGAATGAAAGAGGAGGTGGAATAATTTGGTCAGGTGGTCAAGTCCAAAAAAAATATTGCACACCACACCAGGAACTTAAGCTCAGAAAAATTTAAGAAACAATCACTAAGTTTTGATGCTCTACCCAGCAGCAATATTAAAGTGACTATGTCTTTTGAATCCCTTAGATATAAGAGAACAAGAATCCAAATGGAGGCAGAAATTGGCTAGGATGGGTCAAATCCCAAAAAACACATAATAGTGTGCTTCCCCAAAAATAAGACCGGGTCTTATCCTGTATTTCCCCGAAAATAAGACTGGGTCATACATTAATTTTTGCTCCAAAAGATGCATTAGGGTGTATTTCCAGGGGATTTTCTCATGTACAACAATCTATATTTATTCAAATACAGTCATGTCACCTTCTTCTGGAACATTGTTATAATGTACTGAATGTGTCTGTCTGACTGATGATCTTAACTGGGGCTTATTTTCAGGGCAGGTCTTATTTCACGGTAGGGGAAATACGGTAGTTCTAGTCCCTGTCTGTGAGTTTGAACCCCACCCCTGCCTGCATAATCTAACAGTTACAAAACTTAGATGTGGTATCATTGGGCAAGCAGGACCTTCGTCCAGAGACCAGACCAGCATACTCAAATGGACAAGGTCACTTGATAAATAATATCTAGAGAATAATTCTGATTGAGGTATTCTAAAAAATAGCTGAAGCAGCTTCATATTGAAAATATGACTATATACCCTCTAAGTACAGTCCTATATGTAAATAGACATATTGTTGTTAAAGTGAATAAAATCCACTAGTGAAATTAAGCAAGAAGAGTCTTTACCAGTCTTTGACATGTTCAGTCTCACAGTTGTGGCCACTTGTCTTGGTTTGATGAATGAGGCTGATAATGGAAGAATTATCTCCACCACCAGACATTATATTCATGAGTTTGAGGCAAGGGCAACTTTTCTCACTTGGAAAATTAAATTTGCTGAATTAACAGCCACCAGCCTAGTTGGAAGAATAGTGTAGAAAGGCATTACTTACAAGAATAAATATGACACAATGACAACTAATGGCTCTACAAATAGTACAGAAGCAGATTTCCTTCTTTAATTCACCTATCCCTGCCGATGAAACTGAGTGGGATCTCCACTGTTTCTTATCAACACCAGTGGTGTGGAGCTTTGGCCATATGTGGAAAGCCTAGTATTTATAAATGAACTTGAATGAGTTATAGCATTGCTTGATAATTACATTCTAAAAACACTGAGTTTATACTAACATGGAACAGCTATGACACCCAAAAGAGATGCCTTAGATAAATACACAACCAGAAGCTTAGAATGCACGTTTCTATACACAAAAGCACTTGAGGCAAAAAGTTCCTTTGATATTCTTGAAACCAATACATAACAGGAACTACATGTAAACAGGGCTTATTATATACGTTTAATATATGATAAAGAAAGATCACTAATCAGTGCAGAAGAGAAGTAATTCACAATGAACTATGGTATGAGAAATTTGTATCTTTATCTCACAAATTTCAAATGGATAACAGTTACATGCAAAAAATGAATTTTGTCTAGAGGAAAATCTAAGAAATTTTATATAAAAAATGTACATTGGAAAAAATCATGTAAGTCATCTTAAAAGTCACGAAAGAGTTTTTTAAAGTAATAAAATGATACTGCCTTTTTTCTTTTTGAAAACACTTTTATTATAGCAAAATATACATAAAATATACATAAAGTGTACAATTCAGTGGAATTCACTCCTTTCATAATGTTATGTAACCATCACCACTATTTCTAGAACTTTTTCATCCCAAACAGATATTTTATTCAATAAGCAACAACCAACAGCCCTTTCTCCTCTCTCCCCAGCCCCTGACAACCTCTATTCTACTTTTGTGTCCAAGAATTTGCCTATTCTATCTATCTTATATATTTGGAATATTTGTCCTTTGTGTTTATTTGTTCTTTTGTGTTTAGCTCATTTCACTTGGCATAATGTTTTCAAAGTTCATCCACGTTGTTGCATAAATCAGAACTTGATTCATTTTATGCCTGAATATCCTCCATTGTATGTATATTTTTTGTTTATTCATCTGTTGACAAACATAGATTGTTTATATCTTTGGTTATTGTGAATAATGCTGCTATGAACATTGGTGTACACATACCTATTTCAGTCTCTGCTTTTAATTATTTCCAGTACATATCTAGGAATGGAATTGCTGGAGCATATGGTAATTCTATGCTTAACTTTTTGAGGAATCACCAAATTGTTTTCCACCATATATCTTGTTATCTGTTTAATCTCTGCAATATCTAAATATATGTCCCTTTTGCTTTCTTATGTTTCAAAATATATTGTGCAATTTTTGTCCTTTTTCTCTCAATGTTTTTATTGTGGTAAAATACACGTAACATAAAATTTATTATCTGCACCATTTTTAAGTATACAGTTTAGTGGTATTTAAGTACATTCATATTGTTGTGCAACCATCACCACCATCCCTCTCCAGGACGCTTCATCTTGAAAAACTAACACTCTGTACTCATAAAGCAACTCCCCAGGACCTCCTCTCTCCTCTCCCCATACCTGGCAACCAACATTTTACTTTACTTTTTAAATTTTGTCTCCCCTTTCCGCCTACACCCCAGCATCTGGTAATCACCATTCCACACTTTATTACTATGAGATCAGCTTTTAATGTTTATTTGTTTGTTTGTTTAGATTCACATACGCTCATATAAGTGAGATCATGCAATATTTGTATTTCTATGTCTGGCTTATTTCACGTCGCATAATGTCTTCCAGTTTCATCTGTATTGTCGCAAGTAGCAGGATTTCCTTCTTTCTTAAGGCTGAATAATATTCCGTTATATATAATCACATTTTCTTTTTCCATTCATCAGTCAACAAACATTCCGGTTGTTTTCATATCTTGACTATTGTGAATAATACTGCAATGAACATGGGAGTGCAGGTATCTCTTCCAGATACTAATTTCATTTCATTTCATTTCACATACTCAAAGGTGGGATTACTGGGTCATATGGTAATTCTATTTTTAATTTTTTGAGGAACCTCCACACTGTTTTCCATAGTAACTGCACCAATTTACATTCCCACCAACAGTGGACAAGTGTTCCATTTTCTCCACATCCTTGCCAACACTTGTTATCTTTTGAATTTTGAAAATAGCCATCCTAACAGGCGTGAGGTGATAATCTCATTGTGATTTTGATTTGCATTTTCCTGATGATTAGGGAAGCACGTTTTCATATACCTGTTGGCCATTTGGAATAATGTCAATTCAAGTCCTTATGACATTTTTGGATCCAGTTGTTAGGGTTCTTTAGCTATTGAATTGTAGAAGTTCCTTATATATTTTGGATAATAACCTTTTATTAAATATATGGTTTGCAAATATTTTCTTCCATTCCATAGGTTGCCTTTTCATTTTGTTGATTCCATATACCCTAAAAGTGTAAAATCTAAAATGAAACGGTAAATACAAATGGAGAAAAATACAGCAAATTGACTGACAAAAAGTCACCATATCAAAAGAATGCAGATTAATAAGAAAATCCCTAAAATATCAATAAACAAATTACAAACGGCATGAGCAGATAATTTACAAAAGAAGTAATGCAGACAACTAACTTATACGGGGTTATATGTTAAACGCCACTTACAATCAAAAAGTAAAAATTTGAATAAGATTGTTTTTATCTAATTAGCAATAATTTTTTTTAAGTGTTCAATTCTATTTAACCCTACCAGCATGAGTAGAAAAGAAACTAACAGAGGAAGTGAGACCTGCTGATCACAAGGAAAACATATTTAAGGGTCCCTCTGGCAAAAGGAGAAATGCCACAGGGGATTACCTGCTCTCACATTCCAAGCAGCACTGCTGTCAGAGGACCTGCTTTGGTCCAGTCTACAATCCCAGGTAGCTCACACTCTGAGATGTGTTCTGGACTTGACCTTTCAAATCCCTAACTACCAGGCTTTAGCCTCGCTGTGCTAGGTCTAATTTGTAGTTATTCACACTCTTTGACCTTAATCCCTCATCTTGTGTCTCTCACTCCTTTAGATGGAACCCCTAACCTCTGCAGTCCATCTGTTCTCCTGAAGTTGACTCCTTTCCTGCTAACAGGATATATACTAAATCTCCTTACATCTAGTAGAATTTCCTGTCCTGGCCTCTCCTGCCCAAAGTAATGTATTTTAATTCAAATCGCAGTAGAATCATACAATCATATAGATTGTATAGCATTATCTATACCTCAAAGATATTGATAAAAGTAGCTAACCTTATTATACACTTCCTACGATCCAGGCATATATGAAATGCTTTACATACATTATTCAACTGCATCCTATAACCTTCTGAGATGAATAAGTAGAAGTATTTTTATGTTGCCTGTGAGGTAGATGTTAAGTGACTTCCCAGCCTCACATAGCTGCTGACTCCAGCCAAGTCAATTTAACTCTAACATGCACTCTACTGCCTCCCTGGGCTTTTATTACATGGAATACATCTTTAAGATGATGATTTAACTTACAGAATAAATCCCTATTATAATAAACAATATAAAGTCCTACCACATTTACAGCATCTAGCCAGGTAAATAAAATATTTCCTGGGACACAAGTCAGTACTGAAGTACACAGAGCCTTATATTATTTTTTATAAACCATTATTTTCTATGAATTTTCTAGGAATACCAATTGGCAGATACAAAAACAAAAAATTGCCGTATCATCCCGTAATACTGCAAGGCCACTGATTGACAGGAGAACACAGTCATATCTAGAGCCAGATATTAGTAGGCCAAGATGTGGAGTTGAACTTTGCCTGCAGTCCGGGAACTGGCACTAGTGTCTACAGATGAAATCTACAGAAGCTGAGTCTCCATATCTAAGGGGACAGATACGAGGTTTATTAGTAGGCAAAACCAACCCCATGACGGAGAGCCATCAACCCAATACTCACACCTCTTCCCAGTCTACATAAGAGACTGGGCAGGAAAAGGAGAGTGATCAGTCCCTACCATAGAAAGAATGGAGAATACAGTGTTAATAGTGGGAATTTTCTTTCCCCTACCCCACAAAGCCAACTTGTTGGGAAGAAAGGGTATGCACTCTCCCAGAGAGCTCCCTGCAGAGCTGAGAATAGCCAAGAAAGGGAGACTGCCAGCATCTCACTGTGCCATGAGTGGAGCAGAGTGGAGCCTGGTAAGAATGTTCTGGGCAGGGCTTGGCCTGAAGATGGGGGCATGCAGTTGAACACAGAGACTTATGCCTATTTTTCTCTGTAGACTTCTGAAGGCAAGAGGATTACTGCAGTTGCCCCACAGCAGCATACCAAGGAAGTATAGAGTGGTAATCCTGGGAAGAAAAGAATGCATGGCACCTCCACCCCCGTTTCATGACAGAAGATATGGAAGAAAACCTCAGTGGTTCCCAACAGTCCTCAGACAGAAGTACAAAACAGAGGAGGGACAAAGAGACAAAAGGGCTATCCAGACGGCCAGGACAAATGAGATGACATCCCACCAGAAAGGAGACTGGAGTTCTTCTCACTGACAGAGTGGGTCAGGTTGGCCTTAACAAGAAACCATCATATAGAGACCATTACATAAGCCAGGGCTGCTAGAAGCAGAGAGAACCAGTGACCACAGGCTCCTTCCCACAACCGGCAGGTGGTCCAGTGTGAAACATCCTCTCTCACAGCCTCTCTCTCTCCTTCTCTCTCTCTCTGTCTCTCTATCTCTCTATCTCTATCTCTCTCTCCCCTCCCTTCCTCTTTTTCTCAACCCTCCCCCTTCCCTCCAACCCACTTCTTGGGTCCCTTAAGCAATGGATTAAAGGAAGAGTTTTAAGTTGGATATGATACTAGAGTGTTAAAGAGTACTGGACTGAGCTTTACTCATCAAAAATGATCAGGATGTTTTGATATTTACTTCAGATGCCTTTAAAGGAAGGGAAAAGAGGTTAACTTAAAGAAGTGACCAGGGAAAACGTTAAAAAATTTAATATATCCCAACTGAGTCATCAATAGCTAGATTGCATTATATTGCACTATATTGGAAGAACTCTTATCAGAACCTTATAGAAAGTAACCCATTTTAGAGGATAATGTGCAAAGATGACTGAGCCATGCTCAGGTTTTCTAATCTTCTTGTTTGAAAAAAAAAAAATTACTTCATACAATTTTCCTTCCATGGCATTTTATCACTAGCAATCAGGGCACCACAGGTTAAAAAGTCAAATTAAGTCAAAGACATAAGTCACATTTCTGCACATCAGATAACCTGCGATGGGACTTACGGCCCCCTTCTCTGAGTCATCTTAGTTCTACAGAAAGCTGTGACCCTGTGTTTCCAGCAGCACCAGTCACGTGGCTTTGCTGTGCAGATGAGTCATAAGAAACGTGGCCAACTGTACTTGACATCCTCAAACCACCTCCCTGGGAGCTGGCCATTTTCCTTCCACTCACCCTTATTCTTTTGTTTCCTTCAAATTTCTTTCCAGACGCCCTTCTTAACTGAATTAGTTTGACAAGAATATCCTACCTGCTGCCCTATTGAAAGGACAAGAAGTGCAACCACAAAACCACGGCAACTACAGAGTGATTCTACTCTATGATTTTTACTTACAAAAGTAAACTACTTTTTTTTTTTCTCCACCAGAAAATGGTCCAGATCCTCAACAGTCTCCAGTCTCAGTTTGGTACCATAATTGCCATAAATAAATTTCTTACGCACTAAAACCAGTTTTGCCCTTTTCCCAGGAGGCTTTTGTAGAGCTCAACATAAATTCAGCCATCTCATATGATGCAATTGTGATTTAGGAAAAGCCAAGACCATCATCAATACACAGTTCCATCCTCCCACACCAACAGCCCAATCTAACTGCCGCCAAGTCCCCAAACCCTAAAACTCCCACCCACAAGCTGCCAAACCCTCTGGCTGCCCTATCACTGGCAGATGCTACGATGCTCTGTCAGTAAAAGGTTTGTGAGAAACTGAAAAGTGTACAAAATCAAACAGAATGCAAAGACATTTTTACTAACTTCAGTATTTCAGGATTCTGGAATACTTAATGCTTAAGAATTAAGAGAGATTTGGGGGATCCATAGCCCTGTGTTTCTCTGTTTGACCAACTTCAAAAGGGCTACTCTCTATCCCAAAAGGAATCAGAGATGACTGTTTGCAAAGACTTTGAACTTGCCCTGTAAAAAGCTTCATATATATATATATATATATATACACACACACACACACACACACACACACACACACACACACACACACACACCGAAAAATGCAAAATATTTTTTTGTCTGTATTAAATGTATTGGGGTGACATTGGTTAGTAAAATTACACAGGTTTCAAGTGTACCTTTCTATAATACATCATCGACATATTGCACTTGATCACAGGGCAACTTGTGTGTGCCACCGTCATAAGTTCCATGTTGAAGCAACACAGTGAACACTCCCAAGTGGAACGACGTTATGCTGCTAAGGGGGAAGCCACACTGTACTGTCACTTACACGCACGGCAAGGAGCTGTGTCCAAAGACACTGACTTACTGACAAAGAGCTGAAATGCTGTAATCACGGTCAGGTTATCCCTAAAGAGTTCACTAAGGGCCTTCACTAAATTGTGTAATATTTGTTTCAGTCTGGAAAGTGATCCCAATATTCCGAGCCCTCCATCTTACATATGGGGAAACTGAGGCCAGGGGGGTTTAAAGGCTTGCCTGGGTCAGACATCTCAGCCACCAAAATGACTAAAATCCAGATTTCCTGAGTCCGAGCCCCGTGCTCCTTCTATTCCCTTCTTCTGTTCCATAGCTTAATACAAACCCATTGTTCCCACATACACCTTCCCCATCCAAGTCTCACCAAATCCCCAAAATTGCTTCTTTGCTTGAGCTGAACCTCTCTTTTCCTGATTCTTAACTCAATTCCTCCTGGCATAGCACTGTTCTTCTCTCTAAGACCATCCCCCTAAATCTTGGGTTTCTTGTCCTACCCAGTCACCACTTCCTGTCTCAGCTTGCACGCCATCCAGCTCCAGGACTCTCTTCTCTGATTCCTGAGCCCTGCACATCCTTCACTCAGTTCTTACCCTGAAACCTTACGTACTGCAATAGTATATCAGTTTTCTATTGTATCAGTGTTCCATAGTGCTGTAATAAGTTACTACAAAGTCAGTGTCTTAAAACAACACAAATCTATTATTTTACAGTTCTGTGGGTCAGACATCTGACATGGGTCTCACTGGACTAAAATCAAGGTGCACTCCCTCTGAAAGCTTTGCAGAGAATTCATTTACTTGCCTTTTCCAGTTTCTGGAAGCCACCCACATCCATTGACTCATGGCCTCTTCTTCCATCTTCAAAGCCAGCAGCATGGTATCTCTCTGATCCTGCGTCCATCATCGCATCTCTTTCTCTGACTTTCCTCTCCTGCCTCTCTGGTCTCCTTTTAAGGACCATTGTGATTACATTGGGCCTGCCAGAATAACCCAGGATACCTTCCCTTTTTAAGGTCAGCTGATTAGTAACTTGAATTCTACCTGCAACCTTAATTTCCCTTCGCCATGTCATCCAATGTATTCACAGGTTCTGGAGATGAGGACAGGGACATCTTTGGGGGATGTTAATCTTTCCTCTTCCTGTCAACACCCTCTCTTCATCCCTTGACACCCTCCACTCTGACCTAGAAAAGAATGAGTTCCAGATTGACTGAATCCCTAAATAACCACGGGGCACATCTCACCACATGTGCCCCACCAGTCATTTAGGGATTTTTCTCCTCAGAGATCTGGGAGGGACATTGGCCAGACTGCTCCACAGCCCTCTGCCTGCATATGGCTGGAGAGGGCTGAGCCTAAACGTGGAGAAGAGAAAGGTGGGACCTGGTGTGAAATCCAAGCACCCAGAAAGACCAGCACACACAGCACTATTGCTAAGAATGGCCTTGGTGCTGATCCAGCGTGACATAAACACACAGGTTGAGCCTTCAGCAGAAAATTCCTTGGAAACAGACTTTGTAGTTGACATTATGAAAAGCCACTGCAGTGTCAAGTAATCTACATTTTGCTTTACAGAATAAAAGCCCCAACTCAGATACTATGGAAGATGTTATGGAATCAGCCCTCATCTTATTAACCACCATGTAAAGATTTAAATTAAAAAATAAAATGTTTTGTGTCCTTTTAACAGGAAATAGTACTAAGAGATCACAATCTGAGAGCTAAAAATATTTGTTGCTGTTGGATTGGTTGTAGAACTGTTTTACGGTGGAGGATTTTTTTTAAATTAAAGTTTATTGGGGTGACAATGTTTAGCAAAGTTACATACGTTTCAAGTGTACAATTCTGTAATACATCATCTATCTATCACATTGTGTGTTCACCACCCAGAGTCAGTTCTTGAAATAAAGATTCATAGGAAGTTGCTAGGTAGAACAGAGAGGTCTCCTGTACCCTTCCCCCAGTTTCCCAATGGTTGTACATTGTGTAACTACAGTATAACATCAAAACCAAGAAATTGACATTTGCACAATGTGTGTGTAGTTCTATGCCATAAGACTTAATATTCTAAAACACGCAGCTGGACAAATGTATATGTCTGTATCTACCACTCGGTCAGAATCCTACGAAGACAGCAACAGCACTCTGTGGAACTTGTGGATTGACCTTCTACCAACAAGGCTGGGTTGGGTAGCTTCTGAGAAGCCCCATGACCCAAGATAAATACGCAGGCAAGCACAGAGAACTTGACAAAAGCCTACATCAGCAATGTGAAACCACAGGGAACTCAGTCCTCAAGGCACACCTGCTGAAATGAGGAAATGTTCTTGAAACATTTTCGTATGGTTTTCCTCAGTGTATAGGAAATGTCTTAAAACTTCAAAGATGCCAGCCATCTCTGAGAAGAGAGATAGGAAAGCTGACTGAAATACCACCCCAGGATCTCACTTTTCTCAATCCCAGCTAAGAACACAATAAAAATCCTTTGAATCAGCCCCACAGAATATTTGACCTACAGTGGCCCTTTGAGACTTCATAATTTGGTCTAATCCTTTTATTTACAGGTGAGGAAACAGAACTGGGCAGGGGGGTGTGAGGATTTTTCAATCATATGGTTAGTTAGTGACTGTGCCAGAATTAGAACCTGAGACTTATAACTCCCAAACTGGCACATTTTCTAGTATCCACATTATCTACCTTCAAATACATGCTCCTGAATTTTCAACATGATTTTAAGAAAGGAAATAATGTGATCAGATGAACAATGCTGTGTGGAATGAATCTGAGTGGGGCTGAAGTTGCTAGGAGGAGACCAAAAGAGACTACTGGAATATACTGAAGCATATACGTCATGGTGGCTTCAACTAACGTGATGGCAATAAAATTGGAATAAAACAAAAAGATTCATGATATATTTTGGAAGTAGAGTCAGAGTCAGCCAAAGTCTGTCATCTGGGTCATCAGTAATAAATTCGGGCATCATCCAGGTAGACCTCAGGATCCAGGCTATCACCAGACCAAAGGTGAGTAACCTGTATAGGGGTTATACCGGAAAACTGGACCTCATTGTCACTGTCATTATTAGGACCCACCAATGTCTACTTAATTAAGATAGTTCCACTCACCTGGGCAGCAATGCCTACCTGGTTCATACATTTTTAGATCCAGCTTCCCCCATGCGTTTAGGTAGCCTCTTGCCTAGAAAACTGACACAAACTGTGCCCAGGATTAGATTCAACGGTACACTTGGGCTTGGGGTACTGATGTCCCTGTCTGTATCAGCTCCGTCTTATCTGTCTGTCAGTTCTACTTGCAGGGTGAAGTCAGCCCAGATTTAGTGGCACATTAAGAGCTTCCTAACCCTGTGTGCCCAGAAAGGCAAGCAACAACAAGTCTGACGCTGGTGCAAACGTCAGATGAAACCTGAATCACGTAAGCATCGAGCATGTGGCTGGTTCATGAATCTACCCCTCATATCCAAGATCTCCTGGTTCCTTGAAGGAGCTGTAATCCTAACCAGTTAGCCAGGGGAAGCTGATCTCTTGTCTAATGTCTACAGTCCGTTCCTGAGACTGGCATTCCACACCCCTCAATCTGCCTCCCACACTCCTCCTGGGTTTGCAACCCAGACACACAGGGACACCAAGAACTACTGCTGACCCCAAGATCTGCATGTTTCTCTTGGATTGGACGCTGGACCAGATGGGAGCTGGTTTTGCCACATTCCCCCAAGCTTAGTTTTGGTCTTCCATACAGGAAAGTCAGCCTTGTTTGTTTACTTTATTGGGAGAGAGAAAAAAGAGAATGGGCAACTCCCTAACACTGTTAATAGAAATGCAAATTCATGCAACCACTTTGAAGAGAAATTTGGAAAAATTTTGAAAAGTTAAAGATGCGCGAACCCTATAATCCTATTTCTAAATATATGCCCAAGAGAAATGGCTACGTCCACCAAAAAAGTCATACAAGATTGTTCGGAGCCTCTTTCTTCCTAATAACAAAAACTGTAAATAATCCAAATGTCTAACAAAAGAAAGGATAAACAAACTGTGGTACTGTCGTAAAATGGAATATTACCCAGCAATTTAAAGAAAGCTTACTAGTAACATACACAACAGTATGAATGAATCTCAGAAATATTATGTTGAGCAAAATAATCCAGACCCCAAAGGTACGTGCTGTATTTCATTTACAAGAAGTTTAAGAACAGGCAAAAACAAATCTAAACTAGGTCAAAACAGTGTTTATCTCTGATGGGATACAGGGAGTGGAACTATTGACCGGAAGGAGACATGAGGAACTTTCTGGGGTGACAGAAATAGTCTACAGTTTGATCTGGTGGTGTTCATATTGGTGTGAAAAGTCATCAAATTGTACACTTAGAATATGGGCATTTTGTTGTATCTAAATTATATCTCTACATGTATAAAATAAAAACAAATAACATTAATATTTATCACTGTAAAGTGTTCTAAATAAAGCAAAAGGAGTAAATAAAAAAACACTTCCCAGCACACAGATGTCACTATTAAAGAGCTTTTTGTAGCCACGTATTTTTTAATTTATGAATCATGCTACTTTTTAAACCAGTTATTTTCTACTGAACGTATCAATATTTACCATGTAATTGCTTTTATAAGACGTGGTCTTCAAACTTTTTAGTAGCAGCAATGACCTTTCCTGAAACAAAATGTTATGTGAACCCTCAATATACAAACACTGCCCTGGTTAAAGCATATTTAGGCAGTCGTGTCATCTGCTAGTCCTATTCTGTCCACCTCTGGCAGTCTCTGAGCCATCTCAAGAGTATCTCGGCAGCCTGAAAATCACTGTCTTGACTCCATTTGTAATAACTGCACTCCAGTTCATAAATGACCGACAGTTTATTTAACTCTGACGGTGACAAAAATATCAACCCCTGAGTATTCACAGCCTCTTCTCGTTTAAACCCACAAGGAAATTCTGCAGTTGTCTAATGCGAATTGATCCCATTCATTCACCCCACTCAACATGCCTCAAAAAAAAAAAAGAGAAAAGAAAAAAAGATGGTTTTGTCCCATCCAGTCATACGGCTTTTAAGGTAGATAGGTGCATGAAGCCAAAAAGACTGTGAGATCTTACACTGGAAAGGGAGAGAATTAGCAGCTGGAAAACAGATCCAGGAAAGGGAACGTTAGGGAGAAAGAAGATAAAGCTGGATCCAAACAAGAATATGAAAGAAATTTTGGGCAAAGAGATAATGGAGTAAATTGGAAGCAGCTGCAGATGGGGGAAATATTGGAAGTTAGAAGAATTTGACATCGTGAAGAGCAATTGGAGCAGGAAAGTTCCAAAATGATTTTTCTAAGATAAGTAAACAAGTGCACTGCCCAATGCTACTTAAAAAAAACAACACAGCATTCTTCCTGCTAATTTTAAGTGAATTTGTAACTTTATTGTATGTAATACTATATACACTTGTGACTGTTTCTAGACTTTTGATCCTGTTCCTGTGATCTGCCTATTTCTGAACCAGTTCAACACAGAACAAATTATCATAGCTTTATAATAAGGTGTTTTAACAACTTATAGGGCAAGTCACCCTCCCTTACTTTTAAAAATATTTTTCTTAGATAGCTCTGAATGTTTGTAATCCCATCTAAACTCTGGCATCATTTTGTCAAATTCCCAAAACCTGTCATTAGGATTTGGTTAGAATTTAGAGGAAATTCACATTTGTATAATTTTGCGTTTTCATCCAGAAATATGATGTCTTTCATTCTAATCTTCTCTTATCCCTCAGGGAGTTTTGTGCTTCATACAGTCCTGCATATTTCTTGCTAAATTAATTCCTAGGTCTCTGTATTTTTTTTTTATTGCAATTGTGAAAGGAATTGTGTTTTCTATTGTACTTTCTAGCTGGTTTGTGTTGTTTTGGTTTGTGTTGCTTCATATGTGTATGTGAAACCAAAATGTATATACATGTGTATACATACATCTATACATGTGTGTATATATGTGTGTATGTATATGGGGACACACACACACACACACACACCAGCCTTCCGAAAACTTAAATTAGCTCTAAAAGTTTATTTGATTAGCTTATATTTTCTAAGTATGTTCTAGGTAATAGTTTTGTCTCCTTTCCAATATTTATAGTTTAATTTTCTCTGTTTAAAACGATGGCTAAGAAAGCCACAGTGTTCTTAAATATTTTCAGTAATATTTGGCACCTTTAATGGAATGTTTCTAAGGTTCATCATTAAGTAAGTTTATTCTTAAGTTCTCAATAATAGGCTTAAGAAATGTTAAGAAAATCTCCTTCTGGTCTCATTACAAGTTTTAAATCAATAATAGGTAGTAAGTTGTGTTAAATGCCTTTCTGGTACGTTTGTTCCTTTTTTAGTCTATTTAATATAATGAATTACATTAATAAATTTCATGATGAACTATTCACAGACACCTGAAATTTCAAAGCCCCACATTACATGGTTATGGTATGTTTAACATAGTACAAGAATCAATTTTCTAATATTCCTATAGAATATCTACATCCATTTTCATAGGTGAGGTTGATACAGTTGTGTATGTGCATCAGTTTTATCGGTTTAGATATCAGAATTATGTCTGATTCCAAAAAATTGAGATTTCTGAATATTTCTAATACCCAAAATATTTAACAAACATTGAACATTTCTAGGAATTACCCAGAAAGTCAACAAAATTTGATGTTTTCTGGGTAGAATACATCATTGACAATCTTTTACAGTTCCTTGTAGGGGTCCTGGTATATGCAGGTCTTAATTTTGAAAGCTAGATTATTTATTCCTTGGAAAAATCATGCATTTTATCATGACTTTCAGATCCATAATCCTAAGTATCACGTTCACTTGTGATTTATTATCTCCCTCATATCTGTGGTTTCATACCCATTTCCAATCCTATTGTTGTGGTTTTCCTTTCCTCTTCTTTCACTGGCCTTAATTAGGTTTCATTGTTTCTCAACAGTATACATGAATTTATCAGTCCACTCTCTTTACATTTACCAATTCTGTAATTTTTGCATTGAATTGTGTTAGTTTCTATTCCCTACATCCTCAGTTGTATTTATTATTATATTTTTAATTTCTTCAATCATTTACTCTTCTCTTTTTCATATTTAGTATTAAATATATGCTGCAGGCAACAAATCTGCTCTAAGTACTGCTTTGGCCACACCCTTAAGTTTTTTGGAGCAGTTATTTTCATTAATATATACATTTTCTCTTTGCCACAAAAAGTAATTTAGGAAAGTGTCTTTTAAATTACTGAGTTTAGACTTTTCTGCTTTAATCAATTTCAAATTTTTATGGTATTGTTGTCAGAGAATGTCACCTATACATTTTCTGCTTTTGGAAATTAAAGTTTTCTGTCTGGCTCACTATAATATCATTTTATTATAATATATAAATATATATTTATATATTATTGTTATTATAAATTATATATTATTATAATATATAAATGTTTAATGTGGACATCCAGAAGCAATGAATACTGTATTTTATAAGGCATAGAGTTTAATATGTATCATTGACTTTTCTCATTCATATTTTATATATCCTCATTTTTCTATCCACTTACTCTCCACTTATTCTGACAATTAATGAGTTGCAGTTATTATGGTCAGCTCAAATCCCCCTTTCATTTATAATATTTGGGTTTATATATTTCAGTGTTGTATCCTCCAGATATAAATATTTATGAATTATACCTTTTATTACTACAAAGTGCATTTCACTGTTTTATTTAACATTTTATGTAATGCTTTTGCCTTGAAATCTACTGTATCGGATAGTATTACCACCCATTTATTTGTTCTTTACTATAATTTTTGCCCAACAGGTCATTGCTGTAATGACATATAGTTAACTATTGGTTTGGTCTTTATAGAGTATATATATATATATATAATGCAATACCTAAACTTAAGGGTACAGTTCAATGAATTTTGGTAAATGTACACACCCATTTAACCACCATACCACAAGATATCACACACTTCCATCACTTCAGAAAATTACCATTATCCTCATAGGCAACCCCTGTTCTTATTTCTATCAACATAATTTTTGCCCCTTCTAGAATTTTATATAGAGAATCCTTCAGCATGCATTATTTTGTGTCTGGCTTTTTCACTCAAAATGTTTTTGAAATTTGCTCTTGTTGCTGCATATATCAATAATTCGTTCTTTTTTCTTGGTGAATAGCATTGTTTTACATGAATTATACCATTATTTATCCTTCTGTTGATGGATATTTGGGCTTTTTCCAAGTTTATGGCATTTATTAAGAATCAAGTTGCTGTGAACATTCATATGTACCTCCTTTTGTGGGCATTTCACTTCTTTTGGATAAATACCTACAAGTAGAATTTCTGAGCCACACAGCATTTTGGTAAATGATTAATTTTATAAGAAACTGCCAAAATTTTTTCCCAAATGATTGTATAATTTTATACTCCTGCCAGAAATTTCTCCACATCCAGTAGTTGGTATTGTCCATCTTTTTAATTTTGGTCATGCTGGTGGGCATGAAATGGTATCTCATTTTAATTTCCATTTGCACTTTCCCCAAAGACTAATGGTATTGAGCAATTTCATGTGCTTATTGGCTAGTTGTACATCTTCCTTTATGAACTTCTTGCTCAAGTCTTTTGCCCATTTTTGTATTGTCTTCATCTATTGGTTATTGATTTATAGAAGATGTGAGTATTGCAAATCTTTTATCCCAGTCTGTCTTCCCTTTTCACTTTTGTTATGGAAACCTTTGATGAGCAAATGCTTTTAACTCAAATTTATCAATATTTTTCCTTTCTGGTTAGTGCTATTTATGCTCTCTCTAGGGAATCTTTGCCTAACTCAAGTGTTTTCTTCTAGAAGCTTTATAGTTTTGATTTTATGTTTGAATCTATGATACATTTCTTACATATTCTACGTTTGGGGGTGTTATCTAATATAGAATTATATCCTTAATTTTCCAATTGTTTGCTGCTAATCTATAAAAATACAATTGACCTTGTGTTCTATGGCCTTACTAAATTCACTTACAAGTCCTAATAGCTGTCTCACAGATTCCTTAAAATTGTTTATGTAAAGAATCATGTCTAGATGAAGGAGGGGATTTTACTTCTTCCCTTCCAAGCTTTATAGCTTGTACTTCTTTTTCTCGCCTCATTGCAATGGCTAGCAGCCCCAGTTCAATATCAAATAAAAGTAATAAGAGAGGACATCCATACTTTGTTCTCAGTCATGGGGGAAGGTTTTCAATATTTTCATGTTAAATATGATGTAGATGTTCTTCATCAGGTTAAATACATTTGTTTCTATTCCTTATTTGCTGAGTCAAGAATTATTGATTTTTTGTGAAATGCTTTTTATGTACTGAGAGGATTATATGATTTTTTCCTTTATTATGTTAATATGTGAAATACATTAATTTTTGGATTAAAAAATGTTGTATTCCTGGAATAAACCCACTTAAAAATGACGTATTATTCTTTATGTTGCTGGATGGATTCAACCTGCTAATATTTCATTAAGGATTTTAATTTGTCTAAGCAATTTGGACTGTTATAACAAAATACCACAGACTGGGTGACTTTCAACAACAAACATTTATTTCTCAAAGTCCTGCAGGTTATGAAGTCCAAGATGAAGGCACCAGTAAATACAGCATCTGGTAGGGCTCTCTTCCAGGCTGAGACCGCTGACTTCTCCATCACTTTGAGCGTTAGGATTTCAACGTATGGATTTGAAGGGACACAGACATTCAGTCTACTGCAGTGTCTATCATTACCAGAAATATTGATCAGAAATTCTCTTTTTTTTAAAAATATTTTTCTCAGGTTTTGGTATCTGGATAATGCTTGCTCCATAATGAGTTAGGAAATGTCCCCATCTTCTCTATTTTCTGAACTTAACATTCATATTACTTCTTTAAATATTTTATAGTATTCACCAGAGAGGCCATCTGGACCTGTAGTTTTCTTCACAGGACAGTTTTTCATCACAAATTCAAAATTTTAAATAGATATAGGGCTATTCAGATTTTCTATTCCATCTTGTATTAGCTTTAGTAAGTTGTTTTAAAGGAATTTGAAAACATTAATTTGTTGTTTATTGGCATAAAATGTCCGTAATATTCCTTTATTATTCTTTTTTATAAAGTTTATTGGGGTGACAATTGTTAGTAAAGCTACATAGGTTTCAGGTGTACAATTATTTAATACGTCATCTATATATTATTCTTTTAACGTTAATATGATCTATAGTGATATTCCTCTTTCATCCCTAGTGTTGTTAATTTGTTTTCTATCCTTATCAATCATGGTAGAGATTTATCAATTTCATTTTACTTCTCAAAGAACAAACTTGGCTTTGTTAATTTTCTCTATTGTCTCTTTTTATTTGGCTGATTTCTATTCTAATCTTTATCTGCTTGCTTTGGGTTTAATTTTCCAATTTCTTAAATAGGTTTGGATACAGAGTAGGCAGCGAACAAGATTTGTGTGTGAAGCACAAATTCTAGATTGGGTATCCCTTTCCTTTGAAGTCTTGGAGCCTATCTCCAGATTGTAGACACACACACTATACTTGGGCTTTAGGAGCAGATGTTCTTCATCTAGGGACACACACTGAGTGTTTCTGCATATTGCAGTGCATTGCATGAGATCCAAGACCAAAGTCCTAAAAGACTAGGTTCACCGCTTTGAACATGTCTGGATAGTCCACTAGTGCATTGTCTAAACATGACTAAACATGAGTCTGGACTTTCAGGCAAAGATAAGGTCCTGAAGTTTAAGCCTCTTTTTCACATTTCTAAAGGTTTGCCTAGGAAAACAGTGAGAGGAGGACTGTCTAAGGATCACTGTCTACGTAAATTTGAGTTCTTATAGATACCAGAATTATGAGTGTTATTTATTCTGGACCATGGGCCCAGATATCTGTATCTATAATTTTGCAGGTTTTAGCACCGTGATCACTAAGTGATGTCAACAAATTCGAATTAAAAATTCTAAAAAGTTAATAGTTAGTGGGTGAAAGGTGTATGGGAGGGCTGAGGTATGAAGACAATTATCGGAGATTACTACGGTTTCAGATATAACTGATGATATAGCAAGGAGTTAAAAAACTGGAAACTAAGAGAATTAGGTCTGCTGCTCCATCCCACCAGGTTGCAAGTCTGTAGAAGTCAGTGATTTCCAAGGTTTTAAACCTAGAAAGTGAGTTGAAACAATGAACTTGGGTTTTCTGGATATCTTCTACTTTCCAGAGATTATTTTCTCTCCACCCCTAACAGTAAGTCATATGTCTCCTATGATTTAATAATTTCCTTTATAGACTTAAATCTGTGGAAACTTTTCCACTGTGAAGTCATGAAAATGCAAAGAACTTGGAGAAATAACAGATACCATGAGACAGACCTGATTCCAACCTGGAGATCCATTTGTGAGATACCCATTCAGTTCCTTTACCACCAGAACTATACTCGGGGAACTCAAATAAATCTAGAACTTGTATGAGCTCTAATGTGGCAGTGGAGGCTAAGATGGGCACACCTGCTGAGAACAATCTTCTCTCATAAAAAAATTAAAATGGCAATATTTTTGCACGTTTTTCTGTCATGGAATATTATTAAGGTATTGAATATACAATGCACCTTGCCTTTCTTTTATTCTTTCAAAAATACTGAATGCCTACTATACATCATCCGGCATTGTACAAGGGATAAAGGGACAAAATGGTGAGTAAAGAAACAGAGAAAATAAAGCTAAAAGACAGTCATAAGAGGAAAGAGTAGGAATGGAGAAAAGAACGTGAATTGCTGGTAGGTTCCTTTATTACCGAAGATTTTATATGTTCTTGGGTCCTCAGAAAAAAGAATGAAGTAGTTATGCTGGATCCTTCTGACATGAACGGCAAGGAGTGTGTGAGTGTGTGTGTGTGGGGTGTGTGTGTGTGTGTGTGTGTGTGTGTGTTGGTGGGTTTTGGAGAAGATGAGGGAGCATAAGGAGAATACCTCAATTTCTGCCCAATAGAAGTGGGAGGATGGAATCACTGATGTTCCAGAAGCTAAGAAAGGAAAAATGTAAATTATTTTCTTTACGCATGTGGTTTGCACAACATCCTCCAACATAAGACTCCCACTTAGGTCCTAAAGTTGGAAAAATCTAGGGAGTATGAAGAAAGGGAACAGAACAACAAGACTTGACACGGTATACCAGGTGTCAGCACTAGCAGACCAACCCCTAAAGGGCACCTTTGGCAAGACACTCTCCAGTGTCATTAGCCGTGTGCATTGTGAATCTGGATTTAATGGCATTTGCATAAATTATAGAGATGCATTCTCTTAAAATTCCCTTATGTGCAGGCAAGGTAGAAAAGGGGTCATTTGAAGAGCTCCTAAGAATTCCCTACCCCAAATGGTATTTCCCATACTGACTGAAATTCTTCAGTTTGTTTCACTGCTTCAGAACCCATCTTTATATCTCACTACAACCACGGAAGCAGTTATAACATAGTATAGTAATTAAAACTTCTGAAATCAGATTGTTTTGTTCACCCTGGGCTTCACCACTAACTGCTCGTGTGTCTTTGGGGTATGTTTCTTAACAATAGTTAAAAATTACATTTATTGAGCATGTAATCATATAGCAACTATATGGCCAAGCACTTTCTATATATTTACATGTATCATTAATCCTCACAATAACCTATGAATTCAGTATGAGGTAGGTATCATTATCATTTTACAGATGAGGAACCTGATGCACATGTAACTTTCAGGTTCAAAACTAGTAAATGGAGCAGCTGACATTCACACCTAGCAGACTTAACCACTACACTACAATCCCCTTACTTAAACCCTCTAAATCACTATATCTACCTCAGAGAGTAGTTGTAAGGATTAGGTAAGGTAATGTTTGTAGACTTGATGGACTATACAAAGAGTGTTCAACACAATTACTGTTATTTCATATAAATCAATCCTTTAAAAAATAATTGGAGTGGTACCCAGCAAATCTAATTCAATTTTACTGAGCCTCTATTGTGTATTTAGCTCTGAATTAGGGGCTAAGGTGATATAATGATGTGTAAGACTTGAGTCCTGCCCTCAAGAAACTCACAGAATTCAAAGCTTACTTCCTTAAAATCCTGCAAGCGTTCTATACCGCTTTCAGAAAGGTCACATCCCTAGCTTAGCATAACAGGCCCATGACATTCTAGCCCTTCTTGCCTCTCTGGCCTCTTCTCCTGCCACTCCAGAATCCAACCTGAGCCACTTATTCTTCAAATATGCAAGACATTTCACATCTCCAAGACCTACCATGTGCTGCTTTATCAACTTGGGAGATTCCCTTTCCTACCTCCATTTCTCTAACTTCAACGTTCAATTCAGATCTTTCTGTAATTCCCCATCCCCTGCTAGATCAGATGCTCCTTCTCTGTGCTTCTACAGAATCATGAATACGTTCGTTGTTACATTGTACTGAAACTGTTCTGCTTATCTGCCTCTTCCGCTATTCTATAAGCTTCCTAAGAACAAGTTGTCTTAGTGGTCTCCATCCTTAGACCACAAATTGTCTTAGTGGTCTCCCAAAACAACATATGCACAGTAGGCACTCAATGAATGTGTACAGAATGAGTAAACAAATTAATGAAAAAATTGTAATTAATCCTCTAACGGAGGTATAACAACTGAATGGAAGAATGAGTAAAGAGTGAAACTGAGCGGGTCTATGATGACTTCTTTGAGGAGGTGGCATCTGATTGACTCTATGGGAGTAGTACTTGGGTCAGTGGGTACATACAGAGGCCCTCCCAGGAAGAAAGATTTGAAGAAATGCCCCAGATGGAACTTTTGGGGTATGGTAAGTATGACTACAAACATAGGAAAGAAACACAGAGGCTAAGGACATATTGGCAGTAAAAGGGGGAACTGCAGAGAATCCAGACTATCAAGTTTATTCTCAATTTTCAATTTTAAAAAAATCTGACTGCTGCAAGTAATATGATCAGCTCCCAATTATTCTATTTGTATTTCTTTTCATTCATTCATAACTGACCCCTGATCACCAATCAAAAATACGGCTGTATTTATAAGGTGGTAGCAAAAGTATAGAAATGAAGAAAATAGTATGGAGAGAATAGGAGGAAACTACTCTAAATTAAAATACTCAGCAGACAGGAGTGTCTCGTCTGTATTAGAATATGGACCATGTCATCAGCAGTTCAGTTATTCTTAAATTTATTTTTAACTGTCAGTTTTTACTACATATATTTCTATAGCAGACCCATGCTAACTAATTTAAGAGGTAGAGACAGAGGTCCCTGGAGGCAACCAATATCATTACGTGCTTTGCACTGTACCTAATTAGCCACTGGCATTACTAAGGAGATAGTAAATCTGATATAGTAGTGAACGCAAGTTGCGTTACACAAAAACAAAATGCACAACCACTTCACTCACTGTGCTCCCTGCTTTAAGCACCAACCCAGTATTTACTGCACACCTGTTATGGGAAACACACTGTTCTTGGCACAGAAATACCTGAATAAATTTGGTATGATCCAAGCCCTTAAAGGGTGCACAGAGTAGGTGGGCCAAATGTATACATGATAATGCTATTCAGACTGTGATGAACGTATGAAAAATGTCGCATGGAAATAAAGATGAGGTATTCATTAATCTTAACAAAGGAAATGGGGAAAGACTTCATGGCAGGATTAACTGGGACTCCTAGGAAAAGTTTTCATTATGTTTCCTTTTTATTCTTGTAATTTTTTTGAATTACAAACGTGATATATGTTCATTATTAAAAAATTTTATATACAGATAAGCAAAATATCACAAATAAACCACTATATTTTTGTATATGCCATTTTAAAATTTTATTTATAAAAATGAGACATTGTACATTCTTTTCATGAGGTAACTTTTTTCAGACAACAATATATTACAACCAGCTTTCCATGTTATTTACTGTACTTCAACAACTGACTTTTTATATTTGTTTAAATAGGTGCATATCAAAATATATAAACGAGTATACAGTAAAAGCATGTCTCTCCCCCATCCCAACCCCCATCATCTTACAGTTTTAACCAGAAGCAACACTGCTACTAGTTTCTTGTGATCTTTCCACAAATATTCTATGAATATACGAGTATATGTGTAATATTTCTTTTTAAATAAATGGTAGCCATGCACACAGTTTTTTACTTTGCTTTTCTCTCCTCAGACAATACACATATCACCGTCTTGTTCCCTTTCGTGCCGGAAGAGTGTTCCATTGCATGGATATACAAGAACTTATTCATCCAGTCCCCTTTGGTGGACATTCAAAATAGTTCCAATCTTTTGCTATTACAGTATTGCTAGGTATATCCTTAAAATATAAATATGCACACATTTGTGATATAGCTGCAGGAAAATTGCCACAAGTGGAGTTTGAAGGTGAAAGAATATGTATATTTTAAAACTGGAAACATATTACCACAGTGTCCTCCATTCAGGTGGCCCTCCTGCCAACTACAAATGAGGACGCCTACCTATTTCCCCATGGATAGCTGCCCAGCCAGATACTATTTCCCATCCCCCTCCCCCCAAACACACACACACATACCTTTCAAACAGGTGAGTTACTGGTCTGGCCATAGGATGTGGAAATGTAAACAGAAATGGTATGCATTCTGCACCCTATCTTTGCTTTTCCACCAGCTGGAAACAGAAGCTTTCAAGGCCCTAGGCAATGGCAGAGCCATGTGATGCAGAGAAACTCTATCAACCAGAAACATCCACACTGGACTACTATAGGAGAGAAATAAATTTCTATGGTATTGAGTTGCTGAAATGATGGTATTTGTTATAACACCTTGCTTTACCCTAATATAGCAAGATTACCCTTTTTTATATAAAACCCCAGATCCACAGTTCACAGGACACACTTAGGAAATATTGCTTAAGTATTCCAATGTTAAGTATGCCAATGGCTATTAAGAAAGTACCCTTTATTCCTGATTATCAATAGCTGTTTTTACTGTGTGTTTTTTTTTTTAAATCAAGAATGGTATCGATTTTCAAATAAATGCCTTTTTAATATTTGTGGAAATGAGCCTAAGATTTTTTTTCCTTTGATCTCTTAAAGTGATATGCTACATTAATACTTCCTAATATTGAATAGCCTCGCATTTCTTATATACACTGCATTTACTTGGTTATGGTATTTTTATATGCTATTGAATGCAAAGGAATAACCAGAAAACAATAATAGACCGGGAAATTCTTTAAATGTGATTTATAAATTTTAAATGTCCAATAAGGAAGTAAAAAGTAGAACAGACCCTTCTGAAAAACAAATTTGTTATCCCACTATCCAGAGCAAAAACAAAAAGAAATGGAATGCCCGAATGAAGAGAATTAGAGGATAGGTCTAGGAGGCCTAATTGCAAATTTAAAAAGTTCAAGAAGAATCATAATGGAGAAAGCAATAATCAAAACAGTACAAGAAACTTCCCTCAGGAAGAGACTAAAGTAGCTAGATCAAAAGCACACACTGAGTGCCAGGGAGGAGAAATGAAAAAAAAAGTACACGCATAGACATAATATCCTGGTAAAATGAAGTTTAAAAAGAAAAAACATATAAGCTTCCAAAAAGAAAGAACAGGTTACTACAAATGAATAAGCATAAGGGTAGCACTGGAGAGGGATAAGAACACAGGCTGTGAAGAAAGACTCCCCACGTCTGGGTGTGAACTTGGGCAAGTTACTTAACTTCTTTGTGCTTCTGTAAAATAGGGACGATGACAGGATCCCAAGCTTGGTCAGAAGCAGTATTTGAGATACTACATAGACGAGTCTGCACACAGTTAGCTAGTTAGTTAGAATCGCTGGACTTCTATCTGTTAATACTAAAAGCCAGACCAGAGAGTCAAAACTGCAGACTTTTGAGAGGATAAAAGCCTGAGTCCTCCCGAGCTTCAGGTACAGCACTAATGATCGGAAGTACTGTATACAGAGCCCCATTCTAATGCCTCTAAGGGTACACTTGCTCATGCTAGTGAAAAGTGAACCTATGGGACAGAGGAATCTCATTGATGAATTTTATTAATGTGAATAAGGCAAGGACGACAGTTTTTTGGCCGGGAGCTCAAGATAATCAGAGATGAACAAGTTGTAGGCTCTGTCAAAAGTAAAGGGACTCAGAAGCATATAGATTGGGGGAGGGCGGTTATCACTTTGTGAGGGGTATAAATGTCTAACTAGTACATTGTTTTCCACACCTGAAACTAATAATAATAAAAAAGTAAACAGACTCACAGTAGAATCTCTGAGGGTCAGTGAGGACTCTCCTACAATGATAGACCCTATTGTTATTGAGATTCAGGACCGTCCAAAGAGTGAACCAGTAAGGGACTCGCGGCTGCCTGATTTGAGCATTATAAAAAGTTATTTCATTCATTCAGCAAATTGTTTGAGCACCTCTGTGTGTCAGGAACTGCACTAGGGATCTAACTGAGAACAAGACTCATAAAATCCCTTCCCTCAGAGTTTACTTGCATATACTTGTATATACATGGATCTCGATTTATATGATCCAAATTAGAATACCCATGTGATATAAGAAACTGATCATACTGACTAAAGCCATTAACAAAATACCTCTCTCTCTCTCTCTCTCTCTCTCACACACACACACACACACACACACACACACACTCACACACTCACACACGCGCATAGCGCGTACCTTTTAGCCCAATCATACAACAAACAGAAAAGTCAACTTTTAATAATGTTAATCATGAATAGTCAGATGTTACTTTAACTTAATTTAGTCCCATTTTTTATAGTTCTGTGAATGCAAAAGCTAGCATAACAATTTGGTGGAATTCTTGTGTTAATTATTTCAATTCTAGTTACTAAGCACTTAGCACCAACCGGAAATATCTTAAATGTTCCTCTCTACATACTAGCTAAAAATTCCATAGTCCACTGCCCATCTTCAGACAGAAGAATATTTCTTCAATACAAAAGGAAAACACAGAATTAAATGGCATATAAAGAATGTAGTGGGTTGAATGATGGCCCCTGAAAAGACATGTCCATGTCCTAATGCCTGAAACCTGTGAATATTAATCTAATTTGAATAAAAGGTCTTTGCAGATGTAATTAAAGATCTTGAGATGAGGAAATCATCCTGGCTTGTCAGTCTTATAGGAATCCTTGTAAAACAAAGACAAAGAGAAATTTGAGTCAGAAAAGGAAAAGACACAGAAAAAAGGAGGACTTTATGTGACCACGGAGGCACAGACTGGAGTAAGGTGACCCCAAATTCAGGAATGCCAACAGCAACCAGAAGTTGAAAGATGCAAAGAATGGATTCATCCCTAGAGCCTCCAGAGGAAGTGCAGCCCTACCAACACCTTGATTTTGGACTTGTGACCTGCAGAACTGTGAGAGAATAAATTGCTGTTGCTTTAAGCTCCCCAGATTTTGGTCCTTTGATACAGCAATCACGGGAAACTAATACAGTGAACAAAGGCATTTTGGTAAGGAGCTCTGGGTTTAAGTCCCACTCCGTCATTTAGTCCTTATTTACTCTTTCGTCTATTAGCTCCTCTGAGCGTCCATTGCCTTATTTGTAAAACTGGGATAATCAAACCTGTGCTTCTCTCCCCCACCCAGAGTTCTGATAGGAATCAAATAAGATCATGTACGTGAAAACATTCCAAATACTGTACAATCCTATACAAATGTGAATTAATATCCTCATACATTATCTGACATTTCAAGTGAGGTTTGGAGACTGGCAATTCACACAAATCAATACTTGCCTAATTTTCGCAATGCCAACATTGTATCGATTCTTAATATTAAACTTTTATAGAATTAAACTGTCACTAATGTACATATTGTAGTACCTCTTTACTGCTAGGATTTGATGAAGGTCTAATTACCACCCACCATATCATCTATTTCACTTCCCTCAGATACCTTCTACTAATGTCACACTAATTTAATAGAGACCATCTAATTGGTTTATTGTCCCCATATATATTAGCAAATCAGTTCTAACCGACTTGTTTTCAACAATATCTGTGAATCACTTAACATAATCATAACTCTCTGACCTTAATTATTCCATGCTGAATTTTTCTCAGCTAAGAATGAACCATTACAAACCTCCTCCTATGTCTGGTTTTGCCGAGTAGGCACATCCTGATCTACTGCCAGACCTCGTTCTTCTTTCCCAAAGTCAAGTATGTTTATGAAGTATATAGGACTTTATAAAGTATAAAGGACATTATAAACTAAGGACATTAGTTCCACAACTATGCACAACGGTTAATTTCATAACTCTATAATCTCCCTTTACCCAAGTATAAGTTTATATTTTCTAAATAATTTTTCCATTTTTATTTCACAAGAAAAGTCAAGTTATTGAGAGGCTGTTTCTATTATATGCTTCAAATTTATTTCCTTTGGGGTAAGGAAGTTTGACACTAAAATTTTTCTAATGAATTTTTGTTTCTTCATTTGTTTGTCTTGTTCCTTTGTTGTTTTCAGTTTTATTGTCACCCCAATAAACTTTAGTTAAAAAAATTTTTTAAATGACACTTTCATAATGCAGTCTTGTATCTTGTATCAGAATTTACTTTTTTGTGCCTTCATCATTCTTTTCTGTATTAGATGTGAATACTAATTCAACTTTTCCTTAGATCTAACACAGTACCATAAAAATTTTATTCTCTGAAATTTTGCCTCTTCAGAGATCGTTAAGAAAACTTAAAAGAATTCTTCCCAAACAGAAGTAAAAACTTCAATGGACTTTGACATTTGTAATGTAATAATTACATGCAATTATTATCAACAACATGCATCCTTAGGAGGAGCTGTCCTTCAAGAATGTATTAGGTGTCCTTATCAAGCCACTGAATTGTGGGTAATATGTTATTTTAATATACTCAATTTCACCACTTTTCCACAGGTAGCAATTAAATCACTTCTTGAGATGCAAATTAAACATTTAGTTCTTAGGATAGCCACTGAAACTTTCAAATCAAAAATCATACTTAGGAAATCCACAGCCATTATTTTATATGAATATAGACAAAACTACGCTATGGCATTATCCGTAACTTAAATACAGGCTTTCTCCCCCTACAAATGGGTTTATAAAGGTACCCACTGTATCATCTCAGAAACAGTAAGAAATTTAACAACAAGTCTCCTAATTTTCATGATCTCTAGATGGCCTGCATAAAAATAAACTGAACCTCTTCCAATAACCATAGCCTCTACATTTTTCAATCAATTCCACATGAGAGTGCCAAGATACTACTTATTCTGTGAAATGTGTTACCTCTCTTGATAAACAAAGCTGGAGCTAAAGGTCTTTCCTAAGAATCCTACCTCTAGATCCTCAGGACTCTTAGAAACTTAAACATCCTAAGGAGTCATCCACTCTCCAGTCCCCCATCTTAGCAATCAAGTATAGAATCTGGCTCCTCGCCACTAGAGGGGGGTGTTTCCCCTGCTGGTTTCTCCTTCCCCTGCCTTGGCTCACCGGAATTTCTGGTTGAACTACAAATAAGCCTCAAGTTCAACATCCTGACCTTCAGTTCCTTTTGCATATTGTGTGGCTCTTTCTTTTCATTTCAGGCTATAGGTTGCCACCAAAATATCAACTTCAATCCCTAATTACTTCTATTATTATGCCCCACATTATATTCCATTACCTTTCTACAAACAGACTAACAAGCTACACAGAACTGATTCTAGGGCCTTTGACATTAGTTCACCGGAAAATAATCAGAAAATCCAACCAAGCTTGAGCACTCCTTTTTCTAAAAAGCTTTTTTCATTTCCATGCTCACCCTATTTCATTTGAATCGTAGTAATACTAAAAAAATTAGGCAAGAATCAGTAACAAATTTCAAAGAAGAAACTCAGTGACTTGCCCAAGATTTTTCAGGTAGCAAACAGTAAAGCCACAAGGCAGACTCAAGTGCCCTGACCCCTAGATCACTTCTGGTGCTTCTTATTCTACGCCATGAGTAGAAGGCACTACTGAGAGAATGAAGCAAGTGCTGACCTCTTCTTCTTTTTTACCATGCCAGTCTAGACCAAATATCCGTATGATTACTTATTTAACTTAATTCACCATTACTTCTGGCAAAGAGTATATCTGCTTAGAATAGCCCCCACTGGGGCCACAAAGTCAAGCCACAAAGTGAGGAAGGAGTGGATGAGACAGATTTGGGGAAAGAGAGAAGGAAGAGGGGAAAATAAATCTATTAAACAATCTTGAGGACAGGCTAAGATGCAAAATATGCAAGAGCAGGCACCAAGATCAAAGCAAGAAATCAGAATCAGAATCAGGAAAAGAACGAACGAATAACAAACAGGAGCAGTCCCACCACCAGCTATCTGAACAGTCCCAAAAGCTCCAGAAGACACGGCTCCAGGCTTGTTCCTTGTTGCTTTCTGTGAAAAACTCTGGTCTAAGAATGAGACAAAAATACGCCAGTTAGAATTTGCACCCCCTTTATGAAGCCAGAAGACAGGGGAGGGAAGAACCCCTGATTTTATCAGAATAAAATCAAACCCATCTGACGTGAATCTGCTTGGAACAAAGTAGTAAATCCATCACTCAGAATGCTTTTGGCTGCAAGTGACAAAATCCCAGATCACGCACGCGGGCTTACACAATAAGGAACTGTATTATCTCACAGAACTGGAAGTTCGGAGGTAAGGCAGACCAAGTACAATATAATCAGCAGTTCAATAAGGTCATCAAGGGCTCAGGTTTCTTCTCTCTCTGTTCTGCCATCTTCTAGATCAGATTCACCCAAAGCTAGTTTCTCCTAAAATGGCTTGGGCAGTTCTAGCCCTCATATTCAGACAGAACATCATCATCAGAGAAGAGGCACCATCTCTTTCTTCTATCTCTTTTTAGGGACAAGAAACCCTTTCCAAGAAGCACTCTGGCCCTCCTCCAGACTTCCTTTCACATCTCATTGGGCAGAATAGGTTACAGGCCATTCCTAACCCTTCATTGACAAAGCAAATGGGATTAACCATGATTGCTTAGACTAATCATCTGGGGTGGAGTGAATGGTTGCAAAGTCAATCACCATGACCATGGGCAATTTATAATGATGAGCATTATCGTGACACTGTTTTTACTCCCTAACAAACCCATAATTTAATTATGCCGCTTCCATGATATTAACTATGAGGCATGTGCTCGGCCTGAGATACAGATAATTACTCTTTGCTCACATCCCATCATATCATTGGAAAATTACTTATCAGATATAAAACATTTTATAACTTTGTTCAACCCACTATTTAAAAAAAAACTTGAATGCAACATTGTAGAGCAAGAATGGTAAAAACTTTGTCCTCCACAGCAACTCCAATAGAAACAGCTACCTAGAACCCCATTTCAGAAAAAGATTCAAAGCTGAGTGTGGATCCAATGAGAAATAGTGCCCTGACTGATTACTGATGTCTACCGTGGGCTTGGGTTTAGGCATAGCACATGGCATCTATTTACCAACACTGACTTAGAGTCTCTTTAAATAATTTCCCTCCAATGATAATGAATTTGTTTCAATGCTTCCTTATTTTCATTTAGTGGGAATCCAACGTAATCCCTCCCCTCACTTCACTCACATCTAATTTACACACATACACACATAATATACATCAAGCATGAACTCCAAAACGATTTTATATATATTGGGAGCGTTCCACAGGAATTCTAGAACTGGGTCCCTTTCCTAAGTCCACAGAAAAGCTTGGCAGAATGGCTTCATTTACAAACTGTCTCCTTTAAAAAAAGGAAAGGGATCTTTGGGGCCCAGTCTATATGTGAACCGAGGCAGGACTGAGGGACAAAGAAAAGAGAATAGAAATGTACTCCCAATTAAGGTGGACTAGCTCACAGGTGCAAGACAAAAGGCAGAAAGGGACCAAATCCTGGACAAAGGTGACTAATCAATAATTGGAGAATGTTTAAATAATGGCAGGTCACAAACAGTATGCAGAGTTTATGTCTATAAAATGTATTTGAAAAGACACTGAAGGACAACAGTGGTTATTCCGGCGTGAGTTAATTTCGGCTTTTATTTTTTTCTTTTGTCCTTCTATTCCTTATCTACATTTTTCTGAGTGTCCTGTACTGCACATGCACTGCCTTTTTAATGAGGAGAAAGAAACAATAAAGGAAACATGCTTCTATCTTATCGCTCGATGTTTTGATTGTTCCAATTAACCTCTTATTGCCGTATATTTAAGATCAAGCTTATTCAGATATTCTATTGTTGGTCAACTAGGTTGTTTTAACTTTTGGTATCACAAGAAAAAAGTACTCTTGTAGCTGAAAATTAATTTGAAATAGAAAAGAAAAATTAGAAAAATCCCTAGGATATGAATCAAAAGTATTTAATCACCCCATAACACACTAAAATTACCACTACTCAAAAAACTTAGGACACTCATTTTTTACCGAATTTGTCCAGTTGACCAGTTTGTTTTCAATTTAATTGTATTTGGCCAAAATTGGTTTCGGCCAAAATAACTTTAAATGAAATTGGTACTGGGCGAATATACTACCAGAATCAGAGGCAAGTCTGAAGGCAAAGATAAGAAAAATTATCCCCAAAAAAGGTCCAACAATAAAGAACAGGCAAGATGCCCTAGACAAGTTTAACAGATACAGATCACGTGGAGCAATGGTTCAAAGTGGAAGGAAGTCTTTTATCAAGGAGCTGTACAATTAGCCCAAGTAGCTTCAAAAGTGCTAGCAAGGAGATAAGTAAATTCAATTTCATCTGCCTGCTTGGACACTTTCTCCTAGGTAGAACAATGCTATGGCTTTCCCTAGGTTCCCTAGATGAAAAACTTGGGGGTTCAAGTTGAGGATGCATGTTCCCCAAATCATTCATCTACAATCACTTTCCCAAATAAATGAGGTTCTGGACGGGTCACTGTATGATGGGGAATCCAAATGACTTTTTTCTTGACATATTATGGTTCCCACTCCAAACTACAAAAGGTAATACCCCATACTGTCAGACAAAGCAGAGGTGGTAGGTGAGGTACATTTGCAGAGGAAAAGCAATCTGAACCAGACTGCCTCAGGAGTGAAGGACCCAGATAGTAACTTTCAGGTTCTGCGATAGCTGGTACTATGGCTAGACAGAGCTAGAAGACATCTCTGGTTTGAACAGTCTTCAAAGGAACCTGATTATAGTTAGGATTTCTTGTTAGCCAGTTATTGCTCAATGGAAAATCCTGGAGAGCTCTGAGCAGCCTGTTTTCATTCAAATATTGTTGGCCAGGCTGGTGGTGTTGCTGAGGAAAGCAGAGAGGTAGCACAGTGAAAGACATCTTTGCAATTAAAAAAGGTGTTCTATCGGAAGGAAAACAGAGAACTGTATTTATATTCAGTCACAGCAAAGTAGATGTGAAAAACAGGTAAATGAAACAGTCTTGTTTTGGGCAAGAAGCAAAACAATGTAGATAGAGATAGACTATTCACTAATGTTAGGGCAACTGAATAGCCACATGGAAAAAAATAGTTGGACCTATTCCTCACACCATTCACCAAGAAAAATGGGTCAAAAATTTAAGTGTAAAATAGAAACCATAAAAGTAGTAGAAGACAGTATGAGGAATCTCTTTTACAACGTTTAGTGAGGCAGGCTTTTTTCTAACTATGACACAAAATCCAGAAGTCATAAAAGAGAAGACTGACAAATTGAACTACATTTTAGAAAAATACCTACAAAGCAAAAACACCATAAGCAAAGACAAAAAACAAATGACAAACTGGGGGGCAGGGAAGGTATGTTGCAACTCATAGTAAAAAGGACCAGTTTCCATAATATAAATAAATGTTGGCCACATGGTTATTTTTAAGCAACCTTGCCCCTCTCAAAATAGGCAAAGAATATGAGACATTTCATAAAAGTAAATACAAATGGCTCTTAATCATATGAAAAGATATTCAAACTCATTCATAAGAGAAATAGAAATTAAAACTACACTAAGATAACATTTTTCACATGAGATTGGAAAAAATCCTAAAGTTCATAACATATTTTGACGGCAAGAATATGGGTAATCAGGCAGTCTTGTACATTTCTGGTGGGGTTGTAAATTGTACAACCTCTATGGAGAGCAATTTGGTCAGACCTATAAAACTACCATGAGATACACTCTTTGGTCAGCAATTCCACTTTTAGGAATTTACCCTACAAACATATTTCACAAGTGTGAGATAATCTATGTAACAAAAGCATTTATTGCAGCATTGTTCATAATAGCAAGAGACTGAAAATTTCCCCAAAGTCCATCAACGTGGGACTGGTTAAATAAATGATGCTACAGCCACACGATGTGGAAGAGATCTCCAAGGTAAATTGTTAAAGTGAAGTACATCTTGGATATTTTCCACTGTTATGGAAAGAACTCCAAGATACACTGTTTAATGAAAAAGGCAGAATACATACAAGCTTCCATTTGAATAAAGAAGGAAAAGAGAATTTATATTTGTATTGGCTTACATATACATTTAAAAACTCTGGAAGGATGGGACTTGAGTAAATGGGGGATGGGGTGGAAGGGAAACTTTTCATCACTCAACATTTTGTTGTTTGAATCCTGTAAATTCATTCTTTTTAAAAGTTAAGCCTTAAAATATTTCATAGATTAAATGTTTAGTAGATATAATTCGAATTCCTAGATAATATTCTACATTTGGGGCCCTTAGTCTATGGGTGATAAGTGGCACATAACTGACTGCACCTGGAGGCCTTGACTAGCAGCATCCAGAACTGGAAAGCAAGTCAGGGTTAGAGTTGGAAATCTGTTGACTACAAGAGAAAAACTCACTGCTGCATGCCCAGGGCCGAGACAGTGAAGACAAAAGGGAAGAACACAATCTTGTGAGACTGTCAGAGCTAAAGTGGCACGTCCAAACAAAGAGATAAGCCAGAGCTTAATTCTTGGGGGTACTGGGGTCAAAACGTGACACAATTCCTTAGGATATCTAAATGGGTTCTCAATTCAAACACAGATGTCACAGAGTGATGTAACTTGGGGGTACTGCCCTCAATATGGGCAACTAGAAGACGAGCTGCAACAGTGGGACAGAGAGATGCAGCAACAGCAGGACAACGTACCACACAGAAGGCCTTCTCTGCTCCTCCCTTACGCCTAACCCCCGAGTAAAACTCTCTTGGAGAAGTTAATAAGGCCATGAGTTTGCTTAGGACAAAGAAAACACAGTATTTTGAATAAAGCTTCTTGAAACTGCTTTCATTCATTCATCAAATGTCTATAGAGCACCTACTCTGTGCCAAGTGTTCTAAGAGCTCAATCAATTCATCTCCAAAAATAAATATGGCCACGATGATTTAAACAAAAATGCCTTTAAAAAGATTTTGAGATTAATAGAAGCTTCTTTGAAAAAATGTTTGAAATACTAAAAAGTCCATTGATAACTGTAAAGTGCTACAAAACTGTGGTAAATTGTTTTCAAATTTTATCCAACTTATTCTATTATTTTTAAAAAGTGAAAATAGTGATTTAACATGTGAATTTAAATAAGAATCATTTTCAGAAATTAAAAATAGTCAGGTAGTTTATTTCAATTTTACTAAATTTCAATAGCAAAAATCTTTAAAATATGGCTTTCTACAAAAACTCATAGACACAGACAACAGTTTAATGGTAACCAGAGGGTAAGTGGGGAGGGCGAATGATAGAAGAGGGTAAAGGAGGTCAAATACATGGTGACAGAAGAATAACTGACTCTGGGTGGTGAGCACATAATGGGATATATAGATGATATAGTATAGAAATGCACACTTGAAACCTATGTAATTTTACTAACCATTGTCACCCCAATAAATTTAATTTTTAAAAATATGGCCTTCTATTCTCATCACTGCAATTGATAAAACAAGAAAACATAACTGAAAAGGGAACTAATTTGGAACAGATGTTAGAAAGGAATTTTTCCAGTGAACTATAAACATGCGGAATAAATACTGGAAAATGTATTATGGTAAGAAAAAAAAAATCAGAATGAGTTGCTAATTACATGATCTAAGCAGGAAACCAGATACATAAAAATGTAGAACAGGCATTTAAAAAATAGCCCTAAATTAATGGACAAACCATGTTTTTACTATGTAAACTTAGATTAATACATCAACCTGCAATGTGTTAAAACTAAGGTATTTCCCAATGCTTATCCACTCAGCTCACATTTACCCATAAAGATGTACCCAAATGCAAACCTAACAAGTTTGCAAACAAAATTTATTGTATTCTTTCTGCTTGCTTTGATATTTTTGCAACTTAATACCTATTTGGTACTTTCCTTTTGACCTGCCTTATTTTACTTTCTCTACTCATACTTATATCTCTAAAAGCAGATATAAAATAAAAACTTGCAACCCCACCATCATCAGGCCTTCTCTAGAAAAAAGCAGAAAGGACAGTTCTGCCTTGGCTGCAACATTTAAGATGAAATGGCTTATGCCTAACATGCAGTGACGATCAGAAAAGAACTGAAGAGGAACAAACAAGAGAATCCATTCCAATGAAAGTTTATTCATTTTTATGAAGTTAGTTTGTGATTCAGCCATATTCAAATGATTGCACAAAAACAAATTTCAAAGCTAAATACAAAATGACTTTTGGACTATCCAGGTTTCTGCTTGTTTCCACTTTATGGACAGGCGAAGGCTATGACGCTGGAGGTACATTAACTCTCTCAGGCCACCAAGATCCCACTCAATGCCTACAGTTTATTATTAGATCATGCAAGTCAAAGCAGTTTAATATAATATTACTACCAATATTACTACTATAAGCATGCACGTTAAATACAAGAGTTTAACGAGCCTCCTGACTACAGCAATCAGGCAGTGCTAGAACAGGCCAGAGTTGACTCATGATTCACAGTATTTAACCAACGTAAAGAGCATTCAACTTCACAACCTAAAACATCCTTAAAGATCATATTGTAAGCCCAACACTATCATTTTTACAGATGATGATGTTAAGGCGTCCCAAAAGATTAACTAACTTACCCAAGGCTGGGCAGCATCACTGCAGCAAAGCCAGATGCAGGCCTCTGAGAAGCAATCAAGTGGTCTCTGTGAAATACAGCATCCCACTCTTGGAGAATATGCTGAAGGAACCGTTCTTGTGTATGTGAGGCAATCTTTTTTTTGTTTGTTTTTTGTTAGGTGATGGGAAAGGGTTGCGTAGTTATATGTGGAAAGAGATATTTACTTCATCTGTCAACTCTAGCTAAAATGCAGATCTTATTTCCCAGGCAGAAATAATATACTGAATTGATATATTACACACGAGTAATAGCTTTTCTCCCCTAAATCATTGTGGTCTTCCAGAGTTTACAAGAGACTGGGGAAAACATAAGAAATAAACTATCTTTTTAACCAGATTGCAAGCATGTCCTGTTATTTACTAATGAATAGAAAAATATTACTTAATGAGATGTTAAAATATTATTAGCACTTACACTACTAAGCAATCTTTCTATCTTGGGTTTGCACTCTTTTCCAAAATTTTCTATAACAGAGAAAATCTTTCCTGATCTATAACATTACTTCTTCTTTGTTAAAATTAAATATTCTAAGTCACATGGGCGTTTCTCTAAAACTTCTGACAAATCGTAATTCCAAAACTTCTTTGCCTAGTTTACTTCTGTGTGTGTGAGCGTGTGTGAGAGCGTGTGTGTGTCTATATATATACATCTATCTATATATTTATATACATACATACACACATATATAGTCATAAAATCTATTTAAATACATTTAGGAAAATGTAAGAAGTTCAAGAATTTTTATTTTTAACTGGTTATACATATATATCATGATTCTCAATTCTCTAAACCTTAAGAAGTTTTTCAAAAGAAGTTGATATTGACATTGCCTAGCCTACAGCATCCAGTTCATCCCTGAGAAGCAGCAGCCTAAGAAACAGTACACATAGAAGAGGAAAGAGGGAAAAGAAGAGTGAAACCAAAAGTTTATCAAGAAAAAATGATAGCAAATCTATCTACGCAGGTATAACAGGTACAAGCCAAACTGCATATCCTTGTAATACCATGCAGCTGTCTGGGCTTGTGGGGGGCACCTTGACAAGGTATATTCAATCAAGAGTATCAAAAGTTCAGATAAAGAAAACAACTACTGTATGACCTCATATACGTCTATTCATACCAAGGATATCCTAACCCATACAATTTGTTACTTATATTATGGCCGTTCTCAATTCATATTCAAATTTAAATGGGGGGATATTTTATGGATTTTTACTATCTATGTTAAATTTAAGTACCAAAGAAATCTCAAAGATATGTGAGGCATGCTTCTGAAGCTGATAGTTTGACAGGGGAATAAGCAACGGACACAAGAACATAAAAAGGCAGTAAAATGAGAACCTTATGAAAGACTAAAGCATAATCTGACTTCATTTCTTGAGCTAGTTTTAGAGGAAGAGTAAGATTTCAATAAGCAGAGAAGGGGAAGAAGAGAATGCCATAAAAAGGAAAATTATGAACAAATGTAGGAGGGTGAAAGGATGTTTGAACAACAGTGAGGATACCAATTTGACTAGCACAGGGAAATCCTGTGAAAATTAAGGCCAGGATGTGGAGGCTTTGGGGTTTTATTGTAGAGTCAACGTCCAGCTGCTGAAGATGTTTGAGCCCAAGAATGACATAACAAAAGGCGTATTTTAGGAAGATTAATCTGGCAATGACAGAATTGATCAAGAAGGGATAGTATGCAGGGAGGTCACATAGAAAACTTACATTAGTCCACCTTCTAGAGCCCAGTACACTTAAGTATGTAAGTCAATGTCAGCTCAAGTTATAAAATTTTATATACATATCTTAAATATAGTACTGAACTTCTACGCTGATTCTAGAAAACTTGGACTCATACTTTTTTTTTTTTTACTTTTCCTTCCTATATTCACCCTACTTAACAACTTCTGGCTTGGAATTTTTATTTTACCTTTCCTCACCCAATCTTTGTATTATAAGACTCATCATCATTCTTTTTTTCACCATCCTTTACATAATAGCATAACCAACAGATTATATGTCATTGCTTGATCACAAGAGGATTTAAAGCAATTGTTTAAATCCCACACTGTTATAGCAATTGCTTTGTATCACACACAATAAATTTCTCCCAAATTTCGTTATTTTATTTTCCAAGAGAAAGAGCCTTTCTTTCTTACATACATACTCTATCAACAAAATCAAAACAAAATGAGTTAACTATCCAGTGAACCTGTAACATTTATTTCATAGAAAGAGTTAACAGACTGGCTGCCATAAGTATCATAAAAGCAGAAACTAACAGCTTTCTTTGCTTTGTGTGTATAAACTAGGGCATAAATATGAAAGTCCCTCTTCTAGAAAAAGGACCAAACCAGGTAAATGCTCAACATTTCATTGATTAAGGTAGTCTTATGCCACCTGATTTCCTAAAAGAAGAGATTTAATTATAAAATATTAATTTTCATTTAATAAAAGATAGTCATCAAAAAGGTAATTTCGATGACTGAAATAGTCACACATATGCCTTACAGAATATTATGCCTGATTTCTAGTAAATCAGACTTTTGAAAAGGTATAGAACAATAGACATTTGAAAAAGAGAACAGAATGATTATTATGTTTGAGGTCACCCAAATATTGCACATGTTCAGGGACCTAGGGTTAAGCAGAGGATGGTGTCCCACTTTGTCATGGAGCCTCATCTCTGTTTCCATGACTTTCCATTTGAGTGCAAAAATGTTGCCACTTATCAGGGACCACTGGAACCTCTCCAACAGTCAGTCCAGCTTCCTACCCAGAGAAGCACTAAGCCAGTTGATTGGCTTTGGGCAATGAGACAACAGCCTTCAGCCTAATAGCCATTAAGGAACAAAGATTGGTGACATACTCAGGAAGGGAAGGATGTAAGGAGTGGGTGGGTGGGGGGGGGAGGAAAGCAAAGAATTAACCAACACAGCCGTCCAGAAAGATACACCTACTCAAAGAGAGAAATGCTTTACCTGGAGATAATCAGCAAGGAATGGAATTTTTTTTAATTCAAGGTAAACAAAGAGACAGGTTTAAAACTGTCACTGAGGATGCCCAATAAATACGAATATGGTTAGTAGCTTTATAACTACCACGAGTGGGCAAGGACCTTTTATATATTAACATTTAGAAAACGTAGCTTATTAAATAAATTCAATGAGTCCTGTTTCCTAAAAACTGTACCTAATTTTAGGGTTCCTACAAAATTGTAACTCCAATTCTGCCTGAGATTTCAAATTGAAGGGGGAATGAGCGAGGTGCAGAACACATGAAATTTTTACAGCATGGAAATAAAAGTATTTTTAAACATTCTTGGGGGTGAAGAGTTAGTTAGGCAAGAAGTAATACGTGGAAACTGTCAAGTGCTTCTCTACACACCCACCCACCAGATACCATCGCAGCCGGCTAGGGGAGTCTCCCTCTTCTTGCTTGACAGCTTCACTTTCTTTGAGGTCTGGAGCTGGTGATCACACTGGCTCGTCATGGTATTTTCAGTTAACAAAGCAGTTACTCAACAGGGGAAAAAGCCACAAAGGAGCATAGCAGCTGCTGCTGCACCCGTGATGCAAGTGCAGGATGAGCCCCGGGCCGCCACCGCCGCCTCGGCTCCTCCGTGACGTCCGGGAGGGGTATCCCCGGCTCTCAGGAAGTGGTGGCCGCGGGCGGCTCCGCCCCCACGCGACTTGGGGCAGGCCAGGCCGCCGGGTGGCTGGACTGCCGCGTCTGCCGCGGCAGGGATCGCCGTCCGTTACACACAGGCGCCCCGCTCCCTCGCCCGTGCCACCCTTCACGGCGGACCCCCGCGCCCGCGCCTCGCCCTCCTCTCCTCCTCTCCCGTGGCAGCCCGCACCGCCCTCTCCCACAGCTCACACCCACTCACCCCGACCCGCAGCGCCAAGCCAGGCCCAGCGTCGCGGGTCACCAGACGGGGTCGAGCAGAGTCCAAGATGGCGACTCCGCCCCCACCCCCTCCGCACTCCTGGCGGGGTCAGGGCGCCCCCTCACGCGGCGCGCTCGCTCCCGAGGCCCAGCTAAAAATAGCCAGGCCCGACTATATTTGGTGTGGCCGGATCCCCACGCGGCCACGCGCACCGCACCCCACCCCGCCCCGCCTGGCGAGCCCCGCCCAGCGCAGCGCTGAATGGAGAAGGGGCGGGGGTGACCGAGGGAGAACCTACTCCGCTATCTGCCGCGCGCGCCGGCGACTGGGCCCAGCCAACCGCCGAATTTAGTAACATCGCCTGCGTCAATCACGCGCCTCGCGTGCGTCAGCGACGCGCGGCTCTAGGTCCTGCTGCCCCCACCTCCTAGCTTTGAATGGATACAATACAGCAGCGCCCTCCTTCCTTCCGAGACTGGGTTGGAACCCAGGGCAGCGCAGAGACTCGGTTCCTCTCTGCCAGGTCAACTTTCGGGGCATCCTCCCACGGTCTTTTCCACACCACCCTGTCTCAAGTGGAAGTTAGGGGAAGAAATATACCCGTGTCATATATGTAACATTAGTTTTATTTTCAAGTTTCTGGTGCTAGGTAGAATCTTCTTCGATTCTGAAACGTGTGCTGTGGACAACAGGATCGTTCCTCCACTCCGCCCCCTGACACACTCAAATATTGTGACAGGTTAAAGAACTAATATGTCACATCTGATTCAAGTGGACCCATGGGGGCCATGTCTGTCTGCATTGTTTCAAATATTTTCTGCTCAAAAATTCGTTTCTGTAAAAGAGGTTGCTTTCACTCAGATGCAATCTTTGGAACTATGGTAGGAGCCTTTAACTGATAAAATTTTGTTTTTGTTTCCAGCAAGAAATTCACATTTAAATTCATCATTTCCAGGGACAAATTGCTCTCCCTCACACAGTCGCCCAGGCTTTCAGCACACCACTTAATGACAAATGTATCCCAGGAGACCAGATCAAATCCCTTAGGGAGGGACTGACTAATAAATCCTGTTGATTGATTTCAAAATGTTTAATTTAGGAGATGGGAAGGAAGGCCCGTCTACAAGCATCAAAAAGTGAAAGTGCGAGCTGAGAGTTCCATTTCTGACGAGGGAGGGGCGGGGGGAACACTTGCAACAGTCAGACCTGCTCAGCTGTTCAACACGTGTGCGTTTTACACACATCTAAATAGTTTCTGCTGCAGCACGCATGTGGATGATAGCTGTGCATTTAGTTGGGTTATATGGGTCCAGTTAGGAAACTCACACCTTAAGTATAAAGAAGTAAAACCTTCTCTTCCCGGAGCTATCTACATCCCTGTGTGAAACACACACCCAGCAAATGATGGGAGATCAGGGATTAGCCTAGGCGCAGAGGGCCAGAGAGACGCAAACAGTTTTAGAACAGTTGCTGGCAAAAAGCGCAGCTGCACCTCAGGGAGTCTTTGGGTTGGTGCCTGACTCCTTCTGCACTGGCTGCCAGGTCACTCGGAGAAGCTGGCTAGCGGAGCCTTCCCTTTCGGAAGAGCTGTCCTCTCCCTTACCCCCTCGCCCTGGCTCCCTGCCTCGGGGCAGCCTCGGAGGCGCGCCAGCAGCACTCCTCCAACTCTACTCCACCCGAGCCTGACAGCTGGGCGGTCCCGCCTGACCCGCCGGCGGGCTGCTGCTCCCACTCGCCGACTCGTGCCCAGGCGAGCAGCGCCACTGCAAAAGGGTTGCCAGCGCGCGTCCGAAAGGCCCCCAGGCTGAGGCTGGCTGCGCAGCGTAGTTTCCATTGTGCCGCCCGGCGAATGGCCGGGCAACAGCGCGCGCTCACATGCACACATACCCTCCCTCGCACACGCGGAACCGGCTGGGCCAGGGGGAGGGAGGAGGAGGGTGACGTAGCGTCCCATGGCGTCACATTGACGTCTCGCATTCCAGGCACTCTATGGAGAGGCCGCTAGGGCTCCTGTGGCATAAATGACGTGCCGAGAGAGCGAGCTAACGCGCAGCCGGGAGAGCGGAGTCTCCTGCCTCCCGCCCCCCACCCCTCCAGCTCCTGCTCCTCCTCCGCTCCCCACACACAGACAAGCTCACACCCGCTCCCTCACTCTCACACATAGACACGCGCGCACACACACGCTCCGCACACACACTCCACTGTCTCCCGTGCGCTCACACCCCTCTCGCCCGGCGTCCTCGCGGGTGCAGCACCGCGCGGCAGCCGGACGCCCCTCCAGAGCTCACTTTGCAACGCTGACAGTGCCGGCGGTGGACTTGGAGGTGGGAACAGCGGCGGCATCCTTCCCGCTGGTCGCAGCCGGAGCCGGGACGCCGGTGGAACCCCTCGGCGGCGCTCTCCCATGAGTCGGGATCACAGCATCCCCTGCCAGCCTCTCACCGCCTCTGGGAGCCGCTGGGCTTATACACCGCAGCTCTTCCGGGACAGCAGCTGTGACTCCCCCTCAGTGCAGATTTCGGGACAGCTTTCTAGAAACTCGCTCTAAAGACGGAACCGCCACAGTACTCAAGTACGTATGAGATTCGCCCAGTTAATTGGGGGACTTGCTAAAAAGTTGGCGCTCTAGGAAGCGTCGCTGTGAAATTGACAACTTTGAATGCGGGGGGTTTCTCCCTCACCTCCTCACTGAGGCTTTGCTCGAGGAGCGTCCAGTGGGTTCCTATCTGAAACTTTTCCCCTGTAGCGGGCCCGTGGGGATCACTGGAGCTCGCGGGATTCCTCTCCCTCCAACCCCCACCCAAAGAGGCGAAAAGCCTCTAACAAAGAGGAGGACCAGGATTTGTGCAATAGCAGCTCCAGCGATGTAATTCAGGGTATTTCGGCTCTAGTTGTCATGGTAATGATGCTCTCGGCGGCAGCGGCGGCGGCAGCAGCGGCAGGGAGTTGCATCTCCAGTGATGAACGGCAGTAATTTCCCTGCCTTTTAACTAGGATTTAAAAATAGGGGCTTTGGTGGATCCTAGTTAATACACCTAATGGTGACTCTGAGTGGTTGACTGGGAGGCAGTGGGCCTGGGTAGCAGCAGCCAGAGTTTGCAAAGCGCTCGGAGGATCTCAGAAAAGGGGGCATAATTGTAAGAATGTGACTTATTGTATTGAAATGAGCCTAGGGCTCCACTAGACACGTCTGCCCATCCTCGCTGACTTGCCGGTTTACACTTTTCCCTTCGGAGGTAATCGGGTGTAATTGTGGACTCCCGCGCCCCGACACGCGTGGGGACAGTGTTCCTCTCCTCCGTGCTTGGCTCGTGTGGGAAAGGCATGTTTTACTCTTAACTGACAGAACTCGCGCTTTTGGAGAAGTTGCTCAGAGTGTTTTACTCTTAATAGAAACGAAAGTTCTCGGTGGTGAGAGAACAGTCGTGCCAATGCAGTCAGTGGAGACTGACTTCCAAAGGCACCTCTAGAACCTGTTGGAAACGTGGGGCAGTCGTGAGGGAGAAAGCGTTTGTCCATTGAATCCAAAGAACGTTTTTGAACACAGCCGTGTATTTATGCCTCTAGATACTCCAGAGGAAAGCTGCAAAGGGGGTGGTAATCAGAAATCTCGGGCTGTTATCCCAGGGCCTTGGGGTGCCAGGAGAGAGGTGCCGGGTGCCTGTTTAGTCATTTCATCACAAATTCAATCCTGAATCTTCTTTTCCCACGACGAAGAAATATTTTGTAGAACTAAGTTGGGGAAAGAAAAAGCTGCCCAATGCGTCTACTGGGCGCAGTGAGTGAAGTTAGAGTTTATTCGAGTTGTCTTAGGGCAACAAGATGCTCCAACGTGAATATCGAAGACTCCTTAGGCCACAGCAGCCTCCACACCGGCTCCCTCTCCCTGCACCCACGCACCCCCTTCACTGGGACCGTGCGCTCTCAGGAATTCTCCCCGCCGCTTGTCTCCTCGCTCTCCCTCCGTCTTTCTGAGAATCTCTGTCTTTCCCTTTCTGTCGGTCTCTCCTCCACGCCTCCCGCCCCCGCCCAACCTCCGCCCCCGCTCCCCAGGGTTGGAAACTCCGCGGAGGAGCCCGGGTCACAATGGTGCGTTTCACGGTTTCCTCCACACGCTTCACCACCGGGAGGGGAACACGGGGGTGTTCCTTTCGTCTGCCTATGAGAAAGAAAGGGGCTTTGACAGAGGTAGTTATTTCTTCCTAATTTACAACCCCGAGGCTCCGTGCTCCCGGCCCCAGAGACCGCGAGCGGGAGCCGCAGAACGTGTTTCCAGGCGCGGAGTCTTTGCCTAGGTAACCGGCCAGTTGTGTATGGGTTGGGGGGGAGGGGGGGACGAGGGGCGCTCCGCTCAGCTGTAAGATACGTGGTGTGGCTCTCTCCAGCAAACGCTGATGCGCGAGAGGAGCCCTATCCCTGAAGCGACCATCGCCCACCGGAGTCATAGAGGCTAATCTTCAGAGAAGGGCTCGGCTTGAAAGGCCCCGGGGAAGGGCGGGAATGCGGGCACCAACTGGAGGAAGTGGTTGGGAGGTTGCTGGAGACCCCCATTGAAGATGCGAAGGGTGGGGGGCAGGAAGCGCTTGCTACAGCCGTGGGAAGATCCGTCCGTGCCTGCGCTAGAGCTCGCGCAAGCTTTCCGTAGGATTAGCTGGGGCTGGGGCTGAGGGTGGCAAGGGAATCCCTTATTTCCTGGCCGTCAGGGCTTCCCGGACCTGAAGGCTCCAAGTCCCTCTCTCTTCCTTGGGGGAAGCCCCGGGCTCAGGGTCTGCGAGAGACGAAACTTACACGACCCTCGCGGCCGTGCACCACCGAGGATTTGCGGGGTTTATTTCGGCTCCAAGTTCCCACCCCTGGAGCTGTGAGTGGATCCCAGAAAAGGGGGCGCTATAGGCCGGAGTTTGGGGCGCTAGGATCCTTCCTTGAGGCCCGCCGAGCTGTGCTTTCCGCTACAAAGTTTCGCTGAAGCAATACGCAGAGACGCTGGCCTCGGAGCCGCTCAGGCACCCTCCGGAATGTGCCCCTTCCGGGCCGCGGGAGAGCCCCCAGCCTCGAAGTCGCCCACACTCGAGGATACCGCCTGCTAGTTGCCTCGGCCCTCCCCGTCAGCTACGAACCCCATCCGCCTTGTCTCCTTGCTTCCAGCAGGGGCCTATTTCCACTGTGCCCTTTTGTTTGCTTGACCCTTGGCCCCCGAAACTCCCGGCTAATAGAAGCGAAGCTCCATTAGCATTTAGAATGAAAAGCTCAGACTTTCTTAATTCCTCGGAGCATTCATGCATTCGTTCCAGACCTTGTGCATTTCCTATGCGACGTGTAAAATTTGTGTTTGAGGGGTGGTGGCGGGTGGAATTGGGAAAATGACTATTTTCCGCTCGTGCACACTCACTGACCCCCGAATTCGGGCGGAAGTCTTTCCTCAAGTGTTTTCCTTTCTTTGGTTTTCCTGACTTCGTGAGCTCGGAACCAATTGTGGGGGCAGAGGGATCGATTTCTGGGCGACGTCAGACTGCACCTTTTTAGCCTCCCTTCGGGTGCCACAAAACGGCGGTGAGCGCGGTGGGTGCGGACAGCCTTTCCTCGAGGGTGTGATGCTTTTTGCCTGGTGACTCCCGGCACTGCTTTCTTACCCTTATAATTCTTCGTAATTAACATAGCATTTCCAGAGGCCCCCACCAACTCCTAACACGCCCAGCCCAGGCCGCGGTGACCCAGCCTGGTTTGACTGTAACCTCTGTCCTCTCCTGGTACCCGCAGAGTCCACTGCGGAAGTGCGCAGCCCGGCAAGCCCCGGCCCTGAGACTGTACCCTCGGTGGAGCCGGGCAGCACCACCGCCGCTTCGACTAGCCAGACGTCTCTGCTTCCTCCACTCTCGGCCTCTGCTGGAGAGACCCACAGCCCCACCATTCAGCGCGCAAGATATCATCCAGGTACGTCTGAAGGCACTCCCCCTGATGTCTCCCCGGCTGGGAGAGGTGACTGGAGGAGCTACACAATGAGCAGGCAAGCTGGTCGACTTGCCCAGCGCCAGGGCAGTGACTGCTAGCCGAGCATTTCACAACACAGGTGGCTTCCTTGCACGAAGCTCCTCTGGATACCACACCCTGTTGCTACTGATTGGAGCAGCCAGATTACATTAAGCATTGCATTTCTCAGAAACATTTTTTCTAAGAAAAATGCAAGTATACCATAGATCAGAATCTTTTAATACATTTTTATGTCTCCATTTTTACTCTTCTTTTATATCTAGTTTATACATTTAAAAGTCATGGGTCAGGTCACTTAGAGCAATACAGAGCATTTTTGTTTGTATAAAACCCAAATCATTTGGGTGCAGAAGTGTGGATTATTGAAGCTCAGAGGGAAAGAGAAAAAGCATTTGACCTGAAAACCAAGGAGTAAATTTGAGTTGGCAAAAAGAAACTATTGCAGGCTTGGCTTGTAACACCTCTTTATGTATTTGTTAAAGGGATACCAGGTGCCAGGCCTGTGTAGGCACCAAAGATATGCAGATAAATAGAACTCAGTCCCAGCAAGCCACAGTCTATTTGGAAACCACAGAAAGACACAAGAGCAATTGGTAGGGGGAAATGGCAAAGAAGAATGACAGAAAAGACTAATGGAGGAGAAATCCTAGATGTCTGAAGGAAGGAGAATACGTGAAACATCAGACAGTGTTCTTTATTTTAAATGATTACCCTTTTATTTCACCCCAACAACTGGACTGCAGGATAAATAATCCTTTAACTTCAAACTAGTGAGTGTTTTGAAGGCCTGGTTGGAAAATAAAGGCTTGAGCAGGCCTCTCCTCATCACTGTTTCTTTCAACAGGCCCTCATCACCTTTTTTTCAAGTCAAGATTTTATCCCTTACAGGCATGACTCAATCAGATTTGGAAATGTGGGTATAGAAAGATATCAAAGGAAATGTGAAGCACTCACTTTTCTATTAGTCACATCTTTTACACCAGAGGCTCCAAATATAGACATTAAACCTGGTTTTCCCTTGGTTCAGAAAAACCAACCACCAAAAATTGTCCATTTTACCATTTACATTTAGCCATTAAAGGAAATAATTAGATAATTCATCCACTAGATCCAGTCATTCTCAGAGCCTTCTTCTCATCCAGCCCAACCTCTCTGAACAGTAGTAAACACCCTGGATACCAGTTGTTTTGGGGGCTCAATAGAGTCAAACTGGCAGAGAAACTAAATCTATTAAGAAACTGCTTTATTTTCTAGGGGTACTGATTCTGTCGTAAGAAAATATGTCACCTAATTTACCTATTATGATAGCTGTAAACTGTTGTCATACAACAGCTACTGATATATTTTATTAGTCAGATTTGTGGGGAATACACACACACACACACACACACACACACACACACACACTGTATATGGCAGAGAGCAGGTTTGGTGGGTGTTTTGTTGCAGATGCTGATCTTTTTCTTTGCAGATGGTGCACACTCCCCCAAATCCATTTCCTGGGCCTGTGTTCCCACCTCACCACCTAGCTGGCTGAAGTCATCAACAGGGATCCAGTTTTTGTAGGCTGCTAGCCCTGTCTGGAGGAGTGGGTGGAAGAAATCAACCACAACTTTTGTGTGGGTGGCCTTGGTTGGCACTTATCACATGTTAGAATGTCATTGTTTCCCTTGGCCAGTAAGCCCCATGTAAGACTGACTTAGAGGTTTATAGATCAATGTGTGTGACTAGGGGGACCAGTGGCCTCTTTTCCCCAAAATAAACCAACAGGGCATTCACTGGCTTTCTTTTTCTCCTCCCAACTAGTGGCTGAGGTCACTCCAATTGATTTATTGGGCTCCAAACCACTTTTAAAAATACCACTGGAGGGGTGGCCGGTTGGCTCAGTTGGTTAGAGTGTGGTGCTGGTAGCACCAAGGTTGCCAGTTTGATCCCCACATTGGCCACTGTGAGCTGCACCCTTCTTCAAAAAAAAAAAAAAAAAAAAAATCACTGGGCCTATGAGGGAAGACATCAAATTTCCCATATCTGGTGGAAGACAGGGCAAGGAAGGAAAGGTGGGTACAAATGTCCCCAGGGAGCCGGGTTTTGGCATTCTGTGGCCTCTTTTGACAGTCTAATCAAGGCGGGATTCAGCTTTCTTGTTAGAGAAGGGAGGGGGAAGGAAGGAAGGAGGGGGTTTTCAATCTGCGCTACCAGGAGGAAAGGAGGTTTCTTCCTCTCTATTTCCCAGACTGAAGATCAATGTACCCAGTGCTGCCTATTAGCTAAGAAAGAGTGCTACCTTGCTTCTCAAAGACCCTCTCCCCTGTCCTTGCAGATATGCCCTGCGTGCAAGCCCAGTATAGCCCTTCGCCTCCAGGTTCCAGTTATGCAGCGCAGACCTACGGCTCAGACTACACCGCGGAGATCATGAACCCCGACTATGCCAAGCTGACCATGGACCTCGGCAGCACCGAGATCACAGCCACGGCCACCACATCCCTGCCCAGCTTCAGTACCTTCATGGAGGGCTACTCAAGCAACTACGACCTCAAGCCCTCCTGCCTGTACCAAATGCAGCCCTCCGGGCCGCGACCCTTGATCAAGGTGGAGGAGGGCCGCGCGCACGGCTACCACCATCACCCCCATTCCCACCCCCACCCCCACCCCCACCCCCACCATCACCAGCAACAGCAGCAGCAGCCATCCATTCCGCCCCCGTCCGGCCCGGAAGACGAGGTGCTGCCCAGCACCTCCATGTACTTCAAGCAGTCCCCGCCGTCCACCCCCACGACGCCGGGCTTCCCGCCGCAGGCGGGGGCGCTGTGGGACGACGCTCTGCCCTCGGCGCAGGGCTGCATCGCGCCCGGCCCGCTTCTCGACCCGCCGATGAAGGCGGTGCCCACGGTGTCCGGCGCGCGCTTCCCACTCTTCCACTTCAAGCCCTCGTTGTCGCACCCGCCCGCGCCCAGCCCAGCCGGCGGCCACCACCTCGGCTACGACCCGACCGCCGCCGCAGCCCTCAGCCTGCCGCTGGGAGCCGCCGCCGCCGCGGGAAGCCAGGCCGGCGCACTCGAGGGTCATCCGTACCGGCTGCCCCTGCCCAAGAGGGCGCCCACGTTGGCCTTCCCGCCGCTCGGCCTCACGGCCTCCCCCACCGCGTCTAGCCTTCTGGGCGAGAGCCCCAGCCTACCTTCACCGCCCAACAGGAGCTCGTCGTCCGGCGAGGGCACGTGCGCCGTGTGCGGGGACAACGCCGCCTGCCAGCACTATGGCGTGCGCACCTGCGAGGGCTGCAAGGGCTTCTTCAAGGTGAGCACACGCCTTCTCCTGGCGCCCCCTCCCTCCGCAGCCAGCCTCAGCCACCCGCTCAAGTGAGCATCTAAGTAGGTCCTTCCGGGTTTGAGAGGTGTAATTGTTATACCCTGCGTTCCTGCAGCCTTTCCTAGCACCTTCACATCCATTTTCTCAGGTTGGTTTAACCTGAAGTCTATTACAGGAGGCCGCCCAGATGGACTTGAGGGGCCTGTGAACTTCTGAGTTGGCAATGCCTTATGATCATTTTCCTGGAGGGAGCTTTCAGTAGATTTGCAAAGAGATCTGTGACCTCAAAAGTGCTAAAACCTCATTACATTCCTCGTCTGTCCATCCTGAGGGGATAGGGTATGTGTGCCAGGTCCTGGGCATTTGTATCTCATTTGTTCCTCATAGTAAGAACTAGGACTCTAGAATCAAACAGACTTGAGATGGAATTCTGGCCACTCAGTAGCTATTTTGATTAACAGTGTCTTTAAGGTAGATCTTAATTATCCTCGTTTGGTAGATGAGGAAATGGAAACTTGGAGAGGTTATTCAACTGCCCAGGACATACACTCAGAGAGTGAGATGGAGACAGGATGCCAGCCCATGTTTGCATGGCCCCAAAGTGTGGAGCATCTTCACAGCTCTGCAAGCTGCAGAACAGACGGGGCAACTAGCTTGATGTAGTTTGGGGCAGCTCCCCCCTAGAAGATAGAAGCTGGAGTCTCACCAATCCATTCTACTTCTGTGCCCCACAGTACGAGGTGTGGAAGTTGTTCATTATCTCATAGACCCAAAGGAGAATTTTATAGTGGGAGGGTCTTCAGACTCCCTCGTATGTTACCCACGAGGAAGCTGAAGCCTGGAGAGGTGAAGCCTTGTGGAGCCTGTTAACAGTGATTTATCAGCACATGGGACAGTTCCAGCTGGTTTCTTCTGATTCTTTAATTCAGTGCTCTTTACACCACTCAGGGGAAAGAGAGCTTGTTCTCTTGCTGCTCTGCTTTAAGTATTGACTCCTGGATTTCTTCAGACACTTAATTCTTTGCCACCCTCCCCACTCCCCTGGCCATTGTCTCAGGAACTTGCCAACGCACAAATGTCCTATGATAATTAGTCTCTAGCCTCCAGTGCTGGTCAAGGTGGAGGGAGAGAGGAAGCTGGATGCTGATTGGGTAACCTAGGATTTGGGAGGCGAATAGGATGTATCTGGGAGCAGGTTGGAATTGGAGTCAGAATACTCAAATAGGAGTCCTTGATCTGTCACCTACCAATTGTATGACACTGGGCATGACACTTCTTTCGAGGCCTCAGCTTCCCTATCAGGTGAATAAAGGCTGTATTAAACGAGACAACATGTATGAAAGCACTTAAAACTACAGTTCATTATAAGTGAAAACTGCCAAGTATTTTTTAAAATGCACGTGTTTGTGGATTGGCATACATACCAACAGGCAACAAGTTATTTTTGACCTGGAGATAGGAATCGTGTGATTAATTAAATTCTGCAGAAAAATGAGAAAATGCTTGTGGAAAGACTGCAGTCTGTTAAGTGCCATACTGAAGGTATGCATGATTCTGATGTTTTAAACGTAGAACTCTCAGGTTAGCCTTTTTTTTTCTGCCTTAACTGCTCAAGCTTTACCAGGGTTACTTTCAAGGAACGGCATTCCTTTCCCAGATTTGATGTGTACAGCATTTCAGTGGAAATGCTGAAGGGCAGTGAAATGGGCAGCCAAGAAAGGAAAAAGAAAGAAAAACACTTAAGAGGAATACAAGTAACTTCAAATATAATCATCCCTGAATAATTGAAAGTTGACCAAAATACAGGAGTGGTAATACATTCCTAGTCTAGAAATGTCAATTAAGTTTCCCCAACAGCGTTCCTTTTCTGCAGCAATCCCTTGAAAACAAATCTATACTTGAAAGGGCGGGGGGTGGCATGAGGGAGAACTACCCCACAGATCTGTTAATTAAGGGAGCAGGAGCAGGTTTTACCCAGTGGCTTTCTACCATTAAATTGAATTCTTTAAAAATGTGACATGAAATGCAGTTAATGATGGAATTCAGTGATTGAACTGTAACGATCTCTCCCTGTCCTTAAACTGCATAGGCACATGCAACGGTAGAAAAGGTTTCAGGTTATTGGAGAAATGTATACCTGAAGCAAAATGCCACCAGCCCTGCAATTGGCATATAGCCTTGAGGATAATGGCAAGAAACAGAGTTTTAGAAATTACTGCATGTTTGAGGAAAGAGAGCTTTGTTCAGGAAATACAACTTTCCTACCCTTACAGACTGCTGAGAATTTAAATGCTGGAAACTCAGAAGGGTGATTGTGTTTTGGAATTTTGCGTTTTAAACTAAAATCACCAACTAAAGCAGGGGAAATGTATCTGGCTTTGTTAGATTTTTTTTTTTTAATTTTATATGAGCAGTTGAGAAATGATCTCTGAACATGAAATTAAAAGGTGATAGAGTGAAAACTAATAAACGGGGGTTGAGGATTGCTGAAAGTAAACATTGAAAATAGATCTCGAATTTTGGGCACAAAATAGATGACCAATCCCAAATTACCTGGATTTCTTTTTCTTAGGCTTACCAAATAAATTCCAACTGTCTGCTCTATTTAGAGTTGTATAGATTCAGGTAATTTCTGAATGATTTCTCCCTAAGTGGTAAATACACAACCTTTGCACAGAAGTTTTTAGTTTTTAAAAACTCAAGCCTCACTTATATAATATTTGGAGCATAAAATTATTGTTTTCATTTATTAATTGTTTCCATGTGTCATTTAAAAAATTATATGTGATTCTGAAGAATACAACATTATTTTATATCCAAGTCTAAGTTTTATCTATATTTTACAATATGGCTATTTTGATACCTATATCAATAGTTATTTATCAAATAACCTAGTAATGGGAATTTTCATTGAAAGTACATGGCTCTCATATTCCTTTCTTTCTCTCATTCTTTTTTGTTTTTGTTTTTGTTTTTTTCTTTCTTGGATGTGATAATGGTTTTTAGCATCCAATTTTAAGATTTTGTTTTCAGCAATCAGCCAGTTCGCCATATATATTCTTTTAAAGACAAAATAAACCACACAGCCTAATTAAGTGATTTTTTTTTTTGCATTAAAACATCATTTCCTGTATGTTTTAACTAGACAAATCCTAATTTTTGCTTTTTATGATTTCATCTCTATTGGGGAACAAAGCCAGTTTACTATGATATTTGACTTACAAAAGTGATAGCCAACAAAGTACATCCCAGATAACTTTGATTTTATTTTAATAAGGTCAGCAATAATCAGGGGAATAGAACAAGTCGAAAATTGTTCCCAAAGGGATATTAAAAGTGGAGATAATCTAATCCTCCAAGGTATGATATGTTGACCTGGTAATTTCAGATATGATTTTATCATTCAGACTTGGATGTCTCCTGAGACTTGCTTCAGAATAATCCAAGATGATTTTCCGTGTCAGCAGCTAACACTAATAAAATTGTTTTTCCTGCAGGCTAGCGTGTTAGGAAATTAAATTTATCTAATTATACGAATTGCACTGTCACTTTTCACATTGTAATTAAAATACATCTTGTCAGGTCCTACCTCTTTCCAGAAACTATTAGTTGACTATCTCTGTATTGTATTTTCTCAGAGAACGGTGCAGAAAAATGCAAAATATGTTTGCCTGGCAAATAAAAACTGCCCTGTAGACAAGAGACGTCGAAACCGCTGTCAGTACTGTCGATTTCAGAAGTGTCTCAGTGTCGGAATGGTTAAAGAAGGTATGGATATGATGCTTTTTATACCACTTGTATATACGTATTCTCAGATAGCACTGAAAAAAAAAGTTAATATTTACGTTGGGATGGTGAATTTTCCTTGTTTCCCTTTCCTTCCAACATTTTATTTTTACGGTGTATGTTTACATTTAAAAATAGTTGAGGACTACGTATTCTAATTTCTCAAAATCAATAGAGAGCTTGTGTACACACATTTTTGTTCTATTTAAGAAGGAGACTCTTGGGGCTAATTCATTACCATATGTAAGTATATGGGTGAGCTTTATGCTGCTTGTTTCAACTCTCATTACATCACTCTGTGAATATTATTCCAAACTTATTGCCACTTTTAAATGGTTGGTCTCATTAATGATTGTTCAACTATAAAGTGTTTTGATTCCTTTTTGTGATTTATGGCATGCTATTCACGAATATGTTTGAAAACATTTTTTTTCTCTCTTTCTGTTGGTACCAGTTGTCCGTACAGATAGTCTGAAGGGGAGGAGAGGTCGGCTGCCTTCCAAACCAAAGAGCCCGTTACAGCAGGAACCTTCTCAGCCCTCCCCACCTTCCCCTCCGATCTGTATGATGAATGCCCTTGTCCGAGCTTTAACAGACTCAACGCCCAGAGATCTTGATTATTCCAGAGTAAGTTTTATGATGTCCTGCTTTTGATGGTACTAGTAATAAGAGTTGATTGAATGACTTTGTGCCTGCCACTGTGCTAAACAATTTTCGTACCGTGTTTCCCCAAAAATAAGAGCGAAAATATTTTTTGCTCCAAAAGACGCATTAGGGCGTATTTTCAGGGGATAGCTTATTTTTTCATGTACGACAATCTACATTTATTCAAATACAGTCATGTCATCTTCTGGAACATCGTCATAACATACTAAATGGGTCCGTTTGGCCGAAGATCTTAACTGGGGCTTATTTTCGGGGTAGGTCTTATTTTCAGGGAAACACGGTACCTTTCCTACATTTCTCACTTCATTTAGCAATTCCAGTGCATCCATTGCACCAAATAATTTTTGCCTTATTGGATCTCTAAATGCCTTAACAAATGACGCTGACAGTGCTGCACCTGTCATAGCCATTGTTACAGGATTCCCGGTGGTTATGCCAATGAAAGTTTGCACAGGTGAATTACAATTTATAGATTTGTTTCATGGCTTAGACAAAGTGACTACTGGTTTTTCCATATTGTAATCAAACCATCTGGGTGAGCTTTAAGTTATCCTTAAGCAGTTTGCCCAGTTGCACTAGCATTGATTGACCTGCTGCTTATTCAGAGGGATTAGACCATTGATGTAGAGCAGGAAACTCTCGCCTTGACATCGGGAGGCATTAGGAGGACTGGGACGCAGCACTTCCTCTGCTGCTTCCTACCTGAGTCACCCGGCTTCTGCTCTTGGCTTTCTCATCCCTGGTGAATGGTGATGGTGAATTTTCCTTGTTTCCCTTTGAGAGATGATCCCTCAGAGGGAGGTTTTGAACATCATTCGATGGTTGAGAAAACATTCGAAAACCATAAATGATTACCAGTGTTGTTATTTAAGTCAACCAAAATATAGGCACATTTTTATGTCATATGGGCGAGAGTAAAATACCAGTTAGAATTCTGCAAACCGCCAGAAACTTGGATAACACAGGGAAGAACCATGAGAAAAGGTTTTATGAGCAGATGTATAAACATTACTGGAAGGCAGTTTTTACAAAGGCTTAATTAGAGAAGTGAACTTCTAGTAAGACAGGGTCCTGCCAAAGAGGGAAAGGAAGGAAAAAGATCACAATTCTCAGGCAATTTCTACACGCTAGACATTGTGGGACATTGTCTCCTTCAACCATTTAAGGAACCTTGAACTATAGGGATCGTTAACCCCACTCATTCTAAGACGAGAAAACTTAGAAACACAGTTTGCACACAGGTCAGAGAGATTCCAGTCCAGGGATCCCCAGTTGGCTGATCTGGCCTGGCAGCTGCGACCAGATTGCCCTTCCCAGGCCTACTCAGTATTTCAAACTTCTGACTGAACCACTGGCAAAGAGTGTGGATGTGTCTGTTATGTGTCCTCCTTTTAGGTTGCAATGTTGACAGAAATGAAAGGGTGATTGGCACACCTGCTATGATCCTCCTTCCCTCACCCCTCCCCTGATTATCAGTTGTGAAGCCTCCTCTCTGCACCTGATCACAAGACTTCATACGAGAAGCATGGTAGATCCTTAGCACCAAAGGTTGAGGACTCTTATTCTCATTTCAAGTAGCTTCTCTTGACTGAAGTCAAGTCTCAAACAATAGTCTAACAGAATAATGCAGAGGTTAAGGCCTTAGGCTTTGGAACCATGCAGGACCCTAGATTAAAATCCCAACACCATCATTCAGTAGCTGGGTGACCTTGAGCAACTGATTATACCTTTTAATGCCTCAGTTTCCTCATCTGTGTTATGGAATAATAATAATACCTACTTCCTGGGGTTTGTGAAGATTAAATAAGATTATACTTGTCAAAACGTCAGCAGAATGCCCTCCCTGTTTGCTATGTCCTTGCCAAACCTTATTCTACCATTTGTTGAGTGTCCTGAGTATGAACACTTCACATGTCAGGTGCCACATAGCAATACCATTAAGGTAAGTATTACGATTCCTGCTTCACGGATGTGGAGAGAAAAACTGAGAAAGGCTAAAGGACTGACTTGCCCAAGGTCACACAGCTAATATGCATCAGAGGTGAATTAGAAGCTAAGTGTATTGGACCCCAAAGTGCGTGCTCCTAAATACCAAGCTTTACTGCATCTCTGATTTCAGTGAAAGTGGGTGCTGGGAAAGCATGAGGGAATAAAGACTTCTCCCTCAAGCAACCTCAGCCTCCCCTCCTGCAATTTTTCTGAATTAATGAAGCTTTGCCGCACTGCCCACATGGAGGCACAGAATCTGTTATTGGGCGAGGGCATTTGAAATCACTATTGATGGTCAGTCTAGAGAATTTAGGCCCCAAAGATGATTTGTTGGGCCCCAAATTATCAGATTATTAGTCTACATGGCTAATTAGTTATTTAGTGGCAAACCCTCCCCGGAACTTGGAGCTGTCCCAGCTGGGAACTCTCCACACTGAAAAATCAATCCACCATGTTTGCTTACCTCTGCACCATTGAATGTGTTAGACTGGTGTCATCATCCTCATCAACAAACATTTATCCAATTTAATTGTTAGCTTTGTTGAAAATAGCAGATTGACCATGCCAGAGTCTGGGTCACATTGATACCACCTTTGGGGCCTGGCTCAATTTTGTAAAGCGTATTTATTTTAATTGCATTGTTTTGGAGTCAGGTTGAACCTCATAGTTTGGATTCTCCTGCTTTAAGATAGCTTTAAAAAATTATCAAAAATTGGACCAAAATCAATTAAATTAAAAGACTTTTTAAAAAATACAGTGAGTTTTTATCAGAAACTTGGATGAAGACAGAGAAGGCATGCTGATCACATTTACAGATGACAGAAATCTGGGAGGGATCGCTAATATGATGGATGTCAGTATCAACATTCAGAGTGATTTCGACAGGTTGGAACAGGATGGGCTGACACCATCATGAAGAAAGTTAACAAAAATAAATGTGAAGTGAAGCATTTAGAATTTTAAAACACGGGAGAGCCTTGGCCTGTCAGTAGTTCATGTTAAGAAGATCTTGGGAGTTTATTCCATACACACTTACTGTGAACCAACAAAGTATATGTGTGGTGGAAGGGAGGGATGCTGAATTACCTTAGGCTGCAGAAGGAAGGGACCAGAGCCAAGCTGGTGATGGTCCCACGAACTCTGTCCTATCAGACCACACTTCAGGATTGAGTCCAATTCTAAGCTGGGGTTTAAGAGGGATGTGGACATACTGTTTCTAGAAACTTGTACGAGACGATTGGAGGAAATGGAAATATGTGGACAGGAAGGGAGAAGCTCTGGCCAGGAGTAGGTCACTCTTTTGCCCTGTGGCAGAGGACTGTTGCTCCCAAGGATAGATCTACAGGGAGAAGGAGGGGGCCCCTTTCAGATCACTCTGAAAACAAAGATGAGCCCCCTTAGCTGCAAGAGCTGCTGTGGCAGTGTGAGTTCATCAACACAAGTAACTGAGAAGAACACGTAACAAGATTTCTCACAAGCAGAGAGGTTATTTTGGATGATATTAAGTTCCTTCCAACTGTAAGATTTTATGATTCTGGGATTTACCTTGTTACCCTAAATGCAAGGGATTATCTATACATATAAGAATATATGTTGTGAAGTAACTTATTATTTAACAAGATGGAACTTGCTTTGTTCTCTAAATAAACATTAACATAAAACGAATGAAGCAAAATGAATTTACTGAATGCCTTCTTTGGGCTAGGCACCGTCACATATATTCTTATATAATTTCACTTAAGCTCCAGCTTTATGTGATATAATTTATGGTTTCAGTCATTTTTTTAAAGAATGTCATTCATTGAAACTCAATTTTCATAATACCTTCTCCTTAAAGTTTTATATTTATAAATTTCTAGAACTGGAGGTGCCTTTGAGATCATGTACTCCAACCCCCCACATTTTCAGAGTAAGGAAGGGATTGCAGAGGTTAAGTGGCTTGCCTAAGATCAGTGACAGAGCTAGGCTAGATCCAACTCTCCAAACTCAAGGTGATTTGTTTCTATTTCACCATACTGCTACTTATATTTAATGGCAATTTACTAGATATTTAAAAAAATAAAAACTTCATTTGCTTTTTAAAAATTACTATAATAGTAATATATATCCACTGGTATTTAAAAAGGCAAACCATTTAGAAGTGGATAAAGTGAAAAATGAAAGTTTCCTCTCATTTATTCCTGCCTAATCCTACGCGTCAGCAGTAGCTCATGTTAACATTTTAATATGTATCCATAATTTATTACATTTTATATAAGAATTTGCTACAAATTTGCCTTGTCAGTCAGTTGATTTGCCGGAAAGAATTTATAAAAGGTATTAGCTTCCCCTAGTGAATCAGGCGAATAGAGAAATGAGGAAACGTTTGCCAGGCAGGGATGTTCAGATCTTCATGTACCAGCATACGTGCCTTTCAGGTAGCAGTGGGGCGGTTTTCCCCATTTGTGGGAAGAGGAGGTGGAGGAGTTGTGTTCCAAGCCTCAGAGGAAACAAATGTTTTAGAGGCCAGAGAGAGAGTTCCTTGCTCTGTGAAGCGTTCCTGGCTCTGGGACCTTCACATTTCCTTTGGGCCAAGCTTCTCTCCTTCAAAATTGAGCTCAGATCATTGTATATCAGTGCAGTCAAAACATGTCACATTTGATTTCTTTCTTCTCGAAATGTTGCTATTCTCTGCCCCACAGTTGCTTTTAATTTAGCAATACAAGTATATATAGATACTGGGCTTGGCATCAGAGCCTGCATAATTATTAATGAGAAAGTATACTTAACATCCTCATTAGTTGGTCATTTTAAGTTTTTGTTGTTGTTGTTTTGTTTTTAGCAAACTAGGATATTTTCTGGTAATTGGTGTCACTTAGTATAGTAACAGAGCCAAATACAAGAGATAACTGCTCAGATAAAATCAGGCACCAGCAAATGGCATTTACGTATGTTTATAAGATAGCCCGAGAAACACCAAGCCTAACATGTTAGACCTACAGAGTAAACAGCATGAAAACTGCAAAGAGGGTGGTTTCATGGCCTCCTCAGAAGATCCTCTCAAATTGCCTCTCAATTTGTTAGATGATTTCAGGCCAGTCCCGGCCCCTCTGTGGGCCTGCTTCCTCTTCTGAATGGTGTGGGGAGTGGACTAAGTGCATTCCCATGATCCCTTCCAGCTTTTTAATTCCCTGACCCGCTGACCATCAAACCTGCTACGTGTAATTCCACTATGGCTGCAGGTCTGCAGGTCCCAAAGGATGGTGCCCAGACTGGCCCTGTCAAAAAGAGCCAGGATGTTGGCTTAAAATGTAGATTCCTGGGCCACACCCAGACCTACTGAATCAGGGGTTGGGGCGGAGGGGGGAGGCAGTCAGGAATCTGTATTTTAACAAGTGCCTTGGATGATTCTCTGGCACGCTAAGTTTTGAGAACCACCAACGCAGTTTAATAAGAACAATTCAATTTCACCTCGAACCTCCTCTTTCCCAGCTTTCCAGAAAGCAATGAATTCATTTAACAGATGTTGATGGAATGGCTCCTGGGTGTCAGGCACTGTTCTAGAGCTGTGGACACGTTGTTGAACAAGAGAAGCTCCTGCTCTCATAGCATTTCCATGCCGTGAAGGAAAGAGGAAGTAAACAGACACTTAACTGCAGTGATGACTTTGGGGGGAGGAGAGGGACTTTGGGGGGTTTTGTTTGTGTTTGTTTTTAAGGGGAGGTAATTAGATAAGAAAAAAATAAATTGGGGGAAAATATATTCACTGCCAATTTTTAAAGTATCACTTTTTAAAGTGTAAGAACCTAAGAGTATGTACATGTAGTTTGGCTTGTAGAATGAGCACATCTAAAATATACAAAGAAATATAAACACCCAAGGAAAAGTAACATTCTAAGGGGACATAAAATATTCTTAGGACGTTTTACATAGTTAGCCTGCACTGACAGTGAGATAGAGTAAATATCAGATTCCATGCTGCTAGGAAAGCATCACATTGCTAATTTTTTAGGGCTGGTGTTCCCATTCAAATAACTTATTTTAGGCCCAGGGTGTGCCTGAAATCTGACCTGTACAGTCATGTTACTGCCATAGGAAATGTGTAGACTCATTTTAGTTTCAATGACATCCATTGTTGTTTGCAGGTCTAGATTCTCATTCGGGTGCTTTGGTGAAATTAACCATTAGACATTAGCTGTTGGTAAATGTAATACTGTGTCACTGACTAGTGATAAAGCCAGATTTTTGATGGATCAATTATCCACATAGGCTGGAACAAAACGTTAGCATAAACAAGAAAAAAGACTCATTTCTAAAGTCTTCCACTATTTGGCCTGTGTTTGATTGGAATGATCAATAAACAAATATTTTTAGATTTTCTTTGGTGAACCCCATACCTGCCTAGCTCTGAGACATGGACGTACAGGAGCACAGAGGCAGAAGTGGGGGTCTGGCTCTTCCAGCTCTAGGTCCAGTATTCCCTGGTGAGGTTTTTATGAAGGGCTAGGCCAGACAGAGAAAGAATCTAAAATGTTTCATGTTTCTTTAAATCTTATGTTCAATAGAGGGAATACTCGGTTTATCTTTTCCCTCAGCATAGGATGCTGACTCTCCAGTCACCCCCAAGTTACTGGTGGCTCAGGCTTAATCCAGTTTGGCCCCAGAATTCTAGAACATGGACTAGTGTCACTGCAGGTGAAGCTCCAAGGGTCTGGCTGGAGTCTGGCATGCCAGGCCTGCTGGCTTCCCTCCTTGCTGGGCTCCATCAGAGAAAACTGCACACACAGGGCAGGCAGGGCCTGTATTGCCCTGTATGCAGGATGCACACAATGTGAGCCCAGCAGGGGCAGAGGCCTGCAGAGGACCCAGGGTGAACACTAAGCACTCTGGAGGATTCTGAGCAAGTAGTGGAGCCAGAGAGATTATTGAGTTGTGAGCCATGGTTTCAAGGAAGTCAGTGCAAGAGGGAACCGTGAAGTCTCATTCCCAGGAAAAAGTTTCTCTCTCCATTTAACCTTTCTCTCTCCATTTAACACACTATTTTAAAACAAAATAAAGCTGAATCAATGTCAAATTCTAGGCAATCATATCATACCTGGTGTGATTAGCAACATTTTTCATTGAATGCAAGAGCCATCACATGGAACATTCACCAGGACAGATGACAGTCTGGGCCATAAAACACACCTGAACAAATTTAAAAGAACAGAAATCATACAATGTATGCTGTCAAACCACAGTGGAATTAAACTAGAAATCAGTAACAGAAAGACAGCAGAATGCAACAGCCAGAAGGACTCCTAAGGAACAGCTAGCCCGGTCACTTCCTACGTTAGACGCAGAAGCAGACCCAGAGAAGTTAAGTGATTTTGTCTAGGGCTGCACAGCAAGTCAGTGCCAGAGCCTGGGGGAGGACCCCATGGCCTGCTGCCTCTACTCCACATTACCACTCACTCGGGAATGTCACACGTAGTGCTGTCAGCTCCCTAAGGTGGTTCTGCCCTGAATTTTATCCTGCCCTTGGAGAGCATATGGAATTAGATTCATATCAGAGGAGAAAGCAAAAAATAATAAAATCCCTTTTTTCTACTCTCCTCCTATTAACAGTATATGAGCTGAAAGGAGATGGTGGGAAGTGTCTATGACACCAGGATCAGGCTGCCATCCTTGAATATCCGTGGGAAGGAGTTCTCCCAGACTGTGCTCCCATGGTCCATTACATCACAGAAATATCCAGGGCTTCACAGAACCCAGGCCCTGCCTGGGTGGGACAACTGGGCACAGAGGAGCCAGGGCTCTGAACAGGACCTGATGTTATAAGATCCTAGAGAGTCAGGGCTGAAAAGTAGAAACCTTCTGGTTCAACCCCTTCCCCCATTTTATAAATATGGAAACAGGGGCAGTGAGAGTTCCAAGTATCATAACCGTTATCAGTCATTGCTGTCATTGTTTGGGAAGCATGTCCTACGTGTGAGGCCCTTCACATGGATTATCGCATTTAATCATCGCAACAAAATATTGAGGACGGTATTGTCTATTGTCCCTATTTTACAGAGGAGAACATTGAGTCTCAGAAAAGTGAAGTCATTTACCCCAGATAACTAAAGTAAGCGGCAGAGCTACATTATTTCAAAAATTAGGGGCTGGATAAATAAATCTAGGATTAAAGTAGCTGGGCTCCTTCTCTGATGTTTCTTTTGTTATTTCACGGTACCTCTTGGGAAAGCACAAAGGAAAAAAAAGATCCAATTAAGCCAAGTGCCTCATTCCCTCATACCTAAGTAGTTCTACAATAAGTACCTGGCTGCCTATTGGCTGTTTCTCCTCCAGCCAGGTTAGGGCAAGCCTAGTCACTCCCTTGACTATTCTTTCATTGAACAATATTCAACAACTATTTACTGAGGGTCAATTATGTGCCAGTCACTGTGCTGCTTGCAAAACATGGGACCAGATGAATACATATCTGGACACCTCCAATTAGAGCAAGGCAAAATACTTCTGAAAACGCTCCCCCAGTCTACTAGCTAGTAACATCATACATATTTCCAGCCAGGAGGTGTAGGACTGGAAATCACAAGGCCACTTTTAAGTCTTGGCTGTACCACTGTTGGCTGTGTAACTTAGGGAAATCTCTTAGTTTGTCTGAGCCTCATTTTTTTCATCTGGAGAATAAGAATTAAAATCCATGCCCCACGAGTATTAACGGAGTGAAGGGAGGCAAAAGCGCATCTGGCTGTTATTGTGAAGGAAATGAGATGCATGTTGACATGAGTGTTTCTGCTTATCTCTTAAGTTTCTGTGTGGTTGGTTGTCCCTTGATTATTACCTTGCTGTATCAATCTTCCTGCCTAAAAGCAGGCAAGATTTTCTTCCTGTGATTCAAGCAAAACCCTGACTCTACTAGAATATCCAAACGCTGGGTATAAACTTGATTCCCACTTAGATTTTTCTTCTCCCGGGACCCTGTAGGTCAGTTCTGTCGAATAGAATGTTCTCATGGACACGTTCTGCACCACAAGTGGTTGTTGAGCTCAAAATATGGCTAGTGTGACTGAGCGGCTGAATTTTGTATTTAATTTTCATTAATGTAAGTAGCCACAAGAACTGACTCTGATGGCACACAGCAGCCTGGGCCCTGCCAAGGAGACACCCATCCCCCGCTCCCCTTCCTGGTTTATTGTAACTCACAGAAATCCACCTACAGGAAGCAAAAGTCATTCTCTTCTCCTGTTGGTTAATTCTGTGATCCCCAAACTTCAGCGTGCATGAGAATTACCTGGATGTCTTGGTGACACAGTTTTTTGGGCCTACTCTCAGAGTTTCTGAATCTGTCAGTCTGGGGCAAGGCCTGAGATGTTCTTTTCTAGCACATTCCCTGGTGTTGCTGATGCTGCTGGCCCAGGGACCACACTTGAAGAACCACGGGTTAACTAAGCATCTTACTTGAAGGCACCTGTACTTTAATGGAATCAGTAGGTCCTGGAAGCCCACTCGGACACAGACCCCTGGGGGATTGGTTCTCAACACTGGCTGCCCTTCGGAATCACCTGAGGAGCTTTCAAAACTCCTGAGAATTAGTCTCCACCCTAGACCAATTAAATTAGAATCTGTGTGGCAATGACCCAGATGTGTTTTTTAAAGCTCCCAAAATGATTGCAGTCAAGATTGAAAACCACTGCACTAACGGGACGTCAACAAATGTCTTTGCCTGTTTCGTAACAAAACTCACTCTATTTATATCACAGGGATGTTGTGAGACTCACATGAGACTGAATGCAAAAGGGTTTTATAAACTGTGGGACTTAAACGTGAGGATTGGGCATAGACAGTCTTGGAAGAGCCAACTTGCAAGTGATGCTCTCATCCCCGTTGCTCTGAGATGACACTGCTCTCTGTGGTTTGCATTCTAGTACTGCCCCACTGACCACGCCACTGCGGGCACCGATGCTGAGCACGTGCAACAGTTCTACGACCTTCTGACAGCCTCCATTGATGTATCCAGAAGCTGGGCAGAGAAGATCCCTGGATTTACTGATCTCCCCAAAGAAGATCAGACTTTACTTATAGAATCAGCCTTTTTGGAGCTGTTTGTTCTCAGACTTTCCATCAGGTAATTACTGCTATTTTACTGTCCCTTCAGTCCACTCCTTCTTTTAAAGAAGTTTGAAACTGCTGTGTTTGTAAATGAGTCATCAGGGAAAAGTCTGCTCCAGAAGGAAATGTAAAATATGATCAGGCATTAAAACATGACAAGCAGTGGGTAGAACACTGGACTGGTAGCCAGGACTCCTGGGTTCTACTCTCAGTTCTAATACGGACTTGCTGTGAGACCCTGCGCAGGTCACTTGCCTTACTGGAAGTGCAGTTTCCTTCTTTGTGAAATGAGCAGGTTGGGTTTGGTGACCCCTGCGGCTCCTCGTATAGCTCCAGCTTTCTGTGGTTCTAGGAAGAGGCTCATGGTGCATAAAGGATTTCCTGGGAACAAGTATTTATTCTGAACATTGCATTTACCTCACAGTTTCTATTTATAAGTCACTGTTCTAGTACACGAGATGGGGCTGTAAAGAGTTCCCACAGCTTCTCAACCCCCAGTGTTTACTCCAAGAGCATAGCTTCTCAATCAAAACTCTGGTTCAACCTGTCAAACTCAGTGACACCAAACACCAAAGCAGAAGTGATTTTTCCAAAAGGTGGGACCCAGGACCTCAGCGCATCTCAGGAAAGTCCACGTGTAGCATTTTAAATTCCATCTTCCTTGTTTCCTGGCAGGTATGTGTTTTTAGGAGATGGTAGCAACCTTTCACCAAGTATTATAGGAAAAAACATTCCCTTTCCCCTCAATCTCTTCCCTACCACTCCCTCCCCAACTTCATACTGTGTTACCAGAAACTCTTGTTTAAAGTGCAGATTCCCATGCCTCATTTCCAGCTATTTCAGTTTGAAATCTGCATTTTTAACTCATGTTCTGACGATTCTGATGCCGGTTGTCTTGAGGACCAGGTTTTAAACTCTGAGCTTGAACCATACTGTCCTTATGAGCCACTGTGGAGGGATCTGTGGCAGAGACAGAGGTGGAATTACAATGTGCCAGTAATTAGCATCATTACAGCTAATATCCAGTGTGCGCAGGAGCCAAGCCAGCAATGTGTCCTGTATCAGGCAGGCAGCAAAGGAAGAAGTCAGTGACGAGCTGCCTGCGGGCAGACACCATATATGCCCTAACCACCAGGTTTTCTCCTATGTCTGGCCCTCGGAATGGCACACACGTGGTGTTTAGGAAATACTTGCCAAGTGAATGAATGAGTGAAGCTGTCCATCTAAGAGGCACAGTGAAAGAGATGCTGCTTGTGAAGGCAGTCGGCTGAAAGAGACAGGGTGTGACAAGAGATTTAAAAACTAAAGGAAGGCTAAATTAAAGACTACACAGAATTCAGAATTAATTCCACCTCATACTCACTGAGACCCTCTCGTGTACCAGGCACTGTGCATGGGCTTTCAAGTCCTTTTTTTTCTTCTTTTTTATTTTGTAGCAAGTCCTTTCTTGTATTTGATTCCCACAACCATCTTAGGAGGTAGCAGTGAGAACTCCTGTTTTATAGATAAGGAAACGGAAACCCAGAGAGAGTTAAGGAGTGCCCAAGGCCCCACAGCTAAGTGGTGATGTCAGCTAGAAGTTCCAGAATATACACTATCGGGGCAGATTTAGAGATAGCCCTCCTGTAGCCCCACTGGCAAAAGCCTAGGTCATCCAAAAGGACTCCTTTCACTTGAGGCCACTTTGCAGTTTGGGATGGAATTCTGGCACTTGCAGGGATGTGGTGTTTTTAGAGTCTGCACATGGAATTGTAGTGTCTAGCCTCAGGCCTTACTGGTTTTTGACATTTACGAAATGAGGGAGAAATCCTGGCGAAGGAGCACGGAAGGGAACAGTCTGGGTGCAGAGAGAGGTGGTGCTCGGGCCTTCACCTCCACTGTCTGTGTCCGCGGGCCAGCCAGCAGCTGAGTCCAGCAGCTTCCCCAAGGAAGTTAGTTAGCATAGAGAAGCGGTGATGGTGGTTTATCCCAGGAGCACAGTCTTGTTCATCAAGGGTGTGGGGGCAGGTTTCACAGCACCACACGGGGTTCTGAATGCTGCCCCACGGCTGTCTGGATGCCTGTGTGTTACGATGTGATCCCATTGCACAGACTGAACAGACTTATTTGACACGTTCCCTTCACCCCCCACACGTTCTCTTGTAGGTCGAACACAGCGGAAGATAAGTTTGTGTTCTGCAATGGACTTGTCCTGCACCGACTTCAGTGCCTTCGTGGATTTGGGGAGTGGCTCGACTCCATTAAAGACTTTTCCTTAAGTTTGCAGAGCCTGAACCTTGATATCCAAGCCTTAGCCTGCCTGTCAGCGATGAGCATGGTCACAGGTAAGTGCCACCCTGCCGTCACCGGAAGTGACCATGTTCGCTTTTCTCTCCTCTCCTGTGTGAAGCTGCATTCTGGCTTTGGCTGTCACACTCACCAGCAAGTGAGGAAAGTGACTGCCATTTTTCTGAAATCTACTACAGTTAACCTAGTTTAAACAACGAGACGTATATCTGCAATATTTTGTCACGAACTTTCAGGAAAGAAGATTCCTAGTCTTGAGTTATCATTGTAACGAACCCAATGTGTGAAAATCTAAATTTCCACAGGAGTTCTGCTGACACTTGGACTAGCTGCTCCAGGGTTATTTGTACAGAGGGTTTCAAAGGAAGATTACCTTACCCAGTCTATTCCTGTGGAGCAGAGTGGCACGTCTTCCCCTCTTCCCTGTCCTCGACTAGTGACCCATATAAAACACACCTTTATTTATTTACAACTTTATCTAACAACTTTGATTGGCAGTGGGTTGAGGAAAAATGGGTATTTGTAAATAGCAAAAAATGGCTCAACTCAACAATTTTTAAAAGTTAAGAAATAGAGCATAAAACATATTCAATTTCTATATTATGCCTTTCTCTTCCTAGATGTCTCTCCCTTTCTATCTTTTGGGAAATAAAGGATCCCAAGGCAGAAAGAGAGAGAGAAAGAGAGAAATAGAAAGAGAAAGAGGAAGAGAAAGAGAAAAAGAAAGGCATGTCGGGTAAGAGAGGGAATGCAGCATCTCCCTGTGGCCGCCCCTTTGCTCCTTCATACTTTCAGAGTTTCCTGTTTGATCTTATCCTTCTCAGTCACACTGGGGCATGATGAGGCAGTGACAGCAGGTAGAGACCCCAGAGGAGGCTACCCAGACTTGGGGCTCACCTCCCATCCTATTCATGAGCATGAACCACAGCCTACGCTCTAGGACTAAGAATTGAGGTTCAGATTTGATACCCTCTTGACTGTAGAAAACACGTTTTTCAGGCAGGTGGTGAATTTCACAGAGGACCAAATGCATCCTTTGGCACAGATGGGCCCTTCTTTCTGATACGTCAGAAACGTGTGTTGTTTCCATGCACTTTCTTGGGACATCTCCTGTTAGCTACCGTGAGAGATGTCTGAGTACCTGAAAAGGCTAGGCTGATTCATCTTATAATGGGTTACATGAAGGCAAAGAAAAGTAAACGGCACGTACTACAGTAGGAATCAGACACTATCTTGTTCCCTAAGTATTCCAAGCAGAACCCCACCTCCTCTGCGTCTTTGGTCCTGTATAGACCAAAGAAATTCCCTTCTTTTGATGGGAGCTGTCAGAGACTTCCAAGGGAGCCATTAACAAAACCAAAATAGAGGCAATCTCCAAGAGTATGGATTCCATTTAGAGGGCTTTCAAATGGCATATGGGAGCCCCCTGAAGAAAATAAGCATATTGAAGGCACAAGCACATTACTCCAGCAGGACTGTAATGAAATTGGTTCAAAGACTGCCTTTCAACTAAATCTCTTCAGCTCAATTTCAAAACCATTCAGCTCTTCCTAGGACAGTGAAACATTCAAAACTAGAAAGTATGGAGTTTAGTTAAAAACAAACAAACAAACGAAATAAAAACTAGAGCCAGCCTTGGCTTGGCTTTCTGGAAATAAAACCAGGACATTGCCACATCTCTGGAAATGGGTGTTGAGTCTAGTTAATCAAGAGTCCATTGATCTGGGGACTCTGCTGCATGTCAGTGGGTTTTCAGAGATGAACACACACATCCCTGGGGAGACAGAACTTGCAAAGTAATGCATATGATATAGGTGCTGAGTACGATGGTGGGGGTGCAGGAGTGGGTACAAAGTGCTGAGAGACTGAAGGTAGGGGTGGTCGTGTCCAAAGAGGTAACATGAGCTGGGCCTTGATAAAAGCATACAGTGTTCCAAGCTAAAATGGAAGGAGTGAGATTTCTAGGCATAAACGAAAATTTGCTAAAGCCATTGAAGTTATGGATGTCATCAGTTTCAGCAAGGAAATGTCTAAAAAAGGAGAGTGATGAGAAATGAGACTGGTATGATAGGTATGGGTCATGAAGAACCTTTCACTCCTAAGTGAGAAGGTTGGAGTTTATCTTGAGAGCACTGGGGATCTACAGAAAGTTTTGTCCGGAGGAGCATCGTGGCAAAGTCTGCATTTTAGAAAAATCTACCCTGACAGCTGCTTTTGAGCACAAACTAGCAGGAAAGAGCCTAAGAGGGAAAAGTTCAGTCCAGGTGTGAGAGCTGTAGTTGAAGAGGAAGGTCCGAGGTGTATGTCTTTTTGTGTTTTACTGTTTAAGTAGAAATTCAGAGACAGCTATGAGGCCAGGCAGCCCCAACCTGGAGAGATTGGGCAGCTCAGGGCTGAGAATACGGAGTAGGAAGGAGGAGAGGTGTGTCAGTGCTGTCGCTGCCTCCAGTTTGCTGCTGTGTGTCCTGTAGTTACATCTGCTCAGCCTGGCTGCCCATTTATGTGGAGACTTGCTCAGGGAGGAGGCAGTTGGGCATGGCAGAAATAGCGTGGGCTTTGCAATCCAGCACTCCCAGGTTTTAACCTGGGGTCCTGTATTTAATAAGTATGTGCCATTGAGTGATGCATTTTATTTCTCTGTAAAATAGGGATAAGAACATCTATTCCACGAGGCGGCAGTAAGGATTATGTAAAATTAGGTTTGTGATGCAGCCAAATTGGATTCAGAATGGGCACTCGATCCATCCTGGAAGGATGGTGACAGGGACTCCCTCAAATTTGGCACATGCCTGCCCCCTTCCCCTTGGGAACCCCAGGGAGCCCCAGATCAGTCTCAGTGGCATGAGGAAACAGGTGGTGGCTTTAGAAGTCAGTATGTGGGGTGACTATCTCCTTGGGTGTTTGAGAGAGGCTCAGAGAAGGACAGTGATATTGAAGGAATTAAGCTGCACTTAAAATGGGCCAAGTCTGTTAGGGTGTAGTTCCATTTCCTGTCCCCAGCCCTGCCAGCCTGCCAGAGCGGGTTGTTAGAGGTGCTGTGGGTATAACGTACAAGAGCAAGAAGCCCCTCTGCTCTCATTTCTGGACCTCACAGTATTCTCTGTGATTTGCTCTCTCTGGGAGGGGGTTTGAACTGTGTGAAAGCCTCAGGAAGTGGCAGAAAGGCAATGCCTGGGAAACAGCAGTGTGCGTTGTCGTGGATATTAATTTTCATTTCAATATGGGCTCCCGTGAAATCTTGACTTCTGAATAAGCTCCATTGATCATAAAGGGTGATTGTGGAATATCCGTTGGGCTATTGGCATCAGAAAATACATCCCCAAACTATCTGCTCCTAAACCACAGAGAAGAACTCACAAAAAGGAAATGGGGTCTTAGAAGTCTAACCAGTCTTGTTTTCAGGAAAGTTATTAAGAATCTGGATAGTATTGATAGTTTGCACAAACACGGCTTTTTTTTTCTTTCTTTCTAATTCTTTCTTTTCTTCTTCCTCTGCCTCTATGTGAAAAACTAGGTGGTGAGGTGGGGCAGGAAATGGTTTCTTTCAGATCACTCTCCCTCCCTGCAGTAAAAGGGAATTCCCCACAGTTGTGGTTGTCAAATGTTTTTAGGTTCCTGTTCATTTACCCTTTGGCCAGTGCCACGTCCCTGACATCGGAGTCATGGAAAAGCTCTGTGTCTGATAGGATACCAATGAGGTGATATCTAGTTGCAATTAATTATGATTAATAAATAAGAAGCCCCCTAATAAAAAATTTCGTGTAGAATGACCATTTTATAAGTATCCATTCATTCAGTAAATAGTCAAGGCCTTCTATATTCAGGTATGATGTCAGTCTCTCGGGATGCAAAAATGAGCAATGCATGAATGCTGCTGTCAGGAAAGGTATAGCTTACGAGGAAGTCATATGATTGTGATGTAATGAACTCAATGTATGGTGGTGAGTGCTCACGTCCTTAAAAGGGACAGATTGAGTGCAGGGGAAGTCCAGAGGACTGCTAAGTTTTGGGGGGTGAAGAAATGTGGAGGTGTTGGTCATGAATGGCTTCCCAAGGATTTGGCATGTACACATAGAAGGAGGACATTCCAGATCAACGTCCTCCTTCACCTTTGGGGGGAAAGCGAGTATGGTGGAGTTGGCATTACATATGCCTTAAATCGCACAGACGCCTATCATCTCAATAGTAAGAAGAGAAACATGACGAGTGCAGACTATTATACTCAATGACTGACTATATGTCCTGCAGTGAGCATGAGCGTGAGTCCGCTGTGGGTCCTGGTCTCTCTGCTTCTGGTGCTGAGAGCTGCACTTTGGGGAAATTTAAAGGATTTTTAGAGGGAAACAATGGTTCTATGTGATGTTTATCTTATGGCCTAGTATTATGACCTAACCTCAGAATAAAATTTCCCCTATAATTAAAAGGGAAAGCAGACTGGAAAGGCAGGTTTGGACCAGATAGATGGTGGAGGGACTCTTGAGTGCCCAGATGCCATTTTCCTCATCACTGCGCTAAAAGAATGTTCCCCATGGCTTTGTTTTCCTTACTCCAGACTTCTGTCAGGTGAGAAACTTGACTCCTTTCTTTTCTGCCGATAGTCTTTTTCCTGGCCTGATTAGAACATGAATTCTAAAAATTGAGAAAGAGGAAAGAAGGCAGAACCAGGGGCAGAAAGCCATGAAGCAGTGACCTGGCAAGACCAAGCAGGCCCTGATCCTGCCCACTCCTGTCTTCCCCGAGTTCCCCCACTCACCCTAAATGGTTACCTGGTTACCCTGGTTTTGTATCATGTATAGCCATCAGCTACATTGCAAGGAAAATTAAGTGTAAAATTGGTGGGGCAACATAGTGTTCTTAAAAGGTAGGGCAGGGGTGGAGAGGTTGTCATGGGGTTTGGAGATTAGTGATCCGAGTTCAAGTCCAACTTGCCACTTTGGGCAAGTTTCTTACCCTCTTGGAATCTGTTTTCTCATTTTTCACAGGGATAATGATGTCTACTGCAGGTTTCTTGTAAAGATGGAATGAGCTAATGTGTACTTTACAGAAAAGAATATTAGACAAACCTTCATTATTATTATCCTGAATGTTATGTGTCTTAATTTCAGGAAAAGCTAGCTGTTCCTCTCTCTCGGAATCCATAAAAAATGTTCATGCATCCCTACAATTGCATATATACATATTAAGTAATTTCTTTGTGCTTTTCTTTGCAACTAGACTGTGGGTTTCTTAAGGGCAGGGAGAGTCTTTTCATCTTTATAATTATTTTAGCATTTAAAGGTGTCTGCCACATGGCAAATATTGGTTGAATGAATGAGTTAATTGTGACTATCAGAAAGTCTCCCAAATTAGGAAACTCTGAGTTAGTTATTTTCAGCCCACCGCTTTGTTATTAGAAAATAGACTAAATTCCTGAGAACTACCTTATTTCGATTCATATTAATTCAGAAATATTAATTGAGCATCTACTATGTGCCAGGCATATAATCCCTTACCCTTGGAGAGTTTGTGCTCTCACTGGGGGAGACACTGACTTGTCGCTTCCTGATTGGTGTGTGCTCAGTGCCTCTGGGACTGCCCATCAGTAAAGGATGTTACACAGCACATGAGAACTAGTAGTGGCCTGAGTTCCCAGAGCAGGAAGTCCTGTTTGTTGGTGTGTGAGCTATACACACCTCTCTCCCCAGGAGCCCTCTTCTGCTCCCCTTTGGCCGGACCTGTGTTATTGTTGTCACTGGGTTGGCCTGTGCCCTGAGACCTGCTCAGAAAGAGCTGCTTTTCCTCCCTGGAGCTCCTGATGGTCCCATAATCCCTTTCTTCACCCTGGGCTCCTTGCCATTAGGAAGAGGAGTTGAGGTTTCTTATGTGCGCCTAAAAGGCAGAACTGGGAACTGGAGAAAGGCAAAACTTAGCTCAATATAAGAAAAACTTTCCAACAGACAGAACTGTTTGAAATTGGAATAAGCGGCCATGGGGAGTGAGTTCCCGTCTTGGGGAGTGAGGTTTACAAACAGAGACTAGATGAACACTAGGTGTAGACTGGGTCAGGAGTCTTCCGGGGACTAGGAGTGACCAGAGCAGACGTCTCCAGCTTATGTGCATGCACATCACTGGGCATCTTGTTACATTGTAGATTCTAATTAAGTCGCTCTTGGGCAGGGCCTGAAAGTCTGCATTTCTAACAAGCTCCCAGGTCATGTTATGCTGCTGGTCCGGGGCCCACACTTGAGTAGCAAGGGACAAGGGAACCTATTGGTCACTAGGAGCCCGTCAAATTAATAACAGCTTCCATTTAAAAATATGTGGTGTCAGGCACTGTGCCAAGGGCTCTATGTGCGCTCTGTTATTTAACGTTGGTTAGTAAATAAATTTGAAAGGACTTGGGATGCATTGCAGCAGAGATGGGAAGCAGAGAGACCAGTCAAAAGCTATTAAAAAAATGTGGGTAACAGATTAAGACCTGGTCCAGAGGCAGTGAGATTGAGAGGAGGAGATAGACGGAAGGACATCACAGCGATAATAACCAGAGTTCTTGCAGTGGATTAAATATGATGGGCTGGGGGGGGGGGGGGTGCCGAGAGGGGACGAATAGTTAAGAGATGATTATGAGAGTGATGGGGAGGATTGTGGAATCATTCATAGGCCAGCTCAGAGAAGTGGCAGATTTGAAGGGGCAGTTAACAAGTTGAGTATGGGATACAGAGGATACTTACTAATATCTAAATATTACTATATGCTAGGTTTTGTTCCAAATAATTCACATATATTAATTCATTTAATTCTCACAATAACCCATGAGGCAGGTTTGAGCCCTATTTTACAAATGTGGACACAGACCCAGAGTCTCCCAGCTAATAAGTGGCAGAGGTAGGCTTTTATATCCTGGAAATCTGGTTCCAAAGCGTCTGATGTGGTAGGTTTTTGAGTTTATAAAGTTCTTGACGGTTGCTAGCTTCTTAATAACTTGACTCTGAGCAACCTACACATTTAGTATTCATTGAATCCTATTCTACAGGTCTTTGACCCTCCATTTACATATTCGTTTAACAAATATTTATTGGGTGTCTCCTATGTAGCAGGCTTGGTGCTGGAGATACAATGGTGAGCAAAGACAGCCCAGGCCCCCATGGAGCTTACGTTTAAAGGAGGAGGCAGGCGATAGTCACACAAGCATCTGTGTTCAACCTGTTATATGCTTCAAAGAGAAAAAAGAGAGTGCTATAGGGGAACATCATCTAGACTGGGAGTAAAAAGAGAAGAGTTTCCTGGAAGAAATAGTTGATCTGTGATTTAAGGATGAGTAGGTCTTAAGGAAGCGAAGAGGGAAAAACACGAGTGCAGACCTAAATAGCTCTATTACGTCACTGAATTCTCCCCTCCCTCTTCCCTCCCTTTCTCTTTCCTTCCCTCTCGCATCTCAAGCCCCAGACGCTCTCGTCTTCCCTGCCTCCCTTCCTGTCTCTCTTAGCAGAGGTGTCCATGGCTTGGATAGCTAAAATCCACAGGAATCCAACAGCATCTTTAGATACTCACACCATGCGGGTTAGGAGTGTGATCTGTTGTCTGTTTTGTTCACGGCTCTGAACCTCAGTGGCTATAACGCTGCTTGGCACAGAATAGGTACTCAATAAATATTTGTTGAAAGAAGTAATGAATCAATTAGTTAATTAGGTACACAAAAACTGGGAGGAAGTTACAGGGAGGCTGAGATCATCTCAGGATGAGGAGGCACATTCTAGCGTAATGTTCAGGGCCACCTGGTATCATAGAAATGTCTCTATAGACTTGGAGTGAAAGAAATTAACCACTTGTTAACTTGGACCAGGGGTTAGTCACTTAACATTCTGAGCCTTAGCTTTCTTATCTATTTAATAAAGATCATCTTTGTCTTGCCTAATTCAAAGAGTACTTGGGAGGATATGATAAAATAATCTAGGTAAAAGAGTGTAATAGAAAGTGCTTTTAAATATTATCAGGGTGAAATACTGAACTCCCACGTAGTGAACTGGACTCTGGTTGCTGGTGTCTGGCATTCTCTGTGGTATCTTGTAGTGGAAAGTCTTGTCTTAGGTGGGAGTTTGAACTAAATGACTCAGACTCTTACAACTCATATAGACTATGATTATGACACATAAATCCATGACTTAACCATTACTTAACCATTTCTATAACTTGTATTTTAAAGTTATAAATACGTAAAGCTGAGTGAAAATACAGAAGTACTGGATAAAAATGATGCTGATCAAAATGCAAGAAATACCGAGAAGCTTGTTTTGTTTAATGGTGGACAAAGATCTTAAACCAAAATCTGTGTGTAATTCTCTAGGAAGGGGGAAAATCCAAATATCTAATTTCCCCCAGAAATTTATGAACTCTCTGAATATCAGCTCTGCAGCCATGTTTACCAAGCTGCAACAAGAAAGGACATCCCGTAAACAAAAATGTCAGTGATTGGAGTGGTGTGGAATTTCAAATTACTAGGAAGCTCCTACACACTTAGTGACTCCCTAGTGATCTGGAAATCTTGCTGGCTTCTGGCAATAGTTTACATGGAGACTGAATTTTATCTCAGCCGCTTTTACAAAGCAAAGAAGCCACAAATCCAGTAGCTGTTCAAAACAACAAAGAAGGTGTCTTTGGCTTCTAACAGGAGCGTCTCTGAATTCCTCAAGGAATTCCAGGCCTAGGGTTGATCCAGCTGGCAGGAGGTATCGATCTCCACTTGAATTCACTGAATAAATAATGGTTGCCATAGTTATTGAGCAGTCACAACTGGTTGGAGAGCAGGGAAAAACTCTGAGGCACCTTTTGTGAGTTTGGCCATGAGAAAGTCTGGTTACGAGGTTCCATAATCAACCCCCTCCCGAAATCTGGCCAACACATGGCTCAGTTTCTTTATCCTGATAATGAATATGGGATTTTGAATATAATGCAAGACAGGAGGCACTGAAAGAAAGGGAAAGATTAAGTCAATGGACTGTATTTTGTTCTGGGAAAAGCATCCCTCCTTGGGTTATGAACTAATTTAATATATCTCAGTATTAATAGAATGAATGTATTATCAGCAAGACAACTGAGCATGTTACAGCTACCAGAGGCTTCACAAAGGACCAAATCCTTGTTTTTCTATTTTAACATTGTTTATTACACAAATAGCATTAACCTGGAAATTTTAAAAGAAAGGAGTTATCGGACATTCTCATAAATATTTTCACTTTTCTTTTATCCTTCTCTATATGCAGAAATAATTTTTGCATAGATACAATCATGCCTAGATACTATTTTATATTCTATTCTCTATTTAATATGATGTTATATATTTTTCCATTTTGCTTCATAGCCTTAGTATTTGTCCTTTCTGATATCTACAGAATCTTCCATTATGTGTATGTACCATTTAACAGTTTCCCTATTCTTCCACCTTTTATCTTTCCCCAGTTTTTAAAATAGATAATGCTATCCCAAATGTCTTTATGCATAGTTTTACTCTTCTGTTGAATTTTTCCTTTAGATAAATTCCCAAGAGTGGGATGACTTGGTCAGAGGCTATGAGCATTTCATGGCTCTCGAAATTTCCTGCCAAATTTGCAGTCTGCTTTTCTTTTTGCTTTCATAGTCAGGACACCACTGCAGGCTGGATTACTCTTAAAGTTCACTCTTGGGTGCTTCTTCTGAGACTGAAACAAGAGGACTGTGTATTTAGTAAAAACAAAGCACAGAGGACAGATTTGCATCTGGATTGATTAGCTAATAGTTTCCTGCGGAAAGCAAAATCATACATTCAAAGCTTGGGAATTGGGGGGCTTCTTTGTCTTTTGTTTGGCCCTGCAGTTACCCACCACTTGCCATGGGTCAGGCATTCTCTCAGGTGCTGACTGTACTGGGCGTGTTGACAGCTGACAGAACAGTTCATGTATCATCTTAGTTGAGCTTCACAATTTCCTCTGGAGGTGGGGTTTTACAATTGTACTTTTTCTTTTGATTTATTGTATAATACTTAAGACACATGGAAAGGAAAGAAGAATACAACAAAGACGTGCAGATCTACCACCCTGTAATCCCCATTCTCCTAGCCTAGGAGGACATTGAGCCTTAGAGAGATTAGATCACACCACTAGTAAGCGACAGAACCAAAACTGGAACCTGGGTCTGTCTGATTCTAAGCCCGGTGCCCTTTCTCTATATTATGCTGCGCTGAGAGGAGATGTCTATGAATTACAATCCACTGAAATGCTGCTGGCAATACTCATGGTTGTACTTTAATAATAACACATCAGACCTGGAATTAAATCCAACCCCTCGTCCTTTTAGGATGGGCCCTAGAGAAGGAAAAACTCACCCAAGCCATATACAACTAGCCCAGCTGGAGAAGAATGCAGATCTGATTCTTGGGTCTCCTTGTATTTACTGCAAGAAAAGAAAAACATGTCTTGGATAGGTGCTTGGATTTTCTGGTGACTTTTCCTTTAAGGAAATAACTTTCCTAACAAAAATATTCCCAACTGAAAAAATAAATTAATGTGGGGAAAATTAGAAACTAAAACGTGATTTCCCATTGGATGGATGTCTTCCATCTTTCAAGAATTATTATTTTACATGTACATGTAATGAGAGATGAAAACTTTGACTGAGATAACTGGGGCCAAAGTCTTCTCTCAGGAAAGATGCTCTGATATCTACATGCTGAGGGAGAGCAAAGTAATTGGTACCGGATGTCAGGCTCCTTTCTCATTACAGGGAGATGCAACGTTGCTCTGGGTTGATGCCAGAATCTGCCTCAGAAGACTGGGTTCAAATCCCAGCTTTTAGCAGCTGTATGACTTTGGGAAAATCACTTGTATCTTATACATCAAATAAGAGATCATCATATTTGCCATGGGGATCATTTTATATCTTGTGTTACAAAAATAAGATACTGGTATTTATGTCTGGCTACCTTAGAAAATGCCTGCACTGCCTCCTGCTGCCCCCCCCCCCCCCTTTTCTTTGACTTGGCCATCTCCACAGCTGGAGGACATGTGTATTTTGAACGGACTGTCAGGTATAGGTCAAGAGGTGTTTCAGGGGGGGGGGGGGGGAGGAAATACAAGGAAAAGAAAAGCCGGACCCTTCTCAATGCTGGTGGGCATGAAAACATGAGTGTGCTTTGTATTGGGTCTTGCGGGGCAGCCCCGATTAGCAGATGGCACTTCTAGCCACCACGTAAGTCTGACAAGATGGGAACATTAATTCGTTGGCCTGGATGTGATGCTAGTCACTCTGAGAAAGAGTTACCTCCTGCCACAGCTTTTGTAAGACCTCAACAAGATAATATGGACGCTGTCATGCATTCAGTGTGGCTACATGCCGGAAACTGCATGCTGCCTCTGTGTCAATCACCTAGGCGGGTCTTCCCAGAAATCCGGAATTGGGTATGTTATTATCTTCATTGTATAAGGAAACGGGGGCTCAGAACTTAAGGGAAGAAATGTAGGGACTTACTCCAGGGCACACAGCGAGTGACAGACTAGGATTCAGACCCTAGTGCTGTTTGATACCAAAGGGCTTGAAGTACCACTAAGAGGAGGGCACTTTGATTGTAAAATGCAGAACAGGATACGGCTTTGATTAGGGGGTTCCACATTTCTTAAAGTGTTAATGGCCTCCTAAATGTGCCCTCTTCTATCCCTCTGCAGAACGACATGGGTTAAAAGAACCAAAGAGAGTGGAGGAGCTATGCAACAAGATCAGAAGCAGCTTGAAAGACCACCAGAGTAAGGGACAGGCTTTGGAGCCCCCCGAGCCCAAGGTCCTGGGCGCCCTGGTCGAACTGCGCAAGATCTGCACCTTGGGCCTGCAGCGCATCTTCTACCTGAAGCTGGAAGACCTGGTGTCTCCACCGTCTGTCATCGACAAGCTCTTCCTGGACACCCTGCCTTTCTGAGCGGGAGCTGCCTGGCCTGCCGGCGCCCACTTGCTAAGCAGCAGACGGACGCGTCTGGACAGCTACCGGTCCTGTCCTTCCTTAAGAGGAAAAGCAGCTCCTGAGAAAAAGACTTTTGGTTTTGGTTTCTTTCTTTCTGGCACTTTTCCTTACAACCTAAAGCCAGAACACTCGCAGAGTATTGTGTTGGGGTTGTGTTTTATATTTAGTCTTTGGGGTTGGGGTGGGGGTGTTCTAGCTCATGAGGGTTTTCTAAGAAATTGCTAACAAAGCACTTTTGGATGATGCTATCCCAGCAGGGGGAAAAAAAGGATAATATAACTGGGGATACAATTATAGTTGCTTTGTATTTAAAAACAAGAACAGCCAAGGGTTGTTCGCCAGGGTAGGATGCGTCTTAAGATGACCCCTTTAGAATATACTTCCTGTATCAAGGGTACGTATGTGGTGCAAACAAGGCAGAAATTCCCTCTTCTTAATTTCTTTCTTCCTTTATTTTAACAAATGGTGAAAGATGGAGGATGACCTATAAATCAGACATAGTAAAATGATAATGGCTGTTCGCTTCCATATACAAGTGCAATTTTTAAAGTGCTGTCTTACTAAGTCTTGTTTATGAACTCTCTTTTATTTTATATAGAAGTAAAGAGGAGGCAGTCATATTAGCCAATGACACACGCTACTTTCCTAGCAGAGGCTTTGTCCACCTGCTCTATAGACCTTTCTGAGGTATGGTCCGTCCAAGATGTCAGGCCATTCTTAAAGGATCCAGATCCCTGCCCTGACTGTCCAGCTGTCCCAAAGGGGGCTCAGATTGTACAATGGATTGCATACAACTGTTTTGGTTGCATCGTATAGACCAGACAGAGTTCCCCAAACTCGCTTTAGTTGTAGCAACTGACTGAGACGTTCATTCAGAAGCCTAGGAGTGTTCAGTGAGTCTCAAGTATTTGATCCGTAGATAAGAACATGCAAATAAGTAGGAGGAACTGGATCATACAGGGTAAACACCAGGGGTAATAAGGTTTTTAAAAATATATATAATTTAATTTTTGTTATTGGTTAAAGAGACAATTTTGGAGAGCAAGCAAGTCTTATTTTTAAAAAAACTAGTATGAATGTGAGTACTAGAAAGGATTAGTGGGCTGCGTTTCAACATTCCGTGTTCGTACTCCCTTTTGTATGTTTATACTGTTAATGCCATATTACTACGAGATGATTTGTTGCATAGTGTCTTTATTTGTATAAACATTTGTATGCACGTTATATTGTAATAGCTTTGCCTGTATTTATTGCAAGACCATCAGCTCCTGGAAGCTGAGTTACAGAGTACTTAAATGGGGTGTTCACAGTGACTTGGATACACCAATTAGAAATTAAATAAGCAAATATATATATAAATATAGCAGGTTACATATATATTTATAATGTGTCTTTTTATTAACCATTTGTACAATAAATGTTACTTCCCATGCGGTTATTTTATGGTTCATTTGCAGTGACTTTTAAGGCAGTACTGTTTAGCACTTTGATATTAAAATTTTGCTTATGTTTTGCTAAATTCAAATAATGTTTGAAGATTTTTAGGTCTAAAAGTCTTTATATTATATATTCTGTATCAAGTCAAAATATCTTTGGCCATTTTGCTAAGAAACAAACTTTGAATGTCAAACTGATGTCACAGTAGTTTTTGTTAGCTTTAAATCATTTTCAGTTAGTCTTTTTAAAGGAAAAATAACAAAACTATGCTGTTTATATTGTCATTAAATTATACAATCAAACAAATGCCAAATGAATTGCCTAACTGCTGCAAAGGATAACCCAGATAGCAAATCATATGTGTTTTTTTCCAAGAGTCATTCTGATATTTGATCATGTATTATGTTTGTGAGCTTTTATGGAAGATTATTATTTTTATATCAAGATGATAGGATCTGAAATGTTAGGATCTTGGAACGTTAGACTTGGAAGGGGCCTGACTTGTCAACTAGTTTACCCTACTTCCCTTGAAATTCACAGAGGAAAAAACTGCGGCCCAGTGCAAGGTAAAGAGTTACCCAAGGTCAAACAGCTAATACCAGAATCAAAACTAGGACCTAATTCTCCTTTCCATAGTCTTTTTACTCAACTTGCTGCATCTATAGGAAAAGAGGCTTTTAAAAATAACCACTAATACTTACATTTTACCTGATGATAACCATGAGTAAAGTAGTACTTTTGCATTAATTTTTTGAGCTTATGTGCAAACATAATAAACATTATTAAATATCAGGAAAGCTAACGTTTCATACAAGGTAGCTTCAGACCAAATTCAAATTGAATTTGCATAAATTAGAAGCACTGTGCGTACATAACCCTTTTGTGCACCGTTAGTATTGGAAAGTCAATCCTTGTTTTTTTGTCATGTCTGCAAAAGAAAAAAGAAAACAGAAAAACAGAGCCCCAGAGAAATGCTGTTCCTTTTCATTTTGACACCCTGCAGATTTAAGCAAAAGACTCTTTAGCCGTGATGTCGACTGGCTGGACGGAATGAAGAAGGTTTTTAGTTATAGGTCCAGATACTAGTGTTGAAAATAAAGATGATAACCAGTGTTCTTCTGTCTTCCATAGTTATTACAACTATGAGGGCCTCCCAAGTCATCTATCAACTCAACTCTTTTTTTTTTTTTTTTGGTCTTACTATTGACACACAAGTTTATATAGAGTGGATGACCAAACCAGCTCAGAAGAGGACAGCAAGAATTAAAGCAGGTGATTCTTCCCATGTGGGAGAGCTCTCTTAGTATGAACATGCCTTCTGCGGGCAGAAATCAGGAATCCACCAGCTGTTAATGGAGAGTGCCTTGCTTTTATTTCAGACAGCAGAGTTTTCCAGAGTTTCTCTGCTCCTCAAACAGCATTGCTCTTTAGTGTGTGTTAACCTGTGGTATGAAAGAAATGCTCTTGTACATTAACAATGTAAATTTAAATGATTAAATTAAATTACATTTTATCAATGGCTACTGGTGTGTTGAATAGGCATGCTTCATTTAACAGTATTCTCTTAATCATTTATATAACGTTTGCTGTGAACTCTTACACACGTCCCCAAATGGATTTTTTTAAAAAGGCTTACTAATGCTGAAAAATTAATAGGCATTCCAATTGGAAATATATTTAAACCTCACTGATTGGGAAAAAGGACATTTTAAATTCAATAAACATTTATTGATTACTTCCTGTGGGCAAAACACTGTTGGGTGATTTGAGGAGATACAAATGCACAGTGTGTGAAACTGTTTTTCTTCCAACTATATACAACTTAAATGGAACTAACAATTTGTTGACTAAATGTATTCTTCAAGCGTATGAAGGATTTATTTCTATATCAAGATGGTGTGATACCAATTGTTTGTGAACCAGAATTTACAAGAATCAGGGTTAGAGTTCTCAAAGATTGATCAGTACTCTGCCTTTTTGCTGAAGTCATTACTACTATATTGCTTAGAAACCCCTCTCTGTGGGCACTGCCAATGCAACTTTTATTCAATTCTACCCCAAATACCATATACTGGGTTAGTACAAATATGTTTGTGTGTGTGTTGATGGTTCAAAAAAAGAAATGTGGAGATCTCATGATTTACTTCATCAGTTCGTACATGAAGTATTTTCTGTGAAGCTAAATGCCATATGTGGTCTAAAAGCCAACTCCTTCTTCCTGCTTCTCAGCAGTACTTTCATTTCCTCAGTGGTAAAATATGATTAGTAAGAAAAAAGTGAGAGAGATAGTGAAGCACCATCTTGCACATGAGTACAAATACAGGTACTTGGCCAAAAAAGGAAGGAAGGAAGGGAGGGAGGAATGGAGGGAGTGGGGGAAAGGAGACTTCTCTGGGGACACTAAGGGCAAGAGTCTGGTTTAAATGGGCAGGGAGGCAGGAAGGTCAGCGCTCAACAAGGGGAACTTGGCCTGTAGTTGAATTTCCATAAGTTAAGTGCACAGAGATAACACAAAAAGCTAACTGTTGAGTTTTAAACAAAAATTTTGTTAAAGTACACAAAGTTGACCATCTTAACCATTTTTAAGTGTATGGTTCAGTGATGTCAAGTACATTCATGTTGTTTAGCCAGGCTTCAGAACTTGCCATTTTGCAGAACACATGACTACAGGTCTTTGTGAGAGCACGTTTCATTTCTCTATAGAATAAATGCTAGGAGTGGAATCGCTGTGTAGGTTTCACTTTATAAAAAGCTGCCCAGCCTTTTTATATAGAATTAGAATATTTAGCCAGGAACATGCATGCTCAGGATAAACATGATTCTCAGACGTCCTTGCAGCTAGGGGTGGACTGGGCAACATGTTCTGGTCCGTGGGACAGAAGTGACAGTGTTCTGGTTATTATGTCCTATATGCCACTCTCCACTTCCAGATGGCATTTGACAGCGGCCTTCTAGAGACAACAGTATTATTGTCTGGCCCCAGAAAGTGGCTCTATGGGTGTAAATGTCAACTTGGAAAAGAATCAACAGCAGTATCAAAATAGGGGATATTTTAGAATGGCTTGTGTATAGGGCCGGTCTTAGAATTTCTATGTCGGATTTATATTGTAACCCACATGTTAGTTGTGGCCTCTTCTCCTTAGGATCTAGAAGGAATTGTTTTTAATTCCCTATTCCACAAATAGGGAAGTCCAAAGACCTCCTCAAAATATCTTCCAATTCTGCAGATTTTTACATTAGCCCTAGGTTCAGGGTCCTACATCTGTTCGTTCAGCTCTGTTAATGGCCCATCTTGCTGTGCTTTCTGGTGTCATCCCTATTTCTGGTGTCGCTCTAGAAGCACAACTCAGATCTTTCCCTTAATTTCTACCCTCAAATCATGGATAAGACTGGAATTCCCAAGTTCTAGAGACCAATCTTGAGCAATAGCTGGTGTCATTCACCTCTTCTTATTCATCCCCCTCTCCGCCTTCTATCTGGAACGCGGATGCTACCTTTGACTATGGACGTAAGGGTTCCTCCTAGGGAGTGTAGATAAGTAAGTTGGAAGGAATCCAGGTCTCTGAGGGTTTTGTGGAGAAGAGCTACCCTCTGAGTCCTGGGTTGTTTATACCTAAACTTTTCATGAGAGAGAAATAAACTCCTTGTTTAAACCACCGTTATTTTGAGTTTTTCCATTACTGAACTATATCCCAACTAAGAAACACAAGGTGCAAGAAAAATACCCTATCTGCAGCATAGGTTAAAAAAAAAAGTCAGGATTATTAAGGATAGTGATTCAGTGTGAATCAGTCATATTTTGAGACGACCAAAAAACACAAAGACACTTTAGGTCACAATTATTTGTTCATTTCTTAATTCCTTGATTCATTCAACTTTGAACTAGGTCCTCGGTTTCTGCTTCCTCATAACCTCATAACCTGATGCTGCCTGCCTGCCCTCTCATGGTCATACTTCTTTCTATCTTGTGGTTTATCTCTTATCACCTTCTAATTTCACTTTTACAACTAACCACCTATTCAGTCTTTTCCAATTCCTATTCCTGAGAATCAAAAATTTAGTAAGTCTAGCTCAACTTTTCAGGCCAGGGCAATTGTAGGTCCTTGAACAATCTGTGGACGAAGTGCCCTTGGGTCATCTCTAGTTCAATCAGCTGTGGTTGAGGAAGAACACGCATTGACCCTTCAGAAAATATTGTGACTTGAATAGTTTCAGTCTGACAGGGCTGCAAATATAGTCGCGCTGTTAACTATCACGCCTAGTAGAGTAGGAAGCTTGACTTGGCTCATGGGGCCAGCTGTGGAGGGCAGTTTTGGTAGACTCATTCCTTCTTGCTCTCCTTAGTGCCTAGAACAATGCCTGGTTCTCTGGAAACCCTTAGAAAATGCTTGTTGAGTGAATTCAAGTCAGATATTCATCAATGGGGGTGGGACATAGAAAACATCACACTTTCAAGAGATAGACTATGTCATGATTTCCAAAGTCGGTATCTATCTAGAGCCAAAGTGTCTCGTTTCATATTTTTCTGAACTTTAATGGGAAGGGGGAGGAATCAACACAATCCCAAGGAAGGTTTGTTTTTTCCTTTCCTTTAGAAAGCAGCTGTCAGTTTAACTTATCCCAAAATACTGTCAGTGATGAGCATGACTGAAAATGCATTTTATCTGTAATTAGAGAGATTACATTAAACACTATTATTTGCAGACACACATTGAATTAACCCTAATCGAGGCTAGCAAATAGTAGAGCCTGCCTATTTTTCACCTCAAAATTTTTAGAAAATTGTGACGGTTGACACACAAGGGACAATGCTGATGAGATTTCCTTCCATCAAATGCTAGACAGTAATTGTAATTGCCTTTAAAAATGTTTTAGCAGTTTCATTAGTAAATCAGAAGTTGCCACAAATCTTGACTTTCTAAACATGGAGTTTTTTGACTGTGCATTCCAATACGAGTTTAATGAATTGATTTTCTAGGGAATTTAACTTTGCATCTGTTTTCAGGTGTAATTAATTCATTCTGATTAATGTGATTAGCATGGATATCAGTGGATTACACATGATCCCTTTTATTTATTCACTCACTTTTAATCTGCCACACTGTCCATTGGGAAATTATATAAATGTTTTGGGGGAAACATCTGCTGGTAGCTTTGATCACATTAGATTTCTGAAAGCAGAATCCTGGTAGCAATTCACTGATTATTCACAGACTGTGATGCAATGTACCCTTGTTTGAGGGACCTATTCAAGTTTACATAGACCCAGTGTTTAAAGAGCTTATAATCCAGAGGGGACGATGAGACAAACATTACAACACTTGCAAGAAAAAATGACTGTCCTCAGATTTTGCTTTCTCTGAGCACCACTCCCCCACTCTCCTTAAATAATGCTATTACCTAGGGTTTGTCAATGGTCGCCTCTTCTTTAATGCTTTCCACTATCCTGGACAGTCTCATTCATGGCTTAAACTACCACTCCTGAATCTCTAACTCAGTCCTTCCCCCTGAGCTCCTGACCTGGAGGCTCCATATGCCTACAGATACCTTCACCAGGATATCCCACTCCACACTGAACATACCAAACCCAAATCTGTGATCTCCATTCAAGTTTGCCCCTCCTGTCTTCCCAGTCTCTATAAATGGCTCCTCCCCCCATCCAATCATCCAAGCTAAACTATTGTGAGTCTCAGGACAGGACATTTATTCCCCATGGTTCTCAAAACTTAACATTCATCTTTAATGTTCCTTGGAATCATCTGGAAAGCTTAATTAGTACAGTTTTCTGTGACTCATGCCCAGAAATTCTGATTCAGCAAGTCTGGACTAGGGTCCATGAATTTGCATTTCTAATGAGCTCGCAGGTAACACCAATGCTGTTGTGTCAGGGACCACATTTTGAGGACAATTGCCCTGGAGAATGAAAACAATTCCGGCACATCTCTATGACCCACCAAATCATCACTATGTGAGTAATCACTGCCAGAGAATGAAAGTCCAGGAACCAAATCTCCTCTGGGCAGAGTATTTCTGCATCAGCCAGAGGCGGCATGAGTTAATGAAACAGTACGTGATTTAAATATTCCTTCATCCACCAACTATGTATTGCGTGCCTACTCTCTGCCACAGGGCAAGGCACTGAGCTAGGCTCTGAGATCCAATATTGAGTAAAAGCATGACACAAATCCATGTCTGAACAGGTGAACTCTAACAATTCATTGAGACTTAGATGTCTCATCTGAAAAATGGGGATAATAATGTCCTTGTGGAGACTTATGTGAGAGATCAAATAGAGGACTCTATTGGGTGCCTAGCCCTGCACGTGGCACACTGATTCTCATAAGGATACTTACTTAATAAATGGCAATTAGTTCTTATGTTTATGTTAGAATTAGCCACTGTAAAGTGCTATCAAATGATAGTTGTCATTATTTTAGCATTATTTCATAGACTCTCTCAATGAGCCTACCCTGGTAGTTGGCTAGGCTTTAACAATGAGAAAAGACCCCAAACAACTGAAGACATGGTGTAACTTGGAGGGTCACAGAGCCCAGAGTTTCTTTCATTCTTTAAGATTATTGGGGTTTAAGTGTTAGTAGTTTCCAAACTCCCCCCCACAAAGACTCTTACAATTGTCATACTGTTTAATTAACTGTAAATTCTTACAGAAAAATTCAAGGTGGCTCAGAAGTAAGAAAAACAACAAAGTTTGATCATTCTTACCAGATTCTAAGATTTCAAGTGTCATACTGTCTGAAAGCAAGTGGATATGGAGAGACAAAGAAAACTCCTAGTTATTATTAAAGACTAAATGAGGTACAGCCAAACAATGGAATGTTATAAAGCCTTTGGAAATAGTATTGATTTGAATTTACTGATGTAGAAAATAATGGCAAAGACAGCACTATGTATGTCATCTTGATTTTTAAAAAGATTATAGGCTTATTTATATGCCTCTATATAGAAAAAAAGTCTGGGAAGACATATACCAAATTGTTAACTATTTATTTCTCTGGGAAATAATTATGATTAACCTCCAAAGATTAGTCTGTATTTTCTAGATTTTATTCAATAACTATGTATGATGTAATAAGCATTTAGAAAAGAGAGAGAAAAAGAGAATGAGTCCAGAGGTCCTACAGGGAACAAGTAAACGTGTGGAAGTAAACATTGATCTTAGGTAATGTTTCTCAATCTCACTGAATATTAGTATCACCTGGGGAGTTTTTTTTATTTTTTTATTAAATTTATTGGGGTGACAATTGTTAGTAAAATTACATAGATTTCAGGCGTACAATTCTGTATTACATCATCTATAAATCCCATTGTGTGTTCATCACAATGGAGTTTTTAAAACATCTCAATGGCCAGTCTGTCCCCAAGACCAAATAAATAAAAATCTCTGGGGCTAGAACCCAGGCTTCAGTAGTGTTTAAAGCTCCCCAGGTGTCTTCAAGGTGTAGCCAAGGTTGAGAACCATCGTCTCTGGAGAATTTCTCCTGCATTTCCTTGCATTGGTAGGCCCTGGGGGCCTTGGTTTATAGGGGACCACCATGGGTCCCCACAAACAAGCTAGTCCACAAGACAAACATCAGTGTTCATTGGCCCCCAGGATCAACATGGTTTTATTCAGGTTTCAGAATAATTTTGCAATGGATCAAGGCTGGAAATTACTTTGGCCACTGGATGGATTTCAGAAGAAATGGTGGAAGAGGATATAAGTTAGAATATCTGGGCTCTCTGGGAAGTCTGTCATCGGATAACTGTGTGATCTTGGACAAGCTATTCTTTTCTGGGCCTCAGTTTCCTCATAGCACTTGCCTGTCTGGGATGCTGTTAGGATTAAGTGAACTAAAACCCATGAAAAGAGTTTTGTGAAATGTACTATGTAAGTACTATTATTTTTATTAGTTTGTAACTAATCATATGAAGAAAGCAGGGAAAGATGATATCTGAGGAAAACACAAGAAAAGTCTGACTTATTCCCGGAGAAGGAGACACAGGCCTCTGCATGGATAGGGAGGCCAAAGGTCAAACAAATTAAATAAAGGACAAATCCATGGACTGGTATTAAAAGCAACCTGACAGGCCAAACATGAAACATTTCTTTCTCAGAAATCCAGAGAAGAGACGCTGAGAAAGGTCTTCCCTTTGCTTTTCTGATGGCTTCCAGGAATTTATACCAAAGTGGTGATGTCCCAGAATAAATAGGTTTTCTTCTCATAATTAAGCCAGAGGTTCTGGGAATGGGATGAGCACAGGGCTGAATTCATTACTGAGACTGCCTGCAATTTAATTCAGGGCCCAAAGAGGTAGCTCCTATGTGTCACCAGGAAAGAATCCTTGCATCTAGACAACAGGCTACATATGTCTACAGATTGACTTTATTTTCCTCTGCAGCTAATTTATTCTCCAAAAATAATGAGCTCTGGAAAGAACTTTACTGCAACACTGTATGAAGGAGGAACTCAGTATCACAGGACCACCTGAGACATCATTCAACGTGGGTAGTGAATGACGCAAGCTGAGAGCCTCTTAATCATTGGGGCCACGATGTTTTCATCTCTATATTCCCTTCGTGTCACATCATGTTGGACCCAAAACACTACACAGTGAACCAACAGCTTGGAAGTGCCTCCTGCAGGCACAGTTCTTAGCTCACAGTAGGAAATTAGTAAATATCCATGGAATGAAGAGCATTGTAGCCAGGACTAACACACTGAAAATGTCCACTGTTGCGCAAGTGTGTTCCCCTTTTGTTCACTTTCACCCGTTATTGGATGCAACTTCTCACCTAAAATGCATTCATTGTCCCATATACTCAGGGTTAAGATGGGTCTACACTCAAGATAAACCATAGCATTTTTATGGTGCATTCCAATTGTATTATTTAATTGAAACTTTACTTCTGAAAGCATGACTGTTGTATTCCAGGCAAGAAATAAAGAAAACCTAAACAAGGAAAGTGGCAGTGAGAGGGAAAAAAGTGGGAAACTTTCAAACCAGGTTTCTGGCTTGGACGCCTGAGTGGCAGATGATGTTATTCATTGAGCTATAAGGACATATAGTTTTTGAGGGGAAATATGAGTTTCGTTGTGGACATGCTGAGTTGTAGGTGTCTATCATCCAGGTGGCAGTGTGGCCAGGTATAAAACTCAGAGAAGAAATCTGGAGAGATACTATAGAGCACCATTAGCATGTAACAGTAATGAAAATCCAGAAAGAATGAGCATTGGGAGAAAAACAGTGAGAGGAGTTTTAGGGGGAAGGATGTGACAGAAGCCAGTAGCAGAGGGCTGAGGAGAAGGTAAAAATGGACACAGCATAAAAGAAAAGAGGGTAGTATGGGAGGGGACATGAGGTCCAGTGTGAGATTTTTAAAGATGGGAAAGACATGTTTAAATGTTAATGGGAAAGGGTAGGATGGACTTACTAGGTACCTCTGTATCTGTCCATCACCACAGCTGACCATAGCAACCCTCAGAGAAGAATGGTCACTGCTATACTTCTGCCTTTCAAATCCAGCACAAGTTCCTCTCTTGGCCAACTCTAACTCAGAATAAAAATTAAAAAAAAAGGAATTCTTGGAAATGTGGTTCAGATAATCCAAGTTGACACAGCACAATCCAGCACAGTCCACCCTTTGTCAACTTGGTAGCTACACACACTTCCTTAACCATATTTAATTTCCAAATGAAAACATCAACAAGACCATGCTATTGTATAACACGATTCAACTATCCACACAACTTCACTCATTCTGAAGGGCCAGGTTTTGCCACCCATCTGGCACTGAACTGAGCCTTCAAAAGGCTATGACATAACTCAGTCAGGTCCGCTGCTTCCAGGTGATAGAAAGACCAGTACTGCACTCGTTCTCTGTAAAATGAGTTCTCTGGTAAGAAACACGGCTGTACGGGATACCATGATGATGAATAAAGCATTCTGTAAGTCGGCAGATGGATGGCTTTGGAAGAAACACCACAGGAAGGAAAGGCACATCCATGTCCAAAATAAGTATCTATTCTAGTAAGAACAATGCACTTCCTCTTCCATGGTGGAAATGGCCCAATATAATCAGCCCAATGTGATGTCAGGTGGCCTGAAAAGTAGTGCCGTATCTCTAGTTGGTATTGGTCTTTGCTGTTAGCAGTTGGGAACTCAACAGTGGAAATCACCAGACAGGCTTTGGTGAGAGGAACTCTATGTCACTCTGCAGCCATGGCCACTTTATAGATGAGTTCACTGGGCAAAGGCAGGAGTGACTGGGGAAAGAGGCTGCCTGACAGCGACAGAACAGGTCATCTCGTATACCTGATTATTAAGAACCTTCTCTGGTAAGATTGCTCTTTGGTGAGCATCACCGGGGACATAAATAACATATTCTGTGTTCATTCAGAGAGGTTTAACCTCCTATCTCTTCTCTAGACCTCACTGCCTCCAATTCTCCAATCATCTTCCTTCTAAGTCCAAAGCCAGCCAACCAAACCATTAGTCACTGCTCAAAAGTTAATACAGATACATACCTTTGGTCATCTCTCCTTCTAGGCAAATTAACCAACCAGGTGCACTGCTTGGAGTTTTGCCACTGGGAAGATTTCCCTTCAACATTGTCATTCAAAGGCCACACTTGACTGGGGCTCTAGTGCTGCAGGCATCCAGTTTCAATTTCTGCCAACATTTTTGGTAGCTATACCTATAAATCTGACCCGTTTTTTTTTTTTTTCTTCCTCAATCAAATGATCATAAAGATTACCCCACGAGGCCACAGGTGCAGATGAGGAGAGAAGACTCACAGTAGCAGAAGCAGCATTTATGGCAACGTGAGCTGCTTACTAATGCAATGTACTTGTGTCTTCAGGACCTGCTTGCGCGTGATCTCTTACATATCACTCCCGCTTGATGATGAAGTGCTGCTGGGCACAGCCTAGCTTGCTGGGTCAGACATCACCCACTTTATGATGGGCGTCTCAGGTTGTATGGTTACATAGTCAAGTGTTTAGTCTCTACTAGGACCCAGCAACCAGCCAGAAGCTATTTCTCAAAACAACAGCAATTGGGAAAGGATCACACAATTTTGCTTCAAAATCTCCAAAGGTCTATGCTGTGATTCTCCTACAAAGGCTTGCCCAATTCTCTACAATGCACCTCTGTCAAGACACTCTAAGAACCATTGAATCTGATGAGTCAAACAACTGTTTCTGGTGGTCTTTACTAATGGGCATTGAGAGAAAAGCATTTGCCATATCAATAGCTGCCAGAGGACATACTGTTTTGCTTCAGTAAAGAAATCACATCGAAACAGTTGGGAAGAAAACTATTGGCAGAGTAGACGAGAGCAAGGATAATCTGGAACTTGCTGGAAACCGCTGCATCTGTCCATCACCACATCTGACTATGAATACTCCACTTCCATTTTCCATATTTGTGCACATTCTTCTTTCGGCCAACTCTAATTCCGAGTTATAGAGTAAAGGGAATTTTGGGAAACACAGTTCCCAGCTTAACCAAGCTGACCTAGCATAATCAGGTATATTAGGTTTTGTGTATTAATTTTTAACAGGTATATATAAATTATGTTTATTCTTTTGCGTGTGCAATTTAGTTCATAATTTTAAAAGACTATTTTAAAACGAATTTAAAACTTGATGCATTGCGGCGGCCGGTTAGCTCAGTTGATTAGAGCGCATGCTCTTCACAACAAGGTTGCCAGTTCAATTCCCCCATGGGATGGTGGGCTGCACCTCCCCTCCCATGTCCTCCCTCCCTCCCCGCTCTGGGTTTGAGGATGCAAATTGGAGAGGGAACTATCAGATGGGGGTGAGGTGACAACTTGGGATGAGAGGCTGAAAAGGAGTGTGAGTTTAGAGAACAATCCTGGAGGGGTAACACTGTATGTGAGCCAAGCATTGTTCCATTTGGGAGTCTAGTAGGACAGCATTCCTTTCAAAGTTAGATTAGGGAAAATTGGCTGCATGTTATCACCTGGCAGGAAAAAAATATCTTCCAACACAGCGAGTGGAGAATAGAGTCAAAACATAATTTTCCAAGAGAAGGAAGCAATAGGAGCTGATCCTGCCTAGAGAAACAATGGAGAACAATGGTGGCAGGATAAAGAATGGGGAGAAATGGGAGACCAATGAAGGCCACAAAAGGAAAAAATTGTTTCCGTGAAATATACATAAACCTTGGGCAAAATTAGCCAATTTTAACGTATAAGGAGTGGGCAGCAAACTTTTTAACTAGTGGGTCCACTAACGTAGAGAAATTATTTGTTGTTAAAGTGTTTTCTGTCATATTTAGGAGTGACAGCTCAGACGCGGACCATACTTATTAAGAGATGGTGATAACCTCAAAAGTACATAGCAATTTACTATTACTTCTTATAAATTTGTTGTAACAGGTATATCACATTCATTTCTTCTTATAGTAAGTTGGTTTTTTAAAATGTTATATATTTTATTTATTACACCAAGTATCCCGTATCCTAATTTATGTTATTTCTGAATTTAAGATGCATTTTCTGGAGTTTGTCAAACTATTTAGTTAGTCATCACTACCTGGAACATTTTAGCACCAGGTGGCAGCAAAATCTGAGAGGTGAGATAAAATTCTTGGCAGGGAAGTAAACACCTAATTAAGAATTTATCTCAAACCCCAGGATGGTTAATAAGGAATAGCATTACTTCCCTACTCCCCTTGTTTCTATTTAGATATTCATTAATTATCTCTCTCTCTCTCTCTCTCTTTCTCTCTCTCTCTATTTCTTTCTCTCTCTCTCTCTCTCTCTCTCTCTCTCTCTTTAGTGATTATCCAAATTGTGTACATACCCTCCCCTTGCTCCCACATACTCAACATATACTCTTATAAACACAGAGAATACCCACCAGCCAGCCGAGCGGACTATACTGCAAGTTAGCTTCAGATGGGCAAGAACTACGACAGACCAGAGCATAGAAAGCCAACAGAAGAAACCAAATTAGACTCCATTAGGAAAATCCCGGATGCAAAGGAACAGAGACCAAGTTCAAACACCCATTCCAGATGGATGGAAGCAAACCAAAGTCAGGTAACTGAATGAGATGAAGAGGATATATAAAGCAAGAACAAGCAAGAAACAACAGTCACTCACCGTTAAAGGTCAGCAAGGGCAGGGGCGTGGTCTCTAAAGAGACAGAAAAGAAGCTAGAGTCACGCTGTCTTCTTAACTGTATCCAAGTGTTGACTACATGACCTCTACAAGAGTCTCCATTCTCTACGAGCTGGCCAAAGCACAGAGTCCTGGGATCCTTTTTGGCTTTTACCCTGTACTTGCTGGGTGATCCAAACTGGCTGTTTCCAAGCTTGGGGTGACTCCCTCATCAGATGAGAGTTAGTGCTAATCTGGTCTTGTCAGGAGAGATGGTAGTGATTTTGGATGGCTGTTCCAATTTGCTCTTATTTAGGAAGCTCTGCCTCAGTCACTTCAGATTTTCTCTGGGTAGGGCCTGGTACTTAAGCTGTCAAACTGGATAGAGATGTAAACTTTTTAAACACAAATACAAAATCATTTTAAAGTCCATTAAATAGAGTTTTTAGCGGGAAAATAACTAAAAATTGCCAACCAACTTTATTTTCAGATGCTTCCTTAATCATGACATACTTCCAAATAGTATTTTTCAATAATTATATTTTGTAAGCATTTAAAAAGAATACGTGTTCGAGCTTTTAGGCATTTTCAATCCTTTTTCCTACTTGTTAAGAAAGGCCCTCAATTCAGTCCTTGGAACATGTATCAAACTCTCAAATTAGACATCACCGTTTGAAGAATCTCTAAAAGGTTTGGAAGGGGATCTGCTGTAATCTTTCTTTATTCCTGAAGCTTTCCACACAACTGCATATTTCATTGTATGGCTGTAAAATAGCTGTTCATGTCATATGTCTAAAGAAAAACAACAGTCTTTGTTCCATTTCAAGATTCACAGGTGTTAACAGGTGGGAGAATTCCAGCTTTTGCTCTTAGGAAGAAAGGACCTATTGTGATCAGTAACTCCTTCTTGAGGAGTAGCTGTGTTTATTTCTGGCCTTGCAAACCAAGAGGTGGACTGTCTTCACGGAGCAGGTGTTTGTGGACAACTAGCAATAAGATGGACTCAAAGTACCCCACGCTGAAGAGTTGCTAGGTGCCCAAAGAGGCCTCAGAGCACCCTGGTGTGATCTCCACGTTCCCAGGGCTACATCTGGGAACCTGATTTAACAGCATGGTAAGAGTAGACTGATTTCTCTCTCTCTCTCTCTCTCTCTCTCTCTCTCTCTCTCTCTCTCTCTCTCTCTCTCTCCCTCTCTCTCCCTCTCTCTCTCTCTCTTCTTTCTCTCTCTCAGGTAGAAACCCACTAATACACCCTGATATATAAACCAGGAAGTTTGTTTATTAACTTATAACTAGGGACTTGGATCCTCTGAGAAGTATATTCCTCATCTATAGACAGATCTACACAAAAAGCCAAAATATCATCAAAAGTCTGCTGCACACAAGCATAGACTCAGAAGAAAGGGAATTAGAATCCAGTATTTAATAGTATTAGCTTTGCTATAGCCCAATGCACTTGTCTCCATAAGGAACAAGACAGATTACATCCCTCACTGTGTCTTTATCTGGACTTAATCTAATAGCTTTACTAGATCTGACATTTTATATTCAATTTCAACTTAATTTCCATTGTCTTCTGGTGCAAATGGAAGCATACTAGGAACTCACAAGGGTCAGACAAACCACAACAGTAGAGAACCATGGCTCAAGATGTGTGAGGAGGAAGAGTGCCCTTACTGACTCTGCAGGACTTGAAATCTCTAAACTCAGATATATTCTATCCCATAATATACAAGAAACACAAACACTGCTGATTGTCTTCTGAGGCATTATGAGACATCATAGAGGTGAGAAGAAACAAGTGTATGTTTTGATTTTTCTAAATAGAGAAATGATTTGAGCCTGAAAGGACAGAAAAAGAAGTAAGTCTAACATAAACCTCTGGAAACGTTTAGACAGATTGTTGGGCATGGAAAAGAAAGCAGCGATCCTGAGGAAGCAACACGAGTTTACTACAAAGGCATCAGCCTTACAACCAGTTCGTCATTTACACTGTAGGCTGGGATATTAGCAGACATATTTATGTATTAGTTTATCAGATTTAAGATCAAACTCAAATATACATCATAAAATCAACTGGATGGTAGTTAATTTTCTAGGTCCCAAACCAGTGAATGCAGCAGCAATAATGTGTTCTTCCGAAGTCTGGGTGAAACTATAGTGGGTCTGTCCTGACCAATACCCACTCCACCTCCTGCAGTTACCCTGAAGGCAAGTTTTTAGTTCTGATAATATTGCCTTTACTGAAAACATATATAAATTCTGCTTTCAGAATTCCATTCTGAAGTTTACTTTCTTTCGTTACTGGTTGAAAGTCATTGTCCTTTGAAAAATGGGTTTTTAAATTTTTTAGAAACAGTCAAGTCTATTAAAAACAAGAAAAAAAGATGAACTCTGATCACCTAGTCAATTGAATGAGAGGGTGAGGAAGTAACGAAGGCAAAGACTAAGGGTCTACACATAAACCAAGGAAACAGATTTAGTTGAGGGTCTTATAAATTGGCCCTAAAAGCAATCTCTAAACGGGGCTTTTCTAATGGAGGAAAATGTCCTTACTACTTTTGAATTTTTACAGATTATCTTACTTTCAAATGTTTAAAAATGTAAGTTTAAAATGATAAGGGAGATTGAATATAGGAAGACATACAGACTTTTCTATATCTTCCTTTCTTCTGACCTAGCAATGTAATCCGAGCATTACCAATATATATATATGATTTTTGAAAATTGGGATAACAGATTTTATCTTTTAATGTTCTGATAGGGTGCAAATCTTAGTTCTTTTATTTAAACTTAAATAAAAATTTTAAAACACATAGGAACAAAGATTTAGGTAGTTTTAAGTTTGTACCTTCTCTTAAATTCTTTTGAAAACAAAATTCAAACTTTAACTCTAAATGCAAAAATATTCAGTTACCAATTGATTCACATTATATTCAAATGTTATGTTATACATGACTTGAACCAAATTTTAAAAGTTAGAAGATCAAAAGTAGTACCAGAAAGAAATGCATGTAATGTTACTTTTCCAGTATGCCTCATTCATGCAAATTTCCCCAGGGGACATTTCAAATACTCTATACCAGAAGTTAATTGAATAAGAAGTTAAAAAAAAAAAAAGAAAAGAAATGATCTTTACTTATAATTTAACCTTATTTCAGGAGGATTAAAGATGATTTACAAAACTCCATATAATTCAACAAGATATTTTATAAGCAAGTATTAAAGGAAGTATTAAAAAGAAAACAAATGTGGGAGAAGTAAGCCAGGGCTGACATAAGTATTCACATTCATGCTTTGAAGTCCCATGTACTTGTCAAATTTGACTTAGGCATTCTAACAACCATTGAAAAGAAGGACACAATCAAGTCCATGATTCATAAAGTTTAAAAAATAAAGTCTATTTAGAGGGGGGAAACATTCTAGGTTCTGAAGTCTGAGGGTAGAAAAGCTCAATCAATCGCCTGCTAACTTAAAATATTTCCTGGTGGTACACTGAGGTGGTTGAAAGTGGGATTACATAATTGGTCAGGAATACCTGAAGTACAACTCAGACCATTTCACTCCTCTGCTCTAAAAAGTTCTCCATTGCCTATAAATTTTTTGTTCTGCCATTTGAGGCCATCCTCAAAACCAAATTGAGGTGCGCTCCCTGAAGGCAGATGGCATTTCTTATTCAACATTGTGTTACCAGCATTGTCACAGACCGTTGTGATAGACCAGGTGACAACTGATGCTCAAAGATGTTATATTACACAGAAGGATTCTCCATCAGCCAAGAAAATCTGTGGAACTTTCTCCAGCCCTCATCTCTCTACCTATAAGGTTTTCCCCTGACAACTCTACCTGTTGAATGGTGACCAGCATCCTCAAAGTCGATAATAAGGATGATAATGTCACCAAAAATAACTATAATAACATCACCTTGTATTTGTATAGTGCTCTACGGTTGACACAAAAATTAGAATCTATTCTCACAACCAGGTTGCTTTGTGGGCCAAGCAGTGATCGTGACCCTGCTCTACCATGCAGAAGACATCTGGTAGAAGGTACCTCCTTAGTAAGTGGTAAATGCCATTTCCTCCCGATTTCCATAACGGGATGTGGTTTCTTCCTCTCCTTCAAACCCTTGTGGCATTTGGTTTACACATCTCTTGTGACTAATAACTACATACATTTTATACAGTGCTACAGTTTACAAAAACACTTTCTCATGCTAAATGCCTATTTCTTTTTCATTCCCACAACATTATTTAAAGAAAAAAATAATCCTCTCCTTACCTTGAGGATCCTGCTGTTGTGCTCCACACTCTCTAAAAATATACTCAGATTACACCACCCACAAATACTACCACACTCATTTTATCATCCTCCAAGAACAACAAAAACTAACTTCTAGGTCCCTACTCTCTGCCAGGTGCTGCTGGGATAATTTTTTATGGATACCACTACATCAATTTAGCCCTGCTTTGCTCTTAGATTGTTAAATTTGATTTCCCTTCAAAAAACCCCACACCAACCAAATTCTAGAAATATGTACTTTCTTCCTCTGTGTATACTTTAAGTCATAAGGCCAAAGGGTAGTGATGCTGAGGAGGAACTGACACCCCTTCTGAAACTCTGCTGCACTGACACATTTAGGGACCGATTCTGGCTGGAGTTCAGCACGATAGTGTAACACATCAGGTGAATCAGAGATGTGTTGACAAGAGCTGTCAGTTAGGGAAATTTCTGATGATGACATCATCAGGTAGGAAGACTCCAGCAGAGGTATTCTGATGATGAGGCTCTTCGTTCCTCACTTTGGCTCAGAGTGACAGCTTCAGGCCAGAAGAAGGCTGGGAACAGAACCAAGATAAAAGCTACTACCAGGAATCTCCTGGGTCTGAGGACAGAAAAAAATCTGTGTCAAGATGTGGCATTACACAATTCCAGGGGATACTCTTCAAATGGAACACAATATGCATGGTATTCTTGGAGTTGTGCAAGAAGAGGTCCTCCCCTCTGTGTCTGGCTCTTTCCCTCCATTCCACTGACTGAGCGCCATAGGAGACATCCATGTTGGAGACCCTCAACGGAACAGGACACGCTCAGGCTTTCATAACTCATTTGATGATTTAGTGTTCGGTGTTTTTATTTCAGTTTATTTAATGGCTTCCTGTCACTTCCTGTTAAAGATACCCACATAGGTGTGGGACACAATGGGATTCTCCAGACATACTGAATGGGAACGTGAAGACCAGGGCCAGGCCTGAGGGGTGACTCCTCTCACAGCGTAACTCCAACTCCTTGTGACAAAGATTTCCCCAGAAAAAGTCAACTTCACCTGGCATGTGTGGCCTCCATTCTTTTAGCTATGTTTTCCTGAGGAAAGCATCACCTTTTGAGAACAGTGAATTAGAAATTATTCTAATTCCTATCTGGGGCCTGGTGACTATTCCCACCTGCCCTTTCGGACTGTGGTTCTCAAAACTGACTGCACTTTACAATTACCTAGAGAACCTTAAAAAACACTTTGATGCCTGGTTTCTATTTCAATTAAACCAGGATCTCTGAAGGTGAGGCCCAGGCAACTATATTTTTTAAAAGGTCCCCAAGTGGCTTTGTTGTGCCATCAGCATTGCGAATCAATGCCTCAGGTGGTTTTCTTATTCCTCCTCTGATCTCACCCTCAGTGACAAACTGAGCTTCAGAAGGTTTGCCCAGCTGGAGCACCTCAGTTGTGAAACTAGAGAAGGGACCAATGAGATCACAAAGGTGATGAGACAACATGTCATTCAAAACAAATATTTATCAAGCTCCACATTCCAGGCCATGGGCTGGGAACACACAATAAATAACACAAGTTGCCTGTGCCCTCAACAAGTTTCTGCTCTAGTTGGAAAGAACAGATATGTGAAGGACTGCACTGCAGAGCAAAATTAAATTGAGGTATGTGGGAGCACAGGCTGGGGGAATAAGGAAAGGTATGGGGGGACAGAAGGGATTTGAGATGGGTCTTCAGGGAGAAGTAAAATTTGATCAATGAAAAGGAGGCAAAAAGCATTCCATAGAGAGGAATAGCTTGAGCAAAGGCATAGGAGCAAGGAAGTGGATGGGATGGTAGGAAGTTATAGGAATCTGGTGGAGCTTCAAGAAACGGTGGGCTATGTTGCTGGAAATTTAAATGAAAACTTGGAGAGCCTCAGAAGCCCCCGTGAGGAATAGACAGGTGTGTGAGTCTGCATGACACGTGTCTTAGATGGAGGGGGCCACGACAAAGGTTTAAAACTCAATAGTGCATGACCAGATCTGAAACAAATGGGAACATGATCAACATGAACTTTGATAAATGCATCTGAGGTAGTTACTCATCCTGCCCTCTGGCAACCTGTTCTCTGCTTAACGCCCACTACTTTTAGGGACCTGAACACACCTCTGTTGCATTCTTTGTGCTGTTTACATATGTTCTCTGTTCAGAATGCTCTTTCCTCCCTTCTTTGACGACTCCTGTCTACTGATCAAACTCTGAAATCACCTTCTCTGTGCCTCTTTCTATACAGCACTTCTGCAGGGATAGCTAATAATAGTGCTTGTAAATTGTATTGTATTTATTGAGATGTCTGCCTTTCCTTCCACATTGTGAGTCCCTAGAAGACAGGAATGGGATCTTTTTAAACTTTCAATCACCAGGACTCAGCACAATGGCTGGCATGTTGCAGTACAGACTTGCTGGCTGAATGGGAAAGCATCTACCAGATGTTGGAAAGATTCAAACTTAGCAATTATGTCCTTTAATGTTTGAGTATAGGGATTTAGAAAAAAAAATTTCCATATTTAAAACCATTTGCTCAGGCTTGAAACATTTCTCTTCTGAAGTGTTTACTTATCTAAAAAAATGACAGTTGTTGAACCGATCAATTTATTTCCATATAGCAAGCAATATTTCTTTCTTTGGTAATAATCTGCCAAAGAAATATTAAAGTCAATATGCCTTTGGCTAGTGGAAACATAAGTATCACTCAAAAAGCACCTACAATCCAGTGAGGCCTACAGAAGGGGAAAACATCCCCTTGGGGGTATGACAATGGGTTTTACGGCTGAGAAGAGGGAGGTTGGGGCTCTTTGTGAATTCTGTTGCTTTCCAATTCCTGACATACATTTCACTAGTTGGGGGATTAAAAGGTTTACTGGTGAGAGTGTTAGTTGTCAAAGGATTGAGGGCAGATTCTACAATCCTATAAAAGAGAGTTCCGGCAGCTTCTCCAACAGAAATCTAGAAAGATTTGGTATCTTGGAAATCATTTTGCCCTATTGTTATACTTTTTTAGTTCTTCTATAACCATCCTGCTGCCCTTGGAATAAACGGTAACGTTCATGAGCTTAATTTTTGCCCTGTTGCTCTCATATCCTATTTGCAGGGCACGCTGACATTTCCCCTTGAGGTTCTATTTGTTTTTTCCTCACATATTTTGAAGCTCTGTTGTTAGGCTCATACACATTAAGGACTGTTATGTCTTCTTGGATAATTGAACCCCTTTATTATGATGCAATGTGCCCCTCTTTATCCCTGACAATTTTCCTGTTCTGAAGTCTGCTTTGTCTAAAATTAATATAGCTACTCCCACTTTCTTTTGATTGGTATTAATTAGCATGGTATGTCTTTCTCCATCCCCCACCCCATTTTTTTAAGGAGGGCGCAGCTCACAGTGGCTCATGTGGGGATCGAACCGGCAACCTTGGTGTTATCAGCACCACGCTCTAACCAACTGAGCTAACCAGCCACCCTGAGTGCCTTTACTTTTAAAGGATAATTTTGCTGCATATCTCAAGTTTGTATTTTGTTGCTGTTGTTGTTGTTTTTACCAACACTTTAAATATTTCACTCCACTCTCTTCTTGTTTGCATGGTTTCTGATGTAATTCTCATCCTTCTTCCTCTATAGGAAAGGTGTTGCTTTTCCTCTTGCTTCTTTCAAGATTTTCTCATTGTCTTCGGTTTTTTTTAGTTTGAATACGATATAGCTAAGTGTAGATTTTTGGGCATGTATCCTGTGCGTTTTCTTCTGAGCTTCCTGCATCTGTGGTTTGGTGTCTGTCATTAACTTTGGAAAATTCTTGGCCATTATTACTTACAATATTTCTTCCATTCCATTCTCTTTCGCCTCTCCTTCTGGTATTCCAATTATGTATATGTTACATCTTTTGAAATTGTGCCACAGTTCTTACATATTCTGTTCGGGTTTTTTCCTTCATTTTTTTCCCCTTTGCATTTTAATTTGGAAATTTTCTATTGATGTATCTTCAAACTCACTGATTTTTTCCTTGGGACCATGTCCAGTCTACTGACAAGTCCATCAAAAGGAATGCTTTTTCCTCATCTTCATTACAATGTTTTTCATTCCTGGCATTTCCTTCTGATTCTTTCTTAAGAGTTTCCACCTCTCTGCTTACATTACCCAACTGTTCTTGCACATTCTCAACTTTTTCCATTAGACCCCTGAGCATATCATTCATAGTTATTTTAAATTCCTTGACTGATAATTACAAAATCTTTGCCATATCTGAGTCTGGTTTTGATCCTTGCTTTGTCTCTTTAGACTATGACTTTTCTTGCCTGTTAATAGGCCTTGTAATTTTTTGTTGAAAACCAAATATAATGTATCTGGTAGTGAAAACTGAGGTGATTAAGCATTTAAGGTTAGGTTTTAAATTAATCTGTTCAGGAGCTGGACTGTGTTTCATGTTTGCGGTACCAGTAGGTATCAGAGGCTTCCATTTCCTCTAGCATCTTTGTTGTCTTTGGATTTCTCCCAAAACTCCTTCTTATATAGAGATTGGACCTTGCAACTCTTTCAGCTGTAAGCCATTATTTTACTGGAGCCCTGTGGATGTGGTGGTAAGGTATAGGGAGAGGGAAAGCATTTTATAATCCTATGATTAACTTTTAGTCTTTAGTGGGCCTGTGTTCTTGGGCTGTGACCTTCACAAGTATTTCTGTTTTTCCCTCCTTAAGAGGGACTGGAAGGGTAAGGGGGTGCTGCAGTTGGGTAATGCCCTCCTGCCCCCCACAAACCTCTCACTAAGTCTTTTCTCCTGCTGAGTAGACCTTCGTTATGGAGAAGGCTCTGGTATATTTCAAAACGGTTTCTTTTCCCATCCTCTACCAGAAACATGAGGATTTTTTTCTTGGCTTTTTACCTTGAGAATCTGGTGAGCTTCCTGGAGGTAAAATCCAAGGAAGTGTAGGGTCTCCCTAAGACTGCAGTCCCCAGGAGTTTCTCACTCTCACACTAGACCATACTCCACCTCCAACAATTTGTCAATGTCACTATTTAAATGTTCCTACCAGCTTAAGGCTCCAGGGACTTCTACTTCCGGGTAAGCTGATCCTGGCTGTGATTCTCTGATTTGCATGGCTCTTCAGATTTTGGGGGGGGGGGGGGGGGGGGCGTGAGAGGGGCAGTTTGACCTGCAATCTCAATTCTCTGAAGAGTCCAAGAAAAGTAACTGTTTTTAAGTTTGTTTAGCTTTTTTCTTCTAAGGATACGAGTGACAACTTTCAAGTTCTTTACAAGTCAGACCTGAAACTGGAGGCCCTTAGAATTCTGTAAAAGCAAACTTACAGTATTTTGTCATTTACTCAATTACAGTTAGCCTTCTGTATCTATGGGTTCTGCATCTGTAGGTTCAACCAACTGCAGATCAAAAATATTTGGGGAAAAAACGTTATATTTTGTTGATGATATGTACTATGTAGTTAGGCCTACAATGGTTGTGTGTACTAAACATGTACAGACTTTTTTCTTGTCCTTATTCCCCCAAACCATACAGTATAGCAATTGTTTACATAGCATTTACATTGTTTTAGGTATTATAAGTAATCTGGAGATGATTTATAGTATACGAGAGGATGTGCATAGGTTATATGCAAATATTATGCCATTTTATATAAGGGACTTGAGCATCCAGATTTTGGTATCCATGAGGGGTCCTGTAACTAGTCACCCCCATAGATATCAAGGGATAACTTACTCCCCTTCACACCTCCTCTGCTCTAACCAAATTGAACTCCTCAGTATTCTTCATCCCAATCTTTTCTCCAATCCTACCCTGTGTCTTTCACCTGGAATATTCTCCACCAACTGCCTTTCCCTCTCTGCACATCCAAATCCAACTCATCTTTCCATGTCCACCCCAATTTCTAGAATTTCTAGATTTAATGTCTCCTTCCTCCAAACACCTATTTTACAATCTGATGTTTTTTTGACGCATCACTGTCTACATTTTATTCCAGTAAGTTGGTATGTGTTTTGTTGCCGCCTCCAGTGCTTTACAACCTTTTCCCTATCATGGCACAAATAGAAAATGATATTTGTAAAGCAGAACTAAGAGAGAAAGCTGCTCTCAGCCTTTGCCACTGGTTTACTTACACTGGGAGCTGGGGAAGTTAATCTCTCCACACACCTGTAACACATTCAAGCACAGGGCTTGAGAAGCTGTTATGTACTCACAGACATGGAGAGCCAAGTATAATAGGAAATAAAGCTAGAAAGCAAGGTTGGACACATGTGGAATGTCTATCTATTTGCATGACTGTATATCTATCGTGTGATATTACTGACATTCAGAATAACTAAGCTACTACAAAATTCAAGGTGTTTTGTTAATTGCCCAAGTTTAAATAGCATTTATTAGGCTGATGCAAAAGTAATTCTAATGCTAAGTATGTTTACTGTGTTTTAATTGAAAGCATAGTGTACAGTAGCATCTTTTGAGGGTAAGTTGGAGGGTGAGGGGTGTGAGTATGAGAATTCAAGTCAGTGAATAAAACAAAACAAATTTATAGTCAAAATTGCCCCTGAAAATTGTTATATTGCTCACAAGGTCCATTAAGCATTGGTTTTAGAAATACTACCTTATGCAATAATTCTCGGGCACACTATGTTTTGAGAATAATTAAGGTAATTAAAAGAACAAAAGGTGGGGGTAGGAGTCTGTAGGCATATGTCTGGGCATTTAAGCTACTCTACATGTAAAATGATTATCAAATTCCTATGTGGTGAATGGTTGATGAGTGGAGAATTCTAGTGTTACTGGCTGCCGCAGAGTTTACTCCTTTTGGTTTGATATAAGGTCTTTATAACGTTATACGAATAGACTGGTGATGGTGATGGTGATGGTGACGGGGATGGTGACAGCAACGGTGACAATAATGGTGTGTGTGTGGTGGTGGTGGTAGCGGGGGACAGCAAAGCAAAAAGTGGAGAGGATGAAGTACTACAGTCAGTGACCACTACATATAATTTTAAGATGTTATAAGAGTAGAAATAAGTGGGATTTTTGTGTCTACAACAGAATTCTCTTGATTAAAAGTAGTTCCCCGGAACGAGTTTAAGCAATTAACAAAAAGTGGGGTTGGGAATGGTAGGGTTTAGAAAGTTTTGAGGTATAACCAGACGTAAGTGTTAGATGCAGTTAAACCTTGAGAATAAACTGGAATTAGGAATTTGAATGTGCTGCAAACTCTGTTTCCTTTTTCTGCATCCAATCATTCTCCCCTCCCTCCCCTTTCTTTCTATCTCTTGCGTGGCTTTTGATTATATTTTCAAAGGGGTGAAGGCTTTAACAAAGGTCGAGATTACTGCTGCTATTTCACCACTATTTCAGACAGAGGTAATAGAGAGAAATAATATTAAGGAAGTATCTATTCCTTGTTTAGAAAGGTGTTTTATTTGTTTTAAATCAACAATTGCTAGTTCTATATTTTCCTTTCTCACTGTGGTATAACTTACATGAAGTTCACAAATCCTAGCTGTACAGCTCGATGAATTTTCACACATGAAATCTCACCAGATCAATATATAGAACATTTCCAACACCCCAGAAAGCTACTTCATGCCCTTTCCCAGTTAATCCCATTCCCAGGGTAACCACTTTTATCACTTTATTTTTAATCTTTCTTCATCTCAGTTCACAAGATGGTTGGAATGATAAAATGCACAAAGAAATAGAATGCATTCAGACCTACAGTAGATATTTCAATAATTCATCACTAGAGAAAGAACCTAGTGAACATAGTGGCTTTTAATGTTTTTGAACATGACCTAAAGAAACAACTTGTTTTTAATACCATGACTAGGATTTACATATACTCATCTCTCCACACTTCTAAACAGGATGTATGAGCAGCATGGTTTCCTCTGATTCACCAGACTATGGAGTGAAAAAACACGGCCACCAAGAGCTCTGCTGTGAGCATCTTTTCCGCTCAAGAAACCATCCCGACTAAAGCTAGAGTCCTATCCCCAAATTCCTGGAAAGGTATTTTATTGTTCCAGATTGAGTCAGGTGTCTACTCCTGGAACAATTCAATGGCCTGGGGTGTGGATTCATGCCTGTACAAAATGGCTGCCAGAGGCTCATTAACTGATAGCATGCAGATCTGGTGTGGAGAAACAGTTCCCAGAGAAGGAATGGGCTGGGAAGACAACTTAGGAGGCCTATATTATCACGCCAAATCTGAATCTGATTCTCAGGTTCTCCATATACTTACCCTATGATACTGGGAAAAGTATTTCTTAATTCATATAGATAATACATATTTTTCTCTTAGTCTGTTCCAAGCACTGTGCTAGGTTCTAAATAAATCATAATATATACCTTTCCCCAAGAAACAGTTTTATTCAGGTGTAATGACATACAATAAACACATACACACATATTTAAAGTGTACAATTTGGTAAGTTTTGACATGCATACACCCATGTAACTAGCACCACAATCCTGATAATGAACACTTCCATCACTCTCGAAGTTTCCTCATGCCCCTTTGTAATCCCTTCCTCTGCTCCCACCCCATTTAGCTAGTATTCTGAATTCTTCAAATAGGTCCTGTGATTCCCTAGAAACACAAACTTGATTGTGCTATTTTTGAAAGTGATCTTTTTGCCCACTACATTTTTAAATTGGCAATTTTGCTTAGGAAAGGTATTTCTCTGGACACTTTTTGAACTTGTTTCAATAAGCAATCATAATACCCGAACATTTTTTCCCCTATATATGTGTGTGTGTACACAAACACACATACACACACACACACATGTTTGGCTTTCCTGGTTCAGTTAGGACCTCAGGAAAATGTTGGCTAGTAGTATTGGGCCTGTTCCTAACAATTTCAGGGCCCAGAGCAAGAGTACAAAAAGAGGTCTATATACCAAATGTTTAAATATTTAAAGATTACAAATCAAGCTAACAAACTGTCAGATTAAAAGTTCTATCTTGCTACCTTGACACACCTAACTTACAGCAAACATAGGTTTAATAACTTGGAGGGCTAGGTTCAAATTTACAATCTTTGAGGGCTATGCTTCTCTATTGTACTTGAGATAACTTTTTCAGAACTTAACTTGAATAACCTTTACTTCAAAAGATAATGTTTAACTGACCATTGAATAAAAAAAATTTTCACATGGCATTGTCAAATACTTTAATTTTTCTCCTTAGAATTAAAATTTTATAAGTACCTCATTCCTAGAGTAAAAAACAAACATCAGTATTTATTTATTATACCCACAAAGAAAATCCAAATTTCTTAGATTTTGTGCTTTATTTTAGAAATTGCCTTCCAAGGCTTTCTTACAGGCCTCTAATCTTCCTTGGTCCACAATTTCTACCTCTACTCCCACTCCACTGGAAGATCCTAAGAATTGAGTTGCCTTAGCTATGGCTTGACTATCCTTATTCCTTCTGAGGACAAAACCATCAGTGGATACATCCTAAGCAAGTCATCTGAACATTGACAAACATGTGTTAAAAAGGCTGGGTCTGGAAGTTCGGCCATCCAAAGCGGAGGACCTGTAACCTGGACAGGGCTTCAAAGCCAGCTAATCTGCTTGTTCATTGGTGGTAGCAGGTATAACTGGAAGAACTTGCGATGGAAATTAGCATATCCAGCTGGAGTTCCAACTCTGCCACTCATTGGCTGCACTGGAGTGAGTCACTGAAAAAATCTTTGTTGAACCTCAGTGTCATTAGCTATAAAACTGGAATAAGGACATTGACATTAAGGGCTCAACTTGTTTTGGGGGGGGGGGGTGGTTATCAAACTTTTCTGAGCTTCAATTTCTGCGCCTGTTAGAGTTAAGACTTGTACCGGCTCCACCTCAGGTTTTGTTTTTTCTTTTCTTTCTGGGAGCAGTGGCGAGAGGAAGAAGGCACAACTTTTTTGAGCTTCAGTTTCCATACGTGTAAGGAGCTAAGAACACAGGGCCAGCGCAGTCAATAAAGTTCCTGGGAGAACAGAGGAAAAGGGACAAAAACTTTGCAGAACGTAGAGGGCTATACAAATATGAATTGTCTCATACTTCACAGTCAACAAACGGACGAAAAAAACCTTTGTGTGTCTCCTTCCTACTGGCTCGAGTGTTACCACCCCACTACATAAACCAAGACCACTTTTTAAAAAGATTCCCGCCCGCGTTTGTACTCACCTGCGCGTGGGTCACACCTCTCAATGCTCGGACGCGGCGGGTGGGGGCGGGGCCTAGCCCGGCCGGCCCAATGCGACTCCCCGCCCTGTCGCTCCCGCGCCTGCGCCCTACGCACCGACCACCCTCGAGCGCCCCGGCGGGAGGTAAGGGGCTCGCGGGAGGCCGCCGTAGGGTCGTCAGAGCCTGACCCGCATTGTGGGCCCGGCCCGCGGGAGAGGCCCCCCCCCTGCGGGAAAGAGGGGCATCAGATCGGAAGTGCGAGCGCCGTTGGGGCTCCTCCCGGCTCCAAGAAGTGGCAGTTTCGTTTTTGGAAGCACTGTCCGAAGCGGGTATAGGGAGGCGGCCCACAGGACGAGCGTGATGGCCTCCCGGGGTCGCGGGGTGGAAAAGTTCCTGGCGTCTGCCTTGCCCGTGACGCACTGTAGGCCTTAGGTCGCCGGGGTCCTCCGGAGACGAGCCCGCCCATCCGATCTCTGGTGGGGGGCGTTTGTTGTGTGTGGCCTAGGTGCGCCGTGGGTGACACTGCGAGGGGGTGACACTGCGAGGGGGTGACGCGAGGCTCAGGAGTGGTGCGGAGTGGACCAGGAGCGAGAGATCGGAGCCCCTTGTCAGCCTGACTAGGAGGTGGTTCACAGACGGTCCCACATCTAACTCCCTCCTTTTGTAAATTCGCGATCCTAGGCTCAGAGAGGAGACCTTATAGTAGGACTAAAGGCCTTTTCTTTCCAAAGTCAATACCCTGCCCCCCAGTCAGAAACACGGGGTGACGTGCTTGAGGAAATTCGGTGCCACCAGTGTGGAGAAATGTGGGATCTCTAAGCCGATGGAAGGTGTTCATTACTCTTGGGTGAGTGTAGGGGGGTGTTTCAGCGATTTTGGACTTTATCTGGGGAATGGGGCTTTTCTGTTATCAATAACCTCTTAAGTAATTTAGTTAACTTCCCAGTACTTTTTTCTCACGAGAAACATGAATATTATGGTACTCAGCTGATAATAGTTGTAAGTGCTAAATGGTAAAGTCTGTAACATCTGGAAACCCCTCCCCCCAGGTGTTAGTGTGGTGAATATGATTTCAGTTCTAAAGGTTTGCCCTGGGTTATGTGAAACATCAATCCATACATTACAAAAAGACTATTTTGAAATAATTTGACATTACAGAAAAGTTAGAAAAGTAATACAGAGTCCTCTACGGCCTCCTTTAATGTTCACACCTGATATGACTGGTACAATTATCAAAAGTAAGAAATTAACATCGGTACAATACAATAAACTACCAATTTTCTTCAGATTTCATTTTCTTTTCTTTTTTTTCTTTTTTTAGTAGTAATGACTTTATTCTGTTCCAGGGTCCAATCTAAGACCCATCATTGCATTTAGTTGGCATGGCTCCTTAGTCTCCTCCAAGACCAAGACTGAGGAGCTCCAATTTGACAGCTCCTCAGTCTTGGTCTTTTATGACCTTCACACTTTTGAAGGGTCCTGGTCAGTTATTTTGTACTGTCCCTCAATTAGGTTTTTGTTTTTTTCCCCTTATGATTTGATTAAGGTTATGCAATCTGTTGCTACCACAGGTGTGTATGTGCCCTTCTCAATCATTTGAGGGGTGCCTGACATGACACATTGCATTCAATTATTAATGGCTTAGTTAAGGCGGTGTCTCCTGGGATTCTCTAATGTAAAGTTACTCTTTTTCCCTTTGTAATTAATCGATATCTTGGGTGAGAACTTTTAAACTATGCAAATATCCTGTTTCTCCTTAAATTTTCACTTGCTAATTTTAGCATCCATTGATGGATCTTGCCTTCAGTAATTATTACTGTGATGATCTGATGGTGACTTTGTTTCCCATTTCTTCATTTATTAATGTTCTGTAAGGAAGAGCTGTCTCTTCTCATTTATTTATTCAGTTATTTATCAGTATGGAATCTTTTATTTTTCTACTTGTTATTATCCTACCCTTTTGTTATTTATTTTATGGCTCAAGTTGTTCCAGCTTTGGCCATTGGAAATTTTTTCAGTTGCTTCCTGTGCCCTTTTGACAACCCGCTATCCTCTTTTGAGAACTTCCTTCCTTTCTGGCACCATAAGATGCTCCAGGCTTATCTTGTGTTTTCCCTGCCCCAGCCCTGGGACCAATCACTTCTCCAAGGACCCCTGGTTTCTTTTTTTGGAGAGTGGCATTTAAACACCAAGATCTAGGGGCTAGATATGCTCATTGCTACTGAGGTATCATTGCTTCTAATGCCTGGCATGTGCATATATATCAGTGTGTATATGTATATATACACACACACGCATACCCATGCATACACAAAGATTTATTTTTATATTTGTATAGACATACATCTGTATATATATACAGATAGAATATATATATTCTATATATATACCTGAGTGTATATATATACACATATATAATAACACACACATACACACACATATATATATTTTTTCTGTTTATGTTTTTTTTAAAAAGTTCATTCTGATACCTCTGACTCTAACACCACAGGGTTCATTCTTTTCTTGTCCCTTATTTGTAACTTCTTTCTTTGACAGAAGTCTGGTTTTTGTGTTCTACAAAATATTTTCTTATTTGTTCGATCCAGTAATACACATAATTTCAGTATTTCTAACCCATACTTCTATGAGAAACAAATTTACTGACTAGAGTATGGTATAGTTTTCTGTAACCCTTTTTAGCTTTGTAGTATCCAGTTTAAATACAGTTTTGTAAAGTTACCTAGATTATTCTCTTCCATCCCTTCTTTCAGTATGATTATGCTATTTATAATACAGTTAATTTTATTTTTTATAGTGTGTATTCCATTTGGGTTTCCCCACATACTGTAGTTATTTTTGTTTTATAATTTATAAAAATTCGCTTTGTAGTATACAGTTCTGTGAGTTTTGATGAATACATATAATTGTGTATCCATTACCACTGTCATGATGCAGAACAATTCTATCACCCCAAATATTCCATTACACTTGTTAAAAAAATTTTAAAAGTAACACAGCTCTACAGAAGTTTGAGAAATTGGGCATTTTTGTGTTTTCTCTTGTCTTTTTCATAGGCATAGTTACATAGTTTGATGTTGATGTAAATGTATTTTTTGTTTTTTTGTGTTTTAATTATATCATAAATATGTTCCAATTTTCTGACTGAAAAATCAAGAAATGCTTAAATACACTTTCATTTATTATTCAATTGCACTTTTAAATCACATTTGTATATTGAATTACGATTTTCCCTTAAGAGCTTACAAACATTATTTGAGCTATTTTATCATCAGCCACTGCTGGACAACTTTGTGTTTCAATAGCATCATGATTTAGGCAATTATTTGAATGTTATGTTCTCTTCTTAGTTTTATATAGGCATTTTGTTATAATTTCATAAAAATGGAAATGCTGGAGAGAAGAAAAAATATTAGCTGGAAGGAGACCAAGAGTTGGAAAACAAGTTGGAAGGTTCTGGGGGCAGAATGGCTTCCCTGAGAGATGGCCCTTATGAGGCCATAGGTTTTTCTTGCACATGGAAAGCTGAGGGGCAGAGTCATGCATAACTCTGACCTGGAAATACCACTATTGGAACTCAAAAAAGAAAGCTAATCAGCATAGGGCAACCTTGAAAACAAGCCACATATCCAGTAACTGGAGATTGTTAAGCATTATAAACATTAGTGGAAGAGAAGACAGAATCATTTGAATTATGTCTCAAATGATACATAAAGTTTAAAGGCAGATGGGATAGAAAAGAGGATCTAGAAAGAGGGAACATCATTGCAAAGCCAAAAGTAGAGATTGGGTGATAATAAATTAGGCGGATCTACTTATGAACATTGTCTTTTCTTGTTAAAATAATAGGGAACTTGCAAAAGTTTTCGTTCGGAGCAGGAACATGTTACAGTTGGTGTTTGATATATAGTAATTTGGTAATCGGGGGAAAAATTGGAGAAGGCAAAATGTCTAAAGGCAGGCCAATTAGGACACTTGTAGTGTGCTAAACATACTGTGCTGTTTGACTAGAGTGATAGGATTAGAAATGGTGAAGAAGGGGCGTGTGAAGAAACATTTTAGTTTCATCAGCATCTATTGAGCACCACGGATGTTTAAAAACATTTTGATAGGAATAGTGATAGGTATAAAGATACATTCCTACAGTATTTACTCTGCATAGTAGAAGAAAACACAAGAAGCAGTGTGATAAACTGGAAAACATTAATGTTAAATAATTTAAAATTTATGAGTCTATTATATGTTAAATATAATAAGAAAAAGATACACCTTGTAGTACAACAGACACTTTGCACAAGCTGGCAATTCAGGAAAGAAGAAATGTAAATGGCTAATAAATCAATCCTATTAATAATTTAAGAATTGCAAAATAAAACAATAATGAGTAATGAGACACCATTTTGTCACCAGTAGAATGTTTAATAAAAATGATAATACCAAGTATTGGTTGGAGTATGGATAAATGGACATTTTGATGTATTGCTAGTAGGAATTGTAAATAGGCACAATATTTTTTTAGTACATTTGTTATCAAAAGTCCTACTTGTGTATACCTACTAATTCGATTTCCAGAAATAATTATAGATGTACTATGGATTTATGTATAAGGAGGGTAATTACACTGTGGCATAGTGTATAATGGTAGAAAATTAGAAACAGCCTAACTAGCAAACAGTAGATGATTAGTTGAATTATGTAACGTCTATGTAATGTAATACTCTGTGTTATAAAAAGATGCATTATAGAAAAATAATTTAAATAAAGACATTATTCTTAGATTATTCAAAATAAACCTTTTTTTTCTTTGTTTATTCATTCATTTATTCATTTATTCACCTAATAACAGTATATTATATTTGTTGCTACTTGCCATTCCACTCTTTTGGGTTTATTTTCTTTGTTGTTAAAGTATGTGTTTTAGTAGTTCTTTTAATGAGGGGCTTGGTAATAAACTCAGTCTTTATATATGTGAAAATTATTATTTTGCTTTCATTTCTGAATAATTTACCTGGGTATTTACCAATTCCCTCAGCACTTTGAAGCTGTTCCTGTCTTTTGGTGTCTTGCTTTGATGAAAAGTTTGCTGCTTTTGTTTTAGTTTATCTGTCTTTTATCCCTGGTTTGCTTTTTTAAGATTTTTTTCTTTGCCCTTGATGTTCTACAGTTCTATGTATTCAGGTAAATTTGTTTTTTTATTTATGCTATTTGGGGCTTATGCGCATTTTCAGTTTGAGGTCCTATAAATTCTCAGCATATTCTCTTTGAATAATGCCTTTTCACCACTTTTTTTATTCCCTCTTTATGGGACTTCTGTTATTGAGCTTCCCATTTTATCCTTTATGTCCCTTATCTTCTTTTTACATTTTGTATCTTTTAGTCCTCTGTGTTCTAACTGATATCTTCCAACAAATAATTCTCTCTTCAGTTACAGTTTACTGTTTACCCATCTTTTTAGGTGTTTGAGTAGGATTTTTTAAGTAGAATTTTAACTTGGTTTATTTTTAGATTGGCCTGTTACTGTTTCATAAAATTGTCTAATTTTTAAAAAGATTCTATTTCTTCCTTTATATCTTTGAATAGTCTAAAATGTACCTATTTTAATTTGCCTCTTAGATTACTATCTCTAGTCCCTTCGCTATGAATTTTCCTCTTTTGTTGGGTCTGAGGACTAACTTTTGGCAATTAACTTCTCTATGTATCTCCAGTTCCCATGCACTACTTACTGTAGGACTCCATTTTTGGTGAATGGAGATTTTCTTTTTTTTTTTTTTTGCTTTTGAGCTTAGATCAAACATAAAATCCAAATTACAAGAAGATGAGATAGTCTGTAAAACCAACACTTCAAGATTTTCATCTGTCGCAGGGGAACAAGCTCAAGAAGAAAGGAGCACTTGGTGTGGTCCTGGCATGTCATCTGTTTTCGGTCTCTGTGCCTTTCGCCGGCCTCCCAACAGTGCTGCTGTGTTGGGAGGTTCACAACTTCTGTCGTTCGTAGGAGCCACTGTGAGGAGGGCCCAGGGAAAAATGTGCCATTTTCAATGGAAAACAAGGGGTGGTTGCTTGTTATGATGACTATGTACTTTGGATCTGGATTTGCCACACCTTTCTTTATAGTAAGATACCAACTGCTTAAGAAATAAGGTTGTTTTACTTAATCCATGAAATAGATATGAAGGGGAGCATTTTAAGCGGTGCAGTCACTTTGAGAAATGGATCAAACTGTTGAACTCTACATACTAGACATATTTGTAAATAAACATGGCGTGGAAAAAAAAAAGATTTTCAAATATGAAAGAAAGAAGAGAAACAGAACATGATTTATAGTAATAGTTTGTAATGTTTCTGGAATGATAGATCCTCTTTGATAATCTCACGAAAGCAATGGACTGGGTCCTCTAAAATAACTAAAAAATACATTCATAAGTTTTCATAAAGATTCAGTGAATCCACAAAGCCTTTTTGTGAACCCCTATCTCTATGGACCCTGGTATACAACACCATAACCCAATGGGATTAACATGGTCAACTTAATTTTTTTTTGAAATATGGAGGTGGTTGTGGCTAATGAGATGGCATGAAACCATGGTGCCCAGCAGTGGTTTTCAAGCATGGTTAAGCAGTGGAGCCCTTTATGTATATAAAATCTAATAAACTCAAATTTATGAAATAGATATAAGTAAATTTTCCCCAGTTGGAGCAAGTGTGGGGTCCTAGAGCCTCATTTTCTAATCCCTGCCCTCTCCGATCCTGGCCCCAAAGGCCATACCCTTGGACTTCCTGGAACACTGGTAGAAAACTGCTGGTGAATTAGAACATTTGATTGTACTTTGAGGAATCCTGGGATCTTATTTTAGCTGTGCCAATGGTTATTTGTATTAGTTGTAGACAATGCTAATCACTTGGTGGAAAAGGGAAGAGTTAATTTAAAGGACATCAATAAGAAGAGTTGGATGCTGTGGTATACTTACAGTATGTAATTACGTAGATACATTATGATATTGGAAATTAAGTTTGATAACAAACAGAAATGGTAAGAATGAAATTTTTTCTTCCAATTTTGCCATTTGACACCTTTTTCAAAAAGGTTTCAATATCCCAGATACATTTGGAAATGAAAACTTGGGCAGTATATTCCTAGTTTTTTTATAAAGGTATTTCTATACATGCATGCATACATCCTTATGTAAAAAATGATGTGGAAAGACATACATCAAAATGGAAAGAGGAGGGGATAGGAGAAAAACATGGAAAGAGAAGTTAACTGGGTAAGCAGATGATTGTTGATTTTATTTTATTCTTTTCATATTTTTAAACATTCTAAAGTGAACATACATTACTTTTGTAGAGAAAAAAAGGTTTTAAAATAAAATGTTTCTTAAAAAACAAGTCATTCAAGTTTAGCATTAAGTTGAATACATATTTAGAATAAATTATAAAATTACCTAATAATTGGCTTTTAAAAATAGTAAGAACTCATTTAAAAAATTCTTAAATATTTCCCTTTTAGGTTTTTCTATATGAGTAGAGAAGACAGTTGTTGCAAGTAGAAGTGACATAACACTTTTTTAGGATGTCTGACGATGAAGAAAAAGTGAAATTACGCCGTCTGGAACCAGCTATCCAGAAGTTTATTAAAATAGTAATCCCAACAGACCTGGAGAGGTTAAGAAAGCACCAGATAAATATTGAGAAGGTAAGTTTTTCCATTTTCTACCACACACAAAAAATCCAGTTACATATTCTGATTTATATTTGTTGTACATTTTAGCTAAATTCAGAATATTAGATAAGAGGCTTTGCTGCCACATCTAGCTCCTATTGATTTAGCAATATTATTCATTGTTTTTAAATCTGGTTTTTCTGTTCTACAAAGACACCTCTCATTCCTTTTTTTAGGAAGGGATATAAGAATAGAATCTACATTTTTCTAGTTGTACATACTGATGTATTAGGCAGTTAATAATTAAATTGCAAACTGTTTCATAGTGTACCATAGTGTGGAGGCGGCGAACTTTGGCTAAGGGGCTACATTAACTTCATTCACCCGATGGCAAGTGTTTTGAACCTTGACTGTGTGTCTATCAGTAACTCCGATCCTCTTCAGGTGCATGTAGATTAAAGAGGCAAATCATTGTGTGATGTGAGGGAATTTCCCACTTTCACTGCTTCCCTTTGAGGAAAGCCCAACATTGAGAAATACTGCCTAGAGGTCAGTTTAGGAACCAGGAAGAGGGAAGAACTAGTCTCAGGGACTATGGTGGAGGTTGCAGAGCCTGGACTGGCCAGGGTCTGGTGGAATGGTGATGCCATTTATGGGACCATCAGGCTTACTGAGTGCTGAGCATTGATTTTGATAGGTTATATTTTTTCATAGGTCTTGTTTGCTGTGGGACAGGTCACTGGTATTTGCTCCTTCAAAAAAAAAAACACCTCTCCCAGTATCATTTTTAATCTGTGTGGCCCTTCACTGATTTTTTTTTTTTCCTGGGGTGATGGGGTGGCGGGGTGTGGAAGTGATCATTAAGCCTTTCAATATAAACAATATTTATCACCCTCAACTGACTACCTTATACAAGTAAAAAGAATATCAAACATTTTTTCTCCCATAGATAGCGTCTGTCTCCCTAGTACTTAAGTATTTTTAAAAACTATAGAAAGTAAGTGCCAAGAATATTATGATGAAAATTTCAGTGCAAATATGAAGGTATTAGCATATTCAAGATTAATATTTTGTCATTTCTTAATTTCTTTCTTCTTATCCATGAACAATAAGTACTGTGACTTTTAAGGATGGAGGAGTTGTCTGGTAAACTGGTTATTCTGGTCATGACCAAAAACAAATTAAAGGGTTCCATGCTTGGATGAATGAGGAGGGCTTGTTCTGTTAGCACTCTAACAGTATAAAAATAGACTTGTTTACGTTTGATTGATCAGATCCGGGTTGGAGGTTTGACACACTTTGGAGGTGTGTCAAAGTCCTGAGCTCATATTGAAGTATTCAGTTACAAAGATGACAAGAATTTGGCAGAATTGATTCTGAAAAGCAGAAATAGGTAGACCGTGGTCTGCTGAGACCATTTCTTTCCTTTATTATCCTATTTTACCTTTGAGGTTTGGCATGTTTTAGATTTCTTTTTTTCTTACATTCATTTTACATGAAAGTGCCTGCTGTCATTACCCTCAGAGCCTAATTACATGTACCACCCAAAAGATTATCAGTGGCAAAGTCAGAGAGAAAGGCGGATGGGACAGGAATGGGTGTATTACTGATTTGGTTAGTTGTGCCAGACTTCATAAGAAAATTATTCTAGGATTATATTGATCTTCCTTTGCTGGAACAGTTTTCTTTTAGCATTTGGTGAAATTTTTACTTATTGTGGAAATGTTAGTCAATATCAGAATAATTACAATTTACCGTATAGGTGATGTTGTCTGAAACTAAGCAATTAAACTCATACTTATCTATGTTTTATTCCATATTCTTGATTATTCTACTGCCTCTAGGATTTCTCATTAGTTATGAAAGTGACTTTTTATCTATATGAGAATGACTAGCGTATTTTAGTACATAGTTTGTGGCGATGTAAAAGCATTTAAAAGCAGCAGTATTCACTGTGGACAAAAGAGTTAAGAACTACGTTTGTAGGCCAGGTGTCTAACGATGCCTCACTGTCAGAAAGGCATATTCTTCCTGGGGGAAGGGTGTAGAAAGATAAAATATTTATTATGTTAGCCATCAGTCATCCAATGTGAATTTCAAAGAAGAAAGTCAGACTGAAGGGAAATTGAAGGTAAGCCTTAGTGGAGTGATTCTGCAACATCCGAAAACAATGAGAGCAGTGTGTTGTGGACACCTGGGGCTATGTTCCATAGGTCCTTCAGCATGACACGTTATTACACAAGATAGACGTGATTAGAACGTAATCCTGAAATTTGAAGTGTTAGCATTCAGCTTTCTTGGCTAATGTAGGATAGACTTAAGCATAGTGAATAGGAACAACAAGATAGTAAACGTGGAACTTCATTTTCTTTGTTTCATATTGTAGGGGGTTGAGGGAAAACTTATTGTGTAGCATGTATTGTATTAGTTAGTATGTGGTTGAAGTGCATGTGGCAGAAAACCCCAAAACAGTGTATGAAACAAGACAGAGGTTTTTTTGGTTTTTGCTTTCATTTTTAATCTTTCATTTATGGAGATGGTCTAGGCAGCTCAACAGTCATTAAAGACCCAGGCTCTTTTTAACTTGCTGTCTGATGCTCAGCTTGTTTCTATTACATATAAAATGGCAGCTCCAGCTCTAACTCGCACATCCACGTTCCCGTTAAGATTAAATAACCAGAAGCGTATTTCTTCTTTGTTCTCCTTTTTTCTCTCAATTCTCTCTCTTTCTCTTTATTCTTTTAAAGAGACGACTCCTGTTCTTGTTTCATGGATACAGTATCATATCGTCTCTCTATGGTGGTATTATTATTTTTTTGTTCTCTTTAGCTTGTCTGTTTTCCCGGTTTCCCTTTTTTCTTTATTTTCTTTTCATTTATTTCTCTCTCTCTCTTTCCTTCTCTCCCTCTCTCCTCTCTCCCTTTCTCCCTTTCTTTCTTCCTTTTCCTTTTTTGTGGTAGCCTACAGAATTACAGGCTTTGCTTGGTTAGCTGTTGATATTTAAGAGTGCTAATTGGAAGGTATTTGTGTGTGTGTGTGTGTGTGTGTGTGTGTGTGTGTGTGTGTGTTACAAGGTAGTAGTGGGGGCCTTATTACCTGGAGGGGTGAACGGGTGAGGATCTATTTTAATGGGGAACCACCAGATACTCTTCTCAAGTGTGGTCTTCTCTGGTGATAGGGGCAATGCAATTGCTTGGGCCTGCGGAGAGGGCATCTGGTGGACTACCTGTTCCTTACATAAACTTTAAACCAATCCTGCTGCTTTTAGCCCCATGGCACACATCTGTCTGGTTACCTGGTAGGTGGTATCTCTGGTTACTAAGTCTTTTTTGGAGTAGTGCTATGCTTGTTGGCTTGCTTCTTATTGCCTCTCACCCCCACCATCCACCCCTTCTGCAGCCTTAGTTTTCAGCTTTCTCAGGTCAGCTAAGTCAGTTGCAACATCTGCATAATCCTTTCAGCTTCCAAAATGTTAAAATTTCTTGTCAACTGATATCTTCCATTGTATTCTCATTGTTCTTGTGAATTTATACCTTTGAAAGTTCTGTACTGTCATTTTAGTTGGATTTTGGAAAAGAGTAGAGATAAATGTGTTCTATTTGACAGGTTTACTAAGAGGGAAATTATTTATCACAGGAAATAAATGTATGTCAGCTTTTCATAAGCGTTGGTGTTCATTGTTTCTTGCATTGTTAGCACTGAAAATGATGTAAAAAATAGGTTTCTAATCCTCAAGAAGTTTACAGTTCAATTAAGTATATAAGATAGGAAATATTTAGAACATGATAAAAGGCAACGTATACGTGTGAAAATGAGTGGCTTGGCTTAGTCAGGAAGTATGAAGCCTGAAGTATATGGTACAAAATCAGACATAATCAGTCTTATGGATGTTTTTATTGATTGATTTGTTTTTGTTTTTTAACTTGTGATTACAGCAAAAATCTTTTCCATTTCTCTTTTTAGTTTATTTCAATCTTGTAATCACATTTCCCCACCTCTAGTCTTTTTTTTTCTGGCAGAACCCTGATTCACTTTGCCTTCCTCTGGGTTTCAGGATAGGAAAGCTTCAGCCCAGGTGGTGATTGATGAAGGGAGTAATGGGGGTAATTTCATTCGTGCCATTGGTTAGCTGAACAATGTCATGTATTCTATAGTTCTGGCTAATGAGACTTGAGGGAAAAGCCTGTTTGGAATATGGAAATTTCTGAAAAAGATTTTTCTACTGTTATAAAGATATACATGGGAGGAAATGGTCCTTCTGCTTCTGCTGGTCTTGTGTCTCCCTGTTGTAACCAGAACTATAGCCAGCAGGCGACAAGTCTGAGGACAAAACTCTTCAAAACTCTGTTGAAGATAATAAAGCAGAAAGAATTTGGGTGCTTGATGACCTTCTAAGCTTCTGAACTCAACTACCCTCGAATTGTCATCCTACTTCTAGGCTCCATCTAATGTGAGATGATAAATGTCCTTATTATTAAAGCCATTTTTAAATTTTGAGTTTTCTGTTACTTGCTACCAAAATCATCCTAGTTGCTTTAAGTTATAGATAGCATTGTTTTAAACTATCTCTGTAGTGCCACTGTGCAAGTAGATAATACAAAAACGATATTTTGTAAAAACAGTGCAGCTTAGAAATGCTTGTTAGTGGTCCCAACTTAACTAAAAATTTAAGGAATTATTTCTTGTAATTTTTTTCAGACATATTAAATCACTTTAACCTTTGTCTCCTCTCCAAAGATTTGGAATAATAGTTTTTAATAACGTAACCTAATTTAGTTATAACGTTGTATAGCAAGTAGAAAGAAGTCTGAACTATTTTATTCCTTATTTTCCTTAGAATTTTGTTATAAGAGATAAGGTCATTTAGTTCAGCTGCCACCCAAGACACTAATCTCTTCTACAGTTTACTTGACAAATGAGCAAATAATAATAGCAAAGGGAGTAGCTATTGTTTTTATTTGAGTGCTATGTTAGGGGTTTTATATACTGGGGGTGCCAAAAAATGTATACACATGACTTGTATTCATCTTTTGTTATTGGTGTATATTATTACAATTTTAATACAGTTTTTTCCTTTCTTAAAATGTGTATACATTTTTTTGGCACCTTCTGTATAGCATATCATTTAATATCCACAATATCCTTATACATTCGCCTTATTATTGCCTTCCTTTTTTATGTGGGGAAGCAGACTTAGAGTGGTTAAATTACTTTCTTGAGATTACTATGTTGGTTAATGTGTTAAACTTCTAATTTTGTATTTGAAACATAGTGTGCTTCTAATAAAAATGTGTTGAAAGAGTGAACATACGTATGCGTGTTTACAGCCTAAGATTACATCAGTTGTTTTAGAAGCTGCTTTATCTTGCTGGCTTTTTTATTTGTTTTATAATCAACTAAATAAAATCCATAGGACTTTTTTATATGCACTTCAGCTCTTGGGCCAGAACATATTAATACCTATTTCTTGTACAGTTGCTCTTTTTCATTTAAATGTTAGGCTTTACATTTGTCATTGTTACATTTCTTCTTATCATGTGGAATTGTGATCTTTCCTTTTTGTAATTATTCCTTCTAGTTTACGTTATCTGCAAATTTGGTAATTATGCATTCTTTGTTTTCAAGGCATTGATAAAAAATGTTGGACAGGAAAGGGACAGAGTACTCTGATATGCTGTCACCATTTCTCTAAGTTCTCACAAGCCATCTCTCTGATAATCTGGTATAGAATTTTCCCAAAGATTGACAGTCTGCAGTGTTTTAAAGGTACTTTCTTTGTGAAAATTGGGTCAATATTTGCTGGTCTCCAGGAGCCTTTCCAATTCTTCACAGTTCCTCATAGATAAGCAAAAGTGTTTCTGTGATCACATTTGCAAGGTCTTTTTGTTCACTTGATGTAATTTCTCTGGGCCTGTTGACTTGGACTCATTTGAAGTATCTAGGTTTGTTATTACTCTTTCTTGGTTTTCATTTTCCTCTTAATCATGTTTATTGTAGACTGTTCTCTTTCGAAGATCACTTTTCTCAATGAAGAAGGAAGAAGGAAAAAATAGAGTTGAATCCTTTTGCTTTCTTTCGTACGTCTGTTAACACTATCTACTCCATTTGCCCACCTTTAAAACATTGTTTTTTGTTCAAATCTCAATTTAGTTACTTATTGTGGAACATGCCCTGATTGATGCCATCCCCAGTCAAATATAAACACACCATCTTCACACCGCACTGGAATGGACCTTACAGTTCACAGATTTAATATTCACTGATGTAACCATTCAGGGGAAAACGGCAAATGCCCATGATCTTTAGAGAGTTGTAAAGGTAAAATTAAAATCTTCCTCATAGGATTATTGTGAGGATTAAGATTTGAAATGCCCCTGAATGCAAGGTAGATACTTGAAAATGGATTACTTCACAAGTAAGTTAGCCTACCCGAATACTCAGAGTTGGCACTGTCAGTGAATAGTTTCTAATGCATTAGGAGAGTTACAGCACTTCTGGGATTCTATCCTTTGTGTTTGTTTTGGAGTTTGTATTTTTGATAATTTGGTAGGCACCGTGAGGTGAATCACGTTTACCTACACTATTATTAATTATTATTAATATTTATCTTCATTACATGAGTAGCTCTCAGTTTATGGCTTGCAATCTTGTGCCATCTGTTTATATTACATAGCTTTTCTGTTAGGGTCTATTTTCTATTATGTAGATAATCATCTATGAAGACAAACTATTTTATTCTCTCTCTCCTTCTCTCTCTCCCTCCCCTGCCTTCTTCTCCACCCCCCTCACCTTATTGTACTGGCTAGATTTGTCACATGGTTGTCTTTAAATCCACCATGTTGCTATTTTTGTCAGTTTGTCCCATTTTTCTTCTTTTGCTCCCTTCTAATTGCATATTTTTTATGATTCCGTATTTTCTCTTTGTTGGCTTATAAATTGTACCTGTTTTTTTTGGTGTGTGTTTTTTTTGTGTGTGTGATTGCTTTATAGTTCAGAGTATTCCTCTTTAACTTATAACACTCTACCTTCCTAATATATATATCACTTCATGTATACGAACCTTAAAACAATATATTTCCATTTCCTCTCTCTTAGGGTCTTTGTAGTGTTATTGTCATGTATTTTGCTTCTATGTATGTTATTAATCCCACAATACATTGTTATTTTTGTTTAAATAGTGTTATCTTCCCAAGAGATTTTAAAACTAAGGAAAAAGACACATTTTGTATGTACCTATATTTACCATATTCAGTGCTTCTTTCATGCCTTTGTGTAGAACCAGATTTCTATCTGGTATCATTTTTTCATCAGCCTAAAGGGCTTCCTTTAACATTTCTTGCACTACAGGTCTGCTGGTGATGAATTCTGTAGACTTTTTTATGTTTGAAAAAGAACATTTTTGCCTTCGCTTTAAAAAAATATTTTCTCTTGGTATCGAATTGAGGTTGAGTTTTAGATTTGTTTTCAGTACTCTCTGTCTTCTGGCGTTTTTCTCATGAGACGTCTTTTGTCATTCTTTCCCTTGTTCCTCTGTACTTCAGCGTGCACATCTTTCTTTCCTCTAGCTGCTTTTAAGATTTTCCTCTCTCTCACTTATTTTAAGTAATTTTATTATGGTGTGCATTAATATAATTTTATTCATCTTTCTTGTTTGTAGTATTCCTTGAATGTCTTGTATCTATGGGTTTATAGGTTTTTATCAGATTTGGAAAAACTTTGGCCTTAATTTTTCAAATATTTTTTTCTGTCGTCTTTTCTCTTTTAGAGAGTCCAATTACCTACGTGCTATGTTGCTTTCAGTTGGCCCATGACTACTCAGTGGACACTCTGTTCATTTATTGTCCATCTTTTTTTCATGTGTTTTATTTTGGGTTATTTCTATTGCTATAGTTTTAAATTTACTGATCTTTTCTCTGCATTGTTTCATTTGCTATTAATCCCATCCAGTGCATTTTTCACTTCAGTTGCATTTTTAACTCTAGGAATTCAATCTTTTAAAAAATACCTTTCATGTCTCAGTATGCTCACATTTTTTCCTACTTCCTTGCATACATGGTATACATCATAATAACTTTTAATATCCTTGTCTTTTCTGTTAATTTCTATCATATCTGAGTCTGTTTCTGTTGAATGGTTTTTCTTGTTCCAGGTCATATTTTCCGGCTTTTTTGCATGCAAGATAATTGTTTATTGGATGCTAAACATTGTGAACTTTACCTTGTATACTGAATATTTTTAAATAAACCCAAGTATTTTTGAGCTTTATTCTGAGACACACTTAAGTTATTTAGGAACAGTTTGATATTTTTGAGGCTTTCTTTTAAACTTTCTGGTGTAGCATCAGAACAGCCTTTATTCCAGAGCTGATTTTTCCCCCGTAAAGGCCAATACTTTGGACTATTCTACCTGATGTCCAGTGTATTGCAATGTTTTTCCTCTGTGACTTGTGGTCATGTAACTGTTTCTGGCCTATGTGATCTTTGGGGCTGAGTTCACATGTTCCCTTTCAGTGGTTCTTTTTCTAACCTCAGGTAGTTTCCTCGTGTGCAGGCGCTGATCTGCACTCAGCTATAGACTTGAAAAGAAAACCATGTAGGTCTCTGGAGCGCTGTCAGTCAAGGCCTCTCCTCTCATTGCAATTGTCTCCTCATATGCAGGTCTCTTCTCTTTGATGTTCTGCCCCAAGAATTCTAGCAACTCTGGCCTCCCTGAATTCTCAGCTCTGTTTCATTAATTTTTCTTAAAATATCATGACAGATTAATATTGAGTAATAAATTTAAAAGTTTATTTTTAAACATGTATCTTTGGTTTCCATTCTCATCTTTTTATTAATATCGTAACACTATCCAAAAGCATTCATACTGGATCTGATGACATCAATTTTTCTTATAAATTAAAGCAGTTTGATAGTTGTTTTAAATGTATTTGATTGGATAATGGTTTTAAATTTATGTTTGTAAATATATATTTAATATAGTTCAATTATTTTTAAGCTTAATAGTTATTGTTGAGGTCTTAGGTGATGTAAAACAATTTAAGAGTCTCAAAAGAGGTGGTTTTTTATTTCTCTGCACTGTTCACTGCTAAATTTCAAGAATATGCAGAATAGCTCTATTTTTATAATCTATTATGCCTTACATACGTGAATGGGGCGTTTTCATGTTTCTGTCCTTTCAACGGTTGATTTTTTTTTTTATGTGTAGTATACTGAAAATGTGTTTAATGTCATTAATCCACATCTGCTAACATCTTAATTATTTGTATTTTTTATTCCAACCAAAAATAATATGTGATGTTTGGTGTTGATATTCCCATTTTGTATAGTGTAATGCTATACTGTTATCATTTTTTGCTATGGTTCCTGTCAAATGAAACATTTTCCATTATCAGGCTCATCCAGAGTTTCTTGGATGAAACTTTAAAAGCTGAACATTGCCTTGGTAAAAACTAAAACATATATATTAAATGTTTATTCTCATTTTTACATCCTTTTTATCTGTAGTATCAATTTTACTTTTTCTCTCAATTAGACTTTAGTTTCCAATACTTGACACTATCATTGACAGAAATTAAAATTCTTCATATATACTAAGAATCTCAGATGAATGCTATTAATCTTTATTTTTCACATTCTCATTCACTTTTTTTCCTCTCCAAAGAGTTTGCAATATAGACAAAGTTTATACTCTCATTTGGTAAACTAAATAGTATCTAGTGATTTTTTTTTGTTTTGCCACTTGCCAGAATTATGTAATGTTTTTGAGAATTTCCTACTTGTATGGTCTTTGGACAATTAACTGCCACTGCTAAGTCAGTAACTTTTTTAACTGGTATGTTTAAGTTTTGGTAGATGAGTGGGGATTTTTGTGGTAACTAGAAATAATCACTTTCGTGATAAAAAAAAAATTCAATACCTTTCCCCTCTCTTTTCTGTAGTATCAGAGATGCAGGATGTGGGACAAGTTGCACGAAGAGCATATCAACGCAGGACGTACAGTTCAGGTAAAGTTATAATAATGTTTCTAGTAAATCAGTATGAAAAAGAGCCTTAACAAAATTTTGCTAAAATACATGCCTTTGTAGATGAATCCTTTTATGCATATTTGTAACTATTTCCTTAAGGATGCATTTTTAGCAGGAATTACTAAATCAAATGTCATACATATTTTTAAGATTTTGATTCATATTACCAGAATTTCCTCTAGAAATTATATGTCAACTTACACTCTCACAATCACTGCATCTTCCAAAAACCTTATCCACCTTAGTATTACCCATTTCTCTAATTTTTGCTAATTAATTATTAAAATAATGCTGCTTTTTTGTTTTAATCCGGATTTTTTCTTTTATTGCTTTGAAGGGTGAAAGGTTTTTTTCATATGCACCTTGGAAATTGCCTGTTCATGTTCCTTGCATATATTGTATCATGTTGTTGTCCTTATAATTTGAAGATATTGATCTCCACTGTAATATTGTTGAATTAATATAGTGTTGTAAATATTCATTGCTAGTTACTGGCTTTTTAATAAATACATTTTAATTATTTTAACTTAATTTTTAAAAATCATATATTTACATAGTTAAAACTCAAAATAAAATTAAAAGGCTGATAGTACCCTTCCCTTATCCATCTCTAAGTCTTAGTTGGAAGAAACCACTTTTAATCCTTTTGGCCATTTTTCCTGGTTTTTAGCTCTTTATCCCTGAATACTATGTGTAGACTGGTATTTCATAGTCTTGCAGGTTTAGGCATTTTTTCTTCACTTCTTGCCATGGTAGCTGGGGATCTAGCTTTCCACTTTGCTATTCCCCATATTTAATTACGTATGTTAGAATTCTTGGTTGAATTAGTAATTAGTGTCTGTTATTTTGATTATATAGATATTGTTGTTTGTTAAAGCAAATAGTGAAATACAGTACAGCCTTTTGTTTTCTTTGAAATTAATTGCCTCTTTTGTTGTTGTTGCCTGGCTTTCTGTATATTGGTAGTTTTTGTTTTGTTTTGTTTTTTTACTAAACTTTCCACATCTCTGCTACATGCTATCAATCATATTTTTTACATACTCAAATACATCACTTCCATTTTTTTATCCTAAAGACTCCTCCTGGAGCCTTTCTTCTCTCAGTTCCATTCTGGACTCATTTTCTAGGCTTGTTGCACAGCTGCTGTTCTAGGACTTTCTTAGCTGCTTCTCTGTTTCAGGTCCCTGTTTTCCTTGATCTCATGTCTTCCTCATTTTTGGCTTACTCCACTGTTTTGTTGGAGTACCTCTTTCAGGAGTTCTCTAAATAACTTTAAATAATTTTTAAATTACGTGTCTAAGAAGGACCTTTTTCTCCCCTCATGTGATTGCTAATTTCAGTAGGTATAGAATTTTAGTTATAATTCCCTTTCAATTTTGAAGGTGTTCTAGACTTTCCCGTTTAGTGTTGCTTTTAAAAATGTTGATATCATCTGATTTCCTAGTCTGTTTAGGACCTATTGTTTTTCTCTTGGAAGCTTTTGTGATCCAATTATCACTGGTGTTCTGAAATTTGATGATTATGTGCTTTGTGTTGGACCCTTTCAGTCTAAAAACTCATGTTCTTTGGTTCTGGGAAATTTTCTTAACTTATTTATGTGATAATTTTTTTCCCTCTGTGTTTTCTCTTTGCTCTTATTTTTTTTCTTTTTTAATCTTTTATTGCAAGGGCCAGCAAACTGTGGCTTACCATCCAAATCTGGCTTGCCATATGCCCCATTTGTTTACATATTGTCTTTGGCTGCTTTCACACTGCCACAGCAGAGTTGAGTGGTTGCAACAGAGACCATATGGCCTGCAAAGCCTAAACTATTTATTCTCCGGCCCTTTGCAGAAAAAGTTTGCTGATTCCTGTTCTACTGGATGTTAGGACTCTTGGATTGCGTGTTTAAGTTTCTCTTCTGTTTTCTGGGAGATTGCCTCAGCTTTATCTTCAGTTCTTCCTACTGAATTCTTTATTTCTGCTATTATGTTTAATTTCCAAGAGCTTTTGTTTTTTTGATTGTATTTTCTTTTAATAGCATTTTGTCTTTGGATATATTCCAAAGACAATAACTTCTCCTGCTCTTCGAGACACTAAAAAGCTGATGGCTTGTCTCCTGGTGGACTTTGCTTAAAGGTGCTTTGGCAGGCTGGCATTTTCCGTAGAGGAACCTCCAAATATCAGAATCTGGAGGTTGTTCTACTATTATAGTTTAGTTTTCTAAAGAAGAATCCTCATTCTCCTCCTCAGGCAAGTAGGCACTTATTTTTCAGTTATAGAAGCAGGTTAGGTGAAGGCTGCTAGGCTCTCATTGTTCAGTACAGGCTTTTACATAAATCCCTTCTTTTAGCCTCGTGCCTGATGCTTCTAAATCTATAGTCTTTTTCTCCGAAAAATGCATCTCTGGTCCTCTTGCATTTTAAAAAGGTTACTACAGCTGCAGTATACTGAGTAGATGGGGACAGAATGAGATGAATGCAAGAGATTAGGAGGGGGTTACAGAAATAGTGAAGATGGAGAAAAACAGATTGATTTGAGATCTAGATAGAAATTTGACTTCTCTCTCTCTCTCTATATGTGTGTGTGTGTGTGTGTGTGTGTGTGTGTGTGTGTATATATATATATATATATATATATATATATATATATATATATACACATATATGTATTTTACTGCTTGCTAATTAGATTACAGGCCTAAGGGTCAGGGAGTATGTCTCCACTATTTGTGTATCCCACAGTACCTGGTGCTCAGCAAGATTCAGTGATTATTGAATGGTACTAAGCACATTAATGTCAATGAGATTATTATGACTTGTGTTTCTTACCATCTTCACTGTTTAATATGTCATTAAGAATCACTTATGATTTTCTTGAGATAATGGTATGGTTAAAGTGTTTGTTTACTGATTTCAAAAAATATATCTATTTACATTATTGACCTCCATCTGGCACAAAAGATTTATGTGTACCATTAAAATAGTGCAATTGAAACTGTGGTTAGATGTAGGTATTTGCTTTGTTTTATTCATTTCTGCCCTGAATTTTGTGTATAGTTTGTTCTTTGCTAGTTTGTGTAAAGATTATTTTTGGACAACTTAATGAGCAATTACAGATTTTCTAGATTTATCATTATTAGATTAATCTAGTAAGGACTATCTTTTCACTTTCATTATAGTGTGTTTATTAAAAAGGAGTTCTTAATTTAAATGCAACTTAATTTATCAATCTTTTCTCTTCTGGTTCATGTTTTTGGTGTATTGTTCAAGGAATGCTTTCTGTCCTACGATCAAGAAGTTATTTTCCTGTATTTTCTATTGGATGTTTTAAATGTTTTGCTTTTAACATTTCAGTCTTTCATCCATCTAGAATTGATGGTATGAGGTAGATAGAAATAAAATTTCATTTTATTCCATTTGAAAAACCAGTTGTCTCTCACTATTAGCTGATTTCTGCAGTGTTCATTTCATATATGCATGGTCTGTTTCTGGTATTTCTATTCCATTCCACTGGTCAATTTGTCTATTTCTCCACCAAGTTCTACACTGTCTTAATTAAGACAGTCTTATGATAAGGCTTGATATCTGATAGGAAAATACTTCCACCTTACTCTTCCTTTGCACCAGTGTTTTGCCTATATTTGGCTCTTTAGTCTTCCATTATAAAATTTGGAATCTGCTTTTCAAAGTCCATACACAGTCTTATCAGGAATTTGGAAATCGCATTGGATTTATTCATCTATTTAGAGAAAACTGACATATTTACAATACCTAGTTTTCCTACCTATAAATATGAAATATTCTTATACTTGTTTATGTCTCCTTTAATATTTGTGTCTATGGTTTCCTGAATGTAGATTGTGGTAGATTGTACTTTTTAAAGATAGTCGCAAAACATCTTCCATCCTACATGATCTTCTGTAGTATGACCTTCCTACTCCTCCCTCAACAGGGGGAATCTGATTCCCCTTCCCTTGAATCTGGGGTGAGGCAGAAGTAATGCTACTTGACTTCTGAGGCCAGGTCCAGAAAAGGTCAGATAGCTTCCACATGTTCTTTCAGGATGCTTGCTCTGGGGGAATTTGGCCATCATGTAAAATGTCCAAGTATCCAGAGACCCCCGTATGGGAGATAGCCACAGCTGAGCTCTTAGGAACTTCCAGTCTTGAGTGCCAGCCACGTGAGAGCCGTCTTGGACGTCCAGTGCAGTTGACTTCAGATGACTGTAGCTTGAGCCGACGTCTGACTCAACTGCATTAGTGAGAACTGTTCAACCGAGGACTTCCTCAATTTCTGATCCATAAAATCATTAGCAAAATCAAATGGTAGTTTTAGGCCCTGAAGTTTTGAAGGAATTTGTTATGCAGCAACAGATGACTGGAATACAGGGCTTACATTTACTTTGTTTATCTATTTCAGCCTATTTCATTAATCTGTTCTTAAGTATTTTACAATTTTAGGGTGGGTGGTTGCGTGTGTGTTTGTTTGGGGAAGATGTTAAATGTCTTTTAAATTACGCTTTCTAACTTTTGGTGGTATATATAGAAATATAGTTAATTTTCATGTCTACATCTTGTGGCCAAGTATATTTAAACTCTTTTTATTTCTAATAATTGGTCTAAACCCTTTGGACTTTTTATTTGTAGGTTTTTTTTGTTTTGGGGTTTTTTGAGTAGTAGTTTTCCTCTCTTGTAATAGTACCCATTTTTCCTGATTTCTTTCTTACACTGATTTCTTGTGGTTTGTTTTTTTCAGTTAGGCTCACTAGTTATTAGAAGAAACAGTTAGTTATAAATAAGCTTGTTCAAATTTATCTTTTTTAAAAAAGACCTTATAAATGACTCTAGCTCCCTTTGCAAGAGAATCCTTAATACTAATTATACATATGTTTTTTCTGAAAGTAAGATCTCATTCTGTTCTATCCAGGATGGTTGTAAGGACTGTCACTCATGTGTGCAAAGTCCCTGCACAACCCTAGCTCACAGTAGATATTCAGCAAATGAGAGTTGGTACGAAGCTTTTTTTTTTTTTAAACTTTTATTTATTTTAGTGTGTTTTTCCAGGACTCATCAGCTCCAGTTGTTTCAAACTAGTTGTGGAGGGCGTAGCTCACAGTGGCCCATGTGGGGATCGAACCAGCAACCTTGTTGTTAAGAGCACCACGCTCTAACCACTGAGTAAACCGGCCCCCCCCAAGAAGCTTCTTTGGATACTCCCACTTTTAACTGCTCAATCAAACTAAAAACATTTGTTGGCTTTTTGTTAGTTTAATTTAAAACACATGTAATTGCATCAGTTTCCCCCATTTTGGTTAGGTTGTCATACAAAAGTATAACATGTATATTTTTTAAAAGCTCAGTCTTCCCTACCTCCCTCCCCAAATATTTAACACATGGTAATAACGCTATGTGATAATAGAGGATTCTGAAAAACATATCAAAATTTCTCCTTTGTAGGAACTAACCTGGATAGGAATTCACAAAAAGTTAAATAAAATATTTAAATAATGGTTTAAAGCTTTAGTAAAAGAGGTAATGTACATCAGTGTATGGTTGTCCAATATACTGTAGAGACCAGAAGTGATATAGTGCCAGCTATCTGAATGCTGGATAAAGACGGTATTATCCTCATTTTTGAGACAAAAGAAGGCTGAAGAACAGAGAAACTTAGTATATGTCTACAGCACAAGGCCTTAATAAGTGGTAGTGCAGAAATCCAATCTCGAATTATTTTTAGTAGTTACTCAAGTGGATAGAAAATGGAATATTGCACTTAATACCTATGTAATAGGTTCTCATTAGATATTTGTTGAGTAAATGAATGGAGACCTTTTTCTCCTATGATTTTTATTCCTTTTGGTGGTTCAGTTAATATTTTTAAAGCTATGTATATTCTTTTTAGTAACCTTTTGATGTTGAAATACGTGTGTGAAGTCATTACATGGCTATCAGTACTTTAATGTAGTAGTTACGTAATACAAGTAAAGAATAGTCTAGATTTCTTTTAATTAAATAGCTGTAACTCTGGAGCCTTTAATAAATTATATGACGTCTAGATGTATTTACTCTAAGTTGTTTAAATGTTTACCAGTGGACTTGTGCTCTATGTTTGTAAAGAAATCAGATGAATTCAGATAACCAAATGTTTTCTGCTGTACACAGTTTGCTCTCAAAATTACATGTTGTCAAAACACATTAGGAATCCTTAAATCAGTATTTAACAAAGGCAAATATATGCATAGCCACTCTTCTTTTAATCATTAAACACATAATTAGCCATTTTCAGAATTTCAATTAACTCAGAATAATTACTTTTTACAATTATCAGTATAGACAAGTATGTACTTAAACATATCTTTTAATCTTTTGACAGGAATTTCAGGATATTTCTGAAAGGGGAAAAAAAGCCATAACTAGTTATTAAATTTAGTTTAAAAACTGAAGAGACAGAGCGTGGTCACCTTTATTTTTGCTGAAAGTTTCACCATAGTTTGCAGTTTACTACTTGCATACTGCAAAGCTTATTAATTACTGAGTTGGCATACTTTCTTCCTTTAAAACTTACTTCATTGATTATAGATCCATTTATCTAACTTGTAGATAGTTCTGAAAGTTTTCAGAATGAGGCTTAATATCTGCTTCTCTAACGTGATTATTAGAAGGGCAGAAACATTTGAACATATATACTATGTTCTAGATACTATTCTAGATAATGGGGATATAGCTCTGAGCAAAACACAAGAAAACTTTTGTTCTCATTGAACTTATATTCTGGAGTGGTGAGTGGAGAAAGCAGAGGCAGATATTTTTTTTATAAACAAATATGTAATATTTAGATGGTTATAAAAAGTGCCACAAAGTAAAAGTTGGGCAAGTTAAAGGGAACGAAGACTCACAGAAGGTGATAAGTGTTCTTTTATATAGAGAGTGGTTGTGGAAGGTTTCTGTTGACATTTGCGCAGAGACCTGAAGGAAGTAAAGGCATAAGCCTGGGGAACAGACTTCTGTAGGCAGAGGGAAAATCAAGTGTGAAGACTGAGGTGTGAGGATGCCTGACATATTCAAGGGGTAGTAAGTGTGGCTGCTATGAGCAAGGAGAGTATAGAGGATGAGGTCAGGGAGATCAGCGGGGTCTGATGATGAAAGGCCTTTGCAGCATGTGGGAATTTGAAGTTGGTTAGAAAGCTTTTGGAACGTTCTGAGCAGATGACCTGACAGGACTTCTAAAGATGACCTTGACTGTTATGGAAAGGATGGATTCTAAGGGGGCAAGGATGGAAGCAAGAATACCAGTTAGGTGGCTGATTAATAATAATCAGCATACTTGAGTTTACTTTTCAGAAAAATGCAGATACACATATGTACAAATTTGTGTAGAATGTTACAAGTGGAGCCTAATATGTTAGATTTTTACTTACCTTCTTTGTAGCTCTGGTAAATGATTCTGAACTCAACAAGCTTGACAGAGGAATAAGGAACTACCATGACCTTAGCGCTGAAGTACCTTTTTGAAAAATTACACACACACATCATTCAAACATATAAAAACGTAGCAAAGAACACTTGAGCTATCTACTTTTTAATTAAAAAACAATTTTGTTTTAAGTGAGAAGCAGTAAGAAAGAGAGGGAATGAGGAAAAGAGAGGGAGAAGTAAGGACAGTAGACAGAAGTTAAGAGAAAAGCAAAGATTAGAGAGAAGCAAGGCCAGGTAGAGAATGGAAGAGAAGACAGAAAAGTAGATGCCACAATGAATGATGTTAGAAGGTAAATTGTTTTAGGTTATTATAAGCTTCAGAGAAATTTAAACTTAAATTCTGCCTTGAAATATTTATGAGCTGATTAATCAGGACTTAGGATCTTTGACCTCTACTCTGACTGGTGTAGGTACTATAGAACCTCGGGGAGGAAATGAAATCTAAGGCACCAACAATTTCAGGACCCACCATTATTTGAAGTACCTCTAAGAAAGAAAACGTGGTGCCAATTAAGGATGAAGCAAGGGTTGTTTTTTTTAACATCTATTTAAAGACACATTCCAATTTCAGAGATATTCAAAAAGATACTGTCCTAAAATTGATGAAATACAGTGTTTACAAAGCTTCTATCCTCTATTCCACTTCTGTCTTTTCCCAATCTATTCTTTCTATTTGGTATGTTCTGTTTTCCCAATACTATTCTTCAGGGACAGCTCAGCTCTCACCTCCTTCATGAAGCCTGTCTAGATCCTTACAGTAAGATGTCTCAAGTGTCCTTTGATTGTGGTTCTTATGCTCCTTCCAATTTTGAATATTTCTCCTTAATAGAGAATCAAAAGCAAAATAGGAGTTAAGTAGTTCTGCCTTCTCTGCATCATCTGTTAACGTTATACCATCTGCCCTAAGCAGTAGGCCCAAACCTTCTTTCCTGTTCTTCTTACTCTACATGTATTTTTTAAATCCTTTTTATTGTTCTTAACATTTTTCACCAGCCTCCGCTCATTATGGGCTCTTACTTTACTTACATGAGTCTCCTCATTTCACACCACTCTTTTGTGTTTATCCTTGTTCACATGCCTTTCTTTCCATTCCTTTTTTTTTTTTAACAAGTCTCATAAAATTCTGAACTTACAGCACACCTTACACAACTATATTGGATTCTTAAGGTACCACTGTCTTTTCAGATTAACTTTTTGTCATAGTGTCAGAATTTTACTTTTTAGAAACTATCTCTCTTTTTTAAAAAGATCTTCCTACCGCAATATAATTTCTGATATGGCATCATACAACTCTTTTCTCTAAACTGATTCACTTCCGAAAGTATCACTATTTCCAGTGTATCGTTGTGTTAAATATTATGAACTTCAAGATAGCACTATTGCTTTCTCTCATGGGTTTCATTCCCACTTTACTGTTTTATGCCTGTATGTGAGAATTAATTCTGAAAAAATCATTCCTTTCATTATTTTCTCCATGTAAGAGGAAATGTTTCCTATACTGAGGATTTACATTATACTTTCCTAGGGAAGAATTCTAGTTGGTTTCTTGATAGTTGGAGATCCCTGTTGTTGGACCACTGCTTTATGGATAATAATGAGAAAGCGTTCATTCAATGACCAGGTTTAATTGAATCAAACTATATATATATCAGAGATATACAATGAACCGCTGACAGTAGTGTTGGTAAAAATTTAGCCATTATTTGTGTTTTTGTTAATCTGGTATCAGATTTTATAGTTCAGTGGGTATTTTCTTTCTCTACACTAACATTATTTCCCCTTCATCAATAGCAATAGAGTTCTTAGCTGGACACCGCAATTGTTCTGGGGACATAAACATATGTATAAATTTTATAACAAGGGAAGAATGTGTGACAGGCAATGCTCATTGGCTGCAGAGACTTTTAATGGTTTTCCAAGGTAATGTTGCCTAAAATATCTCTATGGACTATGGAATATGGACTATGGCAACTATATAACCAAACTTTACAACTGTAGTCCAGAAAGGAATCTCAGAGCCAAGGGATGGTGGTGTGTTGAAAACAGTATTGTTTCAGGATTTGTGAAATGAGCTGTAGTCCTCCTTTTGCCACGGCATTCATCTGGACTCATTTCCTTATTGTAAAATCATGAGGATGGATTAGATGCTCACATGGTTCTATGATTTTTACATAGTAATACTTGTGTACCACATATTTTTAATCTACAGTCCAGTTATCCTTAGATTTTCCAGCTCACATTGGAATGGTATGATTGGACGTAATGTTAAAGGAAGAGTGGACTCATCGTAGGGTAGAGGCACAAGATTTTGATTCGCTCAGAAAGTCTTACAAGATGCTTTAGGTTGTAGCTAAACTACTTTTTCCTGAGTTAGCTTTAATTTTACTAGAATAAAATGGATACCTTAGAATGTATTAAGCTACCATACAGATAGGGATTATATTTATAGTTTAATGGAAAAATTGCTGGACTTGTAAGAATACTTGGATTTTAACCCCAGCTTTGCTGCTAAATAATTAAGTAAATTCTGAACTGTTTTTTTGTTTGTTTGTTTTGATTTCTCTGTATGTAATAATGTGGCATGTAATAATATGGAACGTAACACCTTACTCAGAGTAGGCACTTGAGAAATTAAATTAATATTTGTTGTCCTGTCTACTACACAGGATTTGCATTAGTATTTATGAAAGTACATTAGAGGAAAAGAATTTAAAATATTATGTGAGTCAAGATCTATAATATTTTACATCATCATACTGAGATTATTCTTGCAAGTTAATTCTATTTAATTGTAAAAGAATTCTTTTTATGTTTTTCAAAGTATAGAGCATTGAAAAAGATGGAAAGCTTCCCAGTTCATCTTATGAAGCTAGCACACCTTAAACCTGTTAAAGTGTGTTTAAACCTAGGAATGATAGTATAGACACTTGTACTGTTGACATATGCACATGTGTGCACAGGTATGCATATACATACATTTTCTAAAATTCTGAATACAATATTAGCAAATTGAATGCAACAGTGTATTAAAAGATTATGTATATTGACCAGGAAGGATTTATCAAAGAAATACAAATATGGCTGTATACCATGAAACCTGCTCATAATTCATTATATCAACACATTAGAGGAAAAGTTTTGTTTATGCCAATAGATGATTTTAAAAAGAGGGAAAAATCATTTGGAAAAAATCCAACAGCTTCATTCAGAGAGAAATGCAAGGTAAAAACACTGAGCTATATAACATGTAATACTGGTAGGATACTGGCAGTGGGAAAATGGACACTCCTGCTTTGGTGGTAGTGTTACAACCTTTTGGGGAGACAACTGATAATAACTGTTGAAATAAAAATGCACAGTATCATATTATCCTTTGAGTGCTGTCATTTTTGAAAGTCATCCCTACAAAATATAGTATAATAGTATATACTATGCTACGAATATATACTGCTTTAGCATATTAGGATTTATAGTCAAGAACATTTGTTTTAAACTGAAAACTAGAAACAACATGACTGACTTTTGATCACCGGAGAACTGTTTGAATAAGTTATATTACATCCATATTGTGGAATATGGGACAGCCACTGACCAGGAGGGACAGCCATGACGGTATTGTCAAGTTGGGGTGTAGAATGACAAATTATATATTAGTGTGCATAATGTAATCTTTTTTGTCAGTGTTTGCTTGAGCAATGAGAAATCTGGGTTAAGAGAGGTGAGACTGGTGAAGTATGGAAATCATCAAATTTTTCTTGATATGTTTCTTTCGTGTGTGATATATTATGAAGAACATTATTACCTTTGAAGAGATTATTACCTTTGTACTAATCATTTAATGAATGAAAAATGCTAAATAAATTCCAAGTATGAGGATGTGAGTTCTAAAGAAGCTGGATTTAGCCAGAGACATGAAACATAGAAAAGTATTATGCATACCTTCTGTTGTACAGAATGCTTGTAATCATTTCCATTCACGGCCATTATCACAAATTACTTCTGAAAATAAAGGTATTTTATACTAAAACATATGGTGGCTTTAATAACGTTTTTTTTTTCTTCTTTTTATAGCAACTCCGCTCCAACATCCGAGAAATGGAGAAGCTTTGTTTGAAAGTCCGAAAAGATGACCTTGGACTTCTGAAGAGAATGATAGATCCTGTTAAAGAAGAAGCATCAGTAGCAACAGCCGAATTTCTCCAACTCCATCTGGAATCTGTAGAAGAACTTCAGAAACAATTTAATGATGAAGAAACGTTATTACAGCCTTCTCTGACCAGATCTGTGACTGTTGGTGGTAATGTACTGTTCTAATTCTTGATCATAGTAATGCCGTTAATTAAAGTTCACCTCCTTGTATAGATATTGCAGATAATGTATAAGTTCTTGGACTGTGAGTGTGCCTGGAAATGCATAGCCTAGAAGTTTGGCAGGGTGAAAAATTTGGGGCTATGCTGGCTGGATAAAGTGGAACTTCAGGACTTCAAGTATCTATTTGTCTATATATTGAAAATAAATTTTAAAGTATTTCCTAAGGAGAATGTCTTCCTTGCCTGCAGAGTACTCGTCCCTCATCTCTAGGTATTGGACAAAGGTGGCCTCGTCAGTCATGTGTCTTTCTTAGGCATTCTGATTTTCACAGAGGAGGATAGATCTATCTTCCAGCCCCATTTTCTGAATTTAACTGACAGCATAAACAAAAAAACAACATTGGAGGTCATGCCATCGACTTTTATGAAGTGATACTTTAAGAAACAGCTCAGTGAAACTTTTCATTATATCTCTACCAAGGATGAAATTTATAATTGTTGAGCATATTATTGTAATTTCTTTATAAGGAACCCTGAAAAGAAATTCTTAGTTTGATGCATAGTAGTAGTAGTACTTCAAAGCAATCAGTCTTTTTTTCTTTTTTAAACTTATGGGTATAGAATGGCAACACTGATAAGGTTTCTCTATTTGAGTCGTTTACTAGAAAGCTTAAATCCAAAGTTTTTAACTACCAAAAGCCAAATTTTTAAACTATCCTGGCTTTATTTTATAATTGCTGCCTTTGTTTTTCCTTTTTTGTTTTAGAGTTTCTTTTTTATTTTTAATGTATGCCATCTTGTTACATTTTATTTTTCAATTTATTAAATTTATTGGGGTGACATCATTTAGTAAAATTAGATAGGTTTCAAGTGTACATTTCTATCATACATCACCATATATTTGACCCCCTTTTCCCTTTTCTACCACCCTGTCTCCCCTTACCTGCTCGTAACCACCAAACTTGTCTGTGTCTAACGAGTTTTTGTTTCTTTGTTTGTCTTGTTCCTTTTTTGTTTTCAGTTTCGTATTTCACATATGAGTGAGGGCCTCTGGTTCTTGACTTTTTCTGTCTGACTTATTTCGCTTAGCATGATAATCTCAGGATCCATCTATGTTGTTGCAAATGGTCCTATTTCATCTTTCCTTATGGCAGAATAGTATTCCATTGTGTATATATACCACATCTTCTTTATCCATTCATCTATCGAAGGACACTTTGGTTGTTTCCATGTCTTGTCCACCGTGAATAATGCTGCATTGAACATCAGGGTACATATATCTTTATGGATAAATGTTTTCAGATTTTTTGGGTAGGTACCCAGAAGAGGGATTGCTAGGTCATATGGGAATTCTATTCTTAATTTTATGAGGAGCCTCCACACTATTTTCCATAGTGGCTTCACTAATCTGCGTTCCTACCAACAGTATATGAGGGTTCCTTTTTCTCCACAGCCTCTCCCACACTTGTTACTTGTTTTGTTGATGATAGCCATTCTAAAGGTGTGAGGTGATAGCGTTTTTACATTTTATATATGTTCTAAGCTGCCTTAAGTCTTTATGGAAAGGGTGGCGTATAAATAAATTACAGATTAGCATAGAATCTGAGAGATACTATACCTGTGCTGTTTTCCTCTTTTCATTTACCTAGAGACTCTTGTACCACTCCTTGTTTCCAAAACCAGATTATTTTTAATGTTGTATTTTCAGTGCTAATGATCCAGTAATTTATAGGGACATAGGAAAAAAAAAAAGAATAAACATTAGGCTATCATCCTGATCTTGTGGGTAATCTTGCTTTTATTGTATCCTTAGTACCTAGCATATACTAAGTACATAGCACATAGAGCTTGGCACACAGTGGACCATTAAAAAATGTTTTATAAATATGAATGAGTAAATATCTTTTTAGAGGCAATTTTGTAATTTCAGATATAACTGCTTCACTCTGTGGATAAAATGTTGTTTGAGGGAGAAAGAAATGTTAGCACTCAACCCTTATTTGAAGAATATTTGGGAAGAATGCTTTTTGATAGTTCATAGTTACTGTTTACATTATTCTGTTCATATGTAGTTATCACCACCATATTGATGGGGCTGAATGCTATTCTTATCATTTAGTATGAACTGATACTTTATGTGCATGTATAGAGAAACTGGGCTTTATAGTTACTTGTGATTAAGGGGCCATCTTATTCACCCAGACATTTTGACAGTCGTGATAGCAGTAATAACAGTGAAGATTCGCTGGATTTTCTGGAGAGAGTTGCTGGCATCAATCTGTTTCACTATTTAACTTTGAATTGCCCATCAGCAGCAAACAAAAATTTTGAGTTCTGTCCTAGAGTTTTCTGACAATATGATACTATTCTAATACTTGCTTTAATTTGCATTTTATTATTGCATGTTTTGTGTTTCTACCGGTAGGACTGTTTGGGTTCAACAAATTTGGGTTTATATATTATCTGAGGCATCGGGTGATTATTAGAAGGCAGTTTACCAGTTTGTTGGCAATTAACTTTCTCCATAGGAAACTGGTATAAAAAAAAATGTTGGTAAAATTTGAAGAAGCATGTATGTGTACAGAGGAAATGAAAAAGATTGGGGCAGTGCCAAAGGATGAAGGAGAAGATATAACAGGTGAAATTCATTTTCCAGACTTCTTGATTCTCAGACTTCTTAATTCATGGAACACCAAATTGGCCTAAGATCTAATTACTTGTCACTGGGAGAAACTACAAAAATGATCTCTGCAAATACCGATTTGATTAAGACAGTCATTCCATTTATAAAATCAAATACCTAAGTTATACCTAAAATAATATTAGAATGTCAAATTCTTAATGGTCTGCTGGTCAGATTATGCTTTGACTTTGAATCCATTGCCAACATTAAGCAGTTTAAATTAACTGTCTCACCAAATGCCTGAGTATTTCACCAGATATGAGATTTTCTACTAGGTTGCCTTAAATCCAGAAGTATTAGTAACAAATAATTGAGAGGAAGGAAGGAGAATATGAAAAGAAAGCAACTAATTTACATAAGACTTTAGTAGTGGGGTATAAATTGGATTTGCTCCATATGTGGTCGTCTTTTAGCTATAGTCTCTTTTCTGTCATTCTATATGTTTTTATCCAGTGTTTTCTGGTTTCTCCTATTTTTGCCTCAGATACTCATTATAGTAGTGACAGCCTATACAAAAAAAAAAAAATGTGTTTGATTTGCATAGAAGTGCCTTAAAATACTTTTTCCTTTAAAATTCAATCTGATTCTAAATAAATTGGTTGGAAACATCAGCCGAGATTCATGAGCAATGTTGCCACATTTCCATGAGTGAGATCAAAATACGAAAATAGTTTTTCATTTACAGATAGAAATAACAAGTAGGCTAGGACGTTTTATGTTCTCTGGAGAATCAAAGAAGCTTATTAAGTTTAGGGGAAAGCCGTGATGATTTTGCTGTTTCTTTTGTCCAGATTCTGAGAGTTCCTAAAGCACATCTTCTCTGCCAATCTTGCTTGATCTGAAAAACCCCCTCTGTCTCACTTGTGTGTCTACTTTCAATTTTAGCATATTGCTTCCCACCCAGAGAAGTGATGAGCCTACAGATCGGATTTGTACTTGGAAAGGTGTATCAAGTCATACAGAGTGAATCACTGCTCTTGTCCATCTTTGTCTTCCTTACTTTCCATCCAGCACACAACTTCACTAGCACAACAGGAACAGAATCTTATTACATTTTAAACAAATATTCACAAAAGAAAAGAATCCAATCTTAAAACTGCTGGGAACTTCAGACCAACATACTGAATTTAATGAAATATTAGATTTTATCACAGGTATATACAGGTACTGAACCGTTTTTGTAAAAAGTGTAGATGGTTTTTGTATGTTATTCAGAAGATGTGTTTTCTATGGGTTTTAATTCTCTTAGAAATCCTGCTTTGCAGCTAAGTTAAGCCATGACTTAGAAGTCATTTTATTCTGATAGATAGGCTTCTGTAGATGATCAGTAAATTCATTTCTTTCTTTTTAAGCTATCAGAACATGAAAAAAATTCAGGAAATACTTTTGAATTAATTTAGATTCATAATGACACTTTTTCTAATACAGTAAAGTTTAGTGGAAATTTCTTGTATATTGTATTATAATTCTTGGCAGAATCATTACCCTTCATGAAGTATGGAGAAAGGAAGCAGGGGGTGTGGGGAGAGGGTGAGAATGAGTATGAATACAGAAGTGAACAAATGAATGTTTAGACATATATAGAGAAGGGAAAAGCCTTATGTCTATGCTGTTTAACTTACTTCTCATTTACACTAAAACTATCTTAATGTTTATTTGACTTTGCAGTCAATAATAAGGTTTTAAAACTGGAGTTTGAAAAACAGTGGTGAGTGACATGCACGAGCATATACACTTTATACTTGAAGTTGTTTGCATGTGGATGGAACTATCTGAGATTATTATGTCATATAAAACAATAGCAATTTTGACTTACGTGGACAAGATAGGAGTTCTTTAGCCTTCTTTCCTGCAGCTGTAACCGGTCTCAGTGTTTTGCCTCCTCACGTCTGTAGCAATTTGTAAAAGTTCAAAGTCAGTGGATGACCACTGAGGATCTGATTTTTAATACAAGCTGAAATAAATGAATTATGGAAGTTGTAGAAATTAAAAGGTTTCTTAATTGTTAGTCGTGCCTCAAATTGATGAGTGATATTCAGAGTTGTAAGTTTACAGCAGGATTTTCCATGAAAGAGAACAGATTTCTTTGTTCTAAGACTCCATTTAAACTAAGATGCATTCGCAGTTTGGTTTCAAGTGAGATTGTAAATGACTTAAACATTTTTTGTTTTTTACTGAGGGAAATCTTTACTTTTGCTTAAAATGTCAGACCTTTCCCATCCCTTCATTTTTTTGGATCAAGAATTTATATATGATAATCTCTCTTCATTTTGTTATATACCCTGGCATTCTTTATGTGAATCCTCTCTAGTAGTACAAAGGTTGTGGCATAAAAAAATCTTTAGAGTCAGTGTTGCGTTTACGAAGTTATGCTTTACATTTGGTCTGTTAATAATGAAGTTATCATTATTCATCATCCTATTAAAGAAGTTGGAGGTCTTATAAAATAGGAATATTACGTGGAAGAAAGGCCTTAGAGTAATTCATTCATCTCGATTGAAGTGAAAATGGAAGTGTCTGTGGGATAACTTAGGACACGGTAAATGACTCTGAAGCATTTGTAAAAATCATAGAGAGCTTTTACAATATCAGATACTTGCCATAATGTTGTAATGTAAAACTTTATATCTGATGTTTTTGCTTTTCCATTAAGATGAAAAAATATATTCAGATAAGTTAAGATTAAAAATTAAAAGAACACAGTCAATTTTGATAAGCCTACTAAATTACTTTTTAGTCAACTGACTGTGCCCTTCCTAAACAAATTAAACAGGTTTTTTTCTCGAGAGGTAAAGCATTCATAAATTTTGAAAGTAAAATAGTAATGCAATTTTATAAAATACCATTCAGTTATAAGCAAGGATGAAAAAACAAATTGCGAGAGAAGATGAACTTAGAGGTATAATGGCTTTTGGGAGTAGATCAGATGTCACTGTCATTTCCCTGTTTATAACCCTTCAGTAGCTCTCCACTGTCTATCAGTTAAACTCCAAGGTCTTTAAGTGGCCTGAAAGTCCCCTCCTAACCATCTATAATGTGTTATACTTGTAACATTGTCTTTTACTGTATGATTTGGCAAGACCAAACTGCTGATTTTATGTTAAGCTATATTGTTTCTTCTTTGAGAGCCTTTTTTCATGGTGGTGTCTCTACCTGGAATTTATATTCCTATCTTCTTTGTCTAGTAAGATCACCTTTTTCAGGACGCTGTCCTATAAACTGCACACCACACCAAGCTGGGTCAGATGCCACCCCCCAGCTTGGAATTCCCACAAAATATAATATGTATCTATATTTATTAGATATTAATGAACTCTCTTACTGTTTTAGGATTGTCTCTGTATATCTAACTCTTCTAGAATATAAATTCCTTGAGAGCAGCTGCTTTGTATTACCTTTTCATTCCTGCTACTCAACACAATACATAATGGGTGATCAGAAAATATTAAAGTGGTAGGTGTTTTGAGCTTGAAGTAAGGGGGACAAAAGAGCTCTTCTTTCTTTTTTTTTTTTTTTTAAAGAGCTCTTCTTTCCATTTCTGCTGCCGCTGTCCTAGAGCAGACAGACCATCATCATTTTGCACCAGATACATTGAAAAGCCTCCCAACTGATTTTTCACGCTCTTTTTTGCGTTTCAGTTCCACTCTCAATCTATTCTTCACACTATAGCTATGGTTCCCGTTCTAAATCTGAAATCGGATGTGGCACCCTCCAGCTTCCCAAAAGTCTCCTACTCCTTTTAATAGTTCCAAATTGATCTTATGAGAAAGACAAAACTCTCTAACATGGTTTAGAGTGCTATGAGTTATGTCACCTTAGATTTCCAACCTCAACCTTCGCTTTTCTCTTGTCGTCGTCTGTGCTTCAGCTATACTAGACTCCTTTCAGTTCCCAAACCTATGCACATATTATTCTCCCTGACATGAATACTCTCAGCTTCTCCCTCCACCTTTGCCCCAGTTCACTAATATGATTTCTGTTCATCCTCAAGCTATAGCTTCGGAACCTTGTCGAACCACTCTCCCATCCACAAGTCTAGGTTAAATAACCTCTCTTCTGTGCTCACATTGCATTCCGTACTTAGCCGTCATAGTTCTTATCAGACTATACTGAGCTTGCCTGTTAACATGTCTGTATCACATATTACTTAGGAAGCTCCACTAATAATAGCAGCAGTAGCAATACAGTAGTGGTAACTCTTTATTAACCACTGTACTTGATACATAAGCCAAGCGCAGTGCAAAGTAAATATCATCTTATTTTACAAATGAAGAAGATAAGTCAGAAAGATGAAATACCTTCCCAAGTCAGAGCCAGTAAATAGCCAGACCAGGATTCTTATCCAGGTCTTTCAGACGAGGCCCAGTTGACTCCTTGGAAATGTTTCTATGATTTACCACTGTGTCCCCAGCATCTTAGCACACTGATTGGCATATAGTAGGCACTGTATAAATATCCATTTAATGAATGAATAATCGATAAAACCAATACAAGGAAATAAAAAAGACCTGAAGGTGAAGTCTGAAGCACAAATTAATTTGTCATCATAGCAGTGTTTAATGAGGAAAGCTTTAGTGAGTTGATGACTTTAAAACTCAGAAAAGATAGAGAACCAGTGGAGGCATTGGCCAGAAAGATGAGTCTGAGGAGAAGTAGAGTAACAATATGTATTAGGTGGGTGCAAAAGGAATTGCGGTTTTTGCAATTTTTTTTTTAAACCTTTTAAACTGCAATTACTTTTGCACCAACCTAATACAAAAAGATACATGTAGTAAGAGGTGTTAGTTTGATGACAAATTTATTGTTAACAAAAATGACTGCTTTTCACTGCTAACAACACATCACTTCTCTACTTTTAACACCTTAAGAGTCTGGTATTTATTACTAAAATAGGCAAAGAAATGATTAATGATTTAGCAATGAAAAGCATTGAACGTATTTTTACTGGAAACCTATCTCTTCCTGGAACATTGGCCAAATTGAAGTTTTCCTTTGGTGCTTCTTCCACTTCTAGCCCTGGTTATTCAGACTGGATAGACAGTATTTGTAACCTTTTTTTTTTTTTGAGGTAGCTTTCTGGAGTAATTAAAAAAACATTTGTTAACCTGGGAACAATGTGCCCATAGATATATATTTTTTTGTAGCATAATTTATTTTCGGCTTGAATTCAGTTAGTAAGCATTTTACATGGCAATGTTTTATGGAGTTTATTCATGCTATTGCGTTTCTAACTAAGCAGATAAACTCTAAACATGGAACTGTGTTTGTCCAGGAGCACTTCACACCACTGAAACTGAAGCTGATCCTCAGAGTATGACTCAGATATACGCATTGCCTGAAATTCCTCGAGATCAAAATGCTGCAGAATCATGGGAAACTTTAGAAGCGGTATGTTAAATTTTTTTTTTCCTTTTGGTAACTGTGAGGGATGAAAGTAAATAACTTCCTCTTTCTCTCTCTCTTTTTAAGGATTTAATTGAACTTAGCGAACTGGTCACAGAATTTTCTCTCCTAGTGAATGTAAGTATATAACTATTTTTGACTCAGAGATTTTAGCTTAATAGGATAAGAGGTTTATCGGTCACTAGGCTTTGGATTCAAATTTTAATGGAAGTTACAACTTTTAAGACTGGTCTTAGGCCCTGGATAGAAGTTTAACTGTTCTCAAATTCCAGATCAATTTAATACACATTTATTAAGCTCTTGTTACATAAAAGGTATTGTGTTAGATCTTTGGCAGTGGTGTCTGACAAGGTTGGATATAGAAATAAATGAAGCCTGCTCTCTGCCTTCAGAGATTCACAGTGTGTAGAGATAAGCTTGGACCCCCAAAACGGAAATTTCAAGCATGATTATTAAATGCAACAATGAGGTAGATGAGAAGTATTATGAGCCCAAGAAGAAGCATTTAATTTCAAGGGAGGGAGGCAGGGGTTGTGAGGTGGAAACGTTAAGGATAGCTTCACAAGATAGGTCGCATTTGCTTGAGCCTTGAAAACTGAGTGAAATGTCTAGAGGTGGAGAGAGGGGATGCATTTGAAAACAGCTGAACAAAGATATGGAGTAGAGAAGTATATGGTCTTTCAGGAATGATAAGTTCTGCAGTGTAATCAAAGCATAAGGTACTGTGGGCAAGCAAAGCAAGGAGGGTTAGGGCGAGATTGAGACGGCATTCAGGCCATGCCAAAGCATTGGAACTTTACTTTGTAGGCACTGAGGAGCCAACATAGATTTTTGAGCCGGTTAGAGTGATGTGACCCAGCCTGTGTGTCAGAAAGATCATGTTAGCCTTGGGGCCGATATATTAGCCTAGTATGAATGATAGCCTTGGGGAGGGGGGACTATTATAGGTGGGCTGACTTGTGAGGAATCCACTGCAATAGTTCCACCAACAGCAATGGCAACACAAGTACAGTAGTCCTCCCTGATCTGTGGTTTCACTTTCCACAGTTTCATTTACTGCGGTCAACCACGGTCTGAAACTACTAAAGAGAAAATTCCCAAAACAATCAATTCATAAGTTTTTAATTGCACATTGTTGTGAGTAGCATAATGAAATCTGATGCTGTCCTGCTCTGTCCCACCCAAGACATAGGCGTAAATCATCCCTCAGTCCATCATATACACTCCCTGCCATTAGTCACTTAGTAGCCATCTCAGGTCATCACATCCACTGTCACCGTCCGCAGTGCTTGTGTTCAAGTCGCTCTTATTTTACTTCATAATGGCCCCAAAGTGCACGAGTAATCATGCTGGCAATGCAGACATGCGAAAGAGAGGCCATCCGGTACATGTATGTGTAGGAAAAAGCGTGGTATACGTAGGGTTTGGTACCATCTGCAGTTTCAGGCATCCATTGAGGGTCTCACAATGTATCCCCCAAGGACAAAGGGGAGTACTGTACGAAGGTTAGGGACAGCTGCGAGGTATTGCTGGGGTAGACTAGGTAGAAATTGGAGAAAGATGGAAGAGTCAAAGAAACATTAAGGCGTCATTCTGCATAAGCAGGTAGCCAGTGATACAGTTAACACAGATTAGGGAACATAAAGCAGATTCGGTGGGGAAGATAGAATAAATTTTCTGTTATTATTTTTCTAAATTATTCTTATTTTTCCTTCCCAGTTATTATGGGAAGGTTGGATGTGTGAATGTGTGTGTGTGTGTGTGTCTGTGTGTGTGTGTGTGTGTGTACATATGTGCAAGCCTGTTTCTGCTTGTGCTTCTAGCCAGGTTCAGTTCTTCGTTCTTGGTCATGAGTTGGGGTTGTACATCTTTGAGTGATGGTTTCCCTGACACCTGGCTTTAAGTTATAAGAAGTTCCTAGATCACACAATCTCAGAATTGGAATTGGAATTGGAAAGGACTTAAGAGGCCAACTAACCTAATCCTTCTATTCTTGCCCCAACCTCTCAAACAGATGGTCTTTTGACTCTTTTTGAACAGTTAAACAGTGCAGGGACACTTCATGCTTCAGCCGTTCCATTTGGAGGCTCTGACTCTCAGAAGTTCTTCCTTATACGTGTATAAACTCTGTCCTATAATAACTTCCCTCTGGTACTTTTGTCCTCTGGGGCCGTATACTAAACACGTTTTGTCTCTTTTCCATATAAGTTTTCAACTTTTGAGATCAACATTATCCTTCCTCACCCGACCCCACCTCACCATATTTTCTTCTCTTGAAAATCCTTGATTCTCTATTGTGTTCCTTCTAGAATATGATTTCTAGGCTTTTCAGTACTAGTCCCTTACTCTGCTTGTTTTCTAGTTTGTGCATGTTTCTTCAGTAATCCCTAAAATTAAATATAGTAAATTGTTTAAAGCATTTTCCTTTTTTGATACCTCTAAGTTGGAAGAAGCAAAATGTTTCAAGTTTCTAAGTTGTCTGTACAGTCTATTAATATATTCCATATAAAAGGAAATGATAAAACAACCCCAAAATATTTGTTGTTTTTAGAATCAAGATTTATTCAATTATTGTAACTCATAATCTGTGATCTAATGCAGTTTGTAAAATCTGTACTTGTATGGTTACACAGTTATATACATTTGTCAAAAGTCATCAACACGTACACATTAAAATGTGTGTTATAATGTATGTAAACTATACTTGAATAAAGTTGACTTAAAAACCAAACTAAACATGTACAAAGTTCTTCTCATTCAAGACAAATACATTTCCCTTCCAGTGGGATAGGCACATGAAAGGAAAATTAAGGGTTTGTGGCCATTTTGACAGTTACATGTCTGATTAGGTTATGTAAGCAGTTCCTAACCTCTAATGTAAGGAAGGTTTGTGCAGTAAGACTTTGGTTATAGCCATAGCTCTATACAAATGTCCTATTTATAATAATCTGTAAGGACATGAAACAGAATGTTATGAGGCTAAAGCTCAAAGGAGAACCCCTGATTACTATTCCCAGGGTGACTGAGTTCTCATGACCACATTGTCCAGGACTCACAGAAGCTCCATTTAGGCACCAAATGACTTGGGAACATAACCAGAGTGACCACATCCTCTCATTATCATCACATGGACATGATAGTATTTAGGCAAATTAACCATTTATCTATGGAGTACTTTCTACATGCGTGGTACTGTGCTCAGCTCAATGAAGACTAGAGACCAGTATAAAGAAGAATCTACAGGATAGTCGTGATAGTTGCCCATTCTGAATGTACTTATGCCACTGAATTGTATACTTAAAAATGGTTACAATGGTAAATTTTATGTTATGTATATTTTTACCACAAATAAAAAAGAATCTACAAAGCTATTGAGAGATCCAGGTGTGGTCCAATAGATGTTAATAAATTAATATCTCCTAGGCACCCTGCTTCATTTCTCTTCAGCCTTTATTGCTCAAGTGCCCTCTTTCCTCTGGGGCCAGCCCTATTCCTAGTCAAGGGGAATTTAAGGAACTCTGGGCCAGTTGTTCAATAGCATGTCATCCTCGCTGCAGGTCCAGTTTTGTCTCTACCTTTTGCCTTATTCCTGTGACTTTTTAAATCCAGTTTTACTCTGGCTGCATTAAACACTGGGTTGTAATGGATTCAATCAGATTCCTCCTGTTGTATTTCTCCTATGATCTGTGTGACCTTCGGGATGTCATTTGACAACAAAGAGCTTTGTAAAATTCATGGGACGACTAAATGGGATAATGTCTATTACTTCCCATCCCCTTCCCTTTTACTGACCCCTGCTGCATTTCTGCTTTTGTCCCTCCCTTATTTGATTCCCTCTTTGACGCCTTGCTTAGAATTCTACTTTTGCCACCAACAGTACCTTTAGCCAATTTAGTATAGCCATTGTAGTGTCTATAGTCTCTTTCTTATTGCTGAATCCCCTGATGTCAACATCCTACTTACTTACTCTGTTTATTGCCTACTCTATGTCAATATAATCCTGCATTCTGCCTGTATATCATAGCATTTGCATGTTTGTTTCTGGGCTTCTCTGGATATGTGATTGTATGTGCTTAAGGAGTAGAGATTACTGCCTTTGGAGTTTAGAAGCAGGATAGCTCAGTGTTATCTGGAAAAGTCAAGATCTAAGATTAGAGCTGGCCTTGAAAACTGGCTGGAATTTAGTGAGGAATAAAGGAAAATACCTGGAGTTTTGGCATTAGCTTTTTACACCCATAGCTTTTCACACACATTCATAAATCTGCACAATTACTAACAAGACTCTTCAAGGGAGAGCATTTTTATTGATGTAAATGGATTTAGGGATGGATTTGTTGAATGTATTACTATTGCTTGATACAGCGGATGCTGGGCCTGTAACTGTCCACAACAAGCATTCAAGGGAAAAACAATTCTTCATTAGGTTTGACTTCAAATGCCCAAATTGCTTTCTATTTGACAAATATTAACTTAATGAATCACATTTTCTTCACTGCTAATTAAGATTCAGTTATTTTTTTCAGGCAGATATGGGACCTAATTCAATGTTTTTCCTAAAACGAAATTCACAGACACATTCTTGGAGTCTTTTGAGAATTTTTTCCTTTAAAAAGGGAAAAGTTTATGCATAGCTCTAGTCTGAGAAACACTGCAGTGACCCTCATAAATGGTTTAATTCATTGCTAAAGGGATGCTGAGAACATATTTGAGGTGCCAATGTATAAAATGTCAGGAAGACAGTTTGAAGATTGTCAGATGTGGGAGGTCCAGGCAGGTGAAAACAAACATAAGCAAATCGGAAGCAAAAAGGGGATGTTGGTAGATGGAGGTAAGGAAGCTTCTGAGCCACCACTGTTGTTAGGAGCTTGGTTTCCTGTACTGGGGCGAGGTTGTGTATGTGTGCTTAGGCCCGGCATAAAGAGCCAAGGACACAGTGGACAAGGGACCAGATTCAGCTCTGAATGGAGTCTGGTTGGTCATTCTATGGACCGTGATTGACAACTCTGACACCAGTTTGCTGCCTAACTCTAATTATGTCATTGGGTCCTACTAACTCAAGAAGCAGAATTTGAAGATATGGGCAAAGTTTGGGATTCAAACCAAGCAAAATAGGGGAAGAAGAAGGCATATCTGCACAACTAAGGGATGGCTGTGGATCCCAGGATAGGGGCTGGTGTACCCTCTGCTTTATGTCCGTGCCCGTGTTTAAGCACGCTTCCTTGTGTCAGTGAATCAGTACTTACAGGTGTGGGGTACTCCGCAGGGTGAGACAGGCCTCATTAAGTACTGGTGATGCAGTGATGGGGAGCATTATAGTTCAAATAATCAGTAATCTCGGGCTTCCTTTTGTCTTGTGGTTCTGTCTCTAATTTCATATGAAATTTTTATGAAATTAAATTTTTATGAAAATAATTCAAATAAAATTATTTTTAAATTTTACTTCATAAAAAAAAAGTCATAAAGCTGCAATATCCAACCTTTTAGGAAAGAGTTTTAAGAGATATTTCCCTGAGGCCTTGAGGTAACTCTTGGTGTATAGAAATGGCGATAATCCTGGTCCGCCCCACCATCTTGATGGAATTATTTGGGGGCTGAGATAAAGGAGACACATTGGCTATTTTCCCTTTACCCTTCAACTCATCAAGATAAGGAGTTTGATGATAGAGTTTTACACCTATGATTTATCTACTAGGGTAGACTTCCAGGCAAGAATGGAAATTGTTGGGCATGTCTCAGATAGAAACAATGATAGGGTGACAGAAATCCAGACAAGTGCTGGCACTTATGCTTCTATGATTTGGGGAAAGAAAGCCAACCTTAAAAGAAGTTTTGTTGTCCGAGGAACATAAACATTGAATAAATGAATGCTAAGAGAGATCTAATGTTTTAGTGCTCTGGAATTTTAAACTACCATAGGAAAAAATTTAATATATTTTTTGATAGAAAAGAAGATGGAAGATAAGCTTTCTTTCTATTTTCCCCCTCATACTCTACAGACACTGTCTCACTTTATCCTTTCAGCTCTATGAGATATAAATATCGTTATCCTCATTTGAGAGATGAGAATACTGGCACCTTGAGAGCTTGAGTAATTTGTCCATTGTCACACAGTGATAATTGTGGGATTTGAACACAGGACAGCTGACTAAAGGTTGTGTTCTTAATCCTGTCATGTATATACACTAGTGTTTTTTTGTTTTGTTTTTTAAATTAAATGTATTATAGTGACATTAGTTAGTAAAATTACATACTTTATCACCATATGTTTGACCTCCTTAACCTTCTTTTATCACCTCCATCCCCCCTTACCCTCTGGTAACCACTAAACTTGTCTGTGTCTAATGAGTTTTTGTTTCTTTCTTTGTTTATCTTGTTAATTTGTTGCTTTCAGTTTTATATCTCACATGAGTGAAATAATACGGTTCTCGATTTTTTCTGTCTGACTTATTTCACTTAGCATGATAATCTTAAGATCCATCTGTGTTGCCACAAATGGTGGTATTTCATCTTTTCTTATGGCTGAGAAATATTCCATTGTATATATACCACAACTTCTTTATCCAGTCAGCTATCGAAGGACACTTTGGTTGTTTCTATGTCTTGTCCACCATGAATAATGCTGCACTGAACATTGGGGTACATATATCTTTATGGATAAATGTTTTCAGATTTTTTGGGTAGATACTCAGGAAAGGGATTGCTGGGTCATATGGTAATTCTATTCGTAAGTTTTTGAGGAACCTTCATACTGTCTTCCACAGTAGCTCCACCAGTCTGCATTCCCACCAGCAGTGTATGAGGGTTCCTTTTTCTCCACAGCCTCTCCAACACTTGTTACTATTTGTCTTGTTGATGATAGCCATTCTGACTGGGGTGAGGTGGTATCTCACTGTGGTTTACATTGGCATTTCCCTAATAGCTACACTCGTGGTTTTTAAAGTGAGAACCATCATGCAGCATCGGCATCACCTAGAAACTCGTTATTAGAAATGAAAATTCTCAGGCCTCACTGGACACCCACCAAATCAGGAATTCCGGGGTTGGGACCCAGCCATCCATGTTTTGAGAAGTTGTCCAGGTGATTCTGGTGCATACTCAAGTGTCAGAACCACTGTTACATGAAGTGTGATAAAAAAATACAGTGAATATTTAAATTAAAAATATTTATTAGAGTAAGACACATTGCCATTAATCCCCTTCAAAAGACTCCCCCTCACTTCAAACACACTTATCCCGTTGTGCTTGCCATTTTCTGAAGTAGTTTGTAAGTCCTCCTCTGTGAGTGTCTTTCATCCTCCATCGTGACAACACTCCGTGTTACGCATCACTTCTGATACGGCAATTTCTGTCAAATAAAAACATTATGGTGGGTCCTCATCCACCTTATTCACTGGATCTGGCACCATGCGACTTCTGGCTCTTCACCAAAGTCAAAATGATTCAGGACATCACGACAGTACAACTAATGGCACTCATGGAAAAGGACTTCCAGAACTGCTTCAGAAAGTGGCAAGAAAGATGGGATAAGTGTATTCGAAGCGAGGGGGAGTATTTTGAGGGGGGGAAATGGCAATGTGTCTTTTACTGTAATTTTTATTTAAACATTTGCTGTAGTTTTAGATCACAGCTCAAATTTGTTTCTGACAGAGATGTTAGAAGGGAAACTGATAAAAGACTTTTTTGGGGGATTGTGTTGGAGATGTCAAGATAGTGGTGGAAAATATAAGAATGAAGGGTTACCTTGAAAGGTCTAGCAGTCAGAAGGTACATACTGGGCGTAGGAGAAGGGAAGGAATGTCAGTAATGTTGGCAGGAAGCAACTGGTGGTCGGGGGCAATTAGCTGTTATTTGGGCATCATGTTCTCAGATGAAATGATGATTAGAATTAGAAGTGTGTGTGTCTGCTTCAGTACAAGTGAAGAGGTCAGCTATAGAAGAGCAATCAAATACTTCTGGATTAAAGTTGAATTATGTCACAATCATTGTAGGAGGTGGCATTTAGCTGGATCAAAGAGGGATTCTCTTTTTTCTGTGAATTAAATAAAAACTGGATAATCTATATATTGATGTGATAGTGGTTACATGGGTTTGTGCATTTGTCAGAACTCACCATATACCCTTAAAATGGGTGCATATTGTTGTATGTAAATTCTGTCCAGATGAAATTGATTTAAAAATGGGAATGTGTTTCTGTGGCGAGTGATGAGTTCCTGTCACTGGAGGTGTATGAGCAGAGGTTTGGTAACTTGTCAGAAATGTTGTAGTGGGGCTTCCACATATCTGAAAGGAAAATCACATGTGATTTTCCTCCTAAACTTCCTTCTACCCAGAGATTTCATGAGTCACAATTTCTGTTGTGTCACTGTAAGTGTTGCCATTTTATGTAGAATGATTTGTTAATATTTTGATCTGAAACATTTTAATTCATCATGATTTTAAAATGTATTAAAATTGTATAGGTGTAAAACACAGGACAGTATATTCATTCTCTGCTCATTACTGCGTATCACCCATGGAAAGATTCCATGGCACATATTGTATTCTTATTCCTAAAACGTAATAACTTGTATTTATTAAATTAAGGGTGTTTTACTCCTAAGGCAGATTTGCTTGTTTTAAACTGAATCTTCAAAGAAAATAGGGAGGTTTCTTGGGTGGATTTTTTTTTTTTTCTGTCAAACACAACATGACATATAAATGCTTATTTGGATTTTATTTTTCTCCTGGAAAGTAGATTCACTCGGAGAATAATATGTTTGCATGTTTGAATCAATTTTAGCATGAGATGCTTTTTCCTGTAAAGGTGCCACCGTTTTATTACCTAATAATTAAGTCACGCTCTTTTTTTCATACAAGTGAATTTGTACTTAGGACGTGGCTTATCAGATGCTGTTCATGAACTGCTATTAAGACTGCAAGGCTGCAGTCCATGGGCCCTGATTACAGGAATTAAAATAGTGTGTATTGGCTCTCCGCTGCTCCCAGCAGGACCGCTCACTCATAATTCCTTTGCATCTAGTCTCAGCAGGAGAAGATTGACGCCATTGAAGACCATGTCAACAGCGCTGCTGTGAATGTTGAGGAGGGAACCCGAAACTTGGGGAAGGTAAGATTCCGCTCCCGCTGGCAAATCAATGGTCCTCCGGCTCCCAGGAATCTGCAGTATTAACCCGATTGATCTGCTCTCTCTAATGTTGAGGGAACCAGCAATTAAGGAAATAAGGAAGAAATGACACAAGTAGTGCAAGAAATCAATGGCTTTTGTAATATTCTGCTCCAATATTCTACTCTTCGTTCTGTCGGCAGAGACATTTTTTTCAAAGAGAGAATAAACCAAAGCCTCACCAGAACGCAAGGCATTTGGCGTTACAAGGGGATAGCTGCAGAGGTTCGGTGAGAGGAGTAGAGAGGGTTGCCAGAATCCAGTAGGGTCACAAGTCTGAGGACGTGACAGCATGGGTGGAGTGGGACAATCTATTCTCCATAGCATGTTGCTTTTATTTAACCCCAGGTACAGAGCACAGAATAATCTCTGTGCAACATAAAAGCTTTGGGGGTATCTGTGGCTGCTAAAACTGTTTAAACCAGCTAGATAGTTAGTAGATGGATTGTTTTGCAAGTAAAATCAATTTGTCGCAGTCCACTCTTTGTAGCCCATTTCTCTAAATTCTGAGATCCGGAGTAATTGTAGTACCCGTGCAATACTTTCTGTCCTCCTGCCCCTGAATACAGTCTCTAAGGGTAATTATGTACCAAGAGTGAAAGAGGCATTGCCAGAAGTAATGGGAGAAAAATGCACATCACCACAGGCAGATATTCTCAACTCAATTTCTAAATTGAATTTTTTTTTTTTTACAGGCTGCAAAATACAAGCTGGCAGCTCTGCCTGTGGCAGGTGCACTCATCGGAGGCGTGGTGGGAGGGCCGCTCGGCCTCCTTGCAGGCTTCAAAGTGGCAGGAATTGCAGCTGCACTTGGTGGTGGGGTGTTGGGCTTCACAGGTGGAAAACTGATACAAAGAAAGAAACAGAAAATGATGGAGAAGCTCACTTCCAGCTGTCCAGATCTTCCCAGCCAAACTGACAAAAAATGCAGTTAAAAACCAAACTTCGGGATTATTGGTGCCAACGCGTCCATCCTAATGAGGACCTTCGCTGCTGGTGGACACTCACTCAGCATTGGAACGTGCTTGTATCCAGCTAGTGACTATAGATGCAAGTGGGATGGAACTGGGATAAGTGGAGACATGTTGTCGTTTGCTGGGATGTTAATGGAGATGTTAGAAATGGGCCTGGGCGGAGGGTGTATGACGTTTGTCAGGTGAAGTTGAAAGACTTGAAAGGAAGTAGATTTTCTGCCTGGAAATGTGAAAACTGAACCCATGAACTTCGATAAGGATATGAGATGTGTGGACATGTTGGGTTATGGAAGAATAGTTTCTTTCCTAACCCTGACTTGGAGACCCTAAGGCTTCGCAGATTATTCACATGCTTATCTGTCTCCTACATGTAGAAGAGTATTTAGGCCTGTTAGCAAAGAAAAGTTCAAGAGCTTTTCTTATCAAATAGGGAAATCAGGATCTGCTGAGGGGCACAGTGACCGAGGCCATGGAGTCCGTTTGGTGAACCCTATTGCAGTTCGATCCATCCATATTTTCTGGTGAAGGAAACTCATAGTGTAAGAAAGTGGAAAGAAAGGCCCAACTTCTCTTTCGAGTATCTTAATTTGTGACACCGACTCCTTCTCTGAACCTTTCCTCTGCCTCTCTTTAAATAAAGACTCTCAAGTGGTAGGAGACAACATTACTAAGGCAATCACTAAGCTTGCTCTGTCAGCCTGTCTCTTAATACCTCAAAGATCTAGTACCCTCTGCCTTCCTTTCCATGTAATTTTGAAAAGTTCTCTGAGTTGTGGGGTGAATTTTACCCATATATAATGAGAGCTTTTCTCATAATCTGCTTTTTTGTGTTGTCTCCCATCTCTGTTCATCCTTTCCTATAACTTCTATGAAGAAAGAGAGAGAGAGAGAGAGAGAGAGAGAGAGATCCAAATATTTCCAACATTGTTAGACTTGGAGCTAAAAAATAAGTGGGGGAGGGGAACATCACATCATTTCTTGGGGCGTCTTCCAATTTCAAGGAGCTGATGTACCTGCCACGTGGGGACTCTCTGACCCCAAGTCTTTCCACCAGCCCTTGGTGAAGCTAAGAACTAGCTTTCTACCTCACTTCTGTTACTACCACCCTTTTCCCCAGGCTTTGCTGTCTCCTCTGCTGGCCTTGCTATTTCTTCCCAAGGATGGCATTCATGCTTGCCTTTTCTCACATTCAGAGATGATGATGCACAAAGCCTGGTGCCAAGACTTGGTCCCGAGGAAGGATTTGTGGTGCTAATCCCAACACTTGACACTGACAGTAAGCTTGCCACAACCCAACCAAATTATCCAAACAGCAAAAAGCTTTTAAATTTAGAAAAAAAAGAATTTAAGATTCCAGGTAGCCTCATCCTGCACCCCAGCTCATTTGAAATAGGAAGGAACCACCTGTTGCCTTATTGTTTTTCTCTGAAGCTAGAGGAATGGGTACCTATACCACATAAGGTGTGAATTTTCTCTGCTCAGGAGCCAGATTAATCGGGCAGTTGAATGGTTTATCACTTCTCTTTTGCTGCTTACTCTTAATAACTTTTATTGATTGCTACTTTTTACTTCAGTGTCTAATCTAAAGAGACCTTGCTCTTTCATGCTTTTTGACTCTCACCAATGAATTCCAAAGAGAAAAAGCACCATTTCTTACTGTCATTAAATAACTAGAAAATACCAAATCTTGTATTGCTATGACCTGTGTCTTTGATGTAATATCAAGAAGGAAGTGCTCTGAGTAAGTGTCAGATTCTGATCCAGTATTTGATAGTGTGAGGTTGGGATAATTACTTTTGAACTCCACCTTTTTCATGTTCTGATCCTTGCTGTCCCTTTAGCACAGGGGGTTCAAACCAGAACAAGGATCAGAATCACCTGGGTGCGTATTTAAAACAAGAGTCCTAAACTTCAGTCCCACAGACGATGCTAATAATGACCAGTCTGGCCTGGTCAGCTAAAATAAATTGAAGATATAGTTACATCAAGATTCAGCTGTGCCACTGAATTCTGTACTTACTGGTGTTCTACCTTCAACACGTCCCGTTCTTCATCGCAGCATATGGTTCCCACTCTGCCAACCCCCAACCGGCTATGCTTTTTAGCCCATGATCTTAACACAACCAGGGAGTCAGGCTGGTTTTACATCAGGACCTGAAGGAGAGACGAGGCCTATAATTGAAGCTCATGTTTTGTTTGGGGACCTCATTTTTACTGAGGCAGTGGGGATATGACTGTGCTCCTACAGGCCTTTGGTTTTTATTACTCAATAGGATTAGACTATTACTCTAGCAGTCTTCATGATTAGGCAAGTTACAGTTCTTTAAAGAAGTTTTATCATTTAAAATTATTGAGAAATTGTATCTAATTTTCCCATCCTGGAACCTAATAGCCAACTTTTTGTAGAAATTTCTAGAAGTGTTTAATCAACTATAAATGATATACCTGTAATCTACAAAGTGGTTAGGAGTATAAATTAGTCAATATGACCCAGAAACCAATCTTAAAATTGAATTTAATGCCCTACAATATCAGATTAAATTCATCTCTATGATTCATGTTTTCACTGCAACAAGTTAAAAGGTGAGGAACACTTTGAATGAGTTCTTCAAGTTTATAGAGACTCATTTGTGTAAAGGAAGAGCTACTAAACTCTGGTATAATAATCTGATAACTTCTCTGTAGAGCCGAGACTGAAACTTTTTGGTGTAACCCACAGTAAAAAATGCACTTCCATCAAAACTCAGCATATCCATGATGGAACAATACTTACCATTATGTACAGTGCACTTTTTTTTTTTTTCAGTTTTTAAAATATGCTGGTTGTAACCTAACTAAACTGATTTCATAATCTTGAGACCCTTAGTTTGAAAATAAAACAAAACACCCTTATAGGGGAACTGATTCTCGTTGAATATCTTCTGTTTGCCAGGCACTTCTCTAGACATTATACAGATAAGGACACTGAGTCTCAAAGAAGTTAAGTAATTTGCAGAGGGTTATTCAGCTACCCATGGGGGAAGCCGAGATGTTAACTAGGTCTGTTGTCCTGCAAAAACTCCCGTTACTCTCTGCTGCTTCTAAATATAAAATTGAGGTGGGCCGTTCATGCTGTTTCACCCCAATACTCACATACTCTGTAAGGCAGGCTTCCTTTTAAATTACATGTGCCATTGGTTTGCTTTTTTTTCAATCTTTTCTTTCCTCAAAGTTTTTTATGGGGGCCAATGCAGAAGCACATGAGTGCTTAGACTCTAAAATGAAAAGTGTTTCTAGCCCACCCACACATCCTACAAATTTCCTTATGTTCATGGGTTATAGCCATCACTTAAGCAGTGCTTTTTATATTTAATTAAAAAATAAACTTTTTAAAGACAAATCTATCATAACTCATAGAATCAAGTGATTATTATCCTTTCAAATGGTACCCTTAGGAAGCCATGCGCTTCCTGTGATGACGCTACTATTACTTAGAACATTTTTGAAACTTTTCTTTTGGAATTGCCTCCAAAGACATTTTGCAAACCTACGTTTAAAAAAAAGCCATCTCAATGTTTATTAGTCAGACTCTACTCCCTGTCATTATGACCTCTCCTCTCTTCCTTCCTGTTTTGCTTTTCTTCTGCGGGCTTTGCTCTCCTACCGCTTATGCTGAAGCCAGTGACCTGAGGATGCCCAGAAAGGGGCCACGCTGGCAGAGTTGCTGGAGCAAGAACTGTTAGGTTATACTGAAGCCGAGCGCTGTAGAGGGAGAATACCACAAGTCCCAAAACCCTGTGTGAGCTGCCTGCCTGCCCGTAAGTGCCGTAGTAGTTTGCACAGCAGTAAGGACTGAATACTGGTACTATCAATCACCAGAGGTTGAGGAAACCTGAAATATAAAAATACAGTGTACATTTTTCTCCATTGAAAGTACCAAGCCATTGAAACAAAGCCAAGCCATACTGTGTGTCCACTTTAAGACTGAAAGGTCTTTTTTAGGGTCCCCTTTGCCCTTCATTGCTGCCATATGAAATCTTTGGGAGGAAGGATGACGAAAAGCCTGGGGAAAGGTTCTCCTGTGAAATGGGACATTTTCTTCTCTTGTAACAAAGTATAAAGTGGCTGTGGCTCTCAGGTACTTACGAATGTTAGACAATGTTCTTAAGTAGTCAGAGGCATAAAAAAATGTAGAGGTGCTTCCCTGATAGCCTAAATTCACGTGAACAGTTCGGGTTCCATTTGTATTTTTGTTAACACTTCATTTTGTTTCTAACAGGTGGTTCTCACTATTTATATTCATTAATTTGACACCATTTTACAGAGAAACTTCTTGGGTATTATAAACAGTCAGTGGTAAAAGACCCATATATTATTAGCCACATCACTGCCCTCAAAAATTATTTACTGTGGGAGACAAGAAATATATATGTGCTATATTAACTAAAGAAATAAATTGAAAGGAAAGTGTCAAAGGCAAATGATTTGCCCAAGATCAAAGCTAGTTAACATAAAAGCTAGCAGTATAACCATGTGCTAAAGAAAAGAAAAAACCCTCCAAGTAATTTAACTGAGTTCTTGTTACACCATATCAAGTTGCCTGTGGGTCTGAAAGACCAGCCTCGACATTCTCAATCAGGCGATACAGTAGAAAGAGAATGGGATGGGGAGTCAGGAAGTCAGAGTTCTAGTTTTGGCTTTGTCTCCTGTAGTTAAGTTTTTTCTCAGGGGTGGCTGCCTTCTCGCATTCCAGCCAGGGATTCCCCACCCATTCTTTACGTCTGGCCTCTCCCCGGGTCCTGTTCATTCTGCTCTGTCAGTGGCATCAATTTCTAAATATATTCACGGGCATCATTCTAGTAAAGGACTTTATTACCTCATGCTCTCTACCTCATCTTTCCTGACTTTAAGCCATTCCTCACTGACTGCCAGAGGAAGGAAATGTTTTCAGTGCTTCCTGACCAAGTTCAAATTCCTTAGGTTGGCATTCTGGCCCCAGACTTACCTGTTCAGATTCACAACTCATCATCTGACAGTGCCATTAAGAATCAGACATGCGCCACAAAAAGGATCTTAAGGGTTCTCTATGGTGAAAGTACAAACTGGTGATATGCTAAGTTTACATTTTTCCAGACTAAAATAATTTCTGTCATATCACATTTTATGAAAATAGCTGAGATTTGTTTAAGCTCTTGAACAAGACTAAAAGTTGTTTCCTAAGGAAAATAAATCTTTTCTCCCCCAGAAGAAATTACATTCAATATCTTAACCCCCAAAAGAATGTCACCTGTGCATCTGATAGCCAAAGCATGAGAATTTTTCTTCAACAGCATGGGTACTCCAGCTTTGAATGGACCACTGTCCAGCTCCTGTGAGAAACTTGACTAATGAATATTTGAGAAAAACAAGAGTACATGTTATCCATAAGTTTCTCAAGTACCTGAGATTTTCTTGTATTAAGGTTAATCACTGAAGCGATACTTACCTGGGCTGCATTAATTAAACCCCCTAAAGATATTTTCCATTTTATTATTAAACCCTTGTTGTTAGCAAGGGTCAGCAGAAGAAAAGGCCGAATGGCGAGAATTTCTAAGTATTTTGTAAAGCTTACTGAATTTGTTTATTACGTTGTTGAGTGGTGCTTGTATAAGGAAACATGCAATAAATTCACTCATTCAACATTTAGCTGAGTACCTGTTGTGTACTGGGCCATACATAGAAAAATATTAAACCCATAGAATCTACCTTTGTCAACCATTCAGGCTAATGAATTCAGATGCCAACAGAATGTAAGTGACAATAAAACATGGTAAGTACCCTAACAGAGGAATGAGCAAAGCCATAGAGGGCACAGAGAATGGAGAGACCAGCTCTGCCTGGAGAAGTCGGGGAAGGCTTTGTAGAACACGTAGTTTTGAGCAGCACCCTAAAGACGAATGTGCCTCACTGAAGCAGGGGTGTGGGCTTTCAAGTGGCAGAGGAATCGAACGTACAAAAGGCTCCAGGCATGAAAGCACAGTGTGCTTAGAGAAGACCAAGAAATTCACTGTGAGTGATGAGGCTGGTCAGATGGATATACAGACCAGGGTAGAGATTTTGTTTAAAAGCTGCATGTATTGCTTTGTATCACATCAAACTGTTATAACCCTCTTGAGTTCTTCATTTTGCCTTTGTTGCCAGGGAAGTTCGTAATAAACTTCACATTTTCCTGGGTTCTTGGTGTATTTGGCTTATTTGCTTTTCTTTCCCACACGTAAATTCTCCTTGCCTCTGCTCTGAGAATCCAAGCTTAGTGTCGAATGCTTGCTTTCTTCCTGTCCTTCTATTCATTCCATAAATATTTATTGAAAACCCATTGAGAAAATAGTCATGAAATTTACTGCTTAGTGTCCAAGACCTTCAGGTTCCAGTTTTCCTTCTCTACACGAGTATTTCTTGACCATGGCAATTCAATGGCTCCCATTTTCCTTAGTGGGTAATTTTGCAGTGTCTTCCAACTTAATAGCTGTAAAAGTCTTTCATTTGTGGTGGTGTGGTCTCCCCAAGTAGACTGTAGTGTCTTTGAGGGCAGGGTCCGTATCATCTGCTTCTTGGAGTATTTCGTCATATGAAGGACAGTGATAAGGGGAGAGAAACCACACTCCCCTTACTGACTCCCCGAGGAGATCACAGTAGGTGTGTTCTGCCTTCTTTCAGGGAGATGTATTGAAATGTGAAAACACGTTCTAAGTCATATCAAACCTTTGCTCAGTACTCACTTTTGTATATTAACATAGAAATGAATGATGCAACAGAAGAAATCGGGAAAACATCTCTAGAACTTGGAAGTCATGAATTAAAAATTTCAGAATTTGGCGGTAAAGATGTTTCTTTTTTCAATTACAAGTCACGACTTGGAAAAGAGAGGATATAGGACCTGAATCACTGAAGAAATGGTGCAGAAAAATTGGGTTTACCTTCTCACCATAGGATTGGAGTGGTCAGACAAATAGGGACCCAAGTTGGATATATAGTCTGATGGCTTAGTATTGAAACACCAGCAGCAGCAGCAGCAGGAACTTAAGTGCTCTGCCAGGCAAGCAGACATTGGAAGTAGGCAAGGGCCGGGCTGAAGCTAAGAGGTAGGCATCTGACAGGATTTGAACCAAGGTCTCTGAAACTCAGGTTCATGTATTTACTATTCCCACTAAACCACCTCTCAGTGACTTGATAGGAATGAAAAGGAATAAAGTGCTCAGCACTTACTAATTCTCCACAGACGTCAGTTCCCTAGCTTTCCTTTCTAGGTTTTATTGTTCATAACAAATGGCTGCTTCTTAACTGGGTTACGGTGGGGACCAAAAACTCAGGACTTCCTCAGCCTTCCCCGCCTTGTGTCCCCCTGCGCGCACTCACACCTTGCCCATCTTACAGGAGGATGGAAAGAATTAGTATGTGTGAAGTGCCTAGAATGGAGCCTGGCTCATAGGAACTCTATAAATGTCACTACTGTTATTGCAGTTGTTACTACCATTCTTTTTTCCTGAAGTTTAAAGGAAAGGCACATTGTATCATGCAACTGCAAGAATAGTGTTAGGGAGACATCTAAAATGAGTGAAGCCTTGATAAAAATACTAAGAATTCTTAAAGTGACTTTTTTTTAAGGGTTAGTTATTAAGAAGGTGCTACAATGACAGATGTCTGGTAGAAATTAAATCTTTTTCATCTCTGTTAAGAATGATATTCAAACACCAAAATGTGTAAGATCTGGTTAGGAGGAAGGTAAGCCTAACATCCCAGTATGTCTGGAACAGTTTTAATTTACATCTGTTGTCCTGGTGAAATTATTACTAATGTGCCTTTTTACTCTTAAGTGTCCTGGTCTGCATGAAAAAAATTACATGGTCACCCTAGTTATAAAGGCAATGAAAATAAGTGTGAAGTTATCTCCCTCAACCCCCCAAAAAGCATCTGTGTTTTAAAATAATTCATCATATCTAGGCTCAGGTAAGAGAATATCCTAAGGTAGTGGGAACTTGTAGGTTGATTGTAAAATACTACCAGTAATCTTTCAAGAACCAGGAACCAGAAAAGGTGCCAGAACACTGAGCTTGGGCAAAAGTTTAAAATTTAAAGGGTGAAGTTGGATTCCAGAAGCCACACACCAAAGAATTTACCTTCTAACCCTAGAAAATGTCTGAAATGAACTGTTAAATAGTGTTTTAAATCAGGAAGCCGTGCTCATTATGAAGACACAGATAATTGTCAATGATGAAGCACTAACCGGTCAGTCAGAACAGATGCCGTTCCATGTGCCTGAGGACACAGCAGGAGCTCTAGTCCCCGTCTTGGCTGGTGGTCAGGGCAAGAGAACGGTCACAGTAGCAGGCTTCCAAGAGGGATCTGCTCCTACCTGGTCAGGTTTCCACTTGGCATCAAGAGAGTGAGCAGGTTCCTCCCTGGAACCCCCACCCCACCCCCTCAACCGGCAAAACATACAAGACACAGCAGAGAGAGGCAAGTCCGTGATCTTCTACCTGATGGCCCAGAATTGAGAGAGAAACAGGGCAGCAACACCTAACAATGCTTTGCTGGAACAGTGAGCTAACAGAACAGTGACAGCCTCTACCCCTATAATTCCCCTGGAGGGGAGAAGGAACCTGCCGTGTTGGAGAAAGTAAAGCTCTTTCTGTTCCTAGCCAAGAAACCACTTCCTGGAGGAAGGCTCCCGACTCCCAGGCCACACATACACCTCCACGCTCCTGTGTTAACACACAGCGTAGCTCCTACAAGGTTGTTACCTTTTCCCCCATCTGTTTTGCTCCTTCACTCATCTTTCAGCCCTGTGATGATAGGGGCAGTCTCTTGTTCACTGTTGCATCTTTAGCCTGGCAACAGTAAATAACTAATACTTGCTGAATGGTAAATGTGTTTTGTAAACCACAGAATGTATTTTGTCAACTCACTATAGTCTGTCATTCCCCAAGGCTGAATGACTAAGCCAGGGGTCAAGTCTACCTCACGGAAAACGTAGTGTTCATAGGAGTTCCAGCATCTCTGCAGGCCTCTGCCCAACAGAGCACTTGTCATTCTGATAGTTATGTATCTTTGGGTGAGTGTAAGATTTTAATCTATTCTAGACTAAAATTTAGGACCCCATAGCCAATTTAGGATATAGGATTAAAGATAACTAGACGTCAGGTAATTGGGACTGACAGATGAGCCAGCAGGGTCCATTCCTTTATTCATTCGTTCATGTTTATGTCACTTGGCTTTTTACCCCATCAGATTTACTGTTCATGTTGCTAAGATTACAAATATAGAGGAGTTCCAGCTTCCAGGGCATTCGCACGGTGTTAAGGAAAAGGGATACGTGTACTTCCGACTTTGTATTAGACTGGGAACTCTACAACACAAAGTGCTGTGGAACCACAGGGGTGAGCGCTGGCCTGGGCACTGAAGGATGGATAGAAGGAATTTCCCAGGCAAGGTAGGGGAGGGGGTTGGAAAGGGGGTTTAAATAAGCCATTTCTAAACTGCAGTGTTCCCCTTCTAGTGATTCAAAAGCCTACTGTCTGTGGGCAGGCCAGCCCTTCCCCAGGGTATTCTGCAAGAGGGAGCTCTGACACTTCACCTGAAAGCTAGGTTTGTGTTATCAGCACATGGATTCATACAGCTTCTCATTCCAATTCGAGCACAATTAAATGATCTAAAAAACTTTAAACCGGAAAAGCTTGTGACTCTGGTCATATGTATTGAGTAAAATCTTCACAGTATGGTATTATTTATGACAAACTGAATTAGTAAAAAGTCTCAAATATAGAAATATTTTATAAATATAGTTTTATTACTTGGAAATACATACAAAAATTCAAACAGCTAAAAAACAGTTGCCAAGCAGAGTTCCTACCCAACCTGTTTTAATGAACACATAAAACAGTTATAATCAACATAAAACAACTTAACTCCTTAAACAACTTATTATCCTCAGGGTCTTTAAATATTGGCCTTAAAAATTAATTTTGTTTTATTCTTTACACCCATTTCAATCTTTCCCCCGAATATAGACTACTAACATTTCAGTTGGGTTCATATTTTCATTCAGAAAAATAGGTAGCTATTTCCTATAATTATTTTGAAGTCTTCTGTCATTCTTCATGGTTTCTCAGATTCCCAACAGATGCAAACAAAGAAAGCATTTGAAACTTCCAGCTCTCTAGAATACTGGTTTGGGTCTAAGAGCCCTGAAATTACTAAAAGGGGTAAGATTTTTACTTCTCATTTTTGCAGTTTTGTCAGTCATTTTATTTTTGTCCAGCCAGACTACATCTCCTTGAGAGAAAAAAATAAAAGTTCAGTTTTTCTGCTTTTCCTGATTATTAATCCATTATACTGCTTTATCCATTCTTTTTGGTTTTTCAAATGCCTTCTTGGCAATTTGAGTGTTTTCTGCAAATTTAAGTTCATTCTGGGCTTTTACACTTCAAACAGTTATATATTTCAATCTTCTTTTTGGCCTTTTCCATGCGTTTTTCCTTCTTTTGCACATGATTTTTTGACCACTTGACTTCATCAGAGAGCTCTTATGAGATGCTTTATATGCCCACTCTCTAAATGTTCATAAGTTCATCTAAAGACAGTTTTCATCCTGTTATGGCCTCCCTCACTACTGGAACAATGTTTGAAAAACTGGAAAGGGTGGCGGGTTGACAGGAAGGGCCCGCTTTTCATTTTGGTTTTGCATTCAACTGTGTTCTTCAGTCTAGTCTTTCATCCCCTTCTCTTCACAGCTGAGGAGCCTGATGCCCAGAGTAGACTGGAAGACTTCCTTCCACCTGGAATAGTCTCTGACTCATGGTTCAAAGGGAAGACGTCTAACTTGTGAGTTCTAGATATCTGGAAGTTCTCTTTACACATCCAGCTGGTGGCAAAGCCCTATGGATCGACATCTTTGCCACGTCTCGTATCTGTTTTCTCTATCTCTGCTGTCACTGTCTTAGTTCTGGCTGTTCTCTCTCCTCTGCTGGACTCATTCTATTACACCCAGACCTGGTGCCATCTTCTTTCTCAAACTTAAATATGAACATACTTCTCTGCTTAAAACCTGTTGATGGATGTCTGCTGCCTACAACATACAGTACAAACCCCTTAGCTTGGTGTACAAAGCCCTGCAGAATTGGCTCTCATTTCCCTACCCACAGGTCACTTCCCCACGCTCCACACATTTGCTCTATGACAAGAACTTATTTTCTGTCATGCATTTTGCTGTTTTACATTTACGCTTGTTAATGACTTTTTATAAAATTGGGCAGATTCCTGATGAGTGCCGAGTCCTTCAGAGGTACAAAAATTACCCAAGGTCATTTTGCATCTCATTCATTCAATAAACATTTGATGATGACTCTAGAATTGCTAGAAACTGGACATACAGACATAAGATTCAGTCGAGAGACGACACTTATAGTGGCACTAAGTCCCAACATGAATGAATGCTAAATAATGCATCTCAAACCCACTCACTGTTGTAACAGCCACTCACTCATCTTAGATCACACGGAACATGTGCTCCTTGAGCCCTTTCTCATATTAACTACTCTCAAGCCAGCACTTCGCAACCCAGTACTTGCGTCTTATCTTTCATTATTTTGGAAAGACAATTACAGGGTTACGAATTTATTCCAGTTAATTGCATGTGCTGCTTTTGGTTTTGTGTACTATCTTGTTGAATGTTTGTGAATTTTCATTCTGGCCACCTCAGATTTGGTCCTGAAGACATCTCTGATTTCAAAGTTACTGATTACAAGCAATGAAGATCCAACCTTTAGGCAACTCTGTCCTGCTGTTCTAGTTAATTTGGTGAAATATACTAAACATGCCCTTTATCACATTAACAAATTTATTATTCTAAATCAAAGATGGATAAGTCATGCATAACTTAACTAAGACTTCTAGGCTGAGTTTTAAAAAGAACAATCATTAAATATCCATTATAAATATTCACTTTATTTTGAAAGAATTGGAAGATGTTACATATATTACATACTACATATAATGGCACATGTCAGCCTTTTAAGCTTAAAAATAATCTTTCCCCAAACTGGGATCGACAGACTCCAAATATAAAATGACTCTTGGCCTATAGCACCAACCCAGGCCCAGAGGAAAGCCAATTTTGAACGTGTCTGTCCTCTGGCATTGGGCTTCCTGATAGGATACCGAGGTTTTTGTTCCCTCTGGTTTTTGTTCCCTGGCAGTATTGAGGCCTGGTACAGGGACCCATTTGACTGTACCCTGCAGGCCTAAGAAATCAGAGAATCTGGAGGGGGCAGGGTCCTCTGACAATTTCACAATGGAAAGAAATTAAAAACCTACGTGCCTACTGTCTGTTTTTGATCTATACAACTATAACAAGAGTACAAGATAGAAGGTGCTTAGAATTATTGAAATACCATTTGTCTGCTGTTTTTTCCTCTTTGGAAATGGAAGTGTCACGATAGGAGGAGCCTTAAAAGCCATCTAGTTCAACACTGGTAACCTGCTCCACGAGTAATTTCCTCTCCCAGGTTTAGGTATAATTCAGAGCTTTAAATGCCATCCATATGCCACTTTGTTAGAAAAACACATAGAAATTTAATAACGCCTTTCATTTTTTTCTTAATTCATAAGGACAGTTACTGCCAAATGTGCTGGCTTATGGCTCTCCTCCTCTTCATAGTATTTTTAAGTTACACATTAAGAATCCAAAAAACACCTCTATGGAATTTTCATAAGCAATATCCAACCAGTCAGTAAAACACAGCACACAGTGTGAAAATTTTAATTTATTCCCCTCCCAAGTATCCAGAATACGTACCCCCTTAGCTTTGAGAAACGTGATAATGAAAATACCAACAGAATTGATCATATGTAAAGAGCAGAAAGGAAAGCACACAGTACACAGGAAAAAGCCCTAAGTCCGCCTAACCTAATAGTACTGCAAGTTAATGGGATGCTTCTGGCAATGTCACCTTTCACTTGATTCATACAAATTTTACAGGACAGACTGAAAGCAAAGAGAGGCCTCTGATTTTTGTGTTTTTTTTTTAACCCTAGCCGATTTTTAAAAAAGAGGCTGTATTAAATGACAATGCATTTTGAGTCAGGGGAGGAAAAAAAATTAAAAACCCGAAACTTCTTTCAGTTTATTCAAAATAAAAATACACATAGAATTATGAAAATATAGGTTTACTATTTCCACCACGTAAGTTGATGCTGCTGTTTGAAAGGCTTTCAAATTGTTTTTCAAGTTTTTAAAGCTCATCTCGATCCCTCAATAAAGTGTACCTATATTCGCTGGGTGCTAGTTTCTGGAAGGAGCTCTCAGGTGGACTGCTTGCTACATCTTGGACTTCCTACAAGAGAGAATAAAACATTTTTACATCAACATACTTAATGGAGTTATAATGTTTTAATAAGAGTATTAGATGAATGGTAGTTGCCCTGTAATTATTTGCTTAATCTTCAATAAAAGATAGCTACTATGTGCCAAAAACAAGAGTTAACATTTGAAATCTTGCTTTCCTCATTTCCTATGCCTTTCCTCAGATTCTCCAGGGCAGAGCTGCCACCGAGCTATTAAGTGTAGGCCCACTGACAGTTCCTGAGGTGTAGTGGAAGGAAACAAGGCACCCGACACCTGGGTGTTTTCCTAGAATATTCTACAGAGGCAGCACAACCCTTGATAATAAGTCGGCCCAAACCCTTCCCTCTTACAAATGACTGCTAAGAGAATTAAAGGCACCTTACTCTGCAGCTGGAATTCTTATTTAACAATTACCTGGATGCCTTATGTCAAAACTTAATTGACATAAGGAAGAAAATAAACACTTCAATACTGCAAGAAATTATTTTCTGCAGTTATTTTACTTGTGTACAAATAGCAGACAAAAATACACGGTGGAATTATAAGAGCGACTTCCAAGAATTTCAAAGAAAAGGCAGTGTAGTCTATCCTTTATCTCCGCACTGTAAGCTCCTCAAGAGCAAACATGATTGTCATTGTTTCAATATCCCCTGTAGTTAACACAGGCACATGGTGCATATATGATATCATACACATAATGGCACATTCCCATTATAATGGTAAATAAAGTGTCTACAAACTTCCTATATAACTTTGTCATGTTCCATTTCCCCCAATGCATATTTTTATTTTTTGTTGAGATATAGATTTGGTTTAATTTAGCTGAAATAATATTACTCTGAAACAAACATATTTAGTACCAGTTAGTATACAAAGATGAATAAGTAAAATACAAGGAGTTCAACTGTCTAATGGAGAAGTTGAGACAAAGCAGGATAATACAATAATGGTAAGCTACATCTTTCCCTAATCTGGTAAAATACTATGCAGGCCCATTTTTCTGAAGAAAATAATCACCTGTGAATTACTGCCGACAAAAGGTTTGCCTGCTTCTATAGTTGTTTAACTACCAAAGAAAAATCTGACCTCAGATTTTAAGGGAAAAATCTGTCATCAGATTCCTAAAGGGAACTCTTGACTCTCAACTTAATTTGATTCAAAGTGAAGAAAAATTCACTTAATTTTTCTTTTTCTTTTATATGTGGAGTTTCTTTGGGCAAAATAGTGCATTAAAGTTCTGGGCATATGAAATAAAAGAGAGTTTGGTATATATCATCTTCCCTCTCATTATAGTTGTAATAGACATGATGTAAATCAATAATGTATCAAAATGCAAATTTAGGGGTGTTTAACAAAGCAGGAACATAGAAATTACTTGTAACAAGTTACATGGTAGAAATAGCAAAATTCTCAGGTTAAAAATATATATATAGGGGCCGGCCTGGTGGCTCAGGCGGTTAGAGCTCCATGCTCCTAACTCCGAAGGCTACCGGTTCGATTCCCACATGGGCGAGTGGGCTCTCAACCACAAGGCTGCCGGTTCAACAACTCGAGTCCCGCAAGGGATGGTGGGCAGCGCCCCCTGCAACTAAGATTGAACACGGCACCTTGAGCTGAGCTACCGCTGAGCTCCTGGATGGCTCAGTTGGTTGGAGTGTGTCCTCTCAACCACAAGGTTGCCGGTTCGACTCCCGCAAGGGATGGTGGGCTGTGCCCCCTGCAACTAGAAAACGGCAACTGGACCTGGAGCTGAGCTGCACCCAACACAACTAAGACTGAAAGGACAACAACTTGACTTGGAGAAAAGGCCTGGAAGTACACACTGTTCCCCAATAAAGTCCTGTTCCCCTTCCCCAATAAAATAAAAAATATATATACACAAAGCAAATACAAAATGTCAAGCATTCGAAATCTCAAATGGAAAGCTGCATGAAACCATAAGCTTTCAGAATTATGAATACTGTACTGGTGAGGGCTCTTAGGATGGGTTAGCCAGAATACCAAATCATTTTTTTCTTCGTAGTGTGGTCAATCTCCGAGCTACAGAGGACGGTGTGAACAAGGAATGGAACCCACTGATTTCTTCACTGATCTACATGCTTCCATTTCCTACCTCCTATTCTATTTGAAGCCAATTGTATTTAACCCATAGTTAAGCCATATCCACAAAAGGCATACTCAGACCAAAAACATATATTGCAACATTCTTGCAACTTTTCTGAAGGAATGAAATTTAAAAATTTTTTAAAGGAACATAATTTGCATATTATCTAGAGTCTGTTCAGAATTTCTTTACAAAGACATTCAGGAGCAGAAACTCAAGCCTATGCAAGAGCTTTAGATCCTCTTCAAGACTAACTGAAAAAGGAAAAAAGTTCCCATTGGAAAAAAGGAGTCCTACCTGTCCTGGGGCTGTATCGGTTGGGTCAGGACCGTGATGGAATTCTCTGTGAAGTTTTCCAGAATGTAAGTCAATTACGAACTGCTTGAGTTTTCCAGGAATTCTGAAACCAAAGTCACATAAAAACTTAGCTTACACTATTACTTCTATTTTACCAACTTCATAAAAAAAATATTTTTTTTAAAATTTTAACTGCAATACTATTTCAGTCCAGGTAACAAGTCGAACATTTTCACACAGTTGTAATCATATCTAGACACTCAGTTCTGTGTTCTAATTCTTGCATTTGGTTCATAGAAATTTTTCTATGCTTATCATTGTAACAGATGTATCAGAGTCAAGATGCTTTCCTAAAACTTACTTAACCATCCCTTATTGTTGGACATTTACATATTTTCCTTAATGTAAGTAACTAAAAAACCTTCTGTTCTGCAAAATCACACTAAAAGTAACAGGGCTCAAGGGAAAAACAGTGCAAACCATTTAAAACTCTGTGGCACTGTAAGCAGAGTCCAAGGAAGTACCTAGAACAGAAACAGCACCATTTAGCCCCGACCAGGACCGGTGCCTGGGTCAGCCTGAACCTGGAGCTTCCGAGTCCTCTTTTGAGATGCGGGTCTTTAGGTCCTTGAGGGCAGAACCAATTCTATCAAAGAATCTAAGGTAGTGGATAGCTTTTTCATGTTTTCTCCTAAACACAACTTCTTTAACCACACGGGCAGCCTCACTGGATCACTTAACACTGTGAAAAGCAAAAGCACCTCTCAAGGCCATGAAACTGTCCTTTTTTTTTTTAGGTCTTCATGTACCACTATGCCATCCTCTTTAATGGTGAAAAAGCTTTCTTTGATGGCTTCAAAACATCGAGGAAAACAGCATATGAACCAACACAAGTCATTTTATATTAACATCATTCCTCTAATTACTAATCAGGGTATAAGCAAATTTGCAGTACAGACATGCACTGTAGCAAAACAGACCATTATAAAGCTAAGCAGATTTATATATAGCAGGTCCTTGAATAACGTTTCATTACAATGTGAAAGAAGGGAAAAAAAAACCAATTCCCGGCCTTTTCTCTGTGTGTCTACACGGGTTTTCTCTGGGTACGCTCATTTCCTCCCACATCCAAAAGATGTGCAGGTGAGGTGAATCGGTATATCTGAACTGTCCCCCTCTGAGTGGTGTGGGTTTGGGTGTGGGCGGCCCTGTGATGGAAGGGCGTCCTATCCAGGATTGGGTCCCACCCTTCACCCTGAGCTGCCAGGATAGGCTCTGAATTGGAGCTGCCAGGACAGGCTTTGAATTCAGCTTATTCCTGAGTTGGAATAAGCAGGTTGGAAAATCATTATCTTGTTTTCATTAATCATTCTTAAATGTATGTACAGCTCACATTTATTTCAATGTTTAATATTAGAAGTGTTCTGGGTCTTCATTTAGAAGTTTGGTGATGTTCTTGAGACCAGAAATATGCCATGAGAATTTAATGTGTTTATATTCATTAGCCTCTGGTAAAAATGTATTCATTATATATCGTTTTGCTTAGTTTCAGTTTCCAAGAACCTATGTAATGCCATTAAGTGAGGACCTACCTGTAACAGCCTTTTTTCTTTGCATTTGAGTTATAACCAACAAAGTATTAGGTTAAAGAATAAGAACTTTTAACAAAGTATGGGCAAATTATGTCTACAAAACATCAATTTTTGCTGCTACTTGTCTACCTGCTTATTCTTTGAAGTCTTGCCAGCATCTTTTTTATTATTATTAAAATTTGCTAACTTGATAAGTAAAAGACATCTGCATTTTAATTTCCATTTCTTCAGAAATTGAGCATTCTTCCATTGTTTTAATTTATATTTCTGCTCAGATAATTTGTCTTCTGAGTTTTGATGTTTTTACATTTTATTATATATGTTTAAATAGAAACCCTTTGTTTTTCATATCTACTACAAGAATTAAAATCCAGGTTGACAAACACTTTCATTCCGTCAGTAAAATTGACTGACTTTTTAAATCATTATTTTTTGGTAGCGAAGAATATTACCAGTTTTTCTTTTCATCCTCTCCTGAGGTCCTGCAAGTGCTGTTTCTTCCCTTCAATAACTCCCACTGAGATGTACCAACCAATAACTTCACTGCACGCCCATTGTGGCTCCCCACTAGCTCCAATGCAACAGAGAACAGTAGGTGCCAAATGCACAGTTTCCAAATACAAATGACTGTCAGGTAGCTGTATTGACAGAATGCCTCTGAAAGGTTCTCTGGTGCTGAAGAAAATGCACATGCACCAGAGATAAACAATGAAAGGAGATCAATTCAAATTTAATCTGACATCATCTACTGTCACCCACAGCAAAGTGCTAAACTAGAACCGGTCAATTCAAAGAATTGCAAATAGTCTATAATGTTTAAGATAAAGCCCCTATTAGTTTGTTATTTTATAAGGTCCAAAGATGACCACAACCAACACAATGTGAATTGCTTCTGCTCGTCAAGAAATAATTTATAGTTAAATCTTAAATGTAACAAATTCATAGACAACACTCAAACCACATTTTTCCCTAACATGATTTGTATCCCCTTGGTCGACAGATGAGAAGAGAGGAGGAACTGTGAGCAAAAGGCAAGGACATGGGAGACAGGACAAACCTGACCTGATGTGGTAGAGAAACAGATCACAAAAGAGGTCGTATCCAGTTGTGGCCAGAAACTGTCATTATTAAGTAGCAGTTGGTGAATCAACAATGTATTGTCAAGGAAACAGACAACATGGTACTCTAATGAGAAGGAAAATAAATGGACCTTTGCCATAATAAATTCGATTGTATTTTCACACTTTAGGTTCTAATTTTTCTAATTAGAACACCTAGGTGTTTCTCTCCCGTCCTCCAAACACTGTTTGTTTACAATCTTTATTTTTAGGTGATGCAAAATTTAGGCACAAATGTTAAGTATATCATTAAACGAGCTTTGAGAAATGCATACATGGTGAGAAGTACTTTTATTATTTTAAAAAATGTACATATAGAATTCACTCTTTTAGGTTCAGTTTTGAGTTTTAAAATATGCATGTAAGCATCTTGTTACCATCTCCAGAAATGGTGTAGGGATACAGAACAATTCCTACACCCTTTTTTAAAGTCAGACCCTCCACCTACCTCTAACTCTTGCCAATCACTGATCTGTATTCTGTTCCTATAATTTGTCTTTTCCAGAATGTCAGTATGTAATCATGAGACTGGCTTCTTTTATTTAGCATTTGAGACTCATCCATACTGTTGCATGTATCCAAATGTGTGTTCCTTTATTTATTGCTGAATAATATTCCATTAAGTGGATATACCACAATTAGTTTATCCACGCACCCACTGAAGGACATTAGGGTTCTTTCAAGATTTTGGGGATTCTAAACAATGCTACTACAAATCCTTGTGCACAGGTTTATGTGTGAACGTAAGTTCATTTCTCTAGGAAAACTACTGGGTTAAGGGGAGGTATATGTTTAACTTTTTAAGAAACTTCCAAATTGTTTTCCAGAGTGGCTGTATAATTTTGCAATCCTACCAGTAATGTATGAGAGTTTTGGTTGCTCCATATCCTCAAGAACACCTGGTATTATCAGTATTTTAATTTAGCCATTCGAAAAGATGTAGAATGGGATCTCACTGTGGTTTTATTAGGTTGGTGCAAAATTAATTGAGGTTTAAAAGGTTAAAAATAATTGAAAAAACTGCAATTACTTTTGTAACAATGTAATAATTTGTATTTCTCTAATGACTAGAGACGTTTGAGCACCTTTTCATGTTCTTATTTGCCATTCATATATCTCTTACATTCTAATAGTATCTTTTGCAGAGCAAAAGTTTTTAATTTGATGAAGGACAATTGATTAATTTTTTCTTTTATGGATGGTGCTTTTGGTGGTCTATCCAAGAAATCTGTATAACCCCAGGTCATGAAGAGTTTCTCTTAGGAGTACATTTACTTCTAAGCGTTTTGTAGTTTTACCTTTCACATTTTGGTCTAGAATCTGAGTTAAATTCATAGGAATTCTTTTTTCGGTATGTGGATGTTCAGGTGGTTCAGTACCATTTGTTGAAAAGATTATCCTTCTTCATTGAATTGTCATATCAGATAGTATGAGTCCTCCAAGTTTCTTTTTCAGTACTGTTTTCGTTATCCTAGTTTTACTCTTCCAAATAAATTTTAGAATCAGCTTGTCTATACAATAAATCTAGTGGAGGTTTTGATGAGATTGTATTAAATCTATTGATCAATTTGGGGAGAATTGATAACAGTATTGAGTCTTCTAATCCAGGAATACAGTATGTTTCTTCATTCATTTTGGTCGTCTTTGATTTCTTTAGTAAGGGTTTTGTAGTTTTCAGCAATAGACCTTGCACATATTCTGTCAAATTTATTCCTAGGTAATTTCCTTCCCCCTTTATAAACGGTACTTTAACAGCTTGTTGGTTTCCAATTAGAAATAAAAGTGTATAGAAATAAAAGTGTTAAAAAGTTGAACTTTTATCTTGCTAAAATCACTTATTAGTTCTGGAAACTTTTTCGTAAATTTGGGAATTTCTGCATATACAATTATGAGCTATGAAAAAAGACAGTTTCTTTCCAGTCTGAACACTTTCTTTTATTTATATTCTTGTCTTATTGACTTGATAGAGCTTCCAGTATCATACTAAATAGAACTGGTGATAGTGGACATCTTTATCAAAAACAGTGAAATACTTAGGAATAAATTTAGCCAAGGAGGTGAAATATTTGCACACTGAAAACTATAAAACACTTATGAAAGAAGACACAGATAATTGGAAAGATACCCTGTACTCATGGATTGGAAGAATGTTGTTAAAATGTGCATACTACCGAAAGCAACCTACAGATTCAATGCAATCTCTATTGAAATTCCAATGACACTTTTCACAGAAATAGAACAAACAATCCTCAAATTCATATGGAACCACAAAGGACCCTGAAAGCCAAAGCAATCTTGAGCAGGAAGAACAAAAATGAAGGCATCACACTACCTGGTTTCAAAATATACTACAAAGCTACAGTATTCAAAACATTATGGCACTGGCATAAAAATAGACATAGACAAATGGAACAGAATAGACAGTCCAGAAGTAAATCCACATATTCTAGTCAACTAATCTTCAACAAAGGTGCCGAGATTACACAATAGGGAAAGGATAGTCTTTTAAATAAACAGTGCTGGGAAAACTGGACATCCATATACAAAAGAATGAAACTGCACCCTTATCCCACACCACATACAAAAGCAATTTGAAATGGATTAAAGACTTAAATGTGAGACCTGAAATTGTAAAACTCATTTTCAGTGATTCAGTGATTTGGGATAAATTACCTAGAGCTCAGAATTGGGGAGCTCATTAGCATTAGAGTAGCCTGTCCCGTTTTACTAGGAGTAAACTGAAACCTGTCCTGCTTTCCCCCAGTCACTGGGGCTCCTGTGGCAGCTGAGAAAAGAACTCTTCAGCAAACGTACAGGTGGCAGGGTGTTCGCTGGCCAGTTTTTTAGACGGTAAGTTTCCCCTGAAAGTCCTTCACCGGCCTTTACACCATACCCTGTTCTTTATGTCAAGCTATAGGAAAAAAATTAAGGTTCATAGATATGTGATTTAATTTCAGGTACCAGTAAGTACTCTCTCTTCAAACATCTTTCACTTTCACGCTTACACTGCTTTCCATATGTATTAAAAACATAATTGCTTTTGGTATGAAATTATGAGCTTGGACTTTGGATTTAGTGTATTCTGACATGAATCCTAGCCCTGCCACTAATCAGCTCAATGGCCTTGCTGGCTATGTTGCCTCCCTAAGACTCAGTTCCTCTGAAAAGGAAGAGGCAAGCAGAACACTGGTGGCAACCCACCCTACCCCCAAGGCCCACCTCTGGCACAGGAGGAGCCTGGACCATAAATCTGCTTTCGCTCTCCTTACCATAACCATACTTCCTCCATTGGACCCCAGAAATGCTGAGTTACTAAGTCATAGTAATTATAGTAATTTATGGAAACTGCTTATCATTTAAGCCTTAATTGCCATGCAGCACAATAACAATTATGCAAGCCATTAAATGTGTCAGATTCACTTTGCTGCATGTTTTATTTGATTTTTAACACTAACATCTATTTACATAGGCTCAGTTTGTTGTTCACACAGCATGTGCCTCCTTACAATTAAAAAAATATTAGTTAGAACAGTGCCTAGGAGGTGAAATCAAGTACCTAAGAGAGAAATTAAAGAAGTAATTTGTTTCAAAGAGCTTCAAATATAGTCACTTCTGTTATCTTCCTCCCAACTGATGGGACTAAACACTTGCGGGGCGGGAGAGGAATAGTTCCTACTTCCAGATTTCTTAGGAGAATCCTATTGGCTCAGTTTCTTTTTGCATGAGGGCATAAACAGAACGCTGGCGGCTGCTAAGATTAGCTTTTCTTGGGTCAGTAAAGTACAACTGCAGCGCAGGGGGACTGGGTCACATGATAAAGAATACTACCCCTGTTAGTCTGGGTTCTCGGACAGACACCAAAATAGGATTAGAAGTGCTAGCGTGTTTTAAATCTGACTTCAGAACTGGAGGAGAAAACTGAAGGTAGCCAAGATGGAATTCCTCACAGGTTTCCCTTGATGTGTAACACATTCTAAGGACCAAAAGCCAAAGTTGGGCATATAGTTTGGTTGCCAATGAGTAAACCTAACCCTTTAGTGAGCATCCTGGTGACTTCCACTCATTTGAGACTTTACAAGTAGGGCTGTAAATTTCCAGTGAAAGGGAAGAGGTATATAAACCAGCCCAGGTTTCTCCACTACTAGAGGTAGAGAAATGTGCTGACAACAGTTCATGGAAAGGACCCAAGAGTAAGGTAGCACTGTGATTCCAAGCCCAGTCACTCTCCCGGGAAGCCCGTGCAGTGAGCCCCGCCACTAGAATAACTACCACCTCTCTCTCTCCTAAGAAATTCGTCCTTTTAGCTTGAGCTTGCAGCCTCAGGAAGCAAGCCTATGAAGGAGCGACAGGAACAGGACACCCAACAGCGAAGTCGGACACTTCCATCTAGCCCCACCGTCCAAGTCCACACACTTGCTAAGGGACTAAATGAGTCCCAATGTTTAAGTAAATGCCGGGACGGTAGGGAGATGTGGATCTCTAAGGTGGGTTTCTCCTCCTGCCCCCGCAAGTACCCCCTACCTCCCCACTCACACATGTTCTTGCTTCCTTAGCCAAAGTTAAAACGAGACTCGGACAGGAAATTCTGCGGTCTTGGCTGCTGTCACTACCGCCAGTCCCTACACACCACACTCTCCCCTCCTCTTCCTCACTAGAGAGGAAGGAGGGTACTTCCTTTCCTTTGCTTCTCATTCCCTCTGTGCTCCTATGGTTTTGCTTTATCCAGCAGCCTCTTTTTTCCCTAGCTCTTCAATAACTCCTCACTCCATCTGATTTTGCACCACAAGAATTTAATCATTAATTTCTTGTGCCCTCAAGGGGGAAAAAAAGAAAAGCTAAAACTACTTCATCCTGTCTCTCTTGAGCTATCCCCCTATTTTTCTTTCCCTTTAGAAGCTAGCTTCTTGCAAGAATTTTCACGTCAAATCTTCATTTCCTCACCAAATAGTCCCTCTTCAACTCTTTGCAATACAGTTTTTTAATTTTGGGTTTTGTTTTTCTTTGGTCAAATCTAACAGATGCTTCATCCTTTTCTTCTGCTGAGCATTCCCTCCTGATAGAAGTTCTCCTCCCTCAACTGCCATATTACTCTTTTCTGTTTTTTTTTCCCCTTCTTTAATTCCTCCTTCTCCTCACTCTTTTACATCTTTCTTCTTGTGAGTTCCCCTTAAATGTTGCTACTCATCAGGGTTCCATTCTCATCCCCGTTCTAGGTCATCTCATCTGTTTCTATAACTTCAGCTATATCCTTATGTGTTTAAGACGCAGCCCCTATCTCAACTCACTGCTGAATCCCAGAGCCATGTAAACTTGCTACTGGACACTCCTCTCTGTAGCCTACAGGCACCTCAAATTCAATATGCCAAGAAAGGGAACTCATTACATTTAGCACAAGGCTGCTCCTCTAGTGAGCTCCCCATTTCAGTTAACGACAACACAACCAAGTTAGGGGCCCAAGTCAGATTCCTGGCCATCACGGCTGGCGTCCCCTCCCCCATTTACTAAGCTACCGAGTGTCTCAAAAATCCTGCTGCTCTCTAGCTCTAGTGCTACTGCCAGAATTTACTTAGGTAATTCATTTATTCTAGAATCATCTACTGGTTATCTATCTTCAACTCTTTCCTGGATTGCTGAACCGTCTCCAAGATTCTATTCTGAGCCCCTCTAATCTAGTCTCCAGTTTGCATCCTGAAGTGATCTTTAAAAAACAATCCCCTCATGAAAACCCTTCATTGGCTCTTCCTAGTTTTCAAGGTATCAAACTTCCTCAACACAGGACATGAGGGCGTTCATGAGCCCTCATCCCCCTGCGGCCCCCTCCCGTTCACTCACATTCAGCCAGCAGTCTCTGTACTTGTTGCTGCCACTGTGCCCTTTCTCCTCGCCCTGTCTCCTTCTCGCCTCCAGACACACTTCTGCAGAGCTTTAGGGCGTACCACAGGCATCAACATCTCCCGAAAGAGGTCTCTCAGGGACCTCTTTGCTGAAGTCTGTCAGACCACTTACTACATCACAAAACAAGTGCCTGTTACCCTGCGTATTTCCTTTCTCTACGTGGTTGTGAGTTCCCTGAGGGCAGGGACCTAATCTTAGTATACTTTAAACCATTGGTCTATATGCAGTGACTGTCAGATAGAAGACCTGGGTAAATACTTAATGAGTTCGTAGCTAAATGGTATTCTTTTGAGTGCACTTAAAGTTAAAAGCAACTCGTGTCTGTTAGTACTCTATGAGTTACAACACAACCATCAGCTCTCATTAATTTTCATAACAATGCCATTAGGAAGGTTGTACCGTCAACCACACTTTGAGTGTAAAGAACAAGAACAGACGTTGAAGGGCTTGCTCAGGCAGGACTCAGCTCTAGGCCTCCTCTATGTTAGGACTGAACATCTACCAACCAAGCACAGCTCTACTGAAATCGGACCTCAGGTCATCCTCTCACTGTGCAATGTCATCTTTGGACATAAAAAAGAGTATTTAAATGAATTTGAGGAAAAAAAGGTCTAATTTGAATGAACACCAGTATTGCTTAAATTTTCACATATGAAGAAACATCTCCATTTTGTACCACTGTATTTAACATCACAAAAATTGATAAAAATGTACAATCTGCAGTAGTTACAAGGTTTCTATGTTTATTAATACTATGAATAGATGAGGATAGTCAGAAAGCTTTCCTGTTCTTGCAGAGGTCTAGAGCCGCATGCCCTGAGAAATGCGCAGTCAGGGCTATCTTCCGGGCAGTAAATGCCACTAACATGCTTGCGATACCCAGTCACAATGAGCAGCGACAGTACCGAGTTCCTTTAAACTGACCTGGATTCTAGTCTACTTACCATGACGTGCTGACAAAGACCACACTCAATTCAGAACTAATTTCTCAAAGGCCAAACATTTTCTTTCAGAGATTAATTTCCAAGTATGAGGCTCACCTAATGCTGGCATTTCTATAAGGCTCTATCATAATCCTCATAGTCAATTATATCACACTTTAGAGTGAAAAAACAAAACAAAACAAACTTTTTCCACCCAAATAACAAAGTATTACTGTTTCAATGTAAGATTTAAAATAGTCAAACACTTGTTTTTCAGTTCATGTTTGAGACACATATTAGTAATTTAAGAAAACCAAAATGAATACTTACAATACCTCCCTGAAGTCTCCAAACACATACATATGCCTAAAACTGTCAATAGCTATGACAGGACAATCTGCTGGAGTTTTCTGTATGTGCAGAAGAGGATGTCGAAATTTATCACAGTCGGCATGTAAAAAGTTTATTGTACCTTTAGAAGAAACAGAATTTGAAGAGGTAGATTAGAATCTTCTTGATTATATTCTCGTAAGATTGCAAATTCATAAAAAGTGGCATAACTAAAAAAACCCCCAACATTCTTTAAAGTAATATAGATCACAAAAGCTAAAATCTAAATATTATAACACTTAAAAGAGGTAGGATTTTAGTTCTTAGAGCAGAGAGTACACTCTTCTTAGAAATTACATCAACTCGACTTGAATTCAAATGCTACAGTGGATTTGTCTTTGTCTTAAATGGGCATCCGCTCTGCAGAATACCCAGGTCTGGGAGCAAGTTCCTGAAACTGACATGGGAACTATTCTCAAGGGACCCCCTTCATGTCATCAAGGGTGTTCTTCTAGTTCCTACTGGTGATTTTTAATGTAATTCAACTCCCAAAATATTTACTAAGTGACTAATATGGGTAAGGCTCTGTACAATGCCTTCAGTTTATTATGTTTGACTTTCTTCTCTAACTACAAAGGGAACGTCGGTGATACCTTAAATTGTTTTTTGATGCTTTGGAGAAGTCCACAGGGAATTGCTCAACTTTCTTTCATTTAGAAATAAATGTTAATCAGACTGTGAATTCTCTCAGCAATATGTCTGGGACTATCGATTAGAAAGGAACCAGACAAATATCAAGGTGCTGGAAGAAAGTGCCTAAAACTAATGGAGTCCACTTATGAGCCCACTTTTCATGCTATTTGATTTTAGGGATTACTTGATTTTAGGAAGCTAGAACAGTCATGGTTGTAAACCACTGCTTCATATTAGCTCTCTACTAATGCCTCCCACCCCCATGTTTACATGTAAATGTGGGGGTTGTAATGGGGGAAGGGGATGGGGAGAAAGAAAGAAACAAAGAGGAAGGATGAAAATAAACACCTTAATCTGTCTACCTTTTTCACTTATTAATTGTCGGGCTACTTCATTCTGGAATATTTCTAAACTTTCTGTATCTTCTTTCATGTGGAAGAGTATTAGAAAAGGCAGTCCTTCTTCTGTCAATTCCTGTATAAAGAAGTATTCAGTGAGAATTATCAGGCCTCTCCATTCGGTTCTAGCTATTTTCTAGGTAGGAACAATTTTGAACCCAACCCATGTAACATGCAACAGTTGCAACATCCCAGGAAAAAAAGGCCCAGTGGTGTAAATAAACATTAGCTTTAATGGATGAAGGAACTCATTCCCTCCACCTGAGTGAAGTACCCAGGCATTCAGAGGACCTGCTGTTCTGCTCTGTTATAGGAACTGATCTGCCAAAAGTAACCACTGGGCTGGGCTGTTATCTTACAGTATTGGATGCAGCCATGGCATTTGAAAAATGAGTTGACCAAAGGAGGAACTATGCTGGTTCTATATCAAGATTCTGATTTTAGGGTGGGGTAAACTATTTTCACAGATAACACTGAAAAACTGAGTGTACCAGCAGTAAATAAATCTGAGTGATTTGCAAGCTTATGTTTAAGGTTTACTGCAAAAACTTACATGAGACCTACCCAAAGCTGAAAAGTGTTTGATTCAGAGCAAATAACAATAACATAGCCAGTTTTCAACCAATACACAATTTTCAACATTGTTAACAAATACCTGCCACTATACATGTGTGTTTATATGTACTTTGTATATATACATACACAAAAGCACCTTGAAAATTATAAGGTGCTTTAAATTTTTAAATTATTATTAGAGAATAATACAAGAGAAGTATGATGAGTAGACAGATTTGAATCATTTATTCTCTCTGACAAATGCTAAATCCTGATTCAAGCAAAAGTCCAGAAAGGGCCTAATAATAAAATTATTTCCATCACTTATCCTTTGTGTGTCTCTCTGTAATTTACGAACTGCCTCTGCAGAAAGTTCAAATGTTCTTTACCCTAAAAAAACTGAAACTGGAATCTATTTTGTAGGAGTAGAGTTTTCTTTTGGTTCCTATCTCCACAATTAAGCCTGTCGCATTCATATACAAAATAAATTATTAAGCATCTTGTCATGTTTACCTTTTTTAAAATGAAGTATAATTCACATAGCATGAAATTCACCATTTTGAAGTGTACAATTGGGTGGGTTTTATTAGATTTACAAGGTTTGCAAACATCAACACTACCTAACTGCAGATTATTTGTATCACTCCAGAAAGAAACCCCATACTCATTAGCAGTCACTCCCAATCTCTCCTCCCCCAACCCCTGACATCACATGGAGCTTTTGGAAGCTGATTTCAAGTTTCTTCTTCCTCACATTTTTTTCTTGCCCCCACACACTGCTACTACTTACTCCCCATGGTTCTGTCTTTGGACTTCTGTGTTCTGTGTGAAGTTCTGTGACAACTTCAATGAGTTCAACAATCTTAATCACCTCCACTAACTGGTCCCTTAGCTGTGTCTCCATGCCCAGTTTCTAGTTCAGAATCCAAGTCTAGATTTCCAAGTTCCTGCTTAATATTTCCATTTCAAAGTCTAACCAAATACTTTCAAGACTATTAATGCACAGTCTCCTCCTCTTACTTCCCTAGTTCCATTAGTATTTCACTATATTTCTCTCTTACCCCTTTTGTTGCAGGACTGAAATACCGCTTCTAGAAAACCATCCGTGATTCTACCTCATTTCTGCCAAAGGTGGAAATGAATTTGCTACTCTGAATTTCCAGAACATTTTCTCAGTGCCCTGCACATGGCATGGGGCTTGTCTTTATATTACATTATCTGTACAATATATGTGAACTTCTGGACTGGTAACCCAGAGAATCTTATTTCACTTCTCTTCTGCTCATAGATTTTTTTGTACATAATAATGTGTAATCAACCTATGACTGAATAAATGAAGACAGAAGTGTTGCTGAATAAATACTAATTGGGAAAGAAGACTCAGCAGTCATCTTTTAGAAAATTTAAGAGCTGGGAAGTTAAAAGTAAAAACAAATATATTACTTTATTAAACAAAAGTATGGAGGAACTAACAACTCTTAGGAGAAAAGTAATAAGCAGATTAATAGTTTGAAAATATCTGTTTGCTAAACTAATTTATATACATTAACAAAGTAGCTGGTAGTTTCTGCTGCTTGAGCTTCCAAGTTTATCCATGTCCACAACCAACATATTCTCTACCAAGCAAGTACTAAAAGATTCAGAAGAATGATATCAAGACAACTAGATTTAGAGGTTCCTCCATAGTTTAAATGATTTATGGGGAGTTGGAACTTCTGTTTTATTGTTTAAGATTTTCCAGCCTATACCTTTAAACTCTATTTTTTAAACTGTTCCTGCAAAAAGTGCCGAGCAGGTGAAAAATTGTGACAAGCTACTAAATCTTTCTGAGCCTCTGAGGACTAAATGAGCTAATATAATAAAAATGTAAGTAATTCAGGTAAGCGCACCTGAAGCCTAGAGAACTGAGAAAAGTAGCAGGGTTGTCCATTTGATAAACTAAGAAAGAACACAAGCAAGCAAGCTTTACTGGAACACATGCACACTGATTTATGTATTGTCTAAGGCTGCAAAGTTGAGTAGTTTCGACCGAAACTGTATGAACTGCAAAGCCTAAAATATTTATCATCTGATTCCTTTACAGAATAGCTAACCTCTGACTAAGTGGTGATTATAGGGGTGTGTTTGCTATGTGCTAATTTCTTGAGCTGTGTATTTAAAATCTGAGCTATACACTTGTTATAATTTTTTGAAGTGTATATGCATATAAAAAAGTGTGTGTTTTTTAATTGCACTAAAAATATTTCTTAAAAATTGCATTCTTAGCCCATAGGTTTTAAAACTAGGGTGAAATGAAATGAGAGACGTGTTTCAAACACAGTAAAGAATAGCGAGAGGAACCTCACAGCCATAGCCCTTTGCACTTGCTCCTCCAACCTCGTAGATTTTTTTGTTTTGTTTTTGTGGGGGTTGTAAGAGTTTGCATGTGCTTTATTTCAGGCATACGGGATCACTGAGGTCAGTTATCTAAAAACTGATAAATGCTTTCCTAACTTCATTCTTTTAGGATAGATGGAAATCAGAAAAACCTTTTTATGGCAAAGGATGATTCACTGCATGTAATTAATTGTAACAAAAATCGGCAGAGCATTGTTCTGAAGGACATCCCCTTAAACAGGGATCTTCAGCCAAGGATGGGTATCAGAATCACTGGAGAGGCATTTTTAAGACTGCAATGAGCCACTGCTATTGCAGGAAATGCCACAGAGGGGTCCTGGGACAACGCAGTTGAGAACCACTGGCCTGTATTACAGAAATATCAATAGCTATGATGTTGTTATGGTCACTATGTTATTTTTACAACTGGTAAGTCTGTGGTCAAGTAGTAAAATGAATGGAGGAAGTCTGCTCTTTCAGAAATCTGAATTAAAAATAACAGCACATATTAGAAAGCCCATACCTCTCCATTTTCAAATGTTATTTCTCGGACAAGAGGAACACATTTATCTTGAATCCAGTTGTAAGTCCCATCAAAATTGGTCATAGATCCCAAGTACACCATGTCTGGAGCAGAATGCTGTTACAAAAACAGAAAAAAGTATTAAACAAATCTAACCTGTCCTGGCAAAATGACATTCCTGAAGCCATTTAGGGGCCCAGAAAATTTTCAGGGGACACAAAGAAAACCAACAAACATGGAACTTCTGAGAAAGAGGGCTGTAGATGGTAAAAAGCTGGAAATTCTGCGACTATCAGAAACATGGTTATCCAACGTACGATGTCTAAGCCTTCTGCTTTTCCTTGGATTTGGGTCAATTAACTGTTTATCAGTATCTTCACCAACAGCAGGCAGGCATTGTGAAAAAGAATTATCCAAATGAATTAATTTAGCTATCCCTTATAGTTGAAAATGTTCGAAGAAAATTTGGAGGCTTCCAGTGAAAAAGCCCTAAAAATTACAAGATACTATACAAATTGAAGGCATGGCTACCTCTAATATTAATTACCTACAGTATCTGTTTCCACTTAGACTCAAAAATCAATATTTATGAAGTGCCTAAAATGACAGTAAAAATAATAGCTAACATTAACTGAGTAAACTTACTATATCCAGGCACTGTTGTAAGCATCTTGTACGTGTTGACCCGTTTACTCCTTAAAATATCCCCATAAAGCAGGTATTATTATTATTGTGGCTATTTTTACTAATGAACAAACTGAAGCCCAGAGAAGCTAAGAAATTTTCCCAGAGTTATATACACTTAGGAAAGTGGCAAATATGACATTAAAACTTAGTCTCATTCCAGAGCCTATGCTCTTAACAATCAAACTACACCTGGAGACACCAGACTGGATTATGATAATCTAGAGAAGATCACACTGTGTAAGCTACTACTAAAGAAATGCCCTTGCAGAAAATACAGGCAAATACCTATCTGAATTCAGAATAGCAAATAAGTTTTCTGAGCAAAGAATTCATTCATATGACTATATAAAAACTAAAAACTTCAGTGTGTCAAAACACTGTAAACATTAAAATAAATATTATCAATTGGAAAAATTCTTATAGATTTCTGTTTTTGTGTGTGTGAAAAATTGTAGTGACAGACTGTTAGTCAATTCATGTATTTAAATTATACACACTAAGAAGGAGCAACTTACCCCTGGTGGTTTGTAGATTATGTTGTCTCCACTGTATCTTTCTGGTTTTGAAACAGTCCTAATAGGACGAGAAAAGTAGTAATAATACATTTAAAAAAAAAAAAACACACAGCAATGATATACCTGAATGAAGCAGAATTGGCTAGTTGTTTTTGCAATGTATAAATTACATACTTGAAATATATACTTGACCATCATCTTTCCTACTTATAAGACTATGCAATACCAACAAAAGCATATATTTTTAGAATTTATTAAATAAAAACGAATTCTCTACTTTTTACTTTAACCATAGCAGCCAAACTAACCCACTCCCACTAACACACTCTCAGTTAAGACACTTACCCAAACGCAGAAAGAAAGGCACAGTCATCATGCAAAATATTTGCTACTCTTTCAAAAACTCTATAGTTTTCTGAATCCCTTTGCTCAAAATATCCAATGATATTTCTTTTGCTGCGCTGTAAAATAGAGTATGTAATTATTTTACAAACATATAGTTCTAGAAATATGTTATTTGACTTATTCAGCTGTTGTTCAATTATCTCCAAATAAAGTATGATATAAATGCATATTTGGCTTTTAAAATTTAGTCCAAAACTATTAAAAATTACATTGGATTGAAAATAATCTTTTAACTACAGTCTAGTATTTTATAAATATTTCCTTCAAGCATTTTATTTTAAAATGTCAAGAAATAGATAACTTTAATCAATGAAATCTTTTCCTAAATAAGGTGACTCATTCTAAAATATGTTAAAATAGTACATCACTTCCTAACATGTGACTGTAGGCAGAGACTCCTCCAGGGGTCTGTCACTCCTACACGTCTATACCCAAAATGCAAGACCCTGACCACTTCTTCCCCAGGCCATTTGTCAGGGTTGTATTTGCAGCTAGAAACACTGAGGTCTGAGGTAATCTCTCCCCCTGGACAGAGGGCAGGCTTACTGCTGGCTCTGACATGGGAGTTCCCAGAGTCCAGAGTTCTTCTCCTGTGTCTGTAGGCAGCAACCTGGGCACTAAGTGTCACCTCTATAAGTACTGGAGGGGAAGCAAGCAAACCAGTGCAAACCTGCTCATGCTGTTGGCTTGATGTGAGCAATAGCCCTATGTCTTACTCTGGAGCCTTGTGTCTCTAACAGCATCCATGAAACTATAGCTAATGTATTAGCTTGTAAGGAGGGTACAAATAAAATCTCAAACCTGACAACAAGCTAAAGCCCAAACTTAATTGTTTCTTGTTTTAAACACTACTTAGTGTACAAAGAAAAGAGTTTGCTAAGCTTATTATTAAGGGGGCCTATTTCAGTGGACCCTAAAACACATATCAAAAGAGCTGATATAGGAGTACTTAGGCCAGATACCCTGAGGTTCTCCCCTAAGAAAAATCTGGAAACTTTGGTTGTATAAGCCTGATGTAAACATCTATTTCTTCGTAACTCAGGCTATCTTGAGCCCTCAATTAATTCAAATTAGTGCAATTTACTGTACGCCATATATTTTATCCAAAGGTTCAGTAAAACATTAGCATTTACCTTGAGAAATAATTCAAGAAAAATTCAATTCACTAAGTATGTATATGTCAGATCCATTGTAATGAACTATAAGATGTCCAGATTCTTTGATTGAATAAAAATTTGTTTACAGGCAGCCAGTTGGCTCCATGGTTAGAGTGCAATGCTCATAACACCAAGGTCGCCAGTTTGACTCCCACATGGGCCAGTGAGCTGCGCCCTCCACAACTAGATTGAAAACAACGACTTGACTTGGAGCTGAGCTGCACCCCCACAACTACTGTGTTTCCCCAAAAATAAGACCAGGTCTTATATTAATTTTTGCTCCAAAAGACGCATAAGCCCTAATGCGTCTTATGGGCTTATGTTCAAGGGATGTCATCCTGAAAAATCATGCTAGGGCTTATTTTCCGGTTAGGTCTTATTTTTGGGGAAACCGGTAGGTTGAAAACAATGACTTGACATGGAGCTGATGGGTGAAAAACACACTGTTCTCCAATATTCCCCAATAAAAATAAAAAGTAAAATAAAAACAATAAAAAAAGAATTTGTTTACATTAATTAAACTGGCAATGTTCATTTGATCCAGCAAAAGTTAACAACTTACATCAAGAGTGGTAATTTCTACTAAATCATGAAGTTCTTGAACAGGGTCACTTTTTTGTTGCCTGATGTAATCTGCAAGTGCTTTCACTGATCGCTGACCCCTATATTCTCTCTTCATCATCATTCCATTACGAAACAATTTAAGGGTTGGGTATTTGCTTATCCTGTATCTCTGGGCTATATCAGCTAAAAGAAAGAAAACAAAAATTAACTTCACCCTCGTACTTGGTCTGGGTGAACCCATTAGCCCAAGAGTCCAAAATCTTAACAATTATTTAGTGGGAACATTTGGGTTCAATAATACTTTTATGGTGTTAGAGAAAAAAAATTAATCATGACAGGTTTACATCAGCTAAGAGGACAGGCTCTGGACATACATTGCATGGTTTAAATCCCAAATTTGCTATTTACTGATTGAATTTGTAAGTTGCTTCAACTATCTACACCTTAGTTTTTCATCTGTTAAGGATAATAATTCCTACCACATAGGGTTGTTTTAAGGACTACAGGAGATAATACAAATGCATGGCACTGTAAACTCTTAACAAATGTTAGTAAACTATTATAAATTCCTGAAAAGAATTAGAATGCGCAAAATTCCAATTTTTAAAATATTCATTCAAGTCACTTTATACAATGAGGCTCTCTTATAACATTTAATAAAAGAAAATTAAATTTAAATTAAAAGCACTCTCAAAGGCTAAAAACTAGTATTAGATTCTTTGCTAGAATAATTTATAACCTCAAATATGCAAATCTTGCACATGCTAATACAATGAAACCCAAAACTCAGCAGTATATACTAAAAAAAAAAAATCCCTTTATTATGACCTATGTGTATATTCATAGGCAGTGAAATTTTAAAAAAAAAAAAATCATTAAAATTTGTGTTTATAGTCTCTAAATAAGAACCTAAGTCATGATCTCATTTTTTAGGAATCACAATTACTAAGATATAGACTCAGTCAGAATGAAAGAACCTTTAAATTTTTGTGCTGTTATTTTCAATAAAAATAACAGTACATAGTAGAAATCAAAGGCAAATAGAAGACATCAAAGTTTTCTAGACACTAGAAAAGCTCAAATGTCATATATGAGAATGATAAACGATGCACTGAATTTTTAGAATGAAGCTGACCTGAGAAACACTGAATTGGTCTAAAAGAGATGAAATTATTTTTAACTGAGCTAAAATGAGGGCAGAATTCTAAAATGGTTAACACAAAAACCATGAAAGTTCTCTAACCCCACCTCCATTTCTAGAAGTTATAAAACAAAACAAAACAAACAGAACGGCAATTTTGTTTTATCTTAATTTTCTAGGAGATTTGATGGTAGAAACAACTGTACTCCAGGGAATCTTCTGCAATAGTCCTGAAAGAAATAATGAGAAGTCTGTCTACAAACTTAAACATTACAATCTTTAGGGTGCCTTAAAATTCTAGCTATGGATAAAAAAGATTAAATAATACTTTAAGACAATGAGGAATCGATGCTTCCTTAATTCTCAAACAACATCATGGCAGCAGGTGTGCTACAACGAGGTGGCTTTTAATTATTAAGAAGCAAAATCCTTAAACATTAAAAACCATGAACATTAAAATTACATTGATCAATAATCTCAGACATAAAGGTGATTTTTTACAAGCTTTGGTCAAAAGTGATTTTAAGATAATTATAATGTGACATTTTGACAATATAACTAAGAATGACTTACAGGGTATAATAATTATTTTTTATTAACTAGATGGAAGAAATGTTAAAATGGATGTCAAAAGAATTACAAATTTCAAAAGGTTAATAGCTTGCTAATTGGAAAATTAGCATGTACCTTTGCTTCAGTGGTCCCTTACTTTCCTTGATGGGTTCTGCCTCCTGCCTGCCTCACTAATGCCCAGCAGGACTCCAAATGGGGGCACTGCCTCATGCTCTTTTCTCAGTAGTGTCTCTTCCTGCTATGCGTATTCACAGCAGACAATACAAAGAGGCAAATAATTCAACAGGAAGGTCTTACTGTTCTTGAGGTTCCAGAGTTAAGAACCACTGCTACCTATGTACCTTTTTCCATTCCCAAACCATGCCCTCCCCCTATGAGGAACACAAAACAAAAACACAACAAAATAAAACCATAAACAGAACAATTACCAAGAAAGCCTAGAAGCTTACTCAGGACTCAGGTTAAGCCTGCAGAACATCTAAGTTCTATTTTATGTACATGAATTCTTCACTGTATTTTTTTTAACTTTTATTTTGAATTGAGATATATTTCACATACAACACTGTGGTTTGATACGTTTATACATTGCAGTATTGCAGTGTGATTGTCATTGTAACTAGCATTAGCTAGCACCTCTATCACTTTACATAACTATTTTTTTCAATAGGAATAATTAAGATCTACTCTCTTAGCAAATTTAATGTTTTTAATACAATATTGTTGCCTATAACTATATTCTTAATGCCTCATCTATACATAGCTCTTATAAAAGCTTCTCAATTTACAATGTGAAAGGTTCAGTTAGCATTGGAAAGCAGACAGGTAAGAGTAACTCTGGTATTTGGGAGCATGTGCTTGCTTAATTCAAGGACAATTACAAAGTACTTTCCTAAAAATGCCAGTAGGACTCTGAATGTTCAGCACTGACCAGCAAGTCAGTGAGGAATGTCTCTTGCCATGCAGCCTATAGCCACTGGAGGTCAGCAGAGAACCCGGTCCCACCGGGGGCAAATGGATGGGACGTCCTACATCTAAGGCAGCATGACCACCAGGGAGAGTGATAAACTCTACTCCCAAACTCCCCAAATGAGGAGGCTGCAGAAGATGAGATAAAGTGAGATCATGATCCACAGTAGAAGCAAGGGTAAGTTTTAAGTGTGTGTGTACATAGAAATTTTGGAAAACAAAGACAATCACAAAGAAGAAAACATGAACCTTTGTAATCCAACCACTACTAACATTTTGGTTATGTCTTGCTAACTTTGAATAAAAGCTGCTTAACTAGCAGTGACATTTCAATTGAGAAAAATAAACTGAGGTTAGTCAAATAGTAAAAGCATCAATACTTGCAGAATGGGTATTAGTGGCTTGCAAGAAAATCCTAGAAAGAGTGAAGTAACACTCTTTAATCAAGAGCATTTGCAACACTCTGAATGACACAGAAGTTGATACTGTGTGGAAAAAATACAAAAATCAGTAACTCAGAACTGGAAGGTGATGCACCAGAGTCACATTCTGAATGTGAAATTGTTTCAGGATTACTTGAACGAATTTATTTTTCTTTCTAGTTACACACATTAATTATATGACAAAAAATATCTGTATCTAAGTAAGTTTAAAATAGTTCTTATAGTACATATAAAAATTCTAAGTGATAAAGCATTGTGTTGTAGTTCAATTTTTGTTTTTCTTCAGTGATAAAGTGTTCCTATAAGAAATCCAATTTAAATTATTTTGACCTTCAAAACAGTTACCTGGTAAAAGCTGCATCCTCCTGGGTTACAGTCTAGCTCCCTCCATTTACTATGTAATCTTGGTAAATCTCTCAGCTTCTCTAAGTCTCTCAGTGTCTTCATCTGTAAAATGATAATAAACTCCAGCTCTCTGAAAGCCCAATGTTCATTCCTACCTCAGAAACTTGACACCTACTCCTCCTTCTGTCTGAAACACTCTCGTTCCCCTTAAAAATTCCTATTCTTCCTTCAGGTCTTGTATCACTGTCTCAGAGAGGACTTCTCTATCCCCCCAGACCATATTCTCTCATACCACATGAAACCTTCCCTTCAGCAGTTATCGCGATGAGCAGTTGTGTATTTATTGCTCTTACTTTTTGGGTGTGTTTGGTTCACTGCTATTATCTTTAGACCCTATCACCCTGCATTAGAAAGGGTAGGCATATAAAAAAAACTGTTGAATGAATAAATACTATCTAACTCAAGGGGTTGTGGCAAACACAACTGAAATAATACACGCAACAGCATGCCTAAATCTGAGCACTAATTAACATAAACAGAAGTTTCCCTGGTAATCTGACTAGAAACTGTATATAAGTGTGTTCCCCCACCCCTCCAAGAAATAACACTATTACTCTGAATGGAAAGTCTAGGTGACACAGTGAGTCAGAAGCAAGGCAGACAGACTAAAGTATTAGAGGGCAGGACAGAGTAGGCTGCCACAATACCAGACAGGTGATGAATAAGAATGAGACATCTGTGGGAAGGATGGTATCTTGATTCTCAGGTCACCTTCTGTCTTTGCTAGGAAGCTTCACTTAGATTTTCTGCCTGACAGAAACTAATCCTGAAGCAGCAAGTGGGTACACTTGGCTGGAAAGAGTACTGTAAGGAAATATAGACCACAGAAGTAAAACTGTTTTTTTAAATTTATTGGGGTGACAATTGTTAGTAAAATTACATAGATTTCAGGTGTACAATTCTGTATTACATCATCTATAAATCCCATTGTGTGTGTAAAACTGTTTTTATTTGCATACAAAATAACTGTCTGAGTAGAAAATACTATGGGATCTACATAAAACTTATTAGAATTGAGTACCAATATATAATATCATTATGCAAAAATCAACTGTATTTCTATATAATAGTAACAAACAACCAGAAATTACAATTTTAAAAAAATCAATGCCATTTATAATATCATCAAAAATAAGAAAAACTTAGGGCTAGATCTCACAAAAGATGTGTGAGACCTAAGAAAAAATACCAGCCAAACCCAACATAAGGATGTTCTACAAAATACCTTGACTAATACTCTTCAAAAGTATCAAGGTTGTGGAAAAAGGGGAAAGAATGAGAAATGGAGAGATCAGAAGACCTGATGACTAAATGCAATATCCTAGATGAAAAGAAGGACATGAGTGGAACAGCTGAAAAAAATCTGAATGAAGCCAATAGTTTAGTTCATAGTAACATACCAGTGTAAGTTTCTTAGTTTTGACAAATGTACCATGCTAATGTAAGATGTCAACATTAGGGTATAGTAGGTAAGAAGCATACGGGAACTCTTTGTATCATCTTTGCAACTTTTCTACAACAAAAATAATTTTTTTAAAAATCCCATTTATAATAGCATCAAAAAATACCTGGGATAAATCTGACAAAGATGTGAAAGACATGTAAATTGTAAAACTACTTAAAACTGCAAAACATTGCTGATAAAACCTGAAAAGATCTCAATAATAGGGAGACATACAATGCTCATGGACTGGAAGATTCAACAATGTTAAAATGACGATTCTCCACAAATTGGTCTAAGGATTCAAAGTAATCCCAATTAAAATCCAGCAGTCTTTCCCCACATCTTTTGGTAAGAAATTAACAAGCTGATTCCAAAAGTCATAAAGAAATCCAAAACAACTAGAATAGCCAAACCACTGTGAAGAGTACAAAGTTGGAAGATCTATACTGACTTCAAAACTTATTATAAAGCTAAAGTAATGTAGAAAGTGGTACTGGTTTGAACAGAGACAAGTAGACAAGTCACAGACAAATAGGTCAACAGTACAGAATAGAGAGACTAGAAATAAATCCAAACATATACAATTGGTTGATTTTGACAAAGATGTAAAGTCAGTTAGTGAAGAAAGGACAGTCTTTTCAACAAATGATGTCAGCACAGCTTGATAATTATCTGCAAAAAAATGGATTCCAATCCATACATTGTGCCACACATATTAATAAAATAACTCCAAATGAATCACAGGCCTAAATGTAAAACTTGACACTATAAAGTGTATGAAAGAAAACATAGCAGAAAATCTTTGTGATATTGGGTGAGGCAAAGATTTCTCAGATACAACATCAAAATCATAATCCATTTTTGAAAAGGATAAATTGGACTTCATCAAAATTAAGAATATATACCCTTCTAAAGACACTCTTGAACAAAATTGGAGGTCTCACACTTTCTGATTTCAAAGTTTACTGTAAAACTACATTAATCAAAACAGTGTGATACTGGTATAAATGGAACAGAACAGAGACCAATGGAACAGAACAGAGAGCCCAGAAATAAACCCTTGATTTCTGACAAGGGTGCCAAGACCATTCAATGGGGAAAGGCTAGTCTTATCAACAAGTGATGTTAGGAAAGCTGGATGTCCACATGCACAATAATAATGTTGAATCCTTACCTTGAACCATATAAAAAAAAAGCTCAATGGAAAAGACCTAAACTATATATACTATACCTAAACTATAATACGCTAAGAAAAAAAGTTTCATAAAATTGGATTTGCAATGATTTCTTGGATATGACACAAAAAGCCCAGGCAACAAATGTAAAAACATAAATTGGACATCAAAATTTAAAACTTCTGTGCAAAGGACAAAAAAATCAACAGAGTGAAAAGACAACCTACAGACTGGGCGCAAATATTTGCAAATCATATATCTGACAAAGGGGTTAATATCCGAAATACATAAAGAACTCCTACAACTCAACAACAATAAAAATAATCTGATTTAAAAATAGGCAAAGGACTCAAACCAATATTTTTCCAAGGAAGATATACAAATGGACAAGAAGCACATGAAAAAATGTTCGACATTACTAATCATTAGGGAAATGCAAATCAAAACTATGATGAGGTAGCACTTCACACCCTTTAGAATAGCTATTATCACCAAAACAGAAAATAACAAACGCTGGTGAGGATGTGATGAAATTAGGATCCTCTGGACTTGCTGGAGGGAATGTGAAATTGGTGCAGCAGCTATGGAAAACAGTATGGTGGTTCCACAAATATTAAAAAAGAGAATTATCGAATGATCCATCAATTAATTCTACTTCTGTATATATATCCAAAAGAATTGAAAGCAGGGACTTGAAGAGATATTTGTATATACCCATGTTCAAGCAGCATTAATTACAGTAGCCAAGAGATGGAAGTAACCCAAGCATCCATACACAGATGGATAAACAAAATGTGGTACATACAATGGAATATCATTCAGCCATAAGATGGAAGGAAATTCTGACTCATACTACAACATGGCTAAGTGAAATAGGCCAGTTACAAAAAGACAAATACTATAAGATTCCACTTACATGAGGTATCTAGTCAAATTATAGAAACAGAAAGTAGAATGGTGGTTGCCAAGGGAGTGGGTAGGGGACAATAGAAGTTATTGTTTAATGAGTACAGCATTTCAGTTTTGCAAGATGAACTTCTAGAGACTGGTTCTAGAGACTATACAACGGTGTGAATATACTTAATGCTACTGATCTATACATTTAAAATGGTAAAGATGGTAAATTTTATGTTCTGTATATTTTACAATTGAAGACACTCTTAGAGTGAATGGAGAAAATATTTGCAAATTACACATTTGAAAAAGAATTTATATTCATAATATATAAAGAGCTCTCAAACCCAGTAAGAAATTACTATAAGAAATTATTATACCTGTTAGTAATTCAACAGATATGCTAAATTAAATATACTGACCATATCAAGTGTTGGCAAGAACAGAGAACAACTAGAATGCTCCGACACTGCTAGTAGATATGTAGGACAGTACAAATGCTTTGGAAAACAATTTGACAGTTTCTTAAAACGTTAAACATATACCTAGCATATGACCCAGGTATTTCACACCTAGGTATTTGCCCAGGATAAATGAAAGCATATGTACTAAGAGTTGTACCTGAATGTTCATAGCAGCTTTATTTGTAATAGACCAAAACTGGAAACAACCCAAATGTCTGTCAATAGTTAAACAAATTCTGGTATATGGCCATACAATGGAATGCCACTCAATAAATAAAAATGAGTAACATGCAATAATCTCAAAACAACCATGCTGAGTCAAAAAAAAGAGGAAAACAACATATACATGCGAGGAACACATAATATATGACTCCCCTTACAAAAAATCTTAGAAAATGCAAACTAATCTAGTAACACAAATGGTCCCCTGGGGAATGATGGAGGGAGACAGAGACCACAAAGGAGCACAAGGAAAATCAGGGGATGACAGGTATGTTGATATCTTGATTGTGGTGATGGTTTCATGGGTGTGTACATGTGTCAAAACATTAAATTGTATAAAATTGTACAGTTTATTATATGTCAATAATACTTCAATAAATCTCTTTTATTAAATAAAATGAATCCTACAATCTGCCTAACAGGCAATCCTCTCCAGAACGCAAGATGCTTAGGGTCCCTCCAGTTCAAAACCTCTGCAATCCAACTGGCACATAGGGGGTTACCAAAAGTACAATCTGTCTTACTGTCTCTACAGAGTGGAAGATGTGATTAAATCATCAATAGGAATTTCATAATGTCACTTTTAAAAAGTGAAGACTTACAGAGAAGGTAATATATATTTAGAGACAACACACAATACCTGCACTGTAACTTTCATTAGTGAAAAACTAATTTTGTAGATCTCTCTGGTAGATCAAAAAGCATCTGAACTATGGCCATTTATTCTCATTAAAAGAGAACTTTATTAGCAATGATGTCAGACTTATCTGAAAAGTTGATCTTTTTTAAAGGATAGTATAAGTATTTAAGGGTAATTTAACATCAACAGTTAATTTTTCTTCCCAACAACTGTAAGCTTGAGAGCGTAATTTCAGATCTCATGGCCCAAATTCAGAGTAGGGACTGTTGTCTTCACTGTGATGTCCAATCAAATATATAAAGAATAGAAAGATTTGAAATGAGAGCCCACATAAAAAGCATCATGTTCTCTGTCAATAAGAGGTGGGAGGAAAGATCCAGAAAGCAGAGTAGAAATGCAGTCCATACTTACACTGACAACCTTTTATTGCTCCCTTCATCCTACCTAGTTATGAATCTCAGCAGACAGAAATGTGGGGTACGGCGTGTAAGATTTTGAAATGCTTTGCGGTTAGCATTTCTGTCTAGCACAGGGCTTTACCAATCAATTCCCAAAACAATTGTTGAATTGAACAGAAAAGAAGTAAATATAGCAGGTCCTCAAATATCATTTTGTTCAATGCTTTGTTATAACATTGATGAGATAGATGCCGTACAAATTTAACTCATTTATATAACTAGCCTATGGTAAAACTATATTTATGTAACTACGTTAAAATTGTATGTCCTTTCCCTTAAAGTTGTTGAACCTATCGATGATGTTAAGTGAAGACTTACTGTAGGTCTGTGAAGGCATTTGGTCAGGAGATCTGGATTCTAAATCTGGCTTGACTAGACATTATGCTGTGTGAGACATTGGTTAAGCCACTTTATTTACATTTCCTCATCAGTAAAACGAAAAGTTAGTGTACACACACACACACACACACACATTCTAATTGTCAGATTACGTGTAAAGGACAGGAAATCTGCAGAATGGGAGAGTTCTATATTCAGGCCAATTTACCAACAATGTAATGCTCTCTTTCTCCCACAAACTGTCAGAGGCTTGAGATTCAGAGATTAATGAGTACTTTGGTAACCACTTAAAAGGGATTAAAACAAAAGAACTGAAAATAAAGAAAAGAAAAAAGTTCTTGCCTTTGAAGAACGGACATTGCAACTGGTGAGACAACTAAGACACAATGAACCAGAGTTACAAAATGCAATGAGTTTGATACTGAGAGAAGGAAGTTCAAGTGTAACGGGAGCTCTCAGGAAGAAATACCAGTGGAGGCTGACAAGCTCAAGTTAGAGAAATCTGTCATGTATACAGAAAACCACGAGGATTTCATAGAGAATGCCCCACTAGGACAAGTGAAATCCAAGAGACTGGATTTTAAGTGACTCTAACCTAAGTTTCTCAACACTCTCAATAATTATAATCAGTAACTATAGTTATTTACACCTCAAAGATAACCTAAGCCAATCTTAACAGAATCTTATAAATAACAGAAACACAAAAAACCTGAGATTTTTTTTTTTATTTGACTGACTACAAATGGTATTTTTGCATGATTCTAAAACTAACAGAAATCCATTTTTTTCCTAAAGTACATTTCAACTTTATTTATTAATTTTGGTATTTGCTTTGGTAGAAAACATTGCTAGTTATGATTTACTACCTATATGCTTGCCCTACTATATTTTAATGAAAAACAATTTTAAACGCTTCACACAGGCAAAATGGAAAGTAGCGCTGTAAGTACATAAAGATTAAATATCAACATTTTGAGCAAGGTCACTAGTACCTTTTTCATTTGTTCTCCACTTAAAGCAGAACATTTTTTTACAAAGAAAAGTGTGTGTGTGTGTGTGTGTGTGTGTCTCAGGAGAGGTGGGGAGGGGAGTTTCTTCCAGACTTCCTACTGAGATACTTACAGTGCTGATCACAATCAACTCTGGCAAACACTACTTGATTTTCATTTGGATATTCTTCCTTAATGACATTGGAAGCTTCCTCAAAAATTGGATGCAACATCTGGCTGAAACGACACCTATGCACAGAGAAGGTTACCAATTAAAACTGAAAAGCATTTAAGTAATAAAATTTCATTTCAGTTATTATCCATTGATATTTAGCATATGTACAATAAACAGCTTTTGAGACAATCACAGTTAATTTAGTCATAAATTCTGATGTCATTCACTGAAGACAATTTTGAATTCGAAAACCGTACAAATAATTAAAAGATGTTTTTTCTTTCACCTTAGGAAAATGGCCAACATTATGGAGCTAAGGATCTCTCAAAAAGGCCATAAAACAAGCGTGAAATAAGCCCTGTAAGATGTATCTGCTTGGACTTGCAACTACTGAGACTCAGGCATTTATAAAAGAAATGAGCTTTCTCTAAATAATGAACATTATTTTTAAACTACTGTGCAAAATCTTTAAAATGGTAAGTTTATTGCACATATTGGATTGATTCACCTGACTAGTTCAATCAAATCTTATAAGCAAGTTAGCATACTAAATAAGTAAGGTGTATAAAAAGGATATACAGTATATAATGAACTGCTTCCCCTCAAAATTTACCCCTGGTTAAAATGGACTTTTGTATCTATAAACAAATATACTCAGTCGAAGAGCAAAAATCTTAAATTTCTAAGAAAATTTCCTGTCCATGTTTCCTTTGTCATTTTTGTTTCATTTTTATTTTTAAAAAGGGGCATAAACCCCACAATATTCCAGAAACTTGACACTTCTAATTCTGACTGTCCCTTAGTCATGCCAACCACTTCACAAATATATGCTGTGGGTCATTAAAAGGACCTGATAAGAAAGAAAAGAAGAATCAGAATCAGCGCACAACCAGCTGGGTTAGAATGGTCATTCTCATATGAAAAAGGTATTGAGATTCTGATAACAACAAAAAAAACAAACTATAATTGCTACCATTGCTTCCAGAGCCCTTTTCCACCAAGAAATATACGTAAATGAAGCCTGTGAACTCTTTAAACTGTATGTGATTAAGCCACACATATTAACTGTAATTCAACAGAAATAGCATCAAGTCTGTGAGAGGATGCAAACTTTAAACTTCCTCCCTATTTCTATGTGTATGTATCTCTTCTAGCCCACTCACCTGACTTCCTAAGGAGATGTCCTAGAATATACCAAGGAGACACAATCTGTATCTTCAATCTCTTGCTTTCAAGTGGCTCTTTCCTCTTTTAGCATTCTTAAATCTCTCCCATCTGGGATAGGTGGGTGGGGTCTGTGGACATCAGGGACCGTGTCTTATTGGACTACATATTCTAATAAGCATTTCAATAGATGTCTGTTAAATGAATAAACTGATAGACTGGAGAAACTAGACAGGCTAGAACCACAGGATTGTGGGTTCTTACAGTTTGCTGGAAATAGGGTGCTGGAGGACAGGGGAGGCAAGGGTAGGGACTGACTAATGATTTCTTGAAGAATTAGAATATGGCCTAGTAAAGATCAGTGGACAGGCTCCTGGCTTACGGGCAAGGTACAGACATACATTGAGGGTTCCTTCTGTCTGGATTGTCCAGTTTGCTGTCCAAGTCAGCATTTAAGAAGCACTGGTTCTTTTTTAAAATAGGATTGGTTTTAATACCAAAGGGTGGAAGAGGAAGATGAAATAAAAGTTCAACTGCAATATTACTGTACCTTCATACACATGTACCCTCTACATATGGAAAATTGCATTTATAAAAGTACTATAAAAGTAACATTTATAAAAATAACAAGCAATAGATCTATTAAAAGGACCTTCATGGTCATCTGCATCCAATCTCCAATCTGGTGCTTGAATCAACCCTTTGGGTAAAAGTCTTTTCACAGGGGACAACTGGGGGCACTAACTAATATGACCTAGTGAATAAAAATAACAAGCTTTGGAGTTAGACGTACCTGAGTTTAAATCCCAGTTCCACCACTTACTAGCCGTATGACCTTTCTGAGCCTGAACTTCCTCAACCTAAAATGGAAATTATAGTACCTACCTGCAGGGTAGTTCTGAGCATTAAAAACAATGTATGTAAGAGCTTGGCACATAACATCATTAGGAAGTACCTACTATGGTTTATTATTAATACCTTCCAAGACATATCAGTATTTTTAGGCAGTTCTGTTTACAGAACTCTTCCTTAAACTGTGTCACGTCCGTTATCTTCCAGAGCGAACTTAGAATCTAGTCTTTGAGGCCCCACACTGTAAGTTCTTTCAGTTGAATAAAAGAGTACTAATTCATGAACGACTCAAGGTATTTTGGGCGCAATATGTTTTCCCAAATAACTGCAATTAGTCCACATTTCCAATTCAGTTTTTGCAACAAGGTCAGTGGCACATTTTACTTCTCTTTCTTACAACGTACAAAATCCCTTGATCAAGAGAACTATGTCTAATTTTAACTCTGCCACAATGTGGTCAGGAAACCTTGGGGAAATACTTTATTCCTCTGGATCTCAGTTTTGTTCTTAAATAGTTGGACTAGATAATCTTCTATGAAATTTTGTGGCTATTTTTACATCTGGATAATCCTAATTTACCTTGGAAAATGCTACCTTTGTTATACATTTTACAAATGGTATTTTCTCCATAAACCTTCAACATTTTACTGAGGTTCTTCAAATATCTATACATCATTCATTCAGGAAATATTAACTGTATACTTATCTGCCAATTATTATGCAAAGTGCTTGGGAATTAATGTTGAAAAAAGATAGATGATAACTTTTCACAAAGCTAACAAAGTAGTGTAGGGTGCCAACAACTAAACGATAGCAAACAAGTGTTATGGTTGGGTTCAGAAGGGGTGTTACAGGAAGATATAAAAAGGTTTCCTAACCTGACTGGAGAGGAGGAGTAGAGGTATTGATCTAGGGAGGTGACCTGGAGAAAGACATCTAATCTAAGACTTGAAAGATGATTAAAACTTAACTAGGTAAGTAAGTCGGTGAGAGAAGAGTGATCCATTCAGACAGAGAAAATACCACGACTTAAAGTACAAGATGAAAACTCTAGACTACTACAGAAACTGAAAGACATTTAGTAAAACTAGAAAAGAAATATGGAAATACAGAGAGGCAAGACATTTGGCTGTAAAGGTAGGAAGGGACCAGGTATCAGGTAAGAGACTTACCTAAAGGTAACAGGAAACCATTTAAAGATTTCTTTTTAATAAAATTTATTGGGGTGACAATGGTTAGTTAACACTACATAGGTTTCAAGTGTACAATTCTGTAATACATCATCTATATATCACATTGTGTGTTCGCCACCCAGAGTCAGTTCTCCTTCTACCACCAATTTTAAGAGGCGGTGTAAACTGACCCAATTTTCATTTTAGGAAAGACCACTCTGGATTACTTTGTAGAGAATAGAATGGAGACACATAAGACTAGAGGCACAGAAAATAAATTAGGACATTGTCGCTGGAATCTAGGTAAATTGCAGGACTATGGCCTGAAATAGGGTAATGGTAACTAGTAGGTGGTAAACCTAAAAGGGTCAAAGAAGATACAGGTTGTCTAGGAATAAAGATTATGTGAGTGTTTCAAGCTTCTCTCTAGTTGAAACTGCCTTCTTCCTGTCCCCATGCCACATTATTTAACATCTATCACATATTATGCCCTTGCTCTAGATGCTCGGAGTACTAAGTAAGATATCTCTGCCTTCAGAGTTTGCTTGCTAGGACACAAACAAAGATAAAAGACAGAACAATGTAGCAAGGAAAAGAAAGTAGTACATAGGGTACTATATGAACACAGAAGACAGAATGTGATGCAGACAGGAGAATGAATAAAGGCTTCCTAGAAGTAGTAGTAGATGGTACATATTTAAAAATTTATTTTATTATTATTATTATTGGGGTGAAATTACATAGGTTTCAAGTGTACAATTCTATAATACATCATTTATATATCACATTGTGTGTTTACCACCCAGAGTCAGTTCTCCTTCCATCACCATATATTATAAAAATTTCAACATTCTTTTTCCTTCTAAACTTGCCAAACACTGCCCTATCGCCACAGTCAGGAAAAATACAGAATTGAAACATGTACGTGTGTGTGTGTGTGTGTGTGTGTGAGAGAGAGAGAGAGAGAGAGAGAGAGAGAGAGAGAGAGAGAGAGAGAGAGAGAGATTTGAATCTTTGTGTTGTTACCTGCTTTTACTTTAAGATGTGGGATAATGCAATCAGGTATATTTCTTGCTTAAAACACAAATGCTCAAATTATGCTCAAATTGTGAATGAACCTAAAGTGATTCTGTGGATGGAATACTGTCTCACAAAAGAAAAAGGCTTCCCCACTCACCCCTTCCTAGGAAGCAAAGAAAAATTCACTTTTACCAAGTTAAACCACAAAAATAAGATTATTACTTACCAGTCAGCATAAAAATTTACTAAAGCAACATCAGCATTATCTGCAATTGAAAAACAAAACCAAACAACCTAAGTTATTTGTGTCTACATAATTTTGACATAATTCAAGATATGGTTTCATCATGGTCTTTTTCCATTGTAAAGATCCATTAAAAATAAACAATAGCAATTAAGTTACCTCTTGCTCAAAAACCCATACATGGATGCCTTATAATTTGTGGGAGTCCCTATTCCTTTACTCTATATCCTCCATCTTTATACCTTCCTGAAATGAATGTAAAACAAAAGAGGAATCAGACCCAGATAAGGCAAGTGAGCTACTAAACAGCCTACTCTTATAAAGTGAAATAAGATGATCTGGATTTTAATAATCTATTTATGACCTTCTATATTTATGAATAACAAAATTAGCTTTGCAAGTAAAATCCTATTTCACAGACGAGACCTCCATTATGAAACTGAGATGCCCCACTTGGTTATAATAAGTAATCTATAATAGTGTTGGGTAAAAATGTTACCTTTTTTGGTTCCTATCCACTTAACAGTTATTCTCTGTTGCAAAAATAACTTAGTATCATTTGCATAGGATGAAGACATGAGAAAGTTATGTTCCTTTCCCCTAAACCTAATACAGACAAACAGAAACTCCTCAGGTACTCACAAAAATAAAACACAAAGATATTCTAGAATTTGGAAGATTAAAGGAAATGAGACTATGTGAGCTTCAATTCTCTTCTTCTTTTTTTTAACCTTCAAAGCACTTTTTATCCACTTGCTTATTCACTCTAAGTTCACAGACAGTGGTCCCTAGACCAAGAAGCACCAGCATCACGTAGGAACTTAACAGAAATGCAAATTCCTGGGTGAGTCCAGCAGTTCCTATCAGAAACTGGGGCTAGGTCTGCAGTACAGATATTAATAAATCCTCCTGGTGGTTCTGGTATATGCTATAGTTTGTAGAACCATTGCCTTAAAGATATCCCCATAATGTGAGAATAGACTTTTAGCATTTAAAACAAGTTCCAAAAACACAAAACACTGTATGATGCTCAATGAATAAACTCCTCTTACTTCTATTATTTTTGTTTTTTTAATGCTCAAATCAGTGGGTTGAAATGGAGTGCTTAAAAAAACAATTTATACACACTGTACATTTTCTTAAATTCTCCCAAGTTGTGATCTTCCATCAACCATGTCTTCACCTCTCCTCTACTACTTTTAAGAACAAGAAATGTGTTCCCCAAAGTTAATTGTATCTACAAGGGCACTGCGAACAAAGCGCTCAGTAAAACTCTATTGAACTTAATTGGACCAATGACAATAAAAGAGATCAGAATAAGTGATTTAGCTAAAAGTTAAAAAAGAAAATTCTAGCTGTGTCCTAAAGTCATTAACATTTAATACTGCATAGTGACAAATGTTGGCCTCTACGAAGGCTTTAGCAAAATACTTTATGAATTGTTAAGAATGGTACTTCAGGCACGGCAAAGAAATAAAACAAGACTACAAGTTTTTACTTGTAACACAGGAAAGTAGACTTACATATTTTAAGAAATTATCCTAAAAATTAAAACCAAAAGTGCTGTTGATTCAGTGCTGTTAAACCATGGAATTAATCAGAACACCAGCTCCTCAATTGTTCTAGATGATTGAGATTTTATTTTGTTTTTGTATATAAACTCTTTATAAAGAAAAAAGTGTACTTTAAAAATATCATAGTACTTACTTAAAATGTCATCTATATTCTCTGTATCAAGACTTGTTATTTCTGTTGTTACAGGAGTAAAAACCCAAGTTACCTGGAAATTTCAAAACAATGAAATTAATAAATGTTTCCACCAAAGGCAAATAACGAAAGTCTAAACAGAAAATGTATTAATAAAGTTGGTTCCATTTGTTAGTCACAAAATCATCCATCAATTGGTTTTAATCTTTATTATGGATTCAAACCCTTCACTAGATCAATGAAATTGGAGAAGTACAACTTCTCAAGCCTGAAAACTGGTCAAATAAGACTTCCTATACTTCCAAATATATAAAAGAGATTGTTTCTAAACAAGTGAATTGAGAGTTTCACTCACTGTTTTAATACTTTCAACTTCATCTCTACTGCACCATAAGAAAAAATGTGCCAGATGATTATCAGTTTTGAAGGAATATAAAAGCAAAGCTAAGTTTGCTGGTTCTAGCCCACCTTGTTTCTAAAACAGAACAAAATGAAGCGAATTCAAGAAAGTCTTTCAAATTGTGACCCTAAAAGCCCTTCTCGCTTCATCTTCACTTACTGGTGGTAACAATGTGTTAAGTGAGAGGCTATTAAAAAAGAGAATAAGAATGTTTTGCTCTCACTTTAACTTGTCTACCCAAAGTTCAAGTTTATCAAAGAAAATCTCAGTTTGCTACCTGCAAAACAAAGAAAAGATAAAATTTTAAAACTAAACTAGCAACTGTTAATTTATTTTTAAAAGTACTATTTAGTGTATTTTATCTTTAGCTTCCATCTTTGACACACTATGTGTTTTTTGATGCCTACACAGTTTTTGTTCAAGCCAGAGTTTGCATGTGGAAATTTATTCACTGAACCATTGGTATTGATTGACAACTAATGTCAGGCCCTGATTAAGATTAATATTAAAGACTCCTCCCTTGTCTACCCATTTCATGGTCACTTCAGTACTCGTAACAGTTACAACTCAAAAATTTTATAATTCACCAACAATTCCATTTCTAAATGATATAAAGAGATACGTTGATACTAGCATGTAAATAAGCCCAACTAGTTATTTTAAATATTTCTATAAATTTATTTGTTTCTTAGAAAAAGCCTAAAAATAACATCTTATTTTCAAGTTACCATAATAATGTAGCTAATAGTATTCTAACAACTAATAAATTATACTCTCCGAAAAGATAGAGAACTTAAAATCCCTGAATATTTGACTTACATAACTAATTTCATTATTCTCAATACCTCAAAAATTAATTGTAAAGATCACACTTCCCTCATTAGTCCTTACTTACTATCCACATCTCAATTAACAGATCCTCCCCTCATCAGTGTATGACTAGCCCCAGATAACTGTTTAACCTTTAAAAGATAAGCTGAGGCATATTAAAATTCTTAAGAGCTGATTTTGAGCAAATATCAATTCAAATCAGGCAGCATCCAGTCCAGTAGACAGAAAGGAGCTTCAAGGAGCTGTACAAAATGACATTTATAGGGAGAAGAGAGTGGGAACAAGAAAGTTATACTAGGCAAACAAGTGAGTTGGTTACTGAAAACTTACTTTCCTTTAGGGCATGGCAGGGATCTACCAGGCAGATGACCTAACTAATGCTGATTAGGCAATTCCTGATTGACTGGTTTAAGATTCCATTTCTAGAAGAACTGAAACTGTAATTCTTAGTTTGGTGATGTGGAGCTTGACATAAGTGACTCCTTTTTGGGCCTGTTGTCATCAAGATTTATTGGTCATCAAGATTTTAGAGTAGATTGTGTATTGAAGAAAAATTCAAGACGATGATGCAAAAACAGTATCACAAAGCAACAAAGTTGGTCATTATCAAAGTCAAGTCATTAAATAACTCAATAGTCATTTATAGAGTAGCTACTAGGCACTGAGGGCACAAATGTATTAGGCAAGGTGTGCTCTACCTCAAGGAGCTCTCAAACTAGAAGTGGCATAATGAGGGGAGAAACGTGGAAAATGAAGATATAATAATGGTTTTCAGTTGTATAATCCAAGGAAGCCCATTTTTGAATAGTTATTACCTATCAAAATATGTTCACAGAGAACTATACTCTAAACTTAACTTCTTTTTACGTGCTAGGTAATGACAAAAATGAGGCAACCATCAATTTGCCTATATTAAATGGATAACAATTACTTAAGAAACATTGTACTAATAAGCATGCAACTGATAAGACTAGCCAGCTAACGCTGTGTTTAAGAAGGCCTACAGCAAGAAAACTGTCTCTGACCCAATAATCACTCCTCCCCATAGGGTGTAAAGGAGGCGTTTTATCATTACCATTTCTGTTAATATGCAGTATGAAGGGAAAGACAGGTTGTTTATTTGAATTGTTAGCAAGCTCCACGAGTCTGACAAATTGCTTCTTTTCATGTCAGCCCTGGGCAGAAACAAGATTCTCCTGGGGAAACATCTTTATGTGTCAAATGCTATAGTGCTTAAGTATTAATAAAAGTAGCTCTAAACCAAGAAGAGGGTAATCATTAATTTAATTTTTTAATTTAGACTTGAAGTAATTTAAAAATTTTTAAAAAGAAACAACAAAAACCTACACAGAAATTTTGAATAGAGACCTTACTACTAGTCATGGAGAGAGAATACAGCCTCTAATGATGGAATATTCAGACAATATATAAAAATATAGACATAAACATGAACTATTTTACAAATTGGTCATTCTTTTCAGTTCATTAGCTTATTTTCTTGCCAAGAAAACTAAGAGGCATCTCCAGTCATCTATAATTCATTAGATAATTCCTTCCACATGCATTTATTGTACCAAATTAAACATTCCAATGTTTATAACAGCTCTCCAATGAGATATGTCTAGTGATATATTATATGAAAGGTACATCAGTGAAATAGTAAATATTGCATCCAAATTGATTTTAAAAAAATAAAGTGACAGGCTAGCTTTAAACAGGAACTTCTTCAGCAAGTAAAGAATATTTTCTTCCATTAGATGGTTTTTAAATATTGCGGTATCTTTGGGAACTAAAAAGCTTCTCTTTTCTGAAATTTCCCCGTCCCTTCCATGACCACCTGGCTGCCTAGTGATGATGCCAGTACACTAGGGCTATTTCCATAGCATTTTTGAAGCCACCTAGCAGCCAGCTGCTTTTCCCCAAAACATGTCCCACAATTTTTCTGCTTCCATCTCTGCGTACATGGTTTCTTCTACCTGGAGTCCTCTTTACCACTACTGCATAATCCATCCTTCCAGCTCTGATTCTCTCTTCTAAAGAGCACGGTGTGGTTTTCCTGGTAGAAAATGCCTTCTCTTTCTGAAAAGCCTCGCCTACTCCATAAAGATAGAAAAAGGGTAAACGTAGGCTTGTTTTACTCTACAAACAAGCATGTGAACTCATTTTAAACTCTGTACCATGTTTTTGGTCCTCAAATATGAACACAAGAACAAGTAAAACTCATATGTGAGAATTCTGCACTAAAATGCAAATTACTGTGATTTTAGAAATATGTGGAATATTCGATCTTATTGGAAATTTACATGTATGTTAATTTTTGAAAGTATACTGCCTTCTGTTTGAATACACTTCTACATCAAAATTATTGGCATAAAACAGAAGCATCAATAGAGAATGTTTCCTTCCCTGTGGCATTCCTGTTCTCCACTGGCATTACACCTGCAGGGCATTCTTCAGTAATAGCTTAGTGTACTCTTGTGAAATCTTTCCTTTACCTGCTTTTTTCTGTTGGAAGATTCTCAAAGCCCTTTACGAACTAGGTGTCTCCTACAGTAAGAAATAAGTAAGGTACCAGGCAACAGCTCCCTTCCATTTCTAACCCGGATTGACAAATCAGCCTCCAACCTGAAGTTCCAACACACGGGACCCAGACTGCTTCTCCTCCCTGGGCCACTTCTCTCCCTCTCAGTTGTGCATCAAGCTGGCAAGCGACAGAAGCGTAGAGATTTGCAGATGGCTGCACAGAGATGAGAGATATGAAAGGTGCCGGGAGAAAAGAAGCTGAGGCTGACAGGCACTGTAAGAGCCTCGCAGCTGAGTATCAGTCAAGGCACATCTCACTGTTAGTGTTCCCAGAGGCATTACAATGAACTAGAAGTTCAAAGAGGGGGAAAACAGGACTAAGTACAGAATAACACTGGGAAGCTTCTTTAACCCTTACATTGCTCAGTGATACGACCAACCTTCCTATAATATCAGTGCAACCCATTTAAAACAAGTCAGAACTAATCTGCTTTGTAAAGAACCATTAGAATTAACAACATTCTTCCTTAAATAACTCAAAATATGGTAAGCGCAGACATGTTTGGTAAAACAAATTCTATGCAAAAATAATAATAAGTCAAATATAGATAATATAATCCCTAAACTCAAATTCTGCTAGTAAAAACCATAGAAAATAAAAATAAATTGTTGCAATTCATACTTTCGCCTGCATATCAGTTATTTGATCATGCATGGATTTCCATTAAAAACTGAAGCCATCTGTGTTTTGTTCTTCACTGTATTCTAAAAATGGGATGAACTAATCTACCTGGAATAGACACTGTACTTCTCTGACCTTCAGAGAAGAATGGTCTTGTTATAAAAAGATTTTCAGAACCAGGAATGAACCAAGACTTTTCTCTTAAATTCACCCCATACTATTCCTCTGAAATCCAAACTTCTAGCAATGGCGGTACTAACAAAGCATGGGAACTGAGAGAAAATTCAAGTGAGAATTGTTTACTTCTTTTTCTATACACACTCTGGAATCTGAGGGTGGTGGGGGAAGAATACATGTTTGTGACATTGTTTCTTTCGTCATGGTTTCCCAATTAGTACCTTGCACTGGATCTTATAAGTAGCAGTCCAGAACAAATACACACGAGTGGATGCCAGGAAAAAATTACGACTGCTCTTTGTGCTACACTGTAATGCTTGCCCAGGATGCATAGTGAAAGTGAGTTCCTTTAAGAGAATCTATATACATGTCAGTACATACATTCTTTTGTTAGGTCACTCATTCGTCCCACAAATATTTCACTGAGTCATCTATTACATGCTAGGCACTGGAGATAGGGGTGTGAATAATATATATAGATGTTTGCAGTACATCTGGCAAGATCATCAAATTTAACAATTTCACTTTCAGATTACAATCGCGAGAAGATTCTCTCAAGCATTTTAAGAGTCATCCACAATTCCAGCAAAGTTATTATCTATTCTTAAAAGAAGAAAAGTGCTGGGCACTGAACAATGAGAATTACATATATGTCATACTTCCTTTTTGACTAGGCTTTTAAAAAAACTTTGAGTTAATCTTAATGCAGAACAAATGCATTGACAGTTATTGAACAATCTTAATATCTCTAAAAGTGGGACAACCAGATATTAATGCTTCTTGATAAGATGCAATAGGAAATAGAAAGCACTACTTGTGACGTATTCTTAACCCCCCCAAAACTGAACCTGATCTCAATCTAATCAAGCCTAAGAACTAGTGTATAGAAAACAATGAATACAGAAGAACATGTAAAATGACACCATGAGGATGCAAGCAGCCATGTTAAAATACAGAAAATTTTATAGAAAAAATGACAGCCTATCTTCATTGGGGCTCCCTCTAGAAGTGGATCCCGTGACAAGCAACCCGTGAATACAACCAGTTTATTTGGGAGAAAAAGGAAGTACTCATAGAGAAATGGGGAAGAAAGCCAACATACCATATAAGAGAGTGAACTAAAATACCAATGTTTTCACTGTTAAAAATTTTTTCAAGGTTTATACCAAGTAGACTGTGATATCTCTTAAATTGTATAATTTAAATTCTTTAACTCTCTTATTACCAGCTTCTCCAGGTGGCATATGCATTTCTACACAGCAGAATGTGAAGAAAATATCTCCTACACATGTCAAAGAATGCCTTTATTTCACTACTAACAAATGACCCTGACTATTTTTTGGTGAGTCAACAGCCTTCAATGAAAAACTGTTCTTCAGTGAAATCTTTGGTGTCTTATTTTCCACATTAACTTAGTTCTAGAATGACTTTCAGGTTTTCTAGTTTCTTATTCCTGAATACTACACATTCTAGTAAAATACTGTGATTACTGAATCCAAAAATGATTCCATTATTGTATGTGCCTAATGTATTGATCCACTGCTTACTTTTATAATTTGTGTAACCATTTGTTTGGTTACTTTTAACCAACCAATTCTAAATGTCAATCAGAAGTAGTCCTTGAAAGGTCATACTTGCTCAGATACCTATCCTAATTAAATCGTCATTAAAAGAATCTTTAATGCTGCCCCGTATGCCACATACTGTTTTAGTTAAATATGTAAAGCAAATGGATTTCTCTGTCCCTCATTTGGTCTAAAATCCCCCAGTAACAGTATCTAACCTTTCATATATACCAACAGTCATTATCTCATGACCTCCATCACTATCATGTAGTATTTTAGCTTTCTAAGCACTTCTACCAAAAAAGTAATCAGGTATTGACCAAGGTTTGTTAAAATGAAATCTGAATTTAAGAATCTATCTCCCTTGCGCACTTCTGTCTCCCTTTTCTTAGTTGCCATGCGATAGAGGAAAAGAAAGACGTATTAAGCATTGGCACAATTAGCAATCAATAATATCAGAAATGAAAGGAGGGACATCACTACAGATTCAATAGACAGTAAAGAATACCAAGGAATACTATGAACTGCTCTGTGCCCACAAATTTGATAACTTAGAAGAAATGAACCAATTCCTTGAATGACACAATCTACCAAAACTCACCCAAGAAGAAATAGACTATCTTAATAGGCCTATATTTATTGAATAAGAAATTGAAACAATATTAATAACCTTTCAAAATAGAAAGCACCAAGCCCAGATGGATTCACTACTGAATTTGACCAAACATTTAAGGAAGAAATTACACTAATTCTCTTCAATCTCATTCAGAAGACAGAAGTAGAGAAAACACTTCCTAACTCATTCTATGATACCAATGTTACCCTAATACCAAAATCAGACAAAAACATTATAAGAAACCTACAAACTAGTATCTCTTATGAACATAGATGCAAAAATCCTCAAAAAGATACTAGCAAATCAAATCCAACAATGAATAAAAAGAATTATACATCATGACCACGTGGGCTTTATCCCAGGTATGAAAATCCAGTTCAGCATTTGAAAATCATTTAATATAATCCATCACATCAACAAATCATATAATCATATCAATACATGTAGAAAAAGCATTTGGCAAAATCCAATACCTATTCACGATACTCTCAGTAAAGTAGGACTAGAGAAGAACTTCCACAACTTGTTAATGAACATTTACCAAAAAACCCACACCATACTTAATGGTGAGAAACTTGAAGCATTCCCCCTAAGATCAGGTACAAGGCAAGGATGTCTTCTCATTCGATTTTTTTTCAAGATCATACTGGATATCCTAACTAATGCAATAAGACATGTAAAGGAAATAAAACATATGGATTGGGAAGGAAGAAATAAAATGGTCTTTGACATAAAGATCTATGGAGAAAATCCAAAAGAACTGACAAAAAAATTCCTGGAATTTTGGTTGCAAAAGACAACATTAACATGCAAAAGTCAATTACTTTTCTATATACCAGCAATAAACAAGTAAAATTTGAAATTCAAAACACAGTACCATTTAACTTGGCACCCCCCAAAAAATGAAATACCTAGTATAAATCTAACAAAATATGTACAAGATCTATACGAGGAAAACTACAAAATTCTGATGAATGAAATCAAAGAAAAACTAAATATATGGATAGTTATTCCATGTTTATGGATAGGAAAACTCAAAATTGCCAAGAGATCAGTTGTTCCCAACTTGATCTAGAGATTCAATGCAAACTCAATCAAAATTCCAGCAAGTTATTTATCGTGGCTATTGAGAAACTGACTAAAGATTACATGGAAAGGCAAAAGACCCAAAATAACCAACACGGTATTGAAGGACAAGAACAAAATTGGAGACTGACACTACCCGACTTCAAAACTCACTATAAAGTTATGGTAATCAAGACCACTGAGGTACTGGCAAAGGAATACAAAATCAATGGAGAAAAAGTAGAGAGCCCAGAAATGGAATCAACTGATCTTTTTGACAAAGGAGCAAAGGCAATACAATGGAGAAAAGACAGTCTTTTCTACAATGGTACTAAAACAACTGGACACCTCAAGCAAAAAAAACAAAAACAAAAAAAAACCAGAATCAAGATACAGACCCTACACATTTAATAAAAATTAACTCAAAATGGATCACAGACCCAAATGTAAAAACACAAAACTATAAAACTCTTAGATGATAACACAGGAGAAAATCTAGATGATCTTGGGTTTGGTGACGACTTTTTAGATATAACACCAAAGGCATGATCCATGAAAAAATGAATTGATGAGCTGGACTTCATTAAAATTAAAAATGTCTGCTCTGCAAAAGACACTGTCAAAAGAGTAAGATGACAAGCCACAGACTGAAAATATTAAGAAAAGACATATCTGATAAATGACTGTTACCCAAAATATACAAAGAACTCTTAAAACTCCACAATAAGAAAACAAACAACCTGATTAGAAAATGGACCAAAGACCTCAACAGACACCTCACCAAAGACATACACATGGCAAATAAGCATAAGAAAAGATGAGCCACATCATATGTCATCAGGGAAATGCAAATTAAAATGAGATACCATTACGTACTTCTTAAATGGCCAAATTCCAGAACAATGACAACACCAAATGCTGGCGAGGATGTGGAGCAACAGAAACTCGAATTCATTGCTGGTGGGGATGCAAATGACACAGCCACTTTGGAAGACAGTTTGGCCGTTTCTTACAAAACTAAACATACTCTTTACCATACAGTCCAGCAATCACACTCCTTGGTATCTACTCAAAGGAAATGAGAACTATGTCCACACAAAAACCTGCACATGGATGTTTATGGCAGCTTTATTCATAATTGCCAAAACGTGGAAGCAACCAAGATGTCCTTCAATGGGCAAACAGATAAGCTGTGGTATATCCACACAATGAAATATTATTTAGCATTAAAAAGAAATAAACTATCAAGCCATGAAAAGATACAGCGGAAACTTAAATGTGTATTAGTAAGCGAAAGAAGGTACTCTAAAAAGGCTACATACTGTTTGTTTCCAACTATACGGGATTATATGAGGAACAAGGGGGAAAAAGCAAAACTATGGAGATAGTAAAAAGATCAGTGGCCAGAGTTTAGAGGGGAGAGATGGATGCATCAGTAGAGCACAGAGGATTTTTAGGCCAGTGAAACCACTTTGCATGATATTGCAATGATAAGTACCTGTCATTACACATTTGTTCAAACCCATAGAACGTATACCAAGAGTGAATCCTAATGGAACTATGGACTCTGGGTAATAACGATGCGTTAATGTAGGCTCACCCACTGTAACAGATGCCCCACTCTGCAGGGGATGTTGCTAATCGGGCAGGCTGTGCATGTGTGGGGACAGGGAACAGACAGGAAATCTCTATGCCTTGCCCTCAACACTGCTGTGAACCAAAAATTGCTCTAAAAAACAAAGCATATTTTTTAAAAGTACTATTTCTAATGTCATTATTAATGCAAATGAAGTTATTTTCCTAAATACCTTTATGTAACAAAAGTACTTCTTTTCTTTTCTATTTTTATTAGTTTCATGTGGTAACAAATGTACTTAATTCACTACTTTTATTGTTTTCTAATCTAAGGAATAACATTTGAGATGTACACAGATGCACACAAATAGCTTATTTCTTCCTGCCTACTGATCTAGGTAAATGTAGATTTGGAGAAAAAAAAAACCATATAGGCTGACGTGGTTGAACAGGGTCCCCCAAAATTCACGTCAGCCAGAACTTTAGAATGTAACCTTATTTGAAAAAGGGTTCTTGCAGATATAATCAGTTATCGACCTCAAGATAAAATCATCCTGGAGTTAGGGTGGGCACAAGATCTACTGACTGGTGCCCTTCAAAGCAGAGGAGAAGACACACAGACACATAGAGGAGAAGACGATATAAAGATGGAGGTAGAGATTGAAATGATGTGTCTATAAGCCAAGGATCCTCAAGAAGCTAGAAGAGGCAAAGAAGATTCTCCTGTAAAGTCTTCAGAGGGACAGTGACCCTGCCAGCACCTTGATTTCGGACTTTCGGTTTCCAGAACTGTGAGAGAATAAATTTGTGTTAAGCCGTCAAATTTGTGTTAATTTGTTGCCGCAACCCTAGGAAACTAACACAGAGGCACAAACCACGTTTATGAGGTCTGGCAATTCGGTTCATGAACTTGCCACCATGCGCTTACACTGGCAGCACTGTACAAAGAGCTCAGTAAGGTTTCGTAACCTTGGTACCCATATACAAGAGAAGTCACGACCACTTATGTATGTATTTGCCAAAGCACATATACCACTAGCAAGAAATGCTGACCATTACAGCCCTGTTGTGTGCTAATAACCTTGCATCTGAAAAACCTAAGACTGTTACAATGAAAAAGTTATTTTGCTGTGGGAATGCCTTTCTTTTTGCTTTATTTTATTTTACTTTTGGCAAGGAGGTATAGGTTTTATATTGTTTTATTCATTTGTTTCCTTAGTACCTAGTAGGGTGCTTGGCATATGGTAGAAACTCCACAATGTTTGCTAAATGAACAAAGAGACTGAACCAACTAACCTTAAAGTTCTTCCATTTTTAGACATGCAACAATTCTATGAGAACACAAAAGAAGCGAATCTACTTAAACGGGAGAGGCCATGAATGACATGTATTTTTCAGTTAGAATAGAAGGCATTTTCTAAAATCTTTGTTTGGTGACTAGAACTCCCATTATGACAGTGAAAGGGATTACTTTTAAATAGAAAAAAACATAATTCATCATACAGTAAGAATTCAAGAGAACTCCCACCTCAAAAAGACTCGAGAAAAATACTTAGCCTGCCTTAGCACAAACTACCAAGTAAAAACGTGACAAATCAATTTACAATCAAATTTACAGAGTGAGTACCAAAAAAAAAAAAAGGAAAAAGGAAAAGAAAAAGAAATACAGTACTCACCACTGGATTAGGTTTAAAAAGGGAGAAAACAGCAAGTCTCGATCTGATGAAGTTCTCATCCTCTACTGCTGTGGGATGAGCGTAATTTTCCTACTTATCAATATGTGAAATGAATGCAGCAGTTTCAATGAACGTTTTGTTTTTAGTAATTCAAAACAATAGTTTTCAGATAAAGAGACTGTAGGCTAGACAGTCTTCTAAATGGAACTCTCAGTAATCAAATGACCAAGTGTGAAGGCCACAGAAATATATTTTATAATTTCAAATTCTGTGTTCAACATCATGAGCTGTAAAGAGAGCACTGAAATATAGGACCCTAAACTATAAAGACCACTCAGCTATAAATTATGAGTATTATTGTTTAATTTCTTATCATTACCCTAGTTAATCCCTCAATTCTCATCAGCCTCTCTGGCCTCTACTTTATTAGGTCAAAATAGTAGTTATTTAGAATTACAAAGTTGAAGGGAGCCCTAGTTTATCTAATTGTATAATATTCCCCTCCTACCTCATGCAGAACTCCTCTTGACAGCTTCCCTGGCAGAATGGCCATGTAGTCTGTGGTTGACCACTTGCTACGATAGACAGCTTACAGCAATGTCTACCTTACTGTGATCCGCTGTAAAGTAGGGCCACTAGAAAGTTTGACCTTACCGGGCTGAACATCTGTTCACCTTCCCATTCTACACATTCACCATAACCCTATCACGAACAGCTCACCAAGAACATATCCACCTACTCTTCCAAAAGCTTACGGCCGTCCTTGGATGAGAAACCATGCGGATGGAAGCACTGAGCCAGGTAGGTAGGGCCTGCAGGGAATTCAAAGGCACATTCTGTCCTTCAAGAGCTTCATGACTGTGCATGAAAAGTTAGCACAAGCTGTGTGATGCAAGTACTATAAGAAAGTATACTAGAAACATAAGGTAGAAAAAGGCACAGAATATGGTATGGGTTAGGTGAGCAGAGTCGTTTCTAAGGATGAAGGTGAGTAGCAAAGCCTGACTATGGAAGTTCACAAGTGCAGTGCTGGAAGATGAAGTTGGAAGGTTAGGTAAGTTGGGGGCAGAGTGTTAGAAGAGTAAGAGAAAACCAGATAGAGGGGTTGACATCTACTATAGCAGAAAACAAGCCAATGGAGACTTCTCAGTAAAGGAAGAGCAAAATGATTTCAAGGCTTAAGGAAGATTAGTGTTCCACGCTTTACGACAGAGACTGGGGAGAGGTAAGACTATACAGCTAAGAGAGTGCAATGATAATCCAGGGAAGGGAAAGAAGCGCCTGGACTGGGGTGGAGGAAATTTGGGGAAACTTTCAAAGGAAAGACACATAGGTCATGACGACAAACTAAAGAGCTGAAAAGTTCGACAAGCCAAAGTTATAAACCTAGGTGACTGGCAGAGCCGAAAGGGGGAGTAAGACTATTTTGGAGAAAATGTGTGTAGCCACTGATCTATTTCAATTTCACTAGCTATATGCCTTGCCCAGTTAATGAGAAAACAGCCGACAGTGAGGAGGTGCTTTCTACCAACTGCCACACAGAGTTTGGAAACTGTATCTGACTACTTTTCATACCCAGGACTAAAGCATCAAGAAAGTAACTGAGCCCAATGTACTAACCAAAACACTAACAGACTCCCAAGCGACTCCAATCTTTTAAAAGGCAATAGTTAAAAGCTGTGGGTTAAAATGACCAGATGACAAGATGTGATGAGAAGGGAGAAGAGAAACTCTTAGATACTACATGACAGAATATTCACATTTACCTCCTTACTGTCTTCTGTCTCTTAAAGGTAGGCCTTTTCCCTTTCCCCAACCAGCGAGGAACAGAAAGAAACTGAAAACGAACTACTGAAGCATAAAAGAAGAAGGGGAAATAGCATTTAAAAAAGAAATGGGGTAGGTAACAGCATGAGATGCTATAAAGATTATGAGCATAAGACTTACTTAAGGGTCATATAATTCACAATTAAGAGGCTACTGTTACCCTTGGAACACATCACAATCATCATTTTTAAAAAGTTAAGTCATATTTGGTAGCCTCCGGTAAGGCAGACACCAGCTCCTCTAATTACAAACTTTCAATCTACAAACTTCAAAGTTTTCACGTATGCAAATCAAACAAAACCACATAGACTCTGCCTGCCACCAACAGATGAAATTAGCCATTCCTTGTATGACGTGTCACTCTGGACTTAGGAACCAGGGCATTAACAAACATTATTTCAGAATCTAAAGAAAAATGCCTCTTCATATTCTTGAATGATTTCCAGAAAAAAAAAATTGGTTATACTCACACACACATTTGGCTTGTTTGAATGGTATTGGCTTTAATTACCTAAAAAACAACAACAACTTACTGATATGAATTACCCCAGTCCTGATAATGGGTTCATAAACTTTAATAATACAAGTCAAGTGTCCTGTATTTCTCTTAGAAGAAAATGTACCCTGAAGACACCCTTGTTCCCTTCTAAAACTAGAAACAATTTAAACAACCTGAATAAAAGTGCATTTTAAGCCATTAAGAAAATATCTTCTATCCTATTTTACAATATTCATGGATATTTATTTACTCAGTACAGTAAGTCCTCACGAATGGCATCGATAGGTTCTGTGACTTTAAGGGAAACAACATATAATGAAACCAGTTTTACCACAGGCTCATTGATACAAACAAGAGTTCAATTCCTACCTGCATCTCATCAACTTTGTAATGAAAGGACATTGAACAAAATGACATTATTCGAGGACCTGCTGTACTGCAAAGTACTGTAGTATTCCAAAACAAGTGATAAGCTTCAAAAATCGTCATATGGGAATATAGACAAGCTCTCTACTAATTTCCTCCAATATCACAATCCATTTTGCATTCGAAGTAACAACTATAGCTGATCCCGGGAAGTGAGTATAGTACTACAGTACAAATCAGTATTCCCCAAACAAAGTAAGCTAAGAAAGACTCACTAAGGCATCAAACACAACGGCCTTACATACAATTAACTACTTCAGTCATATCTAGTCAGGTGGTTCTCTTGCCTCATGCGTCAAATGAGAAAGAGAAGACCGAAGATCTGATTATTTTCCTGCAGAATATTAGATACTTCTCAGATCTAAAACTATTTTTTGAGGACTCATCTTATTATATACCTTAAACCACTCTTTTGTTCAAGATAATAACCAGTGTCTACCTATCAAGGAAGTCTTTATAGCATTGTGGACTGGAAAACACAATTTACCCTTCGTTTCTAACCAAGTACCCACTTTCCCAATGGGAGAGCTTTGTAGATGTATTAATGAGACTAGAAAAGCAATATGACGGCCTTTTTTTCATCAAAGTTAAAATACCCATCATAAACTATCTTATATGCCAGTAGGTTCTTACCAAATACCTTCGTCACAGTATCTAAATTAAAAATATTTGTTATACCCTTAGTTTTCATCAAACATATAAACAGATTTAGTTTAATGGCCAAAACTTACTAAAAGTAGTAGATATTATACATGCTGTGTGTAAATAACTTTACAAACCACTGGAAGCAATATTTAAGGGTAACTATGGTATCTGTAAGTTAGGTTTATAGGGAAAAATGAAGCTGTACAACCAGCAATTTGAGACCTTCCACCCTTACACAAATAGAATTTTTATTTGCATCTTTTCAGTGAACCAAAGTCGGCTGTGATAATCTCTTCCCTTACTAAATTCAGCTAGAGAAAGATTATATATTTTTAAAACTCATCATCATTTTCCAAATACCTATTCAGTTACAACAGTCAGAGATAATTTTTGAATGATTTTGAGTGTACAAAGTAATGTGCACAACATAAAGCATGTTTCCCCACCTTCATTTATACCACTTACAGGAATTTACTAGCTTTTGCATTAAAAGCAGAAAAGCATATCAAGTTAGATTTTTATTTCTATCAATCATAGTAGCACTTGTCACTTTTTAAATAAGTTTACATCATAACTCACCGGGGAAAGAGACAACTTAATATGTACTTTAAGAAACCACTAATATTTAGAATCAGACTTTTAAAATAAAAAGCCTCATTTACTCATTTCAGAGGGTTAAAAAGGCAGAACAAGCCCAGAAAGAAGTCAGCACAAGCACTATCCTCCTCCAAGGTCCTTTCTCCATTTCATGACAACCCCATCCGCTGCCAAGCTTTCCTTCTCTATTCACTACCTTACAAAATAAAAATATGTCCTGTATGCCAGACGATGCAAAATACTATACATACATACATATATGTATACAGAGAGAGTACCACATATATATAAAGCACTATATGATATATGATACATGTATGTATCTTAACCATACAACTGTGTGAAATAATAACCCCCACGTTTAAAATAGGAAATTTGAGGGCCAGGAATGAACTAAATAGGACTTTCTGGCGTTGAAGTCACTCTACCTTCTAGTATTGTCAGTTATCCTGGAATTACAGATCCTAGAACTATTTCCATAATGCATCAACTCTCCCTGACAGGGATGTACATTGCATACCTAATCTTCTGGGAAAAGAATCCCAAGTACAAACATATGCTTGAAGCACACAAAAATATTTCAATTGTAACAACTTATATTTACTGTTTACAAACATACATATTAATTTTATTTTTCACATCATCATAGCAACTCTAAAGCAAAGGTAGGAATTATTTGATTCCCATTTTACAAATGAAGAAAATGAAACTCTGCAGTATCTGACATATAGTAAGTGCAGTTATTTGTTAAATTATAAGACTCAACTAGGCTAAGTAACTTGTCCAAACTAGTGGCTGAAGTGCGTTCAAACCCAGGTCTCTTTTAATTCTAAAATCAATGGCCTATACAACAAAATACAACTATTTCCATAAACTATTTTCATCATTTATACTGAATTTAAGTACAAAACTAAATAGTTATAAAACAGGTAGGCAGATAAATTGTTGACTTAATAGTCACATTGATAGGCTGCTTTTGTTAGTACAGTAACGATGGTGCAGTATCAGCATTAGAAGAGCACAGGGCCTGAAAGTAGTCACACCAGCTCATTATGTTAGTGCACACAATTTTAATACCACGCACGGACAATTTGAAAATACAAAAAAAAAAGGGGGGGGAGGAATCAATCATTCATTCATTCATTCATTCGCTGATTCCTTCATCTAAGCATTTGCTGAGCATGTAGTATGTGGCAGAAACCAGAAAAGTTTAAGTGCCTACAGCGTACCATGGACTCATTCACAAAGAGTCTCATTTTTGTCTTCCCAGAACTCTACAGTAGAGTTCTTTATCCCCATTTGGTAGGCGAGAAAATGGAAGTTCAGAAAAGTTAAATAACTTTTTTACATTAAGTGGTCAAGCTAGGTGTCATTTCCAAGTTGTACGAGTACAAATACATGTACACACGTGGGCATCTTTTCCTTCTAGATTCCCACGTAACCAGTGGTCTAACACTCTACACCAGGATCAAACAAAAGCAAGAGCCCAACCCTACCTTGTTCAAAATATACATGTTACTATTAAAAGTCCTTTCAAATATACACAGAAAAAAATGTAAGGCTATATGGTTGACCTTGAACAACATGGATTTGAACCATGTGTACATGGTTTTTTTTTCAATAAATACATATAGTACTGTAAATGTATTTGTGTTATGATTTCTAATAACATTTTTTTCTCTAGCTTACTTTAAGAATACAGTATATAATAAAAATAACATGTAAAATATGTGTTAATAGACTGTGTACTATCGGTAAGGCTTCCGGTCAGCAATAGAGTATCAGTATAGTTTCGGAGGAGTCAAAAGTTATATCCGGATCTGCAACTGTGCGGGAGGTCGGCACTCCTAACCTCCGTGCTGTACGTGAAATTGTTATCAATAGTTGGGGTACGCGCTTTTTTCTTCATGATGCTTTCCTATACTGTGAAAGCATATTGCTTTCAGGAATCAAAAAATGTATCCGGAAATCTTTTGTTTTAACATTTTAAGTTGTGACAACTACAGGTTGTGACCCACCCTGTCACACACAGAGACACACTGGGGGGACGCTGGGGTGAACAGCCAAGGCTACTCCCAGCAGAGGCATTTGGGCCATGGGCTACGGAGATCAATATTATCACCAACCCTGTTAGGAAGTTCTACCTTATTGGGTCAGATCAGCAACTTTTAAAACTTAAATTAAGCAGAGAATAGAAAAAAAGAAAATATCAGCAAACAACGTACATAGCAAGAAATCAGTACAGTTTTGTGAAAATGTTTTAGCGACATGCCTTAATCTTTCAATATGCTGTAGCTTATTCACAGTATGACAACCACATTGCCATCTTTGCCACTCCTTGAATAGGCCTGGGACAGTCTCACATTAGGGAATTTGCACGCGCTAACACCCTCCCTGGAGGCTCTTCCCTGAAGAAATCCAAATGACTAACTGCCTCACCCACTTCAAGGCTCACCTTCTCAGTGATTCTTACAAACTTCAACTTGCTATGCATTCCTTACCCTCCTTACCCTAGCTCTACCACTTCTTCTTCCCATACACTTAACAATTATTACTGAGCACTTAACCTCTGTAAGGTATTGTACTAGAAACTGAGATCTAAGAATAAGAAATTGTGATAGCTTTTTACCATTTTTTAGTACACAAAATCATAGAAGCATGCAAATAACCCCTCCTGAGTCAGATATAATACTTGTATTAGTCTTCACGAGTTAATAGGCAAGAAAACAAAGGTAAGGAGCAGCAGATCCAAGGTTTGGGCCCAAATCTCTGACTCCTAAACTGAATATTCTTCTGAAAACACAACTCTAGACAACTATAACTTCAGTCATTACAATTGCATGTAATCTACTCATGGTTCCTATATCCCTTCCCACCTACTAAACTGAGCAAGACACTAATGTAGAGTCCTATAGAAATAAGACCTGGTTTTATTTTAATATAAGACCCGGTCTTATATAAGACCGGGTATAATACAACATAACATAACATAATACCAGGTTTTATATTAATTTTTGCTCCAAAAGATGCATTAGAGCTGATGGTCCAGCTAGGTCTTATTTTGGGGGAAACACGGTAGAATGATTTTCTGAGATGATTTCTTCCTTCTTTTCATTATTATATTAGTAATGTTCATGTCTACAAACTCAGGTGACTAAAAATTACATACATTAAAACACAATGCTCAAGCTTCAACATAATGCGAAAAATCACAGGGCTGGAGGAATGAGAGATCTGACCACAATATCACCAAGGGAATCAAAGCAGTCAGAATTTTATTTCAGTCTGTCAAGGACAGAGCCAAGACCTGAGATCCATGGCATTACACACGAAGACTTCTTTCTCCTAAGTGCACTTTTCCCTCCCCTCTTGAATGGAATAATCGGAATGCCAGTGAGAATCCGCTAAAGACCATGATTTTTATTTTGGCTAAGGTAACAATGAGCTGTTCTAATGGAAACTGGCCAAAGGATTTTCTAGCGTCTTTAGGGCCAATTCTGACATCTGGCCATGTCAGCAAGCCATATAGCAAGACTTCTTTAAAAAAAAACAAAAAAAAAAACAGGTATTAGATTTAGTAAGTTATCCAACCCTTTTTATTCATTCCATTGAAGACTGAAAATAAACCCATCAATTTAACCCTTCGAGGCCCTACTCTCAGCTTTCTTCAAGACTTCTGTGATTCTCCCATTGCGAAGTACGTCTTTTGTCTCTTTCAAACATGAGAAGCTGTCCTTCTCATACTTTAATGGGCATATATGAATCAGCCAGGTACACTGTAAAAAGGCAGATTCTGCCTCAGTAGCCTGGGAGGAAAATGCCAGAATCTCCCAGGTAATACAGATCCCTAGGCTCCCAACCACACTTCTGTGTAGCAAGATCTATAACCCACTTCTACAATACCTTAAGGGCATCCTATCACGTTCCTTTTGAAATTCTAATTATTTACATACACATCTTCTCTCCCCACCAAATTATAAATTTCTTAGAAGCATGACATGCATCTCAATATTCTTTTTCTTCCATTGTAGATAGTACGTAGGCATTCAAATGACAGGAGGAAAGAATAATACCAATGAAATTAAAAGTTCTTGCAGCCTGGGCCACAGATAGTTCCTCTCTATGGAATGAAAGGTAGGCTACAGATCAATAAATGCTGTGAAAAGTCATACTGTTTTTAATCACTTACTTGATTAGATGAAACAGCACAGCAATGGTCAGTATCAGGAAAGCAGTGACCAAACCATGCTATTCCTTACACTGGATAAGGGTGAGGGGCACAGACCTGCAACTTGTTGAAAAACTAGCAGAGTTTTTTTGAGGAAATACCCAATCAAATAAAAAGTCTATTATTAGGGGAGTTAGATGAATATCCTTTTTGAAAAACAAAACAGACTAAACACAGAATCACTGAATCATTAAATCCAGTGTGCTTACCTTCTGGACTAAAAATTTTACTTCGGTGATTTATCCAAAGTGAAAGCATTAAGTATATGAAAGACTTGGAACTTGTACATAGATGCCCTGACATCTAGTCCAGCATTCTTTGCACTACACTACCTCTTGAAGGCACACTAAATGAATAGACAAAGTAACACTTTCCATTGTTTTTTAAACTGTATCTTGTAAGTACATCTATTCTGAATTACTGGAGGAAGTAAATCATCTTTTTGAAAAAGGGCAAATAACATGGACACTTACATTACATACACACAATTATAAATGGTTAATAAATATGAAAAAATATTCAACTTTGGTTGTAATCAAAGAAATGTATATTTAAATCAGATTATCAGTTTTGGTCTACTAAACTGGCACATTACAAAAACACCCACTGATTGATTAGCAAGTGAGGAGGCAGTTTGCATACTCATACACTGTTAATGGAATACATATTGGTACAATGTATATTTTCAGTAGAGCAATTTGGTACAATGTATCAGGAATCCTAAATAACAGACATACTATATGATCCAAGAAATATAATTCTAGAAAAGTTACCTGAGGATGTATTTGGAGATTTGCAGTGAATATCCTTGTATGTGTACCTTCTGTACATTTTTAATAATTTTGTTTATATGGCCAGGGGAGAAAAATATCACACTAACCTTTTGTGTTTAGGTACCCATCCCAGAAAGGCTTCTTAGGTATAAAGTGGTATGTTCCAAAATGCCTTTGAGATCGGGGAAAACTACTTGCCTACAGAAGCTTAGGATTATATGTTTCAGCTGTCATCTTATGAACATCACTAAGTCTGAACAGATCTAGTTCTTTAGAGCTGAGCTATAATTTGCCTGAAAAAAAATATTGTAGTAGGAGAATAAATGGCTTTTTAGAGCAGGATGTTTAAGGAAAAAATGATGACCTCAGTTAGGTGGGAATTTGGATATTCAGTGGCTGCATGTGGGAGGGAATAAATGAAGTCTGAAAGGGGAAGTGAGGGAGGAGGAACAAAGTACATTGGGGAAGATAAAGGATATTTTTTCAGACAGGAAAGATACTGAGTAAGCAGGTTCCATCACTAGGACATAATTACCAGTTAGATAAGTAACTCAAATTATGATTAGACAGATGTTTTATAAATATGTGATAACTAGTATGTGATTATTAAAACTACTTTGGTATACACTGTGTTCCAACTGAATCTAGCTTGTCTTGAAATTTCGGCTTATTAAACCTTTTCTTGGCTTTATTTTCCAGCCCATTAATCTTTATAGGTATTCTCTAAAACAGCTTCTAAGTTTCTATTCCTCTACATTTATTTATATATACAAAATGTTAACTAGATTTTAAAATTATTAGAAAAAATTCCCTCTTTTTTATATTTAACAGGATTTGGTTTTCTATAAAAAGCATGAGTTATTTCAAAATAAATTCTTTCTCCTTCTTAAACTTAGCTCTACAACCAAACTTACCATTCCAGAAAAGAGTATCTGATGTAGTTTTCCTATTCATTGTTTCAACTTTTCTTTCAAATGTCTTAAGATTTTTTTCCCTTCACATGTTTTGGTAACCTAAAAGTAATTTCTGGCAGACAACCCATATTCAGGCCATTTTATGGACAAGGAAAAGAATATTATCTAGAATCTTTAAAAGAGAGAATGCTCTCTAATAACAATAAGTATTATTCCAGTACTTCTAGAAGGAAAAGAGAGCCACATTGTATATTGAAATTACCAAGAACCAGCTCTATACAGAATATTTCCCTCTTTACAGAACTCCTTCATTACGGTATAAGAAGTGTCAATAAGACATTTTATCAATTAACATTATCGTGTTTATATACAACCTTTAGTTCTCAGAAGTACTTCGACATCCCCTTTAGTTTTTCATACAGTTTTTCCTCTGAACAGGTCCAAGTACTGTATGACTTGCAAATCACAGAGTGAAAAGGAGGAGAAACAGAAACTATTTTAAACACAAATATTAAAAATTTAATGTAATATGGTGAAATAAGCACTGCAAGTCAACAGACCTGATCAAGTCCCTGTTCTGCTGGTAACTAGCTATATGAGCCTGAGTCAATCATGTTTCCAAAATTAAAAAAAAAAAAAAAAAAGTACCTTTGACTTAATGTCTAGCTTAAATTTGGCTTTTTAAAAATCTGCTACAATTAAACTGTTTTCAAATATTGTATTACAGTAACAGCTCAATACACATATGTCACTTCTTCCCATGTGGAGTTGAGTCCTTCACTTTTGGAGTGAGTCCTTCACTCAATTTGACTTGCCCCCTGGCTTACTTGCGTTGCACACTCATTATGTACTTTGGAGGAAAGAGACAGAGGAAAGATTCCTTTATGATGGGATGGAGCTGAGCAGGTGAAGGAGTTAAGAAATGAATGCTTATGTATACAAAAGATCTGGTCATTCTCAAATCAGGAGCACAGAAGAAGAACTCTACTTAAATTGGGAGGAAAACGGTTGTAACAAAAATTGAGGGAGGCCTTGAGCTGAGGCTTTCAGCTTAATAATAGCTTCCACCTTTATTTCCCCAGTGGAGACCAAACCAGTCTCCAGTTCCGGGTTCCCAACCAATCATATCAAGCCACAACAGAGGCTCTGCCAACCCGGGCACCGTTTCAAGACTCTAGAGTGAGATTCACACGACCCCAGCACCTGTCGGCCTCACACCCTTTCCAAAAGGAGGGGGTAAGAGGGGACAGTAGGTCTATCCCCCCGTCCTTTTCGATTCAGGCTACCACCCGGTCCAGGAGCCCTGGAGACTGAAACAAACTCCGTACTCCGGAGAAAGGGGGAGCTCCTCGCTGTGACCCACCCATGTATCCTTCCTCCAGGATAACTCTATTTACAGGTCCCAACCTCCGACCATGGTTTCTCAGGCCTCGGGGACCCTGGGCCTGGAGAGTGGATAGACGGATGCCAAGAGTGAGGGCAGCGGAGGAGGGTGCACTCCTTGCTACCGGAGAGAAAGATACGAAAGCAGGGGTAGGAGCGGCTGTGGTCCCCCTCGGCGAGTAAGGGAAAACGTCCCTGCGTCTAATGAAGTGTCTGTCATTCCTTCACTCACTCACCAGGAGCAGCAGGGAGCATCTCAAGTCGGGTAAGGATAGGAAGACTGCAGGATTCATGGTAACGCTGGGATCCGCGGCAGGGACAGGCGTTGGCTGCTTGGACTGGGCAGGGTTGGGTTAGGTTAAGAAAGGGCTTGGCTCCGGGAGCCGGCAGCAGCGGAGGTTTCTCCCTGCAGCCGCACCTCGTCCTCTCGACCCGGAGCTCTAGCGGCGAACACCCGGGACAACTTCCAGAGAGGCCTCGCAACCCTCACTTCCGGGTCCTGCCCACCTCTGAGCATATCGGGAAATGTAGTCCTGCACCACTCTCACTGAGCACGTCACCGGGCATCCAGAACTCATTTCCCATAAGGCTCTTCGCCCAGGACCACAGAGTCCTTTACGCGCGGGGCCTTGTGGGATAAAAAGGGCGGAGAGCGGGTGTACCACTGTGTTTCAGAGGGTGGGAACCACAATTCCCAGAAAGTTGTGCGGTTGAGAGTCTCGTACGGCCTCCCGAGGTGCTCTGTTAGTTTCAGCACGGTGGGGTCTGTCCCAGCCGGACGTAGTGTACTGTCCTGGCTGGAGGGGCGGCCCGGTGGGGGTCGTGCCTCCTGGAGCCGCCCCCAGGACGTGAGTCCTGGAGGAGGCAAGGGTGAGTAGGAGGGGGCCTGGATGGGGAGGCTCGGATCGATCTGTACTGGCTTGTACCCTGCCTTAGACTCACGGCCCTCCTGGCCTGGGCTGTGGCCTGAGCCTCCATCACTGGCCTCCTCGCCTGCTGCCTCTTCTTTCTGTGCTAATTACTGCATTATAAAGTCGGAGGCTTCTCACGGTCTCAGTTGAATAAGTAAATGATTGTCCCTTATCCCTAATTGTGTCTGTGGGCTTGTGTGAGGAACAGCTATGGGATAGGATGGGAAAGCACGTTGTAAACTGAAAAGTTCACGTGTGAAGAGTGATTGCTAATAATGCATGGATCATTCCCCACAAGATAATTACGAAATTCCTTAGCCAAGCAGTTGAGGCTCTTGACCTGGTCCCAGTTAGCTCTCCAGCCTCATCTACAAATACCCAGCCAGGTTTACGTGCCCCAAATGGTAGCCAAACAATCACTAAGTCCCCAGGAGGCATTCTGCTTTTTGTGGTTCTCCCTATGCTTTGCCTTTGCTCCAGCTCTCCTGCCGCCTGGAATGGCCTTGTAACCCCTTTTCTATCTGGAATTCCATCTCAAATGTCACACTCTCTGAGAACTTCCCAAGCTGCCACCCTTTAGTCCTAATCAGATTTACTATTCCTTTGGTAGTGACTACAGCACCACTAGTTTTGTACAGTTACAATTATTAGAGCATTTATTACACTAGCTTGTTTTATAATTAGTAATGATAATGATACCTTTGCATTTTATAGCATTTTATAATTGACTGGTTTTGATTTTCATCTATAAATATTATTTCCAAAATACAATAGCTAAAAAAATACATTTGAGCTGGAAAAAAAAAGACCTTAGAGCATCACTTTCCCAGGGTGACAAAATTAGACAGTGGCAAAGCCACTACTTTTAGTTAGTTTTCCTGTTTCCCAATCCAGTGGGCTGCTCTGTATACCACACACCTGCCTCTCTGACAGAGGAGATAGAGATGAGGAATTTAAAAAGAGCCGATACTCATGAGTATGAACTTATTACTCCAAGAAATTAAATTTTGATCCTGCTTACCCTCTGGACTTAGTACTCAGCCTGTAACTTTTCATTCAACAAATATTTACTGAACACTAACTATATGCCTGTTGGTGAAACATATATAACTATAACTGAGATCTAATTTTTAGTGTATTTACAAAGAGTATCAAGAGTTTGGGGGTATTTCTTGTGTGTGTGATTCTGATGGGCCTAAAACTCTGATCACTTAGAATCTAAAATGACATGTATTAGAGTTTAGAACAGTGCCTAGCACCTAGCTGATACTCAACTTGTTGAATGAATCAACATTGTCTACCTTTTCCATTTTCATCTTTTACAGAAAATCAGAGGTGAGTTAGCCTAAGGGCATGCTGCTTGTTATTAACCAGGCCTAGAGCCCAAGTTCAATTACTCCTCTATGGTGTTTCCACCTCCATCCCTCTTTTATATCTTCTTTCAAGTCACTTTAATATAATCCTGCATATGACAGTGGTTTTTTGTGACATGACAGTAACGCTAAGAATGACGGCAGTGTCTCTCAATGTCCATAAAAAATAAAGATGTGAAGAGCTGACCTTGACCAAAATGAAAACACTTTCCCTCTAAGGCAGAATTTGAACCTAAAATCCTTGTCAATGACAACACAAGTACTAGCTCATCAATAGTGATAAGTTTGTCTTACAAAACTTTCAGATTCTCGGGAGTCACAGAAAGTGGAGTGACTCTTTTTGGTAAAATAAGAAGAGGGCCTAACTACCTTATGACAGCTATTAAGTGTAGCTGGTTAATAGCTGCTCTCTTTAGATAAGTATGCATGCTCTAGTGTACCGTGATCCCCATGATTCCCTGTGTTTCTTACAGTTTTTAACCTCCGTGGTTCTTGCAGACATTCAACTTTGAAACTTTGATCTAACATCTTGTGTTTAGGAAAGAAGTTTAAGATCACTGATGCAAACTACCCCTCTTTCCATCAGGTGCTTGAATTCTTGCTGCACTTCTGACATAATCCAGCCTCTGCTTACATACTCTTATGATAGAGAATTCACTATTTTCCTATGCAGAAAATGCATTTCTAGGCGGTTCTAGCAAACCACATCTATCTGACTACCAGTCAGAACAAAATTTTCCTTAATGAAATATGGTTAATCCTAAGGGTATGGTGTTCCAAGTAAGATCCTAAGGTCAAGATCTCAAGCTAGGTTTGTATCCCTGGTGGACATAGGAAAGGAGAGAACAAATAAAAATTCCTCCTTTTGTCTGCATGAAAGAAAGAACTAGGTACTTTTTAATTTAGCACTTAAACCTAGTTAATTCTGACCTAACAATTAAGGTCACATCATACCTAGTTGGTGGCTTGGCTGTCACCTTTATTCTCAGTACCAATTCTAATTTTTAGTGTTATGTGGAATCAAATTACCTGTATTATTAGAAATAACTTAGAAATCAATGTGGTTTCTGGGCCCTGTGCCTAATGTTAAATATTGAGCCTCCTCCCTTTTTTTATTCCCTCAGATAGCTCCTGACAAAGGTCTTAGAAGCATCTAAAATCTCTTATTTTACGGATGAGCAACTTGTACAACTTGTACAGATGGCAATCTTAGGATGGCAGATTTTTTGAATTCTAGTCACGTATTCTAGTAAACCACATTTATAATAGACCTACTTAGAACTGATGAGACAGCTTTCAGAAATGATTCCTGCATATGCTCATTGTTTCCATCATCGTTTCAGGTTGGTCCCGTTGTTGAGAAGACTATGAACAGGTCAGAGAACTTGTTCTTTACTGGCTCCTCATTAGCATCCCAAGTTCATGCTGCTGCTATTAATGGAGATAAGAGTGCTCTTCACAGGCTCATCATAGGTAAGCAGTCCCTGTAAATACCGAAGCTTTAAAAATAACTCTTTGTCCTAAGGAAGTTTGCTAATCTTAATTTTAATTCGCACTGTACTTACACATTTTAATAAAAATACATTATTATTTACATTTTGTTCCAGAACTTGAACAAGAAAGAAATTAAGTCCTGAAACTTAAAAATATGGATTAGGATTAGGTGAAAAGTACTTGAGAAATATCGGCGTATTTGGTATTGAATCTGGATATGTACTCTAAGGTGCGAAGAGAATTCATCTTTGTGATAACAAAGATCTAGAATGAGATAGTAGATAATGATCTTTAACATTTAATATATACCAAAAATACTAAAGTTTACAAATATTTTTAAATGTTAATGATTGAAAATTGATTCAGTATCCTCTCTATCATTGATTCAACTGATTGAAATTGATTCAGTGTTCTACCTATCATATGTATAGAGATATAGAAGTTCTAGAAAGAGAGAACAAGGTGCATGGGAGAGAGACAGTATTCCGGGACACGATGGATAAGAATTTTCCAGAGTTGTAAAACCCACAAGTCATTAGTCCCAAAGAAAAATAAGTAAAATAAAAATGTATGTTATTTGTGACCATTTTACACACCAGTGTCTGGTTACATCATGATTGACAACTTGGGCTTTAAAATAAAGTCCATAATACTTGAACTTTCATATTTGTTCCTTCAGAATTTGTTTTTACCCTTACCTTTCCTGTGTCTCCAAGAACTTTTATCCATGCACCCTAACCTCTGGCTAGGCTTTCTGTTCCCCAATATGCCATGCATTTTTCTTACTTTTCCTTATACATCTGTTACCTCTCCTCTTTTCTACCCTTTTCCCACTTACCCTCTTCTCTACTAAACGAACTCCTACTTCTCTTTTTAAAATATATTTTGTAAGATTTTTATTAAAATATAGCTAACATACAATATTATATTAGTTTCAAGTATTCGCCATAGTTACTCAACATTTCTACACCTAAAGAAATGATCACCATGATAAGTCTAGCACCCATCTGACACCATACCATGCTAGCACGATATTCTTGACTACATTCCCTATGCTGTACAAAAACATACTTTCTTATTTTGAAATAAGGTATAGAGAAGTACATACAACTTACATGTACAGGTTAACAAAGAAACATAAAGCAAGCAAACATCCATGTAAGCCCCACTAAGTCGAGAGACAGGATATCGTTTCCCCTGAAGCCCCTTAGATGTCCTTCCCTGCCCCTTGGAATAATTTGCTATCTTGACTTTGATAGTAATAATTACATTATAGTTTTACCACCGAGGTATAGGTCTTAAACACTATAGTTTCACTCTGCTTTTTGAACTTTTTTTGCTAAACGTTCCATGTTTACTAGGACTGAAAATTGTGTATACAGTTTTGTCATTTTCCCACTCAAAACTCTTTAATTGCTTCCCATTATATTTGGAATAAAATTTAATTTAAAAGTGTACCTATACCTTTTCCCCTCTCTAATCTCACCTTTCACCACTCTGTTCCTAGAAAAACTTGCTGTCTTTCAGTTTCTCAAACTTGCCAACCCCTTTTCCATCTCAGGGCTTTTGCCTGGAATTCCGTTCTCTCCGTTCTCTAACTCTTACTCAACCTTCAAATCTCAGTATTCAGGTCACTTCTTCAAAGAGTCCTGCTCTAACCATCCAATCTCAGTGAAATTTGTTCTTTGTGTTCTCTCTTGGAACTCTGTCGTTTCCTGTCATAGAACTTGTCTCAAATTCTAACTGTGTGTTTTTATATGTATGACTATTTTCATGTGTCTCTTCTGTAGGCTAGTAGCCTCCATGAGTATAGACTGTCTGTTTAATTCATCACTATATTCACAAGATCCAGCACAGTACTTGGCACATGGTAGGCACATGATAAATATTTGTTAAGGGAATGAATAAATATTGGAATCATTTTGAGTATCTTCCCTTCTAAGAAGTCTATAATCACCTTGAAGGCCAGAATTAAATGTGAATTGAATTGACTTGAATTGAATTGAGAGGCAGGTTAGGACTAAATTCCAATGGAAAAAAAATTTTTTTAAGCCAGAATACCTAAGAGAAAATATCTTATAAAATGGATTCTTTATTATTTTAATGAAAAATATAACCTTTGAAGGAAACAGAACGTGAAGCGTGCTATAAATTAAAAATACTTACACATGCTCAGTCATACAAATTAACTAATGTGTTACATAATAAAACTTGAAATATTCCTATAATTTTTATATTCCCCAAGGAAAAAAATCCTTAAAAACAGAAAATTGATGATGTGAAACCAATATAAAACTGATAAATTTATTTATAAATTGGTTCCCTATTCTGTCATCTTGTCTCATTGCTTATTTTGAGCTATAACATTGCTCATTTTGTAAGAATTCTGCCATTATGTCTTTGGTGCAAAAACAGTAATACCTTTGCTTTGTGGTATTTCCCAAAATTTGTATATTCCTACTAAAATAATAACTGTTTCATCTTACATTTCAATATATATTATATATTCTTTTATGTAGCACGTTTCTCTTTTCTAAACTAGTAACATAGTACTACAGATGAATTATGTTTTTCTTGAATCTTTGCTCACCAAATGCTCAGTGAATTCATTCACTTTAGCATTTTCTATTTTCCCTTCTCTGTTTCCATGGAGAAGTATGTCAGTGATGTGTTTGACTCCATGGAAACAGATGAGCATCTCTTTCTACATACACAACTAATTATATCGAACACTTTCTGTGCTGCCCATTGTCCTGGAGGAGGATTGAAGAGGCTTTCCCTGAGTGAGACATCATCTTAGTAACAATTTTTAGTCTTTAACCTAATACAGTGGACTAATGTTTTAACATAACTTATTACATCCTAGATTCATATGAACTAGGGCTTAGTCCTGGGACCTAAAAGTAAAAACATGCATAGTAAAATCCTTATATGCTGTGGTTTATCATTAATAGATATGTAGCTTTTTCTCTTAACATCAAACTCAGATAATTTGAATGAATACCAGCGCTATATTTGATAATAGAATTTAGTAGATTCATTTTAATCCTATATAATATAGTGTAGTAGAAAGAATATGGATTTTTAAAGTCAGGTAAACCTAAGTTGTGAGTTCTGGCTTTGTCATTTATTAGCTGTACTACCTTGACTAAGCCTCTTAATCTTTTTGAGCCTCAGTTTCCTCATCTGCATGCTATAGATTGTAATACTCTGCCTATGTGAGAATTAAATGAGATAATGACTATGAAACATCTAGGGCATCTATCGTTAATATTACTGTATTGTATATTTGAAAGTTGCTAAGAGTAAACCTTAAAAGTTCTCATCACAAAAACAGTTGTAATGATGAGTGGTGGTGGATGTTAACTAGATTTACTGTGATCATTTCACAGTATATACAAATATCAAATCATTATATGGTACACCTGAAAGTAATATAATGTTACATGCCAATTATATCTCAAAAAAAATCTATCAGGTTGGTGCAAAAGTAATTGCAGTTTAAAAGGTTAAAAATGATTGCAAAAACCGCGATTACTTTTGCACCAACCTAATACCATCACACCTGACATAGTAGACAATAACTAGAACCTTGTTACTATTATTGTTGTATCAGGTTGGACTTCCAATAAAATAATCAAGTGTTACATAGTTTCAGAGATGTCTCGAATTGAAAAAGCTCTAAATACAACAAAGAATAATACTATTTTCTTTGTGAAAACCAAACTAAATCATTTGTAAATATGCACAGTGTAATGTTTGATATTGTCACTACTGCTAATAGTGTTTGGGATTATTGGCAGTGGTTAAGTGACCAGGCCGCACCATGCTGATTCCACCACAACTTTTGTTGCCCTGTGCATGTTCTGAGCAAGTATAAGTCTTCCCGTATCATTTTCTCTCCTTGTTTATGACATCTCCCGAACACAGTAGTTAGGTATGCAAGGAGCCTCGTAAGTAGTAAGTAGTGGTATTATTTCAGGATATTTCTTCCTTTACCTCAACCCTGACCTTAAATGTCAGGGTTGCGTACACAAGCGTACGCCCATGCTTTTAAATACTAAAGCCCATGCTGATTATTATTATTCTCATTTCCTATGGGAGGAAACTGAGGCATAGAGATTAAGTAACTTTTCTAATAACTAGAAGAAAACTGAAGCCTGGAAGTCTGATTCCAAAGCCCATGCTTTTAAATACTAAACTATGGGGCTGTTTTTTGCGTACACAAGCACCTTCGTATGTGAATCAGAGAGAAAGAGAGAGATAAGGAAACTGGTTAGGTCTTAACCTTGACTGATGAACTTAATGGTTATCTAAATTAGATTTTTCTTAACTTTTTTTGTGCTACAAGCCCTTTTGGCAATTTGGAACCCTTCTCAGAATTATGTTTTTAAGAGCTTAAATATAATGTATAGGAATCCAAAGAACCCTGACCTTAAATGTCAGGGTCACTAAATGTTTTATAAATGCTTCCTTACATACATAGGTGTATATCAATATACTTACGTATGTATGCATCCATACTACTAATAGTAATAAAATTATCCAACATTTATAAATTTGTCATACGTGCCAGGCACTGTATTAAGTGTTTTGCATCTCATTAATTCATTTAATAGCGAAACACTACAGAGTTTGGGTACTATTATTCTCATTTCCTATGGGAGGAAACTGAGGCATAGAGATTAAGTAACTTTTCTAATAACTAGAAGAAAACTGAAGCCTGGAAGTCTGATTCCAAAGCCCATGCTTTTAAATACTAAACTATGGGGCTGTTTTTTGCGTACACAAGCACCTTCGTATGTGAATCAGAGAGAAAGAGAGAGATAAGGAAACTGGTTAGGTCTTAACCTTGACTGATGAACTTAATGGTTATCTAAATTAGATTTTTCTTAACTTTTTTTGTGCTACAAGCCCTTTTGGCAATTTGGAACCCTTCTCAGAAATATGTTTTTAAGAGCTTAAATATAATGTATAGGAATCCAAAGAAAATCAGCTATATTGAAATATAGTTATCAAAGTATTTGAGAGTCAAACTCAATCTTTTGATTACGAATCCTGTGTTCTTTTTCATTGTTCTCATGTTGCCTTTAAACAATAAGCAAATATTTTTTTAAATGACCAAAACTGTGACAATGCAAAAGATGTGACATAAGTAGATGAAAGCAGGTGAAATGCATCTTTGATGTCACACGAAGGTAACATTGCAGAACAAGCAAATAAGATGTCAGTAGAGAATGATGGATTTACTTGTGTTGGAGAGTGTGATGCCAGAGCTATTGTGTAGTCTGGCACAATTGTCACTAGGAGTGACAGTCGTTTCCTATAACTGCTGGAGTTGGAGCTCTGATTTCCCCACATACCAGTCCATTAACCAAACAGACTCTTCTGGTTCAGCAAACCTTAAAATAACTGCATGCAGTAGAGCAGCGGCTTTCCAGTGAGGGTCCAGCTCAGCTTTCTGAGCTATGTTCAGACTGAGCGCATGCAGGATGCCAGCCCCAGCTAGGCAAGCACCAATTGGTCAGGGATTAGAGGCTCTCTCTACAGTTGCCAGAATAATTAAAACAACACACGAGCCAGCTGCTTTCTAGATTAGCTGTTCCTGACAGCAATGCAAATTTAAGTGCACTGTCACCCAGTGAATATTAGTGTACATTATAAGCCCTACATTTGTACATGTTGCAGTTACCAAACACTTCCAAAAAATAAATCATTTCACTGGAACATCAAAATATGCTGTTGTGTAGGCTGGACAGGTATTGGCTGAATCTTAGAATTGAAGAAACTAAGGAAGAGGATAGAGTAGGTAGATAGAGTAGGCACCAGCCTCAGTTAGCCAGGAAGCTCCGAACCTGACAGGACCTTCATTACTCAGAAACTAGCCATAAAGCCACTGTCCCCCTAGAGCAACTCCAAACAGGACCCAAGTGAGGCTGAATGCTGCTATTGCACGAATAGGGGATACATGCCTTCAGGTTCCTCAAATACACAAATTTTACCTTATAGGCACAACATATTGAGTGGCAGGAACATACAATTCAATCTTCTCTGTTGGGAAGTATAACTACCAGTTACATAAGAAACCAAGTATATCAGGTATTGAGGAGAAGGTTGAAGTTTCCCTGTATCTTATAGCAGACTTGGGAAGAGCATAGCATTTGGCCTAAAGCTCTGTGTCCTCGATGTGGAGTTACCTATTAGCCCCTGGTGCTGCGTTCACGTTGGCCCTGAGAAGTCTAATCAGTTAGCATTAGCCCAGTATGTGATGATTGCCTCCGTTTCTCAGCATTTGTTCTTGTGACCACAGTTCCTAAATCCTCTCCCTTATTAAAGCTTCTGAGGAGGAGGAATCACACTCTAGGGGGAAATTAGAATATGAATTACCATCTTCTTGCTAATACTAGGTACTACTGTCTGTTTAACACTAACAAATAAGATGCTAGTAGAGAGAGCTGTTTAATCACAAAAGACAACTAGAGACAAGCCTTATTATGGCATATGTATTCTCTGAAAGTATCATTTTGACTCCAGAAGGGCTCAAACGATAAAAAGAACATTCTCTACCTATAATACGTTTTGGTTCTGTAAAGGAGTTTGGGTTTAAATCAGTCCTTATCTGTAAGTGCAGCGATAGAATCTCTGGAACCTTCTGGATTAGATATTGGAGGCCCTTATGGAGAGAATAGTACCTACCTCTGCTTTACCACTCAGAAGACTTGTGCACAGGGGCTTTCGTTATCACATATGTTGCATCAAATGCAAAACTTGCCTCCATCTTCAAAACCAAGATTTTGAAAAGGAACACCTGCTTCATCCAGGAGGTGTACACAATCTGAATATATTTGTAAGGCTCTTTTAAATTTCAAGAGCAATGACCTTTCTTGCCTTATTACCAGATTACGTGGAAACATGGATTAGCAAAGTGAGTTATCTGAACAGCTGTAAAGTACTTCTGGGTCCCAGTATATCCAAGATTTAAATATAAATTAAAATATGTAGAACTAAAAAGGTAGCTTAGTTTCAGGCACTAAACAACTCAGACAGAAGTGCAACACCTTCTCTTTCTTTATCTAAAATTTCCATTTCCCCAAAGAAAATATTTGGCCAGTATTTTTCCCCCACGAGCAGAGTTCATGCTAAAACACCTAAAAAGTAACTGGCTTCTCTCATGCTCAACTCATATACGATTACCCTCAGCTAGTATATGAGCACCTGATCATTACGTGTGGTGAAAGTAGCAAAATGTTTTCACTTAAAGCGCATGGCAGAAGCCATGGTATCTTTTGTTATTCTTCTTGTTAAGTAAAGTTTATTGAGGTATAAATACAGTAAATACTGTAAACTTCTCCCTTGTTGTGTACAGTTATTTAATTTTAACAAATATATAGTTATGTAGTAACACCACAACAAGGTATATAGAACAGTTCCATCGTACCCCAGAATTCCCATGTCCCCTTATAACCAGTCCCTCCCACATCTCAGCCCCTGGTAACCACGCTGTTTTCTGTCCCTATAGTTTAAGCTTTTACAGAATGCCGTGTAAGTGAATCATACAACGTATACTCTCGGAGACTGTGTTCTTTACTTAGCATTACGCATTTGAGATTCCCCTCCCCTCCCCGTTGTTGAGTGGGTCTGTTGTTCATTTCTTTTTATTGCTGAGCAGTATTCCATTGTGTGGATGTACTACGGTTTCTTTTGTCCTTCTCCAGTTCAGGGACAAGTGAGATGTTTCCAATTTTTAGTAATTATAAATGGAACTTCCATAAACATCTACATACAGGTTTTTATATCTTGAAATCTAAAGATAAAGGAAATAGAACATAAGTTATCATGAACATAAGTTTTCATGCTTCTATTTCCTCTGAGTAAACACCTAGAAGAGAGATTACTGGGCCATGTAGTAAGTGTATATTTAACTTAATAAGAAACTGACCGTTTTCCATTTTGTATTCCTACCAATTATATCTGAGAGTTCTAGTTGTTGTACATCCTCACCAGTATTTGGTAATGTCAGATTTGTTTTTGGTTTTGTTGTGTTAGCCATTCTCACAGATGAGTGGTTAGAATTTGCATTTCCCTGTGTATTAATGATGTGACCATTTTTTCATATGCCTATTTGGTTAAATGTTTATTCAGACCTTTGCCCATCTTAATTTCATCATCTGTCTTTTTATTATTCACTTGTAAAAATTCTTTATTCTGGATAGAAGGCTTTTCAGATACACGTTTTGCAAATATTTAAATTTGTGGTTTGTCTTTTTGTTTTCTTAACAGTCTTTCAAACAGAGTTTTTAATTTGGATGAAATCCAACTTATCAGTCTTTAATGGATTGTTCTTTGTTATCATATCTAAGAAATCTTTGTCTAAACCAAGGTCACAGAGACTTTCACCTTTGTTTGCTTCTAAAACTTTTATGTAGTTTTAGGTTTTACATTTAAATTTGTGATTTATTTTGAGATAATTTTTGTTACGGTGAAAAGTATAGGTTGAGTTTTGGGTTTGTTTGGTTTTTGTTTTTACACGTGGATTCTAAAATTTCCAGCACCGTGTGTTTAAAAGACTATCCATTGGTTTGCTTTTGCACCTTTGTCAAAAATCAATTGATCGTATGTATGAGTCTATTTCTGTACTCATGATTCTGTTTTATTAACCTATGTATTTTTTTGCCATTTCACTTAAATTGTGAATTTATGGGCATAAAATTGTTTATTGTTTGTTGTTTATAATATTCCCTTATTTTCCTTATAATATCTGCGGGCTCTGTAGTGATGTCCCCACTTTCATTCCTGATATTGGAAATTTCAATGTGCTTGTTTTTAATGATCAATCTGATCAGAGATTTACCAATTTTATTGCTATTGTCTAAGAACCAACTTTTAGCTTCATTGATCTTTTTCTAGTGTTTTTCTGATTTTAATTTCATTTGATCTCTGCTCTTACCTTTATTATATACTTATTCTGCTTGTTTAGGGTTAAGTTAGCTCAGCTTTTTTTAGTGAGCTAAGGTAGAAGCATAGATCATTGACTTAAAACTATTGTTCTAGTCTAATATAAGTATTCAATGCTGTATATTTCTTTCTAAGCCCCCCTCATGTGTAGGGTAGAAACAGTATTTTTATTTTCACTCATTTAATTATGTTTTTTTAAGTTCCCTTGGGACTTTCTCTTTAACCCCTGGATTATCTATGTGTTAATTCCCAAATACTCAATGATTTCCCATTATCTTTCTGTTATTGATTCTAGTTATAATACATTACTGTCAGAGAACATACATTGTGTGATTTACTTCTTTAAATCTGTTAACATTTGTTTTATGAACCAATATATGGTCTATTTTGGTGAATGCCCCATGGGTGTTTTAAAAGACTGTATATCTGGCTGGTGCTGTGTGACATGTTCAATAAATATTAGTTATATTCTGCTGCTTTATGGTATTATTCAGTTCTTCTTTATGCTTGCGGATTTTCATTTTAGTGGCTCAAGCAATTATTGAGAGAGGTGTCTTGAAGTTACTAACTATAAATGTGAATTTTTCAAGTGTTTTTTTTACAATTCTATCAGCTTTTGTTGTGTGTATTTTGTAGCTATGTGGTTTGGTACATACACATTTAAGATTGTGAATTGACCCTTTTATCATTATATGTTTTTATTTGTTCCTGGTAATTGTTTTTGCTCTGAACTCTACTTTATCAAATATTAATATAATCACTTCAGCTTTCTTTTGTTTAGTGTTTACATGGTGTGTCTGTGCTCATTCTTTTACTCTTAACCTACTTATATTGTTATATTTCAAGTGAGTTTCTTATGAATAGCATATAGTTGGATCCTCTTTTTTTATCCATCTCTATCTTTTTACTGATGTGTTGATACCATTTACCTTAATGTAATTATTAATGTTAGGATTTAAGATTTCCAATTTGTTATATGTTTACTGTTTGTTCTCCCTGTTTTTATTCCTCTTTTGTCCCTTCCCCATCTTCTTCTGCATTTCTTGAATGTCTTAGTAGTCCATTTTAATTTATATGCAGTGAGGCTCTTTGTAACCACTTTATTGAGATTCACCATACATATATACCATATAATTCACCAATTTAAAGTGTACAATTCAGTGTTTTTTGTATTTTCACAGAGTTGTAAAAACATCCACAATTGATTTTAGAACAATTTCATTACTCCCCAAAGAAACCCTAGACCCTTTAGCTATGACCCGTCAAATACTGTTTCGCCTCCCCCTTTCCCCTCAGCCCTAGGCAAGTATTAAATGTAGAATTCTGGGTTGACAGCTCTCCCCATCACCTAACACTTGAAAAATATTGTCATTCCCTTCTGTCTCTATAGTTTCTCATGAGAAATATACTATAATTTGAATTGCGGTTCCCCTATAAATAATGTATTGTTTCTCTCTGGCTGCTTTCAGGATTTTTTCCTTTATCTCTAGTTTTCAAAAATTTGATTATGACTGACTCAGCATGAATTTCTTTGGTTTATTCTGTTTGAGCTTTACTCAGCTTCTTAAATCTGTAGATTTGTGTCTTTGACCAAATTTGGGCAATATCCAGTCATTATCCCTTCAAATATATTTTCAGCCCTTCATTCTTTTCCTCTCTTTCTGTGATGATATGAATGGTAGATACATTCTTGTTGTGCCACAGAACCCTGCGACTATTGATTATTTTTGTTTCTATATTTTCTGTAAGTTGTTCAGAACGGATAATTTCTATTGGTCTATATAAAGTTCAGCGATTCTGTCCTCTGTCATCTTCATTCTGCTATTGAGCCTTTTGAATGAGGTTTTTATTTTGGTTACTTCATTTGGTTATTTACTTATTTATTAAATGTTTATTAGTCTAAAATTTTCATTTGGTTCATTTTTATGGTTTCTCTTTCTTTGCTGAGACTTTGTCTTTTTCCATTTGTTTCAAGAGTATTCATAGTTGCTTGTTGGATAATTTTTATCATAGTTGCTTTAAAATTCTTGTCAAATAATTCTAATATCTGTATATTCCTGATGTTGGTGCCTGTTGATTGTCTTTTCTTGGTTAAGTAAATATTTTCCTGGTTCTTGATTTATCTAGTAATTTTGGATTATATCTTGGGTATTTTGTGTATTATCTTATGAGACTCTGGATCCTATTTAAATCTATTTTAGTAGACTGACAATCTATTTAGGTTTTGAATGAACATTTCTTTCCAGTTTTGTGAACTGTGGTTCATGTGTCAAGTTATTTTTCTAAGCACTTGTAAGGCTCTTCCGGTCTGCTCCATTTCTGTGATACCCAGGCCAATTTAGAACCTGGGCAATATTCCACCCAGAGTTCAAGTCTCAGAGAGTTTGCTATTTTGATTCTGATCAGTTTCACACATGAGCTGCTCAGAGTTGTCTACAACTTCATGTGTCTATTTAAGGAACTGCTTTCTCCAGCTTCTGCCTCTCCATAGTACTCCCCCATTCTCTACTTGGAAGGGGTAAGATACCACCTCATTGCTATTCTTTGCTTAATTCAAGGCCCCATGGTTCACAGGGCTCCTCCCTACATTCTCTGCAGAATCCAGCAGGGAGGAAAGGAGTTGCAGTCTCTTTTGTTATATGTGCTTTGGGTAGAGCCGGTATAGTCAAAATAGTTCATACCTGCAGGGCTACCCTCTTGCCAATCTTTTGACTAGAAAGAGTAGGCTTCTTGTAGAATTTTGTGTCTATGCCCATTGGTGTTTCTGGTGTGCTACTTTAGCACCAAGGCTGACTACGGTATATCTGGGAGGCAATAAACCTTCAGGGAACTCACCATCAGGTTGTTCCTGAAGTTTCATAGTTCCCTAGCCAGTATGCCTAGTTTTCTTGACCTTTCGTATATTTTGTCTGGAGTGTTTAGTTGTAATTATCAGGAGAATCAGGAAAATATGCACTTGCTCCATATTATCTAAAATGGAAAGCCAACTATGATTCATTTTTGTATCTCTCAGAAACATACCACATTGCCTAGTGTATGCCCTTCCCTAAGTATTTGTTGACAAAAGAAAGGAGTGAGGGAGGAAAATGAGTAGCTTCGTTATCTCGAAATGTTAATTTAGCATAACATAGTAGTTAAGAATATGACCAAGAGTCAACAATCATTTTGAATTTTAGCTGTACCACCTACTTTCAGTATAATATACAAAAGTTACTTAACGTCTCTGAGTCTCAGTTTCCTGTATTATACGGGTGGTAATAGCTATCTCATAGGGTAAGCAAAATGAGATAATGTATTTAATGCATTTAGCATTTAGTGCTTGATAACAAACAGTAAACGTAGTTCCTAGTCATAGTAGTAATTACAATGATCAAATATCACTATTTTTTATACTCACAGGAAACTCTGCCCTTAAAGACAAAGAAGATCAGTTTGGGAGAACACCACTTATGTATTGTGTGTTGGCTGACAGACTGGATTGTGCAGATACTCTCCTGAAGGCAGGAGCAGATGTGAATAAAACTGACCATAGCCAGAGAACAGCCCTCCATCTTGCAGCTCAAAAGGTGAGATTTAAAATTAGTTTGAAGTATAAACCTTTTGTGTGCTACTTATCAATTGCTTAATGGAACTGTACAATGGACAGATGATAGAAAAATCACATGTACATGACTCTTAGTTTCATATGTTTTCTGTAAAAACAGTCTTTAAGCTGCAGATAAGATAGTAAACCACAATCATCAGTGACTACTGTCACTTATCCAAGTTCTTCGAACAATAGAATTTACTTTATGATCTAAGATTAAGTCGGGAAAAAGGAATCAAAATTATATGTACAGTACGATTAAACTATGTTACAAATCAATTTATGCATGGGGGAAAAGTAAAGACAAAAGAAAAAAGAACCCAAACAAACCCCACTAAGATGTCAGTAGTAGTGGGTTTAAACATTGGGAATATATATGAATTTTTATACTTTTTCACTGTTTAAAATTTTTCCTTTAATTAGTATTACTTTTACAAGAAAAATCTGTAATCTCTTAAAATAAGTGGTATTGGGGGCATAAAATAAATTTATTTTCTGAATATATTTTCAGCTTTTTATGATTTCAAGTTTTTAAAGGCATTGTCAAGAGCTCAGATTTTTAAAATTAAACATATCAAAAAAATGAAATGGGAAGCTTTACTAAATTTACTTAAAGACTTATTTCCCTGAAAACTATTTTCCCGCATAAAATTTCTGTGTATAAAATATATTGTTATTGCCTGGTATTTTCCTTTTTGTTATTTTAGACGTATATTTTTTTAATAAAAGGCAATGGAAATTAGTTAGATCCAGCAGAAACTATTAGTGTTATTTCCCACTTAAAAATGTGAACCAGATAAAGCATATTAATTGAGGGGTTAGAAAAATACCTGTTCATTAGTTGAGTACATAAAAAAAGACTGACATTAAGATATATTACTGAATGTGCTAGCTATATGCTCCTATCAGTCGCATCTGTCAGGTTAGTTCCAAAGCTACTGCTCTTGAATTTGCATTTCATTATAGTAATTTTTTTAAACTCTCCCTCATTTTGAATCTCACTTTTAACTGCTTCTCGGATATCTATAACCTTTCACCTAGACTTGTCAGCTATTAAAATTATTCACTCGGGAGGGGTAACTCCATTTAACTTGCTATCATAAAAAAGTAAACATTTCATATTTGAAATAGCCTCAATATTAAGAATTTGATAGTTAGATTTTTTTATTGTGATTCATTTGAGTTTAAAACTCAACTTCAAAAATGTTAAGTTGGAGGAACCTAAGTTAATATCAGTGGATCATGTGAAGGGAAAATGAGGATTTAAATTGGTGATCAACAGTATGACAGTTTTGTAGAGGTATAATTGAAAATGAGTAATATATCTTTAGGCTATACTAGCATTAGTAGAATTTCCAGAACAAGGATGGTAATAATTCTTTAGTGCTCTGTCCCTATCAAACCTGGGTATTGTGTTTGATTTTGTGCTTCATACAAAAGCACCCTTATTAAGAAGCCAGGATAGTATAGATCAGGCAGGAACAAGACGGTGAAGGATCTAGAAATAATTTTCAAAGAATACTTGGAGATGATATGTCCCAGGTGTGTAGCACACCCTGCCTCTGATCAGACAGTACAATCACAAATGCTTTTTAGAGAAAACATCTTCACCTTAAACTTCTAGGATTCCCTCATATTAAAATAGATCAAACAAGATCTCACAGTGAAATACATGAGGAAGCAATCTACCACAAATGAGAACAAAAACAATAAGTAGATTTATTCCATCAAAAACATCAGATATTGGCATCATTGAAAACACAATATAAATAACCATTGATGGAATGTTTAAGGATATAAAAGAAGAAATCATAAAAATGAGCAATCCATAATAGACTTTCATAACTAGGCATAAATTCTGGCCATAACTACGTATTTTAGAATAACCCAGGGGTGTCCAAACTGCGGCCCGTGGGCCAACTGCGGTCCACAATCCATTGTTAATTGGCCCGCAGCAAATTCCAAAAATATATTTCGTTTACTTAAATAAACCAGGTGAACCAATACGTACTTCACCTCAAGTGAGTGGCCCGGCTGTTTGTGTATTTTACCGCATATGGCCCTCGGTGAAAACCGTTGAAAAAAGTTTGGACACCCCTGGAATAACCCATCTGCCAAAAACATCTCCAAAAACTGAACAAAATATATACAGCACATTGTTTGAAGACACTGAGAACAATCAGCACAGGCAGTATCTAAGAAACTACGATCATTCAGAGAAGGGAAGCCCCACATTCGTCTGGCCTTTTTCGTTTAAGGCATTTTCCAAATTGGAATCCAAAAGAATAAGACCCTAGCAGGAAGCAGGAATCTTAGGCTGAGAAACCTGGATGGAGTTTGGAGTTAGCAGTGCCTGGGACTTGCAGGGCAAAATCCTGGAGAGAAGGGGGCTACAGAGAAGGAACCCAAAAACTTGGGTACAAATTCCTCACAAATCATTAGCAAATTCCTAAACTGTGCTTTTATAGGGCAAGGCTCTCAGAAACCCAGCAATAAACAATTGCTGGGACTCTAAAGACCTAAACAGAAATAGTTTTAAAATTATCCTATATTATCTCTTCTGTTTAAGTCATTTAATATATAACAACTAGATTTTTTTGTGTCGGGATCCATTCTCACTTGAAAACATATGAATAATTAATTTTCTCAGAACAACCTAGCTCATTAATTTTTAGCCATTTACTATCCGATGTGGGCCAATGCCAGGGTTTTATACTGTGCAATTCCTATCCTATTTTTTAAAATTATACCAGGGGTGCCAAAAAAATGTATACACATGATTAGTATTCATCTTTTGTTATCGGTATATATTGCGTATTGCAATTTTAATAATTCTTTCCTTTCTTAAAATGTGTATATATTTTTTGGCACCCTCTCTCTATATATTTCTTTTAAATAAAATTAGCTGAGGTTTCATTTGGTATTTTGGTCCTTGTCTGTCCAAGATTAATTATATTTTTTTAAATGAAAGGTCCTGACTACTAGGGAAACACTTAGGAAATATGAAAATGAAAGTTACAGGATCAAGTACTTTAGGCAGACTAATATGGCAACTAAAGCTACTTTGGAAGAGAAAGAGAATGGAGGTACATAGAAACATATTATAGTTCAGACCAGTAGACAGGAGGAGTTGGATCCAAGAGATATATTGTGGAGGTAGAACTATTCATTCAAACAGTAGTTGCCAAATGTCTACTATGTAGTCATGACTATATACCTAGAAAAAAACATGAAAAATGAATCACATGTGTCTGCTATAAATAAGTACCGTCAGTACCAATCCCTATTAACCTTCAGTTCCTTTGTTTAGTGAACCTCTGATATATCAGATGTCAAATATTCTGTTCAGGTATTTCCTATTCCATTATGTGTGAATGCAGAAGTGTGCTATTTATGTAATCATCAATATTCACATATATTGCATGCATGCATTCATTCAACATATGTTAAAACAGGTCCTGTGCCAGACCTTGGAATACAAAGGTGAAAGACATGATTCCTGCTCTTAAGCTGTTTACAAAGATCATGGATAAAGATATCAAGTGATGATTAAAGCTGGTCTATGTGCCTTACAATACCTAAGTGTTTTATATTAACAGCCATGACATGTAAATAGTGATTATTATTGACCTGAAGATCAGTCATTCTCATATGTTATTTGCTATGTTTTTGCTTTTTTGTGTGATAGTGAACTATATACTATGTTATCTTTCTTGAAGATGGTTAATAGGAAAACTCATGTTCCCCATAACATTTTGTTCATGTCTCTATTAGAGCCCATTATCTTGTATTGTAATCATTGCTCACCTGTCTCTTTCACGCGAGATTGGAGCTCCAGGCAAGAACCTTGTTTTATTTATTTTGAATCCCCCAGAATATAACACAGTGTCTGACATGTCTTGGTTGAATGAATGAATGCATGGTATGCTACGTGTATAGAAAGTCATTATTAATACAAATGTTAGACATTTTGTTTATTAGAAACATTTATCCACTTTCAAAATACATATATGGGAAAAATCTTATTCTACTCTGGTGATTGGCTTAGTTTTTTGACACATATTCACTTCTCTGGAAACAAATTGCTGTTAGACCAAGCAGCTAAGGAAATGTTACCCATGAGAATAAAATTAATCTCAATCTACTGAACATCTGTACCTAATTTGTTTTTCATTTAGTACCCTCAGTTTAATCCAAGAAAGCAATCAGTCATACCTTTCCTGGGTTCTTACAAAAGATATCTAATTGTTAGAATTGTTTTGCTCAAGGGAAACTACTATTTCTCTGACTTCCACAGATACATTTATTTGTTAATAAAGATACAAAAGCTTTAGCAATCTTACTGAGTGTTCATAGTTATGCATTTTTAATCTTCCAGGAGGTTATTAATTTGGCTTCAAAAAGATTAAGACTACCCTCTTTGAAAAATTAGATCATGCTCAATGCAAAAATTAAAGAAACTTCAGGTTAAGTTTTTGTTTTTTTCTGGTTTAAATCAAAACCAGAATTCTCTATTCATCAATGAAAACTGAATGTTAATTTTCAGTTTTCAAAATATGTTAAAATATGTTTCTATGTGAATGATTTACCAAAAATGAAGAAGCGTAGAAAACCTTTGAAACCTCTCAAGGAAACTTAATACCAGGTGACAGTATTAGGTTTCCTTATTGTACACACACTCACACTTGCACACATACACACCAAGCAATCCACGCTCCCCAGGCCCCTTCAACTCCATGTTCCTGTATTCCCTCTCAGTACATGTACACCTCTACCATAACTCCTTACCTACCACTGCTAATCACTTACCTGTATTTCACCCCTTCTAATGCTATTTGAGGGCAGAGGCCATGTCTTATTGATTTTATAGTTCCAGTCTTAGCACGGCTCCTGCCATTTAATTGGGATTCAGTTGTTAATACATGAATGAAGGAATGAACCACTCAGTCAATAAATGTGAACATCAGATGAATTTGTTATGAATGGTATGGTCTTCAAAATTGTTGAAGTTTAAATTAATAGTTGTACTTTTCATTACCCACTCACCTCATTATAATTTGGTAAGTAGGATTTTACAAGACTCCGTAAGCTTAATTTCTCAACAGATATCACTCTTGTATGCCTCAATTTCTTCATCTATAAAATGGGATAATACTTTCCCCTATTTGCTGTGTAGAAAAGATGAACCCTTAGCTATAAAGCATTTTGCTTGTTAGGGAAATATACTCTCCAAGAGTGGAAGTTATCAAATGAAACAAAAACAAAGAAAAGAGTGTAAGTTATCAATGTTATTGCTATTAATCATACTGCAATACAAGTGTAAACATGAAATTGCTCTTTGGGAATCAGTAGATGTCAGAGATAGAAAGGTCCTTGAGGATCTTCTTAGTCCAATTCATCATTGGATGAGGAGATTGAGTCAATTCTCCTTTCAATTTTCTTAATACATTATTCATCGTTTTCTATGCCTTTGCATATACCAGAATGTTTTTTGTCTTGTTTTTTGAACTAATTATTTTAAACATATAGATAAGAATTGAAAGTAGTATTAAAACACTGTGTACCTAATATTCAGAAGCGATAAAACTGGATTTTAAGAATTTGCTTCTGATTTTTTTAATGAAATAAAACAAGCTTGAAGTTTTTTATTTATATTCCAAAGTCCCATTCCCCTCTTTTTCTGCCTCCTCAATCTATCTTAATGTTTATGGTTTCAATTCCCATGCATATTTTTCTACCACACACACACACACACACACACACACACACACACACACACACACAGAGGGTGCCAAAAAAATGTATACACATTTTAAGAAAGGAAAAAACTGTATTAAAATTGTAATACTCAAGATATGCTGATAACAAGAGATGAATACAAGTCATGTGTATGCATTTTTTGGCACCGCTACAAGATTTTAAGTGTGTAAAATAACATTTTATATATGTAAATATGTACATATTTGACTTAATATCATGTTTTTGAGATTTATTCATGTTGAAACTATGCAGCCCTTGTTCACAAAGATTGTATCCAAATGTTCAAAATACACATGAAAAGGTGCTCATCATTATTAATTAGGGAAATACAAATTTAAAATCATAGTGAGATACCACCACACAACTATTTGTATTAGAATATCTAAAATGAAAAAGTCTGGCAGTATCAATTGATGGTAAAGATATGGAACAACTGGAACTGTCAACTATTTTTGGTGAGAATGTAAGTTGGTGCATTCCCTCTCGAAAACTGACTATTTCAACTAAAGCTAAACACACACACACACACACACCCCCAACATCATTGCAGTTCACACCCCAACCTCAATAATATCTAAGAGAAATAAGTGCTTCTTTCCAACAAAAGACACGTATGTATATGATAGCTTTATTTATAATAGCAAACATTCTTAATAGCACAGGCAACCCAAATGCTTATCAACAGACAATGGGTAAATAAATTGTGGTATATTCCTACAGTGGAATACTACATAATAATAAAAAATGAACTGCAGATACATTCAACCACATGAATGAATTTCATAGACATCATGTTGAGTGGAAGAAGTCAGACTCATATGCCAATACATATGAATTTCAAGAACAGATAACACTATATGGTGATTCAAATCAGATTTGTGATTAGCCAAGGGATAGGCTTTGACTGAAAAGGCCTGAGGAAGCTTTCAGGGGTACGGGAAATGTTCCATATCTTGATCTGTGTGTTGGTTACCTAAAATTTTATCAGTCTTTACACTTGAGATTTATACTCTCTAATTGTATATGTTACACCAATACAAATATAAAAATGGTGAAATTTTCAGAAATCAGTGACTATGATTTGTAGGAGGATAAGGGAGAATGGAATCAAGAATGGTTCCTGGCCTAGGCTTTTAAGCACTTAGGTTGCATTTCCCCAGCCTTAGCCTCAGGAACTGTATGCAATCATGTATCTATACTCTAACCCAGTGGTTCTCAAATTTGAACAGGAGTCAAAATCACCTGGAGTTGTTTAGTGGGTACTTCTAGGCTTCTCTGTGGCTGTATTCACTCAGTGCATTTAAAAACAATTTAATAAGTACACACTTGACCACAAACTGTGTAGCCAGTGGGTATCTGAAGAGTAAGCAAATAAGGTTTTAGCTGTTGGTGTGCTTCTAAAAGAAAGCACCAGAAGACATTTGCAATGCCATTACTTAGAAACGTATGAAGGTCTGAGTGTATGAAAGAAACCCTTATGTTCTGGAATCTTAATGCTCTCTCAAGAAATCTCTGGACTTAGATGGGCAATGTTAGTTACAGTTCACCCCATTTGACTTCAGCCCTACCTCGGCTGCCTTTTCCAGGTAGGCCAAGTCCTAATCTAAAGAATCTTTGCTTCATTGCATTCTAACTTTTACATTGCAAGTAGCATCAAGTTTGTCCTCTTCTGAGTATTTAGAAACTACCTCTAAACCTGTCCTCTGGTTTCCCAGTTTAGAAACTGATTTCAAATATTTAGGATCTTACATTTAAATGAGTGTTCCAGCCAAAACTGGAGTTAGTCTGTTTTTAAACAAATCTGAGAATTGGAGTAAAAACCTGTCTGCCTTTAATATTTTGATTATACTTAATGTACTTTTACTTGCATGGATGAAATTTACAGTCACGAGGAACAACATGCCAACAAATCTTGATTGAAATCACTATTTTGGATTTTTCTAACATAGCTCTAATAAGGAAAAAATATTTCATTTAGTTTCATAGTAGCTTCATAGCAGTTAGAATAGTTGAATATTACCTATTTTCTATATGAGTGAACTGAGTTTGAATTCTTCAAAGCCACTTTGTCACTTGTAGAATCAGAAATTATTTTGTTTTGCTGATTCTCAGCTCAGTGCTCCCGATAAAGCTTCACTGAAAGACAACTTACATGCGCTTCTGCAGCTTGCTCTCTCAGTCTCTGGTTTTTCTATCTTAGAGTAATTCCCAAATCCAGTTTCCCAGTCAAACCCCCAAAGAAGTACTTAAGGGTTTCTTTCTCGTGGGCCAGATTCAGAATTTGAACCAAGAGCTTCTGCTTTTAGGTCCAGTGTTTTTTCTTTATGACACAATACCTCTCAAATAAAATAGAGCAACTTGCAGATTTTAAAATCTCTGTGGCTTGAAGAATTTTGTTTTGAATATGATCATATTTCCTACAACCATATTCATTTCCTAATCATCTTTATCTCTTCACTGACCCCCACTTTTACGAAGTTATGAAAATACAAGCATCTGCTTTCCATGAATAGATTAGAGATCCCCACAAGCCTAGATTCCCATGGAAACCAATCAAAAACTAAAAGGAAAAGAAAGATTATATATTGAATTTCCCTGAGACCTGCAGCTTGTTTTTCATTAGACTCATGCTGATTTCTTTTAAACTCTGGGCAGAAGGCCAGTGAATATTTTTTCAGCTGATAAAAAGAAACTTCAGATCTATTTACTTTCATTTAAACTTTAAAAAATTAATTTTGTATATAACATTGTGGAGGAGGAACAAATTTTTCTCTACCCTTCTAGGTTCTTCTGCCTGGTCAAATAATTAAATCTACTTGAGAAAAATTCACAAGAGAAAGTAACCAAATTTAATTACATACATAATTTGTTTATATGGGAACCTCGCATACATGAGAGAGTCAGAGACCCCACATACGTGAGAGATTCAGAGACAGAAAGTTAAAGTAAGGTCTATATGACAATCTGAGCTAAGTATGAGGTAAGGCACCTTGGGGCTGCAGAGGGGAGAAAGTCACTTGCAGGACTGTAAGAAGAGCAGATGTTCAGTAATTAGAAGTTTGCCCTGCCACATAGATAAATCATGAAAAGTTATTTCTGGTAATAACTCTTATTATGGGCAAGACCCCAAATTTAAATTCTTTAAGGGAGAGGTAAAAGTTTCTCATGAGCCCCCAAGGTCTCCATTGCCTTCAGCTCAAAATCATTCACATGCCAAAATGGGACATCTTGGGGAGGCCTGTTCTGAACCCCTTCAACATCAATTCCAAAGAAAACTTGAGCGTTAATTTTCTAATTACCTACTTATGTCATAGGACCATATTTGTTTATATAATTTCCTCGTCTTTTTTTTTTTCCTACTCATATTTTACTGTTCAAAACAGAGAGAGAGAGAATCGGAGGGCCTATTATTTTGAGGCTGGATTTTGTCAGTGCCTGGGCACATTTTCCCTATGACCAGTCCTAGGGCTTTTTACACCTCCTTTGACTGTTAAGCTTTTACAAAGGCCAAATAATCATTTACTAATACGATAACAAAAAAATAACGAAAATGCCAAAGTAAGGGAGAATCAAGAAAGCCAGGGAGGAGGCGACTGGGGAGAGCAGTGGCCTGTGAATTTAAATAAGGCAGCCAAAATCATCTTCATTGAGATGTGGACATTTGAAACAAGACTTGAAGGAGATGCGGAAGTTAGCCATGTGAACGGCTGAGGGGAGAACTTGCTTTCGTTTCAGGCAGAAGGAACAGTCAGAACACCTTAAAATGGGAGCACGACCGGAATGTTTGAGGAATTTCAAGAAGGCCAATGTGCTTAGAATGAGTGAGCCAGGGGAGAGCAGTAGGCGATGAAAGACATGGTGGCTAGATCCTGCAGGGCGTTTTGGCCATCATCAGGAATATGTTTTACTCTGAATGGGACAAGGAGGCATCGGAGGGTTTTGAGGAAAGGAGGGACATGATCTGACATACGTCTTGATAAAATAATTGTTCTGGCCAAGTGAAGAAATTTTTCTTCAGGTTTACTCTTATCTGTTCCTTCATTCCTTCTTCATATAATGTACTTTCAAGACTCTTCCCCATCCTAATCCCTTTTACCATATTTGCACACAATTACCTAAATTCCCCTGAAATAAGACTCCTGGAACAGAATGCAGTGCCGGTCTGATGTACATTAACCTTTTGGGAACTAAATACAGTTGTTTCATGTTTAAGGTTTTTTCAAATAAAATCTCCAAGTCTGCTTTATACTTATTACTGCTTAAATTAATCCTGTTTTTATGTTGTTGTGGTTCTGGACCCAAGTGTAGCATCTTATTGCATCCATATTTAATCATTTTTTTGAACTTCCCAGACTTACTTGGGTAGAGTTTACCATTCCCTCCTTTGCCCTCCAGTACCTGTGTGCCACTGTTATATCGCCTGTCACACTGAAAAATATTAATTTGTTTACACATTTGATTTCCCCACAGACAGTGGGCATCTTCATATCAGGAAGAGTATCATGGTCATCTTTTTTGTTTGCAGGGCCTAGTAGTTAACAAATACTAGGTGAATGCTTGGTGAATTGAATTGGGTTCATCATGCAACCTGTCACGGTCCTCCTGATTCTTGAGTTTGTCATTCAGTATAGTTGTCATCTCTCTCACATATGAGTCACCAGAATTCTCATCCTAATCTTTGATATCAAAATAGATCCTGCCTGCAGAAAGTTTAATCAGTGCAATACTACTTCTAAAATTAGCTTCACCAATTTAAAACACTGTTTTATTCTTTCCTTGTTCTTGTCTATACAATGTCATCAGTGGTAACTAGGCTTCTTGAAAAATTTTGTATGACCTGTCAGAGTCTACTTGTTCGCCCTTTCAGCTCTGATGAGTATGTAATTCATTTATTCAACAAATAAATTTTTAGTATTTAATATGTGTCAGGCATTGTACAATATGTCTTGAAGTATTAAATTCAATCTGTGTCTAAATATTTAAAGTCCTTCAGATTCTGAAGTTAACATTTCGCCAATAAAACTAGTCATTTTCGAGAAATGTATTGAGTATACTAAGTTTATCTCAAATAATGTTAGATTTCAGAAGATATGGTTTATATCCTTTTAAATTTTTTATTCAAATCCTTTCTATCTCTTTGTGCTTCATCAGACTGACTCTTTGCAAACCATTTGTTAGGAATTTGAGCTAAAATATCAGACTATACTTTGAAGTTATTCCTGTAGACGTCTAACCATGTATGCAACTGGTCATTTTAGTGTTGTGCAGAGTGTAAACTAGTATAATCTGTGTGTGTTTGTGTCCATGTGCACACAGGTGCATGCTTTAAACTGTTATTTAATTGAATGGTAATGTGCATACATATTATCAAATGTTAAATATACCATGAAGGTTTAATCTTCGTGTACATTATCTAGGAATAGGGAAAACCTTTTATCTGTGAATCAAAACATAGATGCTATAGGAAAAATATTAATAAGTATGGCTACATAGAAATAAGAATGACTTTCCCCTCTCAGAAAACATCATAAACAAAGAAAAAGAAGACAAACTGAGAATCAATATTTATGTACAAGTTATATCATCAACAAAGGATTACTATCCCTAAAAATAAAATGGAGAAGAAAAAGACAAATGACTCTATTTAAAAAATGAGCAAGAGATATAAATAGATAGTTCACAGAAAAGGAAATGCAAGTGGCCCTTAAATGCGTGAAAATATGCTCACGTTGTTCATTGTAAGAGAAATGCAAGTTAAAATTACAATGAGATAACATGTTTTTTATGTGTCAGGCTGACAAAAGTCTAAAAGTTTGGCAGTGTGCTCTGATGGCAGAACTATAGCTGGACGGAATGAAAAGTAGTTACCACCCCTATGGAGGGAAACTTAATGATATCCTGCAAAATTAGCTAGCCTATGCATTTACCTTTGACTCAACATTTCCTCTCCCAAACATACACTGGTAAAAATAAGAAATGATATATGTACGAGGCTATTTAATTGAAGCATTATTTGTAAAAGAAAAAGCATAAAGGGAATGTTTTGTTAGGCGATTGACTGAATAAGAGTATTCCACACAATGGAATGCTATGTAGCTGTAAAAAGTGATGAGAAATATTTTTATGTAATATTTTAAAACAATATCCTGGAGTGAATAAAAAGTGTGGAATATTATGTAGGACTTATAATTCAGTTGACAGTGAACAGGCTAGACTTGGAGTGCTGGGACTGAAGTTACAACATTGGCATGGGCAGAAAATGATGGCAAGTCCAACCAGAAATAGTGGGTGATATCCCAGCAAGTGAAGCTAAAGGGATCCTGGAGTCCAAAACATGCTGAGTTGTAGAGATGAGGAAAGTGAGTCATCTGTCACCGAGAACTCAGCCACAAAATTGAAAGAGCAAGTGAAGCATGACAACATAGCATTCCCTAGAAGAACTCACAAAAGACAAGACTTGGAAAAATTTGGATAGTTGGCAGGGTTTTTTATTTTTTTATTTTTTACAGGACTTTATTGGGGAACAGTGTGTACTTCCAGGACTTCTTTTTTTCCAAGTCAAGTTGTTGTCCTTTCAATCTTAGTTGTGGAGGGCGCAGCTCAGCTCCAGGTCAAGTTGCCGTTGCTAGTTTCAGGGGGCACAGCCCTCCATCCCTTGTGGGAGTCAAACTGGCAACCTTGTGGTTGAGAAGGTGCGCTCCAACCAACTGAGCTATCCGGGAGGCAGCTCAGCTCAAGGTGCCATGTTCAATCTTAGTTGCAGGGGGCACTGCCCACCATCCCTTGTGGGAGTCGAACCGGCAACCTTGTGGTTGAGAGGGTGCACTCCAACCAACTGAGCCATCTGGGAGCTCAGTCAGCAGCAGCTCAGCTCAAGGTGCCGTGTTCAATCTTAGTTGCATGGGGCGCTGCCCGCCACCCCTTGTGGGACTCGAGGAGTTGAACCGGCAACCTTGTGGTTGAGACCCCACATGGCCCATATGGGAATCGAACCAGCAGCCTTCGGAGTTAGGAGCATGGAGCTTCAACCACCTGAGCCACCGGGCTGGCCCCCAGTAGGCAGGTTTTTAAGTTAGTATATAAAAAGCATAATTGGATTCCCAGTGCCTAAGACCATAATACTGTTGAATGGATGGATGGATGGATATATAGGCATCAATTTGCTAGACCTTGAGTTATAAGATTGGGACTAGATTACAGGAGCAAGATAGAAAACGCGGTTACATGATCTAGATCATAACATTAAGGCATCCATGCTGGCTTGACTCACTGATCTCACCAATGAGCTAGACCCAAAATTTTCCTTAATTAGGGTCAACGTACGTTCCAAAGGTGGGGGAAGGACAGCATGCAGACCACAATATCTAGAATCAGAAAAATTGAACATCCTTATCTTGTTCACCTTTTGAATGGCTAGAAAATCTTGCCCAGAGCCCTGCGGCAGACTTTCCTTCTATCTCTTTGACTCCCACACCTAATCCACTCTCTTGGCAAGGAAAATGAAACCACCATGATGGTTTATATCAGTCAAAGTCACTGTATGGATTTGTTGCGGGTCCAAGCTCTGGGGGACATAAGCACTTAGAGGAGGACCAACAAAAATCAGGGTTCTGTTATGCTGGAAGATGGGCATAGATGTTAGGCAGGCATTCTGGTGTCGCCACAGTTCCTTGGGACACTAACTGCTATATAAAGCAATGAACATAGGCCATCTTTGTGGAATTCCTTGCCCTTCCGCTCTAGGCTACAAAAAACGCCAGCCATACCAACTCTGCTTACAATGGGCGTGGCTTAACACCTACCCGACTTTGATGTCCCCCCTCCTGTTTTTTAGCAAATGTGGATATGTCCTCCTGAATGCTCCCAAATAAGGGAATTACCAAATTGCTTAGTTTTGTATGTAACAAACATAGGCATCATCTAGCATGTTGCTCCACCCTTCAACCCACAGTTTGGAGAAGTATAGGTAAAGAGCACTGGTCTGAAAAGCAAAGGATTCATTTAGTCCACAGATAGTTATTTATTGAGCACTTACTAGTCATAAGGTACTGTCCTACATGTTTAGGATATAGCAGTGAACAAAGCAAAACAAATCTCTGTCTTCAAGAAACTTACATTTCGTTGGTGGAAAATAAATCAGTGAATGAGAGTTATAAAATACCTACAGTGTTATTTCAGATGGGGATACCTCCTATGGAAAAAAAAATAAAGCAGATCTAGAGCAAGGAGCCTAGGGGTTGCAAATATAAATAGGGTGATCAGAATAAACCTTGCTTATGAATGTAACACTAAGCGAACATGTAACATTTAAGCGATCTAAAGGTGATGAGAGAAAAAACCTTTCAGGGAGAGAGAATCCAAGTTCAAAGACCCTGAGATGGGAGCATGCGTGGTATTTACAAGGAACAGTCAGCAAGGAGGCCACTGTGGCTCTAGTGGAGTGAGGATGAGGTCAGAGATCACGTAGGGCCTGTAGGATATTTAAGGATTCTGTTTTTACTCTGCGTGAGAGAGGAAGGTTATTGAAGTATTTGAGTACAGAAAATATGATCTAACATATTTTGAAAGACTCATTCTAACTGCTGTGCTGAGGGTAGACTGTCAAAAGGATGAGGGCAGATAAAGGGAGACTAATTAGGAAGCTGGGAGATGACGTTGGCTTGGACCAGAGTGGCAGTGGTTGGAGGTGATAAGACGTGGTTCAGTTTTAAATACGTTTTGAACATACTGATGGACCATGGAAATGAGAGGAGGCGTCAATGAATTTGACACTAAGGTTTTTTCTAAAGCCTCATTATCTTTTTAAATGTTTTATTACAGAGAACTTCTCCCCTTCCCATGTTGAAGCAAATCCCAGATATTATATCATTATATGAACATTTATTTCTAAAAGAAAATGAATCTTTTTAAGTATAACCATGGTAATACTAAAAATTTAACAAGAATTATTTAAAATCATAGTATCATAAAATAGTTCATCAATGTTCAAATTCTGAGTTGTCTAACAACTGTTTTTATTTGTTTATTTACATTTCTTTGAATCAGGATCCAAATAAGGACTATATATTGTGATTGGTTTATGGCTTTCAAGTCTTTTTTAATCTATAGATTTCTCCTCCATCTCTCTTTCTTTCTTTCTTTGTCTTACAATTTTTTTGTAATAGTGGCTTAACTCCTACCCTAACTTGATGTCTAATTCTAAACTGATTGTCTCAGTCTAGCCTGCATTGATTCTCTCTGGGTATAGTTAACTTGTCTGTCTTCTGTATTCTCTGTAAATTAGTTATTGGCTGTATAGGCTTGATCTGATTCAGGTTCAACTTTTTTTAGCTAAACTACTTTATTATTATGATACATTTCTCATCAGGAGACACATGATGCTTCATTGTTTCTATGTTTGTGCCATTAGCAGTTACTGATGTTCAGTGCCTAAAGCCAGTTGCTTATTGGGAGTTGAAAAATGGTGATATTCTAATTCCACCATCCCTTCTATAATTATGAGCTGGAATAATTCATTGAAGAGAAACTTCCCCTTATCTATTATTAGATTGCTCAATGGTACAGTTTATATAGAAAAGGAGGAATAAATCCTTGATTCTTTCTCTTTACCAGTTTTCAAAATAATGAGTTGATTTCCTGTGTCCTCCCATCATGACCACTTAATGTTTTTTTCCTTTTTAATATCATAATGTACAAGGCATAGGATTGTTTATCATTTTAACATAGTTACGGTATGAATCCAATAACATTATTATCCTTAACTAACTGATATTCAAATTTCTCCATCTTTGGTTGTGAGAGGTCCTTCAGGGTGTTTTATGGGTAATTTTGACATGATCTTATTGTTTGATAACTTCCTTGCTATCTGCTATGACCAGATATTCTTGGTTCATTTATATTTTTTGTTCCAGATCTGGAATCAGCCATTTCTCTTAAGAACTATGATTCCTTATGGTCAAAAAAAGAATTTGGAGACCACAATCTAGACTCTAGGTGGTGTTCATTGTTACCGGGTTGGTGATTGTTTCTAAGCCTTACAGCAGACACTGCTTGGAAATATTTTTGTCGTAAAAATATGATTTTGTCACTTCCTATTCTAATTCAGGACTATGGTGTTTATTTTTAACTTAACCTTTTCTATCTTACATCTCTACTCCTTTTTCTCACCCAGCTGAGAGTGATAGAATATCACATTGTGTAGATGAAGAAATGGGAACTCAGAGAGCTTGAGTCATTTTTCATGAAGTGGCAGAGCCCAGGATTCAAACATAGATATGACTCCAAAGTCTTTGCTTAGATTTGTCTTCTAAAAATTTGGCTTGACACAGCTCCCTTGCTTCAAAGCATGGCATTTTTCACAGAACTCCAGCCAGGGAATTCAATTCAACTAATAGGTCTTGAGTGCCCATTTTTATGCAAGATTCTGTTTTCTTGTGTAAGACTGATGTCCATCAGCAAATCTTGTCAGCCCTACATTCTGAAATTTATTTACAAGTCAACCACTTGTCAATGCCCCTTTGTCACCACCCTGGTCATAAGGACCAGCGTCTTGGATTGGATTAATGTGGGAGCCTTGTTTGGATTTTTGTAGGGGCCTCCTAACTGGCGTTCTGACTTCTGCTCTTGTCCCCTGCAGTCTATGCCTCTCACATCAGCCAGAATGATCCTTTAAACCTCAGGTCAAATCATGTCACTCCTCTGCTCCAGACCCTCCAAGGGTTTTCCATCTCAGAGTAAAAGCCCAAGGAATTCCTATTACTTATAATACCCTATATGTTTTGAGTCCCCTGTTATGTATATGATATCTTATTTCTAACCTTCCCCTTGTTTTCTCTGCATAAGTGGCTCTGGCCTCAGTGCAGTTCGTTACTCCTAGAAGCGAAGAATGCTCTTGCCTCAAAGTTTTTGCAGTTTGCTCTTCCCCCTGCTAGGAAGGCCATTCCAAAGGGCATCTCTGTGTTTAACTCTCTCACTGTCATCAGTTCTTTACTCAAAAGCCTTTCCTGGCTATACTATCTAATACCCCTCACTTCTCACATTTCAGTCCCCCTACTCTGCTTTATTTCCTTTTCCTTTACTATCTAAAATACTATATATATATTTTAACTTATTTACCTTGTTTAATGTCTTTCACCCCACCAGAATGTCAGAGGTTTTTTTTGCCTGTTTTTTTCACTACTTTCTCCCTATTGCCTAGAACAGTGCCTGGTTGGTGGTCAAACAATATTTGTTGAATGAATGAGTATACTTCTAACGTTACAGCTTTATTAATTTTCCCGGGAGGTCCAGCATTTTTTCATTATGCATGTATTCTTGACTGAACAATGTATGATGATATTCCAGTCGTCTAATAGAATATTTTTTTAAAAGGAAGAATAGCTCTGCTTTGCTATCTGTCTTTTTCTGATGCAACCCTCTGCCCTCACCCCAATGACTCCTGCTTGTTCTTCATAGAATACTTCCTCTCTTGAGACTGCATATTTCTTTTCCTTTTCTTCCTTCGGGTGAAATAGCCACAGACTGTCCATTGGCGCTGACCCTCCTGGGAAAGTGAGCTAGTGCAGCCTAGTGGAGGGCCGGGGCCTGAGCATTTGCATCTCCAGAATGTTTGTATTGACAAATGGCAGCCAGTTATTGACATTTATGTCCCTTGGTGATACTTCAATTGGCTTATCTTTGCTGGTCAAATGCCTTAATTGTTCTGGCCTTTAATTCAGTCAAAGTTGGAGCTGGAGCAGAGGGGCAAGAGAAGGAGCCAGTCTAACCGAACATCAAACTTGAGCTGGGGGGCGGCTGGCAACGATCAACCTGTCATAATGTTATGATTTGTTCATTTTTATACCATTTATTAGCCTTTACTTGTTGTGCCATTTGGCCTTCAGGGCAGATAAAGTGCTGTCTAATTTGGTAGGTTTGCTTCTGTCAGAGCAGCCTCGACAGGGAAGGTGTTAGCTGCAGTGACAAATAATCAATAGCTGTCGTTGTCATGAGGAACGTGAGCAGTTGGGCCTTTCATCTAGAGGATTAGAGGTCTAATTGGATTGCGAATAGGGAGGGTGGGCTGTTGGGTAACCTTGTCAGCCTTGTGAAGCTGTCAAATGTTGGCCTTATTCATGGTGAAGGGAATAAGGAACCATGTGTTTTCAGAATTGAGGAGGAAGGCATGTGAAAGCTCTTTTATACAAAGGAACAGATCCTGAAGTCGACTCAGCTAACACGTTCCCTTTTTTATTTGGTTAGATAGCCCTTTAGATAATAAAGCTATCTAACTTTAAATGCTATCTTCAAGCCCAGGTGTGCAAAACACCCGCATGGTACAAATCCACGTTTATACTGTAGTTGTTTGGTGTAGTGATCTATATGATATCAGTTAGGCAGATGTGGTTGATAGTCGTGTTCAAATCTGTTATGTACATATTGACTTCAATGAAAAAATTATTTTCAAAACATGTCCCGCTTACAGAAAAATTGCAAGTACAGTACAACAAACTTTATTTTTCCTGAACAGTGTGAGTGAATTGCTGACTTGATGCCTCATCACTTCCAAATGTTTTAGTGTGCCATTTTCTAGAAATAAGGACATTCCTCAACATTACCACAGTATCACCATCAAAATCAGATAGTGAGCATTGATACAGAACTACCATCTCATCTCATCCTCAGACTCCATTATTATCCCAGTAATATCCTTAAAGATTAAGTTCAGAATCACACCTTGCATTTAGTTTCTAAGTCTCTTTAGTCTCCCTCAATCTGGAAAAAGTTCTAGTGTTTCCTCAACTTTCACGGTGCTGACACATTTGAAGATTACAGACTAGATATTTTATATAATGCCCCTCAATTTAGGTTTGTGACATATGTTCACATAATTAAATTTATGGTATTCCTATTGGCAGAGATATCATAGAAGTGATGCTGTGTCCTTCTCATTGGATCTTATCAGGTGTCACACAATTTTGATTTTCCCCATTTCTGATGTTAACTTGCTCACTTGATTAAAGTAGTGCTTGCTTTTCTCCACTCTGTTGGTACTCTTTCTTCTTTGTAATTATAAATATTTTGTGGGGAGGTACTTTGAAACTATGTAAATATTTTATTGTCTACTTTATCTGATATTAATGTAGTCACTCCAACTTTCTTATGATTACTGTTTCAGGCATACATTTTTTCCATGCTATTCCTTTCAACTTATCTGTGTCTTTATATTTAAAATGCATCTCTTGTAGACAGCATGAAGTTTTTTTTGTTTTTCGTTTTTTTCTAATGTGACAATATCTGCATTTTAGTTGGAATTGTTAGTCCATTTACATTTAATGAATTGTTGATATGGTTGCCTTTCAGTCTTCAATTTTGTTTATTTATTTTTTCTGTTTGAACCATCTGTTTTTGTTCCTCTCTACCTGTTTTCTTGCTCTTTTTTGGATTAATCAAATATTTTTTTATATTTTATCTTAGTTCCTCTATTGGATTTTTAGCTATGCCTAAGTATTATTTTTAAGGAGTTGCTTTAGGATTGACAATGTATACCTTTTACTTATCACATTGGAGTATTGTACTATTTCTCATAAAACTTAAGTCAGATATGTCATTCCATTGTCTTTTGGCCTCCATTGTTTCTGATCCACCATCATTCCTATTATTTCCATGTGTGTAATGGCTGTTGTTTACTGGTTTCTTTCTTTAGGTTTTGTTTTCAGCAGTAAAATCAAATGTAAAAAGTCCAGTGATTTGTACATTTCAGATAGTGTACTTTTCAGTTTAGAATTTCAGTTTGTTTTTTTTATAGTTTCATTTTATTTGCTGAGATTTCCTCATCTGTGTGACCATGATGACCATCTTTTCTGTTCAACTGTTATAACTACTCTAAAGTCCTTGTGTGCTAATTTCAACATCCAGGTCATCTTGAGGTCTGTTTATATTAATTATTTTTTTTTCTTAACACTCAGTCCTATTTTTCTGTTTCTTTGCATGTACAGTAATTTTTATTATATACTCAGAATTTTGGAAGATAATTCTGTGACTCTTCATTCTTTTATCATCCCCCTAAAGAGTGTTGATTTTTTTTGTTTTTGTTTTTCTCAGGCAGTTAAAACTGGCTATTCTCACTGAACCTGTTTAGTATTTCAGTTTTTCCCATAGTCTTTAGTTGAATCTCTTAGACCTGTCCATTCTCTACAAGAAAAAAAACAAAAAGTCTCCACTTTTAAGGCCTGGCTCTTCTGAGATTTCAGTGAAAATCCTGAGAGGTATACCAGGCTTAACTAGGTGGGACTCAACTCCAAGTTCTATCTTCTCTGCATTGGGTGGTAGCTGAAATCTCTGACAACTTTTCCAACCTTCCATTTTTTGGTTTCTGCAGACTTCTTGGTGTCTCCTCATGCCTTTGCAATTCAGGGGTCAGCTGAGTATTTTTGCGGTGTCTATATGCATTTGACGTCTCCCACGCTTTGGCTCATTTTTCCATCTGTTATTCCATCATTGTAATCCAGTCTGCCATAATCTATTGTCTAAACAACTGAAATAGCCTATCAATCTTCCTGATTCAAGTCTTTGTCTTCTTCAAACCATTCACCATGCTGCAGCCGGATTTCATTCACTCATTTACTCAATTGTCAAATAGTTGATGAGCACTCACCCAAAAGACAGTACTGTCAAGCAGTTAAGTTATTGAAGCTGTTAGGTTGGTTTGCCACAGAGGTTCAGCTGGTAAAAAGACCACAGGACCAAATTTATTTATATAGTCTATTACTCACAGTACAGTTGGCAGCGTGAGCTTTATGTTTGCATTGGTTCTCCTTGGCCCCAAGACCTGCAGGGGTGATGTGGAGACAGGTCCAGGTAGATGCTGCACAGACAGTGGGTCTCTGTCACACCTGAGGAAACATGAGCGTAGAAAACCCCCAATCTTACATCAGGGTTTCAGACAAACAAATCCAACCTTTGTCCCCAAGTGAGACATTATTTTTATTATTCTGGTTAGCAAGTCAAATCTATCCTCTGACCTGAAGGGAAATATTATCTTTAGCTTCCAAGGTCACTTGCTATACAGACATCCTTAAAAAGATAGTCTAGTTACTAGACATGTAGAAACAGGAGGGGGAATTGCCTCCAAAGAAATACAAGGACCAAAGTACAAAGCTTTGGTCAAGTTTGAGAGTGATTTCAGAAGTAAGAGAAATGTTTTCATCTATTCCCCGGGTCATTTCATCCTTCCCCTTTCTATCTGCAAAGGAAAAAAGAAATCTCAATTACATGCTAATTATAAGCTTAAAGTTCCAAAGTAGTTTTTAAATCTTTCATCCCACAACAAGATAGAAAGCTGAGAATCAGGATTACCTCAGAAGTCTTGGACTTAACGCTCCTTTACACTAAACTGGAGAGGTGTGGCCTGCAAAGGCATTATCTGTTTATAATTAGCAATTTAGTAATACTTTGAGCAACTAACCAAAGGAATTGAGTTTGATTTGATCAGAAGAGGAAGAGACTAGAGATATACACCATGATTTTAGCTACAAGGGCCTTACACTGAAGATGAGGAACATGGGCCTCTACTTGAAGAGTGATCTCACAAGACAGTGTTGGTATGCTGAGAGTATGTATGCCTTGTAAGGAAGTCAGGCTGTAAGGGAAGCAGTCATCAAGGGAAGCATTTATGGAGCAGTCCAGTGTCTGTTATTCTTCCTGCTAGGTGTTGAGAAGCAGTTATTCCTAAAGCTTTTTTATCCTGACTTCCTGGTGCAGACACAGGCACTGAAATAGTTACAGTGGTGGCTTTGCATTGTTCAGGGACTCATTCCTCGAAGCCTCACTAAAGTTCTTCCAATTATTTTATAAGCATGAAATTCCTTGTATCAAAGTCCTCCCTGCCTGAAATACCTAAAATAGTTGCTATTTTCTGCACTGAACCTGCCCAGTACATGGTGGAACTGAAATTTCAGGTGGGCCTTCGTGAAATGGTCAAACTTAGACAAAGAATAGGTGGGGGATAGAATTTCAAGCAGAGGGACTTGAGTGAGCAAAGCTTGAAAGGCAGGAATAGCCATGGCATTTTTTAGAAACACCGCAGACATTGATTACAGAAGAGAATGAGAGATGGATTAGAGCTTCCTACTGTACAAATTTCTTTCTTTCCTATCTAGTCTTAATTATTTTTATTTCTGTGTCACCATTTCACATTGCCTTTCTTTCTCTCTTCCTGGTCCTTTCTTTCCCCCATATCACTTGTCTATAGCTCAAACCTTTTAGTTTCACACAGTAGCACCTATAGACATTGCTTACGCATTGGATGACCTTCAGAATGAAAGAAGTTGCTTCATCTCCAAAGTTCTGTCCTTTCCATTGACTATTCCACTATTAAGTCGTCAGGAGTCATTCTTGAACATGACTCTATTACTGAGCAGACTCATTCATAAATTTAGTCTCCTTGGACTAACTAGATTTATTGTGGGCTACCAGAAATCCTCTCAGATGTGCATGACTGCGCTTGGAAGCTCTGAGCTTTACAACCCTGTATTCTGCCACCTGATTCTAGCGAGAGCAATATCTCTTATCCATTGGCAGAGGAGAGTTAAGGATGTGACTGGGAGTTGGGGCATAAAAGGAATGTGATGGACTTGAAGACCTGTTGGAGGGAATAAGACAGGCACTTCACTATAGCTACAGGCAAATTATATCTCCTAAAGTCCAAGACATAAAGTCCAATAAATATTTGATGTTTAGCATCTATAGTGTTTGGAGAGCCATTGTGAAGTACCTACCAATTCAGTTACTTTTTGATAAAGTAAATTGAAAGGAGGCTTGATTGGAATGAATCCCTGTTTCAGGTGTTTTAGGTTTGGATTTTGTTGTTGTTTTTTTTGTAAATTTGTTTTCTTACCATGCTTTCTGGTATTCATTCTCAATGTTTTATGTTACCCATAACCCACTACTGGGACTTGTTGTTAACTGTAGTCTCCAGTAACTTTCTCCTTGGCTTTGTGAGAATTTTTTTTTTTCAAGTAGAGTTTCCCAAGTTTATTCCATCCAACAAAAATAAGACTAGGTATTAAGCAGCTCTATGTTTCTTATAAAAAAGCAATATAAATTATAAAAGCTTAAGAGAACCCTGAAAATCATCCTGTGCATTTCCTAAAGCTTCTTCCTTAGAACAATATTCTCATGAAATGTTGTGTGAAAAATGGGTCTCATGGTCAAATAAGTTTGGGAAATACTGATTGTTTCTTCTTGGAAATTTATAGTGCATATTCACAACTTAAAGGCTCTGAGAAGTCATGCAGTAATGAAACTTGTTTGGTTTATTTTTTTTTATTCAGGATTTCTCAAAATCATTTGATTGCAGTACTTTTTTTTTTTAGCATGAACTAATAGCATCTTAAGGATATGGTGATTTGAAAAACGCTTTGGTAAATACTATTAACAGTTTAAAACTTAATTGAATTCCTTTATTTCACAGTTGAGGAAACTGAGGCCCAGAAAGTTGTCTTACTCATCACATCTAAAAACAGTGCCTTACATTACACAAAGTAGATGCTCAATAGTGACATGCTCCTGTTTAGATCATTAGGTAGAGCCAGGACCAAGACTTAACACTTATATCTACAGCATTTCATAATGATAATACAGTTAAACTTATATTCACTAGTATTTATGCTGTTGATAAATAAAAATAGATTTTATTGCTGTAAAAAATGTTACATACTAGCTAAAAAGGCAAACTACAAAGGATATTGTTTTTTAAGCAATACCAATGAGGACTACAATTACACAAATTTCACCCAAGTCATAGAAATACAGTTATGATTCTATAACTAATACTACATGAGACCAATAAGCTAGATCAGTGCTTCTCTAACTTTAATGGTATGTAGGAGCCACCTGGAGACCTTGTAAACTGCAGGTTTGCCTTCAGTCAGCAGATCTGAGGTGGGGGCCGTGAAGTTCTGCATTCATAACAAGTTCCCAGATGATAACTAATGCTGCTGGTCCACAGACCACACTTTGACGAGCATACAGCTAAGATGAATTTTGTGACCAATACTGAAAAGCTTTTTTCCTGGAATGAAATCAAATCTAGGCCAAGTTTTGGCCTAAAGAGCGATAGAGGAAATCGCTTTCATTCCTCCTCTAACAGTTATTTTCACAACACTCTTATCCTCTATCTTACACCCTGAAGTTTGCTAATCAAGATCTCTAAGACCCCAACTTCATGCAGCCCCAGTTCTGGCTCAGGTCACCCTACGCCCATACCCAGCCTCCCCTTTTATGAATAGGTAGGGTAGGAATGGCTCACGTGCAGACCATACCAAAAATATTCCATTTTAATATTTTATACAGAATGAATTTTGTGTATTCTCTTTTGTAGTGCCCCATCCGTGGGCTTGTTTAGTTTTCTGCTTGTAAAGTATCAGGGCACCTACCGCTTTTTTAAAGACTACTAAAAATTGCTCCTCTGTGAAAGTACTTTGTCTCTCTCCATGATAGACTGACTCATAGATTCCATTGTCCACCGGTGTCACATTAAATTAATCCATTTGCATACAAATGAAGTATATACAGAGGGTGCCAAAAAATGTATACACCTTTTTAGAAAGGAAAAAAACTATTAAAATTGTTATATTCAATATGTACTGGTAACAAGAGATGAATACAAGTCATGTGTATACATTTTTTTGGCACCCCTGGTATAAACCAGAAAAATAAATAAAAGAGACAAACTAAAAATTTGTGGTTTGCTGAGATTTTAAATAGTTTTAGACTACGATTCTATCTCTTTAGTCTATAACAGTCTCAAATGTTGTCCCCTTGAAATTGGTGACAGCGCTCTGGGTTTTGAAAAATCGGTTCAAGTCTGTCGAAAGCCAACTGAAAGGGGAATTTTCTGAAGCTTTTTCTAGTCCCATGATTCTCACAAAATTCTTCAATTCATTCCAATCTAGAAAGTAATGGATCTTCCTTAAAGTCATGCTAATCCCAAAGTGATCACAAGAGACACATTGTCCCTTCTCTGATCAAGTTTCTTCTTTTGTTTTGCTTTTTTTTTTTTAGCATTCTTTGTATTTTATCCCCAAGGCATTTCTTTTTTCACAAAATATTATACTATCTATAAGAAACATTCTTGGAAGTTTACATTTTAGGACTCCATTTTGACATGATACGTTTTGGTCATTACCATACTTAGCTAAGTTATATTTCACTGTCACCAAAGAAGATATCTTAGAATTAAGTTCTTGCATTGTGCTTGACCTTTCTGGCTGGCAGTTTAAATTAGATAGTATCTCCCACCGTCTTAAAAGACATATCATCTCTTAGAAATGCTACCATTTGCAGAGAAAGAAATTGTGACAATAGGAAAAGGATGTGAGGTGAAGAAAAAGCTCTGTGTCTACTATTTGGTCATCAAAAATCTGTGCATAGTTTTTATTGCTAAAATAAAATGTATCACGATTGGTATGTGGGGGCTCTCGTTAGTATCAGAAGTTTTTATGGGCACCCTTCTGGTTACTTGATACAACCTGGTATCTTGTGCTGTGTTTTCTCAACGGCCTTTGTAAACACCGTAACCTTAATAGATCATTTTGAAAGAAGCTGCCATCCTGCTGCATCCATTGGAAGCCTCCTTTCAGGTTTCTGACAGATCCTTAATCTGATGCTCAGCTTTGTCATTTGGATCAATAGTAAACCAGATAAGATGTCTTCTACTTGCAAGGCTATGGCTATAAAAGATATTTGAAAAATAAATTCACTTTTTATGTCCATGCCACAAACCTGGGGAGTACTAATTTGTCATTTGTCTCTCCACCTGTCTGTAAACAGTCAGTTAAATTGGTTATTGATGAGAATAAGGTGAATTATACTTGAAACAAGAAACAAGAGTAAAATAGAAATAAACTTCATAGTAAATTTCTTCGATTCCTACAAAAAGATGACATCTCTTTATTTTAAAAAAAGGGGCTAGCATATCTTCATTTTAATCTCTTTTTGGAACAAGCAATTAGTTTTATATTGTTTTCTATTCCAAATAATCAACAATAACAATTAATTATAAGTTATACTTTACAAAATACTTATATATAGACGTATATGTATATATGTATATACATATATGTATATATATAGTTTAATCCTCATTACCTCTACAACATAACTACCTATTTTATAATTTGTAAGGTATTTGTTATTCATTTAAAAAGTGTTTATCTAGGGCCTACTGTGTATAAGGCACTGTGCTGGCTGTACAGATTTTGTATACAAAAAAATAAGTTGATGATAATAGAAGAGGTTAGAATTGTAGCATTTTAATGTTAGAAGAAATTCTTGAAATCATCTCCAAATGTGAATCACAACTAGCTATTGAGTGGCATTATTTTTTTCTGTTGTGTGATGGAAACTGATAAACTTTAAAAAATAAACCCATAGTTTAATTTTTTGAATTTGTATTTTCTCATTTATGAAGTGACAATAATTCTGGCTTTCACAACAGGGATACTTTGAATATTAATTAAGATGATATTATGGAGCATCTCACAATTTAAGTGCAAATCTAAGGATAAGGAACATTCTTTGTAGGTAAGAGATAGAAAGAGTATATCAAAATATAAACCGTGGTTACTTCAGGTTTGTGAGGTGCAGGCTGGTTCTTGTTTTCTTCTTTATATTTCTCTTTGTTTTTGAAATTTCTTCAATGAATGATATTACTTTCACAATAAAAATTAAGGTATTTTTTTTCTTTTTTCTTTTAACTTTATATTTTGGTATAATTTCGATTTAAAGTTGCAAGAATAGTACAAAGAATTCCCATGTATATCCTTTACCCAAATTCCCAAATGTACACATTTAACCACATGTACTTTATCCTTCTTTCTTGGTGTGTGTGTGTAGACATTGTCTGCTGAACCATTTGGAGTAAGTTGTAGATGTGATACTCCTTTGCCTCCAAATCTTTAGTACGTTATTTCCTAAAAAAATAGGAAATTCTCTTATATAACCAGAGTTCAATTATAAAAATAGGGCAATTAGCATAAATACTATTATCCAATCCATGAACCTGATTTATATTTTACCAGTTGTCCCAATAATGTCATCTATGTAAAAGAAGATCCAGGATCAGGCAACAGTCCCTTAGTTTTGTGTGTGTGTGTTGTGTGTGTGCCCGCCTGCACGCATGCATGCTACATGCACGCTTTATGACATGGACATTGTCTAAGCGTACAGGCCAATTATATTATCTTTCATTCTGGATTTATCTGATGTTTCCTCATAATTAAATTCAGGTTATGCACTTTTGGTAAAAATACCACAGGCGCCGTGCTCTGCTCAGCATATCATACAAGAAAACCCATGGTGATGTTAACTTTGATCACTTGGTACTCCATTGTAACATTACTATTATTAATACTATTTTTTCCTTTGTGATTACTAAGTATTTTGTAGAGAGCTAATTAAAAACTATGTAAATATCTTATTACACCTTAAACTTTTATCCACTAGTGTTAGCATCCTTTGACTACTCCCACCTGAATCAGTCATTATGGTAGTTGCCAAATGGTAAAAGTTATTTTTTAAATCACTGATTATCCCAGATATAAAATTAGATGTACAGTTTGACGAACACTATAAAAATCACCTCTCATGTTAAACAAAAAAGCTAAGGAGGAATGGAAGAGATTGCACCAAAATGCTAACAGAGCTTGTGGTAGACTTTGGGTAGTGGGATTGTCAGTACTCTTTCTTCTTACTTTATTTTCCCAATTTTCAACATTTTCCCATACATATAAAATATATAAGTCCTAATTTTTAATGTTTTTCTAAAATATATGTTTGTTTATTTACAATTGGTCCCCAAAGAGCTTGAGGGAGATACTAAAATGTTGATTTAACAGTTGTGACGTGCTTGAACTTAGAACACCTGTTAAACTAGAATTAAAACATAGCTCTGGCAAACAGGACACCTACTTGGGATAAGTTACAAAACGGAACAACTGAAATAGCTTTTGATTTGCACTCCACTCCTTTGATTCTCCACATTAACCTCTAAACCTTAGCATTATTCTTTACCAATTCAGTTGCCTGTCTGTCTCAAAGATAAAAGTTATAGAAATGGTGGCAGGAAGGTGAGGAGTGGTACAGAGTTCAGGGATTGATCTGTAGGTGGAGGTGGGTTATGATGCGATTTTCAAAAGGTTTGAGACTAGAAGACTCAGGTTTGATTCAAGTATTACCACTGTAAGGGCCTTGGCGACTATTTTGGAAGTAGGTAATAGTTACCAAGTCAGATTATTAGTTAGTGCTCAGCATTTAATTAAATCCTTTAATGCATAGCCTGAATGAGATTCGTTAAGAATTTCTGAGTTTAACTGAATTTATTTATACATTTTTCTATACATTTATCTTTTCCACTATCTAAGAAATCCCATCCATACTGTGGAACTGAAGTAGAGAAGGCAACAGATGGATTCAATCAGTTGTTTGAAACAGTTCCCCCAAAGGCACATATCTTAGCTGAGTAGATGAATTGATTTTTTTTTAACTGCCTGTTAGTATCAATAAAACTAAGGCACCTTGTTGGAAGACTCAGGATGGAGCCTACCACAGGACTTGGGGTGCTGATAAAGGAACCATTAGATAAATAAGATTTGTGAAAATTAGCTTCTGAATTTAATGTTTAAACATGATTTTTAAAATAACTGCTTGCAACGTAACTCAGAAGGCTGATCAGGGTCAGTGAGGAGAACAGACCAGCTAGATTATAAGTGACATCAAACAATGAGAACACTAGAAGTGATCTGAAACAAACATGGTCAAATAAAAAATGTTTTGTTTACAAACACTACTTTTATGATGAGGGAAAAACCATAATGGTATCGGAGAAAGAAACCAATATTTATTAAGACCTTTCTGTGAACCAGTCACTATGGGTTTTTTTCTCTTCTTTTTTCACCAAAGGGAAACCTGAGGCTTTGAGCAGTAACATGCTTCTAGTTAATACAGCCCATGAAGTACCCTGATCTGACTGGTTCCGATATATATTCTCATTGAATGATACCATGCTGCCTCCCCATAGGGTAGCATTTCTGATTCCCTTACAGCTTGAACTTCTTTGTTAGGAAAATGAATTTTTGTATCAGGAAAAAAGAAACAGACTCAAAAACTATTACCCTGTGGTTAAGAAAAGTAAAAATTATTAGAAATGAAGTTATTCTTGAGGCAGCTAGAATTAAAAACACTTTTAATTTTGACGTAGCTATAAAGAGTGGGCCTTTGGCTTCTTAGAATCACAGTCAAAGTACATTAAGCTGTATGAGCTTTTAGATCATAAACCAACCTCCCCATTTGTCTTGTGAGAGGAACCTGAGGTGAGGAGAAATTCATTGCGTGGAGATGATCTGGCTGAGACTGCTCTCGTGTCGACGACTTACTTAAATCCTCTAGTACTACTTCAGAAACTTCAAGGAAGAAGTCCAGACTCCTTGGTCTGGCACCTTTCATCATCATCAACTCCTTGCTTACCTTTTTGGCTTCAGCTTCATGTACCCACCTTTTTACTCCATCCTCAGGTATACTTTTTTTTTTTTTTAAAGGAGGGAGTAGCTCACAGTGGCCCATGCGGGGATCGAACCGGCATCCTCAGTGCTACCAGCACCATGCTGTAACCAACTGAGCTAACCAGCCACCCCGTCAGGCATACTTTTTAAAGCTTTTATTCTGATCATCTCTTCCTCACCCTCATTCTCCACACACAGTGCCTTTTCACATTCAACTTTCTTCCCACTGAAACTGGTTTAATTGTATACATACTTTAAGATGCAGCACAGGTACTGTTTTCTCTAAGAAGCCTTTACTGGCCCCCTAAATCTGTTTGAGGGGCCCGTCTTTAGAGATCTTGTCACTGTCTGTCCTTACATAGGACTAATCTCATTCATTATATTACAATAGTGAATAATATTTGCAGATGGATTTACTATCTTATGGCCAAAGTGAGGGATAGTGGGAATTATTGCAGTGTGTATGCAGTAAGTGGATTCAAGAGACTTGATATACAGAACTAATGTTGGCTTCAGAATTTCTGTGTAGGAGGAGCTTATGGGGACAAATTAATTGGAAGGGGTGGGAATAAGACCCAAAGCTATCTTTGTTTAGCACTTTACATAAAATTTACAAAATAGCTATTGTGCATATCAAAGAAATGGGGAGCCAGAACAAGATGGCGACATGGATGAGCGCTAAAGTATTGGCGATTCCAAAGCAAGATCCAACTCAGCTGCTATCTTCTTCATAGATTCTTTCCTGATCTAACCTTTTCGCCTCACCACAAAAGGCTGAAAGTACATCCCCTAGCTGCCTGTCTCTATGGTCTGTTCATGTATTTGTTATGTACTTACCCCCTCCCACTGCTTGCACTATATATTGTATTGTATACAAGTGTACATCTGTATTTTAATTATTTTTGTAAAGCTTCCAAAGCCCTTAGCATAGTGTCTAATTCAGAGTAATTACATAGTAAATAACTAGTGAATGTTGAATGAATGCTTGAATTAAGTCAGCATTTCTCAGTCTTGATACCATTTTTTAATCACCTGCAGAGCATTTAGAAAATATTAATTCCAAAGTCTCAGAAATTCTGATTTCATTGATCTGGGATGGAACAAGAATGTTTTTTTTGGTGGTTTGTTGTTTTGTTGTTGTTGTTTTTTAATTAAAGTTTATTGGGGCAACAATTGTTAGTAAAGTTACATAGGTTTCAGGTATACAATTAATTCTGTAATACATCATCTATATATCACATTGTATTTTCACCACCTAGAGTCTGTTTTCCTTCCCATCACCATATATTTGATCCCTTTTACCCTCATCTACCCTGTTTTGTTGTTCTAGTTATTGTTGTTTTAAGCTGTTCAGGGTTGAGAACTCTGACATTAGGTTCTTTGTATAAACAGTGATTCTCAAAATGTGGACTCCTGGACCCAACAACACTAGCATTTCCCAGAAACTTGTTTAAAATGTAAACTCTTGGGCCCCACACCAGAGCTAGTGAAGTGAACAACTCTGAGGAAGGCCTCAACAACCTGTGTTTTCAGGCCTTCCAGGTGATCCTGAGGTATGCTAGAATTTGAGAACTACTGATTTAAGATAAAATAAATGTTTTCAATAAATGAAAGACCAACTATGAGAAACAAAACACGTTTTAAAATCATCCCAAAAGGCTGTGACAATTTAAAAGAGCACTCTAAGTAAATGAGCGTACCTCACACAAGCACAATGGAATTGTACTTGTGGAAATAAGCATTTTATAACTTTTAAAAATATTTACTTTTTATATGAGGGACTAAGTTTTTATAACTATCTACATAAAAATAGGCCCTATTAGGCAGGAAAAGCACATTAAAAGTCTGGCGTTGGATAAGGAACATTCAGAGTCAAGGATAGTTTTCCATCTATTCTCAGAGAAAAGCCTATCTACTTTTTATTTTGGACAGTAACATTTTCTCTTTCTGTTGTGTTGTTTGACTATGTGCCACTTGATAGCTCTGTCTATTCCTATGGAAACCAAGTTAGTGGATAGAGCCGAGGCTTGGGGGAGGCACTGGGGAGAAATATTAGAAGAGTTCAGCCACGGAGCAACTAAAGATGTTGCCTTTCCTTCAGTCAAATCCTCTTTGAGAGCCAAAATCTGTTTTAAGCCAGAAAGATGTTGTTAGCTGATGTATTGTCTAACTGTTCTGCTAGATGGATGAACATCTTAAACTTGGAAAGTAACAAGTAAAGCTCCTTTTCTGTCTTTGACGTGCCATTCTTAGCCTTTCCTTAGAGAATTGTCAAATAGCTAAAAAAAAAAAAAAAAAAAAGCGTTTTTAAAGATTTGCTTTAGATGGCAGATTAGTCATGTGATTACCATCATAGTCATTGAGTAATTAGAAATTTTAGCTATAAACACGGTATTTAGGCTTGACAATCAGAAATTTAAGAGGGAAAATGTCCATGACTGGGGAAAGCAGTGCAGATTCTGTTCCATTTCTCTAGCTCAGTGAATTAAATGTCATTCAAAAACTTGGTTTTTGTAACTATTTGCTTTCCTATAAAGATTTCTGTTAAATAAAAGACCAAGAAACCAGAGTACAACCAGGCACCTAAACCAATTTAAACAAGGAAATGATCCAAGCAGATAAGAATAATGAGTAAAGGCCTTTCTCCTTTCCAATCCATTTATACTCTGTATTTGATACGGTACTGGTATCCCATGGTCTAGGTAAAAGAACAATAATACTAGATTGCATTGTACTGAGCTATTTATGTGGATATTTAAATTATGTTTATATTTCAGTTAGCATGTAGAGGTTTATTTTTCCAGTTTTATGTACTTTCATTTATTCCAGAAATTGCTGTCTTTGGATAAAAAAGTTGAAGCAACTATTAATATAGATGACTCATAACCCTCTATCTTGAATCTAGCCATCTCTTCCAATCTTTAGATCCATATATATACTTTTTTTTTGCTAGACGTCTTTATATAGATTTCCCTCACATGCCCCAAACTCCACATGTTAAAAAAACAGAACTTAATAAATCTTCATCCCCCTCCCTATTTTTCCTTCCATCTTTTCAGTTGTTGGCACCATTCTCCATCTTGTACTAATTCAGGAGTCCTCTTATATATTTCACTAACGTCTCCTTCCTTCCATTTAGCTCTCAACATTTCTATTTTGGATTGCTGTAGTAACCCCCTAACTAGTCTCCCTGCCTAAAGATTTGTTCTGCTTAAACCAAAGCTTCACACAGCCTCCAGATATTTTCTAAAAATACAAATCCACTTATATCATTTCCTTCTTAAACTCTTCATTGGTTTCCCGTTACCCATACAATAAATTTTACACTCTTTATCATTCTGTTTTAAACTTTCCATTTTCTCGCCCCTCTAATCATAGCTTTCACTTCCTCTTATACTACATTTTCATATTATAGTAATGTAGAATTATTTTCAGAGTCTGAGGTTTGATTTTACCCTGTACGCTAAGAAGGGAGTCTGTCACTGTTTCATGGATGCTGACGATAAACAAGAGACTCCAGAGTCAGAGACTAATGAGTTTGCTACTCACAGCACAGCAAAAAGCATCAGCTCCTGTATGTCTGCATTGGTTTCCCTTTCCCCCAAGAACCATGAGGGAGTCGCAGAAGGCCCAGAGGGATACTGCACACCCAGTGGGTTTCCATTATAGCTGAGGAACATTGAACTTCAGGAATCTACTGCTTTTGTAGTAAGCGGGAAGCCCAGAGGAAAACATGACCTCATCCCTCAGGTTGATTGCTGCAGACACAACGCTGAGAAGTTGCTTAGGTAGAGTGGTCACGACCTATTGCGTTACATGCAGTGATGATCCGGACTTACGGTAAATTGCCTCTTCCAACAATCCGTCCCTTAGCCCTACATGTTCTTGACATGAGCATGCCATTCCATCAGCTAATCTGATTAATCTGACCAACAGAGACTGGGAACAAATCTGTTTAATATGTCTCATACCACATTTAATTATTAGGTTGGTGCAAAAGTAATTGCGGTTTAAAAGGTTGAAAATTATTGCAAAAAACCTCAATTACTTTTGCACCAACCTAATACTAGCACGCCTCGCGGCAGGATGAGAACAACCTGTAGTATTGAGTATTGACTTCATCTATGCCCCGTAGTATCCTGGACTAAGTCAACTATTCATAAGCATCAAGGGAGACAGTACGTCTTCTTTTATACAACCAGGATATACTCTGAGGCCAGCGTGTTCTCTATTATGACTCATGCAAGGAAGTTTGACTCGCTTGTTGATCTTTGGTGTCATTGCCAATAATTCCAAGAGACTCTACATGGACTAAAAAGCAATCCAAACCCAGCGAGGGACTATTTCATGGCCCACTCCCCACCATATACAGACATACAACCTGAAGAGGCACAAGTCACATTAGTTCAGGATTTGTTGTTAAAATTGGACCCTCATTACACTGCTTTGGCTAAGCCACAGGCAGTAACACCAAGTAGTCGCAGCTTCAGTTGTCATACATGGCATAACCCAAGGCTTCTCGTGCATCAGGAGAAGCATATTAATCTGTATCCATCAGATTCAACTAAGGCTGTGCCAGTATCTGTGTTTGTACATGTGCAAGGGGTCCACATTCAGGAGTTGCCATTGGTGGCATCAAGCACAGCAGAAAAATGTAGGACCATCACGTCCACATTAATTTTTCTGTTTCATGGATGGGGATGACAAACACAGAAGCAGGTCAGATTGCTAGCCTCAGCTACTGTTTGATTCAGGCAGCAAACGATATCTTTTTTTTTAAAAAAAAACTCCAGGATGTAATACTGGCTCCAGAGGACAAAGGCAGCGTTAATTGTTGTTTCCCTCCCTATACCTCCCAGTGTCTAAGGGGTACCCTTTTCAGCTACTGAAGTTGTTACTTTCTCTCCTTAGCCACAAAATCAGTATGTCCCATAGCTATAACTACATCTTTTCTCCGGTCATCCCCTATTGACATCCATACCTTTCCTCTGGAAGGGTAGGTGCCTATGGGACAAATTTACAGAGACCGTTCTGTCCCCCACCTTAGACCACATGGACCCTGTGGGAGGACTTGGTGACCATTGAGCTCAGTCAAGTGGTTATTATGGATATTAATGACCTAGGACCATGTCAACTTAAAAAACAAATCCAGATGGCTAAACCAGAATTAAGTTTGCATTTCTAAGCCCCCCTTTGGCAGGGCTGCCGCCCATGGGATGTACCAACCAGGTCAGCTGAGATGCCTGTTAGGGAAAAGAAAGAAACATCATAACCAGAGATGGGCAGGGAAGAATCCCAAATTTTCAAAATAGGTGTGTAGACACCCCTCCCCCATCCTTTTGTGATGATTGTTTCCCAGGAGACTGCCAAGAGGAGACAGACCCTTTCTGGGGGTGCCACAATCGGTAACCAAGCTGCCTCACTTAGGTATGTTGACCAAAAGGAGTCAACTGAGATAGAGTCAGAAATCTTTCTGAGTTTATTTTCTCAGAGGCCATGCCAGCTCTTGACAGTTTTGATGCCTGAGCATGGCAGGAAGCTTAGCATGTCCATCAGATACCTTAGCTATTGGCTCTTTGTTGGACGGTCTTTGTGACAAAGGTACACCATAGTCAGACTATGACAGTCAGGTAGTATCAAACCCCAAAATATAAAAGTTTAGTGTCAGGGCCTCAGTGCTGTGGGCAGTTAGGGTAATCAGGCTGGAACAGCAACATGGTAACCTGAAAAATGTCTGCAGTGATGACACACAAGGTGGCTTTGAGAGGGAGTGGTTAGCAGTCCCTGCCAGGAAGAAGCAGGGGCAATGCCCTGTGTAATGTGGTGTCCTTCACCACAGGGAAAATAGGCCACCCTAGAAGAATACACAGTCTGGTTCATGTTTGGTATCTAAATACATTGTATACTTAAATAATTATATTCTGTATTAAAATTTTACTATGTTAAATGTATAAATTTAGGAAATAAACATAACTTTATTATATTAAATAGATAATAATTACATTTTATATTAAAATTTATGTTTTAATATTAAATACAAATTAATGTTAATTTATATTAAAAACACCTTTTACTTTGTGCCCCGTCTATGATGATGGATTCATTGCCGTGTTCAATGCAGTGATGGATCCAGGTGGCAAATGGCCAGTGACCCGGGGAGTGTAATCTTATTCAGCAACGTGATTCCAGTCAGTCTTATCAGAGAATAGACCCTTTCTGTGGGACCTACATGAGTAACCCAGACTGGTCGATTTGCAGCTACAATTTATTTCCACAGTTTTTGTCTCCAAAGAGGGGTGTCTTTAATTTGCCATCTATAGTCTTTCAAGTGGCAGATCACATGACAGAGCATTGACAACAGCCCAAGAATTCATAGAAACAGACCTGTCTGTAGAGTAGGTCTAAGGTAAGGATGATGGCTTCCATTTCAGCCCACGGGCTGACTTGCCCTAACCACAGACATTCTTCCAGAGTTGTCACTGATGTTGGACTGCCTCCCAATGGAGGTTGCCTCCCATCAGTAAACCAGGCCGAGGCATTCAGGGGAACCTCTGTGCATCAAGGGCACCATTAAGTGAGCAGCTTTGCTTCGAACAGTGGCCGCCTATACACCCCGTGCTGTTGCCAGACAAGTTAGACAAGTCAGGCTACGGTAGCGATTGGGTAGGTATATAGTGCAGTTGGCTCTGGACTAGGCTTTGCATTCACTTTCGCTTTTGAGTAGTTGCTCACTCGTGTCTCAACCAAGTGAACTTCTAATGTTTCCAGTCCACCCAGAGTTCTGTCTTGAAGAGCACGGTCCTCATTGCTCTCACCATTTATTTTCACTTCGGAGATTCCTTGGCTCAGCAGCCATGACCGCATTGCCTATCAGCTTGCTGACCCATTGGCAGGCTAGCATCCCTTCCTCTGCCCAGACATTAAGGCTGCTTGTTTTAATGCTACTCCTCACCATGCAGACTCATGAACAGATAAGACAGTGGGGTCCCTGACCTCCCCAACCTTGCCCACTACTTGGACATGATCTCAGGGAGTCTTCTCATTCCTGAACCTGACCTGCAGAGCCCAGATGGACACTGAGCACACAATGGGTTTACATGACATCTGAGGAATGCTGAATTTTGGGAATCTCCAGATTTTAGTCAGTAGTAAGCAAGCCTGCTTTTATCTAATGTCCAGAAGGGTGATATTACCTCATTCCCTAAGATTGCTCACTGCAAACTCAGCTCTGAGAAATGGCCCAGGTAACAAGGAGTCCAGGCTTTGCATTCTTGGCATACCCTATAAGGACATGCAGGGACACTCAGGGTCATGGCACATTGCCTCTCCCAACGCTATTGTGGTATTTCCAAGACTCATTGGTGTCTACAGCCATTACTGATATTTGTGACCTATAGACTTCCTAGGGATGGTGATTCTTTTAAAAAATTAATATGGTAAATGCCTTGAGAGTTTATAAATATATAATTATATAAATATCATTAGAATTAATAACATGTTTCATTATTTCCATTTCAGTATTAAACAATGTATCTTTTGGTACCTAATATGATTAGGATTCCCAATAAAATATGGCAGAATGCCTACCTTATATTTTTATGTGGTCTTAGAGATATAGTTATGTTCCCAGGACAAAATTATATACAAAGCCATAAATGAATAAAAAATATAGTGAACATTTGTATATATAGTGAACAATTGCTTTTCTTCTCAACTACGATGAGAATAACTCTTAAGTGCTGATGATACAGAGAGAACAAAAATGCAAAGCTATTAATCAGATAACATGTATGTCCCAAAATATTGGTTTGGGTAAAATATCTGTTCTCTTTGGTGTTCCAGGGGGGCTGCTATAGTCAGGGTTGACCAAATCTTGAATATTGGAGGCTGTTAAAGTAATTGTTTCAACTGAAGAAGAAGCAAAAAGCAAAGGCTCCTAGGAGCCAGATGTACAAACTATGGTAGCCATTTTGGGAAGAAACATAGAGGTGGGTATCTAGAATGTTTTGATGATCAGCTGCCAGTTGTCTGGAAGTTAATGATTAAGGCACTTACCAGGAACAGACAGTAGTTTTGTAGCACATGATTTCAGATATTTCTTGTTAAGAAATACACTCCCTTTTTTCACACTGAGTGAGTGAAAAGTGGTCATATTTACACTAAAGAAAAAAAAATACTTAGAATTTGGGGGGGTAATCTGTGCTTTATTATGAAGCCATAGCTTTAGGAGGAGCTGTTTTTCTAGAGAAGCTTTAGGAGGAGCTGTTTGTCTAGAGAAGCTTTAGGAGGAACTGTTTGTCTAGGGAAGTGGCAGGAGCAGGACAAAGATCAAGTGTCAGAACCAGGAAGCTCAGTGACAATAAGTGATAGCCTCATATCACTAGAAATAGGGCTGCAAAAGATCATTGTAAGAACATATTCTTATAACAGATCAAGAGATGGGTGTTAGCAGCTATCAGGGTGAGCAAAGAGAAAAAAGAAAGAAAGAAAGAAAAACAATAGCAAACAGTCTTCTCTTTAAAATGAGCATGCAAACAAAAATTCCAAAATATATAAAGAAATCTCATGCTAGAAAAGCTAACAACATCGCTATTCAATTCATTACTAGTGGAAAAGCATAAACAAGATATAAGAGACAAGCCATACAAAGAGAGGAGATATTTGCAAAACCAACCAAGAATTAATACCAGAATATATAAATTACTCCTACAGATCAGTAAGAAAAAAACAAATAGCTAAGATGGGAAATGAGTAAACAACACAAAAAGACTATTCACAGAAGGCAGAAGCAAATAGCCAACAAATATATAGAAACATTCCACCTCAATCAGGGAAATGAAAATGAAAGCCATGGTAAAACACAATTGTATACGCATTTTATTGGCAAAAGTTAGCAAGTCTGACAAAACCAAGTATGGCAAGGATGTAGAGAAATAAGAATTCTCATGTATTACTGGTGGAAATGTGAATCAGAGTAGCCACTTTAGAAAGCAATTTCAACCCAGCTTCAGAAATGTGTTACCAGGAGATATGTACAAGAAAATTTATCACAATATTGTCTATATAGTGAAAAATGAGAAAAATACTAAATATTCCTCTAGAGGATAAATAAATTCATATGACAGAATACTTTCATATGACAGAATACTTTCCACAGTGTGAATGTATGAACCAAGGCAACTTGGATAAATCTCAAGAAATATTGCTTTGAGTAAAAGGTGGCGAGTGATTCATGTAGTACCATTTATACAAAGATTGGAAACATGTAAAACAATACTATGTAGCTAATGAATACATATATTTGTAAGAAATAAAAGTATTAAAACACTGGAATGATAAACACAAATTCAAAATAGTAGTCTCTTAAAGAGGGAGAGAAGGTAATGGAATTGGGGAAGGGCAAAAAGGGAACGTTAACCATATCTGTTATGTTTTATTTCTTTAAAAATGAAAAATCTTCAACTATAATTGAAAAATAAACAATTTTAAAAATGAAAAATCTAAAGCAAAATATCAAGGTATTTCACTCAAAACTTCTATATTATTTTAAGATTTAATGACGATATGTTTTTTCTAAAAGGGTTCATCTTAGGGAACTGTACAGACAAAATTATGGTATAAAGTTTAAAGGAGCATTTTGGGTTGGTTGGTTTCCCAGATTCATTTCAAGTTCTGTTCTCCAGGTCAGTCAGAGAACTTTTTCATTATTTCACTCTTGCAGAGATTATACTCCTTCTCATGCATCTGGGGAAAATCCAAATGGTGTAATCATTTACATTACAGACAAAAGAAGCTCTTGCTGTTAATAATTATGGGAAGATTAAGAAGATTATGACTACCTAACAAAAAAAAAAAAAAATGTCACTGTTTCAGCGACATTAGAAAATTTTTCACATTTCAGTGGCATAATTGACCTGATCATATCAGAGTTAATGTTTTTTTCTTTTTAGTGACTAAACGAGGACTTTTCTGTAACGTCAGCTCTCTCACTTCTGCTCACTTACTACCAGAGTTTTCTTAACAACATACACTCTTTTGATCTGTAACCTCCTTCACTCTTTACTATTTTCTACCCAGTCAGAAATTATAAAAGCAGATCCTAAAACAGTCTATAGCTCAGGATCAGGTTCTATGTGGCCCTAAGAGTGATCCTAAATGATTAACTTCCAAATCCTCCCCCAAGTATTTGTGTTACAAGAATAAACCAGAAAACTTAAGAATTCCTAATTTGAAGCAATAGTGAGGAAATGTTTAGACATTTTGTTTGTTTGCTTTTGTATTGAGGGGGCTTTACAGGAAGCAGAGTAGCCTGTCACGTGTCCCCAGAGTCATACAACCTTCACAGAGTTATCAGTTAGCTTGTGGCCTCAAACTAATATCTTCCCCGTGTCGACGAACACTAGAAATATTCTCCTGATTTTAGCTCTAAGAGTTCGCTGTCCCCTCCGCTTATTTCTGGAATTGAGTTTACATACACTGGACATTTAATAAATGCTCATTCATGAGACTAAGGATGTTGACCTTGGTTCAAATGGATTATGTTGTTTCTAGTTACAGCATTCTGATGTGTCTCTGTCCTTGGGAATAGGAGAAGCTGACCTGATCATATAGCTGACCCCTTCCCATGGTACCAGCCAAATTCCTATTGGGTATGACCTTGTCGGCCCTGTAATCATCATTATCTATAGACAGCGTATGGACATCTTTCTCCATGTGAAAAAAAAAATCAGAAAAACCATTATTTATATTCCAACTATTTTTACTTTAACCTGTCCCTAACCTTGGTTCTCTCCTGAAACACTAGCTGAACTATGGAGACTATGCACAGTCACATCTTTCTATCTGCATGCCTTCTGTCATAGGCCACTCCTGGCTCCGCTTGGCCAGTGATGTTTTGTTGCCTCCTCCACATTGGAAAACTGTTCATAATAAAACTAGCAGAAATTTACTGAGCATTTGCTTTATGCACTATTCTAAGAACTTTGCAAATATTATCTTTATCATTTCACATGCATGAAAATGTCAGCTACTATTATTATTCCTATTTTACAGAAGAGGCAGTAGAGGCACAGGAAGATACTTTATTTAACCTGTAAAAATTTTCCGTGGTACTTCTGTGAGGAGCAAAGATGCAATCTATGTCAAAGAGCTTTGTAATAAGTGAAATTAAGTGCAAACATTTTACTGCTTCGGAACAAGGCTCATGAATGTTTGTTGAATGAATGAGCAAATTATCACTGAGATATATCGTGTTTTGTGTAGGTAGAATCCTCAGAATAATGTAAAATGTAAACATGCCAAGCACTCTGTCTGTAACTCACTAGTCACCCCCTCCAACATATTCTAGTTTCCTTCTCCTCTAAATTTCAGAATCAAAATTGTCTGATTTAATACCTCTAAAAGGTCATGATGAATTATTCTGTAATATTTGAAATGTTATACTCAGAAAGGTCAAGCGTTATTTTTTGGTATGAAGTACCACATAGATTTGTTTTTCCTGGGCACTTTTTCCTTTTCAAAGAAAAGATGGCAAGAGATTTAGAGCAGGGTGCCCTCTTGAGGAAATTTTAGTACCTTCCATCTCAAAAGCTGACACTGGGTGAAATGAGAAGTCCAGATAAATGATGTTCACTACAGTCGAGGCTCAGATACATGGAACATTAGGTGGAACATTAGAAAGTAAGAGGAACGAAATACCAGATATCTGAGAAGTAGTATTCTTGAATGGTTACAATCTAATGTAGCAACTGTAAATAAGAATTTTTAAATAGAAACAAAACCTCTACAAGAGATTTCATTCCTCTTATTCACTCAGTCCTTCACGTAATATTTATTAAGCACCTGTCGTATTTTGTGCCAGGAATTAACACCAAGCACAGTGGTCACTAAAGCTTAATCTCTGCCCTCATGTAGCTTACAGTTTATGAGGGAGATCACAGTGAAGGGAAACAAATTCATGTCAGTACAAACAGAGAAAAGCAGTATGAACGAAATGAGAGGAAGCTAGAATAAAGAAGGACAAAGTAAGTTCAACTTGGGGCACGCAAGGACAAGCCTCTGAGAGGAAGTAACTGAGCTGATTCAGTTTGCTTTTCAGTCCACTCTAAGTCTGCCCACCTAATCACAGTCTTTCAGGCCCCTTTTCTAGCCTCGTTCTTTCTGATCTCCGTCCTAACCCTTGAGCTGAGTTGCATCCTGTGTCTGCCCCTGTGCACAAGCAGGCAACTCCCACTCGTCCTTCTACTCCTCCTTGTTCTAGCGAGTCCCCTTCGCCTTGCAGCCTCACAGTCTTCATGATCGCGGGGCGTGGGGGCTGCTTAATTAACCAACGTCTTCATTACTAATACTCATAGCCCTCCACAGTAGAACATCAATGCATTATGATGTTAAAGTTCCAACAAGGTTAAGGATGGAGAGGATCTCAGAAGATGAAAAGGACAGATAACCCTGCCCATTACGCTTTGAAAAGGGAGAGATAAATAGGCATGAAGCAGCCAGAGAACTTGATCATGTAATACAGTTGGGCCATGTTGACTTTGAAATATCTGTGGTACTAAGCATATTGAAGGCTTATTTCACGAGGTCATTGTATTTTAATATAAATAATATGTACTTTATTGGTTTGATGTGCTGAAACTAATATACTTATTGCTACTACTAAGTAGCAATTTGGAGAATACACCAAAAACCATAAAATGTACAGACTCCTTTCACCCAGTAAATTGGTCCCTGATAATTTATTCTTATGAAAAAGGTAAGAAAACTCTATGCAAAAAATATGTACATTGTAACATTTTCTATAAAGAAAATATTAGAAACAATATTAGAAGGGTTAAATAAACTATGTTGCTTTAACACAACGAAATATGCATATAAAAAGGGGTTTGAAGGAAACATGAAAAATGAAACAATTGATAGAGTAGCAGAATTATAAGTGTGTTTCCTTTTACTAATTTATCTGAATGTTATGACTCTAGCAGAATAATTAAAATACTTAAAATGTTTTAAAATTTAAAAAGAAGAAATTGGCTCCAAACTAAGTTTCTTCTTACCGTCCCTTGTTTTTCATTTAGGGAAATTATCGTTTCATGAAACTCTTACTAACACGTAGAGCAAACTGGATGCAGAAAGATCTGGAAGAGATGACTCCTTTGCACTTGACCACCCGCCACAAGAGCCCCAAGTGTTTGGCGCTTCTGCTGAAGTTTATGGCACCAGGAGAAGTAGACACACAGGATAAAAACAAGGTAACGACTGCCCAAATCAAAGACAAATAAGAGCAGAAAGCAATTGCTTCCTTTTATGATGTGAAACCTCAAGGAAAAAAGGCCCAAATTACCGCTCAAATACATGGTAGGACAATTCCAAGTCTCCATACCCCTGTCAAGTATTTCACTTAAATTCTGTCATTTAATCCATCTAACAACCATGTGTGGTAGGTAGTATGATCTCCTTTACACAGATGAGGAAACTGAAGCTCAGGAAAGTGAAAATTTTGTCTGAGATTAAGTGGCAGGGCTAGAATTCAGCCCAGGCCTGTCTAACCCCCAAACCCATTATTTGACAGCTAGGCAGAACAGTGACCATGGGGGTTAGATGGTGGGCGCCAGCACCCGGAGCAGGGTACTCAGTGCATAGCTGTTGAATGGCCTGGGCTTTAGCATCACACTTCTTGGGTTTCCATCGAGGAGATGCCACCTACTTGTTCTGTGCCCTTGGGCAAATTACTCTTCTATGCCTCAATTTTCTCATATGTTAAAAAAGGGTAATAGATGTTGAAGAGAAAATGAGATAATACAGTATATAAAGTGTTGAGCACATAATATATATATATGTATATATAAAGTATCTAGCACAATGCCCAGGGCAGAATATGCTCTCAACAAATGTTAGCTATAAAATAATTATTATTAGTTTCATTTTGGTTCTAACATCTGCTCTGGCATTTGTTGCTAAGATCTGCTATCTTCTCTGCCCTTGAATTTTAACATATTGTATCCATTGGTCATTGTTTTGATCGACTGGTTATTGCTCTGATCATTCTTTACAGGGAAAAAAAAATGTGGTCTTTAATTAGACGAATGCAATAATCCTCTTCATTTCCTCCAGGCACTTAATTATAGAGTCTTGCTAACTCTAACATTCCCATGTAATTAAAACTCTTATGATTAAATCCACTAGGTTTATATTCAATAATCCTTTCATTGTCATAGTGTTCTTTATGTAGTTTGCAGATGTTATTTAGTAGTCACTCACATGACCCAAAGTTCTGTGATCAACTTTATGTTACAACTACTGTAAACTAATATGCCTAACTCACAGCATTTCTAGTGCTGATATTTTACTGAAAAGAGCGCTTTGATAAATCCACAAACACCCATTTAATTACTTAAAAAGCTATGAATGTCTTTGGACTTTATAATATCTTCCCCAAATATTCTAGAAACTTTCTACTGTCTTTCAGCATTTGTATATTGTTCTGTACTGAACAGGGATGGGAGGTTATCCAGTCAGACAGGTGGAAAATGGATCTACACCATCCAGGCAGGCACAGAAAAGAGAGCAAAACAAAAAGCGTAGAGCAATGATTCTCAAAATATCTGAGGGGAAGGATCAGTTTCTTTGTTTTTTAATTTCCAGTCTGCCACAGACCAATAATTTTATGACATACATTAAAACTGAACACCAAAAAGAAGAACAATCCAATTAAAAAGTGGACCAAGAACTTGACTAGACATTTCTCCAAAGAAGATACACAAATAGCCAACCAGCACATGAAAAGATGTTCAATCACTGATCATTAAGGAAATACAAATCAAAACCACTATGACATGGTACTTCACACCCTTTTGGATGCTATTATCACACACACACACACACACACACACACAACAAACAAGTGTTAGTGAGAATATAAAGAAATTTGAAACCTTGTGCAGTGCTGGTAAGAATGTAAAATGGTGCAGCCACTGTGAAAACCAGTTTGGCAGTTCCTCAAAAAATTAAACATAGACTTACCATATGATCCAGTAATTCCGTTTCTGGGTTTACACTCAAAAGAATTGAAATCAGAAAGTAGGACAGATATTTGTACATCCATGTTCACAGCAACATTATTCACAATAGTAAAAAAAATGGAAACAACCAAAATGTCCATTGATAGATGGCTGGATAAGCAAAATGTAGTTTATACCTACAGTACTGTATTGTTCAGCCTTAAAAAGGAATGAAATTCTGGCACATGATACAACCTAGATGAACTTTGAAGGTATTCGGCTAAGTGAAATGTCAGATACAAAAGGATAAATATTGTCTGAGTCCACATATGAGGTACCTTAGAGTATTCATAAAGACAAAGGAGAACAGTGCTTGCCAGGGGCTGTGAGGGGGTAGGAATTGGTAATTATTGTTAAATGAGATGGAGTTTCAGGTTGGGAAGATGAAAACTACAGGTGGATGGTGCTGAGGGTTGTATAATAATGTGAATGTACTTAATGCCGCTGAACTGTACACTTAAAAACACTTAAAATAATAAATTCTATGTTATGTATTAGGTTGGTGCAAAAGTAATTTCAGTTTAAAAGGTTAAAAATAATTGCAAAAAAAACGCAATTACTTTTTCACCAGCCTAATATATTTTATCATAGTAAGAAAACAAAAGAATTACTGGAAAAATAAAAAACAAAGATATAGAAAGTACAACCCCAAACTTGTTACTCCTAGACTCAACAAACATAATAATAAATTTCAGTAAATATATTCAGAACAAATATAACATGGGAAAAGAAAAGAATCATGAAACTGTATGTTATTTATTGAAAATGTAATCACAGGCAATTAATTGCTATTTGTGACTTTTTGTTCTGATTATTACTCAATAAATAGTAATAAGTTAAATGACTCTTCATATTAATGCCTATAGGTGCACATTGAATGAATACCACATATGTCAGTATTTAAAATTTTTAATGTGACAAATAAGCTTGGTTCCTGCTTATTCTAGATTGATCTACTTCTAGATGGGATTGATGACAGTGCTACTAGAAAGGGATAATGTATATCTAAACAGTTTCTATGTGTCTCCTTAATAACTTTCCTAGTAAGGAAACCAGTCTTACTGAGGTATGTTGATGAGAATACAAAAGCAATTTTAAAACAAGTTGAGGATGTTAATTTTTAATTTTTATCTAAAATAAAGCAAATCTTGCTATATTTTTAAAATGTATCATCAATAACTAGGTCTAACAATTTATCTTGTAAAATTATAGTTACACTTAAATTTATCCTTTGATGTAAGAAACAGATTCTTGATGTATGATTTCCTATGTATGGATCTTCTTTTTAATAGATATTAAAATTCAAAACATTCTATCCCATTCTTAAGGTACTTGGTGCAAAATCAAGATCATCACTTACTTTGTTAATTATTCATAAATCACTGGGCTGCTTTTCTCTTTCTCAGTATTATCATTTATCAGTACCTGCTGACCTAAATGCCTGCCATGATTAAGAGGGCAGATTGTGGAGTCAGAGAGCCTGGGTTAAAATCTCAATTCAGCCACTTACTGCCGTTATGTTCTTGAGAAGATGCCATGCTCAGTTTCCTCCTCAATCATGTAAATTCAGGAGTACTTACCTCCCAGTTGTCGTGATGACTACATGAGATAAAATATATAAAACTCTTACAACAGTGCCTGTTACACTGTAAAAGCTTGGGGAAAGTTGCTTGTTGCGTTGTTAACTGTTACTGTTGTTACTGTTGTTGTTCTGAAAATCGCTCAATTTTGCAGCAAACGGCTCTGCATTGGAGTGCTTACTACAACAACCCTGAGCATGTGAAGCTGCTTATCAAGCATGATTCCAACATTGGGATTCCTGATGTCGAAGGCAAGATCCCACTGCACTGGGCAGCCAACCACAAGGATCCGAGTGCTGTGCATACAGTGCGATGTATTCTGGTGAGTACGGTGGTGCCACTAGACCTGGATGGCCTTTCCAAAAACATTTTTCTCTATGAAATATCCAATATACACAAAAGCATATACTGTACGTGGCACACAAGCAAATTATGAAGCAAAAGAATGCAACAAACGTGAACCCATCCCTCAAGAAATAAAACATTTTAGTACCGCTATTTAAGACCACAGAGAAGTTTTCTATGTGCTAGTTTCCAAATGCATGCTCTCCCCGTGCCATGCTCATTTCTGTCCCCCATAAACTACTTTCCTGAATTTCTACTTATCAACCCCTGACTTTGTTTTATACTTGTGTTTATTAACTAGTGAAGAGATGTAAGGGAATATTTGTAAAACACATGTCAAATGTAAAGAATAAGGAAACAATGAATATTCATGTATTCATCGCTGAGTTTAAGAAAAAGTGCATTTCCATTACCTTTCAAATCCCCTGGATACCTTCCAGTACCATTCTTTCTCAGAGGCAAACAATATCCTCAATTTTGGATTTATTATTCCACTGATTTTCATTATAGTTGTACCATATATATTCATGTTTCTAAAAAATATGATGTTCAGTCTTTAATATTTTTGAATTTTATATACATGGAGCCATATTTTACATATTCTTTTGCAACATGATTTTCTTGCTCAATATTATGCTGGTGATTTTATCTATATTGCTGTGTTTAGCTATAAAATATTAATTTTTACTGCTATTTGGTATCATTTTATAAACAAAACACACATTATTCATTCTGCTATTGACAGCCATTTGTAACTGTTCCAGGTTTTTGCTATTTACAAACAGTGCTGCTTTGAACTTTTTTTTTTTAGCCTATCTATGGGTATATTCTCACTAACACTTGTTAGTGTGTGTGTGTGTGTGTGTGTGTGTGTGTGTGTGTGTCTGATAATAGCATCCAAAAGGGAGAAGTACCATGTCATGGTGGTTTTGATTTGTATTTCCTTAATGATCAGTGATGTTGAACGTCTTTTCACGTGCTGGTTGGCTATTTGTGTATCTTCTTTGGAGAAATGTCTATTCAAGTTCTTGGTCCACTTTTTAATTGGATTGTTCTTTTTTGTTGTTCATTTTTAATGTATGTCATAAAATTATTGGTCTGTGGCAGACAAATATATTAACTGGTTGTTGCATGTGTATAGAAATGCAATTAATATTTTTGTTTGTTGAGTATATATTTAACCAACTTTCTATCCTTTTTTACTAATTTTGAATATCCGTAGATTTTGGAGGGGTGTTTTCTAATCACCCTTTCCCAGATTCCAACTTATGTGCTATGAAATTTTCATATTTTGTCCTATTTTCTTGCAACACAAATTAGACTTTAAAAGATATTATTTTGTGTATACAATGGTTATTTATTTCTATGTACATGTTGACTAATTTCTTTGCTCTGCATTTGTTTATGAACCTCAAATTTTCCTTCTATAGTTATCTTGCTTCCTGAAATATAAATCTTAGAACTTCCTTTACTGTAGATCTATTGGTAGTAAACTCTCTGTTTTTAATTGTTAAGAATGTCTCTATTTCTATGTTGCTCTCGAATATATAGTTTTCCTGTACACACAATTCTAAGCAATTACTTTTCTCAACTCTTTCAGGCTATTATTGCGCTGCCTTCTGCCTTTCATTGTTCCTCTTAAAGAGTCTGCTATTGGTCTAATTGTCATTCCTTTAGAGATGATTTGTCTTTCCTCTTAGGCTGCTTTTAAATTCTTCTCTATATGGCATTCTACAGCTTTGCTACAGTGTGTCTAGATGTGACTTTTTTTTCCCCCCTTGTTTGGTATACATTCTGATTATTGCATCTCAGTTCTGGAAAATATGTAGCCATTATCTCTTTAAATATTGACTCTTTTTCATTCTCTCTACTGTTGCTTTTATTGTCTCTAATTATACATATTTTAGACCTTTTCATTTTATTGTCCATGCCCTTAACTTCTTTTTTACATTTCCATCATCTTGTCTCTCTCTGCTATGTTCTGAGTAATTAAATCAGATCTGTCTCCCAGTTTACTAAGTCTTTCTTCAGCTGAATCCAATCTATTGTTTATCGTATTCATTGAATCTTTAACCTTAGTGATTATATTTTCACTTTTAAAAGTTCTATTTGGTTTTTTCAAATCTGCCTGGTCATTTTGATAGTTTTTGTCCTTGTTCACTTTTTGTTTCAGTTTTATTTTTTTACATGTTTCATTGATAGTTATTTTATATTCTTTATGTGTTGATTCCAATATCTGAAGTCCTTGGAGGATAATTCTCAGTCTTAATATCTTATTTCCTCACAGATTTGCCACTTTTTTACTTGTAAACATGTCTTAGTCCTTGGGAAACTCAAGGACCTAAAATACTATTGTGGTAATATTCTATTTCTTTGTTTTTTTGAAGCCTTTATAATACCTTTCATACTCTTTTTTGTAAAATAAATCGGCTAACTGTACAAGCAGCTCTAAATCTGGAATGACCCTTCAGACAGTTCGCAAATTGGGGCAAGAAGGCTTGGCTTTGGATATGACCTAATTTGAGAAGGGGCATGGCCTTGGGTGAGGTAGCTCTCTGTAGCTGAAACAATTCCAGAAGGCTGACTGTTGAGGGTCATCTGCTGGCAGCACTCCCAGCAGATGGGGAAATAAGTCCTTTAGTCTTGAAAGGGAACCTAAGCAGTGCATCATAATATCTGCTACAAAGATCCAGTAGAAAAATGAATAAATGTTGTGAACTGTCAGTTTACAGAGAAATAAAACTTACTAGCCAATAAACATATGATAAAAAAAAATCTCAACCTCATTTATAAAAGAATTGCAAATTAAAACACCAGTGAAACGACTTTCATACCTATAAGGGAAAAATATACTAAGCTTGATAATACCAAATGGTTTATTTGTACCAGCATTTAGGGAAATAAAAACATTTACACATTGTCATGGATCTGTTAATTGGTACAACCATGTGGAGAATGCTTAACAATATCTAGTTAAAGATGCAGATATCCTTCAACCCAGCAATTCCCATTCTAGGTGTCTAAACTAAAGAAAAATGTCACATATGTGCTACAAGGGGACAAGTAAAGGAAGCATGTTCATTGCAGCATAATTGTTAATAGTGGAAAAAATGTAAATAGCCTAAATATCCCTTAATAGGAGAATGGATAACCAAATTATGGTCTAACAAATGAACTAGATACCCTAAAGTATAGTGTTGAAAGAAAAAATTGCCAAAGGATATACATAGCATAATTCATAAGTGTAAATATTGAAAACACACATATGAAATTCATGTAATGTTTATGACATATACATATGTAGCAAAAGAACAAAACATACAGCTTTAGCTCAATCCATAACAGATAAAAAAGCACATTCTGCAAAATATTGATACCTATTTAATCTAGATAGTCAGTACATGGTATTTATTATCTTTCATAGTTAAGTATGAAAATAATTTTTAAAGGTTTTGATGTATACTTTTTTCTGAATTTTATCACTTGTGCTGAAAGAGAATATAGAAGTTTAGGAAATTGCTTAGTTAATACTTATGTAAAATGTGATTTATTGAGGATTCTGTTTGTCTGAAGTCTCTGGTTCCTTAAAAATAGGATGCTGCTCCCACGGAGTCTTTACTGAACTGGCAAGACTACGAGGGTCGAACTCCTCTTCACTTTGCAGTCGCTGATGGGAACGTGACAGTGGTTGATGTCTTAACCTCATACGAAAGCTGCAACATAACATCTTATGATAACTTATTTCGAACCCCCCTTCACTGGGCAGCTTTACTGGGTGAGTTGAATGTGAATCAAAAGATCAATAGTAGGAGAAACTGCATGCGTATGGGAAACTATGCCTGCTCTTCCCTAGTTCCCATCTCCTATTTAATTATTTTAATTTTTAATTATGTGACATTGTTTTATATCTGAATCTATTTATGCTTAAAGTTTAGTAATATAAATGTATTCTCTGTTATATATTAGTTTTAATTTCAACATCATATCTTAATTTTTATTATAAAAATAATGCGCATTCATTGACAAATACAAATGTAAAATAAACCTTTTTTTAACATTCAATGCCTTTATTTTTAGGGAAGAAAGCTTTAATTTTATGTTTGTGCTAAAACAATCATATTTGATTTTTCTCTTCATATTTTCCTGATATACCTTTTACTTAACCTTTTTGGAGATCACTTTTTTTAGGTGAGAGGGTGCATATATGTGTATGTGTATGATTTGGGGGGGGCAATCTGAGAGTCTTTCTCTTTCAGTGAAGGAGTTTTACCTATTAAAACTCATTGTTATAAGTAAGATATATAATATGGGGGTGGCCGGTTAGCTCAGTTGGTGAGAGCGTGATGGCTGATAATACCACGGTTGCCAGTTCGATCCCCGCATGGGTCACTGTGGTGAGCTGCACCCTCCTTAAAAAAAAAAGAAAAATATATGTAATTTGGTTCTTTTCTTGATATTCTGCTCAAATCTCTTTGAGTGTTGTGTTTTTTGTTTTGTTTTTTTAATTTTTCTTTTGTTTTCCTGTTTGTTTTCTGCCTTTTGGTGTGTGGATTAGGTTTGTTATTTGGTTTTGAATTACCTAATGTTTCAGGAGGTTTTTAAGGTTTTGTTAGTGGTTATTTTTAAATTGACCAAGAACTCTGTTAAGCCTGAGTCAGAGTCAAGAGTAAAACTGCATCTGTTAGTTACTGCCTATGTAAAATGAGGAATTTAGCGCACTTACTGCTTTTTTATTATTTGTTAATATAACCTGAGGTTTTCCCCCAATTATTGTGATCTTAGTTTTTTAAGTTACACATTGTCTCTTTGGAAAGTGATTTTTACATTTGCATTCAGTTTTATAGTCAGAATTATAATTGTTACTTAGAGTTCATTTCAGTGTGCAGTTTCATTCTTTTTTCTTTTTTTTTGCATTCTGGGAGGACTTTACAAATTTATCTCCACATCACTAAATTGATTTTTTGTTCCGCAAGTTCTGCTTTCTTTCTACCCCTTATAGATTTTATTTCATTTCCTTCTCTCATCCGTATTTCCTTTTGTCTCAGTCTGTTTCCCTTTTTACCTCTTACCATTACCTTTTCATTTCAGTCTACTTTCTTCTTAGGATATTCTGTTTCATTTCATAGAGGCCATCTCTTTGCACTAAATTGAGGATGCCAAACAGTTTCCTGAATTTTCCTCGGGATCCTTCTCTAGATCATTTTCTGAGGTATGCGCTTCATCTGTCTGATGGTGTTCTGATTTCCCTGTCCTGTAGAGTGTTTTCATGTAGCCTTTACTGAATGTTTCTCTTTATCCTTCAAAGAAGGTAAGATGTGTTTCAGTTGACTGTGTGGCATAGATTGCCTTTGATCCTACTTTTGTCCATCTGTGTTGTGGAGAACTTGATCTTAAACTATAGCTGGAGAGCAGGTAGATGAGAACAACTCTCACTAAATTCTTTTTTTCTGCCTAACTCTCATGCAGTGTTTCCTTACTCTGCTAATGTGGCATCTTCATTGCCTGGTTCCCCAGTATGCTAAAGCAAGAGAATTTATGAAATTCAGGTTTCCTAAATATACGACTGCCAGGTTTGTTCATTCTTTGATTCTTTCTACAGTTCTTCACTTGTGGAGACCACATCCTCCAGAATGCACTGTAGAGTATTTTCTACACCACCACTTCATTATTCCTGCTCACTTGCTTTCTGGGATTTGAAATCACTGCCTACATGTTAAAAGACTGGAAGAGGGAGGTTAGAGGGAATGGATAGGATACCTTAGAGATTGCAGGAGATCGTACTATAGTTTGTTCTCCTGAACAGTAGAAGAGAGTAGCCATGCACTCCTGATTGGTTATGCAGTGGAACCTGAAGACTAAGGGACATTGATGGCTGAGAGGGGCTGGCTTCTGATACAACGTCCTCCTTTCTTATGGGAAGTTTTATAAAGTGAAGCCAAGGAATGCAATGAGCTGATACCTAATATCATTTTTTTCTCAATCTGTTAATAATAATTAGTGTCGTTTCATTCCTGATTGAACATTTAAATCTTTAGTATTGTGTCTGCCTTTGTTCTACTTTATCATAGTATTTTAATGAGAAGTTAGAAGAGGCTGCACTGGGGCTGCTATTCAGAAACCATTTTGAATGCCGTATTATGTACGAGTGATTTTTCTAACCCCTTTCTTTTACATAGAATATAAATTAATGTCCTTGGTATGTGACAGCTACCTTGTGTGTCTGCTTTCAGGCCACGCACAGATTGTCCATCTCCTTTTAGAAAGAAATAAGTCTGGAACAATTCCATCTGACAGCCAAGGAGCAACACCCTTGCACTATGCAGCTCAGAGTAACTTTGCTGTAAGTAACACATGACAGTTTTTTCTTTTGATTAAATTTTAATTTTGATATCATTGTAAATGCATTTGCAGTTGTAAGAAATAAAACAGTGAGATCCCATGTACCCTTCACCCAATTTACCCCAATGGTAGCAGCTTGCAAAAGTATAATACAATATCATAAACAGGAAATTGACATTGATACAGTCTACTGGCCATTTAATTGCGGTTTAAAAGGTTAAAAATAATTGCAAAAACCGCAATTACTTTTGCACCAACCTAATAGCATGTGTTCCTGAAAATAAGACCTAGCTGGACAATCAGCTCTAATGTGTTTTTTGGAGCAAAATTTAATATAAGACCGAGTATTATATTATATGATACCTGGTATTATATTATATTATGTTATGTTATATTATATATTATATTATATTATACGTGGTCTTATATAAGACCTGGTCTTACATTATAGTAAAATAAGACCAGGTTTTATATTAATTTTTCCTCCAAAAGACGCATTAGAGCAGATTGTCCAGTTAGGTCTTATTTTCAGGGAAACACACGGTATGTATATTATATATCTGAGAAAGCAATAATATGAATTATTGATATTTTCAAAGATATGGGATATCATTAGCAGTTCTTTCCTAACCCCCCTTTATAGTTTACTCCAGCCATTGTGTCACTCAATCCAGCCAGCAACGTGGTAGTGTCTAGGCTGCTTCAGCTTCCTGAGTATGAGTGGCCACCAAGGACCGCAGACTTGTCCATAGAGGCACATATGAAAGCAACCACATTTGATTTTGCTGCCTTCTACATGGTGTGCATAGTGAAACCCTTGGTTTCATTAAATTATAAGAATGCTATCATTAGCATAGCATAATTCCATCTTCCTGACCTCCACAAATGTAACATTGAATACCTGAGTACTCAGATTGCTAAAATACAGAGGGTGCCAAAAAAATGTGTACACATTTTAGGAAAAGAAAAAACTGTATTAAAATTGTAATAATATATACCGATAACAAAAGATGAATACAAGTCATGTGTATACGTTTTTTTGGCACCCCCGGTATTTTATTTCCCATCCTTCATTCTCTCTGGTACTCAGAACAACTATAACTATAGTCCTTCCTTCCTGGCATTCATGAAAAATTATTTTACCACCTAGGGTTTTGGCAAGCTATTATCTTTTATCTTCCAAGATCTCAAAAAAATACAAAGTAGATTTTGAAGAGGATCTCTTTTTACAAACAGATGAGAAATTCAGTTGGCCCGGGCTAGTCAATCTATGGAAATCAGAAGGCAATCCATGTTTCAACACAAACCTATGAGATAAGATCTGTTATCTCTATTTACAGATGATGAAATCAAGGTTCCAAGAGATTAAGTGACTTGCCCAAGATCTTCAATCCAAGTCTTAGGCTCCAAATTTAACATATGTACAGATACCAGTAATTAAGTAATTGTGCTAATGGGTGTAAGAAATAATGGTAGAACATATGGATGTTTATTCAAAAAATACTTGCTTTGGATAATCTTCCAATCCCAGAGATGGTTTTTTAACAATTATGCAAATTTTCTAAGCTCAATTTGAAGCCCCTTAATTTTCTCAGTCTCTGTTACTTCACAAGAGGTTGCAATTCTCTTTTTGAAAAACATCATCAACAACAGTAAAAAAAAAAACAATTATTTGATTCAAAAACGGAAAAATACTTTGCTTCTTAGTGGCAATCACATGTAACAGTGGCTTTGTTACCATAAAAAAATACTACTCTCTTGTCTCAAATTTTTAAATGAAGTTTTCTTAACAGGAAACAGTTAAAGTCTTTTTAAAACATCCTTCAGTGAAAGATGATTCAGACCTTGAAGGAAGAACATCTTTTATGTGGGCTGCTGGGAAAGGCAGTGATGATGTCCTTAGGACTATGCTGAGTTTAAAATCTGACATTGACATTAACATGGCAGACAAATATGGAGGTACAGGTAAGAACTGGGAGACATAATGAATTTGCTTTCATTCAGGCTCTGAAGTGTGGGTGGTGCTATAAAACTTGTACAATAGTACTTTAAAATCATTGTTCCTAATTTAATATTGTTTGACTTTTCATCTTCACTTTTTCAGTTTAGGTTGCCAGGATATCACTCCAAAGACTTTATTTCCAGCAGGCATTAGGGCTAAAATTAGCGTATATTTCTCTACCTGCTGAATGATGGCATTTGGTTTAAAATCTTAGTTGTTTCTTAGACATGGTCATGGGAACTCTTCTGATTATCTTTTGTTAAAAAAGCATAAACCTATACTTTAAAACTGTGCATATTTAGTAGTTATTGATTATATTTTCAAAAATTTAGCATTATTTTAAGGAATGCACACATCTAAGTATGTTCTCACCAGTCTCATTTAATATGCTCTTTACTCAGAATTGCATAGCATTACTTCATCCTGAATCTGCCATTTTAGAGATAACCTCTCAGGACTCTAAAAGCTTCAAAACTTCAAGTCAGCTTTGCATAAAAATCTCTTACTAGATGTTTCTTTCAATCTCTTTCTCTAATAAGAGAGCCCTTTAACTATGTGTTAGTTAATGAGAGAGGTACACGTTTTTTAGCATTCACTGTCAACTTGGCAGTCTTCTCCTGTGTTCTGTATCCTAATTGCAAGTCAGAAAGAAAGAAAATTCACACAACAGCACTGAAGAGAATAAAAACTCAGCTATGAGCGTCTCAATGTTATTTTTTTCTTATTTGTAGAAACATACTAGAGCCATTTGCAGCTACCTGTTGTCCTGGATACAATCTTCCTTGGCCACCAAACTATTGATCCAGCACTGGGGGGAAGAGTGGAGAGGAAATTACATCTAATAATCTCTCTCTCTCTCTCTCTCTCTCTCTCTCTATATATATATATATATATATATATATATATATATATAGAGAGAGAGAGAGAGAGAGAGAGAGAGAGATCTACACCACCATACCCTCTAAATTATTTTTAAGAGTTTTTAGATAATATCAATTTTGATAAAGTCTTTAACTTTCAAAAAGATTTCTTTATCAAAGCCTCGCAGCAGACCTTAAGCTTCTTAAGAGGTATACTGCAGACACGTAGGACATTGAATTCATAAATGGTCCGAACATTTAATTTTTTGTCTGACTTCCATTAGTGTGCACCCTTTCACTTTATCACTAGCCTTTATTTTAGCTTAACTTTTTCATGTATTTTAATAAAGTATAGGTGAGGATATTTGAATCCTTTTGACCAACGGTGTCTTTTGGATGTGCACCATGGTTGGAGTTCAGACGTAAATTCTTCTCAGATTCATTAATTCCCTGGGCTCTTTCTCCTATGGGGATTTTATTATATACCAGAGATGCTTCCTGACATTTCTCGTCTAGTAAAGTGACTTCCTCTGCATCATCCCTCTATAGGGTTGTTGTTGTTTTTCTCCTTTCTATTGGGAAAAAAAAAGTTCTTGTCAACAGCAATATACGGACATTATTTGGATCCTGACTCAAATAAATAAACTATAAAAATGCTAAAGTCATCAGAAAAATATGAACACTGTCTGGATATTTGGTAATACAGAATTTTCGTTAGTATGTTTTAGGTATAATAGTGGGACTTTGCAGTGCTGGGCCTGGAGCTCATTTCGCCTTTGCCAACAGGCGCCCTGTTCGAACCAGCCCATAGGGGGCAGTAGAGGGACTGGAAACCTGGAAGAGATTACATCTTTCTGTTTGCTTACCATATGTCTTTGTTTCCTGTTCCTGGAAGCATCACCCTAGTAAGTCTTCTTCAGCACAGCAATGACACTTAGTTCCAATGGCAACAGTTAATTTCACTGTGCAGTTTTTCCGTCAGTCCCAGTAGCAGCCTCAGTGCACCCTCCTCAGAGGTCAGAGTTTGAGCTCCGCAGGGCTCCACTTCTAAGCTTTTAAGTTTTAATAATTCCATCCTCTTGTTTTTGTTCCCCCAGTCCTAGAATTTGTAGCTGTTTTCTGCATTGACTACATCTGTGATACCTTAGTGTTCCCTTTTTGCTTTTTTCAGTTCTTCATTTCGCAGCTAACAATTCCTTGTATTGAATTCTCCCTGTTCAAGTATCTGGCATGGTTTCTGTCTCCTAAATGGACCCTGGCTGATACAGTGGTTGTGTTTCTAAACAAAATACATGTCTTTCAGATACACTTACCAAAATATTTACAAATGGAAGGATATGACTCTAGAATTTTATTCAAAATGATCACAAGTAGAGGGGCTGGATGGCAGTTAGATGAAACAAGATTAGTCGTGTACTGATAATTGCTGAAGCTGGGTGATGGCTATACTGAGTTTACTGGACTATTGTCTTTACTTTTGAATATGTTTGAAATTTTCCGTAACGTAAAGTTAAATTAAAAATATAGCATTCCTGTGTAAACTTGTGGCACTTTTTCAAAGAGGGAGCAACAACAGTTAAGTCTAAGGTTATTTTAATATAAAGTAAATGTAAATAGTCAGAAATGGATAATTTCCTTTAATAAGATTGCTCTGTCTTTTGCTTAATTGACATTTTGTCTAATTTTGTTTTATTTGACATTGATATTTGTCTGAAGAGTATCTATTGTATCCTGATGTCATATCACAGAATTGTAGAATTTCAGAATTAGAAAGTACCTTAAAATTAGATCTAGTTCAGGGTTTTCCAGGCCATGTTCTCCAGAGCACCGGGTTTCTATAGAGGTACTTGAAGTGTTGCTGAGGACACAGATGCTTAAGTGAATAACCCTCCACCCCTGCTTTAGTCAGAACAACTCTTACCGGTTTTATATGTGGAGTGTTTTATAAAATTTCATTTGGAGGAAACAGCATTCTTATGCTCTTAAAATGTGAAAATCACTGAAGTATCATAGGTATATCATGCTTCAATCTGCCTTATAACATTCTCAGTAGTGGTCTTTCATCCTGTGTTTGAACAGCTCCGATATAGGGAACCCACTCCTTGCCTCTTAGTTAGGTTAACTAACTCTACTAGAATGTTCTTCCTTATACTGCACCAAAATTTGTCAAACTGAATGTTCCACTCTGTGCTTTCTTCCATATGACAACACTTCAAATATGTGAAATCTCTCACACTAGTCTGAATCTCATCTAGGTCAAATTAACAGTTATCCATTTAGCTCAGGACTCTCAAACTCAAGTATGCAGAAGAATTACTAGGGGTGTTTGTTTAAATGGAGATTTCCAGAATATATGGGCAGAGAACCTGTTTCAAATTCTGTCAACAAGTCCTGTTGACTCCATCTCCAAAATGTATTTTAAATCTTTCTATCTCTCTCCATCTCTACTCCTGCCACCCTAGTTCAAGCCATCATTTTTTACCCAGTCTACTGTAATAGTGTTAACTGGTCTCCCTGCTTATGTTCTAATCTGCTACAATGCATTTTCCTCAGAACAACTAAAGTGTTGTGTTTAAACCGTAAATCAGATAATATCACTCACCTATTTCAAGCCCCTCAATGTCTTTGACATTCTGCCCTGTATGTCCATTTATGATCTGGCCTTTTCTACCTATTGTGCTGCAGTTTCCTTGCCTTCCTAAAGCACACGGATTCATTCCTGTCCTTATGTTAACTGTTCCCTTTGCCCAAACTAGTCTCTCTGCAGGTCTCCACATTGCTGTCTCTTTTTTATGATTCAGATCTCAATTTAAATGTCAGCTCCTTAGCAAGGCTTTCTCTAACCACCAATCAAAAGTAGTCCCCCAGTCATTCTACAAATCAAAATACCTTTTATTACTTTCAATTATACCATCCATTACTAGCTAATACTTGTTGTTTATATATTCGGGTTTTGGGGGGTTTTTTTTGCTTCCCATGCTAGAATGTAACATTACCTATTTTGTTCCCTGCTGAATTCCCCTCATTGCATTCATACCCAGCCCATAGCATTCTCAACAAATCTCTAGGAATCTGCATTTTTATAAGCTTCCTAGGTTTGGTCCATGGATCACACTGTATGAAAGAAACATTGTTCTAGGCATTATAGAGCCATAATACTTAGAAAGAGCTGACCCGGACCTCTAAATAGTTATCCTGGCAAATTCAGAAGAATTTAAAGAGTGATGAATTTAAATAGAATTTAAAGAGTAATCTAAAGATTGAAGGCATAAGTCAAGCACTAGAGTGGTATAACATAGGTAAGGGATCAGCATAACATGAAACTCATATATAGTCACAATTACTCTTGCAAACCCCTCACAAAAGCACCAGAGAAGAGACCACATTCCATCTCAATGTTTTCTCCAGTGTTGAAACAAATTGCTGTTTCTTAAATTGGGCCCTGAGGAAATAGCTGGCTTGCCTTTGGAGGCACATTGTATGAAAAATGCACTCAATGCAGTAAGGTGCTCGAACTCTCAGTATCACGTGGGTACAAAGACCAACCACAGGAATAGCTCGTGAAGGAACCATAGATTGACGTGTCTTGTCACACAGTCCCTCAGGGGCTTGTGCTTATTGAGTGGGTTGGTGGGCAGAATTGCCTACATCGTTTAAATTATTTCTCTTTGTCATTTATTTTTTTCTTGCTCTCTTATAAAGAGGAAAAGATAATAAACTAGTAACTGAGAAGAGGGGACCATTTCAGACCAACAGGACAGGAAGAAAACGGTGAGATGAGAAAGGTAGAAGGAAAGGGGGAAAGTGTGAGTAACACATATGAATAGAAGGAAGATAGAAATCTATAAAAGGGAAAAATAGAGAATCCTTAAGATTAGACTGCATTTAGCTAAAATGGGGAGGTCAAACGAGGGAAAGAGACATAGTTCGAATAATAAAGAGGTAAAGTTGCTATTACAGCGTTCATCACTTTCTTTTGCTCCCCTCTTAGCTTTACATGCTGCTGCCCTTTCTGGCCATGTCAGCACTGTGAAGTTATTATTGGAAAATAATGCTCAAGTAGATGCTACTGATGTCATGAAACATACTCCACTTTTCCGAGCCTGTGAGATGGGACACAAAGATGTGATTCAGACACTTATTAAAGGTTAGTTATTAAGAGTGCTCCTCATAAGTCACTCTCAAAAGGTAGGAATTCTTGCTTTCATCATTTGAAATATACAGCCTTACGGAACAGAGAGCCTCCTGGGTAGAAGGATGGAGGGAAGAACGCCACCCCTGGCAACAGGAAACTCGAGGTCCTAGCTCCACCTGTTGTTAGTTGTGTGATTTTTGGAATAGTCACTTCATCTGCCTGATCCTCAGTTTCCTTTTATGTACAGGGAAATAATGCCTACCCTGATCAACTAACAGGCTTATTGTAAAAATCTGAAGTAGATAATATACGTGGAAGTATTTCACTGAGACGAAAGCTGTTGTTATATTTTTTAAGCTTTTATTCTTTTTGATAAATGCCCTCTATATTAGACATTTTTATTCTATTTTTGCTTTTTTTCAGGTGGAGCAAGGGTAGATCTAGTAGACCAAGATGGACATTCTCTTCTCCATTGGGCAGCACTGGGAGGAAATGCTGATGTTTGCCAGATATTGATAGAAAATAAGATCAATCCAAATGTGCAAGATTACGCAGGAAGAACCCCTTTGCAGTGTGCTGCATATGGGGGGTACATCAATTGCATGGCAGTGCTCATGGAAAATAATGCAGACCCTAACATTCAAGACAAAGAGGTAGGAATTCTGGGTCTTTTTCTGTTGTTTCTAAGTGTTTAGAGTAGTTTTACTTTGTTAACTAAAATTGAGTAAAGTGACAATTTGCCAAATGAAGAGATCGCTCACAAATCTATCTGTTAATTAAAAATGATTTTTATTTATCCACGTTCTTTTCAAGTCCTGGTCTGTCTATGTAATTTAACAAAGTCATAATATAGGATGGGAATAATTTTATAACTTTTATAAAATATACATACATGGCATATGCATATGTATATATATGTATGTGAGTATATATATATGTATATATATGTACATATATATACATATAGTTGTATGATTTTACAAACCACATTTTGTTTTGTTCACTTAAAATTATCACAAGTATTTTCTCACTTGGTATGTAATCTTTTTTGTAATCATGGATGCTAAACATTCTAAACTTCTAAGAACTTTATGTTTAATCATAAAGATCAGTCCTCATCGTAACTCTATAAAGTATTTACTATTATTACCCTCATTTTACAGATGAGGAAATTGAAGCTCATGGAACTTAAATAATTACCCTAAGGTAACAACAGTGGCAGGGCAGTTGGAGGGAGTCTCTGTCCAAACTATGCCTATGATTCAAATTTTACAATTAAATAAGTAACTTCCTATCGCTAGACACTTTTTCGTTATTACAGATCATGTGGCATTAGTCATCTTTGTGCATTTAATATTTTTTTCTTTTGGATTATTTCCTTAGAATGGTTTCTCATAAGTGAGATTATTGAATCAGAGTAATGAATGGTATATGAATGTAATTAGGCTTTGATATACGAGGATACTGTTGAACTGATTTTTAAAACATATGGGTTAATCTATGCTTCCCCCAGCTATGTAGTAATGTATTGATTTCTCTCAATTTAGCCAGTATTGACTTTTTTGCTAGTTTAATTTAACTCTTTAAAAATACTAGCGTGTTTTCCATGTCAGAAAATATATTCCATATTAATTATTTCAATAAATATTTATCAAGATTATTACTACATATAAAAGTAACATAATGAAAATATGTAAAATGTGGTCCTTGTACCTATGTTATTAGAAATGCATCTTTTATAATTTACAGTATCTTTTACATTTTTTACAAGTTGTCAGTTTCTTACACAAGTTGTATATATTAATCCACTTTCCATTTCTATTTTTATATGTATTGTTTTAATGTGTATTGTTTTGGATTATCTACATAAACAATCATACTATCTGTGAATAATAACATTTTTGTTTATTTCTTTCCAATCCTTATGCCTTTCATTTCTTGTCTTACCTTATTGAACTAGCTAGGACCTCCAACACAATGCTGAATACAATTGGTGATAGTTAACGTTCTTAACTCATCCTGGCTTCTCAAGGAGAAAGCTTGAAATATTTCACCATTGAATACAAGGTTTGCTATAGGTTCCCTTATAGTTCTAGTTGCTAAGATTTTTTTAATCACAATTAGCTGTTTAATTTTTGTCAGATACTATTCCTGCATCTATCAACGTGATCATATTATTTTTCTCCTCTGTGCTGTTTATATGGTGAATTACATTGATTACATTGTTTTTCAGATGTTAAACCACCCTTTGGTTCTTAGAGTAAGCCCACTTATGATATATTTTAAAACTATATATATTAGTGGATTTTATTTGCCAATATTTTAAGATTTTTGCAGCTAGGTTCATGAGAGAGTTTGATCTACAGTTTTTCTTCCTTGTATTGTACTTGTCAGGCTTTGGTAACAAGGTTACACTCACCTTATTAAAAGAGTTAGGAAGTAGTACCTCTTTTCTTATTCTCCTAATGAATTTGTGTGAGATTGTTGTTAATTCTTCCTTAAATGTTTGGGAGGATTCCCTGGTGAAGTCATCACATCTAGGGGTTTCCTTTGTGCAAAAGTTGTTAATAATGATTCAGTGCTATTAACAATTACCAAACTATTTAGATTTTCTAATTATTTTCATTTCCCCTTTAGTAAGTTGCATTTTTGAGAACTTTATCCATTTTATTTAAAAAGTCAAATGGATATGCATAAAGTTGGTCATATATGCTCTTACCTTTTTTATGTCTGTAGGATCTATAGTGATTTCCTCTTATTCATTCCATATACTGGTAATGTGTTTTGTCTCTTCTTTAAAACATTTTCCACTTTGCTTATTCACCTTTTCAAAGGACTGACTTCTGTCTTTGTTGAGTTGCTATATTTTAAGTTTTTAGTTTTACTATTTCATTCGTGTTTACTCTTACCTTTATTATTTCCTGCCATCTATTTTCCCCAGGTTTGATTTACTGTTTTTTTTAAAGATACTGTTGATGAAAGTTTAAATCATTGATTTTTTTCCATATTCTTTTCCAATCTATGTATTTACACATGCTGCTGCTTCTAAGCACTGCTTAACTGTATCCGACAAGTTTGGATAAGTTATACCCTCACTATCATTCAGCTCAAACATTTTCTAATTTCTATATTGACTTATTATTTGACACATAGATTATTTAGGAGTGTATTGTTTAATTTCCAGACAGTTAGGCATTTTCTTATTCTCATTTTGTTGTTGATTGCATTAATTTCCTATTGGTGCTGTAACAAATTTCCACAAACTTAGTGGCTTGGAACAACACAAATTATTACCTTACTGTTCTGGATATTAGAAGACCAAATGGGTCTCACAGGGCTACATTCCTTTTGGAGGCTCTAGGGCAGAATCTGTTTCTTGGACTTTCCCTGCACCTCGATGGTGTCCTCATTCCTTGGCTTGGGCCCCATGCCTCCATCTTCAAAGCTAGCAATGACTAGCTGAGACTTTTTCACACTACATCACTCTGACACTCACCCTCCTGCCTCCCTCTTTCACTTATAAAAACTTGTGATTCCACTGGGCCTACTTGGATAATCCAGGATAATCTCCTCATCTCAAAGTCAGCTGATTAGCAACCTTAATTCCCCCTTTCCATGTAACATAACATAGTTACAGATTTCAGAAATTAAAATGTAGTTATCCTTGCTAGGTAGTGCATTGTTCTGCCTACCACACTGATGTGTACTTTAAATTCTCCTGTGGTCAGAAAATATACTCTGAATTATCATAGTCTTTCAAAATCTTTTAAGTCTGTCTTTATGCTCCAGCATATGGTTGATATGGTAAATGTTCTATGTACACTTGAAAAGAATACTGATTTTGTCATTGTTTGGATGCGGTGTTTTATATATATCACTTAAGTCAAATTTTTACATTGTATTGTTCAGGTCTTTTATAACGTTCCTGCTCTTTTATCTGTTTATTCTATCAACTATTATAAAAGATGGGTTAAAAATCTCCCACTGTAATTATGGATTTGACTACCTCCCCTTTTAATTTGTCAGTTTTCAGCCTATATATTTTGAAACTGTGTTATTAGGTACATACAGATTTAGGATTGTGCTATCTTCCTCTTTGCTTTAACACCATGAGATATCCCTCTTTATCTCTATCAATGCTTCATGATTTCTTTATCTTTTATGACACTGAAATTATTTAAGAATGCAGGTCATTTGTTTTATAGCATTTCACTCCATTTGGGTTTAGCTTATGATTCCTCACAATTGGATTCAAGTTTTTCATTTTGGGTTGGAATATTACATAAGTGATATTGAATCCTTCTCCGGAGATCACCTCTGGAGATATATGATGCCCCTTAACTTGTGCTAATTTTCATCACTTGGTTAAAGTACTGTCTATCTTCTCCACTTCGTACTTTGGGGAGAGAATTATATATATTTTTTAGTTAGCCTAAATAACTACGTCCAAAAATACTGATTCCAGATGTACTTGATCTCTGCTCGTGCTTGTAGGGAAGAACAGCTTTGCACTGGTCCTGTAACAATGGATACCTAGATGCCATTAAATTACTACTAGACTTTGCTGCCTTCCCTAATCAGATGGAAAACAATGAAGAGAGGTAAGTCAACTGTTGATAAAAAGTGTGTACTATTGTGCATCTCACATCCTTTCTGCTAGATTTTTAAAATCTCAAGTTTAAATACTGGTTCAAAAATAGTAAGTATATTTATACGGCAATCCTAAACCAGAAGAAAAGAGTAAAAGGCCCAGGCCATGTTGACTTGGCTCATGGGATTGGAAAGCTATTTAGAACTTTAGAGATTACCTAGGGCGAGCTTACATTTTACAGATGAGGTAACTTCCTTTCTTCTGGCTGGTGACTAGCATCAAGTCAGGGGTTTCTGATTGACCAAAACTAGGAATTTAGTGGAATGTGTTACAGGTTCAAGAAGTTTCTCTTGATGAAGAGGATATTATCAGTTAGTGGACAGAGGTGCCGTGATATAACATGAAAAAAATAAGGAGAAACTAAGATGAAAGCTCGGGACTTTAGTCTAAATACAGATTTCTTGAATAATATGAGATCCACAGGGTTAGGCTGGGGGTGTTCTCCAAGGACCCAGGCCCAGTGAAAAAGGACCAGATACAGTGTGAAGTTGAAGCAGAACAGATTCTTGGTGTTCTTGCATCTAGGAAGATTCTAGTAATTTGTAGGTAACAGCTAAATTTGTGGTCAGACTTCCATCCCTGAGCTTTCCCCAACCCAGGTCTGTGCTTTAGTTTTCATTGTCCATGGATGCTCTAACTAAAATGACACCATCCCCACCTTCTTAGCCACCACCAATTCTTTCTTCCTGTCAGGAGGTGGGAAACTTTGAGGAGAAGGGGGGACTTTCTCTGTGGGCCAGCTGTCTCAGTGGGAACATGCTCTTCCTCTCTGGGGCCAACCCCTTCATTTTCCCCAGTTCTTCAGAACCATACCCCATTAATTATATCCTCCATCCATTATTTTCCGAAACTTTTTCCCTGAAGTTTGTCTTTTCTGCCCATAAAGTCTTCTCTCAGACTCTCTTCACTGCCTCCATTTCCTCATACTCACCATTCATGCCTTTGTAATCAGGCTTCCATCTTCACATTTGTACTGAAATCTGTGTCTAAATGGTCACTGACAAATTCCCAACTGAAAAATCGTACACTGGCCTCTCTGTCCGCTCTCACTGGCTTATTCTGCATCACCTAGTTCTGTTGCTTCCTCTTCTTTACTTTATTGAGACTAAACCTTTTTTAAGCTTCTGTGACAGTATATTTCCCTGATCCTGTTCTAATTCTGTCTGCTCTTCTCCATTTCTTTTGGTTCCTCTTCCATTTATTATTTTTTAAATACAAACATTCTTCAAAGCCTGGATCTGTCTCCTTTGCGTCAGCAGTCACCTGGGCACTGCTGAGTTCTAAAACTCTGTTTCAGACTCAGCATATCTCTCTCCTTGGCTCACACTGTCATCTCCTCTTCATCACCAGCGCCATTGTCTAAATCAAGCCCTCTTTGACTCTTTCTAGAACTATTGCACTGTCTCCTTGCTGTTTTCCCTCCTTTGATCTTTCCTCATTCAACTCACCTACTTCCAAGGTAGCCTTCCTAAATCATATTTCTAATGTCATTGTTAATCATGTCATTCCTCTGTTAGAATGCAGCCTCATCTAGGGAAAGTGTTCTGATTCCACAGTCATGTGTCCCAAACTTTCTTCTCCTGTACATGGTGTATTTCTATAGCATGTGGCACGTTTCACTTTATGTTATCATTTTATGTAATCTGTCCTTTGTATTAGCAGAGAACTCCTGAAGATCATGGTCATCTCTGTATTGCTCACTGTGCTTTTCATGTAGTAGCAGTTCAGTAAATAACCTGCACTACAAGTGGATGTTTTCAGGCTCCTAGAAGCATGACCCTGCTCCATATCTATTTTAGAAATTTCTGGAATTCTTAGAGCACATGCAGAATTAGATAAAGCAGACTAGTATGTCTTACTTTAGGAGCAATTATATTCAGATGACAACTGCAAAACAAAAAAGATTTGAAGATTTAGGGGGTTGGACATGTAAGGAAGCTGGAAAGCCAAGTGGAATCTTCAAGGCTGAGGTTTTGATATTAAAGCAGATATGTGAGAAAGCTGAAGAATTCTCCCTCTGAAATCCTAAAAAAATCAAAAGGGAAACTTTACAAATCCTAAGTGCTAGTAATGATTTATTTCTAGAAAGGATTTATTCTCTAACAATGTTAACTGACTACTAGTTTTTTAGGAAACAGTAAAAAAAATTTTTTTTTGTAATTCAATTCCCATTTATATGCTAATCAGCCTTGAATTTAAGACCTAAGTAAGCCTGTGAATGAAGATGCTTACTGCTTCCTGGAGGAAGCATATGTTAATTACAGACCTAAAGACGAAAGGAAAAATCCTCCTACCTGTGCTGCCAATCATACAGATGAAGAGACAGTGCAATATTCCAGCCTCCTTTAATGTTTCATCAGCAGTGCACCTTGCTGTGCAAATGTCAGAACTTGGCACTGCCTTTCATGTTTATTGACATTCTAGTTTAGGCATTCTGCTCATCCCCTCAGACCATTCCCAGATGGCAGGTCCAATTGTGTCTTGTTCTTGTCTTTATCTACATTGTTTCTTGACTGGTTACCATCAATGTAGAGCTAATTTTTACTTCTGGTGCATCGACACTACCGCTTGATGTGCACAGCATAGACATAATTTTTGCCAGCTACTTCTGGCTTTCAGTCAATAACTAGCTGACAGCTACACTCTGACATCGATGGGAATATTCACAGCACTTGAATGTTTCTAAATTGAACTGGGGATGAAGAAAGATTCAGAAGTAATAAACACAATACGGTCAGTTGCTTAAACTGTAGGTATAAACTTCAACCTTAAAACCTTGCTAGATATTTGAATTGTGTCTCCTTGGTCAAAAATTGACTAAGAATCCTAAATAAACCAATTGTAAAAAGACATTTTTGAGAAAATTGGGGAAATTTGAATATGGAGTGGGAATTAGATCTTCCTAAGGAATTCCAGTTAATTTTGTTAACACAAGAAAGACATTGTGGTTATGCTTATATTATTTATAGATGAATACTGAGATGGAGAGATATGAAATGATAGGAGTTCTGGGATTTGCTTTAAAGTACTTTAGCAACAATAAAGAGGAAAGGCTTAGATGAAGCAAATATGGCAAAAATCTTGCTAATTGTTAAATTTGGATGATGAGTATTTACAGGATTATGGTATTATTCTCTCTACTTTTGTTTATGTTTGAATTTTCTCATAATAAAAATATAATTTTTTTCATTAAAAATATTTATTTGAAATGAAATTTTCCATCCAGAAGCAGCCTAAGAGATCTAGTTTTTCTTACCTTCCTTTCACCACCTTTTACAAATGAGAAAACAGAGCTCAGAGAAGTAAAAAGAATGCCCAGGGTCCCACAGATCTGCTGACTCCCACTTCTGCGTTCTTTCGGGTGTATTATGCTCCCTGTTATTTCCTTTGGTCATATTTGTAAGTAAAGGTATAGTTTGGGCCCTTACTTTCATAAACCAGATTTTGATAATCCTGCTTGTATACTATGTGAAAGACACTACATTTTAATTATAGAAGAAATGATCAAGCTTACTAAATATATGTTATTTGCATGTTGATTTTAGAAGTTTCATTCTATAGGAGACTTATACTCAGTAATTGACAGATGTATTGTGGAAGGATTATTAAACAGGGAGTCATGCGATCTTAGTTGCAGTCTAGATTCTGCAGGTAACTAGTTACATAACCTTCAGCAAGGTACTTATTTTTTCGGGGTCTGTTTATTTTATTACACTGAACGTCCTCTAAAATTCAGTTTGGCTCTACTGTTGTGTGGTTCTGTGACTCTGATAACCTTTTCCATTGAATATGTAGTTAAATTTTTTAAATTTACAAAATGCTACCTACTTATAAATAATATTTTAAAGTTTATATAGGGACTTCTACTTATGGCCTCTGGTCCCTGAACAGTAGGGGCAAATCAAGCTGTCCTAAAATGGGGGTTCCTTAGTTTCAGTATTTGGGGCTTCCTTCTGAATTCAGAGTTTCCTTACTGAAGTGACCAAACCATTTATAACCACTTATAAATACTAGTTTGGGTCCTATGGAAATAATATTTATAATGAGTGACTGTGGTATCATAGATCATACTGCAATGTATGTCCTATAACAATAACAATAATAGCTGGCATTTATGAACTCCTTCCTTTGTATCATGTATAATACAATGCATTCTTTACATTTATTACATTTTTTTCCTCATGCCAAGTCTGTGATGAGGAAAGCTGGGTCTTAGAAACATCAAGTAGGTTGTTTAAGAAGTGACAGTTATCACTAGCATTGTTGGATGGTAGAATTTAGATTTGTTTTGTTTTTTTACTTCAATTTTTTAGCTTTTTGTATTGTTTGAATTCTTAAAAATGTGTCATTTTTACCAAGTAGTCATTTTTTCTTTAAAAAAGGAAAACATATCTGCCAAGATATTAACAGTGGTTAATTGTGAGGGTGAGAATACAGATAATTGTTATTTTCTTCTGTGTATTTATCCGATTTATTTTATATTTCTAAAAATAGAAGATACATTTTTAAGAAGGAATTTGCCTAAAATCACACATCTAGAAAGTAACCAGTTGAGATTTAAACATATAACTCTATGGCAATAATACCCATCTTTTCTAAACAATATATTTATCAAAAAGGTACTATATACACACTGTACAAAATTTAAGGGCATAAAAGAGCATTTAGTGAAAAGTCAATGTCCCTCCTATCTCTGCCTCTCAGACAAGCAGTTTCCCTCTCAGAAGTAGCACCATTACCAGTTTCTTGGGAAACTTCTGGAGATACATCTTACACAGAAAAGCATATAGGGATATATTCTTTTCTGTACAAGTGGAGCACGCCATAATACTGTTCTGTTTCTTACTTTTTTCTTCTTTTAACAAGACATCCTGGAGATCGTTCTCTATTTATTCATATACCGCAGTAATGGCTGCATTATACCGATGACTTCATTGCGTGGATGGCGGGTGCTTTATTTAAACAGACTTCTGTTGATGGATATTGAGGTTGTTTCCATTCTTTTACTATTTCAAACTGTGCTTCTATGAATATCCTTGTACATAAAGCATTTCACACATGAGAGCAGATCTGTGGGATAAAGGCCTACACGTGAAATGGCTCTGTTGAAGGGCAGATGCATGAGTAATTCTGACAGATATTGCCAAATTGTTCTCCCTAAAGATTAATGTAGTATATGAGAGAAGCTGTCTCCCTCCATCCTTGCCAGCACAGTATGTTCTTAAACTTCTGATCTTTGCTAATCTAGTTATTAAAGTGCTCTCTCATGTGAGTCTTAATTTGTGTTTCTCTTAAATGAGTGAGACTGGACATATGTTTAGGAGCCATTAGTACTTCCTACTTGGGAACCATCTTTTATCTTTGTCTTTGGTGTTTTTGCCCTGCAAATTTTTGTTATTTTTATGTAGTTGGATTTATCATGCTTAAGTTTCTGTTTTGTAGCTTAAAAAAAAGACTTCCCACCCCAATTTAAAAAAAACCATCCATGATTTCTTCTAACATTTTCATATATATATGTATATATATATATATATATATATATATATATATATATATATATATATATATATATATATGTCTTTGGTTCATCCTTTTGAAGTAAAATGTGATATAAGGATCTTTTCCACGTGGCTAGCCAGTTACCCCAACACTGTCTCATAATCCATTCTTTCGGCAGTGATTTAAAGGGCCATCCTTATCATACACTAAGTCTCTCCATTTGGAGGTATATTTTGTATCCCATAAGCGCTAACTGTCAGTAATCATGGGCTCAGACATCTGAATCTCGCAGAATATTATTTGCAGTACATTTTCAGATAGGAGCGAGGAATTACTTGGAATCTGGGCAAGAGGAGAAGTGAGCATGTGTTCTCACAGGCCCTGGTTTGTGAGCAGTGAGCAAAACTCAGGAATGGGTATGATCAGCAGCCCAAAGCACCTGACCCCACGTTCACCCTTGTTTTATGCCCCTCAGAGAAGAAAAGGAACAGCCCTGGAGTACAGAAAATAGCTTTGCCTGACAGCATTCCACGTCTTAAAATGAGGTTTCCTTCTGCTGCGTAATATTGCCAGTTTAACTGCCTTGAATTATATTCCAACACTTGAAACAACAACAAAAGCTCTTCCTGCTTCAGGTACACGCCCCTCGATTACGCTTTGCTTGGTGAACGCCATGAGGTGATCCAGTTCATGTTGGAGCACGGTGCCCTGTCCATCGCAGCCATACAGGACATCGCTGCCTTCAAAATCCAAGCTGTCTACAAAGGGTACAAGGTCAGGAAAGCTTTCCGGGACCGGAAGAATCTCCTCATGAAGCATGAGCAGTTGAGAAAAGATGCTGCTGCCAAGTAAGTTTGAGCTGGAGAGACTGTTTTCTCACAACTAAGAATCAGAGTGGAAGGGGCGGGGTGGGGGGCGTGGCCAGGACAGGGAACCTGGAGAGAATCTGAGATAATTTTGAACCCTGTGCCCATGTCACCCTTCTGCTCACCAGTCTTTCAGAGGACTGTGGCTAAAATGAAGGCTGAAGGCCTAGTCTCTACTTTGTGGCTGTTCCTCTTGTTTAGTCCTTGATGTTCTAACCCAGGGACAAACCACTGCCACCCCACCCATGGCAAGTAGTCGGAGGGTGGGTGTGCTGCCACAGTGAGCTACAAAGAGGTAACTGGTCTTCTCGCCTTTCCTGTCTTTGCAAAAGTAACTAACACCGATGTCTACTCTACTTTCACTAGATTAGTCGCAGTCTAGTTTTGATGTGATTAAAGCAACCAACTTGTATAAATAACTTGCTTTTCTCCACCTCGTCCTTAACAAATATGTACTAAATAAATGTAATTTATTCAAGAAACATTGATTGAATTTTTAATATAAATACAAAACTATTGGATGGAACCTACCCAGAAAATAGTAACTATAAAAGCAAAATACTTGCTTCAAGGACCTCACACTTGTCTGGATAATGATACAAAATGTGCAAAATAGTCATTTATGCCTGTTATACATTGTGATTATTTTACCATAAATGAATGATTTTAGATTTTGCTTTGGTTTGCCTTTTCTTAAATAGCAGGAGAGTATTGCATTAGCAGGTATAGATCCCAGAACTTCTAATGATAAAGATGTGAAAGACAGGCAGTTTCCTATAGGATAACTTCCTGGCTGTGTCCTGAATGTTTCCAAATCCTGGGTTCTTCCAATTCTTGAATCCTTCCATATCTTGCCCACAAGGGGGAAGCATAAGTGTGATAAATAACAACTAAAAATAATAATAAAATGCTGGGTAAACCATGGTAGTAAGAAGTTAAATACCACGATGAACTGGAATGCTAGCTGTAATGTCAGCCTTTGCTGCACGAGATTGACAGAAACACATTATTTTCTGTGTCTCTGAAGCTACCAAAGTAAGTGGCGTCCTAGGAATATTATTTTGCATTGTTTTTTCTCTTATTGAGGCTCTCTTTGCTTCACCTTTGCCAACGAATCCAGTGTTAACCTAAAGCCTCTACATGCATCTTTTTCCAGCCTTCTTAGGAAAGTTCTGTGCATGTGAGTGACAACTGCCAGTGGGTAACACATATGACAAATTATCCTGAGTTGCAAGTAAATATGCTCTACAAGGGATAGAATATTGTATTTCCTTCAACTGATGTTTCTATAAACTTCAATTTAATATGTGAGAATCTGTTTTCAGAATTTGAAGTCATATCCACCTGAATATGGCAGCATGACTGACTTCGTATGTCCCTCAAAGAACTGTATTAATCCACACACATTCCACTTTTTTTTTGGAGAGAGGGGACGCTGGAATCCTTCCCCCATATACTCCCTTTCCAGCAGAATAGGAGGGTTGTGGGAGAATGGAAAGAAGACCTGGGTTCTAATCCAGCCTCTGATATTTACTTGTGATGAATTTCTCTCTCTCAGCCTCAGTTTCTTGATGTGTAAAACATGATCACTTAGACCAGTTGATTTCTAGGCGCTCTCCCAAGTCTTCATGTTTAGTGAGCTCAGCCTCTTCCTCCTCTCTTTTGTCTGTGGTGCTGCCCAGAGGCTGTCTACCTGGGGTCAGGAGTTTGGATTCAGTGTAGAGCTCGGAACTAAGAATACATTTATCAGAAGATGTCCTCTACAGAGGGAGGTGTTTCAAATAATGAGCCTCAATAAAGTACATAATGGTTTACAATAGTTTTTTCCCTAACTTGCCCTTATATAATTCCCAGCCCAGAGGGTCTGAAATGACTAGATTTAGGAAACACTTAGTTCACCTTTATTTATTCTTTGTTCTTAATTCTTAGTTTCTGAAGTTCATTTTTTAAAACACTTTTAAATTGGAGCTGTGCTTACTATGATAATATTTGAAATTGCCAAAACTGAAAAATTATAATCTCCTTTACTTTTTCTCAATCACAATCTTTCCTTTAGTGGGTGTCATTATTGGACGGAAACAAGTTTCTTACACTTTTAACTATCACCTCCTATAGTCATTGTAGCATAGCTCTCCAAGTGAAATATTTAAATGTTAAAGAAACTGATTGAATTTGTTTTAATTTTATTTCTCAAAAGTTATTTCTTAACATCCGAGTCAGTGTTTAATTTTTAGTTTGGTTTTTGTTTTAAGGAACAGAAATCAGAATGTTAAATTCAGTCTGTGCCGCCACGGCCTCGTTAACTAAAGGAGCCCAGGCACATCCTGTTACCTCAATGTAACTCTCCCCATTTCTCACGACAGGGTGGCAAAAATCACCTTCCTTAAAGCAAGGATGTGAAAGGAACGTATTAAACTTAAAATGATTTCTAATTTACTGATAGAAAAATTGGGAGAGAAGTTTTAGTCATATTTTCTAAGGCGTGCTTTTTAGAAAATGCTATTTAAGGAATACTTATAATCCATTTAAAAGCACTTTATAACTCATACTGCACCACCTGTGTTGTTGCCAAAATGAACATTACTATAATTTACCCGCCAAAGCACACAGTTGAATGCACACTAAATTAAGACTGTATTTATGTTGATCACTCTTCTTTCCTGAAGCTTCCTTTTTGCCAGGTTTTTATTTCACTCTCTAATCTCAGATCTCCTCTAACTCGCTGACTCTTCCTTCTCACATCTTTTTAATTATCCCATCTCCACACTGAGGACAGTCCCGTGGGCTAACTCCTTAGACTTCCACTCCTGCTATATATTTTCATTGAAAATGTATTTACTCCTAAAACTTAAATTACTTCATCTCTGTAGATAACCCCTTAATCTGTCTCACATCTTGACCTCCTGGAACTCTAATCCCAACTCATCAGTTTCCTACTGGGCGTTTCCACTTGACTTTCCTTTTGTTACTTGCCAGCATTTCAGATCACTGGACATTTTCATTTGCATATCTTATTGTCAGTATCACTTCAGACTCACTGTGTGAAACCTACAGCTCACCACAACCTCTCTTCTCACATCCTTATTTCCCCGCTAGTGCCACCACCACTGATTCTGTTTATTCCTCTTTTGAAATGCACTTTTATGTCCTTTGGCTTTCATTCTCTGTCCCACCACTCTATACAGGCCACCATTCTTGAATACCAGCCATGATGCTATGTAAGACCTTTCAACATTTTGCTTCCACTTATATCTCCAAGTCTCATTTCTCTCCACTACTATCACCCTCCCACACGCTCCCACTTGAAGTGTCGGCCATCCTGACCTTGCTTTACTTCCCTTCACACCACTTTCTTTCCTTACCACACTCTCTGGGAGACCTTAGCTTCTTTCTGGCTAGTGTATGAGATTGAATTTGTCTCCTAGGGTTATATAGTCAAGTCCAGTGCAGGTCACCCAGTTCATACTCTTGTGATGCTTAAGTCCCTTCTGCAGGACGTTGTCCTGTGTCCTCAAAAAGTCAAATGACAAGGAATTTTGTACCTTTCAAGAAGTGCATTCCATTAGTGGACAGTTCTATCTGGCAGAAGTTCTTTTCTACCTTTCGGTTTTGAGCTACCCCTTGAAGCAAAAGAGAAAAGTCTCAATCCTTTTCCATAAACCACTTTCAGATAATTAACGAAAGTGCTCATGACACTCCCACTCATACCCTGGTGTCCTTTTTGCCTCATAGTAGATCCTACTGCAGCCTGCTCCCCAAACACCTTCAGTTTGTCAGTGTCGGTGCCAAGGTTGACCCATAGGTCTGACTCTTCTGCTCATACTGTGGTCTGACCCATGATTCTGCTGCATGCCTTTTCCTTCTCTGAGCCTCAGTTTCCCATCAGTAAGATGAAAAGATTTCTTCATCCAGGACAGGCTCTTGGGCTCCATGAATGCCCTTAAACTATGTGCAGCTTTTTGTGTATCACGAGAACATGTGAATTTAGGGGGAAGGGACCTGTAGATTTTTATTCCATTCTCAAATAAAGTCCATGAGTCCCAAAGAGATTTTTTAAAAAATGGACTAAGTAATATCTGAGGTACCTCCCAGCTGTAACATTCTATAAATGCAGAGGTCCTAAAACACATGACATTTTCTTAGTCCCTTGAGAGGAAGTCAAAGACCAAATATTAGTAGGCCTGTTATTCAGCGACAATGAAGAGATAGAATCTGACAGACCCCCTACATACAGTGCGATACCAACTGAAAAGGTTAGAACTAAACCTTTGCTGTCTGGTGAGGCAGTCAGTTTCCTCTCACTGGAAATGTTCCAGCAGAAATTGAATTATCATCTCTCCAGGATAATATATAAGGAATTTTTAAGATTATATGAAGAGCTGGTCTCTAAGATCTCTTCTGATTCAAAGATTCTGTGAGAGCTATGTTGCGTGTCTGTGCTCATGCTCTCTCTGTGCCTCAAATAATCTTCTCTCATTTCCCTCCTCTCTCATTTTGACATTCTTTTTTTTTTTTCTTCCTAGTTAATTAGGCTCTCACATCCTCTATTTTAGCACTCATCCCATCTAGAACTCACTATCTGCAGGAATGTATGGGTTTGATTCCGCACTAGATTGTCAGTTCCTTAAGAGCGGGGATTGTTACATATCTTCATATCTCCAGTGCTTTAGAGTACTTGGTATATAGCAAGCATATAATAATAAATGTTCGATAACTATCCCTACACAGGGTCTAAGACCTTATATAAGTCACTCGTCATTCTAGGCCGTAGTTTTCCACTCTGTCAAATGGAAGTGTTGGACCCAAGACTGTCTTAGGTCTCCTTCCGCCTAATACTGTGAATCTCTGTAAGTTTACTACTTTAACTTGTTTGCCTTACTCAGGCAGCAAACACATTTATCCTCAGGACGCATGCAAGCGCTTATATATTTGTGCATTTAGATTTCCAACTCCCTCCGTATTTATTGTGAGCAAACGATCATTTGACAGGTTTATGATTTTAAAAAGAAACATAAGCACAAAGGAGTTTATCACTGCATGTACCTGAACCTTAGACCCCACTATGTGGCTTCCACAGAGAGTTGTATTTGCCCAGAAGAAATGAATTCTATTAGACACTGCATTCCATGAATATTCAAGTTTCCATTGCCCCGAGTATAGGACCTAAGAGAGGTTCAAGATATGTAACTAAAATGGCTTCCACAGAAAAGGGAGTTAGTTGTGTGGTTTCAACAAGGAGCATTTTCTAAAAATATTCTTAGTCCCAGCCCTGTAGGCCCACACCCAGATTTTTCCACTTCTAACCAGATCCAGTCACAGGGCAGCTTATCTTAACAGCTTTACCTCTAGATAAAAGTAATATAATTCATATTATTTTTATTACTTTATATAGTGCTTTACAGATTACAAAGTTCTTATACACTAATTCATTAAATCCGTACAATAACCCAACAAAGAAGACAGATTAACTCTCCTTAATCTCACTTCATAGATGGGAAAACAGCACACTGAAGTTAATTTGCCTGAAATCACACATCTTGTAAGGGAGAGAGATGGCACATGAACCTTTGTCCCACCGCAAGCCAGGGTCCCCCTCATTGTCTGGTTCAGGGGAATCACCCCACCAGCCATGCTTGTGCTAGAGGCTGTCCCCAGCCTACAGCACCTGTCTGATAGGCCAGCATGGAACAGCCCTGGCTTCTTTTTTCTGACTCATACCCAGAGGTATAACTGCTGGGGGCAGAACCAGACCCCTAAGTCAGCTTTTCTCCTGACCCAGTGCTTATTCAATTCTGCCGTTGTTGTTTCCAGTAATTGTTCAGAGAGTGGTGCCAAGCCACCATCATCAATTCTGAAGCATAGTTCAATAAAATGTTCCTATTATTCTCAGAGCTAAACAGCAGAGCATACCAATATTTCCCTAAATCCTTAAGAAAGTTAAGAAAATTAGTTGGCCCCAAGCCTATACCAGGACTATGAACGAAAGGCATTGGCGCAAAGCCAGGTTAAATCATACAACAACGGGACACACTAACTAGACCTCCATTTTCTGTGAAAACCATTTAATCACATCTCTCAAATCTCTCTTAGGTCCTGTATTCATGGCAATGAAAACTTGAATACTCATTGAATGAGAAAGAGGCTGCCTCTTTCTGCAGTGTCTCATAGAATTAATTTCTTTTGTCAAAATTAGGCAAATACAACTCTCTGTGGAAGCCACATAGCAGGGTAGAAAACACCCCGTCAACTTCTGGGACTTAAACTTTCCAAGTCCAGATACAGGTCTGTGCCATGTTGTGCCGTTGCATCCAGTGGTGAGATGCTGAAGCCATTGGATGTTCAAGTCATTTAAGTTACTGCCCTCGATCTGGCTCCCTTCACGTCAAGCAATCTTTTGATTAGTTTCTTGTTGGCCCTTGTTTTGCAGTTGTCATCTAGGCAACTAATTTGTAGAAATCCCCATCTTTGGGTCTTCGATATGGTTTGGGTAGGGAGGCTCCGGGGTACATCTCTGCTCCACAGTAGCCCTTCGGGGATTTGAAGGAGCCTTGTGTCCCTTAAATCTCTTCTTTCCTGGACAAAACAGCCCCAGTTCCTTCAGCCCATCATTTGTAGACCCCCCTCACCCTGTGTTGCCAGGAAGGACCTGAAGTAGCTGCTGTCAAAGCTCTGATCCCTGGTTCACTTTCTCACCTTGTTATCCTGTGAGGCTCTGGGGAGCCACAAAAATTGCTGTAGAAAAGACACTATAAACCAGACTAATTGGCAGCCCCTCAAAGGCTGTTGTCTGGCCAGTTTCCCTTAAGATAATAGAAAAAAAAGGAGGGGAAAATGTGGGACTATTTTATACATTAAGATTCTGTGATGTTAATAAATTCCCTGCTAAAATGTTACTTGCTGTGTCATGGACAGGATATTTTCTTCCTCTTTGCATTTTCATATAAACTAGAATAACAATGGTTCTTTTTCTGGTATTTGTTTCCTAAACTTTACAAAAATAGGTCAAGTTTATAGCATAGCCCACCATGAAGATTAAAGGTCTTTGGAATTTTGTAATAAATTAGTTGGAGGGAAAAACACTTACATTTCAGGACATTTATTGAGTCTAAGAGTTTAGGACTAAAAGCCACACTGGAATCTAATTTGAAATGCTGTTAATGGTTACTTTGATGTGATATTACCAGTTTCTTCATATGACCCAATTAACTTGTTAAATGATGGAAAAAGATTGAGTGAAATTTTTAAAAACAATTTTGTCATTTAGATGAATTTTACAGGAAGAAGTAAAGCAACTGAGTTCTGTGTCAGCTGTGTGTGTGGTTTACCATGTAGCCTTTGGTAAGTCACTTATCTCTCTGCATCAGTTTCCTTATCTACCAAATAAAAGTGTTGCCCTCAGTAAACTGAGGTTCCTTCAGCCTCTTTGACTATGAGCAGTGGTTCTGGACCATTTTTTCCCAGGGAGACACGTAGATGTGGGATCATGTGCTACTCTCAGCAGCTATGTCGTGTGTGTGCGCACGATGGTGGTGGTGGTTGTGGTGGTGGTGGTGGTGGTGGTGGTGCCGGTGGTGCCTTTGTTTTAAGGTAGCAGTATAGATAAAATAGGATGCAGGTTATGCATAATTCCCAGGTCTAGTAATCCCACCCCTCTTTTCCCCAATGATCACTATTTTACAGCAAGAATCATAGCGCTGGAGAACTGTACAACTATGGGCTGTATGCCACCTGGAAGAATTTTTTTTTAATTTAAAATGCGTCAATTTTTAAAAATCATTAATATACTTCTATTCATAAGTTGAGGGTCTAACTATTTATTCTGATGATTACATTCTTTCTCCCAAATGTACTTACGTGGTTCTACCAAAATGAAAAAAGCACCTCCTGCACACCTCCCCCTACAAAAAGTTTTCAGAAGGCAGAGCCTCCTTTCTTTCTGGATATCCTGATCTCTATAAAAGCCTGGAGCCCTGTTTGTCTTTGCTGCAGGCTCAGAAAGGTCTACAGTAAGAAGGTTTGCCCAGGGGCTGATTGTACTGTGACTTTTTAGAATTGAAAAGGAAATCTGTTTGGTTTCCTAAAAGAAATAGAAATGACTGCTCATATAACAAAGTCTAGTTTATCACCTTAATGCCCCTGTTAATGGCAGTGAGATCCATGTAGCTGCCAAGCCAGACCACCACACACACGTGTCTGTCTAAAGGACCAGTATTCTCTTAAAGCAGTTCTCTTCATCAATGCAAATAAAAAGAGCAGCACTCCCTCTGCCTGTCGGAAAAAAAAGGCTAATAGATCAGTTAGCAGCACTTCACCACCCAGATGCTTCTACCTTCTTCTGAAAAGCAGCCTTCTTCCAGAAAGATCACACTGAAATGGCACCTGCTAGCATCTGCTTGAACCTCGAGCCCTGATGATGACAGGCTGTCCAACTAGCCCATCAATTGCAGTGCAGCACGCACAAGTGTCAGCCGTTGGCAAAGCATGTAACAAAACCAGAATCAAATAAAAATACTAGAGCTGTACAGGTGTTAGCCACTTTCTCTGGGAAGGAACTCAGTGGGGCTGGACCCCAGATAAAGGGCTTCACCACAGGAAGACCTTCGGAAGGGGTAGTTAAGTTGACAAGGCTTCATATCAAAGACCCAGGTAGCTATCATCTGGGTCTTCTCTGTCCCTTGAGATCTAAGTAAGTTTTGTTTCAAATTCCACAGTCTGGAAATCTGAATTCTATGACTTCTTGGGGGCTTAGGGTCACTGCCTTAGCTCTTGCTTCCTCGTCTGGTATCTTAGCTCTGCAACTTGTCAGGTTGCTTATAAAAAAAAGCATGTATGAGCGTAGTAGACCTTACAAAAAGTTGGTGTCATTGAGGAGCATCCCATTTCCTGTCCTATAATGGTCTAGTGAACAGACCGCACGGCACTTTCCTGTTCTCCTAGCCTTGTACTCGAGGTGTGGTCAGAAGCCAGCAGCACTTGCAGGCCCGGGGTGCTTGTCAGCAGTGCAGGAGCTGGAGTCCCACCCCAGGCGTGTAAATCAGAACCTTGATTTTAGCTAGATCTCAGGGGACTCAGTTCATGACAGTGTGAGGAGCACAGGTCCACCGTCCTTCCTGTCGCCTTCCCGTAGGCGGGTCCTCGGCCCTGGCCCTTGCTCTGCGCGGTACCCAGTCTCTCCTCTTCTCTTTCTTCCCCCTCCCTTCTCTCTCCTGTGGAGCTGCATACACATTTTTTGTGTCAGGACAGAGCAGCCCTCTTTCGAGCCTCAGAGCCAGTGACCACCTGGAGGTCTCACCTTCTACCAGCCCTCAATCCTGTTTCCAACCTTAATAATAAAGTATTTGCCTATACAAGGTCCTCTGGAATGCAATTCCAGGCTCTTGGTCTCACGTGGAAAGGTGCTGGCTCGGGTCGTAAATGGTCATCAACTGTGATCGGATGGCCATAAGCTGTGGCTAGTTGGCTGTCAGCTGTAACCGGTGAGCCATTGGCCACTAATATAACTGCCATGACTACGCTAGTAGATGATGGTGGCTGGCAAGCGCGGATTGTAGAGAGGTGTGGATTGCAGTTAGCAAGTGAGGTTGGTTGGCAGAGAAGCAGCCGGCGGATTGTGCATCGTGTGGCTCCTGCTTCCTGTATCTCCAACCCAGCCGCCAGCGGGAATATAGTAATATGACTCCTCCCCAATCTGTGGCTCCGTGGGTGTTCCTTTTTGGCCTCACCATGTCCTGCGTTCTTATATGGGGAGCAGGAGCTGAGACCCCGCATATCACTCTTCATGATAGTGACTCACTCGAGGTCATTTTGTGGTTATTGGCAGAGACAGGAGCAGAAAAGTTCTTCCCAGTGCAGGCTTCTCACCACTACACCCCTCATCGTTCTGCTGACCCTTTCAGTGGCTACCGGATTCTCTTCCTGAGCAGTAAGAGTCATCTGGGAGGTAAATACATATTGGGTGCCTGCTATGAATAGCAAACACTGGTCCAAGATCAGGAGAGGCAAAGCGGGCCTATTTTTCCCACACGACCTCCCTTTGCCCACACAGCTCCCTTGGACTGAAATTCTCATTCATTCCCACCTGTCTGCCTGGCAAAACCCTGCATGCACATCTTGGAGAATCAACAGCTGGGACCGTGTGCTGGATTCCTCCCGACGAAATTAATCACTGCTTCCTCTGTGCAAGCACACTAGTAAAACATTTCTTCCATTATATGTTAGGTCTTTTTTTTCCTAGCTGGTCCCCTCTGATAGAAGTTTCCTCAAGAGAGGACTGAACTCTGTTGTCCTCATTACTGTACCATCGGTGCCCCACACAGGAGAGGCTCAGAAAATGCTAGTTTTCTTCCTCCTTTCCCTTGGAAATTCCTACACATTAATAGTGTCTGTCAAACAAATCCTGTCCTTAACTCAGCCCCTTTATCCTCAAGCATTTGCCCCTTTTTGGACCTGGGCTGCCTCAGGCCATCTGTTTAACACTGCTGCTCATTTCCAGACCTGGCCTCCTTTCTCTTCTGTTGCTGTCCAAAGGTTTCAGCTTAGCCAGGAACTAGTATATGACTTGCTACTAGTATATGATTTTTATTATTATTAAATGTATTGTTAAATTTAATGTTACCTCAATAAATTTAGTAATATTCAAATTTACCTCATAAATTTCAGTTGTCCATTGTAATTCTCTATCTGTATACTCTAATTATATATGCTCACCACCAGAAATCCCGTCTCCTTCCATTACCATATATTTGACCCCCTTTATCCTAGAAGAAAACACAGATTCTTAAAAGTGAACATATTTAAAAGAAACCATTAAGCTTCTGGACGTTGGTCTCAGGGGTGTTTTTGTGAATTGGACTCCAGAGACTGAAAATCATCCTACCTTCTGTACCTCATCTGCAAAATGAGTGGGTTTGACTCATGAGCTAGAGCTCTCGATTGGCAGGGTTGCAACTCACATGTGTGGTATAATCAATTGTGAGGTGCTTTGTAATTTTTTTCATATAATCATTAAGGTTTGCCAATTGTCTTTTTAATAGAGATTTAAGGTTATCATTATGACTGTAATTCTGTTGTGTTCTGATGTGCTTTCTGAAATAGGAGAACAAGCTTGCAGATACACACCTTAGGATTGTGTTGTCTCACAAAAAGCTCCCTGATTCTCTGTCGTGTGTGTCTCAACAGGGCAAAGGCTGACCTCTAAGATTCTTTTCAGCTCCATCACCTTATGAGCTATAAAGCTTGGCGAAAGACTGCTCCTGAAAACTGTGAATTTCCAAATCCCTCCTGTGATGTGGTAGTTCTTCTTAAAATTTAAATCTTGTTCAGGAAGACTTGAGAGGTAACACACTCTTTTAATTTTTAACTCTTCCTCCTTGGCTTTGCTTCCAGGAAGAGAGAAGAAGAAAACAAGCGAAGAGAAGCAGAACAGCAGAAGGGAAGGCTGAGCCCAGATTCCGGCAGGCCCCAAGCCCCTCCCTCTCTGCCTAGCAACCAGGCTGAGCCCCACAGGCAGAGTTGGGACCCCAGTACACAGCCTCCCACCAGCATCTTGGCCCAAGGTCCTGAGCAGAGAGCCTGCAGAGGGTCTCCAGGCAGAGGGTCTCCAAGCAGAGCCACCCAGAAGGAGCAGCGTCTGTCCCCAGATTCGCAGGGAACAGACCCCAGAAAGCCAAACGGTAGGTGTATTGCTTTTGTTATCTGATACCAACCCATGGGCTGTGGGCCCCTTTTGATTGGTGTATTTAGACCATTTACATTTAAGGTAATTATGTCAGCACTTAAGTCTGCCATTTTTTAATTCATTTTCTATTTATTTTCTCTGGTTCTCATTCCTGTTTCTTTTCTTCCCTTCCTGTGGGTTACTCAAACATCTTTTAGGATTCCACCTTGATTGATTTATAGTGTTTTTGAGTACATCTGTATAGTTTTTGTAGTTGTTGCTCTGACTATTACGATATACACAAGTGACTTATAAGAGTCTACTAGTATCAGTGTCTTACCATTTGAGTGAAATGTGGAAACCCACTTCCATTTAGGTACCTTTACCTTCCCCCCTTTTAAATATCTTTGCTTGCTATCAATAGTTTTATAATTTTGTTTCAATCCTCAAATATAATTTATAAAACTCATGAGGAAAAGAGTAGTCATATGTACCCATATTTTTTTTTCTTCCTTCCTGTTGCTCCAATTTCCTTCTTTTATCATTTCCTTTCTGTTTGAAGAACTTTCTTTAGTCAATTTAAAAGATAGGTCCACTAACAACAAATTCTTTGAGTTTTCCTTTGTCTGAGAATGTTTGTATTTCATTCCTGAACAATTGTTAAACCAGATCTAGAATTCAGGGTTGGCAGTTCTTTTGAGTTAGCATTTCAAAAGAAAGTTCCACTTCCTTCTGTCTTGTGACAAATTCGAATTGGTGTTCCTTAGTAACGTGCCTAGGTAACATGTCATTTCTCTCTGGCTGCTTTCAAGGTTTTTACTTTATCTTTGGTTTTCAAGAGTTGAATAGGATGTGACTTCCTTAGCATGGATTTTTGCAGTTAATCCTGTGTGGAGTTCACTTAGTATGTTGGGCGTGCCTAGGTTCAGTAATTTGCTAGGAGGACTGATAAGACTCGCTATACATCTGTACTCATGCCTATAATTTATTATAACAAAAGGATACAAAGCAAAGGGAAAAGGCACAGGGAGCGAAGTCTGAAGGAAACGAGGTGCAAACTTCGAGTTCTCTCCTAGGAACTTCTTCTCACACAGGACATACTTAAATCCTCCAGCAATGTAATGTGACAACCAGTTAGATAACCTTTTTCTACCAGGAAAGCGAACTAAACCTAGGACTTGAAGATTTTTATCAGAAGTCAGTCACATAGGTACCATCTCTGCCTAACGTATACCAAAACTCCAGACTCCCATAAGGAAAGCAGATATTCAGCATAAACTGTATTATTTATACAATGCAATTTAAGCACATTGAGCCATTCTAATTGGTTAGAGAATAGTGAGAACCCTCCAGAAATCTAAGTGCAAATGCCAACACAATGAAAAAGGCAAATAATATCTTAGTATTATTATGAAAATTACCATGTTTCCCCAAAAATAAGACCTAGCCGGACAATCAGCGCTAATGCATCTTTTGGAGCAAAATTTAATATAAGATCTGGTATTATATCATATTATATTATACCCAGTCTTATAGTAAAATAAGACCGGGTCTTATATTAATTTTTGCTCCAAAAGACGCATTAGAGCTGATTGTCCGGCTAGGTCTTATTTTCGGGGAAGCACAATATGACCTTGTGAACCCCCAGAAAGGGTCTCTGGAATCTCATGGTCACATAATTCAGGGCTTGGACAATTCAGTCTATCTCTCTGAACCTCAGCTTCTTTACGGGAGCTATAAAATGGGGGTATATTCTCTACCCAGCAAGGTAGTTGTGAATAGAAATAAAATAATTAATGTAGAGTACTTGTTATAGCACATGACCCATAGTAAGTCTTCAGTAACTACTACTATTAAACCACACTGCTGATCGAGCCAAGAATAACCACATGAAAGTATACATGAATGACCACAAACACTTCTAGACTATAATTCCATAACCCACTTTACAGAAACAGTGCATCAGTGATGTATGCCATAAGGATGGCATGATGCTTTGTTATATGTTCATTCATTTACTCATTCAGCCAGCATTCTCCAAACTCCCATAATGTGAAAGCCATGTTGAATTTCCTCAAGTTCTTTCTTAGCTTGAGGGCTTGGCATATAACATAGAAAGGTTGTATTCTGTGTCTAAAAGGCTGTACCTTTTTAGATTACTATTTAAGTTTACTGATTTAAATTTTTTAAGTAAATTTAAACTGAAATTCTGTCCTCTATGTATATGGATAAAAAGTGCCACTGAGGCCGGCCTGGTGTCTCAGGCGGTTAGAGCTGCATGCTCCTAACTCCGAAGGCTGCCGGTTCGATTCCCACATGGGCCAGTGGGCTCTCAACCACAAGGTTGCCAGTTCAATTCCTCAAGTCCCGCAAGGGATGGTGGGCTCTGCCCCCTGCAACTAAGATTGAACACGGCACCTTGAGCTGAGCTGCCTCCGGATGGCTCAGTTGTTGGTTGGAGCGTGGGCTCTCAACCACAAGGTTGCCAGTTCAATTCCTCGACTCCCGCAAGGGATGGTGGGCAGCGCCCCCTGCAACTAAGATTGAACACGGCACCTTGAGCTGAGCTGCCGCTGAGCTCCCAGATGGCTCAGTTGGTTGGAGCGCGTCCTCTCAACCAGAAGGTTGCCGGTTCGACTCCCGCAAGGGATGGTGGGCTGCGCCCCCTGCAACTAGCAACGGCAACTGGACCTGGAGCTGAGCTGCGCCCTCCACAACTAAGACTGAAAGAACAACAACTTGAAGCCGAACAGAACCCTCCACAACTAAGATTGAAAGGACAACAATTTGACCATTGTTCCCCAATAAAGTGTCCTGTTCCCCTTCACCAATAAAAAAAAAAAAAATCTTTTAAAAAAAAAGTGCCACTGAATAACACAGTTCACCTTTCTCTGGACTTCATAGCAATTTCTTCTTTGCTCTTCCAGGCTTCACTCACAGTCTCTTCATTGTCTTTCCAGCTTCCATTCACCAACCAGTCCCAAAGTCAGTGCCATGGTTTTAGATTTTTGTTAGGCCAGCACTGCTCTTTTTTAGGAATTAGTTTCTGTGTCGGTTATCTCTTGTGACAGTACAAACCACCCCCAAAACTAAGTGGCTTAAAACAACAATGATTTATTATTTTTCACAAGTTTGTGGGTCAACTGGGCAGTTCCTCTACTGGATCACCTGGGCTCATTCAGGTGGCTGCTAGAAGGTTGGTGGGCTGGAATGTCCAAGATGGCTTCCTTCATGTGCCTGGCAACTGGTGCTGGCTGTTGGCTAAAGTGTCTCAGTTCTCTTCTCCATGACCCTTCATCCTCTGGTACGTTGGACCATCTTCCTTGCATATCATTCTCAGGCCAGTGCTCTGAGAAAGAGAAGGCAAAAGCTACGAAACCTCATGAGGCCTAGGCTCCACAATTTTCACATCACTTCTACCACATTCTGTTACTCAGAGCAAGTCACAAGGCCAGCCCAGGTCCAAGGGGCTGGAGACATAGACTCCACCTCTGGATGGAAGATGTTGCCAAACCCCATTTTAAAGGTGAGTGCATACTGGGACGGGAAGACTCTTTGGCCATTGAACAATCTATCGTAAGGAGCAGTGTGCTCTCCTGTATCCCTAATGCCTACCAGTGTTCCTGGCACAGAAGAGATATGATAAATATTTGTTGAATGGTACTAGCTGGGTGCTTGAGATTCAGAGATGAAAGACAGATTGTTAAACATGACAGGAAAAGCGTTCATTGGGTATACTCGTTTTCTGTAAGAATCTATTTTTATGGCAAAGCTTTGCGTCTATTCTGTTCACTAAATCACTGATGTATGCATTTATTCCACAGGTATGTTTTTGAGCCCACACTATGTGCCAGCCACACTGAATTATAATTAAGGCTAAGGACCATATCAGCAGCATCTTTCTTATAGCAGTAAGCACAGTATTGGTTACCTATGTAAATAGTTCTTAACCTGACTCCTCCTGCAAAGCACCCGCTCAAAGTTTGATTGGCTTGGGGTTTACTCTGTATCCTAAGAATTATATTTAATGCCTTCAACTTCAAATGGACCACTTTTCCCCCTAATCCTGTGCTCTACAGAGCAGAGAGAAGGGGGAGCACAGTTATTTCAGACTTTTTACAACTACACATGATTGTGGATCGTGTTCATGCTTTTATAAAACACCTTCCGACAGTTGTGCTGAAAGGCCAATCAGACCTGCTGTGGACCTGATCACATACTGGCAGTCCCCTCACGTCCTGTACAAGTATGGAGTTTCAGTTGTGAATAACCAATCCTTCTGCCTTTCATTCCACTGATACTAGTTAAGACTGCCTTTCCTCACTTTTGGTTTAAAGGTGATCAAGTACATGGTTTTAGAATGATTTTCAAGCCATGTGGAGGTCATGAAATTAATTTAGTGGATTGGGCCAGGATAATTTTCATGAAATAGACTACAATAGAAAATATCAAAGTATATTGCACATTATAAAGTTAGTAAGTTCTGTTGCAGTTATCTGTGTACATGGATGTCTGCATGTCTATTGTGTGTGTGTGTGTGTGTGTGTGTGTGTGTGTGTGTGTGTACGTGTATAGCTGTATACTGGGCCACAATGGAAGATTTAATTCTTGCTATGGGTTATTGTAAAAAAAAATTGAAAGTTACTGTTCTAGAACAGTTCTGAAGCAGGGGAGCTCCTCATTCATTTGAGCACAGGAAGTGTTATCCTGAATAAGAGACATTTGGGAAGAACCAGAGTCAAATATGCAAACAGAACCTCAGAGCAGCCCAGCACCCAGACTTTGGGGAGAGTTGAAGGGAGACCAGTGAGCCTGATTCAGATGTGAGGCGAGGGAGCTCCAGTTTCATGAGCAGCTTTTGCCCCACTTCACCTGCTTCAGAGGCCAGAGTACAAAGGAAAATACCGTGTTTCCTCGAAAATAAGACCACGTCTTGTATTCCTTTTGCTCCAAAAGACGCATTAGGGCTTATGTTCAGGGGATGTCCTCCTGAAAAATCATGCTAGGGCTTATTTTCTGGTTAGGTCTTATTTTCAGGGAAAAACAGTAGGGAGATACTTCTAGGAATTAAGACTAGCCATTGACTGGAGCTTCTGTAGCATAGTATTCCCAGGAAACCCCAACATAAATTGGACAAAGGACATCCCAAGCCACTTCATGTTTGGCCACATAAATAAGGGTCACAGCTGCTTCAACTGATCAGTGCTCAAGCAGTGTAGACCTTAAGGGGTGGACATCCCACCAGGAACCCAGAGATGGAAATCATTGACCCCTTCTTTGACTCCTTCATCCTATGTCATAGAAGTAGAGAATGTTAGGTCTTGAGGGTCATTAGAAAGTATGTATTACAGGATCGTCAAAATAAGTCAGGAAACTGAGGCCATGAAAGAAGGGTTTGCCCAAGGTCCCTTAACAGGGATTCCTTTCTTCTCTCTCATAATAATTCCTTCCTTTTTGTTACGTATGATGCGTGCAGAGCATAATGGCTAAGTGCACAAGCGTTGGAATCAAATAACGTAGGTTCACATTTAGACCCTACCACTTATAAGCTGTATAATCTTGAGCCGGTTGCTTAACCTCTCCGAGCCTCCACTTCTTCATTTGTAAAAGAGATAATAAGTTGTGAACATTAATGTACAGATTTAAACACAGTGCCCAAAGCACTATAAATACAAGCTGTTATTATAATTAACATCCTTATTATTTCAAAAGAGGGGAAGGAAGGAGCCATAGTATTTAGAAAATCACTGTGGCTGAGTGGAAGGTGGATGTGGGTGACCAACTAGGGCCTACACCCAGATACAGCAGCAGTAGGGTGATGGGTATGGGGTGGACTTGCGAGGTAGAATTAAGATGACATGGTAGCAAGCAGATCGTTTGTGGGAGGTGGTGGGATGAAGTTGTCTTTGAAGCAGTGTGGTTTTCAGGAGAGTGTAGTGGAGGAGAAACTCAGTTTGAAGGGCCATCCGTGGTGTTCTCTTCTTCTCACCATGTGGGCTACCAGCGCGAATGGGTCTGACTGGTGGGAGTGTAAGTGGGCCCTCCATTTGGTACCCGTGTAATGGCTAAGGCAGCAAATTACTACCTACATGCCAAGACGCCCTGGCCTCTTTTCCTTGCTACAGTTGTATATATTCAAGTATCTACTTATATCTTTACTTGAATGTCCCAAAGGCATCTCAAACTCAACCTCTCCAAGACAGAACTGATTATGATTTCATGTAAACCTGCTCCCGAAATTGGTTAGTGACATACTCATCCATCTGTATGTTCAATCCAGGAGTAAAATCTAACCATTTTCTTTTCCTTTACCACCCATATTCAGTCAATCACCAGGTCTTGTCACCTTTACTTCTTAAATATCTTTCAAATCCATTTTGTCTGTCTCATCCACCACTGTCAACCCCCGCGTAGTCTAACATACTACCTTTGTCTCTAACTTGAGCTATCACAGTGTTTCCTTGCTGGTCTTACTTACCTACTGACTCCCCTAATCCATTTACCTCTCTGTGTACATAATGGTGTCTTCAAAATGAAATGTCATCATATCATCCCGTACTCAGGGCCCTGGACTCAGCCACTTCTCCAAGGAGCGGGGAATTTTTTCGTAATTTTGTTGGCTTTTTTCTGGGTTGTTCACTGATATCCTCTGTCAGTTTTTACATTGGTCTTAAATTTTCCCAAAATTTTTAAAAGCTCTTTATCTAATAAAAATAGTAACCTTTATCTGTCATATGTAATGAATGTCTCTTTTTAGTTTGCCTTTTAATTGTTTAATTTTTTTTCTTTTGAGAATTTTCTCCTTGCGGTTTTATACTAAGAAAAGGTTTTCCACACTTCAAGATCTGATAAACACGTGTACTTTGTAATGTTTACGATCTCATTTTGTTCTATAGTGAAATTGGGATCTAATGATTTCTTTTTAGACAATAAGCAGTTGTTCTAGCCACAGACATGGAAAACTCCTGATCTGCGACTGGCTGTGGGCTTTGTGAATAATGGCTTCCGGACGAGTCCAGCATCCCCTCTGGGTTCCTACCCAGGAGCTCAGTGCAACTCATCTCCTCAGCACAAATTCCAAATGTTATCTTCATTATATATTTTTACATATGGGTATATTTTTAGCTTTCTGTTCCTTTCAACTGGTCTATTATATCATCTAATGATATAAATAATGTGATTTGGGTCACATTATTTATATCATTATTAGTCAACAGTATCTAGTAATATCTACCAATCTCTTCATTATTTTTCCTTTTAATAGAGTTTACTTTTCAAAGCAGTTTTAGGTTCACAGAAAAATTGAGCGGAGAGTACAGAGAGTTCCTGTGAACTCCTGTCACCCCACTAACTTCCTACTCCAGAGCTGTACGTTTCTTAGTCGGTGAGCTGAGATGATGCAAAGCTGGGCTTCAGGCCCTGCAAGGGTCAATTTACTATCAATTCAGCCTTTTTCCTAAGACAGCCTTCCGTGGTCCCGGCAAAAAGATTGCTTTTGGGCAGGTTATGGTCCTCAAACCTCAAGGTATTGGTTCCCCTCGGGATGTGTACCCCTCAATGCCTTTCTCATCTCTCTTGGTGTTCTGAATCTCCTGGATCTTGGCTTCATATTTTTGATGCCTTCAGACAGGTGGTTTGTAATATTATGTTCGACTTTTCTACTGTCCGCAATGGTGACTATGCCTCAGTCCTGCCAGTACAGAAGCTTAAGTTCCTTCACTGCTTTTTACACTAAATTTTTCACTTTAGGTGTTCTTTTTAGTTCTTTTTCCAATATATCCTTTTCTCAAATTTTAATTTCTTTTGTGTGTTTAATTAGTGTGTGTGCGTGCGCACCGTGTTCGATTAGCTTTAGTTCTTGTTGATCGAAGCTTGCTGTTGGACCTGCTCACTGTCGATCCTGGTAGAGTGTGTCCTCATGTGTGTTATAATTTGGGACTGTGAAGTTATTTTCAGGAGGACCCCTCTGTGCAGCCTGAATTGAGGTCACGCCACATGAAAGCAATACTGTGTTCGCTTCTATGAGTCTTTTGCCTCTATGACATCGCCACCCGGAGACCAGTTTTTATATTAATTTTTCCAATAGGTTGAAAATAATACCAAACCCACGGGAGACTTTCCCCTATTCAGAACCAGGCTGAGACAGACTTCCTTGTCATCTCCCAGCACCGGCAAGCAGAGTTTTGTACCTGGACTATTATTTCCCTTGGGTGTGCCACCTCAAGAGTCCCGGCTGCATGCAGGCTCTTGGTTTTAGGTAACTTCCTGCCGGCAAGGCCTCATCTTCTGTTCTTACCTGGATGTGAAAACACAACCAGATACTTAATAACACCAGCTGTTGCCCACTCCACCGTCACTACCTGCCTAGATCAGCTCACACACTTCTTACTGGTTTTCAGTTTTCTTTGTTTTTGGCTCCCAGAATTTCTTTCATTTTCTTGAAGGCACTCTGGTGCTTTTAAAAGGATGCTTACTATACTTTCATCAGCATTTATAGGTACTTGTAGTGGGAAGACTTTCAAGTTATCTAACCTACCACTGCTAGAAATAGAAGTTAAAGTATTTTTTTCTAATCATAATCACCACTATCAGGTGATGCTATAGGATGGGTCTGAATATTTTATGTAAACAGATGAGCAGACTTGCCCTACTATGCAAGTTTTGGACACTAAATGCTTTCCTCTTTCCCTTGTTTCCCCAAGAAACATCCAGAGAATATTCTAAAGGCCGATCTTCCTGTGTCCACTTCAACCCCAGTGAAGGCAACGATGGAAACAGGTGTCGAGGAGTCTCTGTTGAAAAGTCCAGAGGTGAGACAGTTGGCGAGCAGCGGTGTGACAAGGGGAAAGGCTTCCTGAAGCAGCCCTCCTGTAGCAGGGTGGCTGGGCCTGGTGAGAAAGGAGAGGACCCCAGGTGGGCAGCTGCAAGCCTTCCACAGCAGGATGGCCACCGGAAGCCCAGCAGGCGGCATGACACAGCACCCAAGGCCAAGGGCACCTCCCAGAAAAGGCGCATTCAAGAGCTCAGAGGAGGAAGGTGCTCCCCAGCTGGTTCTAGCCGACCTGGCAGTGCCAGGGGGGAGGTGGTCCATGCTGGGCAGAATCCTCTCCACCATCAGACACCGAGAAACAAAGCAACAGAGGACAAGCTCGAAGGAGAGATGTACTCAGATTTGCCACAGAGCACAGAGGTGTTGAGGTCAGGAGCCAGGAAGCTGGGGACCTGTACCCCGCCTGAGGACGCTCGGACGTCCAAGGAGACTCATCCAGCTCCTGCGCCCCTCTCTGCGCAGAGCGTGAATATTGACCTTCTCCCTGTAGAGCTGCGGCTGCAGATAATCCAGAGAGAAAGAAGCAGGAAAGAGCTGTTTCGCAGAAAGAACAGGGCAGCGGCAGTCATCCAGCGGGCCTGGAGAGGGTAAGGAGTGGCAGCGTCTTTGGTTCTGTGGTTGTCCCGCTACCCCCGACATGACACCCCTGAGCACCGCCATGTTTTCCAGTGAATTCCATGTGCTGGCGTGACAAGGCCAATGTAATTGAGCCTACCCATGAAATTCACACGTATAGATTCTAGTACTTTATGCTGGATAAGCTATTTGGAAGGTGGTTTTTGCCAAGAAAGATAGGAAAGCTCCCAGGATAGCCTGGTGTAAAGACAAAAGCCCTTGGTGTGCAGCCTGGAAGCCTGCGTTTAGCTGACGCTCTAACAGGTTGTCTGACCTTGGGCAAGTCACTTGGCTTCCCTGACCCTCAGTTTCCGCATGTGGAAAATGGGATTTAACAGTCGCTGCACCGGTCCTGTTCCTATGGCAGGTTGTGGAATGAGGTAATGTGCGCTTCGTAAGTTCTAAAGCCCTACACATGCAAGGTGTTTTATATTGCTTCTTTTTATGCCTTCACTACCCAGTCATAACCCCAAAGACCTAAACCAGGGCACATACAGTGGATTGAGTGACTGAAATGTATACAAAATCCTGTGTAAGCATCTCGCAAGGCCCCCGAGAATGTGGGGTAAGTGCTGGGAGTAGGGGTGGAGGCTTCCTAGAATACTGAGATACCTCCAGGGAGGAATTATGGGGGGCTGGGGGAGTCCTTTGCTGCAAGTTTTCACATATCTCATAATCTCCTTCACACTGCAGGCCCCACTAGGGCCTAAATCCAGATTAGGCCTTACAGTGACGACCAGTGCCCAGGCCAGGGCTGGCCATTGCCAACAGGTGGGGGTCACATGGTCTCCATCTCGAGAGAGGAAGGGTGATGGGGGAACAAAGCAAGCCAGACACTGGGAGTGCAGCAGTGTTGCATGTCAACGCCCCCGTCAGAAGATAAAAGGGCCAGACAGCACCTAACATTGGCAGACGAAGAGAGTGCGAGAGAGCGATTCTTGTGAGACCCAAGGAGAGGTGTCAGGGTCTGCTGTGCCCAAGACTGTGTAACCCAGAGCCAGGCCATCTGCTTCGTGCTTGCACAGCCTTTGCTATAGTGTGCCCTTAAGTCTGTTCAAGCTTTTGGCCGTTTACAGTCGTCTCACACCTTTGTTCTCCCAACCACACCAGGAAGCCATCGTGATAAGGGTTAGTGTCCCCATTTTCAGACGAGCAAATGGTCTCAGAGTGGAAACAGGACTTGCCCTCGTGGTGCAGATCCAGCACTTGAAGCTGTGTCTGAATCAAGTCCAAGGCCTTTCCCTTACATTCTCAGTAAAGGTAGTGTTTGCTGTGGTCAAGGTGGTGGAGGCAGAGCAGGCCTCATGCTCATCAGCTGAGAGCAGGCTGGAGGAGAAGGGCTGCCTGGAAGGGCTCACAGTCGTCATAGCAATGTTGTTACGGGGGCTGTTATTACTAGTAGTTGGCATTTATTGGGCACTTGTGCCAGATGCAGTTCTAAGTAGTTTTACATGTAGTATTAACTCATTTAATCTTCACAATAACCTTGTGAGTAGATACTCTTCTTATCCCATTCTTCAGATGAGGAAACACGCCAAGGTCACGGAGCTACCGTGTTTCCCCGAAAATAAGACCGGGTCTTATATTAAAGTTTGCTCCAAAAGATGCATTAGGGCTTATGTTCAGGGGATGTCATCCTGAAAGTCATGCTAGGGCTTATTTTCCAGTTCGGGCTTATTTTCAGGGAAACACAGTAGGAAGTACCAGCATTGGCTTTGAACTGAGACAGTCTGCCTCAGAAGCCACAGATGGGACTGGGACTTGCTCCCCCTCCTCGGGGAATTCTGCCAGGACGTGCACTGGCTACCATCCCAGAGGAACTTTTTGTTAAGTATTTCAGCTGAAACCTGGGATCTAAATAAGCGAGTGAGTTTTACCACGTCAGGCACCGCAGCTGTGCTCTCACTGAAATGCCTTCCCATCAGGCTGTTCTCTGACTCCTTTGAAGAGTCAGAAGCTGACAGGTCCTGTCAATAAGTGCCCATAGCAGCAAATGAGCTTTCAGTCATTGCCCCAAGAACAGTGGGCTCATAGTCTGCCCACCTGGGGAGGCAATTACACAGGCCTCCTCTGGCTGCACCCTTGTGCAATCCTGAGACCTGCGACATCCACTCCCAGAGGGCTTCCCAGAAGCTGCACATTGTGGGAAGTTGCACGTCTGGTGACAGTAAATACACTTGTAGTGATTCTCTTGTAGTCTTATTATACATCTTCCATTCTGGAGTACAGGACCGCAGGGAGCTGTGCTGGGCCAGTGTGTGGTGTCTGACACCAAACCTAAGGAGCTCCGAGGGGTTGAGTGGCGAACGGGGCCTGGCACAGAAGTGCCCTGTCAGTGCAGGCTGTCGTTATAGGAGACATGTCGCCGAGGGAGAAAGGCAGACTGGGAAGCGCAGGGATCGGGTGAGCAGATTGAACCTTGGGCCCGGAAAAAAATGAAACTTAGCCTTAAAGTGTGAGTTTTATTACCAGTCAAGACTTGACTATTTTAAAGATTGAAACCAGATACTGAACAAGCTAAACTGGGCCTGAAAGTTGCTGTGGCTAAGAGCAGCTGCTGTGTAAAACACTTCCTTTTACCTCGGCACGTGTAAGTCACCTTCCTGCCCACTCTTCTCCGGCATGTTTTGAGGGGAATAAACAAGGATAGGCTGGACCATAGAGCCCTGAGCCCAGGGCTGAAAGGACAATCGGGCGTGTCAGTTTCTCAGTGGGGGAAGAATAGAGGCTGTTACTCTGACCTGCAGGCCTCCGTAGATTAGGTGGAAGTTGTGCCCACTTAAAGCCAGAGTTGTCACCGTTTCCGCCAACACCTGGGCTCCCCAGGAGTTCTCTGCCTGGAAAGCAGAAGGTGTGGAAGACACATGGCATCTCAAACAGAAGAAGCTGAACTGTTCATGAGGTCACTTAGTATCCTTTTACTTTCACTCAAAGAACTCCCTTTAGCATTTCTTGTAAGACAGGTCTAGTGGTGGTGAATTCCTGAGCTTGTTTGTTTGGGTAAGTCTTTGTTGCTCCTTAATTTCTGAAGGCCAGCATTGCTAGGTATAGAATTTTTGTTTGACAGGTTTTAATTTCTTTCAATATTTTGAACATACCATCTCATACTGGTTTCTAAAGTTTCTGTTGAGAAATCTGCCAGTGTTCTTCTGGGAGTTCCCTTGTATGTAACTTCTTTTTTCTTGCTGATTTCAAAATTCTTTGTCTTTAACTTTTGACAGTTTAATTATAATGTTTCAGTGTAGCCCTGTTCAGGTTCATGAGGTCCTTTAGGCCTCATGAATCTGGATGTAGATCTGGGATCTCTTCCCAGATTCTAGAAGTTTGCAGCCATTATTGCTTTAAAAATACTTTTTCTTCTCCTTGTGGAATTACCATAATGTAGATATCGGTTGTTTGTTTGTTTTTTAATTGTGTTCCATAAGTTCTGAAGGCTTTTTTGTTTTACTTTTTCTGTTTTGTTTTGTTTCGATTTGATTTTGTTTATTCCTCTAACTGGATAATTTCAAATGTCCTGTCTTCTAGGTTACTGATTGTTTCTTCTGCATGGTCAAGTCTGCTTTTGAATTCTTTAGTTTCAATTCAGTTCTCTATTGAATTCTTCGGTTCATGGTATTTTTTCAGCTCTAGGATTTGTTTGGGGCTTTTTTGGTAATTTCTTATTTCTTTGTTGAACTTCTCATTTTGTTCATGCATTGTTTTCCTAATTTCATTTAGTTGTCTGTGTGTTCTTGTAGTTCACTAAACTTCTTTAAGAGGATTATTCTGAATTCTTTGTGTGGAACACTTCATAGATATCCATTTCTTTAAGGTCAGATATCAGAGCTTGTTTAGCTTCCTTTGGTGGTGTCATGTTCACCTGATTTTCCATGATCCTTGATTCCTGAAGTTGGTATGTGTGCATTGGAGTAAGCAGTCTCCTCTTCCAGATTTGCTTTGGCAGAGACAGTTCTTCACCAGTCATCTCAGTCTAGGTTTCCCGACATGTCAGATGGTAACGTTCTTGGGCAGGTGAGGCTTGCTCTTTTTCAGACAAGGCCACTCACTGCCCAAGCTCTGAGGTCAAGAGTCAGGTGAGGGTGAAGAGGTGGGGCGGTGCCACTAGCTAAGAACTGTTGGATAGGATGGCTGGCTTGGTTCCCTGCCCAGGAAAGGCTGTAGGATGGGCTCTGTAGTTGTGTGGGTTCTCTGATCAGGTTTTTAGACAGTTGGGACTGGGTACTATACTTTGCAATAAGCAGGACTACAAATTAGCTTTCCTGCCCTGGCAGGGCAGCAGGACGGACCCCCGGACCTGCACAGCACAACATTTGGGTACTTGAATGAGGCAACACACTCAATTCCATGGTCAGACACAGCCACTGGTTTTGCTCTGCAGATGAGGAAAGCCACAGGCTGTGCTTTCTGGTCAAGTGCCACTATAAGGATTGTTGGATGAGCTGTGTAGCTTCTGGTGTGCTTTGGTTAGGTTCATCGGTAGAATAGGCTGAAGGCTGTACTCAGAAATGCCCAGGGCTATTAATTACTTGCTCTGCCCAAGCAGATTGGAAGAACCAGTCTCCAAGGGTGGCAGATTTCCTTGTGATCTTGATTCAAGCCATCCTGCTTTGCAAGTTCCCTGGCCGAATGGTGCTGGCTTTGCTCTGCAGACGATCAGCTCTGCCTGCCATACTCTCCTTGAGTGTTGCTGGAAGATGCAGCTTCCAGGTGGTCTGGTCAGGTAGGGGCCAGGAGCTATACTCAGCAGTGTCAAGCTGTAACTCACCTCCCCTGCCTGGGTGAGGTCAGACTACCCTCCAGGGCCAGCAAGGTTCTTAAGGAGCTGAATCAGGCAGACCTGCATGCTCCTGAGTTCCCTGGTCAGACTGCAGCACCGTCTTGGCTGTGAAGATGAGCAAAGCCACTGGCTGGGACTACTACTTGGATTCTGCAGGTAGGAATTCAGCCTGCAAAGGTCCCCATGCTGGTTGTTCCAAGTCCCTCCCCTCTTCTGCATCACAATCAGATTCCCAGTTGTTCAGCACCACAGATTCCCCCCACTAATCCCCAGGGTCAAGACTGGAGTGGGGGCTCCCAAAAAGCAACCCACACAACGCTAGGGGAGCTGGATGTCCTCTCTGGGCTCTTTTCTCAGTGGAGGAACTATAGGCTCAGGTAGACCTCTCAGTGGTGCTGTGCTCATGTAGCAGCTCCTCTTTCCCTTCTAATGTGGTCTGTCCTGGTCTCTGTGGTGCAGGGGGTGGTTCAGCTTCATCCCCGTAGTTAGGATTTTCTCAGTGGTACCTTGTCCAGTTGTTAGTTGTTCTTGTAAGAGAATGAAATCAGGAATGATGTATGTCACTGTCTTGGTGACATCACCTCTACTCAGCCTTTGTCAGATTCAGTCTGCGTCACAGATTTCTTTTCCAGCTTAATCAGAGGGTAAGTGCCTGTTACACAACAGGCTATGAACAAATGTTGGCTCCTTCCAGTGCAGCCCAGCCTTCCATCTTTCACCAAATATACAGTGCTTCATACACATCTCATTACTGACTTTCCTGCACAAATGCCCACACGTCTGCTCATGCCATTTCTGCCTAGAATGCCTTCTCTGACTGGTAAGCTCTTAACCATCCTTTAAAGCCCTGCACAAATATCAGCCTCGTGAAGCCGTACCAAACCACCACAAATGATCAGCCCATCCATCTCATGCCACATAGCTACTTGTTCACATACTTCTCATACTCCATTTACTTGTTTACACACTGGCCTATCCCAGTTGGGACAAGGACTTACCTGATTCTTAGTTCAGGATGTGTTTGATGGAAAGAGAATTCAACATTCAACATATTGCCACTGAAATTAGGAATTGGGAGCTTAAATGACTCTCCCAAGAGTTCAACAAATACTGTTTCTATAGCTTCTAGGAACCTTAAGGAAATGTGGTTTTCTCAATACTGTGATCATAAAGCCTCTCCCCTCCTTTGACCCCACCAGCTATCAGCTCAGGAAGCACCTGTCCTACCTTCTGCATATGAAGCAACTTGGAGCCAGAGACATGGACAGATGGAACCGAGAGTGCATGGCATTGCTCCTCCAGGTTTGGAGGAAGGAACTAGAAATAACACCCCCGAAGACCATCACAGTAAGCAGGACTGCCAAGAATCCATCCAAGAGCAGCTCGGGCACAAAGCCCACCAGGCACTCAGTGCTCAAGCAAATCTACGGTAAGTGTCCTTCTGGGCACTTGTAGTTTACAACAAGCACCCTCAGAGTGTCACGTCAGAATCTGAAATGGGATTTAATCACATTGAGCAAACCCCATTCAGGTCAGGTAGGAACTTTATTATACTTCATGGCACCCAGAGAATTCTCAGCACATTTAGTGCCTCCCTTCCAGCAATTCTGGGTCCGAGTTGGTGTGAGGAGGCATCCTGGCATCTCAACCCAGAGAGCCTTCTAGCCATGAGATTCTCTGCTGGGCCTCATAACTGAAAGCCTCACCATTGGAATCTCTTCAGGCTGCTACCTGGGTCTTCCCCTGACGTTATCAATTTGGAGAACTCCAGGCACAGGGAGACCGTGCCTGCCACACTTTGACCTTCCCTATGCTGAGAGTACAAGGTTACCTATCTGTGGGATGCTCCAAACCCAAGTACTACAGTAAGTACTTGCTTAGCAGATGAACTGCTGCAAATTAAAACATTTTCAGCTCTGGAAAAGAGCCCATCCAAATAAACTCAGCAGAGAACAAGCCTGGCTAGTTCCCCAATAGAAAAAAAGTTGAGCCAAGGCACCTTTAGAAACAGATCTGGGGCCCAGGCAGCAAAATCTCAGGACTTGACCGTGGGCCTTCATGGTATTTCCACACCATACCTAATTTATCTTGGCTGACACTTGCAGGCTCAAGCCTTCACCTCAAGGAACTCAGAACCTGGTCAGGCCACAGCTGTCATTGGTGAAAGATAGGTGATCATTGTTGGTTGGTTTCAGGTTGTTCTCAAGAAGGGAAAGTACATCATCCCGCAAGATCTTCAAAAGCCCATTCTGCACTGCGTCTCAACTCAGGTAAGGCAACCACTGCACTGGCAAAACAGATTGGGGAGACAGTGCAGGGAGGAAGGCTCCCTTTTTGTTTCATCCTCAAAGATAGAAGACATTAGAACAGAGACTGAAGGGTTTCCAATGGTCATTTGGTTTCAGGTATGCATGTTTTTCATGCCCCCTTTCATGTAATTATTACTACAGTCAACCTCTATCTCCAGAAGAGGCAAGTTACTTTTATAACCTGAAGCTATTATTGTTAACATTACCACCAGTAGAAACAGTAATTGGTAGCTGTTATGATCACCTTTACTTACTAGTTCACATAAAGGGAGGGGAAATGAAAATACTGTTATTCTTCAAAGACCGCAAGAGTTTTTGATCCATTTTGGTTCCACAGTTAAGATCTTCCACCTCTTTCCTAAGGACGGGAAGAGGCTCTTAACCACAAATTCTGGCTTTTGCTTTTTAGGACCCCATAAGGAAGACATTAATATTTAATAGCATATGCAGCTCAGGCTCAACTGCAAACTTTCACTCATACAGGAGCAGCTCAGGGAACTTTCTTTTCAGTTGCAAAACAAGAGTGTTTTACTCAGGGCCCCTTCATTCACACCAGCATTAAATATGGGTGATAAGTTCAGTGCTGTCAGCAGTTAATGCCAGGTCCAGTTTCTCATGGGTGACTATGGCAACACACTCCCCCCAGCCTCCCTGAGCTCGTCATCCTGCAGGACAGAGTGCAGCTGGGAAGGTGAACAATGACTGTCAGCATGAACTTTAACATTCATTTAGTTTTTGATGGAGGGGGAGACCTGGAGCTAGGGGGAGAGTAATTACTGCCAAACCTTTAATAAGAGTTGGGCAACTCATGTAATATAGGCAGGCTGATCGGGGAATGGTTGGTGGGGTAATTGGAAACTTTCAAAGGAATCAAGGCCCATGGTTCTAGTATGTAAAAAAACTCGTTATACTTGAGTGACTTGAAGTTTCAAAAACAGAACTGTCAGATATAACTACCAGAGAAGTAGCATTTAGACAAGTAAATATTATAAATTAATCAGCATTTTGTCAAGAAAATCCAGTACTATCAGAAATCTTTAAAAATGGTATTTAGCAACATAAAAGGTTTTTAAAGGACTCACAGTTAAAGCAAAGAATAAATTCAAAGAAATGCATAATGGTTTCTTAGGACTTCATATGAACCAACAGCTTGTTTGTGCTACACATATAATTGTGACTGGCTTACAAATGGACAAGGACTGAAGAGAATCTTTTCCTAAACCTACACTTGGGGCAACACAAGGTTTTATTAGGCCCACCCATCCCCAGTCACCACTAACCAGTGAATAAGGCAGATGGTAAGAACTGCTAACTAGTTTAGCTGAAGGCTGTGTATTTTATGCAGAAAACATGTCTGTAATTTCCATAAAATAGACATGACTTGAACATATATAGAAGTTTCTGCAATGTGAAATCAGATGCCAAATTGAACCAAAAAGAAATCATTAATTTTGGTCTTGTTCAAACCTTGGCTGGAAATGTTAATTCATTTTTTGCTTAGAGAATTCCATGGGGCCTCACGATCTTCTGATTTTCCTCACTCTTCTGTTTAGCTTTAGGAAGTTGTTTGGCACATTGCAGGTACTCAAATATTTGATGAGTGAAGATTGTTGCTCCCAATTTATCAGATGTAAGGCTGATAAATCATTCTGTCTCTACAAGAAACTGTCACTTTACTGAGCACCATGGATAGTCCAAAACTAAACCCTTATTTCCTTACCACCAATGAACTCTTCCTTACAGCATTAAAATTAATAACCTGAACATCTATCTGGTATTTGTTTTTAACAGTGAGCAACTTGCAATGTATACACCTCCTTGACTGTGGAAGATCAAAGAATTTTTCTTATAACCTGCAATCAGCTACTCAATCAAAAAACAAAACAAAGCCTCGAGTGCCTGTAGAGGAAGACCGAGTCCGGGGCAGCTCCAAGAGCTAGTGCGGAGTTCTCTTTCTCTGCTGCTTCTCTTTCACATCTCGGGGAAACTTTAATAGCCATGCCTGAAGCCTTATTAGCCTGGAAATGTGGCAACAACTGAAAGTTCAGAGTGTTTGCTTTCTGCTCTCACACAGCACTGTTCTGTAAATTCTCTTCACCCGCGCTGGAAGGTGCAGGGTAGACTATGCCCGTGGTAACTGCCTCGCTGTCTGCCTTCACCTCAGTCAGCATGGGTAGAATTTACAATTAAGTCTAAGTCTTAAGTCTAAGTCTAACTAAGAATGTGAGTACTACAGGGACTACTGGCTTAGGATTTCTGCCAGGCAGCTGGCACAGGCCTGGTTTTTTGGCTCCAGTGAAGAACCTAAATGAGATGGGAGGAAACTGTCCTACAGCAGCCACCTTCATTTTGCCACTTTTCTGGAATCTAATGCAACAACTTCATTACAGACACCACATCCTGTTAGGCCAACATTATCAGTTTTAGGCCAGAATCATGATCCAGTGTTTGCTTTGAGGGATTTCTGTAAGACCATCACAGGTGCTCTGTTCACCTCGGTTGATCCCGGAAGGCCACAGGCTGCTGCCACGTCTTTGTGAACGGCATGACTAGTATCACAGCACCAAGGAATCAGCCATTTACGCACAAAGTACCAATTCAGGCCTTAACATTCCACTTGTTTTCTGCCTGACCCGCAGAGGTCTTATCAAAATGCCATTCCTACTGACAGGGGAAACTTAACTACACATTCTAGCTCTATAAGAACACGAAATCTAGAGACTGGGGGCTTTTTTACATTTTTAAGGACAAAGCTAATGTAAGAATATAGACAGGAGGCCTAAACAGTGACACAGTAGGCTCACAAAGATTTCTAGGACTGCTTCCATTTTCTTAAGATTACTGCCACCCTTGTCCTGACAGTAAGAGATAGGAAGCAATAAAATGTTAATTACCTTTGCTTTTTACTTTGCTAATTAAATTATTACATGATTATGAAAATGTCATAGAAATAATTATGTATAGTTAATAATTTTTTAAGAACTATAATGGGTAATTAATAGAAAATCACTTTGACAGTAGTTACTTCTATCAGACAACCACCATTTAGGTACAGGAAAATCCAGAACAACGGTAGCACTGTCTTGAAATCTTGCTCCTGCATACAGGGCTCCAAAACCTCCGTAAATAACAGAACTCTACAGTGAGAAGCTCAAAGTCATGATGGATAAGGACAACCACTCCCAAACCAAACAAAAAAACTGGTTTCTGTTGCTGTCTGAGTAAACTGGAGCTGAGAACACCACAAAGAACGAGGTTTGCCTAGATGCGATCACAAAAATTTAGCTAATTTCTTAGTAAATAATATACCATATGATCACTCTGTATTATATAAATTTTCAGTTCCCATAAAATGTAAAATATACTACCCCATAGCACGTGCGAGTCCAGGAAGCCAGCCTGCATTATTTTCCTACCTTTGTACAAAAGAAGGTCCATAAACAACTTCTTTAAAAGTTCAGCTTTAATGACAAACATTTATTACATCAGTCTCTCTTCAAAATTAGATGCGAATAAACAATTTCAAACAGGAAGTGCCATGGAACCTCTTAATACACTGTGTTCAATGTGCTGGGCCCCTGCGGATGCCCAGTGATATACACGCTGAAGCAATAATGTAAGTCTGTGAGCCACTGCTCCTGAACACCTCCACTCTTCAATGTCTGCAGAGAAAAGCAAGAGTAATTTGAGAATTCTACCAAAATTGCTATGCTCCCTGAAGTGTTTTTCACATCCAAACAAGATCAGAGCCATTGCAACAGCATCTCATCTATAAATCACCACAGGAAAAGGGGACCCACTAACTGGGCATCGTCACAGGCAGTGAAAATTCCTCAAGTCCAAGTGCTACCACTTGTTTGGTTTGTTCCCTCCCGCTCAGATTAGGGACTAAAGAAATTTCATCATCACCATCCCCACACTTCAGACGTCCTCCCCTCAGGATTCTGGAGTCTCTAGATGTTTGTACTAACATCAACTGAGAATCATTCTACAGGACCAACTGACGATTTCTGTCCTCCTCTTCCTTACGGAGATGGGCTGATTCTCCAACCTTGGAATAATCCAAATTCTTGATTTTCTTCCCTTTTATTTCTGACTTACTATTACATGTACCAATTAATAACCCCCCAAATACCTCTACAAAAAACCTCCCTAACTCTCCCCAAACTGAAAACACCAAAGGAATTCTAGAGAACAGAACTGCCCCCCACCCCAAAACAGACACAGCTGAACACAGAGAACCAACCATTAGACAAAGCTGTAGCCTGCAGCTTCCTTCTTCCAACTACTTCCCACTCTCCAGGGAACTAACTGGATATTGGCCTGAAGTTTATTCCTGCTAAATAATTTCCTAATGACAGCTAACATTTGTAGAGCACTTAATAAATGTCAGCTACACTAAAAACTTTACTTGGATGATCTCATTTAATGGTCACCAAAACCCAACGAAGTTACTTTAGTCCCATTTTTACAGCTAAGAAAACAAGCCGGATAGGTTTTACAACTTGCCAAACTATCAGTTATCCAATAGTCTACTAGAATCCAGGTAGCAGTGACTCTGATGCCTGTACCTTTTCAAACGAAGCTGCCTGCCACCTTAATTCAGACTGAGTACTTTAAAGCTTCTACAGCTCATTCTGGGATCAAAGACATGCCCCGGTTCAGTGACCGGTACTAGACGGCAGAAGCCGTGGGAAATCGCCACACGGGGCTACACTGCAGGAATGGGCCTCGCACAGGATCCCTGGCCTCCCAGGAGCGCGGCGTGCCTTGCCCAGGAATCCTTTCTCGCACTGACAGCACATGCTTCTTACCGTGATATTCTTGATGATCTGCTGCACCAAGATGGCGTTGGTCAGCATGTGCGTCCTGAGGGGTGCGTGCTGCAGCAGCAGGCGCAGCAGCTGGCCCACCACCGGCAGCTCCTCGGGTGCAGCTCTGTTCACCCGCAGGCTCTGCAGCATCAATCTGAGGACTCGAGGCAGCAGAGCCAGGACCGAGACACAGACCCCCCACAGCTTGTCCCTGCAACAACACAGGCAGAAGAGAGTCAGCCAAACACACACAGGGAAAGTACCCTTTCTAGATTTCCCAAAACCGAAAATGTCCTTTTAAGAAACATGGTATTTTCTGATAAAACCCCAAAAACCAAAACTAGAAGAACTGGGTTTCATCAGAGCTCAATAAGCAAATCCAATGAAGAATTAGCCGCTCTCCCCAATTTAATGGGTTCCGGGAAGCCTAGCAACTAGCATTTTCCTGGGCTTAACAAGATGTTCTTAAAGCCCCCGTGATCTTACACAAGGCAGAATTAGCTAGAGAACAGAATGCTCTACACAAGCATACCATTCTCTGCCACTGGACATTATTCAACTGTCTGTAACACCAAGTATCAAAAGAGTAAGAATATCCCATTGGTAAAAAGGAAAGAAGAGAACTTCATGAAACTCTAAGAAGTCTATGACCTGGTTTGGGAGCCTCTTCAATGTTTCTGAACAGTGCAGATTTGCAAAGCAAGATGTGCTCACAAGGGAACAAATGGATTTCAGAAGATAGCCAGTAAGGAGAATATTACCGCACTACCAGGTCATGGAAGGCCTGAAATGGTAAACCCAAACTTCAGTAAGAATCATTCTCTTGGTATATTATACAGCAGGGATAAAAATGTTTTATGATAGAAGTGGATGTGTAGCTAGCCTAACCACATTCTAGAAGAATGTCAATTAAATGGAATGTGATACCTTTTAAAGGAAGAGGCCACTGGCTGCTGAAGGCTCTGACCTCAGTCTGTTAGTTTTTTACCAGAAATGCATAATCCTCCCAGTCCCCAAATCTTCCTAAGTGAACCTGGCCACCTCCAGATGTAGGAGCAGCCCTCTCATCATTTGACCAACCTCCCCAACTTCACAGACAGCAATTGCATCAAAGATGGACACTGAGTCCATTCTACCTCTTATCTAGGGAGACTTTATTCAGCTTGTTGATTCATGCACAGCCAGGGTAGGATAGCCATGTGCAAAGAGAAGAGAAAGCCAGCCTGTAGACACAGCTAATGAGGCAAAGGCACAGAGATAAAGACTACGCAACCTAAAAGAAAAGGAACAGAGAAAGCTACTTTGGTTCCTATTGGGTTTCAAATTCCTACTTCCACAATTCCTAGCCCTTGGGTTTTATGAGTTATTCCTGAAATGTTCCAATACATTCATTTTCTTCACTAACCACAACTATGATGAAAGGGCTTACACATACTACATCAAACCAAATATAAGTATACTAATAGGTGAGTCAAGTTTAGAATTCCACCTTCACACACAACTATAGAAAACTGTCAAGCCAAAGAGAAATACAAGAGACCTGGATACCACAAGTGATACAAGAGGAAATAGCACATGACAGCCATTTTTGGGTGTTCTGTGAGTTTTCACATATAAGAATAATTTTACTTATCCTATAAAGTGTTTATAGTACAGAACTGGAACCAATGAAGTTGAGGTTTCAGCTGAACATAAAGCAATGGTTTTAAACCACTCTAGAGAAACTGATGAAATTTTAGCATTTTGCATACAATTTCCAGGAATTCTGCTAACTCCACAAACTTCTGATATATTCTGCTCAGATAATACCAACTTCTTACCGCAAACAAAGAAAAATACAGATATTACACTTAAAACACACATACTACCGCCAAGCTCAAAAGACAGAACAGTTGAAATCTGTTGAGTGCTAGAAACTAGAACAGAACTCATATAAAGATGCTCACTGGGTACAGGACTGGATGTGGAATTTTAGGGCTGGGTTTTCAAACACTAACAGTATTGGAAGCTGAGGCTTCATGCACCAGGTGTGGGAGGCAGGGAGCTAGAACTAGGTTCCTTGTGTATAGCTGGAAGCGAGGAAAATGTCCCATGGCAGTCTCCACAGAACTCATATAGGTGTACTCAGAGAAAAGGTACCCATCCAAAACAAGTTTGCTCAACCCCATGAAAGACAATGTGTAGGGCCACACCTGCTCCCCAAAATAAGGGAGAATTCCCACACCAGAGAAAAAAGGAAAGAATATAACAAATGGACAGGAACTTTAAAGTAACACCAACAAATCAAGAACAAGCAAGAATGACTAAGAACCAAATAAAAACCCAAATTATATCAAAGAAAACAAAACAATAGCTGATGAAATAAAAACTCAATAGGAGAATTAAATAAAAGATGTTAAGACATAGAGGACAGAAAGGGAAGCTATGTTTAAAAGGGATTTTTAGAAGGATAGAACAAACAATAGGAAAGACAACAGAAATAATAAACAGTATTTACCAGACCTGAAGGAAAAAAAGCATTTGGGTCTTCAAATTAAAGGAGCACACAAAGTCTCATACCAGGACACATCCTGATTTGAAACGATAAAGAGAAAACAGTAAAACCATAGAAAAGAATAGAGTCCTAGCTACAAACCAAAAGGGCTCAGTCGAACAGCAGATTTTCCATTACTAACGAGTCAGGAAGTCAAAAGCACAGGACTTTCTTCAAAGTCCAGTAGCCACAGTTTTGAACAACTCAAATTGGTCATGCCTGATTTATTTTGCAAGCACTTGTGAAAACAAAGGCTCCCAGTCATTTGACTGGCACTTGTTACTTGTAACCTCACAAATGCCTTCTCTAAGGGGGTAGGAGTAGCCTGAAAAGTAAAGTTTAAGTACAGGTATACCCCACTTTCCGAAAGCTCACATTACACCACTTCATTGTTAGGAAAAGACCTATCTTGGTACCTGTTTTCACTAATCGAAAGATCACCAAAGAGAATTTCCACTTTTATAAAAAGGCAGAAAGCGGAATGGAGTGCAGTGTGGTTTACTACAGCTGTGGTAGAGGCGGCAGCACCCCCGGCAGCGGAGTGTCCTTCACCAGCAGCAAGTTGCCCGAGCTCTGACGATGTCTGTGAGCACCTGTGCTTTACCTCGATTTAACTTGAGCGTCCGTTATCAAGACGTGTCTTAAGGTACCAGAAAAGCCTAAGATAGCTCTTAAGGTGTTATGCTTAGTGTAAAAGTGAACATAATTAAGCGTATCGATTGTGGTTTGTGCATGTGTTGAATTTTGGGTCTGGGAACACTCAGAAATTTTTCCATTTAAGTTAACAGTAATTGCTTCTTCACTTGACACCATTTTGGAAAGTTTTCATAGGAACACTCCACTTTCCCATAATGGAGGAAACCTGTACTAAGACTCGGACAACATTTCTTTGTGACTAAGTAACGTCAGTCATCCCAAGAGATGTAAAAACATCAACCTTTTCAACACCCAGTATAAAACACTTTTAAAACTAGGCATTTAAAACAGGCGAAAAGTATCACATACACTTAATTTTGTTCTGTTCAGCCACATGAAGTCAAAACATGATGTTCCTCTACAGAAACTACAAAAGACCTTTGAAACTTCTTACCAAAGTGTTACTATAAAGCAGGGGTCCTAGACCGCAGCCAATCCAGCTCACTGCCTATATTTGTAAATAAAGTTTTACTAGAAAACAGCCACACCTATTCATTTACGTATTACTTGTTGCTTTCACACCAGGAAGGGGTTGAGAAGTTCTGACAAGAGATTTTTATAGCCTTAAAAACCTAAAATATTTACTACCTGACTCTATAGAAAAAAGTTTGCTAACCCCCGGTATAGAGAAACAAAAATGAATGAAATACATTTCTGAATCAACACAAATGCCTCTCACAATGATGAGAATCAAACCACAAAAAAAATACATACAGTATGTTTCCTTTTATATAAAATTCTTTCAATATGAAAAACAAAAACGCTACTGTTTACAAATGTGCATAAAATGTTTTAATAAAAAGGCAAGAAGTGATGATCACAGAAGTGATCTCTGGGGGTTGTAGAGAGAAACGTAACTGTGACGGTGCATGGTGGTGTCTGCTGGCAATATTCTATTTCTGCACCTGGAGGCTGGTTAGACGGATGTTCCAATTATACTTACTCTTTAAACTATACAAATGTTTTGTATAAGCATATGCACGATATATTTTTATGATTTTAAAAGTTCAAAAAAGACTAGAAAAGCAAACATCAAAATGTTAACAGGTGAATATAAGAAATATTTGTTCATCTGTTAGATTTAAAAAAAAAAAAACTTTCTGCAATGAATTTTAGCATGCGTACCTAAAAGAACATAAGCCTGAGAACACTTTTTAAAAATTAAAGTGACGTCTTCCAAACTATCCTAGAAGCTTTAGTCTGAATTTCATATAGGAGCAAAAGTACTGACTAACTGAAAACACTAGCATCTTAGAACAATATTCTTAAGTCCAAGAATTTAAAATCCCACTCTGGCAGTTCTCATGAAGGCCGAAACAAAACACAAAGGTTTGTACGAATAAACACATCCTTCTCAAGGCAGAATTTCTTTTCTTGCTAGACCTATAGCAATGTTAATAAGGGAAGCTCTTAAGAAACTAACTTTTCAAATTTGTAGCTTTAAAAGAAAATATAAAAATTCTCACAACACATAGGATTCATGAGGGAAAACAGGAAAAGCTAACTAGGTTTATGTAAACTCTGAAAGAGAATGTAGGACATTTCTAAATCTAATTCTCTTTCACTCTTATTTTTTAAATTAACTTATTGATTATTGGTGGGGGGAGTAGTACAGGTAGGAAAAAAATTAAAGTTGAAGAATACAAAACTATTACCTCTTCCTTAGATGTTCTGCTTCTCCTTTCTCTAAAGTGAGCAGAAAATACAGAAGACTGTAGCAACAAGAAGCCAAAAATGGCAGTAGAGTTTCACTTAGTACACACGTATGATCCAGGAGCTTACAGATAACACCCAAAACACAGCCAGCCGTGCTGTCAGGAATTACAGCCAACCCAACCTAGGCAGAGAAAAACGAGATTAATGACCTCTTCTCAACAGGCCCTCTTCCCCAAGATAAAATCAAACCCCACTAACTGGATTGTTAACCTACATCACCTCTACTGAAAACTAGTATATACATAAACATGTCACCTGCCATACCTTTGAGGTCCTGTTTTCCTTTCAGAATTTAATCCCTATGTTTAATGAGTTTGAAAACATGTGAACTTGAAAAGTACTATAACCGAATCCACTACTTACTTCCCCTTCATAACGAAGTCTTCTAAAATGTTCTAGATGTTATAATTCCTACTAATGGTCAGAAATACCGTTATTTAAAAGGATTACTTCATGCATCCAAAGAAAGTCTTGATACCAATAATCACACTTATATGATCTTTAGATTATTCAGACTGGAAAACTCTAATAACTGGCACCACCCCTATACAGGAGGTCATTTTGCAATTAACCTTCCCCTGCCCTTTGATTTAGCTAGTCATTAAGACATGACTAAGAAAAATACTTGCAATGGAGACAGGAAGCTATTACTAAACACTTGACTGCTTCACTGCTCCAAAACTCAGGTAAGGGACACCATGTTATCCTAATTCATCTGGACTCTACTGTATTAACTGTCATTCAGGTGGACTCTTAACTTGTAACTGTATGTATGCATGGTTTAAATCTCCTAGAAACCCCTGTTGAGTAATCATTAAAAAGCCTGCAGGCTCTGAGGTCTTAACCTTTCTATCAGGCTGTCTGAAAACAGTGGCTTAGACTGACTGGCACGTTGATCTTCTACTAGGACAATGAATATAATTAAAAGAGGGCCTATATTTCTGGAGTGGAGATGGGAGAAAAAAAAAAGGCGGGGACACAAGGGATAAGGATTAGAAGTTTGATAGGGGAGAAAAGAGTACTGGGAATTCAAAGCAGGATTCTTCCAATTCAAGGGCAATAACATTTTAAAGGAGAAAAAGAGGTGTGGATGTGCCTATAAAATTATGCAAACAAGTACTGTCCCTGGAAGATAAAATCTGGGATCCCTCCCTTGCACTATACTACATTCTTCTTATTATTATTATAAAAAGCCAAAGGTCCAAGTGTAAACATTGAAGAAGTTAAAAAACAAAAATCCAGGCATACCTAGTGTGAATTTAATACCAATGGGAAAAGGAGACACCCACTTGCCAGAAGACAAGTCAGTCTCTCATGGCTGAGCTCACTCCCTCCAGTGACCAGGCCTTGAGCCAGTTAGGTGACATCCTTATTTTAGACCCCAAATCCTCTAAGTAGAAATTACGCCCTACTATGGATGATGGATTTCCAATACACTAACACCAAGCACATGTTAAAGTATTACAAGTCAGAAGGACCTGAGGCATAATTTTAAGGTCTTTCAGTGCACAGATATAAAAAGTAAGGTCCTGGCAAAAGGGGGTTTCCTCAAGCTCAAAAATTAATTAGCAACAGCCAGGAAACACACCAAGATCTCCCAGTTCTGACCATAGCATCATGCTGAGAAAGGTTATTATTAAGCCTTGATTCTCACTCTTCTTGGCTATGGCAAACTCAGTCTTAACCAACGAATCTATATGCTTTCTTGTGTAACAGATAAAAGTGTAAGTATATTTACCAAATGCTTACTGATGGCACTCTGCAGGATGTCAAAGCTCTGGCTTCGGGCAGGGATAACCAATAAACTGTGACAAACTGTCTGTCAGGAGGAGAAAACCAGTAACCAAATCAGGACATTTTAAGTCAGAAACAAGTTCAAGAGATTTTTTTTTAGCCACCTGCTCTACATATTTACAGGAAACTTAACAAAAAATGACTCTGAAGATGCAAAAGTCAAAGGTCAAACAATTATCTCATATATGGGCTAATTTTCCAAGTAATTCACTTATACATGTACTGAGCCTGACTTAGTTCTTCTATTCGCTGCCATGTACAGGAATGAGAGATGAGAAACTCTTCTCTTTAACAGCACTCAAGTTACTTAATTTACCAAGGCAGAGACTATATTTCTATTAAGTACAACAATAAAAAGATCTAACTGATGTCAACAAAAGGCTGATTAAAGTCTTTTTTCCATTCGGTAGAAAAAATACAAAAATACTTATGATTCAGGAAATACTAACACCCTGTTCAAATTAATTATAACACTGTCTCCTATTCCCCAAAGGTAAAAGAGAATAGTTTATAGGAGAAGAACAATAATGAGGGAGGTGGGAGTCAAATACCTAATATTTTCCATTTTCTAAGTTTTCAAGAAAAAAAGAAGAGGGAAGGAAAGCATCAAGTTCTCAGAAACATCGTAACGGAACTTCAGAAGTTGACGGCATATAGTGCCAAAAATGAAATATGCAGAAAAATCTCATGGCGAGACCAAGACTGGCGGAAAGAAGAACGTCACTCTAGAAAGAGGCTAGTCAAGCTACCTTTAAGAGAACTGTCAATCAACCCTCAAAAATCAATAGTTCTATGCCTTGTTTTTCTGTAAAACCTCTCGTGGATTAATACCACTCAGTTTTCACATGGCAAATTTTCTTCTTTTATACCTGTAAGTGGCAATTTTCTTTACCTTTTATACCTGTAACAATGTAAATAACATATTTCCACTGCCATCTTCCCACTTCAAAATGAGCACAGTATTTCCATTACCAAAAGGTAAATCACGTTTGAATAGGCCCATTTAATAACAAATGACCACTGACCACATAATTCCTTTCCTCTGTCTCCTGTTCCCTTCCTGAACAATTCAGTTCTAAAGGTAGGCAAAAGCCAGGTAACCATCAGCAGTACAGTGGATGGGAGAACTATAGTGGCCCAGAGCAAGCCATCCGTGAATAAACAGAGGAAGACTGTCCCTGAGAGGTGGAGTTCAAATGGGGTGAGGAAGATACCTACGCAGGAGAGGGGTGGCACCAAAAGGAGAGTAGTTATAGACAGAGAAGTTAAAGACCTACATTCATGCAAAAACATACACATAAATATATATATACAAAGCAGCTTTGTTCATGACTGGCAAAATCTGAAAGCAACCAAGATGTCCTACAGTAGGTGAATGGATAAAAATCTGGTACATTCAGACAATGGAATTATTATTCAGTACTAAAAAGAAATGAGCTATGAAGCCACACACACACACACACACACACACACACACACACGGATGGAACCTTAAATGAATATTACTGAGTGAAAAAAATACAATCTGAAAAAGCTATATCCTAAACTATACAGCTCCAAATATGACATTCTGGAAATCGCAAAACTACAGAGACAGTAAAAAGATCACTGGGTTTGGGGAGGTGGGGTGTGAATAGGCAGAGCAGAGGATTTAAGGGCAATGAAATTACTCTCTATTATACCATAATGATGGATACATGTCATTATATATTTGTCCAAACCCACAGAAGGTACAACACCAAGAGTGAACCCTAATGTGAACTACGGACTTCGGGTGATATCAATGTATCGATGTAGATTCATTTATTGTTAACAAATGTCCCACTCTGGCAGGCAATGTTCATGGAGGCGGCTATGCATGGCTGGGGGATGAGAGGGGGAGGATATAGGAAATACCTGTTCCTTCAATTTTCCTGTGAACCTAAAGCTGCTCTAAAAATACTATTAATTAAAAAAAACTTTTTTGGTTGAATTTAAGATCAGATTAAATACTGCAGGAAAAAATTCAGTGAACTTGAAGACGGAATACTTTCTGAAACAGACAGGGGAAAAGGTTTAAAAAAAAAAAGTGTCAAAGGCCGCCAGGATAATATCAAGTGATCTAACATACACATAAATTGGAGTCCCAAAGAAGGGCTCAAAAACATTTTTTGAAGAAATAATGGCTGACATTTTTTCCCAACACAATAACTATAAATCTAATAAAATATTCAGGAAACATCAAGCTAAGGAAAAAAGCACAGAAAATAACACCACGGTATAATCAAACTGCTGATAAAAGTGATAAAAGGAAAAATCTTTAAAATATGTAGGGAAAAACAGCACGTAGAGAAAGACGGATTACATGCAGAAAAACAAAGAATGACCTCACTTATCATTACATGTTACATTACAGTAGCAAATGGTATAGTATAATATGAAGGTACACTTTGTTAAGTTAAAGAGTAAACACTTTGAAGCAAATTACTTCACTTTTAAAAACTTCAGTAACATGTAAAACTAAACAATAGTTTGGAGTTACATGCTAATATGGTGAAACTATGAAGAAGTAAGAGTATGATAAAATTTAAAACAGTGTTACTCCAAAGGGAGATGGGAAAGGCACATAGGGGTTTGAAATATAATGAAAAATGTTTCTATTTCTTTAACTGGATTTACGATTTATTATTATTCAGAGCTTATCCATTTTAAAAATATTCTTTTACAACCATTCAATATTTTATAAGGGACAGTTAACATTAACCTTAAAATCTTTCATTGGCTCTGGAACAGAAATCTCCATTTGGGAAAAATATCTCTGTCCAGAGATTCCTTTTCCCTTGTGATCTTTCCCTGTTAACTACTGTTTCCATCATTAACAGCAAAGTCCAGAGCAATGTATAGAGTGTTATTTCTATAAAAGGAGGAAAACAAAAAAATGTATGTAGTCATTTGTGAAGACACAGAAGACATCTGAAAGAATATATTTAGAAACTGGGGAGGGAAAAATGGGTGGCTGAGAAGGAATGGAAGACTTTTTACTATTCTCCTTCTGTTCTTCTGAATTATACTTTCTGAATAATACCTAGTCACAAAGTCTGATTTTAAAAAAAATCACTTCAGCCTAGGCAGATAAAACTACAACAAAACAACTAAGAAATCTCAACTCTACCAGCTAGTAACTTGTTCAAGTGAAATAATTAGAAAAGTAAGTTTTTAGACTAAGGATCTCAAAAACTGTGTGTTTCCAATACGTACTTTAACATGAAAAGGTCAACTTAAATACAGCAAAGTTTACCCAAAAGAAAATTGAAATCTTTGCTTAAGAACTTCAAAAACTAAAAATGAGACTTTCAGATTTTTCCTAATTTGTGTCTTAACATTTTAAAGACAGCAACCCTGAAGTTTAATAAATGTCCCTGCCAAATGTTCACTTCAGAAATATAACTAATCACATTTTCATATTGTGTCTTGGCTTTACACAATGATGTGCTTACGAAAAATTTAAATTTCAGAAAAAAGTTATATGAGCTGTCCAAGTTACCAAACTAGACGCTGGCAAATCTATACTTGTATTCTGGGACCCATTAATCCCCACACAATGTTTTCTCTAATACATCATGATAGTTTAAATATATTAGAAATAGCCTGTCTTTAAAACGACTCCCTTGCTACTGTTGGCAAACCCAAACTCCCCAATCTAGTATGAAAGGCCTTCAACTCAGTCTTTCTTAGCTTTCTTCATTTACCACGGATGGAATAAGATAAAATTTTAGGTTTTAAATAATTAGATTGGGTGCCCAATTCATTATTTCTTCTCACTTTTTAAAATCCATTATTTTTGAAGAACCTACATAAACACAGTACCAAGCACTAAGGTAATAGAGAGAAGATAAATGTCATTGGCATGACCTGACCTAAGTGTTGTGATCAGAGTCAGAAAAAGTCATGAAAGAAATGCATTTAATATCTACAAAAGGGACAGCCCTAAGATATAGGGCTATATAGCTTTTTGGATTCTGACTTAACATATTAAGTCGCCTAATTACAAGTCTTACAAGTCTAAGATATGGGAAGAACACGAACAGTATACAGAATACAAAATAGAATGAAAGAAGTAAATAGATCAGTTGAATAAAATCAACTGATATAACAACAAAACAGAAGTAGGTCGTAACTTGAATCTAAATACTAACCTGTTAAGACCACTGACTAAGGGGTTTAAAAAAAAAATTAGACTTTTGGCCTGGCAATTATGAGTTACAAGGAAAGAATATAGTCAGAGAATATAGAGGCCTTCCGAATCATTAAAAAGAAAATTAGCTGGCAGAGAAGATAACCTCATAATTTGCAAGAAAGATTTAAACCAAAATCATTTGGGATGACATAAATACATTCTTACTGAGCAAGTATCTTTCAATGCAGGGAAAGAAGTTGAAGAAATGAATAATAGAAATTAATTAATGTAGAAATGTTTTAGAGAATCACACCCTTAGTATTAATGTTTGTTTTTGCATATTTAATTTATGTATTTGTACCATATAAGATAATTTTGCCTATTAGGGTAAAAAATCAGCCTTAAAATTCCAATATAAAACATGTCAGTAATTAATTTAGACTACTGATTATAATTTGAATTTCACTATAAACAGTGCCTTAAGAACTAGTTTATTTCACTATAAACTTAAGGTATTAAGATTTATCATGTTTAAGTTTAAATTTATTAGATATTTAAGATTTACTTTAACATTTGTGTAGGTTTGTCAGAAAACTGAACTACTTGACAAATAGTGAATATATTAAAAGTTATTTAAAACAGTTTAAAATTTTAACTGTAAAAGAAATAAAATATAATCAAAATCCTTTTAAAGTGACTGCTTAAATTTACTACATTTATCTAACAATATTTTTAAGTTGAACTTTAAAGCTTGAGGAAAAACCAGGGTTTTAACTTTAATACACTACATATTAATTCTTACAACCAAAGAGACTGAACAATCTTTTGTTTAAAAAAAAGCCACCTTCAAAGATTTCAAATCCTAAAGTCTTCCTCACCATTCAATACCTAAGTGAAATTCTTCCTTTCCCATGAAAGCTTTCTTTTCCATATATGTATCCATCTTACGCTAAATAAATTTGTCTCTGTCATTCAAATTGCTAATTTATTGTATTCTAGTGGCACAATTTCTAATAATAAGAAACACTTCTCTTTTAGAAACATACAACTCCTTTCCAAGCTCATAAGCACTTCAGAACATGGATCATGTCTTACACAACTCAGAGTATCTGCTGTGCGGAAATCCTATATATAGTAACCATTGGTGACTGATGAACTGAATAACCATCAATTTCTTTTTAAATGCACTATTACCTCTGTTACATCCCAATGATGTAAAAATTGATCCAAGTCTGTAAGGTAAAGAAGCACAGGGGAAAGCTGTGTCTGGATGACATGAGGAACTCCTCGGAGGTTCTGAAGCCAAGTCAACTCCTCTTTTGAAAACCCTAATTTAGGTACAAAGAAAGTCAAATTAAAAAAACTAATCACAAACCAAGTGACAGTCTTCAAATTTTTATAAAAAAGAGATGACATGTACCTTAAGTTAAATTCATTAAACTACCTTGTTTTCTCTGAATTTCTGCATCTCATGTAGTATTTTAAAAAATGAATAGCTAGCAATGAAGACAGTAACAGTGATATAATTATGTACACAAATGATGTGTCGATCCAATCTCTAATACAGCAAGAAATAGCTTTTGCCCCTTATATAGAGGGGTTTACCACTTTTATCCAAAAAAAGTGAAAGGAGTAACTTTCCAATTAATAGTAGCTTAAAAAAAGCAAATGAACATTAAAATAATATATTCCTTCATATATATATATATATATGTATATATATATGTATATATATATATACACACACACCAAACTATATTCTCTTATATAATAGCTCTTCAAATGTTTTAAAACTACTCTTTCCCTCCTAAATCTCTTTTTTCTTTTTTTTGATAATGCACATGTAGTTCCTTCACAACTACACCTTATACAAAATTTCTGATTCTCTTACCTTCCTACTACACTTGGCCTGACCGACACAGAAAACTTGTCGAAGTCCCTCCTGAAAGACAGCTCTCAGAATGATCAGAATACCTGCGGAGTCGTCTGAGCCTAGCTTTCTGCTTTCATGTTCAGATCACTGTGTTTCCTGAACAGGCATCACCTAGTTTGACAGCCACATCACATCACTGACTCCTCATGAGATTTCTAAAACCACTAAACCTTTTGCCAAGTACTACTATGACACTGCACAGGATATACACTAAACCTTTTGCCAGATACTATTATTACAACATAAAGCCCCCACTTTCATCTCAAATGTGTATATCCGAAACTATCAAATAAATATGTAGGAGTCTACATTTATCTTTTTATGTAGTATTTATCTTGCAAGATTCAGTTCATTATCAGAATCTGTCAAGTTCTTTTTGGATTCTGACTTAACATATTAATTAAGTCTCCTAATTACAAGTCTTCAAAAAATTTCAAAGAATCTCATTTTTATTACCCAACTACAAAACTGAAATGTTGAACTAGTACAATCATTTAAAACAATAGTTACTAGTTACACATCTAACTTACATTATTTCTAGACTCATTTTACTAATTTTTGAGGGCAAATAGAATGTAGAAAATGTTTAATCAAAATCTAATGCTCAAGTTGAACATTTTAAATATGTTTAAAATGGATATTCTGTTCATCACATTTTTAAAGTATGCAATGGGGCGTCCTCTGGCTATTTGAATATAAGAGTCAAATATCTCCACTGCTCTATAAACAAAGATAAAAATAAAGCTGAGAAATAAGACTAAGAAGAAAATGAAAAAATAATCATTTGACATTCAAATAATCCCCAAGTTTTTGGTACTTGTACTATGAGAGATTGAAAGACGAATCATGCATCTCCCTACCTCAAGAGCCTGACAATGTAGGGTACAAATAAAATTCCTTCAAAGATTTCCACTTATTAATCAATAAAAATCATTCTAAGATAGATAATTTATCATCTTCAAAACTTAGAACCAAATATATAAGACAGGAGATTTTAGGATAATCTTCATACTAGGTTTTTTCCCTTTAACTTGGCAGGTAAATGTGGTTACCTGTAAGTGTTGAAAATAAGAAGCTGAAATAGTCTACATCACTCATCAACCAGTCTTTAACTGAATACTTCCATCCAGAAAATGATGATCTATAATAAACAATGGAAGAACTATTATTACCGTAAGTGACCAACCTGAAGACTCAAAAATAGCACAGTCTATAACCATTCTTTCTTTATTGAAAACGAGTCTGATTTAATAGCTTAAAACCCATAGTATGTATCTACTTGATATATAAGGGGGTTCAAGTACCATAGTATGGAAAATTTAACGTCTCACATATTTATATTTATGTAGTTTTGTTAAAAAGCCTAATTGGTTTACGTATATAGTATAACTTAGAAAATTTCCACACCATTTGAAAATCAGTTTTGCTTTTCAGTAGCTATGTATTTACTACTGGATTTTTATGGAGTCTTATTCTTGCTTACTTTAAACAAGCTCCAGCTTCCTACCTAAGCCAAAATATCTTAATTAGGCGAAGAATACTTCCATTTAACACCACTCTAAGATGACTATGTGTTCCTATACTTTGCAAAGCTGTAACTAGGTCTACTTAACAATAGCACAGCTAAAGTACTGGAAGGGGACTCAAGGGAACAGCTAAATGTAAAGCAGCTTCTCATTAAATGAGGATTATCTGGTTCCTGCTATGAGACTGGTTTCCAGGGACTCCTTTAAAAACTCAATTCAAGGTAAGGCTCAGAAGGAAGAGAACAAGTATCAACCAGGAATAATATAGCAAAAGGGGCTGAGAAAGATCAGATCCAACACGCTGAGACTACAAATTTTATCACAGATATCTGAATAAGTATCAGACAAAATTAGGAGTTTCTAATTCAACTAGAAGCACTTAATTAATAAACATTTTTACTATTAAATGCATTTAACCCAATGAAAACAGGAATCAACTGCACCATCCAGTGGCTAAAAGAGGTCGCAAATCCATTTAAGAGTCTATTTTGGACCAACGACAAGCAACAGGTCACACTGTACTTAAAACTATGATGCCCATATATACTGTTCAAGCCAGACACTTCTGAGAGTGATAGGGGATGCCAGTACTAATTTGCTGGGACAAAAGAAGTAAACGAACTGCTCCTCACAGGCCAGAACATATAGTCACCCTCCTTAAAACCAAGCCAAATTTCTTAGTCCAAGAATTTCTCCCATCTTAAGAGATTTTTATCTAACATTTATGTCTTATGTTCCCCAATCTAGCTATAAACAAACTAGGGGCAGAGAACAGGACTGAGCAAAGGCCAGAGGAACACCACAAGTATAATGGTATGGACAAAACATCAAACTCTAAAAAGCTCTAAGCGAGTGGTATAAAAGGTAGGGGCAGCAACTCTAAATACATTTAAAAAAACAAAATGAACACCAATAGTTTTTAGCTGATGGGTTTTTCCACACATGGAACGAACTGATATTCGTTGGTGGTATCCTGCTTTTAGATAAACTCCCTGATAGAACAGGGTATCAGAACTCCCAAACCTGAACTGAACTTGATTTCAGTCCCATTAGTGTGACAAACAAAAATCACAAATGATTAAAGAAATATTTCAGGCAAATCTTGCAACAGTGCACAAATAGATGGGATTAAGAAGACTATTAGTACAGATGAGAGATAATGAAAAAGTTAGCTAGTTTATCGTCATGGTCAAGAACAGAAAGGGATAGTTTGAAGAGAAAACCAAAGATATGAAATAACCCCAGCATATGTTGAAAGGAACTAAACATTATTCTTAAATTCAAATCTAGGAAAAGTGATACAATGATGCTATTTGCCTGAGAAAAGTTGAAAAATCCCAGTTTTTTATTATTTTTTAAGAGATTAGTTTGAATGGGAACAATACAGCTACAGAGAGAGAGATCTAACAGACTTTGTAAATACTAAAAATCAAATTTCAACTTGGTGAACTTTCAACTACAAAGACAATCAGCTTTTAATTTAATGATCATGAACCCCTATTATCTCTAAGTTAATATATCTTCTCAACACTCACCCCACATTTCCACAAAAAGAAAAAAGACCTTTGAAAACTTCCTTGACAAAAGTTAGGCATAAACATAACTGATGTTGATAAAAATACACCTTCCAAAGAGAATCAATTTCAAAGGGAAATGTTCAAAAGGTAATTTAAACTGAATGTTAAAACAGATCCTCCATTAGTTACATCAAAGGAACAGAGTGCCCTCTAGTGGAAGTTAAACACAAGATCACTTGAGTTACATAAAAAGAAATAACATCTATTTTTTTTTAAAGGCCTAGCTTGTTAAATAATTGTTTGCATTAGACAAAGAGTAGGGTTTTCTTTTTTTTTTAATTTCTAAGGAAAAAAAAACACGGGAAACTAATAGATGTTTAAAATACTTAAAAATAAGACCAAGTCTCTCTCTAATGCTCACACAACAGAATAACCCTTGAATTTTCACATATAACACATTGCAAATAGCTCTCTTCTGCTAAAAGGAAAAGTTATCATCAGTTATGAAGCATACTTCGGGTAACCAGATTCAAATATATGTCCTATACTGGTGTGAAAAGACTGGCAAACAAAGATAAAGAAAGTCTACCAATAAAGTGAGCTGCTCCTGTCTAACTAGGGTAGGGGATCTACACAAAAAGCTACAGGAAGCTAGTCTGTAAATTTTACAGTTACAGCCTAGATTTCAATTTCTGCCCAAAACCGTATCAGACCCTGTCCACAAGCCACAATAAGTAATAAATATTGCTGAATACTAAAATACTATGTCTGGTGATACAAACAAGATGTTTAAGGATTCTGTGAACACTCGCAATATGAAACACTATTAGTTATAAAACCTTTCAGAGTAAAATGATAAAGCCACCGTTGAAAACATCCTGACAGTTACTTGAAAAATTAAACAGAATATGATCTGTCAATTCCACTTCTGCATATATAGCCAAAAGAATTAAAAGCAAGGACTCAGAGAGGTTTGTACACCAATATTCACAGCAGCATTATAGCCGAAAGATAGAAACAACCAAAGTGTCCATCAACAGATGAATAAACAAAATGTAGTATATACACACAATGGCACATTACTCAGCCTTAAAAAGGAAGGAAATTCTGACACATACTACAAGGATCAACCTTGAAGAGTTATGCCGAGTGAAATAAGGAAGACACAAAAGGACGAACATTGTATGATTCCACTGACATGAGGTACCTAAATAATCAAAATCATGAAGACAGAACAGCGGTTAGCAGTCACTGGGCGGGGCAAGGTGAAGGAAAAGTTATTCTATAATGGGTATAGAGTTTCAGTTTGGATGATGAGAAAGTTCTGAAGATGGATCGTGGTGCTAGTTACACAACAGGAATGAACTTAATGCCACTGTCCAGTTTTAACTGCACACTTAAAAGTATGTTTTAACACACACACACACACACACACGATTTCAAGTGATTCCTTGTCTTGAGTCCACAAACTTATTTAGTGCACCAGCTACACTAATTTCTGAGCTCCCTGAAAGGAAGGTCTGTACCACAATTCCTTAACACCAAAGGTTTTAAGCATAGTACTCCCACCTACCATGGAACCCTTACTATACGCTTTTGATTATTTCAACCCTTTTTCCAATCTATCTATTGAAATCATTGAACAAATAACTCAAAACAGTCTTGCTCTAGTGAACTTTAGCTAGCAATAACATCAACAGTTTTAACTGTTGCATTAAGAGCAAACGAAGGTAGTAGCACTGTGATTTTAAAAGCCTCCTGTACTTCACAAATTGCCAAAAGAAGGGATGAGGGAAAAGATTATACACTTAAAATACAGCTCACTTGAGCATGCTACCTCATGTGCAGTATCCCAATAAGCATGGCAGCTAAACTTGAACTGAGTCTTCCCATAATACAGCAACGACTTAACCGAGAAAGCAAATCAGCAGGCAAACTGGGCAGAAAATATACAAGCTGGACCAAACACTGCTGAGAAGCGGCTGGCAGAACCACCACAGCGCCTTCTTGTGGATCTAGTGGGGTAGACAGACATATTAAATTCAACGACAGTCAATTTACAAACCAGAGATTAAATTAATAAAGCAGACTGATAATTTTCACTGTTATGCTAAAGCTATTATTTTCACTGTTATGACTAAGTTCTATCATAAAGCATGTATGTATGGCTTAAGCTATTTTCTAAAGTAAAACATAACCATTATTCATTTAAAGATATATTTACTGTAATTAATTTCATAACATCCAAGTGTCTTATTTGAATTATGAACTTTGATGGGGGTAAAGGGATTGGACACAATGCAAAACAGTAAAAATCAAGTACTTTTGCTAAATAGTGACAATTAACAGTATCAGCCTAATCTAAAGCAAAAGACCCCTTCATATAAGCAATACTAAAACTACAAATTTAAACATATACCCCGAAAGGTGAAAACAAACCAAATGTCCACCACTGAAATGAATGGATAAATATAAGTGGTATTTCCACACAATGAAATACTACTCAGCAATAAAAAGAAATACTGATACATGCTTCAATATGGATGAATCCTGAAAACATGTTAAGTGCAAGAAGCCAGACTCAAAAGGCCCCATATTATATAATTCCATTTATATGAAATGTCCAGAACAGGCAAATCCACAGAGACAGAAATGTAGATTAGTAGTTGCCAAGAGCTGAGAAAGGAGGGAATGGGGAGGGACTACTAATGGGTACAGTTTCCTTTGGGGGATGATAACATTATTCTAGAATTAGATAATGGTGATGATTGTATAACCTTGGGAATATGTTAAAAAAATAACTGAATTGTACACGTTGTGAAATGGCAAATTTTATGGCATATGAATTACATCTCAATAATAAATATAAATTATATATATGTATATATCCTAGAATGCTTTTGATATTTTTGCTTAAAATATTAAATAGTTCCAGGGATGAATAAATATTAATATATGGAAGTTATACAAGATATCCATGATGTTAAAATGAATAATTTCCCACCAAAGCTTCAAAGGTTTTTAAACACCTGAGTTTTAAATTTGTGAATAGCAGGTGAAACTTAAAAGACAATTTAAGAATGCAAAAAGCACCTACAACCATTAACCTAAAATCATTCTAATAAAGAATACTTACTCTTGCAAATGAATTTATAGTTTGATGTTTGCTTTTGTTTCAGCAATCTAATCATGACATAACTAATTCATAATAATTTAAAAGGAAGGCAAGTCTGGAGAGCTTCCCTTAGAAACTTTTCCTAAATCAGGGTAGACCAGTGATAGCCTACAGTTAAACCAACTCTTACCATAGATTCGGAGAGCAGTAGCTTGTAAGCTTTTTAGTAATTCTTTATGTGCTCGTGCTGCAGCAGTATGGATGATATCTATAAGCTGTGTTGAGAGCTCAGGGTTTCGGGAGCCAAGATGAGCGAGCTGCAGTGGTAAACCAGCCAGCCAACGGGATAACACTTTACTACGATATCTAAGAAAGGCCAAGGAAGAACAAAATAAAGTACAATTTCAAAGACAAGAGAGAAATTTAAAGATTTTTTAATATAAGTAAACCATAAAAAGACAAGTCATTTATCAATAACACCACATTTACTCATTTAAACATTTGAGAGCCTCTGAGATTGTCGGCATCATTTATTCAGCTGTAGCATTTTCTAAGGTTTTACTCCCTAAATTAAAAAGTTCATGTAATTTGGGGCACAATCTAAACTGTATTTTTATCTTAAAGTACACAGACACTACTTAACTCTTTGTGTACTACTTATCTTATTATTAGTGTTAATTATTAAACTATATTAACTCATGATGCATTCAATGTAGAGTGTCCCCACATTCAATGGCTTTGACTTGTCATTTCAGTTCTTTAGTATACCTGCTAAAGCTCTAATGTCTCCTTACGCAGGTAACAGCGATCACTTTTTCTGTCCCCCAGACGCTTAGTGGTTTCAGCATGACCTTTGTTGCCACAGACCTGAATTTACACTTTAGCCACTACCTCTACCATGTCACTCACCAATTTATTTAACTTAAGCTTGTTTCCTTTTGTAAAATATGAGTAACAGTACGTACCCTTTATAGCAGGAGCATGAGATTTAGATAAAAACTATGAAAAGCACCTGGCTTATAGTAAAGACTCAAATATATTCCAACAACTCCCTACATATGCTGAGGTGTCCAAAATCTCTATCTTCCAGTCAAACACCTCTTCCTGATTGTCTCAAATAAACCTCAAACTCACCATATCAAAAAACTAATTCCTTAGTTCTACCATTTGTATTGTCTGTCTCATCTGATAACACCAAGCTAAGCCACAAACTCTCGTCATCTTCTATTGTCCTCATTCTCATACCATATGCCCCAATATGTCACTAAGGGCTAGGGTTCAACCTTCTTAATTTTTATGGAAAGTAAAAGATACTGCTATAGCTTGTTCCCACTATCCTTTAGCTGTAAGTGGACAAGTGAAAATATATGCTCAAAGAGGCTTTTACCTGCTCAGTTATGCGTATAAAGATTGCTGGCACTATTATGTATGCTTCTTCATAAAATTTTAAATCTCTTCTTAAATGCAACCAACAAGAGTGACCTTCTCCAAAGATTTAATCATTCTAGCAACTTATTTAAATAGACTGCAAAATAACTTGGTGAGAAAAAGAAATGCCAAATAAATGAAACTTTACCTGACTCTGTAAGATCTCACTTCTTCTTTTTGATAGATTTTACTGAAAAACTTCAGTAACAAAGTCCGAACTGGAAGGAGAAGGCCCCTCTGCTGATACAATGTATAAACTGCCTTGATGAGAGACTCTGTACCCTCTAAAAACAGAGAAAAACCAACTACATGTGAATAAAAAACGTTTCTTCACCAGCCCCCCCAATTCCTCTAAAAGCAAAGAGGTAGTTTTCTGTCTTCCAGTAACAAAGTAGATATTAGCCACAAACTGATGACTATCATGGAATTCCTATAGCAATGGCCTAACATAAAAGCCCAACCAATCCAAGATTACAGTATAAATTTTCCTAAGCGATAACAAAGCTAAATAGGAATAACAAAAATCGGAATATTAAAAAGGTGAATAAGATGGGAATAGGAACCGAATAGGAAAGCTTTGTTTTTGAATGAGAGAATTAGTAAGTCACACTAAAAACTAACTTAATGTGACATAACTTCAAGCTAGAAAAAACGTAAAGAGAAAAGCAGAATTCATTCTACAAGAATCAAGGAAAAAGCTCTGAAATTCTAGTCAAACTAGGTAAGAAGAGGGCATTTCTTCATCACGAGGCTTGATGGCATTTCCTCTTAATAATACCTACCTCCTTTTACAGTAATTCTCTAACCTAGAAGTCTTACCAATTTGCTTCAGAATGGACCTATCCATTGAGAAAGGGATGCTCAGAGCCATAAACAATTTGTGTTCAAGTAGACAGTTCTTTATAATTATGCCAGCTACCTTTTATGGCTTGAAGGTAATTAACTCGACTACATGGAATGTTTGAAAGTTATCCATTTAAAGCTAGACCCTAAATAGCATGCGTAAGAGCTCCTTTCCTAAATAAAGATAAAGCAGCATCACCTACCTCTGTTTGGTTGTATCTCCATTAACCTCCACGATACCCCAAGCAATCTGTTCAGCTGCTTACTATTTAGCCTACAGCCATCTTCAAGGGTCTCTGTCACAAATTTCCTTATCATTTCTATCCAATTGGAATCCTTCTGCAAAGTTGAGGCATTTGCCAGGGAGACCATGATATCAGACAGTGTTAAATTCAGTAAGAGATGATCTACATTATTGGAGAGAATCATGCAATGCTTGATGCTAAAAACAAACAAAGACATACACATCTGTAAGTGCCTGCTTCACTTAGAATACTTAAAATAATCTATTAATAAGTCAAACAGTATTTCCTTCCAGGATAAATTGCCAAGAAGACAGGTATGTAGGTACGATTTAAGACACTGTTTTGTGAATAAACCATTCATTACGGAACGAGGGTTGTTAAGAGGTCATGAATTAGAGTATATACTACTTAGTTCATTACCTAAGTTGTTATTTACACAAAAAGTAAGGGCCTCTGTAACACTGCTTGGTAATCTTAGAAGTATTTGGAGATAAGAAGACTTGAAAATCTCAACACACAAAGATTTTTTTTTTTTAAGCAGATACTAATATTTGATGGAGATCACAGCCGAACTTGGCTCTGCTTCTAACTAATCATGACTTAACAGAATCACTAACTTCTCCTGACCTGTTTCCTTACGTGTGAAATAAGGAGACTGGTCCAGATAAGCACTGTTCTGAAATAACATGATCTTGTAATTCACATATAAAAATCAGTTGTTTCTAGCCAAATTAAACACATTTCTTCAAAATTGAAAGAAATGTCAAAAAAAACCTCAAAATAGAATACCTTCATAAAAACAGTATTTGCAACTCAGACTAGACTCATTTCAGACTATAGTGTATTCAACAGCACTGCCTATTTATTTCATGTTTAGAAAAACGTAAAGTTGATTAAAGTAAAAAATATCTCAAACTGAACCAATTTTAAAGGCAAATGTTAATCCTGGATTAAGCCTGAACAAGGAAGGACATCTTGGTTTCCGACAAATACACGGAAACCACAAATACATGGGGAAGGAAATAAAAGAAATTTGGTGTTATTACAGCATCAAATGTAGGGCTAGGAGTGATAAATGAACCTAGAGAGGTAAAATGGGGCCAGATTACAAAGGGGTGGAGGTTAAGGACACTGAAATTAATTCCATAGGCATAGCAGTAACATGACTGAAAACGTCTTTCAGATGGATGATTCTGTGGATGGAACAGGAAATACGAGTTATAAGACTATAAGCAAAGAAGCAGGTATATAGGTATTGTAGCAATCCAGGCAAGAGATGACAAGTGCAAGAACCAGGGTCAATGCTGGCATGGACTGGGAAAACGGGGGACATTTAGGAAGAATAAAAATTAGCTGGATTTGAAGTTTGCTTAAATGTATACATGTATGTGAGTTTTGGGATGGTGGGTATTGGAAGACTCAAGGGCTCTACACTGGTGACTGGGTTAATGAAAATGATATAGAAGAGAGAGGAGCAGTGATCCAGAAAATTAATTCTACTTTTGATATGTTGAGCTTAAAGTGTCGCTGGTATAAAGTCAGGCAGGGAAGGCAAACAGACAACTCAACGTACAAGTCTGATAACTGAAGGCAGAAGTCGGAGCTATTTAATAGAATTACCCATATGACCATTCCTACCTCCAAAAGAAGCTGGGAAATCTAGTATGCCCAGCTAAAAACTGGGAATTCTATCATTAAGAAAGGTGAGACTGAAAACTGGGCCAGATGACTAGCAATCTGCCATAAACCCAAAATTACTACTAGATTATTTGCCAAACTGCTCAGCACCCAAAACCAAGGCACATTCTAAACTAACTAAACCACCCAAAAACTGAATTGCAGTATTTCTTCACCACAGGTAGAGCTTTCCAAGATTTACCCTAAGCAGATTTATCTCAAGCAGCATAATCTATTACTATCTAAAAGGCCTCAATGAACATTGCAAACTTGGGAAAATTCATTCTGCTCCTCCAATAACTTATACAAAAATTGAAAGACGAAACATACCAATTGTCAATTCTGAGGGAGGCAGGCCTCTGGGAAAACTCCGATTATCAGTAATGATAGTGTAAGTAATAAGAACTAATCCCCTTTCTGAAAAGAACTTGAAAAGCTAGATGCAATTCTTTTTAAATAGTCTCTAAAAGCATTCAAGAGCTAATAAGATAATGAACATTTACTGGGCCCCAAAATCTGGGAAAAAGCGAAATCCCAGCACTCAAGGATTAGGCATAAGGGCAATTGCCAATCCGAAAGAAAAAGCTGCAAACTGCAATAACCTTTCAGTGCACTCGGGAAAGTCAAAGCCTAGGGCCTGCCAAACATGAGGACTTTAGTACATTATCCCTACTTCACCCTTAAAGGCTTCTTCTCTCCCAGAGTAAAGGTGAACTAGAAGTAAAAATAGCTCTTACATAAAAATCAATCCCAGTTTAGTATCATCCCAGCAATTTAAGTAACAATTCTTCCCAACTAGATACTATATAGATTCAGTGCAACTCCAATCAAAATCCCAGCAAGCTATGTTATCAACAAACTGATTCTAAAATCTGTAACAAAAGGCAAAAAACCTAGAATACCCATCACAAGACTGAAGCAGAACAAAGTTAGAGGACTCATACTACCTAATTTCTATAGGAAGTATGACTTACTATAGTCATAGTAAGTTGTACAGTAAGACTTACTACACAACTACAGTAATCAAGGCAGCATAGTATTGGTGAAAGAACACACATCTGATAATTAAAAAAAGAGCTCCAAAATAGACCCACAAAAATATAGTCAACTGGTTTTAGACTAAGGATCAAAAGCAATTCAATGGAGAAAACATAGTCTTTTCAACAAATGTTGCTGGGAACAGTTGGCCAGAAATTCTAGAACTGAAAAACGTAGAAAATAAATTCAATGGATTTGTGTTTAACGACAATTGAACAAAACTAAAGAATTAAAATCTGAAAGATATGATAAAAGAGAAATAGGTAGAAGATTCAGTAAATAGTACACATTAATTAGAGTCTTTAAAGGAAAAAAGAGAAATGGGACTTCAATGTTTTAAAAAATGACAATTTTTTTAAAGACATTTCACTCAAGATCTCAGATTTACTAAGTCTACTGAATCCCAAAGAGAATAAAAAACAAAACCACAATTGGATACAGCATTGCGAAACTGCAGAAAACAAAAGACAAGGAGAAAAATGTTAAGGGGAGAAAAAACAGGTAACTTTTAAAGTAGCAACAGTTAGACTCATAGCTGACTTCTTGGCACAACAATGAAAACCAGGAGAGAGTAAAGTGTAATTGGCAGTGTGCTTAAAGAAAACTGCCAGACCTAAAGTATGAAGCAGTACTAGACTGCTATGCTCTGCTAAAACATCCTTTAGAAATGAAGAAGAAATATTATTTAAAAAAAAAAAAAAAACCTCCAGCAGACTTAAATGATCCCAGATGGATGGACAGAGATATATGAAAAAAATCAAAAGCAATAAAGGAGGAAATACATGGCTAGAACTCAGGTGGTAGATACAAGTTCTCCAAAATATTAATTTTTGCTTGGACACTCAAATTTTATCATTGGCTCAGATATTATCGGTGGTTTTCCTGGAATTGAAAGGCTTACTTTATTCATTTTTGAGAAAATATCTGCCAAATACCCAAGTCTGAATAACCTGTTCATCTGTTAGTCACTGTTTCACATTTAAATCACCATGTCCAATACAGGAAAATACTCACAAATAGAATAATCACACTAGTGTATTTCCTTCAGACAACCATCATTCTTTGGTATCTAGCTGAAATACTTCATGCACACAGAATATTAAAAATATGTGTTCTCAAGGGTCACGCCTTAATAAAATTAGCAATTTTCACTGCTTTATTAAGGACATTTTTAAGTGAAAGTGGCATGTTCTTTTAAACTATCAGTGCAAGGTGGTGAAGCATACAATGTCTATTAGTACTGTTTTGGTGTCACTGCCTTAATCATGCTAAGATACCAGCAGTTTTACCCACCATTGTCTTTGTACCATCAGTGCAAATGTCAGAATAGTGAAAAAGGCAAATAATACCTTAATATAACTGTGAAAATAGTTCTCACCTTGTGCACCAAGGGTCACAGACCACACTCCTTTAGAACTGCTACCTTAGATAAATGGCTTAAGAGTAAGCTGGCTAACATGGGGGAGGGAGGGATGAACAGGCAGAGCACAGAACATTTTTAGGACAGTGAAACTATCCTGTATGATACTATCACAGTGGATACATGTCATTATACACATCAAAACTCATAGAATGTATACTAAGAATGAACCCTAATGTAAACTGTGAACTCTGGCTGATGACGTGTCAGTGTAAGCAATGTATGACTCCACTGTGGGTGTGGATGCTGACAGCGAGGGAGGCTGCGCATCTGCGGAAGCTGGAGTACGTTGGAACTCTGTACTTTTTGCTCAATTTTACTATGAACCTAAAACTGCTCTAAAAAAATAAAGACTATTAAAAAACAAGAATGAAATGCTGGTATATACTACAACATGAATAAACCCTGAAGACATTATGCTAAGTGAAATTAAGCCAGACACTAAAGGATAAATATTGTATGATTCTTACACGAGACACTAGAATTGTCAAATTAATAGAGACAGAAAGTAGAACAGTGCTTCCCGGGAAAATAGGAGGCGGAGAACATGGGGAATTATTGTTTAATAAGTAGAGTTTCAGTTTGGGAAGATGAGAAAGTTCTGGAGATGGCTGGTGGTGATGTGATGATTGCACAACATACTGAATGCCACTGAACTGTGCACTTAAAAATGGTTACAATGGTAAATTCCGTGTTATGTATATTTTACCACAATAAAAGTAAATATCCTTTTTTAACCCTGTATTTCAACACATGAAAAAATTTAGACATGAGGTAAAAATTTAACTGCGGGTACATTCGTAAGTGTGAAGACCACTGGCCCAGACCACTGTTGGCTCCACTGACTTGAACTTACGTTGCCCTCCACAGGCTTTCTGCTCAGTGTTCAATGCACTTCCTTATGAAGTACAAGAGCAGCCTATAGTCCCTAAAAATGAATCGCAGGGGAACCTTATGAAGAATTAGTTACCCTACCAATCCATTTTTACTAAAAATTCCACAATTTCACCATCTCAGCTCTTTCATCAAGTTAACGCTTTTCACCTTTTCCATCTTGGCACAAATCACTTGATCAGGGCAGCCTTCCCTAGGACTCTACTCCCCTCCCCGCCATGAAAGATCAGGACCAGCTCCCTATTATATACTCTTTTGTTACCCTAATCTCTTCCTTCATTAACTTTACCACAGTTGGTCACTGATTAAAGAATCAAAGAAGTAAATGTCTCCCTTATTAGACTATAATCCACAAGAACTGGCACTCCACCTATATCCTTTACCAATAAATGCTCAGCAAGTACTATACCAAGTGCCTTGCACGTATTACGGTGTTTTCCCGAAAATAAGACCTAGCCGGACGATCAGCTCTAATGCATCTTTTGGAGCAAAAATTTTACTATAAGACTGGGTCTTATATAATATAATAAATATAATACAATATAATATAATACAATACAATACCAGGTCTTATATTAATTTTTGCTCCAAAAGACACATTATAGCTGATTGTCTGACTAGGTCTTCCTTTTGGGGAAACACGGTATGAGTCCAATAAATTTGCTGAATAATGATGGTACACCCATATACTACTGGATAATTTACTTGTATTTAATGGTCTACCAAATTCCAAACATCCTAACCATGATTTACTCTCATTTTGATGAAAATTACATATGGAACCTCTTACTAAAAAAAAAAAGAAAAGAAAAAAGAAAAGAAAAAACACACACATACAATTCTATTCAGGAGTTCAAAGACTTTCTGAAACTTATTTATGGACCTGATTAAAAAATTTTGCTCTAGTAAGCAATTATATGTGGGGGGAAAAACATCTTGTTCAAGAAAGTCTCTCCCGATTTGACTCTGTCCTCTCCATCTCCAGTTACTCCATAAATTAATCTCTCTAAAACATACTTTTGATCCAACCAAAAGTCTTCAATGCCAAAAGGATCAAAGCTGCAAGATAAATGAATTTCAACGACAAGAAATTACTTTCCGCATCAAGGCTAGTGAACCGCAGAAACCAGATTTGACCCAGATCTGCCCGATGTTCTCCCTTACCCTAATCCTATAGCTACCTTGTAGGGTATCTGCTCCGGGTAGTATTTCTCATCCCTTGCTCCATTTCTGCCTTCTAAAATCATATTCATGCCCATTACTCTTCAATACAGCTTGTCTGTTTATCCTAACAAGGATCTGTCTCTTCCTATGAATTCCTATAACACTTCTTGCATACTAACATTTATATATCGCCTTACGTTATATATGTAAATTCACTTTTCCTCCTGTCAGTTTTTGAGCTCTTGTTTCTCAGCTTCAAACCCAACCTTCTACACTCTGCTCCATGAACCTGGGGCTGGGACTCTGAGCCACATTTTTTTCTTTTGCAGCTGGTTTCTTTTTAGGCTATGCCAATAAGGGGGTAATAGAAAAAACTGAAAAGCTATAGGAGGAAGAAGGGATGGCTCTCCTTTCTGTTTGCTGCCTAGTTCTGCGTTTGCTTCAGCTTTTGCTGCTGGGGCAACCCAACAACTCTTTTTCAGGCTAGCAGCAGTTCATTCTAGTAGCCACAGCTGATTCCACTTGGCAGTTTTTCTGACACAGCACGAGCATCAATCCTCACATCCCTAAGAAACACCAGCACCAGCCAGCCAGAACCTCCTCTGCAGAATTCTGGAGCCCAGCTCCATGGGGTCCCTCTTCTGATCTCAAAGACATTAGCACCAGCTGAGGACCAATCGCTTCTCCAGAGGTTTGAGTTTTGGCTTCTCATGGCCTTTCCTCCAGACTTCCTCCCCTGTTCCGTTCTCCGAGTCCTAGAGATAGTAGCCACTTCCTGCAATTGCTACCTCCATAGTATCTTACTGTTACCTTGTCTTTTCAGTTCATACCTAGTTAGCAATTTTTATATTAAATTCTGTTAAAATCACTGGTGTGGTTTCTGCCTCCTGACTGGGCAATGGCACACTCTTTTGCCAATTTTATGGGGTGTTTTTTTTTTACTGATTTTATAAAATCGCTCAGGAGAACAAGGAGTATACCTTAAGACATCTGACTATCTCTACCATGCTACTTTGTTTATAGTAAGCATCCAAAATAAATGTTTGGTAAATGAATGAAAAGCTCATCTCCCTGTGACACTGCCTTATCACTTCTGAGCATATCCTGTGAACCCTGCTCAAACAGCCTCATTGATTCTCTAGGCACTTTCTTCCTGTTGGCAAATTTAAGAATCTTTTAACAGACTTTAAGGTCCTTTCAAGTGTTTGCTCCCTTGAGGGAACTGCAGTTAGTGCTCTAGCTTGTACCTACCTAGCTTATCAAATTTTACTAGATAACTTGTTTTTAGGTTATCTGCTCTCAGTTGATGTAAACATTTTAAATAGTTTCAAGGTTTACATTTTGTTAACTCCATCTTCTAATCCAAAACCCTTTCTTTCTGCTTATTTTAGACAAGAAAACTATTTTTCTCCAATTTTCATTCTTCCTTCAGGCTATGTTACTGATAACACACTAATACTGATATTAGTTTCAGCTGATATATGAGAGCAACACTAGACGACTTTAAGAAACTCTCTTGCTCAGAGAGAATTACACAGTGCCTCTCCCAAAGAAACCACCCACCTCAGCAAATTTTATTAAATTCGTATTTACATAATTTTTGACACTCATTTAGCACAAAACAGTCACTTTACAGATTTCAAAAAAACAAAATTTTTTTTTAAAAGTGAAAACACATAAAAAATTAAACCAGTCCCAAGGCGTAAAGTGACTTGTATAAGATCAGCCAAACTACTGCTTTCATTTTTATTTCACAAAATCTAGATATAAACACCGTGTAGAAAGTCCTAAGTTAAGGCTAATTATTTTCTGATAATTTCAGGTTAACCACTTCTCAAGTCTATACAGTGACAAAGAATCACGATACCTTTTATTCATCTCTTTCCTTCTGTGCTTGGTTATTTCTTTTAAGGCATATGGAAAATGACTCATAAAATGGTGTTTGAAATCAATAAGATAATTCTTTCGAAGCCACGACTCCTATTAAAATAAGCAAAGATTAGAAAAACCTACTAGACACCATTTAAAAATAACCAATAAAACTTTAAGCAGAAATTTGATAACCTGTCAATATTCAACTGTAAATTTACCATTATACTACCTCTTCTGCTTTGACATAGTATGTATACAAATTTTAAAACCAGAATAAACTGTTAGGACATCCAATTTTCACCCACAGATCTTTTTGGCGTTTAAATAATTACTTTTACTTGCATTTATTTACTGTTTAAGAGAAAAAGGGAGAACGCAATGAGCTTCTCTAGCGTTCTTCAGCAGTATTTGTGAATGTATCATTTTCTCCTACTTGAAATAGTCTAATTCCAGATTACAACACTCTTATTTCCTCCTATCCAGAGGACCAACCATTCCATTTTGCCAGGGACTGAGGAGTTTCTTGGGATGTGAGACTTGAGGTGCTAAAATAGCAAGTCACCGCACAGCTTCCTGGTGTCCTTTACTGGATTCTTCTCTTCTTCCTGGCCTATAGACTCAACATCTCCTGGTGGATTTCTAATAGGCACCTTACATTTAACATAAATAAAATGAACTGTCATTTAGACCACAACACATCAATCCTTACTCCTCTTTCCTTCACTATGCACACCAGCAGTCCAGCTGTCTTTACCAGAATCCAGCTGCTTCTCACCACTTTAACCACTAGCTGCTATTCTACTCCAAACCACCTTTATCGCTTACTTAGGTTACTGGTCTTAACTGGTCTCCCTGCTTTTCCTCTTGCCCCACAAGTCAATTCTCTACAAAGCAGCCAGAATCATGATTAAAACATAAATCATGCTTCAAAATAATACAGGAAAGGAGAAAGAGAACAGGTGTGTAGGTAGAGCAAGGCTGGTCATCCATGGGATGGATGGTCTGAGTTTGGGCTCCACAATTTTGTTAGAGCTGGATGGTGAGCACATGTGAGTTCATTAATGTTCTATTTGTAAATTCAACATATTACAGTTAAATAAACATAATTCAGATCATGCTACTCCTCTGCTCAAAACCATCCGATGCTTTTCACCACACTCAGGTTAAAATCCAAATTTCTTACCATGGACCACAGGGTCCCACATGATCTGGCCACGGTCACTTTTTCTCCCTCATCTACCATTTTCCAAGTACGTCACTTGCACAGGCCTTCCTGCCACTCCTCAAATATGTCTAACTTGTTCTCACTTCAGGGCCTTTGCACTTGCTGTTCCCTATGCCTAGAAGGCTCTTCCCATAGGACTTCACAAGACTTGCTCCTTCATTGACATTCAAATGTCATGAAAGCATTTCCTGGCCACCTATTTTAAATAGCTCCCCTCACTCTGTTCCAGCACATAGTCTGTCTTTACCTTGCTTTATTTTCATCTTTCTCCCTAGTACTGACGTTATATATTTGTGTACCATATATCAACCCACCAGAAAGTAAGTACTGTGAAGGCAAGCCCTTTATCAGTCATGTTTCTCTGCATTCCCAAAGCCTAGACCAGCACCTGGCACATTGTAGAGCAGTGCTATTCAACAGACCGTTCTGCAATGATGGAATCGTTCTCTGTTGTCCAGTAAGTAGCCACTAGTCACATGCTGCTGAACACTTAAAATATGGCTAGTGTGACTGAAGAATTGAATCTGAATTAATTTAAATAGCCACATTTACAGATGATCAATAAATCTTTGACAAATGATTGTACATGGTTTCATAAACTCTAATCCTCATGGGAAAAAGACAACAGCTATGTAAGACATATAGACAAAAAAGTAGCAAGTATTAAATACAAAGCTAAGGGGCAGCCTGTTGGTTAGAGCGCAGTGCTCTTAACAACAAGGTTCCCGGTATGATCCCCACATGGGCCACTGTGAGCTGCGCCCTCCACAACTAGATTGAAACAACTACTTGACTTGGAGCTGATGGGTCCTGAAAAAAACACACTTAAATAAAAGTTAAAAAAAAAATACAAAGCTAAGACACAACAAAATTTCTATAGTGTAGAACTATAATACTGACCCTAAGGCTATTAGCACAAGAGCATAAAAACCCAAGTAAATTAAAAAGTTAATGTTAAACTGTATTTCACTTCTAAAACTACCTATACATTAAGGATATACATACTGTATCAGAAATAAGCAAACTCAGCTCAGTAAGGATCTGAGTCCTTAGGCACTGCAAATAAGAGTAAATGTACCTTGAGATTTCTTTTCAAAGCAGAGATCAAAGATTGTAAACTCCTAACAAGGATTTTAAAAAATACTACTTGAATAAAAATGAAATGTCTCAACTGTGTGACAAATACTAACAAACTAAATGCATTTAGCAAAACCTAAAAGCAGTCAGTGATTCTAAGATTGCACCTTGGATTAGGATTCCAATTCATCAATAGCAAACCTGTACATTTTCCAAGAGAAAAAAGCCACAATTCAGCCTGTAGTACATGACTTGAGTTTAAGGCCAAGGAATGCCATTTCATTCTTCCTAAAGTTTGAGCTGTTACAGTCATCCAATATTTTATACTAAGCTATAACTGAAGATGAATGAGAAAAGGGAACGGACAGTGGTAACAAAAAATAAACTAAAATGAATTTTCACGTCACTTTATACAATATACATATTTATACTACGTCTCTAACATATCCAGTTACTATAGTTCAACATAATAATTTGCTAAGGTAAATTAGAGAATTCTGCCAGTGGGTGCTTTTAAATATCATTCCTAATTAAATTAACACCCCGCCCCCCCAGTTTATTTCAACTTCACACAGTATTCCAATTTAGTATTCTACACAGCCTTCAACAATCTAAGCAGAAGTCTTCTGAACTTAGTATCTCATGTTAATAAACGCTAATAAATATAGTCATGTTATAATAGCACAGAATAATTCTAAAGCATACTTTAAATATCCATAAAATTAAGGCAGTGTTTAGATCCTTTGTCAGTGTTACGTGCATGAGATGAACCAAAAGCGGCACAATTAATGAATTTGCATTTGGTCCTACCAAATACTATTATTAAAGCAATAATAAACATCAGTGCCAATAAGTAACCAAACACCAAAATGCTTAGAATTTTTATTTCTCAGCTTTCTAAAAATGAAGGAAAGACTAGGTGCATGCTGAATATCATTACTTTTCATCTCTGGCTTAGCCTTTCAGTTGAAAATAGATCTACTCAAGACCGGAAATAATTATACTTTTCTAAGAAACTGTATGTATTATTACTGTCACTAGCCTACATCACAGATTAACTGCCATAAAGGACAAGGTTTGCTTTTGTAAAATCATACACTATACCTCTAACCATGATCAATTTCTTGCCAATGTATGCAATGAATCTTAAGAAATGCTCAAAATACCACCCTATTTGAAAAAACAATTCATCAAACATCCCTACAGATGGGTAGTTAACAGAAATAGAGCAAGCTCTTAAGCACACACCTTAGTATGATTACATAATGCTTTTCAAGATGATCAAATACTATTTTTAATTTATCCCTAGTCTTATTTTATATAGCACACAAACTCAATGTAAACTTCGGCTTGAAATAAAAAAAATTAAAACCAAAACACTGCCTCATCAGTTTTATTATACATATGTAGGCAAGTTCAAGGTTTCACACTTGCCTAGTCAAAAGTCCTTGCAAGAATTCTTCTACAAACCAGATGGTTCGCTTTAAAGTATTGTTCCTGCAGCTGCCCTTGTTAAGTGTGCTACCATATTAATTTAACACCAATTGCTCTTAGAGCTTGTTCTTCCTTACTTGTACCATGCACTACAGATTATATTCGCTATAACACAACACTTAAAAAAAGATGCCAACATTCAATTCTCCCCAAACAGCAGGTTAAATTTACTCATTAAGAAACATGTCTTTACTACCAGCTTTCTAGTAAAAAACTATTTGACTTAGAATTCACTTTGGTTAACTTCACTCACACCCTACCTAAACTACAGCTTACCTGCAGTAAAGGTAACTTTTAGAAATGTTTTCTGACCTGACATCCTTTATCAAAAGAAAAGCATACACTAACCAAATTTGTGTGCAGCTTCTTTTCTAAAACACAGCAGTTTAAAAACAGCTCAGGGTTGGTTATGAGCTCTTCAGTTTGGTTCATTTCTGCTAAACTTGGCTGTGTGGCACAAACTGAAAGACACTACTTAATAAGCAACGTTTTTAATCCTATAAGAGGCCTCCAGAAACTACAATGTTCCTACATAATCACCCTGCCATAATCAACAAATTGTAACCTTATTGTGAATTATAGCTGATGAAAACAAATGAAACCAAGCACATTAAGTTATACATTTAACTTTCAATTTTTAAAAAAATATTCAGGTAATCTCACAAAACTATTTTAATTTGTAGTATGGGGCAAAAGAAAGAAACAAGTTTACAGTTAAACCCTGGGAACTTTTTGGAAAATGCACAACCAATTAATAGTAATATGCTAACATCTAATCCACCTATTTATGATAAAAGGCATTACTAAGAAAATAAAGAACCCATTAGTTCTCACCAATTTATGGGTTTCATCATGTTGTTTAGAGAGTTTCCATAGAAGGGAAATAATGTTAAGAACTTGCTGCATAACCTGCAGTGGCTCTCGTTCTATACCATTTCCAACAGAAGCAGCTAGTTGTGGAGGCACAGCTTCAATCCAACACTCAATTAACAATGGAATTATTATCTCAATAAATCCTTTCAAATTTTCAGTAGATGACAGGCCTTCATCCACACTGCCTAGTCCTCCAACCAGGTACCTAATAAGGAAGGGTAAGAATGAAAAAAAATTCAATGCTTAAAAATTGTTATTCCTTGCTTAATGTAAATCTTAAATATAAAGTACCAGTAAAATGAAGTACCATGAATTGATAATTACATTGATCAAGACTAGTAAGAAAAATAAAATTCTCAGATGACAAAGCCGAGAGACTATCAAGTTTTACTTCTCATTAGGCTTTGCTAGAAATGAGTAAGTTAATATACTTTCAAATGACTCCTCCCATCAGTAAATAAAACCAAATCATGGGTAACTATATGAAAACGATGAAAGACAACTGCATGTCTTCCCATCATTAGCCATCAATGGTCAGCAGTTATAATTCAATATAGGAAAACTGAGTGTGGACATAACTGAAATCCTTCTTACCGTAGCCTGAACTGTGAACTGACATTTGGCTGTGAACCCCCATTTTCATAAACCTGGATGTGTTGCTGGTCGTTGGCATGTTCCTTCCAGTTGATAAAAATGGAGTTGCTAGTGGCATGGTTATTTTCTTTTTGTTCCTGAAGTCCTTCACTTTCTCTCAACCTACTGGATCCATCTGCCAAGGCCTGAAGGAATTTACTTAGTCTCACTAAGACTTTCAGCCTCCACTGCTGAGAAGTGAGTCTCCGATTAGGATTTACAGAAAGTATCCAGGACTGGGATCTGTCTCTATTTATCAGTCCTTTGGACAGCTGCTGATGAGAAATAAGTTCTACAAAATTCTTAAGCAATATACTGCTACGGCCAGTAATTAGAGCTGGGTACTGTTCCAGCAGAATGTCCAAAACTTTTAAAGAGTCCTCCTGAATTCCTTCAGTAATGTGAGTCATGGCACTAGAGAGATGGGCACTTACCAAAGGAAAAAATGGAGAAATTTGTTCAGCTCGTATTTGGGGGGCCAGGAATTGAAGAAGTTGAACTGCTGCTAATCGTACATTAGCATCTTTATCTGTAAACACAGCAGCCACTTCACTTAATATGTTTGAAAGGTGTGCATCAATTATAAATGGGTACTGAGACAAAAGGTCTTTAAGTCCAAGAAGAGCACTTTGCTTAACCCCAGCATTGTAGTGATGCATCTGTGATAGCAAATCCTATAAATAAATGTAAAAACACAGGTTTTAGGTATACATACACATGCACACACACTTATATATACACACACACATACACATTATATCATTTTCAAATAAAAATGCTAACAAAAACTATGCCAGTAAACACACTCCTTGGGGAAACTGCTTCAGTATTTCCAAATGTTACTTAGCTTTTATTAAGATCAGAAACACAGTTTTATCTTTAAAATAGTTTTAGCTTAATAAAAACATCACATAATTTTCAGTTAGAATTTTGTTTTTGAAAATAACCTGCATGCAGGCTTAGGCATGATATCATTTAGAATGACAGTGATCACCATCACTATTTAAAGACCTACTATGTACCAAACATATGTTAGGTGCATTTATATACCCAACAGGCCTTTTCTGCCTATTTTAAATAGTTTTTCAGTGTGTGTATGTATTTTATTCAGAGTATAACATTTGACAACTTTATTTGTGGAATAATTTACGTAATCTGTGGGGAAAAACAATGACTGCCAATACCTTTTCGGTATTATTTAAGCTTTGGAGCTTAAAAGCAAAACTGAAAAATGTATATGCCCACAGAGTTGTTCACTAATATTTGTAACAGCATTATTCATAAAAGTCATAAAGAGAACAACCAAATGTCCATCAACTGATGAGTAATAAAACTCATGATGAGTAATAAAACTTCAGTGACATACCTTGTACTAAAACACTATTTGACAACACAAAGAAATGAAATACTGCTCTGATACATGCTATAACATGGATGAACCTCAAAAACATGCTAAGTGAAAAACCAGTAACAAAATACCAGGTATTGTTTGATTCCATTTATATGAAATGCCCAGAAGAGGCAAATCTATACAAATATAAAGTAGATTAGTGGCTGCCTAGAGCTGAGGGTAAGGAATGGGGCATCACTTCTAATAGGTATAGAGCTTCTTTCTGAAGTTATTAAAAACGTTCTAAAATTAGATCACTATGATAGCAGCATAACTGTAAATATTTTAAACAACAATGAATTGTACACTTTATATGGGTGAATTTTATCATGTGTAAATTACATTTCAATAAAATTGTTAAATTTTTAAGCAAAACTATTGCTCAAACATCAATTAACTTCACAGATTTACTATGAACTTGTAATAAGCTATGTGCTATGAGGGTTCAAAAATGAGGAAGACAGTATCTTATCTCAATGAGCTACAAAAACAGCTGGAAAACTGAAACAGCAAAAACCTGACACATTAAACACATCAAAAAGTTAAACACAAGATATTTCCAGATGATATATTAAATCATCAAATAAGTACACAAGGGAGAAATCACTGTGGATTTAGTTGAGCGAGTCTTTCTGGAGGAGATGGGAAAGCTGCAGTGGCAACATCATATTTGGGTAACAGATGAATTCCAAACTTCAACTATAGATAAATCCTAAGAGTTAAAACAACTTTTCATAAAAAACATAACATTCTAGATGATTTCAAAGAAAATCTAACTTTATCAAAACAATATGATTTACCTTTATGTTAAGTTTTCTATTGTTTGTTGGAAGTGTTCCATCCTCTTTGAGTTGCTCAGGCAGATGTATAGTCTTTGTTTTAAAGTTTGTAACAGTAGCATTTTCTAACTTGGGCTTCTTTTTACCAACTTTTAGTTTCACTTTTTGAAAATCATCTTGGCGTTTTCTTTTTTTGGTCATTCTTGAGTGCTAAACGAAAATAATTTATTTTAAAAATGGATAAAGACAAATGATAAAAGAATAAAGAAAGTATTTCCCAACATTTACATTACTCTACCATGTATTCAAAGATAATGAATCAAGAATCAAAACCAATAGTGACTATACTAAAGGATGAAAACATTAAATGGAAAATACCTTTGTGAAGTGCCAAAAAAAAGATCAGTTTAGCCAAGATTGTAAAGAGGAATCATTAACAATAAGGCAACCGGCTTGCCACTGATTTGTCAAGGTTTCTTAGCCATGGAACCTTGTGTCAAGCAATGTGCTAAATGGAAAGCTTTTGAAAAACTTTGAGGGGGTAGGGACTCAGAGGGTGGGTTGGAAAGCAGCACAGAGTTGCTAGAGATATACCTTCTATCTAGTGGGAAGCTCCCGGCCCTTAGAATTCCCCCCAAAGGAACCTCTAACAAAACAAAGTTTGAAAACCAATGTTATTATTAATGCGGTCTGTAATAGGACAAGTTTCATGAACCTAAGCGGGATGCTGAAAAAATGGGTAAGAATCAGATATGCAAGCAAGGAGAATTCACAAGCAAGGAAAATGGTACAGATCAGGAGGAGGGGATAAGCCTACAGACAAAAATGAAGACGCCAGCATTTTGAACACCAGAAGTTAAAATTAGATATAAAAACGAAAGTTTCCAAAAAACAGGATTAAAAACAGTATAAAAGGAAATAAAGTGTGACAGAGGGATAAGGAACAAGACCAGCTAGGCCACTATTATAATAAATAACTCAGGCACAACCTGGTCAACCTACATCCAAATTTTCCCACTTACACACAAAATCTTTGATCTGTGCCTCCTACCCATTCCCAGGCCACTTCTTAAGTTCTTTATTTCTACCCTAGACTGTTCAAGTTTTCCCACAGGTATTCTTGCCTTCTCTCTAGTGTCTACTCCGAAGCCCATTTGCTAGTCACCAGAGAGCTCTTTCTAAACACAAATCTGACCAACACGCAGTTTTTCAGGTGCTCCCTTACAGTAAACTAAGCTAGACATATCAGGTACTTCCTAACTTCCTCGCCAGCTTTTTCTTCCTGCAAGCTAACTTCTATTTAAAAAATACCCTCCTATACGTAGAACCAGCTCAGCTCTTCTTGAAGCTTTCCACACGCTGCAAGAACAATAAATTCTACCTTCCACTGTACACCCACTGGAGTATGTTTAGTACCTCTGGAATAAATAAAACTTCTCCTGGCCTATCATAATTATCCTACGCCCAGCTATTTTTTTTTTTTTTTTTTAAGTCACAATGCTATACATAGGAGTACAAAAAATTTGAGTAAAATGAAGGTTTACATTATTGTGAGAGTAATAAAATGGAAGATGCAAGACTGGGCAGCTCAAGATCTATGACAATTATGTCCAAACACATGTGACTTCATTAGAGTCCATGGGCTAGGATCTGGCTACACAGATTCTAGAGCCAAACTGATCAGGTTCTTATCCAGACTGCAACTTTCTAGCTGTAGTTAACCACTGTGCTCAGTTTTTACCTACAAAATAGGGATAAAAATACTTCATTATACAGTTGTTATAAGGTAGGATGAAGAGCAAATGAGTTCACTATTTGTAAAACATTCAGAACTGACTGTGCCTAGCACACTGATAAACATACAACCCATAAGCACAAACATGTATATTGTCTTAAAATCTCAGGATTAGTGCATACCAAGCACAATATTAGATGCACTATTTAAATTAACACTCTATTCTCACAAAACCATGTGAAGATGGAACTAAACCCATTTAAAGATGTGGCTTAGGAAGGTTTGTCAGTCCTTTATTAAGGCGTCCAAGAGAGATTCATATACATGACAGAGGTCTGCAAAACAAGTTTTATGTTATACATACTGGAATTAAGGTGAGCACTGGGAAATTGTGCGGCAAAATGGCTCAATTTATTTCATTCATGCCATTCCCAAGTTTTCATCCCACCCACACCTCTAGTTATCCCAGTCTTACAAAAAAAAAAAAAGTAAAACCTAAAAAGAAGGACCTAATACTCACCTGGCCTCTTTCAATATAAAAATGGCTTTCCTTAATTAAGCAAGCACACTTTTGTGAGCTTTCCCTACAATTTTATTAATAGCTAGTACCAGATATGGAAGTAAATCAGAAAAATCAAATGAATTACCCTCCACCCTTCAATCCTCTGTGCTATCTGTTGCCACTAATTACCTGATTACCTGACTGGTGTCTAACACACAGTCTGTCAAAGCTTATGCCATATTATCCACCACTTTGTATTTGTCATACTACTGTTTTCCCTCCGTTTGGAAAATTAAGATGGCCCTTCCTTGACTTTTTTTGAAGCTGGTAAAATTATCTTTATGGTATACAGAGAGCATTTGTATAGGAACGCTTAAGTTCTATTAGCAGTTTTTGTTATTTTCACTGAAAATAAAAATTTTCAAGCACAGCAAATCAAACAGTCCGCCTAAGCCACGTCTTACAGTAGCCGGTATTGAACAGAAGGAAGGTACTCCAGTCTCAAGGGCTGAACTCTCTCTCATCACTGGACATCCTGCATAGGTGAACCCCAAAGTTTTAAAACTGAACTCCATGTAATCCAACTGTAGGTCTTCTCATTTCAACAAAAGTGAGATCTTGGCGTATCAGGATTTCAACCTAACCGAATTCCAGCTAATTTGTCTGCCACCTCATTACCCTGATTTCCAAATTCTTTCCCCTCCCCCACCTCCCCCCAAAAAATCAAGGAGAAAGCACGCTGCACCCAGCCTTTGAAAAATACCCTCTCCAACCCTTTACGCTCACGAATTCCCCCAGACTCTACTGAGGGGACCAATCCGAGACACCAGACTTCCATTAATAAAATGCCCCAGGCAGGGGCGACTCGAGAAAACAAACCGGTGGTCGGGTTCTGCTCGGTACAGAGCGCTTAACCCTCCACACCTGGATGGCGAGAGGGCCGATAAGCAGACGGCTGCTCATCCCCACCCCAAGTCTTCGGTCCCGCATCCCAGAATCAAAACCCTGTGGGTTTTCAGAAACTATCGTTGCTTCTACTCCGGTGGACCTCAGTCAGGACCACAGTCGGGGAAGTGGGGCCCAATCAACGCACACCGGCCTGAAAGTCTCTCAGACCTGAAACCGCTCGAACCCGCCCAGTCAGTTGAGGCTCTTCAAATGCCCGCAGGCACCCGCCCCGCGGAGGCTCAGCACCCCAGCCCTGCTCCGCGGGGGGCGGTGGCCGGGCCCCGGGGGAAGGGGGGGCGCAGACGGGCCACAGCCGGCCCTGCCCTCCTGGGCCCCCGACGAGGGGGCGACGGCTCCGCACGCAGTCCCATGCCTAGGGCGGGCCTGGCCCCATGGTTGGCGGCTGCTCACCTGAAGGCCCAGCTGGGGCTGGAGCACAGAGGCAGAAAAGAGCGTCCGAACGGAAGCCCACGGAGCGACAGCGTGCCCCACCGGCCACAGGCTCTCGCTCCTGGAGCGTGTTTTCAAATCGCCTCGTCCTCACGCGGCCGCGTCTCCTTCCGCCGCCCGGAAATAGGGCCCCTCCTCCGCCGCGCTGCGCTCACGTGACCTCGGCCCGCAGCCGCGCTCAGGCCGGGAGGCTGGGAGGCGGGAGTGGCAGGCCCCGCCCCCAGGGGGAGAGCGCCCTCACCGGAAGCCCATGGCGCTCCTGGTAGGGGAGGGGGGGAGTGCAGGACCTGAGGACAAACGTGAGGATAAAGCTGAGTCCTGGGTCCTGCCCTGACCTTGTCCGACCTGCGTCGGGATATCGTCCAGGTTACAGCTGCTTGACGTCATGCCTTTTCTCCCTACGCTCGACCACGGTTCTTCAGACCTAAAGGCACATTCAAAGAAGAATATAAGTTGAATTGAAAAAGGGAGAAGTTTGGGACTGCAAGGACCATAGAATTCCTGGGGACATTAACCTGGATGGAGCAGTTAAGAATTATTTGACAGAGGGCAAAATACACCTAGTAGCTGGACTCTTAGTCGAGGATTTTCCCTAATATTTCAGTTTCTCAGCATTAAGATTCCTGCTACTGAAATTAAAGGGGCCCAGGGAAATTAAAGGAGATTAAAATGTATAGAAAGGGAATGAGAAAGCAAGGAGAATGGGTCTTTGAAAGATAGCCTTGCGAAAGACTGGCAGTTGGGGGTGGAGAAAAAAGCCCCAGGTATGGATTCAAATTTGTCTCTACAGCCTACCAGATATAAAACTTAGTGAAGTTAACAATGGTATGAGTCTCAGTTACTGGGTAGAGATTCAGAGCAGTGGTTTCTGAGGTACGGAGAGAACCAAGCTCTGGGACTAAGACCGTGACTATTCTGTGATCAGAGATAAAGAGGCAGACCATGATGACCATTTCTCTTTTCCCTGGCAACACACAATAGCCTTCTTTGAATCCACTATAAATAAACATTTGGGAATCATCAGGATTATATGGCATTGTATGGTATTAAAAATCATGAGACTGGATTAGAAGATGAAAGGTTTGTTGCCATTCAGACATGTGCCCTGAACTCCAAACTCCTATTTATCAGCTTATTCAACATTTCCGTTGGATATCACTATACATCTCAAGGTCAACGTGTCCAAAATAGAACTCCGGATTTTCCACCTGAAATCAACTCTTCCTCCAGCTTCCTCATCTCAAATAGCAACTCCATCCTTCCAGTCGTTCAAGCCAAAACCTTTGGGGTTTGGGCCGGGCTTCTGTCTTTCACAACTCACATTTAATCCATCAGGAAAAATCTGTTGACTATACCTTCAAACACATCCTGACTTCCACCACTTAACACCACCTCCCTGGCTGCCATCATTATCCAAACCGTCTCATGATCACTGTAGAAGTCCTCTGAATAAGTCTCCCTTCCTCCACCATTGCAGTCTAGTGTCTTCCCCCTACAGTCTAATACCAGCAGAGCAGCTGTGATTCTTTAAAAATCTAAGTCAGGTCAGGTCACTCTTTGGCTTAAAATCCCTCAATAGCTTCCCATTTCATTTGCAGTAAAAGCCAGTATTATTAGGAGGGCCTCAAGGTCTGCTGTATTTTGAGTCCCTTAACCTCCAGGCAGTCCTCCTACCACTGTCTTCTTTTGCACTCTGCTCTAGCCACTCTTGTTTTTTGCCTGTGGCAAAGTGGGCCTGGTGATATAGCTGACAGAAGTGCTGGTGACCTGGCTAAAGGAAGCAGCCCGTCTTCAGCAATAGTCAACTGTTAAGGTAAGGGAATGCAAATCACGTTTTCAAGGAAAAAAACAAAAAACAAGTTCAGAAATGTTTATGAGAAATCTGATCTTTAAAGATTGGTGAGCAAGTACATTTTGTGTCCTATTTTAAAACACTGTGTGAGCCAAACAAAATACTTATGAGCAGGTTGCCAGTTCACAACCTCTGTTTTAAGATATAAAAAGTATGTACAGGAAGATGGGCTTTTTCCAACTCGAAGTGATGAACTAAATAATTACAAGGAATGTCTGCTTATCTGAGCAGAATAGACCTTTGATAAATAACAAGCATATAACTAATCAAGGTCCTTGACCCATGCCAGAAAAAACATGTATAATGAACATGCATTCTAGAATCTGTAGGATATTCCACCTTCAAAATCTGTACAGTTGGCCACACAAACCACTATATTAGTTTCCTGGGGCTACCGAAACAAAATACCACAAAGTAGTGGCTTAAACAACAGAAACCTATTGGCTCTCAGTTCTGGGGACTAGAAATCTAAAATCAAGGTGTTAGCGGGGTTGGTTCCTTCTGAGAGTTCTGAGGGAGAATCTTTTGCAGGTTTCTCTCCTAGCTCCTGGCAGCCCTAGATATTCTTTGGCTTGTAGGAGGCATTCTCTCTGTGTGTCTTCCCTCTGTGTGTGTCTGTATCCAAATTTCCTCTTTTTTTAAGGATACCAGTTGTATTAGACCCCACCCTAATGACCTCATTGTAACTTGACTACCTCTGTAGAGACCCTATCTCCAAATAAGTTCACCTTCTTCAGGGGTTAGGACTTCAACATATCTATTTAGAGGAACACAATTCAAACCATAACAGCTGCTAAGATCCGTGTCCAGAAATGCCTGTATTTCACCATCTGAACATCCTCTCCTTTTTGTCTATGCTCGGAAGCATCCCAAGATTCTAGGTTAAGAAACTTACTACTACACAGTCTAGTTAACATTTGCAGCTTGTCTTTTTATACTGGGCTTCCAATTAATATTTGACTTGGAAATAGGGTACCACTGCTAAAACAATTGAAACCCTGTTAATCAAATACACTTGACTTTATAATGCCAAGGCAAATAATAAAACAATAAACATATTAAACTGAATCTTACCTTATCTTTCAGAGCTATTACTAACACAAAAAGCAGAGATTCTTTGAAGAAAGATGAAAAGGATGAGTTGACATTTGGTACTATAACCAGGGACAAAAATTCAAATCATTCTCTGGGAATTGATTGATATGACATATGAAAATTACTTGGCACACTGTCTTGAGCATCGTTAAGTCCTCCAAAAATGACAACAAATATCACTATTGATGATGTGTCATTGGGCCCTATTCATACAAAATGAAACTTTTAGTCAGGTTTCTTAGATAAAGTAACAAGAAAGCAGTTCTGCCTTTAAATTAAAAGGAATTTATTTAGAAAATATTGAGTAATATGAATGGCCAGGAAGACTGCCCATCCAAGCTTGGAAAAAGACAACAAGGAAGGAGATCAGCCGATAGCCAGCAGTACAACCACCATTACACCACAAAATCAATCCAAAACATAAAAATGGGAAATGAGGAAGTGAAATTATCTCAATTTGTAGATATGATTGTATACCTGAAAAAATATCAACTAAAAACTACTACAAACAATAAGAATTCAGAAAGTGTAAGGCAATATGAAATTAACATTTAGAAGTCAATACACTTCACATACAAAATCAATAACCAGTTAGACATACGATGGAAAAGAAGGCCCCATTTACAATAGCAGCCAGAACAGATAAATTTCCTAGGATTGAATAAAAAATCCTAAAGATGTTGATTCTCCCTAAATTAATTGGTAAATTGAATGAGATCTGAATAAATATGTCAACAGGTTTTTTCCTAGACCTACAACAAGCTGATTAAAATTTGTATATGAATAATTAAACAAGCAATAATGGCCAACAAAATTTTGAAAAAGAAAAGGAATGTGGGGGAGGGGGAGTCAGCCCTATTAGATATGAAAATATAAAACTTCAAAAATTCAAAATGTGATTTTGGCATATAGAATAGACAAACCAATGGAACAAAATACAAAGTCTAGAAATAGAACCAAAGAAATATAAGAATTTAGTATATTGCAAAGATGACATCTCATCTCAATGGTATAAAGATAAATGGTTTACACAAATTAGGAGCCATATGGAAAAAGATAATGTTGGGGCCATACTTCACATATTACATTAAAAGACATAAATTTAAAAAACAAATCCATAAATGTCCCAGAAAACAAAATGGGTGAATTATTTTATGATTTTGGACTTCTACTAGAACTTAAAATTTAAATGCTCGGAAAAAAAGTTTTAAAAATTTGATTACAGGCTTTTCCCAAACCTTTTAGAAATTTTCTGCATGGCCAAAAAAAACTGAAGTCAAAAGACATGACAATTTTGGAAAAAATATTTTCAACTCATTTCACAGCTAAAGGATTAATTGTGCTAATAAATAAAGAACTCCTAGAAACAAAGAAAAAAAGATCAAGTACTTGGTAGAAAAATGTTTATTTCCAGACAGTTTACAGAAAAAGAAATACAAATCACCCTACGTAAAAGATATTCAACCTGACTCACAAAAAGAGAAATTCAAAGTAAGAGATCATTTATGGTCAGAAATTTATTTTTTTTAATATTACCTCAAAAATTTTAAGACAATAAATTACACACACACAAAGCTACGCTATAATTATGATTAGTTTCTGAAAACAATGGGTGAGTAAACATGAGTCCCACCAAGTAGTTCAATAGTTCTCCATAGTTTTGAAATTCTAAGATTAATTTTTAATTTTTTCACATGTGAACAATTGTTTTTTCTTACTTTTATGAATTCTATAAAATAAATAATGAGCCTGGAATTTTCTTACTGTGTTTATAGTAGACGTATTCGTAACTCAGTTGCTACAATTTACTTTTAATATAAAACACGGAATACAAACACACTAAATATGAGAGAATGATAATGACATATAGGGAAACAGGCATTCCCACTGGTGGAAGAGATAAACTGGTGCTTTTCAGGAAGACACTTTTCAATATGCAGTAAAAAGCTAAAAAAGTGGACTTCCACTAGTAGACATCTATTCTAAAGAAATAACCAAATATGTAAGTAAAGATTTATGTATAAAAAATGTACAAGAATGTTTATCCCATCAATGTTTACAGAGTGAAAAATCAGAAACAATCTAAATGTCCAGTGGTTAAGGAATGAGTACATAAAGTACAACAAATCCTTAAGAAAATATGTACTAAAACCTTTTAAAATCATATTTTTAAAGAATATTTAAGGTTATGGGGAAAACTTCAGTGGAAAAATTGGACAAAAAAGTAGACCAGAGGAATTTTCTTGTTGTAGAAATGTTCCAGCTAATAAATGAGGCAGGAATGACAGAATTAAAACGTTACCATTTTGCAACCCTTAGTAAATAAATAGATCTAGGACACAATCATCAATCTGCTAAATCACAAACTGTGAAGCAGACATTATGTACTTTGTTATTAAAGTGCACAATACTACCTTTTAAAAAGTCTTGTCAGAAAATTCAAAACTGAATCTGATCAAGCCTAGATCTAACTACCAATTTATTGCAATGAAGAGCAGAGGAGCAGTCAGCCCAATCTGGATGTAGGAAACTCAGCAAGACAACTTTGTTTCTTTTAAAAAAGTGTTTTGAAGGAATAATAAGAGACTGAGTAGGAAGCTGTAGAGTAAGAGAATCTTAAACCATGTATTAACAAATTGTAATATATGGACCTTCCAAGGATCCTGATTCAAACAAAGAAACTGTAAATTTTATTTATACACACACACATACATATATATGTACACAAAGGGTGCAAAAAATGTATACACATTTTAAGAAAGGAAAAAAATGTATTTAAATTGTAATACTTAATATACACTGATAATAAAAGATGAATACAAGTCATGTGTATACATTTTTTTGGCACCCCCGGTATACACACACACACACACACACACACACACACACACACACCAATCAGGGAAATAGGAACACTAGATATTTGATAATATTAAGGAATCACGGATAATGATAAAGGAATTATAATTTTTTTTAAAGTTCCTATCTTTTAGAAATACATACTGAATCATTGATGTTTGTAATGACGATATGGAAATCCCTATTCCACCACTTTTCAGCATTGTAACTCTGGAAACCTTATTTAATCTCTCTATGTCCTAGCTGTCTCATCTGTAAATAAGAACTATTGGAAAGACCAAATTTCTGAGACACAAAGGGAGCATTAGTCTTAAATGTTAGTTAACACGGCATTACCTCTTTCATTTTACCTGAAATTACCATTGCACTTTCAAGGAAGCTTCTGACAAATTTACTTTTTCTCCAACAAGCAAACCTATTATAGTTTCTCACATAGAATATGATTTATTATACAGAGTCAGATTTTGATATTATCCTTAGGGACACTTATAACACATATTTTTTTAAAAAAATTTCTACATAGCAATTTAAGAATAGTGTAATTTGAATATTTCTCATCTGTTCATTTCAAAACATTTAAATAGTTTTCGAAACTTACCTCCTAACTAATTGATATCATTGTTGGTTTTTAAAAAATAGTTTTCAAGAGTTTGAATATTTCATCAATTTTATCTTCATCTAATTTTAGAGCCATTTTAGAGATACCGTTTTCATTTTCAGCATTAGAGGTCATTCCATCCGCAAGAGAGAAAATTATTTGTGTTGCTATTAATTTGATTCTGTAAATTAACAAATGGCAACCTTTTTTCTTTTCTAGGAGAGAAAAGCTCTCTATAAATATTATTTCATGATAACCTTAATGGATCCTTGAAATGAACGGCAACTGTGTTGATGTTTGGAAAGAAAACTGTGCTCAGTGATGCAGAAGTCTTTTGGGGGGAAATAATGGGAATTTGTGCCGTTACCTTGGTAACTTCACTAAAGTGTCTGCAGGGTCTGACTCACCTTTTGAAGGCTTAAAGGTTAGCCTAGGCCGACTTAGAAGAAGCTCGTATTAATCAAGCTCAAAGGGGCTGGTGCTTAAAGGCCGAGTGTCAATGTCTGGATTTATATCAAAAATATACCTGCTACACAGACCGGAAAACTAAATTTTAATAAGCCTAGTACATTCTTCCCTGATGGGCACACCTCCATGGGAAACAAGAAAAATTATGACCACAAGGTGGAATGGTGGACATGAAAATGGAACAAAGGGACTAAGTCAAATAACCAGAATGATTACTTGTAAGAAACTTGATGCACCCACTTTTAAAATTGGATTAGATTTGCCACTGGGAAGGTGATTTCTGAAGTTTTCCAAGTAAGTTTCTTCCCCCGAGCAGTGTTAAATAAGCACAGCCAAAATTTTCTTCAGGGATGTCCCTTTTCCTTTGTTTAAAAGACCAATCAATTCCTCTTCTGATGGACATATTCTTTAGGTATAAAACATACAATGGAGAAAAGACAGCCTCTTCAATAAATGGTGCTGGGAAAATTGGAAAGCCATGTGGAAAAGAATGAAACTAGACTGCTGTCTGTCACCATGTACCAAAATTAACTCAAAATGGATCAAAGACCTAAGCATAAGACCTGAAACAATATATTGCATAGAAGAAAGCATAGGTACTAAACTTATGGATGTTGGGTTTAGAGAGGATTTTATGAATTTGACCTCAAAGGCAAGGGAAGTAAAAGAAAAATTAAATGAATGGGACTATATCAAACTAAAAAGCTTCTGCACAGCAAAAGAAACCATCAACAAAATAAAGAAGCAACCAATTGAGTGGGAGAAGATATTGTAAACAACATCTTCAATAAGGGGATAAGATCCAAAATATGTATCTAAAGAACTCATACAACTCAACAACAAAAAAACAAACAATCCAATTTAAAAATGGGCAGAGGACCTGAACAGAAAGCTCTCTGAAGAAGACAAACAGCCAACAGATATATGTTCAACTTCACTAGCTATTAGGGAAATGCAAATGAAAACCACAATGAGATATCACCGCACACCTATTACTTCTAAGTAATAATAAGTGTTGGAGAGGTTGGAGAGGAAAAGAAACCCTCATACACTGCTAGTGGAAATGTAAATTGGCACAGCCACAATGGAAAACAGTATGGAAGTTCCTCAAAAAAATTAAGAACAGAATCGCCATAAGACCCAGAAATCCCTCTTCTGGGTATCTACCCCCAAAAATCTAAAAACACTTATCCGTAAAGATATATGTAACCCTATGTTCATTGCAGCATTATTTATGGTGGCTAAGACATTGAAACAACCAAAGTGTCCTTCGATAGATGGTTGGATAAAGAAGATGTGAAAAATATGCACAATGGAATATTACTCGGTCACAAGAAAAGATGAAAAACTGCCATTTGCGACAATATGGATGGATCTTGATATTATCATGCTAAGCAAAGTAAGTCAGACAGAAAAAGTTGAGAACCATATGACTTCACTCATATGTGGGATATAAAACTGAAAGCAACAAAGGAACAAGACAAAAACAGAAACAAAAAAACCTAGACACAGACAACAGTTTAGTGATTACCAGAGGGTAAGGGGGAAGGGGAAGTGGTGAAAGAGGGAAAAGGGTGTCAAACATATGGTGATGGAAGGAGATCTGATTCGGGGTGGTCAACACACAATACAATATATAGATGATGTAATACAGAATTGTACACTTGAGACTACATAATTTTACTAAGCAACGTCACCCCAATAATTTTAATTAAAAAAAGAAAATAAAGAAAACGCTCCACTGGAAATAAAAAATAAATGAAAATAAACTGAATTTAGCTTCAGTCTTGCAGTGCTAGAAGCCAGTCTTTCCTTTTAAGTAACATATCCCTACTTGAAACTAATGTAAATTGTTTTTGTACTTTAACTCTAAAAAATGGAATTTTATTTCCCTTATTTGTAATTTCTATTTGGGCATCCCAATCACCACCACCTCCACACACATAGAAATCTGCCCCGTAATATGATTGTCACTATTGATTATACGATTATACAAAACCAGAATTAGGAATGAAAAAGTTTTCTTTTGAATACTCAGGCAAACCAAATTGATTTCATTGTGAGACATAAGATTGTCTCAGAGCTTCTGAGGCTTTGTAAGAAAATCATTTTCATAATTTATGAATCTTAATAGTTTTTATTTTACTATCACTAAATCTGAATTCTAAATTTTGATTCTGTTTTCAGTGTGGACTTCAAATATTAGAAAACACAAATGCTCTCATTTGTCCTCACAGAGTATAGGAGAAGACAAAGAGAATCTTTGAGCAAAATGTATTTTTTGAGTTAAGTAAATAAATAAATACACACACATTCATACACTCACAAATGTATGCACATTTATATTTATATGAGTTGCAATTTAAACTAGAAAAAATATTTCAAACTCATGTTTTTCATTTTCTGCACCACTTATTCTTTTTGTGTGAAATATGACTACGTATTTATTTATATCACATATGATTACATTACACACATATGTTACATTATATATTACTTATATTACATATGATTACATATGTAATTACTAGGGACTAATAACTACAAATTAAGAAAGCTACCTGTCATTCAAATGGTTCACAGATATTTGCTATTTATATAGCAGCTACTTTCTTTGTAGAGCAGTAAATCAGATGTTTTGAGTTGAAAGATCTAAGGGTTGTTTCACTCTGCCCTAATGCAAGGGCTATTCTTCAGTCCTCCTTCCTCTTCTGAAATCATCTCCATGACCCAGGAGGGAAAATTACACCTCAGCATCCAAAGCTTTGAAATATAGGAAGAACAAAGGGTCAAATTTATAAGATTATCTACTCAGGCCAATTCTTTCTATTTGTGCATGAGAGTGAAGTAACTGGATTACATAAAATATGTGTAATAGAATATAAAATATGGCATATGTATATATATATATATATATATATATATATATATATATATATATATATATATATATATATATATATATCATAGCTCTCTCTATATAAACTATACCCGGAGCATCAGTATGTAAAGAGTGAGAGCAATGGTGGAAGCAGGTTACCAGATAAAAAATTCCCTGCACCACAATTTGAAAGTTGTGTGACCCTGGGAAAATTATTTCCTATTTCTGTACTTCAGTTTCCTCATCTATAAAATTTGGGTGATATTAGTATATTATGAGGTCATTGTGAGGATGAAATATATATATATTTTTTTCTAATATATCTCTAAATATATATATATATATATATATATATATATATATATATTATATATATATATATATATATTTAGAGAGAGAGAAATTGGGCACAGTCCCTGCTGTAAAGGAGGCAAAATTTTACCTCTACTCCTCTTAGTTTTTCAGATGGGACTTTTCAACAAAAAGACAGATTAACAAGATAAATGTGTTCCTAAACGAAAAGTAACTCAAAATAGTGGCTTTGAAGTTCAGCTTACATAGCATCTTCAACAAAGAACACTAGATGTATGACAGGACAAAGAAAAGCAGCTTTAGGCTTCCAAGGTCAGCAAACTGTGGGACGGTAAGTAAATAGAGTAAGGTTTGTTTGAAGATTTGTCTGGTGCCATCTCTGGGCTGATAAGAATGTCTTCTTTCTCCTGTACAGTGAGGGTACCTTTCACAGGGGAGTTTTACGTCCTGCTTTCTGGTAGAAAAAGGAGGGTCACAGTGTCCCTGTACCTGCTGTTTCTAACATGCCTATTTGTGTAACTATGTGAAGTAATGATAATCTTTTCACAATATATAGCATGCCAAGTCATATGCTGTACAACTGAAACTCACACAATGTTGCATGTCAATTATATCTATTAAACTGGAAGAAAAGAAATAATCAATGTGCCTACATGGCGTATTTTGGGTGACATAGTTTGATTTCCTTCACTGACATGTATATGACACCATCAAATGGTGGCAAGGAAGTGGAGTTAACAAAAATTCTTACATTTTGCTGGCATGGAAAAATGGCATGCCCCCTTTTGAAACTTGTTTTTCAGTTTCTAATCAAGTTTAATATATATTTACCATTTGACCCAGCAGTATTTAGACAAGAGAAATGTAAACTTACATCATGAGAAATTTTGTTCAAGAATGCTCATAGCAGCTTTAGTCATAACTGGAAACAACCCAAATGCCCATCAACAGGAGTATGAATAAACAAATTGTGATATGTTTATACTACTTCGCAATACAAAGGAATGAACTGAAACACTCAACATGGATAAATCTCACAGACATTACTTTGATCAAAAGCAGCCAGATACTAAAGACTACACACTGTATGGTTCCATTTGTATGAAATCAAGAATAGGCCGAACTAATTTTTTGAGACTGAACGATGGTTACCTCTAATAGGGTAGGAAGAAGAGGCTTGAAAGGGGCACAAGGGAACTTGTGGGGTGACAGAAAACATCTACACCTTGACTGGGATATGGGTTATACAGGGACATACATTTACCAAAGCTTATCAAACCATAGTCTTAAGATCTGTGCATTTCACTGTTTTAAAAGTTAAAAAGAATTGTATCTTTATGGGGTAAGCAGCTACTTCATCTCCTTTATTAAAAAAAAATGTTTAACATTTATCGATCATTTACTTTATGCCAAGCCATTTTACATAAACTTTATCACGCATACTCGCACATAACTTTATAACGAGTCTATGATTTAGGTAGTAGTAGTAGTAGTAGTGTAGTAGTATACAGCAATATATTGTGTGTTGCTAGGAGAGGTTAAGTAGCTTAGTCAAGGTCGCACAACTAGTAAAAGATGTCACTGCGGTTTGAAGTCTTATCACGTTGTTTGAGGCCTTATCACTTCCAATGCTATCCTCTCTTCCTTACTTCAGACTGAGTTTACAATTCAATTCCATAACTAGAACAAATCATATTAATTGGAGTTCACTGTTCCATGTACTTTCAAATATTTTTTTGAATTTTGACACAATTTCAGACTTCTGGTCTACAGAACCATGAGATAATCAATGGGTATTGTTTTAAGCCACTACATTTGTGGTAATTTGTTACAGCAGCAATACAAAAATATTACGGCTGTCTTCTTCTTCAAACTAGGCACCAGCACTGTCAAAACACTTTGTATAAAGGATGATATGGTAGCCCCCAAGCATCTAGTACCATGCAACACCCACATTAGATGTTAAGTACACTTTTCAAAGAATGGAATGATGTTTTACTAAAGGATCTTTTGGTGGTTAGGTGCAGAAAGCCATTTAAACAACTCAAATTAAAAGAAGTTTATTGTAAGAATAGAAGAGGAAATCTCATCAACCACAAGCATAGATTAAAAAAACAAAACAACAAAAAACCCCCAGTCATTCTACAAAGGAAAAGGAGATCTGATAGCTTTCCTGGAAAAGTTCCCTCACACCTTCTAGCAAGAACAGAGTGAGAATAAACATAAAAATAGGTAATGTCAACAAATTAACTAAAATTAAATGTTTCATTTCACCCCACACTGCACATTCATGGATCATTTGATAAACCCCTCTAAATCTGGTTATGTAGAAACTATGTACCCTAGGATTTTAAAAAATATCTAGAACAGTGACGCTTTTGGGAAACAGAGGAGGAAGGGTACAGAGTGGTACTATGGATGGAAGTGGAGTTTGCAGATGTTCATGATGGACTGGGTATAGTGGTGAGAGAAGTCAGAACCACGCATAATTCCCAGGATTTTAACTCCTTTATAAGTTACAGGAGGAAAAATACAGAATTTTTATTTTCCTTGTCATCATACGTGCAGTGTTCAGGACACAGTAGGTACTCAACAAGGATATTTGTTCTTCAATGCTAGAAAACCACTGAATATTTTTTTTAGCAGGGCAATGACATGGTCAGAGTTGGGATTCAGATAGCTAGCATTGAAAGCAGTGTGGGGGATGGACGAGGCTGAGAGGGTGTGGCAGACTGAGAGCTGTCTATCAAAACGCCTTTTCTTTCTGAACACACAGGTAGACTCCATATCCCAGCCTGTCCTAAGTTAGGTATGGCTATGTAAGTGTGTTCTATCCAAAGGAATGTAAGATGGAACCAATGTGCACCACTCCCACATCAGCCCCTTCAGACCAGGCTGAACCTTTTTCTACTTTCTCTTCCCACCAGCTGAAATATGAACATGGTGACTCTGCCTCAGTTGTACAAATAAGGAAAATGTCCTAGCGGATGGCAGAGACGAAAGATGGAAGGACTTTGAACCCCTAACTTACTATATGAAGGAGACTCACCTGCTGACTTGGAAACCTACTCTGGAACAAGATCAGAAAAAGATTTATTGTTCTTTAAGCCACTAAATTTTGGCAGTCTATTGTTTTCTTTCAACACAGCCATCCTGATTAAATGCAGGGTGACAGACAGTGAAGCTAGAAACAGGGCTATTTTAATAACTCAGGTAGGGGATGATAACCTGTGATGGGATTGGGAGGTAGGTGAAGAAAAAATATGGAGATATTTATAAAATACACTCAACATGATTGCTTCACCTTCAAATTTCTTAAAATGCTGACACTTCTTTCGCCCACTACTGTGCTTTCAGCAAGAAGACGTCTATTCTCATCAGTCAGCTAAAACTTTCCTTTCAAAAATTATTAGAGACCTAACCACACACATTTAACTTCTAAGGAAGAAAAAACTAGGACTCCAAATCTAGAGACTTTTAGGAAATATGCTAAACAAACAAGAGACATTTATGACAAAGAATAGATCCAATTGTTGAAACAATAATAATAAAGGACAAAAGAATGCAAGTCCTAAGTAATGATTTAAAATGGAGAAAGACATGGTAGGCTCTTAATATTTTTTTGAGTGAGTGAACACTGGACATTTGCTAACTCTTTAAAGATTATTTCCTGCTTTTCCCCCACCCCAAATAGAGAAGAGCTATGGGCTATCTATAATGCCTCGAATTTAAAAACAACCTAACTGCTCAACAATAGGGGTTTGGTCAAATTGATTATGGTAAATTCATACAAGGAAATATTCTGCAGTCATTTCAAATTATAATGTACATAATACTTATTCAAATGAAAAGTTAAGAGTGATATTAAGGTTTAAAAAAAAAACACAGTATGTTCCCATTCATTTCTATGAGTATGAAGAAAATAGTCTGGATGAAATCTCACCAAAATGTTCGCGGTAGCTATCTATGTTTGTGCGATTAAAGGTGGTTTCCTTTTCCCCATTTTTATTTAGATAAAAATTTTCTATTTTTCTAAATTAACATGTGCTAATTGAGTAATTAAAATTGAAAATAAAAATATACTCTCTAGCACTAATCCTTAGTGAAATGCAAATCAAAACCACAGTGAGATACTACTTCATACTGATTAGGATGGCTACTATCAAAAAATGCCAGAAAATAACAAGTGTTGGTGAGGATGTGGCAAAATTAGAACATTGGGCACTTTATGTAGGAATTTAAAATGGTGCAGCCACTATGAAAAACGGTATGGCAGTTTCTCAAAAAATTAAAAATAGAATTACCATATGATTAAGCAATTCTACATCTGGTTAAATACCCCAAAGAATTGAAAGCAGGGTCTCAAAGAGATATTTGTATACCCATGTTCATAACAGTATCACTCACAATAGCCAAAAGGTTTCAGAAGCAACCCAAATGTCTATTAATGGATAAATGATTAAACAAAATGAGGTATATACATAGGCTGGAATATTATTTAGCCTTAAAAAGGAAGGGGATTCTGACACATGCTACAACATGGATGAAACTTAAAGATATTTTGTTAATTGAAATGTCACATTACATGATTCTACTTATATGAGAAAACTAGATTAGGCAGATTCATAAAGACAGAAAGTAGAATGGTGGTTTCCAGGGATGGAGAGACGAGGGAATGAAGTTGTTTAATGGGTACAGAGTTTTATTAGTTTCACAAGACGAAAATCATTCTCAAGATTGATTGCATAACAATGTGAATGTATTTAACACTATTGAACTGAACAGTTAAAAATGGTTACAATGGTAAACTTTATGTTATGTGTATTTTACTAAATTTCAAAAATATTGTAATGGAAAATAAACACAAATATAATTGTTTAAAGGAGAGTAAGTATGTGAGAAAATGGGTCACAACTACCATTTCAGAAAACCTCTCCTAACTAAACCAACTCTGCTGGGATGACTCTTTTCCGTATCTTATCTATTTGTTTTGTACTTAATTACTTTGATCTTTTGGATAAACAACTCTGATTTTTTTCATGTTTTTATGTGAATTTAGATTATAAGCCCCTTTTGAGTAAACATCCTTTTCTACTTTCTTCTCTTCTCTGTATATAGTAAATATTTAGTTATATTTTGGAACTAAGCAAATTTTGGAACCTCAAAGCTTTCATTGTGAGTTACTAGTGAGAATGATTAAAAAGAAAAACTACTGGATACACCAACTGCAAGTTCTGGATTTTTACATTCTCTAGTCTAAGGCTTTCTAAAGTGTGTTCAGTTGTTTCAGGATCTCAGTAAATGACAAAAAAGATATCATTCAAAAATAAAATCTTAACTATATTTTCTCTTCCTTCCCCATACAATCAACTCGCGTGAATAATAAAATTATATTAAAATGGAGCTGGAGAAAGGATATAAATCCCTTGTCTAGTACTTCAGCTGCAATTTGCCTGAAACAGTTCCCTGTACCTATATTACTCTAAGAGGTCTGACAATTAAGTTCGTGAATTTGTTGCAATGGTGTTGCTAACCTTTTTTGATATCAGAGGGATTATTCATTATTATTTTGTGCCAACTGGACAAACAGTTAATCAAGTTTACTATTTGGAAGTGCTGAAAAGGCTGCATGAAAAAGTTAGATGACCCGAACTTTTAGTCAACAATTCATGGCTCTTTCATCATGACAATACACCAGCTCACACAACACTGTCTGTGAGGGAGTTTTTAGCCAGTAAACAAATAACTGTATTGGAACACCCTCCCTACTCACCTGATCTGGCCCCCAATGATGTCTTTCTTTACCCAAAGGTAAAGGAAATATTGAAAAGAAGATATTTTGATGACATTCAGGACATCAAGGGTAATACGATGACAGCTCTGATGGCCATTCCAGAAAAAGAGTTCCAAAATTGCTTTGAAGGGTGGACTAGGCACTGGCATCAGCACATAGCTTCCCAAGGGGAGTACTTCAAAGATAACTGTAGTGATATTCAGCAATGAGGTATGTAGCACTTTTTCTAGGATGAGCTCACGAATGTAATTGTCTAACTTTAATAGTTCACTTCTCCTCTTTCCCCAGGTATTTAATTGTGTTCCCTTTAGCCTGGGTCATCCAGGAGTGTTGGAAGACTGGGTGGTAATCATATGTGTGCTCAATGCTTGCTGAAACTTTTACTTCTTTAGATCAACCAAAAATATATCACATTTAATAAGAAAAATTCAATATAATATAAAGGAGAGAAGAAGAAAGGAATTAAATTGACATTTTCTAAGGGTATATACTTTATGCCAAACTCCATGAGAGAGTCTACTTTAATAACAAGAGTTATTTGTTATATAACTCTTAACCTTACGATTACAATGCTTATTTCCTTGTTTGGTGTAGGAAATATTATCTATTCATTGTATGTGTGTGAAGGGAAATTAAACTTAAATTTACTCATTAATATTGTAATATTTAACTAGCATACTATGACTTTACAGATCTTGTTACAATTAACTCAGTCAATATAAAAAACTATTTAGACTGTCTTCAGTTAAGAAAAAAGCACTTATATTCCTTTTTAAATCAATTGTGGTACGTGTAAAAATGAATGGTGATTATAGGAGATATATTTTTAAAACACATTATAAAACTAGAACTTTTGTGACTGTTTCTTGAAGCCACAACTGTCCCCAACCCACAACCCTCTTCAGCACAATAAACTTATCTATTAACTCTTATTTGAAATTTGTTAATTATTTTATCATAGAATTCTTGTAGCAAGTATGTTAATGAAGGAAGAATATTGCATTTCAATGAAATTTCTGTGCCGATTAGGTGTTACCTGGGGTATGCTAATGCAAACATAGCCTTTATTTTTCTTTGGTACAATTAAATATTCACCATAGTGGAATTTTAAATATAGCTTGGGGGAAAAAAAACACTGCTAAATGTAAATTATTCATGCAATAATTTTCTAGTACCTCCCTCCTCAGACTGATAATAGCCACATTAGCACTTGTCTAAAATAGCAGCATCCTAGTTCTCTCTGGTTTCTCTTGGGAATGACAAAGTTTCATTTTTTACTTAGAAATCCCATTAACCCAACTATATTATAGCATTTTTACATTGTCATAATTATTTCAAGTCATTTGCACATTGTACAAACATGTTTATAAAAGAAACAGAGTAACTGTTTTAAATTATATACTTGTGACTCCTGAACAGAAATATATCTGTCAAAATGGACTTCTCATGGTTAACTGAGCCCAAATTCATAACCAGAGTCTAGCAGCCATTGCTGACAGAGGCCTCTCACACACTCCGCATTTCCTGAAAAGACACGGACTGAGTTTTCAGCCTCCTGTACTATGCCCTTGAATGTTTACCTTCTGAGTCAACCACTTCAGGGAACCCCTGGTTTTGTTTCTCAACCAATGGACTGAGACCTGCCCCATCCAATCTGAACTACACAAATTGTATCCTCATTTACATCTACACCAACCAATCAGAACTGCACAATTTGGAAACCTCATTTGCATAAAACACACTAAATTAAAAACTTGGTGGGAACTTTATAAAAGACAGACTCCTCTTTGTCTCAGTGCAGCACAATTTAAGTTGCAACCTGGTCTTTGTCTCCCGGGCAGCAGCTCTTTTTACTTAAACAAATGCTTTTTATTCTTGACCACAGTCTAAAATTAGTTTTGGTTTACATGCTTTTGCTCCTCACAAAGCATTTCTATATGGAATATTTACCAATACCTGACATTAAAACATTCAGGAAATATTTTTTGATAAATAGATATTGTTCAAATGGCAGTCAAAATAGTGAATCATATAAATCAACATTGAAAATAACTTCCAAAGGTGAAAAAGAAAACCTTTGTTAAAAAGTACTTTCTTATAATCAGTATTTCTAAGAGCTGCAATCTCTAATTCTAAATCTCTTTCAGTTTGCCTTGCTCCTTCAGTGCCTTCTCTAAGGTCATTATCATTTGCAGTCAGCAGAAGGAATCAAGTTCCCTAACCTTAAGCTGACCAAGCATAGATAATTAGGTCAATTAATAGCCTTATTAAACTATTTATTCATATAGAAGTTTAAGTTGTTGTATTTCGTTGCCTAGAAATGATAATTCTAGGGTTTACGATTTTTTTCTTAAATTAGCATGAATAACCAGCAGTCTGATTTTAAAAAACAGTTTAAGAATAATCACTCACTGATGAGGACTTTACTACTTGGAATTCATTACATGAAAGTAATAAAAGCTTATAGTCATCAAGTACTTAATATGTACCATGCACTGTTCAAAGAGCTTTACCTGAGTCTATTTGTTTAAGTCTCATAAAATTCTATGAGAAAGCTACTTTTATTATAGTTTCACAGACTCAGAAACTAAGGTCAAGTAACTTGTTCACGGTCACATAATTTGCAGATGGAGGAGCCAAAATTCCATCTCAGGCCACTTGTCTTTGAACCTGTGTTCTTAACCACTACAGTACAGTACTTTTCAAATACTATGTACCCACTTGTCTTGAAATTGAATTAGTGAGGAATTCACCACATTGTGTTTGGCACCAACAATATGACTGAAAATGTAATGGTAAGAGAAAAGAATTTGTTTTAATAGAAAAACCACCAAAATTATCCCTCACCACGTCCTCTGCACACCTCTATTTCTTGCCTAAAGCAAACAGCACTTATCACTTAGCACTCTTTCACCCTAAGCCCACGTTACTGTGAGCCCTCAGAATCCTTCCCATCACAACACACTTAGTGGTTGGGATACAAAAGGGAATCTGTACACTAAGTCTAGCAATAAACTGAAACATGCAGTTTAATATAGCATATGTGTATGTTATATTCCATTCTTTTTTTTCTCTTTTTACAATGTATCTTAGAGACAACTTACCAGGCCAAAGCAAGTTAAGAGGTTGCTGCTTCCATTACTGACAACCCCATTTCTTTGCGTAACTGTTTGGAGTCAAGCTCTCTGGAAGCAGAGCCGGAAATAGGAGATAGCATTCATATAGTTTATTGAGGGAGTTCTTCTAGGAGAAAGGGAGTGAGGAAAGCAGAATAAAGCGGAAGAAGCAGCTGAGCAAGGATGTTGTCTTCTACACTGTGGAAGCAGGAGCACACATTGCCACAAAGAGTTGGTCCCACCTGAGGCAAAGGAGCAACTTTTTATATCACTGCATTGGGTCAGTCATTGACTGTGTTTTGCTCCTTGTTGTGGGAGGTAATCACCACGTGATGTAGCTCCCATTTGGCCAAAAGCAATTCTCCAGAGAAGGATGCAGCTGTGAGCCTTAGTAGCCAACAGTCAGCAGCTGGGAATGGGTGTGCTGAACTGGCAAAGGACCTGGGTAGGTGCCAACAGTACTGACTGCAATGTCCTTTAACATTCTTTGGAATTTTGTCCATGTGCATATACAACCTATTCAAAACAGCAAGTAGTCTATATACATACTACTGTAGGGGAGGAACAAACTTTTCTCTACCCTCAAGGTTCTTTTGGATGGTCTAATAATCAAATAGACATGAGACAGAATAGCAAGAAAAAATAACCAAATTTATTACATACATATATATGGGAACCCCACATGCATAAGTGGTTCAAAGACAGGAAGGGAACATAAGACATTCTGAGCTAAGGATGAAGTAATGCACCTTGGGGCCTCAGAAGGTCACTGCAGGGAGACCACGTGTTCAGTAATTAGGTCAGACTGGTCATTCTTGGGGGAGAGTGAAGGTGAAAGGGCAGGGCTGCAAATTAACTGACAATCAGAGGTGACGGTTCATATACCAACTTAATAAAAAAAGGAGGGTGATGTAGGGCTTCAGTGGGAAAATATGGAGGGTTCCTTCCTTCTTTCCTTCTTTCTTCTCCTTCTTCTTCTTCTTCCTCTTCCTCTTCCTCTCCTTCTCCTTCTCCTCCTCCTCCTCCTCCTCCTTCTTCTCTCTCTCTCTCTCTCTCTCTCTCTCTCTCTCTCTCTCTCTCTCTCAACAGCTTTATTGAGACATAATTCACATACAATACAACTCATTCATTTAAAGTATTCAATCAGTTGATGGACATTAGATTATTTACACCTTTTGACTCTTAGGAATAATGCTGCTATGAACATTTATGTACAAGTTTTTGTGTGGAACAGTATATTCATTTTTCTTGGGAATATACCTGGGAGCGGAATGCTGGATCAGATGGCAAGTCTATGGTTAGCTTTTTGAGGAACTGCCAAACTATTTTCCAAAGAGACTGCATCATTTTACATTCCACCAGGAGTGTTTGAAAGTTCTAATATCTCTACATCCTTACCAACACTTGTTATTATGTCTTTTTTATTATAGCCATTCTAATGGGTGTGAAGTGCTGTCTCATTGTGGCTTTGATTAGTATTTCCCTAATGACTAAGGATGTTGAGCATCTTTTTATATGCTTATTGGCAATTTTTTCTTTGAAAAAAAATCTCTATTCAGAAAATTGCCCTTTTAAACATTGGATTATTTGTCTTTTCATAGGATAGCTCTATTTTAAATATAGGATAGTTCATAAAATTTTGGCGATATACCAATGAATTATTACAATCTACCATTTCAAATTCTCTTGTTGTTTTTCCTTTTATTTTTTCATTATGTGACTAATATATATCTGCTACAGCTGAACTAGAAAAATTCATATAAGTAAAAAGAACTGTAAAATTAGTCATAATCCCACCACCAAGAGACAACCTATTATCATTTCATATCTATCATTCTAGTCTTTTTACATATGTAAATATACAAACAAAATTTTGTAAGAATGATAGCAGCCTCTGCATATTGCTTTGTGATGTGTATTGTTCCTCAATAATATATAGTAACCTAAATAAATAAATAAATAATAAAAAATATATAGTAATCTTATGTCATGAAATATAACTCTACAACATTATTTTTAAAGGCCATATCATATTCTTTTATCTAGATGAACAACAATATATTTAATTTTTTTTTATTGCTTGATATCTAGAGAACTTCGGCAAAGCAAAAAATACTATTAAAAACATGACTATGCTAAATTTTTGCCCAATCTTTCATCATCTTCTTGGATAAATTTCTGGAAATAAAAATTAGTGGGTCGAAGTATGTGCGTGTTTTAAGATCTACCTAGTAAGATTGGTTACATTTATCCTTCCATCAGCAATAATGAAGGTGTTTCCTTCTCTGCCCCTTGCCAACACTGGGCACACCCTTTTAAAAATCCTTTCTAAGCTAGTGGGATAAAAAAATAATATTTCATTGTTAGTTTAATTTGAATATATTTATCAAGATGGTACTTCTGTGTATTCGTTGGGTATGTCAGAGATAGTTAGTTGCCTACCCAATATTCATTCTCTTTTCTTTCTCACTAACAGAAGTCCCAATTTTATTAGGGTACAATAGTATGTTTAGCCAAAAGAGTACATTTCCCAGTTACCTTTGCACATAAGGGTGGCTGTGTGTCACAGAACGGTGACATCTAAGTGTATGTCATTGGGTGGAACTTCCAGAAAGGCATCTTAAAAGGCAATCAGACTCAGCTGGTATGTTTTCCCCCCTTTGTTTGTCTGAAACATAGACATGATAGCTATAGCTATAGCAGCCATTTATAACAAAACATGGGAATTAACTTGAAAACAAACATGGCACATTAGTCAGCTTGGGCTGCCATAGCAAAACACCATAAGCTAGTTGGCTTAAATAACAGAAATTTATTTTCTCACAGTTCTAGAAGTTGGGAGTCCAAGATCAAGGTACAAGTGTGGTTGTTTTCTAATGAGTACTCTCTTCCCAGCTTGGAGACAGCCACCTTCTCAGTGTCCTCACATGGCAGAGAGAGACAGATGTCTCTCTCTTCCTTTTCTTATAAAGCCACAGTCCTATCAGATTTGAGTCCCAATGTAAAGTCCAGCCCTTACAATCTCATTTAACCTTAATTATCTCCTAAAGGCTTCTATCTCTAGATATAGTCACATGGGTTAAGTCTTCAACACATGAATTTGGAAGAGACACGATTCTGTTCATAGCACATGGGAACTTTTGCTAAGAGAACTAAAAAGAACTTGGCCTTGAAATCCTAGTTATCTCAACAGCCTAGATAAAAACTTCTTCTAGAATATCTTATTCAAGCCACCATTACTTCAGTTTTCTATCACATTAAACAAGAACATAAAACCTAAATTCTAACTGATAGTTTGGCCATTCACAGATCCTTAACAAATGGCTCCTTCAGGCCATGCAGTTTTCTCTGTCACCAATCTGCAGCCTTCCCAAAGCAATGTTGAATTAAGTTCATATTAAACATGACTTTGTGTTTTCTAAAAATAAAATTTTTAATCTTTAATTACGTTTAGCTCTCTATAAAATAATATAAATTGGTTTCAACCCATCAATTCAACTAACTTCTCTCTTACTAATTCTTTCTTTGGTGTCATATGTGATTTTTCACTTTGCTAAACCCCTTGCCTAGAATACCTCTCACCTTCTGCATTACACTTAAAGACCTACCCATCCTTCAAGATCATGTTCAAACCTTAATTTGTCAAGAAACCTTCCTCAGCTACTCCAGCTTACACTGTTCTCTTTCTCCTTTGAACTCTGTGGCATTTATTTTTTGTACCTTTAATTTTCCCTTTTGCATCGTATTTACTTCTAACTTGCCTTGTCACTTGAAAAAAAATGAAAATATTTTCAAACTTGGATCTGAGTGTTATACATGTAGTGGGTACCTAATAAGTGTTTGCTGGTGGTTATGGTCATGAAAATTTTACTGTAGATGTCTGTAATGCATGCGGACAGTGGAAGTGGTGCTCACTCGCTCTTTAATGGGTCTCTATTGACTGGACAATAAAGTCCAACATACATAGTATACCAACAACACCTAACTTGCTACTGCCTCTACCACCAACTTGAACAAAATGTCATAATTATACAATCACGGCCCATCTCAGCTTTGCTACTACTATTCCCCGTCTTTCTGAACTTTTAAAAATTTCTCTGTCAAATGAGGTTCTCTTTCTCTTCTTCATCCTCACATATGCTGTTCTTTCTCTCTATAATGCTATTAACCTGCTATAATCAATTGAAAAACTATAAGAACTAATAAGAAAGATTAGAAAGGAGACTGGACACAGAAATTACATATGAAAATCAAGAGTTTCCTGAAACTCAGAAAAACTAAAGAGAAAATATCATACAAGAAGAAATTCCCACTTACGATACCAACAGAAACAAAACAAAGCTTAGGAAAACATTTAAAAAAAAGTAGAAGACCTATATTTATAAAAACTATGAAATGTGGCCAAAGGATATAAAAGATTCTATGTGGCCTGGTTGAGAAGACCTAAATATAGTTATGTTTCTTTTGTCCAAATTAAATCTATAAACTTCAAAGCAACTTTATTTAAAATCTCAATGGGGCTTTAAAAAATATAACGTGACAAGGTGATTTTAAATTTCTTTTGATTCACTGTAGCATTGCTTGCTATATCAAAGTACTGGGAACTACTTAAATAAATGTGATTGGGAAGGAACAATAGAATGATAGGTAGTTAAAATGAATGAGGAAGAACTATAAATATTGACATTGAAAGCTTTGCAAGATATATTGTTAAATATAAAGATTTAAAGTGAAAAAAGCAAAGTACAGAATAAGGTACACAATATGCTACTATCAGAGCCAAGAAGAAAGAGATTCATATATATATTTAACAATATATCTTTAACAACACACACACACACACACACACACACACACACACAAACACGCTTGTATATATCTAGAATGTTTCTGGAATGATATAGAAGGATCTACTAAAGGTAGTTTCCTCTGGAACTGAGAGTCAGAGATGGGAGAGAAACATACTTTTCAAAAATCCTTTTGTCATCATGTGCATGCATTAATTAAAAAGGAAAAACTTTTTTATGAAACAAGTTCAGCTAGAAGTACATACACAAGAACAGCCAAAAATATTCTGACAAAGACAATGTAGGGGACTTACTCAAGTGAATTTCAAAATGTACCATAAAGCTATAGAAATTAAAATTGTGATATCAGACCTAGAATAGACAAATAGCTCAATGAAACAAATGAGACCCACATATATTGTGTTAGTCTGGATCCTCTGAGAACCGAGATGAGATGAGATGTCTCCCATCTATTGGGGGAAATAACTGTGAAGAAAAATGGAGAGCAAGTGGAGAGGACTAGGAACACACAGTCAGACCACAATACAGATCCCCCTGGGAATAAAAAAAGGAAGCTCTTAGCCTACAGTGCAGTTCTAAGAAAATTTTGAAGAGTAGAATGGTGGCTTACGAGGGCCTGAGGGTTGGGAAAATAGGGACAGGTTGGTAAAGGGTTACAAACTTTCAGTTATAAGATGAATAAGGTCAGAGAATCTAATGTATAACATGGTGTCTATAGTTGATAACACTATTATATAATTGAAATTTGCTAAGAAAATATAGAACTTAAGTGTTCTCCCAAGAAAAAGAAAGGTAAATACGTGAGGTGATGAATGTATTAATTAACTCAGTGGTGGGAATCCTTTCACAATATATACATATATCAAAGCATCACATTGTACATTTTAAATATATTACAATTTTTTTTTGTCAATTCTACCTCAATAAAGCTGAAAAAATAGAGAAATTTTTAACAAAGCTCAAGGGAGCCTTCCAGCTAAAGTCAGTTGTCAGAGAACTTCTTGTCTCCCAGAAACAGACCTACCTTAGTATCTTTGTTGCACTCAACCACTACCTGGGAGCAACCCATAGGAAGTGAGGCCTCAGAGCAAAAACAATGGGGGATTTCAGAGTGTAAGAGCCGGAGTCACTGGTAATTACTCTCCTGCAGTAAGAGATCTGAGTGAGATCTCTACATATGGCACACACCTACACACACTCTGATGTATAAGTCATGTCAGAATTTAGTATGTGATAAGTGAGACATTTCAAGTCAGTGAAGGAAAAGATGATTCAACAAATGATGTTGGGATGATTGGTTATGGATTTGAAGATCATAATTTTATTTATGTCCCAACCAAACATTTAAATGTTAAAAAAATACATTAGAAAGAAAACATAAAACAATATTTTCTTGGACACGTAGAAGGTTTTTATAAGAAAACCACTAAATCCAAAATCCATAAGGCAAAGTCTGACCATTAGATTGTATAAAAATTTCAAGCTTTGATGTGGTAAAAAGATATCATAAGAGATAAAAAAAACAAGCACCAGATTATTTAAACACAAACATACACACACACATTGACCAAAAGATGGACTTGAAAAAGAAATTCAAATGATCATTAAGTCTATGAAATGTTATCCTTACTAGTAATTAGGAAAATGCCATTTAAAACAATGAGATGTCATTTTAAGTTATCCATGCAGACTAAGATTTTTTAAATTGATTACACCCAGTATTCATGAGAAGTGAAGAGAAAGGAACTCAGATGCTTTGCTGAAGGAAGTATAAATTCGTACAGCTTTTGGGGAGAGAAATTGGACAGTGATCATCAAAAACATAAGTGTCCATATGCCTGAACTCTGAATTCCAAATCTAGAAATCTGTCCAACAAAAATATTCACATATATGATGTGTCTGACAGTTAAGTTCGCGAACTTGTTGCAACGATGTTGCTAACCTTTTTTGATATCAGAGGGATTATTCATTATGAATTTGTACCAACTGGACAAACAGTTAACCAAGTTTACTATTTGGAAGTGCTGAAAAGGCTGCGTGGAAAAGTTAGACGACCTGAACTTTTGCCAACAATTCACGACTTTGCATCACGACAATGCCCCAGCTCACACGACACTGTCTGTGAGGGCGTTTTTAGCCAGTAAACAAATAACTGTATCGGAACATCCTCCCTACTCACCTGATCTGGCCCCCAATAACTTCTTTCTTTACCCAAAGATAAAGGAGATATTGAAAGGAAGACATTTTGATGATATTCAGGACATCAAGGGTAATACTACGAGAGCTCTGATGGCCATTCCAGAAAAAGAGTTCCAAAACTGTTTTGAATGGTGGACTAGGCGCTGGCATCGGTGCACAACTTCCCAAAAGGAGGACTTCAAAGGTGACCATATTGATATTCAGCAATGAGGTATGTAGCACATTTTCTAGGATGAGTTCGCGAACTTAATTGTCAGAACTTCATATGCACAAAGATACATGAACAAGAATATTTAGTATGCGCAATGCTTCTAGAGGTAAAGAAACAACCTAAATAATTGTCATTAGAAGAATATAAAGAAACATTAGAGGACATAAATGATTCTGGTTACATAAAATATATTCCATGTAGTAAATGGTTGTACTCATGTACATATATTACATTTTATGGAATATTGCAAATTCATTATAAAGCAAAGAATGCTATAGTTTTATATATACTGATATGGAAAGATCTCCATGTTATATTATTAAGTGAAAATACCATGTGTGGAACAATGTTATAATGATTCCTTACAGGTTAATTTTTAAAACAAAAGAAAACCGTATAGTATAGATAGTAAGTGTTAATAAATACAATTTTTTTTTCTGGAAGAATCACATGCTACCAGGTTTTTCTTTTCTGAACTGTTTCCATTCTCTAGCCATGAATGTTTATTACTTTTATTATTTTAAAAATATCAATAGATGAGCAATGGGTATAGGCTCCTCTTTATTTTTCTCTGAATTTGAAAAAAATGAACAAATATTCTTTTTAAATAACATTGAAAAGAAGAAAAACTTTAGAATAAAAAGTAAAACTGAATCTGACAATTACATGTAAAGATTCATATGATTTATTGTTACATGAAAAGAGAAAGTTGTATAGCAAATGTATTGTAAGATCCCCTTTATTAATTAAAAGAAAGCAAATACAGACATACTGAACTATACAATATATTTGTACAAAGATGTAGATATAGATATAGATGTACACCCATATACTAAGCTGTCAATAAGGATGATTTGTGGAGAGTGGGGTGATATTGAAAGGACAGGTAAAGGAGAACTTCAGCTGTGTACAATTTATACTTCTGTATTGTAGTTTTTAAGTTTTTCTGATTCCTTATAGTTTTACAGATTCACTAGAGTGTATCTAGGGCTTTGTCTCTGAGGACGTAAGACTTTACTCAGTTCCAGAAAATTATCAGCTCCTGTCTCTTCAGAAACACTTCATCACCCTTCCCTCTACTCTCTTCTGGAACTCCTATACATCTGGATATAGATCTAGATCTATTTTTAAACAGCTTTATTGAGATATAGTTCACATAACACACATGATCATTCACTCACTATTAAATATGTTTTGGAATGTCTCAAACTATCCTCCCTGTTTCTTTGCTGCTTTGTCATCTTATGAAAACAATGTTTTTATTTTTGTGGGTGCTCTGGATGAATCCATCAGTAGTATTTCCCAAGTATTTTTCCTCTTTTTCCTGATGTTCATTCTAGACTTAACCTTGTTTATTGAGATTTTTACTTCATTATGGTATTCCTTTCCAGTGTTTTATTATTCTGTTCTCTTTTATGGACATTCTTCCTTCACTCCTTTGAGAATGTTAAACATTTTTTGTTTTTGCTCTATCATCCCTTTCCTTAGGAGTTCATCTTCCACTTATACTTTGAACTTTAGTTTGCAGGCTCATTTTCTAGGATGTTTCTTGTTGCTGTTTTTCATTGTTTGGTCCTACCCCTCCATGTTTGGTCATTTTGCGGTGTTCTCTCCACGATTGACCATGATACCTGTCAACAGATAGTACCCAATCCCTAGTTTATCCCATTTCTCATCCTGCCTTGGAAATGGCAGCCGATCCAAACTGATCCCCACTTCCCTTTTACCATCCTTGGAAACTTAAGTAGGAACTACAACCTTACAAAAATGCTTCCTTCCTCCCTCTTGTTGAACGGTGTTTCCAGTTCCTCTGGGGCACTCCCCCCACCCTCTGCCTTGCTGCAACAATCTACAATGTGAATATAATCTTTAGTTAATTAGGCTCTAACAACATAGTACAGCCTTCTGTAGCACCGTCTCTTGGGCTTTTTTAGGTGATGGGCTCCCTGAGGCAGAGTCCTCCATTTTCTTACATTTTCTGTATATCTTGGGCCTAATTACTTTGGGACCACTGTGATCATCCTCAGGACTAGTAGGAGAATTAATGGTCTTGTCTTTTATAGGCACATCTCTGGTTATTTGTCCCTCATTTAGTGCTTCTTTCCTCAATTTATTATTGTGAGAAATCTGTCTTCCATCCTCTCCAAAATGTAAACTCCAAGAAGGTAGGACTGAAGTCCTCATTGATCTTTATATGCTACACATTACACTACCCTTTGCGAAAAGGGTCTAGTCCTTCATCATATTTTCACTCTTTGCCAGGAGCTCTGTTAGAGCTAAGGATTTCATTATGAGCAAGACCTGGTCTCTGCTCTCAAAGAGCTTGCAGTCTAATGGAGATTACTGACCACCAAACTGGTAGCTAGAAAACATGGTAAGTGCGGATGGGTGTAGTACAGAATGCTGTTGAAGTTAGTGAAAGAAATCACATAAAGATTTGTGGGTTCTACCAGGATTGTGAACACGTGGAGATTCAGCGTGGCTCGCTCAGAGGGCACGGAAGCTCATCACCTCTTTCTCCTTACTTTCCGCTATGCATCTTGTCCATCTGATTGTTCCTGAGCGATTGTCCCTACTTTCTTTGATAGTAAACCAATAATCTAATATTGAAGCAGAAAAGCATCATAAAAAGCAAAAAGAAAGAAATGTCACCACACAGGCATCAGTGAGTGAAATTAAACAATTTTAAAAACATATATTGGGATGAAGAAAACTGATTAAAGTAATCAATAAAAGAAAAAAATATCTTAGGAATACAGAAGAATTAATGTAATTAAAAATTAAAGAAATTCAAAATAAAGATCTCTCTCTCAAAAAAAAAGAAAAGAAAAAAAGCTTTGAGGACTCAAAAGACATTGCTTAGAGGCTGTCCTGAGAGCCATGTTTGGACCTTGGCCTACACCATCTTATTCTGTAATTCCATTTCCCCACCTCCCATGCAGTCTCTGCTCTCAAAGAGCTTACAGTCTAATGGAGATTACTCACAACTAAACTGACAATTAGAAAACACTATAAGAGCTGATGGATTTAGTATGGGATGCTATTGAAGATGGTGAAGGAAATTAAATAAAGATTTGTGGGAGCTTACAGGATTGTGCACATGTGGAGATTCAGGGAGTGTGGCTTACTCCCCACTCATATTTTTGTGCTGTTGCTCTTATTGAAGTGCATTGCAATGCTTGTCCCTTCTACACCTACAGATGAGGCGACACAGGGAATGCAGCCCTCTTGCCGGTGGGAGCCACCACATTGTAGACACTCATGCATATTTCTTAAATAATGAAATAAAAAGACATAGTTGGAACTGAAGCCTTATGCTATTTCTTCAACACAGAAACTGTGTTGAGCATCATTCCACAAGCCCAAAGCGACCGCCGTTTCAACCAGACCCTGCCCGCTTCCCAGCGCTCCTCCCAGGCCCCGCCAGCGTGCGCGTTCTAACACCAGTGGGCACGGAAGTGTTTTTAACCTGGATTGTGGTGATGGTTGCACAGCAGTATAAAGTTACTAAAATTCATTGAACTATACCCTTACAGTGGATGAATTACATAGTATGTGAATTATATCCCAACAAAGCTATTAGAAGTTTAAAAAGAAGTGAGGATGATTTACAGCTCTGGGAGCCAATCTGGAGTATCTGGCACAGAAACACTTTTTTTTTTTTTTAATAAATGGAATTATAGTTTACGTATTTTTTGCACATGCTATTTTCATTTAATATGTACTAGAAAAGACTTTGTTGCTTAACACACATACTCCATTCATTCTTTACATTTTAATGTGAACATCTCTTATAACTGACTTTACATGTGCATCAAAACCTGAGAATGGGTGTCGGGGGCTTGGTAGAAAATCTCAGAAACTATAATAGAGGGACTTTTTTAAAGAAATACTGTATCACCATGTTTTGGATGGCACACAGTACAACTTGATGAAGGAAAGCATATCACTGGTGACTGAATCAAAAGTGATGCAGAAGAGTCAGACTCTCAGTGTGAAGTTGTTTTAAGAATTCCTTAACCTATTTATTTCCTTCATATTTTCTTTTTTATAAGAACATGAAAGTGATACATGACTTGTAAATCTAGGGTCAAATAAGTAAAAAGGATCTTTTACTATATATAAAATATAAATTCTATATAATGAGAAAGCATGTATCGTGGTCTGATCGTCACCATTATGTTTTTTTTATCAATACACAAAATAATGATGGGTCTTACAGTTGATGTCATATTAGATTCATTATTAAATAATATGTTAACTTTATAGCTTTTTAATATTTATAAATATTAATGCTCTAATAAACTCTCTTATACTTGTCTTTTGGTTCACAGGTATATGTATTACTCTAGAATAAATACATAGGAGTGGAATTTCTAGATGGAAAGGATTGCACATTTAAAATACAACTAACAGATGTTGTCCTCCAAAAAGTTTATATCAATTTAAATTGGCACTAACGATGTACCAAGTCCCCATTTTGTCACATAATGGGTGCTTTTTTATGAAGACATTTTTGCTAATCTGATCCTGAAAAATGGTATCTAATTGTTTTAGTTTGCTTGACTTTTAATTTTGTTTATGATCTCATTCAGAAGACAATTTTTGCATAGTTAATTGCCATTATTTTGTATTTGCATAAGGCATTCATAAAGATCATAAACAAATTTCTTATATTTGCTTTTAGTACTTGTATAAATCCTTACTGTTAAGCTCCACAACCCACCTAGAATTTATTTTTGTCTTAGTGTATGGTGAGGATTTTCTTTCCAAATATAGATAGCTTTTTCAATACCATTTATGGACTTGTATATTTCCCCTGTGTTTAACATTCCTATTTCTACTTGAATTCTACTTTGTTCCTTTGTTAAAATTGTCTATTTCTCCATAATAATGTACATTTCCAATTACCTATCTTTATAGAATATTTTAATATCTGATAGAGCAAACCCCATCAATTTATTCTTTGCAAAAATGTCTGGACCATACTTGAGCAATTCTTCTTTCAGACAAATATTAGAATCATCTAGTTAAATTCCATGAAAAATGCTATTGGAAATTTGATTGGCATGTATTGGTCCTTCCTCTCTCTCTCTATACTCCCTCTCAGTGATCTTATCCATTCCTTTGCCTTTAAATACTATTGGAAGATTATTATGTGCATCAGAATTCTAGGGAAGGTAAGTTTAATAGAGGCATAAAGGTGAAATGTAAACCTACAAAGTTTCTAGGAAAAACAGGAAAATGCCTTCTCATGACCTTGAGGTAGGTAAATATTTCTTATAATACAGGCACTAACTGGACAAGAGACAATTGATGAATTAAAGTTCATAAAAATTAAAAACCTCTGCTTGTTAAATGACACTTTAAAGAAGTTAAACAGCAAGCTACAGACTGAAAGAAAATGTTCACAATAAATAAATCAGACAAAGGACAGGTAGTAGGCTAAAGAACTCCAACAAATAATAAAAAGACAACCTAATTTTTTAAATGGGCAAAAGATTTCAATAGAGGCTTTACAAAATAAGACATCTGAGGGACTACTAAGCTTAGGAAAATGTGCTCAACAAACTAAAATCATTATGAGATACCAACACATACTCACCAAAATTGCTAAAATTTAAAAGACTGATAAAATCTAAGTATTGGTAAGGGTGTGGAGTAATGGGAGAGAATATAAAATAGAACAACCAATTTGGAAAACTGGTAGTTAGTTTCTTATAAAGTGAAATATGCCCCATGACAGAGCAATTCCACTCCTAGACACATACCAAAGTTAATGAGTGCACATGTCCAAAGAAGGACTTGTACAGAAATGTTCATAGCAGCATTATTCATAATTGCCCAAACTAGAAATGACCCAATTGTCCATCAACAGAAGAATAGATAGAAAAGAATTTGTGGTATATTCACATAATAGAATACTACATAGAAGTATAAAGAAATGAACAATTGATATGTACAATAACAGTACATACTATATGATTTGCCATTTATAACAGACAAATTCAAGCTATGAAATCAGAATAGTGGTCATGTTTTGCCATGGGCAGGAAGTTGGGGGGGGCGGGTACAGAGTGTGGAATGACAGGAAGGAGACAGGAGGGGATTTTCTGAAGTGATGGTCATTTTTTTATCTTGCTTTAGACCATGGTTGCACAAGTATATATGTTTGTCAAAATTCATTCAACTTTACACTTAAACTTGTTCATTTTTAATACATAAATTATACCTCACTCAAGTATTGTTAGCATAAAGTGTTGGAGAAAGGTGACAATGGACATTTGTATGATTTCTGATGGGGAGTATAAGACATATTAATGGGTTCTAAGAGTTGATTGCATTCTTCCTTTATTAAATTTAATTTTACTCTGAAACTTTTTGATTTCCTTTTACTGTGTTCTACCACTAGTACTCATTTCACCTGATTACCGTGTTTCCCTGAAAATAAGACCTAGCCGGACCACCAGCTCTAATGCATCTTTTGGAACAAAAATTAATATAAGACCCCATCTTATTTTAATATAAGATCGGGTATAATATAATATAATACTGGGTTTTATATTAATTTTTGCTCCAAAAGACACGTTAGAGCTGATGGTCCAGCTAGGTCTTATTTTGGGGGAAACACAGTAGTTCCATTTCCAGAATAAAATTAGAACTGAGACAAGGGGAGAAAACAATTGTACATGATGTACAGTGATAAAATAGAAATGGACTTACCTAACAAAAAACCCTGTAATAGGATTGACTAATAGGATTACCTAAATTGTAGGTAGAGACAAATACAGGAAAAGAAGTATCTCTCCAGAGGGAAAGAAGGATATCTTGGAGGAAGTCTTCAGAGAGAAAAGGAAAGCTGAGAGCACTAATTAGCTCTATATGAACTTCAGGGAAGTCACGTAATCTCTCTGGGGATGATTCCATTTTACAGATTTTCTTGTATGTTAAATAACAGTGTTATCTAACTGAAGAGAGTCTGCCCACTGGAGGTGCAGCAGAGCCAAACACTGAACACTGAGTCTTGCAGTGGAGAAATTAAGGCAGCTTACTGGCAGGATGCCAAGCCAAGAGAACAGGTGAGCTAGCATTCACAATCCAAGCTCACCGATGGTTTTTAATCAAAGATTTTTAAAGGGAAAGATTGAGGGTTAGAGCTTAGGGGTCATGGGAAGAGCTGATTGCTTAGTCTTGAGCAAGCTTCAGCAGTTTTCCTTAGGCTGATTCATTTATTTCCTAGTGTCATCTACCGGTTGAAGAACCAAGATTCTGCAAAATAATTCATAATTATGTGTCCATTATGTTGTCTTTAAAGCAAAAAGTAGAAATTAAATATCTTGTGACCTTTATTATTGTTTAGGCTATCAGTGTTTTATGCTTAACTAACTATATTTTTCTACTATCTCAAAAAAGAGTACTTATAATTTTTGGGGGGCATCTTGCTTTATAGACAGGCCTTCAGGATATAACTGACACACTTTCTTAATCTTTGGCTATAAACCATATGACAACTAAAGCAACTGAAACGTTTAGTTGAAGCCTATACCTGTATCTCTAGATATTATGATCCAATACCTAAGCATGTGTCGTGCAGGGTGTCATGCGGGGTCTCTAGTCCCACTCCCCACATAAGAAAACAGGATATGGTGAGGCCAAAAAAGAACACTGTCATGCAGGGAGGCCTGCGGGGTCTCTGCTCCCGCTCCCCATACAAGAACGCAGGACATGGTGAGGCCAAAAAGGAACACCCACGGAGCCATAGGTAGGGGAGTCATACCACTTTATTCTCTCTGGCGGCACTATACTCTCACTGGAGGCTGGATACACACTGTCCGCAAACCGCCATCCACACTTGCCAACCCAGCCGCCATCTTCTTGCTAGCCCCATTCTTCTTCTCTCCTTCTCTTCCTCCATCTTTCTTCTCTCTCCTCCCTAGCATAGCCACAGCAGTTATATTGTGGCCAATGGCTCACTGGTTACAGCTGACGGCCAACTAGCCACAGCTGATGGCCATGCAATCACAGTTGGCCATTTACTACCTGAGCCAGCACCTGTCTATGTGAGGCCGAGAGCCTGGAAACTACTCTCTGGGGCTCCGCCCCCACACTCCACCCCTACAGGCTCTCGCCTCACAATCTACGCGACAAGCGTCTTCCGCGAGGGGACCTGTGCGAGGAGCCTGGGGGTGAATGCAATATCCTGGACACAGCCAGGCTCTCTGGGCACAGCCAGGGTTTCTCAGGGCACCACCAGTGCTTCTGGGCACGGCCAGACTTCCTGGACTTCTTAGGGTACCACCTGTCTTCCCGGACACAGCCAGGGTTTCTCAGGGCACCACCAGTACTCCTGGGCACTGCCAGACTTCCTGGACTTCTTAGGGTACCACCTGTCTTCCCGGACACAGCCAGGGTTTCTCAGGGCACCACCAGTACTCCTGGGCACTGCCAGACTTCCTGGACTTCTTAGGGTACCACCTGTCTTCCCGGACACAGCCAGGGTTTCTCAGGGCACCACCAGTACTCCTGGGCACTGCCAGACTTCCTGGACTTCTTAGGGTACCACCTGTCTTCCCGGACACAGCCAGGGTTTCTCAGGGCACCACCAGTACTCCTGGGCACAGCCAGACTTCCTGGACTTCTTAGGGTACCACTAGTTTCCCCGGGCACAGCTAGGGTTTCTCAGGGCACCACCAGTACTCCTGGGCACTGCCAGACTTCCTGGACTTCTTAGGGTACCACCTGTCTTCCCGGACACAGCCAGGGTTTCTCAGGGCACCACCAGTACTCCTGGGCACAGCCAGACTTCCTGGACTTCTTAGGGTACCACTAGTTTCCCCGGGCACAGCTAGGATTTCTCAGGGCACTGCCACTTTCTCTGGGAACAGCCACACTTCCTGGACACAGCCAGGGCTTCTCAGGGCACCACCACTCTCTGTGGGCACAGCCACACTTCCTGGACACAGCCAGGGCTCTCAGGGCACCGCCACTCTCTCTGGGAACAGCCCGACTTCCTGGGCACAGCCAGGGTACCTTCAGGGCTCTACTACTCTCTCTGGGAACAGCCCGACTTCCTGGGCACAGCCAGGGTATCTTCAGGGCTCAGCCAAACTTCCTGGACTCAGCCAGGGCTCTACTCTCTCTGGGAACAGCCTGACTTCCTGGGCACAGCCAGGGTATCTTCAGGGCTCAGCCAGACCTCTCAGCGCACTGCCACTCTCTGTGGGCACAGCCACACTTCCTGGACACAGCCAGGGCTCTCAGGGCACTGCCACTCTCTCTGTGCCTCTCAGGGTACCCTGCTGGAACAACAGCGACTCACAATCAAGGTGCTTACATATGCTCAATGGCGGCCAGTCAAGAGACAAAAGCAAATATCCCCCAGTTCCACTAACAACAATTCCCAAACAAACAGTCAAGCGGTCCATTAAATTAGGGATGGAAGGCAATTCCCCATAGTCCATAGTCATTCACCAGGGCTGTCCTGGGGGTGAGGGATGACCTTGACCTCACCCTCATCTCCCACGGAGGACTCAGCAAGCGTTACCTCCTGGGACTATAAGTCCTGCATCCGGGCTGCCTGAGCAGGAACTTCCCCGGCCCACAGGGCTGCAACGACCTTCGCTTTCTCCGGCCTGTGCTGGTTGGGGAACCGTCCACATCTTTCCACCTCTCCACGGGGCTCCATCTCTGCAGCAGCTGCATGGCTTTTCCTGTGCTGGTGGGAGAACCGTCCACGTCCTCCCACCCCTCCACGGGGGTCCAGCTCTCCGGCAGCTGCTCCTCCTGGTCTTCCTCAGACTGGGTGTTCATACACACAAACTGCTCCACCGTCCTTCGGGGAGCTTTGGCCGGCACCATATCCTGCCGACTACGCCATGTGTCATGCGGGAGACCCTGCTCGCTGCGCCATTTGTCATGCAGGGAGGCCTGCGGGGTCTCTGCTCCCGCTCCCCATACAAGAACGCAGGACATGGTGAGGCCAAAAAGGAACACCCACGGAGCCATAGGTAGGGGAGTCATACCACTTTATTCTCTCTGGCGGCACTATACTCTCACTGGAGGCTGGATACACACTGTCCGCAAACCGCCATCCACACTTGCCAACCCAGCCGCCATCTTCTTGCTAGCCCCATTCTTCTTCTCTCCTTCTCTTCCTCCATCTTTCTTCTCTCTCCTCCCTAGCATAGCCACAGCAGTTATATTGTGGCCAATGGCTCACTGGTTACAGCTGACGGCCAACTAGCCACAGCTGATGGCCATGCAATCACAGTTGGCCATTTACTACCTGAGCCAGCACCTGTCTATGTGAGGCCGAGAGCCTGGAAACTACTCTCTGGGGCTCCGCCCCCACAAACACTCACGGAGCCACAGATAGGGGAGTCATACCACTATAGTCTTGCTGGCAACTGGGTTGGAGACACAGGAAGCAGGAGCCTCATTATCCGCAACCTGCCGTCCACTTCTCTGCAATCTGCAACCCGCACTCCGCCGTGCTAACTGCAATCCGCGCTTGCCAGCTCAGCCACCATCTTCTTGCTAGCCCCCATTTACTGCTAGCATAGCCATGACAGTTATATTAGTGGCCAATGGCTCACTGGTTACAGCTGACGGCCAACTAGCCACAGCTGATGGCCATCCAATCACAGTTGATGGCCATTTACTACCTGAGCCAGCACCTTTCTATGTGAGGCGAGAGCCTGTAGGGGTGGAGTGTGGGGGCAGAGCCCCAGAAAGTAGTTTGCAGGCTCTCGGCCTCACATAGACAGGTGCTGGCTCAGGTAGTAAATGGCCAACTGTGATTGCATGGCCATCAGCTGTGGCTAGTTGGCCGTCAGCTGTAACCAGTGAGCCATTGGCCACTAGTATAACTGCTGTAGCTATGCTGGGAGAGGAGAAGGAGAAGAGAAAATGGGGGCTAGCAAGAAGGTGGCGGCTGGGCTGGCGAGTGTGGATGGCGGTTTGTGGACAGTGTGGATCCAGCCTCCATTGAGAGTATAGTGCCGCCAGAGAGAATATAGTGGTATGACTCCCCTACCTATGGCTCCGTGGGTGTTCCTTTTTGGCCTCATCATATCCTGCGTTATGAGGGGAGCGGGACCAGAGACCCCGCAGGCCGCCCCGCACGACAAATGGCGCAGCAAGCAGGGTCTCCAGCATGACAGCATGTTTCCTGTACTGTTAACTGCCAGTTTCAATAGGATTGAACTGAGTTCAGAGCATCATGCTATTAAAGTACAATGTAATAATTAATATTCGAGTCATTCAGAAAAGGCTAATTTCTATTCTCCATATTTTGTTTTGTAAGGTAGAGAAGTATATTGGGGGGAGGACCAAACTTTCCTCTATCCTCAAAAGGTTCTTCTGGCTGGTGTAATAATTAAAATAGACATGAGACAGATTAGCAAGAGAAAATAACCAAATTTAATACATACATATGTATGGGAACCGCACATACATGAGAGAGTCAGAGAGCCCACATGCAGGGGAGGTTCAGAGATAGAAATGGTGATGAGATTGAGGTATATAAGACTTCCTGAGCTAGGGATGTGGTAATGTACCTTGAGGGCTTCAAAGGGTCATTGCAGGATAAGTAGAAGACATTTAGTAAATGGAAGTTTGCCCTGCCCTGTAGTTGGGTCAAAAGAAGTTACAGCTGATAATGTCTTATGGGCAAGGTCTCTAATTCAAATTCCTCTAGGTAGTTAGAAGGAGGGGCAGAAGTTTCTCTTGAGTCTGTGGCTAAAATTGCCTTTAGCTCAAAGTAATCTGCATACCACTGAGGCACATCTTGGGGTGGCCCATTCTGAACCCCCACATATCAACCAATGATTTGTAAACAATACGTTATTGTTGATATATTGAATGCCTACTCTGTGCCAAGTAATGTCCTAGACAATATACTTTCATTGTCTAACTTACATTAGTCATAATGATTTTATAATTTGTATAATTGGATCAAATAAAAATGTTTTAAATAGCATTGTATGTATATATTTTTCATTATAATAACGTGGTATTATTGCAGAAAACTATAAAAACAGAAAATCATAAAGAAAAGATATTTTTGTTACTCTGAGAGTGACTATTACCACGTTGGAGCATTCTCTTGTTGAATCTTTTATACACACACATTTGTTTTATAAAATTGAGACCAAATTCAACATATTCCTTGTATCCTGTTTCTATTTCTCAAAAACATGATTTATCAATAACCAAGAGCGTTCAATTTTGTAAATATAAAGGATTAGAAAATCCCTTATTGTTGGCCATCAGGAAAAGTTTTGGCACTGGTGATGTAAATTTTAGTTACAGGAAAAATTCCCTGAGGCAATGTCTCAATCAGGGTCCCTGGGGGAAACAGATGGCACACTTTAAGAGAGTAATTTGAGGATTGTTTAACACAGGATCTATTTATAAAGGCCCTTTAGTGAGCAGGGATTAGGGAAACCACAAGTAATAATGCTGCATGTGACCACATTGCTGATGGCACGCATTAACCTAAGGGCATGAGGAAGGAGGAGGGGGCAGTTACTTAAATCTGGAAACAAAGAAACCTTGGTGGAGACCCCTGCCTGATAGATGCTGTAGTAGACACTTTGTTGAGGGAACAGCCAGCCAAAATAGAACTATCATATGATCCAGCAGTCTTATTATACCACGTTGCCCTGAAAATAAGACCTAGCTGTTAAAAATTAATATAAGACCCAGTATTACATTATATTATATTACACCCGGTGTTATGTTATGTTATGTTATGTTATGTTATGTTATGTTATGTTATGTTATGTTATGTTATGTTATGTTATGTTATGTTACGTTACATTACATTATATTATAAGACTGGGTCTTATAGTAAAATAAGATCGGGTCTTATATTAATTTTTGCTCCAAAAGATGCATTAGAGCTAATTGTCCAGCGAGGTCTTATTTTCTGGGAAACATGGTAGGAAAAGAGCATGAAGACTATTTTTACAAAAAAAGGAACTAGGAGGTTGGATTCCAAGCCTGCTGCCTACATGCTGTAAGACATGAAACTAAGGCAGATGTTGATCAATCATACAGAACAAAGACTAGAGATTCCATTATGGCCATTCCTGCAATTAAGCTCACATAAAATAAAACACAGGTTGTGCTTTACAAGAGTAAAAAACAAACCTGTATCTATTCTTCTTGCATCTTACAGAAATTAAAAATAAACCTACCATTGTTCTTCTTTCCTCTTTTCCCGCCATACCAATAAATTGTCCATGGAAAAAGAAAATACATATAAAGCCTAGCCCTGGGGGAGGGAGGGATTCTCTCTTCCACCAGCAATTAGAGACCACCGCTTTGTCTAAGAGATGGCCTTTCTTTTCTTACTTACTCTCTGCTAAATAAACTCCCTTTTACTTTAAACTCTATATCAGCTCACGGTTGAATTCTTTCCGGTGCAAAGGCAAGAACACTCTTTTCCTGTAACAGTCCCAATTCTGGATATATAGCCGAAAGGGAAAAAAAATCAATTCCTTAAAAAGATATGCATACCCACGTTCATTGCAGCATTATTCATTATAGACAAGATACGGACGCAACCTAAACATCTGTTAATGGATGAATGGATAAAGCAAATGTGGTATATATACAATAAAATATTATTCAGCCAAAAAAAGGAGGAAATTCTTTCACTTACAACAACAGGGGTGAAACTGGAGGGCATTATGCTAAGTAAAACAAGCCAGAGAAAGATAAATACTGTATGGTATCACTCATATGTGGAATCTGAAAAAAAAAAAAAAAGTGAATTTCATAGAGTTAGAGAATAGAACGGTGGTTTCCAGGGGTTTGGGAGGAGGGGGAAATGGGGAGATATAGATCAAAGGTATAAACTTTCAGTTATGAGTTTGGAGATTCTAATCTACAGCACGGTGATGACAGTTAATAATATGTGATTGTATACTTGAAGGTTGCTGAGAGATCTTAAGCATTCTCAACACACACACACACACACACACACACACACACACACGAGTTAACTATGTGAGGTGATAGATGTGTTATCTTGATCTTAATAATCATTCCACAATGTTTATGTCTATAAAATAATCATATTGCACACTTTAAATATATACAAGTGTATTTGTCAATTATTCCTCAATAAGGTTGGAAAAAAATTTAAATTTTAAAAAGACTATAACGAGTAAGGAAAAGAACACTCTAGGCAGAGGGGAAAGCATGTGCAAAGTCCCTGAGGTGGGAGGGAGTGTTTAAAGAACTGAAAGGACAGAGTGGGTCAAATGGAAAGACAAAAGGGGAGAGCAGAGAAAAAGAGAGGAAGATTTTGGCAGGCCCACACTGTAGGTCCCATTAAGGATTTTGGTTTTTATCTTTAAAACAAAGGTAATTCATTGATAGGAATTAGACAGCCAATGACAGATTAGATTTGTGTATTAAGAAAATCAGTTTACTCTGGGGAGAATGGATTGGCAGGGAGGCAAAAATGAAACGGAGGTGGGTATAGCAGTAAAACAGGTGAGAATTTGGACTAAGGTGGTAGATGGGGGTGATAAGACAAAGAGAAGTTTGAGAAATTTTGGGGACATCAAATTGCCAACACATGGTAATATATCAGATATGGGAGTGGGAACAGTGTCAAGGAATCTACTAGATGACTTGCTTGTAAAACTGGATGGATTAAACCCTTTTTGGATCTGGGAAATTATAAAATAGTCAGCAAAGTAGAAAAAATAAAAAAGAAGAAGAAAGTTTGGCTGTGTTTTAATGAGTTAAAGACTATACATTCCAGAGATAAAGGGTATTGGTTTAAAAGCTGAACAATGGGAGCAGAAACCATTTCTACAATTTAGGATTTGTTAAACAATTATTGGGGGAAGGTGATAGGCATGGGGAGAAAGAATTGAGAGGGAGGGCAGAGGGGTGACATGAAGTAGACATTGAGAAAAGAGAAATTTATGCAAAAATTGCCCAGGTTGCTGCACATTTGAGAAACTATTCAACTTTGCAGAAAATAGAATTGCAATGAAAAATTTATCACAAAAACACAAATAAGCAAGCAAAACAAAAATCATTACTTTTCTATTCATTTTTATTCATTAGCTTTCTCCTAGTTAATAGTACAGCCTCTTGTTTCTACTCTTTAGTTGTTGTTTTTTGCTTGTTTTTTTTTAAAGAGATTGTGAGTTTGCTGAACCATGACCCTCACTTTCTCAAATATTCTGAATATGTTGGGTCTGTCATTACCTAGTTATGTTGAATCAGTGATAATCCTGGGGACCAGCAAGAGGATTAATTGTCTGCCTTCTACAGACCCGTGGCTAGCTGTTTGCCCCTCAGTTGAGTGCCCCTTTTCCTCACATTTTGGTCGAGTGTTCTAACCCCATTAGAGTGTGAGCTTCTAGAAAGTAGGACTGCCATAATTCTGACATAAATGCCGATGGGGTAAGCACAAGTGCCCTGGAGGATAGAATGGACTAGCAAGCCTAGAGACAACCTGGGAGCCATTTCCTTGGTAGGTGCAGACATGAACCCTGACTTAGACCCTTTTTTCCTCCTACTGCATTATGTATTCTCTCCTATAGATGTTGGGCTGGCAGATGGTTGGGGTCTGTGGGGAGGTGTGGGGGTGTGGGGAGGGTTTAGGGAACATCTCTCACATCGCCCAGTCTGTCACTCCCTCATGTTACGCTGTGTCTCTCAAGAGCCCAGGGAAGACAGTCTTCAGGCCAGGTGGGTCCCCACACATAGTAGTCATGAACACATATCGTATTTCTGGAATACATGGATGGGTGACAAAACACTTGTGCAATGGAAACTTCTTGCCGCTCCTTACTTGAGAGAAGCCTACTCTCTGCTGTTTGTTCCGCAAGCCCAAAGCCTGCACTGTGTTTCTATCAATACGTGTTAATTTTTTCCCCAAAAGTTCATGCTCTTCTTTCCATATGGGCAAGTAGTATTTCTCTAGATACCTAGAATTGCACATTTAAAAATGCTAATAGCTACTGTGCTCCCCAAAATCCATAACGCCAGCCTAATACTGAGAAAAACTAAGGGACATCTATAAAATACCTAATACTTCTCAAAACTGTCAAGGTCACACTGAACTAAACATAGTACAGTGTTCGCATCGACTCCCACACCCAGTTTCTCCTATTGTTAACCTCTTATATTAGTATGAAAACTTCATCACAATTAATGAACAAATATTGATACGTCATTATTTAACAAATATTGATGTATTATTATTATTATTAATTTTACCCAATTTGTTCTCCATCCTTCAGTCAGTGTACCTTTCTTTTCTTCTATATCCAGCTTGGGGTTGGGAAGAGGAACACTGATATGTTATGAACTAAAGCTCATACCCTATTCAGATTTCCTTAGGTTTTGTAGTCTATGCCCTCGGGAGCTCACAGCCTAGGGGGAGACACATCCCGCAAATTTAAAACAAAACAAAACTCCGTGATGAACCCAGCACAGGAAGGTTGGCTGGTCTAAGTAGCAGGGAGTCTCAAAAGAAAAGGGGCCCATTTCAGATAGGGTCTTGGACTGAGCTAACTCATGTCCATAGTCGCCGAATCCCTTGTGACAGACGCATTCTTTTGTTGTCCATGGAAATGAAACAGTTTTTCAGGCCCTTCAGGAGCTCCTCCGCAAAGGTGGGAAAGGGAACGCAAGCAGCATGAGGATGTCGGCACAGAGAAAGAGGGTGGGACGGTGGGGGACACCCCGCGCCCCGCCCCGAGCCTCCCGGGAGGCCGGCGGCCGCAGCTCGGGGAGGTGGCGACTGCGCGGGGCCGCGCTCCCACCCTGCTCCGCGCCGACCGACGGGTAGCGCCTGGCGGCCCGCGAGGGGGCGGCGGCTCCCGGGCTTTGTGGCCGCAGCGCGCGCGGCGGGGCCTGGCCGGCCGGGGGCGCGCCGCCGCCGCCGGGCGTTCCGGAGCCCGCGGCGCTCCTGGCGGCGGCCCAGCCTGCGAGAGGAGCCGAGGCCACCCGCGCTAGCGCCTCGCCGGCCCCTCCTCCGATCGCCGCGGCCGCCGCGCCGCCCCTGCAGGTAGGAGGCTCCCAGCCGTGTGGGCCGCAGCGGGCAGAGGCAGGGGTGCAGGGCGCGGGCAGGGCGTGCGGGGGCCGCGGGCCGGCATGGCGGGCTTCCGGGCCGAGCCGCCGCTCCCCCTGCCCTGCAGGCCGGGCGGCCGCCTTGGCGCGCCGCGATGGGACTCGGGGAGTCGGCCGGCCTGCGGAGTACAAAGCCCGGGGCGCGGACCTCGGGGAGATTTAACTGCGCACCCTGGATGGGGGACTCTGACCCCCGGCCCGGAGGAGCTACTTGGGAGAAACCCATGTGAGCCGCAGTGCCTCAATCTTCCCATCCCGGGGTCCCCACTGTAAGACGGGCGCTGGGCTCGCTTTTCCATACTTGTCCCCTTTAAAACCCCTTGTGACCAGTCCAAGGGGTCCCTCATGAATGAGAGGGGTCCCTCATTCGGAGGCCGAGGGCCCAGCATCACATCCGTGCCCGCCTGACCTTGGGAAAGCTTCTTTACTCCGAGCCTTGGTTCTGCTTTTGTAAATGGGGGTGCAGTGGGATGCGGGTGGAGTGTGTGGTGTCATACCTACTTCCAGGTGCTATTGTAGGAGACAGAATGTACGTAAATGATAATAGCTAAATTTGAGCACTTTCTGTGTACCAGGCCCTGGGTACTAAACAGTTGGCATGAGTTACCTAATTAAATCATCACACTGGAGCTATGATGTGGCTACTGTAAATTGCGTGCATAATCTTTATTTAGGAGTAGGAAACTGAAGAATTTAGTCTCCCTATTGTGATTCAGAAGGTTGAGTGTTTCTCAGGTGTGGTAACAGTTAAGATTACAGATGTTCCTGCATTATCAGGAGAGTGGTTATAGCAGGGACATATTTGTCACACGTTAAAAACCAGAGGTAGGATATTATCAGCATGTCTGATAAGTTGGTTGTGTTACCAAGGAAATTGTTGAATGTTAATTCAAAAACATAGTTCCTGAGTTAGGACAGAGGGCTGCTATGGGAGGTTTGGTGCCAGAGAGAGACAAGGTGTAGTTTAGGGGGAGAGGGAAGGATTCTGAAGCTCTGAAAGAGGGTGTTGAGGAAGGGACCAGGGTCTACCACCCCAGCAGAATTCTGGATCAGGATTCCATCCTGCCCTTAGAGACCAGGCATCCTGCCAGGGGTGGGAGGTGTGTTGGGGGAGGGGGAGTAGGCAGTAGGAGGGATGCTGGGTGAGAACACAGGTTGTCTCTTACTCCCAGGCCACTCCAAAAGTATTCTGATGGGTTGAGAGCCAAGTGATTGGGCCTCCTAAAATATCATTGTCCCTTCTCATGATTCCTGAAATTCTTTTAATGTGTTTGAGGAGACTGGGACACTCACCAGCACTAAAGGTAGATAAGATGCTTACATTACAGAGACTTAACTGATGTAATGAGTGAGTGCATTTTGAACACAGTTCACTTGGTTAAAGAAACATTGGGCCTGAGGAGATTATTGGGGAGAAGGAAGAGAAAAGCAGGAAGGTCCAGGGACTGCACTCAGGGGAAAGAGAGTAGAAGGAGGAGCTGACTTCACCGCACCGTCTGCACAATACCAAAGCAGACTGCTCAGTTCTCAGCTCCCAACGAGGCACCCTTTCTTCTCCCGATTTGTGACCATTCTTGCTTGAGTGCTGTGGAAGGTCAAGGTTGGACTCAGGCTCACTTTTCTCCTGAGTAAGCAGGAAAGGATTCTTGGAGAAGGGTTATTTTAAAACCAGGCTTGATGGAGGGGGTATTTAGGCACATGGTGATGGTGAAGGTAGGGAATAGCATGCATAGTGAGTGGAAAGGGCAGTTGCTTTGGAGAGAGAAAGTCTGGGGTTTGAATCCTAGCTCAGCCACTCCTCAGCCATGTAATTTTTTTGTGAGGATAAAACAATGTTTTATTTTTTTTCAAATGTGTGGTGGGGAGTTCAACAAACACTAGTACGCTTTTCTCTGTCCATGGTGACATTTGTTGAACAATTGTCTGCTGAGCACCAATCGTATGCTGAGTCATATGCTTTATGCCAAGGATACAGAGATGAGTCAGAAATTGTGTATTCCCTTAGGAATTTCCCAGTCTAGTGGGGGAGATGGACACAGAGCAAATTACAAAAAATATGGGAAGTGCTGTGGTACAGTCATGAAACTGGCAGTGATCTCATGGAGGAGTAACCAACTCATTCTGGATAGAAAACTCAGGGCCAATCTACCTCTAACAAGATGAATATGAGACCTTATAATGGAGATTTTGAATGCTACACCACCCCTTAGATTCTATCTTTTTAACCTATATTTTATCTCTGCCCTGATATTCTCTCAAAAAGAAATCTAGTTGCAGTTTGTGCAGTTTGTGAATTGCCTCAAATTCATTTTAGAAGGAAGCTGTTATAAATATAATAAACACGACAGCCTGAGTATTAGTTGAGGAAGGCTTTACAAAAATTACACAGGAGTTGGATCTTGAAGGATGAAAATGAGCCCTTGGACCTTGGGGTAAAGGATTCCAGCCGGAGGAAGCCCCATGTACAGAGGCAGGAGAATACAGAGGGTCAAGGGCATGAAGGTCGTTAGGTCTGGCTGGGTTGAAAAATATATGGAGAAGGTGGGGTGGAGGGAAGAGGGTACTGTAATCGGAGCCAGATCTGAAAAGGTCTTGACTGCCATGTGGGGAGTGTGGACTTTGTCACGTAGGCAGTGGGGGAGATGTCAGAGATTTACACGCTGGACGGGCATGATCACTGTGTTTTAGGAAGATCCCCCCATAGCTGTGTGGAAGAGGGGCTGGCAGTTTGAGAGATCATTTTGGGAGACTAGGGGTGGCCTGACCTTAGCCATGGCAATGAGGACGGGAGAGAAGAGAATAGATATCGAAGTAAAACCTATAGTGACCTTGATTGGTTACACGTGACTGAAGAGCACACTGGTTTCTGCTTTGAGAAGCTAAGTTGATGTGGCTGAAATCATCAGAAATCAGGAGCTTTGGAGGTAGGGGAGTAATTCATTTGCTTTTGGCTATGGAGAATTGGAGATTTTTGAGGTGCCCATAATGGACGCTAGGTAGAGGTGGCTAGTAGACAACTGGAAACGTGTGTGTTGCTGAGGAGAGAGCATGAGGCTGACACCTCTACTGTCTTTGAACAAACCCTGAGAATCTACTCCGTGCTAAAGATACAAATAAAATGTAGTACGTAGTTCTAAACCTCAGGAGCTCAGCCTCAGATAGGGGAGACTCTGCAGGATAGGTTGCAGTACAGGTAATTTTGAGTGCTGCAGTAAGAAGTAAACACTTGGGTTCTGGGCCCAGAGATTTGAGAGCTGATGGCTGTTGCTCTGAAGTGGTGGGAATAGAGGAGAGAGTCTTCATAGGCGAGAAGCAGACTGAAGTGGGAACACCTACATGAGGGGACTTTCTGTATTGTAAAAGCGCTTTCTGTGGAGAATAATAATGATTTCAAGGGAATTTCAGAGAAGCTGGGGTGGACATGGGAAGGTGGTTTAGCATGGAGCTGCAAGGGAGGGAGCGGAAGGGGTCATAAGAACTGTCATCTGGCTTATAGAGGAAACTAAGGGTGTAAGGGTGGAAGATCTGGAGGTGGGCGCTCTTGCCTTAAATGCAAGGCTGGTTCTACTCACAGTCACACTCAGACACAGATGGTAAAAATAAACACTTCTAAGTTACAAGATCGCCTGGAGTGGGTGGTGAAGGGGAAAAAGAGGCAGTGCATTAGAGGAAGCAAATTCCGTGCTAGGTTTCAGACTGGAAAGCCCTCTGAAGGGAAGGAAGATGATGAAAGGGCATAGGTGATCATCCTGGGTAGACAGGTCTGAACATGCAAAAGCAGGTACGGGCAGGTGTGCATAGGAACAGTCATGTCTGATTACTCTTACTTCTGGATGAGATGAAATCCTGAAGGCATCAGAGTCGCATTGTATGGCTCTTGAAAATTTGCCGTACAATACAATAGTATTTGTAAGAAGAAGCCAGGAAATTATTTTTGTTATGATTAGTTCTTTATAAAAGGGGAAATTTAAGATAGCAGAACATCTAGATATAATTAGTAGAAAACGCAAATGGCAAGCAGTTAGTTTCAACATATATGCCACAAATATTTATCAAGTGCCTACTGTGTACCAGGCACTCTTTAAGGAGCTGAGGCTACAGCAGTGAACAAGATCTGATCACCTGCTTTAGACAGTTCACCTGGAACTACTTAAGCTACAGAGTTAAACCTAAGTAGGGCCTTCAATCATCTAACGTGCTGAAGTCACTTTATTCTTTTGCAACGTTCTCATTCCATTGGCTAGTAGGTCCACTAGCCTTATAAATGATCAGAAATACCATCTGTGCATATTTTGTTAAGAACTGTGGAAATAAGATTGCAGAAAAACCATTGTAGTGGCTGTGCTAGCATACACTGCCAGCTCTGGATGGGACTTGAGAGAACACTCACTTTAGCTTTATATTTAGAGATGAGAAATTGACAGGGAAGAAAGGGGACTTGCCTAATGTCACAAAATGAGTGTGGGAGATAAGAGCAGCGCCCTTGAGTTTTCAGATGGGATAATGGGGGAAGGTTTGAGGGTCCCTAGCCAAAGGGCATCTTGATAGTGAGAGGCTTCCAAAGAAGAGTTTCACTTTTACGCCTTCTTCTGTTACTAGGGCCCCAGGAAGCCCCCTATTTTGCTCTGAGCCTCAGTTTTCCTCATCTATAAAGCAAGAGGATTGGCCTGAGGTCCCTTTTTAGTTTTAGCAATATTATGATACATGTTGCTCCCCAAAAAGGTTGTTTGGGGGACGCTGAGTCAGGAGACAGAGTCAACAGATGAGGACAGGAAATAGCTTTTTATCTCTTTAGAGCAGATTGATCACCCATAACCCTTTGCGAGGCTTCCCTTCAGGATATGGGTGCCACATTTTTTTGCAGCTCACCCACTATTTTTGTGTACATTCCTTCTTTCAGTTTTTCCCAAGTCGTGGTCCCGCTCTGTTCTAATGCCAATCTATTCTAATAAGAATTCTTATTCTGGATCCTCCCAATCCTGGAGTAGTGTCCCTGGGCACATCTCTGTCACTGTGCTTATCACACTGCCTTGTCACCAGCCCATCCACAGTCCGCTGTGTTGTGTCTTCATTGGTCTAGGATCTCCTCGATCTTAAGGAGGAGATCTCTGGTGCCTGCACATTCGTGCTCAGTTAATCCTTGTGTATCCTCTTTGCCTCTCCTTTCGCTTGATCTCCGATCCGAGTGTGGGCACACATGTCCTGGTAATTCTTGCTTTGACACGGTCTCTGGTGTGCACCTCCTCCTTTGTATGAACATGGTCACTGCTCAGAGTCCAAGCGCATTCTTATCAATTATTGATCTCAATGATCTCCTTCAACTCTGTTCATATTCTACACATTCTTAAAGATCTAGCTCAAATGTCCTCTTGTTCATTAAGAATGCAAATAACTTGTCCCCTCCTCTGAACGCCCAAGGCGCTTTGTCCTCTGTTATGGTGTCTATTTCAGCGTGCCTGTCCTTTTAGTTACCAGTTTATGCATGCCAGCGCTCCTTCCAGGCTAGAGGGTTCTGTTTGTGTTTGTATCTCCCACGTGTTTTAGGACAGTATTGAGCCTCTTGCAGGAGTTACCAGTATTATGTATTTGTTGAATTGCGTGTCTATGAAATAAAAGAGCGAATAAGTATTTGAGTCTACAGATGGTCCCGACTTACGATGGTTTGACTTGTGATTTTTTTTATTTTTATTTTATTTTACCCTGGTGTGAAAGCAATACACATTCAGTAGAAACTACTTGGGATTTTGAATTTTGATCTTTTCCTGGGTTAGCGATAAGTGATATGATACTCTCTTGTGATGCTGGACAGTGGGAGTAAGCTGCAGCTCTCTTCAGTCACACAATCACGAGGGTAAACCACTGCTACTCTGCAGTATAGTGTGTTACCGGCATTTTTGGGATATTGTATTTTGTGTTTTGACATCCAGTCATGTCTATAAAATACCTATCTGTGTCCTTCTGCTGAGAAGAAGAGAAAGGCAATTACTCTTGAGATGAAACTCAAGAGTAAATGCCCAACTGTAGGCTAATGTAAGTGTGTTGAGCACATTTAAGGTTTGCTAGGCTAAGCGCTGATGTTCAGTAGGTTAGGTATATGTAATGCATTTTTGACTAATAACATTTTCAACTTACAATGGGTTTATCGGAATGTAACCCCATCGTCAAGGAGCATCTATGTATTGTGTATAGACTATTATTCTACTTTTTGAAACAGTTTGATATGGGTGGGAGGGGTGGAAAGAACAGAATTTATTGAAACTGTAGTCTGTGCTTCTTCTTTACTCCCAATACAGAATAGCTGTGCAGAGGGAGCCCTGTCTATGGCACCGTGGGTGCTCCTTTTTGACCTCACCATATCCTGCGTTCTGGTGCGGGGAGTGGGAGCAGAGACCCTGCATTACAATCCTTCATTGGACTTCAAATATATTAGTCAGGTTGAGCTGTCATAGTAAAATACCATGGACTAGGTATCTGAAACAGCAGTAGGCGACATTAATCCCGTTTCACAGGTGAAGAATTGCAGGTTAATTGACTTGTCCAAGGTCACATTAGGTGAGTGCCGAAGTCAGGAGTTGGTTTCTTGGTTCATTTCACTTCACTTTAAGAGCAGTAGTTCACTAATGTCCTGATATCTGTCCAAGGTCTCAGTGCCACAGATCTTTAGTCCTGGTTCCCATTCTGAGTGTTGACTTCAAAGAACTCTCTTTTCCAGGAAGGGAAGTAGAGTGAAATCTGGCCAAGTTTCTGTAGTCTTAGCTCAAATTTTGAGACTTAGTTTGATCCTTGTGGGAACAGAGTCCCAGAGAGCAGTTTCTAGGCTCTCAACCTCACGTGGAACTGTGCTGGCTGGGGTAGTAGGTGACAATTAGCTGTGACTAGTTGGCCATCAGCTGTAACCAGTTAGTCATTAGCCACCATGATAGCGCTAGGGGGTTGGTTGTTGGCAGAGAAGCTGATGGCGGGTTGTGGATCATGCGGCTCCTGCTTCCCATGTCTCCAACCCAGCCGCCAGTGAGAATATAGAGTTATGACTCCCCATATCTATGGCTCCGTGTGTGTTCCTTTTTGGCCTCACCATGTCCTGCGTTCTTGTGCAGGGAGTGGGACCAGAGACCCTGCATTATAATCCTTCATTGGACTTAAAATATATTAGTCAGCTTGGGCTGTCATAATAAAATACCACAGACTATGCGTCTTAAACAACAGAAATGTATTTCTCACAGTTCTGGAGGCTAGGAGCTTCAAGATCAAGGTGCTGGCAAGGTAGGTTTTATTCTGAGGCCTCTTCTCTTGATGTGTAGGTGGCTGCCATGTCTCTGTGTTCACATGACCTCTTTCTGAGCTCTAGAGGGTTATGGGGAGAACAAGCTCTCTGGTGTCTCTTCTTATAAGGGCATTAATTTCCTCCAGCCAACCTTATGACTTCATTTAACTTTAATTCCTTAGAGGCCCAATATCCAAACACAGCCACCATGGGGATTAGGGCTTCAACATAAAAATTTGGGGGGAATACAAACATTTCGTTATAACAGATGGATTTTTGTATTAGGTGGATATTAAATGTACTTATTATAATCTTCTGGTGGTTTAGTCAATGTTAGTGTTTTGGGAATTGTGCTGATTGTTGCCTCTTTGTTCTTTTATCATATTGGAATCATGCTCTTTTATTTAGTCCTGTCCATGGGTCGTTGCCTAGGTCAAGGGGGGACTACCATTGCAGGTAGATTTTGCTATTTTATTTGACCATTTTTACTTTAATGCAATTTATAGTGTGTTGATGTTTTATCATACATGATACTCAGTGTGTGCACAAGAGGTAGTTTTACACCTATATCAGAATATAGTCATTCATCGAATGTTTGCTGGAGGCCCACTGTGTGCGGGTCACGGGGCTGCTTGTTGGACCACAACCATGCAGGAGAATGGGTAGCACTCTGTCTAGCAGAACAACAGTCAAAAAAGATAATCCATACTGAGCGGGGTTGGGGACAGGGAAGGCCAGTCTCTCTCCAATGAAAGCTGATCTGCTGGGAAGGCTTGTTATGTTGTCATCTATAACCAATTATGGACATTGCTGAGTAGTTTTAAGCTAGAATGTGCTTTCTAGCCTAGAATAAGCTTTACCTGGAGATCTGTTTGGGAAGTGCTTCTTTACTTAGGACTGTCAGTCAGGTGCTCAAGCAGAATGTCAGCGGTCCTCTGAGGAGTGGACTCCCATTTTAAAGCTCTATATTATCTCTACAGTTACTTTTCAAACATACATTCTTATCAGATCAACAGCAGGAATTATTTCAGAACTCTGGTTGGAGGGAGAGAGGTACAGTTGGATGGGGGTGTGGGTGGGGGCTATGGGTCCTAGGTTTGGGGCATACAGGGAGGAAGGGATGAGGTGGGGAGGGAAGGGGAAGAGCCACCAGAATGGGGCCTGACCCAAGCTGGCACAGCTGCCCCTAAGTGGCTCTACTCTCAGCCCTTTCTCTGCTGACAATTACCTTGCCGTGTAATTGGACATGTACTTTGAGCGGGCACTAGAGGCTGTCACTATCTCTGAACAAAGAGAGCTAAGCAGAGCAGACAGCGGCAAGGGCATTGGAGTGAGACCTGAGTTGGAATCCAAGTTCTGCCACTTAGTATTTGTGTGACCACAGGCAAGTCACTGAGCCTCACTTTTCTGATCTGGGAAATAGGAATAAAAATTGATTAGTGAGATAAACAGCCTGCTTCATGAGGCTGCTGAGACTCCATAGGGGTTGCTTGGGATACACTGTCTCATACCAGAATCCCTTTATAGCCCTGCAGAGTGCAACCACATGGCCCAGGGAGGCCTGCTGTTCTACAAAATTAAGCAAAGTAAATTGGTAACTCTGGATTTACTTAGCTAGTGATTAAATAACAGTTTAGTTAATAGGCTATTAATGGCCCCCAGGTGTTGGTAATTCTGCGTATTTGCTTTTGAGAGCAGTTGTATAATTTCATCTGGTACTTTAATAAAGTTGGTGGGGTTTTTTTTTTGTTGTTTTTTTTTTTTTAACAGAAAACATTGTATTGTGTAGTGCTATAAATCATGCTCTCAGGAGCTATTTTGGGGAGGATTAAATGATATAGTGCATATTAAGCACTTAGTATAGTGCCTAACCCACATTATAAGGCTCAGTAAAAGTTGCCTGCTATTATTATTGCTGTAGAGACTCAACTGTCTACACTTCAGGGCAATATCCTTTGTGAATTTAGAATCCACACGAGTTCACCACCACCTGGTGGCAATTTATGGTACTGCACACATTGTGAGGAAGAATTATTAAATTGCTTGGAACTAATTCCATGTATTTTGAATTCCACCAAGTATAACAGGAACTTTGTTCAGAGTGTGACTTGTTTATCTGAGAGCTAGAATTTCATATATCATTAAACAATGAAGTGACATTTTTTACCTCCACAGTTGGCATAGATTTTTAAAAATCTTAACAGCAAGAGTAAATGAAGTGGGGTAACAGATATGCTATTACAGTAGTAGGAATGTAAATTGCTACACCATTTCTGGCAGACAGATGGTGATGTAACAGAAGTCTTAAGTGTTTTCGTCTTTTGTGGCAACGATTCTTCTTCTAACAATTTACCTTGAAGAAATAATCAAAGATAGAAAAATAAAGATTTATTTAAAAGAAAAAATATACATGTATATTTTATATATACATAAAATATAAATATATAATATAAATACCTATAACAATATATTATATATATTGTTATATGTAATAGCATTACCTGTAATAGAACAAAACGGGGTAAAATCCCTTTTTCATTTGTGGATCAGATTCTAAATCCATATAGAAGTAATTCTTAAAAAGGGTGAGGGCATGAAGGAAGGTAGGTATATTGACATCTGGGGCAGAGGAGTTGGGTGTGGAATGGGATCAGAATCTACTCTGGGAGCTGTGTAGTTTAAGAATGTTCAGTATACCTATTGGTTTCATAATAAAAACCATAGGAAGTAAAGTTGGACATAGACATCTTGGCATATGGAGATAATGCAGAAGAGATATAGGGGTGGGTGTTAATAAATTTCAGTTTAGGGAACACTGATATATAGGAAATAGGAGTATTGATGAAGGCAAATAATTAATTTTGGACCTTTGGGCCTGGATTAGGTCATTGTGGGAACATTAGAGCTGCATGATTGAAGCACAGGCCTGGGAATTTAGGGGTGCAGGGACACCTCTCCAAAGATAAATTTCCCCTCATTTAGCTTTGCCCAAGACCTGAGGGCCAAATCACCTAAATATCTTGAGTTTTGATACCAGATGTGCCCACGATGAATGTGCGACAGGGTATCTGGTATGTGGAGACACTGACCCAGTATTCAGTCTAACCTGACCTTTTGGGAGGATGTGGTACATAGTGGGAGACCCTGGTCAGCTTCTATTGCCCTCATGTAAGGCCTATACTCCTTAGCCTCAATTTCAAGGCTCTCTCTTCTGGCCTAAGTCCCCTCCAGCTTCAGGTCTAACTGATTTCAGCTATTCACATCTATGGTAAACCCTCCCCAGGCATAGTATGTGAATAGCTGGCTTATAATAGTGTGATTTTAAACGAGTGTACCATAAATTAAAAGCCACAGCCCTTTCCCCCCTAACTTTTCAAACATGCACAAATATCAAAAGGATAATTTAACTAATTTTTGTGTACCCATCACCTTTGTTGGTATTCAAATGTCCCATCTTTGGCCAATAGGATTCCTTTCAAGTTAGTTTCTAGTTTTTTTGGTACAGGTTGGTCAGTTTTAAATGGGCTAAGTCATCAGTATCTTAATGGTTGCCTGTTACTGTGAAAGACCAGAGGCTTGGAGAACATAAGAAGGACTGGGGCATGTTGGTCCTTTCCACCAAGGGAAACATGCGACACCTACATTATCGCTGCACTCACTGTTGCCATAATGTGTTTGAGAGATTAATTTTATTGGACACTTCCTGTGTTTAAAGGATGTGAGAAAAGTGTGGAGTCACAAAAAAGCATATAGGTTCAGTGGAATAAGACATTTACTAAGCACCTATTGTGTGAAAAATGCTAGCTCCGCACAGGGGAGGATGGCAAGAGGACCTAATGGAGTCATAGTTTGAAGTCACTCAAGGTGAGAGCCCAAAAGGTAGTTGTGAAGTGATACTAAGAATACCAGACTATTTGAACTCACTGAAGCAGAGAGTAGAAGAGTGCTTACCAGGGACCGGAAGTGGAAGAAGTGGGGAGATGTTGGACAAAGGGTACAACGTTGAAGTTATGCAGGATGAATAAGTATAGAGATCTAATGTATAGGTGTGATGACTATGGTTAATAATTCTGTATTGAATATTGGAAATATGCAAAGAGAGTACATTTTAGGTGCTTTCGTCACATGCAAAAAGGTAATTATGTGAGGAGATGATATGTTAATTAGCCTGACTCTAGTATTTGTTCTACTATGTATATGTATATCAAATCAAATTTATGTTATGTTAAACATACATAATTTTTATTAAAAATATAAAAAGGTAGGTAATAATAATATTGGAGTAAATGTAATGTCAGTTTGAATTTTTAAAATAATATATGATTGGTAATTCTTAGTATAATATGTGAACAAAGACTTAAAGGAATATGCATAATAAGAGTGGCTATTATCTGCTGTGTTAATGGGGGAAGAAAACAATATCAGACTATTAGGACAGTCCAGGTTCTTGACTTCTCCAGTTGTCATCTTCGTGATGTTGGGCAATGCATTTCACTTCACTGGCCCTTAGTTCCTTCAACTGAAACAAGGGATAAAGAAAATGTGATATGTATGTATTATTCACACACAAAAAGGAAGGAAATTCTGCCATTTGCGACATGGGTGCATTTTGAGGGCATTATGCTAAGTGAAATATGTCAGACAGACAAAGATAAATACCATACAGTCTCACTTATAGGTGGAATCTAAGAAAACCCAAACTCATAGATACAGAGAACAGGTTGGTGGTTGCCAGAGGCAGGAGTGTGGAGGGTGGGTAAAATGGGTGAAGGTGGACAAAAAGTACAAACTTCTAGTCATAAAATAGATAAGTCCTGGGGATGTAGTATACAACATGGTGACTATAGTTAATAATACTGTATTGTTTATTTAAAGTTGCTAAGAGAGTAGATCTTAAAAGTTCTCATCACAAGAAAAACATTGTTGTGTGGTGCGGTGGATGTTAACTAGACTTATTGTAGTGATTTCACATACACTATATGTATATCTTGAATCATTATGTTGTACACCTGAAACTGACACAATGTTATATATCAATTTTAGCTCAATAAAAATTCATTAATGGAGAAATAGAATGTGCTACATCCATAAAATGGAATATTCGGTAATAAAAAGGAATGAAATACTGATACATGCTGCAAGGTAGATACACCTTGAAAACATTATGTTAAGTCAAAGAAGCCAGTCACAAAAGACCTCATATTGTATAATTACATTTACATGAACTATCCAGAAAAAAAAAAGAGGGGTACTGGGCTCAATCTGTAAGTGCCTAGGCCCTTTCACCTCTGAAATTATAGAAATTATTTATGTAGGACTGTACACTTTTAAAAGTGGCCCTTTGACCTTAAGGATCACAGACTCCAAGTGTTCGTTTTAAAGATGAAGAAACCGAGATTCTTTTAGGAGAGTGCACATAGCCAAGGTCACAGGCATAGTGATGGAAACGTCAGATGTTTGGGGGTGATTTCTTGATGATTCTAATATCTTGACAGTTTACATGATCTGTTATATTTGGTTATACAGTGGCTTCTCTGTCTTCAGCTGTGACAAAACATGGAGAAAGCCGTTAAGTTTAAAAGCTGCCTAACATTCAGAATTTGAGGAATGATCAATTCCCTAACAAGAAGCACACATAAATGAACAACTTAAGAGTTCCACATTGAAATTCCACAAAAGATGTTCAACTTTTGTTTTTTTGCCGTTACATACCAGATATTCACAGAACGGCCAAGACCTACAACAGAGGACCTACCTGAGCGTCTCCTCTGCAGTAAAACCCCACTCCTAGTAAACTGTTGAATGTTTTCCTGAGAATATCATAAGGCAGCATTAACGGGAAACAACATACTACTGTATTCCAGACAAGGGAATCAAGTCAAGGTTTATGTTTAAGTCATTTGCTGACATTTTTATTGCTGGCATTCATAATTATTGTTTCAAATTTTCTTTTACAGAATAGCTAACGGCCGGAAGAAATAGAGTGGAAAATGCAAAACAACGAAATTATAAAACCTGCCAAATACTTCTCAGAATTGGAAAAGAGCATCCTGCTTGCTTTAGTAGAAAAGTACAAATATGTGCTGGAATGTAAGAAAAGTGATGCACGAACTATTGCACTCAAGCAACGTACCTGGCAGGCACTTGCCCATGAATACAACTCTCAGCCAAGCGTGTCACTGCGGGATTTCAAACAGCTGAAGAAGTGCTGGGAGAACATCAAGGCTCGGACCAAAAAAATTATGGCGCATGAAAGGAGAGAGAAAGTGAAACGGAGTGTCAGCCCACTTCTGAGTACCCACGTCCTAGGGAAGGAGAAGATTGCCAGCATGCTGCCGGAGCAGCTCTACTTCCTGCAGAGCCCACCGGAAGAAGAGCCGGAGTACCACCCTGAGGCCGCAGCCCAAGGTATCCGTGCCACGCCCAGCTTGCATGTTCTCACTGAGTACCAGGTTGACAGTTTAATTTTAAAATCCTTAATTTTAAGGGACTTTATAGAAAGAAATTTTCGTATCAGACTTGACTTTCCCAACTGAAAATCTCCTGATTACATAGAACATTCAAGTCATACAGTACATAAAAACAGAAGTTCATAGCCTTGTGCTGTCTCTCTTAGAGCTCTCTTATTTCTATCATTACCTAAGAATAAGGCGAGATAAGGACTATGTTAGTAAGTTGTTATTAATGAAGTACCTCCATTGTTTATCTCAACCTATCTCCCATATATTAGATTTGTTTAAAGATTTATTGCATTCAGTCAATCTTTTTAAAAAAAAAATTTTGAGGACCTATAATGTACAAAACACTGCATTAAATCATTCAAAAGGCCATGTTAAAAAAGTGAACTATTTCAAACTTAAGAAAAGTACAGAGACTAAGAGCAAACACCCATTTAGTATTCACCGAGATTAAAAACAAGCATTTCTACCCATTATGATATTGTGATCCACAGTTGTGGTTTGTGGCACTCCAGGGAACTTGAGAAATTCTGGAAGAAATTCAGTTTTGTTTTATATATTTTCATTGAAAAGAAAAATCCATCATACAGAATTCTTAGGGAAAGAAAAGACGGTCCTATAATTAAGAATGAAATGGTAGTGTGTCATAATTTTAAAAGGTTGGAATTAAGGAGCTACTGAAATATGTCCAACAAGATGAGGGTGGGAATGCATATAGGTAAATTGCCAATAAGATAAGCATGGCCATTTTATATAAAGATCCATTGTAGTTTGCAGAGGACACACCGTGAAGCAGAAGAATATTCCTGGGGAGACCAGAGGACTGCTCATAAGGTGCTCCAAGGGTCCAACAAGCATTTGCCTAAGAAAATCTGATTTGTGGCTTGCAGGATGAGGCATTCACTTATTAGTGTTCCCCGAGTAGATTGAGCTCTGAGGGACTGGTTAATTAAAAATCACAAGAAACTGCCTGAAACCAAGAATGTTAACCATATAGAGTGAAAAAGATAACCAAGTGAACTGAATACACATTTTGAGTAGCATATTTTTCCCCCCGTAGGCAGATCATTCTGGGAACCTAAATTATGATTAAAAGTTCACTTGCTGATCATTTGACCAAGGTTCAGTCCAGGGAGCCAGTTGGGCAACCATAGTGGCTCATATCATGAGCCTCATGCATTATTTTCCAGTGTAGGAAATCTGTACCTGAGTTTTGATTCATAGGTTCCCAAGCCAGGGTACGTACCAGCAGACAGTGTTTACGTGGGCACCGCCAGCTCTCTCTCTCACCCCTTCTTGCTGCTTCTGTGGCAGATGGGGCTCACTGCTGATTGACAGTGGCCTTGCTTTGGAGATGTTTATAGTTTGGGCCAGTTACTCTCCATCCTCTGGCGTTGGAGTCAGTTAGTCTCTGTGAGACAGCGAAGGGACTGGTGCTGGGGGAGGGAGGCTGGTGAATGAACAGGGCTGCTTTTCAAATTGCTATGTTCCCTGGGAGGTGTTACTGAGGAGGATGCTGGTATGGACTGCTTTCAGGTCACTTTGCAAATCTCTGAGCTAGATTATTGTGTATTGATTTCATAGGGCGATTCTAAGGGGATAGTCTTATTTCCCCATTTTGAAATTCTAGGGTAGGATCTAGAAAGTTCATTCCATAATTTTTTTCTCTTTCTTTTTGGAGGAAATTATGTCATCCATTTATTCATAAACACAATTTATAAATTTCCAGCAAGAAGGGAATAAATAAGGGTTCTCAGTGTCATTGTAGTGACATTTGCTAGAGACTCCCTTGTAAAAGAGATTTATTGTAAATTGGATGTTTGTACACATATGACACATGAGACTTCTCTTGTTGCTGGTGATTGTTCAAATATAGCCAAATGCTGCCTGTTCCTGTTTCCAGGTCAGAGCTGGAGGGCGGTGGAAAACCATGGGGCTTTGTCAGTTGGGAAGTGTGTCCGAGTAATTTGTTAACACCAATAGATAAGGTACTGGAACTCTTTCTATGCATTAAAACAGCTTTGACGTTACGCAACTCATTTTGTATTTAACTTACTTTCAAGAAAGAAAAAGGAAAGCTGGAATTATCAATCATCCCTTCTGGGTCTCGGTGGGAAAAAGGTTGAAAATCTGCAGTAGGATTATGGCTCTCATTACATCGTGTGTATTTTGGCACATGGTGTGTGTGTGTGTGTGTGTGTGTGTGTGTGTGTGTGTGTGTTTTACTTTAGTTAGTATCTGTAACAATGTGCTGTTCAATACAGTAGCCACAAGCCACATGAAGCTAGTACGAAGCCTTGAAATGAGGGTAGACTGAATTGAGATCTAAGTACCACACACCGTTTCCTGGAGACTTAGTACTAAAAAAGAATGTAAACTACCTTACTAATACTTTTTATATTGATTACATGTTGAAATAATAATATTTTAGATATATTGGATTTAAAAATATATTACTACAATTAATGTCACTTCTTTTTAGTTCTTTAATGTGGCTAAACAAACATTTTAAATCAAATACGTAGCTTGTATTATATTTCTATTGGACTGCACTGTTCTAACACCTTACAATGTGCCTGTTACAGAATTAGGTGCTCAGAGATTTGTTGGAATTTAACCAGGATGGAACCTCGCAGTATTCCACTAGAGGCCTCCCTCCAACTATGTTTTTGTATGAGATGATTTCAACTTTTTCCTCTTGATCACTGTACCCAGGATATTGTTAGTTTTGTCAATGACTTTCTTGAAATGCACATCTGTATTTTAAAACGTAAGTTTAACACTTAGGAATGTATTTGCAAAAAACTTGTATTTTCCCCTTAAATATATTAAAACACTTTATATCCTTCAGACTTATGATATGTGATAATTTTGACACTTACCTCCCATTTTAAAGATAAGTGGAATTATCTTTGGGGAACAGGTTTGCAAAACAAACTAAAGGAACCAATAAAATTTGTTAGAAGTGGTGAGGAGGGTAGGATGACTGGACGTCAAATACATGTAAGCAAACTAAGCTTGCGAGTAGTACTCAGGTATCTTAAGAGAACTTATATTTAATTTCATATGCTATTATCTACTATAAAGCTATAGTTGAATAATGCAATCATGGGTACTCAAAGCTATAATCAAATAACACAAACATTACTTATTGCATTCCACTATTACACTATTTAATCCAACCCTATGCTTTTGGGATGAGAACTTGAGTACAGGAGACTGAGCTTTATTTCCAGTCTTGGTCTGTGAAAATTCCCCTTTTTGTGTTACTTATATGTTTATTCCCTTTTTATCCCCATTCACCACTTTCGTTCTCTTCTACACCTTAATCCTTCTAATGTGGTTGTGTATTCTTTCACATGTTCTCGAAAGCATGTGTTACTGTTTTGTGTGCATATATTTTAATTTATGTGGATTAAAAATTGTGTCATATACCATTCTTTTATGTGCCTTTTTTTTGCACTTACAATAATGTTTTAAGATCTAGTCCCATTGCAGTGTGTAAATCTAATTTGTTTTAGTTGATGCATAATATTCTGTAGTACACATCTGCCATATTTTACTTACCCATTCTCCCAGCTCGTCCTGTTTCCTTTGTTCTGTTGAAGAGCGCTGGGGTTTGGCCTGGACTCAGTTTCCTTCCCATTCTTTTATTGCCATAGTAGGTTTTTCCTGCTGATAGTAAATTTACTCAAATTATCCAAATTAAAGAACAGCCCCTTGACTGTTCTTCCATCCCAGGAAAGTCCTTAGGCCTTCATATCCATTTTGCACAAGATTGAGAATTTTCTATTTTGGGCGGCTTTGTTTTACCTGGGAGAGAGATTACGGGATGTATGTTTGCAGCAGGTTGCCATTCCCAGGATGGTCTTTTTCCAATTAAGAGAAGATTCTACCCATCTGAACACTAGCTTAAGAGAAGATTCTCCCCATCAGAACACTAGCTTCCATTCATTGGAGCAAATATTTAAGTGAAAGTTAATTACTATTTTGGGCTTCTCTAGTCGTAAGTCCCAGCTTCTGCCAGTCTTCTTAAGAGCCCTGGATATTTTTCTTTAAAATTTATATGATAGCACCCATTTAAACTAAAAATAATAGTGTTAAAGTACAGTAATTTCTCTGCTCCCAGACATGAACATACTGTCTTCATGTTTGTAGCTCCAGAGAGAAATTTGGAGATCAAAATTTGGAATATACACCCATATTCTTAATAATAGATGGTCGTGGAGTGGATACAACTTGGAGGCTGCATTTTAAGATACATAAGCGATCAGCTGAGCAAGTGAAGTAGTGAGAGGCTGGGTGTTGCAAGAGTTGAGTTTGGAGTTTTGGAATGATGAAGACCCGGGATGGTATCCTGGTTCTTTCAACTGGCCAAATGACTTTGGATATTGTGTTTGGTATTCTATAATAATACCTCCTTCAAAGGGTTGTTGTAAGGATTAAATGAGAATCCTTGTGAAGCACTAGCCTACTACCTAGAAAATAGTAGCTGCTGTCCTCCTCCTCCTCATCATCATCAGGTCCCTAAAGCCTAGAATTGTTGAGATAAAAACGAGCATTTAGAAATTGAGAGATGAGCAGCATTGTGAGGGCATGAACTCAGGAATATCACCTGGAATGATATCAAAGAGGAAAGAGGCGAACAATACCAAAAAAGATCTGTGTCCAGTCTTCAGAGAAGGCACTTTCAGATCTAAGACTAGAGAGGAAACCGATGAGGTAATCCTCTTTGCAGTGAATGCGCACCTCTCAGGGACCCTGTTCTTAGCCCTTCCCGTTCTTTTGTTCTATGCCTCAGCTATCCACACAGAGCATTGTTCTTTCTACACAGTTGTGCTGTGTTGGGAGGGATGTGACCCACTGCAACCAATTCAACCCCCACACATTTTTTACGTGCCCAGCAGTGTACCAGGCTCTGTGCTGGGTTCTCCATGACAATGAATAAGAAGTAGTCTCTGTCTTCAAAGTATTCAGAGACCTGAAGGGGAGCTGGTTAAATTGCCTGTTTTAACAAGTGCTCTGCCAGAGGTAGGCCCAGGAGGCAGTGGCAGCATGAAGGGAGGACATATAATTGAGGCCAGAGCCATTGGAGTTGGGAAAGATTCCTAGGGAGACATTTTCATTATCTCTGGGTGCCACAGAAGTACTCTTTTTGAACTTCTGTTTCAAAAGTGAGATTTTTACCTTTTCTTGAACCTTAATTAAGGACTAGTTATGGTTTTTACCTAACCCCTTGGAGTGAAATAATCTAAACAGTAGCCATTTTCCTTCTATTAACAGAGTATCATGAGTTAGGTATCTCCCACTAGCCATTAACGTTCCCAGCATCCCATCTTCTGGAATAATGGAGTGGATGTAACAATGTAATCAACTCTTGTGTATAAGTTGATGTTTTTCTCCAAGGAGATGATTCTCATTATTGGAAGTGTAAAGCTTCACAAAAAAGCCTTGGAGTCACAGCTAGAAGACTCCATGGGTTAGTGGAGTTAGTGGTTTCCTTATTGAAACTCCCTAATTGATACCAATGTCATAGCCCTATAAAAATAGCAGTGCAAACATGGCACCATCGAAAGTGACATCCTTTTGTATCCATATGCCCTCTTCCCCTTTTGTTCAAGGCTTCGTCCAGTAAATATTTACCAGGCATCCACTGTGTGCAAAGCAAAGTAATTGGTCCCAAGGATAAAAGAAATGAATAAAGCATGGTCCCAAAAGAATACCAGTATGTGTTAAGTTCTGCAACAGAAGTGTACGTATAGAGAAAGGAGAGAGCTGAGGTTTCACAGAGCAAGGGGCATCGATCCTGAAAAAATTAGAAATTGGCGAGGAGGTTGAAAAAGGGAGACTGGGATAAGAGTGTGTTTGAGTGGCACTAGGGTGGCAAATAGTGAGCCCAACGTAAGGCTGAAGGAACAATGAGTAAGAATTATAGGGAAAAACATGGCCTTTAAGAATGTGAGTAGTTTTTGGTAGGATTGAAGGGTGCACGGGGCATTTTGGAGAGTAAGGCAAGAAAGATAAAGGAGGGTTGGATCCAGATTATGACGGTTACTTAGGGTGGATTAAAAACAGCCAAAGATAAGAACCTCAGGGGAATATTAAAAGGTAAGGGGTGGGTGGACCAAGAGTCTGAGTCCTGACAGGAGACTTGAGAAGGAGCAGTCAGAAAGGAAGCTGTAGGAAATTTGGGAGAGAGCAATGGTTCGGAAGCTAATGGGAAAAAATTCAAGAAGGATTGTCAAGTGCTAGGAAGAGGTCACCTAAGAGGGACACTGAAAAGTGTCTTTGGAATCTGAATACTGACCCCTAGATGGCAGTGTTAGCGGTAACCACAGATGCAGAAGATTGCAGAGAAATGGCAGGCTGAGGAAGTTAAGCCAGGGAGTGTGGACTCATATTTCAAGGAAGAATATTTATGTTCATAAGTAAACATTTATTTATTTACGTCCAGGGGAAGTGTTAAGACCTGTGACCAGGAAACAGCAATGGCGCCCTTATGCACGTGGAACCTAAGTGTTCATGGCTGAAGGAGAAAGGGAGAACTTAATCTGAAGACCCAGTGTTGGCCTCGTACTGTGGTGTTCTGCTTGTTTGGAGTTCTGCACGCTTCGGTTTAGAATTTACATTCACATCACAAGGTCTCCAGTTCTTGATAAGTGCAGTCTTTGACCACTGTTCCTATAGTTCGCAGTTCTAGAAATGACATGATGAAAACACTTTGTCATTACTTCTTAAGGGACAATTGCTTTGGATTTATGGGTTTCTAAAACGTCAGGTGTGGCAAGCGTACCTGTACACCTGCAGGCTAACGCAGGTGCTATTTCAGATACATCCTGTAATGGGGGACCCTGTCATTGAAATAGGATGATTTCCTCTCTGCCTGTAAAATCTTTGAACGTATGTTTTCTGCTACTGTTTTTCAGAATCATTTGCTGTTTCAAATAGAGAACTGTGCGATGATGAGAAAGAGTTCATACATTTTCCAGTATGTGAGGGGACCTCTCAACCTGAACCCTCGTGTTCAGCTGTCAGAATAACAGCCAATAAAAACTACAGGAGCAAAACCACTCAGGAAGGTGCTTTAAAAAAGATGCATGAGGAAGAACACCATCAACAAATGTCCATCTTACAACTGCAGCTGATACAAATGAATGAGGTGCATGTGGCCAAAATCCAGCAGATAGAGCGAGAGTGTGAGATGGCAGAGGAGGAACACAGGATAAAAATGGAAGTTCTCAATAAAAAGAAGATGTATTGGGAAAGAAAACTACAAACTTTTACCAAGGAATGGCCTGTTTCCTCATTTAACCGGCCCTTTCCCAATTCGCCCTAAGACTGTGAGGGTGGCTCCCTTGTAATTAATCTGTGTTGGCAAAGGAAGTCTGGAACCTGAACTTGTGGTCAGTAACTTGTAACAGAGCTACAACTAGGAAAATTAGACCGGTAGTAGTCACTTATTTAAGAATACATTCAGGTAAACAGCTGCACCCTATGTACCCCTTACGTGGCAAAGAAGTTGTCACAGTCTTCTGAAAATTATCACTATGAGTGCTATAATTCTGAATGTAATGTCTCTTAATTAGAATTCATACAAGAACCATGTGTGAGTGTTGTTGTATTTTTTTTTTTAATGCAAGTGTGACTATAAAGGAGTGTGGGGGATTTTTTTTTCCTTTTTTTTTTTTTTTTTTTTTAATAGACAGCAGAACTTTTCTATCCAAATGAATGCCCTCCTGTTGAAAGTGGCTGTTGGGAGGCCACATGTGTCTCCGGGGATGAAGCTGTCGCTCAGAACACTTGCTAGAGGTCTTTAGGAAACCTCCACGAGAGCTGAGCACCTCGTTCATTTTCTCGGGGGCATCCTTTAAGTGTGGGTTTTCTGATTATAAGCAGCCCAACATTCGGAAAGCTATTTTCTAATGTGGCTCATAAACTGCCTTTTAAGGTCTTTCCCAAAGAGGAGTTCAAATAATGTCCGCAACAAAGGTAGCTCTATTAGAACTAAGGATGTAGCTATGGGGAGGGAGAAATGTTCGTTTAGATTTCTACCTTCTGTCATGTTTGTTTTATTAAAAGAAAAGACTTGCAATTTTATAGTCACACTGTGTATGTTTTTTAAGGGTGCTGCCTTCCCCACTGTGCTCCAGTTTTGCCTTCCCTCCGTAGTTTGCTTCCTACTTTGTACTACTGAGCTAATGGTTGCCCTCGTTTTTAATCTTTACCCACTTATGGAAAGGCCTTTCCCTCACCGTGTTCCTGGTGCTAGCTAATCGTAAGGCTGAGTAGTTTATGTTATGCAGTTAGCATTGGGCTTTTTAAGAATCCATTACCAACATATTATGAAATATGGTTTGATAAATGGATGTTTTGGTTAAGCTGGGAGTTGGGCACAGCAGTAGCTGGCAGAAGCAAAGTGACACTTACATGCCAAGGCAGGTCAGCAACTTCTGAGAATGAAATGTCAAGGCCACGTGGCGGGGAAGGAGCAGTATGTGTGGCAGAGGCTACACATACAGGGCATGGAGGACTAGGAGTCAGGGTCTGCATTCTGAGCTTGGTTCTGCCTCAAGTGCTCTGTGACCTTGGGTAACTCCTGTGGTCATTCCTCTCCATAGAGCAAGGGAGTTGGCCTAGGCAATGTCCAGAATCTGCTACAACTCCTTGACTATAGGTGGTCTGCATAGTCTGGGGTACGCACCGCTGACATCATAATTGTCCGAGGGTCAGCAGGGAGCAACTGTATACTGCATTGCCTAAGCTTCCCTCCTTCATAAGTCTGGAATTTGGGTTTTCAGGGACTTTCAGTTCAGTAAGGTACATATATACTTGTCATTTATGCACTGCATAAAACTTAAATGGATATCAATTTATTTTATACATTGATCCTGTTTTTAAGTACCTTAGAGGAACTGGCTATTTAAAGAAACCCTGAGAAGACTGGTCTTCTTTGAAAGGAAGGATCCTTTGGTAAGGGTTTGTGTTCTTAATTTGGTTTTTACCTAATGGACCTTTTAGTGAAGAAGCCTCTGGATAAAGTCCCAAGCTTCAATGGTTAATGGGAGACAGAACTTGACTCTCCATTCCCTCTCGGGAACATAGGTATGAACTGAGAAAAGTTTGCCTTTGCTTCACCTATTGATCCATCTGGAAATCTTGTTAATATGCAGATTCAGGAGCGAGGCCTGAGATTTTGCATTTTTTATAAGCTCCCAAGTTGTGCCAGTTTTGCTTGTCTGGTCACCACACTACTGTGTAGCAATGTTTTAGAGGACCCTGTGCTGTTTTTATTCTAAAAAAGAAATTGGGGAGTTAGGTACATTGTTGTGTACAGCAGTGTGCTGGATATTATTCTCGAAGAATTCACCACTTAAGCACACAAACAACAACGTAGAACAACACAAAAACGGCTCACACACATAATGGAACTATAAAAGCATCAGACTATTTCCTAACTGAACAAATCAAGGATAATTAAGCCAGCAGCCTAAAGCACCTGGTCCTACTGTTAGTGGCATTTAGGAGTTTTTAACAGTAGTTTTCAACCTTGGCTGTGCATTAGAAACGAGATTTTATAAATAATTAATCCCACTGGGTCCTGCTGCCGGAGGATTCTGATTCAATTGACTTGGGTAGGGGCCTGGTCTGCTATAGTTTTGGGCAGCTTTTTACCCCTGAAAAGGTGTAAAGTTCACAAATGTGTTTCATTCGATCCTTAATCCTGTGAGATCACGAAGTGCGGAAATGATGCTCAGAGAAGAACCACCAGGCCCATAGCTAATGAATGGTAAAGCAGAACCTCAGCCCCAGGTCTCTGGACTCGAAAACAAATAGTCCCAACTGCCTGCTCCCCTCCCCCATCTGTCAAACTGTATTGTGGATGTGTTTTATCCTGAGTATCGGAGCAGGTCTACAGGGTATTTGTAGTGTCTACGTTCATGAACAGGTACATCTCAATCCACTTCTCTTTGAAGAGAGAAAGTTCATTACCTGAGATAGAAATGCAATAACTATTTCTTGGTAGGTGCACTAGATAATTGACAGATAAATATTAAGACACAGTTCACCATCCCCCACCCTGCTAAATCATCTACTGGGACAGCCCAGTAGAGGACGTGAGGCTTGTACACGGTTGTCATGTACTTGATCAGAGCATATAGCAGTGCATTTGTAGCTTATAGCCAAGAGCTAAGAAACTTGAAGGAACGCCTCCCAGAGGAGGTGGCGTTTGAGCTAAGTCTTTAGAGTTGGCATTTTGGCAGGTGGAGATTTGGAAAGGAGAGGAACATCACTAGATTTAAGGAGCCACTGAAGATTCAAGATGATGAGACATAATTGGGAGGTAGTGAGAACATAGGGGGTTTCCATATTGGGCAGTAATGTGATCAAAATTGTGCTCTAGGAGGAAGATTAGATGATGGAACTGAGGGAAGACTGAAGTCCGGGAGACAAGGTAGGAAGATTTGGCCCTGGTTGGGGTGAGATGCTAGGAGGACCTAGAGGAGGCTGTAGTAAAAGTGACCGATGTGAAGGGCATTGCAGAAGTGGGGTCGGTCAGGCTTAGCAGTTGATTGCTTTTGTTGGAGAGGACAGGTAACGTTTGAAGGCTGGGTGCCTGAAAGAATGATGCTGCTACTTGAAATAAAGGAAGGGATGGATTTCTGGCTCTGACCTGTCTTAGAAGAGGCCTAGACACAGGCTAGTGCAATTGCTTCCCACTCAGTCTCAAACACCAGCACCTCCTCTCATCTCTTTGGTTGTCACCTCTTTGCTCAGACTTCTGCCTCTTCAGCTGCCTGTGCTGCCTCTTCCACCCATTCACCTGACACTTTAGCCCCTCCTCCTGAGGTCCTTGTCACCCCACTCATTGGTACTGCCTCTGCCAGCAGTACTTCCACTGCAGCTGGTGGTATGTCGGTCTCCATCTCTGATAATGACTTCGCACTAGAAAGATCAAAAAAGATTATTTCTTTACCTTGAGCTCCAATTCTTTTCTAGACAGTTGGCATCTACAAATTTCAGTTTCTTTCTTTTTTTAATGTCCCATGTTGTATAAAGGAGCATTGGCTGAAAGGGGCTGTTAATCCCATGTATGTCTATTGCAGCCCCGTTACAAAAATCAAACATAGAGTCCTACCCTATTATGCATCAAAAATTTAGGAAATGTTCTAGGAATTTTTCAGGCTGACTCTTAAAATGCATTGTCTTTTTTCTTTTTTTCTTTCGTTTTTTTAAGAAGACAGAGAATGGAGGAAGACAGGTGGCATTGTGGGAGAGTGCATTTGAGTTGTCAGCAGCCTCCAGAGTGTCAGGTCAATCACATCAGCACTTGGTCTGGACCAGGGGAAAGGAATGGTTCTACCCCCTGGGAATGTCAGAAGCACCTGATAATTACATTTGGCAAAGCCATGAAGAGTGGCTCTGTAATGTCATTGCTAAGAATTACCCTTTTAATAGCATTTCTGGATGTCTGAGCTTTTCAAATGGAATGACACTTCTTGTCTGCTGTGGCTTTCCTTTCTGTCGGGCTGCTTGCTTCCCAGCTGGTCCCCCCTGTTCTTCCTCACCTTCGCTTTCATATCATTTGTGTGTTTCCTTCTGTCTGCCTCCTTCCTGGTCCTGTTTCTCCAAGCCCTCCCTCTGTACCTACGACGACTCCACTCTCCCGTTTTAGAAGTGTAGTCGTGTGAGAATGGGTGTGAGGGAAATACTTGCCAAAGGACAGCATAGTCAACACCTGCTACCAACAAGGTGAAGTGTAGCCTTAGCCTGGCCAAACTATCGCTAAGTTGCTTCCGTGCTGCATCCGCTACTTCTGTGTTGGTGGGACTCAGAAGTCACGGGAAGGGTCACCAGTGATCTATGATTACAACACATTCTTTTCCTAATTGTGCAATACAGTGTGCCCTTCAACACAATTTACTAATCTCTGCCTCAGTTTCTTCATCTGTGAAAGTGATGTAATACTTATCTACCTCCCTTGAACGTTGTGAAGATTAGTCTTTGTTAGCAAAGCACTTTTGAAATAAAGAGTGATGTAAAGCATTTTAACATTACTGTTGTCATTGTGCTATGACTGCCCTCCTGTAGAGATGCTACCTGTAGGAGAAGGACCCAGCTACACCATGGCTTAGGAACACCCCGTATAGAAAACTTCCATAACAGATACAAGAGTGTGATTATTTTCTTTGTGAAACATTTCTACATGGCATTTCCTTAAATAGCCCTTCGGTGCATTTACAATGAGATTCAATTTATAGAAGGGTGATTTACATAAGATTTTTAAAGAACACATCTATTGAACTTGTGTTATCCAATATAATGGTTGCATTTGCAAGCTGAGTATTAATCTAACAGTACAGTTTATCATCATTAGATGGGAAATTTCTATTTCTCCATTGTCCAGATGCCCAGATGATGTGTGAAGTGTCTCTCACTGTTGCCACCGATAGGAATGGGTTTGTTAGGGGAAAAATTCCAAATCCTATTATTTAAGAGATTGGTTAGTTTTAATCAAAAGGATACTTATTATAGTGGAAATACTTTAAGTAGCAGTGGGAGGTAAGATTCTAGTTCCTTTTCTGTCCCATCACCTGGTTTAGCTTCTAGAGTAAAGAAGGAAACTCAGAGGCTGGTGCTCTGTTGATGAAATGCATATGGATCTAGATTCTTACCCTCGAGTCCCAAAGAGTGTCTTTAGATGGGCTGATATTATACTTTCTACAGGACTAGAGGGTCCTTAGTGACTCTAGTCACTAAGCCAGTGGGAAGTCTGGGGGGTAGCTGGGGCAGGTCACTCCTAGCCCCACGCTAAAACGCTAGGAGCTATCCAGGCGAAGCTCTTCTCATTCTGAGTAAGTCCAATGGGTAAGCCCAACTGTGGAAGCAGATTTCAGGTTTCAGTGTCGTATCTGCTAATCTCTCTTTGGCCAAAAAGTCTCATGGCTGAGCCCAAAGCTAAGGGGAGGGATGTAGACTCCTAAGAAGGTAAGGTGAGGAGGTGAATATTTTTGCACAGTAAGCGAATCTACCACAGTATCACAAGTGGGAAGAGAACTGATGGGATACCAAGGAGTTGTAACTATATTATAAATCAAGGAACAGGGAATCTGTGGGGAAGGTGTTACTATATCCTTATCTTCTACTGAGACACCCCTTCCTTCTCTCTTTCTCTCTCTCTCTCTCCTCTCTGTCTCTTTCTCTCTCTCATTGTGGCAGGGAGCTTTAAAATAGTGGTAATAATAGAATATATGTCATAGGGATGTGGGATTAAATGAGTAGTATGTATTTAGTTCCATGTACTAGAACACAGCCTGGCATATAAACCCTGTAAGTTTCAGCTATTATTTTTTTCTCTCAAGTTTGTATGGCTTCTAAATGGTGCCAGAGAGATTTGAACCCAAGTGCCTGGCTCAGGATTAAAAATTAATATTTTTATGAATCAGAATACACAGGCTTTTCTAACTCAGAGCCTGAGTCCAGATCTTTGCTTTGCAAAGAATGTGACCTCCTGAATATTTGACCATCATCTCTGTAATATCTACTTCCCAAGATTGCTATAATGACTACATGAGAATACAAATATGGAAGAGTCATATGAAGTATAAAATCACCCCCCGCAAATCCCTAAACCTCTCTTCTAATATTCTTTTACAAGAGAGTCCAAGATTCTTTTCTCCCATCACAAAACTTCAGCTTAATCTCTCCTTCCAGCCTCCTCATTCTGTGACACTCCCTGAACACACGCATCAGTCTCTTGGTTTCAGAGCCAGGCTCTGAAATTACTTCGGTTGACCCTTCTAGCTGGGGTACTCTCAGCCTCTCTGCAACCCCTTGCCATCGCCTTGCTGCTGAAGTGTTACCTAGCCTTCAAGGCCAAGTGACACCAGGATGCACTCCTGAAACTAGAGCTCTGGTCCCAGCTTTGCCAGAAACTTACCATGTGTTTGAGGCCAAGTTACTAGGTCTCTCTGGATATTAACTTAATTTCTTTGTTTGTAAAATAAGAATGTTGGAGGAGAGGATTTCTAAATTCCCTTCCCATGTTCTAAATAGTCTAATTCTAAAGTTATACTAATTTTTTCAATTTACCTTACATAACATAAGTTTTCAATTTAGCATTCTCCTTAAAAGATAATGTGTATATAAATGGAATTCAAATGCTTCATCCAAGTGGATCAGCCCTAAGGTTGAAAGCACCATTTGTGAAAGTTATTGGTATTAACATAATGATTGTACTTAAACTGTTTATAAAACAATCTAGATATAGTCAATACAAGAATTTCTATATAATGGGCACGAAAAGGTTCTTGCTTTCTAAAATATGGTTTTCCCAACAGAATGCAATTATTGACGTCTACTTTAGCTGTTTCAAATTGCCCGATTCTATAGAATACTTCTATTTTACAAATTGCCCATTCTAAGGCAGTAATGTGCCCAGAATATGTAGATTTTTGTATATGCTTTAAAAGTTCTTATCATTTGATTTCAGTAGACGATATTTGTTGTAAACATCCAGGGCTGTCTAAAAACCTACTTCAAATTGAAGGAAGGAAATTAGCATTTACTCAGCATCATCTCTGCGTCCTAGGCACATTTATATATTATGTCATTTCATTCTTGAAATACTCTGCAGGAGTAGGTAATATTGTCCATATTATAAAGATAACACAATGGAGCTTGGAGAGGTTAAGTGATTCACTCAAAACCACAGACCAAAAGTTCTGGAGATGGTTGTAGCACAATGTGAATGCACGTAATGTCACTGAGTTGTATGCTTAAAAATGGGTACAATAGTAACTTTTATGTTATTTCACCACAAGAAAAAAGAGAACAAATCACATACCCGGCTTACCTAGATTTAGATCCTGAGTCAGTATGCTTTGGTTAGTCAGTTTCTGGCATGGGAGAAAATAAGCACTTTGATTGGCTGTTTATGTTGATCAAGATCTGCTTGGACTGAGCAGCCTAAAAAGGAGCGAGAGAAGAGCTAAGTGAGGATAAAGGTATCAATGGCAAAGGTGGTACCCCAATTCCGTCCGACAGCAGGCAGAGAATCAGTGACCAAGGCAAAAAAGAGAAGTCACCCATCAGTCTTGCTCTTTACATTAGTGTTTCTCAAATAGTAATGTGCATAGGAATTACCAGAGTATGTTGTTAAAAATGCAGATTCTGAGACAGTAGGTCTGGGATGGGGCTGGAGTTTGCACTTAACATGTTCCCTGGTACTCGTGATTGTGCTGGTCCATGGGCCAAACATTGAGTAGGAAGGATTTTAGGTCACAGGAACCTCCACAGCAGCTAAGTATAGTTTTCAGATCCCTTCCACCAGAGAATAGGGGTGCTTTCAAAAAGCAAATTCCAGGCCCTAACCCAGACCTACTGAATCTCTGAGGGCAGGATGGGAACCTACACTTTTACCAAGCTTCCCGGTAGCTTGCTAGGTACTATAATGAAGTTCGAGAACCACTGCTAATAGGACATCACGATGGCCTGATAACAAAAATCGCTTCCCTTGCATCCCCATTGCAGTTTATAAAGCCTTTTGCATCCTGTTTCTCCTGTACCTGTACAACAGGCTAATGAAGGGGATACCGTTAGCCCCACTTTGCTGACAAGGAAACTGGCATCTCCAGTGGCTAAGTGCTGGACCCAAAGATCTTCTGCCTTCGGGAAAGTTCTTTTTATTAGTTCGTGGCTCTCTCTCCCACTTTACCATACCCTCACTTACACCCTTACACAAATTACAAGGTCTTTTATGTTAAAAAAGCTTTGCAGAGCAATTTTCTTGCTATGATGCTTTTAACAATTTCAATCTAATTTAGCACATTAAGAAGCATAGTTTATCCTATAAGCATAAAGCTATCCAAGGTCATGGCAAAATAAATGTTTGAAGTAATGAAGAAATAGACTGCATTGAGTTCTTTTTTAATCTTTTTTTTTCCAACCTGGATATACCAGTTGTTAACAGTTTGCTTTTCTCTCTCTCTTTCAATCACTTGAAAGAAAGTTGCAGACATGATGACACTCACCTCCAAATTCTTCAACATGCATGTACTAAGAATAAGAACATTCTCCTACATTACCACAATCCCACTATCATACTTAAGAAAATTAATATTAACTCAATAATATCATCTATATGTAATCTACATTCAAATTCCTCCAGTGGTTTAAAAATGCCTTTATTGCTTTTTATTTTCTTGGATCCAATCAAGGTTTATTGCATTTGGTTGTTTTGTCTCTTAAGTCTAATTTAATCTAAAACAAACCTCTCTCATTTTTTGTTTTTTCATGACATTAAATTTCTTTTAGTCCATGTCTTGTCAAGGCGCCCTACATTCTGTATTTATTTGATTACTTCCTTGTGATTAGATTCCAATTAAATTCCTTTGGCAAGACTCTATCATGTAGCAAATGTCACCTCTCTCTCATTACATTATGTCAGGAGCCAGGTGGTCGAAAGCTGCCCTACCTTTGTTGAGGGTAAATGTCATCACCTGGTGAAGGTGGTATCTTCTGGATCTCTCCATTATCAAGTTATTTTCTTTTACTCATAGTTAGTAAGTTATCTGTGGGGTGATACTTTAAGACTCTGTAAATATCCTATCTCCAACAACCTTTCACCCAATGGTTTTAGCATCCATTGATGCTCATTCATTACTCACTTATTTCATAGGGATTGCAAAATGGTGATTGTGTCAGTTTTAACCGCTTGCCAGCATTCATATGGAAAGAAGGTATGCTGGAAAGGAAACGCTCCACTTTACCCCAACTTCCTTAAGAGGCCATCTCCCTTAGAACTCCTTTGCTGGTGAGTAGTAGGAAGGGCAGCTTTTTCTCCAATGCTGATAAATGCCCACCTGAGAGACAAAGCTCCTCACTTTCTTCTCCTCGGCACCCCTGCTCCAGGTTGCTTCTCAGGTGTCTTCTCTGGTGCTGTCCATCTTTCTTGAGCTCTGCTGGGGAAAATCTTTCTCTCCCCTTATCATCAATGACCACTTCAATTTTTTTCACCCTTCTCAACTCTTACCCAAAATAGCAGGTAGTAGGGCCAGTAATCTGGTTGAAAGGGAGGAACTGGGATACTTGAAATGGTATCTGTTTTACTGGGGTGCCAAAAAATGTACACACATGACTTGTATTTATCTTTTGTTATCGGTATATATTGAGTATCACAATTTTAATACAGTTTTTTCCTTTCCTAAAATGTGTATACATTTTTTGGCACCCTCTGTGTACAGTCCATGTTATAAATCAGTTTTTATTTAAAAAAAAACTTTTTATAAAAGATTGAGAGAAAGCAATTGCCTACATCAGAGATGATGATGAAGACCGGGGTGGAAAGGCTAAGTGGGAGCTGATGGAGATTATAATGGTGCCAACGCTGCCTTAAGCTACCTTTGGGTACAGCCACTCACTCCACCCACTCCTGCCACTCCACCCTACCTCCTTTCTCTTCAGAGACTATAGAGCTAGGATCCAGGAATTTCCTCAGTATCTCAACACCATACCCACAAACCCACCTTTGTCAGCCTCCATTCACTCTACTTGCCCTCTTGTTACACAGAAGAAAATGTCTTCACTCGAAAATTAATCCCTCCATCTGTGCTTTGAATTCCACCCCTTTCTGTCTTCTCAAGAATCGTATACTACGGATTATCTTTTTTTCCTGTGTTGTGTATTCATCTCCCCCACCACCCCACTGGGTCTTGGTTTTCCTCCTATTTTCAGCATTTAAATATTTTAGTCTCATCTTAAAAAATCCCTCCTCCACCCACAATCACCTCTAGCTTTGTTTCTCTTCTTTTCTTCACAGCCAAGCTGTCTAAACATTCTGTCTCCACTTCCTACTTCCTGCTCATGTCTCAGAAAATTCTAATCTGGATTCTGCCCCCACCATTTTATCAAATGGCTCTCACTAAGATCACCAATGACTTCAAGTGACCATTGGACACTATTCAGTAATCATCTTGCTTGACCTCTCAGCAGCACGACCAGAATATATAATCCACTTTTTGAAACACTTTTGTTTCTTGGTCACTGTGATACTTTTTTTCCTTGGTTTTCCTCCTATTTTCTGGCAGTTTTTTCATAGATCCCTCCATTGGAGTTCCTCAGGGCTTCAGTCTAGATCCTCTTCTAATTTTATAGTATCTCATTAATGTCATCACACCATGACTTCAGTTAATGTATCCTCTGATAATTCCCACACTTATATGTCCAGTGTAAACTCTTATGAGCACCAGACTTATAAATCCAACTGCTACTGGACAGCTTGCTACCGATGCCTCCCTGGCCCTTCAAACTCAATATGCCTACACTGAACTCATCATCCTCTCTCCAAACCTGCTTTTTCTCCAGAGATGAATATTTTTGTAAATGCCCCTGTACCTTGGCTTGACACTTCTCCTTCACCTCCCACATCTAGTCAGTCACCAAATTCTGTTGATTTTAACGCCTTAGTCTAATTAATTTACCTGTCCCCATCTTCCCTAGTCCAAGACACAATCATCATCAGACCACTGCAATTGTTCTCCCATGGTTTTGGGTACGTTTTGCCATTCCAGTCCATTCTGTACATTGCAGCCCAAGTTATTTTTTTAACAGCATCATTAAGATATAATTGACATATCTTACGGTTCACACATTTAACTAAATGATCTTTTAAAAACACAATTCTGAGCAGGTTATTCCCTGTATATAACCTTAGGATCAAGTCTGAATCTGTCTTCTGGCTTAAAAGGCCCTGTGTTGTCAACCTTTGTTTCCTGGAGTCTCTAACGTCATTCTTTTGTGTCATTTGCCTCCCCACTCTCCAGGGTTCAGCTATAGGTGCCTTTTCTCTGTTTCTTACCATATTCTTTATTTCATTTTTACATGAGGAGCTTTGTTCATAGAATAGTCTCCCCCCTCTAATTCTTCATCAGTCTTCCAACCTTAGCTGAAATATCACTTCTTTGGAGGAGTTTCCTTAATACCTCCAGCTCCTGGTACCTTAAGGGCTCCCTGTCTGATGCTTTCGTACATTCTTCACAATGATGAATGACTGTTTAAAGTCTGCCTGTTAGACTATAGGACAGGGATTGTGTCTATCTTGTTCATCCTCACTGCCTCACATGGTTGCCTGGCATGTAACATGAATTTTGGATGAATAGTGCTACTGTTTCCACTCTCTGTGCCCTGTCCTGACTCCTGCTCCCACTGTTGTGGAAGCCACCACTACCAGAGCTGCCCCAAGTCTTACCACTATTGTTCTGGGTTGAGAGGAACAGCTTCAGAATATGGTCTTGCTGTTTCACCTTTACAACTCCCTTAATTAGGAACCCAGACTAAGTACCGAGTCTAACCATATTGACCCTAATGCTGAGTCCTGAGGCCATCAGACTTGATCTTAAGGTTATATACGGGGAATAATTTTTAACTGGGAGCCAAGGGAGAAAAACTAGAAAACAGCTGACACAATTCAAGTTTACATGTACTGTTCAGATGAATTGCTATACACAGTAATATGTGCATGTACATGTTAGTGTGCGTGTACAAACACTGGGTCCAGCTGTCACACTCAAATTTGCATGCATACGACACTCTCACAGAGGCAACCTGATATATACTAATTCGTTACATAAGTACACAGAGTGTAAAATGACATATGCTTGGCACTTATGCATATGTACAGAGGCAAGCTGATACACTCATTGCATATGTGCAGAGGCAAGCTGATACACTCATTACATATGTATACACACAGGCAAATGACATATGTCCAATACATATGTATACATACAGAAGCAAGCTGACATACTTAAATACATGCAGTGGTAAAATATAATTATTTAGCTCCATTTGACTCACTCTGATTCCTCCATGTACTTAACTCCTTGCCTTATCTCGCTTTTGTGATTCTTTGCTCAATGGAAGCCATTCTCCAGTATTCAGGCTCTTGGCTGTAACCTCGTGGCCTTCCCTTTGACCCACCTGGCAATTTGTCACAACTTTTCCTCCCAGTAGTTTGGCTGCCCCTGCCAGCACCAGGCTGCCTTCCTGCAGACATCTCTAATAGCCCGTCAGCTCAGATGAGCTCTTCTGACTGCTGACTTGAAGTATTTGAGTTTTGTTTTGGACCATAGTCTTTGGAGTCAGACAGACCTCAATTTGAGTCCCAGTCCTGCTGCCCACGGACTGTGTGACCTCGGGCAAATTACTTCACCTTTGCAAACCTCAGTTTTCTTATCTACAGAATGAGGATAACACTAGCACCTTCCCCATTAGGTTTTTGGGAGCATTAATTAGATAACACATGTGGCGCTTTTAGCTTATTATATACATGCAGTTAATGGTTACTGCTACTAATAATAGCTAACATTTATTTTGTACTTACTATGCCACTATTACTTCCAGCCAATTATTTATTGAGTCTTGACAATGTATTACACATGGTTTTAAGCGCTGTACCTATACGAACCCATTTTTATCTTTACTACAACCCTATGAGGTAGATAAAATTTTCATCTCCGTGTTACAGATTATGAAGCTAAGGCATAGAGAAGTTAAGTAATTTGCCCAAGGTCATAAAGCTGGCAAGGGGCAGAGTTAAGTCGCACAAACAGATGGTTCAGTTCCAGAGCTTACACTCTTAATGACTATGCTGTACCTCTTCCCATTTATATGTGATTGTCTTTGTCAGAGAAGCTCTCTTTGGTACAATCCCTTATCAATTAAACCCTTGGAGAAAGTTTTGAATTGCAGCTGAAAATTTCCATTTGCTGAAAGACGGAGAAATATCTTAATTCTGTATTCAGAGCAATACCGAACCATTGAATGACAAGAAGACCTGCAGGAAAACCCAGAGATGCCGCCCCGGTCTCTCTACCCACTCACAGGGACTATTTAGGCGAGAAGTCTTTCAAATTGACGGAATTATAGTGGTGAAGCCTTTTCTCCTTCAGGCGGAGTGAGGGATTCCCACAGCACTTTTTGTTCCGATATCGGTAATCCTTGCCTCCTTGGCGTCTGCGTAATTGAGGACCACGAAGGGGATGTGGGTAGCAATAATAGTGCCTTCAACTGGAGTTGTAATTATAAGCAATGTGATTATAATAATCCCTACATGCAATCACAAGAAGCCTCCACAAAAGTCGCCTGATAATGTTGGCAGGGGCTCAGGATGGCTTGGCCATACTCCTCGGTGGCTGCAGTCTTGGTGCCAATCTTTGTTCCATCTTGTGATGATGCTCCTCTACCTGCTTATGCTAGTGATGTGGTGGGGATTTGGCGTCGATGCAGCCAGGTGACCCCAACTTCCCAGCTTTGTGGTTTGGGTAGGTCACTTAACTTCACCAGCCTCAATTTTCCTCATGCATAAAATGGAAATAATACCTACCATTACTGGGTGGGAAGATTAGTGACAAAAAATAGGAAGTGCCTGACAGTACCTGGGATGTAGCAGGTCTTCAGTGAATTATAGTTATGGCTCGATCTAACACTGATTCTCTCCCACCAATATTGTTATTATGGCGTCTGCCCTGCTAGACTATGAGTTCCATGAGAAGCAGGGACTTCGTTTTGTTCACTGCATTTCTCCACATCTAGAACAGTGCCTAGGTCATAGTAGGTGCTCAGGAAGTATTTGTTGAATCAATGAATGAAGTTTAAAACTAGGTGAGCTTGCTCTCTGTCCTTACTCTACACTGGCTGGCACGCAGAATCTGTTATTCACAGGCCTTTTGTTCATGTTCCCTCTGCCTGGAACACTCCCTCTTCACTTGATTAACTTCTACTCACCCTTCTGATCTTAGCACAGGGATCACTCAAACAGGTAAACCCCTGACTTTCCCCTTCATAGTATTTATCAAGATTGATGCAATTTTACTTTTATTTATATAATTGATTAATATTTGACTGTAAACTTCACAAGGAATGGGGTGGGGGGACCAGGTCTGTTATACTTACCATTGTATTTTCAGGGACTAAGGGTAGGCCTTCAATACAAACTTACTGAATGAATGAATGCTTTCATCCACTCTCTTTCCATTTTTAAAAGACCTCTCTCTCTAGAAAGTGGGGTCCAACATCTCAAGCTGGGCCAGAGCTCAATTCCAGGCTTGCACGCGTGCTGCACCACAAATCATTCCAGTGTTTCTGGACTGAGCTCAAGTGCTCTGACTTTCTCCTACCGAAGTGAATTTGTCAGTCTCAAATTGTCTCATTATCATTTATCAGGGCTTTATTATGCAGCTAGACCCTCCAGCCAGAGGTCCAAAAAAGCCAGGATTTCGTCTGGGCTGGTAGTATAGCGTAGGATTTGCCGTTTACTCCTCCCACACACCATCAAACACACACACGTTCCATTTCTATTTAGTGTTCATCACACTGAGTTGTAATTGTTAATTTTCAGATGTCCCTTCCTGCCCCAGACATTGAGGCAGGATTATATCTTGACCCCAGAGGCTACTGAGATACCTAGCATGCAGCTGATGCTTACAGAGATTTCTTGGAGGAATGCAATGTTTTCCAACTCCTACAAGAGGGCACTACCTCTGGCTTTTAAAAAAAAGCTGAGCCAATAAATCTCTTTTTGTTTAATTAATTTGGCTTGGACTTTCTGTTACTTGGAACTAAAAACATTCTGACACAGCATAAATAATGGTGTTCAAGTATAGGATTTCTGATGGATTATTGTTCAAAAATATTCATTCCGTATTCACTCCCTCTCACTCATCTCCTTAAGAACAGACTGCCCTATCCCTTGTCTTTGAGCTCAGCTATGAGACTTGCTTTAGCCAGTGGGGTGGTAGCAGACATGCACAAGCAGGAGTGTGAAAAGTGCTTGCACAATTGGGCATGTGCCCGGGCACCACTGCCATTTCCGTAAGAAGAGTTCCCCTGTGTCGCTGCGGCCCCTTCAGACAGGCACTAAAATGAATAATACTAGAGAAGATCAGAGTTCAACCTGCACGCAGGAGCCAAGCCCAACTGGACCTGACCTTGAAGCACAGCCATTCAGCCAAGCCTAGCCTAGATCAGGCAAACCCCAGTCCTATAAGAAATGTTTATTGTGGCACCTGACTGACGTTTTGTGGTTGGTTATTGAGGCTCAATGACTGACTGATCAAGGTTAGGCCAGGGGTTTCCAAATTGGCAGTGCATCTGAGTTAGAGAACTTTCATATAAATAAGGGATACTTGAGATACCCCCAGAATGTCTGGAGTGGTGTTCAGAAATCCACATTCTTTAAAAGACTCTCCGTGGTTTTATGTCGCAAGTCCCAGACTCTTTACTGTCTGACATTTTGCGGTTACCAATATTAAAGCATGTGATGGGGGTGATATGAGATGACCAGTAAAATCTTTTTTCCTCTCTGAGATTGGATGATTGAGGTGGAAAAATCCTGTTTCTGAAGTAGAGTCCTTTTCAACTTGAAAACTTTTCAGAAATCTGTCTTGAATTTGTCTTACCTAATTTGGAGAAAGATGCAGATGTGAATAATTTGTGATTTATGGCCACCGGTTTTGCTTTTTATTTAAGGGTTGTCTCCTGTTAGTATTTCTGCCTGGGCTATGGTTAGCAGTCAAATGAAAATTAAAGGTAGAATAGTGGGGCTGGGATAGCCAAGACACAGGGCAAGAAAAAAGCACAGGAGAGGTCAAGGTGACCAGAGAAGTTACTGAAGGAGTGGTCTGAGAGGGAGCCCTCAGCTGTGGCTTAGCAGTCAGGAACCTGGGATCACACCTGATTCAGAAGCCAGAAGTTGAATTTTGGTTGCAACAACTGCCATGCCACTGCTAACAGTTTCGAGATTTGAGGCGTATCTTAACAACATGTTAAAAATGTGAATTTATGTAAAAAGCATCATGAAAGTATAATGTAAAAAGAAATACATTTTGAAAATATAATAAAAATTTTCACTGAAAAAAATTCAGACAATACAGAAAAATATAAAGAAGTACCTATTACTCATAAGCCCACCTTTTAGAGATAATCAGTGTTAATATATTGCCATGTATTCTTCTTGACTTTTTTCCCATGGATGTGTACACACATGAGTATTTGAGAAAAATAGGATTTTCTTAAACCTACTCGTTAGTATCCTGCTTTTCTCCATGTCCATAAACACTAACCCAGTCATCGTTAAAGCTGCATAACACTCCATTGTACAAAGAGGGCACTATACTTTACTTCTCATGGACATTTAAATTATATTTACTATTATTAAAAGGTTGTGTTGAACATCCATATATACATTTTTGTGTGCTTACCCAATTATTTCTTTAGGTTAAATTCCAATATGTGGAATTGCTAGATTAAAGGGTCAACATATTTTTAAAGGTTTTTGATACATGGTTGAATTACCCTCCCAAAAAGTATAAATTAGTAGTGCTAGGTTTTGTCAATTCTTCTATTGTTAATCATCTATAGAAAAAAAACGTATGGTTTTAATCTGCTTTTTATTACTAGTAGGTCTAAATAGCTTTTTATACGTTGTCTGTATTTTATGTGATAAGACAAGTCAGCTTCCCATTTTTTCAGTTACGTCAATGTTTTCTTCTTAATTTATATTCCTTCTTTATATTAAGTATACTGTCTCTTATTTACATTGAAAATATTTTCCCTAATGTGGCTTTGTTGGTGGTGGCTCTTCACAGGTTAAAAAAATTTTGAGTTAAATTTATCAGTTTTTCAATGAGATTTAAAAATTCCTTCTGAGGTAAGAGGCAGCATAATAGAATGAAAAAGTGAAAGGACTTTTAAACAATCCTGTCCATAATCTTACTGCCATGGCTGGGTCTCACTTATCAGGATGGGACAGGAAGAGAACTGGACTGGGGGTCAGATCATTTTATCTCTCTGGGTCCCAACTTCCTCATCTGTAGAATTGGGATGAGAATGAAAACTCCCTTGTAGGTCTGTAAAAAGAATGGGAAAGAATGCAGGTACAGAAACAGCTTTATCCAGGTCTTCTATATAGCAATTACTCTCTATATATTAGCTATTATTAGTGGGAGAGGGCAGCATAGAATAGTCTATACTGTTGACAGAGCTTAAATGAAATCAGAACGCTTTGGCTAGAAATAAAAGGACTTATTCAAGGGTCTCAGAATTTGCAAACTGGAAACACAACTACTAGGCAATACCCAGAGTGTTCCAAAGAAGAAAGAAAAGTTGAGGGTTCTTATAGTAAAAAGCACATCTTTGAGAATCCGTCCTGGATTGGTCTTGATGCTAATCGTCTAGACGACCAGTAGTCTAGATAATGGATGTCAGGTTATGTCACATTTTTTCCTTAGTCAGTCTTTCAGGTGATAATCAAAGGGTTTTCTGTGGGTTTGTTGTATATCCCTACCCAGGAATGGAAAGTTCAAAAGTTTAGTAAGTTCCCAGGCTGGTTAAAACAATAGAATCATTTTCTCATACCTCAACCTATTTGATGTTAGTAATTTAGCAGCTTGACTATAATGACTCTCATTTATGTCTTCCCTTTATTCCTTACTTTAAGACAGTATTTTAGATTCAGTTGGTATATGTGGAAATGGGGTAGGAGTGAAGATACTAGAAATTTAACCATTTACCCCCATCTCTAAGAACTACACAGCTGGAGTCAGAACTTGGGTTCCAATTCTGGTCCTGCCCATTACTTGGTATGTGACCTTGGACAAGTCACCTTCACCTCTCCGTGGCTCAGTTTCTTCACCTAGAAAATAGACCACCTGCTCTTCTTTCCCAGCCGGGCTGCTGGGCGAAGGAAATGCTCCAGAAATGCTTACAAAGGACGGCAAAAATGTCTGTTAGGGTAATGCCTACGGAGCATCCTCCGCGCCGGCCAGCCCACGGAGGCCGCACTAAGGGGCGACCGAGATCCCCGCCCTCCTCACTCCCGCCCCGCCGCAGGAACAATAGCTCCCCTGGAGGCGGCGCCGGCCACGGGCGGGGGCGGAGCTGCCGGCGTGGGCGCCGGGGGTGTGCGCGGGGCGGGGTCGCAGCCACCCCTCCCGCCGGCGGCTCTGTCACGCGCCCCTCACCGGGCGGGCCGGGGTCTTTGTGACGCGGTGGCGACGGCCGTGGACACAAAGGGAAGGCAAGGAGGCTAGTGAGGGGCTGGGCCCTTCCCTGCCCCGCGACCCCCGCCCGCCGCGCGCGCGCGCGCCCGTCCGCTCGCTCCCCCAGCCTTGGTCTCCCCTACGTGGGCTCGCACCCTCGCGCGCACCCTCGCGCGTCCGCGACCCTCCACGCGCTTGGACCCTCCGACTCCGTCCCAAGCGCGGCGGGCCGAGGCCTGGCGGGCGCTGCTGGTGGGACGGGGATGCAGAGGGTCTGCTCACGGGCGCAGCGGCGCGTCTTCTAGGAGGCGCCGAGGCAGCGGCGGGGCTCCCGGCGCGCGGCTGGATGCCCCGGGCCTGTGGCTCCCTGCGCTTCCCGCCGTCCAGGGGAGCCAGTCATGGGCGCCGCGGCCGCTGAGGCGCTCCGGCTGCCGGCCGCGCCCCCGCTCGCCTTCTGCTGCTACACGTCGGTGCTTCTGCTCTTCACCTTCTCTCTGCCCGGGAGCCGCGCGTCCAACCAGCCCGCGGGTGGCGGTAGCGGCGGCGGCGGGGAGTGTCCCGGCGGCAAAGGCAAGAGCATCAACTGCTCAGGTAGGACCGGCCGGAGCCTGTCCCTGTGGCCCCTCCCTCCGCCGCCTCCCCTTTCCTCCTGGTTCCCGGGGCCAGGCTGGGAAAGGCCCCGGCCCTGGGGTCCCGGGGAACGGGGCCCAAGGGCGGAGGGCAGGGCGAGAGCGTGCGGTGCGGGCTTGAGGACCAGCATTGGGGATGGGGAGTGGCCGTGCGTGCGTCCTTGTGTGTCCAGTGGCTGGGCGAGGGTGGCCCGGCGTGTTGGGAGGTGGTGAGGCCGGGACCCATCGAGGCGTAGACAGCCTGCTAAGGCTCCCTGTGTGATCGTGGGTGTGCACTAGGGAGCGCGTGTTTGTGTTGTGAAGACTCAGGGGAGGGGGGCGGCCCCAGGCAGGGGTTTCTGTGTGTGTGTGCGTGTGTGTGAGATGGTGAGGGACGGGGGGGGCAGGGTGAGTGCCAGGGGAGTGACCATGTGCTGGCGAGGTTCTTCCTTAGGGAACTGGAGTCTTGAAGGGGTCGTGTGAGTAAAGGGAACCGGAGGCCCAGAGGACGCGGATTGGCGATGTAGAGTGTGTGTGTGTGTGTGTGTGTGTGTGTGTGTGTGTGTGTACGTACGTGTATATATGTCCTTTGGGTGTAGAGGGGGGCGCGCTAAGGGCTTGGAGTGACCCTGGATCTGTGGATATGAGCAAGGAGTAGTTCTGGGGCCCAGGAAATGACCCTAGGTTTTTGTGTGGTGTGCCTGGGTGAAGCCTGGGGCTCAGGGCTATGCCCTGGGATATGCATTGTGGAGGAATGACGGGTCCTGGAGCGAGCCCCGTTTGTGTGGATTCAGAGGGAGAGAGCTAGGGAGTCATCCTCTGTAGGGTATGGGTAATAGAAAAGAGCTAATTAGGTCCAGAGTGCCTCTGTGTAGCAAGGTGTGACCCTGGGTTATTAAGGTGTTGTGGAAATAGGGGACCGGTTCCGAGGGAATGATCCTGTACGGGGGTTTGTATGTTTTGCGGGAGGGCCTGGAAATTGGCAGCCAAGGGAGCAAGGGAGTGACCTCTCCCCTCAGTCTAAGGCCGCCTGTCCGTCCCCCCCCCCGCCCCCCCCCCACACACAGCTGTTGGAAACAAAGAGCTTGCTGGGGCTCTAATGGATGAGACTGGGGAGGAGGGTATTCGGGCAGCAAAGTTCCCTCTTCCTTTCAAAACGGGTCCCAGAGGAGCCCTGGGGCTAGGAGAGGCATCCAGGTCTCATTTAGGGGTGGATGGGTCCTCCTGGAGCTCGCTTAGCAGATGCTGGTGATCATGAGCCACAGCCTTGATAACTTTCCCTTTTATCAATTCTCAGTTCTCCATTTGTCTTCTTTTAGGGGGTGGGAGAAGAGGCATTGGGTGGGGAGGGGGAGAGGAGGAAGAGTGGGAGGGACAAGGGATGGATGGACATTAGACCACAGGGGACCCACTAGCCTGCCTGCCAGACAACCTTTGTACCTTTGGGCTATTGAAGGGGCATTGTTTCTGGGGGAGTGGAGGGAGCATGAGGGCCTCGACACAGAGTCTTATGTTACCCTAAATGAAGAAAACCTTTGGCCTGCTGTTTAGGTTAGAAGGTAGAAAAATCTTAATAATTTTCATAATAGTAGGTTTTATGATGGGTGAGGGATTGTGAGCACAGGAAACAATGGCATGTCCCTTAAAAGCTTTTCCATCCCTGCAGTAACTTTTGCTTTATTTTTCTAATGTTAAATGGGATATGGGATAAAGCTTTATAAGTAATTACACATTAATGGTTGAGAATAAAAACCATTTGTATTTTAGAGTGCCTTTTGGTAACATACTGGTTATCAAACTCAAGTGGTCACACCATGTCGGAATATTTCACTGGCTAATGTGCTGTGGTCATTCTTGCTAAGCTGATTTTTCCTTAGCAATATACAGTGTTGATATATATTTTTGTGTATGTTTTCTAACTCTTCAGTGCATAGTACAAATTTTAAGAAAGGACCTAGAGGTGTGGGAAAAGGGAACTGATTTGGGGATCATGGCCCTTGCTAAGCAGCGATGTTATTTGGAAGAAGTTACTTAATTTTTTTAGTTTCCTCATCTACGTAGTAAAAGGTGGACTTGGATTTAATAATATCTGAACCTTCTTTCAAGGATATATTGATACAAATGTCCATAAATTAGGCTCGTCAGATAAAATTTTTTCTAACCCTAAGATACACTTGAATAACTGAATATAAAGCTAGAGTTTTAACTAACTGACATTTGTAGATTTTTTGGTTATAACTGTTTTTAGGATGAAGATCTGGGAATGATTCATATGGAAAAAAATATTTTTAAATTAATTAATTAGAGAACTACAGTAATCAGGTCTGGACATATGCATCTTATTAACACAACTTGAGACTGTATGTAGATTTTTTTGTAGCTTTTATTACTCAGGTATTTCCCACATAAACTACAGTTTAGTCGTATATATGCATTTGAGTTTTAAAATCTAAATGCTGGCCTTGACTTACTGTTGATTTTCAGTTTTGGTTTTGGACCCTCATTTCAGGGGACTCTGTCCTTTATGAGTATGTCAGGCTGTGTGTGTTGGGTCACGCCAAATTTGTGGCCCTTGCAAATGTGAAGAGCAGGTCTGTGGCTTTATTAAATTAATGGAAGTTGTCTAGACCATGGAAAAGGATGGAATTCTGTGATATTTTATTGGAGACTTCCTTCCAAATGGTTCAAACAGCTATGCATCCTCCTAGTAGAGTTTAACAGATTTTCAAGCTTCTGCTATTCAACATTTTCTCATTTTTTTCACTAGGCTGTCATTAAAAGATTCTGACAAATTGTCTTATTAGAATCAGTTACCTATATGTCTGTATTATCCTTCCTTTTTCCACTTTAGTAATCCTATCACGAAGCAAATCTTGTATAGTCTGCCTTAATAAAGACCTTACAGTGCCTTTTTCTTTTTATTATGTTAAAAAAAACTCATGTACCCATTCTAGAGAATTTCAGGGGCTACCCATAGACAGTTTTCTGGATTTGCAGTTCTCCTTTTTTGAAAATTGAGAATTCATTCTTTCATTGCTGGTCTTTTTGGCACCTTGTCAAGATAGCTTAGATAATCAGCAGTCAGATAATCAGCAGTCAGATCTAAAAATCTTTTCAGTATCATGGAGTATGATTTATTTGGATCAGAAAGCAAATTCTTTTTGAGCTAGCTCTGTGTCCTGTCACTGTCCACTCTCCATGCCACTTGCCTTAAATGTTAACTTCCTTTTATCAGAGTTCTACCCTTCCCAGTTTGAAGTTCATGCTCCTTGAAGATAACCAGAGCAAAGAAACTACATGGGTCTGCATTTGTCCCTGTCATCTCTTGATATTACAGCATCTTCCCTAAGCAGCGGGCCCTTTGTTTAACTCTTGTTCTAAAAAAGCTTGTTTTTCCCCTTCTTGCCTCCGCTCTCCAGTTATTCTGGACTTTATACGTATTGCTTTGATTTTATGTCTTTTTATTTGTATTTATTCTTTTGAAAATCTAACTTATTAGAAAGTTCCCTCTTCATCTAAAGAGAAAAGAGTTTGGAAATACATGATTCATGTGAAGAAAGATGAACTTTGAAGAAAGGTGACCTTGGACATTGACTTTTTTTCTCATTTGTAACATGAAAATAATAATAATTGTCCCTTTTGGCTCTAGGGTGTTTGAGAAGAAGGAGGCTAAATACGTGAGATATTTCTATCTTAGGGAATGAAAGGTAGAAAAACATAGTGAGAGACCAGTAAGTTACATTTGGTGATAGACATAAGGTGGAGAATTTGAACTAGGTTTTAAAAATGTCATGGAAGTTAGAAATGTGTCCTAGATTGTGATATGGTGGTAAGGCTGGTATAAATAGATGATACGTACTTTAGATTAAGAGAAGTGCCTTGTTGGTGGCAATTCAGGACTATGGGGAATAAACAGTGAGTTTTCCCTAATTAGCATGGAATCTTGGTCAGAGCATTTCTAGATCCCTGGTTTCTAACATGTGGGCTTTTATTTAGTGAACCTTGATTGAATGAATACCTATTTTGTGTAATCTAATATACTAGATGTTAAAGGAAATACTGTATATGAGAAGCCATCCCTACCTATAAGGGCCTTGTATTTCCAACAGAGGTGGTTATAAGCCTCTTGTAAATATATACAGTGGAAATTTCTATTTAACACATCCAGGGTTTTGCCCCTCATCAATAAGCATTTATTGAACACTGACAGCCGTGAAATTTTTTAAGGTATACAAGTCAGTGGTTTTCAGCATATTCACAAAGTTCATATATTCATCACTGTCTAGTTCCAGAACATTTCATCACCCCAGAAAGAAACCCTCCATACCTATTAATAGTCATTCCATGTTCCTCTTTCCCCCCAACCTCTGACAACTACCATTCTACTTTGTCTCTATGGATTTGTCTGTTTTGGACATTACATATCAACAGAGTCATATAACATGTGGCCTTTTGTGATTGGCTTCTTTCACTCAGTATAATGTTTTCAAGGTTGATTATTTTGTAGCATGTGTCAGAACCTCATTCCTTTTTATGACCGAGTAATATTTTATTGTATGGATCTATACCATGTTTTGTTTGCCCATTCATCAGTTGACAGACATTTGGGATGTTCTCAGGTTTTGGCTGTTATGAGGGTGCTGCTATGAACATTCACGTGCAAGTTTTTGTGTGGACATATGTTTTCAATTCTCTTGGGTTTATACCTAGGCGTAGACTTGCTGGATCGCATGGTAACTCTGTTAAACATTTTGTGGAACTGCCGAACTGTTTTCCAAAGCAGCTGCACCATTTTACATTTTCACAGAAGCGTCTGAGGGCTCCAATTTCTCCACATCCTCTCCAACACTTGTGATTGTCTTTATGACTATCGTCATTCTAGTGGGTGAGTTGTGTATCAGTGTGGTTTTAATTTTCATTTCCTTAATGACTAATAACGTTGAGCACATTTTCATGTACTTATTGTCCCTATAAATGACCATATCAGTAGCTTATTTGGAGAGACATCTACTTAGATCTTTTACTGAGTGTGATTTTAACATTCTGAATTAAACATGCCCTTAGTAAACCATGCTAGCCAACTCCCCAGCACACACATGCTCGAACTGGTAGGTTAGCTCTGGTTTGCCTGTGTATCATTTGATTTCTCTGTTTACCAAGAAAGTGACTGTTGTGTTTGTTCTCAAAGTTATTGATACCCAGGGTACTTATAAATTGATAAGTATTACTCAAATTGATTAGATATAAATGCAGAGAGTTGTTTTCATGAAATGCTTTAGAAGGACTTGATAAAGGCAAGAGGCTGAAAGACCTGCCGTTCTCTGAATTAGACTGTGGTTAAGACAACTCAAATAGGTTGGAGAAACCTTGTAAATCTCTGAAAGGATTCTGCTCCTAGAAAACTTTGCAAGTATTTTTTTATGGTCTCTTCTCTACTTTAAAGGAAAGGAAAAATGGACATTGTAAATAATGGATTATGGTTGTGGCTTATCCAAGAAAGTGGCAGACACATACTCAAAGAAAAGGTCTAGGTGCTGTCATCGGTTTGAAGTTAAAAAATGGTTAAAATATGTACCTATATTTCTAAATGATTTCCTGCTTTACCTGATTTTTTTGATGAATTGATCAGCGATTACTTTTGTAATGTTTGAAAAGAGAGATTCCTCTGTACCTGGTGCCCTGAGGAAGACACAGAGAAGGTGCTGAGGCAGTGAGTCATTCTGATTTGCAGGCATCAAAACAGTTTGCCTGAGTAAGTGGCACTTGAGCTGGCCTTTACTGGCAGAATGGAATGTGAGCTTGGAACACCAGGCGCACTTGCCTGAGGCCTTTGCTGTTGATGCTCCTTTTGCTGGGAACTTTCCTGTCCCGTTATTTACCCCTTAGCTCTGTCAGGTTTTTAATGTCACTTTCAAAATGGTGCCTTAAAATTGCAGCCCTTTCCATCTTCTGTCCCCTCTGCCCCTCTCCCCCCTTCATCTCCATTTATGCTTTTTTACTGCTCCGAAGCGCCTTATCTTGTGTGATGTGTTACTTATTATGTCTCCTCTACGTAGCAGCATGAGGGCCAGGCTTTTTGTTTTGTTCACTGCTGTGTCCACTGCCTAGAACAGGGTCTAGCACCACATTAGATGCCCCTTACATGTTTAATGTAGTGTGTGGAATGAATGAATGACTGAAGGAACACAGAAACCGAGGAGAGATGGGAAGGGTATTCTAGGCTGAGGGAATGGCGTTAGAACAGGCACAGAGAGGGGGCACTGAAGGGAATATTTTGGGATACTGGGGTATGAGCTCTTCCCATTGCCGGTCCCCACTCAGCTAGCCTTTCATTGATCTTTTTCTCCCTTGGCTTCCGGATCTCCTGCTGTTGGAGGTGGAGGGGAATGTGATGCTCTTAATTTGGGATAGAGAGCCGGTTGGGAAAAGAGTCAAATGGGTGTCCATTTCTTCTCTCATTCCTCTTACTCACAATCACCAAATTGGATGCAAATCCTTCCATCTGTAGTACCTGGTCCTGCCTGTGCTCCTTGCAACAACATCCCCTGTGCTGTTCTTTTCAACCCTTTCCTTAAATCCACTCCCTACCTCTCTGTGTTTGAAAGCTACCCTGCTATCTCTGATTATACCATTTTCTTTGAACTACTCTCTAATGATGTTTTTATCATATCTATTTTTCCTTTATTCATTGTATATCTTAGTTTTAGTACTTCCCCTTTTTCAACTTTCCTTTTTTTCTCTTTCTAAATTCCTTAAGTGAAAACAGATTATATTTATGTTTCCTTTTCAGTACAGATTTCTGATAAAACTTCTCTTAGTATTGTTATGAAACATGTATTTAGATATGTTTACAGATAGTTTTATGATTTTGTATTATGGTCTACGATTGCTGTTGTGGAATGTTTAGCTTTTTGTATTAATACTAAGTGTGTCTCTGGGTCCTAGTATGAGAACAAATTAGGTGAGAGATCCTTGTACCCCAGGAAAAAAAGTCTTATTTCCTTGGCTTCTAAGTCCCCTAACTATATAACTGTTAATTTTACTTAAAACTTTTATTTTGAATTAATTTCAAACTTAGAGGAAAATTGTGATAGTATACCCAGATTTCCCAGTTGTTAAGATTTTACATTTGCCTTATAGTATCTGTCTGTCTGTCTGTCTGTCTGTCTATCTATCTTCTAAACCTTTTTTCTCACCGAACCTGATTCTGTCGAGTTGGCCCCTACCAAAGGGGGGAATGGTTTAATTTATACTTAATGTCAGTTCTATACCTTTGTTTTGTCATCCCCAGTTACAATGATACAGGTTTATCTTTCACAGTTTTTCAGTTTATCTTGTAGTTTTGTTATTCTATTTGGAACAGAAACATTGAATTTTGTTTCATTGTTTGTTGTATTTTTTATTTTTGTGTAGCGTAGATTTAAAGTATCTCCTGAAGTCATAATGATACCCATCCTTTTCTGGATTTGTGTTTGTCTTTTAGTTTTTAAGTGTTAGGCTTTGTTTCCCAGCACTGATACAGACCATTCTGCTTTCATAGGCGTTTACTCATTTAATGAAGTAATTATGATATTTGTGCTACTGTCCATCATCATCATCATCATCATCATCATCATTTTTTGAAGTGTACAATCCCGTATTTTTCAGTATAGCCACGAGGTTGTGCAACCATCACCACAATCAAATTTAGAACACTTTCTTTCTCTCCAAAAGAAACTTCATATTGTTTATCAGTCACTCCCCAAACTCCACTTCCCCCAGCCCTCGGCAACCACTAATCTATCTTTTGCTGTATAGTTGCCTGTTCTGGACATTTCATATAAATGGAGTCATACAATATGTGGTCTTTTGTGATTGGCTTCTTTCACTTAGCATCATGTGTTCAAGTTTCATCCATGTTATAGCATGTATCAGAATTTCATTCCTTTTTATGTCTGAGTAATATTCCATTACATATATAATACACTCACACACACACACACACACACACACACACACTACATTTTGTTCTGTTCGTCAGCTGATGGACATTTGGGAGGTTTCTACTTTGGGGCTGTTACGAATAATGTTGCTATGAACACTCATGTACAAGTTTTTCTGTGGACATGTGATCAGTTCTCTTGGGTTTATACCTAGAAGTAGAATTGCTGGATCAGATCACATGGTAATTCTGTGTTTAACATTTTGAGGAACTGCCAAACTGTTTTCCAAAGTGGCTGCACCATTTTATATTTTCTTCAGCAATGTCTGAGGGTTTCAGTTTCTCCACATCCTAGCCATTACTTGTTATTATCTTTTTAAAATTATAACCAACCTTGTTCTTTTAAGTTCATACTGTTTATCCCTTATGATTCTGAACATACGTATGTGGTTTATTTAAATTGGATTTGAATTCTCCATTCCTTTTAAGCTGGATTGGGAGATAATGTCAGGCCATTTACTCCCTTCTTCCTTCTCCCTCTTTTTTTTTTTTTTTTTTTTTGGTAAGAAACATTGTTTTAACAGAACTATTTCCATTATTCCTACTATTAATTCCATTATTAGCTTCTCTCGTGGGAGACATGAGGAGTTGGCCTATTTCTCTTGGAATTCTATGTTTAAATCTTAAAATTTCCTATTTGCTTTTAGCTTATTAGATGATTTTAATCCTTTGTTACTATTTGAATGTATTTCTTTTTTACAAGTGTCATGTATTTTTCATGGCTCAGTTGTTTCATTATTTTTTTTTGAACAGTCGGGTTCTAAAGTTCTTAACATATTCTTCTGCCGTCAAAAACTTTGGCAGGTATTATGCTTTCAGCCACAACTCCATTTCTCTCATTTTTGTGCAAGTATTCTGAGTGCAAGTATTCATAGTTTAAAAAAAAAAAAAAAGAAAGAAAAGCCACACCTTTTTTCTTAGTTATAAAAGCAGTATTTGTTTGATGTAAAAATTTGAGGAATATGGAAAAATATAAAGAAATGTGTGGTGATTGCCATTCTCCTCTGTAATACTTAATTTTATGCTGGAGTTATTTCATTTTATACCAGAAAAATTTTGAACTTTTTTCTTGATACTAGTGTTTGCTTTGGCATTTTTTGTTTTGTTTTGTTTAACCAGGAAGCACTGTTGTTCACAGGTCAGATCTCCTTTGGGGATTTTTAGGTTCAGTTTATTTCACCTTGTCAGCTTTCATCTAATATTGTTTTGCAAGTGAATTTAAACTGCTGATGTTTCTATATCATTTCTGTTGCTTAGAGCGTAATTGATATATTTAGATTCTCTGTTGTTCACAAGTCAGTTCAGTCTTTGTTTAGTGTCCTGTGTTAATTTTTCATCGTATTTTTTTTCTCTTTAAAGTGGTTTGAGATATTTTTTAGGTGGTGCAGTTGTTTTTACCATTATTGTTTTCTTCTTCTAATTCAGACCATAAGTGCTTCCTAATTACCATTTAATTAAACCTAGTTTTTTGTTTTTTGTGTTTTAATTCCTCACAATTTTTCAACAATTTGCTGGGGTTTTAGGTTGTTGTTGATTTAAAGGTTTTCATTATTGTAACCAAAGAGAAGTATCCTTTATAGTTTCCATTGTTTTTTTGTAAAGATCTCTGTTAGTCCTGGCAATCCTAGGAGGGATTATTAAACCCATTTTTACTCTAAAGAACTGGGATTTCTCAAGAGAGATCTAGTGCTTGGCCAGGACCATAGAGTTACTTAATTAAATGATTGGCGCTCCAAGTCTGGAGCGCTTTCTAATGCACCAGTTTTGTGAAGTCCTTTAAAAGTTCTCTTTAAAAGCAGTTAATATCAGGTTCTCCAGTGCCAACTCGCAGGTTGTTTTGTAGATTTTTGTTTTTGGGGTCACTTCCCTGGATTCTGGCAAGCTCCCATTCCACTTAGTGTTGCAGACACTAAGGAACAGTGGTTAGAATAGAGCCAGAGGGCCATATTCTTGTGTTTAGATTTATTTATTGTTTTAAAATTTTGATGGAGAAAATGTGTTGAATGTACTTGCAAAATCTTAAAATACATATGTAAATATGTATATGTTGCAAAATATAAATTGGATTGCAACCCTAAATATTGTTTTATAACCTGATTTTTTTCACTTCACAGTGGATTGTGATGTTTCCATATCAGTACGTGTTTCTACTACCTACTTTAATTTTAATGACTTAATGGTATTTCATCAATAATTTATTTAATTAATTCCCAACAGATGGACACAGGTCATTTTCCACTTTGTCGTTATTAAAAATGCTGATGTTAACAATCTTGTACATACATTTTTGTGTGTTTTTCTTCTATACCTGTCATAATTTTGTAGAAGTAGGATAAAGAAAATTAAAATGTTAGTATATGCTGCCTCATTATTTCTTGAGAGTTCCTGCCAATTTATACTCTCACAGTTGGTTTGAGTGTTAATTTTTCCACACCTTCTGCAGCACTGGTCTTAATAAAAAAAAAAAATAATAATAGCCAACTTAATATAGCACTTATGTATCATGCACTACTCTGAGTGTTTTCCATATCTTTATTTAATCCTCTGTCAATATTATGAGTTAGGAGATAGGTGCTGTTATTCTTTCCATTTTACAGGTGAAGGAATGGAGGCACAGAGTGGTCAATACTAAGGTCACTTTGTGGATGAGAGCCCGGGTACTGATCTAGGTAGTCTGGTTCTAGGGTCTGTCCCTTAAACACCAAATTATAATGCTTGTTCATTTTTTTCAAAATCAAATCAAATATGGTTTATCAGATTTTTTAAATTATTTTTTTATTTAACGAGATATCACTCATTATATAACATAACATAAAACTTACCATTTTACCAGGTTTCCCCGAAAATAAGACCTACCCCGAAAATAAGCCCCAGTTAAGATCGTCAGCCAGATGGACTCATTTAGTACGTTATGACGATGTTCCAGAAGAAGATGACATGACTGTGTTTGAATAAGTGTAGATTGTTGTGCATGAAAAAAGAATACATCCCCTGAAAACGCCCCAATGCAAATTTTGGAGCAAAAATTAATGTAAAACCCGGTCTTATTTTCGGAGAAACACAGTAAGTATATTTCAAAGTAATTCAGTGGTTTTTAATTTATTCAGTATGTTGTGCAACCATCACCACTATCTACTGTCTAATTACAGAACATTTTCATTATCCCCCCCCTAAAATTTTCATACTATTTACAGTCAGTCCCAATCCTCCTCTGCCCCTATCTCTTGGCAACCACATAGTGATTTTATATCTTTATGGATTTACCTACTCTGGACATTTTATATGAGTGAATTCAGACCGTATATGGCCTTTTGTGAGATTCTTACATGTGTGGTACGTAATTATTTTATCTGATTTTAAAAGTCTCACAAGTTCATTGTAAAACTTAAACAGTTCATAAAAAATACAGAATTAAAGAAGAAAGTTTAAATTCTACCAAGAGATAACTTTGGTTCATATTTTGATGTATATACCTTCCATTTTTTTTAACAGGCATTGAAAAATAAGTTTTGTTATACATTTTTGAAAAAAATGTGTTTTCAAAAAACTGTCATGTCAGGAAATGTGGAGAGTCTTCATCATTCTTTTCAATAACTGCAGTATAACAAATTTAGCTTATGGATCTGTGAGGAAACACACCGGTTTGCCAAGCTAGTCAGAAATAGGGGTAAGGGAGATAGTATCGCAGCGCAAGACCTTTGGTTAGGACTGCATTGGGCTAGAAAGACCCTGAGTACCTTTAATACCGAATTGGGGAGCTGGGTCTGTTTTTCTTTCCGATCCTGCAGTAGGTTGTCCTCCCCATCACCTTGGCTGAGGGTCCTGACGACAGGCAGTTAGAACTGAAGTAGGTGGCAGGGAATGATGGTAGGTATGGGGGTGGACGAGTGATACCATCAAAGTGGTATTTAACAAGGGTTAGCTTGGCAGTAGCATGTAGAATGGGATGAAAAATATTGGTGTCAGATAAGTGTGTGGCATATGTGAAATTTCTGTTGTTAAATGTATCTTAAGAGATGTTTTAGTCCTCTCTGTTGTTAGTGCCTTTTGATGTTAATGTAAACTGCTTTTGGTTTTGTATCATGAAATATGAGTACAGTTTATTTCCCCCTCCCCCCATATCTTTTAGTGGAAGATAACTAGTGTAATATGGTTAATTTAGTAAACAAGTTGAACAGAATTTAATTTCTATTTATCTCATTTGCTGGGACTGAAGTCAACATTTATGTACTAAATCCATCATTTGATTTTATCCTGAAATGTCTTTTCAGTGATTTGTGTCATGAAAGGTGTCCCTCAGATTGGTCTGGGGAAAGAAAAGAAATGAATTTTGGCCGTATACCCACTTGTTCTAGGCACTGTTGCTTTTTAGTACATATCTAATCATTACAATATCTAGGGAAGGTGTTACTGTTCTAAAAGGTGAAGAACTAGCATGTGAACCTGGCCCTGATTGACTCCCAAGCTAATGCTCTGTCCGTTATGTAGCACACTGTCTCTGGGCTTGTGTTAGAAATCACATTGAGCTCCCCCCCCCCCCCCATTAAATATAACCATATAGAATAGAGGAAGAAATCATCCATTGTTCAATTGGTGTAAACGCAGTCCCCGTTACCATTTTTGTTTTTTTCCTTGGCTGAATTTTCCTATATGTGTATTTTATACACAATCCTAGTGAATGTGTTAAGTTTTGTCTTCTACCTTTTGACTTGACATTCATCAGCATATTACCATATTGCCACATAAAATATACACAGCGTTTTAAATAGCTGTATAATATTCCATGTCTGTACCACACCATTTCCTGGTGTGGGATATATTACATGTTTAAATATTTTAAATATGTTTTCAGTGTATATAGAGATTGTGTAATTGTCTCATAGAGTTTTGGATGCAGAGTCAGGAACAAGCAGGGCATGTTTTGGGAGTGAAACCAACTAGCGGGGATCCTGTCAGATTGGATTGGTGTGCTTTTCTAAAAAAGGGAAGGTTTTCCCAAACACTATTAATCTCTAGACAATGAGTATAAACTCTTTGATATTGGGTTAGTCTTAAGAACAAGGTAAAAAATTTGAACATGTCATATGGGGAGTCAAGAAATCACCTAGAGAGGAACTAAAGATTTCCACATGTTGGTAAGTGGTAGGAGTGGAAGAGACTGCTGAGAGAGAAGAAATAAGACATGATGACGCAAGGGGATGGTGAGGGCAGAATGCTTTTATATATAGTAGGAGCCCCCTTATCTTGGTGCCTTGATTCTGGTAGCTAGTTGGTTAATCAAGAAAGTTATTTAAAGTGGGAGCCACAAAAATGATTCATAGTGCATATAGCATTTTAATGTAAAAACATATAAATTTATTAAACAGCATTTTGATGAAGGCCCAGAATTTTTCTTTGAGAATTTACTCTTTTTTGAATAAACCACATTCCTAATACATTGATTACAAACTACGGTTTTAAGCTCTTCAAAAAGGAACTGAAAGACTTGTGGTTGCAGAATTCTAGATTTTTCTTACCTAATGCAGCAGCGATTTTTTAAAAGCAACTTGCCTTTCTTAAGTCTTTTCATAGCCTTCAATTTTGTTTTCATAGTAACAATTTATTTTCACTTTTATGAACTGTCGACACCACATACTTACAATAGCAAATACAGTTGGCATACACAGGCTGAATTACATCTATAACTGACTCTTGAAGTGCAAGAGCAACACCCCTGGTTGGAGCTAAAATATTCAAGACTGTTCTAGAGAGTGACCTGAGGTAGAGAGTAGCCTTGAGGACTCATTGTACCATGGACATTGGTTTGTGTGTTTTACAGAGAATAGCATACTGGTTAATCTGGAGAGTTGATTAAGTTGGAGATAAGTTCTAAGGGTGCTTGTGGACATGGACTAGACAGTAGAAGGAAAAAAAGAGTGAGTAAATGAGCACTGGTCAGAGTTGGGGGATACTCAAGATTATGAGGTTGGCAGGAGAGGCCAGGAGTATCAACTGCTGTAGAAGAGTCAAGAACAGTTGGAAGAATAAGAAAAAAGCTATGGGATCTATAGAATAGAGGACATATTGACCTTGAAGAAGAGTTTTGGTAGGAAGGGGGAAGAAGCCAGGCTTGCTGGGGGTTAAGGCATTATTAAAGGAGGGGCACCCACTGTGAGCCAGGACTTGACATAAACTTGGAGGCAATATAGAAGAAGTGATCAACCAATATGCTGAATGTTTAAATAAAAAAAGTTTATTATAGCAAAAGACACATTGCTGTTAATCCCCCTCAAAATACTCCCCTTCACTTTGAACACACTTATCCCATCCTTCTTGCCACTTTCTGAAGCAGTTCTGGAAGTCCTCTTTCGTGAGTGTCTTTAGTGGTGCTGTCGTGGCTGCCTCAATGTCTGGAATCATTTTGAGTTTGGCAAAGAGTCAGAAATCTCATGGTGCCAGATCCGGTGAATAAGGTGGATGAGGACACACCGTAATGTTTTTATTTGACAAAAATTGCCATATACCAGAAGTGATATGTGACACGGAGAGTTGTCATGATGGAGGATGATTTACGGCACACTTTAAAACGCAACTTCTCTCAGTGTTAGCTCACACCTGACTGACTGTACCAAACAAGTTGAAACTTGTCACACACTGTTGCCACGGTTTGACGTGCCACTTCCCTGCCTTTCCTGCCTTTCTGTTGGATGGCACTGGGCATCAGCATTCACTGTATTTTTTTGATCACATCTCATCGTATTTAGGTCCCTCTGTTGAAATGAAAAATGGCTGTGGTAATGGGCAGAGAGATCTTCGAGACTACTGCTTATTTGACTCATTTTCTCTTTAGTGATTATGTGAGAGAACTACCATAAATGTAAAGCCTTTGGTTCACCTTTTATAGTGGTTCTCAACGGGGAGTGATTTTGCCCCCCCCACCCCAGGACATTTGGTGATGTCTGAAGACACATGGTTGTTACAGGTGGGATGGTCCTACTGGCATCTCGTGGGTAGAGGCCAGAGATGTTGCTAAACATCCTCTAGAGCACAGGTGAGCCCTCTACAACAAAGCCCTCTATCTAACCCAAAATGGCAGCAGTGCCGAGATTGAGAAGCCCTGAATCCTATGTTAACATTTTGCAAAGTTTGTTCACGGTTGGCTCTCCATAAATGTTAGCAAAGTCATAAGATCCTCAGAACTACCTTCTGTTTAATGGAAAGGTTACTTATCAATCTGGAGGGCTAATGGGTCTTATTTTGAACTGCAGCCTGAACCTAGTTAGTGCTGCCAAAAGGTGGGAATTTTGGCATTTCAGGTTCATAGTAAGTAGGGTTCCTTCCCCTAGTGTGTATTGTTTCTCAGCTTTGAAATGTTAATGAAAATTAAGACAAGTTTTACATTTAGAAAACTGTATAATGGCCAGATTTGCAACCAGAGCAAAATATTTTTTGCTTTGAGTGCTTCTTTGTGTAAAATATTTCTATTTGGAAAATTGATTTTTGAGGGCCCTCAGTAATGGCTCATCCATTTTGCTGAATTTCTATCTTGGGCTCAGGAAGGCAGGTATGTAATCATCATTATTGACAGGTAGTAGAGTACCCTCTTGATGCCTGATACTGTATAGAATACTTGAAAAGAAATAACATTCAGAAGATGATCCCAAATAGAATTTCTTCTATACTGAATTTGAGGTAAGGTAGTGGTTCTTAAATTTGTAAAGACTCAGAGCACCAGGTTCTTGAGAAATTCATTTTATCATGTGGGCTGTGATGTCGCACAAGATTGTTGCTCAGAAATACTTATCTCAATTAAATTTACATGCAATCATTATATCAGGCTTGTTATTTAATCACATTTATCAATGACCTAATAGTGGCTTAAATGATAAGGGTTTCATTTATACATTTGCTTATTATAACAGTAAGTCTGGAAGGATGAAATCCAGGGTAGGTGTGGTGATTCCATAATTTTTCTTTCTTTCCACATTTTTGCTTCTGTCTTTTAGGTCTACCATCTTTATTTTTATTTATCTTTTTATCTTTTATTTATTTATCTTAATAATTTTTTATTTTTCAATTACAGTTGACATACAATATTATATTAATTTCAGGTGTACAACATAATGATTAGATATTTATAAAACTTACAAAGTGATCACCCTGACAAATCTAATATCCATTTGACGCCATAAATAGTTATTACATTATTGACTATATTCCCTATGCTTTACTTTACGTCCCCATGACTATTTTGCAACTACCAGTTTTTACTTCTTAATTCCTCCCCTTTTTTCATCCATCCCCCCAAACCCCCTCCCATCTGTCAACCATCAAAATGTTCTCTGTATCTATGAGTTTGTTTCAGTTTTGTTTGTTCATTTTGTTTTTTAGATTCCACATATAAGTGAAATCATATGATATTTGTCTTTCTTTGTCTGACTTATTTCACTTAGCATAATACCCTCTAGGCCCATTCATTTGTAGCAGATGACAAGATTTCATTCTTTTTTATGGCTAATATTCCATTGTATATATGTACCACTTCTTTATCCATTCATCAGTTGATGGGCACTTAGGTTGCTTCCATATCTTTGCTATTGTAAATAATGCTGCCATGAACATCTGGATGTATATATCTTTTCAAATTAGTGTTTTGGGTTTCTTTGGATAAGTACCTGGAAGTGGAATTGCTGGGTCCTTTTTGTCTCTTGCTATAACATGTATTTTGTCTGGTATAAATATTGCTACCCCAGCTTTTTTAAATTTCTATTTTCATGAAATATCTTTTCCCATCCCTTTACTTTCAGTCTGTGTGTGTCTTTCGATCTGAAGTCTCTTGTAAGTGTGGTCTACCAGCTTAGCTTGTAGTCATAGCAGTCATCTTCATGCAAATAAGATAGCTGCTATAACCTTGGGCACAGGTTTATTCTCCAAGCAGGAAAAAGAAATGAGGAATGAAGGAGGAAGGGATAGTGCTTATATATGAACTGTGGCATGAAGTGAGGGAGTTAGGGAAATACCGGTTATGTAGCTGAATACTTTGTCTCCCTGAACAAAATTGTGATTTCCTTATTAACTAAGAAGGGGAGAATAGATTCAAAGTAGGCAATCAACAGTGACTAGCACAATAACAAAACATTTAAAAATATACATTCATTAGCTTGTGACATTCATGGTCATTTGTTCTTATAAAACACTGTTGGAATTTTTCTATCAATATTTTTTCACATTTGTTGAACAGTTTTGTTGATAGCTAGCAAGGAACTAATCTCAGATATTGAAAGTTTAAGAAATGTAAGTGAAGAAAACTCTTAATTTTAGAAAATTCCTTCCACTGACTTTTTTTCCATGGCAAATGAGAAAGTGAAATTCTTATTTTATTTTAATGAAGGTACGCTCTAGTCTAGGACACCAGGTTTCCCTGAGGAATATGATTTGGGAATCAGTGATACTAATATTTATGTGTACTATTAAATGACGCATGTCTCTACTTTCACTAGTACTGTTTTCCTAGATAAGAACATTCTCTTTTTTTCTCTTGATTTTGATATAACCCACATGTTATGGGCAATTAAAACATTATTTTTAAATGTCTTTTCTAAATTCTGTATAATGATCCTTTATTAATTTTATAATCAGAAAAGAAGGCCTTACTAAGTTTTCAAGGTCAATGCAAGTTTTGCCATTTTTGACACAGCACCCTGTGCTTCAAATCTATTTTTATCTCCTTCTTGAAATTCCTAGAGCAATCATAGCCTGTACAACACAATTCTTCTCTTAATTATAGACTATTGAATTCATCACTAATTGTTCCATATGTTAGCAAGATCATAAGCTCCCTCTTGTGTATTTTCTGGTGTATCCTAAATTCTTAGCATAGGATTAGATACATAGTAGATACTTAATTGCTTCTGATCAACTAAATAATCACATTTAACATATTAACACACATGTAAATAACATGGATTTGATAGCAAGATGTGCATAAAGAAAAGCATGACTAATAACCAGTGTAATCAGAATTTCATGACTTTTACTCTTTCCTGTCAGTGTGGACCTCTAGCTCCCCCAGAATGCCTCCCCTTACCTCCAGGTTATTCTTGGATTCACCAAAGGGTGTTTCATGTGGGCTTACTCGTGTATCCTGGCCACTGCCCCATGGCATGTCTTTTTCTAATTGTGATGTTTGCTGCCTCTGCCGTTGTATAGTGGTACCTCCCCCTAGATATCAGGTACCTCAGTGCCTGATACTACTATCTCGTCGGCCTTGTGCTGTTCTGCCAGGTGTATTGCTGATATGCTGGGGCTATTGAGGTGTCCCAACCCCCTTTCCCCCTATTAGTATATCTTCTTATGTGGGCATCAAAACAGAACTCTTTATATCTTGTTGCTTCAGAGCTTTGTGAAAGCCATTCTTGAGTCTCCTTGTAGCCCCTGTCGCTGTCATGATGGGCCTTTGGGGCTGGGCTGTGGGAGCAGCCTAAGCGATAGACAACCACTCCCTGTTTGGGGGACGTCTCCTGTCCAAGGCTTTGCTTATTGGGCCAGGCTTTTCTGCCTCACCTTAGTAAGGACAAGTATTCTCTTCAAATGTTCCTTAGTCCATCGTGCAAACAGATACTTGAACAGTCCTAGGTCTCCAGCCATATGTGAGTCTTAGTGGCAGGGATAGTTTAGGTTCTAGATCGAATCCCATTGTATTTTTAAAACACAACCAAGTAAAACATTACAACTCCAAGAATCTCAAGCCAGGATAGCAAGTCGTAACTCAGAGCATGATGTTGACCCACAGACAAAATGAAAACTTTACTTATTCTTGCTTTATATGTCTGGTTGTATTGGAACCCAGTGTGAACTTTAAGGATACAAAGAAAAGAAAAAAGAGAAATGCACTAAATTTTACTTCTGAAATTGTGCAATTCTTATTATTTCTGTGGCCCTAAAATTGGTTAAGCCTATAGTTGAGCAAAGAAAGGTATTATACATTCTTAACTTCTTTTCCAGAGAGGTTCTTGATTAACATTTAGTTAATCTTCCTTGAGTTTCACGATGTACATTAGACAGTAATTGGTACCAGACCTCATGCAAGTTCCCAGTAGGACTGTGAGTAGGTAGAAAACAAGCAAACCCCACATTTAGGATTGAGCTTTAAGAGCTCATTCAAGTAGTCAAGGGGGAAAGGGGCGACAGCAAAAATTGGGAGATGAGGAGAACTAAGAGCATAAAGCCTACATAGCCAAGGTGAAAGGAATTGAAAGATGGTCATCTGTGCCTGGAAAAGTTTGTGAAACAGTGAGAACAACAAAGCAGGGATATTAGTTTCCTGTTGTTTTATGTTTCTGCTCATGTCTTTATTTGTTTTTTTACATGTATGCTTAAACTTTAGAGTAATCCAATTCTGTGTACCTGAGATCCATTTAAGAAAAAAGGAGAAAAAATTTTTGTAACCTCTAGTTATATAGACATATACCTACCTTCATGCAGTGTTCGGTACTGTTGACTGTCAACGCCTTGGGTATTTTAGGTACTTGACAGCCAGCTCCTAGAAGGGTCAGCTAAGCGTGGGAGACCCAAGACACCATTGCAGAGCAGTGAGAACAGATGGGACAAAGAGAAGCAATGAAATGTCACTAGGACAGATGTCACTAGATATAGAACTTCCTTGACTCAGGCCACCGAGGAATCCTGCTTTGAAATCTAGAAGTGGTAGATAACCTGGGATGAGGGATTGCTGAAGAAGTGCTGTCTGAGATCTGCTTGCCAAGACCTCACCTTGACTAGAGCTGCAGGAGACCTTGTGCTCTTCCCCAAATCTCTCAGTTATTGAGGAGCAGTCAGAAGCTAGCTTAGGCCTCTCTGTGCCCAGACTCATGTGTTTACCACTATACTGGGATGGGTTTTGTAAACAATTATTTCTTTGCATAAAAACATTTTTTGTTGTCATTCCCATTTTCCATACGAAGATATGGAAATTGCTTTGTAGTGTTTTTTACCCAATCCCATGTGATTGGCAGCTTTGCTTAGCGATACCTTAAAGCAATTTCTGAGGTTTCCTAGAAAACTTAATTTGATGCTTCCAGAGCAAGACTGACAGTCTTGGAGCAGGAGCAGAAATGACCACAGAATGCTAGTGCTGTTGATTGGCTCTGCTTCCTGGGGTAAAATAAAATTAAATCAGTCATTAAAAAGTTTTAAGTCTGCTAAGATTTGAATCTCTTTAATTTTGTGCACGTACATGCTCCATATATGTGTGTGTGTGTGTGTGTGTGTGTGTGTGTGTGTGTGTGTGTGTGTGTGTGTACACACACACACACACACATATACTGTATGAAATTCAGGTTCACTTTATAATTCTTTTGTAATTAAAAGAGTTTATTTGTCTGGAGTGAATAACGATCCCTCAAAATTTATTCTGGGTACCAAAAAAATTAAAATTCCATTTAGTTATTCGTTTTCCTTTTTTAAAAAATCATTTTTTACTTCTGAAATGATAACTGAATGTGCTTAAAATTTTTTATCATATACTATTTTATAGAAATAAAATAATACCCTTTAAATATTTGGTTTTTCATGGTTTTGAGCTTTGTATAAATGACATCATTCAGGATGTGACTTGCTTTTTCTTTCTTTTTTTAATTGAAGTTTAATTGACATATAACATTCTGTTAGTTTCAGAACAACATAATGATAACGGCATAATTCAGTGTGCAACATAATGATTAATATTTGTATACATTTTGTAGTTATTCTTGTTATCTTTAAAATTAGTAGCTATCACTAGAAAAATAATTAAAATATTAAGTAAAACAATAGTAAGGAGATTATTTTAAGATCTTAGGAGACCAAAATAGAAAAATTTTGTAGATTTACCTTTTAGAAATGTGAAATCCTGATACTTTGAGTTTTATTTTGGTTTGGGTTACTTATAGGCATAGTCTCATTGGGAAATCCTGAACATTTTGTGTTTTATAGAACTTGTGTTTTGTATCTTATGTCTTATTATACTTGTGGATGAGATGCTTAATATATTTCAGGGATTTTTTTCCCATTTATTTATATTTGTACATTTGGATACAAAAAGACAAATATATATATGAAACTGCTTTTCTTCTTTTACAGAATTAAATGTGAGGGAGTCTGATGTAAGAATTTGTGATGAATCATCATGTAAATATGGAGGCGTCTGTAAAGAAGATGGAGATGGTTTGAAATGTGCATGTCAGTTTCAGGTGAGGAAACCCAACCTATTTTGAAAATTTTCATATTTCTCATATTTTATAGTTCTGCATTCTTTAAAAACCTTAAAAGATCTTGAATCCCACAAGGAAGTTGGGTTCACAGCCCACGGATTCTTGTTTTGTTAGGTAAAGTGCTATTATTTGTACATTCCATGCTGCTTTGCTTGAACTAAGAGGACAGACTGGCAATAATAGATGTGAACATGCTTTGAAAAAGTATTAAAGTTCTATTCAAATATATGGTATAATTGTCATTGAAAGGAAATAAAGTACAGGTTGCAGTGGAGTCTCTTACTTAAAATGCTGACACTTTCCTTCTCTAACTAGGCTTTTTCCCTTCCTTTCTTATTTGCTGCTGTCTCATCTCTTTAGGCCAAAGAACATGACCGCCTTGGTCCCTCAGGGTAGGTCAGGGTTAGAGATGGACCACAAAGGGAACCTCAAACTAAGAGCTTTGCTTCTCAGGTGCTGCTGTGTTCATTGTGATTCTGGTGTCTATAAAGAAGTAAAAAGAAAAGAAGCAAAATGTGCTACATTTCATTCTTTCTTTGTGTTTTATTTTGTTTGATTGAAGTATAGTCTGGCTTTAGAGTGTTGGTCACAAGATGGTTCCTGATTTAGAATTTGGGATGAGACAAAGAAGGAACTAGAATTTTTTCCCCACTCGTGATCGTGTTCTAATTTTACCCACCATTTGGATTTTAAGGGGAGGAAAGGGTACACAGATCAGGGATGAAAGCATAGGAGAGTCAGTATTTCCAGTAACTCTGTAACCTCAGTCAAGTTCCTGTATGATCCATCTGAAAAAGAAGGAATATTTCCTACCCTTTCTTACGGTATTGTAGTGAGAATCAAAATCAGAAAAGAGCTTGCATATTAAACCTCTTTGAAAACTATAAACTGTCATGTTTATTTTCGTTAAAAGAAGTGGCGAGCTGGTATATTATTGTCCAGTCAGAGAGCAAAAGGGACTTCACAATCCATTATTTATTCACAATAGCCACGTTTGGCGCGGCTTAGCCACTCGTGTGCTCACCCCTACACGGTTACTCATGCAGTAGTCTGGCCAGTGTGTTGTGTCTGGCTGCCTGCCTCCTGCCCCAAACCCTTTCACAAGGGATGGTAACTGAAGTGGGCTTCTTTCCTTAAAAGAAAGTGTTGATGTGCGTAGTGTGCAAGCGCATATACCAAGATCGCATGAACTTTTACTTCTTTATGTTTTTCACATTAGATAATTTTTATTGATTTATCTTCAGGTTAGGTCAATAAATCCAGTGAGTTTTTTACTTCAGATATTTTGTTTCTAGAATTTATAGTTTCTATTCATCTGAAATTTCTTGTCTTTTCATTCATTGCAAGCATATTTTCTGTGAGCACAGATATTAGTGCTGCTTTAAATCTTTGCTCATTTCAACATCTGGGACATCTCAGCGATCATCTTTGTTGATAGTCTTTTCATTTTAGAGTGGATTGTGTTTTCCTGTTTTGGGTGTTTTTTTTTTTTTTTTGTATTTGAGTAATTTTGAAATTATCCTACACATTGTGAATGATAGATATGTTTTAGAGTGTTTGAATTGTTACGTTATTCTGAAAAGTATTGTCGTTTTTGAAACAGTTAAATTGACTAAACTCAAATGGCAAATTCTGTCTTCCCTTTTGTGGCAGCAACACAAATATCAGTTCATTTATTTTAGCCTTAGCTGGGCTATTTGGAGTCTGCCCCATGAGTGGCTCAGAAGTCAGCCAGAAATGTGGTCTGTTTATATACAGAATCTGGGACTTCCCTCTGACTCGCTCCTTTCTGGGATTTTCTCCCTCACTCTCCAGTGGCCCTGGTTGGCCTGAACTCCTTCCTCTGGTTCTACAACCCAGAAAGGTTGCAGGGTTTCTATTAGTGTTCTAGCCACCCTGTACCAGGAAGACTGGGACTCTTCTCCTCTTCCAACTGTTTTATATTTTCTGAGGTTAAATTCCTTGATGTGGAATTGTTGGGTCAGTGGGATACTCACGTGCAGATAAACATTTGCCAATGACGATATGTTAGACTGCTTGTTTCTCCTCAGCCTGTTGATGGTGGATTTTGTCAATCTTTTTACGTTCTATAAATCTGAAAGGCAAAAAAAATTTTAATGTGCATTTGATTACCAGAGATACTGAAAATGTTCCATATATTATTGGCTACTTTTTTTAAAAATTAATACTTCGTATTCTTTGCCTGTTTTGGGATTATTTTTCTTTTTCCCTTATATTGATTTGTAAAGATGTATGTATGTATATGGGTATGTATGTGTATGTACGTGTATACATGATGTATAATACATTATTTGAGTACTTACATATTGTTTACAATGCTAAGCATTTTATATTCATTAACTGTTGTAAACATTTTATATGTATTATATATACGTTTATATAATTTATAAACTCGTGAGAATCTATGATGTTAGTACTGTTTTGATATTTTAAAAAGAGTAATTACGCCTATAGTAAATAACTTGAACAATATATAAAAATATATATGATGTAATGAAAAAAATGTGTTCCACTTCAGACTACCAGTTGCTCTTCTCAGAGGCAATATTTGTTATTTCTTGTATTTCCTTTAAGAAATATTTGTAGCTTATATCTTATACAAATATATGTGTGTTTAATTTCTCTTTTAAGTACTAAGTCACTTAATAGTACTTACTTTAGAACTGGTTCCTTTTCTGTTTATATAGATTACAGAAAAAGAATTCTGTATTTTAAAGAACTTATCCTGGTGTCATTTTCATTTTTTTTTTGGATACAAAGTTTTAAATTTTCACATCATATTTATGTGTTTTTGTCTTTATGATTTTGTTTTTCATGCTTTGAAAATCTTTCCCTGCAACTCTTAAGATAATAAAGAAATCGCTTTCTTGACCTTTTAAACATACTTGAACAGCTAGAAAATCCTCTCATGCTCTGTCTGAATCCCTTGTGGGAAAGCGGGAAAGGGAAATAAAAGTTTGAAGAATTGAGGTCCGTGGACACTTATCCAGTGCTTACTTGTTGCAAGGCTAGATGCCGAGGATATAAAAATGTTTAAAGACAAGTTCCTTGCCTTGTAGGAGCAAACTGCCCAAGGGCTTCCAGCGTGATGTGATCCTGCTGCTGAGTGAATCTTCTTTTGATTACTTTACTTTCTTATAAGCTCATAAAGCTGTTCGAGTTAGACGTAGGTTCTTGCCAGTTTAAGAACAGTGACCTCATAAGCCCATTAAACATATGAAGATGCTTTAGCAAGATCTTTAGCTCCTTTAAAAAATTGGCTTATGATTCAGTGTGTTTTCAGTATTAATATAAGCTTCCTGGGATATAATTTTTTAACACATTTTAACAAATGATAACAGGATTTTAAATGAAGTCTAAAATTGTTTCTTTCTGTCTGTGAATAAGAGCTGCTGTATCTTGCCACATTATATAAACAAAGCTACTTTTATTCTGTATGAAGTAAAAAGATCAATATTGCATCTTCCCATTAAAACTTGGGTAATATGCAAAGAGGAGTGGCTGCAACTTTTCTCCTGTTTCTTTTCTTTCTTCCTGTGTTTCTACCTGGAGTTCTCTGGACTATGTCTCTTTCTTCTGGAATTTATCAGTGCCTACTCCCACTAGGTGACATGCCCTCTTCTTAGACGTTTGTGTTAGGGTTCTCCAGAGGAAACGGAACCAAGAGGGGTGTGTGTGTGTATACATATATGTACGCTCACATCCATACGCACATGAGAGAGAGAGAGAGAGAGAGAGAGAGAGAGAGAGAGAGAGAGAGAGAGAGATTGATTTACTATCAGGAATTGGTTCACTTAATTATGAAAGCTGAGAAGTTCCACAGTCTGTGAGCAGGAGGCCCAGGAGAGTTGGTGGCGTAGTTTCAGTCCAAGTCTGCAGATCTTAGAATCAGGTGAGTTTATAAAGTAAGCTCCATCTGAGTCTGAAGGCCTGAGAACTAGAAGACCCACATTCCAGTTCAATAGTTAGGCAGAAAGAATGAATTCTACCTTCCTCCACCTTTTCATTCTATTCAGACCCTCAGTGGACTGGATGATCCCACCCGCACTGGGGAGGACACTTACTCAGTTCACTGATTCAAATGCTAATCTCATCCTGAAGCAGCATCACAGACACATCCAGAAATAATGTTTAATCTGGTCACCCTGGGGTCCAGTCAAATTGACACATTACGTTAACCGGTACAACCTTCTTCTTTTCTTATTTAGGTATTCAGCATAGTTCTTGATACACACAGTAGGTACAGTAAATGCTTGAGTGGATGTGGTTCCAGAGCTGAACACTGCTGCACCTTTCTAAACTACTTCAAATCACATTCTTCCAGCTCAAGAGAAGGTATAGGAGAGAGTTCTTAACCTCCAGCAAGGGTGGCGGTACAGAGGAGGCAGACCTTAGGTCAGAGTCAGTGCCTACATCAGGAGTTGCATGTTGTTAAAATTGCCCCAATCCCTTAATTTTCCCCTAGCATGAGAGGTTCTTAAGAGAGACCCCGGGAAACAGACTGACTGAGGAACAGCAGGTCTACTTGTCCCATCTCATGCTCACTCCTAGGTAAGTGCTTGTTAGGTTGAATTTCAGGGACGTCGCCTGGACTATTTTAAGCTCCCTGCTCATTACCACCAAATGCCATATAACTTGAGTGTGTAGTGGTTCGAGTACATCACTTGTGAGGAATTGTGGCTCTTCCACTTATTTAGCTATGACTCCAGGCAATTACTTAAAACTCAGAAATGAACATAGGAATATCCAAACCAGCTAATGTTTATTGAAAATATGCCATGGCCGGATATCAACACTAAAGATGAATTTTCCTTGTTTAATCCTCATCACAACTTTGTTAGGTAGATACTGTTATAATCACTATTTTACAGATGGGGGAAATGACACTGGTGCTAGTGCCTAGTCACGTGAATGGTGGATCCAGGGTTTGAACTCAACATTTAGTTCAGAGCCTTAGCTCTAAGCACAAAGTCATGTGCTTCACGGGATTGTTATGATATTTAAATTAGATAGGACATTTAAAGTTGTAGCCAGTGTTTACCAGATAGAAACTCTTGAGTAAATGTTCGCTGTTATCTTAGAGATTCTCAGCCCTATTTTTATAATCAATCATTTATATTCCGTTTCTTTACTACTCTAATGAAATTCATAGATAATACAACCTACATAAACACATAATTAAAGAAATCAATATAATGTATAATGACACTAGAACACAATATAGTAATCAGATGCTATATCTACTTCTAATGAATGCGTGGATTTAATAAAGATCAGCGCTATTGCATTCTAGAATGACTTGAAAACAAAAAAGTAGAGGTATGGTGGATGCTAGACTATTAGGATAAGTGATAGCTGAGCATGCTTATTTGTATATGGTAAGTCTTATCATGGTTCCTCTGTGAATGGCTAGAGAAGCAGTCAGGGATTGTATGGTACGTTTGTCTTTGTTGTGTGGAACCGTCATTTCCTTTGTAGTACGTCTAGCATCTTTGGAATCCATCTGCTAAATGACAGCATTCTTTTATTGTGACAACCAAAAGAACCTTCGTGGGGCACCCATGCCTAGGGGACAATGTTAGCACCTTTGAGAGCGTGCCTTTAGAAAGTCATTAAGCATTTGTTGAGCAAACAGTAGGGATGAAAAGTCCATAGACTTAGCACTGGACATCTTGGAGCTTAGGGTCTCCTTTGCTAGTTATGCATTATATATAATTACAAAGTAACATATTGATTTGTGCAGACTTCATACAAGTTATTGTGTATTTTAAGGAAAGAGAATAAAGACATGTGATCCATGAAAAATCAGAGCAATATAGGAGGGCTTCCTAAAGTAAAATTTTAATTTTAATTAAAGCTGATGTAGGAGTCTGCTGATAATGTACAACAAGTCAACTTGGTTATAAAATATTATATTAGAAATTGTTCTTACCAGTGCTTGACCTGTGGTAGCATGTCATATTTATGGTTCATAAAGTAAATCCACCACTTAAATGATAAAAGTAAATCTTGTTCATTGGAGAAAATTGAGAAATATGGAAAATCATGGAACTAAAAAACCATGACAAGTAATGTGAAAAATTTATTGATGTTTTCTTCCAGGATTTCCTTTATGAATATTTATTTTTTCTAAATAATTGAGATTATATATGTAATTTATTTTTTTGCTGTATTTTTATTTATATAATTATATTATTTTAAAAATTTGCATTCAGTTTTGTGGACTAGATAATACCTTTAAAAATGGTGCAAAATTCTCATAAGTTATATATGTGGTATTGCTTGATTTTCACCTAACATTATGCTATCTTTTCCTGTCACATGGTATTCTTTTAAAAGGTAATTATCAAAGGCTGCGATATTAATTCCTCGAACAGATATAACATGCTTTAATTAAGCATTACCTTGTTGGATATTTAGGTTGTTTCTATGTTTTTGATGTTAATAAATTTCTGTTTGAAATGGCTGTAATAAACTTTTGTCTACAATTGTTTCCTTCATAAAAATCCCTAAATAGGTAATTCTGGATCAAAAACTGCATCTCTTTTTCAGGACTCTTGAAAATGTATTGCTAAAATATGTTCTCAGAAAGTTGAACTGTGGATGGACCTAGAAAGTATTATGCTAAGTGAATATGTCAGACAGAGAAAGACAAATACCGTATGATTTCACTTATATGTGGAATCTAAACAACAAAATAAATGAACAAATAAAACAGAAACAAACTCAGATACAGAGAACAAACTGATGGTTGCCAGATGGGAGGGAGGTTGGGGGAATGGGTGAAAAAGGTGAAGGGATTAAGAAGTATTAATTGGCAGTGACAAAATTGTCAGGGGGATGTAAAGTACAGCATAGGGAATATAGTCAATAATATTGTAATAACTATATATGGTTGCCTAATAACTAATATTGTAATAACTATATATGCAGTCTCATTTTTATAGATAGGTAGGTACTAGATTTATAAGGGTGTCATTTTGTAAGGTACATAAATGTCTAACCATTATGCTGTACATCTGAAACTAATATAATATTAAATATCAACTGTAATTGAAAAAAACGTTGAATCAATTTAGGTTACACAACAGGCATATTGGTATGCCTACCAAATTGAAATTTTTGTCTGTTTAATAGCCAATTTTATAAGTTAAAAGTAGCATCTCATTTTAGTGTACAACTCTGATTACCAGTGAAAGACAGCATTTTTAATACATTAATTGACCACTTGTAATTTTTTTTGTAAATTTGTCTTTTGTCCATTTTTTATTAATTTATTATCTATTTTTTAGTAATGATAATAACTTGTGCTATGTTGTTATATTTCCCCCAGATTTTAAAACTTCAGTTGCTTATGATATTTTTGACATTTGGAAGTTTTAAAGTTTTTTAAACATACAGGTCCGGGGTCATTTCTCCAACTTCACCTTTTTTCCTTCTTCATCTGTCTTATTTTACTCATCCTTCAAGGCCCAGTTCACATTTTACTTTCTCTGAGAAGGCTTTTCTTGGATACTACAGCTTACAGTAATAGGTATTAGATATTATATGTATCATCTTATAGTTTTGATTTAGTACACAAACTAGCTTTAAGATGTATACATACATATGCATATATATCTATATATGTGTGTGTGTTTTTTTCTTTCTATTTGTATGGCTCTCTAACAAGATTGTAAGGTCTCTGAGAAAAGAGATCATATATTTGTTTGTGTCTTCTATAGCATTTACCTTGGGACTTTGTGTGCTAGAGGCATTGAATACATGAATTTTGACTATAATAAAATGACATTTCATAATTAGTACTCATTACAAATATTGCCAAGAATTTCCTCTTACATTATCTCATTGAATCTTTATAGCAAGCAAATGAAGTAGATAGGATAGGGATTTGCAGTCTCATTTTTATGGATAGTTCATAGTTATTTTTATTATGAATATGAATAAAGGTATGACAAAATAAAATGACTCTTCTTTGTTTAAAACCAAATGAAAGAACAGACTATTCTATATTAGAAGGATGTTATAATACTATGGTATTGCATTCATGAATATGAAATAAACTATTAGTATTCATTTCTAGTTCTGAGAATTTATTTTTGTTTCCTTTGCAGTGCCATACAAATTACATTCCTGTCTGTGGATCAAATGGGGACACTTATCAAAATGAATGCTTTCTCAGAAGGGCTGCTTGTAAGCACCAGAAAGAGATAACAGTAGTAGCAAGAGGACCATGCTACTCTGGTATGTTGTGTTGTTCTTCGGAATAAATGTTAGAAATAAATGTTAGTGTGGCCGGCCCCACCCTAAGGTCTGATGTGTCAGCTAAACAAGACACTTCAATCAGGTATGACATAGATTACCTTCCAGAAGCTGAGGACAAAGGCCAGACCTCTCTTTGGCAAGACCAAGTTCTTTTCCATACACTAAACAAGTAGAGGCTTGGTGAAATTACTGTGTTCTTAGGCCACTTGACTACCATTTGATGTGGTTCTTATATACTTCTCTAAGTACATTGCGTTTCAGAGACTTGATTTAGAGACTAACAAGGAATATGGAGTTCTTGACAACCCGACATTAATTCTGCATCTTTGTGAGGCGTCTATGTTTGAGACACCAACTGCTCTGATAGGCAGTGAATGTTAAACATTAAAAGGCAGAGTGGTAGATTAGAAAGAGCATTGGCACTCGGACTAAAAGACCGGCCTTTAACATCATTCCAGCTCTTATTTACTGTATGTCTCTGGACAAGTCACTTAGCTTCTTTGAGTCCCAATTACCTACATGGTTAAATGGATATCATTTCCTGAGGTTGTTAAGGGAGGATTGAGTGAGCTAAGCTATAAGGTGCTATATTGATCTTGTTATTTGCAGGGTGGGCCAGTGTTGGTCATGTCATTTGACCTTTGATTTGTTCTGTTCCCTGTGCTAGAAGTAACATTCTCTTTTGCTTACTTGAAAACACCTTTCTTATGCTTTATGATTGAGTTTAAGCCTTTCCTCCTCTGTGAAATCTGTCTTCTGTGGCATCTCCTGGCAAAGTTTGTTCACACTTTGTGCATATTTCTATGCATGTAGCATACCTTATTTCGTTTATCTGACATCTCTCTCTCCAGCCAGATCAGTTGTTTCTCCATAGGAAGAGAGTGCGCCCCGCCTAGGGAGTTGTCATAATTCCAGGGGTGGAGTGGAGTTGAGTGGGAGTGGGAGGTGAGTGTACAGTGAAAATATAATCTACATGAAGAACTCAACCTCATTATCAACAGTCACTGTTACCGAGCAAAGGTTCGCTGCCTGACATGCAGAGTAGCAGCCAGTGCTATGACATCAGCTTTTGAGGAAAGAAAGGGCTTTATTGTGAGGTGGACCAGCGAGGAGACATATGAGGCCCGGCTCATAGCTGTCTCCCTGATTGAGGGCTGGGGTGGAATTTAAGGGGTTAGGGCAGGACGCGCTGGTCTGCGGAAGCTCTGGCAGGCTTCAGCACCCAATTCTCCTGGACAGCACACTCTTTGCTTCTGAAAGGGTTCCGGTGATGGAGTCCTGTCCAATCCCAGCTCTTTGGTTCCTTGGGGGAGCATGAAACTTTGGTTATGGGTGTTATTGAAAGTCAAAATTCTCTCCTCTGTACGTGTTTTGGCAGATGACTTTCTTTGGTTTTGTTCTGTTGTTGCTGAAAACAATTCAGTGTTTGGTTAGAAACAGGATAAGACCAGTTTGAGCTGGTTCTGCAGTTACAATATTTAATTTATTTTGGAATTTATAAATGACACTAAAAGAAGGTGTGAAATACGATATTTTAAAAAATTGGACATGGGTTGAAAAAAAGATTGGGAGTAAGTATATCGTGCACTGGGACTGTCTTATTTATTAATTTATTCGTAGCATTTACCACGTTGCCTAGCACATAACATGTACCCAACCCAGTCAGTGTATGTGAATAGAAGGAAAAAGGGAGTGTTTTCCTAAGGAAATTATGGTCATAAAAACAATTTAAGTTGAAGTCCATTCATCCTTCTTTTTTATCCTGCTCTTTCAGTCTTTCTTTTCTTCCTTACTACTCAGCGAAGATATATTTTTTTTATGATTGTTTAATTAAAATTGAATGTAATTTAAGACTTTCTATACAATCCCATGAAGATTTTGAAATGCGTACTACATAAAATATGTATTTTCCCAAGTCTCCCTGTTTCTGCCATATCGTGGGAATTTGATTACTGTCTGAAGGAGCTTGAAGGGAGGGAGCTGTACTGTTATGGGTGTTGTCTTTCCCACTCTGTTTGAAGAACTGGAGTGGGTTCTCTCGGATATACTCTCCCTGGGAAGTGCTGGATAAAGCATCAAGTTCTTTGCTTGCCATCTCTGCTTTTTTACTGCTGTGTGTTACTGATACTGCAGCATTACTCTGTTGTCAACATGCTCTGTGTCATATGTTGGTTCTTTTAGGATTATAAAGTAAACATTCTACATTCATTACATTTTAGTCTGGTTTCTTGCTGGGAACTTTGAGAGAGGCTCTTTAATTTCACTCGTGACAAGTCTTCCACCTACATTTTGGTGAGATTCCTCCTGGTTCGGTTTCCTAGAGGAAGTTAAAAATGATTAAAGATGCCCATCAGTAATATGAAAACCTCAACCCTGAGGTTGTTCGGGGGCTTTTTAAAACTTTCGGCTTCAGATTTTTATCCATATATTTCATTAAGAAGATTTTTGGAGCAAGACCCAAAGCTCTTTTTTTCCCTTTATAATAAAAGCAGCTTATTCATTATTCCTCTCAAGCTCTAACAAAATTAAATTTTTCTTCTACCTTTTAAGTGAGTTAATTAAAATATTTTCTATTTAGCCATTTGCTTTACAATATTTATTGATCTTTACTCTGTGCAAGGCACCTGGATACTTCCCGAATGGGCTACAGTGGTGTATGAGGTATAGATGATTATGTGTCCAAGGAACTTATATTTGGAGAAAAAGGCACAAAATAGGTATATAAAAATAAACTGTTAAAAACTCATAGACACAGACAACAGTTTAGTGGTTACCAGAGAGTAAGGGGGGTGAAGGATGATAGAAGAGGGTAAAAGGGGTCAAATATACGAGTGGTGACGGAAGGAGAACTGACTCTGGGTGGTGAGCACACAATCTGATATATAGATGATGTATTACAGAATTGTACACCTGAACCTATGTAATTTTACTAACCATTGTCACCCCAATACATTTAATTAAAAACGATAATAAAATAAACTGTTAGATATCAAAAAAAAAAATGAGAAAAGGACTCCATGAGAATGGGTATCTCAGTTTGATTTTTGATAAAAAAATTTTACTGTTTGATAAATGAAATTCGCAGGAAAAGTGTTCATATTTACTCTTGGTTTTTGTTTTTTTCCCTCAGATAATGGCTCTGGATCTGGAGAAGGAGGTAAGTTTGAAGTACCCCTTAATAGGCTTTTGTTTTCTTTACTTTTTAAAAATAGCTTTATTGGGGTAAAATTCACATGCCATACAATTCGCACATTTAAAGTGTACAATTCAATGGCTTTCAGTATGTCCAGAGAATTGTACGTTCATTACTACAGTCAATTTTAGAACATTTTCATTACATCAGAAAGAAACCCTGCACCCCTTTGCCATCACCCCTAACCTAGCTCTGTCTCCCTTAACCTGGGCATTCTGTTTCATGCAGTTATTTTTCACTAAAGGTTTGTTGTCAGATGAAGAGGACAACTCCTGTTAAGCTCCTGTTAACTTGAGGTTGCACTATCTTGAGGAAAAAGTTCAGGGATGACAGTTATGGCTTAAAAAAAAAAAAAGATTAAAATGGTCAACAGTACAATTTGATTTAAATGGACATGTTCGAGCAGAAGCTTCATGATCATGTGGGAAGGATCCGATCATAAGTTTTAGATCTTCGCGCTATAAAGGATTTTCAGAGATCATGTGGTCTAGCCCCCGTGGTTAGATATTCAATTAGGAAACTGTCATTGTTACTATGTTAAAGACGTGGAAGTTATTCTCAAGATTTGCTTATATAGCACAAATACTGGATGCCTTGCTCTGCAGATGTAAGCTGACGATTTTTTTAGGGAGTGTGAGTTAGAAAGGCTGAGTGGTTTACTCAGATCAATACACAAACATTAGTGGGCTCATCCCAGTGATTGTATGACTTAAAGGGCTCATGATGTTCCTGAGGCCTTAGGTACAATTCCTTAGGGTTATGATCTGGAATCTGTCTGGGAGTTCATGAGAATTGGGGGAGGATTTCTACCTAAAATGTAGGTCCTGCCCTGCACAGGAGAAGCCCAGGGCCCTAAAAATTGGAAGTTTGGAAGTATTACCAAACAGACATGTTAGGTCTGTGTACTTTCCTTTTAACACCTTCCCTACTGATTGACACCCCCTGAGCAAGGTGTTCTTTCCCAAACCAGATTGAGAAATTTCTGGACTAGACTGTAACCCGTAAACTGGCCTCAGAACTGATCTCCCTGCCCAGTTTGAGGTTATTGGAACAGGGTCCACTCTAGTTGAGACCCACAAATGTAGGGTTTCCTAAAATGTGGAATGTGAACTGAGTTGGGGGCTGGTGGTAGGCACTGTGTTTTTTTTTTTTTTGAGCTGGATCATAGGCGTGCCACACACTTCTGCATCACAGGTATTTTTGTGGCAAAGCAGAAAAAGGGGGGCAAGTTCTTTGTAAAGAGACCCCTTTATAAATTTGGAGATTAAAAAAAAAAAAAAAGAACTGTGGAATTCGTTGTTATGCAACTAGAAAGGCAGGGGTGAAACTGATGTGAGGAAAAGGTGACGGTTATACTCTACTGTGTTTAATCACTTATTTGCTAACCAGCATTGCACAGTCTATTGCAATAGCGAAATCACTGGACTAAAATTATGGCTCATATTTTTATGTTTATCCTCTCTCTTAAATGATGTTTGTTATATAGTAATTCTTTTAAAGGCAATTAATTATTAAAACCTACCATATTGTTCCTTTGTGCATAGGTTAAGAGATTATTATTATTATTATTATATTGCTAGCACCAATATTTGTTTTTCTCACAGAATATGTTGTACTCAGAAATGTATTGGCAACATTTTTGGACTCAGGCACTGATAAATTTTGGAAGTTACTGTTTTCAAGAGCTCGGGTGCATTTCCCCCAGAAATAGAATAATAGCTGCTGAAAACATGAAGCATATCGGGAAAGGATCCCGACTTTTGGTTGAAAATTTAATTTTTCTTTTTAAACAGAAGAGGAAGGATCAGGGGCAGAAGTTCACAGAAAACACTCCAAATGTGGACCTTGCAAATACAAAGCTGAGTGTGATGAAGATGCAGAAAATGTTGGGTAAGTTGACTGAGGAGGAAAAGGGATAAACTTAATTTAGAGGCTAATCATCAGCATTATTATACTGTAGAAAGGTATCATTTAGCTGCTTCTGTATGTTTTGTGTTTTTCTTCTAAATTTTTCTGTTAATGTTAGCCTGTTGACTTATCTCTTAAGTTGGTATAATACTATAGTTATTTAAGTGAGTTTAAGTGTTATATTTTAGAATGAGAACCCATTTATAATTTTTTTGGTTTATACCTCAGCCTTTTTTTTTCAATTGATAGTTTTATATATTTTATACCAAGGGCTAATTTGATTCATCGGAAATATTCTTATTCTGAATTATCCTACGATTATACTTTCCACTACTTTGAATAATGCATAGTTTCTTCTTAACTGCGTTTTTACAAAAAACGTTCTCATATATTTCAAAGTACTAAAACATCTAGAACTGTTTCAAAATTTTAGGTTACAGCAAGTACATACTATATAATAAGCACAATTTATTTCTAGAAATCCCAGTTGCACAGACTGGCATTGTATTGTTTTATTTTCTCACTCATGTTCAGCCTCAGGTGGGTTTTATAGCTGGACAGCCTCGTTTGTCCAATTTCCCATTCACTCCCTGTAAGAAATAGTAGTGTGGGGTGGAATAACAGTAACATCGTCAACAGTCATGTCTGTTTCTTCCATTCATCAGGTTCCTGTTCATTTATTCCCAGTCTCAACCTTCTTTCATTTCCCTGTGGTGCTTGCCTTTTGCAAAGCTGCTTCTAAAAGCTTTCAATGCTGACTTCAGGATCTCATGGCACAAATGGATATTCACTTTCTCAATTTCCCCTTAGTGCCTATTTTAAAACACTTATTTTATAAAGATTTGCTCTTCCTTATTTATACAAACGAGTATTTTCATTTTGTATTTTTCAGTCCTATGTTTTATTCAGCCTTAAGTGCATATTGGAGCCGTCCATTGAGCAGTAGTAATATGTTCAATTAGCATTAATGCCCAAAGTGGGTTTTACAAATTAAGATCACACCATTTTCAGTATTATGTAATGTTCAAAATTAGCTATTTGGATGGCACTTGGTGAAATTAATGTCTGATAATTTACTTGGTATATATTTCAAAGTAGGTGAGAATTGGCAAAAGACCAGTAAGTTCAGTAAAATGTGAATTCAGCAAAACCTGAATTTGCTCTCTTTCTGCATGGTGGTCCTTGGATTGACATGTGTCCATCCATTTCAATGAGTGGTTTGATTTGGAAGAACATGCTTTCCAAAGTAGATATTAGTGTGTAGGATGAGAGAAATGAGCAATACAGACTTGCAGAGAGGACAGATAATAGATGCTATGCTCTCTTCTCACTTTATACTAATGATACGGTCTGGTGAAACACCATTTTGTGCGTGTGTGTATTTTTGTAGAGATTTACTTTTTTCTAAGAACTGTTTTATAATACTGTTCAGGGTCAAAATAGCTGTCAGTGATTGATTGGCTTGGTCTGTTGATCTGTTTTTATTCCTTTGACAGTACCTCTATTCAGTCCTATTTTATACATTTCTTTGCTATCATTTTTATCCCGTAATTGAAAGGGATCTTTTGTTTAGAAGGAGAACAGACTCCATCTAGTCTCAGCGGCTGCCCCAAATGTGACAGCTATATGTGTAACATACACACCTTTCTGCGAACACCTCCTCATGATATAATAGGCAGCCTATGTACTCGATTCATTTTTTTGTGTTTATTTCTTTGAGAGCCTGCAACCACGGTTCTTGCAGATACAGGCTCTAAGCATAAGGGAGTGGGGAGCGCAGACCAGGGGCGGGCTTACCAATAGTAAGGAACATGCAGGCTGAGGAGCCACCTGACGAGCACATAGATGGGACAGGCAGCCAAGTCCAGGCCAGGAAAGTAAAGCAATAATAGGAGAATGTTAAGAAAGCAGTTGGTACCTGTACCTAGACAATAAGGGGTTAAGCGACAATGGTGGTTCTTACTATGGAGAGAGACAAAAGGAAATTTTACGATTATCTAACCTTTTAGTCCGTAACACATTTATTACCGATTGGGGTTGGGTTTAACAGTTTAAATGGTTATTGTAATTTTTTTTTTTTTTAACTTTTAGATGGGCCATAGTACCAAGAAAGCTCTATGAAGTTTCTGTAATTCCTTCAAGGCACCTTCTGTGTACTTTTTATGGTTGCTACCAGGTGAATAGTAACACGTTTATCTAAGGGTAATTTTGACTCAGCCAGCTAGACTTTTTATGTATAGAAAACTGAGAGATGCTGAAATACGACATTAGCCATTAAGCCTTGATTTTTATATAAAGACCTATTCTTTATTAAGATGTTATATAATTTTTTATTAAAAGATAAAATTTTGGTTGTTAAATACAAAAGGTCTTAGTTATACACCAGGTATTCATATCATGACTTATTATAAACTCTACCAGAGTCAGAGAATGTTAAGGTTGAATAGGATCTTAAAATTTATCTTCTAGTCTAATCATCTTACTTTACAGATGAGAAAATTGAGGACTAAAGTTAGGAGGGTTTTATGAGGTGGATTCTCCGAAGTTCTAGTACAGTTTTTCTTACTATCTGCCTCCCTGTATTTGTCTTTTTTATTCCTTAGAAGGAAAGCTGTTATCTTTTTCCTACTTTGTAGACTGCTGCTTGATGATTTTTCAAAAAACAGTGCCCTCTTCTTCAGCCTGGTCCCACCTGTGAATTCTTTACTTCCTTATCATCTCCTGGTCACTCTGAGTACTACGTGCTTCTAAATTCTGTTTAGTTTTTATCTAGACCACCACATGCCAATTTATTGGTTTTTTTATCAGTGACTTTCAGACTTTTTTGACCACAGCTCCATGTAAATGTAAGCAATACATTTACTCTGTGACTCAGCACTTGTGTACATATATACATGGTAATAATACATTAAGTAAAACAAAAATCTATGAAATGATACTTACCTTTATTAAATGTAGTGTATTCTAATATTTTCTATCTTATTTTCTTAAAATGTGCTGGTAGTGAATCACTAACTTGACTTCATAATCCACTAGTAATTATGACATACAGTTTGAAAAATATTACTCTATAATATAACTATAATAAATATGATATTTCGTGTTATACTCTTAGGTATGGGTATTTATTTAAAAATGTTTTATCTTTTCTTCATTTTGAAATGTCTTTCCTGTCAGAAGAAATGTTATATAACCTATCTGGTTTCCACAGGGCAGCTAAAATCTTTCTCTAGCTTTAAAAACCTTTTTCTCTTTTTCTTGCTAATAGTTTTAAAACATCTGGCATTTGGGGAAAGGGACACGTGGTACCATGTAGGTTAATTTTCTGCTACCGTGTTTTCCCGAAAATAAGACCGTGTCTTATATTAAGTTGTGCTCCAAAAGACGCATTAGGGCTTATGTTCAGGGGATGTCATCCTGAAAAATCATGCTAGGGTTTATTTTCCGGTTAGGTCTTATTTTTGGGGAAACATGGTAGTAACAAAAGTGCTAAGTTTTTATTTAGCTACTTAAATGGAAATAGATTTAAATATAGTCTTCTTATACAGAATATACAGAACATATTTAACAATATTAATGTTACATATTGTATAGTGTGTTACTGTTTCCAGACATTATTACATGAATTATTTTTTCAGCTTTTTATGGCAGTTCTGTCTGGTGGGTAGGGCAAGGAAGTATGATCCTGATTTTTACAGGAAAGGCTGTGGTAAGAGGAGGGTAAATGGCTTGTAATTAAGCAGCAGAACCAGAACCCAGGTCTTAAGAAGAGGGATTTACCCGTTATGTTGTACACACACGTGTGATAACACCATGATATTCTCAGAGGCCACTAATGTTCTTAGTGGCTTAAGGTTCCATTCTGCTTTGGGTTTTGGATTTTTGTTTCTGGTTTTTAAAAATAATTTTTCTTCTCCCATGTCAGGCTCTTTGCTGCTTCTGAGTGCTGTTCAGTGTGCCTTGTCAGTCAGCCTGACTATAGGCGACCCAAACTTTTGATTTGCTTCTTTGCTTCCCTGGAATAGGAAACACAATGTTTGTAGGAACTGTATCTAATGTAAGAACAAATTCTAACTATAAAATCAGAGTACATAGGTTCTTCGGAGTGAAGCTCATGAACTTTATTAATTACGTGTATTGTATCTCCCTTGTCTGTTCAGTGGCTATTTTAAATTTTTTATCATTTGAATTATTTTTGCTTCTGAAAAGCTTTTCCACTTCTTCCCTCCTGAAGCACACTGTGTCTCTCCAGTGACACTGGGCTTTCCATGGCTATCGTCATTAACGCTTACCTTTTGAATTTATATTCAGGGTAAGGTAGTTGCGGTTCCAAAAAATTTGACTCCCAAATAGGTGAGGTTTCAGGATTCCATGGTGACCATTGTGAAACACAGTGGATAGACTCTCTACTTAGTCTTAAAAGTTGCAAACAGTACCTGCTTTATAAGAAGTTGTATTTCTTAAACCATATATTCTTAGCCACCCCTCTTTTTCTGAACAGTATTTCTAATCTGTCCAATGCTGACGTTTTTGCTGCAAGATAGTCATGAGCCATTTGTCTGGACAGTGGGGCCAAGTAATCACAGAGCTCCTTCACCTCAGTACCTTTGAAATATCTGTCTTAATTCCGTGCCTACGAGTGGTTTGAGGAGGCAGTCTATAGAATCATCAGGCATAATGTCATCACAGGTGAGGTATAAAAAAATCCTCAAATTATTTCTTTGGACTTTGTCTGCCCTGCATTTTATGGAAATAGTTCCTGCTTTTCATCCTCTTTGATGTCAGTCTCATTGGAGATACTTTTTCCATTTTGTCTCCTGAGGAATGGAAGACCTCTGAGTTGCTCAGAGAGTCATGTAAGTGTGCCGTATGACAGACAGCGTTGATAAGCAGTTAACCCACCTGCTGGACAGCTCTGCCCTTTTTAGTGACCATTTTCAGTTTTGACACAGATTGCTGGTCAGTATCACAGTCTGATGAGTCTCTCCCTCAGAAGGTGCAGTGAAATCTTTTTCCCGTTGAAGCAGAGAAAATCTGTGTTCTCCATTATGGTCTGTTTTCTGGGAGCCACATACACTTTTTTTAAAAAAAGAACCAAAGAGGTACCCTTTCTACCATTATCTACTCTTCTATTCTTATTTCCTCCTAATCAGAGATGACAATAACTTTCATCATTTAGCATTGCCTTACTCTGGGAATATAGGATAGCAGACATTTAAAACGACTTAGGTTTAATAAATTCCTTCCAGGGCCCCTTAGATTATAATGGAAAAGTAATTGTATGCTGTTCTTTTCCTTCTGATAACAGGAAATAAACACCATCAAACTTTATTTTATGTGAAATATAAATTGGATGTTAGCAATGACAGGCTCCTTTGTCCAAAATTGTGTTCTTACAGCTCTACACAGCTGCCAATAACGGTTTCCTTTGAGAGGTGTGTTTTGCACACGCAATTTCCCTGTAACCTCTTGCTGTTTTCTGAATGCTCTGTTACTCTTTGATACTGTCTCTTATTTCTTCTGCCTGGAGTCCCATTCCTGTTTATCTACTTGTTTAATTCCTACTCTTCCTTCTAGACTTGGATGAAGCGTGACTTAGGTCAGAAGTCCGCAAGTACCTCTTCTTGGAAGCGTCCCTTGTTCTCCCACAGTCCCTATGAGTTAGGTGATCTTATTCTGTGTCCCTCCCTGGTCTTAAAAAGCAACCTCTGCATAGCACCTGTTATACTGTTGGAATCACTAGCAGACTGTGGGTTCCCTGAGGACGGGGACTTTGTCTTGCTGATTTTTATACCGGATGAACTTGCCATAAGGTTGGGTATCTTTGGGTCCCTCCATACGTCTTTAGTGATTTCATGGCAGTTCACACTGGGGCTTTGTTATTCACTTAGAGCTGCACACAGGGTCATTTTGAGGCTTTAATATGTGAAAAAGACTACTATTGTACCGAACTTGTTGCAGGCTTTATTAGGTGTTTGTTAAATCTTAAGAACTTCACATGACTTATTTTAAGCCAGTTTTCCTAATTGCTAAATAAATTTACCATATCGAGAAGAATGGCACTTTTTATGTAGAGTAAGGAGAAAGGAAGGGAAAGGATAGATATTTTTCAGTAATAATGATGATGATGTTGATGATACACCTTCAGATGTGCATAGTATTTGATGATTTCAAAGGGCTTTTTACAAAAGCAAAAGATTCTTTCACCAGTATTATGAGTTATTATCCCTATTTTAAAGACAGAGTAGTGATTTGCCAAAATAGAGCTAAATCATAGAATTAATTGAATCATTTATTTATGTATGCATTCATGCCTTTGAAATCTGCAGTGTTAGAAATTCAAAAACTTTAAAAGGCATTGCAATGAAAGGTCTGTTTTCCACCCTGTTCCCCAGCCAGCCAGTTGCCTTTGCTAGAGGCAGTCTCTGTGATCTGTTTCTTATTTAATCTCCTGGAGATGTTTTATGCATGTGCAAGCAAACAGGTACATGTACTCTCTTTTCCTTTTTTAAAGCTAATGACAGCACTGTGTACATACTGGTCTATGCTTTATTTAAAACTTTTATTGTCAAATGTACATTGCATACAGAAGTATTTAAAGTATATAACTGCAATTTAAAGAGTACTACACCTATGTACCTAACACCTGGGGTACACAATAGAATATTGCCATATTACCTGTACCAAGCATTAACTCAGACATGGAAAGAAACGGCAGTAGTGCCACTATTACGTCAAGACTTACAGAAGATAATACATTGAACAATCTTTGGGTCAGAGCCTGGCTTTTGGCTTCCCAGAGAGTTTACAAGATTCCCTTCTGGGGAAGTCAGTAGGCACTGTATATTTTTGTTATACCAGAAATATTCTATAAATTCCTTTACCTCTGTCCCATATAGGACACTCTTGTTTCTTGTTTTTGTTTTGCCTTTAACTTCCTGGTTTTACTCTCCTATTTTAGTATACGCGTATCTTTTAGTAGCTTCTTGCAAAAGTGTTCTAGATGTAAAACATTTTTGAGATCTAATGTTTGAAAGTGTTTTTTCCCTATACCTAACACTGTAACTTGGCAAGTACATAAATCTAGGTGAGATAGTTTTCCTTCAGAATTGTGAAAGCATTGCTCTGTTGTCATCTAGCTTCCAGTATTACTGTTGAAGCCTGAAGTTATTCCGATTCTAACCTTTTGATTTATTTTTCTCTCTCGAAGCATCTTCTTTTGGTCCCCAGTGTAATGAAATTTCACAGTGTTATGCCCTTTCCTAGAAACTTAGTGACTTCTGATTTGAGAAATTTTCCAGTTAGTTCTTTGATGATTTCTTTTCCTCGCTTTTCTATTTTCTGCTTGCTTCTATTATTTGGATGTTGGACATCTGGATTAGTCTTTTAATTTTCTTTGCTCTCCTATTTTATACTTTAAAAATTTTTTTGCTGTGCTTTCCGAAAGGTTTCTTTAGCTTTATCTTCTAGTACTTTTTCGGGTTTTTCATTTCTGCTGTAATTTTTCATTTTCAAGAGCTCATTTTTGTTCATATGGTCATTGTTTTTTATGGCATCCCATTGTTGTTTTATGATTGCAATATCTTTTTTGTGCCTGTGCCTTATTAGTTGGTATTCTGTCGCAGTAAGGATGAGATTTTCTCTTATTCATTTTTATTCAATAAGTTATAATCTGTATTTTTGTTTATTTCTGTAATGCTATATGGCCCTATAAAATAAATTAGGGAGTGTTCTTTTTATTCTCTGTACACCTTTGTGTAATAATAGAATTATCTGTTTCTCGAATGATTAGAATGAATATGTTCATGAATTTTCTTTTTAAGAAAACACCTGGATCTGATACTGTCTTTGAGAGATTTAAAAAAACAACAACAAAAAAAACTGATTTGATTTCTTTAATGGTTATAGTACATTCAGCTTCTATTTCTTTTTTGGTAAAATTTGATAGTTAATATTTTTTAAAAGTTATTTGTTTTACCTAAGTTTTCCAACTTGCTGGCATGAAGTTATCATAACTTTTTATTTTAATCCATAATTCCCATTGAATTTATAGTCTTTTTCATTCCTAATACTGTTTTTTCTCTCTCTTTTTTTCTCATCCTGCTTTGTCAATTTAAAAGCCTTTTACAAAGGAGCAACTTTTGGCTTTATTGATCTTTTTCATTGTAACTTTGTTTTCTATTTCTGCTGAGCTATATCTATACCCATATTCATAGCCATGTCATTTATATTCACTCCCTCCCTGTTTTTATTTTCACTGGATTTACTCCATAGTTCCTTTCTTAGTTATTAAATGGATCCTTAGAGATTTAATTTCCAACCATTCTTTTAAGATTTGAGGAAAAACTTGAAAGAAGTGAGGGATCGAGCCAGGTGGATGTTTGAGGAAAAAGTGAAGGAGGGGAAACCCTGGGGCAGGAGTGTCTCTAGCATATTTGAGAAAAAAGCGAAATCAGTTTAGTGAAAAGATTTTTCATGATATAAATGTGGAAAATACTTATCTTCTTTCATTTGTCACTTTCTATGCAGATACCTATTTTATGTAACAGCTGTGACGAGAAGAGAGAACACAGTCTCAGCCACTTATTATTAGTTTGTGATCTTGCGCTTTTTAATTTCCTTTATAATTAGTTTCCCTGTTCATAATTTGTTGTAGCCTCGCGTAAATGAGGCAAATATGACTGACTATACCCTCCAGTAGGTGCAGAGTAAATGGTTGCTTAATGTTTTGAATTTGTCATGTTTACCGAAATACTTCTTTCTACTATAGTACTTTGGGCATCCAGGCCTCTGCTAACTGTCGCCAATCTGCAAAAACCTGTACTTGCTGTAATCAGCGGTATCAGTGGCCTCTGGAGTTTGATATTTTCCTCCTCTGCTCAGTCTTTCACTGAACTAGACTTTCCTCTTTAGATGGGAGTTTCATTTTCTTTCTTCGTGTGTCATTGAAAGCAGTAGTGATGGTTGGTTCTCACAGTTCTTGGTCTTCATGCAATGGTACCATGCCACTGAGGAGCGCCCACTTCTTCCAAACATGTGACCCAGGTGGTCGGGTCCTGGCTGCGCTGCAGTGCCCACTGCTGCTGAATCGCTTGTTTCTCCTTATTGGGTTGGAATGCTATCTTGCCCTTGTTGCTGAGCCTTTTACTATTCCCGAAACAGTTTTACTGGTGTTTTTATCTGCATGATATATCACTGTAGAGAGAGGCATGTTAAAATCTATGGTGGATTTGGCTGTTTCTCATTGTGGTTTTATGAATTTTTGCTTTATAGATTTTGAGGCTATCTTAAAATGTTTAGAATTATTCTGTCTTCCCGATGAATGAAACTTTTTACTATTATGAAGGGCCTTTTTTTCTCATAATCCTTTTGCTGTGTAGTCTCTTATGTCTGATATTAGATATAGCCGTATGAGGTTTCTTTCATACCAGGTGTGGTATATCTCTTGCTATCCTTTTATTTTCAACTTTTTGAGTCATTAAATGTGTTTCCAATCTTTTTATTGTGGAAAAATAGGCATAACATAAAATTTCCCATCTGAACTCTTTTTAAGTGTACAGTTCAGTGGTATTGTATACTTTTATAATGTATTACCATATGACCCATCTATTATGTCATTATTATATTTATATTGTATCTTGTATGCAGCATGTAGCTGGCTTTTATATTTTAAAACACAATAATTTCAGTCCTTCCAAATTTGTATACTATCATTATAATGTATTTTAATTTACTGTTTTTAAAAATCTAGCTGCACAGAGCATTGTTGTTTTCTTAATATAGTCAGTATTTCGTTAACATTACTTACATATTTATGCTTTTGTTCTTCCTTTTTGTTTGCGTTTCAGATTTTCCTTATAGGATCATTTTGCCACTGCCTTTAGAATTATTTTTACTGACAGCAGGTGACAAACTCTCTTAAGTTTTTACTTCTTCCAAATTAGTTTTATTTTACCTTCATTCATGAAAGCTATTTCCCTTGACACAGAATTCTATTTTATCTCAAAATATTGTAGGTATTATTTCACTGTCTTTTGGCTTTAAATAGACAATCTGGCTTCAGTATTGTTTTTGAAGACACTTGTCCTTATTGTTGCTTCTTTGAAGGTCATCTTTCTCTTTTCTGGCTGCTTTTAAAATATTCTTTTTTATTGTTATAAAATTCCACTGTGATATTTCCGTGTCTAGATTCCTTTTCAGTAATCCTGTTTGGAATTTATTAGGTTTCTTAGATATTTAGATTATCTTTTTTATCATTTTAGAACGTTTGATGAGAAATTGCTGAAAATATTGCCTTTGCCTCTTTCTTTTAACTCCAGGTCTCTTGCTATTTTTTTTGTATGTTCTGTCTCTGACTTTCTTCTGTGATCTGGGTGATTTCCTCTGATGTGTCTTACAGTTCATTAATCTACATTTACTTGATCTAATCTGCTGTTAAAATCTGCCCATTGATTTTTTTTTATTTTTAATAATACATTATTTATTAGAAGTTCTTTTTTTTTTTTTTTTTTTAAATTGGCTTGCTGTGCTCATGGTGTTTAAATTCCTTGTTTGTTGTGGGTATGTAAGTGAGTGTGCGTGTGTGAGATGCCGATTTTTCTCAGAACTGTATTTTGGAAAATGTTTGAGGTCTAGGATAATCAAGTTGGGTTTCTCCAGAGGACATTGCATTTGCTTTGTCAGTTGCCTAGGGCCCCTTTCACTCCTTGACTCCTGAAATAAATTCTGAGCTTGAGGTTTTTTAGAACACCCAAGTCGTATTTCAAGTTGTGATTACCCATGTGAGGCTGGCTTATGGTTTTGGATTCTCAGGGGAGATGTTTTTCTTTCCTCTCTTCAATGCTTTGGCTCAGGGCAGTGCTTTTCTCCCCCCTTTAATCAGTCCCCTGTTTAAAATATGGTAACTCATTTGTAGTTTACCCTTATGCTTAGGGTAGTAGCTTTTTGAGATACCAGCTTTTCTTGGGTTTCTAGACTCTCCACCTTAGCTGGGTCAATAATCTTTGTCTCTGTTCCCAGAGGTCAACACAGCCAAAAAAGTTTGTAATTGAATATACCCAGTTTGGCAAATACCTTCAAGGTGAAAAATCAGCTTTAACAAACCTCAATTGACCTTTCTCTGTTCCTGTCTTCATTTAACTTTTGTCCTGCATATTTCTTGCTTTCTTGCCAATGTATGAATGCATTGGAGAAAATGTTTAAAAATATTTTATGTGGTATTTTTTGTTTCAGTAGCAGAGTTAGTCCACACTGCTAGTCCACCATGTTGCTAGAAACAAGAGTGTCTCTGCATTTATTATTTTTATATTCCCAACTAAATTTAGTTGTTCTGTTATTTTTTAAATCTTCCCAATTGTTTGATGAGGTAGGTATATTATTATCACTTTTTTTTTCCATCAGATCAGTAAACTAAGTCTTAGAAGAAGAATCTGGCCATAAATCTGGTGATTAGTTGGGCTAGGATTTCAATTCATGACTTTTGACTAATAATTCTGTGTCCTTTCTACTCTACCATGTTACTTTTTAATTAATGTTGGTGACATTTGACATCTCCCGATTATTGTATCTAGATATGAAAATTCTAGAGAAACCACTGGATTAATTAATATCTGGATGAACTAATCTATAAATTCTCACCTGAAAGAAATTGTTAACTGAGCATTTGTTTTGTTTCAACTTTTATCAGTGACTTAAAACAATTTTTTCCTACAGGTGTGTATGTAATATAGATTGCAGTGGATACAGTTTTAATCCTGTGTGTGCTTCTGATGGGAGTTCCTATAATAATCCCTGTTTTGTTCGAGAAGCATCTTGTATAAAGCAAGAACAAATTGATATAAGGCATCTTGGTCATTGCACAGGTAAAATCCATTTTGCTGATCCAGAGATCTGTCTTTAATATTATATGTTGCTAACCTTATTTGTACATTTTGGTAGTGTTCCAAATTTGTAAAATGAGAAATCTTTGATGCTTTATTTTCTTTTATTACATTTTAGAATTTCTTTGTTCTGTTACTATATTCAAGTTTTTTTCATTTATTTTCATCTTCTCAAGACTCAAACCAGGCTTTTTGGTTGTTTATTTAGGTAATAAGCTGATTCTAACATGTATTTGTAGATAACAGTTATAGTTCTTAAAGGTTGTCTCAAATTTGTAATTATTATAGCTATTTAAGAATTAGTCAACTTATGTTAATTATAGTAAAACTATAAATATTGCCATGTATTTCTTCATCTTTTTTTCCTAGAGCATAATAGTTTACTCTGTTTTCACATTCTCTCTGTAGTTTTCGCCACTACATATTATTTACTTTTAGAGCTATTGGTGTGAAGTTATAGAATGTAAGGAAAAATTATTACCTTCAGTTAAATTTTCTTTTTTGCCCTTCTTGCTTTTTGTATAGTTTAAAAGCTATGATACCAACTAAGAATGAGTTTTTGTTTTCCATCCCTAGTAGAAATATCCAGTCACTAAAGGCAGAGGTTCTCAAACCTTTCCTCAGCAATATGCACACGGGCTAGGATAATGTATCTTTTCGTAAAACACGCTAGGGCCGGGCTCATTCTCATGAACTAGGATTGTACATCGTTCTTGCTTACCAGGTCTAATCACCCTCTCTCAACCCCCTGCCTTTTTTAGACTTATTAAAGGGGTGTGTTTTTATCTAAACTATGGGGGAAAAAAGTCATAATCCAAAGTTTGGTACTACTTTATATCAGTAACAAATTATTTGTGAAATATTGCACAACTGATTGCAATACTTCTGGTCTCAGCTACCAAAGAATACCCAGAAAACTCATCTGAGGATTTCCAGGTAGGGGTCAGCTGTGAGCCTGGTGGAGGCAGCCATTTGCTGATAGGGACCCCTTGTAGGTAGACAGTCCACTTAGCTTTGATCACGAAGAAGTAGCATGGTTTGTTTTCTTTCATGGGGTGGCATTTAGAAGCTAAGTTGAAAGAATAGCTTAGAGAAAGAGTATTTTTTCAAAAGAACTGGTGCATGGTTGAATGGTACTACTTGGAATTTCAGATTCAGAGCGGTTGGCCAAGCTTGAAAAATTTGTTAATGGAAATTCATACAGATTTAGAATCCTTTGGCATACTTGGTCCTTAACTTTTGTATTGGTCCCTTCTATAATATTTCCATCCAACCTAACTATGCCTGTTCTTTCCTCCCCCACTGTGCATTGGGAACCCCAAGCTTGCGCTTCCCAACAGGTACTTATGGTTCATTTACAGTCATCCCAGTCCAAATACAATTCTCCAATTAGGGGTCATTTTGATAGTAAATTTGTCTGATAACACAGCTGAGATTCCGCATTTTTCTTAATCTGATATATTTCCAGGGAAACAGTAGTAGAAGGTAAATCTTGAGACCATTGTCTAGTGGAGAAATGATTAATCCTTTTTCTTCAGGGTATGTGTTATTTTAGTTTGCACAGGGAAGACTTTTTAAGGAGATGACATTTGAGCTGAAGTCTACACGAAATTAGACTGCTCATCATGCAAAGCACGGATATATATCTGGGATGCCTTGAGGCCTGTGATAGAAGTGGCACAATAGATCAAGAGAATGGTGGAAAATGTGAGCAGGATAAGTGGACAGAGTTGGAAAGGACCTTGAGCATTTGGAATATTTGGGAGTTTTCATGGTGTGACTTAAACCTGTGTATCTTAATTTGAAAACTGTTTTCTCTTATAGACACAGATGACACTAGTTTGTTGGGAAAGAAAGATGATGGACTACAATATCGACCAGATGTCAAAGGTACTGAATCATGATTTTCCAAATTTGGGCCAACTACTGAAATATGGTCACTAGCTGTCCTTAGTTCCATGTCCCTTATAACAGCCCTTCCAACTTTGCTCTCTGTAGCAATATACATGATGCAGTTGATTATTAGTAATACTATTAACTGAAATAGCTCAGGTGCTTCTCAATTTACAGAATATTCTCAGATATGCTTTTTCAACTGAAATTTTTATTGAGATAATTGTAGATTCACGTGCAGTTGTAAGAAATATAGAAATATCCCTCATATTTGCTTTTTAAATCCTCTTCACTTCTCTAGAATCTACTATTAACACTGGCCCTCTATGCACAGGTCTTTCAGCCTTGTTCCCTCTGCCTGGAACTCTTGTTTGCCTGACTAATACTCATAATTTCAGGCTTAGCTTTATAAGTCATTTCCTTTTGAGAAGTATTCCTTGACCCTTAAATCTAGACTAGGTGCCCCTTTTATATACTACCCTACCCAAGCATTTAACCTACTCGAATTATAATTGTCTTTTTTACTCATTTGTATCTCCCTCTAGGCTATGAGTTCTGTGAGGACAGGAGACTGTATCATGTTCACTTTTGTGTTCCTAACACTTAGCAGAATGTCTGACACATACGTAGGTGCCCATATTTATCATAACGGAATGGATGCAGCTGAAAGAAGCTGTAGGATTTATTTATACAAAGTCTTACATGTAGTGAAGGTCAGAGCAGAGATTCGATTCCATGTCCCTTGATCTCAAGTCCAATACATCTTCACTTCTCATTTTCATATCCATTATTTCATTTGATTCTCACACCTACTCTGAGGGTTAAGGACCAATGGGAACACTGAGGTTCAATGAGGTTATATCAAGTGAACTGAAGCAGGTCTAGACCTTGGGGCTCGTGGTCCAGGACTTCTATATAATTGCATTTTCACATATGCATCTTTTACTCATTTGTTTGGTTATACTAATGGGCAATTTTTTTTTAGATGTGTGATCTACCTTGTATGTCTACTTTCTAAAAAATACGTAAAATGAGGATAGTAATAGTATCTATCTCATAGAGTTACATAAAAATTTTCTGACATACTCATAAGTGCTCCATAAAATGGTGGCCATCGTTATCATTGAATAATTTATTTCCCTCACTTGAATCATGTCAGACCTGAATCAGTTATATCCCATGAGCCCCTGCAATATCAGTTTCCTGTGTTGATACAAAGTGTTGTATTTAAAGTAGGAAATCTCCTGTAGTCCCATAAGAGACATAATAGGTCAGCTCCAGTTTTATTCTCTATACTGTCCATAATAGGAAAGCTATTTTTCAGTAGGTAGAAGCTCATACTTTAGGCAGTTTGGGGAATTGTGTATGCCCAAAATACTTGTCTGCCCTTGATAAAAATCACACGGATAATTTAGTGCCTAGGCTACTTCTGAAATACTGAACATTTTTACACATAAGAATTGATCTGTAACTGAAATGAAATGATCATAATCATCAGATACAGTTTATTATGTGCCTACTTTATAGTGGTCATTTACCAGACACTATTGGTAGATAGAAAGATGTTTTATTTCACTTAGCATAGTACCCTCTTATACACAGCATCCATCTTTAAAGAGCTTGTGACATAACAAAGGAATACAACCCACTTCTAACAAAGTAGAAATTGAAATTGGTTGTTGTCATAAATGTAGTGTGATTAAAAAGTGGAATGGGAATTCAGAAAAGAAGAGATTACTGTTTGGTGGAGGATAGTGAAAATCTGAGAAACTTCATGGAAGAGGTAGAATTTGAGCTGAACCTTAAAAGATGATTAGGATTTAGACAGAGGTAAACGGATATTTAAGGAGGTTGAAAGAGCATGAGCAGAAATATGGATGCAAGCATGATAAGATGTATTGGAGAATGGTAAGGAATCCTTTTTTGGCTGGTTAGTAGGGTGCTTAAGAGGTAGAAGTAGAAGGCAAGACTAGAAAGATAGCTTGGTGCCAGATTGCGTAGTGTCTTGAATATTGTATTAGCCTAGAACTTTAGGAATTTGAACTTTATTTGTAGGCAGTGGAGAATCATTAATATATTTGAAAAAGGCAACGCTACAAAGTTAGCCAGTTGAATGAGTGATATCTGACAGGAACATTGTGCTCATTACATACATTGGACTGAAGTCAGGGAGATCATTTAGATAGACTCAAAAAGAATAGACATCTGCTTGAATATGAGGAATAAGAGTTCAAGCTCACATGACTAGGATGAGGGATTCTGTTTATCAAACTAAGGAGGGTGGGAAGAGAAAGGTGTTTGGGGTAAGGTAAGGGAAGAGTTAATGGTGAAGGTGATTATTTTAGAGTTTGAATTACTTGTGGAAATCATCCAGGTGACTTTGTTCCGCATAAATTTATGAGTCAGTCCTTGGGACTAGAGGTGATAACTAAAGTCATGAGAATGAGTGAGAGAGATTCTAGAGCTGCATTGTCTAGTATAGTGGCTATTTAAATTCAAATTTATTACAATGAAAGTTTTGTTTCTCAGTCATACTAGCCTAATTTCAAGTGTTCAGTAGCCACGTATTGGGCTGCACAGATACAGATCATGCCTAGCGTTGTAGAAAATTCTGTCAGCACTGCTGTTTAGAAAGTTGAGGCGGTCTTACTTAGGATGAAGCAGAAAGAGGATCCAGAGGAAGAAACTGTGAAGAACAGTGTCACAGAAGCCAAAGGAAAGGTAGGCTAGTAGGTGAAACTGCTTAGAGGATGAGCCTTGAATTTGAAGACAAGGAGACCAAGGAGTTTCTATAGTTATGAAGGCAAAATCCAGATTGTGAGACTTAAGATATGTTCTAATAGTAAGGGATCAGAGGTCAAAGGGTACTACTATTTTGTATTTTTACCCCCTTTGCTTTTATTTTTTTGTTCCCGAAGGCATTTATAGGAGGCCCTCAGTAAATATTTCTGATCCCAGTACACAGCCAAGACTAGGTAGGTAGCCAAGGACCTAGGGATGGAGGCTACAAAGTGAAAAGCAGGAACACAGCATCAGCAAGTAGCTGGAAAATTGTAAGACAGTGCTGAGCAAGAAAGGTCTTTTAAATTGAGCTCTTGGAGAAGAGTGTGCGTGACATGGAGCATTTGCATGTCCAGTACGGTGGCTGAATTAGTGCTTTTCTTGGGCTGTAGGAAAACCGTCGGTAAATAGTGAAATTGTAGTGTTAGAAGCTTTCTTTGCTGTAGATGCTGAAGTCATAAGGATGTAAGGTTGAGCATGAGATGTGTGGGAGATGGGTATGTGCCATTTAAAAACCTTGATTATAGAAAATTTCAAACATATAACAACAGAATAGTGTAATGAACCATCATGTCCCCAATACCCACCTTCAACAGTTAATCAGCATTCTTGTTTTGTCTGTATACCTTCACCCACTTGATAATCATTATCTTATTGTGCAGGTGTTTTTTTTTGAGGTATAATTTACATACACTGAAATGCACAAATGTTAGCTATCAGTTTGGACAAATGGATACACCCCATGAATACCACACAACCTATAACATTTCCACCTACCCAGAAGATTCCTTTATGGCATGTGACATTTTAATGTGGCCATTTTTATCGAAAGATATTTTCATACAGTCTAATGTTTAACCATAACACCTTTTAATTACCAAGACATTTTTGCTTCTTTCCTGAGCTTCACCTCACCCCACCTATGTCCTCATTGTCTCAATAGTTTCTATTCCAGCTGACCAGGCATACTAGAGATACCGAGATACCAAATAGTGTGGTTTCCATTATTTGGTGATCTTTGTTTGTATATTTTAATACAGCTCTTTAAATATGCCCTTTTAAAAACGGTATTGATAAATTCTGCTTCATCAGGAGGTAAGACTGAGCCAGTTGCTAAAATCATTGGAGGACGTCTTAGGGCGTGCGTTGTGGACCGTGGTGAAGGTGATGATGAGGATGGTTAGAAGGCTGTGTGAGTGGATGGCAAAGACCCCCAAGAGAGGAAGGTTGTTGGGGGAGAGAGTGGAATTCTGATCTGCAGATGACAGGTGGTGAGCACAGCAGGGGAAGGTGGAAGGAAAGGGTTTGTAGGAAGTAACGTGATCTTGGTAATTGGAGGTGAAAGGAGGATTTTCTAAAGGAATAGCTGAAGAGGTGGATGAGTTCATTCATGTTAAAAAAAAGTGGAAAGCCTAGGAAAGGAAGAATTAGTGTTGGTGTGGAAAACAGCGGGATTTAGAAATGAGAGAGTGGGAGGTGTTGGAGGGTAGGTAGGAGTTTATACTAGGTAGATAATTCTATGATGGGGTCCGAGAAGATTGGGGTGAGGAAGCATGAATAGAGGGATATGTTAGTGATGAAGCTTGGGGTGCAGGGTAATATAGGGGAAGCAAGAAAGAGTATGTTGAATTTTTAAACTGTAGGGATTTGTAGAAATAATGAGCCCTAGAGTTACTGCTGCAGAATTGATATAGTTGTGGCCTCAGCAGTTGCCTTCTAGGTCCATGTCTTGGCTGTTAATACATCTCCTGCTTTATTTGGATTGTACACTGAGAGACCAGGACTAAGAGCCAGTGGGACATGTCTTTGCAGGTATGCCATCTGGTGCGGGGTTTTCTCATAACATCATCACTTAGACCAGCCTCTGCTTTGCACTGTAAACACTGCTTATGGTGGTGGATTTGTTTCTGAATGCTTCTGTGGTGGAAGGAGCCACTGGGTGACCAGTCCACTGTGTGTATTGCACAAACACAAACACTGTTCAGAGACCAGCAGTTGCAGCTGTTGTTCCTGGAGCCTGTCACCACTTCCCTGAGGGCATTGTTTAGACGGGACCATTCCGTGCCCAGTTCTTGCTGAGCGAGGCTGCGTCTCTGCTTGGGTTTCTGAAACCGTGCTTTATGATATCTTTAAAGCCTTTTCACTTTTCCTTTTTGAAGTTATTAATTTACTTGGCCTAGAGAGCAGGTATTGGCACATTCTGCTTTTGTCCATTCCCTACACATCTCCCAGGGAAGCTTGGCGAAAAAATAGTGTGATGGTTAAGAGCTTGTGTTCTGGAGTCAGACTTGGTCTACACTTAAAGGCTGAGAGGCCTGATTTTTCTGAGCCTCAATCATCACATCTATAAAGTGGGGCAGTAATATCTATTGCCTAGGATTTCTCTGAATATTAAATGCTATGTCGCTGAATTCCTTTTTTGATGTTATCATGGTGAGTGTTGATACTTTTGTGTTCTAGTTTCAGTGTTGGTAGCCTGGCTGTGCTCAAAGGTCTTCTTATCTATAGCATATTGAATATGATTTATGAGTAACATCAGTAGGATATTCACCCATTCAGCAATATCAATCGAGCACCCTACTATGTGCCAGGTGCTTTCACATATTTGTGTTGTTATGTAATGCTCATCACAGCTGCAGAAGCTGACACTGGGATTGTGTGGCTCATGTAGAACAGCAGAGCAAGGACTGGATTCAGACTTTCTGACCTTCAGCCCTGATGCGCTTTCTCTTGTGTTACAACTCTTCCAGAAGTCTGTTCTGTCCCCGTTGTTTTCTTAATTTCCTTTAGGATATTTAACCTACTCTTAGCTATCAGATTGGTGAAAATTTGTTCTCCAGCCTTGATCTTTCTTTAAGCACAAGTTTTATATATTCAGGTTGCCTAGTGAGTCTTTGTACTTACATTTTGTGTGTCCTGACATTGCCTGAAACTGCAAGAACTTCCATTGTGTCTAGAACATAACAGTGCTTAATAAATACTTTTTGGATGACTGGACGCCTAAATTTGAATTCAGCCTACTACATTCCCTACTGAACCGCCTATTATTAGGAGGTTCACTAAGGCTCACATTTAGTTTTTTCCCCCAACTTTTAAAATCGTGGTGAAATATACATAAAATTTACCATCTTAACCATTTTTTTTAAGTGTACAGTTCAGAGGTGTTAAATGCATTCATGGTGTTGTGTAAGCACACCACTATCCATCTTTAGAACTCTTTTCATCTTGTAAAAGTGAAACTATACCCATAAAATAGTAACTCCCATTACCCTCTCCTCTCTGCCTTGGCAACCACCATTCTACCTTTTGTTTCTACAATTTTGACTACTCTAAGTACTTCATGTAAGTGAAATCATGCAATGTTTGTCTTTTTGTGACTGACTTATTTCAATTAACATAATGTCCTCAAGGTTCATCCATCTTGTAGTATATGTCAGAATTTATTTTCCTTTTAGGACTGAATAATACTCCATTGTATATACCACATTTTGTTTATCCATTCATTTGTTGATGGGCACTTGGGTTACTTCCATGTTTTAGATATTGTGAAAAATGCTGCTACAAACATGGGTTTATAGCTACCTCTTCAAGACCCTGGTTTCCATTTTTTTGGTTGTTTTGGTTATATACCCAGAAGTGGAATTGCTGAATTATATGGAAGTTCTATTTTTAATGTTTTGAGGAAACACCATACTGTTTTCCACAGTGGCTGTACCAGTATCCATTCTCACTGACAGTACACAAGGGTTCTAATTTCTCCACATCCTTGTCAACGCTTATCTTCTGGTTTTTCGATAGTAGTCGTCCTAATGGGTAAGGTGTTCTCTTGTAGTTTTGATTTGCATTTTCTTAATAATTAGTGATATTAAGTACCTCTTCATGTATTTATTGACCATTTGTACATCGTCTTTGGAGCAGAGTAATTTTACATAATTCTGTATTAAGAGCACCTTTAACAAAGCGGGCAGTTCTCTTCTACTAAATGCTCGAAGGTATGGGGTTAGTCCTGGGCACCACTTGTAAAGATGGTTGTTGCAAACTAAAGGCTAGGACTGGGGAAGTTTGATCTTAAGAAAAAAATTTGGTGGGCAGTGAGTTAGGTGGTGAACAGACAATGGGAAATCTACATGAAGTTTAAGAGAGATTTAACAGAAGGAAAATTTGGCAATATTGGAATTAACTGTATTATGTTGAGTTCCGTACCGCTGGAAGTGCTCAAGTAGAAGGAGGATTTCGGGGTTATAACTAAAGATGGCCTCTAAGGACCCTTCCAGATCTGAGTTTTTGAGCTCGTTTACTTTCCAAAGCTTCTTCAAGCTGTATTTATTGTTTTCTGCATCTCTAATATCTATTTCTACTGCTGAGCTTTAGCTAACTTTTCATTGTCACAAGTTTGGATTATGTAGTAACCTCCTAATTGGTAACCTGGTCTTTCTAGTTCTCCTGCCTCTTTATCTTGCATGCAGGTATCCAATTAATTTTTTCAATTGCTTTTTGAGTCTTTCCATACCATTAAGGTTCACCTGGTTAAAGTATGTAATTTGATGTATTTTTAGTATATTTAAAGAGTTGTACAAGCATCACCATAATCTTATTTTAGACCATTTTCATTATCCCCAAAAGAAACCCCATACCCATCAGCAGTCATTCCCCATTCCCCCTAACCACTAGCCCTAGGCAACCACTCTCAGTAATTTTTTATGTAAAACATGGCTTTCATGGTATTGCTCTCCAGCTAGAAGGCCTTTAGTGTCTTCCATGTTCATATGATTAAGAGAACATTTCTCACCTGGAGTTCAAGTTGTTCCATAATCTGATTTCACCTTATTTCTCCAATTTTGACTTATACCCTCTTCTCCAGTCTGAATGTACAGCTCTTTGTAGGTTCATCTACTACTTGTTCTTGAGAATGCTGTGTGTTATGCCTTCCCTTTGGTTTCCACTGTTCCGCCATCTAAATCTATCTATGCTCTGAGACCTAACTTAGTCCTACCCTGTCTATGAATCCTTTCCTGAGTTATCCTTTGAAGTTGAACTTCCATAGCATCTAATGTTGTGAAACCGTTTGGCATTTAATTATAAAGTGCCATGTGGGACCCTTGTATTGTTCAGCTTTTTGTGTGTATGTGTTGATTCCCTAAATTGATTATAAGCCTTTTAAGGGCAGGGATCATGCATACATTTTAAAAAATATGTATCTTCTGTAGCTTTGTCTAGAGCTTGATGGCCACATTTCTTTCTTTCATTCAGTAAGTGCTGTTGGTGCCATAGTTTGTCTGTTAATTAATGTTCTTAAATTACTTACCTTTTTCTTATGCTGTCATGTAGCAGAATTCTCTGATAGCTTTCACCTTCACATTATTTTTGAAATTTCCTGCTGTATACAGGACTTTCTTATGTTAGATTAGTACGTTACCACAGCGTCTGGAGACCTATACAATCCTATTATTATACACATTATAGGACTTTGTTATTATAGGTTGGTACATAACTTCAGTCTCTATAGTCCCATTATTACATACCTCATGCTGTGTCACACCATGAAAGTACCATGTTCTAAGAAGTTGCAGGATGGTGAGTGTTACAGGAGACAGCTGCATTCCTTGAATCACTTACGCCTTGATTGCAAGCATAGAATAGCACTCTTACTTTGAAACCATAGCAAGAAAAGTACTGCATTCTACGTGTTAGGAGTTATACAGAAATGAATAATACAAACATCTAGATTCTCCAAGGAGCCCACAGTCTCATGGTAGAGAGGGATTAAAAAAACCCAGATAGTTACAAGACATTATCATGAGTATTATAGTAGACTAGTGGGTGCTCAGGCATATAACCCCCCAAAGGAGGGCTTGATTTCTTTTGTCACAGCAGAATTACAGTTTGGGAGCTGGAGGAGACCTTCTGAACCCTTTGAGGTCAGGATATGTCTTAATTATTTTTCTATGCCCAGCACCTAGCAGAGTGCCTGACATATGGAAGATGATCAGTAGATGATAAATACGTCATCTCTTCTGTGGTAGCTGCTGGCCACATGTGGCTGTTGAGCACTTGAAATGTGGCTCGTCTAAACTGAGATGTGTTGTGAGTATAAGGTGCTCACCAGATTTTGAAGAAAAAAAGAGTGTAAAATACCACAATTTAAAGATAAAATGTTGATTATATATCGAAATATTTATTTGATATATTAGATTAAATAAAATGTATGATTAAAATTAACTTACCTATTTTTTATTACTTTTAAAAATGTGGTGGCTACTACAAAATAAAAAATGCTGTATGTGTGTCTCGTGTGGTACTTCTGTTGGACAATGCTGGTCTTATTCAACTCCGTTAGAGAGAAGTGATCACAAAATAGCAGAGCTATCCTTAGAATTGAGAATTTACATTGTGGATTTCTTGAGTTCTAGTACAGTTCTTTTTCTAGGCATAAATTAGTACAACGTAAATAAATAAATTCTGAGGTGAAATGGCATCAGTTTGTTCTTGTTAGGGATGACATGATCTCTCTAATTATCCTATCACTGAGCTTAATAATCATTAAAACTTTTTCCTTTTATATGTAAATTTTGATTGCCAGAAGATCTGCATTTTCAGTTGTCAGTTTTTTCCACATTTGCCACCTCTATTCCCACTTCTCTCTTGCTCTTCCCCTTCACACACACACACACACACACACACACACACACACACACACACACACCCTCCTATATCATTCCTTTTCTTGTTTCCATTAACATTCTTCAAATTATATTAGCAACTGTATTTGTATTTGGGGCAGATAAGCCTTTGCCGTTGTATGATGTGCTAGCTGGTTGTTTTAGTGGTCTCGTACATGCATTATTCATCTCACATAATCCTCTCAAAACTGCCTGAAGTATAGGTCCTATTATAATCCTGATTTTAGAGTTATGAAATCTCAGGCTTAGAGCGAGTACTATGATCAAGGTCACATAGCTAATAATGCGCACAGTCTGTAAGCTGGAACTGTAGATAGAAATGGCAGGAAGCCTGGGAAGTTTTCCAACACGTGCGCAAGCCTATAAACACTGGGGAACTCTGGGTGCATAGAGTTGAGGATTAATGTATTAGTGTATATGCTGGGGAAAGAAGTACAAAAATCCATTCTAAAACATGTGAATAAGTATGTGCATATGTAAGTATATGAGAGAGAAAGGCAGAGAGAGAGACAGAGACAGAGTGAATGAATGAATGAATGAATGAATGAATGAATGAATGAATGAATGATTTTGAAGACTGGGTTTCTATGTCTTCACCTTTCCTGCCCCTTTCTATCTTTCCTTCCTGATCCTCTTCCCATTTCTGACAGTGGAATTACTCACCACACTTCCATTTTCTTCACTTCAACTCAGTTCAGTTCAAATCAGTATACTTAAATGTGAACAGATGTTCATCAGCCTATTTACAATGGTTATCTTTGGATAGAGGGATCTCAGCGGATTTAAAAATTATTTTTTTGTTTTCTATATTACTTGAATTTTTTTACATTAACATCTACTAAGAAAAATGGTATAAAATGAATAGCAAAGCTATTCTCATTTGGAAAAAAATCAATATGCTTGTTAGTTTTCATTCCAAAAATAAACCTTTCACCCCTAAATTTCAAAATCCCATAACTTGCTCTCTACCTCAATTTCATAGCCCCCAGGTAAATGATTAGAGTAAGTCAATTCTCCAAAAGCCAGTGCTGTATATACCATCTCTTTGTCACAGAAGCTTTCTTCTCGAAATAGCATTTATTTCTTTAACAAAGTTTTAAAGTTTTGTTTTTTTTTGCAGATTGTTTTTAAACTACAGTAGCTCACAGTGCTCACATCCTATAAATATTTTCAAATGCTTTGAGTCTAAACAATCTACCTGTTGTGTTTATGGCATAATGGGACCTTGATTCTTATCCAGCCCCTTATCTGCGAAATTTCCTTTCCAAATTACCCAGCAGGGGATGAATTTGTTTGTTGTCTCAGAGCCTTTGAAAAGTCCATATTTCTCAATTTGCTTCTCACTATTTATTGACCTGGTTTTTGTTCTTTTAAGATGCTAGTGATCAAAGAGAGGATGTTTATATTGGAAACCACATGCCTTGCCCTGAAAACCTCAATGGTTACTGCATCCATGGAAAATGTGAATTCATCTATGCTACTCAGAAGGCTTCTTGTAGGTAAGTTAGTACCTTCATATCAGAGGTGAGACATTTTTTTAATATCAGTACTCACTGCTCTATAGAAGGCAATGAAATATGGATTAAATATTACTAAAAAGCAGTGTTTATTTATGAGTACAGTAGAGATATAAAAAAATAAATTAGCATCCTTTGGGAAAAAATTGGCAAATAATGTGTGAAGACAGTGTATTAGGGTTTTGAGATTATGGACTTAACATTTTAAATATAATATATATTTTTAATATAAACAATAAATATGCCGTATTTCAAAACTATTTTGGTTTTTCAGCAGTCTGTCGCAAGGTGGATGAGGGACTAAAGAACATGATAAGAACAGAGAACATGTAACTCAAATTACGAGGAGTGATCAAACAGTGTGGTGAATGTTTACATTAAAACAATATTACAGTATAAGACACATTGCCATTAATCCCCCTCAAAATACTCCCTCTTGCTTCAAACACACTTATCCCATCGTTCTTGCCACTTTCTGAAGCAGTTCTGGAAGTCCGCTGTCATGCGTGTCTTTAGTTGCACTGTCGTGGCTGCCTTGATGTCCTGAATCGATTCAAAAGTCACATAGTGCTAGATCTGGTGAATAAGGTGGATGAGGACATGTTTTTATTTGACAGAAACTGCCGTGATGTGTGACATGGACCCTTTCCGTTGTGATCACAAAATACGGTGAATGCTTCTGCCGAGTGCCATCCAACGGAAAGGCAGGGATCCTCAATATGGGAAGTGGTGCATCGAACCTTCGTAACAGTGTGTGACAAGTTTCAACTTGTTCGGTTCAGTCAGTCAGGTATGAGCTACGGTTGAGAGAAGGTGTGTTTTAAAATGTGCCGTAAATCATCCTCCATCATGACAACGTTCCGTGTCACACGTTGCTTCTGGTACAGCAACTTCTGTCAAATAAAAACATTACAGTGTGTCCTCATGCACCTTATTCACTGGATCTGGCACCGTGTGACTTCTGGCTTTTTTTAAAAATCAAAATGACTTGGGACATCAAGGCAGCCACAACAGTGCAACTAAAGACACTCATGAAAGAGGGCTTCCAGAACTGCTTCAGAAAGTGGCAAGAATGATGGGATAAGTGTGTTCAAAATGAGGGGGAGTATTTTGAGGGGGATTAATGGCAACGTGTCTTTTACTGTAATAATTTTTTTTTAAATTTAAACATTCACCATATTGTTTGATCAGACTTTGTATATACCAAAATAAATTTCTGAAATAAGGGGATGAGGCTGTTGAACCAGGTGTGAGGTGAGAGATGGAAATGGAAAAGGGTGTGAACTTGTCTGATTCCAGAGAGTTTATGTGACTTGTTCGAGGTCAGCAACAAGTTGGAATTGGAGTTAGGACAAAACTAGATCTCAGATGTCCTAATACTTGACGTAATGATCTTGGTGCTTTTTGCTGTTCTATCTGCCTACCGATTGCACTTCTTGCTGCTGCTGCTGGGAGCTCATCCGCTCCGTCATAGAATGACTAACCTGGTCTAGTCAGCCAGGTACTATTGCTATAGATGAGGGGAGATTGCTGTTATTCTGCTCAATCCTGCCTCTTGCAGTTTGGCCAGAATCTCTTTTTCCTTTCTTAGTCAAAACATCAAAAGATATAGAAATAGTGTGCTTTTATTTTGTTCTGTTAACCTAGAAGCCAGTGAGTCTTTCTCTCCAAGTAAAAGAGGCTGTTTGAAATCAGGTCTCCTTTCCTCTACTCTCGCTCCCCTCTCCTGACTCTTTCACTTTCCCTCCTCTCTTCTGGCTTAAAAAAACACACAACAAAATACTATCAATTGTTAATGGTTATATAATTCTTTGTTGAGGATAAGCGTTTGGCTTTTTCCTGATTGAAAGTTCTCCTTATCTTTGAAGGGGCTAGCTCCCCCTACCCGCCACCTTTCCCCTGACATTAAAAAATGCAGCTATATAAGAAAGAACAGGCCAGCTTTTAAAAATCATTATTTAAAATGTGAGACCCCACGGAAAGGAGCCTGAGCTGCTAGAACCCATTCCCTATGAATGCATGGCATAGGTGTAAAAAAATAAAAGACCTCTGTACTGTTTAAAAAAAAAAAAAAAAGAGAGCGAGAGAATTGATGCAGAACATTAGGCCAGTTTTAAAACAAAACCATACAGTGGATTCCTCATTTGTTTCGTACTGGAATGCGTATCTCAATAGAAGTTCAGATCATGTTGTCCTCTTCGGATGGAACATCTTTCAAGATACCTAAACTAAGCGAGGGATGAGAGCACTAGACGTCCTGATAATGAAGTGATACCAGGTTACTTTGTAGTATTTTAGTAATTGAGAGTAAGAAGACTGAACAGTACAGTGGTTAAAAGCATTGGAATCAGATACACCCGATTAGCCAATTATTGGCTATCCCCTTTGGAAATTACTTAAAATTTCTAAGCCTCATTTTCCTCATGTCCAAAATGATGATAATAATACCTGTCTCCTAGTGTTGTTATAATTAAATTAGATAATGTGTCAGGTGCTTAGCACAATACCTGGTACACGGTGTGTATTTAATAAACAGTAATTGCTATTTGCCTGTAAGCACCATTAGGTTAGGGACTCTGTGTTCCCAGTGCCCAGCATACAACTCAGTCCAGCCGCTCCTCAGTACATTTTTTTTTTGAGTGATGATGGTGATCAACTTTTCCCTTTTCTCCAGAGCAGAGGTGTTTCTTAAATGCTGAAGAATCTCTTTCTGCATACTTCATAACTCCTAAAAAGCAGTTGACCATTTTCTTTTGTTTAAATATTTATAGTGTCTACAAGAATGAGGCCATAACATCACATGCATTTTCATTAGTAGTTGGGTGTATTGGGGCAGCAGTAAATGGGCAGGGGTGAATAAACTTAGCCACAGTCCTATTATTAGGTTAGAATCTTCTAGCATTATCCTGCCATTTGCTTGTTTGTTTTTTGCTTACTTTGTAACAAATTTTACCTGGCACTGGGGTTTTAAATTTGAATGTGACGGATCCAGGGAACCTATTAAAAAAAAACACATGCAGTCTGATAGGAGAGACTGACAAGTAATGAGCAATTAAAAGATAATACGAAAAATGCTATCATATATAGAACTACATGAGATGATTTGGGACTTCACATAAAGCACTGCAATCTCATTGTAGAGGAGGGACAGGTCTTATAGGACCATTTGTGCCATCCCAGGAGCTCGTCCCTTTATTTTAAAGGCAGCGAGAAACCATTTAAGGATTTAAGTAAGAAAGATGTGATTTGATCTGAAAGCCACCCTGGTGGCTTTGTGGAAAATAGATTAGAAGACTGAAAGTTAGGAGCCTATATGTTAGTAAGAAGTGAGAGCCTGAATTCAGCAAAGGAGTTGTAGTGCGACTGAGATAAGCCATGCATTACTAAGAGACAATAAGGGGGTTGACTCCATAGGTTTTGGTGACCAGTTAGTTGGGTATGAGGATGGGAAGGAAGAATCAAGAGCGTTTCCTGGACTAAGGCAAAATTGAGTGGGGAAATACAATGGGAAGAGAAAAGAGGTTTGTGTGTGTGTGGAGGAGGGACTGGTGTATTCAGTTTAAAATGCTTGGTTCCAGGTGCCTCTGGGGGGTATCCACTTATGGATGTCTAGTAGGCTATGGGATATATGTTGGTTTTAGAACTGAGACAGATGTAGGTTGAAGACACATGTTTAGGAATCATTCCATCTCTGGCATATCTGTTCTAGTTTTTACCCTGCAGTCCTTCCATACCTCTAGGCCTCCAATTTGTTGATGCTGTTGCCTTTTCAGCATCCCTCTTCCCCTGCATCTCCTTACCCGCTCCTCACTCAGCTTAATTAAACACCATGGTCGATCACTGTAGTCCCTATTTTGTTTCATCATACTTACTTGACAAAACTGTAATCGTGGTCCATTCTAATTTCCCACCTACTGCATATCTGTACTCATACAGCTGAACTTGGCTGTTGATAAAAAGCAAACCATCAGGTTAACTTGTGTCACTAGTGTTTAGGCTCAAAGTGGGCCCTACGTGCTGCCAGACAGTAATTGTGTAACTGTAGTCCATTTATTCTCTCTCTGTCCTAGATATCTGCTTTATGCCATCACTCCTCTCTTCAGATTGTCAGTACCTCCTTTCTCATCCTCACTCTTGGCTGATGAGCTTGTTTCTAAGTTCACTGAGAAAACTGAAGCAATGTGAAGAGAACTTCCATATACTTTTCACTATCACCTACCATCAATTCTCCCCCTTTTCTTCATATCATATATCCTTCTATTAATATATTTACAAATATATTTTTATTTCTTCTACCTTGGAAAATAACCCTTGTTCTCATTCCCACCAGCTACCGGTCCATTTCTTTCCTTTGTAGAAGAACTCCAAAGAGTCGCTAGTTCCTCACTTCCCATCTCTCTTAAATCTACCCAGGATGTATTTGCCCCCAGTACTTCCCGGAGGCTGTTTTTGTTGTTAACTTCAATAGTCAGTTCTTAGTCCTAAATTACTTTTTTTTTAAAAACTTATTTGAAGTGTGTTTTTCCAGGACCCATCAGCTCCACGTCAAGTAGTTGTTTCAGTCTAGTCGTGGAGGGCGCCGCTCACTCTTTTGAATGATCAGTAGCATTTGATCAGCAGCATTTGACACGATTGATCCGTCCTGTGCGATACACATTCCTCACTTAGCCTCAGGGATTACCGTCCCTTGGTTTTCTTCTCCCTCACTGGTTCCTCTTTTGTTCCCTGACCATCTAGTGTTGATGTGCTCCAGGGTCCTCTTCCTTCATGATTCCATCGAGTCTCAAGGTTTCACAGGACACATGCTGCCGATTCCTGCTTTACATAAGTCCCAGACCTTTCTCCTCAGCATGAGAGCGTTGGTTTCTTTCTGTCAGGTTTCTAGGAACCTCAGGGATGGGATTGGTAGACGCACATCACCCCTGGCTTCCCCTGTTTCATCCCTGCCCCCAGGTTTCTCTGTTGTTGTTACATGTGCTTTATTAAAACTTATTTTTTGTAGTGAAGTATGAGGCATTAATAAAACCACTATCCTTATCATTCAGATCTTTTATTAATCAGTTCCAACTGAAGGCTGGCTAATTTATACATTTCACTTCTGTCAGCTAAAATTGTGAATTTCCTGTTAAATATCTTAAATGTTTCACCTGTCATATCATCAGCTGATGTTGTTGCCTTTTTATTTACTTTTAATTAGAATCAGATAATTTCTAAGATTAGCACCGACTTTGACTGCTTGTCTTGTCTTCATTTCTGTCATTAATAACTTATTTTCATCTCCTGCCTGCATCTTAAATTATTATATTATGTACACTGAAGAGTGTCTTGAAGAGTAGTATCATTTGGTGCTATAGTCAAAGAACTATAAATGTTCGTGCCTATTTATTCAGTAATGCCATTTCCAAGTATCTAGCCCAAGGAATAACACTAAATATAGAAAAGTACACATTCACCAGGATGTACACCACACCTAATGCACAATTGTGAAAAATGGAAAATAACTGATATGTCTAAGAACAAGGAATAAATAAGTTAGCTATAATATAGCCACTGAATAGAAGATTATATATCTGTTTTTGAATGAAGGTAATAAAGACTATTTAACAACTTCAAAATTAATGTGATATAGTGATAGGGAAAAGAAGCACTATGTAAAATAGACACATCAAAAAGAATGTAAGGACATAACCCTAATGGCAATTTTTTTCAGAGGGTGGAGAGTGCCTGATTTTCTATTCTGCTTAAATGTATCATTCTTTTGTACCGTGTTTCCCCGAAAGTAAGACCTAGCTGGACAATCAGCTCTAATGCATCTTTTGGGGCAAAAATTAATATAAGACCCGGTATAATAAAATAAAATAAAATAAAATAAAATAAAATATAATATAATATAATATAATATAATATAATATAATACTGGGTCTTATATTAATTTTTACCCCAAAAGTTGCATTAGAGCTGATTGTCCAGCTAGGTCTTATTTTCGGGGAAACACGGTATCTTTTAATTTTAAAACCTGGAGTTATTGAAATTTGTAATTCTCATAGGAATTCTTTTGTTTCTCTTTTCAGGTGTGAATCTGGTTACACAGGACAGCACTGTGAAAAGACAGACTTTAGTATCCTCTATGTAGTGCCAAGTAGGCAAAAGCTCACTCATGTTCTCATTGCAGCGATTATTGGAGCTGTCCAGATCGCCATTATAGTAGCAATTGTCATGTGCATAACAAGGTAGGTGATGCCCTAAGAAATCCCATCATTAAACTAGAGGTGTTAAAGAGGACCCTTGAAGCGCACTCACAATGATAGGGGCATTTTCCGTCCACCATTCTAGCAGGAAAAAATCCTAGTATCAGTTCACTGACGTTTCCATGGGGCTCTGACCTCTCCCTGTCTTGTTTCTTTAGAAGGTGGGCAAGAACTCATTCCCAAGGTTACAGGTCTATCTGGGCTGCAGGTAGAGGGAGCTTGAGAGTATTCAATGGTATAGAGGAATATAGGGATCTAGAATCGTGTGCCAGTTCTAAGCACTGCAGTCGGGCACAACAATGGTAGTGACAGAATTTTTAGAAGGGTTTGCACATGCACAGAAAAGCCACGCCCAAAGTTTTTAAGCCCTGAAGAACTGCAGGGTGTTTTTATACCCTAAGACTATAATAAGAAATATAATATAATAAGAAAGGAAGAAACCAGAGGTTAAAGAACACTGCTTTTCTTACTATATCACAGCCTTATTGTCACTTTATTTTCTGGAATACAGTCATAGCTACTAAGCTTTAATATTCTCTTATAACTAAAACCATTGGAGTTTATCATGACAAAACTCCAAATTAAAGGACTGTTTAGAGTGCAGTTGGTGTAAAGTGGATGTTTTCCACACCAAGTGAAAATAGCTAAGTCAGAACTGGACTGGGCTTGAGAAAAGTCAAAGCAAATGAAGTTCATACTGTCTTTATGCTTTCCAGTTTCCTGTCTTTTCTTCCTGCTCGCCTCTTCCTTACGTCCTTTAAGGTTTGGGTCAGAAGCCCCGTAAACATCATCTGTATACTTTTCTGCATTATTCTGAGCAGGGGATTGGAGCGTGTTGAGTACAGATATTGGCAGGCCATAAAGGATTTATGGCTCTTCTATCCAAGGTATGGATAGAAGCCAGACCTTCAGTAGTCTCAGCCATCTGGAGCTGAAATGATAAGTGTAGAAATGATAAAAAAAAAAAAAAGTAGTTATTCTCTAAGTAACATATTTTTTCATGAAATTCAGGCACTAAAGTCAGTGGACTTTATAGAACAGATGATCTGCCCTTAGGCAAGACTACTGAGTATAAAATTGGGCACTAGATTCAAGTAGGGACATAATGATATAAAAAGTAATGACAGGAGAAAGAGAAGATAGAAAAAAACATGCAACAGCAGGCCTGCCTATAGCCATTTAATACAGGCTCAGAGGTTAAGGAATTTGCCTGTTGTCATCCAAACTAATAAATGGAAGTGCCTGATTCCCAAACCATTCTTCTTTCCATCGAACGAAAGAAGGGCCCATGTTGTGTCATCTTGGGAAATATTAATATATTTGCCAAGTATGACCATGGCATAGGAGCAAGGTTCGAATTGGATTTTGTAGCAGTTCAGGGTTGTGAACATGGGGAGGGGTTTGGTATGTAACGATTTTTCAAAACGTTAACCTGAAGGTCATCTGCAAAAAACATTGGAGGAGAGAAAATGTGAGGTCGTGGGAAACCATTTAGGACATTATTGGAGTAAAGCAGGAGTGGAGTGATAAATGATTTGGAAGATGAAAGAAAGAAATAAGGTAAAGGTAAGGGAAGATTTTGAGGCCATGTGATCGTGACATCTTTAAGAATATCCAAGGGTGTTAGAGTCAGCGGGAAGCAACCTTGAGTTCAACTCCTTCATTCTGGAGAAATGAGCAAACAAGCTCTGGAATGGAAATTACCTCACCCAAGATCATAGAGAGAGTTAAGCCCTTTTACAAATCCTAATCCAGCCTTTTATCAAGCTCTGTGCTTCTGTACCCAGGTGCTATAATCCTCAAGTACTAAATCAAAGTTACCTGGTAGTTCCCAAGTTAGTACCCTCCAGTGTGTACTCCATACCCATTTGCTACATCGCAGGCCCTTAGAAATCAGTGTATTTTTAACTGTGCTACAGTATCTTCACTGCCTACCCTCTCCATGACTGAAGAAGGTGCTTCTCATTGACTTAGTCATAGATGTCTCGTTGAGGCCTGTCTTTTTATTGTGGTATTTTCTCCCCTAGAATGTCTTGCTCTCTCGAATTTAGAATATGATAATTATGAATTTTTAAGGCGTGCCTCTCCCACGCAGTCCATTATGGGACAGCTGTTCACTTATCCCATGGTGGTGGTGACTTGTTGGGGAATCTTCCTTTAAAAGGATGTTCCCGCTGACTCACTTATCAAGACTGCATGAGGGAGCTTTTCTTCTTTTATGTTTGGAATCTTTCATGTTTTTAGACTCATAGAATAATAGATTGTCAGGGTCCTTGAACGTCATCTAGCCCTTATTTTATAGATAAAAAAATACCATGGCTCCAGGAAGTTGTAACTTTTCCAAGGTCATGGTGAATTAGTGACAGTTAAAGAGGGTTGCTTGACTTCTTAGCCAGTTTCCCCACTTATGAAATAGAGATGATTCTGGCACGGTTTTCCTCAGAATGTTTTTAATGAGGATTAGTGAGAGAAAATTTGTGAAAAACAATGCATAAAATGGAAGTGTTACCGTAAGGCTATGAAGTTAAGGCAAAGCAGTGCTCTTTTAAATTGAATAAAAACATGGAACTTTAGAGTAGGCGTACTCACTGTTGCCGGACTTTATTTCCATTAGATCCTAAAATCCTTGCTGGCAGAAATTTTAGAGGTCAGTCTGTATTTTACATATAGGGAAAGGAGGTCGCACAACGAGTTTTTAGCAGAAGCCAAGCTCAAAATGACCAGAATTCATCCCAGTTCCTTTATTCCATGTTGCGTAGCACGGCACTCGGTGCGCAGTGAGAGCGCATATGCTTGCATATAGTGGGCAGGCACGAGCACAGTTACAGCGCGAGGAGACTTATACCACCGTGGAGCAACATGTATGGTAAAATGAGAGCAGTCTAGGAATATCCCTCATCCCCAGCATGGCTGTTCTTTGTTGCGTTCTGTCGTTTGCCCAAGCAGACTTTTTTGAGTCACTTTCTAAAATCTTTAGGCATTTCCTGTGTATTCCTATCAGAGGTTAAATAAGCATTTTTCTTCCTGATGTCTCCCTTCATCGAAGCTGTCCTTGTGATCTTGGGAGTGGCCTAACACTCAGGGACAGTCCATAGGCCAGGATCCTTTCTACGGTCACAGGCTTCTGTGTTATCAGTCATTGTAGCAGGGGGCGTTGCTGGGCCAGAGGAAGGGTGAGGATTCCTCTTGGGGATACAAGTCAGCAGTAGAGACCCTGGAAATGAATTTTGCTTATTTCCATACCTGCATCATGTGTCTAACCCTCTGACCTCCCAGCTTTGTTGGGAAAACAACTGTCTGATGTGTTGGTTCTCACCTTGTCTTGCATCAAATAAGTATCCTGTTTCCCTCTCATGTGATTGTATGCAATATGATGTTATGTGTGAAATGTACATTACTTTGAAACCATTTGAAATATCGTAAACAAAATGACATTTTTCTTTTTTCTTTTTTTTAATTCAACAGAAAATGCCCTAAAAACAACAGAGGACGACGACAGAAGCAAAACCTAGGTCATTTTACTTCAGATACGTCATCCAGAATGGTTTAAAGTGATGACTTTTATATGTACACTGACCATGTGATATACATTTATTATGTCTTTTTTTAAAGAATGGAAATATTTATTTCAGAGGCCTTATTTTTGGACATTTTTAGTGTAGTACTGTTGGCTCGTATTTAGAATATTCAACTACAACAGTTTTGGACTGTTTAGCAGTGTTTGTTTTATGTTTTTAAATGCAAAAATTGATTTCACAAATTTGTACCACATGGTAATTCTAAGACTTGTTCTTTACCCATGGAATGTAATATTTTTGCAAAGATGGACACCTTCACAAATGGTTATAAAGTCATACTCACTTCTTCCACAATGACCACAGCAAATGACCAAGCATGAACTAAAGGTAAAGATGTTTACAGATTACTTTTCTTACAAAACAAAAATTTAGAAGACACTGTGTTTAAATAGACATTAAAATGTTTTTGAGCTTTAGTAACAGATTTTTTTAGACACTGCCTATCGCATGAACTGTAAAGCTGTGTGTGTTAGATGTAAAATATTTATAAGATGTATGGACTGGAATTTGATTATTCCTCTCTTGAAAAAAGTAATTCTGGTAATTCAAAAAGATATCTGGTAGTAATGATGGAACAAATCACTGAAAAGTAGATTTAGATATGGTAAAAATAGTCTGTTTAACAAACAGATGGGAATAAAGCCTACTCGATCAGTTAAACCATTTTAATACACATTAATTTTTAAAGAAAATATTTGTTTTAACATGAATAAATCGTATCAGTGTTTGTGAATAAAATACAAAAATGTTAATGATTGGTGCTCTCAAAGTGAGCTTAAAAATTACCTAAGACCTCTATCCAAATTTGTCCTGTAGTAGTAGCTATCTTAATAGATTGTTGGTGTTTAAAGATCTGAAGTGTGAGTAGAATATATTCAGCCATTTAACATGTAGTTTAGATATTCAGAAGTATGCATGTAGAATTTAAGAATATGTTCAAAATTAAATATTAATTTTAATATTTGATTTGGAAAAGCATGTTATAATATAATGTTTTCACTATATGGCCTTTGTTTTGGTGTGTTTATTTACTACATTCTTTGAGATTGATATGTCATTGCACAAATATGTGAAATTAATAGAAAAAGCAGGTTTTGATTCAAAATTCCCCTTTGCTTTTACAAATACTTCTGGAAATTATCTCAAAACAAGAGCTTTACACAAGATTTGGAGTTTGTATTTTTGGTCATTTGACTTCTAGGCTTAATAACACTTTAGTAGCTTTAGTGAACTTTTTTGAAAAAAGTTTTCCTCTTCTGTCCACAGTCTTATTTGAGTCCCTTAGTCAGTCACTAAGCATGTTTGGAACAGTCCCCAGTGCTTTGCAAAGGTTCATATTGCAGAACAGTCACGTATGGGTTTTTGTAGTTATAAATACTTGACCAGTCTCCAGGGGTGGGGCTTCCAACCCTTTAAACAACCCCGTTGCCTGTTATCAAGCGAACTTTTTGCTCTAAGTGCCAGAAGTGATCGTGATAGGCCGTCTTTCACTGAGAAATAAATATAATGGAACATAATGGCTCTGCTTCAAATGCCGATAAGATCCACCAGAATCGCCTGTCAGGTGTAACAGAAGATGAAGACCAAGATGCCGCTCTTACCATTGTGACAGTGCTGGACAAAGTTGCCGCCATTGTGGACAGTGTACAGGCCAGCCAGAAGAGAATAGAAGAGAGACACCGGGAGATGGGAAACACTGTGAAGTCTGTTCAGATTGACCTGTTGAAGCTGTCCCAGTCACACAGCAATACAAGCCATGCCATTAACAAATTGTTTGAGAAAACCCAAAAAGTCAGTGCTCACATTAAGGACGTGAAGGCCCGGGTGGAGAAGCAACAAATTCACGTGAAAAACGTTGAGACAAAGCAAGAGGAGATAATGAAGAAAAACAAATTCCGTGTGGTGATATTCCAGGTAAGCGTGCAGTCGGGTTTACCTTGATTACTGCTGTAATCTCTCGCCTCCCGTAATTGCCACCAAGTCCTGTCAGAGGTTTCCAGGGTTGCATCATGACTCCTGTATCTATTCATGTAGTGGAATTCCGTATCGGCAGAAATCTCAGGATAAAAGCATTTCCCTGTTCACTAACATACGATCGGATCAGTATTTTGAGCCTCTCAACCATTTCGTGTAATGTGAACTGTGGGTCATAGCTGAGGCTATTTTTTGCCCTTGAAACTTAATATTGGTAAGGCTCTTTCAGCTTATTAGCCATATTAGCTGAAGTCTTGTAGACTTTAGAATATTAGAAGTCTGTATTTTAAGTGTAACACCTCTGTATTGTATAAACAAACAAACTGAGGACCAGTGACCCCACAGTGTGGTGGTTTTTATTGTATTATGGAGAGCCAGGGAAGTCCTAAACAGCAAAATGTCAGCTTTTCAGAATATAATCTGTCTGTTGAAACTTTTACATATGAGTCAATAATAAGAAAAGCTATATTTCATAATGCATCAGGCAGTTCTTATTTTTCTTATTAGTATAGTTTTATAAATGTAGGAGTCACGCTAGTGATTGCTTACATTTGATTACAAATACGCTTTGCTGATTTCATATAATAATTTGTGTGTGGCATTGTATGCTGAGCTAAGTCCCTATATTGCTATCCAGTTGACATTCACTTTTTGAAATACGATCATTCATGGCAACTGCATCATATCTATAATATGTTTTAACACTCTTACAAATCAGAAGGAAAAAGTTGAACTTTCCTCCCATGGTAGAAAAACGGGAACATCATGATCAGACAGTTCACAAAAGACAAAATGAATGAGCAGAATTTCACTTCTAAATATTTGCAGTTACTAAAACATACTCAGAGGTTAAGGGTAGAAAAAACAAACTCTTGGATATTCTGCTGGTAGGAGTGTTAATGGGTACAACATTTCTAGAGGGGAGTTTTGTTTGTATTAAGAACCTTAAAAATTCACAAAGCTTTTGGCCCCCAAATTTCATGTCAAAGAATTTGTTCTAAGTATAAAATCAGTGTTGTGTTCGGGAATGTTCATTGTTGCACATACGCAGTGTTAACATACTGTATTTTTAAAATGGATAGCTGTCCATATGCATAGGAAAAAAACCTAGAAGAATAAAAACAAAATAAAATAGGGACACAGTTGGATTATGTAGGCAGATATTTGTAAGATACTAGCTATGTGGGCCGTAACTCCCCACAGAATTCTTTATACATTAGTCAATTCTCCACACCCCATGTTGACTGATAAATTTACAGAGTGGTATTTTGGATCTGTTTTTAAGAGCCTGTTGGTTATTTAGGAAGAAGAATGGGGAGGAGAGAGAAGTGTCCCTTATTTCAAAGGTAGATAGTCTGGACGATTCCATTTGAAGCCCTTTACCATCTCCCTTTCCTTCCAGGTCCCTAGAAGCCCTCCTCCACACTTAAAAATTTGAAAAAAAATTCAGTCCCCTTACTCTCCGAGGCCAGTCCCAATGTCAGTGTGTGTAATGGGGATGTAGATTTGGTGTTGGAGAAGGCAGTATCCATTCTTCAATTCACTCTCCAAGGGCATTCGCACTAATGTGTATATATCACCCTCCGCCTGCATGGGACAGGCCAGCAAATATTTCTGGTATCCAGCATTTCTCCTGAGAACCTTTGTGCCAATAGTGAACCAGGTCCCAGTCAAGATTTACAGACTAAAGCAAAGAAGTGTCTGAAAAGTTCTAATTGCCTCCTGACATCTAATTACCTCCTCCTCTAATTGCCTGTTAACATTATTCTTGTTTGTAAAGTTAAGATGTTTCTATATTCCCTGAAACTTGCTATTATATTTTTTTCCCCTTTCTTTGAGCCTCCATCATTACTTGAACGAATAGACGATAGTACAAAAAGGCAACTGAAAGGCACTGGGTTAGATCAGATCTCTTTCCTGGTAAGAAGATAGAGTGCTCTGAACTTTCTGTGTAGTTAAATTGTTCAGGGTCAGTAGCCGTTTGTGAACAACCAGTTGCTGTCTGTGTTCCTGGGAGCGCTTGTAGAGAAACGATGAAGGCAAATAACAATGGACATAGAACTCGGATTTGATGATTCATTCCATGGTAGAACACTATACAATATTCACACAGTTATTCTTAGCAGTGAGATTCTTATAATTTGTCCTCATATTTAATATGTATCTGTGGTTATATTGAGAATGCCCCTTCTACTAAAATTAAGTTGCAGCTGCGTAATGCAGCTATAGGACATGTTCATTTCCATTTGGGTCTTTCCTCAAAAAGTTTTCCCTGGATCTATCTTTTGGTGGCATTCTTTATTGGTATTTTATCTCGCACCGTTGTGTATGGCGGAGCTTTCATCTAATCCTGGACATTGGTATTAAAAAAATTATCTAGTGCTTCTCACACAATTATTTCTCTTTGAGCATACTTTCACCTTGATGACCTTCTTGTTATGCCAGCCAGGAGTCTTACCATATCTTACCATTCTAACACTTTGATTACTAACCACATGCTTGTGGTTACCACGTGAGACATTTGACCATTTCCTAATGATAAGTCACAGACTTTACATAGTCCACATTCCCCTAGCTATATTGCTGGTATTCAGTCAAGGCCACTTGACTCTTACCCAATGAACTTGTTTTAAAAATCATCTCTTTTTACCTGGACTTTCACATAAAAAGATATATAATAATTGTATTTGGAAATGAACTGTAATTCAACCCAATGATCCTCAATTATTATTACCGTGTATTCACCATTGACTCATGCTGTCTGTGACTCACAGGAGTTGCAACAAATAGATCGACATGACAAGTGCTTTCTCTGACTCGACCTCTGTTCTGATTTGTTTTAAAGCCTGCTTTTGGATAGTTTGTTTTGCAGCTGAAGAAGGGTCTGTGATTCCTGAGGTAAGCTGTATCTGATTTCACAGCAGGATTGTCAGGGGTTTTCCCCCTACCCAGCAGTAATGATTCTTTGGCTCCTCCCTTTTCTAACTAAACCTTCTCAGAACATGCCAACCCACTCAGGGTTGTTGAAGCTACTCCCTGCAGCAGGTGTCAGGAAAAGAGGAATAATTTTGCTGCTTCTGATTCATCAGAAAGCTATGAGACGCCCACCCTGCCTGTTTTTTTTTGTTTTGTTTTGTTTTTAGCTCCTACACGCTCCAATCCTGTGGCCAAAGATTTTAATTTTAAATATGTATCCAAAGAAATAAGGTTCCAAGGATACCTTCTTAACTATCAGGCTGATAGGTTTTGGAATACGTGTAAATATATTTCTTTCATACTTATTTATTTTTTTGAACAGATTTAATCTCGATCTCTGTAGGAGAAAATTTCTTTTAGAAATTTTAACTCATGGGTTCAATGAAAAGTCTCATGATCTTTAAAGTTTTTCCTGTTTAGTTTTAGAAATAATCCCTAAATAGTGAGTTGGGTTCCTTTAGCAGCTGTGTTTCTGGGCTAGTTTCAAGGTCACCAGTATCTGTCACGTTCCCAAATCCAATTCTCATCCTTATCCTGTGACACATTTGACAGTTGGTCCCTCCCTCTTTTCTTGAAACTTCTTTTCCTTTGGCTTCTGGGGGATGCTATTCTCTCTTGGATTTCCTCCTGCCTCATTGGCTGCTCTTTCTTCTTTGGGGTCTTTCTCATCTCTTCCTTTTTATCTACAAGTCCAAAATCCACTTATCTACCTGTAACACCAAAATCCAAAAGTTTCTAAAAGTAAATTTTTTTATGACTTATTTGGCAGCAGACCTAGCTTGACCTGAACTCTTGGTGGCAAACCTGATCTGAAATAGCACAAGGCAGTGTATAGTCTTTATCCCGCCTCAGAGTGAATAGTCACAATTTTTGAATAATGAAGTATAGACCCATTCCTTAATGTCTTGGAGATCTCTTTCATCTAGTCTCATGATTTTTAATTTCATCTTTATGTTAATGACTCCTAAACTTTTCTCTCTAGTCCAGATCTCCCTTCTGAATTCCAGACTTACCTACCGTGTTTCCCTGAAAATAAGACCTAGCTGGATCATCAGCTCTAATGCGTCTTCTGGAGCAAAAATTAATATAAGTCCTGGTATTACATTACATTATATTATATTATATTATATTATATTATATTATATTATATTATATTATATTATATTATATTATATAGATCTGGTCTTATTTTACTGTAAGACCCGGTCTTACATAATATAAGACCAGTTCTTATATTAATGTTTACTCCAAAAGACACATTAGAGTTGATTGTCTGGCTAGGTCTTATTTTCAGGGAAACACGGTATTCAGCTGCCTACTAGACATCTCTGCTTGGATGTCCAGTGGGCAGGCATCTCACAGTCATGTTTAGATCCCATCCTTCCCCTCCAGTCGCTTCCTCCTGCTGTTTCCTCATATCATTCAATAGCAAATCTGTCGTTCAGTTGCTCAGGCCATGTACTTGAGAATTATCCTTGACACTGTCTAACACTCCACATCCAAACCTGGCAGCAAATCCTGTTGGCTCCTACCTTCAGAGTGAAGTGGGAATCAGACCTTTACTCACCGCTACCCCGCCAACACCCTGATCCATCTCTCACTTGACTTAACTCAGTGGTCTCCCTCCTTGCCCCCATAGCCTGTCTTCAACAGAGTGATTCTTTGACAACACGGGTCAAATCATGTTAACTATTCTCAAAACTCTTTGACAGGCTTCCTCTCAGACTCAAAATAAGAGCCCTGGTCCTTGTTATTGGATACAGAGCCCTACGTGATCTGGCCCTCCTGCTACCTCTCTGACCCTCTCTCCTTCTCTTTTTGCCCATGATCACTCTGCTCCAGCCACAGTGCCCGCGTTGCTGTTTCTCCTTCCCTCCCAGATACATGCGTTACCTTCAGGTCTAGGCTGGGATGTCACCGTATTAGTGAGGTCTAACAAGCATCCTCCCCAATCGCTGTATGCACCCTTTCCCTGCTTCGTTTTTCACTTACCTCTTATCACCGTCCAACATATTATACACTGAACATGTTTATTTCTCTCTCTCCAAGACTATAAGCTCTTTTGCTCTGTCTTCTTGGCAGGAGGTTCTCAGTTCCTAGACCACTGACTGGTGCATGGTCGGTGCTTAGTAACCATTTGTTGGATGAAGGCATAAGCCTCTCACTTGATCCAACAGTTGTGTTGGGCATAAAACAAATAAGACACATGTCTGCTTTCATGGAACTTATTATCATCAAGTGAAAGCCTCAGGGAGACATTTATAAATAAGCAGAGTTCCAATTCTATTCAAACACTGATAAATACTATAAATGGAGGTATGCATATGTCATTTTGGTGTAAATTGGAGACAGAATTAGCCGCTTGGGGGAAGTTGGGGACATTTGAATCTGTTCTTGAAGGAAAATTTTCTTTTTACAAAGCTGAAAATGGTGAAGGGGCACTTAAGGGAGCAAGAACCACATATACAATGTTTTCTTGTGTGTTTGAGGAATTGAGAGTGCTCATGTGTTATTGGATTGGAAGAGTGGGAAAGTGGCTTAGCTCAAGCTGAAGAGCCTTCTAATCCTGCTGAAGAATTTGAACTCTATCCTTCGAGTATTGATGAGCTCCCCCAAGTTTTAAAATCGAGAAAGGATGTAATCAGAGGTATGCTTTAGAAATATTTCTTAGGAGATGCTTAGGTGATATTTTGGAGGTAAAGATATTGCACAAGTTCAGGCCTCAGATGACAAGGACCTGAATTAAGACATTGGTAGAGGCAAGGAGGAGAGAACAGAGGAGTTATTAAGCGGTATTATCGACAGTACTCAGCAGTTGGGTAGGGGATGGGAAGGAGAGGAAATATTTGGGGTGATGATTCTGAGGTTCCCAGCTGGGTGGCACCTGGATGGGTATTGGCGTGGTGCTGACAGGTCCAGGAAAAGAAGTAGCTGTGGAGAGGAGGATGGATGGGCCTGGAGTTTAGGACCTGTAAGTTTGAGATGCCTGTGTTACATCTACATGGAGAGAAGCCTGGCCGTGATTATGTTTTTTAAATTTTATCAGATTTAATGTGCATTTGTATCATCATGTTTTTGTTTTTGTTTTTCTAATTTAATGTGGTGGCATTGGTTAGTACAAATTTATTTATCTAAAATGTCTGTTATTTAAAATTGTGTTTTCACCTTAGAAGAAGGCTGAAGAGAAAATATTTATGGTTTTGCTTGCAATTGGATCTGAAGGCAGAGGATTGCATAACGTTATTGAGGGTGAGCGTGGGAAATGAAGAAGAAAAAAGGGCCAAGGAGAGAAAAACGCGGGAAAATACCAACACTTCAGGAGTGGGCAGAGGAGGAACAACCTGTGGAGGAGACTGCAAAGGTGTGGCAAAAGGTAAAAGAACGCATCTCTACCGTACTTTCTTTTTCTCTCCTTTAGGAGGAGATGCAGTGTCCCACATCCCTCTCTATTGTTAAAGAAAAGAACTTAACGGAGAATCAAGAGGAGGATGACGTCATCTTTGATCCCCCAATCGATCTGTCTTCGGATGAAGAATATTACATTGAAGAAAGCAGATCTGCCAGGCTTAGAAAGTCAGGCAAGGAGCGCATCGATAATATCAAGAAGGCGTTTTCCAAAGAAAACATGGAGAAGACACGGCAGAACTTGGATAAGAGAGTTAATCGCATTAGGACGAGAATAGTGACCCCCGAGAGGAGAGAGAGGCTACGACAGTCAGGGGAGAGGTTGAGGCAGTCAGGGGAGAGGCTGAAACAGTCAGGGGAAAGATTTAAGAAGTCTATTTCTAATGCAGCTCCCTCGAGGGAGACTTTTAAGATGCGAAGCCTTCAGAAAGCTAAAGGCCGAACTGTGGCGGAAGGCCCAGAGAAGGTCAGGGAGATGGGGGTGGACATCACTGCCAGGGGCGAGCCTCTGGGGCCGGTCGGTGAGCTCTACACTGAGGAGTTCAGTGAAACAGACCAGGAAGAAGCCAGGGCCGTGTGTCCTCCCCGAGAAGGAGGGGAAATCCCGACTCCCGAGCCTTTAAAAGTTACTTTTAAACCCCAGGTGAAAGTAGATGATGATGAATCTCTTTTGCTAGATTTAAAGCAGTCATCATAAAGAGGAATTAAATATATTTTTAAGTATAAACTTGAATCACGCTGGTCTAGTTTAAATAGTATAGTCATTTACATTTATATGCTACATAGGAAATAATAAATGGCACGACTGTTTCTTCTGTTTAAAATCTTAATACAAGTATTATGTACATTTCCTAGTAACTTCCTTGGGAATTCTTTTTTTTCTCCCCTGGGGCTTATAAGATTCTAGCAGCTTTCTCTCAAGCCACTCTAACAGGAGGTGTGGATTTTTAAGTTCCTTTCTCTTGCCCACCAGAAAAATAGATTCCTAGTGAGGGTCAGTGAGGTGTTTAGTAATCTAAAACAAGTAAAGGGCAAATTTCTGGCCATCATCTGCAAGTGAACTCTCAATTTTGGTCTAAATAAATGTGGCCAACTGCTGGGGGGAATTCCTCACATGTGGACTATATCATCCATATGTTCAAATCAACAGATGTGTTTGTTATTTAGGAATCACATACCCTTTTGATGTTTTTGTATACAAAATATTGAAGTTCTGGACTTGAGCATTTGGTTCTGTCATCAGCTTTACCCAACAGTGAGCTACTTGACAAATCGTGTGCTAATAAGCTCATCAGTAAAATGGAAAAAGTTTCAGAGGACTGTTGTGAGATTGAAGGAGACTTTGTCCATTCTGGGGGAACAAACAACACATCCAGAGAAAACAAGCCCCGCTGATTCCTCAAAAATGGAATCGAAATAATCACACCTTTTGAAAAAGCCCTGAGCATCAATTGGTGAGGACGTAGGTTGGCCAGAAACTACAGTTGGTCTTCAGAAGCCTTTTCACAGAATCAGGAATGAAAAATAAATGTTTGGGTGACATCTTTTTTTGTCAAAGACTAAAACCAAACCTTGGGTTTAATAGTAAAAGGTTTCCTAGAAAATTCTTTCCTAATTTTCTTTCGAGTTAGATCTAGGGTGGACTAGAGCAACATTTGTTTGAGCAGTGTGAAGCATGAAACTGTGTCTTCATGAGGCCTTCCTAACGTCAGCTCAACAGTAGGTTTGGGAATGACCTCAGATGTTTCTATTTTAGAGCGTGAACCCCTCAGGGTTCATCTGGCCAAAGAGTGTTCATAGGAGTTCATCATAGCTGCTTTGGGAGGGAGCCAGCTTCCTGTTAGCTTTAGGTCTAGCCCATCCGGACGTACGTATTCTTGCTAAAGAGAGAAACAGTCATACAAGGTCTGCACTTCTGGTAATGTTTAAATCTTCTAGTTTTGTAATAGGGAAGAAATGATGGAATTATTGAATTTGGACAACAGTAAGCTTTCGGATCAGTTTTGGGTGCTCATGTAGTAGTTAATTATAGTAACTGTACACACACACACACACACACACACACACACAGAGCAAATCAACTTTCAAATATTTGACCCAGGTACCCAGATATTTATTCGAGTGTGGACATTTGATTCAGCATCATTTCTTCTTCACTCTGCATGATGCATAAAGTCATAAATGGTTCATTTCATCTTTTTATATTGAAAACTGAAGTGTAGACAGCATTGAACAATACTTTGAAATGAGTAATTTAGAAAATGTTACTATCATTTAAAAAGAGCTTGGATGCCTAATCACATATTTCCTTAAAGCCATAATAAAATTGAATTTAAAAAAGATACTACAAAGTTTGACGTCAGTGTCCTATTTGTAAATATTATTACTAGTAATACAAATAGTATGGTGTGAATTTGATACAGTAACCTTTCTTATAATAGGTATGTTTCTAGATTAAGAAGGTAAAGAAGTTACAAGCTTTTTCTTTATTTCTAGCCCTATGCGGAGTAAATATCAATTGGGCAAAAATATTTTTCTGCAAATATTACGGTCAAGGAAGTTTTGTCATGTCTGTTTGCTTACTGACCCATTATATAACCAGACTTGACATGTTATAGAACATTTCCCATATAGATATATTTGAATTTTGAGGAGGAAGGAATTATAGCCTGGTCAGCTTTTCATCATGGTAGACTTTATGCAAACCCAGAAACACTACAACAATGTCATGTCCCCAGAGGTTCATGGTGACCTTGTACTGTTCTCTTGGACTAGGATTTTTCCCTCATGTCACTTCTGTCTCTCAATAGTTCTCATATTTAGGACATTTCCTAATTTTGCATTCATATTTTATTTCTCCTTTCCCCGTTTTCTCGATGTAAAGAATATCTATTTATAATGGGCTGCCAAATCACACATTCCCACTTAATGCAAGGAATATTCTAATCAGCATTCCTTATTTTAAAAGTTTCAGATGACACAGAACAGATTTTATGCTTATTTTAATCTTCTCGGTGTTTGAAATTATACACGTTAGATTTTAAACAAGTTGTTCAAATAAAACTACTAGCACGGTTTACCCCCTTTTCTTTGTATGAGGCAGAAAATGAGACACCCATAGACACTGAGGGCAGGGAGCCCACTCCCAGCTAAGCTGCTATTCCATAGGGTGGGCAGAGTGGAGTCTGGAAGTGCAACTCTCCTGCACATGATGGCCCAGAGCTTTCTTGGGAGTTTACGGTGGCCTGGTTCTGGCTCATAGGTTAGAGAGAGAAGACCAAATGTGAAACAGTGATAAGAGGTGCGTGAAAATTCAACTGCTGGGATTGTGTTTGTGGTGTGTAAACTCCTTTGAACGAGTTTTCATAGATTAAAAGTACAAACCAAAATACAGTGTTTTCATTTTGACTTCGTTCTTTGCCTGTACCCCCCATTTAAGGGTTTGCTTTAGACCAAGGCCTGACGTTTATTGTGCTTCTGTCAGCTGAAAAGCATGGGTCATGTCATGTAAAATATTACACAGAATAATTAACGGTGCAGTTCCATTATATGAAATTCCTGGGCCTTTTTTCTTCTGAGACATGTTTTCTAGAGCTGCGTTTATCGAAACCTGTTTTTAAAAATTATATATTTTATGATCCCCAAATAAATGACTCTGGCATATTTGAGTCTAGACTAGGGGAATGATCACGATGGTGTGACCCTCAGTTCTATTTGAATTGGGGGCATGCTAGGACCTGGTCTGTAGTGAATGAAAAATGAAGAAGTCTCAGTGCTGAGTTTCATGTGTTGTTCTCGTGACCACTTCCGAGGTATGTGATGCCTGAGGATTGGTAGCTGTCCTTACCAGGTCGGAACCCCTCTGTGTTTTGTAAGTAGACAGAAGATCTAGGAGAACTCCCTCTTCACTGAGTGTCTCAGGACATTGGAGGATCCCCAAGAGGATGGAATGGAGTAGCAGGAGAGCCTCAGGCTTTGAATGTACTTTGAGCATCTTCCTAAAATCAGCTGTCTCGTCAAGCGCTCCAGACTGCCCTGCCACTTGATGCTTCTCCTTTGCTCATTCCGTTTGTTTCCCTTTCATTCTGGGAGTTGACTTTCAAGTTCAGTGATAATGTCAATTTTGTCGTTTTAGCTTTCCTTGGTCACCTCCCACCCCCTGGGAAGGGCATGATTAATTATATATTGAATCTATATAGCACCTTTATATGCCAGATTCTGTGTGAGGCACTGAGGATTCAAAGATGACCCAGACCACTGTCCTTGTCCCCTCCTCCTCTCCCAACCCTTATCTCAGGCTCACAGCGCTCTGGGAGACAGTCAAGCAGAAATTCAGCAACGGAACCAGTGCTGTGTATAAGATGGTGGCACTGTAGAGATGGAAGATGTTTACACAGAATTTTGATCACACATTTGTCACAGCACTTGCCTTGTATTCTAATTTGTGTAACTGTCTTCTAGGCTAGACTGCTTCTCAAGGCCAGGGACTGCTGTAGAGCCATCATTAGGTGTCATGAATCTGGAGATGAAGGACCTGGTCTCTGTGCTGAAGGAGCTTTCCCACTGGTGGAGGAGGTAGACATGTAACCCAGCATCGTTGCACAATGTGCTAAGAGCCTCAGATTTAAGAAAGGATGATGGGAGCATAGAGAAAGAGCCTCTAAGAATCTGGGGAGGGCTGTCAGGGATAGCTAAAAAATGATGCTTCAGTTGGCATTTGAAGACTACTCAAGAGTCAGCTGAGTAACGTAGAATTTAAGGCAAGATGCAGCTAGAGGTTCTGTGACGGTGTTTTGGGTTTTATATCAAAAGCCATAGAGAGCCATTAAGGGATTTTAAGCCAAGGAGTGCCCTGACTGACATTTTTGAAAGGTTGCTCTATTGATACACTAGAGGCAGAGAGACCAGTTTTTTGGGCCCTTGGCATTTCCAGGTAAGAGAGTAGTACTTGCTCTAAAGCATTACCAGAGCTACGAACAGGGTAAACTTGCATGTGGGTTGTGATGGAGAGAAGCAAACGATAGCCAGGCTCTGACTTGGGCAAGTGGTTATGCCATTCACTGAGAGAGGAAATAGGATATTCCAGCTGGGGATTCTAAGATCCCACTCTTCCTGCTGCTCCTTTTACTCTCTGCTCTGATGGCCTTGGTTGTTAGTTCCTCGCCATAGCCTGAGAAACGGGAGCCATGACTGTAGCCCAGAAGCTTCCACACTAGAGGTGTGCCTAGTTTAGCTATTGTAGCTCTTGCCTATGTTTGAAGAAAAACCTGATTTGAAGGGATCCTTTCCTGGCTCTAGCAAGTGCCTTGCCCTCTCTACCAGGACTCCAAAGTCCTTGAGAAGCAGAATTGCCTTTCAGGTCCAAGTCCATTGTGAGCTTCTCTTCCACCTCTGGCTTTGCTCAAGGCCAGGCTTCTGCTTGCTCGTTTTGTGCTCCAAAAAAATGCTATTCCTAATTCTTTGAATGGCTATTTCCCCCTCTAATCTCAGTTGTTTGCAACCTGACAATTCCAGCCAAAGCCATGCTTGATATTGCAACTGACACTGCAGTAAATGCTGCTGTCGCCCTGGTACCCTGGCTGAGACCAACTTCCCATGTTCATGTAACTGCTCATGTCAGCTGCCGTGGTTACAGCAGCTGATCTATCTCCTTGTGGTACTGTGGTTTCTACTCTCATCCCTTGGTGTCTGTCGCATTAGATCTGCCTCATGGCATCAGAAACGTGTGGTATTAGGGGTTCAAGGTGGGGTTTGATGCAACCCATGCCTCTTCTCCAAGGTTCTGGCTGATGGAAGAGTTCATAGAAGGATGGCCAGCGAAATGGAGACCAGAGTGTCATCTTCATTACTGGTTGGGCAAATATCCAATAAATTACTCAAATGTAGAACGTCTGGTAAATTATGTAGGAGAATGTGGCTTAGACGGAAGACAGGAGAGAGACCCTCCTGTCTGCCTGAGGGACTGGAGGCGCTGCTGTGGCAGTAGGGAGAGCAGTTTGTGGCAGAAGCAGAGTCCGTTTCCTCAGTGAGCAGTGAAGCCCACAGGCCTGCCTCAGAAAGTCATCCAGAGGGAGCCGTGGGAATGGAGGCCTCCTCTGCATAACCCAGATCAGGTGGGCAGGTACTAGCAAGGAGACGGGAGGCAGAGTGGCCAGGCTGAGAAAACCCACTACGTCAGAACATAAGGTCCAGTTTGAAGCCACAGTGCTTTATGCTGTGGAGGCCTAATGTACAGTTAAATGTAGCCCAGTGAAGGCAGCTCTGATTCCTCTGAGGCCTGTTTTGGACATTGACTTGAGGTGCTAAATTTCAGTGAGCACCAAGGGAGGAGGGTGGGCAAGCTGGGTATTACAGACTGCAGCCCACAGATAGGGCTGGAGAAACACACTTGTCAGATGAAGTTCAGAGAAGTGAAACCGTGGGTTTCTATGAGAAAACCCAGGTAGTTTGACTTGGAAGGAAGGAGTGGATAAAGATCGTATTTGGAGAAAGGAGTAGGTGAAGAAGTCGGCCAACTTCTAAATGATGCGATTCTAAGCAATTCTTCTCAGGCTCACATTTCAAGAATTTTCCCCTGATCACTCTATCATTACCATCAAAAGGGTAAGAATTCTTTATCCTCAGACGCTGTCTGGTTTCCACACCTCCCTGATATATAATTCACTTTAAGATAAGAGAAATGAATGGGATTTATAGATGATGTAATACAGAATTGTACACCTGAAATCTATGTAATTTTAGTAACAATTGTCACCCCAATAAATTTAATAAAATAAAAAAAAGAATTTGCTACTAAAAAAAAAAAAGATAAGAGAAACGTTATGTATTCTAAGCGTAAATTTAGCACTACAGTGAGCATCACAGTCTGGAGGGTTTGGTTCAGTTTCTTGCTGTGAGTTCATGGAGGTATTACTCCCAGCCCACAGTGTAATCCTGTAAAGCAGCCACGTTATCCTGATAATCTCGTGGGCTAATATTCAGAACTTTGATATCAGAGTCTCATTGGGCCTTTTATCTGAATAAGCTTTAAATTCTCAAACTGGCTATGTAGATACTGTTTTAGGGGAAAATAAAATCCATTGAAATGAGTTTGTCTCTTTAATTGTATTAGCGCCTTTCAAGTGGCCATATTTATTTGGAATGTTTCCATAAGGAGAAGAAATAAGTGAACAGAATTATGCATGGGATGTGCCTGGCTCTAGTTCAAATCAATGGAGAAGATTTCAGAGGGAAACATGCATACGCTCGTCAACTGTAAAGAAAGGACTAAATTTTCTTCAACAGGAGAGAAAATATTCAAATAAACCATAGGTTGTAGATCCATGAGGAAGGTGTACCAAAATATTCTCTACTTGAAACTCATACGTTTTTCTCACATAAAAAGGGCTCACTGGCATTATAGGCAAATCTATGTTGGAGGGTAAATCACTTAAGATTTACCAGTTAGTCTCCCATATTCTTAAAAAGTTACTACTTTCGAATGATAATCTTAAACATCTTTCTCTCCCAACTTCTCTCTGTCTCTCTCTCTGTCTCTCTCTCTGTCTCTCTCTCTGTCTCTCTCTCTGTCTCTGTCTCTCTCTCTGTCTCTCTCTCTGTCTCTCTCTCTGTCTCTCTCTCTCTCTCTCTCTCTCTCTCTCTCTCTCTCAACCTTTCCATATGACAGCATCTGTGAAGGGAGCAGGGCTGGAAAGAGGCCAAATCATTGGTTAGGGTCTCAAGGAACCTGTAATTTACTCTCATGGTTTGATGGAAACCAGGCCATATGCATACGGTAGATTCTTTTTCTTCTTGACTTTCTCTCAAAACTGTGCAGAAAGGATAGTGATTATTACATTTTTCCCCCAGGGGCATGAGCTGTACAAATGGGGAGAATGGACATGGAAATCATGAAACTTAATCACTAGTCTTCCAGGGCAAAAAACAACTTTCTCAACTGCGAATTAAAGATCAAAGCCAGGAACATCTTTAAATAGTAAAAGTTAAGGAAACTGGAGAAGGGTAACTGGTGGTCTCTGTTGTCATTGAAGAGAAAGCAAAAGAAAATGGGTTTCAAATGTAGGGGAAGGGAATCAGGTTATCCACAAAGGCTTCTTTCTACTCTGCAGAAACACCTCCTTCCAGAGAAGGTTTAAGAATTGAACAACCTTTGGAAGCAGGGTAGTAAATGAAGTGCCTAGAGATGAATGCCGGCATCATAGTTTTGTTCTTCCATAGTTTTTCATAATGGGCAGCCATGGGTGTGATATTCAGAGTTCTTTTTGTAAACTCTTGTAATGTGCATGCATTCTCTCTGAGATTCTGTGAGTTAAGAGTAAGAGACTTACTGTTTCTCGTCAATACTATGTCTTTTGTACTTCCTATAATTCAGTGTCTTCTTTATATAATATTAGGTATTTAATAAGTATTTACTGAATTAAAACAAATGAATGACTGAATAACGAGCTCTGACAATTTTGTGAACTTGTTGCAATGATATTGCTAATCTTTTTTGGTATCAGAGGGATTATTCATTATGAATTTGTACGAACTGGACAAACAGTTCACCAAGTTTACTATGTGGAAGTGCTGAATAGACTGCGTGAAAAAGTTAGACAACCTGAACTTTTCATCAGTTCATGGCTTTTGCATCACGACAATGCACCAGCTCACACGGGCACTCTCTGTGAGGGAGTTTTAGCCAGTAAACAAATTTTGGAACACACTCCCTACTCACCTGATATGAGCCCCAATGACTTCTTTACCCAAAGATGAAGGAAATATTGAATGGAAGACATTTGGATGACATTCAGGAAATCAAGCGCAATATAATGACAGCTCTGATGGTCATTCCAGAAAAAGAGTCCCAAAATTGCTTTGAAGGGTGGACTAGGCGCTGGTGTCAGTACATAGCTTCCCAAGGGGAGTACTTCGAAGGTGACCATAGTGATATTCAGCAATGAGGTATGTAGCACTTTTTCTAGGATGAGTTCGCAAACTTAATTGACCTTCGTATGACATCTTCTCTGAAGATCTTTGAATTAAAGTCATTTATTTATTTGGTATTTATTATATATATATATATTTTATTTATTATTATATATTATATATTATTATTTGGTATTTATTGAGCACCTCCTATAAACCTTGTACTGTCTAGACTCTGGGAATAAAGCAGTGAACAAGACAAGTCCCTGCTCTCAGAGAACTAACATTCGAGTGAGAGACTAATAATAAGTAAGTAAATATGTCAGGCAGTGATAAGAGTTTGAAGAAAAATAAGTCAGGGTTGGGGGTAGGGTTTATGGGTGGGGTGGTACAGGCTGGGTGCCATTTTAGAAAGGGTGTCCAGGAAGTCCTCTGTTGAGAAGGTGACCACAATGTCCTGAATCTTACGAGAGTCGACAATAGAAGTATTTCTGGGGAAAAATGTTTCAGTGTGATCAGGGGACAATGTGGCTGAAATGGGTGAGGATGGAAGAGTGGGAAGAGTGGGGTGTTATAGGCTGTGGTAAAGACTTTGGTTTTTACTCTAGTGAAGGGGACACATTGGAGCTTATGTCCCCTTTGCTCACATTGTGAGCAGTGATATGATCTAATTTATTGATCTAATTATTTATACTCATTGGAAAACCCAACCATGGTGTTCATACAAAAAGCTAACTACAGTTCCTGTGTTAGTTCACTCTGCAAAGGAAATCACTCAAATTCAAATGTTTGCTCCTTCCTAGAGTACTTCTTGCCCCAGGAAAACCCATTGTGGCTCAAGGCTGACATCTAGTGGATATTTTCATAATTGTTTATAAACCGGCAATTTGGAACATTCTACTACCTGCTCTTAAGAATAGAGGGTGATCCCGCCAACAGTTCACGAGGGTTCCCTTTTCCCCACATCCTCACCAACACTTGTTGTTTGTTGATTTACTAATGATAGCCATTCTGACAGATGTGAGGTGATATCTCATTGTGGTTTTTATTTGCATTTCTCTGATGATTAGTGATGTTGAGCATCTTTTCATATGTCTATTGGCCATCTGTATATCCTCTTTGGAGAAATGTCTATTCAGGTCCTTTGCCCATTTTTCAATTGGGTTGTTTGCTCTTTTGGTTTTGAGTTATATGAATTCTTTATAAATTTTGAATATTTGCCCCTTATCAGATGTATCATTGGCGAATATCTTCTCCCATTCAGTAGGCTGTCTTTTTGTTTTGTTGGTGGTTTCCTTTGCTTTTGTGGTTCCATATAAATTTTAAGATTATTTGTTTTAGTTCTGTGAAAAATGCTATTGTTATTTTGATAGGGATTGAATTGAATCTATAGATTGCTTTGGGTAGTATGGACATTTTAATGCTGCTAATTCTTTCTCTCCATAAGCTTGGTATATGCTTCCATTTATTTGTATCTTTTTCAATTTCTTTCTTCAGTGTCTGGTAGTTTTCCAAGTATGGGTCTTTTACATCCTTAGTTAGCTTCATAACTAGGGATTTTATTTTTTGCTGCAATTGTAAATGGGATTGTTTTCTTAATTTCTCTTTCTGATAGTACATTATTGATGTATAAAACTGCAATTGATTTCTGAGTATTAATATTGTATCCTGATTCTTTACTGAATTTATTGATCAGTTCTAACAGATTTTTGGTGGAATCTTTAGAGTTCTCTCTCTATATCATACCATCTACAAACAATGACAGTTTTACGTCTTCTTTTTCAATTTGGATGCTTTTATTTCCTTTTCTTGTCTGATTGCTGTGGCTGGGACTTCCAGTACTATGTTGAATAAAAATGGTCAAAGTGGGCATCCTTGTCTTCTTCCTGATCTTAAGGAAAATGCTTTTTCTTTTCCCCATTGAGTATGATGTTCGTTGTGGGTTTGTCATATATGGCCTTTATTATATTGGTGGGATTGCAAATTGGTACAGCCATTTATAGAAAATGGTTTGGAGATTCCTCAACAAATTAAAAATAGAGCTACCTTATGACCCAGCAATTCCACTTCTGGGTATTTATCCAAAGAAATCCAAAACACTAATTTGAAAAGATATATGCACCCCTATATTCACTGCACCACTATTGACCACTAACAGCCAAGATATGGAAGCAATCCAAGTGCCCATCAATAGATGACTGAATAAAGAAATTGTGGCACATACATACAATGGAATATTACTTGGCCATAAAAAAGAATGAAGTCTTACATTTGCGACAACATGGTTTGTCCTAGAGGGTATTATGCTAAGTGAAATAAGTCAGACTGAGAAACACAAATACCATATGATCTCACTTATATGTGGAATATAAAAAGCAAAATAAAACAGAAACAGACTCATAGACACAGAGAACAAACTGATGGTTGCCAGAGGGGAGGCGGGGTTGGGGAACTTGGTGAAAAAGTTGAAGGGATTAAGAAATTCAGATTGGTAGTTACAAAATAGACACGGGGATATAAAGTACAGCATAGGGAATATAATCAGTAATATTGTAGTAACTACATATGGTGCCTGGTGGCTATGAGACTAATTGGGGGGAATCACTACATAAATTATATAAATGTCTAACCACTATGCTATACACCTGAAACTAATATAAAACAATATTGAATGTCAACTGTAACTGAAAAAAAAAATGATTAAAAAAAAAGAATAGAGTGTGAACTTGAACATCGCAAACAGGATGATAGAACAATAATGTTATTAGCATATTAAAGTGGATTGGCTTTCTTGGTTTTCTTTGGCTTAAATTCAGGTAAGTTTGCGTTTCTCTAACATATATCCATTAGAACTGGTGAGTTTAGCTGTCAGAAAATTGGGGCATCAAAATGATAGGCTGGTAAGGGGAGAATAAGTCAGAACTGGGTGGGATCAATCAGGAGAAAGTGCTCTGACTCTAGGGGTGGCCCTCAAAAGATAGCCTGTGGTTTGTTGTGCGGTGTCTAAGGGTGCGTGTGTCCCAAACCTGGGCTTGAGTCAGGTTGGCACTGATTTATAAAAGGAGTGTGATCTGGTAAATAGGGCATGGGAGGAAGTCCAAGGCAGTGTGAAAATATTCACACTCAGGTGAGGTGGTGTGTTTCCCAAAACCTAGGTGGGGTATTTCAGGGTAACAAGAGCTTTTAGCTTTGTAACCAGATACCTGGCTCCATGTTTTATTCTGCCATTTACTGACTGTGAGAACTTGGGCAAGTTGCACTCTCTGTTGCTTAGTTTGTAAATAGTATCCACTTTGTAGGGATGTTGTATTAAGTCAGGTAATTTATGCAAAGCACTTAGTACACTAGCATTTAGAAATAGTCAATAACAGTGAGGTATTATTGTTCAGAGGAACCCAAGCAGCCATTAGAGGTAGAGAAACAGGCTATTGTAGTAATAATAGTATCTGCATTTCAAATTTTTTTTTTTCTGCCAGCATTTAACATGAACAGAATTTAGCTTTTAACCATTTCATGCATCTCTATCATCCATTTTATCTGCGTTGATTGGGGGTAGTTGAATGTTCTGCTTAACTAAGGTATGTCACTTATACGACATAGAGAGTTAAACTTTTTACTTGCATTATTTTTAGGAAACAAGACTCAAATATTTAGTTCTGCAGGATCTGGCTCCTGACCTGAATCTGGCCTCTTCATCTTCATCAATTATTACTCTTCCCCCTCAGTTTCTGCATTCCCGACATGCTGGTCTTCTTTCAGGGCCTCCAATACTTTGTCCCACCTGTCTCAGGACCTTTGCGTTGGCAGTTCCCTCAGCCTGTCTACACCTCTCCCGCTCCCACCCCACCTCAACAACCAGGCACATACGCCTGGTTAGCACCCATTCATCTTTCAGATTCTGCCTCAAATGACATTTCTTCAGGGAAGCTTTCCTTGCCTCCACCCCACCCCCCACTGGGCAAGCCTCCCTTGTTAAATGACCTCATAGCAGTCTGCTATTAATTTTTCTTCAGAACATATCATAATTTCAAAGTATATATTTGGATGATTATTCACCCCCCAACTAGACTGCAAGCATCTTAAAAGCTGGAACTGAGTCTGCTTGAGCCATTGTTCTTTCCCTGTTACGGTGACTGGGGCATTTTAGACTTTCAGGTACCGGTATTTCTTGAATAGTAAAAAGGGTAGTCTGAAGAGAGAGTTTGAAAATTAAAATGTAGAAATAGGTAAAACGCTTAGTTACTAACTCTGAGTGTGAAGGCTGTAGTGGGTACCATGGTGTGATGCCCAGGTTCCCTTTTTCAGATTAGGCCCTCATCCCTCCAGCTGCTGGGAGTTTTGATGGCTGGTGCTTCCCAGCCTAGTTCTCTACAGCAATTTCCATCAGCGAACAGAGCGACCTCACCCAAGGACATGCCCCCTCCTAAAAGGCGCCCACATCTAGTGCCAGGTTGATTGTCCCACACCTTGCCTCCGCATGGAACAATTCTGAAGGGCCATCCCAGGTCCAGAAGTCGCCATAGGATTGCCTGAGGCCACTGTTGGAATTGCATCAACTGTTCAGCTCCCTCCCCCACCCCTTCCTCCCTCCCCCACCCCTTCCTCCCTCCCTCAGCCCTCACAGGTGCTGTTCCTGAGAGCACGCCCCCCTCCATAAAATACCGGCAAACAAGAGTGTTTCCTAAGGAATTCAACCCACAACTGGGCATATTGGAGAAGGAGGCATTGGAGGTAGCTTGCTGATTTCTGGTTTGAGACAGCACATTAATGCCATCAACTGAGATGAGGAACACAGGAGAAAGACAATGTGCAGAAGGTGAAGCAGACTTGCTAGGAGGTGCTAAGTCTGAGGTTCCGGTGGGATAGCGAGGAGTCAAACCTCAGAAGAGAAATCTAGGCTAGAGGTGTGGGCCTGGGAATCCTTGGCACACCAACACAGTGACATGCAAGAGCTCACCCATGAAAGTGTGGAGAGTGAAAGAAACAGGGCTATTATGACCTGGGAACCAGCAGAGGGAAGCAGGGCAAGGAAGAGAAACTTGCAACAGATAAAGTGTGATCTGAGAGGGAGGGAAAGCAGGAGTGTGAGCATTATGGCTACCAGAGGGAGCAGCAGAGGGGTTACAACGATTACAGGCAGAGTTGTCAGTTGCTGTAGACAACACAGCACGGAAAGTGTTCATTGGATTTAATGACACAGCCACGGAAGACCTTGCTGGGAGCAGTTTTAGTGGAGCAGGTGGAAGAAGCCAGATTGAAGTGAAGTAGATGGGGTGGGAGGGAAGAAGAGACAGATGTGATAACCTTTTCCACTTTTCATGAGACAGGAAGCGAGGCAAGGAGAGGTAGATAGAGCTGTGAGGAGCCAAGAGACTAGGAGGATATTTGTGTATAAATGATGGGGAAGATGGGCTGAAGGAGAAGGTCCAGTTAGGAAAGGACAAAGTGAAGGCCATAGGAGTGGCACCTGGTTAGTTCTTGAGAAGGTGAAAGATGATTGAGCACATAAAATGAGTTGGAGAGGCAGAGCCAAACTATTACTGACACCAGAGGGAAGAGGAGTAGACATGGGGGCAGGTAACAATAACTGCAATTTCTTTATGCTCTTTAAGCATCAGGAGCTTTAAGTATTTTCTTAACCCTCACAACAAATCTTCAAGTAGAATACCACTCCCACCTGCCCAGAGTTACGAGTGGTGTGAAAGGGGGGTGGGGGCCTAGGCCCGATAGTCTCCACCCTTCCCCGGAGTCCTGCTCAGTCCCCAGGTAGGTGGGTGAATGGTGAATGCAGGTGTCAGGGTGGGTGAGGCTATGGAGGGGCATGCTCTCCAGAGCAGGAAGCTTCCAGAAGCCCCCACCCCCAACCCCCCCAACCATCTAGAAAACAGGTTCTGCAAGGAAGCAGGAGGAGTGAATACTGCATCTTCCAAAGGAGGCATATAGGAGCAGGTAAGATGGACGTGAAAAGCGCTGACTGGTGACACATGCTTGCTGCAAACGTGATAGTGGGAGAGCTGGCTTCAGTTCATGGGCTCCAAAGCCTGCCTGCTGTGCCCCCCTCACCCTTAGAATCCCAGTTGTGTGCCTGACTGGAGTCCCAGGTGACTCCTGTTGACCCCAAGAAAGAATATACCAACCAAGAAGGGCTCCTGGTGGCTACCTGGGCTCAAATTTATAAACAGCCTAGCAATCAATGCTAAACCGGGGCCTCCCAAGCAAGCTACGCTTCAGGGAGAAGCCTGCACTGAACTGCCTGCCTATACTGTGTTCCTGCAATCTGAGTCAACCCTTATAAAGAAGTTCCTAGAATCATATTTCTACCAATAGGACTGAGACTTTTCCCCATCCAATCAGAGCTGTGCAACTGTATCACCGTTAGCATTTTCATCGACCAATCAGAGTGGCTTCATTTTGACCAATCAGGACAGTGCTTTTTGGACCAATAAAAAATGTGAGGATTTGGAGTCTTCATTTGCATGAAGACAGACCAATCAGGTATCAGGGGCAGAGACTTCTCTCTATATAAGTCAGCTCCCCTCCAGTTCACAGAGTGCTCTGGCCCTTTGGGCTGAAGACTCCAGTTCCACAGCTGGAGCTGAAATAGGAACGATGTCTGGTTGGATCAGAGCTGTCTATTCGGAGAGGGTGGTCATTTGAGGCCTGCCTCAGCTTCCTTGCTGTTCCACAGTTGTGCTCTCTTATAATTGCTCTGTAACACTATTGGGCTGTTCCACAGACGTACAGATTACAATTGATCTGTTGGCACTGAATAAAGTTGCCTTCCTCACCGCACCACAAATTGGGGATTTCTGTTGGTGTTGAATTTGCACCAACATCCATTGGTTGCCACATAGCAATTTGATTTCTAGGAATCCGTGCTAATGAAAAAATTTGGTTGCAGTCTATCAATAGGGAAATTTTTAATTAAAATATAGTTACGTACATATGATGGAATATTTTGCAGCCCTACCGACGCAAGTCAGAAATTTAAAAAAAAATTTTGTCTCTTTACAATCGAAATACCAATTTTCTCTCCTTGAAATGTTATCTGTGGCTGGCAGTGAAGCTGTTAATTCAAACCTTTGCAGGTGGGACAAGTCCAGTTTCTTTCCCTTGGGTCAAATTCAAATTAGATTTAGGAACAAGTTGTAGTTATGAGAGAAAGGCAATGATGAGTGAGTTTTCTCTGGGTCAAGTGGGCTCATGGTAGGGAGTTTGTGTGGTGGTTTCCTGGAAAAGAACTCCCCTTAGAGGGCCTTCTTCTCGTGGTAAGGAGACCGGAGCAGAAGGGGCCTAGAGCTGTACTGTTAGCTGCCTTTGCCAGCTGTGTGATGCTAAACTGTCAGTAGAGGGCACTGGAGAGACACTGGAGGAGGAGAGTTTCCTTTCCTAGTGGGATGTACTGCTCTCTGCAGGCTCCTCAGTGTGCATGGCTTTCCCAGTGCCCGGCTTCTCCAGCACCAGGTTCCTGAGTCCAGTTCCTGTAGTGCACCGTGGGCAGCAGCACCCAGCAGCCAGAAGCATCACCTGGTGCATCTCTTGAGTGGTTTCACAGCAGAGTGACCCCAGAGAGTTACCTCTGTTTGAATGGCTTCCCTCGGTACCCTAGAGGGGGGATATTCAGCAATTTCCACCACTGCGACTTCCTTTCCACACAGGGACCCACATGCTTCCCTCTTCCACAAGGTCTGGGTCTCAGCCCTGGGGGTGGGAGGCTCTTCCTCCGGGAGTGGTTGCTCCTTATATTTGCTTTGCTTATGTTTTGTGAGTTCTCTTTATTTCTTATAGGCCAGTCTCCAGTTACTCCAATCTCTTATTAAATAGTTAATAATCCTTGATATTAAACTTTCCCAAATTGCTATGCACTCGTGGTTTCTGTCTCCTGATTGGACCCTGGCTGATACACTGTGTGATCTTTTTGAAATGTAAATCTTATTTTGTCACTCTTCCTTTGCTTAAAACCTTTTTATGGTTTCCCTATGCTTATAGGATAAAGAAAAAACCCTCCTTTTCACAGTTTCTGAGGCCCTGCACAATCTGGCCCCTCTTTACCTCCCTGCCTTTATCTCATATCAGTGTCCTCCATGCTTTCCTCCAGCCGCAGTGTTCCCTTTCTGAAATCATCTTCCCTCACTTTTTCACCTGGTAAGTTCCTACTCACCTTCAGACCTCAGCTTAACCCTCTCATTCCCATGGATACTTCCTCCACCTTCCCTCCCTAGGTTAAATCACTTTTATTCACTTTCAGAGCCCCGTGTAAAGCTCCTTCAGAGCATTTTTTCATGGTTGTAATTTTACATATGTGTGTGTACTTTTTTTGGATTAATAATGTCTCCTCTACTCCTTGAAGGTAAGGTGCTTTTTTGGTTCCTTGTATAGCCTGTAGCCCCAGTGTCTAGCACATGTTCCAGAGTGCCTATTACAAAGCAGACGTTCCAGCTTGTTCCAGATGTATTGGTCCAATTCCCCTTTCCATACTCCAATCTCCAATTTGCCACAAGATGGCAGGCTAAGACACGCTGGTATTGGATTTTCTTTAAAACGTGATGGTCAGGTTAAAATGCTTTTCTCTGAGACAGAAGAGGATCCCTTTGAAGTGAGATTGAGTTACATATTACAGAATTCTTTGAAAATGTCCTCTGCATCTTCACTGATTCTCAGGGATAATCTGGATACTAACAAGCAAGACAAAAGAGAGATTCTCCCCGGCTTGTCTGAGTGGCTGACTATTACCATGTATTAAAAATTAATATAAGAGCTGGTGTTCTGTTATGTTGTTATGTTATGTTATGTTATGTTATGTTATGTTATGTTATGTTATGTTATGTTATGTTATGTTATGTTATGTTATATTAAAGACCGGGTCTTATAGTAAAATAAGACCGGGTCTTATATTAATTTTTGTTCCAAAAGACACATCAGAGCTGATTGTCCGGCTAGGTCTTATTTTCGGGGAAACACGGTAATACTATTTGGAAAACCTGACAAAACTCAGAGGTCTTATTTGAGAACAAAGGGTGGGGTGGAGGGGAGTATTTCCTGCCCCTCTCCTCACACTTTGTTTTGCATTAACTGCGAATTCAAGAGGAAAAGTTTAGAGCGAGGGGTCAGCAAAATATGGCCCTAGTGCCATATCTGGCTCTCTGCCTGTTCTTGTAAGTAAATTTAATCTGGCTCTCTGCCTGTTTTTGTAAATAAATTTTATCTGGCTCTCTGCCTGTTTTTGTAAATAAATTTAATTGAAATAGCAATGCCCATTTGTTGACATATTGTCAGTCTTTTGCACAACTATGAATAGTTGTGACAGAGACCATATGGTCTGCAAAACCAAAAAAAATTAGTATCTGGCCCTTTAAGACAAAATTCAGGGATGTCCGTTCCAGAAGGATGTAAACTGTTTAGAAGCCTTAATATCTGGAGAGCATTTAGCTGACTTCTCATAAAAAGTAGTGATTTGACCTTTTTGGGAAAAGACCTATCTTTCCAAGAAGCAAACATTCTGGGTGAAATTGTGTGAATTTCTTAAAGTTTCTTGGAAATTGTACCCACATAAGTCAGAATTATAGTTATTAATTTATTTCAGGAATCACACATGTAAGTGTGCTATATCTTTTTTAAGTGGAAAATATGGGCATACGTGATGTAATAAATTACTTGTAGTTTCTTAGCATGCTTTCCCATAGCAGGAGTATTAGGTCACTGTTACACTAATTACTTCATTTATCAAGACACCAACCGAAGGCCCTGTAGCTATTTACCTTTCGTTCAAGAAATATTCTTGGCATGGATGGTTTGGCTTATTTATGAGTTTGTAAACACTCAGACGAATCATGTTAATTCATTTTGCAAATTTTAAACAGTAAAATACATTTTCTATAGGTCCTCTTCCTGACAAAACGTTTTGGGTAAATACAGTGGATATTTCGTGCAGTTTCTCAGTGTTCTTATACTTACAAAAACAGGCAAAGCAGAACTAAGCTAATTATTTTTGTGCATGCACAGATAAGAGCCCTGTTAGATCCCTTTAGTTTAGGCAGTTGATTGCTGTTGCCCAGTGGGAAGGTCTGCTTTTGGCAAGGTCTGCAGAAAGGAGATGTCAGCAGGGCAAATTCTCAGCGTGTGACTATTGGTGGAGAACAAAGCATATAGGCTGTCCATCCTCCTCTTAATTGTACCTTTTTTGCAGAAAGTTTTTAGGCATGTAGTGAAAATCCTTCTTTATATTCCAAGGTAATTATGGAACAGGATTTTCCTGTCTACCTAAGAAGGGAATTGCACATGGGAGGCTCTCAGAGTCATAAACATGTGTCACATCTTCTCAGAAGCCTCCCCAGGTTATTGTAGATAAATTTGCTTTTAAAATATTATCTGTTCTTTTCAAAACATTCTATTCCGCTATTTGCAACCTCTAGCCATAATTATCATATGATTTATATTTAAGGTGTTTCAGTGTTTAACTTCAGTTCTTTGCTATTCTAGAGTTTTTAATGTTGATTTATGCTTCAGTATATATATATATTATATTATACACACACACATATATACACACATATATATATATATGTGACAAAAAAATGAATCTTGGGGAGGTAGAGCCAAACTACTAAATAAACCACACAAAAAAACATTTGTTTACAGTGTGAGAGCTACAATAAAAAGGCAGAATTCACCTGTTCAGCCCCAGCTAAGAATGTGAGTGTTAGGCAACTCAGAATTTTCCCCACTTTCTGTACGTCAGCAAGTTACCGTAAAAGTGCCATGAGTATTGATTTTGGGATTACGAATAAATTTTAGCAAGTAGACAAATTTGCAAATATGGAATCTAAGATTAATGAAGATCAACTGTATAGGTATATATAATAACAAAATATATAGTATGTAACTATATTTTACATATATTTATATTTTATATATACACACAGATAAAATAATATATAGAATATATGATAAAATAATTGTGACTAATTGTGCATACGTAGTGTTGCACGACTTGGCAATATATTGTATGCATGTCAATAAACATTTTTTTACAAAATATATTCCAAATGGTGTTTCCCAGACCAATGTTGAATGTGTGCTGGGTTATAGGGATTCTATCGGAATTCAGTTTGGAAAAATGCTGATGTCAAGAAATCCTCTATGTCTGTGACATCTGAAAAAAGCCAGTGCCTCAGGTTCTTACAGTTAAGCTTTGATTGGAACAGGATCATTTGTGCCAAAATAGGGGCTAGAATTAATCTCCTTTTTGCAGTTGTATATTTTACCCATCTTTTTTTTACTTTGCTTCCCCAAGCTCTCACAGCCCATTTTACTGTATTTCATTGGGTGGGGCACAATTTATTCTTTTTGATACGATTAGATATCAGCTCATCAGGGAGGGTATTAACTATTAATTTTATCAACATGATTAAACAAAATTAGGGTTGCCCGTTTTTCTCAAATTGCACAGATTTTACATGTAGCTTTCTTCTGAAAAGGTGCAATGTGAAAGTTTAGGAAATACCTTGGTTCAGTCAGTGCCTCAGCATCTGTTCATTAAAATTTGCAATCCTACATGCCTTTTTGGGCTTTCTCATGGCCTCTCTCTCTAGGCATTTAACAGGAGCTTAATTTGACAAGAAGCCAAAGACTGTCCTCAATTTCATAATCTCTTATCAGATGGCTCTTTTGGAAATGTCAACAATTTCTAAATTGTCAATACAAAAATGCAAACAATGCTCCATACATTGTGAGTTGTGGAAATAATTACTAGTCCCAGTAGAACAGACCCAGGGCAGTTTGTTGTGGTGACATGTTTTTCATGTGAGATCACTAAAGAACTCAACCACAGCTGGTGCCTGTTCACAGCCTGGCATTGGAATTCGCTCCTTTTGTGAGACCTAAGAGTTACTGGTTACTTTTGGTATGTTAAAGCATTATTCGATAATGGATGCGATATCATTTCAACTACATACCTTCTGACAGTGAATATGTATTAATATAATTTTTGCCTTTTAGAATCCATATTCTCTCCCTGTTCCCCTATTTTTTTCTTTCACCTTTGAATTGAGAAAAAACCCCAACTACTCTAGTTGAAAATCTGCTCATGGTATAGTTTCAATGTGCTTTGTTTCATATTCAGTAATTATTAAAGAAAACCAAAACCTAACAAATAATGTGAGTTGGTAATTGTTTTGTCCTGATTTTGTGTTCTCTTTTATATTTATGTACTAAATCCAGATACTATGAAAAACAAATCGCAGATGCAAAAATTGAGAAGATAATTGTAATGAGAAAACTCCCTGTACGAACCTATAGGCTATGACCAAAACTGTAATTAGAGACAAATCCATTACCTTAATACTTTTATTATTAAATAAGGATGAAAGTAAATATACCTAAGCAGAATTGAAAGGTAAACAACTCTATAAAGAGCTCTTATAAATCAGTATGGAAAAAATACAAGTATTCCAGAAGAAAAATGGATGAAAGAAGGACTGTTAAGAAGAAGACCCATGTGCAAAGAATTTTTGGTTCTTCAGAAAGGGAAGACTAGCTAAAACATTTTCAGATGATATTATTGCTGGAGAAGGTAATTGAGACGATGTGCCCCACCCCTCACCCGAGAGCTAAATCCGGGCTATTTGGAGGCTCCTCAACTCCTCCCATCCTTGGAATATACCTTCCGCCCACCAGTCCCACAGTGGGAGCCATTTTCAAGGATGCAGCCTTGAGAGAGCCACGTGTCGTTGAGACGATCTGGACTGAATTCATGAGTGAACCTCAGTAAGACCTCTACATAAACTTTTAAGATTCTGGCAGGCAGGTGTGGCTGCAAAAGACAAGCTTCATATGTAAGTTCCCTTGCTTTTTAAACCTGCCCTGTACCAATCTGGAATGGTCTGCCTTGTTCTTTGTCTCTCCTTGCCCTCCATGTAAGGGGACCAATTTGTGAACCAACAGGTGCTTGCCTTGATCACAGGACTTTGTGATTTGTACCAGTGTTCCTCTCTTCTCTGCTCTGGTAAAAGATATAAAAAGTCAACTTATGAAAGGACAATTACAGATGCCATGAGATCTAATGAAAGTTTACATTATCTAAATAATAAAATGCAAAATAAATACCGTACTGATCTACCACTTTGTCCTACCAAATTGGCAAAAATAGAAAAGGATAATGTCCTGATGGACAAGGGTGTAGAAAAATTGAGCATTTTTATAGTTTGTGGAAGCCTAAGTTGATTCAGCTTTTCTGAAGAATAGTTGGGTCCTATACATCATGAATCATCTTTGATTCATTACTTTTACTTCTGGGATTTTATCCTGAGGAAATTAGGGATATGTGTAAAGGTAGATAAACAAGGATTTTCTTGTAGCATTTATAAGAGGGGAAGATAGGCTACTACTATGCAGTCATGAAACATCGCTATCCTGTCCTCATTTATTAGATCCAAGGCAGTGTGCTAAGTAAATGTGATATCTGATCTATGAGGCCAATATTTTTTTAAAAAATTGTGGCATAAAGAGATTATGTAATTTATCACAGGTCACATGGTTAAGAATTAGTAAAGTTTAAATGAAACCCTAATCTAACTACTATAATAAATGTCCTCTATCACTGAACAAGTATATTTAATGACATAAGGAAATGTTTGTAATATTATACATTGCTATATGAAAAATACCAGACTATACCTTGTTTCCCTGAAAATAAGACCTAGCCGGACCATCAGCTTTAATGCGTCTTTTGGAGCAAAAATTAATATAAGACCTGGTCTTATATAATATAAGACAGGGTATAATATAATTATATAATATAATATAATAACACCGGGTCTTATATAATATAAGACTGGGTCTTATATTAGTTTTTGCTCCAAAAGACACATTAGAGCTGATGGTCCAGCTAGGTCTTATTTTCGGGGAAACACAGTGTTCGGTTTCTCTAAGGATATAGGACTATTCAAACTTCCTGATACTTTTTCTAAGTTATGTTTTTCTAGGAATTAGTCTATCTGATTTATTATTTCAAATTTATAGGCATAAAGTTGTTAATATCCATTTATTATATCTTAATGTCTGTAGAGACTGTAGTTGATGTCCTTTTTTTATTCCTGTTTTTTTGCCTTTTTTCTTGGTCTTGGGGGAGTTTGTTAATTTTATTAGGCCTTTCAAGGAAGCAACTTTTTGCTTTGTTGATTCACTCATAAGGTTTTTAAAAAAAATTAATTTCTGATCTTATCTTTATTTTTCGCTCTCTTAAGCTTGTTTTGGGTTTAATTTGATGCCCTTTTCTCTTTCTAGCTTCTGGTGAGTGCTGAGATAATTGATTTTCAGCCTTTTTCATTTTTCTAATATGCACATTTAAGCCATAAATGCTCTTCTAAGTGCGGCTTTAGTTCTTCATCTGTAAAGATGGACATGTAGTTTCCAAAAAAATTATTGTCGTTCATTTAATATATTTCTCACTTTCATTATATTCTTTAACCCATGAGCTATTTTGAAGGGCATTGGTTAATTTTGAAACATATGGGGATTTTTTAGTTATCTTTTTGGTATTAATTATTAGCTTAATTTTACTGTGGTTAGTCAGGACATAACCTATATTATGTAAATCTGAAATTTGTTGAAACTTGATTCTTGTCTCAGATTTTGGATAATTTGGTCAATATTCTGTGGTGTTTGAAAAGAATGTGTATTTGACACTAGTTGGGTGCACTGTTCTATGTCTGTCCATATGGTCATTTGTTAATATTGTTCAAATCTACATCCTTATGGATGGTGTATTTGCTGCCGTCAGTTACTGAGAAAGATGCGTTCAAGTCTCTGTGATATGGCTTTTTCTGTTTCTTTGATTTCTGTCAGTTTTTTGAGATAGTGTTCTTAGATTTATAGAAATTTAGACTTACTGTATTTTCTTTTTAGATGTACTCTTTTATCATCTTAAAATGTTCCTCTTTATGTCTGTCTAATAATGCTTTTTGCCTTAAAGTCTGCTTTGTCTTATAGTAGTGAAGACATATTAGCTTTCTTCTGGTTAGTGTTTGCATGGCATATATAATTTTGCCATCCTTTTACTCTCAATCTCACTTATTTATGATGTGTCTATTGTACATGATTGAGTTGGTTATGTTTAATCTGGCAGTCTGGCAGTGTTTTATTTTAATTATGTATTTGATCTATTCACACTCAATGCATTTTTGATATATGGTAGTTGAGTTTAAACCTATCATCCTAATAGTCATTTGTCCTACTAGTCAATGTTCTTTTTCTCTCCTTTCTTGCCTTCATTTGATTAATCAAATAGTTGTATATTATATATATTTATATGTATTTATATTACTATACTAATTCTGGATTTTGCAAAGATGGCTCCCCCCTCTTGCCTTGTGTGCTGCTAATGTCAAGGATATTAATGATCTATTTTAAACTCCTTATGACATTATTACTATTATTTTGTAGTCAATATTCACTTAAGTACACTGACATATTTCACCCTTTTCGTTGTTCAGCATTTTACTCTGTATTTCAGTGTTTCTTTCTGAGGTTTTATCCTTTCTCTTGAAGAACTCCCTTTTGTATTTCCATTAATGTGTTTGTGCTGATCACAAATCCTTCCAGTTTTTGTTTAAATGTATTTTGTCTTCAACTTTGAAGGATATTTTTGGTGGATATAGAATTCTGTGTTAGGCAGTGTTTTCTTCTAATACCTTGAAGGTATCATTCCATTGTCTTCTTGCATTTTTTTTCCTTTCCTGTTGAGAAATCAGCTGATGGTTTTAGAACTGCTCTTTTAAAGATAATATATCTCTCTTCCTCTGGTTGATTTTAAGATTTTCTCTTTGTTTTTCAGCAGTTTGACCATGATATGCTTAGGTATGGTTTTCTTTGTAATTACTCTTCTTGGAGCTTGTAGCACTTCTTGCTGTTTTTGTCATTTTGGGGGAAAAGTTTTGCCATTATGTCGCGTCCAGCACGACGAGGGTTGTGGGGAGGGAGGAGGGCAGCACAGGGTTAAGAAAAGACAGTAGCCATGAATAGAGTTTAAGTGCCAGGGCCAAGGGACCCTGCAGCCTCAAGGTCTGGGCTGTGGTGCCTAATCGGGCCTACACATTAGCTTTTATTAGTTCGGTGGGGAAGCAAAGGAGATAAAGCTTGTCAATCTCAAGATCTGTGAATCCTATACACCCTAATGGGAAACTGATTCAAGCCTATCACCCTTGCCTGCGGCAGCTGGACCATAAGTCTCAACTTCCCCAAGAAACAAAAATCTATATGCATATGAATAGATGGAAAGCACACCATTGAATCTCTTCCCTTGCAGGTTTTGGGAAGGGATGCAGCCACAGAGGCAGAGGCTCCCCCTTAGCCTGGGGGAGGTGGGGGGCTGTGCCCACCTATATGAACCCCATGAGTTCCTGTTGGTCCCCACTCGACTGCGCCTGGCTTGAGTTGTTCCTTCCGTGAGGAATCTTACTCTTCATTGGCTGACCAGCCATCTTTCTGGGGCCAAACAGAGACATAAGGTGCAAACACAAAGGTTTAGCAAAGTCCCTGAAAGGATCTGTCTCGCAGACTCTCCTTTCTTTGGGGGCAAGTACAAGGAGACAAACGGTTAAGCGGCTGCATGGCAACACCATTATTTCTTTAAATATTGCTTTTGCTTTATTTTCTCTTATTCTTGAAAGCATTCATCGTATTTCATGTGTCTTTTATGTTAATTTCTGTATTTTTTCATTTTGATTCTCCATGCTCCAGCCTGTATATTTTCTTGTGATGTTCTACTTCACTAATTGTCTTTTCAGTTGTATGTAATCTCCTGTTGTCAGTTTACATTTTGTTTTTCAGTTTTGGACTTTTCCATTTGATTTATTTTCTTTTTTTCAGTTTTCTGCTGAAATTCTCCATTTTCTCATTTTATTGTTAGAATATATAATAATTTATCTGTCTTTGATACCTCAATATTTGTATCACTTGTGAGTTTGCTTTCTGTTTTTTTTTCTCTTGTTTTTCCGGTAAATCTCATTGTTCATACACTTGTTTTTTGTTTATTTTGTTTTTGTTTTGACTGAGTACCAGGTATTGTTTATGAAAAATTTTAGAGATAATTTGAGGCTCTGGGTGATGTTTTCTTCCTCTAGGGAAGATTTCCTATGGCTCTTGTAGACAGTTTTTCTGGACAGATCAGCTTAATCCCATCAAAACTGAGATCAGATGCAAATCTGAGCTTCAGCTCTTTTGAGGGCTAGTTTGTTTCTAGTTCACCCTTACACCTTTTCAGAATCTCACTGAAAGTGCAGAGCCCCTCTTACTTGGGATGTTTAGAACTCAAATTTTTCTTTCCCTCATTCTGTGAGAATGAAGAAAATTGTGCTCACCTTTTCAGCCTCTCATTTTTACTTTGAGAACTGGCCGTGTGTCTTGAGGGGAAAAGTGCCCTAAATTTTGGATTTCCCTCGCTTGGTTTCTCTCCTCTCTTAAATTTTGGTCCCACAACTTCTCACTGCCTTGGTAGTTCTTTGAAGCCAGTGTATATTTCAGATATACATTTTACAACATTGTGTGCATCTTTTAGTTTTCTTAATAGAGGGCTATTCTTAAACTATGCATCATCCTTTTCTGGATGGAACTCCATTATTTTCCCTCTATTCATATAAATATGCAAAGACAAAAGACTTAATTTAGAATTGTTTTAGGATTATGGATGCTTTTGTTTTCATTTTTACTCCCTTGTAATATATATATATATATATATATATATATATATATATATATATATAAATTATTTTGGAAAAATGTATGAATTGTTTAGATTTATTAAAATTAAAATATATACATAAGACATTAAGATTAGTATAAGATACTAGTAGCAGCATTTATTTGTAATTGTTTAAAAATATTATTATAACAATAATAAAAGACATATAAACCTAAACCACCCAAAATTTCTTTATCTAAACTTACCTTTTATAGTTTTCAGTCTGTGCTTTTATTTCATATGCAGATACATAATGACTGCATACATTGTTGTCTTTCATAGCATTGAATTTTAATGATATACTTTGAAATGAAATAACCTCCATGTATTTTTTCTAACACCCTTTTTTCAATTCTGGTCCAACATTTTATCATTTTTTTTTGTGCCTAGAATGAAAAAGATTGGCACATTTATAGCTATGTTGTTCTATCCAATAGGTATAAAGTTAAAGTGTTGAATAACATGGTTAAAATGCCACTAGAAGATATACATAGTATTTTTCTACAGATGTTTTTCCTTTCAAATCAGGAGAGGCATAGGAGACTTGCTTCAGAATATTACACTCGACTTTGCCTGTTTTTAAAAGCTTTCTTTCAGCCTGGATAGATTATTTCTAACCTTTATTTAAAATCCATTTGTTAAACTCTAGATGTATTTCCCTTCCCAGAACAATGCCTATGTGTCATTAATGGTGATGGTATTGATTTTAATAATACTAGACTCTGATGACTTGAAATCTTTTGATGAGATCTCTATTATCGCATAAACTTTTGGAAAAGGCAAATTAGTAGTCAGATTCACATTAATATCATTACACTTATAGGCATCTTAATGAAATTCATGATCACATAAGAGGAAGATAAGTTTCAATTAAGATTGCCCTTAAAAATGTAAGAATTCAAAGATTTTGGATAGTTCAGTAATATTAAGTAGGTAAAAATAGGAAATAAAAATTGGTTTGTTCTCTGAAGAAAAAAAAATCAAACATTAATGAAGTAGACGATAGCCCTTTCTGAAAATGGTACTAATAATTCTTGGTACATTTAAAATACCAGTCATATAATGAAAAAAACACAGGGATTAATTTAGGTCAGATACCCACTCCCTTGAAAAAGTGGTGACTATAAGTTATGATTTTTTTTTTTTTTTTTTTTTTTTTTTAACAAAAGGCTCCACTAAGGAACTCATAAGTAATGCCAGCTCTGGAAACTTACTTAGAGATCATAGGACCCTAGCCTCTCATTTTCTAGATGAGACTCAAGAGATTATTTCAGGCATCAAGTTAGTGGGCAATTTCATGAAAACTCCTAGAAAAGTAGTTAGCCTGGAGCAAATGTCCTATAGATGTTAAATTCTTTTCCTTTTTTCCTAGAACACAGATCTTTAGTTTCCCCATTCTAGGGATGAGCACATCATGATATGTTGAATTAATCATCTAATCTGTGATCAAAAGCAACCCCAAAATCTCAGTGGCAAGTAAAATAACATCGGAGATTGATTTCTTTCTCTCATTGCACATCCTCTGTGGATGGGCTCAAGCTCTCCCCCTATTGCTTTAGGTTGCCTGTGGTTGCAGCTGGGGCTGGGGCTCTCTGTGTTCCATGTGGCTCTTTTCCATTAGTCTTCCTTTTGGAATCCAGGATAATGGAGCATCCCATCTAGGATATGCTGTTCTGCAAGCAGAGATTAAAAAGCAAGAGCAGGCCTATTAAGCTTCTGCTTGGAATGAGCACAGTCATTTCTGCTGACATTCAAGGCCAGTCTAGTCCATGGCCAAGTCTGACACTAGGCAGACAACGGGCAATGAGATGTGTTCTGCCTTGTAGGAGTCATGGCAGACAATGAAGATGTGTAATTCTCTTGCAGGGCAGGGAACAAATAGTTGATAGTAATATCAGCTACCACTCAATGGACAAATATTGTAATGTGATATCTTTATTTGATATGCTATTATTCTTTCTCAATTCCAGCTCTGCAGAAATGCAAGCAGTTGGCTCTTGCTACATTTTCTATGTCAGGGCTGAGTTCTCATTTTTTCATATTATAACAATTTTTGGTTACTAGGGAAGAATGTTTCCAAAGCTGCAACAGAATTTGAGGACCATCTGCAGCAATCAATTCTCCTTTGAATCAAATGGTTTTTACTAAACTTGAGGATGTTAATTTTCTTTTGAAAAATGCTTGATGGAAGGGGGCATTATGTGCAGGAGGAGACTTTTGTCTTTTATCAGAAGACTTGTAAGGCCTTCCACTTCATTTCTAGAGAAGGTTTAAACTTTAAGGGGTTAAGTATGACTGGTGGTCCTCATAACGATGAAAAGCCTTGGGAATAAAGGATATGTTTCCACAAAGTCTTTAAAAATGTTTTAAAGCTCAATTTAACCATCAACAAGGTATTAAACATCCCTCAAGAGCTTTCTTCAAAATTTATTTTTAAGAAGAGCAAGTCTCTTGGTGTAAAGTGGGGATAGGGTCGGGGAGAGGAATGGGGAAGAGGAGGGAACTAGTTGTTTAGAGTCGCCTATATTTCTCTTAAGCTTCAAGAATGTATTTCAACTTCACAACAATCCTTTAATGGATTGATGGATGAAGAAAATAGGAGTGACAGTGCCACTCCTCTGTTATCAGTAGTGTTGTTTCTTCCCTCTATCTTACTCTCCCTTGCCACTGGCTGGGGTGAGGGATCAGGTGGGAGTCCTGAAGCACAGTGACCCTAAATAGCCTTCCTAAGAACTGACCCCTGGCCATGGCTTCATTAACAAGAAACTTGGTTCTGGTCTCCTGGCCTCTCTGTGGCACAGTGAGCTGATGGACCCAAAGCTAAGTATTGATTCTCAAATGGTGACTGATCCACAAAGCAAAACTATGTCTTATTTTTTTTTCTAGTCAAATTAATGTTGGTTGAACAGACAAATTACTTAGAGAGCTGCTACTTATGGTTCAGGAGTCTTTATTTTTTATAATGCTATTTGATAACAAATATTCTCTTTGTAAATGCTCAAAAGAAACATATCACCTATAATCTTTGCAACCATATGTGATCACATTTGGCTTTTAGAGTTTGTCTCTTTAGTCTGGTGGAAACAGTAACGACTCCGGCTTTGGAGGTGAGTTTTTACCCAATGAATTCCTCATTCTGCCTAGTAGTCCTGAGCAAGTTAGCTAGACTTTCTGTGCTTGTGTTCTCATCTGTAAAATGGGGACAACAATAGTACCTCACAGAGTTTTGTTAAGGATTAAATAAGTTAATACATGTAAAGCAATTTGGACAGTGCCTGACACATAGCATGCACTCAGTACATATTTATTATTATTGTATCGACATTAAATACACTTTTAAAAAATACACACACACACACACACACACATATATTTAGTATCTGTACTGCTGAAGCAAGAACTACATACATATTTTTAACAAAAGTGTTTATTATTTGGTAACCTGGTTCTTTCATTTGTTTTACATGTAACGTCTAGGGATTTCACTTGTACTTAGTGGGAGGGAAAGGGAAAAGTATGTCAACTCCATCTTCCCAGAAGTGGAAGTGTATGTACCTGTTTCACGATGACCTCATTTGCAAGTTCTCAGCATAGCTTTGCACTGCATTTGGAATGCGGCATTTATTGCCTCTGCCAAATTTTCCTGTTAGCATTTAGTTATATACACGTGAAGATGAAAGGGTTACAAAACACATTCTTAATAATCATGGTTATGAAAAGTACCAGGTTTTCATTGTTTAAGTAACAACACAGAAACATACTCCTAGATTGCTCCTTTCTCTGGCTTCAGGGAGATCATTCTGGAAAGGTAGGTTTTGGGAAAATTATTAAAGAAGTGACCAAATTCCACTGTTGAAAAAATGAATATTGTTCCTATGCATTCTCTTGCACCTGTTACAACTAGAGGGCCATTTAGTACTTCTAGTAAAGTGGTAGCCAACATATAGTACAGATAGTGGTGGGCTGGAGTCAGCTTGTACTGGCTTGTGAGAGCTGCTTGTTTTCAGGAATTCTGCAAGGCGATAAACATTGCCATTAGCAAAAAATTATATAAAATTTCAACAAATTACATTTAAAAAGGTAAATACTCAAAACTCCCCACTTCCTAGTTGTCTTATTATATTGTACTACTATCTGTGTTCTTGAGATTAATTACGTCGATTATCTGTGTGGTGGAAATACTGTACAATGGCTCCCTGCTCTGCATCTCTTCCCAACTCCGTGTTCAGTGATGTCATGTTGTGGCTTGGAATCAGCCACGATGGATAGTTACACCACAGAAACTGGAAAATGTTATAAATCAGCGCTTTCCCCCTGGAGAGACTGTTGTGAAACATTTTCCAGAATAACAGTATAAGCCATTTTCCGATTCTCTTCCTCCCTGAAGGTAATTTTTCTCATTCTCCAAAAACTTGCCCTATCGCAGAAGCTTTTGAATTTCCAGACCTAAATTACTTGCATTTTATATAATACAATAGCAAGATAAGAGCAAGTATTTCTTCCAGTCACAGTGGGAAATAGATATATGTTTCCTATTATTCTGCCTTTTGAAGAAGACCTGACAATGGAGCTGCTGATGCTGTTCCGATTAACTACTTGAGCAGAAGAGGAAGACAAATGACTTGTTTTTTCAATACAGCTGCTCTGGCTATTGTCTTTAATTACCTTCCTGCAGGACAGATAAGGAAACTGTCTTCTGACAGCGCTGAGGAGCTGCCACACCACGAATCCCTAATATTCCTTTTGGGTATAAGCAATATTTGTGTACAAGCAAGATAGACAAATTATTTTTGATGTTGTGATTGGCTATGTTTCTACTATGTTTCAGGCTTTAATTTCCTTGAAGCTACATGGTCCCCATTTGGAAGTTTACCTATGATATCTAGTGAGACAGGCAATTTTAGCAGTTAAAATGTAGATGCATTTTTCGAGTTTTCAACATACTCCTTATTCATATGCCTTTTTATTTGGCATTTAAGAAAATATGCTGATATCTGCTTGAAAATATGACTGATGACTATCTTGGTGACTTTTCCTTTTCAGTGTGGCCAGAATTCTCCCAGGCTCTTCCAAATATCCCCACAATATGAACCCAAATAAAAGACATATGGTTTAGAGACGATGTGCCTCTTTATTTGGGGTTGGGGAGGTAGGAAAGAAGGTAGCAGAACTACGCGTTTCCATTTTTTATCCCTGTTGTTCTCACCGCCTTTGTGGTAAATAGCCAAATGCCAAAGCACAACATATTATAGAAAGACAAATGTATCACTGTATGTCCCAAGTGCCAAGGGTGTGTTATCTGGAGAAAAGCCATAACTGACACTTATATTGTGTGCTGTAGGGTGGAAATGCTGAAGAAATGAAAGGACCTGGTGATTTTGTTTATTAAAGTGTTTTCAATTCAGAATCTACCAAATGAGGTGAAAAAGCGGCATTCCCTGTTACAGTATTCTAGAATAAGGTGTACAAAATTAGGCATGAAGTAATTAAACATTTTATGTGGGGTTGTTCAATGGTGTTTCATAGGGACTGTCGTTGCTTCCATGTTTCTGTCCAATGAGGAAGTCATTTTAACTTTCCACTTCAAGCAGATGTACACTCTTTATGTAAAAGGGACTTTGAAATATGCTAATCCTGCGGCCGGAGCTCAGCTACAGAGCGGAGAACGTTGGGGCCAAGAGAGCCAGGTGCAGAGCCCTTAGATTGGAGGACCAGCGAGCTCCAGCACCAGGCCCCCCCCCCCCCCCCAGCAGAATCTGTGGGAGGGAAGCCAAGCCAGATGTTTCGGGATTTGGGATATGGTAAAATCAGTCCTTTTTTAGGTACTGAGACCCAAGTCTTTATAAGAGCCCTGAAATAAACACAACACAGCCAGATAGCCCAGCAGAGGTCAGGCTAGGTGGGATGGGAGCCGCCTATACCAAACCATTCAGAAGAGGGTCCAGAGAGAACCATCTGAGAAGGTCTGGTCAGTCCCTGGCCCTGCTAGTTAATTCAAGCTAGTGTGGTGGTTAAGTGTGTGGGCTCAGGAGTCTGAACACCAGGTTTATATTCTGGGTCTGCCATGTAATAACTGTGTGAGCTTGTGTTTCTCAAACTCAGTTGTGTTGTCTGTAAAATAAGAATTATGATAGCACACCTCATGTGAAGCTCTTTGCAAACTTCCTGGAGCCTAGTAAATTTTTCATAAATATTAGCTGTATGAATGCCAATGCAATTATATTATTATTAGTTCCATAATGAAATGTGACTGATATTAGAATCCACTCAATATTTCTTATGGCTTTTATGTAGTATATTAGTATAGTTAGTGAACTGTATCTCATCCTCACTACAGAATGAGGGGTTAGGAATTCCCCACAAATCCTGTTATACTCTTCACAGTGTTCCCAAGCAGAGAATCCCTAGGGTGTTATTCTACACTGATAACTACCTAGTTCAGGTAGACCCCACCTGACTATTGGACGGACCAGAATGCAAACTTACAGTCGCATGAACAGCTCCTTTGCAGGATACAGTATTAAGTAAATCTATTTTTGTGTGAATTTGCTACCAGTCAATGTAGTTTATATCTTTATGTGCCTCTCATGTGTGGTGGTGAGCAACAGGAAGATGCATGTGACAGAGGAGGCGGCTGTCCTCTTTTACTTCTTCACTCATTCATTCATTGATTCATGGATTCATTAATTGATTGAGTCATTCATTCAAATATGGTCATTGACTGCCTTGAATGTATCAGTCTGTACACCAATCTCATAATCCTTATTTTTAAGGACTTCACATCCATTAAAGGGAGACAGAAAAGGTAAACAGGGAAATCAAATGTAATGCTACTTGTTAAAAATAATGATAGTGAAGATATCTGCAATAATGACCATATGAGAACAGTTCATAACTGTAATGACAGTGCTTGGGGAAAACTTTCACTCTTACAACAAATATTTATTGAATACGTACTATGAGCCAGGCAATTTTCAAAAATCTGGGCACACAGTGGTGAAAAAGACAAGGCCACTGCTATCATAACTTTTACATTCTCTTGGGGGGGAAACAGAATAAATTAATAGGAAAACTATCAGATACGTATATTCACATAGCGGATATACGCTGTGTGAAGAATTGAAATAGGAAGATGTTTTGGGGCATAACTGGATGGCTATTTTACGTGGGATAATCAGGAAAGACTCACCGAGGAGGTGACAGTTGAGATGAGACCTAAAGGTTGAGGAAGAAAATCAAGGGAAGAACATTTTAGGCAGAGAGAAAAGCTAGTGGAAATGTCCTAATGCAAAATGCAGATCGGCATGTCCAAAAGAAGGCCAGCATGGCTGGCACAGAGCAAGCTAGGTATGGGATAAAGATGGAGAGTTAGGAAGAGGCAAGAATAGGATCTGAAGGAGGTTGACTCTTGTTCTAAGTGCAATGAGATCTCAAGGGTGGTTTTTAAGCAGGGGAGTGACATGGTCTAATTTACATTAAAACATGTACTGCTTCTGGCTGTTGTGTAAGGACTAGATCATTGGAGGTGGTCTCAGTATTCCATGTGAGAGATGACAGTGGCTGGGATTGCAGAGGAGGCAGTAGAGAGGGAGAGATGCAAATGCATTTGGGATGTGTTCTGAAGATGGTGTTGATAGGATTTGCATATAGACTGGAAGTGTGCAGTGAGGAAAAGGAGACTAAATGGAAGGTGAGCTCTTAGGTTTTTGGCATGAGCAACTGGGTGGAGGATGCTGCAGTTTTGTGAGATGAAGAAGCCTAGGAAAGGAACAGAGTGCTTTTCGGGGGTGGGGGGGAGGGAAGATGCTGATATATGTGGGATGAGCGGGAAATGTGGGGTTCCAAAATGGCTGTATGGAGTTTGAGATATCAGACACACAAGATAGAACATGCCTTATCCACTTTTGGGGGTGGCATGGCAACTGGCACATTTTCAGTTGGGTCAGTAACCATATTTGGGTGAAGAATGAATGAATTAAGTAGATGGTGGCCTGCTGTGTCACACACCCTCGCTATCTCCAGATGCTGCTTCATCACACATAGAAAGATACAGACTAATTCAACAGGCAACACATTTGGACAAAAATAGACTCAGATAAACCTGCATTTTGTAAAGGGGCTGATACTTGCTTTTTACCCCACAAGTAGTAATTTGGATATAGGAGTTTAGAAGCCTGAGAATAGGTCATATTTGCTGAAAACAATTTGGTAGCCTTGAAAAATAGATGGTTTTTAAAGCCATAGGATGTCTTGAGGACTTTTTGGAAGAACACGTGTAGAGAGGGCAAGGAATGGGGCCTGTCTTAGTGTCCTATTGCTGCTATAACAAATTACTATCAACTCAGTAGCTTAAAACAACACAAATGTATTATTTTATAGTTCTGAAGGTCAGAAGTCCAAAATGGGTTTCACTGGACTGAAATCAAGGCATTGCCAGGGCTGAGCTCTCTGTGGAGACTTTAAGGCAGAATCTGTTTTCTCACCTTCTCTTTCTTCTAGAAGTGACCTGCTTTCATTGGCGGTAGCCCCTTCCTCCATATTTAAAGTTCACCATTGTAACCTGTTTTCATTGTCACAACTTTTTCTGACTCTGACTCTCCTGCCTCCATCTTTCCCTTATAAAAATCCTCGTGATTTCATTGGGCCTATCTGGATAATCCAGGATAATCTCCCCATGTTAAAATCCTTACCTGCAACACTCCTTTTGCCATTTGAGGTGAAATATTCAATGCTCTGGAGATTAGGATGTTAATAATTTTACCTTCAAAGGACCCGAGAGTGAGGGTTCCTATGAGGCTGAACAAAGACTATCCAGCCAAGGAGGAGGAGGAGGAAGGGCCAATGAGAGAAGAGGCGAACCAGGAAAATGAGGTGTCACAGAAGCCAAAGTAGTTTTAAGAAAGAGGGAATTTAATTGTCTCAGCTTTGGGTTTGGCTGTAAACAATGGAAAATGCTATTGCAGTGGTTTAACAAAAGAGGGGTTTATTGTTGTCTTATAACAATAAGCCTAGAAGAGACCATCCCTGGCTGGCGCCTCTGTCTTCCTCGTCTGCCATGTTTAGTGTGTGGCTTCCTTTATCATATTTCCAAGATGGTGGCTGCATTTCTAAGTTTTGAGTTTGTCTTTCAGTCAGAAGAACGGGAAAGGAGAAAGAGCAAAGGGCAGAGGGTAAAAGGAACATGCCAGCTGAGTCTGGTTTCTTTTTGAAAAGCTTCTTCAGAAGCTCCTCCCAGTCACTTCTGCTTCTTTTCATGGTGAGGTTACATGGCCATCTCTGGCAATATGGGAGGAGTCTGTTGGCCAGGAAAAAGAAAGAATGGATACTAGGTAGGCAATTAGCAACATCTGCTGCCATATTATTTGTTAATCATAGATTTTTTTGTGAATAACAAGGCATCAAGTGGTCTATCATTCAAGGTCACTTCTTCCAAGGAAGTTGGGGTTTTAAAAATTAAAAATTAGAAGTTAAATGACTTAACTTCTTTGTATAGAACTTTGATGATTGGTGTTCTAAAACAATTATAGAAACTCTTGTAACATTTGATTTATACACGCAAGGAGCTTTTCCTTCTGTTTCAGAATTTCCTCTCAGAGGTGATTTAATCCTATTTCTTTTTGTTCAGTCTTCTGGAGAGATGGAGTAATACCAGTCAGCATCAATCAATTATCTGGACCCTTGAAATAGTTTGAACTAGCAATCCTGTGAATTAGTGGGAAAAGGCATTGGGAGATGAAATATTGGTGTAATTCTGTTAGAGCTTATTGAGGGAATTAGTGAAGTGCAAAGTGAGGAAAAGTGCACTCCATTTTTATTGGGAAAGCACTGGTTGAATGAATTTCCATGCAAACTGGAGGGAGATGTTATATATATGGCCTTTATTGATGAGGACAGAAAGTTGAACATTTATTTAAAAAAATGGAAATGTAATAAATACTCTAAAAGACTGCAGAAAGATGATTTCAAGGCAAGAGAAAATGGTTTGGCTGTGTTGAAGTGTCACCCGCAGGAGGAGGGAGAGAAGAGAGCATGGCGCTTCAGTGAAGGCATTTTTGTGCCTGCATTAACTGAGGTTGCCATGTGTCAGTCTCTCCTGACAGTTGGTGTTTTTCTGGTTTGGTGGTTTTATCTCCTGTGTGTGCTCATTGGCAGGGTGAAGGCTAGTATTGGGCAACCATGATAAAAGAGAAACATTTTTAAAATGTCAGCTTTTAATGAATTTTCCAAGTATGCCTTAAAAGGTAGAAACAAATGTCCTTTGAAATTCATTTTCTTCCCTTCACATGCTTTTCTTGGTCCATCTACCAGGCTAGAAAATTGCTACTCTCTCCTCTTCGCTCACCACCAGTGATCCAAGCTTCAGTTTCGGAGCTCTTAAAAAAAGTTATCAAAGGGCTCCATAATCCCAGAAATTTCTTCTAGTCAGTGTGCAATTTCCCTTCATCCCCCAACACACACATCCACACGTGCTGCTGAATGCTGGCTACATTAACCCTGAATCTCCATGTTACACACACACACACACACACACACACACACACACACACACACAGAGTTTCCTGTTGAGATGGAGTGGAGTGAACCTCTGCCAGGTGAAATGGATGGCTCTCGTTAATGAGACTTACAGTAAAGCCTAATTAGAAGACCAGTGAATAATTGATGCTTTGATTTTTGATCGATTTGATAGCAAAAACTGAAAGGCCTGAGTATTTCAAAAAGTAAAAGGGATTTAGTCTTAAACATTCCACAGACTGATTTTTATCACTGATCATATCTTCATGGCCCAGAGAAGGTGGTATTTGAATTGGTGTTCAAAGATTTTGACCAAAGGGAAGGGAAGAGAGCAGTTTGAGCTAAGGGCACAGCGTGAGCATGGGTAGGAAGGCAAGACATTGTGTTGTGTACACAGCAGGTGACAAATAATCTGGCAAGGCTAGTGCATAGGGTTGGGGTAGTATTGTGATGGGACATGAAATTGGAGATACACTTTGAAACCAGGTTTCGGAAGGCCTTGAATGCTGGACTAAGAGGTTGAATTTTATTCATTAGGCAAGATTTGTGAAGATGGAAATAATCTCACCCATGCATTAGGAGATACTTTATGAAATAATAAAAGTAATTTTAGTGTACAGAATTATCTGTGTACAGAGTTCTAGAATTTACATAGCTTTTCTACCTACTTTAAAAAAATTTAATCCTTTAGAAGCAAGTGGATAAAGCCCTACGTGGGGTTGGGAATTCATGTCATACAAAATCTGTTTGAAATCACTGCAACCGACCCCTGTTATTTGAAGGGTTCTATGTAGGAAGGGTATACCCTGTTTCCCCGAAAATAAGACCTAGCTGGGCCATCAGCTCTAATGTATCTTTTGGAGCAAAAATTAATGTAAGACCTGGTCTTATATTATGTTATATAAGACTGGGTCTTATTTTATTATTTACTATTTTACTTATAGTAAAATAAGACCGGGTCTTATATTAATTTTTGCTCCAAAAGATACATTAGAGTTGATGGTCCGGCTTGGTCTTATTTTCAGGGAAACATGGTAGATTTGTTCTGTATTGATTCCTAGGAAAAGTACAGACCTGAAAAGATTAATTCAACTCCTCCAAAAGCCTTTAAAAGTTAGTAAGATGGAAAACACATTAAGAACAATTTAGAAAATACTAAAAGTATCTCCCAAAGACAACCATTTAAAAAAATTTGGTGTATGGCTTTCCATTATTTTTGATACACATATCCATCTATCCGTTCACTCACTTATACAACAGATATTTATAGATATTATGGTAGATTATATAGATATTATGGTAGGTTATATAGATATAAAATAGATAAGACAAATATGATTCCTGTTCTTATGCGTCTTGTGCTTTAGTTTATTCTTCTTACAAAGTTATAATTACATATTCACTTTCTGTTTTTTAAGTTAATATTTTAAATTATCATGACATCATTTGCACTTACTATGCTATTACAGATGTATCATTTGCATAATATTTTATCTGTGGATACCACATAATTTTTCTACTGTTAGATATTTAGATGGCTCTCAATATTTTTGCTATTATAGCAACTTTGCAATAAATAATATACCTAATATTTTTCTACATTTTAGATTATTTCCTTAGAAAAGATTCCTAGAAGAATTTAGAAGCAAAGGGAGTAGACATTGATAAAGGTTTTGACAGTGGTTATTGCTTAACAAAAAGTACACAAATGTATTCTCTATTCAGCAGTATAAGAATAAGTCCATCTCATAGCAACCTCACCACATTGGTCATTACTATGAAAAAAATAATTTGACATGAAAAAAGATAGCTAATATTTTTTTTTTTTACTAGTTTCAGGTGTACAAAACAATACAATAGTTAGACACAAAGTGATAACTCCCTCCCCCAATCTATTGCCCCTCTGACTTTGTATACACCATGTTTCCCAGAAAATAAGACCTAGCCAGACAATTAACTCTAATGCGTCTTTTGGAGCAAAAATTTATATAAGACCCAGTCTTATATTACTTTTTGCTCCAAAAGACACATTACAGGTGATTGTCTGGCTAGGTCTTATTTTCGGGGAAACACGGTATCTATTAATTCCATTACTCTATTCCCTATGCTGTACTCCATATCACGTGACTATATATATATATATATATATATATATATATATATATATATATTACATTATAGTTGACATACAATATTATTCAGCTTCAGGTGTACAGTGCAGTAGTCAGGCATCTATACTGTCCATGAAATGGTCTGGTCTCCCTAATAAGACATGTGCCCATGTGACACCCTACAAAATCTTTACAACATTATTGATTATATTCCCCAAACTGTCTTTCATTTCCTGTGGCAATACTGTAGTTACCAACTTATGCTGTCTAATCCCTTCCTCTTCTCCCTCATCCCCACCCGCCTCCCTTCTAGCAACCATCCATTTTTCTTTTATATCTCTGAGATTATTTCTGTTTACTTTGCTCATTTATTCAGTTCTTTAGATTCCACACATTTAGCTAAGGGAGATCATATGGTATTTGTCTTTCTCTGACTGGTTTCACTTAGCATAATGTTCTCTTGGTCCATCCATATTGTTGCAAATGGTAAGATTTCATTCTTCTTTATAGGTAGGTAATATTTTTAATCACTAGAAAGGACTATTAGAAGGACAGTTGTTAGAAAATCCAACCAAATAGCTTGTGCTTTTGTGAACTCCTTGTGACTGGAGCTGTGGAAATTCGGACTATATAATTGTGTGATTGTCAGTTTAGAATCACTCTAAAGTCTCAATTATTCGTATAGCATTTTGTATCTCTTCTATGGCAGTGGTCCAAAGTGAACACTAAGGAAAATGTGCTATTTTATTCATGATGGACAGAAGGTCATTTGATAGAGAAACAGAGTATATGTGAAAAAAGAAACTTTAAATAAGCCAAATAGGATATAATTAGAAACAGTAAGGAGGGTTGTAAGGGTTAAGGAAGAGAAACACCACAGAGAAACAGAAGCACCTACAAAAGCAAAAAAGAAGGACACCAAATGCTCCGCAGTTCCAAGAGATGGAACAGGTCACCAGGGCTTCTGATACAGATATGCCACAAGTATTAATTGCTTTGTTAGAAGAGGAAGCGGCCTAAAAATATGTGAACGAAGCTGGGCCCTAGAGGTACTAATGGCAGTGGAAATGGTTGCCATGACGACGGCAAGGAAAAGTCAACCAAAGGAATTACTAATACATATGAGTGTAAATGTGCCTGACATTGAATAATGTGAGCCAATTCCTTGGCAGATTCCAACACTATTTTTGAACCTGAAAAAAAAAAGTTTCAGTATTTATCACATGCAGGTTTTATATAATGCATTTTATGGTAAGGAGTAACTAACTTTTTCATAAGAGGTGAGCTTTGATTGTAAAATAACTTTTATGATAAGAATAGCATAGGAACATTAAAGGGTATTTTCAAAAGAAAAAAAGAAATTACTTATCATCCTATCAATGCAACAGCTTGCCTTTTGCTTTTCTACATCCAAGTGCATTTTTACATATCTGTAATCTTAGTATTTTGATAGTTTTGCATTCTCTTTTTATCATTTAATCCCACATCTAAAGCATTTTCCATATTTTAAAACCATCTTTGTAATTAACAATTAAAATTTCTGCACAACAGTTCATCAATTACATTGTACCATTTACTCAACCATTCTACTGGAAGAAATTTATGTATTATTCACAAGTTGTATTATAGGCAACGCAGAGGGACTAGGTAGAGTTCAGATTAGTATTGCTGAAAGGCTGGCTCTCAACATAACGTAGAGTTGAGCTTGTGTTTCAACCACAGTGCGTTACAATACACAAATATGCTAGTTGGAGGGTGGGAGGGGTCAGTAATTCTCGACTATCAGGAAGTGCCCACAATTAATAGGATAGGGACAGAATGCTTTTCTCATTATGCCACATATTGCTTTATAATGCACATCTGCTCCCATTCCGTAGGCTTTGCTGCAATCCCCCAGTGTTTTTCTGAAAGACCATTTCTTACTCCAAATGAATCTGTCAATGATAATTATTATGGTAAAAGTAAAAAGAACCCAGATAACATGATTGAAACATTCCCTCATAGTCTTCAGTGAAAAAAATTAAGTGTATATCACAGGATGACGAGTGTCTCTTGCATTCACGGTAAATCAAGTGTCTTTTTCATTCTGTATTGGAAGGCACTCTGCTTGGCCTCATCTACTGTACCATTCATCTTGTTTTGTGTACATAATGATGCTACTGGCTTGGAAGGACTGTGCCTGTGTTTCACGTTGTTAATAGAGCTGTTTGCTTCCATGAGGGTGCATTCTGAATGTATGGCTGTTCTGACACCCTGCATGATTAGTAAATCAAAGGGCAGCTTCATAAGTCACTGTGTAGAAATGCTGCTTGAGTTTGGGAAATTCAATGCAAACTTAATGCCTTTGATGATGGATTCATGTCAGCTTGAAAGTGGTAACAGTTATCAATACTACTGTTTTGATGATCATTCAATTACTGGAGTTGCGCAAATTCAAATGGACTAAAGGATGTTGGTTTTGTGGAATTGTCATTAAAAATACATGAAGAAGAATTATAAAGTAGCATTTTGCATTCCAATAAATTATTTGGCCAGAAGGAAGAATAGCAGGATTTAAGGAGGTACAGGAATAAGCAAGAACAGGTTGGGAGAATGGGATAAACACAGGAAAGCCAGAAGAAATAGGATGAGGTAATTGATCCCAATCACCAGACACACTCACTTAGGAAATTTTTTGGATACTTAAAGTTATATTTGGTCGGAGGAACAGGCTGAGCTTTCTTCTATGTACAGATATGAGAATCAGACAAATTTCTGCCACTTTCACTTAGCTGAAGTGAAAAACTTCTTTCTTTTCCCCAAAATAAAAAAGGGCCCCTAAATAAGAATTCTTTTCCTTGTGATGTGTATATTCCTAATATCTCTGCCTGGAAGCTCAAATCCTGAAGAAAAGATGATTCCACTTCTCACTGAAAGAGAAACAAAAAGAGGGTGGAAAGGGAACCCAGAGATCTCAGAGAAAAGGGTTAGGAAGGAAGGAGGGGGTAGGGCAATAGCTTTCAAACTTTGGCCCTAACTCACAGTAACAAACACATTTTACATGGTGACTCAGTAGGATGTGCATAAGTACTCAACACCAGACAAGTATTTTATGAAACAGTGCTTACTGTACATAGGGCTGACATCTTTTCATCGAACATATCACCACCAGTCTGCTGACAAGACAACATACATTCATTTATCTGATTTTTGTCCTCACAATAACTGTAACTGTTTTCTAGATGAGGAAATAGGGCTCTAAGAGGTGAAATCACTGGCCCATCTTCACATGGCTGGAGTGGAAGAGCTGAAATATGAGCTGAGATATGAGCCTGTATCTAAGCTATGAGCTCAGATATAGGCCTGTATCTGACTGCTCAGAGCTAATGCTATTCTCTAGTATGCTAAATGGCCTTTCCCCAGAAAGCACTGAAAATTGGTCCTGACTTCCTTAGCAACTAAAGAAAGAAGAGAAACTGACTGGTTAAAAGATAAGTTAAAATAACTGGATATCCCAGGAACTGCTCAGAAACCCAGGCTTTCAGATTCAGTATGGTGGCAGCAGAGCACTGTTAGTCAAATCACGGGCTCCATGGGTCATATTGCCTGGTCTGACTATTGCTGCCCTACACTGACCAGCTGTTGCACTTTGGGTAAGTTAAACACTCTAAACCTCACTTGCTTCATTTACAAAGTTCTTCATTTAATAGTAGTCTCCTTGTAAGTTTGTTGCAGAGATTAAAAGAGAGGACCCATAGAAGTATTTAACATGGTATCGAGAACAGATTTGGCATTCCAAAAATGTTAGTTGTTATCATGGACATAGAGAAAATGCATAAGCATGTTACAAACCCCTTCATTCAAAGCCAGGTCCCGTCTGCTATAACTCAGTGACTTTTTTGTTTATTGCAACCCAAATCCCTACTGAGATGCCAAATTTGTTATTTGAACCAATTAGGGGTAGATGGAAACTCATAATAAACATTTGCTAACCATGCAAAGACCCTTAAGCAATTACTAAGATGATGGGGACAAAATTGCCTCTAGGTCATTTATTTCATTAAAGCTCCTGAAGCTCTGACTAAAAACAATAAAGAGTTATCTTGTTGATAGCCTTATTTATATGAATCAGTGGCTTCAGTTTAGTTTCCATTACTTAATCACAAAATTGTGGATTCCAAAATTTGAAACTTACGTTCTGAAATGGAGTAAACTTAGAAAGCTTGGAAGTATACTTAGAATCCTCACTGTGACTAATTGCTACTAGGACTTGTTTCTAAGATACGCTGTTAGAATGGTATAGTGGTGATGTTCTCTGATTTTGTTTGTGTTGTAAACACCTTATCAAACTTGGCACCTGGGCCAAGCATTAGAGGAACTTCGACAGAATGTAGAAGTGAGACACTGATCTTTCTGTCTTCTTGAAGCACTCCCAGTTTTGTCAGCTAGTGACAACTCAGCCTACAGGGTATGGGAGTTATCATAAAAAACTGATCAATAATGCTGTCACTGGTCAAAAGAAAACCAAGCTAGTGAGATAACTCTATACATAAAGTTTGTTTTTTGTGAGCCAGATCTCATCAGGTAATAATCACACCTCTGTCTCCATCTCAACAGCTGGGGACTGTGTAAGTTGTATAAAGTGTGGGGGAAAGCTCTGTCCATGATCTTCTCAAATTCTTGGAACAAATTATTCAAGACTTTGATGGGGATTGTATTAAATCTGTATATTGCTTTGGGTAATATGGTCATTTTTAACTATGTTGATTCTTCTAATGCTTCAACACAGACTATCTTTCCGTATCTTGGTGTCTTCTTCAATTTCTTTTAATAATGTCTTGTAGTTTTTAATGTATAGGTCCTTCATATGCTTTGTTAAGTTTATTACTATGTATTTTATTCTTTTTGATGCAATAACAAAAGGAATTTTTTTTTTCATTTTCTGAAATTTCATTGTTAGTATATAGGAATACAGTGGATTTTTGTACATTGATTTTGTATCCTGCAACTTTACTGTGTTTGTTTATTGTTTCTAATAGTGTTTTGGTGGAATCTTTAGGGTTTTCTATATAAAGCATCATGCCTGCAAAAAGTGACGTTTTGACTTCTTCATTTCTAATTTGGATGCCTTTTATTTCTTTTTAGAACCTCCTCGAGAGCTAGGTAAGACAGGTGGTTGGGGAGTTCACCCCAGAGTGCCAGATACAGGGGGTCTGGGGTGGCGCCTGAGGATTTGTGTTTCCAGAAAAGTTCTCAGGTGATGCTGATGTGACTCGTCTGGGAGCTCCACTTTGAGAACCACGAGAAATGTCGTGGAGAAATGATTTGAATCAAGGCTCTGACCATGAGGTGAGGGATGAGGGGACACATTTAAGAAATATTTAAGAGGTAGAATTTGACTGTGTTGGTGATGAAGTGTAGGGAAATATGGAAGAGGAAGGGTTTGTGTGGCTAAAGGGGCCATCAGTGAGCTGGGCATTCAGGGAGAAGGTTCCTCAAAAGCACAATACTCTCAGAGTTAGTGCATCTTGCTTTCCCTCACATTGAGAGTTTCCTTTTAAAGATGACTACTTTTCCACTTCAGTGACTTCTTTTCCAAGTTTTATGGAATTATTGTATAAGGGCCTTTCAATAAAGTAAGTGGCTTCCATGGATGGTTTTATGTTATCGGTAGGGATCTGTAAGGGAGAAGAATTCCAAGACAGATGAATGAGGCTGTCAGGGGTATGTGTTTGGGGGTGCATCGTGTTTTTTTCTCCTCACTTGTCCCCTACAGTGCTGTGGTTATAGCTGCAAGAGGGCCACAGACGGATTCTCCTGATTGGCAACGATTATGAATGTTACCACTCAGCAGCCATGGAAGTTGTTCACCATTTTAAAAGAGGATTAGCAATACTTTGTTGTTCCAGCATGGTGTAATGGAAACAGTGCTGGAAAGGGAACTCGTAAGAGGAGGTCAGCAGCAGCAGGATCTCCCTGTGTTCGCAACCGACCAAGGAGGAAAGGAAACCCCATTCATCTTGGCTTTGAGAAAAGAACATAAATCAGCTGCCTGGTAAACTCTCAGGCAAGCCATTGGTCAGCAGATGCAGAAGCTGCGGGAGGTTTCCAACGCTGAGTTCTTTTCACCCAGTCAGTCTCACTGGAGGCATGACCGTGACCGCAAATGAGAAAGGATGTACTCATGGAAAGATGCTTGTCGGCCAAGCTGGCCATAATTCATGCTCCAGTGATGCTGGGCCAGGAGGAGGGAGAATGAAACATTTATGAAAATGCTCTTTCCCAGCTGTACATCATGTCAAAGAGAAGCAGGCAAAAAACCAGGAATCATCTCTCAAGAGAGACCATGCTGGTTTTGATTCTGTTTGTATTTTTGGTAGCAGACTTCATGTGTGAGGATTTTGAATGTGAACCCACTGAGTGGTTCATATCCTTGACTTGACTGTTTCACTGCATCTTAAAGCATCCTGCTGAAGTACTCACGAGGGTAGCAGAGGGTGGACTTCATCTCCAGGGAGTGGAGTTGTAGCCTGAAGCATCCCCCTCAGAAGTGAGAAATTTCTCTCCAGTGTTACTTTTAACTCTAAAAAAAAAGAAAAAAGAAAAAAAAAAGCGTGCCCATTTTGCATTCTCTTCCACGATGTCCCCACATTTGTTTTAACAGTAACAATCTGTACTCTCCCACGGGAAGCATAAAATTGAAACGATGTTCCCCAGATGACACTAAGGCAATTTCACATTCTGTAATCCTTCCTGCCACTCATTAAGCAATTAGAGGCATTTTCTGAAACTCATGATAATTTCATCCAGGGAGAAGGGCACAGTAGTTCACTAGAAGTAGTCAAATCCAACTGTGGTCGGAAAATGAGGAGGTCTGTTTTGAATGAGAACAGCAGTTTAATCAGCATGGCCTTGTGCTCACACAAGTTTAGCTGATTTTTTTTCCCCTCCAAATAATTTTAACAATGCTCAAGCTTTCTGGCATTATCTGAGAATGTATGGAAAGAGCACGGCAGGTAAATGAAGTGCTGTCATGAATGAGCCCTGTGCCCTCAGAATGCCATTTTACCTTGGATTTCTCACCCATAAAATGAGAAGCTTTAAACTCAGTGATCTCTGAAACCAATTCTAGCTACCAAATCCCTCTGTTCAGTATAGGGAACTACGTTAACTGTCCATATGCCCTGACTGTACCAATACTTGGTGAAAACAATTGGAGGAAAAAAGTCTCAAGAGTCCGAATTTGAGCTGTATTTTCTTCTCTCTTGAAAGATGTGGCACAGGAGTAGGGCTTGAATAATATTTACTTTAAACATACATTGTTTAAATAAGCATTTGTGTCAGGTACACTTCTAAGTTCTTTACAAATACTGCCTCATTAAGTTCTCATGATCTTGCTATGAGGTGGGTGCAAGGATTACCCTTATTTTACAGATGAGATAACTGAAGCATGGAGAGGTTAATTAACTTCTCCAAAGTTACGACTAGTAAGGGCAGAGTCGGGTTTCGAACCCAGGCAGCCTGGCTCTGAGTTCGTGCCCCACACTATGCCATCTCTCCATATAATAGAAAAGACTATCTATTTTCCCCTGTAGCCAGAATATGCTGCAAATGGTGCCATGACTTTTATGCTCATGGCATGACGATGCATAAGATTTGGCTCCTACCTGCTTTGAACTCACAGTTTAGTGGAGGAGAATACACATATAAATGGTAAATTACAGTATGAGTGCTTTGAGGCATAAGTGAAGAACTATAGATGTGCAGGAGGGCGTGCTTCTGTCTGATTAGCGGGAGGTGGTAGGCAAGCTGAAGAATGCAAAGAAGGCTTTGAAAGAAATTTAGACTACGAATTGTAGGCTGCTTTGCATTTACCAGAGAAAGAAGGGAGCATGGATGAGTCTGAATTGAGCATTGGCAGGGAGTGGGTTTGCACATCTCCTGTATTATTTGAACCTTTTACATTGAGCATGTATTTCTTTTACAAAACCAAGAATAACGCTATTTTATCTTAAGGCACCATTGTTCACTAAAAACATCAACTTTTACCTGTTCTTTTAGAGAAATCAAAGCCATTTTATATACTTGGCATCCTTAAAAATATGAGCTTTGCAATCAAATCTGGGCCTTGCCACTCATTGGCTATATGTCCCTGTCTTTTCTGGGCTTCAGTTTACTTTTCTATAAATTGGGGATGGTCATAACTTTCTTGCTGGCTTGATAGAATGAATATAAAATATCTACCACAGCTTGACACATGGGAGATTAATATTATTTTCCATCCCTTCACTGATGTAAAATATTTTCCCTACCAAAATTACTGTTTTCCCTATGTACATTGGGTCAAGTTTTGGATAGTTAGGTGGTTGACGAATGCTGAGAGCATGGCTTCATGGCCACAGGTGAACTTGTCCTTATAGATGCTCAACTCTTGTAGATGGTAAATAGGTGCTTAGATGAAAATATGTTAAATAGACTTTGATTAGCCTTCTTAGCTTGATATAACTTAGGAAAAAATCTTGACATACAGCCAGGAGCACTTCTTGACAACTTTTCCCAATAATGGGGAACTCTCCTGAACCCTGTGTAAGACAGTGACATGTGATAAACATCAGGGCACAGAAAGAAAATCTTACCTGTCCTATTAGATGTGTATGTGCATCTCAGCTTTCTCACCCACAAGTAACCCAGGACTGTCCCCAGTTTCTGTGCTTGTTCACTTAACTTGTATTGTCTTTTCCCAAGGCTATGCTGCAAAAAAATGCATTTGATTTTCTATTTGTGATTATTCACCTATTTTTCTTTACAGTTATTTTCCAGTGTGTTCTTAGGAAAGGTTGATATGGTTCAAGCCATCCTCAAAGGGGCTACACTTTACCCTCCTCCTGAAATCATCCTCTTCCTCTACAAGCTGTTCTCCACCCAGAGCCTGCGTGATCTTTAAGAAAACTCTACTCTGCTTAAAGCACTTCAGGGGCTTCCCATGCACTAGAAGAAAATCTGAACACTCTACCCTGCCTTAAAAGCTCCCACTGAGTTCTTTTAGCATTATCATTGGAGAACTTGGAGCAGGACAGTGGTTAATATTCTAACCTGTGCAATAATAAAATATAAAGTTTTGTTTTGCCTCCAGTGTAAAGATGGTCTTATGCAGTGATGACACCTTTATCTTGAATAGTCTGTTGTTACATTGCATAAGCAGAAGGAACTCTAGACATAGAAAGAAAACCACATATACACATTTCTTTGACATAAAATTGCTTGCAAGGTCCTGTAAGGATGGCCTTATAGAAGACCAGCACTTAGAATATATCACCAAAGTGTGGCTGTGGCTGTAGTAAAGTGTGTGTTTATGAAGTGCTGGATGCAAAGGCTGCGAATCAAAGGGCTGTAGAGATTGCCCAAAGAACTAAGAACGAGAAACTGCTTTGAGCTTTGGCTGATAACTTGGGAAGTGTGGTCTTTGAACAGTGAAGCATTCATTAAGTTCTTACTGTATACGACATAGGGAAATCAATCCTGTGGGGCAGTAGAAGGGAGTGTGTCCAAAAGACAGGACAGGTACTTTCCTGAAGGTATTCATAATTAAGGAGAAAGAAAGTGGATGTGCACCATAAGCAGTTTAAGAGCAAGTATAGAGAAGGGAGACTAGACATAACAAGGCAACTCGCACACACCTGGTGTGTATGTGCTGAGGGGTGAAGATAGATGGGGAGGGGTGGCAGTCTCCAGAGGAAAGGTTCTCATAAGAGGTGATTAGAGCTGGGACTTAAATGATTCAATTTGTAGCAAATGATAAAGAGGTCATCTGAGGAGGAGGTAATGGCTTGAGCAAAGACAGAGAGAAGGATCCTAGGGAAATCCTAGGAGAAAGCTCAGAAGGACAGAAGCTGAGGGCTATGTTGGCAAAGAAAGTTGTATTTTTATAAAGTACTATTGTGTATCTAGATAAGGATAAATATTATGAGAACAAATAGAAATGTATAAGAAATGTCCTGGTACTTAAAAGTAAACAAGCCAATTGCTTCCAGCTTTTAGTATGTTACAATGTAATTCCCAGGAAAGAGTTTCTGAGTTACTTTGTTGAAGCATTCATCCCTTCAACATCTGTTGAGTGCCATGTTTCAGGCATCAGGTCAGTTGCTCCATCCTAAAATAGGACATAAACACAAATCATTTTTTTTTTTTTGGAACAAGGAATGGTGTAAAAGATCAACGAATATGTACACACCCTATAGTTGGTAGTAATGCATTCATTCCTAGAATAATATGATGCCTATGGGAATAAGGAAGAAAGATATTTTTAGAGAGCTTCTGTCCCTACTTTGGAATGTGAGGACAACACCTGCCAAATTTGGCACAAGATAATCCTTGCTTCCCAGCAGATATGCCCATGAACAACTGACTCAGTGATGATGGGTCATTTCAAAACTGACAGCTGTTTCTGGGCATAGGATTTTGGCTCTGAGTGCCTCTTGTAACTCTGTGCTGATTCTTTCAATAGTTTTAGTCACTTGTAGTTGCAAGTACAAAATTGGTAACAGCAAGAGCATTAAGGACAGATTTTATGACCCCTGGAAACGAAATGGTGTGCCTTTGTTATTGAGTCAAGTCAAAATATTTTTTAGAGCATGTTCTTTCTCATGTTACACTTAATTAAGCTCTCCTGTTTCACCCAATGATGGGGAAGAAGGAAAATGCATTTTTTGGTCCATTGTATTTAGCTCATTAATAGATGATCCTCACCATTTAATAGTATGAGCTGTTAATCTATAACCCAGATCATATCCTGCTCTCGCTGCATTCATCTCTATTGAATTAATGTTTTCTCTAGGAAAAATATCTAGGGAACATTCACACATGAAAAGAAATGCTAAGCCTTTTTGAGCCTTGCTTTTGCTCGGGGGCCCGCTCCAAACCCTTTGGAGTGTACTTTTTCTTCTAATAAACTGCTTTTTCACTACTTAAAAAAAAAAGAAAAAAAGAAAAGAAAAAAAAATGCTAACCATGGATACCAGTTATTTTTCTTCAAATTTCTTGATTCAAGTAGAATATTATAAAAAGGCCATATAAATATAGTTACAGCCAGAAACTGTGAAAAGAACAGAGTGACCCTAGGTTTTCTTTGTCACCTTGCACTATCATTCCTTTAGGTTAGAGGGGGTGTTTGGCCTTAAGAAAAAACTCACCCTTCTAATTAACCTCAAACTAAAGCATGGAGTATTTTTAAACTCGTGGCTGAGTGCTTGTCGCAAATTTCCCCCATTTGACCTCTATGAGTTCCCAGGTTAGCGTATCTATATTCTGTGTGGACTAGGCTCACGTGTAAGAGGGGTGTGGGAAGGTCTGTGTCAGTGTGCCCCATATTTTCAGTGACTCGCATAGACCACCTAATGGGGCCTACTGATAGAAAATTGCAGTGTTTAAAATAGTACTTGCTAGCAGTCTCTGCATTAGCTTTCCCAACTTTGCATGAAAATGCCTGTGAAGGTGCAAGGAAAATCCTAAAACTATATTATACTACCTAAGAAGATTAAAGAAATAAAGCTTATTGTCAGAGGGTGGATTAAGAAATACCTCATCTTCTATTTCTGGCACACCCATGCTTTACCTTATGAAACAGACCATATTTGAAAAAAAGATAGAAACATATAGTGATGCCTTCTACTCACCATCAGCCCTGTCTTAAAGACGCAGTGTCTGATCTTCCTTTCTTCATAACTGATGATGTTTTAGATGGCAAAAGTACAAAATTCCACCTCCCTATCTTTCAATATTCGTTTACACGAAAGGTTACTAGTAGAAAACAACAGAGTTGGAGGAAGGGGGTGATTACTGGCAGGGGCACATTGCTGATATCGAGCAATGACTGAACAGATGGATCTGGGTTAGAATCTGACCTCTTCCACTAATAGCTGAGAGGCTTTTGGGGAAGTGACTTATTCTTCCCAAGCCTCAGTTTTCTCATATCTTGCAGAGTTATTGCACAGATTTGAGATATAAAATGCTTTATACAGTGTCAGCACTTAGTAGTTTCAAGACATGGTAGTTAATGATGCTGCTGCTGTTATTGTGTGGTTTCCAACAGGGAAAGCATTATGGTTAGGGGAGGTGACTGGAAAATAGATGCCTGCTGCAGTGCATACTGGGGGAAGTAGTTTTTAATTCACTGCATTGGTTCAGTATGTCAGAGACCCAGGAAAAGGGGAAAGGAGACCCTTACCTCAGAATACTAGAGCTGCCTGCTAGAAGCCAGGATCGGGGTGGTGTAACCTACTACTAACCTACAATCTAACCTACCCCAGCTGTAGACCTGAGTAAGAAAGATCCAGTACCCAAGTAACAAGTGGGCAAGAGATATTCACTTACCTGATTTGGGCAAATAATTTCATTTAATAAATTTCACTGCATTTAAAGCTGAAAGCCTAGAACTCAACTTGGGACATTTGGAAAAAGATTAGAAAACAGGGAAGAGTAAATATGATTCCGAAAACTCAGAAGAAGAGCACATCTCTAAGAACAAAATACTTTAGAATTAAGAAGATTTCAGGTAATTATGATTATTTTATAATATTTTATATCCTCCATAGGAATGTAAGAAGACTTGCAAATTGAGAAAAAAAACCACAACTAGAAAACAGACTTAGATGAAAAGATAAGAGGATAAAATGAAAAAGAAAATAAGTAGGATTAAAAAATGCAATAGCAGAATGTATAACAATAGCAGTTTTTGAGTGTCAGTTATGTGCTTTACATGTATTAACTCATTGTATTCAGCTTTGTGAGATAGTAACTATTATTATCTTTATTTTACAGATGAGGAAACTAAAGTACAGAGAGGATTTGAAATTCACCTAAAGTCATGGAGTTGGTTAAGAGAAGAGCCCAGATTTTGAATCCAGGTGGTCCAGAGGGAGTGCTCTTAAGTAGTGTGCCATTCTGCCTTGGAGGCAGTTAGAGCAGAATTAACACTACTGAAAACAACAGTTATGAGAAGACAAACCTGGGAACGCTCACAGAATATAAAGAAAAAGGGTAAGAGATGAAAGAAACCATGGACAGAGGAAAGATGTGAAAACAGAGATAGATGAGCAACCCTAGAAATTACAGGTATTCCTGAGGGGAAACATAAACAGAACAGAAACAATTCTCAAAGTTATAATTGATGAAAATGTTCCTGGGTTAAAAACGTCGTTTTATATAGATAAAATGAAGGCTCTAGTTTTTCAGACAAGATCTAAGACCTAAAGAGGAAGTACACCCTAAAATGTTGACCAACACATTTTTTGAATGAAAGGAAAATAAATTCTCAAGTAATCAGGCAAAAAAAAAAAAAGGAAAAAAGAAAAACCACTGGCCTCAGAGTATTTTCTATATCATCAAATGTCAGAAAACAATGAAACAACATGTACAGAGTTTTGAGGGAAAGCGGTTGTGACCAAGAAATTTGTACCCAAATGAATGGTATTCCATATGGTGGAGTCAACAGAAAAAACAAACAAAACAAAACTCATGTATTCAGGACTCAGAAAAACATTCTGCTTTTTAAATAGTATTTGAAAGCATATTCTAAACAACAAATACAGGAAGCAAAAACAGGGATTTGCAGTGATAAATGACACAGAAAACACAGTTGGCTAGCAAAACAGACTGTATAAAATCACAAAGTGCAGGACGAAGCCCAAATTGTTTGAACACCAGCTGATTCAGACCCACAGACAAACTATTTTCACAGTAACTCCACACAGACTTGTGTTTCAAATATAAGACCACCGAGTATTTCAACAACTTGCTCAGTTGTAGATTCTGACCATTTCCTGCCTGGACCACACTTATTTCCACCTTGAAACTCTATGATTGACACCAGCCTCTAGAACCCCGAAAGTTCCCTTCCTTATTTTTCCCCACTTTTGAAGACCCTGTTGAGACTTCCTCCAGGTGGTGTTTTGTGCTCAGCAGCAAGTTTAATAAAACCCAGCTTCGCATGATCTACAGGCTTCCCTGGTGTTTTTTGGAGGGTATGGAAAGTCTAGTAATGAGCAACGTAACATATCAGGCATAGCTAATCCAGATTACAAAACTGGATGCAAATGTCAAAGTCATTTTCCTGAAAACAAACATAAGGTGAAAATAGTAACAGAAGAAAAATACAAAGAATGGAAAGTTGGATGATTAGAAAAGTAGCAGTATATAAAATTATGCTGAATATTGTATTTTAAATATACTGGACTTTAAATATAGTTGTTCATTTTGATTTTTATAGCTAGAGAAATTTCAGTTTAAAATATTTTTGAAGTGTAAATTTAACTAATATAATTCTAAGTAGATCTGTGGTTCTAAAACACTAGTGAAAATCTGGTAACGCCACATGCCAATTATAATAGTAAATAAAAATGGGTAAAATCTCCCTATTAAAAAACTGAGACTCTCAGGTTGTATACAAAAATATAATCTAATTACTTGTGTCTATAACAGACACACCCAATTAACAATCAACTTATTAAAGTTGAAAGAAGATAGGCAAAAACATACTTTATAAATAAAAATGATAGTTTGTAATATTATCTACAGTTTAACTATTTGATAAAAAAGGTGAATTTTACTGATTAAAGAGTATTTCTACAATAAAGTTTTAATCATTATAACATTTTATGTGCTGGATAGACGATTAAAGCAACAGTGAAATTTGCTTTTCCCCATTAGAGCGGCAAGGCTTTAAAAGACACTTAATACCCAGTGTTAATAACCAGTGATATGACTGTGAATAGACAGTATCTGTCAATATTTATGAGAGTGGTACTTGGAATCAACTTCCACAAGATTTTCTGGCCCTATCTATGAAGAACCTGAACAATATATATATACATGTTGACCCATCCATTCCATGTCTAACAAATTTCTTCAAAGTAAATAATAGGAGAACTATACAAAGAGGAATAAAAAGGACACATATTGCAAAGTTATGTATATAGTAGCAAAAAATGGGTAGCCATCTCACCCTTTAATGTAGGGGATGGGCTACATTAAGTGTAGTACATCCAAATGATGGAATATAATGTAGTCATTTACAACAATGATACAGAATATGTGCCTTAGGCAAACACTGTAGAACCAGGCCTCAATTCCTTAGAAACTGGACCTACATGAATGTAGTTATTTTCTTATTTGCATGAAAAGAAACTCAAAATATTGTTAAATGAAAATGTTTTACACAGTATAAAATTCGTAATTCAGCTTTGTGTGTGTGTGTGTGTGTGTGTGTGTGTGCATGCACATAGCAAAGAGGAATGGAAGGCTATGTACACAAAAGTGAAAGCAGTGGTTTTCTCTGGATAGTGACACTAGGGTGGCTTTTGTTTTCTTTTAAAGGCTTTTTATATTATATGATGTTTTACCTAATGAGAATATTTTACTCTAATCATTATACTCAAAACACTATACAACTATTTCTTTTAAAGAAGCCCTTTCTGAAGGTCATGAAAGGGAGACTTGAAAAACATGTACAGACATACCAAATTCTTGAATAAGGAGTTGTATTAAGTGATGTAAATTCTTTTCCAAATATCGAGAAAAACTTTGTAAAAGGGATCATTTAGAAAGGCTGTTTCCCAATAAAATATTAAAATGTATTAAAAATAAAAAGATGGGGGAAAAAAAGAGTGCTGTGCGACCTATTGATGGAATAGATGGGAGAGTCCTAAACCAGATTCAAGTGATAAAAGCTACATTTAAAGTCAGCAGGAAAAGGATGGATGTATCACATATCACACTAGAGAGCTGATTAAACAATTTGGGAAAAGTTACATCATATCCCATCAAAATAAATTTCACACGAATTAGAGACATAAATGTATTAAAAGAACTGAAGTAAATAGGATGTAGCATAAGTACATACATGTAGAAGAACTGAAGTAAATATAGGTGATTTCATCTATATCTATATATCATCTGGAAGTGTGAAAATCTAAGTTTGCCACCACAGGCAGACACCATAAAACATAAGATGGGAAGATTTGATAAAGAGTAAAATGTTCTCTATGTCAGAAACACCATAAATAAAAAGTGGAAGACAGTTGCATGAATGATGTATTACTTTCGTAATCTGTGTTTTCTAATTATTCTGCAGTGAGAATGGTACTTGGTGTTCCTCTAGGACTGGATGTCCAGATGCTGTCAGAGAGGCAGAGCCTGAAGGGTACGGGGACTTTGGTGTCCGGCAAACTCCCTTGTAGTCCTGGAATACTTCTTATGTGACATTGGACAATTCCACCAAAACATCTTTGTAATGAGGATAGACCCTAACTCAGAACTGTAAGGATTAAATGTGTTAAAATATATGCATGGCTCTTAGAATAGTGCCGATTATAGAGTGAGCACTCTAAGTGATAACTATTATTATCTAAGACTTTTTCCAGTTCCAGCATGCTACAATCCTGTGGAAGACTGAATAATGAATGGGAGCTAGAAGCAAATAACTCCTTTCCCAGTAGAATAATTGACTTCAGAAGAGGGAAACAGATCCTAATGAGCTGTGTTGTCAGCTCAGGTTTTAAGAGAAGTCAATGAAATTCAATCAGACACTGATTGGATGGGGCCAATTGATAGGGCTAATGTGACATTGCTGACATAGGAGAGGACACAGAACAAGAAACAACATGTCCCTTTGGTTATCTGCATGAGCAAAGTAAATGTATAGAATGGTAGCACAAATTATATGGAGGTGGGAGGGAGTAGGTGAGGAGACAAGCTCTGTTTGTTCTAACACCTGGAAGTAAATGCAATTACAATTTCCCCGCAATTTTCTTCCCTACACAAAAGCTGAAATTCTGGATGTGTACCTGCTACAAATGATCTTTTGTTCTCAACTTAGTCTTTTTTTTTTTTTCTATTTGACTCTGTGACAGTGTTGATGAGCTGTTTCATTGTTTCTCCTTGGTTGCCCACAAGACACACACCTACTAGAGCTGTGATGGAGACAATAGATGTGCTGAAGAGAGGAGGAATAATTGTAAACCTCCTTGTGTCCACATGATATCTGCACCAGGGGAAAGAGAAGTAGCAATTAACTGAAATAACAGCTGTTTTGAAGTTGATCAGGAAAAAAATGTGACCAAAACACATACTGGGTTTGGAGGCACCCCCTTTTTCTTTTAAAATTATGTTTTTTTCTTAGTACAAAAGCAACATATGCTAATTGTAGAGAAAAAAGGAAATATAGACAAGAAAAATAACATTACCTATAACCCCAATCCCAAATTTTGTAGAGGATTAAAGAATGAAAGGGTATGAAGAGTAACCTACTCTTTTAAGACTAGAGTGCTTTGGTGTATATTGTCTGCTCTTTTACACCATCTATTTGCAAAAATGTAGTCAAATGATATTTGGTGTTTTATACTTCTTTTTTACTTATTATGTTACAAATGTATAGCAATAGGATTGTAAAACATTTATGAACCAAAATTTAATAGTTTGTAAAACTATATTATAAATATTATAATTTAGTTTACCTATCTTCTGATTTTGGACATTTGGGTTACCTCTATGTTGTGACTATTGTTCTGCAGAAATCTTTGGGCACATAAGTTATTTCCTCAGCATGAATTCTTAGAAATTATATTGTTAGTTCAATTTTTTGAATTGATTAATTATTCTTTTTTTTAGGAACTTGATATTTGCCAAGTTGCTCTGAAGAAAGGAACTACCAATTTATGATTTGCATTTATACACCAGCTTGTATAAGAAAGCCTAATTTTCCTTATCTTTGACAATTCTAGGCATTGCAATTATTTTTTATCTTTTCATTCTGATTGAACTAGGCTTGCCCTCATGAAGATTCCATTCTAGTGGTGCTAGAACAACTGATAAAACATATGAAAAAAATGAACTTCAAGGCCTATTTCATACTTATAAACAAAATAATTGAAATAAATCAATGACCTATTATTAAGTAGTAAAATTTAAAGTTTCTAGGAGGAAACATAGGAGAATATCTAGAAGGACCTCAGAGAATGAGATTTCTAATGAAAACTATAAACCAAAAAATGATAAATTAGACTTTATTAAAATGAAATGTGCCTTCTCATCAACATTGTTAAGAAAAAGAAAAGAAAAGCCACAATTGGTAAATAATATTCACAATACATAGATCTGACAAAAGGGTTGTATCTAGAGCATATAAAGAACTCTTACAACAATATAAGACACACAACCCCATTTAAATGGTGCTAAGAACACTAAAAGGGGCTCCATATTGTTAGTTTTTGGGGAAATGCACATTTAAATTACAGTAAGAAACCACTTCAAACCTGCTTACTTGACTAAAATGAAAAGACTGCACCAAATGTTGGTGAGGACGCGAGGCAACAGGAACTCTCATATTTTTGCTTAGAGGTGTATTAATTGGTACAGTCATTCTGGAAAAAGGTTTGGCAGTTTCTTAAAAAGTTTACGTCTTTATCTACCCTAAGACGTATAATTCCATTCCTAGCTATTTCCTTGGGGAGAAATGAAACTGTCTATTCTAATCTGTCCATAAAAAGAGTTTAATGTGAATGTTTATGGAGACTTTATTCATAAAAGCCCCAAACTGGAAACAACCCAAATGTCCATCAACAGGAGAATGGGTAAACCAACTCTTGTATATTCATACAATAGAATATGGCTTAGCAATAACATGGGAAAACATCTCAAAAATATTATATTGAGCGAAAGAAGACAGACACTATAGAGTTCCCACTGTATAATTCTATTGATATGAAGTTCAGTAATAGGCAAAACTAATGTGTATGATGGAAATCAGAACAGTGGTTGTTAACAGGCCTGTGAATTGATGGCAAAGAGCAACATGAAAACTCTTTGGAGTGATGGAAATATTTTTTATCTCAATGGGTTTTTGTGTATATGGGTGTATACGCTTGTCAAAAATCACTGGATTGTACCCTTAAGATCTGTGCCTTTCTCTGTATGTGAAGTTTACCTCAATAAAAAATACATTGTTGACATGTTAAATATTTCAATGTAGAAATTTAATTTAAAAATTTAGGAGCATTTTTTTCATAACCTTGGGGAAGGAGAACTTCCTAAGCAAGACAAGAAACCCAGTAGCAATAAGAGGCTGATACATTAAACTTCAAAAAACTTAAAAATACATATGTTTAAACATAATAAATGAAAGCAAAAGATAGAAGATACAAAGAAAAACAATATTTCAACATCTGTGATGGACAAATTTGCAATTACTTCCTATAAATGAGTAAAAATAAGGCAAAAGATCTAATTTCAAAAAATGGACAATGTATATGCACAGAAAATTCACAAAAAGAAGAATGCAAATTTGCATGAAAAGGTGCTCTATGTCACTAGTATTCAGGGAAATAAAAAGTAAATTTTTAGTGTGTTAAAAATGGGAAACTTTGAAAACACTGTGTGTTGGTGAAACTGAAAAACGGGTAGTCATACAATGCTGGTTGGAATTCAGATTGTGAGAACTTTTTGGGAAAGCATCTGGCAATATCTGTCCAAGTTTAAAATATATCATGTCATTTGATCTTGTAATCTCTTTTGGTAATCTATACTACGAAACAAAACCACAAGTACTTAGGGATATATGAATAAGGATGTTTATTTAGTGTTGTTTATAGTGGCAAAAAAACCCAAAACAAAACCCAAGCTGGAAATAATCTGAATGAACATTAATAGAACAGAAGCATAAATTTTAATAATCTTTATTACCAGCTGTCATACCACAAAAAGAGTGAATCAGATTATATTGACCTAGAGGGAGTCCAGTGATACATTATTATGTGAAAAAGCAAGTTGGAGACAAATGCATAACTCTCTCATTTCATATTTTAACAAATGCAAACACAAATATGTACCTCTTTGGAACATAAACATGTATTGCTTCTGTTTTCTTCAATAATTGTCACTTTCATATCTTTTTCAAATTTCCTCCCTTCTGAGTAACAGGAATGATTAGCAATATTCAGTCCAATTCCATAACTTCTGTTTTTAGTCTCATTTTAGTTCTCAAGACTCAGCCAAGGATATGTATAAGTTATGCATTTGACCCCAATTTCAACAGATAAGGAATTCCTCCTGTCTTCCAGAAGAGCAAGAGGGTAAAATTGTTGATGGAAGTTCCTCAAGAGGGTGGATGTGTTGGTGAAAATTTCTCTTTTATGAATCTAGGCAGGGCTTCAAGGGAAGAAAGAGATTGCCTCACCTTGCACTGATTCACATCTACTATTGATAAAAGATGGAATTACTAGGCTGCTGCTAGTGACCATTCCACTTGCTTTTTTCACTATATCAGTTTGATTAATTCTTCATTAAATTGAGATTATTTAGAGTAGTAAAACAAGAAAAAAGTAAATGAAATAGCGAAGAAAATTAGTCCCCATGGGTATATGGCACAAAAAAGACAATTCAGTAGAAAGAATATCTAGTGAAGTAAGTTTAATAAAATGTTTCCCTTAAAAGCCCATGTCGAAACTATGACTCCTAGTGTAGTTGAGACTGTACGACACATAAAGCGTGACTTATTTACTATGTGGCCCTTTAAAGAAAAAGTTTTCAGGCTCTTTAAATACTTGAATTCTTTTGTAGCTGAACTGAAAAGGGTCCCACCAGTGGAATAAGGGCAATTTCCATGAAATGGGGAGAGGTTTTAGGGCTGGACCATGGGGGCGGGGGTTAATTCTGAGTTACCAGTTCATGGCTACACCATGGCAGGAATGAGCATGCTAGGTAGTTTAGAAGACCAAGCCAGAAGATCAAGAGACAAGAGAGCAGATTGGTGAGTTAGTTGGGCTAGAAAGGCAAAGTAGGAGGGGAGATGGAGAATAAAAATTAGGTTGGCAGAAAGGAAAGAGTTGGAAATGGGATAGCCAGAGGCAGAATGACTTACTGACAGGTTGGAGGGAAGTTTGGGTTTATTTTAATCATCTATTCTGGTTATCCTGCCACTCCTTTCACTTTGAGTGAGAAAGGAGAGTGTGTTGAACAGTACCAGATGTAACAATAAGATGGAGGGAAGGGAGTCTGTGTTCAAAACATGGATTCCCTGCTTGTTCTACCTCGATCCCCCATTCATTATAGAATTGAAGTCAAGACTTTAAGTGAAAACATAGTTCTTGGTTTAAAGAGGCTGGCACAAAACTTTAGGCAGGGGTGTGGCTGATTGGAAACAGGAGAATTTGGGCAGTGGGGAATATGTATATGGAAGGAAATTGGAAGGTATATCGGAATCCTATTGCTTCTCTAACAAAGTACCACAAACGTGCTGGCTTAAAACAACACAAAATTTATTCTTACAGTTCTGGAGGTTGGAATCTGAAATAACTCTTAAGAGGCTAAAATCAAAGTGTCAGGAGGGCTGTGTCCCTTCTGGAGGCTCCGCAGGAGGGTCTGTTCCCTTGCCTTTTTCCAGCTTCTCGATGCCAACTGCTTTCCTTGGCTCATGGTGCCTTCCTCCATCTTCAAAGCACATCACTGCAACTGCTGCTCTGTCCTCACATCTTCTGACTCTGATCCTCTTGCCTCCCTCTGATAAGACCCTGGGATTATACTGAGTCTACACAGCTAATCTAGGATAATGTCCCCAGCTCAAGACCTTTAACTTAATCACAACTGCAAACCCTTTAACCATGTAAGGCAACATATTCACAGGTTCTGGGGATTCGGATGTGGACCTCTTTGGGGGCTATTAGTCAGCTTACCACAGGAGGTCAGTACTGTATCTGTTTTCGTTATTGGTTCTCTGGTCAGCATTATAGACTTGTGTCTGAGTGTTCAGGAGAGGACCTACACCAGGGAGCTTAAACTCAGAAGCCCACTGGAGTCAGGCAGGTAATCGATACATGAGAAACAGAGTGTGAAACGATGGGAAGTGATGAAGACTGTGCAGGAACTGGAGACGGCCTGTCTAAGGGGATAAGACATTGCCTCAACTCCAGCCAACTCTAGTTACAACATGGGCATATAAGTATAATGTTACATTTGATTTTTCAAGGGAAACTTGGAAATGAGGATGTTAGACAATGGCATGCTGGTAAGTATTTAACAACCAAAAGTGTGTATGCATGGATATAAATATGTACTACACATTTTACTCACATAAAGGATATGTAGTAGCATACAATTTGCAAATACTCATAAAATGTAACATAATCTGTGTGACTTGCTATTTCTTACCACATCCACTCTCAGTTTTTATAATTCTATCACCAACAATAGGGTCACAAAATGAGACCATGAACAAAAGTTTGATTATGAGTCTAATTCTGACATGTGTCTGTTTTACTTTCATCTTGTTATGGTAAATGAAAATATCAACCAACATGCATAAGTATACGTATAAGTGTAAGTTCATCATGACATGAGTGACTTCTGGATGGGATAATAGTTTTCAAATACCAGAGTGCCACTTACTCAATTCACAATGTAGACAACAGGCACAAACCACTCGCAAGTTTAATCTGCATTATTAACATTTTCTCCATCACCTTAATCTAGACAATCAACAATTAACCAAGCCCTGATTTGAAACATTCACCTATTTCCATTGCGTTAATAATCTCATCATGGCTTATTTCAAGCCTCCAAGAGATGTAACAGAGCGTGAAGTTGGGAAGAGATGTGCAGTAGCATTCTATTAGAATTTCCACAGATACAACAGCTGTAAATAATATCAAGAGTATGGATCATAGTAAATTATAATATATTGTATTAAGAAATGATGACTTTTGAGTATTACCTTTAAAAATTTTATTTTTAACAGCTTAATTGAAATATAGTTTACATACTGTGAAATTCACCTTTCATACCTTTTAAGTATACAGTTCAATGAATTTTAGCATGTTTTCTGAACTGTACAACCACCACCACAATTTAAATATCATCTTTGTTTTTAATATAATTTATTTAGGTGTATATTTGTATAATTTAAGTTTTAATAATAGCTATGTTTAACAACTGCTCACAAAATTCTTGAAAATTTAACATTTGGCTATCACAAGTGGTTCTTCAGTACATCCCTAATTTTCTATGAAATCTCCTAATTTTAAAATGTTGACTCAACATGAAAAACAAAAAAGGGTGGGTCTAAAGAAACATACCTGTAACCTAGGTTAGCTGATAGGCCCTAATTTTGTGGTCTCTGTAAGGGGTTGGGGGCAGTGAGCAGTAAGAATAGGTCTTATGCAAGAAAGACCTCTGGGAGTTGGGAGCCTGGGTTCACTGCTTCCCAGGCCTGCCTGAGTGTGGCACTAGCATGTGTGTGGAATTCTTCCCCTTCATTATGCAGAACTGGGGGGCTGTTCGGATTGCTGCCATGCCAGGTCACCCGCAGCCCCTCGTTAGTGAGAGGTGCAGGAACTGTGGCAAGGGATCTTCACACAGCTTCTCATTGGAGACCCTGAGGAAGGCAGAGCAGGGTAGGAGGAAATGTGGAAGCCTTCATGTGAAGGCTGAGACACTTAGGAGATATCCCAATTGGTAATCTCAAAACAGTTGGGGAGATTTTTCTGTGGAAGATTCTAGAAGCCTAGAAATCTTTGGTGAAGATCTGGAAGGGACCTTATATATAGGGTGTCCATATAATTTACATCCCCCAAAGAAGGACTTTTGAGCGTAAAAGGGTGTTATTAACAGAACAACGGTGTAAATTGGGGCCGTCCTGAACAAACCGGGTGTCTAATCTAATAATTATTGAAGGTGATGGGCTATGTCTCGTGGGGAACTTTTCCCAAAATAAACATGCAGTGGGAATGGGGGGAGAGTGGGGTGGAGAGGGCAGTTGTTTAGCAAAATTCGGTGACAGGAAGGGTGGGTATTTACAACAGCTCTCCAGGTGACTGTCTTGTTCCCCCACCCCCATCCTGAAACTCACACAGAGGATCACAGACGTATCAGGGTCTCAGCATAGCAGAGGCAGGACTAGAAGCCAGAGTCTAGCACTGCCTGGCACAAAGAAGGTGTTTGATTTTGCATTTATTGACCGAACTGCCTGACAGGAGCCAGGTGTTCTGAATTCTAATCTGTTTTCCTTTTTACAGGATCCTTCCAGTTTCTGGACCAGAGCAGCAGAAGCTTCCGTGTGTGCCTGCGTGTGTGCATGGGCGTGTGCAGGCTCTATGGAGGGAGGGGCGCTCTCACCAACCTCCAGGCAAGTCTGTCCTTAGTGTGACCTGGCCTCCCTGTGACTCACCTGTGTAAGCCCCTGAGGAGAGGGACACAACCCCACCTCCACAGGCCCGGGCAGCCTTTGTTAGAAATTGCTTTACTCGGGGAGAACTGTGAGTGCAAATTTAAAGCTTGTCTTGGGAACCCCATGACTGTGAGGTGCTGGGGAGAAAGGCGGGTGAGAAAAAGGGTGGTGGAAGCAAAGGACTGTAAAACAGTGGCTTCCAGCCACAAGCTAACAGCCCACGTGATGCAGGGCAGCCTGTGATACAGGCGCCATATTTTCTGGGTCTAGCCTGTCAGTAAATAATATGGCACAGATGTTGCTGAATATTTTATGATTTACTTGCCCCAGGGGTCCCTAAATGTTTTATAATTTCTGGGTAAAGAAAGAAAGCATCCAAGGCTGTGTGCTACTTGCAGCAAGTTCTGCATCATTGTAATGCATAAGATAGACGGTCCTTCTCACAATCACACTTTTAAAAGAAGACAATAGCCATAAAGGTTAAGGCTTCAGTTGAATGTGAACAGTGCAAACACAGGGAGACAGCAACATCTAATGGGTGGGGTGGAGACATTTCAGGAACACTATAATGATCTGTGGCTTGAATTTGGACAAAGTCTTGAAACTGAGATCAATGTCTCTTGCTTTTTGGGGTTGAAGCCTTTTTTTGGCTTGAATGTGGAACAGTAGTGTTTTCTTTATGTTCGGGAGGTACAGTTGTTTGTTTATAAGTGACAAATTCATCTCAAGATTAGGTCTCAGTGTAAGGAGGCCCTCTGAATCTTCCGGGCCCTCTGTTCTTAACCCATGTTTAATCATCGTAAACAGCAGAGGGCACCCTACTAACAGCAACCTGAGTGGTCGCCCCAGGTGAGGACCAGGTGATCTGAGGGTGGAAGTGTGTCCACTCTTAATTGACCTCTTCACATACCTTCAGTGAACTCGAAGTGGAATCCTGCTCCACAGGTCAGGTTAAGGGTGCGGGGGTGTGGGTGGGGGACAAGATATAATTAGAGAGTGGGGAGGAATGGCGGTGTAGTGTAGGTTGATGGTGAAGGCATGGTCTGGGAGACAACTTGGATTCCAATTCTGACACTGCTTCTTATAGCTGTATCCTCGAGCTAGTTATTTTTTCCTCTGTAGTTTCCTGTTAATAAAATGGTGATAAATACTAACTTATTTGTAAAGTCCTTGACATAATGCCTGGCTCATAGGAAGTGCTCAATAAATATTAGCTTTAAAAACAAGTAAGCAAACAAGTCCTCAGGTTCAGACTAGGGGAAGACAGAGGCAGAAGATGAGTAGGGAACCTGCTACCTTCCATGCTGGAATTCTGGAAAATATTACAGACTAAGGTGTTATATAGATGCTCATTCACTGATTGATTAAAACCAATCCTTTATAAGATGTGAATAGGTTTTGCTTATCGTTTCATATTGATTTTCCATTTATTTGGGAAGTGCTGGTATTCTATCGCATCTAAATGATTTGATAGTATGAAATTCTAAAATAGAAGTTTGTAATCATTCTCTGAAATATACCCATGGTTTTTCAGGGAGAAATTTGATACGTCCGAGAATAAAACCAATTTTAAGAAGAGTGATATAAACTGTTTGGAGATGCTTTCCAAACCTTGTTCCAGATTTGGGGTCTGAAGATGCAAAGGACATGGCTTTTGACTACGCCTCACCTGGAATGGTAGGAACCTTCTTTGATATAGTTGGTAGAATTTCAGAGCCTTTAAGATTTTCATGCTTTAAAAAATACTTTACCTATTCCTTTCTCTCCCCTCTCCCCCAGTTAAATAAAAGTCTCTTGGCATGAGGCTAGGTTAGCAACCCTTTTACAAGCTTCTCAGGTGATTCCAATTTGCAGCCAGCATTGTAAACCTTGATCTACACCAACCCCTTTTGCTGATGGGGAAGCACTTTTTATTTTATTTTATAATTTTCAACATGCTTCTTTTATGTCTCAAAGTAGTCAGATCTGATTTCTTGCCATGTTTCTTTTCCTTTACAGATTATGCCTACTTCATACACACTGAATTTATATTTATTATGCATCCAACCACTTTTTTTTACTGCTCTTTATCTGTAAGTTTTTATTTATTTTTTTAAATATTAGTTTCAGGTGTACAAAACAACATAGTGGTTAGACATTTACACCCCTCACAAAATGATAATACCCCTCCAAGTCTACCACCCCTCTGACATTGTATGTAGCTGTTACAGTACCATTGACTATATTCCCTATGCTGTGCTTTACATCCTGTGACTGTATATATATGTTAACATTCAGTATTATTCTATGTCAGCTTCAGGTATACAGCGCAGTGGTCAGGCATCTACACAATCTATGAAGTGTTCCCCCCTCCCCGTAAGTCCAGTACCCATCTGGTACCCTACATAATCTATACAACATTATTGATTGTATTTCACATACTGTATTTCACATCCCCGTGACTATTTTGTGACTACCAGTTTGTACTTTCTCATCCCTTCACCTTCTCCCCCACCCCCAAAACCCCCTCCCACCTAGCAACCATCAATTTTATTTCTGTATCTTTGTGTCTATTTGTTTTGTTTGCTTGTGTATTCTGTTCTTTAGATTCCACATGTAAGTGAGATTATATGGTATTTGTCTTTCTTAGTCTGACTTATCTCACTTAGCATAATATTCTCAGGGTCCATCCAATTGTTGCAAATATGATTTCATTTTTTTTATGGCAGAGTAATACTCCATTGTATAAATGTATCACAATTTCTTTATCTCATCATTTACTGATGGGCATTTAGGTTGTTTCTTTATCTTGGCTATTGTGAATAGTGCTGCAATAAACATACGGGTGCCTATATTTTTTTCAAATTAGTGTTTTGGATTTCTTTGGATAAATACCCAGAAGTGGAATTTCTGGGTCATAAGGTAGTTCTATTTTTAATTTTTTGAGGAACCTCCATACTGTTTTCCATAGTGGCTGCACCAATTTGAAATCCCACCAACATTGCGTGAGGGTTCCGTTTTCTCCACATCCTTGCCAACACTTGTTGTTTGGTTTATTGATGATAGCCATTCTGACAGGTGTGAAGTGGTATCTCATTGTGTTTTTTGTTTGCATTTCTCTGATGATCAGTGATGTTGAGCATCTTTTCATATGTCTACTGTGTATGTCCTCTTTAGAAAAATGTTTATTTATGTCCTCCGCCCAGTTTTTAATTGGGTTGTTGTTTTTTTTTGGGTGTTGAGTTGTATGAGTTTTTAAATAAATTTTGGATATTAACCCCTTGTCAGATGTTTCATTGGCAAATATCTTCTCCTATTCTGTAGAATGTCTTTTTGCCTTGTTGATGGTTTCCTTTGCTGTGAGAAAACTTTTTAGCTGATGTAATCCCATTTGTTTATTTTTTTCTTTTCCTTCCCTTGCCTGAGGGGGATATATCAGTAAAAATATTACTAAGGGTAATGTGTGTGAGTTTACTTCCTGTATTTTCTTCTAGGAGTTTTACGGTTTTGGGTCTTAACATGTAAGTCTTTAATCCATTTTCAGTTTATCCTTGTATATGGTGTTAAGAAGGCGGCCCATTTTCATTTTTTTTGCATGTATCTGTCCAGTTTTCTGATGGGGAAGGACTTTTTGCTGGTGGGGAAAGGACTTGTTCATCTTCCGTGTAGCCTCTGTGCAGGGTAGAGAGGCTTAAAGTAGAAATTCAACAGATTAAAAACCTCCAATGATCCCCCACCCCTTCTGTCATCTCCCTTCAGTTTTCAGGACAAAATGCAGAGTCTTCAATTTAGTCACAACTCCTTTCAAGATTTGCCTCTTGCTACACATCTCACCTCAATTTTTTTATTCCCCTTACTTCTCCCCCTGTACGCTTCTGTCTAGCTGCTCCCAACTGCTTGCGTTTCTAGAATGTGGCATGATGCTTCACAGTGCCACATTTTAACAGATGCTTTTCCTTCCTCCTGCTGGGCTGCTTTTATCTCTTTTCATTTTCAAAATGCAGCTCAAGCTGAGACATCCAAGTAGAGAAGCAACAAGGGGACATTAGCTGTGGCGGCTGTCTGGGTCAAAACACTAGAACTGTAGAGCTGTTTTTTTTGTTTTTTTGTTTTTTTTTAAGACTGGGAAAGACTCTGAGATTCTTGAATTTTGAGCGCAAATGCTTTCAGGGCTACAGCGGTATCATCAATGGGTGAAGGAGGACCACGTATAAGACAAAAAAGGGACGGACTCTGGCTGCCTGGACGTCACGTGCCTCATTTAAATTTAGTTTTTTGAGAAACATGGAGAAGTCAGCCCAGGAGCTGTCAATTTACAACCTTGCAGTTGCCTGGTTTTACAGGTGAGGAAACTGAGGACCAGGGAAAATGCTGGGACTTGGGTATATGGCAGTGTTAGAGTCCAGCTCTTCTGAATAGAGGTCCAACCTTCTTCACAGTACCCTGTAAAACTTTGGCACCCTTCCCTTTTAAGTTCTGCATTTATTCCAGAAAACAATAATTCTTATTAACATTTGCACGATGCTATATGTACAATTAGAAAAAAGCACCAACTTCATTTTATAAACTACAGATCGCGAAGGTGATATGGAGAGATGTCTCCTGCCTCCTGAGTAACATGATCTGTTTGTGGAGGCAGAAGACAATCTTTTCAGATCTGTCTGGAGTGTCCTACCATGGAATGCTGTCTTAGCGCCAGTGATATTCTAGGATGAGACCATGTGGGGGCAAGTGAATCTCTGCCACACTTCTCTCCCAGCTCATGGTATACGATGAAATCTTAGCTCTGGTGTCTGAGTTATTGATTTCCCACTGTAGGCTGCTTGGATTGATTTTGCTCCTTAAAGTTTTCTGAGAATAAAAACATCTTCTCCAGCCTTCTTTTTTTAGAAGAAAGGAGTTTATTCACCCAGGTAAAAGTATGCACTAAAATGTCAAAGCTTTCCTCACACATGGCAATGTTTGAGGTTGGACATTTTCTCTGGCCTGGTAGACAGCTACTGTATTGGCTGAATTCTGGAATCTTCCTTGTTGGAAAGATAAGGCTTGTCTGACACATAGACATCCTGGGCCCACTTGCCTGCTTCAGGGGTCGTATCCAACGTAAGGTATGGAGAGCACCTGGGTCTGCTTTGGCTCTTCTAACGGACCTCTCCTAACTCCCAGCTATATATTTCAAGAGACAACTTAAAAAGTAGCCATGTTTGCTTCTTTGCCAAGAGACTCACTGTTGGAGATAGAAGAGAGTCTTACACACATCTTGCCATTAACAGGAATGGGAAAGAAATCGTGGAAACAATAAGCTGCGAAGGGAATATGGTGTGTAGGATAAAATCATGCCTCTCAATTGGTCAGGAGATGGCACAGGTTTGGAGAGGAGAGGCTTGGAGTTTGGGATGTCCATTGTTTGTCAAAATGACTCCCCCAGGCCCCCCTCGGTAAAAGCATCTCACACTAGATGGGAGATTTCCTTCTTAACTCCTGGACACTTGCCATCTCTCTCTGTCTTGTCATTATGTTGTGGTGACTCAGTGGTTTATGAGATGCAGGCAATTTCTTAGCCCAGTGTTGCTGAATGGTAAAAGTGCCTTCAATTCATGCTATTGTGGTCACAGAAAGAGTAACTCCCCTTGAAAAACAGGAAAGTCTGTGGATAAGGCAAACTTTCCTCAGTTAATACACTTTCAGACCTTTGAATGTCTTGTTGGAAGAAATATTTACAATAAAAAGAAAATCTAAAATTAAAATAAAAAAGCAATAGGAACAGTAAATTATTTTTCACATTATAAAAGGAAGGAACAAGCCAGAGTTTTAAACAGCAAGAGCTCCAGTAATTAAAAAAAATGTTTTCCTTTATATGTAACCTTTAAGAAACACAATGTTATTTTATTTGTACTTGTATATTATTTACACTCTTCTCACTGTTCATTTTAAATACAAATCAGATCTTGAGCTACATAGAAACTTAAGCCATCTTTAAAGATGAGGCAATTCATATTTATAAAGGCCTTCTTTTCTATTCTGATTTTATGATATTCATAATTGTAACTAAACTGAGATTTACTTTATGCCATGGTTGCAAGTTTCAGACTTGTATCCACACCTTGATAAATTTGTACTTAGACATTGTGGTTATGTATTCTAGTCCCTGTATCTCAATGTCCTTATGTATCTAACACTATGACAATGACAGTTTCTGGCTTTACTACTGGAGACGCCTGTCCTCACAGTCCAGTTCTTAGAAAGGCCTTAGTATTCAAAAGGAGCTAATGAGTGGGAGGCATCACATTTGTTCTTTAAAGAATTTTAAATAAGAAATGAAACCATTAAATATTCTGCAAGGAAAGCCATCTCTCTTAGTGGTTTCCATGTTCATAAAATTCCCCAAATGTGCCGTTTTTCTTTGGTAATTTAATTTCTGCTGCAGCTGTCCATCCAATTTATTTGTGATTTATCATAGACTTGTTTTATAGTGAAGGTGCTGGGCCAGATTTGCAAAGAGATAATTCTTTTTTCCCTTACCCATTCCAGTTTCAATGAATAATTGGGTTTTCACATTATTATTAATTTATCTTTGGACATTAATGCTTTTAGAGTAGTTTCACAAAGTTCTTTTTCAGCTGTCACATTGCAAACCTAACACACCTGGAACCTTCTTGTACTAGTGTTGCTTTATATTTATTTTAATAAAAAATTATTCTAGTCTTAAGACTGTCTCTCAACATTTAAAATGAATCAAAGCTTTGAAAAGAATTTTAGGGGCAAATAGAACATGTAATTTATTTGATTCCTAAGTGTTACCTGTATTATACCTGGAAAGTGACTATTTGACCTCTCTATGATCTTCTTTAGAGAGAAGGAACTTCTTCTGGTTTCAGATACTCCTAGTTGTCATTCAGGCCTAATTTTCCCAAATACAACTTGTGAGTCCTTGAGCTTAGCCTTATATGAGTCAGAATATCCTCATGTACATATAGTGAAAATACAATACGTGCCCTGCCTACTTCAGAAAAAGGCTATATAGGCCAGTGGTTGAGAGGAATCACTGTGATCAGATGGGCCAGTGTTCAAGTCTTAGCTCTTAGTACAGCATGATTCTGTGAAAATTACTTAATCTTTCTGAGTCTCAGTTTCCTCATCTAGACAGTGGGGAAAATAATACATCAACCTATAGGTTGGAGATGAAATTCAGCCATGTATTTTATGTGTGTAGTGTGGTGTTGGGCATTCTGTGAGTTTCCTCAATTATTTGTGGCATATGTATGCATCTATAGGGACATACTGTGTTTTCTGGAAAATAAGGCCTCACTGGACATTCAGTTCTAATGCATCTTTTGGAACAAAAATTAATAGAAGACCCGGCATTATATTGTATCATATCATATCATATCATATCATATCATATCATATCATATCATATCAGATAAGACCTGGTCTTACATTATAGTAAAATAAGACTGGGTCTTATATGAATTTTTGCTCCAAAAGTCACATAAGAGATGATTGTCCAGCTAGGTCTTATTTTTGGGGAAACATGATATTTGTGAAGATCAAGTAGAATACACACAGAAAAGGTTTGGACATTTGAAGAGCTGTTCAGATGTGTTGGCATCATTATTTGAGCATTCTAATATTTTTTTGAGCCAAAGGCTTGGGTTTGAGTTACAACCGTCCTGGGAACCTGAATGAAGCAACCACTGAGCCATGGGAAGGCTGATCCTTGCCCCCCTTCTGTCTCTGGCCCCGTATGGTGCCTGCCATCGATCTGGCAGCCTCTGGATTCCGGGTCCTGTGCTTTGCCTCCTTTATCATTAACCCTCACAACAATCCTCCAAGGTCGGTGTGATGAGTCACAGATGATTCACATTATAAAGATGAAGAAACCGAGCTCAGCAAATTAAATACATTTAATAACTTGTTTAAGATTTCTCTTAAACAGCTTAAGTTGGGGATTTAAAATCAAAACCCAAGTTTATCTGGTTTTAAATTACATGTACTTTTCGCTATACTATGTCTCCCGGTGGGAGTGTAACTGCAGTTGTGAGTCAGACAGATTTATACCTTGTCCTAGATCTGCCACTCACAAGCCCTGTGTCCTTAGTAAGCTGGCCTTCTACTTGAGCCTAGATTTATCTGTGAAATGGCAGTAACAAGACCTATGCAACGGGAATGGTGTAAGTATTAAATTAGAAAGCACATAGTAAGTGATAGTAAATAATAGCTGTTCATATTTTTGTCTTGTCTTCTCGAGTCCCAAGGGGTTGCTGGAGAGCTCGTCTCCCTACAAGCCAGCAGGGGCCAGTAGAGACCATAAAGGATGGGACCAAACCTGGGCAATATCCTTAAACACCCACAGCTGGGGTCCACCGAGCAGTCTCGAAATCTCTGAATCAGATCAGGTCCTTGGTGGTCTCTGATCCTGCCCCTAAGAAGAAAAGACCCCTGATGTTTTACACAGTAACAGATGCAAAGCCATCACCACAATAGTAATCCCTAGTGTTAGCATAAGACGGAGATGAGGTGGTTTTATATTATACACGAAGCCATTCAGAGTTGGCCCGCGTTAGCAGTTTCATTAACCTCATGACGACGTTAACATCGTTAGGAAAACAGAAGGAGAATACCTCCAACTCCTCCATTAGACACAATTAGCGGAGCGCTGCAGCACAAACGAGGTCCATGTCGCGCCTGTCTGTGCTCACATTTGCAGCCTCTGTGATCCCCCATTAGATTGTCACTCTCCAGAGTCATTAAAATCAGCCTCATTTGTGGTACAGAGCCACCATTCCAAAAATAGGTTGCTTTCAAGAAATGAATGTTGGTAAGTGATAATGCTGACAAATTAACGCAAGATGATAAAGTAAATGCAAATGCAGACTGGACCAAACGTTGGTAGATGGAGTGGGGGCAGTCTATCCCAGTTGCTTTGAAATATTATCTTATTCTTTCTTCATTTCTTAAAACAACCCCATGAGATCTTTTTTATGTTTCACTCTAGTTTCTCTGGCTTGCTCCCACTTGCTGTCATGTGCCCCTGCAAAGTCCTCTATGTTTTTCTGGTAGTTCTCAAAGGCAGCAGTGGTGTGGGTGTCTCATGTGTATCATGAGCAAATACAACTGATTCCCATGTGGCACGTGTAGCTTTATTCCTTTTTTTGCACTCATGTCCCATAGGCCGGGGTCAGTTACTCCCACTGGCCCTGGTTCCCTCTGTTCTGTAATGTGCCTGCTGCTTCTGCTGGTTATTCTGGTAGATGGCTCTCCAGCTCTGGAGGTGCCAAACTTGTGGAGCTTTATGTTCACGTGTGTGTGTGTGTGTGTGTGTGTGTGTGTGTGTGTGTGAAGGTTGTACTTCTTTCCTTTACAAAAAATTATATCCTATTAGACACTCTCAACACAGTACCAGGAGGTTCCCGGGTTCTTCATGAAGATCGAGCTTCGATATCCCATTCTCCAGGGAGTCTTCTCCAAATCCCAGATTGAGTTGTGATTACCCCTCCCCCCCACCCCTTTGATCCCAAAGCACCGTGCTTGCTGCTATCTCTGCACAAAAGTGTAGATGACATGAAACTTGTTATTCATATTCGCATCCCCAGCACCTAGGACAGTGCCTGGCCCACGGTGGGTGATAAACCTATGTTCATGAAGTGAACCTCATCTTCTCTTTGGTTTTTTGAGATTGGTCCTGTTCCCTCTCTTCCTCTGACTTTCTCTAGTCAGCTTTGTCTGGTGCCTGCCTGCCTTTGCCATGTCACCTGGAATGCCTCTTTTGACCTAGACCTCTGGATTACTGGTCTGGTTTTGAACAGTCCACCAGGTTTGAAATCAATACTTTCTTTTGGTGGTGTATTAGTTTCCTGGGGCTGCTGTAACAAAGTATAACAAGCTCAGTGGCATAAACACTAGAGATTTATTGTCTCACAGTTCTGGAGAATAGAAGTCAGAAATCCAAGTGTCAGCCGGGGTGGTTCCTTCTGAGGGCTGAGAGGGAGCATCTGTTCCATGCCGCTCTCCTAGCTTCTGGTAACCTCAGGCAGTCCTTAGCTTGTAGCTGGCATTCTCCCTGTGTCTTCACAGCATCTTTCTTCTGTAAATGTCTGTCTGTGTCCAAATTTCCACTTTTTATAAGGACGTAAGTTACATTGGATTAGGGCCCACCCTTGTCTTAACTTGATCATCTGCAAAGACCGTATCTTCAAATAAGGTCTCATTCATAGGTACTAGGGGTCAAGACTTCAACATGATTTTGGGAGACACAATTCAGCCTGATGCCTCAGGGTAGTTGGACCAAGGTTCCCCATAGCAGCTTCTCTTTTCCAGGTGGGAGCTCACACAGTATTTAATAGTTGCTAATTCACTTTCCTTTTCCACCTTCTCAAGGTGAGCACAGAGCTCAGACTAGGACCTGTTTCTTATGTTTCACACTTCAAGAGAACTAGGATGTATACTTAATTTGAGAAGTGAAAAAAAACTTACTCAGGCTAATCAGCATTGGCACCCAGCTGAAATCAAGTTCAATAATATCCTGGGCTATTCAGGGCTTTCATCCTTATAGCCCATCTGTGGGAAGACAATGCATTGTTATTTATTTATTTATTTATTAGTTTCAGGTGTACAAAGATAATTCATTATTAGCTGTAATGTTACAGCAGCCTCCTGATAATATATTCCAACATTTTACTGGTTTGCTACCTCTGCATGGATTGGGAATCCTCTGAACAATTCCACTGAGGCTGGATAATAGTAGAAAGTGTCTTAACAGCAGTGAATTAATCACAATAATCTTGTTTGGCAGAATCCACAGGGGTTACCTCTAGAGAGAAAACAAAGTCCAAACCACCAGAAATGACTTGAGTGGAAGAAAACAAACCCATGGAGGATTTAGCCACTTTCCATTTTAAATTTGAACCACTGGTTTAATCTTGGCTGAAGTGGTATTGTTGGCGTTGCCTGCATGGCTTTCCTTTTCATTTTGATGCTCAGCTTATGAATCCTCTGTGTGTCCTTCCATTTCCTGCTCATTCTCTCTCTGGCCTTTTACGCCATGGGTGATGGTCACAAGAAAATTTACAGCAGAGGTGGGAGCCCCTGCATATCTGATCCAGACACACGCAAGTTGGTCGTCCCTTACTGAAGGTTGTGGCTTTCCATTAGTGGCTCTCACTCCTGTCTGCTTTCTCACAGATTCTGCTGCAGCCGGTCTGGATGGGCCTGGGTGTCACTGCTTTTTAAGAGCTGATCTGGTGCTTCCAGTGTATAGCCCGTGTTGAGAACCACTGTCTTGCACCTTTCTGGTTTGTTTGATTGGAAAGACAAAAGGGCAAAGTTAGGGGACTACTTGGAGTGTAGGGACTGCCTGAATCCTTTGAGACCTCCTCTCCCCCTCTACAGTCCCTGTCCCCAGTTAGGTACATTCAGGAGGCAAAATGCCACCCCAGCAGCTGACCATGGCCAAGGCCAAGGGAAACCGCGTGGCTCCTTGATAGTTGCTTCCTATCAAGTCCTTCCCATAGTCTGATTCCCTGGAGGCTGGGTTTTCAGTTCCTGATGAAATTGCCTTCAACTTCCTGTCCTTTTGGCTGGGTTACTAAATCACTTGACCACTTTAAGCCTTTTTCCTTATCTGAAAAGCAGAAACAATTGCCTTCTCCCCTTGTATTGCTGTGAAATGAATATGAATATCCGGAGCTTGCAGAAATTGCTTCAAACTCTCTTCTTCCATTCCCATCAACATACCTCTGAGCGCCTGGTTTCTCTACTAGGAGAACGTAGAGACAGTTTCGATGCAGAAACCCCCTAGATTGTTGTCAGTCCAACCTAGACTAGGTAAGTTAACAAAGAAACCAGTTCATCTGTATCATCAAAAAGTTTAAATATGGATGTGCACTGTGTTCAAGGAGTGCGTATGGGATTTCAATAGGGAAAGCTCTGTTGCATGAGGATTAATGAGATGACACACGTGACTGTACCAAGCACAATGGCTGGTGTGGGACAGGTGTTCTGTGCGTGCTCACTCATTCATTACCTCCTATACCAAGACTCTCGGTGGGTGACGGCTTCCAGCATAGCATGCTGGGACATGTTATGGAGGGAGTATGGCCCATTTCACGAATAGTGGGTTCCAATATGTTCTTATCTTTTACTTTCCAAGTTATTGCTTGAGCATACACATGCCCTATTAGCAGGAAGTCCAGAGTTTCTACTGATCTTTATTATTTAAATCCATTCTTTCTATTCATCAACAAGTATTAAACATATCTACTTCCATCAATGGATGAGTGGATAAAACAGTGATATATACATATAATATTAGTCAGCTTTACACGGAAGGAAATTCTGGCATGTGCTACAACATGGATGAACCTTGAAAACATTATGTTCAGTGAGACAACAAGATTCAAAAGGACAAATATTGTATAATTCCACACATGAAGTATTTAGAAGAGACAGAAAGTAGGAAAGTAGAATAGTGGTTACCGGGGGTTGAAGGGAGAGGGGAGTGGAGGTTATTGTACTCTGTACAATACGGAGTTGCAGTTTGAGATGATGAAAAATTTCTGGAGATGGATGGTGGTGATGATGATGGCACAACATTATGAATATACTTAATGCCACTGAATGACATGCTTAAAAAATGGCTAAAATGATAAGTTTTAGATTATGTATGTTTTACCATTATATAGAAATACAAGAAAAAGAAAAAAAGAGTACCTATTGACTATACCTTGTGGGACAGTAGTGACTCCCATGGGCAAAAACAAAAACACATTATTTGTAGCATTTGGTGATTTCTGTGGTGTTAATGCTTTCCCCATGGCTGATTTCAAACTATTGACGTGATAACTTTGAACTTGGAGTTGGTAAGAGAGGAGCAGCTTTGGCTCTCCTGAGCCCACTCCTGCCTGTGGAAAATGAGAAACTTTATGCCTTTGCTTCCTGTCTCCTCTCCCCACTTGCCCTTCACCTCTCCTATTATCATATCTTTTCTTTTATTAAGTTAGCCTATTGATTTCTTCGGCATTTGTGGGAGAGTGTTTTGAACTTGACCTCTATAATCCTGATTGTAGTTTTAGAAGGATTCAATCACTAATCCACTGTAGTGTCTTCACTACATATTTTCATGACCGTGTAGTTTTTCTCTGATGTCAGGATATTGTGATTTCTTGATACTCTGTTATAGTTTCATGCATGTGTTTTTTTCTCTCCACTCCTGTTTTGAGAACACTTATTGGGTAATTAAAATTTTCTTGTTTCTAGTGGTCACATATTACAAATGGGGTACCCTTGTTTTAGTTCCTCAGATTGTTCCCCTTCGTTTGACTTGCTTTATCGCTTTTACAGGTTTGGTGACTTTTTTAATCTCGTTTGCTTATCTTAGAGAAGAATGTCAATACCCATCTGTCCTCCACTGGTAGTTGCAATGGGTCTGATGAAGGGAGTATGCATCCTTGTTTGAATATTTATAGCACAGATAAAGAAGAAAGATAGAAGGAAAAGGTTAGGGTGTCTGGAGCTTTGAGCTGCCAGCTAGTTTAGAGATCTAGCATCCTAGTCGGAAAAGAGTGGGAGCTAGCACCAGCAGTTTTGTGTTCCCACGTTTGTTGTGGCAGTCAGACTTCAGTGACAGCGATATTACTTTAGCTGGCGTGGCAGGTTTGCTCTCAGAATGAACTAGCCACGGCAGTGCCCCTGTACGTGGCCAAGCATGACATTCTCCCCTAGATGGGAGCAAGGATGAATGCGCCCCTCCTGGAGTTCTTGCTCACTGTGGTCTTGCTCCATGCTTCTTCCAAAGGCTCCCCGGGGAGTCAAACGTGGCACAGGCTGGCCCCACAGAGCACCCTTGCCTCCCTCAAGTGCTTGTCCTCAACTTCAGTGGGTTTTATTCAATGGGTTCCGTCCACTTACTTTTTAGGTAAATTTGTCCAACTCATAAGAGAAGTCGTGGGAACAATTACTCTTCCTTTCATCTAGTTCCCTCTGCATAATAGTTTGAAATACCTCAGTGTTTCTTGTGTGAAGATGTCATGTGCTCTTTCCTATTAATTTTTTAGAAAACAATTTAAATAGTTCCTGGGAATGGGAAATGCCCAGATTTCCACTTTATCTGGAAATTTAACATGAAATGGACTAAATGTATGGATTCAGAAAGTGGCAATTCCATGGGCTGAGCGACGATGTATGTTTCCTGACAGTACACCTCCTTCAAGACGCCAGTGCTTACGTCCTTCTCAAGCTGGGCTGTGTGGATCCTGCTGTTGTATCAGCATAACCAGTATAACTGACTTTTAAAATTTATGATACAAATATGGTCATAGATCCTTAATTTTGTCAAATAAATTGTGTGAGGCCACCCCCCACCACCCACCCGTGTTCTAGTAGGAAGATGTCCAGTGTTTGCTTTGAGGCCTTTAACCTAACCCACTTAAAAATTTCCAAGACCTCCAAAGGTTTCTTTTGTCCAAATTGGGGGAAGAACATTTCTCTTCTAATGGCAGGATTAGAGGGAAATGGGAAGCCTGGACATTGTTTCATATTAATTCACGGCACTGCTGTTGCAGCTGGATATCGCAGTGTCCCATGGATGCTGATGTTTCCCTCTGCAATGTGATAACGGTCCAGGTTCCTGTACAAACAACTGTGGTGCCTCACAATTGGGCTCCAAGATTATACGTAAGCCCATGCTCAAATGTTCCTCAGTCCACACTCAAATGCCCTCTAAACAGAGCGTTATGCTAGGATGGCTGGGTCCTGAGAGACTTCCAGTATCAGTGTGCATTGTGCTATCACCAGGCCTCCTGATTTCCACATCTCAAGGCCTTTTGAGCCCAGATTGCTAACCTGCATTACCCCTTTTCACAGGTAATTTTATTCCGGAGGACCTGCCTTTCTTTTCTGTGGGCCTTATTTTGGACCACCTTGGTCAACCCTCATGGGTCTTCCTGACTTTGAATCAGGGGGCAGGGTTTGGGGGTATCAGACCCTTCTGTCTTGGAATATGCAATATCCAAATTAGTCATCTACCTTCTTCCCCAGAAACCATCCCTGGTTGCCAATGGGTAGCAGGAGGGACCTGCCTTGACAAGGCACGAATATTTCTACTATATTCTTCTGCTAGAGCAAAGGTGCATGCTCATCCTTCATAAAAGAGACAACTAAATTGATTCTTTGAAGAACAAATGTCTAGTTCACTCTGCCCCTGCCTATATGGAAAAGTAGTGACTTTCAATGACAGTGCTTCAATCGCAGTGACTGTTAATACAAAAGCATATATAATTCCTGTTGTTTTTTTGGTATTCTTTTATCATTCTGTTTATTTTACAAGAGGAATCACTAATGAAGTTATATAGAGTCACGGTATTAGAAAAGGCGGACAAAGTGGTAGAGTCAGAATTTGTTTCCATCTCCCCGACCGTACGCCAGTGTCTGTTTAGTCTGTCAGCAGTCATTATTCGGCACCTACCATGTGCCAGACACTGCTGGGCAGGTGCTGGAGACACAAAGATAAGTAAGACATGGTTCTACTAAGGGAGTTAAACTACAAGAAAGTGTTAAGTGCAACCTTTGAGGTACGAACAGGGTGCTGTAGGAGCATGTGAGAGAGAGCACTTAAGGGATGGTTTCCTGGACAAGGAGATGTCCAAGCTGAGTCTGGAAGGAAGACTGGGTAAGGCAGGTAGAGGGAAAGGAAATTGGCTCCTTTCAGGTAGCAAGTGGTGACTATGGAGATATCTAGTCACCAGATGTACTTCTTCGTGGCTGGGGTAGAGAGCAGTGGTTGAGGTAAAACCTTTCTTAAGTGCTTCTATTTTTCTTTTTGCTTCTTTTTAAAAAACAGCTTTAGTGAGGTGTAATTAGTATACAAAAAGCTGTGCATGTTTAACATGTACAATTTGATGAGTTTGAACATATGCATATACCCTGAAACCATCCCCACAATCAAGGTAATAAGCATCCGTAACCTCCGAAAGTTCCCTTGTGCTCCCTGCAACTTTATTTTTTTGCGGTAAGAACACTTAACATGCTACCTGCCCTCTTACAAAACTTTTTAACTGCACAGCACAGTATTGTTAACTATAGGCATTATGTACAGCAGATCTCTAGAACTTATTTATCTTGCATAACTGAAACTTTATACCTATTAAACATCTCCGTTTTCCGCTCCCCTCAGAATGGTGGCAACCACCATTCTTCTCTCTACTCCTATGAGTTTGATTATTTTAAATACCTCATATAAGGGCAGTATTTCTTTATAAGGACATATTTATATTCGATGGTCATCAATTTGTTGCAGTTAATTACTATTTGAATTTATGAGACAGATTAATTTGTGTGAAACTAAAATTCAACAGTTCTGAACCCATCATTGTCTGGATTTCGTTTCCACTCTTTAAGTTCAATATGATCAAAAGTTATAGTTATTTTAACAGAGTTTTAAGCAGTGTTCATAAATGAACTAATGCTGGTTGAGTAAATGCTGAGTATTAGATTCTTTATATCAACATTCTCATGAGGTATTATTACCTTTGTTTATAGATAGGGAAACAGGTTCAGAGAGATTAAATAAAGTGCCGAAGGTCACACAACTTCCAAGTGTATCAGCTAAAACACAAACCCAGGCCTCGCTCACTCCAAGTCAATCACCAGAGTTCTCAGCACCAAAATCTGTGTTACTGGAAGTTTGAGTTGTTGGCATAGATCTATTAATTATACATGCATGAAAAAGACTGGTGGACATTAGGCAGGCATGACCATAAAAACTGCTCTGTTTTAGTGGATTTAATTGTCTCCCACTATTGGCTTGATTGGTTGTGAATACACTGATAGAAGGTAATCAAAGAGCTGACTGAACCTGGCAGTTCAGTTGTAAACGGAAGCACAGGGTCCCCACCAGGCCAGTACAGAAGTGAATGCAGCCATTGTTTATAATAGGCCAAATATTTCTCTCTTCTTCCCTAAGAGGCAATTGAAAGAGACATGCTGATAACTCCCTTTGGGGCATTAACGTGAATGAAATTAGTGAAGTGAAGCTTAAGTTGGTCATTTTATTCCCAGTCCACAAAAACAGGAAATGAATGGTAATAGGAGCAGACATATTTTCTAGTTCATCAAAGATTACAAATTGTATTAATGTGATATTTTCATGATAGTAAACACTTTGTGGGCAGAGTAATATAAAATATCACTTCAGATAAATTCCCACTTTTTTGAAGTGATTTTTTTTAAGGCAAGTCTTTTCCACTGTAATGAATGTCTTACTAACCAACATGGACATCTCCTCTTGCCTAGGCTACTGATTCCTCAGTGACATAGTCCCATGATCTACATTTGGTTCGTGCCTTAATAGGTGATAAGCACAACTGCCCTGCATGCAGGACTGGATGGTATCTATGAAAGTGCAGTGCGTATACCCTCATGAACTTCTTGCCATAGATTTTGAGTGCCTTATGGTCATGACATAATTTTTAAGACATTATTTAAGGAGTCAAAGAAAAAAAAAACCAGTACTGTTCCCTATGTTCCTTTATCATTAGTTTCCTGAGATAAAGAAAGAGGAGTTGAAAATATACTAAATCAGAAAAGAAATTCATGGGGAATGGGAACCAGTTTGGGGATACTTCCATTTTGAGGGTTTAGATGTGTTTGATGTTCATGTTTCCTAGGGGAAACATGCAATTATAAACAAGTCGCAATTATAAATAAACCCTCTAAGGATCTATGTAAACAGAGGCCTGAGAAGAGAAACAAGACAGGCTTTTAGTGCCTCTGTGCACTGTGTTTTTCTTATCCACTAAATTATGAATTTAATGAAGTTACTTAGATGCTTACAAAGTTAAATGAGAGTGTACTGTATTTTCAATTGAATTATGCAGCTTGACTGTTGACATGGGTGATATTTAATTTATTGCTGCTTACATAGTTGTGGACACTCAGTATGAGCAAGAACAATGAATTTGGTTGCGTTTTCAAAGCAGTAGCCTCACCTGGGGATGTGAACAATAAATGCATGTGATGTGGCAACTCCCAAAAGGAAAGAAGCTTTTTTTACGTGGCTATCCCATTTCATACCATCACAATATATATATGTGACTAGTTGAACAACCATACATTTTTAGAGCTATGATCACGTTCCTGAAAGAGTCTGCGGTTCCTGAACTGAGTGAAATAGTCCTTTGCTTTCAAGAAAGCTCGTCTTTTATTGGAAGGTTAAATTGTTTAATTATAATTATAATACAGAATTTTTTATTTTTTAAATTTATTTTAATTTTTAAAAATTTTTAACACAGAATTTTAAAAGTGATAAGACTGACATACCACTTAGAAACTTAAGATAATAAATGAAATTAGCTTATTATTGGAGTGAGATTATACAGGTAGCAGAAAAGCCCACTTACAATCCATTGTGACAAAACTTATACATCAATTCAATTAGATATTAAGGGGCTACACGGAGCTTTCTAATACCCTCTGACTGGTCTTGACAATTGTTGGGCAAGCTGCTAGAGGCCTGTCACTGTTGTGTGGTGATAGGATGTTCTCCTTGCTTACACGAGCCAGTCCACTATCTTTGACATTATCCAATTCAGTCTCCTAGTTTTAGGGATGAGCTATGGAATTTCCCGAATTCAAGCCAGAATTTTTAACCTAGGTGTTAATATTCCGCATTTAATGTTCTCCCAGTATACAACATGATGCCTCCTTTGTAACATGTTATTGAACATATGAGCCAAAGAATAGCCTAGGTAATGTGCAAATAAGGCCAGTAACACAGAAAAGAGAAGACTTATTTTTTTCTCTGTTTGTTTTTGCTCACCAATCTCTTATGTGGCCTCAGCTCCTAAAGATCATGGGTGATAGTGTACTAGTCATTTAAATTGTGACAATCTGAACCTTTATTTTTAATCTGAATGCTAACTACTGTGATTCCCTGGAAAATAAGCCCTAGCATGATTTTTCAGGATGACATCCCCTGAACATAAGCCCTAATGCATCTTTTGGAGCACCACTTAATATAAGACCCGTATTTTCGGGGAAATACGGTATATCACTAGGTATTTGTTACCATTAAACTTTAGCAGTTGGCTGTGTCCAATTTAATAATTTAAACATTGTGGAACCTTGAGGGTTACTATCCTGCGTAAGTGTATTGCTAATTCTTTTCAAAATGTTATTTAAGGAATAGTATTGGAAATAACAACAAATGGAAAATAAGAACATCACCTCGATACTCTATTGAGGATGGAAAACATGTAATATTTATTTAGTGATCCAATGGACTGAACGTGGACTGTCAACAGAGACAGCCCCTACGTATGTTCCCTTTGTCTTTGTGGCAGTCGTTTGTTAAGGTTTTGCCATGACATATCTGTCTACAGATATGTTTCTGGATATTTACATAATATTTATTTATTTATTATATTTAGGTATTTAGATAGATACCCCTGAAAAGGGCAGTTAACATTGTAAAAGTATGTAATTGAATACTTTCTTAAGGAAATATGTACTCCAAAAAGCTTTTCTCCTCGGTGAAATCTTGTTTTTTTAATTAGTTTCAGGTGTACAAAACAATGTAATAGACATTTATCCTTTACATCCCTCACACAGTGATAACCCCCCTTCCCCCACCTACTACCCCTCTGACATCACACACAGCTATTACCTTTCCACTGTCTCTATTCCTAATGCTGTACTCCACTTCTTGTCACTATATATATATATATATATATATATATATATATATATATATATATATATATATATAAATATATAAACTTGTAGTTGACATTCATTATTGTTGAGCTTCAGCTTCAGGTGTGCAATGCAGTGATCAGGCATCTACATCATCCCTGAGGTTGTCTCCCTAATGGGACAAGTGTCCATCGGATACCCTACAAAATCTTTCTCTCGGTGAAATCTTAGAATGAGTTAGCCAGTGTACATGTGTTGTTGAAGCCCATCCAAATGAAAGATGAATTCGGCAGCCTCCTTCCTTTAATGGCCTCCTGCCCAAAATAAAACTGGCCAGCAAGCAATATTTATTTTAGTGATGCTGCCATTTCATATCACAAAGTGACCGTGTAGTCTTATAAACAGAGTCCAAAGTGCTGACTTTTAAAGGCAGTTGATTTTTTTTCACTTGCTACTATTTTATAGCTTTGCATAAAATGTTAATGCCATGACATTTGTAGAACTAGTAAATCATTTTAATGAAAGAGTAACAGTTATATTCATATGAGTGCATTTTCCTTGCAGAATCCTTTAGTAGTTAATTGTAATGGAGCTTTTTCTTTTTCTTTCTTTCTTTCTTTTTTTTTTGGCTCTATAATTTTGTTCTCACATGGAACCAAATCCCATTATTTTAGTGTAGTTTGTCCCCAAGTCTAATGGAGCCAAATCCATTGACAGGATTTGTTGTCCCACATCTGGGCTCATTTGCCTCATGGCCCCCACTTAATTTGATCTATAATCTAGGCAAGCCAAGCCTACTTTTCTTGAGAAATATGGCTGTCTGTTTCCCTTTTAAGTGTTTCAGGGTAAATATATAGTCATGAGTTTTCAGCTACTGAAAAAATGAGCTCAGTTGCCATAACACCAAATCAAGGAAAATATTTAGGCTTTAAAAATTATCTTGTGATCACATAAGAAGACAGCTGGGATTGATTCTTATCTGGGCCCACATTTCCTAGTTAATGGCCATCCCATTCAGCATAATGCTGTCCTGTCAGAGCCTCTGTAAAAGGAAATGGCTGGAAATTCCTGGAGACATTGAGCGCTGTGAGTAGTAGAATTATATCTGCACTCCCAAAGAGATCCCCACGGTACAAACCTGCAGCTTTCTCCCAGAGAAGAAACGATTCTTGTCTCTCTCTGTCTTTTCAGACAAAACCCCCATTTACAGATCATTCTTATGTCTTGAACAGAAATTTTCTTTCATAAAATTGCATTCCCTGATGCCCTCAAATGCTTGGAATACACAGAGACTTGGCTTCATTGTCCATATATTTCTTCCCCCTTGTAAATATGTATATTCTTGGGAAATGTGGGAGCCTGCATTTGCTTTGCTTACCCTGACTATAAATTTTCCTTTACTTTCATAGTTCTGGTTTTCTTTTGAACCAACTAATCTCATCATCATGCTACTACTATAAGTTAAAGGGTTTTGCTGCTGAAATGTTCAATCGCTCAGTCATAGCTTTTTCTTCATCGAAGGCTTTTCTTGAGCATAGACGTAAAACTAGAATGGATTCCCTCAGGATGAACTGATTCTTTATTAAACCTAGTATCTGGAACAACAATGCTTGTCTACATTTTATCTAGCTTTGATTTATCATTTTGGGAAAGAATTTTCTTCTAAAATAATGCCCACACAATATCATTCCAAGGATATAACAGTGAAATTGATGTCCTTTTAATTCCCTGATGTTCAATAGTTTTACCAGTCACACAATGTTATTGATTAGATGAAATATCTGTCGAGGCTCTCGTTGGCTCTAGTTTACTGTATTCCATTATTCACAATGAAAGGGGCTAGAGCTTCTATTTTTGTAGGTGCTGAATTGAATGTGTACAATTTTATGACTATTTTTCAGCCATCTCATCAAAATACAAACTTTGTCTGTTAAAATGTCACCTATTTCTTTGGGTTAATGTCTTCATCATTTTACTATTTTTTATGAACTGCAGTAAAAATGAAATGAAAATCACTTTGTCATTTAATCCTATGTGTCATTAACTATACATTAAACTCCAGAGGTCTCATACTGCTAGGAACAACTAAGAATTATTTAGTACCTGAAAGTTTATAAAATACTTCCACACGTATTTGAGGCTCCCAGCAAGCCTGTAAGGTACATTTGTAATCCCAGCTTTACTCTTGAGAGTACTGAGGTTTCCAGTAATGAACTAGATGTTTGTTTCTTTTTTCTTTTCCCGCTTGATTGAAGTGTAACTGACAAATAAAACTGAATACCAGGGGTGTCAAAAAATGTATGCACATGACTTGTATTCATCTTTTGTTATTGGTATATATTGAATATTACAATTTTAATACAGTGTTTTCCTTTCTTAAAATGTGTATACATTTTTTTGGCACTATCTGTGTATTTAAAGTGTACAACGTGGTGATTGATATAAATATGCTTTTGAAATGATTACCACTCTCAGGTTAATTAACATGAATGTTTGCTTCTGACCAGTGTAAGTTTCTCTATGTAAAATAGGTTATTAAGTTGTGTTGATTCTACCCCTCAAAGACTCCTGAAGTCACCTTCTCCCATGTGCAGGACCATCGCCCTGCTTTAGCCCCTCATCATCTCCTGCGTGGATTGTTGTAACTGACGTTTGATGGGTCTGGTCTCTGTATTGTGCTTTTCTCCTTCCAATTCATCCTCTCCACTCTTATCATTGATTTCATAGAATTAATTGTGCCTCTCTGCTTAATTAAAGCTTTTGAATGGATCCTCTTAAGGTCAAGTTCAATTCCCTAAGAGTTATAGTCAAAGACTTTCACAATCTGATTACAGTTTAACAACAGCAACAAAATATATGTATGTATATACGTGCATGTTTATATGTATATGTATACATATACACACACATATATACACGTATATGCATATACATGTATGTATATATACATATATGTGTGTGTATGTAGTCTAGCTTTTTACTATTTCCTACAATTTGCCTATGTGCTAATCACACTAGACGACCCACAATTCCTCAAGTACAATGTATATTTTCAAGCCTCCTAGCCTTTGCTCATGCTTGTTTGGATTGTCCTTCTTCCTATATGATCATTTTCTATTTATGCTCTGTAAGCAAGCTCAAAGGTTACCTCCTTTGTGAAGCCTCTCTGGACCATTCCTTTTCAATTCATTGCATAGCCTTGTGCTCCCAGGTGGAATTAATCTCTGAGAGCTGTTTTCCCTTGCTATAGAATGGACTTGAGTATTGCATTTAGAATGGATTCAGTCATTGCAATTCTGCCCTCTATTGAAGGAGGGGAATAATCAAGATTTGTTCATGAGGCTTGGTCTATGGTCTTATTAACCCCAGTTTCTCCGATGCTGTCTGATTTCTCCTCATGTGAGCCTGTCATATTCCTGTCATTCTTGGACTCCTATGGTTAATCACATCTGGACTAAAGTATTGCCACAGCTGGGGAGGGAAATGGTTCAGTAATTTAGCTTCTTCAGATAGAATTTTTCTGTTTCTATGAATTCCTGATTTCCCAGATTTAATATCACTGCTTTTCCAATTCTGTGCCTGACCTAACTTTAGGTAGTTGATCTTGTGCTGTTAGCCACCTGCCTGATTATTTTCTCCTGTCAATTACCTGCCATCTGAATCCCTGGGTATTGGACTGCTACCATCTGTACCTGCCATATCCTTTGGCTACGTGCCAAGCTGACCAACATTCTGTGCTTCTGTGGCTATCTGAAATCCTTTACCTCCATTCTCCTTGTTCTGACCAGTGACCTCTAGCTCTCAGTCTTGGGAGCCAAACTGATAGATAATTTGTTGCCTTTGAGGGGAGATATACGAAGGCACTTATAATTAGAATATATCACGGATTTGTTCTTTTGGTTAGAAGTAGAGAATATAACTGAGAAAATGAGAACTGGGAGAGGTAATTTTGATAGGGACAAACATGGGGAATGGGAAATGTAGAGTTTAGGGGACTTACAGTATGAGCAGGTCTGTACGACACATGACAGTACTGTGGTATCTAGGGAGAGGCACCAAAGAGGGGTGAAGAGACATCAAAGACAACTCTAACTATTTCAGTATTTGGCACAGGCCCAGACAGTCCAGCTGTATATGCCCTCATTATGCAGTGTAAATCAATACTGTCTTATGGTTATGGTACATATAAATTCACTGGCCAATTTATTCAAACTTTTGGAGTTGGGAGTATGGCTAATAATTTAAATGCATAATAAAAGCTTCATGTGTCTCTGTGCATGCTGTTATACCTTCCAGGAGCTGGCACTTGAAAATTGTTAAAAAAATAAAAAAACTTCATTGGAATATTCCGTTTCATAGAACAGGTCAAATTTAATTGCATAATTTCACATTATACAATTTATTGTTGAAGTGTTATTTAAGGTGGGACAGTGTCCTTCCTATTTATTTGTAAGATTAAGCATTCAAAGATTTAAATGAAATAATGTTGCTTGGATAAACATAGTTTGGGTATACTAGGTATCCAGAAACGCTGGTTGTCAGGGAAGGAGTGGGATCTTTTCACCAGGGCACAGGTTTTAGGAGCTGGAGAACGGTTGTCCAGTGATAGAAGCTTGGCCTGGAGCAAGAACCTGGGCTGCTCAAGCAAAATGGTCTCAAATTTATTCTGGAAGGAAAAGGTGGGCATAGCTTCAGGTAATCCAAAATCAATGCAAGGTGATCACTGTTTTGGGAAATCCTCCCATACCCACCTAGAGAGATTGGAGATAAATTCAGATTCTAGGGGAAGAGGCTGGAAAGAACTAGAGTCCAGGAGGCAGTATGGTGCAATGGAAAAAGTACCACCTCTTACGTTAACTATGAGATGACAATAATAGCTCCTAATCTATGGTATTGTTGAGAGGTTAAGGGAATAATATGAGATAATATGTTACATATAGGAAGAGGTTAGTATATTGCCCTACTATTAGTAGAAGCTATCAGTAAGTCATGTACTCTCCACACCGCCTGGCCATCGTCAAGTCTTTTTATTGAGCCTGGAAATCAAAGTCACCTTCATTGAATAGGCCGCTAGCCAAAAATAATGGAAATGTGGGCAGAGCTCCAGTCCTAGAAGAGGGGCTGCAGCCACAGAAAGGGTAATAAGTCAAACGAATGGGACAAAAGTGGGTGGGCTGCAGCTGCCTGATGCTGTCACAATGCACTGATTTCTGTCTCTGGCTAGCAAAAGGAGGGAATCAGAAAATATTTGATCATAAAAAGACAATTTATATGATTTATTGATGCCAAATGTGCATAGGAGATGATCTTAATAAAAATAATAGTCAAAAATGCCCAAGTCATTCTTTGGGGTTATGTTTCTGAGTCCTAGGATGACAAGAACCATCATTTTTTTTGGCACTCTATAATATCTTGTTCTTTTTGCCAAGAATGCTAAAGCGTTTTTATTTTTTAGTACTATTATTTTATTATTATTTTTAGCAACCTCATGTCCCATTAACTTCTATATGAAACAGGACACTATGTAAATCTCTAGTGGCCAAACTAAACTTAAAGAAGACACTTAAAATCCTGTGCTAACCAAAGAATGCCTTCCTTTATTACCCTGCCAGGGTGCTATGTGACATGAGAAAAACAGCTATGATGGGGTGATCCCTAGGGGCAGATAATAGGGATAAGCACAGAGAGAAATGGGGTACTCCCCTGTGCTATGGATGCAGCTTCCATGAGGATTTTCAGTTTTCGGTGGAAATGTGATTTCAGATCATAATGCATTGATGGTAATGCTGCCTATTCGCTATACAACAAGGCTCATTTCCCCCATGTAAGCAAAAGCAGGTACTGAAAAACCTAGAATCATTATCTATAAAGCAGTACATGTTGGAGATGCTGCTGAAAACTTTATTAGGAAAACTACACATGAAGCAGTGAGGTTTTGAAAGTTCCCATTTGCTTATTCTGAAATGCATAGTCAGGTGACTGAAGCACTCAGGGCAAAACAACGGGTTTCATTTAGTAATGGTTTGCACTGGCTTGCTACCTGCTTTTGTATGGCCCAAGAGCTAAGAATGGTATTTACATTTTTATATGGTTGAAAAAAAGAAAGAAGAATATTTTGTGATACCTAAAAATGGTATGAAATGTAAATTTCAGTGTTTATAAATAAAGTTTTATTGCAACACAGTCACATTAATTCATTTTCGTGTTAGCTGTGGCTGTTTTTGTGCTTCAGTGACAGAGCTGAAAAGTTGCAACAGAGACCTTACAGTCTGTAAAGCCTAAAATATTTACTATCCGGCCCTTTATGGAACCAGTTTGCTAATCTCTGATCTTGACTTTCAGTTTAGCTAAAATAACATTACAAATCATAACTTTTATTCTCTGCCATGTATACAAAATGTAAGTCCTTAGAGTTTGAAGCACATTGGATGACAAGGATTGACAAGTTTCTGTACTTATCAGTTGAGAAAACGCGAAATGAGAGTCATACACACATAGTAGGTCTTTTAACTATTTATTAGACGAATGAATGATATGACTATGACTTTTGAGGCAGAAAACATGCTCATGCTAAATATTTGACTGTGGTTTTTGGTGATAGGAAAGAGGCTATGACCATGATAGAAACTGGGTCATGATATATATGTAAATAATATATGCTTTTTATCTGATGATAATATTATGTTAATATTTCCTCCTTGGAATATTGATGGAAACCAAGACTATATGTAATAGCCCTGTTAAATAATGAGGGTGTTCTCAATATTAAAAAAACAATCCAGGATCAACTTCATTTGATTGGCAAATGATGCATATATTCTCAAACTAAAAGGCAATTAGTCTTTCCCCCAAATCTACTGTATCAATAAGAAATACATTCTACTGCAACTACCAGGCAGCCTGGCTAGCAAATAAGCGTTTATCTGTTTATTTATCTTTTTGACTTACGTCAGTAGGGACCTAAGCCTATTCAGTTTTTTTCTCTATACTGTTCTTGGCACGCTGACTCATAGTTGCATGATTGCACTATAGCTGCTGCAGATCCAGACCTAATACCTGTGTTCAGAGTAGAAAAAAAGAGCTGTGGGGTGAGTTGGGTTGGATCTTGGGCGATGTATAAACCTCATCAGAATAAGCAAAAGTTCCCAGTGGCTGCTGTATGACTTCTATTTATGACCCAATGGCTGGGATTGCGTCATATGACCACTCCTAGCTTCCAGAATAGACTGTGAATGTTTTCCAACTTTAACGAAGGCAAACAGGTGGAAGAAAGATGGCAGGCAGGAATGGGTATTCGGAGTATCAGCAACACCCACCAATAAATGGAAATAACCACTGTAGAAACTTTTTTTTTTAATAACAATTTCTCCATCTTTTTGTGTGTTTAAGTACACTTAAAAAAGATACAAATATTCTTAACAGCCAAAGCCAAAAAGGGAAGTGAGCATAGCAAGATTTAGCAAGCACCTGTTGATTTAGATACTAGCGATCATTATTTCAGAGAATATTGTCTATGTTCATTTCCAAATTTTGCAAAAACATCATGTTTTTTTGTATTGTACAAGCATAGTTAATAGTTACACACATTTGGAGAGGAAAGAAGCATTGAATCATCTTTGTGACTTTTGCAAAGCAATTAAACATTTTTTGTGCAGAAACATTTCACGTGAAACTGGGACTGGGTGTGAAAAATGTTCATCTGTTTCCATTTAATTCTCATTCTACAATAAAAAATGCAAATCACAGAATGTTGGAGCAAGTAGGAGAGCCTTCACAGACCGTTTAGTCCAAAGTCCTAATCTGTGATTCAAAATGGGCCTCGTCTGCTAGGCCTCTGGGAAGGTATCTGTGTCTCACCCAGAATGACAGGGCGGGGCTGCCTGCTTTGTTTTTGTTGCCTTAATGACATCCCTGAGTTGATGTACAATATACAGGTCACTACTTTCCCTTTCCTATTAACCTTCAAATGTAGCGCAGATGGAAACTTATGGAGTGCCAAATATTCTTTCTGCTTTCATTGCTTCTCTCTGTCTCTTTGTATGGTGAGTGCTTTAACTGTGCCCAGATGCAAGTCCTACTGCTTCTCTGGAATCAGATTTGAGGAGAGCAGTCTTTCCGTATTACCTTGAATCTGATTCACAGAACATCATAGGTGCTGAAGAAATTTAAGGGGTTATCTAGTTCAACTGCCTCATTTTTTTTGGACGGAAAAAACAGAATCCAAGGTTTGAGTAACGTGCTCAGGGTCACACAGATACTTAGTGCCAAAATAAAAATTTGGTTCTGATTTCTAACCTAGTGCTTTTCTCATTACACCATGCCACATAGAAGACTATTGTCTGAGTTTGTACACAGAAGCAAAAGCAAAACAAAATAAAATGGTAAAGGGTCTTGAGGTCTGAGACCAAGACAAAAACCTATGCTTTTGTCTTTGACCTGCTCTTTTAAAAGCAACATTATTGAGGAGGTATATACAACATACAACAAGTTGCACATATTTCAAGTGTACAATTTAATAGTGTTTGAGGTACAAACACAAACACACTCTCACATCCAGATATATATGTATATAAATACAATGTGAAACAATGGTCAGAATCAAAATGAACACATCCATCACCCTCAAGAGTTTTCTAGGGCACCTTTGGAATTTCACGCCCTCTCTTTTTAAAATACAATGTACCTTTTTTTACTGGTTACTCTTAAAATTCATCTTTTTCACTAATTATTATTTTATTTCTGCAATTTGATTATGGTGTGCCTTGGTGTAATTTTGTTCTCATTTCTTTTATTTGGAGTTCATTGAGTTTCTTGAATCTCTGGGTTGGAAGTTTTTATCAGACTTGGAAAATTTTTAGCTATACTTTTTTGAATATTTTTTTTATCTTTTTTTCACTCTTTGTCAAGGCCCCCGAGAGCACATATGTTAAGTCATTTGTATTTGTCCTACAGCTCACTGATGCCATGTTATTAAAACTATTCTTTTTCTCTTTGGATATTGCTGTGTCTTTAAGTTCAGTAATCTTTTGTTCTACAATTTCTTTTCTCCCATTATTACCATCAATATATTTTCACTTTATGCATTATAGTTATATTCTTTAGAAATTCAATTTGGGTCTTTCAAATATCATCTATGTGTCTACTTAACCTTTTGAATATATGGATCACAGTTATAACTCTCTTAAAGTCTGTCTGCTAATGCGAACATTGTGTCATTTCTGGTCGAATTTTCTCCTCACCATACATCATCGTTTTCTAGGTTTTTTTGTAGGCATGGAATCTTTGATTGGATTCCAGGCATTGTGCATTTTATTTTGCAGGCTCTAATATGCATGCATAATTTGTGGAGGTATACTGGCTGCAAAAGCAGTGACACTATCAAAACTTAAATATAATTTACATGCAGACTTTAGTAACATGGGCGTTCATCAAGGATATGTGTAATTTGTACATTATGGTGATATAAAGAAAGAATGAGTATATTCTTTCAGATTAGTTGCCATCAAACATAATGAACTCTAAAATGTATAAAGCTATGGATAATTACTTTGTCAAAAATGTGGTTTAGAGTTCAAGTTTTGCACAGGAGTATCTCCTGATGGTGTAGCTACAATGACAAAAACATTCTGCAGTAGTAACTCAAATGATACGAATTTATATATATAATATATATTTCAAATAAACATATGGACATTGTACTATATACCTATAGTTTTTTAGCCTGCTTTATTTACTACCAAGAGAGTAGTCATTTACCAATACAGTAAGTACTTACTTAAAGTTGTTGGTAGGTTCTTGGAAACTGCGATTTGAAGTAAAAAAACATACAATGAAACCAATTTCACCATAGGCGAAGTGATATAAAGTTAAGTTCCTGCAGCATATTTCTGGTCACAAAAGCATCACCAAGCTTCTAAATAAAGACCCAAATGCTACTAATATTAAACATGGAAATAAAAGTGAGCAATACATACATTTAAGAAAGATCAATAAAAGTAAGTAAAAATCATTTTTCAACCTGCTCAGAGTCGAGGGGTAGCTGGAGCCTATCCTGGCAGCTCAGGGCACCGGGTAGGAACAAAACTTGGACAGGATGCCCTTCCCTTGTTGGGTACACTCTCACCCACACTCACTCAGACTGGGACAATTTAGACATGCCAGTTCACTAACATGCACATTTTGGGGATGTGGGAGGAAACTGGAGTACCCGGAGAAAACCCATGCAGACATGAGGAGACCATGCAAACTCCACACAGATGGTGGCCCTGGCCAGGAATTGATTTTTTTTTCTCATCAGTGTTATAACAAAACTGTGGAATGAAGCAACCTTATTCAAGGACCTGCTGTATTATATCGGCATCTTTCTCGGTTATCACAATTTATTGCTGGAGGAGGTCATTGAGATGAGATGATTTTGTATCATCCAACTTTATTGAATTGATTTACTAATATCTAACAGGCTTTTGGTGGTCTTTAGGGTTTTCTATATGTAAGATCATATCATCTGTAAACAGAGACAATTTTACTTCCTCCTTTCCAATTTGGATGGCTTTAATTCCTTTTTCTTGCCTGATTGCACTGGCTAGACCTTCCAGTAGTATTATGTTGAATAGGAGTAGGTGGGTGGGCACCCTTATTACCTTTATTCTATTAAGGTATATCCTTCTGTACCCAATAGGTTGAGAGTTTTAATCATGAGAAGATGTTGAATTGTGTCAAATGCTCTTTCTGCGTGTATTGAAATCATTTGATTTTTATCATTTATTCAATTAATGTGATGTAACACATTTATTGATTTGTGTGTGTTGAATCATCCTTGCATCCCAAGAATGAGTCCCATTTGATCATATTGTATGATTTTTTTAATGTTGAATCTAGTTAGCTATCATTTTGTTGAGAATTTTTGCATCTGTAATCATCAGTGGTGTTGGCCTTTCATTTTCTTTTCTTGGCGCGTCCTTATCTGCCTTTGCGCTCAGGGATGTGCTGACCACATAAAATGAATTTGGGAGTATTCCTTCTTCATATTTTTTGGAAGAGTTTGCGAAGGTTTGACATTTATTTTTTAAATGTTAGCATTTATCAGTGAAATGTTCTGGTCCTAGGCTTTTCTGTATTGGGAGGTTTTGATTTCTGATATATCCCCTTACTCATTATTGGCCTGTTTAGATTTTCTATTCATTATTTAATCTTGGCAGGTTGCATGTTTCTAGGAATATTTTTAATTTTTTTCTAGGTTGTCCAATTTGTCGGTGTATAATTGTTCATAATAGTATCTTATGATCCTTTCAGATCTGAGCACTGGTTGCTCTAAGTCCTGTCCCCTCTCCATCTCTATCTGATCCCCAGTGATTGGACCCAGCAGATTCCTTCTGTGATCTCCATGAGTTGAGACCTGAGTGGGCCTCTTGGAAAGTGTCCCGCAAAGTTGAGGAAGTTGGATGTCAACCTTGAGATCTTTTTTAACCATGGGAGAGACCGTAGGTCCAGGGGAGTCCTCTCAGTATGATGCTGTGCTGGGCTGGGGAGGGGCAATGTGTTCAAGGTGAAACCCCTCCTCTTACCCTTCTAATGTGGTCCTTCTTGGTCTCGGTGGTCCAGCAGTGCGTTTCAACCTTACCCTCAGGGTTCTGGGATTTTCACAATGGTGTTTTATCTATGGATAGCTGCTAGCTTGTCTTTTTGTGAGGGGAACTGAGGTCAAGAACAACATTTGTTGTCATCTTGATGATATCATTAACCTGTTTTTCTTTGGTTTCTTCTCTTTAATCTCTCTGAATTTCATTTTTGGGAAATTTTTTAATATATATTTTTTAGTCCACTAATTCCCTTTTTAGCTGCATCTTGTCTATTTGATCCCTCCATTGAATCTTTAATTTCATTTATTTTAATACCTATGTCTAGAATTCTACTTGGTTCCAATTCTGTATGCTTAATTATTCTTTACGGACTCATTTTTTTCCTCATATTTTCAAGGCTCTCTTTTATTTCTTTAAATCATATTAAATACTAAGCATGATTATTTTATTTTCAGTGCCTGAGAATTCCATTTACAGATCTTTTCGGGGGTCTGTTGTATGTTTCTCATTCATACTGCCTTATTTTCATTGTGTAGTTAGTAACTTTTTTCTCACTGAGGACGTTCGTTTTTTGTTTGTTTGTTTGTTTGTTTGTTTGTTGAGTCTCTCTGAGCTCTGGCTTGAAGCTAAGTTCCTTTAGGCAGGATTAGCATTGGATCCTTCCAGTTGCTTAGTGGAACTACTAACTTGGAATTATAATACTTTGAATTAAATTCTCTGCGTGGGGATTTTTTGTCCTCTCAGGTGGTGTGAAGTTGGACTACAAACTCATGTAACAAACTAGCTGTTACTACTAATTATTAGGGGATCGCACAACCCCTACCCCCAGGGTCAAAGTGAAAACAGGCAAAATTTTGCCATCTCTTTTTTGTGCAGTGGGGTTGATTTTGCATCTGAGACTGTACTGTTCCAGCTTTTTTGCGTAGTTTTTATTCGCTTACTCATTTTGATTAGATCTTAGGAGTGATCTGTCAACTGAGATCCATGTAGCCATCAGAGTAGAAGCTTAAGCTCCCTAGGATTCAGCAGAAATCTTAGAATAAAAGCCAGTTTTGGTGCTTGCTTAGTTGCATGAGTGCCTGTTTTCTCTTCATTTTAGGGCCCTGTTTATAACTTACTTTCTTACCTGCTCAGTTTTGAATTGCACTGAATTGCATTTTTAAAATACTTTGTAATTTTATCTAAATGTTATTGTTTCAATTTTGAGGACTGTTTATCCATGCTGCCACTTCCATAAATGAGAATTCTGGTCATCTTTATTTCTGTTTTAATCCCTTTTCTGTGGCATTCACTTGGATAATAAGAAACTTCAATGCAGTATAAAATAAGACTTTCTAGTGTTTAAATGTTAAATGGGAATATTAGAATCTTACAGAAATAATTTCATTTATGCACTATAATAATTTATATAGATGAGTTTCCTCTCCCCTAGCACTCTTGGTAAACTTGGCACATCATTGGCTTCTAAATATTCATCTATTTCCATGTTAACTTTCCATTTCTCCTTTTCTAATATTAAAATGACCTTTAATTAAAGATAGAGAGCCATCCATTCTCCACTAGCTCAATCCTTGATGAACTTTTGTTTTCCCTGCTTCACAGTCATACTTAAGGCTTTAATGCTAGTGATTTTTATTATTTAGCCATGAACATTAAAATCACCAGCTCCCTTCAAAGGACCTCATTTAATCAACTGCATTAGTAATCTACTTAACGCAGTCAGCATTTTATGGCAGGTTAAAATATTGGGATCTGTAGAGTTCACTGGGAAAACACAGTTAACTTATAAAATCTTTGTTATATACTCTACTTCAGTTCTTTCTTCCCTAGTGAGAGAGAGTCTGTACTGTGGCATCATTATGTAAAATACTTGGTGGAGCCCATAATGTGCAGAACTGCCTTTAGAGTATTTTTATTTGCACCATACTCTGGCATAAAGAACTATATGCATTTAAAAACATATTAATGATAGTTTAAGGTAGGGGGTTAGAAAGAAAATAAGCTGAGGAGATTCTTTTTCTCAAGGAAGTTTTTTTCAGGCTGCACTGAGGGAAGGTATATTTGATCTTTAACCCAAGAACCATCAGTTTATTTTCAGCTTCGATTGGCTACGTTTTCATAGAAGCACATCTTTCTTAGGTGGCCCAAAGTACCAGTCTATCACTAAGTAAATTACTACAAAATGACGAGCATTTTAAAATTTGGCTATCTTACTGCTCTGATATATTGGGTTAGTTTAGCACAAACTTCCAGGTCAGTACGAGAGTCTGGAGGAGGCTTTTCTCTACCTACCTATGGGTTTCACCCCAAAGATTTTCAACATGGGCTTTGGCATTGCCTGAGAACATATTTCAAATGCCACCCTTGCCTTGGAAAACCAGCTGAAAAATTGATTTGCGGAGTGAGCCTTTTGTTCTGCATGTGATGTAGTCTAGCTGCGATGCTCCAGCTCAGTTAGGTGATCCTCCTGTGCCCTGTAGCTTCCTGTAAGAAGCATGGGTCACACGGTCTTGATTTCTGTGTGTCTCTCCCACCAGACTGAAAGCTTCTCTGGTGCTCTGGAAGGTGTCATGTGCGTAATCATTCAGTCAGTGCTTATTAAATAAATCAACATATGAATGTTGGGACTATATGTGGAACAGGCTTTCTGTAGTGATCCCTTTGGCTCTCTCATCACTGATCTCAGAAAGACACCTAAAGAAAAGAAAAATCTAGAGAAATCCTTTGTCATTTTCCGTATGGAATTTGCTGGCCAAAAGAGGGTTTCAAACTCAGATTAGTGCCTCTTCCTTGGAAACTGGCATTTGACTCTATACTCATATTTGGCTTTTAAAACAGGTAGAACTAAAACCACATGCCAATTCTTCACTTAGGATCTCGATGGACAGTATCATCTAAGCCCCCTGATTGCTGCTCAGCAGTTCAGGGCCCCTCAGCCATTCACTGCAGGCAACATCAGGATGTACCCTGGCCGTCTGCCCTTTTCCCTACTCCGTGCTGCCTAGGCTGACAGTGCTTTATCCAGGTAGTATAGTATTCTTTAGTATATTTGTTATGTTCTTGGTAGTTTCTCTGTCAAGGTGCCCTTCCTTACTTTTTATAGGAGGTCTTTTCTTTTACATCCTGATCACAAATTGGAATTCTAAGGCCTATTTCAAGTTGTGATACTGGAGTAGTTACCTAGAGTCCGAATGTATGAGCCTTCCACTGTAATATGAGTATTTTGATTCAATTTATGGTCTTGCCATTTTTAAGATGAATATTTTATTCCGAGATTCTGTGTTGAAAATCATACCAGTGTGCTGAACTGTTAGTGATTTTTTAGGCATGCTCATCTTGATTTATGAATCAAAGGTACAGGGAAGGAGTGAGACAGATTCTTATCACCACTTCTTCACGTCTGTGGTACTTCCTATGTAGTGTTCCTCCCGAATGTGACTTTTCAAATTTCCTTGTGAACTTTCAGAATAGCATCATATTCTGCTTTTTTTTCTATTTGAAATAAACAAGAAAGACAATTTGGCAGTAGAGAAGAAATGTTAATCAAATGACAACATATTTTTCAGAAGACTCAAATAAAGCAAAACACTGTAGGATATATACTGACTATATTGATGTTCTGTCAAAAAACAGAATGAATTCTAATTATCATATTTTTAGCACATTATCAGATATGTCACCTGTAGGGATTCCCATGTGCAGTAGTGATATTGTCCAATAAAATATGTCACTTTACTATGTTTATATATTATTTTAAGTAAAAATCTATTTAAAAGAAAACATACATATAATCTCTCAGCGTTTTCCTGCCCATTTCCAGATTATCAAATTTTCATGTCATTCCACCTGTCTTTATTTTCAATATTAAATGCCCTGGTTCAATTTAATCCAATCAAACATTGATTGCACATTTACTATGTGTCAGTTTTATCTTTCTCTTTCTTCTAAGCTCCTATAAAACTTGCTGTCTGAATCACATATATGGCATTGATTGATGTATTACAGTATTTTTTGTGTTTAAGTCTTATCTGCTTGACTACGTTTCAAGATCTTGGAGCTTAGGAAATTGTAGGACTGTTCCTTTTACAGTGTCTAATACCTACATACATAGTAGTCAATAAATATTAGCAGATTGGATTAAATGAGTTCATCTGTGTAACAGTACTTACTGGGACAAAGTAAGTAACATGCAGCAAGTAAATAAACAAAAATATTTTTAATTAACTGAGTAAATAAAAAACATATCCTAATGTTGGTATATTTTGGGAAGTGTAGTTGGGGTTTCACATGATGTTAGGTACACAGAAGAGAACAGTAAATTTTTGGTAAAGATTCAGCTGGTGATTCCTATAAATCTATATACTGGTAATTTCACTGAGGTGGATCTATTTGGAGTAAACTGGACAGGGCTGCAGTAAATTGGTAGAAATATATGGGTCAAGGAAAAAGTAGAGTGGGGATTAATTAGAACACGATAGGATAAAGGATAATTTGTCCTTGGCTGAGCATGTGTCAATAAGAGTGGGTGATGTTGGAATGAACTAGAGATAGGGACTTGGTTTCCGTCCTGGTTACAGCAGGTACCCACCTGGGTGTAGAATCCTGTGCTGGGAGGAAGTCCAGTTCTAAGTAGTTGCCACGTTCAGTCTTAGATTCTATCAAGTAAGTGGTTCTCAGCTGACATCACAGAGATGGGGGTAAGAAATCTAATACAGAGGAGACTAGGACCAAATACCTGAAAAGACCCTAAAATATAGCCTCAGTCGTGAAGGAAGAGCTCAATCAGGGCTGGGGTCATTCTAGTTTGCATCTGCTGGGGGAGGTTGATCACTTGTGCTCATACCATCATATATTTTGGAACAGCTCGACTCTTAACTTGTTATTTACCATAAATTAATGTGTCCTGAAGCCTGAAGACATCAACTGATGGACACCATATGTTGTTCTCTAAATCGAATCAAACGATCGTCTTTAGAGCAGTTGGGCACCAGCCAAAACAGAATCTGATACACATTTTAATGTCTAACAAAGTCCTTTTCCATTTCTTGGGTGTCAGGAGACGTGGCTATATTGAAGACTGGTATGATTCTGTATCACATGCACGCACACATAGACACAGACACAAATCCAACAAATTTAGGTTTTTTTGTTTTTGTTTTTGAGCTGCTTTTTTTGGGTCAGAGCTTCAGCTGTAGCATGTTTTTCTTTGCAGTTGAATGCACTGCTATTTTTTTTGAAAATCCAAACTAAAATTATGTGTTCCTTTTATAATTTTAACTGGTTCTGTGCCTCATCAGTTTGTGAGAACAAATTTGCATTAATATCATATATTACAAGGGCTTTATGCTTCTACTCTGATGCCCAGCAATTAAGTACAGTTTTCACCAGGTTCTTTGGAAATCCAGATGCTTACCTGTCGGAAAAAAAAATCTGTCCTGATGTCAAGCCATGGCTTTGGAGTTCTGATTTCTGTGCAGCTCTGTACCTCTGCTCACTGTGCTTTAGGTCACCACAGGATTCCTGACTGGCAACTTTTCTTTCTTTGTGTGAATAGGGGCACAAACTTTTTTCACAGTGTGTCCCCATGAGATGACTAAGACCAGACCACAACACTGACAAAACCAATGAAGAGTCAAGAACAGTGGAAGGAATAGATACAACATGGAATGTAACCGAAAACCACTTTTAGATGAGGAGGATTCTCTTAGCTCTCACAGGCCTGCATCCATGATGGTATCCTGAAATCTGGTGACACTTTGGAAGCCAGATCCAATTTCCAGAGAGAGAAAGGAGTTTATTTCTTCCTCTAGTCTATGCCTGCCTTCTTAATTTTCGTTTTCTGCCCCAGGATCTTCTCTTTCTCAGAACAGTTGGCAGCAGGAATATTTACTCCTTTTAAAGAAGTCCCACAGGCAAGTTATCTTGACCACAGGCTCCCACCAAGGCGATTATGCCAAATTACAATAGCCCAACATCTGCACATTTAGGAGTTTTCAGGCTTAAGTACCATGGCCTATCAGAGGAAGGAGGCAGTATTCCTGTCCAGTTTGAGCCACGCTGATCCCACTTTAATTTTCTTTTAAAGCAGTTGATGGTCATGTCTGCTTGTCTTTCTGCCATCCTGGGGGTCTCATCCTTCTGTACATAAGCAACTCTCAATACATCTACCTTTTCCTGCACCCACCCGTTTCCATGGGAAAAACAATGGTATTATTTAAATCAATGCATAGAAACAAGTAGTACTCTAATGGTGAACAATAAAGCCTGAGAGACATAATCCCGGCAAAGATGTTTTTACAATAATCTGTACCACCAGTGGAAATTGTATCTTCTCAAGCTAAACATCTGTATTTGCGTTATAGATTTTCCTGAAGAATGATGAGTGAGGACATTTGATTAACCAAAGGGTTCATCTAAGACTATTTTTCTTTAAAAAAAGGTAGAATCAATCATAAAAGTACATTCAAGTCTCCTTTGATGAGACCAAAACGACCTGCAGCTACGTGGCTAGCTATTGTGTTTTCCTTATTCCTTCTCCTCTCTTTTTATCTGCTTTCCCCTCTATGAACTTTGTCTGTTGTCTGTCCATGGATTATGTTAATGGAGACTAAACTAAGGGGACAATTTGCCACAAAAATTCTCTTCCTCTCTTTTCAATCTTTTATTATGGAATATTTCAAACATACATCATAGTGGAATAGTAAAATATACCTCTATGTACCCATTAACCAGCTTCAACAGTCATCAATTTTTGTCAACCTTATTTCATCTATTTCCTCCCCACATCTTTAGTTGTGGGTGGCATATTTAAAGCAAATCCATGACATCATATTATTTCATCCATAAATATGTCCGTTTGTTTATAATATATAAGGACTTAAAAATACCACTATAAATTAGCAAAGATTTCCTATCATCTGATTAAACAATCCCTTTGAAAAATTTCACATTTGTCCTCCAAACACCTTTTTACAGTTGTTTTGTTTGAATCCACACGTTGCATTTGTTTGCTATCTTTCTGAAGTCTCTTGATTTCTAAGAGTCCCCACCCCCCATTCTATTTCTTAAACTGGGAGAGTGAGTTTTTCTCATTTTGGAGTTGGCTGATTGCATCCTCATTGTGTCAATGCATCCTCCTCAATTTTATATTCTTGTGGATGGTTAACTTGATCTAGAGGCTCAGTTCAATGTAGACGCCATTATTTTGGCAAAAATAATTCACATGTGGTGAAGCACAGAATCACTGTTCCACTTTTCATATTTTAAGGTTGGTCAGGTGGTTTAAAGCCAGATTTTCTATCATAAAGTTCACCATCAACTTGTCATTTAATGGTTTTAGATTCCATTGGTAATTGAGGTCCAGCTCCTTTATTCATTAGGATTTATATAAAGAGTGATTTTTCTAATTCTCATTTCTTTTGCATCATTAGTGTACATTCTTCTGTGAAGAACTTCCCTTCATCATCTATTTTGTTTATAAAAAATATTTAATAATTGAGGTGGAGCATACTGTTCTTTGGCTGTTGGCAGGCTACCTCTCCCAGAATCAGCTTGAAGGCTCTTTCCAGCTCCTCAGGACAATGGAACACTGCATCTGCTTCATCACGTCTCACCACAGAGCAGTGGCTTCCCTCTCACCACCATATTCTATTCCCTTGTAGTCTATAACCTGCTGGTACTCAAAGGGAAGCACAGAGCCTTTTGATAAAAGAGGTTTTCCCAGCCAAAACTATGGGGTAGGACTTAGCAAAATACTCTTGCACCTGTGGAGATTGCTTACATTCATTTAGTTGTCCCCAAATTCTTGATTCGTATGTTGCATGTCCTGTATTTGGTATTTTTTTGAACCTCCAGGGTGTTACTGGAGTGGATAGGCATGGCATGATCTTTGCCTAGTTGTTTAATACTGTCTGGAAAGCTCTCTGCTCAGGAACGCTGGAGCCAAGCCCGTCAGCTTTCTGCTTTGTGATTTCTCTAGGTGGGAGGATTCCTTTTGCAGCAGGCTTATCAAAGTACCTTGATCTGTAGTTCAAGAGAAAAGTTCATTGCTCTATTAATGAGTAAGTGTGAGTCATAAACTCATAGCTTATATTGGTGCAAGAAAAAAAGAGAACAAGAATCTATAGCTTCAAATTCAGCTGCTAATTTCATAAATTCCCTGAAAAATATATACAAGGTCTGACAATTACGTTCATGAACTCATCCTAGAAAAAGTGCTACATACCTCATTGCTGAATATCACTATGGTCACCTTCTAAATACTCCCCTTCAGAAGCTATACACTGATGCCAGCGCCTAGTCCACCCTTCAAAGCAATTTTGGAACTCTTTTTCTGGAATGGCCATCACAGCTGTTGTCATATTACCCTTGATGTTCTGAATGTCATCCAAATATCTTCCTTTCAATATTCCCTTTATCTTCAGGTAAAGAAAGAAGTCATTGGGGGCCAGATCAGGTGAGTGGGGGGGGGGTGTTCCAATACAGTTATTTATTTAATGGCTAAAAACTCTCTCACAGACAGTGCCATGTGAGCTGGTGCATTGTTGTGATGCAAGAGCCAGGAATTGTTGGCGAAAAGTTCAGGTCGTCTAACTTTTTCACCCAGCCTTTTCAGCATTTCCAAATAGTAAACTTAGTTAACTGTTTGTCCCGTTGGTACAAATTCAAATGAATAATCCCTCTGATATCAAAAAAGGTTAGCAACATCGTTGCAACAAGTTTGCAAACTTAATTGTCAGACCTTGTAAGTTAAAAGAGTGGTTGAAAGATTTGCCCTACAGACAACATTCTCTCTTCTACTACTGAATCAGTTTAATAGAGTTTCCTATGTGGTCAAATTGAGTTCCACCTCTGCCTGCTCCAGGACAGCCTTTAATATGTAAGCCCTAAGGTTTTCAGTGCATGTATTCATTGCTATATTTGAATCAAATTGAAAAAAATTCCAAGAATTTTGATTTCTGTGTCTGTTTTTATATTTTTTCTATAAATTTTATTAAGTTAACATTTAATATGGGATTGAGATGGATTGATGGCTCTGCCATTGTTTGACCATTAGTTATATATGTTGACAGCCTTTGAACAAGGTGAATATCACTTTTCCAGTTGCTTTTTTCCCAGCATCTCATCTGAGACAGTAGGAAAAGGCATGAAAAATGAATATGACAGGAAGTGGCTTTTGCTCCCTGACATGCCGATATTCTGGAACTGCTTGGGATTTATTGAAGTAGATTCAGTGACAATAAGTGCCTAGTGCTGCCAACATATCCGAGGGGATAAGGCCCTATAAATCTATGAAATAAATAGCTGCCTGGTGTTATTTTCTTCACCTATGTATTAACTGGTAGATAAGTCTTTTTGTTGCCATGGTAATATGAGAGTGGAAAAAGGAAAGAGTTGGCAGGTAGTTACAAAGTATAAAACTTTTTGTATTCCTTCCTACCTTTAAAAATTTTCTGTTTTGTGAGTTGTGGCTCTACTGGCATCAGTGTGTTTTTGAAAAAGGCATTCTTTTGGCTCAGTGGTTAGAGCGCGGTGCTCTTAACACCAAAGTCGCCTGTTTGAGTTCCACATGGACCAGTGAGAAGCAACGGATTGAGCTTGGAGCTGAGCTGCTGGTGGGCGGCCAGTTAGCTCAATGGTTAGAGTGCAGTGCTCATGACACCAAGGTCGCTGGTTCGGGTCCCACATGGGTCAGTGAGCTGGCCCTCCACAGCTAGATTGAAAAACAATGACTTGACATGTTGCTGATGGGTCCTGGAAAGACACACTGTTCCCCAATAGTCCCGAAGGAAGGAGGGAAGGAAGGAAGGAAGGAAGGAAGGAAGGAAGGAAGGAAGGAAGGAAGGAAGGAAAGAAGGAAAGAAAGAAAGAAAGAAAGAAAGAAAGAAAGAAAGAAAGAAAGAAAGAAAGAAAGAAAGAAAGAAAGAAAGAAAAAGAAAGAAAGAAAAAGAAAAAAAGAAAGAAAGAAAGAGAAAGAAAAACAGGCATTCTTTAAGAACCCTGATGTCATCTGTGGCATCTGAGTTGCTCTACAGAATGCCCCTAAAAGCCCCAAGTTCCTAACTCTAGAGGAGCTCACATGACAGGCTGCTGAAACCTTACACCTCACAAGACAGAGGGACCTGGAAGATTATTTAGGATAAAAGAAAATATCCTTTGAAAATCGTCCTTTGATTAAGAGAAGTGGGTTTTCTATAGCAGTCTTACTATCTAAGTGGATTTTCCCAAACATTAGTATTAGGACTATAATAGGTATATGTCGTGCGGGAGACCCTGCTCGCTGCGCCATTTGTCGTGTGGGAGACCCTGCTCACTGCGCCATTTGTCGTGCGCGGAGGCCTTCTCGCCGCGCCATCTTTCAGGCCGGGCGGCCTGCGGGGTCTCTGCTCCCGCTCCCCACACAAGAACGCAGGATATGGTGAGGCCGAAAAGGAACACCCACGGAGCCATAGGTAGGGGAGTCATACCACTATGGTCTCACTGGAGGCTGGGCCCACCGGACGCCTGACCTGCCGTCCGCCTTTCTGCCAACCGACCGACCAACGACTCTCCTCCACTCTCTCGACTCTGTTCCTCTCTCTCGGCTCTCCTCTTCCGCTCTCCTCGGCCTTCCTCTTCCGCTCTCTTTGGCTATGCTCGGCTCTGCTCGGCTCCTCGGCAATCCTTCATAGCCGCAGCAGTTATACCAGTGGCCAATCGGCTAACCGGCCACAGCCGACGGCCAATCAGCCACAGCCGACGGCCATTCACCACCCGAGCCAGTACCCCTTCACGTGAGGCCGAGAGCCTGTAAACTACTCTCTGGGGCTCTGTCCCCACAGTATATCATAAGAGTGTTCATACACCTTTTCAAAGAACTTTCCCATCGTCTTCTGAACTCAGGGATCCTAATTCCACTATGATAAAGGTAAGCCTTAGTTCTACTTCCCAGGCAGAGATGCTGAAGCAGTGAGTGTAGATGACTTGAGCAGATACAGAATTATAAGTATGATTAATATTTTCTATATCTTGAACCTGGGGCTGTACTTTTAGGATTTTTCTTATTCCCTTCTCCCCAACCGGGATATAATGAGTATAAATATTCATTGATTATTCAATAATTTGAATTCAACATAATTTTCAATGAATATTTATACTCATTATATGAGTGTTTACAGGGTGTAAGTTTCATTTATGGTTTTTACAGGGTGTAACTTTCATTTATGACTATCCTGTCACATTCTAGGTCCAGTTCCCTTGGACCCATTGTAAAAGATTGGATGCATTTGCAACCTCATAGAATCTTGCTTTGTTTAAATCAAGGTTCAACAGCTCAAATACTTATGTGACTGAGGCAATGTGATTGAGTATAGTGTGTTTTGTGTAACACAATTGAATGGTTGTGTGGCTTGTGACTAATTTTTGGAATGTCCACTTAGTATTCAAATTTAAAAAAATTAGAGCAAGTCTCGAATAACACTTTTGTCTGGGTTGAATTCAACCAGCAGATTCAGTTGGATCTCCAGAAATATTTGAATGCATGAAAAATTATTTGCTTAATAAAAAATATGACTCAAGTATTTTATTATTTTCTTAAACATTGAAAATTATGTTGAATTCAAATTATTGAAATATTTGAAATATATCTAATTTTCTTAAATGTTGAAAGAACACAATTGATTATGCACTTTAAAAGTCACACATTTTAGAGGGAAATACATGTCATGCCCCAGTATTAGATACAATAAAGCCAAACTGTGTCAGCCTTTGAAATTATTCTAAGAAAATTACTTGAGAAAATACAAATTACTATTAGGTCTTGATTTCCCACAGTTTTTCTAGTCTCCTTCTCTTTCTTTCTGTAGTAAAACTCCTTTTAACACTATTTTTCACATGGACACGTCAGATGTTCTAAAATGTATTTCTTGGAGTCATCCACATAACTTGGAGACTCCAGTAATCTTGCACCAAGCTTTGGGCAGTGGACAAAGATCATCCTGGGACATTTCTTTGTTGCTCTTTTGTTGGAGTCCATATTTTCTGTATCCTGTGTCTTCCTATTTTTTGGCTAACTTCCTTGTTTTGCTGGATTACTTTTTCCAGTAACCTCCTGAGCAAGTGTGTAGAAGGTAACTTAAAATATATTTTTTGCATATTTGAAAATGCTTATTTTCTACTATCACACTTAATTGATAGTTTGGCTAGGTATAGAATTTAAATTTGGAAATAATTTTCCCTCAGAATGCGGAAGGCACTGTTTATTAATATGTAGTTTCCAGTATTGCGCCAGAGAACTCATTCTTTTTTTTTTTGAGGTCTTGTATGTGACCTATTTTTTTTCTCTATTCAGTGTTCTAAACTTTTGGAATGGTGTGCCTTGTGTGGGTCTCTTTCATTTACTGTGCTGAGAACTCAGGTGGGCTCACTCACTATTAGAAATTTCCTTGTATCATTTATTTGATAATTTCTTCTTAATTTTCTTTATTTTTTCCCCTGGAAATCTTAAATGACTCTTTTCTTACTTTTTCTTTCCTGATACCATTTCCTTTTTACCCCCCTTACTTTTTGGTAGATCCTTGACTCCATCTTCCAAATCTTCCATTGCATTTTCCAATTCTGCTATCGTATTTTAATGATATGTTATGCTTCTTCCTGTTCTTGTTTTTTGGTTACATCATCCTGTTTATTTATGGATGCAATAATTTAACCTCTCTAATATATTTGAGGATATTAGTTATAATCTCTTCTCAAAGATTTTTCTGGTGCCTGAAAATTTTTGTCTCTTCCATGTCCCTTTTATCTGTTTGTGATCCTTCCTTTTGTGTTAGAACAGCCTTTCTCAATCTTTTCTCTCTTAAGGAATCCTTGAAATAATTTTCAGGTCTCAGGGAATTTCTCCATAAAATTATTATATCTTCAGTTCAGTACATAATATAACTAACTACTAAGTTTTAGATATAATAATTCAGGAATAATTTCCAATGTTCTTTTGAGTAGAGAATAATATTTTTATGCAATCTGCTTATTTTATCCTTACATATTAACTTACTTTGTGTGAGTAGTTCCCCTTCCCCATATAGGATATTAACTCTAATGCAAGTCAGTAATATAGGTAGTGGTAGCATCAGATGTGTTTCTTTAAATATTTCCTACTTGATTTTTAAAACTATCTAAGTAGCCTAAAGTCTTATTACAAATTTCTACTATATAAAATGCTGATTATGATATGTGTTACAACATGTATGGACAAGTAGTTTTCTTCCTATTATAGAGTAAAAATTCCTATCCATCCTTTCTTGAAATAATCGGGTAGCTAAACTGAGTTTATCTTTTTTGAAATTAATATATTTCTTTTTTAAAAAATAAATTTTAAAACACATGAAACAGACATAACGATATTCTGTTCGATAATTGGTTTAAGCCAACACGGTATTTGATTTTTCTGAATGTGGGATTGGTTGATTTAAGAAGAGGCTGTAAATTGATTTTAATTAATAGTATTTACAACATGAAAATTTACTGACAATGTTGAATAGTAATGCTATTACAACCATAAGCAAAAACAATATAAATAAAATGGATTGTAAGATACAATTTTATACAAGATTTTGAAAATATTTTCTTACTGCATTCATGACTAGGATTAATTTTAATTTTAGCAATTACAAATTATTATAAATATATGTTGGTTTCTCTATCTCTTTTATGGGACTAAATAGGCATAAAAGAATATTATTTTCAAAACTAAAAATAGAGAATGAAATTTATCTAACTAATTTGAAACCTGTGTTTTTTTTCTGTGCATGTTGAGTCTGGGTCAAATTTGAGATAAGCACACATATTTCATTTTCAATTAAATTGAGATGTTCTCTTGATGATTGCTAAATAAGAAAAGTTTGTTCAGACATATTGAAGGTTGAAAACTATAGAAAAACATTATCGTTCTGTGAGTGACTGGATTTTTTTTTTTTTATCGCTTGTTGCACTGTTGCAGTGAAATGACTCTTGAAATTGTTACTCTTCATTTCTGTCCTTATTGCAATTGTTCATTGACTTAGGTTTAGTATTCTTTTCCAACTCATACCTCATCTTCAAAATAATCATCATGGGCCATCACACATGTTTGTAATATATAATGCTAATAAAATGTAAAACAAAGATAACAGAAAACAACACAAAATATCACAAAGACAATGAAAGTTTCAAAATGCAGTTTATTTCTAACCTCTACAACCCACATTTTGCAACGTTTAAAATAATACCAAATGGCAGGGAAGCAATCGAATCACAGCACATAAAAATGCATTCTTTAGAATGAAAATTTCCCTCCAATTCTTTTTATGACATGAGCAGAACTTCCTTATTCACATAAACAGCCCATAACTAGAGATTGGGTGAAGTCATTTGGGAAGGAGAGACTGATGTCATCAGCCCACAATAGTCACCTCCGTGCAGTATGGCACTCACCAATTATCAACGGCCTCCTCTATTTCATGTCAGAAACTGAGAATGATCTTAACACAATAAACATGATCCTACAGTGCACTGCTGAAAGATGTACTAAATTGCTAATGGGGCTGTTGGGTCACTGTCCATCATTTTGTCTCAAGGTATGTGAAATTCAAAACTGATGTTTATTATTATTTTTTGAATCATCTTTCACAGAGCCCCCAGTGACCCCTTGCAGAAGCCTAGGATTCCTTTAGAAATACTATGTTAGAAGTATCTAACTGCTCTTTGAGGTCACTTCTATAGCAGGTTCTTGTGAAGACATTATTTGGGACTTTCATTTTGTTGGGGATCCCCATGTGTCAGTATCTATGCCTTTTTGGGGGGCTTTTCAGCACTCTACAAATTTCTGCCTGGAGAACAGGGGTTATACATTGGCTTCCCTTAGTACTCATGAACCTAAGCAATACAAGGAGGCTGGGTGAGAGCTTCAACTATCCAGAATGTAGACTTTTCACCTACTACTTACGTTTCTAACGTGGCACCTCTTCCCCACCTTCCATCATATGTCTAATCTCAGGGTTTGGAGACTCTCTGGTTTAATTTCTTCATAGATTTAATTCTTGGTCTGACTGATACTTGCAGAGACATTCAGTCAATGCTCATATTGTCAGTCCCACACTTCATCTGCAATTTTGTATACCTGATGTCACCAATCCCTAACCTTTTATGAGTCTCATGGTATGAATTGGTTTCCTTCTTATCACCCTTTATTGCAGGTTTTGGTATTTAGCTTTCTCAGCTATGAGAAATCCTCCATTCATTTTCCATCTTCCAAAAGATTGTTGGCACCTCTCGTGTGTTTTCTCGGTTCCTGTTATCTTTATTATTGCAGTTTTCTCCACTGTTCTCTTAGTCCTTATGGAGTTCTGCCTTGTTATTTCTTTATTCTCAATAGTGGAGTTTCACGAGGAATAGAGAGAAGCACATGTGTTTAATATGCCATGATTAACCAGATGTCCTTCACTGAAAGTCTTAATTCCTTCCTTGTTGAGGGACAATTCAACATGGTGAGAGATGTGCATGGAAAGTGTTGAAACTCAAGCAAAAGATGTTCAAGTTTAGGCTCAACCCAGAAATAGAAAACTGGCAGGCTGCAGGTCCAAACAGCTCCCACATGTGTTTCGGTTGAATATACGAAATTTATTCTTAATTAGTACTATTTTTCAAATGGGGTAGTGTTCACATTATAACCAAGAATTTAAACATTCTTTAGAATGAATCAGAAGCCTTGGTGGTATATTATCGTATGGTAACAAGTGACTGGGGATGAGGGGTGACTGTGCTTTTGCTCACTGGCCTGCTACTGTTGTCCCAAAGTCAGCTCCATTCGTAGTTCTGAAGCATTTATTTTGCACAGCCCCCACCCCAGAAGAATGTCTGCTGGATTTAGGAAATTCATTGCAGGTTATGCCTTTGTTATATTAGCTTCTGTCTACTGAAACATGTCATCACTAACCCTTTTTAGTATATCATTTCTTTCCTCATTTATTTTTTACAGACACATTTTCATTCTTTCCCTTAGCTCCTTTTGAAATAATTAGCCATAATTGTTTTCTTGTAATAATAAAACAATGATAATACCATTTACACAAGACAAAATATAGAGAGTAAACAAATTCATGTAAAATGTTTAACAATGTTAGTAATCAGTGATGTATCATTTACTGCCTTAATAAATTAGACACTTCCTCCCCCCCAACCCAAAAAATAACATTAGTGCAGTAAGATTGTGATAAAACCAACATATTCATATATTGCTGAGGGAAATAGAAAATGATGACTCCCTTCGGGAAGGCAATTGGGTAACGTATTTTAAAAGAATGTATAAGTTATGTACTTACAGCAAGAAGGGAAAAAAAGGAGGAAGGGAAATTTAAACACTCAGTGAAAGATAATAATTAGGTAAATTGTGATCCAGCAATACAAAGGGAACATTATGGGTTTATTAAAAATATAACCAACAGTCTGTTTTACGTTACGAAGGTTATAATACAATGTTTGGTGAAAAAAATCAGAGTGTTATACATTTATACTTTTTACAAATTATGCAAAAATGAAAGCATACAGACCAAGATCAAAAAGTTGTTATTTTTCTGATTTTATGTAATATGAAGTAGAAAAAGTTACTATTTTTTTCTTATTTTAAGTGTAATATGTTTATTTGTAAAAGTTGCAAAATAAAGTGGAGCGTATAGAATAAAATAAAAACCAGTCTTAATTCTACCATCCCCAAATAACCACCATCAATTCTTTGATATATATATCTGTATGTATATATGTATATTCTTCTGTTGTAGCTTTATTGAGGTATACTTAAATTTAACAAACTGTATGTAAAGCGTACAGTTTCATGTTTTGAGATACACAAATAAATGATAATGATAAAAGATAATGAACATATCCATCACTCCCAAAACTTTCTTCTTGTCCCTTTTTTAAGTCCTTCCTCCCATCTCATCATTTGGAGGCAACCATTGATTTCTGTCACTATAGATTGGTTTTAATTTTCTAAAATTTTATATAAATTAAATCATACATAAATCTTTTTGTTAAAGCTTGGTGTAGTTTGATTAGCTTAATTATTTTGGGATTTGTCCGTGTTGTGGCCTGTATCAATAGTTCATTCCTTTTTATTGCTGAATTGTATTCTGTTGTATAGGTTTACCACATTAAAAAAAAAAAAAATCCATTTACCAGTTGACAGACATTTGGATATTTGTAGTCTGGATATTACAAATAAATTTGCCATCAGTATTTGTGCACAAGTCTTTGTGTGGACATATGCTTTCATGTTTTTGGAATGAAACGGCTGGATCATATAGTAGGTGTATGTTTAACTTTTTAAGAAATTGCCAAAATGTCTTCCAAAGTGGTTGTACCATTTTATATTCCCACCAGCAATGTATTAGAGTTCTGATTCTTTCACATCTTTGCAAAAGCATTATGTGTTCAGTTAGTCATTCTAAAAGATATGTAGTGCTTATCTCATTGTGGTTTTAATTTGCATTTCCAGATGACTACTGATATTGAACATCTTTTCATGTATTTATTGGCCATCTGTCTACCTTTTTTGAGGGTGTGTCTGTTCAAATCCTTTGCCAATTTATTGTTATTTTCTTACTATTGAGTTTTGAGAGTTCTTTATATATATATATTCTGGAAACAAGTCCTTTCTCAGATATGTAATTTGCAATTATGTTCTCCCAGTCTGTGGCTTGTCTTTTCATTCTCTTCACAGTGTCTTTTGAAGAGTGAAAGCCTTAACTTTGATAAAATTCAATTTATAAAGTGTTTCTTGTATGGCTTATACTTTTGGCATTGTATCAAAAATTATGTTTGCTTGACCCAAAGATTTTCTTTTATAAATTTTATATTATTAGGTTTTACAGTTAGGTAATGTTTGGGTTAATGTTTGCATGTGGTATGAGTTATGGATTGAAGTTCCTTTTTTTTTAATATGGATAAAAAATTGTTCCAGCATCATTTGTTGGAAAGTCTATATATTCTTTTCTGGATTGCCTTTGCATCTTTGTCAAAAATCAACTGACCGTTTATGTGTGAATTTCTTCCTGGACTCTGTTCTTTTTCACCTCTTTGTTTATCTTGATGCCTATACTGCACTGTCTCGATTACTCTAGCTTCATAATAAGTCTTTTTTTTATTTTATTAGTTTCAGGTGCACAAGACAAAGCAAAACTTAGACGTTTATCATTTATATCCCTCACACTGTGTGAACCCCCCTCTTATAATAAGTCTTAAAGTCAGGTAGTATAAGTCCGTTAATTTTGTTCTTTTTCAAAAGTTGTTTTGACTCTTCTAGGCCATATGCATTTCCATATGAATTACACAGTTGGCTTGTCAAGTTCTACAAGAGTTTCCTGGAATTTTTATCTGGTTTGCATTAAATCCGTAGATCCATTTGGGAAGAATTAACATTTTAACAATAATTGAGTCTCCCATGGACAGAGTATTTCTATTTACTTCTATATCTTTTTAAGTTTCTCTTAGCAATGCTTTGTAGTTCTCAGTGTTCATGTCTTACACATCTTTGGTCAGATTTATCTCTATTTCATATAGATACAAATGCACTTGTTTTTGGTATACTAATCTTGATAAATTCACTTAGTAGTCACTCACCTGCCTTCCCCCGCTCCACCTTTCTTTCATTTTCTCTTTTCTGTAGATGCATTAGGATTTCCTGCATGTATGGTCATGTTGTCTTCAGATAAAGACAGTTTTACTTCTTTAGGTAGGACCTCTATCTAGTACCATGTGAACCGATGGGGGTGAGAGCAGACATCTTCATCTTATGGCTGATTTTAGGAGGGAGCTAATCACGTTTCCCTTGTCTTGGAATTGACAAAACCTGTTTATTCCTAAAGATCAACAAATATGTCACATTTTCAGCAATAAATATATTGTGTTTCATAAAAAATTAACTTCCAAGCCAACTTTACTCTAGTTTATATGAGTGAATGTTGGAGTTTGTCCCCTTTCACGATTTAACAGAATACATGTAAATATTTAAGTTTAGGAAGGTGTCCTAATAACTACTTTCCAATAATAAATGTGTCTTTCCTATTTAAAATTTAAACAGTGTTTGAAGGGGCTAGCAGCAACATATTAATAAAGCGCTGTTTGTAGTAGCTGAGGAGAAGCTAGAGTTGGATAGCAGTGCTGGTACTTAGGAGATCAGCAAACATTTTGCCTTATAACATTAAGATTGTCCTAGACAAAAGACGTTGAGATTTTCCACATCTGTAAAGCTGCTCTTTTCTATGCTGCGTACTTTAAATGCTGATCATGGCAGCAGACCCCGATTTGAGCCTAGAAACAACTGTCGTGGGCCTTTGATGGGAAAAGCCTACATCATAAAATTCATCTTTGTCCTTGGGGTTTCTCTGTCAGACTCAGCAGCGTTCAAACATTTACTGAAGACCAAAACAGTAGTTTCTTCATATGCCTTTCTCATCCTCGGTAACCATGGGGGTTGCCATCTAACAACTAGAATTGCTTGAGCAGTCCTTGAAAGGGGTTTCAGCTCCAGAGGATAAAGAGGCTCTTAAAGACACTCTGCCCAGAATTCATCTTCTTTACTTGAAACTTCTGTTAGTTGCAAAAGGATTATTTAGAGTGCTGTCAGAGATCTCCTAGGAGCTCTAAAACACTACATGTAACATGGAATCTGTACCAGCTAAAACTGTTCCATCTCTTAGAAGCTGGCCTGCTGGGTCTGAGAATGTTGATTGAAGGTGTGGCTGTCTTCTATGCCAGAATGAATAAAATGAGCCATGCTCTTCCCTCTCCCCATCTTCCGTTTATACTTTGCCTTTCAACTTTTACTCACCCTTCAGGTCCTTCTGCACCTCGCTCCTCAGCCTGGGTTGGATGACTCTACTTTCTGTTCTGCTAGCACCTTCTGCTTCCCCTAGCACACCTTCATTGACTGTGTTGTGATTGCCACTCAACTTGTTTGGCTCTCACACTAGGTTATAAACTCTGTGAGGACCCCAAGTATATACAGCTTGTTTATTATTATGCCATCAACAACCAGCAACAGTGCCTAGTCCTTAGTTGGCACTGATGGACATTTGTTGGATGACTGGATGAATGAATGAATAAATGCACAGAGCAGACCCTGAGTGGGTAGGAATATTTCAGTTCCCAAGTAGAAGTAATAAGACAAAATTTTCCTTCTTAATGAATTGAATTAATTGATGAGGGGCCAGTATTTGAAAAGTAAATGAATAAACTCAGAGCTTTAGGAAGAGAGGAAGACAACCATTGCTCTATAGATTAGAAGAGCCTAGCGTAGGAACCTCTGGAGGTCTGGTAGTGGGGTCACCTATTTGTGATTGGGGTCTGGAACGTGACTTAGAAGTGGCTTCTGTCATCTCAAATTTAGATATAAGTGTGCTCTTATCAGCAGTTGATGCTGGGTGTGGGACACCACGGTAAAGACTCAATCTTATGAAAATTTAAAATATTTTGACAAAAAAGGGAAAGGAATGCTACTTGTTCCTATTTGTGCGTAACCATTTGTATGGATCCTTGAGGTGTTTCTCACCTTTTCTCAGTTCTGTCATTGTAGTTTAGGAAGTTATAAGATAGAGAACTGGTGTTCTTTTGGAATCTTTATGTATCTGGAAATATTCATGTGTCTAGTTTTCTTTAACCTTCATTTTTCTTTGTGTTTTCTCAACGTGAGTGGGCTGGGGAGAAAATGAATGTAATTGCCATATACAAAATTTATTATTTTAAATATATGTTTTTAAAACAGCCATATTACTGAACTCTCCTATTTCCAACATTTATTTTAATTGATTATCTTGGATTTTTTCAGATAGATATGTTATTATGTAAAAGTAAGGATAAAATTTCTTTCTCTTTCCTAATTTATACTTCTTTTTAATTCTAGTGGTCTTATTTAATTTCCTAGAACTACCAGAAGGATGTCAAAATATTAATTATTATGGTGGGCATTTTTGTCGCATTCTTTATGTTAGTAAAAATGTTCATGTTGTTTTATTTAAGTATTACATTGCCAATTAATTTGACTATGGAGAATCCATGTCATATTAAGGAATATCCTTCTATTTTTAGGTCATAGATTTAAAAGTTTATCAATAACTTAAAAAAATATCTATTAAGGCAATTAGATGGTTTTCTCCTTTGACCTATTAATATGATGAATTATAGATTTCCTAATATTGGCCCATAATTGCATTCATTCTTGAAATAAATCTGACTTTGTCATGGTGTATTATTCTCTAAATATCCTGACAGATTTGATTTTTCTAATGTTTTATTAATGATATATGTATTTATAGTTATAATTGAGATTGCCTAGGAAACTGTGAATTTGCCTCACAGTTACTACTCCATCTCCAACTCTTGCTTCTAAACCCTGCAGCTCTGAGCTGCAGTGGGAAACTTTTTGTGACTTTTTCCTTGGGTTCCGGTCACTTTCTTCTCAGCCAGATTGTGTCAATCCTTTATTTTGTCTCCATCTATTATCTGTGTAGCAGAGTTGTTTTGAGTCTTCTTTCCGGGTTTTTCCTAATTCAGATTGCTCCTTTTTCCCCTTTCTTTTCTATTTTCCTTTGGATTTTATTCATCAGAAATGGGGAAAGGGTAGGGTAGGCAAAACCCATGTTATTAGTCCAAAAGCCCCTGATCCTGTGTTTCAAATCTAATAGCAATAAGCCCAACAAAATTACATAGCATTTTCAATGAATTCACATTTGAGACTATAGCATTTTTAAAATCAGGTTTTAGTTTTTGAAATTTTCATGATGATAAAGTCTCTGACTCAGGAAAGGGACAATATCACTGAACTCCTTCCCTAGGATTTGAGCATATCTCCATGGTCATCTGAAGATCACAGCTTAGGAAGCCAGCGTTTCAAGTGGTGTTAAGTGCTAAGCCTTATGTCTTGAGGAGAATCTTTACTTATGAAAACTTTTATGTAGGTGCAGTAGAACCTTTTTTTTTTTTTTTTTAAACTCTAGTAATTGGAATAAGGCACACACTTTTATTTAAGACCAATAGAGTTCTACCTGCTTTTATGCTGTGTGATATTGTGCTTCAGGAGACTTATTCTATATCTTGTATATACTTGTTATTAAGCCCTGAAATATCTGGAAGAATGTACAACACTCATAAAAATCACAATCATACCAGCAGACAATTGCAAACACCAAGGGTGTGTAGGGCTCGTGCTAAACAACACTTTACCATTTGTGTGGCTCTCCTTAGGAATGGCCCATACAGTGTGCGTCCCACTTGAGGGTCCCTTCTGCACAGGTTCTCCCTTTTCCTTTTCTCTGTGCTAGCCCTCTGCTGGGGTCTTACTTTCTGTAGTGGTGTCAAGGCCAAAGATTCTCATTCTAAATTCCATCCTGGGAAAGGAATGAGGATCTTCCTGGCTCAGGGATTTGAGGTTCTTTGGGGATAAACCACCAATGTGACAAGCACACCTTTCTCTGGTCAAAACTAATTATTTTTCAATACTGCAAATGAGCTGTTTAGCAAAAGAAAGCTCCCCTCTCCATCAGGCATGACTGTATGGAGGAATAAAGTATACAGAGGCCCTTCCTGTCACATGTTTCCAGTGGTGTGGGCCACTTGGACAGGGATTTTATAGAGTAGAGCACGGCTGACTAAATGTATGTTTCACCCATGGGTCTCTGAATTTGCTTTCTATTGAATTTTATTTTCTCACAGCCAATGAATAAGCAGTCTGACCAAGAGTCCCAGGGCTACCATCTCTCTAAGCCTCTGTGTCCCTGAATGACCTTGGGCAAATGTATTAGCTCCTCCCTCTGTAGAAGGAAGGGGATTGTGCTGTCTCTTCCATTTCTGAGCTCTTGGGAAGACAAATGTGAATGTGTCTATAAAGAGCTTTGAGCTTCCCCGAAAAGGGAACTGTGTAATTACAAGGTGATACTGTCATCACTCCTGTTAGGTACCTTGAGATTGTGATGGCTGGAACTCAATCAGCTGCACGTGCCTGTCTTTTATCTTTAGCTTTAATGTTTCCTGTCTCCCATACAGCCTATAGGCAAACGAATATTATTTTCCAAGTCAGGCTGCCTTCTAATGAGTCAGGGCTGACTTGCCTTATGCACTGGAGCCTGGCCTCTTTGTTTGGCTGTGTGGTGGATTCTTCTCATGGCCAGACACAGCCCCAGCCATACTGCTGTCCAGCAGGGTGACCGTGGATCTGTTACTTAATCTTTCTAAGGCTGTGTGTTTTTACCAATACAATTGAGTTACTTATAACTATTGTATGGATTAAAAGAGGTTAGTTCCCCAAGACTCCTGGCAAACAGAAAGTGCTCAATAAACATTAATGTTTTGAAATTTCTTTTCTTTTATTCGCTCACATTTTCTGCCCTGGCATTAATGCGATATATGTGTTTCTATCCAGCATCTTGTTTTGGGTAGCAATGGATATTTTGAGTGCTTTGAGATATGGCATCATTACTCTGGAAGATTTCATTTTGAACCATGTGTCTTCATTCTCAATGCCCTCAAAGCAATTTAAATAAACCAAATGTATCAAAGCATTTACTTCGTGACATTTACTTTTAATAGCTTTTGAGCCCTCAGATGCTCTTAATAGAAAGCAAAAGCTACAAAAGCTGGCCCGGCTGTTAGGAGGTGCTATTTAAAGCCTCAGTGGGCCAAAAAATGACAATTTTGCAATTGACTGTGGAGTGTGAGAATGCCAAGTACTAGCAGCTGCCCAGGAAACCTGTCGCATTTGCTGTGTGTTACCAAAAATCTCAAGAATCTACAGGGGTTTTAGAATATTTTTTTCTCTGAGGAAGCTTTTGCCATTTTAATCCCTAGATTTCCCTTTTGCTTTGTATGGATCATGCTTCAGCAAAGGAATCTCGGGCTGCAAAGTAGGGCTCTGTACACAGGGCGGGTTCCCCTATGCAGAGACATTTGTCAGCCTCCTAGCTGAGCTTAGCTACTTGGCAGTTTTATGCCTGGGAATCAGTGATTTCATTGAAGAGTGGCTGTTTCTGCGGCACCCAGTTGTTTGACAGTGGTTTAGAAGCCTGCTCAGCCTCTGCCTAGGTAGGCGACCTGTTGTAGAGTTACTTGACCCATGAGTCTCAACTTCACTGTTTATAAAATGGGGATAGTGACACCAAACTCATGAGATTTTTGTAAAAATTTGTGGTGCTGTATATAACGTTCCTACATTACTATTTGACATATAGAAGGTGCATTGATACATTTTAGTTATTATTTTTAATAAAACTAATGAAAAATAATCATTGTAGTAGGCAGAATCATGAGCCTCCAAAGATGTCCACATCCTAATCCTTGGAACCTGTGAATGCATGACATGTCATAACAAAAGGGACATTGCAAGGATGATTAAGGACCTTGCAATGGGGAGGTTATTCTGGGTCATCTGGGTGGGTCAATATAATCACATGGGTCCTTAAAAGTAGCCATTTCTCGCTGTGGTCAGAGAAAAGGATGTGACAGCAAAAGAAGGGTCAGTGACATGCTACATTGTTGGATTTGAAGATGAAAAGGGGGACTACAAGCCAAGCAATGCAGGCAGCCTCTAGAAGCTAGAAAAGGCAAGAAAAGATTCTTCCCTAGAGCCTCCAGAGGAACCAGCCCTCCCAATACCCTACTTTAGCCCAGTGAGAGTCGTGTCAGACTTCAGACCTATAGAACTGGGAGAGAATAAATTTGTTGTTTTAAGCAAATAAGTTTTTGATGATTTCTTATATGGCAACAGTGGAAAGCTAACACACGGTTAAAGAGAATGTCAAGCATTTGTGCAATTGTAGAAAGGATGAGGCCCATGATGTCCTGTATTTAGGGTATGTGCTAAATCCTAGTCCTCTTGAACTTGGCAACGAGTGTTTGGAATGACCATCTCCTCTTCTGTGCAGGAGATATGGCTTGCTTCACAAGAACTGAAGTGCTATGTTATACCCCAAAGGATCTGAACCTAGTCTGAAAAAGTTGCATTACTTATATTTGGAATTTTGGAATTACCATACTTGCACGTATCCCTTGTTTCTTCTCTAAATAAACAGCAATAGAGTTTTGCTATACCTTACCATTCTATGGATGAAATAACTCAGAAGTTAAAGTCAGAAGATGTGGGTCTGAATCCTGCTGTTCTGGAAAAATAAATCATGTAATCTCCAAAATGGATCTGCAGAATGGAGATAACACCTGGTGTATCTACTCATTGTGGTGTCAAGGAGATAATGTGAGTAAAGATGCATTGAGAACTGTCTCATTAGACCAATTTCATGTGTAATTATTATTAGATTTGTTATCGTTATCATGTTGTGATAGAATCATGGAACATTAGATTAAGAAAGGACACTAGAGACTATTTAGTCCACTAGCCTTGGAACTCAGGCCAGGAGAGGTTAAATAACTTGAAAATGTTCTGTGGGCTTCCTAGCACCCATCCTCTGACGTAGCCTGGATCGTCACTGGGAAATGGGCCAGGCTGGAGACTTGCTCTCACTTCAATGGTACAGACTGGGGTGAGGAGGGACACAGCTGTAAGAATTGGCAGGCAGAGGGATCTGGCCATAGAATTGGGAGGGGCTGGCAATGGGAGAGGACAGCCAGGTGGGCCCCAGGAATTTGGGGAAATAACAGGGCAGAGAGGCATAAAATGGCACCATGCTGAGCTGGTGGTCAGAGATGGCCTTATAGTTAGTGAAAGTACGAAATAACTTTGAGCTTCTGACTAAAGTCTTGTGCTTTTTCTACTGTACATATTGTTTTTGTGGGTGAGGTGGAGGAGAAGAAACTGCCTTATGTGTGGGTCTTCTAGTGATTCCTCCCCTAACTTTTGGAAGGAACCCAAGGTGGGCTTATCTTGAATTCTGCTTAAAGATTAAGATTCTGCAGTCAGGTTCCAGTGAATGACCTTCTTCAGCATGTGATAGGTTCACTTCCCCAGAACGTGAATCTGTAATCTTTGGTCTTGGAAGTTTCTGCTTTAATATCCAGACTTGTCATGGATAGCCAAAAGGAAAAAAAACACACTCTTTATATAAGGAATAGCAATTATAAATTTGATCTCTGGCTCCCAAGGTTTCCTCAGGGTACACGTACTTACACAAACATACACTTACACATACCTTACACCATACATGTGCAACATAGACAACTCACACCGCACTCACCACCCATGTTTACAATCATACTTACACACACATACCAAACATGAATATACAGTTGAAGAGAATTAGGGTACCAGTGGCTTCAGGATCTTTTGCATATTTTGTTTAAAAAAATATACTGAATTTTATGAATTTGATCCCAATATATGCTATATAAGAATGTTGTGCAATTGTAGAAAGGACGAGGCCCATGATGTCCTGTATTTCCTAGATTGTATTCCATATTTTCCTAGATTGTGTTAAGTGGCCATTTGCAAAAGAAGAATTGGTTGGAAAATGGAAGAACGAATTAACTATCCCTAGGTTCTAAACTAACAGTAACAGTCCTTTATAGTTGTATAAGGATGTGGAAATCAGAGGGCTCTCATGTTCGCCAGTACTTGGTATCCTCCAACAATCCTGTGAAAGAGACAGGGAGGTATCTTTATCCCTGTCCCACAGAAGGCACTCAGAAAGGGGACTGAATTGACCAATGTTAGAGTTGGGTTTAAAAGAAAGGACAGCTGACAACTTTTCTATAACCATGAAGCTGCTTCCCTCATCTCGTTGCTGAAGAACCACAGCAATAAAGACATTTTAAAGGAAGTTTAACATTGAATTTTGAATATAGATCATGTAAAGGTTTCCCAAAAGGTTACACAAAATTTTAAAAACTTGGAAAAATAGAATATTACCCTTAGAGATGACTCTTATTAACATTTTTGGTATATTTCTTTCAAAATATTTTCTATGCATAGAACTTCTTTGTCTTTTTATTTGTTTACCTAGTACATTAATAATTATAATTTTTCTTATTTTTTCAAAAAACATTTTTCATACATTTTCCTGTGTTATGTAATCTTTAATATCATGTTTAATAGCTGCAATGTACTGCATCAAGGGGCTGTACCATAATTCACTTAGCAATCTCTGTTTTAAGATCTAGGTTCTTTCCAACTTTTTGCATTTCCACATTTGATTTAATTTTTCAAGATGATATCAAGAATTGGGATTATCAGGCTAAATAAATTTGATGTATATTGCCAAATTACTTTCTGAAAGTGTTACATCGATCTGTCTTTTGTAGGATAGAAATGAAATGCAATTAAAAGGGAAGATTGTTGATAAAAGTCCTTCAGGCACAGGGAATTTCTACCTGGCCGTCTTTCCCCCAGAGGATCCCGCATCTCGCTGTCGTGCAGCTCTTCTCTCCCTTCTCCAAGCCCATTTCTAACCTTTCACTGCTACCCCACCTCCAAGTTCCATTAATTTCTAAGGTATAACAGTTCAGTTTTGCTCTCTCCTTACATTATAAGCCCTTGGGACCTCAATCTTTGTCACCCAAAAAGGCTGATCAAAGTATTTTTCTGGACAAAGTTAGTTCCTTCCACATGAAAGGCTCTGGAGCCAGCTGTAGAGATAATGCTTTCAACACTTTATGTCACTCACCGGTGCTTGAAAAACATCTATTTATTTAATTGCTTGTTTATTTGGGATGATGGATTTCAGGCTCCTAATTAGTATGACCTTTTAGTTATGATAGGTGTTCTAAGGAGACAGTGGATTGTAGGAAGTGACAAATTCTCTGCTACTGGAGATGTCCAAGCAGAGGCTGAAGATCATTTGTCAGAATACTTGCAAGTGGAATTCAAACAGCTGACCATCGGGCTAGAATAGGTGACCTTGAAGATTTCTACCATCTTGGGAGTCTGTGAATCCACAATTTCCAACTTACCTCTCTAAATATTGAAGCATTTATTAATGATCCATTTTTAAAGTCTCTCGCTTTAATAACAGGCAAGCATAAAGTGTTGGGTTAATGGGTTAGACACCCATGTCATGTTGTTTCCCCACCTGTGATTCAATGTGATTAGCTCCCTCTGGCAAGGTTCTTCCCAGTGGAATCCTTTACGTAATTTTTCTGCCTCTGAGGCATTTTAGCCCTTTCACTATTTTAGGAACATACTTCTAAATTATATAAGGTTTTGCTGACACAAGGTCCATAACACCTCGCCAGGAGGGATTCTCCATGAATGGAATAAATTCAGAGAGAAAGCTTGTGAAATGTGTGTCAGTGCATCTGCTCTGACTGCCCCAAATTTAGTGCAGCTTGAGGCTGAAGGTTTCTGACACTCAGGGCTGGAAGATGCTTTTCGTATCTGGAGTTAGTCTGTCAGAAGATTGCTGATACCTCAAGCAGCCTGGGCTTGGGGATGCTGATATGGTAGCCACCCATGTCCACCAGCGGGTCACCTTTGCTGGCTACTCAAATTACCCACACCTTTCATTTCAACATCATGTTGCTGTTCAGAGTGGCTAAGGAGCACAGTACCCTAACTTGAGTTAATTATTCCACTTTGCTCAGAAACAACCTCCTCGGTCCCTTTCATAATAAACCAAAAATGAAAATGCTGCAGAGAACTCTAGGTGATAGAAATCCTGTGACCTAAAGTATACCCAAAGGCTTCAAAGTGAATATAAGTCTATCCCAACAACTTTACTTCTTTCTAAGGAAATAATGAGAGAGATGTTCAAGCATGCCCAATTTCAACCCTTCATAATATCAAAAAATCTGGAACTCTCCTAAATGTCCCCAAATAGGAGGCTATTTATGTTATGTATTTCTCAATTACAGTTGACATTCAATATTATATTAGTTTCAGGTATACAGTATCATGGTTAGACATTTATATAACTTATGAAGTGATCCCCCAGATAAGTCTAGTACCCACCTGGCCCCATACATAGTTAGTACAATATTATTGACTACATTCTCTATGCTGTACTGTAAAGTCCCTGTGACTGTTTTGTAACAACCAATTTGTACTTCTCAATCACTTCAGCTTTTTTCACATAGATCTTTAAAATATAAAACCTTTCCCTGCTGTGGTTAGAGAAAGATATATAAAGATAGGGGCAGGGGCAGGGAGATACTATGCTACTGGCTTTGAAGATGAAAGGAGGGGAGTCACGAGCCAAGGAATGTCAGCAGTTTCTGGAAGTTGGAAAAGGCAAGGAAATTGATTCTCCTCTAGATCTCTTCTAGATCTCCAGAAGGATTGAACCCTGCCTGCCTCTTGATTTTAACCCGGAGAGACCCACTTCAGACTTCTGACCTCCAAAACTGTAATATCATAAATGTATGTTGTTTTAAGCCATTAAAATTGTAGTAATTTATTACAGTAGCAATAGGAATCTAATACAGAGGATGATTCTCATTTTATAGATGAGCAAGGGGAAGAGGCTGGCCAAGATTTGCACAGTGATAGCTGGGAGTCCAACCCTGGGAATCTGATTCCAGAGTTCATGCTCTTAACCACTGTGCTGTACTGCCTGTGAGCAAAGATGCCTGGCAGTGGTTGTCCCTACCGTCTGTGCTGATGCGACAAAAATGGAAGTTGATGAGCTACTGACAGACAGTGGCTCAAAAGGGAAACACTCTTTTAAGCTCCTAGATCTTTGTCATACCAAACTTTTAAACCCTGCTGAGAACTTTGAGCCAAATAAATAAATAAATAACGTCTTGGAAAAAAAAGTTGATCATCCCTCTACCTTTGAACTTAAATTCCTATTTACTTACCTTTGCCACTGAGGATTTTTTTTTGTCATTTAAAAAAATTTTTATATGGTTCACAAAACACATTAGTATTTGTTACTTATTTGATTCTCATCATAATCCTGTGTGGTGGGTAAAGTAGATGGCACTGAAGCTCAGAAAGTTTGTTTTGCAGTGGAGGCCACATAACTAAGGGTCAAAGCAGAAATTCGAAAGCTTCATTACTAGTTCAAATCTAGAACTATCTCCAATACATCTTGTTTTTTTTCTTTTTTTTGCTCTTGCATTTTTTTTTATACATCTTGTTTTTGATATTAATAGATTTTGTTCAAAGCTGTAAATGTCCTGTTGTGTTTTCATTTATGTTGAGGACAGCCTCCTCCTTTTAGAACATTGTTACTCAGAGTCCGATAATGAGGCATGAGTGACCTTAAGAGCATATCTATCATTTCCAGTTACAAACCCTATGAAATGCATCTCAATATCAAAAACAAATAAAATCTAATTTCTCTCTTGGCTTTTATTTGTCATTTTCCAGTGAGTTATTATCTTCAATCATCAGTCTGTGCCTATTGCATAAACTCACAGTGTTGAAAATAACACTCAAACTGTCTCATACAACAGGGTTAAAGTCAATTTTGTGTATGCACGACAGGCAAATCCAGAGCATTGAGAAAATTCTGGTCGGATGTAATTTTTTTCTATTTGAATATCTATGTATATCACAATTTCAATGATGAGAGATTTTAGTAGTATCATAGCTTGCTCACACTTTGGGAAAAGTCATAAAAACACTGATCATAAAATAACTCTATGCCTGCATCAGCTAATTAATTAATATATTTAAAATCTTCTCCAAAAGGCTTGCAATGCCAGGAACTGTGGTAGGTATGAGAGAGAACCCAAAAGTGAATTAGACACAGTTCCCACTCTCAAAAAGCTCACAGAATTCCAGTGGAATACAGACCCATAAGAGATCAACCTTAAGGGAATTGAGTCTTAAAGGGTGCATGAGTCTTTTGCAGGTAGAAAGTAGGGTAAGAATAAAGGAGCAGCAGTTCAAGCAAAGGTATTGAAGCATGAGAAGTCAGAGAATTTTCAGGAATTGCAAATGGAGGCTAAAAAAATGTGTGTGTGTGTGTGTGTGTGTGTGTGTGTGTGTGTGTGTGTGATGTGTGGCCATGCTAGGGAGTGTGTGTGTTTTAAATAGGTAATATGAATCATTGCAATATTTTAAGCAGAAACAGATAAAATCAAGAAAAAAATTTAAATGTGTCACTTTGGTTGCTATGTGGAGGCCTCCCTGAGGATCAGTTATTAGATTCATTGCTGTAGGGAAGGTTAGCGAGGCTCTGAACCTGAACTAAGATCATGAAAGTGAGAATGGAGAGAAAGAGGTAAAACTGAGGACTCTCAGAAATGAAAGCAAGGCCATTTGTGAATGAATGGACACATGTTGAAAGAATTATTTTTAATTTTCTGTCATTAATTTTTCTGAAAAGATACTCCACATAAGTATAATTTATTTGATGTCCACCTGGTTTAGATTTTATTTAGTCATTCATTCAACAACCATTTATTGAGTAGCTGTCTTAAAAAAACAATGTTTTAAGCATTGTTGGGCTGTGCATATTATATGTGTTTTATGTATTATCTGACCCTTAAGCTTATAGTATAGTAGCACTTATTTAAGGATCCTGGAAATACCATTTTATTTTTAAGTCATGTGTCCAAGCTTGAACAATTGGATGCTCTCTCGTGGGACTTGCAGCTTGAGCAACTGGTACGGAACCAATGGGTGATGGACCCTTGTAAGCTCTGCCCTAGAGCCTCTTCTGTCCACAGGATGGACCAAAGTTCCTGCATGTTTACCCTCTGGAGAGTCCTTGGTTCCTGTCTATTCCCAAAGCTGGTTTTGTAGTCTTTTCTTGATTCTGTGAGCCCTTAAATATCTTTTGAAAACATTCCTTGTTCCTTATACATATTAGTTGGAATTGGTTTTATTGCCTTGCCTTCCTCATGTGCTTATGTTTTCCATTTCTGTATCTTTGGTTTTTCTACATTTATGGAATGCAGAATTTTATTTATTTATTTTTGGAAAATTTTCAAGTTTCCTTCTCTACCAATGATTCCATTTTCTGAAGTATCAGTTCTGCTCTTAACTGCCTCCAAAGTTGATTTTAATTCCTCTGCTGCACTTTGCTCCTTCTGTATCCTTTTCCATTGCAATCTCATCTCTATTGTTTTTAGTTTTGGACTTTTCATTTGGATAGCTTTTCTTTTTCTACAGGGAATTTGCCTTCCTTCTTACTATTAACTTGTCAGAACATTTTATTTGCATCAAATACCAAATATCAAATATTTTCTGGTCCAGAAAAAATACCTTCTTTCCTTGAATATGGAAACATTGTTATTTAATTCCTTAAACCAGTTGCATTAGAGAGAAAGCCCAGGGTACAGAAATGCTGCTTTGAAGATTATGTCACAGTAAAACTCAAATACATTCCTTCCCACTGTCCACATCAAAATATCTAAGCTTCAGATACAAAAGAAAAAAACAAAGAAAAACAAACCATAAACACCGCTGGATCTGTGGCTGTCAGTTTGGGGTGTTTAACCTTTTTCCTCCCATTGTATCTGAAGTCTACTTCCCTAGGATTCATACAGGACATTTCTCCAACAAGCAAGTCTTAGCATAGCACATTTTTACCTCTGCCTGGCCATGTTCAGACCTCCCATACATCATAGTATTTTAATGGACTAGAAAGACTTTTTCACATCATTACTAGATGAAACGCTCTTGAATCATTATTTTCCCCATGTTGTCAGGGTTTTTTTTTTTTTTCCCCCTTCCAGGTCCTCCATTCACTGAAGATGTTTTGGCTCACACCAATTCCCACTTTCCTTAGCATTTCTGTATCTTCTACAGAATGGGAAAGAATCTCCTTTGCCTCTTTTGTTAAACAATGAATATCTTCCCTATTTTTTTCTTGTCATTCTTCTCTCATTTCAGAGGCTGGGAATAGGCTGACTGTAAGAGATTGTATAGACTTGCTCTTTTAAATTTGTTTGAAGGAGAGTGAGAAATGGAGGCAGAAAAAACTTGTTGTGTATAATAGTATCATTTTATTACTCCTTTCTTATGTGCTTTGTATGTCCAACTGCCTATTACATTTCTACGTGTATAGCTCACAGGATCCTCAGACTCAATGTGTGCAAACTGTGCTCATCTGCCCCAACTCTGAAACTGACCTGAAGCCTGCTCCCTCCTCACTGGTCCTGAATTCAGGAAATACCACCTCTGTTCACCACCCAGAAACCTGACAATTCTCCTGACACCTCTTTTTCTCTCCAACTGCTCATCACTGATTCTGTTGAGTACCTCTCTTAAATAAACCTCAAATTCACCACATTTATCCATGCTTTTCTGCTACAACCCTAGCCCATGCTAATGATATCTCTCTCATGGAGTACAGAGTCCTAAGAGGTATCTCCATAAGGCATCTTTTGGTGGCAAATATAGAAAACAACTTGAACAATAAAGGACTTTTATTGGCTTATATAATTGAAAAGGCCAGAGTTAGGGTAGACTTCGGGTAAGACTTGACCGAGGGTGTCAACAGTGCCCTTCAAATTCTGGTTTGTTTCAACTCCTCCTATCTGGTTCCTGGTTAAAGTGGATCACCCTGTCCAACAAGGGGCTGCCAGGAGAGCCTAGGTCCTCATGCTTCTTTGTTCATGATCTTCCAAAAGAGAAACCATTTCTTCCTGCAACTCTCATAGAGTAGTGACAAAACTTCTTTCCCAGTAGTCTTTTAAAAGACTCTCTCACACCTTATTTACCTTCCCTGAACCAATCACCATCGTCAGAGGAATGGGTTTTGCTGATTGGAGGCTCACTCTTAGAGTTCAGGGGAGCTAAATCCCATTCACAGTACGAGGTTAAGAATGTCATGGGGGAAATAACTTGAACGTATTTGGGGGACTTGTTAACCAAGAAGGAAAGTAAAGGGCAGCATACCTGAGTTATTCACTATACCACCTTCACTTTTCCTCCTTCCAATCTTTTCTTCACAGTGTAGGCAGTGAAGTCTTTAAAAAAAAAAGAGAGAAATTGTGTTGTGCCAATCCCTTATTTAAAACCCCTCTTTGGCTTCACTTTTCTCCTTGGATAAAGATGAAAAGAATCCTTACGGCACCTTACAAGTTCCATGGTGATGTAGTCCTGCCTGCCCCTTCAGCTTTACCTGTTGCCCCTCTCTGCTCTTAGTCACTACCCCTCTCACCGGGCGACTCACACTTGTTCATTCTCTTGGATTCTCAGGGCTATCTCCTGTCTCAGAGCTTTCAAATATGTTGTGCCGTCTATACAGAATGATCTCACCTCTTTTATAGTCTTTTATAGTCTTTTTCACTATTTAAAGTAAGTTAGAGTTTATCCACTTAATGCTTGTCTTTTGAACTCGACTGTAAGCACCCTGAAGGTAACAGCTGGGCTTGTCCTTTGTAAAAACTACTGTCCCTGGCATTTAGCATAGTTCTTGGGCCTTGTTTAGTAAAAACACCCACCCCTTCCATTCTAGCATCAAATAAAACCTCTCATCTGGTATCAACATCAGTTCCTCCTCCCCCCAGCTGCCTCTGTTTGTTCATTTGTTAGATAGGACGCCATTACCCAGCTTGTTCTTCACTTTGAGCAAGACCCTTTGCTTTGAAGAGCCTAAGTGTCCTCCTATCGAACTGGGAAAAAGATGTTCAGCTGTTAGGATGTTACAAAATTAAATTAGCTAAAGTACGTATAACTACCTTGAGCACTTGATACAGTTTGACAAATATTTGCTAACTTAAAATTAGAATCTGTATTTAGGGAACATTCCACCAGGTGTCTGTCCTAGTACTGTATTTATTTCTGCCCTAGAAAATAGCTGAATGACCCTTGGAGAGTTATTTTGCCACTTATCTTTATAAATATTTGTTGAACACTCAGCATGTGTAGCATTTTCCCAGGCTATTCAGTGACAACTGAGAAAGGAAATCCCAAAGACAGAAGAGATCATTGTAGAGCTGCCAGTCGTACTTGCACTTCACCCCAACTTGACATTAATATACACAGTTTGCATTGAAATGGTTTTCTATTATTAAAAACTGAATCTCATTATATACCAACCTACAAGGTCTTTGTGAAGGATTTGAGTCCTTTGCCCTTGTTTTCATTTTTTCAGGTTGGACTTACCCTTGGCTGGATTTATTCTTCATATGTGCTTTGTTAAAGGCACTAACATAAAAAAGAAATAATCATTTTTACATGAATTGTAATTTCAAGAATGGCTTTCTTAATGTATTCCTAAATATTCACTAACATGAATCATAGAAAAGCTTGGCTAATATAGCTGGGCACTTGAGCGTTTGTTATGTCACTTTATCATCTTAAAACTTATCTTTTCATTATAAAAACAATACATGTCCACTATAGAAAATTTAGACAATATAGATAAGAAAAAGAAAACATTAGTAATCTTATCACCCACTGTGATAACCACTCTTGATATTTTGATATTCTCATCTTACACGTACACCACATGTATGCGTGCACACAAACACACACACACATGCACAGGCACTATTTCAAAAAATTAAAGTCAAATTATTTGCCCAGTTTTTTAATACTGTCTACTCAAAAAAAAGTTGTGATCTCAAGTAATGCTTTTGTCAATTCCTGCATTTTTACCACGGATTTTCTTGGATTTATCAAGTAGACATATCACACACAAATTACATTTTGCTCTCATTTTTGCAAATATTTATACTGCTTGTTTTGTTTTCTTGCCTAATTGCATTGATTTTCCAGAACAACGATAATTAATTGTTGTTGTCACACAGCAGCCTAACCGTTTGTCCCTACCATCCTTTCCTTAAGGAAAGAGGGTTGCGGGGTTGTCCCTCTTAGGGGTTGAGTCGTATAGGTTTCCTCTCTTGGTCCCAGTATGCTGGGTCTGCGGTCAAAGATGAGTAAGTTTCCTCAAGGGAGGGACGACTTAAGCCAGACGGGACCCCAGGGACCCCCATGAGTTAATGTGAAACTAGGAGGGATGCCCCTCCTCCAATGCTTTCTGGAAGCTGCTGACACATGCTTCTGATGTCCGGCACCCTATTGTGCTAAGGAACGTTAACTGAGCGAACTTATCTCGCTTCCCGCTTAACTCATGAGGTAATTGCTCTGAGAAACCTACTCCCCCAGGGGTTGTACACACCGCACCTTGATCATGTGGGGACAGCATGCACAGGTTGCTTTGGGACAATATGATTGGGTATTGGAAATATGCTAATTGTATCAGTGGTGTGAGAGTCTTGCAGACCCTGCCCAAAATCATGTGATGCCTGTTGTAAAAAAACAATAAATACCCACGATGACCCGATTCGGGGCTCCAGTCCCTTGAGGCTGTGAGTCCCTTGGTCCTCTGTGGTTTCTTTGCATCCAGTGTCTCTGGTCTCTTTATTTCTATAATAGAATTTAGCCCTTGCCACCTCCCTCGCTTTCCCCACTGCTTGTGTTGTGCAGGCCGCAACAAATTGTGAACATATAAGCTTATCATGTTCTCGACTTCACTGGAATTGTGTGTAACTATGTGTATGTTGTGTGTGTGGTGTATGTGTGTGTCAGCATTGATAATATTACATGAAAGGGGTCCTGAGAGTAAGTGATTAGTTGGTGACATGGGATAAGTAACCATTAATAAAGATCAGGGGCTGAATAAATTTAGAACAAACAAATTGTCCCAGCTTTGGGGAGTTAAGAAAGGATTCAAGATGATGGAAAACTATAGCTCACTTGCCACTGCTCTCTGCGGCAGTAGCAGCTGGTAGAAATTCACTTATATGCCAGTTTTTGGAAAAGCAAGAGTGAGCTGAGATATAAAAAGGGAATCCATTTAGAATCCCTTTTGCTGTCTTGAAGCAACAACACTTGAGAGCAGCCCCAGAATACATGCAGCAGCTAAATCAAGCAAAAGGCTTACAGTACAGCAGGGCTTTTGTACCCAGCAGAAAGTCCAGGAGGGAAGCCTGTGAGGGCCAAACATGCAACTGGAGTAGAGGCCAGACTAAGTATAAATCTCTCAAGAGAAAAGTGGCCTCTGTCACAGCTGTGTGACCAAACACAAGGGAGAAATGACACAAGAAGCTTCCTTGCCACAACTGCCATTGATTCTCTGAACTGTGATGTAAAGCTATATAAAGCAGCATTCAGGCTTAAGATGGAAGAAATTCCAATAACAAGATGGGCAGTGAGAGAAAACCTAGCCTTTGATAGACCTCTTCTGATTCCAGTGTGAACAGACAAAGGAAAACCGATATGGGATTCTTCAAAAAACGGGATGGCAAAACAAAGACATTAAAAAAGTCAGAAGAAGCACAAACTTTTTGATAAAGATTTGCTATAGGATTTGCAAAATATTTTGATAGCATCTGTTTATGGGATTAACTAAATTCTTAATGTTTCATCAACTCTATGATGAAAGGCCAAAGGTAATGTAATGAGACATTGAGGTGAACAAAAGAGCTTTTGGAAAGGCAAGCAAAAATAAAGACCTGAATTCAAGTTTAAATTAAAAACATAACTTTATTTAAAATACAAATTTTTTGAATTAGGAGCACATAAGGTAAGAGAGATTTTAGGAAATTATATAAGATATGTAGAAGAAAATTTTGAAACTCTTGGAATAAAACAAAGATTATGGAAATGTAAAGATGATAGGAACATAATAGGAATCAAAAGCAGAGCAGATATTAAAAATATGAATAAATGCCGTATAAAGAGATCAGAATAAATGGAAAATATATTGCTTTAATATTTTTTTACTTACTGGAACACCACCTGAGTTTACAGGTCAGAAGGACTTACTGCACCTAAAATGAAAATCCTGGAAAGATAAATTTCATGGATAAAGGAAGAATCAATATTGAGGGCTGTGCCACCGGGAGCTCCTCTGTACACCATAGAGCAATGACATTTGGAAGTGACTCTAATGGGGCTCAGAGAGTAGTATGGCCATACCCAATAGGAAGCGAGCAGGGATCAGGATTTTGCATGACATGACTTCTCACTAATGAGATGGGGTCACCCCAGAAATGATGGGCAGTAATGTCAGGAAGGAGTCCCTCAGTCGTACTGAGTACAAGGAGCAGAGAATCAAAGACAGAAAGGTGGCGATGGCTTCTCAACAGTGAAGTGGTTACCAAAAGACAACTGCTGACATTTCCCACAGTTTCAGATCCTTTCCTCAGCCTGCTAGAACTTTCCTTCATTTGAGGATTTAGGGGGAATTTAATGGTGTCTAGGGACGGGACTCAGGGAGAAATTAACCAGATCATTTCTGGGTAAATAACAATCCAAGTTAAAGCTATCCTCCTTCAAGGATGAAATCAAGCAAAACAAAATAGAATGGAAAGAATCATGAATTATTCTGAAAGATAAAATGAAAAAGTAAAATAGAGACAGAAAAAAACATACTTTTGAGAACAATTTTCAGTAAGAAACAGAAATGCGCCTGTTATTAACTTATAATAATACTGTATTATAAGTTAAAGAAAATATGAACTTTTGTAATCAGAGTTAATTGATGAGCTATTAGAACAAGGAACTGAGTTAAAAATGGAACCATCCCAGCAAAGCAAAGAATGTATAGAAATGTCCAAAAACACATGTTAAAATGTCATTAGAGAAGTGCACATTAAAACCACAAGATATCACTGCATACCCACTAGAATGGCTATGAACCAGAAGACTGACAGTATCAAGTGCTAGCAAGACCACTGAGAAAATGAAACCCTCACATGTTACTTGTGGGAATGAAAAGTGCTATAACCATTCCGGGAAATAGTTTAGCAGATTCTTTAAAAAAATCTTTTTATTTGTTTTTCCAGTTTTATTGGGAAATAATTGATATACATCACTGTATGAGTATTAGTTTAAGGTGCAGCATGATGGCTTGATTTTAATATATTGTGAAATGATTACCACAATAGGTTTAGCTAACATTCATCATCTCATACAGAAACAATAAAAATAAGATAAAAATAATTTCTCCTTGTGATAAGAATTCTTAGGCTCTACTCTCTCTACACTTTCCTATGTGTCATACAGCAGTGTTAACTATCTGAGGTGATCAAAAGGCACAGACTTCCAGTTATGTATAAGTACAAGGGATGTGATGTACAACAGGATGACTAGTAAACACTGCCGTATAATATATTACAGTTTCTTAAAAATTTAAACCTATATTTTCCAGGTATTCTCACAATTCTACTCCTAAGTACTTATTCAAGGAAAGGCTTGTATGCAGATGTTTAACATGACATTATTTGTAATAGCCCAAAAGTGGAAACAATCCAAATGCCTGTTGACTGATTAATGGATAAACCAAATATAGCATAGACATACAATAGAATACTACTCAGTAAGATAAAGAATAAACAGATACATGCCACAGAATAGATGAACCTCAAATACTTTATGTATGCTCTCCTGTCTCTTGTCCTTATAGTGTATCTGTTTGGCAAAACCACAACCCTGGATGAGACCCACATCTGCCTTTGCCTTGTTTGTACTCAGCTTTCTAGTCCTGTGAACAAAAAACGACAATCCAGTCAAGTTGGTGTCATATAAATTTATGATTACCAACCTCAACAGTTTCCTTGGCAGCTCAAACTCTATGCATCCACAACTTTGTTTTATACTCTCTACCTTCTGCTGAGACCTCTCACATCTCTTCCAATTCTTAAATTTTCAGCAGATTAAGATACTTCCTACTTTCACCATGAAAGCAGATGTTTTCAAATAAGACTTCTGTGAACCTCTCTTCAATGAATTTGTTAACCTGCAATCTTATTTTTTCTTTTATCATTCATCCTTCCCATCCTTTGAAGAGTTGTCTCTCTTCTTATCTAATTTTTCCACCTGTGTGCTCGGTACTATAGTGAACAGATCTCTGCCTGTACGGACCTTACTTTCTGGGAGGAGGAGAAGAGCTTCATTTTGTTGGTGAACCCTTTTCTAAATCATATAAATCTTTGAATGCTCCCAAAGTATTGAGAACTACTCTGGAGCTATTGAAGAAATTTACAACTGCTTGTTCAGTGTCTTCTCTTCTTATCACACTGTTAGCTTGATGAGGGCAAGGATGGGTCCGCGTTTACTATTGTATTTTTAGCACTTAGCACAGCATTCAGTATATGATAAAGTCAGTAAAAATTTATTAAATGACTAACTGTAATAAATGTCTATGTTAACCATGATTATTTGTAAGTGGTGGAAGTACTGCTGACAATTTCTTCATAATGTTTTAAATTTTTCTATTTTCCTTAATTGACATTATTAAATTACAACTTATATTAAAACAATAAAAAAATTTTTAAATATCAGTGGATCTGAATTCAAGTGATTGTTGCCCACATAACTTGGGGAGGGGGATTTCTTTGAATTGTTTTGTTTATATTCTAACTAAAAAAAAAAAGATCTAAATAATCTGCCTAGAATTGAGAAGAAAATTTTTGATGGATTGTTAGGTGACTGGATCATATACAAAAATCGAGTTGTCTTTCTACAATTCAATGACAGAAACTTGCATTTAAACTTCTGAAGGGACTGTGAGGTCATGCTAATTGGCTCTTTAACAATTTGTTGCTTCTTAAATTTTTAACAGGACTTTGGTGAGCAGGGCTATGGTATTGTATGAGTGGTTTTCACACTTTTCTTCATAAAGTTGAAGAGTGCAAGGTGATCCTCTATGACAAGAATCCCCTAAGAGTCAGTACTGTGAACATGCATATTATAAAGGATTTGCCACTGACAAACCATAGAAGACATACTGGAAATGCACTGCAGTGCAATAATTTTGTGCATTACTAATTTACAGGTAAATTAGTTTTTAATTTAATTATTAAGTTCAAAAATTAAGTATCAGCAGGTTCTGAAAGCTATTTATTCATTTGTCTAGACTGTTTTGATACAGTATCTAATCTCTGACTTTTCTTAATGACTATTGACATTGCTGTAAACTGGATCACTTAATCATCGGATGGCACAAAATAGAAAATCACTCTTCATGCTGCATTTCATCTTGCAATTACATAACTCTACAGGCTCTTTTAGGGCAAATAAGAAAGTCAAGGGAGGAGGATTTCCAAGTATGTATGATGAATATGAAAGAAATTCTTCAGTTTCCTTCAGTGTATAGTGCTCTTTGAATTTCTCTGGATAAGTTGTACCGAGCCCTCTGCTTACCCCCTCAGGGTAACAATATATTTTAGTATATCATCATCATCTTTGGGTTTAGTGTTTTTCAGTCCTCTCTGTTATAAGGTAGGAGTAATAGAATAGACTTTCATTGTAAATTTTTTATATTTATTTATATATGTACGCACACAGGCATACATTTGTAATTGTAGCATCACAGCTTTACCACAATGTCATATCTGGGTATTCTGACTCTTTTTATACTGTAGCATCAGGAAGAAGTATGGAGTCAAAGACTGTGTTCTCATGCAGTCTACTATTCACTGGCCATGGGTACATCAACCTGCACGTAATTTTAGATTTCAGAGAGTTGATTTATCAGCATCCAAATGTACAGTGAACAGAGTCAAGGAAATAAAAAAACAAACAAACTGTTGACAAACATGCTGCTTTTCATTTGATGATGAAAACCACCACCACCACCATCATCACTACCTCAGCAACACCTGCCACGACAACGTCAGATGATGCCAATGGAAAACTTGTCAGTGAGCCAGGGAAAGGAAGGAAGGACATAGCCTGACTCAGAGGCTGAGGCTAAAAATCATGTGTATATGCAAATTTTAAGGCTAAAAATTAGGTATCTATATTATATATATATATATATATATATATATATATATATATATACATATATATACATATATATATAATATAAATATATATATATACATTTTAGAAACTATTTAATGAGTTATAGCTGTTTTGAAAAATAAAAGAATGGCATATGGAGAGACTAGACAGAGAAATAGAAACAGAAGCAAAAATAGAGATATAAGAGCAGGAAAGTTTCCTGAAAGGAATCCATAAAAATGAAAAAGAGAATTAAAAAATAAAAAGAGAGAGTTACGCCTAGATATTTACTGGCAAAATACACCGAGATGAAGAGAAAATCTCAGTACATATAATGTGTCCTGCAAGGAGTGAAAATCTGGCCGGCTCAGAATTCTCAGGAATAATAAATGCTGGAGAACAATGGGGCACCGACTTCAAATTTCTATGAGGAAACTTTTGAGACCCCAGCAATTTCATACCTACTTAAGTTAGAAATCATGTGTAAAGGTAAGAGAAACACATTTTCATAGATGCAAGGCATGGAGAAACACTTAAAATTATTGAATGTTTTACTCCAATGTCCCAAGAATGAGCAAGACCTGGTATAAAAGAACTTGTGATCATGTTAAAACAGCCAAACATAGGATTAAGCGAAATATTTATAGTAAAATGAATTTTTAAATGTAAATTTCAAATTTTTTTCTTGAAAGAAAAAGTATATAATCTTACAGTTTTAGTAACAATAATTTGGACTTAAGATGTGATGTAAATTGGAGGTATATGTGGTGAAAAGCATTCCATATGTTTTTAATATCTCTCTCTCTCTCTCTCTCTCTCTCTCTCTCATACTCAGTTGCCCAATGCAGGGGTGGTAGGCAGTCAGCGCACATGCGCTGGGTGCCCTATACTATTATACAATTTGTTTATGGCTGGTAGCTCTTCTGATGGACCAGGTGTACATTCTGATTGATTGTACCATACAGGTGGTAAATGTTTTGAATATCATCCTGGTTGAATGAATGGAGAAATTAATTATTAGACTTGATTTCCTTTCATCGTCACCCCTGTATTCTTCTGGGTGTTTTCGTCCTTACATTTAAAAATCTCTGAGCAGGTGTGTATCTTCTTTACTCTCAGTAAAATTCTGCCTCTCCTTTCTTTACATAAACCACAAGGTTATGTTTTTGTGCCACTGCCTACAAAGTCTGAGGACAACATAATGTATTTGTCTTTTTTTTTTTTTTTTTAATGATATCAAGATTTCTTTGTTCTCTACCCACACTCTGTATAATGGTGTCTGATCATCTGAGAATATGGCTATTATTTCTGGATGTATTCTTAGTTATTGTCCTGTGGTCATGCTGGACACCTTGGGCATTTATTGTAATTCCTTCCATGTCATGCCTGTTAGGTCTCTTTAGTAAATGGATACATATACCTTCTTAATTTTGTCCTTCCCCCTTTAGGGACACATTGAATGTTAAGATTAGAAGGGCTCATAGACATTATGTTGTCATTTAAAAAGAGACTATGAGGAAAGTGGTTCAATGATTTTGTTTAATTATGCTGAATGGAGGCAAAGCTTTAACCAGTGTCCGGATCTCCTGCTCCATTTTCAGGACCTTTTAATCAGGTTAGTTTATTTTTGGACAAACATATGCTTCCCTGTTCTAATAACATGTACTGCATTTCTAGCCCAAAGTTTATCACTTTAGTGTTTTATACTGCAGTCCAGAAATCTCCATTTCTTTCTTTGACACCATCTGCATCGCCAGTCTTTCACCTCCCATAGTGTCCTTTCTCTTTGAAACTCCCAACTGTTAGTTGGAAGAAGCAATGACAACACCACCTGTGCCCCTTCAGAATTCTAATCCAGTCTCTCCAGTCCCAAAAGATGCTTCCTGGAAACTACTTTATTGTTTAATTAATTAATTAATTAATTTTTATTTATTTATTGAGCAGCTATTGTGTGCCAGGAAATGTACTAGTTGGTTCTTTCCCAACTAAACCGTAACTGAACTGATAATCAACTTAAGGGTTATTTCTATTGCAATATGCAAACCAGTAAGCTGCCTGTCTCTCCACAAAAGGTATTTGTTGTGCTTTCCCCTTAACGTTCTAGAGATATGCCTTAAGATGGTTGGGAATAAAATTTCCATTTTTTTTAAAGCTTTCATTTTTCTTTTTTTCTTTTTTAGATAAGCACTATGTGTTCATTCAGGCACATTGAAAAATTCAGGTAAGCAAAAGAGAGAAAATATTTTATATGTGCATGTTTTAAAAAGATCTGGAAGAACGTACTCTGAATGGAACCTCTCTGCCACATGGATCTTGTGGCAGGAAGGGGAGAGGCTGGAGAAGATTCACTTCTGCTTGAATTTTTATGATCATACCAGTGTATTGTTTTTGTAATTAAAGAAAAAATCTAAATGCCCAGTATGAAACAAAGACATCAAGGTCATCTAGAGTTGGCAGTCTTTTCACTTCCGTGACACATGGGAAGAAAACTTAAGGAACTAGACTATACTTGCATTTCATTGTTAGGATTTTATTAGATGCAGAATGTGGCTTGTAATCTATCGGTGTTCTGTAGTTCTGGCCTTGAGGAGACTATTGAGAGACAATTCTGAAGGATGCTGGTATGGGTTGAATTATATCTCTACCAGAAAGATGTGTTGCAGCCCTGACCCCCAGGACCTCAGAGTATAACCTTACTTGGAGATAGGATCTTTACAGAGGTAATCAGGTTAAAATGAAGTAATTAAGATGGGTCCTAATCCAACATGACTGGTGTTCTTATAAAAAGGGGAAATTTGGGCACAGAGACATACACACAGGGAAAATACCATGTGAAAATGAAGACAGAGATCGGGGTGATAACCTACAAGCCAAGTAACAACAAAGATTGCCAGCAAACCACCAGCAGCTAGGAGAGAGGTCAGGAACAGATCTTTCCCCGGGGCCTGCAGAGCGAGCATGGCCCTGCTGACGCCTTGATCTCAGACTTCTGTGAGACAATATAAATATATTTCTGTTGTTTAAGCCACTCCGTTTGTGGTACTTTATTACAGCAGCCCTAGCAACTAATACAGATGCTCAATTGTAAGGCATATTTCGGATGTTCGGTAAATTGGCCTGTAGTAGGAATCTGACCTTTAAAGTTTAGCAAATTTAATTACCTGAATCAGATGTTCAAAATACATAATTCTCAAAAAGGCCATCTTCCTCAGCACTTGCACATACATATATATTTATGAGTAGAAGTTCCTAATATTGTGAAACTTTTATGGCCACAATAATAATAAAACGAAATATGAATTCTTATGGTGATATGTGTGTGTGTGTGTGTGTCTGTGTGTGTGTGTCTGTGTGTATGTGTTTAACAGTTCAAAAGACCTATTGGGCTCCCAATCAGTTTACTTATCAGCTACATTTTTCTGGGGTTTCAGGTCTCTACTTTGGGAATCCAGGTGGGGGGCTGTCTTCTGTATTTGAAGACTATCAGTCACATTAATCATGATTTGGGGATTTAGAAATAAAAAAAGAGGCAAAAAGAAATGGAATGGAATGCGGTATTATTCAGGATTTAGCTTAGAAACAGAAACCACTCTAAGTATTTCAAGCAAGAAGGGAATTTCATACAGGTAATTAGGGACTTTCAAAACCATTAGAAGAGCCAGGGATATAGAAAGTTGACTCTGCTGCTAGATCTCAGGTTTACAGACAGCTTTCAGGGAATTAGAAAGTTTCAGGAACCTCACAAACCGGCAGCTCCAGGAGATTCCTGAGGAAACAGGCAGAGGTGCTTGCAAAGTGCTACATATCCAGGAGCCCATGTCCACTGTGGCTGGGGAACAATGATTTGGCTTTTCTCTCTTCTACCTTCTAATCATACAGGACACCTCACATTGACATTCTCTCATTCGGAGCTCCATTGTAGGGACTTAGGGAAATCTAGTTCCCAGGCAGTCTCCCCTGAGACGAAGGTGAGAGCGTATACAGGGGTTTGGTGACTAAGTTGTAAATGGACACCCTGCACAGAAGCCTTAACCAATGTTAGACACAGGATCTTTCTTCTATCTTGATTCCAACTTTGAACTTTGCAAAAGTGCAGTTTCCATAGTTATTCAAAGATATTATAGCGCAGTGTTTCTATTGTGCATCTAAAGTGTAAGCTTAAAATTTGCATGAAAGCAACATGATATTTCAATTAAGAAAAAAGCGTATTATTATTATTAAGAAAAGTAAGGGCCTTGGTGCATTTGTTAATATGATCAGGTATTTATTTACTTATTTAATATATTTTTCATTTACAGTTGACATACAATATTATATTAGTTTCAGGTGTAGAACATAGTGATTAGACATTTATATTCCTTATGAAGTGATCACTCCGATAAGTCTAGTGCCCATCTGGCATTATACCTAGTTATAATATTATTAACTATATTCCCTCTGCTATATTTTATATCCCCAGGACTGTTTTGATAACTGACAATTTGTACTTCTGAATCCTTTCACCTTTTTACTCACCCCAAACCCCCTCCCATCTGGTGACATTCAATTAGTTCTCTGAATCTATGAGTTTGTTTCTGTTTTGTTTGTTCATTTATTTTGTTTTTTAGATTCTACATATAAGTGAAATCAAATGGTATTTGTCTTTCTCTGTCTGACTTATTTTGCTTTCTTTGTCTGACTTATTTCACTTAGCACAATTCTCTCTAGGTCAATCAATGTGGTCACAGATGGTAAGATTTCACTTTTTGTGGTTGAATAATATTCCATCATATACATGTACCGCCTCTTCTTTATCCAATCGTCTTGATGGTCACTTAGGTTGCTTCCATATCTTGGCTGTTGTAAATAGTGCTGCAGTAAACATAGGGGTGCATACATCTTTTGAATTAGTCATTTGGATTTCTTAGGATAAATACCCAGAAGTGGAATTGTTGGGTCATAAGGTAGTTCTATTTTTAAATTTTGATGAACCTTTATACTATTTTCCATGATGGCTACACCGATTTACAATCCAACCAACAGAGAACGAGAGTTCCCTTTTCTCTACATCCTCACCAACACTTGTTGTTTGTTGATTTATTGATGATAGCCATTCTAATAGGTGTGAGGTGATATCTCAGTGTGGTTTTAGTTTGCATTTCCCTTATGATTAGTGATGCTGAGCATCTTTTCACATGTCTTTCGGCCATCTGTATGTCCTTTTTTGGAGAAATGTCTTTTCAGGTCCTATGCCTATTTTGAATCAGATTGTGTGTCTTTCTGGTGTTAAGTTGTATGAGTTCCTTATATGTTTTGACTATTAACCCTTTATCAGATGTAGCATTGGTGAATATCTTCTCCCATTCAATAGGTTGTTTTTTCATTCTGTTGATGGTTTCCTTCACTGTGCAAAAGTTTTTTAGTTGATGTAGTCCCATTTGTTTATTTTTCCTTTGGTTTCCCTTGCCCAAGGAAACATATCCAAAAATTTTTGCTAAGAGTGATGTCAAAGGGTTTACGGCCTATGTTTTCTTCTAGGACTTTTATGCTTTTAGGTCTCACGTCGAGGTCTTTAATCCCTTTTGAGTTTATTATTATATATGGTGTAAGAAAGTGGTCTAATTTTTTAAATTTTTTGTGCATGTTTCTGCTTCGTTTTCCCAGCACCATTTATTGAAGAGACTGCCTCTCCCCATTGTATACTCTTGCCTCCTTTGTCATAGATTAATTGACCATGTAGGCATGGGTTTATTTCTGGGCTCTATTCTGTTCCATTAATGTGATCAGGTATTTAAACATAAATCAAATGGTGGGCTTCTGCCAAGTTTAGAGAAATACTTAATTGAAGCAACTTGCTCTATTTGTTTGAAGAAGTGAGTGTTTACAACTCACTGGTTGTAAACCTGCTCATTGCTGTGTTCTAGCAGCTCTCCCTTAGATGAAATCTTCAAGGCTAAACATATGTCATAGCTTCAGTTTTCTGACAGCATCTTCAAAAGACATCATTGTGATAGCATAACAGTCATTGTAAAATACCTGAGTCAGAAAAGCCCAGGGTCCCAGAGTAGAGAAATAAAAAATGGAAAACAAATAAGGCATACTATGAATTTTATCCATTTATTGTTTTTTTTTTCTCCTCCATACATGTAAACCACAATTATCACAGGTATTTTGTCTGTTTTATTTACTTCTGTATTCTTGGGCTGAAAACAGAACCTGGCATACAAAAGTTAATAAATATTTGTTCAAAAAAATAAGGACTGTGAGTTAGTATTTTTAAATAACTAGGTGATTGGGATTCAGGTGGTCCTAGGAATACCCAAATCCTGGTTAAAATTATAGAATACTTTACAAGAAACTAAATTGTACTGTTTGCAAGGATAAATAATTAATAGATCAGAGGAATGATTTCTTATCTGTTTTACTTCAGAGTTGGGTATGATTTCTTAAAACATAAAAAGCATTAGCTATAAAAGACTGCTAAATTCAATTATATTAAGATGAAGAATTTTTATTTGACAAAAGACATCATAAAGAGGATGAAAAGACAAGTAATAAACCAGGAGATGTAATGTGCAATACATGTAACTGACAAAAGTACTAGTATATGCAAATCAATAAGATTTTACTTATCAATAAGTAAAAGACAGACTTAACAAATCAATAAGAAAAAGACAGACAGCCTGATATAAAATGAACAAAAGTCTTGGATAGATATTTCACAAAAGAAATCCAAGTGTCCAGTAAATAAATGATGATATGCTCAATTTTATTGATAATCAAATGTAAATGATTTGAAATGTAAATTAAGACCATCATAAAACAACAAAAGAACAAGACAAACAAATGAGAAACAGAAACTCATAGGCACAGACAATAGTTTAGTGGTTACCAGAGGGTAAGGGGGGTGGGGGGTGGGGGGTGGGAGATGAAGGTAAGGGGGATCAAAGATATGGTGATGGAAGGAGAACTGACTCTGGGTGATGAACACACAATGGGATTTATAGATGATGCAATACAGAATTGTACACCTGAAATCTATGTAATTTTATTAACAATTGTCACCCCAATAAATTTAATTAAAAAAAAAAAGACCATCATGATATAACATTACACATTCGCTAAATTGGTACTTTTTTATTTATTAAGTTTATTGGAGTGACATTGGTCAATAACATTATATAAATCTCAAGTGTAAAATGTTATAATGCATCATCTGTATATCACAGTATGTGTTCACCACCCAAACTGTTGGAGTGGATATAAGTCAATGAAATATTGTACCTTGCTGAAGGAATAGGTACAGTCATTTTTGAAATGATTTTTTGCATTATGTTGTAAACTTGAATATACCCTAGCACCCAACATTTTCTTTCCTAGGTATATCCTAGAGAAGCTTGCATATAAACATCATACACATACAACGATGTTCATAGCAGTATTAGCAGTGTTATTTGCAATAGAAAATTATTGGAGATAGGCCAACTACCCATCACCATGGCAATAAATAAATAAAATGGAATATTATCTGGTAGTGAAGATGAACAAATCACAGCTACACAACTGTAGCATGGATAAATCTTAAAAATGTAATGAGTGGATTTATTCAGATCACTAAAGAGTCCATACAGCTCAATATCATTTTTAAAGAGTTTATAAATAAGCAAAACTTAATTTAGTGTTTAAGGATACATACATATGGAGTAATACTGTAAGAAAAGCAAAGGAATAAATACAAATTTCAGGATAGTGATTCTGGGGGTGGTGTGTGGAAAGAGGCAGATGAGGGGATAGGAAAGAGGCATACAGGTTAATACAGGAACGTTCTAGTTCGGAGGTTAGGTGGTGAGATCATAGAGTGTTTATTGTTATGCTTCACAACTTATGTATATGTGACAGTATTTTGTATGTCTCTAGGATTAGATAATTAAAAAATCCAATCATAAGAATTACTTCTAAGTAGGAAAATTTGTAGTTTGTAGTTACCAGATTATCAATGCCATGAGGGTAACTGTTTGGCATAAATAAAATATCAACAATGGTTTGATTAACAGAGAATTTTGTGACATGTGTACACTAATATTTCCAGAGTTCTTGAAAAAAAAAATGTAATTAGAATAGACTAAAGATTAATGTCATATGTGGTTCTCTTATCACTTTGTCTTAATTTGCTTAGGATAGAAATTTTTTCACAGACTACAGCTAAACTACCACCTACTTCATGAGAAATATCAAATTAGTGGTGTCTGAATGAATGTGCTGTTAATAATCTGTATGAAATTGATGACTATCCTGTGTAGAAACTCATCATTTGGTCTATGCATATGTAATTCATATATTGGAAGGGGCTAATGGAAGGAATTAGAAGATTAATTTGTGCTATGAAAATATTCTTTCTGAATATAAAGTCAAAAATTTACCCCTAGGTACTAAATACGGTAAATTGATACTGTGAAAGGGAGAAAGAGGAGAAAACTATAGAAAGAAGGATAGTTTTCTAGAGAATAATCTCTCTCACCCTGTCTCAGAGATTTCTTCTGCACTCCAAACGAAAGGACCCAGATAAATAGCATTAGTCTGCACGCTCATAGACTTGAATGCTCCCCAATAGACTTTAAAGAGACTGACAGGAGACATTCATATCATCCTGGATGAGTTTCTGAGGTCAGACACATTTAACACCATTGGTCCTGAGACTAGACCTGTTAGTGGAGGTGAGAATGAAACCAGGGTATATAGCAAACCAGAAGGGGTCTAGAACCAGTGAGGTCTCAGATTTTGTGGCCAGTGGGCCAAGGATAAGCCTTTTTAGAAGATCTTCAGTGTGGTTAGTGAGGTCTTATGCTGGGGTGATATTGCCAAAGGTCAGTTTTCTTAGGGTCTAGAGAATCAGTAGGTCTTTTAGGTGTTGCAGTTGAGAAGAAGGTAGGTAACAAATGAAAAAGAGGTGCCTTTCCAGGAGCTGGAAAGAGCGCGGCCTCAAGAGGAGACAAGGAAGGCTGAGCTCCAGGGAGGATGACACAGCATGCAAACGTGCAGGGGCCAGCCAAGTCCACAGCCAGGGCCATGGAGCATCAGGGTAGCAACCTTGTACAATATAAGGAGATTTCTTAAAGAATGTTGTTAGGATTATTTCAACCTTAGGACAGAATATAAGGGGAGGCAGTCATAAAATGTTAAAGATATTTAAGATTGGAATGAAAGTGAGAAGATAAAAAATATTCTACTCCTCAGCAAATGCATCCTCTTGTTTTTATGTTCTGGGTGTTTCCTTCTCTAAGCAGTAGAAAATGATTGAACTAATATGAAGAAAGCCCCTTCCTGCTTCAGGTGACTGTGTTAGGAGGGAATGTGGTAGTTAGACAACGGATGCTATTCATGCTGTCTGGGTTGATGCTGAGACCTGACACCTCCCCTTGGGATGAGCTTCTGAAGTTGGGAACCGAATGGCAGTCAAGCTTGGTTCAGAAAGGGTCATCCACATGGGATACACCACAGCCTCATCCATTCCCAAGAGGATGCTTGGACCTGGACAGTGTACTGCTCCGGCCTTAGTGGAGATGGGTGCTTGAAGGCATTATTGCTGGTTGTTTTTTTTTTTTTTTTTTTTTTTGACTCATGTTTTCCAATGTATAGCCCTTTGCTTCAAGATGTGGGGTGTCTTAGCTATTCAGTTGTCTCATATGGGTTGTTTTAGGAGGCTTGGTGGAAAACGTTTCCCATTCCTGCTAGGTAACTCGGTAACCAGCAGAATGGCTAAGCATCAGACACCAGGAAGGAACACTCTGAAGACCTCTGAGGCAGTCACTGACATCCCCAAATTAGTTTGGGAGCAGAAGACAAAGATCAAGAAACATAAGCAGATCTATAAGAAAATTTAAAACCCTAGTTGTAAAGTATTAATCTAATCTTATTTGAATTCTTTCTTAAAATAGAAAGACTAATTCCAGATGCAGTATAAGATTTTATATTAAATCCAAGATTTGTAATTGCTAGAATGTAACTTGTCATGTCAGGAAATTTCAATATGTCAGTCTTGGGGAAAATGATTGTCGTCATTTTCCCAGGATTAATCTTTTCCATTTGAAGAGAGCAATTATGTGCATAGTTCTCAGTCCTTAGGATACAATCATGGCTTTATAATCTCATCCCACTCGGTCACAGTACCTCTGCAGTGGACCCAACAAAGCACTGAATAGACTTAAATAAAGTTCTGCTGACTGCACGGTAGAGAAATGATGAATAGCAAAACAGTGAGGTCCGCCCAAAGTGATTGCACCATAGCTCATCTTCTCAGTTTCTCACATTTTTTTATTAAAACGGTAGATTGATTTTTCTGCTTTCACAGCTTTTTCAGTGTAAGGTGATGCATTGCTTGCCTGGCATCATTAGCAGCCTGCAGTTGTAAAGCTGAGTTCTTGTTACTCTGTGTGTGTGTGTGTGTGTGTGTGTGTGTGTGTGTGTGTGTGTGTGTGCATGTGCGTGCATGTCCATCCATGTGCAATAGTGAAAAAGTTCTGGATTAAGCACTAGGAAACCTAGGTTTTATTTTTGCTTCTTGCACTCACAATCCAGGTGACTTAGTGAAAAACACAGCCTCTTTGAACTTTAAAAAAAATCTGCAACAGCAACGTTTTTTGTGGGTGGATGCCTGACAGGTGTGTGAGAGCAGTTTGTCAGTGTTGCTGGGTGAGCCCACGAGGCCCTGTGGTGTAATTGTTAGGATCACTGGTGCTGAACACACACGGCTCCTGTTTTGAATCCTGGTCTTGTCATTTACTCTGTGTGTGGTTGTTGAGAAATTACTTTGCTTCCCAGATAATGTTTCCTCGTTTGCTTGAATATGCTGTTCTGAGTTCCAAATGAAAATGTGTTGGTACCAGAAAACCAGCATCTTCCAATGCAGTGACAACTTGTCTTCTGACAATTATAAATCTTGATGCTCTTTCAGTCTAGGATAATAGCTGGTAATACTTCTGACATTAATCTTTAATCACCACCTTTCTGGTTCAAGAGAGAATTCAGAAGAGATCAGTTTAAACATCTGAATGGTAGGATTTGAAGTATATGTGTGTGGTTCTGGTCCTTTCCTTATACTTTTTCTGCCTTCTTCCTCTAAAATTCCTGGGGTCCACAGTAGACCACAGTGACTGATATTGGAGGCTTTCCCATGAACTCTGCATTTGTTGAATGAATAGATGAAATCATTAATATTGCCGCTATGTTATCAGTCAACAATAAAACATTGGTGACCCATCTAATCTCCAAGACATATTCCAAATGTCCATTTATTTAATCTTTGCTTCAGACCATCCATGGATACTTTTATTTAAAAATGTTTTTTGTCGTTGTAACCAGCCTCTGTTTTATGGGGGAATACTCCCCTGAAAACAAAACAAAACTTGGATTGCTCCTTTGAGGAATTATTTATATTCTCCTCAATTTACCACCAAAAGAAGAAAGATGTACATCATAGTTGTCTATTACTTCTTTTTCTAAATGTAGCAATTTGTTTTTCACTTTGGATAAAAAGGCATTGACAAGCTTCATTTTCCTTGTAATCATGGAGAGCAGTAAAAACCTGACAGAGAGGAAGTGATCTGTTTTCTCAACAGTGGCTGTTACTCAGAGTTAAGGACCTTTCATCGTTATCACTGCATTTGTAATATGTGCTTGACCGTTGGGGTTCAGGTAACACAGGAAAATACCAGGTGTGAATAAAGTCAGTAAAAAAATGTTCACCCTGAGGAATCTATTTATCTGATAAAAATGTGTCTCTAGTCTAATGGGATTTCTTGACGCTTTCAATGCAAGGACCAGAGTTTATACCAGGAAAAGAGACATGAGAGTCAAAATAAGCAAACATTTTATTTGGTCATACTTTGATGTTTAGGTTATTTATATTTCTCCAGATTCTTAAAATGATCTAAAGTATCATACAAAGATCCATATATGGTGGCATAATAAGATAGATTGAAAATAGAAATGAAAAATTAAGCAAAGGAAAAATAAAGATAGGAAAGTACAAGGGGGCCTGGAATTACATTAGTTCCAAAAGACAAGGTGTGAAATCCTCCACACTTGCCAGGGAAGGGCCAAAAGTTGGTTCAAAACTTCCTATTGGCCAGTATGAAAGGGAGATGTGATTTACTATGCAATTCACAGTATTAGTAATAGAATGAGACTTTCCTCCCAAGGATTTTTATAGTGAGGGCATTTTGAAATCTGGTTAATGACGTCCTCCACCATAAAATAAACACAATTTTTAAACAATTGTGATAAAATACACATAACATAAAATTTACCATTTTAACCATTTTAAAGTGTACAATTCAGTGGCAGTAGGTACTGGGAGTGCCAAAAAAATGTACACACATGACTTGTCTTCATCTTTTGTTATCAGTATATTTGAGCATTACAATTTTAATACAGCTTTTTCCTTTCTTAAAATGTGTATACATTTTTTTTGGCACCCTCTGTGTATCCATACTATGCAACCATCACTATCTAGTTCCAGAATTTTTCATAAAATGAAAGTCTCATACTCACTGAGTAGTCACTCCCCGGGCAATCACCAATCTCCTTTCTGTCTTGACAACATTCTGATAGGAAACATAATAAACACTTTCATGACCCTACATATTATAATGCTACAGAAAGGAGTGGGTGGCAGCATACCATTTTCATATTTATGTTCAAGTTTTGTATAATTTTGACTGTCTAGAACAAGTGACTTGGCAGAAGAGGGCATGGATGGCCTTCATCACCTCTGAAACCACCAGAAGGAACAACTGGAGAGAATTGTTCTACGTAAGTGATTGAGTTGGAAGAATTTCTACAGAGAGACGATCTCCAGGGTTACTGTGGCAGTTAGTTTGGAGAATAAGAACGGCTTGGGTCAAGTTTGTTGAAGAGTGACTTATAGCTAAGAATTACTGAACTACCTGAGCATTTATCACAACCCTAAGGGTCAGCTGAGTTCCTACTGTTGGTTTTGTGCTAAGAAGAGAGACTGGTTGATTTGCCTGGCTCCAATATTTAATTTGAGTTTTGAATCATGAGTAAAAGTGAGCATTTGAGTATGAAGAAGTAATATGAGTCAAGATATGGAAGCATTATACTTTAGTTATTCTCAGATTCATTTTTGATTCTTCTTGTTTTTTGTTTTTTGTTTTTCCCCCAGCCACACATCCAGTCATTTGGTGACTTTTGCTTGCTTAATCAGTGTTTTTCTTACCCACAACGTCTCTTCCATTCTCAGTGTCATAAACCTCATTCACGCCCTTGGCATCTTTTGTCTGGATGATTACTGTGGCTTTCCGACTGGTCTTTCACCTTTCAAGCTCTTGACCATCTATTTTTTCTTTAAACTTGCCAGAGTAGATGTCCTAAAGGACTGTGTAGGTTACTCATATCACTCTTCTCTTCATAAGCCTTCAATATAAGAAATAAGTAGATGATAGTGGTGCCGTCGAGGTTAGCAGAGAAAAAAAGGATATTTCAAAAAGTTGTACTCAGACGTGAATTGTTTACTTAGGGAAAAACAGCACTTAGATCTTCATCATATATCATAGTAAACTGTGGATGTATTAATGAAATAATAAAAGTGCTCAAAGAAGATATAGGCATTTTTTTGATTGAAGGATAGGTAAAAGATTTTCTAATAGGAGAATCCAGAAAGAAAAAACTGATGGCTTTGACATCATAAAAATTTTAATTCTGTAGGTTGAAAATATCATGAATGAAAAGGTATGCATGAAGCTGGTCAAAATGCATCGTGAATATGAGCGATCCCTGCCTGTGTCTTTTTGTTCTCTAGTCCCAGCCACACTTACCTTGTGGCAGTTACTGGAAACAATCAGACTCTACCCTCTGCCTGGAAGGCTCTTCTGGCACATCCTCCCCTGCCTGGCATTTCCTTATTCTTTAGGTCTCAGGGCAATACTCTCTTCTTAGAAAGGTCTTCCCTGTTAACTTTCTTTAAAGTAGCTGGTCCTCACTCCGTAACCCTTTATGACCTTCACTTTGTCACATTACTTGTTTTGTGTTCTTCATAGCTGTTACTACTAACAGAAATCTCTTTTGTTAGTGTTCTCATCTGTCCCTTTGAAGCCACATGAATGTATGGACCTCATCTGTCTTGTTCAGCAGCATCTAGACTTCCTTTTGAAACATCAATGACAGGTTCTCGACAAGTGTTTGTTGAATGAATGACTGAATGAATAAATATGTATATATGTAGAAAAAAGATTGGAAGGATACATAACAAAATGCAATTATAGGGTTATTTCTAGGTGGAATTTTATAGATGATTAATATTTTTTAAACTTTTCTGTCTTTCCCAAATTTTCTAAAATCAGTATGTATTACTTGGTTAGAAGTATAACTAAATTGCATTTAATAGAAGGCGTTTTTATTAAACAACAGCATCTATAGTGTCAGATCATTAATCTCAATTAGCATCGACAAAAGATGATAAACTATGCAGACTCTGAAGAATAAATTTCCTAGAGACAAGAGTGTCAGCTTGCATCCTCTTAAAGTATTCACATATTTAACACATCCAATTAGCTTAACTGAATAATGAATAAATTAGGCCAAAAAGATCTATAATAGATCTTTTTTTAAGATTCTAAAATAAAATATTTTAATAAAGAGGAAATAATTTTAAAAAATTAAGTAGCACTGCCTAGTTTTAGGAAATGGTTGCCAGAGGTTTAGTCTCTCTGAATCTACCAGACATTAAAAAGGACAGTTGAGGAAAAGGCCTGGATATAAAACAGTTTGAACAATATCACAGTGAAATTATCTGCATTGCCATCTGCAATAGAGATATTGTGATTCTGGAAAGGTCTGTTACGTAGTCTTGTATCCATTCTGAGCAGTTCTCTATCATATATTGCTAACTTTGTTTAAACTGATCATTTCAGCATGGGGAAAAAGTGTCAGTTTTTTTTTTTTCCCCCCAGAATTGTTTTTGGCCACAACTAAGATTTGGTCAGGTCTTTCTTATAAAGTGATGATACTTTCAATGACCTCAAATGATCAAGTTATTAGGAGCAGAAGTGAAGCAAGATGTAGCAGTCATGTGTTTCATCTATTCACTTACTCATAAAATCTTTATGCAGTACCTGATAATGCATCGGGCATTGCTGGGTACTGGGGATGCAGTGGTGAATCAGACATATGATACTGTCCTCCAGGAGCTCCCCTTCTAGTGGACGGAACACAATAAACAAAATAGGTGTCAGTTGTGATAAGTGCTGGAGAAGAAATATTTCCATAAATAATCAAAGGGCCAGGAACAACAGATAGAGATAAAGGAAGACATCTTTAAGGAGATGATATTTAGACTGAGACCTAAAGGGATGAGAAGGACACAGGATTAAAGGTGTCCAGTCCCAGTGCAGAGATGTCTAGGAAATGTCAGAATCCTGCATGATCAAACAAAATGAGCCCTGGAAACATGAGATGAAGTTAGAAAGGTAGACAGGTCAGCTCACATAAGACATTGTAGTACTTAATTTTAAATACCACGGGAAGCCACTAAATTATTTTTATCAGGGGAGTGACAGAATTTAAAATACCATAGGAAGCTAATAAAGTATTTTAATGGTGAAATGGCAGAATCCAATTTTAAATGATTGTTCTTTGTATTACGCACAGATTGAATTTTAAATGGACAGAAGTAAAAGCAGGAAGACTAGTCAGGGGATGACTGTAGCCATCCAGATGAAAGACTAGGTTTGGACCTTGGTGTTAGCAGTGGAGATGGAGAGAAGTGGATAGATCCAGGATGTGTCGTGGAAGTATAGCCCCGACAGAATGCTGTGGGATTGGATCCCGGAATTTAGGAAAGAAAATCAGGTTGAGTCCCAAGCTCTGACTTGACCATCTGGGGGTAAGGTATAGGATGGGGAGATTGAGGGAGTAACAGAGCTTTTTGTGAGTGTGGTGGGAAATTGTATTCTAATTTTGGTACTTTAAAATTGAGATTTTTTAAAAAAATAGACAAGTGAAGATACCAGTTGACCAGTTGGATATATGAGATGTAACCCTGGAAGAGAGGTCTGGGATGGAGATATAAAATGAGGAGACTACAGTGTTAGCGTATTTAAAGCTGTGGGAATAGATGAGATGAAGGAGGGAATCAGCTCTGACATTTAGATTTATGAACAAGAGAAGCCAGCACGAGACTGAGTGGGAGAAACCTAGGTGAGTGTGATGTTAGAGAAGCTGAGAAGGGAGAGTACTGTGTTTCAGTAAGGAGAAGGTGGCTCAGCTAAGAATGAGCGTGAGATGAGGACAAAAAATATTCATTAGATTTGGTAGCAACTGGCGTCATGATTGATTTTCTTAAGAGCAAGTTTGCCGGACTGTTGGATATGGAAACCCCATTGAACCATTTGAATCGATTTCTTATTCAAATTGTCAAATGAAAGTTGGAAATTTTCTGTAATATTTTGTTACGGACACTATCAGCCCTCTCTGCCCATGTTCTCTTGCATTCCTTTACATTTTTTAAGCACATTGGTTCCAGATGTACTTTTGCTCCCAACAGCCAGCACCTGGGTCCATTTGGTAGTGGGCTGCCTAAGGCTGCTGAAACCCGCTTTGTCTGTCCAGATGAAGATCTGGAAGTGCTTTCAGGGGTCATGAGGGGGAAGCCGTAACCAATAATTAAACCAGCAGACAGAGCTCACTGCAGGACTTTTCTTTCTCTCTCTCTCTCTCTTTTTTTTTTTTTTTTTTTTTAAAGATTTTATTGGGGAAGGGGAACAGGACTTTATTGGGGAACAGAGTGTACTTCCAGGACTTTTTTCCAAGTCAAGTTGTTGTCCTTTCAGTCTTAGTTGTGGAGGGTGCCGTTCAGCTTCAAGTTGTTGTCCTTTCAGTCTTAGTTGTGGAGGGTGCAGCTCAGCTCCAGGTCCATTTGCTGTTGCTAGTTTTAGGGGGCGCTGCCCACCATCCCTTGCGGGACTTGAGGAATTGAACTGGCAACCTTGGGTTGAGAGCCCAAGGTCCAACCAACTGAGCCATCCAGGAGGCAGCTCAGCTCAAGGTGCCATGTTCAATCTTAGTTGCAGGGGGCGGAGCTCACCATCCCTTGCGGGACTTGAGGAATTGAACCAGCAACCTTGTGGCTGAGAGCCCACTGACCCATGTGGGAATCGAACCGGCAGCCTTCGGAGTTAGGAGCATGGAGCTCTAACCGCCTGAGCCACTGGGCCGGCCCAGGACTTTTCTTGATATGGCATCCTTGCTTGGCTTTCTTTGCTTTCCTATCCCACTTCTGTACTCTTACCAGTTTTCTTTGACAAATTCCCTAATAATTCACTCACCCACATATTCTGGTCTCATGGTTCCCTCTGGGGAACACAATCTGAAACATAGTTTTAAAAATCAACCATTGACATGGTGTGTCATTGTCCAGTTTGTTTATGGAATAAAAACCATGGTGCTCAAACACTGTCTTAATCCTGTATAAAACATATTCAAAGTGGTTTTATTTGCTTTATTTAGACAGTTTCCATTAAGTGAAAAACATATATTGAAGTGCACGTGAGAAACTGACCATGGTCACTATATACCTCAAAAACATTTTCTTAATTTTTCCTAAAATGGAGCAAATTCAAGGAAAGTGGAAGTGGAACAGTAACTACAATGTTTTAATAGTAAACACTTCTGCAATGATGCCTACCTACAGTTTACATGGTAGATTTTTCAGCTATTTTTCATTACTTTAGATTTGGGTTTTATTTAAACAGATACTTTCCTTCTCCCAACTTGTTTAGAAGCTGAGTTCCAGATGTTTTCTAAACTCTTCTTGACTCTGTTAAAGATGGCAGGTGCCATGCCCAAAGGGCATTGAGCCATCTTGGCTTGATTAATGTCTTGATCACTGTGGTCACTCAGTCTTAACACCTTTACAACAGCTCTCCTTCCAATCAGTCACCAGTCCCATTTTTTACATAATGACATCTCTGCCATATGTATCTCCTTACTTGTGCCTATGCCTACTGGCGCCACCCTATTTTAAGCCCGCACTTCTTAACCAGACTTTCACAGTAGCCTCCAACTGAGTCTCCTTCATTAAGTCATTCCTCCTTCCTATTTCATCTATACTGAACATAGGAGGGGGCTAAATATTCTTCTGAAACATAGCTCTGAGTACGTCACTTCCCAGGTCAAAGACCTATACAAACTCTATACTGTCAGCAGAGTAAAGGTCACTTCCCACACCAGTCAAAGCCCTGGTTGGTTCAACTTATGTATTGACTGCCATGTTGAGCCAGGTGCCCCCTATGTTTCCTTCTGTATTAGTTTTCCATCCCTGCTATAAATTGTCACACGCATGGTGGCTTAAAATGACACAAATTAATTTTCCTATAGTTCCAGAGATCAGAAGTTTGAAACAGGTATCACTTGGCTAAAATCAAAGTGTTGGCAGAGCTGCCTTCCTTCTGTGGGCTCCAGGGGGAGAATCCATTTTCTTGACTTTTCTTACTTTTAGAGGCTACCTGCGTTCCATGAACTGTGGCCCCCTTCCTTTATTTATCAGAAATGTCAGAGCGAGTTCTTTTTATGCTGCCATCTCTCTGTGTTCCCTCTTCTGCCTCCTCCAGACTGACCATATGACAATATCAGGTAGTCACCCTCCACCTCTTCTCCTGGGTAAGTCAGTGGGCGGCACCAGCAGAAGGTGGGAAGGCATAGGTGTGTGAGCTTTGGGTCTTATTTTTCTGTCTTCCTTCCTGCTGGGTGTCTGCAGGTTGGATATCGCTCCTTGTCCAAATGCCATAGCTCTTGTGAAGTGACCTTCTCCATGAAGCTTTCCTCCCTGGGTTCTGATAACCACTCCCTTCTCATGCCCCTTCAGGCTTAGGATGGTAATGGTTCCTGGTTGTAACTGAGTGTGAATAACTCACCCTGCGTTTGCCTGGGACTTGGTGGGTTTAGCATTGGAAATCCTGAGTCCCAGGAAATGCAAAGTCCTGGCCAAACTCAGGAGTTGGCCACTCCACTCTTACTAGGTCCTAAATCCTGCCCACTCTTTTGAAAATAAACATTTTTTTTTCCATTATAGTCTCAGTTTCCCAGTTTGAGTGTATTATGAGTTTTCTGTTGGGACCCTGAAAAGGCCATGTTTGCTGTGTAAAGTGTTGGGAGTTTATCCTTAACTCCCAACAACTTTGGCTGTAATAGAGAGAACCAACTGAAGGGAGTCAAGAGTGAATGTGGGAAGACAGAAAGCTGTCAGAGTGGTCAGTAAGCTGTGGTTATCCTGAACTAAGGTACTGGAATGAAGGTGGAGAGAAAGTAGGAGAACTGAGAAATACAAGTAAGGCAGGTATAACCGGATATGGCAAATAATTGGATGTGGGTGAACAGAGATGGGGGGGAGACAAGGGTGACGTACAGATTTTGCTGAAACACGTGGGTGGACTGTGGTGTCACTCACTGAGAAAAATCCCACACAAGGGTTAGGTTTGGTTGGAAACACTATGAGTGTAAAGAGTTTCTCCTTCTATAGCTTTTATTTTAAAATTATTAAACAGACCTCTGTTGTGGATTATGATCAGTAAAAAGATTATGAATTTGTTAATGTCCTAGGTTTGAATGTGATAGAAAGTGACCACAGTTGTCATTAGCGCTGCGAAGACCAGCAAAACCTGGGAACCTAGTCTTTTGGGGGAAACTTTCATACCTTGTGGGTTTCTGGAGTTCTATATAACAAATTAGCATGTACTTTATGAGACTAAAAGTGAAAGACCAGGGTTGGACTGGGCCCCCCTTTGAGATCAAAAGGCTTTAGAGAAAATATTATGAGGAAGTAAGATTCCCTGAGAATGAATCTGACTGCTTTGCCAAAATTCTCCCGTTAGCACTCTGGCTAAGCAGGCAGTGAATAGAAACATTTGAATTGGTGTGTGACCTATGAGCACGTGTAACAAATGAACTTGTGTATCTTGGGAACATTTGCAATTCTTGTGTCTGTGTGTGACATTTAAATTTGAGCAACACTTGAGTAAATCCCAGAGTTAGCTGAGGACAATGAATGCTTTAATCAATATACCATGGCATTTGTAACTTGTATCACATCTCCTCCCAAATCTCTAGGTGATTACTTCCTGCAAGCACCATTTCCAGGCTTTTGTTACATAGTCCCAACTGCTGCAAATCTCCTCATCTAGAAGCAATTCCTTTCTACTTTGCATTTTCATAGTATTCAACTTCTGTATTCTTTATGGTGTACACCATGTCTTGCCTTTTGTGATGGGGGGTGGTTTATATGCACGACATCTCCCTTAGAAGATGTAACAATTGTCAGACTCTGCGCCCACACCCAAGTGTATCCCTGGGAGCCTATCTCTGGGTGGCTCATAAAGTCCCATTGGCTATTATTAAAGTCTCATCTGTAGCTGCTGGTGTCTGATCTCTGTTGCGTCACCTCTGTGGCAATATTGATGTCATGCTTCTCTTGCTCTCATATTAACCTAGTGACTCTTAGAAGCCTATTGATTTCAAGGAGGGCTGTTAGACTCTCTCAGCCTTTTGTAGCCCTCTTTGGATGTCTGGAATGTAAGGCTTATTTTCCTAAGCCAGCATGGGAGATATTCTATAGGCACCCCACGGTATCTTCCCTCCAGTAGTCCTTTCCAAGTCCAGGTCCCACAAATGACCTCCAGATAAGGATCTTACATTCTCTTTATTTTTTTTTTATTGTGGTAAATTACACATAATGTAAAATTGACTATCTTAACCATTTTGAGCATATAGTTTAGTGATATTAAATACATTCATACTGTTACATGCAACCATCGCCACCATCTATCTCCAGAACTCTTTTCATCTTGCAGAACTAAAGCTATATATCCATTAAACAATAACTCCCTACCCCACTAACATTTACCTCTACCCCACTCCTCCCTGGCAACCACCATTCTACTTTCTGTCTCTATGTATTTGACTACTCTGAATACCTCATGTAAGTGGGATCATACAGTATTTGTCTTCTTATGACTGGCTTATTTCACTTAATATAATGTCCTCAAGGTTTATCCATGTTATAGCATAGGTCAGAATTTCCTTCCTGTTTAAGTATTCCATTATATGTATGTATCACATTTTGTTCACTCATTCATTCATTCATTCATTAGTGGACACTTGGGTTACTGCCACGGTTTAGCTATTTTGAGTAATCCTGCTATGAACATGGTATATCCTTAGCATTTCTCATTTATTTTAGGTTTGCTTTTTTTTTTCTTATTCACAGCAATTCCTGAGGCTGGATTTATTCTATTTTGATCTCTGTCAACATACCTTGACAGTAGGATTTGTTTGTAAGTAAGGATTTATTTGTTAAGGAAGCTCCCAGGAGACTTCATAAGACATTAGGGGAAGTAGAACTGGGCAGAGGACAGAGCCGTCATGTGTGCGATTTCAGGAAGTCCCAATTAGGTAGGTTAGCTTGATCCCACAGGAGGACTTTGTAATGTGGATTATGCTTCAGTGCTGTCCCACCACAAAGCAAGAGAGCTGAGTTTCATACACCTGTGCCCTGCTGTCATCCCCTTTGGGGATGTAAACTCCCAGATGCTTCTGGCTTTCTTTATGCTTGGGCAAGTGGCTCTAGCAGCCCCAGGGCAGTCCTCCAAATTAGCATTGCAAGTGTGGGCTGTTGGAAGCAAAAGTACAGAGAGCTGCAGAATGGGCACAGAGAAGGTGTAGAAGGAATCTGGGTGGAACACAGGCAGTGTCCATGCCAGCTTCTCACTGGCAATTTACCTCCCAGTGTCCTGGGTCCAAACCATCACTTCACAATGCCCCCCTGCCTGGCCTTTCCCAGGAGCCCACTGAAAATTCACGAAAATATGACTTCTACTTGACTTCTTCAGTATGCCAGCATGTCTGAGAGGGATACTTCTGTAAAACCTCAGACCAGATTTTCTAAATCACTCCTTAGCTATCCATTATTAATTATCTTTGCAAGCCTCCCTGCTCCCATTGAAATTAGTTTTGAAGGTTGTTCACAAAGTTGTAAGAATGATTTTCCTCTTACCAGCTGAGGAAAGAAAAGATTTGGGGATGATATGGCAGACAAGGGACATTATTAAAGTTATTTTGCAAACTAATAAATATAACCTTGATTGTATGAGTGCACATTTATACCATTGTTCAGGTTCTAGGGACTTCCTGTTGCTAGCAATGCTGCATGGAGGGGAAGATGTTATTAAAATCTACAAATCCATCTCTCCCACCGTGAACATAACTTTTAATTTGACAGTCATAAAAGTCATCAACTATAACCATAACCACCATTTTAAAGATAGAGGAAGTGAGGCAGAGAAAGTTAATGACATTTCACTGGAGTTATATTAATACTGCAATAGATACTGCCATTAACTACAACTTACTCATTTTCAGTCAAAAATAAATTTCTTTCATGGGACATGATTATTATTGATTAGCAATATGATTTAACTTTCTTCCAAAACTTACCCCTTTCTAGCCTTCATTCTTTCTATTTGCCATGCAAAGTTCAGTTAATCCAAATGAGTTTTGCAACTCGGTAAGATTGCACGTTATGCTATTGGGGCCTAATAACCTTTGACATTTTTTTGGTCCAGGATATTGGGATAGAACTACACTGAGTGACATTCACATCAGATGCAGAGTCAATCATTAAGTGACTTCTACGTATGTGCCTCGATCTCTGTGAGGAGTATTGTTCAACTTAATCCACACAACAGTCTCAGAAGAATAGATTATTGATCCCGATTTTACAATTGAAGGTGACAGATAGAATATAGAATAACAAATAGAATATTGATAACAGATAGAATATATTACCATTTTGCCACCATAGCTAGCAACACCATTCTCCTAGGTCCCATGATCATCTGAACGTCTCACTTAAGAACCATGTAACCAATACTCATTGATACTTGGTCTAAATGGGGAAAAGAGATTAAGAAAATTTATGACCTGTTATTAAAAGCAGTCTTTAAATATTGTGGATATTATAAGCAGTATCGATAGGGTTGGGGAATTTCCAAACATCTATTTTGGAGAACAAGGGAACGTAAGAAGAAGTAGAGATTGTGGGAAAAGACTGTGTAAAGGCATCCCACTTGGCTCTTGCCAGTGTAACTGATATTACCAATGGAATGTAAAAACAGTGTAAACATGGTACTGAACAAGCACAGTGCATGGCATATAATAATAAATCAACTGTATTTTAGAGTCCTCGTGTATCTTTAATATGTCCCCTCTCACTGCATGAATACCCCGATGCCAATAATGATGATAACAGCAGAAGTAACAACAATACCACCATATATTTTGATATACTTTACATCATTGTACAAAGTTATTTTTGTGTAAATGCTCTCATTTCAGTTTAAGAATAGTTGCAGGATTTATTACTCCCATTTTATAGTTGAGAAGTCTGAAATTCAGGGAAGAGTAAGGACTTTTCTAGATGATAAGAGCAATAATATTAATAGATAATGTTTATTGCTCATTAATTTTAATTTGATGATGTCTATTAACAGAAAATATTAGCAATTATTAGCTAATATTTTTGGCACTTCAGGGCATTATATAATTATCACAAACCTTTGATTAGGTACTGTATTTATTTTTATTTTATTTTTTATTAGTTTCAGGTGTACAAAACAACATAATGATTAGACATTTACACCTCTCACAAAGTGATAACCCCAATAAGTCTACTACCCCTCTGACATCATGGGTAGCTAGTATTACAATAACTTTCATTATATTCCCTATGCTGTACTTTACATTCCATGACTATATATATTTAATTATAGTTGACATTTGATACTATTTTATATTAGTTTTAGGTGTATAGTGCAGAGGCCAGTGGCCATGCATCCATACAACTTATGAAGTGACCTTCCCGTCAAGTCCAGCACCCATTTGACACCATACAGTTTTCCAACATTATTGACTGTATTCCCCATACTGCACTCCACATCCCCATGACTGTTTTGTGACTGTCAATTTGTACTTCCTAATCCCTTCACTTTTCTCACTCATCCCCCTAACCCTCTCCCATCTAGAAACCATCAGTTTGTTCTCTGTATCAATGAGTCTATTTCTGATTTGTTTGTTTGTTTATTCTGTTTATTCTGTACTACTTCAAAGTTTTCCCATTTTCCAGATGAGAAAACAGATTTAGGAGAGTTGGGCAATTTGGCTCAAAGTCTGGGATTTGAATTTAGCAAGTCTATTATGCTTATATGTTGGCTTAGATTTATACTCTGACTTTTCTTCTGCTCTAGCTTTGGCCGTGGAAATCCAAAGCTCAACATGGGTCCACTTGGTAACTTGGTAGTCCTAATTCAATTACCTTGTAAGGGAAGAAAATTTAACAACTAGCATACATGTCAAACCCAACAATATACATTATACTGATGTACCCAACCTTGAGATGCTGTCTACTGATGGTATCTTGATGGGACAAACCTCTGTAGAGCCAGCCTTGCATTTGTTTGCAGCTGAAAACAATTTTTATGAGTTTTTGCTATAATCAAGCAAACTGACAATATGCTGTCAGCCAAAGATCTAGAAACCGTACAATTAAGCCAGTCTCACTGGGCATTGATAAGGAATAAAGCTGCAGCCCCAAGCAGATGCCTATGTAGTCATGAGTGAGGACCTCCAGGTGTTCACATCATTTTTCAGCCCAACGTTTTGAAGGGTAAATAATTCACGTGACTCCAACTCTGTGACTAATGTGAGAGTAAGTTTTCTGAGTCGCAGATCAGGGGCTACACAGATGGAGGGCTGATGCACCATTTGAAGTATGGTCACGTTATATCGATGGCTAAAAAAAGTTTCTGCAAGCAGTCAGAACATGTTGCACATTAATCAGATAAGAAAATTGCTTAGTTTTAGCAAAATTCTGCTGGCCATGAAGGTGAAAACCGTATTGTCAGTTTCGTATCATCCACAAGACAGACACTAGGCTTGTATTAGCACGCACGTGTTGTTGTAAGACCAAACCCTAGCCAGTGTCCATCAGTGACATTAATGAGATCCAGTTCAAACACAATTTATAACTTTGCTATAAATCTTGTCTCTTGTTAGTTTAGAAAGTGTATGCTTAACTACAATTTCCAATATAAGAAATGAGTGACTATTATAATATGAGGTGTGACAATTAAGTTTGTGAACTTGTTGCAATGATGTTGCTAACCTTTTTTGATATCACAGGGATTATTCTTATGAATTTGTACCAACTGGATAAACAGCTAACCAAACTTACTATTTGGAAGTGATGAAAAGGCTGCATGAAAAAGTTAGACGACCTGAACTTTTTGCCAACAATTCATGGCTCTTGCATCACGACAATGTCCCAGCTCACACAGCACTGTCTGTGAGGGAGTGTTTGGCCAGTAAACAAATAACTGTATGGGAACACCCTCCCTACTCACCTGATCTGACCCCAATCAAGGAAATATTGAAAGGAAGACATTTTGATGACATTCAGGACATTAAGGGTAATACAATGACAGCTCTGATGGCCATTCCAGAAGAAGAGTTCCAAAATTGCTTTGAAAGGTAGACTAGGCACTGGCATCAGTGCATAGCTTCCCAAGGGGAGTACTTCGAAGGTGACCGTAGTGATGTTCAGCAATGAGGTATGTAGCACTTTTTCTAGGATGAGTTCGCGAACTTATTTGTCCAACCTTATATGAACCCCAAAGCTTTAGCATACTGCTTTTATTCAAAGCCTCTCTTAGTGAAGGACATTTGCAACAAGACATATGTGTATTTCCACCCAAGTCATTGTATTATTTCTACACAAGCCATGGTAATATAATGCATGTTTGTCCAAAAACTAAGTGGTTCTTATATTGATTTATAACGTGTCTGGGCAAATTTCACCTCTTACAACATGCTACAAAGACAACAGTTGCTCAAAGACATTTCCTTGGTCTTGGGGAGAGCTTCTGTTAAAAGCTAGCCAAATGCTGGTTCCCTTTAAGTCAAGACAACACAGAGAGACATAAGGGAGAAATCCCCAGGCTTTAGCATTAGAAGGACTTAGGTTTCAGGGCCAGTTTTTCTGCCTACTAGGGATACATGGATGAGGAACTTTTTATGTAGTGTGAATCTCAGTTTTTTCATCTGTTAACTAGGGATCAAAAATACTTGCCTCATTGACTTGTCAAGGTGAAAGAAAACACTCAATAGCTATCAATATCCATTCCTTTTTAATAAGCCCACTGTTTTACTTTGTGTGCATAGTGGATATGTTCCAAAAATTTGCGTGTGTGCTCACAAGTATATTTAATTTGTTATGAAACTGGAAATTTTCCTTATGAAAGAATCTTGCTGCAACTTTTTTTGAAATGGGAGAGTAGGATGCCCCTAGTTTGTTTTGTTTGAGATTTCAGGTTTGGGTATATGTAGTTTTGCAGCATAGATTCTCAGTGTTCTCCATGAGCAAATAATCATTTTAGATTTATATTTCCTTTAAATGGAAATAAATATGGCTTTATGGTCTCACAGTGAGTTCTGGCCTCTAGACCTTTTTTGTTACATGTTAAAACAAGTCAGTATATCATAGTGGTTCAAGATCCCTGGAAGCAGACTCCCTGGGCTCTTGCCTGGCTCTGGTCTTTATGTGCTACGTGACATTGGGAAACTCTTCACCTTGTTGTACCTCAGTTTCCTAATGTGCAAAAAGGAGATAAAAAATAATATCTACCTCATGTTGTTATTGTCAGACTTACAATGTCTCTAGGTGTCTTGCATACTATATAGTAAAAAATATGTATATATGTGTGTGTATGTGTATGTAGTATGTATGTATGTATGTATATGTATGTATTTCCAAAACCTATCCAGGAACTTATGCTTGTAAACTGTAAAGGGAGAGGTAGCAGAGGGCATGCAAAGTCCTGGGTTTATTTCTTGAACTTACTCAGAACACTGTTCACGGCTCTCCATAGTGTTTCTGAAATTCTCTGATGTATATTTAATTCTATTGCTCATCCTAAGTGCTTCCAATACACTTAGATGGCTTCACAGTTGAATTTTTCTCTCATCTGTTGTGGAATTTACTAAAGATAGTATATGGTTATAAATAAGCCTGCACATGCAACCATAACCATGGCAACCACCAGCCTTCAAATGGGAGAGTGGTGCTTATAGGCTGGTCTCAACTTCACAGTAGCCTGTATGTTCCCTTTCCAATTCAACAGCTCAGAATTGTGCTTTGTACACAACACAGCCATTGTTCACTCTCCACAAAGTGTCTATCATTTCCTTCGATTAATACAATTTATTTCTGATTTTTATGCATTCTTTGAAAGTACTGTACTAGGTTCTGTTGACATGAAATACATGACAAGCTCAGTTCTTGTGCCAACATACAGTGGGGTCTTCTTCTTAACGTTTATATTTCCTGGGTCACTCCCTTGCTAAAAACTTAAATGGCTCCTCCCTGATGGATATAGAATCTGGCTCTTTCCTACTATTTTAGCTTTTTTTCTTACTCTCCTTTTCATGGCACCTTAAATTCTAGGCTTTGTCTGAAAGTTCTATGCTCTCCAATGATGTTCTCTCTCTCTCTTTCTGAAATTCTCTCCCAACTCTTATTTACTTTTCAAATTTTTACTTTTCTTCCAATCTTAGCTTAAGTGCTTTCCCTTGTGAAATTTTCTGTCATGGTGTGGTTTTAAGATTCATTTAATTTATATAGAAGCCAATCAATTCTCCTTTGCTCACAGGAATGAATCAAAGGAATTAAGCACTTATTATACCAGCAGATGAAAAACAACAACAAAAAATCCCAAGCTTTATTTATAAGGAAGGATGTTATTTAGTAATGTTACTTAGCCTAGGCTCAAAATGGAAGATGCTCATGATTTGATAATCTTCTTTGAATGAATGTGACAGGTGAGAGTTGTCAATGCAAGTATTTGGTGAAGAGTGTTGAGAGGGCAATGGTGTGATAGATATAGACACACACAAAAAGAATTTATATAATTTGACTGATTACAAATGGAAGTTAAAGACATGAAAAAATAAGGTAACTGTAAGGTCTAGGTGACTTTGAGAATAATGATGCCACCAGTTGAGACAGGAAGCAGAGGAAGATAAATTTGGGGGTAGAATAATGTTTAATGTTTGACCCACTGCATTTGATGTATCATTAAACCATACATGTCTAACTAAGCAAATTCTGCTTAGACATCAGGAGCAAATCAGAACTACAGATGTAGATTAGAAAGTCACCAAAATATAGATGGAAATTTAAGGCAATGGCATAAATTGAACTGTTTTAAAAAGAGTGTAGATTGAAAGGAGAAACCTCCATTCAAAAAGGAGACTCAGAAGGAGTCTCTAAGAGAGAGACAATCAAAGGGGCAGGTGCTTAGGCCAGGTGCAAAGACTGGTCTTGAGTAGGAGGAGGCATTTACCCTTTGAGGCAGGTGGGAAGGAGTGCGATTGCACAGGAACAAACAGACACTGTCCCGTCTCCTCCTCTCTAAACAAAGTAGAGTCAAGGGATCTGTGGAGAGTGAAGGATGTGGGGGGCAAGCTTGTGACCCTGATAAGAATAAAGTTGAAAGTTCTGCTGTGGGAAATGATTTAGGGAAGGGGGAAAATAATAAGATTGGATTAAAGCGGCTGAGATTGGGTAATTTATCTCTAAGTGAAATCCATCAATTTATGTGATTTCTTTCATTGGGATTTGATAGCTTGGGAATAAAGTGTGAATGAAAATGAACAAAAATGAGGAAATGACCTCCTCTCCTACTATGTTACCTCTCATTTCCTCCATTTCAAGGACCTTCACTTCTTTCTGATGGTTATACTGTGGGGACAGAGCCCCAGAGAGCAGTTTCCAGGCTCTCGGCCTCACGTGGAAAGGTGCTGGCTCAGGTAGTAAATGGCCATCAACTGTGATTGGATGGCCATCAGCTGTGGCTAGTTGGCTGTCAGCTGTAATCAATGAGCCATTGGCCACTAATATAACTGCTGTGGCTACGCTAGCAGAAAATGGGGGCTAGCAAGAAGATGGTGGCTGAGCTAGCAAGCGCGGATTGCAGTTAGGACAGCGGGTTGCGGACAGTGTGGCTCCTGCTTCCTGTGTCTCCAACCCAGCCGCCAGCGAGAATATAGTGGTATGACTCCCCTATCTATGGTTCCTTGGGTGTTCCTTTTTGGCCTCACCATGTCCTGCGTTCTTATGTGGGGAGCAGTAGCTGAGACTCCGCAGGCCACCCTGCATGACATACACTTAGGTGGTATACCAGCTGTTTCTGCTGTAGGCATGCTCTTCTTGCAGACAATGTAACCACTTGACTTTCTTCCTTCTTGGCTTTCCTCATATCTGGCCTTCTCACTGATGTCTACCCTGATCATCCTGTTTAATACTGTAACTTCAACAATGCTCTGTATTTCTGATCTCCCTTACCCCTTCTTTTGGTGATAGCACTTATGTCCTAACATACTAAATAATTTACTCATTTATCACATTTGCTGTTTATTGTCTATCTCCCTCCACTGGTATTGAGCTTCATAAGGAGAGGGACCTTGACTCTATTATGATGTATCCTAAATGACCAGAACAGTGCCTAGCACTGTAATAGTTCAGTGAATACTTGATGAATGAAATAAAGGTGATTTAAGTCTTGTAGGTATCAGTGAAGTCATATATCAGTTATTAGTTATTACCAAACCAGAAGTGGAAAACTATACTTGTCATGGTTGCTTTTTGGATTTAATTTGTAACAAATTTCTTAGGTTATAAAATTAAATTATCCCCCCTCGCTCTTCAGTCACCCACTTCTTCATCTCCCTCCATGTATAGTTGTAGTTATAACCTACTCTGATAGATCACTCACTCACATCTAAGAACAAAAAATGTAATTATATCTCATACAGACATTTTGCATTCTAAATTTCTGTCTCATTTATTTAATTAAGAGACCTGGGTATCTTGCTGGGTTAGTTTTAGATATTAGAAGTCCTTTGTAAGTCGAAGAAAGTATTTTTGGGGGCTATGGGCAGTTGGGAGAGGGAGCACCATGATTGTGGCATAACGAAGAGCTACACATTCTACCATTAGGAGAAATGGTGTCTGCTTATACCACACTTCTCTATGGAGTACTGATGCTTACCCTAGAAAAAAGATTCTCAGTTTTGCCCAATGAATTCTAGATAACTAAATAACTCAACTCAATTTCAGGAATCAATGAACTACTTTCATGTTTCATAAAGTTATTCATACACTTACCTTAAAAGTATCCTTGAGAGCATTAGATACTGTCATTTGCTTTTCTTCATATTTGAGGATCTGGTGAAAGTGGTAACAACTTTAGATCAAAGCAGGTTTCTTACAACTTACAAAATGCCGGGGCCTTCAATCTGATTGACAGATGACACAGCAGGCTTTCCCGCCCTCCCTAGCACATGCCTCTCACTCATGCAGGGTCTGGAGCCAGGGAAGTGTGTGCTTGTTCTCCTCTCCACTCTCACACTTAGGTATGTCATGCACATCTTTACCATGGAGGCAGTCTCTTTCAGCTCTCCTCTTTTGCCCTTTACCTTTTTCATAAATATTCAGTGGAGATGAGTGGAAAAGAATTTGTGGCTGGGTGCAGACTCCCCTTGTATCTGGGTTCCTACTCATTCTCACCAGCCCAAACTTATCCTTTAGCATTTTATTAAAATCTCAGCTGTTTTCTTCTTGCCCACTTCTGTGCTGGCTACCTGCTATCTCCACTGCTCTGCCAAACGCAAAACAGTTGTGGGATCCATTTCTCCTTGTAGGGCATTACCATCTTTTTGGATTTTAATTCAATAGGTTACCTTGTGATCTCAGCTTTCCGAGGGCCTCAAACATTATGATTTTTATAGGCTATCTGGCTTGTTCTCATTGTTAGGGTGGGAGTTACTTTCTCTGCTTACTTTCTAAAGCCTAGGAGAAAGACATTTTTAATATCTGGAGGGATTATTTGGTTCTTTCCTCAATCTCTTTGGTTACTTGTAAATCTCTTGGTTTTCTGCTCACATTTTAAAGCTTTTTCTTTTATTTCTTTAAACATATCAACATAGTTATTTTGTACCCTATGTCTAGTGTACCATTATTTGGAATCTTTGCAGATTTGATTCTTGTATTGCTTTTGATGAACTGTGATTGTTCTTTGTGTTCTTGTGTGTTTGGGGATTTTTGATTGCGGGCTCATGTTTTTTTGAACTTTATCTGTGGGAATATTTTGAAGCCTCTATTGAAGTCGAATTCCTCTAGAGAGGATTTGTATTTACTTCTATGTGGAGCATAGCCAGCCATTTTATATTAATTGTCTGCCTAACGTTTTTCAGACCACCCTGATAGCAAGAGCGGTAGTTTGTAGTTACAAATTCTTAGGGAGGATATCTTTTTTTTTCACTTTACCCAACACCAAGGCCAAGACATTTTGATTTCTGAATCATGTCATTTTGCAAGGTGGATTTACTTTCATTCAGCATATATTTATGCTATAGCTCTTAGAGGTCCCAGCTTTATTTGGGATGTGATGAGGCAGGAATTGGCCTCTTTTAGGCAGAACTGTGACTTTCTCTGTCTCTCTCTTCACAACCTGAGTAACCAACAAAATAAAAGATTAATATCTGCAAAGAACCTTAAGAAAAAGCCAGTTTTTTGGTTTGTTTTCTTTTTACTTCTTCATTTGACTTCTTTGTATCAGATCTGTTCATTTCCTTACTTTGTATCTGATCTGCAGTGCATTAATTTTAAACAAATTATTATGTAAACATTTAATTATGAGGGTCATTTGGGATATCTCGCATGTCACACAGCTAAAGAGAATCCCCCTTTTTACATTTGTCTACTGCCATATTAATGAGGTCTCAGAAGAGAGAAGAAAGAATGTGTACTTTCTGGTCGTATTGTTTAACCTCAGAAACGAGACTTCTTTTCAGAGGATACAGAAGTTTTCAAATGGCTATTTAAAAGTTTATTTAATAAAAATCATATGTAATCCTGATGACATTGAGGGGAATTTATTTTCATATTTCTACCTCTGCTTTGCTCAATGCTGGGTTTATTTTATAACAATGGAATCATCCCATGGAGTTTTGAATCCTTTCTTCTCTTTCACTTAATAAAATATGAAAGGCATCTTTCAGTGTCAAAAAAAAAAAAAAAAAAAAAGTTTATTTAAGACCAGATAATGTTAAATTTGAGGCTGATTCTCAAATTTCCCGTTAGAACATCTTTCCATGTAGGCTGATATTTTGTTACTGATTGTAAGTATATGGCTAATTAGCATATTCCCAGGCTTTTATCATACAGGCTGAACTGTTTTCAGGAAACATAGAGTAGTAAAAAAAAGGAAAATAGTCTTGACATGTACATGTCCCTAAATTCCAATCTCATTGTTTATGTGAACTTGGGATGTTTTATCCATCAGGTAAAAGGACCTTAGATATTCTTTCTCCCTGTTCGTTGACCAACCCATGATTCTTCCATACCTCTTATTCAACAGTTGGGTTCTACCAGAGAATTAAGCCCTATGAAAAATAATTTGAATATTTTCACAATTTTCCCAACTAGTACCATTCTAGAGGCATGGGGAAAAAGTTAATTCATTACGTATGGTGGGTACCTTTGGCTGGCATGGTGGCTTAATTCCCTATTGGATTCTCCTGTGAGAAGGGCTACTAAACATTTCTCTTCCACATGTCATTCATCAGGGATCCCTTTAGCTGACTCCATTTCCAAAGGAAACAAGAAGCCTAGTTTTTTAGAGGGATTGCAGGAAAGGGAAGAAAAGAGGCTTTTCACTGAAATTCTTTGTGGTATTCCAATGCCTCCTATATTTCATTTCTAAATGGCAGGTTGATTGAAAATACACAGTAGTTGAGTAAAGAGAAAATGATTTCCTCAATAAGCCATGGTTTTAAAAATGTTATTTGTTTCTATGGCTCAAGAAGAGTTTTCTTGATTGAAGAAATAAAATTGAGTCTAGTTAAAAACGAGTTTTCACTCTTACTGTCATCTTTTCTTCTGTTTTTACTCTGTGTAGGGTGAAATCCTCCTGACACCAGAGAGGCTAGTGAATCACTTCAATTCTATTAATATCAAAATGATTGTTAAATTTATTTTAAATCTCTCAAGTTCATGTACTTTGGGTTAACAGCTGTGGTATAAAAGTACCACAGAGAATCACTTTGAATTGAATTATAAATACCCAACAGTATGATTCACTTCCTAGTAGGATGCCACAGAACAAACCACTGGCCAATGTAAATTCTTCAGATTATTTTAGTAAGTCCTAAGCCATTTGCTAAACTTTATTTTATCTGTTCACCTAGAGAGCCATTATTCCAAAATAGATCAGATTCTCCTTCACCGCCATACTTAAAAACATTTAAAAGCTCTTGATTGCATGATGAATAAAAAAATAGAATATTATTAGGGAATTCAAGGCTCTTCAAAATCCTAAATCTAGCTTGTGGCCTAGACACACTGCATAGCCTTTGAATTAACTCCTCATTCTACACCGAGTACCCTTTTCTGCCATATGCTAAACTCTCATTGAGCTTTCAACTGTCATGTCAACATCTTCACTCTTCTTTAAGAAGAGAAAAATGGAGTAGTTCCCAAACTTGGTTTACATGGAATCACCTAGGTAACTTGAAAGAAAGAAGGGAAGGAAGGAAGGAAGGAAGGAAGGAAGGAAGGAAGGAAGGAAGGAAGGAAGGAAGGAAGGAAGGAAAGAAAAGAAATGCCCAGAGATTATGATTTAGTTGGTTTGGAGTGTAGCCTGGGAATCAATATTTTGTAAAGGTCCCCAGGGCCTCTAAGTAGAGCCGAGACACTGTATCAGACTGTGGGTTATTGTTGATTTTACCACTGTATTACTTTGTTGCTTAACTTTTCTATGTCTCAATTTTCTCATTTGTAAAATTGAGAAAATAATTATATCTAATTCTTAGGGTTGTTGTGAACATTAGCTTAGATAATACGAGTAAAGAGCTTAGCCTAAAATCTGCCAAAATAAATGTCAACCACTATCATTAGACAAATTAATTGTTCCTTCTGGGTTCCAACATCTATGATTTTTATTAATTAAAAATTTAACTAAGTTATAATCTTTATCACACTGTGCAGTGGTTCTGAAAGTTATTTGTGTATTTCTCCATGTATAGATTGTATTATCCTTGGGAGAAGCCTGGTCCTAGCAGTCGCTGCCTCCAGTTGTCTATTCCATCAAAGTTATCTCCTCTTGACTTTATCTCTTGGACAAAACATAGTTGAAGACCTCATTCTCTCTGGGGGGAAATTTCAGTAACCTCTTCACTAATCTCCCTTCACCCAACCTCTTCCCTGTCAACTCTCTTGACCAACAATTTCTCATTTTTTCTGTATGCTGCTAGGGACATTGTAAAAACTGTTGTTATAGAACTTATAATTATTTATTTACAAGTTCAACTCTATTTCGGACTATGAGCTCTTTTTGGACAATGTCTGTATCTTATTTTATTCGCACATCTGGCTTCTTGCAGTGTCCTAGAACATAGTAGGTGCTCAGTTTGTACAAAGGAAAAAAAGGATAGGAAAAAAGAAACTTGGAGAGAAGTGTTATAGATAGTATTTTTGAGACCATTTTAAAAGTATGATTGAAAAGTCTCCATCTCTGTTGCAAGAATTTAGGTAAGCAGAAGGCAGATACGAATATTGAGAAAATATAAGACAACATAAATTTGTAAATCATGCTGCAGGTGTCATAGACTATACTGGGAGTTTTCGAAGATTCAGTATTAATACTTTAATAATTTCTTAAACTCTTGAATAAAATTTTCCAATTTTCTACTCATTCTTTCTCCTTTCCTACCCCTTCCATGTGTGCTATTAACCTAAGCACTTTTATGTCATGTCTTAAGATTGGAACACCATAATTGGGTTAATTTCTTACACATAAACTATTGGATCACAATGTTCCTTGGAAAAGAGACAGTTGAAAAAGTAAACAGAGACGTTAAATTCTCTTTGCCAGAGAGCTGATGATGAATGCTTCAGGGGATATAATAATGATGCTAAGAAGACATATGACGATATAAAGATGAAAAGAAATCTGAATTTAATTGTGTATTCTTTATGATTAAGTGGAAAATTAAAACCAGCTTAATAGTCATGCTGTTCAAGCATTTTGTGGCATTTTAACAGCATATTTCAAATTTTAGTACCAAACTCATTATACAATATTTCAAATATCTACATTTTACCATAACCACAAAACCATTAAAATGCACATTTTCCTTTTCCTGTGGCAATTATATGCCACTTCTTATTTATTAGCCTTGGGGCATATTTCAAAGTACTTAGTATTGCTATTTATGATCCAAAGTAGACAAAATAAAAATGAAGTACAGTCTTTGTTACTTGTAAAATTTAGATAATTATATAAGATATTTCATAGTTTTTATTTCTTTTGTTTTCTTTTAAAGGAAATACTATTTATCTTGTTTCTGTTTACAGGAAAGATGCAGGCTAATTATTTAATATTTTGAAAGCAAATAGGAGAAAAACAATCTCATGACCCAGTGATGATGACAAATGACAATTTATTTTATGTTTTATTATTTTAGATTTTACTTCAGCCTTTTTTCCATGTGAAAGTACATTAAAGGGAATAACCTACAGATATTGTTACATACTTGCAAGTTCAAATATTTAAAATATTTCTGCAGGTTAATTTTTATGTTCATTGGTTCCATTAATGGAAGTTGGGGGAAAGGGGTAAGGCATGGATTATCCTAGCAGCATCTTATCCAGAAATCTTCCACAACAGTTTTTGAACAAATGAGTTGAGAATGAGAAGGAACCAGAATCCAGTTGCCACATGAAAGCTAGGAATATAGGGGGAAGGTGGGGTCAGGTTGGTTGGCTGATGTGAGAAACAGCAGAATCAGAAGCAGGAAGGAAGGGGAGACACAAAGGTAAAGCCCGTAGGCTGGAACAGGAAGGGCTAGAGCAGCAGGTCCTGGAAACATAGGAGAGTCTGAGGGGTCCTGCAGCCCTCCTTTTATCCTATCCTATTTGTCATTAACTGCAAAAGAGACCACAACAGACAGCCCGTCTCATCTTTCACTCTACCAATTAATTTAAAAAACTCTAATCACTCACTCCTCATCTCTACAATGTCTTTATTTCTGAAGGCAAAGTTTCATTAATAAATTTCACCAATTTATTCTTTCGTTCATAAATTCATAAGTTTAGGTCTATGGACCATGAAGGATGGTGTATGATTTTTTAAGAATCTTTGGAATTATCAAGATGAATTCTGTCACATTAAAATCATGGGAACTCGGTAGGTTTTAAGGGTGTGAATAAAATCTCATAATGGGAAGAACAACTTCCCATTATGTATGTGGACCTTATTTCCTCAAGGTTTGGTGTCATCTAAGAAGATCAATCTGTTCAAGAAGGATTTTTCAGAAGTTTTCTAGGAAAATTTTGGATGTTTAGATACATTTTCAGTTTCTAAATGTATCTATTTAGGGGGGAAAAATTCCTAGGGGAAAAAAGCTTTGTCCTCCCGAAACAACTGTGAGGCAGGTAAGGTAGACTGGAAAAAGTGTGGACCTTGGATTGGGGTCCAAGGTCCAAATTTCAACAGCACCATTAATAATTATCGGTAGGCATTGGGCACATTAATGATTCTGAGTCTTTGAATTTTGACATGTGTACAAGGGGATGATAATTCCTTTCTCATAAATTTGCTGTGCTGATTAAATGAGTTTATGGATTATGAAAAAATTGTTTAGAATGTCGGCTGTTGCTAGACAACAACTATTTCTATCCAGTGAAACAAATCATTCTTCCAAAAAATGCAGATGTTATTCTTGGTTGTGTTTCAAAGAGCACTAAATGTGGTTGCATCCTTGGGGTGATTGCTTTGTAAAGCAGGTGTGAAAGGAGGCACTTTACCAGGGAGTATGAACAATCATATCAGCCAGCTCACATAATTCTAGACCAACTCAAGTACCATGTGGACCTGGTATCTCTCTGCTGTTTGAGCAAATCATAATTTAATTCCTATTTGCAGTTAAACAAAATAGACAAGAGCATCGACCATTGGTTATTCATTGGCAATTTGCCTGCTCCCTACATAATTATAGCATCTCAGTTGATTGTCTCTATATCTAGGCTTGGAATAGCCTGAAATAAATTTCTTTAACCTTGGCCAAATATTGAAACAATAAGTAGAAAATGTACATCCATGGTTACTTAGATATTCGATTAACCTTGTCCTGGTCTGGCTGACCTTCACCTTCCTAAAAAATTCTTTACCCACAGAATAAAATCTAAGCTCTTTAAAGGTGTACCTAAAGGCCTTCACACATTAATCCCTGCTATTTCTGCCCCATATTTCCTTCTGCTGCCTCCATGCTTTCTACTTTCTAGTCATGATGGCTTCCCAGAGTCCCTAACATCTTCCTTCTTTCTTGGTTGTTATACCATCTGCATCAGGCCGTCCCTTTACTTCCAGACTTGGATGAGCATTGCACCTCGGTGTGGGATCTGGATTCTTGATTATCAGTCAGGGGGGCAGCTGACCCACCATGGAGAGAACCTTGACTGATAGGAAACTGATACAACTATTTCTTTTTTCTCTCTGTGGACTCCTCCTAGGTGTGGCTCATCTGGAGAGGTAGTGAGGAGACATGCTTTCTGACTGATGTGCTCTGTTTTCGCGTATGAAGCTGTAGCGATCATAATGCATTGCATCACCTTGTATCACTTGTCTCCTTTCTCTTTTTGTCACTTTTATGGCCTTGGGCTTGGACCTTCCAAAGTTAGCTCCTTAACTCTTACTTCAGTTCTGTTTCCTAGGGGACCCAGGTTAAAACGTTATTCCTCAGTCCGCCACACTTTTCGACACTTCCATGTGCTGTGCATATTCTGCTTGGAATGTTCCTCCACTCTCCATTTTTCTTAAAGATCCAATTCAATTGTCAACATCTCCGGGCTCCCAGAGCACCTGCCACCTCTGCTACTATTAAAGCACATATCATGCTATTTTGTATATGTGTAATAGTGGGCCAGTCTCCCTTAACAGACTGTAATCTCCTTAAGGACCGGAAAGTTATCTTATTGTTCTCTGTATTTCTGGCACTTAGAATGGTGCCTGTCACCGATGTGGTGCTCCACACGGTTGTTTAAGGAATGACTTGGACCAATGAGTTCTGTGCATTCTTTGGTTTCTCTTGAGCATAATGATTTAATGCTAAAATATTTTAGAATTATGTATCACTGGAAATGTGTTATATTATTATATTTATTTATAACATAAAGAGGCTGGGAGCTTCTTTGACCTGAAACCAAGAGAAAAATGTAATCTAAATCATTATGTGGGAACCTTCTGACATGATTTCTCACTGATGTCTGTGTGACATGTGTTTCCACAATTCCTATTTTAATCTAGTTTCTTTTGGACAGATTGGTAAAAGTGATGAGCACATGTCTAGATCCTTTGTGTTATATGCCGGTTTACAGAATGCCTGATTTGGATTCCGTAGCTAATCTAAGGATGACACATGGCATTATTAGAACAATGGCCAATTCAAATAGGTTTATGTGATGAGTCTGGAGGGTAGAAATTTTGGAAGGCTTTAGTGGGGTTGAGGAAGTATTTTATTTAGATAAGCATTAGGGGCCTGGAATTATAGAAGCACTAGGATTGGGAAAAGCCTGCCACCTTGACTTTCCAATGTTCCCCAATGATTCCTCCTACTTCTCTACCTTTCCCTGCATTGATATGTAGAAGCTATGTAATCTGGATATTTTCCTGTTGACCCAAAGATGCTGGACAGGAAAGAGGGACCCACGACAGACATGCTGTAGTAAATGTCTTTATGAACAGATGCTAAAGACCATAAAATGCCAAGATATAATAGGAAAATATGGATGCAAACCTAAGACAAAGCATAAAGGGTGCGCTCCCCTTCCCCCCAATATATTCCCTCCATGGATGCTCCTCTTACCCTTGCTGCCACCTCTGGCCTGATGTTCATGTTGTCTTGGGAGGATTTGATTGCAAAATGCACATGAAAGTCTTTTTCTTTGAGTTAAGCTAGTACAGGGGCATTCCTTAACTTCCCTAGTGTATATAGTACAGCAAGTATAATAAACAAACAGAAAAACTAACAAATAAATAAATCTCCTAAGATTTTCCTAGTCAAATAGTGTTGACCACTTATAGTTTTACCAATGATTCCATGAATCACCAAAGGGCACGGATGTAGAGAGAAGTGCATTGAGGTAGATGATGGGACAGGGCTGGAGGATGAGCTCATGATTCAGAACCAGGAGGGAGATAGGTATTAACATTTACTGGATGCACTAGTCTAGGTATTTTATACATGTAATTTTTCTAATAACAATAGTGAGAAATAGGTATTCAATCTTCATTTTACATATGAGGAAACTGAGAACACAGAAGGTTTTGGAAACACATGCAGTGCTACACAACAAAGAAGGAACTGAACATTAAAGGTTGCCATTTACACATCTGCTAGCATCACCCTTTACAGATGTGGTGTGGTGCGGACTCTCCAGAAAGAAGACAGTTTTGCACTTTAGATGATTTCTTACCTTTGCCGCCATCTGTTTCCACTTTTGTTGAAATACTCGTCATATATTAGACTATTTCAGGCACAAGACTACTTCCTGAAAAGGGAGAGATTTCTCACATAACTCTCCTGGGTAGCTAAGATAATAAAGATTGAATGGCGCTAGTTGAGACTGGCAGTTCAACAGTTAATGCCTCCTGGCATAAAGCATCCCATGGAGATGTACAACTGAGTGGGAATTTCAGCATATTGGACTTTGGCAGGCATAGAGTGCAGTAAATGAGCCTCCTGACATATGAAGGCATCCCATTTGATTTGACATGAATTGAAAAGCCTAAAGAATGTTCTAACCCTTCCCAATCTCTTCTCCTGCAGAGATAATATCACATCATTTCTGAGGAAAGCAAAAAGTTTATTTTGTGCACTTTTCAAATTTAAGAACTCCAACACAAGTTCTTATAATTTGAACACTTCTACCGAATGTTCAGATAAAAGGTTGTGAAAGCTTCCCCGCCCCCCGTTGTCTCCTTTAGTTATTACTGTTGAGAAGCCACTTTAAGAGAAAGACTTCTCCTTTCCCTTTTCAAGATAAAGACTCAAGTCTGAAGCAGCCACCAAAATAAATTATTTCACATAACAACTTACTGAGAAAAGAAGCGTATGTGAAAATTTCTTACTCTTCTACAAAGCACTCCTACTCCCATAAAAAAGGAAGTTTTAAAATGTAATAATAAGGAGTTGCAGCCCAACAAATTGAGCTTATTGGGAGAAAACTATAAAAGCAGAGGTTTACTCTAGGTAGTTCCATTTCAGAGCTTCATTTTTAAAGGTAATGCTTTTATGTCTACTCATGTACAAGTATTCACGAGATGCCTCTTCTGTCTGGCTGCCACACTTTGCTTTCTTTTTAAATTGAACATGATCGAAATGGAATGCATCCACCTTCTCTGAAAGCCCCCTTTCACTCTTGGTCCCCCATCTGGTTTTAAAGGAATGGCATTATCCCCACCTCTGCAATTCAAGGAAGCCATCTTGAAGTCCACTTTTCCGTCAGATTGCCTCTCCAAATAGTCACCCTTCTCAGTAGCTGCCATTCTCTCATGTGCTTTCTCCTTCTCCTTCTCTAAACCATCAAGCTCTTTCTGGCCATTCTCGCTCCACACATAAATCACTGCCATGGTCTCTTGATTCCCTTCTCATCTGCTCCAAGCTTCTCATCGCTTGTACTAGAAGATCCAGAGCTCCCTAATTTTTATTAACTCACCCCACTGCCTATGCAACTTCTTGATTCCTCATTTCTGGACAGGCAGTTCACGTTCTTCCAGGCAGTTCACGTTCTCCCAAAGCATGATGATAGTCTAGGCACTATTTTAAGCACTTTTCACATACTATCTAATTCAGTCCTCACAATGGTATAAAAGTGCTGGCTGGTTGCATTGGGTATTGAACTTGGGCACCTATTATAATATATGGGATCCACGTGTTTATTTTGTCATCTGTACAATGAGGATAATACTAGCATTTACCCCATTGAGTTGTTGCAAGGATTTAATGCAGGCACATATTAACAGTGTCTAACCCATAGGCATGATCCATAGATGTTGGCTGCTAGTATCACATTATATAGAAGACATTGAGGTACATGCAGGTTAAACAATTGTCAAGTTGCTGTGACCAGTTATTGAACTTGAAGTGTGAACAAAATCTGACTTCAGAACGCACCCAAACATTTTACTGCTGTGGCTTCTCCACACCATTTACACTTTCAGTCCCTTCTCAATCTGTTTCCTTTAAGGAATAGTTTAGACCTTCAGGACTATTAATAGCTGCTCTCCCTCTACTCTGAGATGCCATGGAAATCATGGAGAGAAAGCAAGGTGACTCCAGTTTGTGCCTCTAGCCATTTCATCTTAACTGCTGTCCAGGAGGCTGTGATTGCCATCTGCTGACCCCTCCTGTACTCTAAATACTTTGGGTGAACATGCCTGGCTTGTGCAGAGAATGTAATTTTCTCAGGAGTAGGATGCCTGGACTAAGCCCCCCCATGGAGGGATGCAGATCAATGTATTTATTATCACTTCATAATAAAGGCTTCTAATGAGGTGCAGCCTATGCTTCAGGATGCCAGAGCTGGCCGAGAGACTCAGTGTTCACCCAGGGGTCATCCTCTGGTGAGAGGAGTCCACTTTTAGTGCACGGGTCCTGCTCATGACTTGAAGATCTCTATTACGCTCCTGACTAGGCAGTTCCCAAATAGGAAACAACTCTTGGGATTCGTAATTATTAACATAGGACCAAGTAAAAAGGTTCAGGCAGAGAAAGTTCCCTAGAATGCTGGAGGAAAGAAAAGAAAAGATGAAACTAATGTTTTATTGTGGGAGGATCTCTTCTGTGCTAGACACTATTCCGTATATTGTCCTATATCCATTAATTTAGGTTCATAAAAATTTGATGAGCATTTGTTATGTGCCAGGGAGGCCTGTGATAGGTCTTGGCTACTGGGTTTAATATGGCAGGCATGCTCCTTGCCCTCATGGGGCTTAGAATCTAGCAGAGGGAAAGATGTAGGCCAAACATTTATATATTTTCCTCAATTTCTGAGAAGCAGGAATGTATTTCCATTTACAAATGTAGAAACTGAGGCCAAGAGAAGTGAGCTATCTTGCTTAATATAGCAGGTCCATTAAGTAAAGACTCAGAGTTTCATACCCAGTTCTTTCTAGACATTAATTTTGATTTCCTTCCATTTGTCACAGTATCTCTTCTGACATTGACTTTATGGTTAATTTTGTAGCTAACATTAGATTAAACAATACATTTCAGAGGCAAGCTTGTGAGAGTCTGGCTTCCATTGATTGTTCTTCAGGAAATAAGCCAAATCCTTTCATTCAGCCTACTAAAATTCTCAATGTCAGAATTTTGAGTATTGACTCTTTTGCCTAAGCACCTGGTATATTAGGCATAATTATTTCTGAATAACTCAATAACAATCGAAGTTTTTCTACCCCGTCCCTTAAAAGGTATATATTGATTTAAAATAAAATTAGTTCCAGGTTAAAAAGTGGCTCAGATGCTAGTATTTAGTCCTTCTCCTTTCAACCCCAGCAAATAGATTCCCACTAAAATGCCTGAAAAGATATAGAATTATAGAACATTTTATATCCACCCTGGAAAAGAATGTATATTAGAATAGGCTTGAGAAAGCTTCTCTCAAGCTTGTATGTGTGTCTGTCACAACAAAAGTTTATTCCTCACACCTCCCCTTCTTCAGATCGTTGCTGGAATATTATTATTACTTTTCCAGTGAGGTCTGTTCAAAATTTAGAAGGCCTCTTCCTTTAATGCTCTATTTTTTTCTTCTGTTTTATTTTCTCTGTAACTTAAAAAGAAAATCACCTGCCATGCTATAAATTTAGCTTTATTATTTGTTTATTGTCTATCTTCCTATTTTGTGCCACTAGAACATGACTTTCATGAAGGAAGAGTTCTTTTTCCCCCTGCTTTGTTTTTCATTGCTATGTCCCTGTTGCTTAAAACAGGTTCTGGTACCTAGTAGGCACTCAATCAATTATTTCTTAAATGAATGAATCCCTGATTTGCAGATGAGGATACTGAGGTTAGAGAACGCTGTATTCTCATTCTGCCTCATTTCATGTTCATGATTGTTTCTGAAATCCCTTCATGTTCATATACATAGATTTAATTAATTCCTCTTAGAACAGTATTACATAATTTGAATATGTCCATTTTATTTTTCTATTCCCCCATAGATGGGCATTTATGCTGTTTCTAATACTAATATAAAAGCTTGGTGCTGCGTAGGTGTTGAGTTGGATGTTTCCTGTTGGATAAATGCAGAAATCAGCAAAGTCCCAAAGCTAAGTACAAAGGAAGCTAAGTCCTCTACATCCTATGTGGATGGAACCACACCCACACGTGCCACCTGCTTCTCTGCAGGGCTTGCCTCTCCCAACTGAATATAAGAAGAGGCTTGGGGGAGAGGGGAAGGTGGCCTCTTGGGAAGTACTGTATTCACAAAGATAAGCTCTCTCCTCACCTATCCCTGTGTGAGTGTAAGGGTAGGGAGGGTGGGGTACGTGTCCCTTTCCTGAATCCAAGGGAAGGAGGCTATAAGGAAATTATGAAGTTCCATGGTAGCCAAACTGTCCCCTCTACACTACATTTTGAGTTCAGGAACTTCTCTTCTGAAAGTTGCTGATGCACTTGGATGTTGGAGAAAGGTATGGGAGAGAGAGAACAGATCCAAGGGAAGGAATACCAGGAAAACAAGCTGAATCTCCTCTATTTGACATGGCAAAACTATGTTCTTTTTGTTGTAGGTGAAGGGGGCATTTCTTTGCATTCTTAGTTAAAGATTTGAGTTGAAATTTGGTACATTCTGTGGTGGTCTTTCATCATTGACTTGAAAGTTGTTTTTTTTCTTCTTCGTTTAACCATATTCTCCAAATGGCCCAAAGTTTCAAACAAAAGGGCTGATGTAAACAATTTCATGTGTGGTTGTGTGACTCTTACTATGAGGACACAATGCCATTAAAAATATTAAATGAGGAAAATCATGCTGTTTTCAGGAGTTCCGATAGGACAGAAATAATTTTTGATACTTGTAACAAAATAGTTCTACTTGAAGGCTTGAATAAATCAGAATAGACACGTAAATAGAGTAACTTTTTTGGTATATTAAGCACAGTGTCCAGGCTGCCTTTAAAATATCCTGAGTAGGATTTATTTTTATAATTTAAAAAAATCACACTTTAATATATATTTGGAGTCATTAAAAGCATCAGATCATAATGAAATATCAAGACACCATTTCTATATGATTTAGTTAATAAGGCATTTCCCATTAGACCTTAGCACTTGCCTTCCCTACATTGATGGTGCCGTTTCTGATTTTATCATATTTTCCATCTAAAGTTCCTCCATCTGGAATGTCTTATCATCATTGTGTTTTCCTTTAGTGCTCGGACAGTAAATCTTTGTGAATGTTAAAAGACTGATAGAGTTTGTATTAAAGTTATACTGAACTGAAATCATGCATTTAAAGGTTTTGACTCTTCACCTTGTGATTTCTCCTCACTCTTTCCCAAATCTGCTTATTGCATATTGTGTTTGGCTTTCATTGCCAAACTTTTGATTAAGTAAATGCCATAGTTAGAAATTAAATTAGAAGCACTTATCAAATTGCAGCCAAGTGATATCGATCTCTAAATGTAACTTATATATTCAACGCAGTATGCTATCTATGAAATGAGTTGTAGTAATAAATTGAGTATGCTACATTCCTCATCATGCTTTTAGCATCCATTAACCAATTACTAAAAAGTGGGAGGGTGGAAAAAGAGGATGTGAATGCTGCAGATTTTTAAATGTATAGTATTAGCAGTGAGGAGAGGGCATTGCACTGTTCACTTTTTTATAGTTCTTCCTTTGGAATTCATCCTAAAGGTGTCTTTCTATGGCCCATCACCAGATTGTTGGGTGTCTGATTTACTGCATGTACCTCAAGTTGGTTCTTCTCTGGAGAAATGCTACTGCAGGCAGGATTTCCTTTACATTATGACTCCCTGTGAGTTTTCGTCCAATCACAAGGCATTGGAGGGGGTGCTGCCAGTATTCTTCCACCAGCCCCTCACCCGTCTTCTTCAATTAGGGAGAATGGGTGTTCCACCAGACAGCTGAAATGGCTAAGGGGGCATCTGCAGCTGCCAGGTTAGCACCAAGGCTGTGCAAATGAATGGCCAGATTGCTGCCTGAGGGCACGGACCTTTAGAATTTCCCAAGCAGGGGCAATTACCACCAACTCAGAAGGTGAAAAAGAACTTCTGTTGAGGCTTTCTCTCTTATGGGGAAGGACTGCCAGCACATAGTGAGGCCCGAATTAATTGGATGTCAGCCCTGACTTTGCTGTAAGGAAGATTGTGATAACTGGGTCGTTCTTATTTTAATCCCAGCCAAGAAAATTGGGGGATTAAAGTAACTGCCTGGATATTTCTAGGGCAAACTGGAGTAGCAACTGAGGTTTATGGATAAAACTGATCTCTTGGCTAAATCTCATCTTATTCACACTTTATTCTTTCTCTCTCCTCCTCTCCCCTCCCCTTTTCCATTCCTTCACTTATGTAAAATATTGGATGGCAGTGAAAAGAGCTTTGGAGTTAGAAAGATTTAGCTCACATCCCCAGTTTTCTGCTTATTAGCTGGTGTGACTTTGGGCATACTGCTTTATTTGTTGATACTCCATTTTCACATTTACCAAATGGATTGTCATGAGAATTAAATAATGAGTTAAATGATACACACAGTCTTGCACTCGGTACATTGTTGGCACATCATTAAGGACTAATCCCTTTATCTTTCTCAATATATTTTCTCCATTTTATACATACAAGGACTTCACAGCTCTTGTCTACAAAGCTTCAAAGCTTGTCCTGATACTCTGAGAACATCTTAAATTGTTAAAATAATAAACCACAGTAAGCACTGTTCAATTCCAGATTAACTCTGTAGCTGTTATGTCATTTATTGACTGACTAATTGGTGGATTGATTCCTTCACTGAAAAATTAGCTCACAAGCAACACTGTTTTCTGGATGATGGCTGTACCAGGAGATGGGGAAGAGGAAGTCCTTTGAGGAGATAAATGAGAGTTAAGTTTGGGAAGGTACAAAAGTTTCTCAAAAAATAAATAAATAAATAAATAAAATGTGCTGTCACATGTGGTACTGTCTTTAAGACTAACTTTCTGACAAATAACAATAATAAAATCCTAGCCCAAATGATTTGTTTGGTAGGTTTATATTTTAATCTCTTTGGCTTTCTCAAGGTGGGTATCTTCATGCTCTAGGCAGCAGAGTGTAGAAGCTATGAGCACAGACACATAGACTCTAGTCCAGAACGAGATTTACTGGTTTTATAATTCACACTCAGTCACTTCCTTGTTCTACGATCACAGGCAAGTACCCTAGCCTCTCTGTGACTCAGTTTCCTCATTTGTAACAAGGGGTTCATAATAGGTAATCACCTGATAAGGTTGTTGTGGGGATTAAATGGGCTAATTATGTAAAGAATTCTGAACAATGCTGGGCACACAGTCCTAGCATATTAACAATTAGCCAAGAGTATTAATAATTAGCCCTGTAAAGCAGTGTCTTTAACCCATGATTACACTGCATCTTTTCTGTATTCTCACTAGTCCAGAGGAATGTGTATAGGTTTGCTCTCTTTCATTTGTATTATAAAACAAGAATATGTGGAATACTCTCTTCCAAATTACACATCTGACATTAAGATTCCTATATATCTTCCCCTCCCTCTCTCTAGCACTCCTCCATTAAGAACTGCAGAAAAAAAAAAAGTCAATAGAAAATAAATGCTGGGTATGTGGTGGGCTGTGGTGGGTGGTTAGTGATAGTCTAAAATCTTAAATGATGGGATGAAATTGGCTGGATTATTCCTGTAAGAACTTTACTAGTGCTAATGAAATGCTGTGGACCCATTTCCCTATACAGAACACATCTGGAGCAATTTCCCCTTCGGCCATAAATCTCTGCAGCCAAAGACAGCTGAGCAATAAATCCTTTGTTTAATTTCTCATCGTCCCTGTTGGGAAGGGGGTTCCTTCACATTAACCAATTACTAAAAATGATTGTACTTGATGTGGAAAGAAAACAAAAACAATTACAGTGTTCCTAGTCAGTTTTAATCAGTTTGTTTTTCTCTGTGTTACATATAATGCTTAAGTTATTTTTATATACGTAAGCATAATGGGATAATTAGAGTTAAAATTGTGTTTTGTTTAATAGTATCGAGTTTGAGAAAATGAAGGCATGTATTTTATGTACTTATTTATTTTTATGATTTGTCCTTAGGACGTTAGGTATCTTTAACCCCCACAGACTCACACATAGTCACTAATCGCATTTTCAGGTGCAGTATTGCTCAGAGTCAGGGAAAGGATTTAACTGCTGTGTCTTAAGCTATCATGTGTCTCCCTGGAAGATGGTCCATAGCAGCAGGTTGGAGCTGATGGAGTTAGATGTTATTCTCCCAGTTCTCTCTCTTCTTTTATGTGCAATTAAAACCCCCATTCAAATCATTCTTCATCAGTTTTAATGCTTTGAATCTACAATGCCTTAATTTTCACAACTTCTAAGTTTCATTTAGAATCCTTTATAGTAAGCTCTATACAGCAGCACATTGGTAAATGGATCACTGGTTGGCGGGGAGGGCAATGCCTTGGTGTGTAGCGTTTGTAGCATATGGCCCCATGATATAAATACTCCCATCATGGCTGATTTCAAGATAACCGAAGTGACATTACTGACTGTGAAGTCAGGAAGAAATGTGTACATTTGGTGACCGAAAGTCTATGAGGCTTCAGTTCACTACTTCCTCTATAGTTAACAGCTTATTTTAGCCAAGAAAATGAATCAGAGTTCCAAAATTATTCTACACACATACTAGTTGAAAAAAATTATATATGTGTGTGTGTGTGTGTGTGTGTGTGTGTGTGTGTGTGTAGCTACAGGATATATATATATATATATATATATATATATATATATATATATATATTTTTTTTTTTTTTTTTAAGCCAGAATTTTAGGCATTTTGATTTTCTTGGCAACTGGGTGTCATGTGAATGCAAGTGGAATACAGCATAACAGCTTTACTCCTTTGGAGAAAAATTGAAATGAATAAGGAGATTAGGTATAAAAACTGTCCACAATTGGAGAGATGCCTTCTTCTCAGGTTGCTTTTCTAACAAGCCAGGTGTTCTTAGATTAAAGAGAAGAAAACAGAGCATTGCTCTATTAACCTGATATTTAGTTTAACTGTATTTCAATGAATACAAGGTCTAATCAAAGAGGCATCTCCCCTTACACTTCCTGAAAACAGACCCAGAATGCTGTAAATTGTGATTTCTCTTTTTGGATTATTCAAGTAGCGTTCTCAATGGAACTTCTCTTAGACTGATGACGAGATTATGCCTGGGGCTGGGCATAGTTTGGGAGGCACTCAGTGCCCTGGCACTTCTGATTGCCTTTATTATCCTGAATGGCCCGGAGTTTGGCAAAGAAGTTGTTCATGCTGCCAGGTGGTCCTTGGCTGGCCATGGTTATGTGTCTGTCTATAATCTCCCAGTGGGATGATGTCCTTGGACTTCTCTGAAATTCGGTTTACCAGGGATGCAGCCAGAGGCATGATGCTAGGAGGAAATGAACTGGCTTTGTTCCACTGGGAAACTAGACCTGATGAAACGCTGAAGCCCATTCTTGTTATCAGAAGGGATTATAAATGTCAGCAGGGCTGGCTACCTAATTTATGAGGCTCAGTGCAAAGTGACAATATGGGGCCTCTTTTGAAAAACTTATTAATAGTTTCAAGGTGGTGACAGCAGAGCATTCAACCAAGTGTGGGCCCTTTCCAAATGTGGGCCCCCGAGTGACTGCACAGGTTGTATGCCTGTGAAACCAGCCCTGGATGTCAGCATAGGTCCTCTGCATCTTCTTTTCTCCATCCCATGGAGTTTCCATGGTGATGGGGCTGGACAGCTTCAGTAGGGACAAGTTATTCCTGGGTTATGGGAGGCCTCCATCAATATGCACAAGAAAGATTCCAGACCTTAAATGAAAAATTGAAGTCAGCATTTCCTCCCAGAAGACACCCTGGGCAGAGAATTATAATGTAAAGCAGCAGAATGATCAGTCAGAAGAAATCCAGTAAAAAGGAAGTGCCACAGTATAGAGTCCAGATGGTCAAACATGGGGCTTCCCTAGCCAAAAGGAGTCAGAAACCTTAAATCGAAAAGGTTCAGTGAGAACAGTTTATGTAGTTGACCCTGTAAGCAAGAGCGACTAAGCAAAAAAGACAGGCTCATTTTCTGCCAGGATTCCTACAAAGGGAGCACTAAAACAAAAGACTATACAATCTGTGCAACTGGCTGCTAACTGACTTGGTGGAAAATGCTTAATTAGCAACAGCTAGAGGTTAAAATACAGCTGAGTTTCTTTAAAAAAAAAAGTCAACATCCTCTTATCACCAGTGTATTATACGGCTCTATCGGGAATGATTATTCCCCCTTTTATAAAAGAATCCCCCAGAGAAAAATTTTGACTAAATTCCCACTGTCACTTGAAAATGTAAAGAGATGACAGTTTTTATTCTACCTCAATATGATTGATAACTGGGGACAGTGCTAGGAAATGGAGAGACAGAAAATGGTAGCTTGCTAAGAGTATATCCCAGAAAGGGGGAATCGCTCTAGTGTAGTAAAGCTTGTCTAGAGTTGAATAGGGTGCTATGAAATAATTAGGTCTATTGCAGGTCTTGGTTCTTTGACTTGTTAAAAGATAAATGGAAGCATATCAGCATTTTGAGGTTATTTGAACAAAACTCGATTGGAATTGGGCAATGCGAAACCAAAAGTGGTTAAGAGTGCCCTGCTGGCTGGAGCCAGGGGGAAAGGCTTATATAGAGAAAGCGTGGAAGCAAAGAAAGGAAATTATTTGATTGGCTATAACTTAAAGCCCAGTTGGCTATTTGTGGTTGGTTGTCCTTAGCGTTTTGATTTTAGAAACTTGAGGCATTTACAGATTTAGATTTTAGTTTGCTTAGATTGGCCACTGTGGCTATACAGCCACATCAGTCTAATGGCCTTCTTGTTTAATGTAACAGACTGTAATTCTCACACTACACACCACAGGGGATATGGTTGTCTTCTGCAGCGTCAGCAAGGTCTGTGAGCCCGAGAACTTGCAAAGGCTCTGGCTCTAGCTTGCAGCTCTTTCCTGAGCTGCAGCTCAGACCTTATCTCCCACCACACTCTCACACACACTAAGCTACTTGTGGGACTTCAAACACACCGTGCCTTCCCCCTTGCTGTCCTCTCTGCCTAGAATTCCATCTTAGACACTAACCACCAACATACCCACTTCACTGCCTCTCTAACTTGCAAACTTCTTCAGGTCCTTCTAGGCTCAGTTCAAATGGAATTCTTCTTGGGAGCCTCCCTCAATTCTCTTTCTGATTGTTATGCCCTTCCTCTAGTATCCTTTGCCACTTCCTTCTTTCCTGCAATGCTTATGACAAATTGTGGATTAATTACTTTGTCTTCTTCCCCTAAACTAGAGCTCCTCAAAGGGCCAAGACCCATCAGTTCATGTTCTTGTTATATTTTCAGTTCCTTAGTGCAGTGCCTGAAGCATGGTGCATGCTCATTAATTACATGTTGGATGCATGAATAAATAATTAAATAGACACTAAATGCCAGAGGAGCAAGTGAAGAAGTGGTTTCCACATGCCAGGTCTTTCCTCTAAGAAAAACTTTAGGGGAGTGGTTAATGGAGAAGTAGGAAGTGTCGGCATTATTTACATGTAGCTTAACTAGTTGGTTGCTACTAAGAACATGCTCAGGTGAAGTAAACCTAGAGCTTGTTTCGTCACTGTCTCTGTAAGGGGTGGTGGGGAGAATTGTTTCAAATTCCTGTGCCGCCTGTATCTCAGTATGGCTTTTAATCAGTGACTCTCCCTGCTGGGCAAGTGTTCAGGGTACTCATAGTTGGGGCCTTCTCATTCATTGACTCCCTTGCTCCTTCAACAGTGTTTCTGCACCACTTTTAGCGGCATTCAGGAAATTGCTACTAGAGTGTGTTCCTGCTGTGTGCTTATTGCTCTCAGAGTGTGGCTCTGGGAAGCAGTGCAATCGGTGATGGGTAGGCTGCTGCCTGCTCTCCTCTCTCCTTCCTCCCCTGACACTGATTTTGGCTACTTACGTTTCTTTGGGACAGTCAAGTCCTCCGTGCTGGGTTTACTCCCTGCTGAAATAGCCCCAGAAAATGGGACCACCTACCTCAACTGTGCAGTTGCCCTGTAAAGCTAGGCCAAGAGACCGAAAGATAGATACATGAGAAAGTGAAGGAGAGAGTTAATTTAAATGACGTATGAGATCCAAGGGTCAGGGTCACCTCCTGTAGTAACTCCTGCTGCTTGATTTCAGCACCTGCACAGGAATCTGGGCAGTAGACATATAGTAGGTGATTGGACAGCCAAACATTTCTAATTTTCTTGTGTGTCTTCCACAGAGTATTAGAAATATGTTAAAAGGAAACAAGATTTGTAAATGCCACACGTTCTGAATGAGGCAGATTATGAAAGTCCTACATTATAGACCCACTGATAGCACCAAGAACTGTAGGATTACAAGGAAATTGGAAGAAAAATCCAACTTCTTGATTTCTTAGATAATCATAATTCGCACCCCTTGAGACTTGCTGGATACCAGCATAAGTATCCTCTTTCTTCTATTATCTCAAAATAACTCCAGGGAGTAGGTTTTGTTATTCTCATTTTAAATATGAGGAAATTGATATTCAGAGAAGTGAAATAAATTATTTGATAGCATACAACTAGTGGGCAGTGGAGCCGGAGTTAGAACCCATAGGACCCTAAATTTTTCACCTATAATAATATTAGCTGCTATTTATTTTAGAGTATACCAGACACTGGGATGAGCCCTTCATGTGTACCAAATCATTAAATATTCATGATTTTGAGAGGTAGATATTGCTATCTGCACTGGATAGATTAGGAAACTGAGATTCAGGGAGGTTAAGAGGCCTATTCAAGGTTAAGTGGTAGAATTAGACTAGAAATCAGGCCTTCTTTCGGACAAGTGTTACTTTAATTCTTTTGGGTTGTCAGTGACTTAAAGTCTTAGAAGGTATTTTTGACAATCTTATTTTCAGATCCTAAAGGGAAAATAGGGGAAAGTTAATGTGTAGATTGTTTATTGGTATTTAGCACTTTTCCTGCCCACTTACAGTTCTCACCCAGGTACCATGGAGGTTGGAAGCCTGGAACTACATTTCCCAGAATCCTTTGCCAGCAGGGTTCAACTGTAGCTTCCACAGATGAAGGAAATTCACAGAAGATTCAGGAAAGAAAGAAGCAGAAATCATTATCCTCCTGAATCTCATCTCCTACTACCCCCTCATTTTCTCTACTCTAGCCCTCTTGACCTCTCTGCTGTTCCTCAGACACTCCAAGAATACTATATTGTCAGGGATTTTGCACTAGACATCCTTTTACCTGGATTGTTCTTTCCTCAGATATCCACATTTCTCCCTCCATCACCTCTTCAGGTCTTTGTTCAAATGTACCCTACTTGTTGAAGTTTTCTCTGAGCACCTTATTTAAAATGGCAAAATCCATCCTGGCACACGCTATCCCCCATTCTTGCTTTAGTTTCCTTCATAGCACTTATAATCTGATACATATTTTACTTTCTAACTTATTTCAATCTATTTCTGCAAGAATGTAAGCTCTACAAAGGCACTTATTTGTGTCTTTTAATTACTGACTCCCTCGTCCAGGAACATAATCTGGCTCAAATCAGGTGCTCAATGAATATTTCTTACATGAATGAGAATAAATACTGCCACGGACAGGTGACCACAGGTGGTGCCTCTGTGGATGGGGCACTGTTACGCTCCTGAAAGTCAATCATAAGAGTCTCATTTGTTTTGATCCAGAGCCTGCCTTTGGCTTTACTCCTGCTCTTTCTTGCCTCTATGATCTGTGAGGGCATCTGTGTTGGATAAGAGACCTGATTTTCCATTAAAAATAAATGCAGATGGAGTGATCAGAAAGGCTGTGCACAGCAGGGAGCCTCACTCTGCCAAGTATTTGCAGGAGCTTTGTCAGGGCCATTAGTGATGTACCAAAGGGAAGGTGGTAAGGGCTGTCCGCCTGATGGGGAGGAGTATTTCATCACTGACATTGTTCAGAATTGCCATTGCATGGTGATGATAGAAAGCAGACTGACTTTTAGTTGGCTTTATTTGTAGTCTTTTACAGAAAATACAAGCCTTATTGCCTTCACAGGAAGTGGACCACTCCCACTGCCCTCCCCTTGGTATACCACAGATAGCCGCACAAAAGTGACTGAGGGTCTAAAGCTGACCTCTAACAGGCGTGACCACAGTGACCGGGGCTCTTAGTGGTAACACCTCCAACACCGAGTACCCTGGTCATTAGCAAGGAAGGTTAGTGCGGGTACTGACTCAGATCTTGAGTTTTTCCAATTTGTCCACTGCTTTCTCTTGACCCATCCTTATTTCCAAGTCCTGAGTTTTGAAGTTGGGGGAGGTCGTTCTGGGTGTGCTATCTATTGCTTTGTAACACATTACTCTAAAATTTAATGGCTTAAAACAACATGTATTATTTCAGAGTTTCTGAGAGCCAGGAATGCAAGCAACTTACCTGGGTCCTCTGCATTGGGGCCTCTCACAGACTGCAATCAGGGCGTGGGCAAGGGCTGCAGACTCATCTCCAGGTTCAACTGGAGAAGCATCTACGTCCAAGTTCACCTGCATGGTTGTTGGCTGACCTCTGTTCCTCCAGGGTTGTTGGACTGAGGGCCTCAATTTCTCACTGGCTGTTGGCCAGAGGCCACTCCAGTTCCTAGCCAGGTGGACCTCCTCATAGAGCATCTCACAACATGGCAGAGTAAGCAAATTAGAAGCCAGGCAGAAAGAACACCAGCAAGAAGGAGAAGACTAGGAAGACAGAAGTCACAGTTTTTATACCTAATCTTAGAAGTGATACAGCATCATTTTATTGTATTCTATTAATGAGAATAGAATAGTGAGAAGTCACTAGGTCCAGCGGACATACATACATGGGGAGGGGCTTACACAGGATGTGAATACCAAAAGGCAGAGGTTATTGGGAGTCATTTCAGGTGCTGCTTACCACATTGGATTTCTTCCTCAGTAATTGTCCACATATTTTAAATTTTCATTCATTGAACTTTGGGAGTAGTGCTTTCCTAATCCAGATCCTAATTTTGCTATGTCTTGTAGCAATTCTGCCAACTTTCTGGCTGGTTAATAGATTTATTTTCTGAGTTATACTGAGGATGAAAATTTTTTTCTGCTTTGAAATTTCAAAGGGAACTTGGGAGTTAAATATGTAGGATCAAATATTTTTATATGGAAATTTTTGACTAATTTTTTAAAAAGATAGGTGCATGGGCAATGCGATTTTTGAGGTCTTGCATCTGACGATGTCCTGCTGTTGCATTTACCCATAAAGGAGTTGTGTGCATATCAAATACCAGGGGTGCCGAAAAAATGTATACTTGTACACATGACTTATATTCATCTTTTGTTATAGGTATATATTGAGTATTACAATTTTAATACAGTTTTTTTCCTTTCTTAAAATGTGTATTTTTTTTTTTTTTTGGCACCTTCTGTATTGATACATATTCATTTCTCCTCAAAACTCTGCCAACATTAATTCACTACCTTCTATCGTTCTTACTGTTGTAGAGGAGAAGTCTGAGGCTAACTAGGTTTATGGTCACTGTTAGTAGATGCTTTCGGTGGCCTCCTCATATCACCTAAATAGTCACCATTTCAGTCTGTGCCAATCATGTCCCACTACAATCATCTGTGATTTTCTCAGGGCTTCTCCCAGCATATGGTCTGAAGATGGATGACGACAGTTCAGGATAAATATCCCAGCTTCCTCAGTCCTTGGGTGGATAATACTGAGGTGTGCTCTTGTTTCTAGATTTCTCCATTGGGACTGAGCCCCCATTGCTCATAGCTGAAACCAGCTCAGCAAGGATCCCTTTGATGATTTCTTTCTCTTTCTTGTCTCATGTTCCCATGCCCCTACAGATGCTTCCTGGGGTCACCAACCCCCTGTCTCAGAATCTGCTTTTGGGGGAATCCACTGAAAGAGAATTCTTTATAGGTAAGTTTGTTCAGGTAGAAGTAACCTTGTTCAAATCTTTAAAAGGTTTTTTAAAATTTTATTTATCTTGATTACCCCAAATTTTGTCACATTTGCCTAGAGATTACACTTCTTTAACTCATTTTTCCTGCACTTTAGGAACCATTTAAGAAATAAGCACTGGTCTTTCTTCAGCTCAAGAATTTTATTAAACTATAGCATCACTCCTTCAGTTTTCTGCAGCATAAGTTTTGCTCTTTGCTCCCTTAGTGTAAATTCTGCTATTGTGTTTTTCCAGTTCCTCATTATCTCATCTCTCTCCCTTTCATCTCATCTTTTTATATATTTTTAAAATTTATTTATGTTACAGTTCAATATTATTCAATACTATTTTATTCAATATTATTTACTTTCAAATGTACAGAATGATGGTTAAACATTTATATAATTTATGCAGCAATGCCCCCCCCCATTAGTCTAGTACTTCCACTTATATGTGGAATCATCTCAGCTTTTAAAATGTCCTGTTTTGTTTTGTATCTGACATATTTTTACACTTTACTGAAAATTTCTTTTAGATCCTATATTTAATGATATGATAGTGGTCTACTCTTTTCTGGGTCATTTGGATGCCAATTTTCTCGTCTTGATCTGCAGTTTTATATTTTGTTTTGTTTCATATTGACATTTCTTCTCTACTCATCCTTGGTAAAGATAACAACTATCTAGACTTAATGTTTATCAACAAATAGGATGATTACTTTGGCCCATGTTCTTCTTTCTATTCGTGCAGAAATCAAATTTCTTAGATCCCTTGTTAGAAGAGGGAAGTTTCATGTACACAGGTCCTAGATAAATTTCCATTTTCTAGCAGGCATGAACCCAATGAGGGCTTCTCCTTCATTGCCTAATTTTCTGGGACATTGAAAAACCATAATTAAATTTCCTAAGATGCTCCATTTCTAATTGTGTCCACTCTTAACCCCTTGCCCTATTTCCTGCCCAGTTATTTTCTTGGATTTACAGACTCTGCAAGGAGGTAGGAGAATGCCAGTGGAGGTGGGAAAGAGTAGTTTCAGGAATTTAGATATCGACACACTCTACATTATGGTTCTAAGCATTACAGAGGGATGGTTTCTCAGAGCAGACCCCACATCTCTGTTTCAGAAACATGTTATGTTGCAAGGGTGATAGTAGATTTTTCTTCTACCTTATTTTACATGGTACATTTTTCCTAAAGCATCGATGGTTAATGCCATGAGCTGATGCATGGGTCAGTATTTTAAATTTATGTCCATATTTCTCATAACTGTTACTAGTTTATAAGTTATTACTAGATTGTATGAGAGCCTTAATTTCTAATGGCCTTGTGAATTGTCTTTTAATGTGTTATCATTAATGTTTCTGTGAAAGATTGGGAAATTCCGGGTAAGTATGTATTAAGATACTCTTTTGAAGGAGAAATCTCATAAGTGCAATCTACCAGGGGTGCCAAAAAAATGTATACACATTTTAAGCGATGTTATCTATGCTCAAGCAGTAGTTTGCCGGAATCAGAAGTGTCTGGACGCTGATGGTAACCACTTTGAGCACCTCTTGTAATTGCAGAAGTCAAATGTGACTTGTATTCATCTTTTGTTATCGGTATATATTGAGTATTACAATTTTAATACAGTGTTCCTTTCTAAAATGTACATACATTTTTTTGGCACCCTCTGTATAATAAGTACAAAATGGATTTTGTCTAATTAGTTGAATACAATGTATACCAGTAAGACTTTGTGATTTCCTGTGATTTAAACTTTACTCATAAGTAACATTATTTTCTATCACGGGTTTAAAATATAATCTGTGACAAATAACTTTATAAGGCTGCTTTGTATGTGCTATAAATGTCTACCTTAAAATTACTTTTGAGGCAACCACCTCAATTTTAATCTTCCTGCCGGTCTTGAGGAATATTGCTGTCAAAAATTATGACAAAGTGCCCCAAAGTGTAGATATTCATGGTCGTTGCTTCACGTCTGTCTTCAGAATTCATGATTACACCCAACATAGTGACAGAAACTCAGGGAAGAGATCCAAGAAAGCAAAAACAGAGCCCCACAAGTGCTTCCCTGTCTTTAACAGTATTAAAAACATCAGCCTGAGAGTGACTGATGTGCAGGAGGATAGCATAAAAAATGCAAGCCTTTGAAGACCCTTTCTGATATGCTAAAAATTTTTTTAAAAAAGTGGGAAGCCAAGCTTCAAATTTATGTGCTTGTTCATTTGAAGTTTAAACTTTGGCCTTTAACCTTAAGAACCACGAGACTTTTCATGATATAAACAAGTACATGTGTGGACCAGCAGTGAAATGTTGCTTCATCTATGGAAAACTGCAGTTACTTAGTTTTAGGAGTGTGCTGAAGCACTTAATGGAACCAATTGTGAGTCTCTTCTGAACTCTGCATTCAATGACATCACAATGGTAGCCTGCAATCGATGGTGTTGGGAAGCCGTTATGTCATAGAAACTGGCAAGTGCTACAGTTAGGGCCTTTCTCCCCCTCAGAGAGCTAGTTGTTAAATATCTATCAGATATTTAACAGCTTGTTTTTTTAAATTAATTTTTTAAATTAATTTATTATTAGGGCCCTTTTTATACTTTATTTCCTGATGATTATATGATTATTTCCAGCTTCATTATAGTGACTGAGTCAGCAAATGGTATTGACGGAATTAGCAAAGGGTACTGGATTTGCATTTTCATAAATTTGCTTTTACACAGAGTAGAAATCCATATTCAAGCAATGGTTTTGTTCCTTCTTTTTCATAAGTAATTGTTCGTTGGAGCTAATAAGTACAAAAAGGCAACAACTGTAAGCTAGATCCTTTTTGTTTACTTAATCATTAATCTTTCCAACCAAAAGATGCACGTCTATACCAGTTTTTAAGCTTTAGCATCTTTTAGAGGTTGAATGCGTCCAGTTAGAATAACAATGGACTTAATTTCATTTGCTCTAGAGAGTGTTTTATAAATGAGTGTCTCTGGCTTAGAGTCTTGCTTCCAGCTCTGCTCCATCACCCTGAAGCATGGGGGCAGACTGTCTGACAGGAACATCCTGAGAAGGAAGGAAGCAAGGGTTCCAGGACACTGCCAACCTCAACCCAGCTGTCCCCTCCATTTCTCTCCACCGCTACGATATTTCTTTCTTCCTCAATCTTTCCAAGTCTCCTTCATCATTATCTAGTTCATTGTTTATTGTACTTATTAGGTTTGCATGTATACCTCACACTTAAAAAAAAGAAAGTTGATGGGAAAGATAACTATATGGTCATGTATGTGACCTAGGAAAAAAGCAGTTTGTCATCTCTTTAAACTGATATTTTAAAAATGCACATTCAGTATTTATTTGAGGAAGAAGGAATGTCTACGCCTGCTAAGAATCCTTTGTTGTTTCAACATTAAAGCAAGAGTCCTGTCTGTTCTGCAGGACTAATTTACATGCAGTTAGTTAGCTGTGAAAGGAACCGAGGACACAGAGCTGAGTTAACTGGCACCGGATTTTCAAGTTAATTTGTAATATTTTAATGTTCCCTAGAGAAGTACTTTTCAACTTATCCGGTGCATATCTATCACGTGGGAATCTTGTTAAAGGCAGGTTCAGTGAATTCTGATTCAGTCTGTCTGAGGCAGGGCCTGAGAATCTGCATTCCTAACAAATTCCCACATCATGCTGATGTTACCAGTCCAGGGACCACAATTTGGTGACGGGAGGATGTCGCATCATCTCCTTTACTCTGGCTCAAATGGAAGGGACAATATCTCTATATGAAAATGGGTGGGGGGCATTAGCTTGTTTTTTTAAATTAATCTTTTTAAAAATTTATGAATCCTTACAACATTTTTTTTTTGGGGGGGGGTTAGTTATTCACTGGCCCCTAATACTAAAGAAATTTCCTGCTTATTTTAGGTACCTTGCCAAAAATGGAGATTTATACTCTTAGGAGAGAATTACCTGATTCTGGGATTTTAGAATTTAGGTTTCAAAGTTGCTGCCTAGAACAAAAGATATGAAAGCCACAATAAGCCTACACTTGTGACTTTTAAAAATGATAAGATTTTTATCTAGTTAATAGGAATTTTTGTAAAAAAATATTCTTTTAAAAGGAATAATAAAAGACACTGAAACTGAAAAACATGACATATAAAGCCTACTTGTAATGATTTTAAAGTTACACCTTGACACCCTGACAGTAATATTTCTGTAAGAATTATTGTCATGATAACCATGTAAATTTACTTCTGCACGTACTAGAGCATTCTGGCTTCGTATACAGGGATATGAAGCTACCATGCATGAAAGAAACAAATTCCCTACCCCACATGAAGTTTTCAAGTGTACAAGTCTGAGCAAACCACAAGCTACCTATGATGTGTCCTTGCCCGGCACATGTGAGATGCTAAATAAATATTTGTTGAATGAATTAATCCCCAAGGAAACTCATGTGTAACTTGTATACCAGTCTGCACCATTTAAACAATACCTGCCACAAGCACGTGCTTCCAGAAGTGAGTCCTCCTGTACCAACCTCTTCAGACCTGGAAGATGAGCAATGCTGTTTGGTTGGACTTTATAATCTGATGCTCTCTTCCGTCTGTTAAGCTTCCCTCAACCATTTCAGCCAATACTGTGCTCTTCTCTTTCAAACACCCACAGCACTTACCCTATTTCATTTTTCTGCCACTTGTATTTTGAAAAGATTGCTTCTCTAGAAACGCTGTAAAATTCTTAAAAGCAGAGACATGTCGTATTATTCATATTAGCACAGAGCAGGAATTCAATAAAAAATTTATTTTGTTGATTTCCTGCTTTGATAAGTGACTGTTGATGACGCTTTATTAAATATCTATGTCAGATATTTCAGGCAAGGCCCAACTCTTCCAGACTCAACCAAACAAAATATGTCATTGCTTTAAGAAATTTTCTTATAAGTTGGCCTTTGAAACACCCATAGAATAAGGTATCCCCTGGTAAAAAAAAAAAAAAAAAAAGGCTTAGGTATGTTTCTCCAAGGCTCAACTAGGCATGGTTGTCATTGTATTTCCCCAAGGTATACTTGAGAATAGCTTTTGTTATATTTCCATCAAGTACTATTGGTTTATGTTTTCTGAAGGGTCAACTGACCATCATTTTGGTGTGATTACTTCAACCAATCAATATTCTGAGAAAAGCAGACCCAGCTCAATCACAGAGAAACATAAGTAAGCATTTTAAAATGCATATAATAGTTAACATTCCTGAAAGCTTACTCTAGAATATATCCTATTCTAGGTACTTCAATTTAGAGTTCATTTTATCTTTATAATAGTACTATGAGGTCAGTAATATATTACTCCCGGTATAATGAGAGACTAAGGCTCAGAGAATTAAAGTCACTTTCCAAGGCAGTGGGGCCAGAACATGCAGAGGTGGGATTTGGACTCAGGTGTCTCTAAAGCTGTACTGTCCAACACAATAGCCACTAGCTACAGGTGGCTATTCAAATTGATAGAAATTGAACAAAAATTCAGTTTCTTAGTCATACCAACCATATTTTAAATGTGCAATCACCACATTTGGCTAATGGCTGCCATATTGCAGAACATTTCCATCCTTGCAGAAAGTTCTATTAGACAGTGCTGCTCAAGTCTGCACCTGCCAGCGGCATGCTGGCTGTGCTGCCTTTTGAGGACCTCACTAAGAAAGGGACTGCAAGGTGGACAGAGCGACTTCGTGCCAGATGTGTGGGTGTGTGAATGAAGAACTGAGAGGCAGGGCGGGTGAGGAAGGAAAGAGCCCTGCACCCTAGGTCACCTGCAAGCTAGGTCACCTGGGGACTAGGGTCCCCAGAAATAGCCTACGGAACAGCTGCAATGAAGGAGGGTCTCCCTTCTCCCCGCCAAGGAGTCAGGGAGCTTGGGGCAGCTACTTTAAAGGCTCGGTGGCCAAACTGGAGAGAGGAAGGAGAAGAGAGGAAGTCTGTACATTAGAGGCCACCAATAATCATTGGCTCCCATCTGGCCTATGGCTTCCCTTCGGGCCCACTCCCTCGGAGAAGCAAGCTTTCACCCAGGCCTGTGGAGGCTATTGGAGAAGTATGCAGGCACAGCATATATCTTGACAGCCTTTGACAGCCTTTGACCGACCACCCTGGGTCCACTGGGGCTTTGACTGTCTGACCAGAGCCACTGTCCATTCCTGAATTCCTGACAGACTCTCAGGACCAGTATTCTGATTGATTTACATGCACTGACCAGCATCTCGGTACAGCCTGACCATCTCCCACACACTCCAGATACACAAAGAAATAAAAACAGTAACAACTATGGCTTCTCAACACCGCTAGTGAGTAGAATACACGCACACAATAGAACAACTATGGCTTATACTTATATTTCCGGTACTGTATCTAGGTACTGTCATATAGTAAGCATAAGCTGTAGTTGTTATTTGTATATGTTTTATTTATATATATTCTTTGAATTTTCACAATTCTGAGTATGCATGTGTATATTATTACTATTAGTGTTATGATGATGATGATGATGATATACATGAGGACATTTTAGCACAGTGACTTGAACACACAGCTACAAAGTGGCAGAGCAGAAGGTGAGCCCAGTCAGTGTGGGCCCTTAGTCCACGTTCTTAACCCCTATGCTGAACTGCTTTGCGTGCACAGCGTGGATGTCACTCCAAGTAGCAATTCTCTATGTCCTTTATATAAACACTCAGTTGGGTGTTCAGTTTGGCGTGCTTTTTCCCATGATGACTCCAGCTACAATCTGGACAAGCATTGAGCCTCCTAGAAGCTACTTATTTTGATTTATAAATACCAGCAACGGTGTCAACCTTGTGGGAACTGGCAGAATTTTTGTCTTTTTTTGCATCCAACTTAGACTTTCTAGTCTGTGCAGTGGTATACTTTTTACTTATTTCGCGTTTCATACAGTGCTTGAAGAAAGTGTTTATAAATGTATATACTTTTGAATTTGTCCTAAGGACAAAGGGTTTGATTTCATTTACTTGTTTCTCCTGATAGCTGCTTTTAGTCACAAACAACTGAATGTTTCTCTCTCAAGAGTATGATTATTCAGTTCAGGAATCTGGGAATAATAAAAGTGGTAATTAAAAAAAATGCAACCATTAATAACATGAATCCATTAATTGTTAGTGTATGCCATGCTAGTACTGCTAATATAAAACACAAAGGGCTAATTTTTAGAAAATTGGTGCAGTGTTATGAACATAAACCAACTAGAAAAACAAATACTAAAACCCAGAGGCTGTCTACCAGCTTTCTTTAGATTGGTTGAGTTAGCGGACAGCTATCAGGTAATTCTACTACATAAATAACACTCTTGTCAGCAATGTGTTGAAGAGCAAAATTTGGAAAATGATTAAAAATTGAAGAATGTCCTCTGAGAGTATGGTAGATGTGGCATCAAGCTCAATGCTAAATGCAAATCTGTCAAGTAGGGGCATTTTCTTATCTCCTAGGTGATTGGGAAACTTAGATCAGCTCCAGGATGCTACAGTGAAGGATTAGGAGTTGTTTCGTTAACCTAAATATGAGGCCAAAACTAAAGTGCAATTTTGGTGAAGCTTATCAGGGCTGCAAGGATGTAGCACAATTGAACACGGACGTGTGGAGAATAGATTGCAACAGATGATAAACCTGGATGAGCTCAAATGGAGCTAACGCAAGATGAAGGACAGGGCATAAACTTATATGATCATTCTTAATTATAGCTTCAAACAAGACCACTTTGGGTAAATAATGACTGGAAGAATTCAAACTGCCAAAGGAAGGCTCTGAAAACTGTACTGGTGTTCACAAAACAAACACAGTCTTACACATTGGTAATGAATCATGTGTGACAGCCACACCCGCATGTGCCCTCAGCGTCATCCTTCAAAGGAGGGTGAAATGAGCTAAACTTGTATAATGTCTCATTTCAGCGTTAAGCATGTGTAACTCTTAATGAGGCTGATGGGGGTTAAACCTTCAGAACATTAATCTTTAAACATGTCTTTTGAGTTATGAGAAACCTAAATATCATGTATGTTGGTTTGTTTGGTGTTTCTTTATTAAGAATCTGAAGAAACTTAAACCAAGAATATAATAATGGTGAAATTTAAATAAAGAATATAAGAAGGCAAGAGCAGGATAGATACAGGTATGGTTGGATAGACAACAGTGAAACTTTATGGAGGCTGATCTGTTTGTCCCTGTAGTTCTCATACAGTGCAGACCCACTCCCAGTAAAGCCTGTTTGACAAGTGACAGGTTGGTTGGAATGAGCAGGTCAAGTCGATTGCAACATTTGACAGATGGTCTTTTCAACAAACGGTAGTGGAACAACTGGATAGCCACATGCAAAAAAAATTAATCTAGACAGATCTTACACCCTTCACAAAAGATGGATCACAGACCTAAATGTCGAATGCAAAACTATGAAACTACTGGAAGATAACATAGGAGAAAACCTAAATGACCTTGAGTTTGGTAGTGGCTTTTTAGGTACAACACCAAAGGCATGATCCATGAAAGAAATCGTTGATAAGCTAGACTTAATTAAAATTAAAATTTTCTGCTCTGTGAAAATGTCAATGGAATGAGAGAACAAGCCACAGACTTGGGAGAAAATATTTGCAAAAGACACATTTGATAAAGGACTGTCATCCAAAATATACAAAGAATTCTTAAAACTCCACAATAAGAAAACAAACAACCCAATTTTAAAAAAAGGACCAAAGACTTTAACAGATACCTTACCAGAGAAGATACACAGATGGCAAACAAGCATATGCAAAGATGCTCCACATTATGTGTCATCAGGGAAATACAATTTAAATAACAATGACATGCCACTACACACCTATTAGAATGGCCCAAATACGGAACACCGACAACACCAAATGTAGACAAGGATGTGGAGCAACAGGAACTCATCACTGGTGGGATGAAAATGGCGCAAATACTTTGAAACACAGTTTAGTGGTTTCTACAAAACTAAACGTACCCTTACCATACCATCTAGCAGTATTTATCCAAAGGAGCTGAAAATTTATGTCCACATAAAACCTGCACATGGGTGTTTATAGCAGTTTTATTCATAATTGCCAAAACTTGGAAGCATCAAAGATGTCCTTCAGTAGGTGAGTGGGTAAATAGACTGTTACATCTAGACAAAGGAAGATTATTCAGTATTAAAATAAAATGAGCTCTCAAGCCATGAAAAGATAGGAAGGAAACTTAAATGCATATTAGTAAGTGAAAGAAGCCAATATGAAAAGGCTATATACTGTATGATTCCAGCTATATGACATTCTGGAAAAGGCAAAACGATGGAGACAGTAAAAAGATCAGTGGTTTCCAGGGGTTGGGGGTTGAGGAGGGATGAAGAGGCAGAACACAGAGGGCAGTGAATGATACTCTGAATGATAACTATAGTGATGGATACTTGTCATTACACATTTGTCCACACCCAAAGAATGTACAACAGGGAGAGTGAACCCTAAGGTAAAATATGCACTTTGGGTGATTATGATGTGTGGAGATTGATTCATCAGTTGTAACAAATGGACCATTCTGGTGGGGATCTTAACAATAGGGCGGCTATGCATGTGTGAGAACAGGGAGTGTGGGAAATCTGTAGACCCGACTCTTCACTTTTGCTCTGAACCTAAAACTGCTCTTAAAAAAAATAAGGTATGTTTTAAAAAAATCAAATAAGTGTCCTTTTACTACCCAAGCCCCAAATCCAACTGTCGTTTTCTTCCTTTCAAAAGGTAATTTTAAATCCCACAAGCAATAATCTCTTTAACCCAGGGAGTCAATGATTTTTTCAAGTGAAGCCTTTTGAATTTAAGCTATATTTGAGTAAATAGAGAAGTGGGGAGTTATTTTCTTTTTTTAATAATATAAATGCATTTATTCTGCAGTTACTACATTCTGAAAGGAAACATAAGGAAAGACGTTGTAAATTAGTCTTCCTACTTCCTTGAAATCTCTCAGGGCATTCATGCACTAGATTTCCCACCAGCAGGTAAATGGGTGATAGTGTTTTTACAGGCTACAGCCCAGCCAGATAATGATTGTTATCAAGAAAGAGGGAACTTTGGGGCATACAGAGAAGTTGAAAAATGAAATTACATAAAAAAAATAAGCACAGTCAATTTGGGTTTTGTAAGTAATTCAGCTCATGGATTTGATTTACTTTGAGAGATTTATTAATATTTACTTAGTTTTCAAGAAATGAAGCTTTCTTCATTTCCAAATTATAGCGAAATCAAGAGTTGGTTACATTATTCAGCCTTCTAGAAAGTGATGAATGGTATCACCTATGATGTTTTTAAAATGGAAACGAAAATGAAAGTGAAATTCTTTCCTCTTTCCCTTTTTCTTCCCTCCCTTCTTTCTTTCCTTCCTTCCTTCCTTCCTTCCTTCCTTCCTTCCTTCCTTCCTTCCTTCCTTCCTTCCTTCCTTCCTCTTTCCCTCCCTCCCTCCCTCTGTTCCTCCCTCTCATTCTTCCTTCATTGCTTTTATTAAATCAATTAGTTTGTTTTGATGAATTTATAACCACTGAGCCCTGTTAGAAACTGATTTGTGAAATAGACAGTTGGTTTAATCACTCCTTGGGGAAATAGTTTACTTTGATTATCTACTTAGTATTTTACTCATACTCTCAACTGTTAGTTGGCAGTTTCATCATGTCTGCAGTGGCTTCAGGACTGGGGTGCAGGTCTCAGGGAGAGACTACAGAGTACAGACCCTCAGAGTTGGGGCAGCTGGATGCAGCCTGGGAAGCTGAGGGAGATTGGACTTATTTTTCTACTCTAGGGCCTTACAGCAGCAGACTAATGGAAGAGGTTAGATTAATAGAATGACACAGAACACTTCCCTGTTTGGTCGGCTCAGAAGGACTTGTTTCCTCCTCACGAGTTGTGATTTTGCACTTGACTGTCCCAGGTTGGAAAATCTAACGAAAACATTTAGGGAAGAATGTATGTTGCATTTTCCCTTCGTGACTCCCATTCTTACACTTACCCGTTCTCCCCAAAGAAACACTGACTATTCTAAATTGATAAATGGATTGGGATTGGTCTTGGTAGCATATTTTTATGCCTATATCTGTTTTGGGTTAATGTGTTACGGGAGAAAAGATCAATGCTTTTCACAGGTGACTCAGTGGGGATCTGTTTTCATTTTAGGGTCTTTGCATATCTATCTGAAAATCTCTGATGTTGAAAGCCATTCATTGCTTGGGCTGAAGGTGATTGGAGTGCCAGAACACACCAAAATCTGAAGGTGGGTCATCCACTAATTTATTTATTCATTCGGTACGTATATATTAGCTGCCCATTCTATGCCAACCACTGTTACAGGCAAACTATTAAAGGAAGAAGCTTGGTTAAAAGGACTTTATGTATAGACGACTGGAGTCCAGTGTCAGGAATTGTTATCCTCCTGGGTTGTCCACCTAGGTAATATTCTGGAGTTAATAATCTGGAGCCCAGACTGCCCGTCAGGATTTCGTAACTCCTAGGCATGTTTCATTATTTTCAAGAGTGCCTGAGGACCACAGTTATGAACTCCTAGATTATTTCTTCCTCACATTTTGTACATTTTCCCTTGGTATATCATTCATTGAATTTCTTGAATAAAGTGTCTCCAGACAAAATTTCAGCCAAATCCAACAATAACACACATACAATACAGCTTGAACAACACAGAACAGTATTTAACATCATCTAACACAGACCCCCTACTTGCAGCTTAACTGAAAAGCCCCATGTATCCAATTTCAATTAGAGCCTCTACACTAACCCTTCTCACCTCCCGCAGGGACTGTACTGAAAAATAAATTTGAAGGCCTAGACCAGGAGTTTAGAAAGTATGTATTGCTTTCTTTGCACAATAATAGTAATAAGGAATGATACCATGAATTGAGTATATGCTAAGTGCTCTGTGTAAATTATGATGTCGCCAATCCTTGAAGCTTGTAGGGGGGGAAAAAGAGCCATTCCAGAGGCCTGGAAGGTGTTCTTGTTCGTCTTTCTGTATGGATATTTGTAGGATGGTTACACATTGATCTATTGAAGCAATGTTGTGTTTGGACAAACAATAGCCAAAATATCTCAAGATATGCAACTAAATCTAGTTCTAGTACCATTGATCAGGAATAGGAAAAGCTGCATGTCTTTATTATCAGCAACTTGTTGTTATTGCTGGTTTTCTTTTTAAACTATAAGAACAAAAGGAGAGTCCCAAACAAACATTGTTGGGTTCAGTTATCTATCAAATCCCAAACAGCTGCTGAAAGCTCGACTACCTAGTTTCAGCTGTAACTGCTGATAAGAATCTGAACCAAGAGCTGGTGGGGCTCCCACGGGGACTTCTTGGGAGCATGTTAGGGTGTTGTGCATGCTCAAGTACCTGTACTTGTAGGCTGGGGATGATGAATGTCCTTATTTATTCGTTCAACATTATGAGCAAGGTAGTCCTTAGAGTTTATTGCTAATACCAAGACAGCTGTGAAAAAAATCACCAAGATGAAAATGCTGATGATTACTGAAATAACTATTATGTGTGTAGTGCATCTTGTCTCCACAGACAAATATAGGTGTTTGACTTAAATAATGGAGAAATTTTCTAACTCCTAGGTTTGAGGAATGGAAAAATTAAGTATCAAGTGAGCCTTGTCACAGAGGAGGGATATGCTGGGGTAAAACATAGAAACAAAGAGAACTTTCTGGCTTTGGTTTTTAAAACCCTAAATTTTTAGGAATCTGTAGAGAACTCCAGGCACAGTCAAAATATTTGAGAGTTTGAAGAGAGAGCCGTCCTTTCTCCAGCTCCCAAACCCAGGCTAGACAAAGTTTTCTTAGAAGAAGTGTTGGGGTTGTGGGAGAGAAATGAGGGGCAGAAATGAAAGAGCAGAGATACTAGTAGGGTTTGCAAAGAGCAGTCTTTTATCCTCCTGCTCAGAAGGCAGAGACCTGAAGCTGAAACCAGACAATGGATTTCATCACCTTGGCCACTCGTTTCTGAAATGATGAATCAAAGTAAATCTCAAGACTCCTGCTAGTGATTCTGGAACAAATGCTATTCTCTTCCTTTGGTGAGTGCAAAGGATGGTTTTTGTCAGCATGAGAGAAGCTACCTTCAACACAGAGCTGACTCAAGGAGGAGAGCAAAACTGAAGAATTTCAGAAAACATTTGGAGTCCTGATTGACATTATGAACTGTTGTGTTAAATTGCATGTGAAGTCCACTTTGTCTTTGAACTTTTCATCTACATACCTACCATGTTTCCCCGAAAATAAAACCTAGCCGAACCATCAGCTGTAATGTGTCTTTTGGAGCAAAAATTAATATAAGACCCAGTCTTATTTTACTATAATATAAGACTGGGTACAATATAATATAATATAATATAATATAATATAATATAATATAATATAATATAATATAATATAATATAATGCCAGGTCTTATATTAATTTTTGCTCCAAAAAACACATTAGAGCTGATGGTCCGGCTATGTCTTATTTTCGGGGACACACGGTAATACTAGATATCTCCTTTATTATTAATTCAATCTGAGTTAGGTATTCTCTTACTTGAAATCAGTAGTATCTTACTTGATAACTAATTATGTACCTTCTGTGGATGTCCAAAAATTTAGACATAAACTCATTTAATATATGCCACCCTGGAAGTGAACATCATTATCTCTATTTTATAAATCACAGAGCCAAGACTCAGAATTGTTGCTCAAGATGGCAGAGCAGGAACTTGGATCTGGGTCCATCGAAACCAAAAGCCTAAGCTTTTTTCTCTTTTATCATATTATATCCCGATTATGGAGTCCCAAGTCACCTGCAGATGTTTCATTAAAGTCCCGTGTTCAGTATGTCCCAAGTCTTTTGTGGACTTCTGTCTGGAACTTCTTCCATCCACAAATGTTTCTGTGGTATAGGACACACATTTTTTTTTTTTTTTTCTACTGAATCCCCTGATGGGATTCAGGAAATACAAATCAAAGTCATAATGAAGGGTTTGAATCTATTTTGACATAGACTCAAGTATTTCAGGATCAGAACTGAATGCACTACATGTAAGGCCTGCCTAAAATGGCAACATGAAGTAGTAGAAAATGTGGAGAATTAGAGTTAGGTAGACATGGGTGAGAATGCCAACTTTAGGACATCTGGGTTAACAGAGTGGCAGATTGTGCCATTAAAATCCCATTGAAAATCCAAAAGAATATGAAAAAATAACAAAATTAACAATGGCGATGACGAAGAGGAGAGTATGGTTCAAAATCTGCCTTACTTTTCATTAACTGCATCATTGAAGGTGAGGATTGAGAAGCACTTTCCTAGTTGACATACCATATGCTCTACCTGAAACAGTCCCTCTATAAGGTATTAGAAAACTCTAATCAGTCCCCTCTCTATACATCTACTCCAGGACAATGAAGAGTCACACAGTCAGAAAAACCTAGAACCATTATATAGTTATATAGAACCATTATATAGTTATGCATGCAATGTTCTCTAAGCCAGGCTAAACTGGAATCATCTCTTCCCCACTGTTTGTCAAGCAGTTTGTCAACCCTCAAATGGCGAGTCTCTTTCTCTAATCTGTCTAGTGAGTACAACTCAAAAAGCAACAACACTGCAGAAGGGATCAGAGCCCAGAAAAAGTGCATTGTGTGATGTACTAAGAGAGAAGTCTCTTGTATGGATCTTTTGTCAGCCAAAGGAATGAAAACAGAGGTGGAGTTGGAGTAGTGAATACAGAGGGGTGAGAGAAATGACCAGATTGAGGAACGGAACGTCCAGCTTCAGCCCAGTGGACCATCACTAGATGAATATCTGCTAGAAATCGTAAATGAAGCTGTAGGCTGTGTCCAAACCTCCAAACCCTAGATTTAGATATATGAAGCAAAAGGGCAGCATCTGAATGGATGAGTGACCATCAGCAAAGCTGTCTTATGACAAACATTGGACTTGGACTGAAAGATGAGGAAACAGAAAAACAAAACGAATCACACAACCATAGGAGGCAAGTCAAAAAAATGTTGACAAGAAGAGGATACTCAATAAATGTGAGTATAGTAAGATAACATTTTGAGATACTGACTGACCTATTTTGTTTCTCCTGATGCTTCACTCTTTCCTATACCTCCCACCTCTACCCTATTCAAGGAGCTGGTTATTGGAGAAAACTTTAGGCATGGCTGAAATATTAGGGTTAATGAGAAAGAGGTTTACTTTCTACCCAAACCAGAGGAAGGGGGATGGATTGTTTCAGGGAGACAGACCCTGGTGTATCCTGATTTCTGGAGGAAGCCAGGGGTTCAAAGAGGAAATAGGTGTGGTAAATTTAGAAAGAATTTGTATTGGCCAGTTTGGCAGAGATTTTGGTGTCCCAGAATGACATGTAAAAAATAGAATATGTTTGAGGCCCATAAAATAAAAGGAAATAGGAGAGAGAGCCATCAGACCTGAGGGAAGAAGGAAGCTAGTGATATTTCTTTCAGTGGTGACCTGTGCAGATTAATGACAGAATTAGAAGAGGTAACAGCTATCTCAGAAGACATCTGTGTGGACATACGATATTGAACCAGACTAGAGTTCCACCCCTTGCATCAAAAGGCATGGCATTGTACAAATCACTCAGAACCTTAGACACAACTCTAAGACAAACAGAGGGGACCCCAAATTATCTGAGGTTAAGTTTCTGCTGTCTTGGGGGAATAGGAATAGACATCAGGTCAAGTTATTAATAATTACTATAACATTATATTTATTTGCACATCTGAGATGTAAACTGAGATAAATACTAACTATATTAGCTATGGTTATTATTACTTTACTATTATAACCTTCATACCTGAATCCATTCTTTGCTCAATAAAGCACAATTATTTAAAAATAAAGAAAAATAAATGGTATTGATAACTTTTTGAGGTAACTGGAGATTCCAGCATAGGTTATAATTTGCTATATAATAAAGATTGCAGACTTAATCTAGATATTTAATTCAAGTGGTTCAACAGTTTGGTAACAAGGACCCAAGAGTCAGAAAAACTGTAAGTGCAAACTTGACTTCATCCATTTCTCAAGTATACCCAATGGTGTAAAATTGGAATTTCTCTTAATGAAATACATTTGTATGCTAGTTTCCTGACCTAGGACTAAATGATCCCAGTAGAAAGACAATTTATATAACTGAAAACCATCCCTAAATGCAGGCAGCTCTTAAGCTGCCTTTAGATCAAAGTGGGTATTTGGAGAGAAGCTGCTCGTAGGTTCATAACACTTTGATGTCAGTCCTTTTCTCCTTGAGACTCGCGAGAGCTAGCCAGCCTCTGAAAGCCCATCCCAGCATCTCTACTGTTCAACTTGCAGGTGAGTGTTTCAACTAGCCTTGTGAGACAAATAATTCAAATGATGACGTGTGAGATTTTGTTACTGTCTTCCCAAAATTAAAGAGTTTATTCACAGCCAGAATTTCCAAATGACAGAAAAAAAAGGAAGAAAACTCATCTGTTTCTGATTTTTATTCCGTTGTGCTAAAAGCTTCAGAACTACGTGCTGATCTTTTCAGTTTTCTCTATAAAGTATCACCATGTGAATTCTGGGTAGTTGTTTCCATCTTACTTTTTAAAAAAAAAATAAATCCTTACAAATATTCCACTTGGAAATATTTTATTCAGTGGCTTTTTCTGTTCTGTAATTCTAAGCACTTCCTCATGCTAACCACTGAGCTTTGTGCTGTCTTTGTGGCGATGACTAAGATGCCATCTTGTCCACAGGGAGCTCAGAAGCCCTCAGAAACAAATGGGTACACCGATCATTTCAATTCCATGACACATTTTTGTTAAAGACTTGGAGTCGGCATACATTGTGTATGACATGGCTAAAGGGGAAAATCTCAAACCATCGCCAATGGTGAAGATGTGGAGTGGCAAGCTGGCCTGGGAAGAGCCATGCTCAGCTACCTGCACCACAGGACATCCATTTGTAGATCTGATGTTGCATCAGAGAGTTAATCCTTCTCTCCAAAGGGGGCCACTTTTCTCACCTTTCCCATCACCATAGGGCTGGTAAAAATGTGAGCAGTATTCCCAGGGGCAGAATTCAGGACTCAGAGGCCCTAGCTTGGGAGAAGTCAGATTCCCAGACATGTCAGGCAGGCAGAGTGAGAGAAGCCATTACTGGAATCAGGGAAGTTACTGAGCATTTAACATAGCAGGAGGACCCACTGGGAAATTTCTTGGGCTTTGTTTTTCATTGCTGTAGCCTCATCAGCAAGAATTGAAAGGCATGTAGATTACCCCCTTAAAAGGTTAATGAAGGCATAGCATGCTTAAGGCCCTGGATCTCCTTAGTTCCAGAAAAGGAAAAAGGAAAAAAAAAGCTTTTAGGTATTCCTAGATCTGGCCGGCAACATCAAGATATTTCTGGGAATAATCAGGGTGTGTTGTGGGAAAACAAGAGGTGTTTCAGACTGGTGGTACCATGTGGCCACAAGGAACAACATCAGTGACCATAAACTGAGAGACAGAGCCTGCTATCTCAAACCGGAAGTCCCATGGATCTTTTTTCAGGCTTAGCATAAGCCCCCAAAGAGAGGGAAAGAGAGAGAGTCCCTGGGTAACTGATATTGGACTTTCTATGAATCTGGACAGGTGGCTCTCTGAGTTAGTTATAAATCAGTTTCTCAACCTTGGCGCTATTGAAATTTGGGGTTGGATAATTATCTTTTTTTGTGGGCACTGTTCTCTCCATTGTAGGATGTTTAGCAGCATCTGTGACCTTTAGCCACTGGGTGCCATTATCACCCCATCCCACCCCTGTGACAAACTTGTCTCTAGACATTGCCAATTGCCTCTTGGGGTTCTCCAGTTGAGAACTACTATGCTAAATAAATATGACAAAATAGGAAAAAGAAAACAGACATTATTTGAACTTGAACCTTGTAGAACAGGATGGCTTTGGATAGCTTTGTAATTGTCACCTATTACAACTGGGTAACAAGTAATGTGCTGCAAGTATTTTGTAGACGTATTGGCACAAGCAAACTTTTTCAGCAGTGATGGAAAACAGTATTAAGGACTCCCAAACCAACAGAGACATCCCTGTGCAGGTAGGGGTGGATGTGGGGAACAGAGCAGAAGGCTTTAGTCACATCTGGTGAAGTCTTTTAACCAAGTCTCTAATGAGGAACAGCTGGACATTTATATCAGCTCCCTAATGATTATTCTTTATCATTTTTTTATGTACAAGTTACCCATAAACCATGTGTGTAGAGTTTTCATTCCAGAACACTTGTACTATCAAGAAAACATCTTATTTTCCTTATAGAGTCCTTGATTAAAGAATGCTTTAGCTAGTTTTGAAACCTGGGTGGGCTCTAATGAAATATGTTATAGTCAGTTATGCGGTGCTTGGGCTTCCTGGAGCAAAACCAGGTGAGCTGTGAACAGCCTTTTAGAGGGTGTTGCTTCTACCTTGCTTTTCTCTGTCTGGGTCAAGAAGGAAGGAAAAGGAGGCAGCACATTCCTCGCCCAGACACTTCTCAGTCCTTTTGTGACTTATTTCCCCTTTACAAGCTGCCTTTGATATTTATTAGAGAACCTCAGGGGGGCCAAAAGGGAGTGGGATCCACAGGTTGCTGGGCCTGACTATAAGGTCCTCCTTGGCTCTGTCCTGAGCTGTGGCACCCACATCTCTCATGATGTCCTTCCTGAGATTCATGCTCCTGAGCCCGTCTTTGTCTCATCCAGGATATGTAGCTCTCTAGCTCTGCTGTCATTTCTTCCCTCTGAATTATTGTCACAGAATTTGAGAATGGGGTTAAACCTCAAAAATTATCCAGTGCAATATCTTCTTCCCTCCACTTACGTGTACACTGAAGACAAGAGAGGAGAAGTGACTTACCTAAGGGAGCCCAGCTCAAGGAAAGAAGACTGAGGATGAAACATCAGAAACATGAGCATTTAAAGGACAAGAAGGCAAGACAAGCTGAGCTGGAGAGTTAGACATGTTCATTGAGAAACGATGGGGAAGCCAGGGCCGAGGGAGTGTCAGGAAGAAGGGAGACTATGATTCCTGTGCTGTGAGAGGGGAATGCATGCTTTGGACAGGACCTTGGGATGTCACGATTGTGGGGGGAAAGCCAGGCTTCAGGGGTTGAAAAGGAGGCAGAAGGAAACTCAGGAGTTTGGTGATGAAGCAACTTTGTCTTGGAAAGGAGGGAGGATTTCATTCTCCACTTACCTGTCAGAATGTTCCAGAATACCTGGAGCATTTAGTGGGATTTCCAGCAATGTAAACAATAGGAGAAGCTGACAACTGAACTTGTGAACAGCTATCCTTGATTGCAAAGCCTCCTTGGGACCTATAGAATTTCTGGAGAGTAGAAAAGTAGACTGTGGTGAGTAGAGGGACAAAGCTGAAAACGGCATTTTTAGTAATTCTAGGCCATTTCTTTTGATGGAGCACAGTGGGCTACCAGGTCTGTTAGGGAACTATGTGCTTTTGCAATATGCTTTAAAATGGGTTTTCCCCCCCTCAAATTTGAGTAGCTGATGAAAGAGACTTTCTGCTAGTTACATATTGTAGAGTTATTTTTCTGCCCAGTGCGGGAAGGGGTGTGTGATTTTATTCTCAGGGGAAAATGATGCAATTTCTATAAACCTCAAACATTACATACATCAGAGAACTCAAGGAAAAAGCTTTTACTCTCTTGAGACAAACACAAATAGCTCCAGTTTCTTCTACCTCTTGTTTAAAGCCACCTCATAAAGTGCTATCTCAGCTCCAAGGATGAATTGTTCGGTGCTATAAAGTTTATTTGTGTGCAAACACACACACATATTGCATTTGTACTCCACATGTAGTTATACTATACTCTCCAAAAACACTTCAGAAGACTCAACAGTGATTTTCTTCAGTGGAAAATAATAAATACAGACAAATATGAAACCCACATGCTACAAGGTAAATAAATGATAGATATAAAAATTTCAGAATTTTCTATTCATAGACTGAAATCTAGCTATTTGGTACTAGAATGCTGATATGCCACTCATGTTTTTCCTCTTGAAACCAGATGGTAGTTCTCAAAACTCAGGGTATAAAGCGTAGCACAACTTGCATTTTTTCCCTTTTTGTGTTAAATGGCAGACTTTACATTGGCAGAGTGGTCCCTCTGAAGGCCTTCTTATGGTAGAGTCTTCTCAAACCTTATACATGACCTTGTACAAGGGAACTAGGTCGCCTAATTCCATCTCTACTTTTAATATCTTTTATTAAAAGTTTTCCTCTCAAATGAACCTCATCTTTTGCCTTCATATTTTCTACACGGTCTTCCTTTCAGAAATCCTTCAGCTGGGAGTTAGGATTCCATAAATATCCTCAAAGTGGGTGGGGGTAGGACGAGCATGGAAGAATGGGATTGGCCTACATGACCCCCACTGACAGGCAACTCCAGAACTAAGCTGCGCTCTACGTTGCGCATTCAGAATCGAGCCCCGCTTGGCTGCAGAAAATGTACTTCTAATTCCTGACATCGCCTGATCCTGCCTGCCTTATTCTCCAGCCCCTAGCAGAGTATATGACAGGTAGTAAACTTTCACTCAGTGGTTCTTGAATAAATAGATGGAAGATCATTCTGCTGCCTCAAACAAACATTTTTGAAGAAGCAAATATATGTGGTTTAGTCTAGGTGACGTATTTGTCAATTTTGTTTACATTCCAAAGCAAAACATTCCACTATTTGTAAAAAAGAAAGGGTGGGGGTAGCGATACACAGACATCCAAAGCTAATAGCCGTAATGTTGATGTGTGTCTGATTGGGCAGCAATATCTGTCACTGTGTTTATGACCAGGGTTGATCCAGCTGGTGTCTAGAATTCAGGGTGCCAGAGTGAGTCAAGTTATTCTTCCTGAGAGTTATAAGGGTCTTACGTTGTCACATCGTTAAGTTACAGCTGGACAAAGCAGAAGATGTAACAGTGGGATGACTGCTACATGTATGTGTAGATGACCTGGGTTTTGACCCCATTTCATTTCCTGAATTCCTGCCTCTCTCTCCTCTGCCACAGGAGAGAACTAAGGGAGAGTCTAATGTTTAATCATCCTAAAGCTGGTTGCAGATTCTCTATGTTGGAAAGCCTCTTTTGCAAAGACAAAATCAAAACTGCCTGCATTGTAACAGATATGAGGCTACACATAGTCAATATAGAATTTACGGTCTGGAGTACCTATTGTTGGCATGGTCACTAAAATAAATAGAACCGCAAAATCAATGCTTACGGGAGCCAATGATCTGGCACTCTTTTAATCATTCTCAAAGCAACGTGATGTTTAATATGAAGACATGCTCCTTCAGTGGACATTTTAGTGTCCCTTATTTCAGGAGAAAAATAATAAGCCAACAATAACAAACGTATAATAACAAAGCATTGTCCACCTGAATTGTCAAATAAATACCTCAATTATCTACTTCATTTGTCAGTGGATATTTGAAATAGCCTCGCAAATAATTCGCAGTATTCCATAAGATGAAGAAACTACTGCCCAGCATAAAATTTGTGAACTAAATTTTAATTCAACAACTAGTTCAAATGCCTGTGTTGAAGTAGGCATTGTGCTCTCAAGTACACCCAGAGAGATCCTATAATACTGCACTTGGCATGGAGCTAACTTGGGTTTGCAGCTCCCTGGGGAGTCCCACTGCTTGTCAAGTCCAGCTCAGCAGCACCTCTGAGTTTGTTTGGAGATTCTGAAAGTCCCTGGCGAACTAAAGTAACGTCAGTGGTGAAACTAAGGCAATATAGCCGATTACGTTGCATCAGGGCCCCGTGGGCTATGAGGAACCTTTGTGATTTGACAAGTTTCAAATAGTAGTGAACGTGACTATTGAATAGTCTGTCTAGTTTATTCACCACCATTTTCTCCTCAAATCTAGCACACCGCCTAGCTGATAGTTGTTGCATATATTGTAACTTATATTTGTGGTGTAAATGAATTCAGAGCTAAGCAAATGGGTGGTAAGGAATGTGCAGAAAAGAAGGAAAAGATTATTCCTCTGCCCAAATAAGTTTGTTTGCTAAATATTAAATGAAGTTAGCAAGTTTCTTTTTTACCCTGTGACATCTCAAATCTTTAGTATGTATTGTGAGTCTTCGGAAGGATTTAGCAAAGCAGTTTCCCAAGCTTTTTTTTTTTCCCCTTGAGCATAAAACCCTTTGTTCTCAAAGCACTGATTAGCATCTCTCTGCAGTACTTGGCTAATGCATTTAAAATCAGTATAATAAGCAAAAAAACCCAATAAATGCTTGAACTGAATTTTGCTATTTTTAGAAGTACTGTGTGTGTATCTGCTGGGCCTCAATGACAACAGAGAACATGAAATTCTCTAAATATTTGAATATATCTGTAACATCTATAATCTATTCTGATAATCATTAGAATAGTAAATTATTCTGTCAGCTCTGAAATAGCATAAGTCCTGATGCTTAATCTGTCAAAACAGTTGTAAAACCAAATTATGTCACACTGAAGATCATATAAGCACATGGGGAGTTCTGGTGTACCTCTACATCTGAAACACTAGGGGAGCTTGTTGACTGTTAGATAAAGATTACTGAGCCCCAAAGTTTATGGCGACAGCCATAGAGGGGCCTAGAAATCTGCATTTTAAAGTTATTTGAAATTCTAAAGCAATGAAGTCAATGCACAGCAGTCTGAGTAATACTTATATAAACAACATCATAATATTTCATTGCATTGGTCAAATATATCCAGTTTTTCTAATCCAGGGTTTCCCTTTTACCAATGCGTACCCTTTAAGCATTTGTGCCTTTTCCAGCTTTGGAACAGATTGGAGCGTGTCTAGGTTATAACACAGAGATTTATGTCCTTACGTGGCATTGGCAGCTCCTGCATAGAAAGGGGAAGGGAAGTGTAACTCAGACTTTGCTTTGGGACCCATTTGTACCAGTTACACTAATTGGTAAGATCTTGTTTCAGCAAGAATTGATCCTGTAGATTGAGTTGAAAGCTACAGGAATGGCGAGGAGGGGAAGGACATCATCTAAGCAAGGGAGATTGGGAAAGTCATCTTTGAGATTGAACTCCCTCACATCTGTCAAGTTGATAAACAGGCAAAGTAGACTGGCAGATGGGACGGCATGGTGACTGTGTCACAGATTCTGGATTCAAGTTAGTTTAGCTCTACTCCCTAACAGCTGTGGAACCTCAGCAAGTTACTTCACTTCTCTTTGCCTTCGTTTTCTCTTTTTATTTGTGAAATGAAAATAGCAGCACTATGTATGCCATAGGGTTCTTTTTAAGGTTTAAATGAGATGGTTTCTGTAAAGGACATAGCCCTGTACCTGACATATAGCAAGCAGTCAGTATTATCAATTATTTTCTTGAGCAGCAGTGTGGCCTGGAGCTCCTCTATTATAGCATTTGCCGTCTTCATTGAATCCAGTCATAGCAGTGATACTGTCGTTAACAATACAACAAAACAAAACTATATACGCTTACATGGAGCACAACTTTGGAATTCAGTAAACTTGGGCTGAATATTCGCTCTGTCCCTCACACTTACAAGTTGTATGAACTTGGACAAGTTCTTTAACCCATGTGGACCTTTTCTCTCACCTGTGAATAGGGATAGAGTACCTAAGGATGAATGATGGCTGTCATCATTGCCATCAACTTTGAGTTGCTCAAGCACTTGGCAATTTAGTGTCCTCATAGGATTGATTTAAGTCTTCCTACATCTTTCTAAACCTCATTTCACGAAACCGAGTTCTTTGAGAAGATTCTCTGACTCCCTGACAGAAGCGAGAGAATGCCCAGAGCTCAGGGTCAGCTGGACTTCCTGGATCTACCCAAGTCGGGGAATGAATGAGAATAGCAGGCAACTATGAGGTGAGGAATGGAGAGGAACCAGATTCTAAGTCCTAGACAAGGATAAGTTCAGGTAGCAAAAGAAGCTCCAAACTGTCAAGACCAAGGTGGGAGTGAAGAGAGAAAGCAGTTCATTGAAGCAAAAATTTGGAAACAGGGAACACGTAAGGCATACTATGTCCCAGAGGCAATGTCTGGAAATATTCTCCAGGCAACTCTCCAGAATGGGAGGAACCTTTCAGGAAACTGCTGGATGGAGCCCTTGTTGGTAAAGAAACTGTTAAGGGAACCATATCAATTTAGACAATACCAAGTGATATAAAAATTATCATTCTTACGTTCCATATTATACTGTGAGCTTCTCAAGACTGGGGCCTGTGTCTAATCCAATTCTGAATCCCTGGATCTCTAGAGGGTAAATGTTTAATATGAGTTTAAAGAGATCAAAGGACCAGTCTTGTGTCTCACATTCCTGTCAATTTCTAGGCCACTTTTCAAATATCTAGGGCTCCCTGAGCTCGATTATAGGTTTTGCTGGGAAAGTTTTTCATATTTTAATCAGTCTAATATTCTTTGCAATAAGAGTTCAGTTTATTCTATATATCAGGAATAGTTATTGGATCAGAATGTATTTTCTACTTAGTGTGTCTATTGTACAGCAAGGGAAATCTAGGAACATTTTGGAAGCTTCCATATTTTCCATACCATTTTTGTTTTACAAAAGATTATAAAAATCTATGAAAATAAAAATGGAAAAAGTATTTCTTACTTTTCCAGGTAAATTCTGTACTATTAGTTTGATATGAACTTGAGAAAGCTAAGATTTAGTCCAAATAAGGAAGTACAATTTTGGATTTCCGTGACCATGTTTGAGGATTTCTTATAAGTCAGACTGGTGTACCATATAGAGAGATGTATTTGTGGTATCGTTGATGGTAAACGAGGTAATTTGTGTTACTTAAAAGGAAATGAAATTAGGAGACGTTTCATATAAACCTCATTATTGCCCCTTAATTTTCAAAGAAAGCAATCATTGGATAATTTAGGAATATTTATATAAAAATTTAAAGAGCTGTATTATATTACAATATTCTTTTCAAACATCAGCATACGTCAAAACCTGCAATTTCCTTAATCAGAGAAGATTTCTTTTTTATTCTCTTATTTGGGAGCAGCAGTTGAACGCAGAGGTTTAACTCTTGATAATCCAGATACTCAAAGACAGAGCCCTATGACTAAGAACTGTCTGCTTCTAATTCTGCTTTGGAGCTGTGTGCTTCTCGATTCTGCTGGTGGGATGCACTGGGGCTTCTAGACTATAACTAAGGACCCAGCGTGTCTGCGGCTTTCTGATGTATCTTTGGACTAGACAGACCTCTTACTGGTGATGGTTATCAGGATAGAGATGGGTAAACTCAATATTGAATTCTGATTTCGGAGGGATCTCATCTTTCTTTCACTCTTTTTGCTTATATTTTTTAGCTCTTCTCTACTTTAGTGTGACATCATCCTTATCCTTAAACTCACTTAAAATAGAACCTGTTGTGTGCTGAATTTCTACAGTAGTTTGCTCTCTGCTGCCTCAACTTTAGTTCTGCTTTTCTTTGCTGTTGACTATAATAATAAATTTAAAAATGACAGTTATCACTTTTCACACATTTACTCTGTTCCTGACATGCTGTTAAGTAGCAGATGCTTTTTTCACCATTACAATCGCCTCTTTCATAGCCACTAAATATAAGTAGTTAATAACTACACTGAAACTACGTAGAGACTTAGTAGTCCTTGTTTCTGATTTGGAAGTTTTTGTGTTTTTCTGATGCCTTTTTCCCTGTGATTGCTGCATTTTAGTGGTGATTGCTGGAGACTCCTGCTAATGCTGCAGTCAGTTCTAAAAATCGTCAGTGATACTTGTGACCTAAAGTTTGCCTTCTCTTGGTTTTCTCAAGGAGCAGAATATCTTTCTGGGAAATGTTCAATTTTGGCTTCTATTGTTTTTCATCCTTTTAGTAGTATTAGTATAATTTCTTGTTTCTTGTTTAAGTTAATAGCTGAAGGGAAAAAATTTCTACCATTTTCAGAATGCCTAAACTTCTTTATCTATAAGAGCAAATTCATATATCTTTACATAAATGTCTACTTTTCATGTCAACTTATTAGATAAGAATATTAATAGTTCTAGGTAAATACAAAACTATTTGAATTTCATGAACACGATTGAATTTAAAGCTTGACTAGCATTTTGAGCCAGGAAATTACGCTTTGTGTCAGAGTTCCCACTGTGGTCAGAGCCATAACCAGGGCTCTTGACAAACTCTTTTTCTTCTACCACTCCAGAGGTCTTAGCATTGCATAGTTACAAAGTGCTTCAAGTCACAAAATGCCATATAATAGCTAAGGCTTTCTCTGGAGGCTTTGCTTTATGAGTGAAGGAAGGGAGAGCTGTACCTCCCCAAGGTCCCTGATTCAGAGCCAGTAGACGTTGAACCAGGCCAGTAGTTTGTCCAGCTCAGCACACGGGCAGAGGGAGCGAGTGGTCATTCATCTTGGTGAAGTTGTCTTCAGACACTGAGGTACAGAAATCATGATTCTGTCTTCAGCTCTCAGCTGCCTTTGGAACGCTGTTTGATTATTAACACAAATGAGCCTGTTTTCATTCATTTCCAGTGAGCCCACAGCAGCATTTATGTCTAACATAATGGAAAGCTGAGCTTTGAAATCACATGGGGACTGGCCTTAGGCTGGGAAAATTGGTCCTTCTAATCAACTGATCCCGTCTCTCCCAGGATGGATGGAGACCTCTGGTTTCATTTCAGCAGGCACTGCTCAGGTTCTTAGTAAAGGGATCTATATATTACGATACATGTACATACCCCAAATATATGGCATATATGTAAAGCATTGAAAAATGTCTGGAATTATATCCACCTAGATCTTAAAAGCGGTAGTATATACAGATATAAAATCATCCTCATATTATCTTTGTATAATTGAACCATAAAATGCATACTCCTTTGAATGTTCTGCAAGAGAGCTCCTGTATAGTTAACCAGCACTTACTTTGGGAAGAATGTAAACCCTATAAATCTCTTAGCCTCACACAATCCCCCTTTCTACACCCTCCCAACACTCTTCCATAGATAAGGGAAAGTACAGGTGATAGGACTCTGAGCCAAGAACAACAGGTTGAAGGTACCATTCTTTAAGGAATGGCCCTTGAGGTGTTAAAATATCAGAGTAAGTAATTCATCCAGTTAGAAACTTCTCTAGCTCATTTTTTGCCCAGAGCACAGGCAGGGTCTGGTGGTGGTGGCATTGCCAGGGAGGTATGTAGATGTGATGCAAGATTGTTAGGGAAAGCCTGAACCAGAGCCTGAATATCAATGGGGCACTGCAGGCACTGTGCTTAGAGCCGTGGCATTCCAAAGGCCTGTAAGCACGGAAACACAAACACACACACACACACACACACACACACACACACACAAATACCAAAGAATAAGAAGTGACCTAGAAACTGCAATTATTAATGTCAAAAACTAAAATGTTACAAGTCATGTAAAGATACATGATAAATCAATTTTGTCCCGGTAATGGAACCAAATAGCTCTGGGGCAAAAGTGTGGGAACTTTTCATGTGTATGTTTTTGAATTTTGAATCATGTGAATATATTATCCTCACATGATTACAATAGCAATTTAAAAAGTCTTTCCAAAACTTTTCTTCCAATTATTTTGCAGTCCTCTGCCAAAAAATCAATGTGTGATGTGACATGGGGTGAGGTCTCCAAAACTAAGTGTCAGTGTCAGAACAAAAGTTTTAAAACAGTCTTGTTATTATCTCTACTGCATTTTTGAGGGAAGCCCCAAAACCTTTGATTCAACGAAGAATTAGAAAAGATGAAATGATGCAATAAAAAGAGGGAAAATTGCGATAGAGTGTCTAAGAGTTCTCCGCTAAAATAGCACTGAGTTTTAGTCAGCCTTTTGAATGGCTAGTTCCCATGCTAATTAAACTGTTCCTGTTCACGGGGAAAGGTATTCTTCAATCCATTTTAAACAGTAACTCTGAAATCAAAACCTGATGAAGACAGCACAAAAGAAGGAAAATACCTGCCAATATCCCCTTTTCTTTGGACAGCAGACATTTTTCATAGTTTTCTTGTCTTAACTTGTGCTTGCCCACTGTTGGGAATTAAATTCTAAAGAGTCTGTCAGAGACTCTGAGTGTTCCTGTCTCAGTGTTTTGGGGATGAAACTAGATGCTGATAGGAAGGAAGAAGAGGGAGGAAAGTAGAATATCGGCTCTAGCCAAAGATTAGACTTTGTTTTATTTACTACTGTGACAAAATAGATCCCCACAGAAGTCTCCTTTGTAGTACACATACACACACGCATATGACGCGTACACACCACACCACATACAAAACCCACTTCTTTATTTATTTTTTGTATTTCTGCCTGTCCACATCTCTATAGTGGTCTTTAGTATTGGGTCAATTGCTGCCAGACCACAAAACGTTTTACGTGGTGCATTTTTCACCAACTCCTCCGCCCACACGTTTCCTAAAACTCTTACCCACCAAGATAGGAGCTTTCTCTCATTTGCTTTCCAGGTGTGCTATTCTTTCTCAGTAACAGATGTCAGGTCAGTTTTCAATGGATTCCATTCATCTGGTCCATTTAGTACTATTCTCTCTGGGATCCATTATCGATTTCTTATGTGCGGAGCCTATTTGTACATTTTGTTGGTTATTTTCCTGGGAATTTGGGGAAGGGCAGCCCTTGCCACCATTCTGTCTGGAAGTATCTTTACAGCTCTTAAATACATAATGTTTCTGTACATTTTACTAAAACTGATTCTTAGATTCTTTGAAGAGTCCCTCCTATCACAAAATGAGAAAATGAGTGCACGTTTTTTATATTTTCATAGTACCTTTTATTGTGAAAGCACTTTGTTGATTTTACTTTGAGTGGAATTTCCTACTTATAGAATTAGAATAAAGAAAAAAACATATTTCGTCTATTTTTCCCTCACATGCCATAAGTAATGCTGTTATCTTATATTTGTCTTCCTCTTGCAGTCCATGCAGAACAATTAACTATCTCTGCACAATTGTATTTGCTCCTGTATAAAGAATTAGCAACGGTTCCCATGCATTTTTGAAATTCTCTTTCTTATCTTTTATACCACAACACTCTCTCATAACCAGTTCTAGCTACAAATCTATTATGAATTATTTTATGGGCAATTTATTCTTTTCTTCCAAAGTCTAAGTATGATTTTTTTTTCCCTGTTACTACTGCGTGACAAGTGTTTCAATTTATAATTTTCCAGGAATTCCTTTAATGTCCAAAGCATCTGATAAAATCCACAGGGGATCACAAGCTTCCATTTGCTTCAGTACATTTTCAATTATAGATACTAGAGCGCTTAGACCTCCTGAGCTCCCAGAACATACACAATCTCCCATAACTGCTGCAGATCTCCAGCTGCTTCTATCATCACTCAAACTGGGAGTCTCAGGTGGACCCACGTGCGAGATAGTCCACTTGGGATTTTAAACTGTGTTTGTTTAGAATTACAGATTGATGCTTACCACCATTGCCTCTCAACCACACTCAAAAAGAGTAATAAAATGCCCCAGCAGCCTGGTGTGTTTCCCTGCACCCCAATATAACTACTGGAGAGGAAACACCATGGTGAAATGGAAATATTACAAACTCAGAGCCAACAGATCTGGGTTGAATACAGTTTTACCACTTAGTACGTGCATGACTTTGGACAAGACACTTGATTTCTCTGATTCTCAGTAAATGGGGTGGATCTTAGAAGCTACCTCAGAGCCACAACTGTTCTGAGGATTGCTAAGGTAATGAAGGAGCCAGTAAATAAGAGTTTTGGAAATAGAATGAAGCGTCACAGTGCTCTGACATGAGCATCAAAGTTTACATAATCAAGATCCATACGCCCAGATTGTAAAGGCTGGTGGTGAGGGCAGCTCTTTTCTTCCTCTTCCCCAGTTTTTACACCCCCAAGTTGCTGCAACTTCCCTCTGCCTGCAATCCGCTGGCTCACTCTTGAGGATAGGTTTCTCCTGAAGCAGAAAACGTATCAGAGTGCCCAGGCTGAGGCCAGGGGCAGACTTACTCTCAGTATTTGCTCTTCTTGGGTCATGTACATTTTCACGTGGAAGAGTTCAGTAAGCAGTTGGATTTAGAAACAGGGAGTTCCATAAGTTTACAAATCTGGGGAAAATGTGAGGACTTGAACCAAAGAAATAATCCCAAATAGAGAATAAGATTTTTGCTTTAGTATACTGATTATACTATTCTTAATAAAAAAAAATTAGAAGCTACCCAAATATCCAATAATAGAAGATTAGTTAAGTACACTGAAAAAAAAAAACACAACACAAAAAAACACTTAGTGGAATATCATGGAATTTTAATGGTTATATTTATGGGTACTTTAGGTAATTCAGGAAACATCTAGGTTGCAATGCTCAATAAAAAACGCAAAATGGAAAACTGAATATACATTTTGACCTCAGTTACATAAAAAGATTGTTAAAAAATAGTTTAGATGAAATGCACCAATATGTTAACTGTGATTGTCTCTAGGTTGTGAGTTTAAGGTGATTTTAATTTTCTGAATAATTTTCTATAATTTCCGGTCATGGCCATATTTTGTAGGAAGAAAGGACGGTTTTTGCCAGAAGGTTGGCTGGGGTTTTATAAGGGGCTTTATAACGTTGCATTATCTTGGTGAGTTTGTCATGGCTCAGGGTCAGTCCTCAGACTCTCACCTTCCAGTATTATCAGAAGGTCATTTGTCTAGCCTATAATCAAAGCAAAGGAAGGTGGGTAGTGCTGAGAGATGTTTTATCATGGCTAAGGGGGGTGGCAATAAATCACCCTGCCCACAGCAGAAATCACCTCTTTAATGACAGGAAAGCTTGCGCATGTCTGCCTGAACAGTGCTGATCAAAACGCAGTCAGCTTCTGGCTCTTTGCATTTACCTGTCCATGTGTTATGCTGACCCCCCTCTTCACGTGGAATTAATTAGATTTCTGCTTACCAAATCATATCACAATTCAGGGCTGCTTTCCCGAGTTCACTCCCAAGTCACAGCTGTTTCTTTCACAGGCCTTCTTCTGGTTCACTTCCATTATTGACTAGTCATTTCCATTGTGTGTGAAATTTATTTCTAAATTCTTGAAAAACACGTTGCTATCATCCTAATGTACTGACAACGGCATATGTTTATTTTTACAACTGGAAGATAACTTTTGAAAAGGAGCAGGGACTGGTTTGTTTGTCTGTTTTATAAACATACCCACGAATGCACCTAGTTGCATGTTTTTAAAGTAAAGTCCTGGAAGGCAATCCTATCGCTAATGCCAAAAACATTGTTGTGTTTGTTACTCCAGTTCACCACCTGCCATATTGTCCAAACTCAAAATGAGTTTTAGCTGTTTCCAAATTACGAATCAACCCTCAAAGGGCATAGAAACTATCCTGAAAAATCTCCCACAGGCTCTGGAGGCAAGATCCATAGAGAGGTTCAGAAACTTATGCTGAGTTGTGATAGTTTCTTTGGGATGAGTGTCCACTTGGAAGAGTAAGATAATCAGGGTTCAAAGCCTCAGAATGTCAGCTAGAACATGTCGGTGACTTAGAGGCACATCTTGTCATCACTCAGACCTTGATATAACCACAGCTTAAGGGAAAGTAGAAGTCACTGACTCCTGGGTTGACCTCTCGTGTACAGCCAATAAAACTCTTTTATGGCCTGTGAGAAGTTCTTTATCACCATCAATCCTATGGATCCAAGAACCTGAAATAAGAGGAAGAAGGCTAGGATTTGATGGGTAACTGCCATATGCCAGACAAGATATATGCTATTTGTAAATATATAATACTTTACTTACTATCCATAGCAACCACCAAAAATATAGTGCCCTTATTTTAAAGAGCTGTGCCCAAGGTTCAGAGAGATAGTTTACCTGAAGTTATTTGTAGTAAATGGTTATGCTAGATTTTGAATCCAGTTTTCCATAGCCCAAACCTGCATTACTACCCCATACAATAGAATTCTCACAAGATCCATTCTTGCCTTTAAGGAAAGGGTGTTATATTTTCTAACGTAGGAGTCTGGGAATTAGTGCATCAGAATAAAATTGGTCCCCCTGATCCTGTGGGGAGTTGCAGGTCTGTAACACCAGGGAGATAGTCCAGCGTTAATGGGGTGACCTTTATGAGATGTTTGGGAAAGCAAGGGTATACTTTTCCCAAATGCAGATTTCTACTTGACATTCTAAGAAGGGCGATAACAACAACTACTACTCTTTAGATTTATTGAGGGTTTCCTCTGCACCGGGCCCTGTGGTTAGAACTGTACATGGAATGGTTATGTGTGGGCTTTCCTCAGCCAGAAATACGCCTTCCCAAGGGACAAATGATTAAGTGCCTCTTTTGAGGGGTAGAATAAGAAGTATATTTAATTATGGTCTATAGCACTGTGGTGTAGATATTATATATATTTTATATAAACATATTTATATATAATCAGGGTCTGGGGGCATGTACATCTCCAAAAATAGTGTTAAGGAATCACCAAGAGTTTCTCCAGCAACACTTAACTGGTCTTAGCTACTTATGCTCTGAGAAACGAATGAGAGCTGTTGAAAAGAGAGTGCACGTTATACAGATTCAGTCCACTTGTCGCAAAAAAAAAACCCATAATGGGTCTGGCAATAATATGTGCAAATTGCATCAAAATGTAAATTATTATGAATTAGAAATCGATGCAGAATTAGGCTATGAAGATGATTTTATTTTTGTGGGCTGTTTTTCTTTTTTGAGCTGAGGATAGTGTTTCCTCAAAGCATCATGGCTCATATTAATTCTTTCTCATATTTGCAGTGTGTACCATTGACACATACGTACATATTTGTGGGCTATATAAACAAGAAATGACCCCTTTTCAGATAAGTAGTAATGGTTTCTTACTTTTCTGTCATTCTACATTTAACAGTGGGGTATCTCCTCTAATTTTAACAAATGAAGGTTTCCTTGTGTTTTCTGGGGTATAATTCTTCTACATAGTCAATGACATTTTCTGTTCTCTGTGGACCAGATGCTGCGTTGTTTCTCAGGCAAACAAACGTCTTATTGGTTGTCCTCACCCTCAGGGTTTGGAGTAAGGAGGGAGGCCAAATACGACCCTGGGAGTGTGAAATCAAAATCTGTGTGTTCACAGTTCTGTGGCTCACTGTGATTCCATTAGGTCACCCCTTATAAGTCTGAATTTAAGTAAATCTATGATTCTGGGTAAATCATACTAGTGAGAAAAGAGTTACTATATACTTGCCAAGAAACAGAGCATGTTGGTTATAATAATAAAGCACAAAAATTTTCCAAATTATTTTTATAACTTCAATGACTTATATTTTTACAGTTTCATAGATTGTACAAAACACTTTGTGCATATATATCATTTAATCTTTGCAACCATGTGAGTTAGGTATGTTATGCTCATTTTGCCAGTGAGAAATTTAAACTCCAGAAGATTGTGATTTATTTGTGATCACACAGCCAGGAGTGGAACCTGGATCTCATGCTCTGAAATCTTGCACTCTTTCCTAAAGATCACTCTTGCTGTTTTGCAAAAAGGCTTTAAAGTTAAATAGACCTCCTGATTTTGTATGGGGGATTTTGAATTAGGTAATCAAATAATAAATAAGCAGTTGTAATATCCATATTGCCAAGGAGAGAAAAAGCTAGTTTGATTAATGTTCTGGAAGATTAGCCATCGTTACTGAGGGAACATCTACCAACAGTCTTTGGGAACAGAAAATAACTAGCCAAGAGTTTCAAGAAAACGTGCAAAGGTTTAACCTCAGACTGTTTATTAGAAGCTTCAGGTTGGCTTCTTTGAATGCAACTGAATGGGTGGTTGTAGAACCAACAAACTGGGGTTACCTTTGACCCCCACCCCACCCCATGTTGGTATTTATCGAATACCCGTGCTGACTGTTCGGAATATAGCCATGAAGAGGTGTCTCTGCTTCTGGTTTTCTTTCTCCTTTTCCCCAGTCCAGGACATTCTTCACAGCTCCACGAAGATCCAGAGCCATCTTACTAAAATGTAATTCTGACCATGTCTTGCTGGTGTCACCAGGCTGTGCAGAGACAAGAGATCACATCTTACCCTTATCTCCTCCTTGTACTTGTAATCAATCAAATCCAACCGAGGCTCCTCACAACTTGGCTTCTGCTTCCCTCTTCTAGCCTCACCTCCCTTTCCCCCACCGACACGCTCCACTCCAGCCATGCTAAACTCCTGCATGCAGACCAAGTTCTTTCCCTTCTCAGGCCTACGCAGTGCTACCCCCTTTTGCTTTGAAGCCTCAGGCTACAACCCTCCCCTGTTTCTTCTCTTGGTGACTTCTATCCATCCTTTTGCCTCAGTTCAGACCTCACCCCTACCAGAATAACTTCCCAGAACTGCCCCAATGCTCTTCTATTTCATTCTGCCTTTACCCCATCCGAGCACACACCAGGTGGTAATGATATGTTCACTTATCAGAATGCCTCCTGAAGCAGTGGCTAGCACCTATCAGGCACTCCTATTTTTAAAACAACCGTTGAAGGAGTACATAAATGAAGCAATCCTGGACAATTTGTCAGGGATTTTGTTTTGTTTCCTCTGTATCCCCAGCATCTATTACAGTGTATGGCTCATAGTAAGAATATACTACTGGATATTTTCAAATTACTGCATTAATTTGTGAACAAGAAGTAAGGCTTCCACACACATGTGCACACACACATGAATTTATCAGGACAATTATATGTTATATTAGGACAGTTCGACCCAAGGGCATTCTCACCTGGGTAATTGACGTGGTCTATTGAGTGCCTCCTGAGGAAACATTCCGCATGGTATTGGACGCTTAGGGAGTTACAGCTACCAAGTATTCTCATTCAGGGGGAGTAGTGACCAAGTAATATATTTAAAACAAATCTGTGACTTTCCTGGCTAGTACCTTAAGTGGCCTCTTTTTGCCCCCGCGTGAAGTACACCTTCTTTAGCATGGTTGCCTCTTTGGACTCAGCTCTTTCCATTTCCTAACCACCGAGTCCCCCATGACAGCCTTATGGGACTATCTGCTGTTCTCCAAGCTCGCTCTGCTGCCCTAGACCTTGAACCTCCAGGTGATCTTCCCTCCTTCTGAAACGCCTCTTCTCAATTGTCTGCTCAGAGAACTCTTTCTTATTCTTCAAACCCACATTCAACATAGGATCTCTTCTGTGCACACTGCTCTGGCTGTTCCAAGCAGCTTGCCACCCCCTTTTTCTTGCACCTGGAGGGATTTGTACAGACCTCGATAATGAAACCTCCCCAATAGAATGATAACTATTAACACATATGTCTTCATGACTGGGTGGTAAGCACCTTGAGGTCAAGAAATGTTTCCTATTTGTCTTTGAGATACTCAACCCTCTGCATACTGATAGGCACCCAATATATTTTTATGTAATAATAAATGGATAAAAACTGATTTCTTAATTTCACACTTAGCTTGAGCTACTATAACTAAATATCACAGGCTGGGTGGCTGAAAAAAGACATTTATTTCTCACATTTCTGCAGGCGGCGAAGACCAAGATCAAGGTGTCCACAGATTTGGCTCCTGGTGAGGGCCCTCTTCCTGGCTTGCAGATGGCCACTTCTTGCTGTATCTTCACAGCAGATTGAGGAAGCCCTATGTTCGATTCCTCTTCTTACACGGGCACTAATCCCATCATAGGGGTTCTACATTCATGATCTTGTCTAAATATAATTACCTCTCAGAGGCCCCACCTCCTAAGACCATCACATTGTGGATCCAACGTATGAATTTGGGGGAAACACAAACATTTGGTCCCTACATATTGTCAAATTGTAGTTGAATTTTTAATACCTCAGTGGATAGATCTTATTCTTTTTTTTTCCATTCAAGTTTTAAACACTACATCATTGAATTCAAATAATTTCCTCAGCAGTTTATATCATAACAATAATTCACTAATTTTTGTTATGATATAAACTGGTATGTGCCTGAATCACATGTTTTAGACCTCTGCAATTATACAGTATACAACATTTATGTTGCACAGCACATAATCTGTAAAATTACATATCATTACATTTAACAAAAATTTGAAAGTGTAGTGTAGTTTCTAAAGGAAGCATCCCCCCAATACAGAGGATTTCACCTAGCATCTATGTTCTTTGATAAGGTCTAAGATCGTCAGCATATCAAGGACTATATTATTTCCAGAATGTTAGCTAGAAATAATTTATAAATGTGGTATTTTGTATCACAATCTTCATTTTTATATTGGTATTTCCATTATCTACGTGCTTCTTTCCTTGATCAGAATCCTACCGTGATGATTAATGGTACCAATGGTGTAGAAAATGGAAACATTGAAAGAGCACATATACATTTTTTTTAGCTATAAAATTCTCACTGAAAAAGTTGAATGCTTGAAATAGAGCACAGATATAATGGAATGCTTAAAACTGAATACAAACCTAATCAGTGCTAGAGTGGATTTAGTTTCTAATAAAAATATAAATGATTTCATTTAAAATATTTGGGATAGAAATACTAATTCTAGGTTGCGATTTAAAAATGCATTTGAAAATAAGGATTGAACAGAGAAGTATAGTTGAAATAGGGTGTGAATATTCTACATGTGAATTAAAAAGCAAGTAGTTTAGTGTTTTGGTAGTGTTTAATATTCATGACATAATTCTAATTAAGAAACGAATCACATTCTTTTTGAAAATACATTAAATTGATGTGGTTTAAAAATTAAACAGAATTTAATGACAAAATGTAGTAACAATTGTAACTGTGAGAAAGACTTAGAATGTGCAAATGAGTATATTTACTAGATATAAACCTATGTTAATTTTGAGAATCACCTGGCCCTTGAGCACCTGCAGTTGTGGAGATGCTAGTGGCATTCATTAAGGATTTGATGAATGAATAAATAAATATATATTATTTTTTTTAACATCAGCACATTTGAAATGATCCTTTTGTTCTTCAAAAGAACTCCAAACAAACCTGATTAAAACATAGGTGTTTTTTTTTCCACTTGTATATATATTTTTGTAAGTCACTGTTGAATTCTGTATATTGACAGTAAGCAAAGAAGATTAGCTGGAAATTCAAGACACATGTACTTCTGCCTATCTTGAAGGAGGAAATGGTTTGATACGGGGTAACATTTTGTGAACAAAATGTATTTATTAAGCACAGCTGGGATAGGTTGCTTTGCATAAGAGACTACTCTTAGCTACCTGAATTGTACTAATGTTTTCCAATATAACCAACAGCCTGCATTCTAATTTTATAATTTGAAAAAAAATCACTGATCAGCCTTAAACATGTATGAGACTTAAATTGTAACAAATTATCATCATTATATTTGAAAAATTATATCTCACAGTTGAGTGAAAAAATAATTGTTCTAGATAAATAGATCAATGGAACAGAATAGAGATCACAGAAGTAGACCCACATAAATATGCCAACTGATCTTTGACAAAGGAGCAAAGGCATTACAATGGAGCAAAGATAATCTTGTCAACAAATGGTGCTGGAACAACTGAACATCCAAAAAACATGCAAAAAAAAAAGTTAATCTAGACACGGGACTTACATCCACAAAAATTAACTCAAAATGGATCGCAGACCTAAATGTAAAATGCAAAACTACAAAACTCCTGGAAGATAACACAGGAGAAAACCCAGATGGCCTTAGGTATGACAATGACTTTTTAGGTACAACAGCAAGAGCACAATCCATAAAAGAAATAATTGATAAGCTGGACTTCACTGTGATGAAAAACTTCTACTCTGTGAATGACAATGTCAAGAGAATGAGAAGACAAGCCACAGACTGGGAGAAAATATTTGCAAAAGACACATATGATAAAGGACTGTTATCCAAAATATATGAAGAAAACGCTTAAAACTCCACAATAAGAAAACAAATAAGGGGGTAGGGGGTGTTAGATGAGGGTAAAGGGGATCAAATATATGGTGATGGAAGGAGAACTGATTGGGTGGTAAACACACAGTGGGATTTATAGATGACGTAATACAGAATTGTACACCAGAAATCTATGTAACTTTACTAACAATTGTCACCCCAATAAACTTTAATTAAAAAAATAAAAAATATAAAAAGAAAACAGAAAACAAATAACCCAAATAAAAGAATGGGCCAAAGATCTTAATAGCTCTTTACCAAAGAAGATATACCGTTGGTAAATTAGCATATGAAAAGATGCTCCACATTATATGTCATCAGGGAAATGCAAATTAAAATGAGATACCACTTCTCACCTATTAGAATGGCCAAAATCTGGAACAATGGCAACACCAAATGCTGGCAAAGATGTGAAGTACTCATTCGTCACTGGTGGGAATGCAAAAATGGTACAGTCACTTTGGAAGACAGTTTGGTGGATTCTTACAAAACTAAACATACTTTTACTATACAATCTAGCAGTCGTGCTCCTTGGTATGTATCCAAAGGAGCTGAAAATTTATGTTCACACAAAAATCTGCACATGAATGTTTATAGCATCTTTATTCATAATTGCCAAAACTTGGAAACATCAAAGATGTCCTTCAGTAGGTGAATGGATAAATAAACTGGTACCAAACAGACAACGAAACGTTATTCAGTACCAAAAATAAATGAGACATGATAAAGACATGAAAAGACACAGAGGAAACTTAAATGCATGTTACTAGCTGAAAGAAGCCAATCTGAAAAAGCTATATATTATATGATTCCAACTATATGATGACGTTCTGGAAAAGGCAAAGCTATGGAGACAGTAAAAGATCAAGGGTTGAGGGTTGGGGAAGGATAAATAGGCAGAACACAGAGGACTTTTAGGGATGTGAAAATACTATGTAAGATACCATAATGATGGATAAATGTCATTATACATTTGTCTACACCCAAAGAATGTATATCAAGAGTGAACCCTGAGGTAAACTATGTACTTTCTATGACTAAGATGTGTCAGTGTAGCTTTATCAGTTGTAACAAATGTCCCACTGGTGAGGGATGGTGATAATGGGGGAGGCTGTGCATGAGTGGAGGTAGGGGACATATGGGAAATCTCTGTATCTTCCTCTCTCAATTTTGCTGTGAACCTAAAAAAAAAAAAAAAAAACTGCTCTAAAAAACCAAAATCTTAAAAAAAAATCTCACTACTACTTTCGTCCCCATGCTCTGGTTTTCTGCTTCACATCACCCAGTCAATATCTTTACCATGAGAATTAAATTACTGCTTTTTCTTAGAAAAAAGTAATTGTTCTATGAGTTACGACGCTGTGCTGTAGCACATCTGAAAATTCTTCAGGTATCGTATGGCTAGTTCAGGTGATTTTTATATCAAATTTGTAGTGGAAAAAAGATGAAAATGTCCAGAAATTTTACATGTGATTAGATGCTTACCCCCATGAAGTCAAAAGAAAAGCACAGCACAGTCATTCTCAAATCTGAAATGGTATCTCACGCAAATATACTGCTTAATGTGACACACTGGGGAACAGAGCATCTGATCAATAACACATAAGATCAATAATAATAATAATAACTGTGTTTACCATGTCAAGATACATTCTAAGTACCTTACATATGCTGACTCGTTCCCCAGAATGACCTTACAGGGAGGTCACAATTACAATTCTCTCCCTCTCTATCTTAAAGACAAGTAAACTAAGGCACAGAGAAGTAAATGTCCCAGGATCAGAAAACCACCAAGAGCAGTGCTCAGAGTTCCAACCAAGATAGCCTCGAACCTTCGTGGAGGCTGAACTTGCACAGTGACCAGCCGCCCCCACCCCTGGGACTTAGTGAGTAGCAATCACTGGTGGGGGGAGGGGGGCGGGATATATGCATTGTTAACCAGCCCTGTAGTTGACTCTGATGGACATTTCTCAGTCAGATAAACTTGAGTTTGAATTCTGACTCCCACGTTTACTAGCTGTATGAAGTTGGGCAAGTTATTTGATCTTTCTGAGTCTTAATTTCCTTGTAAGTAAAATGGGGGGATATTTATTTTAGAGTTGGAGGTGAATACAGTGAGTTATCACATGTGAAGCATTGGTACAGAGTACATGTTTAATAAAGGTAAAGTATTGTTATTATTCTGGAGAGTTCACAAAATCTTTTTATGCTCACATAGCACTCTTTGAGAAGCAATCTTTAAGGGTGTGTTAGTGGTCATTATATATATATATATGTCTATATATATATCTCTCTCTCTATATATATATATGTTTATATATATATATATGGCTACTTGTTTTGGGCCTAGCTTGGAATTATGCTTCCTCATTAAGTCATGATGAAATATGCATATGATTTATGCTTTATTATGACTTTCAATAAGTACCTTGACATGATTTCAGACAAACTCATAAAAGAGTATCTCACAGAAATGTATTGCTCAATGTGACACATTGTGAGAGAAGATGGCTGTATGTCGGCGAGTGCACGGGCTCTCTCCTGGTCCATGTATGAATGGAAAGCAGCTGCTTCGTCTATGGGCAAGTCCTGAGCAGAAGAGATGAAAATCAGAAGAATGGCATCTCAGTTTGGGCTCCGTCCTTTTAAGAGAGACCGTAGAGAGCGCTCACTACTATAAGGAGATCATATATTGGAATATGACAGGGCACTGGCATCCTATACGTCGCATTTCCCCAGTTCAGCTGGAGACACTCATTACTTTGAGAATGAATAGATTATTATAAAAGAGAAACTGTTTGATTTTTGCTTTTCAGATTTAGCTTTTGCCGCCCAATTCTGAGAAACAGATTGAGTGGTAAAGGTTTTGATGTGCAAGACCCAGGCTACCTGAGATCAAAAAAAGCATTTCAGAAATCCACAGGTAAAGCTCCAAAGAACAGAGCATAAAGTTAATCCATACACAATAGAAATTAGGAGGAGGGATGACCAGTCAGAAGTCCCCTACCTGGGGGGTGAAGGGAGGACAAGGATTAGGGAAATCCAGAGAGTAAAGAAAGGGGGAAGACTGAGAACGAAGCCAGTGGGTTCTGTTGCTTGGAGAGTCCTGGCCTCATGTAGGAGCGGGGTTAGTCTGACAGAATGCCTGGTCTCTACCAGAGTGAGCACCTTCCTTGGCCAGAACCATGAAGCTGTCGGGCATGAGCCTCATCGGCAGACTGTCCATCACAATTTGAGTGACAGCCACCGCTGAGGCTCTATGTTAGCTTCCTCGTTATGACTATGAGGGCTCCCTTTGGACATGGCCTTGGACCATCAGCAAGAGTGATGCTGTCTGCCCATCTAAAGTAATTGTGTGGCTAACCCCCCACTCTGACCGCACAGGACGCTCAGTCCCCATGAACAAAAGAGTGGGATCCGTTTTTACCGCTGGGAGTGTTGTACAGTGAAAGGCCTTCCCAACATCTGGACCTAAGCAGCTGAACAGAAATAGCTTTATTTTTTCCCAGTTGGGAAAAGAGCCAAACATACGGCTAGTTCATTTAGAAAGTTTGCTGGACTTGGCTGTTTGGATCTTTCAGCTCCAAAGTACTTTGGAGGCATTGTTACATTTGTTCTTTTTTATGTCCTCATGAGGAAGGAAAGCAGATGTTTGTAAATCCTACTTTACAAAGGCTGAAGTAGTATTTGTAGGGTGGGGAAACTGAGAAACAAAGGAAAAAAATGACCTTAGAAAAAGCTATTGCCTTGGATCCCTTTGATGCTAAAAAGGTGGTATTTGCAATCATTTGGTAAATGCATGCAGGAAGAAAATGTAGATGGTTCTGAAATGAATGTTTTCAGAATTCTCTGGGAATGTTGACAAATCTGGATTTCTCCAGGAAATCAAATACTTGATTCCCATGCAATTTAGGGACTTTGGAAGGAGAACAGCAGCTTTGATTTTATAATACTATTAGTCACTTATTTTTATTGAAGGGGACTTCAGCTGGAATTTGAAGGGCTCGTCTGCCCAAGTCAAAGCTATTATGGTAAATAATTCTCACCTAATGCTTCCCAGCAATAGCCACTGCTTTAGTCCTTTGTCTGAGAATATTTTATTATCGCCTACCGCGGCACAGATGTATAGGGTTTAAGTAACTTCATAGTTGTCTGTTTACTGATGCTGGATACTTGGAAGCATCTTGGTGCCAGAAAGCCGTGACAGCCAGGATCCATCTGGAGACTTGACTTGTTCTCTGTCGCATGGAGCTGATGGATGAAGAAGGTAGAACATTTATCAGGACAAACTTCTCTGATTTGGGAGGGAAAGTTGCATTAGCAGACTCATTCCTCCAATATTAACCCTGATGTTGGTCACAGGATGTGAATAATTATGATGATATGGGTGAAGGTGAATGGAAGGAAAAGGGTTTTTAGTGGATGATGTGATTTTTGTGACATATATTAGCCTAAGTAAAAAAAAGGTACCCTTTGAGTCTCATACAACTCTATGAAATAGGTAGGGAAGGCGTTATTATATCTATTTTATGGATGAAGAAACGGTGGCTCAGAAAGGTAAAATGACTTGCCCAGTGCTCCATATACTGAACCACCATTATTTCTCCCCATTGAAGAAAACTCTCAGTGTGAGAATTCTCCAAGAGAAAGTAGAAGGTTTTGGTAATACTTACCTGTAACTCAGTTTATTGCATGGTTATGGGGTAGCAACATTCAAGGGTTGCTTTAATTGCTGGGACAACGGGAGTCTCCAGTGATGTTCTGGATTATGCGTTTAAATGGGGCAGAAACCCAAACTCAAGGTTAAAGACCAGTATTGTAATCTAACATTTACGTAAATGGCCTACGTAGGAGACAGCAGGTATATTTTAGCATCAATACAAACGCCTGGAATAGACCCACTGAGTCAGCTGAGGTCCAAGAGAAATGGGACACACTTAACCTCTGGAATCTCTGAGAGTTGAAAGAAAAATGGACTCAGCAGGATTTCAGGTAGAATGAAGCAAAGGAAGTCCTCAGGTCTCAGGCCCATTTTGCATCCCCCACCTTGCCAGATGGCTAAAATATCTTTTTTTGCAAACTCTCCTAAAATGATTTCAGCAGCATTTGCCATCATAGTGACTTCCTTTGATTTTAGCAGAGACTTTAGACCTGGAGTTGGCAAACATGGGTCCATGGACCACATCTAGCCCACTATCTATTATTGCAAATGCTCTTTTATTGGAACACAGCCACTCCCATTTGTTCACATATTGTCTGTGGCTGCTTTTGTACTATGAAGGCAGAGTTAGGTAGCTGAAATAGAAACCATATGGCACACAAAATAAAAACTCTGGCTTTTTACAAAAAAAAAAAAAAAAGAAGTTGCGGATCTTTGTCCTAGACCTTTAATGGCAAATGCTTTAAACTCGATGCCAGCATTAATTAGTTAAGAGTGGCTGCCTGGACTACCATGTTGAAAATTCTAAAACTATGTCTCTGATCAATAAGAAAGAATGCTGAGATCAATTAGCAATGTCTGCTAGATACATAGAAGCTAGGATTTGTGACGCTTGTGCCAAGTATTTGCCATTTTCTACTTTAGGCTGTCATTTTCCCACAATGCTGTGAGACTACCCTAAGCCAAGGAATCCCCAGATGCCTTGAGGGCTGTCCTTAATAAAAGGCAGAACAGGTGACTTCTAATGTAAGACAAATCCAGCACCTTCCTGAGTAAATTAAGATAACTAATCATCGATATGGCATGAATGCCATAAACTTTGCTCTCTGCTTGACAAATGCTATCTTATTTATCTGGACAAATCTGACAGGTATTTGTCTTTATTTTATGGCAGAGGAAGTTCAGCTGCTTTTAGTATTGAACCCAAATATGGGTCCAGATAAATAATTTCATATGTCTGTGGCGTTAAGTTAAATTTGAGAGGAATCACAATGTCATCATTTATTCCTGCTGCTTAAAATTCAACAATTGAAATTAAAGCTGTCTCTGGAAGACAAATGTCCTAGGAAGGCTTAAACTATTGGCATTCATACTTTAATGTGTAAAACCTTAATAAGACCACTTTACCTCTTAAAAAACAACTGTAATTTTGAACCTGGTATAAATGTAATAGGAAGTTGTTTATTGGTATTTTTTGCTTGTTTGTTTGTTTTAGCAATGAAAGTTAGAGAAGCAGTGATGAAGCATGAGGTGTTCTTAGGAAAAAACAGGATATTTGGAGATCTAATGTTGGCAAAGGAGGATATTTGAACCATAGCTGGTGTCCAATAGGTAGATATCAGATAAGTTATGAATTACGTGCGGTTGGTGTTTTAGTCAATGTTTTGATTTCAGAGATCATTGATTGTAAGGAGTATTTGTTTAAAAAGTGTATGTTTTCATGGAAATTAAGGGCAGAAAAGTGTAGCTGGTTTTCACAAGGAACTTATCTAACTGGAAATTCTCTCAAATTCTCTCTCTCTCTCTCTCTCTCTCTCTCTCTCTCTCTCTCTCTCTCTCTCTCTCTCACACACACACACACACACACACACTCACACACACACCACCACCACCACCACCACCACCACCACCACCACCACCATCACCTGCTTTATTCTTCTGTTTCTCTGTGTATGTGATAGAATAATTCCATCCCCAGCCAGGACCAGCATTATCTTCCAGACTTGATCACAGATCCAACGTGGGTAATTAAATACTAGGTGAGGACCTTCATTCTCAAAACACCTCAAGACCAACACTTCATTCTCAAAACACCTCAAGACCAAATATGAGAAGGACAAGCAACTTATTTAAAACAAAGTTTTAAATCGTCCTATAGGCCCCAGAAGAGGAGACGATTTCCACAGAACCTGAGGAGGGACTTAAAAAACAACAACAGTTCTCTTAAGCTTAACATTTTGAAAGTAGGTTTAGTGTCTTGGGGTTGGTGAGAGAATGAGGATAAGTGTGGCAAAGTCCAACATTTTCACAGCTCTACCTTATCAAGTCTTGTTGGTCCCGTTTAATAAGGAGGTAGAAATTTTATGCACTACCTGTCCCTGGAGACACCGAGAATGTGGCTACTTAGATTCTTTTTTCCTTGCTAGATCAAAGCTTCTTCAGGACTCAGGAATCTGCTTCCAGTTTTTTCTCTCTCTGCTTCACACAGTTCTGGGACAACATTCAAGGACAATATCATAATAGCTATTATACCAGCCAGAAGGTCAAGTGCCCAGGATGGACAACATTAGAAAACAAAATTGAGGCAGAGTGCCCAATGACTTGTTCGTTCAAACATTTCTATGTTTTTCATTTAACCTTTTTCACAGCCTTCTCCTGGCATCTTCTAATTCAACTGGTGATCAACTACACCATTGTCATTTTCTCGCCTTTTTTCACTCTCATGGTTTCTACCCTCAACATTTACAATAAAATGTTGAAATCTGACAAGGATAAATAAAAGTAATACTTATAGGCATTTGAGGTGTTAGGGAGTATAAATCACAGGTGAGCAGGCATAGAATTTATTTTCAATGTGTTTTACTAATGTCAAAGTTTTATTCACAAACACGTATACTCTGGCACAAACAGATCTCAGTTACCATAAGAATCTAGTCAAAGTATCCAACTCTGGGCAGGATGAAGCTGGAGGTGCTTCAGTGTTAGTGATGATATGGTTGGGAGGGCCTAAAATATCCTATTTTCAGGGACCTATTATATAAAGTCCAAAAATCTTGTTCATAGCCCTCTGCAGACATTACTGGATTCTCATTAAATATAATTAGAAACAGGACTCGTTTAATCTTGCTGTGAGATTACTTTGTATCTTCAGAAAAAACATCAAAAATCAACATTTCATTTAAAGCATATAATGTATATAATGATTCATATATAAAATTCATATACACGAATATATATAATTTATCAACAAGGCCCAGAGAGGTGAAGTATGTTACTGAAGATCATATGGTTGGCAAATACTAATAATTATTATAGGTTAAAAAACCATCAATTAAGCATCAAGAAATAAAAGACTAGAATCCTTGCTTTAATTGTTAACTAATATTGAGCAATTTGCTTATAATTTCTGAAGATCAAGCTAAGCTTCAGTATGTAAAGAGCTCTTACAAATCAAATTGGCCACATAAGGTGAATGAACATTTCGCAAAATGGAAAGACATTTACCAATAAAATGAATATATTACCAATAAATGTATAAAATGTATAAATAAAAAAATCACCAAATAATTAAAGACAATTAAGATTAAAAAAACCAATGAAGCATGGTTTGCTTTTCAAAATGGCAAAAGCTTTTATTTTTTTTTAAATATAAGGTTTCAAAGGGCTCAGTGGAATATTCATTACCAAACACTTTGGTAAAGTTAAATTTATATAGACATTTGGTATTAAATATGAAATGACTTTCATTTCTAAGAATTTATCCTAAATAGAAATATATGCACATATCAAGGCTGCTTATTAAAGCATTATAATAGTGAGAAATCGAAGACAATCTAAATGTCTAACAATAAAACACTAGTGAAGTAAATTATTTTCTATGTGATACAGGATACTGTACATCCGTAAAAAGTCATATTCTCAAAAAAATTCAGGGATGTGAGCAAATGGACATGAAAAATAGTGTTAACTGAAAAAAGCAGGATGAAAGACTATATATATAGCATAATATCCATTTTTATGTAATTGTTTGTATAGTTATAAATTAATGAATAAATAAATAATAGAAATGGACTAGAAGCAAATTTGATATCAATAGAAATTATATGGTGAGTCTACAGATGATATTTATTTTTGTCTACATTACTGAATATTCTTCAGAGAACACAAACTAATTTTATATTAAGAAAATGAGACCACACATTAATTGCTTATGGAAAGAGAAACTGAAGATAAACGTCTATAATTATGGAAAAAAATTCTAAAACTTACATAATTACTTCTAAAAAGTATTTATAAACTGACCATTTAACTTACGAGTTCTCTAATATCTTGTTGTAGAAATCAAAATTAGTACATTTCTCATAAATTAAACATATTTTTGAAGAATACTTAAGTACATGGATAATATCAATGAAATTTTAAATAAAACTGACTATACCATATGACCAAATTTTGTAAAACATGGATGTGTGCATAGAAAAAAATTAAAAATTTTAAACAATTATTCATAGTAGTAAGATTATTAATATTTTTTCTTTGTTATATTATTGTGTACTTTCTAATTAATTTGAATGTTTATCATATTTTTTTTGGTGTCCAGGAAAATCATCCAATATCAAATGACATTAAGAATAAGAATGAATAACAATAAGGATTTTGCAACAATAATCATTTTATTTGTAGGCTCAAATGAGTATTCCTTGTGTATATGGTGAAATAAGAGGAAGAGAGGAATCAGAAATTTTAATTGCTAATTTTCATAACTGTAACTCTCTATCTAAGCAAGTTTACATCCACAAATGTTAGTAAAAACTGAGTAAAGATTTATAAATCTTTTTCTAATTAGAGATAATTTCTTACATTTTTTGACAGAAAGGGATTACACTATATTTTAAAAAGCACATTGTAAAGGAATTCATATTTAAGAATAATAATAATCCACTTACTATGAATTTCACAATGTTATTAGAAGAAATCAATCCCATGCCCTTCAATTTTTTAATTAAAGTGTAGTGGACATAAACTATTATTACAATATTATATTAACTTCAGGTGTACAACAGTCATTCAACATTCATATTCCTTACAACATGATCATCACAATAAGTCTAGTAACCATCTGTCACCATACAATGATATGATGATAATATTGACTATTTTCCCTATGCTGTACATTATATCCCTGTGACTTATTATTTTTTTTATAACTGGAGGAAATTTTTTTCATAACTGAAGGAACTTTGTACCTCTTATTCCCCTTTACCTTTTTCACCTATACCCCGACCCCACTTCCGTCTGCAACCATTCGTTTGTTCTCTGTATCTATAAGTCTGTTTCTGTTCAGTTTTGATGCTATCAATACAACAGCCGCTCTTTCAGGAATACCTTCCCCCCTTTTTTCTGTGTATGCAAATTATTGAAATCTTACACCTGGTTCAGTGATATTTTCTTCCGAAAGACATACAGAAAAATCCTTAATTCTAGTGAGCTTATCTTCAACTGCAGTCTGTTCTTCCGCCGTTTTAATGAGGAACTGTATTCTCGAATTGAGTCTTTTTCATTGGCAGTAAGAATGCATATTTCTAATTCTTCTGTAAGGAGGGAGGGAGGGAGGGAGGGAAGGAGGGAGGGAGGGAGGCAGACAGACAGACAGAGAGAGACAGACAGACAGAGAGACAGAGAGACCATACCATGATGCCCACATGAAATTCCTCTGAATACAACTGAAAGTGAAAAATCTGAAATCAATTTCTCATGGTGTAGTTCTTAGTGAGTTTTCTTTGTGTTTCGCTTTTTGTTTTTAACCTGAATGTCTTGGTCTGAGCTTCCCCCAAATTGCTCGAAGATTCAAGGAATAGACCTAAGGCACCTGAAGCTGAGAAATGTGCTCATCGCTGACGTCTGACATGTCACTAGAAGGGAAGATACATTTATCTTTAAAGTTTAAACTAGCTTCCTTACTCACAGGCTGTTCTGTTTACCCATCATATAGAAAATAAATATCATGGATTTTCTATGTCAATTCTGGAATGGATTAATAATTAGAGATTAACAAGTGTATTTATCATTCAAATTTAACTTTGGCACAAAGTAGTTCACAGTTTGCATTCCTAAATATTTTTTAAAATGAGTATAACTTAAATAGGGCTTAATAATCTCTAAAGTTCTTCTACATTTTATATCAATTCATTTTGAACAAGTGAAGTAGGTAAGGTTGTATCATTATCATCATTTTCATTTAAGGGAAGAAAAAAGAGAGGCTTAGAGTTAAATGCATTGTCCAGTCACATAGCTGAATCTTACAAAATAGGATTCAAATACAGGTCTTCTGACTCATTCCACTGTACAATATTGTTTGTTTATTAGACATGAAAACATCTGAATGCAATTGCACAAAGTAGAAAATTTCCAGTGTGGTTCCTTTCATAACTCATTAATACTTTTTGTAAAAGAAGAAATCCTCAACTGTACGAAATCCCTAGATACCAAAGCAGGAATTTTTAAGAAAAGGTTTAGTTTATGCCAAGTATTTCTTTTGACATTAATTTGCATTTTTGTGACTCATTTCACAAATCATGTCATCCCTTTGAATCCGGAATGCCTAAGAAGAATATTTATGAAAGGCATTTAATTGCATGGAATAAAGGAAATGACCCAGTTCCTGGATAACTGCAGAATTCAATTCTGTAGAACTGTTACTGGTAGACGACGCTGACCTTTAATTCAGATTTCCTAGTATCAGAAAATAGGAATATAAATGAAAAAATAGAATAAGTTTCAAGGCAATACAAAAAAAACTAAGATTGATGGTGAATATAATACAAGACTATGAGAGAAATTTCCACTGAGGGAGACAGAATGGCATGGAGAAAAACCTGTTCAGGCTTCACCTCTTGAAACAGACACAACCTGAGAAGTTAAGAAGAAACTTGGTACTTCTCCTTTCAAATGTCTCCTGAACTGGAGAACTAGTGACTGTGTCAATGAATCAGAAAACTTATTAGTTATCCCTGATTATAAGTGCTTCTCCATGAGATGGCTAAAATACTGTATCTCACTTTTGGATATTTATTCGTAAAAATTAACTGGATAAATGTAAGAAGTTAGAGATGTAAGAACTTTAATTGCTGTAAATGCTCTAAAAGGAATTTTTAGAGGAATTTTTTCAGGTTAGTATCAGAAAGAATGCAGCAGTGGGGATAGGGTACATCATATGAGTAGAGCAAAGATGCACCAGAAGATGGAAGAAACTGCTGGAAAATTGGACTTGGAATACAAATCATGCATCAGTGTGCCCTCTAATTGAGGACAATCTGATTAGCAGATTTGTTGTTTATCTGAGAGGTGGGACTAAGAGCAACCAATTTGTCATCAAGTCTGGATAGACTTTACCTAGTTGGAACATAGATAAAGAGATAGAAGCAAAACTAAATAAATGAAGTCTGTAGTAAAGTAATACAAAACAAAGGGAAAATAAATGTTGTTCTGAAGGGTCAAGAATAAGTTTGAGAAAATAATTGATTGTAGGATTCAGAGGACTATTTCAGAAAACTTGACTTCATTATAAAGCAAGAAAGCATAGTCCTTAAGAAAATAAAGAAAGCTATTTAAAAACCATATGCTAAACACAGAAAAAAAACAGAACAAGATATAAAGGAATATGGATAATATAACAAGGATTTGGAGGTAATAAAAATGCAATAATAGCACTAAAAATATGCTACTGGTAATGGTGGACCAGATTGCTTGCATCATTCTTCTTGCTGTGAACTAGAAAAGCTAGACAAAATATAAACAATATGTGTTTGAACCCATTGGTGAGCTACTAAATAGAAAGACTTACAGGAAACAAGATCTGGGAAAGAAGCAAACCTTGCATCTGTTACTGCCTTGCTTTTCAAGAAAGCTGCTGATTCTGAAAGTAGTATCAGCCTAGAGGCTGAGAAACTGATCAGAGTTTATGAGACACTAACCAGGCTGGTGATGTGATAAAGGAAGTTCAGAGTCCACCAAAGCAGGGAGGCTCTGGTCCACACACTTGGCTTTCAGCAGGGAGCACACAAGGCTAGACAATCTAGGAGTAAGAATAAATCAGAGAGAGAAAGACAGCAGCTCTCTATGTTGAGGGTCAGCAAACTTTTTTCAGGACCAGATGATAAATATTTTAGACTTTGCAGGCCACACAGTCTCTGTTATAATTATTCAACTCTGCTATTGTAGCATAAAAACAGACATAAGAATATGTAAATGAATGGGTATGATTGTGTGCTCCAATAAAATTCTGTTTACCAAAACAGGCCTAGAATCCTATTCTTTATTAGCCCTTGGGATTATTGAGCAGATATAGGCCACGACGCCAGGGCAAACAAGCCGCTGGTGTGATAGACAGCTGCTTCCTGAGTGGCAGGGGAAGACAAGAAGGGATCAGGTAACCTCTGGTGCAGTTTGCGACTATTCCTTGCGTGGTAGGAAGAATAATGCCCCACCCCAAATGTCCCATTTCTAATCCCCAGAATCTGAATATGTTGTTATTGGCAAAGCGTAATTAAAGTGGCAGATGGAATTCAGGTTGCTAACCAGCTGACCTGAAGGTGAGGAGAATATCCAATGCAATCACAAGCATCTTTAAAGGTGGAAGAGAAGAAGAGACAGAGTCAGAGAAGGAGAAGTGACTACAGAAGCAGACATCAGAATTATGCGAGATGAGAAAGACTTGATGGGCCATTCTGGCTTTAAAGATGGAAGAAGGCCACGAGACAAGGAATGCAGGCAGCCTCCAGAAGCTGGTAGATGCAGGAAAGTGGGTTCTCCCTTAGAGCCTCCACGAAGGAATACAGCCTTAATTTTACCCAGTGAAACCCATTTTGAACTTTTGACCTCCAGATTTATAAAATAGTAAATTTAGGTTGTTTTAAGCCACTAAGTTTATGGCAGTCATTTGTAGCAACAATAGGAAACTAAGATACTCCTTTGGAACTGGGAGTGGGGCTGACAATGCAAGTGGGGTGAAGGGGGTCCTATGTCTCAGGAGAAGGAGGAATGCAGAGATGGAGAATGAGGCCAGACCAGCATGACTTGCTTATTTGCAGCTGAATTATGCAAACTAATGAGGTATCCGTTCTCTAAACTCTCTATCCCAGGAATTAAGATCAGGAATAATTACCCAGCTATTCATAATCCTTCATGATTTAATGTTTCTTTAACATGAGCAAGTCTATAATTAACTTATTTATTCAGCCCAGTTATGTTCATCCTTATTGTTTTTCCAATTAGAACACAACTGATGAGATTGTGACTGTAAAATTCACAAATGGCTATTCCTTCTTATGGAAAAAAAAAAAAAGGAGTCCATATGCATGACGTGAAGCTGAGTAGGTCTCAGTACATATAAATTCATAAAGGGGCAACAGTGGCAGGATTTCACCTTTGCAGGCACAAGAGAGAGAAACATGAAAGTTACCTGGTAAAACTTCTTCAGTTAAAAAAAAAAAAGAGGGCCTATTAACTTCTCTAGCTTCTAGGCATAAAGACAGTAGATAGTATATACCAAAGTGAGTGGTTTTATAGAACTAAACAACTCTCATCATGAGACTATAAGAGGGTAAGTTCGTTGGAGACTAGAGAGGATTTTGTGAACATTTCTTTGTATAGAGCTATACTCCGATGACCAACCTGCCCAAAGAGGGTGGGGAATGTGGGAGGAGTATATTTCCCTCCCCTGAGGTCTAATGAAGGGGAAAGTTCTTCCCTGCATTTGGTGGATACTGTGAACTGATGATGCCTGACCCATGCCTGAGAACAGCGGAGACAGATACTAACTGAAGCTGCTTGTGGAAGCGGAGTAGAGGCTGTATGTGTGGGCCCACGGTAATGAGGAACAGGCATGAAATTCATGTCCATTATGAGAATGTTGGCCTGGGGTCATTTAAAAAGACATTCTTTCTAAAAGTGTATCTGTCAGAGTACCAGGGGACCTCTGCAGATAGAAGCTGAGGGTACACTGGATACAGAAATTGAGGATATTTGTGATGGCCAGCTGAAGGGGAGCTCCAGACAGGTCAGGAGAATTGTAGTCAGGAAGATCCAGCAGGAAGTTATCAATAGGTGCGAAAAGCACCCCAAGAACAGAAGTCACTTTGAGCCGTCTGCCAGGTCTAAGGAGGGGCTTGTGTCAGCAGTTAGGTGAGAACTTTCCTACCTCCCCTGCACTCTGCCCTCTGACTGCTTCTCTTGCCTCTCTCTGCTCTGAATGCTGCCCCTTAAATCTGGTGAGAGAGTAGGCAAGTACTCCCAGAGCCCTATATGGTTCCTTGCGTGAGTAATCCAAAGGCTAGAGGCTCTGCCCACTGGCCTGAAGCAGGGGAGAGGGAAAGGGAGATGATAAAAGGCTGGGCTGCAGCTGGAGTCATATATTTGAAGGTCATGGGACGTAGCTGAATGCATCGGACTGTGCAAGATTCCCCCAGGGAAACTTCTCCTGCCCCCACTGCGACCTCCCTTAAAGTGGGAATATGGAGACTGAATCTGTGGGAAACACCACCAATGAAATGGTGGGAAGTAGAATAGGAGTTTGTTTTAAATACTAAGAACAGCTACTCATCCAGCCCTCCTTTTGGTCAAAGGCCCCCTTTATAAGACCTCTTCCTGACATCAGGGCTTCAGTCTGTGATCATGTAAGAGGCCAGGGTAAAAGGTCACCTAGGAATTAAATCCATAAGCTTGATGTTACCAGTCTGTAAAGCTAATGAATGGAGCCATTTTGCCGGAGATGTAAACGGGAATAGAATTACTATGGAATGAACTCAGGGTTAGTTATTAGTCCTTTGAATCACACTCTTATTTGCTCTTATATATGAGTAGTAATACTGCCAGTCGTTTCTTCTAGAATGCAAGTAAGTGATAATAACTTCAGTAGCAATAACTACAATTTACTGGTCTACATTTTTCCAGACTCTGATTAGGCCTTTTTTTGCACAATATTGTTGATCTCCCCTAGAACAAAGAAGGGAAAATGTATTGACCAAGGACACGGATTAGGTCATGGCAGAGAATTCTTATTTCCCATGTATAGCATCAGTAAATGGTTTGTTCCAGCCTATTAATTATTTAAATAGTTATTATCTATGTTTGTCCTTCTTGCTTAAAATGAAAACTGCTGATCTAAGCTTATCTGCATAACATAGCAATACAGAGAGTATGTACAGGAACTTTTGTTAGTAGAGAAGAAAGAGTGAATATTACTATGAACCAGGCAGCGTGCCAGTCATTTTAACATACATTATCTCATTTAATTATGACCCAAAACTTGTCAAGTAGGTATCTTCCCTTTCCTTTATAAATGGAAAGACCAAGGTCACTAAGTTAGTAAGTGGCAGGACTCAGGATGTAACCCCAGTGTCTGATTCCAGAACCTAGAATGTAGAATTAGGCCCTATATTCTTTTCATGATACTGTTCAGAAAGTACTTCATATGTCATATCTCATTTTATTTTTCCACATGCCCATAAGTTGGCAATAATAAATGATATGATGCCGATGTTACAGACTGAGCATTTGTAGAATGAAGCCTAAGGGCCAGTCTAGGTAAGAGTCAATGGAATTTTACCCAAAGAAAAATACGTCTGATCTGGAAAGCATGTCATTTTCAACTCTGTTTGCCTTGTTGCGGTGGGCTGAAAAAATACCTTCCCCTCAAAAAATTAATTCATTTCCTAATCCCTGGAACCTGTGAATGTTACCTTATTGGGCAAAAAACCAAATATTACCTTATGTGGTCAAAATATCTGATTCAGTTAAGGATATTGAAAGGCAAGAGTTTATCCTGGATTACCTGGGAGGTGGTGGGGAATTGAAAAGTAGTCATATGTATTCTTATAAACAGGAGGGGGAGATTTGAGACAGAATGTATTAGACACATACACACAGAGAGGGTAATGTGAAGATGGACTAGACAGAGATGCTGCCACAACCTAAGGGATACTGACAGTTACTAGGAACTGGAAGATACAAGGAATGGATTCTACCCTAGAGCTTCCAAAGGGAGTGTGGCCCCGCTCACACTTGGATTTCTGACTTCTGGCTTAGAGAACTGTGAGAGAATAAATTCCTGTTGTTTTGATTCACAGAATTTGTGGTAACTAGTACACCTTGGGAAGTAGTATAGTCAATGGATACTTTTCATAAATCCCTGGATGAGGCTGGGAAGCAAAATAATATGGTGGTGGTATGTTTCTGAAATCATAAAAATATTGGTTTAAGCCCAAACTTATGATCTTGGGTAACATATTTCATGCCTCTAAGTATATTTTCCTTATTTATAAAACTGGGAGGTTAATAATATCTACCAAATACAACCGTGTTTCCCCAAAACTAAGACTGGGTCTTATATTAAGTTTTGTTCCAAAAGATGTTCAGGGGATGTCATCCTGAAAAATCATGCTAGGGCTTGTTTTCCAGGTAGGTCTTATTTTCAGGGAAACAAGGAATTGTTTGAGGAATTAAATGAGATACTACAATAATAACGCAAAGTAGTTAACACAACACTGGGCACATGGTAAACATTCAGTAAATGCTAACAATAAGAAAAAGAGTAAGAATGTAAGAGACGTGCTGAAAAATATCAACAGTAACAAAATTATTGTGCTATGTGTTATAGGTATAACAAAAAAGTTACAGGAAAAGGCAAGAAAAGAAAAATAATAAAGAATGACTTCTCTGAAACCTTCTTAGATGATTTTGAGTTTGCTAATTTAACATTTACCATGAATATAGATGAAAAAATCCTAAACAAAATACTAGTAAATTCAAACCAGAAATATTTTTTAAAAAGTAACACACCGTAAGTTTATGGTGCTTATTCCAATAATGCAAAGTTGGTTTTATATTTAATACCTGATTTGGGGTGATGGTTATGTGGGTATATACAATTATCAAAATTAATTGAACTAAACTCTTAATGTCTATGTGTTTTTATTTTAATTATACCTCAATAAAATGTAAAATAAAAAACCAACATTTACTGGGCTCAGCCTTTTAAAAATCTCACAGAAATATGATTCCTACTTTGCTATGCTTCTCCAAAAAAAAGTGTGCAGTATTTAAGAAAAACAGTGAAACACAGATTCTTTTTCATTTTATAATAGAATTTTAGTCTTTGCATATATTACTGTAGTGTGAAGGGACCATTCAAAACAATGTATAAAAATAACAGTGAATGCTTTATTTCTCTTAGTTGTTGGAATTTTCATTTGCCAGTATTCCACTGTCAGCTGCACCGTGAGGGTAAACAGGATCATTGAAAGAGAGATTTCTGGGGACCCAGATCATGACACTAGACTAAGCTCAGGCATAGGCATGTATTTTTTACCCCAAACCATAGAACAATTGAAATATACATAAAAATACATCCATAGAATGCTAGCAAATGGGACAGGGTAGTCCTAGAGATAATTAAATAATAAGAAAATATGGATGCAGATTGGTAAAGAAAACTGCAGACTTGTGTGCTTCTGGGAGTACTCCCAGTTTAGAAACAATGGGCAAAAGGAATTGAAGGGGTCCTGGGTGACTGGAGAACAGCACTAAGAGCTACCTAGCAGGTCGGTTCCTATCCCACCACAACTTATGTTGAGCAAAAGAAGCAGATGTGTTTATCTACAGGATCAAGTGGGAAATGTGGATAGCTGGGCTGGAGAAACAGTATCACCCCAGTAGATAAAGAAACCCAGAAGAAATGTTATTGACACGCTGCATCCTGAGGTATAACCTTCCTCTTGATCATTATTATCACAAGAGGTAGGCATTATAGGCAAAAGTATCCATAGGTGAATGAATAAAGATGATCAGTTATGTAGAAGGCAGACAACCAAGAATCTCCATATATTTGAGAAAACAAAAACAACAGTACCATCAAAGACAGGCACGAAATTCAACCAAAAAAAAACAAAAACAACTAATACCAAAGAAATAAGAATAATGGGAAAAATGCTTTTAAATATGTATAATTAATATTTTCATAGAGATGCTTACAAGAACAGGAAATTATGAAAAGGACCCAATTAGAGGTCTTAAAAATCAGTAACATGGTTAAAATGTAAAGAGTAAAATCGATCAAAAAGTAAAAAATCAATGAACTGACTAGAAGAATGGATTTAGTTAGAGTAAATTACAGACCTGAAAGAGCTGAGAAATTTTCTTAGAATTTATTATCAAAAGAAAAAAAAGGAAGAATGAAAAAGTTAAATAAAAGGGAAGATTATATAGAATTTCTAATATGTACCTTAAAGAGAATTTCAGAATGAGACAATGTGGTTGAAATGGAACAAGCCATGGATTATTAAGTTTACTGAGAAATAGCTAAGTGGGCAGATGGGCATCATGGGACATGCTTAATGCATATTGGAATTTCTTTACTAATGGATGGCATGAGCCATGCGTCCTACAGTCAGTAGAAACTACTGTGTTTGGCCCTTTCTTTTAGTGCACATCATGTAGAAGTAATAGTAGTAAACTACAAAATAATAAAATGTTAACCAAAGGTTTGTATCTATGAGAAAACTGATAAGCTCCCTCCCTTTTCTGTGGTGTGATCTATGTTTCCTTTTTTGCTCAGGCAATCAGGAAGGATTGAGAAAAGTTTAAGACCCAGTTTCAGAAATTTTATTAATCCTTGTAGTTAATATATGTCCTTCCTCTATCTTCTCTGATATTGGTGTACTCTTTCTATTTGCATTTTATTAACTTTTTTTTTTTTTTTTTACAATAACTGTCCTTCACTGGAAGGTATCTCAACATGAATGTACCACATATAAATGTATAACAAAATAATATAAATTGTGGCATTATGGTATAAACTTTATAATAAGATTCAAGCAATTCCTTTTATTTATCCAGATTACCCATTATAGTCTATTGACCAAAATTCAATTATTGGCTTACAGGTGTATTAGTTTGCTGCCATAACAAAGTACCACAAGCTGAGTGGCTTAAAACAACAGAAATTTATGGTCTCACAATTTTGAGGCCAGAAGTCTGAAATCAAAGTGCCAGTAGTGCCATGCTCCCTCTGAAGGCACGAGGGAAGGATCTATTCCAGGCCTTTCTCCTAGCTGCCTTGGTTTGTGGCAGCATAACTCCAGACCTTACATAGTGTTTTCTGTGTGTGTGTCTCTGTGTCCAAATTTCCCCTTTGTATAAGAGCATCAGTCATGTTGTCTTAGAGGCCCACCCTACTCCGGTATGACCTCATCTTAACTAATTACATCTACGGTGACCCTATTTCCAAATAAAGCACATTCTGAGGTAGTGGAGGTTAGGAGTTCTATATACAAATTTTGGAGGGGGACACAAGTCAAATGATAGCAATATCTTTCTGTCTATTCCCCAAAAGAAGCCTTCTACTAATGCTATGTTGCATTGAAATTGTAGCCCCCAGAATGAAAAGCATAAAAAAAAAAAAATGGAAAGGGAAAAACTCTATTATTTCTCCCCAAATAATAACCTTGTCTTCTCATTGACAACTCTTAGGATTTTTAGCACAACTATCTGAAGAGAGGCAATAAGACATGAGCACATCATCAAATATTGCCTGTTGGGCTAGTTTGTTTCCCTTTGATGAATACACAAGACTGACTGGTGACCAGTAAGGAACTGTCTATCTTTTCATTTTTTTATTCGCAGACATTTACATGTGTTTCCCATTTTATGATAGATCATCCATACACTAGTCATTCCAAAGACCAGCCCTGAAAGACTGACAGGCAATATGAATAAAGGCACATTGAAATTGGCAGGTGGACAGGTTGACAAATTCAGAACTGCTCCCACGCAGCCTCCATCTATTCAACTGGAGCCGATTAGACCCCAGATGCATATCAGACTCCTTTGGAAAATGTCATTAACTGTTTGTTTCTCCGTTTTCACAAAGATCTTGCTCAGGCAGTGGTGAAGTGAAATATGTCAACTACAATAAAAAATGGTGATTGCCTCATTTTTCTGCTGAATTTCTCACTATAGAAAGGACTTCATTATTGGCAAAGAGCACTGCTACTGAGGAGCTGCCCTGCTGCTCCTCACGCCCACCCAATGGAGAAGTATAATGAGAGAAGCTGCAGGAGGCAGTGGTGTAACTGAATTTTCCAAACCAGTCGCTCAGGCTAATCCCGATGAGCCTTTCCTCATTAGCAATGTGCAAAAGCATGGAGCCACCCACTGGAGATGACATTCATGAGGGTCTAGCACTCCGAGTGTGTTAGGTGCTATGAAGTGTGTTAGAGGGAAAGCCTTTGCCTGCATGGGGCTTAACATCAATAATAATAGTGATAATAATAAGAGCAACAGAATATACTATTTGCTAGACACTGTGCTGGTTGCCAAACATATTATCTTACCGAATCCTCTATCTTACAAGGAAATCATTATTTTTATCACTATTTTATAGATGAGGAAACTAAGCCTGGTAAATTGCAGTTATTAAGGAGTCTTTGTTTCATAGCATAATGCTTTTTCCATTCACCTATGGTACTCCTCTGTTGAGTTCATTGCATATGTTTCTGCTTATGTGATGAATCCATGAGATCTAGTTGTGTGTGTGTGCGCGCATGTGCACGCTTCTATGCGCTTTCAGCTGCCCCCTCACCACCTCACTCACCTTACTGCCCCTTGCTTCACAAGAAATTGTACCCTATGATATCACTGCTCCTTTTTTTATAGGTCCTACTGTACCTCATAATTTCCTGGTGACTGTAGCATAATCCGGTCATCCACATGCTCCAGGATGTGCCCTTGAGGAGCCTATGACCCTCATTACAGTAAGAAATCTCTGAAGAGTGGCAGCAAAGCTCTGTTAGAAGATGCTCACTGGCTGCCCAGGGGTTGAATCCTGCTCACAGATGCGATTTCTTGGCCAACACAGGGTTTCTTTGTTTGCTTTTCCAGAAAAGTTTTATTCCACTTTAAGAAAATCAAAGATTCCATGCAATACCTCATTTGCAACTTCTCTAGAAAAAACAAAGAGCTGAAAACACTTTGCTGCTTTCCTGCATGGCAAGCATCAGCTGCGTCATTTAGAAGGGCACATACTCTCTGACCCACCCCAGACCCTCCCATCAAACCGTGCACCTCCATCCATACCCAGCTTTCCGCGGTGTTCTCATTGCCTACCTGATAGGCTTTTTGAATTTGCTGATTCCTGCTTTACTTGAATTGTGATTACTGTCATCTGAGGCACTACTAGAAACGCATCTGTTGAAATCTAATTAGGCAAGACTGCCCTTTTCCATTCATAGTGGGGAGTGAAGCTGTGAGTGGCTTTTGTTTGGTAGTTGGTGGTGATGTTGACTGCTTCTGTCGCCTACAACCAGCAAAACTCTATGCTGCTAAGTAGTTAGGGGAGAGTCCAGGTAACCATTCCCTACAGCTTTTTCACCCCTTATCTTCCTGAGGGTGCATAAGGCAGAATTTTGTGGGATTGTGGGCCTCTCTAAGGATGCCCAGGAAGTGTGATTGCTGCTTCAGAACTCTGAGGGCATCACTGAAATAAAGACTCGGGTCCTATATATTGTTCCCACCCAGCTGCAAAACATCTGGCACATGTCAATCCTTCCCCTCAAACCGAGGAGAATGATGTGACATGGAGAGAATTAGGATTTATCAATTTATCCTGGAAACATTTCATTGCAGTGTTCAGAGCTACAGATAGCTCACTTGTATTTCAATTGAACAAGTATTAATTGAGAACCTTCTTTGTACAAAGAGCCATGCTGTGCAGAGTGGCTCATCACACTCCACGTTTGTAGAGCACTGATACGCATGCTCTTATCCATATATTCATCCAGTCAGGTGGATCTTTAAAGTTCCTGTTTCACAAATGATGACCCTGATGCTGAGGGCCTTACCCAATAACAGCCTGAGAAATAAGTAAAGAGCACACCCAGGATTTGAACTCAAGGTTTTGGGCTCTTTTTCAATGTAGTCTTTAGAGTTTATAGTGTTACCTTAGTTTATACCAATCTAGAGGAAATGGTCTCATTGAAAAACAAACAGCATTCCTCTGGTTTCTTTCAGTTTCTATGGTGTATCAAATGGGGTCACAAGGAGAGATAAAGAGATTCTCTCCTCCACTACATAGAGACAACCATTTTTCTATTTAATTCTGCCTGCCAGCAAGGGAAAACATTATACTGGAAGAGGGAGCCTCAGCATGACAACTGCTCCTGATGTCCACCATTATTGGCACAGACGCTGATCTTTGTGACAAAACCAATACACTGAGCCAGCATTGCAGGTGCCACTAAGGTCCCACTGCCCCTAATACTGCTGACATTCACTAATGTAGGCATGAGGTAGTACAGCAGTCACTGGACGTGTGGGGAAACTGGCACGACTGATGTACCAAAGCAGGGCTATGTTCCCTGGTGCGCTGCACATGCCCGTGACATGCTGCTGTTTGGGGAGTGGGACAGAGCTAAAAGTGATTTGGTTCAGTGGACGTGGTGATGGGATGCTCCAGAGCTAAGAGTTTTTTCGTCTTAGATTTGGTAAGTAGAGGAAGGAAACAGTGGCGAGTCCTTCTGCTTCTGTGTCCAGGCCAGCACAATGCACATTTCATTTTGAATCAGGAGGCAGTCTTATGGATGAGCAGAAAAAGAAAGTTACATTTTTCCTGAACCCAGCATTTACTGCCACATTTTATGCCCTGATTCTGGTAGGGAAGCACAGCTATTCATATGCCATTTATTCATTTAACAAACATAAGCTAAGTGCCTATTATATACCAGGTAAAAGACATAACTCCTGCCTACAATTTGCTCTGAGGTTATAAAGAGAATCGCAAATATAAATGTGTAAATGCAATATAGTATGAGAAGTGCTAGGCTGGAGATAAACTCAGGGTGCTATGAGGAGAGGAGGGGGTACTTCCCTTCCTCCCTCCCACCTTGGGGGATTCAGAGAAGGCTCTCTGAATGAGGTGGTGTCTGAGCTGACACTGGAAGAACAAATAAGACTTAGGTCGACATGATGGGAAACTCAGAACAGCATGTAGGTGGTACCGGGGAGAGAAACCTTAACACACTTAGAATGGTGGGGAGGTGACAAGATTTGGGTGGGTTTTGAAAGATAAGATTTTAGGGTGATACATACATATGAAGTTTTTGTCAAGATCATGAAGAATCTTGAGCATCAGCCTGGGGAAAGCCTTTCATTGAAGAGTGACTAGTCAGTGACATGGTCAGATTGTACTGTAGATCACTTCTGGATGCAGAATAAAAGGTTGATGTGGGGAAGGGGACAAACAAGAACATTCTTCTTTCTCTGGAAAGTTGATGTGTGTGAACTGAACAACTTTGGGAGCTTTGTGGGAGAAGGGAACACCCACCAAGCCAATCAGATCAGCCTGGCAGTCAGAGGGTGACAGCTGTTCCAGCACTTTCCCTGACTAACCCTGTGGTGCAGGAGCCTCTGGGATGGGAGGCAGCTTCAGCCTGCTTGAGTGCCAACGGACACCTGTCCAACCACACAAAGCTGTTAATAGCTCATGGACCCACCAGGTCTGGGAGGATCCAGGAGTTTCCAACTCTGCTGTCATCTTCAGGAGCCTAGAGAAGCTGACAGGAAGGAGAACTGAGACCAGCGTTTGCTGGATATTGACAGCAGTAGTGCTTATAGAGTAGGGCTGGGCCTCGGGCCAAATGAGTTGGCAGGGCCTGGCTGGCCTCTGCCTTGCCCCCCTCAGCTCCATCTGTCTAACGGTAGGTGTCAGCCTTGAAGAGTGCCAGCCTCCAAATCTGGCGATTCAGAAAAGGGGAAGAGGACACGCAAGCTGTACGTTATGGGTGGAAGACAGCCTCCAATGTTCAGGCCTAGAAATCAGTCACGCTGTGTGATCCTTTAACATTGTTCCCATCCTTTGCTTGCTTTCCCTTTTCTTTGCCATTATTATTCTTAAAGAGATGCCAAAATTTAAATATCATAAAGACATTTTCAAAGGGGTCAGGGAATGAAAACCTAATTCAAAATGCCTTCAGCAAAAATGAATTAATTTCTCAAGTAAATGAAAAGCCCAATGATACTTTAAGGCGTGGCTAGGTTTATGGGTACAAAACTATGTTGAGGCTTCTTTCCTTCCAGCATTTTAAATGGTTAGAATCCCAGCAAATGGAGTCATTTTCTTTCCTGTTAGCAAAAGTCCTGGATTTTAATCTAATTTTCCTGGTCTGGATCATTTGCCATCTCTGAGACACCACAGTGGCTAGAGCAATGGGAGATTCTGAATACTTGGTTGGGGTTCTAGGCACATGCTTGGAGGTGGGAGGGGTTTTTCATCCCCAAACCACATGAGTTGGTAGTTGGAGAATGGTGGTTTCTTGGAGGAAATATGGATATCGTTACTGCAAGCCAAAACAACAGATACCCAGCCTTATTGAATCTTTGGCTTACCAAGGTATACAGACTAAAGGTGACTAATTCTGATAAAGATTATCTGCTGATGATAATAATGATGATGTTAATTATCACTGGTATTTTATGAAAGATTTGTATGGTTTGGTGTATAGTTCAATAATTTTCCTGATTTTTCCTAGTCAGAAGAATGGTTTAGGCACTTTGTTGGGTTAATGTATTATACACCAGTTATAAGGGCTATGGGATGATGCAAGGATTAGGAAACATACTCTTAAAAACTTTTATTGAATGACTATATGTTATAATTCATGTCTACATCCAAATTATATAGTTAAAATAAATTTTTCATATGATTGTACTGTACTTTTCCAGTAACACCATAAGATTGTTTTATCTAAGTCCTCAGGGCACTTCCTTTATACCTTTCATGGAATTATTTCAGCCAGTACATTTGTAAAGTAAAAATAACACAAATGCAGAGTCAGAATATTAAGAATAATTTCCTCAGAGTAGTATCTGGAATTTTTTTATCTTAAATTCACAGATTACATTTAATACATGTTGGTTAAACAAAAGAATGAATGACTATCTTACCTGGTCTGTTACCCAGGAATACACCCAGGATGACATACCCAGATATATACCCAGAAGTGGAATTGCTGGGTCATACAATAATTCTATTTTTCATTTTTTGAGGAACTGCCATACTGTTTTCTACAGTGGCTGTACCGTTTTACCTTCCTATCAGTAATATACAAGGGTTCCAATTTCTCAACATGCTTGCCAACAATTGTTATGTTCTTTTTTTTTCTTTCTGATAATAGTCATCTTAATGGGTATGAAGTGATAACTCGTATTTTTTATTTTCCATGAAAAATACACATTATTATCTATTACTTATAACCATTATCATTGTGGTTTTGATTTGCATTGCCTTAATGATTAATGATTTTGAGTATCTTTCCTTGTATGTATTGGCACATGAAATATTGGCACATTAGATATTGTACATCTTCTTTGGAGAAATGTCTATTGCAGTCCTTTGTCCATTATTAAATTGGGTTTTTTGCTGCTGTTGTTGAACTGTAGGACCTCTTTATATATCAAATATTAATTTCTTACCAGAGATATAACTTTAAATATTATCTCCTATTCATGGGTTGCCTTTTTATTCGGTTGATAGTGTCCTTACATGAATAGAAAATTTTAATTTTAGTGAAATACAATTTATCTATTTTTTTCTTCTATTTCTTGTGATTTTTGTGGCACATCCAAGAAATTATTGCCAAATCCAATGTCATGAAGCCTTCCCTCTGTGTTTTCTTTTAAGAGTTTTATAGTTTTAGATCTTATATTTAGGTCTTTGATTGATTTTTGTGTTTATTTTGTATACAGTTTACGTAAGGGTCCATTTTCATTGTTTTTTATGTGACAATCCAATTTCCCAACACCATTTGTTGAACAGACTTCCCTTCCCCATTGAGTGGTCTTAGCACCCTTGTTGAAAATCATTTGACCATATATGCAAGGGTTTTATTTCTGGAGTCTATATTTTATTCCACTGGTCTATACATCTGTCTTTAAGCCGGTACCACACTGTTTTGATTATTGCAGCTTTGTAGTAAGTTCTGAAAACAGGAAGTGTGAGACTTCCAATTTCATTATTTTCCAAGATTGTTTTGGTGATTTGGTGTCCCTTGAGATTTCATATGAGTTTTAGGATAGGTTTTCCTATTTCTGCAAAAAACATCATTGAGATTTTGATAGTGTTATGGTCTATATTGTGCCCCACCCAAAAATTCATATGTGGAAATCCTGACCTTTAGAATGTGACTGTATTTGGAAATATGATCTTCACGAAGTAGTTAAGTTAAAATGTGATCATTAGGGTGGGTCTTGATTCAATATGACTGTTGTCCTTAAAAGAAGAGGAAATTCAGATATAGACAGGTAAAGAGAGGTAAAGACATAAGGAGGTGATGGTCTTCTACAAGCTAAGGTGAAAGACCTCAGAAGAAACCAATTCTGCCAACACCTTGATCTTGGACTTCTAGCCTCCGGAACTGTGAGAAAATGAATTTCTGTTGTTTGAGCCACCCAGCCTGAGGTACTTTTTATGGCAGCCCAACATACTAATACACATAGGGATTGCACTGAATCTGTAGATTGTTTTGGGGAAGTAAAATTTTTAGATAGGCTGAATTTTATAACTTTGGATTAAATATGTAAAAATGCTTAGCCAGCAGCTAAATTTGTGTGAGTTCAATTCAGTAGAGGTGTATACTAGGACCTACATAAGAATGTATTCTTCTTTATTGGGGTTGAGTTTATTTATCTTTAGAGAGGCAATTATCTTAAGGTGCTAGCCTTAATTAGAATATATTTACCTGCCCTACTTTAACAGACAGGAATATTGTGCTCACACTATGATTTTTTTCCATTTGCTTTAAAAATATTCCTCTCATTAAACTTCTACACTGTACAAGTTAGTTTTAGGCTAAAAATAGAATAGTTGCTGTTGCTGCCACTGTTCCATGTGGAAAATATAGCCAACTGCTTTGCAGAAAAGAAAAAAATAACTTTCTGAGTATATTCTTAAGATAGTGTGAAAGCCATGCTGACAAGAAGCCCCTAAACTGACAATGGACTAAGATTTCCTGTACCACTTTCATGGTTTTTATTATTTTCCTATAGGAAGGACAGAAAGCAGGCTTCTTCAGGTTCCTTCTACCTAACACATTGCTGGTGGCAGAGGTAAAGGGCAGAAAGTGAAGGATTTGACTCAGGGTTGGCAAACTATAGCTTGTGGGCCAAATCTAGCCCACCACCTGTTTTTGGAAAGAAAAGAAAGAAGGAAGGAAGAAAAGAAAAAAAAATTGGAACATAGCCATTCGCACTCTTTTATGCATTGTTTGTGGATGCAGAGTTGAGTAGTTGTGACAGAACCGCATGGTCTGCAAAGCCTAAAATATGTATCATCTATTTCTTTATAGAATAAGGTTGTTGATCCCTGGTCTAGACTATTAATAAGTGATGATTGAGTAATTTATTCAGGCCTCTCATTAGGAAGATGAGAAAAACGAAAACACGAATATTATTGGGAGTGAAGTGTTCCATGTTAGCAGCATGGGACCGATGGAAGAAGAGAGATGGATGGGCTCTGACAGACCAGCCTCTCCTAGATTGGGCTGGGGTCAGCAAGCAAGAATTGTCAGCAGTGGAATGTTTACAACATGTAAAGTCCAAGGGAAGTTGAGTCATGATTCTAACAATTCCTGGTGAAGTTTCCTAGAGGAGATGACAAGGATAACACTAGGGGTAGAACCAAAGAGTGGGGTATTCAATAATGGGTGTCTAGGTCCCAGTTGTGGGGCTGTGGAGACAGGGTAGGAGTTGCAGCAACAAATATGTGTGGCTCCTGGAGGCTGGGAAACAGATGGTAGTAACCCAGAATACAAATCATGGTATATGGGGGAACCCAGAAATCAGAGCAGATCAAGTAAAAACAAGCATAAATCCACAGTGGGTGAGATGAGTCGATAGTTAAAAAAAAAAAAAAAAAAAAAAATTATTTATATCTGTATCAGTTAAGATCCCAGCAAGAAACAAAGGGCACCCTCAAATTAAGATCATCTGAGGAGAGTGCCATGGCTGGTCCATGTGATTGATAGAACATGACAGGACCAATTTTTTACTGGTCCCTTTCACTCAAGACAGTAATAATAGAAGTGCTGGGGGTGGGATCCTGGGGGTGGTCCTTTTCACTTTTTGGATTATCCCTTTTGAAGAGAAAAACCACTATCGACTCAACTGTTTCATCCTACTTAGGGGAAAAGTTAAATAAATTAGAACATTATTCTGGCTGGATTAAGTTGGCCAGCAAGAAGCTATCCTTTGAATAGTAATGCACTTTGATCCAAAATGCATTCTCTTTCTGAACCAGAAAAATTAGAATGTGCTTGATATATATGTTTCCAAGGGGATAAAAGCTATCTGCAGAAACCTGCTTTGCCGTTCTCATCCAACTTCCGTTTTTAGATAATCACACACACACAAACCTTAAAAAATAATGTCTATTGACTTCGTCATCTATGAGGAGTACCAAGGTCATCGTACTTGGGAGTCTTTTTCTAAGTCAACATGTTACCAGCAGAAATTTATTTTGGGCTATACATTTATTCATTCACTCTTTAAACATGTACTGAATGTTTACTACTTGTTTACTTTCATGAGGTACCTGGAGCATAAATAAAAAAGAAATGAAACTTCCGCCCTCGAATGGCTCACATCCGACCGAGGTGGGGGCAAGTCAGACACAAAAAGAAGACTTGGTGAGTTAACAGTGACAATAAGAATACATGGAAAGGGTTATAGGGATAGTAATAGTTTCTGATGTTCATGGAAACATATTGATTTTTATAATAATAAATCACAAATTCGGCCCTTACAGTCACGGCTTGACATTTTTACTGAACCCCAAAATATTGATATATGTATATATATGAAATTTATACAATTCAAATGCAAATGGTATGCTTCATAATTATTAGATTATATTCTAAGCAGAACTTATGTGTATACTGCCATCACCATAGAATCGTTATATTATTTCAGTAATACATAACATGATGGAATTCCTTTTGTACACTTTTCTAAGTACTAAGGCATTGCTGTAACATCCATAACTTTGGAGACTTTTATGTTCAAACACTATGTCTATTACTCGGTTTTATTAATTCTGGGTGTTGTTTTTCTTATTGATACTCTGTCTTGAACATCAAAAATTCTGGGTTATTTTGCTAACATAGTTGGTGAGGCCATTAGACATGTTTGTTTGTTGGTGGAGAGAGGTGCCCAGTTTAGGGATTGTCCACTAGGTAGGGGGATGAATGCTATGTCCGAAATCTGAATTTTAGTAGCATTGAAAATATCTGTAGCCATTGAAAGTCTTACCATTAATTTCTCTCAAAATCATCTGCAGATGTGTGCATATTAATTGGCTTTGGGCATTCTGTTACCTAGGAGGAGTAACACATTAGATAGCTAAAATTAGAAGGAATGGGAAAAAAAAGTGAAAATACAAAGTTTGGTGAGTTAGTATAGGTGGAGTATTACCTCAGGAGACCCTGACTACTGGATGGGAGGGTCCTTACTCTCTGCGAGTCGTGAGTGGCGAAAAGTGCTTGAAGTATATTACTGAAAAACCATGCTATCTCACACTTATGTCTGGATCTGAATGTGGAGGGTGAAGGTTGAGGTTATTCACCATTCACACTGCCACACATTTTTTTAGCATGCTTTTCATTTCAAGGATTTGAATACATCATTGATCAGGATGGTTGTGTGAGGAGGCAATGGAGGAAGCCAGCAGGAAAACTGGAAGGCATTTGACTTTCGTCTGTTTCGTTTAAGCTTAGGGGGGAAAAAAATCTCAGCCTTTAGAAAACAACATTAAAAACAACAACATGATAATAATGATGAAAATGTTAATAACCAAAATAACAGCTACAAGTTATGGAGAGCTTGCTATATGTTAGGCACTGTGTTTTATGTACATCATCTCATTTAATGTCCCTCGTGCTTCCCCTACTGTCCCCCAAACAGTAACAATCCTTCCAGAACTGCTCCCATAGCAGCACCGTAAAGGAACTCCACTTTATTTGCAACTCAGATTTATAAAGTCTCCTTCACCCTTGACCTTGTTGGAGCTTTGATATGGTGAACAGGGTGTCCCTTTTTTCCTCACCCGAGGCCAGGCTAAGACAAAGGAGAGTGTGTTTCTTGGCCAGATAGCTCTGGACACTGTCCATTGTAGGAGGAAGTGCCCCAGTACCATCTCTGCTGACAGAAATACAAAGTTGATGCATGTAGCTACCCCAGCCCCATCTCCCTATTCCAGAACTCATCCACTTCTTGGATTCAGAGCCCTAACTCACCTCCTGTCCCCCGGCAGGAAGAATGGCTTTCCTTCCTTAAGGCCCTGCCAATGCTAACACCCTGAAATCCCAGGAAACCTTATTCACTCTTCTGAGGATAATGTGGTAACAAGGCAGATGTTTTGGATGCCTTCCAAGAAGCCTGGTGCCAAAAGGAAGGTCTTTCTTAGGCATAGAAGTAGGAGCCTCAAATATTGTGAATGGTTCACTACAGAAACTTTGATGCTTTTCAGGAGAACCTGATCTCCCCTACCTGGTGGATAGAGACTCAGACTCACTGTTCTTTAAGCAAAGAGAGGCTGCAATTCTACTCCTTTCAATGAGCTACCAAGAGAAGGAACCAGCCTCTAACACTCAGGGCACTTTCACTTTTTAAGAACTTTTCCTTTCTCTTAGGCTTTTTTTTTCCCTTCCGTCCTTCCTCCCTCCCTCTCTTCCTCCCCCTTGGTCTTTTCTCCTAAACTTTTGCTTTTGTTGGTGGTATTTAGATATACTATTTTCTCTACTCTGGGTGTGCTCTCGGATTTGATCTAATTGTCCTGCTGTTCTAGTGTCACTCAGCATTATTATTGGGAAGATGAATGGGACGGGGGTCAGAGTTCAGCAAGAAAGCATCTGCTCACTTGCACGGCATAGAAGTGCTGGGAGGTGATCGTTAATGAAAGCTTGGAAGAGATTTGCATAGAGTAGGCTGTTTTCTATCCCTCCAAAACTGGGTGACCAAAAGGTAGTCCTTTTCTAAAGGGAAAAAAAACTGAATAAACAGGAAGTAGTCATACCTTTCCAGGTAGTTCCCTGCTTGGGATATATTCTGTAGGAGAGAAAATGGGGGGAAAGAGGTGGTGATTGAACAGGGAGGAGGTTGAAAATGGAAGCCCTTCAACGGGTCCTAACTACTTGCCTGTTTTGCTCATAGAACAATCTCACCAAAGAAGAGTTTCCACTCCACTCGCTAAGCCTCTCACCCAGCGTCTCCCCTGGCCTCAGGTTACCAAGCCATAGCAGGCTCAGGTTCGCTTACTGGACGCTCCTCGCGTTGACAGTCCTTCCACTTTACCAAGTAGCCAGAATCCCCACTTATGAAGAATTGCTTTGGCATTTGAGTTAATGGGGACAATGGATCTATTGTTCTTATGGCCTTCTTGACTAGGGCAAATGTCCCCTCCATCTAACCCTGTCACCAAAGGAGGCTCTGGGACTCACCTTCCTTCCACTTCTGCTTTGTTCTCTGGAACAGGGTTTTTGTGTGACCCTCCCCTCGCACCTACCATCAAACCTGTTTTGGGACCCAAGCGGACAGTTGCCTTTTTCTGCCCTTCACAGAGTGGAAGTTGGGAGGGGAAGAAAGAAGCACAGATGAGGAAACTCATTTTCGTTCAGTCGAGACCTGCTGCCTGTGGTTCCTCCTGGACCTCTGGGGAGAAGCACCACAGTCCCCCGCCGTGCAGAGGCGGGAGAGCGGTGCACTGGAACCCCGGAGCTAGCACTAAAAATACACGGAAAGGAAAGCCTGGCATAACGAGTACTCCAGGCTGAAGCAGTCCCCTAGGATGGGTCGGGATCCTGGCGCCGCTGGCTTCCCGCACAGCGGGCGCCAGGGAGTCCTCGGGAAGGGCGCACCTTTGCTGTCGGGTTTCCCAGCTGTCTTCCGGGAACCCCGCGGAGCCTTTGCTGCTCGGGTGGGCGCAGTCATGCTCGCCTTCACCCTCAGCTCGCGCTCCTCCCTCTGCCTGAGCTCGAGTGAGCGCTCAATGTTTCTCTCTGAGCATGCGCAGCCCGTTGCCCTCCCCGCCTCTCCCGCCGCCCCCCCCCCCGCCCCCTCCCCTCCAGCCTTTTGCTCCTTCCTTTCATTAAACAAACAGGAGATCCTGAAACCGGGACCCTGTGCAATCCGCAGCGCGAGGAGGAGGCGGAGGCAGAGCGTGGGATGGGCGCCGAGGGGGATCTGTGATCTCGCTCACCCCCGCCCCACGCACGCGCGCACACTCACACACATACTCGCGCGCGCACACACGCACAAACACACACTCGTCCACGCCCGCGCCGCGCGCTGGCGGGCTTGCTCTCCCACGCAGGCGGAATGCAGCAGAGTCCGGGAAGCGTGTCTCCGGCTGCTGCCTGAATGCACCTCGCTCCCAGGAGCGGGACGGCCCAATAGGGCGCACGGGAGGACGCTCCCCCACCAGAGGTGAGTGGGGCGCCTGCAGCCGCGGGCCACTCCAGGACGCCCAGGAGGAAGGGGGCAGATTCCCAGCGGGACGCGGCGGCGCAGGTGGCCCAAACCCGGCTTGTTGGTTTCAAGGTGCAGAGGAAGGCGGCGCGAGGGCTGTGCAGGGAAAGAGGGAGATCCCAGGGAGGGTAGCCTCCTGAGAGGTGTCAGACTGACCCAGCAGAAAGCGACACCGTCCCTGCTTGTAAACTTTCCTCCCCTGTCATTTGGGAAACGTGGAAACAAAGGGGGCGTGGAGGCTCCCTCCGTCCGGTTCCACCCTCCTGGCTGCATTCCGGGCTGCGACCGGAGCCCGCGTGCGGGCGGGGGCGCCCTGCAGGTAGCTGGTGCCAAGTACTCCCGCCCTGGCGGGGGTTGGGATTTCTCACCCCTAGCTGTAAGCGTGGCTTTTGATTTTCCCTTAGGTTGGGCACCTGTCATCCTTTCCAACCCCAACCCGGTACCCAAAGCGCATCGTAGTCGGGCGGGGGGGAGGGGGAGGTCACCTGGAGAATTGGAGGTGCAGCCTTTGGCTTTCTCATTCAGCGCCAGTGCCAGAGGCGCCGGGGTGAGGCTCAGGTCAGTGAGGGGATGAATGATGAGTTACTGAAAGGCTTGCCATAATCACCTCCTAGAAACGCCGGGCGCCGGGATCTCTCCTCCCCCGGGAAGGTGCTGTCTTCACGTACACCAAGGCGGAAGCACGGGGAGCTGGGCTGGGGCCGCTGTGGGGTGGCTGCAGCCAGGGGAAGCTGAGGCTTTATTTTTGCCCTGGGGTTTTATGACACACATGTGCAATATGTGAAGGATTCTGGGTTATTTTTCTTTGTGGGGATATCGTTTCCCCTTTTAACCTCTTTCGTGGGAGTCTCTGCTGCCTGATATCTAGCTGATGGACTGGCACCGTTCTGAATATCTTTTTAGTCCCAGGGAAGAGGTCTCAAGAAAAGGGTTCCCTAAAATGTTAGCACCACTGGGGCGGGGTCTCAGAGTGCACCTGGGAATAACCTGAAATCCAATGGCCTTTTGAAACAGCAGAGATTGTATCAGCGTGTGAGGAGTCCAGGGCTGGGACAAAGGCGACGAGGAGAGGAACAGATGATGGCCATTTAGGAGAGGAGTGACTAGAGGCCAATTAAGGCAAGAAGAGGTCCAGTGTGAGGCAAGGTACCCTGCAGCCTTCATGGAATTCATGTAGTTTTTCTCCTACTTCTGCTGTGGTTGGTTACTTTTATTCATCTTGGACTCTATTTTGGAGATTTCTGGAATGTCACACGTGGAGTATAAAACACTTGATTATTCCTGAGTTAACCTTTAGCATAAGCCCAAATTTGTTCTTTAAGCCTAGAAAGTGTCACACGTGAAAGTTTCTCCATCTTGATGTTTATACCTGGAAGGTGGGATGGGCAGACAGGTATATTTTTGGCTCTTCTATACCTCAGGAGCCTTGGATTTGTAAGAGAGGTGTGTGGGGAACCTGGAAGCCAAGCTGATGCTGATAGAAGAAGACACTAGAAACTCAGTCCAGTACTTGTAACTATGGGTTGCCAGAGTATTCTCTTAACTTTGAGATGACAGGTGGAGGCCATCTCTCTGCTGCCCTGGGGACCTTTATTAATTTTTGTTTTTAATATTTTATAACTTATTTGAAGTGGGAGAAAGGATGCTATACATGGGGATAATTGAAAAAGTTCACATATGAAAGACCTTGACTCATAAGTCGACATAGCCAAAAGTGAAGAAGTTTTCGAGAAAAGAAAAAAAAAGGAAGTGGGGGGTGGGGTGATTGGGAAAGTGATGTATATTATTCAAACAGCTTGGCTTTTATGGTTTTTAAAAAGCATTCAGTAAGATAGAAATCTGAAAATTTTTTCTTCTTTTAAATAACTAGTGAAGTAAAGATCTTTCCAGAAGTATTTTCAAGTTGAAATTGGCATAGAAGGAGTTTAAATATAATTATCATGGTAAACATTATCATCATTTTTTTTTTTGCAAACTTGGCAAGAAAAGATTAAGATTATTTTTTGCTTTGTACTAGAGCCCTATTTTCTCTTTATGATCTTTTTCCTCTACTTGCATCTACAAGTTCAACTCATTCGATTATATTCAAATTGTATTTATAAGTATTTATTGACCACCTATCCCATATTTAACATTGGAAGTCATATAAAAATGTATAGTATAGTTCTGGCCCTCAAAGTGTTTATGATATAGTTGTGAATACAAGATTAAGACGTGAAATAATTAGAGAGTAGGATAACTCTGTACTTCACTTTAGGCTTTTAACATATGCTCGTATGCTATACACTCCATCTCTGCTCCTGGATTTTCTCAACATTCAGAAAACACCTCAGCACTTATTCTGTGCTGGAAGGCTGGAGAGAAAAAAAAAAAACAAAACAAAAGAAAGTAAAAAAAAAAAAAAAAAAAAAATAGTCCCAGATTCCTAGGAGGGGGAAACATAATATAGTATTTAGGTAACTATGATGTGATCTGATTGTGTTACAATTGTAGGGCAAATCAAGTGCAATAGTACAGATGTGATTTTTTTCTTCCCCTGGAGAATTTGAGCAGGTGATCTTTAAGATATTTTCAAAAAAATGAGTAGTCTTTTACTAGGTAGGGAAGGATAGAAAGGACAATCCAGGCAGAGGAAATTTGTTAAAGTGTCTGATGAGCTAGGGTAACGATAAGCCATCCCATGTGGCTAGCGCACATGGTGCTGGAGTGTGGATACAGAGATGCACAACAACTGGGTGACACTAATTAACAATTAACGTCTTAGTGTAAGTGTTTGGGTACAGATATGCCCAGGATACTATGGAAGCACAAAGGGAGGGCAGCCACCTGAAGGAGGGTAAAAAGATCAAGAAGGTTTCCTAGGGAGGTTGAGGTGAGCTGAGTCTTGAAGGACAGGGAGAAGAGAAGGGCTTTCCAGACAGAAGAGAAACAAAACCTATGATTGCTGGAAGCAGTTCTGTGTGGCTGCAGCAAGAGATGTGGATTTTAGCCCCATGGTGTAGCAAACCATCAGGCCAGAGGGATAAGCAGAGATTAAGCGTGAATGGAAATATCCCAAGCAAAAGACCTTCTGTTTTATCAGGAAGGCTCAGAGAGTTTAAAGGTTGGGAAAGTTTGAGACATGTTCAGACGTGCATTAGGGAAAGAAGGCTGTGACCACGGTGTGGAGGATGGATTGGACGTGGTGAGACGGTAGGCAAGGGGCTTATTGTGGAAATATAGGTGTGAAATGATGAGGATGGTGGCAGTAGGGCTGGAGAAGAGGAGCTATATCTGGGAGACAAGTGAGAAAAGAAAATGCTTCTAATCTAAGGAGGGCCTCCTTTTGTGTGCTCCCTTGCTACCTCCTACTTCCCTCGCATGCACTTGTGTAGCTCACGTTCCTGTATTTTGAGGGAATGGTAGTCACAGCTGCAGCTTCAGCATTCATCATAGGCATAGTACAGAGTAGGGACTCAATACATATTTGTTGAATGAATGATTAAATCAGTGCATGAGACATTCAGCCATGAAGTGATGATTCCCGCATAAGAATAGTGGAAGCTAAATCACGACTTCCATTTTTCCAAGGTGATCGATCTTTGGGAGGTCAGTGACAAAATGATCCAGGGAGACTACAAAGAAGTGTCCTGTGAAGCGCCAAGAAGAAAGCAGCACTGTGACATCACATTTTTTATATTTAAAGGATTATATCATTGGCCCATCTAGGAAGCAGAAGCACTTAGCACAATTCCTGATTCATGGTAGGCTGGCAGTCAGTGTGAAACCCCTTTCCTTTCCCCCTCGTCATAATTTTCTATTTCTGTACTTTGCTCAAACTTTTAAGAAAATCTTGCGCCAGGGAGTTTGTAAGACACAGGGTCTCATTTAAAGGTCTCATAACATCTTGGCTTCTGGGATGAAGTCCGGTCATCATCCATGCAGCCCTAGGAAGTGGGCTCCTTACTGAACTAAACCCGCGTATACTGAGTTTCAATCGTGAAATCCCAATAAGAAATGTCAAAATGGATAAATACAGGAGAATTTGTTTTCAGGTTGACTACAGGGATGAAAGAGGAGTAGCAAAGATAGCACTTTGAGTTTGACCTCTTGTAGCCAGTTGTATGATAGCAGAGGAATGGGAGAGGGAGGTTAGCTCAGAAAAGTGAAAGGCTCAGTGCTGTTTTATCGCAGTTAATTTTAGGGTGATGCAGGAACATCCTGGAAAACACAGTACAGATCCCAGTGTGTAGTGATTTCATACTAAATGCCAACTATTGTTTTTATTAAGGGAGAGTAGGAGACCATAGAGTCAAAGACTGATTCTCAGCATTTAGCAAAATGTAAGGATTTAGAGGGAGCAAAAAGTACCACAGAGTACTCAAACGAGATGGGAAAGAACTGGCATGAAAGCAAAAGTCTAAGAGAATCCTAAGAGGTCAGACTTCACAGAAACAATCCGAACTGTGTCAGGCCTTGTGTGAGTACCTACGTGTGGAATGATGGATAATCCCTGTGCCACCGGCCATTCCCTTCTCCAGCTGAGGCACCTGAGACACAGATTCCAATAGCTTGTCCAAAGTTACCAAGCCACTAAATGGCAGGATCAGGTCTCAAAGCCCATTTTAATAATCCTACAAACTGTCTCCTCTCATGAGAGGTATAAATTACCAGGATGTTTTTAAGTGCAGAGATGTTGAAAAGCTTGTAAGTAGGGAACTGCAAAAGGACAATAAAAAGGAGTTCACTGGTGACCATTAAGAAAGCAATTTTAGTACAACAGTGTGCTCAGGAGCCATAAATCAGGGAGTTCAGTGGGGAATGGGAGGTGAGGAAATCCAGGCAAGATGTACCTATCAGTCATTTATGAAGTCTGGTGGGGGAAAGAGTTATGGGGCCATAGGGAGAAGGTGCAGTGAGCCTCAAATGCAGTGTTTATCAAGAGGGAACAGATGGAAAGAGCTGGTGCCTAAAGAGAACAAAAGGTGTGGAAAATGAAAGCATGAGAGAAGAGACGGGAGGAAGGATGCCTCTTTTCAAGAGCATGGGAAGACGGATTCAAGGCAGATGTGGGGCATGCTCTTGTCCCCCATAACTAAGTGACTGAGCTACTTACTGAAGCCCGGAGCATTCAGATCCTTGAGTGTCCTGGAAACCTCAGGAACCTCAGAGTGCTTATTTTAAGGGTGTCACTTGGGCACCTTTTTATGTAGCATAGTGGCCGAGAAACAGACTCTGGAGTTAGACAGGCTGTATTTCAATTTTGCTGTGTCAGTAATCAACTGTTTGACTTTGGGCATACAGTTTATTTCTCTGTGCTTCACATTACTCCTGCTCTTAAGATGGAGATAACCCAACTTAACCCATCACCTAGAATTGTGAGGATTAGATGAGTTCATGTTTGTAAAGCTTGGCATAGAGTAAATACTCAATAAATAGTAGGTGTTATATGTGACAACCGTGAGGTTAAAAATATAGAGCTTTGACTTCATGCTCAGGACTCTAGAGATTGTATGCTTTGACATTGGTGTAAAAAATATTTTGGTTGGTTATAAATAACTGGCTCTAATCCTATCTTCCTAAGTGCATGCATTAAATCATCAGACGCTAATATGGCAGCAACAGACCAGCTCCCCCATCATAAGCTGAGGTGGAGGAGACACGCGCTGCATGTGTCTGTCCCAAACATTTGCCTCGTGGCCTCCTTCTCACACCTGTCTGGGGAAGACGAAAGTTCGCTTGTCTTTAGGCTGGTCTCCCCATTCTTCAGGCTCAGGGCCATCACGCACAGCTACCTAGCTAGGGTGTCAATTGTTTTCAGGGAAGTGACTACATGTATTAATTATAGCACCTCTTTGTTACTAAGGGATGTAAACTTTAAATATCTCAGATGTGAAGTTTGCAACATTCTTTGGGAATTAAAAGCCTCCTTTCTTCATGGAAAAGTTGATTGTGTGTTGGAAAATAGAATCTCAGTGGAGAGGGAATCTCCGTCATCTAGCGAGTTGGCAACAGGGCAGTGGCTGGAACCCAGGTCTGATGATAACCCAGTGCTCTTTGCATTACATGCTGCCAAATACTTATATTATTGCTCTGTAATTAAAGATTGATTTTCTGTTGTTGTTTCATGAAGCCGATTTATGTTTCAGCTATACTAAATTTATTATAGTTCCCCTATCTGAGATTTTCTTTTTTACCTTCTGGTCTTGGGCCATGCTATTCTCTCTTTCTGGAATTCCATCCTTGACTTTCCTTGCCTAAATCCTTTCGTCCTTTGGGTCAAAGTCACTTCCTAGGGAAAATTGTCCTGACCTTTTCGCCCTAGGGCTGGTTTCTTTTTCTGTGTGTTTCTGTAGTCCTCAACTTCGTATTTTCAGCGCCTGACATAGTGCTTGTCACAGTCTTCGCTCAGCCAACATTTTGGATTGAATGACTGAGTGAATGAATCTTTTTCTTTTAAGTCATCTTTGTTGATGCCTGTGTAATGCAGTTTCATGTTATAGAAAAGCGTAGAATGTTCAAGTTCAAAGTTTTACTGGAAGTTTTATAAGACTTCCAAGTGAAACAAGATGAGTACACTGAGAACTGGATGGGCTCAGTGACTCACCTGAGGTCATGTAACTAAATAGTGTGAGAACTGGGACGAGAACCCCAGTTCCTGATTTCAGATGCAGAGTCTACCCAGGGCCTGGACCGGGTGAGCTGTGGGAGGCAGTGTCACGCCATTGCAGGGTTGGTTCCTATCTTTATTTAAAATTATGATATTTTGTTCATCATGGATTTTTTGCATGAATTTTGATTTTTTAAAAATATTGTTTATCTTAATTACTGAGTTTTTGGCACCCCTTTAAATTTTGTGCCCTATGCAAGTGCCTCACTCTCCTCATTGCTCTGCTCTTTCCACAAAGTAGGAGGGAGAATACTTCCTTGCCTTCCAACACTGGTGGAAGAATACAGTTCCACTGTGGATGACATGTGCTCTAATTGAATATAGCAAAGGAAACACCATTTAACATGGTCATATGAGCTGTTAATAAACATTTCATGACCTAGCTGATCTGCCAACTAGTAATCATTATATTCACAGTATAAAAGCAAGGCCAAAAGGAAAAAAAATAAGAGTTGAATAAAAGCTCAATCTACCTATTACCTATCTATATATTTATCTATCTCACAGCTAAAGGACAATGTAGAGATTGTCTTCATTTATAAGTTTATGTATACAATAAATAAACATGTATAAACCTGTATAAAAAAAGTTGTTTATATATGTCTATATTTTTGAGTTTTTTGAATATCCAAGATGGAAAAAGGAGGAAATTATTCTATGCATCAACTTGGCTGGTCTTGGTTTATGGCACTACTGATCTATTTTGAAGACATAGGTCAGAAGATGAAAAAAACAAAACAAAACAAACTTGGTCATTTTCTGCCCAAAAAATAGGAAAAGGATGAAAAGAAGCATTAATGGAAAAGAGAAAAGGAGATAAAGGAAGGAAATTTTGAGTGTATTAAGTGCCATCCAGGGTACAACTGTCAAGTATAGATTAAGTACCATTAAATACATACTTACATACTGTAAGTATGTATTAAGTACCATCCAGGGTACAACTGTAAAGTATAGAAGGGACTTTACATATATCATTTCATTAATTTCTACAGCATGCAGGAAGAGGTATTAATATCTCCACTTGACAGCTAAGCAAACCAAGTCTCAAAAAGGTGAGTTAGCTTACCCAAGCTCTCAAAGCTAGAGCTGGATTCAGACCCAGGTCTGAGTTGAAAGCCTGTGCTCATACCACTTCATTCTTCTGATTCTCAAGCTTGGGGTGAAAGATCACCCCATTACCTTCCACCATCATCAAAACCTTAGGTACAGGGCTTCAGCGGCTTGTCTGGGTTCGCAGGATGGGGAGTCAGCAGTCAGCTCCCTTCACTGCCGTTATTTTATTCTCCTATGCTTCATTTATCTTCTCCCATTTGTCCGTAACAACAGAAGCAGAGATGCATACACATAGGAAATGAATACCTCTCTTTGTGTGAATGTCATAATTTTTACACGACATGAATGCACATATTTTACATTGCCTCCATTATGTAAGAAAGGGACTGTTCTTTGGGCATTATGGCCTCAAGTGTTTTAGAAGTACTCCCAGACACAGATTGAAGAAAGGGTGATAATAATTACTGGAGCAAATCCGTCACAATGAGGAGTAATGTATTTGCATGGCTGATGGTCAAGGATTTCTGGGGTGCTCTTTTTATTGATGTTTCTGATGAATAGCATGGGGCAGTGACCCCTCCCCCACCCCAACATTTTAAATTCAATAAAATCTATAATCAAGTGAGATCAGATATAATTAACAAGAAATAAAATCTAGTTGTGAGTAATGCTGTTCAACTCAGAGCTCTTACCATCTGAGCACGCTTTATCATTATTCCCGTCTTCCAGCCTTTGCCAGCTATCACTTCCAGGCAATCCCACACACTCAAATGCTCTAATAATCAGCCTTCTCTCCTGAGGGTCACAGGAACTGGGGAAAAAAAAAAAAAAAAGAAAAAAAAAAAAAGTAAGACCTTTTCATTCACACTTGTATTAACTGGAAAAAGCATTATCTCTTTGTGTGTGTTTTTTTCGCAGTGTAAAAGCTAGGCAGTATCTCTAGGTTGAAGAAAATCTTTTGGGTTTAGTTTTCTACTTGGGCTGACATGTAACATGTGCCACAAACGATTCCTGGCCAGGATAGTTTGGCACAATTAGAGTATTTTAGAAATCACAGAACTAATGAAACCAATGATATATGTACTACAAAATGTAGATATAATGAACTGTGTAGTGTAGAAAGTAAAAATCAGTCACATTTCTCCTGCAACTTCTTTTCCAGAAAACTACCATCAATTGTGTGGTGTACGTTCCCCCAATGTTTTTGGTCCATTCCTCCAACCATATTTAAAGGTGGGAATATACATATTATCTTCCCGTTTACTTTTAGTTATAATGTCAAATGAAAGCAATTTCTTTAGATTAATAAGCATTTGGTAAATATTACTGTTGTATGAGAAGGGTGAATGCTACTTTCCATCCTAAAAAAGAACTCAGCTGACATACCATAGGGTTCTTTGGCCATCTGCCTCCCTTGTGTATTTTGTAGATGCCATCAATGAGCAAATATTTCCTGAGCTCCTTCTAGAAGCCACCTATTATACCATGTGCTTTTCAGGAGGTGACTTTCTAGCAAGAGATAAAGTAACAAGGGGATTTAATTTGAACTTAATGAATGGCAATAGTTGTAATTCTCCTTGATTCACAGAATTGCTGGAAGGGATAATCTATTCCGATTGTCTTATTTTTCCAGATAAGAATTGAGGTCCATCGAGGTTAAGCGACATGTTCAGGTTACCACAACTGGTGATTGTAAAGACTGAGATGACAGGCTGGTTTTCAGCCTATTGTTAAGTTGGTGCTGATTCCATTATATATATACCTGACTGCAAAACAACCCTCCCATCTGGAAGAGGGAGCTAGGGAACTCACTTCCTAACGAATGCTAGTTTGAGCAATGAATCCCTAGCAAATTGAAACTCATGCTTTATGTAAATATTGTCACCCATGCGCTGCTCCACAGACTGCCTCCCTATCCTCATACCCCTCCCTGCCCATCTAATGTCTGTCCAACCTTCATCTTCTCCCCCCTGGCTTGATAAGCTCCCATTTTAGTAACACTTTGAAGTTAGGCATCATTCTGACCATAATGTTGAGATGAGATGGTGCCCACATTACCTAGGGAAGGTGTTCTGTGAACATATTAGCAGAGATTTATTTTGTAGTTTCGCTGTTTGCCATCTTGAACCTGAAGGAATGAGTTCCAAAATAAATGCATTTTACCTGCCAAGTTGAATCAAGGCATGAACGCTTCCTTATATTAACTGATGACTTTCCTCCGCGATGGGAGCATAAGTAAAACTCTCATTCTTAAATACTCTAATTATCTTTCCCTGGTATGGAGGCAGGATTATGTGGTGTCTTAACAGCTTGGACTGTGGAGTCAGATGGAGCTGGGTTTCAGTCCCAATTCACTGACATTGTGATGTCAGGCCAATCCCTGAGTCTTACTAAATCGCAGATCTCTCACCTGTGAGATGGAGATAATAAAAGTACTCCTCCCATCAACAGAGATTTTGTAAGGAATAAATAAATTCCTTGCCTTAACACAGAGTTGAAAACATAATAAGAACTAAGGAAATTGTAGCAACTATTATTCATTATTTATGATCTATACATGACATACAGCTAATATAACCCTCAGAACCACTTAGATGTCTAGCTTTAAAATATTGGGTTGTCACAATTTCTTCCATAACACTTTAACCTCCTTTTTTTTTTTTTTTAAATTAAGATTTAAACCAAGAAGCTGAAAATATGACTTATTATCCTGGTAACCCCACAAGATTGTCAGGTCTTTGTCAGAATATCACCTTCAATCACTGCTGACCCATGAACCATGGAATTCAGGAGCATAGCAAGAGGTGGGGAAATGGAGGGATTTGATCAATACAGCAAAGCTTTGATTTAAAGAATAAATCTTAGGCCTCTTTCTCTGCGTTATTGTACTTTTATGGAATGCTTGTGTTTGGTGAAAATGTATGCCTTTCTCAAACATAAAGACAAATCACTACTGGTTAAATATGTGCTTTAAGTCTCATTTTTCTTGGCTGTACTGGCAGTTTACATAGGGGTGTAAGTGTGTGTGTGTGTGTGTACACATACATACACTTGCATATTTCCTCTTGTTCCCCCAGAAAGCATGTAGGGACCAGCCCAAGGATACATTCTGTCAAGGAATTTTTCTGGCCTACTACATCCTTTAGTAGCAAATAGAACTATCTACCCATAAGAGTTTTCCTCATTTTTCTCTCCCAGATACTAGACCTCCCCCCTGCACACACACACACACACACACACACACACACACACACACACACACACACACACATATCCTAAAAATAATGGTAAGTAACTTTTAAGGTAAATTTGGCTTTCAAGTAAACCTACTTCTGAACATCTAGAACTACAGAAAGAAACTTGAGAACTTTTCTTTTTCTTCAAAAATAATTCTGAATTCTTTATTGATATGGGTTTAAAAATGGCTGTAACTTAATGATTATACTTTTAACCAAAAGGAAGTTTTATCGAATTGTAATTCCCTGGGTACTGTTTTTATAAATGAAAGTGATTTAAATATTGTTAAAATGTGAATGAAAAAGAATAACCATTCCATTATTATAGGAGATGAAACACAAACTTCACCTTAAGAATTGTCCCATATGGACTTTACTCAGGGTTGTTTCTTCTCCGACATTTTTCCAGGCTTCTGTCCCTTTTCTCTAGGGCTCCCTTTCCCCTGCACTTGCTTTGTCTCCACTCTTGCCAATTTTTGACAGCCCTGGCTCCTAATCTTTAATGCATGACTCCCAACCCTCCCCCAGACAACTTCGCAGCCCACCCCTACCCGCAGCCCCTGAAAGAGAATATGAAGATCATTTGGAAATGGTGGAATGTAGTGGAAAATATGAGATTTCAAACAAAAGATCTAAGTTGGAACTTTGATTATATCACTTACTGTGTGACCTGAGAGTTTTCTCAACCTCTCTAGATTTAAATGCTTCGTTTGTATAATGAAGACCAGGGTAACTCATAAAGAATTGTTCTAAAATAATGTATAAGAGGATAAACTCCAAAATTCTGCAAAAGTGCCCATTTATTAATACATGATTACTAATTCAGGGCCATCGTTTTATAGAAAATGAAGGGAGATAAAATACCTCTTCCAGAAACGTGAGGCTCAAGTTTTTACTGTTCATTTGATAATTGCAAACCAAAGCATGTAGCATGAATTAGATGGAAATGCATGTGCTGGCTGGAGATATAAATCACCCTCAGATCAGATGTGTTTCTCTTTGATATGACTCGGAAGTGTTCTGTGATAAACAGAGCACACGCTTGGCATTCATACAGGGAATCACTTTACCTATTTTGCCCCAAATTACCTACCTAAAGCTATTAAGTTTAACAGTTAATATGTCCCTGTTTTAATGTAAAGTGTGTCTGAGATTACCCAAAGGAAATAAGAAGGTTCTCAGCCTTGATTTTAAAACTGTAGGTGGATAGAGGGGACTCCTGCTTGCAAAAGAGGAAAATGAAGAGGTCAAAGGGAGGAGGTGTTTGAATTGATCCAGAAAACATCAGCTATGTATTTCACATGAATAGAAGGAGTAAGACCTGCCAGATGGGACTATATGGTTTGAAAGCATCAAACTCAATAACAAAGTAAGGGTTCCAATGCCTTTACCTCTGTAAAGCTGGAGAAACCAAAATCATTTTGATGAAAACCACGAGGAAAATTCAACTGGTTGAATAAGCAAGACCTGGACAGGCCAATTGAGGTCTTACTGCTAGGCAGCGGTTGAAACTGGACACGTTCCTTTTCTTTTATTATTAGACATATTTGAGTCTGCAGTAAATACTTGTTGAATTGGTGAATAAATGGAAGAGTATGTGAATGAGTCAGTGAACTAAGAGTCACAAATGAATTTCCCTGAGCTTCTAAGAGTTGGAGACTAGAAGCCTGATGGAGCGACGTAGTTGGCCAATGGACAGGAGAGGGTGAGCCAAAAATGTGCTGGGTTAGAGATTCCAAATGATTGCTCTTAGAAACATATTGTAGCAAGACCGGGTCAGATAAGAGGCTTGCCCCAGTGCTGTGTAGGTGGTAAGCGATTAAACCACCTGATGCTTGAAGAGTTTGAGATATCCTTGTACTGCCCCAGAGATATAATATAGAATAATGAGGTGAATGGGGGCTCTGGAGTCCAATCGATAATTTTCAGTTCTGCTTTACTAGCTTTGACATAGGCAAGATATTTAACCTTCCTGATGTTCAATTTCCTCATCTAAAAGTGGGCTAATAATACCTACTGCATATGATTGTTGTAAGGACTGTCTGAGCTGTCTGTAAATCTCCTGGCATGTTGTTCATTCTCAATAAATGTCAGTTGCTTTCTCTTTTCCTTACTCTTGAACAAAATATTGGCAACACCTTTGAGACACAGACATGTTGAAAACTACAAAGAATCATAACCTCTCCCAACATTCAGAAATTCATATTTGTTAACCAACACTAGTTTACGCCTACAAAATCAACATATACATTCTTAAGCATGTTTGTGTTTATAAATGCACTACGTCGAGGAACTGCTAAACGTGAACTTCACCTTATCAGTTGCTCCATATGGACTTCAACCAGGATAGTTTCTCCTTTGACACTTTCCCAGGCTTCTGCTCCTTTACTATGAGCAACTGTTCCCTTTCATTTCTTTTTATCTACTCTCTTGCCCATTTTTGACAACCCTTGGAGTTCAATTAGGAAATTGAACTCCTAGTGCCTGAGTCCCACCCCTCCCCCACAACTTTGAAGTCCATTCCTGCACCCAGGGCAACAGGAGAATTACCGAGCTCCATGTTTTTCTTTTCCATCATCTGCCCTGATTTGTCGTTTCTCTTACACTTACCAGAGCCAATAAATCCCCCTTTTCCTCTCTCAACTGTTTATCAACCCTTATTTCCTTTAGTGTAGTCTGCTGTTACTGTTCTTACCAATCTTATAATTATTTTCATGTATTTGTCTTGGTTGTTGTGTTCGTTTTAATATATGGTCTTTAAAGTAGAGCTTATTGAAACCCGATCTTAAGTAATTACATTGGTCCCTCTAGATAACTCACCTTTCCTTCTCCAGCAGAGTCATTTATAGTTTTTTGAGTCATGTTTTCCCTCTTGAGACTCTCCTCCCAGCCACTTACATACACCCAGTCCTTTGAACCATGCCTAGAGTTTTAGATTAAGGGATTTCGCTCCTTTTTTCTCTGGAGTCCTTGAAATATTCCTCATTGGCTATCACGAAGTCTTATGTTCCTATTTGGAGGCCGTTTCCCTCACTCCCCATCACTGCTGATAAGAATAAGTTACAGAGTAGCACTGCACCTAACGACTTCATCTGCTCTTTGAGAAATGCAGTCACAAGGAGAATGTTCAGTACGTATCTGCGTACTGGGTCAATACAGTCTTTTAGCCAATGTGCAGATATTTGTCTGCTCTGCCTCACCATGGTGCCCATTCTGTGGTGGGTATCAGGAACACACCACTCCTTTCCTTCATGAGCCCTGGCAGTGTCCATTAAAGTCTTACAATGGTATCACTTCAATTTGTATTCCTTTCACTCTTTTACCGCCATTTTAGACTGGATCCAGCATGAATCCACTCTCAGGTCTGAACTGTGTGATTTCCTCACCATTTGATGCTCAGTATGTGTGCTTTAAAAATGTATGTATGTTTATAATGGTCATGCTATAGGTTAATTCTGTCTCTAAATACATCTGTGACTGTAGTTTGCCTCAAACGCCCTCCTATCTTTGAGCAGCCCTTCCATTTCTTTTTCTTCTTGCCCCTTTTGGTTATTGTCATGTGTTTCTTTTTCTGAAACTGTCGATTTTGGCTAATGTTACTAAAATCTTTAGGAACTGAATATGGTTGAGGGAAGTATTTTAGCTTAGGTTAAATTTTCTGATTTTCCTCGAATTGTACTGTATTGGTAGGTGGGTACCAGCCTATCTTATAGAAGAGACTCAATTAATATTTGTTGATTGACTGAGTGAATCTCCTGCTCCTTCATTCCATTTTCCATGCTCAAGAGACATGTGGCCCAACTTCATTTTTTCTTTTGCTGTGTCTTGAGAACTGTCAGGAGAAATGTACCAGAGGAACAAGTCCATAAATAGATCATTACTCACAGGGAGAATTGCCAAATAGCCTTGTTCTGCATCCAAGAAAACATTGGGGCTCCTGAAAAGCAAAATGAAAAATGACAACCATGTTTACCATTTCATTGAGAAGACAAAAAACATAGACATAAGACAACATGATCCTTGATCTAGTCAGTGTTGGAGGTAAGATACGCCAAGCCTGTCCTGAGCTAATTGAAAACCAGAGGGATCTTAGAGCCATTAGTGTAAACTTCTTACTGAGTCTCATGTATCAGAGAAGAACACGCTTTGGGATACAAGACTATTCTAGAGAAATGGGGCTCATAGTGAAATAGTAAATAAACCAGATATACCTTTCAGGAAAAGGGGTTTTTTTGTTTGTATGTGTTTTTTAAGGCAACACATGAAGATTGATGTGATACTGTCTCACTTCAGGGAGATTATTAGAAGCATTGATTTTATGATAGGAAATATGCATATCTACTAATGCATTTGCATCGAATGTTCATACTTCAATAGCCACAAATCCCCAGAGGCCAGCAAAGATTTTGATTCAGAGCTATTGTCTAAAGAGTGGCCGTTCACTAGAACATGGATGATGAAGCCTTGAAAGATGGAAAAATACCAGCAGTGCACGTGGCACACAATGGGTTAATAAACATGCTATCAAAGAGCAGTACAAAATGATGAGAAATAGACTGTAGTAAAATAAGCAAAGAGTACAAAAAATAAACTCATAAAAGGTAAAATGCAAACAGGCAATAACTATATCAAGGGAAGTTGAATGCCACTAGTAGATAAAGAAAAGCACATAAAACTTCAAGATATTATCTTGCAGCCATCAGATTGGTAAAAAAAATTTAAATATTGTTTTTATTCAGTGGTGGTAAATGTGTTTTGTGTGTGTGTGAAAACAGACACTTTGTACACTGCTGTTGATTGTGTGAATTATTATAACAGTTTCAGAACTTAATTGGAAAATATTTTCAATACTGAAAATGCACACACCTTTTCACTCAGTAATCTGAATTTGTGGAAGATATCCTAAGGAAATGAGGTCATAAATTTTTAAGGATACACACACACACACACACAAATACACACACATACACACACGGTGCCAAAAAAATGTATACACATTTTAAGAAAGGAAAAATCTGTATTAAAATTGTAATACTCAATATATACCGATAACAAAAGATGAATACAAGTCATGTTTGACTTCTGCAATTACAAGAGGTGCTCAAAATGGTTACCATCAGTGAATTTTAAGCAGTTTTTTCCTTTCTTAAAATGTGTATACATGTTTTTGGCACCCTCTATATGTTCACTAATACAGAGTTTAGTAGCTAAAATAGGGGAAAACATCTAATACTTATTAATAAGGCATTAAATAAATTATGGAATATTAAATAAATTGGAATATTACACCACTTTGAAAAATGTGGCATTATGCTTATTCACCTGGCAGGATGTCCATTACCCTTTGGCAAGTGGAAAAAGAAAATTAATAATAATAGCTAAAACATATTGCTGATCATGTGCCAGGCATTATTCTAAGCTGTATATATTATTCCATTCAAATGTCACAGTATCAATTTACAGTTGAGCAAATAAAGCAGAGAGAAACTAAATGACTTTCAAGGCTAAATACCTAGTGATAAAACTAGGATTTAAACCTTTGTGGGATGGCACCAAAGCTGGCCCTCTTAATGACCATGGTATATTTTTTCTCAAGCGACAGTTAGTATAAAATCCCATTTTTGTATTAAGAAATAAAACAAAAATAACCGCATGTACTATATATACATACGTATATATTTATACACATGTATGTTAAAAGTGATGCTTCTAATAAGAGACTTGATTATTTTTTTAAAAAAACAAGATAGATCAGTTTTCCTTTGAGTTTATCACACTTAAACATCTAAAACAAGAGCCTCCTTAAAGAGTCCAGGAAATTCCAGGATCTGTGATTTTGTGTTCTCCAAATTGATTTGAATTCTCCTCAGTGTCTTTTTTTGGCAAAAGACTTATGTACTGAGCTGTGCACTCTGAGAAGGAGAGGGGAGTCACAGAGCAGGCTGTGTTTTAAACATGAAGTTGCGAATGTAAAAGACAGAAAAGCAATAAAAACTAAGCTTTCCAAGCAGGGTTTGGGTCTAATTTTTGATGCCCTTGTATATGTGAGGAAGATATCCAAATGAACAGCTGCTGTGTTTTATGCTTTTTTAGTTGTTCCTGGAAGAACCAAGTGTGAAGGGATAGAATCTGGGATAGGGAATATCGTAAGTATACTTTGAAGTATTGTGGAATGGGATAGAAGAAAGAGCCCAGGAGAGGGAAGATCCAAGGATGATGAGGGAGTACTCCGTGGATCTTGTCTATGTATTGGTAAAGTCAATAAAAGAACACATTTATGAGTCAAGATTGGCCTAAGTTGGTGCCAATAATGGCGGTGTTGATTGATCCTGGAACTAGGACTATTCTACTTCTAAAATCTTAAATTCTGAAACAACTTTTCAGCCTTTCATCTTACTGTCTCTGCATTGTCCTTTCATCCATCACCTCTTACCTGGCCTCAGCCTTCTCTTTGGAAGTAGAAGATTTTAGCCAAGCACTGCTGTCACTCTAGATTCACTTTGACTATCTCTTCCCATGGCTTCTTTTATGTGGTCCTTTCTCGGTTTTCCTTTTGCCTCTGTGGCTTCTTATTTTCAGTCTACTTTTCATGCCTTTAAATGCTAAAGCTGACAAATTTTTATATTCTGTGCTTTCCACAATGCTGCTAGTACTGTTTCTATTTTTGCCACTGTTCTAATTAAGGCTGTCATTATTTTTGTCTATATTTTTTTCACTCATATCTTAATTGGCCTCTTATCTCCACTCCTTCCAATTCATTGTAACTACCACTGTCTGATCAGTATATACTATAAAATACATCTCTAGTTATATCACACCATTGCTCAACAATTTTAGTAGCTCACCATGAAATCCAAGCTCTTCATTCTGGTGCTCAATGTCCTTCAATGTTAGGCCCCAGGCTACCTTCCATATCGTATCTCCTACCTGCTCGTGCTGCAGAAGACTCCTTGCCTTTCCACCAGCGTGCCCTGCATATTCCTGCTTCCATGTCTGAAGCCTTCTTGTGCCGTGTGCACTTCTCAAAATTTTAACTATCCTTCAGAACCTACTAAAGTCTTCCCCCACTTTCTCAGATGCTCCTACTCAGAAATAATCATTCTCTACTTAATTGTCATGTGATAGTTTGTTCTTCTGTAGTGCTCGTTTTGTTTGTGTTCTTGCTTTACAGCTATCTTGTACATGTGTTATTGTCTTCCACTTACTGTGCACCTCCTTAAAGATAGGTAGTGTTTATTTTTTAATTTAGAGAGACAGAAAGAGTATAAGTGATTCCAACACCCAGATGGTGAAAACCAGGAGTAACGTTTTGATGTGTATCCTCGCAGGATTTTTTTATGCCTACATACAGTGCTCCTCACTTTAACAAGTAACATGATATCACAGTAAACATATTCCTTTATAACCTGTTTTAATAGCTAATGGGAATTCAGAATGGAATGGATTGGCTCCAAATGGTAGTTAAGGAGTTGGACTAGGAACAGACTGAGTGCCTGCTTTAGTACTTACTAGCTAGATGAATTGGGGCATACTTAACCTTTCTTTACTTCAACACCCTAATCTGTAAAATATATTAGGTTGGTGCAAAAGTAATTGCGGTTTTTACAATTATTTTTAACCTTTTAAACCACAATTGCTTTTGCACCAACCTAATAGATGTCAATAATACCTGATTCTTATGCTTGTGGTAAGGATTAGATTACATGACGTACATAAAATATTTACCATAGTGTGTAGGACATAATCGTATAATACATTTTACTTGCTATTGTTATAAAAACTGTATCTTGAATATTTCCATGTGACAATAAATACAGTCCAGAACAGTGGTTCTCAAATGGTGGTTATTTTGTCCTAGGGGACAGTTGGCAATGTCTGAGACATTTTTGGCTAACAGAGTGCTAGTGAGTTGAGGTTATAGCTCCTGCTCAACCTCTTGCAATGCACAGGATAGCCCTCCATGACAAAGAATCATCTGACTCAAGATGTCAGTAGGAATGTTGACATCTGAAGGTTGAGAAACCACAATCTAGGGTGTTCAGTTGCCACAGCTGACGTGACTGACGTGACTGAAATGACTGGGTTTCTGGAGCTTCTCTCGACATTGTCTTTCTTCCTGTAGGACGCTGGCCTGAACTTGTTCCAGTGGATGCGGAAAGTTTCCCAGCAGTAAGAGAGGGAAAACCCCACTGTGTACTTTTTAATCCTCTGCTTATATTGTTTTCCTATGTCCCATTGGTCAAAGCAAGATCTCTCCCTTAGCCCAGATTGAAGGGGTAGAGAAATAGACTCCACTTTTTGATGGGAGGAGTTGCAAACCACTGTGGCTTTTTAAAAAATCTGCCTCATAGAGTGGACACACTTTTGACTGAGACTCATTCTGCTAAACTGCCCTTTCAGAAGACTGCACCAATTTATTCACCGAATAGTTGCCTATATTTCATTCTCTCACAAATCCTACTAAATTGGTGTTAAAAAGATATTAGCACTTAGAGCCTTTGATCAGTTAAGTGAAAGTAAAAGGGCAGGATAGAAACAGAACAAATTAGAAACTTTATTTTAATTCATTTGTGATGTTTCCACTCAGAAGAGCCCAGATTCATGTGGTAAACAGCCTGATGGCGTGTCAATTTGATGTCACACAATACCTAAACCAGAAGATGTAAAAAGATTTATTTTCTCCCACAAACCTGCTTTTCCTATACTTCCCATTTCAATTAACGGCACCACCATTACCTAAGTCAGAAACGCAGTCTCCTCTTGTATTGATTCCATGCTTCCTTATTCCCATAAGCATAGGATTAATTTATACTCTTATTACTCCTGGCTTGGATCATTACAATATCCTCTGTGTCTACTATCAGTGACCCCACCCACTCATCTAATGCTTCCAGAGTTATGTTTCCAAAATAAAAATCAGACGATGTCAATTCCATGACAAAAATTCCATGGATTTTCATATACTTTGTGGAATCTCCATGTCCTTCAGGAATTAAGGTGAAATTCCTTAGCAGAATATTCACATCCCAGCTTGAGGAGAAATGATAATACTCTGCCCATCTTACAAGATTGTTTAGATTAATACATGAGATGCTGTGTGTATGTTGAATAAATAAACGGGAGTATGAATCAATAAATGAATCAATGAACACAAAAGAAGTACTTCTGTGTGGCTGGAGTGAAGGATTTGGAAGTTGTCAGGAAAAGATGCAACTTGAAGGGTAGTCTGGGACTTCATTATAAATGGCCTTGTGTATCAGGCTGAGAAGACAGAATTTGATTCTATAAGAAACCAGGGGCATATGATAGTCTTTGCTACTTCAAATAATCTCTAGAAAGGGAAACATCCAACCCTATTTATAGTATATTTCAATGTCAAAAAATGATTAGCTTGAATTTTCTTTTCCATGTTGAATCACAATTTCCTGATGAAAATTAATCTTCTCAATAGCCTGAATTCTATAACCTGACTTTCACAAACTCTTCAAATTCACCAGGTAGTTTCCAGAGCTTCTCTCTTACATTCATTTCTTTGGATACAGCCTTTGACCGGTGTCAGAAAATGGTTCCAGCAACATTTCTGAAGCCTGTTGATGACAGTCAATTGGAAGAGAATCCACGGTGGTTTTAGTGTACTGATCAAGGTGTGATCTTTCAATTAGGCTTTCCCACTTGCCTTCAGCTGTGCTTTTGCACAAACCTAGTAGTCCTCTTTCAGACAGGATTTGTTCTTCACAAAGACTTATTGCTTATTATCCAGTGCCCTGTGATCTCTGAGGTTATTGAAAATTGATTTCTTCCAGTGCCTGTCCCTGGTGCCAGCCACTGAAATCCTTGACCATCCAAGATGGAGGGAGAGAATTGCAAACACACACATAAATAAACAAAAGGAGCCTTCTTTGTTTCAAGTCTCTGACTCCTGCTAGCCTGCAAACCTCTTCCATCTGCATTTGCTGTGTCAGCCCAAAGTGAAGCAGACAGAATGGGAATTGAGGAAGCCATTAGGAGCTGAACCAGCAGGAACCTGATAAGGAGCGTCACCGGCCCTGCTGCGAGTATGAAAGCAGGATGGTCTGTGACAGGAGTGGAGTGGAGGTGCTTTTTCCTTTGCTCCTCGGTAACAGAAAGGCCATTTCATAAACAAAAGGCTCCATGTGGACTGCTTAACCTGAGCTCGTCAGTTCAGTGTCTAGGACTGGGAGCCCCTGTTAGAGGAAACCAATGATTGGATAAAGAGGATGTCATTGAAGTGGGGTTTTTCACACTTTGAATAAGATCAAGTTCTGTTTTCCTTGAAGGATCTGCCTTCTGTATAGCATTATCTGTAACATTCGTTGGTTTGGGAGTTTTTATGCTAACAGTGAAAAAGATCTTAAATGTATTCGTCCTTCCTCTCTTATGCTGACCCCGGAAGCATCCTTTTGATACCCGTCTAATAAAGACAGTCTCTAAAACCAAATTATAGACCGAAAAGTGTGATGAGTTCTTATTTCATTCAAGATAGGGCTTACCTTGAATTCTCCAGTGGAGACAGTTGTTTGTCTTTCTGGAAGCAGTTTGCTCAAGTGTTTCAAGTAACTCAAAAATCAGTTTGTTAATTCCCTTATAGATTGGATTAGATGCTATCATTTCAAATGGCAGCTTTATGCTTACTCATTGTCTTGAATGACCTTAAATATAGTTGCTGTCTTCCTGTCCCATTATTTATGTGATCACTAGCCCTTGCTGTTCTGCTTCAGGTCATGTAAAATCACTTACAGATATTTTCAACATGCACACAGAGGCCCTTTATGTCATAATCCAATTTGATGGGTTTTTTTCCCCCCCTGCATTATCTCATGTGGGAATTCTTGTTTAAACTTTATTGATCTGTCTGGTTTATTGTGCTGGGCTCTATGGTGCCACATCACAGGGGTAGGATAGAGAGGTATAGTGAACAGACTTATACAGTCTGAGTCACAATTAACTTCATCTCTTTTTTTGGGGGGGGATGGGGAACAGGACTTTATTGGGGAACAGTGTGTACTTCCCAGACTTTTTTTTCCAAGTCAAGTTGTTGTCCTTTCAGTCTTAGTTGTGGAGGGTGCAGCTCAGCTCCAGGTCCAGTTGCTGTTGCTAGTTGCAGGGGGCGCAGCCCACCATCCCTTGTAGGAGTTGAACCAGCAAACTTGTGGTTGAGAGGACGGGCTCCAACCAACTGAGCCATCCGGGAGCTCAGCGGCAGCTCAGCTCAAGGTGCCGTGTTCAATCTTAGTTGCAGGGGGCGCTGCCCACCATCCCTTGTGGGACTCAAGGAATTGAACTGGCAACCTTGTGGTTGAGAGCCCATTGGCCCATGTGGGAATCGAACCAGCAGCCTTCGGAGTCAGGAGCATGGAGCTCTAACCGCCTGAGCCACCAGGCCGGCCCCTAACTTCATGTCTTTTGAGCTGTCAGTTTAAAGTCATTGTTTGCTTAGAATACACTTGCTTAGAAACAAATATTGTTTGTTGACATGATGTAAATTCCCCAAAGCTAACTATCTCCTCTATCTGTAGTTGGCAATTTCTACTTTACACCAGTTATTAACACAAAAGCCGTTGTAATAACAGCTTCCATTTATTGAGCTTTAAGTGCCAGATTCTGTATACAAGCTTTATGTACATTATCTCGTTAAGCTTTTAATCTTCCAGGGAAGTATACACTATTATTATCCATAGTCTTCAGGTGAGAAAAGAGGCCCCAAGAAGCTGGGTAACACAACTAGTACACGTTAAAAGTCAGGATTCAAATCCATGGTTTCCTGACTCTCAAACCTATACTCTTAATCAGTTTATTATATAGGCTCCTGTTCCACCTACCACTTGCTCAAACATTTTATCTCAAACGTCTTTGAAACCTGTCTTCCTATAGTTATTACTTATTGGTGTTATTTTGAGAATTTTGGCTGGGTAAAGTGGCTTTCAGTTCTCTCTGTGGATTGTTTTTTATAGGCAATATATTCCTAATTCTTTCTGGATGTATGTGTTGGGCACTTGACCCATGGGATTATATACTTCCATGGATGTGTTATTCATGCCTCAGAACCACACATAACTTTTATAGAGACTGTTTTCCAGCATCTCTCCTTCTTCCTGGGTATTTTACTAACACAATAACACCGTCTCGGGTTATTTCTGTCCCCTAATTTTTTTTTCTGTCAGACCTCTATCAGATCTGGACCAGGCTGCAACTACAGCATCCTCTCAAAGATGAGGGCACCCTCAAGTGTCAGCCATTGCCAAGTCACCTGCACATTCTGATGTCATCTTATGGGGTCTGGAACACTGAGTGGAGGGCTCAGGGATCCAGTCTGATTTGGGAAATCAGGTCCTCTCATTGCCATGTGAGGCCGTGATCTTATTATACCTACCCATATATATCTGAACTTCCCAACTAGAATTAAGTGCACACCAAGTCAGAATTTCAGTCCTTGGCCCTAACTACCTGAATGTAAATCATGATACAAAAAATAACACTAAATTTAAAAATCTACTTTTAGCATTCTATGAGAGATCCTTGTATTTCCCTAGTGTCCTTTTGATCTTGAAGATTTCTAAGGCTGGTAAAATTTCATTTTGACAGATGCCTTGGGGTCATTTAAGATTTCTTAATCCAGTCTCTGAGTGGTCATTTGGCTCTTGGGTATGTGACTCAGGACGAGCTGCAGAAGTCACTGACACTAATGGTGGCCCCAATTACTTTCTGGGCTCAGTTACCCCTAAGATGTGGTTGTCAGTTCAGAAGAAAAAGCTTCTGGTAAGTGTTATTGAGTCACAGGACTTTTGTACACAGTGTCTTGTACTCAGAATTTCCCAAAGAAAATGTCCATTCTAATCTCTTCTTTCTTTGCCTCCTTGGTGACTTGTGAGGGTATTTAGGAAGCAATTTGAAGTTCTCAGATCTCAAGGTACCTCTTTCTTCTCCTTTGGGCCACATACACACCCTCGTCCATTTAAGGAAGAAAATAAGCAGAATTTCCTCTCAACCAGGATCAGAAGAAGAAGATTCCAGATGTATTAAAAATGCAATGGAGAACAATAATGAACCCACCTATTGCAGTACAACAGCCTGAGCCACTTTACCTCTCCAAGGTTATAACCCTCTCCTCCAACTAGCCAGAGTCCCCAGGGACAAAAGGCAGGGGTAGTTCTTACTTTCTCAGCACCAATTTTTGTTTTATATTCCACACTTGTGATGGAGAAAGCTGGAGGGAAGCAAGGAGAGCTTAGTTTAGGATTGGACCTAAGGAAAGGCTCTATACCTTACTCCCCCAAGCAGCGACTGGGTAGGAGTGGTAAAGAAAAGATGGGTTTGGGGATTTAAGAGCAGGGGGGACTCACCTCTCTTTTCTTAGCTGGGAAAGAGCTTGGTTTCAGAATTCCTCCATGGTGCACAGGGCTGCCAAGAAATGGTTTAGGCCTTAGTGACAACTTTTTGGGGGTTTCCCTCAGCAAAGATGGGTTTGTGTTGACATCAGGCATAGTTGGACCTTGGACTCCCCTGTGGACTACTAGTCCTGATAATTGATCTTGGCTTTCTCCACCCCCATCAACTCCATCAGCCTGATGTGACAGGAGAGCTGGAATAGGAGAGAAAGAACCTACCAAGTGCCACATGATGCCAAGAGCTAAAAGAGACGCTTGTGAGCACACCTAAGATAACTTTTGGGGACCACGATATACCTGAGTGAGACTCTGAGGGGGTTGGGGATGGGGTTGCTTGCAGGTCCTGCCTGAGTAAATGGGGCCAGAACCAGTGAAATTTGATTTATTATACCTACTATAATCCCATCTGTTGGTGAAGCCTGGAGAGACTCAACAATCTCCGACTGAAATGACCAAACCCCTGTTAACAGAGGAGATGCAAGCACTTGAATCTATGTGTTCAGTCTGAATTGGCGTGGGGAATAAGTCCTTTTACTGTTCTTTGTAATGCAGGCAAAGTAACATTTTGTAGTTCATGATAATATCCAGCATTGCATAGCATTCAAATTTGCTTTAAATGTTTCTATGTCATCACATTTATTTCTCACTGACCAATTAGGTAACCATCCCGTTTTATAGGAGAGAAAACTGATGCCCAGAGAAAAAGAGTTGCTCAACTTAATAATTATATTAATAACAGTAACTAATTAGGTCCCAGGTACTTTGCTAAAATTACTTTGTGAAATGAGTGTTGTTATTATCTCCATATTTTTTATGACTAAATTAAGGCTCAAGAAGTTAATTAACTTGCTCAGGGTCATACAAGGTCAAATAGCTGAGGCAGGGTTTGAATCCATATCTCCCCGACCTCAAAGTCCATGCTTCCAACAACTTGCTATTGTGGGGGACACAGAACTAGAACTGAGATTTTGTGATTAACTGTAAAATAACCATTCTATCTGTTTTACACACAAGAGAGTTTTTCATTGCATATAAGGTAGATGCCCTCAAATAAATTTTTTGTGTGTGAGCCTTTTATTAATATGCATTAAATGGGAACGTATAATTTTCAGATGGATTCATTTCTCATTTTGAGTGCTTTCATTAGTTTGAATATCAAAGCATTTGCTTGTTTATACACACTGAAGAATGAGCTCTCTACAAAGAGACAAAAGCAACTCTCTGAAAAGGTTTTGGCATGTTTTTATGAGTAAAAACTAGTTTGTGTGACTCATTCAGTGTTTGTGTGTGTTACACACAATAAACCAAATGAGTATAACAAGTTAAATTTATGAATTAAAGATCCGGTAATTCATCAGCCACCTGTCTGCAAAAGACTTTTGAATTCAGTGTATATAAAATGCTTTCTATCATCACGTGGAGGGAATATGCAATATGGCTATAAAGAAATGAAACTTAAAATATATAAGACTTTAGATAATTCTTATTACAACTTTTCTTTAAAATACATTAAAAATAATATATTAAGTATAAGCCCTCCACTCTATAGCAATCTTGGAGGGACTTTATATATCTCAATGTGTGTTTTCCTCTCTAAAGTAGTCATTTTAGAGTTTACTTATTTCAATAATACTGACATTTCTTAAAACACTTTCAAAACTTCACTGGGTGACTTTCCCCCAGAAGCAGTTGATAAGGTGTAGAAAAATAATTTTCATTAATTTATAACCTCCCTCCTTAACAAAAAGTGGCAATTCTCCAGCCTACGTATAATCTATCTTATTTACCATACCAAGCTCTGAACCGCTTTTGACTATTTCCTAAAACCAATCCTAGTATCTCAGGGTCACCACTGAAGAGATCGAAAGGACTACGGAGGAAGTCCCCCAAATGCTGGGAATAATTTAGTAACTTCCCAAGGTGGCTAATACCCTAGTTGGTCACACGGTGTTTCCCTGAAAATAAGACCTACCTGAAAATAAGCCCCAGTTAAGATCTTCAGCCAGACGGACGCATTTAGTACATTATGACGTTGTTCTAGAAGAAGATGACTGTATTTGAATAAATGTAGATTGTTGTACATGAAAAAATAAGACATCCCCTGAAAATACACCCTAAGGCATCTTTTGGAGCAAAAATTAGTATAAGACCCGGTCTTATTTTTGGGGAAACACTGCATGTACATTTGAATGGACAGATTCAGGACTGCCCTTAAAAAATAACATTAGTCTGTGGCCTCACATTTATAAGGCTGTGATCTCGTTTTGCCATTCTAGTATCTTGATTTTCAATGAATCCAGAAGCAAATTTCTAGTCACTGTGAGGTATTCTTTTGAGCTCTTTATCCTATTAACTTTCATTTATATCTTTTTAAAAATAACATGTTAATTAAGATATAACTTGCAAGACACTTCGTAATTTTCTCTGAGGGAGGCTTTCAGTAATTGAAGATTTTGGCTCTAGGATATACTTCTGACACCTGATTAAAAAACAGTTCAGCCAGACATCTTGATTATGGAGTGTAAGTCACATTTTAAACAGTTGATGCTTATTATTTTTGGGTTCCTCTTTTGGATTTGCGGTAATTCACACAGACTGGTATGAAGTGTCTTTTCTGCATTCTCTGAAGTTTATTTTAAAAAGGGAGGGGGGTCTGCATGTTTGCATGTGTGTTTGCAGGAGACATGATGCCTTATGGAAAGCAGCAGTTTGTTTTATGGGTTTTAGATGGAGGCATGATCCTATATAAAAATAATGAAGTAGCTGAATTTTATCACTGATGCCCTCCTCTTTAAACTTCTCAGAACCCCTTTCCTGCCTCCTAGAACCCCTAACATTCCTAGTTGTCTAATTCCCACAGTTTTTTCTCATCTAATCTTCACAACCACACTGGAGGTTATTGTCCCAGAAACATTTGTACACAGGTTAATTTTAAAGCAATAGATTTGTATTGGTGGTTATTTCCGGCACTGGTAATATGTAGTAATTGGGAACAGAATGGCTTCCCAGGAAACCACAAATCCAAACAAACTGATGACTATAAACCCCTAGTCAGAAAATGGCTAGTTAGAAAATGGAGGCCAAATTTACTCAAAATTTTGAATTATTAAAGGTGGCACCTTTCCTTAGAAATAAAAACTTCCCCCCACTGATTCCCTTTTATCTCACTCCCTTGAACTTTCTGGAACCTCTTTTCAGTTACCAATAAATATTTCTTTTGAAGCTTTCCCGTAAAATACTTCTATTTTCTTGCCTGAGAAATCTTAACACATTTCCCTAGTCCCCCATTAAAATTGCAACCCGGCCTCTCTCAGTGGGGGCTCCCAGGCCCTCTGATCTTCTGTACTCCGGATTTCCCCCTGGGTTCCCACTACTGCAGACCGCTGTTTAATTATCTTCTTTGACCAATCTATCTTTATTTGAAATCCACTGTGTCTTCCGGACTCCATTCCTCCTTTAATACGATAGTAAGGTAATTATTAATAATACCTGATGGCTGGATTTATAGCTCCTCCTTCATTCATTAGGCTATTTGACCTTTCTGCACTATTGAGCATTGTTAGTCTCTCCTTATTTAAATTCTCTTTTCTTCAAATTCTCATACCTCCCCCCTTTCTGTCTTTTCAATGCCTTTTTTCTTTCTCCAGTCTTGAACAACTATTGTTACCCCATACTTTACCATTTTTCCCTCTACATTTTTTCCATGGATGATCTAATCAACACTTAATTTCTCCAAACTCTCTTGAATATGACTCTTTATTTCCACTCCTGTTGCCCTAACTATGGCACCTGTCCCAATGGAATAAACTAAAAAACATGACTCTTTGTCTTAGCTTGTCCCTAATTCCTACCAATTTCCGTTATGTCTCCAGACTCATCTTTCTGAAACAGACCCGATCTATGCATTACATTCTTCAGAAATTGTTCATGAATCCTGTTACCTCCCCCCAAAAGTACAATCTGATCCAGGCTTGTGAGGGAAAAGGGAGATGAGGAAGGGAGGCAGGGAAGAGTGAAAGACGATGTGTTCCACTGTGGTCACTGCTTCCTTCACAAAAAGCCAAATTACATTACAAATACAAAGCATGTATTACATTATGTTAGAGATTGTTCTGTTCTCGAGGGTAAGGATGACGTCATACTTATCTAGGGTCCTCAATATATACTATCATAACTGTACATGGTGCAGGCTCAGTAATGTTTGTGGAATGGATGAACAGATGATGGGTCAGGGGCGCTGGAAACCAGTTTGAACTACATTCGGATAATAACCTTCTACAGCTTCTTTCAGACCTGAACAAAGTCTAATTGTGGGAAAATCAAGAATTGCTATATGACTGTCCTGAGTCTAGACTCTTCAGGAGAGACAAGAACTATCAAGCCATTTGTGAATCACTTTGAATATTTGTAAACAGCTGCATTTTTGTCTTTTAGGTCATGTAATTGCACAGGTCAAAGCTAAAGAGTGGGTAAAAGCTAAAAATTGTTAATGTATACAGTTTCTAGCTGTCAATCAAATTCTGCCTTTTGTAAGTATTTCTGGGCAGTCACAGTGATGACAAGATTTGGGGTGTGTGTGTGTGTTACATGATTTCTTTCATAAAATCTGAGGAATTTAAGCAGATGTTAAAACTACATTAAAACAACATTAACCACCACAATACAAAAATGAAAGTCCCTTCAAACTGACAGATGTTCTCTGAAAGAAGATAATTTGAATATAGATATAATCTTTTCAAAGAATAAATGCATAAATGGGGCTAACTGATGCCTGGATTTATTTCAGTTTAGCACTCCTCAGGCCACATATGGGCTTATATTCCTTTAATATTGGTAACTCTGAGTTTTGCAGAAGAAGAAGCCTTTTGATAGACTACATTTAAACATAACAAGCAACAAACACCCTTGTAATGCTAGATATAGGCATAGTATATTTTACATATTTTAACCTCTACTGTTTCAGACTCTGATTTACATTTTGGGGAACATGTTCAGAATATCTTATGACAAATTATAATAGTGCATTGAGAGTACTAACTCATGGAATATCTTGTAGGGAGGAAAGAGAACTAAAATCACCACCTCAACTTTGTATTTGGCTAAAGAAGCTTTCTCAGAAACAACTCGCTAATGAAAGTTATATCTAGTAGATAGTAATTATAAGATCAAGCAAAGAAATAATAGATCCTATATCACCATGTGATATAATGCTTCTTTGCCTGGATAAACTTGTACTCAAATTCTTCATCTCCTGACCCTGCCCCCCCCACCCCATTATACATCCTCATGGCCAAGTAAGGTGTCCTGTCTCCTGTGTTCCCACTAGGTTTGTGTTTGCAAGTATGATTTACTTTTGATTATTTATTCCTTGTGTGCACCAGATTTTTTCAATCCTTATAATGATGCTATCTTACTTTGCTGTCGAGTCTTAGGTCATACTCAGAGTTTGGTTTTAGGAGCAGCAAGATGGGTCTTGGCTTGACACAGATCACACTGTCTTTGTGTCAGCCAACTGTTTTACACATAACTCAAGCGCTAAGAAGCCTGACATAAACTTCCTTGAGTATAGCCAGCATCGGATGATACATGAGATTATGTTTTCTAAAACATATGAAGTGTTTATTAAGAGTTTCCCAAAATCTAAAAGCTGCTAGTAGGTAATGTATAAATCACTCTCTTGAACTAGATGATTATTCCTTTTCATTTAAAAGAAATTCTGATTCTGTGAACTTTGTTCTTCTGGACCAAGAGGAGAGTTCCCAGCTGACGAAATGTGGGACTTCCATTTCTTTACTTCATGTTGACCCTTTGTAATAATCTAACATAATACTTTTTCTCTTTTGCCTTCTAATCCAATCACTACAGAGACCAAAGTGATCTTAAATTGTAAGTCAGATCATCTCATTTCCCTGCATACAATAATGGGTTCTCAATGCTCTTAGAGTAAAAATCAAACTCATTACTGTTTGATCCAGTCCCTTATTATGAATTCCACCTGAATCTTGTTATCATCCTTCCTGTTTCAGTTAAAGTAACGCTAGCTGCTGTAACAGCTAAACCCTGAAATCTTACAGTTTAACACTAGTAGAGATTCATTTCTTACTCCGATAAGTCCAGTTGGTAGAAAGGAGGAGAGAGGAATGGCCTTTGATCCATGCAGTCATTCAGGGACTCAGGCTGATTGAGTGTGATATGGCGTCTTTATATGTGGTTTTCAAGGACATTCTAGGTATTAATGTCCAGCTGGCACTTAAGCAAAGAGAGTGGAGAGTTGGTGTGGGCCAGGTCTGGTGGTAGCACTTCCACCCACATTCTTCTGACAAAGATTCAGTCACATGAATGACTATGCTCACTTGTAAAGAGGTAGTGTTGAGAAATTAAATCCCTTATTGGAAAGCCACCTCCCCAAAATAACTCTACAACCCAGAAGGGGCATTCTTTGGTGGAACACTAGCTGTCTCTTCCATACTCCTCTCACACATTAAGCTCCAGCCACATTGACTTTACTTTGGTTTTTGCCTGTTTCTACCTCAGGGCCTTTGCCCACATTGTTCTTCTTTTAGGAACATTTCTGCTGTTTTTAACATGACTGTTTTTTGGGTTTTTTTCTACCTTTGGTCTTGTCGTAAATGCCACCTCCTCAGAGAGACCTTTCTTAACCACCTGTCACAAGTAGGATTTTCTCAAGCACCTTGTTGGTTTCCTTTATAGCTCTTATCATGATTGGTAATCATTTGATTTGGTTATTTAGTTGTTTTTGTCTATTTCTCGAACTAAAGTGTAAATTCCTTGAAACTACGTATTTATTTGTCTTTTATACCATTGAATTCCTAATGCCTGTCATAGTGCTTCACATAATAGATGCTTGACAAATATTTTCTAAATTAAGGCAGAGGCTGTGGGTAATGAATAAAAAACTACAATATTAAACTAAAACACCCATACTTACTGTTAATACCAATTTATATATTTATGATTCTATGGCCAGGTTTGACACATCACAGTCAATGAATGAATTGTGATTATTCTGTACTGACACTTTATATTAATCCAACACATTTTTACATTAACCCAACACTTAATCATAAATTGACTATTCCCGTTAGCTATTGCTGCCTAATACATTGCCTCAACGTTTACTGAACTGAAACAGCAACTATAACCTTATCATCTCTCACAGATTTTGTGGACCAAGAATTCAGGCAGTATCTGACTAAGTAGCCTGGCTCAGAGTTTCTCATGTGGTTCTGGTCAAACCATGGATGGAGCTAGAACAGCGGGGGGGGGGGGGGGGGGGGGGCAGAGCCGACAAAGAGGCTGAAGGTTTCAAGAGCAAGTATTCTTGTGAGGAAAGCAGAAGCACAGTGCTGTTGGAGACCTGCTTTTGGAAGCATTGTGTCATTTCTGCTGTATGCTACTGGTTGAAGCATACAGTTTCAAACATAGAGGACATGAGTCTGGGTAGGAGGAGTGTCAAAGAATTTATGGATTTATTTTTAAACTGTCATACTGCCCAGGAAGGAAGGAATCCTTGCATTTTACAGAGTATTTGAAGGAATTGCTCTTACCAGCCTTTCTCTCTCAACCTACTTTTTACACAGGCCACCAAGGAATTCCATGGTGCTGGCTTTCTCCCTGCACAGACCTCTTTAGCCAAGATATGTATGTATTCAGGACTACCTATTGAAAAGTGCCTCCTCTGCAGAGTATTGTAGATACCATATTATGAGCACACTGACACTGAATTGAGTACTCACTTCTTTTTATACCATTGGAATTCGGCTGCGTTGATCTTTAGTGTTGCTTTGGCATGTTTGTGGAAAAGAGCTTTTCTTAGAATAATTGGTTTCGGATTTCTAGCCTTAATATTCTGCATAACACATTCTGTGTTTTCATGAAAGCTGTTAAAAAAAATGCATCTAATATTTTTCACTCTGGTCAGAATTCCAAAGGAAGGAATTACCGTGGGTTCTAGGATCTTGCTTTTTAACCATGTCACTAAAATTATTTAACAACATGTTTTACAAGGTAGGTAATTTGAATTAGAAAACTCACCTACTGCTATGTTGCTCCAAGCTCCAAAATGTACATTAAACAATGCAATCCTCTATTTTTCTTTCTACGAGACTTTATAGTTAGAAATATTATACTATTCCAAGCATAACCCTGAACACAGATTCACTGACTTTTAAAAAACAAATTTTTTATTTAGGAAAAGTTTCATATTTATAGAAAAGTTGCAAGAGTATTACCTAGAGTTATTGTATAACTTGCACCCTATTTCCCATATTGTTAACATTACTATGGTACATTTGTCAGAATTGATAAACCAATACTAATAAATTATTAGTAACTGAACTCCATACTTATTTAGATTTCTTTAGTTTTTACCTAATGTCTGTTTTCCATTGCTGGATCTGACATTACATGTGTTTGTCATGTCTCCTTAGACTCTTCTAGACTGTTTGTTACAAGCTCTTCTTGTTTCTGATGGCCTTGAGAATGTTGAGTTGAGAATAGCATTGTTCTCAAAATGGACAAAAATTGTTCTATTAGGAATTTGAACATTGTAACCAAGAGAAAAGACTGAAGGACAGAATAGTTATGTGTTTGAATCCTAGTTCTGGCACTTCCTAGCCATATGACTTTGACGAAGTTCCTTCACCTACCAGAGCTTCAGTTTCTTTCTTATTTACATGAGGCATAATAGTCCCACTCTTATAGAGCTGTTATGAGAATTAACTGAGGTAAAGCATACTGTGCTTAGCATAAGGCTTAATGCTTAGAAGTTATGCAATTATTATTCAAAGTTGTCTAAAATACAGGTCAGCTCACAAAAGACTATTTAAAGTATAATATAGATGGTCTTCTATTATAATGGCAATAATATTATACTAATGTCAAACATTTATGAACACTATTCCATGTACATGTCATTAGTCTAAGCACTTTATATATATTAACTGAATTAATTGTACTAATAATATTACTAAATCCAACCAGTCTTTATAACATTATGTGTAGGGATCTACACATAATATTTCTGAAATTTTAGATGTGGGAGAGAAGAAAAAGGAAATTCCAATGCAACTCATGAAAGTAAAGTATATACGAAAGTCAGAATATTGATGGAAGCTGAGAGAAGTGAAGAGAGCAGACAGGTGTGGGTGTGGGTTTTAAACAGGTATTGGAGCAGGATTTTCACCCATCATTGAAGGGCTTTGACGGACCTGAATTTACGGTAAACTCTTCCCTATCTTCCTTCTGAGGATTTGCTAGCCAGGCCTGGTGAGGTAGGGAGAGGCAGTGTTTGAGGACCACCCTAAGGCTCAAACGTTTGGTCTGGGTGAAATTCACCAATAAACTCACTTCTCAGGCTGCCCACGGCTTAGAAGAAATGGAAACTGAGCCTAACTGGCTCCACGATCCCTTCCCCAAACACCAAGAGACAAATGTGCTCATGACTTACTAATTAGGTGGAACCATTTTAATGATTTCATTGCTGTTGCAGCTTCCACCAAGAGAGTGTTTGATTCATGTAAGGCAATCAGAACCATAATCCATGGCTAGCAAATGAAAACAGACAAGAGTGTTATTCCTACTGTGTTTCCCCCAAAATAAGACCGGGTCTTATATTAAGTTGTGCTCCAAAAGATGCATTAGGGCTTATGTTCAGGGAATGTCATCCTGAAAAATCTGCTGGGGCTTATTTTCCGGTTAGGTCTTATTTTCGGGCAAACACGGTACTGAGTATATTAACTTTGCTTAATACACATAAGGGTGACAGGGGCTAGGAAAAATGGTCTCTTAGCCAAAAGACTACTTAGAATTACTGTCTGTTATTGTGGGCTAATGTTACATAAAGTAAAACAGTGGCTTCCTCCCATGATAGCTTTGGGATCTGAGGACAGAGGAGGAAATTAACGACTGGAAAGGGATCCCCTGATGGTGCTTAAGCTGATCCAGGCTTCCCTCGTGGCTGTGGTTATTTTCCATGTGGATGCTCTTCAGGAGGAGAGCAAGAAAACAAACTGGCATCTTTGTTTAAGAAAACAGCTGCAATGCTGCAAAATCTCATATTTAATAGTAGCAACAGCAGCCCAAATTACTGGCCACCAGAAAAGCACTGTGCATAACCACCTTTTAAAATCCTTAAAGAGACCAACATGTTAGATATAATGATTTTCATTTTAGAGATGAAGAACTTGAGGCTGAGAGAGGTAAAGCAACTTGCCCAAGTTCAAGCAACAGAGCTGAGGTGTGAACACACGCCTGTCATTTCTAGAGCCCGTGATCAGAACCGCTGTGCTACAGACCTGTGTCTGGAATGGCAACATCTGTGTCATGCCTGAGCAGTGTCAGTGATACCCTATCTGGAAAGGTCTCGTCATTGGAGTGACAGCATTCTGCGCTAGAAGGGATTTTAGAGACTCCACTCAGGTTCTCAAACTGCCTGTGCATTGGAATCATCTGGAGCCTTGAAAATATACTGATACCTGAACCCCAAGGTGGGAGGTATTTAAAAGTACCATAGGTGGTTCCAATATGATCCAAGGCTGAGAACCTGACCTAGAGCAATAGTCCACGCCTGGCTGTGCCTGTGGCCCATGGACTGTCAGCATCAGCTGGGAGTTCATTAGAAATGCAGGCGTCCACGCTCCACCTCAGGTGATTTATATGTGCACTGAGGTTTAAGAGAGCAGCAGTTCCCAGCTCACCCCTCCCAAAATGAGGAGGAGTTACGGAATGGGAGAAGGAGGCGGTGGGGCGGCAGGGTGGTGGGGAAAGAAGGGGCATTCTAGAGAGATGGGCTAATATGAAAATGCCCAGAAGAGACAGCGTGGCATATTCAGGAACTAGAATAGGTCTTTGTGGGGGCAGAGCCCCAGAAAGCAGTTTCCAGGCTCTCGGCCTCACATAGAAAGGTGCTGGCTCAGGTAGTAAATGGCCATGAACTGTGATTGGGTGGCCATCAGCTATAGCTAGTTGGCCATCAGCTGTAACCAGTGAGCCATTGGCCACTAATATAACTGCTGTGGCTACGCTAGCAGAAAAATGGGGGCTAGCAGAAGATGGTGGCTGAGCCTGCAAGCGGGGCAGTGAGGGTGGCGAACAGTGTGGCTCCTGCTTCCTGTTTCTCCAACCCAACCGCCCGCAAGAATGTAGTAGTATGATTCTCCTATCTGTGGCTCTGTGGGTGTTCCTTTTTGGCCTCACCGTATCCTGCGTTCTTATGTGGGGAGCGGGAGCAGAGACCCCGCCGGATGCCCCCCACGACAGTCTTTGTGGCTGAAGCAAAGATTACCAAGAGTTTATAAGATCAACCTTTTCATACAGGTTAAATATGCTTCCGCCCTAGGATTTAGTGCTGGCTACTTCCTCTAACTATATGGGTCATACTCTTTCCTTTCAAATGATACCTTCTCTATAAGGACTTATCTACCCTGGTCACCTCATTTAAATTCTAATCTTTCCTCCCAATCGGCATGCCCACATTCCATTATTTGCTCTACTTTCTCTTCTATAAAACTTGTAACCCTCTAACAGGCTGACTAATGTACTTACTAGAATGTCTCCACGCTAGAATGCAAACTCAGTAAATGCCCAGATTTTGTTTGTTGTCCCCCAGTGCATTCTCCAGCACTGAAAACAATATCTGGAAGTTAGAAAAGGTGCTTCCTGTGTATTTCTTGCATTACTGAGTTAATCAAGTTCTGAAGGGCTGAATAGGTCATGTTTACCTACAACTTGATTATGGATCTTCTCGGGACTTTTAAGTGGGTAAAGAACAAGTTCAGATTTCGGTTTGATTTTGGAAAGCCCATCTAGTTTCACTTTAGCTAGTGGACTTTGGAAGTGGGGAGGTTAAGGGCTGGCCTACAGGCAGGAAGGCCCATCTGGGGACTATGGCAGCCTGCACTTAGGAGAAGGGGGGCTGGAGAAGATGGGAGCGTTCAAGGTCTGTTTAGGAAGTAGCACCGACAGGGATTAGGTAAGGGAGTAAGGGAGAGTGAAAATCCTAGGTTTCTGGTTTAGAGAACTAGAGGAATGAAAAGCCATCACTGAGATAGAGGGTACTGAAAAAGAACTGGTCTTGCGAGGGAAAGAGTACAACTACTGGGAAGTATTAAACTCTGGACTGATATAACCCGGAGGAAATTTGAATGTCACATTCACTAAACAACTATATTTTTAATCACTGGCATTATGCTCAGTGTGATATTCCTTCAAAAAAATACTATGTGCCAGGCATGGTACTGGCTCAAGGGATACACTGATAACAAGGCACATGTGGGCCCATCTCCCTGCCCTGACAGAACTTACAAAGAAAAACAAAATGCTACGGGAGTTAGAGGGAGGGAAAGAGAAGAGACCAGCAGAGAGGTTACTTTGAGCTGGGAGTTTGGGAAATACAACTTTGTGGTAATGGTAGCACTTACACCAGCGATTTAAGGAAACGTAAGGTCAAAGGAATCAAAAGCCTGGAGGGGAAAAAATCTAAATCATTTGTCAGGAATAGCAAAAAATTTTGATTCTCAGAAATTGAGAGACATGGGGTGTTGGGTGTAATGAGAGGCAAACTTGTGAACACAAATGCAGAGCCCTGAAAGCCAGGTGAAGGGTTTTCAACTAAGATTCTGTAAGAAATTAGCCTGAAACTTAATAGGTGCTCAGCATGGGACTATTCAGTATATCTGACTCATTTTTAATTGGGGTGATGGTTACAAAGTGCTGTTTGGGGAAGATAAACATGATTTTAGTACAGATGATGGATTATAAAGGGCAGAAGCCTGGAAATGAGGCTATTTTAGTAGTGTATTCATCAGATAATCCCTATATTTCAGTGTAAACACCGTGAAAGTTTGCATCTGGCTTTTACAAATCTACTGCAGGTGTTCCTGGTTCGGTGACTCATATAGACAGATAGCTATCCTCCAAATTGTACCTCAAGCCCCCAGCTTCCTTGTATGTTGTGGCTTAGCCATCCTCTAGGTCTTTGGAGTCCCCTCCATTCAGCTCATGGATTGCAACAGAGAAAGGAAGATATGTACTTTTGAGAGGGTTCTATGGGCCATCCAGAGGAGCAGACAACACTTGCAGATGCATTCCATTAGCCAGAATGCAATTAGATGGCTCCAGCTCACCGTAAGGGAGGCTGGGAAATAGTCTGTGTGCCCAGAGAAAAAGGGAACCGGTTTGTTGTGTAACCTAGTCAGGTTCTGTCACAGTGTGGGTGCAGAGCCCCAGAAAGTAGTTTCCAAACTCTCGGCCTCACATAGACAGGTGCTGGCTCAGGTAGTAAATGGCCATCAACTGTGGCTAGTTGGCCGTCAGCTGTAACCAGTGAGCCTTTGGTCACTAATATAACTGCCGTGGCTACGCTAGCAGAAAATGGGGGCTAGCAAGAAGATGGTGGCTGGGCTGGCAAGTGTGGATTGCAGTTACCACAGCGGATTGCGGGTTGCAGATTGCAGAGAAATGGACAGCAGGTTGCAGAGAGTGTGGCTGCTGCTTCCTGTGTCTCCAACCCAGCCGCCAGCGAGAGTATAGTGGTGTGACTCCCCTACCTATGGCTCCGTGGGTGTTCCTTTTTGGCCTCACCATGTCCTGCGTTCTTATGTGGGGAGCGGGAGCTGAGACCCCGCAGGTCACCTCACATGACACACCGTAATGAGTGAGAGATAATAAAGATTGAGGGAATAGAGAGGAAGATATGTGCTCAATATATATTGGGAAAGTAGAACTGAAATAAATTGCAGCTGATAGGGCATGGAATGGGGCCTGTGGGCAAAGGATACATGGAATTGGGGGGACTGGTCAGAGAATACATATTCCACATGTAATTGCTACAGGTAAAAAGGTGTTTACATCACAGGCCATTGAAATTATATTAGTATTTCCCAGATGATTTCTATTTGAGGAGACAAATGATCTTGTAACAACTCATGGGAAGGTTTATAAAGAAGTATATAGAAGCCCCTTCTTGCATCAATATGAAAGCTTTTAAGTCTGTTTTGTTAAAGAAAACAACTTCAGGATTCATTGGTACTATTAGTTAAAAGCTTGTACTATGCATTCACATCTGTGAGGTTTAGGAATACTTACGGGTTTAGTAAGGAATAAACAATGCAACACAATGGGAAAATATGGTTTCTTTATATGTATGTACCTTGACAGATTATTCTGAAGATTGTGGAGAAAATATAGTGTACTTTCCAGTGTTTAGCTCCTGGAAAATAAAAGGTAGCTACTATTTGTATATAACAAAGACAATTATGGAGGGAATGGGTCTAAGTCAGGTGAACTAGGCACAAAGTAATAAATCATGGCATGTTTGTATAGCATGGTCATACTTTAAAAGTCTAATTTTGCTGGGTGATTTCTCAAAGGAACTTCCAATTCAATAGCAGCTCACCAATATAGGATTCTCAGCTGAAATTTGTTTCGCAGCAGATCTATTGCACAAATTGAGGCAGCTGTGCACAGCATGTGTTTCATTTCAATGACTATATTGCAAAGGGTGTTGTTATTCAAAGGCCCCCTAATCAGGGAAAAGGCTCCCTTCAGTTGGCAACTTCTCAGCCACAGCAAAGGAAAATTTGCATGTTTCATTAAGAATGAACCAACCTATTGGTTTGTGTGCAACCTGGATCGTTTACATTTTCGGTTAAAGAAAAAAATGCTTAGATGTTATTTCCAAAACCCATGTCTTCCCTCAGTTCATTAGCATGAATAAACTAAGTTCCCTTGGCCGGGAAATTGATTGTAGAACCGTGGGTTTCTTGGGGCTGTTTGTTGCCACATACCCAGATAACTTCATAAGATTAGCCTTGTCTTTTCCTATGGGTTTTGATGATGGCAATCTACCATATTCTCCAACTAAAACCGTTGTCACACTTGACTTTTGTTTTGCTTAATTTTTACAGTGTGTTCAGCTTGAAGAATAAAAGTAGATTGATCTGTTTCATTCCTTCTGAGTTAAGTTGTTCCTTACATGGATTTCCACTCCCTGGTTTGTGTGTGTGTCTGCACTGAAGCAGACGGTGCTAATCCATATGAATTTGTTTTATGGAGAAAGAAAATGAAACCATGAATATTAATATCCCATTATCATGTGATGATATTCTAAACACATACACCATAAAAATCTCAAAATAAGAAAGGAAAGGATCCCAGGGTCACCTGTATAATTTCTGTTCCAAAGAAATGAGCTAGGAAAGAGCATGAAAACAAAGTATGATTCCAGGCCTTACCACAGGAACAGACTGTGGCTCTGAGGCTTCATCTCTCAGTTCAGTTGTGAAATCTTTGGTGGTGTATTGATGCATTGGGAAAGATGAATATGGCATCCAGTATCTTTGTAGATCAATAAAGTGCAAGATAGTAGTTTGATGTTTCGTCATGAATGCTCACTTATATTTAGTGTAAGTGATTAGCTGTTACAGAAATCATATGATATTGGGATGTAGAGCATTTTCCTTTTTCCTGGAAGGAGTTATTAGAAATGGATCTACTATCAGAGCATGGGATTTTGGATCTTATTAACCTTTTTAACTCCCTAATTTTCCCCGAAAAGAAAAGTGAGAGTCAAGAGCTGAAGCAGCTTGCCCAGGATAACACAGCTGGTAAATGACTCTTGCCTATCACAGCCCATTTGCAGAAACAGGTACATAAATGTTCCTCTCTTTGAATGAACATCAAGGCTCTGTCTATTCTTAACGAAAATATTTTCTCTGAGGTCATGGGCAGTACAGGCCATGGTAAAAACAGGTTTCCTTTCTCTAAATATGACTTGATGCTCCTGTTCTCTTTTATTGCTGTGTTGCTAATTGTATTCAACTAGGTACCCACTAAATAGCACGATGTGGTGGGTATTCTACAGGGGTTAGCAGGACAGCAAGAGAAGGGTGAATGTTTATATACTGAGTGGGGCCAACATTGGACTATCAAGTGATTACCCAGAAAAAAGTCCACATAATAGGAACACATGTGGTTCAATGACTAGGCGGGTGGAAGATGACAGGTACGAGTTTATGAGGTGCCATTAAAACCCCCAGCAGTGATCTGAGTCTAAAGTGCAGCGTTTTCTGTATGAGGGGTATAAATGATAAATGTCTAACTATTACATTGTTTTGTACACCTGAAACTAAAATAAATAAATAAATAAAGACGAAAAAAAGAAACCCTATTTTGTACCCGCCCCCCCCCAAACACACACACACAAAGTGCAGTGTTTTACTTCCCTTCCCAACTGAAAGATATTAAGGGAGATCACTTGCTGTGAGCCACAGAATTTGAACCAAACCTTAAGCACCTCCTGAAAAGAAACTTTAATGACCAACAGTTGTAAGAAACCACTCGAATGAATGGGCAAAAGTTAAGATTTTTTTGTAAGAGCTGGAGAACAGACTGTTAGATAATTCAATGTCTAAGAGAAGTTGATTTAATATTTTTGTTGAGTTTGAAAACTGAGTCATTCAAACAGTTCTAACATTGAAAAAAACCTGAATCAGCATTTTATAGATTTGCAATTTGGTGACTTGTCAATGGTCATATGCCTGGGATCAGAGATGTAGCTTCACATCAAAATAAATGTTAATCTTGCTTTCTTTTAAAATATGTTTAATTCGCTTACAACACCATTCCCCGTTCTGTGAAATAGCTTGATTTTCTTTGTTAGAATAAGACTAATATTACTATACTTCTCCCTTGGCAGTATTGACATTCCACCAGCTTTGTACTAAATTATAGCTCCTGGTCTAATTTTCTCATTACAAATGACGTGTGGAATAAATTTACTAATTACAGATGACATAGGGAACAAAAGTTTCTTGGATAAGAGTAATGGAAAGAGACCAATTGATGTAGAGTTGTCGGATTCCTATTTGGCTAGTGACGGAAGCCCTCTTGAAAGCCCTGTCATGACTAGAAAACTCAAACCTGGAGACTGGTCTCCTTCACAGACTGATTTGTTCATCCAAAAATTATTAATCACTTCCTCCAAGTGCTACAGATAAACCAGAGAGCCAGAGGGAGTCCCTACCCACGTGGAATTTACTCTATGTAGGGGAGTACCAGTGATAAAAAAAAAAAAAAGAAAGAAAAAGAACAATAGTATAGATGAAAGTGGTCAGGCGGAGACTTTCTTTAGCTAGGGTGTTTAGGAAGACTCTTCTGAGATGAGATCAAGGAGAGAACAAATTTAGGCAGAGGGAGCAGTAAGTGCAAAGACCCTGACCTGGAATGAGCACAAGATATTGAGGGTCAGAAAGGCCAGTGTGACAAATGGTGCAGCGAGCAGGGTGTGGTGCCAACCAAAGCTCTCCGAAGGGCGGTGGAGCAGCTTGTGCATATGAACACTGAGTCTCAGAAAGACCAGGAGGACACCTATGGAGGGGTGGGAAGACATGGACGGTTCCCTGACCAGCATAGGCCAGAGAAGGCAAACGTTGTTGTGGCCCTGTGGGCTGGGAAGTGCTTGCTGAGGCCCTCACCCCCAGGTTGGGGAGGACTTGGAGCCCTCACCCTGAGGAGAGGGCACACACTGTGAGGCTAACACACAGCCCTGGCTTAGGAATGTGGACTATGGGGAATGGGCTCCATCCCAAATTTTATGGACCACTTGACTGTTTGCTTGGGAACGTTCCACCATGTAGTGAAACTGACGGATGTTTGCTTTTGTGTCTCAACTGGCAGCCGTCGAGAATAGGTGAGAACGCTGGCTGTGCCCAGAAAGTCTGGCTGTGCCCAGAAAGACTGGTGGTACCCTGAGCAACCCTGGCTGTGCCCAGGGAGATTGGTGGTATGCTAAGAAGCCCAGAAACTTGGCTGTGCCCAGAAGGACTGGTGGTGCCCTGAGAAACCGTGGCTGTGCCCAGAGAGCCTGGCTGTGTCCAGGATATTGCATTCACCTCCAGGCTCCTTGCATAGGGCCCCTCGTGGAAGACGCTTGTCACGTAGATTGTGAGGCGAGACCCTGTAGAGGCGGAGTGTGGGGACAGAACCAGGAGTGCAGTTTCCAGGCTCTCGGCCTCACGTGGAAAGGTGCTCACTCAGGTAGTAAATGGCCATCAACTGTGATTGGATGGCCATCAGCTGTAACCAGTGAGCCATTGGCCACTAATATAACTGCTGTGGCTACGCTAGCAGCAAATGGTGGGGCTAGCAAGAAGACGGTGGCTGAGCTAGCAAGAGCAGATTGCAGTTAGCACGGTGGATTGCAGCTAGCAAGTGAGGTTGGTTGGCAGAGAAGTGAATGGCAAGTTGCGGATTGTGTGGCTCCTGCCTCCTGTGTCTCCAGCCCAGCCGCCAGTGAGACTAGAGTGGTATGACTCCCTTACCTATGGCTCCATGGGTGTTCCTTTTTGGCCTCACCATGTCCTGCGTTCTTATGTGGGGAGCGGGACCAGAGACCCCGCATGACAGTGACTAAAGCATAATGAGCAAGAAGCTGAATATTAGAAGATGAAGCTAAAGACTTGACAGGGACCTGAGTAGGTAGAGCAGTAGTCCTTTCTCAAAGGATGTGCCCTGGACCAGCAACATCAGTCAGCATTGCCAGGAATCTGTAAGGAATGCAAATTCTTAAGACCCCATCTCAGACCTCCTGAATTAGAGTCTGGTGGGGGGGGGGGGTGATGCAACTTGGCAATCTGAGTTTTAACCAGCCCTCCTGATGATGTGTGCTCAAGCTCAAGACCCACTGATCTAGAACATTGTTTGCCATGATAAGGCATTTGAATTTTATTATCCACTGGAGGGTATTAAGCATGAAATAATGTGATTTAGGTCTTGAGAAGATAACTTTTGTCCTTTGTGAGAAGAATGGACAGATTGGTACTTTCTTATGTATATATTCTGACTGAAAACTGTAGCTCAGTGGGAAAGAACAATTAGCAGATTCGTGCTGAGCTCTGTTTACTTTTATTGTGAAGAATAATTGTGTTCAATCTCATGCCTGAATTCCAGATGTCGGTACCTGAAAATGCAAATAGTAATTCCCTACTGTGAGATGTCAGATAACTGAAATTCAAACATACTTGTGGAAATGCAAACCCATTATCAATTGTGATTTTCTAGTTGAAACAAGCAATTGGCTTTAGCAATGAAATATAATTAGGGTAGTTATAAATTAATATGTTGTCTATATTACTCTGGGTTTCAGAGCCCAGATTTGGTAGGTGTCTGTGTGTGTAAAACATGCTTCCTCCCATAAAATCCCTCAGGATATTTATGGAATCCCCAAAGGATGATCCAAGAGTATTATAGAAGAAATCTCATCCACTACTTACATCTGTTATTTTCCCTTTGCTTCTTCTCTACTTCCCTCTCTTATGCCTAGTAAAGTTATATGAGGGTGTGTTATTCACATCTTCCACAAGTACCATCGGTATACTATACCACCTCCCATTACTGGAGGCATTGCCTTTTGTAATTTGTCCTCTGGTTCTGTGCCAGCATCCCTGTTAGGGCAGTGCTAACACTGCTCTCACACACCCCGTTGGTGCCACAGTATAAGCCCAAAGAAGTGCTGCCTCTACTTCTCCAAATCTCAGGCACTGTGAGAGAAAGCCACTCTTTCCACTTCTCCTCTCTCCTTGGGACACAGACAGGATGTCTGCTACTTCTACCTCCCCGAAGACACCTACTTGCCATGCTTTGGAGTAAATTTCCTCTTGGCACTTTCTCATTAGGCAAGCTTTACATCTCACATGTATTCTTGTAGAAATCTCTCCTAAAGTCTTCTGACATACCACAGTCTGGTCTGGTGACTGTCTATACAGAATGCAAATCACGCTTCACTCTCATCTGAGGATCCTGCTTTCTGCTTTCCTGTGTAGGATCCACTGCTCCTGAATTTCTGATTTCTTTCTGTCTTCTTCATTTTGCTGGAGCACATCCCTCACTTCCAAGAAAGGGTGCATGAGAGATAAGGATTTTGGGTTTTGTTTTTTTAGAATTTTCATGTCTGAAATTGTCTCTTTTATCACACTAAATGATAGTCGGAAAGACTTCCAGCTTAAAAAATCACTCTTTGGGCGCGGACGGGTGGCTCAGTTGGTTAGAGCGCGAGCTCTGGGCAACGGGGCTGCCAATTGGATTCCCACATAGGCTAGCGAACTGCACCCTCCACAACTAGAATGAAGTCAATGAGCTGCCGCTCAGCTCCCGGGTGGCCAGATGGCTCAGTTGGTTGGAGTGCGGGCTCTCCACCACAAGGAGGCCGGGTACAACCTCAACTGGACCTGGTACTGAGCTGTGCCCTCCACAACTAAGATTGAAAAAGGACAGCAACTTGAGTGGAAAAGTCCTGGAAGTACACACTTTTCCCCAATAAAGTCCTGTTCCCTTTCCCCAATTAAAGAAAAAGAAAAATCACTTTTTTCTTAGCATTTTGAAGGTGTTGCTCCATTGTCTTCGCATTTCCAATGCTATTCTGGGAGTCTCTAACATCTTTTATTTCTCCATAGAACTCTGAAATTTCATTGTGAAAAACTTGGTGTGCATTTATTTTTACCCATTATGCCGAAGCATTATGCTGGTCAGAACTTTAAATCTGAGAGTCATGTCTTTCATGTGTAGAGCATTTTCTTGAATTATTTCACTGATGATACCTTCTTTTTCTCTGCTCTATCTGTAATACTTGTTTTTCTTTGTTTTTCTTTCTTTCTTTCTTTCTTTTTTTTTTTTTTTTTTTTTGGTGAAACTGTTTGGAACCTCTGGGCACTGGAGGAGGCTTGTTGACTTTGGTCCTCATGGTTAGGGGATTGGATGGACTCTTTTCTTGGGAGTTTCTGATATCAATAGCTTTAGATTTTTTTTATTTTTTATTACAGTCTCCAGAGACGAGTTTTCCAAGTCCCTGCCTGGCTGCCATACTCTGGGAGCTGAGTGGATGTGAAAAAGGGCTGAGGTCTGAACATTTAGTATGCAAATGTTCTATAATTCCATTATTTTCAGTATGGGGCCCAGCTCTCAATTGTGTCTGGTGTCCCCCCATTCAGAGACCTTCTGTTCCCTTTCCCAAGAATAAGCTCTAAGCTTCGGCCAAGATGGACAAACAGTGGAAAAAGACTTTGGGGAGCCAACTGCTTCTTAAACATTCTTTTAACAAATTTCCTGTTGTTGGGCTTATCTTCTCTACCCCTTCCAGAAGTATTTGGAGCCATTGATTCCTGAGCCTGCTGGGAATTCTGCAATGTAAAGCAGATTGCTCCTTGCTTTTCCCTGCTGCTGATGTAGATTTTACTTTTTCAAGTCTGCTACGTCAGTTACCAGCCATCCATCCACTTTTCTAATTCCCAACATTTTGGTTTTATTGTCTCCTCTCCCATTTTCCTTTGTGAGTTCATGCATTTAGAAAATACATGAGATTTAATGGGGTTTGAGAGGGAGCAGAACTAAATGCATGTGTTTAATTCACTATTTTAAATCAGATGTGCTTTCAAACTTATTTTCTCCCCTCTAGTCTCTGAATTACATTAGGAGTAGCGAGTTATAAGAATTGTGGCATCTCTATTCTACACTTCTCATTAGAAAGCAGAAATAGCTGCAGTAAGTTAAGATTTAATTTTTTTCCCCTATGTTACATATTGACATGGTTCGATTTTGTTTCTGCTTAAGATAAGATGAGCAGGGATGTATTTAAATTTCCGAAAGAGGAATGGAGATTAGATAGTACCAGAAATCTCCTGACTGTGTGGGATGTTGAAATGCATTATCAGGGGAATCCACTGAAACTTGTGAGTAGCTGAATTGACAAAGAGCTGGGAGCATAAGCATGGATCTTAACTTGGCTGGCAGTGCTTTGTAAGGCACAGCAATTAGTGCAGGAGCAAGCACACTGCTTTTTGTCTGGATTAAGAAATATCTGCAATTTTAAGCAAGTGCAGTGCTCTCATTGATGCCTGTTTGGATATTGCAAAGTTGTCCCTGAGATCAAGTCACTTAAATCCAATTAGTGCATGGGCATCATTTTTGAGTGGTGGGCGTAGTGGCTGCCAGATGGGCAGTGACTCAGTGACAATTGGGGGGGGGCGGGTGGGAGGGCTCTAGCAGCTGCTATGAAAAAACGCTTACTACATACAGTCTACCAATCAGTAATATATCTTCCAATTTCTGGTTGGAAAGATGGTGGCGGGTCACCCCTCTGCTTTCAGAGTCCTTAGGTTTACCTGCTTTGCTTTTATTTTTCTTCTATTGTCCTTCATGATAGTTATAATTTCATCTGGATATTTTTTTGGTAAATTTTTTCTTTTTTATGTTAAGGGTTAGGTAATTGGGATGAGCAGGAATGCTTTTGTTTATTTTCAAGGAGAAGGTTAAGATTTTTCAACATCGTTCACCCATGCGAACCTTAGGTGCAAGTGTTTACCACATAGTGTCAAACCAGTGCTGCAGGGAGGAAGCTGTCATTGTCATGCCATGAAATTGGGTTGGATTTACGTTTAACTGCAAAATCAAATGCAAGAAAACAAAATTGTCGTTTACTACTTTGCAGTGGAAGCTTGGCCACTCCTTGACTTTTCTGGATTTTAAATTTGGAAGGACAGCACTGCTATAATGCTTATTGGCCAGGATTTTCTGATTCCACATTTCTAGGGGCAGTGTTGCCTGGGAGAAAAGAGTGTGGATTTTGAAGTGAGACAGACTTGGGTCCAAATGTGAGTGAGTGACTTTGGTCAAGCTAGTTAATCTCTTGAAATCTCAGCTTCCTTATTTCTAAAATGAGAATGATGTTAGTTATGGACCGCTATGAAGATTAAATGAACAAGTATTAGTAAACTGCCCAAGATATACCAGTGAGGGGCAGCTTCTGTCATCACCATGATTATTATTGCTGTTTTTAATATTCAAAGAAAGAGTGGGATTGTTAGAGTAAGAAAAGGGGAGAAAGGCATTTCAGACGTGGCTTGGGAGTGAGCAAAGACGAGTAAGCTCAGCCTGCTTCTCCTGCGGAATCTAGGGGAAGACCTGGATAAACTTGGTTCCACAGCACAGACTAGAAAACAAATCTTGCTCTATGAGATGTCCACTAGTTCTCCGTAGAATTTATCTTATCGCACACCAGACATCCTTGTTTTCACACCTTCTAGCTGATACATTATGAGATCTGGAGAGAGTATTAAAAAAAATGTGCTGAGCTAAGAAAATAAATAAGGTTCAAAGAGCTATGATTCAGAACTGGGTTTCTGGCATTTAAAAAAGAAGTAATGCAAAATTGACTGTGAAAAGAATAGCACTTAGTCAATGTAGCCTTTTCCTTTTTCCTGTGTGTCAAATCAAATGCATTTCATAAAGGATCAGGAAACTCTTAAAATGTAAGCACCTCCTTTAAGCATGTACTCCAAGGACTAACAAAAATCAATTATCTACTCAAGGTAGATGCTTAATAAAAGATTGACTCAAAATGGTATTGGATACTGCATCGTGCTATAAAGAAGTAGCCCCTTAAGATGGGTGATTGCCAACCATGAAGCATCTTCACCGGTTCCATTATCTATGTTAAAAGAGAAGGTTTAATTGAGGAATGCCATGCTGAATACGAAGGTCTATCCTTCATCTGTTTACTTATTAATGATCAGCTTCATTATCTTAAATATCAGAGAAAGAGAATATTTTTGAGCCTCATAATAACAAGAGTGAGTATACTTACGTGTAAACCTCAAGAGAATTCCACTTGGTTGATATCGCCCAATTAATCTTTCCAGCTTGTCCGTAAGGAGGATGCAGTTTTAATGTCTCCCAATCTGTAGATCTAATAACTAAGGAACAGAGAAGATAAACTGTTTGGCCTGAATAGCTGGCTTTAAAGGAGCTCGCTGCAGTCACAATAACGAAGCCTGTTCTAAGCTTTGTACACAAGGAGACTTTGACTCAGCGTCCTGTGTGGGGATGCCTGGAGGCCATTTAAACAGGGAGAATCTGTTCGAAAAGTTGAGGTGTTCCCAGATCTTGGGGGAGCAACAACAGTCTCTGTGTTGCCTTTGGGACCTACTAGGGCCTATTTTCTTTTCTAAATTCCAGGATCTGGATGGGTTGGGGAGGCTCTGCCCAGCAAGGTACACAGTACAATCCTTATCGGTGGGAGAGAAGGATGAAAGCTTTGTTGTGCATCACTAGATCACGTGGATGGGGCGTGTTAAGAGTGAAAGCATACCAGCAATGATAATTACTATGACGATGATGACTTATTTTATTAAATGCTACTCTGTGCAGGGCCCAGAGCTGAGTATTCTATTTGTCTTATTTTCTTTAATCAACACACTACTCTGTGAGGTTGGTACTAATAGTATATCTAGTTTACGAGGGAGAAAAGAAGGTATCTGACTTTTGTTAGTAAAGAAAAAAGTAGAAATCAGGGCTTCATTTTTTTTCTAATCAGAATATGGCAATTTTCTTTGCAATGTTCCCTTGGCCTTTTTTATAGTTCAATTTTTGATCCAGGATTTCTTTGGGATACTGTGGGCTGGTATTGGTCTGGGTACTGAGCATAGGAAAATGAAAATGGCCTAGTGACTGTCCTTAAGAAAGTCAGTCTAGATTGGGCTACAAACAGATTCTTTCAGGGACAGCCATGCAGCATGACACCAATGAGTATGACAGGGCCGGAGGCCAACTGGTGAGTGCATACCCTATCTAACGATGTTCCAATCAAACCGCATTAACAACAAAACTCCCTGCCATATAAGCAGAACCTCTCTCTGGGCTGCATTAGGTCTGGCATTACCTTGTACCTCGTGGGCTATATATTGTCTTATTTCTTGACCAATAAGGTGTTTTCTGTGATTTTTCGTGTTAAAATTAAGACATAGTATCTTTACCTCTGTAACATGGAAACTTTGGGGGCTTAGGGACTAGTAATGGCAATCAATGGTCTATTAAGTTGAAGGCTGCCACTGTAGTGAGATTGGCGTAGGTGCACACAGAAGCAGAGATAAAAGGAGGGCTGAGTGAGAGTCCAGATGGCATTCATATCCATGGTTGCAATTTTCCCTGAGGCCCAGGGGCACCTTTCCTCCAAGTTGGTTCAACTGTTTCTTCAGTTATACAAAATGGTACTCGAGAATACCCTTCCAAGATATTTCTCTTTCTTTTAGCCAGGGCGAATGTAAGCTGGGTTTCTGCCACTTGTAACTAAAAGTGACTTGACTAATTCCCAGGGCTGCCTGGGAGGCCAGTGAGGGAGATGTGAGGGAGGTAGAGTCAGGGATGACCGGAAGGGATCCGTCCACAGAGCACAGGGCCGATGGTGCCAGCTATACTCTTAAGCCTAAACATAGAGATATGGGGACTCAAAACCGAACAGTGGGGGGTCAAAATTAGAATACAGAAGAAGACTATGGGAATTGGGGGGGGAAACTGTTGGGGGGGGATCAGTTCCTGTTTAGAACTGTAGGTAAAACCATAATTAATGAACTTTTGACAGAAAGCTGCTGGAAAATGAATTCTGGTATTCCTCAGTAGGTAAAGACAAGGACTGAAAGGAGGGGAGGCTGGGCCATGCACCCCTATGTCATCCATACCATCAGTCACAGAAATCTTAGAGTCTATCCTAAGGTTTGTGCTGTTATCAGAAGTCTGAGACACAGTCTGGAACACAAGTGTGTGGATGGCCCCATACTCTTTGGGCAGAGTCATTCATGCACAATAGGCCAGTAGCCCCAAATCCACAAGCAGGTCCCCACTCCTTCTTGGACTACATGGTGTACACAAAAGTCTACAGCCACAGTGTTGAGACACTTCGATGACTAATCTAAATATTACCTCATGAGAAACAGGGCTTCCTCAAATAAATAAAAAAAAAAAAAAAAAACAAAGGACGGATTTCTATCATTTATGATGACAAATATGACCTACAAAATCTAGGAAGCCAAGTTTCATTGACACTTCCTTCTTTATTGAAAATGTGCTTTACTATGCCTGTTTTGTGTTTATTCATTCTTGTAGTCTTTTCTGATCCTTGTCTTCATTTTCCTATTAAAATCTCCATACATGTAACTCAAGAGACCGAGTAATCACAGAAACCATGAGAAAAAAAAAGAGAGATTAAAATCTCCCATCAATTTCTGTCAAAAGAAGTGCTGCTTGTAAATCTAAGATAAATATGTTTTCCTCCAGGTTTCACTTTATTTATCCTGGCTTTGTTACTCTGTGTCTCACTTCAGTGGCCCTCTAAAATCAACCTAGACTGGGCTCAATTTACGTGTTCTTTGTTCTCAGAAAATGTGGTATAATGAACAGGAAACCACTACCAGATGAATGTGGACTGTCAATACATTTTATGTAAATAATTCTCTAAGGTCGAACCTACTAGATTATCTGGGAAGTGGGGAGGGACAAAATAACCCATTGAATGTTCTTAAACATTGACTCTGTTCTCAAAGTGGGAGTAACTGCTTGGCACTATTTTCATCATAATTGTCTAGTTATTGTCCCTGGGGCAAATGATTCGTCCGTTTAACTTGAAATAATTTGTCGCTCCTCTAATCTGAAATGTGACTCATCAGTAACACGCAGGTCTCTCTGAAATTCCAGCACAGGCAGAGAGAGCAGCTTTGGCTTTGTTGACAGTGAGTGAATAAACAAGTCTAGGCTTTTTCAAGTAAGACTTAGAAGAAGATTCTTGGTGATAAAGTTTGGAGTATGAACAGAAGGATCTTGCCCCTGCCTTCAATCCTACCATCCTAATCCCCATGGAAATGACTAATACAATTTAGAGCTGGCAAGGCTTCCAAGAATTGCTGGTAGAAGACTGCAGGTGCAGCCAGTTAAAGACGGTAACTGTGAGGACCAGTAAAGAGTTTATTTGCTTGAAATTACTGTCTCCTCTCTACTTGTAGGAGTCAGGCCATATGGTAGGCGCATGAAATGACTATGAAGATAGAGTAAAAAGTGAAAATAGCCCAAATGTCCACCTCTTGTTTTCATTGCTTTTTTTTTCTATAAAACACAACATATTGTTCTAGAACCTTGAGCAACTGCTAATTTTCACAATGATGATGTAAGATCACTTTAAGTGATCAGCAATACAGTTTTCCATTGTTGAGCTCCATATGAATAAAGACATTTTGTGTTACTGTCACCCTGCAAAATGCTTTGAGGAAATTACAGCAAGGGTTACAATAGGAAATGGTTGCAATATTTTCTGTCATTTTTCTCCTAGTAATCACACGTGTTTTAACCTGCTTAGCCTTTTATTATTCCTTCTTTAGATATTTCTTTATATTGAAATTATAACTTTTATGCAAAAGTTCATAGCAGGAACACAAAAGAGCTGCTTGAATTTGCTGTGCTGGATTACTGACCCTTGAAGGTTAGTATTCAGCTAATGAAACAAATATTTTGAAACCTTACAGTGATTCCAAATGGTGAACATTTAAAACCCACAGGGATCTGCCTCCTTCCTTCATCTTCAAAGCCAGCAAGGTCAGGCTGAGTCCTACTCATACTGCCATCTCTGATTTTCTCTCTTCTGCCTCCTTCATCCACTTTCAAGGACGCTTGTGATTCCATTGGGTCTACCCAGATAATCTAGGATAATCACCATATTTAGGTCATTTGATTAACAACCTAATTCTATCTGCAACCTTAATTGTATCTGTAATCTTAATTCCCATTTGCCATGTAGCCTAATGTATTCATTGGTTCCAGGGACATCTTTGGATGGCTATTATTCTGCCGACCACATCTCACTCAGCTAATCAGACACTAGGTATAATGGCTTCTACCTATTAAATATGTCTCAACCCCATCCAATTCTCTTTTCCTCTATTGTCTAGACTATAATTCAGATCTCATCAACTCTTACCTGAGTTATGCTAAAAATCTACTAACTGGCCTCCCAACCTTTGGCTTTTCCTTCCCAATCCATTCTATATGAACCCTTTCCACAGGATGCATTCTATAATATGGAGGATGGGTCCATTGATGATATATCCCTTGTTTACGACCTCAGCTTCACCTCTTGCCACTATCTCGTTGCACCCTTTATTTTAGCTACTTCTGAACTTTCATGTTTCTCCAACACAATGTATTCATTCTCTCTTACCTCTGGACTGCATACCTGCTCCTTAAAATTCGAATATGTTTTGTTTTAACTTTTACTTTGTTAAAGTCTTCTTCTTCAGGTCTCATTAAAATTTCACTTCCTTTAGGAAGCCTTCACTGATCCCCATTCTCCAGAATATGCTAGGTTTCCTTACTTCCCTATATCAGCACTTACTATTTTTGCATGATGACTTTTTATTTCTCTAAGTCTCTTGTCTCTATGTTCCATGAAGACCAGGAGTCATATCTGTCCTACTTACCAGCCCTGGTGTATTTTTTAGTGCTTAGTTGGTGCTTGACACATAGTAAATTCTCAACAGAAATTGAATTGGAGAAAGAAAGAATCCGTATAACTTAAACCCTTTATCAAATGAAGTGGTCCAGCCCTCCCTACCTCTTGAAATTCATCCTACCTGTTTCTCACTCTTGTTGTATATGTGTCATGAACACTGGCCTCTCAATTCTGCAGAAACACTGTCCATGCTACATCCCTTCTCTGGAATGAATTCAAATGCCCATACTGATCTCAGCTCAGGGCTCACTTCTTCAGGGAAATTTTCCTTGACTCCTTCCCAATTATGGACAGAATATTTGTGTCCTTCCCTGTCAAAATTCATAGGTTGAAGGCATAACTCCATTGCAATAGTATGTGGAGATGGGCCTTTGGAAAGTAATTAGGTTTAGATGAGGTTATGAGGGTGGGACCCCATGATGGGATTGGTGTCCTTATAAGAAGAGGAAGAGACCATAGCTCTTTCTCTTTTGCATTTGATCCAGGTTCTCCTGGTTTAACTTTAGAATTTCCATTCCTCTACTCAGTTGACTTATACGTCCATCACTATAGCAGCTGCTTCCATCTTCTTTGCTAAATGAAGTGAAGATTGTGATTATCTCTTTCCATTAGATGAGCTATGTGAAGCCACAGTGGAAAGGCAGCTATCTGCAACCAGAAAGAGGGTCCTCACCAGACACTTAGTTGGTCATGGACTTCTCAGCCTCCAGAGCTGTGAGAAATAAATGTCTATTATTTAAGCCACCTAATCTAGAGTATTTTTGTTATGGCAGCCCTAGCTGACTAAGACACACCTCATCTCCTTTCCCAGTCAAGTTCTCTTGTTATATATTTTTCAAAAACTTTTATATTAGAGCCATTACTTCAGTATTTATGTATTAACTAGAGGATATGTTTAATGTTTATCTCACTGATAGCTCCTGGTCTCATGGAACTTATAGTCTATTTAGATTCATCATTATATCCCTATTCAGCCACAAATAAATATTTGATGGATGAAAAAAATGAACAAATGAATGAATCTTTCTCATTTATTCTGAGTTTTTTCTTTCTCTTCCTTTCTCCTTTCTTATATTCTTCACTGTGCTAGCTAGGCAACTTGTCATAAACACATAGGCACAGAAAATATTTCTTTGTCTACATTAGAATAGCAATGACAAGGCTCCTAAGATCATCTGGACCCATCTCCATACCAGAGTACATTCACCAACCCTGAGGCTTGGGTGGATAACTTATACTTTTAAAATCACCATTTCCTTCCTTCTTTTTCTCGCTTCCTTCCTCCCAGTTTTTTCTTTCTTCCTCCCTCTCTCCTCTCTTCTTCCTTTCTCCTACTCTGTGTTCCCCTCATCCTTTTGTTTCCCTCTGCCTTTTCCTTCCCTCCTTCCTTTCCTTCCTCTCCTCCTACTTAGTTTCCCAAAGAATATAAAGCAACTAGATGATCTCTAGGCCTCATTTTCCTCTTAAAGATCAGACCTGTCCTGATCATCATAGAGGATGGGGAAGGAAGGAGACAGGGAAGTCACTAGCTTTGAGTCATTTTGATAAGAATGACAGTTGTGCTTTCATCCAAACTATAGACAAAAATGTGGAACAGGATTGAGCTATGTACAGAAACCTGGGAATGCCACTAAAACTTCCTTTCAAGTTAATATTAATCCATTAATCAACACTCTCAGTTATTAATATGCCATCACCAAGCTCATGTGGAAAATGTGAATGATAATGTAATCACTGGGGAATCTTGAAAGCTAGAATTAATATTTTCAGAGAAATCCATTCATTTATTTATTCACTCAATTAAGGGCCCACTTGATATGTAACCCTGATATTTTTAACTGAATATTTTGCTGTGGCAGCTACAATAGAGTTTTGAAATTTCAGAATGTCAAACTGTCCACTCAGAAGCCATATAATTAGTGTCCTGTCTGTTTTGATGCATCCAGCAAATACACCATAACCACTGAACAGTTTTGTATTCGATCCAGGTCCTTCTGCTTTAACTTTAGAATTTCCATTCATCGACTCAGTTGACATGTAAGTCCATCATTATGGCAGCTGCTTCCATCTTCTTTGCTAAATGAAATGGAGATTGTGACTATCTCTTTTCATTAGATCAGCTATGCTGCTTTATCATTCCAAAAGAGGCAGTCAAGGCCCCAGAATGCATGACTGACTAGGTATCTGTGACTCACTGCCAGTGTTTCTGGATGTTTCACCAAGGGGTGGCCCTGTCTGAGTGCCAGATGTTAGAGCAGATCTTCTACCCAGCCCTTCCGGAATACTTGACTTAAAATTTGCAGTTTTTTTGAAAGTCTGATAGGACATACTTCTGTCTCTCCAACCCTTGTTCAAATGATCCCCAAAGCCTGCCATTTCTAACTCTTAACTTTCTCTGGAATTTGTCCTCCCATCTTCATCTCTCTTGCTATTGCCTTATCCAGACCATCATGATCTTCCATCTTAATTGAAGCCAGAAGGCAGTTCTACAGAGTTCCCTTCTTCCTGCCTTGCCTTCCTGCAGATACTATTCATGCTGTAGCCAGAGTGATGTCTCTAAAAGGTAAATCAACTCAAGTCATTCTGCTCAAAAACCCTCAGTGGCTACAGATGACAGAAAATGTGGTTAAAAACATTTTCATTCTCAGTGAAAGGCTTATAGTTCCTGGAACAAATTTCCCCAAGTACGTGAGGGTATTTGAGTGTTGCAAACTGATATAAATCCTGCGTCAGCAATCATGGGCATGAGCCACCCTGAAGATAACAAAAAGCAATGCGGCACTGATGACCCAGCACATTCTGCAGAGAGAGGGACAAGCCAACAGCATCAAGAGGGACCAGGTGCCATAGAAGCCCGAGTAAAGAGGAACCTTTCTAAAGAATACCATAACCAAGATGGGAAGTGGCTAGAATAGTAGGTGTCCTTCATCTCAGGTGTGGGTTGCTTAGCAGTACCTACAGGGTATGGGAGGCAACATCTGAAGGAGCGCGTGTACAACTGAATGATCCCACGGACACCTAATTGAGCATGTGTGATCCTAATAAGCACAGTAACCTCCAAACAGGTTTGTGAAACACCCACGTGCACTATGAACCATCTGTGAACATGTATAAGATCTGAGTGAACACGGGTACTCTGAAAAAGGGGAGGTGACATCCAAACAAACACGACTGCGGATGAAAATGAAAGTTTAACAGATGTAAGATTTAAGAAAGTGTTTTCCACACAGGGACACGTGTATCATCTCAGCGTGCGTCTTACTGTCTGACGGGTTTGTGATATCTCCTGTGTGACTTCTGAACAAGCACACACGATCTGAATATCAGTGTGTAGTGTCTGAGCTGTTTACACTCTAAGTGACTTTTTTTTTTTTAAGCTGATGGTGTAACATTGTATTGGGCGTGTGTATCACCTACATTAGTGAGGTATGATCTGTACAGGAAGGTAGGACATCTGACTGGGGATATGTAACATCGATGTCAGCGGGCCTTAGACTTGGGCACGCACCAGGATCCCCTGAAGGATGTGTTAAAACACAGGTTGCTGGGAACTCATCCCCAGAGTTTCTGAACCAGAGGATCTGGGGTCGGGTCCAAGCTTATACATTCAGGTGATACTGGCACAGCCGGTCCGAGAAGCACATTTTGAGAACCACTGTTTTAAGTATGTGTCACACCTGTGTGTAACATTTAGGGGCACTGATCACCATCCGCACGAACACATGTCAGATCCAAGTGAGTACATGTAACATTCAAGGGACATCTGGATCACCTGAACAAGCCTTATGACATTACACAAGCTCATGTAACATTTGAATGATGTGTGTGGAAGGTAAGTGAACCTCTGTGTGTGAAAACATGTGAACAAGCGTGTGTGACATCTAAGGGTATGTGAGATATCCGAATGAGTGTGAGCACCATCTTAGAAGATACAACATCTAGAAGGTGTGTTTGTGTTTTACACCCAAAGGTACTCATTGTCTACAGGACTAGACAGACATTTATAGAAATATTGCCAAACATTGTGGGAAATGCAGCAATGGGGGTCTAAGGAACAAAGATACACGAGAAACTATCTACATTAGGAGCAGAAGCTACAGAGAAGGATGTGGGTAGAAGAGATAACATGAGGTCTGTTTTAAAAGCTGACTAGGAATGGTCTAAGATGACAGGAGCAGGTAGATGAGGGAGGCATTTCTGTAAGAGAGCCTGGCATAGGCAAAGGCATGAAACATAAAGTAATTTGGGGGAACCACAAGTAGTTTGGGATTCCTAAAATAAAATGTGAACTGGGAGCAGGGGCTGAGACTAGAGCGTTCCCAAGAGATCAGATCATGGAGATTCATGTGGGCCATGATACTGAACATGGTGTTTTGATTTCCCCCCCCCCCCAGTCAGTGATAGAGAATCAATGAATGATTTTAAGCAGGGAAGTAATGTCACTGGTTTATATTTTAGAAATATCACTCAGGAAACTGAGTGGAAGATAGATTGGAAATGGAGCAGGAAGAGGAAGTCCTAGTGTAACATCTATTTATGACAGATGATGAGGCCTTAAACTATAATAAATGTAGTGGAAAGTAAGGGATAAGACAGGAGCTATTTTAGGAGATAAAAGTCAACAGGACTTGTGGACCTGTGTACTGGTGGGTTGTGAGGATCAACTGAGATGAATGGGATAAATGGCAGAGGAGGGGAGAATGGATTAGAAGGGATGGCGTATTTGTATTAGACACTGTAATTTAGGTGCTTCTGTGACATTCAGAAGGGGGTGTTGTATACTTGTAGGGTTTGGCACTCAGGGGACTATTCAGGCCAAAGACAGAAGTTTGGAAATTGTTTTTTTTAGTGAGAACTACGCTCACAGGAACAGGGCAGACTTTGGTGAGATGGATGAAGAGCAAAGAAGCCAAAGATGGGGAATCCCAGGGATGATGAACGTGTGAGGGGTGGGTATAAGAGGAGACTCAAGCAGAGGGAAATTAGGTGGAACCATCAGAACGGTAGTGGGATGCAGAAGCAGGTGACCTCGTGAAAGAGAGAGTCCCTTCTAAAATAAGGGGAAAGCCATGTAATTTAAATGACTTAATGGTTGTCCTCATAGCGCGTGTGATTCAAGAGGGAGCCGGGCATTCCATCCCAGCAGTGCCACTGGGTACCTTTGTGGCCTTGCTTCATTCATGTGAGTCTCTGGGCCTCAGTTTTGAGATATAAAGAAGGAGAAGTCAATGTGGACTGTAAGAGATGACCTTGCGGGTTTCTGTTTTGCCAGGGGTGAGGGTTTCAAGGCTGTCCTTGGGATGCTTGTTCCAAGGGCAGGCTCCTGCCATTGCTCGGTTCTGGGTTAAAATCCTAAAGGCATTATTTACTGGTTCTCTGACCCTAGGCAAGTTCCTTAATCTCTACAAGCCTCAATTTCCTACAAAATAAGTCTAACAGTAGTAGACTTAATGGATTTTTTTTTTTTGTGTGTGTGTGTGTGTGTGTGTGTGTGTGTGACAATTTAAAGAGACAAGCCATGTGAAGTGCTTAGCACAGTGCCCGGAGAATAAGTGTTGAAAGTAACAAAAAGCCCACTAATAACCATAAAACCCTATGAAAATTATGATGACGTAGGAGGTTGAATTAGATCATCTCTAAAGTCCCTTCCAGCCCAGCACTCTTGGTTCTTATTTTTGTCTGATTCTGTGATGAGCTGCTCTGTAGACATTTATGGCCTAAATATTGACAAGGAAGAAGGATTTGGTTTCAGATTTCTGATATATATTACACAGTCAAGATAAATAATTCTGATTTAAAAAACAGCATAAAATTCAAATACACTAAAAAAAGATGGCTCACCAGGAAGAGCCCCTCCTCCTCTCCCCTTGAGGTCCTGAGGAGCCCACGCTGCATGGAATTGAGAGAGCATCTTCCAGTAATGACCCATAATAAATTGTTTCTTAGATCCAGTCACTGGGACTGGTGATTATTTGTTTCTCAGAATATTGCAGTAAAATGAGAGTTATGGACCAGAGGAAAAATGTGGTGGCTGATTATTCCTCTCCCTTTTTATCACACCTGGACAGAGGGTCTTATTACTTCCTTTATGAGAGTCACACTGTAGGCATTTTTTATGTGCAGTATCTAGAAATATGTGAGACTTACAAAAGTGGGTTATTAATATAGATCCCTGACTAAATTTAGGACCCAGCAAGGTGGAAAGATAAAGAAGTGTGACTTAAAGCATGTCACACATGGAAAGTGAGAAGATGAGATTTCACCTTTGTGGTGAGAGTGACTATTTTGCAATGCAAAACCATTCTCTTCCCCATGCAAGGCAAGCTAATGAGCCCAGGCGGATTAAAGGCTGGACCTGGGAAGGGAATAAGAATGAGGTTTTACCTTCTAATCACTTATTTTATTTGTGTAAAAAACCGAGGATTGCATATCTAGGTATTATTTGCATTGCTCATGTCTGTGTAAGTCTTCACCTCAATTCCTCACACTTTGCCCCGCTCACCTGCTTAAACTACAACATCATTGAAACCACTGAAAATGCTATAACTATTATGGAAATGTATTTGGAACACACATTTTTATATGCTAGCATTTAAGAATTTCAAGAAATTATATTTTGGCAATATATGGGATAAACTTAAAGATATCAGAAATAATTTAGTGTGTGTGTGTGTGTGATCATAGATCACGTTTATTGAGCACTTTGAATAGCCAGGTGCTTTGCCAAGTTTTTTATTTAATCTTTACAGTTTGGATGCCACCATTAGGATTATAAGGACACTGCTAGAGCCTGCACTTAAGACTATTTCCCCCCATTCTATAGCTGAGAGAACTGTGGTTAGTGATGCAAAGTAATTCACCCAAAGTCACATAGCTAAAATGGTGGTGGAGTCACATGTGAACACAAATTGGCCTGATCCCAAAACCCATGCTTTGAGCCACTATGCAATACTTGTATGTACAAAAATGTATAGGCAAGTAAATTATACCTTAAAAAATGTGCATTCTCTTACCCATTGCTGCTTGTGTTTTGCTTGGCTTGGAGCAGAAACTTTGTGGATTCCTTTATTATAACACTTACTGCTTTGTATCATAATTAGTTTCTATTTCTTTCATTCCTTACCAGTCTTTGTTGCCCTATGTCCCCTCTTGGTCCAGTTTCTCTGAAACTCCAGAACCAGCTCTGGACAGTGGTTTACACAGTGAGGCCTTGAGGATAACCTGAGGTACTTCAAGAGGGGAAAAAAAAGAGGGAAAAACTAACAATTGGGCATCAATCTCCCCAACATTTTTTGTTGGACACTTTACCCAATATATGGCCATCTTGTTGAATAAATGGAATTAATGGATGAATGAAAGAATAAATCTCTAGATCCTTTAGGTATTAATGAACCAGGTGGTTTAAACCCGTGCACAAGACTGTAAGGTCTTTAGGGGCAAGGATATTTTATTGCATTCTTCACCATTTTATACATAGAAGCTGATGCTCAAAAGGTATTTTTTAAAATATGTTTAAAGAATAAATCCATGAACCTAAGAAAGACAGCCCTTGTACATTGGTATACTGCAGAGCCGATTAGCTCCTGTTTTTTAAACTACTTCTTTTAAAACCAGGCTAGAAGCCCTTTAAAGAATATTTCCAAATATAAGAGTAATATTCCCTCAAAAGACAATTCTGCTATGACCTCTTCAATGCTGTTTATAGATACCATCTATAAACATTCCTACTTATCACATTTCTGGTTATTTTTATGTTGTCTGTCTCTTTCATTAGACCGTAAGCTTACAAACTCCACTTTTATCTGTACACTATTGTATTCCCAAGTTTTAGATGGAGATGCTCAATATACGCTTGTTGAAGGAGACCTATTGTATCAATGACTGGATGATGAAATCAATCAATTGATCCATCTATGGACCATGGGTCATCTTAGATTGTCCACATCTCGCAGAGGCTTATTCCGTTTTGTATTCCTGACCTATGGCATAGAATCTGGAACATAGTATGTGTTCAATAGATGTTTATTGAAGGAAATAAATACATGCATAAATGATAGTCTTGGATAAGCAGTGTGATTGGATAACTTATTGTCCAATTTGGGTCTGTGTCTGTGAAGGCAGACATTATTAGTAATTATGCCAGCATAACAGGCATAGAGCAGAACTGCCCAGGCCCCCTGGGAAATTGGGCCACCCTGTGGGTAAAGATGATACTTAAAAAAAGTAGATTTTTGAGTAGAGAAAATAATAGCCAATGTCATTGTAATACAGTTCCCCTGAGCATTTTTTCTAAAAATCCCATCTCATGCCATAAATTAACCCTAAACAATTAAGCAACTCCTATTTACTTTGGAAATCCCAAGATTCTGCCTGTCTCCTAAACGTCCTGAAGACTGGGAGGCAGGCTCAAAATATCCTCGAGAGCAATTGGGCATTTGTCTGGTGGCGAGAGAGGTACATTATTGTAATGAGTTGCATTTTTTATTTCTTGGAAGTAGGGAAAGGGAATCAACATGCCCTGGGAACACTGCCCTGAAGCACTCTCTCTATTATTGAAAGTGTTCCCAGACTGCTCTGGTCTAAAAATTCTTCTTAGGGCTGTTCTGGATCAGAATATAGCCTTCACCTCTATGCACTGCAGGCTTAGATCCACTTACTTAGCCCAGGCTAGACCTATCTGGTCCCCAGAGCCAGTGGTGTTGGGCGTGAAGTGGGACTCCCACTGCATTCCAGTTTATGGACCTCATCTCCTGTTTATGGATTACCTACATCCTTTGGTCAAACTAACTTTCAGGCAATGTGGAAGAATGGGCTTTAGTAGAAGTCAGAGTCAGAAGTCATACTCTGCCACTCAGATGGCTATGTGAACTTGAGAAATTCATGGAATCTTAGCCTCTGTTTACTCATCTATAAAGAGGTACCTATGTTGTAAAGCTCACACGGGAGCTTTAATGTAAAGGTGCTTTCTAAACTGTAGGGGACAATGTAGGAACTATAAAGACCTAAACAGATAAGCATCTCGTAGGTGTTCTTGTCCATCATTGATAATGGATAACATTAAGATGCTACCAGGTTCTAGGCTATTCTTTGTCCTTTTTAGAAAAGGGTTAATAAAATGTCAGTGACCTCCAATAACCATAAGTTAATTTCACCTGTTTTTGAACTTAATATAAATGGAATTATATTGTAGATATTCTTGGATTTTATTTCTTCTCACTATAATGTTCCTGAAATTTTGTTATGCTCTATATTGTCCTGTATCACCAAAATTCACCACCTTCAATGCTGTTTATTTTTCCATTACTTTGTTTTTATTTTCTGTTGTTACACACAATATTCCTATGAACATTCTTATACATGTGTCCTGGTGTAAAAGTACATGAGTTTCAGGTAAAATTTTGAGTTACAAATAATTCACACCTTCAGTTTTACTAGATTATGTCTAATTATTTTTTTCAATGGATACAATTATATACCCACTAGTAGCATGTGAGTTTTCTAATTCCTACACATCCTAGTCAATACTTGATATTGTTAAACTTTTTAATATATCCCAATCTAGTAGTTGTAAAATGGTATTACATTATGGTTTTAATTTGTATTTTCCTGATTACAAAAGAGGATAATTATTATTTAATACATTTATCCACTATTTGAATACCTACTTGGAACAGCCCAGCCATGTCTTTTGCCTGTTTTCCACTTGATTGTTTTATTGATTTGTTGGTATTCTTGATAGTTTTTGGATACTAATGAATCATTACTTATATGTGTGGGAAATATCCTCTTCCAACTACAATTTGAGTTTTGTGGTTTTTTATTTTATGTTAGAAGAATTTTATTTTACTGTGATCAAATTTAACGATTTCTCTTAATAGTTAACCCTTTTTGTGTCTTATTTAAGAGATAATTTACTGCCCTGGGCTTTTGAAGTATTCTCCTATGTTGTCTCCTAAAAGCTATAAAATGTTGCCTTTTGCACTTAAATCTTAAATCTACTTGGAATTAATTTTGGTGTACGATAGCAGATGGGGCAAATTTTACTTTATTTTTTTCTATGGATAACCAGGTTTTGGAAAGGCCATCCTTTGCTATTGATTTGCAGTGCCAGATCCATTACACATCAGATTTCCATGTATCTGTGGGTCTGTATGTTCAAGTAGCATTTAAAAAAGAGAAACATTATTTTGAAAAGAGAAACATCATTATTGCAGCTCTCATTTATTGAGAGCTTAGTTTGGGCTAGGAACTATGCTCAAAGTTTTTTATGGCTTTTTAAATTAGCCCTCAAATAATCTTGTTGAGATTGGTGGGTACTACTCATATTCTCTCCATTTTACTGATGAGTAAACTGAATCACATATCTGAATTACATAAATTAAGTAATCAACTTTTCCTAATGAGGGGTAGAAATTGGCAATGAGCTCTATATTAAACAAAAGTTTATTTTGCAAGGCATCATTTTGGTTTGAGAAACCAGGATATATCCTTAAAACCTTGATCTTTATATAAAAGCTTTAAAATTCATTTCAAATATACTCTCAGTTGGGGAAATGGCTATAAGCACACTTTCTGTCCCCCTCTGCTTTTGTCATGTCATATACAAAAGCTTTTTATGGAATATTTGGCCAGAATCTACTTCTTCAATAGGGATTAATGAGTTCATCCTACTATGTAAACAGAGAGAGTTCTCTAATGTAAATTCAAATAAGGAATGAAGCAAAACTATTTCTTATTAATCACAGATACGGTAAATGAATGTGTTTCTTCATGTCTGCATTTAGGTTATTCAGTCAGCTTTATAGGGCCTTCCTATTATTTTTAACCTAGGCAAAAATTAAAAATATATTTAATGTATTCATTTCAACCTATGGCTAATATCATCAATTTAGCCTATATCTAGAAGCCCCCCTGAATACCAGAATTCCTTTATTATAGAAATCCCATCTGTAAAGGAAATGCCTGTACGCTGGGATTGTTTTCTAGTTAGAGAGATCTCACCTTTTTATAAAATGACTAAAATGTGCACTATAAATAAAGTATGAATATTCATATACTTTTGTACGTATGTGCACACACACACAGAATTTCAGCCTCTGGTTCATTTATTAGGCTAATTAAAATTTTCTTTTGCCTTTTATACACCCTACCCCATCCATAAAAACATGTAGAATAAAATAGAATCTGAATTGGCCATTAATTGATTTGCAACATATGTAAAAATATCTATCTGATAAATCGAAATAATTCTGAGAAATTCATTAGTTTTTAAAACTCCCAAAGTGAGGTTTTCTATGCAATCTAATTTCTGCTTAGAAGTTCTCTTAAATTCTTAAAATTTTTGCTTAAATTTCTTTTCTGAAAGGCCAGTCTGACTTTTATGAAAGAGCAAATTCCAAAAGACCATAGCTTAGAGAAAAATTTCCTCTCTTTGCTATGTTTTCTCTGTGAGACCTTAGTTTGCTGTGTTCTTTTGTATTTTCCATTCTCACATTTTTTAAGTGGGGAAATCATAACATTCATAATATGTCAGAACGGAATAAGACCTTTGCAATCACCTAGTTCAGAGATCCTCAAAGTGCAGTTCATGGATCCACGAGACCTTTGCAAGATGTCCATAGGTCAAAATTATTTTCATAATAATTCTAAGATGCTACATGTCTCCTCCCTCTTACTCTCTCACTAGTGTATAGTGAGTTTCCCAGAGGCTACGTGGCAGGTATTGTCACACCAGGTTGAATGTAAAAGTAGACAGAATACAGCTGTCTTCTATTTACTACACATGCGAATGATTTGCAAAAATGTAAGCATTTGTAGTGGTTTCTTGTAATTGTTTTCTGTTTGGGGAAATAGTTATTTTTTCACATTATGTTTTTTATGTTAACCTGCAGCAGGTTAATGAATATTGTCCTTGAATTAATACATATTTCTAAAATGCCTCATTTTTAATTACTAACGCAGTAAAGATTGATTGATATAACCCACCCGAACAAAGGTTCTTTGGGGTCTTCAAGGAAACTGAGACTTAGACTTCCCCAAGGGCATAGTCGATGCATTTAAAGCAGCATTTTGTTGTCTATTTTGACAGTTGCTAGTCATTTCTTGTGTAGATATGTAGATATGGCTATGTCATATAATTCTGGCATGAATACGAGCATAGCCACATAGAAAGTATTCAAATATACTCATTGAATGAATTGCAGTAAATTTTTAAAAATCCTGCTGGTATGGTTTTCAAGGGGTATAGGTAGCAGGTTCCTACACAAAGCACTTGGTGTTGATTTTTTTTAGCATCCCCACAGAAAGATCAAGAGTAATTGTGTAATCTGCAACCCCACTACCCAGGGATAATAATCACTATTAATATTTTTAATTCTATTATTTTTTAAAATATGGTTTGAGTATTTGAGTACTACCCTATATGTTAATGAATTTTAATCATAATTAAGTAGCCATACATAATATCAGCATCTGGGTGGTTTATTCATGACAGCACTTTCAAAATTGCTTTGAATTCTTGGCACATAAACAAATGGCCATTATGTGGCTCTGAGTGACTCTGCTTTGGGGTAGGAAAGGTAGGAAGACTGTGGTCAGTAATTCTCCCAGCAAAGTAACCTTAACATGTAAACAGTTTGGCCATTGTTAACAGTACTAAAACAGACAGCTCTTACTATTGTTTTAAATTATCAATAAAAACAATACAACCTTAAGGAATTAATCTTATGGAAATATAATTATGTATGTATGCAAAGCCCTGATTCTAAGAACTTCTTTTGGCATTGTTGATACTTAGAAGCAATATAAGTGATCAACCAGATGGGTAAAATGAATTATAATGTGTTATTAAAAATAATGTGTGACAATATTCATATTATATTAGATAATGCCCCTCGAAAAAGCATGTGCAATGTAACTCAAAGATCTGGAATGAGATACACAGAAATATAACTAGTGGTGGGATGGGACAATGTTGATTTTTATTTTCCTTCTTTTTTTAAATCTGTGTTTCCTAAGTGCTCGCCAAAGAACAGGTATTGCTGTTTAACAACAACAAAAATAATAATTCAAGTCATTTTAAGAAACTAAATATAAAAATCTAAGACATTTAGATATTCCTGCTAAGAGTAAATCAATATCCTCTTAGCATTGTTAGAACATTGGATTCCATATTTTCATAACCCAATTCTATTTTGTTAGTTCAGTAGTGCTACTTACTGCTTGGCTTACATGCAATAGAATTCCCATATCCTTGATGTATTTATAACATCTTGTCTATTCAGCAGTTGATTCCTTTAATAAAAATATTTTGGTGCTTGTGTGATAAAATACTTGGGGAATGATATTTTTCTGTTATATTTGTATTTGCGTAACTAAATAATAAATGATCAATGCAATTCAGTATGGTTTGTCAGAATTCTGTTGGTGCTACTCTGGCATTTATAGATTTCTTTGTTGTTAAAATAGACTATAAAGCGCTATCAGTTACTTTGTGAAAATATCAGGTACCAGGTGGTAAAACCTCACTCGCATAGTTAAAAAAACTGTACGTTAGGATTTTCTGAGTCTCCCCGACTACAGAACAGTACCAACTCTTGACCTGATTGACGTCCACTAATCCAACCTACCAGTGATAATGAGACATTTAGAAGGGCACCCAAATGTTAGAAAGTCTTCATAGTAGAACGGAATAGAATTTTTTCTCTCAAATACTAATGCTTTAAAATAAAGACAACTTTGCTTCAACTTTAGCTCCTCCCTCCCTAACTCCAACCTGTGTTTTATTTAAACAAATTTGAGCTCAGAGGATCATTTGGCATTTTCCTGCCTCCATGTGCACACTCTTATCAACAGACATACATGTCAATTGATAATCATACATAAGGACAATGCTGTTTTCCCACCCTATTTAAACACCCTACCTGTATATTAGGTAAGTACCGAGTTCCTCACTTATACCACAAGCATTCAGGATGGTAAAGACAACTTTTCAAATACCATTTCTATATTGTGTTATAAAGCATATGAATATATTTAAATATGTTTAATTATTTTAAATATTTAAACCTATGGGCAATAGATACAGCACACAGAGAATTAAAATTGAGTACAGATGGAAATAAAAGCCCGCTTTCATGGATAACATTTGTCTGAGACTGGCCATTTATGCTGTCCTTATCCATTTAGTATTGGATGCATATTCCCATAGGATGCAATTTGGGGTTTTGGGAGTTTGGCCACTGTTCCCATCTAAAAATATCCCAGATTAACAGCTTCAAATGCAAGCAGTGTTTGCAGTGCTTTGAGTGCTGTAGTACTGAAACTCTCATTCTGCATTTAATCATTGTCTCCCCCTGGCAGGCATTGTTACTTGGTTACCCCAAGCAGTGCAGAGCTGAGCTCCACAGTTTGTGTATGGTGCTTCACACTCTGGGGGAAAGGTGGGAGGGAGGGATGCTGAGGGTGCACTTTCAGTCCTCCAAATCGAGATGGGAATGATGCTGGCAGCTCTCTAACTGTGCAACATCTTGAGCGGGTGTTAAAACTTCATCCTCACACTGTCAGATGCCAGGTGATGGCACTTGCTTGTTTATTTATCATGTGTGTGGAAATAAACCCAGCAGAAGCAAGTCTTGTCAGTTCACCTGGGACAAAGCCGAACACTGACCTTACCATTCAGATGTCTGCCTCACATGTTTGGATATTTGTAATGAACATAGTTTGGGGCTTGATAGATGTTTCCTTGCCTCCAGTTTTTCACTTCTTTTGGAAGCTGATAAATCCTGAGACATATGCCTCACTGTTTGTTGGGACACTTGTATATGCCTAGGAACCTCAATTTTGACTGTCTTGTTCTTTTCCATATAGACATTCAAGGTTAGGAGGTGCTAAAATGATGACCAGAAATGGGAGAGAAAGTGATAAGAAGAATTTTATTCTTTTGCTGAATCCTTGAGCATTTTAATGCTTCTTACCCAGGACGATGTTTTAGTAGCCTCCATGAGAACCCTAAGTATTCGTTCTAATTTACTTAAATGAAAATTATATTAAATCAAACCAAACCCAAACAAAATATAAGGAAACCAGGTCAGTGTTCTTGTACATTTTTGCCTCATACTCTGTAAGTGATGTTTGTTTTTTTAGAGAAACAACAAGAAAGTGATATGAGTAAAGGATATGTAACTATTAGGGGATTAAATTTTCTCCAGGAAATGGATCACTCACTTTTCTATCAGATGAACTAGAAAATTTATCATGCCAAGATCTTTACAAATCAGAATGCAAATGTATCATGGAACCTGCTATGATGAACAAAACAGACATGGTCTCATCATACTTTCAGAATTTTACTTTTAAAAATACAAATTGCCAGTTCAGATTGAAGGATGTGTCTTTTCTTCCCTAGGGAATGAAGAGAGGGCAAGGAATCAAGCTGTGAGAGACATGAGAAACCATATTGCATAATAGCCTTTATAACAACTATTACATAAAACCCGATGGTGAAATATGAGTATATACCATCTGGCATGTGTGCACTCTGCCTTTTATCCTACAACTTGAATGTATAGTTAGCTGCATCCCATTTTAATGAGAGGGATTACTTCCTTTCTTTACACTGATAGAATTTCCTCAGATTTAGCTGAGAGAGAGAACAGCAACAGCAATAGTGAGTCACTTCATTAAGGATGATCAGGTTTTGCTCAGTTCCAGACGATTCTCACTACTTAGCAGTGGCTCTTGGACTTCATTCAAGTCCTTCCAGTTTGGAAGCTCCTATAAAAGCACAAAACTCTGAAGATTTTCTAGGAATGAATGCAAATCCCAATGTGGCTTCATGGCCCGATGTCATTGTCATCTAGAAAATCCAGTAAAGAGCTATGGAGCACTTACTATCTGAAAGGCAGGCAACCAGGAAAAAAGTATGTGGTGAAGAGAGCAGGCTCTGACATCAGATGTGTGAAAATCTCAGGCAGGTTATTTCATCTCCAAAGTGTCTGTTACCTTCTCTTTAAAATGGAAATAATAACACCTCCTTCAAAAGTGAGTCGTCAGCATCAAATGACATAATGTGCTGAGCACGTAGCCTGGCACATTGGGAGCCCTCAAGCAACATCACCTAATTCTGCCAGTGTTCTCATCATCACTTTAGTTGTATCTAGTTCCCTCTTCTTAACTCAGTGGGGTCCTAGGATATTGGGGATTTCCTCAAGGACTGCTTTGTCAGATACTACCAGCAGAGATACATTTTATGTCAGCAATGGTTTCAAGGGGACAGCATAAGGAGGAACAACTCAGATGGCCGCCAATGGATGAAAGAAGATCAAATGTTCAGAGTAGAAGGTACAGGCTTAGTCCAGAGAAATTACCAAGACACAAAATTTATTATTAATATCCTAGGACAGGGATAGGCAAGACGTCAATGAAGGCAAGCATAACATGCCCTGGGCAATACTGTTTGAGAATCTTAAATGCCACTGCATGTATGGGTGCTCACACCTGCTTGGGTTCTGGAGATTTGGGTTTACTGGGGCTGATGTGAAGGAGCTGAAGAAAAAGAACATAATTGTCGAGAGAGATAATGTGGCTAGCGTCACATGTTAAAGGCCAAATTTGCTTTCTTGGAAACGGTTTAAAAGAGAGCTGAGTAAATGGAATGGGAGATGAAGAGAAGTTTAGGAGTGAAGCACAGAAGATCTGGGGCTTGTGCCATGAACTGAGCAAGGGATGCCTGTAACTCGCTCTCTGGGTTCTGGCTACACATTGTGGTAAAGATACCCTTTCAGCTGGACTAGCAGATACTAGAGAGTGATGAGCGGGGCTCCTAAGGAAGGTAGAGGAAGGATGATGAAACCTACACTAGCCGTGTTAAGGGCTTTGTACTTGAGCCTGTAGACAATGGCAAGCCATACAATTCTTTTCAAATACACAAATAGCATGATGAGGTTTCTGTTTTAGGAAGACCACCCATAAATGCTTCTTCTTATCCCCACTGTTCTAATTAGTTGCCTCTTCCTCCTAATTCCCCCACAGCTTGGTTCTTGCCACATTATGATTTATGTTAGTTAGTTATTTCCCATGACTGTCTTCCAGTTGAGAAATTCTTGAAGGAAGACCCCGTGTCTTAGACTTTGATGCCTTCAAAAAGAGAGAGGACACAAGGATAAAGTGCAGGTTTGGATGACATCCCATGAGAATGTTTCCAGAAACTCCTATAGGGCTTGGGCTTGGGGCTCTGTAGTAAGTGACCACCTTCCTACATCAGAATCGGGCCTCTTAGAATGGGCCGTCTGTAATTGGGCATGCATCGCTGGAAGCTTTCTGAGAGTCCTTTTTATCTGTCCTTTTCATCTCTGTCTTACCAGCCTTAAACCATGTGCTTGACACATAGCACTCAACATGGGTTTAGTAAATAAAAGGCTGATTCCTCTTCTTTGTAGGGTAGTCTTGGATGGGGCCTTCAGACTATTGCTTTCCCCTATTTTATGGTATCCTTCGTAGTATGCTACTTTGGCAATGTCAAAGGCCACCTGGTGTCCTGGGAAATGCTTAGAGTGAAATGTTTTCATATTTTATTGCCCAGAGTTGAAGAGCCCATCCTGGCAGTTAGATGGGGCCAGCAGAGGGCAGCAAAGGGCTGCAGAGCAAGGTCCAGCTTCTCATACAGAACTTTCTCTGGAGGCCATTGAACTACCAGGAGATAGTCTCTGGATAAAGGAACTGAGAGTGCAGAGTTGACAAGGAATGGTCATAAGCAACCAAGAGGAAGAGCCAATAGCCCCTTGGGAGAAAAGTTGGGCTGTAGAGAAATGGAGCAGCTGGCCCCTTGAAATAGATTGGGGACTGCCAATGGGAAATTAGAAACTTTAGCTGAGCACATGGAGAAAGGACCAGCCTATCACCATTACACAATCCTTTTGCATCTACAGACTACAAAAATCCTTGGTGAGCTGGATGAGACATATTTGCCAGAGAACCTCAAGGGGAACCTCAAATGGTCTTTAGCCCTTTTAATTTAGAGAATGTAGTGGTTCTGGGCTGTGGAAAGATTCCCTCCAATACACTTTCTTACGTCCCTCACCACCTAAACCACCCATTTCTTTCTCATTTATGTGTTCTATAAATAGCTGTGGAGGTAGTCCTACATGGAAGTACACACTCAGGTTTGCGCTGGCATCTCAACAGCCTCAGGAGGGGCCATCTACCTCGGTTTACCGCCATGACTCGCAGAATTTAAGAGATGCTCCTCCCACTTTTAGCCTGTGCCTTATTGAGTGTTTGCTTACTGGCTTACAGAGATCTCTGCGTTCTTTCTGGTGGCTGGTTCAAGTCCCACATCGTTACACCTAAAGTGGTGTTCCAGCTTCCTCTTACTATGGATTCTTAGGAGAAAAATATCATCACACATATACAAATAAAAATAATCATCCACTAAGTGGGAGAAAGAGATATGGAATTACGTGTATGCACTCTCGCACAATTTTGTTTTTGCCTTTTACCCTACCTAATAACAGCTAATGGAATCAAATTTTGTGATTTCCTGTTGTTGGCCTTGATAGTTAGAATTACTGACATTAGGCTTTGTGACTTACTTAAAAGAGAGAAAATGTTTGAATTTCTATTTATTTTTTCCAAGTTCGTTGACCAGTTTATCATATCAATGTCTCTGTTTTTATTGTCTAAGTTTATTATTCCTCAAAAGAAGCATCAAGACTATATCCTTATTGGCTAGAGCCTCATTGCCTGGTAAGGTATCTTTCTAAATGGTTTATCTATACCCTTTTGTTGTTGTTGGTTAGCAACAGGTGCTAGTCCGTTAGCAACAGATGTTGTTGAATGAATGGGTAAGTGCCTATTATATAATAAGTACCTTCCCTTCTTTTATCCTACAACCATTCCATTTCTTCAACTGAACAAAGGAAATGAGAATACCATCATATTCTCCCCTCTTTCAATATCTATAAGTGTGGGGTCCTCACCAAAGGATGGGTTTGAGGATCCCTTAGTTCAGCCACCAATCCCACTTGGCTTCAGAATCTCTGTCCTTGGGAGAGAATATGACCCTATGAGGCCTCCTATTCTGTTATTCCCAGGATTTAGTGGCTCTTAAATTTCATCCCACAATCACATCCTTTACGTTGGATATAATGCAATCATTCTTAGTGGCTTAGAGGACAGAATCAGAATCCATCAATGGGCAGTTATTACAGAGATACAAATTTGGGCTCAATTTATAGAAGTATTTTCTAATAGTTGAACATGCCCAACGACAGATGAAGCTAATTCACAGGTGGCTGAACTCCAATCACTGGGAGTTTAGGCAGAGGGTAGTAGGCCACTTACCAACACTGGTTCTCTCTGATGCTCACATTGGTTTTAAAGTCTTTTATAGCATTCAGGACACATAATGATTGCAGTTTCTACAATGGCTTTCTTACAAGTTCCTATTGATGCTTGAGCCTTAGGCAGTGGAATAGTGCACGATATCTTAGAAACAGTATCTAGCTTCTTTTTACTTGCATTCATTTCTCTCTTACATACCATGCCACATGCCAAGCCCTTTGTATCTTTTAATCCTCACAACACCCTTGCTAGGCAAGGTTTATTCTTTTCATTCCACAGGTGAGGAAACTGAGACTCAGAGGGTTTCAGTCACTTGTCCAAGTTCACATCCTAGCACAGCCCAAATTTGGAGCCAGGTCTCTCTGCAGGTCTTTTCAACACCTTTAATAAAAAAGTGAAAACTATCCTTGCCAAAGCTCTGTCCTTCTAAGTATTCCCATGCATTTTAGTCCCAAATAACAACATTTACAATAGTAATTTATGATCAAGGGGCAGCTTGTAATTTTTTTGTGAATGACTGCAGGGTATACATAGCTCAGAATCATTCTACATTCACCTCAGGACATGTGTACGGTCAATCAGTTCTCACACTCCATGTCAGCAAGTGGAGTGGATATGATGCTCAAGGAAGGTAAAAAATAATTGACCATCTTAGATTTACAGGAGTCACAAGGTTTTTGTAACTGGTTATGCTGTGAGAATTGTGAGTGTGGGCAAGCGAGAACAATGAATCCTTCGATAGCAGCTTTTACCCTTGCTGTTCTACTGGCTGAGTGTATCTGCTCTTCTTTAGATGTGGGATATGTACTAGGCAAGCTATTTGAGAACTGATCCCAAATATGGCTATGGCATATGGTTAAGTGATTCCACTCTTTTGTGGTTTGAAGAAAGAAGAGGCCCAAGTCACCCCAAGGAATGTGGATCTAGCATTTCCCAATGCTGTCTGGAACGCTGGAGCACATCCAAACAGTTAGCCTCTTGGTATTTATTTCCTCTGTATAAAAAAAGACACTGAAACTTGCTTTGTATTCATTTGTTTTCCAGGTTAGCTCTTGCAGATTGCTTTGTGCATACAGGGATTTTTCAGAAGTAGCATCTGAGCCATAACAAGGCATCTCATCTGGCAATCTTCCCTGATCTGTCACTGAAGGGTAATCTCACTACAGGAACACACTCATACATCATAAAGATAGATACCCTTTGCAGGCATTTTAAAACTTGTTCGTTTTCCCTTTGTTGTACAAACACTGACATTGTCTGAACCTGTTGGTTTTCATAATATTACTAGCGAACAGTTAATTGCACTTGCTATGGTACTGTTCTAATAGTTTTTTTTTTAATCTCACAACTCTGTGACGATTCTCACTTTACAGAGATAGAAACTGTATCAGGCTTTTTTTTTTTCTTAATAGACTAGAAAAAAAATTAAAAGTCAAAATAAAACCGCCTGCAACTTGAAAGTGGATATTCAATTTAAAACAAAAAGTTTCAAAGAAGTGTATTCTAGAAGTTGTTTGCAGAGTCATATTCACTATTCACCTTAGTTTTCAATCTTGCTTAATAATTTCTGTAGCCAATCAGAATCAATCACCCACTTAGTTAAATTTATTGAGACAATTGGTATCCCTATGAAAAAATAGCCTGTTCAAAAACTGATCCTGGGGAAACTCTGAATTGGAGTCAATTGACTTTTTAAAATTTTTTTAGTATCCTGTTTTTGTTTTTTTAATTTTATTGGGGAACAGCGCGTCTCTACAGGGCCCATCAACTCCAAGTCGTTGTCCTTCAATCCAGTTGTGAAGGGCACAGCCCAGCTCCAAATCCAATCGCTGTTCTCAACCTTTAGTTGCAGGAGTTGCAGCCCACCATCCCATGTGGGAACTGGCAACCTTGTTGTTGAGAGCTCGCACTCTAACCAACTGAGCCATCCGGCCACCCCTCTGGAAGCTCAGCAGCAGCTCGTTGTCTTCAATATAGTTGTGGGGGGCGCAGCTCACTGGCCCATGTGGGAATTAAACTCGCCACCATGTGGTTCAGAGCCCGTACTCCAACCACCTGAGCCATGCGACCGCCCCTTCATTGCCTTTTTGATATTACTTCCATCTCCATCAGTTCCTAACCCATCTTTCTTCTAGTACCTTCTTAGCACCCAGTTACTTTCAAAGATTGCTGGTTTTCAGGTCTGTCCATAGAAGCTAGATCAGTGTTCTTCTATATCTGCTTCCAGAATTGCAAACAGTGACATTTAGTATAAATGGCTTTGTTAAAACAAACACACTGGGCAATGTTTTTAGGACTTCATAATATCCTTCTTACCCTTAGCCCTGAATTTGGTTTCATTTCGGTAGATTCACCTGGGAACAGGCCAAGAAATTGGTGTTCCTGAAGCCCTTCAAAGGCTTTGTTATGGATGATTTCCCTATACGCTAAATCAATGTATCTATACATTTCCAAAACCCTAAACAGTGTTCAATGCTCTAAAACTGGGACCAAACATTATCAATCTGAAAGTCCCGCCAAATCAGGAAATGTTGAGTAGCTCTACCTATAAGTCAGTCCCAAGGCTTTTAAGGCACTAAATAGAACATCTTCACAGTAAGGCCTTCTCATTTTGAGATCAGACGGCCTGGGTCTGGTCCTATTAATAAGGGCAAATGTGGGTAACCATAAATGTAATGTGCCCAGTAGTGGCTGGGTGTTCATGGGACAGTACGGAGTCCATGGGGGCGGGTGGGGCATGAATGGAGTGAGAGCAAGTAGGTACTTGGAGGATCATTTCAAGAAGGTCATTGAGAAGTAGGGAAGGAGAGGAGGAAGAATGAAACCACAGCAGACATGATGTAGGGGGTATCAGATACAACAAATACCAAAGGGTAACCCAGGGATTTTTATGGGGATCTAGAAAAGAATAAATACTTTGGAATATCGGGACGTTTCTTGAAGAATGTGGGTGCTGTGTCTGGAGATACATTTAAAGAAAAACTGGGACCTCTAATACTGAAGAATCAAGAGGTCTGTGGCTTACATGGAACAGTCACCAGAATATCCAGTTACAGAGAAATTCCAAGGGAGAAAAACATCTCTGGGATCATGATTATTCCCAACCTATCCTTATAGCTTTTTGTTTAAATTCAGAGAAGTTGTTTTCTTAAAAGAATGAATGCTTTCTTTTAAAGTAAGTAGAAATCATTTTTCCTTTAAAATGTAATAATGACCTTATCTGCTCTTGCCAAATCTTTGTATCGTTTGAGTTCGTCTGTGGCAGACAATTGACTGAGTGCCGAGCTCAGTTCCCAATTGCTGCTTGAAGGCAGAAAAAACCTGTACTCCCTTAAAAGCAGCGATTAGATATTGTGTTTGACACTCAGCAGAGTGCAAGTTTAAAACGACAGGAGGGTGGCATTTGTTCTGTTGATGTGCCCAAGTTAATTGGTGCTCTCTCTCAAATATGTAGGTAATTATTCATTTCTTTGCCTAAATCCATATACTCTGCATGGTTGACACACTTCTCTGATGAGAACTTTGGAAGAGATGATTTCACAGTACTCTGTCTTATGGTTTGCTGTGGGTCATTCACATGTAATCCCGTTAGGAGAACAGAAAGGGTAAATAACTGACCCAAGATAACCCAGTCAAATAGAGGATTCTGAAATACCATCTTTTTCTTTTAACAACACAAATCCTGTTGTTCTCTCAAGGCTGGTACAAAACTTACCTGTTCCCAAAAGCTAAACCTGACCAACTATACTTACGAATGCTATGCTCTTATATTTCTGCTTTAAATTATCTTGTCGTATTTAGATATCTTATCCTACCCTATTTATCCTTCTTACCTTATAAATCATAATAGACCAGAGATATAGATATGCAACCGTACTAAAAGTGGTCTCACTACTTCATTGTCTCCCCAGGTAGACTTTGAGCTCCATGGGGGTAGAGTCCTTTGTCCTCCAATTCTTTAATGTCCCCATGCCCTCTTGCACAGTGAAGAGCACACTGTTGGGGTCCAAGGAATCCCCTGTGGAAAATTAAAAACACCAACTATACCAAATGTTAGCAAAGATATGGAGCAACTGGAGCTCTTATTCACTGCTGGTAAGAATGTAAAATGGTATAGCCACCTCAGAAAACAGTTTAGAAGTTTTTGTTGTTTTTTTTTTTTTAAGCTGAACATACACCTTCCATATGACCCAACCATTCCATTCCTAGTTATTTTTCCAAGAGAAACGAAGGCATATATCCAAAAACTTGTACACAAATATTCATCGTAGTAGTCCAAAACTTGAAACAACCAAAATATGTACAGGTGAATGGATCAGCAAATTGCATTATATCCATGCAATGGAGTACTACTTACCAATAAAAAAGAACATACTGTTAATACATACAACATGGATAAATCTCAAAATAATTATACAGAATACAAAAAGGCAGACCAAAAAAAAGTATATTCTGTATGTTTCCATTTATGTAAAATTCTAGAAAATACAAACTAATGTGTAGTGACAACACACCATGTGGTTGCCTGGGAATGGGAGGCTTGGAGGGCTAGATTATGAAGGCAATGTGGAAACTTTTTGGGGTGATGGATATGCTCATTATCTTGATTATGGTGATGGTTTAATGAATATATATGTGTCAAAAGTCATCAAATTTATAGTTTAATTGTTTCATATCGTTAACTATACCTTATAAAACTGAAAACAAAAAAGCAAAAAAGTACTGAAATTATTCTATACCCATCACTTTCCCTTCAGCATTCCACTGGGTCCACATTTCCATGGTAAGAAGCTTCCCCTTAGAGACTAGCATACAGGATGACATTGAGCAGATGGGGCATTTAGGTCAGACAGAGCTGGTGTGATCCAAGATTTGCTACTTACCAGCTGCATAACCCTGGGCAAGTTACTCAGTGTCCTTAGACCTCAATTTCCTCTTCTATAAAATGGAACTAATAATATACCAACCTCAGAGAAATGTTCTAAAAATTCAATTAGATAAAAGGCCTGACACTTTACAAATGGTAACTATCATACATATTGCTAAGAACCTTTTCCCCGCCATTTACTGACACATTTGTACTGAGAACTTTCTCAGCTTGATTTAATTCTCACTGATTCCCAACCAATTACTGAAAAGAAAGCAACTAACAAAGAGCAGAATATGCTTGAAAATAAAAATAATACAAAATCACTTCTGGGCAACTATCCCCTTCACTATCATTCATGCTCAGCTAAGTTAGCAGCATGTGTAAGCGTACTCAGATGTTCTAAGTGGAAAATAGGAGAATAGAGAATGTGGATCGGGGCAAGGTAGGCACTGACAAACTGAATAGCATCAAGAGGTACTTGAAAGAGTGTGGGTTTTGATTTAGAAAGTCTGATTTTAAATGTGAGCTCAGCCACTTACTGTTTATATGTGAAGCTCTGGACAGGTCATTAAACTTCTGAGATCCTCCTTTATTCGTTTGTAAAATGTGAATAACAATTCACACATCACAAATTTATTGTAACAAATATTTATATTAATAGAAATAATTTCATGGATAAATATATGCATAATTGCCCCTATTCCTCTTATTATGGATAAGGGCACTGTGTACTAATGATAAACACATGATTTAACCTAACAGTAATGGTATTTAAGCTTTTTTAAACTCATTCTGGAGAGTGTGTGTGTGTGTGTGTGTGTGTGTGTGTAATTAATTACCTGATCTCGAGTCCTTCCATTAATGTTTCTTTTAAGGAGAAAATCTTATTACATTGAAAACTAAGTGTGGGAAAGCAACTAAAGCAGTATTTTTGTTTCAAAGCAGTGAAGGTAGGTTTCTCAAACCAAGCCTCTAATTCCTGAGGCAAGCCCACATTCTTTGGCCCAGGTGTATCCATGTGTACCCATAAGGCTTAAAGGGACCATCTGAGGAGGAGCTGGATTCAGAAGATTTGTTAGGAAGATGGAGAAAGAAAGCAGGCCAGAGGGAGCGAGAATGTGGGCTCTTCTCAAGGCAGGTTGTCTCTTGACTGGTTCTGTGAGTGCTTTCTTTCAGACACAGCATCTGCTGCCCATGGATATGCAATATTTGCCATCACTTGTTTTATTTTCTTTAGCTCACTTTCCACAGTCTTGAGAGTTTGCTAAAGGCATACATTTTAGTCTAATTTTGGAAATGGGGAACTGAATCCTTAGAGAAACAGGTAGTAAAGAACTTCACTTTGAAAGAAAATTTTAGCAAAGAGATTAAAACTACAGACACTGTAGTCAGATGACTTGGGCTGAAATTTTATCTCTGCCACTTGCTAGCTGTGTGATCTGGGACAAGTTACTTAGCCTCACTTTGTCTTGGATTCCCCGTCTTTTAAGTGGCAATAATGGTACCTACCTTGTAGGGTTGTTGACAGAATGATACGAGTTAAGCAAAGTTCTCAGAACATTACCTGGCTTATAGGAAGTGCTATATCCATGTTGGTATTGGTTTTTGAACCTTTGCTTAGAAGGTTTCATAAGAAAAGATTTGGTGTATTGGGATTAATCTGACTCTTCATAACTATATTCCCTCTAGACTATTTGGCTAGTAGCATCTTATGACTTGTAGTGGCTTTTAAAACAGATAGTTAGAAAACAGAACTCCTGGATGGCTTATGAAAAGATTAAAACTAACACCACTAAAGCCCTACAAGTGAGCAGGATGGTTCCTAAAGAATGCACTAGGGAATTCTAGTACTGAAATGGGGTTTTTTGCTCTTTTTTGCTTCAATCTGGAACTTTCTTATGTCTTGAATGATTAACCAAGGATTATGGTTCATATTATCTCATGTCTGAGTTTGGCCATCAAATAGATTCAATCGTGCTACAAAAGGACGCAACTGAACTAGTATTTAGCTGTGCTATAAATCCCTTGGAATCAGGCTCCAATTAGGAAACTCTGTTATAGAATGATGAGTTTAAGTAATAGTTTTAAGAATAACAAGACTTTTTTCTTTTTCTATTTTCGACTTTTCCCCACGAATAAATGCTTTGATCTGCTTCTAAACCCCCTTTCTGCACATGGCATCTGTCTTATAGAACACATGATTTTGAAATCTATCTTATTCTTTAATACTATTTTCCTTTTAATAAATAGTGTTCAATTGCTGGATAGAACAGATTTAATTATTTCCTCCTGATTTTATGTTCATTATAAAAGAACATATGCTGTAATTAAATCATATAAGCATTATAATATATAATAATACGAGAAAGGATAGCGTACAGGTTGAGTTTGGCCTCCAATATCAGATAGAACTGAATTTGAATTCTAACTTCCCCATCTAAAAACTTCTGACATTGGATAAATTATTAACTTAAGCTCCAATTATTTTATCTGTGAAAAAGGAATCATATGTACCATATATGATATTTACATGACTGGTTTTAGGCAATCACAAGAATTAAATGATATAACATAGGTAAATGCTGATAGTAGTGCCTTCCATAGAGTAAGCACCAAATAAGGAGTAAATATCTGTTATTCAATGTTTTCGGCTTAAAGAATATGAAAGTTTCGTACTCAAAGGACACTATTGTATGCCTACAGAATAATTTATCACTCTAGGAAAGAGAAAGAAACTACAGCAAAGTAAAAGCATACTTAAGCCATACAATAGTAATCTATGGGGGTTAGAAACTCACACTCTGAATTTGGACAACCTGGGTTCAAGTCCCAGCTCTACCCTTTGCTACTCTTGAATTTGGGCAAGCTGCTTAACCCTGCTGTGCCTCATTTTCTCCATCTACAAAACTGGGTCAATAATACCATCTACTGGGTAGTTATGAGAAGTGACATGATGCATATAAAACATTTAGAACATAGAAATGCCACACTGAAAGCATTGAAATGTTTGAATTACTAATATTTAAGAATAGTCAAGGAAATCACAGGTTATAAACAACATAACTAAACTCGAGTTTAGGTTTGGAGTTCTAGGAAACGTAGAGGAGTTTTGCTCTACTGTTTGAAAATGAGGTTGGTATCCATTAATAGTTTCTACTTGTCTGCAAGCCCAATAGACTGTATTTCTGTGTATTAAGCTTTATTGACTGTTCACATACCATAAAGAATATTGAAGTTTAAGAATTAAGGAATTTGCTATACTATTAAAGAGACAAGGCTGAGTCATAAAAAATAATTTGAGGACAACATCAAATAATATAGTCAAGTGCTAAGTGATATACTGTGGCCTGTAAGAAAAAGAAAATTGCAAAGATGACAGGTTTATCAGAGCAGCTAAGAATAACTTACGGAGAGTACAGTAAATGACTAAAAGAATTTGGAAGGGATTAGGGATGGTGGACTCAAGTTCTGGTTCAAGAGAACAGCAAAAGCAAAAGGGAAGAGGTGGGACGGGGCATGGTGTTTGTGGAGGGAAGAAACAGGAGTGATAAATCTCCAGGATTAATCAGAGGGTATTTATGAGCAAACAGTGAGAATTGAGGCTGGGTATGGCATACAGGGTATCATAAGACCTCTAAAGAGTCAAGTTTATTGCTCAACGACACCCTTCCTCGTTTTATAGATGGAGTGACAGACGTATAACGGATGACTTCACCGAGTCACTAATTACAGTCAACTGGTGTAAGGCCCCGCCAGCTCTGACACCTTGGCTAGTGAACATGTAACTGCATCACTTGATGGGGTCAGATTACGGAGAACCTTAAAAGCACTGGAAAAGTTCCCCTGATGCTTCCCACATGACCATGATCGTAATTTTGTAGATTGAGGCCTTTTTTTTCTGCCCATAGTTCCTAAAGTGACAGAAGCAAATATTAATTCATAGGCCACCCCAAGACAGGCCTCATCAGTCCCCACTTAGGGACACCCGGCCCTAAACAGGTAATTTGATTATTGGAGCACTGGCTGAGAACCCAGGTCTGATTCCCAAGTCAAAGTACTTGCCACTGGATCACACCACCTGTACTTACTTACTATGAGTTCAAACTCTTAAGGATCTCTCAATTTCTATTCCTGCCAGGCTAAATGACTCAAGCTCCTTTTTCCCTCCAGAGTGTGTGTCTCTTTCTCTCTCACTTTGACCGATTCCCTCAAGAACAATGAAACGTTATCATCTACTTAAGTGGAGCTTCCAGGATTGCTGTCCTTGTCACTGCCTACGGTCTGCTGAGCTGGAGTTTATATTCTGTTGGATTGTGTTCCTGAATCATGCAGGTCATTAGATTAGAAAGACATTTTCCTCCTACACTGAGTCACCTCTAGCTTAAAGATTGCAGGTCCTAGTACTGTGGGAGTTCTTTCCTGATAAAAGCCGACCACTCAACATCCTTTGAGGATCCCTATTTGCCATTACCTTCTGGTGTGGTTGTTGGCACTTTCACACTGATCATTTCCACCCCCTGCCACGTGTGTTTGGCTGGTTCTCAGTGAGGAAAGGAACAGCAGGGCCCTGGTCAATACACAGCATTAACACAGCTATGGGTTATTTTAGATGGCTGTGCTGGGAAGAGAAGGCAGGCCAGAAACTGCAGATAAAAGCAAAAGTATACAGTACATGCTGTGGTTGAGGTTATGGGGATTTGGGGAAGTTTCTCTGCTATTCTTTTCTTCATCAGCTTTAATTCCTTTCCTTCAGCTCTGAGTGGGTGTAAATTACTTCAGAGTTCCTTTCCCCACCCTCACCTCCTCCTCCTCTTCCCCTTCCCTCCATTCCCTTCACAGTCCTTAGTGGCAGGTGAATCAGAATTAGTGGGGGAATAATTACCCCATCTCCTTCTCCTTCACCATTTATCACCAGCCCACTTGCCTTTAAAACCTGAGATACTGCTTGCATGTTGCAAAGTGCCCAGCATGCCCTGAAGAAACATATAATGTTCATAGGGACAGCTTATGCTCTCTGTATAGAGTCGAGAGAATAAACGCAGGTATGTTCATCAAATTGGAGACCTATTTCAATGGATGTGTTACATTTTAGTACAAAAATAGACTTCTGGGATCTCCTTTGCTGATCCTATAGGATGCCATTCATTCAACATATGGTTTGCATTACAACATTCTCTTTCCTCTGACTGTAAGCTGTTTTTATCACTCTAGTGAAGCTTCCAATCTTTCTACCTTTACGTGTTACTATGAATCTTTTGCTCATAAATCCCTTCCTCCCTACTCAGTTTTTGGTCAACTAGGTGGGTGTGTCTTTCTTTATGAATTGCATTTATTCTGCTATGTTTGCTTTTAAGAGCTTTATGGACTTCTATGTGTAAAAATATATTGTGTGTTGTTATAAACCACAATTGCATGGTGAGAACTTGATTGTGATTACCTGGTTTCTTCAGTGGCTCTTCTGACCGACAGCCTAGAATACAATCTACAGCACCTATCCATCCTGTTAGGCAGTCTGACAGGTGACATTTTTTGGCAGACCAGGTGTCAGTTCTGGATGGAGGGATGTTTTGCACATTGGGCTTGGGAAATACATACAGGCAAGAAAATAAGCAACTGACAGGGAGAGGTGTCATATTTTAAACAGCTGTTGGAAGGACTGCCAGGTGAAAAGCAGGGAGAAGACAGAAGAGCACAGGCAGAAGGAATGGAAGTTGGCGGGATAAAAAAGTAAGAATTAGACAAAAATAGATGGACGAAGATGAAAGGAGAACACAAAGTAAAAGCAGAGACATTGCTAGGCCATTCTCTGCCTTTGGGCAAATTAGAAAAAGGTGCCCGTTACTCTGGGTGGAGGTGGTCCTGTGTTTGGGTACACAGCTTGGTGGGCAGCGAATAGGCTGTATTTTAGCTACTGTTTGCCTCCTCAGTTTGGTGCCTTTGTGCAAGACATAGCCTGTGTACTCTACATGGCCACTCTGAGTGTACAGTACAAGAATATGCTCTAAAGAGCAGTGGTCCAACTTTTAGTAGGTGTTACCTCTGGAGAGAAAACAGTCTGCCTCTGAGATGGTCATATTATAACATTCCTTTGTATAACATAGTGGGATTTTCAAAATTTCCAATCATCCATGCCTCATTTGATCCCCCAAATAGCCCTGTCAGTGTACTGTTATCCCCACTGTGTAGATGAACAGACAGGTTCAAGAGATCGAGTTGCTCACAGAGGGTACCTGACAGCACGTTAGTGGCAGTCATGATTTAAATCCAGTTCCTCTGACTCTAAATTCTGAGCTTTTCTGCTGTACCAGGCTACCCACACGGACAGCACACAGAATAAATGAGTCTGTGTTTGTGAATAATCTACCATTCCTCATGCTTATGCACAATTCAGTTCTGCAGCTGCAACAATTAAAACAACTCTGTCATCTTGCCTACACCAGTAGAACTGGTGGGTTCCTGCCACTGAGGTAACTTGGAGAAACAAATTCCTGTGCCTCAATTTCTTCATATGTAAACCAAGGCCAGTGATATCTACCTCATATCTCACTTGGTTATTAATAATCATAATTATATTTCTGAATATTAAATTCCACAGGCAGGGCTTCTGTCTGTTTTATATGCCACAGTATCTCCAAAAACAAAAACAATACCTGGCACAAATAGGTACTCAATCTATAAGTTCTTGAAATAATTAATGTATTTGAATGTTGACTGCATGCTGGGTGCTGGGTTAAATGCTTTACAAACATTATTTTATTTATTCCTCACCACAGAGCTTCAGGGTGGGTATGATAACCTCCATTTTATAGTTGAGGAAATCAAGACACAGAGGATGAAATAATTCACCAGATGTCACACAGTGAAAGGCAGGACTGGGATTCAAACACAAAATTGTCTGATTCTCAATCTAAATAGCATATGCTCTTAGCTACTAGAATTAATGTAAGGATTAAATAAAATTAGGTACTTGGCCTGACACTGTGTGTAATGCAGAGATACTCAATTAATGATAACTTCTCTTTTCATTCTAAATCAAAAATTCATGATCACTTTTTAAATATCTTAAGAATAAACAAATATATAAAGGTTTTAGTTAGTAAATAGCTGGAAGCCCAATTTCTGAAGACCCACTGGCCAGATTCTCTCTCCCCATCAGGCTCTCCATGATGACAATTTCTTGGGGTACCAATGAATGACTTTTTCTCGTTTAAACACCTCACCGCATTAGCTTTGGCAATGCTTGTTCTTGCAGGTCTCCCAGCATGGGAGGCGATGGTCCTGGCTTCTTTCCAAGGATATAGAGGAACAGCCAAACGCGACTAACATCCCATATGGAGGTAGACACAATTCTGTCTTTGTAATGTATTCATCCCCAGAGGCCTCATGGTAAAGCAATTAATATTACAATTGGCAGGTTTTTTCATCTATTTGTTGTGCAATAAATAATTTGTATTTCTTTACTTTTCAGAAACAGGAAACAATGATACTTAGAAAACATTAAGTAAATAGTTATAATGAATTCTAATGTACCAACAGAGTTGCTGGAGCCCCACTCCCCCTTAATGTATGAAAAGCAGACAACTGCAAAAGAACAGATGCGCAGAAGTGACCACTGGTCATAGAAGGAGGGAGCTCCAGTCCTACCAAACCTCAGCTACAGGGACAGCCTAGAAAACATGAACTTTGAAATGAAAATAAACACATGGGTTCAGATCCTAGCTCTGCCACTTCTAGCTTTGTCATCCTGGGTGAGATATTATCCTTTCTGAGCCTTAGCCCTCCTCTGTCGCATGAGGGTGATAATTCCTGCTTCACAGCCACTCTGTGAGAACTGAAGGGGGCAACAGATGAAGCAGACCTAGCGGAATGCCTGGCCTAATGCGAGCTCCGTGACAATGGGTCCTTTCCCCTTCAGGGTTGACAGTGTGGCAAGTTGGTAGTCAGATAAGATGCAAGAGGTGATTGCAAAGAGTCAGTGTGTTGCACTCACATGAGGAGTGGTGTCATTTTATTAATTTTTATAGGTGTGGAAATGTAAAACAAAAGTCATATACAATTATAATTCACCCATAGAATGGCCATTTTGAAGTAAAAGATGCAAGTGGGTGTGAGGCCAGAGTCAAGGGTGGAGGGCCTGGAATCTAGACCCAGATCTGAATCAGCTGGAGCACTTTCTCTACTCTGTGCCTCAACTGCTCCCCTAACAAGTAGAAAAAACATCTACCACACATTTGCCACTTGATAGAATTAATGAGATAAAACTTATGAACCTCTAGTATCTGCAGATAAGAGGGATAATGTAAGTACAAAGAGAGCTAGAAAGGTGTTATCGCCCCCCTCTCCACTCCCCACCTTACCCCTAAAGGGCTAAGGCTGTAAACATTCTCATAAAATCGACTTTTGATGAATGGTTTTGGCTTTCACGAGAGACACAGAAAGCAAGGTTAATAAGTAGAAAAGAAAAGTAGATTCCCTGTATGGACAAAAGCTAAGTTGCCCTATATGAACTGAAACCAAGTCTAAGTTTCATTTATTCAACAAGTGTTTGTTGAGGTGCTATATACCAGAATCTTGGCTTGATACTGCACATAGAGGTACAGGTATTTGAAACACCAGCAAGAATGAAACAGCATTGAAACTGTTTGTGTGGAAATTGTTAAGTATGTAAAAGTTGCTTTGTAATTTGAATGCTTTGGCAAGTAGTTAAAAGGCAGGAGAGGGTGCCTTGTGTATTTAAAGAACAACCTCATTCTCTACCGACTTGACCCCCATTAAAATAGCTCCCCATCATCTCATCTGCTGTAAGAGAATAAATGGCCCCTTCTAAAGGGTAAAATATGGCAGCTGTTTAATGACACATAATGGCACAACAGAGAAGTCAACAAGATTGTTCTACCCCTTAGAAACAGTGAGGGACAATGAGGGTTAGAAGATAGTTGCCGATTACCAACAGTAGAGTTTGGCCATTGTGTTGTGGGAAGGATTGTTTGGGAAGAATGTTTAATAAGATGTATTGGACTCCCAAAATTTGATATGGATATATTGTGTCTATCCAAACAGGAAGTATAACAACACAGTGCTAGGATGAGATACTCAAATAAGCAGCAATAACATGACACAAAGCAAATGTGAGAAACAAGTGGAGAATGTGCTCCACAGATGAGTGACATCAAGGCCTGCCAGTAGTAACACTCTCCGCTTAGAGGTGTCACAGTGATGACACCTGGCAGGAATCCTATGAGAAAAGGATTCAAATATGGAAGTTTCTGTCTGGAAGAAAGTATGACACTCCAGTATCCCTGTATATGAGTGTTATAAGGAATAAGAGTTCTTTGAATAGAAAATAAGCATTAATTTCCAACTACAAAGAACATGGTGTTCTGTTAGCGTTTTGAGGAAAGATGGGTCTCCTCAGAATTTATGGGAATCTCTTCTGATAACAGGGAAGATTCCATCTGTGAAAGTATTAGCTCTTCTGTCTCATGTCATTTAGTCATTAGCATCATAAAGTCTTAGACACAACGGAGGTTGATGTAACAAATCTAACCATAATCTATTGAGCATCTACTCTATGCCAATCACTGGGGTAAGATTTCTGTGTGAATTATCTCATTTCTCAGGATGATTTATGAAGTAAATATTATCATTGCCAGTTCTCAGATTAGAAAATTGAGGATTCAAGAGATTAAGAACCTTGCCAAAATCACACTGTAAGTGGCAAATCTCAGTACTCCCTGTCTAATGGAATTGACCTCAGGTCAAAGCCTATGTTCTTAACAAAAACAATGGGTTTTTCCTAGCACAGGATAAGCAAGAGAATTCCAGGTTGTATATGGGTGAGAACTTTAAATTTTACATATTTTATTAAATGAGGATTTAAAAAGAAAATGTAACCTATGATTTTATATGGTTATTTTTGAAATAAAACTAATGTTATTTCATAGTTTTTATAACCAACTAACCTATGGTTATTTTTGAAATAAAACTAAGTGAAAATAATTGATCTAAAGATAATTTTCTAGCAGTAGGATGGACAAGAGAAAGCCGTGAATAAGTATGTAGGTAACTGAAATTGGGAAACTGCATTAGAACACATAGCCTTATCTGATTCTTGAACTTTGTCTCTATCACCCTATATTTCTGTGTTCTCTGGCATTTCAGTCACAGCACCCACTCTGTGATTCCCCAACATTAGATCAATTCCACTGTTGACATTCTCTGTTCTGGTTCCTAACAGTACAGGGAAGTATAACCCTGTTAATTGGACACATCACTGTATATTTCTCATTCCCAGACCTAATTTGGTTCTCCCTGTTGGTCAACAATTCTGTTCTCTATCCTGCAGTGGTTATCCCAAACCTTTACCACGTTTCTCCATCTAACCAACTCCATCTGAATATCCCTCCCTCTGGATGATCCAAGTTTCCTTTTTCACCAAGAAAATACCTCATTAGAGTTTATCTTACATGTAAGTAAACTGAGGCACAGAAAGTTTAACTTGCCAGATATCTCATTGCTGATAAAGGTAGAGCCAGGGTTGAAACCCTGTCGATCTGGCTGTAGACTTTGCTCTATTAACCACTATGCCATATTGCCTCTTTTGTCACATACTATTTTGAATGAGTTAATTAATCAATGAATGGATGAGTTAAAGAAAAACTGGAATTTGAAACTCAAGCTGCTCCTGACCCATAGTAGCCAGGTCAGCTCTGCCTACACTTCTGAAGCTAGTGATAACGTTTAACTCATATACCAGGACCCATAAAATGGAGGACGCCCCAGTGGCCAGGCCCACATCACAAAATTAAACCTAAGTCAGCCTGCACTTATGGGAAACACCTGTCAAGGAAATCGAACAGACACTATTCATAACCCTCTAACTCAGCATTAGTTAGCTTACCTTACCCTGGAAAATAGGACCCACTAGCCTTATAAAGAAATCCCCAATCATGCATGCCCTCTTTCCATATTGCCTTTTCTAACATTCTGTAAAACTCACTCTTGCCCAATTTCCCTTGAGAAGAATACTCCACTGCTTCTGAGGCCCTGTACTCACCCATCCATGGCTTGTTTCCCCTTGAATCAAGGACATCAAAGTGGTTATTAAATTGTTTTAGTTTTGTCTTTTGACACTGGGTTTGTACTTAAATGTGGCCTGACTCCACATGCCTTTTGACTTGGTTTGACTTGGTTGGTCCCTTCCCCTGGGACCATAGAAACTCCTACCAGGAACTTCCTCTGTGGCTTAGTTTTCCCTTTGTCCCAGCGTCCTATGTGGCCAGAATAGCTGCTCCACCCACCCTTCCCTGGCCTTAGCTAACTTTTCTCCTGGATTTCCTATTGCACTTAAGGACAGTCTGCCAGATAAAAATCCAGGAATAGTCTAGAATCTTTCCCATACTCTTCTTAAACTTTATCTCTTGAATCTGTCTCCTCTCATTTTCTATTGTTACTTCCTTAATTCCTTCTTTTTGTTTTGTTTGGTTTTGTTTTGCTTTTTGGCATTAAGAATTCAGTGAGGAACAAGACAGACAAGGCCCCTGTCCTCAGGAAGTTCCCATTGTAGGGGAAAAGAGATTCTAATAGAGATCCAGCTTGTGATAAATGGAGAGAAACAAGTATGAGTGGGAAAAGCAAACCTAAGTGGGAGGGGGGGGGTAGGAAGAATGGGGTGGCTTGATGGTATTGAAAGCTTCTATGAAGTGAGTGCTCATGAATTTATTGTGAAATCAAAGCTCCCATTTGGTAATATTTTTTCTCCTTGAATTTGCCTGCTTGGACGAGGCAAAGAAAAGCTAAATGAGTGACTTTCTTCCCTTCTTCATCTCTTATGCAGGTCACTGTATAAGGCTGCTTAGTTGCCCCCTTACCTCTAGTTCCCACCAATCTACAACTCCATGCTGATGTCAATGTGTTCTCTGTAAAACACAGGTGTGTTATATTGTTACTCTGACTAGAACTTTCCAAATCCTCCTTTGCCTATAGCAGTGACTTTCAAAACTTAGCAGATCAGAATCACCTAGAGGGCTTACTAAACTGAATGCTGCCCCCTCCCGTGCTCTTGTCACCTCCCTACCCCCAGTTTCTGGGGTAGGGTAAGAGCATTTGCATTTCTAACAAGTTTTTAGTTGATGCTGAGGGTCTGGAGACCACACTTTGAAAAGCCCTGGACTGAGAGCAATTTGCTAACTCCTTCATAAACTAAGCCAGACTATTTCCAATTTCACTTCTCCACCCTCTCATCCATTTATATAAATATTGTTCTAGCCAATCAGATTACTTGCGGTATGTTCAACATGCCAAGTACTTTCTCATCTGTCACTTCTGCTCATGCTGTTTCTGTTGCCTTGAATACTCATTTTTCTTTCTCTCCATGGTGAAATCCTAATCCTTTGAGTTCCTACAAAAACACAGTTGCCTCTAGGAATCCTTCCCTCATTTCACCATTTGGGTAAAATTAATTACTGCTTCTTCTGGGCTCCCATAGCACTTTCTTTATCTCTTGATAGTTCTCATAGAATAACATAATACTTTATGTCTCTTGCTTTGAGGAACTACAGTTTATTCATCTATGTAGCCCTAGTGACCAGTACAGGGCCTCGTATATAGCAGATGCTCAATAAATGTTGATTGACAAATGACTGGTTAGGTAGGTGGATTCTTAGGGTGGTCAGAGAAGACCCGTTAGAACAGAGTCTTGAATAACAAAGTAGGAAGAATACCTGACAATATGCCAGTATTAAGCCCTGGTGGATATTTCTGCCCTGTGGGGCAGAAAATGAGCGTCCCTCAAAAGACCCCACCAGTTACCCTGTCCACCACTCCAGGCCAACTTAAGAGACAAGATCTGCTAATTATGCAGAAAGAAAGGGAGAATGGTTCAAAATCCGGGCATTCCAAGTCCTGTCCTTTTCTTGAATTGCCTGGGAATTTTGCAAACTGGTAAAACATCTCAGTGAAAGTACAGCTGGATAACTTGGTGAAACAGTTTCCAAGCCTGAAGCTCAGAAGAAATGAGTTTCCTTACTCCCCAGCAGGACCTGGGGAACAATTAAAATTATCTTTCCCTAATCTTCTCTTCCCCCTAAACCAGGTCAGCACATTGTGAGCTCCGAGCTCCCAGCGATGACAGACCCTTATTCTAGAGCCAGCGGGAAAGGTCCTTGCCTCCAGGAAACTTAAAGTGCTGGCCAAAGCACAGGGCATTAGACTGTGGAAGAGACAGGAAAGCTTGGTCGATTGAAAGTGATATTTCGTGATATTTAAGCCTTTTTTCAATGCCATGTAACATTAAGAACTATAAAAGAGACTTCTGTTTCTGATTTATGCTATTTAATAAGTAAGGACTAGAATATTGTAAGGTCAGGTTGTTGGGCAAAGTGTGTCACCTCAGCAGTTCTGACACACTGCGGTCACAGCCCAGCCACCTGATAACTTAAGTAGGAGCTGCATATGTGGATGAGAGTGGCTTCTATTCTCACCCTACAAAAGAGTCCCTGTCCTTGGAATTACCTATTGGTTGACTCGATGGCCTTATGTGACCTTCACTCACAAGTTTCTCTCTGTGGCTCCGAGCAGACTCCTCCCAGTGCCTAGTGGTCTAGTATATTTCCAATATCTGTGTATTTATAATTTGTGAAGAATGTCTAGTATTCATCCACAGTAAGGGCTTTCTATGGGAATTCCCCCAGTTTTCTGTCTTTGGGTGGGCTTTAGAAAAATGTCATTTTTGGCCCCAGAGAGACACCCATTGCATCATAATAGTAGGGTAAGGTATCTGGAAAGACTCTGCAAATCAAAACGGAGAGGAGTTTTTGTACTAAGTGCCTTTTGGGCTCCTTCTGAGTCTTTTTAGTCATAACTTCTTTGGAGGGAGGAGCAGAATGGTAAAAACTGTAAGAGACAGACACTCGACAAGTAAGAGCAAAGAGCAAATTTTAGGAGGAAAAGAGATTGAATTCCCAGGAAACAGGACAAAGAGAAAGGAGTTGCAGAGAAGGAGATGGAGAGGGGAACATACAGGGCCGAGACAGAAGATGTAGCTTCGGGAACTGGAAGTGACTTTACAAGAAACCAGCAGCATGTGCAGCAGGTACACTGGGCATGTGGGGTGAGGGGTCCCAGGCGCCCATTTGCTGAGTGTTATACATCAGGCCCTTTGCTATCTGCCGTACTCTTGTGAAATCCCCACAAGAACCCTGTGAGACATGAATATCCAAGGCTGGCTCAGTGAAGTTAAGTCACTTGCGTATTGCCACTCAGTAAGTGGGATAAATGGAAATTAAGCCCAGGTGTGTTTTGACCCCAGTGCTCATTCTTATGGCCAAATTCAAGGCACCATCTTTTTCCTGGGCTTTCTACAAACCATGGTCATAAATGCAGTCCAATTTGGATGCCCATTTACCTGAGAGTGGGTGTTAAGAGAGGCTGGTTATTAGGCTGACACTAACCCACCTCTCTATCTCCAGATGACCTCTGCTTGGAGTGGACTAGATGGAGTTTGAGGTGTCCACGATCCCCACCTTGGTGTAACTGCAAAGGGGATAGTGTGTCTTTAGTTTCTTTCCTCGGAGATCTCCCTTAGGATGTCATACAGTTAATGCCCCAACCTTGTAACCACTCTGGTATTTCATTGCCTGGGTATCCTGCTCTAGATTAGAAGAATCTCAGATGCTCCCGGTTATCTGACTTTAAGCCCTGGCCTGGGCTCATTTGCTGTTAATGTAACCATTTGCATGTACTCATAAAAGCCCTTAAAACTGCTAGCAGCTCCCCTGTAACCACCTGATGTTTGGATTCTACTCCTCCACCCCCACTTACTCTCATCCATCATTTTCATTTTTAGCCACTTGTCGAACTCTTTGCTCTGTTACTTCGACCCCTGGAATGAATCTCTAATATTCTCTCCAGCTCCCCTTTCATGCTTCCATCATGTCAGGCCAACCCTTCCCCAACTTTTGCTAAACACTTCATTGGCTTTGTAAAGGGCCTCCTGCCTGTGGCCTCTCTAGTATTCATCTTGAAAATTTCTTGCCAGGTTAATCTTCTCCAAGCGCAATGTTGATTTTGCTATATGTTGACTCAATGGCACCTCACTGATCATAGAAGGAAGATAGAACACTATGACTTAACCTGGCCTTCCAGGGTCCCCAGTGGCTCCCACAGAGACTCATCCCATCTTACTTTCTAGGATCTCCTACCCAACATCCTCTATTCCAGGACATATCAGAACTTTTACCACTTCTGTGCCTTCATTCCCACAATTCCCCCTGCTTGGAACTCTTTCCCTTCATCTCCAAATGTCCAAATATACTGTAACCCAATGCCTGCTTCATGTGCCAGTTACCACATAAACCTTCCCTTAGAATCTTCCACATCCTTCTGCCTGAAAGGATTACCTCCGACCACTGAATTCCCATCACAATTTATTGAAAAATCCATTAAGGACCTTTACATTTTAAAATTTGTCTTAGAAATATTTAGGTAATAATAAGTACTTGTGTTATATGTTCTTCCAGGAATTTGCTTCACAGAATTATGACTGCATGACATGGGCTTCCCATATTTCCTCCATACTTGTGAGATAATAGGAAAGCACTCATTAGAGTTACGGTTAAAAGAAGTCATTACTATTACTATAAAATACTTTTGATCATCTATCCCAAATTAAGTGTCTGAAACAGACACTGGAATATAAAAGGGACTCAACAAATACTTGTGGAATTAATTAATGGATAAATAAGCAAATTATAATTCCTCAAGAGCTCAGCCTTTTAAAAAAATCCCCAGCTTTACTCATAACCATTACCACTTCATACGCTGCCTGGGCTTATCGATGAGAACTTTAGAATTCTGTAAGGCCACACAGTCTTCAAGTTATCTGGGGATACCTATGTTAGTATTCGGTCTTAGACCCTCTGGGGCAGAAAATGAGGGTCTCTCAAAAGACACCCCCCACACCCCCACCCAGCTACCTTCCACCTAGTGAGCTCCTAGTGATGTGGCTTTCATGCATAGGTCTCAAGTTGGTGCCTTTTTGATTACTTGTTATTCTTGATTTGGGCCACTCATTTCAGAAGAATAGTTCAGAGCGTAGAGTGAAAGCACTATTAAGTTGGAGCATTCTTCAGTTTTGGTTGAGACTTGCTGTCTCAAACATATTGTCACAAAATCTGTTATGTGTTGTGTTTGTTTATTTTACTCTCAGTCACCTGACTTCAATTTTTGTCATTCAGAAAGCTGGTGTGGTTCTCAGCAAAACTTCTAAGTCACAAGTCAGGGTCATGATCCAAGGACTGCTGCTTCCTATCCATCCATCACTCTGTTTTTTTGACAGTCTGTCAACTACATGGTTAAGTTGTGGACCACAGAAAGAGCGACTCAGCTCTGCTTTCTTGGTCAGATACCCCTCCCTGCAGATCTGCAGGGATATGACCTGCTTTTATGATGTGCTTTGCCCCCCGATCTCATTGCTTCAAACGAAATGGCTTCAATAGGCCTCTATGGCAGTGGCTCTTGCTTTTGGTGAAATCTGCTTCCTGCTTGAGTTCTGAGGATATTATGTGTTCACTCTCACGCATACAGATTTCACAGTATCGGTCAGCTGTGCTTCCTTGTGGGGACAACATTGCCGTTTCCAATTAAATAGAATTTTTTTCCTTAATATTTTTATGTGTAGTATTTGAGAGAACAGAGTAAAATGGAAACACCTTTACATCTTTGAGCAAAGGTATATTTTGACAGGTCAAATCAGATGAAAAGAAAACCATGTATGGCTAATAAAAAATATTGTATGAATTAGATAACACCAAAGAAATGGGTGTTTGTTACCACTTTGAGTTGGCTGTGTAATTCTTTGGAACCCTTCTCAAATGGAATAGTGGATGGGAAATAACTTCAAATATGTAAGACAGTGTTTAAGTATAAGGTGGTAATATTCCCCACAGAACAGAATTCATACAAACCTGAATCATCCTAAGAAAATTACTGGCTATAACAACAAAAGGCCTTTTTATTTATTTGGTTTCAAATATCTGTACTTATTTTACAAGGAAAATATGTTCATGTTCTTTAAGCAGAGGAGGGCATCAGCTATTGCAGAAATAAGAGTTAAGGACATGTTGCTTTAAAATATTGTACAGTCACACTGAGTGACAGAGCAACATCCTAACAAGTTATCAGCTAATTGTCAGGTTCAGGGACATTCTGGATGAATGCTTGACCATGTACCAGTGAAACCTTTATGTGGCTATATTATTTGTCACCTTCCACTCCTTGGTTTATAAAAGGGATGGCAATTATGTAGCACACATGCTGCTATTCCCCTCTTGCCGACTCCATGATTGAGGGCTAATTCATCCTTGTATACTTTACACTGAGATCAAACATGGCCTCAGAATCTTTCCCAACACAAAACTTAAAGCATCATTAAATTTATTTAAGATGGCGTGACAACAGCAATCCGCTTGCCACCCCTGGTCTCAGTCATCACTAGAGTTCTTGATTTGATGATATTGCCAAAATAATGATGAGCAGAAATGTGAAATTATGCAAAGAAAATGAGATTTCCTAATTCTCAGAAAACACTCCATGTGCTTGTTTCCCATGCTGTTTGGATAGGGTGACTGACATTTAGTTTAAATATTTACTGATGTCTCTTCTGGGCACTGTTATGACCTGGCGTAAGGAGATGAGTAAACTGTAGGCCCTGACTTCAAAGAGTAAGCCAATTAGTCCACAAATATTTAAGGAAGACTTCCTCTGGCAGACACAGTGCTCGGTGCTAGGGTTACAGCAGTGAATAAAACAGACGCTGACCTTGCCCTCAGGAACCATATAGTCTAGAAGGAAAAATGGGAATTCAAAACATATATGGTTGCAAGTACATATAGATGGGCACTACTCTTAGCATTTGACAGGGGGCTCTGAGTTTGTTGTGGGTGGAGGGGATTGCCATCTAGTAATAGAATAGCCACAGAAGCCAACAAATAGAACTTGTTGGTATGAGACACACTATAAGAGTCAATGTAGAAGTGTTACCAGAGAACGAAAGGGTCCTTGTATCATCTCAGGAAGGCATTCCAGGATGTGCGAACAACGCCACGCAAATGAAGGCAAGCTGACTGAGGATTTATTAAAAGAAAGAAAATGTATTCCTAAAATTTGGAAGTGGGCAGGCCCAGAAGGAGAGTGACTGTGCCCCAGAACAAAGAAAACTTAGGATTATATTTGAATGAAGGCACAAAATATTCAGGGGTGGCATCACAGGCGTTCCCAGGGCGGGTCCTTGCTGTCGATGACCACCCCTTCCCAGTGGGAGGTGGGGTCTCCTTGTAGGACCTGTCATGGTGACATAAGGAGTGGAGAGTTTTCCTGCCTGCAATACTAATAGTGTTATAATCTATTACAAGTAGCTCTAGCTGTACTTTTTCTTAAGAATCATCTCATCTTTTCCTTTTATTGTTTCCCTCGCTTCCTCCTTCCTTTCCTCCTCCCTCTCCCCCCATAGCCCTGTTCTTTCTGCCTATGGTAATGGAAGGAACAGAAGTGCAAAACGCGCAATGCTTACTTCAGCTTAAGAAGTTAGGGAAGCTCACATAGGGAACACCTGATAAAGGTTTTAATGAATGAATAGGATGTCAATGGGCAGATAAGGAGAGAAAAAGGTTTTCCAAACAGAGGTCATCGCTGGAGTTCAAAAACAAAGGAGAACCCCTGCTTAGTACTTGCAAACAACTATCAGTGATTCTGAATGCCAAGCAATAGCCTTGGAGATAATAAAGGTTTCCATATGATATATGAAGAAGCTTAAACTTTCTTTTTTATGTACTGATAAGCCTGAGATTGACAAGGTCCCACTTATTACAGAAGGATCATTTGGTGGCAGTATTCAGGGTGGATTGGTAAGTAAAATAAAGCCTGGAGATAAGGAAGCTAAATAGGAGGTTATGATACCATGTGAGGGAGCTAAGAAGGAATAGTATAATAACAAAGTGGAAATGCCAAAATCTAAACATCTAATCCTGTTTACACTTTTTGGCTCCAACTTTACGTGATTTTTCTGTGATACTAGAGAAGGAAATGAGAGAATACATTTGAGAACTATTTAGGAGGTAAAATTCCCAGGACTTGTTCATTGCTGGGTCATGATCTCTGAGAGAGAGGATGGGTGATTGAGCTCATGGAGGTTTCACTAAGTAAAATGCAGATTATAGGAAATTTGGGCTAAAAATTGGTGAGTTTGGTCTTAGATTTATGAAATTTAGATGCCCGTAGATTCAGTAAATATGTTCAGTGCGGTAGGGGATATATGTGTCTAAATTCATAAGAGTCGCCAATCCTCAAGCTGAGCATTGTGAGCATATTATAATGGTTAAAACCATGATTATAAATTAAATTACCCAGGAGGCGCATGTACGGTGAAAAGAGAATTCTGAGAAGAGAATCCTGGGGAGCAGCAACATGTACATTGAAGATTTGCACAAGAAGGGAATCCAGCAAAGCAGGCTGCAAAGGAATAGTCAGAAATATAAGAGGAAATTCAAGACAGTGATGTCACAAAAGTCACGGTAAATGAAATTTAAAGAAAGTGGTTTCTGCAATGTAGAGAAATCAATTAGGAGTAGAAAAGTGTTAGGTTTGGCATTTAGAAGGTCACTGTTGACATTCGGTGGAAAGAACTTCAACAGAGTGATGGATAAAGAAGCCAGATTACAACTGGTAAAGATGAGAACATTACAGCCTGTAGAGCACCCTTTAGATGAAAAGGAAAGGGGAGGAGGAGTTGGAACCAGCTAGAAATGGATGCAAGAGGGTTTCTTCATAAAGTGAGAGAAGACTGGATCCTAGGAAGAAGAGGAAGTCAGTGGAGGACAGAGTGACATGGAGATTATAGGACCAGAACCCAAATGAAGGAACTGGCCTTTATCTTAGTTTGGATCACTCTGGAAGCATGATGTGAGACAAGACGGCAAATACAAGTAGTTTTTTGGGGGAAGCACAGGAAATACTAGTAGGGGAGTAGTAAAGTGGTACAGGGAAGGAAGACAGCCAATAAAGTATAATACAAACTCTCAGGTGCAAACTCCCAGCTACACTGGGTGACTGGAGCTCAACCTAATGGAGAAAGTCTGGGAAACAGTATAAAACGCATACCTCAGAGTTTTCTCATGTTGGGGGGGTGGGGCGGGGAAGGGAGGCTAGGACGTTTGTACTCTAACTACCATCAGCCATTGGTTGAGGGCTGCTTCCAAAGGTTGTTTTGAAATAAGCATGCATTGCTTTGTTACAATAAAAACAGTACATTTTGAGAATAAATGTACAGGACCTGGCTTTATTAAGTATTATGGCAATAAATGAATGAACTAAAGATTATTTAATGTCCAATTTTCCCCCTATAGCAGTCTGTGCTATCATGATGTGTGATAAAGTGTTTTAATAGTATATTTCACATCGCATTGTGATTTCTCTGTTTGCCTCTCGGCCTCCCCTTCAGCCAAAGCTCCTCAAGGACTGGGATGATGATTACTCATCTTTACATTATTCGGCAGCACATAGGTCAGGAATCTAGTAGGTGAAAAGTACATGTTGAATAACTGAGTAAACAGCACACTGAAGAGTGTTGGAAAATTTCCATTTTAGTTCCAAGGCATGAGGTTGACAATCACACCGTCTGTCTTGCTCTAACCTAGGAGTGTTGTCAATGTATTTATATGAAAACAAATGTTGATTTGAAAAAAGCAGTGGTTCTTAAACCTACCTGACGCTCAGAAATATCTGGGACCTCCACTCACAAAGAACCAAAGCCGAGTTGGATATAAAGACTCTCTAGCTGTAAATAACATCTTGGCAAAAATCCATCCAGTCCCCACAGGAAGTCCTTGAGAGAAAGTTAAGATAAAAAGGTCACGGGCAAGAGTTTTAATTCCCTGTTACTTTCAGCCTGCCTTACAGGTAGCTGAGCCATTTTCCTCTGCTTCAGATAAAATGTCCCCAGGTAAAGAGATATAGATACTGCAGAACTGGGAGTTGGGCCAGTAGTACAGCTTAAGGGACATGTGCTGAGTACCAAGAGCTTCTCTGACAGCTTGGAAAATGGACTCTTCTGCTGAGTGAATAGAAGCATGGGATTGAATGGACTCTCCATTACCTTTCATGTAATAGGTGTGTGTATGCTAAATTTGTTCATATCTTTGTCGTACATCCTCAATTTTAAAAGTTAAAAGTATTTCTAAGTAGCAATCCATAAGATAAAGACCTCTCCTTTCCCCATCTTACATATGTAATTGATAATCTTGATGATGCCTGACTCCGTTTTCAATAGAAGTAGAAGGTCTTATTTGATTTCTCATAACTGATCTTGCAGAAACACCTGAAAATGAAATTTAACTGTGAAAAATCAAGTTTATGTGACTAAATACATAGAAATTAAAAATCAGGTAGTCTAGGTATCTAAGGAATGAAATTAAAGGTGCAAAGCCCACCCATGGAATTCACGTCTTTAAGATAAGTCATAGAATATCTGGGCTGTCTTATTATAGAGAGTTACATACAGACATTGATCTCAGTTCATCCTATTTTGAGTTGTCTTGGTGTGAAAGATTTGAAGGGTTGTTTAAGCAGTGGCAATATACATTTTTTCTGGACTTTCTTCTCTGGAGTTTTGATCAAACTGAAAATGGCTTTTTCCTTCCATAATGATCCTAATCACTTTATTTTCTCTTTAATGTGTGAATCTGGTTGCTAAATATCAGAAGAAAGAATTAAGATAGTTCAAAGTGATTGCATGTGAAGTTGGGACATGGAGGTGAGGTAAGGTGAAGTGGGAAGCTGCTATTGTGGTCATAAACTTGTAATTTTATTTGACCTTTAAAACTCAGCATATATGTTACTTTATATATTTTAAGGAGTCTGTGAAGAAATAATACTTTGTGGAATAAAAGAGAGGCTAAAAGAGAGACAAGTCAGAGCTGCAGTGCAAAAGAACCAAGACTTCAGGGAGGTGAGGGTGATAAATTGGCCACTTCCACAAACAAGCACAAAGGAATATCATGCAAAACACATCCACAATGGAAAGAAGGCCTTGGTAGGGACTGAGCTGGTTAAAAGGAACAGCCATCGTATTCTAAGCCATGTGTGGATAGCATAGCTTTGCATCTCACTTTCCAGACCTGGGACCCTGACAGCGAGACCTTTAAGATTATAATTTAAGATTCTTCCACAAAGAGGACTTATTTTGTTGATTATGACGTGATGGTACCAGAACAAAATGCAGGTCTTTTTGTACCTAGAAAAATGTGGTGGTAGGGATAGCCTTGCCTTACAGGATAAAAAGTTGGAGTGGGGATGCCAAGGGTAGATGAAAAGGCCTCCTGGTAATTGGGTTCAAAGAGAGAGGTTTATTCCCCTCAGGTGACTGAACTGGCCTTCCTCTGTAACTGAAGAAGTGGTGTTGTGTCTGAGGACCTGTCTTGAGAACTACTTTTGCTGAATTGCTGTGTGATACTAAACAGGTTGCTTAGCCTTTCTACTCCTTCGTTTCTTTCATAGTTAAATAGGATATAACCTCCACTTCCAAGGGTTGTTGTGGGGACTACATGAAAACGTATGTAAAAGGCTGCCTGGCTGATGATACAAAGTGCCGATTTGTGCTTTTTGCTCTTTGTTTTGTGAGCATTTGGTACTTTTAGTACTCTTTGATCAAAATGAAAGCTTTCACATGAGAAATCCATTTTATCATGGAATTTGAGTCTTCAAAGTTTTATCCAAAAATAAGATTTATAAATTCCATGATGTCATATGCATAACAAATGTGAGAATTTAAAATGTAGCCTTTAAGGCTGTTAAGAAAATTGCTTATTTAATATGGACCAAACCAAGATCAGCAGAGAGCTCAGGTTTCATGGAGAGCATAAAATTGGACAAATTCCTGGATAAAAGGCTTATAATCTAATTAGCCATCAGGATTCCATAAATATTTATGCAAAAATCGTAGGACTGGAAAGAATTTCAAGTTAAATGCAAATGTGATTTCTAAAAAGAGTCTTTAGCTTCCTTGTTCACGCTAACCTCTTATGTGCATTCAAAATGTCATTGAAATATTTTTTAAAAAAATTTTAACCACTTTATTGTGACAAGAGTCTATAGCTGAATGGTTGACTGGGTATAAAACATTATTCCCCTTCAGCGATTAACGCTGTCCTTGAAAAAGAATCTCTTTCAATTTCCTTCAAGATCACTTGTGCTTCAGTGGATAATATTAAACCTCTTTGCTTTGGGTCATGTCACTTCATCGGCATGATTTTTTGCCCTTGACCTACAGGAGATACAAGTAGGTGGTTCCTAACTGAATTGCACCGTCAGCTGAATAGAAGCATGACTTTCTGATCATCAGAGATGCTCATAAATGGCACAAGCAATATGAGTATTTTCCTTCACTGTAGACGTTCAAATACAGGCTCAATGCATGGTAGTTAGCAGGTTACCTCAGTTACTCCAAGATGTTCTGACTCTAGGAAACCAAAGAGAAGAAGTTAGATATGCCTTAAATTGAAGAAAGTATTGGGTTTTTGGATATCTCTCCACAAACTTGCAAATAAGCACGGCTGTCTACTGATGTCAAGCCAGAGCATAGTAGGAACTCATTAGGTTTAATTCTGTATTTCACTGCGTGTCTCCATGTACATTGAAGACCATGTTAGTAACCTGGGTTGGTATCTTTGTCTAAGGCTTACTTCTTGTATGACCTTGGGCAAGTTATGTAACCATTCTGAACCTCAGTTTCCTTATATGTAAAATGAGGATGTTACTAATAGTACCTGCCTTATAAGATTATTGTGGGGATTCTTAAGGCAATGCTGGACAGCTTAGCATAGCCTAACACGTGGGAGGCATTCAAAATATAAGTTATGTATTAAAAGGAGGAGAAGAAAGTGTCTTGTAGACTTTCTTTTTGTCTCCCTGGAATGTTATTACCTTCTTTCAAACTGTGGGAAAGTCCTTTTCTGAAATTCTAAATATAGGATGATTAATGTGATAGCTTCCTACTCCGAGACTCCATTATTTTGGGTATTTGAGTCAGAGTATTCATTTAGGGTAAATATTTCACTATTAACCCCAAATATCAATAGCCTGGCTATCCTGGGTAAGCATTATGTAGGCTAAGGAACTAGCATGGTAGAGTGGAAACTCAGTGGACTTTGGAGCCCAGGGGACCTAGTTTATGTTCTAGCTTCAGTACTTGTCAGCCTGGTAACCACCTGAGGCAAGTTACTTAACTTGAACCTCAGTACCCACAACTGAAAAAATGAGGATAAAAGAATATCCAGAACACCTGGAATGAAGATGTAATGAGTTAGCTCATGTTATATCCTGTGGTACTGGGTCTCCAGGAAACAATCTTTCTGTTGGCTGCACAATTTTCACTTTTCAGCCAGGTATGTCTACGTGATTAAACACAGCCTGACAGTGTTTTATCTCCACCCCAAAAGCAGGAAGATCATCTGCCTTGCCTTTGTCCTAACACAAAATTGATGTAAGATTTTTGGACTGCACTCAGACTGTGTTACTATAAAGTCCTTAAATAAAATGCTTTGGTTAGAAACAATTTTGGCTCATCCACAAATCAGTGACAATGGTGCCTGGCTTCCCAAGGGCAAAGCAAATGATTTTGTGACCGGCTTTATTTACTTAGGGAAGAACTTGTGAATTTTATGCCAACAGCCTCTGTATACATTTCTGCAGCTGTCTTTCCCCTTTTTCAGAGCTGTTGTGGCAAAGTCCTCTAACATGAAGTGCTAAATTGGGGGGAATTAGATTTATTAGTTTATTATTAAGTTTGGGACATTCTAGCCTCAACCTTAACCACTGCCTTGAAATTTCATGTTTTGGAGGGACTTCTAAAATCTCCAGGGCTTGACCTCTCACATTGCCAGCAGTGGCCCATCACTGAGCTCTACACGCTGTTTTATTTTGGGGTTGCCCAGATGGCTTTGCTCTGTGTTATGGAGAATGTGGTTAATTAAGATCTTCAGGCACAACCCAGAAGTGCTTTTTAATTTTTCTTGCGTTCGGTTCATTGCTCCCCTTATCTCATTATCCACATTTCTCCTCCAATCTCAAGAATGAATTTGCCCCTTATAAAGCCTTGCTGGATGAAATGTGGTCTGCATACTGCTACCTGCTTGATAGCCTTATGGGTTCTCTAGGAGGAAAAAAAAGTGAAGTTAACTCATATTCTAATCTGAAGCTTTTCTGAAAATTGATGTCAACAAATTAGGTGTTCTGGGAATTAGCCAAAGCTCAATAATTAATAATCTTTTTACCAGAGTGAAGAAGGAGAATGTTTAATAAGTATTGCTAATGTTCTCTAAAAACAGTCCCTTCTTGTTAAGCGAAACAGTAGTGTTTCCCTAATTGGTGGTGTCTGGACACTGAGGGGAAAGGTAGAAAACTGAACTGAAAGTGCTGAGTGTAAAGGGCTTTCATTCTACAAATGTTTACAGATTGGGATACGCTACAATCTACAAATGGGATATGCTAAACACTACACACATTGTGTGATTTACCCCTTATAATAATTACCCCCAGACAACCACAACAATACAAAGAAAAGGAACACAGGGAAGTTCAGGGACTTAACCTAATTTACTTACTTGGTTCCAGTTGTGACCTGGGTCCAGATCCACACCCGTCAGGCTCTAAAACCAGTGCTCAAGTCCATGGGACTAGGGCTTTTTCATCGAGATGCAGTTACCTGTACTCCCGTGATGAGGGTTACGGCTAAGCCAGGGAGGAAATCCTGCCTTTCTGGGAGTATTGTGACATTAAGGGCTGCAGCGCAGGTTGTTGGTGAACCTGACCAGGTTTCACTGTGTAGGTTACAAGCTAGCAAAGTACAGAGAGACAGGAGGACGTGTTGGTGAGAACACTGCAACAGTGTTAAGTTCTTCCCCAAGTTTGTTTATAGATAGCAGCACGGTCAGTCAGCAAACATGAGCCTTCTGGGGGCCGGGGGTGTGATTTACATTCTTAACCAATTGTAGGTTGGGCTACAAAACAAAGCATTGGAATTATTTTTACCATCCTATGAAGTGTGGCGTTTTAGTGAGATACAAAAGAGAATGAGGAGCCTCCTAAATACAGTCATTGAATGTATCTTGGTCCACGACTCCTGGAAGTTCTTTTAAATTTAGAAAAAAACTCGAGGCTTGTGTCAGGGAATCACAGTGCCTGGATGTTTACTGGACTCTAAAAAGAACCACTAACCAGTGAACTAACCATTAGACAGACGGCCGATGACCAGGGATGTAGGTTAAGCCCTTTGTTTTCTTTTTCATTTTTCGGAAGAAGTGGAAGTAGTGACTAAGTACACAGACTTTGAGGTCAGACACCTAGATTATAAAATCCGATTCCGACACTTACCAGCTATTGTGATCCTGGGTGCTCTGCTTAAACTCTCTGTGAACTGTTTCCCCTTCAAAATGAAGTTCATAACTGGATCTATTTCATAAGGTTATTCTGAGTATTAAATGAGTTAGTAAATGTTATATGAATCTTGCTATTGCCTTCATCCCTTTGATCCTGGTCTTTTGACACCTTTTTAAATGTTTCCACAAAAAAAGAAAAAGGAAGAAAAACACAAAGTACTTAGTGTTTTGGTTTTTAGTTTTGTTTTTAGTAATTTTACCAACAGGACAGGTGAAACTATGGTCCAAAATTGTATTGCTCGTTGTTTGATTTCATGCATTTTCATTCTAATGTAGTTTTTTATGAATTGACTCTGCTTTCATGACAGGGTCTTTTCAAGATATGACAATTTTAATACGGCCAGTATTTGCTGACTGCCAGCGGGGCCTTATTGCAGAGGTGGTTACGTGAGAGGAAGAGGGTGTTGGAGCTAAGGCAAACTTTAATCACCTCTTCCACAGTTCTCCTTGGAACAACCATAAGTGTTTACCAACGTTGCCATTTAGCTGTGAGACACTCAAAGCCTTCTAAATCAGATCACTCTTGTAGTTTACAATCCAGAAGGAGAGATAACCCACGTACCCACCGAAAGTTAACCTAGAATATAGGTGTTTGATTGAAAAATATAGAACACAATAGGGACATCATGGCCTGGAAAGGGGCTAAGAGATTGCCTTACCCCCTCCTGTCACTGATGTCCTAATGTCACCTGTAATTAACCACCACAGCAATGGCTCAGATAGTACACTGCGTCGCTTATTGGCAGAGCAAAACACAATGGTTGTGACTAGTGGACTGAACTAAGAAGGCTTCCTGGTAGACGCAGAAACTGAAGTGTGACTTGAAAAATATGTGAAAATTGGAAAGGCAACAAGAATATCAGGAAAGGTATTCATATGTATTTAGGGGCCCCGACTTATTAGGGGAATCCATTTACAATGAGGTATTGATTCTTTTGTTTTCTTTAAGCATGGTGTTTTAAAAGGTATTATAGTATCAGGAAGTGATTCTTGAGAATCGTCTGTTCTACGCTGTGCCTGATTCTGGGCCAGATGAAGCTGAGAGGACACAATTGTTGAGATTCAGGAGAAAAGACTGAAGAGGAGTCTGCAGGTTATTTAGCAGAATAAACAGTAAGCTGTTGCTCACCTGTTCGTCACTCCTGGAGACAGCACAGGAACAGTGTGTTTCAGTTTGAGGAATTTAAATAAGGAAAGGCATTTTCACATTCCCATCACCCCCACTTTAATCAGTTACTAAATCTTATTTGCTCTTGTAGTATTTCCTTGAATTCACTCACTCTGTCTCTATTGCACTCTCCTTAAGTCAAGCCACTGTCTCCTCTTATCTAGGTGATCACAGGGGCCTTCAGGTACCCACCTCACCCTATTCATTCTTGTCCCACTGTCCCTAACCACTCTCTGTATCCTGAACAAGCTTTAGCAAAAGCAAATCAGGGAATGGCAGTTTTCTTCCTTAAAACCTTTCAATAGTTTACTAGTACCCGTATTCTTAGAACTAAATCCAGACGTTTTAACCTGGCCTACCTGACCCTGTGTCATCTGGGCCCTCTCTCGTCTAGCTTTATCACGTCCCCTTGCCTGTGCTGTTCATGTTGTGGCCATGTGGCCTCTCCTTTCAGGAACTTCCCAAATATGGTTCACACCCACCCTCTTAACTCCTGTGCACCCAAAGATCACTTCTTCAGGGGAGACTTTCCTGGCTCCCTAGACTGTTTATAGGGTAACCCCATTACCCGTCTCAGAGAGACATTGCTTTTTTCTCTCACTTTTAATTATTTGTTTAATGTTATCTTTCCAAGATACACTCATGATATAATTGGTGAACAAAATAGGCAAGGAGTAGTGAAACTTACATTCTGGCATCTGCAGAATGATAATATACTAAGCGATACGGTATGTTAAACAACCAGTGGTAGAGATAAAAGAGAAAGTAGATAAAGGGTAAGAAGGATCAGGAATGCTAGATGAGGGACGCAGGTTGCAACATTGAAAAGAATGGTCGGCACATCTCCATACTATATGCTAATAAACTCAAGAAGTAGTATATGTGAAAGGTCAAGCTATAACCTTGTGTAAAGCCTGGCATGGAATAGTAAGCCCTCAGGACATGTTGATCAAAGAGACGAGTGGGCCCTTTTGTCATTATTATTGCACTCATTCAAAATTCTCAGGTTGCTTCATTCATAGAATATATGCAGTCTCCCTGACTGCGCAGAGTGCCGGCCACTGAGACTTCTGCCAATGTTGCCTGAGTCCTCTGACGTCTCTCACGGTGAAAGGGAATTTCTCTCACTTCTTTTTCCTGTCTCCTGTGAGACCCCAACAGGGCCCAACAGAGCTAATTAATTAACCTGTCATGAGGGCACAGGGACTTCCCGGCAGTGATTTCTGAGGGCGCCCTACGACTGAGGATCTAATGACAAAAGCAAAACGACTCTGTTCCAGAGAGTTGACATGAGGATAGATTTGCTATCTCAACTCATGATCTCGGTCTGCCTATCTATCTATCTATCTATCTATCTATCTATCTATCTATCATCTATCTATCTCTTTTCCTATCGTCTCTTCTGAAAAACAAACCACTTGGCTTCTGAGCAGCTTAGCTTTAAATGGGAAAATGCAGCCTTGCTTGGCAGAACAGCAGTATCATAGCCTCCCCGCTGCTCAGAACAGCTTGTGACATATATCCCTGCAGGCCAGACCATAAAGGGCTGTCTAATATCCTGGAACCAACACCCCCTAAAGGACTTCCCTGTACCTTTTCTCTAGATTTTCACTCTCGAGGGGTATTTCCTCTCTTCTCCAGCCAATTTCTCACCCTGGATTGATCTTTTGCTTTTTCTCTCTCCGCTTAATTAGTGATCCCATCCCTTGAATCATTAGAACCACTGTGGCCCTGGAGACGAGGACCAGAAGAGAATTCAAAGGGAAATGTAGAGGAACCAATGACTGGGAAGTCTTAAAAAGAACTCTCGTCCCTCTCACCTTAATAAGATAAATTCCCTTCCTAGGCCACTTCAGAGAGGCCCAGACTCAAATAGGGGCTCCTATTTACCTCTCCTCCCTGCTTGTCTCAAAAATACAAAATCTGGATTGAAGTCAGCTCCTACGTGGTTCTAATTACTTCTCACGTAAATCATAGTGGTCCCTACCAAGTCTCCCTACGCCAGTAGTCACCTACCACTACCCGTCGGACATTCTGTAAGCCAAAGGAAATGAAGAGAATTCTTCACCTTTAATCTCCTCTGTCCTACAACACAGGTCATGACAACGTCATTGTGAAGTTTGTTGCTGATATCTGCAATCACTGTTGAAATGTGAACACCAGAGCCAGATGCAAGAGAACACAAATGCGTATGTTTAAGAATCACATTCACTGCTCTTCAACCGAGAGCAAGCACAACATATTCTCTGCCTGTTTTCTCCCCAGACTGTAAGCTGGGCCCAACTTTTCCTGGAACTTCCCTGATGTCTGTGCCCTTCTGAGGTGCATATGTATGTGTGGGTCCCTGTGTCCCTGTCTCTGTGTCCGCGTGTGTTCTTGCTCCAGGGCTTCAAGGTTGCAGTTTAACCGAGCATCAAAACTTCATTTCCTTCCAGCCTTTGGTTTTATTGAAGGCAACATTAACTCCTTTATAATTAAGAAGAGCTCTTTGGGCCATGCTACTTTTTCCAGCTATGTTTTCTCCCCCCTGGTGGAAAATCAGGCTTATGCCATGTCAACAATTTTAAAAGAAAATAGGGCAACACCCTGCTCGGACGGACATTGTGTTTTCCTATTAACAGTTCTCCTGGTAGTGGCCCATAAGATGGTACAGGGTACCCCTTCCCACCAGCTGTTCAGTCAGCAACACGTCCTCTGCTTCTTTCCAACTGCTTCAGGCCACGTGCTGAGCTTGGAGTCAGCCACATCTTTGAGCCCCTCAGTATATTTGATTAAGGCACATACCTTTTAAAGCAGCAATCTAAAGCAATTTTTTTTTTTTCAACCATCAAGAAGACCCAGAGGTATAATTCAGTGAAATAGTTTCATTTTTACATTTTGAAATCAGCCCTGGTTTGCATTTTGATTACTAGGTCTTCTAAACAGTTTCTTTTTCATTGTTCTTTGGGTCCAAGGTATAGTGGGTCTTAGCTCGTGGCAGCAAGCAGAAGGGACTGACTCAACACCTACATAGGACCCTATTGTTGAGTTCATGCAAAATCTAGGAGGACTGAACCAAGAGCTAGATTCGGACTGGGTCAGGATCTAAGGAACTGAGTCAGGGCAATTGTGAAATCAAATGATGGAGCTGAGCAACTTAGGCACATTGTTACTGTCAACAATTGTGTACCTACTATGTGATGGGCACTGTGCAAGGTGCTAGTGTTACAGTGCCAAGCAAGACAAACATGGCCCTGGCCACATGGAGCAAAGCTGACTGGCAGTCTAGAAAAGGAACAGATATGAAATAATTTTATGATAAATACTATGAAGGAGGATGATGAAAGTATGATAGAGAGATCTGAACCAGTCAGGGCAGTTAAGGAAACTGTCCCATTGAAAATGGTGTTTAACTAGATCTGGAGGACAGACATTTGCTAGGCAAATATGGAAGAGGGAAGAGTGCTCTATGAGGCAATATGTTAGAGGGCCTAGAGGTGAGAAAGAGCTTGGCAAGTTGCAGAAACTGAGTGGCTGGAGTACAGAAAGGTTGGGGGTGGGCATGGGGTGGAGATTGTTGCAAAATGGAACTGGAGAGGTTCAACAGAGTCGAAAGTTATTGCAAGCGCAGCCATTAGCCAGGTGACCTTCTGCCTCAGTTCTGAGAGGCCCAGCAGCAGGGACCCTAGACGTCAAGTAATAACTTTGGTGGCAGGAGGCCATGGCTCCCTTGCATACTGTCCATTCAAGGTTAGGGCTGAAGTGTGAGCCAGACATACTTGTAAGTTCAAAAGATTCCCATAGGTAAATGGGAGAGCTGAATCCTAGTCACTGCCTGAGGTCCAGACAGGAAAGCAGGGCTGGAGAGAGACCGAGGTGCTAGAAGAGTTATTCATAAGAATTAACTGTAGGGACAAAGCTACTGACTCATCATCAGGACCCAGGCTAGTATAATATGGGAGTCCTGAGGGAACCAGGAATGATCTCTGGGTCTACAAAGCCACTCAAGAACAACGTGGGGGCCCGGGTATCCTCACAGGGTCCCTGAATCCTGTGTATTTTATAAAGATTTGACTCGATTCTGGATTTCCTTGGGTTGTGGGTCTTGTGTGCTTTGTATCCTTAGTGCAGCCTTAGTCTGTGCTGGTTCAAGGGCTGGACCATGGATCTAGCTGTGAGACGCTGTGTAGGGGAGGAAAAAGGGAGTGCTAATGCCACCCCTATTATATATGGGTCCTCACACTGTCACTCTGTATAACATTTGAAAAGCATCTCGAAAATAACAGGTTTCTCTTGAAAGCCTCAGTAGCGCCTTCTTAAATCCCACACCATCTTATGAGGAAATCTGTTTTGCACTCATCTGCAATCCCATTTAATTTGTTCCTATCTCTGATAGTCTTTGTTGCTTTAAAAAAAAAAAAAAAAAAGGGTTTCCAGCTTTGGGAAATTAAATGCAAATTGTGATACTGGTTAGAGATCATGTACTGAATAGAAATGATCCAGAACAGTGAGGGGTAGCTCAGCGCCAACAAGGAAGTTAAAGCCCATTTAACATGTGTTAAAGCTGAGATGGATTTGGGGATTATGACTAAAACATAATATATTGTTTCTAAGATATTTTATTTTACATAAAAAAATGTAACTCTCACAACTCATTGTTTCTTACCTTTTAATAAGCCCTATCTTTCCTCTTTCTAGACATCATCTCGTGTGCATCTTACACCAACCTAATTCTGAGGCACTTCTAGAAAGTTTCACCACTTTGAGTGTTGTAAAACGCATGTCAGAGATGCCTTTGAGAAAACCTGAGTCATGGATTGTGGTGTCACATCCTTGCTTCCCAGATCCCCTACACCAGGGAAAAGCACACTGCTCGCAGGCCCAGAATCTCAATAAATAGTCAGCATTCTGTATTAGACAAATTAAAGGGAAAAAAAACAATATAAGAAACTTTTCAGTGCCATGTGGTTGTTGGATGGGGAATATTTTCATACCAGAGCTATTAATGAACCCAAGTGAAATCCTCTATGTCTACTTAGTAAGTTAGGAGTCTTTTCATGGTTGTGGGGAACAGAAAGTACTCTTGGCCCTGTGTGAGCCCTGCCAGGTATTCACTCTAATCCAATCCTTTTGGATGGCGTCTCCCTGGTCGTTTCCTCCCATGCTTGTCAGTACTTTGCTGAACAGTCCGGGGGAGCCTCTGCACAGCAACCCAGCTGTCTGTGCAGCTTTCTCCTCTCTGGTGCTCTGTCTTGAGACCTCCCATTTTTTAGGCCTCCTTACATTCCCAGCTTTATCTGCTCAACTCAGGGAGACCACCAGCCAATTTTCTGGGCTCCCCCTATTAGTGTAAACTCAGGCAATCCCAGGGCTTCCTTCTTTGGTTCCCCTCTTTCAAGGATCACTGCTCTTTATTGCCTCACGTCCTGTGTCTTAAACACCATGGTCTCAATTATTTTGTCTGCATGTTTTAGTCATGTCAGGCATGAAATCCAGTCAGGTATTTTGTCTTGGCTGAAAGCAAATATCCCTCCAAGGTTGTTTTAAGTTTAAAATCGTTTTTGACACTCATTTTTTTGAGGGCCCGTTTCATATGATGATAAACACATAAAGAGTAATCTGACAGTCAATTTTTATTTTGTGGCAAAATGAAAATTTAGAACTTTTTTCTTGAAGTTATTTTTCTGAGTCACTAATTTAAAATTTATACTCATAGTTTCTCTGCAAAGGGATTTTTAGAATTTAGAAAAGTGTACTTTCAAATCATTTTTAAATGAATTAAATTGTTATGAACACTAAATTATTAATTAGTGAAGTTGTGAGAATTGTACATTTCTAGGCATATATTCATATATTTATTAATTTGGCTTTGCATAATTTGGGTGCCTTTTTGTTCCCTTCTTATATTTTCATAGGCTCTTAAATAGCTCACAGGCCCTCGGAATTGGGCCTATATAATACCTAATGATGAAACAGCCCTGCTTTCCTTGGGAATTTAGACTGGTAGTAACTACCACTTGCAGGAGCTTTACTATCATCACCCCAGTCATGGTCTCTGAGCTTGAGATGCCCTTCATTTCCCCAAATGTCAGTGAGGCACTTCAATAACTTCCAGATTTTTCCAATCAAGAAAAGGAATACTTCATATGCCTTTGGCAAAACCTTATCCCAGATAAAGCAAGTTCTTCACCAGCTCAAAATTTCTCATGTCCTAGGGGCTCTGTTTTCTGTCCTCCCGAATTAGGAGTTCTCCATGAGGGGCCATCTCCACTCCCTATGCCTCTTCCCCCTTAAAGTGGATGACTGGCAATGTCTGGAGACATTTTTAGTTACCACAGCACAGGGAAGGGGGGTTGTTGCTATGGGCATCTCCTGGGTAGATGTAACTAAACATTCAACAATGTTGAGTATAACCCTGTGATTGGTGTGGACGTAATATCACACATAATGTTAAATTTGATCAGAGAGAGTTTTAATCAACAAGTGAGAAGGTGGTATCTCCAAAAGGAAAGGAAATGTACTTGGGACAAGATAAGGAAGGCCTTAAAGATATAATTCAGTTTAAAATATTAACAATAATTCATGACCTTTAAGAAAAGCGCAGTTGGCTATTCATATGTCCTAGTCATCTTGTGTCACTCTTCATAGCACAGTCCATAAGAACAACTGGGAAGGAAGACACAGAAAAAGAACAAACGAAAAAGAATAACCATTCAGGGCAGATACCTGAAACATATTAAGTGTTTCTTTGGATAGAGAATAAAAGGTGTAATGGAAAATTCTTTTTATGTGGCCTTGGAAGTTTAGTAAAAGTCTAAAATCTCTGTTGTTTTTTGGTTTTGTTTTTTTTTTTTTTTTTTTGGTTGTTTGTTTTTAAAGATGAACCCAAATGAACTGATCTCCTAATGAAATATTTTCAGTTCAAAATAGACAAAGATGTTCTAACAAATAGTTAAAAAAAAAAAAACTCTGTTGCCCAGCTACTCCTTTCTTGTAAGTTAAGAGAATGTGTTATGGCACCAGTGTTTTGTCTCTCTCTCTCTCTCTCTCTCTCTCTCTCTCTCTCTCCCTCCCTCCCTCCCTCCCTCCCTGCCTCCCTACCTCCCTCCCCCTTGCATGCACATGCACACACATGCACGCGCACACAGGGCTGAAGGAACCCAGGGAGAGATCAGTGATGTATTAATCCAAAGTAGTTAATAGCTGTGTAGTTACGGGAAACCAGGGCAAAGAGTGGTCACACGGAAAGAAGACAGGGATGAGTGCCTCAGTACTAGATGGCAGCTCTAAAGAGAGAGGCAAGGGCAGAAACAAACAAGTCCCTAAGTTGTAAACCAGGAGGATCGGGCACAGAAAGAGGAGATCCATGCAGTATGGACAATAACAAATATTCCGTAGGACAAACTGTTTCATGGTGTGAGGGCATTCTGCTGGGTTACTATGCAGTACTGGGTAGTTAGAATTCTGTTGACTATAGCTAGCTGCACAAAGCCTCCCTATCGGTCATTTTGACTGTAAGACTGTTCATGGCTAGTATGTATTATTTTCTTTTCCCTGGAATGGTTATTCGTTTGACTTGACTGTGCTGTAGATCACTATTTTGCATTGTTTGGATACAGCCTATAGGGTAGCTGATATTTTTATGTAAATACCCAAAGGACTGCTAAACATATGGTTCTTACACCATGCTACCTATTTCTGTTTCAGCCTGGACAATTTTAGACGCTGCAGCCTTGCTACATGGTGTAAGAAATGGCTGTAGGAAACAACACTCAGCGAAGTTATTCCATCATCCCGTGTTTTATATTTGTTGAGGTATGTGTGTGTGTTTTTTTAACCTTTATGGACAAATTGGAATAATAGTGGCAGTTTTTATGCTGAAAACGGGTTATTTTGTAAAATTATTTAATCTTATAATTGATCATTAAATTTTCATAGCACAAACATGACAAAGAATTAATAAATTATACAAAGTGTTTCTTGAACAGGAAGCCATACAACAAGAAGGTTTATAAACTTCATCTATGGGGTACAAAAAAATTGTGTTTTATTATATTTCTTTTATTTTCAGTGGTGACTTCAGTATATTGTCAATTATGAGGGCAGGATTTTAATTAAGTTGGTTTTTTACAAATCAATATCATGTCTCGGGAATTCAATAAACCAGGCAGTTTACAGGTGATAATAGTTGATGGTCTTTTGCCGTGGAGTTGACGATCTCCAGTGGGTATTTTTCTTCAGTGTGGTATTGAGAGCTTGTATAATGTGCAGTTTCTTTTGGTCATGAATGATTTTATTGAGTTGCACCAAGTTTGTACCAGCAAACAGTTTCTCCAGCATCTTTTTGTTTAAACTTCATGCACCTTCCCCGTTGTACCTCCCTCTCTATATTTTTGCTATAGAAGAGACAAAGACATGGGAATTTTTAGAAATTTTGAATCATGTGATACAAAAACCAAAAAACAAACAAAAATACCCTCCAGGTTATCTCAAAATCAGATTTTGATTTGCCAGAGGTGATACTACTTCTGCCTTCTCAAGAGATAGGGCATCTAATGTGTTGTTGTTTTTATCCTAAAGGTCAGGTTAAAAATATGGTAACATAAAAAGCTGAAAAGCGAGTGCCTGAGTTTCCTTTCTGGGTAACTGCCTGAGTAGCTTCTACATCCCAAGCGTCAGCTGTAGCATGTTCTAGGGTTGTGGGATCTTTTTAGCTGAGTGTGATAGGAACATGGATGTTGATGCATTTAATTACCCATGTGAAAACAGACAGTTGGGTTAACCGCTACTTACATTAGCAGAAGGTACTTGCAGTACGTATGTTGTTTAAATACATCCTATGAATCAATGCAACAAGTATTTTTATCTTCTACCTCTTGAAATAACTTTAGCTGTCTGTATAGTCAGTTGGATCATTTTGAGCATTCTGATTTTGAGCCAAATATACATGTGTTTGACTGATCTTGAGTTTCATCTTATAGACATCTCTTGGTAGTTTATAGGAACAAATTTACTTTCTGGTGATATTTGTGAACCTGTTTGTATTGCAGAATCAGGTGGAAATAGAAGATTAGGTTGGGATAGAAGTGTTACTATATGTCAAGGTACACATAGACTCAGGCTAAGCTAAATCTCTGAAAGGTCAATGAAGAACTCATCTCTGACCATAAACACATATTCTTAATACTCTTCCTTTAACCTGCTGTACAAGGCCAAGGGTAACTCCATTCAGACAATACCTATGCATTATGTATATTGTGGGTTCTCATTATTATTGTTCATATTGAAATTGTAATGAAGAAAAAGGAGTCCTTTCTCTTGCTGCTAATGAGGAAAAGGGTAGAAGGCTATAGCATTGCTTTTCAGTGTTAAAACTCTCTTTTGTTTTAAGTAAAATAGAACTTGAAAGTGAGCTAGGGGAAATTGGGGAATGAGTCATCTGTCATCATCTTTATCCCACCAGTAGCAATGTTATTTTACATTTTCTTAAAAATCAAACAGGAACCAAACCTCAAAGTAAGAGGTTTAATTTATTGCTGGAAGGTGTATGTGTGAAGATTTTCAGCTCGCTAATGTGTGAATGATGAGCTTGACTGGTAGAGCAGGCAACGAGGGACATAAATCAGTCGTTCTGTGCCTTAACGTGATACAAACATCAATGTAAGTCTAAAATCTGGGAGAGGAAAGAGAGTTGATTCTTTTTTTTGCTGTCTTGTCATTCTTGTTTTGCATGGGAATTTAAGATACATCCATTATTCAGGAACAAGCAGGATAAAGAAAAAAAAGGAAGTGGAATTAAGTAGAAATTGAGAAGGGTGAAGGTGAATCTCAAAGGGGCTCTCATGAGTCTCATGTATTTCATTCATCAAACACTTATTATCTACATTATTCCAGGCATTCTGATATAACAGCGATATCAGAAAATGGTCAAAAATGAATTGGTTAAAATATCAATTTGATCAATGAATATCTTTTCATATTGTTTTTTAATAATGAAAGAATTCAAACAGAAAATAATACAACAGACATCCCTATACCCCCCATCAAGATCAAATGTTAAAATTTTGCCATATGTTCTTCAAATTTTTTTTTATTTTTCTATTCTGTCTTCTAGATTAGATTACTTAAACTGTTTTAACCCCTCCTTTATGTTGTAAATTATAGGTTCTATTTCTATTCTTTAAAAGTTTACTCTTAAATTTTAACCTCAATTTTTTAAGTTCATATATTTAATCATTAGCTCTGTGCTTCTCTTAAACAATCAATGTCTGTAGGTCACTTTGAGATCTTGGATGTCATTCTTAATTTTTATGTATTACTTAAAATTTTCACTTAATTTTTTCAGTCATAGCTTCTTTGAATTTATCCACATATTTATCCGTTTTTTCATTCACCATTGCTCCTTTTAGTCTTCTTCCTTCAAGGTTTAATTTTCTCATGAAATTTGTCCTTCAGTAGTTTTTTCAGCAAGGGTCTAGTAAATCGTAAACATTCTTAATATTTATCTGAAGGTGTCTTTATATTACAATTAGTCTGAAATGGTGATCTAGCTTGGCACTGAATTCCAGATTGAAGAATTTATTTTCCACCCTCAGAATTATCACAGTGTTATTCCTTTCCCCTGCCTACTCCCCCAGACCTTATTGTTGCTGTGAAAACTCCTCTCTTACTATTGTTCTTAATAGGTAATATACTTTTTCACTCCCTTTTACATTTTCCTTTTTTTCTTTGGTGCCCTGCAGTTACAGGATAATGTGTCTAAATATGAATTTGTACTGGCTAGGACTTGTTTAGAATATTGAATATGAAAAGTCATGTTTGCACCAATTCTATAAAATGCTCAGCCATCACCTCTTCAGATATTCTCTCTTTCATTCTATCTATTCTCTTTTTCCTGCAACATCTATTTGATATGTTGGATCTTCTCAAACTTTCTATATTCAATACCTATTAACCCACTTTCTTTTTTTATGTCTAGAAGTTCTATGTACATTTTTTAAAATCTGCCTGTTTTTTATAGTGTTTTATGCTCCCAGTTTTTCTTTCATGTTCTTTCAGATTATTCTGTTACCTGAAATTGTTGATATTCTCATCCTCCTGAATGTTGTTTCGGCTGTCTCTAGCTCGTGGTGGATTATTTCCTCATTTATTTTTAGCTTATTTTTAGCAGAGCTTGCTTCTTCTGTAGGATTCATGTGAGCCTCGAGTTTTGGGGGGATTTTGCATGCATGTTTCTTTTAGGCTTAGACTTCTATATCCATAAGTCAAACTTGCACATTCCCAAAATATAATCAGTCCAAGTTCACTTCCTTGTAGTCTTCCTATGTCAGTGGTGGATTTATATAGAACACTCTTTCTCTTAAGTGCAAAGCGAGCTTTCAGGAATTCTGCCTTTTACACTGGAGTCTCAGTTCCAACTCAAGTCCTCATGTCCTATCATCATGGACATTAAAGCCCAAATTCTCTCACTGATATTGACATATGCCCTTTTTTCTACTTCCATCTAGGTTCACTGTCTCGTCTGTTTATTCAATTACTACTCTTATTTCAGTACCCTTTTTGATTACCTATCAATTAAATAAAAAGAATGAAAAAAGGCTTACCATTTTTTGTAGATGTCTGCAGTGGAATGCTTTCATGCCATCTTTGTTCTGTGAATGCACTCATTCATTCAGCACACAGTTATTCAGTATCTGTTTTTTTCTCCCCAGGCATTGTGTTTTGCCTCTCTTGCAAACTGTACATACTAAGTAGGCTTCTGTAACTTGGATCTCACCAAGTTTTTCGTAGAGTTGGGCTTGTTGGGCCATGAATGTAATGTGTGTGGACGACGGAGGGTGGGAATGAGAAATACATAGTGCCCACAGTGGAGTTCGGACATGCTTCTTTCTTGGTGATTTTAACTATGTGAGCACAGTTTTTGACTGGGGATGTTTTATTTCTGGCAGTTGATGAGGAAAATAAATGCCAACTACCCTTCTCAATTCACAGTTGTTGACAAAGTAGGAACCTGCTTGGGACCAAGCCAGAAGGTTGAAACAGTGGTAGAGAAGTTGACAAAGCCACATGCTGTATACATAAAAGGTCTCACAGTGATAACAAGTCAGGAGAGCATTGCTCAGGGTAATCCTTGAATGTTACAAACCAAAATAAGAAGTGGAAATGACACTGATGAAAGCAAAATTTGTAGATTTAAGAGAGTACCTATAGACAATAATGGGCTGAACGGGAGGGAATTAACAGTGGAGGACAGCAGAATGGATTGAGAGGTATGATTCGTAATGAGCAACTCAGGTGGTTCCAGAAATGAAGCCCTTGAATGTTAGGTAGTATTCAGAAAAGCATCTTTTTTGTCCATCTCCCAGTGTCAGTTAACCAATAAATGGACCGTGCTGGCCAGAGCCTCTTAAACAGAAAGCCCTTGGCAAGAGAATAGTGATTTTTAAAGACCAGAATATGAACTTTTCTATCCCTACTGAGAAAGAGATCCAGAATCACTAAAATTCCAGGTTGTTCCACAACAATATTTCTGACCAACAGCTTTCAGCTCTTCACTGATATGATTCTATTGGAGTGAGTGAAAAATAGCAAATGCTCAAGTAGACAAAAGCTAGAGAAGTCAGAAGGTGTAGGGAAAGGCGTAGAAAATTAATAATTTTTCAATGAACATGAGGACATCTACTTTCTCATTTCTGCTCTTTGAACTCAAAAATATTAATTGTGGGTGAGGATAAAGGAACTTACAATAAAATAGCTAAAAAATAAAAATAGTGATCTAAGTAATCAAATACGCTCTCTGTGTTTTTCATCCATTGTCCCCCTTTCTCTTCCCTCCCTCTCTCCCTTTCTCTCACGATATATTTCTGATCCCCACTCCCTCTCTCCCTGCTTTCCCCTTTCTCCTTTTCTCTGTCATTTAAGCAATCTCTCTCATACTTGAGGACCTATAAAGGGAGCATTTCCCTGGGGGAAAACACTCAATTTGGTGATCGAAGTATCATTTTGCCCCTAAAAATATGAGCTGTTTGCGGTCTCTGATACCCCCACAATCAATACCAAATGTATTTTTCCAAAATGCTTAGGACTGAGATATCCCTTTGACAAATCTTCCCAGATGCCGATAAGAGTCCTCTCGAGATGATTTCACTGCATTCTCTATAAACTCATGAATAACTCAGTCAAGTCTCTTTCAAATATATCTGTGCTAACAGCAAAACTCTAAATGGAGCTTAGCTTCCTTGGCAGACGATATTAAGTGCCAGGAGTTTGGACATAATGAATGCAATTGTTGTTTGATATGTACAGATGTGACAGTTTTATCATTTTGAAGGTTGCTTGTACCTGCAATTTTTATTGCCTGTTTTTGACAACTCATTTTTCTCAGATTGAACCTACCAGGTGATTGTTATAAATCCTAGCCTGAAGATAAATAATCTCATGAAGTTCTACAAGAACTTGATGATTCAGAGTGTTTTTCTCTGGGGCCAGAAGTTAAGAAATTTCACATTACCATTTGTGGAAACTGAGTGCCCTTTCAGTGCTTCTCTCATTTTGTTTGCCTCAAGTTTTTAAAAAAAGAATGAGTCTTGGCCTTGATTTCTGACCTTTACTTGCAGGTGCTTAGGTTTAGCAGCTCAGGATACCTTGTTCCTGAGACTTAGATTGTTATTGTCTTAGATTTTTATATTTGTCACACTGAGAACTTTTTCTCATTTAATTTTTTTTAACTCAGCTGGTTCTTGCCAAGGAGAAAGTATCAAAAACCTTATCCTCATATATATTTTCTCATAGTAGAATGAGAAAATGATGTCAAAAGTACTGGGTTTCAGTCTGCCATTTATTGCTGCTGTAAACTTGAGTAACTTCTTTGGACCTCAGTTGCTTCATCTGTAAAATGGAAATAAAAACAACTTCCTCATGGGTATTTTTAAGAAATAAATGGGGTAATGTACCTGAAAGTCATTGGCAAATAATAAGTGCTTAATAAGTGTTAACTGAAAATAACAGCTCTTACCCAATATAAAACAGATAACAACAAAACGAACAAACCAAACACACACACACACACACACACACACACACACGCGCACACACACACACACCCCAAAACCCTGACACTTAGGGAGAGACATTGGCAGTTTAGTCCCCAGATATACAACATTGCTGGGCTTAGGGAGACAGTGTTTTTAGAATATACCATATTGAGGTGCTATTGATAAGATTTCAAACAAAGCGATGAAAAATTTGTGGGTCTTCTAAATTGTAGTGATAAATTCAAATTGTAAAGTACTTTCCCATTTTTTGTTAATTTTCACTAGTGTTTGCAATACTGGGGCAAAAAGACAATACCAATATTTAGGTATCTATTTCTCATAGCATCAAAATACCAGTGTTGATTTTTTAAATGAGCTATGGCTGCCATTACCCTTTATCCTTATCCTCAGATGCTCTTCCAACTGAGTGAGCGAGCTCCTCTGTTCTTCAGCACTGAGTCTCTCCAAGTTGATTGTTTTAGGATCAAGGTCCCACTTCAAATAAATTATTAGGAAAAAAGAGAAGTTAGGACTAAGAAAATGGATCTGATGCTGGAGGACAAAGGATCAGAAGAGGAGAAAATAATGGCTGTGGAGGAGCTCAGGTGGTTGGATTCCAAGGGAAGTACTTGAAGTTGGGCCTGGCAACCTTCCAGGCCCCATTACCTGTAATCCCCCTACCACACCCTCTTCCTGTTTTCTAAAAATGGTAATGATCATAACTATAAAATATTATGAAAGGATTTTGAATAAGGCAGAGCTGAGGTCAGAGAGAAAGCACCTTTGCCTCTGTCAACATTTTAATGAAATACATAACTCTCTGCACACACTTTAAGATATAAGTTATTCAGATCTCAGAATTTTTAAATCCCAAAATAATGGTATTATACCATTAAATTCACCATATTTAACATTTGTGTGGTATTCTATTATATAACTGGAGTACTGAAAAACATCAGTAGGATAATATTGACTCTGTGCAATAGGAATTTGTCTTTACTTTTTAATTTCAGATGAAGGAACTGAGGTACAGTTATACTGAAAACCACACAAACATAAGTTCAAATCTTATGTTCCTTCCACTGCATTATGTAGGGATAATGGTTGGTCTCATAGATACACTGAAGAAGTAAACTTTCTCCAGTGGAGAACTAACATAGTGTGTACAAGTCTTTTTTGGTATTTTCAGAGGCCAGAATTAAACATACAGAAATGTTGACATGTGGATTTCCCTTTCTACAATCTGCCATTATTTAGATCAGTGGAGTAAAGAATCTAGACCCCACCCCACCCCCAGAGAGCTATCACCACCAGAAACATCCCTCCCTACAGTTAATGATAAAAGCAGAGAGACTCTTGGTACTAAACAGGGCCTTAGGTCACCTATGCAAATGCCTTCTCTTTCAGATACCTGAGATTCAGAGAGGTTAAGTGACTTTTCTAAGATCACTATTAATTGTATTTGCAACCAAATCTGTAACTCTTAACCCTGTAATAATCAATAGCAAATTAAATGTTGTTCATAGCCACATAACTTCAAAAGCAGAATAGTAAAAATTATTTCAAAATCTTTGCAGCAGAAACAATTACATAATGTACAAGATGGTATATCTTCATATGCTTAACTTGTATATGAGGGGGAGCCTTCAAGAGTAGGAGAGCCCAAGGCCTACAAAGATCCCATTAACAGCTCTGACTCCTCTTTCCAAAGGGGTCAGGGAAGCATCCCAGGGGAAGTTGCATTTAAACCAATACCTGAAGACTAGTGAGATGCTACTCCAGTGAAGGAGAGGCTCCCGGGAGGAGAGCTCCAGGAGGAGGAGACAGCTTGGCATGGGTCGCAGGAGTTTCTCTCTACTTAAGAAGATACTAAGAATTTGAATTGCTGCGAGTGTTTTCACAAACCTGGAGATTAGAGGATAAAATAGGGAATAGTGACAGAGGAGACTGGTGAGACACACAGAGGCCAGATCATGAAGAACCTTGCAGGCCATGTTAAGCAATTTGTCCTAAGGGCTTTGGGAAACCAGAATAGTCCTGGGTATTTTAAGTTTGTACCTTACCTGGTGATAAGAAATGGCAAAGAGAGATGGTGATGAGAACCTGAAGCCAAGGAGAGGCGACATGAGCTCAGATTTTCACTATTTATTATAGATACCACCTCTCCCCAGATTGCAGAATATCCTTCTTAGAGAAGGACAAGTGTCGTGCCTCTAGGGCCCCCATTGCCCACACTCCCTAATACACAGTGAACAAGAAAAATATGAAAGGAACTCTACATTATTGAAAAACTGAGCATAGCAAATTGCTTTTAGAAAATACCATGTCAAAAAAAAAAAAAAAGAAAATACCATGTCACCCTTTATCATAGCTATGAAAACTTCGACAAAGACAAATCTCAAAAGTTGGTCTAGCTTGGATGCTTCACAAACTTACAGTGGTTTATATGCTGGTTCCTTGTAGCCAAGTCTTGAAGATAGTTTTTGTCCTGAGATTCCTGACTCATATATATAGGTACAATGATTTCATTTTCTATCCCAATGTCAACTCTTCTCTCCTATTTTCCCCATAAGTTCACTCTTACTCTTCACACCATGTATTGGAAAAGAATGGCCACTCTAGCATACGGGTATCTGATAATTTTACTCATGACACATGATCACTTGGATGTACCTATGTTTAAAGTGCTTTTCTGGAATTAGACCTGCAAAGTGCTAACCCTCCCACACACACTCATTATATTCTCTTTATGAACAATAGCTTATATTTGAAAAGATAAGACATAGAAAAGTAAGGTCCATCTATGGCCAAGTGAGAGATTCTTCTCTGAGATGCTGGTCTGCCCACAAGGGAATGAATTCATGGTCTTTAGCTTCATTAGCACAGTCATTTCACACTGTGACCTGGAGACTTGGCTTTGGGATGATTGGGGGGCTTGTTGAAATTTTGATTCTTGAACCCAACCAGTGATCTTAATCAACATGGTGGGGAGGAAAGCTAGAGATAAGCATTGTTTGTAAGTTTTTCAGGTCATTCTTATGTTCAACAAAGTTTGAAAACTAAATCAATAAAGCAGCTCATTGTGGAAAGATCTACAAATAGACCTCGTTAACAGATGCTGGCCGTGCTCTATCCATTTCCCCTTGATGCATCCCAAAGGGTCTTACAAACAGCCCTAAACACACATACTGGTTTCTCTGCCCTTTGCCTGATCCTGAGACCATTCTGTCTGTAGAAATATGGTAGGCCTAACACTGAGAAGGCTATGATTTGCTGGGGAGTTATCCCCAGTTACCCTCGGCCAGCGAGGAAGAGGTGATGATGCAGCTTCCTCACTCCTCCATGAGACCATTTCCAAGGGAGTTTGATATCAGTGCTGAGAGGTCCCCAGCAACGTAGACTGCCAGTTGCCTGTGACGATCACCTAGTCATCATTGTAGCTTTATTGACCTTCCTCCCTTCCCCACTCCCTCACCTGCTTCCTGGAATCACTTCACAAACTACTTTCACTCACATCATTGTCACAAGGTCCACTTTGGGGGGAACCCAAACTTAGGCAGAGAATATATACAGAGTAAAACAACATTATCCCAACTGAATTAGGCGATAAGGTTTGAAGAATGGAAGGCTAACAACTTTTCAGAAAGAGATTTGATTAAGGAAATGTTGTTAAATCAGCCTAATTGAAATTGAGTTAATTTAGGTAATTTGATTTTGTATGTTGTCTGCTATCATTTCCATGTGAGTCTTCTATGAAATCTGATGTGTTCAGCATCCTTCCCAAAGTATCCTAAGCACTTAATATTAAATCCTACAACTTTTCCTTGAGAAAATCTCCAGAGTCTCTGGAGGTAAATATTAATTTTCTGTATACATGGAATTTAGATAACTTCGGAATTTACTTTCTTTTGATAGCAGACAAAAGACTGCTTAGCCAAAAAGAGAAGGCATTTTAAAGACTCATTTTCTCTAGAACTATAAGTTATTTGGCCAAATAAGAACTTCAACTCTGTTACTAAAATATAAGTTCTCTCAGCTGACATTTGTTCAAATTCATCTTTGGCATCTCCTAAGACAGGACCTTTTGAAGCTGAACTATTGGCGTACTTTCTTTTCAGCTCTGAAGGAAGACAGTGTGGTATTTTGGGGAAAGTTTGGATTTGAGGGTCTGACCAAAGAGCTGTATGACCTTCAGCAAGCCACTGAGCATCTCCAAGTGTTAATTTTCTCATTTGTAAAAGGGTAAAAATAATAATAATAATACCTGCTTTACTAGGTTGTTTTGAGGAATAAATAGAGTTTTTGAGGTCCCAGCATGTGGCAGGTAGATGCTCTCTAATCATTAGCTCTGAAGACGAACCAACTAGAACCACCATACCATGAAAAAGCCAGCATTTTATCAGCTCAAGGATGCCCACGGGTTTCTTGCATTATATGTTCATTCAACTTGCTCTGTTCTGTCTTTTTTATTCAGTAACCTGTCTTGAGCTAAAGGAGAGTGATTTATAAGACTCTGGGTAGCCGAAGCCTGCAAATCGCAAACGTCTGACTGACTTTGGCATGGCCTCTAGCTCAAGTGAAAGCTCAAATTGCTGATGTGTCAACCTAATGACACTCACACTTTCACTGTTTGTTTGCTTTCCACAGAAATTAGACTATTTTGACGGAACTGAATGCAAAGAGATGGTTTTGATGTTCTTCAAACATAAGATGCAAAATAGCCAATTAAACTTGTACAACCAGTTTGGGGGTTTGTGTGCCGACCTTGCCCCTCACAAACAAGCCTGGGTTGTATGAAATTTTTCCATTTGTATCGATCATTCAAGCTTGCATTGCATAAGCAGTGACAAATTCTCTGACATGTGACGCCTGATTTCCAGGTGAAATCAGGACCTTGGTTGTTCATTTGATGTGTGTAATGTTACTACTTTGCCTATTTGACTCCTTCCTGCTGTAGAGAATCTCATGCTGAGTTCTTAATGGCAAATTTCTCTTTTCATTGTGAGACTCCTTCATAAGTGCACATATTTTTCTTGTACATGTCCCTAGTATCCTCCTAAAGTACTGTGTTTTCTCTTGTCTTACCTGTGTGGTTAGGTATGTAGAAGTCTTAATCCCTCCCTCAGCCTTTTGAAGACTGGGACAATATCTTTCTCATCTTTATATCTCTTGGTACCTATTACAAAAAAAAGTGATTTGGGGGCCGGCCCGGTGGCTCAGGCGGTTAGAGCTTCATGCTCCTAACTCCAAAGGCTGCCGGTTCGATTTCCACATGGGCCAGTGGGCTCTCAACCACAAGGTTGCCGGTTCAACTCCTCGAGTCCCGCAAGGGATGGTGGGCTCTGCCCCCTGCAACTAAGATTGAACACAGCACCTTGAGCTGAGCTGCCTCCCAGATGGCTCAGTTGGTTGGAGCATGGGCTCTCAACCACAAGGTTGCCAGTTCAATTCCTCGACTCCCGCAAGGGATGGTGGGCAGCACCCCCTGCAACTAAAATTGAACACGGCACCTTAAGCTGAGCTGCCACTGAGCTCCCGCATGGCTCAGTTGGTTGGAATGCACCCTCTCAACCACAAGGTTTTCGGTTCAATTCCCACAAGGGATGGTGGGCTGTGCCCCCTGCAACTAGAAACGGCAACTGGACCTGGAGCTGAGCTGCGCCCTCCACAACTAAGACTGAAAGGACAACACCTTGAAGCTGAACAGCACCCTCCACAACTAAGATTGAAAGGACAACAACTTGACTTGGAAAAAAGGCCTGGAAGTACACACTGTTCCCCAATAAAGTCCTGTTCTCCTTCCCCAGTAAAATCTTTAAAAAAAAGAAAAAAAAAAGTGATTTGTACAGAGTCTATGCTTGTCTTAGGTTGGATTCCTCCAGAAACAGACATGGAAACAAAGCTTTGAGTGGAAGTAATTGATCTTGATGGTAATCCCAGAAAGTACCTGTGGAGAGCAGGGAAATGGAAAAGGAATGAGGCACACATAGGGGTGTGGAAGAGCAGGGTCCCATCTGGACAACGGGGGCTCAGTGCACGCTGGAGACTTCCTGGAGGCTGCCTAGAATATGCCTCAGTTATCCCAACTCAGAGGTGAGGAAGCTGAAGAGTTTGTCATATGGTGGCTGCATTGCTGTTTGAGGTTTCCTCCAATGGCGCTGATTCCTGGGCGCTGTGGCCAGCCCTGCATGTAGCCGACATACTCCTGCAACTCAGAAAGCCCTCAGGCAGGGAGGAGCTTTGTAAGGAAACAGCGAATACCAAGGACTGTGGACAGGGCCCTGGCCGCCTCTGCTGTACTGACCAATAAGCTCTTACTGCACAGAATTGAATGGAATTTGCCAAGAGCTGTTTTGCCCACGATCCTAAGACCTGAAATTGATTTTTACTCACCTCCTGCAGATATGTGTTTTCAACAGTATCGACTTTGTCAGGACTGAATGACTTGGGGCAGCGGCGTCCCTGAAAGCAGCAGCAGGAATGTTTTTCTTCTAACTCCATCACACTTTTGGTATATCTTCCATACCTAGGCTGTGTTACAGAGCCATGAAAGTACTTTTTGTGCTTTTTTAAACCAAGTTATGTGGGATCTCAGTAGAGCCTTTGGGAGAGGGGAGACTTCATGGTCCTTCGGAAATACTACGGGGCTAGCCGTCAGGGAATATAGGTTTTCGTCCTCCTTCTTATGTGACCTTGCAATCACGTGGCCTCACAGAAATCACTTTGAACCTTCTCAGCCTTATCCTACTGCTCTGTAAAATTTACAGACTGAATACTGAGGTTTCTTCCAGCTTCAAACATGATTTTCCTATGAAATGAAGCAATAGGACTTGTATAATATCTGTTATGTGGATCAAGTAGGGACGGGGAGAAAAACTGCTGTCTTACACATGTGTGCAAATACGTATCTATTTCTGTAAGATGTGTATGTGTCTACTTATTCTGTAGTTATTTTTACTCCCAAAATGAGAATAAGTTTTATGGCATTCAGAACACGTCCCTTTCAAATGATTCTTTTTCCCCTGAAAATAAATGATTTCCTCCCCTACTTACAAATGAGACTATTTGTTTTCCATGTAGGATCAGAACAGGGAAAGGAATTTGAGAAAGAGAATGATATCTTGGTTTGTCTTGTGACTGACGTGGTTAAGTAGTGTGTAGAGAGGAATCATTTTCTGGAAGTTCACTTTTGAGTACAGTCCTCATCTAAGTCCTTACCTTTCATTCCCAAGGAATGGTATCTGAGGATGCTTACTAAAATACTCACAGCTTTGCCATATTAATCTGAGACTCTGTTTGCTCCATTCTGCGGCCTGAGCTTTCTCCCCGAGTCTGTGCTCTCTGCTCTTTGCTTAGGTACCTTTTTGTGCCACACTTTTGTCCAAGGCCCTCTTGCTCCACAGCAGAGGGGCAAAGCGGGGATGGGAAAAGGGTAGCTTTAAACCTGGATTCTTCCCCAACAGATTGTCTTCGTGAAAGGCATTGAAAATGAACATTGATTCAAGCTCCCACTTACGACACCCAGATTTTCCTGCTAAACTGTCACTTTTCTAACCACACGTGGGCTAATTATATTAATATTTTTCCCTGTAACTACCACCAATACCTGGGGTTACTCTTTCCTCCAAGAACTCAGAGCTGCTCCATGAACCCACCAGGGCAGAAGAGGGTCCAAGCATCACTAGGTGTATAAAACGTTAGGGTTTGGCATCCCCTGTACGGGCGAAGAGTAGACCACCAGAGCAACCCCTCCATTACCTGCCCGGGACTTAGAGTAAACATAGCCCCTCCCCACTGGAATCCCTCCAAAAATGAACATCACCTACCCCTTTCTCCCCCAGTTCAGGATTATGGACATGCAACAAATATGTGTGTGCTAAGAGATTTTCCTCTGTGATTATTTGCATTATCTTGATTTTTTGCCAGATTACACTTTTTACAACCTGCAATTATCTTAATTTTCTTGTTTTCTTTGTGTGTCTCTCTCAATAGACTATCAGCTTCATATATAACAATGTAAGATAACACATATTGGTTTAGTGAATAAATAAACCCTTAAGAAAAATCTAAATAGCCAGCCCCCTTCCCTTCCTCTCACTTGTTCCTCTTACAGGAAATGAAGGAGAATGAGCTAGAGAATGAACTAGAAGCACGAGCCACAGTAACCTGTAGGATTATTACAAAGGCTGCCCTCTATTTTTAATTGTACTTGGACTGGGAAAATTAAGCAGAGTTGTCTTCATACCCTCTAATTCTTTGATTTTTTTTTTCAACACTATGGTTTTCTACAGCTGTATTTTCACAATCTTCATACTCTGAATAATTGGGCAGAATGCTCTCTTTCTTGAAGCCTGCATGCATTTTCAGAACATTATATTATACCAGGAACCTGAGGTGGAATGATGGAGGGTGAGGGGAAAGCTTGGGAAATAGAACCCAAACTTCTACCCCTTAAGTCATCCCCAAGCTATGTGACATTGCCTTTCCCCCACCCCCAACTCATCACCAATGTCATTTTCATCACTAATGAACTGTATCTCAGCATATGAAATGATCAAAGAATTCCTGATGGAACCATGATCTGCCTGGCTTGTCCTTCAGGAATTAGGGGGGAAGAATTCTGAGCCTATGAGAAAGTTTGAAAACAGAAGTAGTACTCTTCAAGGGGGAAACAGAATACATACCCAGAATTAAATAATAAGATAGGAAAACAGTGAGGACTAGAGTGAAAGGAGAAGTCCAAAATGGAAAGCAGGTGGCCCTGTCCTACTTACAAACATATTTTGTTTGGATCACACACTATTTTAACAGTCAAAAAACTACATGAAAATCCAAGTTTTGATACCTCTTGAAAAATTGGAAGGTCTGGTAACATAAGGATAACGTCCCATAATGCAACAATCTCCTAGAGCTTAGATGCAGCTTGTGGAGACAGAGCCAGGAGTGCAGTTTCCAGGCTCTCAGCCTCATGTGGAAAGGTGCTCACTCAGGTAGTAAATGGCCATCAACTGTGATTAGAAGGCCATCAGTTGTGGCTAATTGAGCCGTTGGCCACTAATATAACTGCTGTGGCTATGCTAACAGAAAATGGGGGCTAGCAAGAAGATGGTGGCTGAGCTAGCAAGCGCGGATTGCAGTTAGCATGGTGGCTTACAGCCAGCGAGGTTTGTTGGCAGAAAGAAGTGGACGGCAGGTTGTGGATATTGTGGCTCCTGCTTCCTGTGTGTCTAACCCAGCCACCAGTGAGACTATAGTGACTCCCCTACCTATGGCTCCGTGGGTGTTCCTTTTTGGCCTCACTGTGTCCTGTGTTCTTATGTGGGGAGCGGGAGCTGAGACCCCACATGAGTACATGCATTACACAGCTTTTCCTTTAAAAAGAATGTAGAATTCTTGGTTAACCAGGTCCCATTATTACCTGTCATCTTGTGTGTTATTTCAATTACACTCACTTATATTGGACCCTGTAGGCTGCAAGATTTCAACTCCAGTCTGTGACTAGATTTAGGATTTTTAAAGGGACAGTACACGCTGGATACATATTTCATTGACAGGATGGAAGTGAGTAGGCAGTCACTGTTTGCTTGACTCCACTGGAGAGCATCAAGGGCTCTGAGGAGGTGTGGTTCTTGCTTATGTATCCTTCGGAGACAGACACACGGAGACCATCTCTTGAACCTGAGCATTTGTCAGGGGTTGAAAATTTCTTGGTAGTGGTGTCAGCGAGCTTTCCACTCCCTTGTGGTAGTTTTCTTTGTGAACATGCACTTTAGCTTTGCATTTTAGTCAATCTGTGCTGCTCTCTTTGTAAACACTCACCTCTTCTGGACACTACAGATATTCTTTAATCTTTATACCTCAACCTTCATTTGTTCCAAATGGCTAAAAGTCTCCCTACTGGTAAATTTGCTTAGCCTCAGCAAATATGTGTCTGTTATTAGTTCAGATTAGTTTTGCCAAATCACTGAATATAATATCCTCAGAATAGAATAAATTAATACATTTGTAAAGGTAATTCTATTAAGTACTTTTTCCACAGCAGTCAGAAAAAGGATATAGAAAATTTCTTGTAAATCCTTTTAATGGTTTTCTAAAAGATTCACACAAATTCTAATTAGTTGCTAACTGTAATTTGGTGCTTTGGTCATTTTCAGTGATGGATCTCTCTGGCCACTATCACCGTCGTTATTGGGTTCCCTTTAGGCCAGGCTAAAAACGAGAAACACCCAACTTGGGCATGCCATTTTGTCTCTCTGTGCCTTCATTTCCTCATTTACTCATTAACAATCATTTATTGAGCACACCTGTGAGAGCCTTCGCCAACAAAAGACGCCTGTCCTCAGAGAGTTCAGAAACTAATAAAGTGAAAGAACGAGACCTGTGGTTCTCAAAGGGTGATCTCCCACGTGTAGCATCAGCAGGACATTGGAACTTGTTATGAATGCAAATTCACAACTTCCATTTTAGATATAATGAATAAGGAAGTCTAGAGGTGCATACTCAGTGTTATAACAAGCACTACAGGTGATTCTGACACAAAAGTTTGAGTGCTCTAGTATTCTGTGTCCCATTTACAGCATCTTTACTCTCTTTCCTTCACAAAACTTTCTCTGAAACGAAACAAATAAACTAAGGCATGAGGTTTATAGTATTCACGGAGGCAGACTTTTTTCCTCTGTGAGTTTTTCCTGTCTAGCAGACATGTGTGCTGTATAGGTATTGCAGAAGGGACATGTTATAGACAGGACGAACCTTTAAGGTAACTGTGGAATGATGAAACATCTGCTCCTTGTCAATCTCTCTGTTTAGGGTCCTTTCTCAGATTTCTTGGGCACGTTCATTCCACCAGCATCTCCACAGCCGAGTAATCTGTGCATCTTTCCTTTACACAAGCTTTCCCTTGTCTATTGATCAGAAAGATAGAATCAACTTTTCATGTATCTGTTGGCCATTTGTATGTCTTCTTGGGAGAAGTTTCTGTTCAGGTCTTCTGTCCATTTTTTTAAATTGGATTGCTTGCTTTTTTTAAGTTGTATGAGTTCTTTATATATTTTGGATATTAGCTCCTTATCGGAGATGTTGTTTGCAAATATCTTCTCCCACTTAGTTGCTTGTCTTTGTTTTGTTGATGGTTTCTTTTGCTATACAGAAGCTTTGTAGCTTCATATAATCCCATTTTTTAATTTTTGTTTTTACTTCTCTTGACTTTGAGGTCAAATTCATAATATCTTCTCTAAGACGACGGTCCATAAGTTTAGTATCTGTGTTTTCTTCTATGCATTTTATTGTTTCAAGTCTTACATTTGGGTCTTTGATCCATTTTGAATTAATTTTTGTGTATGGTGACAGCCATCTAGTTTCAGTCCTTTGCATGTGGCTTTCCAATTTTCCTAGCACCTTTTATTGAAGAGGATTTCTTCTCTCTGTTGTATGTTTTTGGCTCCTTTGTGAAAAGATGCTCAATTTCACTATATATTAGGGAAATTCAAATCAAAACCACAATGAGATATCACCTCACACCTGTTAAAATGACTATTATTAACAAGACAAGTAATAACAAGTATGGGAGAGGTTGTGGGGAAGAAGGAACTCTCAAACACTGCTGGTGGGAATGTAAATTGGTACAGCCACTATGGAAAACAGTATGGAGGTTCCTCAAAAAATTAAGAATAGAATTACCATATGACCCATCAATCCCTCTTCTGAGTATCTACCCCAAAAATTTGAAAACATTTGTCTGTAAAGATACATGTACCCCTATTTCATTGCAGCATTATTCACAGTGTCCAACACATGGAAATAACCAAAGTGTCCTTCAATAGATGATTGGATAAAGAAGATGTGATACATATATACAATGGAATACTACTCAGCCATAAGAAAAGATGAAATACTGCCATTTCCGACAACTTGGATGGATCTTGAGAATACCATGCTAAGCAAAATAAGTCAGATGGAAAAAGTGGAGAACCATATGATTTCACTCATGTGTGGAATGTCAAACTGAAAGCAACACACAAACAAGGCACTCATGGACAGACAACAGTTTAGTGGTTACCAGAGGGAAAGGGGGTAGAGGGGAGGTAGAAAAGGGTAAAGGGGGTGAAATATACAGTGCCAAAAGAGATTTGACTTTGGGTAGTGAACATGTAATGCGGTATACAGATGGTGGGTTATAGAATTGTAAGCTTGAAACCTATATAATTTTATTAACCAATGTCACCCCACTAAATTTAATAATAATAAAAAAAGAAGGATAAGATCGACCAGTTCTCCCAGTGAAGGACTTATGTTTGGTCCAAATCATGGCGATGCGTAAGACAAAATCTGCAACATATTATGAACAGTTGACAGTGAAGTTTTCTTTCTAGCCCAAGTATTTGATTTCCACATCAAATGAATATACATGAATCTGACCATTCCAGATGTATTCATTGTTCATCTGCTGAGACAGTCCCTTGATGGAATTTCTGCAAATGTGGATTGTTTTACCAGTGAGAAGTTTTAGAAATAGCACCTCAGCTATCTTCTGGATCACAGCTTTGCTGATCTAATTATTTGCTCTATCTTCAAGATTAATACTGATTCCTGCAGACAGTTTGATTGTGCAATGATGATTAACCCAGGAATGAGCCCAGGAATAATGGAGCCTTGGATGTGAAGAATGAGCAGTACTTCCTAGAAGTGTATAGATTAGTTTCATAACTACGTAAGTTTCCTTCAGATGTAGAATTAGTTTTTAGAATTAGAAAACCAAATGTCGTGTATATTTGCTATGTCCTGACAATTCCTTTAGGTTATGATCATCAACCGCACTTTGCTAATGCCACAAACAATGATGAGTGCTGCAATCAAAGATACAGTGGCGTTCTGCCATAGGCAGGAGCACTGCTGGCTTTGGGGTAGTGAGATATAAATTGTATGCGCCTCACAAGAAATTAACGTAACCCATGCTACTACTTCAGAGCACTGAGGGGATCATTTGGGAGAAGATAAGGACATGTGTAGATAATGACACGAGCAGCTCAGAGGCCCCTGACTCATTAATTCGGGGGACATAGGAGATGCCTGGGCTCTGTGAAGTTTGTGTAGGAAATAACCATTGGTTAGGAATAGACAGAAGATAAGTCTGTACACCCCATCCCCACCCCACTCTCTGGAGCCCTCTGCAGGGGTTACTTGTCTTGCTTTTTTGCTGCTGCTTATTCTTTAGAATCCTCTCTAAGAGGATTCATAGTCTCCCATCAATTTTGTTCCCCAAATATGACCTGTATCGTATGACTCTAATGCAATTTACACATTTCTGTTGGTCAATTTTGTTTGTAAACGTAGAGAGACATTTAAAACCCAGGAGTTGGAAGAAAAATGCAATTTTCTTCTTTATTGATCTTTACAGTGGAAGTTGGGTATCCTTCTATTTTTAAAATCTTAATTACATTTAATTTTGTATTCATGCTATAATTATAATTACGGCATTATGAGCCCCTGGTGAATTTCAGAATTGAGATGTTGTTGCTGAAGGTCATAATCGAAAAGATAGGGCTGGAGATTTCACAGGGGGTCAGGCATCCAGTCAGAAACCAGCTTCATTACGATAGAAAGAGAAAAGCAGCCCTGACTCCCAGGAGCTGGCCTAGTGCTGCCAGCTAGGCCTTGGTGTTCTCCTATTGAACACAGACAATGTCACAGGATGTTGACATCAGACAAGGCCATTCTGTGACTATAATGGATCAGGACAAAAACGAGACCACTCTAAATTCACATCTGAACACAGAAAAAACGCGAACACTGTCCAAGCCACAAAATACCGAGCATCTCCCTTTCTCAGCTAGTAAGAGTGACTGCTGTTTCTTTACCAATTACAGCTTTAGTCTCCTTCTAGTCTGCCTGCCCTTAGATAAAATCATTCAGATAATCATAAAATTGTCTCTGCTTTACAAAAGCACTCAATCCAGAGAGAAGCCTGCTTCCTTGGACCCTCCTCAAATAACTCAGTCAAAGTCAATCCTGTAAGTCCTTGCTAACACCCTCTTACTGAGACACCCCACAGTTCCCCAGGGTGTGCATTCTCCCTCTCTGCAATGAGGAACAGACCCAACTTGTTCAACTACAGATGCATTCCTGGTGGTCTTTGGCTAGAGAGTATTCTCTAAGTGCATTTATTGTTTGGTTATGTCCATTCTGAACAGCAAACCTAAATTGTACTAGTTATGCCCACCTCCTTACCCCTGGGCATGGCTTGCTGATGCAGCAGCTCTGTCCCTCTCTGACTTCAAAGCTTCTAGAAGATTCATTCTTAATGGGTTCATATGCTGAAAAGAGTTTAAGCCTTTGAAGAGAAAGAGTCACCTTAGAATCCAAACTGAAAATGTGGATTAGTCAGGGTTCTCTAAAGAAACAAAACCAATAGGGTGGGTGTAGGGAGGAGGATGGAAGGATGGATGGATGGATGGATGGATGGATGGATGTGGATGAATGGATGGACTGACAGACGGATAGATAGATGAGGTAGATATTATATTAAACATCTAATATTTATTGCATGTCAGGAACTATGCTAAGTGCTTTACATAAATTAATTTGTTTTAATCCTTGCAACAAGCCTTTATGATGGATATTATTCCTTCCATTTTACAGACGAGGAAACTGAAACACAGAGAGGTGAATTAACTTGCCCAAGATTACACAGCTAGGGTTCAAATTCAAGCTGTCTGACTCCACATCCCTTGCTCTTAACTTTACTTTCTACTGCCTTTGAGATACCTCCTCTATTTCATAGACGCTAAATGGTAGTAATACTATACCCAGAGTAACATACGTAATTCTAGGAGAGCATAATAATAGTTATTAAAATGTTTGTGTATTTTATATTAGGATAAATGTCATTACCAACCTCAGTCTTCTCAGTTACAATAGTTAATGAGCTCAAAGGCCAAACACTTGAGAGAACCATATATCATCAGTATCGACTGACAGATTTCAGATTGTGTAAGCAAATATCATCAAAAGTATATTCCTCTGAGTTATCAAGGGTCATTTAAAGTACACATATGTAGGAAACTGTCTTCTTTGAATATGATATATCTGTAGCAGAAGGAATGGGAAGATACGTATAACATGAGGATTGCGTACAAGTATATTATGGTGTTGTCAGTTGTAACAAGTGTCCCCCAGGTAAATTTCCTCATTGATAAGAGCTTGTTGGGTATTTATGCCCGGAAGTCCTCTTTGATATATCATCCTGTGGTATTTCACTCTGTTATCCAATTATTATCCTCTGTCTTCTGTGTTCTCTGTCCATCTCAGTCATAGTGGGTTTGGTTCCTCTCATAGTCTACTTGATCACTCCTCTAATGCCAACTTACCATTTCTTCTACAGTTTTCCAGAACTTTTCTAATGCTTTAGCCATTTGTATACCTCTGCAAATCTTTGAACCTTTTTTTTTAATGTTAATTAATAAATCCAGGGCTCCTTTTGAAGATGAACAAATGCATAAAATATTTTGAGTAAACAAGCATTCAGAAAAAGATAATCCTTACAAATACTTTTAATAAGCACTATATTAAATTCAAAATAAGGGATGTGTTTAACATTATATGTACTGTAGAAATTCTAAGGTTAATATTAAAATAGTAAATGTGCAGAAACATATAAAATTTATAAACAGACATTACCTTCATGTCATTTATCAATGTCAGCTTTATAAATTAAAAGTTATGGTTTAGACATGATTATAGTATGCTCTCCTCTCCATTATCTGGAGATATCATGGGAAAACCTGTGACCACCTGAACCTTGGGGAAATGCATCTCAGCATTTTGTATATAGAATGTCCTTTATCAATTACTACCTAATATCATTTGGGATGCAATTCATTTTCACAATCCTTCCATTGCTCCTTATTGCCAATCAGATTCTAAGTCTAATGCTCGATACCTAAGATGAAAAACCCATGTGAAAAAGCAAAGGGAAAGTTAGCTTAGTCATGACCACCTAAATGCGAATGTACCATTGTTTTAATGGTAGTCATAGAAAGTTAAACACTAACAGAAAAAAAGTGACAATTTGATCTAATCATTTATTTCATCAGCATTGTACCTCTTACTCCAAACTTCTATAACTCCATATATTCATAGAGAAAACCAAAAATGTGAATCAGTTTGCAGAGAAGTATTTGTCCACAGTGTTTATCTGTGAGGAGAATGTGCAGCTCAGTCACCCTTGACTGCCCTGTGAGGCCTCCAGAAAAATCTGCAGAGATGGATGAGGTGACAAAACATATCCTGGTAAAAAGGGGTTTAGGGATTGCTATCATCAAAGGAGTAAAGATTAGGTCAGAAATATTTTTGTTCAAGTCCATTCAAGAATCAATCATGTTATTCTGCAGGGATGCTGGGGAAATTACAATTTGACCTGCTACAGAGTTACCTTTTACACTTGACGGCTTCTGAATAGCTCCTTGTACTTTAAGGAGCTTGCGTACATCATTGCACTGACAACATATCCTAACCCAGCCAGCACGTCCAGCACTTGGCCATGTCACATTCATTTTTTAGAGGTCTAATACATCTATGTATATGTGCATATGTATGTATGTATACATACACACATATATACACACACATATACTTCCTGTGCAATAATATCAAAAGACCAATAATAACTATTTTAAAACAAAGATCTGTCTCTAGCTTAAATTTTTCATACAGAGTAATTGCAAGTTGGTTATTTTTAGCTTAAAATAATATGCTAAATCAACATTTTGCTTCATTGAGAAATATTTCACACTTTTAATTCTATCAACATTCTTAATTAAAGTTAGTTTGAAAGTCCATACCTGTGCTGTAAAAACTAAACAAAAAGAAGATAGACGTTGGAAAGAATCTACAAATTATATTAATTTATAGCTTGAAAAATTAATAAAGCCAGCCAAACTCTATTCAAATTATGAATTTTAGTAAAGTTGTCCTAAATAAAAAGTAGTATTTAGAAATAGCCACTTAATAATAAAGAGATACCATTTTAGAGTAAGAAACTTGTAAAATACTTAGAAATAAACCTGAGAGCTGTTCATGACAAATTAAGAAAACTAGAAAATTTGGCCTGAAATTTTGCTTGGTAAAGACATAAAAACTAGAGCTATACTAGAAAGTTTATTTGTATTAGGTTGGTGCAAAAGTTTTTGCAATTATTTTTAACCTTTTAAATCGCTATTCCTTTTGCGCCAAATAGCTCATTCCATTCTGGTCAAAAATCTCAAAATAATTTTCTTTTTTCTTTTTGACTAAAGCTATTCTAAAGTTCATTTGTAAAAAGGAACATTCAGGAAGACGAATTGATATTTTGAAAAGAAACAGAAATGGGGCAGGTGGCTGTCATTACACGACAATGTACTTTAAAATGTTATAAAGCTTTGGGATAATAAATACAAAGCTAGAGTAGGATTTCGCAGCCTCCCACTGTTGACATTTTGAGCCAGCTCATTCTTTGTTGTGGGGGCAGCAGTGCCCTGTGTGTTGTAAGACGGTTGGTGGCAGCCCTGGCCTCTGCGCACTAGATGCCAATAGCACCTCCTCCTTCAATTGTATTCACCATGAATGTTTCTGGACACTGACAAATGTCACCCGGGGAGCAAAATGACCTCTGGTTGAGAACCACTGAGCTAAAAACCAAAAAATATAATCAAATTAGTGAAACAGATGTAAAAAAACTCAAAAATTGACCAATTATACTATATAAGAAGTTTATTTATGATAAGGTAGGCATCAATAGACCAATAATAACTATTTTAATGAATAAGGGAAATGTTTACAACTGAAATTGTAACTATCAATTTTTAAATAGATTATCACATAACCAGATTCCATACTACATATTAAAATTAATGTTATGAATATAATTAAATATAGGAAATCATATCATTAAAAGGAACTAGTAGAAAACAGATTTAATTGTCTAATCTTTAGAACAGTGATTATTGAAAGAAACTGAAGATTCTATCACATAAAAACAAACATCGTGTTGTGACACAAATGGCATAATATTTTTTAAAAAGGAAAACTACAGACAAATATTTGAACCTATTATAAAGGATTTAGGATTAATATGTAGTTTGCCAGGGTCAGCAAACTTATTCAGTAAAAGGATAGATAGTGAATGTTTTAGGCTTTATGGGCAGGGCCAACTGTGGGCATGTGACCTTCACTTGGTTTCATGCTTTGGTGTTGCCACCTTGAAATTCTTAATCTTTTGCCAAGGAGCTCCAGTTTTCATTTGTTTACTGGATGCTGCAAATGATGTAGCCAGTTCAATCTGTGGGCATAAATATCTGTTGAAACTAATCAACTCTGCAGTTGTAGCATAAGAGCCATAGAGAATACATAAATAAATGAATGTGGCTGTGTTCCAATAAAACTTTATTTATAAAAACGGGTAGTGAGCCGAATGTAGCCCATGAGCTGTATTTTACCCTTGTCTATGCTATACATAAGTATATAGAAATTGATAGAAAGAACCATATACAACGGAATGTTCCACCTTAGTAATTTTCAAAGACATACCTATTCACAGAAGACAACTATTGACAACAAACATAAAATAATGATGAATTTCCATATTGATAAAATCATGGTAAACCTGGTACCCTCAAGAAGTGCTCACAGGGGGATAACTTGTAAAACTTTTTGAAAAAGGTATGAAGAATTATAAAAAACGGCACCTACACTTTGAGTTACTATTTTCACGCCTAGGAATTTATCCCAAGAAATCGGTCAAAATCAGAAAATACTGCATGTATGTTCACTAGAGATTTATTGTTAAATGAGGAAAACCTGAAAACCTATATAAATAAGCTACAATAGAAGCATGCTCAACTCAAGTGTGATCTACAGATTTTATGAAAGAATATACTATCCATAAAAATGATCCACCTTTTGAATATGATATAGCAACTTGAAACGTGTTTTTAGTATTCTAAGTGAAAAGCAGACAGTAGAGTCTGGCGATGCTATGTTTGATTAAATGTAAAAGCTACGCATGCATAATGATAAATATTAGAAGGAACCAACCTTCTAATTGCTACCAACAACAGGAAGCAACTGGACCACAATCTTTGTTTCAGTTCTGGCTTTAGTCTCCTCCTGAGCTGGAGTCCTAGCCTGGTCCTGTCCTATTTGGCATCATTTGATATGACTGTTGACAAGTTGCTTAACCTCTCTAAGACTCAGTTTCCTTTTCTACAAAATAGAGGTAAATAACATTATACAACCTATCTCAGAAGGATGTTGTGAGACTTAAATGAAAAAAATATACGTCATATCTCAGTGCTTTGTATGTGTAAGCTTTCAAATGTTAGCTGCCATTATTATTGTTGTTGTTGTTAGCAAAGCATGGAAAAATTAAAACAGTTTTTTTTATTTCAGCTGTTATGATGTTATGTGTGCAGTTAAAGGAACTTCTAACAGCTGTCTTTAAAAATGTAACAATTAAGACTACAGCAATCTCAGCAGGTAGCAAACTAAAACTATTAAAGCAAGGATAATAGAGACTGTTTTAAAGCTTTCCCCAGTAGAAAAAGAACTGCTCAAATGTCTTAACATAAGCTGGTAAGCAAAGTCACAAAGGCAATTAGAATGAGCACAGGGAAGGGCAATGAGTGGCGATAATTAAAACTGCCACCAGAAACACACACAGGCAAACCCACACACATCTATCCTTCAGAGAAGCTGATGAAGTCAGCGGAGGAGCAGAGAAAAGGGTAGTTGTGAAACCAGTCGTGTAGTGGACACTCCAGGCCAGAGCTGTGTTCTGCCCCACACCCACCGGGACAGCATTCACTCTTTTGGATGGTACTTCTGTATGACCTCCTGATCAATTTTATGTAAAAACAGCAAAAACAAATAAAAAAAAAATGAGCACAGTGATTTAAATATATTGTTATTCATCACCTCAAATTTAAAAGGTAGTTATTATTAAACCCATTTTTCAAGTGAGGAAATTGTTACACAGCTAATACGTGGTAATAATCTGGATGGAACCTAGATCTCTCTGACTACAACTTTCATCTTTTTTCTATTGCTTGACAGTGCAAACCAGATTATTATCCCACTATTTATATATGTGTTAGTCAGTTTGGGCTGCTGTAAGAAAAATATCATAGACTTGGTGGCTTAAACAAGAAACATTTATTTCTCACAGTTCTGGGGGCTGGGAAGTTCAAGATCAAGGGGCTTGCTGATTTGGTGTCTGGCGGGGGGGGGGGGGGGGGGGAGGCCACTTCCTGGTTCATAGATGGCCTGTCTTCTCCCTGTGTCCTCACATGGCAGAAGGAAAGAGCTCTCTGGGATCTCTCTTCTAAGGGCACTAATCCCAGTAATAAGGCCTTCACTCTCATGACCTAATCACCTCCCAAAGGCCTCATTTCCTACTAGCATCATTCTGGGGGTTAGAATGTCAACACATGAATTTGGGGAGGACAGAAGCCTTCAGTTCATAACAACATACATATTGCACATGGAAGAGTAAAGTAGCAAAGAACATCAAAGAGCCAATATCTTTTAGAATACATAATTTTCTTACAATTCTGCCTTCTACCTAAATGGAAAGTAATTTATTTTGAGGGTAATTGGATTCACAGGATTTTCCTTTTCCCAGATGTACTGGGTCTCTCAGTTGAATCATTACAAAACAGATTTCAAACTGATGTTTTCACATAACTGAAAAATACAGATGTAGGTCTGGTTTGGCTTCAGATAAGGTTTGATCCAGCAGTTCAAAGGATTCCTCCCCGCCCCCATCTTTCAACTGCCTCTCTTAATGACAATTTTATTCTTAGGTTATACACTATGGGCCAGCAGCCCTAGGCTCCCCTTATGGTGGTTCAGGCCTTACAGCTTCACATTATACTATCCAAAAACAAGAGAGATTCTTTTGTGGTAGCTGCACAACAAAGAGTCAACTCCTTTTTCTCTTAAGCCCCAGGAAGTGTTTTGTTTGGCTCTCATTGAGTCATATGGCCACCCATGAACCAATCATTGCAGCCAGAGAGTTGAATGTGTGATTTGCTTTAGCGAATCAAGGCTCAACTCTGGGCTGTGGATAATGTCAATCTCCTTCATATTATAGAACCAAAATTGTGAAGTGGTTTCTCAAGGTAAGTTAGGAATATCATCCCAGAAGATGGGAGAATGGATACTAGGGAGGGCCTGCACATCAATTCTGTTAACCTGTCTCCTATAGTTGGTAGTTTTTATGGTTTAACAACCCTTCCCCTTCTTATTCTATCACAGACCTTTCACCTAGACCTGTTTCCTTGCTCTGGCATTTCTGGGAGCTACTTGACAAGTGCCCAGATACAGTCAGTAGACAAGTGTGGTGAGCCAGCACCCACAGAGCAGATTTTAGCCTAGGACAGGGCCAGGTTAAGGACCACCCCACTGCTTCTTCGAGAGGCCTCCCAGCCAGTCCCTATTATTCAATCAAACCTTCCCTTGATCATGGGGACTCCAGTGTCTGACTGTCCTCACTGCAAGTAGGATAGCACTTCATTCTTCCAGTGCAGAGACTTAATCCTTTTGAGCACCTCCTATATACCAAGCAAGTCACATGCCCTGTCTTCCTACCACCACCCCGAGGTAAGTATTACTATCTCACTTTAAAGATGAGGAAATGGAAGCTCAGCGAGGTCAAGGAGCTTGCCCAAAGTCATACCTCCTATAGGAAGCAGGCCGTGGATTCAAATGGACTCATCTCTCACTCCAAAACCTGTGCTTTTTGTCACCAAAAGTGAACCCCCCAGAAGAAGATCACTCAACGAATATATATTTACAAAGACTCTATTTATCAAGAGACATGCTCAACATCAGTTGCTTAAGCGTGAAGATAAAGGATTTCCCTTTTTCTCCAGGAATAAATGAATGGAAGAAGGAAAGGAGGGAAATAGGAAATAACACCCCTGTGTAATGAGAAGATCAACAGCCATTCTAGTGGGACACAGAGTGCCAAGAAAATCATAATCAATATGTAATAACAAGAATATCTGTAGCAGTGGTGAAGCAAGTACTTCGGCACAAGTGCAGTCCATGACTTCTTTAGGCAGTGAAACCAGGTCCCCGGAGAAATTAGGCAGCAGCTCAGGTAGCCCTGCAGTGGCGTGGAGATCGAAGCAGCACTTGAGAAAGAGGGTAAGCCAGTAGTATGTATGACAATTATAAAATATTTCAGTTCTGCCCCCAGGTCGGTGTGCCCTGAGGGAATTGCCATTGGAGGAAGATAGAACACCAATGCACATGAGCATGGAAAATGCTAAAATTTTGCTAAATTTTTGATAAAATTCAGCAACGTTTGCTAAAATGCTCAAGGTTTGCTAAAATTTAAATTCTGCAGTCTGGAATAGAACAAACAGGAAGGATGTTTGCTCATTCCTGGGATACTTTGAAATGCCAACATAGCCATAAAGTTTGTGCGTGCTCTTCACCTGATAGGGTATTATGTGGATTTCTTTCAGCTCTGGCAAGAATATGGCTTTTAGCTACACCAAAAGGTATCAAACAACGCCCTACTCAACTCAATCTCTACAGACCTGTTACCTGTCGTATCCTAAACCCACATAAACCTTTGACAGGTTGTGAGTTAAACTCATTCCTTTGCCCATGATCCATATTACACAGTAGGATGGCACAAACATAAATAGCGATTTCTCCATTATATAGCTCAGAGAATGTGGACAATTGTATATGATTTGACTTGTTCTGCAGACAGCCTAGAGCAGAACAAAGTTCTGTGTCTCAAAGATGGCAAGGGGTGGCCAGGAGGAAGCCTCCATGTTTCCTCCCTGCTTCTAGTACTGGAGCTCTACGGAAGATGGTGTCTGAGAACAAGATTTCACTGACAAAGGTTTATACCACAGTCCTAGAAGGAAGCACCATGTTTCTGCCTCTGAAAGGTCTGAGCTATTCTCAGAATAACAGGTCCTAAAGGAATGTGGAAGTCAACAGCTATAGAGGATACCAACTTTGGGGGGCAAGTGTCTCCTGAATTTGCATGGCAACGTTTTAGTTGGTAATAATAGTGCTGGCCACAACATCCAGAAAATATAACTTACAGAACTTTGGTGAAGACCATCCATCCTATTCTGAGAGATACCCCACCCCGAATTATTAAGTCCTTTCATTAATTCATCTTCAGCCAACAGGAACTATAATGATAACTTCTAGGGAGAATATAAGCCTTTGGATTGTCCATCCCAACTAGTGGGGCAGTGAAAGGAAGCTACATACTATTTTGTGCCTGACCAGCCACCTAAAAGTATTAGGAAATAAATTTAAGACATGGGTTGGGAAAATTATGCTATATTTTGAGGTAGCTTGAGCTCCCGTGAGAAAGGATGACATGACAATTCTAGTATGAAATGAAAAGCCCAGTTAGGGTAGTTTTGTCAACTGAAAGAAAATTATATGTATAAATATATATGTGAAACATATACATATAATATCTAAATGTATATAACCAAAGCAGTACTTCCTCATTGTAGAAACCAAGTCGTTTTTAGATTGTATTTTTTAAAATTTTTGGCAAATTATGTAACAAGATAGAACTCTTGTTCAAATTCCTCTCCTGTTCCTATTAATATGTTAAAACCTGTGGCTTAATATCTGAGTCTAAATCTCCCACACCTTATAAAGATGAACTAACAAAGCCTCTCTCTGCCCTAGAAGAGCTATTGTGAAGAAGAATAAAACGATGCCACTGTGCTTTAGCCTCTGACAGTTGACAATGTAAGAAGCTGAATAAAATGGAAAGATTCTGCAAAAAGAGTTTTCTCTGCCAATCAGGTGGTGCATCTCTTGGCTGTTGTTGATGATTACATGTTAACTGTGCTTAAAAATGTTCTGCTGGGGAAATAGTAAGGATTCCAGGGCCATATCCAAGAAGATACAATCCACTATTGAATTTTGAACACCCTTTTCAGTTCACGGGGGGGAACATCATTAAAAGCTTCCATTTTCATAACGGAATATTTTTTCCCTTCTCATTGAACCCAAAGTTAATGATGTTCAGTCCTCTGCCCTTGAATCTTGAGAGTGCGTTTTATTTCTTCCTTATAAAGAGGGCATCCTGGTGGAAGTTTCACTTGGTAGAGAAAATGCACTATGGGTTCTTTCCGATTGCCTGCAGACAGCCTTGAGTTGGTGCTTCTAGACACTCTGGAGAAGATCTGTGGGTACAAAAGCCGGTCTTCGCCTCTTGGGCCTGAATTTGTGCCTGTTCAGAAATCTGTCATTTGGAGTCATTTGAGGAATGAATTTTACCAGCAATTCCTCCTTAAGTAAAGAGAATCATTAAGTCAATTCCTTTAGAACACATAACATCTTTAATGTTTCTTATGGGCCATTTGTGGAGAGAAATATTGTCACTGCTCACACTGCAGCTTCCCGAAAATAGATGACACCTCAGACAGATTTAACAAAGGCCACGCCTCACCTCGCTGCACAGGGCTGACTGGCTCATTCTGGTCCCTCACAGGTTTACCCAAAGCAAGATCCAGACCACTGTCTTACAAGGATTTATCCATAAACTCCCCGATTTCCAGAACTTCCTATCCCAGTTGCAAACCTTGCCTGTGCAGCTGACCGTGAAGGAGGATCATGCAGTGAAGATAGCTGGGAATGAGCACTAACAGTAGGGTCCACAGCAGTCGGCGTGACATGCCTCAAAGACAACCTATCTGTCACACCCATGCTTACTTACGTGCTACATTTGCCTTCGGAGGCCTTGTACATTCCCATTTAACATTATTTCCCCACTGTCTCCTATATCTGTCTAGCCAAACAATGTAAAGTGTCAAATATTAGAGACAATGATTTGGTGACTAAAATGCTTTGGTAAAAATGGTACACCAAACCAGATACAAATATTGGGGCTTGGAGGGACTTCAGGATCAACCCATCAATACCACTTCTTTAGCAGTTGGGGAAACTGAGGCCCAGAGAGACTAACGTCACTTGTCCAGGGTCACACAGTAAGGGGAGTGAGAGAAGGAAGACGCAGCCGCATGTCTCCTGACTCCCAGCTCAGTGTTCTTCTGCAAGACCAAAGAGCCCATGGCATCTTTTCATCTTTTACAATCTCAGCTTCCGAGTTCACACGCTGACCTGATGGTGCGTTCAACTGCTTGTACTTTGGGCAAGTTGTCGGGGTAGCTTTTTCTAAAAGTGAATTCCCTGGGAAAGATGTTGCTTACATGGCAGAACAATATATTGATACATTAATTCATTTCAACACCAAGCAAGCAGCCACAGGCTCAGTGTACTTTTTTAATCACAGGGATGTATGACAGGGAAAACAGCTGAAGCTATCACCGACTTTTCTTGTGTTTTTATCAAAGCTTATACGGCTGAAAGTGACTATACTAGGAGACCTGGAGGGACAGAGGCAGAAGAGGGATGTCTTTGAGGTCCAGGAGAGAGAGAGGAGGGGGATATTCCCCAAGACTAGGAAAGAGAAACAAAATGGGTGGATCTTTCAATTAATGGGACATGTGTCCTGTGAGCTGGCAAGACCGCAAAGGCAATGACCACATGGGACACCAAAGGAGGCTAGACCTTGTGCCCTGGGGCTTCGAGCCCCAGCAAAGATTCCTGTGCTACTCTGGCACAGAACCAGCAGAGCCACTGGAACTAGAAGGAACTGCATGAGCTGGATACTGAGGGCTCAGGGGTACACACCAAGCGCCTCTTTAATGCACTCTTGAGATCTTGTAGGGGAATCCCATCAATTACTGCAGAATAAATTCCTGTAGCCCAGTGTGATGGTGGCTCAAACTCAGATATAAATTGACTTAAAAAAAAGAAAGAAATGGGATTTTTTAATACCCTCATTTATAGGCAAGATTTTTACCTGCTACATTTGTATTAAAATTTTTATCCAAGCATAGGTATTACATTTGCCTCAACAGCTGGAAATCTAGCAACACTTTTTTTCAACATATAAAAAGACCCAACTTCAAAATTAATGACTTGCCCCTGAAGGTCTAAGGTGTGGTGGAGATTTTGTCTGCTCTGTGAAACCTTTCCTGACCAGACATACCCTCCTCTGGGCTACTACTGTATCTTGTAAATGCATCTATAATTGCACTTGACCCCCTGCATTATAATTATTTGTGTATAGGACTATCTCCCCTGCTAAACTGCAAACTCATTAAATGTAGTGTGTGCCTTATTCTTGAATGCATCCCCGGGAACCAGCACAAACGTAGGCATGTGGGTAAATCAGTAAATCCATTTTATGCGGCAGTCAAAGCTGTGGCTTTCCCATAGCATTTTTCCTCAAAAGAGCTTCAGAACAAATTGGGCATCAGCAGCTCGGGCTACACGTAATTTCATTTTCAGGTTGGAAAAAAACAAACAAAACCTATGCGTTCTTCATTGTTCTGTCATTCAAAGAAACCTACCACTAATAGTTTGATGAATGTCCTTCCAATATTTCCTATGCATATTTTATTTCATAGTTTGGATACACTGTATTTCATATATGGATTTTTCTTTTTACCTAATGAAAATAGGAAAGGCCAAAGTTATTTAGAAGGTATGAGGTGTCTCGCTTTTCACTTTTGTTTGGGGCACTATGGTCGGTGCTACGAGAAAGCACACACAAATGCACACACATTCACACTCACACAATTAAGATGTTCTTAGCCTGTCGGGGAGTGTAGGCAAAAGCAATTGAATTGGTGAGAAAAACCATGTTGCAAATTCCCTTACTGTCATACCCACTTTAGGTTCCCCATCCAGGACTCACATAAGCCCAGCTGACTGAAACTCTGGTACAAATGCCAACCCATGCCAGTCACACGGAAGGGGTGCAGTAGAACAAAGGCTGGATTCTGAAAGCAAGGAATTAAGTTCATACTCTTTATTTGGATCTGTAAGTGGATATAATATTTGCCTCAGAAGTTTGGTGAGAATATATCACACTTAAAAGTACAGTGTAAAATATGTTATTTTAAAAAAAGATCCTGTCAAAGAAAGAATAAGTATAAAAAACAGATTTCAGGGAATTAAGGAGAGAAGAGAATATAAAGAGGTAGAAAGGGTAAATGAAGTATATTTAGTCAATAAATTGAAACACAAAAGAAGAGAAACTGGACAGAGGTTGAAAACGACAGTAAATTCCAGTGGGACTATTGGGGATATAACATACTGGGGGAGATGAGATTATTTAAAAACAGAAACAATTGAGTTCACCATAAATACTACACAGGAAGTGGGAAAGTCATAATTTCAAAGAGGAAAAGAGAAAATTCAGTATAGAGGTGGAAGGTGACTGGACTGGGTAACAGCTAAACGTGAGGGAGAGTGAGCGGCCTGGGCAGGAACAATAGGAAGTTAATGGAAATTTGCCAGGGAGAAATACAAAATGCATGAGCTGAAAGAATCAAATGAGGAAAGATCCCTCTCCTTAAATCACTATATTATTTACCTAGGAATCAATATAAAGTGTTTTGAGCTGCAGCCCCCAAGGAGATTCATATGGCCAAACTAGTCATTTCCATGACCTGCCCATTAAAATGAGTCAGTGCTTAACGCAGAATGAAAAATTGATTAGGTCTGCTTCCCGAAGTTTGTCTTGTTTATTATTGGATCAGAGGTTTGATATTGGATCAAAGCCACAATGACACATTAATTCTTAATTCTTAATTTTATATTGAAATGAAATAAAGTATCTGCAGTTATTCAGGCAAAAAAAAAAAAAAAAGGTACAGTGTAAGTTTCAAATGTTATCTGTGTTTATTGTCCAGTTCATCAAATTTTCCACATCCCCAAGGTCTTAGAAACAGAAACAAAAGCTAGTTTTCCTAAGTACCTTATAGCCAGTTTGAGGGGCACCAATTAGCTCTTGCTTGAGAATAAGTAGACCTTTAGAAATTAAAACTTAGTTTATTTTTTTCCATTTATAAAAGCAATGCATATAAAACATAGAAAAGAAAAAATCATCCATTATTCAACCATTCAAAGAAATCTACCACTAATAATTTTATGTATGTCCTTCCAATATTTTCTATGCATATTTTATTTCATATATGGGATTATACTATATTTTATATATGGATTTTTTAACCTATCTTTATAATAAAAATGGCAATTAAAAATACTTTTTCAAAATAAGACACCTAAATCTAAAATGCTGGACATTTGAAAGCTTCATCTCCTATTTTCTGCAACAAGATCTTAACAAATTCTCTAACAGGAACTAAAATTCTGCATCAAAACTGACCATAAATTTAGAGAACCCATTTGGAGGGTCACAGCCAGTAAAGTCAGCAGATTCTAAAGCCTTTCCAATTTCTGTGCCTTGCGGAGTGATTGAAGTGGAGAGGCAATTTAACTATTGCCTTCTGACTTTAATTAATGTTTAATTCTCAGTAGCAAAAGTGCACTTCCTCTCGTAAGTTCTCATTAAGTTTCTTTGAATCAGTTAACACTCTGTTTATAAAGATGTGGATATGTTCTCTAATTACTGTAATTTTGGCTACTGCTGTAAAAATCAGTGCTCTGTCACACAGTCAGAGATCATTACAGATGCGTATATACTGCTCCCCTCCCTCCCCTGGAAACGATCCAGTTATCTCTGGAAGTTAAATGCAGTAAAAGGTTTAATAAAGGAAAGGAAAATCCAGACATATCATGTCTCATTTCAAGCCATTCCAGGATAAAACCAGAATGTGTATTCATCAGGGTGATGAAATGTGGTCCGTTTAAACATTAAGGATATGGATGCCGAGTTCTGTTACTTATGATAAATTTCATTATTGTAAAATCCAATTCATTCTGCTGAACAAGGATGACTTGAGATGATTTATGCCCTCAGAAGCACACTTCCCACTCCTGGTATTTCCTTTTATGGGGAGCGATATCGATGAGGGTATAAACCATGGCTTCTCTCCACCCTTTCAGCTGCCCCTCCCCTGGGGTGGAATAAGTTTCATCATTGACAAGTTTGGAAGAACTGGGCATGCCTGGCTCAGCTTCGTCCTCCAGCCTTCCCTGTGGAAGCCAGATACCACAGGAAACATGCATTCTAGTCTCTTCCTTCTATGTGGGGAAGCACTGTGGTTTTCTAGCATTGTCGGTGATTGGGTAGGTAGGTCCACCTAATTCTGTGGCTCAGTATGGGGAGGTCCATCTAAGTCACATCCTCTAACCCAGCCTCTAGAAATATCGAGGGACTATCTTGATCTCTCCTACACCTTCTCTGTCTCTTAAGTGATTCAAAACACTTGGTAGGTGAAAAGCGTGCTATTTACTGTCTCCCTAAAAGTCAACACCACCAAACACAAAGGCTGGGAATTCAAAAACAAAACAAAACGGGAACACCACTCCTTTATTAGGCATGGTCTTAAAGAGTGGGTTTGTTTTTGTCCTTTTAGTCACTCTCTGTTCTGAATTTCCAGTGTAGATTCTGCAATACATTCTGCCTTTTACTCTTTAATTCTGGATCTATTTAATTAAAAGGAAGGTTGGGGAAGAGACCTATCAATGGCCAGAATTTTCTTGGATGGGAGACTTTAGTTTTGATGCATTGGTATGTTTTCCCTGTTGTATTAGGAATGATTTTCCCCATTTTACTGAGATTGGGTGAGTTTGAGCGACTTGCCCAAGTCCACACACCTGGTTAGCGGCAGAGCTGGGAACTGAACTGGCCAGCTCCAAGGGCAGAGGTTTTTCTTTAGGAAAGCTTTCACTACATCTCTCCCCCACAGCCCTCCCCCTATCCTTTCACTCATGTGGCCATTAAGCGAAGGGGAGGAGGAACAGGGAAACAGAAAATGTTGCCTTGATAAAGAATACTTGTTGGAAGAGGGCAGTGGTTTGCCTGGGAACTATATTTAGCCTAAAGTGTCCTGGCTATAAATAGAGCCTTTTGTTTTGTTTTCTGCCCCAAAACAGGTTAAGCAGATATATTTGAAACAGGGATTGGGCAAAATTTCTCCTATTGCAAAGTTTAATTTTCCCAAGTAGTTTTGAAAAGATGTGGGAGATTCCACATTATTTTTATAAATATCTTATTTGATTATGCTTGTCATTGCTTTTGGTCTAAAAATTATTTGCAATTGCAAGACAGTTCTGATGACTCTTTTCTTTCATATTTGTTCAAATTGGTTTGAAAGCATCACTAAAAAAGTCAAAATTTGTTGAGTTTATTACTCAGGGAATTCTTGCCTCTGAAAGTTGAGAGTCCCTTCTGTCATCATGATAAAACCCCTATTTTATAGAAACATCCAAGTGAACATTGGTTAGGGTTTATTCACTCGTTGTAAATAGAGTAGTGCTATTTTCCTTCCTGAGTCTGTAGGCAGTGTCAGAGAGAAATACTGGAAGCTTCGTTAAGTTAAGAAAAATAAACCCAACAAGAAATTCATGTTCCAGGAGTTCAGAGTATGGCCCCAGAGGTCAAGGCAAGTTTTATAGAGGAGTATGTGCTCCTAGCTCAAGACTGCCACTTACCTAGAAAGGGCTTCATCAACGTGTGTTAAATGACCTAAGGTTAAAATCTGGATGAGCCTTAAGGGTAGGTGGGAATTAGGCAGCCTTCTCATGCTTCAAATAGAATTAAATCAGAGAAATCTATAGGTAGGAGTGTGTCTGTGTGCTTTTGTTCCTTAAGACCTCAAAATTTACATCCTAGAATTCTAATTTCTAGGTGTAGAGCTAAACGTATGTTTGAGGATAGAGGGTGAGAAAGCTGGGGTATCAAAATTTTGTATAACATGAAATCATTCATAAGTAATTGTATCAAAATGTATATTAAATGCCATCTAGCATTTATATCATGGTAGATGTGGGAAAATTTGCATTTGTTTTTATTGGTGTTTAATAACCTTTCTATCCATGACAAATTATGGGGCTGTGTGTGTTTTAGAGTGAAGAAATGTAGTTCTTTGTCTCATATTCCAAATCTACATATTTCCCTCCCCCCCAATTTCTTTCATGATTGTGTGCCTTTGCCTATAGCAGTAGAAGGGGAGAGAGAAAAACAGGCCAGTATTCGTTGTATTAGACAAGTTTCTAACACAGAGAGAACTGTTGAATTTCACTCTCATTACAGCTAAATGGGAGCTGTAAGCGTTAGTGATGCTAGTTCACCAGGACACAAGTTCAGCTGTCTTCTCAATTCTGAGGACTTGAAAATGCCAAATCTGCAGCTGCTGTGAAATTTTTTTCTCTCTCTCAAAAAATCTTAAGGCCTCCAGCATCTTTCATTTATCTTGGAAAAACCAAATATGTACATGCTGTACTTTTATTTCCTTAAGTTTCATTTAGAACAGATGATGTACCTATGCAGATTTTTCTAAGGAAAATAGTTTCCTATCTGCTTTCATTTGTTGATCATTTCCTAGTGCTCAGAATTACCAAAAGCACTTACTCTCTGAGTCAAGTTCTCCTGCTGATAGAACACCAATGCCCCCTGCTGATACATTTCCCAAAACCTTCCTTTAGAAAATGAGAACATAAACCCCTTGCTTACAACAGATACGATATTCACCAGCCTTGTCTGAAAAGGGCATGTGCATCTAGGGTCATCTTAGTCCGCTTTATTAGCCTCTCATTAGTGTAATTTCCTCTATTAGTCTTTACTAAAGCAGCTAGAAGTTATTTCATGCTTGACTGGCTTTATTAGGCAAATAATTTTAAAGGTATTGGCAGAGCTTTATACCTGACAAAATGACAACCAGAACTAACATTTGATTATGGTAATTTCTGTTACATTATATTTATATTTAATGGGAGAAATCCCTCAGAATACCTTCATATTTGTCTTCCTGTTTCTTCTGTATTTATAGAATTTTTGTCATGAAGAGATTTTAAAATGTTCCCGAAATACTGGAATCCTGTGTAATGTCATCTCCATCAAGTAATTGCTTGATTTCCCCTAGCAATAGAGAGCACACCACCTATCAAAGCAACCCATTGCATCTTTGAACAATTCTGACAAAAAGCTCATGCAGAATTTTGTTGTTGTTCAGCTTTCATATCGGGCTCATTTCTACCCTTTGCCTGCTATAACAGCTTTTGCTGTAACAAATCTAATTCCTCTTAATTCTTCAAATATTTGAAAAGAAAGATTATGTCCTTCTCCTGGCATTCTCCTCTTCCCCAGAAAGAATAATGTCAACTGTCAGAAAAAAAGGCAAATAGTTTTATAAATGTTTAACCAAAGGGACAAAGACTTAGGACAAAATGCCAGTAGGATATAAAATTTCTATTTATTAAAATGATCAACTAATTGTCTCTCTCTCTCTCTCTCTCTCTCTCTCTCTCTCTCTCTCTCTCTCTCTTTCCTCTCTCTCTGTCTTTCTCACTCTCCCCCTTCATGGTTACCACAATACACTTTTATTAATAAAATGGTCATCTTTGAACTCAGTAAGGAAAACAGGAGACAAATTCAATTTCTACAATAATATCATTTAAATGTTCCCAAGAACATCCAATCTCAGGGCTCCTTCATAAATGCCTGCAAATTTTTAGACCTCCCTGCACCCCACATATTCTTAAGCAAGAAGTGTCAGATGAGGATTTCTGACAAAGTTGAGAAATTAGTGAACTTGGGTGTTTTAATCAACAATGCCTTAGAAGGCCATGTTACCATTTACAACATGCATGGACCTACCGTGTTTCCCCAAAAATAAGACCTAACCAGAAAATAAGCTCTAGCATGATTTTTCAGGATGACATCCCTTGATCATAAGCCCTAATGCGTCTTTTGGAGCAAAAATTAGTATAAGACCCGGTCTTATTTACGGGGAAACACAGTTGCGGGTATTATTCTAAGTGAAATTAGTCAGATTGAGACAGACAAATACCATATGATCTCACTTATATGTGGAATCTAAAGAACAGAATAAGTGAGCAAACAAAACAGAAATAGACTCAGACACAGAGAACAAACTGATGATTGCTAGATGGGAGGGGTTTTGGAGGATGGGTGAGAAAGGTGAAGGGATTACGAAATACAAATCGGTAGTTACAAAATAGTCACGGGGATGTGAAATACAGTATGGGGAATATAGTTAATAATATTGTAAAAACTATGGTGTCAGATGGGTAATAGACTAATTGAGGGGATTACTTCATAAATTACATAAATGTCTAACCACTACACTGTACACCTGAAAGTAATATAAAATAGTATTGAATGTCAACTATAATTTGAAATTTATATATATATATATATATATATATATATATATATATATATATATATATGTATAATATATATATAGTCAGGGAATATAAAATACAGTATAGAGAATATAGTCAATTGTATTATAATTGTCAGATGGGTAGTAGACTTGTTAGGGTTATCTCTTTATGAGGTGTATAGATGTCTAATCACTATGTTGTTTTGTATGTTTTGTAAACCTGACACTAATAATAAAAAAATTTAAAAATAATATTCCCTAAAAAAAAAAAAAAAGACCAACTGGGTCTTTGTGAGACACTTATCATTTCATTGAGTTCTGCCACTTCTCTTCAGGCAGATGCAAAATCAAGACTCCTAGTACTGTCTACAACCCACTGCTCGTCTCGTTTGACTTCGGCCGTCTTCATTTTGTTTACTAGGTAGCCAATAACCAAGGCTGCTGCCATGTTTTACTTAAACAATAGTATCACAAGCAATGACCTTAAGCCAAGAACCAATAGCCATATTAGTATTGCTAGGCTTGATCTGCTACGAAGTCTTAAAAGTTGCTCTTTGCTATGATAATTTTTCTTAAGCTAATGCAAGAGGGTTGTGTATGTTGTATTCTTTAGGAAGCAGACACTGAGATGGAACAGGAGTGCCAAAGTTTCTCTGGGAAGTAATACCTGTGAAAGAGATGAGCAGGGGGAGAAATCAGCCCATGATACAGACCAGAGGAGCTCTGGAGCGAAGGGGGCTCATTAAGGAGTTGACAGTTGGACAAAAATGGCTAGGCCTTTACACCACATCTTGTTTAGCCGTGGACTGGGGACACTCCAAGAACATGGCCGTGGCTAGCACTGCCTTGCTCCGTCATTGGCTGGGGCCTGCCCAGAAAAGAGCAAGACCACAGCTCTGAACGTGAGGTAGCCCCTGAGGGAACTAACAGCTGGTGGCTGCCAGCCAACCACATTCCCTGCAGCTGAACAACAAGTCCTTCCCTGGAGGGAGCGAGAACTCTGAGGGACACATCTCAGTTTTTGCCACAGTGGTTTATTGTTACCCAATCACTCTTCAGTCTATCAACACTTGCAGTTGTTGTTTTGGGTATCTATTGCTGTGTAACAAACAAAATGGTTTACAACACCAAATTTAATGGTTAAAAAAATGTATTTGTACTCAGATTTGGGATCAGGAATTCAAACAGGGTCTGGCTGGCTGATTCTTCCTTAGTTTTCTTATGTGGTTGCAGTTAGATGTTGGCAGAGGCTGCAGTTATCTGAAGTCTTATTTGGGTTGGGTGCCCAAAATGGTTCGCTAATTGATGTCAGTTTTAACTGGTGGCGTTGACTGGGGAGTTACAGGGCACTAACAGTGCACCTACATTTGGCCTCTTTTTGTGCCGTGGGCTGCTCACAGCACCATGACTGTGTTTGAAGGGGGACACCCCAAGAAGAAACAATTCAGAAGACCAAGTTGGAGCTACAAAGTTGCTTCTGATTGAGTTTAAGAAGTCTTGCACACAAAAAGCAGAGAACCATATGATTTCACTGATATGTGGTGTATAAACCAAAAACAACAAAAGAATAAGACAAACAAATGAGAAACAAAAACTCATAGACACAGACAATAGTTTAGTGGTTACCAGAGGGTAAGGGGGGGTGGGGTGGGAGATGAGGGTAAGGGGGATCAAATATATGGTGATGGAAGGAGAACTGACTCTGGGTGGTGAACACACAATGGGATTTATAGATGATGTAATACAGAATTGTACACTTGAAATCTATGTAATTTTACTAACAACTGTCACCCCAATAAATTAAAAAAAAAAAAAAAAAGAAGTCTTGTAGTGTCCTTTTCATCCCATGCTATTCATCAAGCAAACCACCTTCAAGGGGAGAATTCGACTCCACCTCTCAGTGGGAGAAACAGCAAAGAAACTGTCCTCATGTTTAATCTGCCAGAGTTGTGTTTTATTACAAAGGGAGTGGCTTGATCTCAATCACTGACTATGACAACAGGTACTGTTAATTTTCTTTTCGATTCACGGTGCCTCACACAAATGTTTCCTATTACTTCAATTATGGCTCCTTTGACATGTTGTGGGATTCCTTATTTCGCTTCTTTAATGTTCGTGTAGTTTACATCTGCCTCAATGTAAGTGCAGCATCACATCAGAACAGAATATTGTAAATGTGGACTGATCAGCCCAGAGAAAAGCAGAACTGTCACTGTCTTGAAGTTCTGGAACTGTTAACTAGAGCCAGGGGAGAACAAATGTTTGTGGATGTGACACTGCAGTATTCATGGACTTAATCTAGTCAACAAACATGAATTAAGTGTTCACTGTTTACCAGGAACTATGCTAAGTGCTGGGGCTACAAATGTAACTAGTACTTAGTCACCTCCCCCGAGGGGCTCACAGTTTTGTGATGAGGATTGTCATGCAAAACAAATAATTACTACTGCACTTTATGCACTATAATAGGAAAATGAGGCTCTATGTGAACACAGAAGAGAAAATTTCAAATGCTGCCAAGAGAAAAGGTGAAGCCTTAAAGAAATTCAACAGAAAGAAATGGAAGAAAGAACAACCGAAGCAAAAGGAGAAACACAGGAATAGGCACAAAAGTGCAAAACAGCTAAACGTATGTAGGTAACCTTACTTTTAGTAGAAACGTGTGATTAGGCCATTGGATACCTGCAGGGAAGAGCTATGAGATGAGACTGAAAAGCTAGGGAGGACCCAGCTCGTCAGGATCTTGGAGTTGGAAGTTTTATCCTCTAGAAAAAGGAAATCAGTGAACTTGTGCTTTGGAAAAAGTGCTTTCGTGGTGTGGCAGTGTGATATTAAGGAAATAGAGTAGATCAGACTTGGAGTCTGCCTGAATATGGAGTTTGGAAAAAAGAAAGGAAGAATTAGGGACAACTCTTCATTTTCTGGCTTGAATAACTGCACGGGGGAGGGGAGTTCTGAAAAGGAAATACTGTAAGCAGAGGTTTCAGGAGATAGAGGTTATGATTCAGATTGAATATCTTGAGTATAAGATACCTAAGAAACATCTAGGGCAGGGGTGTTCAAACATTTTTCAATGTTTTTTACCAAGGGCCATATGCGGTAAAATACACAAACAGCCGGGCCACTCACTCAAGGTGAAGTACGTATTGCCTCACCTGGTTTATTTAAGTAAACTAAATATATTTTTGGAATTTGCTGCGGGCCAATAAAAAACGGATTGTGGGCCGCAGTTGGCCCGCGGGCCGCAGTTTGGAGACCCCTGGTCTAGAGGAAGATGTTGAGTACGCATTTAGAAATAAGGGCCTGGATTGCAAGAGCGGCAGGTCTGGACTAGAATCATATATCTGTGGATAATCAAAGTATAGATGGTAATTGAAGTTATTGGAGAAGTTCAGTAGAAAGTCTAGAGTTCACGAAAGGGGTTTGTGTAAGAAATAAAGATTTCAACATATAAGAAGCTGTGGAAACCCTGGGAGTACATGAGATCCCCCAGCACAAACAGTGAGAAGAAAGTAGAAAGCTAATGGTAGAATGAGGTGTGCACATGAGGGAAGTCGACAAAAGATAGAAGTCTGAGCCTAGGAAAATAACCACAAAAGAAAGGAAGCCAAGGAAAGAGAGAAATTCAAGAATTGAAAAGGGGTGTCAAAAAAAAAAAAAAGAAAAAAAAGAAAAGGGGTGTCAAATGCTTTAGGGGCATCAAATAAGCCTAAGACTAAAAAGTGTTTAATGAATTTTTTAATTAGGTCACTGAGGACTTGAATGAGACCAATTTATGAAGAGTGGAGGGAACAAATGAAGTTAACCCTTGAGTAGCTCTGTAGTGTAGGAACGTAAAAAGATTGGGCGAAAGGCAGTAATCAAATCAAGGGAGGGTTCTATTTTGTATTTGTGTTTTATATTACTTTGTTTCTTTTAAATGTTTAAGATGTGCTCAGAGGCAGTGAAGATGGAGGGGTTCGGATTCAGAAAGAGGCAAAATAATGGATAGCAGCATTTCCAAGAAAGACAAATTCATTAATTAGTTAACAACTGAGAGAGAATAGGCTTTCCCCAAAGTCTTGTTTATTTAAATATTGCTCCTCTGTTCAGTTTCGCATAGAAGCCAAGGAACTTCTCCAGTTAGCTTTCAGTTGACACATGTTGACATAGGCTCAAATATGAGGAAAGGGGTAAAGAATATCAATCTACCAAGTTATTCTAAATGAATGGAAATTTCAAACAAGGAAGACTAAAAACACAAGGCTGTAATACATTATTGGGAACTATGCTGTCGTACCTCTGGGTCAAATAGCTCCTTGACCACAATCCTCCTATTTACCCTTCTCTATCCCTTTCAAAAATTCTAAAACAATATGAAAATAATGAAAAGTTGCATAAACACTGAAATCTGAGGAAAAATCACAAGCAAATGACAAAAATCTCAATAAAAATCCCCAGATATGGCACAGATTGACTCAGAAGAAGGGAGGAAAAAAACTGAGACCAACTTAAAAACCTCTTGCCCAACAGAGAAAGCAGCAGAATAACATGTCATTTAAAAAAAAAATAAAGCCCTTGGAAAAGCTCCACTAACATTCCTAATTAGTACGGATCAGGCTGTGGGATGTGTAGAATGAAACTATTCGGCTTTTTTCACCAATGCAAATCAACATAATAGCAAGTGATAATAGCACATTTATAGTGCTTATTATAGTCCAGTGACTATTATAAGCTCTTCATATATAATTCATTTGATCTTCACATCAGCCCTCTGTTGGTAGATATTATTATCTCCATTTTATTGATGAAGAAACTGAGATATAGAGAGGTTAAGTGACTCCCCAAGTCAATGAGTGGCAGAGGCAGGATTCGAACCTGAACCCTCAGCTTCTGGAGTCAGGTGCTTCAATCACTGAACCATACTACCCCTTAACAGCAACAGAAAGTCGCTGTTTCTGGCGTCTTTGGCTACAATAATGATGCACAACAAACCACTCCAAAACTCAGTGGTATGCAACAGTGAGGATTTATTTAGTTTATGAATCTGCTGGTTGGCTGTTTAGACCTTACTGGGCACTTCTCCAGGTTTTGGCTGGGCCCACTCGTAGTTCTGAGAGTTGACCAGCTATTGTCTGGGGCTCACACATCTGTGGGTTAGTTGGCTGTCACCTGGAGTGACTTAGCTCTCATCCATATATCTTGTGACTCCCTCCAGCAGGTGAACAAAGGCTTGCTCTCCTGGCAACGGCAGAGGTGCAAAAGCAAACAGGAAAACACAAATGCTTTTTATGCTTCTGCCTGTAGTCACATCCAGGGAAGCTTTTGCTACAGTGATAAGGATTCTCCAAGATGCTTCAGGGCTCTTCCCTGAAACTATAGCAGCCTCCAGAAGGAGAGAGCCCAATAACATGTCATGTTGAGCCAAACCCTTCAGATAACAGGGTTCAGAAATCTGGCCTCCAGAGAAGATTCTCCACCGAGAGAGAAAAACACAGAGAAAAACAACACAAAGGCAACTCTAACCCTCTCTCATTCCTCGCCGTCTCAGGTTTCTACATGATCTAACCTGTCCTTCACCTGTACCGTCGCAGAAGAGGAATTTTACAGCCATCATAAGAAAGGGAAGGAAATCTAAAGAGATATTTATAAGGAGAAGCATTTTCAGTTTCTAGTGGGTTTTAGATTTACTACATGGCAATGTACAGAGCATTCCTTGTTATTAATGGTTGTCTTGAGGCATGTAAGAGAATGTGGGCTGTAGGTGCAGTGGTCTGTGTATTGGCACCCATCTGGCTGGAGTCTGGATCTTGCGATTCTACTCTGGCTTTCATCCGTTTTCTGAGCAAGCACTCATGGAGCCCCTTCCACATAGGAGGCTCTGGGAATATGATAGCTGCACTGTGTTCGCAATCCCTGGAGACCTCTTACTCCAGTGCACTGATTTTTTTTTTTTTTTTTTACAGGCTCCCAGGTAGAAGGATATGTCTTTCAGACGCAGGGTGGTTGTTGGAATATCTTTAGGAATTAAAGTTGCATGATTATTGCTATTCTATCTCCCACACCTGTTTGAACATGCTAAGTGAATATAACTTCCTCTTAAATATATCCAGTTAAAAATATTTTTTCTGATTCCCAGGGAATACAGTTCCTACCCTTCTTCATTGAAAACAAAGGAGCCTATACTAGGAAGGGGTTGGGCTAAGCCTGGGTTAGCTCTTACAACATACTAACAGTGAACAGAACCTCCTTTTGGAGACTGTAAGGTGGTGATCATGAAGAGGGTGACATGACAGTCGATGGGACTCGGACTGCACCTTCTAGTTACGACAGTTCTGCCATGAAAGATGTCGTGAAAATGTGAAGACACCACTGAAATGATCTTTCACGTATTGGATTCCCTCGAAGGCCATTATGAAAAGCTAAAAGGCAGAGGCAGCAGTCAAGAATGAAAATGTACCCTAAGATAAACAATTTGACTACCTAAGAACATACGTAACTTCCTGAAACTTTTCAGCTTAACATGCCTGGCTTAAATCAAATGCCCTCAATGTGTCTTTGAAAGTAATTTCACATTTCATTGAATAAATTTCCGTTGACAAGGCATGCTCAGTCATAAGAATCCTAGTTTAATGGCAGAGTATTTAGAGTGCTAAATGATGCCGATTATGCATTTTGCCCTGTGCAGAAAGTTTTAAAGTGGAACAATCGTTTTCAAAAGGAACAAAAATCAATCCAAGAGGATAAAGTGAGAAAAGGAGACTTAGATTACTCTGAAGAATCTCCAGTCAAGCATGGATATCCAAAGAGTTTTTCATGAGAATCAGGAGATTATGAGCTCTGAGAGCCTTTCCTCTATTATGTGTGTTAGAATAATTGTTTCTCTAATTCAAATCTCTTAATGCCTGTTCTTAGTTCCATTTAGAGAGGATATAAAAACAAAAATGCTGTATCTGTTCAGTGTCTGCTTCTCTAAATGAAATTGTTCAAAGGACTCCAAGCTCTGAGCTTATGTGATTGACCACATAACTGGACATTCCTTTTCAAGACAAGCTAAAGAAAGCCTCTCCCAGGCCAAGACTCAAATGGAGAAGTGGTCGTAGAATTCTTAGGGGGTATAATAATGTCTCCCTAATGAAATACATTTGGAGACAACTTAACCTAAAATTAAAGGGGGGGGGGGAATTTTTATTCAATTCTCTGAATTTAGTAGAATCATCATGATTGCATCAATTTCCATGCCAAACTCCATGATATGGCAACACAATCAGCTGACAGAATTGGGGCCTTAACTTTACTGAAGCTACTCGCTTCCTCCAAAATTAAGATAAACAATTGATGAGCAAATATCTGGTACCCCATGCTAGATTGCCTCTTGTGTGCCTCTCCTCGGGAGAAGATACTTTGGAACTAGAGTTTTCTTATCTCAGAAACATGGAGTACTTTGAAGGAGCACAAAAATCATTCTAGCATGTACTTAAAACCTCGTAGTATTTTATCCTATTTCAAGACTCACTATATGTCTGAAGAGGTGGTGCTCCCTGTGTCATCGGGATGGCCTAATTCTAATCAATTGGTAATGACAGTCTGAAATACCACGTGGAAAGTGATTTGAAGACCCAACTGGGTTCAAGAGGAAAGTCTCAAGAATTACTGGTACTGTCTGTCATAATTATGGATGGAGGAGCATTGCACATTTAACATATTTTTGTCAACCAGGAAGCCTGGTCGTGTGTGGAGGATGGGTTTAGGTCCTCCACATTTTGAACAGTGAAGATGTTGGTCCTATATTTGTGTCAGTCTGATAGTTGATTAGGTGTTTGTTATAAAATGGTACCGGCATTTCTGAGCCACAAATATCCGACATAAGAGTACTTGGAGAAGTGGACAACTGGCCTTTTCTGCTCTGGAGACAAAGGAGGAGATGCATCTCCTGGCATCCCAAAGAGCGAGAAAAGATGTTGAAACTGCCAGGTCTCTTCTTGTCGCCTGTGAGAGAATAGCTACAGCTGCATTTGAGGACGTACTTTTCCTACAGATGACTGCTTTCCTTTCTCTTCCTCCTTTCCCATGCCTATATGATAGTCTGTATCAACACATATCTGTTGTGACAAGGATTGAATCCATGCTGCCTAGAGATAACTGGTGGTAAACTGCCACAACTTAGGAAACATATTTCATGATAAAAACATTTTTAAGGGGTCACATTCCTACATTAACACCCAAAGGCTTGTTGTTTTTAAATTCACGACACAGAATTGCTCTCTCAGTCTCTTCCTCTTTTCTCAATACAGCCCCACTGATCTGCCTCAAAGAACAAGGGGGCCAATCCTATTATGCCCTTTGTCCCTGACTTTATTAACCACAATTAGAAAACAAGGACTCCAGGTAATCTCTCACCCTGTGTGGTCTCTCATGCCCACACAGCTCCATCTCTAATTGATCCCATCTTCCACCCTCTTCAACCCCTAAGTTGCTGCTCTATGAACTCCAAAACTCATCAGTAAAGTCCTGTATCTTCTTACCCTTGTCCGAACAGCCCCTTCCTCTTCTTACTATCTATGAACTTGTCTTTCTTAATTATATTGCTTCCCTAGAGCCCTCCCAAGTGGCCATGTTTTATTTCCCACACCCCTTGTGCTATTAGGGTTGGAAACAAAATAGGTGTCCTTGGTCCTCATTGCCTCTACTATTGTCCTACTCTTCTTAAAAATTCCTCAGCTTGGAAACTCGTGCCATAAGTCAGTACCACTCACTCTGCCTCATTGGTGGAGTTTTACAAAGTCCTGGGCCACATTCTCTGGAGATCGTATTTCTTAGCTCACTGCTACTTTCTCTTGTGCTCTAGTCTTGTCACCAGCTTCTTCAGTCTCCTTAGCTCATTTGTCTCATCTCTTGGACTCCTCTTTTCAGGATGTTTGTTCACTCACTAGGTGATCACATACTCTGATGACTCCCAAAATGGATCTCCAACTCATGTATCTGACTGCCTCTTTGACATTTCACTCGGATGTCTAATAGGCATCTCAAAATGTATATGTTCAAAATTAAACTTCTTATTGTGCCCCAGCCCCCAAACTTACTCCTTTTACAGCCTCCCCCATGTGGACAGAAACTTTGTTTTGTATACTGCTATTTCCCTAATGCCTGGCCTATAGTAGTTTATCAATAAAAGATGAATGGATTAATTACTTCATATCTTCCCAATAGTAGTTGAAAACCTAACTTGCAATATACAGTGTCTTACTTCTACTCCATTGTGAATAAGAGAGCTAAGTAGGATTTTGTGAGCTTCCTCTGGAATGCTATATGGCACAGCAGTATTAGTAATTGCTGAGTACCTGGTAACTGAACTGTAAGCAAACCTATGCAGCACGAACTCTGATCTCTCTGCCAAGGGTCTCTGTTCTGATCTAATAGAGATTACTGCCAAAGTCACCCTCTTCAATGACATGTTTGATGGTGCCACTTCCCTACTCAAAACTCCCCAATTGTTTCCTTTTGAGTATGCAATAGAGGGTTAACTTCCTCTGCCTACGATACAAAGCTCTCCCTTTTGAGTTTGCACCTACTTATGGTCTTTCACCCAGAGACAGAGCCCTGGACACACCTGTGTCAATCAAAACTCCTTGGCAGGAAATGACAAGACTGACTTAGTGAAAAAAGGGAATATATGGTTCACGTAACTGTAAAGATCTCTATTTACTAACATAATAAAATGGTCAAAATATGTTAAGAGAAATGTAAGCATCAAAATAGCGCGTATAGTGTGATTCTACTTTATGTATATGTGGACAGAGCCAGGAGTGCAGTTTCTGGGCTCTCTGCCTCACGTGGAAAGGGGCTGGCTCAGGTAATAGATGGCCGTCAACTGTGATTGGATGGCCATCAGCTGTGGCTAGTTGGCGGTCAGCTGTAACCGGTGAGCCATTGGCCACTGATATAACTGCCATATAACTGCCGTGACTATGCTAGCAGGAAAATGGGGGCTAGCAAGAAGATGGTGGCTGAGCTGGCAAGAGCGGATTGCAGTTGGCACGGCAGATTGCAGCTAGCAAGTGGGGTTGGTTGGTTGGCAGAGGAGCGGACAGCATGTTGCAGATAGTGTGGTTCCTGCTTCCTGTGTCTCCAACCCAGCCACCAACGAGACTATAGTGGTGTGACTCCCCTATCTATGGCTCCGTGGGTGTTCCTTTTTGGCCTCACCGTGTCTTGCGTTATGTGGGGAGCGGGACCAGAGACCCCGCATGACACCCTGCATGACAATACATTTTTGAATCTACCTGATTGTCTATGTTTCTATGGGGAGAAAAAAGTCTAGAAGAATACACACCACATGTTAATATTTATTAATCTCTAGTGAATAAAATTCTGATTCCATGGTTTTCAATTTATACCTTTATATGTAGTAGAGTGTTTTATCATTTTTAAAAGGGTTCAACTGTATGTTTGGTTCATGGTACAACCCTGCCAGTGCAAATCCATCATGTACCTTCTAGTATGTAGCCACTAGTCATGTATGGCTATTTAAATTTAAATGATTAAGATGAAATAAGATTTGAAAGTCCAGTCTTCAGTTGCAGTAGCCACATTTCAAGGGCTTGATAGCCACACATGGCTGGTTGCCACCATATGGAGAGAACAGACATAAAACATTTCCATCGATGCAAAACATTACTCTCACAGTAGGAAACACCTGACAAGCTAGAGGAACCTAGGTGCTCACCTGATTGCTTTCCCTAGGATAATTGGCATCGTTTAGATGAGGCCAGAGTGAAGCAGGTGACCGCCTGAGCACCTGTGATCTGACAAGCTCCAGGATTCTGAGTGAGGATCGAGTCTGTATTCATTTATGCAGCATCTTCTAATGTGCTTGGGAGAGGCATTTTTGTAGAGGCAACTTGCTCAGTATAATTTTATGGGAAATAAGGAAAATCCCCACTGGTAATTTTTCAAGGGAAATGAGAACATCTAAATCTTGCAATGTTGAGATTTACCTGTTTTAATTAGAAAGAAAAATAAACTGCTTGACTGGTACGAATTTTTCTCCTTTTCTTCTCAATTGCCTAATTCCCAAGAAACTTGGCGATGCATATGCAGAAAGAAGAAAGAAGAATCATGTTCCTTCCTGGTAGGGAAATTAAAATGGTGTCTTAAGTACTTCTGTTTAAAGTTATTTTAAAGTAGACGTGGAGCTCTACATTGTTTCCTTAGTTTTCTTTTTCAGTTTGAATCTTTAACATTTGTTCTACGCGGCATGCAGAATTTGCGGTGTTAGTTGTATGTTTTCTTTCTAATTTAGAGTCATAAAGTCATTTTGCTACCTTTTTTTTCAAATAGATCCCTAATTTAAAAGCTCATGATGAGAAAAGGATTCATATTGTCAATAACAGACAGGAAGTCTCAGTATTTTTCTATTTAAGAGATAACAGTTTGATTTTAATATTTAAATATCGGTTATATCTCTAATATCCTCTTAAAACCATGAAACTGTAGGTCCATGAACATATCCCTTAATTTTTAGAGCAAAGTAATTACAGCTTTTTGGTGTGTGACCACAAATCTCCCTCTCTCCCTTTCACTGTCTTCTTTCCAAAGCACTTAAGATCTTGTATAACAGAGATCACTGTTCAGAACATGCTAGTTTACATTAAAAATTTTAGTTTTAACCAATATACTAAGATGTCCCAAACAGTTTTCAGGGTATATGTTTCTTAAACAGATGGCAGAATTACTATGAGTAAAACAAACTATAGAATCTCATCCATTCATTCAACCAATACCTTTTAAATACCTGTTATGTACCGATGCTAGGCTGGGGTTACAAATTTGAAGGATCCTTTCCCTTAGGGCCTCACAGCTTGGTGGAGGGAGACACAGGAAAATCAGGGATGGCTTTGCAGTGCCATAAGGGCTGGGATCATGTTAGGTTTGCCCAGGAAACCATAGGAGCACAGGAATAAGCCATTTCATCAGTGCAAAGGTGGTCAAGGAGGATTTCTGGAGCAATTTCAGGAGCTTTAGTGTTCATCTAAGCCAATGTCCATCCACTTTTGGGGTTTTTCTTGATAACATCTATACCTAGTGTCCTGTACCAAAGTATTCCTAGTGAACAAAAACACATTACATGCCCCCACCCCCAAATCCCCAAATAAGGAAAAGGACAGGGTCAAATGATACTCTGAAGCCCCACCAAACTTAATCCCACTCCAGAGGATCCATAAGGACTAGGCAAATTTCTTTCATTGGACTGGACCCCTATCCTGTCGTATTTTCCACGATTAAGTGGATTAGAATGTTGAATTTCTTAAGTAAATTACCGTTACTTGGAACATCATACATTAGGATTTTAATGTGGATATTATTATAGGATGGACAGGCCAAAGGAAGTAACAACAAAGGTCCCTTTTTTCTTCAGACTAGGCACAAGACTCAATTGTTAGGACCAATTAGAAAGCCATTCTTTAGGCAGAAAGTCAAACCAGTCTCCCCAAAGCCATTTCAGTGCTCATTGAAAAAGAAAAGGCTGCAGTGATGATGATTCAAACAGTAGGCTTGTGCATTCACTTGTGATGTCGGGTTTTCCTCCTACAATGGCTCTGCCTGCTGATTAAATCCATATGTCTTCTACTTGAAAACCTCTTTCGATTATTAATGAAGGAAATTTTAAAGATGGCAAGAAAATTACATTTCCTTTTGAAATTATAGCATAAGTGTAGTTTCTTCAACTGGCTCTTTAAAAATTGAGAAGGTGTCATCCTTACAGATTAATGAGATTTTCCTCCCTTATTCCCACTCAAACCCCCTCGCACCTACTTATTCACTTAAGTCTGCAGCATATGTCTTACCTGTGACAAATGACACAGTCTGTGGGCCTAAATATGTTCATAAGTTAAAAGAAATCCCAATAACTCATATATGCATTTATACCTCCTAAACCTATTTTTGGCTATTCATCCCTTACATTGGCCTGACATTTTTTAATTTTCCTATTGGTTATATATATTTGTATAATATGTATGCAATATGGCATTTTATATATTGTATGGTGCTTTATCATCTGCAAAGAGTTTCTTCAAGTCTTCTCATTTAATTCCATTTCCCATGTTCTCTCATATCCATTAAGGGATTTCACCCCACAACGTGGGTCAGAGGATCAGAGAAGCCAAAGTCTTATGTCTAGGATTACAAAGCTAGTCAAAGAACAAAGACCAAAAGTTAGGCCTTGATCTCCAAAATAATGGGTTTTTTTCCCTCTTTTTGATTCTGTGTGTCATCAGAGTCTAATGGCTAAATGTAGAACACCCTGACCAAGGAGACATTTAGCTGCCCTTAGAAACGATTTCCAGTGCCACTTCCCTTTGATACTCACCTGAGAAGTGATTGAGCACAGTTTGGGTATCCTTTCTCCAATTCTTAGTGTCATCTTCAAAAGCTGAGCGACCAAGACCTTGTTAGTCTGTCCTTCCCCCACAGGGTAGCAGGCCTTTGCACATTGATATGCTTAAATTTTGTGGAGTTTCTGATTGGTTGATTTTGGGTAAGCCATAGGCTAAACAGTATTATTTATGTATTTTAATTTTCACAGTTAAGTGTTGTATATTACTACATACATTTTATATATGATGAAACTGAGATTCAGAGAGATTTTGTGCATGGACTGAAGCCACACAGGTAGTGAATGGTGCATCTAGTACAGCATGTGGGTCTGTAAGCTCCAAATGCATAAATTTCCATTACGCCATATAACCAGCCCTCATGTCACTACTAACACAGCCCTTCCCTGTGTCTCACAGTTAATGTTCTCTTCTTGATGTTATCCATAACAATGATCCATCCTTCCACAAATCTTCCATCCATCCATCCATCCATCCATCCATCCATCCATCCATCCGTCATTCAATTATAATAACTAACCAATTGTGTTATAACACTGATCATTTACTTACTTGCTCATATCCTTGACAAACTAAGAATGTCATCTTTATGTATCCACCAATTAGCTGAGAGGCTTGGCACATAGTTGGTGTTCAGTGGTAGCCTGGTGACTTCGAATGCTGCTTCTGAGAAACCTTAGGTTAGCACCCAAATCTACTTAGTTTGCTTTGATGGAGGATGTACCTAGTAGGACTGTAGAATTTTAGATCATAGGGATCATTGATGTATTGATCCCATCCATCTCTCTTACCTCTAATAAGTAAATAAAATGCACATCAAAGTCATCCAGAATTTTCTTTTCACAAACTTCTCTTGACTCATCTTTTCATCACTCTCACTTTCTCACACATTTAATATCTATTGAGCTCTGACCTTCCCCACCTCTGAGTCCTGAGGCAGCCCTGGGGAAGGGCAGGGACAATGAGCATCCAGAAGAGCATTCTAGGCCTTCCATTCTACTGGTCCCTGAAGTTATTGGATAGCAGAGCCTGTCGTAGTAGTTCACATTGATCCCTAAGGAAGGTTCACAAGTGTCAAAATCTTTTTGGATTTTTATTCTGCTTTCTCTGATATTAGTTATGCCTGTCAATTTTGTGTCACTATATGTATTTTATATGTATTCATACATTTCATTGAATAAAAAAAGTATATCTTTAATGGCAGAAGATCAAAGAGAAAAATTTTGGGCCCAATTTGGCTTTAACTTAGACCCAATAATTATCCCTTCCTAAGTATATAGTAAAGCAACCTGAAAATACTATCATACACTCTACATTTCTCCATATTATTTACCAGTAAATAACCAACATGACACTAGAGGACAGAAATGCAAAAAAAAGAGAGAGAGAGAGGAGAGAGAGAAAGATAAGGATAAGGATATGGTATTTGCATTTGTTCTATAAGGAGTGGCCATGTAGGGAGTCCAGGCTGAAAGATATACTCATACTTGAGTATTTTCTGCTAAATGAGAAGTAGTGCCTGACTTGCTCTCTATTCTCTCCATTACCAAAAACATGGGTAGACTACAGAGAAAATTGCTTGGTCTACCTGAAATAACTATCACTGAAGATTTTGGAGGAGTAAAGAGACATAATCATAGTTGTGTCTTAGGATGCTAACTCTGCAGCAGCAAGGTAAGTAATGGCATGAAGAGGTTGAGCTCCCAAAATCAGCAAGAGCGGGTAGGACGAGATTTCAGTAGCGTAGATGGGAGACTATGGAGACCTGAATAAGAACATTCATAAGAAAAATGAGACAAATATGAGGGGCACAGCCATAAGAAAGACGTGGCAACTGACCAAGGATGGCATGAGGAGGTGTGAGAAAGTTAGAAGAAGGAAGAGTTTAAGATGATGTTGAGATTTCTGGCCTGGGTGACTGAGAGGATGTTGGTTGGATTTACCAGAATAGGGGCCTCCAGAAGTTGCAAGTTGAGGGGAGGAGAAATGCTGAATCCCACGTTTGATTTGCAGCGTTTGGAGTATCGGTGGAGCACCAGGTTAGTGGTCAGGAGAGCATGCAAGGCCAAGAATGGTGATATGAGGGTCCATGGAATCAATATAAAAGTGGAAGCCATGGAGAGAGATGAGCTCTTCCAAGAGGAGACCATGGGAAGAAAAGAGGGGTAAGGACATATCCTAGGAGGGCACCATCATTTATAGACCAGGCAGGGAAAAGGGAAAATTAAAAGACTTGGGAAAAGAATGGTCAGAGGTTGGACCAAAGTAGTGTTTCTAAATATTAAGAAAGGACAAGGGTAGGGAAGAGACCTTCAGTCAACCCCCATTCTTACCACAGAGCCATGGTAAAAAAAAAAAAAAAAAAAAAAAAAGCATTAAAAAAGATGAGCAAATAGAAATCAAAGAACAAGAGGAAGGACTGAACACTTACTAAGTGCTTGGTATTACGCTAAGCATGTCACCAACATCATCTCATTATATTTATTGCAAGTTTTAAGTACAAAGGGGTGGTAAAGTGACACCAGAAGTTCAAATCCTGGCTCCATCATTCACTATTCTGTGAACTTGGATAAGTTTTCTCTTCTTTAAATGAGGTTAACTCATTATATCACAGGATGGCATGAGTATCATGTGAGATAATGCATTTCAAGTTACGAAGCTTGTTAAGTGGTCTGTGAGAGTCATTGTTATTTCTTTGGGCTTGCTTTTGTAACATGTCTCCCCCACAGAAAGGCCCATGAGTCCAAAGATCATGTCTGTTTTGTCAACAGTTTTGTTATTTGTATTCAGTTTATTAACAACTTAATACCTCCAATGTCTGCATGTAGTAGTCACTCAATAAATATTAGTTGAGTGACTGAACAATCTCATTCTATCTACATATCCTTGCCTATGTCTACAACTTTGGTTCTCTTTGGAGAACCAAAGAGGGGATGAATTCTCATACATGCTCTGGTCTATTGGAAGTTTTTCAATTTTCACGAGAGGATGTCATTTTAACCACAGCTTAATTGCCTGTTAATTAAAAGAAGCAGGTCTGAGGGGGAAATGGAGAGTTACTAAACAAAGGGCATAAAGTTTCAGTTAAGCAAGATGAATAAGTTCTAGAAATCTGCTGTACAACAAATATTGTACCTATAGTCAACAATAACGTGTGGTACTCTTGAGTATTTGCTAAGAGACTAGATCTTAATTTAAGTGTCCGCACAACAATAAAATAAAAGGTTTTCAGAAAATACAAAAATATAATGGGCAATTAAGGATTAAATAGACTGACAGAGGAAGACTTGTTGATTGCTTAATATTTTATTTTTATTCCTTCATATCTGGAGAGGTAGTATTGTTTGCAAATAGCAAAACTAAAAATAGTTACACAGCACTTAAAAATTCATATTTGTGGAAACAAGATGCTTATTGTTGGCTTGTTCAGAAAAAAAGTTATACTCAAGTCTTAATAACCGCTAGCAATTATTGAACACCTCCTAAGTGGTTTCGAAGGCTAAAGCATATAGTTCTCACACCACTCCCATGAGGACTCATTACTCAAGTGAGAAATGACTTACCCATTTCACAGGTGAGGAAACTAAGGCACCAACAGGCGATGCAATTGGTTCAAAGTCATCCAGTAGTAATAAGCGGATTGGGGATCTGCACCTATGTGTTTTAGTCACTATAGTATAAGGAACTTGCACACTGTGAGACGTGTATCTAAAAACATCACGTTTTATTGGAGGGTTTTTTTTACTACAACCCATAGTAAGAAAGGGTGTGGCATGATAAGCAATGACTCAGTGGTGAATGTGATGGTGCTGTTTGTTATATGGGACCTCATAGCAACTCTTAATAGGCTGATGATGTCACATCAGAGAGAAATGCACAAAAACAATATTTTGGGATAGAATGGAAGAGGTGGACTTTATGATTCAGTCTAGGTTAAACTTGAGCGAGTCAGAACAAAGATAGCTTAAAAGTGTAGGCCAGATTGCCTTGGTTGGGAACCAGCTCTGCTGCTTATTAGGTGGGGGACCTAAATTCTTGCACTTTAGTTTTTGGGGGGTTTTCTTTTTGTAAAATGGAGCTAATAATACTGTAGCAACTACCTCTTCGGGTTATCAGGAGAATTAAGTGAGGAGTGTCTATTAAGTACTTCGAGCAGTATTTGACACATACCAGTAAGCATTTTCTGGAAGACCAGATGGACCGCGTATTCTTCAAGTACGCCTTCCTGGGTACAGTTGCTCTCAACTTGGGTTTTAAAAACTACTGGGTAACAGTGAATTAGCGACTATCTTCTCTTAAGTGCGCTGACAGTGAAATACAAACCTATGTCTTTTTTAAATGATATAATTGTTTAATAATGCTTAAATATTATTATTACAGTAGTCTAATGGAAGGGATCATTGATCAGATAGGACCAATCTCTTAACCTCTCCACATCCTAGTTTCTTCTGTAAAAAAAAAAAAAAAAAAAGATTGAGTCACTTTTCATGGTTGTAACGAGAACTGAGGATATTATACGTAAATACTGGATTGTCATTCCTGGGAAGTGACAGCTGAGGAAAATCCCTGGTACGTGAGCTCCTTACACCTTGTTATCCCCCCTACAGCCATAATTGCTCCTTTCACACTGACATCTTCAGCCCTTCCGCCAGCACGTGCGTGCACCTCAGTCTCACCATCTGCTCATGTGACACCAACATTATGGCCTCCCTCCATGAATCCCTAAATGGGGCTGGAGAAGGCAACGGAGGTGGCAAGTGTGCCAGCTGGCACCAGTGACACAAACCTAGAAATGATGAATCATGGCCCAGAAAGGGAGGAAGAAGGGAGGACACTGATGGCTAATTTCACGGTGTCATCAGTGCAGCAAGGCAGACCTCTCTGCTCACGGAAACAGAATCAACACGGGGTTTCTGTTCCTGCATTCATGCATAAGCTGCTTTTTAATATATGGTCACGAAAGAATGTCAATAGCAAAGAAACCTAGAAGTCAAGATCGGAATTCTTCTATTTTTGCTCCTGTGCATCTCCAACTGGCTTTATTGGGGATTCTCCAGGAAGTTGGAGGATTGCTGAAGAAATGACAGGGAGGGGTCTCTGGCTGTCCATAGAGAAGCAAAGGCAAGGTGACTTATGCTGATGGATCTGTTCTCTCCCATAGGCAGCCAAAGTTTCAACCTACCTCTACCACCTTGAGTCTCCAAGATCCTCTGTCCTTTACGCCCTGCCATTGATTCATTCACTCACTCATTTATTTCTCTTGGAATGTTACTTCCAAGATTAAATTGGTCAGACAGCTCTTCAAGATTCCAAATTTAGGCATATGACCTTGCCTCTTCTGTTGTTCTTGTTGATTTTGATGTATGTGACGTTAAAACAATTCTATGTTCTAAAAGTTTCTGTTCTCTTTTCTATTGAGTCTTTTCACATATATACACCATGTGTGTGTCTGTTTGCTTTTGTTTACTTCACTTTCACCTTCCCCTTTTCTTAATAAAAGTGATAGCACAAAGATACCCAATAAAATATAATACTCTCCTTTAATAGAGGAAGCTACATGCAGTTTTTGTTTTTGTTTTGTCTAAAAAGCTGCCATAGACTCTGCCTTTCTCCAGAGAAAGATATCTTCCCAGGGCCAATGATACCCAGAGAGGGACAAATGTGTTTCCAGCCACATGGATGAGATACACAGAAATCCCAGATCAGCTCTGTGTAGGAGACAGACAACCCCAGAGGCAGCGCCCCAAAACTGTTGGAATCCTAGTGTTATCTCAGCTCCAAAACATTTAGGTCAGCTGGTTAGATTCCTTCCCATCAGGTCAACTCAGTTGACCAGTCAAGCAGAAAACAAATAAAAACTTCATGGTCTCGAGTTTAGATACTAGTTGCAGGCAAGAGTACCCATTTGCAGGGGCAGCTTTGGAGCAGCTATCTCTCATTCCTATAGGAAATATATTTATCCAAGTCTCTTCTCTGTTGCTGAAAAGAAAAGAAGTAAACCAAATGCTTGAAAAAGCAGAGATGGCTGGCATGAGCATTGGCAATTTACATGCGGTTCCAATAAGCTTCAGGCACCGAGATACATGTGGAAGTATCCAGAGATTACTGGATGGTTAGAACTTGTGACAGACGGTCCACTTGGGAAGGAGAGTAGAAAATGCCAGAATGCCAGATAATAGAAGAATATAATCCTCGTAGAGCCAGAAACAAGTCATGTATGACAGATAGTAGAAGGAAAGAATGGTTTGTGGCCTCCCTGGAGATAAAGAAAGGTGGTGATGAAAATGACTGAAAAGCAAAGACTTTTATAGCAGGATGGTTAGGAGTTTGTACTTGAGACACAATACAACTGGCGACACCTAAGCCAGAAGGGAAAGGCATTGAAATAGAGAAAATGGAAGGATAGGGAGGATTCTTAATCCAAATGACCTTTAAAGAAAATTAAGCTTTTGCTTATGGTGAAGAGGAATTGCAAAGATAGTATTTCAGAAGCAGAGACCTGGTTCCAGAGAGTGAGGTAGAGGAGGGAAGAATTTAAAGCTCTGCTTCCATATTGTGGCTAAAGAAGTGAATAGGGATTAGGAAGTACAAATTGGTAGTTACAAAATAGTCACAGGGATGTGAAATACAGTATGGGGAATACAGTCAATAATATTGTAAAACTGTGTATAGTGTCAGGTGGGTACTACTCTTATCAGGGGATCACTTCATAAATTATGTAAATGCTTAACCATTACACTATACACCTGAAACTAATATAAAATAATATTGAATGTCAAATATAATTAATATACAGTATAATTAATATATATATAGTCACAGGACATAAAGTACAACATAGGGAATATAGTCAGTGGTATTGTAATAGCTGTGTATGGTATCAGATGGGTAGTAGACTTGTTGGGGTTCTCACTGTGTGAGGGGTATAACTGTCTAATCACTGTTGTTTTGTACACCTGAAAAAGTGAATAGGAAAATGGATAAAAATGCCAGTTGCGCCTCTCTGCATTAGAGTTAATCTACTTTGCCTCCCCTCATAACTCTCCACCCTTCTATATAGGGTGAAATTCTGATGCTGTGATATAGGTGTTTTTCCCCTTGGGGATTAGAAAATGTGGGGTTCTAGTTCTGGCTTTAACATTAACTAGTTATGACCTTGGGTTAGTCATTCCAGGGCTGCAATAAGAACTTTAGACTTCCTAAACCCTGAAAAGATTAGGCTTTCCCCCTCACTGCCCCATATATACTTCCAAATAAAAATAATTTTAAACCATAAAAGATGTACAAAGACATTCTCCCAAGCTTTGATTTTTTTTTCCATGATTACATTGATACTCTTAAGCAAATCGACATTTAAAAATATTCTTCCTCCATTGGAGTTTCCCTATTTTGCTGCTGCTCATTCTAAGCACATATTTAGTCTACTTGTTGGATGATTTAGCAGTGATCAGTTGTCCTTGCTGGGCCTCAGTTTTCTCATCTATGAAACAAAGGTGTTAGACTAGAAGGTCTCCAAGAACTCGTCCAGCTCAATTTTCTGTAATTTCATAACCTCAAAGACCTGTTTTCTATCTACTTTGATCACCATCTTATCTTGGCCTCTTGGTGTCTTCCAAATAGAAATGAGAAAAATAATGTTGGCATTTTCCATATCCCCTCAACATTTCATACCTATTAAAGGCAAGATCTAAACCTTGGTGACTATTTGGGACATTTCTAAATCAAAATTAAAGGGTAATTACGTCCCTTTTTATGCCTAAATCTCCTGAAGGATACATATCCATAATAAAATGTGATTATGAGCAGAGTCCTTGGTTTACTGGTGGAAAGCATTTTGGAACAAAAGCAAAACCTTTTTGGGAAAGGATAAAAGTTATGAGTGATAAAGGATACCTGTACTGTTTTCATCCCTGCTATTAATTTAGGGTGTGGTTCTGAAAGTTTCCCTTGACGTCTTTCTAAGCTTTAGCTTTCCTGTTCATTCGTTCATTCGTTCATTCATTCATTCATGCCTCTAACATTTTATTTTAAGGTAAGTCTATCTCTAATATTTTATGAAGTTTCTCGTGAACAGATGTCACATCTACATCTTGCCAATCCTTATGCCACTGCCCTTTGGCTTTGCACCTCTGTCCTGAATAGAAATATTGCCTTGGTTCCCACGCATTGTCTGGGGGTGGGGGGTGCAGAAGCTGGGTCTCTCTGTAAGCTTTACTGTGGTCTGCCTCTCCGATGGGAGCTGTTCATTATTTGCTGGAAGATTTAGATAACAGATGTTACATGGCAGACAAGCAAGCACAGACTCGCCGTACCCAGAGCACGCTGAGCCAGGCACACACACACTCGCCAGTACCAATACCAGGATTGCTGCCGGGGTTATGGAGGGACTGTGCTCTGGTGGGCGAGCACTGCTCCGAAGCCCTGCTAATGTCTCTGTGTGGCCATGCTGTATTTTCAGCTTGTCATCATGGCTGGGACAGTGCTGCTTGCCTACTACTTCGAATGCACTGACACTTTTCAGGTGCATATCCAAGGATTCTTCTGTCAGGATGGAGACTTAATGAAGCCTTACCCGGGGACCGAGGAAGAAAGCTTCATCACCCCTCTGGTGCTCTATTGTGTGCTGGCTGCTACCCCAACTGCTATTGTAAGTACAGAAATAGACTTCCTTCTTTATTTTCAGATACTAAACAACATTTCTTGTCTGCCTTTTCTCCTCTTTCCTCTCTTCCTGGGCATTCACCAGCAGCCTTATCAGGGGTGTCCGATTTCAGCCAAAACAAAGTGAGTGAAGCTTTGCATAAAAAAAGCTCATTAAAATAGGTCTTGTCCTTTAGAAGTGGCTTTTGCTTTTTGGTATCTGACTTGTATAAGTTGTTTTGATTGTTTGTTTGTTTGTTTGTTTGTTTGTAAGCATGTGTGAATGTCATAAATCAACAGGCATGGTCGGCTAATGTGTTAAGAACAGCTACTGTGATCTTGAAAAAACATACAATGGATCATGTGTATTAGGAAAAGATCTTGAATGTAAATGCTGGCATTGATATAAAGCCTCAGATCAGAGTGGAGTAGAATCCCCGGGGCCTGTATGTCCTGATGTTCTGATTGAACTTCCAGAGGGACCACTGATGAGAGAAATCGCTTGACCTGAGGTTTGCTGTGATTCATTCTTGATACCTCTGGCTCTGTTCACATTGCATCACATTCAATTAAGTTGCAACTTTGCCTTCATTTATTTCATTCTTCTCCCTCATGTAGCAAAAAAAAAAAAAAAAAAAAAATTGGTCAGACAATCCTTTAAAGAGACTATTTCAAAGCAAAAAGCTCACATATCTGTATTATCTGGTAAAGTGATTTAACACTTAGACATTTTAATTTAAAAAATGACTTTGTGAGGGTTTTAAAATAAACATTTCTATGGCAAAATATGCTACAAGGTCAGATTGTCTGGGATGTCATCTCAGTAATCATTTCCCCCTTTTTCTTCCAATAAATACCCCTCCCTGATTCACCCTCCTCCCCCACCTGCCCTCTTCCTCTCCTCTCTTTTCTGGGCAGTAATAAAAATAGTTACTGGCATGCTGAGGAATATACTGATTGCTCAGACATTCAGCCCAAGTATTCTTTTCTATGCAAATATTTTGCTTGCTTTAAGATGAGAAATGGAATAGAATTTTGAGAATATAGACATGAGTCATAGTGCTTTAAGTTCATTTTGATCGTTGATCCTACACCCCCTCTAGTCTAATTTAAGAAAAGAATATATAAGCAAAAATACATAAAGCTTTAAAAGTCTACACTGTATTGTTATTTAAATTTTATATATAGTTCTGTGCCAATAAATGCTTGCATCTCCAAAAAAAATGGTAGTATTCTATGACAAGACAATTTACTGACAATGCCTTAAAAAGATGTAGAAAAGCTAAATAGATGACTAACAATAGAATAAATTTTTAAATGTGTCTAAAATTTATCTCACAAAGTCGTACTAAGGACATACAACTATAGTATAAACTCCTTCAAACTTTCAAGGAATAGAAAAATCCATAACTATATAAAATGTTCCAGAGCCTAAAAATTAATAGAAAGCTTTTATATGCACATTACAAAGTAAGAAAAATATGGATTCCAATACTTAGAAAGTCCATATACACACCCACAAAACCGCCCTCAATAGCAACAGCAATCTTACTTAGGAATGATGATACAAGCATATAGAAAAGGACTGATAGATTTGTCTGCCTGAAAATAAGCATTTCTGTCACAAGACAAAGTAAATAAAAACTCCAAAAATGTTTGTAACATATGAGACTCCATTGTAAATATCCTTTATCCTTTAAAGATGAGCTTCCCAAAATAAAAAATGGGGGAGGACAAGAATAAACAATTAACAAAACAACAAACTGTGCATATAAACATGTCTAAACTCATCAATTATCAAAGAAAAGTAATTTTTAAAAATACAGCATTTTCCCCACATAAAATTGGCAAATGTTTTAAAGAAACATCGCCCATGTTGTTGAAGGTACAGATACTTTCATACAATTCTTGTCAAAGTGTAGACTAATGTTTTCTTTCTAATAAGAAGCTTGTCAAAGATGTATTAAGAGTTTTATAAACTTCAGACCCAATCATTAATTCTATTCCCTGAATTTATGTTAAAGAAATAATGAGAGTTTTATTTAAACACAAAGATTTGTATAAGGGATTTTCATTTCAGCAAGAGTTTTAATAGTGAAAAACTCAGAACTAGCTAAATATACAATATTAGAGGATTGTGTAAATACGTTATGGGGCAGTAGTGTTTTTGAAACACCTTTAATAGCAATGAAACATGCTTGTGATTTACTACTAAGATTTTTAAAAGGCTAAAAATTATATATAGTGTTGCAAGGGAAATCTTTCTACCTTCTACACAGGAATCTGAACTTAATGTTCTGGCTGTTTCCCTAGGGAGAAAAAAAAAAAGATGATATGTATCTATGTTACTGGGCTAAATTAACCTCTGATTGGTGAACTGCATCTGGACTCAGAGAACTGTAATTACCTGAGAAGGTACCATGTTAGGACTTCCAAGTGCAGTGACTCTGTAAACTTGGCATGTCCATTTGGGGACCGTGGAAGCTATGCCTGTGAAGTTGCTGTACCATATATTGGCTCCTATAGGACACAAGGCTTTTAAGCCAGGGTGGCTCCTGCATCCATTAATATGTCTGTGGCCTCCTTGCTCCTGAGCTGTAATGCTCTGCTAGACCACTGCAAGGATTCATGCTGAAGAGCAGCATGTGATGCTACCCTGTTGGCAAGCTGTGGTTCCTTCCACGTGGGCCAATGCCGAATGTGGCGTGTGGTTGTCTGTAGGTCTGAATATTTAATAGGCCCTACGAAGATACCTTGTGTGTGTTACAAGTATAATCTCAAACGTATAATTATATGTAAAAAGATGAGTAAGAAATATAAACTAAAATTTACAGCCATTATCTCTGAGTGCTAATGGTACAGTTAATATTTTTCTTCTCTTTAATACGTTTATATATTTCTTTCCAAATGCTACATGAATGCATATTATTTTCAAATCCAAAGATATGTTTTTAAAACAAATTATATACTTCAGTTCTTCTGGTGATAAATAGGAAATGACCAATCTTTAATAAGATTTAAAAATGGCAGTTCTAATACACAAAGAAACACCTGGTCAAAACACAAAAATAGAAAAACAGAACTTTGTGAAGAATTTTCTCTTCTCTCTCTGGTAAAAATTGTAGATCTTTTATACTAAGATCTTCAGCAGAAACTCTTCTCCAGGCTACAAATTTTGATCATATTGTTCCATGAATTCCTTTCCCCAAATGAAACAAATTGACATGGGTTCAAATGCTCTGATGTGAAGCCAGGGGGATATGGTCAGTGGACAGTGAACTGAATACTAAGCACACACAGTTATGCTCTAGCTCTCAAGTATGGAACCCTGAGTCAGCCTTTCTATTCCTTTGCTTCTCTAGCTGAAAATGTGACCAAAATGCTGGCAGGTCCCTAAGATATGTGCTGAGGAAAAGTCCATAAATGATGATGATAAGAGTACCATCTTTTAATTTACTTGTATCCTGCAATCCTTACCTCATTTATCCCCACAACATGCCAGTGAAATAGAAAAGAGACATCCCAAAGAACATAGGGAAAGTACATGGTCCAATTCCCTTCACTTTGTATGGAGAGCGTTGACACTTAACTAGGTCAGATGATTTGCTGAAAGTCCCAGCTGGTCCTATACATGACGGGGCAGATAGCCTCCCATTTGGTTCCCCTTTTATTTTCTTCCTGAATGGGGGGTATTGCTAGGAACCAGGGCTGATTACAGCTGATGGGTTAATGGCAGAGAGCTATGTGGCCTTTGAACCCTGCTAATGGTGCTTGATCTTTCCCCAAGACCTGAAAATAAATGAGTAGCATCAAGACAGAAACCAGAGCTCACCTGATGCTCAGGGACATTTCCTGGGAGCGAGGAGCTCTGTTCATTTCTTCTGCCCCATCCTGGGGAGCTATGGCTTTTCCAAGAGCAGTCTTTATGGAGCTATTGGGACACAGATCCCAAGTACCTAACTCAGCACAGCCCCTGCCTCTGAGTGTGCGTCCTTCATTCTCGTCACGCTGCAGAATCATCCTTAGTTTGATCTGTCCAGAGAGGCAGGGATCCCAGGTATGGCTTTGCCTCCAGTCATTGTGTGACCTCTGGTAAGTCATTCCTCTGTGGGTTCAATTTCTTATCTATAAATAAAAGGAGGGGTGGGGCTAAAAGATCTCCAAGATCTTCCCAGTTCTAATATTCCATGAGAACTAAAATAACAAACAAAAACACAAAATAACATTCTGATGGGAAGGCTCCAAATGTCAGATTCCCAACTCCCAGGTTGTGACTTCCTGGAGTTCAGTTTTACACCTCTGTGCCTGGTTAAGTGTTTCATAGAACTGCATAGATTTTGTTTCTGTTTTTGTTTTTATTCCTCCTTAAATCCATTTCCCATTTTCCCTGGAGTAGAAAGAAGGCAAGACTCCTCTGGGGTGACTTACATGGCACTAACTAATGGCAATTTACAAGAAAAGTAGCTCAACGTGGACTTACCCTTGGTTTTCTGTGTATTCTCAAGTGCACTGACCATAGAAAAACCTAGCACCTTACACTGCTGTGTGTCTCTGTGGATGGACATTAACAACCCCATTCACAACTGCAGGGACGCACAAGAAAGGCATGAGGGGAAAGACTGCCATGTGTTTGACCTGTCATTTCCTATTTCTCCTTTTTGTGCTTTGCTGTCGGAAAATATCAGCATCGTGTTAAGGCAAGGCCTCATGGGATAAACTTCACGGGGACAGGCCATTGCTCTCCCAGATCTTTAGGAAAGGTTAGAGCTTAGGGGATTTATTGTGTCCAGAATTGCGTAGCCAAAAGTGGTGGCCCATACTTCCAAGAAATCTGCAGGGTGCATTCTGGCCACCTGGCTGACTACTCTCTGCCTCCGGCCTCCTCAACAAACTCAGACACTCAAAGTCAAAGGCAGAGAGCCTGTTTGGATAAGAGGATTTAACTCCACAGAGAATCTGATTTACCTTTTTTTTATCTCAGTTCTAGTGCCACAAGGCATGAGAAAATTGCTATTAAACCTTTTCCTTGGCCTCACAACAAAGTAACAGGGGAGTATTTAGTATTGAAGCAGCAAAACATTTGAGGCCCTGCCCAAGAGAATTGAGACGGCTCACAGTTTGCATGCAAGTGTGCACGCATGCATACACAAGGAAAGGAAGAAACAAACCCAATTTGATAGAAAGGCACAATTTGGAGGAAATTGTGAATCTTCACGGGGGTGGGGGGAGGGGGGCCAAGGGGGGTTTCTGGGCCGTAAGCTCTTACAGTGAATATAAAAGGCCCAAAGCACAGTGTGAATCACAGACTGGGCTCTCAGAAAATGCAAGTCTGTTGGCTGGCTGATGAGGGGACACAGCTGCTGAAGCAAAGGCGACATTGTAGGATCTTGTACTGCCTCATCCTCTGCCTCTTCCAGGCTCTGAGCAGTCTTATCTGCTGAACCCCTTTTCAACACTTCATCATTCACATCTTTTTCCTTGGATACATTATCACATGACTTTTTGTGTAGTTTTGTTTTTTTACCATGAGCACATTTTCTTTGTTGCTAACATACTTAGTCTTTACAATTTGCAGTGTTTTGTGGGAAAGATTTGTAGACGTTCCCATTTAATTGTTGGGGGCTTTTTAAAAACTTGAAGAGAAAAAAAATCCATTTCCCCATTTTGAGTACACGCTTCCCATAAGTGCTCTAAATTCGTTTACAGACTGATTTTCCCCCTAACATTGTCCTCCAGAGACATGTGCTTGCTCCATCTTTGAGATACCCCTTCTTTGAGGGAAGTAGGTGATTGTGGTAAGGAGCTTTGATTATTCATTTCTTGAATTTTTCAGCCCTCTCTTGTTTACCCAGAAAGACATGATAATCCATTTACTTGGTAATCACAATTCATTTACTTTTTGTTGAGAGCATTATTTTAGCTAACTCATTTTAAATTCCCACTTCTCTTGTATCCACTGTCCAGAAAAAAAGACTTAAGAGACTACTATGCTTTGGAAACATAGTGTAGCACCTTGGTGCTACATTTTATAATGGGGTCCATTTCAGACAGCCTTCTGAATTGGTAGATTCAGCTCCTGGATTAAGACCAGAAGGGAGGCTCCAACCCACAATACACTTATTATCGTAGTTGCTGAGTGATTTTCAAAATGCCGTCATCTCAATGACCTTGATTCTTTTGAATCCTTGAGCTTTGAAAGGTGCAGGAAGTGCTTAATTCCTTTATTTGCACTAGGTGTGATAAAGTGGAAGTCAAGAGTTGTTAAACCAACCAAAGCTCAGCAACTGAGAGGACCAGAATCCCTCTGAAGACCTGGGTGGTCAACAGCATTCATCAGGAATGAGGAAAGCTGAGCATGGAGACATTGGCAGTCAGGACTGGCAGCATAGCCCGGATTTTTAAAATATTCTGGGTCACTTTTAAACAAACTATATAGCAAAAACCATGTCTGCTTTACTTGGAAAGGTTCATGCCTAGGGAAACTTCCCAGGGAGGATATTGGAAGCATCTAAAAAATCCCTGGGCCTGAAAGCTCTGAAGCCATGTAGACACTAATATACTAATATTGGGAAGTGTGGGAAGAACTCTCAAAGCAAAACCCAGAGAGGGGGCTGCCAGTCTCTGCTGTCATTTAGGAATCCAAGTGACAGAGATATTAGGAAATGTGAGGACTCCAGAGTAGGTTGTGTACACTTTGCTTTAAGGGAAGATTACTTGATGAGGGCAAAATTTCATGGGATTTTCAAAGTACATGAAAGCTAAAGGAAGAAGCATTGTAAGAAACCACGGGGCCCTGGAGAACTTAACTGACAGGACTGAGTTTGAAGCCCAATAATATGATTTCAGTTTCCCTTAATCAGTCAGCTCCAATCATAAGGCAAAGATGTTGGAGCTGAAAAATCACCTCAGAGGTCTTCTAATCCAACAGATGAGAAACTGACACATCGACAGATTGAGAAACTGAGAAGAGAGGTCAAGTGACTGACTAGTCCAAGGTCAAACACCTGCTGGGGGCAGTGCAGAGCTAGAGTCACACCATGTTCCTTACTCCAGGACTAGGGACAATGCTTTTTTTTTTTAAAGTCAATTCCCACACACATCATTGCCTAGGTAGATCAGGAAGTGAAAGCAACAGACATTCCTTAAGCAGCTATAGATGTTTTGACATACATCTTTTTAATACTTTCCACAATGTTCTAATCAGTTATTATCCCATGTTGAAAATCATGAAGAAAAGAAAAAACTGAGACTCAGAAAGATTCAATCACTTGCCCAAAGTCACACATCAAGAAGGAAGAGAGCTGGGACTTCAATTTCACAGCCCGCCTTGAAGAAACAGCACTGACTTTGATGTTGCAACTCACCAGAACCACAACTAGCATCTGTGTGAACCCAAAACATATATTCTAGTAATTCTAGATGCCCTTTTAAACGACAACCACATATAAAATGCAGTGAGTTCCTTTCTACAACATGAAATTATAATATTCCTCACAGTGTCTATTTTTTCTGCAGACTGTTTATATTTTGAAATCTAAAAACTAGTCCCTAAATATTTTGCATTTATATGCCTTATTTATCACTTACCAGATCTCCTGTAAAACAGTGTGAAAAAATTATATCTGAAAGATAACACACCAAACTGACATACTATTCCAGGGTTATTTGTTTGTTTATTTATTTGCCATTTGAGTTCCCATGTTTTAAAGACAACTTTATCTAGATAGAACAGTTATCCTCGTTACTTAAAGTATATTTACTATTATATAAATGTCTTACGTCACTTGGGATTGTAGCCAGCAAGCTGGGGAATGAGAAATGCACTAATGGAATTCATTGGCAGATCTAGAGTTTGGCCTTGATCATTTCTCACCAGAGGGTATTCTCGTTTGCTATGAGTGATATGATGTTTGTTAGATAACGGTCAGAAAGGCCATAATAGGCAGGGCAGCCAGAGCTGAACACATGGTGAGTCCCACATGCTCCAGCTGCTCTCTGAACAGAGTGGTAGATAGAGGCAGAGCGTGTGGGCAAAGATACAGATGGAGGAACCCAGCCCTTGCCAAACCAGCCATAAATCTGCCGCAATGTGCAAAATGGTATCTAGTGTGGGTTGGAGTCCTGGCAGGAAAGACAACCCCTTCCCCTTATCAAGCAGAACTCTTCCTCTCTCTAAGCATAATCAGACCCTGTATGAGACTATAAGACCCAATGGATGGAGAAACAGCACCCCATGTGTGGTCGGTAAAATGCAGGAAAATGAACATCCATGAAACTCACTCACTGGGATCAGAGAGCTGGATTGTTTCATCAGCAACTTTTATATCTGCAGGCTTAATTGAAAACCAAGAATATCTTCCTCCCTTTTAGTTATAAAATTACCCCTTTCCTCCCTTTCTTCCTTCTTTTCTCCCTTATGTAAACACTCATTATCACTTAATATATTCCAGGCATTAGGTAACTAGATATATAGTTTAGTATATACCCTTGCTCTGATTTTTTTTCTTTTATGCTTCTTACTTCAGCTGTGATTTGAATATTGTTGACCAATGGTAATAATTCCTTACTGCTCATCACCTTTGACACGAGAGTCTTAGGACATTTTACTTATGGATGTATTTGAGCCCCGTACCCTTTTGCCTCCTCTTTAGTCTGGTGTGCTTTGGAGTGATTTTGTTTTGATTTTTGTGTGTGTACATGTGTGGGCACTTGGGTATTTTTTTAACAAGAATGAATGTGTATAAATTTTCTCACACAGCTTCTTGCTCTTTTGCCCTCTTGTGTGAGTAGTAGAAGGCTTCACTGAATGTGTAACTTCTAGAATTTGCATAGCTCTTTCCTATAGAGTAAGAATGTTTTGGCCTTCTGAAACGGCTGAGGCAAGCAATGCTTATTTCTTTTCTCATTTAGTCTCATGTGTTTATCACTCTCCATCCCATTTTCTTGATTCCTTTTTAATCATATGTCATTTCATGACATTACATGATGTATTTATTAGTTTGTTTGTGTCCCTCCCCCTACTATGCATCTGTTCACAGCTATGTGGAAAGAGCAGTTCCTGGCAGAGTGGGTACTCTCGCTCCCAAACTTTTGAATGCAAAATGAGTATATGAGTGAATTTAGTTTAAAAGAGAGCATTCACTTTGTTTTACTTAGTCTTTGGTTTTTATTTATTCTTAAGCAATGCACAAATAATTGCATGCTCTCTGGTCCATGTTGAGAATTTCCTGCCTTGTTCATCTTCAGGGAACCTAAGGTCAGAGGGTTCTATCCATAAGTAGGTCCTCTAAAGATTCAATCTTCTATTCACTAAACAAATATTGATTGAGCCTACTGTATACCAGTCCTTTTCTAGGTACCATACAAGGGCAGACAAAAGTCCTTCACATGAGGATAGCATAGTGAAACGAAGAGGAACATACAAACAATAATTGCAATTAATTGGCTAGATGTCAGGATAGAGATCTGTAAGATGTGTTGTGAGAGCAATAACAAGACAGGGTCTCCCTTTTCCTGAGGGAACCTGGCAAAGGCTTTTGAAAGAGCAGTGCCATTTTCAGTGAGTCTGGAAGGATAAATAATAGAAATCATGTTTCCTTCTTTCTAGTCTACCTAATTAAACCTATATTGCAAAGGGCCGTCATTAATCTGATATGCTTAATTCATTCAACATTGATTAACTACTGTGTGTCTTCCACTGGGTTAGGCCCCTGCTATTCAACAGAGAATAAGAGAGGCATGACGTTGCATAGGAAAGAATCACAATAATGATATGTAATTATTTGTGATAAGAAAGGAGAAACACAAGGTAAGTAAGTGATTCAAATACAGCAAGAATGCCTAAGCTGGTCTGTGGGATGAGAGAAAGGTTCCTCAAGGCAATACTATTTCATGTATGTGAGCACGCATGAATTTATCCCCATCTGTTCGCTAAGATAAAGAAGAGTAACGCAGTTCCATCATGTACAGTAGGGACAGACAAAGCCTCTTGGCACCTTATTTTGGCAGAGACAGGTGTTAGGGCAAAGAGGGAGGGCTGAATCCTTGAAGCTATTCAAACATTTTTACATGGCAGAGCTCATTAACTCATTGTTAATCCCAAGGGATGTTAGGCACAAAATATTTTTAACTCTGTACGACCATGGCTGGACAGCATCTGCGAAGGCGATCCATGCTGGCCCGTTGTTTGCCTGTCTGACTCTGAACTCTGTCTATTCCTATTGACTTTCCACCCCATTCTGATTTGCCAATAGTTCTATTTCCACTACACTATTCTATCTTGTACTTTCATATCATATGAGTTTCTCAGTGTTTAAAAAATAGTGCATCTAACTTGTTCTGTTTTCCTATGTCTTCAATATTAAACACAAATTCAACAGATATGTTTGCTAACTCACTTCTAAGTAAAAGTGTCGTGGTTAAGAGGAAGTATTCTGGAGCCAGGATTTCCTGGCTTCAGAGCTGGGGTTTGTCAGTTATTAGCTCTGCTGGCCTTGGACAAATTATTTTAACACCTCTATGCCTCAAGTGTCTTATCTGTACAATCAGGATAACAGTGTCTATTTATAGGCCACATTCTAAAGCTGCTTCACACACTGTCTGGCTATGTGTGGCCAAGTCCCCAAGTCCTTGACTTTCCTCACTCATAAAAGGAAAGGGGAAACATCTGTAAATTATTCAAGTTTTAAAATTCTATAGTTTAATTTCTATCACCCATGTGTCATTCATGATATTGTCATATTTATTCATCTAAACAGATATTCCATACTGACAGGAGGAATATAAGGCGTGGGGATTCTTAAATCATTGATAGAGTTTATCTAAAACCACAAGGATATGCATAGTAAAGAAGAAATCTGTAAGATCACATTCTTCTGGGGAAAACGTTGGAATTAGGATTAGGAAAGCAAATTTCGCATATGATGTAGGAATTGTGGACTTGGGCACCCAGATGTCATGGGTACCAATCCCAGATGCAGCCACATACCTCTTGTATGCTCTGAAGGGTACGTTACTTAACCTTGCTGAACTTTCTTTACCAGTAAAGCAAGAGTAATAATACCTATACCAGGGATTTTGTGAGCATGAAAAATACTATGGTAAAGTGACTGACACCCAGTTTTCAATATATAAGGATAATTATTAACTTTTTACTCTTCATTGATGGTTCTCAGTCTTTAATTGCAGCAGTGTCAGAGTTGGTGACAACTTGCCTCATGCTAGTTCCTTATTTTAAATGGGAATGCACTGTGCTGTATGCTATACACATACTGAAGAAATATGAGTTGGAGCCCCTGTCATCAGGGAGCTTATAGTCTATGCAAAGGCTTTATGATTTAAATGGTAACATACATGTATTAGTTCAAGATAACAAGAGAGAGGTGCCAATCATAAAGAAGGAATAGTCAGCCAGTTCAGCGTGGGATAAACATAGCTCAGGCAAACTTGTTAGAAGAAGGACTTATCATGGTAGTATTGCCATATAATGAAGTAATAATGTAGTGTGGTACATGCATGTAATGCTTTGTTGGGCACTTGGCTGCGCCAGTCATTCCTCATCATTGCAACTCACACATTGGGTTAAAAAAAAAATCATTCCCAATATTAGCGAACCTTATCATGAATTCTATTACAATTTATTGTTTCAATGTATGTCTTCATATGACCTTAGAATTTAATATTGTAGCCTGAAGTCGATCTGAAATGATCAATTATTGCTTTCTCTAATTCTTCTGAAGAGTTCAATGCAAACTGCTATTTAATGCTCCATCTTTCCAACATATCTTTTAAAAGGGTTGTGGAACCTTAGTTTTGTTTTTTGCTTTTTTTTTTTTTTGTTTAAGCCCTTGGTCTCTTTTATCAGGCAGCTCTCCAACTTGACATTTCTTAAACATTCCTTCTCCAGATTTTTATTGGTGAGATATCCATGTATTTCATAAAGTCAACCAGAGAATCTCTGATTGCCCAGGAGAAAACAATTCTAACCGGAGAGTGCTGTTACCTGAACCCCTTACTCCGAAGGATCATAAGATTCATAGGTGAGTACAAGAGCACACAGTGTGTACCTGAGATTCCCTCTGGACACATATTTTAATATTGATGGATATTACCATATACCATTTAGGTGATTCAGGCAAAGGTTGAGGGGCATGAAAGTACACCAATAAAATGAAGGTAGAAATAATCAAATTTCCTGACAAAGTTTTCCCATCCAGTAATTTTGTTATGCAGAAAACTTAACAAAGTATGGGAATTCCAATCCATCAGGTTCTTGAAAATAATGCCTTTCCAGAGTTGGAAAACCCGGGAAAGTGTTCATGACAAGGAATAGTTAAGGCACATTCTACTTCCTTCCTTCTAGGACTTCTATAAAAATTACTGGGGTGATATGGATAATGATTATAGGTATAGGAATGAATGTGTGCATGGGTATAGGTAGATTATAGATCTTGCAGAGTTCATACACAGTAAATACTTGAACAAATATTACAGTCTTTTAATGAGATCCTTCAAATACCTACGGATCAAATCTTCATGAGAGCCAGGATAAAACTCGCAAAGAGTGAATATGGCTGGTATTAAAACAAGCCATGATACAATTTAGAACATATAGTACTGACAAATAAGAAAGTGGGGGCCAGAATACAGCACGCTTTCAGTTCTTTTGGTTATCCTTAATCCTTTCTTTTTTTCCTATTGTAGAAAAGAGATGAATTTCCTCAAATCATGAGGAAATGACATCAAAATCAAATATGCAAAATGTCTATGATGGTAGTGAGAACGAAGGAAGTAGTAGAGCAGGAAGCCTAAGAAAATCTAATGCGAAAGTAGAATCCTTAACATTAAAGTAGTCTTTGGCATTTATTGATGTTATTTGCAGAATGACCTGTGGAAATCTGCAGGAGGCTCGTGGCATATATACCCTGATCAAAATGGTGTCACTGCTGTCTGGTATACTCATTCCAAACAGTGGTGCTTTCCAAAGATGTTCACAGTTTGGTCACTTCCCAGCACAGTGGCTAGATAACAAATCAGCAAGAATATTTATTATACAGGACACTGGACTAAACATTTTATATACATTATTTGATTTAGTCCACCCAATGCCCTTTAAAGTAGGTTACAGTCCTAATTGTGCAGATGAAGAATCTGACATAAAATGAGATACAGTAACTTTTCCCAAGGGGAGAGAGAGAGGGAGAGAGAGAGAGAGAAAGAGAGAGAGAAGAGAATACATACACGCACATACACATCTCGGGGAAGAAGATATTATGACTATTATCTGATCTGTTTCCTGCACATGTAATTAAAGCAAGTTATTTAAAGTATAGGGTTATTAAATTACAATTAAATGGAAGTACCTTTAAAAGTCACTGTTATTTTTCCTTGGCAAAGATAAGTCATACCGATTTGTAAACCACCCTAGCTGGGGCAAAGACCAAAGAAGGGGAATTTTAACTGGCATCTGTCATGTATATAAGGCTTGCCCGTATGCATTGGGAGAGAAAGTCTTTGTTCACTGAGGGACATCAGAAGACCCCTGCAATCCAGGAATGAATCCCGCAGATTACGTGTTGTGATACTTGAGATTTCCACTTGAGTTACTGCATTGGGCTGAGGCATGGTTTCAGGAAGACCACTACAAAGCAGAAATTTATCACCCCTGGAGGAGCATCAAATTTCCATTTTTATAATCAGTGACACACTGGTCCGTTTGCATCTGTCATAAACTAACAGAGAGCTGGATCCTGGGAGCATAACCCAGGGACACTCAAATGAGATTCAGTTAGAGTTCAGCAGCCTGAGATAGGAAGGGATACATACTAGAGGAAGGCGGCCAGCGGGGAACAAGTAAACCTTGGAGAATTAAGGAAAACAGCATCGAAAGGAAAGGGGGGTTGCTGGGTAAAGAATCACTTGCTTAATGCTTTCCCTCTTTGTTTTTTTTTGTGTGTGGCACCAGGATCTGCCCAGTTCCTTAAATCAAAAACCTAGAAGTCACCCTAAGCCATCTGGGAACTTGTTGGAAATGTAAATTCTTAGGCTTTTTCCCATACCTATTGAATCAGAAAATCTGGGGATGGAGCCTGATAATCTGTGTTGTATGACAAGTCATCCAGATGATTCTAACGCGTGCTAAAGTCTGACAGCCACGGGTTTAAGACATTCCACTTTCGTACCCCAAGATGTAAGTGGTCTCTCTACATCTTGTCTTGCAACTTGGTTCCATTCACCCCAGCCCCGCAAAAATGCCATTCATTGACCATTTTGCAGGTCTTTCTGGAGGAAAAATATGATCAAGTCATTTCCCTACTAAAAATCTTTCAATGCATTCCTAGTGTTTTTAACAGTTGATGCCTTGCCTCAGTTCCTATTCACGTGCTGCTTCTTCTGCCCAGAATTTCCAATTGCCACCCTCTCACCATTAAAGCTGACAAGTCCTGCTTATCCTTCAGAATGCTACCTGTACATTACCTCTCCACCAATCCAGAGCTAGCTACCTCCTCTTCCAGGCCTTCACAGAGCCTTATAACTAAGTCTTTGATAGGCACTTACCACATTACTGGAATTACTTAAGCCCATTACTCTTGTTAATTTGTGATCCCTTGGAGAGCACAGACTGTATCTTTTTCACTTTGTTCAACAGCATATTGCAAAATGCCTGGCACATAGTAGGTTTTTAATAAATTTTTTTTGGAACAAAGATAAACTCTGTTAAATCAGAGATTTTCCTAATATTGCTTCCATGAATGCTGATTCTTAAATATTCATTTGCCTCCTGTTTAATTAACTTTATTACCACTCTTCAGTTTAGTTCTAGGAAATTAAAAGCAATTTCTAAGAGAAAGTCAGAGAAGTCTATTCTGACTTTTCATATAGAATTGGAAATGGGGAGGTGTGTATTTAAAAGACACATAGGTGTCTATTTACCTTGAGAAAGGTAACTTATTTTATCTAAGTATCTGTGAATTCATTTTTTTCGTAAGAGAAAAAACATACTACTTAAAGATCTTTTAAATGGAGATGTTTCCTTTGAAAAAATTGTAGTAAAATAAGGTAGTAATCAAAATATATTAGAAATATTATTATAAAGAGCTTACCAGTCTTTTTTTTCTAGTACATACCAAACTATGTACCATGCAGTTGGCATTTGAAAGTGATATCTGTTTCTGCTAACTATTCAACTATTAAGCTGAAATGGCATGACTTTTCTCTTGCAGTTTATGTAATTATTCTAGAATCCATTACAAATAGGATTTCCTGACAAATACAATAAGCTTCACGTTGCAAAAGTGGCCAATGATTTAGCAAAATATGTTTAACAAAATAATGCTTTATGCTGTCATGATGAGAAAACACTTGGGATTCTAATAGATTTCTGGTGAGACTATGTTGATATACCCTTTCTGCATAGTGATTTGACAGTATATTTCAATATTCTTACAAATAACTCCTTTTAAACCTAAAATTCCACTTCAAATCATCTATACTAAGGAAATGATCAGAAATGTAGATTCATTTTTATGGATTAAAATTGCTGTATCATAACTTAGAAATATCTAATAATACAATTTTTAAAAATAATGCTACCACCATAAGTTGCAACCTAAGAAAATGACATTTTTATGAATTGTTAATGGAAGGGGAAATATTCAAGATATAGCGTTATGTGAAAATGTCAAGACACTATAAATCTCTAATTATTTCAAAATAAAAAGGATATGTTATATAAGTGTGTGTATGTGGTGTGTGTGTGTGTATGTCTCCGTGTATATGTGTGTATCTCAGAAAAAAATTAAAGGGAAATACTAGAAGTTAACTGTTGTCATTTTTGAGTTGTAGGATAATGGATTAATAATTTTCAGTTTTTGCTTTCTATTCTGTATTTCCAATTTTTTATCATGAATATGTATAATTTTAAAACCAGAAAAAGAGCTAAACATTTTTTTAAAGGGAGGGGTGGCAAAATAAAAGCTATCCAAAAGGATGGTCAAGTTCTTTAACATCATTTTCAGTGTAGAAAGCAGAGCTCAAAGTGTCACCTTAGCTTCCGAATTCCCTGCCTTCTCTAGTCTGTGTGGCATGAATTTCAACAGATAGGCTCTTGCCCCATTCCACAGATCCACATTAAATTTCAAATGGGAAAATGACAAGAATAGCAAAGTCAAGGGGAAAACATTCAAAGTAAACCATCTCCTCCTATAGATAAATGCTAATTGTTTTGATTGTGACAGAGAGGATTGAATTTGTCTGATTCCCAAACCCAACAATATTGTTTTTCCCCAAGTTTATCCTTATAAAAAGGATGTCTCACTGTCCAGGCTTCAGGTATAAACCCTCATAGCTAAATTCTTCTACCCATTTCTAAACCATTGTATAATTTCTTAAGTTGTGTATATATGATGTGTGAAGGGAGGAGAGGAATTGGCTGAACTAACAAATTTGACTGACATTTTATAAAAACAAATGTAGTCAAATTAGTAACACTAATTAGCAACACTAATTAGTAACACTTCTCCCTTTTCTCATTTCTTCCCTCTGCTTCCTTCCTTTCCCTTCTTATACCATTTCCTTTGATATTGCATACAATTGACCAGTAACACACAGATTTAAGTTCTCAAGAGAGATAAATCCCTGTACTCCTTTTGCAACAGCAAAGCAAAATAAGGCAGTCACATTTTCCCAAAAATTCATGACGACAAGTTCAGTCAAATTCTTTTCATTCACAAATATACGTGAGTAAACATATTTTTGTAAACATCAATTATTAAATAGTAATTTTTAATTTAATATTGAAAAATAAGGAATAAGCAGCATTAGAATTCTATGAGGGTTTTTGTGTTGTTTGCCATATAGAAGGAAAAGTAAATTAACTTTCCTTTCCTGAATAACTGCTTTCTTTTGAGTTGAAGAAATAAAACGGATGCAAATATGACAAGATTATATAGGCTGTCTATTAGCACCTAAAATAGGTAATCACCCAGAAGCTATTTATTATGGGCTTTTCATTTGGAATTGCATAGTTGCTCCATAATTACTTCTAATAAAAATTTAATTAAATTCCAAGCAAGTCGTAACCACTTAGGTCAGTAGCACTGGACAGAATAGAACGTGCCATAGTAAACAGCTAATATATGTAGCAGTAATTAATTGCCATAAATTGTGATTTAAATGAAGCATGAATATTTTAAATGAACTTTCAAAGGTCGCAGTGTTTTATGGTTGTAAGAATTGATACCCTGAGACAACCTTAATGATAGCCTTTTCAAAAACTAGAAAATCCGTCTCAATTTTGGAAGTCATTTAAATGTACTTTGTCTGAAAAGAGACTGTTTGATTCAATCAGTCCCTTTCAGCTGGCATTTACTTTTTTATAATTAAATTATAAACTGGGGGACTGATCCTATTCATTCAACCTTCAGTAAATAATTCGTTGGGCATGTACCATATGCTGGCCACTGATTAAAGTGTTATGGACATGTTAGTGAACCAAACAAAAAGGGATTTGCCCTCACTGAGTTTATAGTCTAGTGGGCGAAGCCAGGCATTAAACAAAATAAGTTAATTATAATGTTTCTGGGAAGATAAACTACAGAGAAAAAATTATGTAGAAAAGGGAAGCAGGGGGGGTTGTGGAGGAAGATACGCAATTTTAAATGGGGAGGGAGAAGCTGTTCTCCAATGAGAGCAGTCTAAAGATGGCATTGACTTCCTAGTAGCAGTACAGGGACCATCGTAGCCAACCAGGTTCCCAGGGAACTAGGTCCCCTCCATGTGCTGACCAAGGAAGATGAGCCTGGCCAGGTAGTCTAAAAATAACTTGCAGGGCCTAGGCACCCAACTAGAAGCTAGACCTTAAAAGACAAATGTCAAGAGCAAGGCAGAGCATGAGCCTATAAGCAGCTGGAGTTATTTCTAGAATTCAGCAACAGGAACCAGAGTTGAAGCTCAGGTATATCAATCAGGAGGAGAAGCCAGGATGGATCTTAGAGAAAAAAATGGAACCCCAGTTTCTGGACTACGTGAGTAGCCAAGCCACCAGACTTTGAGACTAAGCTGTGCAATGCTTCCTACTAGGGATCAGGATTGGCCCTGCGGGTGGGGATCAAGGACACAGGGAGATGAGGAATGCTGAAGCTGGGGGTTTTCGTTGCTCTAAAAGGCATAGCCAGGGGTCAGCCTCTGCTCAGATTTCAAGGAGTTGTGATGAGGCTGCTTCTGGTTATTCTACACAGTGCAGAGAACAAATCTCCTCTTTGAATGTCATCCTCCATGAACCAGAATATTACAAACCTGAGCAAGACTCCTGGCCCAGAACTCTAGAGGTTACTCGAATTATCTGTAGGAAAGTTATTCAGTCATATGAGACTCTAGTGATCCTTTTCCAAGGGCTCTCCCCAGCACCAGTGTTTGGAGGCTGGTCTCAAAAGGACTGAGCAGACTGCTGCTCTCTCTAGCACTCTGCAGGATTAGCCATGCAAATTCATAGCACTTCAGTGAACTTATTTGCTGTAAAGCAGAGTTTCTCAAGCTCAGCACTGTTGACCTTTTGAGCCAGATAATTCTTTCCTGTATAAGCGTAAGGGCCTGTCCTGTACATTGTAGGGTGTTTCGTAGCATTCCTGGCCTTTACCTGCCAGATGCCAATCCCACTCTCCTCCCCAACTCGTGACGATCAAAAATGTCTCCAAACGGTACAAAATGTCCCCTGGGGTCAGGATCACCCTCAGTTGACATTCACTGCTGTAAAGGTTTAAAAAAACAATTATATTTCAAAGACTGTTTTTAAATTTAAAAAAATAATAACAAAATTAGGTACATTGAGGTGCAAAAGTACTACCTGAACATTGGAAATGACTCCCTACAATTGGTAAAGGGTAGTTTCAGAGTTTTCTATAATGAAAAAAAAACATAGTGTGTGTTTTAGAAACCACTTAAATGATTACATTAGAACATACCAGAATGCATCAAGCAGAGGGTAACAGCCCCAGATTGGTACCAAAAGGGCTGGCAGTAGATCTTTGGGCTCAAGGTTTGTCTGGTGGTGGGAATGGGAGTAGATTCTGATTGCCAGCTTTAGACACTTATAAACAAAAATCCGAATGGGCAAAATTTGAGGGCTCTTTGGAATCAATCCCTCCAGGCTTTGATATGTCTGTTTTTAGATTCCTGGGTAGGTAAGGAATCTCCATATTTACTGTGTATGTGGGGTATATGTCCTAGACTTATTTTTCTGTGTCCACATCCCCCATGCATTTCATTGTAAAATTATCATGGCCTCTGGCAAAGTTTTAGGATTTCTGCCTCTATCAATCAGTGCTTGGATCTACCCTTCCTAGAAGAACTGACAAGCAGATATTTACAGGCTAGCAGGCATAAGAGAGGAGTCAGACATTTGAGAGATAAAGCGCTGAGACGCTGTCCTGAGAAAGGAGTAAAGGAGATACTCCTGTTGAGATAGAACCACATCGTGAAGAAATCATGTAATTTTATGCTCCAGGGAAATAGAAATGTATTTGTTTGTTCTTTCATTTGTAAAGCTATTTGGCGGGTTTTCTAGTGGATTACCCATCATCTTTACTAAGTAATTATCCTTCATTTTCACTTATTATGATGAGTAGTTATAATAATGACAAGTATAGGGCATTAAAAAAAAAAAAAACCACCAGCTATAAAATGTACTTTATTAATACAAAGGATGAATAACACCTAGAGTTGAATATTTGTTTGAGGTTGTTAAAATTATAGGGTTCTTGTCTCTTTCCTCTGTTTTAAAAATAATTTTAAAATCAACTTATTTAAATACTAAGGATATCTACTTCCCTTAATTGTAAAAATAACAGTAACTAATATCTATATAGCGCTCACAATTTATAAAATGTTTTTACAACTATTTCTATGATTTGAATAATAATCCTGTGATATAAAGTAACTGATGTTCAGATTAATTAATTTAAATAAAATCAACATTTAGGATTAAAACCATGCCATCAAGACAAGTAGACAGCTGTCAGCCTTTGGTGTTTTGGCAACGTCTATGGGAGAAAGAGACCACAAGGATTTTGTGCTGTGAATCCCTGAAATTCCCTATCCAAGGAATTCAATTCTGTCAGAAACTTCTTTTTGAAGTATAAGATGATGTTTGATGTATGTAGATCAATTTGCACTGATGGCGGTTGTATTATACTAGAAAAAAAGGCAGATTCATTGCCAAAGTGGTGAGAAAAGTGCCTCACTCGATAATGACATATCATAGGTATTCTATCATATTCTTGTTGGAAAACTGTTGGCTAAAACCTGAGGAATTCTTGTTATTTTGTGACAGGTAATACATGTTCTAAATCCTCGCCTTTTTACAGTGCCTCTGTGTGTGGGGGGGGAGAGGGGGAAGGATGGGGGGGTGCTACCAAACATACAGAGCTAAAGTGCTTTTTCTATGGCCTGATGCCCACCCATATCTTTTTTAAGTATATGAAAGTATAAGCTTAGAGGATTATGATTAAGAGTATGGATTTAGAGCCATACTGTTGGTTTTTAATTCAGCTTTTCTACTTACAAGTCGTGTGAACTTGGTCAAGTTATTCGACCTCTCTGTGTCTCAATTTCCTCATCTGTGAAATACAGAGCTGTGGTAAGAATCAAGAGAAGTAATATTCCAAAGCATTCAGAACAACACCATTATTTTTATCTTTATTATCTTCTAGTATCCATGGCAGTCTTAATCAAACATCTCATCAGCTCAATATGTCCTTGCAAGGAAATGGGGTGAACATGTTAACTCCAGATAAATATCTTCATTAGGAAACTTCCAGTTTGAATAAGACATGTTAAGGGGAAACCATTTCACCATCTTTTCTTTTCCTAAAGAAACGTTTGTTTCCTAAAGGAACGGTCTTTCACAGCTGAATGGAGAACATATTTGCAGCAGCTGAATAACTTTCTCCATTGAAATGTCCACTGGGGATCTTGATGTGGCAAAAGAAAAGGGAAAAGTGACCTCTATGTGTTTCTTTGTATCTTATGTTCCATTTACAGTGGTGATTTGATGAAAGATGCAATCTAGAATTGAGCTGATGATTGAGTCAGAATGTGCTTTAAGGAAACTGAACATAAAAAATCTTTAGATGTTCCCCTTCTGTTGTCAAAAAATGGCACTGGGACACCAATGCCACTTACTTGTACTTGTCTGTGTGGGATAAGGTTTTCATCCATTTTCCCACTAAAATGAAGGCCAGAAACTGATCTGAGGGCAGGTTTCCTTGTTTCTTGAATATCACAGGAGAAAAGCTACCACAAAAGATTCCCAAAGCTGGTAAATGTTGAAAATGAGGCATTCGCCACATCACACAACACAATAGTTCTTAACTTGTCTCTTCCATTGCATTGTCTTGCCAGACATAGAAAAAAAAGAGCAGTCCTTTTTTTGAGATGTTTGAGAAGAGGTTGAGAACATATGCTGAGGAAAGAGTAAGATTCCTTCCCCTTTTCAGAGAGTCCTGTTACCAGCCAAACCCAGATAACTTGTTTTTATGTCTGTTTCACTATGCTTTTCTTCTTTAAAGCTCTATGTGTTCGTTTCTCCACATGGAAATGCATAGGAGCCATGCTTCCATGTGCCCACGTGTTTATATTTAAACTGACAACTACTGCAGCTTCTCAGATCAGAAATGGGGACATTTCTCTCAAAGATGTGCATGTCTAAGTAAAACTTGACCCAAATTCATCATGACTTCCAGCTTCCTTGTGCTTTGTAAATGCTCCCCATAAGAAGTCTTTCCTAGGTAGAGCATGGATGTTAATACTCGAGTTCAAGGTTCATTTTTTAGTCTCATTGCATTGAAAATGTAGAATGCTTTTATTCCAAACTATGATTTATAAGTTTCCTGACTCATGTGACATATAAAGCCCCAGTTTTCCATTATTCTCTTTATGTGCTAGGTGCCTAGCACATGCTGGGTTTTGTGAAGTTTATAAAAAGAGACATAGTCCCTACAACTTACATGCTAAATGGTTTGATGACAACACTATGTTCAACAGAATCAGGGATGTGAGACCCCAGTAAGAGTTTAAAAATATGGACAAGTTTCTATCCTCCTTTGTCCTCTTCTCCTATTAAGCTCCGAAGTTTCTTCAGCAATTCATCCATTGATTCCATAAATAGCTATTAAATGTTTACTATGTGCCAGGATTGAAAATAGGTGCTTGGAGCACACTGTTAAGCAAAAGCAGATGTGATCTCTGCTCTGGTAGAACTTGTCTATACTATCATTCTAATTAAAGAGTTAGACATTATTGAATAATCATACAAATGTAAAATTCCTACCAGAACAAGGGGTACCAAAAAAGTGTAATGGTACGATGCTAGTCTAAAATAGAAGTATTTTTTTCAAGCCCCCGTGTGATATGAAAATTATTTCTTCCTTTTCACTCTCTTTTGTAATAGAGGTATAATTCACCTATAACATTATATTAGTTTCAGGGGTACAACATAATGATTCAATATTTATATATATTGCAAAATGATCACTACAGCAACATCTATCACTGTACATAGTTACGAAACTATTTTTTTCTTGTGATGAAAACTTTTAAGATCTACTCTCTTAGCAACTTTCAAATATGCAATACAGTCTTTTTTCATTATACTTACCATGCTATACATTGTGTCCCCATGACTTATTTATTTTATAGTTGGAACTTGGTACGTTTTGACCCCCTTCACCCATTTCACCCACCCCCAGCTTCTGGGAACTATCCCCATTCACTCATTCACTCTTAAGTGGGGCAAGATCTATACACATTGAGTGTTCATCAGCAGACAGAAGTGTCACTTGCTCTTGGCCCACTCTTCAGAGCTTAAGCTTGAGACCAGGTTGCTATGCACAGCGCTGAGTTCAATCCCAAGTTGGCAGGCTTTCTCCTAGAGCTCCTCAGCTCCAATGCACCGGCATCTCCTCGCACCCCCACCACTATGAAGATGGAGTGAACACACAGCTACAGTGCCCAGCATGCACTGCTCTCCAGAGCATGCGGGTCTGTTTCTCTCAGAAGCGAGATGCCAACACCTATGCCCTGCCACCTCCTGCCTAGTTGTTGTGCAGGAGTGTGTCTCTAAATAGATTTGGAAGGATGATGGAGGAGAGCAGATAGTTTCAGGGAAATACGAAGAGCAGAACTCATCCAATGGAGTGACAACAGCCCCATTTTCTGTAACTGATACCAATCTCTTTGTCCTAATTCCAGGCTTCTTCTAGCCTCCTGGTCCCCTCAGCATTCTAATGCCCCTCACCTCCTGGGGATATGGGTATTCACAGCTGCTTACCCTACCCCATGCCAGAATGTATGGGTCTCATGAGGTGGACCTTGGGCTCAACCTGTTTGACCCTCCCTCCATGATTGCTAACTCAGGTGCCCTGTTGCTCTGATAACCATACTGAATGGAAAACTTCTCTAAATGGCATGCAGGGCTCCTGAGCCACATACACCCTGAGAGGCACAGGGCCCATGTCAACTGGATTTCCAAAAATTATTCTGGAGATTTCTATTTTCCTGCCCCTGGAGTTTGACAGCCAGCATGAGGCAAGGAGCATGGGAGTGCCCGGTTACTCCATCAGCCAGACCAGTCAGGGTTCTGTCTCCTCCTCAGGTGACATGCTCAGCCACATTCTCACCTGCTCTATGGTTGATTCTGAAACTCAGTGGTCTCTTTTAGTCACCCCAGCCAAGCCTTTTCGTAATTCCAAACAAAGCAACAACAATAACAACAAGTGTCTGGAGCACATAGCTCTGGCAAACCAAAAGCACTTCACTTTTAAACTTTTGTGTCTTCTGTAAATCCATTCAGAAATGTAACCAGCTTCCCTAAAGCAAGGAACACCGTTGAGAGCAGAGCCATAAGATAAACAGAACCCGCCAGGGAGGGTTACAGGAATGAAAAGAAAAGTATCTGTTCAAAAATATGATCTCACGTAAAGAATGTTAGACATCAGTTTTAAGGTATCTACACATTTTAAAAACATCTCCTTCAAATCATGCCTTGCAATCCAGAGACCATCAATGATGTTCCGCCGGACTCTGAGGATAAAGTAGCTATTTTTAGCTTCTCAGACTTGTGAAATACACACAAGGAGCTCAGAGTTAAAGAACAGGAATGGCTGGGGTTTCTTACCAAAGCCCTGTGTGATCTGACGTCGTCTGTGAATCACCACTGCAGGTTTCCACTACCCTTTCTTTGGCACGGCCTGTGTCAGGTAGATGGATTCCCCAGGCTGCTACAGTGCCCTTATGAAGCTAGATCAAACACACCAGAATGAATGTTTGGTAAAGCAGGTAGATGCTTGTTAGGCTATGAGCAGAAGTGGACATAATCCAGAGGAGGCAGAAAAGAAGAGGGGAAAGCAACTTTCAGCAGAGATAGCACATGACAGTTGAGAGGAGACCTGCCTGTCAACCAATCACTGTGACTACGGAGCTGGCACGTCATGTCAGACACTGAGCCAAGGAGCCTAGACAATCCTTTGTCTCAGAAAGAAGGAACCCTAATTGGAAGCACTTCTGACAAATAAAATGCCAGAAGAAAATGCTGTCACTTTTCCCTTTTCAAATCATAAATTACCCTACTTTCCTGGAAAAGTATGTCTAGACAGACTTATTGCCCCTTGGAAAAAGCTAGAGACCTGCTCTTTGAGAGTCTTGCTTGAAGATGTGAAAAAAATGTCTAACCACTCAGATTTTCAGAATGTAAGGGTGAAAATTGCCACGAATGATCAATGAATGCCTACTCTCAGAGGTCAGACCCTATGAGAGTGAGCTGGCTGAAGCTATTAAAAGAGCCAGTTCTCATTGTGATAAAGCACATCCTGGCAAAGCCACAAAAAAAGAAAATTATAGCAATCAATACAGATCAAAATGAAAACCGGATGAAGTTTTCAGCCAAACTTGTCTCCACTTCTGCTATAATGGATTAACTTTTGGGTGCTGACATCAGCACAATTTGCAGATTCAGGACATTGAAGATGGGAGTCAAAATTGGGTAGAAATTTAATTGAAAGTCTAGCAGACCCTTGGCATTTTCAAGAGTTAACACTGCCTCTCACACTTGCCAACTTCTCCCATAATTGAGCTGCATTTGAAAAGTCGGCTTTACCCCTTCAAGTGACTTGTACCTACCGTGGCACTGCATAGCCTCTCTTAGTATATTTGGTATATTTAACAGATAATCTATAGATGTTCTGAATGGGCTTTGAAAGAATTCACAGTGAAGCTTCCTGTAAGGAAATCTGTCTATCCATTTTCAAGCCTAGTGAGGTGAATCCTGTGGAATTTGCCAAAGAACAGATAGAAATCCAGAAAATATAGCCTACCCACAGGATTCTCGGCCAAACAGCAGAGTCAGTGTGGCAGAAAGAATAATGCTCTCCTCTCCCAAGATGCCCATATCCCAATCCCTGGAAACTGTGGACACGATACCTTACATGACAAGAGGGCATTTACAGGTGTAGTTAAATAAGGATCTTGAGATGAGGAGGGTGTCCTGGATTTTGCAGGTGGACCCGATATAATCGATATAATCAAAGGGTCCTTATAAGAGGGAAGCAGGAAAATCAGAGAAGATGTGACAATGAAAGCAGAGGTCATAATGATAGGATTGCTGAAAGGGGTCATGAAACAAGGAATGATGGCATCTTCTAGAAGCTGGAAATGGCAAGGAATGAATTCTACCTTGTAGCTTCCAGAAGGAACACAGCCCTACCTACACTTTGATTTTAGCTCAGTGAAACCTATTTTGTATTTCTGGCCTCCAGGACTATAAGAAGATAAATTTATGTTGTTCTAAGCCATCTTGCGTGTGTGGCAATTTGTTACAGCAGCCATAGGAAAATAATACAGTCAACAACATTTGTCTTTAACACCCTTTCTTCTGATTTTCCAACATCAAATGAAACATCCATTTCAATCAAGGATTCTGGAATGATCTTTTTTCTCTCTTTTAGGGACCACTCCCTGACAATGTCATTCACTCTCACCTGCCATGATGTTACAGATAATTCCTGCTAGGAGAACTTGCATTTCCAAACAGGACTTCTATAGAAAGAGAACTGATGTTGAGTAACTATTATACTTAGGGCCGGGAACCATGGTGGATACTTTGTACCTATTTTATTTTATCTCTCCAACTCCTTTTAGAGGTATCACTCCCTCCAACCATTTTGTAACAGGGTACCAAGGTTCAAAGAAGGTAAATAACTTATTCTGTGAATGAGTCACCAAAGGTGGGACTGGAGTCCGTGTCTACATGACTCCAAAATCAAGTTCTTCCCATTAGAACATGCTGCTTCTAATTTACTTATACAAAACAATACAATGCTAACAGCAGAATGTCTGCCTCAATTTGGAAGAAACAGTGATTTGGGAGGTAGATACCACTCCCTGGAAAGGTAAACGTGAGGGGACAGTTTGACACTGGGGAGGGCCTTTTTGATAATCATCACGGACGCTCACTGCTGTTTCCTCTCAGGGACAAAACCTATCAACGGTGCATGTCACCATTCCTAATGATTTTAAATCTCCTTATAGGGGTATTTGCGTTTGGACTTTTTGCTACTGACATTTTTGTAAACGCTGGACAAGTGGTCACTGGACACCTAACACCGTACTTCTTGACGGTGTGCAAACCGAACTACACCAGTACAGACTGCCGAGCCCACCACCAGTTCATAAACAATGGGAACATTTGTACCGGGGATCTGGACGTGATAGAAAAGGCTCGGAGATCTTTTCCTTCCAAACACGCTGCTCTGAGCATTTACTCCGCCTTATATGCCACGGTGAGTATGCAAATCTTGCCAGCACTCCCAAGTCGAGTTTTGGCTGGGATGCGTGTCCCACTGCCCTCCTCACCCCCATTCTTTCATCACTGCCACTTATAGTGATATTAAAGTCATGTTACATCATATTTCTCCTATATACTATCGTGCTGGTCCCCCACCCCCAACATCCCAATGTAATATCCTGACCTGCCAGAGGATATTAGTTCTGGAAAGAATGTTGACAATCACTTAGTCAAATCTTCCCATTTTACAGATGCAGAAACTGAGACCCAGAGAATTACTAACACACAGTTAGAGCTGGTACTCAGACACCCGGCACCATGTCTGGGATTCTCTCACTGTCCACAACAACACACTCTGCCAAAGTTTTGGTTGGTTCCAGAGCAGCACACATTTCTTACACCTGCCTACAAATTTGCAGATGTGGGCCTTATATGAATGGCTGCCCCGGCAGTGCAGCAGACCCAGGATAAAGACACAGCTTTCCTCTGCTCCACCTGAAACTCTTCTCCATCACTTTCCCAGGACAGATGCGTGATCCTACAAGACCCCCAACACGCAAAAGTTCACTTCTTACTGCTCCCCAGATCACACAGGCTTTGACTGCCCCACTGAGGTATAATGTTCTCTTTAAATTTTTTGCTCTCATCACAGAGAAAACCTAAAGTGCATTGCACGTCTTAAAATTCAAGAAGAAACAATGGTGACCCTTTTATTTTTCTACTCCTTAATTGCATCCATTTGGGAAAGGACCTCATTTCACCTTTCTCTGGCTTATGCTTCCATAGAACTGAGAGCTAGGGATTAGCTCAAATGCTAGATATCATAAGCAATTACCTCTGCAAGAGTGACTGTGCTCAAAACCACCCCTTTTCCTTACTTCAAATTATTTTATATTCAGGATATGACTAGTCCAGTGATTCTCAATGAAAGGTGAGGGAAGAAGACAGAGGAAAGACCACTGTCAAACTACCCATTCCTCCCAGAGATTCTGAGCACGCCTTCGACCCCCAACCCCTCTGGGGCATGTTCCCATCCCCTCCACTGAGAGTGGGCCTCTGATGGAAGAGTATCTGTGCCATTGCCCAGAATACATACATCCAGGGTGGAAAACAGTAACTGACTCTAGTCTCTTTCATAGAATTTAAAATAAATTGCTGAATATTCTCTTTAGAACAAAGATTCCTTTTGTCCCATTTACAGGATCACATCTATAGGATCAATTTGTCAATCACCAATTATCCAAAATAAGTCTTCCTAGTGATTCCTTTTAGATCTACTCTTTGATGAATACATGATAAAAGTTATTTCAGCTGCCCTCACATTAAGGAAACTTGGGCATAAATAATACAGAAGCTTCAATTTACAAAACAGATCATTTGTAGGTTGGTGAGATTTCTTTGCTTTACAAACAAACAAACTAACTAACAAAAAACTCTATGCCAGTTCTTTTTTTTAGCAAAGAAAGTTCTCTCAGGCACTCAGCATATTTTTTCAATTTTCAAAATATTGATTTGCCCTAAATTATCTTTAACATAAGTTATATAAAGCAATGTACTCTTGCACCTTTTTCTATATTTTGACCAGACTCCTCATTGCTATGTGAAATTAATTTTACACCGTTATAAAATTAAATCTGTTACTCAAAATGAATTACTCTCATCAAGTGAGATATAAATTTCTTTGGAGGAGAATGAAGTAAGTAGAGTTAGCTTATTCAGAATAGATGCAGCTATAGCACGTTTTCAAGGATTCAGACATGTTCTGATTCAAATCATGCCCCGGAGACAAACAATCATCAGATAAAAGCCCTGATACAAGATTCCAATTGGGCAAATATTTCTGAGCCCCTGTTATATGTGAAGTGCTTTTAGAAATTACTCAACAAAGATTTCCTAACTACTAGCAAATACTGTGAAGAATATTAACTGTCTATAGGCCTCATGCTCTTAATAATTTGTAATCTTATAGGAAAGATTCATAAAGGTTATAATTAAAAACAATATAGAAGTAAATAAATATACCTAGTATAAATGTTACATTTCTTACACAGCCTCAGAATAGTATAATAATATGTTCTAATTTATGTAACTCTGATCTAACCACATATGATAAAAAGAATCCCATCACTATTTTCACACCAGTGTTGAAGCATCATTCTAGGAAATTAACAGTTTCCATTATAATATTGTAAAATGCATTTATTTGAATTTGTATTTGCTCAAGCCACACAAACACACTACAGACTATAATTTAGGTATCTGCATACTGTTTTGCAGGGCTGCAAACTCCATTATTACATTTGTTAAAGAAACGATGGATCGTAATGCCCTCTACTGGTTTCTTTTAAGCATTACCAAAGTGATCAAACAAAGTGTTTACTTATTTGAAAAAGGCACATCTTGCTAACTCTACTCTACCAGGGACACGTTTGATAATTGACCCGATAAAACTTAAGAGTCTTACCCAGCTCCTCACAATGAAATAAGAACAGCCTACGTAAACTTAGGCTTCCTAAATTTCAGGTGTCATAAGTTTAATCGTGCTTTACTTAAGTCATATCTTCCCAAGGTTTCATATATCATGGCACATGTTTTAAAAATGTAATATTTGAAAATACACTGGAATAAATGAATGGATAGAGCTGATCACAGTTGTCTCAAGGAATGTGGGACCCAGTTTCCCAGCACAACTGAAATCTAATTGTGTGACACACTGGTTTTGAAGTTCTAATTCAGTCAATTAATTAATCAACACTTTTGTATTCATTCTTCGAAAGTGTGAAAAATCAGCTTGAACTATGGGGGACACAAAAAGTAAAATGGACAGCCACTCACATACCTGGGCTTCCCCTGCATAAAATTTATTCTCAGAGAAAGTTTGTTTGGTATCTGAGAAACTTATATGGGTTTCCTAATACCCCAAATTATTCTTTAGTTGGTTACATTAAAAACTACATGTTCTAAATGTGATCATGATTACGTAGTCATTTTTCCTGCCACTATAATTTCTGTTCACGTGCCCACAAGAATATAAAACACCATGATTAATGTATGCCCAGTCATTATTTTTGCTGTGCTCGTTTCCTCCCCAAATTCTTCCCTGAGCAGCTCAGGGGAGTTGTTCAACTAATCAATGCGGTTACTTTGGCACAGCCCTTGTGTGCGTGAGCTGGTGTGCGTGCATGCATGAGTGTGTGTGCAGTGCATGAGGAGGCTGCCTGGTCCAGTCACTCCCCAGTCTCTGTCCTATTCCAGATGTACATCACAAGCACAATCAAAACGAAGAGCAGTCGATTGGCCAAGCCAGTGCTGTGCCTCGGGACCCTCTGCACGGCCTTCCTGACGGGCCTCAACCGGGTCTCTGAGTATCGGAACCACTGCTCCGACGTGATCGCGGGCTTCATCCTGGGCACCGCTGTAGCCCTGTTTCTGGTAGGTTAGCTTCCCTTTCTGCCTTTTTCCATCTCACGTCCTCTAAAAAGCTGTCAGAGACCATGGTGAGTCAGGTTTCCCAGACTTCACAGTCTAAAACCAGGTTCCCCCGGCCCCAACCTTTTGAGCTGCAATTATTCTCCAAGTATCATGCACCCTTTTGCTGCAAGAATGATTTCTAAAGCACCCTTTCTTTCAGAAATATGATTGTCTATTCCCTCTGGGGATCAGGGAGAGGAATTCCCAGGAAATATGGCTTGCTCTATTTCCTTCAACACTGTTTGGGACTGAGTCAGGGCCGACTCGTAATGTGGCATACCTTCAAACCATTGCTAAAATATTTCAGAATGTATTGGGAGCAGAAGCTAGATTGCTTAGGGGATGAACAGAGAAAAAAGACCACTGGTGGAAGCAGGCAGCCCTTTCTCCAGCATCCCAAGAGACTCGGCTCTGACCTAGACGTGCATATCCCACTCAGAAATATGAAAACCCTCAGCTGACCTCACCCAGACTCTTTAGAAGGCCTCTGTTATTACCCGAATATGCCTCTTGGGCATCTTATTTCTGCCGCAAGTAGATTCTCAACCGCATATAATAATATTCCTGGAGGTTAGTTTTGGTTAATACACTTTTCTCCAGAGCTTTACATTCTGATGATATTTTAGTTTCTCAAATAGATGGGAGCCTGGCAACTGGCTCTACTAGGAAATCTCTTACTCTGAATTGGATTGGAAGAGCAGAGATTAATTTTTATTGTTTTTATTTTTCACATTTTTATTGCGGGATGATAGGTATATAATAATTGGTAGATAAAGTGTACAATTTGATCAATTTTGACATACAGGTATATCCTTCTCTCCCACCCTTCCCTTTCCCTCATTCCCAAGCATCCACTGATCTTCTTTCCATCACTCTATATTAGTTTTCCTTTTCTAGGATTTCATATAAATGGAATCACATAGCATGTATTCTTTTTTCTGGCATCTTTCATTCCACATAGTAATTTTGGGATTCGTTCTTGTTATAGCATGTATCAACAATTCATTCCCTTTGCTTGCTGTGTAGTATTCCATTTCATGGGCACACCATAAAGGTATAGGGTTTTTTTATAATCTCCAAGGATTTAAAATAGGCCCAAAAGGATTTACAGTAAGTCACATGTTATACATGAAATGAATCCCCTAATAATATTCCAAAAGCTTCCCCTCTGAGACAGAAGCCATCATTGTCTGGACGTCCCTCCTCCCATTCTTCCCTTCCTGGCACAAAGCATTCATTAAGACTGGCATCTCACATAGATGAATTTCACATTCCTCTGACCTAACTCCACCTTGTCTTATCCCTCCTCCTTGCCCTCCCCAATGTACAAAATACACGTATACCTTTCCCAACTGCTAACTCAGAGTTTCCCAATGTTTTCACCTGCTATGATTCACACAGGAAATGCCCACACTTATTCAGAACACTAACTGGGAAGCTCCATTCTAAATCAAAATTATTTTTAATGGATCCAGGCTTTCTTTCTGTAGCGAAAGACAAAGGACTTACATGCAAATTCTCCCAGGGCAGCTGCAGGAAAAGTGGTGCTGAGATGATCCTGACATGTTGCCTTCTCACAGGGAATATTTCCCTGAGAGTGCTTTTTTAAAGAAGGAAAGAATATGAGTGACTTAAAGAAAAGAGAGGGTCTTCCAAGGGAGATCAATGGTACATAAATGAAGGCTTAGGCTCAAAAGGAAAGCCAAACAATTTTGCTGTCCATCAGATCTGGCATCAGTCATCCCCAGAGAGAAAAAGCAGTGTTGACTGTTGCAAGAAATTTAATGGGGTCTTTACAGGATAAAACTGTAAAATCCTTTGTATTGGGTAAGACACCATATACCACTTCTGCTTTAACACTAAACTTGTTTTCTCTCAGTAACTCACAGCCCTGTTTCCTACCACTTAGTTACTATTTGGTCTGTTATTGCCTTCCCAATTGATGGCAAATGTCAAGTTTTGTTTTCTTCATGTAAGAAATGATCTTCATGTAAGACCTAGACCTGCTGTTGAGTTGCTCTGGCAGGAGACAGAGCACACTGTCTCCCACTGTATCTGCACGTGCACATGTACACACCTCACATAAGCTCACCCTAAGCTGGGAAATGGGAGAGGAAGGATATCGTAGAAGAGACTAAAAGCATCTCCAAGCAGAGACTTGGAGAGGAGACAGAGAGAAAAAGAAAGGAGAGTCTGAGAATAGGAACATACTTGTGGTGTATGTTCACTATTGTTTTGTGTTTCCTGTGAAGATGAAAGTGGGAGAAGGGGGGAGATTATTAGTTGAGCAATTACTACAGACCCTACCCTTCACATATGCACCAAATCATGTGCTCCTAGGATGACCCTAAAAATATTCTTATCCTCATTTCACAGATGAGGAAATTGAGGCTCAAAGATAAATAACTTGCCCAATGGCCACCCAAGCAATAAGCCACAAATGTAACCTGAGTCTCTCTCCAACTCCAGAGTTCCTACACCTTCCACTTCTCCCATTTCCTGAGTGGAGGAAGTTTAAGCAGAGCTGGAGAGTGAAGTGGAGGAAAACTAGATAGAGAATATTTATGTAAATGTGCTGCAGGGTCTGAAGAATTACAGAGAAGATTCAAAGGCACTGGCTGTAGAAAGAAAGATACAGACCAATGGAAGAGAGAGCTTGGAAAGAAACAGATAAGCTGTACATAAGCAAAAGAAGCAGAGCAGATGGTAAAAACAGACTCAGTTATGAAGGGGCCTCAGCAGAAAATAAAGAAAAGTGGGTAGTAATTTAGAGGACAGTTTTTGTGGGCTTTGTTTTTTTTAATGGAAGCAATACAAATGTCACTAATGAGTTATTTAACCTTAAGCAATTATTAGTCACATAATTTAAGGATGACCATCTTACACAGAAACTAAAGACTAGCTAACATTGAATGAGTATTTGCTATGTTTGGCACTTGTTAAGAGGCAAAATATTATAGTGGTGTGAGCTATGGAGTTTAAACCTCTGTGTGGCCTTGGGCAAGCTATCTAGTTTCTCTGTGCCTCCTCATCTAAGTTGGAGATGATAATAGTAAGTTTTTTAAATAAGATTGTTGAGAAGCTTAAATGAAATAAGGTAAAATCAATCCTCAGTACAGTGCCAGACACATGGTGGCTCTCAGTAAGTGTTAGCTGTTAATTATAAGGTGGTTTACAATTATCATCTCTTTTAATTGTTATAGATCTATGAGGTAGGTATATTATTCTCATTTTACTGGTGAGGAAACAGGCTCAATGAGATGGATTGATTATGGCTGGCCATCTGGTGACCAAATAAATCCTTCCTCAGCACCTAGAATGTGCTCAGCAGACCCCCTGGACCATATCTCAGGTCTTACCATGGTCCCTGTCCACCGGCTCAAAGGAAAAAAGTCACTATGGCAATGATATTCTTGGGAAAAAGCCTGCCACCCTCAGAGATGGCCAGGCATTGATGGCTGTAGTCTGACCCAATCTTTTTTCCCCTCATCCTGCAGGGAATGTGTGTAGTCCATAACTTTAAAGGAACGCAAGGATCTCCTTCCAAACCCAAACCCGAGGATCCCCATGGAGTCCCCCTAATGGCTTTCCCAAGGATAGAAAGCCCTCTGGAAACCTTAAGTGCACAGGTATAGTAAAGTGATTTTAGCAAACCAAACCCACAGACTCAGGCCTGTTATCTTGGAAGGTCAATTAATCCATTCCTCTACTGTAAGCAGGATACCACTGGATCTTCCCAGCCCCTATAAAAATGTGATATGAAGCACTTAACAACTTCTTCAATTAGTCCTGTATTTATTCTGGGGCTTGGCAATCATGAATCCTCAGAAGTTCTTAGGTAGTAATGTCTAACTAAAACTTCAGCTGCTTCAGGATACCTGGGTCTCCAGTGATACCACAATTATAAAATTTGGACCAATCATTTGGGAGGCCAATTTGATTTACTAACTAGGACAATAATGTTTGGAAAGAAAAGGGACCTGTTACATACAGTGACAGATGTAAACTAGAAGCACATTAAAAAGGTTATTAACTAAGTGTCCTTGTGGACGTATTTTGATGACAACCATCAAAAACTCAATGCAACAAAACTTGCTGATCACTTATTTACCCCAGGACCTTGTTTCATGCCAGGGATACAGAAAATAATTAGCTACTCTATTCTTGCCTTCAAAAAACTCACAGATGATCAGGAACGATGGATATAAATGAGTAATCATAATATGGCATGCCGAATCAGAGGTCCAAAGAGTGCTATGTGAATACAAATGAAGAAAAAAAAATCTATTCTGTTTGAGAAAACATGGAGAAGGCTTGCCAGCTGAAAGGAGCCTCGAAAGATGGCACTATGCACTTATTTTTGCCTGGGACAGTTGTTAGGTGCTTTACAAATGTATTATTATTTTAACAAAAACCGATTCAATTGATAGTGTAATTCCTATTTCCAGGATAAAGACAGGAATACTGAAGATAGCGATGTTAAATGACTTTCTGAAGACCACATAGCTAACATGTAAGAGAGCTGAGTGGGGGGGTTCTTTGAGCAGACAGGGAATGACCAATAATAAAACAGTGTTTTTATGATCATGCCACTTTTTTCAGGTAGCTGAGCCTTGCTAAAATATTTACTCCCTGCTAAAATATTTAATTGTTGCTAAAATGTTTACTTTCCATAAGTCTAATTATCTTGAAATTTTATTTGTATTTGGTATTTTCTTACTAAACCGTTTTTATAGGTCATGCAAGGGAAAAGCAAATCACCTTCCCCTAGAATTGGCATATTTTTCACTATTTAAAGATTGTTAACTATCAGATATCTCTCTAAGACAACTGTCCTATTTCTTTTCACATTCAATGAAGTCTTTTTAATTTTATCAATAACCTGAAAAATAAATAAATAAATAAAATAAAGCTATTTCCATCTTGGGAAAAATACTCAGGGCTCTCCATTAAATCCAGTGCCAAGTATTTTCTTTGTTTATTTTATCTTAACCTGATTAAGATGAAATTTTTGACTTGGTCTAATTAGAAATAATGTACTGAAAAATGTATTCTTGTTTTATTTATATACAGCCAGTTGATGCAAGTGGAATGGCAAATTAGCTAAACAATGATAATAATAAAATGGTGAAATAGACTCTCCCTAGTTTTTCTTACTATCTAGTAATATGTTTCTGTACCTGGTGAGGTCAGAGTGGTTCCCTCTATAACTCAGGTGAAGCAACTGAAGACAAAGGTCAATTTTAAAAGCAAAGAAATATTTACTGAATTCCACAAACACGTCAGCCTCTGTGTCCTTGTAAATGCTATTTACTTCACCCCAAACATCCTGGTCTTAGGACACACCCCTTTTCACCCTGTCCTTCTGCCCAGCACTGTTCACGCATTATCCTCTGTCTGAAGCCTTCTCCAGATTTCCTTCTCTCTTCTCCCTCAGAACCATGAATAGCTGACCAGGCCAAGAGGCATCCAGGCCATATTATGGGAAGTTTCACTTACATTGAAAAATAAAGCCCCACACAGGGTTTCAAAAACCATGATTCACAAGATAGATGACAAATTCTTTGAAAATATATATTAATTTATTGTTCACTACAAGCACTAGTGGAACTTCTTTTAAATTTGTTCATATGTCTTTGTATCCATATAGATCACCTCATCTAGATATAATTTGAGGCCTTTCCTGAATACAAATATTGGGCCAAAGGACCCTCAGGGACCCTCATGTGATTGCCTTCACAATGCCAATAGCGCCCCCTCATATCCACCTCCCACAAGGACTTAGAGATCTTTGCGGATCTGAGCCACATTTTACTCTCCATATTTCTTGGCATTCACTAAGTGTGAAATCAAGTTTGATGGACAGACAGACGCAAGCCAGAACCAAAATCTGAACGAGACACTTTAGTCAAAACCAAGAATCTAAAATCAGACCATAGTCACTATCTGAACCTCCATGTAAATTAGAAATTTATGAGACACAATAACAGGAAGTTTGCAGGCTACATTGTCAAAATCAAGCTACAGGAAACTGAGTGGAAACTATTACCTCTCAAGTGATGTCTTCCATACCAATTGTGGAAGATTCAGATTCAGGTAACCAAGCACCTGTTTTTAGTGTCAAACATTTCCACATGGGTTAGTTAGGAGAATATACCGTTTATTCATTGGTCAAGAAATGTAAGTTAGCATTTATTATGAGCCATCACGTTCAATCTCACAATAATCCTGCAATTGTATTTTATAGATGAAATAAGTAAGTCATGAAGAGCTTAAGGCGCATGCCCAGGGTCACCCAGTCCAAACGAAAACACAAGCCCATCTATTTCTGAAGGCCCTGCTTGCTGCACCACATGACCTGATGTTTCATTCAAGGGAAATTCCATTTTGAAATCTGCAGCTCTCAGCACTGAATATAGAAACATGCCATAGGGGATAGTGTGTTTGAATTGAGCTGCACAGACTGGTGAATTTGACTCGAGCTATAGTTCTTCCAAAATAAATATGCCCTGTGTTTTCCCCCATGGGCAAGAGCTCCCTGTGCAACTCCAACATCAGTGGTTTCTGTCAGAAGCTGCTCCTTTGTCATTTCTGGGATAGGGTCATCTACTCCAGAAGAGGACCTCTGGGGATCTGAGAGAAGTGAACCTCTCTTCAGAGCACACATTCACGTACATGAAATGCATCTCACTGTTCAAAATGCCTCAGGGAGAATACTTTCTGGATGGGGAGGGAACTAGTCACCCTCCCTCCCTTCCCTCTGAGACCTTCTTTTCCCTTTGCCACTTGCAGCCTCCAGAGCTACAGTGTTCTTTTTCCTCTCTAAAACTTCAACTGAAATTTGCATATGTGCCTTCTGTGATTCCCCTTAGTAGGGTTGATTGAAACATGGTGCATTTTTCTAAAATCTTTCCCAAGTACTAAAGAGAAACCAAAAGAAATAATTATAGGATGCAAACAAAACAAAAATGGTCGAATTTCCAAAGCATTATTTGGTGGTCCTGTAGAGTTACCGTGATCTCACAGAGACCCCCTTTTAGGATGGCACCGAGTTACTGTGACCCTGAAGACACCAGCTTCAGCTCAGCCACGTACGGCATCGCCACGTCCACATTCACCTGAGCAATCAAGATTGCTGAGCGTAGAGCAATTTGTGTCCTTGTCAAGTGCAATTTAGATTAACAAAGAAATTAGAGATGAAACAATTGTATATAAAGTTTCCCTGGGTCTCCAGCCAGGGGAGAAACATGACATCTTTTTCCTTTAATACACACACACACAAACACACACACAAACACACACACACACACACACACACACACACACACACATACACAAACAAACAAAAAAAACACCAGAATCCGATCTATGCTGAGACCCTCATGCCTTGGACTTTACTCTAGGAGATTCTGATTCAGCAATTCTGGGGTGAAAAAAATTATGTTTAAGAAAATATTCCCAGAGGAATATGGCCCCCTTTGTGAGAAACTAGTGATATCATAGACTTCATATTATAAATAGAAAAAAAAAAAAGACTTGGAGAGTTAAAGAAATCTGCCCAAAGTCATCCATTTAATTAGCTGAGGATGTTGAATTACTTTATCTTACCTCTTACTTGTAAGTGAAATCTTATAAACATATAAATGACCAAAGTATTGACCAAATTTTTTTCAAAAAGCATAAAAGTAAAACTATGAAAGGAGAAGTTATTTTTCACATTATGGCAAGAAATGCATCAAACCTTCATTTTCACAAATATGGCAGATAGACGTATTTTAAAAAATACAAAAGACTTAGTTTCTAAAATGCATAGTTGAGCTTTCAGGAATGTAATGTAAATCTCTAGTGTCCTAAAAACCAATAGGAATCAGGAAAACTGTAATAATTAAGTAGATCTATAGCCAAAGTTTCTTAAGATATTTGCCAATTCCATGGACTAGGGGTTTTAAATTCAAACAAAAGAGAAAGACTTGGCCTGCAAAAGGTGGAGGTTATACAGTAGACCCTTGAACAACTCAGGTGTTGGGGAGCTGACCACCACACACAGTCGAAAATCCATGTATAACTTTTGACTCCCCCAAAATCCTAACTAGTAGCCTACTATTGACCAGAAACCTAAGCCTTACCAATAACATACAGTCAATTAACACATATTTTGTATATGTATTATATACTGTATGCTGACAATAAAGTAAGCTAGAGAAAAGAAAATGTTATTAAGAAAATTATAAAGGCAGAGAAAATACATTTACAGTATTTATTTTTAAAAATCTGCTCATAAGTACACAGACCCACACAGTTCAAACCCATGTTGTTCAAGGGTCAACTGCATATATAAGTTATATAAACAAAAGAGATAGAGGTTATATAAAAAGTCATATAAACAAAAATTGATAGAATTACAAGGAAAAATGGACAAAGCTGCAATCATAGTATGAGATCTTAACACAATTCTCTAAGTAATTAGTAAGCAAATAAACAAAATATAGTAAAGATATTAGATGATTAATAAGGTTGATCTAATGTGCATTATATACAATGCTTCTCAAAACACATGAAACATTTTGAAAATAGACATGTACGTGACTATAAAGTAAGTCTCAAGGAATTTTTAAGAATCTATATCACATAGACCACATTCTCTATAAAAAGTTCAAAGATACTTTAAAAAAAACCTATACATTTGAAAATATTAAACTCACTTCTATATGACTCATGATTCAAAGAGTAAATCATAAGGAATTTTTTCAAAAATTAGAACTGTTCAACATTAAAAACATCACCTTTAAAAAGATGTGGGATACAGCTGAAGTTACTTGGAGATCCTAAATGTTCATATTAGAATAGAGTTGAGTAAATATAAGAATTATATACAGAACGAATTCGGGTGAAGAAATAATCTGATTTCGGTTGAACAATCAGGGAAGATTTAACAGAAGAGGTAACAACTTGAGGGGCCTTGGAAGAACATATCAGAAAGAGGGAACAGCCTGTGCAAACTCGAGGAGACAAGAAAGCAAGGGCTATTCAAGAAAAAGTGAGTGTGTGCATAAGTCAGTCAACCCAACTCTAAGATTTGATCTGCTTATGTTTGCAGAATCACTCTGCCTCCATGACCGAAGTTACCTGAGACGGCTGATGTGTCACAAGCTGTTTTTTTTTAATCACCCTCCAATTCAATACTTCAAGACACACAGTTACTCGATGTCAAACTGTGAAGACAAGTATTATGTTTATCTAGTTAGAGGCTGATGTTTTGTACATTTTTTGTATGAGGAAGTGATGTAGCTTGCCCTGATTTTTTTTTTCTGTTCAGCTTTAATATATTTATGCGAGAATTTTAAACCAACAAAATTTTCTTCTTGTTCAAGTGTGCATTGAAAAGCCACATTTATTCAATGATGGATGTTGTTTTGTGATATTTGTACACAAACCTTCTTTTCTCAGTTTTATAGACACAGAGATAAAAAAATATAACAGTTCACTTTAACCTTTTATTACCACAGTTTCTGCCTCCTCCAGAATTTTTTAATATTAATGAAAGTTAACTTTTGAGTTGCAGAGAGGACAATGTTGGTTAATGGTAAATCTCAAAATCAATTGTACAGAAAGAAATAATACTTTCAAAAAGAACTTTGTGCTCTGATCTCTTAACATGTTGTTGCATTCTAAGTTAAAGTAATACATTAATGAAGTCACCTAGTTACACAAACAATTGGCAGAAAATTCTGGATTTGAGGAGTGTTGGGGTTATTATGATTCTTTTTTAAATAACAGTCTCTCCCATCTAAGAAACTCAAGATCTTCTTGGAATTATGGTGACACTGCAGACTTCTTTCCAAAAAGCAGCCAGCACCAGCCTCCCATGTCACCCGACAGTTTTGTATATCATATTGTATGGACTTTATATGAAAATGAATATTTTACAGTTTGCACAGTATTATTTTACAGAAAGTGTATCAGAGCATCTACAACCCAGAGCCCAGAGCAACAGCCTGACTTTGTGGCTTTTAATTGTTCTAGAATTTTCACTGCATCTCATTTTTCTAGCATGGTAATAACTGCTGTGTAACTCCTTTACGAGAGGATCTCCCTTGTCTGTACCTATTCAAATGTTTTCTTGACACTTCCGTTTTGGCTCTTCTTACCTTTTTTTGTACATATTTTTTTTCTAAAGAGAAGGAAAAAAAGTTATCACAAAAATGTATTCTGGCTCATGTCCTTTGTTTTAAGCTTTATTCACTGGGCAAAAGTATTTGAAGAGTCACAATGAAGGGACTCAATAAATATTTATACTTTTCAGTTCCACGCCTGCTGAGAGAAATCCTAACCGAGGCTGTACGTGTTAGCACCAATATTAGAATCTAGGTCTGCCTGACTCCAGATTCCACTCTTTCCAATACATCAAGATGCCTTTGAGCCAAGTCCACATCATTTCAAAGGCTTTTCAATGTGATATATCTACTTAGATGGTTCAGAGGATGGTGTAAGTGAAAAAAAGCACATCATGAGAAGGATGCATTCTGCTTATGAGAAGAAATAATTTGAAAGCTTTGGGTTCTCCAATCTTATATAAGCTACCTAAGTGCAATGTTGTCCAATTTCAGAGTGATTCATTTTCGAAACATGTTTTAGGATTCTTTGATAACAGCAATGAGGGCTGAAATCTATTTCATTGTTCATAATAAGACATTCTGGAAAAGGCTGTCATGCTATATTGATTTTACATTACTCATTTCTTGTCACAATGAGAGGCCATTTAAATGTCTGACTCCCAGATGGTATTTCCAAGAACTTAAGTCAGGCTGACAACATGCGTGTTATCCTTCTATTCTCTCTGGTTTTGATCTGGATGGAACAATTCGGAGTTTTCCAAGATCTCTAGTCATAGAACCCAATTTTCTGGCCTTGGGCTTGGTGGGTATTTGTACATGACCGAGTCATGCTCCACAGGACACCACACTGGGGCACTTGGAACTAAGGGGCGTCCCTGGGCTCACATCCCTAGGATCCCTGAGCCAGTCTGAGTCCTTCCATTATGCCACGGCAAACTTAGTGTTGCCCCTAATTAGCCGCAAGTCACTTCAGGGGTCTGACCTTGCTCTTTCAAGCCTACCACTTGAGATTCATGTCTTAGGGCTAGGGACTCCTCACGGACCTTCCACCAAGAACAAAGCTCTCTAATAGAATAAGTGGTCACTTAGCCGCAGAAAGAATAAATTCTGCAATGAGCTTTTCTTCCTCTTTTTAAGGAAAGCCCAGAGTAGTCTGAGAAGTCTGACTTACTGTGAGAAGGAAGTGGAAAGAAACAAAAGGAAGGCTAATAAAGTGAGTTGACATAAGCAACCTCATGAGACTGTTAGCCCCTGAGAATATCTATGACTTTTTTTTTTTAAGGAGGGCACAGCTCACAGTGGCCCGTGCGGAGATCAAACCGGCAACAGTGGTATTATCAGCACCGCGCTCTAACCAACTGATCTAACTGGCCACCCCATGACATCTTTCATTTCTTTGATTTAGTGCCTAAAACCGGGCCTGACACAAAGCAAACTGTTAAAGTGTGTCAAATAGGTGGATTCCAGAAATCCTCCTAATTTAAGCTGAGGGAGACTTGACTCATTTGAAAATAAAGAGAATTTGAATGGGGCCTAAAGATAGCTGAAAGATCAGTATATTTTAGATAGAGGAATAATAAGGGTGAGGAATCTGCATTCAGCAGCTATGAACATGTGAACTGTTATTCTCTGGAGCATTTGAGATCTTCCTCCCTGGCACATGTCGTCAGTTTGGCTCAAGTGAACTCTTATAAAAATTCTTTACAGGTTTGTAGGTTTCTTACATCAACATGTTACATAAAGTCTTATCTCCATTGAATCATCCTGTAAAGCAATTTTTTTTTTTTTTGACTTTCACATGATGTGCTGCAGTATTTCAGAATATCAGTATTTCAGAATTGAATAAATCCAGGCTCACTGCAGTCAGAGAGACTCTTCATACATAATTCTGTACAAAATATTTCTGTCCCCTTCTCATTATCCCTCTTTGTAGCCAACAGAGTTTTAGCCTTTGTAGGAACCATGTAGTCAGGTAGTCCCCTCATTTGGGCATTTCTTCTCTTCTGTTCTTCAGCAGCCCCAGGGGTAAGTGTGAAGACAGGCAGGGGCCCCTCTACTCCAGCTGCTTGTTGTCTGGGAGGTTTTCTATGGTTCGGGGTCTTGGGCCCAGTGAGGTCCACATCTGGGCTAATGGACTCAACCATAGTCACCAGTTGTGAATAAACTCACCATTAGAACGATTTTGAGTTTTTTTGACCACCTTAAAAATAGATTTTTGTATATTTGATAAAGTCAATCCTACCAATATCCACTGGATATGTTTTCATTAATCTACCACTGCGAGTTAAATCACTGATTTTGGTGAACATGTACCAGATCTACAGTCATAACTTTCACCTCATTGGCAGGAATCTGGAGTCTAATTCTTAAAAAAATAAAAACTTCCTTATTAAATGGCAAACCAAATGACCCTAATATATATTCTTATAGGATTCTTGGCAATGAATCTCTACATCAGACTTATTCCTTCTTATTGTCATAGCATCTTTGTTCTAGGAACAGCAAAAGAAAAGAAAATACTTAACTTTGACGTGCAGTTCAAATGCCATATCCTCTCTGATGCTTTTCCTCGTGACTGAGGACAAAATTATCATTAACACCATCACCACCTCCACCATATTTCCATAGCTTTTATAGTGACTTTACCACAACTGGTAGGGAGAGAGATGTCAAAGCAGGGAGGATATGGTCTGATTCTACCTGATTATTAAGGCAGAATTCTCAGGATGGAAGTCACCACATGCCAGGCCTGGACCTCTCAGTCTTGCAGGCCTAAAACCAGTTCCTTTCTGACAGCCTCTTACTTACTTACTGTAGCAGGATTTAAAAAAAAAAAAAAAATCAACCCATTTCTCTGCATAAATATTTTCAAAACCAATCTAAACTTTCTAATGAGCCTCTCTATCCCACTGAGTAGAGGGAAAAACTAAATCTTAACTTGACAATTAAGTGTAATTGTATCTCTTCCAGTAAACCAGTCTCTCTAGGGTAAAGTAAACTCAATCCCTTTTGGGGACATTAACTCTTTCTTTCGCCTTACATTATTTTAACAATCCTAAACCTCCCGCAAGGCAAGTAGATAGAACCAGAAGGGTGGGAAGGAGCAAGCAAAGGCAAAGAGAAATGCATGTAAATGCATGAAGGCAAATACCTTTTAAAATGTTATCTCTAACACACCATAAGCTAAAAAACTAAACTGAAAAAACATTAACTAATGGTGGAATCATCACTCTCTAGTGTCCAAAATTTGGCATCCTTTACCCATACCCCATCTTGTAACTGGACTGTCTAGAAAACCACTTTATTAGTTAAAGTGTTGCTTGGTGAGAGCATGAAATCCCCAAAAAGTCCAATAGTGTATATGGATATTTCAATAAGCCATGGGCAAAGCTTACTGCATAGCCATGGTCCCATGGTCAAGATGACTTTTCTCTGGTTTTCCTCTGTTGGTGGGTTTTCTTCTTCTTTGTCCCAGTTTTTCTCATTGAAGGCAATGCTGGACATACACTGAATCTTTCTCACTAAGGCCAGAACACACCTCTGCTCGGTTGGCTTTATCTTTGTGTAAGTGTAATAATGTCAAAGTATTTGCAAAAGCCCTGTGTTTTGGGACTAGAAAAAAGTCTCTTTTACTATTATTAAAAGGCTTTACATAACACTCTTTTTTAACTACTAAAGGCTGTCTTTTATATGCTGAGCCAATCAAACTAAGAAATTATAAGGATGTTTACCACATTCAGCTTCAATTACAGTGGAAGGCATAATGTAACAGACTGAAGCTACAGCAACTTGGGTAAATACTGCTGTCAGGTAGGTGAAGTAATAGTTACATGAGTCTTGGAAGAAGACTATAAATTCAATCCTATTGTAAATTCATCTCTGCTTATATGAGCTTAGGTAAGTTAAGCTATCCAAGGCTTAATTAACACATCTGTAAAATGGAAATAATTTAGTGACTCCTTATGCTATGATGGTTAATTTTATGTGTCAACTTGACTGAGCCACCAGGTGCCCAGACATTTGGTCAAACATTATTCTGAGTATGTCTCTGAGGGTGTTTTGGATGAGATTAACTTTTGAATCAGTAGATTGAGTAAGGCAGATTGTCCTCCATCATGTGGGTGGGCCACATCTAATCAATTGAAAGCTGAATGGGACAAAAAGGCTGACACTCCTTCATGTAAGAAGGAAGTCCTCCTGCCTGGATGTTTGAGCTAGAACATTGGTTTTTTTCTGCCTTAAGACTCAGATTAAAACATTGGCTCTTCTTGGATCTTGGGCCTGCCAGCTTTCAGACTGGAACTTACACTATTATTGGCTTGCATGGTTCTTAGGCCTTCATGCTTATACTAGAATTACACCATCAGCTCTCCTGGGTTCCAGCTTGCCAATTGCAAATCTTGGGCTTTCTCAGCCTTTATAATTATGTGAGCCAATTCCTTATAATAAATTTATCTCTATCTATCTATCTATCTATCTATCTATCTATCTATCTATCTATCTATACATTCTCTTGGGTCTGTTTCTTTGGAGAACCCTAATACAGATTTTGGTACTGAGAGTGGTTGGTAAACTAACAAATATAATGAAATCAGCTAGCTGCTTGCTCCTAATGTCACTGGACAACGTGGAGAAAGAAAAGGATGAACTGAGGAATTTGAATTCCCAGCTTATGCGCCCCATAAGTGACCTGAAACTTTATGTGTGCTGAAGGATATCCTTATCTCCTGTGGCCACAGGGCTGAAATTGCTAAAAATCAAACTTAGAATCTTATCTTGTGACTGGCTGAATTATAATGCAATTTGAACACCCAGCCTCATAGCCCTTCAGCTGTTAAAGTGAGGGCATTGATTAGAGAAGGTATACCATAAAGATAATGTGAGAATTAAGTCAGGTAACTCATGGAAACCTTTTAGCAGAGTTTCTAGTATACAGTAAATACTCAATAAGTATTTTTGTGTCTGTATTTCTGCAAAATAGGTGGCTTATTTTCAGCTCATCTCCAATCACGAAGTAATTCAACTCACCATAGGAGATTTTACTTCTTCCCACTATTCCATCATCACAAAGAAAATGTAATGCAGTCACCTCTAGCTACAATATACTCATATAATCCCTTAGCTTATGCATATTATGTGCGCTTAAAAAATGTTAAGTCTGATAAATAAATTCAAGGTAGTTATTAATTTTTGATTCATCTTGCTCAGTTTTCTTTTTAAAAATTAGGTTGTGCAATTTATCCTCTTACACTGCCTCAAGCCAGCTCCAAAAGAAGATGGGCTACCATGGTGGGAGAAGTGTTCATGATCATGAGAGTCTTCGGTACAAATAACAGAAAATCCCACTGTCAATGGCTAAACAAATAAGGAAATTTATTGAATCCAATAACAAGAAATCCAAAGGTTGAGAAACTATGGAAACAACCTAATTAGGGCCCCAGTTCCATTTTTCTGCAAGTCATTTGGCTCAGACCTTGTGTGTCTGTTTTGTCCTCAGACTAGGTCTACTCATGGCCCCAATGTATCCTCAGCCTTAAGACAGAACAATATCCAAAAGGAAGGCCACCACCTCTTTTCTTTCTTTCTTTCTTTTTTTTAATTGGGGAATATCGGGGAACTGTGTGCTTCTCTGGGGCCTATCAGCTCCAAGTCATTGTCCTTCAATATCGCTGTGGAGGGCGCAGCTCAGCTCCAAGTCCAGTCGCCGTTTTCAATCTTAGTTGCAGGTGGCACAGCCCACCATCCCATGTGGGAATTGAACCAGTAACCTTGTTGTTGGGAGCTCATGCTATAACCAACTGAGCCATCAGGCTGCCCCACCGGGCAGCTCAGTGGCAGCTCACGGTCTTCAATCTAGTTGTGGGGGTTGCAGCTCACTGGCCCATGTGGGAATCGAACCAGCAACTCTGTTATTCAGAGCTTGTGCTCCAACCTAGTGAGCCATTCGGCCGCCCTTCTTTGCTTTTTAAGACAAGAAAAACTTTCCCAAAAATTTCCAAAATGTGTCTTTCAGACAATCTCCATTCTCTTCAGATATCTCTGACATCTCATTGGCCAGAACTATGTCCCATGTCCACACCGACATTAATTGCTGGATAAGGAAAAATGACCACCGTGACTGGTCTACACCAATGAGCACTCACCTGTTGGGGATGGAGTAAGTCTAGAATTGCCAAAGCATAGGGACCCAATTGGGTATTATTAGAAAAGAGGGAAGTTAGACAACCAAGAGTATATACAGCAGAGATTTTGTAACCAATGAAACTTTCTGCCAGAAGCAGTAGAAATCTGTGAAGAGCACATACAAAGAATGAGAGAGAAATACCCAGTCATGGTTAAAACATAACAGTTAAACAGTAGAGTGGCAATGCTTAAAGAAAATCCAGAGACGGGGACGCTGCCAAGTCCAGCATTATACATTATTTGTGTATTCAAAGGCACAGAGACTGTTGTCTTTGAGACAGACTGTCTAACCACCCTAGAAAGGGCATATGGTAGGGTAAAAATCACTGGGACTCATATATACACATAAATAGGAAAATGAGAAGTGTTCTACATATTGCAGTCAGCTAAAGGCTACAAGGGCGGAGACGACAGCTTGGAGAATCAAAATGTCTGGACAGGTCAATTCAGGAGTAATCTTTGTCCACAGGTTATAGAAAACAAGTGAAATGTGTCTGAAACCAGAAGAGCACCCCCCTTGTTTTTTTCATTTGTTATGAGATTAATTAGGGGAAATAGGAAAAGCAGGTAGGGCAGATTGTGATGATTGGCAACTCGATACCCCTTGCTAATAATGGATCTCATTTTTGTTTACTGTCCACCAAATGGTCATGTTCTCATGGATGCTTGGCTCATCTCTATGACCATGGGTAAATCTGGATTGTCTAAATTGTTATGATAGTCTCATTCCCCCTGCCTGTGATTGCTTTGGACATGAACATGTGATACGGTTTGGGCCCTGAGAGTACCATGCAAAATGAAATCGTAATAATAAACCCACCCCTGCTCATATCATGATGGAATGTCAGAACACTAAGAACAAAGAAGAAATTGTAAAAAACTTTCAGAAAAAGAGGAAAAAAACTCCACAAAGTGCCAGTCTTCTCACTGGCAACCATGGATGCCAAAATAAAACTAAGACCAAAGTGCTAAAGGAAAATAATTGTTACCTTCAAATTCTGTATGTATAAAAATTACAATTAAAGAGGGAGAGCAAAATATAGGCAGATGAACATAAATCTTTTAAAATAATAGCTTGAGTTTTTACTTTGGAAAAATTGCCAAATGGATGACAAAGCCAAGAATTAAAAAGACAGGTTGTAAGAAACAGTGAGGAGCAAAGAAATTATTAAAGCACAGTCATGTTAAATAATTATTCATTGTGAAAAAAAAATCAATCTGAAATTAATGGGGAGCGTCATGGAGGAAAAGATGCAGTATATGCTAAAGTTCTTATCTTCAGGGGCAGAAAGGTAAATATATTGATTATATATCTTATTTTTTTAACTTTTTATTATAAAAAAATTACAAACACACATAAAAGTAGAGAAAACAAATGAACCTCACTATACCTGTCATCTAGATGTACTAATTGTTCACATTTCCCACTTTCCTGTAGTACTTTAAAACAATTCCCAGATATTGTGACCCTTTACCTCTAAATATGTCAGTATTCATCTCTAAATAGTGACTTTTTTATAAAACCACAATACCATTATAACACCTAACAAGATAACAACTTTTAGTATAATTTGATATCTAGTCCATATTCAAACTTCTCTCACTGTCTCAAAAATGTGTTTTACAGTTACTTTGTTCAAACCAGACCCACACAGAGCATTTGGTTGATGTGTCTCTTAAGTCGCTTTTAATTCTGAATAGCCCTCCAGCTCACTCCTATGGGGGGCGGGGGAATCCACAAAGTAAAAAAATTTCACATTTTTCATGCAACTAACTTACCAACAAGACCAGGTCAGTTGGTAATTGACTTGTGAAGAGATCACATCATAGAATACCTCACACTCTGGATTTATTTGACTGTCTCCTTGTAAGTGCCATTTAATCTGTTCTCTAGCCACTATATTAATAAGACATTTGATCTAAAGGCTTGATTAGGTTCAAGTTTAATTGTTATTAGAAGTAGTTCTAAGTAGTGCTGGGCATTCCACATTACATCTCGTCATGAAGCATATTGTATCAAATTGACCATTTTTGGAGATGCTTAGTTTGATCAGTTGGGTTCAGATGGTGACAGTCTGGCCCCTCCATTGCAAAGTGACATCGTTCCTCCCCCCCGCTTCCTTATAACCAGCAAGATACCTATAGGATGATACTCTGTGCTTTGGTAAAATTACTCTTGGGCTTAAGAGGGGAGAAGAAAGTAAATTAGAAACTATTTAGAAATTAACAAAATGAGAGTGCTGCGTTTCACGAAGTCAGAAAAATAAACACAAAAAACGGCAGAAGGAATGAATTTATTTTAAAGAAACAGAAATTGATGAATCAGAAAAAAATAGATTTGACCCGTAAACAAACCAAAAGCTGTTCTTGGAAAAGATCAATAAAATAGGCAAATATTTGGCAAGTCAGACTGAGAGGAAAAAGAGAAACCATGCAAATAAACAACATGGAATACATGAAATATTATAAGAGAAAAACTTGTTCTAGAAAATATGGGTGAAATTCTGAGAAAATATAAATGACCTGGTTGGCTCCACAATAAATTATAAAATCTGAATTAGTCGATGTGAGAAATTCATCTATTAAAATTAGATGAATAAGCAAAATTAGTTCATTAATGAATGTATATCACCACATTAACAGATTGAAGGAGGAAAGCATTAGGAAAATCATAATAGCTAACTCATATAGATATACTGTTCTAAAAACTTTAAATATATTAACTCATTTAATTTCAATAAATGCTACAAAGGCACTTGATTAAATTCAATCCCATTCCTGATTAAAACTGTAAAAAATATATATTTTAGGAATAAAAAGAAGCATCACTATTTAAAAAAAAATTAAAGTACTGGCAATCTATAGCAAGCATTACACTTGATGGTGACATTAGAAATTTTCATATCAAGTGTCAGAAACTCAACTCAAAATAGTTTAAACAGAAAACGTATTTCCACAAGTAGCTTCAAAATTCCAGGGAGTTTATCTAGATTGGCAATACCTGCCTCATTGGTATCCCTAACTGGGGTACAAAAGATTATTCAGTTTGCAAGGGTATCATAATTCTGAAATAGCAATGTATCCTGATGCATATAAACTAAGATTCAATTTACAAAAATCCAAAGTACATACAAACTGGTCAGAAACAGTTGAAATGCAACTATGCCTTGGTCCTTTGATTTGTCCAATTTCCTTCCAGTGCATTCAAGATGACTGAAAATAGAGAAATCAGAAGAGCCCCTGCTACATCCCTGCTTTATCCTTGTTTTTTGTCTCCCTACCTCATCATCACCCTTAGTCTTTGCTTAGAGTTTGCTGCTGGTCTGAATGAGGTGTTGCCTGAAGAATTTCTGGATCTCTCCCCAGGCGTGCTCCTGGGCTGCGGCGTGTGCAACAGGGTCTCCTCCCCAGAGCAGGGGAACGGGAAAGTAATGGGAGTTCCAGGAAGCATAGCACAGAGGCGTATAGGGGGGCTCTATGAGGTGGCCTGCCCCGGGGTAGACCAGCATCCTTCCATTGCTTCTCCCATGACTCTGCAGCTGGTCCAGTGCCTGTTCAGCATATTCTTTGCTATTGATGGATTCGTCATTCTCTCCTACAATGAAGAGGATCTGACCCTGGGCCTTTTCAATAGGATATACGCTCTGCTGATTCCGTTTATCCCGAGGGTTCCCCCTGAAGTGGCGGAGGCGCACAGCCCCTAAAACATCAATCTGAATGCGTTCCAGAAATGACTGGATGGGTGTCATAACCAGATCCCTGTACCTGAGCGGAAAATCACAGACGGCATTGGGTCCATTGATGCAGACAATGGCTACCACCTGCCTCAGGAAGCAGGCCATGGCCAGCGCGAACTCCGCACCTTTGCTCACAGAGATCACTCCGATTCCCAGCTTTCGGATCTGAAGCACAAAACAAAGGGAACTGGTTACAGGACATACTCTGAGAAGGAGCTGTCATACAGGCCATACGCTAGTATGATGGACAGTCAGAAAACGGTAGGTGGGAGTCCTGGCACTCGAGTTGACCAGCTTCTGTGACTGAGAACACTACCTACTTACCCTCTCTGAGCCTTATTGTCTTATGGGGGTGATAATATTACCTACCTTGCAGGGTTGTTATGAGAATCAAGTGAAACAACAGAAATAAAAACTCTTCATCAAATGCAGAATTCTATAAAAGAATCTAATGCACCAGCAACATTCGAGTTTACAAGAGCAGAGCCAGATAAGCTTTCTGAAATATCAAATTTTTCTCTCCAGCTAGCAAAAGAGGTTTCCTGGGTTCTTTCAAATATTATGTTAATGTAATTCATATTTAAATAGCATTTTACAAAGGATTTGCACATCCATTAAACCAAAGGCAAATCCTGAAAGCACTGGGGGTGTGTAACAAGGAAAGACTTGGGTTCTACCAACATCTGAATTTCAGTACCCAGTCCAACAGGAAAAGTAGTAGGTCACAGAAAGGAAAGTCTGAGAGAGGAAAGGAAGAGCATTCTGGACAGACAACAGCAAAGACATAGCGACCTGGTGTGTTTATTTTGCTCACAATTGTATTCCCAGCACCTTTCTGTCATGAGAATCACCTGAAAGAAAACTTTATTAAATTAAAGTTTTCTGAGATCCAGTTCTTCAAGTTTCTACTTCAATCGGGCTGAGTGGACCCAAGAAATGGATACTATAAAATACTTCCTAGGAAATCCAATGTGCTTCCACCTTTGGGAACCATCCACATCAGGAACAAATTGGGGAGTGAGAGAGGAGGGCTGTAACTGGAGGTAAGAAACTGGTTAATACACACCTGCAGTATCACAGGTGAGCAATGATGAGAGAACAAACTAAAACAGTGGCAGGGGGGATAAAGAGGGTGTGATGTATTGAGAAAGATTCAAGAGTAGAACCTAAAATGCTTTGGGATTGGTTGGGGCGTGGAGAAAGGGAGAGGGAAGACACCAGATGGGCAAAGATGACATGTGGATTTATTGAGAGTTTACTATATGCTAGACCCTAGGCCAAGTGCTTTACACAGATTATCTCAGTTAGTTCTTCCAAGAAAAGAGATTCAGGAAGTTTAAGTCTCGCTCAAGGTTATAACAGTATCAAGGGTCAGAGGGGGAATTGAACCTCTTCTGCTGAATCTAAATCCAAATTGAATTTTGGCAATTGCCCTTTCTTCTCAGACAATGTCACAAACAGATTTGAAATGAAAATAAAATTAACTTGAAAACATTAAAATGGGATTTCATTCCTGTGGGGACAGAGCCAGGAGTGCAGTTTCCAGGGTCTCGGCCTCACTTGGAAAGGTGCTGGCTCAGGTAGTAAATGGCCATCAACTGTGATTGGATAGCCATCAGCTGTGGCTAGTTGGCTGTCAGCTGTAACCAGTGAGCCATTGGTCACTAATATAACTGCCGTGGCTTCACTAGCAGCAAATGGGGGCTAGCAAGAAGATGGAGGCTGAGATAGCAAGAATGGATTGCAGTTAGCAAGTCGGGTGATTGGCAGACAGAGAAACGGACAGCAGGTTGCGGGTCGTGTGGATCCAGCCTCCAGTGAGATTATAGTGCCTCCAGTAAGACTATAGTGGTATAACTCCCCTATCTATGGCTCCGTGGGTATTCCTTTTTGGCCTAGCCATATCCTGCGTTCTTATGTGGAGAGCAGGATCAGAGACCCCGCAGGCTGCCCCACACGACAAATGGTGCAGCGAGCAGGGTCTCCCGCACAACAGATGGTGACACTGAAAATGCTCCAACAGGAAACATATCTTCTCTCACCTTAAAAAGACTCAAGGCTCTCCTAGGAGAAAAGGATACAAGTCAGGGAGTCAGGATGACTCAAGATTTGAAGCAGACATTGCCAGAAAGTCTCTGTCACTTACTGGCGATGTAGTTTGGGCACATTACTTCATCTGAGTAGGCTATCTCATCTGAAAAATGAGGATGATGTCAATAGTACTTACTTCTCAGGGTTATCAGGAGCATTAAATGAGATAGTGCATATGAAGTATTTAGCATAGAGTCTAACAAAGAGTCATTTAATGTTAGCTGGCACAATTATGTTACCACTGTTAGGTTGAACCATAAGAAGAAATGTGAACATTTTTTAACTAGAATATTAAGTTTATATGGTTCAACTTAATAGAATGTCAACTCTGACACCTATGTTTCTTCTTTTAGTCATTACCACAAATATCAGTACTTTGGGACCTCCTGAGGAGAGCTAAATCATAAATCGTCTGATATTTAATTCCTAGCAAAAACGCTGAGTTATGAGATATCCTATTCCAGTCCTTATCAGACTTGAATGTGCATACAAATCACCTGGGGATCTTGTTAAAATGAAGATGCTGATTCAGAGATGGGGCCTGAGAGTCTGCATTCAAATGCTCCCAGGTGATGCCGAAGCCATGGACCACACTTGGGATAGTACAACGATACTTGACAAAGAGTTCTAAAATGACCCTTCCTTTCCACATTCCTTTCCCTAGGCTACCTCCTGACATTGAACCCTCACTTTAAAGCTTACTTCTGCTTCTAGATTTGAAAATAACTAAAGAGCTAATTCAGCTGATCAGCTAGTATAGCCGAGTCAGTTTTTCAGGTAATCCTGCTCTGATCTCATGGCCTAGTTCTAACATCGAACTTCTGCATTGTTCTTAGTCTCAGGGCTCTTTAGTGTGACTTACTTGAGCATTACCCATGCTGAGATAATCACAGAAGTTTGAAAACATGTCAAGCCAGAAAATTCGTGATTTGAGATTAGTGGCTGATAAAACACTGAAGAGCCACGTGTGAATAAATGACAAGCACTTTAAATGTAAGAAGTCTTGGCTTTTTTCCCATTGAAAATAACCATAGTATATCCACCTTTTTTTATAGTCTTCTTTGTGCCAGTAAGCACAAAGCTGATCTCTAATCAACCCCACAATCCTACAAGGCAAGTATTAACATTCCCATAACTGGTAAAATGTAAAAAATCTAAACAGACTGGTAAAATAGGCAGAATGGACGTTTGTGATTCTTTTTGTCTTTTGCTGTGATGTTGCAAGGTAAAATTTTTTAATACCTTGGGATGAGCTAGTAGCAAGTTGGCAGCTTCTTCAAAATATTCCAGGTCCACATCCTCCAGATGTTTGGGCAGGTCTTCATAGGCAAAATATGCTAATGCCAGCACTGCAAAGCCATGAGCGGCCAAAAGACTGGCTCGAAATTCAACTAGACCTCCGATGCCCCCAAACAAATCAATGATTCCTGGGAAAGGGCCTTCCCCTGACAACAACAAAGAGAGAAGAGAATGGGATCAGAAAGAGTGAAAAGAGGGTCAGGTAGACAGCCATGAAGGTAGAGACCTAGCAAAATGAATTCCACCTTCACACACAAACAGACAATGGCATGCTAGTTGTAATATATTGCGGGAAATACTAGTTCTCCAAAAATTTGATGCCATTTGTTTTAGTTTTTACTTCCATCAACAATGTTTTCCCTGCCACCAAAGATTAGTCTCACCTGGAGGGAGAAAAAGGGCTCCTCGCACACGGCCTTCTCGGATCTGTACCCGCTGTGTCCCAGGGTCGGAAAACCAGCGCTGCACCACCTGGCTGACCCTGGGCTCAACTGTGGCTGAATCTTGGAAGCCAACTGAGTCGTATAGGTCCAGAGTGACCAAAAAGGGGCTGTTCATCACATCTCTCTTGAGCAGCCTCCCAAAAGTCCTCTCAGGCTTCAGAGACCAAAAGAGGCCCATCGGATGGACGCCCACGTAGTCGCCTCCAAATGAAGGAGCCTGCTTCAGGTCCAACTCACCAGCTTCATTAGACCTATAGAAGGCTTTGGAACGGAACAGTTTTCCCTTCTCATCCTTCAGAGTTGCCGTAAGGGTCACCATCTGCAACGGGGGCAGGCCCGTCACTCGGATGTGCACTGGTTCATCTGCAAGGGCACTTGCAGGGGTAGCTGTCAGCTGCAACATTAGCAACTAGCAAAGAGAGCCAGTGATATTTCCGGTCCTGCAGTGGATGAGGAGATTCTGAGTTAGAGACTTAAATTCCAAGGAAAAGGTCTAAACAAGGCTTACATTAGGTCTCGCCAAGTTGGACTTCTACAACAGTGCAAAATATGCAGAACATCTGGAGGAGGGAGAAGACATGCAGATAGTACCCATTATTCTCAGTTTACCTAGGAGGAAACAGGTTAAGTGATACGATCAAAGTCTCTTAAATAATTAATAGTAGAACGGGAAATTCAGGCTAGGTCTGACACAGCCTCCTGTCTTATCCATTATAACAATGCATAAATCTCAGTTTTGTGGTTTTTGAGTAAATTGAACTTTAATTACTCATGTGACCAATTTCACAGGGTGTTTGTTAGGACTCAAAGGGGTAATGTATGATAAAGGGCTTATAGGAAGGATTAGTGCTGCTTTCAGCCCTCACACTTACCTAGGGTACAGTTACATAAACAAGAAATATATTGTGGTGGTGTTTATTTTTTTTAATCTCTAATCCCTCCCTGCCTTTGTAAGATTGACTTCCATCTCTTTTCACAGTTCCTTATTGTTTGTTTTTTTCAAGGGAAAATAAAACTTGATGCTCTTGTCTCTGCTTTTACGCCTTTCCAATAGAGTGATAAATGTCAAAGTGTTTGTAATAAAGAGACTGTAATATACATTTTGATCAGCCATTTCTTACTCTGCTCAATTATGAGGAAAATTTGGGTGTTTTCTTTTTATCTTTCCTTCTTTCCTTCCTCCCTCCCTTCTTTCTGTCTTTCCTTCCTTCCCTCCTGTCTTCTACACCTCATTCCACAGAAGATTTGAACCTATTTACAGAAAAGCAGATACAGAGTGAAATAATGATAAAATAGGATCTAGGAAAATATGCGCTAGAACCAGAGGCATTGGTCAAAGAAAACCTGGAGCATAAAAAGTAGAGCAGTCTGTGGCCTGTAAGTTTGGTACTGAATTAGTGATAGCCAAAGGAAAAAAGGCATTTCCCTTGTTCTAACTATTCTCACAGAAAAAGTTACCAGTTCCTCAGGGGAAAGGAGAAAATGAAGCCTTTCCAAAATTTAGCTCTAAAAAAAAATTCCTCATATGAGACTTTGACATAGGTATGTACCTTTTTTTTTCAACAAATCTTCACACAAATTGTAGTTATAGATGTCCCCTCAAAAAGCTTGATTCTTCAAGGGATCCTTAATTTTTGTATGGACGAATACAAAATAAAGGCTTTGGGTTTTAGATCTGTGAGTAGAAAAGCTTTCAAGAAAATAAACTGGCTCTGGCAGTGCAGGGACAGAAAGGAAGCTCTTAGTGTCTAATTCTTCGCTATAGAAAGAGTCTGTGGAGGTGACCAAGGGAAAAATGCCTTTTTGGCACTTACTTTAAAAAACTGATTTTCTGCAAAGGCCACACTGCCTCCCAACCTGATCCCCCATCAAAAGCCAGCATCACGGACCATTTTTATGTAAACTTAAATTCATGGTCAATGGAAAAATTTAGAATTAATTGAATGATTGTGAATGTTTTTCCTTAATATTGGGAAAGTTCTTGACAGAAGAAAGTGGCATCAGTTGAAACTTCATGGGTCTTTCACTCATGTTAGGGAAATAAGACACATAACATATATTTTTTTAAATCCCATGTCCCATGCGACATGTTGGTGCTCTGTCGATAATTTTGGGTCTGATCCTTCCTGTAAGCCTCTGTATCTGCTGTTTCCTTTGTCCCCCTAGAAGAGATAATTAAGAAGGGATCATGGATTTCCCCGGTTTTACAAATCCTTTCCCAACTCTTCTTGTTATCATTCTCCTTCTTAAAACTTCCATGCAATGTATTGACTCAATACCTATTTTATTTTCAAGTTAAATTACTTTGACTTGCTTGCCATACCCACTCTCCAGCATGCATCCTGCATCTGGTCTGCTCCTCCCAAGCGGACAGCAGGCTTTTCAAGGGCAGCAACTATGTGCTAAAACTTTAGGGATCCTATTGATACTCATGTAGTAACTCATACAAGGTACATGCTTAGGTATTACGAGATTTATAACTGGCAGAAAAAAAAATAGCACAAGAAGTATAATAAAAATACTCTACTTATCTAAAGCTTTTGTAATATAAAATACTAGGGGTTTCTTCCCCAATCATTGCTCCTCTTTATCTGGAAATTACCCACAGAAGCCCAGAGGTAGACAGTCCACAGCTGTTTATACCATGTGACTTCCACCCTGGGGCCATCGCTGATTGGATCATGGCTGGATATGTGATTCAAGACGTGGCAAGGATGTTCTCCACTTGCCAATTTAGAATTGGATCTCAGAAATCACTAGTCACTCTATCAGGGTCAGAATTAAAGGTGAGGCCAAAACGTACCTAGGTAGCAAAATTTTCTGGCATGCCAAGCCCCTGAAGTCCTGAAAGATTGGACCCTGAGAGCCTCTCTTGCCTCACCCTGTTCCTGGTCCTGGACTCTTTGCATGTGGCTGAATCCACAAGATTCAGAAGCTATGTCCAGATCATCACAGAAAGCCAGACTTGGGGTGGAGTGTGGGAGTGTGAGGAGAGACAGACAGAGACAGAGAGAAACGTGGTGGTTCTTATCCTAAGAAACCCCTGAAGAAAGGGTAGCTCATTTAGAAGGTCAGGGGTTATGTAGACACATATAATAGGAAAGGAGGTAGGTTTCAGAAGATTTCAGTCTGTGAGAGAATCTATCTTAGAGCTAGAATTTTGTTTTGGCACTCAGCTGACCATTGAATGCTTGATGTTTTGTCTCCAATTTTTCTGGAGTTCCTATCAAATGTGTTCATTTATTGATTCTGACTTGTCATAAATTCCCCATAATAGACATTATTATCTTATGTCTATTTTTTTTTTTTTTTGCCATTTACACCAAGTTATATGCAAGAGATTAGATTATAGTGAAGCTTCCTATAAGAAGCAGGAGTTCTCCCAAGGGGATGTGGTTTAGACATAAACAAAACCATGCAACAAACAAAAACAGAGAGAGACACAGACACAGAGACATAGAGAGAGAGAGACCACTTGATCAGTCAGTAGTGTGTGCTTGTGAACGGCATCTTAGGTTTCCTGACCAAAGACTAGGAAGGGGCCTTAAGGTGATAAGTAAATCTAGCATCACTGCCCTTGGGCTAAATGAAGTCATCTTCTGTCACAAGTTGACAAGGCAAAGTGTAACCTCATGATGATTTGGTAGGGATCCAAAGCAGTTTGACAAATTGCTTTTTCAAAAACTGATTGTAAGCCTAACAGACCTCGGACTTATCAGGCCTATGTTTCATCTGTTTCTTATATAACACTCCGTGACCAATTCAGTGGAAACAAGAAAAGTCTAGGATTAAAATGCCTACAACATACATGTGGCTGTGTGCACACACACACACACACACACACACACACACACACACACACAAAGACTTTGTACCGATATACTAGAGATCCTCAACTGCGGTTCTGTGGAGCCCTGCGGCTCTGCAATATGTCACTAGGGTTTCCACAGAGCTCTTAATTGGGAAAAAAGAAACAATTTTTGAACTTCAAGTGTCATGTGATGCTAGTGCATGCAATGATGGATAATGCTGAGCAGCCCTATTAGTGATTTCTTTACCGGTCTTTCATCCTCATAAGGCCGTTTGCAAAAGGACCATGTTCAATTGGTTGAGTCTATTCTCAGATTTAGATGCAAGATAGGGGAGGCTGTTGGTTAGGAAGCACTATATTGCATGGAGAGGAACATGGTAGACTCATGATGTTTGCCTCTCCTTCCTGAATTACTTATTCCAAGCTTCCCTTATGTTTGGTGGAATGAGTGAAGGGAGCAAACTCCACTGGTATAATAAAAAATCAGAGAAAACTTTGCATTCTAAAAAATGAATTTTTACACACTGCAACTCAGCTGTACCCCGACACTTTGCCATTGCTCTAAACATTGCAAAGTATGGACAGTGTAAGAAGAGCATTGTAATAAAAATTACTGTTTTTTTAGGGGTTTTTTTTTTTTCATTTTGTTACTGATTATGCCACTCTTTTATATTTTAGTAAGCATTTACATTTTACAAATATGTCTATGGTCCAATAAGGTGATTTTTTTTTTTTTTTAGAATAAATGTAATGGGAGGATTGAAGAACTAGGGACAAATCTTGTTAGATGAGTGATGAGGAATTGCCATCTTCCGAATCATTTCACAAAGGACGATGGTCTTTACACTGAAGCTTCTGCTCAGTGGAATTTCTATTACTTGGTAATACAACATGTCCTGTTACACTGTGCATAATCTTTAGCACACAATTTAAAAAGGGAGCAATAGCTCACGGAAACTTGAAAAGAAAATCACATACCACAATCACTTGACAAGTAAGGGACCCGATTATTTGAAATGGCTGTTAAAATTATATCCTCCCCTCAATTTCCTGTTTTCCTCTAATAGCAAGCAATTGTTGAATCATGGCTGCCAGCTTCATTTAAGGGTAAAGTTTGTATCCTTTGGCCTAGCACTTAAGACCCTTTGCAGGGGACTGGCTCTGCCATGTGTCCACAGGCAAAGCTTGAACCACCGTATGACCTAAAATCTGGGTAGAATGCCCAGGAACATTCCAAGATATGCAATCTTCAGAGGAGGCTTCACAAGACTGTTTTCTTATGTCTCTCCCTGTCTGGAGGAGGGGGAGGGGAGGAAAAGGGGAGGTTGCCACAAGGTAATTTTCCCATCCACCTCCCTGGTTCCGAAGAGGCATAGACCTTCTAGCTCACTCCCACACCCCTTTAGGGCAGAGCTGTAGGCTCTATGGCCATTTTGCTGCAGTCTAGAGTTGGCTTCTCAGCAACACAGTATATCACAACTGTGTTAAAGTCATAGGTCCATTTTGTTTCAGTGTCATCCTTTTGGTGTGTGAGACAAAGACTCAGAGAGCTGGCACCTTTAGCTTCTTTTGCCTTTCCTATCTACATAAGTAATAAACTGTCTGAATTTAAAAGGAGCTCATTATTTCTTTACCCACTGAATCTGTATGTCTTAGCCACATGTAACTAAATAAATTTCAATTAATTAAACACAAACAAACTTAAAAATTTAGTTCTTCAGTCAGACTAACCACATTTTAATTGCTCAGTAAATACATGTAACTAGTGGCTACTGCCTTGGGCAATGTAAATATAGAACATTTCCATCATCGTAGAATATTCTATTGGACGACACTACTCTAGATTATAAATCATTCCTCAAGGGCAGGAATTCTACCTTGTTCAACAGTCTATTCCTCAAGTCCTAGAATAGTGCCTGGCAATTACTCTGTGTTTGAGAAATTAAATGAAAAAATAAATGATAAATGGAAAAAAAAAAATTTAGTCAAATTTCTGAGAGAGTATGAAGAAGAATGAAAACCCAAATAAATTTTATAGGCTTCTTCTGAAGATAGGAGACTCCTCAAAATCCAATGGAATAAAATTTCCAGGCTTCCTCATGTCTTTGCAACAGAAGAAAGACTCTGCACACTACACTTTATCAATGAAACCAAGGAAATGAAGCCATCAGAGTGCAAGAAACCAGAACTCAGCTGCCTCACACAAGGTTGGCCTTGTTGTGGTTGGACATGGAACCCTCAGCAATATGGATGTAACCTGATAGGGGCTGAAAGCTGAAAGCTGAAACTACATTGTTGAGCAGGTTCCAGACCTCCGGACTGCCAGGGTGAAGGGGATCAAGTCAATGCCCCTGCCAGAATTTGACCTTTTAGGAGGAAGGGCAGTTAAGAACTGTCAACACACCAACATATCAGCAGGCAGGAAACAAAGAATAATCGAGAGGGAAGGTCATCCATAGAAATGAAAATTTACTAAATCAACACACGAAAATTCCATTCCCTTTTGGAGCCTGTTGCTTTTCTTTCTTCACAACATCACAAGCACTTCCTCCCCCTCCTTCCAAGCAATAAATCCTAGAAAAAAATTCTTGAGTCAAGAAACAATCTCTCCATAAATTCGCTAGCTGGACATGACTTTTATAGGCAAGAGTTTCTGAGCAATAAACCACCAGAGATGGTAATTGCTCGTCTCTCAGAGAACTGTGCCACCTGCCGAGATGAAACACACAGCAAAATGAAAGCAGCCTTCCCAGATGCTCTGCCACTGAAATCAGGAAGCAGCCTTTCTCTGCGAAGCCATGACAGTCCCGATTGCCCAAACACTTACCCTGAATTCCGCGGCAGGAAGTACTCTGGAGCAGGATGGCTTGTTGAGGCAACTAGCACCACCCGGACACTTGCCTGTTGCTCACTAATTTGTATCCCTCAAAACAATCCAGCTTTCTGTGCAAAGTTCAAATTGTTTCCACAGAAACTGTCAGCAGCTCCTTTTGAAGCCCCAAGTGACAGCGCTACCAGCATTTGCTGTCACGGGGCCTGGGCAGAGGCTCAGTCCAGCTGGTGCACGTATCAGTGCAAGGATTTCATAATGGAGTCTCATATTTCATCACATGGCTCTGGTTTTAAAGACTTTTCCCTTGACTCTCGTCTCCTTTGCTTCAGTTCCGTCTGAATCTCCTCCTCTAAATAACCGGAGGCCAAATGAATCCGCAGCTGGTGCTGCCTGCGCTGCTCAGCCAATAGATCAACACAGGAGTTGGGCCATAGAATAAGCGTTTATTATTAGGGCACTGGTGCTCTGAGAAGGCATCAGATTAACACCTTCAAAAACAGCCTTAACATTTTCAGACTGGCTGGGGGTATTTCAGGGAAAATCAGGGCATTCTCCCAGAGGCTGCATGACATCCCAGAGGTCTGTTCTCCTTTCATGAGGCCCACCTCTGTCATCGTATCTCTTGTGGCACCAGCAGTCCATCCAGAACTGTGGGGTAGTAACCTGGGAAAATGCTAAGCAATAGAATTTGTAATTAGCTAGCATCTACAAGGTGATCTTCTAAGCTAAGGAGCCTGAACCAGGACCAGGCATCCCAGAGGCATCCTGAGCTCAGCCACAGGGGAAGTGAAGCCAGCAAGGATGGGGGCAGGGCACCCCAGAGGCATTCTGAGTACAGGGGTCCAGCTAGACCTTGCTTTAGTCTCTTAGACAGCTACCTTTTGGGTGGCTTCTAAGAAGTTGAGTTCCAAATATCCATCTTCAGAGCAGTGTGGGTTTAAGATTTGCCTGAAGAGTCTCTTGAAGACTCCTGGGTATTGCACCCAGAGATTCTGACTTGCTAGGTCTGGGTAAGGTTCTAGGATCTGTATTTTTAACAGATGCTAATCCATAGCCCAGTTAGCAAACCACGCTTCCAAAAGACAGAAGAAGCCCTCCCCATGCAAAAATGCCTCCTCAGGACCAGAACCTCTGAAATCTGCCCCATTGTTCATCCCATCAGCGTCCATTGTCAAAATGTACAAATGATTCAACCTACAGAATATAGACTGTGATTACAGGCTGTGAATTCTTTGAAGGAGGAGACCATGTCCTTTAATTTTTGCATATTTTGCAGCCAGTGAGGTACAGTTCAGAGAACACTGGTCTCTGAAATCAGAGACCCTCATTCCTTTATTAATCCATGTGACTAACTTCAGGCAAATTCCTTAGCTTTCCTTGTGTTTCAGCTTTCTAACTTGTGGAACGGGAGTGATATGATAAAATGGATTAAAAGTGAAAACAGCTTTGAGGATAAGGGGCTGATCTTGGAAGTCATGGGCAGATTGGAACGTCTGGGAGAAGAGAAGGTGTTTGGCACCACAGCTCTTCCACTGGATGACAGGAACCTTGGTAGGATAACAAGACTCCCAGCTTAGTGACTAATTCCTAGGACCATATCCAAGGATGGGAGGTGGGGTGGTGGAGAAGTACAGTACAAATAGACTGCTGTGTTTACTAAGACTCCAGAGAAGCCCAGGAAAGGGTGGGCAAGTCATAATGCTTCAATGCCCAGGTGACAAAGTGGGGTGTAGGTTAAATTGGCACAGACCAGGCCTCCACTCTGCCGCCCAGAACAAAAGACATCAGGGAACTTGGCACTCCATGGACCCTTAAGGGATGTAGCAAATGAGGAGTGGGGACGTTGGCAGAAGCACAGGGCAGTAAAGTGCTGACTGTACAAAGGAGGCATTAGGGACCATCAATATCGAGTGTGAACCGTGTAGAAAAGACTGCGGTCCTCTAAGGAAGCAGGAATTCTATCTCCAGCCTGCCTTCAGGCTCAAGACTGCAACACCAACACTTCCCGAGATCTCTAGCCTTCTGGCCTGTCCCACAATCCTGTGAGCCAATTTCTTAAATCTGTCTCTGTCTGTCTGTCTCTGTCTCTCTCTCTCTCTGTCTCTCTCTGTCTCTGTCTCTGTCTCTCTCTCTCTCTCTCTGTCTCTCTCTCTCTCTCTCTCTCTCTCTCTCTCTCTCTCTCTCTCTCTCTCGGTATATTGACTGGTCCTGAGAATTTACTCACATAAGACAGATTAGGAGGAGAGAAGCATACAAATTTATATAAGTTTTATGTGACACAGAAGCCCTCATAGGCAATGAAGACCCAAAGAAATGGCAAATCCTACTTGCTTTTATATTAGTTTAAACAAGGAAAGGCAATTGTGGAAAAGTAAGCTGTGTGGGGAGGCTAAAGGAAGATAAGAATTATTTTAACAAAGTCTGTTTATATAGAATTCTCTCGATCTCAACTGCTTGTCCTTGATAATAAGACTATTACTTTCCTTCTGGTACCGGGAAGACATCTTCCATCTGGGAGTTTCAGGAAGAAAAAGGGGAGGGTCAGAGGGCCTTCTTGCATCTGCTGTTTTTTTAAATGCTAATACATTTTATGTCAAAGAGGCATATTTGGGGGTGAAATATTCTGGTTTCCTTCAAAGGAGAGGGAAGAAAAGCAGCAAAAATAAGTGATTCTGGAATGAAGACTATTCTAATGGGTCAGAGTCACCAGGTGTACTTCGGGGATTTCATGGAGCCTCCACCCACCTGCAGCACAATCAGTGGGAAACAGTGACTCCCTTTCAATTACTTCCCCTTAACTGCCTAAAAAATTGTGACGGGGGTGGGATATTGTGATTTATAAGAAATATATATATATATTTGTTCTTTGTCCACAATTCCTGGCTCACAACTCCTAAACCCTTGGAATTCCCTAAATGTTGAGAAGGATAAAGATAGCTTTTGTTATGTGATGAGATGACTTTTAGAAGCAACTAAGGATGGGGGCTGGTTGCCAGGGGACCAAACCAAGCAAGAGATTACTGTTGGAAATTTCAGTCCCACCCCCAGGGAGGAGAGAGGGGCTGGAGGTTGAACCAATTGCCAAAGGACAATGATCTCAACTTAATGTGGCAATCATGCAATGACCTATGCCTAAATTGAAACTCAGACTTGACAGAACCCCCAAAAGAAGTTTAAGAGATGATTTTGAACAGCATGGGGAAATTGAAGTGATTGAAATCACGACTGACTGAGGCAGTGGCAAGAGGAGAGGCTTTGCTTTTATAACCTTTGATGACCATAACCGTAGACAAAATTGTCATTCAGAAATACCATACCGTGAATGGCCACAACTGTGAAGTAAGGAAAGCCCTATCTAAGCAAATGTTTCATCCAGTCAGAGTCGAAGTGGTTCCAGAAACTTCCGTATTGGCCGTGGAGGTGGTTTTGGTGGGAATGACAACTTTGGTCGTGGAGGAAACTTCAGTGGTCGAGGTGGCTTTGGAGGCAGTCGTAGTGGAGGAAGATATGGTGGCAGTGGGGAGGGCTATACTGGATTTGGTGATGATGGAAGCAAGTTTGGAAGTGGCGGAAGCTACAATGATTTTGGCAATTACAAAATCAATCTTCAAATTTGGACCCATGAAAGGAAGAAACTTTGGAGGCAAAAGCCACTATGGTGGTGGAGGTCAATCCTTTGCCAAACAAAACCAAGATGGCTATGGAGATTCCAGCAGCAGCAGTAATTATAGCAGTGGAGGTTTTAATTACTGCCAGGAAACAAAGCTTAGCAGGAGAGGAGAGCCAGAGAAGTGACAGGGAAACTACAGGTTAACCTAGCACAGTGGAGCCAGGGCTTCGCTACCACAAAGAAGACATGCTTTAGACGATACTCCTGTGTATGGGCAAAAAACTCAAGGACTGTATTTGTGACTAATTGTAAAACAGGTTATTTTAGTTTCTGTTCTGTGGAAAGTTTAAAGCATTCCAACAAAGTGTTTTAATGTAATTTTTTTTGTACCCATGCTGTTGATTGCTAAATGGAATAGTCTGATCATGATTTTAAATAAATGTGTCTTTTTAAAAATATGCTGTGTAAAGTTAGTCTACTCTGAAGACATCTGGGTAAATTACCCCAAAGTATGAAGTTATAATTTCTTCAGGGTGATGCCAAGTTCCATTTGAAATTTATTTACAAGCTGCTTGGGCTCAGAAGCCACTTTCTTCATAAACCTTGGTGTAATTGAATTGACAGTTACTGTGTTGTGACCTCGAGTTTATCATTAAAAGGAGAGTCATGGTGTTTATTTGGTTGCTAATGATTCTTGGCACATTCTATGCAATATACCTAAATTAAATTATGGTACCAGATAAAATTATAGATGGAAATGAAGCTTGTGTATCATCCATGGTCATGTGTAATCAATAAATGGTTTAATATTTAAAAAAAGTTACGGCCCTAAAGCAAGGACAGCAAATATGAGAGAACATGACAATCCAGAGTAACCTGAGACCTTGACTGCAAGTTCCTTCCCCTTGAGTGTGGCCCAAATTTGGTGCGGGGAGGGCAGCCTTCCCCCAGAAGCCTGCCAAAGAAAGCCTTTGTAATTGCCTATGGTCAGGTCTGAAAAATCATGGATTCCTGATATGTATTTTAATCTCTAAAGTAAACACACACACACACACACACACACACACACACACACACAATTTAATTCACCCCAAAGGAGGCTGGTGTTCCAATTACTGTGGCTGTGTAACAAACAACTCAGAAATTTAGAGGTGTGTAACAGTTACTTATTATGGTCATATATTCTGGGGTTGGGGATTAGAATAGGGCTCAGTGGGATCAGTTTGTCTCTGTGCCATGATGTCTGGTATTTCAACTGGAAGATCAAAATTCAGGCTAATAAAATTGTCAGGACAGTCGGATTGTAATGGTGGCACCAAATCTTCTATTTTGAGGCTTGAATCTCTGGTATAATTTGATTTAACAAGTTTAATTTAGCTTGGGACTTTTTGAAAGAAAGCTTTTTTTCTTTCTTTCCTTTGCTTCCTTTCCTTGGCTTCCTTTCCACCAACTGTTAATGGTTTTGCTTCCTATACATTTAGCATGCAGACCAGTTTTACTGTTTCTGTTTACTTCAGCCCAGTGCTGGCTCTGTGACTTGCGAAAGGCTTTGCATCTGTGTGGGATCCAACCTGACTCCAATTTAAATCCGCATAAGATACACAAAGGTGGCCATAACCGTTGGCTTAACTGCACCTTCCCCCGCCCCAACTGACAAAGCTGAACTCTAGAAAATTCCACTACAAAAATCACCAGAAGTCTCATTTTTTTACGTCTGGGAGTTGATGCTGGCTCACAACTGGGAGCATCATTTCTCTCCTCTACATGGTCCTCCGTGTGGTCTTTCTGTATAGGCTATTTATTTGGGCTTCCTCACAGCCTGGTCTCTGTGTGCCAAGGGCAATCATCCCAAGACAGGTAGAGCCAAATAGAGACTAGACTATATCTTTTTATATCCTAACCTTGGAGGTCACATAACATAATCTCTGCCATCTTCAGTAAAGGAAGGATAACACTCTACCTAGACTTGTCCTGATGGTCAAAACCTCAAATATGTTGTTTATAGTCCAACTGAGCTATAAGAGAAGAAACAGCTTACTCCCCTCTTCTCACTCTAGTTTCCTATTAACTTTGAAAATTTTCGAATCCGGTCCCCTCCTGTCTTCTCTCTTTTCATTCTCTATGCTTACTAAATCTCACCCTCTTAAAAATAGTGCCTACATTTTACTCACACATTTTATCAATTTTAATTATAAACAAGTTGAACTCTATTGGTAATATTTGAGCATATTTTCCCTCTACAAAGGATGTCAAGGTCTTGGACTTACTACCAAAGGGTTTCAAAGTAGCTGAGAATTACTAATGTGGTCACGGTAACAGGTAACAAAGTGCTTTTTCTTGGGTAAAATTTCTACTTTTAGAATTTGGGCAAGACAAAAATCTCCCATCAATTTCCTCCCTCTCCCCAACTAATTCACAGGGGCTCTTGAGATAGTTATAAAAGAAGCATTAGTGGGAGTTTACGTGACAAGAAAATAAAATCACTACCTCCATAAAACTATTGGGTCCTTATTTACTTGAAGTGATGAACAGAGCATTTTAAAAGTACAAAGTTAAGGAAACTATTAGTAAATTAAACTATCTTAATTTTAAGGACTTCTGATCAGCCAAATGCTCTATAAAAAATACTCGAAAACACAAGCTGCTAACTTGCAATAGACTTCTGTTACACATAAAACTGATTAGGAATTAATAGGCAGGATACATAAAGAATTCCTAAAAACTCAATTTATAAAAGTCTCTGTTAAATATGAGAAAAAGACTTAAATAGACACTTTCCAGAAGAGAAAACACAAGTATAAGCATATGGAAAAAAGGCTTAATCTCATTAGTCATCAGAAAGATGCAAATTAAAATCATGGGTATATTTACACCTACAAGACTGGCAAAATTAAAAACTCTGAACATAAGAATTGGTTAGGAAGTAGATCACCAAGATTCAAACTCTGCTAGAGGAATGTAAATGAGTGCAATCCCTTTAGAAAGCAATTTGGCATTATCTACTAAATGTGACAAAATAACTTTTGACCCAGCAATTCCATTTCTAGATATATACCCAATAGAAATGTGTGCACAAGTGTATCAGCAATTATGTACAAAAATATTCATAGCAGTATTTTCAAGCTATTAAAAAAGTAGCAACAACCAAATATCTATTAACATAGATATTTAATAGATATAAAATGAATGAATAAATTTTGGTATATTCATGCAGTGGAGTACTATAAAGCAATAAAAATAAATGAATCTCAACTACATGCAATAACCAAGATGAATCTCACAAACATAATATTGAGTGTTAGATGCCAGTCATAAATGAATACACATAAATGAATCTTACGAATTTTTATGTGCTAACTAAAACTCTAGGGCATAGTTTTAGAGTAAATCTTCAAGCAAAAGCAAGAAAGGAATTACCAAGAGTCATGATTGTGGTGAAAACTTATCAATGCAGCTTACATTAATAGATTGCAAGTAAATGGATGAAAAATAATGTACCGTGCAACAGTAAGCATAAGAAACCCAAAGTGGCTATTTTAATGCCAGATGATGTAGCGTTTAAGACCAAGAGTACTACCAGAGATAAGAGATAAGGACAAGATCATAAAAATCTTAAATCCTAATAATGGATTTCAAAATATATGGAGTGAAATTTGACAGAATTACAGGGAGAAATAAACAATTTCATAATCATGGTTGGAAATTTTAATACACTTCTCTCAGCATTTGATAGAACTTGACAAAAATCAGTAAAGGCATAGATTTAAACAACACTATTAATGACCTTGACCAAATAACTATTCATAGGACAAACACAACAACTTCAAGTGCACATGTATGTTGAACAAGATAGTCCATAAACTGTGCCATAAAATTAATCTTAATAAATGTAAATATATCAAAATCCTTTTTCTGACAATGGAATTAAATTGAATACTAATAATATTTAGAAACCCCAAATATTTGAAAATCAATGGGTCAAGGAAGAAATCATGGGTCAAGGAACAAGAAATCACACCAGAAATCAGAAAATATTTCAAAGTGAATGATAATGGAAGTACAATATAAGAAATTTTTAGAATGAAACTAAAGAGAAAAAGGAAAGTTTGTCATTTCAAAGACTTAGACTAGCAAATCTAAAATCAAAGTCCTAAGGCTTTACTTTAAGAAACTAGAAAAGGAGGAAAGTAAACCCAAAGTTAAGTAGAACAAAGGAAATAATAAAAGCACATATCAGTGAAATAGAAAATAAACAATAGAAAAAAGTTAACAAAGATAAAAGTTGTTTCTTTGAGACCAACAAAATTGATAAATTCCAACCTAGATTGATCAAATAAAAACAAGATAGAATGCAAATGAAAAATACCCAAAATGAAATAGGGCTTATCACTGGAGATCCAATAGACATTAAAAGGAAAATAAAGTAGTCCCCTTATCCACATTTTTGCTTTTCAGTTTCAGTTACCCCAGCTCTGAAAATATCACATGGAAAATTCTAGAAATAAACAATTCATAAGTTTTAAATTGCTTGCCATTATGCGTGGGAGGCAAATCATCCTTTTGTCCAGTGTATCCACCTGTATACGCTTCCTGCTCATTTGTCACTTAGTAGCTGTCTGAAATGTTGTGGTATAGCAGTGCTTTGTGTTCAGGTAACCCTTTTAGTAGCCCACGGCTGCGTCACAATGCCTATCATTCCCCTCACTTCATCTCATCACGTAGGCATTGTATTGTCTCTCACAGCATCACAAGAAGGGTGAGTACAGTACATTTTGAGAGAACACCGTAACTTTTACTACAGTATATTGTTATAATTGTCTTATTATTGTTGTTGTTAATCTTACTGTGCCTAATTTATAAATTAAACTTTATCATAGGTATGTATAGGAAAAAACAGTATTTTTGGTATTGTCTGAAGTTTCTGGCACCCACTGGGGGTCTTGGAACATCCCATTGGGATAAGGGGGGGACTGCTGTAAGAGAATATTATGAACAACTTTATGCCAACTAATTTGAGAACTTAAGACTACATGAATAAATGCTTTGTAAAATACAACTTACTGAGTTTCAAAGTAAAGGAGATTAAGTAGACATGAAAACAAAATGCAAAGGATGAACCAGGATTGATTGAATCAGGTGAAATTGCTACGGAAGTCATTACTAAGACATTGGTGAAATTTGAATATGAACAATGTATGATTAGTGTTGCATCAGTGTTAAATATTTTGAATTTGGTATTTCATGATGGAAAGCAGAAACTTGATGGTAGCTGCACTCTGCTACTGTACAACTAAGGTTAACACTGGAATTCTGTGGAATCAGAGGGTAACTTTAGAGACTACTTTTGAATTCAGAAACCATTCAAGTGAAAACATTAGGACTTTGGCACTATGAAACAAGCTAATGAAAATAAGATTGCAAAGTAATTGCAGACAAGATTAAGTTCATGCATGCAGATATGACTGAATTCAAGGTACGTGTTCCTTTGTACGTTAGGATACACGGAACGCAAACTAATGGGATCAGAAATCAAAGCAGGACTTAGTTATCCATTCCAAGGCTTAGGGTCAAGAAATTTAGTGGAACAACTTTCACTTCTGAGCAGGAGGGAGGTTTGTGGCACACCAATATTCAAAGAACTAGAAAAGCTAGAGAAAACAATAACATAAAAGAAAAAACTGGCAAAACTTTAAATATCCAATTAAGAGAATATGGCTAATTATGTGACGTCCAGTTCTGGAAAAACATGAGATTAATCAAATTTGTTATTCTTAAGACTGTTTTAAGATAACCAGAAGTGCTCAGAGTGTGAAGGGGGCAGGAGAACATGTCACAGTAAATTTTAAATACAGGAAGTTATTTTTTTTTTTTTAATTTGGAAATATATCAGAATGTTAGGTGATTATGAGAGCCACAGGATAGAAATGTTTCGTTTTTCTTTCCCAATTTTCTCAAAAAAAAATGTGCTTTTATAATCAGAGAAATGACATTAAAATAGTCTGTTTTTTGCTGCTTGAAATAAATGCTGTTTATGTAAGACCATTCCTATTAACCCCGAACCTATTATATTAGATTTTATGTGAGCATACTTATTGATATCAAATGCTCAACTAAGTAAAATTTACATCTTTATTAAGTTTATGGGGGTGACTAATAACATTGTTTCAATTGTACAATTCTACTATCATCTTATTATATTGCATCGTGTCACCACCCAGACGTTTCCTTCCGTCACCATGTATTTTACCTCCTTCACTCATTCTCCCCTACCCCTTTCCCTTCTAGTAACCTTCATACTGTTGTCTGTGTTTACATTTTGTTTTGTTTGTTGCTTTGTTTTATGAGTGAAATGACATGGTTCTTATCCTTTCCTGTCTGACTTATTTTGCTTAACATGATAATCTCAAGATCCATGTTGTCACAGAGGACAGTATTTCATTCTTTCTTACGGCTGAGCAGCGTTCCATTTTATGTTTGTACATCCTCTTTATCCAATAATTGATAACTTTTATATAGCAATCATTTAATTTTTAAAAATATAAACCTTTTGTAATTACATCATGTCTGGTTACCTCAGTAAACAAGTTAGCACACCTAATTTAATCTCTTCACGAAAACTGAAGGTCATTATTAGGATATATTTATTGCATTAGACTGTAAACCAGTGACACCCTCCAGAGTTATGCTCAATGTGCAGTTTACCTTCCCATTTAGCTAAACTTCCCACAGCTGTTGTTTCAGGGGATGATACTTGTCTCCCACCTCAATATCGTAGCATCTAGGGCCATGTTACTCAAATCATTATCAGCACTACCTAGGTTTTCAGACATGCAGAAGAGTAGGACCCACTCTTGACCTACAAAATCAGAATCTGCTTTTTAAAAAGATCCCCCAGCGATTCAATGCACACTAAATTTTGAGTAACACTGCTCCAGGCTACAAAGGAGTAATTTCTTCTGCCTTAACACACTTACGTGAAGCCTGCTTTTGGAGTTGTCCAGTTGAAACTGTTTTCCCACACTGCCCTTAAAATCCCTTATTTTCATCTTTCCCTTTACACATTTTTCTGCGTCTCCAGATCAGAAGAGTTGTGTGGGAAATGAGATAACCAAATCCTATAAAATTCAAATGTGTCCATTTCCATGCTGAACCCCTTTTCCACAGAAGCAGAAGGGAACTAACAGCTCTAATGTTAAAGCTCGAGGGCTCCAGACACTGACACTCCAGACACTTCTGAAGTTCTTAAATGCAGAGGTAACTGAAAATCTGATTATCCGCTGATGACATTTACATGGCATGACTGTACAATACTAACTTTTCAAATCAAGCCAGAATTTATATACCCGTGTGATTTTTGCTCTCTTCAAATGAGTCACCATGGGAAAGAGAGTAAATGCAATTTCCTTCATTTAAAACTTATCACCTTCCTTTCAGAATTATCAGTAGAGTCAAGATAAAATATAAGAAATTCCTTCTCCCTGTCTCATTACTCTCTAACCATGTCTAAAGTCTGAATAAAAATAAATCCCAATTTAATCACTTCCTCATTTAATCATTTTGTCACAAAACCATCTGATAACTTGCTATTTGACTAATTTCCACAAATAAAGTACACCAAAGTCTGTAAAGACTTACCACCCTAGTGGATACTCATTAAGTACTCAAGGCCACTTTTTAAGTTACTGAAGAGATAAAAGGTTTGAAATACTCTCTTTGAAGAGCATATTCATTTAGATACAGAATATGGTATATCTCTTGTTTAAAAAGTCATAGCACTGAATAGTTGGCACATATTCTAATTTTTTTTCACTCATACTACTTAAATTAAGGAAATGGCAAAGCAGAAAAGCAAATTTCATCTTAAAAAATTAAAACACATACTTCAAGAAATCTACTTCAATTCCAAGAGATTAATCCAGAACGAGCAGTATCATTTTCTACTATTTCTACTTCTGCAGTAAAGCAAACAGTGAAAGAAATAACTTTCTATAATATACTACATAGACGTTTATGTTTCTTTTATAAAAATCTAATCTACGTTTCCTTATTTGTGTACATACTACATATAATACTATCTTAGATTTAGGAGTAATAACAGGATTGAAACATTTTATTGCATCTTACTTTATTCCTGTGAATAATAAAGACATCTTAACATGTAGCCTTATATCTTAAATACAATTACAGTGTCTTCCGGAGAAGAAAATTTTCATTATTAATGACCTGATTCCATCAAAAAAACAAAATTTGAGCATATATGAAAAAATTGTCAATTCATGATGATATTAAAAAAATAATGCATTCTTCCACAGAAAAAGTGGTTTTAGAGAACAGTTCTTATAGTATTCTACATGGCAAAGCATCAAAAGGTATGATAAGCAGCCCCTTTGCTCAGGGGAAAAAAATGATTTCAGTGAGTTCCTCTTTTGAATTGCTCAGTAACCCCAAGTGATTTTTACATTGGGGGGCAGATTATTGGCAATAAGTTCATCAAATTTACATCTATCTTGAACAGGCACATTATAGAAATCAAGAACATCTCTGACCCTGTACATCTCGTGAAGCCTGGAGTTAGGCACTGCGTGGCCCAAATCATCAGCTAAACGTGACAAAAAGCTGAACTTCAGATGACCATCTTCCAGGGAGACGTCCTGCCAATTGCTAGGAGCAGATGAGCCAAAAACTTCTTTGACACAAGATTCCAAATGACTCTGGAGATCTTTAGGTGGTATGTACGTTCGGCTTCGTAAGGGTGGACACACCAGAATAGGTTCTTTTTTCACTTCTTCTAACGTCTCAGCCACCACTGGCTTTTTCTCTTCCCTGGAACGATCAAAAAGAAATATGTGAATTAATGAAGTTGACAAGTTGACACGAGATCCAATCTTGCCCACCAATCTAAATCAACAAATAATTTTCACACATACTATTTTGGGCACTGTGGAGAGAATAATAAGATAGGTCCCTGCACTTGGAAACTTATAGTTGAACTGACCTGGCACCGACAAAAACCAAAAGCTAATTATAGATTTTACATGATCTAAGAATTCCCAAAGATGGGTGAAGGTAAATCATTCTATGAGTTCCAGTCCTCCAAGATCCAAACCCAATCTACCTCTCTAACTTCATCTCTCACGAATCTCCTATATAAACGCTATGTCCTACTGTTTCCTACTTTCATGACATCATGTGTTAGTTCAAGTCATATCCTATCTGAAATGCCTGTCTTTCATATCTATCTATAGAAATCCTACTCATCCTATAGGTCCTAGGACAAAACGGTTCTCTTCCAGGGACCTTTACTTGATTTCCCCAATCAAATACAACTCTAAGTTTCTTTGATCGCCTATCATACTTTATATTGCTCTCAGAGCACATTGCATGCTACCTGAATTTTCCTTATTATTGACATTCTACTTCTCTTAACTAATTCAGGCTTTCTAAGTACAAACATTGCTGACATTTTTGACCAGATAATTCTTTGTTGTGGGGAGCTGTCCTGTTCGTTGTAGGATGCTTAGCAGCACCCCTGTCCTCTACCCACCAATAAATATGCCAGTAGCATACCTGTCCTCCAGTCATAAGCAAAAAACATTGCCAAATGTCCCCTGGTGGGCAATATTGCCCCCAGTTAAGAACCACCATGCTAGATTATCAACTCCTGAATAGAGAGACCTGTTTTATTGACTTGGGGGTCCTTTGAAAAAAACTACTTGAATAACTACTATTGAGTAGATGCGCCTATGTGAGTGAATTTGCCTGACACACTATTTCAATGCTTAATAAAATACCTGTTCATGAACTGACTCCTGTCTTCCATGGAGGTGGCACTGGATTGGGATTGATCATCCCTATAGAAATTGGAGGCACTGGAAATGAGAGATGTTTAACCAAGACATAGTTTTCTTCTTTGCTAGTCCTCTTTGCCTATCAGATTCTTCCAGAAATTTCTCCCTTTTTCTGCATCAATTCTTTATCAATTTCTCCCTACCTACTAAGGGCACTCCTAGGGTATACAATATGTTGTAAAATCATCCATCTTTAAAAGAGAAAAAATCCCCCTAGTTTCCATGTTCCCCTCCAGCTTCCTTTACAACAGAACTTCTCAAAAGAGTCGCCTATACTTAAAGTCTCTACTTCTTCACCTCCATTTTCTCCTCAAACTACTCCCATCACATTTCATTAGAATGAAGTGTGATTTATTCCTTCCAGTTTACTAGTCTTTTATACTACTCTACTTTTCTTCATAATTTACCATTTTCTGGAATTATATTCTACATTTGTTCATTTTTTCCTCCACCGGAACATATGCTTTATGAGGACAAAGATTTGGTCTGTCTTAACAACTGTATCACTAACACCTAGACACCTGGCATAACAAAGACACTCTATGAATACTTGCTGAATGAGTGAATGAAATCAACTTCAAGAAGATTCAAGAGATAATAGCAAATAGTAACCAAAAAAGAAGGGAAACTAATAAATACGTAAGCTGATGACAAATATCCTTCTGGAGTGAAGGAGTGCTTGCTTGTTTGAAACCTAAGATGACGTACATACATTGTTCCCTGAGGTTCCCAAAAGTTTTGTAGTCCTAACACTATGAGTCAAATAGATTTACCTTCAAAAGAGCCCACATGGTGCCGTGGAAAAAGCAGTAAATGGGGAGTGAAGAGACCTGGGTTCTAGATCCAGCTCTGCAGTTAACTTGTTTGTGACTTTTGGCAAATACTTCCTCTCTGTAGGACCTGTTTGCTCATGTCAGAGTACTTAAGCTCTGACAAGAAACTTTGTTTCTAGTCCTGTTATCTTACCTAAGGAAAATGCTGGGCCAGAGCAGGCATTTAATAACTATCTGTTGAGTAAATCAACGAATGAACAAACCAACAAAATGGGGTTGCACTCGATCTCTGAATCTTGCTTGTTTAGAAATATACCTCGCAGGTGAGTTTAGTTTACACAACACGTTTACGTTCCTGTTCTAACTTACTCGTTCCAAATGAGTCATTTGTTTCCTAACATCACACTGGGTACGGGGAACACAAAATCAGAACTATATGCTTAATAAGTTAATGAGTGAAGTGGCGGGGAAAGGGGGCGGTATTTCCGTTACACAGCGAGAAAACGGAGGCCAACAGGAGAAATGAATGGGCCTCACCCTTCGCGGAGACCCGCGCTGAAGCTTCTGAACTCAGAACCCTATGGCACTTTCTCGGGTCCCGTCCTAACAGCACGACACTCCCTTTCCAATTCGTCCCTTCGTCCTCCTCAGTTTCTCTTCTTCCTTCCTGTGAACATGACCCACCGTCTAACCTTCCGCTTTACCTGGATCGAGACCAAAGTTCTCTGCGGGGCACCCCTGCGATTACCCACGCGAGGCCTCTTCTGGTAACACCGAGCCCTGAAACCGCCGCCATCTCCGAAGGGAGCTACGAGACGGAGCCCCGCCTCTGGCAGGCGGTGTCGTTCCAAGACTAGCCAATCGGGTGTAAGTTTAATGGCAGATGTTCTTTCGCCCTCGTAAGACTTACCAGCGGCGACCTCACCTTTTGTATGTCGGGAAATGTAGTCCGGTAGCCACCGTCGGCAGAGGATGGACCGGGACGCTCTCTCGGAGCATGACGGGAGTTGTAGTTGGGGGGCGTCCCAGGAAGGTTCCGGGTGACGCCTTCTGGTCTGGGGGTGGGCGGTCAAAGCGCTCCTTGGCTGAAAGGAGGAGGAACTGGCAACGGGGAGGAGGCTGTAGCGAGGCCTGGAAGGCTGCGCAGTCAGGCAGGGGAGGGGGTTCGGGGTTGGGGAGCGGCCATTGAGCGCGTCTGATATGCTGCTGGGGTCGTGACCGCTCGAGGACGGAGGCAGGACCTGTCCAGACCCAGCCTGGAGGCCTCGCCTTCGTCAGGCCTAATCTCCAACGGTCGGGTAGGCCTCACGAGAGGCTCCTTTCCGTGTGGCCGCCTAAGATTCCTGCCTTGATTTCTGGCCAGGAGATGGCCTCCCCGAGCCCCCCCTTGGAGCCAAAGGTAAGTCGCCCCTCCGAGTATCCCCGTCCTCTCGCCACTACCCTAGCTAGGCCGCGCCACCGCCCCCCCACCCCGGCTGCGGTCTTTTAGGGCCAGCATAGTGCAAAAAGTACCCCCTGCTGCTCTGGCGACCAAACTGCCAACACTCCTTTTTTTCCCCCCAAAAGCAACTTGATAAATCAGCTGGAGAAAATCAGTAGTGCTCCAAACTAGCGCTATCATTTGTGAGTTATTCCAGGTGAGGCATCGTTTTTGATCGTCTGTTGTGTCTTCTGCGCCTGTCACGATGCTTGGACCCAAGATAGACACTAAGGAAACTTCATGGAATTGAATTGAGCAGGGTCCCAAGCCAGTACAAATAGATAATTGGAGCGGGGCAATAAGGTGAAACAAAGCTTGGGGAGGTCTTGGGGCAGCTTACTGAAATCAGAATGTTAGGACATAATTATTAAACCAGAAAAGCTTGGTCCTGTGGCCCCTCACTACCGAGGACAACCATCCAGCTTAATTACCCTCTAGTCTCAGGTGCCTGTCAGTTACAGTCGGTTCCCAGAATTGGGCCCTATTTGGAACTCTTAGTTATCATGTTCCTTCTACCCGGCCCAGATAAGTGATTGCCTCTGCTACTTTCAGAGGTAGAATTGTCCTTGAGACAAGAACTGACTACAGAAATCATACTATTTCAGGGGTTGCTGACATTTGAGGATGTGGCTGTGTTTTTTACCCAGGAGGAGTGGGATTATCTGGATCCAGCTCAGAGAAGCTTGTATAAAGATGTCATGATGGAGAATTATGGAAACCTGGTCTCCCTGGGTAAGAATCTGCTGTTTCTCTCATTAAAATACCTGAAAGGCGATTAGAAATCAGACTTTGAGAACACTTGGACCAGTACCAGTACCAAAACTGCTTTGTTCCAAACTTTGATTCAGACCTCTCAGCCATGAATTGTTTCCATGACTCGCATCCCTAGCATCTTTACAATGACCAGAATACAAGCCTTTCTGGCTTCCTATCTCATTCCCATATTGCTCTGTACTTTCCCTCCTGGCTCATCCTCCCACTGCTTTCCTCCCACCCTTTTTCATTCTGCCTTCTGGAGCCCATGTTCCTCTTCACATGATGTTCCTTACCCCTCCTGGCCTTAACTGAAACCTGGCGCCTTCCCAAGGACACCCCTTCTCTGGCGGGGCTGCTCATTCTCCCACATCCTCTTCCTTCCCCTTCCTTTGTATCAAGGCTGGAAGGGAGAAGTTATTGTTCTCCCAGCTTTTCAGTACTCTTCCCAAAGCATTCATTTTTCTGCCTTCAAACAAAAATCGCTCTCCTTCGGGGCCTCAGCAGTCTTACTCTACCCACTCAGTTCCTTTTCACTCTCATTTGTCAACGTTTTTTTTGGACCATCACACATAGACTTTGTCACATGTTTCAGGGCCTTCGCTATGCTAACCCATACAATCAATGGTGCAGTCATTATTTAAGCCTCAGTGTATCTTGACCATATTGTCTTCAGCGACCCTGCTTTCCATTTTTATTCAGCAACTCACATCAATGATCATAACTCTCAATTTTGTCATAACAGGCAAATTTAAACCCCAACATCTTATTCTTTGACCAATTATTCAGGCAATAGATGTTTATTGACTGTAACTAAATAGGGGTGACCAAAACAGACATCATCTCAAGTGGAGCTTATTTTAATTTCTTACTTTTCTGCCTCTCCTACTCCTTTCCTACTCAACCTATTCATTCTTAATGATGTTTCTTGTTCCTTGACTTCTTTATTTTTACCCCTCCTGACTTTGCCTCATCTAATCCGTGGACCTATTATGAATTATCACCATCATGCTTCCATGCCACCTTGTCAGTACGCTCTACCCATTTTGCAAACTTCAAATCTTATATTGGTTATAAATCTGCCTTTTCTTCTCTCCTATCCGAGTTGCTAAACAGAGCAGGGGAAATTCTTTAACGGAAAGGATTGATGCCCTGTGTACATGCATGGCTTTTCTTTCTTCTAGACTCTCCACTGGGACTTTACATCTCAACAAGGTTTTTATCCTTGATGTGCTCATTCCCCTGTTCCTTTTAGTAGCTATTCCAAAACCAAGAGTTTTCCTTGAATTCATCACTCAGTAGTGGACCTCACCTTCTGTTTCACGGAGAAGATAGAGGCCACTAAGCATGAACTCAACTTTTCTGCCCTTCATCTGCACACTTAAGGCTGTTTCTATGTTCTTACTTCTCTAAGTACTTATATATCAGCCATCCTTTTTTTTTTCCTTATAGCTTCAGTCTCTGTTTGTTCTTTGGTATCTTTGTTCCGATGATAGGCATGTTCGTGGCTCTTCCCATTGGGGAAAGAAGGAAGAAAAAGAAAAAACTCTCCTTTGAGCCACAGTCTTCCTCTTGCTGCTCCCTGTAACCTGCTACTTATTCTCCTCACAGCCAAGTTTTATAAATGTAATGTGTATTCTGTACTTTTTTCCTTTCCATTATCTAAGCCCCTTTTCTTGCTTCTACTATGCCCCTTAAATTGTTTAAAATTGGTTATAATAGCCCAATTGTCAAATGCAACAGACTCTTTAGGACCTTATTTTATTCCACCTATCCATAGATATTGAAACTCTTTATTGCTTCCTTCCATTGCCTTACATCCTCAGACTTCTCGGTCTATATACATTCCTTGACGGACCTTGTCAACATTCAGGTCATCAGCTATCACTGTGTGGATGATAAGTCCTAAATTTTTATCTCCACCTGAGAGAGGCAATATGGAACCTAACTGTCTAAGTAAAAATCCTAGTCCCACCACTTACCAGCCTTGTAACCGTGGGTGAATTACGTTACTTCTCTGTGCCTCAGTTTTTTGTTGTTTTGGGTGTGTGTGTGTGTGTTTAATAAAATGGAAATGATGATAGCATTTATCTCTTAGGGTTATTGTGAACATTAACTGAGCTAACATATATAAGGCACTTAGAACCCTGACTAGCACTTAGTAAGAACAATACAAATGTTGATTGCTTACGTCATCATCATTGTAATTACCTTCTCTGTTGAGCTCCAAATTCCTAGTCATCTCCTTTTGTGAACCACATAAGTAACTCACCTGGCAAATCTCCAATAATCCACTAAGATCTCAAGGGCATCTTCAGAATTAAGCACTCCTTCTGCTGTGCTGTTTTGTATACACTTCCACTGTTGAATTTATCACACTGTACTATGATCTTCATATTTTTTCTCTAACTAGACTGATCCCCATGAGGACAGTAACTATTTTTTTTTATTTGATTTCTCCAGCACTTAGCAAAGAACCAAGCATGTATTATATGCTTCTTAAATATCTGTGTGACTGACTGAATGTATTTAAGACTCATACCTTTTGGCCAGATTATTGCATTAGGCTGTAAACTAGCCGCTTCCTTTAGTCTCTCATTCTTTTAATATGTTCTCTTTCTTGCCCCACAGTAATTTTGTGTTAGTTAACTGCTTATAACTTCTGATGATTCCTGAGAGCTTAAAGGATAAAAGTCTTGATTTGTATCCTTCATACTAGGACCTCCCTAATATAGCCCCTGCCTAGCTTTCTACTTTCATCTATTTCCGGTCTACTGTTTCAATCTCCAGCAGTATTAGTTGCCGATTTTTTTTTTCCCCAATATGCCATGGTGTCTTTGAGTCACTGCTAGCTTTATTCACACATATGGTATCCTGGTTGACAGAACCAGGCAAATGCCCAGCCTTGCTTGTCCTAATGCTGCAAAGTGTGGGTACCATATGGGAAAAGGCACTGCAGTGTGCCCATCTGTGATCTTTCAGGCTCTCTTCTTTATTTTAGCTGAAATACAGATTTTCATCATTTATTATTTCTCCCTTCACAGTCTTTTCATCCTCCCCTATAAACTATTTCCATCTCCTTGATGAGAGATCACTATTACTTGACTATTCCAATTTAGTCTTTCTTCCACTTTATCTTGTCACTTTACTTAACACAACTCCCTTCTAGCTTGTAATTTTGGTTCTTTAATCATACTTTTCCTTTCCATGCTGATTGTTCTTTAAAAACTTTAATAACTACATTGGTAATACAGCTGACAGCTTGATTTCTCAGTTCTTGATCTTTCAGTCTTTTCAACTGAAATTGACTTCTTCAGTTTTAAAGACTTATCTACAGTCTACTGGAGCCATATTGGACCGTGCAGAACTGGGGACTGCTGTACCTACAAGGTTGTAAACTGATTGTCTTACTTTGATTATAGTCTCTCTGCAATTATTTGTTCAACTACTCATTCATTTCATAAATAGTTATGAAGCACTGTGCTACCCTTGGGAATACAAGTTCTTCCCCATCCTCCCATTCTTTTACCAACAAAGGTGTTGTTTTTATACTCTGTTGGCTAGCTGGTTTGGCAACTAAGGTCCACAGGACAAATCTGTCCTGCCTGTTTTTGTAAATAAAGTTTTTATTGGAACTTGGACATGCCCATTCTTTTATGTATTGTCTTTCATGCTACACTGGCAGAGGTGAGTAGTTGCAACAGAGACCACATGGCTCACAAAGGCAAAAATATTTGCCATCTGGCCCTATACAGAAAAAGTGCCGATTCCTGTTCTGTCCTAAAGTTCAGCCACTTCCACTTTACCATTTCCTTGCCTTCTCTTTCTCCCCTCAGCTATCATATTATTCTAAAACTGTTTGGTTAAAGATTATAGAAATCAACCCAAGCTAGCTAACTTAAGCCAACAAGAGAAGCTATTATAGGGACATAGATGGCTCATGGAATATATGAGCAGCATTGCAACTGGGCACCAGAAAAGGACTAAAACTGGAAATTGGATCACTCTCAGAAAGTCGGGAATTAACTCTGCTTTGTTTCTTTCTCCTTGGCAGACTAGGCTTTCCTCCTATGTTTACATGCTTTTGTCCCTTTAGCTTCTGACTTGATAGGTTATAATTCTAGGCACATTCAGACTAACTAGCTGTTTCAGTTTCAATTCCAGATTCCAAGGAGAGATGCACTTTGAGTCAACTATCTAGACAAATTAGCTATGATCATAAGATGGGAACACATAATACAAGCATGGCAGATACACCAGAAGGTGATTATAGTTACCAAACCCTATTTATTTTTATGCAGTGCTTCTCTGTTTTATTTACTTAGGAACATTTTACATTTTATATTTTGGTAAGCTATGTTCCTTTTCAGGATATACTTAACTCGTTTTCTGCATTTTTGTGGTTGAAATTTAGATTCATTGGGGGCTTTTTAGTTGGTTCATAGGATTTTGATTGGAAGACATTTAGGTTCATAGATTGGTTTGGGAAGAATTAAGTTCCCAGAGGCAAGTAGGATCCTTATAACACTGACTCTCTTCAGCAATTTGGTTGACTATTTAACTGTCATGTTCTTCAGAAAAAAATGTATGGACAATTTTTATGGATCTTACACTTTTCTTATTAGATTTATTTCTAGGTTTTATGGTTTTTGTTACTATGAAGAGCATATTTTTCTATAATGTTTACTAACTGGCTTTTCTTGGTAGTAAGAAACAGTATTTATTTTATATATTAGTCTTGTCATTGTATTTCATTTAATTATTTTAGGAATTTTAGGTACGCATCCATATCATTTGCAAATAATGATCATTTTTTTCTTATTTCTTTGAGTAAAATCCCCGGAACAATATCTACTGGGTAAACATGAAGAAACTTTCCCCTCTTATGAGGAATTTACAATTCAGTGGAAGATACAAACACAAACAATTAAGAGTGCAATGTAATAATAGCTATAATGGAGTTATGGACAAGGGCTGGTGATAAAAAAAAAACACACCTAAATCTATCTAGTGGAGTTAGTGAAGGCTTTGTAGAGCAACTATTGCTTTGAGTTGAATCTGGAAGAGAAACCAAGAGTTTGCCAGGTAAATCATGTTGGGGGACACTTAGTAAACAAGATATGCGATGAAATAACATGAAAGAGTATAATACAAGCAATTTGCCCACTTAAAGTGTCGTAGAGTGGGTAGCAAGGTGAACTGCAGCTTAGAGACCATGTCATGAAGTGCTGAGTATTAAGGAGCTTTAATTGTAGAAGTGATGGAGTGCTAATGAATCTATGGGTGGTGACGTGAATAGGATTCCATTTTACGAAGCTCTCTCTGGATACAGTGAGATAAATGTAGTGTGAGGGCAACCTAAAGACCACAGCCAAGGATTATTAGGTGGCTTTTGCAGTAATCCAGGGAAAACATGGTGGTGAGGGTAAAAGGTGAAGGTAAGATGCTGGAGAGTAGAATCATTGATTTTGGTGATTGACGAATGGTAAGAAAAATAGAAATCTAGGGTGATTTCCTGCTTTGGGACTTAAGGGTAATGGATGATGGTGCCTCTCAAGAGATGATGATTAGACGTGGAGACAGACATGAAAGCAGATGATGCTGATGTTAATTGTGAGCTCTTTTTGAGACATCCAAGTGGCGATACCACAAAGTATGTATAGTGAGATGGTGTCAACATGGGTAACAATAATCTTAAACAGTTGACAAAGGAAGAGAAGTACATCAGGGACATGTATCAGAAAAGGCCAAGGAAGAAGTAGAGAGGGAACTAGAAGAATATAATATTAATAGTACAGAAACCAAAAACAAATAGTGTCAAGAAATAGGAGTCATCAGCAGTGTCAGATGCTGTTATGTGGAATAAGGACTGAAAAACATTCATTGTATTTGTTATTCGAAAGTCATTGGTGACTTAATGAGAAGTTTCTCAAGATGCTGGAAGTAGAAACCGGATTTCACAGAAGATTGTAGAACAGATTGAATGGGAACAAGTTGGACTTGGAAAACTAGTTAGGAAATGGAGAGCTACACCTAAGACATGTTTCAAAGCCTGGATTTCATCAAGAGAAGGATTTCAGGTTCAAGATAAAGTTGGACATATTTGTATGTTGGTAGGAAGTTGTCAGTGGAAAATAGAGATTGAAGAAAGAGGAAAAAATGGTAATAATTGAACAAGTTCCCAGAGGCAAGTGGGATCAACAGAGGGTAGATGGATTAACCTTGGATAGGAATGGGATATATATGTTCATGTACCATTGCAGATAATTTTATAGGTAGGGGGCAGAAAGTTGAGGGAGTTCACCCATCCTTTTCCATTGTGTGAAGGAAAAACAGTTCACTGAGTGAATTTGAGAGAGATCACTGAAAGTCGCCTGAGTAGAAGTAAAATCTAGTAGTTTGTTAGGGGACTAAGAGAAGATGTTTTTGGGGGGAATAAAATAACTTAATGACTGGTTTGAAGTAAGTAGAAAAATTCAAGGTGACTAAACAGTCTAGAAAATTGAGAGAAAAGGGAAAGTCTGAAAAGGAAATTGTTTACAATATAAATTTGTAGTGATCAAATCCTCAAATGAGGTTATCCAACAGGCAGCAAGAGATAGAAAATCAGGAAAGCAGTCAGAGGCAGGCTTACGGGTCCTCTATGCCACTGTGTTACATCATAGTCCTTTATGTTATCTTTCCTCCAACACATGCAAGATTTTCATTTATCAGATGTCATGTAGATTCTCAGTTGGAACTAAGTGTTTCCAACTTGGGACTTAATATCTTTAGAGACGTGAGAATCATGTACTTGAAGAACGTGGTATGATTTGTGGTAGGTAAAGTCGTAAGGTACCACAGACTGCTCTTTTTCTTTATTCTATTAACTCTGACCATATTCCTTTATATTTTATTCTTTCTATATATTATGGACTCCATGTCACTTCAACCCATTATTTTTGTTAAAAGCCATTTTGTGTCTTGATATAAGAGCTGCTTTTTACTTAATATTTTCTTTGTCATGTTATTTTCTTGCTCCACTTAAACTCGTTGTTCATTCCATTCAATAGGAAACTTTCTGTCTTATCTCTGAATCCTGACTCATTACATAGTGCTTGGAATACTTTTTATTGCAATAAATAAATTCTTATTAATGAATGAATTTTTGCTTCCCCTGGTTTTTATCTTTTATCCTTAGTATCATTCTATGTGTTTTTTTGTGTCAGTTACTTGGTCTACTCACATTCCAATAATGCTGTCTCATTCTAAATTTTCCTGAACTTACTGTTTTCTTCCCATGTTGCTCTTTCTTCCTTGATATACTGGTTCATATCACCACTACTTGTTTTATTTCTTTGTCCACCTTACCTTACATAATTTACTGTTGGTTTACCAGCCCTTTCTTCCAACTCTGCTTGCCCCTGCTGACTTCTTCCTTGCCTCATAAGCACTCTTTTCATACTTGTTCTCCAAGAAAAACATTCCATTGCATCAGATAACTAAATAATATTTATATAGCTTGTACTGTTTGCCAAGTACTGTTCTAAATGCCTTATGAAAATGAACTAATTTAATCCTTACAACAATACTGTGAGGTAGTAAACTACATTTGATAGATATAGTAGATTAATTTATCTGAATTATCTCATTTTTGTGACAATTTCTCCTTACTAGCAAAGAGCGTGGCTGATGTTTCTGTTTTCTATTTATTATTCCAGATGTTTTGAACAGAGATAAGGATGAGGAGCCAACTGTGAAACAAGAAATTGAGGAAATTGAGGAAAAAGTGGAATCACAGGGTATAATAGTTACAAGAATCAAAAGTGAAATTGACCAGGATCCCATGCGTAGAGAAACCTTTGAACTTGTTGGTAGGTTAGATAAACAGAGAGGAATCTTCTTATGGGAAATACCAAGGGAATCTTTGACCCAGGAACAGAGAATGTTCAGGGGAAACACTAACATTATTCGTAAGAGACCTAACTCAGAAGAGAAATGCCATAAATGTGAAGAATGTGGAAAGGGTTTTGTTCGCAAGGCCCATTTTATTCAACATCAAAGAGTCCATACTGGTGAGAAACCTTTTCAATGCAGTGAATGTGGGAAAAGTTTTAGTCGCAGTTCATTTGTTATTGAACATCAGAGAATTCACACAGGGGAAAAGCCCTATGAGTGTAATTATTGTGGGAAAACCTTTAGTGTGAGTTCAACACTTATTAGACATCAGAGAATCCACACTGGAGAAAGACCCTATCAGTGTAATCAGTGTAAACAGAGCTTCAGCCAGAGGAGGAGCCTTGTTAAACATCAAAGAATTCACACAGGTGAGAAACCCCATAAATGTAGTGACTGTGGAAAAGCCTTCAGTTGGAAGTCACACCTTATTGAGCATCAAAGAACTCACACTGGTGAAAAACCCTATCACTGTACCAAATGTAAGAAAAGCTTTAGTCGAAATTCATTACTTGTTGAACATCAGAGAATTCACACTGGAGAAAGACCCCATAAATGTGGCGAATGTGGGAAAGCCTTTAGATTAAGTACATACCTTATACAACACCAAAAAATCCACACTGGTGAGAAACCTTTTCTTTGTATTGAATGTGGAAAAAGCTTCAGTCGGAGCTCATTCCTTATTGAACATCAGAGGATCCATACAGGTGAAAGACCTTATCAGTGCAAAGAGTGCGGGAAAAGCTTCAGTCAACTTTGCAACCTTACTCGTCATCAGAGAATTCACACAGGAGACAAACCCCATAAGTGTGAGGAATGCGGAAAAGCCTTTAGTAGAAGCTCAGGTCTTATTCAGCATCAGAGAATCCACACCAGAGAGAAGACTTATTCATACCATGAAACTAAGGAAAGTTTTGATCCCAATTGCAGTCTTGTTATACAGCAGGAAGTCTTCCCTAAGGAAAAATCTTATAAATGTGATGAATGTGGGAAAACTTTTAGTGTCAGTGCTCATCTTGTACAACATCAAAGAATCCACACTGGTGAAAAGCCCTACCTGTGTACTGTATGTGGGAAAAGCTTCAGTCGGAGCTCATTTCTTATTGAACATCAGAGAATCCACACTGGTGAGAGACCCTATCTATGCAGACAGTGTGGCAAAAGCTTTAGTCAACTTTGTAATCTTATTCGACATCAGGGTGTTCACACAGGTAATAAACCCCATAAATGTGATGAGTGTGGGAAGGCCTTTAGCCGGAACTCCGGCCTTATTCAGCATCAGAGAATACACACAGGAGAAAAGCCTTATAAGTGTGAGAAGTGCGACAAAAGTTTTAGTCAACAGCGCAGCCTTGTCAACCATCAGAAGATCCACGCAGAGGTGAAAACCCAAGAAACCCATGAATGTGATGCTTGTGGCGAAGCGTTCAATTGCCACATATCTCTTATTCAGCACCAAAAATTGCACACTACATGGATGCAGTAAACCTAGAGAAATATTTAAGCTTACTTTGAGCTACCCAAGTGCAGTTTCAGTATTGCTCAACATGAGTCAGATTTAGTGATAAAGCAAACTGCTTGGCCTCAGGCAAATGGTTTCTAAAGGTTCCATGAATAGCTACCCACAGGCATTTGAAGACTCCCATTACTCTTTGTTTTGACGATCACAGAGACTCAGTAATTTAAGCATCTTTTTAAAATAAATCTTTCATCACAGGTTAAATGCAGGCTCAGAGCACTTGGTTATAATTAATAAAGGGAGAATGACAGTTACATTGGTACAAAGGAGCTGGAAGCAGCTGATGTTAGAAAATGAATAATTATTCAGAGTCGTCTGCCTCCATCTTTTATGGTGGTTCTTTCAGTACCATGATATGTTTGGCTATTCATGCCAAAGTCCAATTGTTGAAGATATGATGAAGTTTTCAAGGAAACAAAGCCCAATTATTTTTTTCTTTTGAAACTGGTATCTGGAGTTTTTGTGTTGTTTCAGCCAGTTGTTTGGCACATGAGTTAAAGAAAGCAGTTCTAATGCCTTGCAATTCCCAGATCTGTGAAATGAGTGGACCATTAATTTTACATGTAAAGATTATGTGAGTAACTAACCTAGCAAAGGTGTTACCAAGGAACCTTTGGGAGTGCCTTTTTTTTTTTTCTTCCCTAGATGGGCCCAAAAAAGTGGAGGAAGACACTGTTCTTTTTGTGCCTTCCTATCTATGAAAGATATTTGTAGTCCTATACAAATAATCTTATTCCTTCACTACCAGTAGCATGTGAAAGTGTACATATTTTGACTGCCAAGAATTGGAAATAAAAAGACCTGGAGTCTTATGTTAGGAAGCTGAGATATTTTGGTATTGCTTTGATTTTTATGGTAATTAGACTTTGCATGCCATTTTAAAAATCCTTATTTCTGGTTCTAGGGCTTCCCTTAGTTAATGGTTATTATAAACCTATTCATTTGTTCTAGTCATTAAACCTATTTTGTTTTTTGCTTTGTGTAAGAGTTCTTTGTTACTTTAGTGTAAAATCTATCTTGTCAAGTCTATTACTGTGTTTAATAATTAGAATCAGGGATTTAAAGGGAATTGCTCTCATTCTACCGGTGTCTAGAGGTAACTGGAGATGTGATTATGGTGCACAGGGAAGATATCTGGGCGAGAAATTGATTTAGGAATTCACCAGTGTTTAGACACAGAAATGAATTAAGATTTAAGGATAAGATAAAGCCAAAAGAAAAAAAAAATGCAGAGATGGAATCCTGAGTCCCACTTTTGTTTAGTGGGTGAGCAAGATGCAAAGGAGACAGGGAGGAACATGCAGAAGCATGGAAAACCCAGTGTGTAGTGATAGCTGCTATAGGAAAGTGACCTGGAAGAGTGCTGTGGACACATCAAGGAAGAGTTGAAGAATATCCTTTAGATAATTAGTCAATGATTTCTATAAGAGCAGTTTCTGAATTTGGGGAGAGCCAGTTTTCAGGGGATTGAGTAGTGTCTGGAGAGTAAATCATCAGTTCCCAAATACTATCAATTCATGACTGTTCTGCATTCAAATGGTAAAAATAAGGACAATAGTATCTTTGTAAAAAAAACTAAATTGATTGAAGACTTCATTCTGAAATTATACCCCCCTTTTTAATTAAAAAGTCATTTTAGAAAATAATTGTTGAATGTATGTCTTCAGTAAAAGGGAAAAATGGCAACCTTTTTAAAAATTCTTACCCATTTAATTGTATTGGTCCGTAAAATGTGGATTACTCATCTATGAATATAAAGAGGGATAAAGATTGAGATTAAAGAAAAATTTGAGTATTTTTCCATTCTGGAAAGATAGCTACTTGAGGAAGAGGTTGAAGATAAAGGAAAGCAGGTGAGCTCATTATTATTAGATGAGCTAAAATTATAGCAGTAATGGAAGAATTTTCGATGGCTTCCTTCAAATTGGGAGAAAAAGAGGACAGATTTAGTGGGCGGTGAGGGGGGGTGGGTAAGAAATAGGATACACTTGAGGTGACCATTTTCAAAAAGTCATAGTGTTTTCAGAATTGGAAGAAGTGTGGACACTGTTAGAGGTAAGTGTTAAGAACCTCATAAATAGTAAAGGTCTGGAGTAGCAGTGGGGAGAATGGAAGAACCAAACAAAAACTTGGGGAGGGCTTGTGGGGTTTTGTTTAGAGCTCTGCTGAAATAAAGGACTATGAACTTTTAATGGAATTATTCAAATTCCTTGTGGGAATAACATGGAACAATTTGGAAAGAGAATTAAAGTAGGTGTTGCAAAACATTAATTAGTAGAAGTATTCAGGTTCTTCAGGGAAACCAATAAACTAGATATGTAGAGGGAATAGAATAGGAATTCGCTCTTGTGATTTTGGAGGCCAAGAAGTCCCACAATGCACCGTCTGTAAATTGGAGAACCGTGAAAACCAGTGGTATTCAGTGAGTTCACAGGTCCAAGAGCACTGATATCCAAAGACAGAATGGATGCCCCAGCTTAGGTAGAGAGCAAACTTTATCTTCCTCCACCTCGTTCAACTCGGGCCCTCAGCGAATTGGATGCCTACTAGTATTGGTGAAGACAGTCCACATATTCAAATGCTACTCTCTTCCGGAAACACCCAGAAATAATGTTTTACCAGATCCCTTAGCCTAGTCAAGTTGAAACAAAATTGACCACCATAGTGGATAACATTGAAACAAGCAGACAAAGGGAGTTTTTTTTTTGGGGGGGGGGGGGGAAATCACTAAATACTTCACTTCTCTGATTTTGATGAGTGAGGCCTTTCACTTGCACGTGTCTTCCTAAAGGAGGATATAATCAGGAAACCTAAGGGGGTACACAGCATACCCAGTTGAGCATGATACTTGCACTCTACTAAATTTCAACGTTTTCTTTAGTCCAGATACTACAATCACTTTTTAAAAGTTACTGTTTCTAATCAGTAATCCCTTTCACCTTCTCTACCTCCTTCAAAAGTGGTGGCCTTTGGTTCTTGGTGGATGTGGGTGGGTTGGGTTCTTTTTAATTAAGGCCATCTCTATAACCATGATGCATGGACAAATAGAAGGACATACGTTTACTGCCCAAATAGTACAAGTTCAATTACCATGTATTTTTCAAATGCCTGCCAGGTGCTATGTTAATGCTGTGTTAGTTGCATCAAGCAGCCCTTTATTCTCAAGGAGACTAGAGGGAGTGATAGTAAGCCAAAGGTATTCCGTAGCGTAAAGAAGGGGAAAATCACCTAACTTTCCGAAACACTGCGTCAATACATTCTGCACAAATAAAACTGCATATCTCTGCCTGTGTTACTTCCTGTTCAGGAGCCACGTTCTCAACACGCCTCAAGTCAGTCTAATGGCTAAGGTAAAACCCCACATCACATGGCGTCCCTGGAACCAAGAAGTGCACTGTGACTGGCCTGTAAATTCCCCCAGGGTAAAACCAGGGCAGGGCAAGGAAAAGTTGGAAGTGGCTGCAGAAAGATGCCTTGACCTTGGATATTTTAAAAGGGCAGGGTAGATTTCTCTGACATCTGAGCCCTTGGGCTACAGCCTAGTCCTGGTTGCTCTGACTGCCAGAAAAATTGGTGCTATGTTTAGAAGAGGCTCTATATTTCATTGTGCCATCGTGCTCAAAGAGCCAAGTCTGTGCATGTTTGAGAACTAGATGTAGAATTATTTTGAATTTTCATTTGTCCCAGTATTTGCCTCCTGGATTGGAATAAAATGGACACTTTATTAGGGGTGGTAAATGGCTCTGCTGCATAAGGAGAGTTTTGTTGCTTTCCCCAGGGTTATGATGTCATGTCCACTCACTGGCTTCCACCAACATGGGGCTAGGTCCTATGTTGGATTGCTGTTATATGCAGCTGGCTCTGTTTCCTCCCAATCCTCTCTACATTCTAACATGATTTTCAGCAATACTCATTCCCCGCACAAAAATTATTCACATTTCCTTATTATTACTTCAAGGCAAGATTTTCCATTCTCTGCTCTCCCCCTCCACTGTGCTACTGCATTTGGTCTCACCATTCTAGTCCAACTTCCCACAATTTCCTCAGCATGAATAATCTATACTCTAGTTAGGACACAGTTCACTCATCTTCACTCTCAAGTGCCTTTACAATTCTTCAAGAGCCAACTGACAGGGAAAAAATATTATTCACGACATATCTGGCACTATACGTAAAATATTGGCACTATACATAAAATATTGGTAACCTCACAACAGCCCTGTTTTATACATGAGGAAACAGGCTTAGAGAGACTAAGTATGTTTCCCAAGATCATATAACTAGCAACAAACTGCCTGCAACTCATCCCACCTTTTTAAAGCCTCCCTTCCCTTTGGATCTCAGCGCCTGGCCTATGCCACTGCAATTCAGCACATTCCTGTGGGCCATTTTGTTTCCTAACTGCATTCTTGTGTTCCTCATCCCAGTGGTAAGCATACAAGGACTAGCTGGTATCTTCACACTGCTGAGTGAGCATACAGTAGGTGCTGGATGGATGCTGGCTGACTGATTTTCTATGTTCATGTATATTGATGCCCAGTCCTAAATGTTAGACTATTATGGAAAAAGAGCTGTGACTGGCTGTGTTCAGCTTTGCCATTGCTCCTATCTCTTCATCCATCCTCTCTGGAAAATGGGCTTAGGTAGGGAACTGGCATTATATGAGTCCTCCATGCTCTAATGAGCATGGCTAATTCATCTTTTACCCTAGAAGGATGGCAGATATTGTTCTGAAAACAGGTCCCCAATTCTTTATCTGAGGGCCTCGAGGGCCTGCATTTTGGAAATCAGAGTTTTTCAGAGTTTAGAGAGTAAATATAGTGCTTATGCTATATATGGTATAACTCCCTCTGCAGGGTCTGAGTCAGCACCTACAATCAGACACATTAACACCTTTGCATCCCATCAAGTGGAATAAAGATAACAGCCTCGAGTCAGGTTTTGCCACCAAATAATTTGCTGCAAACTTTGGGTTTTCAGAGCTTTTGGGATTTCAGAATTATGGGTAAGGGATTGTGAACCTGTTATTGAGATGTATTGACTCATTTAATTTCTCAATGATTTGTGATAACTACTTAAATTGAAGATGAAAAACTGAACCTCAGAAAGGTGGCATAATGTGTCCAAGGTCACATGGCTAGTAAGTGGCAGGGCCAACGCTTGAACCTAGATTGTCTGACTCCAGAACCTGTGCTTTTCATCTATATGAGTACTGCCTCCCAAGAGGATTTTGGATTTTGGAATTCACTAGCCTAAGTCTCGCCTATTGGTTTTCTGACTTTGGACAACTTCCTTTGCATACTGAATGCCAGTTTCCTCTGCTGTTGCTGTGAATGAAATGTAGATGTCACTGTAGATGTCACTCCAGGGAGTTAAACCAGATGGACTTGAAGTCCCATTTCTGTTTTGCCTAAAGCCTGCTCCAAGATTTCTGCAAGTTGCTAGAGGCTTATATTCTCACTATCATAGTCAGCTTCTGCTAAATTCACATCATGAATCGTTATGAATCGTCTCATCTTGTTTTTGTGAAGCATGATGTAGAGTCATACATGCAACTTGGCTCGTCCTGTCAAGAAGACACATATCTTTAGATTGCTTGATATCTCTCCCCCTTCATAACAGTCCTGTGGTCACCTCCCTACAATTCCATATTGCCCTAGTTTCTCCAGGCCTTCGCTCTTCCCTCTCCTTTCTCACTTCTTCCTTTCTCCTCCCTCTTTCCTGCCCTTTCCCTCCCTACTCTCACCTTCCTTTTCAGAATAAAACCAAATTCTACTTTTTATTCCTTCCAGCATTTAGTAACTTTTTGTGCTTTTGGCTTTTGATACTTATACCTTCAAAGTATTATCTTCTTCCAGTGAATTATCGAAGTATTTTCTTACACAATGGCATCCACTTCCCTTTCTGCATGCACCCAGCTATTCTGATAGTCGCGCCTCCCCACTTCCCAAATCCCAGCCAGTGGCATTTCTTGCTTAGCTACCCAAGCTTAATTGTCTGGTATACAAATGCCATGGCTACCCTAAAGCTGAAACTCTTCTTACTTACTTACAGTGCCTAGTACCAAGTTTTTTGTTTTTTTTTTAGTACGTGTTCAATAACTACTAGAATAAATCTGACAAAGTACCAAAAGCGAGGAAGCTACTCATATATTCACTCAGCTACCATACAGTTTATAAAAATTGAATCCTGTACTTTCATAACCCTTGTCTTCATATGACCCTGAGTGAAGGAAAGTATTGGGCTTGAGATTTCAAAGGCAACTGTAGTGCTTTAGTAGGGAAAATATATCAGATGATAGCCAGGGAAAATGCATTATATAAATCTTCACCCCCAGTGAAATGTAATTCGGCCTTGACTAAAAGACGTAAATAACTCAGCCTTGATTATAAATTCATGTTCAACCCATAAATGAGAACCTAAGAGGTTCCTCTACAACAGAGTGTCAGTGATGCTGAGTAAGCTCTAGATAAAAATTTTCTGGCAGAAGAGCTTTGTCACACCAGGCGTTACTAGCTGTTAGGACAGTTTAGTGCATGGTAGAAACTCAAGTAGTTGCTGGTTGAATGAATGGATGCAATAAGAAATGTAGAAAACCTACAACTCTGGTGGCAGTATGGAACTCTACCTTTCTCCCTGGCTATGTATCCATTATAGGGGAAAGAGACCTGGACTCAATGCGTGACTGTCAGCAGCAATTTAACAGTTCCAAGTTTGGTTTTATCATCTGTACAATGAAAGCCTTGGGCTAAACGACATCTATGGTAGATCTGAATTGCTTATGTGGATGTAGTTGTCTTTGGAAAAGCAATACAGGTACATGGAAATCAATACTCAAATATTGTAAAGGCACATAGTGATTTCATATATATATATATATGCATATGTATGATATGAACTTATATATTACATAAATAATAACTCCTTCCCTGAGACCACCTCCCAAGTCTTAGTCATCAGAAGAAGCCCCTTTGGGCTAATTCTGTCTCATTCCTCTAAACCAGGGGTGTCCAAACTTTTTTCAATGTTTTCACCAAGGGCCATATGCAGTAAAATACACAAACAGCTGGGCCAGCCACTCACTCGAGGTAAAATATGTATTGCTTCACCTGGTTTATTTAAGTAAACTAAATATATTTTTCGAATTTGCTGCGGACCAATTGACAATGGATCATGGGCTGCAGTTGGCCTGCGGGCCGCAGTTTGGACACCCCTGCTCTAAACAATATGCCTCTAGTTCTTAATTTATCAACTCTAAGCAATATCATTTATCTTTGTACTCTTCAAGGCAAAGAATTTAGTTTACTATCTTCTCTTGTATTTTAATTATAGGTATGAACATTTTAATGATTTATATCCATTTCCTTTACTACTTTAATTGACTTAAAGTGCTATTTCTTAATTCATCCATTTTAAGTAGTGTTCCTAACTCTCCACTAAGTGAATTAGTGCTCCCTTTGCTTTCCTCCACTTTTCCCCACCCTTGAATTTCCCACCTTCTGCAAATTAAATCATTCCTTCTTTTCCACCAAAATCATTACTTTTATATTGTCCAAAGTTACAATGTGTAAATTCTCTTTTGTAACTATGGTTGTCTTTAATGCTTTTTCTGTAGGCTGATTCTGAACATTGAAATCCAATGAAGTGCAATTATGTGAATATTATTTACTGCAAAACTAGGTAGTGTGCTTAGATGTGCAGAGGAAGTTGTAGTCCTGTGTCACCAAACCTGGGCCACTTGCAGAGGAATGATCCATGAAGCAAAGTCACATTGATTCTCTTATTACACACCACGTGTTGCTCAAACTCATTTCACATTTTAGCTTTCTTCAAGTTATCAATAGCTTTCTCTTTTGGATAGCCTCAAACTTGAACTCTAGATTGGTTGTTCTCAAATTGGCTGCACATTGAAGAAACCCTGCTGTTCACAGGATCCCACATCAAGAGTTTCTGATTTAATTGGGCTGGAGTATGTTCTGAGCATCTGGGTTGTTTTTTCCCCCCAGATGATTCCAATGAGTAATCAAAATGGAGGACCCTGCCCATAATGTCAGCCTTGTCTATTAGAGACAAAGGTAATGAAATATACCAAGCTCTTTGAAAACCAGAGCAGAAAGTAAAACCCGACACCAATGGAAGGTTTGTCGCAGATTTTATTTCTTCTTTGGTTGCACCTGTCTCCTTTATCACCTACCACTGCTAAGAATGTTTCATAAGAGGCATTTCTCTGCCCTCGGCTTCTGAGATGTTTCATTCGGTGGTCATTATTTGGATGAACAGCTGATTTTGTTTTAAAGTCTTATTCTTTTCTTAGATGGTACTCTGGGGCGTGGGGCGCTGGAAGTGTGGCAAAGAAACCACTGTGTGAAATTTCGTCAGGTCCTTGATACTCAGACTTAAGTTTCAATAACTGATTTTTTTCCTTGTGTCTAAGAATTTAACATGTATTGTGTTTCCAATAGTTCCAATCTAATTTTGTCTAATTTCCAGGGTCGGTGAAAAGGTTGTTCCCTTTCAGCCCTCCTACCAAGACACCGAGCAGAGCTGGAGCCAGCTGGCCTGCCTCAGGTTCTAGTAGGTGTAGGAGGCTGTGAAGAGCGACTGGGTAGAAGCAGCACTAGAAGAGCCCGTGGGAACATACTTGCCTTGGGCGGCCTGGCAGTTAGCCTGAAAACAAGTGAGAGAGAGGAGACCGAGTTAGAGCAAACATAACCCAGTGTTTGACCCTCTCTGCTTCTCATCTGAAACCAGCTACACCTTCATTTGGATATTTTTCTCCTTATAGTGATTTTGCTGAATATTACAGCTGATACTGTCTCTTTACCTCAACAGACCTGATTTCAAACCCATCCTTTCTTCTTTGCTGTCTCTGTCCTCCTTTCTAAGACCAACTCTGCCACCTGTGTGTAATATTTAGTCTCATGCGATCCTCTGTCCTCTAAGTCCTTTTCTTCTCAATGGTCCCCACTCTCCTAATCTTTAATCTCTCTTCTGGCTTCATCTGCGCTACATTTAAACATGCCAAGCTCTCTCCTATTTGGCTAAAATCTAAGCTCCTTGATGGCAGTAGCTGTGTCTGCTTTGTTCAACCCAGTCCTTGACTCAAAGAGAATGTTCAAAAAGGAATGGTTACTAGTGAATCAAATCCTTTTTGTGTCCTCATTTCTCCTGGTAATCTTTCTGGGTCTTTTTGTGAACGAACTTCTTGAATGGACACCTTTCCTCTTCTCTCTCTATTGAAGCTGCTATGCTGAGGGTCACTGATATGCTCCTAAACACCAACCTCTGCCTTTTCTCAGCCTGTATTCTGAATCTTTCTATAGTGTAGTTACTGACCCCTTGAAATTTGTTTCTCTTTGTTCCCAGAATCCTTGGTTCATCCTATCATATTATTGCTGTTTGTCTTGGTGGTTTCTCTTCATCTTCCCAAAATAAAAGGTGTCCTGCCTTCAATCCTTAGGCCTCTCACCTTCCCTTCGAAGTGTCTCTGTGAAAATTGTCCTTCCATCTACTGTCATCACCTATACTACCAGTGTGAATAATTCAAAACTGGCCCTGACCTTCCTACTGAGCTCCAATGCCCCTTTTCAAAGACCCAGTAGATACTACCTGGAGATACCTCCGTGGCCTGAGGAAAGCAAACGTTGGCCATGTGTGAGAGTTAGGCCCCAAATGTCACTTGATCAAGTATATAAGAGGTAGTAAGGTCTTACCACGGCCCGCTTCATAAAAGCCTCCTGAGTTGCCTTCTTGTTTGCAGCCTTGCCACTCCAGGCAGCCAGTGCGCTGGCCTGCAGAGCCCGTCCATAAGAGAAACTTAGTTTCCAGGGCTTTCGTAGAGGGCAAAGGTTGATAGCATTGAGGTTGAGAGTCGCATCCTCTTCACTCATGCCACCAGACAAAAAGCAGATGCCTAGAAGGAAAGAAGCCATTCCACTCTACCAGTCCCAGTCTGTGGACCCAGCTTGAGGAAGCAAGCAACGAGCCAAAAAGAAATGTAGCATCTCAGCTTTTTTCTCTATTCATTTGCATGGCAGTGAGTCGGACATATTAGTTTTCCTTTGCTGAGGCTAGTTGGGCTAAAGTGAGAAGGGGGTTAATAAATAAGGAGGGTGGTGAAATGCTGAGGAAATCAGTGAATTGTGTGCATTTGGATAGACTCAGGATGTGTGGTATCATGGAGTGCTGGCTGCCTGTGAGATAGTAGAGGTCTATTTCCTGGATAGAAGAGTCCTGGACAAACGCAAATGCGTGTGGAACGCCTTCGAGGGATGAGGGCTAAGACCTTGAGTTAGAGGAGAAGGAGAAGGAAAGCCTTACCAGGAACAGCTGCAGGAACAGTACGGTGGAGAGCTGTGACAGTGGCCATAGCCACTTGCTCTGGGGTATACTTCTTGGTGCAGGCATGTCCAGCAGTCACCATGTTGGGCTTCAGCAGGGTGCCCTCCAGGTAAACATGATGGTCATTTAGGGCCTTGTAGACAGCAGCCAGGACCTGACGGACAAGAGGTCCAAACAGGTGAAACCTAGAGACAGCCTTGGAGTCACCTGACCTTGGCACTTTTACGCCGCAGGGGTGCAGGATGAAGGCATTCCCATACATCAGTTGGCCAAAGCTACCCAACCAATCCCTAGGCCTCACCAGGGCAGTATATTGCAAACCACAGCCATAGAGCAGAGCCAAGCTGGTCTGTCTCCACCACCCCTATTCTAACTGCTCACTGAATGGACTATTGGTGTGGCTCTGCTCTCCTTCCTTCCCATTACTCCCTTTGGTCAATTGAGACTGCCTTGATTTAGTTACTTGGGGACATCCAAATTGACCTCCATTCTCCATCCCCATACATGCTGAATAGTCATAAAAACATTTATTTTAGACACAGAAGTACTTTCAGATCTCATTTCAGTTCACCTAATTTTTGCAAGTGAAGAAACTGAGGTCAGATTACATTATGACTTTCTTACTCTCTTATAGCTATACTGTGACTAATTTAGAAGGTCACACGTAAACAAATTATTTTCTAATTACATGTTTTCATGTAGGTCTCATCTTATTTTAAAATTTCTTTGTTCACACATCATGGCACTGAGGTGCAAAAAGATAATATAACTTATCCAAGTTCCCACAACTGGGAACATGGATTCTCAAACTTTAGTCTTAGTACTACAAATCCAGTGCTTTTTCCATATGCCAAAAATGTGGAAAGTTTGATAATACCCCCTTACCTTCTCAATGCTAGATAATGATTCCAACTGAAGAATATTTCATATCTAACAGCTGATATATGTTAAGTAACAGCTATTACTTAGAAACAAGATTTTTCAACTAGAAGTGGGAACTTTATATTTAAGACTCACCTTCTCAGTAACATACTGGCAGTGTTCCAAGTCGTGGTCTCCATCAGGTATGACCTCTGGTTCAACAATGGGGACCAGCCCATTCTAAAAAGGAAACAGGAGAGGATAGAGTGAAGCTCAGCTCACTGGGACCCTTTCCTTAAGAGGATATTCAACAGTGGCAGTTGGTATAAGATGAAGCCCTTATGGAGAAATATCATATATGTGACTTAAAGATAATAAAAAGAAATTTAATGGGATGTCTAGGGAGCATGGCTTAGCCAAAAAAAGAACAGTAAGGTTAAAAACAAAAAACAAAAGTTTTCTTGGGAATGGGGTAAAATAAATGCTAATTCTACCATATCTTATTCTAGAAACTATTAGCTTCCTCAGAACCTAGCCATCACCCTTAGTGATTTAAGTCAAGCTTGAATCACTAAGACAGATGCCTTTTGTGTGCATTAATTAAGGAATTCAAGAAGTGTTTACAATTCTGATTGGGAGTCTCCTGGTGCCATGACTCAGGTAACCCCAACACAGCACCCACACAAGGAAATCAGACTGAACTTGGATCCCAGAGCCACTTCAACACATGTTGGAATCTTGAGCCTCAAGTCACCACCCTCCAAGAAATTATTTGGGTTGGGACTAGGTCTGAGCTATCACCCTCGAACTGGAGATCTTAAGAGATCCTGTCTTAGACATGGTGGAACGCAGACAGGCAAGGGCCCTGGCCTCAAAAGCCTGATCACTTTTAAGGCTCAGCTTATAGCATGTTGACAAAAGGGTAGCAGTTGATGGCATTCACCTTTAGGACTCATAGCTGGCTTTGGAGCCAAACCTTTCCCTACCACACTCCACTACAGCAAAAGTAGTGGAAAATGCCATCGGGATATACTGCTGAGAGTGGAGGAAGGCTCATGTGTGGTTATAGCAAAATTGGAAAGATAGGCTCTAAAAGAAAGCTCTCGCGCACTGTGTTTTAGGGGAAGGCAGAGCACCTGCTGACAGATGCTGGCGTAGCGGGCCAGGGCGTTGGCGTTTGCCTGGATAGCGAGGTCGGATGGACACTGGTTGTCGATCCTCAGCACAGCACGCCACTTCCCAAAGTCAGCACCGTCTTTCTTATACTGAGCACAGCGCTCAGAAAGGCCATCGAGCCCTGCAAGTCACAGGAGAGAGAACAGTGTCTTTGCACCCTTGTTCCTGATCCATGGAGCTGCTGATAAAGGGATGAGTTCTCCCTTGGCTTAGCTTCAATGTCAGCAGAGCTTGAGAACTGAAAACATCAAGGCCAATAAACATGGATCCCAATACTGAGCCAAAAGACCTGGATTTAATAAAGATGGCTTTGATGTATGTGGTGGATACCCCATAAGAACAGAGGGAACTCATATTTGTTTAGTAGTTACTATGTTCCAGGCATGATTCTAGGCATTGTGCACACCTTTTCCCATTGAATTATCATAACAACATAATAGTTAATATTATACTCGTTTTACAGATGTGGATATCGACTCTCTGAGAGGTTAAGTGACTTGACCAAGTTTGCATAGCTAAAGAGTGACAGAGCTGAGATTCAAATTCTGCTTAGCTAACCCAGCGCTGTGGTTTATACTTGTCTACTTGGGAGTGAAGTCCCTTGCAAAATTATCTAAGTAGCAAGTGTTGCAACCAGGATTTAAATCCAGATGTGTGTCTGATCCTAAAGCCTGGGACCTTTCCTCTACCCCTGCTGGAATTTTCTCTAAAAATAAGATTCCCAAGGAACAGAGTATCTTCTCAGTGTAAGACACTGTGGTAAGTACTTTATATATATTGCCTAATTTAATCCCCAAAACTATTCTGCAAAGCAGATATTGTTATCCCTGAAATGGACTCAGAGAACATTTAAGTGATTAGCATGAGGTCACAGTTATTAAATAGAGGAACTGGGATTGAAAATCAGGTGTTTGTGGCTCAAAAACCAGTGTGATGTTCGTATTTTGTTTTCCCTTGCTCATTTCTAGCATATATTGGCATGATTCGTATCAGTGAGCAATAGCCTTACCTTGAATGGTGGTTTCTTTGTTTGTTCCTGCAAGGGGAGCACCTCCTTGGTCTAACTGTGAATATAAATAATTAATAAGTAATTAGCAGGTGTCAGGTGTCCCAGTAAAACACCAGCAGAAACCCTGGTGTTAACTAATCGTTCTCGTCTTTCACAAACTAAGCAGTTGAATTAGGACAGTGGTGGTGGTGCATTAATCATTGGGAGAGACACAATTCATTCCACAGCAGAAGGGAGATCACCCGGAAGAAACAATGTAAGGACAACCCTAAGAGGATAGAAAGCACAGACCTGGAGCTTGGGAAGTAAGAAGTAATCTGAGTACCTGAGAGGCAGAGGTGCTGTATAAGAGAAGCTTCCCTTAAATTATTCATTCATTTATTCAAGAGACATTTGTTGAGCACTTGTGCGTTCCAGGCACTGTGTTATTACGGGAGAATAAGGACACAGCCTCTACTCTCCGCAGAGCAGAGGCTAAGTGCATGAGCCCAAGAGGTAGACAGTTTGGGCTGGAACTGGCTCCAGTTTCGCCTTGCTGTGGGCAAATTATTTTACCCCCTTGGAATTCCATCGTCTCATCTCATCTCCAAAATAAGGTTAATAATTAAGTCTACCTCCAGAGGTTGTGAGAAGGATTAAATGAGCTCCTGGAGTTGTAAGCACTCATCAAATTCTAAAGTTCACTCTTGGGAGGTTCATGCAGTTTTGGAAGACCTAGTTACAACAGAACAGTAAGTGCTTTAATAATAATAGCTATCATGTGCTGAATAATAATTACATGTCAGAGACTGTTTTAAAAACTCATTTCATCCTTATAAGAACCTTATGAGGTAGGTACTATTAGTCCCATTTTAGAAATGAGGAAATTGAGAGACTAAGAGATTTAGCACCTTGTAAAAACGGTTGAAAGAAGAGGTCATCAGATCTGTTCTCAGGAGGAAGATGTGATGGAAAGGAGTGAGAACAGCAGTTAGACAATTAGAATAGTCAGGAGTGTGGGCCCCAGTCCAACCCCTCCTGGGACCTTGACAGAAGTGCAGCAGCGGAGAGAGGGGAGTGGAAGTACCCACCTTGATCCCCACCACGATCCCCCTTTCCTTAAGGATGTTTCTGAACAGTTTTCCCTGGCTGTCCTTCTGGTAGAGGGTCTCGTGGAACAGGATCACACCCCCGATGCTCTGGTTGATGGAGTCGTCCACAGTGAAGAGGAGCTCTCGGAACTGCCGGCGGTTCTCTTCCGTGTTCTCCACCTTGATCCTCTGCAGGCGGTTTCCCATGGTGCCTATGGCGGGGTGGGTGAAGGCAGCCGTAAGGAGCAAGCCAGGTTTTCCTGCTGCCCTCCTCCACCGTCTCAGTGACCCTCACCAGGATGGACAGCAAGACTCTCGTTTTTATTCAGATGCTCAGAACGCCTGCCTCTTTTTCTGTCTCCCCAGGGAAAGACCTTGGTTGCTGTCAGGATGCAGGTTAGGAAGTGTCTGGGCTGGGTATGTCCAGGTAGGGTGGAAGCCACCATTGGGTCCAGGTGGGTAGGTAAGGCCCTACATCCTCTCCAGCCGTCCCCTGGTCCAACCCTTAATCTGACTGGATATACATACAGTAGAAGGAGGGATGGACATGCTGTTGACGTCTGTGGCTTCTATCTTTTTATGGTGGCATGCAGGCCTGCCACAGCTCTCCCTTGTACCATCGTGGGCTTCTGCCAACCACAGGCCCTTCTTCCCTGGGCCAGAGGTGGACACTTCCTCTCCCTCTCTGCCCTTCCCTGGCTGACTTCTCATTAGCAGTAGAGGGCTGTGATTCTGACTTCGTTCTGGTTACTGAGTTCCTCAACTTGTCATAGCCGGGATTCAAACGACCTCTGGCAAGGGCCCTTAAAATGGGAGGCAGGGGCCTCTGTCCTTGGTTTTCAGAAGTCTGCCAGCTGGAATGACAAGACTCGAAAGGTCGGTGCTTACTGAGTCTCCCGCTCACCCCCCTTTGTGCATAAGCCTTCACTCCTCCGAGAGGAGAGAGAATATGATTGAGTTGCCTTTGCGAAGTGTGGAAACAAGAGTATGCTTGTTGTATGATGTTTCTTGCCCTCACTCACCTACAGACTCATCGGCAGCCAGGATCCCCTTCCCATTGGCGACAATGCGCTGGGCAATTTCTGAGAGCTCCTTCTTCTGTTCTGGGGTGAGGGCTGGAAATCGGTGGGCCATGGTGACAGGTCTGGAAGAGAGTGCAGAGAAGTCCTCAATAGAACTGTTGGTGGCTCCGATGGACTTATTACCAAGGCAGCCGGGGTATGCAGACCAGCCCTATAGGCCCTTCTGACATTTCTGGCCCATTGCCACAAATGGGTAAACAAATGAGGTCTGTTCTCCCGTCGTCCCCCCGCCCCACCACATACACACACTTAGCCTAAGTATAGTTGCAATTAGACGTGATGGATGAAGGTGGGTTGCCAAATGTTCATGGTGATCCTAAATAGAATGCCTTCCAGGAGACCTTTGGGATCACTGATCCTGAGACCAAGTCAGCTCATTCACCACCTGCTGGAATCTGACAAATGGAGGCCATTACAGTAATTGACTACCTGTCTATTCTGTGGATTCCTGGTATCATTGGGTGCTATGGATGGTTCGAGGCCACGACAGTGAGGCTTTTGGCCTCTGTGGTCATTCTCCACTTTATTCTGCTAGCCTATAGCCCACCGGACTATTCTCCAGGCAATAAGCTTGAGAGGAGAAACCACCACTTGTCCTTGAAGTTAACCTCCCTTCAGCTTTAGGACCTCGTCTCCTTTTTTCTTATATTCAACCACCTATGAGACCATTTGAGGCAGACGGGGCAAATTTTTCCTAAGTTCCTCTGGCCTGGAGGTTGCTACAGGCTCCGAGGATGCTGAGGTCATATGGGGATGCCTGCTTCAGTAATTCTCAGCTTCACTGCTTTAGCGAGGAGAGACTGTCTCCAAGACCTCCTGCCTGAACAACCTCCTCAGTAGTGGGCCTCTGAGGGCAATCATTGCCGCTATTCAGTTGCCACATTGGGCTAATCTTGACAATGCAAGCTCATAGGGCTCTTGTATACTAGAAAGAGTGATATTTCATAGGTTGAGCTATCAAAGAGAACAAATCATAGTGAAGATTATCTTAAGTAGTTTCCTATCCAATCCTCTGGCCTCCTCTCCCTCATGCACTCATACACAGGGTACATGCCTTGTGCCTGCGTCCTATTTCCTGGAAGGCCAGGGGCCCCTCTGTTCTCATTTGATCCACTCAACAATGAGGCAACCAGCCTGGGTATTCTCATTATTAATGAGCTAAGACTCAGAGAAGTTGACTGACTTGCCCAAGGTCCCAGCCAGGATGAAGCAGAGCTCCCTACCCAATCCTGTCTCTCTTGGTAAATTGATTTGTTCATATTTTCTGCATCCCTTTAAGACAGGTTCTCGGTACCCTGCTGCTTAATATAAGAAGTCGATGGCTATTGAACTGATTCATGGGAAGGTGTAATAACTGGTACTATTCTCATTGTTGCCACCCTGTCTTCAGTAGGGGTTCTTGTCTTAACTGAAAAGAATGAAACCACAGTGCTGTCCTTGGGGTACCAGGACAGGCTTGTGGGTGACAGTCTCTAGAGAAGATGATCTATCTTCCAAGGCTCCTCATATCCCAGCCACCTGATGATGGCATTGTCCCTGTGTATATATTAGTCCCAATATTGTCGTCAGGGATTTTTAGCTTTGGACCTGGCCTCCAGATCTTCATGCAGATGAAAGCCAGCCTGAGCTGGGTGACATTCAGGTCAAAGTGCAAATTTTCTTACTCAATTTAGGTATTTGCACAGAGGAGTGGACAACTACCAAAAAATAAAGACATTTTCTTAATGAAAATAAATAAATAAAGGGAAAAATAGTCCAATAATAATAGCAAATTATCTCTTATGGCCAAGGACTCTGCTAATTGCTTCACACGCACTACATAACTTATTCCTCACAGTAATCCCAAAAGGCAGATGGGATTTCCCCCCTCATGTGAAAATAGATAAGGAAGGAATATACAAGAGTTTAATTATTTGCCCACAGACAAATAGCTAATAAGGTACAAAGTTGGGATAAGGGGCAGTACTCTCTTTCAAGGAAAGAGTGATCTTGGTGAAAGGAATGGGCTTTGGCTGACTCTAATGTCCTTGATGACACCCCCAGAACCTGGTGATGATACCCCCAGAGAGCCCCAAACCCTTGGGCTGTGGATCATTAGTCCCACACCACTGACATTGCAATTCATAACATCTGACATATTCACACAGAGGTTTGCTGCTAGTAGATCAAACAGACCCATATTCAAGAACCAGCTTTGCTTCCCTCTGGCTGGGACCATGGGCAAGTCAATAATTTCTGAGTCTTAGTTTGTTATGGATTAAATGGCAATAATATCTGCTCTGGTTGTCTCGTTACCAAATGAACCGAAGATGACCTGTGAGCACTCTACTCATTGTAGTTGCTCAAAATATATTTGTTGAATTGCGTGATAAACATGAAGGTGCTTTAGAAAACATCATGAAAATGTAAGCTATTATTATTTCTGTTTCAAAAATTTAAAAAAAAAACAATTGCCTAAGGGACTTTCATGTTTCTATTTATTACCAAGCTATTTTCTTCACATAGTGTGCTGACTCAACCAGAAAAACAAATCCAGAAAGGGTCAAATCCAAACCAATGCTGTTGATGGGAAGTTAAACTTCTACAGAGGGATTAAAGGTCTGTACCACATCAGCACAAATGCTACCCATCTGTTAATCATAAAACAGGGTCATGGGCGTGTTCACCACTGGTAGACAGGAGGCCGGCCGGGCGTGGGTAATGAGAGACAATGATTTCTATGCCCTTAAGCCTCTGCTCACTGAGGTTTCAAGTGACCATTTCTTAAAGTGTGATTAGAAGTTATTCACATTACATTATTAAGTGAAAAACGCATGTTTCAGAGTAGTATGCGATATATATCATATTCTTTTTTTTTTAATTAGAAGAGTGGTACACGCATATACTGTGTGTATGTCTACATAAGCAGAGAATAACCACCCTGGGGTTACCTCTGGGGAATGAGCTGGGATGGAGTGGCTCTCACACTTGACTTGAATTTTTTATAGTGTTTGATTTCTTAATAAACAGGTTTATATATTACATCATTTATTATACATGCTATATGAACAAGTTATATACAAATCTTGGAGAAGGTTGTGAGAATGAACATATATGAATAGAAGATAACCACAGAAAACCAGAGCTACAAGTGACCTCAGAGGTCTGCATCAACCCTGCCAACTTCAGCAATGAGGACGGAGAGGCTCAGGAAGAATACGTTTGATGCCCCTTCTACGTTGTGGTAGTCTAGGATTGTAAGTCACATCCGATTGGCTTATGACTTGGAATCCTATATCTAATCCTTCTTCAGCAAAATAACAGATGGGACCCTCCAGTGTGGTTCTTTCTGCCTTCCTAGAAGAGGTTCTGTGAAAGAATAATAATTTGTAAACTATGAATATTCCACTCCTGGAGAAATATAGGCACTAGGGAGTCCATTTGCTTCTCCCTGGACAAGGCAGATGGATTTTTCAAGACAGACGTGAGGGGCTTAGTCACTGAAAACCTATGATCGCCAAGCACGGTGTGCAGCACTTACATGTACGGATGCATGAAGATGCTTACAGCTTCATTACCCACCCCAGTGCCACAGTGACACGTGCAGTGAGATGCTCTCGGACAGCCTGATGCCTGGTGCCTCTGAATGCCCGTGCAGCAGCCCAGAAAAAGAGTGTTGCCCTTTCCTCTAAGGCGGTCCTTGCAAGTAAGTCAAAGGAACTCCTAGGTTTACAGCCAGTAGACTGCATTCCCTGTCCCGGCCCCTCAGGTCGAGCCTGGGCCCGGGTCTTCCGCACATATGCTGTGGCTGAAGGGATGACGGCAGCAGAGTGCAAGCCCCTGCTGCACCCCAGCCAGCGAGTGGAGCCCTACCTAACTATTTAAAATCAAGGGTATTTTAAAAGGCAGCCTATCTTCACATGCCTGTTTTTCAGAGAGTATAACAAATGCACCAACATGCATCAGCCTCTTTTGATTCTAAACATCTTCAGCTGGAGGGTCTTCAAAGTGTTTGGGGCCAGCAGGAAATGTGATAGGAACTATAAAACAAGTGGAAGGTTTTAGAATTTATAATCAAATGACAACTATGTTCTGTGACATTTCCAAGCCTGTATCATTTTCTCATTTGAGCAGTGGGTGAAGGTGAAGGGCCACGGAAACCAAGAGTTCATTTGCAGGACAAAAAATTGTCAGTGCTAGTACCAGTAGGTGTGGGAGGAGAATGAAGAAAATGACATAAGGTGATAGATACGTACATAAATCAGAATAAGCAGTTGTTATGGAGAGAGTAGAAATGAGCAAGAATCTCAAAAACTAAGTAGAAATGAACCAAACAGGAGTAGTCACGTTTTTTTTTTCCTAGGCTAAGATTCAAAAGAACCCTCAGACAGGTAACACCAGTAACTTGGCATCAATCTTAAGCTTTTTGCCTACCACTCAAGGAGCCAGGAAGGGTGTGAGTGAGCATTTACCCTTAGGGAGAAAAACAATCATCTCAGCAGAGCTTCACATTTTTAGCCACCATCAAGTTTTTCCTGAAAACAAAAGCCAATGAACTTTCCCCTCTATAAGCTATCATTAACTCCTTTCCTCCTAGTGCAGTCCAAGCAGACAACCCACGTTCTTTTACTTACAGTTTGGGAGAGAAGAGTCTTAGAGATCTGAAGCTGTGGATGAGGCAGCAGCTGCCAAATAGGACGAGTCTTTGGGAATACACAGCTTTTATAGACTTCTCACCAAAGTTTTTTTTTTTTAACTTTTGCCTTCCCCTTCCCACCTTGGCCTGATAGGGAGGTGTTTATCCAATACCTCTGATTGGCTCATAAACAGCCAATCCTTCTAATCAGGCTTGCACACTCACTATATTCATAGAATGTTAAAGCTACAAGGGCTTTCTGGGGACCAAGTAGTTCTCAACCCAGGCTCTTCATTTTACAGATTCAGAAACTGAGGCACAGAGGATTAGGGGAGTCCCCTAAATCACGCAGCTAATGAATGACTGAGCTCTCAAGTCCACCAAGGGAAACTGGGAAAACTGTTAGCTTAGCTCCCGCCCTTATAAAACATATGACCTCTGCCAAGGTTTTTTTTGTTGTTTTTTTTTTAATTTCTCTGAGCCTTAATTTCCTTCTCTGTAAAGGTGAATCTCAACTTCACAAGAGCATTAAATAAGTTTGTAAAGTGCCTGCATGCAGTAGGCGTTCAAAGATCCCCATGGTAGAAATAATTTTACTTATGCTACTGGTACCAATTATTCTTGTTGTAATAATGACAACAATAGGAATAATAATAGCTATTTTTTGAGGTTCTAAGATGCATCTGGTTCTTTTTATACATATTTCCAATCTCAGCGCCTCCCTGAGGAAAGGATTATTACCCTATTTTCTGGATCAGGAAATTCTAGTGCAAAGAAAGCAAGTAACTTGCTTAGAGTCACAGGACAGGTACACAGAGATCCTGTCTCACTGTAAGTCAGTGGTCTAAAGCAGAGCTATTTACATTTTGGTCACCAAAGAATGGGTAGATTAGCTCTTTTCCTCACTGCCTCCCAGCACTTTATCACCTTGGACATTAAACCTGCATTAATCAGAGAAGAATGACTTGCGTCTGCAGACCTGGGTGGCCCTGGCCCTGCTGGGCATCGTTTCACGTGAACAGCAGACTGGCCAGGCACGTCAGAGGGACGTGAACATGCCCTCTCCCGAGTGGTGCCACCTGCTGCTGCTCTGATGACATCAGCATTTGCCCACTTCCAGGGTTTGATGTGCAACTGAAACTCAAAGTTCAAGAGAGCAAGGCTAAGGCTTACTGGACCTCAGAAAAACAGCAACTCCTGAGCAATGCTGATTGATTGCAAGGTTTTTTTTTTTTTGTTTTTTGTTTAAATCTCTTAACTCCTTAAAATGCTCAAAATTGAGATATCATGGTATATGGAAAGACCATGGGACTTAGAGGCTGTGAGATATTGTGGGATCCTCCAACTTCTTTTGTCCTCAGTTTCATCTTCTGTAAAATGGGTTAGTAAGTGGGCACCATCAGAAACTGATTATGAAGCATGAATGAAATAACATGATTAGAGGCTTAGCATACAGTAAGTTTTCATTAAATAGCTGGATCTAAATGCATAATTCTGATTTAGAGACCTCCGATTGCAGACTCTTCTAATAGGCACTAGTAAATGATCGTTCATAATCATTACTATTACTACCTCCAATAATTGCCTTGTTTATTCTCCTCTCCCTGCCTCACTCTAGATATTTCTGATTCAAATATGATATATACATAAGTCAACTGATAGGCCATGGGTTAAATATGTCCATGCATATGTGAGGTCTGAGTCCACAAACAAACTTGTAACATTCAAGTAAATCTCATATATGATAGAGTTACGCTTACTGGATTGGTATTATTATGTAGAAAGAGCTTTCATTTAAAAGGGGCCACATCTATACAATACAAGGAAAAACCATGGTTAGGTCAATATAGAATTTAAAAATATCTTTTTTACTCTATGGTTTGGATACTTCCTTATTGTACTGCAGCCTGCTTTGGTAGCTGGGTTGGTTTCAGGACCCTAAAACCAGCAGTTATTATTTGGGTCACAGAGCTAGGGCTAGTGTTATTTCACCATAGTGCAGGAAACTTTTAATGAGGCTCTGTGTGTAAGGCATTTTGTTCGCTACGGAGACATTTTGTAGAGGATACACTTTGTAGAAAATACAAGATAAATAAGACTGACCTGTTCTCCACAATAGGCTTATAACGTAAGGAGAGGGAGGAGAGGGTTGAGGTCAGGATCAAACCAAACAAGAGAAAGTATATAAGAATACCAATTGGTTGTGGTGTTAGTCGTTACTGCAGTGTTCATGAAAGACTCTCAAGTAACATGAAAGAAAAGTCTAGATATTCTGGACTTTTACAAGTCATGCTTTATACTAGTAGACTCAGCAGATCAGATTGTAAAACCTAGGCAGGTGGGGGTAGTGAAGCCTCCCCACTCTCTCCCTAGGACCCAGTACCACGCCTAGAGCACAGTAGGCACCCAATCAATCTTTGTTGAATAAATCAATCAATAAATATATGAATGCATTCGTATCAATCTCAGAAAAGTCTGGAGTAACTGTCTTATATCTCTTATCCCTGAGAAATTTGAAGTAATTAAGAGGTATAATATGGCCATTAATTTCTTCAAAAACTATACTAGGTTTTGAAAGCTGTATCATTGTTCGCTTGGAATTTCACAGGAATCCGGGCTGCAGCTCCCCTGAAATGGTGCACAAGAATGCATGGTCCCTTCTCTCCTTTTAAAAAATTGTGGTAATATGCACATAATATAACATTTACCATCTTAAACATTTTTAAGGGTCCAGTCAATAGTGGTAAGTATATTCACATTGTTGTGCAACCAATCTCCAGAACGCCTTTTATCTTGCAAAACTGAGACTCTATATTCATGAAACAACTCCTCGTTTTCCCTTCCTCCTTGGAAATCATCATTCTGCTTTCTATCTCTGTGAATTTGACTACTCTAGGTACCTGGTATACGTGGAATCATACAGTATTAGTCATTTTGCGTCTGGCTTATTTCACTTAGCATAATGTCCTCAAAGTTCATCCATGCTGTAGCATGAGTCAGAATTTCCTCCCTTTTAAAGGCTGAATAATGTTCCATTGCATGTATATAGGCATTTTGTTTATCCATGCATTGGTTTATGAACATGGGTTGTTTCCACCTTTTGGCTATTGTGAATAATACTGCTTTAAACAAGAGTGTACACATATCTCTTTGAGACCAGGCTTTCAATTCTTTTATGGCCTTTTTATTAATGTAACAGTTTATTGAGACAGCATTCGCATACCATATACTTCACTTATTTAAAGTGTACAGTCCAATGTTGTTTGGTATATTCAGAGTTAGAGTATTAAATGTCAGTTTGTGAGAGAGATGTGGTAGGTTTTCAATAATCCCATAATCTGAGGGTGTAAATAGTCTTTGAAGCACCAGAATGAAGCCCAGGGTCAGGAGTTATTTGGGTACCTTCCATTTCCTCAGGGTGATTTTTTTTTTTTTCCGGACACGCTTTATCACTCAGAAATCTGAATTCTGTGTATTCTAGGAAGATAGAGCACCTGTGTATATTCAAGTCTCCATTCAAGTAAATGTAAGAGTATCCAAATTCTAGGGCTTAGCGATACCACCCTCTTGAGAATAAAGAACAAAACTGAAGCTTGAAAGGTGATAAAGAATTTGAGGTTTTCCTCATCTGAGGAAATGTGTCTGTGCATTCAGGATGCTGCAGAAGCAGAGTGAATTGGAAAGAATGGGCTACAGAATTTCAGAATTAGTGAGTGACCTGCACTTACCTGACAGGAAAGGGTTAACAGTGTGGTCGGCAGCAACAGCCTATCTCCATTTTCCCACATTCCTTCCTGGTGAGTTGTTTACTGCCTTGTCAGTATTTTCTCTTTGCTGCTTGCTCAATCATCTCAAAGTCCAATTTCCCCCTCACTATCTAATCAGAATGGTTGGTTATTTATGTCACTGATGACCCGAAGCGTATTTCTTTCACTCTGCCTTACCTCTCTGGTGAGGCTGTTTGGCCTTTAGGTGGGAAGGTATTGTGCGCTAGTGGCAAGAGCCACAGGTGAGGAGGCCAGAGGTCTGGGTGGTGGTGAAGTCCTGCCCCCGAGTAGCTGTACAACTGAAGGAAATCACCTCTCTTAGCTTCCCTTCCCTGATGTGTAAAATGGGCCTATTAATGCCGCTTCTGTCTAACTTTACCATGTTGTTGCTCTGACTGAATAATATCATCTAAATAAGTGCTATGAAAACTATAAAGCCTTACATAATTACAAAGTGTTATAAACCAAGTTACTTCAGAGAAGCAGACGGCTCCTGTGGTACACACACACACACACACACACACACATTTGAGAATCAGAAAAAAAGGTTCTGGCCCTAGCTCTACCCCGAAGAGCTGGATGACATTGTCCAAGGTAGGGTATTACCGTCTGTTGAGGCCTTACTCCTTTCAGGGCCTTTCTTGGGCATGTCACATAGGATATTTCACTGAATCCCCACTCTGGTTAACAGAGTAGGTGTTATTTTTCGGAGGAGGGCGTTGATCCCATCTCTGGGTCAAAGTCACACTATCAGTAAGCAGTAGGGCAGGATCTGAAATACAGATCTGTTTGTTACTCTAAAGCAGGGGTGTCAAAACTGCGGCCCTGGGGCCAACTGCGGTCCACAATCCATTGTTAATTGGCCCGCAGCAAATTCCAAAAATATATTTAGTTTACTTAAATAAACCAGGTGAGGCAACAAGTACTTCACCTCAAGTGAGTGGCCCGACTGTTTGTGTATTTTACCGCATATGGCCCTTGGTAAAAAACATTGAGAAAAGTTTTGACACCCCTGTTCTAACGTAATCCTGAGACCTTGAACTTACTATCTATACAGTGAAGGAGGTGGTCCTTTCTAGCTGTGATATTTTATGGTCTCCCCTACCCCCAAACTACATGTTTTTGACATTCACAGCATTTGTAGAACAAAGGAAATGGTTTTAAACAAGAATGTAAGAAACTTAGATTTGACCATAAATGTTTTCTTTGGGGGAAATATTGTTGAAATGGAATATTTATTGAGCAGAGATCTTTAAAATACTGGAACATATGAAAAAAACTAGGTGGTCCTAAACCCCCCCGCCCTTTATTCCCCTATTATTCTTTGGGTTTGCTTCACCTCATCTCACACTCTTTATGAATGAGAAGTGCCAGGGTGACCAGATCTAGAATTACATTTTCCTGGAAGGCTGGAAAAAAGGCCCAGACACTGAGGGGCAGGCAGCTAGCCAGCCTATGCAGATGGCAGACCAGTCAGTTGCTTAGTGACCACCTCAGCACCACCTACCCTCCTGCCCCCCCAAAAATGAAGAGCAAGATCACTCAGCCTCCCAAGTGAATTAATCCAGTTACTTATATACAAACTTTCTGCCCTTCTGAAGGTCCAGCTATAAATTTTCTTGGTGAGTCAATATACTTCAATTATTAGGAACATGGACTTGGAACCCAGATAGAATTGCTCCAAATTCCAGCTCAGAGTTTCCTACCTGTGTTACTTTGGGCAACTTCTCTAATCTTTTTGAGCCTCAGCTTCCTCAGCAGTTTTTCTAAAACTTGACCTACTTATTGGAGGATCAGATTGCATGAACAAAAAAAGCATAGTGCCTGGCAAAATTTAAGAACTGTGTAAATAACAGGTATTGCTATCATCACCACCACCACCATCATCATCATCATCATTGTTGCCGTCAACATCACTCCTTTCTCCTCACCACATTCTCCAAATTTTGTCGCCAAAGAGCAGGGTTCCAAAATTTTTGCTCCAACAGCACCTAACCACACTGACTTTGTCTTCTACTCAAATACTCCCATCTCACTCCCACTCACCAAACTTTCTCCATTGAATATGCAGAAAAACTAAGCTGGACGCTGAGTCTGTCTCAAAAGTTGCATGCCCATACCCAAGAAGAGGTACCCTTCCCCTTACAGGATAGTGGGGAGCTGTAGATGAGGAAAGACTTTTTTTCCCTGTTACATGAACCACAGGAGAGTATGACTTGTCCACTGAAAGAGATGGAGAGATGTAGAAGGAGATGGAAAAAAAATGGGAATATTATTTGTGGAAAATGTAAAGGGGAATGAAAGAGGAAAGATGAATAAAGATATAAGGCCATGCACCCACACTTCCAGAGTCAGAACAGACTCAGTGGCAGGACGGACCACCCTGCCAGGTGGGCAGACAGGCTGATTTCATTAGCACCCCTGTGCCAGTCATTCAAGATGTACAGCTGGCCTATGCCACCACACACCTGTCCTCTGTGGCACAGCTGACTCCTAGGCCTGCTGGGTCCCAGTGGGCTGCCAGATGGAGGTGCAAATAAGAGGCTGGAACAAGTTCTCTCTGCTGCAGGGAACCCAGGGAGGGCCTCATCGACCACTGGCACCCTGCAGAGCATGCTCAAGCAGCAGATGCTCTGGCTTCCCTGGAGCGGGGAAGAGGGCAGCATTCATCCTCTTAAAATGTTTCCTGCCCCAGACCTGCCCTCTTCTGTCACTCATTTTGGTGGCTCTACTTTGGGCCATTTGCCAAGTGACAGCAGAGACTTTTGATCCCAGGGGGGGAATGTAAAACTGTCACTTTACAAAGTGGGGAGCAAAAAGACAGTGACTTACTCAAAATAATTATATTCTGGAATATCACTTTCAGAGAATACAGTTACCTCTTGCTAGAGCTCTTGCTCACATGTGTGCAGGTAAATTTGCCAGCCATGTTTCCAGTGCCCTCTACTCTCCCCCAACCCCAAAGACACTGTCTATGGGATCTTTTCCCTCATCCCTTGTGCCTCATCCATCCTGGACCTATGAGGTTAGCCACTTACCATGGTTCTGCGCAAGTGAAGGTCCCTTTGGTGTCTAGTAAGGAGAGGAGGCAAGATCACAAATAGGTATAAATAACTCAGATCTCAGCTCAGTTCTCCTTGCCTTTTTAGATCCAGGTAAGATTGGCTCAAACCTGTAGTCTATAATTTCCAGAAAGCTCAATTTTGGGGAAATTCCCAGGGTTTTCTGTTCTTAAAGTCACTGTGGCTCAGAACTTCTCACTGAATCAGGTTAGTAAAGCACGCGTGTCATTCCCAAGCTCCTGTCCATATCACAGTGACCTAGATGGGAAATAACTCCCTCATTAGATTTCCACAAAAGGCCCAAAACAAACAATTTTAACTGGACAAAGACTTTTTGAAGTGTTAAAAGATAAACTGAGGCATATTAAAATTTTTAAGAATTTATTTGAGCAATACCAAGAGGTTAGAAGTGCTCCAGCAAAGTGAGCTGGGGAACAATTTTTATAGAGAAAAGACAGAAGTAAAGTAAAGAAATTATTGACTGGTCATAGCTTAAAACCTAGTTGGCTGTTTGTGATTGGTTGTCCTAAGGTTTTGATCCCGTAACCTTGAGGCATTTACAGGCTTAGATTTTGCTTTGTATATGTAGGTGCCCCAGCATTAGAGCCGCTTCTGTCCAGTAGTGGCCTTCTTGTTTAACAGCAGACATAGCTACAGGCTTGTGGAGAAGAAGGAGAATTACATGGTGGCCAAAGAAAAATTTTACACTGAGCATTAGTCAGGCCTTAGTCTTCAAAGTCCTTGGAAACACTCCTCCAGATGTCAGATAGGGCGTTGCACCGACTGTAGCAGACTCCACTTCTCTCCTCTCCTCTCCCATGTCTCCTCCTCATTTCCTCCTTCACAGATTGCCCTCAAAAGTCTGAAATGCTTTAACTCTACTAGTCGAGGCAGCCTCCTCAACTCACCTCTCAACCTTTGTATCTCCAAACAAATCAACTTGCTTGGCTATCAGATAGGGCCATTTACTCTGCTAGAGACGAGCCACTGAGAAGCCCGGAGACCTCCTTTAACATATTCCACCTTCTTTAAGGGGCACTTTGGTATAACGTCACAATTTTGGTTTTTTCTTTTAAGTATATTCCAAGGTCGTGTGCTGAAGATCACAAGAGAGGCAAGCCCCCTTGTAAGTGAGTTCCAAGGAAGGTAGTCAGTCTCTTTCTCTGAGACTGAGGGAAGACTGCAAATGCTGATGACTGACCAGAGTTGGGAATGTAGTGTTTCCTGCTCTGAGAGAGAACTTGAAGTGTCTGTTTTCTGTGCCTCACAGAAGATAGAGGTGGGCGCCGAGCTGCGATGAGAAGCAGTCCTTCCATGGGCCTATTTCCCCTCACCGCTGCCTTTCTGCTCTGTGACTGTGAGAGTGAAGCAGAACCACAAAACCCCAGAGAAGAATTAACAAAGCACAAGCATCCCTTTATACCCAGATGATGTAATTTTATTTTCTTGAGCTAGATATGACCGGGACAGACAGTAGTCCTGTTAGCTAATGATTGCCAGGAAGAAAGGCAAAGGAAGAGATAGACAATTCTGAACCTTAAGTCATCTTACATTCACCTCCTTTAAACTAACTGGATGGGGAAAATCAAGCGCACACAGGACTGACCTGTACATGTTTGCTTAAAGGCAGGGATTGTTTTGTTTTAAATTAGGTATACACCAATGATATTTTGTCTGGGCCAAGGAGGAAGTGTAGCCAAGGCCAGAACTAACTGGCTATTAACATACAGACTACAAGTTTTGGGTAGTTCAGGCACCCTTTTAAGATGAAGTAAAGCAATTTTTGTATTGGCTTTCACATCTGTGGTTGCCTGATGAGTAAGGACTGAATGGCCTGGTGTTTAGGCCCATCTCAACAGACTCCTTTATGTTCTTCAGGACCCATGCCAGAAGGCCAGTGGGGTCCTGGGCTTCACATTCAAAAAGGGCCTCAAATTCAGTTTAGATGTTATTGCCAAATGAGTTACACGCACAGTTATTGCTTCATGTGTGTATTCAAAGCATTAATTGGCTAAATGTATGCATTCAAATTATACCACAGTTTTGGTAACTCTGGTTTTGTTATTTCTTCCTTTTTTTAATATACTTCCTGAAAACTTCAAATCGTGGAAGTAGCCCAAATTTCCCTTGGCCTCTGAGAGGCCCTGTCCCACACCTATCTTGACTGTTTACATATATAGAGAGATCTTTATTCCACAACAAAGGAGTATAAACTTGGGCTCAAGTCTCCTAATTATTTATCAAAACATCATCTGAAAGAAATATTGGGAGAGGATTCCTTGAAGAATATGCAATGCATCCAGTTTGATATCAGAGGTACAGAGAATTAGCACATTATATACCCAGGCCTACATCTTTCCTACTGAAATTGTTTTGGGTGGATAACACTGGTATGATTTTGGTGTGATGCCATCTGACTTGCCTGAGGGCCATAATCAAAAATAGGTTTATCCAACTTACTCTGGCCAATGTCCAACAAAATCCCATCACAAACTGTGCTCATTAGGAATTGCTCAGACAGAAATTCTTGTCTGATCTGAGAACTAAGAATAACTGTACTTCTCCTGAGCAATCAGTATATCTTATAATGCTGTGAAATTGCTCAGCTGGCCAGGTTTCCATGTCTTATTGAGTGCTAATTTGTTCAGAGACACTTTTTTGATCTACCCATATCAAGTGGTGAGACATAATGGTTAGTTAATTATAATTAGTCTGGCTACTTCTTTTTAGGTTCATCTTTGGGCTCTTGGTTTTGGTGTTTTAGGGTTTGTTTTATTATTTTGCTTTTGAACATCTTAGTCATGAAGTATTTTATTTTCGTGACTGGTTTGAGGCAGAAATTTAATTTTTTCCCCCCGCAAATAGTAAACTGTACGCGATTCATGTTGTTAATGTCCTGAATGCATGTTCTTTAATGCAAATAACAGACTCTACTTGTCTGTGTCACTCAGGCTGCTCTAACAAATACCACAGACAGGGTATTTAAACAACAAACATTTATTTTAGATACATTGATTGATAGATAGATAGAGATCATCTTCTCACACTTCCAAAACAAATATAAACACTTCAATTTGCATATAATAGAATAATAGAAGAATGAGGGAGTGCAGATACAGCCAGTTAGTTAATAAGATATTAATAAAGGAAACGGAAAGGCTGGAAAAGCCGTTTGTATAAGATATAGCTTCAATGTAGCCCCACTCCAGGCTTCGGAGAGAAGCAAATTTAAAATCCTTTCCTGGAAGAAGATAACATTATCTTAGGCCCCAACTTACTTCTACAGTGTCTAGCTCACCTTAAAAGATACGAAGATTAAAAAAAAAAAGATAAGAAGACACGTGCCCTGAAAAACATAACTAAAATCAAGAACTTGATGGATAAATTTAACAATAGATTAGACACAGATGAAGAGACAATTAATGAACTGAAAGGTAGTTTAGTAGAAAATATGCAGCACAAAGGTGAGGGGGATAAAAATACAGAAGAGTGAGTTAGAGACACAGGGGAATCAGTGAGAAGTTCTAACTCACATACAAATGAACTAGCAGAACAAGAGGAAAAAATGAGGCAGAATGAACATTTGAAAAGAGCATGGCTGAGAAATTTCCAAACTGGTGAAGCATCTACTCACAGATTCAGGAAATCCAGTGAATTCCAAGCAGGACAAAAAAATTGTAAAGCATATCTATTAATAAATACTCTACAAACTGTAGAACAACAAAGTGAAAAATCTTAAAAGCAACCCAGACAACATGACTTTCAAAGGTGCCACAGTCACACAGCTGACATCTCAACACCAGCAACAGAAGCCAGAAGAAAGTAGGCTGTTAGCAATGTGATCAAAGAAAATAACTTCTATTCCTGGTGAATAAAGTCTCTTATCATCATGTCATACCCTCTGTATGTTAATGCTTTTTGTCTTAAAATCCATTTTGAACTTCATATAGCCATCTCAGTTTAGTTTGGTTAGTATTTCCCTGGCATAACTTTTCCATCCTTTTATTTTGAACTTTTCTGACTCTTTACATTTTAGCTTCATTGCTTATGAACAGCATATACTGATTAAAAAAAATCTATTATGGGAATGTATTCATTGGAGGTCTTAATCTATTTACATTTATCACAATTGAGACTTTTGTATTTACTTCTACCATCTTATTTTGCTCTCTCTTTTTCCTCCATTTGTTTCTTTCTCTCCTTTCTTGTCTACTTTTGGACAGAATACTGCTTCTCTCCTTCATTCTTCAAAATCTGTTTGAGCACTTTTTAAATAATTTTTAACTACTGAGATATGTAGATTTAAAATCATTAATTACTTTTGTATCTTTTTTTGTCCCTGGAATATTATTCCAGGGCCCCAAAAGCAATGAAAAAAAATCCAGATTTATTCGTGTTTCTCAAGGGACATTAGCAAAGGTCAGACTCATAACTATAGCAACACTTCTTTAAATCCCCCTTTTGTTTTTGTCTTATACCTCATGAGTACTCCAGAGTCACTATCTTGAATTCTCCATCTCTGTTCGCTTCTAAACCTCTCCGAGACACTTCACTGGAACAAAATCTTCTCCACCCTCCTTCCCTTGTGCCAAGGGTTTTTATTAGGAAAGAGTTCAAATATTTCATATTTCTACGTGAACCGTGGCTCTACACAACCCCTATATGAGCTGAATGGAATATTTAAAAGGCAGCAAGTATGTAGTGAGGATGAATAAATGAATATTACAGTCCTTTTAGGAATTTGCATGATGCCAAATGTCAGCCAGATACCTTACCCAATTTTTTTATTTCTTCATTTAAAAATTTTGGCATCTCATAAACACAACTTAATTTTACCCATGTTCTTTTCCCCCCATGTTTTCTCCTTGATCCATATCTATAGTAGCATTTCCTAAAACTTCTTACAAAAATGCTGTATTGTTTATAAAATAAAATCTATCTAAAAATAAACATATTGCCAGATAGTATAACCAAGAGTATCTCGTCAACACCCCCAAAGCTGTGTTTGACTGCAAATGCTTCACTCGGCTCTTGCTTGTCTCCATTTTGATGTTCCAGAACCTCTAATTTAAAATGCCCCAATCTAAACTCATCTCCTCTCCAATATCAACTTAACACAAAAATAACTAGTATTTATTTAGCCTTTAAAATGAACTAAACTTATTTAATAGATATAGTCATCATCATCATTTTCCCAATGAGGAAAAGGAGGCTTAGAGAGCTTATGGAACTTGCTCAAGGTCACACTGAGCTGAGACATGACCCCAAGATACATGACTCCAAAGCTTAATGCACTTAACCCCTTCTCTCTACTCAGACTTTTCAGGATGGTAAGATAATTCCTAACACAATGGCTGGTGATGTGATTGGGAAAAGAAATGTTTTCCTTTACATCTTGCGGCAAATCAATGTCTACAATAAATCCATATAACTCCTGGCCTTGCCGACACATACACCCAGAAAACTAGTGGGTTCAGCCAAGAGTTTGCTCAGAGAAGCAGTGGTCTTTTATCCCCTAGTGACCTCTTGTGGCTCATGGACTACTTGCTGGGAAATCTGCCACCAGAGAATCCCTGGCTAGTTGCCTTATGAATGTTCACCCTTCGGCTACAGAAAATGAGCCACAGGGGAGCCAGGAAATAGGACTTGGCCTTGTCTCACACACACTGACATGCTTGGAAGTCAGCGTTGAAAATGACATCATTCCAGTATGTGACATCTCTAAAATAAGCCGAGGAAATATGCAAGAAAGCCAGATTTTCTGTTTCTTAAACTTGTCTTTCATATGTTTGTTTCTCCTTTTCTTTTTTCCTCCCTCCCCTCTCCCCCTCAACTCCTTCCTTCCTTCCTTCTTTCCTTCCTTCCCTTCTTAATTCAGGTGAGAAAATTGTAATAAAGCATACATCAGACTGGAAAAACAAATAGTGATATAACAATTCTGGTGGTATAAAAGTGTGTACAAAGATGTTTATTACAGTGCTGATTTTGACAGAAAATTTTAAACACTATATAAACATCCATTAGTAGGAGATTGTAGGGACAGAGCCAGGAGTGCAGTTTCCAGGTTCTCGTCCTCATGTGGAAAGGTGATCACTCAGGTAATAAATGGCCGTCAACTGTGATTGGATGGCCATCAGCTGTGGCTAGTTGGCCGTCAGCTGTAACCAGTGAGCCATTGGTCGCTAATATAACTGCTGTGGCTACACTAGCAACAAATGGGGGGCTAGCAAGAAGATGGTGGCTGAGCTAGCGAGCGCGGATTGCAGTTAGCATGGCAGATTGCAGCTAGAAAGTGGGGTTGGTTGGTTGGCAGAGAAGCGGACAGCAGGTTGTGGATCATGTGGCTCCTGCTTCCTGCATCTCCAACCCAGCCACCAGCAAGACTATAGTGGTGTGACTCCCCTATTGTGGCTCCGTGGGTGTTCCTTTTTGGCCTCACCATATCCTGCGTTCTTATGTGAGTAGCACGAGCTGAAACCCTGCATGACACCCTGCATGACAGAGATTGTTAAAGTGATTGTATTCAATTCACACAATGAAATGCTATAAAAGCATTAAAATGTGTGTGTGTGTGTGTGTGTGTGTGTGTGTGTGTTACACACATAGGATACAGGGGCAGTGGGCGGGATGTGGATAAAGAAACTGAGTTATATAACAACTTGTATGATATCCTATTTTTGTAACATTGAGTTTGTGTTTCCATGAAAAGGGAAAGTCACCAAAATAGTAATAGGGGTGGTTATATCTGAGTAGTGGTATTAGTTGTTGTTGTTGTTTTCTTTACATGTTTCTGTATTGCAGTAGTTCTTAACTTAGGCAGCACATTAAAAATCTGAATGTTGTAGACCAATAAAGTCAGAACCATTGGGGTGAGGTCCAGGTAATTCCAATATGCAATCAACTTTGAGAACCAGTGTTATATTATTTGTCTCTTTTATAATCAGTGATCATATTTACAAAGCACAAGTGGGAGCCAGAGAAAGCTATCTTCGTTTTGCCAATTTATGTGCATTGTGCATGTGTGTGTGTGTGCACGCACACACACTACTGCAGACAACTACACTAAGACTAAAGCTTGCAAAAATCAGTAAAACAGTAAAGTGGCCTAAATTAGATGATGGAGGCTAAAGTCAGAAAAACCTAGCTTCGTTTCCTTGTTCTACTACTTCCTGGCTATGTGATCTTGAACAACTCACCTCACCTTTTTGAATGTCAGTTTTCTCAACTAATAAAGGCAGGCAGATGTCTGCCCCCAATAGGACTGTGAGAATTAAATGAAAAATTGCATGTGCAAGGGCCATGTAAATGGTTAATTATAATATGTGATGGGGGGGGGGGGGGGACAAAAAGAAAGAAGGAGAAATAACTGAACATTACAAGATAAAATGTTATCATCCCAGGAATGTTAACCTTTTTCGTTTCTCACAGATGCTTTCATTCCTGCGATAAATACAGTTGCTGAGGGCTGACTGCGTTCAGATACTGTTACAAGAATGGAGAAGACCTAGTGGTAGTCCACAGTTTTTTCACCTCAAGGGGCTGTAGGGGAGGCAAAATTTACGTTCTTAGAGTCTCCATCTGGGCCTGAGAATTAAGTCGACATAAGACAGATTAATAGGAGAAAAACATGCAAATTTTTACATTCACATGGGAGGCCCCACAGGAAAGTGAAGACCCAAAGAAGCAGTTACAGCCAAATATTTATATACCACATTGGGCAAAAGTAGTAACATGTGAAACTTGTGAAAACATGACAAGACAAAAGGACTTGGGTTAGTACAGTTAATGGTGGAGAAGTGACTAGGATGATAAGGGTTAATTTAACAAGGTCTGTTTGTACAGATTACTCTCAGCCTCATCTTCCATCTCTGGAGATGAGAATTTTTTCCCCTCTGGTCTAGGGAGGACATCTTTCACATGAGAGTTTCATCTTCTGCTTTCAGAATAAAAAAGGAAGGTCAGAGTCCCCTTTTTTCATCTGCTGCTTTTTAGGTGAATTTAACTCAAAATAATCTATGTCAGAGTGGCATTTTGGGTGATTTCCCTCCGGGCTCACACGTGCAGGGCAGAGATGGACTGTAACAAATCATACAAGGCGATAAGTACTACCGTATAAGAGAGGTATGTTCAAGGCAGTAAGGGAATCTCCAATGCCTCTTGAGAAGGGCAGTGAGGTCCCACTTAAGCCTGTGGGAAGGACAGAATGGAGGAATGCAGGCCGCACGTTCTACCCTCTAGGGGGAGCTCAAGGCTTTTTCCTCTGAGGTCTAAAAGAATTAGTATTTCTAGTAAGGACACAGCTTAAGTTGAATTGGGTTAAGATAAGCGTCCCCCTGCTTCTTGGTGTTGGGGATCTCTCTTTTTATGATGCTTCCTATTGAATTTCTTCTCTCTTTGCTCCTGTGCAGCTGGTATTGTAAAAGGACTTTGGGTATTCCTCCCACTTAAAAATTTGCTTCCTCCTCTTAGAAGACTAAGCAGAGTGAAGTCCCCCAGTCAGGAAGATACATCATCTCGGCACAAGTCACATGGTCTAGCCCAACTGACAAGAATAGATGATGTCAGGATTTGAGGATAATTTTGCCACTAATTACTGGTACACATACTCTGGGGGATGGCCTTTGAAAGGAGGTGGCAGAACAGGATTCAGAAATTTGGACCCAGGCATACTTATCAAATTCACCACAACCAACAAATTCATTTAAATATTTTCATTCTATTTGTCTATTAATTTTTTCATTATTGTTTCATAACTACATGATTTGTAGACTTAAGTTCTTCTTGAATCTTGCAAAAACTTGATTTAGAAATTTTCTAAAATTTATTTGTTATAGAAACCTATATTTTATAAAAAGGTTTATTTTTGATTCTTAGACTGATTCCCTTCTTTTATCTCATATATTTTAATAGTCTATTAATGTTTCCATTTGCACACTCTTACATAAGGCCTAAGATTGTCTCATATACAAAGTTAAGATGGAGCCTCTCCGAATTTGTGTGACATCCAAATGATGGGAAATATGGACAATTTTTTTCCTATTTAATTTAGCCTTTATTTATTTTTTGACATATGAGGTCGGACAATTAAGTTCGTGAACTTTCCACCATGTATTTACATGGTGGAAACTTCATGCATATTTAATGTATGTCACTTGATGAGTTTTGAGATAAATGTATCCCCCTGAAACCATTATAATAAATGCCAAAACATATTCATCACCGCCAAAAGTTCCTCCCACCCTCTTTCATTAGTATTCCTTTTTGTGTGTGATAACATTTAACATAAGATCTCAACAAATTTTAAAGTACACAATACAGTATTGTGAACTATAGGCTCTATGCTGTACGGTTGCTCTCTAGGATTTATTAATCTTATACAACTGAACCTTTGTACCATTTGACTAATACCTTCCAGTTTTCTGCTCCCTGCAGCCCCTGGCATCCACCACTATACTCTGTGTTGTATGAGTCTATTTTCAATTGCTCACATACGTAAGTAGTATCACGAAGGATAGGTCTTTCGGGTTCTAGGTTATTTTATTTAGCATAATGCTCTCCAGGTTCAGCCCTGTTGTTACAAATGGCAAGATTTCCTTTTTTTAAAAAGACTGAATAATATTCCATTAAATATATATACTACATTTTCTTTATCCATTAATCTGTTGATGGACATGTAGATTGCTTCCATGTCTAGGCTATTGTAAATAATGCTGCAATGAATATGGGCGTGCAAGTGATTCTTTGACATTCTGATTCAGATATATATCCAGAAGTGGGATTCCTGGATCCTATGGCAGTTATACTTTTAAATTGTTGAGGAAACTCCATACCATTTTCCATAGAACCTATACCAATTTATGTTTCCACCAATAGTGCACACAGTTTCTTCTTTCCCCACTGTTGCCACGCAGCAGCCTACTCACCTGTCTCCATGTCCCTGCCCCTAAAGAAAGGAGAGTCTGTGAGATGGATCCTTTCAGGGACTTTGCTTCACCTTTGTGCTTGCATTTTATGTCTCCCTTTTTGGCCCCAGGAAGATGGCTGGTCAGCCAATGATGAGTAAGATTCCCCATGGGGGGTGGGGGGGACTCAAGCCAGGCACAGCAGAGTGGGGACCATCAGGAGAATCCACGGGATTGATAGAGGTGGGCACAGCCCCTCCACCTTCCCCCAGCTAAGGAGAGCCTCTGCCTCTGTGGCTGCATTCCTTCCCACAACCTGCAGGGGAAGTGATTCAGTGATGTGCTCTCCATCTATTCATATGCATAAAGTTTTGTCCCTGGGGAGGTATATACATCCTGAGACTTCTGCTGCCTGCAGGCAAAGGTGATTGGCTTGAATCACCTTCCTATTATAATATATGGGATTCAAAAAAAAAAAAAAAAAAAAAAAAAAAATATATATATATATATATATATATATATATATATATATATATATATATATATAGGATTCACAGATCTTGAGATTGACAAGCTTTATCTCCTTTACTTCCACACCTAATAAAAACTTATGCGTTGGCCCAATTCGGGGCTCAGCCCTTGAGGCTGGAGTCCCTTGGCCCCACTAGCACTATTCTTGGCTATTATCTTTCTTAACCCTGCGCTGCCCTCCTCGCTCCTCACAACTCTTGTCGCACAGGACTCAACACCCCACATCTTTGCTAGCATTTGTTATCTCTTATCTTTTTGATGACAGCCATTTAACAGGTCTGAGGTGACATCTCACTATGGTTTTGATCTGCATTTCTCTGATGACTAGAGATGATGAACACCTGTCCATGTATCTGGTGGCCATTTTATGTCTTTGGGAAAATGTTCGTTCAAAGCCTCTGCCCATGTTTAAAATTGGATTGTTTTTCGCTATTGGGTTGTAGGAGTTCCTTATATTTGAGGGGTTATTAACTTCTAAATAGATATGTGGTTTTCCAATACATGGGGACAGATCAGTTGACAACGAAGGTATGTTTTAAGTACCAAGGCCTCCCCTCTACTTGTGCGTTTTGAAATAATTTTATTTATTTTCAGGGATACCATTTAACTGAATTGTATGATTTGTCTGCACTCAGTTTATTTCCCTTCACAAATCTCAGCTTATGTTGTCTTTGTTATTGTCAGAACCAGAGTTGTTTGGAGAAAAAACTGTTTTTCTCCCTCCTGTAAGACAATGTTACGGCACAAGAGCACTTAGTGTTTTCATGATAAACTTGTGAACAAAGAAAAAAAATTGGTGGAAAGCCTAACCTTCAATTGTGAACCAGTCAATCCCCATGTCCAATTTGAGTTTGTAAAATGATGCTTCCTTGAAACTAGCAACACTGATCTTATTGTTTCCATATCTCATGTCCAGTTGCTCAGATGTCCTATTATGTCAGAAAAAAAAAAAAGCCATCTTATGGGCCTCTAGGAATCTAACAAGCTAAGCCTCTCAAAGCCCTCTGACACTCCAAAACAATTAATCTGTAGCAGTATCTTTTCAAAAGGCTCTTATAACCTACGCATGTGACTCTATGGTTAAGTAAATCGAAATAAAATAAATCTTTGTATTGCTTCAATTTCTAACTATCAGACAAAGTGGCAAGAACCGAAAGAATACTAAAAATCTTGATCACTTTTCCCAGCAACAGGGCAGTCACTGTTCACATTTTGCCCAGGAGCTATCCACACACATCTTCTTCCTGGCTAACAAAAGCCCCTGCTTGTTTGGATGTGTGGACAGCCCGTGAGGTCAAGGACCCTACCCAAGCCACAAGTGAACGAACTATGACTGGGCTTATCCCATTTCCCTTTGCCTATGATTAAAATCGGTCTAGGAACGGGCCTGTGGTCCATATCTGGCTGATGAGACAAAAGGTGAGGTCAGCTGGCAGACTTCCTGAAATTGTTCTTTCTGGAAAAAAAACCCCACTGGACTTCACTAGAAAAAAGCTTTCTACCTCAGCCCTTCCTTCCTGCTTTGAACACAGTCCTGTGAAGACTTGTATTTGAAGCTGCCGTTGCCATGAGGTGGCAAAAGATGGCAGAAGAGAAGAACCCAGTCTGGGTCCTGGATGATATCATTGTGCTTCTGACACTTCCTTCTCCAGACTTCTTGGTAGGTCAGAATATTAAACATCGTTATTGCTGAAGGCCCTGGGAGACTGGATTCTGTTACTTGCAGCTGAATGCACCTTAATGCTACAAGCATCTCATGCACTAAAACGAACCTGCAAAACTTACAACACACTTTCCTGATATATGAGAGAATGTTAAAAAGCACTCCAAACATCTCTTTTGGAGAAATAGACTGAGAGCATCATTCTTTTCTTTTCGTCTGAGCTGACCCACCTTTGGCAAGTAACATCAGAGTTTTCATATATAAACCAAACTAATCCATTTTCCTATTGGCAAGTGATTAGAAACTGTTAGCTCACGAGTGCATTCTAACTAGTTAAGAATTACATTTGCTAAAACCTTGGGCCTTTCTTGTATTGTTCTGGGCTGTTCTGCTTAGTTCATTCATATGGGGGAATCCTTGAAGGTAAAGATTAGAATAATTGAAGAATTATGAACAATGCTTGTGAATGACACATTCCACTGTTTGTGGGGCATCAGCTTGGCCCGCTATCCTTAGAGCCAGACTGAGGACACTGGCCAACACTGTTGCAATGTGGATTGGTAAACAACAACAAAATTTTTTTTTATTTTAAAAAGCCAGGGATGAGTTTCTCTAGGCCTGGGGAACCACATGGAAACACTGATGAGAACAGGTAGGAGAAATAATGTGGCCCTCAGTTAAAAATTCTTCAGAGTTCGACGAAGGGTGCTCACTCATAACTTGTGATGGGTGAGCTATAGTCATCCTGTGAGAAGGACAGAGAGCTCTGTGAGACTAGATCTAACTTGCAGTCAGCCATAAAGAAGATGAGTCATGGAAAGAACAGGCTTTCCACAAAAATCCCAAAGGGCACAAGACTTGGGAAGGGCAATGAACTAGCAGGAAAGCTTTAGAGTATGAGATTCACCTCAAGCGAGCAAGGACAAGTGTGAGCCACGCAATGCTCTCCATTTGAGAATCAGCAGGCTTCTGTCAGCAAGAGAGAATGGGCAAAAAAATACTTTGTGGGCAGACTTTCTTCTTTTTTGAGAAAGGTGTGGCAAGTTGCTGCCCATGTGTGTCATCCTTGGGTAAGCAAACTTCTTTGGGAGTAATTTTGTGTTTGTTTCAAAATGGGGATTTTTAATTCAGTTTCAGGAAAAGTTGTCCATGAATTTGGATGAGAAAACATGACATTAGGAGGCTTATTTTTCTGGAATGCAAGAAAAAGAAATAACCTTTAATAGGTTCAAAGATAATTTTTCTGGATCTTCCTCTTGCATTAAGAGCTATATATCTTCTCCCCAAAGCACCTGCTCCAAAAGCCGGCTCACCCTCTCTATCTCCCTTTAGCTGGCTAATTCCCCTCCACCCCGATATTCATTTACTTCTGTAAATACATGTTTGTGTCAGTCATTTCCTTTGTTAGTTGGAGGCTTCTTTGGTGGGCCATGTTGTCCTCAGCAAAGGAGGTCGCAAGGAGTTGAGAAAGTTGGGATAACTTCAGTCCTGGTACTTTGTGGAAGTTTATGGATGGCGCCCTGTGACCCTGCCATCCCAGGATTTACTTACTGTACTAACTCCCCCAGTGGACGCCAAGGTCCTGAAAGATTCAATAAAAGAATCCCAAACCTAAAGAAAGGCTTAAAGAGTTTATTATGAGTCAAAGGTTTTGGGGCTAGTTCCCGAAGCAAAATCACAAGGGATTGAGATAATGCTCTCGAGAACAGCAGTTTTGCAGTTGATTTTATACATTGGAATCAAAGAGAAGACGTAAGAAAGGCTACATGAAATCCATTGGTGGCAGATGAAGGAGGCAGGAGAAAGCAAAGTAGGGAAATCTCTAGGAGTGGATAAAAAATAAAATAGAGATACACACTTCTTTTACACTGGTAGGTGCAGGAAAGTTAACATTTCACATACATCGTTTACAAAGGTATGTTGGTAAAAGACCACAGTGAGAAATGTTAGGGTTGTCTCATCATGTACCAGGGTCTGGAGAAGAGATTACGTTGACATTTTACGTATGTTATTCTAGATGCACAAAAGCAATGGACACAGCTTGTTCTAGGTAGACAGATCAGATCGGTCTTAGGATGTGACTTCCCACCATAACTCACCCAGGATTTTTTAAAAAAAATGATCAAAACATACCATGTGGTTACTTTTAGTTATTGAGCTTGTCAGGCTTGCCAAGGTAGCCTTTTTTTTTGTCTACAGAAGAAAGTGTGTCATATTCACTCACCTTGGTGTCTCCAGCTCTCAGCACAGTATCAGTCACCCAGTAGGCACTCCATAAACGTAAATTGATATGTGAGACATGATACCTGGTGACTTTTATGGAACAAAAATTGTCTAAAGAGCTCCTAACATGCGATTCTGAATTTTAATGAGTGCGTTAGAGAATTAATGTCTACGTGTGAAAATAAGGGGCTAATTTGGCTGAAATATTTTCTTCCTCTCATGTTAACTGGTAAAATGAAAGAGAATGTGATTCTAACCTCTTCAAAGCCTTTTCTGTTTCAAATACAGAACTGGTTTACTTGTGTTTCAAAAGTATGGGCTGTTGAACGTATAAAAACCACGGTCTCAGGTCCCGGGCCAGGGCAATGCCAAGGCTTACATTGTTTTCTGAATAAAAACAAACTGGGGTGGAGCACATTCTTTGTCTAACGTGTTGCCAGTGCATGAGTTTTGCAGAGGACTCAACTTGTTCGCATTTAAACAAAGCTACACTAACAAAACATTAAAGATAACAAAAGTCACGTACTAGAAAAACCGATCCTTCACGAGTTTCTGGTCCCTCCCATCCAGTTTCTGAGAATGTTTACCTCTCTATTCTTGGTTTGTAGTAAATGATATTGTTTTGCCAAAGGCCACACGTACCACCTAGGGCTACATTGTCAGACTTACACCATCTCACCCATGGAACTTGAGAAGAGCTCATTAGTAGAGTGTGGTGATTATTCCTTCACTCTCTTTCCAGCCTCTTGGATCAAAAGTCCTAATAGGCTGTGGAGCCACCATGGGTCACATCTAGCTGACTTCCACTGGCAACACTAGGAAGATGAAGCAGATGCAGCCTGAAGGAGAAAACCCAGCCTTCCCCTGAGAGTAACACACAGCTCCCCCACCCCCACCCCACACACAATACACACTGAAAACAAAACCATAATAAACAACAAAGAAAAAAATAGCTGTGTGGTGGTGTAAGAAAGTTCATTTTTGCACTCACCATTCCATCTACCTGGAATGTGTACAAAACACTTTTCTTTTACAGGGGTCACCTAGTACACCATAACCAACCCTCACTTCCTAGACCTCCCCGCTTTGTTCTTTTCCTTATAATTTTATTTCCTAGTCCCATTTCTCTTCTTTTCAGTTCCTCTTTTTTGTAGGCAGTCACACTGTAAACCCTTTCTCTGTCATTCATTTCCTACTATGTGTCAGGTATTGTTCTAGGACCTGGGGATTAAAATGGGACATAGAAGATCCCTGGTATTGTGGATCTGATATTCCGTGGCAGGAGATGGAGTGGGAAAAACCCAAAGTAAATAAGGGAATTGCAGGTAATGACAAGAGCTTTGAAGTAAATCAAACAGAGTAATGTGGTAGATGGGCCATTGGGTAGGAAAGGGGGAAGACTGCGTTAGATAGGATGGAAAGTCTGTTAGGGGGATTTACAACTGCGTCAAGACCTGAATTATGGGAAAGATTCAGCCAAAGAAAAGTATTCCAGACAGAGAGACTGGCATTGCAAAGACCTTGCAGTAAGAACCAGTGAAGCAAGTACAAGGAATCGAAAGAAAGCCAGTGCGGTTAGAGCTTGAAGAACGAGGATGCGAGTGGTAAGACACGATGTCGGAGAGGTTGTAGGGGCCAGATCGCATCTAGCCTAGGAGGTAATGTAGGGGCTTGAATTTTATTCTAAATGCAACAGGACGCCAGGGCCTAGCAAAGTAATGAATTATTTATCTAGAACATTGACTATCCATTGTTTAGTTCCTTTGCATTTTCCACAGACAGGTGCTATAAAGATTTCATGACAGTGGGGCACACATAAAGGATTTATTATGTAAGGGAGTTGGGGACACCTAAGAACAGGTGACAAATGTGAGACCCTCTGCTTCACTCTACATCACTGTCCTCTTCTCCCGTCTCTCTGACAAATTAAAGCTACCTCATTCCTACATACTTATGCCATCTGTCCCTTGTTTCTTTTCAATACATTCATTATTTGCCTTTGAATTTTCATCTGTTTTTACCCACAAATGGTGAACGTAGATGCTTTTTTAAAAATCAGTTCATTTACCCGAATTTGTGTGTAGGTCGTTAGGAAGAAGATCAAGATAACTTCTTTAATTCTAAACCAAAAATTACCATTCAGCAGAGTGATGCTTCATAGCTACATTGTAATCCAAGTACTGGGGTCACCTGCAAGCCACAGCATATCTCCACTGCAGTTCTAATAAATTAAGTATGTTTTAGGCCATTAGGACTATTCAATTTCCAACCATCTTTGACATAAATCCCAATCGTTTTCCAAATAAAATCCAACAAGAAAAAACAGTTCCAGTTAAATGAGCATTTCTCAGCAAATTCATTGTAGCTGGGATGAAAATATCCAAATTGTTCATGTGACTTAAAATTACCTAACTTTATGTCATGTGTTACTATATAACTCACAATGAATCTTAGTGTATCTAAAATTTCCACAGTAATCAACTCCAATTAGAATGCCTCTCTACCCAAATTAAGTTACCAATTAAATAAATTCTCCCAAATAAGAAGCGTATCCAAGGTAAATTAGATTAATCCTATCATTATATAAGTCCTATTTGGATTCTCTAGTTACACTGCAGTATTCTCATCATTTTTTCTTTAAACAATGACAATAAAAAAGAATGCATGAGTCAAATGTTTCCATTTAAGAACTACAACAAAATCAGTTACGAATTTTTAAGCAAACAGCCCATACTGTTGAATGGTACCTTGGGACTCTATAATGGTGTGTGTTTGATACTATTTGCCACATCCAAAAAATTCATCCCATACAAATAAAACGATAAAAGTCTTTTCAGGATACCTCAGTGGAAAGGGTACTTTTATTTTAACAGATATGTCTATGCAAATATACTCAGTCACAAATGAGAGCTTCTTAGACCTGACTATAATTTGAATTCTGAAAGGTGAGTGGGACTGTTAGAGACCTTCACCCACCTGGAAACCTATGTACCTTGACATGGGAAGGGGACTTGAGTTCTCCTTTAGTCCCCTTGCTTAGGATTAAACAAGAGACTTCAGCTTTGGTGTAAAGCTGTCAGCTATCCTAATACAGGGCAATATACAAAAATTGGACTCTAGGAACGAGGGATGAAAGGGAAGAAGATCTAGAAGTGGGTAGGGAGAAAAGGGCAGCACTGAACCTGCATCTTCAGAAAATGTCCAAGGATGCAGACTCCAGGTAAGAATATGGAAGGAGGCGTCTTAGTATGTAGGTAATTAGACAAGGCAAAGATGGCCTCGGCCATCCAGAATGGAGTCAGGGGAAGAGATACCTGCATGCGGTACACAACTGAATGTAAACAGCAATGATCTTGGGCCTGGCTACCTTAGATGTGTTTCTCCTGTTATTGGGGGAAAAAAATTCATGAGGAGATCCAATCATTAACGCAACAAATTCTAATGAGGTCTAGGTTGGGGACGGTTCTGGTCTCAAACACGGGAGCGGACCAGTTGCTGGGAGAGCAGGAATGAAGGTGTGGAATCTGAACATCTTAAAAAGTCATTTAGTCACTCTGATCACTTTGGACATTCCTGGGGGATACATAACAGGTCACTATAACAACACAACACACACTGATACCTGTTTGTTCCCCAAGACCAACATGACAATGAGTTCCTATCATCTTAGCTTACAGAGACATTATTTAGTCCAGGGTATATTCGGATTTTACAAAAGAGAATTCGATTACATTGATATTTATAAAATGAATGTGGTTAAGACAAAAGCACAGGGGCTGGAAGTCAGAAGAGCTATGTTTCCATCCTGGTTCTGTCGCTGTGCAGCTGTGTGAACCTGGAGAAGTTGTGTAACATCTCTGGGTCTCAGTTCGTTCATCTATAAGGAGTGTTCTTGAGTGGATCACCACATGGAAACTCAGTGTGGGCAGTGAAAAGCAAACAGAAGATGTGGCACTGAAACAAACGGGACAACTGCTTGAACTCTAATGTAATTGTCCATCCTCATAAAGGGACTTATTGGGTCCTAGTTTGATAAGTATCGTCCAAGGCCATTTATTTGTCACTTTCAAGAAAAGTAATTTTCAGATGCTAGTCTTGGAATAAGCTCAAGAGGCATCTCAGATCATTTCTAGTTTGAATGAGTAATTATTTTTAGCTTCGTTAGAGGTGGAGCTAGATGAAAGCTACATATCCTTCAGAAGTCACAATGACAAGTCAGCCTTTATTCAAGCAGTGGATGGTTTGGAATGGCTGCTCCATCCATAGGTGTCAGCCCTATGTCGTATCTCATACTTTAAACAACAGCATTAATATCTTCACCCAAAATACACTTGAGTTTTATATACTTATTATAGGAGAGAAAAGAACTAATATTTGCCATGTGCTTTCTACAGGCTAAGTACTTGCTAGGTCTTTACATACATTCTGTCATTTAATCCTCAAGGCAACTATAAAAGGTAGGCATCACTGTCCCCATTTTACAGGTGAAGAAACTGAGACTCAGTGGTTTTGACTTGCCCGAGTTCACACCACTAGGGCATGACAGAGATCTGAAATAAAAATTCAGGTCTTCTGACCTCACAGTCCACACTATTTCTTCTATAATATCGTGCTACCTAGAAGAAAAAGAAATGCGGTTGAATGGTTAGCCAGCAAGGTTAGGGGGAAAGATATGCAATTAATAAAGAGCTCACCCCTCTATACCATTCTGCAATGTCGAATTGGATAGAAATCTTCATTATGAAATCACTACTAAACATACGCAATCTGACTTTGATGATCCATAATGTGCTTTCAAATTTTGCTATGCCTTCAAGTTCTCACTAACAATATTGAATATCAGTGTCCTACAGATGTGTGGGAAAGAAAGAGGCAGATAACCGAAGCCGGGTCACTTGACTCCAAGATGCAGGGCCCCACACAGCTTTTATCATACCAGGTGATGAAAGAAACAAGTGGAATCTATTGACATGGTCCTGCTTCTTTAGACATAAATTCTAAACACACATCCATTCTCATGCCCAGTGAGAAAGAAATCAATTCAAAAGGATCTCACCTTTCACCAACTTCTACTCTTAAAATCCTAACACCATCACATCACTGTGCACACTATTTTTGGTAGTCACAGGCTCTGTCCCAAAGCAGAGCTGAAAACTGGAGAATACAACTGGTATTTCAATGCCCCCTCATTTGGTGGGTCAGGCTGCATGAGGCAGTGTGGCTGTGTGGAGGGGCAGAGAGCCAGACCTGTGGACAACCGCTGCTCCTGGCAGCGAGTTAACCAAAGCCGAGGTTCTTGACTGGTCAGTTCCTCTGATGTCCCTAGTGCCTATATCCCCAGCAGCATTAAACAAGGAACTATCTGCAAGGAACCATGTCTCAATATTTGAATATCCAAGAAGTCGCCAATTTCAGAAAGGTGTTTCTTGGCCTGCTAGAGCAGACTGGGATGGAAGTTGTACCGGAGGCTGGAGAAGAGCCCAATGTGTTTCACGAGGTTAGGCTCCACCACGTAGGCCCGCTCCCCTTTGGCCCTCAACAGTGAGTACAGTGCCATGTCCTTGCCAAAGCCCTGGTGGCAGTACACCTGGGACAGGTAGGTGAGGGTCCGACGGGCTGCAGGGGCAGGGAAGAGCATGGCTGGGGTGCAACACTCAGAAGCAGGGACCACGCTGTACAGGGAGGGACTCAGCCGCCGCAGTTCCAGGAAGTAGTGCCGGCCCACCAGTTCCACCAGACCCATGCTGTACAGGGAGAAGAACAGCATGACGGGCCAGCTGAACCCCGGCCGGCTGGCAAACCGCATGTATATCCAGGTTAGTAAGGGCCCTAGCACCATGCCCACGCCGACCCACTCCAGGATCCGCATGGGCTCTGGGTTGATGTAGTGCTGGAGCCTCTCGGGATGATAGAGCTTTAGATAGAGGGCATCTCTGAGGTGCGGCTCGGAGAGACGCGCCCGCAGAAGGTGCTCCAAGACTGGGAAGATCTGCTCTTCTGGAATGGCGTCGTCCTCCACCATCAGAACGTAGTCTGGGTTGTAGGTCTGCAGGGACGACTCCAGGCAATAGACGTAGTCCTGCTTCTCTTTCTCAAACGAGTTGGTTGAAGGGTCATCGCCATAATCATCCTCAGTGCCCTCGTAGCGGTTGGCCACCGGGACGTACTTGGACAGCAGCTTGGCATCGAAATGGCTCACACTGCGCTCCACGTTGCACAGGAAGAGCTGGTGGCCCTCGCACTGGGCGCCACACTGTTGAAGAAGCCGGTGGAACTGGGACACCACCTGCAAGACGTAGTGGAAGCCGGGTTGCCTGTCCACAGTGACGATGGTGATGACAAGCCAGGGGCGGGGGGTGGCCTGCCAGACGATGGGCACTGAGCCGTTGGCGGAGGGCAGCTCTTCAAAGTAGTGGAGGGCAGCTTCACCCTCTTTTAAGCTCTGTTGCAGGTACTCCTGGCTCATTTGGTTCAGATGCCAATGGCGAAGATAGAAGTAGGAGTGAAGCAGCCGGTGACAGGCCAGGGGGGCCAGTAGGCCAAACGTCACCACTGTTAAGATGAAAAGCTGGACAGCAGTGCTGCCCCAGGAGAGCCGCCTCAGCCTCCGGAGCAGCATGGCAGCTGGAGAGGGTGATGTGCTCATGAGGTCACGTCTGGTCAGGTCTGGTCCCAGGAACAAACCATTCTGAACCACAAGCCCAAATCAGTGCCAGCCAAACCTAAAGGAAGAGGAAGTAGAGAATGGTAAAGGGCTTTTTAAAATCCAAGCATGGTACTCAGCACATATCAAACTAGAAATTCTTATTCTAGGCTGTGTAGCTACTAGAGACTTAAGTATTTTTTCCAGTACACTATTCTTTGGTTGTATCTGTTAACAACCTCTTGGATTCTCTTAGTATTTCTATGAGTAATGAAACCTTGGGGCATCCAACCAAGTCTCCATGCCTACAGATGCTTAGTTAGGTGTACAATGTGCCAGTAAATCACCAGGTAGGGCTAGTGAGATCATTACGTCAATTCAGCTGCGGCATAGACACGGGTTCTAAAAACATGCAAAAAAGTAAGGCTTGTGTATAAAGGAAATACACATTTAAAATAAGTTCCAATGTAAGTGCACTGTAAATACTTGTTGATGAAATTTCTGAAAAATTTGTCTTTTCTGAGCATCCTAAACAAAACAAACAACGAAAAAAGGAGTATTTAGGGTTCCCCGAGACACCTTTGTCAAGATTTTCCATTCCTATTTCTCTAATGTCATGCAACTATACTTAATGCAAAACTAAATGATGTCTGTAGAACAGAAGGTAAACCTCTTACCTCAGAAGCATAATAGTTTGCACACATTTGGAAGCAAATGGCCTAGCTTGTGAATTATCTTGAAGGAAGGGCTACCCGGGTACCATACGAGGTTGTTGAGGTGCAGTCTCTAGTGCTCTCAGATCCATGCTCTCTCCTACTTGGCCACACAGAAAGACCACATTTTCTAGCCCACCTTCTTCTGGGTGAGGTCGTGTGACTAAGGCTTGCCAGTATAATGTGAGCCAAGTGACAGGTGCGACTTCTAGGCCAAGGTGGTTGACCAGAGGTGTGCCTTTCAACTTTCTCTTTCTCCATCTTCTAGCTGAATGAACAGCCTTGCTGGGTCTAGAGGAGGATGGAGCCACCAGATGGCAGGAACTTGTGTCCTTGAATGGCTGCATAGAGCAGAGGTCTCTCCCACAGCTCCCTCCCAACCTAGGGTGGACTGTGTTGTGAGTCATACATAAACCTCTCTGTCTAGCCCCCAAAACCAAACAAATAATCCAATTATTTAAAAATGTGCAAAGAATCTGAATAGACTTTTTAAAAAAGAAGACAGACAAATGGCCAACAGGTACAAGAAAAGGTGCTCAACATCACGAATCATCAAGGACAAGCAAATCAAAATCACAGTGAGATACCACCTCATACCTGTTGAGATGTCCTTTATCAAAAGACATGACATAACAAATGCTAGCAAGGATGTGGAGAAAGGGAATGCTTGTATACTATTTGTTGGAACATAAACTGGAACAGCCACTATGAAAAACAATATGGAGTTTCCTCAAGAAATTAAAGACAGAAGTATTATATGATCCCACTTCTGAGTATATATCCAAAGGAAACAAAATCACTATCTCAAAGAATTATATGTACTCCCATTTCACTGCAGCATTATTCACAATAGCCAAGACATGGAAACAACCTAAGCGTCTATTGGCAGATGAATGGATAAAGAATATGTGGTATATGCAATGGAATATTATTCAATAACGCAGACAGAGAAAGACAAATACTGCTTGGTATCACTTATAAGTGGAATTAAAAAAAAAAAAGTCAAACTCATAGAAACAGAGAGTAGAATGGTGGTTGCCAGCGGTTGAGGGATGAGGCGATAGGAAGAGGCTGGTCAAAAGCCACAAACTTTCAGTTATAAGATGAATAAGCTCTGAGCATCTAATGTACAGCATGATGACTATAGTTGATAATACTGTATTGTATAACTGAAATTTGCTGAGAGAGTGTAATTTAAATGTTCTCACCAAAAGTAAAAAAAAAAAAAAAAAAAGTTAAAAAATACAAGCAAATTTTATATACAGATATGGAAAACTTTCAAGATACAGCTTCAGTTAAAGAAGACATAAAAAAGTATGTATAGCATGCTATCACTTGTGTAAAAAGGAGGGGGGAATAGACATAAATGTACTTGTATATACACAGGCTATCTTTGGAAGGATATACAAGAGACTGGCAACTTTGCCTTTGAAGAGGGGAACTAGGTGGCTTAGTGACTGAGGTGGGATGAGAACTTTTCATTAAATACCTATTCACACCTTTTGACTTAAAGGTACTGACAAAAAATAAAATTTCAATTTTAATATGTTCAACATAAATATCATCGCGCTCCCAGCAATTTTATCTCTAACAGTAATTTGTTAGATTCTTTGCTAGCCCTTGTTTTGGCCAGCCTCCTCCATCAGAACATACCTTTATGAAGGGCAATGAGTTTATCTGTCTTGATCACCATGGATACCCAGCACCTAGCACTACCTGTCACATGAGTGTAAAGTCCACAATATTTATTGAATGAACAAACTGACTGAGGGCACACCCTTAAGCCCAGATATCACTGGAGAGGCTCTGAAAGCACCAAGTCCTGCTTTATTTTCGATGCCTGCGGGGCTGACTCCAGAATTTTTATACAAAAGAGGCTCATGTGTTCTAGGTAGATAGAGAAGAGGGAGAGGACTTTCTTGAAGCTACGCTTATAAAGCAAGCATGATGATTTTCCTTAGATTTCACTATTTATTGTGATGGAAACTAAAGACCCTAATGCTATATAAAGAGGACCTTTAATCCAGGGCAATTTCCCCCCTGGGGGCAATAAAATCATTAGCATCTCAGAAATCCCTTGTTTTTTTTTTTCCCATTTGTTTTTTTTAAGTTAAAGTTTATTTGGGGTGACAGTAAAGTTACATAGGTTTCAGGTGTACAAAAATATCTGAAAACATTTATCTGTAAAGATATTTGTGCTCCGATGTTCAAAGTAGCTTTATTTGTGGTGGCCAAGACATGGTAACAACCAAAGTGTCCTTCGATAGAAATCTCTTGTTTTAAAAATATGGTGTGAAACTGCTGTTCAGTCACCAGGGAAGGAGAGGGATTCAGTTCAGAGGACGCGGTTCCTGCCTACATTGATCAGCTCTTGTTGGGGTGATGGACAGCCCCAGATCGTCATAGCTTACAATAACAACATGCATTTCTTGCTCACTGGTCTGTGGATAGCTATGGCTCAGCTGGGTTCAGCTCCAGACTGCAGTTCAGAATTAGGTGCTTCCACATACCTCTCATTCCAGGTCAAGGTGCAGAACAGCCATCTGGGCATGCTCTTTGGGTGGATGGCAGCTACACAAGAATTAAAATGTACAGATACATTTACAGCCTCACTTAAGTATGCCATAGATCAAGTCCACTCACCATCCACTGGCCAAAGCAATGGGGCAGAGAAATTTACTCCTCCCACAGAGCAGAGGATGAGGAAAGTGAAGATTCAATAGGAAGGAAAAGCAGCAGGCCAATTTCTAAGCCCTCAAGAAAAAAGAAAGGATCTAGCAATATACTTAGAGAGTCTGGGAAATTTCTAGAATGCTCAGAAGCCATCTGGCCCACATATTATTTTATACTGTATAAGTCAGGACAGGCTACAGTAATGATCCCAAAATTTCAGGGGTTTATAAGAACTGAGGTTTAATTCTTGCTCCTATTACTTGTCCATCATGGGTTGATTTCTCTGCTTTATGTCATCCGTACTCTGGGACCCAGGTAAATGCAACTGCCTCTTCCCCGAACACTGATGATTTTTGTGGCAGAGAGAGAAAAATCACAAGTTGGCTCTCAAAGCTACAGCTCAAAACTGACAAACATCGTGTCCACCTACATTTCACAGACCAGAACAAATCACGTAATACCTCTTGAATTCAACAGAGCAGAGTTATGTAATTTTCCTGCAAGAAAGGGATACCAAAAGAAATATGGCAAGCCTAAAGGAAATGATTCAGGAAATGTATGTCTCTCTAGGGAGGGGCAGAAAATATCATGAACAATAATGCAATCTAGCACACCCACCTTGGGCCACGGGAGCAGGAATCAGATCCTTCATTCAATGATCCGATAACCAGTTTGCCTAAAATCCAGCTACACGCAGTTATGTAGGCATTCAGAACTATGTTCCAGTTTGCTTTTGAAAACATCTTCTTAAAGGACTTAACCAATTGCTGTGCTGTGGGGTGGGGAGTCCAATGCCACCTATAATTTAGTTTACTAAATTGGTTTTAAGGTAACTGGCGTTAGGGGAACAGACCTGAAAACATAGGATTTTCCATTGGTAGTTTGAGAGAAGGAGGTCTTTACGCCCAGCCCAACCATGGGGGTTGGGCAGAGGAGGGCTATGTCTACATTCTCACTCTGACTACCTTGTTCCAGAATTCCACAGTCACCATGATGTTGGCAGCTCAGGCCCATGCTCCAACGAAGTTGTGGAGTGACTGACACTGGTGAGGTGGCCTGGAAACAATCCCACCCTCACAGGCCCGATTCTAAGGCACAATGATTACTGAATTCTTATCTATGCTTTGCAATTACACTGTGAAACAACCAGTCCTTAAACAGGATGGTGCCTAGTACCGTGTCTAGGATGGAGGGGTCAGGGAAGACAGCAAAGGACAAAGACACCAAGAAATGAGCCTGAAATCGGGCTAGGATGAATAAATGGAGCTACAATGACAACCGCATTCTAGTACAGTTTCTGAAAATTAAGCTGAAGGGACCACAGGGGTATGGGAGGCAGAATGCCAGGCAGAGCATCAGGCGATAAGCATTCAAAAATGGCCCAAATCAGCCCTTCTACGTGAATGGCACCACCACTCTCCCAGGCACCTGGGTCTAAAAGACCAGTAAGTTCTGACTTCTCAATCCTTCCAATCACCCCAAGTCCTAGCAATTCCACCTCCATGGTCTCTTATGCCTCTTTTCTATCCTCCTCTTCTCTCCCTGCCCCTTCCCATTGCCATGCCCGTCTTTACTGCCACTCCCTGGTTACTCCTCATCACCTCCAGGCCAGCTGACTGCAACAGCCTCCTAAGAAGGCATCTGACTTGCAGAATGAGCAACAGATCTTGAAGCCAAAAGACCTGTTTTTGTCCCGACACTCATGAGTTAGGTGCATTGGTATAAAGAAAACATCTAATCTCTCTGAAACTATTTTGCCTCTCTGCAAAATAGGAAAATTAAAAAAAAAAAAAAACACAAAAAAAAATCCCACCTCATTTATGGAGACATTTGAAGAAAAATGAGATAACAGCTATGAAGGCCCTTTGTCAGATACAAGGCACTGTGCAAATGATGGCCATGTTTTACATTACCAGCATCCGTCCGATACTCTGAAACACAGGTCTGAACATGGCACTCTTTTCTGTAGAACTGTTCAGTGATTCCCCAATGACTGTAGAATAAAGTTCAAATTCTTCCCCAAGCTTCTGCACAACTTCCAGTTCCAACTATCTTCCCAGATCCATTTCTTCTCACACAGCTAAATCAACCATCAAGAGTCAGCTCAAAAGGGACCTCTTCCCAAAGCCAACCCCGATCTCCCCCAACCAGAAATAATAATCTTTTTTCTCAAGTGCTGGGGCCCTTAACAAGAACTCCCTCCCCCCCAAGGACATTCATTTGTCACTTTCTACTTTAGACTATATCTATTTATAGCTACCACTGATTAAGCTCCGAGTACATATCAAAGTTCTGTACTAGACTCACATCTATTTCTTCTGGCTAAAATAGAAACTCTCAAATAGCAATGAAACTAATCCCATTTAAATTTTAAAAGGAGAGGAGAAGGAGAACAAGGAGAAAGATGCTACCAAGTTGAAAGCAGGAAATTCAAAGACAGGACACATTTCAAAGTCCACGTTTTTCCCATGATACCTGCTGTCTTCTATGGCTTTATTCATGGCCCTTGACTTATGCCCCAGGAACTTATAAATCCCGTTAGTGGATTCAGTCTAATTTATCTTTGGTATCCCTCACAGACATAGCACAGTACTCTATGCAGAGAAGAGGCTCGATGTTTGTAGAGCAAATATGTGACTATAGTCAAGTCGTTTGACTTCTATGGGTCTCAATTATTCAGCTATAAAATTGGAAGTATCAAAAAGCCTGGTCACATAATGAGCAAAGATCAACTTATTTGTAAATGTTTGCTAAGCACTTCTTATGTGCAAGGCACTGTTCTCCCCATCTCATCGATAAGAAGCCTATGAGAAGTACTATTATTAAGCCCCTTTTACACCTGAAAAAACAAAGGCACAATTAGTTGTACCCAAGGTTAACAAAGCTTTTAAGTGGGTGGTGAAACTTGAACCTGGGCAGACTGATTCCCGAACTCAAGTTCTCAACCAACGTGCAATGATGTTTCTGAACAGATGGGGGACCCAAGAAAATCAGCTGAGAAAACATTAGAAATGGTAACTGATTTTCAGAATGTGACTGGTAACAGTATTATATGTAAAAATAATATAACATGGAGCGACCTAAAATGGTGGAGTAGATCAACACTGTGCCTGCTTCCTCCTGTGAACACATTAAAATTACAACTATATTATAGAACAGTCAACCTGGCGAACCATTTACAGTCTAGCTGAACAGAAGTTTTATAACTAAGGATATAAAGAAGAAGCTACATAACAACTGGTAGGAAGGGCAGAGACGCAAAACATGCTGACTCCAAACCTCCATGCGATGGTTGAGAATCAGAAGGATATCTTGGCTGTGGAGGTTCCCCCTGAGAAGCAAGGGATCCCAACCCCATACCAGGCTCCGCAGAGCAGAGTACTGGTGATGGGAAGAGGAGCCTCTCACAACATCTGGCTGTGAAAAACAGTGGGCTTCCAAACATCTGGGTGGGATGGAAGGCTGCGGGAAACCCAGACATCCTCTTAAACAGACTCACTCACTCACAGGCACTCACCCTGGGCTCCAGTGGAGGGACGACGACTCGGGGGACTTTGGAGGAATATCAGGGTCGACTAAGGTGTGTGGTTTTCATACAAGGGCTGGAGGACAGTCACCATCTTCCCTGTGTGGGGTTCTCCTTCCATGTAGCCAGCAGCCGGGTGCCATCTTTCCTATGTTGAGCCCGCCCCCACAGGCCAAATCTGAATCTGTGACTTCATGAGCTATGCTGCTCCACCCTACTGACTGCTGGGCAACTGCCCAGCCCAATTCTCCCAATGCCTGAGGCACTTTCTCAAAAAGCAGCCAGCCCCACCCTCATTGCACAATTTCTTGGAAAACTCTCAGAGTCCTTGGGCCTCAGGTAGGCAGAAACTGGCCTCGGAGTGCTCTAAGACTTTAGCTGAGTGGCTCCAGGCTCAGCACTGGCACCAAACCAGACTCTACATTAACCTGGTGAACATAACTCTTCCCACTGTAATGCCTCCCTGAGACCCTGGCTCACCCAACTTGCACACTGCACAAGGCTCTATCGGTGGCTGAATCTTAAGGGAGCTGGCAGGTGGCAGCAGGCCTCAAAGTGTCCGGGCTTTTTGTGGAGCTACCTCAAGCCCAGTATTCGTGGCACCCATCCTTGGTTCGTAGTGTGGCCTCTCCCATGTGCCTCCAGGTTTAGCACAGGCAGAGAATAACTGTGGATAGCTTTGTACCTCCTACCAGGCAGCCTATGGCTGGTCACAGGCAGTGGGTGACCTGGCCCTACATTGGAGCCCCTCCAAAGAGGCCTCAGAACCAACATACTTGGCGGTTGGCTTCGGACCACAGCAGAACACCGCCCAATTAGTTTCACAAGTGGCATACACAAAAGGAGGTCTCAACAGGCACCAGAGTCCACTGGCGTAAACCCCACTCAGTGGGGTAAGCCCCCTATACAGCAGCCCATAAGCTGTGGATGTGGCCAAATCCCACAGCCAATCAGCCTGTGGGTCAGTCCAACCCACCGACGTGCCAATAGCAATCAAGGCTCAACTATAACCAGAGGGCACATACAACCAACACAAGGGACACTCCTGGAGCACCCGGAGAAAATGACCAGGGAGACTGCGCCAGGGCCCCACAGGGCACCTACTACATAAGGCCACCCAGTCAAGACAGGGAGACAAACACAGACACAGCCAAAATGAAGAAACAAAGAAATGCATCCCAAATGAAAGAACAGGTGAAAACACCATTAAAAAACTGACTGAAACCTACCAGAAACAGAGTTAAAAACAATGATTATAACAGATGCTCAAGGAACTTAGTGAAAACTTCAACAAAGAAATAGTAAGCATAAAAAATGACATAGAGGGGTGGGCGGTTGGCTCAGTGGTTAGAGCATGTTGCTCATAACACCAGGGTCACCGGTTCGTTTCCCACATGGGCCAGTGAGCTGCACCCTCCACAACTAGATTGAAAAAATGACTTGACCTGGAGCTGAGCTGTGCCCTCCACAACTAGATTGAAAACAACGACTTGACATGGAGCTGATGGGTCCTGGAAAAACACACTGTTCCCCAATAGCCCCACACACACACACAAAAAAAGGACATAGAAACCATAAAAACAGAACCAGTCAGAAGTGAAGAATAACTGAAATGAAGAGTGCACTAGAAGGAATCACCAGCAAAATAGATGAAACAGAGGATGAAATCAGGAATTTGGAAGCCAAAGTAGCAGAAAACACCCAATTGGAACAGCAAAAATAATTCAAAAATTAAGAATAGTTTAAGAGACCTGTGGGACAACATAAAGTGTAACAACATTTGCATCAGAGGGGTACCAGAAGGAGAAGAGAGAAAGCAAGGAATTGAGAATCTGTTCGAAGAAATAATGACTGAAAACTTTCCTAACCTGGTGAAGGAAATAGATATATAAGCCCAGGAAGCACAGAGAGTCCCAAACAAGATGAACCCAAACAGACCCACACCAAGATACATTATAACTAAAATGCTAAAGGTTAAAGACTGAGAATCCTAAAAGCAGCAAGGGAAAGGCAACTAGTAACTTATAAGGGAGCTCCCATAAGATTGTCAACAGAAATTTTGCAAGCCACAAGGGATTGGCATGAAATATTCAATGTGATGAAAAGTTAGGACCTACAACCAAGGGTACTCTACCCAGCAAGGCTAGCATTTAAAATGATAGGACAGATAAACAGCTTCCCAGACAAAAAAGAAATAAAGGAGTTTATCACCATCAAACCAGTATTACAAGGAATGTTAGAAGGACTTATTTAAGACAAAAAAACAAACAAACAAAAACACACACACACACACACAAAACCACCAACAAGAAAAAACAAAAATATAAATAATAAAAAAGCAATAGCTATTAGGTTGGTGCAAAAGTAATTGCAGTTTTTGCAATTATTTTTAACCTTTAAAATTGCAATTACTTTTGCACCAACCTAATACATATCTATCAATAATAACTTTCAATGTACGTGGATTAAATGCTCCAATCAAAAGACATAGGAGAGCTGAATAGGTAAGAAAACAAAACGCATACATATGCTGCCTACAAGAGAATCACTTCAGATTGAAAGACACACACAGATGGAAAGTAAAGGGATGGAAAAACTTATTTCATGAAAATGGAAACAAACAAACAAAAAGCTGGAGTAGCAATACTCATACCAGACAAAGTAAACTTTAAAACAAAGGCTATAACAAAAGACGAAGAAGGACCCAGTAATCCCACTTCAGGGTATTTATCTGGAGAAACCCAAATACTACTTCAAGGGGACCTGTGCATCCATTTGTTAATTGCAGCATTGTTTACAATGTCCAAGATGTGGAGGCAGGCTGGGTGTCTGTCTACGGAAGAATGGATAAAGAACAGATGATACATATATACAATGGAATATTGCTCGGCCATGGAAGGGAATGGGTTCTTGCCATCTGCGGCAACATGGATGGACCTGCAGGATATTGTACTAAGTGGAGTGTCAGACAGAGAAAGACAGATGCAATGTGATTTTGCTTATATGTGGTATCTAAATAACAAAATGAACAAACAAAACAGAAATAAACTCATAGACACAGAAAACATTTTGATGGGTTGCCCGTTGGGAGGGTGGTTGGGGGGTGAGTGAAAAACGGGAAGGGATTAAGAAGTACAAATTTGTTGTTTACAAAGTAGTCATGGGGATGTAGTATATAGAATAAGGAATATAGTCAATAATATTGTAATAACTATGTATGGTGTCAAATGGGTACTAGCTATGTTGGGGTGATAGATGGGAGAGGGTTGGGGGGCAGGGTGAAAAAGGTGAAGGGATTAAGAAATACAAATTGGTAGTTACAAAATAGTCATGGAGATGTAAAGTACAGCATAAGGAATATAGTCAATATATGGCATTGACTATGTATAGTGCCAGGTGGGTACTAGACTAACCAGGGGTATCACTTCTTAAATTACATAAATGTCTAACCACTGTGCTGTACACCTGAAATTAATATAAAATAATATTGAATGTCAACTGTAATTGAAAAATTTTTAAAGGGGGAAAAAGGTGAAGGGGAGTAAGAGGTCCAAATTTCCAGGTATAAAATAAGTCATGGGACTGTAATACACAGCACAGGGAATATAGTCAATAATATTGTGATAGCATGGTATGGTGTCAGATGGTTACTGGACTTAACACTGTGATCACTTCTTTAAGTATATATGTAAGTGTTGAATAACTATGGTGTACACTTGAAACAAATATAATATTGTTAGCTATATTTTTAATAAAAATCTTAAAAAAAAGTTATAGTGAGGCCACTAGGTTGGACCCTAATCCAATCCGACGGTTGTCCTTATGAAAAAAGGAGATTAAAGCACACAGAGAAACACCAAGGACAAGCGCACACAGGGAAAGACCATGTGAGGACACAAGACGGTGAGAAGGCAGCTAGCTATCTTGAAGCCAAAGAAAGAGGTCTCAGAAGAAACCAAAGACGTCTACACCTTGATCTCAGACTTCCAGCCTCTAGATCTGTGAGAAAATTAATTTCTGTTGTTTAAGCCAAAAAACGAAAAAAAAAAAGGTGGTATATATATACAATGGAACATTACTCAGCCATAAAAAGGCAAGAAATCTTGCCATTTGTGACAACATGAATGGACCTAGGGGGTACACTTAGTGAAATAAGTCAGACAGAGAAATAAAATACCACATGATTTCACTTATATGTGCAATCTAAACAAATAAGCAAAATAGAAACAAACTAATACATACAGGGGACAATCGATGGTTGCGATGGTTGCCAGATGGGAGAGGGGTTGGGGGATGGGTGAAAAAAGATGCAAATTGCCAGTTATAAACATGGTCACAGGTATGTAAAATACAGCACAGGGAATATTGTCAATAATATTGTAATTAGTATCTATGGTATTAGATGGGGGTACTAGACTTATTGGGGTGATCTTTTTATAAGGAATATAAATGTCTAATCACTATGTTGTACACCTGAAACTAATATCATATTGTACATTAACTGTAATTTAAAAATTAGAAATTAAGAAAAACATCTTTTAATTAAAAAGTAAAACAATTTAAAAGTTTAAAATAACATATGTATTATATACACTAATTGGTTTCATCTAATCAATCACCAAATTAATTAATAGGGTAGAAGATCCCAGCCAAAATGGGAAAAGCCAACTAAAATACTTAAAAATAAATTTAAGAAATAGGCATAATATGCATACATACTATAAGAAGGACATTTTAAAAAGTCTTTAATAAATGGAGAAAAATATCATTTCCCCCCGGTGGAAAGACTCACTAATGGCAGAGGGGATAGAGGTCTCTTTCTCCAAAATTAATCTATATATTTAACATAAAGTGAGTTTAATTTACTTCAAGAGGGATTGGCCCAGTTCAACAAATGGGCACTTTCATATAAATTTATGTAACCTTTGGAGGGAAAGTTGGGACTGTAGCTATAAAAATTTTATACACGCATCCCCTCTGACATAGAAATTCTACTTGCAGTTATCTAGCCTACAGAAATGTGAACACATGCTACCAAAGATGGACAAAGAATGTTCTGGGCAGTTTTGTTTGTAATAGTAAGAAAGAGAGTGGGGGTAAGGAGAGAGGAATGAGGAGGAAGATGAACTGCAGAGAAAGAAAATGCCTGGCAACAGGGAACAGGTATTTACATAACTATATAAGGGGAATCACATGGAGACATTAAAAAGAGAACGATTTAAACACACTGACATTAAAAGAGTCTTAGCTAGGTCACTGCTATGGACTGAATGTTTGTGTTCCCCCAAATTCATATATTAAAACCCTAACCCCAAGTGTGATGGTATTTGAATATGGGGTCTTTGGGAGGTGATTAGGTCAAGCTGTTGGAGCTCTCCTACTGAGATCAGTTTTCTTGTATGAAGAGACAAGAAAGAGCTTGCTTCATTCTCTGTCAGTGAAAACAGTGAAAAAGTGGCCACCTGTAAACCAGAAAAACGACCTTCATAAAAACCCAACTACACTGACATCCTGGTCTCAGACTTCCAGTCTTCAGAACTATGAGGAGTAAATGTTTCTGCTGTTTAAGCTACCGGTTCTATGGTAATTTGATAGTGAACTGAGCAGACGACAAAGGTCTCTAAGGGAAAAATGTAAACTATGTTGATGCAAATTGTAGAAAAATGTACATAGTATGATTTTATTTTTAATCCTTTTAGTGAAGGGAGTGGTGAAGGTATGGGGGATGGAGGTTTCCTGTTTTGCTTCCTACACTTCCCCATAAGGGTAATACATGCTTTATGTATTACTTTTATGATCAGTATTAAATGCTCAGTTCAACAAATATTGAGTTTTGTGCCAGGCAATAGGAGGGTGAACGTCACAATCACTCTCTACTCTCAGGACCCAACAGAAACCCAAACATGATTCTGTTTGTTTGGGTAGAGAGGGAAGAGATCGGTTAATTTGACCAAAGTATTTTAAAGATCATCTGGAATTAATATTGATAAAAACTGCTAGGAAATGCTCACTTTTGGTGGCACTTATACTAAAACTGGAAGGATATATCAAAGATTAGCATGGTCCCTATGTAATTATGACTTATGTAGTGCTCCATAAGTTTTTATCGTGAGGGTGGTTACATTTGACAAAATTCATCAAAATATACATTTAAATTGTGCATATTATTGCATGTAAATTATACCTCAATACAACTGATTTTTTTAGAAACCCAGGAAAATGGTGATTCTGGGTAATAAGAGAGAATCTGCTTAATCACATATTAAGCCTATTATAAAACTTCAATAATTAAAATTTGGCACACTGGCACCAAACTAGACAGATAGACAGATGCAAAAACCCACAAACCAATACGGATATGTAATTAATCTACCATAATTGTAGCAATTTAAATAAGGGGTAAAAAATACACTTACTAGCTTTGCAGCAACTGGCTAATCATTAAGGAAAAGTCAATTAGTGCTCCACTTTACAACTTAAACTAGATTATATTCCACATTAAAAATTGTAAACGAAGGTTTAAAAGTACTTGAAGAAAATACAGGAGGATATTTATACAAACTGGGGTTAGGAAAGGCCTTTTTCAGCAAGATCCTCAAGCAGAAACCATAAAGAAAAATAATAACAGATTTGACTAAATAAAGTTAAACCTGTAAAGAGTCAAAGATGAAACAGACAAAAACATTAAGCAAACTGGGAGACATTGTGCAACATATATGACAGAATTATTACTTTAATGTGTATTATACAAAGAATGCTTAAAAATGAGAAACAGAAAGGCACTCCAATTGAAAAAGGAGCAACAGAATTAACAATCAATTCACCCACACAAATGCAAAAGGCGAATACACAGAGGAAAAGGTGATGATTTTCCCTGGGTAATCAGACATGCAAATTAAAACAAGATACTATTTTTGTCCACGTTATTGTGTATGCAGAGAAAAATTTTAAGATACTCATAAAAACCTCAACAACGTACAAGATGAAGTTTTAAGTTATCTTTATTTTCTCCTTTACATTTTTCTGTTCCCTGAATGTTTTGTAATAAAATTTTCCTATCAAAAATTCTAATAATTTTAATAACGTTAAGTTTTAAGACACACACAGTTTTCTCTCTTCGTAAAGTACCTGGTGCAGTGCACCCTAGAAATGCACCCCTAAAAAAAGCTATTCCTCTTTACAAGGTTTGCTTTTCCAGGGGAAATGCATCCGCACACGCACACGCACACACACACCTGAGGGTTTTGTTAATGGTCCGCATAGTGAGATCACTGGAGCCGCCCTGCAGTCCCCCAGGGGCGAGCAAGGAACTACAAGGGGGATACCCTGCAGTTCTCGCCCCCGAACTCCGCGAGCGCAGTGCGGCACCTGGGTCACCCCGGCCTAGGTCAGGAAAAGGGGGTGATAAGTCGGCGTGGCCCTAACTACCTCTCGTGGAAAGAGAATGGACGCGGAAAACCAGAGTCTGCCGCTGACCTTGGGCAGTCCCCGCCGTGGTCGGGCCTCAGTTTCTCTACCCGTAGGCTGAGGCTAACGGTCTCCATCGCTGCGCTGGCTCCCTGCGGCTGGTCTTTCCCGGAGCTGGGAGGGACGCCTTCCCTGCCCGGTTGCCCTTTCTCGGTTCCCGGGCTGCGAGGTCGCCCTCAGAAACCCATCATCGCAGCAGGCGCGCCCGGCTGACCCTAGGGGTGGACGAGAGGCGGCTTCTCGCCGCGCGCGGGTGGCCACTTGGCGATCCGCCCTTAGGTTGTTCCGCCCCGCCAGGCTGGGCAGGAGCGGGGTTGCGGGTGGAGGTCTTACCTAGACTTGCACGCGCCCGGCTCGCGTCTTTCCGTCGGCCTTGCGGTGCAGCCAAAGCGAGCAACGGGTGGGGAGGCGCCCTTGCCGCGACACTCATTCATCCCAGCGCTGACGCCGGCCCGGGCTGCGCGAGGGGAGCCCTTCTGGGGTCCCTGCAGTCCTCCGGCAGGAAGTGGCCGGCGCCACCCGCTGGGCCACAGCGAAGCCCGCCTGCCCAGAGTGCACGGCCCGGGACGCAGGCCCTCCCTGGCTGCGCCAGCCTCCGCAGCTGCTCTCCCCGTGACAGCTGCGGCCACCCCTAATCCTGGTCCCCTCGATTTGATGGCTCTCCGACGTGGGCGCTCCGGTCACGACGCCAAAGGGGCTGGGCAGATCGTGCGCAGCGGAAACCTACCCGGTGGGGACAGTCAGCTCTGTCCCCAGAGCACGCCGAGGGCCGCCTCTGGTGTCGCGTAGGCTGGGTGACTCATCCCCACGAAGGATCCATTGCCGGACCCTGAAATCCCGGAGGAACGCGCGCTGCGCTGTCTGGGTGCGCGCCGAAGCCTCACCTCCTCCAGCTCGCTGCGCAGCTCCGGCGCGGAGTACCCTGGCTCCCGCAGGCCACGTGACCTGAGAGCTGCCGAGCGATCGCAACCCCCAAAGCCAGCTTGCGGGGGAAAGAACTGCAAAGGGCGCCAACTGATGGGCAGAGAGGGAAAAGCAGGCTCAGGGCAAAGAAAGTTTAAACGCTGGAAGGATTATGTATGTCTCTGTGCTGTTCATAGCCCTAGCTGGCTTCAACCGTGTTCTCTGTTGGAGGCATTTGTTTTTGCCAGTAATAGTGGACACCATTTCCACCCCCAATCCTCACCGTACCCAGCGTTATACCAGACGCCTTAATAACATTCCTGTAGCTCTCACTTCACTCCTATTGCATTAGGGATTACCATCTCCAACTTGCAAATGACGAAAGAAGATTTGAGAAGATAATTTGCCAAACGCAACCTTTATTCCAAAAGCCAGAAATGTAAACACATTAAAAAGCAGAAAGGTTTGCTCTAACCAGATCACCTGGCCAGGCATGGGATTTAGGTCTGTGGCTCTATCCACTTACCTGTCAAGTCTCTGTCAGGATTGGGGCTTAGTTTGGCCCAGTTCAAAGGTCTGGCCCAGTTCAAACAGTTGGAAGATTGAAGAAGGAAGACACGCAAGGAAGCTCCTCTGGAATGGCGGCTCCAACTCCATTTATGTCATTTTTCACGCAGAATAGCTAAGAGACGAAAACTGGCAAAGGGAGAAGAGAATCATGAAGGATATGTCTGAAAAGTGGCTATAATTACTAATGAAGAAAAGGGGGAAAGGACAGTATAAAAGAAAAGATGAAAAATATGTAGGATAGAAATAGAAATTCCAAAAAGACAGAGAGGACAAAAAAACAACAGAAGAGAAAATATTGAAAAGAATAAAAGATTATATTTTAAATTACAAAAGATGAAAAGAAATGTCAACAAGGAGCGGTAAGTAAAGACCCATAGATAAACACATTTTAGTGTCATTTAAGAATATGAAAGGCAAAAAAAATTCTAAAAGTTTACAGAGAAGAACAGATCAAATACAAAGGAACAAGTCTCAGCTTGTCCTTAGATTTTTTCCATAACAATCATGGCTGCAATAAAACAATGGAGTAAGGGTTTCAAATTATTAAAGGAAGAAAACTTAGAATCCAGAATTTTATGTCCAGCAAACTATTCAAATATGTGGGCATGACAAAAATATTCTCAAGTACAGGACACTTTGCATAGTAGTGCAGGACTGTAAAAATAATTGTGCATGCTGAAACCATACAAAATCACTTTAATAATTAATGAGAAAATTTATGATTGTTCCGTGACTGAAATTTTTTTTTTTTTTTTTTTGCCAAAACTTTGAAAACTCTCTTACTGTTGGTTATAAATGTATGGGGAAATGGAAAAACATAGTCAAAGTAATATTGATTGCATACATTATAATTTAAAATTTCAAAACATTGAGAATTGAATATTTTATTTCTTTGTAAAAAAATAATATCAAGGGTAGTTTGAATAGTGTTTACCTTCTTTGTTTCTTTTTATAAATTCTGATGTATAAATTGTCTCTTGATAAAAGAGTTACCCTATCTTCAACTCTTTATTGACCACTTTGATATTCTATATCTTTCTTGCTTAAATTCTTGATTTTGTTGCCTTTGAGAAAGTCTTGTCTCATCAACATATAGTATTTGGCAATCATCATAATCACCCGTGTGTCCTGATTTCCCCAAAATACTGACTCTGACTTTGAACAAAACTTAAGGTTTTGTTTTGTGCCAATCTCAGCTTATCAATAACCGATGTTGTGATTGGACCAGCCCTTGTAGTTTTTATTATGATTACAAGATACCCGTTAGCAATATCCATGAGGAAATTTTGAAAAAATAAAGGTTTATTACTTAGAAGAACTGGAAATTACATAGCACACTTGGGTCCCTGGTAGAGAGACAGAGAATGCACGTGGGCCTGGGGTTCGACTTTTATTGGCCAACGTGGGGACTTAGGGTTTCTGGGCTTACTCTTTATTGGTGAATTTAAAACATAAGAATGAAAATTTAAAGTGAGGGAAGGCAAAAAACAAGTGGCCCAAATATTCAGTCATTTAAATCAACCAAGCTCTCTTAAGCAAAGGAGCTTCAGTCTTGGAGGCAGCCTAGTCATAGGCTTTTTACCTAGTCATGTTTATTCTACATAGCCACCATTGAAGTGGATGCCTCTTTGGAAGTTGATGCTTTCAATTTAAGCAATCTAAGCTTAAATCAGGCACTTACAGTCCAAAAAAGAAACAAAAAAGAAACAACTATCAGGGCTTACACTGCTGGTTTCTTCATGTCCTTACAGTATGACCTTATTTATGGCTTCCTAGTGTTAAGTAACAAAATTCAACAAAGTAAATTTGGAGATTTAATTGGCTTTAAATGATTTATGAATCAGACAGCAGCTCATCTAACAAGCAGATAGATACTCCAAGGGGTTGTACAAAATGGAATCTTTTTATAGGAAAAAGGATATGGCATAGACGTTATTAGTAAAGAAAAGAAATGGGTTGGGATTAATGGATTATTTTTAGACCAGGACATCATCTTTTAGATGGAGGGGAATGACAAGGGTTTTATCATGCAGACTGCCTCTTCTTCCTTTGGGACGGAGATGTGGAGAGGGCACACAGGACCCATTATCTTACTGGTGCTTGACCCAAAAATTCTAGGCTAGTTGATTAAGATTATGTTTCTGGGAGAGGTTGAAACTGCAGTTAAATCAGGTATTAAATCTAGGTTTCGTATCTTGGGCTTTAGCACAAGTGAAGCCAGTTTGGGCCTGTGGTTCTCTCTTCAACACTATCAAGTAAGCTATAAACAAATAAGTTTATGCAATGAAATGGAATGTAAGTTTCCAGCAACCAATCACAGTAGAAAACAATGTACTTGCTGATTCATGTTTTACAACCTAAGCTGTAACTACTGTGAGCTGAGCTTCTTAACCACCTTTGGTTTGGAAGTCTCCCTGTTCTGGAACAGTTCGTTTCTCTCTCAATAAAATAATCATCTCAAATCGAGCTCTCTGAGTTTTCTTTCGACAGAGGCAATGGGGGACACTATATGGTTCGTGTAAGTTATTGTTGAGGTTCTAGTTTTGTTTTGAGCCTGTTAAATTAATGAAACAAGGAGGCCATTATACCAGTGTGGCTCCAAAGTCGTGGTGGCCTATCTTAAAAAACAAAACAAAATCAAAGTCTGTAAATGCCTCAATAATATCGGGAAGGAGCATGAGGACTATTTTTACAGAAAAAGGAACTAGGAGGTCAGATTCCAAGCCTGCTGCCTATGTGCTATAAGGCACACAAGTCAGGCTGACGTTAATCACCCAGAGCAAACTAGACATTCCACTACGGCCATCCCTGTACCTAAGCCCACGGAAAGAAAACACAGGTTATGCTTTACAAGAGTTCAGAACAAACCTGCCCCTATTCTTCTTGTGTCTTACTGAAGTTAAAGATAAATTTACCATTGTTCTTCAATCCTCCTTTCCCCCATTCCGATAAATTTTCCATGGAAACAGAAAACACATACAAACCTTAGCCCGGGGGATGGAGGGTGTCCCTCTTCCACCAGCAAGCGATTAGAGACCACCACTCTGTTTATGGGGTGGCCTTTGTTTTCTTACCTACTCTCTGCTTAATAATCTTACATTTACTTTAAACTCTTATTAGCTCACGTTTGAATTCTTTCCTACGCGAAGCCAAGGACTCCATTTTTCTATAACGTCAAAATTATGAATTCAAACTGCTAAGGGCAATCAACTAGGCCTTAAGCTCTTGCCAAGCAAATGATTTATTTCCTTTGCTTCTGCCTTTTGTCTATAAAAGCCTGTCTGCGAGCTCCTTTCAGTGAAGCATTCCTAACCACTTCTGGTTTGGCTCTGCCTGATTATAATAGATTTTTGCTCAAATAAACTCTTAAAAATTTTAATATGCCTCAGTTTCTTCTAACAAAGCTTAAACCAGACTCTATCCAGCTTCCCTTTTGTAAGACAAGAGGATTTTTTTAACAATGGCAATAATGACCTCTCTTTAAATAACTAGGTATGTGCTTGCTACTCTGTTTACATATTAAACCCATTTCATATTTATTTATATGTAAATAGTTGATAAATAAATATTTGACTTAGAAAACGGAGTGAATGGGAAATGAGGAAGTGGGGACTGAAAATGGAGACAACTTGTGCATGTCCTAAACTGGTTGGTTTTAAATGTTTTTAATTTCTTATAAAAATGGATGCTACAGTTTTATTCCTAAAACCGGATTACCCTTTCACCAATATATTGAAAGCTTATTTCAGGTTAACAAATACAGCTCTCTATCACAATTTTAATGGTTATATATAATTCTATATGATAGACATACCGTAACGTATTTAGGTTGATTCTAAAATTTAAAAATTGTAAATAATGCTATAACAAACATTTTTGTATAGTCATATTTCAATAATGATTTGATTTGATTTTCTTTAAAATACATAATTAGAATCATATATTCTAATTGCTAAACCATTGGGTATGACATATATTTTAAACTTTTAGTACAAATTAACAGACTGACTGGCACTCATTTTAAAAGTAGGACAGCTTTTATAAGAATAAAACACAAAACAAGATGTTCAATCATTCAGATTTTTAGCATTTAGCAGCCTGAAACCACACATCCCTTTGTTGTTATTCTAAATGTTAAGGTCACATTTCAAACAAGCTCATTTTATTAGGGTTGGTTATCACTCAGTTGTAAGTGTCCATACACATAATTATTAATAAAAACAAGCACCACAGAGAACCTGTGTGGTCTTAGAGGGAACTGATCTTCAAGGTTAACTGAACCTTTGATGTGTCAATGTAGTCAGTGTCAAAATGTTCTCCGTGGCTTGGAAAAGTTCAAATAACAGTATCTTTATCGCTATACTTTTGAAATGCCTATTAACCTGACATCCAGTTACTTTTAAAGCCTATTTAATTACAGGCTACAAATGAGTCCAGCTTCTAGGCTGGTGCATAAATTATAACTTGAGGTTTTAGTTCAATAAGTAAGGCATAACGACTTAATCCATTATGAAGGGTAAATGTTACCAACCAGAACTATGCATGTGAAGAAGAATAGGGAAGGGATGTCACCTGAACTCCCTTCCACCTGATCCAAATAAGATCACATGTCTCCTGCTTTATAAATGTCTTCAACAGGAAATAATACCGAAGTCCCACAGTAAAGATCAAGCAAGCTTCAAATGCGAATAAGCTGCTTGTGAGAGGTAACACAACGATTTAAATTCATAATAGTCACTATGTGTTTATGTAAAGGCAGAGGCCTGAGAACTAGAGAAGAGAGAGAAGAGTTGGCTGAGTGCCAGAGGTATTGTAGAGGTGATGGAGGCTGAGGCCTGGCTGTGAGGACTTTACAAGAGCTGGGGATGCTGGAGGCATCAACTGGGGATGCTGACTTCACAACTCTGGAGGTAACGCTAACTGTTTTAGTCATTAGTGCAGTGAGCCTTGTTCTTCCTCTGAGGTGAGGAAGTGGGGCTGATAAAGCAAGATTTGAAACATTTATGGGTTCCTGGCCGTGCCAGTATACTATTGCTACATGACTTCCTTTTAACTGATCTGACCACATGCCTCAGGCACCAGAAATTCATATCTGAATGTATTAGAATGCGTGTGAGTAACATCTCAATACATGCAATTTGTTAGAGTCAATAAATTTTTAAATTGACATATTGTGTCAGTTATATTGATATCAAGTCTCCTTTATTGATCTCAGCATAACTTAAAAGCTAGGGAATGAAAAAGACTAGATATATGTAATAATCATAAACCACACAAGCCAGTATACATACAATTAAGTAATAAATAATATTTTTCAAAGTTAAGTATTGTGAAGACTCTTCTCTAAAGGAAAACAAATTTCTCATGGACCACCTAGTACTTCCTTAAGTTATTTTTATTACAATGTTAAAAATGCATAAACATAATCTTGGTATAAATGCCTTATGCTTATATAGCTATACAAATCAAAATATATTTATAAATATAAATAAAGCCAAAGAAGCTTCATATGAACAGTATTTGATGTGACACTTGATGTTTTTTTGCTGAAATTAAGACCCTTCTTGCAATGAGAATATGACATATACGTAATAACCTGATCTTTGGTGTTCAATGATCCATTTCATTACTTATTCCTGCTCAGTGGGGAAGATGCCTGATCTCTATCCACGTGGATTCTCTTGGGACTCCTAAGAACTCCAAGGGTGAAGGAGGGTGTGTCTGGAAACCCAATTGCCCCAAATTTTTGCTTTGAGAGGTTGAGTTGAACAAGCACAATTACCCTAGGCTGGGATAATGATTATTGCATTAAAAAAAGTTTTGGGTTTCTTTTTGTGTGTGTGTGTGTGTGTGTGTGTGTGTGTGTGTGTGTGTGAACATTTACATTCTGGTGTCTTAGCAAATTTCAGTTATATAATACAGTATAATTTTTTAATGAAAATGAGATCATACTATTCACACTATCATTGTGTTTCATTTTAGCCCCATAAATTTTTCATTGTGAAGCTGTACCATTATTTAGCCAGCACTTCTTGATAGGTACCATTATTATTAAAAATAATATATCTAATTCTGCTTGTTTTGATTCCAGATTCACCAAATAGCCCTCTAATTATCTATAAATGTGGCTTCATGCACACACCAGGTACAAGGAGAGAAATTAATGATCAGAGAATGCAAGTGTCTCATCTTATTGAAATAATTAACAAATGGGCATTTTGGTTAAAACATTGCATATAAGTTTGGATACTAAGTGTTTCTTTTAGACCTTGATTACCTGTGGGTGTCCTAAAAATGTAGTCAGTTTTGCATGTTTGCCCCAAGATAGGAAACAAGATGACTTCACTGATATTATGCCACGCGGAGAGGTCTCTTTATGCTGAACAGCCAGGCTTCCCTAGCAGATGCTTCCTTCTTGCATTGCATTTCAAGTTTTTAACACTACCTTCATTGTCATGGGTTTGAGCAAACAAGAGCTGAAACACTGTCTGGAAAGTCTTAATCAATGGAATAGAGACTTGGATTGGGCCTCAAAGACAGATATGATTTAGATGGCTGACTTAGATGGGCATGGTGATTAATAAACAAGAGTAATATCATACAAGTAAAATGAACTGTCAGCTTCTGAAAGACAACTTCTGAAAAGTGGTTGGCACGGAATGAAAATATATGTGGTAGGAAAAGAATATACGAGATAGGGAGTCTTCATTGACATCATTCTCTTGAAGACATAATGAGATAAGAAAAAAGATAAAAGGGGTCTACACATTGGAAAGCAAGCAAGAAAACTGTCATTTGCAGATGATATGATTGTTCTACACCCCCCAAAAAAGAATCCAAGAGAATCATCAAGAAAGTTTTGTAGGATAATAACTCAAATGTAAAAAGTATATAGCTGTCCTATATAGCACTTATAACCAATTGGAAAATAATTTTAAGATTGTTTTGATGTCCTGCTCTTGCTGTAGGCACCATCTCCATGTGCCATCACAATGGGGATCACATATGTTTTTGGGGGACACAATTCAGTCCATAGCACTGGGTTATTGAAAGTGTCAGGAAATGGGCTCTTCTTCCATTCTCCTTTCTGCAGAAGTGAAAACACAGCCCGTAACTTCAGAGTAAGATACAATCATCTTTTTACAAACCATCATCTGAAGGGATCAAGGGGGTGCCTGTGTACTAGGAGCAGGACAACCTTTCAGCAAGATTCCATACCTTGAGTTACAGGAATCAAGTGGGAACCCCAGACCTCCGTGTTTCTTAGCAAAACTCCAAAGCAATATTCTCCCAACTCTCATGGCTTTAGGACTCCCAGCACTGGTTATCCTCTGGTCAGCCATTGAATGCTGTTAACTTCTTTTTCCGCCCTTCTTTGAAACTGAGGAATTCATTTTCCCCAGAACCTGGGAATGTTGGATGGTGACAGCACTTGGCTGAGTTGCCCTCCAGAGTTTGTTCTTAGCTAAAGAAAGCCACCTCGCTCAAGGTCCTGCCCCCTTCCCCATGCCAACCTATATCCACACCTAATGACTGATTGATGTAAGGGTGTAAGAGCCTGGCGTCCTCGCCTCAATTCAGGGCAACTCTGAAAGGCTCTCCCAGTTCTAGAGCTACCTACGACATCTGTGGAGCCTTTTGTTGTGACAACAACACAGTCCAACTCTCCTTCTGCCTAACCCCACTTTCTTCACTCCCTTGCAGGTATTACACCTATTGCATGGAAATCTTCATCTCCAAGTCTATTTCCTGAAGACTGCAACAAGGAACAATCTCTAATTCCTATTTGGTTCTGCCTGGGGCCTTCCTCTACCTCTCTGAATTCTTTGAAACTCTTTCTAAGTGCCTTCTGGAATTTCAGATCAGTTGGCAAAATCTTTATACGAAGGCTTGAGACAGACATTTTCTTTCAGTCCCCTGGATGTTAGAATAGTTATTTCTAGTTTATTTTTATGGGGAGGGGTCTCTAATAGGCACCCCACCTTGACAGTCCCTCGGCTTTGTCTCCTGTTCCCCTTGTCCTTCAAGGCAATGAAAACCGAAGTTTATATCAACCCAGTTTGATAAATGTCCTTAAGCTAAAGTCTGGTTTTAGTCCTCAGCTTGTTTTCTGAAGGATGGTCATACTATATGCTGGAAACGAAAATTCTAAATCTTACCTTTGTAATTATGTTTCATACCCCCACCCCAATGCCTGATGCAAGCATTTCAGTCGTGCTGTTTTTTCTCCTCCAAGGCCAGGGGGATTGCCAGTTACCCAGTAATAGCAGTATGAAATAGTGGATCTATCCCGTGAGAATTCACAAAGACAGCGTGGCTTCTGCTTTCCAAATTATCATCGTCTAATGAGGGAGTCATGGCCAGCACAAATGCATAATGAATATAAAAAATGTAGTAACCTAAGCGTAGAATGTCACATGGCATAAAAACATAAAAGGCCAATTCTGTAACTGTAACATAGATCCAATGCAGCTTTTTAGGGGAGCATTAAATGAAGTGGGGCTTCTCTGACAATCTGTGACTATAGATCAGCTCTCATTCTTTCTTAAAGCCTACTGGGACTCCTTCTTACTCTCTGAGGATGAAAGACCTGGCTTTGGCGCCCTGGACTAAGCCACAACCACGGTCCACAGAAATCACAAAGTCAGAGGGCTGGGCGTGGCATAGCACAGCCGACCAGGAGATCTGGGGAGGAGGCTGGGATGTAGAGGAGGAGAAAGATGTGGCAATGCTGAATGGCTATAAGGTTAGGGAGGCTGAGGAAAGAGGACGGGGCTAGTTTCTGTAGAACACTCTCAGGCAGAGCTGGATATCATCATGGAGAGCAGTGTTCCTCAAACGTGCCCAGATAGGGGCACAATTACAAAAGTTAAGAACTTGCATTTCCAGAGCGCTTTCCCCTAGAGATTCTGATTCACAAATCTAGAGTAGGGGTCATGGAATCTGTATGTTTCTGTTTAACAAGTGATGTCATGGTAGATGAAATACAATCTGACTAAAAATAAGGATAAATAAGCATTATTTATAACCCAATATTTATGACCTAAATAACCCAATCCAGAATTCATGGGACATTGGAATACATGGAGATATAACAAAAATCTTAACAGCAGAACATTTGCAGCAGCACAGACAAAAATCCAAAACTATCTTAATTTTGTCCTTTATGAGAGCATTAAGCCCACCCGAAGTAGCTGTCCAGGTTTCTAAGAGTTAAATTGAAGACATGACGTGACTGAAGAGTAAATACAGCGCTCAGGAACCAAAGCTTTAGAAGAGGAACTGCGATGAAAGCGTATTGCCTGCTGCCACCTTGTGGCAGAATTATGTAGTCACTAAAGGTGGAATTCAAGTCAGACCACTTGGGTCCTTTGACAAGTATTCATTAACTTAGAAAAATCACTTGAAATTTGAGTCTGTTTTTCTTACTTTTTAAATTGTTACTTAAATTATAATGTTGTTGAGACAAGCAATGGGCACTTTCAAAGACAAGCGATACAAAATTTTAAGTATTTTTTAGAGAATGGTGTTTTGCCATTTATGAGTGAGGGCCAAACTTATTTTTCAAGGGATATTCTTTTTTCTCTTGATTAAGATGGTGAACAGGTGGTGGCTGGTCAGAAATGGAGAACATGGTCAATGAGAGAGTTCTCTTCCATCCTCTCCTTCATCTATTCCATTTTCCCAATTTTCTACTACCTCTTTGGATCAGGACAGGCTCTTGGGAAGGTGTCATGGGTGACTGGGGCTTTTGGAAAACATAGATCTCACCAGTAGCTGGAGAATATAGTTAACTACATGGTGAGAATTGAAAGGTTCTATAAAGGTCTGCGCTCTTCTCAAGATCTTCTCTAGCACTCCGAAGTGTGGGTTGAGGTTAGAGGAGTCTTAAGTGAGTTGATTTGGTGCCATTTCCCCAATATTCTCTTCGTTCTGCCTATCTCTATATTGGCTTCATTACCAACCTGGGTAGCAAGAATGTTCGAACAGTTTTGGGCCTCACACAAAAAAATTCAAAAGGTTAAGTAAACTGCTTCAGTCCTACTATTCCAAGCAATTCACCCTGATTAAACAGTCCACTGTTAAGATTAGGAGTTTAGCTTAGTTTCGGGAGGGGGACTTACTATTTATAGGAAGACAATCCTTGGGGATAGAAGTGAAGTCAGCTTCCCTTTAAGATGTGGAATGAAGGGAACTAAATGGATACATGAATAAAATCCTTGTTGTGTTCTGTTAAGAGGTGAGAGATGGGGAATGGATGCTAAATAGGCAACCAATGTATTCACTTAGTAACAGCTATTGATTTATCACAATATCACACACAGGTGATGATACTCAAATGCAACTCAACTAGTGTACGAAAACTGATAATAGTGGAAATTATAGCAAACAGGAATAAAAGTGGAAGGACTGTTCAGCTCCAGGCAATGTGGCCATGCAAGAATATAAACCCAGTATTGCTAGATCTTCAACATTTTCAAGAGAAGTTAATAATCTGGATTTTTATGTAAAATATCCTATTTTAAATGTTGGCAACTAAGTCAGTTTTTGTAACCACAAAGGGCAGCCAAGACTGTCCAAAATAAACAAAGTATATCTGTTGACCAAATATAGCCCATGAAACTATAGTTAACAGACTTTGGGCTAGAAGTTTGCCATTCAGTGGCTCTGTGGATACAAGACTTGTCAAGAGCAGAACAGCCAAAAGAGGGAGATCAGAGAATTAGTATTATTATTTCATACAATACATTTCAGCAGGTGGGTTCCCAAACACAGTTCAGGCTTCTGCTTCACCCAACAAAATGTGACGTCCACATGGAGCCAGGCTAGGCAGTGTTCCAGTAGTGGGAACCATGAAGTTTTTTCTTGTTTACCTTCTTACTTATCCACAGTAAGACCCAGTGGGCACAGGGACCAAAGTCTTCATACTATTAGAAATCCAGTGTGGGTTAGGTTTGAGCTTTTTTTCCAAAGATGCCTAAATTCCATTGGTTCTTCTCCTTCTCCTTCTCTCTTTTTTTTTTAAAGACATAGCAATCATTCTTCCATCTCTGGTCCGCTATCTGATGTCATTAGGTAGTTTTACATAGTTCTGCGAGCATACAACTTTTTATTAGTAAGTTAGATTATTTTCGTATCATTAAAACATATTTAGTTTAATTGAATGGGAAAAAGCAGTTCATTATTGACTAAAAAAAAATCATTGCTTAATTAGCTTAAAATAGACTAATGTTGAGATCAGAAACTACTTATTGATTTTTCTTATCTCTTTCCTGGTCAATTTCACGTTCCAAAGCAGCACAAATGCAGTAATTGTCAACCTTGTTCGCAGTCTTCAAATAGCGAGGGAAGAAGAGGGGTGGGGTAGGGTTGGGGAAACGCTTTTAAAAAACAACAACTGTCCATGTGCAGGCCCTATGCTAGAGGGACCAAAACTCTCCAAATGTTTCTAAGGTGTATTCAGGGCTGTATATACAGTTCCCTTTAAGAAAAACCTACAATCCATGAAACCTATGAACTCTCTTTAATTTTCTCCAGAACCCTTCATTCCAGCACGATGGGTTCCGAGCAACATTTTCCCGAGGTATCTGAGGTTAATTTTTGTCTGCTGGGAGATTGACGGAACCATCAGCCAATCGGCAGTTTGAACGAGTTTCGGTAGAACCAATAACAGGCAACAGAATAAGGCACTTCATCTCAGTAGAAAAATCAGGTCGTAGTAAAAAGCTAACAAGCCTAAAAAATCATGGCCGCTTTCGCTAGCGCCAGGTGAGGCCGGGGTACACCTCAAAGTCTCAGCTGGCCCCCCACCCCCAAGCGTTGCTACAGAGACGGCACCCACTTCCGGATGCTCGGCGCCCTAGCGTTTCGTCACATCCTCCCGGTTCGTTGAAGCGACTTCCTCTTTTCTTTCCCTTTTTCTTTCTCTGGCTCCGTCTCCCGGAAGCTTCGATGGGTCTTGGCCTGCGGGTCAGGGGTGAAAGGTGGGAGGGCTGTGCGGGCCGTGGTGAATAACAGACCCGAGTTCCGCTCTCGGACGACGACGCGAATTGGAAGAAGCCAGGTTAGGTCTCGGCCACGGGCGCGACGGGTTTGTGCGGGCCCTCGGGAATCTCCGCCCTCTCCGGCTCGGGACAGCCTTCCGGGCCTGCAATTGGCCGTGCGGGAGGCTGGGGGCCTTGGCCTCTCGAGTCGGACTGAGACCCGTGTCCTGCTCCTCTGTCTCCTCTCTCTCCAAGGCGAGGGCCGACCCAGGTTGCTGCCACCGATATCCCTTCTCCTGGAGCTTGAATTGGAACAGAGTCGTGTGTCTCGGTGATAGCTGGGTTGCCTCTAAAGAATAAAGTGTTTTAGCATCTGTTCCGCTTCCTTTGAGCTCCGAAACCCTGGGAGACAGGGCAGACAAAATAATACGCTCACCTCTGTTGTCCATGGGCGGAAACTAAAGCTCCTCTCCCTAAAAAGTAGAATTGGAATTCGCACCCACGTCTACCTTCTTTAGGGTTGCAGAAAATCATGGGGAGAGCTTTGGAAATAGGGAAGAAACCGCAAATATAAAAAGGAGAGCTAGCGTTTCTGAGTGCATACTTCGCGTCAGGCATTATGCTAAATTCTTTCTATACTTATTCCTTGTAAGGGTCGTAGGAAGCATATACTCATTCCTGGTTTAGGAAATACGGGCTCAGATGATAAATGACTTATCCAATATTAATGATTTAGTAGACATCTCAGAGATACCTTTTCAGCTCTGATTCTTCCAACACAGTAGAATTAACTTCTGTCCTAATCAAACTGTATTTTTCTGATTGTTGGCATTTTAGGAAGTGAGATTTCTGAAATTCTTCTTGGTCTCTTAATCCGTTGCCTGTTTTCTTATTTCTTATTAGTATCCTGTTTTGAAATTTGTAGTCATGTAAATTCAGCCCTGACTCTTACTCCACAATTTGCTTCTTTTTTCCAAGAGAGATTTGGGGATCGTGTTGCTTGGTGTGGAATTAATAGATCCAGGTTAAAAGGCTGGCTCGAAGAATTGCTAGTTTTTACATCATAGGTGGTCTCTCTTTGTTGTTGCTCTTCTTACATATGTTACCTAGTCTGTATCTTTTTTTTCCTCCAGGAAAACGGCTATCATCTTGTGCCAAGATGTCAGGAGTTGGAAATAAAAGAACAGCTGGAGAACCTGGCACATCTGTGCCTCCGGAGAAGAAGACAGCTGTTGAAGATTCAGGGACCACAGTGGAAACAATTAAGCTGGGGGGTGTCTCTTCAACGGTATGTGAAAACAGTGTTGTGAAAGTGTGCTTTTCTTCTGTCAGTTGCAAACTGAAAGTAAGAATTTATTTGAAAAGAAGATGGAAATAAAACAGACAAAAGTAGGTGAAATGATGTAGTGGCCAGGTCTGAAAAAGAGATATTGACTTTGATCTTTATTTTCAAAGGCGTGTTTATATTCTTTGGTGAGCCTGGTGTCTGATGCACATGGATTATAGGTATTTAGAAGTGTGAAACTGTACATTCATTTTTTTATTCACCAAAAAATTAGGTGCCAGGTACTAAGAGGTAATGTAGCAACATCATGGACAGAGTGGTGAAAAGTGAGAGTCTGAGGCCAGACTGCCTGGCGACGCTCAGCACGACCACTTCCTAGTTCTCCTCCTTGCACCTCTCGTTTCCTTGTCTGTAAAATGTAATTATAGTATTTACCTCATTAGGTTGTTAAGAGGATAGAGTCCCTGTTAAGGGTTAAAAAATTACCTTTAACATAGTAAGTACTCAATATATTTGAGCTATTAATAATTATTATTGGGTTAAATACTATGAATATAATGGTATTCATAGTGGGATAACATAGATACACGTATTGTCCTTGCTCTTGTGGTGTTGACAGTTTCTTTAGACTATAATATACCAAAAACTTATAGTATATATGTTATATGTTCTTTAGGTGTCAGAAGTTCACTGTAATAGGTTTTGATCTAGATTAGAAGTCTGTATTTTGGAACTCAGTCATGGGGATAGGCTGTTAAAAATGCTTTATGTTTGTATAGCTTGTGAAACCATATCTGTTATTTATTTGAGTTGAGGCTGAGAATCAGAGAGAATAATACAAGCATTCAGAGTACATTGTTGATAAAGTGTCATTTCTGAGTCTGTCTGCGGTTCAATGACACCATTCTCCTGCCAGAAGGTGATTTAGTCTTAGCACTGTCTCACATCACGCTCCCAAGGACATTTATTCATTCCGTAAATATTTGTTGAGCACCTGTTATTTGCCAGACACTGTGTTTTAACACTGACGACAGTTCCTGGACTACAGTTTTTAGGGCGGCACTGACAAGGGAGCAAACTCTTAGAGTGGGATGGGTGCTGTTTGTAGGGATAACCACATGCTCTAAGGGAAGCACAAAGCACACATACCAGTTTGAACCTTATCCAGAAAGCAGCGAGGAGCCATTGGAAGGACTCAAGCAGTGGGGTAACATGCTCAAACTTATGTCTGCAGGACAGACTGAAGAGGAGCCAGGGTTGTAAGCAGGAGTTCAGTTAGCAAAATTGTTTCCTTGTTCTTTCTCCTTCCCCGTCCCACTCCACCTCTCTAAGGATGGGGAGCTCAGCTGATTGAAGGTTGCCCTTAAAGGCAATAACTTCTCCTCTGTACTTCGAGGTTGCTATAGTGAGCCAGCTGCGATTGTGGAACAAAAAACTAAGACTCCAAAGTGTGCTTGAAGTGGGAACACTGACAGTGTGAACGGAGCTGTCCACCACAGCTGTGCTGAAATCTGGCAGGCTGACAAGACGTGACCTGGGGCGCAGAAGTGCTGCAGGAGGCTGTTGGAATAATCTCGATGAGGGATCGTGTTGGCTTGGATCACTGTGGAAGTAGTATTGACACGATTTTCTGATGGATTGGATGAAGTGTATGAGAGAGAGGAGGCAGGATTACCCCAAGATTTTGGAAGTATGGCACTTCCACTTACTGAGCTAGGGAAGAGTATGAGAGGAGCCGATTTTTGGGAGCTGTGGAGGAGAATCATGAGTTTGACTTTGGACATGTAAGTTTGAGATACTTATTAGACCTCTGAGTGGATAGGTAGTTGGCTATAGTAATCTGCAGTCTGGGGAGAGGTCTGGGCTGTGCATTTGGGAATCATCATTTTGTAGATGGTATTTAAAGTGGGACTAGCAGCTCTCCTCTGAGGAGTGAGCATAGGTGGAGAAGAGGACTGAGAACCGAGCCCTGAAGCACTGCAACATTCTGATCTCAAGGGGATGAGGAGAAACTAACCAAAGAGACAGGAAAAGAAGGGGCCAGTAAAGTAGGAGAACAAGAGAGAGTGGGGTCCCAGAAGCCAAATGAAGAAAAGTGTTTCAAGAAGGAGTTTATCGGGTGCTGCTAATGGGTGGAGTAAGGGGAAGACTGATATATATATTTAACAATAGAAAGTTCACTGGAGGGGGAATTGGCCTTACCTAGAGCAGGGGCAGTTTGCCCATAGCAACAAGAAGGAGGCAGGGGATATGGGTTCAGAGATGTAGACAGGTCAGTAGTTGTGGTTATGGGAGATAGCTGTGGACATTCTCTTCTGATTGCTTCTATTTTTTTTTCCCCATTGAAATCAGAAGCAAGACTCTTCTGAGAGTGAGGATAGGTGAGGCGGTTTTGGAGGTTTGAAGAGACAGGAGAAGGTAGGAAGTAGTTGTCTTAGAGAGAGAATGGATTGGAGAGATGGAGTAGAGTTGCTGGGCGGCACTGAGGACCTACTTGAATTTGTGATCACGAATTTAAAGTAAGGCCAAACAGCATGGTGCTTTATTTTTTCTAGTCACATTCAGCTGCATGGATATAGGCCTGGAGTAGGTGGAGAGTTAGATGTTACCCAAGTTGGCGTTTTTACCAGGCAAGTGTGATGAAGGAGCCTGAGGGAGAAGAGGGTTATAAAAGGGCATGATTATAATGGCTTGACCACAGAATTGAAGTTCCATAAAGAAGGAAGTGAGAGGAGTGAATGACAGGGAAAGGTATAGGACCAATGGATTGTAGATCTTGGAGGAGTTGAAAAAGTGTTGGAGTCAGGAAATTAGAGTGAGCTGGCAAAATAGGTGGTTATTATGGAGAATGAGGTGTTTGAAATTGAGCTTCTAGAGAACATATGGGTATATCTAAGATTAGGAATAACGGAGTTTGGTGACTGAGGGAACAAAAGGACAGATCATTGGAGGAGAAGAGGTCAGTGACTTGATGATCTGGTATGTATAGGAAATGTCATCTGTATGGGAATTGAAATCAGGAGTAGTATTGCAGAGAGTGAGAATAATCTAGGTGCTAAATCTTCAGGAAATGTGGGGGACTGACATGGGCATTTAGAGATGAGTACAGCAAGGCAGGGGGGCAGGTGGTACATACAGACCAGTGGCATGAGCTGCAGAGCGAGGAGGTGTTAGGGAGGAGGGTGGCATAATGGCCTGGAAGTGACAGTGGCCAACAAGGAGGACACCTTTTCTGTCTCCAGGCTCAGGACTTAAAGGGGCGTGGGAGAGAGACAGCCACTAGTGGAGAAACCTGCAGGAAAATGTATTCTTATCCAGTTTTCAAACAGATCAAGAAGGGGAAGGCAGTGTCAGAGAAGAGGTTGAGGATATAGTTTATAAATAGTATTCATAAACTGGTACATTGGGAAACTATTGCCTCTCTTGATATATCAAGAATATTTTAGCCAAACTGGTAGAGAGAAGTAAAACAAGAAATTGGTGCACTCGTAAACAGTTCTTACCGTGTTTCCCCAAAAATAAGACCGGGTCTTATATTAATTCTTGCTCCAAAAGACTCATTAAGACTTACGTTCAGGGGATGTAATCCTGAAAAATGCTAGGGCTTATTTTCTGGTTAGGTCTTTTTTTGGGGAAACACCGTACTTTAAAACGTTATCAATTCCTAGGTAAAGTAAAAAGCAAATCCTCTCCAATTCTGTTTCTTTGCCTGTGATACTGCCCCACCCCACCCCCAATTGTCTTAGCTACAAAGAGAAGTTAAAGATACTAAGAATGGTGTGGAATTACTGATGGAGTGATGTTTTTGCAGATACAGAGGAGAATGGGATTCTGAGCACAAGTTGAGGTTTTAAGAATGTGTACATAGGTTGGTAAGTGGTATGAAGAGGTCAAGGAGATGGGGAATTGAGGAGCTTTCCGTCTGATGCCGTCTATTTTCTCTTTAAAATGGGAAGCAAAGTGACCTGCTTATTGTGAGGGGGCAAGGCTTGGTAGTTTGATATTGTCTCAATGGAGAATAGGAAGGAGATAGTTCACTTGTTAAAGAAACATTTCCAGACAGATTCTAAGGTCTGTTCAGGTTAGGAATTTATTTTTAAAGGCAGCAGTGTCCTCGGTTTAATGACCTTATCTAGAAGTCCCCACGTACTGGATATTGACTGGAGTAGTCAGATATGTGGATTAATTCAGATTGGGTTTTGTTTGCAGAGGTGGAATAACAGGATTAAGGGCAGAGAATTAAGGAACTCCATAGGCAGGAGATTGAAGGAAAAACTATATTGTATAGTCAAGCATAGGAGATAGTGGAGACTGAAAGGGACTAATGGAGAAAGGAGAGAACTCAGAATTTTGGAGATCTAGGTGAGGGATGGTACTGGGATAAGGGCATGAGATGCCTGGACAGATACAGCTTTATTCAGGGAATGGGAGGTTGGAATTTAAGATTTCAGATGTGGCACAGTTCCAGAGAATGACAAAAGTCCAAGACGTGGCTTCTGAAATACATGGCTGAAGTGCAGTGGAGGAGGTAATCATTAAAGTTAAGGAGTTCAAAATACAGCCTAGATGCTAGAGGATGTGGTTTGTCCACATGTGTACTTGTCCATATGTATATTGAGATCACTGGATGTGTTGGCAGGGACTGGGATAGAGATGGACCCAGGTGCCACAGTCTTGACGGAATGAAGGGCAGTGCTTAGGAGCCAGGTGTCCGTGTCGATGGGGGTAGAGGGTGATCTAGCTGGATGGTGGAGTCTCAGTAGCAGTACTTTGGGGATGTGCATGTGAATAGAACACTGAGATGAGTGAGTTCGAGGTCTTGGTATCATTGTGTGTATCATTCTTTCCTCTCCTAATCATAGACCCTTTCCTGTATTCCTTGTGCCTCTACTTCTGATCTAATTGTTTTAAGTTTATTTTTGAATGAACAGCTTTATTCATAGGAACTAGCTAACTAATAAGGTCTTGTTGAGTTTCACAATTGATTTATCTAAAGATTTATCTAATTTCGTTATAGAGACTAATAAGATTGGTTTCCTGGGGCAGGAGGAATTAGACATTCGAACACTGCAAACCAAGAATCGCAAGCTGGCGGAAATGGTGGATCAACGGCAGGCCATTGAGGATGAGCTCCGCGAGCACATTGAAAAACTGGAACGAAGACAGGCCACAGACGATGCCTCATTATTGATTGTTAACCGGTACTGGAGTCAGGTAGCGAACTGTTTGTTTGCTCAGATTTTTATTTGAGCGTTTTAGTTCTCCTTAACACTCTTCATTTCCAAAGTTGTGTCCTTTTGTTTTTCCCTAACTGTACCTGATCTTCTCCAGTTTGATGAAAACATCCGTATCATACTTAAACGTTACGATCTGGAGCAGGGTTTGGGAGACCTACTCGCAGAAAGAAAAGCCCTTGTGCCTGAACCAGAACCAGACTCTGACAGCAATCAGGAACGGAAAGATGACCGAGAGAGAGGTGAGTGTTGTGGATTGACCTGCGGGCTGTGTTTTGATTTGAAGAGCCTTGCTTTGAGGTTCTCCATTTGAGAAAAAAAAAAAATGGATTTGGTATTTCCAGTTGAATAATGCAGGGGGCTTCTTTTTTCCCCCCGTGTCCTCAGGGGAAGGGCAAGAGCCAGCTTTCTCTTTCCTTGCTACTTTGGCCAGCAGTTCCAGCGAAGAGATAGAGTCTCAGCTGCAGGAGCGTGTGGAGTCCTCCCGCCGAGCTGTGTCCCAGGTTGTGACTGTCTATGATAAATTGCAAGAAAAGGTGGAGCTCTTATCCCGGAAGCTGAACAGTGGAGGTGAGGCAAGAGCCGGGATAACGTGCCACACGCAGTGGTTATGTCAATGTTAAACGTGATTTTATAAATGAATATCAAGTAAAGTAATTGCTATATTTAAAAAGGAACTGAAACAAGTAGTATATTAAATAGTATTTTAAAAGTATTCTTTTGATGGCATGCATCTTAAAGTAGGGTTTAAATTAAAAAATAAAACATTACACATTGCAAATTGCTAAGCTCTTATTTATATCAAGGGCAATTGCCATTGATAAGCTGAACTTTCTAAGAGGTAGAGATGTATAAGGTATGAATTGTAGCATCAACTCTAATTTTTTTGTTTTTTTTTTAACTTTTTTCTGTATTTAAGTGTGTTTTGCCAGGACCCATTAGCTCCAAGTCAAGTAGTTGTTTCAGTCTAGTTGTGGAGGGCGCAGCTCACAGTGGCCCATGTGGGGAAGCGAACTGGCCAACCTTGTTGTTAAGAGCACCACGCTCTAACCAACTTAGCTAACCAGACGCCCCTCAACTATATGTTTTTGAATGTTCATTTCTTTCCCCATATTTATTGGTTTTTGATTCAAAAGAATTGCATTTATCAGCTTATTAATTCATGAAATATTTACTGAGCTCTTACTATAGTCTATTGTTCTCAATATTTTAGTTTATTAAAAGAAGTAAAGTTCAGTCCCCAGTTCTTAATTTGGATTATAAATCACTCTGAGAGTTTTCCAAGCATACTCTTTTTTTTGGCCCTGCCTGTGGAGATTTGTATTTAGTAGGTATAGGATGGGTCCTAGGGGAGTGTCTAATTTTAAAAGTTCTGATTCTGATGGGCAATCCTGGTGGAAAACCATGGAAATCACCACACTACCAACCTGTTCTATAGTGTTTCTAAGAGTGCTGCCATCGGGTGGTATAAGGGCACAATTTTTCTTCCTGATAACTGTCTCTAAAGAGCAGTTTATATCCCGAGAGTATCTGGCTTCATTTACTAATGTTTGGATTTGAGCTATGGTATTTGTGGCTCTACTTTTAAATACATTAACTTGGTGTAATTAGTTCTATAGATTTACCTACCTTCTTTGTAAATGTTACTGTGCATTTTGGGTTTTTAGCTTCAGGAGTGCCCCTAGCCTGGTATTCAGAAGATGATAAGGAACGCTATGCTGTTATCCTTATTCTTTATGATTTCATAGGTGCTCATTTGAACAAGGAAATTTCTGCTCCCTGCCCCCCTTCTCTTCCAACAGAAAGATGCTTCATTTTGGTGTTAGTGAATAATAGTATAAAGTAGAATTTTATTGCTATGAAGTCTGACAGATTAGAGATACCACTGTCTTGGCTACAATTCTAAAATGCCGTTTTTGGGGTGGTTGTGCCTTATCTGAATAAAGTTATAGTAGAACTCCATTTCTTTTCTCAAGGCATTTTGACTATATAGAAAGGGATGGGAGTTAGGTGACCTTGGCTCTGTGTCAACCTCTGCAAAGCACAAGGTTGGATCATTTCCTTAAGCAAGTTACCTATCTGCTGGGTAATTAATCTGTCGTGAGAAGTTAATAGAAAAACCAGCCCAATTCTTGAAGTTTTCAGGAAAATTAAGTGAGGTAGAGTGTTAATGCTTTGGTGGGATACACAGTTTTAAAGTTTGACACTACAGATGCTAAACTATAGTTCTTCTCCCTCAGATAATCTGATAGTGGAGGAAGCAGTGCAGGAGCTGAATTCCTTCCTCGCACAAGAGAACGTGAGGCTACAGGAACTGACAGACCTCCTTCAGGAGAAGCATCACACCATGTCTCAGGAGGTACTTCACCAGAAAGATCTTACTCTAAAAAGCCTATTTGTATATTGAAGAGCATGCAGGACAGGCTAAAACAGCCAGCTCTGAGAAATCAAAATCTGAGGAAAGGTTAAAGGAAGAAAATCATTGACTATCCTTGACCATGACTCTGTTTAAACAGACATTTTAGAATTTTAGTTTTTAGCAAGAAATACCATCATATGGGGTTTTGCAAAACAACACACCAAACCCGCAAACAAGGAATTCCTCTCAATATAAAAGACCATGTACAACGTTACTGAGGAATAGGTTGGTAGAAATTCATCTGAGGACATGACTGTAGGAACTACTGCATGGATGATGGCCTAGAAACTTGAGGAGTGTGGGTTTTCAGTCCAAACTTGGACAGAAATAGTGCCATGAACAAACCATGTCAAGATTGGGGATTTGTTTGTTTGTATAAAACAATTGAGATAAAGTGATGCTAGGCCTTACGAGGCTCTTCTGACACTCTTGATTATCATTTTGGTTTAGTTCAAAGGCTGTTCTGCTGCAATTGGACCTTAGTTTGGCTACCCAACTCTTATGCTTATTCGGAAGTTAGTAGTTACCATTTACTTAGTGCCTAGCACTTAGGCACTTTATGAATATTATCTCTAATGGTCAAATAAACCCATCTTATTGCTAAGGAAACAATTTCAGACTCGTCTGAGGGCCCACAGCCAGAAGGTGACTGAAGGCTGATTTGGATGTCTGTCCGTTTAGCTGCAAAGCCTGTGTTCCTCATTGTGCCTGTTTCCTAAACTCCAGGGCCAAGGTCCATGCTGGGCTGGTTGTGTGAGAATCTTCTGGGAACGTCACTAAGACGTATGGATTCTCATCAACCTTCAGAGGAGTTAGCGTATAGCAGTGCTTCTAAATAAGTTGGAGTATAGTGAAAAAGTAAAAGAACTTTTTTGTCATGTTTTAAGACATAAACCAGGTGCTGCCAAGATGAAAAAGGTCTTCTTCTTGCAGGCCTTCCCCAAATCTCACTTAGCATTACTAACTTGGAGAGAGACATTGTTTTGCTCAGCTGAGCTGATGTCCACGGTGGCTCTTGTGGCCGGCTATTGATGCTACCTGTCAGCTGGGAGCTCACCCTAGTTCACTGGAATACCTGCAGTAGCCTCTCCAATATGACCCTTTCAGGGGAGTTAGACTTCTTACATGGCAGCTGGCTTCTTTCAGAGATTGAGCATCCCAGGAACATCAGGCAGAACCTTCATGGCCTTTCAGACATAGCCTTGAAGTTATGTAGCATCATTTCCACTGAATCACTAAAGTGGACCCAGATTCAAGAGGAGGAGACAGTGACTCCACCTCTTGATGGGAGGACTATCAAGGAATTTGGGGGCCATATTTTAAACCAACACAAAGTGTGTGTATAGATAATTAATTGTGAACATGTAACAGCTTTGTAATTAAAGTATTAAACAGCATTAGCTGGCGCAGAGCTCCAAAATAAACAGAACAAAAGTTTTTGTATCTTTATAGTGTCTGATTCCAGATTGTCCTGGGATCAGCTTAAAAAGGAGAATGGAAGTTTTCCTTTTGTTCTCTTTGGATTATCATTTGTGAAAGTGTGGCAAGGGAAAGTTGGGGGTAAAGAACATATATTTGAGTTTTTGTCTCCTAAAATATTTGGTAATATCAAGGATGTTATCTTTTGTCTCTTAAAAAAGACCCATTTACTGATGGGTTTATTTGACCATTAGAGATAATATTCATAAAGTGCCGAAGTGCTAGGTGCTAAGTAAATGGTAACTATTAACTGTAAGGAAAGGGTGCTTCTCAGAGGTAGAAAAAGTATTGATTCTTAGGTGGTCTTCTCCTTGCATGAACGTTCTTATAGACTTCTATGGTTTTCATGATTGTAATCGATGTAGAACTGTTAAAAGAACCTACAATTTCACTTTTATATTCTTGCATTGGATAAAAGGTATTGATGTAAGGCCTTTTTTTCTAACTTGGTCTTTTTTTCTTTCCTGTATTTTTCTGAATTCCTGTCTTTGGGCTGTAGTTCTCCAAGTTGCAGAGTAAAGTGGAGACAGCTGAGTCACGAGTGTCTGTCCTAGAGTCCATGATTGATGACCTGCAGTGGGATATCGACAAAATTCGAAAGAGGGAACAGCGACTCAACCGACACTTAGCAGAAGTCCTAGAGCGGGCAAGTGCTGTTTTATTTATAGTTTGGAGACTAGAATCATTTTGAGGAGTCGACTCAGAAAGGATGGACTTGGGTAGCAGTACTTGAGGCCAAACGGACTCCTTTGAAGGTACTTTTGTTATCAGACTGAAATCTTAGGGTCTCTCACTAAAGAATCTTTGTCTTTCCTGTAGGTGAATTCAAAAGGTTATAAGGTATATGGAGCAGGGAGCAGTCTCTACGGCGGCACAATCACTATCAATGCTCGGAAGGTAAAATCAATGGGTCACTCAGGAGACATATTTGACCTGGTGTCAGGTGTTGGGCTAGGTACTTAGGATTGTGTTCACAAGTGGCAAAGTGGGCTTTTGCCAGAAGAGTGGATCCGTGAAGATGGAAGCTTAGGAATGGGAGTGATTTAAAAATTCTTCTTTATTCTCATTTGGCTAATGTTCTGCTTCTCTTCAGTTTGAGGAAATGAATGCAGAGCTTGAGGAGAACAAAGAGTTGGCTCAGAACCGTCACTGTGAGCTGGAGAAACTTCGGCAAGACTTTGAGGAGGTTACTACGCAAAATGAAAAGCTGAAGGTAGGAGAGATGTATCTCTGAGGGGGAGTAAAGTGAGACGTTTTGCTGACCAACTCACATACATACTTGCGAACCCTTATAATTAGTGAGGGAAAAGAAAAATGTAACTTTTGTTGGTATATCTATTTATTTACTTATATATTTACTTGTATGTTTGTACCCTGCCTTGTTCTGCAAAAGATTTAAAGCAACCTATAAAGATATATAGACTGAATTAAGGTGCTGTAACTTAGGAATTGTTGAGAAAAATGAGTATTAGGGTAAATTAGAGTGAGGATCTAAAATGAATTTAAAAAATGGGGCTTGAATGTACACACACACACACACGCGCACACACACGCACTAGCAGGATAGTCCATTCACATGTCAGTAATTGCCAGATATGGGCCACAGAATTTGGCCCTGCAGTTTCTAGCTGCCAAAACAGAAAAGAAACATAGTCACTGATCCTGTTGGTTTTCAAACCTGCCCATTAGAATTTTCTCTCCACAGGTTCTTTGTGGGGGAAGAAAGTGGATTCTGAAAGTCTTCCATCCCTCTTTCAATCATAGCCACCTGTCTTTTGTAATGTGATTTATTTCTAAGTAAATATATGAATAAAGATGTTTAAATTGAAAACAAAAAAAAACAAAAACCTGAGTTAAATCAAATGACATATTTGGGTAATTAAAGTAAACAGTTGCTTAGGAGAAGCATAACTATTTTTGATGTAATGTCAAAAGTATTTTTCTCTGTGACTGTTAAGAAAGAGAATAAGTTACTGACTGGGGTCCTAAACTATGTTCCTAAAATAAGCATCCTGACAAATTTCATAGTGCTCATCTCTGTCCCTAGGTCTGAGAAACTTCATAGGGCTCTTGTAGTGTCCTTTGGTCTAGATTAACATACAATGTAAAACATCTATCAACCAAAACAACTCTGGGGTGGAAGAATACAGGTACTAGGGACCACCTCTTGGATGATCTAATTTAATTTGGGATAGATTTTTACATAATTAGAGGAATGGGTAGATCTACTTCCTAACCTTCATAAAGCTTTTCTCAATTGCACAAGACTTCAGTGAGTTTAAGATTTTATTTCCTGTCTGGCGTCTAGGGCACAGACACTAGATTCTGCGTCTGACTTTTCTTTGGGCCCTCCTAAGGTGGAATTGCGGAGCGCAGTGGAGGAAGTGGTGAAGGAGACTCCGGAATACCGCTGCATGCAGTCACAGTTCTCTGTCCTGTACAATGAGAGCCTGCAGTTGAAAGCACATTTGGATGAGGCTCGGACCCTGCTCCATGGCACCAGGGGGACCCACCAGCGCCAGGTTGAGCTCATTGAGGTAACAGCCTAGTTTTGTCTTGTATTAAGTTTTTCTGCCTCATAAATTTTATAATATTATTCTCTCGTGTTATTCTCTTTTTCATTCAGCAAACATTTCTATAGTGGCTGTAGGTCTTGACTCTGCTAGATGGTGGGCACCCTGCCGTCAAGGATCATACAGTCTAGTGGGGAGAATTAATATCCGTTAGGATGCTGTGTGGTACAGTAGAGGCGTACCCCAAGGGTGCACTGATGGAGACAGAGCATCTTACTTGACTATGGAACCTTCCTGGGTCCACGTGTCAAAGTGAAGTTTGAATCTTAAGGATAAATACAAGTTTACTGATAGATAAAAACTGGAGAAGGACATTCCCCACAGTGAGAATGACAGATATAAAAACAGATTAGTATGGCCGGAGCCGTATATGCATGGGGGGGATAGTGGGTAGAAGCTGCTTACAAGCCATTATAGCATATAATACATGTGTAAATGATTTTTTTAAGGCAGAATATTCATGTGTTCCCTTTTGTATCTTCTGTAGTCCTTAAGTTATAATAGTTGGCTTTTTGCTATATGTCTGCCAAATGAATTATCTTACTTTACATATGTTTTATGCTGTTTTATTGTTTAGTTCTCCAACTAAATTGTAACATTCTCAGAGTTGGGGCTGTTTCATTTATTTCTTTAGTATCCTGCTGATTATCACATGAGAATTTTGTAGCTATTTGGTGCTCATTAAGTGTCGATTGAATTGGAACTTTTCAGAGTAATCTCTTCTTGGTATTTTAACCTCTTTTCTTGGTATTTTCTTTTTTTCTTATTAGATCCTTAGAGATCAAATTTAGGAAACGTAGAATATGATGGTATTTATACATTATGATAAGAATTTTTCATTGTTTCCTTTTCCTGTGTGTAGCGCGATGAGGTTAGTCTTCATAAGAAGCTGAGGACCGAAGTGATCCAGCTAGAAGATACACTGGCCCAGGTCCGCAAGGAGTATGAGATGCTGAGGATAGAATTTGAGCAGACGCTTGCTGCCAATGAACAAGCAGGTACAGTTACTCTTGCTGCTCCCCGCAGTTTTCCTGCTGCACATGCCTTCCTTGAATGACACAGCATGTCACCAGGAGTTGTTAGTACTGGCTGGAGCTCAGAAGTCCTAAAGAACCTCACATCAAATCCTGGAATTCATTCTGATTCACAGTCTGAGTGTTTTTTAACTTCAATTGGCCAGTTCTGTTTCCATCCTCTGAGAAGGACCCTTTCTTTCGGCAGTTCTCCCTCTTTCTCGTTGGTCCCTGGTGTGTTCTGCACTCCCCACTCTGCCTTTGCTCACATCACAGTTGTTGATAACCTGCGGTTGCTGTGTTTAAGGCCCCATAAACCGGGAGATGCGCCACCTCATCAGTAGCCTCCAGAATCACAATCACCAGCTGAAAGGGGAGGTCCTGAGGTATAAGCGGAAACTGAGAGAAGCCCAGTCTGACCTGAACAAGGTAACTGGGAGCAGCAGCAGAAGTATCGTTTGCTATTCAGTGTGTAAGCTGTTTTCGAGTGAGGCCAGCAGTGTGGCTGTCCTGAGTGATACGCTCCTTTCCTTTCTTTGTCGTCGCAGACACGTCTGCGCAGTGGCAGTGCCCTCCTGCAGTCACAGTCTAGTACTGAGGACCCTAAGGACGAGCCTGCAGAGGTGAAACACGATCTCGAGGACGTACCCGCCCAGGCCTCTGCGTCGAAGGCATCTCAGGAGGAAGCCAACGAAATGAAGTCCAAACGAGATGAGGAAGAGCGAGAGCGAGAAAGGAGGGAGAAAGAAAGGGAGCGAGAAAGAGAGCGGGAGAAGGAAAAGGAGAGAGAACGAGAGAAGCAGAAACTGAAAGAGTCAGAAAAAGAGAGAGATTCTGCTAAGGATAAAGAGAAAGGGAAACATGACGATGGAAGGAAAAAGGAAGCAGAAATTATCAAACAATTGAAGATTGAACTCAAGTAAGAGCAATATTTAGAGTAACTCTGACTCAAAAGCTAAGGTTAGGACATTGTGCACGAAATGTTCCGCTGATGGCTTTGATAATTTCTTATTTTGAGTATAACTAAATGCACAGTTAGTGTGGTCTCCGTTCTTGATCAAGTGTGCAGCCAAAATGGCCTGCATGGCTATTGTGTAGTCCTGTTCAGTGGTCAAGTCTCAGTAAACCCTGTGGTTGTGGCCCTATTTTTCATGAATCCAAATTAAGGACAGAGGTCTCATGTTGGAAGTGACACTCCTGAGAATTACTGGAATTAACTACTGGCAGATTGCTGGCATGAATTGTAATTTAAATTATACTAAGAGTATGTAGCACTGTAATTTGAACAATATTGATCTGTTTGCCTGGCAGTTGACTAGTTTGCATATATATCAGATCATTTTAAGTGATTTCTCAGGAGGTGTACTCCTACAGGCATGAAAATGTTAAGACAGACCTTGAAGTCAATGACACAGCGTTGTAACCTCACACATCTCCCCGTCCCTGCATAACCAGAATCTTCTTTGGTAGAACTGGTTACTTCTTTCCCTGCAATGGTCATAGCTGAGCCTCAGTGACCTTTGGATTTGAGGGACCGCTGTGTTCAAAATGTTTGAATTTCTTTGGTATATAAAAGTATAGTTAAGGGTTTGATAATTTAGTAAGAGATGAAATTTTAGTCTTCAGCTGATGGTTAATCACTTAATTATCAAATTAGGGTTAGCAGTATACATAAAACTTTTTCTCCTTTTTTCCCTTCGTTCCTCTTGATCTCTTTCTTTAAGGCAAATATTTTTCAAGTATAGTGTCAGAATCACTTGGGTGAGTTATTTGAAATACATTCCTGGACCCCACCCCAGACCTATTGAATCTCAGTTTTTATGAATGGGGCTCCAGAAATTTGCCTACTTAATAAGGGCCTCAAATGTTTATTTTATTTTTATTTATTTATTTTTAAACTTTTATTTATTTAAGTGTGTTTTTCCTGGACCCATCAGCTCTGAGTCTAGTTGTTTCAATCTAGTTGTGGATGGCACAGCTCACAGTGGCCCATGGGATTGAACCGGCAACCTTGTTGTTCAGAGCACTGTGCTCTAACCAACTGAGCTAACCGGCTGCCCCTCAAATGTTTGTTTTATAACTTGAGAACTAGGTCTGAAGGGAGAAATGATTCCTTTATACAGCTTACTTTTCTGAGAAGTCTCTTGATAGTCTGTGCAAGTTTTGTCTTTTAAATGTGTGATGTAAAGTGTAAAATAGAACTGTTGTAAAATATTGTGCTCAGTTTGAAATTCCCTTGCTCTGATGCCCTTTGTTTTCTCATTACACCATTCCTTCCTCTACCACCCTCATCATAGGAAGGTACAGGAGAGCCAAAAGGAGATGAAACTATTGCTAGATATGTACCGCTCTGCCCCAAAGGAACAGAGGGACAAAGTTCAGCTAATGGCAGCTGAGAAGAAGTCTAAGGCGGAGGTAATCTAGTCTGCTGTTACCTGTCATTTGGATTAAAATCTTCATTTGTGGGATTTCCCAGCACACTTCTGAAGGATAGCGTTTCTTTCCTTAGCTTTAAAGTTAGTGTTTAAAACTCAGCAATGTTTCCTTCCTTTTCAAAGGCCATCTAAAATAGAAATTTCCAAATTCTCTACTAGGTGGTAAGGTATATCAGAGTATACCTTACTAGGGTAGGAATAGGCTTTTCAAACTTTTTACCCCCCCTTATGCCATCCAAATCATTGTTATAATGATCCTCTTTTTCTGATTACTTTTGGGAAGAATGTCTTCTTCTCTTAAAATTTGGGGGCCTAGAGAGAAAATAGGGTGAGAACTACGTTAAAGAAACATGTGCACGCCTCAAAAATGTTCCTTATAGAAGCATGTAATTTTGGAATGGAGTGATGTTAAAATAATGTTGTGATGTGATGTACTAGTATATCATTTATCTCCTTTCATAATTTTGTAAAGGTTCTTTTCATATTATGAGCCCTCCACCTGTGCATGGTATTAATTGATTTTTGAAATTGTATTATAGCTTTTTCTTTGTGTAATTCCTTTCCTCCTGTAGTTGGAAGAGCTAAGGCAAAGACTCAAAGAACTAGAGGATAAGGAGAAAAAAGAGAACAAGAAAATGGCTGATGAGGACGCCTTGAGGAAGATCCGGGCAGTAGAGGAGCAGATAGAATACTTACAGAAGAAGCTGGCCATGGCCAAGCAGGTGGGCACACTTTCTTTATTTAATTAGCTTTTAAAGTAAATGTTACTGGACAAGTAAATTACTGGCAGTGAAATTTGCTTTTTCATTCCAGTCTTCTTTAAAAATATTTTTTCTCCTATATGTATGTTTGTTTTTACACTGAAGTCTTTCATCCTTTATTTTGTTTTATACATTTGCCAGGCAGGAAGTTTACTTTTATTTTCAAATGGATAGCCAGTTGTTCAAACATTGTTTATTGCAGGATCTAGCTTTTCTCTGCTGATCCGGAATCGGGGTATAATGAATGTAAAATGAAATAGAAGAGATTGCATTTTATACACATTATGATTATAAATATATGAAACTAAGTAAAATAAGCAGCCCAAGTAAATACATAACTAATATATTAACTGTGATTGTATCTGGGTCATAGAACTGTAGAGACTTTTCCCGTTCTTATAATGAGCGTGTATTTCTTTATTTTTAAGTCCCAGTGAATTTTATTAGCGTTCAATAATAAAGATACCAAAACTGGCTGGAAGAAACACGTATGCCTACCGTGAGGAACACCTTCACTGTTTCTAAGAAATAGCAAAATGACAGTGCGGTGAAGTAGTTTTAATGGTGACTTGATCATTCAGTACCTTGAAAAGAGGAACTTTATTCGAACCTATATATATTCCTTTCACAAGAAGTGGGGTTTTGACTTTTCTTAAATCTGTTGATTGCTACTTTTCTCTCTCTCTCTCTCTCTCTCTCTTTAAAGTATTTATCAGGCAACTATAATACGAGAGGTTCTAGTACAAGTGTAAAGACACACAATATTCTTATGTAGGACAGCTCATTATCTTAAAAATGTTAATTTTCCCAAAGTTAAAGTATAAATGGAATGTGATCCCAATAAAAATACTAATTTTGGTTTTTGTTTATTTTGGTACTAGACAAAATAATTTTAAAGTACTTACGGAAAAATAAACACGAATGGCCAGGAAAACTGAAAAAGAAGAGCAATGGGATTGAGGGGTGGCAGTTCCTATCTCTAAAAGATGTTAAAACAAAGTTTGAGTAGGTAAGATAGCTTGGGGCTTACAGACGGACTGAGCAGAAAGTCCAGAAATAGACCAAAGTACACGTGGGTATTTAATATGTGCTGAAGATACAGTTTTCAATCAGTGGGGAAAAGAAAGCCTTTTAAAGGTGGTGGGGAAAAATAAACAAAATCGAAAAAAGTTGGATATGTACTTGAACACTCTATACTACGATAATTTCCAAATGTATTATAGATATTATATTAAAGACATAAATTCAAAAAAGAGCTAGAAGAAAACAGGTAAATTCGTTTACATATTGGAATGGAGAAGACCTTTCAAACTATTAATAAAAGTCTAAAACATGAAAGAAAAGATGGATAATTTTGACTTGAATAAAACACTGCAAAGCTCTACATGGCAAAAACCACTGTTAGCAAAGCCAAAAGATAAATGACAAAAAGGAAAAAAAAATTTCTAACTCTTCCCACAAAAGCACTTATCTTTCTAATATATTAAAACTCCTAAAAAAATAACAGGGAAGAAAAGCTAACAACCCAGTAGAAGAATAGGCAAAAAATATGAATAGTTTACGGGAAAGAATACAGATGGCTCGTAAACATATGAAAAGATGCTCATTTACAGTAACACAAATGTAGGTTAAAACAATTTTAGATACCATTTTTTCACCTGTCAGATTGTTATGCAACACTGTTGGAAAATCAATAGGTTAAATTCAGAATTATAACAGTGGAAAAGTATGAGAAAATGAGGTTTTATGTTAGAAGTTCTCATAACCTACTGCTACTTGATTGGTTTGCTTGATCATGGTATGGATAAACTTTTTGTCTGTTTTAACTGACTTTGAGTACAGATCAGCTAATAGCGTCAGACCAGTAATCAGTGCCAGTAGCTTCAGATAATTGTTTTGTATTCCTAGGGCTAACATAGTGGCAAAACTAAGCTTAAAACTAAGTCTGTCTTTGTTACTAGGTTAATTTATTTCTGAATGAACAGTGAGGAAGTTTCCTGTGCTCAGTTGTTTGGAGTTAGAAGATTCTGTTAAAAGGAAAGTTCTTCCTCCTTATTTTAGGAGGAAGAAGCTCTGCTCTCTGAGATGGATGTCACAGGCCAGGCCTTTGAAGACATGCAGGAGCAAAATATCCGTTTGATGCAGCAGCTGCGGGAGAAGGATGATGCGAATTTCAAGCTCATGTCAGAACGTATCAAGTCCAATCAGATCCATAAGTTACTTAAAGAAGAGAAGGAGGAGCTGGCTGACCAGGTTTTGACCCTGAAGACTCAGGTAATTAGAGTGAATAGTGCTTCCCAGAATTCTGTTGAAGGAGGGTTCTTTCTATGTGAAAATATGCATAAAAGAATGATTATTGTGACATTTTTTTTCCAATAGGAAAAACAGAAAACTAAATGTACATTAGTAGGGTACTGGTCAATAAATTATATATCCCTGCAAAGGCGTACAATGTAGATACTGATCTGCTAATACAGAAAAATGTCTAAAATATATCATTAAGTGATGTATTTATTTTATTATCTCTTGTGTTAAAAATGCATGTGTTTTTGTATGCATGTGCTGTGTTTTAAAAAATTTCTGGAAGGTTGCATGAGAAACTGTAAGACTGGTTACCTAATTACCTCTGGATGTTGTGATGAAAGTTTATGGGTGTGTGACTTTACTTTTTACCCCTTAATAGTATTTCATTGGACTTTGTGCATGAGTTTCAAGAAAAAAACTACTTTAGAACCTCTAGCCACTCTGAAAGAGATACACTTGAACTTTTGCTTGAGCTGTAATTTACATGTTCTAGTATGAATTTCCAGGCTTTGAGGATTATTGTGGCCAGAGAAGATAAATAACTGTAAATGTAATTTCCTGTTCTTGGCAGTTTGGAGGAGAATCTTTTCAGTGGCTTCCCAGACTCTTTATTTGAATCATCAGCAATATTTTTTTTAAATTAAAAGTTAATTATTGTAATCTTGTAAGCTTTTAATTGTTGTAGTCTTGCATGGATTTTGAAGGGTTTATGGGTAAAATCAGTAAAAGTCTGAAATTTCTATTTCAGAAATCTCTTTTGTGGGCCTGTGAATTAACAGAGCGTAGGCAGTTCTTTTTCCTTCCCTTTTATGTCAAAATGCTTTTTCTTTTTCAAAGGTTGACGCCCAGTTACAGGTAGTAAGGAAACTGGAAGAGAAGGAGCATCTGTTACAAAGCAACATTGGCACCGGAGAGAAGGAGCTGGGCCTTAGGACCCAAGCCTTGGAGATGAATAAACGCAAGGTATGATTGATTACTCTGTAACTGAGAGTGACACTTCATCTCCAAGGAACAAATAAGTATGACACTGATGAAATTATAGGCTCACTTTATTCCATGGACTTGGGTTAATTAACATTTTGCCTCACTGGAAATAAGGGGTGTTAAAGGTGCCACTGTTCGTACATCCCACATAGGCAATGGAGGCAGCCCAGCTTGCAGATGACCTCAAGGCACAATTGGAGTTGGCTCAGAAGAAGCTACATGATTTTCAAGATGAGATTGTGGAGAACAGTGTCACCAAAGAAAAGGATATGTTCAATTTCAAACGAGCCCAGGTAAAAGCAGTTGTTTTTCTTTACATTTTGCTTGTTCGGTGTTTTCTGAGCTCTGAAATCACCCATCTTTTATGAAGGAGTCATTGGTCTAATGGTTTGTCATTTCCTACTTGACTCAAGTTCCTCGAGTGAAGAGACCGAGTCTGTTTTCTTCACTGCCATATCCCCAAGGCCAGTCATGGTGCCTAGCACCTAATGGGCATGAGATAAATATTTATGAAAGGAATGAATTCATAAAATAGCAACAAACCTATATTAGAGGACTTTAAAGTTCTGTAATTTTTCTGTTTTTGGCATGCCAACTATTTCTCGTGGTGCTTTTCTATCCTTATCCTATAAATTTTTTCAGTCCAGTCTACCTTCATCTTAAAACTAATTACCTTAAAGTGGCCTATCAAGTTGTTTATTTATGTATTTATTTATTTATTTATCTTCCATCCCTCTAAATTCTTAGACTGTATTTTCACAGAACTAAATTGACAGTGCAGCTCTAGTTTGGTGATAGGATTATGGTTGCCTGTTCTGAAACAAAAGAAAATATCTTGCCATTTGCAATTCCCCACATTCCTAAAAGATAATTGGATGTGAAAAGACAGAAAATCCTTTCTTTCTGCAACAGAATGTTCAAGTTGGAGCAATTATTTTTCTCAAAAATGGCAGGTCGAAGGCAGTGTGTCTAATGGGTATGTTATCCTACCACAGGAGGACATCTCGAGGCTTCGAAGGAAGCTGGAGACCACAAAGAAACCAGACAATGTACCCAAATGTGATGAGATTCTGATGGAGGAGATTAAGGATTACAAGGTTAGCAAAACTGCGTCTGTGATTGCTTTGTGTTTTTTTTTGTCAAGGCCTGAAGTGGCCAACTAACAGACTGGGAGAATAAATACTGGACTTCTTTACATGAAGTTAACTAGAGAATCGCTTATTTTGGGGGAGAGGGGGAAATGGTACTCTTGTTTTAGTGCTTAGTGGATTTTCTTGTTTTTTGTGTGCTTGTGTATGAGAGCCCTTTGGATCGTAAATCTTTATGGTTGTTCAGACTCTGACTTCTTTCTTTTTTTAGGCACGCCTGACCTGTCCATGTTGCAACATGCGTAAAAAGGATGCTGTACTTACCAAGTGTTTTCATGTTTTCTGCTTTGAGTGTGTGAAGACTCGCTATGACACCCGCCAGCGCAAATGTCCCAAGTGTAATGCTGCTTTTGGTGCCAATGATTTCCACCGCATCTACATTGGTTGATCCGAGCCAGGAGAAGAAGGGGCTGGCTGGACAGGCACTTGCTCATTAACCACCACCTACCTCTCCTCTCCTTGACTGCCCCTGCAGGGTGTTTCTCCACTACCTTTCCTTCACAGACGTGAATTCACGTCCAGGTTCGCCTTTCTAACAGCGAGCTGGCTTCAGGGGAAAGGACTGGTAAATGCAAGTCTTGGGTTTTAAAGTGAATTAGAAACAAGCAATTCTTACTTGAAGAATAAACCGGCCTTGTTTATTTCCTGCTTTTCGACTTTTCCACATTTTCTTCTTGAGGCCCACTGTATAATCTTGGATTGTCCATTCTTCCTGAAGAAGTGAAGTTGGTATTTTTGGCATGGAGAAGGGAACAAAGAAGAGAGGAGACACATGGCCATTGGGGGGAAGGGCTGGTGTGAGCCTTTGGAGATAAGCTATCTGTGGGTACAAACATGTCTTGATTTGGGTAGTAAACTTTTTGTAAACTTGGATTATAAAATGGTATAATCGGCTACTCTTTCCTGGGTGGTGGAAGTCTTAATGAGATTATGAGTCAGTCCATGTTTTATTCACTAGCAAAGTACCTTGTTAAGGTCAGCTGTCTTCCTTGTTGAAGTTATTTCAGTTTTGAATGTTCTACTCATTAAAGTCTTTAAATTTCTTGAGGCCAGAATAATTTCAGATATTATAGCCCCTTTTATCTTAAAAATGAAATCAAGATTGGAGAGGATGGGGAACAGGACTGAGGTGAAGAGATCTGGGTACTCTGGGAACTCGATACAGGGGAGCCTTGGTGAGCTATGAATTACTCTCATCAGCCTCTCCACAGGGGTTGTTGTGATCCCCGTTTTCCAGAAGTTTCTCTATAATGTTTCTATAGGGCTTTATACTCCACAAGCTTCGATTAAAGCAGGAGTTTGCTTTTGTGTTTGTATTTTTCTTTGAAACTTTTGTATTTGTCAGTATTAGTTGATTTTGCACCTGCTGTGCTAGAATTGAATTCTCTTGAACAGAAATAATCAATTTAGATTAAGAGGCTAACTATGTTTAAGTGATTTATTTCTTTGATTAATTGAAGCACTTTTCTACCAGTTGTTTTATTGAGTCTGTTCTCAGGAGAGATTATGCCTAAAAGATGATGGATTATTTGACTGTTCTCAGTTCTCTTCCATAGCTCATTATGGACGTAAGAGATTGTGACTTGTTTCCCAGGGAGTATAAGGCTGCCTGGCACTTTAGGTTGAGAGTTCTCGAATATCAAGTTTGTTGGAACCAGCAAACCAGAGGTCTTCTCTGTGTCCGTTAAGGGGTTGTGTAAAATGGCTCCCTTCTTGATTACTACCAGTCCTAGGAGATGGGTAAGGACAAATTCCATGTTCTTTTGTGATGGACTTGTGATGAATTTCAGTCATGTGGTTTGGGTTAAGAAACAAGTTTAACTAAGCAATCTTACAGTGTTATCGAAGCGGTCACGCGTCCTTCGATCTTCTCACTCCTCCAACCCCCCAAAAAAAAAACACACAGAGCTATGGTGGAGTCAGGCCCTGCTCCTGGGCACACAGTGCATTTGCAGTTTGTAATAGGACACTTTCCCCTTGCTGCTCTGTGCTGATAGGACAATCTTGGACAGAACTTTGTTGGCTCAAGGGCAAATAGACTACTTGGGCAGCAGGTGGTTTTGATTTGTAAATTAACTGTTCATGACACTTGGCTAGGAAAGTTAGCTGCCCAGCATCGGGACAGTGGAGCCTGCGGAAGGTTGTGGAGGAAACCACTAGTCCCATGAGAAGCTGGATTTAGGGGAAGTTCCTCTAGGAAATTCTGGGAAAAGCAGGGAGACCCCAGTCCCACTAGCTTAAGGTCCAAGCAACATAGGGAGAGCTAAAGTCATTTTCAGATAAAGAGCAAAAAACTGGTGATTTTTGGACAGTCTGGCTTCTCACTACAGAAGAGGCCAATGAATGGGCTTCAGGAATACCCACAAATTGCATACCAGATTTTGTTCGTGTTGTGTGTGTATTAATTAGCTTTTTCAGATGCTTAAAGGAATTTTGAAACTTTAAAAATCCCCCAAAAGTTAACAATCACTTCTTTACTAAATCCATAAGGAACTTTTAAAAAGAGAATTTCTTTAATGCCTATAAATGCCAGTTTCAAAGATCATTGTAGAAGTACTAGAGTCTTTTCTCTTTTTAACTTTTCAGGTCTTATAGGGATGGTCTCTTGTTCTTTTTTTTTTTTTTTTCCTTGTTGTCTTGGAATTGCCTTGGAGATTTGAACCAAAATCAATGTTGATGTGCCCTAGGGCATATGTCTTTAACAACATGGCTTGGCTCTTAGCTTTTTACCTACCGTGTATCCCCCCAAATAAGACCTACCCTGAAAATAAGCCCCAGTTAAGATTGTCAGCCAGACAGATGCATTTAGTCCATTATGACGATGTTTCCAGAAGAAGATGACATGACTGTATTTGAATAAATGTAGATTGTTGTACATGAAAAAATAATACATCCCCTGAAAATACACCCTAATGTGTTTTTTGGAGCAAAAATTAATATAAGACCCGGTCTTTTTTGGGGGATACATGGTACTACGTATAGAGATCGTTTTGAAAGATGTTCAGCTGTTTCTGCTAACTATTGCATTCTTACATGAATTTCCATTGGGATTCCTTGTTTCTTTGTCCAGATCCACAAGTGTCTTTGCTCTTCAAGGGCAGGAATTCTGTGCACGCAGTACGATGTGCCTGCCACTTCAGTGGTGAGTGTGATTCAGTGTCATGGGGATTCGTGGGGAGATGGTGGACGATAGCGATCACCCATCTTTTAGACCTACTGGGATGGTGATGCTCTTGAAGAAAACCGTATGCTGCTCTCACCGATTTCCATGGTCTTTTGCTGGTGTGGAATCCTTTAAATTGTGGTCCTTGAGGTTTTTCCTGCACTGTCGATTGATTGATAAACCCAAGTGCCAGTGGGTCTACAGAAAAGTTTTGACTAGTTCTTGTCACAAAAATCTACCTGCCTGACACGATAAGACAGCTACACTGAGAGTAAGTAGATAATTGGTGGATTGTGTGTACGTCAGATGGAGTTTACACAATAGGAGATGCCTGGCATGAACATAACTATACAATCTCCTAGATCTGTAATTGTCCCATCCCCAAAATGGAGCTTTACTTCTGGGGATTTCTGCCCAAGTTCGGTCTTTTTCTAATGTTAGATATTCAGGTCTCATGCCGTACTTCACAATTACTACAATCAGGACATTGAAAGGGCGATATCTTAATCTAATCCTCAGAGTCCTGCAGAGGGCCTGGCACATAGTACTTGGTAAGGATTTGCGTGATTAAGTTCATTGAGTGCCATAGTTCTGCTAACAAATCTTCAGAAGTCTGCTTTATTGGACCAGTGTATGAATTCAAGCCTTATTCATTTTTTTCACCCCCTAGGTGGAAATTTTTCTTCACATATTGAAGTAACTTTGAATGTGGATTATCTTAGAATATATGACTGCATTTTAAATTTCTCTTGTGATAACAAAATTTAGAATTATGAATTCTGAAACTAACACCTCTGTTAGAAGCAACTCACGATAGCCAGGGCTTCTCTTATTGTAGGTTTAACTTTTTTTTTTGAGGGAAGTTGTAGACAAAATTGGAATCATAGCATATTCACATTAATATAAAATGATAAGCTCTGAGGATTTCAGGTTACTGAAATCTATGCAGTAGAATGATTTGAAAGCTAGGATGCGAGCTCAAAGGGACCTCAAGCCATGTCCTTAAAGATGAGGACACAGGCTCCAGGGTCACTCAGTTTAGTAGCAGAATCAAAATGTGACAGATCTCTACTGGTCTTTTTTTTTTACCCTAAGTGGAAAACTGTATCAATAGAGTGCTTGTCATCAGGGAGATAATAAGTGAAAATACTTTCTGAATCTTTCCGAAGACTTTTATAAGCCCAGTGTATTTATCCTTGATAGTTCTCGTGTGAGTAGGATCTTTACCAGGCCGCAGAGTAGGACTGCGTTTTGCTCTGTTCATTGAGTTCCTGTTCACTTTGTTGTAGAGTAAAATTGAACCAAAAGGATCTTAGGTTTCTTCTTCCTCACCCAGTCTGTTTCTGCATTTGTTGAGTGCTTATTGTGATTCCGGGTGCTGTGCTAAACCTATTTCACACGAAGTCAGACTCGGATGAGTATGGCCCTGCCACTTATTACCAAGTTACTTCAGCGCTGTGTCAGTTTCTTCATCTATATGTAATAATTACATTACAGCATTGTACTGAGGATGAAATGAGCCAATATAGGCAAAACATTTAACTCAGTGCCTGGCACCTAATAAATATTCAAAATACTAACTTTTATTATTACGAATAATGAAATTGAGAGGTCAATTTTTCTTCTACATTTTCTTCCCATTTCCAGGGAAAAAAAAGACACATTCTTTTTGGAATCTAGGCTACATGTGTTTGTCTGTGCATCTCTAAGTCCACCTGTCCTGGTTAAATGGTGTCATGCCTGAGTCATTCCCGAGAATCAAAAAGTTAACTTCAGTTGCTCACTGCCCTACAAACAAACTAAATGCATGGGACTGACCAGTTCCACCCAGTGGTGAGGACCCTGATCTTTTAAATATGTCCCTCTTCACCTTAAAATCTAATGGTTCCAATAGTCTAAGGGATACAAATCCAATTTAGCACAGTGATCTTGCCTCTGCTTTTCTCTTTCCAGTCTAGAGCTTGCCATCCACATTGAATTTGTTTCTGCCGTATTAACTACTTGATGTTTCTAAGTTGCCCTATTGCCACACCTTCCCAACTCAATGTACCCCCCATACACACAAGTGTTTTTCTTTGTTCCTGTAATACCTGATGTGCATTTATCAGAGTACACTCACATTGTTTTACCAGTGTGTGTATCCCCACTAGACTGAGCTCCATGGGGTCAGAATCTGCTTTTTTATCTTTCTCTCTCCAGCAGCTAGCCCAATGCCTGGCTCAAAATCATCCCCCCAGAAGGAATGATTGATGCATACCCCAAAAATGCCTTGGGTAAGTTAGTCAAATTAGGTTAAAGTAGGTTTATATGTTTATGAGATTTGACTTGGGTATATTCCAAAATGAATGCATGTGAAGAATGCATCAGCGCCCGCTAGACTCTCAACGGCAAGTTTGCCAGCAGCCAAAACTGCCGGAGTTGTCAGAGACAGATACTGGGGACTGAGGACTGCTGAGTGATTTTCAGCTGTGTTTATACCAGTTCTTGGTTGGACCAGAAAGCAGCCAGAAGAGATGCCTAAACTATTTCTGTGTCACTCGTGTGATTCATTGTTGAATTCAAGTGGAGCAATGCAGGTGCAGTTACCACATGGGCTTCCATGTCCGTGGAGCTGGGGGCCAGGCTGAGGCAGGGCAGAAAGACTAAAAGGGGTTAGAGGAAAAAGAGGAAGTTGTAAGGCAACGATCAGAGTTCTGATGCTATAGCAGGTTGTTAGGAATTGCACTGTCTGCGTAAGAATAGCTGCTACTACTGTTACGAGCCACGTGATCTGGGATAACCTACATAATTCCCTGGCCCTTAGCTTTTCCGTCTGTAAACTAGAGGTCTAGTTTATCTACTCTAGAAAGTCTAGAGTAGATATGTCATGAGGTTTTAATGAAGATTAAAATGGTTTATAAAATAAGTAATAAATGTTAGCTCTTACAGTATTGTCTGTTTAGAGGTGATGGAAAGGACATATTGTGAGGAGATCCCTGAGGTTAGAGACCATGCCCATGTCATTCACCATTGTGTCTCCAGCACTTGGCACATAAATACAAGCTGTTTACAAAATGTTTGTTGAATTACTAAATGAGGGTGGTCAGGGCAGAGCTTAATATTGTGGCTTTTCTTCAATGTCTCTCTCAGAGGAAGCCATTTCAGTTCTACTGCATGATGCCAGCGTTCAGAGTTTTTTCAGCATATTCTGTGCCACTTTGGACTATACCAAGGAAATAAGCATAAATCACAGCATCAGTGAGTCCCCTGTTAGGAAGGACCTGGTGCCATATCAACATTTCAATCCCCAAAGACAATGCCGGCGTACATCCGAAAGCGAAGTTTCTATCTGAACATTTATTCCACAGTCATAGAAACTGAAGATGGAAAAGACCTGAGGACATTTAGTCCATCCACGTGGTTGTACAAGAAAAGTGGCTGGAGCAAAACAGCCTGTTCACTTCATGCTCACAAGACAGCATTTCAGTTCTTCCTGGAGCGGAGCGATTGCAAACACATTGAAATGAAGACACGATGCAAACACTCTTTACAAACCTTAAGAAAATACTTTTAAGTACATTGTTCTCATAAAACAATTAGGAACTAAACTGAAAAAAAAGAGAGGGAATTCTGGATTAGATGGATAGTGTCTGTGAGGGAAGAAAGAACTAAACAGTGAAGATAGTGAAGTGGTTTTGATGACTAGAAAGCAGTGTCTTCTGAAGACTTGGATTTTCTGGTTTGCTTATCAAAAGTCTGAGTGGGGAGGAAGAGAGGCTCTGAAGTAGTTCCTTTCTCCTTCCTTTATCCACACCAGGGAGTGCTCACTAGCTCCTAAGCTCTGACAGACCCAAGACCAACACTGAGAAGCCTGTTGCCAGACGACCTGGCTCTGTTTCCTTGGCATTTGTCCCACCTACCACTTCTCTGGTTGGCACGGAAGCAGCAGCTCCTTTATAGAGCTTGTGCCACAACAAGATTCATGAATAATGGAGCGTCACCTCCAGGCACATTAAAGACCTCCACTGAGTGTCCCTGTGGCTGCCTCACTTGTTTGTCCCAGTCATTCTTCCAACTTGTCTTTAGTTGGAAGGAATCCCCTTGGCTCCTCTACCTTGAGGCATCCATACTCTGGGGACCTTATTATTTACATGAACCAAGTGCTCTCTCTGTTCTAACTCCCCGAGTCATACTTCACTGTGTGCTTCCAGTTCCAGAAATTCCTCCTTGGAAAAGACGGTTGGGGGTGTGCGACATAATTAGGTTGTCACGTTCCAGGTTTCCCAGCACCAGAGCTTGGGGAAAAAGAAATGGCCTTCCTGAGCTCATGAAGTAGGACAGCCCTCAAACAGGCAAGGTGGCCTGCCTTACGTCTTTCTTCTTTACCAAAACACCACCCTCCACCTGAGGACTTCTGATCCTTGTGTTTTTGAGCCTGAGGGGAGTTGAGAGAACAGAGGTGGAACAGAATAGAAAGGAGGGTTTTGAAAGGACCCACCATTTCATGAACTCTTTTTACAAAACACAACACACTGTTTCACAAATTGCAAAACACTGTTCAATCACTACCGATAAAAATTACCATCGCTAATCAACATGAAGACAGCTTCATTTAACCGCAAGCAATTATGCTTTGTTTTTGTTATCTAGAACCTGGAGGCATTTCAAGCTGTAAGTCTGCTTTCAGTCCCTGCTGCTTCTTGCCGTGTCCTGGCCACAGTTTTGGCCCCATAGTTTCTCAGAAGACACTCAAGGAGCTGTGCACTGGTCGCCTACTTTGTGGACAGGCAGGGCGGTCTGGCATGTTATCACCTCTGCTCAGAATGCCTCAGTAGAGAAGTTTAAGGTAAACCTGATATACAAAAATCCAAACTTACAAAACAGATACATTAAGGGATAAGTAATTGCATTACAAAAGGATTCTTTACAAAAGAATTCACCTCTGGGTTCCTTTCAATAGCCAGCTTCTCAAGTACAGTCAGGAAGTGAGTTGAGTTATAAAAACGTTCACGTACAACATGAGGAGCCTGGCTGTTATGTGCGTTGAGGTACATGTGGAGTTAGCCTCCCAGGCTGCACAGAGGTTTAGGGGTGCACAGAGCATGATGCCAGAGTCTCTACAGCATCCTCAGCAGTTGCAGATGGGAAGGGATGGCTAAGGGGCATAATCTTCCAAAGGCAGTTGCAAACCTACTTCTGAGTCTGGGGTGAGAACATGGGAGGAAGGGCATTTCATTCAAAGCAGAGTGGTGCTTTCTGTTACCAGGGCCCACCTGTTCCCTCACTGTTGAACTGTTTCATTTGTGTGGCTGATGAAGTCTAAGTTTAGAGCCCTCCCACCTCCCTCATCAGTATCTCTGCGCCTACAGCCACCCCTGGGTTTTCTCAGACAATTAAGTAACTGCTAAGGTGTTATCTAATTACAGCTTAGGGTGTTATCTTTGCCTAGGAGACTGGGTCGCCCTTGGTGGAAAGGCAGGGATTCATTCCATCCAAAATTAGTGAGAGCGCAGTGCCTTTGTAGGGATCTGTGGCTGTGACAACACCAGGGCTTGCCACAGCGCTGCAAACTCACTAGGTATTCAAATGGATTGGATACAGCGGAGAGCACTGAGAGATAAAGCAAATAACTGATAAACATGGAGTCCTAAATGGTGCCTGGGGTGGGAGTGGCTGTGCGGAAGTTGAATGGGCAGGTGTGTGCAGAAGTTCAAAGAACTCTCAGAAAGGCTCTTCCCACTTCTCCCCTTGCCTGGGGCAGTTCCATGTCTAGAACAGTGTTTCTTGAAGATTAATTTTTGGACCACATGTGTCAGTCACCCGGGGATGTTGGTTAACGAGTTTCTGAGCTCACTTCGAGTCTTCTCCCTCCCCCCATCTTTGGGGAAGAGTCCTGACGATCAGCATTCTAATGAGCTCCTAGATGATTCCTGTTTACCCTAACACTGGGAACTGATGTTCTATAGATCCCATTTTCCTTCCTCTTTCTGCATGTCCAGCAGCTGTACGCTAGGAAAGGGATGGCTCAGCAGAGGGAAACACAATTACTGATATCAATCTCTTGGGGCCATTAGATGGAGCCTGGGGGAGAACTGGAGGGACCAACCTGGTCATAGGTCCTCGGAGGAGAGTGGGTGTGAGGCCAGGAGATTTGCAATACAGATATGAAAAGCACAGGGTACATTCCTGGCTGGTGAAGCTTGTGATGTTCACAAGACTGAGATTCACTTTTGGGATTCTGAGAGCTGAGAGAGAGGAAACTGCCCATCTGAACGTGGCCTGGTATGTGGTCTGCAGAATATTTTCACTTAACCCCTAGCTCACATATCCTGTACATGCAATAAGCAGGAATATTCCAGTTTTATCCTAAGGCCACATCCTTGCTTTGCTTTTCTCGCTTTCCTTTTCCTTCACAAAAGGCACACACTGTAGTGGAGAAGCTTCGGTAGATTAGAAGTCTAGTCCTATTCATTCCTTAGCCAAAGTGCTTTTCTGGCCCAGAGCTTTTGTTCTAAAAGCACATGTACATTTTTAATGCCTCTTCATGCTGTCCTCTGTTCCCACTCACCACATCCCTGTCCCTTTTCATAGTGGCACGAAAACGTCTTCCTAGTAAATGTTAGGATGGTATCGGAGGTCCATGACCCTTTCGATACCATGGCTCTTGCCCGATCCAATCAATCCTTGGCCTGCTGTGATACCAATGAGTTCAGTTAACGTTTTAAGCACCCACTGCCCTATCCTAAGTTTCTCTAGCGCTCACCCTGTTCCCCATTCAGAATGCAGGAACACATCTAGACGGGGAGTTGTATCAAAAGCCACACCCTGGATAATCCCGTTCTGTACTAAGAATAAACCCAACAACCCAGTAAGACACAGGTGTGAGGAATCATTTTTTCCCTCTTGTTGATAGGGCAGAGAAAGGACTGAAAACCCAGAAATATTACTGTGGCACCTGGTGAAACGGTTAACAGGAGCTGGGGTTGTGTGGTTATTCACAGATCCCTTACGCAGAGTTCACTCCTGGCTATTTAAAGATTCTCGCTCTGAAAGACTGCTACCCTGGAGACCTAGGAAGTGAGCTTGGGAAGGGCTGCTGCTGCTTTTCAGGCTGGGCAGAGCGGACTTGACTGCTAAGAAGACCTAGACCTCAGGTTCCCACACCTTTGTCAGTCGTTACAAAAGAGCATTACAAAGTGTCTCAAGGGCTCAGAGGAAGGCCAGGAACTGAGACGGGAGCACACGGTCACCTAGGACTCACAAGTCCGGTGCGTCCTTTGGTACTCTTCCAGCTCCGTTTTCCTGCTCACCGCCAGCTGCAGCTCCTGCCGGATCACCTGAATCTGCTTCTCCAGCTCCGAGAGCTCCTGCATCACTGAGTTCCGAGCTGTGTTTAGGGAGTCTGCTTTCCCGTTGGTGGCCAGCGAGGCAGGGAGCTCTCTTCTCCTTTGAGGGAGCGGGATGTCCTGGTGGGTCCCGAGGCCCAGCTGGTTTTGTGCTCCCTCATCACTAAAGATGTATTTTCGTCGGTTGTCATGACTCAGATTGGAAGTATTCCACACGGAGAGCTGACGGGGTCCCACATTGGACCTAGGAACCAAAGGGGCACTTTAGATTGACCTTCACTCTGCAGCTCTCAACGTGTTATGCCTGATTGTTAAGCCATTTCCTGTGAGCATAATATGGAGCTGGGTACGCATTCAGACATGAGTAACAAAGCCATGGACAGACAGCCTGCTAGACACCGTGTTTCCCCGAAAATAAGACCTAACCAGAAAATAAGCCCTAGCATGATTTTTCAGGAGGACATCCCCTGAACATAAGCCCCAAAGCATCTTTTGGAGCACAACTTAATATAAGATCCGGTCTTATTTTCGGGGAAACACGGTAGTATTATGGGTACAAAAGGAGCCAATACAATTCTTTTTAACTGAAGTTCAAGGTCTTATCAAGTCTTATGCTGTCCTGAAAGAGGGCATGGGTGTTATCATCTGAGGGCTGATGGACTAGAGTATGGCACATTCTTTTATGAAGAACCCAAGATGCCTTCTTGTTTCCTTCCTGCCGGCGAGGCTCAGAAATCAGCACTGTCTCGAAACATTCTATGGCTAGAAAGCTGGTCAAAGAAAGAATTGGTTTATTCAACTGTTGGGCTCTAAGCATGAGCCGGATGGTAGATACTATGATAGGCTCATCCTTAGTCCCGTAGGACCACTCGGATGTTTACTACTCCTTGAGTTTGAGGAGAATAAAAGCATACAAGCTGCAAGTTTCAGCAAAAAGTTTCCCGTTATAGGGCTGATAGCTCAGTTCTGAAGCTTAACAAACCCCCCTCCCCCCCAAGAAAGCTTCAAATTTTTGCTGGGATAGTGAAAGTCAAATAGAAATGGATTCACAATCCTCTTTCAGGCTTGCATTGAACCACCTACCACCATCTCAGAGAGATGGCCGTAGACAGCCAGAGAGTTATTGCTGGCCAGGCACAGGAAGAAGGGGATCTGGTTTCTGAAATACACTCTGACAGCTGGATGCCACGAGAAGAGTTTCTTGCTACAAGAACAGATTACAGCCCTAAGCAGCAACGCTGCTGATTTCTTCTAGCGTTGTTGGAGGAGAAGGAGGAGGATGAGGCTTATGACCACTTTAGCAACCTACCACAGGGCCAAACAAAATAGAAACACTCTATGAAGTACTTGTGCCTTTGTTTCCATCCATATAACTGAGTCAAGACTTCATTACTGGACTCTTACAGGCTGGGAAGAGAAGGGAAAGACCTGTAGGGACGGGGAAAGGGAGGGATAATTAATAAAGTCTTGATTCTGTTACGTGGATGGGAATGAAAACACAAGAACTTAATAGGATGATTTTGTTTCATTTTGCCCTGTGGTAGATTGCAAAAACGGTCATAATCCTTTGTTCTTCCTTTTAGCCACACCCCTTATGGGGGGAATGCAAGGGGAGAACGTCTGCTTTCCCTTCCCTCTGAATTTAGTCTGGTCTCTTGACTTTTTTTGGCCCATAGAAAGTGGCAGGAGTGGCAGGAGGCAGTTCTAAGCCTCAACTTTTAAGAAGCCTCTCACAGTTCCACTGTCTCTCTCAGAACCCTGCCACTGCCTGTGAACAAGTCCAGACTAGTCTGCTGGATGATAACAGACCCTGTGGAGAGAGTCCGCAGTCTTCCCAGCTGATTCAGCTGAAGCCATCAGACACCAGCCAGCCCTTAGCTGCTTTCCCCCCCCCGCCCCCCGTCCCCAAGCTGGCTGCAGACATAGGAGCAAATATAGCCAAGATCAGCCAAGTTTGGCCCAGATCAGTAAACTGCACAGCTGACCCATAGATTCATAAGCAACTCACTGTTGTTTAAAACATTAAGTATTGAGATAATTTCTCACACAGCAATAACTAACTGATACATGCCCCAAGTTATTAAAATACACAAACACATGCCAAACTACCCTGTAGGTCTTTAATATTTCTCATAGTTTAAATCTCATATAAATGAGCAGGGAGCACCAGAGCTCAGCTTTTATGTATCCTGGGCTGGGTAAAAATTCTATAATGAACCCATTTATAGCTCTACTGGTTTTACACCTGGATCAAAGATGTGGTTATAATTTTCCTACTAGCCTTACACTTCCCTTTAATTTTTCCTTTAAATCATTTCCAATTGAGTTTGAATAATTTCAAAATAATCTTATTTGTGGTATGTGCTATGTGGTTTACAATGTTTATGTATCTTGGGGTGAGAGGAAAGGAAAAAGGATGGCATATTAGAAAGCCAGTGGGGTGAAGGATAGACCAAACGTTACATGAAATCACATGTTGAATAAAACAAGAACTATATATAAATAAATAATCTCTTGCAATATCTACCTTTTTCTCTGCGTTACATAAAAAAGGAGCAATATCTACTTTCATATCATGGCCCCAAATTTCTCTGAGCCTTTCCTCAAACCCATATGTTAGTAATTCATTCATTTATCTATTGCTTTATTCATTCAATAAATATGGAGCACACAGGAGGAATGTCAAATCATAGCAGACATGGGCATTTGCATAGATATCCTTCCAAAGAGGGAGAGAGTGTCTTCAAGCCAACAGAACTAACTCTAGTACCATAGTATGATTCATAATGGGGAAAACCTGGGCGTAGGGCATCTACCCATTTTCCTGGACTGTCCAGGCAACCACAGAAATCAGGTAAGTGGATATAGCCAATCTGGTTTTCTCCAGAGCTTTGTACATGTATCTGAGAATATAATATAGAAGGATAAACAAAAGCTGGATTCCACGACAAACCCGTTAGTAGCATCACAATTGCTCTGATCATTGACAGGTGGCTCTGGACCACCTACGAATGCAAGGTGACTGATGCTGAGTGTCAGACTTAGTGTCTAATTGGAAGGAATGAGCGTGTTACATTGCTGGCTTATACAGTGTTTAGGTTGAGTTTTGTATCAAGCCTTCTTTCCTCAGCCTTGGAATGTAATGTGACCAGTGAGTAAACTGTATTTAACACTAAACATGAGCAAAACACGCTTCCACAGAGCAATTACGTAACATTGAGGTTCGAAACTCCAATAGACCATTCAGAAGAGACATTGACAGCTGTGGGACCTCAAACACTCATTGACTTTGAAAGTTTACAGTGAGTGTTAGGTTGTAGGGAGGTGGCACAGGACAGGTGGGCCCAAGGTAAGCCATGGGGGTGTGTTCTGCCTTATCTGCTCAAAATAAGGAATTACAGAAGGGAATTCACAAAGAAAAGTGGATTAGTCGAGTGAAAAACACATTTGGTTCTTAATTTAGGGGAGAGAGATGGAATAAGAATCTCATCACAGTTGGAAATGGGATTATTGGGCTTCCTGCTTCTATTATGGCTGGAAAACAAATGTTTTGTCATTAGAAGATGATGTCTTTGCTGTTATGTCTTCTTGTGTTCCTATGGTTAAAAATTTATGTCAAAAATAATCACAGAAAAAACATATGTAACATGACCTAGAACAGCTGTGACCTGATTAGGCTGCAGCTTGTTCCTCACAGCGCTGCAGTATGATATGGGAAGACCACAGACTGAGAGGGAGAGGGGTGTGAGCTCATAGACTGGAAAGAGAGGCTATAAGGGATGTATCGGAAGTGATTCTGGCACGCTAGATGCACAGTGGAGAGAAGACGACTGCAAGCAGTCTCAGGGGAGTTTCAAATAATAAGAACTAATCATGTATTTCACCTTTTTCCTTTTCTTCTATGATGAATGAGAAGTGTGAGTGTCAGATTTCAAAATTACCCAGAAAGCCAAGCTTTGGGCTGAGAATCTGCCATAGATGACAGTTACTTGGAGATAATGCCCTCAAATGAGGTTTTGTGGAAGAAAACAGGAGGGCTGCCTCAAGGCAGCATTCAACAGCCGCCAGGCAGGAACCAGACCCAAATGCTTGTGACATCTTTAGCCACCGTGAATGAAACACGCAACAGTCATCCACAGGCTGGATGTGGGGAAGGTGCGAAGTTCCAATTTTCAAATGTCATCTGTGCATTGAATGCTTGCTACTTCCTGTTAATGAGATGCTCCTTTCTGGGGAGTTTGTAGGAAGAGTGCCAAGAAATGGATTAAGCAGAACACATCTGTTGCAGATTTCAACTATTCCTAGGAGTGCTGGAATGGAGTGGGGAGTGGAAACATGCCAAAAAGGCCATATCACATGAAATCAATTACCTGCAGTATTCATGAATTAAGCCTTACGTGTATTTGGTACACAAGAGTAATTGCTGAAAAGAGCTTTGTTTTCAGGGCTTTACATGTATTATTTCATTTCATCCTTACAGCATCTCTAGGAAGTACGTACTCTTTTTATCTCCATTTCACAAATGAGGAAATGGAGGCATGGAGAGGTTAAATCAATAACTTGCCCAAGGACACCCATATTGTAAATGTCAGAGACGGGATTTGGATCCAGCTGCTTGACTCTAGAAACCACATCTGCACTTTCAACCACAACATACATTGCCTAGACTGCATTTCAGCGTTCATATATGTACAGATATGGTTTCTGTCTGTTTTATTTCTATTTGAAACCACATCTATTTTTACTGATTGTGTTTATCAGGAACTTGGTTCTAATTTGATCTGAATTATTTATACGTTATTCCCCTTTTGAGCATGGAGTCTCAGTTACATCTGTAAACTTTTATATTAACAAAATTTGAAGAAACCTGGCACTGGTCCCTTCTTACCTCTTTTCCACACGTTTAGTCTTGAAATGGGGCTGCTTTTCCTCTGCAAATGATGTGTTTAGTGCTCTATGTAATCTCTGGTGGAAAGAACAGATTCACGCATAGAGATCATTAGAAACACACAGTCAGGGACAAAGTACCGCCTGAGATTCTCTCGTCCCTGCAAACCTTGGCCTCTTTAAATAAATTTCCAGGGATGCCTGTAAACAGATCAACATTCACTCCCAAATCTCAAGAGAACAAGAATTCTAATTATCAGTTATTATTCTACCTGGAGGAAACAAAAAATTTGATAGGAAGCTTAGAAATGCTCTGGGTTGTTAAAAGGTATGTGATGTAAAGTAGAGCTATCGTAACTAATATGTGGCAAAGAGCCTTGTGTAATTGCTAAAGGTGAGTCAAAAACTTGTCTGAACTTCTTAGCAGCCAAAATAAAGAAGGAAAGAACTCCTGAGAAAGCAACCAATCATGTTAACATACAATGGAGAAAATCAGTTGTCTGTGGGAGTTCTCCTTAGGAAACCAAATACTTCCTAGGAGGAAAGTAGGAAAAATAGGGTTCTAGTGTAACCGAGCCAATGACAGTAACCTACCTAGAAAGAAAAGTACTGTGATAACAAAGTCGAGAGGTCAGCATAACAGATGAATGGGGTGAAAATGGCCCCGTTTTCTGGACCATTGAAAATGCAGAGAGAACAGGGCTAGTTGGTTCATCTAAAGCAGGGGTGTCCAAACTTTTTTCAATGTTTTTTACCAAGGGCCATATGCGGTAAAATACACAAACAGCCGGGCCACTCACTCGAGGTAAAGTCCGTATTGCCTTACCTGGTTTATTTAAGTAAACTAAATATATTTTTGGAATTTGCTGCAGGTCAATTAAAAATGGATTGTGGGCCGCAGTTGGCCAGCGGGCTGCAGTTTGGACACCCCTGATCTAAAGGGATGCAGAGACTTCAAGCTCATTTAATGAGTTTCAATTTTGGCAAGAAAAGAATCTATAGGAAACATATCTTTAATACCATCTATTCAGATTGTCACTATTAAGTGAAACCAGGTTAAAAACAATTCTATGGCTTCCATTGTGAGCAGCAGTGGAGGGTTGTGTGAAAGGAAGGGGCATTATGGATAGCTTAATTTAAGGGGAAATGACTTAATGGGATAGAAGAAACTCTATCTTCTACATTATCCTCTACATTGACAGTATCTACACCACCCTAGAGCTCTTGGTAACTTGTCATTTGTCGGTCTGACTTGGGGCTCTGCATTCTCCCATTACTGGGAATACTGACGTTTACGAATATTGGAGCAAGACGCCTGTGGCACTTACCTGACTGGTGTGGAGCCAGTATTGCAGCCTAGATTTGTTCTTGATTCGTGGTAGCAGCAACCTGTACACTATGTGCTCACCAATGGTTGTCAAGATGGACAGACCCAACCCGATGCACAGCAGCATGAAGAGTCCAGAGAAGTGTTTGATGCCCATTTGCAGAGTCTGTGGCAACAGGAGAAAAAGACTATGGATGTGATGTTTCCCTGGCCCCACACATGTTCATTCTAGGACACACCTTCTTCTTTTCTGGACCCAAAGAAAGCGGGACACTGTCCTCCCTGTGTGCTCTGCAGACCTCACGGCATACTACTCTGAAATGGATCTAGCCCGGGCGGAGGGCTGTTGCAGAGCAGTTCCTGGCATGTTACTCACATATAGTCCTACTGTAGGAGTGGTCCCTGGACTTGTGCAGAGGCCTTGAGTCTGGGCCACGTTACAGTCTCTAGAGAGAGACTGAGAAATAGAGACAAAAATAGAGATAGAGAGATATAGACATAAATAGATACTGCGTTTCCCCCAAAATAAGAACCTAGCTGGACATTCAGCTCTAATGCGTCTTTTGGAGCAAAAATTAATATAAGACCCTGTCTTAGTTTACTATAATATAAGACTGGGTCTTATATAATAATATAATATAAGACCGAGTCTAGGGGGTGGGGAGTGGTAGATGAGGGTAAAGGGGATCAAATATATGGTGATGGAAGGAGAATTGACTGGGTGGTGAACACACAATGTGATTTACAGATGATATAATACAGAATTGTATACCTGAAATTTATGTAACTTTACTAACAATTATCACCCCAATAAACTTTAATAAAAAAAAAGACCAGGTCTATATAATATAATATAATGTAATGTAATGTAATATAACATAATATAATATAAATACTGGGTTTTATATTAATTTTTGCTCCAAAAGATGCATTAGGTCTTATTTTCGGGGAAACGCGGTAACACTTAATATGTGGAAGGCACAGTTCTGAGCACTTTATCAATGTAGCAACTTGCTTAATAGTCTTAACGACCTATAAGATAGGTATTGTTATTATCTCCATTTTACAGATGAGGAAACTTAGGAGCAAAGGAGTTAAGTAACTTGCACTGGGAGTTAAATCCAGGCAGTCTGGCTCCAAAGCCTACACTCATTTGATTGATGTGGGTGATCCTCCCATCTTGAAGTGGTTTTCCTTTCTTTCATCCTCCCCATCTCCACCCCCAACAGCAAGCCAGGCATGGATCAGACATGGCTAGACCTCCTGGGTATTCCAGGAAGTGTGTCTAGGGGGCAGGATTCAGAGGCAGAGCTTGGAGATTTCAGGCTTTGTGGAGCTAGTGCCTTGGAACCTCATTTCCTCTATGACACTACTTCAGGCAGTGGCTGTGGCTCAAAGAGGGGTGCAAGGATCCATGGTGAACTAATGAGTAGAGGTGAGCAGGGGTATAGAGCATACACCAAGTCCAGGAGACTGAGACACAGACAGGAAAACTAGCTAGGCCACCTGAGAATGCAGGTGGAAGCATAGCCCCAGGGAACAAGGAATGCTGGTCTAGGATATGGTGTGGTGAGGAGGTATACTGGGCCCTGCGGGTTATAAAGGTACTCGGGCTTTTCCTGGAACATCTCCCTACAGATGGTGACCAATTCTATAACCTTGACTTCCAGAAAGTATATATAAATGTGTTTGAAAATAGCCCTTGGCCTGGACCTGTGGTAACGTATACAGGATGCGGCTATCATAGAAGGATTCCGTATGTTATTACTGCTATGGGTGAAGAACAAACTGGGCAATTCATTTTGGACTTGAATACTAACATCATCAAACGTTCAGCAAAATACTAAACAGACTGACACTGCTTTTTCATAAGGCGCTGTTAAGACAGAGAATAAAAATGTAACCTACAGTGAATCATCTTGCCTTTAAATACGTGGCTTCCCCCTCTGTTTTCTTGTGCATAACCATAATCAGTCTCATTTTCCTCTTATTACCTCAATAACAAATACGCTGTATTCAGTCTATTTTATACATTTCTTTCTTTAAGTTTCTGTTGTTTACATCCACATACTAATAGACAAATTAAAATAGTTTTTTTTTCCAAATTGGGCATCTAATATGTGTACCAGACACCATATATGCACAGTATGTATGATCTTATAATAACCCTGTTATGAAACATTATTACCCTCATTTCATATTTGAGGAAACTGAGACTCATAGAGATTAACTACCTTACTCAAGATCACAGTTAATAATTGGGGGAGCCAGGTTGTGGATTCAGGTCTGTGTCTGATGCCAAAGCCTGCACTGCCTTTCAATCAAACACCATTTGCAGACTCCTTGCTGTCTGAACTCTTACCGTTTGTTCCCTATAATAACTTACAAAAATTTTTATTCAAAACTCATCATTGGGATTGAAAACCCACTATAATCTGCCTGTGAGCTCCAATGAAAATGTTTAAATTGTGTCTGACTCTCAGTGATAAGATGTACAGCTGCAGTCGTAATTCAGCGGCTCGTCCTCCAGGACCACACTGTGTGAATATGCTGTACATTAGACATGTGCATCTGCCCCACATGATCACGTGAAAACTTGTGTTCTAATAAGGTGGCACTGGCTCAACTTGAAATGCATCCTTGGTCAGTGGAAGGAGGAGAAGAGGAGCAATACTCGTTTAATGTCAATGTCAAGTCTTTAAAATAAATGTAAATGATGCAGACAAAATGATGAATGCAGTTCCAAGTGACACGAGTAGAGACATCACATTCAGCGAAGCAATCACAGCCCAGACTCAGGTTGTCAAGAGCTCCATAAATGAAAGGAAAGAAATGCAAACAAACATTAAGTTTTTTGTTTTCTTCATTCCATTGCTTCACCTGAAGCTTTATCAGATAGCTCACAGCTGCACACTTTTGGGGATTTGTGTGCCAAGGAGAGAAGACTGTCCCAGGACTTAGCCAGGGACAAATCTCAGCCATTTATGGCTTCACTTAGTCCTTCCCATCTCACAGTAGCCCATCCAATCTCAGTTAACTCTTTTTTCTTTTTTTTAAAGATTTTATTGGGGAAGGGGAACAGGACTTTATTGGGGGACAGTGTGTACTTCCAGGCCTTTTTTCCAAATCAAATTGTTAGTCTTAGTTATGGAGGGCGCAGCTCAGCTCCAGGTCCAGTTGCCGTTTTCTAGTTGCAGGGGGCACAGCCCACCAACCCGTGTAGGAGTCGAACTGGCAACCTTGTGGTTGAGAGGATGCGCTCCAACCAACTGAGCCATCTGGGAGCTCTGCGGCAGCTCAGCTCAAGGTGCCGTGTTCAATCTTAGTTGCAGGTCGCGGGCCCACCATCCCTTGTGGGACTCGAGGAATTGAACCGGCAACTTTGTGGTTGAGAGCCGACTGGCCCATGTGGGAATCGAACTGGCAGCCTTTGGAGTTAGGAGCATGGGCATGGAGCTCTAACCGCCTGAGCCACCGGGCCGGCCCTCAGTTAACTCTTTAATCAATAAGCAACCATTAAAAAATTGCCTTGCTTGCTTATTTTATTTTGCTAAGTATTTACACTTATGTTTCTTTAACATTTTATTGTGCATTTACATATGTCTATTGCCCTGTCAAGGGAAAGCATATTCTATATATCACACCCATGAGTACCCACTAATTAAGCATTAAAGAAGTGTTAAGCATTAAATATGTGTTTTAAATGCTTTATATTATTCAAAAAGCCTCCGTAGATTGTCATATATAACAATCCATGCATTGAGCATTAGATATTAAACACCTACAGGTGTCCAAGAGTGTTTTAGTGATGTTTAGGGAAACTAGTTGGGGTTTTGGATGAAGTGGTGAGAATGCTTTATTGTTTTTCCCATTTAAAATAATGGAAAGGACTCCCACCATCTGGAAATTCACTAGCCAGCACATTTCCAGGAACAGATTTGATTGTGATAAAGGGAGATGCCTGTACTATCAAATGTTCTGAGTGGTTTCTGTCCAGATCATCAGTTTTTCCAGTGACAGGTAGAGGCCGAGACCAGCCATTTTGTTGCTGCTCAAATCCTTCTTTGTGTCTTGCTCAGATATAGACACTTGAAATATCTGACAGCGGGTTAGATAACTGATTAGTTCTCAAACCTCCAGCAAGTGATGCAGTTAAAGATTTCACTCATCACTTGCCTTCGGTGTTACTGGCCAAGTTCTATGAACTAAGCCTCCCTAGCCCCCAACTATTCAGTTTCTCTGCTCCTTTAGAGTTGTCTATACTCATTTCTTTTAATTCCTTCCTTCCCATTCTCTTTTGGACCCACGCCAATCAGGCTTTTGTCCCTACCTATAACCTAGACAACACCTGTCACAGCCATCGATGAATGACCTCCATATCGCCAAATCCAATAGCTAATTTTCACCTTATTTATGTATCAGCCTGGACACTGTCGATTATTTAATCCTCTCTGATACATTTTCTTCGCCTCTGTCTTTGGTCTACTTCCTCTCCATCTTTCTGACTACAAACATTGGCAGGCCTTCAGTTACTTAGTTACATTCGCATTCTTATCCAGACTCATGGCTTTAAACACCACGTATATGCCAGTGACTTCCAAATGTATATCTTCCCGAACTCCCAACTTAGCCTCATTCCGTCAATATCTAATAGACATTTCAAACTTAACACATCCAAATAAACTCCTAATTTTCCCCCTGAAACCTGCTCTTCACACAGTCTTTCCCATCTTAATGAATCTCCATCCTTGAAATTGCTCAGGCCAGAAAACTGAGAGCCATCTTTGACTCCTTTCTTTCTCTAGCATCCTATACCTAGTGTGCCTGCAAGTACGGTGGAGCCTACCTATGAAGTATGTCCAGAATATGATGACTTCCTACCACCTCCCCCAGCCTGGTCAAAGCCACCATCATCTCTCACCCAGACTATTGAAACAGCCCCTTCAGTCTATCTTCAGCATAGCAGCCAGAATGACTCAAAATATCACTTGTGGGGACAGAGCCAGGAGAGCAGTTTCTAGGCTCTCGACCTCACGTGGAAAGGTGCTGGCTCAGTTACTAGATGGCCATCAGCTGTAATCAGATGGCCATCTGCTGTGGCTGGGTGGCCATCAGCTGTTACCGGTTAGCCATTAGCCACTAATATAACTGCCATGGCTACGCTAGCGGGTGCATTTGTTGGCAGAGAAGCAGTCGGTGGATTCTGGATCGTGTTGATTCTACTTCCTGTGATTCGCCTGGCCGCCAGCGAGACGGGGGTGCAGGAAGACACCTCATTGGGGTACTGGCAGATGTTTGCTTTTATGTCTTGACCAGATGCCATCGAGAATATAGTGGTATGACTCCCCTATCTATGGCTCTGTTGGTGTTCCTTTTTGGCCTCACCATGTCCTGCGTTCTTGTGCGGGGAGCAGGACCAGAGTCCCTGCATTACATCTCTCCTGTGCTCAATGCCCAGCAATGGTTTTCTGTGTCATACAGATGTCAATGTCAGAGTCCTTACAATGGCCTTCAAGACCTCACATGACTTAGTCCCACACTTCCTAACATCATATTCTTCATCTCTCACTTGTTCAACCTGTTGGCCACGTGGGCTTCCTCACTCTTCCTTAAATCTCTTGAGCAGGTTCCTGCTGGAGGGTCTTCATCTTCTGTTCTCTCCACCTGTAAACTCTTCCATCAGGAACCAATATTGCTCCTTCCATCATTTTCTTCAGGTCTCTGCTCAAATGTTACTGATCTGTGAAGTCTACCCTAACCACTGGGGTTAAAGAGTCAAATGCTGCCGTCTTCTCTCTTCTCTTCTGGACACAATCTATCCCTCTTACTCTGCTTCATTTTTTTCCTGACAGAATATACTCGTATAACCTCTTTTGAGGTAGACTTTATTTCTCATGTAGAACACTGAAATGAATGACTGAGGTTATGCCTTTCTTTGTGTACCTCTAGAAGTGTATAGTAGGTGCTCAATAAATGCTTATTAAATGAAGTACATACCTGAAAAAAGAATTTTGTTACCATTACTCTCGAGATTTCTAGTACCTACTGGTATTAAGTACTTTTCCCCAGAGCAAAATGACTACCAGGGCAAATCATTTTATTTTTCAGTGACCTAGTGCATTAAACTTTGTGTGATCTCTTTAAGTCTGTAAAGCCAAATCCTGGTGTTCTAAATAATTTTTAATTAGAGAGCTGGGGTGGGGGAGGAGTAATGTTTTTAGTGAGAGGTAAAGGAAAGAAAGGCTATGGAGCTTCTGAAATATCGATAGCTCCTACGTACAGTCATTTTATTTATTAATTTTAATGGCTTTATATTCTCACCTCTTGTTTTAATTAGAGGTGTAATAATTGACTTAAGTCCTCTGAAAATCTCAGGTGTTTAATTTTCTTTTATATTATTTATATATATATATATATATATATATATATATATATATGTGTGTGTGTGTGTGTGTGTGTGTGTGTGTGTGTGTGTGTGTGTGATATTTATTGCTGCAATACAAAAAATCATTTTGGTTCATTGAGATACATATTGCAATGGGTGGGATTACCACATCAGATGGCATAACTGTATTGACACCTTGTGGTGTGTGAAGCAGCCATTGAAAAGTGTGAAGGTCATTCCCAGTGCTACTAGAAATGCCCCAATGCACAGGATGTTCACATCCTGAACGACACTATTTTATAATTAATCACCTTTTTCCTGTTTTAAATATTCTAATTTTATTTATTCAATTACTGAGACTAGATTTCCATGTTTGTTTTCCCTCTTTCCTTTTGTATGAATCATATATTTATATCCTTTGCCCAATTATGAATTTCAGAAAAGTTTGAAAAAAGCTATCAATTCCTTTCCTAACATGTTACGTATTTTTCCATTTTTAAGTTTTCCTGTTAGCTTTGTTTTGTTAGATTTTATTTTACAGCAGTTTGAAATTTTGTACAGCGGTGTTTGTGTTATTGTAAACTGTTCTGTTGTTTCAGTTGTTAGAAAATATCATATGGAGGGATAAATGTTTTATGACCAGTTGCTTTATTTTTGAAAAAATAATGAACACTTCAGTCCATCTTGTGCTTTTGTACTAAAGAGTGGAACACATTCGTTTTTCTTCATTGAGACTTAATTCCAGCCCCATGCTTCAGAGATCTTTAGCCAATAAAAGGACCATCCTATCCTGGGGTGGCCTGTGTTCCTTTATGCTAATTTGATTTTGATTTTTAAAAATCTTCAGATTTTAAAAACATTGGCAAATAAAAAAATTGTGAGAACAAACAGCATGTAAAACTAACAACAGAACAAGTTATTTGTGGGTCAGATTTAGCTTATGAGCTGTCAGATTGTATCTTTTGATCTACACACCTTTATTGCTGTTAGTCTCCCTTCAGCATTATTGTTTTTCATTATGAATTAGCTAATGCCTTTTAAAGCTGACATATGATTTGCTGCTGCTGCCATGTTTCCCCCAAAATAAGAACTAGCCAGACAATCAGCTCTAATGTGTCTTTTGGAGCAAAAATTAATATAAGACCAGGTATTATCTTATATTATATTAAAGACCCAGTCTTATAGTAAAATAAGACCGGGTCTTATATTAATTTTTGCTCCAAAACACACATTACAGCTGATTGTCTGGCCAGGTCTTATTTTCGGGGAAACACGGTATTCACAGTCACCAACCACTGGGATAGCTATGGTAGAGAGCAGAGAAGTCCAGTTCAGACTCATTACGATGCCACCTTATTTTAAAAACCATCCTAGCCTGTCTCTTTTCAAGGCATGCAAAATAGATAAAACATGGTAGCCAGAATAACTATTTACTCTACCTCCTAACAGAGAGAATCAATAGCGTTAAGTGAAAAATGGAATTTGTAATTTTAAAAAAATCCTGGAAGATTTTTTCTTGTGAATTCTTCTAAAGCATGATAGATTTAGAGGACAAACCAACATATTTTTTCTATGCTTCAAAAAGAAAAAGTAAGGGTCTAGTGGTTTGGGGATTGCAACATATGGTAGAGAGCAGACACAATCCATTAATACAGTATTCATAACAACATATCGTTACCAATCTGTATAGCCTCAACAGATATTGGTTGCTGTTATCAGTTTAATCTAAATACCGCCACTTATTTTTCAAGATGAGATGAAGGTGGAAGATGATTTAAGACTGCTTTGCCTAATATAGGGGGTACAAAAAAATGTATACACATTTGTATTCATTTTTTGTTATTGGTATATATTACTACAATTTTAATAGTTTTTTCCTTTCTTAACATGTGTATACATTTTTTTGGCACCTTCTGTATATATTGTAATGCATAGAACCAAAGAGGTGAGGCTATTTGACAAGCAATTCACCTCTTTTGTGAAAACTGAGGCTTGATTTGATTACATTAATAAAACTATCAGAAAGAATCTCATGCAGGGAAATGCAGAAACCATAAAAATAGGGAGCAATGCAGTGAGGTGGAAAACCTCAGCATTTGGGGTCAGAAAGCCTGGTTCAAGTCCTTGCTTTGCCACTTAGGAGCTGGGAGACCTTGGAGAAGATTCTAGATCTCTCTACAGCATCATCTATAAAACTGAGATGATGGCACCCACCTCACAATGTGGTTATGATGATTAAATGAAACAACAAATGTAACAGTATCTGGGAAAGTTGTTCAGTAAGTGTTAAGTACTATCTGTCACCTCCAAAAGTTGTACAGAACTAGATTTGTTGGCAACCAGCAACAGAGAGAAAAATCAAAGCATTCTAACTTGGAAGTAAATATGACCTTTTTGAATCCATGCTCACACAGCTAATAAGGGGTGACTGTGATAGAAACCCAGTTGTAACTGAATCCAAACCCAGGTGTGTCTGAGTCTTAGAATTACGTTACCTTGCAATGGGGTATGACTCATATCACTAATGCATTATTAATACATTTTTTTTAGGACTGCATGGGAATTAAAGGGACAAGGACTCTTATTCTTTGTGGTTCCTAAATAATCTATTAAATAAAAAGTATGGCAGGGTGGCTTGATAGATGGGTGTCCAGAGAGTAACGAAATCTGTGGAGTTATTTTTCCTACTTTTTTGGGTGGGGTGGGGGGAGGAGGGTCAAGATTAGCTACCTACCAGCTTCTTCAAAATTTAAGGATAACAAATCTCCTTGAAACGAATCTTCCTTGTCTTGAGGAAGATCACCTGGTTTTTATCTCTTGGCTGAGAATGTGTAGGGAGAGTATGTTTCACTGTCCTGTTGTTTTAGAGCCTTCAGCACCGTCTATGGGGACTGCTCCACTGGGAGAAACAGGGTTGGTGTGAAGTGGCAGACACTGGTGTGAAGTGGGACCTCACTGAGCTGGTAGCATCTAGAGGGCAGGCAGCAGTGTACCTACTGGTGCACTGGCTCTCCAAAACAAAACAAACCAAACCAATGAAAAGTTTTCGCTTTTTTCCCACTGTGGTTGATTTCAAACTATTGACATGATGTCACTGAACATGGAGCTGGGGAGAGATGAACACACATTGGCTCTTGCCCAGTGTGAATAGGCTCCAGCACACCCCTTGACTGCAGGTTTATTAGGATGTGAGGAACTGTGACCTGAGTGTAACAGAGAAACGGCTTCCTGTGATGAGAGTGCTCTCAGCTTCCCCGCCAGGCCTCAAGTCTGATTTTCAAAACTAAGCTTAGCCAGTGCAGACAGCGTTCACCTCTGCTATAGGCATGTGCTTGCCCATCTCTGCGTCTTTTGATTACTGTATTTCCCTGACAACAAGACCTAGCTGGACCATCAGCTCTGAGTCTTTTGGAGCAAAAATTAATATAAGACCCAGTATTATATTATTATATTATATTATATTACATTATATTATACTGGGTCTTATAGTAAAATAAGACCCGGTCTTATAGTAATTTTTGTTCCAAAAGACGCATTAGAGCTGATGGTTCGGCTAGGTCTTATTTTCGGGGAAACACGGTAGCAGGAGCAACACCACTTCAGCATCCTGGGGAGGGTGCTCTGCCACCAGAATCTTCATTGCCGCTGCCTGTGGGAGGAATGACTCTGAATCTGTCCCATTCTGTCCAGCGGGGGTGGGGCTGAGTCTTGGAGGTGAGAGAGCTTTCCAGAAAGTTTCCTGCTCTACTTGGGTAGAAGCCCCCTTAACTGAACTGAACACTAGGGTGGGCAGCCAACCCTGAAAACCCACTGCACTGAGGCTGACGGTTGGCTTGGGCACTTAGTCCAGGCTCAGCAGTTCTTACAAGATCCCTGAGACAAACAGTTTCTTGTGAGGAGTTGGAGCAATGAGACAGCAGGAGCCTGCCTGGATTCCTAACCCTCCTGAGGGATTTCTGGATACATCATGGGGAGTGGGCTGCAGCCTGGAAAAGGGGAAGATGGGTTTTGTTGCCCAGAGAGAGGTGATTAGAAGGTGCTTAGCCAAGAGAAATCTATTTGTCCCTGTTGCTACCTGGGAAGTTAACAATCTGTCAAAAGACACCTGAACACCACAAGTAAATGAAAACTGTTCACCTAACACCTGATTTGAATTGTACATTCCCCCCATATATAAAACCCTGAGAAATAAAGGTAAAGATGTATATTTTCTTCTTTTTGAACTTTGAAAGCTCTTCTTGACTCTTCCCAGTTTGATCTCTGCATCAAAACAAACTAAGACATTTACAAAGGCCATTTCCTTTCTCTCCCCACCAGGTTCCTTGAGGTGTTACCCTGAATCGCTGAGAGAAGAATTAGTAACACTGAGCTGGTCATGAAGTTTGTGTCAGAAAAGGTGGCTTTACAAAGAGAAATACTTCCAAGAAGGTAAGAAAGACAGTTGCTGGGCGTGGTGAGCTGATCTGGAAAGAGCTAAGAGGAAGTAAAAGTGGTGGTTGGGTGGAGCTCTTCGACAAAGCTCACACCGTGACCACCAACTTCTTGTGGATCTCCAGGTCTTCGACCACAGCACTGAATTCCTCGAAGGAGATTCTGCCATCGCCGTCGGTATCCAGGATGATGATGGTTTTGTCCACGAGCTGCTGTAACTGCCAGTCGTGCAGGTTGTCCCCCACCATCATCTTAAGCACCTGGAAGAGCTCCCCGTTGGAAATGTAGCCGTCTTTGTCCATGTCGTAGATGTTGAAAGCAAACCTTAGCTTCTCCTCCTGGTTTCCCTTGACACTGAACTGGGAGGTCCCCACAACGAATTCCTCGAAATCCACTTCTCCGTTGCCGTCCCTGTCGAAGACCTGGATCACTCGCCGCACCAACGGGTTGTGCTGCAACCCGGGCAGGGACAGGAACTCGTCCACGCTCAGCGCACCCGAAGAGTCCAAGTCCAGCTTCTTAAACCTCTTGCCCAACCTTCTAATTTCTTCGCGGTTGAAGTGGGAGCACATACCCTCGGGGTAACTGGTCTCATTTCCCATGGAGGACAACAGACCCCGGCTCGCTGGGTCGGCTTGCAGGCTATGGCCTCAGGGTCGGTGGGTGGGCTCGCGCGGGGTCGGTTGCGCCGTGGGAGGGGTGGGGGCCTGGTGGGGTGGGCCCGCGCTACTGCTACCGCTACCTCGAACTACAGATGCTTGGAGCCGGGGAGGGGAGTGGGTGGGTGGGGAGAGAGGATCGGGAGGAGGAGGGGAGACCCAGCAGGAAGGGGGGAGCTTGCAGGGCAGAGGAGATAGGAAGATTGAAGCGAAGAGGCTGGGAGCACGGCTACCCTCCTCCCTCCCTTCTCTCAACCCCCTGTGGGTTTCTGTTAGAAAACCCCTACCCCCGTTGCTATTATTTTATCTTCTCACTCATTTTTCCTTGCACAACCAACTCCAAGGGGGCAGGGGCTGCATTTATATTACTCACCACAGTACCCCCAGCACAGTGCCTCATGTACAGTATGTGCTTAGTAAACGCAGGTCGATGACCCAGTGGCCTAGGCTTACTTTGCCTAACGTAAGGACTAAATGAAACAACAGAACAGAGCATTGATGTCCTTATGTATTTCCTAAATTCTTTGGCAGGAGAAGCCAGGATTGGCATCCTCCTGGTACAGTGGTCACTGACCTTTTTCAGGACATCAGGTTTGGGGTCTTTGTAAGAGATCCCTCAGATATCACACAGAATTTCTCACATGGATCAGCTATATACTCCTGAGGAATGTACACAGGGCTGGATTTGGGGTATTTTCAAAGAAGACACAGGTCATCCTATTACTTCAGATCCATCACCTCACGCACAGTCCGTATCTTTGTTGGACTGGCACCTGGTGGATGTCTTGTGGAGCCCTTTGGGGAATGGCTGCGACATGCCCAAGTGAAGCCTTTTGAGTGTGTTGAAAGTGATAGTGGCCCCGAGGCTGTCTCACTCTTTCCCCCTTTACTGGATTTGTCATTTTTGTTGGCGCTTAATCTCACACGCCCTCATATTCCTTCCTTAGGAGCACAGCAGTTACTCTAAATATATAAGAAATAAATTTGGTTCAAGGACAATACAGTTCAAAGGGACATGGGGGAACCCTAGGCCACAAAATTGTATGGAACGAAAAAAAAAAACCTCCCTCATTTAAAACAATGTTGGCATGTTCTCCATGCTTTAGTTAAGCCAAAATACCCGTCTAAAGGTAACCGTGCTGAAACTGGCACAAGACCACAGGATACCTAACTTCTAGATGTAGACAGTTTAAGGGGGGAAAGAAATGGTTTGAAGGCCAAAATATTGATGATTGAATTATTATTCTGACTGCCTGAATTAACTAGCTCGGAAAGATTATAGAATAGAAAGAATTTAAAATCGTAAGACTCAGCATCAAATCTTAACTGTCTACTTAGAGCAGTAAGACCTTGGACAAGTTGCTTAATATCACCTTTCCCACCTGTAAAATGGGGCCAGTAATATATTTTGTACAGTTATATGAGGCTTAAAGTTGATATTGGCCAATATGATGAATCATTATCACTATTGTTGTTATGGATTTTATTCCTATTTACAATGTTGGTGGAGATAAGTTCTGTTTTTTATTTTATTTTATTTTTTTTATTACATGACGTTTCAGCATTTTTCTTTTTCTTTTTTTAAAGATTTTATTGGGGAAGGGGAACAGGACTTTATTGGGGAACAGTGTGTACTTCCAGGCCTTTTTTCCAAGTCAAGTTGTTGTCCTTTCAATCTTAGCTGTGGAAGGTGCCGTTCAGCTTCAAGTTGTTGTCCTTTCAGTCTTAGTTGTGGAGGGCGCAGCTCAGTTCAAGGCCCAGTTGCCGTTTTCTAGTTGCAGGGGGCACAGCCCACCATCCCTTGCGGGAGTAGAACCGGGGGTTGAGAGGACACGCTCCAACCAACTGAGCCATCTGGGAGCTCAGTGGCAGCTCAGCGGCAGCTCAGCGGCAGCTCAGCTCAAGGTGCCGTGTTCAATCTTAGTTGCAGGGTGCGGAGCCCACCATCCCTTGCGGGACTTGAGGAGTTAAACCGGCAACCTTGTGGTTGAGAGCCGACTGGCCCATGTGGGAATCAAACCGGCAGCCTTCGGAGTTAGGAGCATGGAGCTCTAACCGCCTGAGCCACCGGGCCGGCCCCGAGATGAATTCTTAAAGAAACAATACTTGGCAGCTTGAGCACTTGAGAGCATGTATGTCCATTTAATGAACACATCTCATATAGTCTTTACACTGTGCCACTCACTGCTCTAAGCACTTTCCCAGCACTACTTTTGGCTCCTCCCATTCAGAATTCTTTGGGATTGATTGCAGACTTTCCATCGCAGGCCTGGGGAATCCAGTGACTGACTTCACTGGCCCATCATGCACTTGTATGCATCCTCACTGACTTTCTCCTGAGTGACACCTTGATGGTCGTCATTTAGAAAGGGGTCTTAGTATGTGTATTCCTCCATGAGGGTATGTTAGTAGGAGGTATCGAGGGGGCAGCTAAGAGAGGATAGGAATTAAATAGACCAGGTCCCAAGGTCCTGTTCTGCTTCTATTAGCGCTGAGCCCTTAGAGAAGCCATGACTCTCCCAGCTGCAGTGTCCTCATTTGTAAAAGCTGATAATTCTACCTGCCTTATCTACTGTGTGTGGTTATTGTAGGAGTGAGATGAGGGAGTGCATATAGAAATGTTATGTAAGAGGAGAAATATTGTCACAAGAGTTAACCAATTTAATGGTTGAACAGACAATACTGGGAAGATGGTACCACTTCTCTGAAATAATTCAAGGGTGCAACCAGAATTGCTTTACTCCTGCCTTATAGAGGATGTAATGCTATACTGGATTGGGAGTTTTAGTCAATGTGAAGTTGAGTTGCTCATTTCATAAACTTTTTAAGTCTTTTTCTTTTAAAAAAAACCTTTTATTTATTTTAGTGTGTTTTTCCAGGACCCATCAGCTCCAAGTCAATCTAGTTGTGGAAGGCATAGCTCACAGTGGCCCACATGGAGATCGAACTGGCAACCTTGTTCAGAGCACCGCCCTCTAATAAACTGAGCTAATACGTCGCCCACATTTCATAAACTTTGTAGTTCAACATTATCATGGGATTCAATGCCATCATTTCCATTTTCTCTGACCATTATTCTTAGTCATTTCTATGGAAAACTGTATTTGTTACTCTTTCCATTTAAAACTGTGCAGGGATCTGGAGAGTAGGACACTCACTGTAGTAAGTAAATTAAAAGGGTTGACAGATTGTTTTGGAACAAATCAGGAGTCTGATGGCACTTCCATTTCAACACGTCATTTTTTTCCTTAACAGTTTTCTGATGAAGAACTCTTGGGATGATCACGTGCAAAAATAACGGACATGGGAAAATAAAACCAAAAGAAATGTAAGTGATGAGACCTGAGGCTCGTATAAGGCTGTTCTGGGAGCTGTATAGGTGATCCTTGACCTCTAGCTGGAAACCCTCCCCTTCCTGTGATGTTGCCAGTCACTGTATTTAACATCTATCTGTATTGAGGTTAGTCACCATGTAGACAGTGGAACCACAGCTCTGAGTTTAAAACCTTTCTTTCTTAAATTTTATTGGGGAATATTGGGGAACAACGTGCTTCTCCAGGGCCTATCAGCTCCAAGTCACTGTCCTCCAATCTAGTTGTGGAGGGTGCAGCTCAGCTCTAAGTCCAGTCACCATTTTCAATCTTTAGTTGCAGGGGGCTCAGCCCACCATCCCATGTGGGAATTGAACCAGCAACCTTGTTGTTGAGAGCTGGCGCTCTAACCAACTGAGCCATCCCGCTGCCCCTAAAACCTTTCTTGAGTATCAGATTTCTCATCTGCAAAGCAGGAATAATATAATAGTGTCATAATGTCATTGTAGGTTTAAGTGGGATTATACCTAAAGTAATAATTTAAAATAGTATCTAAAATAGCAGGCCAGCACACAGTAGGTGCTCAATGCGTTTATATCCTGTCTCCTTTACTTTCCTTTTCCTTCTCCTTTATTGGCTTTTTCTAAAGCAAAAATTTGATTCTGGCTATATGTGTTCTATTTTCTTTAGATGTGACCAACCTGGTTTCAAATTTAAATCCACTTAACAAAAATATATTGAGCATCTCCTCTACGCCAGGACCTGTGCCAGGTAATGCAGTTTTCTGTGGTGAACAAAACACAGTCCCTTGAAAAATATACAGTTTTGCCATTGAGAAAGCTATAGTTTACTAAGAGGTATGGCTTTAAGGATTTATTTGCTCAGTCTTTTATGTTTATCTTGTATATTCAAAAGTATCAAAAGTAATATGCTTGATTTTCTTTGTAATTCTGAGATGGGCAAAGTTACTTGTCTGAGTCACTGTTTGCTCACCTGTAAAATGAGAATACAAATGTTAATTCATAGCATCATTTATAGGATTAAATGGGATAGAACACATAAGAAATAGACTCAATGCTTAGCACATAGTAGGTACTGTTATCATTATTGCTTATTTTAGGCTCATCTGGAAAATTCATATAGACGCATGCGATATATTTAACTATTTATTTTCTCCATAAATATTTATTGAGCATCTAATATGTGGGAGGGATACAATAGTGATCTAAACAGATACTTTCCCAGCTGTCTCTGTCCTCATGGAATTTATGTAGGGAAGATGCACATTGACTACATGCCTATAAATGTTAAAGGAACACCTGTGTTACAGATGAGAGCTTGGAGAGTAGGAATTTGATCCAGTTAGAGAGATTCACAAAACCTTTATTGGGGAAGTGGTGCTTGAGCTGAAATCTCAAGGAGGTGGCAAAGATGTTAACTGGATATGCTGGGCAGGGATGGGTGTTCCAGAAAAAAGGAGCTCCATATGCAAAGGCACTGGGGCAGGAGGAGCACAGTAAGCAGGAAGAACTTAAAGAAGGCCAGTGTGGCTGGAACAGGGAGGTCAAGGGAGAGCGTGGTATTAGATAAAGTGAAGAGACGGTTTGACCATGCCCTAGACACTGAACAAAGGGCAGTGTTTATTCAATCTTTCCATAAAGGACATACTTTATTCAATTGTGTTTCGACATGTAAAGAGTTGAGCACATGTAAGGCATCCAGGGCTCCCCCACAATGCTGCCTTCTCAACCATGTGCTGAGATTCCACCAGCTGTCACAGCTGCATGGGTAGCAATTGTCTTCAGAAGCCTTGAGTACGACAGAGGAAATGTCAGGGCAATTTCTCACATCCTTAGGCTTGGTTAATGCCCTTTGTGAGGAGCAAAAAAAGATGGCTTTTCTGATATTTTGTGACATCTCATACCATAGCCACTAGATGGCAATCTTCACACATTTCCACACTTTGTCTGTTTACTTCAAGCGTAGAATCTATAGGACCTGGAGGCAACTACTTAGCAAAGGGAATAACTAGGGAGGAGTCCTGTTTCCTGTGATCCCCCACGGATTTCAGTGTATGGAAATCTAAAAAAAATGGAAGAAAGACTCTTTTACAATAGTCCTAATCAGTTTGAGCACTGTTCATACCCTTTAGTTGCATCATAAATAACATTCATAAATATTCATGAATTCATTGAATTTTACCAGGGGAAAAGCAAGAACTTTTAACAGTATGTGGTCTTGGGTATAATATGTGCTCAAGCATCTCTCATATATAAAAGAGGAGACCTTTATTCCATGAGATCTGTTTACTTGGTCATTAGCAAGGGTGACAGTGGGGGGAGGAGGGGTACTTGCTGGAATTAGTTTTCATTAGAATTCAAACTTGTCATTTACTGTAATCTGAGAGCAACAGAGAAGCAGCCCTGGCTTTATGATGATATGGAAGGAGGGGAAAAACAAGACTGGAGAATTGTTGGTCTCCAGCCTACTTACACCGCAACTCAACTTGAAATACCATTGACCACATTTAAAGAAAATAGTTAAGTATTGTTTCTTTAAAGATCTGTTTTAAGTGCAGCCTATGGCTTGTATAAGACATCTTCATGATTTCCCACTCAAACCTCAGCTGAGTTGGAAGAAAAGAATAACAGGATACCGTAAGAGCTGGCTAATCCAGCACTTTGCAAAATAGAAAATTCTAGAATCATGTATTACTCAAGTCCTGCAAAAAAAAGTCTTCAGTTGCATAACATATATAAGTAATAAACAAAAAAAAAATTTAGGTTTGAATTCTAAGATGCATGTAATTATAAAAGACTCCTGCTTTTTTGCAGATGGTCCATGAGGAAGGGTGCACCAATTCTAACTTCTTGTATGTGCTTATTATTTACAAAACATTTTTTCTTCTGTGCACATAGCCCTAAACTGAGGGAAGAAAGAGGGAACATTTGTTAAACTAGGTGTTCTCCACAAAGTAGCTCATTAAACGTATTTCTGTTCTTACAAAGCACTCTTATTACCTCCGGTTTGGGGTGAAAATCTGAAGTTTTAGAAGTTGCATGGCTTGCATAGACACACAATGATGGAAACAGGAGTCAAACCCTAGTATGCCCACTTCCAGAGCTGAAGTTTTTTTCAGTTATCCTAGACTGCCTTCCCTATGGAGTCTAGAAAAGACGTCCTTGCTCTTGCAGAGATAATAGGGGGGCTGGCTACAAGTCAGAACACAGGAAAAGTTAAAGGCGTATAATTTTCTCCTGGTTCTCGCTGTGGCTGCATCAGAAGTGGGCCAGGCAAGGTGGCCATCCATAATTTTAGAATCCTCAATGAGGGCACCAATAAGAGGGCACGGAGTCCTGTCCATCCAGCATGGTCATGCGTGGTGTCTCTAGAGGGTGGGGCCAAATTGCATTGCTTATAAATTCATGTTTCAGTGTCTTGCTTATGCTTTAGCTGAGGGTTTGCCCCTCTATGAGGGTTACCTCCTCCAGGAAGCCTTCTCTGATACCTTTTTGCTCTTCTATGAGTGAATCATGAGCTTTCCTGTGTCACTGTTCTACCTTGTCTCTTCTGTTGGCCCTGCGGTGGCGTGTGGAGGGGGTTTGTTCACATGTCTCTCCCTGCCTGTGAGCTCTATATGCATCTCTCCATCATCTGTGTGCACCTGGTACAGGGAGGGCACACAGGAGTTCAGTACATGTTCACTGAGTGATGAATGAATGAATGACTTTGTTTGGTAGCAGAGTAAAAGGTGAGGGTTTTCTGAGACTGGTCTCCCTTTCTTCAGTGCAATTCCACGCCACATCGTAAAAGGACACAGGAACAGCTTTGTGCTTCTTCAGGTTTCCAGAAAGCACTACGTGGATAGGGTGCATCTGACCTTATGCCTGGCTTAAATATTAAACTTAATTACTTAGGCTATTCCAAGGGAAGCACTCAGCTGTCAAGATGGCTCTCCACATACACGGGTTTTCAATTTAAAGCAATCTACAGTCATTAACTTTCCTTGCCTCACCATAAGTTTCATCAGATTGAACAGCAGTGACATTTTAAATTGAAAAAAGGAAAGGATCGGGATGAGAGGGGGCAGGAAGATGTTGAGATGTGACCCGTTGTCAAGAGCAGAAAAGACTGCGTTAAAACTCACCCATCCCCCACCCCCTTTGGGTTTTAAAACATAAACTGGACAGAAAATTGACCAGCATTGAAGCTTCTTGATGTGGCTTGTGTGATCTCTTTGGATTTCAATGTATAGTTGACTAACCCTTCCTTACTCCCCCTGCCAAAAAAATAATTAACAGAGGGAAGAATGGATCTGCCATGAGAAAACTCTTGTTTTCTCAGTGAACAAATATTAACAGGTTTCATACTAGATGCCCATTTTGATGGATTGGGGCCGTGGTCAGGATGAAGAGCCCTGACTAGAGGCCAGTTTGTTCACTGTCCTTTTCTGTGTCCTAGGATCAATATCTTTAGCTAGTTAGGTCAGGATCCTCTCAATGAACCTGCTTGAGAAACCACAGCACTCTCTAAGCTGGACATGCGGCAGGGCTCAATCTTAAGGTGAGGAAGTAAGCTGAAGTAATTTGCCGAAGGTCACTCAGTTGGTACATGACAGGGTAGGGATGAATATTATAACTACCATCCATTCAGCACCTACTATGTGTACAGCACTTTTACTTACATTGTCTCTGTTCCTTACGCCATGTCAGAAACCTCAAATATTGCTCTCTTTATTTTGCCGGGAAGGAAACTCAGAGAGGTTAAGTAATTTATATTCATGGTGTTTTCATGTACCTTTTTGATGTGGATATTTTGACACCATGGTAATTTTTACATTTGTATCTCTACAGTGCTCCTAGAAATGAACCATTTAAACTTCAGCTTTTGAAAATTACCTAATAATGAACTTAACATACATCTTTGCTTCATCCTTGCCCTGTGCGCCATCCCTTACTGGATGAAGTTCGGGACTGGGAAAGGCAAAGATGGGAAGGGTCAAGAGTGGATTAAAAGTCAGGTTGGGTTTGACAGCTAGGAAAGGGGTGAGGTCAAGGATAAAGTAAGTTCAGGGATGGGATGAAGGTGGAGTTGAGGATGAGTTTAGGGATGGAATGGGGCAAAGTTTCCTATTGTGTACTTCCCTTGGTGATAAAAAAAAAACAAAAAAAACAAAAACAAGAAAACACTGAAAAGTGTAATGATATCCTTTTAGACCGTATCAAAATTTACTTCTCCTATTCTCTACCCAATGTAATAGAGCTCTCTGGATCCCTGAGATAGAGTTCCTTTCATAGCAACATTTGATCTCTTGCTTAGTGAGTGTTTGTTTCTCTCGCCACTCAATAACAATGTGAGGCCCCTGAATTCAGAGACAGAAAACCATGTAATAACACAACAAGATATGAATTAAACTGGGGCTCAGAGGGGTTAAGTAATTTCCCCAAGGAAATAAAGCTGCCTCCTCACAGTAATGGTAGCCAGGGTGGTCTGATTCCCAAGACCAGGGTCATTCAGTGAGGCTGGTTGTACTTCTCTCTCCTTCCTGACCTGCGCTAGGCATGGTCTCTCTCCTGCATGCTGGACCTCTGTCTGCGGGTGCAGAAGCTGCACATTCTCAGGTGGTCAGGCTGTGGGCACTTTCCTCTAGCTGGCTCCAGCCTCACCTTCATTTACCATGAGGGGCCATGCAGAACATTCTGTTGCTTTTCCAGATGCACTCTCCACCTTTCTCCATTCTGCTTTGTGCCCTGGGAAGTTCCTTTATGGATCCCATCAATGGCTTCCTTGACCTAAGGCTGTGGTGGAAGCTGGGAAGGCAGGAGGAGACTGAGCTGGTCAGGTTTTTATTCCCTGGCTCTCTCTCAGCCAGGTCACTGTGGGTTGTCCCTAACCAAAGGCTATGGCTCCTGTTAGAAAGCCCTTGCTTGTTTCCCGCTGGGTTTTAGGAATGGTGCTCTCCATTTTTTCCTTCGAGCCTAGGTGTGGTAATGGCTCTTTCACTTTACCTGCCCTGGGAGACTGTACTATTTTTGTTGGTTTCCTTAAACCATATTTTTTGCAAATAGTTTCTTGAGAATTCTCCTCAGACTACTTGAGTGTGCTATCTATTCCCTGCCAAGACCACTGTTTACTCTTCTTGACTATTTTCAATTGGTTAAAAGGTGCCTTATTCAATCCATTATTTAGACTTTCAAAAAGAGGTATCACCATATATCTTAATAATTCCTTGAAGAATTTTGGAGGTTTGCTAAACTGTAATCTGCTGCCTTCCTTTTCCTGATTTGTGAATAACAGATTTCACAGAATTGTCCTGGAGTTTTTCATTTCACTCAGTGATTTGAAAAAAAAAAACACATTAATTTTTTTTTTTTTTTGAGTCAAAGGAAATGAAGGAAATTTAAAGCCTGCCATACATTTTCCCCAGTGGAATTGATTGATCTAGAATGAGTCTATTGTGGGCAGAGGCACAGTTGTCCTGGGAGGATCATGGAAACATCTGAGGTCAATTTAAAATTCCTCTCTGAAAATTGCTGGAGTCTAGTCTGCAGAATTGCCCTGCAATTTCCTGGGTGACTCTGGGGAGCAGATAAAGCCCTGGAATTCAAACAAAATGAGTTTATCCTCCAGAGAAACCTACAGCTAGACAGTTCTGAGGTAGCCAACAGATGAGAGGTGAATAGATCAAGGTTCTCACAGGGGACCAAGTATTAATGGCCAACTGCCAAAAATAGGGGTGGGGGGGGAAGCATCTTTCACATTTTCCTTAGCCAAAATAGAATCCTTTTTTTGGTGTGAAACAATGTTAATTACTCTGTGGCAACAGACATAGATATGGACTGTACCTGGCAATTGGGAAGTAGGGTCAGAAATAAACAGAAGACCGTTTTCCTCAGACGAACTGGTTGGGTGGGGGTACCCTCTAGAATATACCTGCTTCTGTTGCATTGTGCCCCGCACCCCTGCCCTGGGGGGAGGGGAAGGAGGTGGGACATAGTCATTAAACAACCATTTTATTTATTCTTCACAAGAGCCACTGAGGAGCTGAAGAAGCTGTGGCTGAGGCAGGTTAGTAACTTGCCCAAGGTAAGTTGATGGTAGAGGCAGGCTTCTAATACTGCTCGTCTGATTTCAAAGCCAGTCCTGTTTCTCTGCGCTAACACAGCCCAGTAATGCATGATATTTGAAGCAAAAGGAATGGCAAACAAAGCATTAACAGGCATGCTTCCTTCTTCGGACTTATTCCGAGAGAAAACCAAAAAAAAAAAAAAAAAAAAGGGGGGGGTGCAGATGAAGACTCATGGATTGATCAAAGGAAGATCCAGCAGTCAGAGGGTCTTCACAGAGGAAACGAGGTTCAGCCAATGAGCTAAAGTTTGGTTTCATTTAATTCCATTCTACCTTTAGGTTCTGTGAGGGTGACATCCTGAAATTCTGACTTCGGCTCTTCAAGACAAATGTGCCAGTCAGTGCACAAGGATGTGTGCTGCTGTTTAAATGCACCCAGGTGAGCATCACTGTAAAGCAGTTTGCTACTGCTGAGGCCAGGATCCACCACAGTGCAGACCACCATCCCTGAAGAAGAATGGCTCCAGGTGTGTTCATAACATTCCCTGAGGCTGGGGCGTGGCCCTCCTATCTCTACATACATGATGTTATCAGAATCATCTTTTATTTCTGTCTCTGAAGTTCCAATTAGGGATGTACCTCTTCTCCATTCTCCTCATTCTTATACTTCTCTCCCCTGTCTAAATTCAGCTGACCTGGAAAGTGGGGCCTGGGTTACCTTAACAACCATAACTTGATGGTCATGCAGAAACCGAGGCTCAGAATGGCCAAGTAACATGTCCAGCATCACATAACTGGTAGAGTTCAAACCTAGAACTGTCTCCAAAGCCCATACTTTCAAACAGGCTATATTGTCAAGGATAGTGAATATTCATGTCTCAGGATGCTATAAAAGGAAACCAGAGTCACTGTAGTAAAGCTGGGAGGGCCCTTGTAGATGATTAAATCCAAATACCTCATTGTATAGATTGGAGGTGGGCAGGATGAGAGAGGAAGCAACTTTCCCATTCACAGAGTGGGTGCAGAAGAAGTAGTTGGTTGCCTATTCAGTGTCCATTCTCCTGCCTTCTCCTTCCTGAGGGAATCCTGCCTTTGTTTAGGTCTTCACCCTTCTCTATGGGAGCTTATGTTTCAAGAGAAGCTGTCCCAGTCCTAGGGGTTGAGTCATGATTGGTCTAGGTACCATTCCTTTCACCATTGATTGGCTTAGACTTGGGCAGATGACACAATTTTGACCAATGAAATATGACAAAGTCCACTGGAGGGCTTCTGGGAAGGTTTCCTAACTTCTAAAAAGGGTCACAAGAAGACACCTGAAGATATCTATAAACCCCAGGAAATGATGGAGCGAGAGGCAGTATTAATACTTCTATTATTTACTATTTACGGCGCCAGGTTTCTTACTAGGTATTTTCATAAATGATCTTTTATTCTCAGAACAATATGGCAAGGCAGGTTTTATCATATCCATTCACAGAAGAGGACACTCAGACTCAAGAGTAGGTAAGTCATTCAGCTATTGGAGGAGCCAGGATGAAAATCCAAAACTGCACAGCTTCAAATTTATCATGCTTTGTGTTATATATTTTCACATTTGAATAAATAGAGTTATGTTAGTGGTTGTGTTAGTCTCCAAAAGTATATTCTCCTCTGTGTGCCCTAGTGGAGTTAGGTTCTGAGTCTGAAGAGGAGTGCCCTCAGGAGCTTGTCCTAGGAGTCAGATGGTCCCTTCAGCTGACATCTAAGTCTGATGGTCTTCTGAAATGGCAGTGGCCTAGAAGTGTGCCTGTAGTCAGGGAGGTACAAATTATTCTGTATTGCTGGCTTTGGGGACATAACTGGGAGTCTCCTTTTTTCTTGTCTCATATCTTGCTGTCAACTATGAATCACTTGGAGATTTTTGACTTGAGTTAACCATGGTCACAACAAACGGTAGAAAACACCCAGTGATTGTTGCTTTGCACAGTTCTAGCAATTGGTGTGTTTGCTTTCTTGGCCGAATTAACTCAGCTGACCTGTGTAAGAGTATTTCTTTTAGGAAAAGCCATGAGAATATTTCCAAATAAAGATAAAAATGCCTGCCTTATGGGTTTGTAGTGAGATCTAATGAGTTAATGTCGCTAGTATAGTTTCTGTCATATGGTAAGAAACAGAATGTTAATTCTCTAAGTCCCCATTTTCCTCTTTGTTTCCTTCAAATCTTTGCTCAATGATCATCTTCTTTTTTATTTTTTAAAGATTTTTATTAAAATATAGCTCATGTACAATATTATATTAGTTTCGGGGGTACTCCATAGTTATTCAACATTTATATACCTAAAGAAGTGATCACCATGATAAATCCAGCAAACATCTGACATGCTATCATTATTGACTACTACTATATTACCTATGCTGTACATTTCATGCCCATAACGTATTTGTTTTATACCCAGAAATTTGAATCTCTTATTCTCCTTCACCTTTTCCCCACCTTTTAAAAAATTTTCAATTACAGTTGATGTTAAATATAATTTTATATTAATTTCAGGTGTACAGTGATCATCTTCTCCACGAGGACTTCCATGACTGCTGTCATCATCCTTATCCTTCTTCTCATCTTGTAAGTACTATCTAATTTACTTATGTAGTATGGCTATTGTGTATTGTCTCCTCCTGCTACAATACAAACTCTTCAAAGACAGACACCTCTGTCTCTTTTGTTCAATGGTGTATCCGAAGTATCTAGGACAGTGTCTGGAACCATAGTGGGTACTTGGTAAATCCTGTTGGACAAGACACGTCCATGCTTCCAGGTGCTCTAAGTTCTCTGAAGCAGAGGATATGAATTACATGTTTAGTGCATCCCATTCCATTGAGTCTCATCTAACATCATGCTCTCAACTTCTATGAAGCACCAATACAAGAATTAGCCACAGAAGAAATATTTTTACATCTTGAAAACATTGCCAATTCTGTTATTCAAGGCCATTTTATTAAAAAAAGAATTATTTTAGATTTTAGTACTAAAGACAGAGTAACTTCCTTCTCTTTTTCTGATTAAAAAGCTTTCCAACTCACCTTATATTTATTTTTGTCATGGCTGCCATGAAGATTAGAGGTAAATTTAAGGCCAGTCAAGGGCATTGATTGGCTTGCCTCTGTTTCTAGTTGTAGTTATTTACTTTTGTTTTATAGGTTTTTGGTTTCTGATTTAGGGAAAACACACTTCTGTTATTTAAGTAAAATCAATATCTATCTATCATCTATCTATCTATCTATCTATCTATCTATCTATCTATCTATCTATCTATCTATCTATCTATCAATCATCTATCTATCTATCTATCATCTACCTGTATTAGGTTCCTAAAACTTCTGTAACAAATTATGACTAACTGGGTGGCTTAAAACAACAGAAAATTTTTCTCTCACATCTCAAAGTCAAAAGCATGAAATCAAGGTGTCAGCAGAGTTGATTCCTTCTGAAGACTCTGAGGCAGAATCTGTTGCACGATTTTCTTTTAGCTTCCAATGGTTGCTGCCAATCCTTAGCATTTCTTGGCTTGTAGCTGCATTACTCCAGCCCCGCCTATGTCATTACATGGGCTTCTTCCCTCAACGTCTCTACACATGGCCTTTTTATAAGGACACCAGTCCCTAATCCATTGTGGCCTCATCTTAAATAATTACCTCTGAAAAGACTATTTCCAAATAAGGTCACGTTCTGAAGTTCTGGGTAGACATGAATTTTGTGGTGAACACTATTCAGACCAGTACACTACTAATATTGTTCTTGCCTTATGTTCTTACCTTCTGCTTCCCAACTTCTTCTCAGGTATGTTCTCCAGTTTCTCTGACTCATTTATGCCACAATTACTTACTAGGTTCCTACTCTGTACCAGGCATTGAGAACATGCTAGTAAACAAAGTCTTTACCCCCAGAAGTCTTACAGTCTGATGAAGGAGAAATACACTAACAAATAATAATCTGATTGAATATATGTTGACAAATAGAAAAAATTATAAATTACGATAAGTGCTATGAAATAATGTGAGATATAAGATTTTAAAGGGAGATATGATTCAGATTGGATCAAGGACAATGACAGACTCTGAAGAAAGGTGATTTCAGCTGGGAGTTTATCAGGAGAAGGCATTAGCTGGGTAAGTGTCAGGGAAAGAGTATTTGAAGAGGAGGAAGCAATAGTGTATGCAGATACCCCGAAGGCAGGGAAGCCACTGGGTTATATCTATGTAAAATGACCATTATGGTGGGGCTGTAATGAGACAGGAGGAAAGTGTCATGAGATGAGGCTGGAGAAGTAGGCAGGGTCACGTCCCACAGGGCACTGTAGACCATGTTCAGTATTTCAGATTATGCCCTAATTAACATGGGAGGCCATTGCAGGCTTCGAAGAAGAAGAGGGATCAACCATGCAGAAAACAAAGAAAGGCAGGGATGAAAACAGAGAGACCAGTTAGAAGACTTTTACAGTGGTCCAGGTGAGGGATAATGGCTTGGACTAAAGCGATGACAGTGGAGATGGCAATAAATGGGCATATTTGGGACATATTTTATAGAATGAAAATATACGGCTTAGTGATAGATGTAGAAGGTGAGACACGGGAGGCATTAAGGATTCCTGCCAGTTTCTGGAATGAGTAACTGGATGAACAGTGGTGCCATTACCAACATGGGAAGCACAAGAGGAAGAGTAGATTTAGGAGGGAAGATCAAGAGTTTGGTTTTTGACAAGTTAAATGTGAGATGTCTGTGGGATATTGAAGTGGAGATGTCAAATAGGAAATTAGATATATGGTTCTGGAACTCAGGAGAAGAGTCTGTGTTGAAATACGTATTTGGGAATTGCTGGCAAATATAAGCTATTTGAAGCCATTATTGTTGGCTTTAGGTGTTTTTCTTTTAAATGTCAGGCTGACCTTGTACTGGTTTATTTGGCTTCTCTTTTAAATACCCAGGCTCTGTGGCTTTGTTGTACCTTTTAGTCTCCTATCTTAATCATCTGATTTTTGGCTCACTTTGCAGGTTTCTTTATAATTGCATCGTAAAGGCAGAGCATTGCAACAGAAAGAAGTAGATTCTAACTATTTGTGCACCTTGACAAATCACTTAGGATCTCTAGGTATTAGTTTCCCATCTGTAAAAGAAGGGAATTGGTTGTTTTCAGTTAAAACAAAAACAAAACAAACTATGATTCTGTAATCTAAGAATTATAGGTTAAATTATTTCTACTTTTCTAAACTCACAAAGGATTCATCACTGGACCCCTGGAAGTTAGCTCTGATTAGAACTTGAAGGATATTTAAAGTCTACATCATGACCAGCACTGTAAATGCCATTTTCAGATGCTATTGCTATAATTCAGAACAGCATTTCTTCTGCACTTCTGGATAGAGCACACAAGGGGAAAGTAGAAATCCAGACATTTACTCATCAACATAGCATCACCTTTAAATCCAAGACAAACACATCTCACTACAAATTCTTATAGGAAGGAGCACTGTTCGAATGAAATTAGGAGTAATCCAAATATCACGGTGAGTGCTAGTGGATGCAATAGTTTGGATTATTGAGCACAAGGCACAGAGAACAGCACTTCCTCATAGTCTTCAAGGTAAAGCCAAACAGTGTCAATGTCATCAGCGGTTTTCCCTTACCTCAGTGACAGCAAAACTTCTCTTGCCACAGGGAACCACTTTGTACCACTTGTCATGCAGCACATCCATAAACCCATGTGACTTGTATTGACTGATCAGCTCGGATATATTGGAGGTCAGTGGAGAGTTGGGTGGGAGACCAATGCCGTATCCTAGGAGAAAAATACCATCTCAGATGAGTTTTTCACCTGCGAGTTTCTTAACAGGTTGCTGCAATGACTTGTGTGATATTTCCAGCCGGCCCGGTAACAAAGGTATGGTGAACTGTCACTGTCTTGCCTTCAAGGACTCAAATATATCCAAGCTATGATTATCTTAGGTCTGCTGCCTCTCTGAGTAGATGAGTCTGGAAAGGAGAGGAATGGGCTGTGCATAGTATACAACTGACACATTGTATTCCAAGGCCTTCTGCCCTTCCTTTCAAGATATTTCTTAGACGCCATCTTTGAGGTCTTTATCAGGGCCAGGATTCCTTATCCTCCTCTCCTAGAACCCCTCTTCTGGACCTTAAATACACAAAAGTGGGCTAATCATCATCTTTGGTTCATGACATATTCTCATCATTGGTCATGCATGACACACATATGCTTTTATTTTGTTTATTCTAACAAATATAATAAGACCATCTGAGCATATAATATAGCATGAGAACTAAAATATCAGCAAAGAACTTGTAATGATTTACTTCAATTATCAAAGAAAAAATAAATGAGTCTGGTAATACCAAGTGTTAGAGAAGACGTGGCTCAGTGAGATCACTTATATATTGCTGCCGTCATGCAAATGGTATAACCACTTGGGAAAGAGTCTGCTATTATTTCGTATAGTTGAACATTTATATCCTCTAAGACCAGTAATTCTAAGCACATTCCCAAAGAATTCTTCCACAAGCACACAAGGAGATATATACGAGAATATTCTTAGAGCCACTCTTCATAATAGCAAAAATTGGAAACAACCCAAATGTTTTTTGACAAGAGAATGGGTAAGTAAATTGTGGAATATTTACACAATTGGAATATTATATGGTGTGAAATATATGAACTAGAAGTACATAGCAATAATATGGATGACTTTTAGCAATATATTGAGTGAAAAAGGTCAGTCCCAGAAGATTACAGCATGAATCCATTGTGTAATATTGTAATATAAAAACATTAAAAACAAAACAATGTATTTTTAGGAATTCATATGTATGTGATTAAAGTATATTTAGAAAAAAATCAAGGAAACGATAAAGCAAAACTCCAGGATAGTAGTTACTCAAGACAAGCGTCAGGAGGAACATAAAGGTGGATGTAATTTGTTGTCAGTTTTATTAATGAGCTTGGATCCTATATCCTCACTCTGTGTGGCTTTATTTGCTTTCCAAACTGTTACTACGTTGTTAATCTCTTTGATGAGCCATGTGAAAGAGCTAATTACCTACATTTTATCTTTAGCTATTGGATAGCAGAGTAAAAAAAAAGATGTTTTGCCCTCAAGATGATTGAGAAAGATAAATAAAAAATACAGTCACTTCCTTTTTTACAGAGGAAAACTAAAGGGCTGTCACAATTACAAAGATATTTACTGAAAACAAATACCTGATATAATTATTGTATCTTACAATTTATTTCCAAGGACATTAGTTTTTGTTCCTTTCTTATTGCAGATACATAAATTACAGAAATCCTTCTTTAAAAAAAGATGAGGCCTGAGATGTGTGTATAACCAATAAAAGAATTCCTTCATAAATAATTCAGAAAAAATTTTTTGAGTTTTAAAGAGCTGTATGTTTTCTTTTCCCTGATAATTTTGTTTGTTCCATAATAATGGCAAGTCAAAGAAATTATGACAATGTCAAGAGCATGATTAGAATTTTTCATATAAAAAGCTATGTTGAGTGCCTATTTTGTGCCTAATAGTTTTGGTTTGAAAGGCAAGACTGACAACAAAAGGCTTTACATGGGCAGCCTGTTCTTTTCCTGATGTTATCATTAAATAACATTTTTTGTAATGAGTAACTATAAGGAAGAAAGCAGTTTTCTTTAGAAATATTGATTATAACGAATGCTATTGACAGTTCACCTGCACATACATTCATTCAGTACTTATTTACGTGCCAGGCTCAATTCTAGGCACGTGTACAATAATATTCACTGACTTACTGATTAACTCAACACATTCATTCACTCATTCATTCATTCTTTCAACAAATACACTGAGTGAATAGGCACTGTGTTCAGTGGTGGGGATTTAGCAGTGAGCAAGGAAGATACAGTTGCTGTTGTTGCCGTGTGTTCACTCTATTAGGAAGACAGATATTAAACAATGCAGTGCACAATTATTTCATTACAATGAGATAAGTGCCATGAGGGAGAAGAACCTGGGCATATGCGAACAGATAGTAGGAGGACTTGGAACTATGTGGTGGAAATGGGTTGATGGTCAGGATCATTAGGTCAGGTTTTCTCAATGTTGTTATATTTTTTTACAATACAACACAAACTATTGTATTGTGAAATATTGTAAAAGCTACAATAATACTCAGCCCCTGAAACAACAGTTTTCAACAACAACAAAAACAGTAACTTCTAATATTTATCAAGGGCTATATACCAAGTCCTGCTGTATAATAACTTTTTACATACCTTAGCCCATTTTGTAGATCATGCATTAGACCAAGACTGTGTACTAGATTGTGGCCTACAGTTCACTTAAGTCGCTCTGGGATTCTAATAATAAGAGTTAGTCATACTGAGCCCTACTGTGTGCCAGACACTATTCCATGTGTGTCTAATCCCTATATGAACCCATGTAGAATTAAGTATCACAGTGTTAAAGACTGAATAAGGAAACTACCCACGGTCACACAGCTCAAAGTTGGCAAAGCTAGCATTTGAAAGTAGGTCTGAAAAAAAAAAAAAAAAGAAAGAAAGTAGGTCTGTTTGAGTCTAAAACAAATGCTCTTTCCACTGTATCTAGTGTAGCATGTGACCAAGTCAAGGGGATACTTGACTTAGGTTCACCCCTGCATTGCAGGCCCTAGTACTATAGTCATATGGATGTAATCCTCCCAAACCAGGCAATTAAGTGAAAAAAACACAATCATCTAAACTGGTGGCTTGTGTTCAGCAGCAGACACAAATATGTATTATTCATGGGTAGGTTGTGTTTATACAACTTTTCATTAAGTTGTATAAATATAGTGTAAGTACAGCCCTAACTGTATACACACACATACCATGTGTATATGAAGAAATTAACGAGCAAGGATGTTCCCTAACTATATTGTTCCTCCTAAAAATCCTCTTAAATTATTTCAGCCCACATTAGTGTAATAACGGCAGACTTGTTTTCATTTTTCACTTGATAGGCATTTGTTGCTCACTGATTCATCTATTCACTAATTCCACAAACATGTATTAAATGCTTATTCTGTATCAGACACCTGCCAAGTGCCATGGAGATTACCAAGTTAAATCAAACTCCAATTTTATCCATAAGAAGCTCACAGTCGCACGGGGGAGATGAGACATCCATAAATAACCACACAGCATGGTGGGAAGTTACAGGACTTTCCTTGGGATAAAAGATAGGTGAGGCATAAATTCAATAAAAGTAAAAATATAATGATTAGGATGCAATGAGGAGGATGGCTAAAACTCTGTGGATTTCAGAGGAATGACAGATTGCTACCGGATAAGAGGATGAGAGAAGACACCTTAGATTGATTCTTGCGAGTGGTATTTTGGGCAGATAAGACAAAAATACATGATAAGAAAGTTTAAAAATCTGAAATTAATACTTATGAAAAAATCTACATATTCTAAGAATAGAATTTTGGCACTACAACAAAAGTATTAAAATTGCCTTAGGGAAAAAGCTATGTTGAAGTTGCAGGAACATTTATAAAAAAATTGCTACATAGGAAATAATAAATATTAAATCACTCCACTCCATCATGTCAACTTCAATTTGTAATTGACTGCTAAAAATAGATTACTGTCCTTTTTAATTTTCTATTTTAATGCATATATCGAGTATTGACATTTTAATGATTTTTAGCATTAAATTATTAATGCTAATGAAAATAATCATTAGCTAATGAAAATAAACTATGCATGTGTAACAAAGGGAGAAATAAAAAAATTATGTGGCGATGAGAATAGGTATTTGTTAAAAAACATAAAAATACATTTTACTCAAATATAAAATAGTAAATCCTTGAAGCTTTCATTTCTATCCGTCTCTTTATCAGTTGCTTTTCAAATTTGATTGTGTTCATTGGTCAAAGAATTCTTATTTTTAAATTGCTGACTCAACTTAGCAGCCTGAGTTGCTTTCATTATCATTAGAAACATGGCTCTGCAATAAAGACGAGGGTGACTATTCTGTGGTTGATGGATGAAGCAGAATGGAATCCTTCAACCCTAAAGATGGAGGCATCAGGCACCCTGGAAATTGGATACAGCTTAATAGCCCAAGAGAACAATTTTCAGAATAGAATCCTGATCTTTTCCCCATGGATAAATCAGCTTTACTCAGCCAAGAGTGGTGGAAATATATTTTGGCCAGCAAATATATAGTTAGAAATTCATAGACTAAAAAGCTTCCTAAAGAGTGGTTGGAAAATAGATATTTTGAAAATAAGATCTCAGGTAGCATTAAAAAAGTCTTCAAGAAGAAAGACTAATTCAGTTTTGCAGCCTGTCCTTGGCATACCATATGTAGCTGCTCTGGGGCAATGGTTAAGAACATATTGTAATAGTCCTGACTATAAAGGAGACATTAAAAATGGGTTTCCGTTACCTCCAGCACATCAAAATATAGAGAGAAGTGTGTGGGAGGAACTGAGCTATATGAAGGCTGTCTATCCTGGGATACTTTTATAGTGAATTGGTCTCAATCTATTAAATCAATATACTGAACAATAATTTATTGGGCAGTTACTATGTGCTTGTACATGATTTACATGTATTATTGTACTTCATCTTTATAACAACTTTATTGTAGACGTATTCTTCATAAACTCACTATGCAGATAGGGAACCTGAAGGACAGATTAAGTGACTTGCCCAATGTAGCACTGTCAGTAACAGCCACTCTACTCTAACCCAAACACTCAAGCTCCACAGCTAGTGCTCCAAGCATTGTATTAAATAATTAGTGAAAAGCAAGTAAAAGAACAAACTCAAAAAAAGGCAAAGGTCTTTGGCAGAAAGGTCACAAATCATTATTGTGCAGGTCCATTACTCTTTCTTCTCATTTGACCTTTATTGTCAGCTCACTCTAATGCATAAATTTGGGACATGTATTCATTTATCTCAGCACTTTCTTTTTTTCCAGAGCACGCAATATGTCTTTGTGCCCCTGGTGTATAGAGTATTTAACATGGCCAAAGACTTCCCACATGCTATTGAATTCTTAATAGTTTTGATTTGCTGTCCTAAGTACTCATGAAAAGGTTTCAAACTCAACGTGGAGCCCCAGTCTCTCATTTGCTTCACCTTTTGTCTCTTAAGCCTAAATAAATGCCGATTGGTGAAGTTGGGAGGGGTATTCAGTAGTCACACTGAGTTGGTGTTTTATCAATACTGTATAGAGTGAATGTATATTGAGCATGAAGGAATCAATGGACTCCATTTTCCCTCCTAAGTTCCTGAAGTCGTTTAAGCACTTTGGAAAGTATAGGCAGACTAGCAGGGTGCTTTTGATTAACTACGTTAGTAAGTGAACTGCGTACTTATTTCAAATCTAACCTAATGAATTATATACTAGGTAATGCATCATTTTATATAACTGTTCTATGCCTAGCATCTACTAGATATTATGAAAGGATATATAGCTGGACATATGAAACATTCCCGTAAGGAAGAGGAAGTGTTCATAAATTGCTTTGATGGTATTTCTATGCCTATAAAATCTAGTTAGTCAATAATAAAGTCCACATTTTCATAAGTTCAAAAAACCTAATTTTTATTAAAGGAAAGCATATAATATTTTTAAAAATTTCATTAAGAGAGAAATATTCCCTAAAAATCTCTGAGATTAAGATTTTTTTTTTTTAAAGCAGCAATCAAGACTTTTACTAGTATCTCTATGACATTGTTGTTTCTGGCTTATAAGTAACCTCCTTTTGTGTTTTACCAAGTTCTGTTTTTAGGTTGTAGACTTCTTGGCACGGGCAGTATTGAATTCAATTTTATGATTTGCATCTCACCCAGAATAAACCAGCAATGGTATTTTTTAGAAATAAAACAACAATGATGAGAATGTTATCTCTGTTCAAATCTGTAGTCTTTTTGCTCTCTTGCAAGGAGAGTTCTTCCATGGGCCATTCTGTAATTATCCCCCTTTTAAAACAATGTGGTGTCTGGAGATGATGGGAACTGCAAGACACTAAGTCTTAGGGGCCCAGATGGAAATATAAACAGGAAACCAGTGGGAAGTAAATGGTGTGGCATCTGGCACTGGGGTCTAACAGAGGCAAACGAGCCATCTCACCACTCCCTTTTGATAAGATAGGGTTGTCTCCTGAAGACAAAGGTGGAAAAATGGAGTCCGTTATTCTTGTGCCCGCTACAGTGATGCATCGTTCGTAGCTGCTAATGGCAGAAGGGACCTCAATTATTCAGTGAATATAGGACATAAAAAATGTAACATCCCTCTCATATCTCCAGATGCCACAAAAAAAGGGAATTTTTCCATTGTTACGTCAAAATGGGGTTACCTAATGAATGTTCATTTGGCTTTCAAGCTTTTTTCTTTTGTCTTTGAGCCTTTGCTATCTCAGACTGTAGTCTTAATAGACGACCACTACTACTAAATCTCTCTCTTCCTGAGTTCTAACTCTGGTTCAGGTAGAGGTCACTTTGCTTGGAGTGATTGATTTTGCTTAGGAGAAGGCACAAAGAAACAGCTGTTACATTCTCGTTCGTCACACAAGCAAAGACTTAAGTATAAAATTTGCTGATGTGTTTAAGGGAGACAGAGAGCAGCCATGGTTGGGAAATTGGATCAGAATAGTCTTGATACACTAGTTAACATACAGGAAAGTACAGTTTTCTGGGAAATAGAACTTGGGCACCCCCATGGGATGTTTCAAGTCAGTGTTTTCTGACAAGAACATGGCTGTCTTGAGAGCCAGCATACTTGTATGCTGTCAGAGAAGGGAAGCTGGGAATTGGGGAGACATGAAATTTGTTGGTTCAAACTATCAGCTCCATATACCTACTATTGTCCAATATCAAAGGAGCTACTGACAAAGCAATCCTTTGATCCTGAGGTTTGATTGATTGGTTGATTAAGTTAGAAGCAAAAATTGGCTGCCAGTGGGGAGAAAGGCAAACCTGAGGTCCCAAACAAGGTTTTGTTTAGGACTCTTAAAGGCTATTAAACTATAGAACGAGAATTTTTTTCCTGCTTATTTTCCAACTAGTGGAAAAACATGTATTTAAGAACCCTGAGATTTGGATTCTAATTTTGGTATTATCATCTAATTGTGTGATTATGAAAAAATGACGTAATGTTTCTGGGCTTTCTTGTGTATAAAGTGAGTAGATTGGATTAGATCAATATTGGGGTCTGCTTCCAGTTGTAAAATGCAATCATTCTAGGTTTTGCATTTTTGCATCAGATTCATTATAGGATTTGGCCATTAGAAAATACAAATTAATTTCAAATTGGACTCCCCATTTAATACATGATGCCACCACTCCCATCATCGTTTGGGTAACAACAATGTTTCTGTTGTTGTTGTTGTTGTTTTTCTGAACAGCTGTGTAAAAAAAATGTCTGTGGAGTAGGTGAAAAATGAATTCCTAACTTCAGCAACTTAATAGCTAAGTGCTTATGTGTTGAAAATGAAAACAAGGGAAGATGAATAGCATTTTGCCTTGACTTTGGTATGTGTGACTTGCAAGGTTGGCAAAATGAGCATATCCTGAGTACAAGTGAATTAAGAACGACTGATTAATACCTTCTATGGCAAATGGCTTCCCCACAGTAAGAAGTTTGCAGTCAGCATCTATTGACACTTCATAATCCAGAAGGGCTTTGTCCATGATGAAGGCGTCTAGTTTCTCTGGATCATTCCTATATTTAAGACCAAGAGAAGAAAAGAGAAGAATGATTCATTAATGGACAGGAAGCACTAAGCCTGACAGCTGGCTTTTGTTTAGGGGACAGAAACCTGGACACCAAGGGCAGTACAAGCTAGCTAGGTGCTGACTCGGCCTTGCTGACATCTCACTGACATAGAGAGAGCAGACCCGGGGAAACAGCCACTCTTATACGACAGCATGACCGCTCTCCCATGGGTTCATCTACCAGTTCCTTCATTACTGCTAAATCCAACAACAAAGCAAAGCCAGAGTGGCTCTGAATTGAATGGGAAGGGTCATTTCTCTTACATTAACTGAGTGACTTTTTGTGTGGGAGGCATTGTATTTATTGTTCGCAATACATTTTATCACTCATAATGACTCTGAGATGGGTTAATATTAACCCATATTAACAGGTGAGGACATTGAGACTCAGAGCGTTGAAGTAACTTGATCCCGGTTACACAGCTAGTAAGTGTTGGAGCCAGGGGGGCTCATTAGTCAGTATGTGGAAATTCTTATTTCTTTCTGTTATGATCACTATCGTATTCTTCAGAGAGCAGGCATTATTTCTTATTTAGAAGTCAATATTAAAAAAAAAATGCAAGTAAGAAATCTAGCACTCCTGGGGAAAAGGGAGTTAAGGTCTCTTGAAAGTCCGTAGGTTAGCATTCAATCAAAGGAAGAGGAAGCATCTGTAATAGATCTTAGTGATTGGATTTATTATCCCCAGACATTCATGTTTCACTCCCATCCCAGGGGGAGTTCAGGCAAGAATCATTTCAGGAGGTGTTCCTGAACTGTCTCGATGAATTGGCTGTGGACTAGGCTCCAGATGCCTACAGATGCCTTGCACGTCCTTCATGTGTTCTTGCCATTTTTTGGACTTAGGCACAGAGATGGTCCAAAGGAAGGCTATGCCTCAGCCCTGGCTGAGCAAGGAAGGAGGCGTTAGTTTCAAAGGGAACTGTTTAAGGTGTATACAATGAGTCATGTTTTCAGTCACCTCAAATCCTTTTTGGAAAGGTGCAGGACATACATCCATTTAAGAAAAGCTTTCTGACCCTCAGTGTTGTCTAAACAGCTTGGAAAAGAGAACAGTTCTTTTCTCTCCCGTCTGGGCTCAGTCATTCCTCATTTAGGGCCAAAGATGAGGCTGTTGGAATTCAATACACAGGAATGGCATCTAACCTCAGCGGAAAACATGGCCAGGGCCCATCAAAATCTAAAAGTGAAGATGTTCCTAGACACCTGTAAGATTCATCACTGGGCAGGAAATATATTTTTATATGGACGGTGTTTTCTGGGGCATGTGTGAACACACAGTAAGTAGGTCACCTTCCCTTCTTGGTGCCAATGACCGTTGCTTCTTCCTTCTACTCTCCTAGGAAGTAAAATGGCCAACTCAAAATACATCCCCTTGTCCATGGGTATTGGATTGAAGTTACAATGAAGCCTACATTTAACTTTAACTGAAATGAAGAACACCTCCTAGCTCCACAGCTGTGAGAAGCTTCAGAAAGTGTTGGGGATATAATTGTCCCCAGGAGCTGAGGATGAGGAACCTTAATGGAACCTTGGCAATAAAAATGGAACTGAAAGATGTTTCTTTAATCAAAGTTTTACTGCCACAGTAGCAGAATGTACCTTGGGGGCTACATAGCAACAAGTTACCGTTTACCATTACTCCACAAATGTGTGTGGTTGCAATAACAATAGAAAAAAATTGGGGTTCCATTTTTCTAACAAGTAATTCCTGAGGTCCATCCTCAGTGGTATCCTTAAAGTAACGACTCCTGATTTTGGACTGCAAAGTGCAGCTGGCTATGACAAGTCTGTATTGCGTAGGAAGGCAAGAAGCAATCAGCTCACAGACTCTCGTGGGGCCTTGACTCACTGGCGAGGAAGTGGCTGGGTGTGATCCAGATACAAGGAGCTTCTGGACTGGCTGAATCATCCTTATCGTTGGCAGACACTCCACTTGTTTCTCTTGTTATAGACTCATGCTCTGTCTTTTTGAGCATTCATTTCATAAAACACAAAATACAGTCACATAAACATACTAAAAGAAATGAATACTTTAACAGGGATTAATTTATTGGAAAACTGTCACCTGAGACAGCAGGACCCTAAATAAGGAGGACTAAGCCCAGGGAAATTTTGATAGGAGAGGGGAGAGATAGGTTTAAGACAGGAACCTGTCTTGTGCAGACTCCAAGGGTTGTGCCCTGCAGGTTAGGGCACTGGGATGTCAGGGGGAAACATGAGGACTGTGGTTGCCTGGAACGATGGCTAAGAGCTTAGGCAGTGACTAGGCCAAAAGTGGGGAGAAAGTCCCAGAGATAAGAAGTGAGAGACCATTAATGGTAAGCTCTGCCTAGATTCCAATTTTACCTTGATCTGTGAATCACCTGGGGAGCTTGTGAAAATGCAGACTCTGGGATGGGGCCTGAGATTGTGCATTTCTCACAAGCTCTCAGGTGCTAACTGGAATATGAATGCTGCTGGCACATGGACTTCTCTTTGAATATCAAGGACCCATTGTTCTCTTATGGTTTCTTTCCTAGCCAGAAGGAGTGGTTACATTCTAGAGCCCTGATTCTAGTCCCGACTCTGCCACTTGCTAGCTATGTTACCAGGGACAAGTTGCTTCTTTTGGACCTCAGCTTCTTCATCTATGCCTACTTTTCTATTTCTTCTCTCCAGGCTCAAGTGGGGCCAACTCTGAGTATTGGGGTCTTCTCAGGTGAAGCCTCCAGAATAAATGAATATCCAGAGTGAAGTGGAACTGGGGGCTGTAGCAGTGGCTCATGCCATCCTTTCACACTGCCAGAAGGGCCTAGTTCGTCAGCCATTACTATCTAGCTGGGAGCCACTGCTGTCACCCTGATGTCTTATTCTCTCTCTCAGCCACAAATTTGCCTGAAGAAGAGGTGGGAGGCAAAGGAGCCCTAACCTCTGTCGGAGAGGCACTCTACTGTTTTAATGTTCTTGCAAAATTAAAGAGCCATTTCATAGTACTTTAGCACCATATATAAGTTCGCAAATCTGAGAGCAAGGCTTCCTCTCTAGACTGTAGTCAAAATTCCATAAAATTGTTTTAGGGAGCTATTACCAGACCTCTTGAGAAATGCAGAGCCCTTATGTCCCGTGAAATTATGTATGTCCCTTCTTTCTTAAAAAAGAATTTGAGGTGGCAGGTCCTGCTCTCCATTGGGAAGATTATAGAGACACCAGTTTCCTGATGCTGCACAGTTCTAGGGATTGGAGGTTTGAATGTATGTCATTGTCCTGAGACCATTAGGCCAGAGGGAGAGGACTACATACTGTCATGCCATAGTGCTTATCAGGAGCCATTCCTTCCTTTCTCCCAGGCCAACTAGATGAGCAGGTCCATAACTGTACCATCTTCCTTTGCATTCAGCCTTACTGAATCACAGTGTCTGATAATGTGCCATGGCAATGTGATTGTTCTTGATTGTTTCTCATAAATCCTGATGAGAAGGATGCAGGCATGGGGTCATTGCCTTTTATCTTATTTCCTTTCTAAAAGAAATCTCTATGATAAATTCTACTTCCTTGTGGCAAGAGGAGGCAGTCTAGAAATTGGCTTAGAGATTCACTGTGAAGGAAGGGGTTGCTTTGGGACACTTTATCCTCTGGCTACATTCCTCAGTGTTTGATCATTTCTGCACCATTGTTTCCTCAAGTGATGTCAAACCAACATTTACTTCCCTCACCATCTGCTGCACTAATGACCACTGGCACTTTGAGCAAAGATACTGTTAACTTGGGAACACGCAAGTAAGTAGTAATCTAGGTCACATCATTAAATGCACACTATTCCATACTGCCTCCTGGATCTCATACAGTGTAAGCAGTATTGCTGAACACACAGCGGGTATATTTAGCTGTCATTTTCAAAAACTAACAAACACTACATCAGTACCTCAATGACTTATTTCAGTGAGAACTTTTTGGACCCAAGAGGTTGACACTCACTTCAGATACTCCACTCCATTGGAGGTGGCTGGTACATTGTATCTTCTCATATACTCATGCATCTCTGGGAAGCTTTGCCTCACATAGTCTTCAGCACTGCTTTCCCGGACAGTTCCAAAGCGGAAGCCTTGGGAGGGATGATGTAGCTACGGGAGAGAAACAGAAATGCCTTTAATATAAATCAGTCTTAGGATTGTTTTCAAAAATTTCCTTTTCTATTGTTGTTTGGAATCTAGTAATGTAGAATCTTATGCCACATGTAGGCATAAATATGCGCATAGAAATGTGTAGACATAGGTAGATGTCTTTCATATCCCAGCTTCCACATCAGTAATTGTTCTATCTTCAGAAGCAAACAGAGGGAAACAACAAACAGAAAATACAAAACAATTTCTTCTGTATATTGAGAATCTATCAGAATTCTTTAGAAACTGTATAAATGGGTATGTAGAATCAGCCTCGTTATTACAAATTGCATTTCAGACAAAGTATACAGTTAAGGTAACACATTAAAGATTGTGCACCTCCTTGGTTAGAAAATCACAAAGGCTAACTTAAAACCTTGCATCCTGAGATTGAAATATACCTGATCCAAAGCAGTGAACACATCTCTCTTATGTTTATCTGTCTTTATGCTATACAGCAGGTCCTCGGATAATGGCGTTTCCTTCAACGTCATTTCACTGTAACATTGATGAAATGTCATAGGAACTTAACTCTGGTTTCTATCAATTAGCCTATGGCAAAATTGGTTTTGTTATATGTCATTTTGCCACAGTTCCAAGAACATATTGATGTCATGAAGTGAGGACTTACTGTGCTACATTTTAAGTCTGTTGAATTTATTTTTGGTGTTATTATGAAATGATGTCTTTCCTTTAAGTAAGTGTATTAACCAATGCTGAGTCATGCTGTGTATTTGCTCAAATGGAATAGTATGCAAGACAGGTAGGAGCAACAGAGGGGAGGGGTAGCCGGAGTAGACCCAGGAATGTCACAGTTCTCCAGGTGCGAGACCTTGAGACCTCGAAGTGAGGGGAGGCAGTGCACTGGGGTCCTGCAGAGGCTTTCTGTCGCTAAGCACAGTCAGTATAAGGCTAGGGCACATGAAACAGAATTATTCATGACAGTTGTAGAGAAGTGCTAATGTGGAATCTAGACTTAGAGTATTTAAAATATAAGAATGAACTGGAATGAGGCCATATTATGAAAATAGTCGAATATCCTGTAGTCAACTCTATTTTGTAGATTATACTTCTCCACAATTGTTACAGTCAAATTTTTGCTTTTTTTTTGCTTCATGTTAACATATTTGATATTATTAGTTTAACCTGAAGCCCTGGGGACAGGAATCCATGGATGGGCTTCATGGAGTTTATAAAGCTCCTGGAATTATAGGCAACATTTTATGTAAATAGGTGTTAGTAATTTTTTTCTATGAGGGAGATAACACTTTAAAAAAAAAAAATTAAGTTTTAAAGTTGTTTACAACCCAGAAAGGTTAAGAATTCACTGAATATGATAGTAACTTATAGATGAAGGTGAATTAGTTTTGAAACACACTAAAGGTCTAACAATATGGCAGTACCGTGTTTCCCCGAAAATAAGACCTAGCCGCACAATCAGCTCTAATGCGTCTTTTGGAGCAAAAATTAACATAAGATCTGGTCTTATTTAACTATAATATAAGACCCAGTCTTGTATAATAATAATATAATATAATATAATATAATATAATATAATATAATATAATATAATATAATATAATACTGGGTCTTATATTAACTTTTGCTCCAAAAGATACATTAGAGCTTATTGTTGGTCTAGGTCTTATTTTCGGGGAAACATGGTAGTTAAATTATATGGCACATCTTTGTAGAATGGTATGCAATGTATAAATGTTTGTGAAACATATTTAACATATTTAAATATGTAAAATACATTTAATCAAGCAAGGCAATGCTCATATGACAAATGGAGAAAGCTTTCATATGGTATGACCAAAATTAAATATGTATTATTATTATAATGCTATGATCTACCATATACATCATATATGAGTAGACACTCACACACCTCGGAAGAAAATATATGAAGATATCAGCAATGCTTATCCCACTTGTGGTGAAATTACAGATGTATTTATTTATTTATACCTTGTCTACAGAAACATGCCTCATGTTTTTAAGTAGAAAAAACTTTATTTTACAATCAGAAAATAAATCACTCATTTATTTATTCAAATTTCACTGAGGACCCTCTTTGATTAGCTCTCAGAGTTACTGGGGCCACAAAGGTAAATACCTGTAATCATTGCTACATAGAAACTCACCACCTGGTTGTTTATGATATTTCTTTGTATACTCCACTGTTGAGGACATGATATGACATATCTCGTGCTTCATGTAATTGTTCCAGACACTGAACACATTCTAACATTACGGCAGCATACCCTTAATGAGGCCTCAACAATAACAGCAACAGCTGCCATTTATTAAATACTCCTTATGTGCCAAACATGGTGCTTAGTGCTTCACATGCTTTAACCTGTTTAATTCTCATAACAGCTTCATGAAGAGGGCTCTATCATTCCTTTTTTAAACATGAGTAAACGGAAGCTCAGAGAAGTGAAGTAACTGGCATAAAATCACACAGCTGGAAGTAGTGGGGACTGGATCAGATCCCAAGTCTGTCTGATTTCAAAGCCACTACTATTATTGAACACATCATCGTGACTTTTAACTCATGGCAGCAACTGGAGAGATGTTTATCAGAAGGAACTCACTAGACTTTTATAATATTCTTCTTAAGCCTTAGACGCCCTCACAATTCTCACAGTAGCCAATTTGCAGCCCCATGGCTTGAGCAAGGCAAATTAATCAGCATTCTTAACACCTATTCTGCCTAATACCTATTCACTTATTAAGGCCTAGATCAAGACTTTCTATATGAAATCTTTGGAGTTGTCTCATTCCACCATCCTATCCAGATAAACAGAAACAAAAATAATTTACATCCTATCCAGATAAAGAGAAACAAAAATAATGTATCTGTCCTGATACAGAAACTTGTACACACATAACATGTAGACTAGCTATTTATTTAACAATCTTTCATACTTCTCGTGTATTATCTCCTTAGATCCTTCCAAGAAACTTATTCTACTATCTTCCTTGTCTAGGTGAAGAAACTAAGGATTAAATATTTTGTCATTTGTCCAAGGTCACAGAACAACTTTGGATGTGGACTTTGGATGTGGAATTCGAAACCAGACAGTCTGATTGAAAATAGTGAACTTTTTACCACTGTGAACGATGCTTCTGACACTATGTTATACTAACTTTTGGTCTGGTCATTACAAAATTTGCTTCTTATGAGCCAGGCAGTGAGCTAGGGGTGTTAAACATTGTGAATTCTCACAATAATCCTGCAAGATAGATGTTATTTTACAGATTATGACGCTGAGATTTGGGTAAAGTAACAATCAAATTCTTTCAGGTAGAGAATAGCAAGATTCAGCCCATGTCTCTTCCCTGACATGCAGACCGAGTTTCATTCATTTGTGTATCACAGTTACCTACTGTGACACTTGGCATGTGACAGGTGCTCTACGCCTGTTTATCAGATTAATTAATTTTATTGCTATTCTTCCATCCTTTCTTCACCTGTTTAACTTCTACCCATCTTTCTACTCTCAGTTCAGTCATCCCTTCCCTAACTTGCTGTCCATGCCAGATCCTCTTTTCATAAAGCACTCATAGTACACATACTCTTCTTTTATATAACTTAGCACAGTTGCATTTTTAAAATTTAATTATGTAATTGTTTAAAGTCTAGACTTCCACCTTCTTTGGTGAAATGGAAGCTCTATGTAAACTATTTAACCATTGTATTACAATGACTTTCATCATGTAGTTGCTTAATAAAGTGCTTGATGAATAATTGACTGATAACTTTGAACTGAGAGGTAGATGAGAGCTTTGTCCTCCCACTTAGCATAACTATAGCTAAAGATGTAACTTACAACTCAAGCTTTCAAAATGAACCCTCCTTTTAAAGTAAAAAAGTTTTAGGTTAGTAATTAAAACACTTTTGTCTCATATATAAAAATAATTCCTTTCAGAAGGCCATTTTCTCACATTACACTGTGGCAATACTTTTATAGCCTATGATCTATCTCTAGGCAAACTCTGGGCCTCTTTTCTCTGCTGAGGGCATCAGTACATCATTCCTTCCCCAGACACTGGAAGGAGTCAGGAACCAGCAGATCCAGGCTCAGAATTCCAGTGGAGGACTGGCTCTCAGTGTTTTTGCCTTTCCATGGCTTTTGCTCATGGGTCTCCATCTCTGCCTTGCATGGCTCTAATGCCGGTGAAGGAAACAGTTTTGAAGTTTTGAGAATGGAAAGTTCTTCAAGTATTAACATAAATAACCAGACTCCACAGGAGAAAGCATTTTGTTAGCCCGACAGGGACCCCACTCTAACGCAGAGATATTTTACAACACTGCCACCACTCTAGTCCAACTCACTACCATTTCTGCTCTGCACATTCCCTCTCTTAAACTCCAGGCCAGTCAGAGTAATCTGTAGAGCCCAAATCTGATGATGTCACTCACTTACTTAACACTTGTCAATGGCTCCCCACTACCCTTGGGATAAAGTTGAAACTCTGCCTGTGGCCTCTAAGGTTCAGCGTGATCTTGCTCCTACCTTCTTCTCTCCAGCCCTACCCCCCACCCCCACTCTCCCTGCGGCCTCTAATCTTTAGCCAGTCCTCTCAGTTCTTCCAATGTGTACTTTCTGCTCGCTCAGCACTCTTCCCCACAGTCTTCATTCTGCCTGGAATGCTTCCTCCTCAAGCTTACTTTTCCTTTGTGCAGCTAATTCTTAAATGTCACTTCTTCAGAAAGGCTTTCACTGACTTCCATTGTACCCTGCAGTTTCACACAGCATTGATAACATTTGGAATTATTTGTTCAATGTTTGCTTTTCCTTATGGCTCATAAGTTTCCACAATGGCAGGGCTGATGCTTACCTCATTCATAAGTCTGAGGACAAATATTAGCTGCTATTACTGTCATCATCATCATAACAAATATGGTACTTGGCACATAGATTTTTTATAAATATTCGTTTAATAAGTAAGTCATTGTTATTAACACAAAGTTCTCTTAGGTTAGATATATTACCAATTTGATGTGTTTGTGATATTTCATGTTGTCTTTCCCATTAAAAATTAAAAATTTTGGGCTGGCCCGGTGGCTCAGGTGGTTGGAGCACCGTGCTCCTAATGCTGAGGTTGGGGGTTCCATTCCCACATGGGCCAGTGAGCTGCGCCCTCTACAGCTAAGATTGGGAACAACAGCTCTCCCTGGAGCTGGGCTGCCGTGAGCAGCCAGAGGTTGGCGTGAGCTACCACAGGCTGCTGTGTGCTGCTGTGGGCTACCGTGTGCCACCGTAGCAGCCGGTGGCCAGCGCGGGGAGAGCTGTCGTGAGCTGCTGTGAGCGGCCAACCTGATGACTGGTGACCAACTGCCTGGGGGTGGGGGGGCGGGGAGCGCAAGGCTCATAATACCAGCATGTGCCAGGGAGCTGTGTCCTACACAACTAGACTGAGAAACAATGGCTTGAACTGGAGTGGCGGGGGGAGGCGGAAGAAAGGGGGAAAAAATTAAAAATTTCTATTTAATTTTTATCTTAATTAATTTAAAACAATATGTTCTTTTTCATTTCTGCATGTGAGAGTCTAATGGAAAAGACAATGGGCTACTCAGCAGTCACAGAATAATAGAATCAGAAAAGAGATCTGAGAAGTAATTGATGCAACCCGATGGACTGGCATAGTCTATCTTGTGTGTCCACGTGGAGTGTAATTCAACGTCCAGTGATGTCAGAAAGTCTGAATCAAAGAGGGAGGATAAATGCATACAAAGAGCTAAAACGGATTTGAGCTGGATTACAGCCACCACCAGAAAGTCCCAGAGAGAAAAGAATTTCTTTAAAGTCTCAGATAAATATTTCACCAGTTCTTCCAATTCTGTTTTTATTTGTGTCAACCTTTTCAGGCCTTGGGGAAATATGTAAGGTTAAGCTAACTATTTGTATGTGAATTGCTCACTATTAATGGAATACTGAACTCTAGCCAGAGCACCTACATAGAGAATAATCAGATATTTTGCAAGAAGCAGAGAAATGGCTCAAAACAAAATGATGCTCAACATCACTAATCATCAAGGGAATGGAAATCAGTGATAATATACAATGATATACCACCTCATACCAGTCAGAATGGCTATTATCAAAATTAACAAACAATATGTGTTGGTGAGGATGTGGAGAAAAGGGAACCCTTGTGCACTGTTGGTGGGACTGCAAACTGGTACAGCCACTGTGGAAAACAGTATGGAGATTCCTCAAAAAACTAAAGAGGGAAATACTATATGACCCAGTCATTCCACTTCTGGGTATTTATCCAAAGAAAACAAAAGCATGAATTTGAAAAGATATATGCACCCCTATGTTCACTGCAGTATTATTTACAATAGCCAAGATACAGAAGCAACCAATGTAGCCATTGAGAAATGGATAAAGAAGATGTGGTATTTATATAATGGACTATTATGCAGCAACAAAAAATAATGAAATCTTGCAATTTGTGACAACATAGATGGACCTAGAGGGTATTATGCTAAGTGAAATAAGCAGAGAAAGACAAATACCACATGGTTTCACTTATATGTGGAATCTAAAAACAAAACAAAACAAAACAAAAGGAGACTCATAGAAACAGAGACCAAAGGGATGTTTACCAGAAGGGAAGGAGCGGAGAATAGGTAAAAACGAGAAGTGGAATATTGTTAATAATACTGTGATCAGTTTGCATAGTGACAGATGGTTACCAGAATTAGTGGGTGATCCCATTGTAAGGTATAAAAATGTCACATCACTATATTTTACACCTGAAACTAATATAACCAATATAAAATTATATACAACTATATTTATATGCTTAAACAAACAAACAAAAAAATGGAAGCAAACTCAAGAAATAATCAGGTTGTTATGTCCAAGGTAAATGTGATGCTTTAGATTAAAACAATCTTAATGTTGAATATTTTCATTTAAGGTTTGCATTTGTATTTATCTAAGATTAATACTTAAATAACAAATGGAATGTAGTCACTGGACCTGGTATCATGTCCTTTGAAACTGGATGGGAAGGGAAATTCTTAACTTGCCCAGGGGAATGGGGTATCTTAGGTATTGAGACCACAGCTCCTCCTCATCCATTATTTTGCCCACTTAAATCCTATGATATGGGGTGGTCTCAGAGTTCACAAGGGCTTTAAAAGTCATCTACTCAAATCGTCCACCTCAATCCTTGATAGCAAAGCTAAATACTCCTATACCCCTGGAGTTTCTTCAAAATGTAGATTCTGACTCGTTAGGTCCTGGTTGGAGCCTGAAAGTCTGCATTTCTAACAAGCTCCCAGTTGATGCTGATATCTTGGTTCACGGACCAGACTTGAGTAGCAAGCTTTGCTTACAACATCACTATTAAGTGCCTGTTAAGTATCTGCTTGAACGTCTCCAGTGATAAAGAAATCACTCCTCTTGAGGCACATCTTCTATATATGAAGGATGAATTTGTGTCCCACCCAACCAATCTATCTATTTGAATATATAATAACAACAACAATAATAATGAAATAACAGCTACTATTTTCAAATATTTACTATATGCTAATACATATAAATCTAACAAGATTACTGCTGTTATTATTTATTATTGCATATGAAGAACTGAGATTCAGGGATATTCAGCACATTAAGACCAGCAGAAAGTGATAAATTCAGATCTGAATCGGACTGTCTGACTCGAAGCCCTTAACTTTATCTAGCACTACATTCTGCCTTTATTGACGTTTGTTGTCCAAGTTTTCAGGATACCTCTAAATAATACATACCTGTATGCACTACAATTTCAAAATCATTTTGGTTATTATAGGTGTGGCCATATAATTTATGTTGCAAACTAGGACACTTTTTTAAAAGGGGACACTACTGAAAATTACACAGGAAAAATAGGCACACAAGGATGGTCCCCAGCAAACAGAAATATGTGTTCGCTGAGTTATCACTGATGCTCTGAACATTGGAATATAGAAAAATGGGGCTGTGACTGTTTCTGAACCCTCTCCAATTTCTAATGTGAATTACTGAGTCATGTATGTCATAATTCTTTTTTCCGTGTTATTCCTATTTTCTTCTACAGAAGCTAAATTCTCCATTTAAATTTAAGCATTTTACTGCCTCTCTCTTCATTTTCAGTCTGAAGCCCTGTATGTTCGGTCAGCTAATTTCTAGTTAACAACATTCTTTGACATCGTTTTGATTTACATGTGCTTTAGCTCACGTTATTCTGACAACTGGGGTCATTGCATCAAATCCCTTGTATAGACTAGGGCTCAGCAAATTATGCCCCATGGGCCAAGTTCAGCCTGCCACCTTTTGTAAATCAAGTTTTTTTGGAACACAGCCATGCTCATTCATTTACATATTGTTTATGGCTGCTTTTACACTACCACAGGAGAGTTGAGTAGGTATGAAAGAGACTATATGGTTTCACAAGGCCTAAAATATAGGTGCCAAAAACATGTATACACATTTCAAGAGAGGAAAAAACTGTATTAAGATTGTAATACTCTTGCAAACAGTGCCGCTGATAAGGGGCTAATATCCAAAATATATAAGGAACTCATACAACTCCACACCATAAAAACAGCACAATTGAAAAATGGTCAGAGGACCTGAAGAGACATTTCTCCAAAGAGGACATACAATTGGCAAATAGACATATGAAAAAATGCTCAACATCACTAATCATCAGAGAAATGCAAATAAAAACCACAATGAGATATCACCTCACCCCAGTCAGAATGGCTGTCATCAACAAGACAAATAGTAACAAGTGTTGGAGAGGCTGTGGAGAAAAAAGAACCCTCATACACTGTTGGTGGGAATGCAGACTGGTGCAGCTGCTATGGAAGGCAGTCTAGAGGTTCCTCAAAAAATTATGAATAGAGTTACCATGTGACCCAGCAATCCCTCTCCTAGGTATCTACCCAAAAAATCTGAAAACATTTATCCATAAAGACAAGTGTGCTCCAATGTTCATTGCAGCTTTATTTACAGTGGCCAAGATATGGAAACAACCAAAATGTCCTTCGATAGCTGAATGGATAAAGAAGTTGTGGTATATATACACAATGGAATACTATTCTGCAGTAAGAAAAGATGAAATAGGACCATTTGTGACAACATGGATGGACCTTGAGGTTATAATGCTAAGCGAAATAAGTCAGACAGAAAAAGCAGAGAACCATACAATTTCACTGATATGTGGTGTATAAATCAAAAACAACAAAAGAACAACACAAGCAAATGAGAAACAAAAACTCATAGACACAGACAATAGGTTAGTGATTACCAGAGGGTAAGGGGATGGGGGGGTCGTAGATGAGGGTAAAGGGGATCAAATACATGGTAATGGAAGGAGAACTGACTCTGGGTAGTGAACACACAATGTGATTTATAGAGGATGTAATGCAGAATTGTATACCTGAAATTTATGTAACTTTACTAACAATTGTCACCCCAATAAACTTTAATTAAAAAAAATTGTAATACTCAATATATACCGATAACAAAAGATGAATACAAGTCATGCATATACATTTTTTTGGCATCCCCGATATTTACTACCTGGCCCACACAGAAAATGTTTGCTGGCCCCGGGTATAGACAATATGGATCGAACCATCTCCTTGACTCCCATATTTCAAATTGTCTTTCTATTCTAAAATCCCATTGGTCACTTAAGAGATGCCATCTTTCCAGGTAAATGAACAGACAGGTTTGATAAATCAAGTCTGGCTTCCTGGCACTGCCCAGACTAAGGCTTTAGTATGATGATACATCTCATTTCTAGCTGCGTGGAGTGTTCAATCCCCCAACAGGAGGGCCTGACCATTATAGTCCTTTGTTCCTTTCTAGGACCAGTCATAGGAAAGCTCCAGTTATAAAATTTCAAATTGAAGCATCAGTATGATGCTTGGACTAATTTTAAATTTAATCTCAGGGGCAGGTAGTGTTGCAGGGGCCTCCAGAGGCCTGAGGCTACAAGAACTGGCCAGTGATATACATACTCATTCTAGCTGAGTTCTTTCTTCATCTCACCCTTTTTTATGTCACTCTCCTCCATTTCTCATTCTTTGGATGCAAACTTGGTACCTGCAATCTCATCAAAGCTGGAGTTCTTTATTATTTTCGCTATTATTTCTTCTCTTATTTTAATAATGGTAATAGCTAGCTCTTATTGGAGAGCGCCTTCACTTCTGGCACTGTGCCAAGATCTTAAATTCATCACTTCATTTAATTCTCACCGCGTCCGTCCTTTTGTGGTATACATAATCATTACCCCTATTTTAAAGACGGGGGAACTGAAGCTTGAAGCAGTTAAACAACTTTTTGCCCAAGGCCACAAAACCAGAAAGTGGCCGATCAAGGAACCGAATCCAGAAACCTGAGTATTTGTACTATTAATCTCTCGTTTATACTACCTTTGGGAAAGAGCCTTTTTTTTGAGAAGCTATATAGATGAGAGAGGCATTCCTCAAGCCTCAGGTTCAATTTAGTCCAAACAATTTGTGCAAGCTTAAAGAAATGAGACAAAGAATCCATATCCTTTGGGTTTTTAAACAAGGTGTTTATCAGTTATAGAAAGAGCTGCAAAAACAACAACATCTGAGTTGTGCTGTTTACAAAACTCATTCATGCATATTATTCCATTCACTAAGCACAAGCAGTATGATAGTTTCTGTGTTCTATGCATTAAAGTTAAAAAAAAAAATAAGCTAGATGGATGGGCCAAGCTCCCTAAAACAAGCTCATTCATTCATCGTGTAGTCCACAGGGGTCCAATACTTGTGCTCAGTATTCAGCAGTCTTGAGGGTGGTGGTAGGAGGTCTGAGCCCTGCCCCTTCCATCCCTGCCAGCCTCACCACATCTTCACATACATCTCTGTTGCCACACTGGCCATCTTAATGCTTTTGATTTTCCTACTCTACTTAGGTTACAGGTGGGGGCTAGGTACTTACCCTGAAGAGCGATGTCAAAGTGGGGAGGCTGTAAAAATATAGAGCCCAGGCTAATGGAAAGGTAAGTAGCTAGAGGAGATGCTAGAGACCATTTAGTCCATTCATTTATTTTTAGAGATAACAAGACAGGTAGCTTCTATTTATTAAGCACTCCCCATGCGTCAGGCATGGTGCTAAAAACTTAACATGGATTATGTAATTTAAGCCTTGTAACAGCCCTATGAGTCATTTATTATCATCTCGAACTTTCACACGACACTAAGGCTTCCGCTTAAATAACTCGCCCAAGATCACTCAGCCAATAAGTACATAGGAGGATTCTGAACTTAGTCGGACTCCAGATTTAGGCCCATGATGAGAAAGGTGAAGAAGGGACTTGCTCCACGTCACACAAGTAATGCAAAGGTGAGTTTACAAAACCCTCACTCAGGCTTAAATATAACCCTGTTGAATGTAGACTCCCTTCCCCAAATGAATATGGCTGATACAAATAGTTGCTCTTTATTTCTTTTTAATATGCTATGTTCAATAACACCTCCCTATCTACATCTACTATTTGTGAAACTGTAAGTTTCCAGTCTTTATTTCCTTCTCTAAAAGATAATTACCTGAATGAAATTTGCTCAGCAACATCCATGACATGACCCAGCAGTACTCATTTACTAGGCCTCTGAAAGTCTTCGGTATCTTTCTGCCTCATGCATAGTAACACAAAGGCAGGGCCTGTGATCATGACTTTATAGTGTCTAGCGTATGCACTATGGAGAGCAAACCAAAAAATGATAGAATTTCTCCGGGGAAGTATCATTATTCTGCTATAAATGTTCTATCTATGCCTTTGTTTTCTCTTCCCTTCTTTTTTTTTTTTTTTTTTTTTCAGGTAAGTCTCTTTTCTTTTTCTTCTTCTTCTCTGACCCTGGTTTCAGTGTCTTATTCCATTTATCTGGCGCCACCTACCCTTTTCATTTCACTGAGACCCTTCCGATTGTCTTAGTCAAAATCCCCTTGAAATCCCATTTTATGCTGAGTGATCCTGTGGTGCTAAGTCCATTTCTCCCCCATATGTCAGACTAATTATTTCACTACTGATACTACCAACACAACTGGTGTTTCCAAATAAGGAAGCATGAGATTGTAATGATCACAATGGCAGTGATGGTGGTGGTGATGTACCAGCTCACCATGTGCCAGGCATCGTTTAAATGCTTTAGCCATATTAACTTTTTAAATCTTTCCAACAATCCTGTCAGGCTGATTTTATTATTATGCACATTTTATAGATGAGAATCCTGAGGCACAAAAGCAACTAACTAACTGGTCTAAACTTAAGCAAATGGCAGAAATGGGCAGCCTGTGTGGCTCCATTGTTTATCCTCTTGACCACTAGAGCACACAGTACAAAGCGTTTTGCTTTACCAGTTGTTCCTTTAATTGCTGTGAGACTGACTAAGTTTCCTTAATCTGCAAAGCGGCTAATTGAAAGAGTGCAGCCATTGTATGTGTACCCCAAAGGCCAACTGGGGGAGCTTAATGAGCCCCTAACGATCTGTTAATACTAGTAGCCATCATTTATTGTGCTGATGATATGCATGGCTCTCCACATCCACCATCTCATTTCAGACTTCCTGGAACCCTCTGAGGTAGGTTCTGTTAAAAGTCCAGTTCATGGATGGGGCAAGTGAAGCTCAGAGACATGAAATAACTTTCCACAGGGCTCTTCAGCTCGTGCTGTTGGAGTCAGTGATTATACACACTTATCAGCTGATTCTAGAACCCAACTACATGGAAGATACGGTTTTAATGGGAGTTTCAAAGGTCATTACGATCATAACACAATTAATTTAGGACCATGATTGTTCTAAAGATGTGATTCCACTGTAAGCAGCAGAATTGGGGCCTAAAGCAGGTCAGCTGAGGCCAGAACAGACGCTTTTTATGGAAAAAGGGAGGATTTCTTTAAGTCCATAGCATCAGAATAACCCTGGCTTTCTGTTTATATCATTGACTTGCTATCCAGCCAAACTTCAAGGTGAAAAATGAGGTGTGGACGGTGGAACTCAAACCTCTCTCTTGAGTCATTGCCCATCACTAGCCATACTGTCTCCGGCAGACTGAGCCGGCTGTAAGGTCCGTGCCCAAACCAGAGTCAGCAATTCTGGGCTGATTAAATGCAAATGAATGAAAACAGCTATAAATTTCCCTTCAGTCTAGTGATGTAAGCTTTTTGGCACAACTCTACCCACATCCTTGTGGCAGAGGAACTTGTTTTAATGCCAGTTTTGATTGAATTATACAACACAGAATTAAATATTAAAGCATGTCGAGTGTGGCCTTCATTCAGGGTGGGTTGGGTGTGAAAATACAGTAGGAGGTTTAGTCTAAAGGTCAGTAACCCCACAGCATGGACCTTAAGAACCCAGTGTTTTGCTGAAGCTGCTAAAGGAAAACAGATAAACAGAAAGACAGACAAACTACCGAATAACAGAAGAGAAATCCTTTCCTCTTTCCTGCTTTATTTTTTTTCAGACTAGCCCTTGGGCTGTATGTAATAGTCTTCTTGGCCATGGATGAATAATTCATCTGTCTTTGCCTTGAAGTGCTCATGGAATCAGTGATGGAGCCATTATGATGGAGAGGCCCTCAAAGATTCAGACATCTATTCTGAATCAACTTGTCCAGAAGAAGATACCTCCCCTCCCCCCTCCCCCAGGGCAGCCTGCCTGTAGCATTGCTCCCAGCTTTTCTACTTGACACCATCTCCCAGTTTATGAGTGAGCTGGGGTTTGCTTATCTTTCTTTTCTGTTCAGCACATTTGCTCCTGTTATATGAATCACAAGAGCAGCACAACTCAAGTAGCATTTTGCTTTGTGAGCCAAGCATCAGAGGGCAGCAGTCAGCTGAGTTAAAAAGACATCCTCTTTCTCCTTCTTTTGCAAATTTGAGAAAATTTTTATGCAGCAATAAAAAAAAAAAAAAAGCGTAATGATTCATAAAGTTTGTAGTTGAGAAAAATGAGGATCAGCAAGATTAAGCAACTTGGCCAAGATAAGTGGAGCTATGCCGTACACACATTTAACATATTGAACTGTGTGCTGCATCTGGAACTTCACCTGAATGTAAGTTCTGATTCCACTCTCTGGAGTAATCCTCATGGCAAACAAATTATGAGCATGACATGAGGAGTTTATGATTCATCTGTAGAAACTGACTTGGTGCAAACTGGAAGAGCAGAGCTATGAATTATCTCTAATGACTAGATAGTAGCAGTAAATGCTTACTTAGTGTTTGATGAATGACTACACCCATAGTGTAGAGAAAGTAAAAAATGGAAGTTGAATCAGAACCTGAAAACTCATGTTAATTAATTTACACGGAGTTAAAAACAGTTAAGTGTAATTATTGGTATAAAAAGTAATTGTAACTGGAAGCTAATTGATTGTTTTAAAATCATCTGTTACAATAGTATATACTAAAAGATGAAATATTTTTAACTAAAAAATTGATTTAAAAATTTGTTTACTTATTAAATCCTGAAATAACTCTTCCTTCCTCTTTTCTTTGTTCCTATTCTCATAGATAACTTTCAGAGAAACTGGCTCATTAGCAAATGGACCATTTCTTCCTGGAATTATAGAATGTTAGACCTGGTTATGTTAGAATGATTTAATTCATAACCCTTAATTTGCAGATGAAGAAACTAGAGGTGACCAAGGTTAAATGACTTGTTCAGGGCTGAAGACTTGATTAAGGCAAAGTTGGGACCAAAACCTAGTTTCTGGTTCCACTATCCTGAGATTACTCAAATCATGTAAATAAAAATAAATGTTAAAAGTCTATGAATCCATGGTTATTTAAGGATGAAAATTGGACAGAAGCAATCCTGAAGATCTGGATCAATGTTTGGACTGTTGAAAAGGAAATCATGGAAAAACTTACTAATTTCACTTTATGAAAAATTTTCAAAAACATCTTCATTTATTTAATGTCACAAGTAAAACAGTGAATAGTGAATCTATTCTCACTGTAAAAACAAATAGAAGTTTTATGGCATAAAACATTGTAGGATCTCTTTTTCCTCCCTGATTCTAGAAGTAGCCTTTGCTGTAACATCCTCTAGAAGTAGCCACTGCTGACATTTTAGTGGTTACCATGATGAGCATTACTGAACTCACCTCACTATCTAAGAGACCGAATTTGGTATTTAGACATCCTTTTTTCATTACAGACTGGAAAATGTACCAGTCTTGTTCAAGATTATTGTTCTATCTGAGGAGCATGCGATGAGTTTAAGTTTAAAGGTGTGGCTAGCTGGTGTGCAAACCACAGAGTGACACCAATCTCATAGATTTCCACAATAACTTTTTTGTCTATTTTTTCCCAGCTAATGAACTTCAAAAACACCTTCTTTCTGACTTTCCTCCCAATAATCCTGAGATATCAAGATGAAGAACGGTTGTGTTCTCCATTTATAAAATAGGAAACCAAATTCTAGAGAGATTAAGTGGTACAGTCGATTGATTGTATTCATGGTTCCAATTCTTCTTCCCTCTTTGATTCATACTGTTTGCCATGCCACCATAAGTGCCCACCCTCTCCGACTCTGGTCATGGCCATGTGACTTACTGTTGTTACTGGAATGTTAGTAGATAGGATGTAAGCACATTTTTGGAAAAGTGCTTACACATTTCTGCTTATCTTATAGCCCTCTGCTATCACCATGAGAAGGACATGCCTGGATTAGTCTGCTGGAAGATGAGCCATGTGGAGTAGAGTCATATCACCCCAGCAACTACTGAAGTCACCCCAGATAAGCCAAGAGCTAGCTGACCCCCACACAGTAGGTGAGCCCAGACTAGGTCACCTGAACCTGGCAAGCTTGTGAGCTTTCCGTTGTATGCCACTGGTGTTTTGTGGTTGTTGGTTATGTGGTATTATTGTAGTAACAGGTAACTGACACAGTGGTAACAACTATAAATGAGAATCCAGAAATTTAACTAAGATCTTCTGTCTCTAAGCCCAGTGCTCATGTCATTTGACCCAATTTTGCCATTTTGCATTTGTATCTGTTATTACCTCTGCCTGGGATTCCCATTTCTGTTGGTTCCTCCTATTCTTTCTTTAAAATCCAGATTAGGTACTATCTCCTTTTAGAAGCCTTCTCCGATCTTCCCAAGAGATAACTATCTTCCTGGGTGCCACCTCTCCTTTTTACATCTTTTTATTATTTCACAAATCACAGTGTAGTAGAGTTAGTTATTGTATGTATTTCTGAAGGGAATATGAGTTTCTCTGAACTCTTTTAGAAACCATCACAGTACCTCATTAATATTTTTGGAATTATACTAACTGGTAGAAAGAAGAACATGGAAGAAGAAACAAATGATTTCTTGTTGAAAGATTTCAAGCATATTTCCAATTTGGTCTTGTCTGCCACTTAAGTAAGGTCTCTGAGTCAAGTGATAAGTTTAAGGACAAAGAATTCATTAATTCAGCACATCTATCTGTCTATCTATCTATCTATCTATCTATCTATCTATCTATCTATCTACCTACCTATGTATCATCTATCTAATCTATCTATATTGTGCACCAGTTGATAACCCCCTATAAATAATAAAGAAAAGGTCTCTACAAAGGCAAACCAGACAATTACAGATAGTGATAAAAGAAGAGAGAAAAATGAGAAAAAATAAAGAAAAGAAAAAAATGGTATGATGAGATAAAAGTCAGATGGGGAGGGCACTTTGATAGGGCAATCAGGATATTGGGTACTTAATGGTGAACACACTTCCTTTCTTAGTTTTACTGCAGTGTTGTAACATTCACTTGATTATAGATTTCTTGGGGACAAAATTGTGTTCATTGTTCTTCATATCTTCCATAGACTCTAGACACAGAGCATAACTTGCTGGCTGATTTATTATTCTGATAATAAAGGGCACAATAAATTCATTGTGTCAGAGGGTAAGGGGGTGGGGGTGGGAGATGAGGGTAAAGGAGATCAAATATGTGGTGATGGAAAGAGAACTGACTCTGGGTGGTGAACACACAATGGGATTTATAGATGATGTAATACAGAATTGTACACCTGAAATCTATGTAATTTTACTAACAATTGGCACCCCAATGAATTAAAAATAAAAATTATTATTACTATTGAAAAAAAAAAATTCATTGTGTGTGTGTGTGTGTGTGTGTGTCGTGTCTTCCTTTCGAATTTTAAAATTTATGCTACTTGCTTGGAGGGTTATTATAAGTCTGTAAATTATACGAATAAATTTAATATTCCTTGGTAATACTTTTAGACTTCTTCTGAGATTTCCCATTTAAAAATAATCACAGGCTTTATTTTAAAGATGTATGTCAAAGCATAAAACCTGAATGTCAAGAATGTTGGCTGTCATTTTTCCTGAAAAACACAAGGATGCATTTGGTCTTGGCCTATTGTTAGAGATATGAGAAGAACAACCATAGCGGAGCCTCAGCGTTTATGTTAGGTATAATCTGTTCTTCATTCATCTGGTCATCTACACCTCTGGAGATTTAACAAATAATTACAGAACACTGACACAAGCCAGCCACTGTGCTCAGGTATTTTACATACATTATCTCCTAAGTGCCGAAGGACAGTGCTATGAGTAGGTATTAATTTTCATTTCTTAGGTGAAGAATCTGAGGCTTAGAGTTTAAATACTTTGTCCAGGATCACAAAGCTCAGTTATGTAGCAGAGACAAGATCAAACACAAGTTTTCTGACTTGAAACAGGATTTAGAGATCTTTCTTTTTTTTCTCTTTCTTCAGCAAATGTTTATTAAGTGCCAGGCTATGTACTAGGTTTTGGAAATACAAGGATGTTCACAATGGCCTGGGGAGTTCTCATGAGATGCTTTCCATGTCACCCCAAGAATCTCAGAAGAGAGGAAAAGAGGAAATGAAGGAAAAAAGAGTGGGTTTGAATATCCTATGTAGCTGTTTGTCTATTTAGAAGAGCAACTTTTGCACTGAATTCCCAGGAAAGCCAGTGGTTCTCACATGCTCCTCTCACAGAAGACACTGCCCCCTAGTGCTGGAAGTAACGGCCAATGGGTTGACCAGGTATCTCAGGCCGGAAGCGGTGCCCTGCGACTGTCGTGTTTTACCCGCAACCTCCTTAGACGAGGGACACCTGGGACTTGGGCAGGCTAGTGAGCTTTCATATTTTCCTTCAATGCAAATTGGTCAAGTAAACTTGCCTTTTCTGAGGCTTGGTTTTCTACCAGCATTTAGTTTTCAAACTTTCCTCTAATATGCATAATTGCTAAAAGAAAGAGGCTGTAGAACAGCCATGAATTATGGCTTTTAGGGGAATGAACATTGCAGTTAATGTTGCAAGACAGCTTCCATTATAATCCCGTTTTCACATCCTTGTGATTTTTGGGGGGGAGTATCGGGGGAGGAAGAATTTTCCTTTGAGCTAAAATTTTCCATGGCTTGACACAGCACAAGGTGATTTTCAAAAAATGAAACATTTGCACAAACACCTCTATTTATTTGTGAGTTATTGTATTTGGAAAATGCTGTTCATTTTTACTCCACGTATTATTAATGCATAAAATGATTCCAAGTATGAATGGGTAGGTAAGACTTCAGTCATTACATGTCACTTGTCTCAGGAATGACACCCGAGTAAGATTTTATAAGAATTATAATTCCCAAAGGCTAGATTCATTCTTTATGTAACTATATAATGGTATTTAACGCACAAATGGTTAAAATCGTTCATTATTTTCAGTTTCATTTCAATGCTTGGTTAGCACACAGCTTTTCAGAGAGGAAATATTTAGGTTGCTTTCATGATTTTTGAATTTAAAGTAGCAAAATGCATTTAAAAATAATTTCTATACTTTTTGAATTATACTAATCAAGCTTTTAATTTTTTAGCTTAGATCTGTTTCAAGTGAGTCTTTTGTACATGGCACATTGTTAAGACATTTTCTAAAAATGTTGTTTTCTTAGCAAAACCTACTTTTGAGGAGTTGAATTATTAATAAATACCCTAAAACCAAAACCAATTCCTGTGTCTAAGAATCTTTATTTAGAATGTGGGGCACCTATGTAAGTAAGCGTTTTGTTCTATTTGTTTGTGTTTCTAATTTGTTTTTTCCTTCCACCTATTATTGATATAGTTTGATATTCTGAAAGATAACCTTTCTTGAGTCTATTTTTCATTTTATGTGTATAACTATAGATGATTTATTTATATTTAAATATGCTAAAACTCTGTTAGTGTACCTAGTTACTGAGAAATATTATGTATATTGTAAAGTGTGATACAATACAAATTGTATTATCACTGAAAATAATAGTGCAATTTAATTCTTTGAAATGATATTGAAATATTGTTGAGAGATGACTTTTGTGATCAGTAATTCTTTCTGGGCTTTTCCATTTGGTGGCAACCTTTATATATCCTCCAAAATGAATGATATCTGCACTAGGTAAATGTGTAATTTAATATAATTAAATAACCTCTTGGTCTCTTTTAGAATCTTGTACCTATAGTTTCATTTAATACAATATTTCATGATCTTATCTGATTTCATCATCCTAATTAGGTACTCTTTGAATATTATCTCTATAGTCTTTGAATCTTAAATTATTCTTTGCTTTTGTAACTGGAGATGAGGCATTTTATAGATGGCTTGGTGTTTTCTCATTTCAAATTCAGGTCTGGTAGCTGGTACACACACATACATATACATATATATATATATATATATATATATATAGCCATATACACACATATAAAATACACATATACACAACACTATATGCATATATTATATACAACATGTTATGATATAACTATATATAATATATGCATATGTTATAAATGTGTATATGTGAGAAATACATATCATATATACATATAAAATATACATATATGCATATATGTATATGTGTATCTCTATATATACACATGCATGTACATATTTTTTTTGTTAATGTCTGTTACATTATTTTTTGATTCTTTCCTACTTTTTCCTCTTGCATATCCATATAGTTGTTCCTGTTATTTGAAAGGAGTTTAGATATTTGTGTTCTTTCAAAGTCTCTTTTTTCTCTCTTACTCTCATTATCTGTTTCTTAAGAATGAGCTTTCTCCTCCTCTTAGCCTTCATTATTCTGATTCATCATTCATAGTTTAGTCCTATGATTCCTTCCACAAGGAGGCCTTCTCTGGTTGCATGTCTCCCCCATCCTCCAAATTTGTCAGACGCCTGTTAATACATTGGCATACCATTCTGGTCATCATCACAACACTTATCCCATAGTATGGTCATTTAATGTCTGAGTCCCCTGCTAAAATGGAAGTTCTTTGAGGGCAGGGTTAGGGACCTGACTTGTTTGTTGTTGTAACCCCAGCCCTTATCTTAGTGGTGGGCATAGGTGACTTATACATAGTCATGGAATGGATGGATGAATAAATCGCCTGCCTGCCATTTTCATTTAAAAAAATAATTTCTATATTTAAAGTCATTTGTCAAAATGACTAGGCATTTAATATAGTTTTTCTTATGATTGCTATAAAGGACAGGCTAGTTACGGTACTCAGTGGTTAAAAGCATTTCCACAACTTTTGCCCATACAGGCTATAATTTCACCTTATGATATCATAAACCACTCAAGGATTTCATGTATTTACCGGTACCTTGGGCTAAAATTATAACCCTGAAAACCCTTGCTACCTATTAGTCATTTGGTACATGACACAAAGCAAAATATATTCTGCATTTTTGGACTGGAGTTTGGCTTTCAGTATATTGGCTGCTTGATTTTTCTATTTGTCCTGCACAATATTCAGCTCCCTGGAAGTTTAAACCATCTAAAAACCTGAGGTAATTCACAAATACTAGATAGACATTGAGCAATAATTCAATAAACATATTATGAGTTTTTTATTTGTTTTGATAATTATTTTTCTCAAATTACCTTCCTGAAATGCTGAGCAAAGCTTTAGGAGCCATGAGCATTCTTATCCTTGTCAGCTTAGTTTTGTTTTTTTTGTATAGTTTAATAGGACGGAACATATTGTACTGAAAATTGTGATGGACCTGAAATTCGGAAGCTTGAGTTTAGTGTCAGCTTGAACTTTGGAAAAATCACTTAACTTCTCTGAACCCCAGTCTTCTCTCCTATTAAACACGTTTTCTGCCACCAGATGTAGGGGATAAACTGACGTGTTGGATTAAAAGTACTTGGGAAGTGATGGAGTGCTTTACAAATGGTGTGTGTCATTATTATTTGTCACATTAGTGAAGCAAAAATAGTCATTTTCTAAAAGCATGTAAAAACAAAAAGAAAATCACTGGATCAGGGTCAGAGCTTCTATTTCCTGTCTGTAATGCTTTTTCTTCATTCAGCACTCAGTTGCAGACAAGAACCTGTGCAAGAGTGAGCTGATGGTAGCACATGAGTATAGGGCAGCACCTTTCATTCCTCTAGACAAGCTGGACGCAATGATGTATTGAGCATTTACAAGATGTGAAGAGCAGGGTGAGACGTGGGCTCATAGCGGTTCAAAGAAGAAGCTGCTAAGCTGGTCACTATCTCCACAAAGAAAAGAACAAGAATAAAAAGGCGTACAAAAAACAAAAAACAAAAAAACACACGGGAGACTTATGTGCAGTGAGGGTAGACCAGTGGCAAGGACCAGGGATTCTTTGCTGAAATTCTTTAGAAGACGAACTGGTGTTTTGCTGGTTTGGCTAGAATGCATGGAAGTACCACAGATCAGTTTGGCAGTGGGGTAAGGAGAATTCTGGGTGGACAGTGGACACAACTGTAAAGGTCCGTTATCCAAGATGTCTACTATCTGGGTTAAAATTGTAGCTGGCAAGCTAGGGCTCTGAGTCAAAACATCTTCCAGATGCTAAGCAGAATCACACAGTATGGAAGTGACTGGAACCTTAAAATTGTTAACAGGGCAGGACATCAATGATAAGATGGAGGTAAAGTTTAGTCCTGGAACACGTCACTGATTCAAGGGTAAAGGTAAGGATGAGGCCAGTAACAAAGAAGCTTGGTGCTCGGCCATGTGGGAACTAACTTAATGCACTGATTCTTCAATTGTATTGTACAAATGAAACACGCAAGGATCTTGTTAAAATGCAGATTCTGGTTCAGTAGGTCTGGAGTCTGGCCTGAGGTTCTGCATTTCTAACAAGCTCCTGGAGATGTTAAAACTGCTGGGTCTTGGACCATCCTTGTGAAGAGAAAGGATCTGGACAGGGCATCTTAAATTCTCCCGGAATGAGAATAGGATTACTTCCTGAGCCTGGTTGAGGGAAAGGTAAGGAGGAGGGCTGTGAATGAACGTGAGGGTGAAGTAGCCTCAGCTATGAGAAGTAGAAAGTAAGAGGAGGCTGAATCTTCACAGAAAGCTATGCTGGCTGCCTCTTCCTTTGGTCTCTTTTTCCACAAATCTTATGGTTTGTCTTCCCCCTAAAATTCATGAAACTATCCAGTGGTACATAACTTGTTCTCTGTGTAAGCAGAATCATCTAGTCTAAATTAATAACCCATATAGGAAACTAACAGAAGTCTCACCTGTGTCAGAGAACATTTGTCTTATCTTGACACATATGCAGTTTGTATAGGAGCCTTTGGAAGGAAGTTTTTTAACACAAAAAAATGGCTGTTGGGAGATCTGTGGCAGGAAAAGAATTGAGATGCCCCGATATCACTGTATTCTAGTGGTGAGCAACCCTTTTACATGAGTGCCAATTCAACAAAACCAAAAATGTTAGTAGAATGGTTTTAAAGACTAATATATATATATATATATATATATATATATATATATATATATATATATATATATATATATATAGAGAGAGAGAGAGAGAGAGAGAGAGAGAGAGAGAGAGTATAATCTTTTTTTGCTTGAATATATATACGTATATATGTATATGTGTATATATATCTGTATCTATATATCTATCATCTATCTATCTATCTATCTATCTATCTATCTATCTATCTATCTATCTATCTATCTATCATCTATCTCTCATTCTTTTTCTTCAGAGCAACATTATATTCCAGTAAAAGAATGTACCCTACTTTAACCAATCTCCTCTTAATGACTATAGATTATTTCTAGCTTCTCCATAGTATAAACAATATCTTGATGAGCAGAGACTGATTTTGTGGTCTCTGTTCTCTTTGAACAAAACTGACGTGAGCTGAGTGGCACTGAAGGTGGAATGGAGTAACAGCTTGAGGGATTTAACACTGGGGAGATGAATTAGCACCAGTTCATACTCAGACCCTACAGCTACATTTGGAGATTTCCAAATGCAAGCCAAGAGAAGCTGCCATTTCACAGGGCGTGGTGGCAAGGGAGCAGGGCATCATGTGAGGCTGTGACAGCGTGCCATAGCAGTGGTGGATGGAAGTCACTATGAAGATAAATAGGTCCTTTTTCTTAGGTTTTGAAGTACCCGGTGCTGCAACACTGTAGGGTAGTAGTGATGATGATGGTGAGGGTGGGGTGGGAGTTAATCTGTGTCTCTGTCATTCCTTCATGCCACACTCAATTACATGCTGTGTGTGCACAAATTCCAATGTCACAGCCTCAGCAGCATTGTCTGCCCTTGACTCATCTTTCTGTGTGAGCAGCTTTCCTAGACTAAGCCCAGGGGTGGGGAAAGGGCTGGCTGGAATAAATCAGGCTGCATGTATAATAAAAAACTGACTAGAAATACTTCACAATCAGATACTGTTGGGTATGAATCCTGTTTACATCATTGATTAGCTATATGGCCTTAGTCAAGTTACCTAATTTCTATTAGGCCTGTTTACTCAGCTGCATGGATGCAGTAAAGTTTAAATGAGAAACATCCATGTAAAGTTAGCTTAGTCCCTTATATATAGAAGGCATCCAATAAATGCTATATTATTATTTATTGACATTTTCAGTTCCTGTTATGAAATTATATCTATGGTCTTATTTGAAACTAAGTATTCATTTATGACCCTCGGCATGCTGATTAATCATCATTTTAAACACATAAACTACAGAAGATACAGATTTATATATCTACATTCATTTACAATCTTATTTGCCAGTAGATTCACCTCCATTAATTCTATGTCTTCAGATCATGTAGGGAAAAAAATTCCAGCTCACATATAATGTGAGGAAACATTGCTAAGTCCTATTTTGGTTGGCAGTGTTAAAATTTTCTGTCTTTTGGCATTTTTTTAGAAAGCAACATCCTGATAAAATGCCATGGCCATTAAGTGCATTTCTTGAGTTTGAAAAATGTTAATGGATTCTGACAAAATGTCTTTCTGAACTTAAGTTATGAATAACATCATATATAGATACGCAATTGGCTGAAGCAGGTTTGTATGCAGTAGCAATAGGAAAACTGAGCCCTAACTGGCCGAATTTCCCATACTGAATAGAGCTGAATTCATAGTCCAGCTTCTTGGTTAGATCACGCTTACTCATGATCTGATTAAGGATCAAAATGTCAAGTTGAGGGTAAATCATAAAAATCCAACATTCACCTTAATTCGTACTGTGTGTGGAGCTAAAATATGTATTTTGGACAGAAAAAGAGCTCCTCTGAGGGTTGCCTGCAACTTCTGACACACATATTTATTGAACACGAAAATGAGATTTTTCACAGGGCAAACCATCGAACCTAAATTGTATCAAATTTCTATCTGTCCAGCACCAGGACTTTGCCCTTTGAATCATAGTTTTTTGCCTCCTACTGGAGCTCTCTTTCTATTCGTTCCATAGCATCTAGTGTGAGAATGGTTTTGAATGGTTGTGAGGCTGAGGTGAGTCCTGCAGGATAGAGGCAGAGGGTGGGAGCACCTCTCATTTGCAGCTGGAGGTTGCAGCCAGGTGATTTCTACATTATGTCCAAGAGTGACCTGGAGTAACTTAGTTCTCCCAAATTACAAATGACTGTGTCCATTAACCTGCATTAACTTTTAAAATAATATAAATGTATGTATGTGAATATATAGTCCATGGACATGTATGCAGATAATTGTTTATAATTATATAAGATATATGTGAATATTTATAGATGTCCTATGACATCTTCATTGGTATAGAAATTATCTATGCATAAAGGTAGGGCTTGCTAAGCAGGTTAATAATATAAACAAAGTTATAAGCCAATTTCTCCCTACTTTAAGAGAAGGGTTTGCAAAATTTGGCATATTTTCTATTTGTATTCAAATGAAGGAAGTGATCTTAGACATTCATTAAAGCAAACCTAGCAGGATGTCTAATTGAAAACACTTTGCTGCAGTTAGTATGAATGACTGTATCCATTTGAAAGTAATAAAGCTGTAGTTACTTAAAAAATTCTATAAAGATACCATTTCAAAATTATTTTAGAAGTAGATAAGGAAATAAACAGATCACCCATTTATTTGTTGTTTCCCTGTCAACCTGAATTAACTAAGTCTTAATGGTTTCCCTAAAGTTCCTTAAATTGAAGAACATTCAGGAAGGGAAGGGAAATACCCATTTTGCTTACTCCTAGTAAGTGCCGCGTACTGTGTGTCTCATCCTTACTGAACCACTAAATGTTTCTGACCTAACGCCACAATCTGCTTGCTGCTGGGGACCCTGAACCACCCAGGCTACGGCAGAATTATCATCTTGTGGTCCCATTCAAGGATAATACACCTCTGACCATTATTTCAGACAGGAATCATGGTCGGAGGTTTCCTTTACTTAGATGATCTGATTACATCAATCTCAGGGCTCAAACACTCTGGGTCAGTCTTGGATATAATTTAGAATTCACTTGACTACACTCTAATTTCAAGTGAGAGGTGCTCCTGCCCTTTGTCTCTAACCTATTAGATACCGTACCTGTGCTTGGCTTCATGGCCAAGTCCATTATTTACCCAACACTTACCTGAATGAGTGTTTGCTGTATACTTAGGTTCTAGGGATACAGGTGTATAAAAGAGATCAAGTCTCCATGCTCATGAGGTTTATAATCTAGTGGTAAATGGAATCAGAACTTCAGCTAGACAGTTCACATCCATTATCTCCTGTGATCCTCTCAAGTAAGGACACAGAGGCCATGTAAATAACTTGCTTTGCTTCACACAACTAACCTATGATTGAGGCATACATTAAACTTAGATTTGCCCAACACGGGGACTTTGCCCTTTGTAACATAGTACCATTGCCCCTTACTGGAGCTTTCCTTCTATGCATCCCATAGCATCTAATAAGAGAATGGTTATGAATGGGCTTATCAAAAATATTGATTTCAAACTAATCCCTGGAGAAGGTTATACCTTTATTCCAATGATCCTGCCATTTTCAACTATTTATTAATTGAATGAAATTTACAGAATATTTACAGTTCACCCAACACTGTGTAGATCCAGTGATGAGCGAGACACAGTGGGATAATTACCAAATCAACAAATAGATACCAGGACAATTTCAGATTGTGTTAAATCCTATGAAGGGAAGAAACTGGGTGGGACTAAAAATTCGGTTTGGCAAATCTCTGTGGAAGGCATAACATCTTTAAGATGCACATAGTTTACTATGGGAGTGATGCTCACTGAGGGAGTCATCCTTCCTGGACTTGGAAGGCTGCAGGGCATGTGGAACAAACACTGCTGTTGTGACTACTGTCCCGTGTCTGAATTTTTGTCATGCTTCCTTGGCTCGTTCTTTACTTTCTCATTACATAAATAATACATGAACACTGTAGAAAATATGGAGTGGAAATAATAAAATATATACTTCCAGTAGTTACACTGCTCAGATATCAATGGTGTTAACAGTGTGTTATATTTCCTTCTAATCACTTCTCTTTATAGCACATACATACGCATATTACAAAACTGGAAATCTAGTATATGGTTTTGTGTCCTAACTTTTTATTTAACATGATATTTTGGTTTTTTACATTTTAAAACTCTTCAAAATCATCTCTACAGGCTACGTTTTCAGAGAGCACAGGAATATTATAGTATATTAATATTGTGCTGCTGTTGGACATTTACGGGATTTTCAAGTTTTTGCTATTTTGAGTTAAGACTGCTGTGAACCTTTGCAATAAATTGTTGTTCATATATTATTTCCTTTGGACAGATTCCTAGAAGTGGAAGTCAAGGGTGAAAGGCATGATCCTATAACGTGCTTGATACAAATGGCCAAATTGATTTATGAACATCTTGTACCAACTTGTCTCCCAATAGCAGTGTATGTTGGTGCCAGTCTTAATGTGCTTCCCTCAAGGTTAAGAACTATCAGTAAAAGAGTCCGAATTTGATAGGTAAAAATACATCATCTCATTACTGTTTCAGTTAGCATTTCTTTGATTACAGTTAATTTAATATTTTTATATTTCTTGGTCAATTTTATTTCTTTTTCTGAATTGTTAATATTCTTTACTTATTATTTGATTTTAGCATTACTTAATGTATACCTTGCTCTTTCCCGGAAAAGGTTTAAGGCAGCGTAAAACTCACAAAATACAAGATAGCATACATTAAAAATAGGATGAAATAGAAAAAGAAACAACATGAAGCCAGGAATAATGTTTAAAATTCATCCTGCAATGACAATAAATCTGATATTAGTGGGCAAGAAGCTTGCCTCCAAACTCTCTCTAGACATTAGCTCAATAAGAGAATCTTGTCATTTACTGGGTTCACACTGGCAGTGAGAAAGAGGATGAAAGAGAGATAACTAATTGTTCAAGATAAATATAATTAATATTGATATTAAAATTTGACAGGGATTAACTATTTTTATTATTTTATGTATAAGTTGCTTCACTGGATTATTTTAATTTCCATGACTACTTGATGGTGAGACATACTATATTAATTAACGTCTTTTGCAATACTGTCTGGCACATGAATGGTCAATGATATTAGATTTTCTGTTATTTTTACCAATAAGTTTTTCAATATCAAATTTCTTGACTGTTCTGTTTTTATATTAGCTTTAATATATTATTTTTAGAAGATTAAGCAACAAACAAAAATGTCCTTTTGATTGGAATTGCTTTAGACCTATAAACTAAGGGAAAATTTGACATCTTCAAATATTTAGTCTTCCAATTTGGTAATATGGCAGTTTGTTTATTATAATAAAATAGCTCTATTGAGATACAATTCACACACCATGCAATTCACCCATTTGAAGTATAAGAATTCAATGGTGTTTAGTATAAGTATATTGACAAGATGTGTGCAACCATCAGCACATTCAATTTTTTTATCCAAACCATCTTTTATGTTTGTATGTTAAAAATTGTTTTAACACAATTCCTATAGAGGACACTTCCCTGATCTATGAGTACTATGATTTTTTGTTGCCAGAGTAAATGGGATGTTTCTCCTGTTAGGTTTTCTATCTGGAAGTACATGGAGGCCGTGGGAAGTACAGCATTCTTCAAATGATAACATTTCTTGGATTTTTCATCTTTTGAGAAATTTTCTCTCTAGACTGGTCATCAAAATCCACTACCTTTCTTGTCTTATCCTTGAGCCCTTTTCCTGGCTTTCCAATTTCTTAGCTCAGGATGGGGTGGTCACAGTTGTAGCCTTCTCCCTCCTGTCTAGGAGCTTCTGAACATGCCGCCAGGTCACCCTGAGAAGCTCTTCTTCTAATACCCCCCCAGTTCCCCTTTAGCTCGTTTACATCCTTCAGATCTCAGCCAGACTTATTTTCCTCAGGGAAGGGGTGGGGGTGGGTGGGCGCTTCTCTGATTCTCCATTCAGATCAGGTCCCCTGTGAGGCGCTCAGATTCTGTAGTAAGTTACCACAGTTTAAATCATTAGCTGATTTATGTGCTCCTTGATGAACGTCTTTCTTTCCTATTAAACTTCATATTGCAATGACAGTGTCTGTTTTGCTCAACTGAATTCCCAGACACCTAGCATGGTGCCTCAGACTGGTGTTGCTCTTACTGGATGAATTAAAGAAAGAACAAATGAATGGTTTAGTGTAGTTCAGTCTTCTTTCCCCTCACCTCAAACTCCATTTTCAGTGTCTTGCTTGCCTTGGAGTTCTGCCATCCCTCCCTTCTTCTAGGCCAGCCAGCTTTTGTTATATAAATTCATATGTTTTACGGGGCAGCCACAAACTGTTATATGAAGATCAATAAAGGTGGTTTTTATTATTTTGGGAAATGCTTATCATTTCTTGCTAGGGCTATGCGAATGTCCTTTAATATTTCTGGTTAAAATTGCTCTTGCCTTTATAGCAGGTCTATTTATTTTTTAATATTGAATGTTCAACAGCACTGTTTTTCTAAAGCAGCACCATAATTTGCCTGTACAAAAATGACACTAACCTCCTATTTTCTAAGGAGCTGACATTTGGGGGGGAAAAAAAATATATGTATTATATATATATATATATATATATATATATATATATATATATATTATAGAAACAGGGCTAAAGGGGCATTTTATGTGAGAAGCTGGAAAAGAAGAACTAGAAAGTCCATTAAAATCAGGAAATAGCTCATTTTGAATGCCCATGTATCCTTTAACTGGCCCAATTCAACTGTATGAAGGGAGGTTAGGTTTTATTTTTCAAGGTACTTTACAATGTAGGAAGTGATTTTCTCATCTTGTCTTATATATCAGCAGATTGAATGTCAATGGCTGGAAGGTCCTAAGAATGCCCAGGTCAATAACTTAGATCATAGACCCAGATGAAGGCCTCACTGGATAAAAATACTGGAGTTTCTATCCACCTGTCAATCATCCCATAATGCTAAGAGGAAATGACTTGGGATGATGAGGCAATGGGTGCTTGTTTCCATCTGTCTACTTTACTCTATTTCCTGCACTGCCTATAATGAATACTGCTAGTTTTATGTTGAGAAATACCCATATAATCTGTATGAAATATATCACTCCTAAATTCTTTCTTTCATGGTCTCATGTTTGAAAAGCCCACCTGTTTTGAAGCACAGAGCTTGCTTCCCAGAAGAGTCAGTGGGAAGCCATGAGTATTACTTTTAGTGTAAAATAAATTATTCTGGCAAAAATAGTTAAGTGAGAATACAACCATTCTCTTGAATTTCCTTTGCACATCAGGCCAGTGCCCCTCCCTTGGGGTTATTTGTAAGGGCAGCCACAACAAGGTTATTTCTTCCCTCTGACCTCCATCTGAAAAGAAAAGTACTCCAACCTGCCTTGGCTGCTGCAACATGTAGTAAATCATAAACTGGTCCATCCTGCACAGCCTTTTGCTTTTACTTTTATTTCTCATTCAAAGTAGTTGGTTGAAGCAAGTGAATTCTCAACTCTGAAATGGTGATAAATGTTCATATTCTTAACTCTTAACAGTTTTATTAATCGTGTTAAATGTATAGCCAGCATACTAAACAAGAAGAAAAATGGAGCTATTACATCCATTGCAAGTTATCTGATGTCATGGTTACAGATACTTATGCAGCCAGGACTCCATTCACTGATGAACTGTATACAAGTACAAATCATAAATTTTACTTTTTAAGTATGTTTTCATCCAAACACATTTTCCCATAGGAATATTTTATAAGTGGTGTTTAGATTCTAAGACTGATGTGAAAAAAAAAAAGTCAAAATTTTGGGCTAACAATATAAACTATTTACATAATAATAAGAAAATGCTATTATTATAATTTAAGATATTATATGCAACAGAAAAGTAGTTTTATGGGAAGGGTAGATGGAAGTCTTCTCTTTTTCAAATTTGAGTGCTTAAATGGCCTCTAAGAGGAGACGACATCAATTCCTAGGAGCATGTCTTAATAAAATTCTTCTAGGGCAGCCTGAGAGTTATTATTCTCAAAGTTTTCAGCACACAATTATAACAGAGAGACATGGGGAGATGATCCTGAGATTAATAAAGAAGAGTTAGAGAAGGGAAAGAGGTAGGTGTTCAGAGCATTAATTTGGAGGCCCAGGGAAATCTGCCTGAGGTGAGTTAACTGAGCTGTGAGTAGTAAAACCAGGATGGAATTCACAGCATGGTGTAATGGGACCCGTCCTAATATCCAGTAGGTGAGGGGGATGAAAGGATATGAAAAGTAATGAGTCAGAGGTGAAAGAATCTTCAGAGTGTGACCAATACTCTGTATATATCAACTCTCATTTAGATTTAGGAGATTTTTCACCTTACAGCAGGATAGCAAAGGTCCTAAGAGAACCACAAAAGATCTGTGACTTCTATGTAAATGACATGTTTTCACTCAACAGAAATAAAATACTATCAAGTGAAACTGAAAAACAATAACAGAAGTTTGAGAAATACTGAAAAAAAGCAAACCACCTAAAACCAGTTTCATCAGATATACACACACACACACACACACACACACACACACGCACAAATACTCATGGTTTGGACTAGGCACTGATCAACCCTTGTCCTCCCTGATAACACTACAAGGAGTTAGACATCGCAGGTGGGATAATATCATTCTTTATCTCAAAAAGTCAAAATCCAATCTACAGAGAGGTATTGAAGGGCCTGAATGACTTTGCTACAGGGCACCTTTGTCTCCTCATCTTCTACCTCATCACTCCATAAATCCTGTACTCCAACACCTTGGGACTCCTTTACGCCTGTTGATTTTCTTCAAACAGCAGTTTTTTTCTCTACCCCCTGCTCCTTTGGTGATCTCATACTTCCCAAGGCCTTTACACAGTAACACCTCTCTGCCCAGGTTCCCCACCTGCTTCAATCTCACTCTTGAACTCAGTCAGGCTCCATGTTCTAAATGCCTGCTGGAATTCACCTGGATGTCCAAAACAGATTTTAAAATGCTATGTATGAAACTGAATGGATGACCATGTTTTCCAGCTCAAAACTGCCTTTTCTGCTTCTTTGAATGATACCATCACCTCAGACACTCAAGCCTGCAACTTTGAAAACGTGACTCTTTGCTGTCTCTCACACCCAATTAACTGCCAAGCCCTACTGATTTGGTCACAAAAATACTGTGTTTCCCTGAAAATAAGACCTACCCTGATAATCAGCTCTAATGTGTCTTTTGGAGTAAAAATTAATATATTAATATTACATTAATATAAGACCCAGTCTTATAAAATTAATATAAGACCCAGTCTTATTTTACTATAATATATGACTGGGTCTTATACTAATTTTTGCTCCAAAAGACGCATTAGAGGTGATTGTCCGGCTAGATCTTATTTTTGGGGAAACAGGATACTTCTTGCATCCTTTCTTCTTTCTATCAGTGACTATCCCTATAACATCAACTCTGTCCATTGACTTTCTCTTCTAATCTTATTTACATGCTGCTGCTGAAGCAACCATCCTAAATGAAGACTGCTTGTTTGTCTGTGCTAGTCCATTGTTCAAATATGTCAATGTTTGACTCTTGTCAGATGTTTACTGTTCTTAGCCTGATGTCAAAGACCCTCTGTTATCTTAGGGGCAGCCGGATGGCTCAGTTGGTTAGAGCGTGAACTCTAAACAACAAGGTTGCCAGTCCACACACATGGGATGGTGGACTGCGCCCCCTGCAACTGAAGATTGAAAATGACAACTGGACTTGGAGCTGAGCTGCGCCCTCCACAACTAGATTGAAGGACAACAACTTGGAGCTGATGGGCCCTGGAGAAACACACTGTCTACCAATATTCCTCAATAAAACTAAAAAAAAAAAAAAAAAAAAAAAAAAAGAAATAAAAAAGAGCCTCTGTTATCTCAACTGAGCTTACTTTTCAGACTTGGATCTTCTTCTTCCCTTCATGTAGCATGCTGTGGCTAAATTGAATTTCCCAAGATATCCTGACTGTGCCTTCCTTGTACTTTCTGCCTCCAAGTACCTCATTCTGTTTCTTTGCTTGGGATGTCCATTCCTCCTCCCTTGACGCTTATGTCCAAATTCCAAATGTTCTTCAAGAATAAGCACACATTTTATTTAGTTCATTAAGCCTCTCCTTGATGCACTAAGTTGAAGGTGATCATCCTTTTCTTGAACTTCGACAGTATTTCATTTGCTACTAAACTTTGGCACGTTTATAACTTTTTAAGTTGTTTCTCCTTATGTTTATATCTTTTCTCCCCTACTTGATTTATTTACTTTTGAATTTCTCCACATTACTTACTGTAAGAAAAAGACAGTCCCTCAAGGAATTGAACAATGGGAGGAGAGAAAAGTGCTCATGTGACTAACTTCAACATACTTACGAACGAATGATGAGTGACTGAAAGGCTATAGAAATTATTTTGATCATGCATCTCTGTGGGAGGGTGAGGATATTATGTTGTCTGTATAAAACCACATATCTGGGTGAACAATTCTGTCACCAACACTAGTCCCCAAAAGTTCGATGTCAAGTATTGCTTAGTTAAATAATCTGGGTGTCTTTATATGAAAACAAAAATAAAAACAAACCCATAAATGAGGGACTTTAATATGGAAACAACACTAGGAAAGATATATACATTTTTGGAAACCTTAATGGAAATTCATTTATTATTTCAAATTAAAAATAGTTTAGATTTAGCCTTGCCCCACTTCATTAAGAACTTACAGGCTGTAACAGAAAGTTGACTTTGTCCAGTTCTGCTCACTTGGTCTTGTGGGCTAGGTTAGATTGATAAAAAAGTCACCTTTTATTCTTGGGGAATGGAATGATTATTTCTTTTCGCTTAAAAAATTGTGTTACTGCTGTGTACGGTTTATCTTTATGATTTTCTCTTTAATCCCCTAAAATAATGCTTCAGGTTTCTTATGCATTGCAGGCAATCCTTGGGTCTTATTTATGAAACTCACCACTGCTTCACCTATTTACCTGAACTCCGTTTTCCTCCTCCCTTGTACCTTAGGGTCAAATGTCTAGGATATCAAAGGCAGCCTAGAATAGATACAATTTTCTTAAATGTCTTTGGACATTGTAATGTAACTGTGGCAACCTCCCCTGAACCCAAGGTGGCCAGCCATACAGCTTTCCTTACTATAAGGGCACCCTGTTCTTAGCTAATCCTGCCACCTCAGTTAGTTCAGCACTCCTAATCCAGACCCATTGAGTTCTCTAGCACCTGACTTTGGAATCTTATGATAAAATGTTAGTTCTTTCCATTTAATATTTTTTATGGTGAAAAAAAAAAGATTCTTTGCTATTCAAAATATGGATCTCACTATTTATGTCCATTAATTCCCAAGATAAGTAATTAATCAGTTTTTGCAGTCTGCTTTGTGTGAATATACTTTGTAAGACTATTTCCTGATAGACATTCTGTCAGACAGTCAAATAAAGAAAAACTGAGGTAATAGATGTTTCTACCAGAAAGATTTTCTCTGGAACAAACACTCCCTAACCCTCCCTGACTCTTTTTGTTTCATTTAATACAACAACAAGATATTTAATTCCACCAAGCAACAGACTTTGGGACTAGTCTCTATAGATGGCTGAGAGAATATTTTGTGTTAGATGAAACATAAACATACTACAGCATAAGATACAATGTATGGAGTTATAACAGACAATAAAGAAAGCTAGAGTAAAAAAAGTACTTACCTTAGGGTCATGTATTCCAGAAAGCTCTTCGTAGATCTTCTCACCTACCATGACAGCAGCCAAGTTTGCCGTGTATGTAGAAAGGCAAAACATACAGAAAATGGCCCAAAGGTTCATTAGAAACCTTCCAGTCCAACACTTTGGGGTTTTGATGGCTGCTGTTCTACCAAACAAGAGGGCATAACAGACATTCAAGGCTGAAGAGAAGGAGAAGACTTTACTTCTATTCCGCCCCTTGGGAGTCATGCCAAAGGGGCTCTTCCACTCATAAAGCGTGAGGAAGATGGCAGTGATGTGCAGAGCCACAAAAATCCCCAGCCACAATGTCCAGTGGAGGGGCCACATGAAGGCTCCAATGGGGGCTGCTGTGTCTCGGGTCCTCACTAAGATGCCTAAGCTGGTGGAAAAGAAAGGACTGGTGAAATCTATCACTTGGCTTCGTGCGGTATTGATGCTGAAGGAAGTGACTGCCATGTGGGCTGACCCACTCAGGAGATCACCTACTAGTCCAGTCCAGTGCTCATTTTTCCAGGCTCCATACTTTCCATCCCCAACAATATAGAGGTCAAAGTCAAAGTTCATGTCTTCTGCTAGCTTTTCCAGCAGATCAATGCAATATCCATAGCAGCACTTCTTGAGTTTAATGGGCACTGTATCATTACCGCTATGGAGGCTACTAAAAAGGCTGTCCAATATGGAAGAGTCATTCGTCATGGGGTCTAGGCAGAGCTGGCCAGCAGGGCACAAGCCTTCATCATCTACCTCCCGTGTGAAGACAAATGGATGCTCGATCAGGGTAACGACTCTCAAGTGCAGCTTACTTGGGTGTTGGAAGTGAGTTTTGTGCCTCTGGGCCCGCTCTGGCCATATTCCATAGTCCATGACAAACTTTCCCCCCTGCCAGCTGCCCAAGCGGGTCCACATTGGCTTTCCAATGGGGTCATGTTGCAGATTCCAGATGAAAAAGTTGTTTTCTGAGCTGATGATAGAGGAACCTTTTACTCTGATGGAACCACTGAGGCCTCTGAAAGTGGTATTGGCTAGAAACCTGGCAAAGAGGAGAAAAAGCAAAAGGTAAGGCAGAGAGGCTAAGCCCAAGAAAGGAAGCAGTGCTTAGTTTTGTTTGTCTTAGTAAAAAGAAACTCTAATTAATCTTTTTTAAAAAAAGGCATTGACTATAAATCTTTCAAGAATTAATCAGCTGGACTCATCTAGAAGAATCCTATTTCATTGAGAGATCACCCTGAGATTCTAACACCCATGCTAGGTGCTTGGTTCTTGGTATTACTCCAAATCTTTTTATTCTTAGTTAAGACACGTGTTCATTGTTTTCTGTTGTAAACTGTTAATTACGTATTCTCACAACTTTCTAAGATACAGAGGTTCTCAGCCTCTTTAACATGTCTCATTTTTATTGTTTGCTACATTCAATAGCAATGAAATCAGCTCGACAAATTTTTTTTTGGTGTGAGGAATGAGTTTTGGTAAATATACATATATTTTGATAATCGTTTAAAAATTGTATTCATAATTCTAGAAAATAGCCAGATCTTATTACCAGTGTTTCTCTTGGTAGAGTGGAAACAATCAACATATCTATCCCCATGAGGCCAGTTAAAGCTGCATGTTGGCTATCAACCACAGAACTAAGAAAAAGATAAATAGATTTGCAGTTCTCCATATAGCCTCACACTATCCTCCCTTTAAGTCATTAGAGAAAAACAGCTGGCTCTGGCTCTAGAGAGAGCTTCTGTCAGAAGTCAAAGAAAGGAAAACTACCCACTGAATGACATACTGATTCCTAACCCCAGGAACCAGGGCACTGTCCGTACATCTACGTTCTGATATGGGCGAGACAGGAAAACGCTTAATCAGAGCCTCTGTCTTTCTTGAGTCTGGGAAGATAAGACAATCAGAGATAACATGTTAAGTTTGCGGCACCTCTGGACTCTTAATTATGGCCTTGTGTCAGAATAAAAGCCCCGACTTGACATGAGAGACACCTGTGTTTCAATATCAGTCCAGCTACCTTCTAGCATTGGCCTTGGACAATTTACTAAACTCTAAGCTTCAGTTTCATAATCAGCAAATGGGGAAGATAATATTTCCTCCATTATAAGGGTTGGAAATAAGGAACGTAAAGCACATACCACATGTTTTGACATAGAACAAGTATTCCAGATATGGTGGTTACTATTTAATGTCATTCAAGTTTTTTCAATCAAGGCTGTCCCTAGGTCACTTTCCCATCTCTTAGTGGAACTTTTCTCATTGGAAATGCAAAGTACTACATTATGATAAACTCACAGAGGGTATTCAAGACACATTTCAAATGAAAAGGAATTAAATTGAAATGTGAAATGTACCACAGAAGATTTTTTTGTGAATCAGGTGATACAAGTCTAGGCTCTAAGCAAAACACATTCGGACGAACACTGCCCGCCACAAACACTACTCAGTAATTTACAAATGCAAATACAAGTAGTAAGAAGTTATGCTGCTACAGAAAGGAGATAGAAAAATCAGGAAGTGTGAAGAATGTACTAATTTTTATTAGATATATAAATGTAAATCACATTTGAAGATGCTGCTATCACTAAATGCAATGAAATTACTCATTTTGGTAGTGCACGTAATGATTATTATTCATGTTAGCACTCCCCAGTGGGATGCTACCACTTAAAATGAATCCTATTTTGCCACAAGTCATGACGTCTCAGTTATCCTAGACATTAAAATAGTTTTCTGCTTCTTTAGAGAAGTGGGGATCGAATCATTAAAACACACAGATTAATTAATGGATAACTACCTGGTACTAGAAGGAAAGGATGACAATTGTGTTTCTGAGGAGCAGCCTACTTTTAGATTTGTCAAGAAACACACGACAAACACACACACTTGCTGACATTGCCTGGGGTATAAAATGGTTAGTAATAAATGGGTTAATTTCATTTAGTTAATTGAGTGACTGGGAAAGGAAAGTTAAAGTTGTAGAAAGAGGAGCCCGTCATTACTTTAAGAATATTTGGGGCCTAATATTATAGATTTTTAACTGGATGGACTCTTGAAAGACTACCAATGAATACATATATACTGAAATCATCTCAGAAAAGAAGGCACTAGACGCCATCAGAAATCTTTCAGAGATCACACAACTCCCTTATTCCAGTAAAACCATGCCTCGTTATGGGTGCTAAATAACATTCAAGATGGCTGTGACTGAAGGACAATGCTCAGCTGACTCTGAGGCATTCATTTGTCACAGAAAGGCCAATCAATCAGGACCTAAATGTCTTCAATTTCCCCAGACCAGAAAATCCAGTGCTTATTTCACTATGCAATTGGCATCAAGAAACTGGGTCTCAGAGAATCTCTACTTATGATAGATTACTACTGTCTATTTTATTTTCAGTTTTATGGTGAAGGTAAATTAAAATGATCTCACTGATAGCTTTTATTGTCGTACTTCACATTCTGTGTAATGCAATGACAATGTGTAGCGAAGTTTCAATGCTCAGTGTGTTAATTAAATGATTAAAAAAATCCTGCTTTTGTTGAAATCAAATTCTACCATGTTCGTTTTTATCTTGCCCTGGTCTCTTCTTGGATGAACAAGAAAAAGAAAAACCAGGGAATAATTTTATTGGCAAGGTAAACGGATACAAAGACCAGGCACTGTTCCTAGCACTGGAGTTAGAGAGATGAAAGCCACTCATTGTTCCCAAAGAGCTCAAAGTCTAGGAATGGGGTGAAAGCAAAGTAAACAAGTTTTCTCTGCTTGTAAAGCAGTGTAACAGCAGTAAACCTGGGCGCCGTGGGAACAGAGAGCAGAGGACCTGCACATTTTAATCTAGGGGTGATGAGGAAGGCTTCTGAGAGGAAAGATGTGCCGGAGCTGCGTCTTGAAGAAGGAACTACAGTGGGAGATGCGTGTGCAAAAGTCAGAGACAGAGAGGGCAAGCCACAGAATGACAAGCAGTGAGAAACGAGCTGGAGATGAAGGTGGAAAATGAGCTACAAGAGGTCTGAGGCCACGATGAAGGTAATGGACAGCCACTGAGGGAATTTCATCTGTGGAGACACATGATCATCAGATTTGATTTTAAGAAAGATGTTTCCCCCTAGCTATTAGGAAATGGTTTGGAAGGAAGAGGGGGCTGAGCGTAGTTTCTGATGTCAGGAATAGTGTTCCTTCCCCACTCTTGCTTCCTGTCTTCCTTTCTTTGTGCTTGTTTCACAAGGGGCTTAAGATAACAAGGGCTAAGATAATAGCAGTAGAAGTGGAGAGAAGGTGGCATAATCAACAGACACATAACTCCAAAAAAAGGAGTGATTTTAAGAGAGCCAAATGCACAGGGTTGCACTTAGTTCACAAACCATACTAAGAATGTGTAAAATTTGGCTTGATGGAAAGTCATATAAATAAGATCTGGAGTATTTAGTTGAATATCAATTCTGTGTAAGTCCATAGAGCAATGTGGACATATCAAAGGGGAAAGTAATCTTAAATTTTTTAAATAGAAATTTCGAGCCTGAGTCACAGGGGCCCATAATACCACCACACTGCTGATTGCACGCTGCTCCAGCCTAGATATGAATGCTAAATAAATTTTCCAGATTCAGGAACATTATGAGGAAAGGTAAGGAGGCGGAACACATAACGGGGGTGGTAAGCACAACAATCTAATTGGAGAGCAGGGTAGAGAAGTGTGAGAAAATAATACAGGAAAAGCAAATTGCAACTAGACTGTAGAAGCTTCGCATGTCCATTGTGTGAGATTAGATTTTACTATTTCATAGGAAAAGGGGGGCCATGAAGATTTCTGAGCACAGTAACGATACAACCAGAAACTTGCATTAGTAATACTGATGGTAAAACACATCTATAGGAAGGAAGAGATGGTGGCCAGTAGACCACGGAGAGGCATCTGACGATAGTTTGTCATGGTATGACAAGGGTCTGGTGTCACTCTACGAGTGAGAACGTAGTTTCACTGTGCGTCGCACCTGGTGAGTGTATAACAAAGCAGTTCAGGTATACATGTTTCTTTCTTTTTATCATTAAACCTCCCAAGATACCACTCTGCTCAAAAGAATGAAGCTCATTAGTTAATTTACTACTTTAGTAAAAATTCCCAATTATGTCACTAATTAAGAATTTGTTGATTTGTATATGAGCTGAGATAAGCTTTGCACTTTGCAAACTATGTGAAAAATATTTTTGAGACAGTTCACAGTATAGGTGAGATCAGTGTTTAATATACTTAAGATATAGTTTTGAAAGCCACATTTGCACACAAAACTTGACGTACTAATTAAAGAGCTTTCTTGTTCATGAAAACAAATGAACAAAGAAATTAACAAAACAACACATCACCTATTCAATCATTTATTCACTTAACAATTCTCATGATGTGCCAGGCACTGTTCTAGGTCCTGGGTGAACAAAACACAACAATATATGTAGCTTATATTCTACTGAAGGAAACATAATACATATTATACATAGGTAATATGTACAGGATGTTAGATATTGCTAAGTGCAAAGGAGGACAGATAAAGCAGAGTTAGGAAATAAGATGTATCAGGATTGGTGGTAATGGAGTGAAATTTTAGATTAGAGAGGCCAAAATGGCCTCTATGAGAAGGTGATATTTGAGTAAAGAGCTGAAGAAAGGGAATTTTTTTTCCCAGCTTTAATCTATTTTTCTTCACTTTTTCTGCCAGGAGGCTGTCAGGGTACAGAGCATGTCCTCTATAGGGAGCAAGAAGACCAGTGTCCTCAAAGTGGGATTATACCTGGTATGTTTAAGGACAAGCGACAGGAGAGAAGGGAAGGGGAGTTGAAGACAAGGTCAGAGAAAACTTACAGGGAGTGGGAATTGGGGAAAATAGGATTTTTGTAAGGTCTTTGTTTCGTCTCTACATGAGATAGAAAGCCATTGGTGGGTTTTGAGCAGAGAGGCGATATGATATTTCTTACATTTTAACAGGATTGTCACGGTGGACTAAAGAGAGACAAGAGCAGAAAGATCAGTTGGGAGGCTGTTTCAAACACCCAGACAAAAGGTGATGGTGATTTGGACTGAGATGGTAGAAGTGGAGGTGGGAAGAATTAGTTGGATCTCAATCTATTTTGAAGCTGGAACTGACAGGATTTGCTGATGGCTCAGCTATGGTTGCTAGGAAAAGGAGAGGCACAGGTGACACCAAAGTTTTTGCCCTGAGTAATTGAGACATGGAGTTGCCATTAAGAAAACTGTAAGAAAACGGTTGGAGGTGGGTGAGAACTACCAGGAGTTCAATTTCACTAAAGTTACATTTGAGATAACTTGTAGACATCCAAATGGAGATGTCACGTTGGTAGCTGGAGATCACCTGGAGTTCAGGAAAGAGGTTTGGATTGGAGATACAGACTTGGGAAGCATCACTCTCTACGTGGTATTTAAGGAGACCAAATGAGATCGCAGTGTGAGTATTTGTAGATGAGAAGAAGTCCATGGAATAAGTCCAGGGCACTCCAGCATTTGGAAGTGGTACAGGTGAGAAAGAACTACCAAAGGAAACTAAGAAGGAACCAGACATGGAGAAAAATAGGAGAAAGGCAGGCTGTGTTGTGTTCCAGAAGCCAAGTGAAAAAGATGTTTCAGAGAGGGGACAGTGATCTACTGTGTCAAATGCTTCTAACCCATCAAATACAATGAGGACTGAGAATTGACCATTGGCTTTAGAAATGTGTAAGCCACCGGTGACTTCATTAGAGTAACTTCAGAGGTGTTGGAGCCTAATGCTTCAAGGGAGAATGGGAAGAGAAAAACGAGAGATCACTCTTTAGAGGATGATGCTATAAATAAAATAGTGGTGGAGGAAAAAATCAAGCAAACAAATGTGTGTGTGTGTGTGTGTGTGTGTGTGTGTGTAAACATACATGTGTGTATATGATGTATATAAAAGGATAGGATTTTATGCTGATGGAAATGATCCAGTAAAAATAGAAAAATTACTGATGTAGGAGAGAATGAGGCGAATTCCTGGGACAATGCCCTTGAGGGGCAAAAGGGATGGTGCACTAAGGGGCAAGAACAGGTGATGCTCTTGCTATGAATTGAAGATGTGGGCACAGAGAAGGCAGAGAAAAGGTAGGGCCCAGAGGCAATAGATGTGGATGTGGGGAAGCGAGCTTGTGGAAGTTCTCTTCGGGTCTCTTTAACTCATTTTATGGCAAAAAGTAAATTAATAAATCTCATTATACTCTACCCCTATAATTCATTTGAGAGATGTGTTATTGTATTATTTTTAAAGTGGGGCCAAAGGTACTCTTAAAAGTACAGAAAGCAAAGAACTTTTCCAAGAAATGTTGTAGATCAATGTCAACTGAACTGTTCAGTGTTTTGTTTCCCCTTTGAGTTTGTAGGAGTCAGTGATAAAACCATCTGGGCCTGGCACTTTAAAAAAATTGTAACTGCGTAATCACTTTTTCAGTCTCTTCTACTGGGCTTTCCATTTCTGTGGGTCAACTTTGGCAAATGATTCTTTTCTAGGAATTTGTTGCTATAGAATCGCACGTATCATTTATACGAATTTAAGCATTTCTCCTCAGTGAATTTTGATTTTTGTCTTGTTAATTCCTTCTTTGTAGGTCTCTTCCCACCTCTCTCACTTTTCTAGTTTTCTTGGATGAGGACATACTTGTGTTCACATATTCTTCTTTAATCATAGAATGTTAACTGCACTGTTTGTCTTCATTTATCTGATTAATGATATTATTCATGAACTATTTTTACTTTTATAAAACTTGCTAAAATTTACTAAAATCTGAACATCTATGGGTCTCTTCCCAACTCTAAACTTACTGAAATTTATTAAACTTAAATAAAACATCTTCCACTACAAATAATGTCATGATCTTAAAGATTTTAAGACTTGTTGCCTCCTGATTTTTCTTCTATTTTATACAACATATAAAGGTTTACTAATATTGTTTTTATATTTATTATAAATTTGTAACTTTTCTTGCCTCTGAATTAGTGCTATAATAATGCCATTGTTTCCAGTTTTCACTTTGGAGACATATAAATTTATCTGCATTGTTTAAATACATCATCATCTTCATGTGTCCATGCCCAGTTGTTTATTTATTTCTTGTGTATTTATTTCTACTTTGGTCTTTTTTTCACTCACCAACTTGTCTCTTTGTAGATCTGCATCTCACATTTCTTATTAAATTGTCCTGCTATCTTTGCTCTTTTCTCATATTGTTGCCTTTCATTAATCTTATCTGTACATGAGAGTGTCTAGTATTTTGCTCTGTAAAGCCTTACAATTTATTTTTCCATTTGGGAACTTTCTTTATATCATTTGAAAAAAAAAAATCTGTATCCTCATTCAATTATATCTTGAAAAATGAGCTGAATTTCTTTTCCCATGATCATCTCATCATATTGAATATTTTCCCCCTGAAGAATGAGAGATTTGTTCATCTTCCAAAGTTCTATAAAATTTCTTAGCCTGTGAGAACTTAATTGTGATTTTTCTGCCTTTGCCTGATTAGAAATCTTTGGCTATGTTATCACTAGTGACATTCTCCCCAACTCTCCTCCCACCAGCACCACCTAATGCTTGCCAGGTTTACTTTCTCCTGTGCACTGAATCTAAATATTTATTTCTAGGTTATGTTGAATTTAGCTTCAGATCTATTGACTATAGTGGAAAAGCTCAAGAAAGCCCTTTTAGTATAAGACAAAGGAATACTCCCAAAGTCTCCCATTCTTTTTCCGGGAAGAGAGGAGGAGAGTTGGGAAGAGACGCATTGATATTCAGAAATCCCATCTTTTCTTCATGTGATTCACATCTACCATCATGTAACGAATCTTCTAATCAAAACCTCACATCCTCCACAGTTGTACACTACAGCATTGGTTCTTGTTTCTTATTAAATTGCCCTCTCATCTTTGCTCTTTTCCCAGATTGTTGCCTTCCATTAATCATATCTGTACGTGGGAATATTTTTTTGCTCTGCAAAGCCTTAAAATTTATTTTTCCCTTTGGGAACTTTCTTTGTATCAGCTCATACTTACATCTTTTTTTTTTTCTTTCTGTTCTTTATCATTGAGGGGCCCGAAATTATTCTCTCTTTGGATAATCTCATGTCTTTTAGAAAACTTATACCCAATTCTGATATTTCACAGCCTCCGTAGATCTCCAGTTGTCTGCATTATTACCTATTTATACTGTTATGTTTGTATTTTAATCCATGTGTGTGATTTTTCTTAATTATTCATGACTTTTCCCCTAATCCCTCTTATTCCCTAAATTATTCTCATTTTGTGTGTCTTCCTCGGCTTCTAGCTTATTTCCCCTTCCTCCAGTATTCCCAGTTTTTGGCATGTGGGTTGATCTATGGTTATCTCATTATTCTTTTAATGTTTTTTCTCATATTTTATTTTTCTGAATTTTATCCTGTCCTCTCTTCCTCTCCCTCTTTCTCTCCCTTTTGGTGGACATTGTACAAAGGAAATAACAATATTCCATCCTGTTAGTAAGAGATCTCATCTTAAATCAGCTATTGACTATCCTTAGTTAACTATTTGTTGTTGTTGCAACTGTAGGTCCCCTCAGAGGCATGGATTTTGACGTTTTCCACATTTTGAGAACAGTCTCTTCCAGAGTTGCTGTTAGGAATGAACAAATCCTCCCTTTCCCACTGCTCTGCTTCATAACACTGCAGGCTGTCAAGTGGGAAGAGACTTCACTGTTCACCCAAGCACTTATCTCACTGAGTCATCTTTGGATCTCAGGCAAAACACAGTGCCTGGCCAGAGTAACTGCTCAGTAATGTTTGAGGGGTAAATGCAATGAAACACCTGTCTTCCGCTCAGATCAGAAATGCATCTCTTAAAGAGATCTCTTCATCACTTTGCCAGAAGAATAAGGGCTCAGTCAGCCAGGAAGTATTTGCATTTGCAATTTGTAGATTGTTCAAAGCATTAAAAGTCCAACACATTTCCCCCTGCATAATGGGTAATATCGATAATAGAAATTAGTTCAATGGGAAACCTCTCTGATGATAAGGAATTTAATAGGAATGAGAAACGGCTAAATTTCAATCTTCAGAGCAGAGGGTCCCACACATTGTAGACATTGATTGCATCATTTTTAAAAGCAACTTACAAAGCTCACCTTTTAAAATAGGTTTCTATCCATTAACAGACAACAGTAATTTAATAACGTTAAATGTATATATGTACATATATATGAATTATTTGGGTCTATGTTTTGCCAATATCTGCACAATTCGGTTACTTATAGATGAAACTGTAGAGTGGAAGGAGCGCTCCTATCCTTCTTGACTTTTTTCCAAGAAGGAAAAAACACTAATCTATGTGATTGGGTCCTATTTTAATATACATTTTGGGCTGTGTTACTATTAGTGTGTGTGAGGGGGTCACTACACCAAAAACTCAGACACATGGATATAGCATTCTCTTTTCTCTTCTTTCATATAGTGCAACTGGCAAGCTGGCACTTTTTTCTCTGTTTTTCACCCACGTGGTAGTTAGATCTGTTCCCTACCCTTTGGTTGTTTTCCTTCCCTTTGCGTTTTGCGATGAACCTTGACTCTTCTCCACGGTTATGACCTGTGCCCACCATGGACTGTTCCTGGTTGCTTCGGGTAATACTCCCATTTAATTCATTCTAGCTCTCTAGAGTTGGCCCCAGCACTAGTCCAGGTGTTGACATACCTTCTCTTAGCATAGCCCTGGCAGTGGGACATTATGCAGTATTTACCAGGCAAGCCTCCATACAAAGAGTTACAGGATATGGAGATTGAAGTGGCTCCAAGAGACAGATCTGGAATTCAGAGTAGAGCTGCAGTGTTGCCCTCTGTATCTCCATAGTTTGACATAGCTTCAAATTTTTATAGTAGGTGCATACAAAGTAAAAAAGTCAACAAAAGAACACAGTTACCTCTCAGACAAATAAAAGCTTGGAAGCTCTCCTATTTTGGAAAAAAATCACAGTTTAATACCTGCTGTTTGCTAGATTAAGCAAATTTAAGCTGATACATCATCAAAATAGGGTCCTGATGAAATACACTTTTCCATTGTTCCTTATCTGAGGCCCCTATGACTCAGAGAAAATTTCAGACTCAGCTCCTGGCATGACTTAAGTGACATAGAAGGAAGGGCAAGTTCAAAGGATTTTAGCTAAATTAGTCTGGTGACAGGGGTTACTATAGCAAATATCTGGAATCATAGACCTTAAGTGTTGATAACTGATTGATAACACCTACTGACTCAAAGTTAACCTAGGAGTAACAACTAGACAAAGTAGGTCACCCCATAGCAATGGGTTCCCCTTGGGGATCCAAGGAACCAGGGTTACCAGCTCCCAAACCCTGGCTTCCATGTTCAAGGCAACCGCATTTCTTTTCAGTACCTGTTGAAACACACAGGCTAATTAGTTTGGCTCAATAGAGGTCCTTAGACCAAGAATGCGTATACATGGGCAATCATGCCTCCTGATTTATATAGTTTTTGACTGAAAGAATATTAATTGCAATGTTAATGGGATTCCAATTAAGGAAAGTTAATATTAATTCTGAAAGAGCCTGGAACTTCAATTTAGATGAATTCGTTTAAATCTCCCCTTATAAAGTACTAGCTGAATGACCTTAGGCACACCACTTAACTTTTCAAGGTTTCGAAATCCTTATAGTTCAGAAATTAAATTTTTCAGAGATTAAATAATTTTGCCAGGGTCACAATGATTGTATATTATTGTAAAGGAGGATGAAAATACCTTAAATTACAATTATGTCATGCAGCCTCAAGTGCTTCTGTAACTCTTCTAATATTTAATGGGGGCCATCCATCACTTTATACCATGGAATTTTTGAATGGGCATTTGTTTTAGTCTTTTTTCCTGAAGCTCCCTAGTACCTCACATAATAGGTGCTGAATAGTATGTGTAGAATCAATAAATAAAGCAACATTGACTATTAATGAAAGGCCGGTGAATCTTGGTATTGCTTAACCATGCAAGCATAAAAATGAACATAACTTGGAGGGAAAAGAGTCTCTAGCATGTTGGACTATTCTTCAAGGCCAGCCTTGAGGAGGGGGCCTAAGATACCAGCTAATGCCAGAGGATAATCACTAGTAGAATGGGTGTTGTCCAGTGAAGAATAACAGTTAGGTCAAGGAAAATGGATAAAAAGTATAGATAGTAAGAGGAGCATATCCTCTCCTGGTTGGAGAACAGAAACGGGGGTTGTAAATTTCCTAAGAGCAGGGCCTATGTCTTCTATTCTTTGTGTCTCTAGCATTAGCCAAGGCCTAGCCTAATTTTAGTAAGCTTCAACAAATGTCTGTGAATGAATAAATGAATTAATCACTGCCTACTTGATACAGAACTGAACTGCAGAAGCTGCTCATAAAACAAAGGCAAGATTCCATATCCTACTTAGAAGCTACAATAGCTATAGGGACAATGATTAATTAGCCAGAGGGTAAGGGAGCACACAGGCCAAGGATAAAAAGATGTCTATCAGTGTCTAGACTCTTGGAATTCTTAAAAAATAATTATTGCCTTGACCAGGCTATGAGGAACCCAGGAAGCTCGTTCTCAAGGATGAATAGATGCATTAACACCCAAGGCCTTCAGATAACCCTAGGATCAGCAGGTAAGTGAGTCCTCAAACTTCTACTCATTTTCACCAGAGCCTGGTTGTTTAGAATGCAATAAATGTGAGCAAGGTTAAAACGAATTTTCAGGAAAAAGGAAAAATTGTATCCTAATGGTTTTAAAAAATTACTTGAAAGGCTTTTATGCTATATTACTGTATTTGATTAATTTGTTACAGGATTGTGATTTTATTATATGTCATGGCTAATGTTCTGTCATTCGAGTGATATCCAGCATGCATATAAAATGAAAACTCCTTAGCTTGGCATACAAGCCCTGTGTGGCATGTTATCAAATTAACTACTTTTCCAGAATCATGTCAAATCCTCTTCATATGCAACGTATGCTCCAACTATACTCAATTTCTCGTTCAGGTCTTGGTAAATTTGCATTGCCTGTGAATTTGCTCCAAACCAAAAAACTTCTATTCATTTATCAAGATCCAATTTCAGTGTTTTTCCCTCATCAACTGGTCTCTGAGAAGAGTTAATTATTTTCTCCCCTATGTATCTGAACATGGCTCTTTTAAGAATCACATATCCCTTTGTTTTATAAGCATTTCCTTACTTTTCAACTTCATGTTCTAAGCTGTCAGCTCCAAAATGGCAGGATGCAAATCTCCATTTTTATCGACCTCACTCTAGTTCAACAAATAGTCACTGGCTGCATAAAAATACCCATACACATGTATTTATGAAGTTATTACCAAATAACATATTGGATTTCATTGCTTCAAATAATTAACATTTAATATAACAACTTGCCAATACATTGTTAAAAGATCACACTATGAACTTGCCTCCCAAATGGTTTTGTCTACATTTAGTTGTGATGGACATTTGCTCTGGCATGTGGGGGCCCAGGAAGGACAAAATCCTTTATACCTGTAATTACGTCTGTCTAGTCTGCCATGAGAAATGATTTTTCTAGTCTAAAAGCCTATGCTGAAAAAGCGAAGCTTTTGGTGATTTCATTAACATTTAAAAATGTTAACAATTCTGTCAGCCCCAAGTGAAAATGACTGTGTGAGAAATGAAAAGCTTGCACAACTTTGATGCTTGCTATTCAAGGCTCATTATCCTCAAGACTTTCATTATGCAGTGAGGAAGTGGGGTCAGCTTCACAAAATTCAGGAACAATTAAGAAAATTACTGTATGCAGATGTGACTTATGGACTGAAAATAACGAACTTTCTAAAATACTGTATTCAACAAAATAAATCAAGATGATGAAAAATCCACAGATGTTTTATAGCTTAAGGCAGCTTTTCAGTTATTCCTTGTAAAGACTTCGTTCAGGGTTTGGCCCACTTCCCTTGACCTTTTCCTGAACACTTTGAAACTTTCTCTTTGACTGTATTCCTCAGGGAGTTTAAGAAGTCCTGGGCATATTTCCTGAAGTTCTTTGTGTTCATTCTCAAACACATTCATGGGGGCAATAATATTGTCACTGACCCTTACACATTGTGAATTGCTGCTGGGCTCCAAACCTCACACTCTTTTTTTCACAGCTTTTAAAGTTTGTGGAATAAACATGTGGAAATAGCCACAAGGGCAAAGTTATCCACCAACCTAACATTTCACTAAAAAAAAGAAGAAGAAAAAAGAAAGAATAGATGAAAACTAGATGGTATCTAGGTAAATTTAAAAAACCAAACTATGTTTTTAATGTAGACAAAATTTTATTTATCAACCACTCATTTTTCTTCTATAGCTACATTTAGTGTGGAGTGTAAATATAATAGAAAATTTCCTTTCTTTTTACATCAATGTCAATAAAGGTCTATTAAATGGTTGCTATATGCTAGGTAATAAACTAGGCTGAATAATAATATTTCCACATAACAGAATTTATATTTTAGTTCAGGAGTCAGACACAGGCAAATAATGATGGTAGAACAGGCTAAGTACCACCATATAATTTCATGTACAGAGTGCCTTGGGATCCTTGTGGAAGGAGGCACGTAACTTCAACATAAATTAAATCTTGAGGAGCCAGAAAGATCAGTTTGATCTTGATAAAATGAATCCCCTAAGGTAAAGACAACCTAAGTTAACAAATATTTCTTCCTGTAGTTTCTAAACATTTTTCGGATCCAACAGAATCATTTTTCCTGTACTCTCCAATTTATGTGAGACAAAAAGATGCTAACTTAATGTACTTTTCACAAGTGGTTTTTCCTGTCTGCTGTTTCCGATTGTCCTTTCAAAATAATGACTATTTTACATTATAAACAAAAGCTTTGCTTATATTTCTGTTATAAAGGAGAATGCTTCTTATCCTAGATAAAATTCCAAGCCGCAACGATGTTCGAAAGCAGTAGATTAAATCTGGACAGCGGCTGTAAAATAAAAGTATGCACAGAACTCACTCTTGTGGAAATTCATTTTTAAATTGAAAAACATGGAAAGGTCAGATTAGGGTAGAACATCTAATTTTATCATTAATAGGTCACTAATAAATGAGTTTTCAATTATTCTATGTTATTAACAGCATTCTTTAGGGAGTGTGTAGGCTGTGCTTAAATTCTGCCATATATATATATATGGTATTTAGCATGTTGCCTTGCACATAGTAGGTGTTCAATCCACATATATAAAATTAAATGTAAATGCTTGGACCTCCTGACCTTGCATCAAATAATCATCTTTTCAAAAGGCAAGGCACTATGAGGTTGCCTTACGTTCCTCAATACAGTCAAGCGTCCCTGTTCCCGTAGGACTGCTTAAAAACGGGGCCTCGCCTAGAGCTGAGCCTTCGTCTCTGAATGAGCAATAATTCTCTGATTTGGCCTCTCTGACTATACGTGGTCCTTTTCAGAAAAAAATCTAGGTCCCCTATAAAATATCCTTTAAGGATGATTTCCTTTTTCTGGGGATCATGAAAACCATTTCTATAAAATGGGCTATTCTTTAATTTAAATGGGCTTTTTTTCATCACAGGTTCTGAACCAGGCTGAGGAACTAGAGAGGAAAAGTACCTAAATTAAACACACACACACACACACACACAATATATATATATATATATATATATATATATATATATATATATATATATATATATATGTATTCAATCATTTCCTGTAAGCTTTTAGCTCATTTTGTCTATGTATCTATCCATCTATCTATTATAATGACTTCATGGATAGTAGGATCTATTGATTATATAAATAGATATAGAACATAGGAAACTAAGGCTCAGAGAAGTTAAGTAAAACTCGACCAAGTCACACAAGTAGTAAGAGGCAGAGCTAAAATTCAAGTTCAGAGTCTGGCTCCAGGGTTTATGCCTTTAACCACTGCTCTATACTGCCGTCAGCATCAATGCCTGGGAGGAGAGAGAAAGGTCTATTTCTTGCTTGACTAATTTTTTTTCTCTGTATAGATTTAGGGAGATGTTTTTCAAGTCTGTTGTTATGGGAAAATATGGGCAGGCATAGAAACACTTGTTTACTATCAGCCAAGCACAGTGTTAGGTACTTTTCATATATAATTTCATGGTATCTTTATTATCATATATCGAGCTATTCAATATTATCCCAGTTTACTGATTAGAAAACTGAGGCTCAGAGTTGTTAAATCACTTGCCAAGAATACACAAGTAGTAAAGGCCTAAGCCCGGGTTTAAAAGCAGGACTGAGTGTTCCCCACAATACACCATGTGCTAAAAGTCTGTAGATCAAATTCCAGGTGACAGATCATGAAATTCTAAACTTATGTAACCTGAAAACCTCTCAGAAATATTATTAAAGTTATTCGGAGTCAAGATTTTTGCCAAAGAGATCGATAGGGAAATTTTACTTCCTGTCACAGCAGCCCCAGGAGTGGAGATATGACCCAGGCCTTGCATCCTACCTTGACAGATACTGTCCTGAAGTGAGATTTGCAGTTTCCACGTCCATGCAGTTCATTGTGCTGGGAATGAGCGCAAGTTCTGGCTGGATCATGGTGGCTGTGGCTACAGCTCTTGCAACCAGTTCCATAGCATCTTGTACATAGTACTCAAAGACTGACTGTGTTGTTTTTCCATGAGCAATGAGCCCCAAGGGCAGACCTTCTGTCCTCAGTTCCTGGACGTTCTGGGAATCCCCCAGCACCCAATGCAGCTCAGGGGGCATCACCCCAAACTGGGTGGCCATTTCGAAAATCTGCCGGATACTTTCCATGTCGCAGCCAAACATCACCATCGTGGGTGTGCTGTTCTTAATGCCCTCAAGCTGGACCTGCAGGAAACTTAAGAGATCCTCAGGGGAGGAGAGGTTGGCGGTGATGTTGATGACAGACCCGAGGTGGAACTTGGAATTATTCTGGGTAAGGAGGAGGAAGTCGGTGATATTCCAGTCTTCCTGGCAGAGCAACAAGCTAAAATTGTACCAGTTGTTCATGGTCAGGATTGAGACAGTGACATCAGCATCAGAACTTAAGGAATTTTCTAAACTCAGTTGTAGGTGAAGGGGATTCTGTATTTAAAGATACGAAAAAGAAGAATTAGAAAGCTTCGGTCAAAGATTATAACATAAGGTATTTTGTTTTCTTATAAGGCTTAATCCCTTATTTTTCCCTGAGATACTCAAATGTCTCTGGGATAAAATTCCCATTATTTGGAAAGCTGTGGGAATTTTAATGGAATTACTGATTTCTTACAACTGATTTCCTTATAATGTTTGCTAAGGGTGTCAGACAGCAGGGGTGACACAACCATACATACATTTAGTCTTAAATTTTTATCAATCTTGTCTACTTCCTTAGACTGTTCCCTTTGTGCATCCCATTTCTAACTATTGCTGTTATTAACCTGTTTGTTAAATTTTCCTTTCAGGTGAAATAACTGAAAGAAATTACTTTCACTTTCCTTTAAAATCAATAGCAGGGACTTGTAAAAGAATGGTGTGGAAAATGAATGCATCATAGTTTCCTAAACTTTTAGCCCCCGAGGAAGAATTTCTTCTAATACATGTGGTGCTATGATCTGAATATTTGTGCTTCCCCCAATTCATATGTGGAAATACTACAAATGCTCAATGTGATGGTATGAGAAGGTAGGGACTTTGGGAAGTGATTAAATCATGAGGGTGGAAACTTCGTGAATGACACTAACGCTTGAGAGGTTTCAGAGAGCTCCCTTGTCCCTTCTACCATGTGAGAACACAGTGAGAAGTTGGCAGTCTGTGACCCAAAAGACGGGCCCTTGCCCAACCAGGCTAGCACCATGATCTCGAACTTCCAGCCTCCAGAACTGTAAGGAATAAATTTCTGCTGTTTGCAAGCAGTCTGTGTTCTAGCAGCCTGAACAGAATAAGACATGTGGAATAATTAACAATATATATACTAAGATTAAGTGAATAGTCCAACACTGAAGGCTTGATTACATTTCTGTATCTACTGAGACGGGATTCTTGCTGTGAAATGTGTGCTTATGTAACTTCCACCACAATTTTATCTGTTTATAGAACTCACCAACTCAATGAAGGAAGAGTATCTTATTTGAAGAGTCACAAGTTATTAATCATATAGGTGAAGTGGCAGCAGTCCTCTAATGAATAAATTTGTTAAACTGTTCTCGCTGAGAGCAGACATTCGACGTAACTATCCTTTAATATTGACATCTTGAGAATGTTTAGTACAACTTCTTTCACATTAGGTGCATGGTAAATACAGAGGGTGCCAAAAAAAGTATACACATTTTAAGAAAGGAAAAAAACTGCATTAAAATTGTAATACTGAATACATACCGATAACAAAAGATGAATACAAGTCATGTTTGACTTCTGCAATTACAAGAGGTGCTCAAAGTGGTTACCATCAGTGTAATTTTCATACAGTTTTTTCCCTTTCTTAAAAGGTGTACTTTGGCACCCTCTATATTGGCCAAATTGAACTAAATATGTTCCCATTGGGAACTATTGGACTATTACACTATTTTTGAGAAAGTGCCAAACATTCAGGTCAATAATATAAGTAGAAAAATGAGAAGGACTTTCTCAGTAAAGTTTCAAGCCTTTGTACAAAAGGAAAGAAGTGTGGCCTTCCCTTACCTGTCAAAAAATGTGAAACAAGAAATAGAATTTGAGTTGAACTTTGAATTCTTTAAAGGACTAAAAGTGTTTTGATTTGTGTAGAATGAGGAGTGAAGATTCCAAAGGAATTTATCGGACAAAAACTATGACCAAAGGCAGTAAATGAAAGCAATCATGGTGATAGGTAGGACAGAGTCTTAAAATTTATTCTGAGATTTTGACTTTTGCCCTTCCAAATTAAGCTTCAAGCAGGGTTTGTAATGATAAAAACAGAACTTTGTGGGGGGGATCATCTTTAGGCTGCATTCAACAGGAAGAGGGGAAACAGGCCTTCCAGGATCTTAATTAGTGCTCAGTGCGTAAACTGGAAGCCAGTGTTGGAAATAAATGGTGCCAAGGGCAATGAGAAAAGTTGTGTTGTTGTTTGTTTGTTTTTAAATTAAAATGCAATGACATGATCAGATATGAGAGGCAAAAGAGAGAAAGGTGTCAAACACTGGGAGACATTATCCAGTAGGTAGTGCCTGGTTTACAGGCTTGAGAAGCTATATAAGATCTTGAGGTAAAAAGGAATGAAAGCTTCACTTCCTCATTCCTACTAGTGATTAACATAAATTGCTCAAGAGTTTTCCGCCCTCCTCTATTAGCTTTCTTCCTCTCTTTCTTCCTCTCTTATTTCCTCCTCTGCTTTAACCCTCTTCCAGAGTAAAGAGCAATGGAAGGCAAGCTCTACATATACCTGGCAGGAACAAATTATTCCCAACTGTTTTCTTGGCCTCAGCTCCCTATCCTGTTGCCAGTTTTCTTTCTAAAACATAAATATGACCATGTCTTTCTTCCGCACCATAACCTCTGAATCACCCACAGGATAAATTTCAAAATCAGTAATACTGCTTAAGAGGCCATTCCTAGTCTTTAATCCTCAATACTCCAAACATGTACATCAAGACAAGTCATAGAGGACAATTTATTTCTCTTGTATGAGAGAGAGCATTTTCATGCCTACACAAATTTGATATGCTGATCTCTCCACCTGGGAATGCATTTGCCTGTATTCATATTCATCCCGCAAAACTCAGCTCTTCCACGCAGATTTCCAGAAACTAGTTCATGCAGCACTTCTAGCTGTTTCTGCTGCTGCTGATCTTTTTTTTCCTCACAATAATTTTGCCCTGTTGATATCCTGCAGTGGTGAATTGAGCTTTTGTTGGAGTGTTCCTCTGACTGCTGACCAAGCAGAATTAATCATCTCATGTCTGTGTCATGGGGTCATTTTTGTTCATCCCTCTCTTTTACAGAACTCTTCACACCACAGTGTAGCTAACTGGTTATGTGTTTATCTCCCACCCCAGACTGGAAGCTTCTTTAGGACCAAGAGCACATCTCAACCATCTCTTCTAGCACAGTTCTTAGTGAACCGGTGATTGTTTGTCAAACAGAATTCTTTTGGTTGTGTGCTTACTTCAAGTCCTGGGTTATGATCATAATTTCTTCATTGAAAGACTGAGAAGCTCTTTCCTAACAGAGCTTCAAGACCCAGTCTTTTGTGCCCAGTTGGAACAAAGGCCCATGATGTATTTCCTACAGAGGGATTCATTAAAATCAGTGTGTGAGGAGCAAGCTGTAACGGAGACAGGGATGAAAATGTTCTCCTCTTGCTAAATTGGGAAGCGAAATAGCTACTCATATTGAGCACTTAGCACCAGACAGAGAAACAAATGCATTTGGCATCAGAGAGTGACATGGGAGTAAAATGAAGACCGATCCCCCCACTCCCATGGATAATGATTAATCCATGTAATCACGCTCATCCCTACAAACGATTCAGTTAAGAAATTCCAGATGTTGAAATTAATCCTTTCATAGATTCAAGGAACACAATTCTTCAAACAAATATTTATTCAATAATACTTTAGAAGTATCTAGTTATATTGTATTTATCTAGCACCTTCAGATGTAGCATCTCCCAATTTCTCTCCATATAATGTAAAGGCACAGGCACATGTGCATACACACACACACACACACACACACACACACACACACACACACACACACACACAGAGATGAAAACTTATAACACTAAAATTCAACCTTTATAGTAAAGGTTGATAAAATCTGGGACAAAAATTAAATAAGACCTATCAAACCAAATTGAAAAACAAAACCTATGTCTTACATATAGTTTGCTTTTTGCAAAGGGCAAAACCCAGGACCTGAAAGAAGGTATAATTTTTAAAAATAGTTTTTACAGCTTACCTCCTAAATCAGAGATCCAGTAACAGAACAAACCAAGAATCAGGAAGACTCTCTCAACCATGCAATAGAGTAAAACTGCCTCATAAGTACATTCAATTTATGTAAATTAAAATAAATAGGCACAGTAAAGGGAGGTAGGGGGAGAGAAAATATGAAGTTAAATAGAGCTGATAATTCTCCTTTCCCTAAATGAGTGTGTGTATATATAATGAATGTAATATATATATATTTATGAATTGTAATATATACATATTGTTAAACATAGTTGTATACTTAAAACCATATATGCCAAACTAAATAGGCAATTTAAAGGACCTTCAAATGTAATTTTCCTACACTTTGAACTGAATATTTATTTCTACCTAAGATGATACGCTGCTCTAATCCAGATTTTTAGGGGTTTATTTCCATTATCTATTTCTACATTATTCTGGAGGCAGAAATGTCGAAAAGTCTAGGGCAAGAAGTATGGATGGGAAATAGCCATACTGAAATGCACTCATGAATGAAATCTCAAGTCAAGTGCAGAGCTGGAGGGAGAGAGGAGTCACCAAGATGACAATGCAGGTGCCAGTGTCAGAGGATTGCAAATGTGTTAGAGAATCATTCAGTGGTGCAGAGGGAGATTACTTCATCTGCTATGGATCAGAGTGGATTTATCAAATGTTAAAATTTCACACACAGAAAAGTCAGGCAAGCATGGTAAGAAAATTTGGAAAAAGAAAAATTATAGAGGGGCCTTGCCTTAAAAAGTATTAGAACACGTAAGAAAATGCAATTTTTATAAAACATTAATAATTAAAACAGGGAAGTACTAACAAAAGGATTAACAGGTAAATAAATCGAACAGATGTAAATGCATATAAAGAAGTACATTGAGCTAATATACTATGTTAATATATTATACATTTAAGTTTTAAAGGAGTATAGAAGAAATGTATGTGAGATTAGGAGTTGAAAAAATAGATTATTTGGAAAAATAATATCATTTAAATTCCTAATTCCACTATATATTAAAAGTAAATTCTAGGCCATTTAAGAGTGAAAATACAACGTCATATCACTAAAAGACCAAATAGGTAAATATGCTTCAGCAATCACAAAGAGACATACCTTAAAAAAATACTACAATTTACCTTATTTCTAGCATTAGACACCTATCATAAAAGAAACACGAGAAACAGGAGGATATTTGCAATGAAATTGATAGACAAAGAGTTATATTCACAAATTATAAAGAACATTTACTAATCAATCAGGAAATAGAATCCTTGACTAATCTCACTCAATCAACAAAAACGCTTTTGTGCCTTGACCTCTGCAAAAAATTTCCTGTTGCCTATACAGTGGGTTGGAGATAGACGATATCTTACTTTTTCATTTCACATTTAATACTTACTTGCTGAAAATGACAGAAAGGATTCGTTTTTCTTTATTAATGTGAAGAAACAGGTAACCATGTAAAAGTCAGAAAATATCAGTGACCCTTTGATCCCATCCTAGATTTTTGTGCTGTCAGCTAGACCCTCTGTAAAGAGTAATGATGAATGCATATCTGAACCCATTCCAGATACTTGAAAGTAGAAGACATGATTGTAGTAAGTAGACAAATAGACATTTAATGTAATTATAAATTATGGAAATCATTGCACATGTAATAGGATGTGGCAAAACTGGGATGGGGGAAGAATGTCCCAAGAAAAGTTTAATAATTATGATTAGTAGGGATAGGTGGATGTAAATATTTTCATTGGATAAGCACCCCATATTTGGGACTTTAGAAAAAATAAGGGATGTCTATAAAGATGATTTGAACTCACTATATATAGGTAAACATATATAATGATTTATAAAAACATACGTATTTAACTAAGAATGTGGTCTTGTTTAGACCATTCATTCTTCTCTGACTAGGTACTATCTTTCAATATTTGAAGTCACCACCTACTCCTATATTCCCACTGTTTGATTCTGATTGTCCTCTTTCTTAGTATCTACAATGTTCTTAAGTCCTAAGCTGTCCTTGCTGGTGGTAAAGTAAGTTAGCTGAGCGTTTCTTTCCTCTTCTGAGAGGCAGTAAAGTATAGTGGTTAGGGTTTAGTAGTCAGCACAACCTATGCTTCAATTCTGGCTCCAACATTTATGAGCCATGTGGCCTTCTACAAGGTATTTAGTATTTCTGAGTCATAAATTCCTCATCTCCAAAACGAGGATAATATTACCTCCTACCTTACAGACCCATTTTGAGACTAAAATGTGAGAATGAGATAATGCGTGGAAAACGTCTGGCACAGAGTGAGGGTCAGTAAGTGGTAGCTGTCACAGTTGGCTTAGAGTTAAGTCATTGTGTTGGAAGTGCTTGCTAAAGTGACTGTGGGACCACTTTTTTCTTTGCTATTGCTTTTTCCTTTCTCTTGTCTACTGTCACACAATGGTCCCTGAAATAGATATCTTTTACACATACCAATTACACCAAATCCTTAGTAGGAAAACAGCAACTCTATCTCAGGATGACAGAGGCTATTGATTTGGGAGATATTATGTTTACAGCAGAGTACCCTCTCTCCCCTACATTTTGGTAACTAGTTCTAGTGTCACAAGCGAAGAAATTTTCGGTGCCAGCAGTTGGAGATCCCCCATCGATCTTTGTTCTGCCTGAGAGCACAGATTCAGCTATTTTCTGGATCACTAAAGGTTTTAAAAACAGGATTGGATGCAGTAAAGAACAGGCCAGAGAGCTTTGAGATATTCCCTTGACAGAAGAAAAGAGGTAATGAAGCCGGGTTTACTTCAAGAATGGAGAAAAGATGAAATTCTCTCAGTTGTTTCCTGGCAAGCAAACCCATTTAACTTTGCCTTCTAGGCCAAAGCTCAGAAAGCTCAAGTGAGCATAATATTTCCACTCCTTTTAAGAGAGACGAAATCCCCTTCCTTTCATTAGTCTGCTGATTATTAGAGGTGTTTAAGGGGCTCAGAACCAGCTTTCCATGCTGCTATCACTTCTGCTCAGCCAACAAGGCTGCAGGACGTTTTCTGATTTCATTATCTCACACCTCATTTGACCTATATTATAGAGAGGTCTTTTTTTTTTTCTTTTTCTGAAAATTAAAGCTTATTCCCTTAGAAGCACAGGCTTTTAAATAAATTAACTGTTGTTATGGTTGCATTAAGGATTCAGGCAAACATAATGCAGAGATCTTGCCCAGAAATTGTAATCTAATAAAATAATACAAATGAAGACCTAAGAATACCTGGTAATGTCCCTAGTGCTTTATGAATATTGTCTTATTTTATCTTCACAATCGCCTCATGAGGAGACTACAGCGATTAGCCTCTTTTAACAGATGACAAAAGTGAGGCTCAGAAAGAGCGAGTTACTTTCCCAAGGTTGCACAGCTACTAAGAAAGAGAGCCTGGATCCGAAATCCAAACATGTAGGACTTACGCTTTTGGCCGGTACTCTATACTGCTCCCTCCACTTGATAAAAGCAACGTGTGAAGTAGAGCCTTGGCATTTTATAGTTTTAATTATTGGCAAGTAATCCTAAAGGCTCAGGCAGTCAAGTCACTTTTAAGATGTATTGTGGCATGGGTCAGAACAGACATGCCCTGTGTGGCTGGCACATGGGAGCCAGCGAGGGGGCTATCCTGCTGCCCAGTGTGCACCTGGCTTTCCAGACATTGTCTTCGTTCATCCTCCCATTTGTGACAACTATTGTGAAAGGGTAAGGCTTGCATTTCTTCATTAATGGTAATTTAACAAAGAAAGACAGTTGCATAATTAATGGCATCAGTTTTGTGTTCGGTAGAAGAAAATTTGGAAAAATTCACTTAAAATTTTCATTTAGATTTCACTAAATTTCATGGTTGAAGCTATAATCATGATGGTGTTCAACCAATATGTATGAGGTTGTCAACAAAGATTTTCGGACTTATACCTCAGGATTTTGCGTGATATTTATCAAACAGTACAAAACAGTAGTAAAATGCAGCGAATGCTTCATACGGCAGGATTGTGGATGCATGGTGCAGTTGGCCTAATATTGCCCATCATGCTAGGTGCAGTCTATTTCACTGAAGCAATATAGGGAAGGCTGGTCTCCCCTGGGCTAGAGCAGACGTGGTAGATTGGCCCAGTCTTAGGAAGAAGTGTTGACATGCATAACACTGTCATCAATCCTAGTGGATTCGCTCCTCCAACAAAACGTGTGTTGAAAGCCTATTATCTGCCAGGCCAAGGATACAGAGATGTATGTCTACAGGCAGAAGCAACAGGAGAAGCATGCATACAGTTCCCTTTGAACAAACTCAATCTTTTTTCCAAGGCCAATTTCCAAAAAGGAAATGCAGGGGCATAGCAGATTGGTTCGTGGCAATTACTCAAGCTTCTTGCACTGAGCTTTCGATCATGCATTGTTTCCCCCATTCGAGTCCCATCTAATTATTGACACTCCACTAATTCATCTGTATTTCCCCCCCCCCCACTTCTGCCTTTTGTTCCCTATGGTTATACTGTTTCTCTCGCTTGACCCTCGGTAATCTTGGAAACCTTTGGCTGCCACTCATGCTCTGAGCCCTCTTCTCCCAGCCCACTTATACAAGATACACCTATGCAGGTGCAACCCTTCAGGCTTAGTACTGTCATCCACTTGGGGAAGGGAGGGCTTTGATCGAGAGCATATGGCTACAAAAGATATGCCGTCATGTGGTGCTTAGCAGAACAGTCAGCTCAGGCAAAACGTCCCAACATAGGAAAGGGTGAAGCAGCCACAGGTAGTCATTGGAAATCTGGGCATCTGACATCACGCAAGACTATCAGCAAGCAACAAAGTCCAAAACCTTGGTCTGGGGTTTAGAAGATCACTGCAATTCCCAGGACAGTCCAGAGGAGAAAACATGGTGGCACTATGTGAAGTAACTCAGATCTTTGTTTGAAATGTGGTTCTGCCATTTACCAGTCACATGACAGACTCTGTGAAGATCATGAAGCCTCATAAAGCTTCATTTTCCTCTTCTGTGTGATGAAAATAATACTGCCTGCCTTGCAATGTTTGTGAGGATTAAATAACATTAATGTATATAGAGCATCAGTACATAGTAAATAGTAAGTGGTGGTTTATAAACAAGATGATAACAATGCTGATGAGATTAGGAACATTACACCAAGAGAACTGATGCATAAGGGCTAGCTACACTGGTATTTTCAGCTTATTTAACAAACAGTTGAATTCCTATTTTGATACATATTTTGTGCCAGGCATTGGATACTGACTACTGAGGCTACCATAGTTAGTAAGACCCAGATGGTCTTTTCTTCCATAGAGTTTAAAATCTAGAGGGTACTAGTATCACATAGTGAGGAACGGTTTAGGAATAGGGCAGTAGACCACAATGAGAAATACCGCATAGGTTTGAGCCCGACTAAAAGGAATGGTGATTTGGTTTTTGAGTCTTAGATTATGAGGCAAATATTTCACAGCATTCTTGCCTACATTTGAATGAGCCCTGAGCACTGGGGCAGGAAGGACCAAGTCTGCAGGTGGAGGTCAAGGATAATTGGGAGGACCATGGATAATTGGGAAGAGAGGAGGAGGCCAGAAGAAGGCAGAATCTGACAATCAGAGAGGCTTCATCACACGTCTGATATGTAGTAAGTACTTGGTACGAGTAGCCTTATTACTGCTGCTGCTGTTATTATTATTATTATTAAAATTAGCATACTTCCTTTCTTGGGCTGGCATAATTGATCTTTCTCCAATGACTCACAGCATTCTGATGTCAACACCAGTCATTGTGCCTGGCTGCAGGACCATCACACACTCAGAGCCTGTCCGACACAGCTGGTTTCCACGTTGACTGAACCAAATGGAGCTGAGCTTATGGTGATACCAGAGCTCTTGAGCCTCTTTAGAAAGTGTATTTTCTCTTTCCTGCCATGGTGTCAGGTTAACTACTATCCCTTTTGATTGTGTCAGCATGCCTACCTTTAACACCTTCTTGCAGCCCCATTTAATACGCTTGGAGCTAGGAAAAGAGAGTAATGATCATGTCATAATTTGGTCTAAAATAAAAGTAAAGTACATCAAAACCATCCTATAAGCAAAATGGATGAGCTTTAGCAGGATTGAAGAGGCTGTGGATGGATTTGAAATCAGGATTATTTTGAGGAACTTGACTTCCATTTCTTCAGCTGTGACAAGAGAATAATACTTAACAGTCAACCAACTACTTCAGGGCAGAGTGGGGATGACATGTTGTTATACATGTGAGTGCTTTATGAAGTAAAGAACACTATAAAAATGGAAGACACAACGCATCTGAATGTGTGTTTCTTGGACAGTAGGGGGTGGCAGGATCAATAATATACACAGAGGTAAAGGAGACATTTCTGGAGTAGAATTTTAAAGTTAGATATAATTTTCAAATTCTATGCCAACTTTTTCCATCTTTATATTAAGGAGAACAAGATTATTTGTTACATTGTAAGAACTCTGGAATAAAGATATTGGCTTAAGACTGATTTTAGTTCCTGTATCACCACCCAGGTTTGGTCAAATTAAGTAATATTTGAATGAGCCTACACGTTTATATGTATCAGTAGGAAGATGATTTACATGGTAAATAAAACTTATCAAAATATTCAAATTATTTTTATAGACACTCTTGGTGACAAACTCTGGCATATTTTCTTACAAAAATATTTTTATATTTTTGACAAGTGAGTTCACAACAGGGCCAGGAACTATTGAAATGTGCACCAGATAATTAAACTGTCTAGCATGAAAGTTAAATTTCCTCTGGAAATGTAATTATGTCAATGCAGCTTAAAACCATTATTAAGAGATGGCTTGTGTCACATGCTAATTTGCTTTATTACACTAAGAATGAAAACTCAGCTAAATGCTGATTATTTCTTTTTTAAATACCCTCTAGAACTAACACCACAGTTGACATAAACTTTTTTCCTCAATTCCATAAGACTTTTTCTTTTTTTTTAAAGATACAAGTACATGTTTTATACATTTAAATCACGGTTCAACTAATTGTGATGTAATATGACTTTTATATATACTGGTTTAGCACCTCATTTTAATTGCATAATTATAAAATCAGTTTAACTGCATAGTGGCTTCTTATTTCATTTGGAAATTTTAAAAGTTTTTAGTGACTCACATTCATTACGTGCTACCTACCATTGACCAGTTCAACACTAGAAATAGTATTAGCATGCCATTAAACAGTAGCTCAGTAAATTTTCATTTTAGCACCTTATTTCAAAACATGTGATCTACTAATTATGATTGAGCTTTGACGCAATGACATTTTATTTCATTTGCATTACTAAGCACTCATTAGCATAATTAATTCTTTATACCTTTCAAATCCTTGTTCAAAGTAAGAGGGCATTGGAAACGTTGAATTTAGTTCTTGAAGTCACTGGTGACAGAGGCAGTACTTTCTCATGAATTAGTGATCAAACTCAAAGGCTCCTGAAGCAGCTCTGGTGACCTCAGGTCCAGGACAATGAACTCTAACTGAACAGGCCTGTGTTCTCTCAGGATGGTCTATGTAAGCCTTGTCACTGATGAGGAAATAAAAAAAGACCCATTTGGCTAGTTTTCAAATTTAAGATTTGGATTGCATCTGGTCCTGTTATGAACTCACTTGCCCATATCCATTCAATAATCAGATAATCATCAGATAGGGCAGAAATATTAAAGCTTGAATGATTCACCAAAAGCCAATTATGCACTTAGGATTTTATCATTTGGTTTGGAAGGGACCTTAAAGTTCACCTAACCCAAATTCCTGATAGTTTATGGAATGCCATGAATTAGTCTCTTTCTTTTAGAAAGGTTAGTAATTTGTTCAATTGAGGTGGTCTGTCTTCATTACGGTGATTAGTGAATATGACTACATTTTAATATTTATGAATATCTACTTGGATTTAATGTTATCTCCTGAATTTTAAAGGATTCAGGCTCAGCCTAACTTACACATTCTAATATCTCTCTGTAGTCCTTAAGACACAAGTAATTACCCTTTATAAGAGATGTATAAATACGAGGTACGGCAATGAAGTTCACGAACTCATCCTAGAAAAAGTGCTACATACCTCATTGCTGAATATCACTAGGGTCACCTTCGAAGTGCTCCCCTTGGAAGCTATGCACTAACACCAGTGCCTAGTCCACCCTTCAAAGCAATTTTGGAACTCTTTTTGTGGAATGACCATCAGAGCTGTCGTCGTATAACACTTGACGTCCTGAATGTCATCAAAATGTCTTGCTTTCAATATTTCCTTTATCTTTGGGTAAAGAAAGAAGTCATTGGGGGCCAGACGAGGTGAGTAGGGAGGGTGTTTCAATACAGTTATCTGTATACTGGCTAAAAACTCCCTCACAGACAGTGCTGTGTAAGCTGGTGCATTGTCATGAGGCAAGAGCCACAAATTGTTAGCAAAAAGTTCAGGTTGTCTAACTTTTCACGCAGCCTTTTCAGCACTTCCAGATAGTAACCTTGGTTAACTGTCCAGTTGGTACAAATTCATAATGAATAATCCCTCTGATATCAAAGAAGGTTAGCAACATTGTTGCAACAAGTTCACTTAGTTGTAAGACATTCATAAATAGTGCACTGATTTATGAATTCAATAATTTTTCTTCTCCACTGTAACAAACATATACAACCCTATCATGTCTTGAGAGCACAGATATATTAATTATTAATATATTTAGTGCTAAAAAGAATCAATCGAATGAAATGAATTTTCTGGGTTTCCATCTGATTATATGAACCCTGAATTGTCTTTTTCTGGAATTATTTACAGTCCATGTATATTCATTCTGTTAGCATTATTTAGCCTCTATTGGCACTATTTTCTTTGTATCTCTTACATATCACACTAAAAGATTTTAGGCTTTAAAATGGCAAGAACCGCCAAAGACCATCATTATGTTTTCTAAGTCAGTCCAGGGAACATAGATCCACAGTCTCAGGGACCTTGAGAGATCTTTACTATTTCCAGGAAAGAAAAAAGAGAGAGAGAGCGAGAGAGAGGGAGAGAAAATTGATAACCTTGCTTTTATAACATAGTCCATCATCTCAAAATGCTAAATTCACAATGTTGATGGTTTTCTCTGATATCATATCTCTTGTCCCTCTTTCCAGATTATGCAAGACCCATCAGAGCAGGCTGTTACATCTCTGTGTATTCCAGCCCTCATGCTTATCTCCTTTGAAACACAACAGTGGTGTCATCTTGTCCTGTTTATTCAATTTTCTAAGTATATCTTAGTTTTCTTTTATCTTGGAAGCCATTCCAAAAAGCTTGGAACACACAAGTGCTCCAGCTCTCTTGTTTCCACATCCATGGGATAGGTCATTTTCTTTGCCCAGAACACTCTTTACCTTCCTTTTTGCATCACTAATCCCTTATCATCTTTCAAGGCTATGCTCAGGCTTTTCTCCAGGTAAACATTACTGACTTGCCTCACTCTCAAATTGAATTACTTGCCTTGCTTTTATCTGCTGCCATACCATACTCTGTACATACCCCCAGTCACTTATTACATGGCTAGTCATTCTTAGTTTATTCATTTCTCTCCTTCCCTGGACTATGTGGGGGCTAGTGATGTTATCTTTTATAGTAAAATTTTGAGTAATAGTGCCCAGAAAATAAGAGACTCACAGCGAAGATTTGTGGGTTGAATGAATAAATGGTGATGTGTAGTTTAGATTTAGACAGAGAAGCCTGACCTTTACTGAGATGTGTGTCTGTTTTTTATGAGCTATTTTCCTTCCAATTTGACTAATATGGTTTCTCTCCAGATGCAAGAGTAATTATTATCCGCAATCCCATAAAATCTTATCCTTCCAAGAAGACACAAATCTTCTCCGATGTCAATCAAAAAAGTGGCACCTGAACACTGAGAGGATTGACAGAACTGCTCAAGTGCAGACACACCTGAGGCACTGTTTAGAAATACCAGTGAATCATGATATGCACAAACTCAATGCGTGTCATTCATTTTCTTTACACTGAATATGGTTGTGGGGAGATATTTATTGGGCTTTATAAATTATTCATAACTGAACTTGTTTAAATGCTCAACACTGGTGCATTTAAAACATGATTCAATATATAAAGCTATCCATATTGAGGCAACCTTTTAGTTACTTATCTGTTATCTAAAGTGAGGTACCATTAAAGGACTGGAGAAATAACTGAAATCTCAGTACCAAGCTAGAATGGTTTCCCAACAAAGTAAATGGAAATGACAGTCAATGAAGAAGACTATGTTAATGACGTAGGGACTGTGAAAAGGATAAAGGAAGGTAACAGAAGTTTTATCAGGAGTTTAAAACAAAATACCACATCTATTACTACTAAGAAAGTATCTGGTATTTTTCATAAAAAAAAAAAAGTAATCAGGCTTCTGTTTACTTGAATTCAGAGACACAGCTATACTGGCATGGAGAATGGGGAGAGGGTAATATGGACAATGAAACCACGGTATCAACCTCTCCTTGTCCTGAATTAGTCTAGTTTGCCACATAATGTCCGTACTTGTATATGGCAAAAGAGTAAAGATGCTTACTCTTTCTCAAGGAAATAAAGTGCAGAATGCTATGAGGTGGGCCCAGAATTCGTTCCTGAAGTGTCTGGCAACTTTCAATTATAGAAAACATGGGGAGTTTTTTTCATTCCTCTCTTTCACCTCCCTGATGACCTTGTTCTAGAATTTGCTTCAGCAGTTTCTCTCTCTCCCCTGGGATCTCCCATCAGCTCACAATTTTTTTTCAGTGTCATCCATTTTCCTCCTCCAGCTACTATTCCAGGTCTTACTTCTTTTCCTCAGCACAAGTGTGAAGATTTATCGAGGCTTAAAATTTCCACTTCCTCATTTTCCATTTTTTCTCATCCAATCAAGCTTTCAAATTCACCATGACAACTTTTATTAAAGCAATTGATGACCAAATACTGCTGAAACTAAAGGCTGTTGTTTATTCTACCTGTGACTCACCTCTAAATACCATTTGATACAGTTGTTCACTTTCCTTTGAAACCCTTCATCCTCTAGGCTTTTCAATCCCATAGGTCTTGTTTTCTTCCTTTCTCACCAGTTGATTCTTCTCAGGGTATCATTTTCTAAAGGTGAGGTACCCCAAGGCTCGTTCTGTACTTACATCTCCTTTTCTTATCTATACTCCAGCCTACTAAATTTAAGCACTACCTATATACCCTTTATTCTCTAAGCTGGACCTTGTGTATTTGACTGCCTTCTGGGTATCTCCTTTTGGGTTCCTATTTGGCACTGAAACGTAACAAATCCAAAGCGATTCATTGTGCTCTTTCCTCTTACCCTCACTCCAGATACCCCTGCCAAATCCACTTCCCTTAAAGCCCTCCCCAAGTCACCGTGATTGTACCATCACGCACACCAACGGTTCAAGCCAAAAACTAAGCCGTCAATGTTTAACCCCTTTTTTCCTTCACATCACTCATTAATCCATCAGTAAGTCTCATTCACTCCGAAATATATCCTGAATTCAGTCACTTTCATTATCTCACTGCTTCCAGAGCAAGCCTCCATCTGTCAGCTGGACTAATGTGACAGCCTGTCACTAGTCTTCCTGCCTCCACCGCTGCCTGCCTGGCAATCAGTTCTGCGCATAGCAGGCAGAGAGATCTTTTTAAAAATCTAAATCCACATCATTCTTTTGCTTAAAACACTTTAATAGCTTCCTACTGCCAGGAGAGCAAAATGTGCCCTAAATGTTGGCCCTGCCTCCTCTTCTAAGCTCACTCACACTCCACCTGTGTGGTCTCAAAGCCTTTATGCCCCAACCTTGTACTTGCTGTCCCTTCTTTTTTATGCAAGTTGGGAATACTCTTCCCCCAGAGGACTGATTCTGTCTCTCCATTCAGGCCTCAGCTCCAATTCCGGCTTTCCATCTAACAGCAGGAGCCTCCACACTCTACCACCCACCACGAAATCCATCATTTTCTTCATAGAACACAATTTTCTCTTCTTCAGTGAGCTGGTCAATACGGAAATTACCTTACTTGTTTGTTGACTAGTTTCTCACTAGTAAAGTGAAAGTTTCCAGAGGGCCCAAACACTTATCTTCACTGTATCCTTGGGGACTCGATTAATGTTTAGCGGCATTTGTTGGCTGACTGACTCACTGACGCAGGATGCCTCTCTATCACATGGTAAAATTTATCTTTCTACTCAAAACTTCAAAAGCTCATTCTTTGACTGATGAGACATATCTAAGAGGAATTATTTTGGGGTGGTTGACCTATAGGAATCTGTCTTTCTTTGCTACCTCTGGCTCCATCCAAGCCCATCTGGCACTTCCTTTGCCTCCACGTCCTTTTGTGTCTCTGTCTCTGCCTTGATCTTGATCTACCTTAGTCTCTAAATTTCTTTATCTAACTTTTATCTCCTTTGTGGCTCTATCTCTAGCTTTCTCTCCTGTTTTAAAAAAGGCAAAGAGCTTCCTTTAAAAGGAGTGCAATAATGGCAAGTGACTGTATTTACTGAGCATTAGAAACCATTATCATCATATTCAAACAGCTTGCTGCATTGGCTATTGTCTTAAAAAGATGAGATATTTTAGCTATTATACATGTAAAAAAAACCTCACTGCGATAGCTCTTTTCTGCAAAATTGGATATCTGTGGATCCAATCATGTTTCCTAAATTACTCTCACACAGTGTTTCTCGATAGAATAGGGCTAGTCCATTCAATAGCTTAATGTAATGTTATAGAGAGATCTTATTTAATCCTTTGGTGTTTGAGGTCATATTCATTTCCAGAGCAACTCATGTTTTTAGGCAATATATTTTAAATATATTTTCATTCAGAAAATATTTGTTGAATTGCTACTATGTGCCAGAAACTGTAACACATATTGGGAATGTGATGGGGATGAACAAAACAGACATGTCATTTATCTTCATGGAGTTTAGAGTCTTAGGGGGCAAGATAGATATTAATAAAATAAATAATAGGTAACGATTATTGAATGAATGCTGACTGTTTACCAGGCAGCTAAGTGTTTTACAACTATTAACTCATGTAATCCTTATAAAAACTCTCTATGATGTAGGAATTACTAACATTTTATAGAGGAAGGTCACACAACTAGTAAGAAGCCAAGATGGGATTCAAAATCAGGCTCGAGAAGCCGTACTTTTAATCACTATGTGTTACTACTTGGTGAGATTTGTTTAAAAAAAAAAAAACAGAGGGAGAGGGGCAAGAATCATTTCAAGTAAGTTCACAGTTATAATAATAAGTTCCATGAACCTAAAGTAGAGTATAGAGAGTACATTCCAGAGTGACTGAGTCTGGGGAATCAGGGAAGATTTTCTTACGGAAAAGCTGTTAAAACTGAAATGGGAAGGATTTAATTAATTTATACTTAATTCCCTCCAACCCTGTTCTGCCCCACCAAATACTAGAACCTTCTTTTCAAAGGAATACAGAGGCTCCTTATTGACAATTTGGTAGTGAATTCACTCTTCTGACCTTTCCACTTCCTACAATATAATCAATCCCTGCTATTGTTTAACATAATGCAACGTCAGGCTGAATAAATGTGAATGCATGCAAAAAACTCCCTGCGTGGTCATGGTCTGTCTCAGGACGAATGTGAATTCAGCATGAATATGACACCTTCAATAATAACCCTAAGAAGTGAACAATAATAATTTCCATTCTTCTGTAGATTCTAGCCCTAGTAGATAAAGCTATAGTTTGGAGAGGAAAAATTAAAAAATATGCAATCAGATTATGCAATCAGGGTGCTGGAAGGACTGACATTATTGCATTTAATTTATGACACATTAGATAATAAATCATTTCAGGGAAATGGTGCCTCTCCTTCGTAATGCAGGTCATTAGGAAAAGTCCTCCCTGCCCATGTGGCAGAGCATTAGAATGTGATGCCAGAAGGGGTCATCATAGGATCCTTTGAAGCAACAGCTCATTTAATTCCCAGATAGACCAGGAAGCTTCAGTTTGCTCCTTGGACACAGATTTCATTCTTCACCCCTACGCTTATCTAAAACTATAGAATGTTGCACACAAGGGAGACCAAGAGAAAGAAGGAGAATGAATGTATTGCCAAATGACCAAGTCCAAAAGGATTCATCTCCTATTTTTTTTTTAAACTTGCCAATGAAACTCACAGATTTCAGAAAAGAAATCACAGACTTGTAATGAGGTGGTGAGACTAAATCAGCAAATGATAAGCAGGAAACATCCCAACAGCAATTATTCAACAGCCACTGAAATTTGCAAAAGATGCCAGTATTTCCCAGTGGAGTAAACAATCATGATGTTTAAATGTCAACTGTGGAAATCGTATGTTAAAAATGCAAATTTCCCAGCAGTATATTTTGTCTTATGGAGTATAGCACTATGCATAAGAGTCCACAAGTAGCCCTAGGGTTGTAGCTACATCAGCAGAAATGTCTTCACTTTTCTGTCCATGGTAATCATTTATGTACTGAACTGGGGACACACTGTCTAGCTTAATTTATTATCACCAGTAACTGTTTATGTCTAATAAGTTTAAATGATGGAATTCAAACCCAAATCCTATATACAACCATTTGACTGCTGTTCTTTATGGCTAGTTTATTGCCTGATCGTACATATCTTTGGCACAGTCAAGGAAGGTCTTCTTTTTGGCTGCCCTGGTGATACCTTCTTCATACGTCTTTTAAAATATCCCAGATTGACAGCTGCTCAGAAATAAGAAATAGATATAGATGGAGTCATCTTATTTAAGAAGTAAACTAACTCCTAATGCACTTACCTCTCTAGTGTAAGTAGACATTTCTAACACTACATAATATGCCTACAGTTTTAAGATGATATCAAGGCAATTGTTTTCATTCTTAACTGTGGAAGACTACCTAAGGATTTGGGATTAGTACATGGAGAACTTTGACTTCCCTCTTGGAATGCTAGGAGCCTCTGGGCAAGGGTAACATTCTACTGTTCACGTTTCAAGTTTCTGCAGAGGAGGAGAGTAGAAAGGAGCACAAAGTCAGAAGTTGCTCACTTCTCTTTGGATAGTGCTTTGGCAAGGCTGTCCCCTTAATGTTAAACAGTTGCATCTTGCTAATTACCAGGTGAGGAAAAGAAAGAATTTCTCAATACAAAAAATAGGAGGGGGGGCGGTCCTTGGAGGTACTGAATATGCAACAGACTTAGATAAAAAGAAAATGTGAACAATCCTACTATTGGGTGAAGAGTTTAAAATGAGTTAGCTGATGAGAATAAAATATTTTTCATTCTGAAGGGTCCTGAAGCCATGTAAGTGATTGAGCGCTAATAGTAGTCAAATAGATCACTAAGTAACTCATGCAATCCCATTTTAAAACTTGAATAGCTAATTGAATTTTATGATTTTTCAGGGATTTAATATTATTTATCATGGAAAATGTGCTGTCCAATGGCAAAGAGAGTAGCATCATATGTCTTTGCAGTATCTTTTCAAAGAAGATAATGTGATTTTTGTGATGGCTTTATATGAATACATACGTGTAGAGCCAATTTAAGCATATTTTGCTCCATTGGCACGAGGGGACTATCTGATAGTATAGCTAAGCTATAGTGAGTGTAGAATGCTCTGCATGAAAGGAGAGATGGTGGCTAGATCCCACCCCTCCATGAGCTCAAGATCACAGATACTAATGTGACCTCGGTATTATCTATATGACACCTACCATAAGATTCTATTTATATAATTAAAATTAACAATGAATGAGTCATTTTGGTTTAGAGATCCAGAATTAAATTTATTATCTGTTCAAGGCATAAATCTTCAGAAATAATAGGATAATGATTTGTCTTATGCATTTCCATGGCTAGCTTGAAATTTTTATACCAGATGAGTGAGCCTACAGCTTGAAAGTTATAAAGTCTACACTAATGTCTTGCAGATGTTTATTAAAAATCTTCTAAGTAACTTTGCGGGCTCTCACATAAAATTTTGCAGTAAATCCCCAACATGAGTATAGGACATATTTTATGAATCCTACATAATAGTAGAAAGCTCAAGATTAGATTTTTAACTGCTGCAAATATTTTCAAAAACCTCTGAAAAGGATTCAAAATGATCATAACACACAAGCAATTTCACTATGCTCCAATGACCCTGGACAGTGGAATCACTCTTTTAACAGCATGTTCATATTTTCCAAGTCCTATCCTATGATGCAATTCTTTAAGTATTGTTTTTTTTCTCTTTTGAAACTGATTTTTTCCTAGGAAGGTGGGTTGCTTATGATGTCTAGATGCTGGATGTGTAAGGGAAACTAATGGTAAATATGTGAATCTGTATTCAAGGTCAAATAGAAAATTCAAACAATCTCCTCCAGAAAGAAACAAGATTCATTATTTATCCACTTCAGCAGCTTCCGATGATAATAAATAACACCTTAACACGCCAAAGGGGTAACCTAAAGGTAGCTTTAAAGAATAAATGATGTATTGAAACAGAGTACAACTTTCTCCTTGTGGGATCTTTCACAGAATATGCCTGGTGTTGTTGAGGCAACAGAGTCTAGTGATTACGATGTTGAGAAGAGTCAGGACCTTTGGATTCTACGCTGGTGTCACAGCAGCTCCGACACTCACTATCTAAGCCCTGAGAAGAATCTCTGAATCTGCAGTGACTTAGAGGACAGAGGGCTGGACTTAAAATCAGAAAATTTCATTTTAATACTTGCTTGGTAAAATAGCCTACCTGAGGTTCAGTTTCTTTATAACTTCATTTGTAAGTTGGGGGAGTAATACCTTCCTCTTAGTGTTGTTGTAGGTTGTTATGTGTATGTGGGGTTATGTGAACTAAAATTACTTTGAAAATGATAAAATCCTCATCAAATGAGCGTGATTGTTTTTATCATACAGATACCAAAATAAAAAAAAAGCTCATGCCCTGTACCCAAGACCTAAAGGAAATGAGACACTATGGTAACGTCACACTGCACTTGCTCCTCGTTCAGTTATGAAAGAGTCTGTTACTCAATTCAGGAACGGTATTTTTATGAAATACCATATCTATAATATGATGGTGTAAAAGGCCTTTAAAAAGTGTTGTTTGAATATCCCGAACTTAAAATTATTGTATATACAATGTATCTCTTTTATTAGTACTCTTTTTAAATTGGTTTTCATAGAAATCCTTTGTTTTAGAGAACTCCAAGAAATCCTTCGTTTTAGAGAACTCCGAGTGAATTTGGGAGGCTAGAAGAAGGAACTACAAAAAGATTAGATTTGAAGTACTGGCAGTATCAATCCAGTCCTTAAAAATTGGACTAGTATTTATAGGTAAATGATAATCTGGGCAGAGTAGGGATGGGTGAGAGGAGACTAGGGAGCTACGATAACTAAGGATCTAGGTCTCAAAAAATCTTGAATGACAGATAATAGTGATTTTGTATTTCAACCAAATTCTCTATGTCAGAAAATTCTTATTATACTTTTAGTCTTAAGCATAAATATAAATTAAGGCAAAAATTTATTGTTGCATGGTGAATGCCAAAATATTTGCAAATATTAGTAGTCTTCTGCAGAAATCAGTGGCTATATTAAGGTTTGGCAATGATTGATGTCCCAAGTCTATTCTCAAGAGCAATAATTTATTGACTAAATAGAGATCTCTAGTCTAGAGACCTGCAGTCGGTTGATACTTCACAATTATTCCCCTATTTCATAGATCCATACTGTAACTCAGAGATTTCTATTTATGGCAAAATTATATAATCAGTTTACTCAAGTTGCTTTCCTAATGGAGAAGCTACTGAGGAGAGTCAACCTCTGGTGATGAGGTATCTAAGGGAGGAATTTTGCCAAACAATTACAGTGACATTATGTGGCATAAAGTCAATTGGCAACAAAGCATTGTTCCAGGTAATCTGAAAGACAAAGCACATGGCCAAAGCAAATAATTCACATTAATATATTTTTTCTAAACTTTGTATTGCCTGATTCAACTATCTGTTTAGTTCAGATGAACAGGAAAATTGTTCCACAGCTCTCTGCAGTTAAGCACACATGCCTGACATACTGTGTTAAATGTTGTGAAATAATAATTTCATTGATAATAAAACAAAATCAAACAATGTTGAGCAAAGAGACATTAACTACTCATAAACGCATCTCAGAGTTCGAAGAAACCATAGCACCAATGCCACCCACTGTAGGAAGTGGAGCTGTTAGGCTTTGGAGCTACAAAGACTGAACTTGATTCCTGGCGGTGCCTCTTACTAGTTGAGTGACCTTAAGCAAAGAACACCTAATCTCTCCACAATAATGTGAGGATAAAAATATGAGCTGCGAGAGAAGATTTAGTGAGAATTAAATATAGTAAAGTATGATGCCTAGCCTGCAGTAATGGTGCAATGAATGCTAGCAATTTCTTTGATACTTTGACTCCATGTGACAGATATGGCTCTTCTCCCTCAGCTCCAAACCCACCTTCCACTTCTGTCCTTTGGCGTGCTGGAGCTAGGACTCTACAAACCACATTTCTGCTTTGCCAGGGGGATCCTGGTAGGCTCTGCCAGCAGAGGCCCCCAGGAGGGTACTGCAAGACCAAAGGGAAGAGAAGGAATTTGGCTTCCTCCGGTTGGCTTTCTGTTTGCTTCCTGTGGGTTTTCGGTCGCTTGTGGTTTTAAGCATCACCCCAGCAATGCTTCTTCATCCCTTCAGCAGTTCCTTCCCGGGACAGCAGCTGAATCCAGTGCAGTGTTTCCAATACTTACTTGCATAACCACTTTATCCTGCCAGTTAGGGGTCTGGATCTGAGCCCCTTTGGGTCCCTTCTTGGAGCTCTGAGACACAATCGTCAGCTGAAAGCACTCCATTCTCTTAGATGTCTGAGTTTCAGCCTCACAGGGCTTTTCCTTTAAGCTTCTAAGTGTTAAAATTCCAGCCTCTTCCTATGGGTTCCTCAGCCCTGGAGATGGTAACGGCTTCCAGAATTTGCTATCTTCATACTACAGAGTTCTCTTACTAACCTTCCTGATTAACTTAAATTTTGCACCTCACTCATTATTCATTATATTAAAATTTCTCTCCTCAAATAATTGGTGTGGTTTCTATTTCCTGAGTGGCACTCACTGACACACTCAATATCGGACAGTTTATTAAATCACTTGGACAGCTTAGAAAGATCTTGGTTTTGAGCTAAACTTCCTGCTGGTGACTATTACCCAGGGAGGCCTTTGGAACCACACAGAACAACTTTCTTCCTGGACTTCAACTAGGGTATCCAGTATTGACATGTTTCAAACCAGGTTACTGTTCCAAAGTCACAGAACTAGGTGGAAGAAGAGATGAAATAGACAAGGCAGCCAGTAGGAAATAGCATGAAAGCATGGGCAGAAATGAAATGATTGATTGCCCGTTCAAACTGAAACTACCGTGATGGATCACCATTCTAGAACTTAACCATAAAATTCCAATAAAATGCAGGAACTGATCTGATGCAGCATTCCTCAACCTCCTACTAAAGTATCAAATAAAACATAAAAATGTGAAAGCCCACAACTCCAGAAACTTCTATTCACAATAAACTTATTGCTGGAATGGAAGAATGCTGCACAAACTGCAAGCTGATGGAACCAGAAGAAAAAAAATATTACGTTGATATTGTGTCTGAAAATAATAGTAGCTACCGTGTTTCCCCGAAAATAAGACCTAGCCGGACAATCAGGTCTAATGTGTGTTTTGGAGCAAAAATTAATGTAAGACCTGGTCTTATTTTACTATAATATAAGACCGGGTCTTAAATAATGTAAGACCTGGTCTTATATTAATTTTTGCTCTAAAGCATGCAATAGAGCTGATTGTCTGGCTAGCTCTTATTTTCGGGGAAACATGGTAACATTTCTTGAATGCTTAATATACACCAGGCATTTCTTAACTTTCTATAAGTTATTTCACTTAATCTTCTTTAAAACTCATTGAAATGGATCCTATTATCCCTGTCTTGTAGATGAGGAAACTGAGGCATAGAGAGGTTAAGTGACTTACCTAACAACATTTAGCTAGTACGTGGCATGGACGGGACTCACACTCAGGCAGCCTGGGTCCTCTGGTTCTTTACACCTATAATGACCATCATCTCTTTCCTTCTATCATTTAGTTAAATTAGAAGACTCACCATGGCCTCTCATTGTAAGGGTTCTGCTTTTTGAGGTAGTCAGAATGACATTCAATCACTTCCCTCCTCTGTTTAGTAGTTTTATTTCTATATCTAGATAAAACCTGTTTCTTCAAGAGGAGTGTATATGGGAGGCGTTTAATTCTCACAAGAAAAGCATTATAGAAGGTAGCAGAATCAGAAATCACCTTAGTAGACATGCAAACCAACAGCTGTGTTTCTGCTTTTGTTGTTCATGTACTTCATTCAGTACAGATTAGTCTATTGAACTTTTGGTTCAGATCAGCAATTCTCAATCAAGCAGGCACATCAAAAATACCTGGGAAATTTTTTACATACACAAACCTATGTCTTCTAAAATATTGATCCAGGAGGTCTAGGATGGAGCCTAGGGGTATATTTTGAAAAGGCTGCATAGGTTGAGGAACTGATTAAGAGCCACTGGTTCACATTATCAGTAAGCAGCTCAGCAGGGAAGAAGCAGATTCCAGCTCCATTCAGCAGTCACAACACATGCACGGGATTTGGTTTGGGCGTTATGCACAGCAACTTTGTCTCCAGCTGTACTTATTAGAAGGGGATTCAGCCAGAACATAAGTGAATTCAAAGTAAGGCAATTAGCAACCTAAGCAGCCTGCAACCTAAGCAACCTATACAGAGGGTATAGATAGATTTCTTGTTGTTCTAGAATAAGAACTCTTCCCCCCACCTGAAAAAAAACCCAAATCGACATGGGCCCTATATGAATGCTGTGGAACAGGCAAAGAAAAGGAAAGACATATTCTGCAAATGATTTATTTTAGAAGCCAAAGGAAAATTAGAAAACAAACACAAAATCCTGACATTGAAACAATAAGCAGGACAATATGACTTTTATGAAACACGAGTAATTCACAAGAGGAGAACATGTTGAGATGAACAATAATCGGATGTAATGAAAAAGAATAGTATTATATGTAAAGAAACAGGAAAACTGAAAACCCAATAATAGATTTCAAATATGCTTTGGAAGCATAAAAGGCATGATAAATATTGCAAAGCACTGAATTAGTGATGTGGAAGACAAGTTAGAAAACCTTTCAGGATACAGAACAAAAGAATCAAGCTCTGCAAGTAATGAAAAAGGATGGGCAGGGTGGCTGTGTGTCTGTACTCAGACAATTCCTGTTTTATGCCTATTGTTCTGTGTAATAATTAACTGTTCCCCATTTTCACTTTCAAAATTGTCTTGGTTTGGATGTAAACTGTTTGGTCAACTAAATATGGGGGATAAACCTAAGGATTATGGTGTACCTAAGAAAGACACTGTAACCACAGGAATAGAAGGACTAATCAAAGACATATCTGAAGAAAAATTTTCTGTTATAAAAAACTCTGTTTGATGGACTCATATCATTCTTGGCAAACTCAATAAAAATGAACTGTACTTAGACTTATCTGGCAAATGTTTTAATTAAAAAAAACTGAAGCATTTAGGAAGAAAAGAAAAAAGTAAACTTCAAACTGATAAATATAAATATGAGTTTCTTATTTCTAATACCTTAAATGCTTAAAGACAATAAAGTAATATCTAGTTGAATTTGTTTGGGAAAGAATTTTACGTCTTGTCAATCTATCTTTTATTTGTAAGAAAAATAACAAAGACAGGCTGAGATATGTAAGGGTATAGAAAACATACCCCATATGAGAAAGATCCCTGGAAATACTGCAGTTAACCAACATTTGTTGTCCCCTTCCATAAATCTATGCTAAGGAAATAATCTACAAAGTGGACAAAGAGTTTATGAATAAAGACCTTCATAGTGGAACATTTTATGACGGAAACTGTAAAAAACTCAACTGTCAACATTCTAGACACATCCGAAAGCTTGGGACGATATGCAGTTAATAAACTAATGGAGACAAAGGCTTTCCCATACAGTGGAAAACACTAGCAATGGCACATCAAATGAAAGAATCTGACTAGAAATTCTCCACATTTAAATAAAAAGTTTTACGTAACAAATACTAGGAGAAATACTTCAGCAAGTTAAGAGTGATTGTTCCTGGAGTGAGATTAAAAAAATTTTTTTGGCCTTCATATTTTTCTGATTTTATAATTAGAAAAAACAAAACAAAACATGTAGAGAAATATAATTTGTTTGAAGTTTGTGGAGACAGAAAAGATTCATGACATAATGGAAATGAGCAAAGCAATATACACATTGTCTATCACTTCAGAAGTTCACTCATTCCTTAAATAAATATTTGAGTGACTGCTATGTGCAAAGGACTGTTACAGGCCCTGGGATTATTATGGCAAGTAAAATAGAAAACAGTGACCTCATAGAGATAAAAACGTGTATACAAGAGGACACAAATTGGTATGTTAAGGTGATGAAGTTATTAGTCTTTAAAAGTATAAATACATTTTTTCATATCACGTTACATTGTTTTCATATAAAATTAACTTTTAAAAAGTCAATGAATAATAGCAAGCAATAAAGTATAGGCAACTTCCCTAGACCAGAGTATTAGTAGCTTTTTCAGAATTATCCACAAGAATCCTCTAGGCCACTCATTTAGCTCCTTCCTTTGCACAGGATTTAGAATCACTGAACTACAGTAGAGAAAAGAAAGCCAGTGTGAGATGGAAGGCCATTTTTGTATTTTGAAATGACATTTCTTTCTTTTTTTAAATTAACACGTTGCGTACGGATCACGAGAATCTTCACGAGAATCTTCACGAGGGATTTAAACCCTGCAGTACGCAACGCGTTAAAGTTTATTGGGGTGACAATGGTTAGTAAAGTTACCTAGGTTTCAGGTGTACATTTCTATAATACATCATCTATATATCACGCTGTGTGTTCACCACCCAGAGTCAGTTCTCCTTCCATTACCATATATTTGATGCCCTTTTCCCTCATCTATCACCCCTCTCCCCCTTTACCCTCTGGTAACCTCTAAACAATTAGAAATGGCATTTCTTACGAGGGACTTGAATCACTTTGTCATTACTACCCTGTTAATGATCTCATCATAGAAATGTTAACAGTTTTCTTTAAAAAAGAAACATGTATTCCAAGGGAGTTTGTCAGCTTTTTGCCACTAACCTGCTTTTATTTACTGCCTTTTGAATTTAGTGCAAGGCAACAGAGAGGCTGAGGAGAAAATAAGCGAATTAGCATTTTTTTCTTTTTTAAAGCTGAGTACCTCCCATGTCAGACGACTGGCAAATTCACTTGATATAAGCTATTCTACTTAATCAATACCTCAAACGCTGTAAGTAGTTATCATTATTTCATTATCTCTATTTTACAAGTAAGGTTTCCAAGATTCACTTATGAGTGCACCTGGAATGAATTCCATTCATTATGACTTAGTGCCTATTTTCTTCTTTTGCTTTTAAATGAGGGTGGCCATCTCTCCTTTACAATATGTACTTGTTCTAACTCTTTCTAGCTGCACCTTAAAGCTACTGTACTTTACGATGTTATGGTTACAGGCTTACTGTTTAGCCAGGCTTTGAGGCATTTCTGCTTAAGACTTGCCTACAACAAATGCGATGCCATTTCCTAGTCCACAAGTGTCAAGCTGGTGACCTTCCAGCCCTACCGAGTCTGCAGATTATTTTTAAAAATATGAGTTCCTTAATTAACTTGATGGGGGAATCCTTTCACAGTGTACAGTTGACCTTGAACAACACAGGTTTGAACTGCAAGGGTCTCCTTATACATGGATTTTTTTCAATAAATGCATTTTCTCTTCCTTATGATTGCCTTAACATTTTATTTTCTCTAGCTTACTTTATTGTAAGCATACATTATAGGATACATATAACATACAAAATATGTTTTAATCAACTGTTTATGTTATCAGTAAGGCTTCCAGTCAACAGTAGGTTATTAATAGTTAAGTTTTTGTGGAGTCAAAAGTTATATAAGAATTTTTGACTGTGCAGGGGGATTGATGTCTCTAACCCCCATGTTATTATTCAAGGGTCAACTACATATACGTATCAAATCATAATTTGTACACTTTAAATGTCTTATAATTTTATCTATTATACTTCAATAAAGCTGAAAAAAGTGAATGAGTTTTCAACATTTAAGGAAACCTTTACATTAAAAAAATCCAGTCTGACATCCTTTGAAAAGTCAGACTATCTGGCATTATCCTCATGAGAAACAGCTGGTTGCAGCTGACTGGTGGCTGGCTGCCTCCTTTAGAATGGTCAGGCACTCTTCGGTTACCTACAATTTTTACTACTCCCTATTGTATTATCTGGGATTATTTTTCACATTTTTATTACCTTCCTGGCCCCTATAAGGCATCTGAGTTTGAGATCTCTGCCCTATGTCATTGACTCTCAAACTGTACGGTGCATATATGAATCCTCAGGGGAGTTTTCTTTTAATGCAGATTTAGGTCATAGCATATAATCTAGTGGAACTCAGGGAGGCTCAGAATGTACACTTTAAAAATTACCTAATGTGATTTTGTTTCAGGTGGTTCCTGGTCAGTCTGAAAATCACATTAAGGGGAACTCTTTGGATAATGTGGTCCCAAAATACACTCAGAATCACCTGGAAACAGAATCACCTGTGAGGTTGTTTGTTTTTTAGATAGATTTATATGCTCCAGCCCCAGGAGGTTCTGATGTGAGAAGTCTGGGAGTCTAGAGTTTGAAAAGTTACTTGGATCTGTGTGGCTAACACACAGATGGCCACCACTCCAGGGGGCTGAATACCTAAGGAATTGTACTTAATGAAGGAAAGGCAGTGAGTACAACGGGAAGCTAGGAATAGAACTGCCTAATCTTAGCCAGACCTGAATTCTTGTCTGTTTTCCTGATATTTTGCTTGACAAGTGATGACACGATAATACAATTCCAGGCTTTTTCTCCTTTTCACTGATGATTATTTCCAGGAACTTAACATTTCATCAACTCTGACTTTCTGTAATTTTACATGTCAAGAATCTTTGGCCTCACAATATAGTGAAATTGGCTGAAGAGAGGGAAGGGATGAGAAGCCGGGAAAGCAGTGGCTCAAAGACATGAGAACAACGTCACGTTTCTGTCACTTGTGGTCTCTAGGAAATCGAAAACCAATTGCAGGACAATAAAGGACACGTGAAAAGTCCAATAGGGTAGTAGAAACATGTTTTCTATTTCTTACAAAAATCAATTTCCTCAATGCCTTGCTCTCCCAGCTTTGTTTTACATAACACAGTAAATTCTGGGTGGTCATGAACTCTATTCACCACAGCAAATGAGTCCCCTTTTTCATAAGGCAGTACACTTTTTTAAGTTCACATCACCCCACCTTGACAGATAGTGGACTCTCCACAGATGTTACTTAGTGCTGTCATACTGGAAGGGATGGAAATGGACCATTAATTCGGTTTAATCAATAGTCAATAAGTATCAATTATGAGCCACACGTTATGTGAGGAGCTAGGGTTCAGTTTGGTGGAGGAGAGAGACACACATTAACAAATAATTACACTGTTGTGCTATAGATGTAGAGAATATATGTACAGGTAGAAACATCACAAAGAAGTGAAAGAGAGAGGGTAGAAAATGGTAGGGAGAGGGTGAGCAGTGAACCATGCACAGGTGATATTAGAGCAAAGGTTTGAAGGTTGAATAGGAGTTTCAGGCAGACACAAGGGGAAAGGGCATTCCAAGCAATGTGCCAAGGCTTGGTACAGCATAGTACATTAGGCATTGCTAAGCACAGAGGACAAAGGGTGAGGGTTAGACTAGAAGAAATGAGGAGAGTTAAGCAAGGCTCAGGTAATGAAAGGTCTTGAATGCTGCACCAAGCTGCTCAGAATTCATCCTATCGGATAGAGTTTGGCAGAGTGTAGGTGGTTTCATGAGAGAATTTAGGTTGTTCAGGGACCTGACATTAAATAACACTGAATCACAAAGTGAGAAAGTTAATCCCTTTTCAATTAGCATTTAATCCTTCTGTTAAATCAAGGAGAAAGCCTTAGTTTGGTGTCAGTATGTCCTTAACACTTCTATAACATCTGGAAATTTTTCCTTTTAAAAAAAGGGCTCAGGCAAGGGCACCTGGTGAAAATTGTTTTGATTTTAGTGTGTACTTATTTTTACAGTTAACTTCTACGTATGGCAAGGGTTTTCATTAATATCATGATGGGAAAAATTTTAAATACATTTATTTAGGTAAAACAGTAAGTTAATTTCAAGTATTAATGGCAATTGATGATGCAGAGATACAGTAAAGAGTATGAAGGCAGTACATAAATGCCTAAAGTTGGGGAAATAATGCTGTTCTTAGTGGTGAAAGGGTTTAAGAAGGCTAGAGAAGTGTTGTTGTTTTTTTCTTCTTTTTTTTTCTGACAGCTGCTTGGAGAATATAACGGAGAGCCAAGAATGGAGGCAAAGAAGTCAGTTAGGAGGTCAATGAAATACTATAGTCTTTCCAATCAAGGTGGTGGATTAGGTAAACACTGTGCTTACCTTCTCTCACAACCACATCAAAATTACAACTAAAATACAGAACAACCATCACTGAGAACTGCCTGAAGTCTTGCTGAACCAAGGCCTTACAACTAAGGACATACAGAAGAAGCCACCTTGAGACTGGTAGGAAGGGCAGAGATGCAGAACGGGCTCGTCCCACACCTGCGTATGACCATTAAAATTTGGGAGGGATATCTTGGCTGTGGAAGTACCCACCGGAGGAGCAAGGGGTCCCAGAACTGCACCAGGCTCTTTAGCTCAGGGTTCCAGAGCCAGGGGAAGAAATCACCATAATTTCTGGTTATGAAAACCAGCAGAGATTGTGGCTAAGTGGGATGGAAGGCAGCTACACTCCAAGGTGTTCCTCTTGGAGGGCCCACACATGGACTTACTTGCTGATGGACTCACTGGCTCTGAGCTCCAGCACTGAGGCAGCAGCTTGAAAGGCACCAGGGACATACGGGGAGGAACTGAGTTGTCTAGCTTCAGGGTAAGAGCTGGAGGGGCGGCTTTCTCCCGGACGGAGGAGCTGGCGGAAGCTGTTGTTTCTTTGTTGAGCCCTCCCCCTCCCTCCATGCAGACCCAGGTGGCCACCATATCTGAGTCTCCATCAAACTGGCTACCGCCTTTCATCTGACCCACCCTAGTGATTCCCTGAGACTGCACCCCACCCAACTTTCAGGCAGACGCAAGCTGCTTCCAATGGCTTTTTCACACAAACTGCCTGCCTGGCTCATGCTGCAGACTTTTCTAAAGTCTCTCAAAGGTTCACAAAACCCAAACAAGTAGCATCTGGATTCAGTGTGTCCCAGTACCTCTGGTTGAGTAGCCCTAAACCCAGCACTAGCGGCAGCTGGCCTTGGTTCCCAGCTAAGCCTCTCAAGGCAGCTCCAAGCACAGCACAGGCAGTGGCCATCTGCAGATTGCTTTGTGATTCATGCCAGGTGGCCCCAGGCAGGGTACAGGCTACAGCTAAACTTAGCCTGCAGCAGGTGTCCTCCCAGGTGGCTCTGGGGCTGGCATGCCCAGTGGCAGCTTTGAACCAAGATGGAACATCACTCGGCTGCCTCCAAGGACGACATGCCCAAAGGGCATACTGGGCAGGCACCAAAGCCCTGCTAAAGTGGATCCTGCTTCATAGGGTCAGCCTCTCCACAACAGTTCCTTCACTGTAGTCACAGCCAGTCCTCACAACCAATGAGCCCGAGGGTCAGTCCCTGCCATTGATGGGCAAACAGCAACCAAGGCTCAACAATAACACGAGGGCCCACACAGCCCACACAAGGGACACACTTGGAGCACCCAGCTCTAGTGACCAGGGAGTCTGTGCCACTGGGCCCTACAGGACACCTACTACATAAGGCCACTCTACTAAGTCTGGGAGACATAGCAGCCCTACCTAATATATAGAAACAAACACAGGGGGGCAGCCAAAACAGGGAAACAAAGTAACATGTTCCAAATAAAAGAAATGAACAAAGCTCCAGAAAAAGAACTAAACAAAATGGAGACAAGCAACCTACCAGACACAGCGTTCAAAACACTGGTTATAAGGATGCTCAATGATCTCAGGGAGAACTTCAACAAAGAGATAGGAAACATAAAAATGGAGATAGAAAACATAAAAAAGACCCAGTCGGAAATAAAGAATACAATAATAAAATGAAGAATACATTATAAGGAATCAACAGTAGACTAAATGAAACAGAGGATCTAATTGGCAATTTAGAAGATAGGGTAGCAGAAAACACCAAAACAAAACAGCAAAAAGAAAAAAGAATGCAAAAGCATGAGGACAGTTTAAGGGGCCTCTGGAACAATATCAAATATACCAACATTTGCATCATAGGAGTACCAGAAGGAGAAGAGAGAGAGAGAGCAAGGAATTAAAAACCTATTTGAAGAAATAATGACTGAAAACTTCCCTAACCTGGAGAAGGAAATGGATATTCAAGCCCAGGAAGCACAAGGCATCCCAAACAAGATGAACCCAAAGAGGCCCACACCAAGACACATCATAATTAAAATGCCAAAGGTTAAAGACAAAGAAAGAATCTTAAAAGCAGCTAGAGAAAAGCAGTTAGTTTACAAGGGAGCTTCCATAAGACTGTCAGCTGAATTCTCAACAGAAACTTTGCAGGACATAAGGGATTGGCCAGAAATATTCAAAGTGATGAAAAGCAAGGACCTACAACCAAGATTACTCGACCAGCAAAACTATCATTTAGAATCGAAGGACAGATAAAGAGCTTCCCAGACAAGAAAAAGCTAAAGGAGTTCATCACCACCAAACCATTATTATGAGGAACCTTAGATGAAAAATAAAAAGATAAAAAATATGACCTAAAAACAAAGATAAAAAATATGAACAATAAAATGGCATTAACTACATATCTATTGACAAGTATTTTAAATGTAAACGGATTAAGTGCTCCAATCAAAAGACATAGGCTGACTGAATGGATAAGAAAACAAGACCCATACATATTTTGCCTACGGAGATTCACTTCAGATCAAAAGACACACATAGACTGAAAGTAAAGGGATAAAAAAAGTTATTTCATGAAAATGGAAACAAACAAAAAAGCTGTGGTAGCAATACATATACCAGAAAAAAACAGACTTTAAAACAAAAGACAAAGAAGGATCCAGTACCCCACTTCTGGGTATTTATCTTAAGAAACCCAAAATGCTATTTTGAGGGGATGTGTTCATCCATACATTCATTGCAGCATTATTTACAATAGCCAAGATCTGAAGGCAACCTGTGTGCCCCTGAATGGATGAATGGATAAAGAAGTGGCACATATATACAATGGAATATTAGTCAGCCATTAGAAAGAATGAAATTTTGCCATCTGCAACAATATGGATGGTCCTAAAGGGTATTGTGCTGAGTGTATTAAGTCAGACAGTGAAAGACAAGTTGTGTGATTTCACTTATAAGTGGAATCTAAAGAACAAAACAAATAAACAAAACAGAAACAAATTCATAAATACAGAGAACATTTTGAGAGTTGCCAGATGAGAGGAGGTTTGGAGATGGGTGAAAAAGGTGAAGGAATTAAGAAATACAATTGGAAGGTACAAAATAGTCAATGGGATGTAAAGCATAGAAAATATAATCAATAATATGGTAATAACTATGTATAGTACCAGGTGGGTACTAGTTAGGGGGATCACTTCTTAAATTATGTAAATGTCTAACCACTATGCTGTACACCTGATGTAACGTACAGAATAGGAAATACAATCAATAACGTTGTGATAGCATGGTACAGTGTCAGATGGTTGCTGGACTTACCATGGTGATCACTTCTTTAGTTATATAAATGTTGAATAACTATGCTATAGACTTGAAACTAATATTGTATTGCATGTTAGCTATATTTTAATTAAAAAATCTTTTTTTTAAAGAAAGAAATACTATAGGCAGAGATGCTTTGGCTATGGTTAATTAAGCCTGTTTATTCATTCCTGATCTTTCCTAGTGTTGCTTTGCCCAAGGGAATCCTAAGTGTTCTCCTGGCCTGGCTAAGTCCTGATGGAGGTGCAAAATCTTTAAATGGCCACTGCCCAGCAACTGTTAAAGGCAGTCTTGGAATTAAGGTTAGAATGGGGTTTAATTATTTTCCAGGATCTCAACCCATTATAGAGTATTATTAAGAAATGGATGCAATCTCAAAACTCTTAACTAATTTATTTTTATGAATATAAGCAGGCAATCTTAGCTTTAATATTTGGTTCCCAAGGTGTCTCTCTCATTCTCATCTGTGTCCTGGCGGTGGTCCTCATACCCTGTCTGCTCCTCAAACTCCCTTCTTCTCCTCAGGCGAGGCAGCAAGCGATGGGGGCATTTAGAATACACACCTTTTTGTCCCTTTTGGCCCCTGCTCTCCTTTCCTCCCTTTGTGCTGATGCTGACCACTTAGGAGCTATAGTACCACCACTCTGGTTCATTGCAAGGGGATAGAACAAGGGCAGGCTGTTCCTACAGCCAAATTAGTACAAAGGAAGATGTCCCTGGTTTTCCAAAACTGGAACTAGGAGTGATTTCCGGAAGAAAAAGACATTTCGATAATGTCTTCTCATCTGCTGTTTTTTTATTTGAATTTACGAAGTGTTTTTTATGGATATTAAGTCACTGAGACCCATATCGATTCTTTAAAATAGCACAGTAGGCACTCAATAAATACCTGTTTAATTACTATTTATAACTTACTAGAGAGGAAACTGAGGCTCAGAGAGGTTTTCCAAGGCTATACAGATGAGTCTGGATCTATAACTTGAAGTCAGTCTTCTGGTTTCCCCCCTCGCTCTATGACCCCCTGGTCTCAAACAGAAAGAACCGGTTACAGACAGTGTTTAGTGTCTAAAGAACCATTAAAATCAGAGCTATGCTATATTATGGGTCAGACAGGCATTTTAGCCTGGCCTGAGGTCTTAATAGCCACAGATAACATTGTTTCAATGGAAAAAATCAATTCTGAACTGGAGCTTAATTCATCTGCAAATCGTTACAACTTGGGTGTACATCTGTCTTTCTATATATTATAGATATAGTGGGGGTACCAAAAAAATGTATACAAGTGGACACTTTGGTCAACATTGCTGAAGCAGTAGTTTGCCGTAATCAGAAGTGTCTGGATGCTGATGGTAACCACTTTGAGCATCTCTTGTGATTGCAGAAGTCAAATGTGACGTGTATTCATCTTTTGTTATCGGTATATACTGAGTATTACAATTTTACTACAGTTTTCCTTTCTTAAAATGTGTAGACATTTTTTGGCACCCTCTGTATAATAGAGAAATGCTTCTTACTATAATGATTCCTCCTTATTAATTAAAAAAATCAAACACACATTTCTATTCTTAGAGATATTAATATTTTGGAGGCACCCGTATCTCCACAGAATGTCACAAATTAGAAAGTTATTTTCACAAACAGAGTTCGGTGTGTATTAATAACAATGGGAGCAAGGTGTGGAATGGTATGTCCAGTATGTTCCCTTCTGTATGAACAACAGGGCAACATGTTTATCATGCAGGCACTATCTCTGGGAAGATGCACAGTAGTCTCCACAGTGGCTCCTGGGGCAGCGGTAAGAAGGTTCTCTAAGAAACCATGAGAAGGAAGTTATATACTTTTTTTGTACCTTTTGAACTTTGTAGATTTTGTACACATAACTAATTCAAAACGAACTAAATAAAACAACATACTTTTTATTTAAAAAGAAAAGAAAGTTATTTACGCATGTTTGTGGAAGGCCTTGAGAATCAGGTTCTGTAAGTTTGCTGATGATTATTAGCCTGTGTTTCAGTGGCTTCCGGGGATGCATGTCACAGCCTTGTGTTGGAGTTGGAATGCTTTTTTGAACTAAACTCACAAAACCCGGACAATCTGACACATTCTCATAAGAGTGGTGTGCCCTATTCCAAATTCGCAAATTACTCTGGTAGTGAATCATTGATGTTAAGGTGTGTGTTTCACCCTTCAAGAATGTTGAGGTGTGGAAAAAAAGAATGATAACTGTCATAGTAAAGTAAAATGCCTTTTGAGCAGGAGGCTGGCATGAAGCTCAGTGCATTATACTTGACAAGTGTTTGTTAAATGAATGAATGAAAGAATGAGTAAATGAATGAAAGTTGCTTTGCTTTAGGAAGATGTATCTAGCTACAGTGTGCAGAATGGTTTGGAGAAAAACATACTAGAGATATAAAGGCTATTCAAGAGTATTGGCGGGAGGAACTAATGTCTTGTGAAAATAAGGAAGGATGGAAATATGAGAACTAGTCTGAGAAAGGCAACAGAACCTGGTAAGAAGAAAATGAGAAGCCAAAGATGCTATGAGAAATCTTGTCATAGGTGAGGGGGGAAACCATCTTAGGATATCTTTAAAGATTTTGAGTTTAGGGTGAGAATGAGAGATATAACTGGAAACGCCCGTTAGAAATTCCTGGTGTTGCCACATGCAAAGAGACAAAAATCAGGAATCTAAGCCTTGGGAAATACCCATATGTAAGTGTACTGGGTCTGATTATTGCCTCACTGTTTATACCTCCTTCTTTGAAATTGTGCCCATTAACAAATCTTGTAGTGAAGAGTACTAAGGATAGTCCATTTATTCATTTATTCAATAAATATTGTTTGCTATGCTCATTCCTACCTCAGAGCCTTGGCACTTTCATTCTCTTTGCTTGTGATGCCCTTCCCTCAGATATTTGCATGGCTTACTCCTTACTTCATTCTCTGCTCAAATATTACCTCTTCAGACAGGCCTTATTGACTAAGCATAGTCGTTCTCTAATCCTTTACCCTGCATTATTTTTCTCCATTGCACTTGCCTCTACTTAATAATATCATATTATATATTTATGTGTTTGCACGTCTTATTGTTTGTCTCCCTCACCAGACTGTAAGTTGGGTTTATCTCCCTCACCAGACTGTAAGTTCTTTGAGAGCAAGGGCTTTGCTATTTTATCTACTGCTGTACTCTAAGATTTATACAGAGCCCTTAACTCAGGAATCTGGTAATTGCTAATTGGGTTAAGGGAGGGAGTATAACTTGGGGATGGAGAGGGAACCAATCTATGTGGGTTGAGCCAATCAGACGTATGGAAAATGCGAACTAAGAGATATAAGGAACATAGATGATTCGGTTAAAGTTGTAAAGTCATATAGAATTCAGTCCTGTCATGGTAAATCAGAGCCAAATTCAGGCCAAAGTTATGGCAGGGAAGAGGAAGAAGCATGTATCCAGAGAGGAGGATGGAGCAAATATGAAGTGAGAAGGCAAGAGACAAGCTACTGGGTCCCAGAAGGAGGAAGGAAGGAGTAACTGCCCTGACACTCCCCCCCCCGCCCCCTAGTGGTACAGCCCAGCTGTACCTCATGCAGTCTGCTCTTTTTCATTTTCCTGCAGTTTTTCAGCACACATTCTTTGTTTCTGAGCTCAATGGAGTGAGTTTCTGTTCTTTGCAAATGCACGCCCTTAGACAGCAATAGAACTGTCCAACAGAACTTCCTGTAAAGATGGAAAATATACATATGCGCTGTCAAATACAGTCGCCGCTACCCAATTGTGGCCACTGAGCACTTGAAATGGGGTAGAGTGCCTGAGAAACTGGCTTAAATTTTCTATCATTTTACTTTATTTGAACTCAAGTATTCATAGAGAGCTAGTACCTCTCCTGTGGGACAGACAACACAGCATCATAATTATTACTACAAGTGGGGAAGACAAAAAGCACAATCAGTGAAAGACAACAAAAGAGACAAAAGGAGGGAAACCATAATGGTATCACAGAACTCAAGCAGAGAGTGCTCCACGGCACCAAAAACGACAAGAATGTTCAGGAGGATGAGTCTGGTCAAGTCCCATTAGTAGCAGTGGGAAAAACCTGACTCAAATAAGAGGGGTTAAACAAATCATGAAACAATCCATTCAAAGACACACTTTCTGCCCTTCAATATAATGGAAAAATATTAATAACATGAGAAGATATTGATAATATATGAGTAAGTTAAAATCATAAAATAGCACAGTCCCAATTTTATAACACACACATATGTCTAGATCTCTGGATTGAGGGTTTATCGGTATTTGTATTTTATTCTTTGTCATTTTATTAATTTCAGACTTATCCACAAAGAATTTATGTATATTTTTTATAATCAGAAAAGAGGAACAAATGATATACTTAACACAATAAAATGGCTGCATCTTTTCACACCGCATTATGAACCAAAGTGAAAGTAAATACAGCTACTAAAATAATTAACCACTCTATATTTTTAAAATTAGTTAGAGTCATTCACAATTTTCTCCCAACCCCTCTAGACACACACTTTGAGATATCTTGCTTAATTGTTTATAACTGCAATTATAGATATGCTAACAGAACAGCAGAGATCGTTGGCTCTTCTTAAAAGGGAGAAGAAGTTCTTCGATGGATTAACGTAAATTTCCTCCAGTCAAAAGACCAGGAAATAGACTAAAAGCTGTTTTGCGCCCTGTTCCTGTTTTTGTGAGGTTGGATTCCTGGGATGCTTTAACTTCAAGTTATATTGTAGAGGCCACTAGATGGCTCTCTGTGCCTGCGACCAGGTGAAGGCACATTGCATTAATTCAGGTATGGATTTATCATTCATTTTCAGATATACACTGAAGCATTTCCTTATGTGTATAACACAATGTGTGTGATGTGACCCAAATTAATTCCTTGTATGGTACCAACATAATAACAGCTCTCTATCTGTATCTATTAAATTCACCATATACACAAGCAAATTCTTTCTTTAATGGAATCCCTGTTTAAGTACCTCTGGCTGGGAATGAACAAATAGAATCCTATAACTGAGCCAGATTGTGATTCTATTAGATAAAGACATGCTGTTCATCCAGCTTTGTTTATGAAAATAAATTTCTTTTTTTTTTTCAACCTGGAGAATGTAAACTCAACTGTTGTTTGACTTTGACTTGAGGTTTTTTATTATAAAACATGAATAGATTGCATGCAGGTTGTACAGCCATCCAAGTGCTTGATATCAAAAGTTCAGCTAATAACCACGCCTAATTGAGAGGTGCGTACTGGCAACCCATTTCTAAGTCATTTCTAAGAATGTTAGTGAGATCCAGACAGAGCTACTGTTTGCAAGTGTGCAGACTCAGCCACTTTACAGAGGGATGACAATATAAAGACAGACTACAAAAACAAAGGAAAATCCCACCTTTAAATATAGAAATACCACCAACTCAAGAGTGCCCAAGCTTCAAAAAGCCATGTCAACTCTGAATTTTCTGAAAAAGTTTCAGAAAAGGTTTTCCTTTCTTCTATTATTTGACGCCAATGTCCAAAGTCCAGTTAGTGTTAACATAAAGCTTTCTTTAATTGTCCCCAACTGCTTCTAAAAATTTTAAACCGTTATAGCCTTGAGAGATTAAATGCATCAAAACATTACTCAAGGTGACTTGTGGACACCCATGGAATAGTAGGGCATATGCATTACTTTTATAATCATAAAAGCAATACGCATTTAATGAGTCCCTCAAAGTTGTAGGCATCAAATGGTTTTAAGACAGTCAGCATTCATTAAAAGGCAGAGTTTGCTTTACAGGTATTAGTTTTCTATAAGCCTTAGTATATCCCTTAAACTGTGAGCGAACGTATGCCACAAGTCACTCATATTAGTACAGATAAAGCCTGTATGAAAAATGGGAAACTTCTGAACCTTTGATCCATGTCAGGTTAGACTCTGACCTTTCTAACAACCCAATCTCCTCCAAGAAGCCTAAAACATCAGTTGGGTCATGGTTACATGTGGGTGGGGAAAATGCATCTTGAAAGACCCAAGCTCTGCTTCTCTTGGATATTTTATTTTGTCCAGCTGCAAAACGTGAAAGGTGAACGAGAATCTACCTCCGTAGAAGAAGCTGAGCCATGTCACCCTCTATCTTCTTTTTACCGCCTCCATCAGTCTGTGTCACAAAGTGTGTTTAAGTCTTTATTGCAGCTATAATAAATTACTACAAACTTAGTGATCCAAAACAGCACAATTTATTTTCTCATTACTTATGACTGGAGGTCATAAGTCTGAAATCTGTTTCACTGGGTTAAAGTCAAGGTAAGGCCAGGGCTGCATTCCTTATGGAGCCTCTGAGGAAATAACCCACTTCCCTGATTTTTTGTTTTAGCTTCTAGTAGTAGCTGCCTGTATTCCTTAGCTTATAGCCCCTTCTTCCATCTTCCATGTGCATCACTCCAATCTCCACTTCCATTATCACAGCATCACAGTGACTTCTCTTCAGACTCTTCCTGCATCATTTTTACAAATATATATCATGATTCACTGATTCATTTAATTTCCATTTTTGGATATTTAGTGGGAAATAGGCTTGTAACAATCAAACCTAGAAGTAGTTATCTCTCTCTTCTACCCCTTTTTCTGGGATAATTCTGTAATTGGATTACAGGCTGACAAATACAGTAAATTCAGAAGGAGCTATTAGTCTTTTTTTTCTTGTTGACTTCTCACTTTCTACAATGCACAGCTCTTTCTAGTACACTATGTTGTCTACTCATTGTTACCTGCCTCACAGGACTGTTAGAAGGATTACAGGACCACGTTTGTGAAGAAGCCTTAAAAAGCATAAATGCTACACACACACTCTCTCTCTCTCTCTCTCTCTCTCTCTCTCTCTCTCTCTCTCTCTCTCTTTCTCTGTCTCTCTCTCTCTCACACACACACATAAAGGGGTGCCAAAAATGCAGGAAATCAAACACACTGTACCCTAAAAGTGGCTGAATCTTACACATTCAGAAGGAGATCTGACAATCTGGCTGACGTGTTAAGTTTGGGGAGGAGGTGGGAGGTGGCAGACAGCTGGCTTACTCCTTGCTCACTTTTTTCCTGTTGCTCTTTCTTCCCACCATCCCATAAAGGAAGGATCTGAGAAAGACAAATGAGTGGCTTAAAGAGTTCCATTAACTTGTTGTTCATGTATGTATTCACTCAAAAATCAATGCGGCAGATGCTGAGATGTTCTTGCTTCCTTCTTGCCTAGTTTTATGGATTTCACATCCCATTTCTGGTGCTGTACAGTTTCCTCTACTCTTCTGTGCATGTGAGTGGGAGTAGCTAGAGTAGGCAAGAGAAAGAGCGATGAGATTCTCTTGTCTACATTTAGTGGTGCCACTAAAATGAACAATACCTCGCTATTAGAGCCCCATATAATTGTCTAGGGCAATGGTACTCAAAGTAGCTGCTTTGCAAACTGTTATCCATCCATGAGATAAGGAACTTATGCCAGTATGAACCAACACACTGCTTTCTTCATCAAAAAAGACATGCTGTGAAAGTAATGTCAGATGAGCCGCAAGTGTGCTTAGTGGAGTTAGACTGTGTGGCCATGATCTCATGAATGATCTACTATAAGTTTGTCTATAGGAACAACTTACGAGCGATGTGAGAGACCAACATTTCTGAAAAACCTCAGGCATCTTATTGAAACTTTTATGAGAATACCTACGGCTCTAGAAACTCTGTTAGACGTACCATAGGTAAAAAGTTGCCATTGGTACATCATTGGTATATTGGCATATCTTCTATTCCTAGGCAAGTATTCCTAGGCAATTTACTTAGGAACTTAGTTCACTTCCCCCCACCCCTTTTTAGGGGGATGGGGGAGGGGAAGGATGGTGGTGGTAAATCCACTTACTTTTTTTTTTAAGAGAAAGAGAATGAGGGAGTGGGTAGAGAGTAAGGTGAAGGATGAAGACATGTTACACTGTGAATCACATCCCATTTTGATTAGTAATTGCTAATGGAGAATTAGTGGAGAACTAAGACTTGGATGATTCCTATCAGATCATAAACACTTCTCTACTAGGTATTTGGCTGACACTATTAATATTTCCAAAGTACTTCACTTTTCTCATTTGATTCACAAAACAACTCTGTTGGATTGGTTAGATACCTTCTTTTGACTGATAAGCACACATGCTTAGAGATAAAGAAGCTTGCCCAAGATTACATGGCCAGTAAGAGGCAGAGGTTGGCTGAGAGTTTTTCTACTATTTAATATACCTTCCACGATACTGTGCTCTTTTAACCAACATGATTGCATTTTAATTGAAGGTATTCATGAAATAAAATCTAATGACACAAAATCCAGGTGCCTTCGGCAACAGCAGAAGATAAAACATTAAGGAATTAGATATTGAAATTGGTCTTCAAATGATTCAGAGATTTAATTCAGCTGATTCAATCATAAGTTAATTTCAAGACGTAATAGTCAAAGAAGATCAAAACCAAATACTTCTCTCTATATAACTACATTGGCAGGAACAAAGAAAAGTTGGTGAGACAGACTAATTACCCAATGAACAGTGTCTGCTAGTCTCCCCTTTGCTAGTTATATAGAAAAATAAATTAATATTGTAAAGAAAAATTCCCAAAGGAAAAAAAAAAACTTTCAAATTAATCTCACGTTTTGGTTCTTCAAAAGAACCTGTAAAAGATCACTGCTAAGAAAAGTTTTGCATCACTTGTCACTTAATTTGAAATCGTTTATCTTTAAGTCAGCATCAATTAGGTGTTACCATCAGCCATTCATCATGAATTGCAGAAGAATACATTTCCTCAAGAGGAGAGAGAGCAGTGCTTAGCAAGAATAAGTCAAAGAAAACCAACATAGTTGAGAGCAGATGTTTTTAAAATACAAGTCCCTCATCTGTCCCCTCGTGAAATGCCTGTTATTAGTGGTATCACTGTTCTGACCCCTGTGTCATACAAAAGTGCTGTGCTAGTCAACTTCTAATAAAGAGGCTTTAATACTTAGCCTTGTATTGTCAAAGAAAATGGACTATCTAAAACACTTATATTCCTGTGGGAATAAACATATATTAGGTTGGTGCAAAAGTAATTGCGGTTTAAAAGGTTAAAAATAATTGCAAAAACCGCAATTACTTTTGCACCAACCTAATAATTAGTTAGTATATATGGCTCATGAGACTGGCAAATTGTGGTTGGTACGTTCAACAAGAGTCGAAAATGGTGTAGTTACTTTTTAATTGCATGAGTTTGGATCTAAGCCAATGATATTGCGCCATTAACTTTGCCATATGGAATTAACATGAGATAAACATTTTAACAAGAAACGTGTATCTATCACTACCTCAGCAGGTGGATTTTAAGAATTTTGGAGAAACTAATCAAAACTCCTAGAAGAAAAAGTACTATGGGGAAGGAAGAGAAAGAACTGTAGGAACTTAATATGATTTATAAGTAAATGTAACTGGTTCCACATGCACCCTCCTTATTTGAAGGTCATAGGAATAGAATTTAGAACTAAGAAGGGATCATCTTAATAAAATGAGGTAGCTTCAACTAGAAGTTTGAATGTGGTGGTACAGTCAGAATTTTTTGGATGGAAACATGCTTTGACCCTATCCTATGTGTAATGTTTCATTAAGCTTTTATTATGTTGTGATAATACACATACGGTTTCCAACAGTGGGTAGTTAACTATCTTACTTTAAATGGATTTCCCTGCTGAAGGAAGTTAATTGTGTTTATGTGAACATTTTGAATGAACAAAATATTGAAATAAAACTGTTATGCTTTTCTCAGAGGGTTGATCATTTTAGTGGTATCGCCTTCCCTGCAGAAGTTGTGGCAGAACACCATCGAAACCATTATTCAGTAATTAAAGACTTCATAGGAAAGAAATCAGAAGCTCAAATGAGAGAGAAAACACTGTTGCTGCTCCTGCTCTAAAAGCAATTTTGATTTGTCTGGATGAGACACAATTTTATTTTCCTCGGTTGTGGGGAGAAGTCCACTTTCTTCCAGAATTCTTATTCAGCCACTGACACAATCAACAAGTTGGGTCACTGGGCAATAGACTCTAATGAAGACAGTGGCTACATTAAGTCAATCTTATTTAATGTGTAAAATGACTCTGACGTTCTTCTATATTTAGACAGTATTATAAAAATCTATCAGTGTATTAAAGAAAGGTCCACTTTTCAGGAGAAGCAAAGGAAAGATCAGTTATTATTTTTGCTGACAGCACATTATGTTCATATCCTAAAACTACATATTACAGTGAGTTGGCATTGAGCTGGACATTCTTACTATAGAACATTATAGGACGACATTTAAATGATATATTAAAAGTAAAACAAGTTAGATATGTTTGAATTTAAAATACAAAGATAAATGAAAGAAAATGTTCTCCGTTGGGCAAACTAGATCTGAGTTAATGTAATCGCTCCCTTTCTAGATGTGTGTCATGAAAGTAAGTGACAACAGTGATTTAAAATAAATTTCTGAATTGAAATACAGAAGTAAATGTGCTTAGCAGAGTATTCGTTTTATTGTCTGCTTGTAAATGTTGTCCCTGGAGGACTTTGTTTCCCTAGTGGTCCTAAAGCTTTAAAGTCTACTGATGCTAAATGCTGCTTCAGGGTGTCTCTGGTCCCCTTGTTATAATGTGCTATATACTGCACACATCCATCACACAACACAGACAATGTCCCTTCTAACTAAGGAATACTAATTTTAGAGGAAATTCTTGCTATTTAAGATTCTTGCCAAACAATCTTGCCAAACAAGATTCTTGCCAAACAAATGGAGAGGAGTCTGGAGACTGTGAACAGTATTGGCAACTTATGAAGTATTAGATAATAAAGAAGCAATGATGACAAGCAAGTGATGCTGACTCTTGCATTTCATTAGATCTGATTCTGCATATATACATTAATAATGATGCACCCTATGGATGCAGTTTCATGTTTATAACACTTTGGCTATTGGCAGCATTGTGCACCTGTGTTTTCCATGCCTTCCCATCTGCTGCCTGCAGTCATTCAGATTCAGGTGACGGAAATATTTTAGTTAAAAGTTAATTAGCCTGCACTCTACGGATCAAATCTCTGTAGTTCAGCGTTAAATAGGAATCTTCTGGGCAACTTTCTGAAAGTAGCTTGTGCCTGCCCTTCGTAAGATTAAAAATGCAAGATTCATTTTTCTATAAAAATAAATCTTTAGTACTGTCTTGATATTTTATGCATAGATTCTATCAAACTTTTGATGTTTACTCTTAGTCATTTTCATATATATATATATGAAATATATATATATATATATATATATATATATATATATATATATATATATATATATGGTTTTTTTTCCAACTAAAGGGACAGAGTGAAAATGATACAGAGTTAGAAATTCTCCAGTGTCTGGACTCTTTTACTAGTACACTAACAATGTTGGTCAAGCCCCAGAACTTTCCTTAGTGTCTCACTAAGCCAATACCAATTACCTATTTGTTTCATAGATACTTTCTGCAAACTTAATGAAGTTTGATATTTTGATAAAAATAATGCACAAAATGCAGAAAATTCCCATTGCTTAAAGGACTCCACCCTCTCCTTAAATATTTATCTCATCATTATTAACAGTTAAGTTCACAAATAGCTTCTTTTATTGAAAATATATTTAATTTTTTAACCCATTGAAAACGAAATCATTATATACTTCTTCCTTTATTTCCAGATAATTGGAGCAGAAATGGGGTGAACTGCACACAGCCAATTTGAGCCTACATCACATAGAAAGAAGGACAAAGAAACAAACCCGTATGATTCATCCCATCAATTTTCACGCTATCACACAATATTTCTGATGCATTCCAATACCCAAGACTAATTAACCACTCTTCTTTACCTATCGCTTCTGAACTACGTAGTTGCAGATTTCCTGTTGACTCAAAGGAATTCGGAGGGATGTGCTTCCGTCCTGACACCGTCGCCTAAGGCTTAGGCACACCTAAGGAAGTCTGGGAACAGATGCTGCTCTTTCCGCCCCATGCTCTCAGAGTTCCTCAAGGGAGAGAAAAACTCTCTCAGGCAGGGAACCTCCATCCCCAACCCCTGTCTAGTCATTAAAACCTCGATCGCATTCCAACATCCTGAACTTCTCCTTCCGTCGGGCATCCACTAGGTTTCTAACAGCTGGCCAAAAGATAAAGATGTTTTCGTTGCTTCTCCCCACTTCCTTCCATATGCTACCTCTACCTCTCATTTTATTTCCATCTACCCTTAAAATGTTTTATTTTACTTCTACCGAGGCCCTTCTACCTACCGCCTACAGATATGGTCCGATCCTTAAACAGTATCAAAGTTGTAAAGCCCCGTTCTCTTTATCTCCCTCCCCCCGCCCGCTGCGACGGCCCCAGCCCCCAGCGGCGCCCGTCTCCACGCCACGCGCCAGCCTCCTCTCACCTGACTCTCCCGCGGAAACTCGTGGCGCACGATGCTTATGACAGGAATGTGCAGGACGGAGCTGACCAAGTCGAGCTCCATCATCTCGCCCTGGCTCTGGGGGAAGGCGAGCAGCGCCGATACCCCTTGCACCACCACGGTGTGGCACACGCTCTGCAGAAAGGAGAAAGGGTCACTCCTCCACGGCGAGCTAGGGGAGGAGAAGGGCAAGAGCGGCAGATCGCCCAGGCCCGCCTCGATGGCCATCACTACTTCCAAAGACAGGTTGTAGGGCAGCAGCCCTTCCACGCGGTTCAGGTTGTCCACGGCGAAGAGGAGGGCGTCCCGAGGCCACAGGGTCTCGGCCCCGGCGCCCTCCCCGGGCTTCCGGGCGCCGGGCGGCCCCCGGCCATGCAAGGCGCTCCCCAGCCAGCGAGCGCCGGGCGAGGGCACCGGGGGCCGCCAAATCGCTGGCTCGGGCTCATCCCGCTGGGCGCCCGCCCGGCTGCCGTCCGGAGTGCGGCTGGACGCGCGGGGGGCCGTGGTCCAGGGCTGCAAGTGCACCGCGCCCACCCTCACCGCGTGCCCGATGCGCTTGAGGATCTGGCAGGGCTGCGGGTGCGAGGAGGAGCCCGGCACCCCGGCCAGCACCAGTGCGCAGGGCGGCGGCAGCAGCAGACAGACCCTGCTCAGCAGCCACCACAAACTCAGTCTCCTCATTACTGAGACCCGCAGGGAGAAAGCGCGCCCCCTCCAGCTCCGGGCTCGCCCCGCTGCAGCCGCCGCCTAAGGTCTCCGCCCCCAGGTCCGGCGCGCAGCTCTCTAGACGAGGTGAAGAGGTCCCAGGAGCTGTAGCGGTCTCTGGGCCATCCAAATGGGAGCCTAGCGTGCCCTCGGCAGTCTCAGACCCCGCTCCCGGGTCCCTGCGCCACGCATCCTCTGCCCGCCCGGTCCCTGCGCGGAGCCGGGCAGGCGGGCGGGCCGGCGCCGCTCACCCGCTGCTGGGGCGCCCGTTCCCTGCCCACCCCATCTGCAGGGCAGTTCGGGCACTGCGTCGGATCCCGCGAGGAGACTGGGCTGAGAAGCAGCCGGAGTTCCTAGCGGGCAACGGTGACCGACGAGGCAACACGCTCACTTGGAGTCTTTTCGCATCCTTTTCCACCCAGGCAAGACCCACTTATTTCCTTGGGGTCGCGCAGGAGAAGGCGTTCACGCCCGGGGTGCGGAAAAGAAGCCAGAGCCGTCTTGCTCCCAGGCCGGCCATCCCCTCGCGGGCTCCCCCAGCGCTGGCTTCAGTTTTCTTCTTCCCTTGCTACTTCCCTCTTCCTTTCGTCCTTTTTCTGCCCAGTCGCCGCAGCCGTTTGCTTCCTCCGAGGAGCGACGCGACTGGCCAGCAAAGGGTGGTTGTGCTCGGAGCGCAAAGTTCTCCCCGCCTCAGCCGCGCCTCCCTGTTGCTGAGCCCTGGCACCAGCCTGTCGCTTGGCTGCGCTAAACGCCCACTGGTGGTGAGATTCGCCGGCCGCGCTTCCCGCGCCCCTGGAAAGTCCTCACCCCTCAAAGGCTAGGAGTCCTAGTTGGCTATATTCCCTGCGACCTCCTAGGGCGAGGATTCGGAGCAGCGGAGAATTCTGAATTCCGCGTTGCGCCTGAGGAATCTGAAATCCAGTGGTTCACTGTTACAAGTTCAAAGAGTCTGTGACTTTAACGAGCTTCTCTTCGATGTGTCGCTTTAAAGGTATTTCAAGCTAAGGGTATTAAAGCAAGATGTGTTTACACATTTAATCTCAGCTTCCTTCTCTCTGGCATGTGGGCCTTTGCGGATTTTAAGGATCCTTATGTTTTTAGGTTCTCAGAATTAGAACAGTGAATTCGAAGCAATCATTTAATCAAGACATTAAAGAGATTCAAAATACTTCTGAGTTTCAAGCATAGTCAACAGCGTTTCCTAGTTTAAACCAAGAGTCCTCCATATCACTGTTTCTAGTAAGTTCTTTCATTTTGTGGAAATACAGTGAGGTCTGTGGGTTATGATATGATTTTTTCCTCCCTGATCTGAATGATCTTGTATTAGAAGGAAGGGAAGGGGTTAAGGGCAGGTCGGTGGTTTCCACACATACAGTAAATTTATTTTATGCCACAGTAGCATTTAGGTGAGTAGGAGAGTTATCCATATGGCCAAGCAAGCCCTGGGAATCAGCAATTTTGAATTTCAATCCCACTTCAAGAGAATCATGACCTTGGTAATTTATTTCACCTGACCTTGCCCTGTTGTTTGGATCTGTTAAATTGTTATGCAAATACAGTTAGTTTTTAGCTCTGGAGAGTTGTTTTGATTCATGAGCTAAAGTTTCCATTATGTTTTTTAAATCCCTGGGATGAAGAGGCTCTAGCTAAATAAAATTCCCAGGAAGGTTGCAAAGTGAATGTTGTTTTCTTCAGCACAGACTTTTAGAGGCATCTCAGAACAAAACTCACCTGACACTCAGAATGGTTCTTTCAAGGCTGGGGTACCAGGGGAAAAAATGGCTCTCATGAGGAAAAAGTAAAAATTATAAGGGACTGAGCCAACAGGGAAAAATTTCCGTCTAAGACCTTAGAGAGCATCGCATGCATGGATGCTGGAAATGCCCTCTTGCTCCAAAGGATTTCACTCATTGGAATCTGGATGGAAAAAGTGTAGAATTCCCTGGTCCTTCCTTGCATTGCAGGTAGATTGGGAATCAATGAATTGTGTAGTAACAAGGCATGTTTGCATATGAGTATGTGTGCATTGAGGAGTATAACATTCCAGTTTATGACCATGCCCCAGAGTGGTTCTCTTAGTTCTTGACATTACATTTATGTTTAGATCAGGTTCCCAAGAAAATAGATGTTGATGAAGAATAGATGGGCCTAATGAATAATGGCATCCTAGAGTCAATCACTGTACGTGTATGCATGCCCTTTAGGCCTCTCACAAGTCGTATGCATGCCCTTTAGGCCTCTCACAAGTCCGTGACTACCTTGAGGGAACAGCTGAACTGGTGGTTCGTAGAAGAGAAGAGGATTCCGACAGTTCTGAGGATAGGCCTGCCCCCGCTCATGACAAAACTATAGCTGAATCTTGTGAATATTGAATGAACAGTGAAGAACAGCCTTCTTTCTTGTGCTTCCGTTTGTTTCTTTTCTGGGCTTTTCAGTTATGATACAACAATTCCCCCTCTGTTTCCGTATCACTATAATCTGAGTATCTCTGACATGATTCTTTTCTCTCCTTTCCCAACATCTTCCTTTTCCTTTTGCTCTTCTCACCCTTTGCCATGCTTCAATGGTCATAATTTTGAAAGCTCTTTTAGATTCAGTCATTAGTTCAATAACCATTTATTAAGTGCCTACTGTGTGCCAGGCATTGCTGTGAGACTATCCTGCGGATAGGTGAATAAACTCTAGTTCAGAGAAGTTTTTTTTCCTACAAAGTCACATAGTTAATGAGTGAACAAAATGTTCACATTGAGTTTATATTCTAGTGGAAGAGACAGACAATAAAACACAAATAAGTAAATGTAGGACATGTTAGTTGATGCTAAGGAGGAAAATAAAGCACCAAGAGGAAGTATTAGGATGAGAGTGGGCTTGGAACTCTAGCTAGAGGAGCCAGGGAGAACCTCTCTTGACAAGATAACTTTTGAATAAAGACCTAAAGGGAGGTGAGGGAGCAATTCACTTTGATACTTAAGGCAAGAATTTCCAAGCAAGGAAACAGCAAGTGTAAAGGGCCTGAGGCAGGAGTATTTCTGGTATGTTTGAGGAACAGTGAGGGGTCCAGAGTTGCTGGAGCAAAATGATCCAGGACAAGAATGGTGGCAGAGGAGGCCAGGAAGGCACTGAGGAGGTGGCAGATAATGTAAGCCAATGAATAACTGGCTTCTACTCCAAAAGGAATGAGAAGGCATTGGGGAGGGGATGTTCTGCAGAAGAGTGACAGAACTTATGTTTTAACAGGGCCACTCTAGCTGCTCTGTTGATAATGCATGAAAGGTGGGCAACGGTGGAAGTCAGAGACCAGATATGAGGCTGTTGTAATAATCCACATGAGAGATAACATTACTGTGAAATCATAACAAGAACTTTATCAGGTTAGTGTTATTATTTTCGAGAGTTCTGTCGATAGGCAACTGTATTTGTGGAAAGTTGGGTTATTTACACAGTCACCACATAGTGACTGACAGTGTGGATTTGAAATTCTAAGTTTATCGCAGCTGTAGTGTTGGTATCAAGAATCAGCCAAATTTCAAAATTGGCTTACCCAGAGAAGATGAAGCTCTTTTTATTACCAGATTCGAAATGAGAACTACCAATCTAAGAACCCATGTAGGAGAGTCAAATAAACAAAAACAAATCCAAATGCTGGCAATTTAAAATGTGCTTTTGTGCACATCTGTGCTTGTTGGTACAAGCAATAGGTAGACTAAAAACAGACATTCTAAAAGCCCAGGAAAGGCTGCAGTGAGGGACGCTGTGGGAGTCAGAACTTTGATTCTAGTCTCAGCACCATTTCCCTATGGGTGTGACATTTAACCTCTTCCAAGCTTCCTCCTGTACTGGGGTTGTATTGACAGCTCTTGCCAGTTGTCTACATGGCAGTTTGTGGACTCCTATGAAACCTTTCAAGTTCCACGGAAATGGGAGTCACATATTGATAAAAGTGAGGACAACCATCTTTTTTTTTTTTTTTTTTTTTTTGACTTGTACCCTGAGATATTTCAAGTTCTATCCACATTTAGCTTTGTTTCTGTAGATGGGAATAATATTAAGTGGCATGTTCATAACTCTGGGTCAGGCTTTTATGCAATCGTAGCAATGTAGATTAAAAAAAAATCAATATTCAGATGAAAAATGTGCTTGCTTCTAGCTAATAGTACCCATAAGCCCCAGTTGTGCCCTCTCCCACACCAACTTTGTCTCTGTTGTTATGAGAACCATTCTGGGTAAAAAACAAACAAACAAACAAAAAAGTGTGGAGTTGGTAGAGAAGCTATGGTAGCAGAATTTGAGGAAGGAAACAAAACAAAATAAACAAACAGGTCAGTTTAGAGGAGCAGAGCCTGAGGGCTCATCTACTAAAAGCCCAATTACCCTTTTCTCCTTCCCTCTATTAAAAAAGAAAAGACTTATACTTACTAAACCTTGTAACACTATCTTGTATTCTACTAATTAGACATTAATTTTGGCACTAGTCATCCTTTTTAAAAAATGCAAATAACTCATGACTATGGGACTATCCATCACATATTAGTATAAATGGCTTTACCCTGATTGTCGTAAGATGAATATCCTGTCAGGAATTTTCGTGAGGAGGAGTACATTTTGCATTTACAGGAATTTGGGGACCAGATGGGATCTCACTAAAGAAGTTTGGGCGACCTGAGCGACTGGAAACAGGAGAAAAGGAGTACTAGGGACTAAGAAAACGGTGTGAAGAAAAAGAAGCAAAAAATGAGTCCCTCTTGTCTATTTCATACAGTGCATAAGCTTTGCGCTTACACAGAAGCCTGTAAAAGGGAATGTTTTCATTCTGGCACCACATCATCACCTATACCCTGGATAACAAATTCAGACCAGGGCTATTACCTATTGATAAATTAGGATTTGCGAATAGTTGTTTGTCTTTCAGCAATGAAAAACAATCCTGTGATATCCTCAGTCTATCTGTTGTCAGGGGAGTAAGTTATCAGTTGTGACAAGTGCGTGGCCTTTTCAACATCCACCAGGATTATTAGCTGAGTGTTTGGATTTCCCCATTCCTCTTCCAAGCCACGTACTACAGGGAACTCAAATAGGACTTGGAAAGGCCAGCATGGTAGTGTCTCTCAGCCTCTCTATCCCTCTTCCTCAGCCGCTCTCTCTCTCCCTCTCTCTCTTTTGGTGACAGTCATTCCAATTTAGTGTTTATCCAAATGAGTTATGGAATAAAACTTGGCCCATCATGGACTGCGACATTTCTAAAGGAATTTTTTTGTGCCCAGTTTGTATCATATATTTTATAACTGTAGCCAAAAGAATTTGGGAATTTTCTAAGGATATTTGCCTTCATAGATCTCATGCCTTACATCTGTAAAAACATTTTGTTTAAGAAAAAGAGTCTTTGTATTTTTAGAAAGAGACTTTCAGGAAGATTTTCAGAATGTGGGCAAGAATTACAAAATTTTTATTGTTCTAGAGCTTATTATCTTGAGTGATTTTTTACATGCACTTTGCATACATGATCTCCTAATTTCATGAAGTGACTGTGTTCATCCTTATTTTAGAGATGATGCAACTGATGCTTGCTGAGGTTGAATCATTTGTTAAGAACAGAGAAGCAAACCCAGGTTTGATCCTCTGACTCAAGTCTACGCTGTTTTCATTTCCATCGTCAGGTGAATGGGAAGCATGATCAGGCCTGGCTGACTCTAGAACCGTTATCCAACTAATGTACAGGGATGAACATAACACAAAGTTATTTGATTATTTAGCACTTGTCAGAGTACATAAATGAAAACTCTAAAAGTTTTAATATGTAAGGAGATCTTAGGAAATGGTTTTCTTACTGTTTAATACTACACATAAATAGGCATGAATCATTATGATTTTTCTCTTCTCTCATTGGGTCACAATATATCCAGCAGATATCTTTTGTCTCTTTCATATGTGAAGTGCCTTCTACCTCGGTTGCGGTTTTAAATGTTATTGGAAATATTATAACTCATTATCTTCCTTAGGGTCTCTGTTCAGCAACCACATACTCAGGATATCAAGGACCATTTTAATACGTGAAAATCTGGGGGACCAGGGATGATACTTCCAGAATGTTCTGTCTAGGAACATTTCAATTCAAGGGGAAATTTATTTCCTATAAGAAAAACCAGAGCTGCTTCTTCACATGCTCTAATTGACAAGACTTCTACCTTGATCAAAGGATTAAAGATTTGTATAGTATAAGCTAGTTCACTCAAAAATGAGTTTGGATATACTTCATATTGTGATGTATGAGCTTTTGCTAAACAGAGTTGTCCTCAATGCCATTTCCAATTGATGCACGCAAAAAAAAAGTTTCATGATTATGCTGAAGGAGAATCTTCTGGGAACCGAACTTCTCTTTGAAATGACTGCTAGTCATCTAGAAATTGTTATTGAAGAAGGAATGATGTCTTCTTCCTGAATTTGAAATTGCTTTAACACTGTACTTCTTTTTTTGGGGGTGTCATCATTAATTAAAAACATCCATTGCTCCCCTCCTCCAACAGTACTAGCACGCAATGGAGAGCAGACTGGGCAACGCTGAGACTATTGTGGTGGTGATTAGCTTATGATCACATGGAACTCTACCAAGAACTCAGTGGGAAAACATTTCATCCATTAAAAATGCTGGTATAATGAGATTGATTGGGATGAGGCAGGATGAAAATAACATCTACTATATTCTGGAATAAGATGACACCTCTTTTTTGGAAGAGCTTAATGCATTTTTGCAGAATTTAAAAAAAAACTCTCTGAAGAAGAGGGTAGACATATTAATATATTTAGATAGTTTTAAATCAATTATGAATAACTAATGCCTGAGGCAGACAGTCAATAAATTGATAGCCCAAGGTTCCACAGCTTACTGCCGATGCAGAACTGAAATACCTTTTGTTTTACCGCAGTCAAAGTGGGGAAGCAACATTTACTACTATCAGCACAGATGGAGAGCTGGTGCCACGTAGGCTGGTGTTCCTCCTATCATCTTCTCCCAGGCAAAAAGGCCCGTTTGGTTCCGACATTTGATGCCATTAAGTAAGGTGTAAGCTGAGCTTTTCTGGTAGTGAAAACACTTGTAACCCATTTGTTTATAATGGCCATATCTGCCTTAATCTTCATTCATGTTTTTTTTTTTGTGTGTTTGTTTGTTTTTTTAACTGGGAGATTTGCAATTTCTTCCCACCTTGGTATGGCTTCACCCTGGAGTCCTTCATCTGGATGGTAGCACAGTCATGTTTCTGTGAAATTTCAAAAATGGTCTTCAGCAAAAGCAATCTTCCTTTTCTATTGCACGAGTTATTCAATCTTCCTCTTTAAGTCTCCCTCCTAGCTCCCTGCTGCTTTCTAAATCAAGCTGTGATTTTCCTGGTTTATCAGCCTCTCCATCGTGGGGTTTAAATTTGCTATTACAGATTCCCCTCCCCCCCACTGGTATCTTCTGCAGTGCCAAATTACATCATCTTCACTCCAGTAGTGGGTGGCCAGGAACCTATCCCTGGCAGCATCCACAGTTAGTGGTCCAGGCATCTGTATGTGTATGGGATGGGTACGGGAGATTGTCTATAGCTTTCTGGCTTCTGCAGCCACAGTTTTCATGTATGGTTGCCCATACATTATTTCATTCTGATTCTGCTAATGCCAGCAAGTCTTATTTGTCTACATAGTCCGGGGATGTGGTTTAAAGAAATGAAACTAGTCAACATAATCTTTGTATTTTTTACAAGATCAGAAAATATAATAGTGAGGTTACACTAAATCCTATGAGTGTATTAGGAAAGGCTTTAGCAATCCACTCATATGTAATGTGATATAAAATATATGTATTACAAATGTAATTTAGCAATAAGGAAAATTATTAGTCTCAATTCTGCATTCCTCCGTAGTATGACTTCATGCATGGTGGTGTGTATATCTCTAGTCCTTGACTTGAGGTTTGCTTAACCCCTTGCTTTGACCAACAAGATTTTAGTGGACATAATCCAAACAAAGTCTTGAAATGTGCTTGCACAGGCTTGTTTCCTTGAGCTCCCACCTTTCACCCCCAAAAAGAACATTCTTTGCATAGCTGCTGGTCCAAAGACCATGAGAGGTACATAAAGACCTGAACCCAACTGCATCTTGGAGCCAAGTCCAACTGACCTCAGCCTGAACCTCAGTAAACAACATTCTGGTGAGTGAGAAAGAAATGCTTTGTTTTATGCTGCTGAGATATTTTGTTGTTGTTGTTGTTGTTCTCTATTATGCAGTAAAGTGACTGATACATATGTATAGATCTCTGGGGAAAATTTTAATTAAATGCATCCTGCTCACTTTTAGGAGGAATATTCCAAAGATAAACCAGAGCTTTATTGGTTAAGAAAATACTCCCAAGCGTCTCTCTGGTACATCCTGGGGAAAGCCCACTTCAGTCCAAACACTTGTGTTTACTTCTACAACCTCACACAGTGAAGTTTCATACTCTTGGCATGACCCAACACAATGAAGACCTTGAACCGTCATGAAACTGAAGGTGCTCAGCATGCGCTTATGAAAAACAATCTCATACAATCATATAGTGCCTAGAATAAGTGGTGTCAAACACATCCAGCCACAAAATTATCTCACAATAACAAAGACTTCATTTGCACTTTTCAAATGGCATGAAGAGTGATCCATACACCGCAGTGATATTTTAAAATTTCCTTCCTCTTTCCCATTTATTTCTTTTATCATTACAATTGCTTCCACATTTCTTTCATCGTAATTGTCCCTAAAATCTTCACACCTCCCCGTTTGAACATTTTCCTGTTTGAACATTAGCCTGTTTTCTTCCAGTCTTTCTCGGCCTCTGGCTTTCTTTCTGGTTCTGCATAACAAACCTCAGTTGTCAGGAGGCTCAGGACTTCAAGCCAGACTCATCTTTAGTGGCCAGAGTTAGGATAAAGGCTGGGAACACTCATAATTTAATGACTGTTGACACCTCACTTGTGGAAACTAAATTGGCTCTGTGTTAGGGACATGATAGATGTTTGGTGTAGAATGCAGACACAAATGCAAAGGTACCTGCTTTGATATCTCAGTAGTGTTAGAGAATTTTGTCATTCCAACAAAGCCTTAAAGATATGAGGAATAAAGCTTGAAATGGAAAATACTTCCTGATTTGCAAATGGGTTCTTTATAAACATATCAAAATAAAGAAGTCAACAGAAAAATAATATTAGACCAGAATACATATTACAGAAATAAAAAAATGGAGCTAATAGGTTAAAATAAAGCCCAGATATAATATTAATATATGTATAAACACACAAATATACATTTTGTATTTGTCATAGTAAACACAGGGATTTCTAAATTTTATGGCTTCAATTAGGTGGCATTTTGGGTTATAAAAATGTCACTTTACTTCTCTATAAATAAAACTTGATTCAGCTTTCAAATTTCTATTTCTACTGGTGGTGAAAATTTAAATAGGCCTATTTAAGGAAATACAATCTGGATTTAATACAATCCCCTTGGGTTCTTTCTTTCCCATCCCCTTTCTCCCCTTTCCTGGGATGGAAGTAGATTTATGAATTGTCCTGGTGTTAGATGAGGGGAGTTGGCTTTGTGGGCATTTCTCTCTCTGTTCCAGCTTCTGCTGGCATTTCTTGATGTGGTCTGCATCTCGTGTTGAAGCCTTAGGGGCCATGACTTCTATGTCTTGTTCCAACTCCAGGCTTCCTTGGGCCACTGGCTTTTTCAGTCACTTTTGCAAACCCTCTTAGGCAGCGATGAGAATTTTCTGACACTCGTCTGTGCAACACTGCGGAGTGTGGATTTGGAGGAGGCAGCTCTCAGGCCTCTGTCTTGGCACTCCCTTCACTCCTAATGCTTAGGGGCTTCTCTACAAGGCTTCCAATCTCATATGTTATGCTCCCAGTTGCCAGAGAATAGTTCCTTCTGCTGTGTTATCCTCTTAATCTATTTGGAGTTCATATAATCCATCTTTTTCCTTGAGGATTTCAACCCTGCATTAGTTTTCTGTTGGTGGTAATAAATTATCACATATTTAGCAGCTTAAATTAACACATATGTTATTCCACACTTCCGGTGTGTCAAGAGTCCAGGCATGGCTTAGCTGGGTCCTCTTCTCAGGGTCTCACCAGGCTGCAGTCAAGCTGTTGGCCAGTCTGTTCTCATCTGAAGTCTCTCCTGGGGAAGACCCACCTTCCAAACTCATTCAAGTTGTTGGCAGAATTCTGTTCCTTGATGTTGTAGGACTGAGAGCCCTGACATTTGGCTGGCCTGGCTGTTGGCTGCCTTTGGATCCTAGAGACCATCAGTAGTGCCCAGAAGCTGCTTGCACTCCCTTTGCATGTGGGCTTCTCCAACGTGCTAGGTCATTTCATCAAGCACTCAAGGAGAGATGCTAAAACTGCGGATTATGTAAAACATAATCATAGGCGTGTCATTCCATTACCTTTTCCATAAAACATAATGTAATTATAGGAGTGACATCCTGTCAACTTGCCGTATTCTACTGGTTCGAATCAAGTCACAGGTCCTGACTTCCCTCAAGGGGAGGAATTATTTAAGGGTGTGGACACAAGAAGATGGGGATTAGCGGGGCCACCCTTAAGTCTGTTCTTCACCTTCAGCGGCTCACTGTAGGAAAGTTGTAGTCACATCTCCTCTGCTTTTCTTGTCAGCTGGTAATACTTTTATTCCCTCACCTAGGTCTTACACCATCATGTACACTTTTTTCAACCCATGTGTGGATAAAATTTATGACTTCTCCAAGGGTTGGACTTTAAATCTTTAAAGCTTTTAGAATTAAAACAAACAAACAAACACAAACAAACAAACACAAAAATTTATCTCCCAGGCCTGGCTCTTGAAAATGTGGCCTTCAAGAATGATCATCTCTCAAAAATCTACTCAGGAACTAAAAAGCCAAAATGATTCTGTCCTGTCTGTTCTGCCTTAAATTATGCAATAAACCTTATCCTCTCTATCCATTTTTTAAAATTTTAATTAATAAAATAATTTTTATTAAGATTTTAGTTAATTAAATATAAATTTAAAATTTGTATTATGTAAACTTGCTAAACTAATTGTTTTTATTAGTTTCAGGTATACAAAATAACATAATGATTAGACATTTACACCCCCTCACAAAGTGATAACCGCCCCCAAGTCTGCTAACCCTCTGACACTGTACATAGCTATTAGTGCACCATTGACTGTGTTCCCTATGCTGTATTTTACATCTTGTGACTATATATATGTGCTATACACCTGAAATTAATATAAAATAAAATTGAATGTCAACTCTCTAGCCAAAGTCTTAGAGAGCATCTCTGCATTTTATTGATGAGATGGATGCAAAATTAAAAACTACTTATCAAGAAGAAAAACTATGTCATGATATTTCAAAATATAAACAGTGGGGAATGCTATTATTGCTACCAATTGACTGCTTCTTGGAAGCTTGCATATTGACATTGAGAAAACTCACTTTTTACCTTATATATACTTTAGTTAGATTAAAGAGCTAAGTAGAACCACATAGGAAAATTAAAATTATATAGCTCAAAGTACTTAAGGTGGCATGGTTGATGCTTTGATAAAAATAGAAATACCCCTATGTTGATTATAAGCTCAAGGTATCAAGGTACTTTGCAGCACAATTGAAAGATTATAGAAACCCAGAAAACAACACAAATATTTAGTAATAGGGGACGGTCAAGTTATTTATGGCATATTAATTCTATGTTATTTTATTCAGTCAGTAAAAACAAACATAAAAATCTTAGGTTTTTGTAAATCACCTAAAAATATGAAAAAAAATCAAGTATGGATTGCATACACTTTGATTACAATTCTGTAGTAAAAATCTTCATTTACACGTTGATAGAAATTAGAGATGATCAGAGAAATATTAACATAAAATAATGGTTATCATTTGTTTTAAATAAGCACCTCATTTACGCATTTTAATGTGAAAAATATGCAAATTAAAGTGATAACAAATCTAGAAAGAACTTACTCAGTTACCCCTTATATTTAAAACATAATAGGAACCAGAAAATAAGCGAATACATATACTAGGAGCAAAAACAACCAACCAACCAACAACCAACCAACCAAACAAACCATTTGGAAGAAAAACATTTCCAACTCAGCATTCTAGTGAGACTGATTCCTATACCATAGCAGATTTGAAGAGATAATCAGAAGAGAGGCAAGAAACCTCAGAAAATTAATGATAATAACAAGATCCATATAATTTCTCTCACTACTTATACAGTGCATTCACAGACACTGTTTCATTTGATTCGTACAAAAACTTTGAGGTATTATTTTTCCACTGTGCCCATTTTACAGAAGAAGAAATTGAGACTTAAGTGGTTAAGTATCTTTGCTCAAGATTGTGCAACTTAAATTTAGGTGTTCTAAATTCAAATTCCTTAATCTCTTCACCTTCACTGCATCTTCTGTCTTGCAGTTGTGCAAAGTGACATCTGATTGTCTGCCAACTTGGAACATCAGCATGGCTGGTTCCAGATCAGTCAGACTTGTTCTCTCCTGGCTCATCTGCTATCTGACAATTCTAAGCCTCAGTTTCTTCATTTATAAAATGGGGGAAACATTTATATGGCTGTTGTTAATTAAATGAGAAAACACAGGTAAAGTGCTTGATGTAGTGTCTAGCTAGCAGTATGAAAAAATTTAAATGCAGTATATGTGTACTTAAAGTTAAAACAGAATATGGATTAACTAAACAGACAGATTACTGTACTATCTACTCACTTTGGAATTTGATATTAATTTTAAGGCAAAATAGCTTAAATGGCCACATTGTATAGATGTCGGTTTCTTTTCTTTCAGAACATCCTTGTTACTCTGAATTTTCACAGTTCTCTTAGTCTCCATGGTTTTCATTCTAATCACAGAATAAAAAAGTTAGGGACACGGGGCTTTTTCAAATACAGGTGCCAATTTTCATTCTGGAACATCCTTTTTTTAAAAAAAAAAAAAAAATTAAAGTTTATTGGGGTGATAATTGTTAGTAAAGTTACATAGATTTCAGGTGCACAATTCTGTAATACATCATCTATATCTCATAATGTGTGTTCACCACCCAGAGTCAGTTCTCTTTCCATCACCATATATTAGATCCCATTTACCCTCTTCTAGAGTCCCCCTCCCCCTTACCCTCTGGTAACCCCTAAACTATTGTCTATGTCTATGAGTTTTTCTTCCTTCATTTGTGTCTTGTTCTTTTGTTGTTTTCAGTTCTATATACCACATATCAGTGAAATCAAATGGTTCTCTACTTTTTCTGTCTGACTTATTTCGCTTAGCATTACAATCTCAAGATCCATCCATGTTGTCACAAATGGTACTGTTTCATCTTTTCTTACCACCGAATAGTATTCCATTGTGTATATATACCACAACTTCTTTATCCATTCATCTGTTGAAGGAAATTGTGGTTGTTTCCATATCTCCGCCACCGTAAATAAAGCTGTAATAAACATTGGAGCACACATGTCTTTACGGATAATGTTTTCAGATTTTTTTAGTAGATATCCAAGAGAGAGATTACTGGGTCATACGGTAATTCCATTCTTAATTTTTTGAGGAACCTCCACACTGCCTTCCACAGCGGCTGCACCAGTCTGCATTCCCACCAACAGTGTATGAGTGTTCCTTTTTCTCCACAGCCTCTCCAACACTTGTTACTATTTGTCTTGTTGATGATAACCATTCTGACTGGGGTGAGGTGATATCTCATTGTGGTTTTGATTTGCATTTCTCTGATGATTAGTGATGTTGAGCATTTTTTCATATGTCTATTTGCCATTTGTATGTCCTCTTTGGAGAAATGTCTCTCCAGGTCCTCTGACCATTTTTCAATTGGGTTGTTTGTTTTTTTGTTGTTGAGTTGTACGAGTTCCCTGTATATTTTGGATATTAGCCCCTTATTGGAGGCTTGTTTGCAAAAATCTTCTCCATTCAGTTGGTTGCCTCTTTATTTTGTCGATGGTTTGTTTTGCTGTGCAGAAGCTTTTAAGTTTGATACAGTCCCATTCATTTACTTTAGCATTTACTTCCCTTGCCTTTGGAATAAAATTCATAAAATGCTCTTTGAACCCAAGGTCCATAAGTTCAGCACCTATGGTTTCTTCTATGCAGTTGATTGTGTCAGGTCTTATGCTTAGGTCTTTGACCTATTTTGAATTAATTTTGGTACATGGTGATAGATAGCGGTCCAGTTTCGTTCTTTTGCACATGGCTTTCCAATACTCCCAGCACCATTTATTGAAGAGGCTGTCTTTTCTCCATTGTATGTTGTTTGCTTCTTTGTCAAAAATTATCTGTCCATATTTATGTGGGTTTATTTCTGGGTTCTCACTTCTATTCCATTGGTCTGTGTGTCTATTTTTTGCCAATACCATGCTGTTTTGATTATTGTTGCCCTGTAGTACAAGCTAAAGTCAGGGAGTGTGATACTTTCAGCATTGTTCTTTTTTCTTAGGATTGCTTTGGCTATTCGGGGTCTTCTGTGGTTCCATAACAAATCTGATGATTTCTTGTTATATCCTTAAAAAATGCCATTGGGATTTTGATAGGGATTGCATTAAATCTGTATATTGCCTTAGGTAATGCGGCCATCTTAACTACATTGATTCTTCCAATCCATGAGTATGGAATGTCTTTCCATTTCTTTGTGTCTTCTTCAATTTAATTTAAAAATGTCTTATAGTTTTCAGCATATAGGTCTTTCACATCCTTGGTTAAGTTTATTCCTATGCATTTTATTCTTTTTGTTGCAATTGCAAAAGGAATTGTTTTTTTATTTCTTTTTTTGAGATTTCATTGTAGTATATAGGAATGCAATGGAATTTTGTACATTGATTTTGTAGCCAGCAACTTTACTGTATTCGTTGATTGTTTCTAATAGCTTTTTGGTGGAGTCTTTAGGGTTTTCTATACATAGCATCATGTCATCTACAAAGAGTGACAATTTAACGTCTTCACTCCCAATCTAGATGCCTTCATTTCTTTCTCTTGCCTGATTGTTCTGGCGAGGACTTCCAACACTATGTTGAAAAGCAGAGGTGATACGGGACAGCCCTGTCATGTTCCTGAACGTAGAGCAAAGGGCTTCAGTTTTTCACTACTAATTATGAGATTAGCTGAGGGTTTGTCATATATGGCCTTTACTATGTTAAGGTGTTTTTCTTCTATACCTATTCTATTAAGTGTTTTAATAATAAATGGATGTTGTATCTTGTCAAATGCTTTTTATGCATTAATTGGTATAATCATATGATTTTTGTCCTTTATTTTGTTTACGTGATGTATCACATTGATGGATTTGCGTATGTTGAACCATCCTTGTGCCCCTGGGATGACCCCCACTTGGTTGTGATGAATAATCTTTTTAATGCATTGTTGCATTCGATTTGCTAGAATTTTGTTTAGGATTTTTGCATCTGTATTCATCAGAGACACTGGTCTGTAGCTTTCTTATTTTGTGTTGTCCTTACCAGGTTTTGGTATCAGGGTAATGTTGGTCTCATAAAATGAGTTAGGGAGTACTGTCTCTTCTTCAATTTTTTTGGAAGAGTTTGAGTATGATAGGTATTAGATCCTCTTTGAAGGTTTGGTAGAATTCACTAATGAAGCCATCTGTCCCGGACTTTTGCTTTTGGGAAGGTTTCAGATGACTGATTCAATTTCATTACTGGTGATCGGTCTATTTAAATTTTCCTATTCTTCGTGATTCAGCCTAGGAAGGCCATATATTTCTAAGAAGTTGTCCGTTTCTTCTAGGTTATTGAATTTGGTGGCATATAGTCCTTCATAGTATTCTTGGACGATCCTTTGAATTTCTGTGGCATCCGTGATAACTTCCCCTCTTTCATTTCTGATTTTGTTTATTAGTGTATTTTCTCTTTATATCTTAGTGAGTCTAGCCAAGCGATTGTCAATTTTATTAATCTTTTCAAAGAACCAGCTCTTTGTCACATTAATTTTTTCTATTGTCTTTTTGTTGTCTATTTCATTTAGTTCTGCTCTGATTTTTATTATTTCCTTTCTTCTGCTGACCTTGGGTTTCATTTGTTCTTCTTTTTCTAGTTCTTTAAGGTGTAACGTGAGGTTATTTATATGGGATTTTTCTTGTTTCATGAGACAGGCCTGTAATGATATAAATTTCCCTCTTAAAACTGCTTTCGCTGCATCCCAAAAATTTTGGTAGGATGTATTTTCATTCTCATTTGTTTCCATGTATCTTTTGATCTCTCCTCTTATTTCTTCTTTGACCTGGTCATTCTTTAAAAGTATGTTGTTTAATCTCCAATTTTTGTGGTTTTTCCTGCTTTTTTTTGCAGTTGATATCCAATTTCAAAGCCTTGTGATCAGAGAATATGCTTGGGATGATCTCATCTTCTTAAATTTGCTGAGGCTAGTTTTATGTTCCAATATATGGTCTATCCTTGAGAATGTTCCATGTACACTAGAAAAAAAATGTAGTCTGATGTTCTAGGATGAAGTGCTCTATAAATGTCAATTATGTCCATTTCATCTAATGTGTCATTTAGGGCTGCTATTTCTTTATTTATTTTCTGTTTGGATGATCTATCCATAGCTGTCAATGATGTATTTAGGTCTCCCAGTATAATTGTGTTTTGGTCAATTTCTCACTTTAGTTCTGATAGTAGTTGTTTGGTATATTTCAGTGCTCCCTGATTGGGGGCATAAATATTGATGACTGTGATGTCTTCTTGTTGTATAGTCCCCTTTACCATTATGAAATGTCCATCTTTGTCTCTTGTTACCTTTTTCATCCAGAAGTCTGTTTCATCTGCTATCAGTATGGATACACCTGATTTTCTCTGGATACCATTTGCTTGGACTGTCAATTTCCACCCTTTCACTTTGAGTCTATGTTTCTCCTTGCAGCTGAGATGTGTCTCTTGGAGGCAGCATATGGTTGGATGTAGTTTTTTGATCCAATCTGCTAGTCTGTGGCTTTTTATTGGTGAGTTCAGTCCATTTACATTTAGGGTGATTATTGATATGTGAGGATTTCCTATCATTCTATCTTTGGTTTCCTGGTAAGACTGTGTCTCCATTGTTTCTTTGCCTTTTTGTTGTTGTCTATTATTTCTGAGTGGTGGTATTCTATACTTTTCCCCTGTTTCTTCTTTTATTACGTTATATGTTTCAGTTCTGGATTTTTTTTGAGTGGTTACCGTTAAGTTTATTTAAAAGAAAGTTTCATATTTAGAGTATTCCATTTCCTTCAGCATACTTACTTTTTCCATTCCCATATTCTTGTTCAGGCCTTTACTCTCCCCCCTTTTAAGTTTTGGTTGTCACAGATTATCCCTATTTATGCTAGTCAAATAGCCTCCTTCAGTATTTCTTGTAGTGCAGGTTGTGTGTTAGAAAATCCCTTCAGCTTCTGTATGTCTGGAAAGGTCTTTATTCTTCTTTCATATCTAAAGGATAACTTTGCTGGATATATTACTCTTGGCTCATAATTTCTCTCTTTCAATAGTTTGAATATTTGATTCCACTCCCTCCTGGCTTGTAGTTTCTGCTGAAAACTCTGATGATAATCTAATGGGCTTTCCTTTGTAGGTTACCATCTTCTTTTCTCTGGTTGCCTTCAGGATTCCTTCTTTGTCATTAACTTTTGACAGACTCAATACAATGTGCCTTGGAGAAGGCCTATTGGGGTTGAGATAATTGGGTGTTCTATTTGCTTCTTGGATTCGAGGATCCAGTTCTTTCCACAGGTTTGGGAAGTTCTAGTCGACTATTTGTTTGCATATGCTCTCTGTTCCCTTCTCTCTTTCTTCTCCTTCTGGTACACCCATTATTCTTATATTGCTCTTTCTGATGGAGTCAGAAAGTTCTTGTAGAGTTCTTTCATTTCTTTTAAGTCTCAAGTCTCTTTCTTTTTCCATCCGTGTCATTTCCAGATTTCTATCTTCGATGCTACTGATTCTTTCCTCCATCTGGTCGACTCTACTACCTAAGCTGGCTATTTCTTTCTTCATTTTTTTTTTTTTTATTGCATTCTTAATCTCCAGAAATTCTATTTGTTGTTTTTTTTTAATTTCAATCTCTTTGGTAAAATGTTCATTTTGTTCTTTGATTGTTTCTGAGTTCATTAAACTGTCTATCTGTGTTTTCTTGCATCTCACTAGGTTTTTAAGAACTGCAATCTTGAATTCTCTGTCATTTAAGTCACATATTTGCATGTCTTTGAGTTCATTTTCTGGAGACTTTTCATTTTCTTTCTGAGCTGTCTTGTTACCTTGGTTATGGCAATAAATTATTTATTATTTATCTTCCTAGACATCTACAGGAGTGGGTTCTGCAACAGGTTGATAGAAAGACGTCTTTCTTTTGTTTTCCAGTAGGTGTTGGTAGAATGTTTTATTTTGTCTCCGACTGCAGCCTTTTATTCTCTCTTACACAGTAGTGTTGTATTTTCTCTGCACTATTCCAGCTTCTCACGCAATGGGGCTATTCCCTGGAAGGTGGGTTTCTCCTCTGTGAACAGTTCACCCGGGTCATAGGGCACAGCCCCCGTGTGGGGATGTGGAGAGCTTCTGAAGTTCCAAAGCTCTTACTGTACCAGATTCAGAGCCCCTGTGTTTCAGCAGTTCTGTTTACTCCTGCAGGGATCTGCCCAGATAGGTGGGGACAGGGGCAGGGTGGGTTGTGAGAGGTGGCCCAGAACAATGGTGGTGACCACCACCACAGCCAGTCCTGCTTCCACAGCTCCCTCCCCTTTGCCGGAACTAGTTGGGCTGTGAGTCTGTGTCAGCGGAGTACAGTTCTCAGAACTGTAAATATTCTGTTCTTTTGATCTGATACTGCTACTGTTCCGCTTCTAGCATGGGCAGGTGGGGTGGGGTAAGCTCTCGGAAGGTAGGGAGGGGGCGGCTAGTCTCAGTGCCTAAGGCTTCTGTTCTCTGCTCAGCAGTAGGGCTTAGACCACCATTTTCAGCCTTCTTCCCTCAGTCTTTGCTCCGAGGTCTCTGCCTTGAGTGTTGGGTTGAGCCATGTTATATGCTGTCTGCTCAGCCCTGTGGGCCATAAGCGGAGCCCTAGCAGTCCAAGTTCTTCCTTCTCCCATAGCTATGGTAGTTCTGGAATGCAGCGAGCTTGGAGCACCGAACTGGGTCTGCTCCTGCGCCCAGGCATCCCCCTCCGCACTTCTCTCTTTCCTCCTCCCCCACTCACACAATTTGCCCCCCTTTAGATGATTGCAGTAGCGCGCCTCTAAGTCTTGCCTGTCTGCTGTGCAGGGAGTCCTTTGTGGAGTTATAGTTGTTCAATTTGTTGTAAATCCCAGGGGATTTCAAGAGGCTCACCTCACACCTCCATTTTTATGACGTCATCCTGGAATATCTTAATGAACGGAAATATGTAGAATTCTACTTGATACTGCTTTATGTCATGGGTTTGAGGAAGAAAACAAGGCCTGAAGAAAATGGACATTGAAAGCTTCCATAATGAGCAAAGACTTCTGTGATGCACAGAAACCTGCGTCAAATGGTGCTCCTTTGAAATGAGCTTGAGGCATCATGCCATTCTTTCTCATGTTGTCTTTTGACTTCATGAAGTATTTAACATTTTCTGAAGACCTTCTGGCCAGAATAATTGGTATTTTTTAGATTATCCAGGACCCATAAATAGACTGCTCAGGGAAATAGTTTTGGTGCTGGTAATTTTTTCAACACACACAGAAGCATGTGCATAAACACACCACACATATCTCTGACATTTCCTGTCTTGAATGATTACACTGGATTTACGTTATGTCTTTGTTTTTATAAGTGAAACTTTGAACTTAGGAAAATAGGTTAGATTAGGTATATAAAGAGATAATGGGATCCATTCTTCCTTGGATAATATATACAATCTTAACTCTTTGCTACTTCCCCAAACTTGCTTATGATACCACTTAGATGTGCAATAATTCCTGGCAAATTCAGACTTTCATACTTCTAGCAGACTACGTACTAGCTGAATTAACCATATTTTACTTGCCTTCTAGCAATCAAAACAATAGATGTATCACACATACTTGGACAGATGAATGAATAAGTGGCAGGGGCCACTTGAGGTTTCAGCTCTGGCCCTCATTCCTACCCTAGCCTCCCTGGTCTGCAAGAACATAAAAATCTATGTTTCATAAATATTTTTGTAAAACAAAATGAAACAATAGAGCAACAACAAAACAAAAATCCTCACCCTCAAAGAAACCCGCAAGACAAAGAAGCACCTGGTAGAAGGTGCTGAGATCAGGGTCTACAGATGTAGACAATCTCTCCAAAACACCAGTCCTTATCTTCCCTTTCATGATATGTTTGAGCTTATGACTGTGGCCAAATGGACAGCCACATTTGGGACCTCATCTTAGATTGAAATGTTCTAATACATGTTTCTTTGTGTAAGGTGACAAGTGATTGGGAGTGTTACTGGTGATTTTGGAACATTCATAAAGAGAAAGCTATGGTAAGTGACGTGAAAAGGGGAAGGAATGGATCAAATATCAATAGGTCAAATATCAACAAAAGGACCTAGCATATGAATGGGAAAAAAGGCTCATATTTTGAATGGCGAGATCTTTCTGAACTTCTGAATTGTCACATAGCATGTACTCCATATTACTACTATTATTACTGACTGAAAACAAACTCTATGTGCCATAAAAATAGAAACAACAACAACAAAAAGAACTGAACGGGCTTCAGTATATCGGCAAACCATATTACCTAACTCCAAAGTCTTAGAGAGCATCTCTGCATTCTAATAGACTGTAATAGAAGGCAAGGAATCAGTTTATTCTCCCTTTCAATTAAATTGAATCACCACAAACATATACACTGGGATTGCATTAGTTCATTCCTTTGAAAAATTGCACATAATAAATTATATTTAATATTATACACTTGTCGTTTATTTTGCTGCAACAAAATTTGCTAAAGCATTTGCTGGAAATAAGGTTGAAGATTTTCTCTACTATCCAACTTAGTCATGCTTATATAAATCTCTCTGTGAGTAATTCTTTTATAAATACTTTGAAGAAAAATCTTGGTTTCCCTTTAGGAAGTATGGTACTTCCTCCTTTGTAGAAACAAGAAATATAATTGGTTCTAACTACTCCTTTTCACTGACTTTACCAGGAAGCTCAGTACCAGCTTAGAAATTTAGGTAAATCAAGTATACTGACTTTTTCTTTTGCCTTTTTTTTATATTGTTCTTGATTTTGTGTTTTACACCATTTATATTCCACTATTGCATTTAACGCTTTTTTTTTTTTTTTGCTAGTTGTCTCAAATGCTTTGTGGAAAATAATAGATCAAAATTTAACTATGCATTCAATCAATCAGTTACACCAAGTTGTGTGTATTCTGTTTGAATTAAGAGAAAAGAGTGCAAATGACAAATTTTGTATTTATAAATAATACATTATACATTTATCTAAATTTGTTAAATTTGATAAGGGAAATACTCAACTGAATGCAAACAAAAAACTTCTAGATAGACTATTGGAATTGAAAGAGCTTTGGAGGTAACCTATTTAGACCTTCCATCTCTTAGCTTTTGCATTCTCATCGATATCATATTTTCTGAATTTGTAAAGCTTTGTGCACAATTTTGCCATTTTTAATTCTTACATAAATAAGCATTTCTAAAGCACACTCTTAAATTAAGGCAGGAATGCTCAATAATGATAATGTACATCACAGTGTATCAAATGATTTTAATTAAAAGTGAAAGTATTTTGATCCTTTTTATTTTACTTATGTAAATGTATTTTATTTATATGTTCAAATACAGAGCGTACCAAAAAAATGTATACACATTTTAAGAAAGTAAAAACTGCATTAAAATTTTACTGATGGTAACCACTTTGAGCACCTCTTGTAATTGCAGAAGTCAAATATGACTTGTACTCATCTTTCGTTATTGGTATATATTGAGTATTAATTTTCCTTTCTTAAAATGTGTATACATTTTTTTGGCACCTTCTGTATATCCTAAGGCTCATTCAAACCACTTATTTCTGAATTATTCACATTTATCTGAATGCTGGTAGGTAAGAGTTACCTGCTATGTAAAACCAACATCTAATTTGTGCCTTTGTAAACTTTTCTATAATAAGATCTGCAAAAAAGGTAAAGCAATTTATTTCATCATTATTTAAATGTGGACCTAGGTTCAAAATTTATTAAGTAGTAAGTTAAAAACCTTACAAACTTGGTAAATAGTTCATTTCAAGCACAGGGACCTGTATGCCTTTAGCTGTAAAGAATAAAACATATCGAGCATATTACCCCTAAGCACTCTAAGAGCCCAGATAGCTTCTTGAAATGGGTGAAGAAAATTGATCAAAAAAAGAAGAAAGCCAAACAGAAAGGTACCTGCGTTCAACTGAAACACCAGCCTACCCCACCCAGAGAAGCACACTGTGTGAGAACCAATGGAAAGAAGCCTAAGCTGCTGGAATCCATTCCTAGGAATTCATGGCAAGAGAAGTGCAAATAATAAATAAATAAATAAATGACCTCTGTACTGTTAAAAATATTTCTCTTAATTGAGTAGAAGTGTGGTGTCCCCTGTCCCAAAGCAATATTAAGAGGAGAAAAAAAAAGTGCATTCCAATCCAGTCAGTTACCTATATTCTCTCTCCCCCAACACCCTGTCAAGATGCAGACAATATGGAATGCTGTTTATCAGCTCTGGAAACCTAACTGAGGAACTAACTTAACTGGGGACATCTGAATCATAAAAGTAGCTGCCAACGAAAATAAAACTGCTAGTATGGTTGGTTCTGTGTAGGAATGGGCAGTCATCACAGCTGGGGTTACTGGACTGTGTTGAGGGAAGAAGCGCTTTCCTGTTGGTGGCTGTGGTCTAATCTTGCCCTTTGAATCATCCACTTTCCTGACTCCGTGAGCCTTTTCAGAGGCATCCTTGTGGCGTGGGAAGGTGTAAATGGTTGTGACATTCCCTTTTGCTGATAAAGAAAGGGAGGAACACTTCATCTGCTTATTTTGGGTAGAGTTAAAGTACTCCTTCTGTGGTGGAGAGCTTCTGTGGGTGTTTAGAGAAGACCCTGTCTTAGTCCGTTCAGGCTGCTACAACAAATTACCACAGACTGTGGCTTGTAAACAACAGAAATTTACTTCTCACAGTTTTGGAGGCTGGAAGTTCGATTTCAGGGTGCCAGCATAGTCGGGTGAGGGACGTATTCTGGGCTGCAGACTTCTCCTTGTACCCTCATATGGCAGAAGGGGCTAAGGAGCTCTGTGGGGTCTCTTTTATAAGAGCACTAATCCCATTTATGAGGACCCCACCCTCATAACTTAATCACCTCCCAAAGGCCCCTCCTACTAATACCATCACCTTTGGGAGTTAGTATTTCAACATATGAATTTGGGGCAGTGGACAGAAACATTCAGACCATAGAAAATCCTCTGTGAAATGTTTCTTGTGTCCCCAATTTAATTTACCAAAAGAGGCTGAGGGCTGCCCGCAGACGGAAGACCACGGACATTTCTAGCTGGGCAAATGTCTGGTGCTTTTCCTCTAAGGATTGCAGCCTTGGGATGACAGCTTGTGTTTGTTCTTTTCTTTCTCTGATGTTTGTGCTTTGTTAGTATCACTTCAGCACTTCTCATGTTCAGTTAGCTAATTAGTGTACAATTACTTTATTGTCATATGAGGAAGTGTATAGATGTTGATAAAAATACAGTCTTTTGGCTTTCAAAATAATGTTAATACAGAGTCATGCAAATATTAATATTCCAAGCAGACTTGATTAATTGTCAGGTGAGACAATACCCCTTGACAGAGCATAGCAGGTGACCCATATAAATCTTCTAGAATTAAAAGTGGATCATTATTTTTTCATATTCAGGCTTTGAAGAATTATGAACATTTCTTTTTCCTTTTTTCTTTTTTCTGGTTAATTCCACTAACCTATACATAATTCTTTGTATGGAGAAGCCCTGGACAGAGAGGCTCAAGTCAACCAACCCAGGGTATATACAATTGCAGCCTCACCTGGGTTCCATCAAGGAATAATCTGAGATGGAGGTTCTGTTTTTACAGGATAATTTAGGGAAATTGCAAGATTATTACCAGCTTTCTGTCAATAACTGGAATTTTCAAGTTACAAATGTGAGAAGGGATATTTGTGCATAAACCAAATCAGAATTACTTTGAGGACAATGTTCCAATTTAGCACTAAAATTAAGAAACAAATGTATGAGCATTTAAAACTGGATACAGTTTTAGATTTCCTTGAAAACTCTAAAATTTTGGCATGTTTTAATTTATTTTCATTATAGTACATGAATTCACTGCATACTTGTTATTTTTTACTTAGTAATTTTTTACTATCATTTCAATTAAAATGTTGATGGCAGACTCAATACAGAAATAGGAGGGTAAAGAAAGGTGTTTGGGTAAGATAAGAATTGTAACAGATGCACCAGAAACAAAGTGGGCCCATCAAGGGAGAGACCCAGTCTCCGTGGTCTGTAAGAAGTATGGGATACAATTCTCTGTGAGAAGACTGTCACTTGTGACACATTCTTGTGGCTTCAGGAAGCTGTGAGGTATTGTGGCCTTTTCTCTTATGGTCTTATGCCAGGTGCTCCAGAAACAGACTCTGACATGAAAATTTGAATGTAAGAAGTGTTCTGGAGGATGTGCTTGGGAACAGCACCTGGTGGTGCTGGTGGTGGTGGTGGTGAGGGATTGGACATAGGGAGAAGGTGATGCCCTTGTAACAGAGTCCTCAACAGATGCCACAGTGAGCTCCGAAGCAGGGCTGGCCTTTCAGAGTTGTGCCAAATTGAGAAAAGGGGACAGGGCCTGTGCTCTGCCTTCCCCCATCTTACCTTATTAAACAGACATTGGAGGAGAGCTACCTCAAGAGGGTGTGAACCTTGGGAGAGGTTGCTGCCTTTATCAGTGGCCGTTTCCCTAAGAACGACTTGGTTGTGGTTATCAGCCATCAGCACTCCTGATAGCTTGGATAATGAGGTCTCTGTTGTGAAGGGGAATTAGGGTGGCCTGACCACAGCATTCCCTGTGGTTACCATGCCCTGCTGGATGCAGTGCATGCAACTATGATATTATCATTGTTATTCTTAATGATTAGCACTAACATTTTTGAGCTGTCTATGCATTGGATACTGTGCCTAATGCTTTATGAAGCTGGCCACTTTAACTGTGACCACACTGTGAGGCAATATAGAATACTGGTTACAAACACGGGCTTTGGAGTCAAGGTACTTGGGTAAAATGCCAGCTCGGCTACCTGCTTCCTAGTTGTGCAATCCAGAACAAGCTCCTTAAACTTATAGACACAATCTCACAGGGCACCTGAGAATGTCAAATGAGCTTGATTGTATAAAGCATTTAGAGCAGTGGCTGTCATATAATTTATGCTTAAGAAATGTTAGTTGTAATTATTGTGTTTACCCATTTTTCAGATGGGAAAACTGAGGCTTGGAGAGGTTAGGTAAATGCCAAGGTACATGAACTCAAGCAATGTGACTACTGAGTCTATCCTTTTACCTTTATTGAAAACTTCCTGTAATACAATATTAAGCACATTTGATAGGTAGAGATCGAGGAAATCTAATAGCTTGTGTTCTCCATGCCTTCTGGATGAGAGGGTTAAACTGAGTGAAGATTAAGTCTATAAAATAATATGGGTTCTCTTGCATTGCAGCAACATTCTAACTTTAAAGGGAACATAATCATTTATTTGTTTATTCATTCATTATTCAACAAAACGTTTTGGAGTTGGGCCAGCGTGCTCCCGCTATTCCTGGAATAAACTGATTAGCAGGACTGTTGTTGGTCCCGTGCTCGAGGACCTACAGTCAAATAAGGAACGTGTGTTAAATTTTATAAAAGAGAAGTATAAGCTATGTGGGCATGAAAGGAAGCGTGAGCTTCAGATTTAGTTAATACTTAAGGACTTACTACAGTGATGGCACAAAATGCCATTCTTAGACTCATAACCTACATGAAACTCTAATGATTACCCTATTATCCCCTGACCCTTGATGTGGCCTCACAGCATGTAGTAGAAGCACATTATGTGGGCTCAACAGGAAAATAAAAAAAGTGAAAATTTAGTAGCACAGGTGAGCCATTTCATTCAATGGCTATATGCCCTGGAGAAAGCATGAAATGGGAAACATTCCTTTGCTATTCAGTCAGTTGGCTTCATTTTCCATTTACTTATAATGTGAACACTTTAGCAAGCTGGGCAGGATTCTTATGTTAAAGACACTTTTCAAAAACATGGACTCTAAACATAAACTATTTCATCTGTGCTAAATTGAAGAAACAACAATTGTTCCAATTCCGCAAGAAAAATTTCTGGTGTTGAAATTATTGGCCTCCAATGTAGTAGAGAATAGCCCCTGTATGGTAGTGATCTGTGATTAAAGGAACTTTTAGTGGTAGCTTTGATTATATGCAATTTTTGCCCTATATTTTTGCCCTATATTTTGACTTTAGAACTTAACACCTGAATCTGATGTGACCCCATACAGTAGTGTCGTTAAGTAAATGGACCCTGAATCCAGGTAAACCTGGGTTCAAATCACATTTCCCACATAACATGTGTGATACTGGGGACTTCAATTAATTTGTCATGTTTCATTTTCCTCTGTAATGTGGGGATAAGCCTATAATGTGGGGCTGTCATGAGGATTAAATGAAAACATACATAAAACACTTAGCACGATATTTTACTGAGCAATAAGTGGTGCACTAAGAAAAATCCTTGTCAACTGTAGAACTCTGGGTAGTCAGAGTTGGCACAACAGCTAAAAGTTATTTTGTGCTGATATGTGTATTAGGAGCCAATAAAACATAGAATAAAGTAGCATATGAAACAGTGAATAAGTTTAATTTTGGAGTTAGTGCTGAGCTTGAAACCCCACTTATATGCGCTGTGACTTTGGACAAGTTATTTGCCTTCTCTAAGCTGTTCGTCTGTAAAACGAGGCAACTAATAATTCCTAGCTCACAGGGTTGTTGTGTGGATTAAATGAAATGATCCATATCACGCACGTAGCCAAGTACCTGGCATTTAGTGTGCACTCAAAGAGGGAACTCTTATCATGGGAAAAATCTATACACATTAGCTTTTTAATTCCTATGGTTCTTTATTTTACAAATAGAAGAAAGGAAGTTCACTGTACACCTGAAGCTAACATAAAATAATATCGAATGTCAACTGTAACTGAAAAAATAATTAAAAGAAAGAAATTCAGTGATTTGTCTATCTGGTAAGTGTTGATACTTGTGACAACCATGGATCTTTTTTTTTAAATTATTAGTTTCAGGTGTACAAAACAATGTAATAGTTAGACATTTATACGCCTCACAAAGTGATAACTCCTGTTCCCCAATCTAGTACCCCTCTGACATCGTATATAGCTGTTACAGTTCCATTGACTTTATTCTTTATTCCTTATGCTGTACCCCACATCCTGTGACTATGTATATATTAAATTATAGTTGACATTCATTACTACTGCTTCAGTTTCAGGTGTACACTGCAGAGGTCAGGCACCTACACCGTCTATAAAGTGGTCTCCCTAATAAGACAAGTGTCCATCAGATATTCTATAAAATCTTTACAACATTATTGATTATATTCAACCTTTTGACTCTAAGTTCAGGGCCTTTTCCACAACCTGCTACCTGTCCCTCCTCACACCCCTTTTTCCCCATCCCCCAGCACCTTGCCCTACCCTCCCCAAGAAAGTATGGACAAGATGTTGTTACAATTTATGCTGGTGATATAATTTCATAATAGCACAGATTTGGTACTCAAAATAAATCCTACAACTAAAATTAATCTCATGAAAAATCTCTGTAAGGTTTCAATGACACACAAATATGTCAAACTGTGAAAGGTTACAATTCCAGAATGAGTCTCCAGAAATAATTCAGAGGATATGTCAAGATTAAATACCCTGTTTCCTCGAAAATAAGACCTAGCCTCACAATCAGCTCTAATGCGTCTTTTGGAACAAAAGTTAATATAAGACCCGGTATTAATTATATTATGTTATATTATATTATATTATGTTATATTATATAAGACCTGGTCTTATGTTATAGTAAAATAACATAACATTTCTTGAATTGCTTTTTAAATCACCATTGTTTGTATAAGTTCTGCTCAACTGCATATGAGCACAATTTTCCTCCTGGAAATTATAGTAATAATTCATGCTTATGTAGCACTTACAACTTACTATATGCTAGACACTATTCCGAGCACTTTACAAAGATCAAACTCATTTAATCCTCAAAAGAACTCTGTCAGGTATGTAACAATATCTCCATTTTACAGATGAGATAACTGAGCTGCAGAGAAGTTATTTGTCAAAGGTTACCTGAAACACTACTAAGTGAAACTTACACAGCATTCTACCTTTTATGTTAGTACATTAAATCTACTCAATTGCTGGCAATTTTGTCTTTGTTTATCCCCAAGAGGTTCTCAGTTATAACATTCAGTAACAATGTAAGATATTTGTCTACAGTGTTTCTCATTTCTCTATGGAAGTAGCATCCGTTCCCTCAAAGCCCAGTTTTTTGAATTGTCTTTTCAGGAGAAAAGCAATCCACATAGAGGATGTACAGTAAAAAGTAACATGACTCAGAAGAGGTGCAAATGCTCCATAAACATATGAAAAGATGCTCAGGATTACTAATAAACTGGAAAATGCAAATAAAAACAATAAAATATTTTCACCTAACACAATGGCAAATTTTTAATCATGATCATCGCAAAGTTGTGGGATGTCCCATTTATGCTCTGTTATTGGTTATATAAATTGGCATAGCCTTTTTGGATGGCAATTTGCAGCATCTGATAAAGACTTAAATATGTGTAATCTTCAAGGTAACAATCCCACTTCTAGGTGCCTATTTTGGAGAACTATTCACATGTGGACATGGTAAGTAGAAGGACATATACCACAGCATTATTAGTAAGAGCAAAATCCATAAGTTGATCATCAGTTGAATAAATTGTGGCACGTACATTCACAGAACACTATGTATGTAGCAGTTCCCCCAAATCAGATAAATATGTATGTACTGACATTTGAAAAACTCCAAGATATATTATTATGTAAAAAAGAGAAACTTTTAGAAAAATGAAAGTACCAATTACCCTAAAAAAGAAACACAAAATTATACACCTCTGTATGGACATGTGTGCCTAATGCATATAAACCAGAGTAGCAGCTATTTTGGGAAAAGCATCTGTTAAGTGGGGACGCTATTGTTTGAAGTTTCTATACTTACACACACAAAGACATTCATGGCTTTTTGTGTGTACATTTAAAAAACACCAAAAAATTGTATGTCTTTTTTCAAAGAGTGTGTGTCTTCCATGCTATCCCTTCCTGTTTCATTTGTGTTTTGAAGAGGACTGCAGAAGAGGGCTATTCTTTGATCCTTACTATCCACTGAGAAGAGGCTATTCTATGATCAAGGCAGAGTAACATCAAAGGCTTCCTGGTGTTTAAGTCCACTTCGAAGGCAAAATACACAAATAATAGGGGGATGCAACAGTCATTTAGCACAACCATTAGTTTCCCAAGTCCCAAGCCCCACTGTCCTTATCTACGTTACTCGCTTGCCAGGTAGTGCAGCCTCGCTCTGCCCTCTAAATGTTGGCTCTCCTCTCCTTTTACCTGGCTAGCTCACCTAGAGGCCAAATAGGCTGAACCCTTGGACTTCAGATATTCTCATGATCTCATCAATGGCTCTCAATACTTTTTCTAATGAGCCCTTTGATAGTCCCTCTGATTGCCCACGATAGTGTGTTTCTGACCTCAGGCCAAACCATGATCCTAAAATGGATCAGGCAGACTTCTGAATGCTGAGGACTTCCAAAGACCATTATGAAGGATTTCAGCTACTTGCAAAAGGGAGTGGTAATCAATAGAAACTGAACATTCAGGGAGGTCAGCATGCGAGAAGCAACCATTGCACTTTGGTCCCCTGTCCAAGAGGCAAAGTAAGGATAATGTGAATTGTGCTTCCCAGGCTACAGGCTAGAAATTTGCTGGGGGAAAAAAGTTGTGAATACACTGAGAGTAGTGTCAGGAACTAGATGAGGGAAAGACAAGAAACATGATGGGAAATTAAAAACAGGAACATGAGACATAGTTGTGAAAGTGACCTAATTCTGCTAAGTGACCCATACATGTTTCCCACACCAGGGGTGGCCATGACACATCACTTTATGGACATTGCTTAGGCTCTTCCATTGCTGCTCCATTAAGTTCTGCATTAAAAGTACTGTCATTCCCCTCTCCCTGCTTTCTCAATACGATGGCCAGTGTTTGGCTTTAGTGACAGTGGTGTTGTTGTGCTGAGGCATCTTAGATCCACAAGCCTGCTCTTCAGTCCTGTAGGCACCGAAAGCTGCCCAGGTGCTTCTGGATATCTAGTCTTAAGGAAGCAGAAGGAAAAGGTGACAGCATCTTATTGAGCTTGGTGTAAGAGGAACAGGAAGAACACTGGCTGTAACAGAAGCCAAATTGCAGCCTTTGTTGGCTATTACCAATTTTTGGCTATTACCCAAAAAATTCCTGAATGAAATCAACAGAGGCAAGAGTTTATTCGTATGGCATTTTCCTAATTGTGAAGATCTTATTCTTGTAAAAGATTTTTTCTTTAAATCAGCATACATGCAGATACCCAATGAAGACATTCTTTGTACTTTTCAGAATCAGAAACTTGAGAGAAAAAAATACGTGGAAAATGTCTTCGCATGATTTGTCTGTATGATCTTTAAAATAACCAAAAGTGTTTAAAAACCAGGACATTCACAATATCTATTTGTCTATCTATAGTTACTGAACTTAGTTTTCTTTCTCATTTAGATTTCTAAGATTTAGCCCAACACCCAAATCCCTGGGTACACATGTTAACACGATTTGGAGGCAATAGAGTGCTTAGAAACCATAGTGATTTGTGTTGTTAAAACAGATTTTTAAAGTAATAACAACTCTCGAACTTATGCTCTACTCTGGCAAAAGCTTGATTAAAAAGAAAGCACTTGCAGTTTGAAAATCAACTTATTATTTGTGCTCTAAGGATAATGAAAACAAGCACCCAGCCTAACCAACCAACAATCTTCCAAACTAAATGGAATGCAATAAGAGTGAAACAACAGCTATGCAATGAATCACATTCCTAGAAATTTAAACACAACGAACATTCATTGTTCTCACAAAAGAGAACTTGTTTGATCACCCCCTCTTTGTCCTTATTGTTTCTATTACACCTTTACAGACTCATTCTCAAAGACAATGAGGGGAATAAAAATGATTTTGTAGTCCCCCCTAGGAGACACCTCATTTTAGCCCTAATTCAATTATAATGCAAGCCAAATAATTTGCTCTTTGTACATAGTTTATGTGCACCTTTCTTAATATAATGTGAAAAGCTTCTAAATGCTTGGTTTGGTTTTTCACTATAATGGTATATTTGCAGTCCAGAGACGACGACGACAACAACAACAACAACAATAATAATAATAATAATAATAATAATAATAATAATAACTACAGCAGCTAACACTTATGGAGTGTTTACTATATGCCTATTACTCCCATTTACAGAATTACATGTCTTTCAGTGACTGACTCTTTGGTAGCGGCCTCTCTGAGTTGGCAAAGGCTTTCTTCCTGAGCATTCCTCCTCTCCATTTCAGACTGGACTATGTACATCTCTTTCGTGGTCAACCTTCCCAGAAGGTCGAACTTACTAAACGTGTGCTCATCCTCTGGTAGGTGGCAGGCACTTATGCTATCTACCAAGAGGCATGATTGTAACAATTATGCATTGTGATATTGTGATTTATAATAAGAAATACATATTTAATACATATTTATTCTTCTTCCCCTTTTCTAGCACAGAGCTCCTAAAACCCTTGGAATTTCATAAGTGATGAGAGGGAAAGGTGTCTTTTGCTATATTAATAAGGTGACTTTAGGAACCCACCGAAGGATGGAGCTGGTTGCCAGGAGAACCAATCCTGTGTTTAGAGAGTTGGAACTTTCAGTCCCACTGCCCTGACCGCCAGGGGAGAGGGATTGAAGGTTAAATCAATCACCAGTGGCCAATGATTTAAGCAATCATGCCTATGTAATGAAGTCTCCATAAAACCCAAAAGGACAGGGTTTGGAAAGCTTCTGGGTTTGGTGGACATTTGGAGGTGCTGGGAGAGTGGTGTGTCTGAAGAGGGCATGGAAGCTCTGTGACTTTTCCCTATACGTTTCCCTCTACATCTCTTCCATGTAGCTGTTCCTGAGTTATATCCTTTTATAGTAAACTGGCAATCTAGGACGTAAAATGTTTCTCTGAGTTCTGTGAGCCACTCTAGCACATTAATTGAACCCAAGGAAGGAAGGGATCATGGGAACCTCTTACTTATAGCCAGTTGGTCAGAAGTACAGGCAACAATCTGGACTTGTAACTGGCATCTGAAAGTTCAAGGAAGGGGGTGTGGGAACGTGCAACTTATAGCTGGTCTGTTAGAAGTGCAAGTAATAACCTGGGATTGCAAAGGGCGTCTGAAGTGGGAGGGGGTGGGGAGTCTTGTGGTACTGAACCCTTCACCTGTGGAATCTGACCCTATCTTCTAGTGTCAGAATTAAGGTGAATTTAGGACACCCAGTTGGTGTACAGAGAATTGCTTGTTACTGTGGGGACCCCTATCTCCACAGTGAAATGGTGTCCTAGAACCTAAAGGTACATGGTTACCACCTTGCATGAATAGCTACTGAGGTGCTGTAGATTAAGTAGGACATGCAAAGCTATCACATGCTTTTTACTGTTTATAGGTATGGCTTTTTAGTTGTCTGTCTTTCTGGTTAGATAATAAGATCCTTGAGTTTAGAGACCATTCAATGTTGTCTAGTGCTGCATATAACATTCCTAGCATAGTGTCTGGCTATAAAAAATATTTGCTGAGTTAATGATCTAGTAGAGGAGAGATATAAACATATAATAAATGATACAGGAACAAGAAGGTGAGATGATGCTGAAAGTAGGGATTATATATGATGGAATCCTGTTGTATCTTAAATTTGATAATGATAATAATATTTTAGGTATAATAATATCCGAACCACAGTACATGAATTTTAACATTTTTAGGTGATTTCACAACTCTAGAAAAAAAATATTTTCTCCCATTCTGTAGGTTGCTTTTCCATTGTGCTGGTTGTTTCATTTGCTGTGCAGAGCTTTTTAGTTTGATATAGTCCCACTTTTTCAGTTTTTGCTTTTGTTGCTTGTGCTTTTGGTGTCATATCCAGAAAAGTGTTGCCAAGACCAACATCCAGGAGCTTCTCCTTATGTTTTCTTCTAGGAATTTTATGGTTTCAGGTGTTATTTTTAAGTCTTTAATCCATTTTGAGCTAATTTTTGTGAATGGTGTAAGGTAAAAGTCAGATTTCATTCATGTGATTATCCAGTTTTCCCAACTCTATTTATTGAAGAGACTATCCATTTTCTACTGAGTATCCATGGCTCCCTTGTCAAATACTGGTTGACCATACATAGAAGGGTTTATTTCTGGGCTCTTGGTCCTGTTCTATTAGTTTCCATTAGTCTATATCTCTATTTTTATGCCAGTACCATATGGTTTTAATTACTATAGCTTTGTAGTATAGTTTGAAATCAGAGAGGGCAATGTTTTTTGATATCAGACTCTATGCCCTTTGAACATAATCAATAGGATTAAAGGATGGCACTAACCCTAGGTCAACCAATAAGCTGGTCTAATGAAAAAAGACAAATTGAGCTGATTAGATTCTATCTCTGGAGAATACTGAGAAGAAATGGCAGTCAAATAGAGTCAAAGTTACAAGGGAGCAAAAGCCAGGGGTAATAGACACAAGGTAGGTGGCAAAGCTGGTAGAGAAGCAGGGAGATACAGGTAGGGAGAGAATAGCCCAGTCATGTAAATGGATGAGCATTTGAGTGAAGAGGCATGAGGTCCCTAGAGCTGCTGCAGAATGAAAACAAGTGTCTAGTTTCTTCTGGTCCTGAGGCCTGGATGTCGGCTTTTTATATGCAATTCCTATCGACTGCAGGAACTTGAAAGAATTACTGTTTTTCGTTTTGTTTTGTTTGTAACTCGTAGTGGAGCATAGAAGAGTGCTCCACTACGGTGCTGAGGGTTGATGATCAGCTCAGGGGTATTGCCAGGTAACAGGCTGGCCCCAGGCCCAGCAGAAGTGGGTACATTGGGAGTCCCAAGCATAGGGCTGAGGCTAGGAGTAAAATGGCGGGCAACCTGTTATTCAGACTGGGTACAAGGTTGGACTTGTGATCGTGGGCATGTGAGTAAAGTGCGTCCAGCAGTAAGGTCATACCACCAGTCAACTGACCACTGAGAATCTGCTCCGGGGCCTCCTGGTTCTTCCAGGCCAAGAGCAACAGTGGCTTCTGGACCTACATAGGGCAAGACTGAGGCAGTTACTAGGATCCATATGGAGGTAATTGTATTTCTCCAGTCTCATCTTTTTCTTCTCTGCCCTTACTCATTATACTTTCTAGCCATGTTGGCCTGTTTGGGTTTCTTAAGTGTCACCCTAACTTTTTTCCCTGAAGACCTTACTTCTCATTATCAATGTCCTCATTATTGATGTCCACTCAGTCTGCAGGTTTTGGGTTAAACGTCCCTTCCTCTGAAAGCCTTCTTTGACTAATACTTCTAAAATATACCACCCTTCCACTTTATCTCAGAACAGTTTGTAGTTTTTCCACAGTTCTTTGCAAAATTTGTAGTTATATATTTGTTTGCATGTTTATATGTTAAGTATATGTCTCCCCAACTAGAAGTTACACTTCATAAGGGCAGGGCCTGTGTTTGCCTGGGTAACCTCTGTATCCCTAGCACCTAGCCCTGCTGGTACAGAATTAGGTGTTAATAACATCTGCTAAATCAGCAGGTAAATACACAGGAATTAAAGTGATGTTTCTACTTAGGAGTTGGGCAGCCCACTATTGAACCAAGTGTTTGCTTTCCTTCAATACAAGATTGTTATGGTTCCCTAATACAATAATTTTATTCTCATTAGGAAACTGTATTGCATTTTTAGTGATTTCAGTCTCTCTGAAAGCCTTTTTTTTTTTTAACTTTTATTCATTTAAGTGTGTCTTTCCAAGACCCATCAGCTCCAAGTCGTTTCAATCTAGTTGTGGAGGTCGTAGCTCACAGTGGCCCACGTGGGGATTGAACTGGCAACCTTGTTGTTAAGAGCACAGTGCTATAACCAACTGAGCTAACTGGCTGCCCCTGAAAGCCTTTTTTTAAAGCCTATAATCAAGGAAATTTCTTTTCTTGGGTGAATTTGCTTGGTGTTATGAGACTGACATATATTGAGTGAAACTATTAATGACCATCTTAAATAGTTGCCTTTGAAATACTTTTTCAGAAAGCATCTCACAAGAAAGTCACAGAACACACAACATCATTTGTAAATGATGTTGCTCTCTCCTTGAAAAATTCTTCATTTCTTGATTTTAATTGGAAATCCGAGTATCGTGACATTTTTAATCTTTTAGAATGAGAGTTTAATCCTGATAGCCTAGTGTATGCTGGCCCTGTAGAATTCAGCATGTCAAGAACAATTTTATCTGTTTTTCATATCAGATTCTAAAGCAAATTCACAGTTGGTTCTAGCAGAAGGGAAGGCAGAGATGTCAAAAAAAACAGATGTTGGCATTGTAAAAACAGATGCTCTATGCTTACTTTTACATGCTGAAAAAAATTCCATTATTAAAATTCAACATCTGTCTTTTTGGAGGAATTACTTTCTCTCAACCAGGTTGAAAATAAGCCCTGGTATTCAATTACAGGAATTTTTTTTTTTTGACTCAGAATGTTATACATTTGAAAACCAAGTCAAGCAAACCTCTTCCAATATTAGAAGGTCTTCACAGTGATATATACAAGTAGTTTCATACATGAAAAGCTTCTTATATGAATTGCAATCTAATTTCTGCCTCTTAAACATTCCCTTCTCCCTTGAAGAACAGGGATGCTGGTATAAGACGACCCATTAGAAGGAAGACGTAAAGGCATCTTTGGTTTCTGAGGAACTGAAGCCTGAGCTCAGGAGTGTTTCTGGGGAGACTTTTGATTAATAAAATGAAGGGAGGCCTATCTAAGCCTGTGCTTTGAAATCCTGCATCTTTGATAAGGTCAAAGATGTAGAGCTAGCTGCCCTAGGAACCTAATTAAAGTCCTGCCTCTCTCTGAGAGAAATTAAACACTGGCAGGAAGGAAGGCACTAGCAGCTGTCAGGAAGCCATTTCTTCAAGGACAGCTGCACCTTGACAACACTTTAAAAGTGTTTTCCTCTTCTGCTCTGCGAACTCCTAAAAAATCATCCCTTTCATTTCTGATTTGACAGCTGGCCCTGAACAATGTAGTGAGTCTGTGCTGCTTTTCCCCTGTAGGAAACGGTGTTCATGCAAAGGCCTTCTCATTTGTGGCAGCTTAGAGTTGCGATGGTTAGACAATGAGGCAATGGATGGTCCATTCATTAGGAAGGAGGTGAAGGGGAAACATCATATTAATCAAGGAACCTGAGTTTCCACTGTAATGCACTTCTAAATTAGACTTTCAGAGTTTCAGTGAAGCTTTTCACTTGGTTTTTAAGGGAGAGTGTTGGAGAATCCCTTTAACCCCATTGAAACTGGCTGGCGGAAAGGCACTGGGGCACTCAACATGTGCTGATTTGTTTTCAAACATTCTGAAGGTTTGGAGGAAAGGGTGTAATGCCTTGTGAATTTCCATGATGCTTCCCATGGTGGGTTCTTGTGAGTCCATTGTGATTCCCTTCAGGAAACTTCCGGAGGAAACTGCTTTTCATCTGTGGGTTTGGCATCTCGATATTGATGCCTGTAAGAAGGATTAGGGGTTGACAATGGATTAGAAAATCCACAAGGGAGTTTTCTGAGCACAAAAGAGAGATATCAAAAACTTATTAGGAAGTCAGAGAAAAAATATATTTCTGTTACAAGAAACCATCAAATATACTTCACTTCTTTCTGAAGACTGAATTTGAAAGCTGAGAAGCACTGGCTTCATAAATACGCAAGATTCTGATGTACTTGAAAGAAATCCACTTGGTAATGGCTATAGTGGGGAGACCTCCCTCTCAGGACTATTGAGAGGGTTTAATAAGATATCAGTAGCTGTCCATGTAGCATCTGTTATATGATGCTGAGATCAGTAGTAAAAGCAACAACAACAAAAAACAAACATAAAAACATTTATTACATGGACATTTCTTTTAGCACTTGATATTGTAAAGCACTCCTTTTAACTTGTATGTGCTGAGTTTTAGCATATACAGACATATATAGAAATGACTATGACTTCTTTAAAAGGGCAACTGATTTTTTTTTCCAGCTTGAGAAGCTGGAGTAAATAGAGATAGAGTGACAGTACCAGTATTTTCTCTAGTATATATATAAAAAAATAACACAGACATCAGAAATGTCCCTTCTTCTTTGATCCTTCCAAAGGATGTGGGCTCTGACAATTTGCTCCGATTCCCTCTGATGCAATGGTTTTCTGGAGCAAGGAGTACTCAGATCTTCCTGGGTGAATGAGAGAAGCTTCACAAAGCTGCTAATATTTTGACTGAGTTCTAAAGGATGAGCAAAAGTTTACTGAAGCTGTAAAATACAGAGGCATAGGCAAACGTGGGAGGCCCAGAAGCTGACAAATTCCACTCCTACGTTTGTTCCCTGTAATTCACATTTTACCCAGAAGCCAAAGTGCTCCTTTTAAAACATAAAAATCCAGCCCCATCACTCCCCTACTTGGTACTGTCTTTTGGCCAACAGCACCAAACCTCTCATTTCTCCTGGTCCACTCTCCCCCTACCCACAACTCTTTAGTCACACTTGCCTTCTTTCTGTTTCTTGAACTTGCCTACCACCTCTCTCCTGTCTTTACCTCTTGTTTCCTCTTGTATAAAGCTCTCCCTCCAGATTTTCAAAAGTTGGCTTCTTATTATTCAGGGCTTCTGGCCCACCTTCCCAATCTAGTTACTCCCATAACATTTCGTTTTTAAAATTTATTTTGTTCATAGCATTTATCCCTCTCTGAATTTATTAATTTTGCTCCTCATTGTCTCAGGAAAGAGAACACATAAGCACCACGAGAACAGGGACGTCGTGTAGCTTCAGTCAATTTCTTGTGGTTAAAATAGAATTGTCACATGTGGCAGGGGCTCCACAAATGCTCATCGAATGGATGAATGAAAAATGAAGAAATGAATATTTTTGTTGAAAAAATAATGGGAGTGTCAGGAAACAAAGTTTGAGAAATAGATCACTAACACCAGATAATTAGGGCTGTATGTTGTGTTAGGAACTTTAAACTTAATTCTGAAAGAGAGTGAAAGGCACTGAATAATTTTGAGGAGGAGGGTGGCAGTCATCATTCCTATTTAAAAACATTTGGCTTCTGTGTGGAAGGATGAATGGATGAGGAAGGCCAGAGGTAATGAGATGAGTTAGACATATGTTCCAATATCCTTTGAAGCAGGGGTGGTAGAAGGCGGAAGCATTTCATGGTGTCAGCTGTGTGAGTTGCGAAGGCATACTGCATGTGTTTGAATAATGGCTTCATATTTTTTCATCTGGCAAATTACTTATGCTCTCTGAGGCATTTATGAAGATGTGCCTCTCAGAATCTTCGATTGCAGGGAGAGTAACAGTCCCAGCTGCTGTGCTCTGAAATCCACCACCTCATTCCCACTGAGGCCACATTTCCCTGGGCTGCTGCTGGCCAGTGACTGAGCATGGCGAGGATGCTAAAGCAGTTCCTTTCTGGGAGACATGCACTTCCCTGAACAGTGAATTTACATTGAGGACTCTCCATCTGCTTTTCAAAACTCTCCTGGGGCACCACAGTCTAAGCATTTCCTACTTAATTTTCTTTCCGCTTCTCCCTCCTTCATCTAGGTTTGGACCTGCATCTTGGTCTGATACCTCTCCCAGCTTTCTCTGACTTCCATCCCATTTTCCCCCCTGATTGTCCTAGCACCATTTGTTAGTCTATACTTTTCCTACAGCTCTGTAATCCTTTCTCTGTGATCAATCAGTTGTCATACACATGTGGCTCTGTTTGGGGGCTATTCCATTGGTCTATTTCACTAACTCTGATGAAGCACTGCACTGACTTCATGAGACCTTACGATAAAGTATTGGTAGTCAGCAGGGCAAATCCTCCAATCCTGTTTTCTTCTATAGGAATGTTTGGGGTAATTTTGGCTCTTTGTTCTCTCATATGAATTTTAGAATCAGCTTGTTAAATTCCAAGAGAAAAAAATCCTGTTGGGATTCTGACTGGAATGGCATTGAATCTGTAGACGAAGTTGAGAGAATTGACATCTGTATGACTGAATCTTTCCATCCAGGAACAATGTTTATCACTACATTTATTTGCGTTGTCTTTAATAACTTTTAATAAAGTTCTATACTTCTATCTATAAAGGGCGTGCGCATCTTTTGTTAAATTTAGTCCTATTAGGAACCTTATATTTTTGTTGCTATGATAAATGGTTATATTTTTAAAGCTACATTTTCATCAAACTATTGCTGCTGTCCAGAAATGCAATTGATTTGTGTATTGATTTTATATTCAGCAACATCATTAAAGGCTTTTAGTATTTCTAAAAATCTGTCTGTAGATTCTTTTTAGGTTTTCCACAGAGCCTATTATAGCATTTGAAAATATCAGCTATTTGGTTTATTCATTTCCTATCTGTAAAACTTTCATTTATTTCCTCTTAAGCCCCGCATTGCAAGATTTCTAATACAATGCTGCATAGAATTAGTGATAGTAGACATTGTTTTTTATTTTACAGTATAAAGAATCCTTTTAACATTGTACCATTATGTTTAATGTTGGTGGTATGGCAGGTGTTTGGTAACTACCCTTGATCAGGTTAAGGAAGATTACTTCTAGCCTTGTCTTCTGTGTTTTTCTAATATCATGAAAGGATAATGAATTTTATAAAAAATGATTTTCTCATTTATTGAGATTATTATGTGATTTTTCTGCTTTAATCTACTCATGGTCCATTACATTTTTTTTTATTTCTAATATTAAACTAACTTGTAGTCCTGAGATAAACATATTTAATTAAAATTAGTTATTCTTTTTAAGCATTATTGAATTTAGTTTACTAAAGTTTCAAATTATTATTTTTTATGTTCATGCATGAAATTGACTGTTGTTTAATTTTTTGTTTCTGTCTTTGTTAGGTTTTGGTATTAAAGTTATACTAGCCTCATAAAGTGAGTTGGGGAATTTCCTCTTTATTTCTATTCTCTGGAAGAATTTGTGTAAAGTTGGAATACCTGCCTTTGAATGTTTGGTAGAAGTCACCTGAATTTCTATCTGAACTTCCTGTTTGCTAGATAAAAAGATTCAAGCTGGTTCAATGTTTATGGGACTATTAGGATTTTCTATTTTTTCTGGAATCAGTCTAGGTATGTTATAGTTTTTAGGACTTTGTCCATTTTACCTATGTTTATTCACAATGTCTTCTTATCTGTTTAGTCTCTGCTATATCTGTGGTTTCAGTCCTAGTATTTTCAGTGTGTTTTCTCTTATATGCTCTCATTTTCTCTTGATTAATCTTGCTTCTCTGTTTATTTATTTTTTCAGAAAACTAACATTTTGCGTTGTTGATCTCTTTAGCCTATGTTTGGTTGCCATTTCATTATTTTCTGCTCTAACCTTTCTTTCTTTTTGTCAGCTTTCTTTGGCTTTATTCTGGTGATCTTTTTCTAATGTCTAACTTTGTATGCTTAGATAATTAATTTTGAAAAAAATTTAATGATAGCAATTAAGGCTCCATATTTCTCTTTAAGCAGTACTTTAGTTGCATTCAGCAAGGCATAGTATGTCATATTTTCATTACTGTTGTATTATTAATATTTTTAGATTTTCAGTATGATTTCTTTTTTGACTTATGAGTCATTTAGAGGAATGCTTTTAAATTTCCATGACTGTGTAGCATTGCTATATTTTTATAACTAATTTAAAAAAATTATTGCATTGAGTTCAGCATATGGGGTCTGATTGATACAATTATCTGAATTTTACCGAAGTGATATTTTGAGCCTAGTAGTTGGTCAGTCTTTGTAAATATTTCTTTCATGCTTGAAAAGATGTGAAGTCTGCAATTGTTGGTTGTGATGTTCTATATGTGTCCTTTAGAACAAGCTCCTTTATTTTACTGTCCACATCTTCTGTATTCTTACTGGTTTTCCTCTTTTTTCTCTTCCAATTATTGGGAAAGATATAATAAAGTCTTTCACTGTGCTTAGATATATATAGCTAATTTTAGGGCTGGGGTAAGGAAAATACAACATGAACCTAGAGCATCTTATAGTGCCAGAGAGTAATGAAGTACTCAGAAAACTAAAGGATGAGAGCATGTTAATGGGTCGACACGGGGGCCAACTTGAAAGAGCTCCTAAAGGCCAAAACTGGAACATTTTGAGAAAAAAAAAAAATTGGGTTACAAAATAAGTACTGGATTATATAACCTAAAGTATGAAATACATCTACGTGAGTACAAACTGATACAAATAAATGATTGAAATAAATAAAAGGGGTAAGAAACAAATCTTTCTTAAAGAAGTTCCAGGTAATTTATGTAAACACACAGCCTCCAGAGGTGGAACTTAACTTCCTCCCCTCCCCCTCCTCATCCCTCAATCATGTGCATTGCATTTAGCGTCTTGCTTGTAAAGAATACAGAATAGATTCTGTAAGTGCAAAAACATGGAAAACACCACTTTGTCCAGGTGACGAAAGTTAGCATAATCAGTGGTAAGTAATGCAGAAGCCTAGATGTCTTCCTATGCTCCAAGCACAGTTACAGGCACTGGGGATGTGTCCATGGACAGAACAGACCAAAATTGCTGCCTTCGCTGTGCTTACATTCTGGTACAGGGAGAAAGACAATTTAGAAAATAAGTGTAAGACTGTTGGGAGGTGGAAGCTTCTAGGGTGATAAATAAAGCTGGGAAGAAGGAATGGTGTGCTGTTGTATTTTTAATGACATCAGACATCATGCAAAGGTGACTTCTGAGCAGACACAAGGCATGAGTGGAAGAGATATGCAAACATCTAGGGGAAAGATGTTCCAGGCAGAGGAAACAGAACACAAAAAGGCTTTGAGGCAGGAGCAAGCCTAGGTCTTCGAGGACTAGCAAGTAAGTTGTAGCTGGAGGACAATGGGCAGGGGAAGGAGCAGAAGAAGAGGAGATTAAAGACAGGCATGAGTGTCCTAGGGCTGCTGTAACAAAGTAGAACAAAGTTGTTTTACGGGTCGCTTAAAACAACATAAATTTATTCTCTCATTGCTGGCAATTCTTGGCATTCCTTGGTTTGCAGATGCATCCATCCAGGCTCTGTTTCCCATGGCATTCTTTTCTCCCCCTCCACTGCCACCTCTTGTGTCTATATTTCTGTTCTCTCTTTTTATAAGGACATCAGTCATTGATTAGGGCCCACCCTAAATCAGTGTGACTTCATCTTAACTAATTACATCTGCAAAGACTATTTCCTAATAAGGTCACATTTTGAGGCTCTACGTAGACATGAATTTTTTTGGGGAATACTGTACAATCCAGTCTAAGAAGTAACAAGGGGGTCTCCGTAGGCTACAGTAACATATTTGGCTTTTACTCAGAGGGAGATGAGAATGAGGGAGATTTACTCTGAGGGAGATGAGAAGCCATAGTAGGACTTTGAGCTGAGAAGTGACATGCTCTACTTACGCCTGAGTTTAGAAAGGGCTACTGGCTGCTGCATTTAGAATAGACTGTATAGTATTTTAAGGAGGAGTGAATGATCAACTGTCAAATGCTGGGAGGAATATAAAGGAGACCAATAGGGGCCTGGGGTGGGAAGAGGGGAGACTAGATGGGAAACTATTATTGCCTCCTATATTACTTAAATAATTCAGATGACGAAGATGATGTTTTGGATTGGAGTAGGACTAAAGGAATGAAAAGTGGTTATAATCTGGATGTTTTTAAAGTAGAGCCAACAGAATATTTCAGTGGATTGGAGGCGGCATGGGAATAAAAAGAGAAGTAAAGATTACTCAAAATTTTGATCTCAGGCACTGGAAGAAAGGAGTTGCCATCAAACCAAAGAAGAAAGGCTATGGGTGGGACAAGTTTAGGGAAAATATTAGATGATTAATTTTTTGTATAATTTCAGATACCAATTAGAATTAGGTAACTGGCCATATAAGTCTCAGTGCAGTGACGAAGACTTGGAAAGAGACATAAGACTGAGTGAGGATAGAAAAGAGAAGAGACTCAAACACTGAATTGTAGGCTACTTCACCTGGCACAGAGATTGGAAAGAACGTGAGAAAGAGAAGCTGGTGAGAGAATATGACAATCATCATGAGTGGGGGGTCCTGTTATCCAAGTGAAGAAAGTATTTTAAGGAGGGGTGAATGATCAACCATCAAATGCTGGGAGGAACATAAAGGAGACCAAGCGCTGAACATTTAATTTAGCAATGAGGAGGTCATTCCTGACCTTAATGAAAACACGTTTAATGGAGTTCTGGAAGTGAATGCCAGACACGAAAACTGTGAAAAAATAGGAGTAGAGGAATTGAATACAATGGACAACGTGCTGTGAGGTTTTGCTACAGAGCAGTGGTTATCAATTGGAGCAATTCTCCTCAGGGGAAATTTTGTCATGTGTGGAGACAGTTTTAATTGTGACCATGGGGACCAGGATTGCTACTGGAAACTAGGTGATAGAGCACAAGAATGTTGCTAAACCTCTTACAAGGCACAGAATAGCCTTCACTGATACATCCAGACAATTCTCCATCCTTCCTCATTAAAACTTAGCTTTGTTTGAAGCTTCATCGATCTCTCACATCCGCTATCTCTTTGTGCTGTAGTCATCTAATATCCTGTAGGTCATTACCATTCACTTCTAGCAAATTTTAACTCTTGGTTCACTGTCACTCTCTTCAACAATTCCAAACTTAGTTCTTATTAATTTTAATCTCTGCACAGAAAATCCTTCCAAAACTCTTGGCCTCTCAGCTCTTTGAATTTCTTCCCTTCAGTGAGCTTGTTCTCCAGCTCATCCCTTCTATCGTCTTCTCCTCGAAGGTCTTTGCTGTTACCAATAACTACAAGCCTTCCATAAACTCTTTTGCACAGGCTACTCTCTGACCACTGCTTTCTATCTTCCCAGGCTATTTATCCTGCTATTCTGATTCCATTCATGTGATCCTATCAGAACCTTATTATATTTTAATTATCCTTAACTCACTTTATGTCCTTACTTTTTTCTTCACCTAGTCAAATCATTTTAATCATACAATTTCCTTGTTTCCATATCAATTCATTTTATTCACTTTGCCAAAACCCAGCCCTGATTAATTCCAGCTCTCTACCTACTATCTTCCTGTACTCTGAAGCTGAATGATCTTGCTTAAAATTCATGACTACAAACCTTAAGATTGGGGTTACCAGTAATCATACTATATTTTCCTACCTCATTCACTCTTCAACTCTCCTAACAATTCCATACTTTCTCAATCCTTCAAATCTTCCCACTGACCTCCACCTTACTCTCAGTTGAAGACTGTGCTTTCCAACAATTAATTTAAGAAGTTCTTCAAATTCAATAATAGAAAAAAAATACTAATACTGTTAGGCAGAGTTCTGCAAGCCAGGGCCCATGGGCCAAACTGAGTCCACTGTCTCAGTGGACTCTGAGCTAAGAATGACTTTAGCATTTTATGAGGGTGAAAAACAAGGAAGAATAATATTTTCTTACATGTGAAAGTTACATGAAATTAAAATTTCAGTGTCCATAAATAAAGTTTTACTTGAATACATTCAAGCTCATTTGTTTATGGATTGTCTATGGCTGCTGTAATGCTGCAGTGGCAGAGCTGAGTTGTGACACAAATAGTAGGCCCCAAAGCCTAAATATTTACTATTTGGCAATTTACAGAAAAAGTTTATAGAGCTCTGCTATAAGCAGCACCTTTCAGGTTTACCCAATACAGGGAGTTGAGAGATAAAATTGCTAAGGAAGGGATAGTTCCTTTGCAATTCATGAGTTTTTATTACAAGTTATTTCTTGTTCACACACCCCTCAGATTCTCTTTGCACTGATGACCGATATTTTCATGATACAAATCACATTATTTTTAATGGTCTTCTCTCTTCGATATGTGTTACTGGATTACCTTTGCCATACGGAAACCAACAGAGTTCTAAAATTTCTAACTACGTTGCTTCTCCCATTTACATCTGCCATTTTTTATAATAGAAAATGTCCAAGTTCCACATAGTGTAGGAGTTTTCCATTTACTCTGCAGAAGCACTTTACACGAGGAAGAAAATAAGTCTACAGTTGATACACATTAAAACAGCTTGCTTTATTTCTGGGAGTAAAATCATTTTGTCAAATAACTTAAAATAACTTTGCTCCTTTGGCAGAAATTGGACTTCCAGCAGCCGAGGGTAAAGCTGTTACCTGGAGGAGAGAATGAACTATATACTTATTGTGTAGCATTTATAATCATTGGCCCTGTTACAAATGTGCCCCAAATCATCTTTCATAGTATATCTTGAAATAGTTCACTGAGCCTAGTGAGATTTCTAAATCAATATGTATGGAGAAACTTAAATTAGAGAAATTAAATAACCTTTTTTCCCCCACATGCTCTGACTTTTCATTAAACAATAATGGTAGTAAATTAATAAGCTACTTCCGGTACTGAGGAGAGACCCTAAAGGGATTCTGAATGACCGATGTTTAAAGGGGACCCCACATTCTTTCACACTTTGACTTAAGATCACATGAGAAAATATAGCTGAAAGAGGTTTGTTTCTGGGATGAGTTGGAAGTAATTAAGCATGGGTTCAAAGAGCATCCAAGGGCAGGGTGAATTTGCAGGAAGCATAGCAATGTGCAAGTACAAGTTAAGAGAGGTAAACAAAGACATTTTAGAGACAAAGAAAAAAAATACCCACATGGCTGTTCACAGGAAAGATTGCAAGTAAAAGCCATATATATGGTGCTGTTTGTAGTGAATATTTTGTGTGTGGGGCAAGATCCAGTTTTCTGCTTTTGCTTTTTTGAGTCTGGCTAATTTAAATGAGATTTATGCCTAGTAGTAAACATACTGTTTTGGAGAATGCCATAACAGGAAAATGGATTCTAATGAGATCTCTGGTAGAAGTTAGGACTTTTCTGGCACAACTGGAGAGGGAGGAGGGAGGGCAAGAATCCTTGTGGCAAAATCCCAGTAAGGATTTCTTTATTTGAACTAGTTAGCTTCATCTAGATTAGTAGTTTACAATTCTGGCTGCACAGCACATTTTAAGAATCACCTATGGAACTGGCATATATAATATGAAATATATATGTATGTTTACTATATGTACCAAGGTCTACCCCAGACCAGTTAGGTCCCAATTTCTGAGCATGGGGAGATCTAACAAGCATTATCATTTTAAAAAGCTTCCTAGGTAATCCTATAGTGCAGCCAGGGCTGAGAACTACTGATTTAGATAAGAGTTTCTCAAACTCAGTACTGTTGACATTTCGGGCTGGGTGGTTCTTTGTTTTGGGGGGCTGCCCTGTGTATTGCAGATGTTTAGCAGCATCCCTGTCCTCTATCCCTGTCCTCTATTCCTGCTAGTAGCCCTCTCCTCCCCATCATGTTGTGACAACCAAAATTTTCCCCAGGCATTGCCGAATTCCCCTGGAGGGCAAAACTGCCCCCAGTTGAGAACCACTGATCTGCACCAAATGAAACCAGAACAATCAGATCAGTGCTCTGAGATGCATCCCAATTATTTTAAAGAAAACATCTTAATAAATTCACTGACATTGAAAATTGGTGAAACCACTAAAGGAAACAGTATGGAGGTTCCTCAAAAAATTAAAAATAGAACTACCAGGGTGGCCGGGTGGCTCAGGTGGTTGGAGCGTTTGTGACTCCAATACCAAGGTTACCAGTTTGATTCCCACATGGGCCAGTGAGCTGCGCCCTCTACAGCTAAGATTGTGAACAATGGCTTGACCTGGAGCTGGGCTGCTGTGAGCTGCTGTGGGCTGCGGTGAGTGGCCGGCAGCCAGTGTGAGTGGCCGGCACCCGGCGAGACCTGCTGTGAGTGGGCCGACTGATAGTGGGAGTCCAACTGCCTCAGCAGGGTAGAGCGCAATGCTCATAATACCAGCATGTGCCAGGGAGCTGTGTCCCACACAACTAGACTGAGAAACAATGGCTTGAACTGGATTGGTGGGGTAAGAGGAGAAGGGAAAAAAGAAAATGGAACTACCATATGTCCCAGCAATCCCACCTGTGGATATATACATGAAGGAAATCAATCAGGATGTTGAGATACCTGCACTCCCATGTTCATTGCAGCATTATCCACAATAGCTAAGACATGGAAACAACCTAAGTGTCCATCAATGGATGAATGAATAAAGCAAATCTGGTATATATACAATGGAGCATTATTCAGCCATGAGAAAGAAAGACATTCTGCCATTTGCAACAACATACATTGACTTTGAGAGCATTATATTAAGTGAAATAAGTCAGACAGAGAAAGACAAATATCATACGATCTCACTTATATATGGAATCTGAAAAAGCTGAACTCCTATAACCAAGTTAAAATGGTGGTTTCCAAGGGCTTGAGAGTGGGAGTCACAGTGAGATGTTGGTCAAAGAGTACAAACTTCCAGTTATGAGGTGAGTATGTTCTGGGGATCTCATGTACAGTTATAGTTATATACAGCATAGTTAATAATACTGTATTATGTATTTGAAAGTTGCTAAGAGAGTAGATCTTAAATGTTTTCAACACACACACACCTACACACACACACAAATGGGAATTATGTAAGGTGATAGATGTGTTAACTAACTTTATTGTGGTAATAATTTTGCAATATGTATTTGTATCAAGTCGTCACATTGCACACCTTAAATTTATAAAATGCTGTATGTCAGGTATATCTCAATAAAGCTGGAAAAATATTCAGGTACATTGAATAGTATGGACAATATGGACTCTGCACTTTTACCATTATATTTTTATATTAATCTGGATATACAAAGATGGGCTCTTTCACTTGAAGATTTCTTAGGCTTGGCTCATTTGAAGTTAGGACTCTTCTGGCACAACTGGAGAGGGAGGAAGGAGGGCAAGAATCCTTCTGGCAAAATCCCAGTAAGGATTTCCTCTCATTGTTAACAATCTTTTCCATTTCTTGATTTGAACTAGTTAGCTTCATCTAGACTAGTAGTTTACAATTTCTAGTTAACCCATGAATCAAGTGATCAATTCTGATATACTTTAAAAAGAGAGAGCAGCAGAGACTGACCAATATGGGATGGAACACAGAATCCCACAATCCACGTGGGTTTTACGAAGCAAAATGAGACACTGATAATGATGAAGAATATGTATCCAGCACTGGCCTAAGCCCCTATGTGTTTTATCTTTTTGAAACATTCACAAATAACACTATGAAGATTAATACCACTTCATGGTAAGAACCTCATCCATATTTACAACCAGTTTTGCTTGAGAGACACTGTGGTACAAAGGGAAGAAAACCTTTTAAGTTAGGAAGACCTGGATTTGAATCCTAGCACATCAATTGCTACAGTAGATGTTCGCTCTTAGGTCGGTTATCCATTTTGAGCTTCTGTTTGCTAATGTTTGAGAGGAAAACAACATGGCTACTGTGTGTTAGAATTAGAAATCTTGTAGATAAGATGTATAAATATTATCTTGCAATAGTTAACATGTAATAAATATTAGATTCCTATCTTACTCTCTTTTTCCTATTTACTAAGTACTGACTATTCTAGGTGCACTTTTCTCATGAATCCTTACAAGAATTGTGTGAGTTAAGTATTACTTTATTTTACACTTGAGGAAAACAAGACTTAGGGGTATTAAATAACTAGTATTAAGATAAGTGTGATGTCACAGTGTCAGGATTTGAATCCAGCAAACACCTGGGTGAGAAAACTGAGATAGAAAATTATTTACCTACTAGGTAGTACCCCTACGTTTCCTTTGAACAGGCACAGAAATACTTTTTGTTTGGATGTTCTTCTACTGCTGTGAACTATAGAAAATTACAAAGAGAAAAATGGAAATAAGTATGAGAATGAAAGACATTTCAAAATTACATCCCTTGATCAGTTATGGACTCCCAATATTACCAGGACTGAGATTTTCAGAGCCTCTTTCTTGATTTATTTTTTTAGATTATTCAATGGACTGCTCTAGATCCACATTCTTATAATTTTATTCTTGAAAAGGGTGGAAAAAAACTCAATTTCCCCAGTTTTCTTTTCTCTCCACAAAATCTGTTGTTATTTCTCAGAGGAGAGAATTACTATAAAATCATGGTAATTAAGAATAGAATCCATCCCCAAATAAAGTCCCACTTTTTCTTAATTTTTGCAAGATAGGATTAGTTCAGGTGTGTTAATATATTTCAGATAAGTGATTAAATTAATCTCAGTCTTGAGAACATGCCAAGATGTTGTTTAAAGAGAGATTCCCACATAGATAATTATATCTCATTGTGATTAGAGGTCATTAGTTGAATATCACAAAACAAAAGGCAAGACTGTTAAAAAGTCTCACAAAAATCTCCAAAACAAACTCCAAATGAGAGCAACTTCTCAAAATCCACAAAGAAGCAAAAATTTCCTAAAAATAATGAAAGAAATTTCAATAGATTTTTTAAGAAGGATATTTCTAAATATCTATATCTCTAAGTTTGCAGAGAGTGAATACAACAAAATTTAATCATAATTACCTTTGGGGAGAAGAACTAAAGGGTAAAAGTTTTTGGATGAGAATAATTTTTTTAACCTTCCTTTATTGCTTAATTTTTTTACCCCCATTTATGAATTAGTTTTTTTTTAAGTCAACAGGATAGTAGACTTATGGGGACCATTTTTTCTTTAAGATATTTCTGTATTAAAATAACTAATAAATATTGATATTATTTCAGGGTAACGCATAGACTTCAGAAATTGTCCATTTGCATGTGACAAAATCTGAACTTTACTTATATAAACTCATAGACTATCTTAAGTTTAATTTTTTGTATGGTGTATCTATGGAAACAACAAATATTTTACAATAAGTACCATATCAACTGGTGAAACATCCAATGAGTTATTTGGCACAATGATTGCATACACAGCCCTTGCCCCTTGTCCTATCCTCGTTCTTTTGCAGTTAACTGACAAGTTCATTAAATCATTCTTATTACCTTTATGTTTTTTGCTACTGAAGCTAGCTAGAACTCATGTTATCCATTTATGTGCTTACAGTCTTATCATCAAATCTGCTTTGCTTTGAGAAGAGGAAACATCGTCATTAACTTTATTATTTGCCCCAGGTGGCAGGACATCAAGCTCGAGAAAATCACAGTGAAACCCATACTGTTATAACATATTTGAGGAAATGACTTTCTGATATTAAATTAGAAAAATCCATGATAACACTAAGACACAGTTTTATTCAATTCTTTTCCAAAGTCTTTGGGTCTATGAAACAAGAATATTTTCACAGTTGCTTAGAAGTGATCTGGCAGTGATGCATGAAGGTTTAGAGATTGGACTTTGGGGTTAGATGGACCTTGGCTCTGTTCTCTATTTACCACTTGGGAGCTGCTTAACCTTGAACAATGTATTTAACCTCTCTGAACCTCAGATTCGTCATCTATAAAATGCAGATAATATTACTTTATAGTGTTGAACTGAAATTAAATGGACAATTAATTTAAAGCACTTAGTGCTCAATTATTATTGCTATTAATATTTTCATTGTTCCATACTCTCCTCATATTTACGAAAACTTAGTACATATGCGTATAATGGGGAGGTTTTCCTAAAAGTATAATCTAAATGGTTTAAAACTCTGATGATGATGATGATGATGATGATGATGATGATGATAGCTAACATTCATTCTAAGCACTTTTCTTTCATTATCTTATTAGATTTTTTTTTTTACAACACCCGACTTCTTCTGCCTAAGATGAACTAGCAAGGGGAAGATTTACCCTTTTGCCTGAAATAACTAAAAACACAACACAACAAAACCAAAAACACCCCAAATCCAGACATAGTATATGAATAATTTTCAAGACATTGTACATGAGGCAATGAAGGAGAGATATCCCTGAAAGATGAGAACCAACTGGGGTGAGCCCTACAATTTCCCTAGCTTACTGACTTGAGAATGTTTCTATACCATGTATGGGGCGGGGGGAAGTCTAGGTCTACCCCAGGAGACTTCTTGAGTTGAGAAGATAAAGATGAGAGTCTGGTGAGATCAAGGTAGCTGGAGTTCACAGGGCAGAGTCTCAGACAGGAGGGAGATGCACAGAGAACTCTGGAGACCTACAGAGATTCCCTCTTGAATATTCAACAGACTACTGATCAACACATGCACATGAAGAAACTACTGAGGCATGAGGGAAAGAACAACCTGGAATGATTAGAGGAAATAGTAGGTGGCACTCATACAGGGCCAGTAGTGGTGCCTGTTCCCACTAGCCAGATTAGAAACCTTATAATTCACGAGGCATTGGACAGAGCACTCAGGAAGGTTTTGCCCTAGTGGTAAAACCTAGAGGGATCATTAGCCCTAGACTAAATGCTGCTCTGGTTCTGCCTGACAAATGTTACAAGCAAGGACCAAAAGAATCATACTGTTTCTAAGTGCATTTTGGAATAAAGTTCAACAATATTTATTGAGATAAAAATAATCTAGCACCAGACAAGCTAAAATTCACAAGTCTGGCATCTAATAAAAAATTATCAGGCACAGGGCAGAGAAGTATAATCTGTAATAAGGAGAAAAATCACTATATTAAAACTGACCAAGAATTGACTCAGATGTTAGAATTAGCAGGCATTGATATTAAAACAGGTATTATAACTGCATTCTATATGTTTAAATAGCTAAAGGAAAGATTGAACATGTTAAGTAGAGACAAAAAATATATTTTTTAAAAATCCAAAATAAACTTCTAGATGAAAACTACAATGTCTGAGATGAAAAGTATACTCACTGGAATTCATAACAGATTGGACATTGCAGATAATAAGACTAGTGAATTTCATGACATATAAACAGCAAATATCCAAAATGAAACACAGAAGGGACGAGGGAATAATAATAGTAACCACAATGATAATAGAATAAATTAACAGTGAATTCATGAGCTGTGTGACTACTTTAAGCAACCTGATAATGTGTGTAGTTGGAGTTCCTAAAAAGGGAGGGACAAACAAATATTTTAAGAAATAAGGGCTGAAAATTTTCCAACGGGATAAATCCACAGACACCAGAAGCTCAATGAACTCCAAGTACAAGAAATGTGAAAAAAATTACTCCAAAATACATCAAAAATAAATTTCTCAAAACCAGTGATAAAGAGAAAATCTTAAAAGCCACCAGAAAAAAACACAACATACATTGTGTATTAAGGATCACAGGTAAGGACTGTGGCAGATTTCTCATTGAAAGCAATGTAAGTGAGAAGATAGTGGAGTAACATCTTTAATGTAGTAAAAGAAAAAAACTGCCATCCTAGAATTCTATACCCACTGCAAATATCTTTCAAAAATAAAGATGGTGAAAAAAAGAATATAAGAGGAAGTCCTTCAGGTAGAAGGAAAATAATAGAGCAGGTCCTTGAATAACATTATTTTGTTCAGTGTCATTTCCTTATAACGTGGATGAGATGCTGTAGGAAATTAACGGTTGCAATACCAAGTAGCCTATGGTAAAATTGGTTTTGTTTTATGTTGTTTCACTTAAAGTCACAGAACCTATTGAAAACATTAAGTGAGGACTTACTGTACCATATGAAAATGTGGAGCTCTACAAAGGAATATTTTATTTTGTTTATTTTTTATCTCCCCCTATATCTTTTTTAAAATTTTAAAATTATAATTGACATTCAATATTATTTTATATTAGTTTTAGGTGTACAGTGTAGTGGTTAGGCATTTATATAATTTGTGAAGTGATACCCCAATAAGTCTAGTACCCACCTGGCACTGTCCATAGTTATTATAATATTATTAACTACATTTCCTCTACTGTACTTAACATCCCTGTGACTATTTTGTAACTACCAATTTGTACTTTTTAATCCCTTCACCTTTTTCACCCAGCCTCCCTCCCATCTGGTAACCGTCAGTTTGTTCTCTGTACCTGTGAGTCTATTTCTATTCATAAAGGAATTTTTTTATTAGTTTCAGGTGTTCAAAATAAGATAATGATTAGACATAGACACACCTTACAAAGTGATAACCTCACAAGTCTACTACCCATCTGATACCATACATAGCTATTACAAAACCATTGACCACACTCCCTATGCTGTACTTTACATCCTATGAATATATAAATATATATTTACTATTATTTTATATTAGTTTCAGGTATACAGCACAGTGGTTAAGCATTTATATAATTTATGAAGTGATCCCCTCAAAGTCTAGTTCCCATCTGACACCATACACAGTTTTTACATTACTGACTATATTCCCCATACTGTATTTCACATCCCCATGACAATTTTGTGACTACCCATTTATACTGCCTAATCCTAAAAAGCAATATTTTAAATACCTCAGTTAAGGGCAGAAATTGTCAAATTGGATGAAAAAGCAAAACCCAACTATATGTTACTACATAAAATGTACAAGTGAATTAAAAGTAAAAGGTTGGAATATAAGAAACATACCAACAATAATCACAAGAAAGCTGAAGTGGCTATAATAATGTCAAGTCAAAGTAGATTTCAGAGCAAAGATGTTCACAACAGTTCTATAAGGGTAGTGTATTAGGGTTATCTAGACAAACAGAATCAATAAGAAGTGAGGTCTATCTATATCTATCTATCTATCTATCTATCTATCTATCTATCTATCTATCTATCTATCTATCTATCTTTATTTTAAGGCATTGGCTCACATGATTATGGAAGCTAGCAATTCCACAATCTTCATGTAGGCTGGCAAGCTGGAGAACCAGAGAAAAATTGGTTTTGTAGTCTTGAGTCTGAAGACAGTCTGGAGACAGAAGTCTTCCTTTTTGGAAGATCTGTCTTTTCTCTTAAGACTTTCAACTGATTGGGTGAGGCCCACCCACATCATGAAGGGTAATCTGCTTGACTGAAAGTTTAAATGTTAATCATGTTTTAAAAAATATCTCAAGCAATATCTGGACTGGTGACCAAACAACTGGGCATCATTGCCTAGTCAAGTTGACATATAAACTTAACTATCACACTTAGGTCATATTTTAGTTTCCTTTTATAAATGAAACACTCAGAAAGATTAGATAACTCGACCATGGATATGTGGCTGGTAAGTAGCAGAAGTGAGGTTCCACTCAGGAAGTTGAAGGCTGCCTTGGGAAAATATACTCTTAATCAATATGCTAAACTAATAAGTGTAAATATTGCAATATACAATTATCTCCTCCTTTGACACAAAATCTATTTGACACCTTTATTGAATATCTTCATATTACATATTTGAGGGTTAACTTATATTTCTTAGATTAAATTTGTTAAGTGAGATCAGATTATTCTGTGCTTAGCCCATGGATGAGTGTACTATGAAGGTGAACTCATGATGATAAAAATATCTTACATTCATTACATGTCTATTATAAGCACACATTTTACATGAATTATATTATTTAATCTTAGAACATAGTATGTTCTTCATACATTTTATTTCTATTATAATATTATACACCAAACGTTATGAGTAAATGGTACATTGTTTAGGAAAAACATTCCTTTTGACATATTCTATTGAAAGATTTCTCTTGTGTATTTATTTTACAATAAAATTGTATGTGCTTAAAATGTACATGATATTTAATATGTACATATATAGTGAATGATTACTCTAGTTAAGCTAATTAACATATATGCTCCTCAGTTACTTACAGTTAGTTACCTTTTTTTTTGTGATGAGAACACCTGAAATCTACCCTCTGAAAAAATTCCCAGTATTCAACATAGTATTATTAACTCTACTCATCAGGCTGTACATTAGAACTCTAGGTTTATTCATCCTACATAACTATAACTTTGTACCCTGTGAGCAACATGTCCCTTTCCCTCCACCTCCCCATCACTGGTAACCACCATTCTACTCTGTGCTTTTATGTGTTCAACTTTTTTAGGTTTCACATATAAGTGAGCTCATTCTATTGTTTTTCTTTCTGTTTCTGGTTTATTTCACTTAGCATGATATCCTCCAGTTTCATCCATATTGTTGCAAATGGCAGGATCTCCTTTTAAAGGCTGAATCATATTCCATTGTTTATATACACTAGCTTCTTTTTCTTTTCTTTTTTTTAAGTTTATTGGGGTGACAATTGTTAGTAAAGTTACATAGATTTCAAGTGTACAATTTGATAATACATCATCTATATATCATATTGTGTGTTCACCACCCAGAGTCAGTTCTCTTTCCATGATCTTATATTTGATCCCTTTACCCTCATCTACCATCGCCCTCCCCCCTTACCCTCTGGTAACCACTAAACTATTGTCTGTGTCTATGAACACTACAATTTCTTTATCCATTTATCTGTCAGTGCACATTTCTCTTATGTGTTTTTAAAATTTCTTTGTATTTATTTGAACAATAAAATAAATAATGAAATATTTAAAAACATACTTCATAAAAAATTGACCTATAAGAATGTATTTTTCTCTCCACTATAGTTGCTCAGGTTTTCTCTCCACCATAGTTGCTCAGGTTTTCGTATGTGCTATGAAATTCATGGAACTTAATCAGTATAATGTATCTTTATATCTTTTATGGTATTGTGTCCCATAGTTAAACAGAAAAAGTCCTGAGCTAATTCATACAAAGAAAATGTTTAATGGCCAATTACTCAGGAAGAATAGTGGTGATGACCTTATTTCTTTTCAATGTGTTACCCATTTTCAGCTCAGAGCCAAACTTGAAGATCCTCTTTCTGCCAAAAAAAAAAAAAAAAAAAAAAAAAGAGTGGGAGGATAACACTCTGTCCATCACACAGCAGAGCAGAAGAATACTGATTCTGTAGAACACTGCCACCTAACCAGAGAATTAAAAAAAGAGAACCTGCTCAGCCATGGTAGGAGAAAGCAAAAATAATTCACATAGAAAAAAAATAATCCGTTGCAGACATTTATTCAGTGGTATTGGAAGGTTTATAAGAATGCTGGAACTTACAGTTATCATGTAGAGAATGAGACTAAAGATTTTCTACAATTAGTAATAGGTATCCTGAGGCAAGGAAGCAATCATCCCATTGCAGATTAGGATGTGTCAGTAACGCAGTAGCGCAAAGACCAGAATCCACTGAAAACGAAAAAAGGAGCAAAATCCAGAGTACATTAGAATAGAAAATGTTTGTCTTCATCAAACCAGGTGAAGAGTTTTTTTAGCTCATTGGAGAAAATGTTCAAGTTAATCTTCATTTGTGTAATCAACAAATTATTTTCTGAGCACCTACTCTGTGTCAGCCCCTGGACTAGGTGCTGGAGAGAAAATGGAGCTAGCAGGTATGATCCTTGACTTTTTGGAAACTACAGTCTAATGAAGGAGACAGATTAATAAAACAATCAAAATATGAATGTGAAATCACAAGTGTAAAAAGGCTTCCCATCCTAGGGCTTTCAGTCCTGCTGTCCCCTCTGCCTGGGAACATGTTTCCCTCAGCTGTTTGTTTAATTCTCTTATCCCTTTCAAGTGGTTTGCTTACATCTTGTCTTCCAGATGAAGCTTGCCCTGATCATCCTGTTAATATTACAGCCTCCACCCACCTCCCTTCGCTGACAGTCACAATCCTTTTGCCCACAACTACTTTCATTTTTTTCACAGAATTTATCATCTCTTAACATGCTATGTGATTTATTAATTTACGCATTTATTGGTAGTGTCTCTGTATGAGTGGAATATAAGCTTTTTGAAGGCAGAGACCTCTGTTAGTTTTGTTCATTGGGTTAATATCCTAAATATGTACAACTGTACTTGACACATACTGTGTTTCCCCGAAAATAAGACCTAGCCGGATAATCAGCTCTAATGCATCTTTTGGAGCAAAAATTTATATAACACCCAGACTTATTTTACTATAACATAAGACCGGGTATAATACAATATAATATAATATAATTAATATAATATAATATAATATAATATAATATAATATAATATAATATAATACCAGGTCTTACATTAATTTTTGCTCCAAAAGATGCATTAGAGCTGATTGTCCGGCTAGGTCTTATTTTCGGCGAAACATGGTAGGAGGTGCTCAGTATTGGTTAAATGAGTCTATAAACAAGGCTATGAGTCCATCAAAACATCTTCCCGTGGCCAAAATAGCTATAAATTTCTATACTGACTTAACTTCATTGTAAAATTTCTATTGTATTCTGTTCATATAATTAACTCAGGTTTTAGTTTTCTGAACTAATTTTCATGTAATTGACTCAGGTTTCAGTTTTTTCAACTAATTTCTTCTTAGAGTCCTAAGAATTATTAAAAAAGAAAAAAAAAGGAAGGCAAACCCTCTCACTCTTCATTTCAATTCTGACACTCAGATTGTGCCAACTAGGAAAGTGATTTCCTTGCAGAATGTTACCTTAATGTGATTTATTTTTATCTGATTTGTTTTTGTACACATTTAACATTGCATACTGAGACATGTATGACATGGCTTAGTATACGTTATTTTCATGATATATCACAATAGTTCCTTGGCCTCTGATTTCTCAAATCTTTTCTGTTCTTTGCCTTTTAATGTGTATAATTGTATTTCAGTACTTATTTACTTGATCCCCCCATGACTATTTTCATGAAAATTGTAATTTATGGGACATTTCCATGGTTTACAGGGGAGAATGTTTGAAATCACAATTGTTCTGAAGAATTTAGGTTACATGGGCACAATCCCTGCAAGGGATCTTCAGCATATAGTTAAACATTGATTATGTGCCAGCATCTGGGGATTTAAAAATGAGAGGACATAGAGGATTTTCAAGGAGTTGCTTGGCTCTATTAGCCTTGGAATTGAGCCATTAGCGATGGTTCACTGCAGCCTAAATTCTGGGCCAATCATGTGTAAGCGTTGTCATAATTTAAAGAGACTGGTAGAGCTTTCTTGTTAATGTTGTTTTGTTTTTCTTTCTTTAGTGGTCCTCTCAGGACTTACCAGAATTCTCTATAGAAATCAAATGTACGTGTAACTGGCTATCTTTATTCACAAATCTGGGGTTCACTGACATAGATTTCATTAGAAACCCATGTCCTTCACCTTCAGACACTTAATAAGGAAATCTTCTAGTCTTAGATGCAAGTGCAATTGTAATTGTTCCCAGAAACTTGTTATCTCACCCTGAAGTAAGCCGCCTAGTGGTTCTGCAAGGCTGCGGCATACCCAGCCTCGGGGAGGAGAATGAAAGACGAGGCTGGAGAGTTAATGAGGAGCCAGATCAAAAGAGTATGTTTTGCTTTACTGGGGATTTTGAACTTTATCCTGAAGGCAGAAGAGTTCTATTGAAGTGCTTCATTTATTTATTTTTTTAAATCAAGGAGATGGTATAATCAGATTTACATACTTGTACAATCACTGTAGATATAGCACAAAGAGTGGATTGGAGAGTTGGCAGGATGAGATGCAAGACAATCTACTTACAGGATCATGATGATTTGAGTTAGAAAAATGGCAATGGAAAAGGAGGAAATGCTGAGATGGCCTTGAGGTGGGTGTACAAATGAACTGGAGAGGGAACAATAAAAGAGGAAACTCCTATTTCTGGCTTAAGCATTTAGGTGGCACTCTCAGGAGAAGTAGCTCATTTGGGGAAAAGACGATGAATTCATTTATGAACATACTGAGTTTTGATGCTTGTGGTCCATCCAAAACAATGTCTGTTTAAATAGTTAGGTATGTGTCTCTGGATCTCAAGAGAGCTATTTGGGTGGAAGTAAATATTTGGTATTTATTAGCACGTAGATGTTAATTGAAGCCGTAGTTGTAGATGAGATTTGCTAGGAAGAGGGTGTGGAATGAGAGGAAAAGAGAGCAAACACTGTGGTTTATTAATACAGGGATATACAGAGAATAGGATTCTATAAATGAGACTGAGATGGAGACGCCATAGAGTAAGAAGAAAACCATATTCATACGCGGTGGACCCATTAAAGCTTCCATTATCCATATGCATCTTGAAGTTCAGAGTGCAGAGGAAGCGTGTTATTGCCAAGCCCTTTAATGGAAGCCCTTTAATGGAGAATACTCAGGTGATAGTAAGTGATGGTGACTGATGGTGACTAGGAAGGGAGAGTGTGACTGGATGAGTAGAAGGTGCATGCTTCATTGTGATACGAAAAAAGAATTTGCGGTGTGAGAGAGTAGAAACCTTCCTTTGAGAAGGTTGCAGGAAAACCAAGATTTTGAGAGGAGTGCTATAGACTGAATGCTTGTGTTAACCCCAAACTCATATGTTGAAACCCAATCCCAGTGTTATGGTGTTGGAGGTGGGGCCTTTGGGAGGTGATTAGGTCATGAGGGTGGAGCCCTATGGAATGGGATTAATACCCGTATGAGAGACCACAGAGGGATCTGTCACCTCTTCTGCCATGAGAAGACACCATGAGAAGGTGGCAGTCTGCGAACCAGGAAGCAGGCACTCCAGGACACTGGATCTGCCAACACCTTAATCTTGAACTTCCCAGCCTCCAGAAGTGTAAGAAATAAATTTCTGTTGTTTATGAGCCACCCAGTCTATTATATTCTGTTATAGCAGCTGCAATGGATGAAGATAATTAACCTTAAGGCAGGGATGAAGGAAACATTAAAAGCCTAGATATAGATGGTTTTTATAACTCAGAATTTAGGATTCTAGAGGGCACAGTGGAAAGGTTTGGAATAGAGGAGAGCAATAGGTGGTTGTGTTAATTATGAGGTGGTGCTATGGTAACAGATAGCAAACAAGGCAGCACCACCACTTTGGTGGCTGGAGTTCTCGGGTTTCTTAGGACTCATCTTAGGCCGATGGAGTCCTAGCTTGTGATAGACAAATAGATCTAGAAGTGGAATAAGTGACCCAAGGTCTGAGTTGATGGCATGAACTGTGTGAGTGACCCAATTTTCTACAGGGTGGCAGAGGCTGTTGGGTTCTATGTGCCAACCTCTGTATTACATAGAACACCCTTGACTCCCATTTTCAGATCACAATTCGAGATCTGAAGCCTTCTTTGTCCCTTGAGTCATGGTTATGTGCCCCCATTGACACAGCATTATAATATTTCTGGAACATAATACTGGCAAAAATATATTACTGCCAGTTTATATAGCTATATATACCATTAGGCCACAGTCTTTTAATGACAAAAATTTCTGATCTACTGATGTATTTTCAGAAACTGGCATAGTGAGTGAAATATTTTCCTGCACGTGCATACACACACACACACACACACACACACACAGTGAGTGGGGTGGGTATATCTTGTGGGCATTGTACCTTCTGTTTGAGGAACTGGTATGTGCATGTGCTCAGGGGAGGTGTTCTGCATTAAGGTGAATTTTTTTCTGCCCTCCCTGTCTAAGGGGAGGTGTGGCGCCTCAGAGGGAGGGGTTGAGTTGCTTGTCATCCTCTCACATTGATCATGGCCAATAGAGGGCAGCAGAAGGTAACAGACCAGAGGTGCTCTACCTTGGTGCAGAGGGAAATGGGTGTGAGAGTACAAATCAGGAGTTTGGGTTGCTAGGGATTGGGTGGTGTTTTTCACAGAAGCTAGTACTATGGTGGTGGTGGGGGGGGGGGGTTAGCAAGGAGAGAGTTGGGAAATCCCCTTGTCTAAAGAGAACATTTAAAGGAAAGCTAGGTTCTTAAAACCATGGAATGAAGCAGGAAGTAATAAAGTATTTTCTCCTTGGTTTTGAGGTAGTTTGTAATACTGTAATTATGTTTTTCCTGCCAATGGTATTCTTTGAAACCCAGGCCAAGCCTCCACTCTGCTTCTTATGTAACAGATACAGGAGTTTGACCCGGAAAGTAGGGCCTCTCAGTCATACGAAGGAGAGATTAAACGGCTGGGGAAGTTTAGCCCACGGAAGGGAAGTTACAGATGTACAAGAGAGATGCTTCAAGTTGATGTTGGAAGGCCTTCCTCTTAGAGGCAGATCAGATCCATCTAGTCTGGCATTTTTTTTTTTTTTTTTTTTTAATACGGGGATCCAATTGGCAACCTTGGTGTTATTAGCACCACACTCTAATCAACTGAGCTAACCAGCCATCCCAGATCCATCTATTCTGAGTGGCCCAAAAGGAGAAAAACTAGGACTAATGACTGGGAATGACAGGGAGAGTGATTTCAATTGAAAACAAGAAATTTCTTCTTTTCTCGCCTCACCTCATGCCACTCTCTCCACTTGTGTACCATGCTAGAACCACACTGGCTTCCTTTTAATTCCTTAAGCACACCAGAACTTTCCTGCTGCTTCCCTATTAGCATGGTAGGACTTTCATCATCCTTCAGATCTTGACTTAAATGTTATTTCTTAAGAAAGTCCTTTTCTGACTATCCTCTGATATTCTCTATTTCACAGCATCATACTTACTTCCTTAGAACACCTATAACTATCACTATAAATTCATTTGTTTCTCTCTTATTTGTTGTCTGCCGTTCTCTGAGGGATAAAGATCAAATATGTTTTCTAATTTGAAATGATATATGCACTCCATGTTCACTGCAGCACTATTAAAAATAGCCAAGAGATGGAAGCAACTGAAATGCCCATCAATAGATGATTGGATAAAGAAGATGTGGTACATTTATACAATGGAATATTACTTGGCCAATAAAAAAGAATGAAATCTTACCATTTGCGACAACATGGATGGACCTAGAAGGTATATTGCTGAGTGAAATAAGTCAGTTAGAGAAAGACAAATGCCATATGATTTCACCTATATGTGGAATGTAAAGAACAAAACAAAGGAACAAACTAAACAGAAACAGACTCATAGACACAGAGAATAAAATCATGGTTTCCAGATGAGAGGGGGATGAGGGGGCTGGGTGAAAAAGGTGAAGGGATTAAGAAATACAAAAGGTGGTAGTTACAAAATAGTCACAGGGATGTAAAGTACAGCATAGAGAATATAGTCAATAATATTATAATAACTACGTATGGTGCCAGGTGGGTATTAGACTTATCGGGGGGATCACGTCATAAATTATATAAATGTCTAAACACTATGCTGTACACCTGAAACTAATATAAAATAATACTGAGTGTCAACTGTAAATGAAAAATAAAAAAAGATCACATGTGTTATACTTCCTATTGTATACCCAGCAACCAGTATAATACTTGACTTGTCTGTGATATAACAAGCATTTGCTGGACAAATATACTGAATAGGCTGCCTTCAGAGGGAGAGAGTTGACCGTCATGGAAGGTATCTAACATGGACTGGACATACAGTTGGTAAAGACATTGTATAAAGGATTCAAGGATCAGATGGATTTTTACATAAAATGACACTTGAGGTCCCTTTCTGTCATTTGATTCTATTATTTCAGGAAATGAACAGTGTAAAATAAATGACTCTAAAATGGAAACAATAATGAGTCCATCGCTCATCAATATGAAAAGGAAAGAAAATAAACATGGCTGATTAGAGAGAAATGAAGATCTTGCCAAACCATTAATAAAAGAGAAAATGTAATTTATAGGAAAGCTGGACCTTAAATAAGTCGGTAGACTAGAAGTTTCTAGGGAAATATTTAGGGGCTAATATAAACACATAGTTAATGCAAATAACTACCTTATTCTCTTTGTGTCTTTAATAACTAGCTCAGCATCAGGCACATAGTAAATGAACAATAAATACCTATTGAATAAATAAATAAGTACATTTTTAGGAACCACACCAAAGATTTAGGAATATCTGTTGAGGCATGATTGATAATTTTAAAATATTTAAAACAAACTAAATGTCTCACCATAAAGAACTGAATGATGTATTGTACAATTGTTAATGTCATATTTAATAATAATATTTAATGACATATTCAAATGCTTAAGCTATATTGTTATATAGAAAATGTAAGCTATAAAGGAATATTTACAGGATGTCTAATTTTAACTAACAATTTTCCACTCTTTTTATAGAAAAAAGACTGAACAGCGTTTTTAGTGAATATCTTTGATCTTTGTAGGAATCATCTAAGAAATTGCAAGTCATTTTTACTTTGCAATATTTTGTAAATTTAGTAATTATAAACATATTAATTATATATGTAGACAAAGAGATGGTATTTGTTGTATAAGCCATGTATCTTTCACATATAAACTTTAAAAAGTTTGAAGTTATGAGAGAATGAGGGTATTCATGAAGATCTTTGTGAGAACACTGCTTAATATTCCACTACTGATGGTACTCTGAAAATTCTAACTGCTATAAGCAGGAGAATTTTACCATAGGATCACATTTGGTGGAAAAACTATGAATTGAGAATGTTATTGGCCATAATTGCATAAAGCTTTTCCAACATGGTTTTTTTTAGGACACTATGGATATTTTTCAACTAATCCTCCCAGTTTTGGGGTCTTAGAGAATCTTAGACAGTCAGAGATGGATCATTTAGTTTGATTATTTTCATTTCACATCTGGGAACATAGGGCCATTATATGATCTCCTCACTGAAACAAAGCCAGAAGCCACTGGTGATGACTCTGCAAACTTGTTCAATAGCTTTTAGTTGAATTCTTTTTTTTTTTTTTTTTTTTTTTTTTTTAAGATAAGGAGGTAAATTCCCTGTTGTTAGACAGGAGTATCAGACATATTTTTTGCCTAATGGTCTGTGTGAAAATTGTACGTGTGTAACATATGGCACAGCCACTTACCAGGACCTCTACACAATATGTGCTGATTTACCTGAGCAGAGGTATTTTGGAGTTCCTCGACCCAATTCCAATGTTTGTATATGCAAGGGTGGGGTGAGGACGCCAACAAATGATTCCCAGACACCAGCTGGGTGTCCTACAATTTAACTCAATTCTGACACTATCTACCCTGAGATAGCATCACATTTCCACAGGTTATGTGTTCAGTCCCATTAGACACCTCTCCTCACATACAATTCAGACGTCAGTAGTAAGTCCACGTTGTTATCTGTACTTCTGACCCACCGCTACGAACTGGAGGTCCCAATGACCCCCCTCTTTGGACTTCAGACATCAGTTACAACTTCATGTTGTCACCTTGCTTTTGACGGATTGATAAAATCATGGACCATTGGTGATTCATCCAACCTCCTTCTCATCTCCCTTCCCTGGAGCAGTCAGGGGGGTTAGGACTGAAGTTTCAACCCTCTAATCACTGGGTTGCCTCCTCTGGTAACCAGCCATCATCCTTTGGTGCTTTTCAAAGTCACCCTATTAACCTAACAAAAGACACATTTATAGCTCTGATCACTTAGGAAATTTTCAGGGTTTTAGGAGCTCTATGCCAAAAACAGGGATGAAGACAAAATATATCTTTTGGGGGTAGGGAAGGGAATATTAGATCTTTAACACTATACTAATCGCAGTGAATTCTCAGTCTTTAGCTGTAATTTTCTAACTATAAAATTTTAAGTGCAGTCCTCATCAATTCTTTATCTAACACCTTAGCTCTTTAATTAGAAACTGAGATCAATTTTCCTATGATACAAACTAAAAAATTCTTCCTGAAGCTGTCTTTGATCCGGAATGGTTTCTGTCTCTTCTATCATGTTTCCCCGAAAATAAGATCTATCTGGACAATCAGCTCTAATGTGTCTTTTGGAGCAAAAATTAATATAAGACCCAGTATTATATTATATTATACCCCCTATGCTATCCTATCCTATCCTATCCTGTCCTGTCCTGTCCTGTCCTGTCCTGTCCTGTCCTGTCCTGTCCTATCCTAAAGACCCAGTCTTATATTACAGTAAAATAAGACTTGGTCTTATATTAATTTTTGCTCCAAAAGACGCATTAGAGCTGATTGTCTGGCTAGGTCTTATTTTCGGGGAAATACGGTATCATGATACAACAGAACTTTATAGACTGTGCTAGCTTTTGATTAAACAAGATTGAATACTGGCAAATGTTTTACATACAATGCAAAAGGTATTGGCTTCATATTTCTTCCTATTTTATGTTATTAAATATCACTCTCAACCTTCTGTAGAAATACTTGGAACTTAACTAATTGTGCATGTGTATAAATGACTCTTTTACTTAAATTACTATTCACTATGTATAAATTGCATATGCCCCCCAATTGCTAACGTAGTAAATATATTTTAGTAAATACAGCAAATAAAAATATTAAGAAAACAAACAAATTAAATGTATATGAAATTCACAGAGCAAAGTGTGTTGATGTCCCGGATTTAGGATGTTGTGATGCTCATTAAGGATATTGACTGTAGCTTAGGAGAGTCATTTACAGGTAAAGTCCAGTGGTTGATTCATCACATTCCAGGGTCTATAGTTTTGCAAGGCCAGAAATTTGGTCTCTTCAGAACTCTGAGATAATTAGACCTTAGGAAATTGCTTCATTTCAATAAAAAGAGAGAGACATGTATAAACTAGAATATCAATTTACTCACTTATACTGAGAAATATGACTGTACCAAGGACTGAATTACTCTTGCTAGCAGATCAGCATATTCTTTCCCTGTAGGCAATAGACAAAGGCTACAACATTTAATCACAAGGCTCATTTGATGAAAATAGATTTAATTTTAGGGAGTGTTTAATTTTAAGGAGTACCTTTCCTAAATTAAGAATAGACTAAATTAAGACTAGAAAGATAGTCTTACGCCCTATAGGATAGCTACCTATTGAGTCTATTAGCCTACAATCTCCATCTCCTGAATACGCATACTGTATTTTATAACTAATCCATCTCTTTCTGCAGGCTATTCTACTTTTCACATTCCATATCACATTCTTTTAACCTTTGAAAAAATACTTCTAATGTTACTCTGATGTTGCATACTCCAGCACTTGATGTATTTATACAATTTCATTTCTTCACTGGTCACAATTTTACAAGTTGTTGCCTAAGTAAATGTTTTGAACTCAATCTTCTGAGATATTTCACTATATACTTTATATAAGCTTGCTACAAAAATATGTTATGTTTTCTAGATGAAACCAGTTTAGTGGTCAAACTAGAATTCCAAATATGGTCATGCCAACATTTCTAGGTTTAAAGCTTGCTATAAAAATATAAGTTATATGTTTTCTAGATGAAACCAGTTTAGGGGTCAAACTAGAATCCCAAATATGGTCATGCCTACATTTTTAGGTTTAGTTGCACTCACTTTGTGAGTTTTCCATTCTTACCTAAGCGTCCTTGCAACTATTCCTGGGAGTCCCTGGAGGGTGTTGCACTCCTAAGGACCCTGAGCCCCATGAAGGAAGTGCTGCACTTCTGCAGATGTCCATCAAATGGACACTGCAGGGCTCTTGCCAGTTATCACTGGCACTGGTTCCAGCCCTGAGAATGCGATCCTCTGCCTGCTGCTTGCATTGCCCTACACCGCAGGCAGGTCTGTGTCCCAATGCTGCAAGAGCCATTGCTAATAAGCCATGTTGTCACAAAAGCAGAAGCAATGATGGGGTTAAAATGTATCACGATAATGGCCAATGCCAAACTAAGAACTTCCGGGTAAACTCAGACCCTGAGGAAATTGGTCAGTAGGGGTCAAGAAAATAGGTGACAACCCCAAAAGTTGGGGGGATAGAGGCGGATAGAGAAAAAAAAGAAGAGAAGCTAGATAATGGAGGTGTAGGTATCATTGTAGGAGGTGGGAGCAGATTTGATGTTAATGCATAGGATGCCGGTAGGCGAGTGAGGAAAGGTTCCCTTCTTTCCTGGCAGAGGCAACCCCTCTCTAGGGCATATGACTTAAAGAGACAGAGAGCTGCATTTTCCTGTCTTCAAACCCTCTTGGCCAAGTGCATTTATGCAGGGCACAAATTGCACACTGTTTAAAGCATTGATCACATATAACAAGAATACTGAAAAATGATATAATTAATAGAAACTGAATGTTTTTAAGAATATAAATTTTGGTGTTAATCACTAAGTTATTTATCTAGTAGCAAGAAATTCTTAGTTGCCAGTAAAAAAAAGGGAAGTGGGTTTTAAATACTAAATGTAGATTAGTGTTGGTTATCTAATTTATGCTGTATTAATCTAGTGAGTCCCACTCCCAAGTGAATCATACTAGGAGGGCATAATCACGGAACACCATCTTACAGCATTTCGTGCTCTATTTTCACAATTGTGATTTCCATTGTTTTTTCTCCTGAACTTGAAGCACGCTTGTCAACCACCTCTAAGAGGCTACTATTACACAAAGTTAGCGATGCATGGTTTCTGTGCAGCAATATTCTAGGACAACATTTCTTTTCTAATACTTGTGGCTATATTTAGGTTATGATTGAAATAATTTTTTTCCCCTGAAAACCATTTGAAATGGAGCTTCTGGGTTATTTCTTTCTGGTTTTCAGTTTTATATGGTATGGAATGCTTTAAATTTAATCCTACCTCGAGGCAAGGTAAGTGTCCTGGGAAAAGACTGCAAACCTATTGATTCTGTCACTTCCTTAAAATTTTCTAGCATATATTGTGTATATATATATATATATATATATATATATATATATATATACATGCATGGATATATGTATGTGTACATATATGCATATATACAGTGTATACATGTATGTATATGTATGTGTGTGTATATTTATGCCATATTTGCTATATAGATTTCAGATATTTAAAAAATATGAAGTTTGTCACTTCCCTATAGCTGGTTGGTGCCTTGAGGGAATTAGTATCACTGCTTTATAAATTCAAACTGTGAACATTTTCACTGAGGAGAAATCCAGAGCTGGCTTTCAGCACTGCGTGTTAGAGGTGTGATGCAATGGGGAAGTCCCTGGTGGGAACACAGCCATTGAAGAATTTTAATGCAGATGCATGCAAATAATAGAGTGGTAAACCTTCGGAGTAAAACAATTACTACACTGTTATAGAAAACTGATTTTCTGGACTCATCTCAAATCAATTTCTAAAATTGTTATGGCCATTTTTAGGCTGCTTGAACTCTCCTCTGCATGTCCTCCTCCCCCAACTTTTCTCCAGCTAAATCCGCCTGCTTTTCAGACTTGGAATTGTATCTCCTTTTCTTCTTTGCAGTTGACCTACCTACCCCTTGGGTGTCTGCTTCCCCAGCAACTGACTGTGAAGTGGGACTGTCTCCCTAGCCCTCCCCCCCCCCCGCCCCAGTACTTCCTCTCCACTCAACTTCCTTTCTTGTCATATACCCAGATAGGAATTAGAAATTGCTGGTTTTAATGTCTTAGCTAATCATACCATAAACAGGGAAAACAAAAAAGTAACATATATGAAGAAGACATACATTTCTGAAGTCTTAAAAAGTTCCTACAGGCATAGTCCTCCTCCAGAGACGGCACCTGGTCGACTAAGTGAACACCTGTCTTATTTCCAAGTGTTGGGCTATTAACAGGACCCCATCTTCCTTCCACCAGCTGTAGTAATTTTCTGGTGAACTCTCCCCTTAACATCATAAACTACAACAACAACAACAACAACAAAAGTATAAGGATAGAAGCCACTATTTTTCAATGTAATCAAACGAATTTTACTGCTGATAAATTGGCATCTTATTTTCTTAGACTTTGGCAATTACAGATATCCTTGTCCATGTATTGATTTATTCTTGTTCTTTCCTTTTCTTCCTATTCCTGGAACTGAACTTCAGGTGTATTGACTTTTGTTTTGAATAGAACAGTTGAAACAACCTCAGTTCCTGCATCTGAAACCCCGGGAAATATCTTTTAAGATCCACAAGCCAAAGTGCTGAGTTTGCGATTTTCTGCTTGATCCCATTTTCTGTCTTCTCAACACATTCTAAAAATATGACATAATAATACAGATTTCAACTCTAAATTGTTTATTTCTGTAGGACCGAACTGCTTTAATGCTACAGCCCACAGTGAAACAAAATATTGAATCTTTTCCTGCTTGATCAGACTATCAAATTTCATTCCACTAGGGTTGTACTAATCAATGTCATTCACTAGCAATTTATGGAAGTACAACTTTTGTTACATAATATTCAGCAATAAAATATCACTTGAAAAGTATTTTAATATTTCGTTATTAATAAGGGTAATTTGTGATTTTATTAAAAAAAATCACAATCATTATATAATAGTATCTGAAGTATAAAATGTCCTTTTTTCTATTCTCCTCCAAGGAATTACAATGAATGCTAGAGACTTAAAAAAACCACATCATCATTGGGAATCAAAAAGGAAGTAATGTTTTCTGGTATTAAATAACTTAGGAAAATTAGCATAGATAACAAATTAAAGCATGATGAAAATTAGACAGCACACTAATGAAGTTCACTGTATGGTTTCCCAAAGTCCACAGAGAGAGGTCACTGGGTCCTGGTAGCCATAGGGATTTAGGGATCATATAATCCAATTGTTCCTTGAACTGGAGAGCAAACCACAAGAGAGTTTAGCTGATTTTCCTAAGGCTTGTTGCATATAGGGATGCAGCACCCATTTCTTCTAACTTCTAGCCTTATGACAGTTTATTAATCAATGCTGCTTGTAATCATTATTCCACCAAAATTTTTATTTTTACCATGAAATATATCTGGTGACCATGAGCTGCAGTCACTCAAAAATGTATTTCATTACTACTACAAATTTAAAAAATTCTTGCAGGATATCTTATTTCCTTTAGGCCTTGTCTAGTTTTCATATACACAATTGCTAGTAATCACAGTTTGTGAAGAGTCTTGAAGGAACACTCAGCGCTGTGAATCTCAGCGCTGTGCAGTTGTTATTCCACAGTGAAGCTGTTCTTGCTAGTGCATTTCCTGTGAGTGTTGTTTAGAGGGAGGAATTGTTCAATTGTCAATCTGCACAAAGGAAAAGATTCTTCGTAGGATTGTATTAGTCAGGGTTCTCCTGAGAAACAGAACTGATAGGACACATATTAAAGAGGGGATTTATTATGGGAAGGCAATTGCCTCACATGGTTATGGAGGCTGAGAAGTCCCACGACCTGCCATCTGTAAAGTGGAGAACTAGGAAAGCCGGTGGTATAGAATTCAATCCTGGACTTCAAAGACTGAAAACCAGGAGCTCTGATGTCCAAAAGCAGGAGAAGATAGACATGCCAGCTTAAGAAAAGAGAGAGAATTTGCCTTTCTCCTTCCTTTTCGTTCTATGTGGGCCTGCAGTGCATTGGATGATGCCAGCCCACATTAGTGACAGACGGTCTCCTAGATTCAGTCTAATGATCCAAGTCCTCATCTCTTCTAGAAACGCCCTCACAGATACACCCAGTAATAATGTGTTTATCACTCTTTGGGCATACCTTTGCCCAGTCAAGTTGACACATAAAATTAACCATCGTAGTGGTTATGCTTTTTATTTTCAGAAATTGACATTGATTAAGTCTAAATCTGAACTCAAAATTCTAGTGTTTACGTTGTCCTATTGTTGAAAAATAACTTACCATTGAATCACGCTTATCTCAAATTTTGTATAGCACTTTGGTTTACCTGTCACTATCAATCAGTGTTTCCATATCTGTAACAATTCAGCCATGTCATTCTAAGTCAGAAGGAAACAGCATTATCCCCAGGCATTATTGCAGTATGTTTCAAAAAGTATAGATCTATTTATAGGAAACGTGAAGCATTCTTCACATTTATTGCCACTTAATTGTTGCCTTAATAGTGAAGTTAGCCTTGACTATGGACTGGATCCTTTTGAGAGGCTTATTTAGGAGGAAGACAAGTTTCCTTTTTCAAGGATTCTCAGGTGCCAATATACTTTGACTTGGCTTTGAGTTGCTCTCAACTGAAGATCTAAAACTGAACATTAAAGGAAGAATTTCAGTTTTCACTGAAGTGTGGGAATTTATGACCATATATTTTAGCACTGTAGAGTTTTTCCATTACCTTTCTCTTTAGAGAAACTTGTCAATGGGAACTAAACAACATGCATCATCTGGTGTATTCCTCTAAAACTCACACTGCTGAAAGAGGATGGCATGTTCAGAGCTTTCACAGAAATTGTTATATTACCTTTTTGTTCCCTTCTTTCATTTCCTGAGTGTGACTCAGACATGGGAAGGGGGAAACCTGACTTCCCCATAAATGAAAATATTTGACAAAACCTCACATCCCTTTAAACCATTACCTTTTCTAGGTCTGATAAAGTTATTGAATGAAAAACCTACAGAGGATAGAGAATTATATTAACCCAGTTATCCCTCAGAGTGTGGTACAGAAAACCTGGATTCGATTTTTGTAATGGAAAAGTGAGTACCTCATTGACCTCAACACTTGTGGTGGCTGTTATACTGAATAAAAGAATTAGTTCATCAATTAGCTCTTGGCAGATCATCTCAGGTGATTTTCAACTCTGAGGCAGAACAAATAAATATAATGAAAATATTCATGTATATTTGGTGGAATGAAGGGTTTGAAAACAAAACATAAATATATTTGTTTTTTCGTTTCTTATGTAAGCACAGTTGAAAATCATCTCTTACTTTTCACTCGACCCCAGATCAGTTTTGATTTCTCCTCTTATTTTTAATTTCTCCAACAGAGAACTCTATCAGGCTGACATCGTGTTCTTTTAGCTTTATCAATCAAGTGGTACACCTACTACCTGTATCAGCACAGTGTCAGACACTGGAAGAAATACAAAGACATAGAACATGGGGTTTCTGCCTGGAAAGGGGTGGCAATTTAGCTGGAGGGACAAACAGTGCACACCTGAAAGCTCAATAACTATTTGATAATTAAAAACAAGAGAGGTTAGTGGGAACTAACAGGATATGCATTTACCCAGTTTACAAAAAGGTAAGTAATCTTAACTTTTGTTTTTGGGATAGCTGAGGAATTGGAAATGGTTCTAACTTTCCAGAGACAATAAATTCAGCTTCTATAAATGTGTAGGCCAGACATGGTTAGAGAAAAACATATTTGGAGTAAGAAGACCTGAGCTTCTGGCTCACTCACAGGGCTGATTCCCCTTGGGCATTATTTTTCATATGTAAAATAAAGAAAATAATAGCATATAGTTGTGGTAGATTCATTACATTAATGGCCATAATTAATGGCATCCCTGTAGCAACATCTTTTCCCTCGCACAATAACTCTGGGGTCAGTCATGTGACTTGCTTTGGCCAATAGTATAGTAGCAAATGATGCGCTCTGAGGGTTGAAAAAGTGCTTCTGTTCTTTCTCTTGTTCCTCTGCCTTTATGAGGAGAACATGCCCATACTAGGGGATGAGGTATGTGGAACAGAGTCAAGACAGCCCACTTTGTCCAGCTAAGGCCCAGGCACATGAGAGAACCCAGCTAAGGTAATCAGAGATGCCTAGGTGACCTGCAACTGATTGTAGAAAGGTGAATAAACCCCACTGAACTCAGCTAAACTGTGCAACAAATGCCCCCAACTCATGAGCAAAGGTAAATGATATTACTTTATATCACTGAGGTGTTGTGAGGGTTTGTTTTGCAGCAGTAGCAAACTGATAAAATACTTGATTGTTACTGTGGGAATTAAGTAAGACAGTACATGTGAATGAGTTTGCAAACTGTGAAATAATGTGAGTTTAAAAAATTCCTTATAATCAATGGGTTATTGGAGATGAGGACACAGAAGAATGAAAAGATGTAGATTTTAGTTATTTCTGACATCCATTCAAGTATCCAAGTTATTCTGTCAACCTTTTTTTTTTGTTTGGTTGTTGTTGTTTAAAGTGATATATATTTATTGTAGTCACCTACTCATTTGTCCAAATGGCTTAGAAGCTCTTATCACTTATAAATAATTACTAAAAAAATGAAACAGTCAAGTCCAATGCTAAAAACTTTATATGAAAGAAAGTCACTGGATTGTGTTCATTTAAATCGTTTAAGTACAGAAAATTTTCATTAGCAAGCAGTCAAGAGTGTTCCCTTAGTGTTATTAATAGTTTGGCTTGGTCAAAGTCAAGGTGAAAAAAATCCAAGAAGAAAATTATACCTTTGATATTATTTAACACAAATGTATGAAATATTTTTACATTGCTGGACTAAGAACCTCAAATTCTCTTGAGGATGTTACTTCTGCAGTCTTTTGTTCATTAAAGCAATCAAAGAACACACACAAAATCAGGGGGAACAGACATAGACACTTACCACCTTTCCATGATGAAATTAAAAGGTTGAATGAAAAAAATGTGTGTTATTTCTACTAGATTGTTAAGAATTTTTTAATTTTAAGACTCGGTTTGGTTTACGGTGTCTAACAGAGTGTGTATGGTTATCATTGTAAAAGTTAATTCATGGAGTTGAACCATTTGATATTGCTCAATTTTTGAGGATAGGGGTGAAAGATGTTTTCCAAAAATGAAGAGAGAATAAACTGTATAGGATCTTTCCTATGTGGACCGTTTTCCTCTACGCAGTCCCTGTACTTCCCCCAAAGCTATTTTCCTTTCATTGCAGATATGCTTGACTGACCAACTGGACATCAGCTGTAAAAATCAGAGGGGGAGAAATTGCTTTAGGAGATTCAGAGTCAAGGAAAGAATGTTTCCTCCATGATGAGGCACTAAACTGCAGGTACTGAGAGCTGCTGCTTGCTGGAGATTCCTGAACAAATCTGATCGCCTATAAAGACAGGCTTAAGGCCAAGCTACAGGGGAGAACTGTCAGAAGAGTTTTAAAAGTTCACACCGTGTTGATTTTAACTCAATGTTGTGCTTAGGTATGAAAAGAACAATCCATTCATCATTATTTTACTGATTAAACTGCTCAGTGCTCAGCTGGAGAATGGCCCTCTGAGGCTCACAGAAAACTTACTTTTCATTTTTGTCTGTATTGGTGAGTGCTGCTTTGAGAAAGGTATTCAGAGATTTAAAACAAAAAAAAAAACAACAAAAAAACAACACACACACAAAAAAACCTTTTTAAGAACAAAAGTTTATAAATGTGTGTGAAAGCTAAATGTAACTGACAGCTCATGGCTGCCTAGAGATGGGACTTGGTATTCTCTATATAATGTGGTAATTCTTTCTTTATTTAGAGGGTCAGAAATTTTGAGTTGAAATGGGTCTGTACATTTGCAGACAAGACCAGGAAGCCCTGTTCCTGGGAACACAGGGGAATTTGCATTAAAAAAAGTTTTTCTAATTAGATCAGAAATTATGGTGATGAAAGAGGAAGCAGGAAATTAATCACGTTCTAGAAACTTTTTTTTTTTTTTTTTAATCAGCAGGGCAATTTACAGAATGGACAAATTGGCAACTTTGAGGCAACTCGGGGTCCATTCTCTAATGGATAGACAAGTTGGTTCATGTCTGATAAAAAAGTGTAATTGTGAGGCTTGTGACAGTATCTTTGGGATGGCTTTAATTAGAAGTCTTGAAAACTCAACCTTAAGAGAGACTGAAATCTATACAGAGAAAGAGAGAAGAGGAACTGACACTTAACTTTAACTGGAGAGATTCCTTCGCTGTCGACTGCCTTCCCTACTTGATTATGAAGTGTTTACCTCTCAGCTTTGGTTTTGTGATACTGTGGCTGGGACTCTAAACTGTAACTCTCTTTTGCCAGTTATTTCCTATAGGGAACTAGAGAGTAATTGAAAGGCTGAAGGAGGAGGGAAGGGACTCGCTCTTTCTTTTCTGCTTCCTCATCCCATCAGGGCCACCCTCCTATTGGTACTTCATTTTGAGCACAGCAGGTGGCTCCTGCAGCAGCAGGTGGCTCCAGCTTCACGTCTCTTTTTATATTCCTTATACCAGCCTCACTGAATCTCTCCAGATTACCAACTCTGGTCGGCTGGTATCCCTCCTTGTAAGTCTGAATCCCAGCTCTGAGGGCATCCTCCTCTGAACTCCTGAGATACCAGAGCCAGCTAGCAGTGCCCCCTTCTTAGAAGTCTATGTCCAGTTCTTCAGGACCTTTCTTCGAAGCTTCTAAGTTCTTGGTACCCTAAGGCAGTAGCTGTTTCTTGCAGTTACCATTTCTGTGACACCTCACTCTTCGCTTTTTAACTCCTTTTATCCTATTCATTAATTCTTCATATCAAACCTCTGTTAAAGTCACTGGTGAGGGTGACTGCAGGGACGCGTACAATAGGGCCCACTGCCACTCTGATTGTGACATAGAGGTGCAGAGCCCGAATCTTTCCTATTTATTCAGCACTGAGATACCAATGTTAATCCACAAGTCTTGCCGTGGTGCCGTTCATAATTAGTCAGCTACACATGATAAAGGAGGGAAATGCTGGATTCAGCACTTTCTCCTATCAAATTTGCATTGTGATTCTTTTATTTACTGCCCCACCCTGACTGTAAATGTCACCCCAGTGTATTCTGGTTTACATGCACATCTCTGAGCACTCCATTTGTCCTTGACCCCGGTTGGTACTTTTCCTCCTATTCAAGGGGTGGGTGAATTGGAGTAGGGGAGCAGGGGAGCAGGGGTGGGCATCAGTTGCCTAAGTGGTTAGGGGATGGTGCCATTGAGAAGATGGGAAACAGGATGTCCAGACACAGACTAAGGATATTTATTCCACAGAGTGTGTAACAGGAAATTCTTCCTATAGGAAGTACATCTGAATTGTATCTTGAAGGATGAGCTGGAGTTAACGAGATGAAAGGGAGGTGACAGGATGCTAGAACTAGATAAGAGGTGCCTAAATGTCTTGGTAAAAGGAGCAAATCAGTAACATTACAGAGCAGATGGGAAGGATAAAATCAAATTGATTTTCCTGCCATACCTATTTTTAAAGCTCAGAAAGACTTGTTGGTAACTGAATATTGTCTGTATACAGAGGTACTCTTAAGTAAGCATCAGGATATATAGAATTTTAATTTCATCCAAGTATGAAATTTATATTATCCGGTTGACTAAATGTTTCAGATAGATATATTTTATTTTCCCAATTAGACTAAGTGGAGACTGTGTTAGATACCATTTTTTATCCACCTACCATCTCCTTACATAGTGACACATAAACATCTTAATAGATGCATAGGAAATGAATAAATGAAAAAACAATGAAACTTTTAAAACGCCTGTATGTGCCATAAAAATAGCCCATTGAGACCAGTGTTCTATCTTGAAAAAGAAAGTCTTTTCTTTCTTCCTTTGAGGGTATTGGTCTCAAAAGGTAAGGTGAAATGTACCACCTCATCCAAAATTCCCAAGATTTCTCTATAATACCTTGTCAACAAAATGTAAATACAGATTTGGTTAATGATTAGGTTAAGAATGGTTTCCCAAACATAACTGGAAGACAGCTGTCATAGGGGGGTTTGATTTGTGGTAAAATTATTTAGTTAATGTTTGTCACTTTGTGGCTATTCAGCTCCCAGGTATGCTTCTTAGTTGTATTCTCATATTAATTTGGACACCTCATACATGAAGGCAGTGGGCACTTCTTCCTGTCTCTCTCGCTGTCCCAATAAAATCAGACAGTAAAGTTATGACATCAGCTTGTCCAACAGGTGTTATCTTGTAGGACTTCTAATCTTGAGCAAGTGATACCACAATACAGTGACTATTAGAGTTATGTGATCTTCCCTGGTTATCTTCTGTGTAGCCCTCCCAAGCTTACTGGGTACTTGTCTAGTTTTTAAGCCTGGTCCTTCAGTCTTTCAATAGCATTCCAATAAATTCGTTTGTTGCTTTAAGATTATCTGTGTCATTTACAGTTGTTTGCAATCAAATGCCCGGATGAGATAGATGGTATTGTTAAAGATGTAAGAAAACATATTATTCTTTAACCTTATTCAAAACTGATTGCTTTAAAGCAGTTCAAATACTATAAGTTGGAATTCTGTCCCACACAAAGAGCATTTCTGTCTTTAATATCCACCATCTGTGAACAAGTTTCCCTCTGGATACAAAGTTTTTGACAGGTATTGTAAATGTCTGCAAGTGACACACACAGTTTTAGATGGACATTTCTGGGTTTCCCCAGAGAATGTGATCAGCGGTCCAGATGGTGCCCTGATAGCCACGCAGCAGAGTATTTTAACGATAACGATAAACAGCTAATTATATTTAATGCCCCAAAAAGAGTCCAGTAGCTTTCATTGGATCAGAAATGCATCCCTGGGTAGGTCCAAAAGAGAGAAAAGACTTCCAGCATAGCCATCTGGATATTCTGTTTTTCTCTTGCTCTTGCCACTGAAGAGGGTTTAGTGATTGTCCATGACTCCTTTTGGAGTACGTATCCTGCTTTTGGAAGCTGCTTAAAGAGTAAGACTCGCTGAATTAAAAAAAAAAAAAAAAATGGCTTTTTTCCCCATCAAAGACAAGCATCAAGTTGGATGAAAATCCTCTGTTTGTATGGAAAGGACAAGAGCGAAAGCTTGGAAAATCTGTACCAGATATTTTTGGTGGTTCTTGGAGGCAGGACATACAAACAATTATGCCAAAACAAAGTTGGAACAGAATGGCTCAACTGATTAATTCAAAGAAACATGTTACGTCTCCTATTTTTCTCCATAATAAACACAATTTCTCTCCACATGGTATGTATACAGAAAATTAGCATTATAATAAATCTTAATTTATAGACTTGCAGTTTATAATTCGTAACAATTCTGATAAACACTGGCATGGAACATACATTTTTCAATGTATGTTATTTACCTTCCTATTCAAGTGATAAGCCCTGTTCACCTCACATGTATAATTAACGCCAAGTACTTCCTCAATGAGAGACAACTCAACTGACATCATGTAGAAATCTTCCACCTAGCAGCTATGTCTTTGTGCTAATGTTTAGAGAGCCTAGAATCTAGACAGTTGAGTCATTACAGGCAGCAGGTAGCCAAGGGGTGAAATGTAACAAAATCATAATTTTTCTCCTTCTGGAATGGGCCTTAAGACACAGTGGAGGGCCTCAAAAGCCTAAGAGAGCCATGTCTGTATTGTTGAACACAACATTTTTGGTTATATAGTTGACCAAACCTGGGCCAATTGGATTTTATTTCCCGGACATGTGAATTTTGGAGGAGGGTGGCAGAGTGACTGTGAGTTTTGAAACTGGGTCACAGTAATGGCTATACTGTAGAAGGAAGGCTCTTCTTGCATATTTGTGTGTGTACTTAAAGCATAGTTTTTTAAAAAGTATGTTTCTGTAGGTTCTGACACATGAGAGCTGACAATTAAGTTTGCAAACTCATCCTAGAAAAAGTGCTACATACCTCATTGCTGAATATCACTATGGTCACCTTCGAAGTACTCTACTTAGAAAGCTATATTCTGACACCAGTGCCTAGTCCACCCTTCAAAGCAGTTTTGGAACTCTTTTTATGGAATGGTTATCAGAGCTGTCGTCACATTACCCTTGATGTCCTGAATGTCATCAAAACGTCTTCCTTTCAATATTTCCTTTATCTTCTGGTAAAGAAAGAAGTCATGGGGGGCCAGATCAGGTGAGTAGGGAGGATGTTCCAATACAGTAATTTGTTTACTGGCTAAAAACTCCCTCATAGATAGTGCCGTGTGAGCTGGTGCATTGTTGTGATGCAGGAGCCATGAATTGGTGAAAAGTCAGGTCATCTAACTTTTTCATGCAGCTTTTTCAGCACTTCCAAATAGTAAACTTGGTGAACTGTTTGCCCAGTTGGCACAAATTCATAATGAATAATCCCTGTGATATCAAAGAAGGTTAGCAACATTGTTGCAATAAATTCGAAAACTTAATTGTCAGACCTCTAGTTACAAACATATAGCTACAAATATCAATTGGTACAGAATTTAATACTATTTATATTTTTTTCTAGTGTTTTTGTGCACTTAGAAAGAAGAAGAAAATACACATGACAGGAAGAAACTATGTTAAATTTGGATATTTTCTCCTGTCCTGGTGTAAAATTTTCTTATTGTACTTATTTTAAGGAATGCATAACTATTATAATTTTGTCCATTTTTGCAACTGTTTTTGCTCTCTTTGCATTATTGAAATGTGATTATTTGCAATTACAAAGTCATGTAAATATGTTTAATTAAAATACTGGCCAAGGAACTATAATGAATATAATGAATAATGATATTAATAGTGCTTTACTTCTCAACTGCTTTGTTTTATGTTAACTTATTTTGGTCTCATCACAATCTCATGACATATTCTGGGCGGTGCTATCCTCCTGACTTTATAATGGAGGACATTGAGACCTGGAGATGTTAAATGACTTGTTCAAGGTTACAGTTTAGTTTTTTTTTTTTCCTACATGATTGTGAGGCTTGGACACTTCATGTTTATCACAAACAACTTCCATTTTCCTATTCAAGTGGATGCTAAGAAACTTTCCCTGGTTACACTATTTTAATTTCTATAACAGAACAGAGTTTGACCTACTGAATTGGCCTTTATGAAAGCTAATGAGGAATTAAGCTGCCCGAGAGACTTCAGATGAAAGATTTCCCCATGTCTTTTATACATTGTTAACATACAGTCGGCAGGGACCAGTGCTTGCCTTTGTACATTGTGAGGTACAGGGGAGAGATTAATAAACATGAGGAGTGAATTGCCTGCTGGGTATGTTTAATGTTTAGGAGCTCCCAGGTATTGTCACACTTCTGTCCTTCCTTCAATCAGGTGCATAGTGTTCCTTCTGGTTTCTGACGATCCTGTCAGTTATTACACACCTGCGGTCACAGAACCATGCGTGTCCAACAGGAGGTAGAAAACACGAGCAGAGAAAATCACTCACTGCCTTAGGCTCAGAGTTTCTTTACTGTTTCTACTCATGGATGCTGTTGCTTCAAATTCTCTAAGCTGCTGGATTCTATAGCTGCCTTGACCTTCAAGATTCGATTGATCTCTCCAGCCTTGCTCCAAATCATGGACTTAACCCTTTCCTGCTCCCTGCTGACCCCAGACAACTGTCTTACAAGTCTCAATTTGTAGGACTTGCTGGATTCCTGACCCATTGCCTCCTCTGATCTCAGGCTGATACCTGCTCAAGTCTGGTTGCAATTCAAAACTCCTTCTTTTGCTTCTGTGTGATGACCGCAGCCCTCCTCATCATACTTGGGCACGATACTTTATGCCTTAATTTGATTATTCCACAGCTTTCCTAACAATTCCTCATTGCTCTCTCCCAGAGTTATATGTTAGTTACCTGACAATGAATGTGCAAATGTAGTAAAACCCGAAACAATTACAACCACAGCAGGTACGGCATGATGTTTCTGAGGAAGAAACACATAGTAAAAATGTTTGCCTTTTAGGGATTAGGCTTTGTCACATTGAATTCATACCATGTTTGAACCTGGAAAACACATCTGTTTATCCAAATTCAGAGTGACATTTCGAACTCTTCCCCAGTTCCCTCCAAATAGTTGTAGTGAAGGAAAGATCCAGAAGGACTTGGATAGAGGAGGTGAAAGGTCAGAGCAGTGCTTCAGCCTTACTAGATAGCAAAGGCAGCCTTTTTCGAAATATCAGTTTCTCAAATCTCTCTGTGCTTTTGATTTTAGGGCTGAAGATCTTGCTAAATTACAGTTTCTTGGGATCTACCCAGAATACTTTATGGGAGCACATTCCAGAAATCTGAATTTTTAACAAATCCTGCAAGTTTTTCTGATGCAGCGGCTCAAAAGATTGGTATCTGAAAACCCCTACCCTTAGTAACTGGGGGTAGCAACTGTGCAGATCATAACTGAGAAAAGGAAAAAAAAAAAAAAAACAGTTGAAAAAGACCTTAGATTTAACTTAGTCTGACAAAAGTGCAGTTGAGAAGAAACAAAGAATTCGCCACAGTTATTCTTAAAGTCCTTGATAAAGAAGTTGAATGACCTCCAAAATTAATGGTTTAGAGTTTGAAACCTGAAAGAAGAGGATCAGGGAATCATTATGGTCAAATCAAAATAGAGACAGACTAGAAGAGACACATATCCCTTACCAACACTGAGCTAATGGTTTTACCACTTTCCTATTAAATATGGGTAGCTAGTTAATGTTAGATCATAGTGTTTTGTAGTTTATGCTTATTGATACACCTTTATAGTTGTTCTCTCATTGCACATGTTTCACTGCTGTTATTTAATGATGTTATTTCCTCACAAGAGTCTTCTTTTTAAAAATATAAAGTCCCAAAGTAAAATACTCCTCAGATATTTTTATAGTCAGTTAAATCATCACTGGGTAGGTCCTGAGTGGTAACTGTAGTCAAGAATTCGGTGTCCAGAATGGGAAAAGTAGAAAAGCAGCTCCTCTTACAAAATTCTAACCTAATAGGACTTCTTTTATTGAGAATGACCAGGGTGATATTCAAAAATGTAACAACTGATATGACAATATAAATTAATGTATTATATAAATAAAAATGCATTTAAAATTCCTTTTATTCTCTAAGTTAAATATGTGTGTATGTGTAAAAACTACAACTGCTTACCTAGTGACATAAATCATTCATCTATTTTAATAATTTTCAAATCAATTGTTGATTTGTTCAGAAATTAACAGCAAGATTTTGTCACGGCTTTCACCGCCTAAATATTGCACCTCTCTGAGCGATGATTTGATATTGAGAAACACATACACTATGTAAGTGACTTCTTTATGGATGGTGAATAGGTCCCAGGTACCTGTTCTTTTCCCACCTTGGAGGCAGTTGGCTGCCCTGCCTGCATATGTGGGGAACCTGAGTTTCAACCAGTCATGATAATATTGCCATCAGCACTTCCATGTTTGCTCTGCCAGTTTGCCCCAGCAAATGTTGGGCTCCTCCTAAATAGCAGGTGGGCCCAGAACGTGCCACTGGCACAGTTGCTGCTACCAGCTTTGTCTACTCAGTAATCCACAGTGGTTGCCCATGTTCGGACTCGCAAAATTCACAGGCTCAATTCCTGGCCTCTGCTGCTGCTGCACAACATTTTTAGGTGGAGTTTGTCTCAATAACCCATATAAAATAATTGTATAATTTAATAGTCAGCATGGCTACACTGGTATAAACTGTTGGAAAAGCAGGTCTATGTATACCATCTGTATCAGTTACGATGAAGTTCAGTAGCTTAAACAAGAGAGAAATGTATTTTTCTTTCTTATATTAGAGAGTCTGGAGATGGGCAGTTCAGGGTGGCTTGACAGTCCTTTGGAATCTAGGTTCCTTCTCTTCTCTTTTGATGCTCTGTCTTATTTGGCATTTTGTCTCATGGTTCAAAATAGCCCCTCAAGCTCCAGTCATCGTGTTCTATTCCAGTCAGCAGGAAGGTAGGAAAATGGAGAGAAGAAAGGTGTGGTGCTTTCCTTTAAGAAAACTCCTTTATAGTATCTCTTTGTTTGCAACTTAACTACACAGTCACATGCAGGAGCAAGGAAAACTGGAAATATCCAAAAATGTTTGGTGAGCTCACACATACTTTAGGGTTAACATTATATCTTTGTGTGTAAATGTCAATAATAGTTTTCATCATAGAAACATGATGGATAGTTCCCTATCCATGATTTCCAAACTCAAGCAGGTGGGGGCAGTACCTTGACAAAGGATGATTAATTCAGTGGCTCTGGTAAAAAGAAGTCCTGTCCTAGACGGGGACTGACAGGTTTCTGGTATGACATCAGAGAGTGATTCTTGCCCAGCAGTAAACACTGGGTATTGGCTGATTCCAGTAGGGAAGGGACAAAGAAGCTTAGTGAGCGTTTGGGGTTCCAGGACTAAAACAGACACTAACTGTTTCTGTAAGTTAGTACAGAAACTAACTTGTTTTTCCTTTAAAAAAGAATTGAATGGGGATCCCTTGCCCTGTCTTTCAGATTTTCTTTTATTATATCAGTTATGCAAAACAGTTAAATTTTTCCTTTTAGAATTTCAGTTTTTTAAAAATACCTGTCAATTGTATGGGGAAAAATATCTACACTTGTTTGGAACAGAAAATGTACTACAACGAGTTAGACTAATGTTACAACAAATACTAATTGATTACCTGCTACCGTGTTTCGCCCAAAATAAGACCTAGCCGTACAATCAGCTCTAATGCATCTTTTGGAGCAAAAATTAATATAATTATATTATATTAATTTTTATAGTAAAATAAGACCGGGTCTTTAATAATATTATAATTACATTATAAATAATTATACAATATATTATACATATTATAATATATTATAATATGATATAATATAATACTATAATAATATATTATTATAATAATAATATAATATAATAATATATAATAATATAATATAATAATATAATATAATATAATATATAATATAATACCGGGTATAATATAATATAACATAATGTAATATAATATCTGCTCTTATATAAGACCGGGTCTTATATTAGTTTTTGCTCCAAAAGATGCATTAGAGCTGATTGGGTAGGTCTTATTTTTAGGGAATCATGGTATATATTTGGCATTGAACTATGTGGTTTAGAAATCCTATAAAGAAATATACCTGACTGTCCCCTTTTCTATGCTCATAAGTGACAGCAAACAAAGTAGTATGCTCAGAGTCCCAGTAGAATTCCTGTGTATGCTTTGGAAGGGAGGGAGAAAAATATTACATTGGTCTGATGAAAATTCATAGGGGAATAGAATTATGGTATGACTTGAAAGATAAGTAGAACATATTTTTAAAATAAAGTAGGCAAATTATATAGGTGCTCAAAATAAAGTATTTTCAAAATATGAAAAGAATGGCAGCCCAATGGCTCAGTTGGTTAGAGTGCGAGCTCTGAACAACAGGGTTGCTGGTTCAATTCCTGCATGGGATGGTGGGCTGCGCCTCCTGCAACTAAAGATTGAAAATGGCACCTGGATTTAGAGCTGAGCTGTGTCCTCCACAACTAAGGTTGAAAGGACAATGACTTGGAGCTGATGGGTCCTGGAGAAGCACACTATTCCCCAATATTCCCCAATAAAATGAAAAAATATATATGAAAAGAAAAATGATAATTTTATCACTTTTTATGAGTACTGATAACATTTTCATGCATTTACTATTGTCTTGTGTTTTATATACTTTACATATAATTCTCTAATTTGCATTTTTCTGTGTTCTTAAAAACTCGTAGGATATATAGATTCAATAAAATACATGTACTATAATTTAAATAATTTCCCACTCAGATAATTTGAACTCTCTAAATTTATTGAGATTAATCAAAAGTTGAGATTATAACTTTAATACCCTTAGCATATATTGCCAAAATGCTACTCTACAGGGTTTTAACATTTTTAAAATAATTGTTAAGGAATGTGTTTTCCCCATGCACTGGCATCATTACTATAATTTTAAATATTTACTACTAATTTACAGGTTAAAATATGTCATTATTTAAGTTTCATGTTTTGGTTGAATATTTATCCATGTATTTTCCAATCAGTTGAAAGTTTTTGAATACATTTTATTGGGGAATATTGGGGAACAGTGTGTTTTTCCAGGGCCCATCAACTCCAAGTCATTGTCCTTCAATCTGGTTGTGGAGGGCACAGCTCAGCTCCATGTCCAGTTGCCGTTTTCAATCTTTAGTTGCAGGCATCCCGTGTGGGAATTGAACCAGCAACCTCCTGTTGAGAGCTCGCACTTAGCTAGCTCATTGTCTCCAATCTAATTGTGGAGGGTGCAGCTCACTGGCCCATGGGGGAATCAAACCGGCAACCCTATTGTTCAGAGCTTGTGCTCTAACCAACTGAGCCATCCAGCCATCCTGAAATTTTTTATGTAAAATGCATTTTTTGATATTTGGCACATTTACCATCCATGTCTTTTTCTCTCAGATAATTTTATTATGTACAATAGGTGTATTGTAGAAATTACCTTTCAAGAGACAAGTGAGATCAAAGATTGTGAACTGGCAAAAGTCTAGTGCAGTTGGAATAAAGGTCTCTGTAAATCAACTCTGATGACTAAGCTAAGAAGGTAGTTGTGGATAGTGTTAAAAACTACGACTTCTTTTTCTGTTAAAAATGTCTGTGGGATTTTGATAGGGATTGAGTTGAATCTGTAGATTTCTTTGGGTAGTATGGATGCTTTAACAATATGAAGTCTTCCAATTCATGAACATAGGATGCTTTTCCATTTATTTGTGTCCTGTTTAATTTCTTTCACCAATGTTTCATAGTTTTCTGTATACAAATCTTCCATCTCTTTAGTTAAGTTTATTCCTATTTGAATAGAAAAAAAGCTATTAGATTTATCTAGTTGGACTCTTTGGCTTTCCTTCTGTGCCCCTGAAATCCAATGATACATGTGTCAGTAGGTCAGCCTAGTCTATTCCAGAGTGCAGTCAGATAAAAGATCAGAAGATGAGTCTTTGCGGGTTGGCTGACCTGTGGATATTATTCCTCTCACTCAATAAAAATATTTTTAACAGATCCAGTTTCATAGTTCTGCAAGTCTGAGACCTGCTTTTTTAAAACTGTTAGTCTGAGGTTGAGATAGAGTCAAACCTTTAATCACAAGATGTATGAGAAGAAAGTGATTACATTAGGTGCTGAGTGGAAACAGGCATATTGGAAAATCTAGGGTTGGTTGCTCTCTCTTTGAAGAAGCAAAAAGGCAACAAACACCTTAAAGAAGTAAGCTAAGAGAGTATTTATCATTCATTATTGGTACGTATCTTCCAGTACCATCTACCTGGTCACAGAAGTATCATCAACTGTCTGGTGAGGTACTTAGGAACAAGGTTACATCTAACATCTCTCTACCTTTTCTCTTTAATAACACCCTTCCTTATTTTCTCTTAGTCTGGAATATGGGCAGTTTCTAGCGACTGGGCTTCAGGTACAAGGAAAAGGCATAGAATGTAAGTGCCATAACAGATATTCAGAGGTGTGCACGCGTCGTGTGTGTGTGTGTGTGTGTGTGTGTGTGTGTGTAAGCCCGAGACTCGGGAATTACTATCACATGTTTTACTTTTCACAAAAAAGACAGATTTCACAGTATGTCACTTACTATGAATGCACCAACATTGTAGAGTTCAAAAGTACCAATGTTACAGCCTGAAACATTGGGTTTCTTAGAAATGTGTTGGGGAAATCTTTTAAGATTGCGGCTGTCTAAAACTCCGCCTATAAGGAATTTTCACACAGGCTGTGTCATAGCCTGTAAAAGACCAGCTCATCATAAATAGGAGAACCATCATTATGATATAGAGTGATTGCATTTCAGTACTCAGTGTGAGAGCAGGAATAAACAGGTAAAGAACTGGCAAAGCTTTATTGCTACAAATACCTACTCTAGGCTAATTTCTCCCTAAATCACTGTAGTAAATGACTGCAGAAAGTCAAAGGGAACAAAAACTTACTGAGCATTTTGACACTTGTAACTAACACAGTATTTTAACCAACAAGAGGCATAGAGTGACGAAGTGTAGTTGTGACAGCTGCGACAACTTTGTTAACCCACAAATTCTATTCAGGTAAGTGAAGACCCACTATATGAAATGAAAATATGTGGCAATTCCACTGTGACAAATATAGTAAGACAGCGATAAAGTGTTAAACTGTAGTGAGGGATAGGAAAGTGAAGGACACTTGGAAAAATCCAACTGGTGCTAAGTGATTCTGGGGAGTCAGGAAAATCAGGAGGGAAAGAAGAAAAATGGCATAGTGCTCACCTAAAGTAATTTAGGTGTGGCCTGTACTTTCCAGGATGTGAGCCTATCATAACAATCTCTGTGTAACTAAGAAGGTGGTGATAACTCTTGCAGAAACAGGAATTGATAATCCATTTGAAATCAAGCTGAGGTAACATTCTTGGTCCTTTTTAAAATTGTGTGTGTGTGTGTGTGTGTGTGTGTGTGTGTGTGTGCGAGTTCTAAATTAACGCAAGGTTAAACAAGTAAACAACTGTAACTAATGCCTTGCCTGCCCATTAACAAAAAGAAATTAAATTAATGGCCATGTTCTAGGGACTGTTTCTGTCTTATTCTTGTCTATACCCCAAGTGTCTAAGAAAGAGTCCTACAGCAAATATTTTTTGAATAACCATGTAAACTGAAATTGATTAGGAAGCCCTATTGTTTGCATGTGTTAGACACACTTAAAACAATATCTGAGCATTGCATATAATTTTCTGTTAACTTTCAAATATAATTGGTGGTGTGTATATATTATACATAATTACATTACTATATATATGTATATATATAATTGATAGGAGTTCTGAATGGGAGGGGTTGTGCTTATTAAAAATCATTTCTGAGGTAAGATCAAAATGTATGTATATAAATGTACTATTTGAACCACTAAGATAAAATTGTTATTTTGCTAGCATATTAGCACAATAACTTTCACTGTTTTCTACAGTATGTTCCTTATAGGAGTTATTCGTGGTCACATTTGTTATTATATACTTCTTTCCAATATTTTAAATGTGAGTTAAATTAGTACAAATACAAGTTGGGTTAAGCAAATGACAAATGACAATTTGCTTACTTCTTCATTAAGTTTAAAACAGAATAAGGTATATTAGGGAAAATTAGGCCACAGACCAAGGAACAACTCTACCTGCCTCAACTCACTGTTTCTCCTCTTCATACAGTTCTAAAGTGAGATAAAGACACACAAAACTGTCACTTTATCATCAACTGGGCTTGTGTCCAAAATTCACCAACAGGGAAAGTTGGTTAGTACATGGGCCTTTTTGCTTCCCACGAATAGTACCACTCCTTCTATCCAAATCTTGGCTTTCACTACCCTCTGGATAGTTGCAAGGAAGGACAGGAGAAAGAGAAAAGTGGTAAGGTCTATTCAGGGGAGGCAGACCCTGGGGAACCTTACTTTCCCAGTAATAGAAGAAAGGTACTTTACTAGAGTATAAGACCTTTCAACATATAGTTACTTCCTCCAAATAGCAGTGGTGGGCTTAGCATTCTCTTGGAATCTGATCAGTCAGATTAATAAGATTCTTCTTTATAATACGTGCACTCTGGAGCAAGAAGGAGAAAGAATGTAAAGGATGAAGGAGTCTTGAGTATGTCCCTTCCTTAGCAGTCCACAGTTTCTGAACAAATACAAATGCAGTCACAGATTCCAATGAAATATTACTATAGTCACAGAAATACATGCATTCATAACAATATGCAGAAGTAGGAATATTTGGCCAATGCTCTATCAGATCCCAGGAGAAATTTCCAGTTACCTTGGCATCATGGGGATCTCAGGCGCAATGCGAGTCAGACAGGAAAAGGGAGAGAATGAGCTCCATTCTCCTCATTGACTGCATCTATCACAAAGATGTAAGATCTTAGTCAACCAAATGTCAGAGGCAGCAGCGGTCAACTTACCCCCATATCCATCTTCCCAATGAACCTCTTTTTCTATATCCATTGAGGGTCTACAGTTCCTAGTAATTTAACATTGGTCACGGACAAAAAAGAGGGTATAAATGACGTTTTTCATTCTGAGATCTGAAAGTGTTAATGAGAAAGAGTGGCCGTGGGCAGGTTGCTCTTTGTGAGCTCTGGGCTTTCCACCCATTGATTGTGCAGGACTATAGATCCAGCTACACATTTAGCTGACCAGGTATGGTGATGGTAGCCCCTCCTTATTCTCACAGAGACACTAGATAAGTGATTGCTAACTGATAGAAAATTGCCTAGGAGATGTACCGATCAGCTGGGATTTCCAGATTAATATTTGCGATGGAGGTTTTCAGAACATACAGGTGGATAGTAGGGCAATCATAAAGAACTCCTACCCCCTCCCCCCAGTATTGGGCAGACACTATGAGTAAATAGGAAAACAGTACGTACTAACACGACATCTATGCAGATTTTGTGGCATAAGGGAGAAGAATATTTAAGATGCACGTGCAGACATGACAATGATATATTGTAGTACATGGAAGTACATTTTAGAAATTGTTATTTTACAATTTCAATAATTTAAAACATGAACATGAAACAAGAGCACAAAGAGGAAATAAGGCAAAAGACTGAGATGAAAACAGAGCCAGGCAAGGTAATTAAATACTAGGATGGTACTAAAACCTGTCATATGGGAAGTAAAATACTCATTAGTTATAATGAAAATTGAAACTGACACCGCAGAACAGGCAATCAGTAATGTGAGATACACATTTGAGAAACTTTTCCAGGATACAGGGTGAAAGGATTAAGATATGAAGATGATGACAGTGAAGGTGAAACAGGTAAGATTAAGGAGAGCTGACATAACAGATAAATGAATAAGATAACAGAACAAATGGTAAAAAAAAAAAAAAAAAATCCGTAATCAAAGTTGTGACTATAGAAAACTTTTCTAAACTGAAGAAAGCATTGCATCTTCTGGATGAAGTGTCTCACTAAGAAGCAGGGAGCATTAATGAAATCAAGCCAATATTTAGGCACATCCTGCTGAGATATATGAATTTCAAAGGGTAAAGAAAAAATATCTTACAAACATCCAAGTTGGGAAAATCAGATTATTTGGGTAGAAAAACAAATTAAGTGGAGTGTAGGATGTCTCTCTCCATTGCTAGATGGCAATGCTAGAAGCAATATTTTAAAGTGAGGGACTGACAATATTATGAATAAAGACCCTACTTGCAGGCATATTAACTTTCTTGTGCTGTGGCAACAAAAAGACATTGTACAAAACACACAACTTATGAGATGTAATACAGAAATTCTATCTCTGATGGCATTACTCAGAGATATTCTCTAACTTTCAAAGAGATGAATCATAATAAAGAACCACTAAGGATGGTGAAGTTATATCATAGGAGCACTGACAAGTGAGCAGTAAAATCACTTAAATGAATAATACCGTGTTTCCCCGAAAATAAGACCTAGCTGGACCATCAGCTCTAATGCGTCTTTTGGAGCTAAAATTAATATAAGACCCAGTATTATATTATATTATATTATATTATATTATATTATATTATACCCGATCTTATATTAAAATCAGATTGGGTCTTTATTGCAACTTTATTCTTTCACATACACATTTGTTGGTAATTTTAGAAGCATATAATGGTGGCTGTTATCCTGGTCTGTGAGTGACTCATGGATCTAATTAAAACCCGACAGTGCATTTACAATAGCAGGAAGAAACCTCAGCCTGGGACTCAAGGCAATTTTGCAGTGGAGGCAAGTTGCTTTCCTAGTTCCAGCCTGTCCTGTCTGATCAGAAGGTCTGACAGCTTCTGCCATCTGGGCTTTCTTACACTGTGCTTCTTCTGTACCCATGACATTTCATTTAGGTCTCTCCTGTCTCTTGCTGTCTCCTCTGAACCCAGACTTATGGTCACCAAGCGTTCTCCCTTCATCGATTGTATAATTTCCCACCACTTAGCTTCCAATCCTTAGTGTCAGTCCTGCCCATAATTCCTAGAACTAACTCTGACTGGTGACAAGAAGTACTGAAATGCTTCTACCTTCAAAAGTGTTTCACTTGCTGTGGATCTGGCCCTTACATATACCCACGTCTTCCTGACAGGACTGGGGTTCTGTTTTGATCTTCGGTCATGTTCCTCTGGCCCTAGAATGCTTCTATGCTCCCCAGGCTTTGCTAAGAAATACATCCCCATCTTAACGTTCTGGTGGCTGAACCCTGATGTCCCCGATATTGACTCCAGGCCTCCCAGAAAGCCCTGCCTCTGTACTTTCCCAACTTACGGAGATACTCTGGGCTTCACTTTGAAGCTTTTCTGCTTAATACACATGTGTGTTGGGGCCTGATATCATTATATCCTTTTGCTCTTCTTGAATATTTTTTGCTTTGTCCTCTAGCATGGCTCTTACATGCAGCTTGTTTGGGTCTCAGCTGAACGACAGTGATGCTTAGCAAGGTCTCTCCACTCTGTATGTGCTAGAACTCAAAGTCTCCCAGCATTATACAATATCTGGCATCTCAGTTCAGTTTTGGATCCCAGAGCCACTACTCTGTGTTGGGCCTTACAGAATTTACTGTAAGGACAGCCCAAGGACCCATGGGGACAACCCATACCAACATCCTTTCTGGGTGTCCTGTTCAGCAAATTCCAGCTACCTCCACACCCTTCCCTCCAATCTCTGCCTCCGCTCAGCAAGACCTCTGCTTTCTTCTTGGGCCTCCACCCCTTGTTTCACGGTGGGAAACTGCTCTCTGATAGAAAGCCAGAGTCACAGTGGCATTTACCCCACGTGCTTTCCTTCTCTTAAGAATTATAGTCCTTTCTGTAGCTAATGCTTGAAAGCAGTGATGACATGTATTTTGTCCAGTTATATGGTTGTTTCTTATGGCAGGGTAAGTCTGAAACCAGTTACTCCAGTTACTCTGCCATGGCCAGAAGCACAGAACTTTGTGTTTTGGCTTTTATTGATAAGGTAGAAAAGTTTCCGCCAGTTTCATAACCTGTTATTGGTTATGTCATGTACATTTTTAGTAGATGTTAAATTGGGGAAAGTTTATATCAAATTCCCTTCATATATGAGCTAGATACAAGCAATAAATATCCCCTTAGCTAGATCCCCAAAGTGGCCACAGCTATTTTCACATCACCAGATAGAAGGCAAAGTGGATGGAAAGTCAGAGTGGAGAGACAGGGTCTTAACTGACTTACTCTTAACATGTCTAACTTTTGAAAATTTTACTAAAAGGGAGGATGTGATTACAATGCTGAGGGACTCACTTTGGAAGGGACTTGTATAAAAACAGGGCCCTTGAATTGCAATTGCTTCATGGTACCTCAGTTTCTTTTGCCATCTTCTGCCAAGGATTTCTGCCTTTGCTACTTTTCGTGTATGTAGGATCCACCCTCTGTCTAGTCCCTGAATCTTGAACTTTTCTGGCTCAGAAAAGCAATTATTTTCTCTGAATATTTGACATGGCATGTTTAGCCATTTTCTTCTCCTAAATGACCATATCCAGCTGCTGATATCTATTTATAACAGTAATTCAGGCAGGTATTAAACTGTTACCCACCGGTGACCTAGCCCTGTCTAATGAATTTATCCTGTGATTTAACTCCTCCAGGCAGATCTCTGAGAGTCCAGGTACCTCAGAACAGAAAAGCCTTGCACAGTTGCTGGGAACCCACAGATCTTACAAGTGAAGGAAATTGTTAGAGCCCACACAGTATTTTAATTAAAATAAGATTTTAGAATGTATTGTAAAAGTAGATATAATATTATACATACTGGTAAACACCCTTTTATAAATATTAAATTATTTTTGCATTTTTTTGACATCTATATGTGAAATGAGAGTTAATTACTCAAAGTTATTTGATTTGATAAATTGAATATAATCTCTGGGATTAAAACCCAAAGATGGTAAATGTTTAAATTAAAAAATAGCTCTGTTCATTCCTCATTTAGTGCAAAGACTGTCATATGGAGATATTTTTCAAGTGAAGAAGATACTATATGCACACACACACAAGCATTGTCTTTTACATATTATAAATTCAAAATGGTACAACAGTCTGACACAGGTTTTATTTCCTTGGATTAGTTAACGCAGAGCTTCCTAGATAAAGGTGAAAATATAATGTGTGTTGTGTTCTATTTGAAGTAATATAGATTTAAACATTCTACCTACAATAATGGAAAGGTCCTGAAAGACCATTTGATTAAAAAGATGCTAAGTAGTAGATAACCCATTGCTTAATACGAGTGTAAGAAAGATAGGTCAGAGGAATTTATATGTAGTTTAAGTTCCCTGGTAAAAACTCAGATTTACGGTGATTATTTTTAAATAGATAGGCAAACCTTTCATATATCACACTAGTTTGTACATCAGAAGAAGTCTTTGGGGAGACACACAAAAAGCTAATTAGAACAGTAGAAAATCACTCTTTATTTCAGTGACAATACCTAAAATAATTTTTTTTTCTAAAATAACTTTTAAAAGGAAAATTAAAATTTGACATTCCCAAAGGAATGGACCTACGTAGGCATCTTACAGCAGTAGCTTGTGCTGGTGAAATGATAGTTCTTATTCTCTACTCTTTATTTTTATAACCCATGAACGTTTTTAGAAAGGTTGTTCAATATTGTGGCTTTGATCCTGTTTGACTGCAATGGAACCTCTCTTATTTATGGAATAATATACATTTTTTACCTTTCTAAGATTACCTTTGGTAAAGGCTTCATCTCTTATTTTTGTGATGTGATTCAGGGGGGGATTGCTCCTACCCCTGGCCATTTTGAAACATGTCTTTTGTCACATGCAACTGAAAAACTATTAACTGCTACAAAATTTATTTTGTTCCTTTTGTAATAGATGATGATATATGATAATCCCCACAGAAAATATATTTGGATAAAAAGAAAATGGTGGAGAAAATTGTATCAATAAGTTTCTGAAAGGTACAACTTACCAGCAAAATCATACCTTTCTATAAGAGTGAGGTTTCGTTATATTATCTACACTATATCACAGCTCAATGAAGCATGTTTTACTTATAGTCTACAGTTTTGTAAAAAAAAATATATATATATATGAAAGCTCAGATCCATAAAAGTGAGTTGTTTAACATGTAAGTTTAATTAAAACATATAAGGACTCTACCTTCATGCTTCTTCAAACTCTCACAGCTCTTACCATTTCTATCATTTATGCTGATCCTGCTTTGTAATTTAAAAGTGCTTGTTTCATGTCTCAGTTTAAGCATCTTAAGAGCCAGAATTTAAGCTTAGCACTTACTGTGTGCCTCAGTGACCCCCTCCCCCAAAACCTTCTGGTTGAATAATACATATGCTCCCTGTTACTGAGAAGAAAAAGGTACATATTGCTCAGTATAAGGCTTTATTAACATATGCCAGTAATGGTTTCATTAGACAATCAGTTCTATCTTTTCATTACTGTCAGAAAGACGGTTTCAGATCAAGTGTTATAGAACTCAAATCATCTTTTTTTTTGGTGGAGCAGACATCCTTTACAATTATTTGATTAACAGTAAACTATTCAATGCATCAGATCAAGTCACTACATTACTCACAAGTACATTTTGCAACTCATCTATCTCGAAGGGATCATCAGAAAATTTCATGGCTAAAATTAGATATTTTTAAAACAAATTGAATGAGCAACATGAATAAAAGAATCAAATTAATGAATGGCCCTTATACTGCCAACCTTCTCCAATGAGTTCTCTAAGCACTGGGTCAGGTGTTCATCGTTTGTCAATCCCACTCCAATTTTTTCCTCTAATGTTTTCCCTAATCCATTCTCATTAAGATCGCTGACACATCCATGTTGTCCAATGTTGTCTATGTTTTCTGTCCTCTTTCTACTTGGCCTTTTCAGCGTATCTGATATTCTCTGAAACACTATTCTCTCTTTTTTGGTAACATTCCCCTTTACTAGTTTCTTCTCCCTTCATTCTTCTCAACATCTATTGTTGATTCCTCTGGACTCATCTCTGTTTGAGTTCTTCAGGCTTTGGTAATAGGCCATTCCCCACCCCCCTCCCTAATGGCTTTATTCAGCAGTAGATCTCCTATGTTTCCATAGATTTAAATATCATCTATATGCTGGTGACCTACAATTTATGTTTCTGAGCCTAACCTTTTCTTAGACCTCCAATCTTATACATCTATGTGCCCATTTGACATCTTCATTTGGATATTTTATGGGCATCTCACATTTAGCATCAGTCTTATGAATCCTGTCTCATCATAGTCTTCCTCACGTCAGTAAATAGTACAAACTTTCTCCTCAGCTGCTTAATCCAGAGACCCGGGGAAAATCCTTTATGCTTTCTTCTCCCAATCTGTCCACTTCCAATCTATTAATAAGTTCTGCACGTTTTACTCACAAATTACATCTCGTATCTCACCACTCTCCACATCCATTACCAGCACTCCAATTTAAGCCATATAATATAGTAGTACTTGGAATTACTTCAACAGTCTCCTGGGTTTCCTTACTCCATTTACTGATCCTCTCTTTGCAATCTATTCTCCCTATAGCATCCAGAATGATCTTTTAAAAATAGATTTTGCTACTTGCCTGCTTTAAGACATTTTAATGGATTTCCATTGCACTTTGAATCAAATCCAAACTTCATATATTGGCCCAAAAGGCCTGGTATGGAATGCATCCTGCATATCTCTAGAATCTCAACTCACCCCTTTCACTACAATATGGTCATATTGTCTTTTATTTTCCCTCCCAAGATTTCACTCACTTTAGAATATCTATTCATTTTATCCTTTCTTCAAGGGAAGGCTCTTTTTCTAAAATTTCACATGGCTGGCTTCTTCTCAGCTTAATTATCACCTCCTAAGGGTTATATAAAGATTAATTACTCTTTCTAAATAGGTTCCTTCCCCACCTTATTCTTTACCATAGATTCTTTCATTGCATTTTGCATCTAACAATTTTTGTTTATTAGTGGGGTTTGCCTGGTTATTATTTTTATCTCCTCACTATATTGTTAATTCCATGAATTTTTTGCTCAGTGCCTAGCACATAGTACATATTTTAAATATTCTAAAATATTTATTGAATAAATAGATAAATAGCCAAAGTTTTGATTTTTCAGTATTTGGCACATCTGTATGTAGTATAAGCACCTTATGTGTGAACATAGCATTAAGTAACTCTCAAGTGATCGTCACCAGCATACAGACCTGATTGTTGGAGTAGATATTTGACAAGAGTTGTGTGATTGTGATGTGTGAACAGAAATGGACGTTTTCTCTCCCTGTATAACCAGCCTACATGACTAAAATGGAGAGAAAGGCTGGCCAAGTGCATTGGCCAATAATTAGATAGTGGAAACTTATAAAAAAATACTGCAGTATAAAGTATGAGAACTGCACACTTGACCTGGATTTCTCTTCTATAAAATAAATGGTATTTAATATGATTGCGGCTATTGAGCTGCTCCATATTTAAAGCAGAGTTAATAATACCTGTCTTTACTCACCTTCTAGGCAGCTGGTGGAAATAAATGAAATATATGACAGCTCTTTGAGGAAAGGCACTGTGTAACTCTGAGTATCACCTAGTATAAAATAGCAAATGGATGAAAGTTCACACTTTGCCTGCTCTACATTCATTATTGAAGGTGCGTTTTATGAAAATTTAAATGATGTCTACCTTGACGGTTTCTAAAAATTAAATTCACCAAATACATATTGAGCATGTGCTATATAGAAGGCAATGTATCATGGCTTGTACCTTAAGGTGTTTGCAGTTTAGTACAGGGAATAACACATGTGAAAATAATAATATTTTTTAAAGCATGTGGTAAACACTACTAAAAATATTAGGAACTATTATAGGAACCCAGAGGAAGGTGGTATAGTAGTGGGGGTTGAAAGTTTCCAACTATTATAACTTTCCCCTTCTCTAATAGAGATAATAAATCATTCGTCATATTTTGCTGGACCTAGAATAGCTTGGCACATTGTAAAGCCTTGGTAATTACTTGGTGAAGGAATAATGTCATGAAAGAGTAAATTGGACTTTCTAACAGACAGAGAAAAAGCTTGGTTCCTGGGAAAGCCTCACACTTTATTACATTCTACCCTCCTTTGAGTCATGTTTCCTGGTTTAGCCTCTTTTCTTCTTTTTCAGTTTATAATCTCAATTGAACAAGACCTATGAAAAATCTTGGCTCTGATGAGCCAAAATCAATGTTGAAACAAAACACACAAAACACTTCCCACTTTAAATATCTGAACCAAAACTTATAATTAAAGCATAGTCTTGCATTTCTCACTCCTCTGGACTTACAGCTCTTTTTTCTTTCCCTACTGCTTGATTTACTTTGCTAACCCTCTTCTATTTTATCTCTGTTCCTCAGTATATTAGATCACTTAAAGATCCAACTGCATTCCTTTCGGTTTCTATTAACCCCTATTTCACTTTGTGGATTGCTTTAAGCCATTAGTTAAGTCTGTATTAAAATTTTGTTTTATCTAGAATGCCAAAGAAGTTAAAAAGAGAAAAATGATTAACTCAATTTACTCTATAACATCTTCATTAAATTATGTCAATAGTTTTAGTAGTAGAATCCCCTCACCCCCTGTGAATCCCCAAGAAAGAACGGTTAGTTGGAAAGCCAATCTCTAAAACAGATACAAATGGACTGCTCTGGTGGAAAGCAGTGGGAGGGCTGGGATCCCTGAGGCTTTGGCCTCCCTCTTCTGTTGGCAGTACTTGGTGATGTACCTCCACAGAACCCTACACTTTCTCTTAACAGTTTAAAGACTATTGAATTTTATCATTAAATAGCTAATCTGATGCTCTATCGATTTATCAGTGGGAACCCAACCTACTCCAGAGCTGGAAAAGAACAGAACATTTCCAGGGAATTTTATTTCAGAGACCAGCCTCAGACGTGATTTAGTGTTTTGTACACTTGACTTCCCTCTTTCCTATTTTCTAAAAAATAGAATTTGAACTTTAGATCATAACACAAGTATTCATTGATCTTGCTCTATAGATTATGAAAATTATAGAACTTGGAAAATTATCTAACAGTGATATTTAATAGCTTGTAACTTGCTTTTGATATTGAGTATAAACATTGATGCATTAATATTTTCATATTTAGAGGTTGCCCCAATATATTTCTATTTTTTACCTCCCAGTTGGTTGCAATTCATATTCACCTGCTACATAGAATGCAATTGTAGGATCAATAAATGTAAAGCTCATAATTAAATATTGCCAACGTTCAAAGTGATAATGACATAACTAGTCCTAAGACATAGGTTTTCTCAAGAGCACAGCTCATATTTTGCATCTAGTAATGGAAACCTCTTGACTGGCTGAGATAGGTGAATATTTACCTTTATCCTACACTGATACTTTAACTCCAAACTTTTTTAACTCAATAATTTATTTTGAAAGAAGACATTATGACGATCTTATTTTATTTCTGTGTCAGAGGGTTTCCAGAAAACTATAACGCTGTGTAATAATAAACTTTTGCGAAATACTTATTTTCTCAAATCTATTTATGTAGTAAGATTAGATTAATTAAAAATAATTCTTCTTCATCAACTCTATGCTTAATATGTTACCCATCCCTTTTTCAAGGTGACTTTTATTTTTTTTTAAATGAATATTTCACTCAGTGAAAGTGTTATGGAAGGAGACTTGATGGTTAGCATAAATAGATTACTTCTGTAATGCAATCCAAAGCACACAAACTCTCCCCATAATCATCAATCTTTTATTTTAGTGAAAGTGGTTGTTTGAGTTAGCTAACTATAAAGCATAAGGCACACCCCCTGGTCAATGTGAAGACATCAATTAATATCTGAGCATCAGCTGGGTATGGGACTCACACTGAGACTTAGTGTCTGTTCCCAAGGAGTTTATATTCTAGACAACAGATGAAACAAGAATTACAAGACTTTTCTTTGTCTTGGTGACAATACTCAGAGATGCCCAACTAATTACTGGGCGTCTGTGCCCGTTAGCCTAACTGGACAGGCACAGTTGAGGCAGGTGCTTGGGGCTTTGGGCAATTCCAAAAAGCACATCCCTGTTCCCAGATAGGTGGCATCAATCCACCTTGACAACCATTCTGAGATTCAGGCTTGGGTCCTTGCACACAGCAGCCATACGAAAGCTACCACCAGAAGGCAGAAGGCCTTGTGCCAGCCAATGGTTACTCTGCCAGCTCAGTGTGCTGAATGCCTCTGTAGTGGCCACTGAGTAGAAAATTCAAGTCTCTCCTGGCAGCCAGCACGTAGGGGTTGCTGGGAAGTGTCTGCTGCTATTGCTGTCTGCAAGGAGATGATGTTCGGCTTTCTGCATAAGGTTGAATCATTGTTGGAAAATCAAACAAAATGAGAGATGCTGTACTTAACCAGTCCTGAAGAAACATTTTAAAAGAAAAATGATATTGCACAGATGTCTTTATTGTGATATTATTTATAATAGCAGAAAAGCATAAAAGAAAATAAAAAATTCAACCAGGGTGTTTAAAGTACATTATGATTTATCACCCCGGGGTACTATTGGACTGCCAATACAATGATAAATATGAAAACTATGAAGTAACAAGGGAAAGTGTCCTTGAATTACATTAAATGAATAAAGTAGGAAACATACAGATCATGTGTTTTGTTTAAACTATACTGAAAAATTTGAATGTCAGTAGAGGCAGTTAAAAAAGAACATAAACAAGTACTGAACTCAGAGTCAGACGATCTGGATTTATAACCTGGATTTGTCATTTATGATCTGCACTTGGGCAAGTTAATCAGTCTTCTTGAACCTCAAAATTGTGAAATGGGCATAATGACATCAGCCTTATTCAGAGGCAGTGAGTATCAACGAGGATAAAGCGTCAATCATGTGTACAGTGCAGGAAAGAGGGTGGGCACAGGGCCGGGCAGTCTGCCCAAACTCTGCTCCTGCCACATATTATTTATGGCACTGTAGACAAGTTAATTAACTCATGATGCCTCAATTTCCTTACTGCTAAATGGGATGTTCGGTTCAGGGTTTAAAAGCATGGATGTTGGAGCGAAATGCTTGTGCTTGAATTGATTATTTACTGGCTTTGGTAAGTTACTTAACTTTTCCCAGCTTTAATCCCCTTATGTGTAAAATGAGGATAAAACAGTACCTACTTCATGAGCTGTTGGTAAAATGACATGATTTAATTTGGTTAAGTGTTTCTGGGACAGTGCCTGGTGCACAGTAAGCATTTAATAAATGTTAGCTATTATTGTTCAAAAAAAAAGAGAAAATATTTGCATTGAAACTGATTGTGAATTTGAATAGGAGCTGAAAGGGAACCCAGATAAAACAGTTAATATGTTACAGCAGTGGGACCACAGAGGGGAATTTAGTCCTTATTCTAGATTTCTTTATTGCTGCTGCAATGTTTGTTTATACAATAAATCATAATATAAGACAGGGAAAAATTAACAATCTGCCCTATGTACCATTCCCTGAGGCAATGCCTACTCAGTGACTGACTGATAAACTAATTTGTGTTGTAGTATTAATGGCTGGTAATGGATTAATATGTTAGCCCTCTGAGGTAATATATTTGCATTTTAAATAGGCACTTTATGCTGAGAGACTGCCTGATAAAGAATTATCAGAGACTTGGTACAGACTGGTGTGAGGAAGTCTTTGATTCAAAGGAATCTTTGGGTATTGCTGCATTTACCGTGTTTCATGTTTCAGTATTTGAGGATCACACAATGGAAAGCTAAGTTCTGGAGGGCTCTGAGGCTTCCCACATCCATTCTTTGTCTAATCAGTAAAGCTGAGCAGAGTCAGGGAAGAACAACTACATCCTTCCACACGTAAACATACAACCACTACTCAGACCCACCGATTTGTCGTGTAGGAATGATGCCCACCCTTCACCCTAACTGCCTCTCTCTCCTCAATCCCTGATCAAAAGAGAAAAGACTTTTTCACAGAGTGACCTAAAATAAATTGATCTGCTCGCAGAATTAATCTGTGTTTACAAAGTTATGTCACAAATATTTTAACCGTCAAAGGATGCTAGCTAAAGTACTCACTGAACTAATGGACGGAAACCAGCTCCCTTTAAAGCATCCTGAAGGTATTCCACAACAAATATTTATTGAGCACCCACCAAGCACCAGAAACAAGGGACTGAGTAGAGAACAAAATTCAACATCTTACGCACACATAGCTTTCTCACTGACGGGAGTTATTTTGAGGGATTCAGAAGGTGGACTTCTTTGTGCCTACAATGGGTCAGCTGCAGTCACCTCCACCTAGCAAACATGCCGTCTGTCCTTTCCTGTTCTGTATTCCATTTCCCCACGGTTGTCATCCACTAAATCACTTGGCTCAGAGAATCTACAATATTGCCAATCGTCTCCCCCTAATACCCCAAAGCCCTTCCTAAGGACACCAACTCCAGTTACTTTTAAAATATCTAATCCTCAGAAGACCAGACTTGTTCTGAGTTCCACGCACAATGATGAAGGAAGATCTATTTGTCTTTTGACTATGACCCCACTCTGTCATGAGTGCCCTCAAAGCAGCTCTCTCTGTCTCTAAAAGTCTCATTTGAGAGGTTGAATAAAACTCTGGCCATGCCTCTAGACTAAAACCTCATGAAGACAGGTCTGTGACCGTCAGTCCTTCACCCCTCTAATAATGGAGCTTAAACACAGACAAGGAGCTAGATGGGGACTTGTTCCTTCCCTTGGCATTCTCCTCTTAGCGCTTCCCTCTGGAACAAACTCCTCCATTTTCCAGTTACCAAGCAAAAATTTCTCGTACATCTTAGTAAGGAATGACACCCTAAATGTTGTGATAATGTCTTGGTCTCATTTCAGTCACCACAAATGTTCTGTTATATCCATAAGAAAAAAAAGATAAAAAGAAAGAAATAAACCATGAAGGATTCCAGGTGAGAAAACTGAGGTCAATAGGACTAGGAGAACCCTAGTTCTGGGAGCTAATGCTAAATCTACATGTAGAATCAACAACTACCATGTTTCCCAGAAAATGAGACCTAGACGGACAATCAGCTCTAATGCGTCTTTTGGAGCAAAAATTAATATAAGACCTGGTATTATATTATACTATACTATATTATGCAATATTATATTATACTATATTATATATTATATTGATTATATTAATTGTATTATATTGATTGTATTAATTATATTATATATTATATTATATTATATTATATTATATTATATTATATTATATTATATTATATTATATTATATTATGACCCAGTCTTATTTTACTATGTTAGTCTTTGCTCCAAAAGACGCATTAGAGCTGATTGTCCGGCTAGGTCTTATTTTCGGGGAAACATAGTATGTCTTCCTCTAGAGTATACCTTCTTCATAGTCCATGTTAAGTACTGCCCAGTTAGCTTCCTGATGGGCAGAGACCAACAATAACCTGGGTCTTCTGATCTCATGAGACACATATCCCTTGAGTGTACTCTTATTTTTAATGTCTCAGTCACTGAGTGTACTTGGAACTTATGTTTTTTTCTTGGAGAAGGAACTAGAAGCTTGATTATGTCCTCTGATTTTTCCTATTGTTTTCTGAAAATTTGTTTAACAGAAGGCAAGGAGATAATGAGCTGCTGAAGTGTGAATGGGACACATAGCTCGTAAGCTCACATCTATCTCTAAGACATGATTGAATGCCACAGAAGGAAACTTACCATGTGATTCTTATTTCTCAGCCCACATTAGCCTGGGAGTAAAACTATACATAACAGTCTTACGATAAAAATGGCACTTCTCTGGATCTTTCTATACAAGGACGGTAACTTTAGCCCCATTCCAAGACTCACTTCTCTTTAAGTTCTTAGTAGAACTAGTGGTGTCACTGAACATGGTATATGTTGTCTGCCATATCCTTGTCTCCTTTTCTGTCTAGAGATTCCCAAAGTGATGACTGCTGATGAGGACATTGGGTCCTGATGCCATTCTGAGCCTATCAATGCAAGTGAAGCATCTGTAAGATTCTGGTCAAATAAATGAAACCTCTAGCATAATCCTATAGACACCAAATTTTATTTTCAATGTTTTAGAGAGTATGATGATACTGGCTCTTTTATTTTGGCCTTTTCCCTAAATTCATGTTTTGGACTATCAAAGCTGGGTCAGAATACAATCTCAGGGACAGGCCCTTTTCTGAGCTTAGAATCCTCTCCCCAGTTTGTCTAACCTCATTGGCCTATTACTCTGGATCCAATCTGTGTTCCACTGCAGTCCTCCCTATTTTGAGGATAAAGCCTTATGAGGGAGACTTCTAAGTCCTTCTTGTAAACTTATCTCTTGACACTAGCCCCATCAATTCTTAAGAAATATTAAGCATATTCTACACTGGGATCCTGGGGAAAATGATGTTGAAAGGACAAGTTTAGTAAGGAACTCTCTGACTTCATAAACACTCTGTCAGCTTGGCTTCCATGCCCTCTTTCCCCTCGATACTTTAAACTAATTCTGTTAGAAAGGATGTCTCATGGACTTAATTCCTGAGGGAAACCACAGCTAGTTACATCTAAGAAGAAGGAGGAAGAGTACATGTTCAATCTACTGGTTTGAAAAAAGAGGTTGACTAGTGTACTGAAGGGAAAGGGTGGAGTTCTTTTCTCTAAAATGTAGAAATGCTGATACATTCTTGTAGAGATAAATATTTATTATTTTTTAATAGGCAGGGAGAGATCCAAGGTTTCAAATTAAACATTTGTAGATGCTATTCTAGCAGGTGGAATTCTCTTAACTGATTAAAATTATATTTACTATATTTTGAATGAATTTGTTCACTTTTCCTGCAATTATTTTCTTTCAACTAAAGTAAATAGATAATCTTGGTAGTTCTAGTGAGTTGCACAAACATTTGTAGTTCTAGGGTTAGAGGTAAGCGTCATCTATTGTAAAGAAAATGATTTCAATAGGACAATGTTTAAAGACATTTTATTTTAGGAATATGCTCAACCTTTACTGTTTTATCATCCACTGAACATCTTTTTGTGCTTTACTGGGCCCCCTCCTCTATGCTGATATCATTCTCCTTAAATTATATTATTTATTCCTACATGGCCTAAATAAATGTAGGATGTGCACATTGTAAAGAGTCCTCATTTACACAAAAGTAGGTAGGAATAAAGGCAGATAATATTCCATAGCAAAAATACTCAACGCTCTCCTTTTCCAATCATTCTGTAGTCTAAACAATGCATTCGTTAGGTAGACTGGCTTGTTACTATGGCATTTATGAACTCTGGATGTTTCCTGTGTGATTTACCTTCCCCACTAATCTGTAACTGGTGGAGAATAGCAAAAGAAATTCTTTCATGTAGGGGAAAAAAAAAAAGAAACCAACAACAATAGCCAATTATTCTGCTGTCTAAAACCAAAGAGCTACCTGAAGTCTTTAGAAGCAAAAACATATTCTTTTAAGAAATGTTATAAAATGTTTCTGCTTTCATCTCCAAAAGGTAGCCATCTGCAAGTTTTTCATTTCATATGACACTGTTCACTTCTGCTTTGCATTTAAACCTTCATTCATGGCTGTGGGAAATCAAGTCAAAATCAAAGCCTCTCAGGAGAGGAACGGGAAGATAAATGTGTAATATGTGCTGGGCAGCCATACTAAGCAACCTGGCAGTTCCGCTAATGAGCCACACTCTCTGACATCCTCCTGTCTTTCTCCAGTGCTGTTTCTTCTCATGGCATGTTCTTGTTGTTGTTGCCTAGACAGTTTCTGTTTCATTTTCAGGACTCAGCTCAGGCCTTGGTTCACCAGGCAGCCTCTTCCCTGACCTCCCGCGTCTGGCAAGGTGTCCTCCTTTGTGCTCCCCAGTGCCCTGTGCTTCCTCTGTCACAGCATATTTCTGTGTGCTGTGATTGTGTCTGTGTCTCTGCCTTTTCCATTGAAGAGGTAACATTCTGAAGGCCTGACTGCTTTTCACCTCTGAAATGCCAGGCCTGGACCAGTGCCTGTCACGCATGATTTGAGTGAATTAAAGGGTGAATGACCTCTTGCTCTTGCCATGGAGGAAGGGACACCCTGCAGCGTGAGGATTGCACATCGGACTTCTGGAACACTTTCCTGTTATGGTAACTGATCATAACAGAAAACCCATTAGCTAATCTTTAGAATCTTTCTATGATGTTTACTACATGGATGCTGAGAGAGAGAGGTGTTGATTTCCTCTTTTCATGTTCAGGCTCAGGCATCGGGGCAGTGTTTTAGGTAGCTGAGAGTAACATGGGGCTAAGAGCACACTGTTGTCAGGGGATGCACTGGTGGGATGCAGGTGGGAGCTGGGGAGATCTCTGAGGTCCTTATGTGGTACCGATGCTAAGCTGAGGGGTGACTGGCCTGTCCCAGGGCTTGTGTGGCAGGGGAGATGAGGGACAAAGGGGTTAAGGCCAGCAGGGGCTGCAGACTGGTTGGGCGGATGAAGGTGCTGTGAAGTTGTCATTCAGTGACTGATACCAGGGCTGACCAAGTTGGAAGAATCCAGATAAAGAGTTAAAGCAGTAGCTGTGAATGTAAGAAGGGGAGTCCCTCTCAGAATACGAGAGCCAGTGCAAGCCCAAGGACAATCATGAGGTCAGGGGTTCCCTTTGCCACCTCTCCCCACCCCTGGCAGCCTTAACTCTTCCCAGTATATTGATATCATCTTGGGAAGAGAAACTGGGAAGTGGAACCTACCTGAGAAATTAAACATATTTTACTCAAAAAATATTTAAAATTACCCAAAGGGATTATTTTAAATATTGGCTTACACTAAAGTTAAACTGGATAGGAATAAAAATTATTATCATTATTATTTTCACTAATCAGATTGGGACTTTAGATAAACATCAAATTAGTTTAAAAATTACATATTTCTCCACATCCATGGTGAAGTATGGGTTAATTTTTCACACTGATTACACATTAATCTCCAATTTAATTGAAAGCTGGTATGATGATGTAGGACTTCTCTTTCGCCATCTGAAGTCTAATCTGGTACCTTATAGAGAATCTCTGATCCATGAACATTTATTTGACTTCGCTATCTGACACAAGGTAATGTAGAATACACATGCAACAGAACAATCTGTAGCTGCATTATTTTCTTAAGATATTGTTAATTTGCTTGCAGATGAAATGATCCAACCTATGTGAGCTTTGTACAGGTGTAGACACCAGCATCTGCCTTGTACAACTGAGAAAGTGAAGGTAAAAGACATATAATAGTATCTTTAAAGACCGCAGAACTTTTGCTGACACCAATAAAGTAAAAAGGAAAATGGTGTTAATTACCTCAATTATTCTGGAAAGCTGTTATTTTGGTCAGTTTTTATACACAATTTCCTTTTAAAAAACATGCACGTTTGCCTAAATGGGAAACAGCTGTCTTCTTCCCACCTGTGCATTACTGAAAATTTCATGGATTTATTATGCCAGTGTAATTTCCCCAGACAATGCATATTCCAATTTTTTTTAAACTGAAATTCTCCAGAAGTAAAATGGGGAGTGAATAAGGGAAAGGAGAATAAACGTGTTTTTAGAAAAGCTGAATTAAATAATTCTGCTTGTCATGCCCTTCCTCATTTATAAAAGTAAAGGGAAATAGAAAACTGAAGCAATTATCTGAATAATCCTGGCTGTCTGTCTTAGGCTTCATGTCTCTTTAAAACCAGACAGCTAAAAGTTCTTTGATGAAGATCCCTTGGGCCTCTCCAATTTCTCTAAGCTTCTGTCGTAAAAACAGGTTTGGCTTCTCTAGATGCAAAGCGTCCAACTGAGAACTACAGTATCTCATTTGAAATTCTGGATGAGATGGAGTAAAGAAGTTTCAATATTTCACATGACTCTGGAGCTACACTCAGGAATAAATGCTACAGAGCTTCTGTCAAGTTTAAAGGGCTCCTGCATTCTAGGATTGTCCACAGCTGTGCCTGTGCTGGTATTCTGCAACTCGAAACATTGAGCTTTCAGTACTGACTTGTGTCCTAAGAACTATTGTCTGTTTACACCATGCTTTGGAATATAAAATGCATTGTCCTGTCACCCAATCTCTACTTTTCCAGCAGTATATAGGACTCAACCTCCCCTTCTGCTAACTGCCCAGGAGCTGTGTATTCTACACTTTTAGATGTACTTGAAATTAGGGCATAACTTTTCCTTTTTTATCTTCATGCTTTCGTATGTCCTGTTTCTCCATCATTTCGTGCCTTGTGAACAATTCCTGATCTTTCAAGACTTGTTTCAGGAAAATCATCTTTTCCATGATGTTTTCCTGACATTGCCTTTCCTCCCGCCTACTCTGGAGAAATGTGACACATTCCTTTCTCTCCACTCTCTGAACATTCAATAACTCCTATAGCATAAATCTGTCACATTGTATGCAAATGTGGTTACATTCCTGTCCCTCCACTCTAGACTCTGAATTCCTTTATGGAAACGGTTGGCCCCATGCATCTTTGCCAAGATTTGACAACACTGCCTGACACAGATTAGGATGTGCCATCAGGATTTTTTTTTTTAAAGTAATGAACTAGGCAGGCAGGATAAATCTTAATATCCTTATTTTAACATTAAGACTTGGAGACTTGGGAATTTCAAAGATGTACTCAAGGATAAAGCCGACGAATGGAGGACTGACAGCTGAAGTTCTAGTAACCTAATTCCAAGGAGAATGGCTTTTCCACCTGGGGTGTCGGCCCATTGGAGGAAGTCATGGTTTTACTGGTTCCATCTTTCTGAAATCAAAAGAGGCACATGGTTTTACTGATCTCTACTAATTGGATATTACACATGGGGAACAGCACAAGTAGAGGTTAAGAGCATTGACTCTGGAGCTACACTGCCTGTGCCAAATCTCAGCTCTTACCTGCTGCCAGTAGCTTAGCTTTTCTGTGTTTTGCATGTAAAATGAAGACAATAGCACTCATCTCCTATGGTGTTGAAAAAGGTAAAGAAGTTAATGTATGTAAGTCATTCGAAGAACACCCAGTACATTAAGTGCCCTATGTGTTTGCTATAATTATATGTTTGTTGTTACTGAAAATGAAGAGATAAAGAAGTCCTTGGGGAATGTGAAGTTTGGCAGATGAAATATTTCAAATCAAGAAGCAAAATAATAAAAATATCCTTAGTGGTGACAAGCCTGAGAATCACTGAATGTGCTGTTTGTCCTTCTGGCTGAACCTTAAAGATCATCAGGTAAAAATCAAAGACTTCATGTAGTACACAAACAGAAAGTGACTCCTTTCCAGGGAGCATCCTGATAGAGAGATACAAGCGAATTTTCTAGTTGCTGGGAGCAATTTGGCAAAGAAATAATATAAGCAGACATCATTTTGAGTAGATACTCCCTTTACAATAGTCACAGAAAAGCTATTAAACATGCCTCCAGATCAAAATTTACAACAGAACCCACAGATAAGATTCACAGTCTTTTGGTTTTAGAAGGGGCCTCCTGTGGTTGCACATGGAATATTTAGAGAAGTCTTAGTTTGCAGTACTATGTCTTATTTAAGTGATATTATGAATGCTAAAGACTGCCTTGAAATGCAATAGAAATAAAGCATAAGGGTGATACAATAAAATTCAAATAAATTGCAATAACATGCCAGTTTGGGGACTCACCAGCACATCTTGGAGTCACACTGGTAAAATAACACGTCCAGATTAGGTAATTAAGTCAGGGTTCTCATTTGAGGATGTGCAAATACAAAAAGGGAGTGCTAGTGTTGAATGACACTAAATGGTGCATTGCTAAGTCCTGTTGTGCATTTGTGGGATCCCTGAGTGAAAATATAATAATACAGGAAATATCCCTAGGATCAAGAAAGAAATTGAAAATGCTGTTTGCTGACAGTTAGAAGGCAGTATGAAAGAAGAGAAACAGCATCTGATTACAGTCAGAAAATCTGGTTCTTGTCTCGGTTCTGTTTGTTCTTAGCGACACAATTTTAAGAAGTTAGATAATCTCAGAATTCTAGTCTGTAAACTGGTGGTTCTAACACCCGTCTGCTTTGTGCGCCAGTGATTAGAATCAAATGATGCAATGCTTGTGGCAGCACCTTTAAAACCTTAAAGTGACAAAAAAGTTCAAGTTGTTCCCAAAGAGAATTTTAAAGCAAACTCCAAAACTACATAATTCCCTGTACACAGAGCCTACATTTCTATTCAAGGAAGATTGAAACTGAGCTGCTTATTTGCATAAAAGGGACAAAGTAAGAAAAAGTAATAGATCTAGCAAGAAAATGGTTAGTGTTTAACAAGTGAGCAAAAACAATTGTGTTTTGTTTTTTCCTAAAATGTATCCTGGGAGGCTATACAATTGAACATTTCTGACTTTCAAATGAGCACAGACCATAATTTTTGAAGAGACCTTACTTAGCATGAGTTCTTGGGATTGCACTCTTCAGACCTTAAGGGAAAATTGAATGGAGGGCTTAGGGTTCCATTAGGAAGCAATTTTCCTCGGGCTGAGTAACTCAGGATAATACCAGCTGTGACGGGAGAAACCTTGCCAGCCACCCTTGTAGCACTGTGAGAGGATAACCCGAGCTGCAGGGCTTGTTTCTCAGAAACTGTGCCCCTGGCTCAATTGGAAATGAGGCCAGCAAACCCACAATCTGTGTTAGACAGTCGTTATTTTTCATTCGGAAGCAGAAGCTTATATCCCTAACTCATGCGGTCTGACAGACTGAATGTTGGGTGGGGGGTGGGGGGTAGGAGGGGCGTGGGATAAAAGATGAACGATAGGTCCTAAATGTAAACGACAGATTTTTCTAATTCAGGATTTCCTATGCAAACTGCATAAATAATTAACCACATGGATTTACTCCATTTTCATAAACCTGGAAACTTTTGGGAAAGACAGTAGAGTAAAAGCACATTTGTAAACTCTCATATACACTAAATGAATAGAATGGCCAGAAAGAACAAAAGATTGAAAAGAAAATGCCTACACTACTGGAATCAGAGATATTGCTTATTACAAATATTTAAAAACCATTTGTCAGCTATAACATAGTTTAGAACACTTTTAAAGATGACACTAGGAAGCAGAATACAACTTCCATTTTTTGGTGGATACTGTTGGTGCCCTACCCTTCAATAAGTGGGTGTAACCTTCCCCCACTTGCTGTGAATGTTGGCTGCTAAAGACTCACAGCTCCCTCTTCATCCAAACCTCCCAGACCCCTCTAGGATAGCCAGTGGCCAGCGACTAATTGACACATGGGACAAAAGGCTGGGGCCATTGCCTAAAGAAAGAATCAATTCTGAGCTACTGTTTTTGCTCAACTATTCCTAAGGGACCAGGATAAAGTCATCCCCCAGCTGACAGAAAATATCTTCCTTAGTTTTCTTCCTTTCTCATCTCCTGCTTTACTCACTTTCCTCCTGAGAACACTCCCTCAATAAAATACTTTCATAAGAGTCCCTGCTTTTAGGGAACCAGATGTTTCAAAGATAACTTATAAGAGTACACTGTTCTGGAATGCAGGTAAAAAAAAAAATTCTGGAAAATTCTACCAATATCTCCTAAATGAGTGGGTCTAGGCATTGGAGGTATGGATATGCTATGGGGAAGGATTGAGAAAATCCATTTTGGGGTTCTTTCTCCTGACAGTTCTATTATATTCCAAGACAACAGTGGCTCAGTAAAAAATTGTTTTTCTCTAAGATAGTTTTCTAGTATCAGTGTTCTGATTTGAGAAGGAAACCCACTCTTGCCAGTCAAGATGGCAGAGTAGATAAATGTTGCACTCACCTTCTCTCAGGACCACATTAATTGCAACTAAACCACAGAACAACCATTATTGAGAATATCTGAAGTCTAGCTGAACTGAAGCCCTACAAAACATGGATATACAGAAGTCACCTTGAGACTGGTAGGCGGGGCAGAGATACTGAACGGGCTGGTCCTGCACCCTCCTGTGATCATTAAAAATCAGAATGTTATCTTGGTTGCAGAGGTCTCCCCCTGAGGAGTGAGGGGTCCCAGTCCAGGGTTTCAGTGCCGGGGAGAGAAGTTTCCATAACTTCTGGCTATGAAAACCAGTATAGATTGTGGCTGAATGAGACAAAGGGTGGCTGCACTCCCTGGCACTCCTCTTAAAAGGGACTGTGCAAAGAATTACTCACTGACAGACTCACTTGCTCTGAACTCCAGCAGCTTGAAAGGTGCCAGGGACATATAAGGAGGAACTGAATTGTCTACCTTCCGGGTGAGGGCTGGAGGGGCAGCTTTCTCCCAGGCAGAGGAGCTGGTGGAAGCCCTTGTTGCTTTGTTGAGGCCCTCCCCTCCCTGTATGCAGATGCAGGCAAAAGCCATATCTGAGTCTCCATCAAACTAGCTATCACTTTCCTAGTTCCAGCCTTGTAATTCCCTGTGACCACACCCCACCCATCTTTCACACACAACCAAGCTGCTTCCAGTGGCTTTTCCTTATAAACAGCCTGCATTGCCCATGCTGCAGACTTCCCTAAATTTCTCAAAGGTTCACAAAACCTGAACAAGCAGCACTTGACTTTGGCATGCCCTATACCTCTAGCTGAGCAGCCGTAAGCCCTGCACTAGCCACAGCCAGCCTTGGTTTGCGGCTTGGCCTCTCAAGGCACCTCCAATCACAGCACGGGTGATGGCCATCTCTGGATTGCTTTGTGGTTCATGCCAGGTGGCCCTGGGCAGCACACAGACTGCGGCTGAATGGGGCCTGCAGCAGGTTCCTTCCTAGGAGGCTCTGGGGCTGGCATTCCCAGCGGCCAGCTTTTGACTGCACCGGAGCATCACCTAACCACCTCTAAGGATGCACACCCAAAGGGCAGACTAGGCAGGCACCACAGCCCTGCTAAAGTGAACCCTGCTCTGTACGGTCACCCCTGCACAACAGCTCCTTAGCTGTAGTCACATCCAGTCTTTACATCCAATCAGCCTGGGGAGTTAATCCCTCCCATTGACATGGAAACAGGAATCAAGTCTCCACTACAACAGCAGGGCACACACAACCCACACAAGGGACACACCTGGAGCATCTGGCTCTGGTGAACAGGGAGACTGCACCACTGGGTCCTACAGGACACCTACTACATAAGGCCACTCTACTAAGACCAAGAGGCATAGCAGCCCTACATAGAAACAAACAGGGAGGCAGCCAAAATAGGGAGACAAAGAAACATTTCCCAAATAAAAGAAAAGAACAAAGCTTCAGAAAAAGAACTGAACAAAATAGAGACAAGGAATTTACCAGATGCAGAGCTCAACACACTGGTCATAAGGATGCTCAACAATCTTAGGGAGAACATTAACAAAGAGATAGGAAACGTAAAAATGAAGCTAGAAAACATAATTAAGAACCAGTCAGAAATAAAGATACAATAATGGAAATGAAGAATACATTACAGGGAATCAATAGTAATTAGATGAAACAGAGGATCAAATCAGCAATTTAGAACATAAGGTAGCAGAAGATACCCAATCAGAATAGAAAAAAGAATACAAAAAAATGAGGACAGTTTAAGGGGCCTCTGGGACAACAACACCACGTGTACAAACATTCATATCATAGGGGTACTATAAGGAGAAGAGAGAGAGCAAGGAATTGAAAACCTATTTGAAGAAATAATGACTGAAAACTTCCCTAACCTGGTGAAGGAAATAGATATACAAGCTCAGGAAGTGCAGAGAGTCCCAGACAAGATAAACCCAAGGAGGCCCACACCAAGACATATAATAATTAAAATAACAAAGGTTAAAGACAAAGATAGAATCTCAAAAGCAGCAAGAGAAAAGCAGTTAGTTACCTACAAGGAAGCTCCTATAAGACTATAGGCTGATTTCTCAACAGAAACTTTTCAGGGAAGAAGGGATTGGCACAAAATATTCAAAGTGATGAAAAGCAAGGACCTACATCCAAGATTACTCTACATGGTAAACATATCATTTAGAATTGAAGGACAGATAAAGAGCTTCCAAGAAAAGAAAAAGCTAAAGGAGTCTTCACTACTAAACCAGTATTACAAGGAATCTTAGAGGGACTTCTTTGAGATAAATAAATAAATAAAAATATGAATAATAAAGTGGCAATAACTACATATTTATCAACAATTACTTTCAATGTAAATGGATTAAATGCACCAATCAAAAGTATGGTGGCTGAGTATATAAGAAAACAAGACCCTTACATATGCTGCCTACATGAGACTCACTTCAGATGAAAAGACACACACAGACTGGAAGTAAAGGGATGCGAAAAAGATATTTCATGAAAAATGACATAAACAAAAAGAATGTTGTGGCAACAATACTTATACCAGACAAAATAGACTTTAAAACAAAGCCTATAACAAATGACAAAGAAGGACCCAGTAATCCCACTTCCGGGTAATATCTGAAGAAACCCAAAACACTGTTGTGAGGGGACATCTGCATCCATATGTTCATTACAGCATTGTTTATAATGGCCAAAATGTGGAGGCAGCCAGGGTGTCTATCAATAGATAAAGAAAAGGTGGTTCATATACCAGGGTTGCCAAAAAAATATATACACATTTTAAGAGATGTTAACACTTTGGTCAATATTGCTCAAGCAGTAGTTCGTCATAATCAGACGTGTCTGGACGCTGATGGTAACCACTTTGAGCACCTCTTGTAATTACAGAAGTCAAACGTGACTTGTATTCATCTTTTGTTATCAGTATATATTAATATAGTTTTTTCCTTAAAATGTGAATACATTTTTTTGGCACCCTCTGTATATAATGGAATATTGCTCAGCCATGGAAGGAAATGAATGGGTTCTTGCCATCTGTGGCGACATGGATGGACCTAGAGAGTATTGTGTTGAGTGGAGTATGTCAGACAGCAAAAGACAAATGCAACATAACTTTGCTTACATGTGGAATCTAAAGAACAAAATAAACAACACACACACACAAAAACCAGAAACAAAATCATAGATATAGAGAACATTTTGGTGGTTGTCAGACAGGAGGGGGGTTGGGAATGGATGAAAAAGGGGAAGGGATGAAGAAGTACAAATTGGTTGTTACAAAGTAGTCATGGCGATGTAGGGTATAGCATAAGGAATATAATATAGTAGTAATTATGTATGGTGTCAGGTGGGTCCTAGATTTATTGGGGTGATAGATGGGAGGGGGGCTGGAGAACAGGGTGAAAAGATAAAGGAATTAAGAAGCTCACATTGGTAGTTACAAAATAGTCACCAGGATGTAAAGTAAAGCATAGGGAATATAGCCAATGATATGGCAATAACTATGTGTAGTGCCAGGTGGGAACTAGACTAGTCAGAGGGATCACTTCTTAAATTACATAAATGCCTAACCACTATGCTGTACTTGTACACCTGACATTAATATAAAATAATATTGAATGTCAACTGTAATTAAAAAATTTAAAAAGCGGGGAATGGTGAAGGGGAATAATAGGTTCAAGATTCCAGGTGTAAAACAAATATGTCATGGGGATGTAATGTATAGCACAGGAAATACAGTAAATAACATTGTGATAGCGTAGTATGATGTCAAATAGTTGCTGAAATTATGATGATCAATTCCTTAGATATATAAGTGTTGAATAACTATGGTGTACACCTGAAACTAATATAATATTGTATGTTAGCTATATTTTAATAAATATTTTTTTAAAAAAGAAGGAAACCCACTGCATCATTTATCTATTGCTGCAAAATAAATTACCACAAATGTAGTGACTTAAAACAACACATGTTCTGTAGGCCAGGAATCTGAGCATGGCTCAGCTGTGTCTTTTGCTTCAGGGGTCTCTCACAGACATCAAAGTTTTATCTGGGCATGGGGTCTCATCTGTGGCTCAACCGGGAAAGGATCCATTTCCAAGATCATGTGATGTTTGGCAGTGCTCAGTTCCTTGGGGGCCATCAGATTGAGGGCCTTAGCTCCTTTGCCAGCTGTTGGCTGGAGGCCACCCCCAGTTCCTTGCCACATGGATCCCTCTGGATGAGGAAGAGCATCAGTAGAGTGGGTCTGCTAGCAAGAGAAAAGTTGCAACCTAATGTAACATAATCACATGTGTGACATGCCTTCACTTTTACTTAGGTCTATTAGGAGCAAGTCACAGATCCTGCTCACAGTCAAGGGGCAGGGTTACACTGGGGTAAAAACACCAGGAGGTGGGGAACATTGTGGGCCCTGTTAGAGTCTTTCTGCTGCTACATCCACTAAAATAGATCACGGATATCTGGAAATGAGGACGAGTCATTGGAAGGATAGAGGAATATCTATGTAGAACCATTTTACAATTTTAGATCATTAGTAATAAAGTATTAATTAAAGAGAAAACATGTAGTTTTGTCACATAGAAAGAAATCTGATGGCACTTCGTTTTTCCTGACACAAGTTCTCTCCTGTGTGACCAGCTGAATTAGAAAGAACCAAGTGCCCCCTGCATGCCCCATAAAGGGACGAGAGTTTCTCCAAACCTAGTTAAATTGGCCTCTAGGCAGTGGATTTCAATAAAGGTAGAGAAAATGCTTTCAGGGAAAATATACATGGGCCACAACTTCCTATAGTGTTAACTTCCTTCCCACATTCTTGAAACCACTGAATGGCTGAAGTGACAACATCACCATATGTTACTCTCCAGCTTACTTTCCAGGAGCATATTTTTCAAGATGTCAGGAAAAAAGTCAAGAAAGTTGAGAATCAAAAGAAACCCTTCGTTCTCAATTCATCCATTATATTAAACTGACTACCCTTACACTGTAGTAACCAAAGAGGTGAACACATTCTACAATAGTGTAAAAAATTTAGTTGAAGTGCATATATTTGAAAAAGACTTACCCAGGGAAACAAAATCAAACTTTAGGTACTATCTATTTTGGACTAATATTAAGGATAACATGATGTCTGAAGTGAACATGAATGTTATATTAAATAATGAACCACAGAGATTTTTGTTAAGGAACTAACTAAATAAATTAAGTTAAAGTAATAATGCTATTAAAGCATTCCAAGTAGTGAAGAGCATAATCATCACTGCAAAGAAATGTATCATTAAGACATAGTTGAGAAAATCACCTAGAACACCAAAGAAAAATGATAAGATTTTTATAAAAGTTATAAAAAGATTAGAAAGATGAATAGGTAATGATGATTCAACATAACCATAATTTGTGTTTCTAGAGAAAGGAATAGAATAGAGCAGAAAGAATGAAAGAGACTAGGACAGAGCAGAAAAATAAATATAAAATAAATTTCCTGAGTTGAAAGTAAATTTTTATCTACAGGGCTCTCCATGTATCAGGTAAAATTAATGACAAGCAAGCAACACAGACTCCTGCTGATGAGGTTATTGTATTTCAAAGGCTAAAAAGAATTATACAAGCACATAGAGGGGCAGAAACATTACCTAAAAGGGGAAACAAATTTATTGCTGTTTTCAGTCATGAAAGATGTTAGAAAAAAGTGAAACAATGTTTTGAAGGAAAATAAAATTTTCTACTTCAGGAAGAGTTTTTTCTTCAATATAAAAGCAATAATATGTCATCACCCCCGCACCTTTCAAGGGTGGAAAAAAGCAAACAAAAAAATTTTGTCGATATTTAATTAATCAAGGGGCAAACCAAAGTAATGAATTCATAAGCGAGAGAGTTGATATATAAAAGGACTAACTAGTTATTAGTTTTGTATCAATGCCAGCCAAAAATTACATCTAAAATATGCGGCCTTACAGATGTACACAAAGATACGTGTACCAGTAGGTTCACATGCTATTATTTTAAATCAAACAACCTATTTAGCACTTAGATATTGCCCACTCTGTCACTATTCATTTAGATTTAACTGTATATTTTATAAGAGCAATTGTACGCCATTGTATTCTCTTGTTTTTATCTTTATTTTGAAGTCTCTCTTCTGACTCACTGGCAATTTGGTTATAATGCATTCTCCATTATTTTCTTAAGATGTGAAACTGCACATATAACTGTTTATTGTCTGCATTCTTGCATTTATATATAGGTGAATGATATCTTACGTAGGTATAAAATTCTTATATTGCAGGCTTTTTTCTTAAAAGTCCACCAAATTCTAGCTTCTAGTTTTTCATGTAACAGGTCCAATGCTTTTTCCTTTATTAGAAATTTTTCCATTCTGTTGGAAGAGAGTAGAGATTTATCTTTGGAGACAGGATTTTTTAACCAGAATACATATATACTAGGGAGCATAGAATTTCCTAGTTAGTGCTGGAATTCAGCGATCCTTTTTAATCTGAAGCGTCAAATTTTTATTTATTTATTTTATTATTTTTTTAAAATTTATTTACTTTCTTTAAAAAAATTATTTAATAAAAATTTTTTTATTTATTTACTTTCTTTAGGTCTTCTGGATTTGTCATTTGTATTAGTTTCCAGGAGTTGCTGTAAATGTTTATCCTATGGCACAAATTACCACTATGTAACAAATTACCACAAACTGGGTGGCTTAAAACAAAGGAAATTTATTATGCAACAATTCTGGAGGCTAGTAGTCCAAAATCAAGGTGTCAGCAAGGCCATGCTCACACTTTGGTCTCTAAAGAAGAATCCTTTCTTGCCTCTTCTAGCTTCTGGGTTCCCAGCAATCCTTGGCATTTTTGGCTTGTCACAGCATAATTCCAATTTGTCTCCTTCACATGGCCTTCTACCTTCTGTCTCTTTCTGTGTCTTCAAATATCTCACTCCCTACAGTCATTGGATTTTCGGCAGGGGATCAACATCTCTCCAGGTTGCCAGGTGTTATATACTTCATGTCCCCGGGCTTTTTGCTGCCATCCATGGCTCATCTCTATTTTGAGGAGGAGAGGTTGCAGGTTGTTTTCTCCATCCAGACCCCAGCAGATCCCAAGACCTTCTTTATAATCCCTAGATCCTCTCTGGCAGCTTCCACACTCAACAGGTTGATAGTTGAATTGCAACTGGGATGGCAGGGCAGTACGGATATGTTTAAGTGATTCTCTTCTCCAAATCCAAATTTTTAATTTTTAAGAGTTCTTTTGTTTATATTCTCTGATTTGTTTTTGCTTTTATAATGCAGTGTTTTATTTTAGGCAAGTAATATTTCCTTAAATGTCATTGAGGACTCTGACCCGAGGGTTTTTCTTTGTCATTTCTTATTTCTCTTACTTTTTCCAAAGGCTATTTTTTTGCTTATTTTTAAATCTTGATATTTCTCTTGCATGCTCCACCGTTTCCTCAAATGTCTCATTGGCTCATAATAATTGGGTGATAGTCTGACTGCATGATCTATGCTGGCAGTCAAGGTTTATTGACCGCCAGTCTTTCTTTAGAGTCAGGGGCAGGAAATGGCTATTAGCTTAGCACACACCTATAGCAAAATAATAGAATTAGGAAATGTTTATCCTATGGCACCAACACCCAGTTTTAGCTGCCTTAGTTCTTTCTAGATGGTTGTGTGGGGTTGAACATTAGCTTCAGGCCACTAGAGGTAGGTGAGGGAGGAGGACAAATTGTTTCACAAATTTCTGTACACAGACTTCATCAACTATCCATTTTTAGTCCTTTTTACTATTTCTTCCTTTTTCCATACTTGCCTTTTACTTGTACTTGCTGGGTGGATCAACTTCTTCCTGTGCTGATGCTCACACCACATTAGTTCCAGACTGTGGCTTCCTTTGATGTGCCTCATCTACCAAGATTCTTCCATTTACCTCCCATTGTTTATTGCTGGCTATTCTCTTTTCCTATTTGTTGCAGGCTTATACCTTTTAAACATTCCCTTACTATCACGAAAGAGTCTAAAGAGGGAGAGGAAACTTTGCCCTTTTGCATCAGAAAAATAGAATATCATTTTAATAGATACACAATATTCTATTTTGTGGATGCATATATTTTATTTGTTGAATAAATGTTCTGTAGTTGGAATTCAATTTTCCCCAAATATTTTCCCCAAATACTATAAACAATTGCACAATGAACAACTTTAGAATAAAATGTTGGAGCAAACATTTCAAATAAATCCTACAAATATAATTGTAGGTTAATTTACATACATTTAAAATGTGTGAAATTATGCCAACTTCCACTCAATACAGATTGCTTGAATTTATAGTGCCTGTTATCCACTACCATTTCCAACACTGGGTAAAATAACAATTTCCTTAATCTTTCTTAGCTGTGTAAGTTAAATATTTTATTTCATTTTAATACCTCTTTGAAGAGACTAACCATCCTATGAAAATAGCATTCCCCTATATGAATCGGTTACTCCCTGTAATTTTACCTTATTATAGCATCTTCATAGCACTTCACTAATCTGGATTTACTAGTCCCTCCCACTCTTTTTTAAGCTCCATGAGATCATCTTTGCTGTTGTACTCCCAGATTTTAGGAAACTTTCCCTGTATCTTCATATGTTCCTCCCTCTGTAGATATGCATGTCTGTGTCCTAATCTCTTCTTATAAAGACACCAGTCATATGGGATTAGGATCTTATTTTAATTTAATTACTTCTCTAAAGACCCTATGTCCTAAATTACTGTGCACTATAGATGAACAGTAAATATTTTTTCATTAAAAATATGGGGGGAAGCACATTCTGGAAAGCATTTTTAAATAAATAACTTAGTTTATTATAAATGACTCAATTTTTAAGTATTTAATTTTTGCTCTAAGTTTCATAGCCAAAATTACTCTACAATCTGGACCTTACATATATATATATATATATATATATATATATATATATATATATATATATATATATATATATATATATATATATATATGGCTGTAAATACAACCAAGTACCAGAGTTATAAGATAAGGGACCCTTCTTTATATCTGTGACAGCATAGGGGACCTTTGGGTTATTTTTAAGTATATCCCAGAATTTGACCTGATAGTACTTATTTCATTGTAAGAATATTCACACTTAACTGTTTGCCTTTATTTTTTTAAGCTCTTTTACCCCATACTCATTCTAGGAGTTCTTTTCCTGTGATTTTAATGGTAGGAAATGGAACTATCAATTCCATGCAGATGTCGGAGAACCAGCCTTACAGACAGCTGGAGAAAACAGGTGTACAGAAATTCAGGGACTATTAACATATCTAATTGAGTAAGTGTTGGTAGTTACGAAAGTAATTACGAACAAAAGAAAGCTGTGTGAAACTCCTAACAAAAACATTGCTGGTAATCACTGCCAACTTAAAACTCATTTTGCGATGTTTTCTTTTAAAATAGGAGCATTTTATATTGAATATTACCTTTTGTCTTATAATTTACATAGGTATCTTTAATGAACAGTTCGTTTATAGTTCCACTGAGTCTGTCCTGTGTGTGTTGCTCTCCTCTTTGAAATGGCAATATCAGCACTTTAGTGGGCAAGCTTCCTCTGGAATATTTATAGACAGATTTCAAAAGTATACTTAACAATTTTCTTTAACTTGTCTTTTAAAAATTACCATGTTTGCTCCTAAACTGGAAACATATTTTAGAATAAGAAAATGGACGTTTTCACCAGGGCTTCTTTATTGTTAGGATTTTCAGATTTAAACCCACAAATAGTTCCATCTAATATTTTATAACTTTTTATAATTATAACAGAAGCACATGATTATTGTAAAAAAAAAATCATTTAGCTAGAAAATAAATCAATCATGATATAGCTGCATGGAGAGCATGTGTTACATAGAGAGGATGCCAAAAAAATGCATACGCATTTTTAGAAAGGAAAAATACTGTATTAAAATTGTAATACTCAATGTAGACCGATAACAAAAGATGAATACAAGTCACATTTAACTTCTGCAATTCCAAGAGGTGCTCAAAGTGGTTACCATCAGCATAATTTCAACACAGTTTTTTCTTTTCTTAAAGTGTGTGTACAGTTTTTTGGCACCTTCTATACATTGTGGAATGATCTCTTACCAAATGTATTCGTTTGATACGGCTGCCATAACAAAGCACCATGGGCTCGGTGGCTTAAATAACAAAAACTTATTTTCTCACAGTCCTGGAGGCTAGAAGTCTGAGACCAAGGTATTGGCAGGCTTATTTATTTTATTATTGCTTTTGAGGCCTCTTCTCTTTAGCTTGTAGATGGCTGTCTTTTCCTGTCTTCATATGGTCTTTCCTGTGTACATATGCATATCCGTGGCCTAATCTTCTCTTTACAGACTTCAAGATGATACACCGAGATCAAGGCAAGACCATAGAAGTCGGCAGTCCTAAGCTGGGTATGATACTCTTTTAATCTGTACCCAAAGAAGACGTAAAGCAGAGCTCAAGCCATCCCCGAGTAGACATGTAACATGAGCTAGCAATAACTCCCTGCGATTTTAGATTCTTCCTCCTTCTCCCTCCTCCTTCTTCACAGTAGTATTGCAGCAGCACCCTAAGCTGAGTAATATGAATGGTGATCATTTTACACGAATAAAAAGAGCTAAATACTACCACACCCATAAACTAAAAATATAAAAATTCTTTTGAGCAATGAAAGGCCTTTTCATTTAAAAAGGTCAATTTACCATTTTTTATAAGAGCTGATGAAATTGACCTGAGGCATATCTCCTAGCAAAGAATATTTAACGGAGGAAACAATCTCTGGGGTATCTAGAACATAGATTGGAAGAGATAAAATACTACTTCATTAGATCAGAAAGATGAGAAAATTGAGAGAATGAAGCAGCAGCTAGGAAGTAGAGTACCTGAGTTTTATTACTATATAGTACTTTCCATATATTTCAGTGTGAAGGTGATTACTGACCAATTGGAATTAGCACCTAGGATGGCACTTACCTGAACTTATAGTTCTATTCCTAATGCTTAAACAGAAGAGTCTCAAAGATCGGAATGAACTGTTATAAAACACAAAGAACTACCACCTTTAAAAAAAGGAAAAACAAATAAAAATGTTTAGCTTTCTCTCATATTAGTGTAGTGAGCTTGGACTTGGCCTAAAGTAGGGTAAGTTGACGGCATGTGTAAGCACTCTGGACAGACACACGGTTGATGTTCTACCGTGTTTCCCCGAAAATAAGACCTAGCCGGACCATCAGCTCTAATGCATCTTTTGGAGCAAAAATCAAGATAAAATCTGGTTTTATATTACGTTATATTATATAAGATCGGGTCTTAAATTATAGTAAAATAAGACCCGGTCTTATATTAATTTTTGCTCCAAAAGACACATTAGAGCTGATGGTTCAGCTAGGTCTTATTTTTGGGGAAACACGGTATACTCCATAGCAGATACCTTATTACCCAGGGTTAGCCAGAATGCTAGGTTTGGGGGCACAGTCCCCAAGGCTGCCCTCACTTATGAAACCAACTACAAGTTTGGAGGGTTCCTGAAACCCTTAGGTTAGATATCTTTCTAGAAGGATGAACTCACTGAAGCCTATTATAATCACGGTTAAAGTTTGTTAAAGGGGAACTATACACACAAAATGCAGTCAAAGAAAAACGATAACGATGTGATGTGATGGATATCAATTATAACTTAATAAATTTGGGGTGAGGGGAAATCAGCAACAGGAAGAGACACATAGGATAGAGTCTGGGAGGGTTCCAAATAAAGTTTCCATTGTTCTCTCCCATGGAGTTAGAAACCATTACCCTCTTGGCTTCAATTATATGACAATCTGCATAAAGTCTTGTAAACTGGGAAAGCTCACTTGAGCTTTAGTCCAGTGTTTTTATTTGGGCATCCTTATGTAGGCATAACTGATTGATTGCTCACAGGGTTGAACTCAGTTTCCAGATCAATTTATACTGAATGACCCAAAGCCCCCACCTTAAATGACATGGTTGGTTTTTCTGGCATAAGCAGCCCCGACTTTAAGACTATTGGGTATAGTTGGCCACACCTGAAAATGCAGTGTGTCCAGCCCCCACCTAAACAAAGACACTCCTATAAAGTATGACATAAATTACTTTCCAGAAGTCAAGAGAAGAAACCGTATCTCTCTTTGGACTAAGCCAAATTCTTTACTGCATACTTGCCCATTAAGAAGAGATACTATTCTACTTCAGGGAGACAGAAAATAATTTGTGATGCTCCCTAATTGCCCGAGAGAAGGCAAGGAGAAAGGACTGTTAAGGATGAGCTTGCTTTAGCTCAGTTCCATGATTTGAAATCAGTAAACAGGAGCCTGTACCCTATGGCTAGTGTGCAACAGTGAGATATCTAGGGATCCTTTGCTTCGGTGTTCACTGCATATATAATACCACTTCTCAACCCTCTCCTGAACTAGATGCCCAACCTCTGGCCTCACTTTTTCTATTTATTGTCCAAATTTGGATCTGTAATCTGTCATCCAATATATCTGCTATCCTTCAAAGCAATTTGTCCCACTCACATTTTTTTTTTTTTTTTTTTTTGGCTGTTTTATTGGGGAAGGGGAACAGCACTTCACTGGGGAACAGTGTATATCAGGACATTTTTCCAAGCCAAGCAGTTGTCCTTTCCATCCCAGCCGTGGAGGGTGCCATTCAGCTTCAAGTTGTTGTCCTTTCAGTCTTAGTTGTGGAGGGCACAGCTCAGCTCCAGGTCCAGTTGCCGTTGCTAGTTGCAGGGGGCGCAGGGCACCATCCCTTGCAGGAGTCGAACCGGCAACCTTGAGGTTGAGAGGATGCGCTCCAACCAACTGAGCCATCTAGGAGCTCAGTGGCAGCTCAGCTCACGGTACCCTGTTTAATCTTAGTTGCAGGGGGTGGAGCCCACCATTCCTTGCGGGACTCGAGGAGTTGAACCGGCAACCTTGAGGTTGAAAGCCCACTGGCCCATGTGGGAATCGAACTAGCAGCCTTCGGAGTTAGGAGCATGGAGCTCTAACTGCCTGAGCCACCGGGCCGGCCCCCCACTCACATTTTTGAGTGTACTTTCTAGTTTGTTTATAAATAAAACTTTGGAGAGAACAGATCAAGGACATGCTTATGGTATTGTATTGAAATTTATTTATAAGCAAACTTTGGGGATATTTGTTTAACCAGTTCTTAGTCCATCTTCTTTGTAATAATAACAGAATAATAAGAAATGTGTTTGTATTCCTAGGGACTGTTTCAGGTCTGCCCCAGTCTATTACCTAAGATTTATAGCCATGGGTATGTGACCCTGGAATTTTTCATAATTTTGTTCTTTGTGAAAAGACCCTTATGTTCCCTTCAGATTTTAGTGGCAGTCAAAGGCATAAATAAGATTCTTGTATGTTATAACTCTTAGTCTCATTTATTGTTTACCTTAGTGGAATCATAAAATATAGCTTTAAATACGTTTATTAAACACTCAGCTCTCTAAAAATTGCCTTAACTTGCACTATTTAAAACCCCTCAAGGTAGTCATCAGAGATCACAAAAGTTGGAAGACAAGCAATGTGTTTGATTCTGCCTAATTTGCTATCATAGTAATAAATAATGTTGACAAAAGGAAATTTCCAATATACTCAAAACAAATCCCTTTACATTTTTTTCAATTCATTACAAATTCATCAAATGCCTTTGTCCTAGAAAAGAATAACCTCTGTTTATCACAAAATTATATTAATCTATCTGTTAGGCCAGGTGGTATTTAGCTTGAGGTATTTTGCCTACATGTTTATATCTGGGGATATTCAGAAGGCTTCCATCACATAGAAGCTTACAGGGCTATCATAGCAATGTGAATTAGAAGAGCTTAACCATATTGTTATATATCCGTTACACTAACAAAAATTAATGATCATGGTACAATCCAATGATGATAGGACTTTAGACAGTATATTCATGGTGGTGGCACTGTTAGAAGATTTAATCTTCCTACAAAACAATTAAATATTATCCTAAAAGAATTAAAAATGGTCCATGTCCTTCGACCAAGAATTTACACAAAAGGAAAAATTAAATTTTAAGTCATTCACTGAATTGTAGGGCTTTTTTTATATTGAAAAATGAGAAATTACCCGAATCTCACAGAGACTATATTACATAAACATCATGGGATTCTCAGCATTGGGAAACTAGTTGAGGGCATTTTGCATTGCTTCCCAAATCTGACTGTGTATCAGAACCTCCAAGGCAATTTTCTACTTCTCTGATGCACCTTCATCATAGATGGTGTATTTGTCTGGAATTCATGGCATAGAGGTGGCAAATGGGATAGGGAATACAAATTGCGCCATTGGCAATATTTGCCCTTATGGGTTTTGTGGGGAACTGCACATACATGATAAATGTTTGCTCAATAAAGCTGTCCACCACACTTGGGACTGTAATTATTCTCAGATGAATGCATGTCCCTGCTATACTACATCAGAACGAAGAGATTTCTCTCATTAAGCTTCATGGCATGGTGAGGAGAGAGCAGTGGGTTCCTCTGCGGAGCCCAAGGGTTGAACAGCCCGGCTGTCCGCTCTGTGAAGCCTGTTTTCCTCACTCCAAGCCAGTTAATAGAACTTATCCTAGATAGGGTGGACATGGTCTTTTTGTTTTTATGTTCGAAGGGGTTAAATAACAAAGAAAGGGGTATTAAGGAGCTCATGTTTAGGTGTTTCCATAACTAGACGGTTTTATTTCAGATTCTCTGTGAGAAGCCATGCCTATATGACACAGAATGCTATAGACCCTTCTCCCTTCTCAATGTCTGTGGCTAATGGGGGTCGTAATGTTGATATGGTTTACTTAGTACTATCTGGCAGACAGACTGGCCTTTTATCAGTGGGCTTCCCAGTCGGACGAAAAAGCCTGACTAGTTCTTTGCTGTCTGACTCTTAGTTCATGTACCCATATATCTGTGCAAGACAAAGAACTAGAAAGTGCCCAGGTCAGAGCTGAATATCTCTGGGAGAGTCCCTAGGTTCTGGGTGGATATTGAAATAAGCCCACGCTTTAAGGTCTGATTCTTCAATCAAGCTTCTTTAATTGTGCTTGAATCACCTGCCACTGGAGGGCACTATTAGAATAGCTGTGGGAAAAGGCAGCTCTGGAATAAAATACTCTCTGTCAGTGGCCACTAGGCAAAGGTTAGAGGGGGTGAGGGGAGGTTGGGGAGCACAACTGGAGACTAGGGTGCTTGGCAATGAAAGCTTACAACAGATTCTTTTCTCATGATTAATGAAGTTTGCAGGTCGTCTAGAATCCAGGGAACCCAAGTGGAGGTGAAGTTGAGGTATGTCAGCTTCAGAGGTGCTGTTGTGTGTGCATTACAGTATTAGTGCAAAGGGGGAGTTCTTGAAACCCTCAACTGTTTGAGAATAACAGCTCCAACTTATCTCTCAGGTGGTGCTGGAGGCTGCGGTGATGGGTGAACAGAATTCCAAACGAGGCTGGAATCTTGGGAACTGGATCTTATCATGGGAGCAGGCTGGGAGGGCCATACCAGGGGAACTGCAATGAGAGCCAGATAGGACAGCCTTCCTTCAGGTGCAAAAGGAGCTCCCATGGGTGGCTGAAGTGTAAGAACTTGAATCAAAGTGAGGGTTAGAGTGTAAGAACTTGAGTCAAAGCAACAATGGTCCTGCAAAAACAGTAGCAGACTGAAGAGAGTCCTTGAAGCTCGAGATGGAAGAAGAGAGCTATTTTATTAATATGGCAGTGACTTCTAATTACAACAAGCTTACAGTCTTGGTGAGAAGTCAAATGCAAGAGATTGTTTTAATATGTTTATTTGTTTGTTTTAATCTTGGTAGGAAGGAAACTACATGTACATTTTCAAGAGACCTGCACTTTTGGAGCAGATTACGCCTTTGTTTTGAGGGAATCAAAGCCAATTTTTTGTTACGCAAAAGTAAAATGGAGACATACTCCAGACCTGAAGATTTTGTGAGGCACTGTGATTTGAAGGACGTGAACTACGCTGTGGTAATACTAAAGATGGTCTACGTGATAGACAGGACTGCATAGCCGTGGTTATATTTTTTAGGGAGTTATGTCTATTTTGAATATGGATCTGAAATGAACTATGCATAAAACTTGCTGCTTCCTCAGAGGACAGAGATCCTGCAAGTCTGATCTTCGAATGATGGAAAAGAATGAGGCTTAATTTGGATAAGCTCAAACTGGACTGGCCCATTAATGCCATAAACACTCTGTGAGAGCAGCCTGTATTGATATTGGATTGTTGGATTCTAGTGTAGCTCAAGATAACACAGGGTGACCGTCACCTATATGGGTGGGAAGACCTTGGGGATTGACTTTTCCTTTGAAGGTAATTCATTTGTGTTATCAATCATCCTTGGAAGAGACTGATCCCGGGATAGAAATAAGAAGCAGGGATAAGGGTGCGACAGAATGAAGGTAATCCAGCCTCTCTGTACCCAGGATGGTCTGGACCAGTGTGGGCCTGTCCAAACCCAAGGATAGGTCTGGTCCTCTGAGTTCTAAGAAGAGATATATCTAGTCATGGTAATAAGTTACTCTCTGGGTTCTACTTTTCTTTCATTTAGCTGAAATTTTCAGTCAAGTCCTATTAAAATTGCAGCCTATTTCAGCAGGGCTGTTTATGCTTGGGGCAAGGCAGTATGGGGGAGAGTAGTAGACTCTGAAGGGAGCTGGTAATCCCAGCCCTTAGGGATCTGCAAGCAGGACAGGGTGACCACAGGACAGATCTGTGGAGCATGCAATTGTCCTCCAGGGATCTTTGGTCATATTTGGGTAACCCGTTAAGAGCGGACTTCCTGCAGTTAGGCAGGATGGGGGCTTTAAGTCATTACAATTGAAATAATTGAACCCATTAATGGCCTCACACTGGAGTTAAAATAAAATTCAAATCTTAATGAAAGCCTAGAACTTAATTATTCCCACCACAAAAAAAGGAAAAATAACTATGTGATATGATAGAGGTGCTAATTTTCATTACAATGGCAATCGTATTACACTATATAAATGTATCAAATTAACATGTCGTATACCTTAAATTTATACTATGTTATATGTCAAATATGTTCAATTACAAATAAAAAAGGCCCTCTCCATTTTCATCTCAGGTTACTCATTTACTACGTTTCAGCCGCCCAGGCTACTTTCTGTTTCTTAATCAAGCCAAGCTCTCTCTAGACAGCATGGGGATGTGGCCACACTGGCATCTCTGTATAGGAGGCTCTTAAACTAGCTCAGTGTCAGGTCTCACGCTTCAGATCTCAGCTTAATTGGCAACTTCTTAAATTGGTCCTCCCTGAAAACAGTATTTAAGTGCGTTTTTCTCTTCCCTGTTTTTCTTTCTCACAGCACCTTGTTCATTTAATTCACAGCATTTCACAATTATAAATACGTATTTGTTCATGATCTATATCGCCCTGTTTACCAGAAAATCCATGAAGGCAGGAGCTAGAACTATTAATACTTAAATAAGCACCACATAACGAGGTTCTAAGCAGCTCTTTAATCCTATAGACCCTTGATACACAATTTTACTAAATGAATAGTGTACTTATTAATGAAAATGCGACTTCATTTTAGTTGTCACACTGGCATGACCCAGGGACACAGGTTACAGAATGCTTATTCCCAGAAGCTTTTATAAACCGTATGTTCCCATACATTTCCTTTGTTCGCAATGATGCCATACTTTTAACAGAGACCTGCTTAGCCATGTGCCACACACCTAATAGCACATAAAGGCTAAGTTCCATTTATTTTTTTTTTCAGCACTTTAAAAGCAATTGCACGGGATTTGGCTTACTTTATTTCTGTTCTGCTATGGTTCCACTTGCGTTTCTTTCTGCTTTTACTCTTAGTCTTGGGCTTCATCAACTAATTTTTAATCCACTTGTGACCCCTTCGGTGTTTGCTTCAGGTTTTCTCAGCTTCAACTTCCAGTACTCTCTAAGGACTTTGGTTTGTACTCAGCTTCTGACTATTTCTGTTTCAGGGTTTCTCAGGTTTATCACTCTGGCTTAGCTACGGGTCAGGAGCTGAATTCCAGTACTTTTAGTCTGGTCCCTGTTTGATCCTTAAATATATTGATTTCCCAACTGAGGAAGGCCAGAATGTTTTTTGCTCAGGAGTTGTGGTGTCCTCAGCAGGTAGGAATATATCATAATTATGTTCTAGGTGTCTGTATTACAATAATAACATTGTACTCCGCACACTGCCTCTTTCTTCCTTCCTCTCTTGATCAGCACCCCACCCACACTAGATCACCCCTGCATTTTTTATCTTTATTAAATTTATTGGGATGACATTGGTTAGTAAAATTACATAGGTTTCAAATGTACATCTCTATAATACATTATCTATGTATCACATTGTGTGCTCACCAACCAGAGTCAGTTCTCCTTCCATCACCATATATTTGACCCCCTTTTCCCTCTTCCACCACACCCACCCCCTCTTCCCCTCTGGTAACCACTAAACTATTGTCTGTGTCCATGATTTTTTATTTGTTTGTTTGTCTTGTTCCTTTGTTGTTTTCAGTTTTATATCTCACATATGAGTGAAGTCATATAATTCACAGAATCCAAGACATGGAAACAACCAAACTGTCCTTCGATAGCTGATTGGATATAGTAGATGTCGTACATATATGCAATGGAATATTACTCAGCCATAAGAAAAGATGAAATACTGCCATTTGTTATAACATAGATGGATGTTGAGATTATTATGCTAAGTGAAGTAAGTCAGAAGAAATGCATTTTTTCAACTTGGATAAAGTGCCACAGTGTGGGGCTGGGTTTCTGGCTCCCTGAGACGTTTCGGGGACTGGATAACGGAATCTAAAAGTACAGGGCAATTAGCTGTCCATGGTAAGACCAATGTGAAATGTAGCACAGGGTAGGCAAAATTCCCCTCCTTTCTTTATTCTGTAGGTTATTCCAAGATTCCTCTTTAAAACCCTTCTAAAGAAACCCTGAATGTTGAGTGCATATGCCTGTTGAATGATCTGTTGTGTCTTTTTGCAGGTTATTGCGAAGGGAAAACATGTGTGATAACACATTGCAACACAAAGCATCATATTACATTCATCCTACTTTTCCTGGCTTCACTTCCCTTTTCTCTTACCCATGGCCTCCTATGCTTCCACCTTCCAAGTAAAGCATTAGCATCTTAATCCTTTCTTCACTCAAGTTTAAATTGGCTAGTGTTTCCAGGATGGGTTAGCAGGGCAGAAATTCTAGTGAAGAATAACTAGGATGAATATATGAAGAAAAACGGGGGAGTAGCAAATTCTGAAGTGTGATTTCAAGAGAAAATGCTCCAGGTGAATTTTAAGTAAAAGCTTTACACACACTTCCAGAATGTATTCTAGTGGGAACTGCAATAAAAGTATGTGGTTCAGTTACCAACTTTTAAAGTAAAATGGAATATATAAAACAATATACGTAAATAATATTATGAGTAATAGAGAGAATCTTCCAATAATTTGGAGTTATCAACAATTTGAAGTTTTTTTTTTTTAAATAAAAATAAACTTCTCTTTTTTATTATACAGGGCTTATTTTAAATAAAGCTGTCATATAAATGTTGGCTATCAACTGTTTGTGTTCATACAGCACATTGGTTTTTCAGGGGGGTGGTCTCTAATAATTCTTAGGATGTGTGATTTAAACAGTTCAATTTCATTTACTTACTAACAAAAAAATCTGTCTTTGGGGTTTTCTGTGTTAAGCAAGAGAAGAATGATAAAAGATCGTTTGTGAAGACCAAGTTGTATCCTCCAATTAGGTCTCCCCTGAATATTTGTTGATATAAGTCTATTTTTGGTGCAAGCAATGATTAATCTCAATTATTCTACTCACTATGCCTAAAGCACCTTATCTATAGAGGTATAATCAAAATAATTTCCCATGTCTCTGGAGTTCTGTGAAAATTAGAGAATGTCAGCAAAAGTGCTTTAGCTGCTATAGTAGTATTATGACCTTTATTCTCCACTTAGAATTAGTCTTAAAATAGTTCCACCGTGACCTCTCATTAAAGTTTTTGAGTCTGTTTCAAGCCAATGATATAGAAGCACAGTAGCTATCGACCATATTAAATAACCAATAGGTAGAGTTTGGGGACAGGAAAAGAAAAAGAGAACTGCAGAAGAAAGTTGTCAAACTTTTCACACAATTTGGCAAGGGTATGGCAAAAGTTACCCTTCCATTATATTAACCTGCCCTTCCTTCCTTCCTTCCTTCCTTCCTTCCTTCCTTCCTTCCTTCCTTCCTTCCTTCCTTCCTTTTTCACTTCCTTCCTTCCTTTTTCCTTCCTTCCTTCTTTCCTCCCTCCCTCCCTCACTTCTTTCCTTCCTCCTCCCTCCCTCTCTCCCTCCCTCCTTTCCTGTCTTCCTTCCTCTTAACAAATATTTGTCACAGGACAAAGTTACTTATATATGATTGTCAGGCTTTTGTCTTTTCTTTTGCACTTGAAAGGAAATTCTGGGTGGGCCCACTCAATCTCCTGTCCTCCTCTGCTCTCTGAGAAGCTTCCTTCTTTGCCAGACTTGTTCTTTGGTGGTTCAGAATGGGAGGAAAGGGGGAAAGGAGAGAACTAGAGGTGCCCGGGACAAGGAGCAGATGGATGGAGTTTTTCCCAGGGTAGTTTGGGGGTATTAGAAGCTAGAAAGTAGTTCAGATGAGTGAAGAAAGTACTAAGAAGGGGGAACATTTTTTTTTTAAAGAAATTATTCAAATATATCTATTTTAATGATAAAAAAAATCAAGTAAAAATTCGAGCTATTATAAAATTACTTTGTGGTTCATAAGCTGTGTTTCTTGAGTAATTATAAGGTTTTATTTGTTTGTTTGGTTGGTTTTTGGAACTTCATGTTCTTAAAATGAGTTAGATGCCAGGGAAGCAAAGTGAAAATAAGAGTAAGACAGAGGAGCAGGCACATACAAAATGAGGAGCATAATGGTTAAAGTTGCCGTTGTAGAAACACATACAGGGCACTTTGGGGGCAGTGGAAAAGGAGTCACCATTTCTATAGGGAAAGGGGCAATGAAGGGCCCATCACAAAACTAGTTTTAAAAAGTAAAACACAAATAAATCCTTTTTGTTCCTCATTGTCAAAGAAAATATCATACAAACACTTCAGTGATCTTAATTATCGTGATTAAAACATTTTATTCCACCTACTTGTTTAGGGGTTAGGAAAGCAATCTATACAAGGCTTTCAAAAAAGGTGTCACATAAAAAAAAAAAAAATTGCTTTGTGAAAGCTTGGTTTTCCCAGCATGGCACAGCATTTGCGTAGTGCGAAATTATTTTAAAAATGAATCACTTGGTTCTGGTCACAGTCATCTCCTATTGGAATGCAGAGGAGACGATATCCCTTAGTTCATGGGCAGACTCTCCACAATTACTGGAGGTGCATGTTAATTATCAGCCAACACTGGAGGCTGATTTACTTGCAAGGATATTGTGGAAGGGACACCAATATCGGAGAGCAGGTTGGAGTAGAGAAGCACTCAGATAAATTTCCAAGCCATATTTTTATGACTTTGGGAGTATTTTTGCACTAACAGTTACTTATTTTAAATTATATCTTTTAAAAAATAACTTTTCCTCATGTTAAAAATGCATTTGTCACATAGTTTTTGGACTATGAAAGAAAAAGAAATTCATAATTCCTAAACTTAGAGATCGCTCCCTTCCTCTCTTTGCAACTGTATAAAAGGAGTCTAGACAGTATTCACAGCAGAAAGAATGTCAGGGTTCCCAGATGCTTGTTTTGCCGCTTACCAGCCACATGACCCGGGCAAGTAGCTTTAACTTTTATGTGCTCCAGTTTTCTCATCTATAAAGTACAGTGCCTACTTTCTGGGTGTGTTATGAGGCTTAAAGGAGTCAATATGTATAAAGCATTTAGAAGAGTATCTGGCTCATTGTATATCTTATGTAATTATTGGCTATTATTAGTATTAGGTTGGTGCAAAAGTAATTGTGGTTTTGCAATTATTTTTAACCGTTTAAACCGCAATTATTTTTGTTACAACACTATTAGTGTTAACCAACCCAATAGTAGTTAACACGGGCTCTTGAAACCAACTGCCCAAATATGAATCCCTGCTCTGCTACAACCTTGAGTAAGTTGTTCAATACGTCAATGCCATGGCCTCATAATTTTTATTATTTTTTTTAAGGAGGGCACAGCTCACAGTGGCCCATGCGGGGATCGAACTGGCAACCTGGGTTATCAGCACCATGCTCTAACCAACTGAGCTAACTGGCCACCCCCACATGGCCTCATAATTTTAAAAACAGGGGTTGGAACGGGAGCTACTTCTTGGGTTGTGGTAAAGATTAAATGAGTTAATACAGATAAGTTACCCAAAACAAGTAAGCACCTAAGAGATATCAGCTACATTATTCATTTAAACATATTTTGAGTACTTACAATATTCAAGAAGTTGTGTTACATATAAGGAAACAACAGATAAAATCTGTATTCATATGGTATTTATAGACCATTGAGTGTCATACTTTCAACAAGTGAATATTATTTACACGTGAGAAGGGTGAATAAGAAGGATGGAGAGCTCTCAGAGGGAACTGGTGTGTTTATCAAGGAATGTTTCTTTGAATATGTGATGATTTGACCTGAACTCTGAGTATGAGCAGCAATTCATAAAGTGAGGGGCAGTGTGTATGTACACGTATGTGTCGAAATGGTTGGAGGTGGCTTATAAAAGGAGGCTGCACTGAGAGACCATTCCATGCAACCTGCGTGGCAAAGATCACGGCATAGTTGAGGCACTGAAAAGAATTTCCAAAGCTTAGAGAATAGTGGGGGAGAGCAATGCATGATGGGGCTGCTGATGCAAACATAGGACTTATCAAGGAAGGCCTAAAGCCTGTTCTGAGAAGGGTAAGCTTTTTCTAACTGTAACAAGAAGATATTCAAGTTTTTTAAGCAGAGGGGTGATGTGACCAATGATTGCATTTTAGTGTTAATCACTCTAGTTTTAAATTTATGGTTATATGTACATATTTGCATACGCATAAAACAAAAACAAACAAAATCTATGGTCATTGTGCAAACAGTACTTTTCCACCAGATTTTAAAATTTAAAACATAGCATCATTTTCCCATTTTGCTGATTATTCTAAAATTATTTTTAAAGACCGTATTGAATTACATTGTATAGATGAGTCATAATTTATTTAAAAATATGTTGTTGGTAGACATCAGGCTGATTCCAATTTTTTGATATAAAGAATGCAGTCATGAACAAATTCCTACTCAAATTCAGGTGCTCCTCTAGGCATAGTTTGACCCTGAACATAGAGTGTAAATTCTCCTAGATTTTCTTCACTGACTAACTGTTTGAAATTAGGATTCGTCCTTTGAGTTAACTGTAACCCGGAGGGCTGGCTGGTACAAATATACTGTATATTCGCTGTTTCTCATTAGAAGCTTCAGGGGAGAGGAGATGGGTTTGGGCTTGGGGCAGATCTACACAGATATGCAGCCATGCCTGTGTCTGTGCTATTACTTCATGCAGCTCTACAGCACCTGTGATCCACCTTCAGATTTCTGTTGGTCAGGCTCCAGATCAAGTGCAAGCTCTGTCCAACCTCCTATGTTGTGTTACTATCACCTCAGAGACAAAGCTGGCTCTGGTTTTCTGGTTTCCAAAGCTGCTACATATGCCCTGTGGTCTTCTGTCACCCTTACTTTCAAATACCGTTTACCCACAGACAGAAAATAAAATCGAAGTGCATTTGATCTTTCCCTAGAGCATGATCTTGGCTTTATATGCACGATACCAGGCAGAATTCCTCTAAAGTTGGTAGCATTTAAACGACACCCTTCCCTAATTCCTCTGGCTAATTGCTTTTTGTTTTTTAATTTCCATTTCTTAGTAAATTTAACTGGAGGGCTGAGAAATAAAGCTGGGCTCACATATACATCTTCTCCCAAATCTGCCACCATAATATTTAAATATATTTAAATATTGCTTTTTAGTGGCAATAATTAAATAACAAAGTCCTGAGTTTTGACCTGAAGTCCTCACTTACTATGTGACTATTAGTCAAGAATTAATAGGCTCATTGCTTAATGTAAACGTGCTGTGTGACTTTGGGCAAATCACCTACATTTTCTTTTACTCACATTTCTTATTCGTCAGTTGAAAGTCTTGATAATAAGTTCACTAAAGTAGCACGCTAATCTAGAAGTATACATGTCACTGAATATATATTGTACTGTATAAAACCACTGTCTCTCCCAGAATTCTTCCCGTTAGAAAGAGCCTGATTTTCTTTCTTTTACTTTGAAAAGTTAAAGCGACCTTGATTCTCAACCTGTTCATTTTGTTCACAAACATGCAGTTGGACATTGTGGAAGCTCCTCAGTACAGAGAACAATTCATCGCCCTTGAGGAGCTCCGACTGAGGGAGGAAGCATTCAGGTAACAGGACCCATTATAATTCAGCATGGAAAATGCCAGAGCAGATGAAGAACAATCCGTTAAGGCAAATTGCTTTTTCTTGTCACACAAACGTGCAGTACAGATGAGGTAATTGCACCTTGAGATTTTCAGCTGAAAGGCTATATTTAAACATAGACTTTAGAGGAGACATAAAGGTATTTGCATCACTGGCCCATCATTAACTGGTATTGACAAAGCCATTTTTTAGTACCATTTTTAAGCCTCAGTTTCCTTTTTTTTTTTAATTTAAAGACTTTTAATTTTCTTAAATAATCCTTATAAGTACCATTCTACTTTGTGGAAAAACTGAAATATGAAGTCTGGATACAACACCGAGATTTCCGAACACCGACACATACACTTACAATTCTGTATTTTATAATATATGAGAACACTGTGTCCCATCTTAGAGACTGTAACAGATGACAGGCCTTAAACTGCAAGAGGTTTACAGATGAATCTTTAAATGTGCAAGTGTTGGCTGCGCCAGAATTCCAAACTGCTTTGAAGAGAGTATTTAGAAATAGGTCTGAATGTAACTCCATCCCAGTTCTATTTGCTCCTTGCAGCTGCACTCTTTACGTACATAATAGCAGCTTAACCTTACCAGAGGGTACTTCCATCAACCATATAAAGAGTTTATTGAGACCCACAACAGGGCTGAATGAGTAAACAAAATGACTATGCAGAAAAAAGTTTCAATTTCCTGTTTTTTAGGAAGAAGTTTTTAACAAGTAAAACTGTTAATCAGTCCTTTTTTTGAAAAGAAAAAAAAAAATCAAAGTAGTTAACACCTACTTAGCAGAGCTCTTGTAAAGATGACAGGTAAGTGGAAAGCAGTGGAAAGGGTCTGGCAGAGTAGCAGTAGACCTCCAAATAGAGACTATGGTTCTTGTTTATTTACTTATTCAATAAATATTTATCAAGTGCCCACTAGGTATTGGAAACGGGAATAATACCCATAATGTTCTCCTTACAGGGCTTACTTTCTAGTGAGAAAAAACAGATACTATATAAAATAAATAAAAAAATAATCCAAATAATTGCAGGCTGTGATAAGAGCCATGAAGTAAATAAAGAAAGTTACATGAGAGAAAGTAGAGGGCTGGGCAGGGTGGAGAAGTAATTTAGATAGGCTGCCCTGGGAAGGTCTCTGACAGGACATGAAAATTTAGGTGAATACCTGAAAGATCAGAAGAAACAATCTATGATAGGGAGGAAAGAAAGATCATTCCAGGCAGGGAACAGAAAGTTCTATTTCTTCCTCCTCTTCCTCTCCTTTCTCTTGTTCTTTTTCATACAGCGGATCCCCATTGATTAATACATGAGGCCTCATTCCTGAGCTGTTTCGTTATGTTTAACAGACTCAAGGGCCAAGTGTTTTCAGCTGTTAAAAATAAAATTAACTGGGCACACAGGGTGTTGTTTAGAAGTCTACCATTGAGGTAAATTAAAAAATATATATGGTTTTATAGATTAATTCTGAGTAAAGATACACTTAATCTACTACAGTGTTTCCCAATCATTTTTATTACTTACTTTTTATATCATATTTTATAAGGCATTGTTTATCCCCAAATTGTAGGTAGTAAGCAAAAATGAACTTATCTTTCTATTTGTTATTAATAAAAACCATCAATGTCAGAGTTTCTGATTGAATTGGATCACTAATTGAGAAATTCTAATTGTAGATAGGATTTCAATTGTTCTCTGTATTACTGAGAGTAAGCATATAGTTTCGTAAGGCTTTTTGTTTTATGTATATACATATACATATACATATATATACATATATATATAGCTCAAAAATATTTGTTATTATAGAGGACTCAAAGGTCTGGAGTCCCTGAGATAAGACCCATTAGTTCTGAAGAATTCAAATTCTAGAGCTAGGCATCTAGAATTAAAATACTCATTTTTGGCTTTTAATCTTTCCTCAAGCTGATCTATGTATATGATTATAGATAATTCTTTAAAAATACTCTACATATTAATTATCCATACTAGACATTTAAGTTTGGCTATAAGGAAGCCAGTTTGGCATTTTTTCTAAGATTGGGTCCTATACCACTCCTTTTCACCTACCGATTTAAAGTTGTCTTCTCTTTCTACTAGGTTGTAAAGATCAAATGGCACAGATAAATCTAGTTTTCTTTTCATTATATCCCAAACACATGTAATAGGTAGTTAAAATATTTTATGATTCAAAACAGTATGTTATTTATCAGCCTCTGGCCTGGATCCTTAGTCTACACTTGTGGTCTTCTGCCTGGGATGCATCCTTTCTTAATTTTATTTTCTGAAGGAATCTTTCAAGCACCCTGATGTAAAACAGGTCAAACTGCATGTAGTCTCTGACTCCATTTATCTTGAAGTTTTCAATTGCTTTCATTTTAGAAGTCTAGCTTAACTTGACCTTCAGTGAAATATTTACTATGTGAGCATTTTAATATTTTATCTTTTAGTATTTTCACTTGCTTTGCATTTTATTTGAAGTTTATGGGGGAAATGGAAAGGTCAAAACAAAGAAGCAGCCTAGGTGATAGCAGGTGCCCTAAATAAAAGGCTACTTTTTCCATATCAGCTCCCAGAAAATCCTCTTAACTTTTTAAAGTAGACTCCCTTTCAGGTCTAAGGGACACATGATCAAACGCACTGCATCATGGGAAAGACAGGCAGATATCCCTCCCTCTTGATTTCTTAACTGACTTCCACTTAATTCAATTGCTAGATCAACTCGTCCTATCCATTCCATCTGTAAAATGTACTGAGGGATGTCCCAGGGAATAGGCTGCATCCTTATTACTACTGTTTCTACCAGTTAGGTGGTTTGCTGATCAAGATTCAGTTGTGTTTGTTCACACACACACAACTTATTCATTCTAGTTATATTTGTTGTTGTAATTCCATGATATAATTAAATATTATAATGATTGATGATATATGAATGCACAGGGAAAATTACAGATTCTATTAAAATTAAATTATTGTGGAAATGGTATCATGGGTGTATGCATATGCCCAAACTCATCAAAATGTATAAATTAAATATTTGCAATTTTTTGTATATTAAGTATAATACAATAAAGCTAAAATATACTTGAAATATTGGAAAAAAACACAAATTAAAAGGTTTGGAAAGATTTCATAAAGTCAGTTCCCTAAAAAATTAGACGTGGACAACACAGTTGTAAAATATTGGAAAAATCATACAAATCCAGAATTTTTTTTCTTAGATTGATTCAAAAGTATAACTAAGTTCTTCACTCACTTTAAAAAAATGTATATATTGTAGATGACACATTATTGGTTCAATTTAGTAAAAAATGGCAATGTAACTTCATCATTGGATCAAACAAACAGACAATAAAATAAAACTTTGGTCATGAAGTCATAAAACATAGGAAATAAACCTCCTGACATTGGTGTTGACAATGATTTTTTTGGAAATGACACTAAAAGCATAAGCAACAGAAGCAAAAATTAATAATTTGGACTACATCAAACTAAAAAGCTTCTTCATAGCAAAAGAAACAATCAACGAAATGAAAAAGCAACCTATGGAATGGGAGAAAATACTTCCAAAACATATATCTGAAAAAGGGTTAATATCCAAAATATATAAGTAACTCATACAACTCAATAGCAAAAAATCAATCTGGTTTAAAACGGGCACAGGAACTAAATAGACATTTTTCCACAGAAGACATACAAATGGCCAACAGGAACATTAAAAGGAGATCCACATCATTAATCATCAGGGAAAAGCAAATCAAAACCACAATGAGTTACTACCTCATACCTGTTAGAAGGGCTATCATCAAAAGACAAGAGATAACAAGTGTTAATGAGAATGTGGAGAATATGGAGGAAACAGAATCCTTGTGCACTGTTGGTAGGCATATGAATTGGTAAAGCCACTATGAAAAACAGCATGGAGATTTCTCAATAAATTAAAAATAGAACTACCATATGACCTAGCAATCTATCTATCTATCTATCTATCTATCTATCTATCTATCTATCTATCTATCTATCTATCATGGAATATACAAAATGTGAGATATATATACCTATACATATATATATATATCTATATTTATAAAATGGAATATTATTCAGCCATGAAAAGAAAGAAATCTTGCCATTGGCAATAATACGTATGGTACTTGAGGGCATTATGCTAAATGAAATAAATCAGACAGAGAAAGACAGATACTGTATGATCTGTTATATGTGGAATCTAAAAAAGTCAAACTCATGGAAACAGAAAGTAGAGTGATGGTTATCAGGGGCAGGAGGGTAGGGAAAATAGGGGGATATTGATCAAAGGGTAGAAACTTCCAATTATTAGATGAATAATTTCTGGGGATTTAATGCACAGCATGGTGATTATAGTTACTAATACTGTACAGTATACTTAAAAGTTATTAAAAGAGTAGATTTTAAATGTTCTCATGACAAAAAAGAATTAGCAATTATATGATGTGACATGATGGAGGTGTTAGCTAATATGACGGTGGTAATCATTTTGCAATATGTAAGGGTATCAAATCAACACGTTGTCTTAAATTTATACAATGTTATACATCAATTATATCTCAATAAAGCTGGAAAAATATTAAGGGGAATGAATATTATGTAGTTTATGTTAAAATATGTATATAGTGAAATAAGTCAGACTGAGAAAGACAAATATCATATGATCTCACTTATATGTGGAATCTACAAAACAAAATAAATGAACAAACAAAACAGAAACAGACTCAAAAAAAATAAATGTGGGGAGATCCAAGATGGCAGAGTAGGTAAACATTGTGCCTGTTTTCTTCCATGAACAAATTAAAATTACAACTAAATTTAGAACAGTCAACCTCGAGAGCCATCTGAAATCTGACTGAACAGAAGTCTTATAATTAAGAATATAAAGAAGAAGCCACGTCCCAACTAGTAGGAGGGACGGAGACACAGAACTGGCTAACCCCAAACTTCCATCTGGTGGTTGAGAACTGAGAGGGATATCTTGGCCGTGAAGTTTCCCCCCAGAGAACAAAGGGACCCAGCTCCACAATGGCCTCCCTAGCCCAGAGTACTGGTGTTGGGGAGAGAAGCCCTCACAACACATGGCTGTGAAAATCAGCGTGGATTTTGACCATCCAGGGGGGATGGAAGGTTGTAGGAAACCCAGGTGTCTTCTTAAACGGCCCGCGCATAGACTCACTCATTCGCAGGCACTCACCTTGGGCTCCAGCGGCGGGATAGTAAGTCCAGCAGTGTCGGAGAAATACGGGGTGCAGACTGAGTTCTGTGGTGTTGGAACAAGGGCTGGAGGACAGTCATCATTTTTCCTGTGAGGGGTCCTTCTACCCCGTAGCTGGGAGGCTGGCGCCATCTTTCCTGTGTTGAGCCCTCCCCCTATGCTTACAGCCAAATCTGAATCTGATTGGTCTGTTGAGCTCTGCAGCTCTGCTCTGCTGACTCACTGGAAACCTGCCCCACCCAACTCCCCCAACACTGGAGGCACTTTCTCCAAGAACAGATAAAGAGCAGGTGGTACATATATACAATGGAATATTGCTTGGCCAGGGAAGGGAATAGGTTCTTGTCATCTGCAGTGGCATGGATGTACCTGGAAGGAATTATGCTGAGTGGAGTGTCAGACAGAGGAATAGATGCAATGAGATTTTGCTTACATATGGAATCTAAAGAACAAAATAAACAAACAAAACAGAAACAAACTCATAGATACAGAGAACATTTTGATGGTTGCCAGATGGGAGGGGGGTAGGGGATAATTGAAAAAGGGGAAGGGATTAAGAAGTACAAATTGGTTGTTATGCAGTAATCATGGGGATGTAGGGCATAAGGAATATAATCAATAATATTGCAATAACTATGTATGGTGTCAGATGGTTACTAGATTTGTTGGGGTGATAGATGGGAGAAGGTTTGGGGGCAGAGTGTAAAAGGGGAAGGGAGTAAGAAGTACTAACTGACAATTACAAAACAGTCATGGGGATGTACAATAAAGCATAGGTAATATAGTTAATAGCATGTTAATAACGATGTATAGGGCCAGGTGAGTACGAGACTAGTCAGGGAGATCATTTCTTAAATTATACAAATGTCTAACCACTGTGTCATACACCTGAAATTAGTATAAAATGCTATCGAATGTCAATTGTAATTGAAAAATTGAAAAAGGGGGGAAAAGGTGAAGGGGAATAAGAGGTTCAAATCTCTAGGTATAAAACAAGTATGTCTTGAGGATGTAATGTACAGCATAAGGAATATAGTCAATACTACTGTGATAGAGTGGTTTAGTGTCAGATGGTTGCTGGACTTATCATGGTGATCACTTCTTTAGGTATGTAAAAGTTGAATAACTACGGTGTACCCCTGAAACTAATATAATGTTGTATGTTAGTTATATTTTAAGAAAAATCTTTTTTTAAAAAAAGTAAATTAAAAAAAACAAAACAGATTCATAGATACAGAGAACTGATGGCTGCCACATGGGAGGGGGGTTGGGAGGCTGGATGAAAAAGGTGTTAAGAAATACAAATTGGTAGTTATAAAATAGCCACTGGCATATAAAGTACAGCATAGAGAATATAGTCAATAATATTATAATGGCTACATATAGTGTTAGGTGGGTACTGGACTAATTGAGGGGGTCACTTCACAAATTATATACATGCCTAACCACTGTGCTGTATACCTAAAACTAATATAAAATAATATTGAATGTGAATTGTAATTTAAAAATAAATGATTAGTAAAAAAATAAATAAATAAGGAGAAAAATATGTGTTTGGCATTATTAAGTGATTTTAAATGATTGTTCAATTAACTAAATCTTTTGGGTAGTATAAGAATGTTCTACTGTGCCAATATTATAGAAATTCAGGAGAGTCTTGGATTAAAATGAGAATAATAACATTTAGCTGGAGCTGGAGCACCTAGAACAATGTTATTTTCTCATTTACATGCAGATGATTATTTTTTTTTAAATGACTTCCTTATTTACTAGTATAGGAAAAATACCTAAAACTTTGTGATTACAACATTTGGACTAAAATCAGTTCCTGTCATGTACAAATGGTATAGTCTTGGTTAAGTTTCTTAACTGGATAAAAACTCAGTTTTTCAGCTATAAGATATAAATGATGACCATACACATCTTACAGAATTACTGAGAGAATTAAATGAGATGATATATAGACACAAGATATTTCTAAAAGTGTGATCCGCTATAAAAATTTGTTTAAAATATATTTTATATTTGAAAGACTGCTTAATGCATATTTCTTAAAATCACTCAGCAATAACTTGTCTACTCTCATGTGTAAGAAAGAAATGAGAAATAAGCTAAAGTAGAGAGGCTCACAGAATATAATTTTTCCGTACATTTAACTAACAGGTAGAATAACAGAGGCCAATGTGGTGATCTTGCATATCTTTTGGTAAATGACAAGCATCCTATCTGCACCTGATTGCCTCTAGTCTGGGCCTGAATTTCCATCTGGCATGGGTATTTAAAGGAATCTCTTTCTGTTTAGCAGTCCTCAGTTTTCTTTTATCGTGGAAACAAAATTGTGCTAGTCTTTCCAGTACATTTCTGAATAGCATATGCATCATGAGTGGAATCATACCTGTGCTGGGTAATTAATTAATCTCATTAGTTAATCAGGTGAACCCAAACCTTTGCAGCCAATCCCTGAGTAGGATCTTGGAGCACCACAAAGTCAGGGCATCTGTACAACACTGACCAGGCCATTAGCTACTTTTCTATTAAGTTTCTTCCTAACTACCAAGAAAAAAATGAAGAGAATCTTCTGAGTCCTTTTTATTTTGTCTCTAATAACAAACTGAAGGCTATTTGAAATTTAGAGATGCTGTCTCTAAGAGGCTATTTGATTGTCATAATAAAGTAATTTATATATATATTTAATCTTGGAATGACATAGTTCGAGAAGAAAATGTGAAGCTTGTTTTCATTGTAATTTTAGGTATATGAATTGTAGGACTGATAACATGCTATTTTGGTGCTATGTTAAGAAAAGAAGTGCATATAGCATACTTGTAAAATGGGAACCTTTTTTTAATGCAATAGTTTTATTCATCAGGCATTTGTGTAAAGTACAAAAGCCTTTGGTCCTAGATAATAAAAGCACAATATTTTTGTAATCAAGGCAGTAATCCTTTCAAGATGAAAGTAGGCATTCTTGCTGGACAAATATGAAAGATAAACACTTTTTACCACTAATTGGAATTTTGAAAGCATTGTCAAGGAAATGTAACTGACACCACAAGGTTGTTTGTTTCATAAAGTCCTATCACTTTTCATTATATTAGAAATTTATTCATATTCAGGGCTTATCACAATACACGATAAATACAATTATGTTTTTTCAACATGTTTTATGTCTAGAGTCAGGATATGGATCTATGTAAACTGGTTCTAGCCCTGGTCATTGGTTATCACTGACGGTTCAAATCAGGGAGTAAGATATACTGTAGCTTTCCATCCTTAAATCAGTCTGGGGAAGGCAGTGCATAGTCTAATCAAAGCCCTTCTAAAATTTGGGGTCAAAAAGTTCATTCTAAACCCCCTTAGAGAGGATGAATTGACAAGTCTAGAGACATGGCCCACTCTAAAAAGGGGATTATACGTTTTCTTATAAGTGTGGACCACTACAGCTGCTTTAATGTTGTTGTGCATCATTGCCTAATTTCTAACTTGCATGTCAGGGGTAGAGGCCTGCTTTCTTTATTCCTTAAACCCAGGCGAGGGTCCTTGGGAGAAGGTCTCTACTTCTTACAGTCTAGATTCTACTAACCACAAGACCCAGTGTGAGGAGTTCCTAGCTTATTACCAGCCTTCCTTTCTCTCCGATCAGTCCTTATTTTCTGATCTCAGATCTTCTTTCCTAGGATGATATTGGGAATATCCAGAACAGTAAGAAAAATTATCGCTTTGCTGATAGGGCATGATCATGACTTGTGGTCTCTCAACAAAACTAAACCAGCAAAAAAATATTAAAACATCAAATGAATTTTGAGTTTTTAGACTAAAACAGATCATATCTTTTATATGGTTCTTTCTCAAGAAGATGTGGGGGCAAGACCTCACAGTATTTCCTGCAGATTCAAGGTCTGTATTCCAGATCATCTATGGGAAATTTACATTTGCATGAGAAAATTCAACTGCCTGAAGGCACAGCACAAAGTTAAGACACAACTATTTCTCCAAAGATAGGGCAAAACACCTAATTCCCAAGGCCCAGGCCTTGGTTCCAGAAGTACTAAGGCTGGCTGCAAAAGAACACAGGAAGCTTATTCAAATACATTTCTTGGTCCCATAGACAGAAATTCTGATTTGGTGGGTTTTCTTTGGGGGCTCAGGAATATGCATATTTTACAAAAGTGCCACAGGTGGTTCTCAAGCCAGCCAAGTTTGAGAAACACAAAGTTGATGGCCTTTTACATTGTTATATACAGCCAGTTTCACAAATACACCATTTCAGACACTTCCTGGAAATTTCTTATTACAAGCGATTGGGCTGAAACAAAAGTGAGTTCAAAGCTCCTTCTTCTGCAAAATGGAGAATTTCTTAGTTTGAACTTTGAATTGATTTATCCATGTGGGCTTCTATATCTATCAAATTAAAAAAAAAAAATTCCAAGACTTTGGCCCTAAATTCCTTGTATTTCTTTTCTTTTCTTTCTTTAATTAAAGTTTATTGTGGTGACAATTGTTAGTAAAGTTACATAGGTTTCAGATGTACAGTTCTGTAATACATCATCTATATATCACATTGTGTGTTCACCACTCAGAATCAGTTCTCCTTCCATTACCATATATTTGATGCCTTTTACCCTCATCTACCACCCTCCGTCCCCCTTATGCTCTGGTAATGACTAAACTATTGTCTTTGTCTATGAGTTTTTGTTTCTTCATTTGTTTGTCTTGTTCCTTTGTTGTTTTCAGTTTGATATACCATGTATCAGTGAAATCATATGGTTCTCTACTTTTTCTGTCTGTCTTATTTCGCTTAGCATAATAATCTCAAGATCCATCCATGTTGTCACAAATGGTACTATTTCATATTTTCTTATGGCAGAATAGTATTCCATTGTATATATGACCCAGCATTCCCTCTCCTGGGTATCTACCCCCAAAATCTGAAAACATTTATCCACAAAGATATATGTGCTCCTATGTTCATTGCAGCTTTATTTATGGTGGCCAAGAATGTAAACAACCAAAGTGTCCTTTGATAGATGATTGGAGGATAAAGATGATGCGGTATATATACACAATGGAATAAATTCCTTGTATTTCTTCTTTTCTTCCCATTTCCTTCCAATTCTTTCAAGAAAAGTGTCTCACAATTACATGGACTAAGAAAGATAGCTAAATTTTGAGATGAAAGTAGTTCCTTTCACTTCTTGAATCATAGATATATGTTATTATCCAACCTACCTGATTTAAACATCAGTGTGATGCATATTTTAATTATTTTTCTTATTGTGGCTTAAAAAAAAAATCTGTCAAACTTCAAGATTTTATCCTGGCTTTAGCTAATTAAAATTAATGAAATTTGAAAGGTGGCAAATATGCATTTAACAATAAATAAATGAGAAAAACCCTTTGCCAAAATTGAATTAGGAAAATGGACAAAAACATTAAGTAGACATTTCTCAAACAGGACATCAAATGGGTATATGAAAAGAAGTCAATATCACTAATCATCAATGAAATGCAAATCACTTCATATCTATTAGGATGTCTATTTTAAAAATAAAGATAAGTGTTGGCAAGAATGTGAAGAAAAGGGAACCCTTGTTTGCTGTGGTAATGTAAAATGGTGTGGTGCTATGGAAAACAGTATAGAGGTACCTCAAAAATTAAAAAATAGAATTACCATATGATCCAACAATCGTACTCCCAGATATATATCCAAAAGAACTGAAATCAGGATTGAAAAGAGATATCTGTACTTCTGTGTTCATTGCAGCCTTGTTCACAACAGCCAAGACATGGAAGCAACCTAAATGTTCAGTAAATGAACTGATAAAGAAAATGTGGTATATGCATACAATGAAATATTATTCAGCCTTAAAAAAGAAGAAAAGCCTGCCATATGTGAAAAAATGGATGAAACCAGAGGACATTATGCTAAGTTAAATAAACCAGACACCAGACAAATACTACATGGTACCACTTACACGAAGAATCTAAAATAGTCAGACTCATAGAAGCAGAGAGTAAAATGGTGGTTGCCAGGGGCTAGGGGGAGGGTAAACCTGGAAAGTATTAGTCAAAGGGTGAAAAGTTTCAGTTACATAAGATGAGTAAATACTAGAGATCTACTGTACAGCACAGTGCCTGTAGTTGACAATTCTGTACTGTATAGTTAAACATTTGCTAAGATGGTAAATCTCATGTTGCCTCTTAAAACAAAACAAAACAACACAAACAAATAAACAAACAAAATACAACTAAGGAGTAGGAGAAAACTTTTGGAGGTGATGGATATATGTTTATTTCCTTGATTGAGATGATGGTTTTACAGGTGTGTGCATATCTCCAAACTCAGAAGATTGTATATATTAAACATGTCCAGTTTTTGTATATCAATTATACCTCAATAAATGTTTGAAAACTGAATTAGGTACATTCCATATATTAATTGGGTCGGTGCAAAAGTCAGCGCGGTTTAAAAGGTTGAAAGTAATTGCAAAAACTGCAATTTTGCACCAACCTAATATTTTTTCTCTAGGCTGAGAAATAGACTACTTTGTTTTAAGGGCTACTTTTAGATTTAAACAGTGATATTATTATAAGACTTGCACCTCTATGACAAACATTTAAATGTGCAAGCATTTTCTTTAGATTATTTCAATAAATAAATACAGACCATATGTTTTTATAAATGGACTCAATTTTGGGATGAGAAAATCCATATTCTAATCTGTTTTGCCACAGACTTGTATGATCTTGAAAAAGTCACGATTCCTCAAACTTCATTCATTCATTGAACAAACTTTTGAGTGATTTCCATGCATGCCAGGTCCTATTCTAGGCACATTAGACATTATCTTTTCATGTGTAAAATGTGGAGACATAATGAGATTGCATTCAAGCTCCCCTTCAGCTTTAAAATGAGGAATCTAGGACAAAATTCACACTTTCTCTTCTTAAGGATTAAAGAGGCTGCTTGGATTTCCTCTGGAGAACTGAATGACAATCAGATATTTGAGAAAAGATGTGAAAGAAAGCAATAACTCCCTTAGAATTGCTAAAAGTGCTCTGGTGATTGTAATGGAAAATAAGTCAAATGGCATTTGGAGCTGGAGGGAGAGGCTGAGTGGGGAAGGTGTACCCCTGGGTTCACTTCCCCATAGAACAATAACAAATCGCTAAGAGTTGTCACAGCAACAAGAGCAGTGGCAGCTGCAGCTGCGACACTGAATGTGCTGAGTACACAGTACATAAAGAAGTGGAGCCAGAATGAGTAGGGAGACACACACCACACACACACACACACACACACACATACACACACGGCAATGCTGTAGGGTATGCACGCCAACCCAGTGTGAGCTTTTTCTCTGGATGATGCCCATGGCCTCCAGAAGGGACACTTCCTTTCCCAAGTGTGGAGATTTTATTTGTCAGCAGTATTCACATCTTCAAATATAATTTCCAGGCCTTACGGGACTATCCCTCTAGAGTGGACTGCTATTTAGGAATATGCCGTGTGGTCAGTGAACCTTCTGTTCCTCGTCTGAGGGTAAACCCAGAGCTATCCCCATACTTGGAGTTTGTGAGGTTCCAGAAGGCACAGGGCACCACATTTTTATGAGGACTCTGTTGGGTTGTAATCAGTTTGATCAAGGCTAATCCTTTGCTCTTTGTCTCTGAGCAACAACCCTGGTGCTGGCTGCTGGCTCAGACTTTATAAAGATGGGGAGAAATCAGTCAGGAGTGGAAAGATCCAGTGCTTGGTCTCAACAGATGCTGCAGATGTGCAGCTTATTAAGTATGCAAATTCCTGAAATACTCACCTCACACTCAAAATAGCAATAGGAGGATAATAGTCAGGGACACCTTAAATATAAGGTATTTCAAAAGGTCTGAATTGTTATAATTTAATCTGAGATCTGAAAGATCTAGCAGAAGAGACAGTTATGATGAAGGAAGATTATCTGAGGCAAAGGGAATGGCAAGTTCAACGACCCTGAGACAGATGCAAACTTGGATGGTCAAAGAACAGAAAGATGGCCACTGTGGATAGAGTTCATGAACATGGAAAGGCCTTGTACAAGATAAGAACGTGGGAGCCCAGACAAGTCTGTTAACAATAGAAATGGAGTGAAGTGAACATATTTATAATGCAGAGGAAAAAGTGATGGATTAATTTAAAGGGCAACGAAAGAAGAGAAATAAAGGCTAGTACTTAGGTTATTGGCTTGACCAATTGAGTAGATGGTAGTACCACTTAATGAAATGAGGATAAATGGAAAGAGGAATAGTTAAGGAGTTGGGAACCAAGAATTCTGGTTTTGGATTATTATCACAATAAAATAAAATAAATCAGTGGAAGAGAATAAATAGTTATAATGAGAATGAAATATAAAGAGAATGAAATAGTTATAATTATGAATAAAAAAGTAAGAAATAATATTTCAATACTATAGGAAGAGGACAACTTAGATGATAGAAAATATTGATATAGTTGATTATCAATCAGGAAAAAATTAAGCTAGAATCCTGACTCATAGTATATAAAAGTTAATTCCAGATGAATTCGCAATTAAAAAAAAATAGTGCTGGGACAACTAGGTTTATCTGTATAGAAAAAAATAAACCTCAATTCTTAACTTAGCCCATACACAACAATTAACTCAAAATGGATCAGAGATATAATTATAAGACCTTAAACTATTAAATATTTAGAAAATAAAATCTTTGTGAGATTAGGCTAGATAAAGATTTTTTAAACACGACATAAAAGACACAAAATGAAAATTGATAAAATGTCTTCATCAAAAGACTTTGTTATTTGAAAGAGACAGTTAAAAAAATGAAGACTAGCCATAGACTGCAAGAAAATATTTGCAAAACATATTTCTGACAAATGACTTGCATCAAGAATATATAAAGAAAACTTGGAACTTAAGAAAAATAACTCAATTTTTTTAAAAAGGGGAAAAGATTTAAAACTGACACATCACTTATGAATGGCAAATATAAGCACATAAATAGATGCTCAACATCATTAGTTACCCAGCAATCTCAATTCCAGACATTTACTCGAGAGAAATGAAATAGATATGTCCACACAAAGTTCTTTACTCAAAGACTTTTACATTTGAGTAAATAATGATATTAAATATCTCACAATATTATAACAATGTTATAACAACATTGTGCATAATAACCAAAAACTAGAAGTGATTTCAAATATCCATTAACTGGTAGATAATCACGTTATGGATTATGGATACTATGAAACATTACTCAGCAATAAAAGTAAATTAAATATTAATATACATGAAACTGCAGATGCATCTTAAATATACAAATTAAAGGAGAGAAACACGAAAGACTACGAGTATACACTCTATGAGTCCATTAATACAAAATTCTAGAAAAGGTAAAGCTATAGTGGCAGGAAGCAGACCATAGTTGCCTTTGGTCCAGGGTCAATAAAAGGGCATCAACTGTGAAATGGTATGAGAAAACATTTTAGGATGATGGATCTGTTCAACAGCTCAATTTTGGTGGCTGTTACACGACTATATACAGCTACCAAAATTCGTCAAGCCATATGCTTAAAACGAGTGAATTTTATTTTATATAAATTATACCTTAATAAAGCAAAAAAGTAAATAAAAAATAAAATACCAAAAGCATTAGAAGAAAATTTAGGAGACTATAATCTCGGGATGGAGGGGGCAGGGTAGGGGATATAGCATCCTAAACAGAAGTGTAAAGGGCAGGCATATTTGCCTGCATAACAATGAAAAAAAAAAGGTAAACTGCAAAAGAATACTTGCAACATATATGACTGACAAAGAGTAAATATCCCTAATGAGTAATAAGAGCTTACAAATTGTATTACATGAAAAGACAACACAATAGAAAAATAGCCAGAATTTACAAAGGTTAAATAGAGAAGACAATATTCAAATGGTCAAGAAATGTATGGGAAAAAAATGTCTAACCTAACGAGGAGTGAGGAAAATGAAAACTAGAATATAAGGCTATTTCATCCACCAGATTGGAAAAAAATGTGGAAGAGCAATGATAAGAGGTCTGTGAGAATGTAGGGAAATGGGTGATGGTAGTGTGAATCCTTAAAGCCTCTCAGGAAATTCATCTAGAAATATATGTTATAATTAGAATGCACATATCATTTAATCCCCAAATCCCACTTTAAGGGCTCTAGCTTGTGAAAATACAACCACCAATACATGAGGATATATGTACAACAGTATGTATTAAACAATGGCTGGAAGCTGAAATAAAGAAAAAATTGGAAACTGTGAGTGGGGGGAAATGGTTGAATAAATTCTGATGCATCTATGCTACAGATTATCATATAGATATTTAAAAATAAGTTAGAGATTTACTTACTACCTGTGATATCCATGATGTACATTAAATAAGAAAATCAAGTAGAGAAATATGATTTTATTTTTGTAAAAATTACCACAATCATAAAACCTGCATAGGGACATATAAGTCGAACAATTAAGTTCTCAAACTCATCCTAGAAAAGTGCTACATACCTCATTGCTGAATATCACTACGGTCACCTTTGAAGTGCTCACTTGGGAAGTTATGCACCAACGCCAGTGCCTAGTCCACCTTTCAAAACTTTTTCTGGAATGGCCATCAGAGCTGTTGTCGTATTACCCTTGATGTCCTGAATGTCATCAAAATGTCTTTTCAATATTTCCTTTACCTTCTGGTAAATAAAGAAGTCATTGGGGGCCAGATCAGGTGAGTAGGGAGGGTGTTTCAATACAGTTATTTGTTTACTGGCTAAAAACTCCCTCACAGACAGTGCCGAGTGAGCTGATGCATTGTCGTGATGCAAGAGCCAGGAATTGTTGGCGAAAAGTTCAGGTTGTCTAACTTTCTCACGCAGACTTTTCAGCACTTCCAAATAGTAAACTTGGTTAACTATCTGTCCAGTTGGTACAAATTCATAATGAATAATCCCTTTGCTATAAAAAAAAAAGGTTAGTAACACTGTTGCAACAAGTTTGCAAACTTAATTGTCAGACATCGTATACTGTGTCTGAATTCTTCGGGTCATGTGAAAGGATATCAACACATTGCTAAGGTAGGTTAACCTCATGACAGGGAATGAGGCCAAGAAGAGATTGTTAACCTTTTTTCATACACCTTTGCACATCTTTATCTTTGCAGTTACATCACCAGATGCAATGAGGAACTACGACTTTTGTATAATCATAATTCAAAAAGTAAATAAAGAAAATTCTAACATGGCATTTTTTTTTGTTGTTGTTGTTTTGTTTTTTGATTTTCAGGTAGTATATATTGTGAAATGGCTACCAATCTGGGTAAAAATTTTGGAGAAAAACAAAACACCAGCACAGTAAATATACATATCAATTGTAAGGTGCATCCAAATTTCAGAAACATTATAAAGGTGAAGACAAAATTAAGCTTAGTATGACAGGAAAACATTCTTTTCATAAAAAAAGATTATATTCCCCTTTGCACCATTTCTTTTCTCCTTTCACAGAAAGGAGAATCTGTTAACTACCGTATATTTCCTAAGTTCGTACACACACACACGTAATCTTTATCCTGTTTACTGGTCTTTTGCATACTTGAAAACAACTTTAAATGATGGGTGTGGTGATGCAATTTGGAGGATCAGACACAGATACATTTGTCTGGTAAAGAAAGGGGAAGTAATAGAAGAGAGAACATAATCAGGAAGGTTGAAAGAGGGCTGGGGAGGAGAGGAGGTTGAACAGACACAAGAAAATTTGGAAGCCAGTGTGGAAGAAGACAGTTTTCAGGAAGAGATTTCTAGAGAAGGTTACTTAACATCGAAGTAAAAATGCTGTTTTGTCATATATACATCCCTGCTCATGTCTTCTATGTAACCTCCAGTACAGCCTAAATTGCTCAAGAATGCTTTGAGAAGTGGTTTAGGAAACATCTTGCTTCAAGACACATAAGATGAAATCAGACACTGGCCATGGAAGTTGTGCACATCTTGCTTATAAGAGAATTCAGGAGATGCGGGCTTTACTGATACATTATTTGTATGAATGGATTTGCCTATTCTGGACATTTTCTATAAATGGAATCATATAATATGTGGTCCTTTTTGACTGGCTTCTTTCAAGTAACATAATGTTTTCAAGGTTCATCCATGTTGTAGCATGTGTCAGGATTTAATTTTGAAAACTCTAAAGAGCAATATATTTTAGTCTAGTTGAGCCAATCCGAAGATGAAAATTTCACAGAACAGTCACTCTCAGTTGGAATTGTCACACGTTTATGTTTTTGTGAATAAAACCGCATCTCCCTGTAGCTTTTAACATGTACTTTGAAGATACTGTTGCTTCATAAATGCTGAATAAATGAGTGAATGAATGGATGTGAAAAAGGAGCTAACTCTAAAGTTGCCCAGTTTCAACTGCTACTAGATTGCAATTAATGGCAAACTATGCCAATGAGACAAAAATATAATCAGCAACATTTAGGCAAGTAAATTTTTTTTTTTTTGGCACTCAGAACTTTTATTGTCCTTAAACTTCATCACATATACAGATTTTCTTTTTCTCCTTATTCTTATACATATAATTGTGTTCTTTTATGGGCAATAAGCATTTCTAGAAAGGGAATATGTTATCTTACCAGCTCCCTGTCCTCTTTCCCTCAGTGGTCTATAAACACACACATACACACACACACACACACACACACACACACACACAACCTGACTTCAAAGACCGCTGATGTTATTTTAGATAAGGCTGAGCACTATATACTGTTTCTAGCCTTCCATTATCTGCTAGGGATTTTCTCTTTGCTATCCCCCATGAGAAAGTCATAAATGTTAATCAGACTTTATAAGAAGTGAAAAAAGACTGTATACAGCATCTTGTATTCTTATTTTCTTATCCACTTGTTTTCTTATCCACTCAGCCACCTTATGTCTTTTGATTGGAGCATTTAATCCATTTACATTTAAAGTGATTATTGATAGGTACATAGTTATTGCCATTTTTTATTTGTAGTTAGATTGTTTTCATGTTTCTTGTGCTTACAGAAGCTCTTTTAATATTTCCTGCAATGCTGGCTTGGTGGTAATCAATTCCTTTAGCTTATTCTTTTCTGGGAAGCTCTTTATCTCCTTCTATTTTAAATGATAGCCTTGCTGGATAACGCAATCTAGGTTGTAGGCCTTTTTTTTCATCACTTTGAATACCTCCTGCCACTCCCTTTTGGCCTGCAATGTTTCTATAGAAAAGTCATTTGATAGTCTTATGGGAGTTCCCTTGTATGTAACCCTCTGTCTTTCTCTTGCTGCTTTTAGGACTCTCTTTTTGTCTTTAACCTTTGCCATTATAACTATAACATATCTTGGTATGGACCTGTTTGGGTTCATCCTGGTTGGAACTCTCTGCACTTTCTGGGCTTGTATGTCACTTTCCTTCACCAGGTTAGGGAAGTTTTTGGTCATTATTACTTCAAATATGTTCTCGATTCCTTGCTCCCTCTCTTCACCTTCTGGTATTCCTATGATGTGCATATTGTTGTGCTTGATGTTATCCCAGAGGTTTCTTAAACCATTTTCATTGTATTTTATTGTTTTTTCTTTTTGTTGTTCCACCTGGGTCATCTCTGCTAACTTGTCTTCTAAGTCGCTGACTCGATCCTCTGCCTCATTTAACCTACTGGTAATTCCTTCAAGTGTGTTCTTTATTTCAGTTATTGTATTCTTTAGTTCTAACTGGTTGTTCATGATGATTTCTCTATCCTTATTTATGTCATAACTAAGCTCCTTAAAACATTCTTATGATCAGTGTTCTGAACTCTGTCTCTGATAGGTTGGGTACCTCTGTTTCATTTTGTTCCAATTCTAGAGGTTTCTTCTGTTCTTTTATTTGGGACATGTTTCTTTGTTTCCCCATTCTGGCTGACTCTCTGTGTTTGCTTCAATGTACTAGGTGGATCCCCTAGGGTTCTTGGTTTTTGCTGGGTGATCTTATGTAGTATGTGTCCTTTATATTTGACTTGCACCACTTCCCTATTCTCCCGTGCATGTGCTCCAAAGGTGACCCCTGTGTTGTGTATATTGTCCTGTTAAAGTTGAGCTTTTATTGCGTCTGTCTTGTCAGTTGGTGGGATTGACTCCTAGGTTGACCAGTTTTGAGACTTGGCTCTGCCCACAGTGGATGATCTGCTGCGTCCACAGTGGATGATCTGCTGCATGAGGGTTGACCGCTCAAATGAGGCTTGGCCCCTATGGGCTCCTGTGCCTGTAGAGAATTCCCTCTGGGTGAGTCACTTGTAGGTCAAACTTGGTAATTTTCTGGTTTGGTCTGGAGTTGGCCTCCAGGTGTGTTGAATCTTGTGCCTCTTGGGCTGGGCCCTGGTAGGGCAATTTCAGAACAAAGCAAATCACCAAACACCACAACAACAATGACAACAATAAAGAAAAAAACAAATATACTCACATATAAAAATAACTGATAACCCACACTCAATACAGGCAAAAATATCAAAAATATAAAAACAAAACAAAACAAAAAAAAGCAGTGCCAGTCTTGGCTTAAGCCCACCAAGTAATCTCCAGTTTGTCCTCTGCTGTACCAAAGATCCTCTGCGTCTTGTGCAGGCAGAGCCAGCACCTGGTGCCCAGAGTAACCCTGGCACTGCAGTTCTAGGTGAGTGTGGTGATGGGGTCTGGATGGTAGTTTTTACAAAGTCAGTGCAGTTTCTGCTCTTGCCTGCACATACGTGCACTGAGAGTACCACAGCCAGCCCTGTGCCCAGGTCTCCTGAGTTTTAGGGCACTTCTTCCATTGGGGGGATGTGGAGGGCGCAAGATTTCTGAGCTGCTGAAAGCCCAGAGCTGCCTCTGCCACCTGCTGCTGACCCTTGGGGGTGTGTGTCTCCACAGTTGTAAGTGCCTTGCCCTAGGCAGCCCAGGAAAGGTGGGGGTTGGGGATGGAGGAGTCTTGTGTCTCCCAGCCCAGCAGTGTCACACTCTTCCCAGCCTCTTCCCTAGGTCACAGCTGCAAACTGGGTCTTCCCAGATCCTGAGCTATATAGTTCCTCTGTAATCTGACACTACTCATCAGTTGAGGGGCCAGCTTGATTCTCTGGAAGGATGGGGGTAGAATTGCAGTGGGAGAGTGGGGGGAGGGGCCCAGGTATGGTGATTACTTCTTTGTCTGACCTAGGGCCCAGCTGGAGGTCTCAGCTGAGGTTACTACCTCAAATGCTGGATATGCTGTTGCCCATTTTCAAGTAATCCTCATATGAGTCTCTTAGCTGTTCTGTGTGATGAGCAGAGAGTCCTTTGATGGGTTATAGATGTTCAATTTCTGGTAAGTTCCAGAGGAGAACTCAAGAAGACCACCTTGCTGTCGCCATTCTTATAACATCACAAGGAATTCTAGGCAAGTAAAGTTTTAACTAAGTAGTTAATAGACCAGAGGTGGCTAAGAAATGACATTTCCATTTCTAAAACCATGTGTGGTTAATAAACAAAATGACAGGACTTACCAATCAAAGAAGAGTCAAAACAGATGAGTGTACACTGAAACTTGCCCGAACACACCAGCGACTGTACTAATATGTACTTTCAAGAATGACCTGCCAGAAAACCAATCTGTCTTGGTGAATACTGTGAGAACAACCAGAATTTTCACAGTGAGGCTTCTGCTGCTGAATGACCATTACATTTTTCCATGTGCACACTCTAAGGGAACTTAGAGGGCAGAGTCAGCTGTGAGAAATAGTGGAACCACTGGGAGGTCAGTGAAATGCCATTCAGACAGTGAAAAACCTTCCAAATAGTGCCAAGGATCTTTTTAAAGCAGACATTTAATATAACAATGGTGCTTTCAAAGGAGAATAAAGGCTGATGTATGTTTTTAAGAAATCATAACTCACTAGAAAATGAAAGTCTTGAAAGAAAACCCTGCTAGTTTCAAATATTCTGCAATTTTGCACAGATGTATTTTTGATTTTCTAAGCAGTGGTTGTACTGAAATGTCAGCCGGGCCGGGGGAGTATTTCTTGTTAGCATTGTGGATGATTTGGCTGCTTTGTTATTTGCCAGGGGAGCACAGGCTGAGGGTTGCAGTTAAGCTTAAAGGCAACAGGAATTTGCATATGTAGTTGGTGATCTTTGTCAAACGTGTTTTTCAAATCCAATTTACAAACCTGAAATACTAAGAAACAGGGAAAGAGAATTACATTGCATAACTATTCCTGCCCTGGTAGAATAATTATTAGTTGGGGACTATTAAATATAATTCTTTAAAATAATCTGGATTTAAATACGTAAACTACTTTTAGACTAGCCACTTCAGAATTATCTAAAGTGTAGAGAACATGAGTAGAGCCATAGGTTTAACATTATAATTTTTTAAATCAAGTAAATACAAATAGATTCAAAATATCTAAGTATTTATTGCCGTGTTTTATGGCTAATTATGGGCATAAGAATCCAATTATAAAGTGAAAGTTGTAACTGGATAAACTGCAACTATTAATCTTCTTAAAACCATAAGATATTATTATTGCAATCATAGTCAAAGAGTAGAATGTATGCAGAAATTTATTTCTTAACTTCCCATTAAAGAATTATGTCTTTTGAAGTAATCCTAAGTAGGATGTTAATTTTCTGGTTTCTGTGTAATCCAATTAAGTAAAATTGCTGGTTGCCTCTCATGTTCTAGGTGCTGTGCGATAAATGAGGTGCATTCAGAATGGCTAAGATGCAGTGCTTATGCCCAGCAAGTTTCTAGTCTAGTAGGGAAGCCAGACCTTTAATAAATGGTTCTACTATGTGATAATTGCAATATAAATATATACAAAGAACAAATATTTCCTAGCGAATGGAACAATTCGTAATGCAGAGGTGTTGGCCAGGGAAATTTTTCTCGAGGAAGGAATATTTGAACTGAGGTTTAAGATGGTAACCACCGATTTGTCTGACAGGCAAAGTAGGAAAGATGAAAGATGCTCCAGGAAGACGCCCTTCAAAGGCAAGAAACTTGACACATTATGATATGTTCTGGGATACAAAGAATTATAATCATTCCTATCTGAGTTGTAACTTTTAAAATATAAATATGAAAAGCTTTTTCATATATAGTAGTTCCCCCTTATCCTAGTGGGGTATGTTCCTAGACCCCCAATAGATGCTGAACCCACAGATAGTAACAAACCCTATATATACTATGGTTTTATTTCCCCCTAAACATACACACTTTTTCACGTAAAGGAGACACTTTACAACTTCTCTTTGGCATCTCCAAATTGCCAGCATCACTGCTCTTGTGCTTTGGGGCCATTATTAAATAAAATGTGGGTTACCTGAACACAGGCATTGAGATACTGCAACAGTTAATCTGATAACACAGAGAGCTGCTACTGAGTGACTAACCAGTGGGATATGATGAACAGAGGGATTGAGTCATATCCTGGGTGGGATGGAGCAGGACGGCTTGAGATTTCATCTCTTTACTCAGAATGGTACGAAATTTAAAGCTTTTGAACTGTTAATTTCTGGAATTTTCCATTTAATATTTTTAGACCACAGTTGACTGTGGGTAACTGCAACCTCAGAAAGTGAAACTGTGGGTAAGAGGGGACTATTGTAATACAATCATTAATTTGATCCTTTTCAAAACAATGTGGACTAGAATAGCCATTAAAAAAAATGCCACTTGTAAAGATACATAGATTTTCTTTAATGGAAGTGTTGTGTTTTTTTTTTGACATATTAACAAATATATTTTTACTGTAATTAAAAACAGGGCTTTAAGAGTGTAGCTTAAATGACTTTTAAAACTGGAGCTTAGAATGAAAGATTCATTATGCTTTTCAAATCTTTGTTTCACCATTTAACGGCCATGTGACCATGGGCGAGTCACTTACCTTTAAGCATCTGTGAACTAAATATGTCAGTCACAGTCCTGCCTTGCAGATGCCCCTTCTAAAGGAAATTACCCAGATCACAGACTCTGTCATCTCGGTGACCATCTTTTGTATTATACTATATGACATTTCAACTTCCATTCATCTGCCACTCACCCTTCTTTTAGGAAATATTCCTACTATTCCTATGAGTTATGAATGGCTAAGAGAGTACACACCTGTACTATTCGTCTCATACATAAACAAAAAGGGACATTAAAGGGGCAGGAACTAGATGCCAATATTTTCTCTTTTCCTCACAGTGATGGAGGCTGGAAGTCCAATATCAGGGTCAAGCTCTGGAGACAACTCTCTTCCTGCCTTGCAGGTGGCTACCATTTTACTGCGTCCTCACATGGTGGAGAGAAAGTGATCTCTCTCTACCTTCCTCTTTGTATAAGGCAACTAATCCCATCATGAGGTCCACATCCTCCAGACCTCATCTAAACCTAATTACCTCTGAAAGGCCCCATCTCCAAATACAAGCACATTGGAAATTAGGGGTTCAACATATGAATTTCAGGGGGACATAAACATTTAATCCATAGCAACATTCCTTTTGATTTTCATTATGGAATTTTATGTACTAATTCTTTGAGGAATCTGGAACTGAAAGACCATGGATTTTGGGACCCGAGAGATAAAAATGAATCTAAAGTTCCATTACTATTTACCTTTGTGGTGTGGACAAATTATTTGACTTCTGAGCCTCATTTTATGAATTTGTTAAGTGAACAATAGTGCTGATCTTTTATTTTGCTTCCACATATTGAATACTTGCTATGTGCATTGCACTCTGCTAAGAATTTTATTATCATTATCTCCTTAAATCGTCAAAATAACATTATTATATATTTCACCCCTATTTACAGAGGAAGACACTGAAACTCAGAGAGGTTAAGTAATTTGACTGTCACTTGGCTCGTGAATAGATATGAACCTAAATGAAGCTGATTCCAAAGCCTGTGTCTCTATCCACTGTACTTACTGCTGCCACATTTTTAAAAAAATTGTCGTAAAGATTGAAGAAATAATTATATAATGAATTGTGATCTTCCCAGCAAAGTATCGGTACCTGACACATGTCAGTTCCACTTTCTTCCTCCATTCTTTTCTACTATTTTATTTAAGGGCCCTATCGAGTTGAAATGTCTTCGTAAGCAATGTATTTTACTACAAAAGAAATCATACAACAGCAAAAAGATTTTTAATGGACCATGGAACTCATTTTTATGAGATTTTAAAAATATGATTTCCCTTTGGTCTCCAAAAATGAGTTTAAATAAAGGCTTCAAATATTTCAGAAATTAATTTTTTATGCCAAATTTTTGATGAGCTGCTGGAGATATTTCTATCAAATATCAGTGACTTCTCCATTATTGTTTCGTAGTACTTGACTGCTGCTCAGAGACACCCACAGACGCTGGTAAAGCTAAGTCTTGTGGCTGCCAGATTCTCTGGGGGTAGAAAAAGAACTTTGCTATGTGAGATGCAGTTAATATAAACTAGTTATGAAAGAATAAGAAAAGAATGTGTTGCTTCACTGACAGTTCAACTTTTCAGATTTTAAGTTTCTGTAGTAACTAAAATAGAATAAAATATTAAAGCTCAGAAACCTATGTGAGTCAGCCATCTTTATATTTCTTCTAAGTCAAAACAGAGTTATGTCCATGTAATAAAACATAGGTTAGCCCTTATTGCTGTGTGAGGGACGGCTGTATTTCTCATTTGACTCAGATGTACAGTCACACATTAAGTCAGGAGCCACCATATTTTTTTTTGTTACTTGTGAGAATGTGGTATAATGTGAGTTATAACAGAGAATGATTTCTTCCCTTTGTTCTAACAGGGCTCATTAACTCCGTGGTTTAGCTGTAACCAAGATCAAGGTTTGGACATAAAAAATATATTTAAATATGTTATCAAAGCAGCCTTTTCTCAAATAATGGGTTGGAAATTTCAGGAGCAAAGGAGGATTATAAGGTCACTTTGGATGATGGTTTTATGTAGCTTTGATCATGTCTGGTAGTGAAATGTGGACAGGTGAATTGATTAAGCCAGAATTAGGCCCTTTATTTCCCCTTCTCTGTAAAACTCTTAGCCAATAATAGACTTTATATTGTGAGGCAGACTGAAGCTGTAGGGACTCAAATTTTGTTCCCATGCAAATAAACCTACAAGTTAAATTAAAAGTAATTATACCTTTCCTGCTTAATGTCAGTAGAGGAAATAGAAGACAGACAAAACAAGTCTTATGAGGCCCTTAGGGTGAACTGCTGGAAAGTATTTGAAAATTATCTTGTCTAAAGAAAATCTGTCAATCCAGTTTTCTCCAAGAAGATTCCAGATTACATCCAGTGGCTTGCAACAATGTTTTAGTATTAGCTTTTGACTTCGGGTAATTTGTAGCACTACTGAAACTGATCTAGGCATGAACAGTGGGACCAAAACAGGGGGTCCAATCCATCCAACAGTCATGTTGATAGTTGCAAAAGTTTCCTAAAGACTAGCACTAAAAGCCAATGTACTAAGTTCCAAAGAAAATGCTTCATTTCTTGGAAACAAGTCACTAAATCAAAAGTGACAAGCCACCAGGAAGTCAAAGACTTTGTTCAGAACATTTGCTGAATGATTTCCTCTCTGAGTCACTTGTGCAAGATTTGAACATTGATGTAACAAGAATGCATAGAGCTCTACCACGTATTGAACCAGGTTCTCTGCTAGTACGAAACCTGGAAATACTGGGTTGGCTAATATTGTGGTAGTTAAAAGATATTTCTGAGAAAATTTGATATTGTAGAGGACTAAAATGTAAGACATTTATTGACTTTTTACTATGTGTTAGGCACTGGATTAAACCTACAATTTGGATTATTTCTTGGTGAAAAATACCATAGGATAAGGTAGCAGAAATTAGTTTTCTTAGTGCTTCTCCTTTAATGCTTGCTACAAACCCAAGAGGTAAGTATTATTTCAATTTAACAGGTAAGAGAATGAGCTTAAGAGTGTAAGACATGTAATCATGGCCACACAATTAATCATGGTGGAGACAGGTTTCTAATTCCAGGGCCATTTTCTTAATAATTTGTCTACTCTTTGTGATTAGGGGGAGGCTCAGAATTTAGTGAGAACAGAGGTGTCTATAATTTTCTCCAAATGGATTCCTGGATTTCCACTTAGTTTTTCTGATAATACAAAGAAGTCTCATGTCTTTCCTACACTGGTGTTGTCTTCTTTTTGTCACCCACTTCTGAGGGAGAGACATTTGTTAATATAGCTAGTTAGAGCTTGACTCATTGATTGGGCTACAATTAAAATAGATACGATTATTGTATCTTTAAATCAGAGAGATCCATATTCCCTTCTCTCTTTAGGGCTTCCAGTGTGAGGCATAAAGGCCAAGACAGCAATTTCTTTCCATTCTTGCTTGTATTCCTGTGGAAGAACTGATAAACCAACATCAGAACACTATTTAAGGTTAGTCCCCTTGTTTGTTCTATGTAGGTATTCCTGAGAATGCTTTTAATAAATTATATAGGAGAGGGGAGTGTTGAGAGGTGAGAATTGGAGGACGAAAAGGCTCAGATGAGACCCTGAGACCAAGGCTTGTGTTCTGAATCAAATTTTAATGCATTTGGGATATTAGTTGCTTGCATAGATGTTAGCTGTTAGTAAATGGTAGTTTGATTCAAGTTCTGCTTTGATTCCTTACGTAAGACTCCCTTGGGAACCTCCTGTATGGAGGTAAGAGTGGCTTGGTTTGGCATTGTTTTGGGATATCTCTGAACTAAAGGCAGGGATGCTTTCAAAATGCTATCACAGTTTCATCCATAATGATAACAACCCTTTGTCCAATACATGTTGAACTGTACTTTCAAAATGTTTCATCTGTCTTTTTTAACTTTCTTTATGGTACCTTTTGCCATAGAGCAACTTCATTTGGGATGGTAGTCAAATTTGTTAGTCTTTCCCTATATTATTTTTAATTTTGGTAATATGTTAAGAAAGGGATTTCCCATTATAAAAATTAAAAATATACTTCTATATTATTATTATTTTTTAAGTTTTCCTATTTTTTTTATAATTTAAATCAATGGTCTATCTGGAATTTATTTGTGTATGGTATATGGTAGGTGCCTAACTTGTTTTATTCCCTTCCAATGTTTAGGCATTTGTTCCAATGTCATTGATTAATTTTACTAGTTTTGAAATTCCAACTGCAATTAATCCACTACTTGCCTTTTCAATTCTTGTCTACAACCAATTACACTCTAACATAATTTGTTTTCCTTAAACAATCATATTTCTTTATAAAAATGTGCAAAATATGCATATGCTCTTTTGGAACCATCATAAATACTAATGTTTGACGCATAACTAAGCATATTTATCTCCTGATTGAATCTCAAATGTGAATGCTTTTTACAGTCACACTGACTACTCTAGCTTTCCTTAGAGACATTCTAAGATATAGATTAAGGCAGCTTGCCTATCAACTTGGGAAGTGACACTCCAATACTACCTTCACATAGCGCAGATAATCCCAAGTCATAATCTTTTTTGCAAAAGACAGTGACCTCTGTCCTATTGAATTTTAATAAGAAAAAAATGTCACTGATTTAGAGTGCCAATTTTTGTTAAGAGTCTTGTTAGGTTTTGTATAGTTCTAAAACAAGTCAAGACTTGATGGATGAGCAAACAGAGACTTACCGAGGCAAAAATGCAGAGCTATGCCTAAAATTCAGATAAACCGTAATGATAACTATACTAATGGCATCAGCAATAATTTGAGGATGTCTGATGTTGTAGGCCCTATGTGAGGCGTCACTTAAATTCTTATAATAACTACAATGATATTTTGATGTTTTAAGTGGGAAAACCGAGGTTCAGAGAACTTAACTTTTTCATTTCATACAACCAGTCAGTGGTACCGCTGGGTGCTGGGATTTATACCCAGATTGGTCCAATCTAAAGGCTGGGCTAAATTTTCAGTTTGCTATTTCATCCGCTCTTTCCTTTTCCATTGTGCCCAGTGACTGAGGCTAGCAAGCTGAATACGGTAATCGAAGAAATGTCTTCCACTGAGAATATCTGTGTCAAATGACAGCCAAGGATATCAATTAAGCTTTGTCTTCCTGCTACACTGCAGGGAAGTCATAGAGAAAAGCTATTTGAGCCACTGTTTCATTTAACAAAGATGGAGTTATGGATGAAAGATTTTGGCAAGTATTTTAAAGGCATTTTTATGCAAATATTTATATTTACCTATAATTAGGACAATCTTTATGATTTTGCCCTATATTTGCAGTTTCTAAACTCACTGTCAGGACAAATTCACATTCTGAAAGGTCAACACCATCTTTAAAAATTTAATAAAATAGAAACATTTTATAATAACAACTTCATTTAAAGGAACAGTTTGAAATGTACTGGGTATGGCTTCTGGGTTCACTTAATTTACAGACAGCTTGTTTCAATTTTCTCTAACTTATACCCTCATGGTTCAAGCAAATTAAATAAGCTTTAAAAATTGAAAAGAGGAAGGGAGGCTATTTACTGGACAAGATGGGGAACAGTAGATAGCCTCAATTGCTCTCAGCCTAATGTCCCACCTCAAGGACCCAAAGATAAATGATGTGGCTGGAGATGGAGGGGATGTTATATCTCTCTTGGACCTCGGCTGATTCCTGGCCCCCTCTTAGGTTGCTTGGTTTGGTTTTATTGTGGAAACTGAGAGGCATTAAGTTGTGTTTCAGATCACCTAGACAAGCAAGCTGGGCACTGCGGCCAATTCTACTTTCTTTAATTATACTTCTTTTACCCTCAGCTGCTGTCCACCAAAGCAGGGCTAGGTCTTAACCTAGGTCATCACATCAGAGATGGTAGGTGGGGGAACAGCCTTGATGCTTTGTTTCACCTGTGGGTTTAATATTTGGCAACTTTTTAAATTAAAACATGTCTTTGGCTACATGACAATAGCTAGTCAAAAATTATATCCAATACATGAATCATGTAAAATCTAAACACAACTACTATTTAAGTCCTGAACAAAACCTTACTTTGTATTTTTTAGTTTTTTAAAAAGAAAAATAACACTATTTGAATGTCATTAAACTGACAGTATATTGAAAAATGTGTACTTCCCTCCTTATCCTAATTTACAGTAAACATTCGCAGTCAGAGCTTTAAGGAATAACTGCTACAAAATGAAAGATATTTCTAGGCAGAGGAACTAATGGCTTTTATTGGGAGGGGATGGTCCTTTGCAAAAACCAAGCAAATCCAATGGACTCCTCAGATATTCAATAAGGAGGTGAAGTGATGATATTCTTTTACGAGATGAAAAACTGACATGAAAAATGTAAGTATCGTTTGTTGCAAACTATTCTCAATATTTTGCTTTTCAGAAAAAGGAAAAATGCAACCCAGAGCCAGCACATTTCATCATTTGAGTTTCATTATAAAAATGCCAAAAACTTACTGGCTTGGAAATATTAAAGGCAACAGGATGGGATGTAGAATCCTGTTAACAGTTGTCAAATCTAGAGAAATTTCAAGCAAGGGAAGAGGTAAGGTGCCAAATGGAAAGTTTCTCAGGCTCTCAAAAAAAAGTCTTTACAAAACTGCACTGTTCCCCAGTGGTTCTCTCTGGGGTGAAACCTATTCTACCTTTGGAAGATTTTTCCATTGTGGGAGGAGGTCATCAGGAAGCCATGACAGCCACTTGACCCATGAGCTGGACCCAGGCAATTGGAGGTTCCTCACCCTCTCCTGTCCTTGGAATGTGCGTTCTGCGTGGCCTCATCACTCCCAGAAGCTGCTCCAAGGATACAGCCTTGAGATATAAATGTGTGGAGACAATCTGAACTGGGTATGTGACTGAACCCTCTACATAAACTTTTAAGATTCTGGTGGGTGGGTGTGTAGGTAGACTCGTCTTGCGGCCACCTAAGACAGGCCTCTGTAAGTTCCCTTGCTCATTAAACCTGTCACCTACCGTTCGGGAGTGGTCTGCCTCTTTCTCCAGTCTCTTTCTGTCCTCAGATTACACCTGGGAAGCTTCTGAGGTTTCCAGTCAACACTCATTTTGTGGGGCCCAGCGATTATTAAACCAACCTTTCTGCACTAACAATGGCAGACAGACAGAAAACAATTGCTAAAGAAGACTTAGGACCCCAAATAGCAATGCTTATAAATCTAGTTTGCTTCAAGAAAAGGATACATACAACAACATCACTAAGGTAAGGAGAAGCATGGCAGCCAAAGGTTGTCTGACAGCAAGGGACCAGAGAGACAGACATGACTTCTAACTAACTGCCTTCTCTCTGTAAGGGCCACATTGGGAAAACTTTTCCTCTTGAATCAGGAAACACAGGCATGTGTACAGAACCCCTGGAAACCAGGGAGCCCCAAATAGAGTTGTTGCCAGAATTTCTTATAGCCCATTGGTCAAGCAGGTATATTCTTACCAGGTAACAGCAAAGAACCATGCTCCCCACCTCATTTCTCAGCTGCAGGAGTCTCTCCTAGAGCAGTTGTAAATCATCAATCTCACTATTATCAAACAACAAAGCTGGCAAGATGGTACGAATGATCCTGAAACTCCTCAGATTCTTAGTTACAAACCAATACTATTAATCAATAACTCCCCTGCTTTGGCCAGAGATTGTGCCTTACATGTACTTAAGCAAAAAGTTCAGGTCAATTCCAGACTTGCTGGAGTTAACCCTTACAACCACCTATAGACTTACAGGAACTGCTCAGGAAACCACAGTAAAATGTTGATTTATTTCTAGGTAATTTGAATGATATTATTTGAGTAGATAGATGTAGTGATACTTTCGGATTTCCAGTAAGTTAATTGTATAAAACAACTTTTAAGAATTGTGTTGTGAAAGGGATATCATTTTGGTCTTTTATTTTAACATCAAAGGTAAGCGAAACGCTGCAGTTCTTCTAGAAAATGGCATCATTTTAATGCTATGAAATGTATACATGATTAGGAGCCTCCAGGAGGCTCGTATTCCTGGACAGTACATAGTAGAATCTTCATGACGTAAGTGAAGGTGAATGTATCACCGCTTTGTTCATTTAGGTATTGGTTTATTAAATTGTCCCAGTTATAAATTTATGGCCTCTTAGCTCCAAACCTACCCTTCAGTGCCCTGTTTGTGATGCTGGAACATTTCTTTCCCACCAGCTGGCACAATGTTAATCTTTGTTAGTAACAGGCTCTCGAGGGACACTGGAGGAGGAAGGGGCTTCTCTTTCTGGGTCTGGGGTGCTTTGCTTCTTTCTGCTTGTATGGGGTTATGCTGATACGTAGGGTATCCAATGGAGATGACCCTTGATGAGTTCAGTAGGTGGCTTTGGGAGTGTTATAGATATGACCTCATGGAAGCAAGTTCAGGGGCACCTTAGCTTCTGAGCAAGCTCTGTGTGCAGCACAGCTATCTTCCACAGAATGAGTTCCAAGAGCACCCAGTTGACTTCCTGGAGCTTTCCCATTGATGGCCATTAGGTGAGCTCCCTGTGGGAAGCTTCCTAGCAGCATCCTGGTTAGGTCACCTGGTGTCCCATCTGGCTTTCCAAGTTCAACAGCAACGCTGGCATGCACCTTCCTGGACAATTTGTGGGCCCCACAGCAGACAGTTCTGTTTCTACGTTGGCCTTCTGAATTTGAACAAGCTCGAGCCCAGGACAATGCAGAAATATTCTGTCATCCAGTGGGCTGCAACCTTACTTTCCACAATGAGGTCTGAATCCCCACCCTAGTAAGGAACCCCATTTCTACCACTTTCAAGTTTGTTCCTTTCTTGGGTGTATTTCCTGAGCCCTAGAGTATTTTGGGGAGTTTTATTTTGTTTCTTCTTAGTTCATTCCTTGTAAAAAGTTAATAATTCTTTATATTAAACCTTCCTTGTTTAAATTACTATGTAGTTTCTAGCACATGTATCCACGACTGATATAGACATAGAAAGACTAATATGACTGTAAGTAAATTGGGAGATTTTGTTGTTCTCATGAGTCAAGGAACCCCATTTAAAACAGCAATGAGATACTTCAGTTGAATTCAACTCAAAGAGCTACATCTTGACCCAAATTATATAATTAATAAAAAAACTCTTTAAAATGTTTCCAAGTCTTCCAATTTCACCCCATCTTTGCAATTTAAACTTTCATCTTGATTGATAGGAAGTGGAAATAGAACACTAACTAATGACTTAAGAGGAGCCAGTAAGTACTGTGTGTGCACACACACAAGTATATATAGTCTGGATCTTCTTTTCTTCTTTTCTTTCTGGTATCACTACATTAGGTGATCCAATGGATGAGTCTCCCTTGAACACCTTTGTACCGTAATTAAATGTAATTATGAGGAAGAAATTGACATAAGCACTCAATCATTGTCCCAAATGAAAAAACAGTTGGAAACTCTGAGCCTGACTGATATGCCTGTACTATGCCACCATCACTATGACTCTGCCTCCAGCAGATAAAACATACATTCTTCACCTAGAATTTTTTTTTTTTTTTGCCATGAAACAGGACTTCTCAGGCTATTACTTCTCATAGCCAGAAAAGCAGACTTCTCAGGCCAAAAATATGCAGAAATAATTACTCCTAATTATTGGAACATTAAAATGCCGTTCTGATACACCATTAGGGTTTTCCCAAGAGTCTAATTTCGCTCATTTCTTTTTTTTTTCTCTAGAGAAAGAGGAATCAGGGAGTCAGCCATCAGCAAACCTTTCAGTACATTTAGTCCCCAAAGAAATGTTACTCAGACTGGAGCAGAGAAAAATATTCTTATTCTGTACTCCTCACAAAATAAGGCTTTTTGTTAACAAGATCTAGAATACTGTTTTATTCTTCTACTTCCTTAATTCTAATTAGAATGTCCTCATCCTTCAAGGGACGTTTTTTCCCTCCTCTTTTTTTAGGAAATGCAGCGTGTAAACTCGAAGTTACAGACTATTAATAAATTAGTATTTAGCTGTTATTCTCACACCCATATGCATCAAATTTGGAGTAAGTCAGGAGCTTTGCTGAACTTGGGTTTTTCTTTATTAATTTTCTCTTCACTTTATTGGTCTGTTTTAAAACTGCAAGTTGACTCAGGCCTTGCTGTATTGCTTAAAAGCTGCCTTGAGTTCTTAATGAAGCATCCTTGATCATGTAACTGTGAGCTGAAATAGCTCTGTAGCGCTTTTGTCTTGGTTCTGACATGTTTTCTCCAGAGACTACTTCAAAGTATTTTCTTAAAGTAAGGTCTCAAAGACTCACCAAAAACACCCGTGGGGAATTAAAAAAAAAAAAAAAATCAGTATTTAGAGAATGGATAAGGAACATATTCAAATTTTATCATTGTCATGGTTTAAGCTGCTGCATTAGATATCTAGTTACTATAGTTTCACCCAAAAGTAATCAGCCAAAGGCTCAATTTTTAGGCTTTTAAATCTTAATAGGAAAATCAGATCGGAACAAGATAACAGTGTGCAGACTTGGCATCTTGTCAGGCTTCTTTGTAAGTTTCCTAACTGGCAGACCAACAGGTTTATTTGGGGATTTGTAATGACAAATTCTTCCTAGCGTGTCTCACATCCACAGAATTGTGCCTAAGTTTCCATCAAAAGGACATTTTTGACCTTTCTAATTAATGCACACTAAGCAATGCTAGAAAAAGGACATTGCACAAATTGGGAATGCAATGCCAAGGGTATATTATAATAAAATATATTTTATTTCTTTGAAACCATTTATATTGACCTATTTTTGTGGGACAGTTTACTGATAATATTGATTCAATGATTTGCAAATGTTGAACAACTGTTTTAGCAAGGAATAATACTAATGCTAGCATTAAGGCTCTCAAGAAATGATGACTGGAAATATTTCTTTTGTAGTCTCTGTAAAATCTCCAGTTGCAATAAACGGTGTTTAATAAAGGTAGGTTAAGGGTTATGTTATCTAATTCTGAAGGTCAGTAGTTTGCCAATGCCAGAGAAATTTTCTATTTAGTGAAATGCTTTTCATTAGTCCTTGAAAATTGAGAAAAATAAAAATAATGTAGTAAGTTTAAACTAAATATATGAATTCAATTTGAAGGACTTTCTTTTGTTACTATGAGATTATTCTTACTTTTTGTTTTACATATCCTTTATTTATGAAATAATAGTAATAGCATAGTAATTATTTTCTTTTCATGCCTTTATTTAGTATAATAAAAAGTAGGTAATTGTTATTTTTCTAAGTTATTTTTAACCAGTTCATTGAGTTATAAGTGACATACAATAAGACGTTTTTAAATTTGATAAAGTCAAATTTATCTAACTTTTATTTTATAAATTGTGCTTTTGATGTCATATCTATGAAATCTTTGTTGAACGCAAGCTCACATAGATTTTTATCATATAGTTTCTCCTAGAATTTTCATGTTAGATTTTTTCCATTTAGTTCTATGATTTATTTTGTGTTAATTTAGGGGTGTGATGTGAGGTATGAATCAAAGGTCATCTATTTCTTTTGTCTTGCATAACATAAAAAATAAGTCATATTCTGGTAGTTCTGGTAGGAAGGCTGGAGTATAAAATAATTTTTTTTCTTTATCATCTTAGAATTCAAGGTACATAGCATAGATATAATTTAAGGCATCTTGGTCTTATGAGACATCTACTAAAAATGCTGTAAGAGTTGGGGTGGGGTGGATTTCAGAGAAGTTTTCATGATCAAGATAACAGTTGCCCTGGGCTCAGGGGGCAACAGGACACCAGTAAATGCTTTTAAAGAAGAGAGCTACTTGCACAAAGCATGGATGGAATGAGTAGAGGCCTCAGAATCGAGCATATGTCTGATCCTAGTTTCATTAATTAATAACTATGCAATGCTGGTTAAGTTTTCTAACCACTCTGAACAGTAGTTCACACATTTTTAAAATTGGGAAAATAATACCCGTCTTTCAGAATTGTGGTGGAAAGTAATAATGATATATTTAAAGGACCTGGAATAGTTCTTATCACATTGGCACTCAATAAAAACTAGCATTTTTGTGGATGATTTTGTGTGCGCTGTCAGAGTTGTGCTCTAGCAAGCTTAATTTTGATGTAATATATGGGGTTGCTTAGCAGTAGAGTAGGAAGGAGTAGGAGGAAATTACAAAGCCTGGGGCAAAGATAATATAAGTGTGGCATTAAAATGGACAAGAAACAGAAAAGAAGTGGAAAAATAGAATTCCCAGAAGTAGCGGTAGCTTATTGTTGAGTTCTTACTAAATTCCAGGCACTATGCATATTTCAGTCTGGGTCCAACTCGGAGATAGAAACTACACAGTAAGTTAAACAGGGGAAGTTTAATATAAACAAGTATGAACTATGATAAAAGAGTAACTATGAGATGTAAGAAAATTCTTTGCGGTACAGTAGGGTGAGGGAGAGTATCCAGGAAAGTACACACCTGGACGGGGTTCAGACCTTGCTGAAGAAGGTGTGATTCAGCCCACCAGTCAGCAGAAGTTGGCTGATTCGGCCACACTGGACCTGATCTAGAGCTGCTGGGCAGGAATACTCTCGACTGTAGGTGAGGGAGCAGGATATCAGCAATTAGCAGTATGAATGTTCAGTGGAAATTTTGATGCTAGTGGGGGTAAATGGGGCTTTATAGCACATGGGCCATATGGGGGTGTGATTTCTTAAGACCGAGGCTACTAGGTCACAGAGGGACTGTGTTCTGAGTCTGTGGTTGGGGGTCCTTACATCTACAACATGAAACCCCAACCCATACAGGAAAATGGAGGAGAGCCTCTTCCTCCTATAATGTCCCTCAAGCACCCTGTACCTGAACTTAACATCACGCTCACTTTAAAGGAGAAATGCTTAAAGAACTCCCTTGCCTATCACAGAGTATATATTGAAGAGCGCATTCAGAACAGAAAGGCAATAAACTGATACCCGACACACTGCCATGTGGTGATGCATGTTGAATAAGACGGGATTTTGGATTAGACTGTGGTTGAGGACAGTTCTGAGCAGGCTTTAGGGTGAACAGCCATGCAAATGAGTTGCTTCATTTGTTACTACTATGGGGAAAAGCGAAGCAAATGAAAATAACAGCAAACAGAGAAATTACAGATAAATTTCTTGGGTTTTTTTTTTTTTTTTAATTCTAGAAAGTCAGGATATTCTTGAAGCTATGATTTTTTAAAAGAACACTTATTTTTTTCTCTTGTTAAGATAATTTTCTAAATGAATAGTAAAAAAGTATTTCTTAACCTTGGAGAAAAAAATAGTTTTTCCTACACTAAATTTCTATCTTGCTTGAAAGGGTATAATCCTGATTAGATTTTTAACCAGAATAGGTCTATTTTTAAAATTGGGAAAATAAGATCCATCTTTCAGAATTGTTGTGGAAAGTAACAATGATATATTTAAAGCATCTGGAATAGTTCTTGTCACATTGGCACTCAATAAAAACTAGGATTTTTGTGCGTGATTTTGTGTGCCGTGTCAGATTTGTGCTCTAGAAAGCTTAATTTTGATGTAATAGATGGGGTTGCTTAGCAGTAGAGTAGGAAGGAGTAGGGGGAAATTACAAAGGCGGGGGCAAAGACATTATAAGTGTGGCATTAAAATGGACAAAAAATAGGTGAATCCTATACTTCTTTCCCACATCATAAATCTGGGGCTATTTTTTAATCGTTAGGTCCTATCTTATTTTAAGATGTGAAAGTAAAAAATAGTACTTTAAAATTGTCAAGAGATTTGCTTGTTTAGATGTATCTTTTGGGATATGAAAACTAGGCTTGAAAAGGAAGTATTTCCAGGCTAATTAAACAAGTCACTGGAAGACAGAGACTTGATTTACAATCAGACTCCAAGTCTGAGCAAAGGCCTAGCTATTTTCAGGCTCCTTCACTTCATGTAAGTGACAGGGCTGGAAGCTAAAGGAGGCCCTGTAAGAGGATGCTCCCCACAGAGGTGAGGTCCCGAAGGCTGACGTGACTCCAACTATTTTGTTCACAAATGTAAGAACACGTTTGGGAGCATGGTAGAGTGTTGTTTATTCACATTTCGGGCACAAATCTGAAATCTTGAAAAATGATTTATTTTTTCCCAATGTATGTTATAAATGATATACAAATGGTAGGTAGGTATGACAGAATGCTGCTAATAGAATATTTTCCTAGGCTGTGGTTCATGTTTCTGTGTTCTCTGGTTATTGTTCCACCAAAAAGATACAGGTGGTCATTTTATTCTGTCAAAGATATTATGGCTGATCAAGAAAGCTGAAGGCTTATGCCCCTGCAAATTCTAGGAGTCAAACTGGATTAAGTCTCAATTAAAAATAACATAGGAACGATCATAATATATGGAGCAAAGAGATTCTGACCTTTCCAAATTCAAGAAAAAGTCAACATAGGACAGAGGCTTTTTAAATGACTCATTTATATTTGAATCCCCACCCCATGAGAATCTAAGAGTGCTGGAATAGCACACTGGTACACAGCCAACTCATCTCACTCCTGATTTTGCGGCCTGGCATTTTCATTCTTGAGCTCACATTTGTGAATCCTCATTTCCTCATAAAGCTAAACTAGTTTCATCAGAAATAACTTCCCTTCCTAGATCCTTGCTCAAATGTTGTTAGGTCTGATCCTGTGCCTTTTAACCTACGGCTGCTCTGCCCATAGTTCACATCATTATAATTGTTACACTGCAGTTGCCTGCGTTTCTCCCAGCAAGGCATCACACCCCCAAGAATCTCAGCAGATAACCCAGGATCCTGCATGCCCCAAACATCAGCAGCAGCTCTAGTTTGGTCCCATACTCAATAGTGGCAATACATGGAATTTTTCTCACTGGTCCATTATCAAGGGATAAGCTGTCTTTTTCCATCATTTCAAATTTCAGGAGGAACAAATCTTTCTTTTCAAAAGAAAAAATAATAGGTAGATGATACAAGTGCAGATAAAAGAGAATTCCTAACCTCAGGCTTCTGAGATTTGACCTCTTCTTCAGCTGTTGCTTCAATACCCGGTTACAATGTTACAGCCACCTCTCCTTGAAGATGAACTTCCTATTCAAGGACATGTTGCTCTGTACTTAGCAAATCACCAAGGACAGGACAGGCATTGAACAAATTAAAAAATACACTTGGGGCTAAAGTTCATTGAAATACACATATTTATTTCTAAAGTTTTGCCTTAGATTCCAGAGTAATAATTGCCTGATAGCTCTCCAAGGTATGTGATGGGAATGATGGCTCAGTCCTCAAGGGCCATGTGAATTATGTTTGGTCCATGTGCTTCCATAAAGTTTAAGATAGATATTAGATGCATCTTCACATCAGATTTTTGGGGAACACATTGGTGTCTGCTAATGAGCCTTCTCTGTAGTTCTTGACAGTGGAGAACTTAGGGGTCCTCTTAGACGCTTAAGGGGACCCATGATGATTAACAGCTGTTAGTTTCCTTAGGAAATATTTGAACAGAATTCTGTATGGGAAACAACCTGTTTTATTTTCAACATATTCTTGTATTTGACTCATATTCACAAAATTCTGTCTGTCCATCAAAAATTAAATACAGATTTGTAAATAGTGCATGCTTGGCATTTTCTTGTCAGGTATAGCAGAACAGCAAATGCATTTTCTTTTTAAATAAGTCAGACAGAAAAAGTCGAGAACCATATGATTTCACTGATATGTGGGGTATAAAACTGAAAGCAACAAAGGAACAAGACAAACAAACAAAGAAACAAAAACTGATAGACATAGATAACAGCTTAGTGGTTACCAGAGGGCAAAGGGGGAGGAGGGTGGTGGATGAGGGTAGATGGGATCAGGTGTATAGTGATGGAAGGAGAACTGACTCTGGATGGTGAACACACATGGTGTGATATATAGATAATGTGTTACAGAATTGTACACTTGAAACCTGTGTAACTTTACTGACCATTGTCACCCCAATAAATTTTAATTAAAAAAATTTTAAAAATCTGCAAAATTAATACAGGTATATAGTAAAAAATAAGAGCAAAATGACAGCCATTCACAATTAGCAACTCAAGTTTCAGTGGGATGTGACAGGTCAGCAGAATTTCTGAAGGCCCTATAATGTTGATATGAAGTCTACTATTCTCTACACCCTTAAGTGTATTTATGCATCACTCAAAAATTACTTTCCCCATATGTGTAGAAATAAGCTCAACTTTCTTTCTTAAAATTGTATGTTAACACTTCTTTCCTCTTCTCTAACATTGATCTATCTCCCTCCTTTCTGACATAGCAAAGCTTCCTAAAAAATAGACTCTATGTGCTATATTCATTTTATCCCTGTCATTTCATTAAAATTTTTTTCCTGTAAATATTACAACATTACATTTGATGTATGTATAAGAATATATGAGACATATATGTAAGTTATAAAACCATCATTTAGGCAGGAAATAGAATGTTATCAATATCATTGCATTTACTAAAGTGTTTCTCCCCTTCTGCCTCCCTCCATCATTCTGAATCCTGTGTTTGTTATTCTTTGGCTTTTTAATTCAAAATTAGGCTGGGGACTGGCTTTATGTGAGTTCTGCTGTACTCTGTTGGTCAAAATTATCTAATGGGTAAAACTTGTTTTCTCTTGCTTTAATTTGTGTGTTCTTGATATTATTGTGGTTGAGTTTCCTTTAATATGCTTATTTACCATTGTTTTTAGTCTTCAGAGATTTGGCTGTTTTAATACTTTGTCTATTTTTAATTGGATTTTTAAAAAAATAATTTGTCAGCTATCCTTGTCTATTAGGGACATTAATTCTTTGCCTATTATATGTTTTACAAATATTTTCTTCCTACTTGTAATAACTTTTATTTGGTTTATAGCATATTTTGACATAGAGAAAATCAAAAATGTTAGAGTAGTCAAATTTATTTCTCCCCTTTATAGCTTTTGAGTTCCCTGTCTTGCTAAGAAAGAATTATCGAAAGATTTGTGGCAATAGTTTGCTAATAGCAGCACAAAATAAACACACCTTCCATAATGTTCTTTAAAGTAAATAAAATAATCATAAACATGTCACCATACTGAATTCAGTTCAAAATAGCTCTATTATAATGATATATGGACACTAACTTGAAGGATTGATTAGCACAACAAGAAACAGCTTTTACATGAACTGAGCTTTGAAAGAAATGTTATCCTCCAGGACTTTATTTAAACCAGACTCCTGGCAGCCACATATCTTTTCCCCTGTGTTTAGGCAATGTGTCGCCAGGACAAAAAGCCCCTATCTTTTCTTCTCAGCTTATTTAATGTAGGTAGAGCTTCATCTCCAGAGCTCTGGGAGCGATGGTATCTGTGCAGAGAGATCCATTCGATGGCCTGGGTTCCCCTCCCACTCTGCCCTGACTTCCCACTAGCTTTGAATATTCTTGATTTCACCTCTACTGGAGTCTACCCCCTCCCCAACCTGCCTCTGCTTCAGGTCAGCAGCTGTAGTCTTATTTGTGCCACTGTGGAGCTTGTACCTTGGGCTATACAGTCAGTTTTTCTGCCTCTAGGCTACAGCCCTTGTTGGTGGTGGTCAATGCCGGCAGCTCAAGGCTTTGATTTCCTTCAAGTTCACTCTGATCTGAGGGAGCTTGAAAAGTGAATGAGAGGCCAGCTTAGGGTAATTGACAAATGCAGTGACCCACAGTTACCTCTCCTTCTGTTAAGAAAGTAGGCTAGTTCTCCGAAGTCTGAATGGAGACTGATTCACTGGAAGTGAAACTGGGGTTATTTTCTTTTCCAAAACTCTCTTCGTGACCATGATTCAGTGAGTATGTTCACTGACCATATCTCCTTCCTGCAAACCCCTTTCCCTTGTCTGGGACACGAGATGATTCTTTTTTTTCTTTTTTTCTTTTTTAAGGAATCCCAATGAGGCCTGCAATAGAGAGTTCTCATGGTACGATGGCTGGAGTCAAGCTGACCTGAGATCCAGTCTCAGCTCTGCCACTTATGAAGTCAGGGAATTTCACTTATTTTAATGCCTGGGAAATATTAACATAAATTTTATCTTGTAGGATTGTCATCAGAATTACTGATAATGTAAGAAAATCAATCAGAACAGTTCTTGACCCACTGTCAAGTGCTCAATAAAATGGTAAGCTTAATGTACTATATTTCTTTAGAGTATGTCAATCCATATAAAGGAAACTGACTATATTATTTAGTAGTTTTTATCAAGGACTCTGCCCAACGGAAAGAGACCTCCAGGACATATCAGCATAGGCTCAGGACTCCCAGAGAGAAAATACGTAGAAAAGCGTTCAAACAGTATTCCAGGGCTCCCATCAATTTTTACGTTCTGTATTCCATATTCTTCTCATTGGTCTGCATCACTAAAAATATATATTCTTTATATTACGATATATAAATTTTAACTTATTCCACTGTAGAAGTTGTACTTTTGCCTGAATCTAGAAATCAGAGAAATAAGTATCCCAGATTTTTATAGGCTATCTTGTGACTTTAATCCTAAATTTATGGGTGAGATTTTAGGAGGAGAAGAAATCACTTGAACTTCAACTTTTAAGTCCAGGCCCTCAGCTCTCAGGCCTGAAATTCTCCATCAAATTTTAATCTGGAATCCTTTTTGCAAACTAGTATTAGAATGTGAAGAGGGAAAATAAATTATCAGGAGATAATTTATTAAAACACATATAATACGGCTCATTTCCTTGAATGATGTTTATATCTCTTTGTCTGAGCTCAATTCCCAAAGGTTCCATCCCCCAAAAGTTCAAAAAATCAAATAAACAATATCGTTTTCATCACTTCTCTGAGCCCTCAACAGAAGCATGCCTAGATCCTGTCTATTCTTCCCAGGAAATACCTCTCAGCAAAGATACTTGGCAGTTTCCTGTAATCTTTACACTTTGGCCTCTACAAGGCAGATTATTTTATTTTAATTGTTTGATCCTTAACTGTAATTAGTAGTACCAGCTGTACCCTCTCCTGGGCTTTCTTGACATAGTGAAGCCCATATGAACACTAATTAGAGATGCTGGGATTGATCGCATTATCTTTCCCACACAGTTTCTGCCACTGACACGATCAGTCGTTGCATATAAATGTCCCATTACACACAGGGTAGAGGAAGAGGACTGATGAGTATGGCTTGCTCCACTATCTGTTGTTACAGGATACAAAGTCCTGAACTGAATAATCTGGCACGTGGAACACACTCAATGAAGAACATGCCCGGGACTGATCGGCCTCATTTTATATTTCCCAGCATGTATGCACAGTGGATGCTATTATTTTCTCCCATGTTGCATGAATGTTATACATCCTGAATAATTTTTAAATTGCTTAGGGTTCACACAGCACAACTTTTTTCTTTTGGGTTCCCAATCTCCAAGGTGGTTTAATGTTTAAACTGGAAGGTTTTCAAATAGACTAATAGAGAAATGTATAAATATTCTTTCACGATTTTAAATTGTTTTTTTGTCATTTCTTTGCCATTCTCATTTCTAAGTTTAGCTTTTATAATTCCATAATTCTACTTCCAAGGTTTATTTTGCTCTGATTCTAACTTTTAAGTTAGCAATTGTTGGAGAGGTCATCGAAAGGATGTGACTTTCAGTTGACCCACAAACTGGACCCAGGCAATTGGAGGCTTTTCACCCCCTCCCATGTGCTTGGAATATATTTTCCACCCACTGTTGCCACAATTGGAGCCATTTTCAAAGACATGGTCTTGAGAGAGCCATGTGTTGTTGAGACATCTGGACTGGATGTGTGACTAAGCCCTGTAAAGGCCTCTGTGTAAACTTTTAAGATTCTGGAGGGTGGGTTCAGAGCTCTACTCATCTTCTGGTATCCCATGACAAGATCTGTATGTAAGTTCCCTTGCTTTTTAAACATGCCATCTACCAATGTGGAGTGGCCTCTTACTTCAGTCTCTTCTTGCCTTTCATGTATGGGGGCCAGTTTGCAAACCAACAGTAATTAACTGATAAATTGTTTTCCTGTCTAGTAAGTAATGTGTTTAAGGTAGGCATCTCCTCTACATACGTATATTAGAGTTTTTAGTTGTAGCCCTTTCCCATTATTGTTGGAAGTTATAGTCCCTTCTTTTGTTCATTTGGAATTTACTCAGATTTTTCTCGTGGCTTAACACACAGTAATCCCCCCTCATCCCCAGTTGCACTTTCCACAGTTTCAGTTACCAGTGGTCAATTGAAGTCTGAAAATATCAAATGGAAAATCCCAGAAATGAACAATTAATTGATAAGTTTTAAACTGCATGCTGTTCTGAGTAGGGTGATGACATGTTGCATCTTCCCAATCTGCCCACCTGAGACGTGAATCATCCTTTTGTTCAGTGTGTCCATGCCATGAACACTACCCACCGGGTTAGTCACTTCCTAGCCTTTCAGTTATCAGATTAACTGTCACAGTACGTGCCATGCTTGTTTTCAAGTAACCTTTGTTTTACTCACTAATGCCATATTCACATTACTTTATTATAGTATATTGTTATAATTGTTTCATTTTATTAGTTAATAATTATAATAATAATTAATAATGATGTTGTTAATCTCTTACTGTGTCTAATTTATAAATCAAACATTATGTGTGTATAGGAAAAATCATAGTCTATTATAGGGTTCGGTACTATCTGCCCTTTCAGACATCCACGCGGGTCTTGGAACATATCCCTTGCAGATAAGGAGGGGCTACACTACCTAGAAGTGGAATTGTTGGGTCATAGAATAAACATAGCTTCATATTTAGCGGATAATGTCAAATACTATTTTGAAGTAGTTGTATCGGTATACTCACATTAATTGTTTATGATGTTTTTATGAAAAATAAAAATAATAAAATTGAAACCTACCAAAACAAATGAGTTGGGGAACCCAATAGGACTTTTAATGGTTTATATTGATGTTTGCTTCCCTGATCACTTTCTTCTTTTCTCACCTGTGATCCTGAGACACAAACTGCCTTTGTCCAGTCTTAAACATATCATATCACCACCCTGTCTATTTCCTGAGGCTCTTCTCTTTCTTAAATTGTCTGTGACAAAGTAAATGGTCTACTCAGTGCCTTGCTTCCCTGATGGTCAGCTTGCTCAATTACTTCAATTCTTTGAACAGAACATACAGAGGGAGGAACGGGGTAAAGAAAAGACATAGGATGGGATTCCTTTTGGTTTTAGAGGTTTTTCTGCTATTTATAACTACGTAGATAATAAGACATAAGGGTGTGCAAAGTTTAGAAAGTTTTGACAGTTATTCCGGGATTATAGTTTCTTACTCTTTTCACTATAGAAACTTGGAGCTCCATTTGACTTTTAACCTCTCCATTTATAGCTAAGAGTAAAGCTAACTGCTGAAACAAACCAACCTCCACATTTTAGTTGTTTCAAGTAGGTGGCTTGCATTTCTGAGAATGTTACCCAGTTGGGTAATATCCATGTCACTAGGTATTTACCCCATTGGAGAATGATCCCCAATGTTAACTTCTCACAAGTTCTTCTAATATTTGGAGGTCTCTCTTGCAGTTATACCCACTTTTGGAAAACTTAGAAAATTCTCATAATTTGAGATCTAAGCTTCCAGCCTGCAGAGGCCATCGATTCCCATTGTAATGGGCCCTTTGAATACTGAGAGACCTACTCCTGCTCTAGTCAAAATATGATTGTGTGCATCCTTCCCAAGTTGTTCGTATCCCAAGTTCTAGTCACTCGGTGTACGGAGGATGAATTATAATGAATAGAATCAACAACCTTGATTGGCTGGAAACTTGCTCTCAAAACTATAGCAATAGAGTAGGGTTTTTGGTTTGTTATTTTTCCAAAGAAAGAGAAGTATACAGAAATCTGGACAATAAAATGTTAATCAAAGAGAACTGAATCATTAAATTATTATAACTATAACCACAGTGTCATCATATTCCTAAAGGGACAGTGAAAACCAAATACACATAATGTTAAAAAATGGGATTGATTTTACCGTTATAATATAATTTATCTAGCAGAGGTTTATCTTTATCATCCATAATACTCAAGATGTCTTTTACTCTGCAGGACATCAGCAGATTTGTAGTTCTGCTTTAGGACACTTAGGAGCAAAATACTGTGTGTGTGTGTGTGTGTGTGTGTGTAAGTGCTTAGACACAGCACGTGTGAGTGGGTACACACAGTAAGATTTCCTTTCAGAGATTCTTTTAGATGTTTATTCAGGAAGGAAGAAGAGAAATAATATTGAATATAGCTTCCCTTAATAATGGGTCTAAGAACATAATTTAATTATGTATTTTAGAACTTATTCTGTCCCTGCTATCATAATTAGGGTTTGGTAACTGAAATAAAGGAAATGAATTTACAGTCTCAAAAAATGACATAAAACAATATATTGTTTGTTATTATTTTTCATGAAATGGGAAGAGGAGAGAAAAATTTGCTTCTATAGCTAAACTTTATAATACAGCTATGTAGTACCAAGTATGAATTAAAGGCTTCATACCTGTAATTTTCAATGAATACCAGTAGATGGCAGATTTATTTACTTTATCATTAGGCCAGCTGAATCTTATGGCTCTTCTAGTGAACAGGGAATAAAAAAAAAAATCTCAGATTTATCATCTATTGAATACTTTTTTGACAAATTACAGCCTTATTTATTTTACATAATTCACTTACAATACTTTCACAAATGGATGGTTGGAATATGGTGACTGGGTTCTGCTTGGGAAATTGAAACAGCTCGGGTGTGTTCCTATAAGATACACTTATAGGGGTATCATTGGTAGGGGTGCTCTGAGGGACCAGGTTCAGCTGGAAGGATTTTTTTTTTTCAACCAAATTGTAATTTATGTAAGTTTCCAGGCAAGGGAAAGAAAGAAAATTGAAATCAATAAAACAGTTGAAGTCAAATGTGAGAAAAATTAGACCAAGTGTCCAAATGGAAGCTGGGAGACCAAACTATAAATGTTTAAGCAGATTGTCAGAAGTCAGGAACATTACAGACTGGAGCCCAAATGAGGTAAAATCTGGGGTCAAGATAGTTTAGGATCTAAGTCCACACACACTGTATTTGTTTTTACTGCTGCTGTAATAAGTTACTACACTTACACGGCTCAAGAAAACCCACACATTTATTATCTTACAGTTCTGGAGGTCAGAAATTCAAAATGGGTCTTACTGGGCTAAAATCAACATGTCGTCAATGCTGTGTTTCTTTTTGGAGGCTCTAGGGGAGAGTCCATTTTCTTGCCTTTTTCCAGTTTCTAGAGGCTTCTGGAATTTCTTGGATCATGGCCCCCTTCCATCTTCAAAGCCAGTAATGATCTGCTAAATCCTTCGCAAAGTAGTCACTGACTATGACGTCCTGCTTTCTTCTTTCATTTACAAGTACCCTTGAGATGACATTGTGCTCACCTGGATAATCAGGATAACCTCCCCATTTTGTGGCAGCTGATTAGCAACCATAATTATTGTAATGCCATCTGAAATCCTAGTTCCCTTTTGCTATGTAACAAAACACATCCACAGGTTCTAGGGATTAGGACATAGACATCTGTGGAGCTATTATTCTGCCCACCATAGATATTGACTATGTTCTCATATGACTGGCTGGGACAGAGGATATTTCTTAAAAGTGTTATGGACTGAATGTTTACATCCCTCCACAATTCACATGTTGAAACCCTAACCCCCAATGTGATGGTATCAGGAGATGGGGACTTCGGGAAGTAATTAGATCCTGAGGTTAGCGCCTTCATGAATGGGATTAATGCCCTTATAAAGGAGACCCCAGAGAGCTCTCCAGCCCTCTTCCCACCATGTGAGGAAATGAGAAGACAGCAGTCTGAAACCTGGGAGAGGGCTCACCCCAGAGCCTGACCATGCTGGCACCCTGATCTAGGACTTCCAGCCGCTACAATTGTGAGAAATGAATTATATTTTTTATAGGCTCTCAGTCTATAGTACTTTGTTAAAGCAGCCTCAAATGACTAAGATAAACAGTAAAAATAAACCACTGGACCAAGTAAACATACAATTCTGTGATTACCTCTGTCTCATAGAATGTGCAGGTTAATTCTCTCACAGAGATGACAATTAATGATGAAGGAGGATTGGGTTGGGATCACCTTCCAAGTTGTTTAAATGGTAGCATAAAGTTTGTATGATTCTTTTTCATTCTTTCAAGTACAGAGGATCATTTCAACAGTTTTTATAATATTTCTGTGTCCTGGCCATATCTGTTTCCCTGAAACCAGACAGAGTAAGAATCACAGATTTGCTCGCAATTTACTTATTTAAATATTCAAATTAAGTAAATGACAGACTGTTCGCTCCACTTTTGGTGTTGACTTTTAGAGCCTCAACTCTGATCTTACTAATATTCGGGTTACTGTGGCATTCGTGAACGTCCAATCGCTAAGAAATCTTTCAGGTAATATTCTTATAAATTAATAGTCTGTCAAGAATTATCTCATGGCTCACGGACATCCTCTATTTCGGTGGTTCTCAAAACCTGCTTCCATATTAGAATTATCTGGGGCATTTTAAGAAATACTACATACGGACTCCAGTCCAAGCTGATTAAGTTAAAAAGCCTGGGGATGAGAACTGAACATTAGTATTATTTGACAGCTTCTTAGGTATTTTGGATGTGAAGCCACAGTTAAGAACTATGCTGTTTAGGTTGTTTCACTATTTTTTCATTCTTCTCTTGTCTGCCTTTCTTTCCCTCTATTTTGGGCTTGGCTGCAAGGTTACCTTTTCTGTGTAATAGAAGGAGTTAATTGGAAGCCGCTGTTTTTATTGAAGCTGCCAGGCTATATTTCCTGTAGAAACCCAAACTGGCTTGTTCCTGACGGCAACTGCTTTACCTGTTTCTCTGAATCAACAGAAAAATAAAGGTACAAACATACTCGAACAGACAACGATCGGTGTTTCTCTACAGGCATGGAGCAGTGTTAAGTTACTCAACTGTTTATATTTATTGATGATAATGTTGTTAACAAAACACAACTCAGAGGCTGAGTTATGATTACTATAAACCACTGGCAAGTTGGCCAATTCAAGTTGGAAGTATATGTGTAATCCAAGTCATTTGCATTTATCTTTTTTATCACTCGAAACCAGCCAGATTTAAGCTACTTAGAACTGACTTCGTAGCAATTATGTACAATGTTTGGACATGAATGATATTAAAGGCACCATGAGATGTCACAAAAACTAAGTGCCTCGTCATGACATCTCTGAATACTACTTTGTTTGTAGAGCTTTGTGTTCCACAAATATCTAGTGGATACTGTACAGTGATGATACAGTATTTGATTACAGACAATTCTGAATGAGTATAACCTCATGTTACAGATTTGGAAGAAAGGGAAGTTTTTTTCTTACCTCTCATGTCTGCAGCCAACAATGTAATCATGCTTTTGCATGCCAGACGATTTTTGTGTGTCCTTCTTTGTGTGATAATGGATTTGCTCATTTCTTAAATATATAATTTTGAGTAACTTATTACGCGAAATTAAACATTACATACAAGTCTTCCTGCTTTAAGGCTTGTTGACATTTATTCATGTTTTGGCTTGTCCTGAGTGCTCACTGCGTCAGCCCACTGAGAAGTGATTTACATGTTGAACTACATAGTTTTACAGAAGAGATACCTGACTAGAGTCTGAAGTGCGAGTGGACCTCTAGGACTAAGACATCAAAGCTACAGTAAAAGAAGGGTCTCCCCTTCTTTGCAAGGCCCTCAGAGGGGAATGGACCTTGCAAGGAAGGAAAGGGAGAGTGGAGGTTCATCACAGTGGATGGGGCACCAATGTCTGATATATCCAGTTCTAAAACACTGAGATTATCTTTCAGTCTCCACACTAGTGTCAAAGTAAAAATTGCAGATTTAACCAGGCAAGGAAGAATTTATTTATTTAAGACTATTGCAATAGGGGAGAGAGATTGAACTCAACTACACTGAAATAAAGGGTGGGAGAGGTTTTTGAGCACTGGGGTGAGATCGTGGATAAGTAGTGGTGGACACTAAAGGAGAGGCTGATGAGATGTGTTGAGCACATTAAGTTATCCCTGAGTTTGCAAATGTTTTTCTCTGCTATCAGGGCATCTGTGTTTGCTAATTGACATCCATCCAAGTTAGGCTCCTACTCTCCCACAGACTTTGGGAGATAGGGATGCTGTCTCCTTCATTGTTTACATTTCAAAGAGATGGTTCCCAGGTCCTGAGGAAGACACTTTCTGATTTGTAAAACTGGTAACAGGCTGGAGATTTACATACATTTCAAAATAGAAAAGAAAGAATTTATAATTGCAAGTTTTGTAAACTAAATGTTCTAAGAAAAGGGAGGTCAGGGGCTTATAGTCAGGAAGAAGCCTATGTAAAGTGTAATCAAGCTGAGGGGAACACTAGGCCATCTTTGGCACTGAACTAGTGCTAAAGTCTCAAGGAGAGATGACCTCAATAAAGGATGTTCAAATAAAAAGTGATGTGATGAAAGTTTCTGTAATAACACAGAGATCTGGGGCAGTGCTGAGAGAGGAAGGGCATTTCTCCGTTCCATGACCACACAGCAATTGCTGAAGCAGAAAGGAGAAAAGCCTCTGTCAGGGCCAATGAAGAGCAAGGGTCCATGAAAGATCAATAGGAAGTAAGGGCGGAGCTGACAACAAGAGGCATTCTTATAGCAGCATCTTTCTGGGAGTAACTGGGGAGTTCAGGTTTCCATTTGGGTTGTGTGACAATTGTGGTGCCAAGCACAGGAAAATCACTGGAAGTAATGGAAGATGGCAATTACTTCTCATGGGCACCTGTGAGTATCCCATGAACCACTCTGGGGCCAAAGAGGTTATGGTTTCAAGTGACACTGCTGAGAGAAGTGATCCTAAGAGTTTGCCTTATTTTTCTTTTGATTGCACAGTACCTTTCAAATTTTAGTTTTTGGAACAATGTATTTTCCTGAAAAATAATCACTTATTTCTATTATTCCATTCCAGTCTCAGTTTTGCCACTTACTTATGTGAACTTGAGCAAGTTACTCAAATTCCCTGTGCTTGAATTATAATTCTTCTTCTGAGAAATAAAAGCAAAAATACTTATAGTACATCATTAGTGCAATGATTAAATGTATAAAAAAATAAAGCCCAGTGTCTGGCACATGAAAAGCTCCCTAGAAGCGTAAGTCCCCTTCCTTTATTACATTTTTATGAATGTACAGAGATCATAAAGTATCAAACATGTTAAATTATCTCAATATTCAAGAATTTAATTGTTATTGAAAACTTGACTAAATTATTTGCTTTCCTTAGCTGGCCTCTATGCACAGAAAGTTTATAGACTTGACAAACTCTTCAGTTATTAAATTTCTTGAAATGCTTGGCCTCAATTATGCTTGGACTCAATTACTTGGATAATTCAGATGAAAAAGAAGTAGTATTTTCTTAGCATAATGGCCTCAATTCTTTGATCAATTTTGCATGTTTAGACATAACTAGTAAGTCAGAAGACCTGGAACAAAATGACTGCAATTTGTAGCTAGTATGTAACTAAATTAGTTTTAGTAACAAATTTTGACAAGGGGACATTTCATCATGCAATAAAGCACTAATATATTAACAAGAAATCTCTTTAACCTTTCTCATACTTTACTAAAAGAATACAGATGCCACAATACATCGATGAGCGGTACCTTTAATTTTATTATAGCTAACCTATGGAGCATATATGAACATGTATAATCTAAATGCACAATTTACAAAGATTTTATGCCATTAAAATAACAATTAGCAAAAAGTTATATGAAAAAAGAGGGATAATTTTTGTGTCTCTCTGTAAGTGTGTATGTATATGTGGGGCCGTGGGGTATGAATTGAATCAATTTTACTGAGTTTCTTGGCTCTATATAGTTGGTATTTGAATGTTTTCTTTTTTCCCCCCAGTGTTCCTTGCTTTGTGTAGCACCTGTGAATTTCTCTAGATAATTGGTTTCATGTGATTATACCTTCCCCCCAGCATCCCTAGAAACATCTTAAATACCAATATCTCACATCTTTTGTCATGCAGATATAAGAAGATGGGTTATCAAAAACGACTGTTGAACCTTAGATAGGTGTGCTGCTGTGCCTAGAGCATTTCTTATTTCTAACATCTGTCTGCGAAAGCCCATTTGCCTCTTCTGTATCTATTGATACTCTATATCCTTGTGTTGTAGGCAGAATAATGCCCCCAAAGATGTCCACATCCTAATCCCTGGAAACTATGATAATGTTACCTTACATGGCAAAAGCGACTTTGCAGGTATGATTAAGGTTGAGGACCTGGAGTTAGGGAGATTAGCCTGAATTGTCCAGGTGGATCTAATAGAATCATGCAAGTCCATAACAGTGCAAAGTCTTTTGGAGTTGTTGTCAGAGATAGAGGTGACCACTGAAGGGTCAGAAAGAAGTCACATTTCTGGCTTTGAAGACAGAAGAAAGGGAAGTGGAAGTGGAGATAAGGAATGTAGGCAGCCTCTAGAAGTTGAAAAAGACAAGGGAACAGATTTTCTCCTACAGCTTCCAGGAAGAAATGTATATCTTATGACATCTTGATTTTAGTCCAGTGACGATGTGCTGGATTTCTGACCTACAGAACTGTAAACAAATGAATATTCATTGTTTTAAGCCACCAAATTGCCAGTAATTTTGACAGTAGTGATAGAAAGCTAGTACCACTTAGGTCCATATATACAACCTTGGTATAAGCTGGATAGTGGAAATGGGATGGGGATGGGGGCATTCTGCTTTACTTTAAGGGCTGCCACTTTTCCTAGCATTCCACTGAAGATACGAACATAAACAACTTTCAAGATTCATTCTGGACACATTTTTAACATAGTATATTGATCACTTCTCTCCCAGAACCAGACTTTGTATGCAATATGCTTTATATCTTGTGGCTGTATATAAAAGAGAACCACTCCCACTGTACTGCAGTCTTTACACATTTCTAAAAATCTACAGATCGTGTGGTTCTCACCAGCTACTTAACCCTTTCACTCAACCTGTGATTTCTCATCGCTGAACTCTTCTTAATTTAGCAGAGGGAGAGGAGAACCTAATTAGGTCCTTTTCTGTCTATTCTTAGGGTCTTTAATATTTCTTTTCTTATTGCCTCTTGAGGCTATTTCCTCCAAATCAATCCACAAAAACCTTTTCCGACATACTAACTCCAAAAAGGGTTGGGGGAGTGGAGGTGTCTCTGTTATAAGTTTACTACAGAAGTGTAGGTTTCTTAGTTTCTTTTGATCCACTTTTCTACCTGTGATAAGTTTTTTTGTTTTGTTTCTTCCCCCCCAGTTTGCCTTCCTAGTTCTTATCACATGAATCTTTGGCTTTACATGTTTACAATATAGAACTAAAGAATGAATTATGTATGTCTGTATTCGTATGTGCATGTATATGTAGGTCTACATGTATTTATTTAATAGCAATTAGATAGAAATTGCTATTCAATGTCATATGCATACATATACATGTGCACATATGTTAACCAAAAACAAAACAAATTAAAAGTAAAATAATTAACATTAGGTAATTTGACTTTGCATTTTTCTCTGTAGGCTGATAGATCTTGAGGTCTTGATGGGAAAATGAGTCTATAAATTGCTAACATTTTGAAAGTCTTTTGTTAGTCAAGGTTGTAGTTTTCATTCCTTACTGAAATTACACCATACATTATGATTGCCAGTGATTGTATTTGGTTCATATTACAAGTGATGACAAAAGTCTCTTTTTTGATGCCTCCTCTATCTTCTGCCCATTAAATAATTCATTGAATCAATATGTATTACCTAAAAATTATAGGCTGCACATAATTTAAAAAAAATGTAGACAAACATTTCTTCTCCTAATTAAAAGTACAGCAAAACTAGCATGGTATGAAATTGAGTCAACGGTATTCTTACTGCCAGTCTTTGATTTATTGAAGCTTTTTACTATTTATGAAGCACCTGAGCTTCCCCAGTCTGTGCCAACTCCCACTCCTGTTCCCACCTCTCTAATATTCCTCCTCTACTATCTTTCTTACACATATCCTCAAATAGATAAAATATTTATTATAGATAAATTCAAATATTGGTTTAAACAAAAGCTAAATATTCTTGTAGCTGTAACACTGCATGTAACTTAGAACGAGCATCTCTATACCACTTAAAGAACTGGAAAATGACTTCCAGCTGGTTGGATACAGACATATTCCTATAGAAGTTACTTTCTGGGCAAAACTTGGAGTATAATGAGAAATTTGGAGCAAGTGAAAAGAAATTGAAAGTAGCTGGTAAGTAGAGAAGATGGTAGTTCAAGGGATTTTGTGACTTTTAATTTAAATAGTTCTATGAAGCAAACATCCAAAGTAACCAAGCCCAATTTCTTTTGAATTGCACTCCAGGAATAGAAAACTATAGGCCTGATAATAGTCCATATTACTTAGAGATAATTAAGAAATAGCTATTCTTTCCCATTCTAAGTTGATTAAAGTAGGGACATAGAATAGGAAAGGGCAAAACACGACCATTAAAAGTTCTTATCGTACTTATGCTTGTATTTTTTTTTTGCATCATAATCCATGGCAGCAGCTGTATTTAACTGCTTGCTATATATTCTAGTTAAATAAATTGTGCTTTCTTCAGAGCTAACTACTCATGGACATATTCTGATGACTCTGGGGTGAATTCACTCACTTCAGTGAACACAGTAATAAGCTACACTCTGCACTATGTTCTAGTGCAATTCATATACCAAGTACATGGCATTCCAAATCTTTGGAAGCAGCAAAATGCAGTCAATCAAATGCTATCCTCTAATTGGAAGATAACCTAAAAAAGTGAGGATTTGGGGGACTGTTTTATACAAATGCACACAAAATCACTGCATATATGTGCGTATGTATGTCTGTGTATATTTATATATATGTATATATGTGTGTATATATATATATACATATATATTTCCAAATATATATATATACCTAAATATATATATCTAAATGTATATATTTTATGTATATTAAATATAATGTGCTTGTAATGGCACAAGGCTTTTTAGTTGTGTACATTTTCAGCTTTACTAAGAATTAAAAGTAGACAAGATAGAATTTAGAATGCTTCCAGTGTTCGAGTTTTGTTAAGCCTGTGCAATAATGTGTTCAGGGTTTATGAAATATTTTTTGAGATGATCAAGCATCAGGTCTAGACCAACAATAGAAGATAACCCAAGATGGATGTGATATAATGGTAGAAAATGAGAAGAAAAATGGGTTAGTAAGGTCCAAGTAAGATTAGGAGTGAAAATAATAGGGTAGATAAAGCACCAAGAGATTCAATAGGATCAGAATTATTATTGAAGTTCAATATTTCAAAGATGGAACCATTTTAATTAATGTCAAGAATGGATGACCAAACTGAAGAGGACCTGAAGATCATTAGAGTTGAGGTCAATGATCAGGTCAGTGTATATACACATGGGCTTTGAAATCACTCAGAATATGACAGAATCAGGATGGATACACTGAATAAATCATGGTCGATACGTCTTCCAAGAATGTGGAGTGACCGTGAGAATTGTAAATATCAGGGACAAAGAGGAACCAGTAGTGCTCAATGAAATTTCAAGGAGCTGGGGTTTAAAAGAGGGTAGACTAGTAATTATAGCAAATAGGCTTAGGAAAAGAAGGGAATCCTATCTCATTTTCTCACTTGTAGGTCCATGGAGAGTGTGAGAATGGTTAAGTTTCAGTGGAGCTATCTCCTGGAAAATCTGGATGTTTCAGGGAGAGCCTGGTTTTAGTTAAGGTCAACAAACGAATAAATTAAAGAGGAACAAGGGTTCCAGAGTGTGCAGAATAAAGTAGGGATAATATTTAGCTGTGTGGGATGACAACAGGGGAGAGGAGAAATGTAGAGAGGAGTTTAGGAGGCCATTAGAGTTGATAGAAATTTAAAGAATTGGATTATTAATTGTCTTGCTACTTTAAACACATCTCTGAGAAAGAGTCAGTGTTGATGAAAATCGAGGCACAGGTGCCATCAGAAACCTGGTGAATCACTACTGGCAGCTAGGTGTGGATGGAAGGTGCCAACAGGCAGAGCTAGAACAGACTTGGGTGGCTAAAGCCTCTGTCCATAGGCACTGAAGCTGTTACAGGAACAGATGTCAAGAAGCCCGAGAAGTGGTAAGGAAAGTAAAATAATAACCTAGGCGGTGAAAAACCTTCTATACGTCACTATGCGTACATACACTACACAAATATACACAGGGGTACTATTTTATTTACAAATTGACTTTGAATTCCCTTATTACTTCATTAAATGTACATCTATACAACTTCACTTCAGTTATTTCATTTTCACATTGTAAAGGTAGAAAATGTTTAAAATCTCAGAGGCTGCATATCATGGTTAAAAACAATAAAAACTGGAAAAGTGAAAATATCCACGGGTGGTTGAATCCACATCACATAAAAACCCTGATTTGCTTGGACTTCTTTTTCCTGTTGAATGGGGTATGCTGTTTTCATTCTAGCTTTTGTGTGTAACCAACAAACTTCTAAAGTTGAATTAATACTCTGTGCACAAGAAGTTTTACTGCCTCTTTCAAATGAGGAACTGACCTGCCCTGACTTTTTAAATAGGGCAAAGTGATAATTGGTAGAGTGTGGTGGCAGGTTTACCCAGCTGGTCACCTGCGCAGATAACAGCTTTCCTATTAAAGTGAATCCATCCATGAAGGCCCTTTGGATGTGCTGCTTCTGCAGGGTGGGTGCTCTGCTGATGCATTCTGCTCAAACCCCAAATGAAGACACGCTTGGCTTATTTTTGATTCAAAGCAAGCAAGGGGGTAATAAGCAACTGCTTGTTCAATTGGAGCATATGCTTGCTGAGTTCTCATTCTCTTGTTGCTTTGGGACCAGACGCTGCCTCCTAGCCATTCCCAAACCTGGCCAATCTTTAGAATCATCTAGGGAGCTTTGAAAAATACCAGCTTCCAGGCTTCCCACTCAGAAATTCTGATTTATTATATGTTGGCGAGGGTATAGAAATCTGTGTTTTAAATAACCTCCAGATAAATATTTCAGGTTTGGGGATCACTGCTCTATATCAATGGTTCGCAGTCATGGTATGGGGTTGGGGTGGGGAGGAAAATTCTACATGAAATTCATATACATCCCCCACTCCCAAACCCTCTATTCCCAAATAAAAAACATGGCTCTAGACTACTTCTTAGATGTAGATATTTATCTACCTGATGAGCATGCTTTGGGATAGCACTGCATACAAAAAGTGTAAAATATTAAACAAAAAGTATAAAATATTAAATGGTAAAATGCTTGGCTCTTTGACAAGATACAGAACTGGGGCCACTGCCTTCCCTGTCACATACCCTCCTTAGGGTAAAGGCCTTATACACTTTCTGAGTTACTCTCAAGTCACATGCACTGTGCTTAAAGTTCAATTTTCTTTATCAGGAAATAACTCTAAGTACTTTAAGCTAAGATTAGTGCCTAATCTTACCCCAAAAGTAGAATAGTGCGTAAATCAGAGATTGACCATTTACCAGTAGGGCTGTCTGAGGGCAATATTCAGGGATGAGAGGTCTAGGGCTATGTTTAGAAGGTTCTTTAATAAGTGATTAGCTCAAGAGCATACTGGGCCCAGAGAGAGAACACAAGTTGCAGTGTGGTGATAAAATACATGTTCAAAATCTTGGAGTGAAGATAAAGAGTGGAGTGGCTGGGTTTCAGTCCAACAATTGGCAGAAATGAATTAAGCGCAAGAGAAAGTAACAAGATGGCCAGAAATGAACCAGGGTACCACAGAGTGAGGGCACTTGAAGAACTAAATCTACTTGTACATCTAACAGAGTTGTTTTTACAGTAGATTTCTTAGACTAGATGGAGGAGTCATAAATGACTGGACAGTACATTATAGATGATAAAGCGGCCTGCCGTGCACCTAATTATGTCATTCCTTTCCCCATTAAATGATCATATGGCGATATCAGGTATTCTCTGGATACTTGTTGTTTTTGTCTGTCTAGCATTGATCACCCTTCATTTAGCAACAGCATTCTGGTTTTCATTGAGGAATTACCCTCTTCCTGGAGATATTATGGTCTAACGGTTACTGTGATGGGCATGTTACCAGTTAGATCCAATGTTCAGGGAATGGCACATAGTACGTAATGAGAACAATCTATGTTCAATCTAATTTCAGTTGGTTTTCTCAGGGTTGTTGGAATCTTGCATTACAAGGTAGGAACAAAAGCCAGTGAAACATGGATTATGGGCAGAAACAGAACACACACACACACACACACACATTTATAAAGTTAATTGTTATCTGCTTCTAACCGGTACTCCTATCACAGAGTAAATTTTAGTTCCTATGAGTATTGAAAGGTAAATTTCGTCCTCCCCATAAAAATTAAGAGCTGGGTTTACAACCATTTGGACAATCAGTTGTCAGCAATATGGGCATTAGGCTCCAGCAACAACAAACAACGCTGTTCCTTTCATTCCCTGTTTTCTTAGAGCAATGAATTCACATAATGCCATTTTGACATTGTAGAGACAAGTCTATTAAAATATGAATTTATGGTTACTTTGTCTCTTATGTTGGTCCATTTAGCATAATAGTTGCAATTGACCTAGATAGCACAAAGTACATTTTATTTTAAGTATTTGAAATTAAAATAGATCGAACGATTTTCCTGTATATATCATTGCTGAAGTTTTGTTACACTCTGAATTAATACAAATAGCAGTAATAACACAACTGGATGCACCTGGCATGTGTTATTGGATTTATCCCAAGCCGCTTTTTAATAATTGAGCATTTCTATCCATGCAACTGAGTGTTCTTAATGTTTTAAAATCAGAGTGTTTTAAAAATCAAACTTGCAGCAATATAACCAAAAAAAGTAAGCAAGACAAGAGGTTTTTCCAGACTGTAAAATAAGAATTTGCTGCCTTTTTGAAGTGTGTTTTGTCACCATATATCAAAAGCCATGAAATGTGCATTGATCCAATAATTCTCCTTCTAAGTTTATTCTAAACATATAATTAAAAACGTGCATAAAGATTTAGCTAAATTTTGGTCATGAAAAAATTCTTTATATAGTGGAAAAAACTTTACATAGTGGAAAAAAGTGGAAATAAATATCTAATAATAGGACCTTGGAATTATAAACTACCATATATACAAACAATAACAATTTGGTAAATTTTAAATTAGCTCTTTATATATTTTTTATTTTACATTGAAATGCAAATATAGAAAACCACATAAAATATGTATAGCTTAATGAGTTATTGTGAGTTGAACACCCCTGTAAACCAGCACAGATTTCTCTCTTTTTTTTTTTAATTGAAGTTTATTAGGGTGACAATGGTTAGTAAAGTTACATAAGTTTCAAGTGTACAATTCTGTAATACATCATCCATATATCACATTGTGTGTTCACCACCCAGAATCAGTTCTCCTTCTATCACCATATACTTGTTCCTGTTTACCCTCATCTACTATTACACCCAATGAGGCAGGGTTCCCTCGTTGGTCAGTTATACCTTTATTTAGTCTTAGTTCTAAAAGAACTAAATGTCAGTCCTTATGTCATTATCTCTCTAGTCATTTTGATTATTTGAAGCTCTTTCTCTGGTAGCAGACTCCTCAGGAAGATCTCATAAGAAAAATGATATAGTTCTTATATGCCGATAACAATTTGCACCCTTTATGGAAAGTTAGTTTTGTTGGTTATAAATCCTTGGCTCACATTTTTTCCTTGAGCTTCTTAAATATGTTTCGCCATTTTTTCTGACATAAGACATTGTGTTGGCAGAAAAATCAGATGATAATTTATTTTTCTATCATAATATGTCACGGACTACTGTTTTTCCTAGATGCCCAAGGGAGTTTTCCTTTGTTTGTTTAAGACTGGGAATTTTCCTAGGAAATGTCTTGCTGTTCATCATTCTGGACTGATATTCTGAAGCACATGATATGCTCATCAAATTATTTTAATCTTCGAAATTCTTCTGAAATTGTATTTGCCGTTTCTTTGCATGAAATTGATTGTTTTTTTCCTTCAGGGACTCCTGTCTTAAATATTTGTCATTTTCTCTCAAACCAAGTCTATATCATTTTTCCTTTTTGATTTAAAGGATATCCTCTTTTTTACCTTCAATTTTTCTTAAATGAAAAAGATATTTATTCAGCCCTGTGGTTCTTCTTCTTTGAATGCATTTTCTGATTTTTTTCCTTTATTTCTAATTCCATCCTGAATTCTGATAATTTCTGAGATTTTTTTCCAATTCTGATTTCTGTTGCTCTTTCATCTGTTATATTATTTTCTTAATGTTATGAAAGAGAAGGTTACGTTTTGATCTACTCTCTAGTCATATCTTTTTTGGCCTGTAGGGAAGCTTTTGTGCTCCTTATATTTTTCTCATACTAACTTTGCATGGGATTTGGCCTTGATACTTTTCTCTTGTTCATTTTTATATGAATTTAGTTTTCTTGAACTGAATTTTTATGCAAATTTGGTTTACTTGAACATTATCCTGAGCCTGAGTTTGAGGGTAATGTTTCTAACTTCCCAGATCTTCCTTTTCTATTGTTTTTGTGAAATGTTCTACATTATGGAAATTTTGTAATTTTTCTGCTCAATTGTATTTCTAGTCCCAGTAGTTTTCTCCTTAGTATGTGCCTCTGTCTGTAGAGGGAACCCTGGTAAGTTGGACACTAAAGGAGTACAGGTGGGTTATGAGACTAAAGTGCCTCATGTTTTAATCTCTCTCTCTCTCTATCTCTCTCTCTTTCTCTCTCTGTGTCTCTCATTTGCCTACGATACATTTTTACTGTGCATAACAGAATTTTTAAATGCAAATGTATTGACTCTGGATGACGAACATACAATGCAATAGATACATGATATATATTATAGAATTGTACACTTGAAACTTATATAATTTTACTAATTAATGTTACCCAAATAAATGTAATAAAAATTTAAAAAAATAAATGCAAGCGCAGAGTAGTTTTGATAGCAAATCTCCAATCTTTCAGTTTCAGCAGATTTACTTTAATTCATAAAAGAGATATTAACCAAACCCCTACTATGTTCTTGTCATTTGGAATTTACCTGTAAACAAAACTATGGTACTTAAAAATCTATTGCAAAGTTCTTCACAATCATATCTAGCAGGTCTATTGAGCTAGGACCCATTCCAACAGAATGTTGTCTGACCAGTAAGTTTAAGTTTTTACATACAAGATGATCATTTGGTCATGTTGCTTTTATTTATCTAGTTTTCCCACAGTCCCTTCAGGCACATAATTATTCAGTACCCTTTGATGGCTTTTTCCTCATTTCAGACTCTTTTGAAATAGTCTCCTTCACTGTTATCTTCATTCTTCAGGTTCAGTTGATGTTTCTTATTTAAATTTGGGTTTAACTCCTTAAAGTTATTTAAGTTTTTTAAAGTTATTATATAACTTTATATAAGTTATATAAGTTTATATAAAGTTATTTAAGAAGTTATTAACTTCTTAAAGTTATTTGGGAAATAGTTTGCATAGAAGCAGATTATTTAAAGAAAGTTGCTTCATTTTTCTACAAGGAAACTTCATATTTCTTCATCAGTCTTAAACTCCAGCATTACTCCTCTTTCTAAATTGTTCTTTTTAATAGCCTTACATACTATTTGTCTAGAATCCAAATGATTAATTTTTGGTGAGTTATTTTAATCTGTAATATACTGGGTGAATTCTTATGCTCCAAAGTATGTTCCACAGAAATTTAATTTATTCTTCAAAATAAAACAATATTTTCTGTTTAAAGAATCAGATGTGCAGCTTATCTGAGCAATTTTAAAAGAGTACATGTAGCAAAGATGATCTTGTAAAACCAACATAAGGTTATGACTTATTCTTTGTGGTGAAAGTTCTTGTTCACAGATGAAAAAAGACTGGCAACTATGATAAATCACTTTGTCCACTTTGCATCTTGACTTTAAAACTGAAGAAAGATGAAAACAAACTTGGGTGTGGAAGATGCTCTGCTAGTTGACAATTTAAGAAATGAGAGATAGTTTTATGAAGCAAATAATATTGAACCTGGAAAAATATACAGTGGGCTAGAGTCCTTTAGGGATCAATTGGAAGGAAATAATGAGGCAATAATTTGTAATACCTAATAGTTAATACCTAATACCTAACTATCAGGTATTACAAATTAATTTTTAGTTGTTTATAGTGATATTGAAATCACAGAGATAAAACTTAAAACAATCAAGTGTAATTTTCCATACTGAAGAGCTAAAAGCTCTTTCTATAACCTTGGTATATCCAAAAATATTTCTTTTGTTGCATCTACCTGTAACAAATGTGAGCTTGTAGCCTAAAGCACTCATTTTTCTGGCTAACCCTGAAAACAAGGAATGTATTCCACTTACTTAAAATGTTTCTTTCCCTTGCCAAACTTGATTTTATAGAATGTATTTTTCTATATTTTTCTTATCATTTTTCTAACCAACAATAGACCATTTGCCTTGTGCCAACTTGTCCTTAGGACCAGTCATAGTGATTGTAACATATAAACTTTGTTAACTATAGTGAATCGAGTTTTCTCTTTTCTCAGTTGTTTTCTTGTGGTCTCCTATTAGGGCCATCAATATCAATCAGCTATTTATCTGTTGCTTGCCATTATGCTAGGCATATATAGAAAATCTATAATGAAATCTAAATCTGAAATAAAATAAAATAATAAAGAAATTCAACAGAAAGAAAATATCCAATTTAAAAAAAATTGGGAAAAGACTTAGACACTTCACCAAAGTAGGTGATACGGAAGGCTATTTAGCACATGAGAGAGTTCACTATCATCAGCCTTTATGGAAATGCAAGTTAAAACTATGCTATGATGTGACATACTACACATCTATTAAAATGGCTGAAATAAAAAGTACTGACAGTGTCAAGTTCTAGCAAGTTTGTAGAGCAAATGGAACTCACATCCATTGTTGGTGAGTATGCAAAAGGTATAGCCATTCTGGAAAACAATGGCATTTTCTTACAAAACTAAACATATACTGAGTATATGTCTCAGAAACTCTACTCCTAGATATTGACTATAGAAAAATAAAAACTACGTTCACACAAAAAAACCTTACTCAAATGTAACAGCTCCATTACTAATTTTCAAAGAATGAAAACAGTCCAAATGTGCTTCAATAGGTGAATCGATAAACTGTGGCCCATCTACACAATACTATGCACAATAAAAAGGAATGAAATATTGACACACACAACACTTTGGATGAATCTCAAAGACATTAGGCTATGTGAAAGAGACCAGTTTTGAAAGTTACATACTGTGTGATTCCGTTTATATAATATTTTGGAAAAGGCAGAATCACAGTAATAGAGAACAGATCCGTGGCTGCCACGGTTGGGAAGCTGGTGTGATTATAAAGGGAAGGTATGCGAGTGTTTCAGGCTTATAGAATTGTTCTGTATTCTGATTGTAGTGGTAGTTACATGGATATATACATGTATTCAAGTTCATAGAACTGTACATAAAATCTGTACATTAATTGTATAGTGATTTAAAAAAGAAACAAAGAATAAAACATGAACCCCTAGGTCTCAAGATATGAGGGTCAACTATTTCCTTTGAGTAAGTAAGAACCTTCCTAAAAGTGTCCTGTAACAATTTACCAGGGTAAGTTTATAAAGGCAAAAGGGAAACACCTAGACCTTCTGGGGATTTTTGGATGCCAACTCTTCATATCCTATTATTACTAGAGACCCGGAAGTCCTCTATGCTTCATGAGTCATGGCAGGACTCTATGGAGGTCAAAGGACAGTTTGGGTCCAGTTGTGTCTCCCAGAGTTGTGTGGGACAAAGGCCCACTTTGTGGTTATTGCCCCATTCTCAAAATAAGTAGTAGAAATATATGTACTTAGTAGTAACCACAGAAGTCATACACTGATTCTTGAATGATGGAGCGAGGGCTGTTTACAATATTATCGCCTTCAATGATCCTGATGTAACAAGGGCCAACTTCCTTGGGGCCCTTCAACCCCAGATTTATAACCTCAGCTACATGCTTTTGTGCCATATCTCTATTTGGTATATGACCTTATGGGAAATACTGAGAGAGAAGATCAAGTTCACCACATCTATGTTTCCTCCCCCGCCACCCCTACCCCACCCAGATCTTGGACCATTAGGTCCTCCTGAAGGTCATGGTTGCTCTCCCATGCAATGCCTTCAAAGAGCTGTTTTGTTGTTGGTAGTGGAAGTGGTGGTGATTTTTTTTTTTTTTTAATCCAACTCTTGTAACTGTTCCAGGAAGGATGGTTGAGGAGTTTTTAAATGCCAATAAATTTACTTTTCGTTACAAAAGAAAGGAGTAGCACATCTGTTCTCATCTGTTGATTAGCAGAAGCTGCTGTATGAGCATCACATGGATGCCCTAAATCCACTGAGCATTGGCTGGGCTGCCTCCTCACACTGTGACTGCCATCTCTCTAGCTCTGTAGGCTCTTTTGCCTCTTGCCAAAATTTGTCTGCAGGTTGCCAGTTTTGAGTGGGGCCAGAACAATAAAAATCTTACAGCAGTTCCAGGCTGTGCTATATCTGAATATATTAGAAAGACCTGTGGCAAACAGAGGTGGTGTATGGGGCTTCCAGCAATTACTAATAAGATCTCTAGGGTTTTGAAACAAGTCATGTCATCTGCAGATGATATACTCTCCATTTGAAAGCAGCTTCTGTAGATGGGACCACTAAATATTGAACACTTGCTAACATTCTGAAATAAGTCTTACTAATTCATTGATAATACAACTTACACACACTAGAGCATGTTTTTGCATTTCATGGTATAACAGAAATATGACATAGCACATCCAGAAGGTTCCAGGAAATGGCACAAGCAGACACAGCTTCCAATGATACCTGCTCCTCTTGCCTTAGTGTCTTTCCTTCAAACCCACATTTCAGGAGAAATTCCCTGAATGACAACGGGGACAAAAAAGTGATGAAATGGTATACTTTACAGGTACTACCAGAAGTTTCTGCTTTACATTCATGCTCAAGAAGTGCCCCAAAAGAGTTGATCCCTTGTGAGCATATCTTTGGACGTTACATGTGGTTGTCTACCTCACATGGAAAGAACTATTGCCTGAGGTGGCATTACCCTGCTTCATGGGCAGTTGCTAATGGTTTGGCTGTCTGTTGAGGAATTTGTAAAGATCAAGATAGGAAAATTGATGACAAGGAGGTTTTGAGGAGAAGTACGAAAATACACCTCTCAGATTAGGCATCTCTTTGACATACATAAATGCCACCAGCGTGCATTTATTCCTAGAGGAGACTCTTGTTTTAATTATGTATTTCTTTTTTCAATTACACTTGACATTCAATATCATTTTATATTAGTTTCAGCACAGTGGTTAGACATTTATATAATATATGCAGTGATCCCCCCGATTAGTCTAGTACCCACTGGGCACTGTACATAGTTGTTGCAGCATTACTGACTGTTGTCTCTATACCATATTTTATACCTCCATGACTAGTTTGTAACTATTAATTTGTGTTTCTTAATCCCTTCAGGTTTTCGCCGAGCTTCCCAACCCCTCTCCCTAGAGGAGACTCTTAATAACATTTTAAGTTGTTTTAGGATGTTAGCTTCTTTGCCCTGTCCCCACTCCCCCCTCTCAAGTCTTCTGATGCTTGCTCATTGAGTCTATACACCACTGTCTCAGAGAGGAAGGCGGTAGCAGCTGCTGCCATTGCCCTGCCAATAATGCCTCGGACTCTATCTTGTCGGTGTATTTAGATGACTTCAAACTGATGACATCTGCATGTGTGCCTAAACTTTTTTTTTTCCCTGGCCTTTCTTTCACACATGCATCAGACCAGAATTCTTTGGGAATTAAGACCACTAGGAGTAGACTTCAACCAATGACTGATAGGGACTGGTATGTAAATAAATGCCTTAGCTCCTTCATATTAAGATAGGTCTGTTCTAAGATGTGTGTTTTACACTTTTTCTCAGTTTCCTCTTGAATTAAGCTCCATTTGCCCATTGTGGTAGCTGGCTTCATAACTCACCCCTTATTAACTGTCTTTTTCTTTTTTTTCCCCCCTTTATCACTTCACCATTCCACTGCGAGATTTTCCGGCTTCTCTTAAATAAGCCACCTGTATTAGGACCATTTTACTAGTATCTCTTTTCAGTGGAAGCAGAGCTGCTTTTGGCTACTCCTACTTCTGAATGCCCAACTTTCCAACAACAGAGGTCAAGGCTAAATCTACAATGTCACCATTTCCTGCAGATTCCAGCAAGTTACCTCCCAAATGATGACTACATTAGACACTGCCCATCGTGGAAAGATGTTTTTACAGAGTAAAAACACGTTCCTGGTAGGCATTTGCTATTTAAACACAAAGCTCTTCTGCCAACACCATATGTAGGACTTTATAAAATGTGTTACCCACTGACATGGTATTCACACAATGTCTCTGACCAAGTGCATACTCTGGAATGAAGGCAGTAGCTTGCAACCATAGAATTCATTAGTCTTATTCCACTAATAAGAAGGAATCGCATTGATATTAGTGTGGAATGGGTTGTTTAAGACTTAGTTATAGCATCAGCAGGAAGATAATGTATCATGAAAGATAGTGATACTATCCCAAAAGGTTCAGTAATGTTTTACACTAGTGACCAGTTACTTCAGAGCCAGAATGCACAGGTTGGAGCCAAGGAATGAAAATATGGGTGACCATTCTAAATCAAGTGCTTAATAACCCACTGAAAGTTTTTGTTACCAGCCTCAACCAATCTTTCAGCACTGGTCAGTTTGAAGATCCTTGTGTCCAGGGGAGGAATTTTTCTACCAGTGGACATAGTCATGGTTTTACTTAACTAGAAGCTGAGAAGATCAGCGGTCATTTGGGGTCCTCATTCACCAATGCCTTAAAAAGACTCAGGATGATTGACTCTGATTCCCAAGTAGAAACATGGTTTGTGGTATACAATGAGGGCAAGGGAGGCTATTTCTAGCACACAGAGGATTCACTGGGACACCTTTTCATATTCTCTTGCTGAGTTTCCCTGGTGGATGGAAAACGAGAGCCAGGTACTGGGACAGGTTAACGATTCTATGGAACGGGCAGTAGAAGTAGGTAGTTGTGCTTGACCCTGGCTTCATGATCAGCTACTGAAGCAGGGACTAAAACACATTTGTTTTATGCTAGTTATTTTTTCTTCCTTCATAAATGTTTTCCACATTTCCTTATAGAAAGAGCATTGCTGGCAGCTAATATTTTTGGTTTCAGATGGGAATCTGACCAACTTGAAATGATCTCATTTTGATAGAGTAACTGATGAAACTTTTTGTGCCGCCCCCCTTTTGAGAATGCTAAATTTTATTTGAAAAAAGACAATAAATTAATCTTAGGGGCAGAAATAGTGATGACATGCTGGATATTGTCTGTTGTTTTCTTTAAACTACCCACACATTTGTCACTAATTTTTAAAAACTCTTCTGTACCCAGTTTGAGTATACACCTATTTCCTGCTTGGACCCTAATGGATACACTATTTGAAGTCACACTTTCAGAAGAAATAATATATGTGTATGAGGTCTGACAAATAAGTTCACGAACTCATCCTAGAAAAAGTGCTTCGTACATCATTGCTGAATATCACTACAGTCACCTTCGAAGTACTCCCCTTGGGAAGCTATGCATTGACTCCAGCACCTAGTCGACCCTTCAAAGCAATTTTGGAACTCTTTCTGGAATGGCCATCAGAGCTGTTGTCATATTACCTTTGATGTCCTGAATGTCATCAAAATGTCTTCCTTTCGATATTTCCTTTATCTTTGGATAAAGAAAGAAGTCATCAGGGCCAGATCAGGTGAGTAGGGAGGGTGTTCCAATACAATAATTTGTTTACTGGCTAAAAACTCCCTCATAGACAGTGCTGTCTGAGCTGGTGCATTGTTGTGATGCAAGAGCCATCAATTGTTGGCGAAAAGTTCAGGACTTTTTTGTCTTTTTCACGCAGCCTTTTCAGCACTTCCAAATAGTAAACTTGGTTAACTGTTTTCCAGTTGGTACAAATTCATAATGAATTCATCACTCTGATATCAAAAAATATTAGCAACATCATTGCAACAAAGCTTGCGAACTTAATTGTCACATCTCGTAAATCATGCAAAGTGTTAAACTCTCAGTGAGATACAATTTATTGTACTAGTTCAATATTTTTAAAAGTTTTAATTTTCAAAATTACTATTACCACAATTTTGGACCTCCCCACCTTTTCTATAGAAAATTATTTATCGGGTTATATCACAGATACTTTTTTTTAATGAGTTCTTTCTGTGTCATTTATCTTCTGCTACGTCACAGATATATTACTGGCAGATTTTATGAATTATATAGGTGCTCATAAAAGCATATAATTGAGTATTATACTTGGTAAGCACTAAATAAACATTTTGGCACAAATTACATTATCCTCAAAACATAATCAGAATGAGGCATATTTGCAGGAACGACCCTTGGAATAATGAACTTGACAGGTCCTCCCTTCAATGTAGAATGCTTTGGTTTTGAACAAAAACCCAGCCTAAGGAACATCTACATTGCTTAGAAACACTGACTAACAGACCTAGAGTGTCTTTGTCAAGTGATGTGAACATTTATAGCCTCCAGTAGTCATGAAGAAGTCTGAAAGACAGTGACTGTATTTAATCAGGAGACTTATTTAAATATTCAGGGTGAACACATAATGCAATGTATAGATGCTGTATTATAGAATTGTACACTTGAAACCTATGTAGTTTTGTTGACCATGGTCACTCCAATAAATAAAAATAAATACATATTCAGAGAGCGAATTAAGAGTATAGGGGGAACTTTGTATGGTTTGATGAGTTTCGTTATGTTTATTTAGTCATTTCTTTGTCTTCCAGGCCCTGGAGTGTGATAAAGACACCCAAGTACAATGAACCGTTCTCAGACCCCTTCAAATTTGGTTCTGTTTCATTTTGACATAATTCCACTAGTCTTTAAACTCTTCCTTACTTTCTGGAACAAAACTATATACTCAATTAGTATTATACTTTTCCTGTCTCAGACCTAGAATTGAATATTCTCCAAGGACTTTGTTCAGTAGGGAATGGTGCTAGTTGGATATGAATGCTTCTAGACCTTCAGTGAAAAAAATATGTAGTATATATATTCATGAATTCACACCCATATCTCCAATTCAAATCCAATATCACAGTTCCCTCCTCATTTTACATTTCTTAGTTTTTAAAACATTTCCCATCAAGGTAGTATGTTTTATTTCTGAAACAGTTCTGTAGTTCTTACATTCAGATTTATTTTAAGTGTTTATGTGTTAAACTCACTTGTATTCACCTGTTGTTTTTTTTAAAGATCTGTTGTCAAAGGTTAAAATCTCTGTAAAATCTAAACATGTTTTAAAATTTGCTGTAAATGCAACAGATTCTCAATTAAATTTTATTTAGAATAATACCCTCCACTGATGTTACCTTTACCCCCTGAAGACTCCAGAGGAACATTTACAAAAGATTCAAAGCACAGCGCAAACTTTCTTCACAAAAACTGTTCAAAGGCTGATGCAAAATGTGAAGCAAATTAAGAATTTTAGCTTCTTGGAAACAAAACCCATTGCATCTGAGAAGAGTAATCATTGGCGATTCTCCAGCAAGGGCCCATCTCATCTTTTCCAGTGGCAGGTGCGCTCTGCTCGGCGTGCCAGAGCTTCTGCGGGTACCTGATGGAGCAGCAGGAAGGGTCCCAGCAGAAGTGGTACAGGGCCACGTCCTCACGGTTGTAGCACCACTGCCTCTTGGTCTGAGAAATGAGCTGTTTGTGCTGCTCTGCAGCCTTCCTGACATCTTCCACAAACTCCTCTTTCCACGTGTCCTTTACTTGCTTGCATTGTCTGTGTGTCTCACCATGCACGTTTGCCATGGCTTTATTTACAGCTTGTCTTTTCTTCCATTTCAGAATGCAGCTTTTCCAGGGCTTCTAATACAATTCTTTCAGTTCTCGCTTGTGATCAGACTTTATTCGGACTTTCAAGTCATTGAAACTTTTGATGTACTTGTCGTGGCACAAGCGCTGACACTCCGTCACTGGCACTCTGGGTGCTCCCATGCAGCATCCTTGCTGAAGAGGCACTTCACTTCTTGGTCTGAGTTGACATGGAAATTTTTCCCATTGGCTTGAGGCATAGTAGGGATTTCCTGGCTGGAGCCGAGGGCTTCAGTTTCAGGCTCTGATTCTTCTTTTTTGGGTTCCACACTTTGATCACGTCATCCTTTCTTTGCTCTTGGTGCTTGAGTGACCTTTAGCTGCTGGTAGAGGAGATACTGTATTCCAGCTCGTCCTCCCTATGGTCCTCATTCTTAGACTTCCAAAATCTTCCTTTACGAAAGAAGTGTTCATGCAGTTCCAGTTCATCACAAGCCTTTTCCCAGCCCAGACTGCGCTTAACATGCAGCCGACGGACACTGACTATGACGTCCTGTATGTTTTCTGAAGGAATCCGAACCCTTTGGTGGTGGTGACCGGAGAAGAGGATGTCAACTTGATTGTCCTCTTTCTGTATGACTCTGGCTGGCCAGAATCTAAAACCTTTCATTTTAGCCCAAACCAGCTCATGACTAGGTACACAAGGAGAGCAGAACCAGTTGTCAGGATGAGCATTTGACAAATGGAAGCAATTCTTGCAAAGCTGTAGTTCACCCAGCTCATGACAGGTGGCTTTACACAGCACCCTTGCTATGTCAGCTCGCTCACTGTTTGTTCCACAGAAAATCACTGTGTTGTGGAGAAGTAGCTGAGCATCAGCTTTGAATGCTTTGTAACTTCGGGATTTCTTCATTCACTTTCTCCTGGATGGTGGGTCATTGACCACCGGCTGCACCAGCCTCCAGTATGTCGGGTGTTTGCTGTCCTCCTTTCCATCAAGTTCTATAGTCCTCTCCTTCATGCCAGAGACGATGAACCTCAAGTATTTGCTCAACTCCTGTTTGTTTGTAATTTTCTTCTTGATGCTCCTGTAAATTGGGTGCTGCCAGTAACTATTGCTGTCTCTAAGCCTGTGGTCATCAGACAAACACTTGGAATGATACACACAAAAACGCAGGTCATGTATGATTACCTCTCCATGCCAATGGCATTCATGGTTTTCTGTTTACCAATCCATCTCATCTCCTGGCAACCAATATCCCTTTTTGTTCAATCCCAGACTTTGAACCTTTGCAGCCCGCAGTGAGAGTTTCAACAGTAAGACTGTCTTTCACAGCTGAACTCAGCTGACAGGTGGTCTCTTTTGGATGCATACTGTGCATTTGAGACATAAACCTCAGAGAGATTGTGTGTTTGGTTCCAGACTACTGCAACAAAGCGAGTCAGAATGTTTTTGCTGGTGGAGGGTCTTGCCTTTCATTTGTAAAAAAAAAAAAAAAAATGCAACATTTTTGTACTACGGTCAATGTTGGCATTTGCTTCTGGTTCCATATAGGCGCTGCTCACATGGTGGTGTGTGTGCTGGGCGTCGCTCGCTGCCAGCCTCCCCTTACATTTCTTATTGATAATTCATTCTTCCTCAGTGGAAACCGAGGCTCCCAACAACAATACATTTACTGATTTGATTACTCCTAAAATACTCGTAAAACAACTTCAGAATTACTATAACAATACCACTATCCCCAACAACCTCCTGAGGCCTAAGAACTCTTTGAATTATTTTTGTCCTTAGAATATATTCCACTTAAGGTCCATAGCCAGAGTATATATGTGTGTTACTGTGTTGTGTTAGCTGGCTTAATAACTACGATGCTGTGTAGTGATTAATTTATTAACAGATAACTGATAAGCTTTTAAGTTTCTTTTTGTATTCTAAAAAATGGAGAGCTTATATTTTTAATCTTTTTGACTTAGTTGTAGCATTTGTGAAATATTAACATTTTCAGAATGAAAACTGTATAAAAGAATATATCACTACTCCTTATTCCTCCACCCTTTCCTCACTCATCCCCTACAGGTGACTATTTCCCTAAGTTTCTTATCCTTTATATGTTTCTTTTGTTTAAAAGAAATAAACAAATGGGCATATAGAACCTTTCCCTTTTTTCTTGCACAAAATCAGCACATTATTTATTACTCTGGGCTGCATTGATATTTATGTACCCTTTTTATTTTTAATGTTCTTATTATGTGATTTTTTTCATCTCCAGAAACTACCTTGTACCTTTGTTGATCCTATTTATATGTGTAATTATTTTATTCACTTCTGCTCTTCATCAGGAGATGTTGTGCTTGGATTTTCTGCATCTATTGGGATGAAAATGTAGGGTTTCTTCTTTAATCTTTCAGTTTACAGAAAATATTAGTATATGTCATAATGTCGAATTTTCACTGATTCTTCAAACAAAGCTTATTTGGTCATGAGTAATTAAAAAAAGAAAAAACACAACATTTCTGAGTTGTTGTTAGTATTGTAAAAATTCAGAAATGAGATTCATCTATATTTGTTTTGTATTGTCTCAGTTGGTTATGAATTTAAGGCGACATTAACCCCACAGAATCAGTTTGGGCATATTCTTCTTTATATTCTCTGAAACATCTGAATAAACAATAGGTTATCTGTCACTTGAAGGTTTGTTAAGATTTATGTCTAAGATGGTGGAATAGGTGCTTTTAATGGGGGAAGATTTTAGATTTCTCTTTAAAATACTTTAAACACTATAGGTTAATTCACATTTTATATTTCTCTCAGGCAATTAAAATTTTATATAAAATTGTCTATTTTATCTGATTTCAAACTTATTGAATTGCAGTTTAAATACTATTGTCATATAAACAACTACCTACTATAATTATAGTTAGGTTCTGTCTATCTAATTATGGCATCCTTATTATTTTTATTTAATAAGTCTTGCTAAAAGTTTTGTCTATTTCATTTGACTTAAAAAAAGTATTCCTTAATGTTTCTTTGTTCTGTTTCATTAGTTTCTGGTATTATCTTTACTGTATTAAAATTATTTAACTTCAGTCTTAATTTTCACTATGTTGTATTGATATCACATTTTGAAAAGAACAATTAGAAATATTTTTTTTTTTTTAATGTAGCTAACAATGGGCAAAATGGTAAACACAGGAAGTTGGTTTTGACATCCATTTGCCTTTGTCCTATTCTTTTCTGCTTTTATGAGGAAACCCATTCTTTCCCCTAGGTTTCAATGTCTATATTTTAAAGAAAGTTCTTACAACCTTAACACAAAGTAAGACCTATCTAATTAGCCTCAGGCATTGAGCAAGGTTATAATAGAAGAAAAGGATAGTTTTTCACTTCCTTTGTGATCATCTGTCTTTTTTTCTAGTTCAGAGAGTCATGTATTGTTCAAGAATATGTTTCTTTTTCCAGCTATTATTCAATGAGTGAAAAACGCTCCTCAGGGCCAATTTCTGTCTGTATCATAATGTGGTATCATACTATGATGCTGTCAGCAGGTACCGTGAGGAGGTCAGCTAGTAAAGTCTGAACCATTCTGCCTTGAAGTCTGTCACATGAGCATCTGAGATGGCTACCCCCAAACCTAGTAAAATCCACTAAGCTGAGAACTGTGTAGTTATCCTCGGGGCCCCCTACCTGTGGTTATGTCATGTTGGGTGGATTTTTGATTATATTGCATAGTAGTCAATGTCTTATCGATACAATTTCCTTTTTAGCCCAGGCACAATTCTTCCTATTGCATCTTTTACTTCCTCTTCATGAAATACTCTTAATTATTTACCAGCAAATATCAAAATCTATACATTTGGAGCTAGCTTTTGAGTGTCTGACCAATACGGATCATTTCCTACTTGAAAATTTCAGTAGAATATTGAGATGATACCTCAAATTCAACATATCAAAATCTGAGCACTTCGCCTACGCCAAGCCATCAATGATGTTGCTCAAGCCAGACGCATGCAAGTTGTCTTTGACTCATTCCTCTCCACTACCCACTGCCTGCTTTCCTTACTAGCAGGTAATGTTTGTAGAGACTAGGGCTACATGTGAATTCTTTCCTATTGCATCCTTAGTGCCATAAAAATTGTCTGGCCTATGGTTAGATGTTCTGAGAAACACTTATGGAATAAATTATTAAGAACAGTGACCCTATAGTCAGAAAATCCTGGGTCACCTCCTGGTTATGTAACTTACCAACCAAGTTGATTAACATTTCCTACCCATTTTCTGGTCTTCAAATAAGTCAAAACATTTTCTACCTTATAGGATTGTATTAATGATTCATTTGGATAATGCATGTTAAATATTTGGCACATGGTAAGCACTCAATAAGTGCTGGTCATTAGATTAAAAAAATTATAATACAAACGTTGGGGATTCCTACTGTAAGTGGTTTGTGTTCTTTATTCTCATGATCCAATTACCTAAACTATTGAAAAATTCTTAAATGCTCATTGGCTTTTTAGTGAAAGTCTAATACACTAATGCTTTTTTTTTAGTCATCTGGAAAGAAGGATATCTATGCATTAACATGAGAAGTTGATTGTAAATAAATATGTTCCTTGTACGTATTCAGCTTGAAGCTGGTATTTCATCTTATAGAATTATACTCCCTCATTGGGAAATAAAACACTGCCAGTGTAAAAATAATATAGATTTTTCTTGTGAGAGTATACTATTTGTTCAATGCTAAAATAAAAATATAAAAAACATGAAGAAAGCATTTATTATGATTCAGAAGGTAACTTTGATTCATGGGTCATGCATACAAATGTAAGATATTTTAAAATCATTATTCAGTCATCTTTGGATTATATGGCTCCCAATGCTATCATATTACAAAATGATATTATGCTAACTTCTCTATAATTTTAATTTATTAATATGAGTTAAAAGTTTTCTTTTTTCATTCTATTTCCCAGGAAGTCTCTGAAGTAAAGAAAATGGAACTAGATGGTTAACATATAAAAAATTCTAGAACAAAGGACAGGCTATTCATTACTTGTATCTACCTAGCATGCAGGCTACGGATCACATCCCATGTTAGTTTACCCATTTTTGAAACTGAGAAAAATAAAATATGTTAAAGGAATTTTAGAATAGTTAAAAGCTAAGTTTAAGATATTTAAAAAGATATATTAGAAATATCCCCTACTGAAGGCTGTTTTCATTTTAATGTGTAGATAGGGTCTTTCAATGGATGCACACATTGTAAATCCTGTTGTAAACACATAGTGTAAAATAAGCTGCCATCAGGTCTTATAAATGAAATTAAACTCTGAAGAGTTAGACTAGTAAGACATAAAATCTATGAATAAGATCAGTTACTTACTAATATTTTCAGATCCATGGAACATTCAAGAAATAGTTGGCTGAATGGCTTCAAGTAACGTAATGTATATATGTGTTGGCAATTTTTTTCTGAGATCTTGTTAAAATAATTAGAAAGGAATAAAAAAGTTACAAATTCACTAAAATAAAGAGTGCAAAAAGGAGATAATCAGTGGATGGAAAAGTTTAAAATGTTTGCTAAATGTGGAAAGCAGTAATTGATAAAGCAAAGTAGAAGAAGCCACAGCCTAAAGTTCTAATGAAGATGACAGCAGCACGAGGAATTCCATTTTCTTGATGTAACTCAAAATAGGTACCAAATAACATGTAGAATGGAGAAAAGTTATGAGATGAAAACAGGAGGATTAATTCAACTTCTGCATACAGCAGCAATATTACATCTATTTATAAGAGTAGAATGACTGAAATCCAGACGTTTAATCCACACACACACACACAAAATTATTTGATTTTCAAAATGAATTGAAAAAGTAACCAGGGAAGAATCAATACAGCTTGTATGGAGGCCCTCTATGTTCTAGAATTCAGATTTACACCAACACAACTACTGGATCTATTCCTGTATATCCTAGAAAAAGTCTCCGAATGAATAAATATCATCAGCCTATAAAGCTCTTAGGTTCATATAACGTTTTTTTCTTTTTCTTAAATATGAATGATCGTGGATCACCAAATACCTTGCAATGTGAAAGAGAAATACAAATAAAAAACAAATGACTTTGGAAGAAACAGAAACTTGCCAAACCCTCTCACTAGTATGCTCAAAAAGAGTCATAAAATATTCTGTCCATGAAACAAAAACAATAGGATATATATAACCCACAATGACATCATTGATCAATTTATAAATGTTGCAGGCCATGAGATGTACAGAAAGGTGAAAAACCCATCAAAGATAGATCCAAACTCTTCAACAACTTAAATTAAGACCACAGGAGGTGGCATTTACTATAAGAGTAGATTCAGATTAAGAAAGGATTAGTGATTTAGAATTTAGAGTATTTGTGAGAGAAAAAAATTCTGACCAAAGCTGAGAAAAAAATATGATGGAAAATAAAGAAATAAGTATAGGAAATATGTGGATTTCCATGAAAATGTCTAACATATGTGTTATTAGCGTCCCACTGAAGAAAGTGAAGAGGATGAGTAGATGCAATATTTGAATAAATAATACCTGATAATATTTCCAAACTGATGAAAAGCAAGAAATACTATTCACTGCAAGAAAGTAAATGCAAATAAAAACATACCTTGGCACATCATAGTAAACTTCCTGAAAATAAGAAATTACAAACAATACCCCAAACACAGGAATTTCTAAAGCATTCAGAAAAATTATAACTGGGGCATTCACCTCAAAGGAGAAATAAAACTGATGACTGATTTCTTACTAGTACCATGCAAGTTAAAGATAACAAATGACTTCTTTAGAATGGTGAAATAAACTAACTACTAGAAGAAGCCTATAATCAGAAAAAAAAAAAACACCTTAAAAATAAAGACAAAATGAAAACATTTTTAAATAATCAAAAACTGAGAGGATGTATAGTCAATAGATCATTCCAAAAGAAACTTTTACTAAACAAAGTTCTTCATGGAAATGGAATAATGATCCTCAGTGGAAACACAGAAAGGAAAGAAAAAATAAAGAGTAATGGAAAGGGTAAATGTGTTGGTAAATCAAAATGAAAATTGACTATAAAATAATGATTATAATTTCTTTCGAAGTTTAAACTAATGAACAAAATTGATAATAAGAACATAAAAAGTAAGAGGAGGGTAAAACAAGAAAATTTCTTGCAAGTTTCTTGCTTTCTCAAGGAAGTGGTAATAGTATTCCCATATAACAGAATCTAGTCAAGAATGTATGTTTAAGTAGGGCAGATGCAAAAGAGTAGTATAATTACACAAGCTAGTAGAAAGGGATGTTTAATTAATTAAATATTTAATTAATAAAAAGAAAATAGGAAATAAAAAGATAACAGGAAAGATGGGACAAGTAGATGATAGAAAAAGCCAAGTACACCAGTAATATTTTTACCAGTAAATTGAATATACGAGTATGCTCATTTCAAAAACTGAATTAAAAATACTATTATATGTTGCTTGTACTTTATGTTGCTCACAGCAGACACAATTTGTATATAATAAAGTTTGAAAATAGAAGTATGGAAAAAGGTATATGTAAACATGATACAAAAAAAAAGTTGGTATAACTGTTCTGATGTCAGACAGGGAAGTGAAGAGGATTTTAAGAAAGAGTAAGTGCGTGATGAGTATCTTAGCTCTTGACAGCTTCGTCTTTTTTCCTTTTCCTTCTATTCTTTGGAACAAAGGAAGGGAACCTGGACTTTTGTTTCTCTTACATCAGTCTCCTATGTTAGGATAGCCAACCTCAAGATCAAGGTCTCTTTACTGTGAACGGATCCTTATGATCTTAGTCTTCCGTGATTTCTTAATACACATAGGTATGTAAAATTTAGGAAATTCTATCTCTGATGCTTTCCTCTGTGTGTGAGTATGCGTGTTTAATGCCCAAAGCTATTTGTTATTTATTTTTCTTTCTCTTTGAATTTCTGCTGTACCAACTCTTATCCCTCGTCAGAAAAAGAGGTGCCATCTTCATATAATAGAGAGGATTGTATGCATCAAAATGGTTAGGAGAAAAGTACAATGATATTAACAATATTACGGTTTACAGCATTTTCTACCCTGTATATGATTTATATCTAATGTTATTTTATATTTATGGTTTGAAGTCTTATTAAAGCAAGTTCTTATGTCTTCTTTAAGAAAAAAATCATGTAATTGTATCATTTATCTCCCACTTTCAGACACCAAGTAAAGCAAAAGTTTTCTTTTTAGTCCAACTTCAATCTAGACTTGAAGTTGGTATAACTAATTTTGACATATGGTCAAACCATTTTGGCACTGTGAGCCTGGCAATAGTAAAAATTTAAATTCATCTCATTTTCATTTTGTCAGAAAGAAGTCTATTCTGAAAATAAAATTCATCCTCTCATTATCTCTTTATACACTCTCAGATCGAAACTCTATGTCCTCATAGGGACAATTAACATCAATAAAGTGGGGGTGGTGAAAAGACTTATGACCTGAAAGTAGACCAGGCAAACCATGAAGTTCAATGTAGAGACAGTCCTTTATATCTATTAAATGGCATCCTCAGGTGAATCATTTGCTATACTCCGTGTACACCTGACCATTCATGTTGTGTGACCTTGGGCAAGACTGCAAATCTGCCTGCACCTAAAGTTGACTTATTTGTAATATTTGAGGATTATTATAATACCAATATTTTTATAGTAAAGGATAAAATCAGTTATAAAATCATTTCTTAATTTTTAAGTACATTTTATTTATTGTTGGTGTAATGATACATGAATAATGAATTGGGCTTTAGGTGAAAATGATAAATGAATTGGGCTTTTACTATATATTCTAATAAAAAATCTGCTTCCTAATTTCCATCCCTCTCAAACACTGAAATAACCTTATTTAAAAAACAAAAACAAAAAACAAACAAACAAATTTAAATTCCTAATCTACCCATGCCCCTAAAAAATTTAAACTAAGTAAAATACCCAGGCAGTATACAAAGAGTATATTCCCCCCGTGCTTCTATTTTCTCCATCTAATGTTAATTATGTTATATACAATGAAAGGCATTTTGCATACGTTTTTAAATTTAATCCTTGCAGAAACTTGTGGGGTTAAGCATGCAATCCTCATTTTTAGACATGAAGAAAATTATGGCTCTAATAGGTTAACTAATGACGAAGGCCACTCAATTCTTAAATACCAGCCAGTTATTTGTCGCAATTTTGTGTGATTTGAAAACCCATGTGTGTCAGATGATAATTTCCTCCTAATATCCATTTTTCTCTTTTTTTTTCTTACCAAGTTTCCCAGAGAATAGGACCTAACTGGAAAGTAAGCCCTAGCATGATTTTTCAGGATGACATCCCCTGAACATAAACCCTAATGTGTCTTTTGGAGCAAAAATTACTATAAGACATGGTGTTATTTTCAGGGAAACACAGTAATAATATAACCTCTGGTTTTAGTTGGGCACAGGCTACCCAATTTAAAAAGGACATTTTCCTGCTGGGCTGGTTACTAAGATCTGGAGTGTGGGATGTCAGCAAAAATGTCATGTGCAGCTACTTTGTAGCCATCTTTCAATAAAGCCTATCTCCTACTTGTGCCCTTCTTTCTTCCTGCTGGCAAATTGTAGGCATTATGCCTACAGATTCAATAGTGATCATACCCATGATGTACACATCACATTGATCATGGTGGGACACCCTTGGTGGTCATGGGACCACCTTACCATTCCTGGAGTACTTATTGGACTCATATGAGGAAGAATAAATGTCTTATTTAGGCTTTTCCTATTTTGGATTCTCAATCACTTACATTTCACCTAATACAAACTAACAGACTAGATTCATTCCATTTCATCAAACTACTGATTGAAAGCACTGCATCCACTTGCAAATTCTTTATAGCAACTCTAGGTATTAACTTTATTTTATCTCTACAGACTAAGAATGTAACATCTAGTACATGTACTGTTATAATTGAATTCTATTTCAACATAAAAACACATAAAACTTTTGGGACTTTATTACAATTGAGTTTAAACGTTTTTATTGCATTAATGAAGATGGATATAATTGTTATTGATACACAACATGTCAAGATTTTATGCCTTAATATATTCCAGAGGGCTTAACTGACTCTAATTCTGCCACACTAGGATGTGAAAAGCAGAACACTAGGTGTTTTAAGTCAGTTTCAAGGAAATTATATGGGCTGCTGAAGTTTTGTGAATTGGAGTTAAGCCAAAGCAGAAGCTGTAACAGCTGGTCAAACATCCAAAATAACAGGAGCTCTCTCTCAACAGAGGAAGTTCTTCCTTTGAAATGTAACTTGAGAGGGGCTGTCACACACTGCCAGTCCTTGGAAGTCTTTATTGAGAAACTCTGCTGGCTATCTATCTTCATAAGAATTGTTATTCAAACTTCTTGGGGAGAAATACTTACATTACTGAAAATATAATTTAAGACTCAATATGGTAGAAAGAACATTTGTTTGAAACCAGGTAGATCTGTGTTTGAAAATCAGCTTTCTTAATTAACTCTGAAGCATTAGACATTTCCCTTAATCTACCTGCAAAAGAAGATAATAATAATCTCCCAGATTTGATATGAGAATTAATTGATATGTAATATTTATAAGTATGTAACAGAGCTTGTATCTAAAAAAGTATTAGTGGTCTAAATATATTAGTTTCCTTATAGAATGCCTTAAATCCTTGGAGCATATAGCTATATCGCCTTGAAATCAGAGCTTGAAATGATTTGGGTACAATTTATTTGGAATGCGGTTTCCAGAAGTGAACGTGAAAAAGTGGGTAAAGTGAGACAAGAAACAGAAAAACGCCTAATAAGTGTGGCATCGAGCTGACTACCACTGGAATTGACACTGGTCCTCAGCCCTCTTGGGGATCCACTGACAAATTGTATAGAATATGCCTCCAAATGATGCCAACCAACAAAAACGGGGAGGCTGAGAAACTATTCACTGACACTCATTCCTCATTGGTTGCCTCTTGATCTTGGGAGAACTAACTGTCCTACACTTAGGACAGTGTATGTGGGCTGTGACTACCACATAAGAACTAAGTGGCTTTTCATGACTTTGGGGAAAGCTCCAAGGCAGACAGACAATCAGAGGGACACGGTGAGGGGCTCCTGAAAGAATGCTGATAATGCACGGGGGATTTTTTACCACAGCTACACTGAAATAGGATGAGCCAAGAGGATTTGGCCAGGGCACCTTAAGGTCTGTAGAGAAGCGAATGCGTGCATGTGTGCGTGCGCGCGCGCGTGTGGTGGAGGTGTCTGTGTGTTGCTGTCAACAATTGCCAAAAACCTAAATGTAATGTTGCACAGAAAAAAAAAGGCAGGCTGAGAAAAATATCAGTTTTCTGAGTTTGGTTGCACTTATACCACCTCAATATATTAACACTTTTTTTCATGCTGATGAGAAAGAAGTTCTGTAAATGAGTAATGTTTAAAAACTGTGTGGCCTACGGGAAAGAAAATGATGAGAGGATTTCTAGGTACAAAAACTTGGAACCATTGCCTTAATGCTAGCTATGTGCTAATGATTATTTTTAGAAGAACTGGCTGATCTGGTTGAGTTTTCTCTGAAATAATACTCTTCCAGAAACAAATGTCATTTTGATAATATTCCCTATATATTTAATAATGGAATAGAAATGAAAACCACTATAATTTTATTCTGCCAAAAAGTAGTAACAAATAACAGCAGACTTAGGTTTATATAGTTTTAAAAATAGTGTTTATCCAGGCAGAACATATGAGCTATTTTGATCACCTTTAATAGGTAATATGGCTTTAAATATCAATTCATTGGCACTAATAAAACCATAATGAGACTGTTTAATCTCTATGTAGCTGTAGTTTCAGTGAAACTTTGTGTTTTGGTTGTTCTTTGAGTTTTGTTTTATTATAAATATTCCACCTGCTTTAGGAAAGAATTTGAAGTAATTTACAAAAACAAAAGAAAACCATCAACAAAACACACTTTAGAGGATATCCATTAAAAGAAGGCGAAGAGATTGGGGGGAGGGGGTGGCCACTTTGTGAGGGGGTACAAATGTCTAACTATTACATTGTTTTGTACACCTGAAACTAATAAAAAAAGAAAAAGTCAATTATTGCAAGGAGAGCTGAGCAACCTGGAAGAGAAGACAACAGACATACACGAACCCTTGTCAACCCTTTTATGTAATTGTCCTTGTGAAAATTAACAATTTCCTGTATCTGGAAATGGCTTATAATTACAGATGCCCTTGAAATGAAAAAAAAAAAAAAAAAAAAAACCCCACAAAAAAACGGAGGTGAAGAAGGAAAGTGAGGAATAAATATACTATATGGTACCTCAGTTAAAGGAAAATCATTGTTTCTGGGCCTCCTTAAAATTAAGACAATAAAGAAAACACTGTATTATACACCATTTAATAAATAATCATTTCTTTTTTTTCTACACATATATTTTTTTTGCCCAACACATATTTAAATTGAATTACTATAAAGCTAGGTTTCCTAACAAACTGGAATGCATTTTTTAAATGGGCAATGATCCGAAAAGAAGAATTGCTGCTTTAACAAAATTTGCGGAAGTTATACCTGTTTAGTTTTGATGATTTAGATATATGTCTTAAGATATGCCAAATAAATGAAACTCATTCAAAAGATGACAACAAATGTGGAAAAAATTTTTTTCTGATGAAAGCGGAAGATAAGCAGACACAGTCTTTTGTCTGCAATTTCAACTAAAGTCAACCAAGTGAAGATACAGCACTAAACAAATTTAACCCAAAGCCACAGAAAATAAACAGTAGAAAAGGATTCCTCTACACTGAACTGGTTAGTCTTTGTTTGGATCATGATATTACACTGAACGGAGTATGAAGAAAACTGAAGAAAATTGAGATGCGTGACCAAAAGAAAATAGGACTGAAAACCATTACAAGAAAACTCTCCTGTTTGTCACTTATTCCACTTCCAATTCATCAGGAAAAACAGCTGGCTCTGCCTTTAAACACATCCGGAGTCCGACTGGTTCTTACCTCCTCCAGTGTGCCACTGTTACATCATTTCTTGCCTGAATTATTGTAATAGCTTCCTAATGGGGTCTCTTCACTTTCACTTCCCCCCTAAGAGTCATTCTTAACAGCTCAACCCTTTTAAAACTTAAGTAGATATGTAGCTCTTCTGCATAAAAACCTTGAGAGCGACCCAGTTCATTTCTAGTGAAAGCCAAGATCTTTAAAATGCCCTGCCAGGCTCCGTGTGATCTGGGACCTCTCTGACTTCATCTCCTACTACGCCAGGTCCTTCCTTATCAGGCTCTAGGCTCGCTGGCCTTATTGTCAGGCACAGCCTTGCCTCAGCACTTTTGCCTGACTGTGTCCCTGTAGTGTAGCTAACTCATTTTCCCTTTTAAAGCCTTTTTCAAATCTCCCTTTCTTAATGGGATTGCTCTGAACAAGCTGTTTAAAATTGCAACCTGCCTTTCATCCCTCTAACTCCTGACCCCCATCCTCATCTTCTTTTTTTTAACAGCTATACTTAAGTATAATTGACGAAATAACCACAAGTATTTAAAATGTGCAATTTGGTAAGTTTTGACAAATTCACACACCTATGAAAACTATCATCACGATCAAGAAAATTAACATATCTTCAGTACCAAATTTTCTTTGTGCCTCTTATAATCCTCAGCCTGCCCGATCTCATCTTCCAAACCCCTCCACATCCACAGGCAACCACTGATTTACTTTCTATCTTTATAAATCAGCATGCGTTTTCTTCAATTTTACATAAATGGAATCACATAGTATGTACCCTTTTTATCTGGCTCACTGTCTTTGAGACATATAGTATGTACCCTTTTCATCTTCACTCACTGTCTTTGAGATTCCCCATGTTTGAATGCATCAGTAGTTCATTCTTTTTTATTGATGAATAGTATTCCACTGAATGGATATATCACTATTTTTATATTTATTTATATTGTGATAAAAATTTAAATTGTCTCCACTTTTGGGCTATTACAAACATAGCTACTTTGAACATTTGTGCAAGGCTTTTTATGAACATATGCTTTCATTTCTCTTGGGAAAATATCTAGAAGTGGGATGGTTGGATCATATGGTAGGTCTATGTTTAACTTTTTAAGAAACTGTTGAACATTTTTTCAAAACAGTTGTACCATTTTACATTCCCACCATGAGTGTATGACAGTTCCAGTTTCTCCACATCCTTGCAAACACTTGGCATGGCCAATTGTTTTAATTTTAGCATTTTAACATGGGCTTGTTTGCCATCTGTGTATTTCCTTGGTGGTGTCTGTTGAAATCTTTTGCCATTTTTGTTTTTATTAGGTGATTTGCTTCTTATTATTGAGTTTTGAGGGTCATTTATATATTCTATATACTATTAGTTTATCAGATAGGTGAGTTCCAAATATATTCTCCCAGTCTATGGCCTGTCTTTTTATTCTTTTATCTGTATCTTTCAAACAGTAGAATTTTCTTCTTCTTCTTTTTTTTTAAATTTTATTGGGGAATATTGGGGAACAGAGTGCTTCTCCAGAGCCCATCAGCTCCTAGTCATTGTCCTTCAATCTAGTGGTGGAGGGCGCAGCTCAGCTCCAAGTCCAATGTTCGTTTTCAATCTTTAGTTGCAGGGGGCACAACCCATCATCCCATGTGGGAATTGAACAAGCAACCTTGTTGTTGAGAGCTCACGCTCTAACCAACTGAGCCATCTAGCCACTCTCCGGAAGCTCAGCAGCAGCTCATTGTCTTCAGTCTAGTTGTGGAGGGCACAGCTCACTGGCCCATGTGGAAATCGAACCAGAAACCCTGTTGTTGAGAGCTTGCGCTCTAACCAACTGAGCCATCCGGCCGCCCCCTAGAAGTTTTCATTTTGATGAAGTCCAATGTATCATTTATTTTCTATGACTGGATTGTGCTTTTCTTGTTGTATGTAAGAAATCTTCACCTAACCCAAGTCACAATGATTTTTCCATTTGTTTTCTTCTTAAAGTTTTATAAGCTTTACACTTAGATCCATAATCCATTTTGAGTTAATTTTTGTATATGGTGTGAGGTATGAATTGAGGTCTTTTTGTTTTTTGTTTTGATATAGATATCCAATTGTTTCAGAATAGCTTATTGAAAAAAGACTATACTTTCTCCACTCAATTGCCTTTGCATCTCTGTTTAAAAACAGCTGTCTATGAGTGAGTGTATTTCTGGACTCTGGTTTGATTGATCTATTTTTATATCTTGATGACAACAGCACATTATCTTGATTATAGTAGGTTTAAAATAAGGCAGTGTTATTCCTCTAGTTTTCCCCCTATTCCATTTGTTTTGGCTCTTTTAGGCCCTTTGCATTTCCATACAAATTTTAAAATCAGCTTTGAAATTTCCTCCACAATGCAGGATTTTGATTGGGATTGTACTAACTTTATTTTGGGCCTCTTTTAATTTATCTTAGCAATGTTTTATAGTTTTTCAATGTACAGTTCTTTCACATATTTGTTACATTTATTCCTAAGGATTTCATAATTTTTGATGCTATTCTGACTGATATTACTTCTTATAAGTTTCAATTTCTGATTGCTCATTGCTAGTATAAAGAGATATGACTAGTATATTGACCTGACATTTCATAACTTTGCTGAATTCAGTAGCTTTGTTGTTGATTCCACCAGATATTCTACAAACATGATTATGTCATCTGCCAGTCAGGTTTATTTCTCCCTTTCCAATATGGCTGCTTTTTAGTTCATTTCCTTGGTTTGTTTCACTGGCTTGAACTCCATTGGAGTGTGGAAGAATTAGTGAGAGTGGACACCCACGTCTTGTTCCTGATCTTAGAGGCAAAACAATCAAAATTTCATATTTAGTATGACGGTAGCTGCAGGTTTTCCTTAAAGTGTGTGGATTCCTATGCTTTAATTTTAATAATCTTGTCTACCTTATTCCTCAATATTTGTCTCTTAACAGTATTGCTCATTACTGTCTATGTTCTCAATGCCAGCAGCACTGTTATTTCAGTTTTCCAATTTCCTGCTTCTAAATACTATGAGTTAAGAACAAACATCTATAAGATAAGTGCCATGTAGTAAGTATTGTGCTGGGTGTTCATAAATCTCATTTAGTAGACATGACAACTCTGTCAGGTTGTATTTTCATCATTTTACAAGTGAAGAAGGCTGATAGAGGTAACATGACAAATGCAAAATTACATTGTTGTACCAATATTATTCAGTCAGTCTATACTTTTATTTATTTTTATTTATTTTATTTTTTATTTTTTTAAGGAGGGCACAGCTCACAGTGGCCCATGCGGGGATCTAACTGGCAACTTTGGTGCTACTAGCACCAGGCTCTAACCAACTGAGCTAACCGGCCACTCCATGTCTATACTATTAACATCAATATACATTGGACGTATAGTGCAGGATATACACCATATACTATATTCCTCTTCCTGAGACATTCATGAGCTAATAAATGAACCTGAAGCCTTTTCTCTTTTCACTATGCCTCGATGTCTCCAAAATTTGTTTGGGAAACTAGAACACCATGCTTGTTAGAGTGACATATAACAATATGAGTAAATAAGCAGTGAGTGAGAGCTTGAGTACTGCTCCATTGAGGAAAATATATACTTTTCAGGACTTGGGTTTTTTTAACCAGCTTCACTGCTTTGTGAACCTTTTACTTTTTTCCTAGTTCTCATTTGTGTTTCAGATGGGAAAATATATCTTATCACAATCTTGGAATAAGTAGGTTGTTGCTGTGCTTGCTTTCTCTTTCTGTTTTCAAAAGAATTATTTATGGAATAATAATAGAACCAAAAAAAAAAAAATACATCCTTGGGGCAAATATTATCAAAAGTGTGAGGATACCCAGTTTTGAAACAGCTGGATTATTCTCTATGCTTATCTCTCATTTTTACAGTGTATTGTTGTTCTTGAAATTTTAAAGAACAGACTAAAACTGCTGCTTTCTAGCAATTTCTATTAAACGCATCTAAAAGCTGGACTACTTTATCTCTTCTCCCTAGAAATTCTTTGCAGTTTTCTTCATTTGATTAGTTGGCTGATGCAATGAGTTTTCTGTCTGAATAAAGTTATAAAGCCTCAGAGGAAGTGGTTGTGCTTTTAAACAGGGTTTAATACAAGATCATGCAGCTGCTACTCAGCAAACAGGAGATGTGTGTGTATTCTAATAACCAACCAGCGTAATGTTCTGCTGGGGTTATGCTGTTGGGGTGATGCCAAGTTGATTATGGATATTTGCATAGCAAATTCCAACCAACATTTAACTTATATGCTTCATCTGCAGAAGCTACCACAAGGCTTGCTGGCCTGCAACTTTTCCATCATTTTCTCTATCTAACTCTGCTCCTCTCATGGTTCTTCTATCTTGGCAATGTCACAGCTCACCTAGCAACTAAAGCTAAACTTTCTCCACAATTCCTGACTCCTCCTTCACTTTCACTCCCTTATTCAAATGATCTCCAAATACTTAGCTTTTCTGAAATATTTTTTATCTCCATTTTTTTTCAGGGTATCTTTACTTCTATTGTTACAGAATTATGAAATTATTTTCTAAGACTTCCAGTGATTAATGCCTATCTCAACCCAAATTATCCAGATTGATTCCTAGAGAAACAAACCCAACAGGTTATTAAAAAATATCTTCAATGGCTTTCAATTATCTATTTCAATTAAAACTTGAATTGCTTGGTGTTCTTTAATATCCCTCTTAATATTAAGATCAAGCTTTCTAGTTTAATTTCTTCCTGTATCTACTTCCAGGCTTTGGACGCCAGTACAACAGCATCAGACTATAAAATATGTACTTATTTTTTATATGTTGTCTAGAAAAGTCTATATATCCTCCTTCACTACCTGGAAATCCCCACCACCCTTCAAGAATCAATTTGAAAGTTATATCATTTGTGAAGCTTCTATTACTCAGCTCCTTCCTTCCAACAACTATTCAAGATTGTTTACTTGGTACAGTGAATAAACCTGTGTTTTGGAAAATAAAAAATTAAAATCTGTCCAAGTTCAGTTTATGTAATTTTTGGCAAATTATTTCATTTCTTTGAGATTTACTCTTCTTACTATAAAAAATAGAATATGATTGTGAGACAGGTCTTTGTTATTCAAAGTGTTATTACAAGATGTAAAGATGAGTAGGGAAAAGAAAAAGGGGGAATACATGCTAGAATGGGGCTAATTAATTAATTAATTTAATATCTAATTAATTTATTTAGTGATATGTAATAGCAAAAGACAAAGGCAATTAATAGAATATGTTAATGTCAGAAAGTAAAGGTGGTTAAGACTAAATTATATACATTGATAACAATGTCATGTCAAAGGAGTATACATACATATAAGTTTAAGAGATCCCAACATATGTTTACTATTGATCAAAAATCACTTGGCTAAATACACAAATAACATCAGTAAGGAGTATCCAAAAGCAGGAATAAGCTCTGTAGGATAGTAACTATTACAGTAGATGCCAAAAGCTCACCAAACTGGGGGAGAACAACACTGGAAAAGTCATAAATCAAAATCTTGCCAGGTCTGCAGCTGAGAGAAACTCAGGCGTCTCCTACACTGCTGCTTGCTAGTTCCCAAGACTGTTGCTGCTGTTGTTGCCTTTGTTGCTGCTGTTGTTGCCTTTGTTGCTGCTGCTGTTGTTGTTGTTAGAAGTCAAGGTGTCTTTTGATGCTATAAGCTGCAAGCTGCATATGAGTTTTCAAGGTGTTAACAATCTAAAGAATGTTGCTGTTGTTGTTGTTGTTGTTGTTAGAAGCTAGGATGTCTTCTGATGCTGTATGCTGCAAGCTGCATACAAGTTTTCTAGATGCTAACAAGTTCTCAATAAGGCTAACCGTGGGGAACACCACTGGAGAGGCTGGGAACCAGCCAGCCCTCACCAAGTTTGCAGCTAAAAGTCAGGACATCCCCTGGTGTTGTAAGCTGCATGTTGCTGGAAGTCTTCAAAATGTTGGAATGATGAAAAATCACCAATGACAAATGACCAAATGATGAAATAATAATAATTACACTGCCAACTGAGGTCTGTCTTTTATGTATATGTATATCTTTTAAAATAAATGTACTTTGGAGCCAGGCTCTTTGTTCTTGCCTCCCCCTCTGGGAATAGCCAATTCTGGGAGGGTTGGGCAGTTACTGATATGAATGTTGCCCATCTGGCCAAAGGACCAATTCATCTGGATAAACAGTATCTACTGTTCTTGCTTGGGACCATCAGCCCAAGGTCTTCCAAAGCCTGGCAACGTGCCTGTCACGCCGTCCTGATATAACTTAGCTGCTTCTTCACTTCATCTGCTGATGTGGGTGAAACAGACAGAACAGAGAGGGAATTCTCTCAACCCCTGATCAAGAATTTCTTTAACCCTAAGCTAACCATCACCTCACAACACAGACAGAACAACAAACATCATCTCATATCTCCCCTACTCGAGAGAATGAAACCAAATAGAAAAACAACCTCATCTCATGTCTCCCCTGCTCGGGAGAATGAGACCAAAGGGAAACAGAAAAGCAACTTCATCCCACGTCGTCCCTGTTTGGGAGAATGAGACCCAGAAAGCAACATCATCCCATATCTCCCCAGCTCGGGAGAATGAGACCAAAGGGGGAATTTACTCAACCCTTCATCACAGCACAGAAATCACCTCACATGCAGGAACAGATTAAAGCTAATAGACAAAAGCTCATATCAACCAATGCAGGAAAATTTTTCTCAGTGTCTACCCTACACAAGAGCAGCACTATTCGCATCGCTTGGGAACTTAGAAATCTGGCATCTCAGGCCCCAACTGAAACCTACTGACTCAGTGTGCATTGGAACTCAATCTCCAGTTGATATGTATGCAGTTAATATGTACGAGGTCAGACAACGAAGTTTGCGGACTCATCCTAGAAAAAGTGCTACATACCTCACTGCTGAGTATTACTACTCTGGTCACCTTCCAAGTACTCCCCTTGGGAAGCTATGCACTGATGTCAGTGCCTAGTCCATCCTTCCAAGCAATTCTGGAACTCTTTTTCTGGAATGGCCATCAGAGCTGTCGTCATATTACCCTTGATGTCCTGAATGTCATCAAAATGTCTTCCTTTCAATATTTTCTTTATCTTTGGGTAAAGAAAGACGTCCGTCATTGAGAGCCAGGTCAAGTGAGCAGGGACGGTGTTCCAATACAACTATTTGTTTACTGGCTAAAATCTCCCTCAAAGACAGTGCCATGTGAGCTGACACATTGTTGTGATGCAAGAGTCGTGACTTGTTGGCAAAAAGTTCAGGTTGTTTTTGTCTAACTTTTTCATGCAGCCTTTTCAGCACTTCCAAATAGTACACTAGGTTAACTGTTTGTCCAGTTGGTACAAATTCGAAATGAGTAATCCCTCTGATATCAAAAAAGGTTAATGACATCGTTGCAACAAGTTCGTGAACTTAAATGTCAGAACTCATATGCATATTCATTAAAATAGGAGAAGTACTGACACATGATAACTATAACTAGCATTGTTCTCTTCAAGCAGAATATACATTCATTAAATAACAGCTTCTCTTCCCATTAAACTGTTCATCTATAATACATTGAATATTATATTTCTTTATAGCAATTATTTCTTTATTTGTGTTTCTCATCTATTAGTAGATTGTGAGCTTTTCAGTGGTAGGGACCTTTGTATCCCAAGCACTTGGCTTCTGCTACTATATAGTAACTGCTCAATAAATATTTATTGACAAGGTGATTAATTTGCACCATTTAGAAATATATACTGTGTTTCCCCGAAAATAAGACTGAGTCTTGTATTAATTTTTGCTCCAAAAGATGCATTAGAGCTTATGTTCAGGGGATGTCATCCTGAAAAATCATGTTATGGCTTATTTTCCAATTAGGTCTTATTTTCAGGGAAACACAGTAGTGAAGGTAAAATGCTGTTTCTAAACATTGAGATTCTAAACACCACACTGCAAAAATTCTAATTGATTAAAGTAATGGTAATATGCAATCTTTGGTTGGTAGACATGAGTTCACTTGTTGATTACAACTTCGGAAATTGTCTGTGGTGGTGAATTAAATTTTATGTATTGGTGTGTTTATGAGTTTCATAATCTGATACATTATTTCTGTACTTTCACTTTTAACTAGAGAATTAATAATATTTCCCTGTATTGAATGAAGAAAAGTGCTGCAAAGGATTAAAGAGAGAAATGACAATAAGGGGCAAAATTCTTGTCATATTCTTGTCATATTAGAAGGTTGCCATTATTTTGGAAGGTTTAGACATAGCTCCAGCTGACGTGATGGAGGCTGAAGCATCTATTCCCTGAAGGTCAGTAAGATAGCATCGTATGAAGTACCCAAAGGTCACAGTGCCCTCAAGACATTAGTCTCAGGAGAATTTCAGATAGCCATTAGTACCAAGGACAATGCCCGGCACACAATTGAAGTTGCTGAATAAATATTTATTAAATGAACGAATAGCATGGATTCATAAGGAAACTGAGTAAAGAGAATTGTGGAATATTCTACCACTGAGTAGAGAATATTGGGAAAGAAAAACTGGCATAAAAGATGATTTCCAATATGCTTTGATATTATCTCAACTGTGCTCACACAAACCTGTCAGATCACACAATACTTAATGGTCTCTGCCATCACTTTGCTGGGTTCTGTTGCCTGAGTCTTTTATAGGTATAACTGTTGTTCTTTCTCCTGTGCAGTGCCACACACGGGAGTTGCTTGGACTGGACCACACTGCTCTTTTTGCTGGAACTCAGTTGCCTTTGGATCCCTGAACCTACAAGGTTACTGGGTACAACTATGGTTACTGTATGTTCTAATTCAAAGGACATAGCCAGTGCTTTATGTGAAGCACCGTCTTTTTATTATTTTTAATTTATTTTCTTTTTTGCTAGCTTTTACCCCCACTTCTACTATACATTTCTCATATCTTTCCCTAAGTACCAAAGTCTTTTGTACTGAACTGAAGAGGGTCTATATCAGTTAGGGTCCAGGCAGAAAACAAATTACATACCTAGATTGCATAATTGAAGAGTTAAGTAAAGTGGTGGGTACAGGAAGCTAAGTCAAGAGGGTAAAGATGAGTTTTAGGGAGCAAATACATGATATCCAGCACAGACAGGTGTGAAACTGCAGGGGAGACCATCTGTGATGAGGAGGGGGGAAATGTTTTTCCATATTATAGCATTCTTTTATCAGAGTTTCTCAAATATGGCACAACCAAAAATGTCTCTAGACATTTCCAAATGTGCCCAGAGGGACTAAATTATGTCTGACAGAACCATTGTATTTGATGAAAGGACTGTGAATATACTTTGATTTAATTTGTTGAAAATTAACTGCTGGTGATCCCATCCATTATTTCACTCAGTGAACTTATGTACTGAAGGGAGCATGAATGAGAGATATTAATAGATCCTTATTGGGCCTATTTTCTCAAGGCTTTTATCGTTTGATCTCTGTCCTGTGATATTAATGTTTAAGAAATGTGTGTGTTTTTTTTTTCATGCAAAATAGCCTTTAAGCCTAAACTAATTCATTTGATGATTAATGAGAACAGAAATCTGTCCCACTGCAGGAGGAGAAACTGGGTGTGTTGACCTTATTGAGCGATGGTGCCTTTTGAGATCTTTCCAAAGGTAATTCTAACTCTATTAAAGTTTTACCTTGCTTATGTGGCCCTACATAAGACTTCACTGCACTCTGATGATGCTGATGGCCCTGGGTTCCATGGAATATTCAGTGCAATGGCCCTCTTCATTTCAATCTATGGTTCTCTCTCATTAAACAACAAGAAAAACAGAAATAAAACATAATGACTTTTCCCCTCTAGGGACCAAAGAATTCATACTGGGTCAATGGATATACGATCTGAATTTTCACGGAGGCATAGCTTCAGAAAATTCTTTAGTTCCCCATAGAAATGAACTTCTCATAGTTAACTGCACCAGTTCAAATATATGGTTAAACAGCAGCTAATTTGGGCTCACATTATATTCTCTAGCTATATATTTATGTTATGTTTTACTATCAGGGAGTAGTGGAGAAATTTGCCTGAACGTATACTCTAGTGTAGCATCCTGACTTTAGGTATTGGCATTGCATATAAGTGACTTTGTAATATGTAAACTTATCGCTTTTGTGTGAGCTTGTACATTGTGAGCCAAATTCCCCAAGTCCTATCTCCATCAAACAGCTGTTTTTTGAAGCTGCAGCCATATTATGGAGAATCAATTATATTTTGGATATCTGCACCTGCAGTCTGAATTACTAGGTAAAATGTTGATATTGATATTGACTTTTAAGGTTTGTTGCACTAAATAAAATACTGTGTATTTTAAAGTTCCTTCCAAATGTCAATTTCATTATAATTACAAACATCACCTTTATTTATTAATGAGCTAAAGGGTCAAATGTATGATAGTGAGATGCCCTGTGAGTTCCAATCTAAACAGTGTTTTGCATATTATTTTCAGTATCTATTGACAAGTTCCAAAATCTTAGACTTGTGGCAATACAGGGAGAAAGATGTCTGAAATATCTCAGAAAAAATTCCCAATTGATACAGAATAGTCAGCATGTCCCTAGGTAGACAAGGGAGGACCCTGGTGGAATAAACAAAGACAGCTATATCTTAAAACTCCAGGTTTTGAAATCACTCCTTCACTCCAGGACATAATGTAACAAAGCCTTGAGGTTAATCATAAAATTCCTGTTGGCCTGACAAAAGGAGCTGATCTGATAGATAAGAGTGGGTTACTTTGCTAATTCATTTAGGATGGGCAAGCAGAGCAAACCTGGTAGACAAGTTTCACTAAAAGTTCCCGTCTTCCATTTCCTTCTTTAAATAGCTTCCCTTCCCCAAACAGGCAAGGGAAGGTATAAAAATAAGAGCTTTTGCCTCAGTCACTGGGCACCCCCATTCAGGACACCCTCCAGCTCGGGAGCTCTGACTCTTTGCTTTCAATAAACTCTCCTCTTTTTAAAACTCTTTGCCTCTCCTGGGTCTGTGTTTCCATTCTTCGGTCTCACGAGACATGACCCCGGCCCACACCCAGAAACTGCCGGCAGATCCAACATCATCTACATCACTTGGGGACTCACAGGAAAAATATTCCTCCATCACAATGAAGTTGAATTTTCCAGACACAAAAGAATTATCTTGCTCTAAACCTGAGTATGTTAAGCAGTATGGATTTCCAAAGGTAATGCAAATGTGCTTTCAACAGAGATTAGCACAAAATCCTCTTTTATATATTCAAATCTCATAAAATATATTCCTACTTATATTTGCTATCTCTTCAGGAATTACTAGCCTATTCTAATTTTACCATCAAGGTCATTGACAGATAGTGCTGAAATGACTTACCCAGTTTACACAGCTTGTCAGAAACAAAACTAGAAAATAAATCTCATAAATCCCAGAATAATACACTTTCCAGGATAATATCAGCGAAATGGATAAACTCAAGACAACATGCCCAGCTCACTCATTAATGCGAGATTAGGGGAAAGAACTATTTGATGCTCATATTAAAAATATTTTTGGTAGAATGTATTCATATACAGATTTGCTCCAAGTATGAAGAATGTGGACATTTTCTCAAAGACTTAGAGAACACTGAAACTTTAAAAATACAATAAACTCATCAGAATGTCCACAGGGTTTTTGAAAAGAGTGGAATTATTTTTGGCTGATTTCTGATTACCATGTAGCCTCTTACTCTACACATAACGATTTTCATTGAAATAGGGATTATGTTTTGCTCCTTAAGTTTCATCGACTTTTATCTCTAATTGTATTGCTGGAAGATTGCAAAAGATCCCAATTTTATTGCACTGTTGCACTGAAAACTATTTGGAAACTTAATTCCAAACTATTTGGAAACTTGATGACAGGTTTCATCCTAAAAAGTTACAAATGAGCACTGTTTTTTTGAATTTAAGATTCTCAGTTACTAGTTTTAGCCCTATCTCGTGACAGTCATGAAAACTCTAACACTGTTTAGCTCTTTGTGCCTCAGTTTCTTAAAAAGCGTTGTTATGAGGTTTGGATCCAGTCATTATTTAATTCCGACTTACTGTGCTCAACACTGGAAATCTAAAGATGAAGAATAAATTGTCTTTCCCTGAAGGGACTCGCATTCTGCCACAGGTGGTGCAAGTCAAATAAAATAACTTATGTAAAGGTTTTGGAGAAATTGTAACATTTTATGCAAGTATAAGGTTGCGGTAATCCTCAATCTGTAAAAGAAGTGGAATGAGCAGTTACCTGCCATGATTTGAAGTCGCACCCCACAAATTACATTCTTAAAGTCCTTGTGATACTTTAACAATCACTGGGGAATAGCTGTGTAAGTATATTGACGACATTTTCACGGATTACTTGAGAGGCTCAGGGAAGAAAAGTATGTCAGATAGGAGGAGAGAAGCTGGGAGAGAGCCAGAGTGAAAAAGGGCAAGAAGTGAACGTGCTCAACTTTGCCTGATCCACAATTACGAAACCTTGCCCAGAATTTGCCAGGGTTAAACTGCTTTTTAAAAAAATAGATGTGAACAATCCAGCAAAAAATTCTATTGCCTTGATGAAATGACTAGAAAGCAGATACATATGAAGTAAGATCAGTTCATTACGACACAAAGATAAGCGTTTGCATTTATTCTCCAGGCAACCTGTGGATTATATTTTTCTGTGTGCTGCCACTCAGTTTTTTTTTTTTTTTTCCAGTTTACCTCCCTTGCTATGAATAACTTCCACTGGAAGTTTTCATTCTGAGGAGGGCACCATTTATTTGTTAAAATAAATAAAATGAGCAAAATTTAATAATATTCTAAAATTTTGATTTCCTTTGTGTGGGGAATCATTTTGCACTCAAAATATATTTATTGGTGAACCTCTGTACCAGAGTTAAAGGTCAATGATACCTGCCCTGAGTGTCATACAATCTACCTGAAATGCTCTTCTCCAAGGGACCTACGCATGGCTCTTCCCTCTTATCTTAGTTACTTAACTATAAATTTCTCAGTAAGAGCTTTCCTTATACCCCTCATCATTCCCCTATACACCTAACCCCCTTTCTTGCTTTTTTCCTTCCTTCAGCAATTATTACCGTCTCCCTACTTTACTTATTTGTCTTATGTATAATCTCTCTCACTAGAATATAAGATCTATAAAAGAGCTTATTTGTTGTTTTTTTGTTAGTTCTCTAGTCCAGAAACTTAGAATAATACCTAAAACATAATGTGTGGAGAATAAATAGGTGTTGACTAAGGGAAGAATGGTAGAGCTACCATTACCACTCTTATCCGGACAACAAATGATTCTTTTTCCCTGGCTATGAGAAAGTGAGTCATTCTTCAGCCGGCCATCTAGGAGGTATTCTTAAATGTATCAAATGTCCATTTGCAGTCCTAGGGAAGAGATTCTCCACCATTATAATTATGGAGTTTAACTCAGGAGCCAGACTAGTCAAAATGAAGTGGCAAAAGAAATGTGTGTATGGGAAATAAGTGAAATCCCTTTTTTTTTTTTTCTGTGAGTGGTTGGCAAAGCAGATCTCACTAATATTTCCTATGGATTAGGCATTATTAGCCTAATAATAGAAAAAACTATTAGACAAATTGGCTCGGGAAATTGGCTTTGAAAAATTGAGCAAACTAAGTGTTATGATGTAAAAATTAGGTAAAATTTGACCTGCTTGCCTCCCTGCCATTGGATTTGTGTAATCTCTATAACTGTTGATACACCATCCCACCTACTAGCTTAACTTTTCACTGGGCTTTGGAAATAATCCTCAGATGGAGTTAGAGAATGCCTAGAATGATTCTGTCCCTTCTCAGAATCAAGTCCTTTTGTCCCCTGGTCTCAGTAATATCTAGAACTTTGTCTAGTATTGTAGTCACTTTTTATTCCTTTGGACTAAGAGATACTCCTGTCTCCACTCTTGAGGGCCTAATCCCTTTTTCTTTTTGTGTTTTCATTTCTTTCTTGCTACCTATCACAGTAACCTATCACTGGCTCCCCTTTTCCACTTTAGAACATGCCCCTACAACTTCATCACAGTATATTTGGAAGTCTGGTGAAAATAGCTACTTTTCTAGTAAAATAGATATCCACATAGCCTCAAGAAAGAGTGAATCTCAGTAGGCCGATATTATTGTAAGCAAATATAAGATAGAGCTAAAATTCTACCCCCTCAAGAGTTTCAAGCACGGACATTTGACGAGTACTGTGGTGGGCAGCATTGCAGATGCTTCCACACCCACACATTTGTGTGGTGCCAGCTCTCACTGAATAAGGCTGACCGGTACAACCATAAGCTATTGTGGAAACGAAGCACTGTGTGTGACTTCTGAGGCTATGCCATAAAACACATTAAATATATCGTGCCTTCTGTCTTGCTTTCTCTTGATCACTTGATCTGGGGGAAGCCCGCTGCCATGTCATGAAGACTGCTTCAGCAGTCCTACTGTAAAGTTCATGTGGCAAGGAACTGAGACCTCTTGCCGAGAGAAAGCACAAAATTGTCATCCATGTTAGTGATATATCTTGGAAGCAGGCCTTTCTGGCCCAAACATTCAGATGACTTGAGCTCCAGCCAACAATTTGTCTGTAAGCCAGAACCATCCATCTGAGCTATTCCTGAATTCCTGACCCAAAGCTACTGTGCAATATAATAAATAGTTATTGTTGGGTTGAAGCCACTAAACATTAAGTAATTTTTGGCATAGCCATAGATAATACAAGTATATTCGACCATATTTTCAGAGAACACAATATGTTTCTGTGGCATCTCTTATACTACTGACTTAATCCTCACAACCAATCTTTTAGAAAACCATACAAAGATATTCCAACAAGTTTTTAAAGAAAGCAAACCAAAAGCTCAAAGACATAAGATGATTTGTTGAAGGTAATACAATCAGAGTGCTAAGGTTGAGTTGATCCAGGTCTAATAAATCCATAGGTGATATTCTTTGTAAAAAACCTGTCTCTTCAGTATGATGCAAAGCTTTAGTTTTCTAATCTCTTACAGATCACCTGGGACTCTTGCAAATCATAGCTGCTCTGGTCCTAAGGTGCGTTATTTTTTTCTTCTCTTCTCCTCTTCTCTCCCTCTCCCCTTTCCCTTCTTTTTTTCTTTTCTTTTCTCTTCCTTTCTTTTCTCTCCCCCCTTCTCTTTCTGTCTGTCTGTCTTTCAACCTACTTGAGCAAAAGTAGTATTAAAATTTGTGTTATTGGCATAGGAGAAATGTTCATTTTGCATCCAGGAGACGATAGAAGGCTGTCTCTATCCAATATGCAACAACTATTCCCATTTCCCCAGTCGTTTCCCTCACCCACACTGCCGTACCAGTAACTCTGTGTTTTGAATTGAGCAAAAGGAAAGAGGAAGGGGAGGAAAGTCCTGCTCATTCACTGTCTCCCACCACTATGGTCTTTCCCTACAGTGCTCAGTATCCTACATACTGAACGAAGAGCAGAGAGCTTAGAGACATCTACAAATATTTCGAGACTCGTTCGACTATCATTCAGAATTAGGCCAGGCTGACACATCAGGGAAAGTACCTCCAGAACTTATTCAAATATGTGCAGAAGGAGTATCTAAGTTTCCTCCAAAATTCACAGCCTCGTGGACAGAGACGTGTAGAATTTATTAGCAACTCAGCTGGGTGTCACCGTGAGTATCATGTGAGACTAAAGGGAGAAAATATAGCTCCAAACTGAGTTAACAGAGGAAACAAATTTCACAAAAACAAACACCAAAGCAAATGAATTTTTACTGTGAGGTACTGATTATTATAATTAAATATATATTTATAATTCTAGATGTTTAGGGTAACTGAACCATGTATTATCTGTCATTTTAATTGTATTGATATATTAATAAATTACTCTCAAATAATTACTTTTTTGAAATCAATATTTATATTATCAAGAATGAAATCCATTTCATTTTGTTTCTACAAACTCATAAAATTATTCTAACTCATGATAAAAATGATGGGTAAAAGGCTTGTTAACTATTACTGAAAACCATCAAATACTCAAAAGACATATTTCTTCATTATTTTATGATGAAAAAATAAATATTGCTTTTTTTCCTCCAAAACAACTTCTTCTAGCCAAGTGCTATTATCTTATTTTTCAGGGCAACACCCATTCTTAAAATTTATAAATTTGGATTAGTTTATCCTTTAATGGGCTGAACTATCACCAAGTGTTCCAGGCCTGTGATATCAACAGTTACCCTGTTTGAGGTCTTATATTTTAAACTTTCAATCAACAGACAAATAATATTAATAAATCATTATGATTCAAGGAGGCTAGCTCCAAAGTGAGAACCTAGTGATGATGGTCTTCGCGTTTGTGGCTCTCTGCACTTTCCCTTTCATCCTTGGGAGGCGCTCTGGTTAATTTTTCTCTAGTGACTCAGTAACTCTCCCAAATTCCCTTCATAGTGAAAAGGGTTAAGTTCTTTCTATAACCATCACATAACGAAGAACTGATAAACCAGAGATTGAGTACATTTCTTTCTGAACTTGCCAAACTGCCTGTTGGTTTTATTAAAAACAAACAAACAAAACTACTATGAATTCGCAGTATGTGCTTGGCCTGGACTGGCCTTGCTTACCCTTAAGCCATGTTTCCAGAAACTGAGGGTTGTTAATTAGTCGTTGCGTCAAGCTCCCTTGCCCACATTCCTTTCTTGTTTCCTCTTTCTCCTGACCCACTAAAGTGTAACATAAAAAAAAAAAAAAAATAACTACAACAAAGAAACCTCTGCTGACAGGAAGGCATTCTTACTTTCAGACTGATCTTCCCGCTGCAAGCAAATAAAGCTTTCTCTTTTCTCATTTGTTTCCTGAAAGTTTAATCCAGGGCCCATGACAGTAGCTGCCCTTGCCAAAGTGAAGGGGCTCTGTTCTGTGATGACTTCCTTGGCACATTTCACATTATCCTCTCAGGTTTGTCTGTTTGTTTCTTTCTTTTCTCCCATTGTCCTTTGTCATTGTATGGCACCATGGCACTGGCTGTTCCATTGCCATGGATCACTTTTGTAGCGATGTTTACAGTCAGAATCCTGGTCTTTGCCAGGATTTAATTTACAAAACTGCTGTTCTTCTCTTTGGGGAAACCAATATATTCACTTTCTTACTCTCTATTGGCACCACTGCAGGATTGCGACATTTGGGTAGGGTAAAGCTGACTTCTCCATTCTATCTGCTCCTGTTTTACAACAAATTTGGAGATTTGTGAAAAAAATCCCTTCCTCTTCCTCTCCCCTCTTTCATCTCAGTCTCACGTAAATATGTATTAGGTTGGTGCGAAAGCAACTGCGGTTTTAAAGGTTAAAAATAATTGCAAACACCACAATTACTTCTGCACCAACCTAATACCTACGCTTCTTCTTGAAATGATGATAAAGAAGAAATTACTAACTTCTATCAAAGGCCAACCCCTTTACATGTACTCCAGACCTTAAACCCTTTTTAATTTCTCAATGTTTTTTGTTTTATTCTTGGAACGATCCTCTCTAGTTTCTATGTCGTCAACTTCTCTCTTCTACTGGACCTTTCCTGTTTACAGCTAAACAAGCTTTAATATTGCGTATCCCAAATAATGACAAATGACAAAACCCATAAAAGCAGCAACTGAACGAAATATCATGTACTGATTCCCTTCTAATCAGTACCTCATTTCTCTGGGACAGCTCCTTAAAAATCAACTTCAAGGAATTCCCTATAGTTGTTATCTCTACTGCAATCTTTCTTCTGCCTGCTCCAGTCAAGATTTCATCATGACAATCCATGGAGGCTGCTGTTGTCAAGGTCATCCATAACCTTCATAGTACCAAATCTAATATTTATTTTTCTACTCATATCTTAAATTCCAGCCATATTAGATATAATTGTCCATTCTGCCTTTTTAAATCAACTTTTCTCTTGACTTTCATTACCATCTCCCTCTTCCAGTTTTCCCCTCACCTTAAAGGTCATTCCCATTAGGTTTTTGGTTCCTTTCTTTCAGTTATACTCACAAGTGTTAGAATAATACAGGGCTTCGTCCAAGTGCTTCTCTAGTTCTCTTTTTTACCCACAGTCTCCTCAGGAGCTTTCACCCAGTTTCCATGGGCTTAAAGAGTGTCTATACTCCAATGATTTCCCAATATGTAAACCCAGTCCTGACCACTCCTTGGTACCCCAGGCTCCTATATTCAACTTCTTGCTTGATCTTTCTATTCGAGATGATAAGCATTTCACAATTAATGTGGTCAAAACACAATCCTTGTTACTTTCCCCCTCCAACCTATTCTTTATCCCCTATTCTCTCCTGTTGTCACGCATTCGTTGAGGGTATACTCATCAGAAGAAAAATCGTTGTCTCCTTACTTTCTCTAAACTTTATATTTAATTCATCAGTAAGTCTTACTGACTCTATTTCTAAAACATACTCTGAATTTCATCCACTTCTGTCCAGCTCCATTCTTATATTCTGGACCTGGTGTACCATCTCTTGCACAAAAAGACTACCATGTATTTCTAACTGGTATCTGTTTTCAATTTTCAAACCAGCCTTCACACAGCAATCAAATGGTCCTTTGACTAAGTAAATCAGTTAACTCCTAGTTCCTTTCAAATGCACTTCAAATTGCTTACCCTGGTTTGCAAAGCCCTTACCTTTTCTTGTAATCTCTTTTCATACCATTCTGCTACTCACTCAATATGCTTCAATAACACTGGTCTTCTTTTTGTATGTTTGAGCTAGTATAGTCTTTTGCACTAAGTATTCACTCTGCCTGGAATACACTTTTCCCTGTTCTTTGAATGGCTAGGTTCTTCCTATCATTTAAATATCACCTCCTTAGAAAGATACATACCGTATGATTTTACTTATATGTGGAATCTAAAAAAAAATTAATGAACAAACAAAACAGAAACAAACTCATAGATACAGAGAACAGACTGATGGTTGCTATATGGGAGTGACATTGGGAGGCTGGGTTAAAAAAGTGAAGGGATTAAGAAGCACAAATTGGCAGTTGTAAAGTACAGGATAGAGAATATCATCAATAATAGTGTAATAATTATGCATAATCTCTGGTGGGTGCTAGACTCATCAGGGGGAATCACTTCATAAGTTATATAAATGTCTACTATACTCTATATCTGACACTACTATAATATTGAATGTCAACTGTAATTGAAAAAATTAAAAAAACTAAATAAACAAGTAAATAAATAAATAAATATCACCTCCTTAAAGAAAACAACCCAATCACAATTATATGACTGCATTTTCAGTATCTGTATAGACTTCTTATATGCTATTTTATTATTTATTGCATAAATAGTTAATATTTCCACGACTAGTTTGACAACCTGTATCTCTCATTTATTATAGTATCCTCAGTGACTACAACAGTATTTGGCACAGAGTATGTAATTAAACAAGTGTTTGCTGAATGAGTGAACGTATTGTGAATCAGGGTTTCTCTGTGATTCGGTTAAATAGCCGGAGACTGATAAACAGATTCCTTGAAGCCACTATATATCAAACTACAGGATTATTTTGCCTTAATGAGCCTGAAGTTCCTGGAAGAGAAAAATGTCTGAAGGTTCTGAAGAACGAATGCAGTTTATCTAGGCAGTGTACTAAATAAATTAATCTTTTCCCCCCACTACAATATGATGGCATTTGGATGCATTTTAAGAATTGGAAAAGTTAAAAATTAGTAAGAAAAGTACTACACTTAAAAAAAAAATTAATTTATCTTTGAAGGCCTGCTCTGCTGGTTAAAAATATTTAATTTTCACTTTTTAAATAAAATACAACACCTTTACAAATAAAAAACAAAATAGCAAAATGAATGGTAATCTCTCAAATTATGTATAACCTATCAATGCTTTTTTTTTTTTTTTGTATTGGACTGACTAGCTGGTGATAGTATGACGGTCAGGCTTTCTTTGTCTCTTTCTTTAAAGAATAAAAAAAAAAATAAGAGATTCAAATCTGAAAAAATAAAATCAAAGTACATGAACTTAAAACAAATGGCACCTATTTACAACTGCTTTATTAGAAAGTAGGTTAGAAGGGGTTCATTGTAGTGTTTGGAATATTAAATATTACTGCTTTGTATGTTCTGGGGCACCAGAGCTTTATCGTAGGATGAAAGTGCAAAAGCATTTAAGCAAAACATAATGCCCAGAAGGGAATGGCAATGCACTAGGCAATTAAAAAAATTTTTTTTTCATTTAACCTATGCTAATAGGTACTTTAAAAAACATACGCATCTTTTTCCAGAGGAATATTAGTTTCGTAAAAGTGAAACCAAATTGAATGTAATTCAATACACTAGTTTTAATTATGCACTACTGTGTCCCAAGCATGTGCTTGTTCAGCCAGATACATTATACACTAAAATTATAATAACAAATGAGATCCAGTAATAGGCCCGGGGGTAGAGAACAGAATGAATTCCCAAACTCTCCATTTCTGTGTAACATGATGTAAGTTTTTCACAGCTGTCATGATTATAAACCTTATATTCTTACTTACATAAACACTTTATAGCGAAACTGCAATTAAACAAAAGCAGTAACAACAAAACAAACCTTTGAAAAACTTGAAAAATTCAAGTTGGCTGTGTGAAAATGGCTCTAATGGTTCGCAAAATATGGTAAATCAGAGAAAGCAATGCACAGTAGGCTGGGCATTTTACTGCTTTAAATCTATCTTCCATTGGTATTAAATAATAGTTCTTCATTAGAGAAATAGCTCCTCCCATGTGATACATTATGTATTCTGGCATATTCAGTATTGTAATATGCAGAAATATGATGCTGTTTTTGACAAATTAATGTTCTATTAAGTCAAGAGTTTCAAAATACTCCAAAATGTAAGAGTATAGTTCCATTGCAAATCCAGAAAGGACTATATAGAGATTTTCACATCTGGAGGATGGAACTCAGAGTAAATGAGTAAGACATAGATTTAGCATTCAGTTATCTTTAATCCTTTGTAAAGCAGTTCTGAGAAACTTGATTGAGAGATTAAAAAATTAAAAAAAAAAAAAAAGCCATACAAATATGTAGAGCTTTTGAATCTAGATAGCTGATGGTGGGAGAAACCTACAGTCAGATGTGAATGTTAGTATTCACAGTAAATGAAAGAGATAGTAATGAGGTAATTAGCGCCTCTCTAAGATGAAAAAAGTGCAGAAGTGATGACAAGCATTGAAGACAGTCAGAAGATAAAATGCTAAACAAGAAATATTCATAAAATAAAACAGTATTCCAGTTATATCAGTGACTAGGTACTTAATTGGTAGTATGATTATAGATTTTTTAAACAAATAACTGTCTAATTATGAAAGCAATACTTCAATGTAGAGAATTTTGAAAACCTAAAAGCATAAATATGAAAATTATTCATATCCCTTCCACTCAAAGACAACCATTTAGCAAATTTATTTTCTTTTAGTCTTTTTTTCAATGGCAACACACAGCATTTAGGGTGGGGAAGGGGCAAATTTTAGATAATATTTTATATACTGTTTTATATTTAAATTATTTATATTATTACATAAGTAATACATTTTTATTGTATGAGATTTTAAAACCATAAATTGGCACACACAGGAAATTAAGAGCAAACCATAAACCCACTGTGCAGTAAATCCATTGTTATTGTTAACAAATTGGTTTATAACCATATATTCTCTTTTCTGTTACTTTCCAGCCTTATCTACTCCCTCTTCCTACTTTTAATTTTAATTCTCTATACATGTATCTCACCATTGTTCTTGGCTATTGTTCTTGGCTCTTGACTCAGCAGGGTGTCCCTGCTGTTTATAAAGCAGCCTTCCCTCCTCTCCCCACTGTCTATGCACACCATTTTCCTGGCTAATTAGTTTATTTATAGTTTGGCTCGGACATCTCCTCATCTGTCCTCCATCACCTCAAGTCTTTCCTGATGTCATCTGTTCTCATTTCAAGTAAGTGATCAGTCCTATTGTTCCCATACGATGCAGTATGCCTTCATCAGTTCGTTTATAAGCAATGGTACCTATTCTGTTTATGTATCTGTGTCTATCTCTAGGCTCTTGTATTCCCAGTACCTGTCACAATATATCGCCTACATGAGATGCTCAAATGTTGTTAAAGTAACAATAATCATTACATAAAAATGCTGTATCTCTCTACTTTTTTTCACTCTGGTGTTTTGGAAGTTTCGTTAGATATCTATCAATGTATATCTGTTTTTATTCAGTTTCTCCTATTTGAGGATGTGTGTGTGTGTGTGTACACAATGCATGCACATTTGGTACATGTAATAACACGATTGATACACATATTAGTTTCCTAGGGCTCCTGTAAAAATTACCACAGACTGGAGGTTTACAACAACAAAAAGTTATTCTCTCACAGTTCTGGAGGCTGGAAATCCAAAATTAAGGTCTTGGCAAGGCCATACTCCCTTCAATGGCTCAAGAGAAATTTCCTTCCTGTCTCTTCCTAACTTCAATGGCTGCCGGAAATCTTTCACTTATGTTGGCTGTAGCTGCATCACTCCCACCTGCCTTCCTCCTCACATAGCCTTCTTCCCTGTGTGTTTCCATTGTGTCTCTATGTCCAAATCTCCCTTTCCTTTTTTCTCATAAAAACATTAGTCATTGGACTGAGGATACACTGTAGCCTAGCATGTCATCATCTGACACGAATTATCCCTGCAAAGACTATATTTTCAAAGAACGCCACACTCATATGTACTGGGAAGCAGGACTTGAACGTTTCTATTTTGAGGATACCATTAAGCCACTGCCATATATGATACTACAAGTGCTCTATACAATATTGTCGTACTACATAGTATTGTCATACTGTACAATTCCCAGGAAAATCAGCTTTAGAATAATTTTGCTTAAAGTTAATACATGGAAAAACAGTATCTGCTCAAATGGATTTCACACATGCATCTATATTCCTTTTTTATTGGTTTGTAATTTTAATGAACACATCATTACTGAAGTCCCTGGGCATGTCCCTGTGAAGGAAATATTATAACACAAAATTTTAAGAAGCTAGTAATTCTTTTACACGTGACCGAAAATGAACCTTATGCTTAGCAGAGTAACACTGAATATAATAAGATTTCACCAGCTATCCTGTTAATTGAACATACTTCTTAAATTTCTTCTATGACATGTTTTCTATAATATTATTACTTTGGATATTAACACTATGGATTTAGATGGTATCTTGTCCCAAAAGAGTTTAGAGTGCTTACACACGTTAAAATAAGTGAAATGCATTTGAGGAAGATAGTATGTGAATGGATACTTTACATCATTTAAAAGATATAAACTGAGACCAAAAATCTGAGTGACATTTTGAGTATTATGAGACTGTCACAGTTACAGACTTTACAATTTAGATCCATGTGGTAAGGTGAAGGTAAAATACGAATGAGTGAATAGTGAAATGTAAAATGGAATAAGTGAAATAACATTAAATAATATAAACAAGTGCTATGGGGACACAGAACCCAAGTGGAAATTCTGAACAATAGATCCTTACTTGGGCTGGAGGCAGATGTGGATTCATGGATAAATTGTTGCTCAGAAACAATCTTTCCTTTAACAAGGAGGTCTTGAGTGTACATTGTAGAAGGCTCTGATATGGCTGTACCTATTTTCTCTGATGGATTTTGTGTCTCCAGGGCAATGGCTGTGCTTATTTTTCTTTCAGCATAACCATGGTGAGCACTGTGGTGGTGGAGAGAAAACTGGGTCTGTATCAGTTTGGACTCATGGATCATGACTAATGATCTTAAGTCTTCCCACTCACAGAATGCTTTGTAGTTCACATTAAAATGGTTAGTTCAAACATTCAAATTGAAAATGCTCACTGGACAAGCACTATTTAAAAAGAGAAAAGAATGATGTAAAAATGCTCATTCTCAAAAGAAAATATATTCACAAAAATTTAAATAAACATGGAAGAATTCTATCAAAACTTTATTTTTTTTTTACTATAAATTCCAACTAGTGGCTCACGGTGACAGTTCAATAAGCACTCTAAAAATATTATCAGCATGGTTATCAATTTGAAAGAACTTGGCACTATGTACCCGTAATGTTTTCAATGCTTCTGTAACCGCTTTACTGTATACAATTGTCATAAAACCTGACTTAGCACAAAGGACAAAAATCATGGGCTACGGATTCTTAATTTTTTGATTCATACATTTTCTTGAGAATCTTATGAAATAGATATGCTCCCCAGAAAAATTCATGAGCACACTAAAATTTGCATTTAATTTTAATTATCAATCGATCCCCTGAAGCATAAAACTGGATCAATTCACTTCTTTCTTTTCTTTATCTATTTCTCTCTATTTTTCAGTGAGGTAGGTTGGGGGCAATGAAAATCTGACAAATCAAGTGAACAGTTTATTAGAAATTGCTACAATGACCACGAATGTTATCTGAGGAGGCTGAAAGTAGGGAGTTATGTTAATAAAATCCATCACATCAAAAGGATGAAGAACATAAATAAATAAACACAAAACCAATAAAATACTGTGGCAACTCCTGGAATCTGAGAGAAAGGAGACATTTTGAGCCAATTCATTCTAAGTCATTTGATGCTAATGATTCAAGCAGGGGTGGTGAGGAAAATTTGTATATATATTGACAAAAGTGCACAGATGGGCATATTCAGGCAACCTGAATTTATATAAGCAAATTCAAATAATATATGGTATATGTACATGACAGGCAAATAATACAGATAGATCTGATTTTTAAATCCACATACCTAAGAAATTAAAGACTACAGGCTAGGAACTTCTGACATTTAAATTAGAAATATACTTTTTCCAATATGACATTGCTAAAATTATTAATAACAACTTGATACAGTGAAACAAAAAATAGAAATCTGTAAATGTCTACTGGACTTTTAATGATAATTTAAAATATTATATATGTACTAAGTATATAAATATATAATATTTTAAATGCTGTGTAGTCAAAACTATGTTTCCTCTGTAATTTATTTTCCAGTTACTGTGTATACACAGTCCTTTCCCATTTATATATCATGTGATTATTTATTAATTGTTCATTAGGTGTTTGTATGTTTTAATTTTTCAAATATTTGAATTATTTATTTTGCCATATACTTTTGATTTTCAAAATTCTTATTCTGATAATAAATCAGTATATTTCACAGCCTAAATTTGATGCGGTACAGACATGACAGTTTTATTTTTTTCTCTGGTTACTCTCTTGTACCTGCCTTCTTTCCAGTCATTTTCAGACATCAAAAAGTCTATTTCTCTCTAAGCCAGTTTAAAACATCATTCTCATATCGAAATCTATTTTTCTCCTGCCCTTTTCATTCCAGCTCCGACAACCTGTGACCCAAGAGACCTGCACTGAAGAAAGATAATTTGTTCTCTTCTTTCCCACCTCCTGACCTCCTCCCCGTCCACACACTTTTGGTTTTCTTTTTAGCTTCTACAAGCTCAGGCAAAGGGGATGGAGAACTGCATGAAAGAGACCAAAGGTGTGCTAGTTAGTTGCACTGTTGAAGTCTGTGGATCACAGTGTACGGAGGGATAGACATCAAAATGCTAAATTTTTACACTAGAATGTTATTCAAGGTACCCTGTTAGAACTCCTCTGGCCCCTGCACCCACTGTTTCATTCCTTGATATTCCTGGAATAACCTTTCATGAATTTCTTTGGTCATTTTAATTTTGCCCACAGTTTCTTCTTCTACAGAGACAGAGCACTGACAAGATAGTCCATGCTCAATTGTTATCACTTGTTCACTTGGCTCATGGGAAACCCACCATCCATTCTTTCCATGTCAAATTGTGAAAGTTCAGGCTCGGTCTTTCTAACCTGATGTCTCTGATTTTCTTCCATACCCCACTCCCACCCCCAACTGAAATAAAAACATGGTATCTGTCAGTCACTGCTATGAAGAAGCAGTTTTCTGTTGAAGGCATTTGGTGCTCATCTCTTCTTCTCCCAAGGAACCTTATTCTGTACTGGTTGTTCTCATACCTTTCATCTTTTTTAAAATTTTAAGTTACTCAGAACAACTTTTTACAACTCCCAGTCCTATACAATAAGAGGGCCACCATTTTCCCCTGCAATCCAAACCTAAAGTATTGATTCCTCCCACTTTAGAAGGGATAGTCTCAGGTTATGTGATGGTATTCATCTGCAAGGCTACAACTGAATCAAGGTGAATCAATCCAGAGGTTAGGCTGAGAAACTCAGATTCTTTTTCTTAATGATTTAAATTAAGAGATACCGAGAACAAGTCAGTCTGATGTATTGAGCTCATGAATGCAAACTTCAAGTAGAGTTAGAGATACAGGAAATGACAGAATTTTGAGTGAGAAAACATATATAGAAAAGGAAAGATAAACAAAGTGTCCTTTGATGGACGAATAAAGAAAATAGTTACACACACACACACAAGCGCACATGAGAGCGAATATTATTCAGTCACAAAAAAACAGAAGCGAATCCTGTCATTTGAGACAACATAGATGGGCCTTGAGGGAATATGCTAAATGAGAACAGTCAGACAGAAAAAGACTAATACTGTATGATCTAACTTATATGTGAAGTCTGAAAAAAGAAAAAACCTGAAATCATAGAAACAGAACAGAATGGTGGTTGCCAGAGGGTGGCGTGCTGCGGGGAGGAGGGTGGTAGAAATTAGAGATGTTGATAAAAGGATACAAACTTCTAGTTGTAAGATGAATAAGGTCTGGAGATCTAGTGTACAGCATAGTGACTATGTAACAATATTGTATGCGACAACACAGATGGACCTAGAGGGTATTATGCTAAGTGAGATAAGTCAAACAGAGAAAGATAAATACCATATGATTTCACTTATATTGTAGAATCTAAAGAACAAAATAAATGAACACCCAATCAGAAACAGACTTATAGATACAGAGAACAAACTGATGGTTGCCAGAGGGGAAGGGGGTTGGATTACTGGGCAGAAAATGTGAAGGAGGATTAAGAAATACAGATTGGCAGTTACAAAACAGTCACTGGCATGTAAAATACAGCATAGGGAATATAGTCAATAATGTTGCCACAAGTATGCATAGTGCCAGGTGGGTACTAGACTAATTGGGGGGATTGCTGCATAAATTATATAAATTTCTAACCACTATGCTGTACAACTGAGACTAATATAAAATAATACTGAATGTCAACTGTAACTGAAAAAAAATTAAAAATAACAATATTGTATTGTATTCTTGAAAAGTGCTAAGAGAGTAGATCTTAAATATTCTAATCACACACACAAAACTTGTTATTATGTGAGGTGATGGATATGTTAACTAACCTTATTGTGGTAATCATTTTATAATATATACATGTTTCAAATCATCACGTTGTATATCTTAAATGCAGAAAATGTTATATGCCAATATATCTCAAAGTTGGGGGAAAAAAGGTGAGCTCAAAATCTACCCATGAAAGTTTATACAAAAAAATGGAGCTGCCTTATGAATTTTGCTTACTATAGAACCATGCTTTCCTTTTTGCACTTTGTTCTTACAGGGCTCTATCCTCACAAAACAGGAAATGCTCTTTTTATTTATGCTATTTTGAAAGGGTTTGCATTTCTTGAAAGGAAATGAGGTTTAACAAAACACCCTGTGTACCAAGTTCATCTGATTCATCAGTATAGTAATGAGATTTGCAACTTATTTAATCTCCTCAAGAACCTTGTAAGAAAGGATGTTTTTATATGCATTTTACAGTTAAAAAAAACAAAGGTACAAGTGGTAATGACCAAGGTCACGAAGCCAGTAAGAAATATCTCCAGGATTTGATTTCAAATGGTTTGGCTCCACAGTTGATTCTTTTGACCACTGGATCAGTTAGGATTTAACCAGAGAAGCAAAACCAGTAGGAGATATATATTAAGAGATTTATTGCAAGTAACTGATTTACCCAATTGTGGGAGTTGGCTAGGTGTTAAGAGTTTAGCTAAACTACTCTATAACATTGCTGCTCAGCACCCATTTTGTGGGGCCAAGTGGCCTGCATGGGCCTTGAACTGACACTAGCTTCTCCCATAAGCATATGCCCTAGATAACAGCCTGAAGAGCCACAAGTAAATGTAAATTCTTTGTGATGAAAGCCCAAGCTCCCAGAGTCTTCTTGTGCTCAGCAAGATAAGAGCACTCAGCCCTACCCCATACCACACCACAAAGGTTTGAACATGACCAGTCTGCTCTTAGCCCACAAAGGACTCCATCCAGGGAGCCTAATGAAGGCCCATGGCTCAGGTCCTACTGCACGCTCTGCCTGTAACCTGCCTTGACCTCCCTGCATGGCCCCTTGAAGCATGCCATAGACCTCCTCCAGGATTAATGAGTAATATACTTCTCTTTTTCAATTCTCTGTGGTCATTTGGTGAACAGCAGCTCAACATCCAACAGCCCCACCCCAGGTACTCTATCAAACAAATGTTCAATTTAGAAAGTCACAACACTTGGCTAGTTCCAAAGGTAGAGCAGGTCTTCATGAAGAGCAGGCTGGAACTCTCAGGGATGGGTTGGCGCTATTGTCCACGGGCAGAATTTGTCCCTAAAGGAAGTCTCAATTCTTCTAAGCCCTTTAAACTGATCGAATCAAGCCTGCTCAGATCACCTAGAATACCCTAGCTCAGTTAAAGTCAATTGATGATGGACATTAATTGCATCTACACAAAGCCTCCCCAGCAACACTTAGTGCTCGGTGAAATCACTAGACTGCAGTCTCGCTAAGCTGACACATCAAAAGGCCATCACAACCACTGAACTATACTCCCTACTCCAATGAATCACATTTATATAAATATTTATATTGGAATGAAAACATTAAAAGAAAAGTTATTGAGCATATTGTCTCATGCTATTTTGTTTCAAATAAACATAGAATATGTTGTCAAATGAAGTCTAAAACGAAGAATGCTGATACGTTATAAATAGTGTGAAATGCGAATTTAGTACAGGAATTAGCCCTGATACACCAGACTTTCCCCCTAGAACTAAAGATGACAATAGAGTTAACCATCTATCCAAACAAAACTATAAACAGCCTGTTGGAGAACACGTAACGCATGTTTGAGAATTCAAATACGCTGAAATTTTCAGTTTGATATTCAGCAGAGTGTGACAGTACACATTTAGACTTGACTTCAACTCTTACATTCTCAAGAAGAGACCATCAAGAAATTCTCAAGACAAGATGTGTCATATGAAAAGGAAAAAAAAGCAAATCAACAAACTTAGGAAGGCAACACTGCCACTCTTTCCCTAGTCACTATTTTTAATATCACAAATTGGGCTCTGAGGATCATTTTAAAGGAGTCAAGGCTTTTCATATTTAAAAAGAAAAGTTGCAGATCCCGTTCTGGAGGGCTCTTTAGCTGGTAAACCTTTCCAATGAAGTATTTTGGAGTATTTTTAGTTCCGTAGCACATATCACTTAGTGGATTTTGATGGTAAGTAATAAATCAACCTGTCCAACTTAAGGAAAAAGGAAATTTACTAAAGGATTTTGAGTAATTGAGAAAAGTGAGCCTGAAGAAGGATTGGAATCAAAACAGTTTAGGGAGTCTGGGTAGCAGGAACCAATAAACAAGCTCTCTAGGCATTCTCCTAACTCACATATCGGACCATGTTCCCTATTTTGCCAACATAAATAACATCATACCACACCTTTTTTTCTTTTGAAGCTCTATTCACACTGTAATGACATCATCTGTTTACATTTCTGCCTTTGGACTGAATCAGTTCCCACCATTCCCCTTCTCTATTAGTTTGCTAATGGTGTTAACAGATTACCATGAATTTAGCATCTTAAAGCAACATCCATTTCTTATCTCACAGCTCTCCAGGTCAAAGGTCTGGGCATGCTGTAATTGGATTCTCTGCTGAGTCTCAAAAGTTGGTGTCAAGGTGTCAGACAGACTAAGTTGTCATCTGGAAATTCTGGGAAAGAATCCGTTTCCAAGCTCATTCACGTTATTGTTGGAATTTAGTTCCTTGCAGTTGTAGGACTGAGGTCATTGTTTCCTTGCTGGCTGCTCTGAACTGTACCAGCCACCCACATTCCTTGCCTCATGGCCCCTCCATCTTCAAACTAGCAATGATAACTCCCTCTTGTGTCAAATTCCTTTCATTCTTTGAGTATTTCTGTTCAGGAAAAGCCCAGTCCTTTTAAGAATGCACCTAATGAGGTCGGGCCCACCAAGGGCAATCTCCCTTTTTGAAATCACTTGACTTGAGGCCTTAATTGCATATGCAAGATGCTTTCATAGCAGCACCAAGTTTAGTGTTTTATAGAGTAACTAGAAAAACATGTGTGTATACTAGGGAGTGGGAACCTTGTGGGCCATCTTTGAATTCTATCTATCATGCTCCTTTCTCCACTTTGCCTAAGGTTTACATTCCAAAGACGGACCCATTTAATCTAGCCTGGTCATAGGTTCACTGTTTGGCTAAGTGAAGTTGAGACACCTTGATTTACAGTGCTCACTGGACTGATTGCAATGGAAGCAGTTATTTTATAATGAATAATGATGTTTTCTTATTGTAAAAAGGAAGTAAAAATGCCATGAAGAAAAGAACAAATGTCTCTATAGGTCCCCTAGAGTTGTAAGTCTTAGTGTGTATGGAGAGATATTGAAAATATTAATTATCTAAGGAAGGAAAGAAAGCAGGGGTCCAAGACAGAAGTTCTAGTCCTTAATAGAGCCTATAGCATCTTCTCTGTTCTCTCTCCTCGGTCAGAAGTTAGGAATGATTGAATCTTACACTACGTGGAAAATGAAATGCCCAACCAAATCATAGGGAAGCTGTAGAGATTTAGTGTTTTTGTAGAAGTGTAAAGGAATATTTCTTCACTGAGATGAAGGCAAAAATAGGTTGTCAGGATAAGTAGAACTTTAAAAATGCAGAATGTGAAAAATGCATTCAGCCAGTGTCATTGAAATGTCCCCTGGAGAAAGGAATATTCATGTTAATTAGAAAAATTGGACATGTACAGATATGAAGTTTGGACAACTTTAATTTAGAACATCCTTTAAAAGAAAGGTGGTTACTCCCTCCCCTTTGATCTTTGTTCTGCTTGAATAATCACAAAGCACAATTCTGGAGTACTCTTAAGATGGCCCTTACTAACGAGGTTCATAGTTTCTTAAAATTCCATAATGCCAATGAAAATACTGAAATCAACAACTGAAACATGATGTTTCAAAATTATTGCTCCTATTATTTCTAATTCTATACTCATTTCTAATTCTAAGTGATAGACTGTTTATTCTTTCCCTCTGGTTAAATGATCGGCCATTTGGAAAAGGGAATTAGTATTGAGATTATTGAAGAAAAATTGGCATGAGAGCTTTTGAAGAATCACATAATGGAAGACTACAACCTCTTTTTTTTTGGTTCTGAATAACTCCAAAATATACACAAGTAAAGCAGTGAGTGAACATTTAGTCTTGGTTTAATTCACCATAATTCAATCAACTTTTAAATTAAATAAAAAAGATATCCAATCTTGTATAATGATATAAAAATCTGTACAAAAATGAAGTTGGAATTGAGATCAATTAGTCATTATTGCCTTCGAAAGATAGTTTGGTATATTAGAAACCAAACTTCTATAATGCATTTCAATGTACCGCTATAGGACTATTTCATTAAATAAAACATATTTTTAATTGTTTTAAAATTAGGGCAGCTCTGACATGTAAGAGCTTGGAAATCATCATTACATCCTCACAACAAGAAAAGAACTATTCAAACTGAAAATCAATGACTTTCCTTGGACCCAGAAGAGAATTGAATTTACAGGGAAATACATCACCCCAAAATATAGAAAGACAGGTGAATACAGAGAATCACTGCTGAGATTTGCTTACCTGGAAGAGAACCACTGACAGGCACTTATTTAGTAATTCTGATGAATTGCTGGAGACTAAGTGTGGACTAGCTTGAGTGTAAGAAACTCTGGAAAGAGGGGCTGCAGTCCTATTCTTAGGGGATCTGTCACACTGGATCCGCCAATCCCCACCCAGAACGTCTCTGTTCCAGATTCTCATAGTGAAGATCTTAGAAAGATCCCTTCTTTTGGCTCATCAGCGTCTGACTCAGATATAATGCAGATGTTGGAATTATCAGGTACAAAGTGAAAAACAACAACACTGGGATTAATATTTTAAGGCTTCTAATAAAAAAGAAACACAAAAGATGGGTAGTCTGTGCAGGGGATTTCTAAAATTGAAAAGTAATCCTCGAAAAAACCAAAACCCAAAACAAAACATTGCGACAGAAATAAAAAAGAATCAGTGATTTTAAAGACAGAGTAATAGAGAATCCCCAACCTGCCATGCAAAGTGAAAAATAAAAGTGGAAGAAATAGCACTAACAGCTAAGAACTGTGGGCCAATATCAAAGAGGTTTAACATGTGTGTAATTGGAACACACAAATGAAAAAAAAGAGAAGAGCAAGAGAAATATTGAAAATGATAATGACCAAGAACTTTTCAAAATAATGATGGCCAAAAAAACCACAGATCCAGGAAGCTCAGAGACTACCAAAACAACAACAACAACAACAACAACAACCAACAACAAAATCTCACATCCAGGCATATTATATTAAAACTGTAGAAAACCAAAAACAAACAAGAAATTTTGAAAAACTCAGAGGAAAAAAAAAAAATCCTTACCTATTGAGAGGAAAAAGGATAAGAATTGTAATAACTTCTCATCTGAATCCATGCAAGCAAAAAAGAGAATGAAGTGAAATAAAGTGTCAAAAGAAAAAATACCACCAATGTAGAATTCTCTATTAGTAAAATTATCTTTCAAAAGTAAATAATATTCTCAGACTAACAAAAAGTGAGGGAATTCAATATTAGACAACCTGAGAAAAATCATAAAAGTTCTTCAGGCAGAAGGAAAATGATATGTCAGGAAAATTGGATCTACATGGAGAAATTAAGAGACCTAGAGAAGGAATAAATGGAAGTAAATTAAAATCTTTTTTCTTATTCTTACTTTACATAAATATAACTGTTTAAATAAATACTGTAAGTGTATTAGGTGATTATAGCATTTGGATAAGTAAAATGAGTGACAGTAGTGTCACAAGCAAGGGATGGGAGGGAGGAAACGGAAATACTCTCTTATAAGGTGCCTGTACTACACATGGAGTGGTGCAGTTTTATTTGATGGTAAACATAGAGTAGACCAAAAATGTTTATTGTAAACTCTTGTCAGAGTGCAACAAAAAAATAACAAAAACAAGATTCAACTATATGTTGTCTATAAGAATTCATTTTATATACAAAGAGCCAGGTAGATTAAAGGCACAGGGATGGAGAAAGATATATCATGCTAATACCATTAATATAAGCTAGGGTGCTTATATTAATTTCAGAAAAAGCAGCCTTAAAAATAAGCAGAATTATCAGGGATAAAGAACGGCATTCCCTAATGATAAAGGGTTTATTGCTCCAGAAAGGCATACCAATTCTAAACACATAGGCATCTAACATCAGTGTGTCAAAACACATGATGCAAAAAACAAAGAGAACTAAAAGGAGAGACCAATTTTCTAACATATTTGAAGGTGTTAGCTCTCTTCTGTCAGTAATTGACACATCAAGCAGGAAGAAATTAATAAGAATGCAGATAACCTGAGCAGCACAATCAATCAACTTTATCTAATTGACATTTATAAAATAGTCTATCCATCAACAGCAGAATACATATTCTTCTCAAGTTTCTGTGAAAATTCCCCAGGACTAATCACATTCTTTGCCATTAAAAATACTTTACCACACAAAATAATAAAAATCATATAAAGTATCTTTTCATACTGCAAATGGGCTAAATCTGAAAATCAGCAACAGAGAAATAGTTGAAAAATATCCAAATATTTTGAAATTATATGGCATATTTCTAAATAACTCACGGGTCAAAGAAGTTTCAAGAGATATTTTAAAAAATGAACTAAAAGAAAATAAAAATACAACTTATCAAAATTTGTGGGATGCAACTAAAGCAGTGCTTAGAGAGTAATTTATAGCATCTATTACAAAAGAAGAAAGTTCTAGTATCAGTAGAACTAGGCTTCTATTTTAGGAAATTAAAGACAGAAGATAAAATTAAGTTAAGGGCAAGCAGAAGAAAAAAAAAACTAATAGAAATTAAGTCAAAGAAAGAAAGCATCAGGCACAGATTTTTTTTTTTTCTTCTCAGATTGAATTCTACCAAACATTTAAGGAAGAAATTATACTAAATCTCTATAATTTTTTACAGAAAACAGAAATATGAAAAATGTACTTTATTCCAGTTTCAATGAGAAATAACTGACCTACATCATTGTATAGGTTTAAAGTGTATGGTACAATTTTTTTGTTTTGTTTTGAATTATTCTTTTTTTCTTTTTTCTTATTAAAATTTATTGGGGTGACAATGGTTAGTAAAATTACATATGTTTCAAGTGTACAGTTCTGTAATACATTATCTATATATCACATTGTGTGTTCACCACCCAGAGACAGCTCTCCTTCCATCACCATTTACTCTCATCTACTACCCTCCTCGTGAAATTATTACCACAGTAGGTTCAGCTAACATCCCATCTTCTCGTACAGATACAATAAAGAGAAAAAAGAAAAAAAGAAAAAGAAATTTCTCTTTGTGGCGAGAACTCATAGGATAAAGTCTCTTAACAACTTTCCTATATACCACACAGCAGTTTTAGCTATAGTTACATCCCCCGTACTTATTCATAACTAAGTTTGTACCTTCTGATCACCTTCCTCCACCCTCCGCTTCTGGTAATCACAAATCTGATTTCTTTTTCTTTGAGTCTTTTTGCCTGCACACGTAAGTGAGTTCATAAATATTTGTCTTTCTCTGTCTTTTTTCACTTAGCAGAAAGCCTTCAAGGTCCATCCATGCTGGTGCAAAAGTTAGGATTTCATTGTTTTTTATGGCTGAATAACATTGCATTTTACCCATTCTTTATTCATTTATCCATCAATGGAAACTTAGGTTGTTCTATAGCTTAACTAATAATACTTTTACGAACATCGGAATGCAGATCTTTTCGAGTATTTTCATTTCCTTTGGGTACATTTCCAGAAGTGGAATTGTGGGATCATAAGGTAGTTCTACTTGTAATTTTTTTGAGAATCCTCCATACTGTTTTTTATAGTGGCTGTATCAATTTGCAATCCCACAGACGGGGCACAAGGGTTCCCTTTTCTACATGTCCATGCCAGCATTTGTTATTTCTTTGTGATGATGTACATTCTTACAAGTGTGAGGTGATATGACATTGCAGTTTTAATGTACATTTCCCTAATGTCTAGGGATGTTGAACATTTTCTCATGTACCTATTGGCTTTTTGTTTCTTCTTTGGAAAAATGTCTACTCAGATCCTTTGCCCCCCCCCCAATACCTTTTAATTCAAATAATTAAACTAGTAGTATGCTAATATCTAATCCATTATAAGAAAGTTACATACCTATATTTCTAATGATTAAAGAAGCAAAAGTTCTTAACAAAATATTAACAAATAGAATTCAGCAATATGTAAAAAGGACAATACATCAGTATTAAGTGTGGTTCATTATAGAATTGCAAGTCTTCTTGAACAATTATAAATCAATCAATGTCATTCATATTAATAGTATAAATAAGAAAAAACAATATAATCATATCAATGAATACAGTAAAAGCATTAAAGAAAATTAAACACCACTCATATTAAATTATCAACAAACTAGAAATATAAGAGAACTTCCTTAATTTAATAAAGAAAATGTCAAAATTTATAGCTAACGTTCTTAATGGTGACAATGACGACCATCCTCCCACTGTGTTTGTGAGCAAGGCCCAGAGAAGGCCCAAATATAAGTCTTTGGAACATGAAGAATATAGCAAGATTGTAGGATATAATGTCTATATACAAACATCAATTGCTTTCCAATAAGCTAGCAATGAACATTTGGTAATTGAAACATACAAAAATACCATTTATAATAGCTCTAAAAGGAGTTGATATTGTACTAAAAGGAATACATTTGTATAATCCAAGTAAATGTATGTAGGATTTGTATGCAGAAAACTGCAAAAAGAAAAAAAAAGAAAAAACAAAAGTAGAACTAAATAAGTGGAAAGCTATTCCATATTCAGGGATCGGAAGATTCAATATTGTTCATATGATAATTCTTTGCAATTTGAACTGTAGATGGAACATGATCTGAATTAAAATTCCAGAGAGCTATTTTGTAGAAATGGATAGACTGATTCTAAAATTTATATGGAAAGACAAAGGTCCTAGAATAACAACTTGGTAGTGAAGAAGAGCAAAGATGGAGTACTCATAATACCTGATTTCAAGGCTTCCAAAAAAGCTATAATAATTAAGACAGTATGGTATTTGTGAAATAATAGAAACAAAGATCAATGGAAGAGAATAGACAGCCCAGAAATAGAACCACACTAAATAATAAACTGGTTCTGACAAAGGCAATTCAATGGAGAAATGACAGTCTTCAAACAATTAATGCTGTTTGGAAGTCCATGTGCATGAAAAAGGACCTAGACACAGACCTTACACCTTACTCAAAATTTAGCTGAAAATGGACCATAGGTTCAAATGTAAAATGCAATGTATAAAACTTCAGAAAAAAAGTAGCAGAAAACCTAGATAATTTGGGGTTGGTGATGAGTTTTCAGTTATAAAACCAAAAGCATGATCCATGGAAGAAAAAAAATGATGTGGGATGTTTTTAAATTTAAAAACTTCTACTCTGCAAAAACCATTGTTAAAATGAAAAGACAAGCTATACACTTTTGTCTTTTGCAATTTATCATTAGGAAAACACAAATTAAAACAATGATGAAATAATAATACACACCAATCAGAATGGCTAAAATGCACAAAAAATCCTAACAAACAAACAAAAAAACACATACAAAAAATCCTGACACAGCCAAGGGACGCAGCCAAGGGGAACTCCTATTCAAGCTGGTCGGAATACACAAAGGGTACAGCTACTTTGGACGACAGTTTGGCAGTTTCTTCAAAATCTAAACATAACTCTACCATACAGCCCTGTTATAGTACTCCTAGGTACTTATCCATCTGACATGAAAAACTGCATGTGAACATTTATAACAGTTTATTCATAATCAGCAAAAACTGAAAGTAACTAAGGTATCATTCAATAGGTAAATGGATCAACAAACTGTGTACATTCATGCAATGGCTTTCTATTCAGCTATGAAAAGAATGAGCTATCAAGCCTCACAAAAGCATTGATGAATCTTAAATGCATATTTCTAAGTCAAAGAAGTCAGGCTGAAAATGCTACACATTTTATGATCCCATTTAGGTGACATTCTGAAAAGGCAAAAATATAGAGATGTAAGCAAATCGATGATTGCCAGGCATTTCGGGAAGCAGAAGGGTTGAATCATGAAGTACAGATAATTTTCTTTTCAGCGTGATAAAACTATTCTCTGTGATACAATTATGGTGGATATATGACACTATGCATTTGTCAAAACCCATGGAACTTTAGAGTACAAAAAGCTAACCTTAATATCTGCAAATTTAAAAAAAAAATCATTTACAAGGTCAGGTTACCCCAGGAAAAAATGTAAACTGTGACAAAGTAATCAAATTATTATATATTTATAAAACAATCCCATTGAAGGGAGTGGGGAAAATGTGCTGACTAAAGTAATTTTTGAAATAAGTGAATAAGATTAAATGCAAAAGAAATTTCACATGAGTCTTATAGTCTAGTCGCTAAAATTATTTTCCATGGGTTAACAATTTTGAAACCTCTTTATATGTATGCTGGAATCGACCAATTAAGTAAGTGGATGGTGGATTTTGGGAGCCAGTTTCCTCACTGTGGGGCTAGGAGTTTACAAACAAGTAAGGGAAGAAGTAAAAATGATCCATGAGGTAATGGGTTAGAATTGGAGACATCAGTACGAACTCATATATTTAGTTTACCACACATACCAATGGATACATATAGACATCCTTGCAAATATTATAGAAATACTTACATTATAGAAATACTTATAAATATAGAAATACTTGTAAATAGAGGAAGGATCAGAAGTTAAAATAAGAACTATACCACATATAATTTGTTCCTATTGAATGACAATACCTAAGATAAGACTTTAGTACACAAAATCATGCATTGTTTTTAGAAAACAAGAAATCTTCGATTACTTGAACAGATGGTTATCTGATAGATGTTGATATCATTTGACAATTACCGTCAAGATATTTATAGTCAGAGTGAGCATATGAGTTAAATAATCTGCTTTACAGGATAAAGTTTAAATAAGGAATATTCTTATTTGGGCATGGCTTATGCTACATGATTAATTACTACTTGATTATTACTACTACTAATGATTATTATTACTAATACACAATTATTACTACTAATAACTAATTAGTAGTAATAAACTAATAAAAATAGTGAGGTAAGAGGATATTAAATAATTATTTGAAAACGTATTCAATATCGACATCCCATTAGATTATGATCTTCATATGCCAGGGAATTTTTGTAACCACGACATGTTCAAAATCTAGCACGTGGCCTGATAAATAGAAGGTACTCTCTAAGATTTGTCAGATAACTGAGTGAACATGATAGGTGTATTTGTCAGGAAGAATTACACTGGTCTGTGATAACAAATGGTCTCCCAATCTCACTGGCTTAAAACAAAACTTTCATTTATTACTCATGATAAGTCTACTCCTGGTTTGGGTAACTCAAGAACAGTTGTCATCCATGCAGTAATTCAGCAATACCTTGGTTAGGTATTAGATCCATTACTTCAATTATGAGAATTCCATGATTAAAACAGCAGGGAAAATGAGAAACTGAGAATTGCTCAGGGGTGTTTCATTGCCTTAGCTCAGGAGAAACACCTTGTGTCAGCTCACATTTAATTGGTCAGAATTAGTCACATGTTTCCCCTTAAGTCCAAGGGAGACTGAGAAACATAGGAAGGGAAATTGAATAGTTGGTTACCATCATTGTCTTTTTCTCCATAATTATTCAATAAAAGTTGGTTGAATGTATAAATCAAGATCATGAAGATAGAATAACTGAAGCATATGTATATCATTTAGTCCAGTGTCTGTCATTTGCCATTACCAAACAGATGCCTAATACCTTCAGCCAATTTATTTAATTATTGTAAGTAACTGTTGTTTCCTGTTAAGGTTGGTTTCTAGGTTATTCAAATTCACATTTTTCTAGGTTCTAAATTTTTAATTCCTTTTCACTTTGCAAGTACATAATAATACTGACATATTTCATCAATAGATGGCTGTCTTTAAAGACGCACTCTGCATGAATCATCTGCTTTAATGATGATTGCTTTTATCCTTCTTCATTCAAAGTCCATTATGAAATGTAATAACATAGGAACCAAACAGCATAGGAGTTTCTTTGATGACCTCATTTATAAGAGAAATTCAACTCTGTGATTTTATGTTTCAGGTTTCAGATCAGTTTAAAAGGAGACTTTGAAACTTGGCTTCTTAAAGTCTTTGAATATAAACCAATTTGCATTTTTAGACAGAAATTACCTGAAACATTTATTTCTTTAATAATTAAATTCTTGTAATAAAATCCAGCATGTTTCTGAAAGAGAATAAAAGAAGTATTATAGAGAAGGGCAGAGAGCAGGTAAGATTTGTACATGTTGTAGAATGAAAGAAACACTAATTGCGCTGCTAGAACCAAAGTGACATCATACTCCTATATACCTATTGAAAGGAAATTTTAGCTTGCTTTTCCCTCCAGCATATTAGGAAAGGTAAATCCAGTATTGTACTTCCAAGTCTGGGGGCCCAAATCTTTGTAATTCTCTTAAGGGCAATAATGTTTATTTTTAATATTCCATAAAAGCTGATGGATACATCACTTTCCCCTAAAATTATGCAAGCTAACTGAATGAAATTACTTGCTTTTGAGTGTAGTTAGTCAGTGTAGTGATATTGGTGGTTTTAAGCAAAGTACTATAGTAAACCATACTGACTAAATTCCAAACCCTGTTTCAATTACTTATAATCTGGGGTACCTTGGGATAATTATTTTTTCTGATCTTCAATTTCTTCATCTGTAAAATTGGGATGCTAGCAATACACATCTCAGTTTTCAGGATTAATGAAATAACTTACGTAAAGTGTCCACACATGCGTCTTGAGCTGATAAAACAAAATACCATAGACTGGGTGGCTTAAACAAGAGACATTTTCTGATAGTCAAGGCCTTATGTAAACCTAATTACCCTCCCAAAAACCTATCTCCAAATACCATCATATTGGAATTTTGAGGGGATACAAGTGTTCAGTCCATAACAATATCCTATTAAGTGCTGACCTCATTATAAACTTTTAGTTGGAAAAATTAAAAATTGTAGGTAATCATTATAAATTATAATATTAGGGAGTTCAAAGGGCTTTAAATCCATCTGCTATATGATCCAGTAGTTATGAAAGTATCTTTCCAGCCTCATGAGAAAAAACTGGTAATTCAATTGGGGAGACCAAAAATTAATTTATGACTTTCTCCAAATTAAAAGAACACTGAAACTGTAAAATTCAAGGAGGCAGGACATAAAATATTGCATAACCCTTCGGTCTTCCAGAGAAACAAAACAAAACAAGTGTGAAATTAGAGAAACTGGCGTGAAAGCCAACGTTTTCTAGATTTGCACAGTATCTACATGGAGCAAGCACACTTAATGTTGATCATACTTGTTATACCACACTATTAGAATAAATCTAATATAACATTTTGAGTTGTTTGTTGACTTTTTAAGATATGCTTAGGCATACGTGTGCAAGTATATATTATATTATGTTAACACCCTTGAAACAAATTACCTATGGGGATAGTCTGGCACATAGTAGGTGCTGAATAGGCATTTGTTTCTCAACTGTTTGCTTAATGATTTCACAATTTACGGAGCTGCAGTTAATAAATGTATTTTATTTAATTAGCTATGAAGGAATATGTGACTTAATGCAGTTCCTATCTACAGTAACTGGACTGTAGAAGAAGCTCATATTGTGGTTCACTCTCTTCTGGGAGCCCAGCAAGAATGTGGGGATGAGGACAGTGTTAGTGGAGGGAAGTTTTCATTGCTTGGATCTGTGAAATGAGGCAGGGGAAGGAAACTCAAAGATGGGTATATCAGAATACTGGGGCTGCCATAATAAAGGACCATAAACTGGGTGGCTTAGAAAAACAGAAATTATTGTCTCACAGTTCTGGAGACCAGAAGTCCAAAATCAAGTTGTTGGCAGGGCCGTACTCCCTCTGAAGCACTGCGGAAGGATCTGTTCCTGGCCCCACTCCTAGCTGCTGGTACTGGCAGGTGTTCCTTAGCATGGAGATGCCTCCTCCCTGTGTCTTTTCACACCATCTCTTTTTCTATGTCTGTCTCTTTACATGACTTTTTTTTTTTTTTTTAAAGTAAGGACACCAGTCGTATTAGTCTAGGGGCCCATCCTACCCCAGTATGACCTCATCTTAACTTTAATTACTTGGGTCATAAACCTACTTCCAAATAAAGTCATATTCTGTGATGCTGGGGGTTAGGATGTCAACATATGAATTTTTAAGGGACACAATTCAACTCATAACAATGTGAGTTTATGATAAGAGGGTTAAAATTACAGGCAACAATTTAGAGCTGGAAGCATATTTATTAATCATATTACACAGTTCTCTTATTTTTCCTATGAGAAAACTAAGGCCAGTGTGATGAGGGAAGTTGCCTGAAGTCATTTTGCTCATCTCAGAATTAGGCCAAAATTAAAATATTCCTAATATAGGGCTTCTTCTAGCACAGTACACCATACTGAACTTTGATGTTCGGGATGTGGATGTACACCTGGAAGTCCTGAATAGGATCCCATTAGGGAACCTTAACAGGATTACTGTTCAGCTGGAAGTAGCAAACGCAATGCTACCAACCAAGAAAAGGCACGGAACAGAATGGGGTTAAATAAATAAAACTCATAAATTTCTTCCTGTACTATACTTTATAGCCTTCATAATGTGGAGTATGATCAGGAAGAAGCATTAATTATGGCATAGAAAAGAAATGGATGTTGTTAGAGAGCCAAAGAAATTGCTCTTTCTTCCTTTCCCTCTATCTCTTTTCCTCTCTTTCCCTTTCCTTCTTCCCTCCCTCCCTCCTTTCTCTCTCTCTCTCTCTCTCTCTCTCTCTCTCTCTCTCTCTTCCTCCCTCCCTCCCTTCCTCTTCTCTCTCTCTCTCTCTCTCTCTCTCTCTCTCCCTCTCTTCCTCCCTCCCTCCCTCCCTCCCTCCCTCCCTCCCTCCCTCCCTCCCTCCCTCCCTTCCTCTCTTCCTTGTTTTACCGTATATAATATCTAGGGCCATAAGGAGCTACCAGATGACCTTACCAACTTTATAACTACTCTTGTTACCATAGCAAATTAGTGCCACAACCACTTGATCTCCCAACATGTGGCTTTCCACCTGCAATTTATCCTATGTCCCTAGCAGTTATAGCTGGTAATTATGATACCACTCAATGCCACAGATTACTAATATCCCCTCCCACCCCCATAAAAGTGGATAGTATCAGAGATTATCTTCTACTTTCTGGGATGACTCCTGACACTACTTATTACATCAGTCAGGATCCAAATAAGAAACAAATAACCCAGACAGAATTTTTAGAGCAGATATTAGTAAAGGAACAATTTAACTGGTATATGTGCATGTAAAGGTAAATAAAAAAGACATTAAGAACTACCTTCATGATAATAAAAAGTGGAGAACCATTATCACTTCTGGGCTTGAATGAGTGAAGGGAGAAAACAGTTACTGGAACCTATAGAGAGTTGATAGTAGCACAGGGAGAAGGCAAAACACAGGACATCTGGATTTTGGTTGAGGGACTCAGACCTGACAGAGAAGGGGCCAAGGATCAGCTCTCACTCTGCATCTGCTCTCTGATCTGCTGGAGTCTCCCATTGGGGGAACTCAACTGGAAGCCAAAGGCAAAGGCCCAATTGATGCTGTACATATGGGTCATACTTCCAGGGAGATGAGAAGGATACAGAATGAATAAACGTCCTTTGAAAGGGCAACTGAAAAATATCCATCAGAAGTGAAAGAAGCAAGAGTGTTCAATCAGTAGGAATGATTGAAAAAAATCTTCTTAGATATGGAACAATGCACATATCATATTCATAAGTTACAAAATGGGTAACAACATTTTATAATTAAAGTGAACGTAGATAAATGGACTAGAGAGAACTAGAGAACAAATAGTAATATTGGAATGGAGGACAAATGATTCTAGAGAAGGTATCTCTGAAAGAGGAAAATACGAGAAAGTAAAACAGATAAGACTATCTGTATTTAGATGCATTGAGTATTGATTTTTGCTCTATGTAGAGAGACTTTGGGATGAATTAGAGAAAAGCACCTGAAAGAAACACAAACAGGAAAATATCTTTCTAGCTGAAGTCCATCTCTTGAAACCCAAAGTTGTTGACTCACAGCGAGAGAGAGAGAGAGAGAGAGAGAGAGAGAGAGAGAGAGAGAGAGAGAGAGAGAGAGAGAGAGAGAGAAAAACTACTTTCAGGAAAGGCAAAGAAAGGATGATAAAGAATTCTAAAAATACTTGATTCTCTCTTCAAGGAAGAGATAGGGCATGTGGAGAAGAAACACCATCATGGATTAATTAGAGATTCCTAAGGAACTGGGGAGAGTTTGAGAAGTCCTAAATTTACCTCAAATTTTGTATGTCTCTTCACAGGCCTCCTGAACCAATACCTGCTAAGAACTATTTGTTATATCCAGGTAACTGGACTTGTAGTTTACGTTAGCCTCTGTCTTTCCATAATGAATGGATCTAAACTCCATGTAAACAAAGAAAACATAAAAAAATAAAAAAGGTTTAGTGTTTATCTTTGGGAGCAGGAAAGAAGATATATTTGGAAGATTGCATTGCACTATACAAGCTGACTTGGAGATGTCAGAACGCTAAAGGGTCAAGTGGGTGATGACAGCTACTGAAAGAAAGGTCATAAGACTGAGACTACAGTCTGTGACAATGGTGGAGCGGAGGACAGTGCAAGATTCAGCATAAACACCTTTTACTCACATTTTCTAACACATTTTTCTCTTTTCTAATGTTTTCTGGAAGTCACTTAAATATTTCTCCAGGATCAATTTTATTCCCTGAAGCCTTTTAATGAAAAACTTTTTCTTTACATGTTTTGAAGCTTGATAATGCTTAGATTAAGAAGCTGCTTTCATTCCACAGTATGCCCTTTATATTTTTAAACTAAGTTTATAAAATTCGTGCTCCTATTTATTTTTCTAGTACTGTTTGCATCTCCATTCTTTCATTGATTTTCAGAAGAGAAGTTATATGTGAGTCATTTCATTATTTTTCTTCCTATTGGCATTAAGCCTTAAGAACTGTTTTTGCATTAATCTAAAAGGAGGCTTCACACTTCATTTACTAACTACACATTAAAAAGAAGTTTTCATTTGCTGCTGCTGAATATAGACCAACACAGATTTTCTGTTAGGGGCGAGAGTCTTCTCCTTAATAACCAGAACATCCATAAAGCTTTCTATAGATGTTCTAATATTAAGCACGGAAGGATTTTATTTTGAAAATAAGAAACACTTCTTTTTTCTTTCTGTTTATTTTCAAAATCGGGAAGATTTATCTTCTTGTTTATTTATTATAATCTCTATGTTCATCCAGTTCCAAACATAAGCAGGTGCTGAAAAAAATGTTTTTGTACCTCATATTTTCTCTCAGTCTCTCTCTCTCCCCTGTGCTCTCAGTAAAATTGTATTCATATAAAGTACAGCCCCTTTTCTTGGCTGAAGGGAAAAGGCAGACACACAGCATGGATATTTCCCTTTCTGATCCCTGATTATTTTTCCTTCCCACAATCCTCTGGGATGATAATGCCCCCAACCCTCTCCCTTACTCAAAGCATGTGGTTCCTACTTATGCAAAAATTTGAGTCTTGCTCTTGACATGTGTTAACTCAGTAGCCTATAGATTTAGCAGGTCATTGGCATAATTTATTCACTACAGCTACAAGACTGAGGACTTTAGTTTCTTGCTGGCTGTTGGATGAAGGCTGTTTTCAGCTCCTAGGGGCCATCTGCAGTTTCTTTCCATGTGGAGTTTCCCAACATTGCCCGTTGCTTGCACAAAGACAGTAAAAGACAGAGAGACCAGCAAGTTGGAGGCTATAATCCTATAAAATGTAACTATATATTCACTTATACATAGTCATACACACCCCATCACTTTCACCATATTCTGTTTTCTAGAAACAAGTCACAAGTCATGTTCACACTCGAGGAGGGGATCACACAAGGGCAGAATAGCAGGAGGCAGGGATCATGCACACAACTTTTAGTAAATATTAATAGTAGAATATTTCAACACAAGCATAATCTCTATATTTTATGTTTTAAGTAAAACAAATATTGCTATAAGTCCAGGCACTACTTACTGTGTTTTTTTTTTTTCCTGAATTAAAATTAGCCCATTCTCTCTTGTCTAAACTACAGAAAAGGGCTCCAGGAGAGCAAATTAATGATTTATATTTTATAAACAAAATGTATTTTTCCTTGTCCTTAGTGTAATTTCTTGCTAGTCAGAGAATATATTCTTATAGGATTTTTTTCATAATTTTATGAAAAATTGTTGGTACTACATATCTCCGTTCAACTGCATCTGGTGGAGGGGCTGTGTGAACAGGTGAAGTCAATAGAATGCAAACAGAAGCAATATACGCCACTTACAGGCCTTGGGGAAAATAATCTTCCACATATTCAATCTACTCTCTTTTTTTCTATAGACAGAGGCATCCGAAGATAAACAGAGTACGGATGCTGAACAACTGCCTTGAGTAAAGCACGATGACCCACACACCTAGCCCGCACAAAATTCTGCTCTGTGGAAGTAATGGACCTTTGTGTTAAGGTAACTGAGATTTGTGTATTGTTTGTTAAAATAGCCTACCCTGACAAACATGTAAATAAAAATTATGATTTCTTAAAGATGTGAGGAGAAGATATTCTAAGAGTATTTAAGATGATAAGGAATTTTAATTAATGTCATGGGTGAAATCTTTAGTTTTCTAAGGAGAAAAGTGTTCCAGACACTGCAGTATTTTAAAATATTGATTCATCTATGTTTGTTTTTCCTTTTGGCTAAATACAGCATATTAATAGCAAAAATTTTTCAAGAATGGTAAAGAACGAAAATATGTTCACCACCTTCTAGGTTTCATAAGTGAGATGAGAGGTATTTTTTAATGTTTATAAAAAATAACCAGAGATAAATACATATACTCAGACAAATGCACTGTGTTTTTCAGATGAACGTTTCAAGTCTTTTTTCTGTGGGGGTCCTAAATAGGTAATAAAATTGAAAGCAGAACTTTTTTCCATGTTTCCCATTTATATGCCCTATCAAGGTGATCAGACTACCATCAATTATCTAGAAGGTACCGTTCCCATTACATCCATGGGGATGTACACAACAACATGATAGATTTCACTGTCAGTGCATTATTTCTCCTGTAATAGACCATATTTCCTTTTCCTTCATTTTATCCTATTAGTTCTGTTTTTTCCACCTCCCATCACTTCCTCTCTGCCTTGAACAATGATAAAAAAATTTTTCCTTTTTCAAAGGAACTAGCAAAGTGTAACTAGAACATGCCCTCAGATATTCCTCATTATAAGAAAATACAATATATTGTAGGCATGGCTTTAGTGAATTTATATGAAGTATGAATTCATGACTTATTATTCAATATTCTTTATACCTATGGAATTTTCATCCTATATATTTTAAATCTGGGGCTAAAAAGCAACAGTTCAAAACTCTTTGAAGCAATAATATATACTTGAAAACTGTTATCTTTCTTGTCTGTTCTATTGATGAGGTAGAGGGGCAGTGCAACTCCCATCCTTGCAGGAAGGAGGGCAAGTCCCCAGAGAATAAAGAGAACCTCGTATTTACACTTGTAGAGACTGGAGTTGCCTGTAGAAGAAGGGGCAACTGGCATATTATTTACTTCCACTTCAGAATGATGGCCTCAGTGCTGTATGGAATTAATGTGAGGTATATGGGAACTATTCAGAGAAATTGAAAACTTGATGTGTCTTCTGAAATTTGTCACCCATGTGGATTTGCTTCCTACCTGAATACTTTTGAAAGCACAAGCCTTGATAAACCATCCTGAAATTGCAAGGCAATAGAAAAGGCAATAGGATAGCTTCAAGTTCCAGGTGTTGGTATAGCAAAGTACGTGAGTTTTACCTCCATAAAATGAACTGTAAAATAAACTAATAAATGTTATTTAGTTATTATATTTATCAAGTAAGGAATAAGGAATGGTGGAGAATGGCAGAATATTGATAACTGCTGATGAGTACTTGGAGTTCATTACATTAATTTGGATACTTTGCATACATTTGAATTTGCAATGATCTCATCTAGTTTAGTTCCTTATTACCTGCCTCTTTCCTTTGACTATAAGCTTCACAAAAGGAAAGATCTTGCTCACCTTGTTTGGTCTTACATCACAAATATCTAGAATGACTTCTGGTGCATAGTAGGTATTCTATAAATATTTAATGAAGGTGTGTTAATTCAAAGCTGAACCATAGAAGACAGGAAAGTGTTAGCAGCATGTTCACAATCATTCTCTCCTTTAGAACGGCATACTCAAAAAACAAACAAGCACAAAACTGGGTGGTCAGATATCCTTGAAAATATGCTATTGATAGAACTCTTGACAAACACACTAATGTTATTTTCTAGTGAGGAAGTGTATCTATGAAACGCTTTTAGCAAGATGTATTTGGTATATATCTAGGTTTGCTTATGCAATACGAGTACAACCCTGGAATCACTGAATTTATGGGACATAGCTTCCTGGAATATGTCACATAGTTCTCTAACTATGGGAGAATAAAAGAAAGATGTTTGAAGATCAAAACAGCTCTCTTTTATGTAGGTGATATGGCTGCATTACTCAGAATACTAATATATTACACGTAAGTCTGAATGCACCCTAATGTGACAACAAAGACCAGGATTGCAGCACTGCTATCCTGCATCTCTCTCTGCTTTGCCCAAGTCTTGTGAATTTTCTTGAAGTAATCAGTAAAGCTCAGTAAAGGGTAAGATCTCTGATTCTTATGAGTGTAACGTAAAGTTCAACCATTTGTGCTATCTCATCTAAGGAGTCTGTCAGTATAATAAGAATAAGGGGAAACCTGTTAATCTGAAGCTAGTTGTAAACACAGTACACATGAAGATTAGGGGAGGGGTGGAGGGGACTAAGTTTACCTCCTGAAGAAAGAGCCTTGAACTGGGAGAGCCTGTGGAATCTCCTAATTGTCATTTAAAATTATTCTTGCATATCCTCTCTTGTCCCATTTAATTTAATTTCAAGATATTGATAAAGTTGCTTCATAATTATATTGTAAATTGGATATTGTTCAATTAGTTTATATAATTATTTGACAAGCAGAAAGTGAAGAGCAGGTAACAAACACAGGACTAGGTCTCTGAGGATCAATATCTTATATATATGCATGATTTTCCCCCTTTCTAGGAAAACAAATTTACACAATTTGCAGCATTAAATTTCACACATGAAGCACACAACTATACATTCTCATAGCACAGATCTGTCTTCAAATACATGATTTTTCCTAAGGCTTTATTAGTTGCTAAACCGAAATGACCTTTTTTATTGTTGCAAATAAATAATAATCAGGACTGCTATACATACTTCTATTTTACAATATACTTTCACAAATAATACCTCATTTGGTTATTACAACAGCTATATTAGAGGAAATATTGTCCAAATTTTGTTGATTAAAACATTGAATTTGTGAGTCCAGATATTTTGATTCCAAATGCAAAACTATTTCTGGTTTAGCAAGCATTCCAGGTTAACCCCTTCTCAACTTTAGTGGAATGCACATGAATACCTTTGAAATTTGCCTACTCTGGTTCAGAAATATTTTCTAAATACATAAAATGTGTTCTGCATAAATTTACTCATAAATGTACTATTTATAATAACACAAATGGTAATAATCGAACTGTAGAAATGACACATGGATATAAACGATATTGCACTGATTAAAATTATGTCTACAAAAGTTGTAAAGCATAGGATAAATTATATGTATGTAATGACGAGGAACTAAGTAGAAAGCCATATTTGTGTGTGTATAATTAAATTAAAATAGGCAAAGGAAAAAGTGTAGCAGAAAATGTAATAAAAATATTAAACAGACTTGACTCTTATTGTTAATCTAAATTTTAATCCTCATACTTTTTGAATTTTCAATTTTTTATAAATATAATAATTTCATAATTAGAAAGATGTAGTATATAAAAAGTTGTAGGAATTTTACATTAGCATTCACACTGTAAATTGTGGCAATTTCCATCTTTTCATCTTAAATAGCAGTATCAACTAAATGAAGTACAGAGAAATACAGACTCATATCAACCCAATGATACCATCAGAGATGCTTTTTGTCTGGTTCAACAGGACATACATTTACATTATAATACTTAATTATAAAAATAAGCTATTGAATGGTACTCAGGATAACTACTAGAAATGTTATAAAATGGTATAAAAGTATGTGGAGTCTGGCATTTTAAAAATGGGACTTACTCGCAATAAAACAACAGATCAATAAAGGATATACACATATGCCTGGAGGCAGCAAAGTTAAGCCAAATTCATAAATCCTTATGAAGACACAACAGAGAGCAATAGAAAAGAGCAAAGGAAAAGAAACATAAAAGACGAGACCAGCATGATGTGTTTCAAACCAATCTATTATATTATATCACATGGAAAATAGAAAAGAAGAGAGCCAATAAAAGCAAAGAAAGTTAAAAACTAGACAAAGGAAGAAGAAAGTTGATAAGACAATTCTGTGATCCTAAACGTAAGAGGGTTCAAGCCCTTACGAGATTGACTTCTGGAAGTGATGATTCTATCTCTTCGTGAACAACTTCAGTAACAAAGAATCTCACCCCTCAAAGATGGCCCTTTCTACTTATGAAAGACTCTAACTACTGCAAGAGCTTTTCATTTCATTTTTAATGATGTCAAACACCTTTTAAACGCTACACATACGTTTTTGTTTTCCATTGTAATGTTACATAGACTATGTCTAACCTGTTTTCACTCTGTAGCTCACCTGATATTTAAATAAGACCAATATATCTCTCTCCCTTAAAACTCTCCAGGTAATTTAAGTAGTTCTCATATGTACTTTTAAGGTTCCCATTACTTTGTCACAACTTCTCCATCTGAATGTTCTCTGGATTATCAATGTCTTTCTGAAAATGTAGTCCCCTGCTTTGGGCAAAAATACCCATGCATGAATTAAGCAATGAGGTTGAAAGGGACTATATAACTTTCCTCAGTCTCAATACTATATTTTATTACAGTGTAGTCTCAAAGCCTGCTAGCATTTTGAACAACCATATGACATGGTTTACTTATAATATCCTTCCCTGCCATCTAACATCCCTGTCATTTCCTCTCTTGTAGCGGCTAACTCGTGTCTCTTCATGTTTTATTTTAGTGGTTACCATAAACCTTTTAAAAAAAATTAATTTGATATTCGGTGTCATTTATGTTCTGCATGTGAGAATCCTTGTAGCTTCTCCTTGTACTTTACAAGGAAGTTGGTTTCTGTATAATGGGGTTCAGGGCAGGCTGAAGGTGCCACTTTGACTTCCTGATTATTTTGAATTCAAGTTACATGAGAAACAGTCGGTGTAAGGACACCCTGACCCTCCTCTCTGTCTCCTTCAAAGCAGGAAACAAATCTCCCAGGTTAAATGTCCCCTCCTTTCACCAGGAGAGCCAGCCTTAGAACCAGAAGCAGGGAAGTCAGGACCCTGAAGACTGTGTGAACAAACTCTGCTTAGTTTCTTCACTACTAATTGGTACCCGAACCTGTTTCTTTGTCTTTTCAGTTCTTCGGAAATTTATCATTTCTTTTTCAAAAAGGTATAAAAGCTGCCTACTCTGGTCAACTGAGGGCGTTTCATCTTTCTATGAAGTCCTGTATATGTGAAATTAAAATCTGTTTTTCGCCTGTTAATCAGTCTTATGTCAATTTAATTATTAGACCAGCCTAAAGAACCAAGATGGATTGGGGAAAAATTTCCCTTCCTGACATGTACGTGTAAGCTTTCATTATCAGTTCCCCATTTGGTAGGTACTGTTCTCTATTTTTAAATAAGCGTAGATACAACTTTTGGTAGCAAGAAATAAAAGTAATATTCTGTAGAAGTCACTAACTCGCTCCATTGATTATTTTGTTTTGTGCGTATGATCCTGGTTCCACCTGAGTAAACTAGCGAAGTTTTTCAGTTTGTCTACAAGAATATTCTGAGAGATTTGTTTCCAAATGACTTCCTGAATTTCAGATATTCTACATATTCTATCCTTATTTCCTGGTGTATTATTCTACTATTCCTTTCAAAAATGAGACTAGTCTGTTTTGACTTTTTCAGGTGAATTCCTGCTGGTACCCAATTATCATAATGTCTTATTACCTTTCATTTGGAGATTTTTAAATACATATATGAGGCTCATACATTAATCTCCTTTCCCTCTGCTTTTTAAAACAGTAAAGATTAATTTTGACAGTCATTATTTTGGCATTTCTCCTAGTCTTCAAAGTTATTTTAGTAACCACTGTTATTTATGAAACTTACAGTGTTTAATTCTCAAAATCATCCTTTGCAATAAATCTTGTTTTTCTTCTCCTTCATGTTGTAGTTTACAATTGAGAAGATAAGCTCCGAAAGTTAGCTTGGCAAAAGATATCCACCAAATAACAAGGGGCAATCAAAAACTTCCACCTCATTCTCTGATGTCAGATTTTTGATATTTTTCACATAGTAGACTCTTAATGGTCACTGCATAACCTTATCTACAAGTTTCTAAAGCATCTAGAAAGGTACACATTGTCTTTTCACAAATACTGGATTTCAGGTTTTCAGGCTTTTCATCTGAACACCATATTGATGAAAATGAAGTGGAAAATATGGATATTAAGTATACCATTCTTATTAATTTTTCTACTTGTCACAAATATCCACCATAAGCCTAGACCTATTCCTTTGTGGTCTGTGCCTCAAACATAATCGTAACTTTTTTTTTTTTTTGTCATTTATACTACTTTCCACAATCCTTTTTCCAATACATCCAATATAATTTGTACAGATTTTTGCCATTGTTTATCTGTTGTGGGGCCATTATTCTTATATACAGTATATGTCATTTTCTTTGAACCAGTAACTCTACTTTTAAGAATATACCTTAAGTATATGTTTGCACATTCTTGTAAGATGAGCATACAGTGATGACATTCTAGTACTGAGCATCAAAAAGTTCATCAATATGAGAGTAGAAAATACTATGTAGCCATTACAAAGAATAAGATTGATCTGTATATGCAAACAGGAGAAGAGCTCTAAGACACATTAATAAGCGAGAAAGAGAGAGATGCCCCTGCACATTTTCTGTAAGAAAACACATGAAACTCCTGTTCATGATTACCTCTAGTGGTGAGTGTGGCAGTCTAAAAAAACACAGAGATTTATTTTTTTCTTATTTGAAAAATGTGAGAGATTCATTTTGGCACTGTTTGAATGTTTTACTATGTTCATTTAAGTCATATTAATAATGGTAACAGAAGAGGATTTGTGTATCAAACATTGCTTTAAAAAGTTCCAGTGTATTTTATCTAGTAATTAATCTACGAAAATTCAGAATAATTTCTATTTGAGCTGTGCAATCTATAGAGGTTTCTTTTGAGATCTTTGCTGCTTAGAATATTTAGTATATTGTTTTTTTTTCCAATCTGAGATACATGTATTATTTCTCTAGCTTTTCTTACCTGTTTAACCTAAAGTATAAAACTAAACATTCACTTTCTCCAAAGGCTTCATTTACTTAAAGTTTACTAATAAAAAATTTTATTTTTTTGCTCCAAATTCAATTCTAAGTAGAATTTTTCTTTGTTTGTTTGTTTATTTATCTAGTTTTTGTCAGGAGATTAAATTGCAAGAGGATATAAGTGAAGGAGTTATAAAATAGTCCTTAAGTAGAATACAACATCCAGATACTTAGAGTTTCACAAATTTTTCACACTACATCAGTTTTCTGATGTTAAGAATACACCACAAAATTTTCCATTTTGCAAGATTTTATGAAAACCAATATTTAAGTGATATTACTTTTGTTGCTCTTATCTTTCAACTTCAATCATGTCCTCTTTATGGTGTACTGACCTGGGGTTATTAACTTCCACATGTTTATACCTTCTTGCTATTCAGTTGCACTCTGCCTCACTCTTAAGAACTCCATTCTCCTTGAATAAAGCATTACTTTTCTATTTTGTTTTCCAATCATATGTCTCATTTCATCAATTCATAGTGATATTCAAATTAACAAGGTATACATGCATGTACATACATACATATAGATGGATATACATCTCATATATATGGATATATATATCATATACATATATATGTTATACACACGTGAGTAATGAGATGAATATTATTTCTAGTGTTTGCAAAGGTGCAGTGAAATAAGTATGCTTATACACTGCTAATTGTAAAATTGGTGAAAATTTTGTAGTGTTTTTTGTGAGGTAACTTGTCATCAGTGAATTAACTGTAATTCCTGTATTGCTTGAGAGAAATCCTGTTCCCAGTCTCAAGCCCATCATTCTGATACCTTAAGGAATGGTTCATAAATCTGAATCATATTCTTCCACACAAGCCAATTTATCTTTTTCCTTCAAGTTTGTTGAATTGGAAGAAATATTAAAAGAGTCCTTGATCTCCCAATTCTTCCAGTTTTCTGAAAAATTATTCTATTACCTTGCCTTTTGCAGGCAGAGCAGAGCCTGGAAACCAAGAAACTTGCCTAAGTTTGATAAGACCCTGGGCTGTGTGTGTGTGTGTGTGTGTGTGTGTGTGTGTGTGTGTGTGTGTGTGTGGTGTGTGTGTGTGTGCAGGGGGATGAGGTGTAGGATTTATTGGTTGATTGTACAGTGTATGGAGACAGCAGCTATTATTAATATTAACATAGATAGCATTTGAATTTCAACTATTGAGGAATTTCAGAAAAAATAGGAATCTACTGAATTGCTAAATTATCCCTGATGCATAAAAATGATCATGTTGAAACAGACCTACTTGGAAAAGCGACAGGATTAACTGGTAAACCAGGGGTGGGGAAATAAAGTCTTCTTAGGATCAAGTCAATACAAGCCCCTTTGGCATAGCTGTTTTAGAGTGTCTCTGCTAATCTTCAGAAAGGAAGAGTCAGAGTTAATTTAACATACCTATATGTAAATGTCAGTTAGACATCTATTACTATATCTATAATTTTGCCAAAATATATCACTATTGTTCTGCTTGTGTCCATGTTCTAACCAACTTCCACACTGTATCGAGTTTATTCCTAATATGATATCAGTGAGTTTTGTCCTACCACTTCTCTTAACTTTACAAATTTCCAAGTCCTAAATGCCTCCAACTATTGTTAAAGATAAATCTTAAAATAGGTCAACATGATTTATGACTGTCATCAAGTTTCTTTAATCTAATATGGAAAGACCAGGGCTTGTGCTCCTCAGGATAAAAATCCCTATTCTCCAAAAGGAGAAAGTTCCCTGGGCTTAGGCCCAGGCCATGAACACGTAACCATAAGATACAGTTTTAAACTCATCTCCATCAATCAGAGACAAAATCCCTTGCTTTTGGGAGCCTGTCAGGAACAAACTCACTCCAGTAACAAGGTTTCCACAGATGAAAGTCATTTAGGTTTAGGACAATTTTGCTTCTCAAAGGCCACTAATCTCTGAACCCCTTGCTACTTCCAACCCTAATAAGATCAATAGTTGCACTGTTTGGAGAGACTTGCTTTGTAAGTGCAACTGTCTCTTGTTTAGCAAGCAATACATTCAGGTTTCCTTTGTTTCACATATTGAAAGATGGTCTATTTGTTTGACATTTCTGTGAGAAAATAAGGCCTAAGTAAGGCTTGTACACAGCAAGGTAAAGCACACATTTATTTCAGAGAGAAAAAAATAATAATTAATCAACTATTTTAACTAATGTATGTTTGTGGAACAAAATATAGAAATAAAAAAAAAATATTTAGAACTGAATGACAATAATATTATTACTAAAGTTTTATGGTATGTAGCTCTGGAGACTAGGAGATGGATAGCCCTGACAGAATATATTAGCAAAAAGAAAATTAAAAGTAAATGAGCTACTATTCATAATCGCCCAAACTTGGAAGCAACTAAGACATCCTTCAGTAGGTGATGGACAAGTAAACTGTGGTACATGCAGACAATGGAATATTCAGAGCTCAAAGGACATGAACTATCAAGCCATAAAGACGTGGAGGAAAGTTAAATGAATATTACAAAGTGAAATATGCCAATCTGAAAAGGCTACACACTGTACAATTCCAACTATATGACATTCTGGAAAAGTAAAATCTATGGAGACAGTAAAAATGTCACTGGTTGCCAGAGCTTAGAGTGGAGGGAGAGCATAAAAGATGAAGCACAGAGAATGTTTCAGGCAGTGAAACTACTCTGTATGATGCTATAATGGGAGGTACACGTCATTATACCTTTGTCCAAACCATAGAATGTCCACCACTGCAAACTTTGGACTTCGGGTAATGATGTGTCAGTCTAAGTCCATCAATGATCACAAATATACCACAGTGGTGTTGGATGCTGATCTGAGGGAAAGGGAGTATATGAAACTCTGTAGTTTCTGTTCAGTTTTACTGCGAACCTAAAACTGCTCTACATGAAGTTTATTAATTAAAACAAATTACATGTACCAGTCTAAAAAGTTCAAATATTAGAGATTGGCATACAATGAAAATTAGGATAGCATTACTCCCCATCTCATTATTTTCCAGTTTTTCTGGTTTTCGTCACATTTTTTAAGTTAGTTATTTTTAATTTCAGCTTTATTGCGGTATAATTGACAAATAAAATTGTAAGATATCTAAACTGTAAAAAAAAACAAGTAAATGAGCTAAGCATCCAACTCAAGAACTAGAAAGGGAAGTAATTAAGAAAATCAAAGAAAATGGAAAGAAAAAATAGTAAATAGAAAAAATATATTAAAAAGGAAATCTAAGAAACAATATTGAGTATCTAAAAGACTAAGAATATAAACTAGAAATATTGAACAGGAAACAAGGTGATGAAAACAAAGAATATTAATAATGAAAAGGGAGAGTTTACAAATATAAGGTAATCATTGAGGGGTGTTTTGAATAACTTTATGACACTGAATTGAAAATTTAGATGAAATGGTAAATTTTACCAAATTGATTCAAGAAAAGATGGAAAGCCTTAAAAAACTATTACAATCCAATAAACTGCATATTTTATTTTTACTTTGACCTCCAAAATAATATGTAATTAGAAACATCTCACCTGCATTGTTCTACAGGCAATATTTTATTTGTATAACTCTGATATAAAATTGTAACCAAATAGATAGAAACAGCATAAGAAATTAAATTTATGAGTAAATAAATGTTAATGCACATAATCTATAAATGTGTACAAATAATACATCATGACCTAGGAGAGTTCATTACAGAAGTACAAAGATGTTTTAAAATTAGATAATTATTAATGTGGTCACTTAATTATTAATTGTGGTCAACTACACATTAAAGGTGAACAGCTATTTATCATCTTAACATGGGTGCAGAAAAAATGTTGTTAAATGTAATATTGATTTTTCTTCATCATCATCATAACTCTTTGGAAACTTAGAAACAATGGGCCTTTCTAATCCAATGAAGGGACTCCTCCAAATGTCTAGAGAAAACATGGCCCTTCTTGTGAATTGATAGCGTACTATTGCTGTTAAAACGCAAGATGATTTTCATTACAACTTTATTGAAGTTTATAATGTGAGTAAACTTTACTATTATAATGAAATAAAAATATTTCATGATTATTAATGAAATAACTACTATAAAGTTATATCTCAGCAATAAAATAAACAGATGGAAAACTCATTAGGGCTGAAAATCAAGGACCAGCTGTAATTATTTGCAGTTGAATGATATTCTACTTCTAAAATCCAAGAATCTTCATAAACTATTAGGGTTAATAAGAGTTAGCAAGGTTCCTGGATATGAAGTTACTACCCCTGATCGATAACAGTTTTGTATTCCAAATATAAATTAGACAATGAAATTAAAATATATCCATCAAAGTAAAAAATATATGTAATGCACTTGAATAAATCTATCAAAAATGTGCAGAGTATTATAGAGGAAACAATAATCTTCGTGAAGTGCATAAAAAAATCTAAATAAATGTAGAAATACACGCAATTCAGAAGAGAAAAAGTTATGACTTGCAGTAGCAAAGAGAAAAAATCTTACAAGCTGGAAAGATAAATATTGATATGTTTGGCTATATTAAAATTAAAAAATATGTACATAAGATATATTTATGTAATATTATTAAATATTTGCAACTCATGTATGAGAAAGAAAAAAATAATATTTGGAATATATAAAGAATCCCAACAGAGCAATAGAAAAAGGAACCAAAAAGAAACATCAAACCGAAGTACAAAAAGTACTGGAAACTGGAATCACTAATGCCAATAAACATACGATAATATGCTTGATGTCAGTAAAAATTAAGCTTGTGCAGATCAAAACAACAATAATTCCTTATTTTGCTCCTTTAACATTGGAGAATATGAAAACATTTGCTAATTCAAAGTGAAACTACAGGGAAATCAAAAACTCTAACATACTGGTGATGGAATTGCAAATTGGTGCTGTCCCATAAGAGCAATTTTCATCTTTATCTAGTAACTTGTGCATACCTTATAATCTAATATCTATTTCTTTGTGTAATACAATGAAGAATCAGGTTCTTCCTGTTGCTCTAGAAACAGTAATCAGGGTCCAATGCTCAGAATAAAGAGATGTTAAACACCCATCCATGTTCCACCGGCAATCATCAATAGGGATATCAGTGCAGACTAAGAAATGAGTGAGCCAACCTCGCTCACTCCTAGTCACCACCCAGCCTCCCGCCATGCTCCAATGTTCTTTCTCACTTTTCCAGAACACAGAGGCAGGACACAGGCCATCGGAGTCAGTCTTGTGGGTACAGTATTCTTGGAAAGGGACCTGGGAAAAGAAAGGGTCTTGGAGAGGCACACATCAAACTGGGGACTGCTTTAGGATCGGTAAATGGGCATTTTATTCTCTAGTTGGGTGACTGCTTAGGAAGCAAACTTGTTCATCAGCTCTGTGGCTAGTGAAGGAAAAGTAAATTTGGAGAGAGAGGCTGAGGGTGTGGCCCACAACATTCCCATGTTCTGTGTGGCAGTGTACAGATGTTTCTTGTGGGTTTAAAGGAATTGTTTCTGAGCTTTGGAGGCAGTATTCCACATAAACGTTTTTCTCCCCTGAGGGGTAAGAGGACTCTCAGCAGTGGTGTTCATTGGCTGTGGCTAGAGGTAAATGGTGGGAGATGTGAGTTTGATCTAGATTCCACAAGTCAAGAAATCGCGAAGTGGTTACCTGAAGGGCATGTGTTCATCAAGCCACCCATAAAAGATCCATATTTGTAAGGCTGCCACACAGAGGCGTTGCTGGCCACTCAGTGTTACACAAAGAAGCAGCAATAAGCAAGCAAAGAAAGAATGAACAACAAAAAAGGGACAACTGAATAACAACAAAACACTTTCACTTTACTTCTCCCTCTTCCTCATCTCAAATCTCTACAGAAGGAGGCAGGGCTATGGGTCTTAGAGCCAGACGTTGCCACCTAGATCCCTCACCACTAGCAGTCAGGGTCCCAGCTGTAACCTGGGATGAGGGAAGAGGAGACCAGATTTAAATGGAGGATGTGATTAAAGCTCAAATACAGAATTTATGACCTAAAATGAGCATTTATGTAACTCATACAAGATATTAAGAAATTGGAAAGGGAGAGTCAGCAGAACATGCATAAAAGCAGTAACGCAGAATATGAAAACTAGTTCATTTTTATATACATCCGAGTTGCAACTGCTCTTTAAACTGGGTATATCCTAGAAAACCCATGTAGAAAGGCATAATATAAGGGATTTATTTACATTGCAGTATCAGAATGGTGAAAATTACATGTATATTCCCATTGACTGGGGTATTAATGTGGATTAACATGGATTTCAATCAATAAACATGCATTCTAAGTTGTCTACGGATGTATACATATGATAACATTTAAAATATTATTTTCAAACCATACAATGGTACCTTCTTAAGTACAGATATATGTGTTAAAACATATTTGTGTATCTATGTATGTGATAACAGAATAAAATAAGCATGGGGAGGATACTCATCAAATAGGAGAGGGAGAAAATTCAAGAAAGATAATGGAGTGATGAGACTTAGCAATATGTGTAATGTGTTATTTCAAGAAAGAAAGATCCAAAGCACATTTTGTGTAATATTAACTTGTTTTTTTAGAAAGTGAATCTCCTAGTAACTATATTATTTTTATAATTAAATATTTTAACATTTAAAGTAATATAAATATCTTGATGTGCTTTGCTATAAAATGTAGTTGTCATCGTAAGGTGGAGTGTGGTAATATTGATTTAGTTCTGTACATCCCTTGGCAGAAAAAGCATCGCTTTGAGCTTCCTTCAAGTATTCCTTCTTGTTCTCTGCATCTTCATGAGTCGTTAAAAAAAAAAAAAAAAAATCTGTTGTCTGTTCTTCCTTTGAGAGGGCTAAGTGTCATTTTACTTTCCCTGAAAAGCTCTTCACTAAAACAAGATCCAAAACATATGAATCACAATTTTTTTATTCCATTTTTTCAAATCTCAACCTGAAACAAAATGGAACAACTGGAACCCCTCCTGTATACTTAACTAAACTTAGCTAGTTTTGATTCATTGTTTAGAGCAGGGCCTTATTCCAAGCTTTTAAGGGTGCTGTAGTGTTAATGTGTTTCTTTGTGAGGAGTCAATGTATGTTATTAGACCCCAAGCCATTTTTCCAAGTCTTCCTTTCCTAATAAAGCTCTGAGCATACTTCTCATTAGTGAGTAGTGATTCACAGAAGCATGAGACCCACAGCCTATTTTATTAATCTTACCAACATAACCACATAGGAGGCTGACTATCACATGAAATAAAACATTTTAAAATATATTTTCCCTGTACATTATTTTAAAAACTATATGGCTCATCAAGCCAAGAAGATTTTCCCCTTCACAGCATGAGCATTTTAGTTGAAATCTGTTTTTCCCTCTTATAGTATTCAAGGAGCAGTAGATATTGCTAATTGCATTTTCTAAGGCAAGCTATCAACAACTGGAGTGATAATTTATTTTTGGGTAAGTCAATGTCTTCACAAATGATTTCTACCAATATAAGAAGGAAAGAGAGACATAAAACTAATCAGGGAGATAATTTTCATTAGCACAGTATTATCTGTGCCATTATTGAATTGTATGTGCATGTTTGTGTCAGGGTTTGAAATGGTCTGCTCTACATTTATTTCTCTGTGCCAACTGACTTTACCTATATCTAAAGGTAAAAGAGATCCATTAAAGCTGTTGGCACAGAGAAATAAAGCTGTTGAGCATTTTGTCCTTCACGTACTCACACCTAAATATAAGTTAATATTATTTATAATGTATGTACACACAACTATATCCACAGAATTCCTCTATATTTACATATTTATGTTTGTTATATATATGTGCATATTATACATTTATATTTAATTATCATGTCTCCTTCTACTAGCACATAACTGCATTTTTTCACTCACACTTCTGGTTGCACTTCACTTAAAGTTGTATTGAATTTTGCTATTTCTGGCTTTTTATCTCTTATTCATCATCCTCCTGCTGTGGTTATATGCCCTTGACAGTGAAAATAAGATTCTTAGGTTCATGGAATCTTTATTATACAAAATGTGCATTAATGTCATTCTTATCTGCTAATGGCCTCCATAAGCAGAAGCAGCAATGAAAGGGAATGAAAATGATTATTTATTCACCAGCTTGGTAGAGCATATCACTAATGAACTGTGAACAAAGATTGTTTGAACAAATTTCCAGGGTCAGGTGGGATCCTATCTTTTGATTTTCTTGAAAATATGCATAATAATTATTTGCTATTACATGCACAAAAATAATATATCACACTTTCAATCCACATTTATTTTAGTAAATTGGAAATAGGCTAGATATTGAAATACAAAGGACACAATGTTTGATAATTGAAAATGCTATTCAAAGTTCTTATGATTCACTGTAGCATAACACATTTTCCACTTGCTGTGCATTGGCTAATTTAAACTCTCAAATTCCCTATACAGCAATCATTAATTTGAGAAGACTCTCTTAAAATAATTCAGGTTCTTAGAACTTTAAATTCATCAAATATTGGCTCAGTGCGCCTAACATTGTGCCAGGGGCTGGGAATATAGAGATTAGTGAAATAGTCGATATCAAGGGATTCACTGTAGGAGAAACAGCATGTTAACAAATATGCAGAATTAAGAAAAATTCATTGATTGTCTTGTCTTTATTAGGATTATCAAAAGGTAACACGTAATAGCTCGAATTTTAATTTCTCTAAAACTTTCCTGTATTTGGGCCACGCAATGTGATTTTGTAGTTAGTAATGCAATACTTACATGGTGTGTGTGTGTGTGTGTGTGTGTGTGTGTGTGTGTGTTCAGTCATGGTTCCTTACATCAATTATCATTTTTAGTTCTCACAAAAAATCTAAATTCAGTACATACGTATTTTCTGTTTTGAGTTCAAAATCAGAGCTTCTCTGATGCCCATACTATTTTACTAAAATACTCATTGTATATTTAGATCTCTAAGCCACCTTGCCTCATTCACTAAAAATGTTTTTGTTCTTTGTATTTTTTGTCCTGGCTCAGTCTTATTCTCCATTTGTGTTACTTTTATTATCGGTGATTAAGCCAAGATGACTCATCCTTCATCCACGGTTCCATTTCTTGACCTCCTCACTTAAAAAAAATGCAAACTTTTTCTTAAACTCTCCTCAACCCCACATTCCTATGATCACTCCCTAGACCTGTTCATAACCAATAGCCATAATAACATCACTCTGACCACTTCCATTCACCCTTGACTCTAGTTGGTCCACTCCAAAATGTTTTTCCCTGATTTGGACCTCCAATTTATTGACCCACCAAATTTTCCTACTATTCATCTTCTATCTTTATTTGTCTTTTAACCAAGTAGGCTCATAGTCCATTATTATATCCAGTTCCTTGCAAGCACCTTGGAGTCCGCTTTGCCTCTCTCTCGTCCTTCATTTTCTCTATTTGGAAAAGCCCTCATTTGGGTTATCTTCATAATGATTTTATCTTATAGTTATCTTTTTTCTTTTGAAACATCATTTCTTCTTCCCTACTGAATTATTCATCCGTTTACCAACTTACCATATTTAAAACCAACAAAACACAAAACTTTTTCATTGACCCCTCCATCCACCTCCAACTATTGTCCTCTGCTTCTTTTTACACACACAAAAAATCACCCAAAACAAACAAAAAAACCCTCTGAGAATGAGTTGTTTCTAATCTTGTCTCCATTTCCTCACTTCTTATTCACTCTTCACCTTACCTCATCTTGCTAAAGTTTCATCCCCCTCTGCTATTGTTGAGATCATCAAGAACCTCCCATGATACCATATTTAATTATTATTTCTGTTTTCATCTTACTTGCCTTATCAGTAGCATTGCACACAACTGGCAGCTCGTCTCTTCTTGAAATAACTCTCTTCTTGCATCTCTTTTGATACATGACTCATTTAACATCTGTTCTAATATTCTTCTTTTTTACCTTCCTGTGCTATAGTAGACAGAAAGCTGAAAACCATACTTCCCAGACTTACATATATGCCAGTTTACAGATGTAGGGATTTAAGTAATGCCAATGAAATGCACAAGTGAGTCTAGAAATTGAAATTGATGGAGGGAGCAAAGCATAGAGCATGAAGTACTATTTTTACAACATGTGCAACGTGACTGTAAAGCCAATTGATCTGGTGTGGTTTTTTCTGCCTCCAGATTGTGGCTAAAGTAGTATGATCATAGAGCCAGAAGTTGAAACAATGCTTATGTATTTCACCAGATTCTGCTTATGACATGTGAAACTTTCCTTGATAGGAAACCTCAGTTACCTTGTTCTTGGAATAATTTTTGTGTGATCAGCCTAAACATTAAATTTGTAAGCATCTAATTTCCTGTATTTAATCCCATTTTATTTGAAACTAATAGATTAGTTTCTGTTATCTGCAACTGAATTCTGATTGAAGCAGTCTCTGTGACATTCTTTCATTGTTTTATTTCTCTTGCTGGTACTTTAAGGTCTTCTCAAATGACAACTTTTCCTCTGTTCAACCTTAAATACTAAAGTACCCCAGCCACCTATTGTGAGAGCATTTCTCTTCTTTAAATATTCTTCCCAGATAATCTTATTCAGTCTCATGCTTTATAAAGCTACCTCTATGCTGATGATACCAATCTCTTTTTCATCTTCCAGGTTAAATGTCCTCTGAACTCTAGGTTTGTTATTTTAGGACTCATGTAAGGTGACTCACTTCTGAAGAAAGATTTTAGTGAACGATCTCCTCATATCTGGGCTTATATAGTATGACAGATAAGACAGGTAGGGAAGCAGGGGAAGTATAAGCAAGCTAAATTCTTATTTATCCCAGTAGGAAACCAATTAGTAATTTGTAAAATCAATAACTCAATGAAGAGCTGCATACATGTATGATTTAGAAAGATCAAAATAACTACTGGAAAATGGTAAACAAAAACTACTAAAGCTAGATTTTTGTTTTCCATCTCAGGAGAGTGATTTGACATGACTAGAATGAAGCAGATCTTTTAATTAAAAGATCTTCACTATTATTTTATTTTTTGATTATGTGCATTATTACTTTTGATAATTACAATGCAGTTAAACAGCAATAGAGACTTATTTAATCCATTAAATCAAGAAGTCAAAACTGTGGACCTCATAAGCTATAACACCTAATTCTCTATGAGCGTATGATAAAACCTTAGGTTGCTTGTTCCTATGTACATTTTATGGATTACTTCACTTCAATTAGAAAAAAATACCACCAAAACATATGCCATCACTATAGAACTCCTCTGCATGAATTAATGAAGAACACTGCTTTATGTTTCACTTGTTCCTTTTGGCTGCGATTCCTGGAATGCTTGGCTACGGTGCTCTTTAGAGATGATTGTGGGAGGCAGCTAAAATTTGTTATGCATCATGTCCTATGGATCCCCTCGGATACAAATGTTTTAATTACTCCAGTGGAATGAAGTGAAAAGCCTCACTATATTGATTTGTCAGGAATAAGACATTCCTTGCTCTGTTAATTCTTGGCCCTGGCTGTTAAAGAGCCATTGCTTCTTGGTTTGCAGCCTGGAATAATAAGTTACATAAATAACTTCCTTGCGGCTGGTCCTCCTCCAAACTTGATGTGGTGCCACTATTCATTAATATCATGTCAGTGAGCAGACCTGCTTGGAATATGCAATGGTTTAGTTCATCTAGAAATTGCAGGAACAGTAACAGCATTAAGTAACTGAATACAGGTGAAATACCATTACCGACCATGCCATCACTCAGTATCTGTTTGCATGGAAAAGCTATTTTCATGATCTGGTGGTCAACGTATATCTATGCTGCTCTTTTTGGTCTGCTCATTAAAATTTCAAAACTTAAACCCCCTTTAAAATGAATTCTATCTTGTTTCTTATATATACAATAATCGTTACCTACAACATAAAAGATTTAATTATGGGCTACTATTATATTAATGCACATGCATTTGCTTTATATTAAAGAGAAATTATATTTCATTACCTCCTCATTTCTTACTATAAAAATGCCATGGAAACTCAAAAAATCTGTAACTCCATGCTCTTTTCTGGGTAAGCTCCACTGTCTCATACTGAGAGTGGGAAGGGAGCCAAATTTGTTTCCTGGCTTCCGATCATTAGATGAATGTTCAGTGTATGAGGCAAAGGTAACTATACCACAGAGGTAAAGTGCCATTCTTAATACATCATATCTAGGGTGTGTACTGTCAACTTGAATTATCACTGTTGATGTTAACCTTGATCACCAGGCCGTAATAGTGTTTGCTAAATTTGTCCAGTGTAAAGTAACTTCTTTTCCCTTTCTCTACTCTTTGAAAAGATTTTACTATGGGCAGTCCACCCCTAAGAAGTAGAGAGTTAGGCTCCATTTCTTTGAGGGCAAAAAAATCTAAATGAATCATTTGACATTCTTCTGCATGGGAGTTTTGTCTATACCCATTTCAAGTATTTAATTATTCAATCATATACTTATATTAGTATGGACTCATGAATATTTATTTTATACTTCAGATTACAGTGCAACACTATATATATGTATATTTTGCTCAAATTGTTCCACATTTGACCATGGGGGTTCTTTCAGTTGACTCCTAGGTCTTATTTATATACTCCAGTCATTGTATTTTTTTAAATTTCGTTTTGCTTTAAAATGCTTCCTTATCTTCTGGTGCTCCAGGAACTTGTTGTATATTTCTTGCCCAAGTTGTAGAATCAGCCATTTCTCCAAGGACCCCATTTTTTAAAATTGGAGAATGGTATTAGAAAAGAAGATCTGAGCGCTAGATGTACTCTTTACTACTGGGGTGTCGTCGCTTATAGGCTCTCTCAGTTGACTGAGCAGGGGAATAGATGTGTTTATATTAATCCATATGCACATATTCATAAATATTTATAATGTATCCATTTGTATTGATATTAAGCTAAACATGAGTTTATGCTGATTTCTCCAAGCCTAAACCATTCGGACACGGGTCACTGTAACTTTCTCTTCCTGACTACCTGTAACCTCCTATGACATCAGTTAACCCAGCTTCTGACATCTACCAGGCCTTTAATTGTTCATCTAATATGTTCTCACTATTATTTTAAAAACATTTAACTTTTAGGTTAAGAATAACAAATAAAATATTTTTACTATCATTTACTCCTTCACTGACATTTTTTCTTTCTTCAGATAGATTAAAGTTTCTCATGTATTTTCTTTCAAGGTTTTCTTTTTGTCTTTTATATTCTGCAGTTTGAATATGGGATGCCAAGGTGTGGTTTATTTGCTCTATATCCTACTTGATATTCTTGAGCTTCCTGAATCTGTTGCTTGGTGGCCATCCTTAATTTTGGAAAGTTCTTTGCCACTATTTCTTCAAATATTTCTTCCGCTCTAGTCTTTCTTTCTTCCCTTCTAGTATTCCATCTATATGTACATTACATTTTTTATATTGTTGCACTGTTCTCAGAAGTTAGCTCTGATTTTTCATATTTTTTTCACTTTGCATTTCAGATTGGGGATTCTCTATAGCTCTACCTTCAAGACCACTGGTTCTTTCCTCAGCCTTTTGAGTCCATAGGTGAATCTATAGAAAGTATTCTTTTTTGGTCCATATTTTTTTATTTCTAGCATTTCTTTTTATTTTCAGAGACACTTTGTATACCTTACTCATCTGCTCTTCCATATTGTATACTTTTTTCATTAGCGCCCTTGACATATTAATAATAGTCACTTTATAGTCCCTGTCTGATCATTCTAACATCTATATCGTATCTGAGTCTGGTTCTGATGATTTCTTTGTCTCTTAAGATCATACTTTTTCTTGCCTTTGGCATGCTTTGTAATATTTGTTGAAAGTTAAATATGCTTTTTTTGTTTTTGTTTTTGGGTAATATGAGCTAAAGAAAATGGATATTTATTATGAGGATTTACGTTATTCTGGCTAGGAATTGGGCTGTTTTTAACTTTTACTGTAACTAGGGGCTCCAGAGACTTTAAAATCATCTTGTGTGCTTGTTGTTGTCTCATGACTTTGGGCAACCTGAAGTACTCCTTCTCAGAGAAAGTCTCTGTCCTGTAGCTCTTTCAGCTGTAATTTGCTGTTTTCATACCGAACCCTTTTTGGAAGTGTGGTTAGATGAGATGGAGAGGGAGCATTTTGGAATCTTATGATTACATCTCAGTCTTTTAGTGAGAGTGTGTTCTAGGGCTACACACTTCATATGTGTTTATCTAGTGGTACAGCTATTGTTGTTGTTTTTTTTTCCTCACCCCCTTCTCCTTTTCCTGATCGCAATGTTTCCAATCTATTTTCTTGAACCCCTGACCACTGTTACCTATTTTTTTCCCTTACGCGATACAGAAAGCCTGGAGGCGTTTGGAGTGGGAGAAATTTTCTTTCCTCAGCTGGGAAAAGACTCTGATGAGGTATTTTCCCCTGGAGTGCAAACTTTTGCTATAGAAAAGTCTCTGAGTGTATTTCATAATAATTATTCTTCCCCTCACCTGCCATTCCACCCTCAACCTTCAGCAATTCTTTAAAATTACAATGTAAGTATTCCTACCAGCTTATATTCCAGAAGCTTCTGCCCCAGGTAAGCAGATCTTCCCAGTGTTGCTCTAAAATGCCTGTCTTTCTGGTTTTCAGGATGGTAGTTTGCCTTGCAATATTAGTTCTCTGATGGTTCCAAAAAATTATTGATTTTCAGTTTATTCTGATTTTTCTTGCTTTAAATAAAGGAGTGGCAACTTCAAATCTCTTTATATATTGAAGCTGAAACCTGAAGTCAGTACTCCTTTATTAAAGAGAACTTGTATTATTTTTGTCTACTGTGCTAGGGCAGAAGGAGTATGGACTCTTTTTGTTAGGGTGGATAGTGTTTCACATATTTGTTTTAAAATGAGATTCAAAATTGAATACATTTTTATGATAATGACATAAATGGCAGTCATAGTGAAAAAAGGTAATTATTTTTTTCTATTTTTCCATCAAGAAGTTCTTTGCAACCAACAACTTCCCTCCTTGACAAATTTTAGAGTTACATTTGATATCAGGTACCCTAGTCGAAATGGATTTTTTCTGATTTTGTCTAATTTACTGGTATTTGAATAATACTGAATAAGTTGGCAAAAACAAAGTTTTAATGTTCCTTTTGTTGCCAATGATTTAGTTTTTTAAAATAGTAGAAATTTAGAGATGGCTCCAAATATACGACCAAAAAGATCTCTGGCTGTAAAAACATTCCATCATAGGTCCTCTGGGTAAATGCCTCATTACCCTATAGGCCTATCTGATGTAATTACATTTTCAGAGTTAATGGACCATGGAAAGCCCATTTGGGAAAAATAGGCAAGGTTGCAGGGGAGTGAGACAACCGGATTCTAATCAAACAATTAAGAATCAAAAAATATAAACCTGGGATTCCTAACTCTCCATAAATCTTAGACAATCTTTGAAATTACACAGATATTTAAAAATGTTAATAGAAGTTAATGCACATAAAATTTTTATTATACACAGAATAAAATTCCATGTTTTAAATGCCTGGACTAGAAAACATGTGGATTCAATTTGCTGGTCAGAAATATGGCAGAATTTTACTTATTTCTAATTTCTTCTCATCTCACAAAAAAATTAAGACCTGAGGAATCATATGATTCCAGGAAATATTTAACATTCAAGAGGATTCTCACTGTTATAAATAATTAAATATATAAAATAACTGCTTATCCAGAACTCACATACACACACACCCCTCTCCCAACACAAAATGTCTAAAACTGTGTTAAGTTACAATAGCCCACGCTAATAGCAACCACCAGAAATATTTAATAACATGTTGCAGTGAGTCATGGGAGATCATTTATTTCTGGGTAATGGAGCAAGATATTTTTAAAGATACTTCTCAAATTTTGACAGCATTCTAGCAAGGAAGCCCATTAACCACATCCCCTCTATATTCTTCTTATATAGAAGAGGGGCAAATTTTTTCCCAAGTAGGTGCAACAAGAATATTTGCAGAATAGATCTGTTTAAACAACCCAGACTGTCTGAAATCTAATATTTGCACAGATATATGACTATAAACTGCTAGTACAGCAAAAGACAAGGAGCAAATAAATGTTGATGTAATTTATGTGCACTCTAAACAAGTTGCACAGAAAACAAACTAAACAAAAAATCCTCTTCAATTAGTGTACGAATCCTGAGTGGAGGCGTTCATTATATGTACTTATGAGTATTAAGCTTGTACAGCACAGACCACAGTGGGTTACAGGAATAGATCCGAGCATATGGAACCAGCAGGACACTGTACAAATTATCTTTCATTAGCATATTAGGGAAAAATTAAGACTTAACCTTAGCTTTAACACTAAAAGATATATGTATGAATTTTAAGTTTTACATGTGTCACCCATGAAGTGGACAAATTACTCAGGTTTGATTCCTGGCCCTACTAGTTAATAGTGGTATAATCTCGAGGAATGGCGCAATTTCCTAATTCTGAGATTATAAATATTACAGTGCCTTAGAACCACAGGGTCATTATGAGAAATAGATGATAAAATAAATGTAATGTGCTTAGAAGAGTGCCTAGTACTTAGTAAGTGCTCAATAAATGTTAGTTTCAAATACATGTTATATGAATAATATATGAAATGCTGACATGGGAAATATATATACATATTATAAATTATGTATGTAATAGACTTTAATAAAATTATGTATACCATAGATACCGTGTTTTTCAAAAATAAGACCTAGCCGGACAATCAGCTGTAATGCGTCTTTGGAGCAAAAATTAATATAAGACCCGGTATTATATTATATTATATTATATTATATTATATTATATTATATTATATTATATTATATTATATTATATTATATTATATTAATTATATTATACCTGGTCTTATAGTATAGTAAAATAAGATCGGGTCTTATATTAATTTTTGCTCCAAAAGATGCATTAGAGCTGATTGTCTGGCTAAGTCTTATTTTCGGGGAAACTCTGTACATAAGGCATGCTCAGCCTATATATATATATATATATATATATATATATATATATATATATATATACATAAATACATATATACATAAATACATATATACATAAATACATATATACATATGTATATATACACACACACACACACATATAGTAAATTTTGTATGTTTTTTTGTTTCAAATTTGTGTACAAACCTTAGATTACTGGTCTGGTACATTTTATAAAGTTGAATCTATACAGTATATTAAGTCATTTTCTACTTATATGTCTATATTCTATTCATAAAATCATACATTAAAAGAATTAAAGATAGTTTATATTAAATCACCTGACATAGGAGTATAAAAATTTAGAAAATAAAAATTATTTCCTGAATGAGCAATTTTCAGTAGGCCTAAAATTACTGAGTGTTGTATACCATTGACCAGCTTATGAATATTAATTTAATCTACCTTTTGGGAAAATGTATTCATGATTCGATTAAGGGCATATTTTGTAAACAGATGACTAAATTTTTGTTGTAATTATTCAAATTGATTATATCTGTAATCCAGATTCAGCACATTATTATCTACTATCTATTTCAGGTTTTATTAAATATTTTCTTGAAAATGAGGATAGAACATCACACCAATTAAAGAATTGCTACACTGTGGTCATTTTTCATCCTTTACTGCAGTAAGCAAACCATTCATTACTCACAGACACACATGCACACACACCCATGTCTACATACTATTTTGGATTTTGAGGTAGAAACAGGTGGATTATAGCAATGTGAAGAATGATTATATAATTTATTACCCAAACTGGAACATTCTGAGAGTGAAAGTTGGATCTATTTATAATTACACAGAGATAACAGGTATGAAGTGGATTGTCCTATGCCAGCCAGAATGCATGGTCACCTCAACTGGAATATGGAGAAGAGCGTACCCAGAGCATATCAGCTTGCACTAGAATAGACACACTTGATTTAATTTGAAACCAGCCACTAACCTTTTGCAGCAAGGTGAATAAATGTATACTCTCCTTAATCATGTTTTCTCATTTAAACAAAAGGGTTAATATTACCTTTCATAGAATTGTGTGAAAGTCTAATGTGAAACTGTGTATAAAGTAATGCTTCTGGCACATAATGAGCACTTAATACACATTAACTGCTGTGTTACTACAAATAGGTTTAATGGTTATACAATTTGTTATCTAATGATAACATGCCATGGCATATATGTTCTATTGATAAATATGCTGAATTAAAAATAATAATTATATGTTAACATGTGTTTTGAAATGAAATTAGATAATTTATATTTATGTCTCTTCTTTTGTTCTTACCTATATTCAACTCCATATGTACTTTCTCCTTAGTTTGCAATTTTCCTAATGATAGGGATAATGTCAGTGTACTTGACCATTGTATTTTGAGCATAAAAAGCATTCATGATATGATACAATATGAAAATAAATCTCTGTGGAAAATAAGGTACACCACAAAAGCCTGGGCTATGTTTTCACACCCAAGATGCCCCGAGTAAACCATGGTTTGTGAACCTACAATGAACACTACAATTTTTTTTTTCAGGGCTGCTCAGATAAAAATGCTTGCCTTGCGCTCTCTCCCTTTTCCTTCCGCCCTCCCTCTCTTCCTCCCTCCTTACCTCATCCCCTCACTCCCATATCTCTCTCTCTCCCTCTCCTTTCCTCCCTCCCCCTCTTGCTTTCTTTTTTGCCTCCAGATTCTGGTCTACCCAATGTTATTAATAGTGTGAGTCTATAGGTTCCAACTGTGTACTACTGCCCCCTACTCTGTCTCTTGAAGTGACAATATAAAGTTGACCTGTATGTTTATAATGCTTCTATCTAACATGTTTTCTCTTTAATCATTACTCTTATCAATATCTTGACTGGGCTTATCATTTTAGAAACTATAAGTACACTTTTAAATTTGAAGAGATTCTCTAGATATTTATCATATTTTGCAGCAAAACCAGTTTTAACTACGTATGAGCTCCTCTACTATAATAAATTAGTAGCCCTTAAAGCTGCTTTAAAACTTTAATTGAAATGTGTTATTTTCATGTGTGTTCTAATATAAAATATGTTCCAAACATATAAAGAAAAAGTTGGATTTTTATTACAAATTCCATATGACTCATCACAAAAAGGTTAACAAACCAGAGTACTACATATCTCTGGCTCCATTTATAATTACCCTCAATAAATTAGTTAAACTCATATTTCTCTCCTTAAATCCCACATCTGCCACTTCTTTTTTTCAAAGATTATTTGCCTTCTTACTTCACAGGAGAATAAAAAAAGTCTATTAGGCATGAATTTCCTCAATTTTTTGTTTTCCCACACCTACATTTGGACTTACCTGTATTCCTTTATATGCTTTTCTATATCCTTACAATCCCAAAGGGAAAAAAAGAAAGATGGGTTTTGAAGAAATTAATACAGTGTAAGCTACTTAAAAAAAAAAAAAAAAAGTTTAGATCCTGGTCTCTCAATTCAGCAAATTCTTTCTTTCAGTCTTCTTTTCTGTCTTCCCTCTGTCTCTGTGTCTCTCATGTGCACCTATAACCAACTTTCCCTGCCTTGTTTACACTAAAAGAGTCTGAGGCCTGATGGCATGGAAGGTTTTTTTTTTTTTTTAAAGCAAAATATGCTAAATCAATGAGCTGGGGAAGGAAAACTCAGGTATTTGATCTTTCAAAGCTAACTGCTTTAAGATACTTCATGGAGAGTATAGCAAAGAAGAAAGTTTGCCTTAATTCTCAGACTCCCTTATCAAGTTAAGGTCAGTGGACACTTTTCAGGTTTCATCTTCCCTAACTGCTCTGAAAGTGTTTCCTCCTGGAACCCACGTTCTTTGACTCTGGGATGAGTTCTGTATTCTCTGTCACCTGGGAGAATGCTCTTCTTCAACATCATTTTTCTCTGCTCGCTCCTCAAATGTCTCTTCTAAAGTGATCTTGAATAGCTGAGATGTATTCCATCGTAACAAAGTTTATAATGTAACTACCCTGGCGAAAATTTATTTTTCTTAATTTGATTTCCTTGAGGACCCCTAAGGCAACCTATGTCAACCTAAGGCATGCAATTCTTCTCTTCTTAGTTTCCATATTGCCTTCTATGACTTACGAGTGCCTTTGATATTTATCCTTATTTCACCTAGATAGAAATGTTTCCATGCGAGGTGAGAAATGCTATAAAATGTGATTTATTTGACTTCATGCTCTTCAGGGGTTGTTCTACCTACTGTGTTTTGGATGATTTTGGATTCTACTGTGAGTTATAATAATTTATCTGTGAAATAAACCATCTCACACCTGAAATTATTGCCAGAATTGAGAAATGTCTGCCTTCAGAAGCATAGAACATACAGAAGCATTGCAAAATCCACGAGGAAGTTCTACTGACTTATTTAGAAATTCTAGTTACCTTTGGATGACTTAAATTTTAATTGCTTTTTTTTCTCTCTGTAAGTTAATCTTTCCCCAAGTGAATTCATTTGAATCACTGTTTCAGAGGTTTTATAAATTCGTATGTGTCCTCCAGGGAAATCGCTGACCCTGAAATAGTTTTAAGCATTTCTGGACATTGTTAATGCTGTGACCTTTGTACTTTTAGTGCTTAATTTAGGGGCACATAATACAGAAGGAGAAAATAAAATTAATTAAGGTCATCTAATAGCTAGTTAAAAGGACAGAGCTGGTCTATAACTTAGAGTTGATGACTTGAAAATAAAATATCTCAAGGAGGAAAGGTGTTGGAAGCACTCTGAGAGCTTTAAGAACATGGTTTAGATCAGAGGGTTTAGCTTCAACATATACTGTGTTTGCCCAAAAATGAGACCTAGCTGGACAATCAGCTCTAATGCATCTTTTGGAGCAAAAATTAATATATGACCTGGTCTTATTTTACTATAAGACTGGATCTATATAATATAATATAATATAATACAATATAATATAATACAATACAATACAATACAATACAATACAATACAATACAATACAATACAATACAATACAATACAATACAATATAATATAAAACATAACGCTGGGTCTTATATTAATTTTTGCTCCAAAAACGCATTATAGCTGATTGTCCGGCTACGTCTTATTTTCGGGGAAACACGGTAGGTGTTTCTGGTTTGGCTAGCTTCACCCTCTCCCCTCTTGCCAAGCCACCACTATCCTTGTGAAAAGCAGTCATTTTTATAAAAGACCACTGAAGAGAAAACAAAAACAATAAAAAAAACTAAAATAATAAGTATAACCAATATTGAAAACAAAGTGCTTGAGCTCATTATCAGAGAAAGAAGGACTGGGTCTGTGAGTCAGCCCTTGTCTCTGGCCTGACCTAAACCTATTCATGATCCCATGGAAACTTCAGGTTTCTTCTTTCCCATATGGAAGAAGCTTCTAATATGTTCTCTGCCTAGGGATAGAGATTAAAACACTATCGGAGAAACTGGGGTCCCGTGGGCTGGTCAGATGCTTTCCTTAGTTCTCTATCCATTAATTTCTGAATTGTGCCTTGACTCTTAAAGAAGATCTGCTTCCTTCTTATATCTCTCAGTCCTAATCCTTCCCAGTAGAGACGGGGAGCAGTGAGGGTAGAAGGGACCTGTGAGACCAGCAAAGAGTCCTCCTCCTGTTCTTTCTCAACAAGACACTGGGAACTTATCTTTCTCAGCGAGACAATGGGAACACTTGATTTTGATTATAGTACTTTTACAATCCTCACAGCAACTCTGCTTCTAGAACTATCTCTACCACCATTCCCCCTCCTTCCAAATAGGCTGTGCTTTTTTTTTTTTTTTTAAACTAATGTTTATTGGAGTGACAAGGGTTTGTAAAGTGACATAGATTTCAGGTGTACAATTCTGTAGTACATCATCTATAGACCACATTGTGTGTTCACCATCCAGAGTCAGTTCTCCTTCCATCACCATATATTGGATCCCTTTTACCCTCATCTACTACCCCCCAACCACCTTACCCTCTGGTAACCAGTAAACTATTGCCTGTGTCTATCAATTTTTGTTTCTTTGTTTGTCTTGTTCCTTTGTTGCTTTCTGTTTTATATCCCACATATCAGTGAAATCATATGGTTCTCGACTTTTTCTGTCTGACTTATTTCACTCAGCATAATAATCTCAAGATCCATCCATGTTGTCACAAATGGCACTATTTCATCTTTTCTTATGGCAGAATAGTATTCCATTGTGTATATATACCATATCTTCTTTATCTGGGTTTGGATTGGCCATGCCTTTTTTGGGAACTATATCATAGACATCTCCTTTTCCAACACTAGCCAGGAGAGAGAGTCAGAGAGTTGCATGGATCTGTCCTAGTGATACCTGTTCCTGCTCTCACCTTGTAATTTTCTTCTTAGATTTGATTTCTCCCTTTTGCTGCAAACCCTTGGTGGACAAGGTGTATGCCGTAGGAAGTGTAGCAGCAATATTCCCAACAAGTGGATTGTTAACCTTCACCTTTTTCCTTGGCCTTAGTTTGAAAACCTGTTCCAGACAAAAAGAGCCCAAGAATGTATGAACATGGCTTGAGTAAAGAAGACTCACCCATGAATTTGAAAGAGATAACATCAGACAACATGAAAACAATGTGGAGTCCAAGCTTTGAATACAAACCATGAGCTCTCATGTTGCCTATAGTTTAGCCTAGTCATATTTACCAATTTAAAAAATTATCTTTTTATCTGCATTTTATTCAGCTCCTTTTCTTTATCTCCTTAAAGGATGATCTTCATTAACTCACAGAGATTTCATAAAACTTAGACATAATGCCTTATGCCTGGAGTCTCTTGGGCACTTCCTGGATTGTGGATTTTTCTCATGATACCAGTAATCTCCAAGGATCTCATATCATCCTCCACCAAAAGGTGCCCCCTCCTTTATCCAGTTTCTCTTCAAGGGCCTGAAGGAAAAAACTGAGTGTATATACAACCTTACTTTCACCACCCTGACCCCAACTCTCTACCACATCAATGGAATCTGTCTACTAATCCAAAAGGTTGAATACTTCCAGAAGGGCATTAGAGGGTATAAAGAACAAAGGTTGACATTTTTGGCTAATTTATACATCTCTCTTATTGCATTCCTTTATTCCTTGGAGATAAGAAATGGAAAAAGCTCTGATAGGAGAACTATATCTAACAACTGGACTGGGTATTTCTTTAAGAAATTCCAGCATACTGTCATCAGAGAAGTGTGAATAGAAGGTGAGAGGATAGATAAAATCTCAAAGGAAAGTACCTCTAGACTGAGCCCTTAACAAAAAAGATCCTCTGTGGAGTATTTCCATTCCTGATCTGGATTTTTCTCCTTAGGTGCCTTTCCCTTTTCCACTCTAACCTCCCTCTCAGGTGGCAACTCAATTCCCTCTCTCAGGGCAAACTACCCCTTCTATTGGAAGAGATTTTATTTTTTGGTTTCTTCGTATTTTTTATAAAAGAAAGTTGTTCCTTGGGTTTCATCTGGATGAGCATTGATGTTGTCCTCTTCCCCAACTCCCAAGTTCCTGAGAATGGAGAACTTTGTCCCATGTGGGCCCTTTAGTTCTGGGTCAGCATGTCTACCATTGGGAGCTACAGGCAGGCTTCTGTCCATATGATTCATCTATGCAGTAAGCATCCTATGAAAACTAGTGCTAATTATCACTGGAGAAAATACAGTCTAATCTTACACACAGAGAACATCATTTCTCCTGTGGCCCCCCTCCTTGCCCCTAAATTATTGTAATTAGGATCATATGAATGTTTCTTACTCCACTTACGACCTCAGGGCGTTACTAAAATGGTCACTAGGTGGCCCTTCAACTTGCATTAAATTATTTTCATTCTGGTCATGTTATAGAAAAGGTTAGCTAATCTATCTACCAATACTACTGTCTCTTTTCCCTGCTTGTTTGTGACTTTAATGAAGTCAGGATTATGCCTGTTTTCTTCATATTTGTAACCCTCAGCATAGAAAATACCTAGCAAAACTCAGGTACTCAATAAGTATTTGTTGAATTAATAAATACAGACCTTAGGTCAGTGAGACAAAAGCTATCTCCTAGCTCAGGTCGTCCAACCCAATTTACCATAGTTCGAGAATGTACACAAGAAATGGTGGCCAATACCTGTAGTAATAAACTATGGATTTGAGAGGGACAGACCCTTGGCTTATTGTTGAGTCCTGTGATATCAGTAAGAAGCTGATTAAGAATTAGAACTCTGGCATTCTCTCAATCTCTCTTTATATCAGGAAGGATACTAACATCATTGAAAGCCTAACACATCTGAGCCACTTTCATGAATTTAAAATGTAAAAGGAAAGGCACCAATTAAGTTAGTCACTTTCAGATAGGTCAACCAGTCTCTCTTCTTGCAAGTGTGAAGTCACAGGTCCCCATAAAAATCACCCATGCTTATGATCCAGCATCATGAGAAATCTCACCAGGCCCCTTCTATTACTGAAATCCCCAAACCTTTTAATACTGGCTTCATGTATGTGGTTTCCTCCCTATTCATTTCTAGTTTCTGCCTCACTGCCCACAACTTTCAGATTCTTCAGTAGCAATTTATTTTCTTAATCCTTTTTTTTTTCCTACTAAATAGTAGTGACTCTATGAGTTATTGCCCATGGACCAATCTCATTCCTCTCCCACATATCAGTCCCCTATTTGCCCTGGAGTGTTCCAACTTCATTACCTGGAGTCGTGGTTTTTAGGGATGCTCACTTGTCCTTGCCTTGGGGCCATAGGTTGAAATGCAATTGAAATGTGGTTGAAAAAAAAATACTCAAAAAATAACATATCTTAGATCTGAGCCTATTTAACTCATGTGGTACTTGTGCTAGTAGAGTCACTACTGCCACCACGGTAGTTCCTAAATAAAAATTGGAGAAATAACACACATTTTAGGAAACACTACAATCTCTGTTCATGGGGAGAGTTGTGGGTAGGGAAAGGGTAGTAATGATTCTTGACACTCTCTTTTTTTTTTCTTGTTTCTTTTGTTTTGTTTTGCCATGGTGGACAGAATGGTGGATCATTTCTTACTTTTCATAGGGCTACTCTCTGCACGAAGCCACCCCAAGCCTCCTAGCAGTAATAATTATGGATGTCCAAACCCAGGTATGCCATCCTTGCTACTCACAGGCCTTAGCAGAAGTGATGGAATGAAGGGAAATACATAAAGATATCATGGTGCAAATAGGTTTGTTAGCAAGAGAAAAAGACATCACATTGGATGCACTCAGATGCTAGCTAAATAAGATTGCAGGGCATCCTCGCATGTAAGAAATTATAAAAGTAGTTTGAAGAAAGCATTGAAAGTTTAAAGGCATCACTGAAGAAAAGGGCAGTTGGAAATGACTAGTCAAGCAAGAATAATATTTTCAAGAAGTATCATGGGATTTGCCATAGTTTAATGCCATGAATTTAAAGAGCCATATATTCAAATAATTATGTGGCTAGCCACAGCAGTGATAAGAATTGTGAAATAAGGTAGGACAGTGGCTGGAGTGTTCATTGGTTATACCTGGAGGGCATGTGGTAAGACAGTTGAGGGTACTGGCAGGAGTACAGCTGACTACAGCTATACCAGGGAACACGGGATGGATGGAGAGGAAAGGAAAACCAGTAAGTTATGATCCTTTTATCCCTAGCCCTAATGTTTATTCTCTGGTTAAGGTTTCGGATCATCTTCTGAACTCTGTTGTTATCCATAGTCCTTGTGTATTTTTTAAAATGTGCGTGTGTAATAGTACACACATGGTGAGCATTACAAGAATTTGGCCAAAGTATATAACTTTTTTTTACTGTTGCAAATATATTGTAAAATATATTGTAAAATATATTTTACAATATATAAAGACTCCAGATAGAGTCTTTTGCAATATATAAAGACTCTAGGTAGTCTTTATACACATAAGAAAACAAAATATAAGAATATAATGGCATGGTGATGACCTTTAAGACAGGCCATTGATAGCAGAAAAATTCATTTAAAAAAAAATTCTAACTTCTGCTCTGGCAGATAAATAGTTGATAATTTCTTTTACATGATTTTTTTCAAGGAAATGTTTTCATTAGTGTCTGTGGCAAGAAAAATATCTCTCTATAGCTTGTCTTATGTAATATAGTATCAGAAGGTAAGAGTTAGCTGTTTTTCCTACCCCTACCTCTCATATTTATCATTTTTATATTCTCAGCACTATCTATATAGTTATTTTGGTGTTAAAACCTTAAACTTCTTTTTTTTCAGCGAGAGGTGTTGAATCTGTATCTATAAAAGAATAAACTGTATTGGAGAAGCAACTTTCTTATGTTCAGTAATAGAAAAGGCCTATTTCTATTCCAAAAAGCAAGCCAAAATAGGCAATTAATTCATCTTTCTATTAAAGGACATCTTTAACTAGGGACAAAAATCTGCTTTGGATCTAAGCAATATTTATGGAATGTGAACTTTCTGTAAGTAAATTACTACAGACACTTCATCATGCTAATGTAATGTGACCAAAGCCTATATTGTTCTAGGGGAAAATAATGTAGCCTTAAGAATTTATTTTTTCTCCTTTGCTGGGATTAGCGGTCAACCAACTGAGAACAAATGAATGGGAATGCTAATATATGCCCCATAAAAATCAAACTCTGGAAATGCATTCATGCCAGGTTATCAAGTCAAACGCCGTGTTCTGATAATTTTACAACTGTTAGTAACAGGCCATAGTCAGGCGTACCATGATAAACCAGATTAATTTTCATGCTTCAGAGTAAAATTGATTTATTAGGGGGGAAAATGAAATTATTTCCCATTAACAGAATTCAGCATTAGCTTTTTATTTTTTTCCTGATTTAGCTGATTACTCTATTTTACAAAACATGAAGTAGGTCACCATAGATAAAGGAAAAGTAAGCATATCCCAAATCTTTCCCTCAGAAAGCAGAAAAACATGGCTTTGAGTCAGGGCTCTAGCAATTACTGGCTAAAGCTCTTTGGTCAATTTATTTAGACTTTGTAAGTCTTAGATTTTCCCCTTTTAAAATGTAGTTAATAATAGTACCTATGTTACATAGTTATTATGAGAATTTGATGAGACAAAGAATCTAAAGTATTTAGTGCTTGGTTTGGCACACAGGAACCATTCAATAAATGTTAGTAATAATTAGTAGTATTTCTATAATTTTTTATTGAAAGATGTTATACATATTGTTTTTATCATTAGAAAGTAGCTACAAATCTAAAGATAATCAGGACCATTAAAACAATCTATTTAAATCTAACTTGCCTGAAGAGTTTTATTAATGATTTGGCTCAAAGAAATTCAATTGCTCTTATTAGCATTTTCCCATTTGTAGCACATAAAATTACCATTTTATCCATCTGGAATGCTTTGATAATATATCTTGTGACCTTCAATATTTTATAATGTTACCATTATTTTAATTAATAAACTAAGACACCAGGCTCCACAACACAGACTAATTTAAAAGAAAAATATTAGATTAGTTAAATTATAGATGCATTTTAGAATTTGTTCATTTGAATGTAATTGAACTGAAATTATGCCAATTGTTCCATTCAGTGATAAGAAAGCTATTTCTGTTATAAAATGTGATTTTATTTGAATACAACTTTAAAGATGTATCTTGGTAAACAATTAATAAAATCTAAAATATTTAGCATTAGTGACATACAGGATCCTTCATAATCCACTTCTCTTGTCAACTTTTCTAGCTTTATGATTGTTACTCCATAGATGAGACTTATACTATAACGCTCACAGGCTACATTGTGGTCCCAATCTTCATCTTTTGCACTTAATAATACTGTATTGTGTGTTTAAAAGTTGCTAAGAAAGTATATCTTAAAATTTCTCACAACAGGAAATTGTAAGTATGTATGGTGATGGATGGTAGCCAGACTTATTGAGGTTCTCATTTACAATACATACAGAGATCAAATGGTTATGTTGTATACCTGAAACTAATATAATGTTATATGTCAATTATACCTCAATAAAAATAAATTAATGAACGATTGCTTATAAACTGGCCCTATCTAGAAAGCAAATACGTGTATTCCAGATGGAAAGTATTAGAATTCTGGGAATAAAAACAGAGGAAAATAACCTTCTACTTAGCAAATTCAAGGAATTATAACACTATGTGGAAGGTCGAAAGGTTCTTGTGTTCTTATGTGACTCTACTATTATCTGTTAACTTTACAGAGTGCTGTAAGGACCTATGAACTATCAGAGCAATTCCTGGACTTTGCTACTTTGTATTTTCTTGGGGAGCTTATTATGAAGGAGAGTCCAGTGTTAACACAGAGCTCCCTGTACAGTGCCAGGCTGGGAATTAGAGGTTTTGCTTTCAGCGGTCCCTTATGAGTAATTCCTCCATGCTGGGGGCATCCCTCTGGATCTACACACTGAGGACTCTAAGAGAACAGATATTTCGTGGTTTTTCTTTCCAAAGTAAAACTAAGGGAATTTTGTAGAATCTGAGAGATTTATCAGAGATAAAAATGGCTTTTTATTTGAAAGAAAAAGTCACAAGAACAGTTGACATAAGCAAACATGGCAGTTGAAAACTGCACCCAAAGGATATTTGATTAACACCAGGGATTCTCCTCAAGGTAGAAATCTCTTCACACTACAGTGTAAGGTAGTTACAATTGAAAATGAAAACAAAGCGCAAGAACACAAGGGGCTGACTAGCTCAGTGTCATTCAATGAATAACAAAATACGTAACAATTAAAATGTATACCCTAGACTTCGGCTAACTCTTGTGTAAATACCACTTTGAAGTCCTGATCAGGCTGCCTCAGAAAATTGCTATGGGTATCAAATCAAATGACAAACATTCCAACATATTTTTAAATGCAAACAAATGTACAAAGACAACCTACTCATGGTAAAACTGATCAGAAACAATGGTGGCTCTTATTCTGGTTCTCTCTGAGAAAAGCAGAGGAATTAGACAGGTAACGTTGCCCTAACATAAGCAAGAGGAAAGAAAATATTGGGCACTCTGAGGAAAGGTGGTATTGATGTGAGTTATCTGCATCCCTTCCAATGGTGCTCTCTCTGCTGCTTACCACTTTTTAAATGCATGAACATCAGTATGTCAACAGACATGACCAAGCCCTTCCCGCTGCTTATATTACTCTTGACTCCAGTCTTCACATGGCTCATTTGTTTTCAGCCTCACATTAAAACACACCTGTCTGAGACCAGCCTATAGAAAGGAGGCCCTTCTTGCTGATCGTTCCTAGTTTTCTAAACCAGCATCCACTAACCTTTGCTTCCCCCTTAATGGTATTGATTACAAATACAGAAAATGTAAGTGAATTTTCAGTTGTTTATTTTGTCTTCTCTACTAGAATATAAACTTGATAGTGAACATGTCTGTCTTGTTGGCCTTTATAGCCCCAGAAAAATGCATTGTGCCTCTCCTATAGTAACTGCCTCTTGCTTTTTTGTTACAGAAATGGAAATATGGATTTGGGGTAACTTTTTTCAATTGCAAATTACCTGTAGATTTGGATGGTATACTTATATCACTACCTCCATGTCCCTTTCTAAAATCAAAGGTCTTAAATATATTGAATATGGCAAGGAATGTGTGTATTCCATTTAACTTTTAAGACACTTATTTTTGCTACTCACTTCACTGTGTAAAGAGTAGAGAGGAAAGAAAAGTGGGTCAGAAAAAATGGGATACGTGCAGAAAAATACGAGTATAAACTGGGAAATCACTGGGTACTTTGACACAGGACAGGTAAGTTGATTGATATGTAATGTTGGACAAATTATTTAATTTTTATGGATCACAGACCATTTATTTATAAAATATAAATGTTGGATTTGATAAATTTCTTTAATTACTTCAAATCCAAATGTTCTACCATCCTAAGAAAGTGTTAGGAAAACTAAGCATAACGATTGTTAATTTTGAATTGTAGGTTTAGGTTTATGTGTTTTGAAAATAGTATGTTATATATGTTTAAACACATTTGTCTGTTTATGCAAAATATGCTTACACTTATGAAGTAAATATACTGCAGGTATTCTATAAACTTCAAGTGGTGCTATAATATTGCAATAAATACCTAATATTAAAATAGCTAGTGAGACACTAAAGAAAAACATGTGTTAATAAAAATTATTATATAGTACACATGTTAATACTACAAAAAGATTATTTTAAACGAGTAACAATTGTTTCACGAAGTTTTATTTCCTTATTCTGGTTTATTCTCTTTTATTGGTTGGCTTGCCAATTTGAACCGAGGAAACACATCTAATGGGCTGATATGAAAGAGATTTTATTAGTTCAGCCCTCTTAAGCATTCTTGTGCATCATTAACATTATACAATGCAAATAACTGCTTCCCTAAAATTGTAGACATTTGGCTATAAATTCCAGACTCTAGTAAATAATTGTCTGTTGAATGAACCCTTGCATTATGTGCACTGATGAGCTAGGTGAAGTGTATAATTAGGACATGCATTTTAGTATGGCTTATTAAACACAAAACACAAAAGGGCCATTGGAATTTGAGTGATTGTAAGGAGTGATAGATTTGATAGTGGTTATAATGACAGATAATAGTTATATTTAGTATTTTATGTTTGGTAAAACTACACCTACTTTGATAATTCTGAATGTCCTATAGGTACATTAGGCAATATCTAAGATAAAGCAAATATAGCAGAGTTTAATTAATAAAGACATTCTCAGCTACTGTGATACCTTTCAGAATAGCAAAGTATGCAATTGACCAAGTTGAATGCATATTTCTATTTTGTGTGTATATGATATCATGCAGGAGATATAAACAAAAATAATATACTTCTCCTGCTTACAGGTATAAGCCTAGACTTCTGTAAATCCTTCATGACTGTGCATTGCACCTACCCTTAACATAGTCCACAAGGCCCCGTATAATCTGACTCTTGCTCACTGCTTATATATCATTTCATAGAATTCATGTCCTAACCCTGCTCCAACCAAAGTGGTTCTTTCAGTTCCTCAATACATTAAACTGTTTTCTACTTCAAGATTGAGTTTTCTTTCCTACGTTAGCTCCTACTTTTCCAAATCTTATGCCGGAAAGGCCTTTCAGAGAAGTCTCATCCTCCTCATCCTCAGTGATTCTTGCTTTTGCTCTCCATGTTTTCAAAGCTTCCTTTCTTCCTTACCCCTAAACTGGTTCCACAAAGAAATAGAAGTGTCTGCTCCACAACTCTGTTACACTTTGAATCTTGAGTGCTGTGGTAGGTATATTTGTACCCCGGATCTCACAAGGCAGAACTTTCAAGTAGTTCTGATAATTTTTGACCTTCAACCAAGAGAACTCAAACCCAGTCCATAAGGTAGAAATGCAAATAAATGCTGTATCACTTTCTATATCATCGTTTATTTTCCACAGACGAATTCTCCCACTGAAAGCACCTCCTGAATCTGGCTAGACAACAAAAGATTCTATGCACATGAATGAAGTTCCACATTTTTAGGGACTCTTCTATAGTAGCTTATGAACATTACTCTTTTCTCATTCCAGATTTTCCTGAATGTGATCATTTAAGCAATACCCACACTCCTTGAAGATGTCAGTATTGACAAAACATTGGAATTGATCTCTCTGAGTTATGAATTGTTCTTCCTTTTCAACTATCATATGTTTACAGTTACTCCAATAGGATAGAGGCGTAGGTTACCTGATTATTAAATTCTGCGTTCAGAAGGTGGTTTATTTATGTATTGCAGAATTCTTTAAAGAAGAAGCTTTGGGGCTTCCAAAAAGTTTTATAAAATGATGCCATTTGAATTTTTTCTTCCTAGACAAGGTAAATTTTTTATTTTGAAATTGTCTGTTTTTGCTTGATAGGAGTTCTCCTTCTCCTTGGTAGGAGTTGAAGTTTTCTGATGTCTCACCACAGACCTCATTTCTACCTCATTTGCTAGATCTTGATACTGTCAGTCCTCTTAGGAAATAGTTCAACTGGCTCATTTGGGTGCCAACACCTCAAATAGACACAGCACTGATATATGATAAAGAGGGATATCTGTAAAGCACCAGAAATTTAAATATTTGATTGTACTTCACCTTAGATAATAAAATATTTAGATTATTTCTCATAATGCAATCTAATTATTAGCTGCTAAGGACCTGTATGTGACCAGAGATAATAAGTTATCTCTGTTCTCTGCTTGAAATTTCAAATTAGAAACATTTGAGCAATAAAGCTAGAATTACTTTTAAAAAATGACTGCTATTATTGCATTGACATAGTTTAAAATGTAGATATCTGTGAGAGGTTCACCCAACAGGTTTCACTGAGTTTACAGCAAGAAATTGATATCAAATAAGGAAAGGGGGTAGGAGTAGCAGTTCTTACATATTATAAAGCATTTGCTATAATGTATATCATTTTGTGTTTCAAAATAGTTGGTTAGGTTTTTTATTGCACTTTTGCATAACAATTTATTAGCCATACAATGACTCAAATATGAAATTATATAGTGATTTCTATGAACTGTCAAAATTTTTGTGATTTCTAAACCTTCATTTGGAATTATAGTATCACAATCAGTTTATATATCTAAATTCTATTACCAAAGAGACAAAACCCGCAAAGAAGTTTCAATCTGAAAAATTCTTATTTCAGCCATACTCAGTGCAAGAAGTTTACCTGAGCATAGAACTGTAGGTCGATGGGTATTTTTACATCATTACTTATACAGATACTCATATTTTTCTGCTTTTTTTTTAAACCTTTCTGAGGCATTAGCTGGGAGATGGTTGTATACCCTAGCTAGTAGAAATGGTAGGACTAGTGTAAGGAGTCACAATGCCTACATAATGTCACAATGCCATACTGAACTTGTCACCACATATGAGACACCCAGAGAATTCTAAGAATACGTAGCCAAAGAGATCTAGATAGAAATCAAGGTCTGCACAGGCAAGAGTTTATATAGTAAGCCTGAGACTGCTATACTTAGAAATGTCTGTTTGTAATGTTAACCCTTGCTAAGTGTCTGTTTGTGAACTTGGTTGCTTGTACAGTTCCATACACTGATAGAAAACGTTCCCTAATTGATAATGGTGGCTTACTGTGACTAAAACTGTTTTTACACACATATGGCTTATGTTAAAAAGCTGTTTTCCTTCTGGGATTCTGGAACTTTGGTGCACGCTAGGCAGAGAGTACCTACAGAAGCAGCTCCCAATATAAGCCTTGGGCACTGGGCTCTAATGAGCTTCCCCAGACAGAAACATGACATGCTGGTGGCTGCATTTTGCTGCTGTTTTAAGCGTGTGTTGTCTGCAACTGTTCATACGATGGAGAAAACATAGGAGGCCTGAAAATGGATTGCTCCATATTTTGCTTTTGTCATTTCCTTTTCTGATTGGCTGAGTATCCTTACTACATTGCTATAATAAATCATAGTCACAAGTACTATATGCTGAGTCCCATAAGTCCTTCAGGATAATAATGATAATGATAATTTCTTATACTGGTATGGTACTGTAGTAAGCACATTTTTCTAATTTTAATGAGGGTAATTCCTTTTACCTAAAAAGAGTTTATTGTAAAGTGTTATCACATAGGAGCTTTTTTTCACCATTTAATAGCTATAAATGAATTTTCTCTCCCCTTTTATTTATTTCTCGAATCCTCACAGTCAGCCTGTGAGATAAAAGCAATGAAAAGTAAGTGAAAATGAATTAAATGGAAAAGTTCACCAGGGATACTTAGAATTTCAATGAAGTGTTATATGTTGGAAAGAGAGTTTGGTGTAAAAGAATAAAAAAGTATGTTATACGTTGACTATTTTAAATCCCACTTAAACAAAATAGTCTTCAAAATATAAAGTTTATACTTATGCAATGGAAATAGAAACAGATCATATCTATTGAAATTAAGGCTTCAAAGGAGCTAGAAATGTAATAAAATGATACTTGTCCTAATCCCAGATGGTCTCTTTCTACGGGAGAAAGGAAAAAAAAAATCAAGAAACAAATCAAAAAGCCCCTCTCTCCAATTTCAAGGGAACATATTGGAATGAATAGGGCACATCATGCCTCCAATGACACAAAAATAAGTGGTACTCTAGGTGTATAAGAATTCTTTTAAAGATAAGCCAAGATATGTTCTCATTCATAATGTAAATGATATTGCACTATCACAAAGACAGCATAACCTGCAAAGACAAACTACTAGTGCTGTCATTTTTCTCTTATCTTTTACTCATACCTACATTGCATTACAAGTTATTCCTTTGGCATTTATGGGGCTGAGAATCAATATTTGGTTAAGCCAATAAATGAATTATTCACTTAGTATCTCCTGCCTAATTGGTAGCTGTTGTTAATCGAGACCTCTATGTCTCTGAACGGCTATTCTGGTGCTCTGTTAGTTTCTTACCCAATGAGTCCAGAGAATATTGAAGGTTTAACCCCAGAAAATCAAGGGCCATCAATTTAATGTATACTTGGTAATTCTAATGAGGTGTTCACTTTAATATGTGTAAAAATTACTAATGTAGCCCTGTACCCATTTTACTTATTTCTCACCCTAACATCCTACCCCACAATTAAATTTGTTTTAAGGAATAGATGACATTTATTTTTTATAAAGAAGCAATTGTAATGAAATTTTTTCATGATGGTAGTTTGCTGTTTAAATGTCCAGATTAAGGTTATTCATAAATTATTTATAATGGATACTACACAGGAAAGGAATTAAAATGTAGGACAGGATCTATTAGAAACAGACCATGACACTTCGCACTTTCATCTGGATTCACTCCCTATGTATGAGTAAAGTAGTTAGAAAACGCTTGGTATTATTCACTTTTTAAATATACAGTTTCATGTTGTTTGATTTGTTTCATGAGGTATAATTATGAAAAAAGGAAGATTTACCATTGTTTTTGTTTGTTTGCCATTTAAAATGGCAGAGTAAAACACATTTTTGGAGAGGGACCTGAGAAGTAGTTGAATACATGAACTATCTGCACTAAATATTGATATCACTATCTGAGAGTACTGATCTCAATGGACAGACGTTCGTACAATTTTTTTCTGATACAAGAGCCAGATATTAGGGCTAGACTCTGAGAGACAGATCATGACACTTCACACTCACCCTTGAGTCTGACTATTCTTATTCCGTTTCAGGAACGATTCCTTTTCTAATATTTTTGAATGTTCAACTATTAATACCAGTTTACAAAAAGGTATTCTGTTCATTCCCTGTTTTACAAACCCAAACACATACTTCACAGCTCAGCCAAATAGTACCTCTTCTGTAAAGCGTTTTTCTCCTGAATCTCCAGGACTATCGTACACATTTCTATCACATTTCGAATCTCCCTATCATATTGCATAGTACAATCTATCATAGGCACGTGCACCTGTAGCTTCTACACCTCTGTCTGACCTTTTGTACTTGAGGACGGTGACCATGTTTATTCTTTATGGAAACATCAGAAAAGATCACAGGACCTGACCAGTATCAGCCTTTCGAAATGGTGAGATAATAACGTTAGCGAATTAATAAATTGTTTATTTAGTAATGGCTTCTTATTTATAATTGTAAAGTTACACATAATATTAAACACACACACACACACACACACACACACACACACACACTGACTTAAGGAAAGTAATTTTCTACAAATCTGTGAAAGGTGATAAAGTAAATGGTATCTGAGTTTCCTTCTAGTTCTAATATTCGATAAGAAGAGCACCAATAAAAATCAAACACGATATATAAGCTGGCAATTAGCAAGAAGAGAAATAGTTGCCTAAATAATATATAAGTTGATCGATATTATGTTATTACATAAAGACAAAATGAGATATATACTTAATGATGAATTAAGATGCTATCATTTACATGGTAATATTTATTTTAAAAATATGGTAATGAACAGAGTTTTCAACAATGTCAGAAATTGACAAACTAGTAAACTGTTTCCAAGACTATGTAACTTGGAGTTGTTTATTTGAAAATATTTATAAAATGCCTTGCTGAAATATATTTGCCCTTCAATGTAGAAACTCCACTTGTAGAATGTAACTTAAGAAAATAAGATATGTACACAAAGATAAATGTGCAAAGATCTACTCTGGACACATATTTATAGTATTAGAAGATTAAAAAGATATTGCTATTGGGCCTTATTCAACCATTAACAACCAGGTTATAAAATATTTATTGATAGTCTAAGCTTATACGTAAAAAAAAAACAGTTACTAAACTATCTGAAATTCTTAGATAACATTATATAGAGAGAGAATTTCCTTTGTGTAGTAAGGCGTAACATTGGTTTTTGTTTTCTCTTGTTTTGGTGGTTTATTTTTATTTTGCCTTTTATTCTCTCTTTATATTTGCACACTTACTTTAGAGAATACTATCACTTTCTTTAATTATAAAATAAGAATTAATGATATAAATATAAGAATATTCAAGAGAATAATGAAAATATAAAACATCCCTATCAAGATTTTAGTAACATATATCTTACCTAACAAACGAACAACAGAAATAATGTTATTTGAAAATAGCCTTCAAGGTCTTTCCAGATCTTACTTTTGTGAAGCACAAAGTGAAATTTAGACATTTACTAATAACATAAAATATAATCAGAATTAAATAAATTGCAGAACATTTTCCTTCTCTTGCTTATTGAACTCTTTATGAGATCAAGGAAGCAAAATTATTATTGTTATTATTAGAAAATTTTCTCTATTTGCCTCGCCTTTTAAAAATACAAAATCAAACAAAAAATTATATATATATATGTATATATATATACATATATATATATATATATAGTGGCCAACCGACCTTATTATCCATTCTACTCCAATTTTTCACATATGTTTATAACTACTATTTTTTCTCACACATTTTTAAAATTGAGATATACTTTACATGCCATACAATTCACCTTTTTAAAGTACACAATGCAGGTTTTTGTTTTAGTATACTCACAGTTTGTTAAGCTGACAGCACTATCTAATTTCAAAACATTTTCATTACCTCGAAAAGAAATCTCATATCTTTTAGCAATGACTCCCCATCCTCCCACCACCCCCAGCCCTAGGCAACCACTGATCCACTTTCCATTTCTATGGATTTGCATTTCTCTCTGCACCACCACCACCAGCCTCCACTTACACTGTACACTGAATTGTGATCCTACTGAAGCCCTGCAAACAACCCCTCCTGCTGCCTCTTGTCTCTCAACATCTCAGACACTAAGTACTCAGGCGTGGCCATTTCAGCCTCATCAAAGAAGGGGGCATTTCCTCTAACTCTAAGTACAGTCTGTACGTCAAGAAAGAGTTGGCTTTAGGTGTTCCTACTATGGTCCAAGCATCCTGAGAAAAAGTTGAACAAAGACACCCCCATTCTCCTTTTCAATAACTGGGAGACTTGGTGGTGACTAGTAACCTAGGAAATTACCATGAAGTACATGGCACCTGTGTGGTCCAGGGACTTCAGCAAGGAACGCCACGTACCACTAAGCATGCTGATTGCTCGAGATCCAGGATAGTCGTGCCTTAAAGAGCAGCTTCCTGATGACATAATCTTCATGTAAATACACAGTTCCAACCCAGCTCCAGCCTCAGGCCTGTCCACTGAAATTGCCCCAAGCCTCTAAATACTTGGTTTCTTGGCTCTCTAAGTCGTATCCCCAGAATGGACCCACTGGCGGCCCTGCAGCTTCCCAGATGTTGGGTGCCAATAGGAAGACAGAAGGAGCAACCTGTGCCAGTAAGAGCACCCTAGGCTTCAGGTACAAGGAAGAACCAGAAGGAATGCAGTCTCAATAGCTGAGAAAGAGGGTGCTAGGTGCCCCAAAGCAGGAGAGCAGTGAGGGACATACAAGACTGTAGGATGCCCAAGTTAGAGCAAAGAGTCACCCTGTTTAGGTCAACCAATTACTTGAGATCCTGGAAAGCAAGATCCCACCAGTCCTGCCAGAGAACACATGGGTCCTTTCCAAAAGAAAATTGGGAACAACGATAGACTCTTTTCAGTGGCTTTGTCCCCAGAAACAAAGGCAAGAGGCTGGAAGGCCAACTGCAAACGGACAAATCAGCCTCTGAGCTAATAAGCAGCTATTCTGGACTCTGAGGATCCTGAACCTCAGGGCCACATGCAAGTATAGAGTGTGATCCTGGAAGAGGAATATGGACCTCTGGAGAGTTTTCTAGCATGCTTGGAAAGACCCAATGAAGAATCCTAACTCCTGGCTGAATTTTCAGATGGGAATTCCTGGGTCAACATGGCTTCCACCTATATAGATGAAAGGAAAGGGAAAAGTGCATCATCACACAAGCATCAACCATCACAACACAGGTTCTGAGAGTGGAGTAGTCACAACAGAGACAGGAGCTTTGAAAGTCATGAGAGACATCCCTGGAAAATTGTCAGATTCAAGGATCAGTCATCTGTCAGATTTATTCCCCTCCCCCCCCAAACCCTCTGACACTTCTGCCAGGAGCCAAGGTTCATAAGCTTGGACCAATGAAACTAGATTCTACAGGCCAGTTTTCCCACTGGGTCAATTTGTTTAGGGGATATTTTGTGAGTGTTGGGAGGAAAAATAATTTTCCCTCCACATTTCTGAGTTCTTGGCTAAGCCCTCCTGCTCCTGTAATAAAAAATTAACAGGGGAAAAACAAAGAGAAGTTTAATAACATGTATACTACTTTATACATGGGGGAGAACCCAGAAAACTGAGTACCTTGCCCAAACTGCCCAAGCCACCACCTTAAACACCATCTCCAGCTAAAGATAAAAGGTGTTGGAGTGGGAAGTCAGTTATGGGAGGTTATCAGATAAAACACAGGAAAGGATGTTGTGCAGGTTCATCTCTGCCTTTTCCATGAGGAAGAGTTTCTACAGGAGATTTAGTCACCCCTCTCCTCCTGGTACAGAGTGGGAGACACACTTACCATGGAAATTTCCCTTATAAATGTAAATATCTCTTATCAAAGGATAACTTCTACTTAGTTTAAGAAGAACTGTGTCCATTGTTCCTTAAAAATAACTAGTCTAAAATAATCCTTACACTGAAGAGGCTATTTCTGGGTGGCAAATTCTATTCCTCTTCACAAGTAAATCAGAAATCCATCCTCTATAATCTCCTTGGAGGAAAATCTCTAGAATCAAGGTTTGCTTGAATATGGCAATGTCTCTGGAACCAAACAGTGGGTAACAAAATAATAATTTTTTGTTGTTTTAAGTCACTGACACTTGTGCTTATTTGTCATGCATCCAATAATTAATGCATTGACCATTCAAAAAATTAAGAAACAACAAACTCATCCCTCTCCATCCTACAACTCCACTACTTAAATTTTTGTTAATATAATCAGAGACCTTCATGTAACTTAAGATTGTTAAATGTTACTCTGTGAGTGGGTAATGAGTCTGTCTGCAGTCATTCCCTTAAATCAATCTGTTATGGATGGCAGAAAGAATAGGCCCTTGGGGAGAGAGGGGCTGAAAAAGAAGGAGGGAGTAAGGAGAGACAAAGGAAGAAGGAGATGAAGCTATTCTTAAGAAAAGGTACAGCTTATCAGACCAGCCAGAACTAGATTTTGGTGACTGAGAACAGACCAGGACACCATGTTGCCCCTCAAGGTGAACATTAGCTAATTGTAATGGATGACAATACTATTAGCATTGCAGGTAGGGAAAATCCCCACCCCCACGTGCCTCCATGACAGCTTTGACAAAAGCCAAATAAGGACAAGAGAATTCCACCTCCCAACAGGAAGGGGTTGTCAGTGAGGTCCCACCTAGGAACACCTATAATGCCACCTATAAAACTTGAATATTGCGAACCCTCATTTTACAAGTAATAGATTCCCAAACCCCATCTCTCTTTGGCGCAGTTGCTCTTCTCTAGGCCTGTCCATTCCCACTATTTTGAGAGTGCACTATCTTCTTCTTCTTTTTGAACAATAAATCCACCACTTGCTTGGCTTATTCAGTGTCATTGAATTCTTTCCTGTGATGACACCAAGAACCAAATTGAATCCAGTATGAACCACAGTTAGCAGCAAGTCCTCAAAGTATTGATAGGTTACTAATACTTTTATATAGTATCATAAAATTTTTTGTTTTTCTCTTTCGTTCAAATTTCCCAAATATTTTATTGCAGTATTTGGCTTTGTTCTGTTTTGTTTTAAGTGAGAGGACAATTGGACAACACGTTGAAGGACTTTGTTCCTCAGTGAGTAATAGAGTCATTCTTAAAAATCTTCAATTATTCCTGATGACCTTTATAGTCACTTGGTGTTCCTATAATGACATTATACCACACACACAAGCAAACACACACCTATATAAGCAATAGAAAAAAATAAACAGATCAAATAAAAAACAAATAGCCCCTTTCTTTGGGGAAAAAAAAATAACGTTATGGTCCTGGGCCTAGCTCTTTCCTTATTAGTAAACGCTTTATAAATTTATATTATACAAAGTGTTAAAGGGAAAACCATAGGTTCAAAATGGTGTCATTTGTGCTAAAAGCCCATGATACCAAACCTAGATTTAATACCTGACCTAATCACAGTTTCAACCTCTCCCAGAAATGTCATCATAATCAACTAGTCTGACATTTTCTGGTCAATAACCAGTAAGATAATCTGTCACCTGGGCCATCTCCTTTCCCCCACTCCATAAAAAGAAGAGGCAATATACATGATAAAAACCCTTGCCATGTCCTTCCCTCCCCCAAAAAGGAGGCCTGGTGTAAAACTAATCCTTTTCTTTCATCAATAGCTCCCTTGCCTCACCTGTCTTCCTATAAAAACTTTCTATTTTGTACAAACACTTAGAGCACCCTCTAGTTGCTGGATGAGATGCTGCCTGATTCATGAATTACTTAATAAAGCCAATTCTACCTTCAAATTACTCAGTTGAATTTTGTTTTTTAACAAAAGTAATTTTGTTAAATTATCCTGGTACTTGTCACTGGGGATAATTCATTTCCCTCAATACCGAGCTTTTATTTGGTTAGTATTTCACAATATGGATATAACCATTTTAGTAATTTTGAACTCACTAATAAAACAAATAAAATGCACAAATAAGTGACTTCAGGAGGATACATGTATTGATGGAGGTCAAAATTCTTTGACGTTCTTTTCTCATCTTAGCATTCATCATTGTATTTACTGTATCCTAATTAACCAGGGTTTTGTGGTTACAACATGGTGTATGACTTGGTTGTTTTCATTGAGTAATACCATGACATATACTCTATTAATATTATAAATGGAGGAGAATGTGTATAGAAATTTTGCTGAAAAAAGATGAAAAGATTTTCTGCTTTAATTCCCAGGACTGAATATTATGAGATATCACACTCATAATTATGTTTAATTACATGGAAAAAAATGATTTTTGAAGATGCCATTTAGATTACTCATCAGTTGACTTTTTGATAGTGAGAAGGGACATGATCTGGGCAGACTCAATCTAGTTACAATAGCCTCTTAAAACCAGAGACATTGCCTCAACTAGCAGCAGAATGGGAAGTCAGACTAGAAGTGTAAAAATGACTGACGATGCCCTTGCTGGTTTGTAGATGCAGGGGGTTATGTGACAGAGCACAGAGTAGACCCAGCTGACAGGTGGCAGGGAATTGGGGACACAATTGAAATGGGCTTGGAACTGGATTAAAAAATATTGAAAATCTCTAGAAAATCTGCATACATTTTATTTAATAATCCTGATGCTAGTCATCCTCTGAAAAGGATGGTCTCTTTTTATCATGATAGTGGATTTGTTTTACCATATTCTAATAATTTAGCTGCCAGTAGTCCGCCCCCAAGGGCATGTTACCACACTGCTGGAGAAGGCAGAGACCTACACTGTTTCCCTCCACTCAGTGAAACCTTAAAGGAATTGTATGGAGGGCCAGCAAGCCCCCTTTGTCTCCCTCATAGAGTCTAGAACAGCAGGGGACAGACTACATCCAGACCTGTGGTGAGTGGGCACAGAGCAGGCAGAGCTGACTGTGGCTCTCCTCCGGTCTGTCACCTGAATCTACAGAAGAGTGTCTCTTGGTCAATTACCTGTTAAAGGATCACCTACTTCCTTTCGTCTCCCAACCCCAGAGAGGGCACAGACAGCTCAGGGGGAGTGCTATAGTTGCGTAACTATATATGGAGGAACCTTGCCAGCTGGCTTTTAAACTCTGTAGCCTTAGGGGGGGCGGGGAGGGTGGGTGTGGAGGGTAAAGAGCATTTAACCCTCTTCCTCTCCCTGACAAGCAAGCAGAGGCCAAATAGATGGGAGAACGGAAAAAAAGGTCTTATTAGAACAACAGCAAGGGAAGGACCGCATGAATCTCAATATATCGACAGGAAACGCTCGGGTCACATTCCAGCCACTGTAAAACTTAATTTAAAACAAAATAAAAATACTAGACCACTGAGGGGCCATATCTCCCCCACCAATGTCTCTACCTGAGAATGGGAGAGGCTTCTAAGAGCGTGTCCAGTGTGGTATGAACACAGAGAGGGTTGGGCACTGACGGGGTGACTTTGGGAGTGCTGTGCTGTGGTGGACTCAGGGCTGACCCAGTCGGGATGCTGCATAAGTACCTGTCAGGTCTCCACTTGAACTTCAGACAGGACAATGATTTCTCCCCACTGAAGGGATATCGTGAGGAAAGGTCTCTAGTAACATTTTTGCCTTTTTTGTTCTGATGTTAGTATAGCCATCCCAGCTCTCTTTTGTTTACTGTTTGTATGGTTTACCTGATCCCTTTACCTTCAACCTCTTTTTTAATTTAAAGTGCATTTCCTGGGTAGAGCATATTGGTATTTAAAAAACAAAATTATTTGCCAATCCCTGTCTTCTGATTGGAAATTTTCAATGTTTAATCCATTTACATAGACTGTAATTACTACTACGAGGTGGGATTTACTCATTCTTTGGCCATTTTTTCTCTATTTTTATATCTTTTTTGTTTCTTTATTCTCAATAAATTCCTTTTTTTGTTAAAAACATATCTCTGTTTGTACACCATTTTAAGTCCTCTGTTTTTCTTTTTATATATTTCTTGAGTTATTTTCATAGTGGTTGCTGTGAAGATTGCAATTAACACTTCAATTTTAAACAATCTAGTTCAGATTAATATCATCTTATTTTCAGTACAAAATCTTTGCTCCACCGTAGCTTCATTCCCCTACTTTGTGCTTTATTGTCATACAAATGACATCTTTGTATTTTATAAATACACGAGCACAGTTTTATGATCACTTGCTTATGCAATTTCCTTCTAAATCCGATCAGACTTACAAATAAATACATTTATAATGTTTTAATATTAGTCCACGTCGTTGTATTTACTGGTGCTTTTTATTTCTTCTTGTGGATTTGATTTACTGTTTAGTGTTCTTTTATTTAAGCTCGAAAAACGATTGAAATAACTCTAACGTAGTTTTTGAGCTATATATAGAGTATGTTGTGATGAAGAATATCGAACTACACAACACAATGCTCATAAAATTGCCACAATTCTAAATATCTCAACCGCTTCATCTCTAGTGGGGGTGGTCAAGAATAATAAAGTGAAAGGGGTTAGAAACAACACTAAAAACCTTCTTATCAGTGCTTTCTATAAATTTATTTTTCCTGTGGGTTACAGATTTCTGCTCTCATGTAATCTAAAGATTATCTTCTCTGCAAAGTGTAAACACTTCCATTAGGGAAGCCGATGTGACAAAACATAACTTCTTCCTCAAGGTCTTTGCAGCTACACTTAGAAATACCCTTAGGAAAAACAGATTACCACTGATGAAAATTAGCTGGAGTTGATCTATACCATAAATTCTTCCAAAGGTTATTTAAACAATCCATCTTTACCTATTCTAGTTATTACAATTCATTCAGGTTGAGGAAATTCTGTTTTAAGTGAGAGATGGTTTTTGATGCAATTGCTTGTGCCTCTCCAGAGGGCACACGGAGCGTAATACTTTAGGCAGGGTACAACATTTCTGCTGAAGTTGCCACAACCTCTGCAATAGCCCATAGGCTGGAGAAGTTGGCGGTCAGCATTTGACAGAACTGAGACACATAAAACTCCATACCCTTGATTCTCAAGACTGGCCCCTGTTTGCTTTGAATATGACAACTTAGTAGGCTCCTGACGCCTACCCTCTACTAGTCAAGCCCCACAGTCTGTAAATCTCTCTTTAGTCTTCCATAACTGTTTTATGTCCCATTCATCCAGAGTTCAATTTTAAGCACTTTGGGAATTTTTCTTTTTAAACTTCTTTGTTATTTACGAAACTCTTTTACATTCAGCGTCTCATTTATTTTATTTCACAAAGATCTTCCTATCTGGGAGACATTATTATACTTATCTTATTGAGCATCATGGCTCAGTTTAGAGAGATCCAGTGCCATGTCTAAGGATACAAAACTGCTTATTTACAGTATAAAGACAAATCTCTGACTCAAAGTTTAATGTGCCTGTGATGTGAGTGCTGTGATTCCTGCTGTAGCAAGAATTCTTGACCCCTTTTTGTTGGCAGCACTCTGAACACTGGAACATTAGACCCTATACTTGAAGGAATTTTTAAAAAGTCTCAAAGCAACACTAAACAAGTCATCATAATTGCCAGGCGATAACAACCACAGTAAAATTATATTTCACATTGTCTTTAAAAGCATCTGCATTTACTTACTACTCACTCTGTGGCCTTTTAGCACCATATACCGCATTTGATTAAAACTATTAATTACCCTTATATATTCACAAGATGGTGTTCTTGCCTGATTCAAGAAAAAACATGGTTTTTTCAACAGGCTTACTGTTTCAGCACACCCACACCTCTAACTAACAGTAAATTAGACGATGCTCTGTTCAGTGCCTGATATTTCCATCACACACACACACACACACACACACACACACACACACACACACACGTATGTATATAATTTATAGTCTTATCCTCTCCAATATTTTTTACATTGATAAAAATTTGGTAGTTACTTCTGAGAGGACTGTGGTACCACAGGGGCTAAGGAATACCAGTTTAAAACCTCCAAAGCATGTCATGGTTCAATTAAATGTCTTGCTAAAAAGCAACATGAAGATCAAGACTTTTGGTATCTCTTTTTAAATGCAGAAATTCTGACAGTACATTTAGTGCGATGTTTATACAGTTAGGATATTCTCGGAAGAAGAAATTAGTAATTTATTTAGTTACTTCTTCCTTAACTGTGAAAATGCTATTTCTGAATTTTTTTTTCATTCAGCCCTTTGATGGATTTGTACTTTAACAGGAAAAACCTTTTCTTTACAATGTTTCTTCCAAACTATCTCCATAATCAGAATTTCAGGGACTAGAAATTCTCCCATCTTACAAATCCTTCCAAAAGTTAGTTCTTAATTTGTTGTCCAGTGCTAAGTCAAAGGAACACCATAAGCAGAAATTTACTGAAAAAAATGCTAAGTAATAACAATAGCAACATTTATTGGGCACATTATGTGTCAGATACTGTTTTAAGTTATATATAATTTAATTCTTACAGCCATCCTGCGAAGTGAGTATACTTATTACAGTCATTGTCCGACTGGGGAAACTGAGGTACAGAGGGGTTAGCTATGCAATTTACCAAAGTCAAACAGTTAAAGAGCAATAAAACCAGAGTTTGAATCCAGGTATTAAGGATACAAAGCCTTGGCATTGAGGCTATATGAAAAAACTAATTTAAAAAGGGAGAGACAGATGAGAAAAAAAATTAAATTTAAGAAATGAAAGAGTTTGGTTTTCAAACTACAAGATGATGGTTCTATTTTGTTCTCATTGCTACTAGATCTGATTCTATTCCCCTTTCTTTATGAGGGACTGACCTAGAAGATCTATAGTTTAGGCGTCTGAGTCAGTAGAGTTGTTGATGCAGAAACTAGAACATGTCAGTGCATCTCAAGGACTCTTTTAAGATGCAAAGTGAAAATCCAAACCTTGACACATCTTTTCCCTCATTCTTTACCATAACATCAGGAGTTACAGTTACACGTTAGGGTATTCTGGGAGGAAGAAATTAGTGATTTATCTAGTTACTTCTTCCTGAGCAACTCACAAAGGTCCAGGTTAGTTTTCACAAGAGAATCGCAGTGTCCACTTGGATGACAGCCTACCTGCTCAGATTATGGTAGGAGGCTGGAACCTGATTGGGAAACGTGGAAATGATCCATCTATTGCCCATTTGCATTGCCCATTTTCAAGTCAACAAGGTCTGACATGACGCCGAATGTGTCCTAGGATAAATCTGCCACTTATTTCAGGAAGCACAGGCTTTTCAGTTCAGTACTGACATGTATCAGAGCTTGATTAGCTGTCTTAGGTGAGCTTTTCCAGTAAAGTTCTAGTTCTGTAACTAAACAGTGAATAGTTTTCATACTCATGCCAAACTACCCAGGCTTATGTGAGCTGCTGAATCTCAGCCAGCTGCGTGGGAGGTGTCCCTAGCATTACGCTTAGTGGCTGTTAAAAGTTCATAACTTTGAAAATAGAAATCCATCTTGAAAAGTCTATGCAGTCATCTGGAATGTGGATGGATTTCTCAAACATAAGGTAAAGGAAAATACTGACAATATTTTGGTAGATTTACAATAGTAGAAAGGCAAAATCATTCACTGGAGACAAGCATCTTTTTTCAGGTATGAGTGATCATGAGAAGCTGTATATATTAATCAAACAAAGCAAAATATTTTAGTAGCTTGCACATCAGTGTGAATTCTGTTGACAGAGTTATAGGTCCTTTAACCCCAAATTATCCTTAGGTCAGTAGTCCACAAAAGCCCTCTTTAATATTATTGTAATTATGACCTAGATCTTTACTTTAAAGCAGTTCCTACTTTTATTAGTAGGATGAAACCTAAATCACATTTAGGATATATTTAATTTACGTAACGATCATAATTTTTCCACTGGGATTCTTCATTTTGTGTCCTATATACTGAGCTGCTTTTAAAATGTCACATTATCTTCATGAAAAGTAGTGGCCACTTTTTTACAGAAGCCATTTTTTGTAGTTAAATCTCTGAACTGTTCTACAGTGTTTCCCCTCAAGTGCCAAAAGAAATGAGAACATATTTTTATTTCAGGTTCCTTATTAAAAGCTTCATTTTCTTGGACAAATAGATTGTGTTTAAGTCCTTGGGTCAGTAGAGATGGTCTCCATAAATCTAGAATATTTAACCCAAAAGATTGATTAACATGAGCTCACACATTGAGGTAGAGCAGTTCTCTTAAAAATCATTAAGAGGTTTGAGTATACATTCTTTTCACTGAATAAGATAATATATCTGAAGTTATTCAGAAAACAATTTATAAAATACACGTCTAAAGCTAGGTCTAGATGTGAAAAAGATTTGGCCCCAAATTCCTTATGCTACCAAACAGAATAGATTGGTATGTTAAGTATCATGCCACTTGTTTCAAAATAAAAGGATTCTAAAAGAGTATTTTAAAATACTCAAAAGGAAAAAAAAAAAAAGAAGACTCTCTCTGCATAAAGATGTTTATTGCAGGTTACCTGATTGCCATTTTTTTTTTACTATTATTATACATGTTAAAAGAGTACAATTAAGTATAACAAGGAAACACTTAAATATAATATTGTATAGCAATTAAAATGTACATGTATTGAGGTGCTACTGCAACGGAAAAAATACTAAAAAAAATACTAAGACAAAAATATTACATTAAAGTTGTATTCACACGAAAGTAACTAAAACTCACATGTTCGTTTGGACAAGAGAACATGGCCAAATGAGAACAACTTGAATGGCAGGTAAATTGTTCTCTTTCCTTATGAAGAGTTTTATTAATGTTACTGCAGTTTTTATTATCTTCTATGATATAACGAAAACACATACAAATGATAGCAAGCTTTAAAAAGTTCTCTCTCCTACTTGCTATTAGTTGCCTGAGAGACATGTTTCAGCAATGACTAAATGGATAAAAAGCAATAACTTCTTGAAATTATTAACTTGCAAATATATATATATATATATATATATATATATATATATATATAGAGAGAGAGAGAGAGAGAGAGAGAGAGAGAGAGACAGAGAGAGACAGAGAGAGAGAGAGACAGAGAGAGACAGAGAGAGAGAGACAGAGAGAGAGAGAGACAGAGAGACAGAGACAGAGAGACAGAGACAGAGAGACAGAGAGACAGAGAGAGACATAGATACATAAATATAAATAGATAAAGTGAGCTGGGAAGAAGTGCAATACAAATATTCCTTAACTGTTTGAGTCATGTGATTTCCTTTTATATTGAATTTTATCATAAAAATACTGTTATATTTAAATAATATAGAAAAAACATTTTTAATCTCAATTTTTTATATTAGGTTTCTTAAGTCATTCTTCATTAACCTAGAGATTTGGAGACAATATGTCTTATCTCCTCTAGTTGTAAAGTCTTGTGAATTATTTAGTGACGAACTGATGATTGAAATGGTGGTTAAACAATGGCACTATCAAGTTTAGGAAAAGTCAGAAATATTCTCCAAGTGCCCACCAAAGAATAATTCTGCAAACTGCATTTACTGAAGAGTATTTAAAACGTTTCTAGTGAGGACACAATGGCATGGCTTTGATTGAAAGCTCTCAGCTCTGGCAAAAATTAAATTTAAGTTCATTAAACTAAGCACATTGTGTTAAATACAGATCAACTCATTACTGAGCATCAACTCAATCATTGATGAGAGCTCTTTGAAAGGCCCATCATAACATTAAATGTCATTTTATTACCAGACAGTAACTGCCTGATTAAAATCTTAAATGGATGGGGATCATTGAGAAGCCATATTGAAGTATCTTCTAGCTGATGATTAAAGTAAAATCTGCTGCAAAGGGAAATATTAATGAAAATGACTAATTTCCTTGCCTCAGTGTCTTTCCATTTCCACTGATATACCCCTAATTCAACACCTAATTTTCTTTCTTTTATTATTGCAATAGCTTTTTAGACATCTGGCCTTTTCGCTGTCACACTCAAACTCCGTTTAAGTAAATTCAAGATAAAATGGCTACAGAAACCTTCCCAAAGTCCCTTTTAAAAAATATGTACATTTGCTGCACAAAACCTTTTGGTAGATTTGCAATGATAAGAAAATAACATTCACCTTACCCTAACGTTCAAGGCCCCACTTAATCTAAATAGTACCTGCATTTTCCATTATTTAATTTCATATCATTTTTCTAGAAAATAATGAAGTATAACTATGATGAATTACTTTTCATGTTACATGATTTATAAGATTAAGCTGATTATGATTACGGTTAATTTACTTTAGTTATATTTTTAGAATAAAACCATAATATGTTTTAAGCTTTCTCTAGCTATTGTGTAAGCACAACAAATCTGTAATTCAAATTCATTTCATTGGTTTTAGCCTAAATTCATATGTTACATGCTATAACTTCAGAAAAAAATAGCTTTCTAAACGGAAACTAGCATTAAAAATAGAAACAATTATCGGTTACACATCTAGTTTGAAAAGCTAAAAAAATATGTTTTAATTAATAAAGTTGTCTAAGTTATCTCCTTATTTTAATAGCTTTTTCTCTCAAGTAGTAAGTCATTTAAGCATCGTATAGTGATTTCTAGGAGCGATTATCTTCTGCATTTCCCATTAATAAATAATTGACCCAATGATACTGTCATTTGGGTCTCTTAGCTTAGGCAACAGTTTCTGCAACCAATGAACAAAGGTCAACTGTAACATGCTTGACTGATATTACCTACATTGTAAACAGACCCAAGGAAACACTAAAAACAATTATTTTATCCTAAAACCAGTTCCAGTAATAATTACATACTAAATGCATTTAATATTTGTAAAATTCAGGAGAAATTTTTTCTATTAGAGGTTCTATAAAATCTGATAAATAATCTGATCGTTTAAAAGTCTAAAAATAGAACATTCTCAGAATGCTTGTGTTTCTACCCCAGTGTTTCCTATCCTATAAGTGACAGGATCATGGATTCCTTTGAGACTGGCTGATCGAAGCTGCAGATCTACTTCCCAGACAAATGAACAAAGACAAAAGTATTTTAAAACAGTTTGAGGGAACTATCAGGACACATTGAAGCACTGGGTTCTAGATTAGTAATACTTTCTTACCTTACCAAATAATAATTTGTTGTTTTCTATAATTCATTCACTCAAAAATATTTATTGAATCCTAGTTTTAAGTATTGAAGGAACAACCATGCACAAGACAAACGGCATGCCTTGAAAATCTCATATTCTGATGAGACCAACAAAAAAATAATTCAACACAGTGTGAAGAATGTCATAAAAGAGGAAAAATGTTCTTTGGGGGCCCAGAGAAACCAGATACTGATTTCTCAGTAATATCAAAGAAGTTGAATTTAACTTAATTTCTGAAGAATGGCTTCAACTATGGAGAGAGAATAGGTTACTAAAGTTGGTAGCATAAGCAAAATTAAGGATTCGTTAAAGGAGAAAGTATGCTCAGAGCATAGGTTCTTTGATAACAATTTTTTTATACAAAATAGATAAATGATATATAATTGCAGAGTACTAGCTTAATTGTATATGTATAGTAAATACATAAACATATAAACACACATATTGAATTGTATTCTTGGGTTGTTACACATCATTTGAAGGCTACATGCTTCGACTGTATTCCATTGACTCCTTGTATAACTGCCTTTAGTAATTTGTATTTTAATATTATTCATGGTCTTTGATCTGAGGTTGCTTCAAAAATAAAGAGGTAAAATCTATTACTACATTTGCTGAAGAAATATTATGCACCGTATCATTCCTACTACATACTTCCACATGTGAAATTTCATTTATAATTTAAATATTTGAACAGCTTCTTTAAAAATCTTATGGATATTTGTTTTCTCCTCTCTTAAAACATGTGGCTACTGATCATGTTTTCATTTTCACTTGGCTGTTAGGAAGCTCACAGAAAATTTATAGCTTGCAGATGCTTCTGTCTTATTTATATTTTAACTGATTTGGATTCCTTATTTGTGCTTATATTTTAACCATCATTTTGTTGTATGTATTCATTCTGTAAGCTGTCATGATCCTTTGAAGTAAGAGGTGGAGTATTGCAGGCTAATTAATCAGCAGAGCAAATATGAAAACACTGCACCTTCTTGAGTTCAAAATTTTCTCCATTTCTAGCCTTGTAAATCCTTTTAATTTCTTATCACATATCCATTCAGAGATAACAAGCATGTATGTAATGTAAATGTTACCTTTCAAAAAAGTTAAGTACTTGTGAGGTCTGTTTCCTCAGAGGTGCTATAGAAAAATCAGATTAATTTAAATATCAATGTAAGTAGTGTATGGTATATTTTTATGCGATTTTTTAATTTCCTTCTCATTTTAAATGGTGTAAGTTAAATACTCTTCAGTTGTTTCTGAAGCATCTATGTGACGCATGCAGGCACTCAACAAAAATACTCCCTGATTTGGTCGATCATGACCCTTTGCAAATAAACTATTGTCTACCCATGGAGTAATAACACATACCTCTGTCTCTTTCAGTCATAATAATAACAGAAGAAAACTCACTTTGAGGGTTTGAATTATTCATAATGATAAGACAGGAGCTCAAAGTCTGCCTCATTGATGAACAGAATCAAATGTATATCGAGGTGTGTATTATGTAACCAAGATTAGAGAGGTAGAAAAGAATTAAATTGAATTAAGTTAGAATAGGAAAGAAGTGATGAGCTATCTTTCTTCTGCTTATTGTGCCAGTCAAGGTGAGAACGTTGAAGAGAGGTGCTTAACTGTTACAAAGAAAGATGTTTTTTCTCTCTTCTTTCACTTGCTTCTGGAACTTTCACCTCTCATTGTTTTGTGCAACTTGCTCATCCTACTAAATTTACATATCTTGGTATAGCTTCTGTCAGAGAAACTGCTTGTAGTTTAGTGCTTGTGATAAACAGATGTCACTTTTGGGAAATTGGGATTTTTATTCTGAAAGTTTTCTGTAAATCAATTCTGTCAAATCTATGGGGATTAGAAAAACAACAACTTTGATTTCTTCTAAAATTAGATATTCCCATATGGCAGGGAAATGATTCACAAAATTCATAACTTGCTGTAATAATGTGATAGATGCTACTGTGGATATCAATGACACAAATGCTTCCTAAAACTAAAAAGACCAAACAATACCATTATTCGTAACTTAATATTTGTTCTTTGGACAACCATCACCTGCTTTGGAAAAAGAATAGGCATCTCCATTGATCATCTCTTCATTTTCCAATTGTATTATGTTAATTTGTTGACATATAAAGACTCGGGGAGGAAAACTCACTATGTTGGATTTATTCACCAGGAAATAAAACAGTTTCTTCATTCTTTTTCATGGGTTGTATTTATCTTTTCAGTAAAATTGTATTCTTCTACCTTTCAGCCACCTCATGCCTTTGTCTCCTTGGCATCATTTTGATGATTCTCTTGCCATTATACTAAAATGACTTATCCTCTTGTTCTGTTTTGTTCTTGCTTGGTAAAAGCCAATCCCTGGGCCAATTCAACTCTCTTTACCACTAAAAGATGGGTATTGAGCCATGCTAATGAAAACTAAAACCAATACAAAAATTGATATTATTATAAATGCTGTAATCTCACCATGCCCCAATTCTGTACTTCTTTTATTCAGTCACCCCCTCTCTAAGTATCCACAACAGATGTTTCTTATTTCAGCACTATCCTTATATCTCTATCATCATAAACTCATTCTCTTCCTCAGCGTCAGCAGATCATATTTCTTCCAATTTCATTCAGAAAATAGAAGCACCAGAAGGGCACTTTACTTTCCCCCATGAAAAGCAAACACAACATACTTTCTTCCTTCCCTCAAATGATAACGGATGAGGAGGCATCCATCCCTTTTATAAAGATAGTACTTCTAGATGTGGTTATGATCCCATAGCTTTCTACTCCCATACATACCTTGCTCTTTTTAAAAATCTCCCTGACCAACAGTCCCTTCCTCTTAATCTTTGGAATATGCGTAACTCTAATCTCAATTCAAAAACAAACTCACTGTACTTGACTCCATATCTGTTTCCAAATGCCTTCTTATCACTATCCTCACCTGTACAGTCATACATACTTGCTGTGTGAATTTCATATCCCACTTACCCTTAAATTGACTTTGGTTTTCAAATATTCCACTGTCAATGTTCTTATAAGAATTTCAACAACTTCCACAATTCTAGATTTAATGAACAGTTCTCAGATCCTATGACGATTGTGATCATTTATTTTATATGTTAACTGCAATTTCTTATGGTAGTCTGATAAATTGTAATTCCTGCGATAGCATAGATTCTGACTTTTTATCTATCATACCCACAATTATATTACACAGTGCTGTAAAGTATTTGTTAATGAACAAATGAATTATGCAGGATAAATATAGCTTCAAACTGATCCATTACAAGGCTAAACTTAAACTTTACTTTGCATGGAAGAATTTGTATTTTCTTCTGACTCTAAATCTACAATATATTTAAACACAAACAACAAGTAGCACAAGATGAATAAACTAAAATTCCAAATAGACGATATTAGGAAACATGGACTACGGAATTAATATACAATGAATATGATGTTTAAAGACTTTGTCATGAAATTATTTTTCTTAATAGTTTTTGTAGAGGTATAATTTACCTACAGCAAAATGCAGAGTTCTATGAGGTTTGAAAAATTAATATATCCATGTAAGTAACACCACAATTAAGATATAGAACATTTCCATCACTTCAGAAAGTTCCTTCATGCCCCATTAAAACCAATCCACCTGTAGCAGATGCAATTACTGTTCTGATTTTTATCACCACTGATGAGTTTTGCCCGATCTTAAACTTTATAAAATTGTCCTGACACATCATGCAGGAGTTTTGTGTCCGACTTCTTTCACTCAGCATATTTTTTCTTTTGAGATTCACCTGTTATCGCATGCATCAGCACTTTTTCCTTATTCCACTGTAAGAATATGTCACTCACCTTACTATAAACATTTCCAGCATGTTTCTAGCTTTTAGTGATTATAAATGAAACTGCTATTAACATTATTGTAGAAGTCTTTTTGTGAATATATGTTTTCATTTCTCTTGAATAAATACCTAAGGTGTTTACATCCTCACCAATATTTGATACTATAAATTTTCAAATTTTAGTTACTATAGTACACATAAAGTGACTACCCATTCTGATTTTTATTTATATTTCCTTGATGATTAGTGTCACTTAGAACCTTTTCTTGTGAGTAATATACATTTTTATCTCATTTTATTAATTCTTTTCAAGTATTTTGTTTTATTGGATTAGTTATCATTTTTATTATCGATTTAATTTGTTGAATTTTCCTCTCTCTGTCTTCTCACACACATATAATGTGTTATAGTATATTATAAATTTATTTTTCCTGACTACAAATCCTTTGTCAGTTACATCTATCACAAATAATTTCTTCCAGTCCATAAATTGCATTTTTATTTTCTTAAGGATGTCTATTGAATAACATACACTTTGCATTTTTACGAAATAGAATTCAATAATTTTAAAATGGTATAATTAATACTTGAATTTTCTAAGAAATAGATGCCTACTTCCAAATCATAAAGACATTCTTCTGTATTTTTGTCCAGAAGATTTAGCTTTTACATTTAGGCTTATGCTCCTGCTCAAATTAATTTTTGTGTATGGTATGAGAGGAGATTCATTTATTTTTCCATTTGGACTAGTTACACCAGCTTGATTGGTTCAGAGTACTTTGTTATTTCCATTGAACTATGCTGGTGTTTTGAACAAAAGATATTGACCATATAGGCAAGACCTATATCTGGATTTTTTTATTGTGCGCCAAGATCTATGTGTTTACGTTATGCTTTCATCACACTCTCTTGATTACCTTATAGTAAACTTTATAGTAAGTCTTGAAATCATGCACTTACAAGTCCTCTTTTTCAAGATGGTCATTGCTATTTCAGATCCTTTGAATTCTATATAAATTTTAGATTCTACTTGTCAATTTTATTAAATTTATTCTTAAGTATTCATTTTTTTGCTATTACAAATTACATTTTTATCAATAGATCAGCTTTAGGTTTACAGAAAAGTTGAACAGAAGGATATAATTTTATGTATAGAAAATCTTTAAGACTACACACACACACACACACACACACACACACACACAACTGTGAGAACTAATGAACAGATTCAGCAAATTCAGCAAATTTGTAACAGACAAAACCAACATTCCAAAATCAGATGTGTTTCATACAGTAACAATAAAATATCTGAATAGAAACCATCTGACATATCTTAAGAAATATCTTAAGAAAACAATCCCATTTACAATAGCATAAAAAAATAAATAAAAAAGACCTTAGGAATAGATTTAACCAAGGAGTCAAAAGATCTGTAGAGTCCTGTGCTGCTTAACGATGGGGTACACCCTGAGAAATGCAATGTTAGGCAACTTAGCCATTGTGGGAATATTATAGAGTATATTTACACAAAGCTAGATGGTATAGCCCACTATACACCTAAGCTATATGGTATATTGTCCTGTAGGGGTGGGGAAATAACTTTTCTTTTATGCTTCTTGACTCTTGGCTAAGACATCCCAGTAATACAAGATTAACAGAAAAAGAGAAAAGAAGAGATGTTTAATAATATCTATACCTCCTCTATACGTGGCAGAGATCACGGAAAACTGAGGAACTCATCAAAATGGTTGTGCCAAGATCCAAGCTACAACCTTAAATATCATTTTCAACTGAAAACAAAAAAAGATGTCGAGGGTGGGGAGAGCCAGTTATGGGAGGTTACCGGAAAAGCATTGTAAAGGAGGGGAAGGTTGTTATTCAGATTTTAATCCTTGCCTTCTGCATTCATTAGTTTCTGGAGATAAGGTCATCCCCTTTTCCTGGTACAGTGAGGGAGATACCCTTACAAATGGACATTTGCTTGACAAATGTAAATTTTTGTTTGTTTGTTTGTTTGTTTTACAAAAGGTACCTTCTACTTGGGTTTCAGAGCTTCTCCCATATCTGCTGTTTCTTAAAATTAACCAGCCTAAAATAATACTATGCCAAAGAGATGCATTTTCAGGTGACAATTTCTGCTCCACTACAGCTCCTAGGCCACAAACGTGTACAGCACGTTACTGCCTTAAATACTGTAGGAAAATGTAACACAGTGGTATTTGTGTAATGCACTGCCCTATGACATTATGACTGCTACAACATAACTAGGTGATAGAAATTTTTCAGCTCCATCATATTCTTATGGGACACCCATCATTATGCGGTCCATTGTTGACAGAAACATCATTAGGCGGTGCTTGACTGGATACTGAAAACTATATGATTGTGATGAAAGAAATTGAAGACAACTCAAATAAATGGAAAGGTATTCTGTGTTCATAGATCACACTGATTAATAATGTTAAAATGTCCATACTACCCAAAGCCATCTAAAGAATCAAAGCAATCTAATGATTTTTTTTTTTACAGAAACAGATAAACAGCACTAAATTTTGTATTAAACAGTAGAAGACCCCAAATAGCCAAAGCAATCCTGAAAAATTGGTACAAAGTTGGATGTATCACACTTTCTGATTTCAAACTATACTCCAAAGCTATAGCAACAAAACAGTATGGTACTGGCATTAAAATAGTCACATAGACCAAAGAAAAAGAATTGAGAGCCCAGAAACGAACCCTCTCATATATAGACAACCAATGTTTGACAAGGGAGTAAAGAATACTCAAAAAGGAATGGGTAGTCTCTTCAATAATTGTTATTGGGAAAACTAGATAACCACATGCAAAAGAATGAAATTGGACCCCTACCTTACAACATTCACAAAAATAAACAAAATAATTAAAGACTTTAACCATAAGACCTGCAACCACAAAACTCCTAGAAGAAAAACAGGGAAAAAAAGCACCTTGACATTGGTCTTCGGTAATATTTTTTGGATATGACATCAAAAGGACAAAAGGAAAAATCAAGTGTGACTACATCAAATTCAAAAGCTTCTACAGAGCAAAACAATCAATCAAGAAAATGAAAAAGCAACTCATGGAACAGAAAAACATATTTGTAAAACATATATCTGATAAGGAGTCAATACCCAAAATATAAAAGAAACTCATACAACTCAATAACTAAGAAGTTATTGTTTTGTTTTATGTTTTAACCATAAAACATGATTTAACCGTAAAAAATGATTTAACCAAATCATTTTTGTGAAATGATTTTCGGCATCTATTGAGATGATCATGTAATTTTCTACTGTATTCAGTTAATGTAATAGATTGCAATAATGAGTTACATGTTTGCGTGTTGCTTAATTTCAAAGTATGTAGGTTGTCTCTAGACTGTTACTGTTTTCTAATTTAATCCCACTGCAGTGAGAGAAAATACTTTGTATGTTTCAATACTTTAAAGTTTATTTATTTCTTGGTCTAGCATATAGTCTATCTTGGTGAACGTTCCATATTCACTTGAAAAAATGTACATTGTGCTGCTGTTGGTATAGAGTTTTATAAATGCAAATTAAGTCTAATATTAATTGTGTTTCCATTTTCCTGTCTTTTTGATGGTGTTTTGTCTTAAGTTTCTGGCAATTACTCAGAGTTAAATGCTGAAATCCCCAGCTATAGATTGCCTATTAATTCCTTTAGATATGTATTTTTTCACATCATGCAATTTGAATTAGGTGCAAACCATTTAAAATAATATTGTTTTGATAAAATACATTTTACAATTATCAAATATTCTCTATGAAAGTAGGCCTTTTTGAAGTCTCTGTCTGATATTAATATAACCATTCTACTTTTATATGTTTAATGTTTACATGTCTTTATATAATTAAAGTACATACCTTGTATAACAGATGCCACATATTTGGTTCTTGCTTTTTGATGCCTCCTGACAAGCTCTGTCTTCTAATTGGACTGTTTCATTCCCTCACATTTAATAAAATTACATGTGATTGGATTTAAGTCTCCCAATGTTGAGTTTTGTTTTCTCTGTGTCTCTTCTACTCTTTGTCTCTGTTCCTTATTTCCTACCTTCTTTTGAATTAACTAAGTGTTTATTAGCAGTATATTTTATCTTCTACATTGATATTTTTATCTCATTTCTTCAGTGGCTGCTCAACAGATTAAAATATATACCTTAATTTACCAGAATCTACCTTGACTTAACATTATACTGCTTCATGGATAATGTAAGAACCTATAGTAGTACACTTATATTTACCGCTTTCAATGAACTTTTAAAATATTGCAGAGGAGAAAACTAATCTTTTAAATGTACTCACATTTCCAGTGTTCTTCATTCTTTCCTATAGATGCACATTTCCATCTGACAGAATTTTTCCAGTAGCAAGTCTTGTCAGGTACATCTGCTGGAGACAAAAATATGAAAATGCATTCATATCATCATTATTTGGGGAGGATTTTGGTTTTTCTGGACATAGAATTCTAGGTTTCCAGTTTTATTTTTTTTCTCTCAGTATCTTGAAAATGTCACTTTATTCACTTAGCTGATATTGTTTCTGAAGAGAAGCGCCTATATGTGGTTTTGGTATTCATCCTGTTCAGGGTTCATGAAGCACCATTGACTTGTGAGATTTTGTTTTTTCAAGAGTTGGGAAAACTCAAATAATATATATAGATACATATTTCATGCTCCTTCCCCTCTCTCTTCTTTTTCTGGGAACCTAGTTACATGTACTTTAGATCTCTTACTATTGTCCCACAAGTCACTGACACGGTTTATTTCAATCTTTACTCTCTCTGTGCTTCCCTTTAAATAACTGCTATTGATTTTTTTTTTTCAGATTTACTTATCCTTTCTTTTCCAATGTCTAATACTACTACTAAGTCAATCCAAAGATTTCATGTATTATATTTTTCAGGTTTAGAGCTGAAATTTCTGCATTTAAATTCTCCATGACCATCCTATTTATATTCTCTTTCACATTATTTTGCATATTTATGATTGTTATTTTCAAGTTCTATTCTGTTAAATTTAAAGTATAGGTCATCTGTGTGACTGTGTCTATTGATTTTTTTTCTTGATTGAAAGTCAATTTCTTTTTCTTTTTCTTCAAATGCCTAGTAGTTTCTTATTGAATAGTGGGGACCGTATTTCTCTAAAGACTGTTGATCTTTGTTCCAATAAGTGGTAAATGACTGGAGAATCATGTAGACTCCTTTCAAGTATTGATAACAGGACTTATGCTTTGTTTAGCTTTGTTTTTCTCTTAGCTTAGGCTGTATCCCTCAGACTGGGTATATGGTTCGTATTCCTAAACTATGACCCTGCTGAGCTTTCTAGTAAATATAGCCCAAGATTTTTACCTTGTTCCACCAACTTAATGGAATTTAGACTTCAAACTCTTCCTCTTAGTACCTAAGCATCAATTTCTGCTCAGTTTGTAAGCTTGTCAGATAGGTGCTTCTTGGTTTGCTGAATAAGAATATGTACTCAAATTTTGGGGTTTATCCTTTTATGTTTCCTCCTTTCCAGGATCCCCCTTTCAGTTTACAGATGCTCTGACAGCCCCAGAGTCTGATCTAAGACTCCTAATCCCAGTAATACTTTCAGATTCAACATGAACCCTGCCCTTGGTGTGCCAAGTTGCTAAATGAAACTATGGACAAAGAACTAAAGTAAATAAGGAGGTCAATGTCTCATCAGAGAATATCTGTGAAAAGAAATGATCGAAAGCTATAATTAGAACTCTGCTTCTCTCTCCATGTGGTGATCCTTAGCAGCAGCATGATACATGATACTTGGGGCAGCTCAGATAAATTGTCCTTAATTTCATCATGTCAACAACCCCTTATCAGCCTACCCTTGTAATGAACTGGGCTCACATGACTGACAACTACATCAGATGGTAAAGGACAATCTTTGATAAGAAGAAAAGTGTCCTGTTACCAGAAAGAGGTAATTTAAGAAGAAAAAACAAACAAACAAACAAACAAACAAACTGGCTAGAACTAGGCTTTCCTTCTATATATTCAATATAAATGTTGTTTTTCTTAAGATAGTATATGCATCCCATAGAACTAATGTCTGCCCCTTCTATACAAGGAGAAAACTCACTCCTGTACCTAGTTCTGAGTCTAGGATCTCCGGGTGATAAGCATTTTTCTTGGTCAAGTCCAGTTCAGTCAATTTGCTGTTGTCCAGTTATTAGCCACTTTGTCTCAATTTCTGTTTTCAGGGAATATCTCTTTATCCCTTGTTCTTTGTGGCCACAGAGAAGATTCTTTTTTATGGGGCTGCACTACTTTCGCCTATCATTTTTATCTGGCATGGTGGGAAGGACCTGGAAATTGCATTCTTTTTTGCTTGTTTTGTTTTTTTAACCAATCCAGGCCATTGTTTGCTAGGAATTTCTCTGGAAATATTCCTTAAAACTTGGATATGAGGCAATTTGAGTTTTCTTGACTCTAAGATCTAGTAAATAAACCTAAAACGGTAGTTCAGTTATAGTCTTTAAATCTTGATCCTGCCTTAAGACTTTAGCAGCACTTCTGAGAGTTTTGCTTATCCCTCAGCCCTCAGTTAAACCACTTCTATTTGGCGTTTACCTCAGAAACGAAAGGTATAGTCATGAGACCCTAGTGGTCTGATTATAATTCCACACTGCATTCCAGGGATATAAATATTACTTTTGTTAGTACATGAAGAAAAGTGTTTAGACAGAGCCTAGGGCATCTGGCTTTACTTTCTTCTCTGGTATTAGCTAGGTCGTAATATTTTACTCCCATTGTTATCGACAATTCCCCATCCTTTCATGTGCTAATGTTAATTTGAAGACAGATGATTTGGGATGGTTCATGGGGAGACTTTTCCAACTGCACAAAGTACGTAATTATTTGTCTCAACTGTTTGATTTGCTGACTCTAAGCCGACAGTACTTCTCAACAAAGCTGTGTCTTTTTCCGTCTCATCTTTTATAAGAGCAGCTTAAAAAGCAACTTGGCTTTTTTTAGTAGGATACTATTAAAGAAGGCAACAAACAGCAACTATAGCAATTTCCTGACTTTTTTTCTATCAAGTCTCCTAAAGCTGCAGTGTCAGGGGACACGTGGGCAGTGGCTAAAGAGGCAACAGGCAACAAACCTGTCCAGGAGCTTTGCTGTTCCTCAGTTAATGTCCTCAAACTCAAGAGTTGGAGACATCCTCACTGGTATTCTCTATTATGTTTTGACAATTGTTTTTTTACTTAAAGTTTATTGGGGTGACAATAGTAAGTAAACTTACATAGGTTTCAAGTGTATAATTCTGTATTACATCATCTATATATCACATTGTGTGTTCACCACTCAGAGTCAGATCTCCTTCTATCACCATATATTTGACCCTTTTACTCTCATCTATCCCCCTCACCCCAGTTACTCTCTGGTAACCACTAAACTGTTGTCTGTGTCTATCAGTTTTTGTTTTTTTCTTTGTTTGTCTTGTTCCTTTGCTGCTTTCAGTTTTATATCCCACATGAGTGAAGTCACATGGTTTTCAACTTTTTCTGTCTGACTTATTTCACTCAGCATAATAATCTCAAGATCCATCCATGTTGTCACAAATGGCACTACTTCATCTTTTCTTATGGCAGAATAGTATTCCATTGTGTATATATACCACATCTTCTTTATCCAATCATCTATTGAAGAACACTGACAATTTAAGGTTTGCTAAATGCCCAGATTACTTTTGTATTTCTCAGGGCTCTTTTCTATGGTAATGACAAAAAGAAATTCAAAATAGCTTAAGCAAAAAGGGAAATTCATTGGCTTCTTATATATCTGTTATCTGTGGTATCTATTTTACATTGTATTTAAAAGGGTAATATAGACTGTGCCATAGAAAATAAACATGTATGAATGAGTCAAAGGCATCAAAGGATAGAGATTATTTATCACAGGAGATAAGGATTAAAGTTGTAGAGCAAAATGACCAATAATCTAAAGCATTTACTCCTATTCAGACACTTTTTTACAGGAAAGTGTCCTTACCAGACTACATTTACCTGCATAGAAGTGTAAAGGAAAACTAGAGGGGAATAGAGCAAACAATTTGATGAGAGAGGGCAGTTATCTATGTATTTGGGGAGAAGGTGAGTTGAGGAGAGAAGGCAAATTTTTGGGATATCCACTGGAGAAAAACAAAGATCCTGTTGTCATTTTGAAGGCCAAATGCCAGAAATCAATTTGATTAGCAAAGAATTTCTGAATAAACCTACTGATGGTAATTGACTGAGTCCTGCTGTATATTCTATAACATACTAGACTCAGGCCAATCTCAGGGTATGCCTCAGGAACATCACTTTTTATATAATATAAAGATTGTAGAGTTTTTCAGATTTCATTTTAGCCCAGCACTTCAACTTACAGATGGTTAAATAGACTAAAAGAAAGAACTCCATTGCTTTCTTTTTTAAAGGATAATAATTTCATTTGTTAGATTAAAAACAAAGAAACAAGCAAGCAAACAACAACAATAAAACAGACTTGATTTATGGGCCAAGGTAAGGAGAAGTATTCTGCATAGTATTGCCTATAGAAAGTACTCATAGGTCCTCGTAATTCTAATCATATGAGTATTACCTGTCTTTTCATCCTCTAAATCACCTTGGAATAAAAGGAAACATACTTCTCATTCCTAGGAAAATATAATTTCTTTTTAAGAGCCTTATCATTTTAAAAAAGAAAACCAGTAATAAACCTGCTTTCTAAATAAATATTTGATAAATATTATAAAAAGTAATTGTGTGAACAAAATTAAGTTAATCTAGCAAGACCGAAATGTATATTGATAGGGAATAAGTGATTATTACACTTACAGTGGATTGCATTTAAATGCATTTGTTGCCCATGCAATTTATAATATGCAAATCTGGAAATCATACAGAATCAATGAAAATTTTAACCACTCATTTTTTTCAGAGTTCTGCAATAAAGCAAGTAATAAAGTCAGAGTGTAAAGAAATGACTTAAAAGCATTTATGAGAAATTAAGAATCTAGTGGTACAAAGAGCTGCAAAGAAAGATTTCTTTGAAGTTTTAACTTCAGCTGAAAAGTGGCTTCGTATAAAAGATTCATGATTAATTCAATATGCTTTATTGCCAATACGTGGTTTAATTTAAGTTAAATTATCTAGTACATACAAAAAAAAAGTTCTACCTTCAGAGTATCTTCCCTATCATCTAGAAGTCAATTTAGCATCTATAAAGTCTCTTTATTTACAATTTCTCCTATGTAATCTTTGTCATTACAATTGAAGTTTGGAGTAACAAATGCGGTTACCATTCACATTTTCATTGTTTGGTGCTTTTGCTATAATACATAAAAACTAATAATTTATAGTAATTATCAACAGTTTTGAAAAATTTAATTATCTTCCAGTCAATAATCATTGTATTGATTAGTTTTTCAAACTATCTGCTGTTTTATAAAATCAGCTCCATAAATGATACTGGGGACATCATTAAAATTAAAAAAGAAATACCATCTCTTACTAGGAGAACTATATATGGAGGGACTCAACTCTTGAATATATGTCATACTGTAAATGGTTTGCATTAACTCAAAGCTTAATGTTCCACAATAGTAAGTGACATAATTATCATTTGAGTAAAATTTTAGTAGAAGATGGTTGTTAAAAGTGGGTACTCTAGAGTTAACCTGAGTTAATTCAAATCCTGGATGATTTTCATTAAGTCTGTGATGTTGAGTAAGTTAGTTCACCTTCTGACGAACAAAGACTTTTCATCTGTAAATGGGGGAATGAAACCTACTAAATTATATAAGGCATTTGGTAGAGTGACCCTCATACGTTCTTACCACATATTGGATGTTATTAGAAGGAAAAACCATTGTACTGCAATAGGGAAATATATTAATACAAGTAAATGTAAAAATATTTTACATTCTGTAGAGGTATAATCATATACTTACATATGTTTGGAAACATTCTGTATATTTTGTCAGTAAAAAAGAATTACTAAATTACTGAATTTAAGAATACGGGTCTTACATATTAAGACATCTGGAGATGCACACAACAAAAGGACAGGGAGGTTCTAAACATCCTATAATTTTGAGATCACAAAATCAAATAGGCAAGGCTGTTGCTGAAATCTGTGCTGGCATAAGAGCTCCTGTCCCATCACCCATGACTTTGTGTGGGACCTCTTCCTCATGCAGTTGCATGTGAAGTAACAGCAAATAACAAAAGTCATGGACTTCGTAGAAAATCTGGAAAAACCAGATTTAGTGCCGTGGTTTACATACTACTGAAATGCTTTATTGAATGATTTTTCACTTCTTTCAAACCCCTCCTAAACTCCCTTTACTAAACATCTTTCCATATAGATTGTCCAAGACTTCATGTCTCCCCATCCTGAGATGGACATATATACATTGTTAACTGTAAAAATTATAAAGCTGTGACAACAAGATAAATTGAATTTAAAGTGTGTTCATTTTCCCTATTTTTCTATTCCCTCATTTCAAATAGACAACCATACGATGGGCTCCCTTTTTCAAGGGGGTTTTGTAGCAGTGTTTAAGAGTATGACAGAGGCTAGTCTTGAGAGCTAGTTTGTTTGATTATAGCTGGTTCACTGGTATTCTGAAGCAAAGCAAAATGACCATTTCCAGCATCCAATTGCTATTTTGTTAATTGTTATTTGTTAATTGTATTTTGTTCCAATAGTCTAATGTACAATGCTTTACAGGAAGTCAAACTCCTCTGAAAATTCCCCTGCATCTCAACAGTTTTAGCTCTTCTTCTACTTCCTTCTCTGTTGTTTTTGAGATGTAATAGGTTTGGACATATAGAAACTTAGATATCAGGTCTAGATATGCTACTTGCTATTATGTTAAATCATACAAAATTGATATTTTTGTAGGTGAAAAGTGGTGGTAACTGGAATGTCATGTGGTTCAACATAAATAGATAAGGGTTCTAGTCCCCTTTCCGCCACTGTAAGAGAAGGCTAAATAGATTTGTTGCAAGAATTAAATGGGGAAATGCATTTAAAGTACTTAGCATCTCATTTGGCATAAAAATAGTCTAAATTGACATCATAAATTTGATGCTTGATTATTATTATAATCTATGCCTATCTGAAGATATCCTTGGATTGGCAGAATTGTCAGAGGAAAGTACAATTTACTTTTTTCACATACCAGTCTTATAAGATAGAAATGGATTCTTGATTGGTAAAGGTTCCAGTTTCCCAAACATTGAATATTGTGGTTTAGACACCAGGAAGCTTATACTTAGGGGAGCATTCTTATTTATGGACTAAAGTGTGGATGTAGCACAAACTGAAACCTGATTTTCTTTCAATCCTGCTCCAACTGGATTCTGACAGTACACTGTCTTTCCCTCTTAGTTTTATTACTTGTGAGTTTCCATATTTTTATGTGATTCATGGATATTTTAATTTAAAAAAATGAGACCGATTGCATTGGGGGCTACTAGTCTCATAAACTATTTGAAACCCAAGATACTCGTAATATTTCTCAAGTAAATTTAAGGGCACAATTTGAAATGCTGTTTTTTATTACTATAAATGTGTAAGTCAAATCAATTTGGTTCAATTACTTCATAATCTTGCAAGTACAGATATATAAACAAAAACTCTCTTATTGATGGTTTCCCTGAGCCTTCACTTGTTGCTGTTACTTCACTTGCATAGTTGCTACCAAATTACACGTTCCAAGGAATTTCCATATCATAGGTTCAATTTATATCACACAACTCTAAGTTAATGTTTAATATTTTTTATTTATGATTTATTCATGTGAAACATCCACTTTTTAACAACTGTTTTTATTATCTATTTTACCTATTTTCAATTGTACAAAAGAGATGCATTTCCAAGGGTAGTAAAGGACCTACTTTGCCTTGGGATTTTTCAAATGTGTATCATAATGGTGTACAAGAAATTTGGAACATCAGTACAGTGTCATTGCTTAATATTTATCTGTGGTATTGAGATGTATGTGTTAAGGAGAATCAGTAGCTAAAATAAGTGCAAGAATACCTACAAGCACATGAAAAAGAATAGATTTTTTAATTGCTTACTCACCATGCACATTATCCATTCATTGTGAGATTTAAGTGAGTCACATTTTCAGATTTATTCCATTGGGATAAAAACAAAATTGGTTCAGGAATATGCCAACCTTTCAGTTACATGCCCATTAAAGGGAGAAGGGAAATCATATTTATTGGCAATCTATATGCTTCATACTAGGTACTCTTAAATATTAGGTTGGTGCAAAAGTAATTGCGTTTTTTGCAATTATTTATTTTTTAACCTTTTAAACCACAATTACTTTTGCACCAAGCTAATATATTATCTCATGGCTTCCTTAACTGTCAGGTAAATGTAAATAACTAGATCATAATTAAGGGTGCTTAGCCTTAAAAATGCTGTACGACTTGATCAAATTTGCACAGCTTTAAACTTAGCATTGTCAGACTGTACAGTTATTCCAATTTTATAGCTTTCATGATCACTTAAAGTGGTATATCTTTAATGTACATGTTCATCTTTACAGGTGAAAGAAGAGTTAATAACCTGCACTGAATTGACCTAATCATCATATCAATCAAGCAAAACTCATGTTCTTGTAAGAGCTGTGCCTTCCTCAATCTGGATCTATGGGCTATGTGACCTTCAGAAGCATAATGACTGATTACATTAAGCATGACTTTGCCTAAAAGGGTTGCCCCTCTCAACTAGTACCAAGCATCATAATGTATTATTTAGCTATTATTGAGCAACAACCCAAAATTTAACAGCTTAAACAATAATATTTATTTAGCTTATGATTTGGTGTATGCAGTTGAGACTATACTCAGTTAGGTACTTCTTCTGGTCTCTGCTGGAACCCCTGTGGATTGCAGGAAGCTGTGTATTACATGAGGGCTGGTTTTGCTGTTGGGGGTCTCAGCTGGGGCAACCGTGTGGATGTGGCTGTGGTTGGTATTGACAAACACAAATGAAATGTCTCGGTTAATTGGCAATCAGAGAAGTGTTGAAATAAGTCAATGATTCCAAAATGTTTTGGAAATTAAGACACACCACATTCAACAGCATCCTGCAGCTACCTTACGTTTTTGAGAAATGAGAATCATCCCAGCTATTTGATTCATCCTTTAAGCAACATACAATGGTGGTAAGAGACCAGGGGATACTTTTCTTAGGAGATACACATAGAATTCTAACTATATTAGAAAAATGCTAGGCATCATTTGGGTCTTCACTGTGAAGTACAAAATGGAGTCACTTCAGATGAAAACAATCAGATTTGATGAAAAGTTCGGGCAACGGCCCCTACGAGATAAAGCAAAGGAAACTGCGCTCCTCTGACCTAGAGGAAGACAGGATGATTTCGGATTTACTAAGAGACCTGAGCGTATGAAGTGGCTCTTAACAATAGATGAGGAGCAGGTAGACATACAGGAAAAGGGCTCTAATTAGATCATAAATCAGAGAGACAGTCTACCCTATAATAGTTATAAGATTCTGGAAAGAATTATTTTAAGGGTAAGAAGAGAATCTGCTTCATGGAATGAGAAGAGTCTATTTTAATGGTACTGTGAATAGCTCAGGCTGAGGGATGGTTTAGCTGACCTCTGCATGGACACTGTAGCCCTGTGACTTGGTACACAGGCTTCTGTGCCATATTTCAAAGGCAAATTTAAAATGGATCATTATACTTTCAAAGGGAAATGGAATCTATATAGCTGGTTCCAAACCAGTCTCTCCCAATTAATAACTAAATTGTTTTTATTACAATGGGAAGATAAAAAAAGACGAAGAAAATTCCATCACTGTCTGCCAAATCACTAAAAGATTGAATGCTAACATCTCTCAATAATTTAAATGCGAACATCTTGCAATAACTTTAAAAACCAAAGGGCAGAAAGAAGCATGGAGTGTCAGCAGTTTCATATGTTCTGGAAGGTATAATCTGAACGATTTACTATATCTGGGATAAAAATAAGCTGAGGGATCTGCTAAGAATTCAAATAGAAATAAAAGTTTTAAAAGTGCCCTGTTCAGAACATACAAGAAATAGGGAAGGAGAATGAAAAATCACAATTTAGAAGTGTCTATTAAAAACTAGGAATGGAACTACTCAACTAACAGGTTTCTCAACCTGCTCTATATATGTATATCCAACAATAGGATTGTGTAATTGTTCTGATAAAAGAGTAGACCCCCTGAAAACACAGACACTATAACAGAGAGCATTTTGTCACGTCCCGTGCAACGAGAGTTGTGGGGAGTGAGTAGGGCGGTGCAGGATTAAGAAAAGACAGTAGTTATGAATAGAGTTTAAGCAGACCAATGGACCCCCAATCTCAAGGACGGGAAGCCCCAATTGGGACTTGCATCAACTTGTATTAGTTCGGTGGGGAAGTAAAGGAGATAAAGCCTGTCAATCTCAAGATGTGTGAATCATATACATCATAATAGGAAACTGATTTAAGTCAATCACCCTTGCCTGCAGATAGCTGGACGATAAGTCTCAACTTCCCCAAGGGACAAAACCTATATGCATGTGAATAGATGGAGAGCACCTCATTGAATCACTTCCCGTGCAGGTTCTGGGAAGGAATGCAGCCACAGAGGGAGAGGCTTTCTCTAGCCTGAGAAAGGTGGGGGGCTGTGCCCACTTCTGTGAACCCCGTGGGTTCTCCTGTTGGTCCCCACACAACTGCGTCTGGCTTGAGTTGTTCCTTCCGTGAGGAATCTTACTCGTCATTGACTGTCCAGTCATCTTTCTGGGACCAAACAGGGAGGCATAAGGTGCAAACACAAAGGTTTAGCAAAGTCCCTGAAAGGATCCGTCTTACAGACTCTCCTTTCTTTGGGGGCAGGTTCAAGGAAACAAATGGTTAAGCTGCTGCGCAGCGATAGCATTTCACACAACCTTTACTCCATTCAAGGACATATAAAACAACACAATAACTGGGGCATATGTAAAGAAGGGAGCAATTGGAAAAATCAAAGAAATCCCATATTCTTGGATGAGATCCTCCCATAGAAAAATAAATTGTTTGGAATTTTCATTACCCTGCAAAAATATACTGTTTTGGGATACAAGGATCATAATACATAAAGAAGACACAGGAAATTAAAATACCATGTTCAATTAAAAGCAAAATAGGTAAGTTGAAGAAATCACATACACACACATACAAAAAATAAAATAACATAATTAAAATCCACATTATAAGCAATCAAAGGCAATATGCAAATGTACAAAAGCTAGAACAAAATTGGTGAAAAAAAGCACTTTCAAAATGCAAAAGAAAAAGATAAAACATAAAGCAAGCAGTCTAAAGAACAGAATAACACAGAACAAAAATTCAATATACGGTCTGATCGGCATGATCAGAAGAAAATGTAATGGAAATAAAAATATAAATTTAAGTAGGACAATTACCTGTACTACGGCAAAAAGAGATTTAAGTGAGTCACAATTTTCAGAAAAATCAGAACAAAGGTCCATGACTGAATATATTCTGACTTTATTTTTCCTATTTCAAAAACAGAAAAAAGTTTTTCAAACTTCAAGCAGAAAAACAAATAAAATTAAGAAAACAGAGTCTTCTAACCAAGGAACAAAAATTGTGCTAATTTCAGGCTTTTCTCTATAATAACACACACAGGTAGACCATGATGCCCTGTTGGCAGCATTTTGAAGAAATACTGTATACATCATGCATTTTACACCCAGAATAAATATCTGATAGATGACAGTGAACAAAAATATATTATCATAATGCAAGGATTCTGAAAATATTATATGTGCCATGAAAAAATAAAGGTATTTAAAAATACATATTAACCTAATAAAAGAAATAGAAAAATGAAACTACAGAATAGAGAATTTATGGTGTAAATATTTGGGACTAAGCAGAAAAATACATGATATATTTAAATGATTGTTGTAGATATTCTCATGAAAATAGAAACAGATATATTAAAAAACTATACTTAAAATCAACATAAAGTGAAAATGTATATGCTGAATATGTGTGTGCATTTGAAAATTAACTGCAGTCATCCAATCCTAAAATCTCAAATTAACAAAGTTGGAAATGCACGGTGTATGAAAGGGAAAAACATGATAATTTCTTCAACTTTAATGGAATGTTGTTATCCAGTTACTCTCTAGAGAGATGATATCAGGAATACCATATTGTCCTCATAATTAGAAAAATGTAAATTAAGGATGTTTTGAAAAACATAAAGCAACTCCTTCAAATCAACACAAAAATAAAGAAAAAAGAAAAAAGAAAACAATTCCATAAACATGTGTAAGTAAGTTTATGTCTCAGAGGAAATAAAAATGGATTACCTCAGTCTCCAGATAGTTACAAAGTTAGGGTGTATATGCTGTAGACTTAGGTCAAATATTCAAAGAAGAAAACAAAAATTTTGACCACCCACTTTCAACCTATATAGTAGTTTTCCATTAACTGTCTCCCTGTAATTTAATAGTTAATTGTCTAATTTCTTTCAGATCCATATGATCATAATGAAATATGTATACATGTGTATATGGGGGGTAAGACAGGGGAGGAGGAGACAGGTATTCTTGGGTTATTGAGTTTAAGAGGGAGGGATTAGGGAAAAAAAACATGACCTTATATTGTTAACTCAGAAGAAGAGTAACTACTAACAAAAATATGATTATAAGTAGAATGTATAATTTCCAAAATTCTTGCAAAGATAGAATAGACTACTAGATGAATTAGTAAAGCAGAAAACAGTAAACATCATATAGAGATAACTACACATTTTATGTTATATGAATAAATTCTGTGGGGTTAAATTCATCTATTAAAAGATACAGGTTATAAGATTAGAAACACAAAGTCCAAATATGTGCTATCAGTATGTCTTTTGCCTATAAAACTAAAGGTGCAATGTAGTGCGGTTAAATAGATAAGACAAAATGTTTTAGCCAAACACAAGTGTAGCAGAGGTAGAAGTCATAAAAATAGTATTCGGGCAAAATTCTAGGCAGAAAGCATTACATTATAAAAAGCATCATTATTTAAATAATTGAAATTAAAAATCATAGTAGAACTATAAAACTATAAACTTGAACTAGAAAACTATATACTTGATAATACTGAATCAACATATATAAAAAGAACTACTAATAAGAATTTACAAACACAATAATATATGATAATGGAATAACTATCTCAGTTTTACACAGATGTACATAGATTAAAAATAAGGGCATGGAACTGCATCAAGTGTGTTAATTTTATATTATTTAATGCATAAAATGTTATAGTTTTATGTTACTTAATCATTAAAATATTTACATATAAACATTGTATCTCTATCACAAATAGCCACTCTTTCTCAATACCAATGGACTTTTATAAATCATATTGGTTATTCGTAACTGTGAAGTACTGGAAACAATGTAAATACCCATACTTAGGAAATTGGTTGAATAAACTCAGTACATCTACAATACAAACACCATCCAGATGTAAAGACATAAGTGTTAAATCCCTATGAACTGATAATACATTTTTAAATGAAGGGGGGGAAAGGAAGTGAAACATGAACATAGGTAGCTTGCCAACTTTTTTGAAGAAAAAAGATAATATATTCATATTTCTATTATTTTTTTTACAAAAATACACATAGGAAAGAAAACCAGAAACAAAATTGGTGGGTGAGAATTGGGCGAAAGGGATAGAGAAGGGGAAAGGACAGTTTTGAATCTGTCTTTTCATATAGCTCCTAATTTTGAATGACGTTAATCTATTTTAACACAGCCATATTATAAGGTAAACTATATGAAGATGTCCTGAATTTTACTTAGATGGTATTTTTTGTTGGCTGCAGTCCTGGGGTAGCAATTCCCAAACTCTGTGTGTGTGTGTGTGTGTGTGTGTGTGTGTGTGTTTCAGTATTGAGCAAATCAGTGACTATATTGATACTAGAAACAAAGTTTCTTATTGTGGGAAAAATGCACATCAATTCGTAAATATAGAAATGAGAGGGACCTTGTAGTGTTGGAGTGAAATCAGAGGAATCAGTCAGTATGAACTCATACTATTAACTCTGTCTACTGACATGGTCTAGAAGTGATACACTCAAGTAACAAGTACAACACCTAACACCAGATCTTAGTTTCTAAATAACACTTCCCACTCCAAGGAATCAAGATTCTTTGGAGAAATGAGAAATGACTGATTCAGGGAAGGTTAGGGTAAAGTGTAATATTTTTTGTGTGTGTACCAAAAATAAAGGATTTTGCTATTTCCATGAGCAAAAAACCAAACAACAAAAACACTGATGGAAACATGTTAAAAGGACGCAAGAGCAGCCTGAGGAGCTCCCTTTGCCAAACTTGGGACAATCTGAATTTAAAAGTTAATAATGACAGAATTGGATTATACACACTGACTAAATGAACAAATAACAATTAAATGGGGAAGGGCAAAAGTTCTTTACATAGAAATGACAACTAAAGGATATGACAATTTTAAAATAATCAACATTGTAAGATGATCATCAATATACTTGATTCAGGCAAGAATCATCAGTAAGTCATTGTGAGAAAACTAGTTAAACAATAGGATATGCACAGTATCATAGATTCATCCCAAAGAATGATTGTTAATCACAAAGATAAAAAGGTTTCTTTATCATGGAGAAACCTTAACACAGTGATCAAAATTATCACTAATGAAAGGGAATTGGAACCAGCAAAAAACAAAGAAAAGAAAAGAAAGAAAGAAAAAGAAAGGGAGTTTGACTTACCAGCTTGATTTCCTGTATTCTCTGAAGTTGCGTAGAAAAATGAAAGACACCACTATGTTGTATCCTGAAAGAAAGAAAAAAACAAACAAAAACAGTTGAATCAATCTAATCATGAGGAAACAAACAAACCCAAATTAACAGAAATTCTTCTGTAAGACAACTGGCCTGACTACATAAAATATTTCAGTGGCAGAAAAGACAAAGAGGCCTTCCTTTCTGCCTCCCGCCCTTCCTTTTTTTCATTTCTTAAAGAAGACTAAAGAGCCATGACAACTAAATTCAATGCATAATCCTTAATTGGATCCTGAATCAAAACAAACAAACCAAAACCAATAAAGGATATTATCAGACCAAGCAGAAGAATTTTAATATGAACAGAAATTTCACTATTAATATTAATATTACATTTATGTTAATTTACTTCAGTGTGTGTGAGATAATGTAAGAGAAAGATGTTCTTATTCTAAAGTATATAAAGCATATATATGTATATATATATATATATAAATAGAGAGAGAGAGAGAGAGAGAGAAGATGCAGCAGATATAGCAAAATAATAACATTGGTTCATCTGGGTATATATGGACATTGCTTGTGTTGTTGGATTTTTTTCTATAGATTTCTTGGATTTCTTAAAATAAAAAGTTGGGGGTAAATTCTGCTAGTCTCAAATATTAAAAAGAATTAGATTATATATTAAAGTCACAAAGATAGGCTCAATTATTTCCAGAGAACAGAAATTTAAAATCTTGAAATATGACAGTCATTAAATATTATATGGTAAAATAATAATAACATGGAAGATTGTCCTTGCCAATGCAGTGCACATGATATAATCTTTATATGGATATATTCACATATCTATGTGTATATGTCTATATAACTAAGTTGGAAGATATACATCGCAACTCTAGTGCTAATTATTGTGGGATGGTTGAAATACTCATATATTTAATTTTATTTTTAATAATTTGTTTTTTAATATTTCCCAAACATTCTCTTGTGGGCACACTCAGTATTCTCATAATAAAGGAACAACAAAAATACAATTTTAAAATAGGCAATTTAAAAGTGCACATTTATTTGGGTGATTTTCTCCAAATATTAGTTATGAAAATTTCCCACTTATAATATTAATATACTCTACTAAGTAATTCATTTATCACGTTACTTGACATTGCAATGATTTGTTCATAGCTTTCCAACTCCTCCCTTAATGACAGACGGCGGTGAATGCAGGCTCCTTCATTTCTCTTTATGACCTCTCCTCTGTCTGCCTTCAGCATTTACATGGCTCATCTTGGAATGCCTTCCAAAATGTTTACACGTGGAAGAGAATAGTAAATGTTTCCATGGAAGAGACTAGAAAACGCTGCTTGACTCTACATACAATTACAGAGAAATATCTGAGATAATGGGATTCTGGTGCTTATGAGGACTGTCTTTGGGGGTCACACAAGCTTGTTTGAATTCCTCTCAATCAATTAGTAACGTCTGCATTTTGCCCCTTACTTAGCTTCTCAACTACTCCATCTTGTCATCAAATCATGGTTCAGCAAAAGAACTAAATGAGAAATTTGATAAAGTGAAGGCTATACAGTATGTACTTAATAATTATTAACTTTTTCCCCCCTTTCTGAAACATGTCCATTATCAATATAGGGGAGCTGATGATCCTTCCATTTTTAAAACCCTCAGTGTTATTACAAGAAGGACAAGATTCATAATCCTTCTCCTAAGGATTTTAAATTGTCACATGAGCAATACAGTAAATCACTGGCTCAGTTATTTAAGTATTTACCTTTGAAAATTTGGTAAAAATGAAAATTACTGGAGAGTAGGAACGATGTGGGGAATTGTGGGGAACCCTAATTTAAGGGACTCTCTTTCCTGTTCAACATTTCAAATATATAAAAAAACATTTCCTAATTGGGTAAGATTTTGGAAAGCACATACTCAGGACTGAAAAAGAAGAAAATTTATAGACCACATTTTCCTAGAATATTTATATCTTACCTCCAAGACTGTCTGAGAATAGTATATTTATTTTACATACTTTCCTCAATATTTTTTCTCCTCACTTCTTCTAGAGTATGATTTTGGAAAATTATCTTTTCCTTTCAATTTTCTTTTGAGAGTTCTCATACATTAATTCAGAAGAGAATTGAGCATAATATTCTCCTATAATAATATCAACATACTATCTATTTGCATTCTTTCCCTTTTCTTGGTTCAAATTTTAAATTTGATTCTGTTGTATGACGGTGGATTATAGAACCAAAATGAGTAAAAAGGAGAGGTATTAATGGAGGAAGGGGCCCATGAAATAGCCTTTTGTCACATCAGACATTTTCTCGAAATTTGAGAAATGACTACTCAGTTTCCTAGTTTATTCAGAGTACAGACCTTAAGTCACAATTTCTCTTTTTGTTGTGACAAATTCCTACCTAATATACTTCTGACTTAAATTTTTATACGTAGAGGATTTTTGTGTAAAATTCCGATAATAGTTTGTTGGTCGTCTAAGCTTTTAGTGCTGTTTTAAAATTTGGATTCCAAGTTTTCATAGAAGTGCTTAGTGGGAAGTTAAAATTATCATTTTAAAAATAAAGTTCTTTTATCTTAAACTAGTTTTACATGCACAAAGAAGTTGCAGATAGTACAGTGAGCTACTGTGTGCCCTTTACCCAGTTTCCCTTATGTTAACACTCTACATGACCATGATATATTTATCACAACAAAGAAATCACCCTTGGTACATTTCTACTAACTAAACTCCAGACTAGACTCTATTCAGATTTCACAAGTTTTACTACTTATTTGAAGAAATAAAATCTTTCTTATAATTATGACTCTTAGAGATGGAAGATAATCACTGTTAAATCTACAGTCTGACCTTCCGTGAGGCAACATGAAATGTTTTGAAAGTTTCATCCCTCCACTTTGATTATGAGCCTCAGGCTTCCTTTTGCCACCTTCCCGATTCCACATATACCATCCTTTGTTTTTATATATATTTTCACAAAGTTCTGAGCTAAAGTTCTAAAGTGCGTACTATTCCTTTCTCTTAATCCCCTTAAGAACTGATGGTGAGGTGCCCCTGTGTCCATCGCCCTCAGTTTTGGGGTTCGATAGCTGTCAAGAGATGAATAAAACTGTCAGTGTCCTTATTTCTAGGCAAATGTAAGTAGCTCTGGCTCTGAATCAGAGAGTGGATTTTCTTGTGAAAGGAGAACTTACTTTGTAAATGACAAAGAGATACAATAATGATGACCAATACATAACAGCAGTTCAGAGCTGGTGCTTGGATCAAAGTTTGCATAGTTACATTAGCTAGCTGGCACACATGTAGAAGCCCATAAAATACTTTCATATACATAATAATACATAACAGAGTAGCTTCTCACAACAACACCCACAGCTATTTTATTATTGTTATTAAAGAAAAGCCTCAGAGAAATTAAATTACTAGTCCAAGATTATACAGTTGAGATTTGACATTAGATCTTTTCTGTCTCCAAAGCCCATGGACTTTTTGAGAGAAAAATAACCACTTCAATTTTAAACTGTTTCATCCTGACCAGGGTCCCCTCAAGTCACCAGAGTTTAGGGGCTTTGGCTTTAATGAATGGTGTCACATAGTTTCTCTAAAGTGGGTCATTACAAAATTAACCAACTTAAAGCAGATTCTTTCTTTCCCTTAGACCCTTCTAACTATGAATTTTGGTTATACCAGTCTTCCACTAGTAGATCCCACCTTGCCTCTGTGAGACTTTCTCTAAGTGCCCCAGACCCGAGGTAGGACCAGATTCTCCGCCAAGAACTCTTATGAAGTTGATTTAGTGCTACCATCCTCCTGTGCTGGGTGACAGACTCAGCAGCAGCCCTCCCTGGTCGCTGGTTCCTATCAACTAAGCGAATCCTTCTTTCTCACATCTCCCCAACTCCCATCCTCAGGTCCTATGGCAGCTATTGGGAACAATTGTTGTTTTTGTTAATTTTTCCCAATACGCTTCCCCTCTGTCCCTTTGATAGACTCCTCTTTATTTATGTCTTTCCTGAGTACATTACCCCTTGTCTCAGGATCTCAGTTCCCCACAAGTTCTTAAGACTACTTTCTTTGATGATTTTTTCTCACTCCTAGCATTTTTATTTATTTTATTTTTTTTGGTCACGGACAGTTTGATATATGTGCCAGATGCACCGGTTTTCTCCCTGAGTCCTGAAAGCCCAGCTGAGCGATGTAATCTCAGTCCAACTTGGCTGTAGCATCTCCTTCCTAAAGTCCACAGTGTTACTTACTAAATATATCTTTATTAAAAATAAATAGGAAACATCCAATGAAACTTGTTAGTTTAAGTCAAAGCATATGAACATTTTAGGGCTCTCGCTACCTATTGTTTCCCAGAGGACACTGACAATTTTCACTGCTTCCAGGAAGATATGAGTGATTTCATCTTGCTGTACCTAGACAGGCAATGTGAATTAATTTTTCAATATTTCCTTATGCCAACTGTATTTCCCTACTGACTCAAAAACAGTTATGTGTGCTGAACTGCCTCGGAAGAGATTAAGTAGGGCTGCCCCACATCAGATCTCCTTCTACTGCGAGACGACTCTAGTCTCCCGTAGTGTTTCCTTTTCAGAATTTGCTTTTTTGCCAATACTTTCTCATGATAACATTTACTGCACTGTGTTGTTGGTTTTGTATTTTGCACTTTGCTCTGAACGTGCTCTTAGATAATTCTCAATTGCTCCTGTTACTCTCCCCAAAACTAGCCTCGATAATTCCTTTATTTTGCATGTTGGATTGCAGTTTGGGCCTTGAAGCCTGGACAGAAGCTTCTCTTTTAAAGTAAGATGAACCAGGTTTTGCCCTCTCTACCTTTTTTACTCTGCTCTGTGCCTAGAGAAGCTAATAACCTTGCATTAATTTAACCAACTCCCTTGTCTTGTAGCTTTTAGTTCGATGCAAGCAAGAGGAGACACTGACAGAACATCAGAGGAAGGGACGGAAAAAAGGATGGAGGGTTTATTCTGCTGGCTCTCTCTCTGTCCCTCATTGCCAGCTTTGCATAGGTTGGCAGCGCCTGTCTACCAAAGACCATGGCTCTTCTCAAGTTGCCCTTTTCGCAGCTATGTTTTCTGAGTTTCAGTAACACTTGCTGTCCTTGAACTTTAGGCCAAAGGGTGGTAATCTCTCCCCACTGTCATTAGTCTCAAGGTACCACACTTCCCCTCAATCCTGCTCACATTTTGTAATTCATCTGTTTATTAGTATCCTCTCAAATAGTCTATTAGCATGTGCTACCTTTTTCTGCCAGCATTATGACTCATACAAAGGGAATTGAAATAATGACAGAAGGATATCATTTCATGGGCACACCAAGTACCTACAGAACATTTCTTTGAATTTTCAAAACACGGTACTTGAGTTAAACCTAGACTTACTCCTCATAATTGGCCTTCATTCTTCAGCATATTTGACGAGGCCAGAACTATTAACTCAGTCTGCTATCTGTTTATGTCCATGTTTCCTACACCATGGAAACATTCTTTTTTGGGACTTTAAGTAGGAAGTATCTTTGGAGCTATGTCCCTCTAGCTAGGTTTTAACAGCTGCAATTTCATTCCAACCCGATGGAGGGTACCCACAGAGGAATTCCAGGTCTACTCAGGGATAAACTTTATATAGAATCTCAATTTTCCTACCATGTTGGACAAGTTAGCTAACAGAAGTTCAGAATACAGGCATACCTCGTTTTACTGTTACGTTTTATTATGTTTTGCACATATTGCATTCTTCACAAATTGAAGGTTAAGACCCTCCATCAGCAAAAAGATTACAACTCACTGAATCCTCAGATGATGGTTCTCATTGTTCAGCAATGAGGTGCTTTTAAACTGAGGTATGTACATTTCTTTAGACGTAATGCTATTGCACACCGAATAGATTCTAGTACAGTGTACACATGACTCTTATATACACAGGGAAACCAAAACTCATTTTATTGCAGTGGTCGGGAAATGAACCACAGTATCTCCAAGGAGGGCCTATACTTTTTCTGAGAAAGACCAGTGTGCCAGACCTGTGTCTTGAAAACATCTTCCTGAAATATGACTCTAAAGGAAATATGATATTCTCAGAATCCTAACCCTATCAACTCCCTTGGACTTGCTACCTGTCAATAACTGCTAAAAAAAAATCTGTCCCAGATAAGGCTTGAAGAGCATCTGAGCACAATTATTTTATGTCCTTTTATTCGAAATGTTGTGTTTAAGGTATAGCTTCTGAGCTCTGTCTTTGAGTTCGTACACCCTTTTCTGCGTCTATACTCTATGCTTACATCTAGCAAAGACAGTGGAGATATAAGAGTCTTACTTGCTGAGCTAAATGTAGTAGGAACTTGGTCCGCTCACACTTGCCCTAGATTACACTAGGGACTATACAACGGGGCGATGGTATTTTAGACACTTTAGCTCTCCCTGTGGAGGCTTTGCTTGGAATCTTTACAACTGACCATTAAAGGAATAGGATTCCTAAATTTGAAACTAAGAGTGGTATCCCCGGGGTGTTGGCCATCTGTAGTAGGTTACCAAGGGAAGGCATCTGATCTTCGGTGTTTCATCGAATCTAGGATTTTGGATTTCAGGCTAAGATTAGAGTATAGGATTTCTAATACTTGAGCTGGGTAAAGGTTTTTAGGGCATTTCTAGCCTTTTTTAGACTAGCTGTATAATCACCTGCAGTTAGATAGCATCATAAAGTTCATGGGACTTAGGTTTTCCTGAGCATAGGATATAGGGCTGGTACCAAGAGAAAGACTGCTCTAAAAAGTTCTAATCTGGGGGTGGCCGGTTAGCTCAGTTGGTTAGAGTGTGGTGCTAATAACACCATGGTTGCCGGTTCAATCCCTGCATGGGCCACTGTGAGCTACATCCTCTAATCTCTGTCTCTCTTTTTCCCTCCTTACACTACAGACAACATATGACATAAACAGAAATACAGGAAGAAAAATAATTGTCAGTAATTAAAACTAAATATTCAATATCACCAATAATCAAGGTAGTGAAAATAAAACCAAACACTCATACAACTGCACACATGTACTCATGCACACACACACGCACACACACACACACATTTCAGACAAACATGCATTTTGTGTCTGCTTTACAAACAGTGCCAGAAAATCAGTATGGTCTTTTTAAATGATTTTGATATAATTCAATGGAACAATATCTAGAATGGGAGTAGATAAGACATGCATCCTGTTGGAAAACTGAATGGCTAGCAGCAGCCATTTAGGAGGCTGCAAACTACTTAAAACCCACCAGTCATGGCCTGGCATACTCAAGTGTAGTAACTGCCAGGAGTAACTCGTCTGCAGAAAAATCACTTTACTAGTAACAAACTCAGGTCTCAGTTACTCTATTTTTCTGATAGATGCTATATTTTATTGTTTTTCTTCTATGTTATTTGACAAGATCTGTCTTCTAAATCCTACTGTTAGAAGTTACGGCTGCTGAATTCCAAATAAACAAATATTTAATAATCATATTATTTTGGATTCACATTTCATATTCTAAAACTTTGAAAACCTGATCAATTCACCAAGGCATAGTCAGTAAATGTCAATTCACCTAATTTAAAATTTGCAATAAATGGAAAATATTAACTTTATAAAAATCAATACCATTCTGAATATTCAATACTTGTTAATAGTTATCCATAATAATCTATAAGAATGTTAACCACAAAAGACAGCCTAAAACAGAAAAGTGATTTACTGAATAATTATTATTCTCTTCTAGCCATTATGTATCGAGTGCTCATTACACACCAACCAAGCACACCCTAAGTGCTTTCTATCAATCATCTTGTTTTACAAACACCCTATAAAGTATTGATTCCATTTGACAAGTGAGGAAACTGTGGGATATAGAGGTTACATAATTTGACTCAAGTCATACATAAAGCAAATGGAAGAGCAGGAGTTTGGACCTAGGCATTTTTATTTAAGAAATCGAACACCTAACCATGATTTGAAGGCTACAATGGTGGTAACATCAAATAGAAATATCAAATAAGGAATTCAAGACTGATTTGAGAGGTTAGTTCTTTGAAAAATCAAAAAGCATTACTCAAAAGTTGCTTGGTATAGAGCTCAAAGATAGTGAATATTCAACACTTTCATGAGCTTATGGTAAATGTTCTACATCATGATATAAGTAGATTAATGCTAAGAGCTTTAACAGTTTTATTTCATTTAATTTTCACAAAGAACATGTGAGGAAGTTATATTTGTCATACAGTCCTCCTTAGGTATCTACAGGGGATTGGTTCCAGGAATCCCATGGATACCAAAACCTGTGGATGGATGTTCAAGTCCCTTATATAAAATGACAATGTATTTGCATATAACCTATATTTGCATATAGGCTACAGTAGGGTATGCCTACACATCACTTCATTTGTGTAGAATCAGCATAGTGCCTGGTGCATGACAAATTCAGGTTTTACTTTTTGAAACCTTCTGGGATTATTTATTTCTGAATATTTTTGAATCTGTGGATGCAAAACCCATGGATATGGAAGGCTGACTGTACGTCTTTTTTGTGAAAGTTCCAATAACAGAAAAAATGCCCATTTGAACCACATTTCAATTACAAGCTAGTAATATATTTAGAGTTTCTTTTATCAATGTATGTGATAGTATTTCCAAATTTTGCATGCATCTTTGATTTACATAAAACAAATTATTCTCCATTACCACAGTTTATAACACTCTCAACAATTCAGGAAGGCCATTTATCAAAAAGGAAAGCTAAGATAATTGCCTAGACTGCATTCTTTTGTGTTGATGGTACAACTTGCTGTGACCAGTCTGATGGTAAAGGAATAAGAAACATCCCACAGGTGCAGGCAAATATGGAAAAATGTGAAATTAAAAATAAAAACCTTATTATTCATACTTAAAATGGGTCCACTGATACCCAACCTGATCACTAAGTCAAAATCAATGAAATATCCACATCAATAAATACCTCACCCTGCTCAGTATAAACATTTCATTATTTATTTTTCCTACTGTAGTTTACTTGTATGTAAAGTGACAATATCAGAGAATGTCAAAGGAGGAAAAAAATAAATGGATCAAACTATGGATTGGTGAAGGGACAGTTTTATGCTTGATCTCTAGAGAAGGCTGTAGCTCAAGCCCATCATTTTCCCCCCGTAAAGGTTATAAAAAGCACCTTTGGGCATATGAATGACTCATTATCTTTTGTTACAGCAACATAGCAAACAAGGGTCTAGGGATCATAAGATCAAGATCCATAAGAGGGATTGTAATAATAGCCACACTAACCCAAAAGTAATATTTGTAGAATATTATCAAAGATTTTTATTTATTCATCAAATTTTGAACAATTACTGCATGTCAAGCTCATATGCATGCAGTGAGAATATTATTCAGCCTAAAAAGAAATGAAATCTTGTCATTTGAGACAACATGGATGCCTCAAGGGCATTATGCTAAGTGAAATAAATCAGACAGAGAAAGTCAATACTATATGACCTCTCTTACATGTGGAATCTACAAAAACAAAATACAACAAAACAAAAAGCTTATAGATACAGAGAACAGATTATTGTTTGCCACAGGAAGAGGGTAGCGGCAGGAGAGCTGGATAAAGTAGGTCAAAAGGTAAAAAATCAAAATCAAAATAGCTACAAGGTAAACTTTGTTATGTATATTTTACCACAATGAAGAGTACATTACCACAAAATAATACATTTTTCTGCAACCCCTGCAATAATAAGTGATGGTGCTTCACCTTGTAGGTGGTTCCATAACAATGATCACAGTTGGTGACTATTTTTCTGCCCTTGGTTACCCAGGACTTCAAGATCATATCTTATCTCTCTCTAATACCTGTCTCTAAGCTTGGGTAAACCTCATCTAGGGCATAATAAATAAACTAAATTAAATAGAGAGGACTTTTTTTATTAGTACTCAAAAACACATACAATATCGCAGAAACCCACAAATTTAAAGTTGAACATATGCTACATGTACTAGAGATCAAGCATTTGTGTGAAGAGAAGAAGAAACAGGTGACAATCAACAGAGTTGACATACTCTCTGGTCCACTAGGTCAGATGGAAAAAACAAACATGGCATTAATGACAGATCATAAAAAAAATACTGATGAAATTATACTAATTGTAAATTTCTCTTGTAGACTCTTGATGGAAATATTAATTCACTAAAAGATGAATATTCATTGTTTTCTTGTCTGTTTTTTTGTTTTTTTTTTAACTTGCTTAAATGAATATTTCATCTCTAGGCAGAAAAAGAGCAACCAAGAAACTTCTTGTTGGGAGCCAGTTTTGTTCAAGAAGAAGGAAACTTTGATAGAATACATATCACTTGGCATTTACCTCCTGAAACTTATATTTGTACTTATATCTGTGTCGATGCCTATCTTTTTTCCCTGACACGTATCTCCCATTTATTTCCACCTTACTTCATCAGCTTCTCTGAACTTTACACTCAACTCTCCCATTGCCTATTCAATGTCTTAAAGTTTCTTGTCTTAGTAAACTCTATCCATTCAGTTGCATACTACATAATACGTGTGTTTGAGTGCCTAAAACACAGCAAGAAATACTATTATAAGAAGAGTAATGCATAGATAAAATATTTTATTTGTTCTCAAGTAATTCACAATCAAGAGGAAAATGTCATTCCTCTATTCATTTACCCAACAAATATTTATTGAGTACCTGCTTTGTCTGAGGCACTATTCTAGAATCTGGCATAACAAAGTTTCTGATTTTAGGGAGCTTACAAAGTAATGGGGGCAGGGAGAGAGATTAAAAATAGATTGGGTCATAGCACTATAAAATGGTGATAAATTCTATGAAGAAAAATAAATCATGATAAAATATACAGAAAAAATATGTTGATATGATGAAAAGGCATTGATTTAAAGTGATGTTTTCTGCTTTCTAATTTGATTTCTGTTTACCAAAATAAACACATGAAGACCTCTTAACTTTACTTTATAAATTCAGTATTTCCTTTTTCACAGATTACTTCCTTAACTGAACATTTAGGAGAAACCATCCTTACAAAATATCCTTACTGCTTTCTTAAACATGCTTTCATATGCATATCAAATTTAAAGTAAGCTAATTTACCAGAATTACATTAATTTGGTCTACATTTCTAAGAAACAGTCAGTAAAAGGATCAGTTGAATGTGCATACATTTGTTTTATTACGTCTTATGATTCTTGCGTATCCCTTCATTCTTCAGGTAGGAGCATAATAACATTAATAATGACACCAGACTCATGTATGCATTTATTGAGAACAGATACAATTTACAATCACACAGCCCACTCTCTGTAGTAATGGGGATTAACTATACCAGGGAACTGTTTTACAGGAAGATAAAAGAGAAAAAGAACTCCATTGTTCCTTCCAGGAACTTCTAAAAAATTCTATTTAGATAAATATCAAACCATTGGACTTTTCAATAGATGGCATCAAACTGCTGTTTACTCTCTAAGACTCCCAAATTCTTACCTTACCTTATTCTGGAATAAGAAGTTGATGAGGTGGAAAACTCAGATTAGCACTTCCAGAGTGAAAATAATAAGTGTAAATGTACAGAGGCAGAAACTAACTTTCTCTCTCTCTCTCTCTCTCTCTCTCTCTCTCTCTCTCTCTCTCTCTCTTCATGACATGGAGCACAGAGTGACTAGTTAATAATGACAGAAACATGGACCAAATTCATGAAGTGATTATCTTATAAATAAGCGTTTATATTATTTTATTATAGATGGTAAAAATCAAATAATGTATTTAACCCAGGATTTTGCTATAGGGTTGGAAAAATTGGTTTGTGTATTGAGCTGACGAGGAAAAGAGACTGGAAGAGAAGATAATATTTAAGAAAAATAGATTCTGTTGGAATCCAGGCCCAAAAGAATGAAGTTTGTATTTATATATTAAGAAAATACAATAAATACATCTGAGCAATAATTAAGTGACTTTAAGTTGAGGTGGACATTATGAGAAGAAGGAAGATCGTTTTTAGTCTATAATTTCTAATCCCAGAATAGTTTGGATTGCAGTCTCAATAATCAATACAGGAAGCATAGGATATAATCTAATTTTTTGAGAAAATAGTTTAATTTTTGACCCATTATGCTACAGTTGTCTGCAGAACATTTAGTCAGAGATACTAAGTAGCAAATGAATAGTTTAGGAGAGGAATTGCTACATATGTAGACAGACAATAATTCATATATACTGACAATGACTCACTCCTTGATCAAATTCTAGCCGGGTTCCTCTGAGTCCTCTTCCATACTAGGCTAACCTTGGCCAATAAAGACTTGAATAGACACTAATAAACTTTCTAGTAGCATCACTAGAGTGCATCCCTAGGCCCCTTAAAGTGCTTGCCCGAGAAAAATCAAAGCTGCCAAAAGAATTTACCATTTGTTCTAGCCAACACACGAAGTTAGGGCCCCTGTCTCCCAGTCTCTGTGGGAGGGTAAGAATCTAACTTTGACAAGTGCCAGTTCACAAACTTAGATGGGTTTCACACAGACAAACAACCCCTTCTCATTCTTTGTAATTTTCCCTGCCATGACTCTGCTCAAGCCCCCCGCCAGTCCTCCGCCATACTCCCTCATTCTCCCTTTAAAATAATCACCTTTCCACACATCAGAACGGAGTTCAGTTCTCGAATGTCAGTCGCCACTGAATAAAAGCCATTTCACTGCTTTAACTAACTTCCAGCTGTGTTTATCTCTGACAATATTTCATGTCATGGATTTCGATGTTTATGTGTGTAGCATGTAAAATGACAAAAGAAGATGATTAACACATAAATCCTCAGTATAATGACCAGAAGAGGATTTTGGAAAGGATCTTCCAGAAAGAACAAATGACCAGAAAGCCGGAAATATAATAGTTTTAAAAAACTGTAATGTCTTGAAATGATAAAATGCTCAGGACTAGTACTTAAACACACTAATATAATATTTTGAAGTTGGCTACAACATCATTTGATTATGTACAGTCTCTTAAAGAAGGACATGAAGACGTAATTTGAACCATAACTAATGTCTTGGATTTAAAAAAAAAAAATTGTCTTTCTCTTATTTTTTTCCTTTCTTAACCTTTACTTTCTTGGCTTCTCAGTTTTTCTAGCATCTAATGCAAATTTGTTTGTCCCACTTCAGAGCTTGCTTACTCACTCATGGATAAGACTAACAACTTAAGTTTCAATTTCTTAGACATCCTCCAAAAACATATTTTAGCTGCAGGAACCAGGGCTCACGACACATAAATGGTCTGGAATGACCTGGATCTGACACTACTTGACTCAGAGACAGCCAGGTGTCAGTGGTGCTTGCTACTGGCCATAATATAAATATCATAACTGTTTGGTGTTTATTAAAGAAAATCAGGCAACAGGGGGCCGGCCCGGTGGCTCAGGCAGTTAGATCTCCGTGCTCCTAACTCCGAAGGCTGTGGTTCGATTCCCACATGGGCCAGTGGGCTCTCAACCACAAGGTTGCCAGTTCAATTCCTGGACTCCTGCAAGGGATGGTGGGCTTCGCGCCCTGCAACTAGCTATGGCAACTGGACCTGGAGCTGAGCTGCACCCTCCACAACTAGACTGAAAGGACAACGTGAAGCTGAATGGCACCCTCCACAATTAAGATTGAAAGGACAACAACTTGACTTGGAAAAAAAAGTCCTGGAAGTACACACTGTTCCCCAATAAAGTCCTGTTCCCCTAAAAAAAAAAATCAGGCAACAAAAATTACAACTTGATACGTGATAGCCTTGGTATAAACTGCGAGTGACTGTGTGTGTGTGTGTGTGTGTGTGTGTTTGTGTGTGTGCGCGCGCGTGTGCGTGTGTCTACTTCAAAATCAAATATGGGTTGATAAGCAAGCCTCAGGGTTTTATTTATGGGAAGAACGAAGTAATTCTTTTGGGATTTCAAAAGCAGTCAGAAGTCTTAACTCTAACATAATAGAAAATCCACAGAGTGAGTCATTTTAATCTTTGATGAGTATGCACAGGCTTGGCAGCATTGTTCTTCCCTTTTGTTTTGTTTGGTTTTGTCTTCTGGTTTTCTTTCTAGTCTGATGAATTTCACTTTTATCCTCCATATTTCTAATTTAATTTTCTTCATGGTTTATTTTTTCCCCTATTCCCTTTAACACATTTTAGTTTACTCATAACTTTTCTTCTCTACCCACTGACATATTAATTCTTTTGTCTTTTTCTGTTGGCCAATTCAATCCTCATATCTTTCTTTCAATGAGAAAGGATACATTTTCTAGAATTCAATATGCTTTTTATAATAATTCATTTTGGGAAATATTTTTACCTTTGAGTCTTTAGCTTATTGGTCCCTTTATCTTGGGTCTGAATTATTATTTATGATACCTATATTTTTGTTCCCCAGTTATTTTCAAATGAATTTTCCAGATATGCATATTTGTGTGTGTCTCTGGTTCCTCTCACTGTTCATGTAGGTACTGACTGGAGTCTTCTCAGATTATCAGCTAGAGAACGATTAGTGTTTATAGTTTCAGACCAATTCTAATTTCTGGCTCAGAACTGCTTCTTCTTCTGCCCCCATTTCCAATTCTCTGATACTCTAAATAACAGAATTCATTAGAATCTGTAATTCTCAGGAATATTAGGATTTCTTGCCCCAATGCTTTTCCTGACTCTGCTCTCACAAATAACAATGGAAGCCACTCTTTCTAGGCAATAATGTTTAATTGTCAGTCTCCCTTTTCCTGTTAATTGTTAAAGGCATGAAGGGCACATTACATTCTGCCATCAAGTGTCACCCCAACAAATTTTAATTAAAAAAAAATTCTGCCTTCGATGACTCTTACAAGGGGAGACACCATACAAAGTTCTTGTGGTCATGATCCAAATACAAACTTACTAGCATTATTTATCTGTATAAGAAACAAAGACACGACTCTTAAAAACAGTGTAGATGTGGAGGGTTATGTGGAAGAAGAGTTACTCCTAAAATCTTATATCTAGATCTTGGAAACTATATAAATTTGAGATGCCCAGGTGTGCTTACTCTCTAGGGTCCAAAAGCAAGGAGATAGGTGAATGTAAGAAGAGAAAAAGAATGAAGATAATAACTTTCTATGTTTCATCCTGAGTTGGAAAAGGGAAAGTAGCCAGCCTTGTTTCTGCTTTTCACAGTACATTGACTGGTGGCAAAATGGGTCTCCTGGAGGGCTAAGCTATCAAAACATGGATACTGAGAACAGAATCTTTCCACACTAAAACCTATGTCCCACAACACACACACACACACACACACACACACACACACACACACACACACACACAGAGTTGCAGGTAATTGAGAGTGGAATTCTAAACAGTAATTCCATGAAAACTTGAAGACAAGTTTGCATTGGACAGGGAGGGGATAAAAGAGCCCTGAGTGTTGTTTTTTTCTCTTCCCCAACTATTTTATTTTATTTTTTCTCTGAATATAGGAAGATTGTGTACAGAAATAAAGTAAAAACCTGAACACTATAAGAATTGCTTTTTCAATAAAGATAGGATTGTCATATTCTACAGTTTTGGGGAAGAGAGATAAAACAAAACTTCACACTTTTTTTCCAGGAGAAGCTATTTGGTGAATGAAGAAAAGCATAATATTCCATGAAACAAACAAAAGACATGCTTTTTTCTAAACCCAACAGCATCAATTTTATAGGTACTAAAAATTTCAGATTTTCATAAGTTGCTTTCAATCTTACTTTTCAACAATGACATGTATTTCCATTTTTATTGTAGTTTTGTTGGTATTTTATTGTAAAGTTGAAAGAGATTGCAGTATATGATGCTAGTCAAATCCTTTTTAAACCAATAAATCATTTATTCTTTTAAAGAAGAATACATGCGTTTAAATAATACGTTAGTAATATCCTGTAATAATAAAAAGTCTAATTAATTTGCTTTAACATTTTGTTCTACACATTTAGAGATTGGATGGAAAAATCAACAGTTTTTCAAAAACAATTGTGAATGCACATGAGTGTGTGTGTGTGTATGTGTGTGGGTGTGTATGTGTGAGGGAATAAAATGTCATGTTTGTGTGAACAAAAGGAATACAATCGCCTTTAAATCAGTTTTTTACCAATGTTTTTATACTACACAAACTAATAACTTTTGATAAAGTAGAATAGAACATGAACTCAACATATAGAACATAAACACAATAAACTTTGTGTTTATTGTAACACAAAGCCTGGAACATAGAAAAGAATTCAATAAAAACTTGCTAAATGACAAATGAGATTGGTATATTGTCTGAAAATGTCTCTCTATAGTAGACTACATATTGAGATGAGAGGAACATACTAGTTGGCAAAGAAAAGCTGAATTTTATTTATTTGTTCTTGGTTTCTCCAAGAACATCTCAAGGATTGCAATTAGTAGTCAAACTAGAGAAGTATTTGTAGGTGTGTTGCAAGTACATATTCATTTAACAAAGAAAAGCAATACTAAAACCTTTGGAAGAATTTCCATCTGCTTCTTTTCTATTTTTTTTCTTTTTTCTTTTTTTGGGATCTGTAGTCTGAGGATAAACAAGGTACCAAGTGAAGTTAGAAAGACTATTAGTAGAATAGCATTTAAAATAATAAGAATAAAAATAAAATCACATGCTGTGGCCCAGAACAGTGTTGTAATTAAATTTACTGGGGCAGAAAATTTACTTTGGGATTAATATTACCTTCGGCGATTTAATGTCTCTTATGTAAGTGCAAATCCATATTATCTTTCCATCTATTTTATATAACAATATTTACTCCAAGTGCCTTCTTAAAAAAAGGAAACCACTACTTTTAAACCTGAGGATATGTCTAAAACCAACTTTTCCTCACCATTATTTTAGCTTTATTTTCTCCCTTAAACTTTATCCAAAAAGTCAATGTAAAAAACTTTGTTTGGGAAAAGCATGAAAATCATAAAACTTCATTAGTCACTAATGACTGCATTTGCTTTATATGGGAAACTATTGAAATATGTGATAAGGAAAACAATTTATTCTTCTTGGGAGATGACCCATTTGCTTCTCTCTATACCTTCATTATTCCTATTGAAAGGGGAAGTAAACTATCTGTGCGGTGATTCTGTAGCTCTGCCTCTCCACTTGGACCTTTGGGGTCTCTCTGCTGTGCTCTTGACTTTGCTTCAAGTTCAAAGATCTAGGTCTATTCCTGTAAGCAAGATCTGTGGTTTTCCAGCAGAACTTGTTTAATGGTGGGTAAGTCCAATTCTGGTCAACAGTTTGGTTCCCCCATATCTATGTCCTAGTATTATTAGTGTTTGTTTGTTTGTTTGCTTGCTTGTTTGTTTTTAGAGTCAGTAATAGAGCTAACATTTTATCTCCCCTTGCCTGCTTTCTCTTTTTCAATTGCTTTGTAAGTCAGCAACAGAAAAAAAGGGTGTCATTTATTGAGTTCCCTGAAACTTCAGCATCATGGAAAATGTAACAAATATTTATGTCAAGAAATATTGTTCAGACTAAATGAAAAGTTGGGTGCTGAAATTATTCTAAGTCATTAATGTCTAAGAAATGTTAATCTTCTATCCTTTCTCTTAAAGGAAGAAACCAGTCATCTTTCTATTTTCTTCATTAATCAGATAAATGGCTTTTCTAACTTTTTATCAGATGCATCCATTCTAGATATTATGGAACTAATGCTAAAATATGAAAGACGTCTCCCTGGAAATAAATAGTTTAGGCACGGATAGTCTATATTTCTATGGTGTATAATCATTTAAAAACTTTGAATCAGCTCACTGACAGCCAGTATTTTCTTCATTGGAAACAAGCATATCCCGTAGGGCTATGTATGAACTACAAATCTGTTGGAAAAGATGATCTCACAGGAGAACAAAGGTGTTCAGTAGCAAAATGGAAGTCTTTCCTCATTTAGTGTCTTCACAAGAGATAGTTTCACCACTAATAATTATAATCACTAAAAAAGATGATTTTTCTTCATACAGTCTTGAAAAGCAAAACAGTATATTTGCTTAATTTTGGAATGCAGATTGTATTTACATACTTTACAAAGTGCTTATTACACTCTGCTACCACTGTGGATTTATTTTTGGTCTTATTTTTTCACTCATTTAGAAAGGTTGACTGATACCTACTTTGTTCGAGGCATTGGTCTTGGCAGAAGGTGTATGACAGTGAACAGTACTCACAATAGCTGCTTTCATGGAACTCACATTCCATATTTTACAACATTGTGATCATAATATTTTATAGCGTTCTTTTTAACATGACAGAATGTTTTAAATTATTGATATTGTAAAATGTTATTTGAAAATATCATTGTATAATAGTTGAATAATGTTGCACTTGCAGATAAATCACAATATACTAAACCAATTTTTCATTTTTAGACAGTTTGGCTGTTCCCAATTTTTCAAAATTACAGGGATGTTGCCATGACAAACTATATGCAGTCACTTTAAAGTATATCTAGATTTCTTTTTTCTTTTTTTTTTTAGGATAAATTTTAGGGTCCAAATTTTTAATCTTTTAAAAACAATTTTATAAATATAGTCAAATGTACTTGATTGATTAACTCAATTATTCTCCATCTTTTTTGGTTGGTTTAGTGCAAATAAAGTGTTATTTATATCACATTAGATATATGTGATTTTAATAATAAAATTGAATTGGGCAAATTAAATAAATCCTGTAACCTCATCACCTTAAACTGTTTCTAGATTTTTAAGATACTTTAAGGCTTCCCAGTGAAAGGAAATCTAGATGAGCCAATTTTAAGTGAACATTAACATATATAATTAATTTCTAATCTTCTTCCGATCCTGTAGTTCCTGAAGGTATGATAGTTGTTAGAGCACATTAACCAATTTCGTAACAACCACCCAAAGGAATGACAACTTATTTTTCAATTTATTTCTTGTTAAGTTATGGTTTATTTAAAAGCTAATGACTTAAATCAGCAGGCTCTAAAATATTTGGTGATTGTTTTTATAAAAGATTATTTTCATTCTAAAATGTTTTCTGTCCTCTCCTTTACATCTTACTGATTTGAAGAGTTTGTGAGTACTCCTTCCTGGATGTGAGTTTTCTCATAGAGATCAGAGCCTTCAAAGTCTGAAAAAGACACAGGAGGTGTGAAAGAATGAAACACCGGGAACGCAGTTCTAACCTCTGAAATATTACCTCCAGTTAATGAAAGATTATAACTTTCATCTTTTTACTCACAGAAGAATAAAGCACTATCTTTTTCTCATTTGAATTACATTGCTAGTTCAGTTCAGATCAATGGCAAATTTGAAAGGAACATTTTGTTGTAACTGTTTCCCTATTTGAATAGTTTCTAACACTTTAGAACTTTGAATGTTAAACTACTCATAAATAATAAAATGACAATAAAGTCATTTAAAATATTCACTTTATTTAGTAAATGAAAACTTGAAGGATTCACAGATGGTTTCATATAACAAGATTTTTTTTTTTTTTTTGGCCTGGGTAATCATGGATTTATAAATTTAGGTGAGATAACCAAAAATTAGCTGAGTTATGTGAATGATTCCAATCTTTGTATGTATGTTTGTATGTGTGTGTCTAAAATTTGATCTCAACTACTAATAATGCTGTTCAAATATGTGAAATGGTTTCCATCAGATAATTATACTAATAAATTATTTAATTTTTATTTATTGTTCCTGTAGATTAGATCACTCTTAATTAGACAGTAATTATCTGTGCAGTTTTAATATTACTGGATACTTGCAAAATGTATTGGCCATTATACATTTCATCCTTTTAAGGATAAGCTGCTATCTAGGTAATTAGATGGGTAATTGATTTAATGGCTTTCTACACTAATAAAAGTCAAGAATGTTTGTGTCCTTCATTTCTTTATTCTTTAAAGATCACACACGAACAAAACCAGGTATGAACAATTCACATTTCTCAAATAGCAATGACAGCTAATTCTTGAGTGCTTGTATGCACCAGGCATTATTTTATTTACTTTATAAGTATCAACTCATACCTCTCTTTTGAGGACAATTTTGAACTCATGATATCATGTAAGCTGTGAATAATCCTATAATATTGTTTCTTCAAAATTAATAAAACTGATAACTGGGATGTGAACCCAGACTCTCTCCAAAATAAAGATCATCTTCTTTCTGCTACACCATCTGTTTCCTTATAAAATAAAGTGCCTGAGACTGGAGTTTTTCCATGTTGATGTCCTTCTAAAATATCCCCTAAATGATTATGAAATTAATTTAAACAATTGTGAATTAAGGTTTCAATGTTTAAAATATGTGTTTCAGTTTCTGCTTTAACTGAATAAAATAAAAAAGGAGGATTAAGCACTGGTGGAATTCTATGCCATGTTTTGTATTATCAGCAAAAGGTTTCAATTTAATACATGGTGATAGCTATTCTCCTATTTTGTCACGAATGTTGAAATATTATTCTTAAGACAATAGCACTTCTCTAAATAAAGATGATTTATAATTATTAACCAAAACCTGTTTCTTATTACTTTATAAAAGATAAGCTAGAGTTATATACTCTGTTATTATCAGAGCATACCGATGTGTCAGATAAAATGGGGACAAAATAATAAAAAGATGAATTTAGATGGGAAATACTTGATTTATAATAATTTCAGGCAATTTACAAGTAGTAGTACAATTTCAACTATTTTGGCATAATAAATTAATTTATATTTAATATGTAGTCCTCTTATTAATTCATCTCAAATTTTTGAAGTAAACATTGTGCATACCATTCTAATATTAATGGCAAGATTTTAGGAAATTTACACTTATAATAAATAGTAAATAATTACAATGCAGTCTACTATACTACATTATAATAGAAAGAGTGGATCAATAGAAATGGCAAACTAATAACTATATTTTCCAGCATTCTACCAAAGAAAGAAATCGGTACAATATTTTTTCTTACAGTATGCACTGAGTCCTATAAAAGTATGTATTTTAGTCAAGCAACTGTTACTGACAATGAAGAATAAAATGATGAATAAGAACCACAATTCAAAAAGATTCACCACTGTTTTTGTGAACACATCATGCAGAAAGTACAAAAAGATTGTGAATGTCTTCTCTGACGGCCAGACTCAATTAAGAAAACAGTCCTTGAGAAGGGAAGATTCATGTTCAATATCAAACACATAGTAAATGGCAGATTACAAGGATGAAATTCAGGCTAGCTGAATCTAAGCTTTATTCTCTTTCAATAGCTATCTGAATGTAATGTCTTATTGGTATACTCTCTCATCAAAATATTTCAACAGAATTTTTGCCCATTATTTTGAAATTTATATTAAGCAAACTTTCTTAGAATCATGTCAGATGGGTACTGAGTTGGATCTAAGCATCATACACGGTAGCCGGATTTGTTACTAATCATTCTTTTATTAACATAAAGTAACATTTCCCACTTGGACATAGTGCAGACATCCTAATACATCATTGGTTCCTTTTATTTTCTTGTCTCAGAATTTCTTTGCTTTTATTCACCCACTTTTACCATTTCCAGACCAACATGCTCATATGAACTTCTAATACCTGTCAGAGACTAACTCCTGAACTTCCAGTATAATTTCATTGTTAACCCTGACTTAAGTTTCTTCATTATACACTTCTATCCTTACAAAATAGCCAACCAAAATTTAAATTAAAACATTCACAATTAGATCAGTATTCATAATGATTATAAACTGCTGTACATTTAATAATTAAAGGGCCCATATTTTCCTACACTTTAGCTCCAATAATATGTATAGTGAATAGCAAGCATTTTTGTAATATTTATGATATCTAAAAATGCAATGAAATTCTGGACTTGATATAATTATTATCTAAGGTACATGATATATTTTTCATGTTTTTCCTGAGAATGTGTGGAAAAAATATTCACATTATCTAAAATCCACTAAACTTTTATTTCATGCCCATACCGGTTATAACTTTTCCCCACTGTGAACATGTGGCCAACGGTAGTTAAATGACTTACTCAAGGAAACGTGAGAGTTCAGATTCAAGCCAGCGCTGCCAGACGGCTGAGCCAGACCTCGTCAATGCCTAGTCAATTATTACATGCAATAATTCAATAGATTCCACTGCCAATTTTCAGTCTGATTTTTGGCCAGCAACTGTAAGTCTAAAAAATTGTATTTAGATTCTCTTTAAACTTTGCCCCTATAAGTTTTTTCTTCAAGCCAGAAAGTTCCCATCTTCTCTCAGTCTCTCTCTGTCTCTGTCTCTCTATCTTTATCTGAATCTCATTTCTAAGAGCTTATTTATATCAGAAGAAATTAAGTTTTGCTAACATGGTCATTTTACCATGCTTATAATTAAAGTATTGATTACTATAATTTAGGAAAAAACAAAAAATATTAAAGACATTGTCTGAATCAGAGACAAATAAGAAATTACGGTAAAATAATCTCTAAAGTATTTTGAGTAATCTAGTTAAATTATAACTCAAAGGTAGAAAGTTTCCTAGGCACTATGCAACAGCTTTCATGGCTTCTGAAAAGTACTTCTTTCATTTTGAAGGCAGCAGTAAAAAGACTTTTGAAAGAGAAATAACCGGGGACAGGACAAAGGAGGGAGAATATTGAGAAGATGAAAAGTATAGAGCAAGAAATTGGAAGTTAATTTGAAATCTCCACTGTGAGATGCCTGATATCACGTGTATTGTATATTTCATGAATGTTAGGCATCAACCAACCGACCATGGTTAGTCTACCATGGCCAGAGAGGAGCTGTAGAAATAGGGAAAATAATACAATGAATGAAGAAAGTTATGAGATGTTTCACACACACACACACACACACACACACACGCACGCACACCGTCTATATCTGTGGTACATCAAATACGAAGAATAGTTCAACCATAAAATACAGATAAAGCTTAGCAGTTGTGCTTTGAATATAGCATGATATCACTGTATTAACAATTTCAGTAACTATTTGTTTAATCACACATCTGCTAAGGGAAATGTCTGGTGGAAGTTGAACTTTCAAGGGCCATTCCAAAACTTGAGACTCTGGGACTGACTACTGCTAGACTGTATTTTTTTCTCTCACAAAGAAACTATTGGGCAGATTAATAAAATTTGTGAAGTCATCACTTAGTTGAAGAGAAACCTAAAACATAATAATTTTCCAAGTTAAAAATCAAAGTCAATTTCTTTTGCAAAATATGCACGCTTTAGGGTATGACAATAAAATAAATCCATATCAATGTACTACAAGTGAGTAGCTTATACACTTATTTAGATTTAGGGCAATCTTGATGTTCAACACTGCACAGCAGAGATTCTGTAATAAGCAACTGAAAGCAGAATAAATTATCTCTGTAGACACAAAAAAGACAATAAACTGAGATATACAACTATACTTCAGAATAGTTGCCTTCTTAAAATGTGCTATATTCTGGTTCCTTCCTTCAAGTAATAGTGTCTGTTGGCATGAAGCCTTACATAGAATTTGGATTCATACATTTTTCAGTTTTTATAATTGGTCTCCATTCTCTTTTGGAAGCCAACATATACCATTGAAGGCCAAGCTGAGTCATATACATACTACTTTAGATTTTTTCTTTTTTAACTCAAAGACTCAGTTATCTTATGCTCAATTCACTATTAAAAAGACTTTCCAGGATTCTATTTTTTTTTTTTTTTTGCCTATATTTACTTTCAGAGCTTCTTATGGCTTATTTTAATTTTAATATTTTGTTTTAATTATTTTGTGTATTATGCAAGTTAGACAATACTTTTTCTTCAAAATGTTTATCAGTTATCCCTATATACAAGTAATGGTATGAATGAGACGTTATGTTTTTTCATCAGTGTTTCAGTATTCCACTTCTTCCACTAATAAAATTATCTTATTGAGAGCCATTTTTTAGCTTACCACACAATATTAATACAATTATATTCTTGTTCATTATTCTTCATTTCCAAATATATTTTTGTCTATTTTAATGTATTTACTCTATAAGATGAATTTGGGCATTGAATTTTTTTTGGTAATCATTTGCATAGCAACTCTTGAGCCATCCTTTCTTTTTCTCAACCTGAATAGTTTTTATTTTTATGATTTTATTACTCTTATTTTTTTTCTTTTAGAATATCTACAAAAAGAGAAATGGGTATCTATGTTTCAAAATTTTTTTTTTTTTTTATAGCAACGAAAAAAATGTTTTTAAACCAGCCATTACTAAGATTTATTTTTATTATAGGTATTTAGGAAATACATGCACGTGCCTACAAACACATGTTTGCAAATAGCCATTCTTTTAAATATATTTAGTGTATATCTTTCATCACAAAATAATGCATTAAAAAATAAAGGCAAGATATAATATCATATTAATGCAATACCACAAAAAAGTCCTCTTGATTTTTTTTTTAATACTGAAAGCAAATGACCATAGTACATGGGTAACAGAATATATAAGTAAAATTTATTATTGAATTAAATAGAATTTAAGAAAAAATTAATCTGAGATACATAAATGTCGCAGATAGTAGCATTGTGCATAAAATATCTTATAAATGGAAGGTGACTCTCATAAAGTCTGTAATTGTATTTCTTTGAACAAGTCACTTTTTTTCCTATGTGCATATGGATTTCTTTTTTTTTAGTTGCCCCTTTTTTATTATTAGTTTCAGGTGTACAAAACAACATAATCATTAGACATTCACACCCCTCAAAAAGTGATAACCCCACGAAGTCTACTACCCCTCTGACATTGTATATAGCTATTATAATACCACTGACTACATATATTCCCTAGGCTGTCCTTTACATTTCGTGACTATGTATATATTTTTAAAATTATAGTTGACCTTTAATATTATTTTATATTAATTTCAGGTGTAGAGCATAGTGGTTAGGCATTTATGTAAATTATGAAGTGATTCCCCCTGATAAGTCTAGTATCCATCTAATACTATACATAGTTTTTATAATATCATTGACTATGTTCCCCATACTGTACTTCACATTACCATAACTATTTTGTTAACAATTTGTACTTCTTAATCCCTTCACCTTTCTCACCCAGCCCCAACACCTGCCTCCTATCTAGCAACCATCAGTTCGTTCTCTGTATCTATGAGTCTATTTCTGTTTTGTTTGTTTGTTTATTCTGTTCTTTTGATTCCACAAATTAACGAGATCATATGGTATTAATCTTTCTCAGACTTATTTCACTTAGCATAATACCCTCTAGGTCCATCCATGTTGTTGCAAATGGTAAGATTTCATTCTTTTTATGGCAGAGTAATATTCCATTTATATATGTATCACATCTTCTTTATCTAATTGTCTATTGATGGGTGCTTTGGTTGTTTCCGTATCTTGGCTATTGTGAATAGTGCTGCAGTAAACATAGTAGTTAGTGCATATATTTTTTTGAATTAGTGTTTTTGATTACTTTGGATACATATGCAGGATTGGAATTGCTAGGTCATAAAGTAGTTCTATTTTTAATTTTTTGTGGAGCCTCCATATTGTTTTACATAGTGGCTGCACCAAGCATATGGGTTTCTACCTGTCTATAAACCAGTATGTACATTGGTAGATTTCCCTGATATTAGATGTAATTAAATTAATCTCTTTCTTCTCTCTCTCTCTCTCTCTCTCTCTCTCTCACACACACACACACACACAGTTTTAAGTAGGTCATATGCAGCAAAATTACAAAACAAACAATTTTACAAGGTAAGAGGAGGGATATTGAAAATGTAGGATCTATCGGATAACAGAGCAAAATGGGGACTCATATCATAACCATGAATAATGATCTTTGATCCCATGGAGGCTTTAGAAAAGAATGTTTGTGTATAGACATTCTCAACCCAAAGAATGCATCATATTCAGGAATTTACTAGGTGTGAATTGGATCTTCAGAAGCTTTGAGAGTGGAAGCAATGAAAGCTGCAAAAAAGATTCTACATTTTCAATATCCTTCTTACCTTATAAAATTGGTTGCTTGGCAATTTTGTTGCATATGAACAAAGGAGGTCAGGAGGTAATATATCCTCACTGCTTAACACCACATTAAGTAATCAACAAATGTTAATTCCTTTCACTCTACCTCTATAATTTAGCAGCTAATAATAATCACATATTATATTCCTATAGTGCTTTCTAGTATACTGAAAACTAAAGCCTCGATCCATGTAATGACCACAATAATCCTGTGATGTTTCCAGTAAAGACATCATGTTTCATAAGGGAGGACACAATGTAGCTAATGAGTGAACATTTGTAACTAAAAGTCACATTTTTTTCTCTTCAAATACAGTGGTCTTTCTACTACTTCATGCTGCCCCCTAAGGATGTATTTTAGTTAATTTCAAATTATGTTTATAAGAAATTAAATTTTATAAGTCTCTTTGGGAAATATTTTATTTCATAAAGATAATACCATATTTCGGAAAGATTTTGGTAATGACTCTTCAAAACATCACATCACTTTTAAAGGTGAGAGATGGAAAAAAGATCATCACTTTATTCCTTTTATAACCTATTATAAGGCTGGTTTTGCTTTTCTTTGTTCCTGTTCCTTTTTGATCTGGGTAGAAATGGACTGTATTTTGAAACTTTCATAAAAAAGAATTCTCTTCAATCTCCTCCACCAGTTATTAAATTGCATTTACTTCTATCTTTCTTAAAGAATAATATTTTCTAATATTGTTGTAAAAGTAATTCTGATTGAGATACAGAAGGCCCTTTTCTCCTTCCCTTTGGAGATTTTGCTGTGAAATTGTCTCCCCAGTTCTCCATTAATAGGTTCAGGAGATTTATGTGCATACCCACAGTCACAGGGCTCATTTTGTATGTCCTAAGGAGAACATGAATATGAGAACATGGTTTTTATTCTTTTTACTTCTTTAAAACTTGCAATGTTTTTATTTTTATATTAGAACATAGTATTACCTGCATTTGAAATGCATGTATATTGCTTGCTTTAAAGAGTTTATATTCTTGAAGCATCAATCAATTTTTGAATATGGTTTATTTTTTGGCATCTGATAATTTCAATACTTAAAAGCTAGGTAAAGCAGGCATATCTCCTCCTAGACATGATTTGTTTAAAAACAGAATGCAGCCAACTATACACAACTATCACAATTATCTAAGAGCTGAGGTATCTATATTTAAATGAATTATTCTCTTGGTTAATATCTAGAAACAATGAATATGACATGCCTTATAGGATGGTGTTCATGGTGTTAAAATAGTTTATTTCAAACATATAATCAGCATCTCATCTAACGCAGTGATTTGGGAAACTTATTTCAAAGTAATCTGTGTGATTCCTAAAACCAGTTCTTAGAATTTCTTAAAGTAGCTGGATTTCTATGTGTCTTGATGTTAACTATTTATCTTATAAAGTTGCTATTATTTCTGTTATACAATATTGAACCTCATAGAACAGACTCTGGGTGGTGAACACATAATGCAGTATATAGATGATGTATTATAGTATTGTACACTTGAAATCTATACAGTTTTGTTGACCATTGTCACCCCAATATATTTTAATAATAAAAAATAAATGGTATAATAGATAGTGTTATGTTCTCTGTGTTTAGAAACAAAAGTGTTTTCCCCCCCTCTTTTCTGCTCTTTTCTTTCTACTCCTCTAGGTATTATGTGAGATAAAATCCTTCCGACTTAGATTTAGGAAAAAGTCCTAAATATCTATTACAGTTCATAACATGTTCTGCATCCCTTTCTTTTGTGATTATATGTTTTGTATGTTTTCCATTTATCAGAATGGTTGGTGTCTTAGTCCACTTGGGCTGTTGTAACAGAATGCCACAGACTGGGTCACTTACAAACAATGGAAAGTTATTTCTCACAGTTCTAGAGGCTGAGAAGTCCTAGATTCAGGGGTCAGGAAATTCAGTGTCTGATGAAGACCTGCTTCCCCATTCATACATGGCTGTCTTTTCCCTGTGTCCTCGCATGGAGGAGGGGTGAGGTTGCTTTCTGAGCTCTGTTTTCTAAGGGCACTGATCCAATTCATGGAAGTTCCACCCTCATGATCTAATCACCTCATAAAGGCCCTTCTCTACACATTGAAGGTTAGGATTTCAACATATGAATTTGGGAGGGGGGGGTGCATAAGCATTCAGTCATAACAGTTGGATTGATCCAAGGTTGCTATATTGTGTTCTTGGTGAAATAGAAAAACCATGGGGCAAAATTCTTGAGCATAATGTTTCAATAATAGTTTAAATGAAGGATTATATATTCTTTAATACATGTAGATGGAATTAAAAACAAAAGGTGGCTGGAAGTTTGGGAGAAAATTGAGGGATAACAAGGTTTGGAGGAAGATTTAATGAGGCTGGATTACAGCTTTTGATAGAATGAAGGAGAAAGATGGAAGGATTGGAAGTGAGAAAAAGAGCATGAGATTGTTTTAAATTATAATGAAAACAAATGGAGTGGTTCTGGAAAATAACAAAGTCCAGGTTGAATGAGGTATGAGTTGAAATAACAATGACCATTCTTTGAAGGATATAGACTTTGTGTCTATTCAAGTGCTGGATAGGCCATGTACATTGTTATAGAAATCACCCAGAAAAAGGGTAAGAGAAGCGGAGAGGTAAATAAAAGGAATGTGTAGTCATTCATAAGTGGTGTAGTAGCTGTGGGAAGTGACGAGGAGTTCAGTAGAGCAGAAATGAAGCAGATAGATTGTTGTGTGTCTTATTGACATCGATATAAAAGGTGGAGTGTTAGTTAAGGCAGCACTGATTTGGAGGGCAATTGGAAAACTCTGAGAATCCTGAAGTCCCTTCCTATATGTGCGGGAGATCAGGTGCTCTGTTATATTGAAACTGATCTATGAGGAAACGGTGGTCTAAGCAGGGGGAGCCTGGACTCAACTCGGTAACAGTCAGTAGTGTTTCATGGAAATTCTGAAGATGTGATAGTTCTAGAAGGATCAATATAAAGGTTTGTGAACAGACGGAGGATTTTTCTAAGATGAGAATACATAGAGTAGCAATAGGATGTAAGAAAAAAGAGAGGAGATGAAGAGAAAAACCCCTGTTTTTAAACAATTATAAAAGATGTCTAGCAAATCAGATAATACGGAATTATGTTATTTCAAGTATTAGACATATGAAGAGTAATGTTTTGGATGAGATTCTATCCTGATTGTTTAGGCCAGAGAATTCGTTTCTGTGGTTGACCTTTTCTTTCTTGGAAAATGCAGCACTGTTCCCACTGCATAGGAGAATCCAATCTATTTTCATGGAAAAGCTGTGTTATAAGATAATAGCCCTTGATAGTAAATTCTATCAAATGTATTTTCGAATAAAAAGAATGATAACAAAACAACAACAATTGTAGGTGAAAGTTACTGGATGCCTATTATTTTATAAGCACTATGATAGGCATTTAAAATATTATGTCAATCTTTGAGATAATATGTGTGTATGGTAGAAAAATTACCCATAATTTGTAGTCAAGGAAGCTGAAACCAAGGAAACTTATATGCAAAAGGCCACATCTCTAATAAAACCATCATTTTCACCTAATGTCTTCTCAACTTCCTTGAAGGTTCACAGCTTGAGCCATTTTTTTTTACACATAACTTTTGGGTAACTGGATTTTAGTGGTTTACCTTTCAGGGCATGTCTCAGTTTAGAATGCACTCCACATTGTATCCTTGACTGACATTTGAGTGGACCTGACTTGAATCATACAAGATGGGGAAGGCAACATACCGTGTTTCCCCCAAAATAAGACCTAGCTGGACAATCAGCTCTAATGCGTCTTTTGGAGCAAAAATTATTATAAGACCTGGTCTTATTTCACTATAAGACTGGGTATAATATAATTAATATAATATAATATAATTAATATAATATAATATAATGTAATACCCAGTCTTATATTAATTTTTGCTTCAAAAGACACATTAGAGCTGATTGTCTGGCTAGGTCTTATTTTTGGGGTAACACGGTAAGCATGTATAACTGGGTGCGGGAATCACATAGATGCTGTCCTTTATAAGGCTGGCCTCACAAATGTAATGTTGGTGGTGATTATTATTTCAATTGCTTTTCTCAACAATGGTGATGAATTGGAACTGAGCCAACCACATATACTGTTTTCACAGTCTGTGAACATCAATACCTATAGACATATGGGATGGTGAGAATATTCTGGGGTAAAGGAAACTAAGCAAAGCTTAGAAGGGTAAACCAAGATATTTTTAGGGCTATAGACTAATTTACTTGACAATTGTGCTATAGGCTTCTATTAATCATTGTTTCATGAAAGTAAGTTTGTGATCCCAATTATGGATAGACAAGATTAAATTATTGTTTCTTTTCATGTCCCAAAAGGAGAGATGGAGATTTCACCACCTTATTTTCGATGTGGAGATCATCTGTACTTACAGGACTGGCAATATTTTATAAATGGAAAAATAATGACATTTCTGATTTATTCACATCCTATTGTTTGTGTATTAATGTCAAATTTCCTGTCACTTTAATCAATAGCTTTGTTTTCTGTTTGGAAAATACAGGTAGTTTAGATGAGTTGACAAGTATTTTGTATGCTTGATACTTCCCTTTCCTCAAATGTTGTTTGTTGTTGATCAATAGAATTACTTACTTTATACATATTTGTATGTTGACTCAAATGGAATTTCATAATAAAACCAAAGGGCTCACAAATCAAATTGTAAAGGAATGAGGAAGGGGAATTCTGATAAATAAAATGGCACTGAAAATGCGGCATCCATATTTATTACTCCTACGAGAAACTATTCTATCAATGACAGAATGGTACCTTTAAGTTGGCAAGAAAAAATGTCATAAAAAAGCCCCTGAGTATTGTCAGAAGGAGTTATTTTTATTGATTACCTGCCACCTGTCAACAACATCAATGTGGTTGATTAAATTTACGTAGATATAATGAATTGCTGCTCTTAAACCCTGGCTTTTCTATCATAAGTTACAAGGTAGGAATAAAGACATGACAAAATGGAAGTAACATTATAGCTACACACATTATGATAGAATCATCAGACTTCCAGAAACATATTAAAGTACTTAAAAAATCAGATGAAGTGAAATCATCAGCCTGACCACAGAATAGGACAATTTGAGGACAAGATTAAACTATTACATTATCAACCATATAAGGTGAGGAATGAGTTCCCAAAAGTCTGAAGCTTTTTAATAAATTTTCTTCTTATAATTAGGTCTGGAGAAACCAATTCAGTTACAGTTTTGTTGGAATTTTCACAGAAAATACTATAAATTGAAATAGGCTATAGTCAAACTGAAAAAAACAAAATGGCTAAAAACTCAAGGATTAAAAAAATGACATAAATACCACGGATGCACAACAGACAATAACTTAACAACTTAGCATGGATCTATGCTGGAAAAGAGTTATATTGGTTTTCCTATAAAAATGTTGAGGATGTAAGCATGTCATTTCTTTTCTTGAGTACAATAAGTACAATTGTTGATTGGTTTGTGTAGAGGTGGTAGGGGAGGGGATTCAAAGACAGAAGGTGATTAGTAGGGAGGGGTTGTCATTGTTTTTAGTGTCTTGATTCTACCAACCTTAAATTCTAATTGTATTTATAAAAGAGTTTCCCTTTCCCTCACCCGGCTCTTTGTGGTAGTCTACAAAGATAGGGGGAGATGAGATGGAAAAAGTAGAAGGAGAAAAGAAAAGAACAAGACCATTTGTAAATAAGGTGACCACAAATGTCATCTGGAAATCTTAGTCTCAATTTCTTCACATGCAAAATGGAAAAAAAATTAAAATGTTATCCATTATAATTGTGATATGTATGTAGTAGCTGGATTTTATAAGAATTCAAGAGATAATTAAAGAGAAAGATTTTTGTAATTTGTTAAGTGCTCTGGAAACATCCATTATTAAGTGATTAAACATGTTCAAATGGGATTTTGTAGATGGTTACAATCTTTTCTTGAGCATATCATTTTCCTTTCCCAAAGAAATATAAAATTCAGTTGCTAAAAATATGATTACTTTTTACATATTTTCATTACTAATTATACTAAAAAACCTTGGAAATGAATTTTCTTCAAAGGGATAGGTAGTACTTTAAAAATTCCCTTGTGAACTATCTGGAACAGCATATATAAGTGCTATAAGTTGTACAAGATTGATTCTCCTGAAGATCAGTTATATTTTAAAAACCTTTAAAATTTTTTGTCTATTGTTAGACTGAGGTCACTAATTCACAAATGCTCCAATTCATTAAATTGCTTGAAGCTAGAATACAAAGCCAAAGCTAGAAGTTGAGCTATCCACTTCTATGTTGAAACTGAGTTCTTTAGCTTGATTGTAATTCTCAGAGAGAGAATATTAGCCTAAGTAGATTCAACTGAGAATTTAAATATTGATTAAACTAGTAATTGTCCATATATAAGCCATTTAACTTCTATATAAAGTTGTAGCTGCGCAGCAGCCTACCCGTCTGTTTCCATGTACCTGCCCCTAAAGAAAGGAGAGTCTGTGAGATGGATCCTTTCAGGGACTTTGCTTCACCTTTGTGCGTATACCTTCTGTCTCCTTATTTAGCCCCAGAAAGATGGCTGGTCAGCCAATGACGAGTAAGATTCCCCATGGGGGGGACAACTCAAGCCAGGCGCAGTCGAGTGGGAATCAACAGGAGAATCCAAGGGGTTCATAGAGGTGGGCACAGCCTCCCATGTTCCCCCGGCTAAGGAGAGCCTCTGCCTCTGTGGCTGCATTCCTTCCCACAACCTGCAGGGGAAGTGATTCAATGGTGTGCTCTTCATCTATTCATATGCATATAGGTTTTGTCCCTTGGGGAAGTACATACATCCTGAGACTTATGGTTCTGCTGCCTGCAGGCAAGGGTGATTGGCTTGAATTAGTTTTCTATTATGATGTGGGGGTTCACAGATCTTGAAATTCACAAGCTTTATCCCCTTTACTTTCCTCACCTAACTAATAAAACCTATGTGTAGGCCCGATTTGGGGCCCAGTCTTTGAGATTGGAGACCCTTGGCCCCGCTTCACTCTATTCATGGCTACTGTCTTTTCTTAACCCTGGGCCGGCCTCCTCGCTCCCCACAATCCTCGTTGTGCGGGATGTGACATAAAGTGTTACACAGAATCAAAATGTAGTTACATGAAACACTTTCAGAAAGTTATGCAGATGCAAGATTCATTCATTCTTCCAATATCCATGTTGCTAATTTCCTGATTTTATTCAGTTCTCTGCTCATGTATTATCTTAACCACTGAGGTTGTCCTTAAGCATTCTGAATAAAATAGCAACTCTATCATTGTCAATTAATATTCTTTATCCTTATTCTTGTTTTATTTTCATCATATATTTGTTTATTCTCTCTCTCTCTCCATAAGAATGTACATTCTAGAAAGGCACAGACTTTGCCCATTTAGTAATCCACTATTCAACATCACCTAGAATAGTACTGGGCAAATAGTTGTCCTCAACAAATATTTGTTGAAGGAAAAAAAGAGTGAATAAATGAATCTGTAATAATACTTTCTGTTCTCAGCTATCATATTTTCTTTTTTACAGTCCTTTCATTTTCCTGATATTTTGCCCAGGAAAAAAATGACATTTATACACCAGTTAAATACTGTTAAGGTTTTCAAAAGAATACTATGTTCTATAGCAATACATCAAAGAGGTAACAGCCAGGCTGTCGGGATGAAGCAAAGATGAGGTATCAGATCCCTTGACTGTTACACAGAACTTCAAACTCAAAGGCAACTGTGAATGAAGGAAGACCTTAAAAATGACAACACAAGGGATTAAACTGGGCTCAATGCAATCTTCAGTGTTTGATTATCACTAGTTCACTAGTTGTCTTCTTATAATATGCAAAAGTAATAAAAATACATTTGAAATGATAGGTGATCATTTTTACACGACAGCATTAAAGAAATATTTTAGTAAGAACACTTAACATGAGATTTACTCTTTTAATAAGTTTCTAAATGCACAACAAAGTATTGTTAATTAAATTTAGACACAATTTTGTACAGCAGATCACTAGAAATTACTCATCTTGCAGAACTAAAACTTCATACCCGTTAAAAAACAACTCCCCATTTCCTTCTCCTCCAAGTCCCGTGGCAACTATAATTATACTTGTTTCTTTGAGTTTGACTATTTTAGATACATCATATAAGTGGAATCATGTAGTACTTGTTCTCTGTCACTAGGTTATTCCTATTCTAGTTTTCAAATTTTCTATTTGTTTGTGATTCAGTCTTAGTAGTTTGTATGCTTTTATGAATTTACCCATTTCTTAGAGATTGTATAATTTATTGGTGTATAACTGTTCATAGTAGTTTCTTATCCTTTTTATTTTTGTGGAATCAGTTTTAATTTCTCTTCTTTCACTTATGATTTTTTTGAATATTTTCTCTTTTTTAAATTATTCTAGCTAAGTTTTTTCATTTTTTATCTTATGTATCAAGAACTATGAAGGGGGTATGATTTTACAGAACTTAAAAGCTGGTAAATTAGCCTGTTACCATTTTAATGATGCAGATGGAAGAAGTAAGATTCCTAGGTGAGCGATAAAGGACAGTTTATTACTCATAGCATTAATAATAGCCAGTTTCTCAAGTCCCTACTCTTACAGCATGATGAGACAAAAGCCAAATGATAACATGTTCAGTGGGATGCATAATAGAAGAAAATTCCTGAACTTGAAAATCCCAATTCTTTTATAATGGGCTAATAAGCACACTTCCCCTTGCTCCAGCAAGAATATTATTTCTTTGTTACAGTAGAAGACACTCTCTCCAAATGTTTGCTATGTAAATATCCTTGCAAAGGCAGTCTGGGACCGATGTCAGTCTGTGCCTCAGCTTGCAAGATATAAAGCACTGTCTCCTAATGACATCCGCCCATGCTTTCCACACCATCTTGGCTTCAGGTGAATTTTTCCACTCACACCACTCCTTCATCCACTTTAATTACACTGAGTGATACAGGCAGAGGAAAAGTCCACTCGCCTTGTCTCATATAAGACTACTGTCAACAGGAATCCAAACAGCAGGGCAGCAGGATGAGGCTAATGACCTCAACCGTTCTCTCTCCAATCCCCCACCCCCACTCCTGGACCTGGCCAGCTGAACAAATCCATATTCTCTACCACCACAAACAATGGAGTATACTTTAGAAAGCCAGATGGCAAATTTACATAGATTTCAGGTGTACAGTTCTGCAACATATGTCACCCCAATAAACTTTAATAAAAACAAACAAACAAACAAACAAAGCCAGATGGCTTCTTCTTTAAAACTCTGCTCTGACCCCGATTCTTGTCCTGAGGCATTTATCCTGCTACAACAGGGCATGTTCCTGCCCATGTACAGCTTCACTTTCACCTACAGAAAGAAATCCTAGGTCAATTCTACTCCAGAATTAATTCCAGAATAAGTTTGGTCAGTGATTTTTTTTTTTTTTTGTAAACTAGTTTCAGGTGTATAAAACAATGTAATAGTTAGACATTTATACCCCTCACAAAGTGATAACCCCTCTCTCCCAATCTACTACCCTTCTAATATCGCATATAGCTGTTATAATTCTACTGATTTTATTCCCTATGCTGTACTCCACATCCTGTGAATATATATATATATATAAAATTATAGTAGACATTCCATATTATTCAGCTTCAGCTTCAGTTCTTCAGTTGTACAGTGCAGTGGTCAGACATCTACACAGTCCATGCAGTGGTCTCCCTAATAAGACAAGTGACCATCTGACTCTCTAAAAAATCTTTATAACATTATTGATTATATTCCCCAGAATGTATTTCATATCCCCGTGGCTATATTGTGATTACTAAGTTGCACATTCTAATCCCTTTACCTTCTCCCCTGTCACTACCCCCTCCCGCCTAACAACCCACAGTTGTTATAATTTTTTTCCGTATATCTCTGAGTCTATTTCTGTTTTGTTTGTTCATCGTGGCCAGTGCTTTGAGTTTAGCCTGAATGCCTTCCAGAACCTAGGATGTCATTGATTACTTCAGCTAAAGTCAGGGACTAATTTAATATCACCTTTCCTAATTAGATGATGTCCGTTACATGGATAATGGCACACATAAACAACAAATCAGTTTATCTCTCCAGAAAACTCCTTTCAGTAACCAAGAACTGCCTCATTTTGGAGGCCTTTACCAGTTATCTGAGGACCACATGACCTACTAGTGGTGTTTCTTTAAATCTTTGAAGATCTCTTATGACCACAGTTAAGGTGTAAATCACCATATTTTCAGGAGAAAAGCAAGTTAATGCTTGGTCCTACATAAAAGGTACAGTCCTGGGTGCACATGGTGTCCTTGGAAAGAAACTGTTGTTTATACTTACGGGGGCCTACAAGTGGTACTTAAGTAAGTTGGGCCATCACAGATTGACAGTGCCTCCAATATGGTCTCCTGGATAGCACGTAAGTCCTGGGATTCTCAGTTCAGTTTGAAAATAATTGAGTCTAGTCCTTGTTTTTGTAGAGACTGCCTGAGAGCCGTCAGTCCAACCTGTCCTGTTTTTTCTATACCACCAATTGCGTTGCCTTTGTCCATCCCAGTAAAAGACTCCTACAGGTGTTAAGAAGTTTTTGGAGTGGAAGGTACCAGAGGTGGGGCCATCCTTTACAGTTACCAATAGATTTCTTGGTATGGTTAAAGGGATCAAATCATATCATAGTTAAATTGTAGTCAGAACTGTCTGGTGGGTACTGGCACATGCAGAAGTCAACTAAATTAATGGGCTTGCAAAAGTTCAAGAGAGCCCCACCGAGGTGTTTTCCTTTATGAGGAAGGCTCCAGAAGCTATTCTAAAAATAAGATCATCAATGTTTCTCACTTCCTTATATTTTACAGGATCTGAGGTGTCCTCTACCCTGTGACAGTGATGTTGTGCTCCCTCCATCACCAAACTACATGCATGGGTGTGTCTTATTCCATTAGCTATAATTTTACCTGTTCTCTAATCATCCCTACTTGAACCTAGTTCTTTCATTTACGGAGGTCAGGTGGGAGTGAGACAAGGGTATTTTTAGAAGATGTATGGAGACTCATTATATCTCCACCTCGGTTCACACAAACCACTGCAGAGGAATTTAGCAAGAAGTGTACTCAATCAAGTGCATATTATCTTTATGATGTAGGATCATGTCAATTTAACAAGAAAACCCAGATGGCTGAACCAGACTTAAGTTTGAATCCCTGAGTCCTCCTCTGGCTGTGCTGCCACCTGGAGAGAGATCCAACCAGACCAGTGTGGAATCACCATGATGGGGGAGTGGGGGGAGGGCACCAAGCCCAGGAATAGTCAGGGAGGAATTCTGAATTTTAAAAGTTGGTCTATATAAAACCTATTCTTTTTATCCTGGTCATTACATAGAAAGTTGCCTAGAGGAAATTATCTTTTTCTGGAAGCGAGCAAATTGGGTATCCCCGCCAAACTGCCTTACTAAGATGAACCAGAATGAAGTGAATAAGATAGAATTGAAAATTTCTTTGAGAAAATATTTGAGGTAGCGATTCTAATGCTAAACATTATCAGATGTCTGTGGATGATAAGGACAAGGAAAGTCCACTGAATAGCTTAACTTTTAGTTCATTGTTCAGTGGCTTTTTCTCACCATTGTCAGATTGCAAAATATCTGGAAAGCCAAACAAAAGTTACAACTCAGTTTCAAGTACCACAGGATGTAGCTATAGTCAGTTGATTAACTGGAATATGTCATGTTTTAACCTGAGAAAGTTTTACCAGTGCTATCAAAGCAAAAATATCAACAGATAAAGTTAAACAGGTAAGGACTACTTTATTTAAAGCTATTGCAATAGCAGGGAGAGAACAAAATACAGTCTGAATTCAACTCTACTGAAACAGAAGGCAGGAGAGTTTTTGAGAGATAGAGTCGGGGGATCCTAGGCCACTTGTGTTTGCTAATTGGCTTTATCTAAAGTACAAGTAAACTTTCTTTTATTGTCATGACAGGAGGTAGTTTTACAACTTGTAGTTAGGTGTTCACAAAAGTTAGGCTGCTATCTTCCCAAAGAGACTGAGAAGTGGGGAGCTATCCTTCTTGATGGTTACATTTCAAAGGGATGGTTCCCAGGTTTTCACCTGGGTGGTAAAATTGGTAGGAGGCTTTAAAACATATACATTGCAAATAAGCAGAGAAATAATTTACAATGACAAGGTTCTAAAGGAAATACTCTAAGAAAAGCTATGGGAGGGACTTCTGTGATTGGGCCATCTGGATTCAGTAAGAGCCAAGGTCAGAAAGATTTCAGGAAAGGCAGGAAGGAGCCTATCTAAAGTTTAGTTGGGCCATCTTAGTCAATAGTAAGAAATCACCAATAGTCCAGGAACAGGCCAAAAGTCTGATGTAGTTAATCTACCAGGAAGGGCCAGGAACAATGTCTTATGTAATTAATGTCCTCTCTCTCTCAAAGTGATATGTATTAGGTGCAAAAGTAATTGCAGTTTAAAAGGTTAAAAATAATTGCAAAAACCACAATTACTTTTGCATATATATATATATATATATATATATATATATATATATATATATATCACATATATTTGGCTACAGTCAAAAGTCTGCCAATGCACTATATTCTCTGCAGCAGAAATATAGTTCTTCTCTTTGTGTCTGGTCTATTATGGTGGATGTGTTCCCTATGTTCCCATGTCTTGTATGATGATGGACCTAGGCAGCAAAAGTGGCAGTGGTATGGGTTCAATCAACAACTTGATTTTGATGCATCTCATCAGGGAACACAGCCTAACTGTGGGCATATCCATTAGTCGTGCAAACAGTTCCATCAGCAACCATGATTTGTTTCAATCATTCATAGCTCCAAAAGGATTGATTTATCCTGCCAGTTAGTAGTATTGCAAGTGGTAGACCAAGTAGCTAAGCCATTATCAACAGTTCAACCGTCAATAAAAATATAGAAAAGGTTCATTTATGTGACTATTGGATTGTGCTATGAGAAGAGTCTTGAGCTATTCCCACTGAGTAGAACAAGTACTTTGATTTTCAGTTCTGAATAGCTTCCATTAGGTTAGAATTGCAACAGCTTAGTAGACACCATTGCATTTCAGCTTAGCTAAAATATCAGTGAATCAGTTTAGGCATTTAGAGGAACATCAGTGAATTGGGAGCCTCAGTGTGTTTGCTTCAGTAGATAGAATAGGGGTAGGGAAGTTTGCCCCAGAGGGTGAGGGTTTCTTTTTGTTTTTTTTGTTTTTTTAATACAAAGCTGATGTGCTACTAGAACCAGATGGACTGTGTTCTAATTTACTATTTCCACTTGACAATGAAGTCTTATTAGTCATTTAGTCCAAGTTGACCCATGACAAAACGGAGTATCAGGCCAGAGAGTCACAGTCTACCATGGATCAGATATACAGATTCAACCTTAGGTCAGTAGCAAGCTAATAGCTGCTTCTGAAAATGGATTGAGTTAATAGCTGTGTCTAGGGGGCAACAAGTCCAAAAACCCACTGGTTACATCTAGGGGGCGGCTGTCTCCCTTTGCCAGAGGCTCTAATCACCCAGATCATCAATCTAAGAGAATGTTAGTTCAAAGGGACCACTAGGGTAGTTGGTTCCCAAAGGTAGGCAGAATGTCATAGCTTAATGGACAGTTTCTACTACAGCCTGTTGGTTTGTGCCTCACCCAAGGGGTGCTGGTTTGAATTGTAGCTGATATTAGGGACTAAGAAGAATGCCCAAGTGAGGCACCAAAGAGTCCAATAAGAGCTGGATCGATATTTTAGTTGTGGTTGACAAGATGGCAGTTTTTCCTTGAGTATAGGAGGTATTGAGTGTTGTGAATTTGCCTACATGGCTCAAGAAACTTTTTTGGCTAATGGCCCTGCTTTTTGCTGTAATTTTTACACTTATCACACCAGGAATAGGGAATTGGTTCTGGCAACTCAGGCTCCTTTCCATTGGTTCTCACAGAGTGTGCTTCTCTGGATGCAGCAGGCTGGCCCTTCAGCTGGACCCAGGTACCTTCCTTTTTGGCTTCCTTCTTTTCTTGATCATTTTCCTTCACTTGTTTCAGCCACCATTTTTGGCAGATGTTTGCCAGCTTTGTTGTCACAGCTATTGAAATGCATGCTCTGAGTTGTCAATCAACAGGATACCATATAGTGAACACTTTGGACTACTGAGTGTAAAGGCACTGGCACTAAATTTTTACCTATCCATTGGTGACAATGGCAGGGGAGTTTGTTACATTAACATTTCCCTACTTTTAACTCTTTTGGATGGGGAGAATCCACTCTGACACTTTTGGCATAGAGAAATACAAGCACAAAACATACCAGTTCCTTGGTTACATTCCCATGAGGAAGAATTAACCTAAGGAACTCCACCTCTGATATTATTTTAACTGACTTTTCTCACTGCAAATGTTGCTCAAAATACATAGTTGAAAATGTGCATCTCCTCCTCGCGTGGAAAGGATGGTGACTAGATTCCCTCTATCCAACAGAGCAATAGAAGTTTGAGTCCTCTCCCTCCTATCAGTTACCCAGCATTCTTGAATGACTGTATTTGGCTATTGGCCTCCCTGAGGACAGGACATCCACTGCCCCATCACTAATCATCCTTTTCCTTAAAGCAGCAGAGGTCAGGGTAGAGGGTGAAGGAAACAGGGTCAAGGGGTGTGGATGAAGCATGGAAAGAGAGAGGGATTGCATATGCAATGCACATTTACTTTTGTTCCAGAGCAACCCATCCAGCCAGAAATCAAACTTTTAATGTTTTTGGTCTCTACAGAGCTTTGTACTGGATACCAAGGTCTTCAGAGATGACCTGCTTATTTCGGATTAGAGGATTTCTTGGTCCAGCAGCCATAATGACACTGTCTTTGGCTCTAGCCATACTGTTTTCTCATTGTCACGTTGTTACATTGTCATACGAAAAGCCCTTTCTCAGATGGAACAGAGCGGAGTGAGCAGCAATCCAGGCACAATTTTGGCAGCTTGCTTGTATCCCACCTCTCGCTGCTCAGCTGCTAACGTTCATCAATAGGTATGAGAGTGAGGGACCCTTACCCGCATCCTCCTCACCCTAGCCCCTCACTTGGCCCCTCACTTAGCAATGTCTTGGCAAACCAAGGTTTGATATGATGTCTTGCTGTGGCAATCTGAATCGTTAAGAGTGAGAGCTTCAATACATAAATATGAAATAGAACACTTAGTATAATGAGATGCCAGCGGATTTTCTCTGGTCCCCTAACAGAGTCATGGAACCCTCATCTTTCCTCTTCCAGAAAGTCACATCTCTCTGGCATCCTATCCTCCCTGCCCTAACTATTAAGAATTGTGAAGTTTCTGAGACTTTTCTCTTACTTATAAGCTAATGAGCACCTCTGTCATAGTTTCCTGGACTTGGGGAGAAAAAACAAAACTACAGGGTCAGAGATTAAAGGATTCATGGAGATGACCCAAATTAGCACATATGGATGCTTTACACGTAATGGCTTGTATTACACAATGGGATCCCTGACCTTGGGGACCCTGAATCTATTATATTCAGTAGTAAATGTGCCTGCCTTTGCTCTGGAAGAATACACTATTCTGTCTTTTAAAGCTGTTTGCTATACAAACATCCCAGAAAGAAGGTCTGGAACAAAAGACTGTCAGTGCTTCTGCTTGTGAGATATGCTGAAATGTGAGAGGCCCATGGAGAATGGCTTCCCAACAATGTTGTGATGATTATAACAAATAGGAGCTTTTGAAATAATCTGAAAAATTGGGGGCTGTACATTTTAATGATCTGTTTCCTTTCAGTCCCGATTTCCAGATTATCAAATGTATGACAACTTTCCCATCATGAGCATAGAATTCCCTTTTATTTGCCCATTATAGCCATCATTTATATATTCTTAGAAACCTGTTAAATAATGCCAACCTGTTTTAATATCTTTTATGCTTAATTAAATGGTGTTTCATCCATATATACTGTTGAATATTAACCTGTAATTATAAGTTACTACAGGTGCTTTTTCTTTTGTAAATTGGATGATGCTTTGTAACTCCCCACGTGGACTCTATAAATATTCAATTGTAGCCTTACTATTTTTGAAACGCCATTGTCTTCCTTTGAGGTGACTGCTGTTCTTGTCTGAGTATTTAATCATCTCTTACTTGATTTTTTTTTTCACCTTTATTAATCTACAGCTTGAGGTTAGTACAATTGCGACATAAAAAGGAATATTTACCTGTATTTGAGGCCCATTATTATCAAGGTATTGTCTACACTATACTTACTTTATAAAAGCCTGAGGGATAATAACATGTGATAATGTCAATTACACTGGCCTCTCATTTTTTCAAAGATGGTAATGTAAGTATTCCCGTAGGAAGGCAGTCACTTTGATCATTTTGCTAGGCTGGGAGACAGAGTCTTAGTGACATCTCAGTTTGGTACAATACCCTGCTGTGGCAGTCTGGACGGTTAGAGTGAGAGCTTCAACAGATAATTATGAAATAGAACACAGAAAAGAAATAAAGCTAATAGAGTCTTTTGGGGTGTGGGTGTTGTTGGCGAACCACAAAGCACTTTAGAATGGGAAAGAAACCACTTCCTGACACATGTAAATATATTTCCAATGAGAATTTACCCTGTTAAGTCTGGATTCTTGACCACCACAACTACCACAAACAACACAAAACAACTTGGAAGTACGCTTTCATAGGAGATAGAAGGCCTTTTTCCTCTCTCATTGACTAAAAATCTATATCCTTATGTCATATGTATATGGTAGAAGTAGGGAAACAAGTTCTCATTGTCTCATTGCTCTGTGTTGGTATCTTCTCTGCATTTTGGTTTCTGGAAATTCTTTTTAAAATCATAATATTGAACAATATTTGTTTTCTTTACTACTGATGTGTTGATTCCTATTCTATTCTATTCTATTCTATTCTATTTATTTATTTATTTATTTATTTTAACATTTCAACATCATATTAGAGAGGCTAATCATGGGTTGTTAATTTTCTAACATACTCATACTCAATTCCATAATTATATATTTTAAAGCAATTTAAAATAAATTTTGCTTTATAATTTTAGAAGTTTATTAGTAGTCTTTGAGAATGCCTCTTTCTGGTATCACAAAACAAGGGTTAGATATCATTGCATTGGGATATGATATCACAAACATCCGCCACAGGCAAACATATTTAGGTCTCCAAATGAATGCAGGTTTCCATGGAAACAGCCTTAAGGTATATAGACTAGATATATTAAATATACATCAAGCCTAGCCCCCAATTTCCATATTGATTTCTGCCGGGGCAGAGGCGTGCCCAACACAGAGATTAATTCAAGGTCACTCCTCCTTAGGAATGGGAAATGGGATTTGAAATTCTGGTCCCTTGTTCTCTAGCCTGCTGTTCTGCCTGCCGACTCACACTGTCTTCCAGCTGTTCTTCTGTTAGCGTGTCCCTCAAGAACAGTTAGTATTTCCCCAAGGTCCTTTGCTGTACATACAGAACAATTAAAGAAAAATCTCTCCATCTATGGAAGAAAATGAATTCTGACTCCCTAGAGAATATTGTGCTGATGCCAGTTTCTCAGGTCATATATTTACATAGAAGAATGTCTCAACCACACAAACGCACCGGATGGCATTTGCTACTGAATGGAATTTGTACCTATAATAAACAGCACCACCAGGTTCAGATAACAAGTCCTGGCTTGGATTCCAGTCTGCCATTCAAATTTGTGTGCCTTTAAACAAATATCTTATTCCTGGAGACCAGTCTCACTCTTGTATAAAATGTAATGAGACTAATCTGACATTATATACATGGATTATGAAAGTACAGTTAACTCAAGAAATACATTTTTGTTGACTCTCTGGGCCTTCTGTTCTAAAAATGATGAGGCCATTCCTTGAACTATTTTGTATAATTACTATTGCTTTTTTTCTCAAGAGATATTCATGATAGCTTTTGAAGAAATTTAGTATGCTTTCAGTGGCAAGGAATTAAAAAAAAATAATTCAAAGTGGCTTTAGAAGTCAATAAATTTATGTCACAAGAGTTCCAGAAGAAGAGCAGCTCTAAAGGTGGTAATTTCATATCTGAAAGAAGTTGTCAAAATCCTAGGTTCTTTATATTTTTGACCTCTGCCACCTCTTTCCTTTATATCAATTGAAGTTGGTTTCAGTATTTCCAGGGTCACATCCACACCTGAAATATCCTTTCTGTCTGTTTTAGGATTGAGAAAACCTTTCCTATATGCCTCTCATTGATCTACCCTCATGTCACATTCACTGGATTGAGTCGCAAGTTTGTGCCTAAAATAATAATTGATAAAGAATTACCATAGATCGTATGTTATATATCTGAAATACATCTGCTAGCCTCATCTATACCTCTTCTGCCCTCCCACATGGAGCATGACCAGCTGTCAGTGAAGCACATATGAGGTCTGAAAATCAAGTTCGCAAACTCATCCTAGAAAAAGTGCTACATACCTCATTGCTGAATACCACTATGGTCAACTTTGAAGTACTTCCCTTGGGAAGCTATGCACCTAGTCCATCCTTCAAAGCAATTCTGAAACTCTTTTTCTGGAATGGTCATCACAACTGTCATCATATTACGCTTAATGTCCTGAATGTCATCAAAATGACTTCCTTTCAATATTTCCTTTATCTTCAGGTAAGGAAGAAGTCATTGGGGGCCAAATGAGGTGAGTAGGGAGGGTGTTTCAATACAGCTATTTGTTTACTGGCTAAAAACTCCCTCAAAGACAGTGTTGTGTGAGCTGGTGCATTGTTGTGATGCAAGAGCCATGAATTTTTGGTGAAAAGTTCAGGTCGTCTAGCTTTTTCATGCAGCTTTTTCAGCACTTCCAAATAGTAAACTTGGTTAATTGTTTGTCCAGTTGGTACAAATTCATAATGAACAATCCCTCTGATATCAAAAAAGGTTAGCAATATCCGTGCAACAAGTTTGCGAACTTAACTGTCAGACCTTGTGTGTGTGTGTGTGTGTGTGTGTGTGTGTGTGTGAACTCATACAACTTAATACCAAAAGGTAAAAGATCTGATTAAAAAATGGGCAGAGAACTTGAATAGACATTTCTCTAAAAAGAGATTTTTTTTTTTTTTTTAAGTGAGTGGAATACGTGCTCCAGGAAAGAGTGGACATGGTTAAGGAAAACAGGGAAGGGAAATCTCATAATGGCAGCTCTGTAGTGGGCCTAAGGTGTAATCAGTTTGGATTTCAGCAGAGGATGGAAGGCTATTCCAGAGAAGTGATTGAGAAGGAACTCATTTCATATAAAAGATGCAATGAATGAGGAGAGAAATAATATGAGATAGTACAAAATCATCTAATTCTTTATTCAACTAGGGAACAATAAAAAAAGAATTTAGAAAACACAGATATCTGTATAAACATTATTGTACAAATTTAGGCAAACTAAATTCTAGCATGGTTTTAAGCAATTAAAGTCTTAACTTTAAATTAAGAAGCCTTCTACTTTTAGAATATCCAGAGGGAAGGAAATATCCTAGCATAACACTTGACTGGGCAAATACACACACACACACACACACACACACACACACACACACACACACACCTATATATAGATATAATAATATAGCCATTGCTTATTGGTTACATGAAAGCATGGAAGATATTACTGTGATTGCAAAATACAAGGTAAAAGAATATATGTATAGATCAACATCCATGGTAAATTTGTAAAAGTAAGATTGGAACTGCCAGAAGGTGGGAGTTAAAAGGGGAGTAAAAAATGTAAAAAAGCTTGAGATTGCTAATATTTTCATTTCACCTGGAGAGGAGTTGAGATACTGAATAAAGTTGATGGAAAAATAAATAGAGGTAGAACACTTATTTAAATGAACAAATGTCAATGGAGAAAGTAAAACTCAATCTTTAAGATGAGGAATAAGAAAGAAAAGGGAAAATACAGATGACCTAAACTGTTACCCATCACAGTGGGACAAGAGTAATTATGAATGAAGAATAAAGTTTATGAATAAAGACATGTATGAATGATTAGCTTTTGTAGAGTTAAAGTGGTAACAATAAGAATCAAAATGTGTAAAGAAGTTGTTTGGTGATTCTTCAGGGAGAGCAGGTTATATAGTGAGAAGTGGAACAAACTTCAAAAACACCATAAACAGAAATAATTTACAAGCAATAAACTGGAAAATAATGTCCAGCATATGAGGAAAAATGTCTTAATATTCTTAACATGTGAAAAAATTCCTACTAAGCAGTACTAAAAATAGCAAGGGTAGAATTAAGTAATTTTGAAAATAAATACAAATGACACATGGACACAAAATTGCTCAACCTCACAAATAATCAAACATTAGAAACTGCAATAGATACAATTTTATCATAAAATTTTAACAAAGATAAAAATAGTTAAAACCAGTTTTTCAGACAATAAGGATAAATGAACACTGTCATTTTAAATTAGGAGTATAAATTGGTAAAACTTCGAGAAGTCAATATGGAACCTGAATCAAAAACTTTAACTTGTGCATGCCCATGGGCAGCTATTAAATTCCTTTGGGTTGGTCCTTATGATATAAGTATGCACATGAAAAGGGTTTATATACAAGAATGGTTTGGTTATATAGGTTAACCAAATATATCATGAATTTGGCATCTATGTAAATATATTGCAATTTAGTACATACACCACAGTTCACCCATAAAATGGAAATTAGTCATTAAGAAGTTCAGTGTAGAAAACATATGTGTATGTGAAACACATTCATGATTTTTATTAAGTACAAAAGCTGTCTGTACTGACTTCATACTTCTATAAATGCTCTTTAGACTCCAATTTACTTTTGTTTGGGACTTTTTGAGGGGTGGAAAGATAGAATAAATTACAAAGTAAATATATCAAAATGACTATTATTTGGAAGTTGAAAATGTGCTGGGTTTTTTTCCTTCCAAATTGTATAAAATGAACAAAAATAAATAAAATATAACCCAGAAAAAAATTAAGAAATATCAAGTGAAAGTTTCTGAAGAAATTCATTAAAGAATGTATTTTTATACCAAGGAGGGGAAAAACAACCTTAGACAAAGATATTTTGGTGGTTTTGATTGTTTCCATGGTAACAAAATGAAAACACCTCCACTTTTCTCAGAAAGTGGAGAAATTGTATTCATACCTGGGGAAAAATTAATATCTGTCTTGAATTATATCTTGGACCTTTCTGTAATAAATTACTTGGGGAAGTACAAGACTTAATGACAGGTACTTTTGTTCCTCTTTTTCTATAAAAAAGATAGTTACTACTGTGTCTTTGAGGCAAATGTGCAGAGATGGGTACATGTAGGACAAAATAGTGTGTGATGGGAAATAGAATATATAGTTCTCTTTTTTTGGAGGAAATAAATCTCTTGGTTTTGTTTCCTTTGATTTGATTGATAACAAGAGCTAAGATAGTACCAACCGGGATTCTGGAGTAAAATAGATAGTTGTCTTAGAAGTTGTAGACACAGAACTTTCCCAAAGTTCTGAGATGCACTGAAGCATGACAGGCTACCACTGCCACTCACCACTCTTTTCCACTGGACCATGGACATAATATAAAATGATATTCATTTTCATTCTGCTTCCATCATCCAACCAGAAGACCACTAGGAAAAAAGAAACAGCCTCCTGACACCACATCCAAAAGACTTCCGTCCCATGCTATGAATGTATCACCCTTCTTCACTTGCTTGTCTCAATCTAAACTGGCATACCAGATTTGTATCTACTCTCTTCTCCACTGATGGTCCGTGATTTCATTTACCCAACAGTTCCCAAATATTCCACTCTCTTCCAAAATTTTACACGTCTCCTCTGGATTTCCATGATGAATAAATTCCCTTTTAAATTTGAAAAATTTCATTGCATAATCCCTACACCTCCCAATTTAGTTAGCTAACCCTTGGCTTTTTCTAGGGATACAGAGAATCCCATTTTTCATGTATCCCAATGCACACCTTTTCCACAACTGCCTGCACCATGGCAACTGAGCACTGAAAAGAAAAAAAGAAAAAAAAAAAAAACGCACAGAAATAGGTAGACTGGGATCACTGATAAGGCTAAACATTACAATTGCTTACACACACTGAGCCGACACTAATGCCCCCACAATACTTTTATTCTTCCCTACTCTGCTTACTATACCATCTCCTACACACACAGAATATACATTTTGAATTCTTCTTCGGACTTGTATTGTTATATCGCCAGTGCTCTGTTCTTTTCTCTGTAGTATTCCTCACAGCACACTTCCACCCTTCGTATCAAGCCCAGCAGATGACCTCAGCAAGACAATATATCTACAGAAATCAATAATAATAATAATGATAATGTCAGTAAGTACCTTCCTTATCTTCTCTTTCATTAAAAGACAGGAAGGTACCCTCTTACTATCTAATGACAATGTTACTTCCAAATATTCTGCTTCACCTTCATGCTCCTTTCTCAAGACTTTTATCTTATTAATTCTATATTATTATGGCATTTGTCTCTATTTATTAATGAACTCAATAATTTCTTAATTAAATATTGAGTGCCTATTACATACCAGAATCTGTTCTTGAATCTTTCTCCTTAGCATTTAAACATACAGAATAGTCTTTCATGTAATAAATATCCTCTGTTAAGCCCATATCCTCTCAAGCTACTATCTCTCCTGCCCTCACAACCAGGATTCAAAAGAATCGTCTCTTGCTTTGAAGACATTCTTTCATGTTTCTGGATACTCAGCCTGAAAAAGAAAATGTATCACTCCACTAGGTTAAGATTTATTTTTAAAGGTTTGGTAACATGTTGGCAAAAGTTAGTTCAAGCGGATCTCATTCTGATGCAACCATTGTTTCTTATACTAAGGGAACTCACAAGTCTCTTTTTGTACACTTGTGAGAAGCCTTAAAATGCAAGAATTTACGAATATATAGTGATGGAAGGAGAACTGACTCTGGGTGATGAACACACAATGGGATTTATAGATGATGTAATACAGAATTGTACACCTGAAATCTATGTAATTTTACTAACAATTGTCACCCCAATAAATTTAATAAAATAAAATTTTTTAAAAAAAGCAAGAATTCTGAGAATTGAAGAGTGAATGACCTACTCTGTGATTCCTATTTTAGTCACTGTATCACTTTCTCTTTATAGCCTTTATTTATACAGAAAAATACTGAATTTCCTAAAGAACAGAATACCTGACCAAGTATTATCACAAATTGTATCATTTGAAAGACAATATGTTTTAATACATAGTTTACTGGACAGGATGATAGAATTTAGTAACTATTAGGGATATCTTTGATTGTGAGAGCTTATTATTCCACCTTTTTACAAGATCTGTAAAATCTGACTAAGCCTTAAATTTTCCCCTACCGGTGGACTATGTTGTTCACTTTCCCGGTCGGAGGAAATACTTTTGTTGTGGGTGGAAGGAATGCAAAATGTTGCCTCTGTTAATGAGGAAATAATTAGCAGAGTCCAAATTGCTCCATATTTCAGATTTGCAGGAAGATTTTTGCTTCTCAAATACTTGCAAAACAGTTAGATGAGAATCACATATATAATACTCTTTGGTATCAGGAATGCAAAGTAATAAAAATGAGGGTTAAATGCCACCGTTTAATTTGTATGCTAGAAATCAGGAGGCAAGGAGCATGCTATTAACAGCTAAGACCCTGGAATTTCAACAAATGTTGGTAGTTCTAATTGTTTCTCTTGGCTGAAACAGTATTTCCTATTTATTCAACATATATTTATGTTATACTTGGGCAAGTTCCTCACTTGGTAGCCTCGGTCTCTGTATTCTATCTGGAGCTACTGTCTTTGTGGCCGCTAATATTTGGTATGGATCCTATTTTGACCCCTCAGAAAGCATGCCTGATGCTCAATAACTTTTTAAAATACCCATTTGTCATCCACAGATTATGAATATAATTTCCTCCATCTGCAAAGCCATTATTTATACCGAAATGAAAGCCATAGGCACCTTCTGAGAAGTAAAAAGCATAGAAGCTTCTATTTTTTCTATTGATATAAAACATTTCATTCTACTTTAAAATGGTGAACAGATTGTATATAAATTTGTAAAAAAAGTTAACAGATGCACAAGGAAAACAGATTCCTGGAGCAAAATGTCTAATAGAACAATGTATTATGAGCTCAGGTAAAATGAAACTGCAAATAATCATCAAGTCTCAGTGGTTTAACTCAATGTTTATTTTTTATGTAATCTACTTGTTTGGGAGTGAGGGTGGGCATGGGCATAGCTGTCATATAAAAGATAGAAAATCTATATGATATACATATAAAGAGACAATATATACATATATAGGTATATATATTCTTTCGTATTAACTATATTTCTAAGAGTGAGTGGGAAAATTATGACTTTTTCATTATCAATGTACAAAGGAAGACTGGATTTTCCCTTTCTTGGTTATGTTTTCAATAATAACTATGATGGCATCATTTCTTTAAGTAATATTGCTGTGTTGTTGACGAAGTCTTAAACATGCACTCTAATTGTACACTGAGCGACAGAAATGTGAACTGGTTAAGAGCATGGATTTCTGCAACCAAACACCTGACATGTGTGGATTAACTGAAGTGAGTTAATACATGTTAAATGAATAGCAATCAATAGTCCAGTGTTAACTGTTAATATTTACAGTTTTAACTATTATAATAAATGTTGTAACAAACATTTTTGTATAGTTGTCTTTCACATTTGTTAGAATTCCTCTAAAATAAATTCCCAGATATGGTTTGTTAGGTTAAAAGTAGGTACATTTTAAATATTAAGAGGTAGAGTCAATTTCCCTCCAAAAAGATTTTCTCCTCATCTAAATAGAGCTCAATTACCCAAAATGTAGTTTGATTAAAATTCAGATATTAACAGTGAGAAATCTTGGTGAATGTTTTCTGCTATGAATTGATTTGTAAAACTCTCCAGATTTGCCATCTGAAGTAGTTAAGGCTAGCTTATCTGAATCTTTTTTTTAATGAAAAAGAATTCTATTCCTCTGTAAAAATTTTGGGTGGATTGAGGACAGGGAGGATATAGTAGGCTTTTAAAAAAAATTCCTAAGAATTAAAATTTCTGGGAAAGTTTGCATAAATTTCAAAGTATTTGCATAAAGCACTAGTTTTTCTTAAGAAAATGAATACATTAAATTGACATGCTCAAAGGGAATATGCAAACCTTCTACTTCCTAGAGATTGGAAATCTAATCAGGGGAAAGTAACTACAGCCCACTCTGTTCTTTCTGCAGTATAATGATGAAAGAATTCATGTGACTTTTTTAACTTGAAGAACAGTGAATTTTAATTACTTTTTTGACAATCCTGAGGGTGGACTCTGCTGTCCTCTTCACTGAATGAAGTGGCTCTTGATTTTTGGACGGCCACTCAAAGTCTTACATGTGACGAAGAAGATGGGCAGCAATAGATGCTGAGATAAGCAATTACATTTCATAAAGGAGCACTTGAACCCCTTCATGGCGCCATATAATTCACTGCCTAGAAATTAAACAGTGGTGCAAGGACTTCAGCCCTACAGTTCCGTGATCAACTATTTACGAGCTGCCAGGAGGAAGATAAAGACCAATGACTTTGGTTACCATTCCATGAGGACATTGTCAGTATAAGGACTTAAGAGTAATTCTAAGTATAGTGGTATGGTTACATCAAATTTGGCAGAGTGTGTGTGGGTTGGGGGGAGGGGGGAGTGGTGTATCCTTAGGGAGAGAATAGTTAAGGTGAATTTTAGACTCTAGTACTTCTGGGCATTGAGAGGCACCGAAGAAAGGACAATTTGATGACAGCGTACTGTTGTAGTAGACATGCCACAATTTGATAATTAGGTACAGTTAGAGATTGAGGTCTGAGATCAGGTGCTAGCATGGTCATTTTCTGGTGTGCACTCTCTTCTAAGCTTGTTAGACAGCAGCCTTCTTTCTTGCTGTGTCCTCACATGGCAAGGGGGTGGGGTGGGGCAGTTCGCTATAGTGTCACTAATACCATCATGAGGGCCCCACTCTGATGACCTCGTCTAAATCTAATTACCTCGAAAAGGCTCCATCTCCAAATATCACTGGGGGTTAGGGCTTCAGTATTTGAATTTAGGGTAAGACACACTTTGGTCTATAGTAGGCTGAATGACTCTTACCAATTCAGACATTGACATAGCTGACATAAGCATAGACAGCGCTGACAAGTTCTTAACTACTCTTTAGGATCTTCACTAGCCTATGAATGTTTTCCACTTGTGGGGATGTATGGGGTTAAGAATGAAAATTAGAGTCTGTTTTTACTTATTAAGTAGGGAATTCCTAAAGGAAGTATACTGGGATTGGATTAAAACTGTCCAGGAAGAGGTTGTGACATGTGCATAGGATCTGGCATTATGATTCCAGGGGTTCCCTTTGCTGGGATAGATGAGGTACTTGCTCTGGATTCTATTTTGCAAGAGTGGGTCTGTTCTCTTGAGGCATTAAATTAAAGTCTCTATGAATTATTTCTGCAACAAGAAGAGAAACTTGTGGTTGCTGGCTTTGAGTTGAGTATCATTGATAGAGAGCCAAACTAATCAAGGATACCACACTGAGTGCAGGAGGTAAAACTACCTCCTGTCATAAAGATAAGAGAAAGTTTACTTTTACTTTGGGTTAAGCTAATGAGCCAACATAGATCCCTGAATCCAGTTCCTAAAAATTCTCAAGTCCTTTGTTTCAGTAGAGTTGAGCTCAGGCTGAGCTCTGACCCTTCTCCCCTATTGTAATAGCTTCAGATAAAATCCTTCTGGCCTATTTAACTTGTTCAGTGCAATTTTTGCTTTGACAAACCCCTTTAGATTAGTGAATACTTATGACTAGTTTTGGTAGATACAATATAAGCAGAATTGATGTGTGTCTCTTCTGGATGAAAATTTTAATTTTTCATCCTCTCTCTCAGAAATTAACATTGTTCTAGTTGATTACAACTTCATTTGCATGGGTTGTATAATTAGGATGATATTCAACAGAATTACAAGATGGCCTCAAAGGACATATGATTTAAATGAGACAAATTTCATATTAGCCACTGATATTTTGGGGTTGTGATACCATACTATGTATCTTTGCATATCTGAATTTATATAGATTCATATAACCCTGAAAAGGAGACTGCAAATAGAAAATTGAGCCATATGGATCCCATATGGATTATATCAGAGTAATTGACTGGTACTTGCTTTAAATGTGCTATACCTGATTTGCCTGAATCATATATTTAATGATGGCAGGTTTTTTTGTGTGTTTTTTTTCCCCACAAAAGGACATTCTTTATGATATCCTTTTATAGGCAAATGTCCTTGAAGAGTTTGAGCAGAGGGCAAGAACAAAAACCAGACCCACCACTGGGAAACATTCTAGCTTAACAACACCAGAGGAATCAGCAATTTAATGGGGGTGGCCTTCGGTAAAGAGGAAATAACCTCATATCAGCAGTTTGAAGTTACTCTCCAGTGTAATATTCTTCTACTTTCCCTGAGCTCTCAGTACGATCTTGCTAAATGTGTTAGTATATATAGGTCTGTGGAAGGAAATTGAGAAAAAGTTCTATGTTTGTGATAAGTAGTGTTATAACGGTAGCGATAGTCTGGAGAAGTTACTGGTAGTTTTATGACTGTGGGGATAATTGGGAGTGGTCTGGGCAGTGGTCTATGGACACAGCAGCGGGGCTTGTAGAGTCAGGTGATACTGGGTTGCAGACAACTGTACAGATACATGTGTTAATTTATGTGAAATAGCAAGATCTCTCCCTTTTCTGTAATTCCCTTGACATATTAGATAGGGATGGGGATTTTAGAATGGGAGCTAACTCCTGCTATCCTACTAGAGAATTATTAATACCATAGACTTGAAGTTGTAATGATAATGGGACTTCACTTGTACCGATTAGCTGATGCATTCTTGCTCATTTATATTAATGCATTTTAGTTGTGAGTTCAGTTGCTAATAATATACAGTTGGCATTTAGAGCAAGTATTTATTTCTTATACTCTTGGCCCTGAATTAAGAAAAAAAACAGCTACTTTGACAATTATCCCGATTAGCTTCTCCATTGCCACCAATTTACAAGGCCTTTTTTTTTTAATACCTATGTTCATGAGGCCTAACAATGTTTAATCTTATTCAAGTCCTGTACGTCAGGAAAAAAGTAATGGTTAGGCATCTCTTGATTTTTATGTGTTCTAGAAAAGAGCTAACTGCAAAATCTCCCTTCCCCGGATAGGACTTTGATAAGACCCACTTCCTTCCTTCCACAATGATTGGTTAAGACCACTTCCACTCTTAGATTCCCTTATTTACTTGCCTCTATAAGACCGCAAGCTCCCTTCCTTTACTTTGAGATGTTTCCTATTAGAATAGTCTGAATAAAAACATTTCCATAGCTGCCTAGTGCATCTTGTCATTAACAGTCCTTTATCTGTAGAATTCATACAAAGAAATTTTTAAAAACATTCAGTTTCCTCAAAATGATATTAACTCTCAACCATATCTAACATTCATTCCGGTAGGTGAAAGAATGTAAGCAGTTTCTCACCTGGGGTCAGATTATATACAAGAAACTTGTTTAAACTTTACATATTTAAAAATAATATTCAATCATATGGAACAACACTGATATATTTAGAAAGTTTAATAGTAGGTAACAGAACATGATCTGTGTGATTAAAAAATGTACATGCATTTGCATAGACAAATAGGTGCATGCAGGTACATATGAATATGCACGAGGTGTGATAAAAAAGACAGTGAATGTTTAAATAAAGTTATTACAGTAAAAGACACATTGTCATTAATCCCCTCAAAATACTCCCCCTCACTTCAAACACACTTATCCCATTGTTTTTGCCACTTTCTAAAGCAGTTCTGGACGTCCTCCTTCATGAATATCTTCAGTTGCACTGTCATGGCTGCCTCCATGTCCCGAACTGAGTCAAAACGTTTTCCTTTCGTTGTCATTTGGACTTTGGGGAAGAGCCAGGAGTCACACGGTGCCAGATCCAGTGAATAAGGTGGATGAGGACACACCATAATATTTTTATTTAATAGAAATTGCTGTATCAGAAGCCATGTGTAACATGGAGTGCTGTCACAATGGAGGATGAAATAAAGACACTCAGGAAACAGGACTTCCAGAACTACTTCAGGAAGTGGCAAGAATGACGGAATAAATGTGCTCAAAGTGAGGGGGAGTATTTTGAGGAGGATTAATGGCAATGTGTCTTTTATTGCAATAGGTTTTTAAAATTTAAACAGTCACTGTATCTTTTGACCACACCTCGTATATATGTACATACACGCACACACACACACAAAGAAAAAAAATGAGAATAATACATGCTTAAATGTAAACAGTGATGAGTTTAGATATATCTGTTTAATTTTTCTTACTTTATGCAAGTGAAACAAAAGAATAAATGATATGGAAATATATTTGAAAATGAACTATATATACCATTATATCTACTATGGGTCAGTATAAATTATTGTAATTTATTTTCTTTTACAAGAGCATTAAGTATTGTATCTATGCCTAATATCAATGCCTAATTACTTCTATGCCTAAAGTCATAGATAGTACTTTAAAAAAAAAGAACAGGTTGTAAATGGAATATTATTGAGAATAGACTAGGAAAGTATTTTAATGGAATCATGGGGTTAAAAGTTACATGTTTCAGAAGCCAGATAATTATAAGGATGTAGAATAAAGCTATGTTACTGCTGAGTCTCAACACTATGAAATCTTTTACATTCAGTATCTATTTAATCTTCACTGGAATTCTAGTTTTATTTATGTTTTCACAAATAATAGTACTGAGGCTTTAAGCATTAAAGTATTTATCAAAAAGCTAATATTTGATGTTGAAATTCTAACTCAGAACTATTTGACTCCTGAGTCTACACTGTTTCTATTACATCATGCTGCTACATTACACACTATGGAGCTAATTAAAATGATTATGTTAATAAAAACTACCAGATTATCTTTCTATATTAAAATAGATAAAAAATGATTTTTCATTTCTTTCTTTATTACCTAATGCATGATATACATTGGAATACTGCAAAAATATTTCTGACTATATGAAGCATTACCTCTTAAGATGCTACTCCAAGAGTTCTTTAATTGTTCTCAAATAGATTAAGAGGTTTAATAATGTTGAATTATTCTTAAATGATTCACTCTGAGCAATATATAGTGCATAAATAACAGATGTTTTAACTAGGTGTCACACTGTTATACAGAAATTAGCACAGTGTATATATTGTAAAATATTGATTTCATATGGAACTTTACACTAGAGGAAAACTTAGTGAACAGAAAAAAAATCAATTTCATTATGTCATCTACTATTTGTTTCATTTCTCTAGGAAAATAGTAGTTTGAGGCAAGTATGAAGCCAATATCTGTTTTTAGTCACACTAGTTTTCTTATTAAATTGAGCAAGCAAATAATATATGAAATCTTTATTCGATATATATATATATTATTTGTATGAAAAATTTAGTAACAAGTCTGATTAAAACAGTATCTATAAGCATAATTTTCTACTTTGGTAATTAAGTTTTTAAAAGTAGAACTTGAACAAACTGAATTTTGAAAACCTAATATGGTCATCTTAAGAAATGCCTTTGAAAATGAAAGCTATATCTAATATATCTGTGGAAGGAAATGTGCTCTTTCAGGTTGGTTATGTTCAGGATCATCCTTTTAGATTTAATCAGTCAAATGTTAGTACCGTGAATAATGTACAAATGGAATCAGTGAGGTGTGGACTGGCAGAAGGCAGCCAAAGCAGTAAAGTATACAGGATACAACAACATACATTAGCCTATCATTTCCTTTGCCTGAATGCCTGTTCTTCAACTCCTAAAGTGCGGTTTAATAACCTTTCACATGTAAAAATGTCAGCACTTGAGATGAGGGCAGAAGAAAATTCCATTATTTGTCTGTGACCAGATGAATTAGCCTGACTGAGAATCATTTCTGGGTGTTAACTAGGTTATGGCTCATCTTCATTTGTCATTCTCTGACTATGTTGTGACCTATTCAAAGACTTCATGTAAACGTTATTTACTGCTTTGCCATAGATCACTCATGGGCTTAAGGGCTACATCAGAGGTTGTAAAACATGTCTGTGTCACTGCCATCTGCTAATGGCATCATTTAACCCAAGCTTAACATATGCATACTCCATCAATTGAGGGGGACAGTGAAATAAATTCCTTTTGATAAAAAGAGATTACAAGCTCCTGGGCCAAACATACCTCACTCATAAACAACCCTCACCACTCCCCACAGATTATGTGAAGACCAGCGACAGAAGATAAAACTGAAGGATGCTTTTTAAGATTATATATCTGGGCCTTTTACTTGTTTGAGGATCTATTAAAACAAATAGGAGAGAAGGGGCAAAAGTGAGGTGAGAGCAATGTTCCAAGAAGCAAGGAAAAGTCCTCATGCTGCTGACTCTTGGCAAGAAATATTCATTTTTTCTACAGTAGAGAAGGATCTCTTGATGACTTCTCTCTTCTTTGAAGCTTTAGAAGAGGCAGTGTTACTAAAGTATTAAAGAAAAGCAAGAATCTAGGAACTTTGCTTTTTCTTGTCCATGCCACTCAGGATATTTCACTGGATGGAAAGTTGGGCTAGAGTGCCCTCTATTGTCCGTTCCACTGGTTATTAAGCACTGCTCAGCTTTTAAACTCAAAAGCATGAAAAATCTCCTGGTTTATGAATTGGGAAGATTTCCAACAAAGTAATACAGACTAAGTTAAAACCACCCCTTATTTATTTTTCCTTCCTGAAAGGGAAATTTTCACAATTTCTGAGTAGGTTGAGGTATGCAAGTATCATGTGTTGGATAGGAGGAGCACAGAGAAATAGCGACAGAGAAGTCATATTGTCTTCAAGTCGTAAGTGATATTAATGTAAAGAGATATGCATATGTAGCATTTGCAATGTGGTGAGGGCTAAGTGAAATCTCTCCTGGTAACTAATGAGAAACTGAACCACCTTGCTGGGTTCACTTTAACATTTTTCCATGTCATATGCCTTTGTATTCCAGAAAAAGTCAGTGTCTGTCTAGTTTTCTGATCTAAGATGAAGATCTATGGAAATTCCAACTAGGAAATTTCGCACTCCAGCTCTTTTTCTTTTCCTCTCTAGTTCTGAAATTTACTTAAAATTAATGCCTTTTACCATTATTGTTTTAGCGTAACTGATACTCTCTGATTAGCATTTCAGTGTCATACCACCACCATTTTATATATTCAGGATGTCCCAGGAGCTACAGAAAATTTGTTGAGAGGCTCAGATTTAGGGGTGATATTTGTCATGTCTCGTACAGAAGCATCCAAATTCTCAAGGCATCAATTAATGAACAAGAGGAAGAAAATCACATACAACATGAGGTAATCATATGCCCAGAACCTTTACTAGGCATCTTATTTTTCTAGATAATTGATCTTATGAGAAATGGAATGGGCAATAGATGGTATCTCAGTCTTGCAGAGCTTAAAGCTCCAGTAACTCTGTTTCTTTGCAGAGGAGAAGAAAAGCTAATTCTCTAAACCCAGAAATGGGGTAGAAATAGGGTGTGGTAGAGGGGAGGCTCTTCAAATGGTTCAAAAACAGTTAGAAAATGCACAGGATATATGGATAATTTAATTGAATTTGACTCAACGGACTTTTCTAATTTCATTGGGAGATCACATCAGGAGATTATTATCTGAGAATAATAGGGCTTATTATTTGCATAAAAACTACACATGTGTAACTAAATTATTAGGGATATATATAGAAACTGCCTTTTTGTTATTATGATATTCCCTATTTTGTAATTTTCATGAAAAATTAAACATGGTCACATGTTCTCTAATAAATATCCGATTTTCCAATATGTGGCACTTCTGATCCTTGATTTCCATGTCATAATGACCTAGGTAAGGTTTTCAGAAATCCTGGTTTAAACCAAATTAAGACTTGTGATCACATAGTGTAATTTCAGGAAACCAGCAATGCTACCATTCCAAATTGCAGAGACAAATAAATAGTGTTAATTAGGTCAACCTGTCTATAACCCAGGTAAGAATATGGAGAAAAATATAGGATTTGAGGATACTTGAGGAAAAATGAAGGAATGCAATTCTATGAACCCATAAAGAAAGACCCTTTAATCTCATTGTAGGGTCAATTGGTAATGTGAGTTAAGGGTTGGGTGAGAGGATGTCAACAAAGACATTCTTCCCATTTTTTCTTCCCCATCTATAAATAATGTAAGAAAGCAGGTTTTTTCTTTGTTTGCTTGTTTTGTTTTGTTTTTAGTTCCATCTGCAGTCAGAGGTAGATTGTGATTGTAACGTATAAAAATAAAGTTACTAGGGTTTGAAATTGGTTTCATGGGAGGCTTAAAAAAATACTAGGAACTTAAGACCTATGACATATTTTAACCACTGTTATGTGTTTTTAAAATACAGTTATTTGGAGGATTTAAAAAATGATTGATTGTTTGTTTTGAGTTTGTATATATAATAATGTGTACACCAATTATTCATATGTGTGCATCTTGAAATATTTTAAGTATATTAATGATAAACTTAATAAGTATATTATGCAATTAAATGTTATTTGTTTTATAGTTTCTTCATTTGTCCTTCCATTCATTCATTACATTTTTACGAAATTCCATAAATAAGCTGGGCTAAGAACTCGTTTGTTTCTAACTGTGAATAAGAGTATTTTAAAGCAAACTATTTTAAGTGCATATGTTGATGCATTCATGTTGCACTTTAAGCTTTTCCTTAAATCATTTTGATTGCTTGAGTTGCAGGACTGGAATTCTTGTTCAGCTATGCCCTTTTCATAAAAACTTGGTTCGTGGCAAAGAATAAAGAACATAGGCTTCAGAGTCCAATAGACAAATGCTTGAGTACACACTTGTCAGAATTATGTGATATAGTGTGTGAAGTCCACTGTACACTACAGATATTAATAAGTGAAAGCTTTTATTGCCATTCGGATTTCTTTGGAAGTGGACATTTTCCCACAGTATGTGCTTCCACATCGCAGATCAGCAGATTGAATAAAATGTGTGTGTGTGTATGAATGGGTGCGTGCACGTATGTGTGTGTACATTTGCGGTTCCCCACTCTCATGTTTAATCATAACAAAACAAAATAGGAGTTTATTAACATAGATAAACTGTTATCTCACATCATGTCATAAAATATCAGCAGATTATATAAGGAAAATGAAACTTATAAACAATTTCACTCTTTGAAATACCCATTCTCATCATTCATGTCCTTGGATACACTTGTAAGGACTTTCATCGTATAGTCCTTGTTGAGGTTTCTGCTTTATGTCCTACTAATAGCTTATGCTCTTTTTCTTTGATAAATGAAAAGCCATTAGTCATGAAGTATTCTATTCCAGAATTAACCCTTATCTGGAATCTAAACTCATTCCTTTATCTGTAAATCAGCATAACATACATATCACATTTTTAATCTCAGTATATTTTTCTGCATCACTGACAAACTGTTTTTTATTTTACTGTGGTTTTTTTTCCCTCCAGTCAAAACCAAAGTCATACACTAGAAAACCATCACTTCTTGTTATGATTTTCCATCAAACAAGACGCAGATAGAACATCTACTTTCAACATTAGAAGTTACTCACAGACTCTGAGAACAAACTAATGGGAGGAGGGTAGGGGCCTGAGTGAGAAAGGTGAAGAGATTAAGAAGTACAAATTGGTAGTCACAAAATAGTCATGGGGATGTAAATACAATATGGGGAGTATAGTCAATAATATTGTAAAAACTATGTATAGTGTCAGATGGGTACTAGACTTATCAGAATATCACCTCATAAATTATATAAATGTCTAACCACTACGTTGTACACCTGAAACTAATACAAAATAATACTGCATGTCAACTATAATTTTAAAATGTCACGGGATATAATGTACAGCATAGGAAATATAGTCAATAGTATTGCAATGACTATGTACAGTGTCAGATGAGTAATAGACTTATTGGGGTTATCACTTCATGGGGTATGTAAATGTCTAATCACAATGTTGTTTTGTAGACTTGAAACTAATAATAATAATAATAAAAGTGAGAGCCAGCTCTGTTTTCTGGAGTTTTTAATGAAAAAAAATCATGATATTACTCACACTAGTTGTGAATTTTTAGTTTTTATATTAATTATATAATGGACTGAAAGTTTTAATTCTTTTTCTTGACACCAGGATCATTTGTTTCTGCTGCTGTCATATATATAAACTATGTGTCTGATAAGGGGCTAATATAAAAAATACATAAAGAACTCATACAACTCAACAACAACAACAACAAAACAATCCAACTGAAGAATGGGTAGAGGGCCTGAACAGATATTTCTCCCAAGAAGACATACAAATGGCCAACAGATATATCAAAAGATGTCCAACTTCACTAGCTATAAGGGAAACACAAATACAAAGCACAATGAGATACTACCTCATACCTGTTAGAATGGTTATTATCAGCAAGACAAGTAATAACAAGTGTTGGAGAGGAAGTGTGGAGAGAAAGCAACACTCATATACTGCTAATGGGAATGTAAATTGGTACAAGCACTATGGAAAACAGTATGGAGTTTCCTCAAAAAATTAGGAATAGAATTACCATATGACCCAGCAATCCATCTTCTGGGTATCTACCCAAAAAATCTGAAGACATTTGTCCGTAAATATATATGTACCTCTATGTTTACTGCATCATTATTCACAGTGGCCAACACATGGAAATAACCAAAGTGTCCTTCAATAGATGAGTGGAAAAAGAAAATGGGGTACATATATATGATGGAATATTAGTTATAACAGAAGACGAAATACTGCTATTTGTGATAACATGGATGGATCTTGAGATTATCGTGCTAAGCTAAATAAGTCAGACAGAAAAAGTTGAGAACCACATTATTTCACTCACAGGTGGGATATAAAACTGAAAACAACAAAAGAACAAGACAAAGAAGTAAAAACTCAGACACCAACAACAGCTCAGTGGTTAGTAGTAGAAGGGGGCTAGTAGAAGAGGGTAAAGGAGGTCAAATATATGGTGATGGAAGGATATTTGACTTCAGGCAGTGAACGCAAAATGCAATATATAGGTGATGTATTATAGAATTGGGCACTTGAAACATATAATTTTATTAACCAATGTCACTCCAATAAATTTAATAAAAAAATGATTCACCAATGTAATTTTCCTAAATTTGTGCCAAAAATTTTTTTAAAAATATGCACAAAAATGTATGTTTGGCATTCCAACTCACCACTTTTTGAGTTCTTACGTCATTTCCCCCTTTCATTCACATTTATTATTGCCATCATTTCGATTTTTTTTGAGCTTTAAAACTTTGTTGTACTTAATAACTGTCTTATATTACTGAATCTTATTTCCATGGGCAAAATTCATTCTTCTGAAACATTGAGCACTACTTTCATTTGTTATTCACTCAGTATTCATTCTATTATTGTAATCTGAATCAGGTTTAACTTCTTGCATCACATTCAATGTGTTTGGTAAATTAGATCCTTGGAGGAATGTACAATAGTTTGAAAAACAAAACTGACTAATATGACCTTCTTTAAATCTTCTAGGCCAGTGATTTTCAGCTATATTAGACACAACTCCCTTTTTTTAGAAAAAAATAAAAAAAGTTTTACTACTTGAAGTTAAATCCATAGACAACGTAGTTTATGTGCCTCATAAAAAAAAACAACACAATGCCTTAACTATAATACAGCAGAGACAGAAGAAAATAAAGTCATAAAGAAATAATGTATTTTAATGTCCCAATGCTCAACATTGCTATTCTAGAAACACAGTGAAGCAGTCAAATGCTCACATATAAGCATAGTAATGTGGAATCGAACAAGTAGAAATGCAGACTGATATTGGCAAATTGTATCACATCACAATGCACAAGTAACTAATACACAGGCACACTAATGCACAAGTAACATTGCCATTAATGACATGATATGGTGAACAACTCTAAAAAGCTGTGAACAACATCAATAAATACAGTGCACTAACTTTTTATTAAGTAGTTGAAGTTTTTGGAAAGCTCATTGTATATTCAAACTGTGTGACTTCTGTTGAAGAGGACTGAAAATCTAGAAGAATGGGAATTTAACCATAATTCTACTGATCAGCTAGCAGTCCCTAAGTCTATAAGCGTAATTAATATTCTTGCTGTAATTCTGTTGGTTGTGAAAGTTGTTCTAAAACAAAACCTATTTGATCATTTAAAACTGAGTAATAGTAAGGGGCAGGGGGTGGGGGGTGGGAGATGAGGGTAAGGGGGATCGAATATATGGTGATTGAAGGAGAACTGACTCTGGGTGATGAACACACAATGGGATTTATAGATGATGTAATACAGAATTGTACACCTGAAATCTATGTAATTTTACTAACAATTGTCACCCCAATAAATTTAATTAAAAAAAAACAGAAAAAAAACAAAACAAAAACTAAACATACACTTTCTACACAACCCAGCAATTATACCCCTGGGCGTTTATCCCAGAGACATGAAAATTATGTCCACACATAAACCTGTGCACCATGTTCATAAAAAAACAAAACAAAACCAAAACAATACAAAAAAAAAACTGAGTAATAGTGAATCAAGTTTTAGATTTTCTTTTTGAATGTAAAAAGTTTATAAGTGGTTGATTATATAACTATTTGCCACATTCAAAATGTAAATGAAATACATATTGTAATTTAAAACATCCAATCATTTATTATGTATTTTTTGGAGTATCTATTTTAGACTCACTTAAAGTACTCTGAGAGGGATAAATCCTGAAAATATACCTTTGGACCAACAATGGGTTACACAGAGTCAGAAATTATGGGTTTCTCAAGAAAACAGTGCAAATTTATTTATTTTTCTGATGGAAATACAATCCATTAAACACCATATAGCCAGCATAGGTAATGCCTTCAATTATTTTATTTTAGTATCCCAAGTTAATTCCATTATTCTAAGTGTTTATTTGTCAATATTTTAAAAAGTATTTAAATAACAAGATCTTCATGTACAAGAAAATATTTATAGGTACACAAAGTCACAAAGCCACAGTATTTAAGGTAGATGCTTTAATAATGGAATGTGTACTGAAAAGCTTCTATTGAATTCCTCTATCCATTCTCCTAATAGATTCAGTGCTGTTATATGCCAAGGAAGCTATTTTAATATAATTTAAACAACACAAATCACTTTTAAAATTTATTTTTTAAAGAACATTTAGCTTACTAAGTTGTACCAGTTTATGTATGTATATGTGAGTGTGTGTGTTATAAATAGATACTGCTTGCAATTGATATCTGACAAACATTTTCAATATTATTCATGATGAAACGGATAATCTTTTGTGAACTGAAGGTCAGCAGTTTTGTAGAAGTTTGCAGTCGAACTCCTGAAGAAAAATGCAGCTATACCAATCTAATTATCAGTTGTAACTCATTACAGACCTATAATTAGTAAAATTATTAATGACGATTAAAATAACATTTCTTCTGCCATATATGCAGGTACAGTGTTAGATTCTATCAGATTACACCTTTAATAATGAGTCAGCTTTTCATTCCTATTAGGCCACCATGTAGACTGATCTTCACTGCTTCACAATGGCCTCTTATCAAACTTCTGGCATTAATGAAAACTCTGATCACAGGCGTGCACTCCTCTACTGCGGTTGCCACAGGTTGTGAATCCCAGCGTGGGATTCTCTTAACCATTATCCAAGAAGCTTTAGTTCTACAACTGGCAAAAAATGTCTACTTCTCAGTGACATTGACCCAAAGCATGCACATGGGGACAGGAACCATATATTTTTACAAAAACAAACAAACAAACAAATGTATTTGTTTGATCAATATAGAATGATATTGAAGTAAATAGTCTATAATTGAAAACCTTCATTTAAAAGCAAATCTATTGTAAACAGGTATAGCCACTATGGAAGACAGTATGGAGGTTCTTCAACAAATTAAAAATAGAATTACTATATTACCCAGCAATTCGACTCGTGGGTATTTATCTGAAAAAATCCAAAAACACTAACTTGAAAAGATACATGAAGCCCTATGTTCACTGCAGCATTAGTTACAATAGCCACGATATGGGAGCAACCTAAGCGTCCATCAATAAATGAATGGATAAAGAAGATGTAATACATATGTATATATATACAATGGAATATCACTTGGCCATAAAAAAGAATGAAATCTTGTCACTTGTGACAACATGGATGGACCCAGAGGGTGTGCTAAGTGAAATAAGTCAGAAGGAGAAGGACAAATACCCTGCGATTTCACTTATATGTGGAATAAAACAAACAAACAAACAAACAAACACAATAAATGAACAAACAAAACAGAAACAAACTCATACATACACAAAACAAATTTATGGTTGCCAGACAGGATGAGGGCTGGGTGAAAAAGGTGAAGGGATTAAGAAGTACAAATTGGCAGTTATAAAATAGTCATGTGAATGTAAACTATAGTATAGGGAATATAGCCAGTAATATCGTAATAACTATGTACGTTGCCAAGAGAGTACTAGACTTATAGGGTTGATCACTGTAAATTATATAAATGTCTATGTTGTACACCTGAGACTAATACAATACTCTATGTCAACTTTAATTGAAAGATGAAAAATAAAATTTAAATAAATACAATCACATGTTTTCAGCACAAGTAATCACAGGATTTCTCAGGAGGGAGAGAGTATGAGTATCAAGAGTGTCAAAAGGAATGCCATTTATAAAAGTATTTCAGAATGTGAGATGAAGAACAGATTACAACAGGCAGAAATAAAAGTAACTGCAAAGGGATAAACTAGTGCCATACTAATAATTAGAAAACGTAGTCTGATAAATAAGTGTGGTTATAGTGGAAACTGAACCATACAATACAATTGTAATTTTGAAAGAAAACAGAAGACATGTGGTTACAATATACCAAGGGAGCCAATCTTTTGTTATTGGTATATGTTGAGTATTACAATTTTAATACAGTTTTTTCCTTTCTTAAAATGTACATACACTTTTCTGGCACCCTCTTTATTTGCAGACTAGTGGAGAGAATAATTGGACTAAGAAGATGTAAAACTGTTGACTAGAAGGGGAAATTGGGGTCTTCTCTGAAGTCCCACTGAGAAATTGAAACATAGATATCTTTCAAGGGAAGTCATTAAAAATTTTGAGAATGATAAAATATGAACAGTTTCTATGTGGAGAATGAGTAAGCTGAAGATAAGCTAGACAGTTGTAATAAATCAGACAATCATTAATTAATTAAAAGAAAAATGAAAATTTGAGTCATGGGACAAAAAGGTAACATAAAAAAATTAGATAAAAGCAGTATGAAAATGATCAGACATAACTGGGAAAAATTTGCTATAATACATTGCGTTGTACCAGACCACTTCAACAACACTGGGAAGACCTCAGAACACCTGAATACTCTCTGTAGAGTAAATAGGCTTCTTTGGTTCAAAGTAAAAACCTGCCTTGGCTATTTTGTCTTATTATCTTAAAATAGAAAGGCATATATTAGCAATTAAGTAAAAGTAAAAATGTAACTCTAGGTCAATACATTGTCAACATTTGAAATGGAGAGACCTATAAATGCTTATATAAGGGATTAAAAATATTACATTAAGTTGCTTCATAAATAAGGAAATGAAACTGTCAAAATTATTTTTTGTATTGCATTTGCTAAGAAGAACTGAATGGCCTAGGTATGGGCTTTTTGCCCTTATTTTTATATATCAAAATATTCTGAGGTTAAGGGAAATTTTTAATTGCTTCTTTGTATGTGTGCTCATATATTTTCTGTAATTACCAAATGGAGCAACAAAAAAGGTAAAGTTTACCTTAGATTTATTAATAAACACTGATAACAATAATTTATTAATTTATAACTCTGCCAAATTTGGGGTAGTTCATATGTAATCTATCTAACAAGGGAGGTGCTAAAGATTAAAAAGTTAGAAACCAACGGTTATTACATAGTAAAATAGGTGAGACCATAGGACATATGCACATGTAATAACATGGATAGTTAGCTGATATTTTTCAGAAAGGACTCAAGCATTGTGTGTTTAGACTAAATTTCTTGTCACTTTTAAACCTGAGAGTTTATAATTCTATCTGTCAAGAGCAATATTTGTTTTTTAATATACCAACCAGGTACTGAATTTTCTTCATTCTTAGTGACTTGCCTCTAAGGCTGGATGAACGCATTTGGAAGTACCTATTTATTTCAATACTGCATCATGGACTGGGCTAATCAGGCTCTTAATCTAGTGATAAGTGAGAAACCTTTATTCAATGGACTGTAATTAGACTCAGATTAGTTTTGGTTAGTATTTGTCCCAATAGGCATAGGGAGCTCCTTCATAAACTCAATTGATGATGCTGATAGGGCAGCCAATTTAAGTACTTTATTGATCCTTACACTAATGTGGCTTCTAAAAAGGAAAACTTAAGTGTGTTCAATAATGAGTAGGAAAGCAAACTCCTACTCATCCATCATTTTCTGATTAACAAGGTGACACAGGTATTCTCATTGAAAAAGGGAGTAGAGAAACATAACAAATATACAGTTTAGGTAACTAAAAAGAAAGACACAACCGTGATTTTTCTCATTGAGAATTATATTACTGTTATTATCACATTTTAGGGGGAAAACAAATGAAAAAAACAACACAAAAAAACACCCCACGTAAATATATTGACTTAGTGATCCATAGAAAATGACCAAAATTTGAACTATTGAGAATAGTTTGCCAAGCGATTTGTTTCTTATCTAAAATTACTCAGTAAAACTTTAAAATTAGCATATTCTCATTTAACAATAGTTATGTTGCTTTTGTAACATGACAGGCAAATAAAATAGTTTGTTCTTTAGAAAGTTACATGCTCTTCTATTACCTCTTTGAATCTGTCCAACCTCTTTTCACAACCCCTGTCATGGGAGTATAACAAATAAATCATATCCATTCACTTAAGAACACTCAAGACATGATAATAAAAGATCATAATGTAGGTAAATGGAAGGCTGAAGGTTTACCGGGAAGTTAGTGTTGTCATTATCTGGTTTCCAGTTTAGGGACCATCGCTTAGTAATTAGCTGTGTGATACTGGACAATTTTCTCATCTGCAGAGTGAGCATTCTGAACTAGATGCTTTCAAAACTCCTTTCTAGTTTTCGCATTATATAAAATAGTTCTGTATATAAATTTGTGGAAGAGAGGCCATATTTATTCTGTATAATTCTACACTTCTCTCTTTCCCTCTCCTTTTACATGAAATCTTGACCTACTTCCTATTCCACTTAATAAACACCTGCCACATTTATAACTTCTTATGGGTGTTCCTTTCACTCATCACCTTAGATTATAGTTTGCTTCTCTCCATTTACACAGGCATATCTTTAGTTCAAGTTGCTGCAAATGGTAGGAACTACAGAGTCTCTAAGGCAATGTATGTAAAATGGAGAACACTTCATTTCTCTGATGTGCTAGCAACTTTGGTTTGAGCCACAATCTATCGATAATGAAGAAACTTGCCTTCATTTAATTCACTCAGATCTAACATTTTTTTCTAGGTCAAATCAGATATTGTCTGATTCAAAGGCATCTCTGAGTATAAGTAACACTTACGGCCAATTGCAGTCTATTAGCAGCTAAGAACTAAATGGTCTGATTGTCCCTCTTGTCTATTTCTCCCTCTTCTCTTTTTCCCCCCTTGCCTCCTGTGCCACTGCTGTGCTTTGCCGTGGAGAGTGGGAGCAGTTTTCTTACATGAATGATGCTGCCACATTTACTAGTCTAGGGTTACATGCCTCCATTCCTCATGGAGGAATGTGCATGAGCCCTCTGATGTAGACTGTGTGCTAATTGGGTGTTCCATGCCCACAACAAGGCAGTAAAAGAAAAAATACATACTGTCAAGAACTATAAAGGGTTTGCAATTTTACCCTATTTCGAAGCTAACAGGTAAACTAGGTACTGGCAGAAGATACAAGAGTTCTCTTTAGAAACAGAGGACTTTATTACTCACAGTACAGAAGGCAGAGTTAGCTTCGTGTTTGCACCAGTCATTCTTGCCCATGGAAATGACATGGAACCGCACAAGTGGATACTGTGCCCTCAGTGGGCGTGGGTCACAGCTAAGTTTAGGAAACCTCTACCTTTTAAAGGAGTTTCTAACCAATCTTCCAGATGATTGTCATGGAGGATGGAATTACCTTTATTACCTAGAATAGTGAACAAATATGACTCTATCCTAGAGGGAGAAACTATTTGTAACTTCCAAGGCTGTTTGCTAAAACATATTCATGAAAGATGGTCTGGAACAAAAAGCTGTCACAAGCTATGCAGAAATGTGAGACACCAATGTAGAAATGTCTCCCAACAATGACAAAAATCTTAATGGCTAATATTATGTAAACTATCCTATTTCCAAGTCATATAAGTCAATGTACATTCCCAAGGGCAATATAAATAAAGGGTCAGAAAGAAGCCCAGAATTAATACTTTTTGAACTCTTTACAAAGATTACATATGTAGAGTGGGGAGAAAATAGTCTCCAGAAAAAGCAGGGAATGTTTTAGAGAGATTAAAATATTTAACCTGAAGAAGTGAACATTTTTAATAGTAAGCATACTTGTTGTTTTAATGTTTGGGTGAATTTAGAGTTGGGGAGGTCACCTTATTCCATCTTAGTGTGGGACAAAGTTTTGTTTAGTATTAGGTGGTACATCAAACATGATTGAGTACTTAATGCATGGTGGATAATGTCCATTGTGGTTTATGTATGTATCTCATTAACTTATTTCTAATACAAATTTTTCAGATGGAAAACGATAGCACAAGCAACATTACTTAACAGTACACCTAGTAATAGATGGGCTTAGGATTTGAACTCAAGCCTAAGTAAGTAAGTAAGTACGTAGGTTTTCCCTTTACACTATGCTGCGTTTTGGAAGAAAAGAAGGCCTCTTCAAAAATTAATATCCCATAAGTAGAGCATGTGTTCTCAGAGGATGGTAAACTGCAAATTTGAAGGTGTTAAAACTGGTCATTAACAAATGTCTTCAATAAATAGAGGCCAGGAAGAAGAAGAGAGGTACACCATGATTCTTTATTTGACATTAGTATCTCACTCATCATTATTTAGATGACCCATAATTACCCATAAAAAGATACCAGACATTTATCACTGTAAAATATTTCTTAAGCTAACTGTGCTGTTATATAACCAAATGCATGTCTTTGAATACTTTAAAGGAATAAAAAACGGTGACGGTAACATTTTAAATACTAAACTATTAGGTCTATTAACATAAAATAAAATTATTTTATGCACAAATGTCCTAGCAAAGGAATTGTTTCCTCAGATACTCAAAGGTACAACATTTTTGCTAGGACCAAAATGTACCTAGGAATACTGGGACCTCATATTTTATAGGATAAGTTATCTTGAATATCGCCACATATCTCATAAAAAAATAAAAGTGACCAAAAATGGATATTGAATTACATATCCAAAAAACCCCGACTATTTAATATTTAAGTAAAGTAATATAATTAGATGGAAATTGATAAGTAACAGCCAACAGTTCCAGGGGAACTTAATACACATTGAAACACAGTTCCATCTAAATTTCCCAGTTTGTAAACCCCTCACTTTATCCTCTGAATAAGACTAAGACTTTCTAACTGATTCCACCTCCCGATGCCATTGATACTAGAAAATGCTCTAAAGGGGGAAAGTTGTATCAAACTGGATGCCACTAAATGTAGTTTCCTTCTTTCACAGGTTGAAATCTCTCCAGTTTCTGAATGTTGGTTTGAAATAGTTGTGTTTTATATGTTGTCCACTCAGAAGGGTTAGTCTAAGACAATATAGTCTGCCATCATGGGAGCAGAAACTCCTTGCAGGTATTATTTTACAACAGTAGTCATTGTAATTATACCAAATACACAATTTCACACTCAATTTTCACTTCATTTTATATATATTTGTCAAATATCATATGTGCATTTTCATTATCAAGTTAGTAAGCTATTTTACCCAATATTTTAATGTAGCAGTGTCTCTAATATTTAATGATTAGCTTGTTTTCAGTTTGTGTTTTCATTTATGGAAATGCTTTTCTTTATAGTATAGGGTCAAAGATTAAAAATTGAACAATATGTCCCTCTTATTTTTTATTCCTTACCAACATTTTCCGTTATTAAAGCCATGTGCATGGTTCATGTTATTTCGCTTATTTGGAAACTCTCCCTACTTTCTTGATGCTCATATGAGAGTATCTCTTCATTCAGATTTACTTTCAATACTCTATATTTTTAATTAGCTTTCTCTATCAATCAACTTAATTATTTTATTCATTACACTTGTCCATCCTTTTCTGCATCTGCTTTCTAAAAAAGTGGTTATTTGGTATCTACTACTAACAAGACTATTTTAGACAGCACGAGGATTCAATGACTAATCAAGCAGTAGTACTATTGTCAAGGAAGTGAGGTCAGTTTAGAAGTAAGGTTGGTTAAAATATTTGGATAGTTCTGTTTAGGAAGTTATTGACATCTTTCAAAAAGAACATTTCCAATGCATTCTTCCTATTTTTTTTTTTTTTTTTTAGTTTAAAAATAATTCTCATAGTAGTTGAATAATTCTATAGTAGTTGAAGAGCTAACAAAAAGTTCATTTGAACTTTAAATAAAGCTTGCTATTTCTCTGTCTTCATTTCTTATCCCGTCTCATCTTTTTAATTCTTAAAATTTCCTTTATGAAAACAAACAGCTTATTTTGCTCAGATGTATTTAAGATCCATAGTAAACTAAATGATTTAAAAGTATTGTCTACCTTAAAAAGCATACCAGAGTCAAATAAATTTGATGAAATATGTCTTGAAATCACCTCTTACTAACAGCATCAATTTGAAGTCTATCACTAAAAATGTGGAATCCATTTATTCCTTTGTTCAACCAACATTATTTAAGCCTCTACATTGTTGACATACATTGTTCTATGTACTGGGCTTGTAATAGTGAACCAAGGGACAAAATGCATATGCTATACAGTGGAGACTATCACAAAATGATAACGCAAAAGAGATGGGAAAATACTTTGAGAATCTATCGTGTTGTACAAAAGTAAACAATATGGGACACCATATTGATTCTAAAGTCAGAAAAACTGATATCTAACCCAACTCCAGAATTTACCAACGGTCTCTTGATAAGTACACATACTTCTATGAACCTATGCTTATTTCATTAAAAAAAGATACCCAAACTGTTCCCTTGAGTACTTTACACGGTTTTGTATAATAAATGGGACATATATTATGTAGTAATGTCTAGAAGAATACAGTATAAAATGAAGTCATTTATTTAAATTATTATTACTTTTTGATTTTCCTAATGCATTTATTTATTTTCCTAATGCCTGTGAAACTTTGAGTAACTTTTGCCTGTATATTACCTCATATCTTCTTTCATTTTAAGTGAAGATCATTTCATATTTTTATAACATAGACCCAGACCTCACATCAGTTCCTACAGTCATAAAAAAACTTTAAAATTAAAACAATTACAAAAAGTAAAAGTAAAAAGAAACAAAATTTCTAGTGTTCCATCTATTATAGACACTTATTTCAATTATATTTACAGGTCAACTTGCTGGACACAAACTTGCCAGTGAAAAATAAGTCAAGAATCTATCTTGTTTTTAGCCACAATGAATTGGGGACAGAATAATGCTTCATGAAGTTATTGAGAGGGAGGGAGAGGGGGAGAGAGAGAGAGAGAGAGAGAGGGAGAGGGAGAATCTATCATATTCAGCCAGCTGGCAAAATCTATTGAGACAACTGCTCATCTAAATCAGATTCTGCAGGACATGATCATTCCACATACTACACTTTAAATATTGAATGATTTATTAGTTAACATGAATAATAATAAAAACTAATTTTACACCTATTAATAAAATTGCACCAAGAAATCTTCATTGGTGTCAGGCAAGTTAGAGTAAGATCCTGTCACATTTGTTGATCTTTCCTTATGACTTAACGTACACTTAATGGATTACTGATCCTTTTTTTAATAGGTTGAGAATGTCCTATTTCCCATGAGGTGTAATTGCAGACCTTCCTTGAGTTCCTTTCAGGTGTACCATTTTCACTGTGGATATTGAGTCTCCTTTCCATCACCCACAAGAATAAGACACCATGGTACCAGCCAGTGTAAGTGTGTCTGGCAGTTAGGTCTTGTGCAGGTGTAAGGAATGGATACCAAAAATACTCTTAGAACACACTGTGTTCTCTTTCATTGTTATCTGGAAAAATGCCAAATTTATTTGCCCTTGTACATGGTTGTATAGTATAAGCTCCTCTCTCTTCACATAGGGACTATGTTGATTTAAAAAAAATTGACATAATTATAATTGAGATTATTAAGGAATCTTCCATCATACAGAAAGAGCTCTAGCTTCATAATATTTGAGAAAACTTTAACAATGGGGATTAGAATTGTAACGGAATCTAATGAGTTTTGAAAAAGTGCAACAGACTACAATAAAAGTATAGTTTCTAATCTCCCAGAGAAGAACTTTCAGTGAAATATATCGCACAGTGGGATTTATCCGTTAGTTATCATTTCTTCAGTGACTCAACAATCATTCATGGGACACGTGCTGTGAAAAGCACTGTGCTAAGTGATGGGAATAGATAATGAAAAAGCTCTGGTTCTTGCCCTCAAAGATCTCACAGTCTAGTAGACCATGCAAGCCAGGTACAGTACAGTAGAGTGATTACTATTTTAGTATTCTCCTTCACATATAAATTACATATAAAGCAAATTTGCAAAAGTCACCTAATAAATCAGAAGCTTTGAGGCTGGATTCTACCTTATTACTTGCAGTAATTCTAAAACATGTTGATATATTGAAAATATAAGGGATTAGTAACATACATTTTCACTAAAATTGATTTAGAGCCAAACTACATATAAGAAAGATTAGAGATTTCAAGTCATACATTTGAAGCTTTGGTTGATTGTGAGCTCCATATTTTTTCTATAAAAAATGCTTACTGTGATGTTTTTCTTGTTTCTATTGAATTTAAAATATTATCTATTCCAACTTGCTCTTGTAGGGATGAACATTAGAAAATGGCATAGTTTTACAAGGCATGGAAAACCGAATGTGCTTATTCCTACAAGAAGATAAGCTACTTAATATTATAAGCTTGGCAGTAAACAAGCATGTCTACTGAAAAAATAAATTTTCTATAAAAATATAACTGATGGCAGCATCTGCTTCAGGTATGTGAACAAAAGGATTATTCTCTGGAAATTAACAGAAATTCATATTGTTAGAAGTGTTTTCCCAGGTTATACTCTTTATTCTTTTCCACAGTTTTAGAAAACAATTTTTTTTAAAATAATGAAATCAATAGTATTAAGTTTAGTAAATAGTGAAAGTGATGTAATATTATTAGAAAGTCAGAAAAAAATTTTGCATGATTATTTTGAGTATAAACATGATATAGGTACATTGTACATAAATACAAAAATATTTTAAATGGAATTAAGAAAACAATCGCACAATACAGCCTTTCACTTAAAAATAATGAACTTATTTCAAACGAATACTTCAAACTAGTACTCTAGTACAGTTTTCAATAAAATTAAAGCCACATAGAACTGTTATTAAATCAACAATAATTAGAAAACTAGCAGCTAACTTTGGGAAATTTTTGAATAAACAAAATATTATTAGCTATTGGTGGCACTATAATTCTAAATAACATTTTTGGAAAGTCATATGAAAATGTTACAAGGTGCACAAATATTTATACATGTTGACCCAAGTTCTGTTTTCCCTAAAAATTTAACGTAAGAAAATCATTCAATAAGGAAAAAATTTACTTACAGATATTCATTTTTGAATTAAATATAAGTATCACAACTTGGAAAATTGTAATGTTAATAAGATATGCTGTGAATACTGAGAATCGAAATCATGATGGTTGTGCCAAAACATTTTTTTAAAGTGCTATGAATAAAATGTAAAAGTCAGAGAATTAGAAACAAGAACTTGATTACACTTCTAAGAACTTGTATGCATATGTACGCACATAAAAGATGATGTTTCTGAATTAAAATTTTTGCCTGAAGTTTATAATAGAATTTGTCTTTTCTTAATAATAGGATTAGTTGCAGTAGGGATAGTAACACCAACAACATAATATTAGAAATATCAGTTATTAATGTTTTTTCCCTATTGGATCTTTTCAATATAAGGAAACACTACTAGTAGGAAAGTTTAGATGGAAATATTTAATATCATAAAGTACTTTTTGTATTCTTTGCATAGAAAATGGAAAAAAAATATTACTTGACCTATATTCATGTAGGTACCTCTCCTGGCCTCTTTATGCACTCCTCGTGACACCTGTATCAAGTCCACGGTAGTCTACTGTGAAAGGTACCAGGGTCTGACCCAGTAATACTGTCTTCTGTTACTTACAAAGCTACTGGTCCCTTCTGGAAATTAGTTTTAACTCTCTCTCTCTCTCTCTCTCTCTCTCTCTCTCTCTCTTTCTCTCTCTCTGTATCTATCTCTCTATCTATCTATCTATCTATCTATCTATCTATCTATCTATCTATGTACATATATACATATCTGTATGTATATATGTAAATATGTAAATATAAAAATATACATATAATTTAATTGCCCCCCTCCCTACACACATAATCATGTGAGGTGGAATGGTGGACTATCTGAATAACATACAATTTTTCTCAAGGTATCAGATCTCCTTTGGTTTCCAAACTACCTCGTATATTCAACACAAACTTTATTATCTTCAATAAAGCTCTTGGACCAACTATTAGGTTGGTGCAAAAGTAACTGTGGTTTTTGCAATTATTTTAAACTTTTTAACTGCAATTACTTTTGCATCAACCTAATGCATCATAATTTCTCTAGTATGTTGGAATCACATTTGCAAGCTCAACCAGGATGAGCACCTGCCCATTGTGCAAAGTTTCTGACATTTGAAAATTGTGTTTGCTTTGTGACTATCTAAGGACAGAATTCAAATATGAACAAACATTCATTAGATAATTACTGAAGCTACAGAGATTTTATTATCTCCTAACAACTTATTTTTCTAGATGGTATAATATGGCATGTCTGTTTCCTTCTTTCATCTTCCTTTCTCTTGTATTTTTGCATAATAAAAATAATTTTCCAAAATTCGATGACCTTTTGATTGGGAAATGCTTTTATAAGGGAATATTATGGACCACTTTATTATATAGATGTCTTAAGCAAGTCAATTGGCATATGGGAAAGGTGGCACATTTAAAACCCTAGCTTTGGATCAAGCACAATAACGTGTACATCATAGGAATACCAGAAGGTGAAGAGAGGGAGCAAGGGATCAAGAACATATTTGAAGTAATAATGACCAAACACTTCCCTAACCTGGTGAAGGAAACTGACATACAAGCCAAAGAAGTGCAGAGACTTCCAACCAGGATGACCCCAAACAGGTCCATACCAAGACACATTATAGTTAAAATGGCAAAGGTTAAAGACAAAGAGAGAATCCTAAAAGCAGCAAGAGAAAGACAGTGGGTTATATACAAGGGAACTCCTATAAGACTATCAAATGAGTTTCTACAGAACTTTGCATGCCAGAAGAGAGTGGCAGGAAGTATTCAAAGTGATGAAACAAAGGCCTATAACCTAGATTGCTTTATCCAGCAAGGCTACCATTTAATACTGAAGAAGAGGTAAAGAGTTTCCCAGAAAAGAATAAGCTAAAGGGATTCATTACCACCAAGCCACCATTTCAGGAAATATTAAAAGGGTTTCTGTAAGCGGAAGAAGGATGAAAACAATCTAACTACAAATAAAAAATGGCAATAACTATGTACCTATCAATAATCACTTTAAATGTAAATGGCTTAAATGCTCCAATCAAAAGACACAGGGTGGCTGAGTGGATAAGAAAACAAGACCCTTGCATATGCTGTATACAACAGACTCACCTCAGATCAAAAGACACATACAGGCTGAAAGTGAAGGGTTGGAGTAAGATATTTCATGTAAATTGAAATGAAAAAGTAGTAGTAATACGTATATCTGACAAAATAGACTTTCACATGAAGAATATATTAAAAGACAAAGATGGGTACTATATAATGATAAAGGGATCGATCCAACAAAAGGACATAACCTTAGTAAACATCTATGCACTCAACATAGGAGCACCTAAGTATATAAAACAGATATTGACTGAGATAAAGACAGAGATCAATAGTAACACTATCATAGTAGGGGACTTCAACACACCTCTGACAACAAGGGACAGGTCTTCTAAATGGAAAATAAATATGGAAACAGCAGCCTTAAATGATACATTGGATCAGTTGGATTTAATCAATATTTTCAGAGCATTTCACCCCAAAGCTGCAGAATACACATTCTTCTCAAGCACACATGGAACATTTTCCAAGATAGACCACATGTTAGGCCACAAAACAAGTCTTGATAAATTTAAGAAAATTGAAATTATACCAATTGTCTTCTCAGACCACAGTGCTATGAAATTGGAAATCAACTACAGGAAAAAAACACACACCAAAAACAAACTGGAAGACATACAAAAACATGGAGGCTGAATAATATGTTGCTAAATAATGAATGGGTCTACAATGAGATCAAGGAAGAAATCAAAAGATATCCTGAGACAAACGAAAATGAAAACACAATGACCCAAAATCTATGGGATGCAGCAAAAGCAGTCCTAAGAGGGAAATTCATAGCAATGCAGGCCTACCTAAAGAAACAAGGAAAATCACAAATCAACAGTTTATCCTTACACTAAAGGAATCTGGGAAAAGAACAGCAAAATAAGCCCTAAGGGAGTACAAGGAAAGAGATAATACATATCAGAGTGGAAACAAATGAAATAGAGACCAAAAAACAATACAAAAGATCAATGAATCTAAGAACTGGTTTTTTGAGAAGATAAACAAAATCGAAAAACCTTTAGCTAGCCTCTCAAAAAAAAAGAGAGAGAGGACCCAAAATAATAAAATCAGAAATGAAAGAGAAGTGACAACAGGCACCACAGAAATACAAACAATTTAAGGAAATTACTATGAGCAACTATACGCCAACAAATTAGAGAATCTGGAAGAAATGGACAATTTTCTAGAAGCATACAACATTCCAAGGCTAGCTCAAGAAGAAATGGAAAACCTGAATAGATGGATTACTACCAGGGAAATTGAATCAGTAATCAACAAGCTCCTAAGAAACAAAAGCCCTGGTCCAGATGGCTGTACAGATGAATTTTACAAAACATTAAAAAAAAAAAATTATAACCTATTCTCCTGAAACTATTCCAAAATTCCAGAAGGAGGGAAGGCTCTCAAACACTTTTTACGGGGCCACTATCACCCTGATCCCAAAATCAGACAAAGACATTACAAAAAAAGAAAACTACAGTCCGATATCCCTAATAAACATAGATACAAAAATCCTCAACAAAATATTAGTGAACAGAATTCAGCAATACATTATAAAGATCATACACCATGAAGAAACAAAAACAAAACCCTAGCTTTGGTATTTACTATCTGAGTGATCTTCATGAAGTCAAAGCTTCCTTGAATCTTCATTTCCTCATGTATTCAATGGATAGATCATAATACCTGAGCTAGGTACCTCATTATCTTGAGCTAAGAACCCCAAATAGCATGTTTTCAATGTTTTGAATGGTGTAATTTATAATTCAAGCATTTCTGTTAATGTTGTCTGTGAAAAATTAATTTCCGTTCTCAGAAATTTGCAATATTAAAATAACTGTGTTCAAACACCTGTAAAATGGTATGTAAATCAAGTGAATTTTGAGAACAGGTGTTTTATATTCTTTTCCACATATCTCAGCAGTGAGAGAGAATAAGTTGACAAGGAAAAGGGAGATGCAGTTGTGTTACAACTTTGTAAACCAAAGAGGCCAAAAATGGGGGAAAATAGCATGAGAAAGATATTTATCTTACTGGTCTGCAGAAAGGTAACTGAGTAATAATTCTTACTATGAGGAGATTTCCAAGGAGGCCAAATTTGGATGGTTTATTGCTGAATACAATGTTAAGAACCTAAAGCAAGGGACACTGGAGAAAATTTGCCAATTTTACAAGTTTGTCTTATATCAATTGTGTATTACTTTATGATAGGATCAAATAAAAAGTTATAGTTACACGCATATACAGACAGATTTGTCTCATCCAGGAGCTAAAATTTTCGAGCTTAAAATGATTTCCAGTAGCAATATTTTCATATTGTTATTTATTCATGGACACATTAAATGCAATCATTATTTATCTCTATATTCTATACTCTGTATTAGCTATTCAAAGAAAAAATAATTTATATATACACAAAGCTGTTGCATTAGATTACCTGTAATCATGTAGGTTGAAGCATTTAAGTAAAAAAAAAAAGAAAAAAGAAAATGCAAAACCATATTTTCAATTGCAAAATCATGTATGCAATAGATATTCCCACCTTTACACCATCCCTAACACACACTTCCATATAAGTCTTTTACAGTATATGCAACATATGTGTTCCTAAAATTTACCGTGCTATGTAAAATCATTCAATAAAAACCACAAAGCTTATGGGGAAAAATGGGGCCAGATACACACCACACAAAAGATTTATCAGTCACACATCAACAACAATAACAAAAAAGATAGAAATCTGATGAAAACAATAGTGTAATTTTACACATTTAAATAGTAGAATGATACAAAAGAGCACAATAAATGTGGGACTTTACCTTGGAAAAAGTTGAAGTTTGCTTGGTAAAATGGGTGTGAGAAGTGTTGCAGCCTGTGAGTAATTATGAAGTGATAGAAAACAGGATATCTGAAATGAGATGGACAATTGTATCATAAAATGTGAATGGGTGTGACTCAACACACGTGGTAAACTGACGTACCTAGTAGAGTTTTGAGGTCTGTGTGAGTGTGCTCCTGCCTTTTGTGTATTTTTACCAGTTCAGTGCAATTGGATACATTTTTTTCTGGATTTATCTACTGCTTCTCCTGGTAAAACGGTGCATAGGAATATACAATATTCACATTATATTGAAATTGTTTCCTAATATATCAGTTGCATTGGAAGAAATTCATGTTTTCAAAATAAGCATTATAGAATTGATTTGTGTGTGTGTGTGTGTGTGTGTGTGTGTGTGTGTGTGTGTGAATGTGTGTTAATTCTATTGGAATGCTTCTGGTGACAGATAGGTAAGATGCAATGAGAGTAACAACTCTACTGAAATTTAACTACATATCTGGACATTGTACAGAAGAGAGCTATATAAAGGTTTTGCAGAGTAGAGAAACAGACCAACTCAACTCTGAGTCTACTCTTAAGGGAAGGGATTTTTACATAGAAGTTCCAATTTTTGGAACTTCTGGGTTGCTTCTGGGTTGAGGGCAAAAGCAGTTATTAAACAAGAAATGGCAGGGGAAAAATTGCAGTCTTTCTGACTCAGGGAAAGAGGACGAAGTTGTAGACACAGTGAAGAGGTAGTGAAATCCTGCAACGAAAAGGATGATAGAGAAAATCCCCAGATTTTCATTGGCCCATATATTTGGCTGATCCCAGAACCAAGCATGCATAGTTCAATCTTAAAGCAGCTCAGTTAAAGAAAAAGGTTCTAAACAGTGGAATAATTAAACCAAAGAAAAGAAAAACAACAAAAAGAACAACAAAAACAAGCAAACAAAAATTATGAACTAAAAATGTCAAGAACAGCAAACATATTCTTCAAGAATTAAGCTGAAATAGATACTTTTAGATAAAAGGAAACTGATCTAATGTATTACAATCAAATCTACTTTTTAAAGAAGTGCTGCATGCTAAAAACATTCTTTGGTCTGAAGGAAAAAGAAACCAGAAGAAAGGACAGATTCTTGGAATCTTAACAGGAATACAGAGGCATAATGACAAGAGGCCAATTCTCCAAGAACACAAAACAATCTTTAATATATATTCTTCTAAAAGTAGAATATCAAAATTCCAGAAGAAAAAACAGATGTAAGTGCAAAGAGGAATAGATAAATATACCATTATAGCTGGAGACATCAATACCCTTCTATTAGTAATTGAGATTCAGTCGGCACAAAATCCATAAGGATATAGTTGTTCTGAACCACAATCAATCAACTTGGTTAGGTGACATTTATAGAATACAACAACAGCAGAATACACATTTTTCTCAGCCCATGTGGGAAATTCACCAAGATATCCCACATTCTGGGCCATAAAACATACCTTAATAAATTTAAAAGATAGACATCATACAAAGTATGCTCTCAGACAACAATGGAATTAGATTAGAAATCAGTAACAAAAGGTAGTTGGACCATACCAAAATACTCAAAGATAAAACAACACAGTTCCACATAATAAATGTATCAGAAATGACATTTCAAGAGATATTAAAAATATTTTCAACGAAATGAATATCAAAATACCACATATTAAATAATGTGGGGTGCAGCAATGCTTAGAGGAAACACTAAAATATTCTGATAAAGTCAATCAAAAAAATCTAAATAAATGGGGAAGATACTCCATTTTCATGGATAGGAAACTTGATATTGTTAAAATTCCAGTTCTTCTCATTTTGACCTATAGATTCAATACAATCCCAATCAAAGTCCCTGAAAGATCCTTTTTGGTATCAGCAAAGTGATTCTACAGTTTATATCAAAAGGCAAAAGACCAAGGATAGCCAACAAAATATTAAAGAAGAACAAAGCTGGAGGGCTGACACAACCCGATGTCAAATCTAACTATAAAGTTACAGTAATCATGCCCGTGTGATACTGGCTATAAAAGAGACAACTAGTTCTATGGATCAGAATAGAGGAGTCCCAAAGTAGGTTCAAGCAAATACAGTCAACGTATCTTTGACAAAAGAGCAAAAAACAAGTCCGTGGAGAAAGGATAGTCCTTTCAACAAATGGTGTGGGATAAACTGGACACACCCATTAAAATTAATCTAGATACTGACCTTACACCTTTTACAAAAATTATACAGAATGGATCATAGCCTTGAATGTAAAATGAGAAATTATAAAACTTCTAGAAGACATCATAGGAGAAAATTTAAGTGATCTTGGATTTGGCAATGAGTTTATGATACAATACAAAGGCATAACCTATGAAAGAAAATGGTATGTTGGACTTCATTATAATAAAACAAACAAACAAACAACAACAAAATCTTCTGTCCTGTGAAAGACACTGTTAAGAGAATGAAGAGACAAAACACAGACTGGAGAAAATGTCCATTTTTTATCTTATAAGATAGCTTGATGTTATCTTTCTCACATATCTGATAAAGAACTCATATTCAAATGCATAAACAATTTTTAAAATTTCACAACAGGAAAAGAACAACCTAATCAAAAGTGACAAAAATATGAACAGACATATCACCAAAGATAAAAGCACCTGGGAAATAAGCACATGAAGAGATGCTCAATATCATATGTCATTAGAGAATTACAATTGAAGTAACAATGAGATACCACTAGACCCCATTAGAATGCTTAAAATCCAAAACAGTAACAACACCAAATGTTGGCAAGGTTGTGAAACAACAAGAACTCTCATTTTTTGCTGGTATCAATTCAAAATGATATGCCCATGTAGGAAGATATTTCAGCAGCTTCTAATAAAACTAAACCTAGTCTTACCGTTTAATAATCATACTGCTAGTAGCTATTTACTCAAATGAGATGAAAACTTATATCCACATAGAAGCTCAAGCATGAATGCTTAATGCATTTTTATTCATAATTGTCCAGATTTGGAGGCAATCCAGATGTCCTTCAAAAGGTGAATGGATAAACAAAATGTGGTATATCTAGACAATGGAATATTACTCAGTGGTTAAAAGAAATTAGCTATTAAGTCACAAAACAACATGGAGGCACCTTGAATAGAAATTGTTAAGTGAAAGAAGTGATTTCAACTATTAACTTTCTGGAAAGATCAAAGCTACAAAGACAATACAAAGATTAGTGGTTGTTATGGAATCCGCAGGGAAGGAAAGAATAGGTGGAGCACCGATTTTTAGGGCAATGAAATATTCTGTGTAACACTGTAATGATGGGCACACTAAACTATGCATTTAAAAAAAACAAAGAACTGTGCAAAGAGTAAAGCCTAATCAAATTATGCACTTCAGTTAATAATAATGTATCAATATTGGTTCATCAATTGTAACCAATATACCACACCAATGCAACAAGTTAATAAAGAGAAACTTGGATGAGAGGAAAGGGAGTATATGGGAACTATCTGCTCAAGTTGTCTGTGAACTTTAAACTGCTGTAAAAAATCAACTCTATTAATTTAAAAAAGATGGGGGTGGGGTAAGGATGGATATTGTGAAGTCTACTGGCAATGCTTGCTAAATCTGGGAATCTTGTTAAATTGCCTTTCTAATCTAATAGAGGAAGAAGCAATATTTATGTCTAGATATAAACTATTTATTTTCACTGAGGCAATAATAACAAACCTAGCATAACTAAAACATTTTGGAATTCACAAAGTGCTTCACTGTGTGTCCCTCTCCTGGGTATCTACCCCAAAAATCTGAAAACATTTATCCATAAAGATATATATGTTCCAATGTTCACTGCAGCTTTATTTACGGAGGCCAAGACATTGAAACAACCAGAGTGTTCTTCGTTAGATGATTAGATAAAGAAGATGTGGTACATATACACAATGAAATAATATTCGGCCGTTAGAAAAGATGAAATAGTGCCATTTGCGACAACATGGATGGAACTTGAGATTATCATGTTAAGCAAAATAAGACAGACAAAGTTCAGAACCATGATTTCATTGATACGTGTGATACAGAAGTGAAAACAACAAGGGAACAAGACAAACAAACAAAGAAACAAAAACTCATAGACACAGACAATACTTTAGTGGTTACCAGAGGGTAAGGGGGGATAGTACACGAGGGTTAAGGGATGAAACATATGGTGATGGAACTATAAAGTTGCCAACATTGCAAAGGCTGCAATGGCCATCTAATTTGTAGCTTACCTCCAGGAGGAAAGAGAGACACAATGAGTAGCTATGTTCACTCTCTTATATCTGTATCTTACACATACCCTTCACACTAATGTGTTTGCTCCTTTGATATTAAACCAGAATTGAAAAGCAGCTCAGAAAGTAGGCCACAGTCTCATACTTACCATCTTTAAAAATTCTTGGTCACTTGATGTTGCTCAGTTTTATTTCAAGTCAGAAATCACTAGTAGTTACAATTCTTCCCACAGAGTATCAATTAGACGAAGTGGCTGTTCAAGTGAGATTGATTATGAATTAGAATTCTACTTCTTGTAAGTTTGGTGTAGTAAATGGTAGGAGGAAAGGGTAAGCAGAAAATACCATTTTTCCACTGTGTTCATGAAAAAAGAAAACTGTCACTAAATAAATAGAAAAAAATCTGTTTCGTCAAATTTTAGCTTGAGAAAATTTGACAATGAATAGTTATTGATGATAAAGACTGAGCTATTTGCCAAGATTCAAGATAAATACAGGTTCTGGAGGCTAACCCCAAGAGAATTAATCTTGTTTTAACCTTTCTCAATAAAAACAATAGCAGAAATACAGCCTGTCTGGATCCTGGAAACAGCAATGTAATCAGTGCATGATGTGATCTCTTTTATGTCTAAGTGGCATAAACTAAACATTATTTTCTGTCTGTATCTCTTGTAGAGGCTTAGGATGTTCCTGTCCTGAATAATAATTTCTAAAATGTTGGAAACCTGGTGCCGCCCAGTGCCTAATGCTCACACAGTTTGAATGTGTGCTCAGACACATGATCTGTGAATAATCTTAATTGAATTCATAAAAAGGAGAGAAGAATAGCTACAGCTCATCACTCCGTTTTCTGGCCTCAAAAATAATAGAAATTCCCCAAATCGACTGCCATTGTTAGAAATATACAAGGGTGTGTAAGGAAAATTAAGATTTTTATGTTAAACAATAATTAATTTGCTTATTATTGTTAAAAAGTCGCAGTGCACAAACATTCTGATAAATATGTAGCCATTTGTTCTTCCAGAAGTGGCTAGTGATGCTGAGTGCTTGGTTTGGGTATTCTGGGACACAAGTATTTTACTGTACGTGGATCCAAGTGGCAGACATGCAAATCTAACAAGTAATCACAGGGGCAGGAGAGATGGATTTGTCACTGTCCTCCTGTTACTGCATTTTCACCCTCTTCCCAACCCTCCTGACACTTAATCACATCCTTTGACAGATTGTTAGATTTTGCTGTTGCTGAGTGTTGTTTATGATAATGATCACTCAAAACAATTAAAACAGGATTAGTTGTATGTATGAATTATAAACAGGCACTCATGTATTCAATAGTTCATTAGGCTTACCATGTATCAGGCATAGAACTTGGTTAAAAACAAAACAAAATGCTTCATTGAGAAAAATTGGCTCATTCTTCATCTCATTTATACACAGTGATATCAATGATTTTCTTTTTGTTTTTTGACACTATGTTTACTTACTTCTTTTTAGGAGCTATGAAAAAAAAAAGGAGTCATTCAATTTTCCATCTGGAGAGGCAATAAATAGTGTGGTTCTAATACTGGTTCTGCGACTAACTGGCTACATAAACCTTGGACAAGTTACAGAGTCACTGTGGTCTCAGTTTAGTCATCTGCAAAATGGCCATAATATGGTAGTAATGTCTAGGCTTGCTGTAAGGATTAAATAAGTCAATTCATGTAAACTGCTTAGATTTGTGTGTGGCTTTTGGCGTTGACATTTTAGCTATTGTTATTCTCTTGTCAAAATATTCATTATAGGTCTCCATACACTGTGCCAAAGAAGGGTAATAGCAATTATTCTAATCTATTAATTAATTATATGGTGTTAGATAGTTTGCTTAGCTCTAACATACATTATTTTACTCCATTCACATCATATTGGGAAGAACTATTATCTTCACTTAGAATTGAACTGAGGCATGGGAAGTTAAACACTGAGTAAATATTCAGACCATGGATGTGGAATTCCAAAATCCAGATTAAGATAAGGATATGCCCTACTGAATCTTAATTCATCGCATGTAAAATAAAATCTTAGAAGAGTAACTCTTCTGCTGAGTAAAACAGAAAAAGTGAATAATTGTGCAGTATGATAAGAACTATACTAACAGTATATGCACACGGTGTTTTGGGAGCATCAAACACAGAAGGATTAAATTTTCTTTCAGTGGGGCTTGGATGGTCTCTTGGGTTCTGGGATTGTGTTTGAAAAGAGGACAGCAAATAATGTCAAATAGAACATTATACTCAATCATTTTCTCAGCCTACACACTAAAGAATAGCTCAGGTCTCTTCATCATTAAGTGGTCAGAAGTAATATTTTTGATAATGCAAGGAGCAAGACCAAACATTCTAACTAGTAGAGCAATTGAGTAAATGCCACCTGAATAAAGCTGAAGATAGACATGAACAATTTTTCTAAGTATTACGGCTTCATATTCTAATGTCACCCAGCCTCATTCCAAGATTTCAATAGTGCATATCTCTGTTGGATGGTACTGCTCATGCATTTTTGTCATTTCATACACTGGATTATTTTGTAAACTTCCAAAATTGTTTTCTTTGTTGGCAAACATCACCCCTTTCAATTCACTGTGGCTGAGGTGACATTTCTAAAATGCAAATTTAACCACATTAACTTATTATTTAGAATATAATAACAAAAATTTCCCTTATCTACAGAATAGTCTCAACAACATGGAAGGGTTTTCAAGATTCATGATCATCTTTCCATTTTCTAGCTGGTCAAACTCACCTCCTTTTATTACATATTTATGCTCTATACAAAATAATATTCGCTTCCTAAAAATATTTAACTTGTTGTCATCACCCAGCTCAATGTATGGCATACAGCATCCACTCAATAAACATTATTTGCTGAAGGGATGAGAACATTAAGAAAAAAGGAATGAACCTCTATAGTGAGTCATCTGCAGTTGTTTCAGCTCCGTAGCAGAACTTTGTCTCCTCTACCACGTACCTCAAAGAGGCAGACAACACCGAATAGCATTTCCATCAAGACTATGCCCTGAAACTGAGGAGAATGTGCATTATTTTTCAAGACAGAAAGTCATTTCTCCTTATCATAAATTTCTTGTGTCCAAACTAAAATACTATCTATCCAAATTTGGTTATTTTACAGTTCATCCATTTGTCTCCTTTGTTGCAACTAATTGACACTTGGTTTCTATTAGGAACTAAATGTTAGATTCTTGTTGTAAACTAAATGTTTGTGTCCCTCACCCCCAATTTATATGTTGAAATCCAACCCCCAATGTGATGGTATTTGAAAGTGAGGCCTTTGGGAGGTAATTAGGTCATGAAGGCAGTGCACTGATGAATGTCACCAATATTCTTATAAGAGGGCAGAGACCTGGCTTGCTCTTTCCACTATGTAAGGATGCAACAAGAAACCTTCAATCTGCAACAAGGAAGAAGGCTCTCACCAGAACCTGACCATGCTGTCTGATCTCAGATTTCTAGACTCTAGAACTGTGATAAATAAACTTCTGTTGTTTATAAGACACTCCTGAACTAAGACAATTCCAATGGTCCTACAAAGTCCAGGACCTCTTAAAGCACAAACTCATGAAGTTTGACCCTTGTTTCTTTAGGATAGAGGTGTATTTCTGAAGCTATTCCATCTCAAGGAGTGTAACCTCCTACAAATATTAAGTAACTTGGTTTTTTTTTTTTCTCCAACACTCTCATTCTGTGCTCATTGGCCTTGTCTGTACTCTATACTAAGAGGTAGGATAGTTTGGTGGTTAGGTGTAGCATCTAAACAGACTAACTGGATTGTGATGATGCCCTGCCATGTGCTAACAATATAAGCTCAGGACAGTTCATTAAACACTCTGTGTTTTGGTTTCCTTATCTGTAAAATTGGTACAATAGGAACATTTAATACTTATGATTGACTAAAATACAGTTATTTATTATGAAGAGTACATTATTTTTATCTACCTCTTGTAATTCTACAAAAGCTGATGCATAAGCACACCAAGTTCAGTTGGCGGGTGAGGTCATGTCTGGGCCCTTGCCCTCCAGGAGAACACCATGCACTGGGAATAGGAGGAAGGGACGGAAATGAACTACAACAGTGACCAAAAGAAGTGCCATAAGATGTACATAAAAATAAAGACAATGCTGGGAACAAGAAGGGAGAGGTTGTCTTAGTCTTGGGAAATTATGGAGGGTAGATTGACAAAGAATGATAGAAATAAAAATATTTGAAAATGATAGAGTTTCAAAATATTTGAAATTTCAGCAAATAAATAAATAAATGAATGAATGAATAAATAAATAAATAAATAAATAAATAAATAAATAAATCTGTCTCTGTGTGTATGTATATATGTATATACACAACACAAACACAACACATGTACACCCAGAGGCAAAGACTGAAAATGTCAGGACATGTCCAGCAAACAATGATCAAATCTGGCTGGAACAGAAGGGAGAACAGGGATGCTGCAAGGAGCACAGTTGTATCACATAGCGTTGAAAAGCAAGTACTTTAGAATTAGATATGGTTTGGAATTGAATTTCTAATCCTGACTAGCTTTATGATCCTGACCAAGGTATTTTACTCTCTCAGTCCTGTCTTCTTCAGTTAAATGTGAACAATATTACTTATTTCATTTGTAAATTGTTTGGCCCATAATTCAAGACTAAACCAGAATCTTTCCTTCTCCTTCTTCTCCTTCTCCTTCTCCTTCTCCTTCCCCTCCCCCTTCCCTTTCCCATCCCCCTTCCCCTCCCCCCCTTCTTCTTCTCCCTGTACATAGTAATACAACATTCGTTTTTCTTAGTTAAAAAGTAAGAAGAATGCAGATAGAAATAGACCAGATGACACAAGCATATCCATATATACCGAGTATCTCTGATCTGCCTTGAAGATCCACTCTCCATGTTTCTACTCCCTGCTCTGTGTCCTGAGAGGCTAAAATGTATGGGCTACATCAGGGCTTTCTCTTTCCTGGGTTTCTTGATGAGTTTGGCCAAAGGAAGTCACGGCACGAGATCAGAGTGCGATAGGAGAGGTAATTCAGAACACTGATTACTCCAGCTACGTCTGAGTAGGCCAGCTTCAGTCTAGCGTCATTACTCTTGAAGAAAGATTTTAGCTCTTGTCAGATAATCCTTTTCTTGCAGACATTTTTATCTTAAAAGTGCAATAATGTGTCTTGTCTTAACTTGCCAACTAATGAATATCTCAAGCTTCATCTTTTCAGGACCAGGGGTCTTTCTTAATGAAATTCTTATGTTGCTAGCTTTTGGGTACAACACAATCTAATGTGGTGTTTGCCTGATCACACCTTTGAAAATAACCCCCTTATTAAATCCTCTTTGAATTGTCCTTGAGTGTGCCCTTTGGATCTTCTGGGACCGTAAATAATATATGTGTGCATGCACAGAAAAATGGGACTGCAGATGTACTAAAAAGAAAATGAGAATAAGAGCCACATGAAAGAAGGACGTGACTGAAAAAATAAAATGAACAATAAGATGTTTGTAGATATCGTTCCAGCTTTCTGGAACCCCTCAGATGTTTTCAAGTATTGTTAGTATATAATTACAATAAATAGCATGAAGTATTCATAAATTTTACATATAATGTGAATGCCTTTGTTTTTTGAATCAAATATTTCTTAAGTATTTGTGACTATTTCTGAACTTTATGTCTAGTTCTCTATTTTCTTAAAGCATTTAGGAAAATTTATTATCATGAGGGTGGGGTTTTAATTCTTGTGGATTACAGAATACTAGAGAAAATGGAATGTGATTTTCAAATGTAATCAGACCATCACTTGGGCAGCACTCTTCTAAACATGAGTTTATAATCTATGAGTTTTTTGAACAACTAAATGTAAAGGAACATAATCAGGAATGAATTCTCGTACTCATCACAGCTAACATCTTATTCTAGTATTCAAGTTTTACCCCTTAAATATATCTTACAAGGAAAATATTATGTGTTTAAAAATAGAATAAATGGTAATTTTTATGAATAATAGCCCAGAAAAGTAAAGCTAGTTCATGAAACAGTGTTTTCCTTCCACTTTCCAGTAGTTCTGTCTATTGTTCATACATTCTCAAGAGGCACAGTGTAAGGAACACACACATTTTGAATAGGACTTCTTCATTTAATTACCATATCCTTGCCTGCCTGCCCTGATGATCAAGGGGAACAGCGCCTTCAAAGCATGAAAGAAATCTGAAGTCTACTATGTCAGCAAAACCCCAAATTCCACTCAATAAAAAGAGTCCTTGCCAAGTTTCATTTCCAGGGTTTATTTATAGTTCTTTATTTCTCATCATCAAAGCGAAAGTCCCTTGCTTCAGGTATGTAAAAGATAGGAGAGAAAGATTGTCCACTCTATAGCAACAGTAAGATAAACACACCCCACCACTCAGATCTACCTTTCTACACTGTTAGCGGTGCTGTGGATTTTTCTCACAACTTTTAATCACTCTTAATTTTTTTTGTCCTTGTAAACCTTATCCAATCTGAGATAGATGGGATGTGTATCTGGTGGGTGAAAAAAAAAAATGGTTGGATCAAAATATGGAAAAGGAATGCTTTCGAAGTCTGAATCAAGTTCATTGTTTCTGATTTCCCATATACCTCAAATATAGTTACACTGTGTTTACACAGCAATTCCTGAATATCTGGGAAATAGTATGTACTATTTCTTCTATGAGTAGGAGAAATAGTCTGGATAAACCAAAGTCCTAATTTTAAGAAAAAATAGCTCATTTAATACTAGGTAAAGAAATTTGGGATATATTTCTGAATAATCATGATGTATTACTTTATAAATGAAAGTCTTTTTACAGAGAGAATAATTTGTGCTGGATTAGTTATGGAGTCAAAATATGGATGAACTATAAATGAAATAGGATCTAAATGATACTAAATTGAGGAAAACAGACTAATAATATTATTTAATTCATGTTGCTTTTCCTAGTCTAGGTTCAAGGATAAATGTAATATCTCCTAAAATTAAGGTTTCCCATTTCTAATGTTTTGTATCTAAAAGCATGATGTTTCCTTCTTGTCCTTCTTTTTTTTTTTCTATTCCTCTTTCAGCAATGCAAGTATATTTATATTTAAAAAATCAGGTATTTCTGGAATCATTTAAGAAATAATAAACATATAAAATTGGCAGAGATATAATAAAGTTCCAAATATGAGTTTAACTCCATTAGTTGGTTAAGGTTCAATACTCAAATCAGAGGATCAAGGGGAATACTTAATCTAAGAAAACTAGATTTGGAAAACCTCTGGAAGAGGGTCCAGAGAAAGTATAAGCACTAACTTTAAATTTATCAATTTAAGTTAATACAGGGGGACATGACCAAAATCTGTAAAGTTCGGGGCTGGCAAGAACATGGAAAATTGCAGGAAGATACAAAAAAATTCCCTTTGGATATAGATACCATATGACCAAAAATTCTTGCATTACCAAGTCACCTGGGGTTAAGGCAGACCCTGATGACCTCACAGCCTAATCTATAATATAAACACCTAGCTGGGCATTCAGAGTAGCTAAAATCGAGATAGAATGGAGACAAGGGCTTATTTGAGAAAATACGGTAGATGCAGATATATTGTTATATATTATATAACAACCCTAAATATATGATAAGCATTTAGATCTTTATTAATATGAATCATTTTATAAAATGACTCATGCTCATATATGAATCCCTAATCAAATTGCCAATGTTCTGATAATAATTTATTATGCAAATAGTATATGCTTTACTTTTTGACCCATATTAATTCTGCTTGTAGTCATGCCATTGCTTAATCACTTAACTAATGTGATTCTATAAATCAATAAAAACAGAAATTGGAAAATAATTTACTTTGTAGAGGCTGCAATATTGATAGCACGTCATAAAGACATGAACAGTATCACATTTCTAATAGGGTGCTGATTCAAGGTTTTATCTTTCTGAGATCACGACATGCTTAAACTTTCCTCAAGTTCTTTTCTCATAATATCTATCTATCTATCTATCTATCTATCTATCTATCTATCTATCTATCTATCTATATCTCATTATATATTTTAAATACTTTGACTAAAGGCTAAAAGAGATATTTTTACCATGACGTTTCAGAGAAATGAAGAATAGGCAAATGTGGACAAGCATAATTTTTGTTTAAAATACTAAAATAGTATAGCTATTTACATCTCTATATTCATTACATTGAATATACATAGAGTGGCTTTTGTTTTCCTGACTGAAATTGTCCTAATGGATGGAAATTTTCATTTTTCTAAAATGGCCTTATTTAATGTAGTAATATATAACTCTGGACTTAGAGTATATTATTTCTAATATAAAAGTAACTATCTTTACTTTGATTAACATTTACCTGTTACATGTTGTTTATATCTATTTTTCTTACTGTAAAATTTGGTTTCAGTTCTGCTCTTACAAGCAAACTAGCTGGATTTTTTTCCCCAGTGGATAATTATTCATATGTTGATTGGAGTAATCAGTATCTTTACATTTATTTTTATTTGTGATGTACTTACATTCATTTCATTTACTTCATTTTATAATATTTAGACAAAATAATACAATATAAAGATGCTAAGTATAGGAATACCTGTGTAACCACCACTCCAATAATAATACAGAGCTATTCATCATCTACACCTAACTGTAGACAGCCATTATTCTAATTTCTATAATCACTGATGAGTTTTGCTTGTTTTTGAATATTATATAAATGGAATCATAAGTTGTATAACCTTTTGTGTCTGGATTCTTTCAATGAACATATTTATGAGATTCAACCATATTCTTACATGTATCTGTAATTCATTCCTTGTATGTCATCAGAGAGTGTTCCATTGTATAAACATGCTTAAATTTATTTAACCATTCTCTTGAAAATGGCCATTGGATGTTTTGCAGTGTTCAGTAACTAAGAATAAAGCTTCTGTTAACATTCTTGTATAATGTTTTATGTTTGTATGTTTTAATTTCTCTTTGGTAAATACCTACGATTGGCATCAACGAGTCACAGAGTACTTTTTGTTTATGTTTATAAGAAATTTTCAAAAATTTCCCCCAAACTTGTTGTACCATTTGACATTCCAGATTGTATGAGAGTTCTGATTGCTACACATCCTTCTCCAATGATCCTTTCTGCCAAAACTCAGTTGTTCCATCTGTGTATAAAGGAAATGATTCCAATGCAGAGCTCTGAGTAGACAAGGAATTGGAGTACGTATTTCCTTACAGTCTGTTCCTGTAACTGCTTCCAGACATTCCTGGGGAATGAATGTTACTCCCTGGCAGATGCTGTGATCTGGGAGAAGTCCTCCAAATTGGATCTGTGTCACGTTGGCACCACTCAAAGGGCCCAATTTCATTACTAAATGGCTAGTAGGGAAAACTAGCTAGTTCTTCACACACTCCTCCCTTTGTCCATAAGGAAAATTAACTGGAACGCATCCTGAAAATCTATATACTAACAGAATATTATATGAAATGCTTTAATAGTCTTCTTATTTGTAACCTTCTGCTCACTGATGAGGAATTGACTATATAGCATTGACAAATATAAAATTTCAAAATATTTTATTCATTGTCTATTAAGAAATTATAAGGGATACAGAGTTTAAAAATAACATATGTGACATTAATGATCCAGTAGAGATCTATGATTTTACATACTGACCTCTTATATGAAAATTAATAAGATACCTATCAACATGTATGAGTATCAACATGTATCAACATGTATGTATCAAACAAATGAATGGTTCTTTACATAATGATAAAAGTGATAAAGACAAACCTTGTAAGACTGTCTAAGTGTATGGCCAAAATATTTAATCTGTTATGATAGACAGGTCATTTATTTGATGTTTGATGAACTCCTAATATTTTGTCACTCTTAGTAAGGATAAAAAAATGTGAATATTTTGGAAAAAATATAGTAAGAATAATAAAATATTTAATATATTTATTAAATATATTTTACAATACCATATAAAATATATTTTAAAGCTATTTTCTTTGATAAGGTAAGAAGAAATGTACGCACATGTTATGTTTCTTGAAACAAAGGTTGATATTTTAAAACCATTTTTTTGACAAATTAGTTTACATATCTTATTACATTTAAAATCCAGAGCAATAGATGTTAACACTTAAACTAATTTTGATATTCATTTTAAAAGAGAAAGGTAGAGAATAATCAAGAGAAATTTTAAGAGACTATAATAATGGAGGTTAAAAAGCTATCATTATTTTTGAAGTATAAAAATTTTAGAACACAATAAAAAGGAAAGAATCAACTGTGATTATATGCAAGGATTCAGTAAATGACGTATCTACAATTTCTAATTACTGGAAAAAAAAAGATAGCCTCCTTAAAAAAGTGGTATTAGGAAAACTGGATATCCATATACAAAAAATGAAATTGGATTCTTATCCCACACCATACACAAAAATCAAATCAAAATGGGTTAAAGACTAAAACATAAAACCTGGAACAATAAAACTCTTAGAAGAAAACATAAATCAAACCTTCTAGACACCGGACTTGGCAATGTTTTCTTGGGTATGATATCAAAAGCAGAGGCAACAAAAGCAAAAACAAAGATAGACATGGGAGAATATATCAAATTATAAAGCTTCTGTCCAGCAAAGGAAATCATCAACAGAGTGAAAAGGTAACCTACAGAATGAGAGAAAACATTTGCAAACTGTACATCTTATGTGGAGTCTATATACAAAATATATGGGCAAAGGATCTGAATAGGCATTTCTAAAAAAAAAAAAAAGACATATAAATAACCCCAAATATATGTAACAATGATCAAAATCACTAACCATCAGTGAAATGAAAATCAAAACTACTATGAAATATCACCTCACACAGCTAAGATGGTCACTACTAAAAAAGAAAAACAAAGCAAAACAAGTGTCGACAAGGATATGGAGAAATTGGGACCCTGTTGTACTGTTGGTAAGAATGCAAAATGGTACAGCTGCTATGAAAAACAATATGGACATTCCTCAAGAAACTAAAACTAGTATTGCCATATGATTCAGCAATCTCACTACTGGGATTATATCCAAAAGAACTGAAAACAGGATCTCAAAGAGATTGTTGCACAGCCATGTGCACCATAGCATCATCCACAATAGCCAAGAGGTAGAAGCAACCTAAATGTCCATCAACAGATGCATCAAGAAAATGTGATGTATGCATACAATGGAATATTATTCAGATTTAGGAAAAAAATATCCTGTCACTTGCTAAAGTTTGGATGCACCTTGAGGACATTAGGGTAAATGAAGTAATCAGTCACCAAAAGTCAAATACTACATGATTCTCTTATATGAGGTATTTAAAATAGTCAAACCCTTAGAAAGTAGTGGTTGCTAGGAGCTGTGGGGAAGGAGAGGAGAGTTGTTCAATGAGCAAAGTTTTAGCTTTGCAAGATGAAAAAGAAGTTGTAGAAATCTGTTGGACAACAATATGCATATAGTTAACACTTTTGTATTGTATACTTATAAATGGTTAAGAAGGTAAAATTTATGTTATGGTTTTACCACACACACAAAATGGTATGACAGGCTCTACCATAAATATATCCACAGGCTATATATATATCGACCAAAGAATTTTTTTGTTTCTCAGACTGAGGGATAAGGGAAGGACACCTGGGGAAAGAGGCATTGGATTTAAACTTTAAGGGAGATAATATAATAGAATCTTGGAAGAAGATAGGGAGAAGACATTTTATAAGAACATCATATGAAATTGAAAAGTAATATAAAGATATTTCTAAAGAGCTATAAATGTTGGTTATGTATATATTTGTATAAAACAATATGATTCTCATAGTTTGTGATTTCAATATCATATCATTTCTATTCACTTTCTGTCTTACATAGGAGCTCGTTGTTGGCAAGGGGAGTAGGGGAGTCAATGCTTTGGGAAATGGCAACAGGAGAGATTAGGTTAGAAACACGGAAACTGTATTATAAAATGTCTTCTATATACTATATATATATACATATATATATACATATACATATATATATACATATATATATACATATACATATATATATACATATATATATATATATATATATGTATATATATATACACATATACAACATGCATAGGTATAAGACATTTTTTTTATTTTTTTTTTATTGGGGTGACAATTGTTAGTAAAATTACATAGATTTCAGGTGTACAATTCTGTATTACATCATCTATAAATCCCATTGTGTGTTCATCACCCAGAGTCAGTTCTCCTTCCATCACCATATATTCGATCCCCCTTACCCTCATCTCCCACCCCCCACCCCCCGCCCCCCTTACCCTCTGGCAACCACTAAACTATTGTCTGTGTCTATGAGTTTCTGTTTCTCATTTGTTTGTCTTGTTCTTTTGTTGTTTTTGGTTTATATACCACATATCAGTGAAATCACATGGTTCTCTGCTTTTTCTGTCTGACTTGTTTCGCTCAGCATTACTCTCTCAAGATCCATCCATGTTGTCACAAATGTTCCTATATCATCTTTTCTTACTGCCGAATAGTATTCCATTGTGTATATATACCACAACTTCTTTATCCATTCATCTATCGAAGGACATTTTGGTTGTTTCCATGTCTTGGCCACCGTAAACAAAGCTGCAATGAACATTGGAGCACACGTGTCTTTATCTCTAAATGTTTTCAGATTTTTTGGGTAGATACCCAGAAGAGGGATTGCTGGGTCATATGGCAATTCTATTCGTAATTCTTTGAGAAACCTCCACACTGCCTTCCATAACGGCTGTACCAGTCTGCATTCCCACCAACAGTGTATGAGGGTTCCTTTTTCTCCACAGCCTCTCCAACATTTGTTATTATTTGTCTTGTTGATGATAGCCATTCTGACTGGGGTGAGGTGATATCTCATTGTGGTTTTGATTTGCATTTCTCTGATGATTAGTGATGTTGAGCATTTTTTCATATGTCTATTTGCCATTTGTATGTCCTCTTTGGAGAAATGTCTCTTCAAGTCCTCTGCCCATTTTTCAATTGGGTTGTTTGTTTTTTTGTTGTTGAGTTGCATGAGTTCCTTGTATATTGCTCTACGTTCAAGACATTTTATAATACAGTTTCTATCTATGTTCAAAGCAACAAGCAAACAAGACAAACAAACAAAAACTCATAGACACAGACAACAGTTTAGTGGTTACCAGAGGGTAAGGGGGGAGGAGGGGTGGTAGAAGAGGGTAAAGGGAATCAAATATATGGTGATGGAAGGAGAACTGACTCTGGGTGGTGAGCACATGATGTAATATATAGATGATGTATTATACAACTGTACACTTGAAACCTATATAATTTTAGTAAGTGATGTCACCCCAGTAGATTTAATAAAAAATAAAATGTCAAATTATGAAAATATTTTGAATTTTATTGTGAAGACAATGGGGAGTCACTGAAGGAATTTAAGACGGGACTTGTATTAACCCAACTTGTTTTCAGAAAATGCACCTCAACACAGCATTTCCGGTGATACACGCCTGAAGACTGAGCCTGAAGGCATGGGGGTCTCTAGAGTGCAGCAGTAGTGGACTATTGCATTTATTTAAAACCAAAAAATGTAAGTGCATAAATAGATCACCAGCAGAAATGGGAAAAAATGGCAAAATAAAGAGACATACAGTTCTAGTTTTATGATGCTAAATACATTTTTTAAACACTAGATTTCAGTGTTATACAAAATCTACTTTGTATATCTACAAAACCTCTTTATCATGCTCACAATCATCATGATTGGAAATTCAGAAAAAGAAACAGTGGGGATGGTTCTTCTTTTCTCCACAATATCTGGCCCACCTCAAATACCTCGGTAATGGAGCAAAACTGCATGATCCCACAGCATGGCCCAATTTTAGTTATAATATATAACAACTGTTAATGAATACACTGTAACTATTCAATAACTGTTCAAATTAGTAGTTGCCATATTCACAAATTCCTTCCATCTCCCCATAATTACTGCAGCATTCTGAAAAAATATACTAACATTATGACTACCCAGATATATAAGCACATTGATTATATCTGTCTTCGGAACATAAAAGGCAAAAATATTTGGCTTATTTAAAAACAGTATATTTTAACCAATTTCTTCAGCACATAGAACTGTAGTGCAGAATTATAATATTTTTTATTTGTATGTGATTGCTGATAATATCAGATGAGGCCAAAATAAGTTTTCGGCTGCTTGAGAATAACATTTTATTCCTGATTTTTGATGACACTTAACAATTGGAACTAATCTATTCTTTGCAGGATTTAAAATTTACTGAACAAGTTCTTAATTAGAGTGATTCAAGCACTGATGAATAAATTTAACATTAATATACACTTGGGAGCACATCTCTTCCTGAATAAATAGCAAATAAAATATTTGTAAAATTGAGCAGGCATTTTATTTTTTAAGAGAAGTTCAAGATTATGACCACATGAAAAGGAAAAAATGTTCTAGTTTACTGATTAGATCAGGATACTTGGTTTATGATTTGGGACTGAATATAGCACTTGAACTCTCACACTTGAATTAGAAAGTTAAGAAAAATAAATTTGAAAACCAGCTTTCAGTGATGATTATTTGTGTGCACAATGGTATGATTATCAAGGTCAAGTCTATTACTGTAACTTTCCATATTACTTAACTAGGAGCAGGTTGCTGAAGCTTTATGAAAGTACACCTGAGTTATGAGAGCCAACCCACTTCTAACTAGTTAAAGTAACATTCACAGCCTTCTAAAATTATAGGTATCCGGCCACCCAGGAGATTAGCTATAACTGAGAGCCCAAGTGACATGCAATGATTATTAAAGATACTACTAATAAAATTGAAGCTAACTAGTTCTGCCACAAAGGGGTTGGTGTGGAAATGCAACTGAGCATGATCTTTTCATTGCCAAAGAGAAGGTTTTCCCATGTCTTGCTTCTTTTCAGATTTCTGGTCAGAAAAGTTGGAAAGGATTTTATTTGGTGCTGGCAGATGATTCTTATGGTACCACAAAGAGTGGGCACATAAAAAACCCCTGAAGATTTGTTTCCAAAATATTTGCTATTGTTGTTTCCTATAAGATGTTGTAGTTCAAAGAACATAGTTCTTTTGGAATAACATCAGCCCAAAACAAACCAACCAAACACACACACACACACACACACACACACACACACACACACACAGATACAAATTCTATTTTATAATTTAAAAAATGAAGCTGTGATACAATATCTCCCTGGAATAATATGAACACATACAATTCAGGAATAATTAACAGTTTTTCTCTTAGTTGGGTTTCAATTTCCCCTCCCTTTTTTTTTCCAGGGTGATCTTTTTATTGCAGGTCTATTTCAGTATTGGCTAATGAAAAGCGTATCTGCAACCCAACAGATTACACATGTACACACAGCCATTTCTACACTTCCTCACAGTGAAAAGCTATCTGACAAGATACCAGAAGGTCAAGAGAGACAATATTTTAATGGCTGGGCTTTGAGGACAATTCTGGTTGCATTTAAATCTCAGAGTCAAATGCACTAAGAGTTCTGTGTCGATGTTTGTGTCTTTTTATTCAGTTAGTAAAGAGATCACAAGTAACTTGTTCTAATTTTCCTTTCACTAGCCCTCACCCAAATAAAGCACAGGTAATGCCAAAATAAATGATTTTGTAATTAGCTGGAGAAAATTAAATAAGTTGCTTAACATTTATGAGACTTCACTTCTCAACTGTCATTGATGGATTATATGTCTACCCAAAAGGTTGTGAGGATTGCATAAACAAGACCTGACACTTAGAATGTGCACATACAGGCAAAACACTTAACAAATGCAATTACCTAAAGTACATGATGGTAGAAAGATAGGTAGATAGACACAGAGAAATATAATAATCAGAATAGAAAAACAGTATATTCCATATTTCCAAAATTATAATTTTTATGATAGCTATGGATGCATTTTCTGAGCTATGAGGTTTAACTAAGCATGGCCTGATTTAAATTTTAAGACAAAATAACTGGATATGAGGAGAATAAAGTGAATAAACAAGGAACAATCTACATAAAACTGATTTTATAGCATCCACATATGCGACTACAGTACAAATATTTTCCATAGCAGGAAGACGTGTTTGAACAGTTATATCAATATAGCTTCAGACCTCTAGAAACTTATTATTAAATAGTCGAATCTGATTTAACTTCTCTGTTGACAACAATTTCTAAACATGAAACCAGAGCCAAGGTCAATTCTTTTTAAAAATGAGAAAAATACCCCTAATAAATTCAGAATTCAAACACATCTTTATGTAATCTTGAAGAAATCATGAATCCAGGAATAAATAAGAATTTGAGTTCAAGTTACCCAAAAGTTAGAGAAAAATACTTTCCTGAGTTTTATACAACCTTTTAGTTCTCAGAAATTCAGACAAGTTTTAGATATACATAAACATGTAACATAACAATTACATGTAGTGAAAGAATGTAAGACATAGTCTTTTCCATTGGTTATTTTAAATGTAGACCAGGAGAGTTGATAATATGAAGCTAAAGAAATTGGAATTTATTCAGTAACAATGAGCATTCACAAACATTTTCACCCGACAGAGAGGTCCTTCCGTCTGAGTCTTTGTCATATCTTTGTAAGAAATAGCACATGCTTACAACTGAATAGCTTCTTTAGCCTGCTTTCTGCCCATGGAGGATTAGAGTACCAGGACTCTATATTTTGAACTGTCCTTGCATGTTTTAGTAAATGCTCACTCAATTCCTGTACATAGTTCAGGAGCTTTCTGTGTTTCCAATTACACAGTTCTTCCTTTAGTTCACTTTCTTTTTCTATTTTATTATAGGCAATAAGAGAAATCAGTTGGAAATTTCAGTAACTGTCAGGAAATCATTCATCTAGATCTAAGATCATTAGGTACTGTTCTAATTTTCATGTTAGTGCAGGTGAAAATGTTACTAACTGTTCTTCCAGGATATCATAGGTGTACTTTTCTCCCACCTCCAGCTACGTTATCCTCACTGTTAATGCACTAACAGTTTCCTTAAGGTTTTTCCAATACTTCTGCCATAACCTGATGCCAAAGCCAATGACACATGTTTGGTGTGTATTATAGCACTACCCCTTTTCAGTACTAAATTCTGTTCTGGCTATCTATTGCTATCTAGCAAACTACTACAAACTAAATGGTTTAAAAGAATAATGATTTATTTAAAAAAAAAACCTCACATTATTTTCAGTCAAGAATTTCAGCAGGCAATTCTTCTATTCCAACTAGAGTCATGCAGTTGTTATCAGATTGCAGCTGTTCTATTCTGGAGGCTATGGGTGATTTCACACACAGGGCTGATGCCTTGGTAGAAATGATTGGAAGGCAAGGTTTGGTTGATTCCTTTCACTACTCAATGTTGTCTCAAGATCTCTCTAGCATAGTAGTCAAATTTCTTTATTTTTTAAACAGTTTTACTAGGGTATAATTGATATATACAAACCTGTATATACATATTTAGTATACACAATTTGTTGAACTGGGACATATAAATACACCCATGAAACCATTTTGGAATTTCATGCCTCTAAGATACCAATGGAGAGCTTCCAATCTTCTGAAAGGCAAGTGTTACTCCTGCCATAAATTGGTGGTCAAAGCAGTTATAGGCCAGTTCAACTCAAGGGAAGAAGGAATGGAAGTCAAGTGTCAGTGGGTGGAGTGTTAAAGAATCCAGGTTTGTTTTTAATCTGCCTTAATGAGGGAACAGGTAAGGACGTTCAAAAGAGTAATGGAAGTTATAAAAAGCAAAGTAATACAAATGATAAATGTGAAGGGTCCAATAATTGAAAAAGACAATTTCAATGGTTGGGTACAAAACATGTTATAAACGGTTAAAGAAAGATTTAGTGAATTTGAAGACAGTTCAAAAAATTAAGTCAACATAAACACTAAACAGTAAATTAAAAAGAAAAATGAACAAAACTACAATAACTTGTAGGACAATATTGATCTTTCTAAACTACATGTAATTAGATTACAGAAGGAGAAGAGAAGTATATAGAAGCAGAAAAGACTATTTTAAAAAATGGGCAAATATTTCTCAAATAACATGTAAAACACTGACTTAATGATCTAAAATGATCAGTGAAACCTAAGCCAGATGTGTAAAAAGGAAGCCACAGTTAGTCACATCATAGTCAAACAGCTAAGAATAAAAGATAAAGGCAAACATTTGAAAAGAACCAGAGAATATAGATCTATTACTGATAGGATGGATACAAATTCTGGTTGACTTTTAAGAAACAATGAAAGACAGACAATAGAACAGTATCTTAAGAGGGCTGAAAAAAACTTTTAAATGTTATCTCAAACTTATTTTCTTCTTTTTAAAATAAATTTTACTGGGGGATATTGGGGAACAACATGTTTCTCCAGGGCCCATCAGCTCCAAGTCGTTGTCCTTCAATCTAATTGTGGAGGGCGCAGCTGAGCTTCAAGTCCAGTAGCCATTTTCGAATTGAACCAGCAACCTTGTTGTTGAGAGCTCATGCTCTAACAAACTGAGCCATCCGGCCGCCCCTCGGGAAACTCAGTGGCAGCTTGTTGTCTTCAATCTAGTTGTGGAGGGCGCAGCTAACTGGCCCACATGGGAATTGATCTGGCAACCCTGTTGTTCAGAGCTCATGCTCTAACCAACTGAGTCATCCGGCCACCCTCAAATTTCTTTATCAAGCAAAAATATTCTTTGAAATAAGGGTGAAATAAAGTCATTTTTAGATAATGAGGAATTGAGAGTATTAATTGCCATTGGACTTACGTTTTAGAAAATAATAAAGGATGTCTTCAGAGTGAAGAGAAATTATAAGAGATAGAAAGTTGGATCTATATAAAGACATGACAAAACACTGGAAATGGCAAATATATGGGCAACTATAAAATACGTATATTTTTTCTCTTAATTCCCTTAATAGACACCTCATTGCTTAAACTTGAAAGCAAAAATAATATATATATGTGTATACATAAATACGTATATAATTGTTTTTATACATTGATAGAAGTGCAAAATATGAGGAGTACAGCAAGGAGGATTGCAATCCATATAATTCTACTGTAAAAAGGTGTTTACATTTGTGAAACTGTAATAATATTAACTTTAACAGTAGGATTTCTTATTTAAGAGTAATCAAGAAATAATAATAATAATAATAATTATTATTATATAATTTAGAACTAAATAGCCAATAAAGGACATAAAATAATAAAAGTGTTTCTATTAATATTCATAGGCAGGAAAGGAGTAACAAAATATACAAAGAGAAAATGGAAAGAAATAGCAAAATACAAGCCTAAATACAACTGTATTAATACTGACATTACCTGAAAATAAAATACACAATCCAATAGAAAGGTAAAAATTGTCAGACTGAATTTAAAAACACAAGATACAATAATATATGACTACAGTAGAAAAACGTTACATACAAAGATACACTTGAAAAGAAAGATGTGGTACATATACAAAATGGAATACTACTCAGCCATAAGAAAAGATGAAATATTGCCATTTGCAACAAGATAGATAGATCTTGAGATTATTATGCTAAGCAATATAAGTCAGACAGAAAAATCAGTAACCATATGACTTCACTCATGTGGGATATAAAACGGAAAGCAACAAATGAACAAGACAAACAAACAAAAACTCTTAGACACAGACAACAGTTTAGTGGTTACCCGAGGGGAAGGGGTGATAAAAGGGGTAAAGGGGGTCAAATATATGGTGATGGAAAGAGAACTGATTCTGGATGGTGAACACACAATGCAATATATATAGATGAAGTATTATACAATTGTACACTTGAAACCTATATAATTTTACTAACCGATGTAACCCCAATATATTTAATAAAAAAAGAAAGTAAATGATGATTAAAGATATATCATGCAAACATTAAGCATAAGAAAGAATGGATACACAGAAACAGATAAAGTAGACATCAAAAAAAGTTTTACCTGATATAAAAAGTGGCATTTCGTAATGATAAAGAGTTTAATTCATTAAGGAACTGACATTTGGAATTTGTAAGTAGCCAATAAAAAACATCAAATATGTTGAGCAAGAATGGAGTGAACCAAAGAAAGAAATAGACAAATCCAAAATCATATTTTAATATTTTAACACTTCTTCAGGAATTTATAGAAAGAGTAGACAAAAGTAAACTAGAATAGAAAACATATCAATAATTCTATGAATCAACATCACCTGAGTGATATTTGCAGAGCTAAAACCAACTTAACAGTACATATTCTCTTCAAGTGACAAGTAACTTTCACCAAGATTGTCCATTTGATAAATCATGAAACAACCGTGACATATTTACAAGTATTGAATTCAGACAAAGTGATGTCTGACCAAAATGGAGATAAGTTAGAAATAAATAGTATCAAGATATCTGAAAAATTCCCCAATATTTGGAAATTTAAAAAAAAGCGCTTATAAACAACCCATATGACAAAGAAGAAATAAAAAGGGAAATCAGTAAATATTTTGACCTAAATGATAATGACTTCGGTGGAATTAAAATGGTGGAATTCATTTAAAGCAGACTTAGGTGGGACAATTCTAGTTTTTAAAATCTTGTATTGGAAAAGAAATATGTTTAATAACAGTGATTTCTATTTCCGTTTTAAGAAACTAGGAAAGATAACCAAATTACATGAAAGGAAGAAATTAAATAATAGAAAAATCAAAAAAATATTAATAATAAAAGCAACACAAATTTTGCAAAGTCAAGATTTGGTTATTTGAAAAAATTATTAAACTGTATTAACTCCACAGAAAGACCAATGAGCAAACATAAAAATTAGCAATGTCAGTAATGCAAGAGAGAATACCATTACCATTCCTACAGACATTTAAATAATCAAAGTAACTAAAGAAGACACAGAACATGTGCTTGTGTATGTGTGTGTGTGTACAGTATTATTTTTCAAAAGCCCACCCACAAAACAAACAATGTGCCAGATGATTGCATTGGCAAGTATAAATCATTCATGTAAACAGCATACATGAGCTGTGATCAAACAATATGGTGAATGTTCAAGTTAAAAAAAACTATATTACAGTAAAAGACATTGCCATTAATCGCCTTCAGAATACTCCCCTAGCTTCGAATACACTTATCCCATCATTCTTGCCACTTTCTAAAACAGTTCTGGAAGTCCTTTTACATGAGTGTCTTTAGTTGCCCTGTCGTGGCTGCCTTGATGTCCTGAATCGATTCAGAATATTTACCTTTCATGGTCATTTTGACTTTGGAAAAGAGCCAGAAGTCGGAAGGTGCCAGATCCAGTGAACAAGGTGGATGAGGACACACCATAATGTTTCTATTTGACAGAAATTGCCATATACTAGAAGCGATGTGTGACAAGGAGCCTTTCTGTTGTAATGAAAACATACGGTGAATGCTGCAGCCGAATGCCATCCAATGGAAAGGCAGGGATCTTCAATACTGGAAGCTGTGCATCGAACCTTAGTTAACAGTGTGTGACAAGTTTCAACTTGTTTGGTGCAGTCAGTAGGGTGTGAGCTATGGTTGAGAGAAGGTGTTTTAAAGTGTGCCGTAAATCATCCTCCATCATGACAACGCTCTGTGTCACACATCGCTTCTGGTGTACGTCAATTTCTGTCAAATTTCTTTATTTAAATATTCACTGTATTGCTTGATCACACCTTGTATTTAAATTGAAATTGTTTTTTATAGTAATGTTTTTATCATTTAAATTCCCACTAGCAATGTAGACATTGCCATTTCTGGCATTAACCCAGCAATTCCAATCTTAGTATTGTACTCAGGAGAAATGAAAACATGTCCAAATAAAAGACTTGTACATGAATGTTCACAGCATCTTAATTATTGTATACTGAAATAACCCAAATGCCCAACTACTAGTAAATGAATGAATAAACAAATTTTGTATTTTCACAATGAGTTACTGTTGATCCACATAAATGAGGAAAGCTATACTTGCCACATGAATATATTTCAAAACATTATACTTATATTGGAAATATGTGTACCTTCTGCTAAATTTTGCTATGAACCTAAAACTGCTTTAAAAAATAATGTCTACTAAAAATAAATAACTTATAAATACATTTAAAAATATACTAAATGATAAAAGCTAGTCACAAAATAATACTTATTGTGTGATTTCATTTATATGAAGTTTTAGGCCTGCCTAAATCAATCTATAGTGATGATAGCTTGTTGTTTGTCCAAAGACCTGGAGTGGAGATTGCTTTTACTTCAAATGTTTGTCAGTGAAAAACGGAATAGCTACTAGTGCAATTTGGTCACTGTCATGGTTGTGATAGGGCTACAGCAATTCGCTCCCCATTGCTTTTGCACCATCAGTGCAAGTGTTATCATAGAGGAAAAGGTGAATGATGTCTTAGTATTAATTAGAAAAATAATTTAACCTCACAGCCTCCTTCAAAAACTCTCTGGGAATTTGGGGGTGACTGTGGACCATACTTGAGAATGAGATTGGCATCAGAGGAATATCTATGAAAACTTTACATGTAGTAACATACTCAATAACAAAATATTGAAGCCCTTCTTATGCAGAACAAGGCAAGGTTGATTGCCATGGAGCATAAGAAAACTTTCTGGAGTGATGGAGATGTTCAATATCTTGCTTAAGTGGTGTTTACTTTGATATATATATGTCAAAACTCAAAACACTTAAAATGTGTCCATTTAGTGGTTTGTAAATTGTACCCTTAAAAAGCTTTTTTAAAAAATGCATATTTATTTTATTTGATCTCTTGTAGTTGCTCTGTGGCTGCTAAAAATTTGAACTTTTGAGGTTTCTTCTAAATATAAGAATGCTGTCAGAAAACTAAAACAATATCTTTTATTTGACTATTATACAACTTGGCTTGTTTATCAAACAGTGTAACCGTTTTTCTTAATATTCCATTATTCTTGGTACATCTATGGAAGGCCCTACCATTGTAATGCTTTCAATTTCAAAGTCCAAATTGGTGCTAGTGGAAACAGAGAGAAATCAATATTAATTGGGAGCCTCCATAAAGTTCTGATTTTTGTAGTTTCAGCTGATACATTGAGAGCAGCGGATCCCCTGTAAACAGTTTTCTAATGGATCATAGCTTCTCAACCTAACCTCTGACTCTTTTGTTTGTAATCTACTTATTGGGTAAAGCAGATTCTATAGAAAAGTAAAAAGCATGTTATATCACTTTCTACTTCACACTATACAAGATTCAAGAAAATAGAAGGGGAGGCAGACAGAAGCATGGGAATAAAATATGGAGAGAATGAAGGAACTAACATTAATTATAGGTTAATATATGAGACATTATATTAAGAACATCACATTGATGAATTCATTTCTTCCTCACAACAACTATATGGGTAGGTTTAATCATTATCCCAATTCTATACATCAGAAAACTTAGGTATAGAGAGGATACATAAATAGCCAGGTTTTATGAGTTGAAAAATGCCCCCCAAAAGCTAGGTTAAAGTCCTACCTCCTGGTAACCTGTGAATGCAGTCTTGTTTGGAAATAGGGTCTTTGCAGATGTAATCAAGTTAAAATGATATCATACTGAATATTGGGGTAAGCCCTAATTTAATGACCTGTGTCTTTATAAGAAGAGGCAAATTTGAAGGCAGAAAGACACACAGAGGGAACAATATATAAAGATGGAGGCAGGGATTAGAGTGATGAACCTATCAATCAAGGGATGCCAAGAATCGCCAGCAACTGCCAGAAGTTGGGAGAGTGGTATGGAACAGATTCTGCTTCACAGCTTTCAGAAAAATCAAACCCTGCCACATTTTGATTTGGATTTTTAGCCTCCTAAACTGAGAGACAATAAGTTTATTTTCTTTTAAGCCACCCAGTTTGTGGGTACTCTATTACAGCAGTCCTAGAAACTAACACGGCAGTTTACATGGCTAATAAGTATCAAATTTGAATTCAGCAATACTAACTTATGAATCCATTGCTTTCTAATAAAAATCAATCTGACTAAAGGATGCAGACATTCATTGGACCAAAAACATGGACTGAATTCCGTGTTTCCCATGTTTTCCTCACATTTCTTCTCAACGATGCTGATAAATTGGGAACAAATGAAATTTCTACTTTTAATTAATTGTAGGTACCAACATAAAATATGTATGTATTTCTTCTTTGGGAAGATATCAGTTATCTTTAAATTCTTTTTCAGATATGAAGAGGTGTCATGAATAAAAAAAGAAAAAAACAGGGCAATTCTCTTTCAAATTTAACTTTAATCATCTGATTAAATGGGTAAGTAGCAGAGTAAAGAATAATTAGGTCTCCTTTCTAGAAAATTTTGACAAAGGAGCCAAAAACATACAATGGAGAAAAGAAAGCCTCTTTAATATATGGTGCTGAGAAAATTGGAATGCCACATGCAAAAGAACGAAACTAGACTGCTGTCACCACGTACCAAAATTAACTCAAAATGGATCAAAGACCCAAACATACGACCTGAAACAATAAACTGCATAGAAGAAAACAAGCATACTTACAGATTACAGACCTTGGGTTCAAAGAGCATTTTTTTTTTTCAATTTGACTTCAAAGGCAAGGGAAGTAAAAGCTAAAATAAATGAATGGAACTATACCAAATTAAAAAGCTTCTGCACAGCAAAAGAAACCATCGACAAAACAAAGAGGCAACCAACTGAATGGGAGAACATATTTGCAAACAATGTCTTCAATAAGGGGCTAATATGCAATATATATAAGGAATTCATACAACTCAACAACCAAAAGACAAACAATCCAATTAAAATATGGGCAGAGGACATGAACAGAAACTTCTCCCAACAAGACATACAAACGGCTAACAGATATATGAAAAAATTTTAACTTCACTAGCTATTAGGTAAATTCAAATGAAAACCACAACGAGATATCACCTCACACCAGTTAGAATGACTAACAACAAGAAAAATAATAACATGTGTTGGAGAGGCTACGGAGAAAAAGGAACCCTCGTACACTGTTGGTAGGAAAGTAAATTTGTACAGCAGCTATGGAAAACAGTATGGAGGTTCCTCAAAAAATTAAGAATAGAATTACCATATGACCCAGCAATCCCTCTCATTGATATCAACCCAAAAAATCTGAAAACATTTATCCGTAAAGATACACGTATCCCGATGTTCATTGCAGCATTATTTACGGTGGCCTAGACATGGAAGGAACCAAAGTGTCCTTCAATAGATGAATGGATAAAGAAGCTGTGGTATATATAAACAATGGAATACTACTCTGCCAAAAGAAAAGATGAAATACTGCCATTTGTGACAACATGGATGGATCTTGAGATTATAATGCTAAGTGAAATAAGTCAGACAGAAATAGTTCAGGAACATGTGACTTTTCTCATATGTGGGATATAAAACTGAAAGCAACAAAAGAACAAGACAAACAAATAAAGAAACAAAAACTTATAGATGCAGCAACAGCTGAGTGGTTACCAAAAGGTAAGGGGGTAGGAGGAATGGTAGAACAGGGCAAAGCAAGTCAAATATTGTGATGGAAGGAGAACTGACTCTGGGTGGTGAACACATGATGCAATATATAGATGATGTATCATAGAATTGTATACTTGAAACCTATGCAGTTTTGTTGACCATTGTTACCTCAATAAATTTTAATTTTAAAACATGAATAATCAGGTCTACATTCAGTCTACACTATTACCTTCCTTTAATTATTAAAAAAAACAAACAAGAAAAACCTAAACTGTCCAAAAATAAACAAAATTAATGGTTACTTTATTCATTTCTCAAATATATTAATTTGAAATATGTCTGCTTCAACTGCTGTGGTATTTTATAAAATCCAAAGCAGTAATAGCTCATTAATGCCAGGGCCAAGGCAATAGCTGCTCAAGAGGAAATGTATTTTGTTCTTCCTGTGAACACATAAAAGCTGAGGATACTCTTATATGTCTTCTTATTTATACTGATCTTGCACCAAAGGGTTGATAAAAGTATTCATTGCACCTAGAAGCAGGAAAGTGGAATGACCCACCTGGAGGAAATTCATCACTAGGTGCATCCCTGTGGAGACGTTGACTGAAAGGAAAACTGTGTTCAGATCAACCCAGCAGGGAAACTGTATGATCCACTGAACACTTCTCAAAGGTATTTTTCTGTCTTTTACTTTCAATCAACTACACTGATAGTCTTTCTTCTATTCTTATAAAGATATACATCTTTGGAATTTATATTTGTAAGTTACATAGTAGTTTTATGTTAAAAGAGCATTACATTTTCTGATTTTTAAAACAATAGCAAAAAATGTATACAATGTGGAAAAGTATAACATATCTAAATCAAATAAAACCTCTTCATTCAGAAATAATTTTGAAATTCTCAATATTGCATATAACTCATATAAATAGAAAACAAATGTTTTATATGATTGGTATTATGTCACACATACTGGTTTTTATATCTTTCTTTTTATACTCTTTCATTCTCTTAATCTCGTAATGCTTTTCTTTTCTTAGTGTTATATAGGCCTTTTTCATTATTTTTCAGAGATATAATGTTAATGATTAGCTACCTAGAATTCTACTTTATGACTAACTATACTTAAATGGTTGTATTCTTGGACATTTAGATACCTAAATTTTTTTTTGCTATTTATATGTCTACAGAGAGAGCATTGCATACTTATTCCCCAAAGACTTACTGGTAAAGAACGATGAGCATATATTTCCTAAATTAAACTATTCTTAAATTCATGGACTAAAATGTATTTGGTCATCTATTTCTAGATGCATAAGAGAGTGGAATCTGTGAACTGAACGCATTAATTCATAGTTCTTGACTTTCAAATGTCTTCTTTACTATCCTAAATGATGTCTAATGATCTTTATGCTTCACTTTTTCTGTTTTGTACCCACCTCCCTAGCTTAGGAGAGCATCATACATATTTTGGGATGAGATTTATTGAGCACATGCCATTTGGTAAGCATCAAATAAATCATAAAGAACATCACTCCATTTTCTTCATTTCTCTGTAAGACTTTACATTATTAGTTCCCAAATTACTGACATCTTTTGATAGTCTATGCAAGAATGACCTTTTCTTCCCTTCTGCATACACTTTATCAGTCCAAATGACAGTTCCCATAAATATGCCTGAGCATACTGGGAAAAGCAAGCATAATGTGTAGCTTTGGATACGTATATGGGCCTATGTTTTCTAAATTGAACCTTGGCATGTGAAATACGCTTGACTGACTGACAGTTTAAAAGCTACTCTTAAAGCTCTGGAAGGAATGCCTTCCTGTCTCATGGTTTTGTTACTCTTATTTCCAATATATGCAGTGAGTCTACCACACAGACTCTATGATCAAAATTTGTAATTCGACATTTGGTTTAGAGTCTCTGCTTGTGATTCAGTGTGTTTTTTAGTGAAAAATAGTATCTTGCAAACATTCTGTAAGCTAATCACTTAGAACCCCCTGATCTGTCAAAGATTGCTTAACGGATGATTATGAAACTTAAGAAATGCAGTCAAGAAAGCACATTGGATAAAACTTTTGTATTTGTTGTATGTAATTGCAACTTTCTGAGGATATGGACCACCACCTGTCATATGTATGTGAATAATCGGATCCCATTCCAGCTATTAAGGAAGCCCCACTATGTTTCCATATTTTCTGGCAAAAATAGAAGTTAGCTTAACAGAACATCTTGGCAAACAAGTTGCTGGCATAGAAAGGCAAAACACATGCAAGTTGGCAAGAAAAATACCTTGTCTATGTAACCATCTCCAAAAACAGCAGGTGCAAATCCAAATTCATCTTTGCCAGTCCTGTGATAAGCACAAATTCATGTAAAAAATTTAAATATTTGTCTAACTTACTATTATTCTGGATATAGGTTTAGAGTCTCTTGTTTTTACTTCTTGGAAGAGGAAAAACTTGTTTAGAATGAAGAATGAAAACTCTGTCTCCAACTAAGAAGAATGATGGCTCTACATTCTGTTGAATGGAATGTTGTTCACTGGTTCATTTTCTGGTGGTACATGCATTTTTTTTTTTCATGAGTTATGACTCCCATCCCATTTCAACGAGGGAGTGACTTGTGACAAATCAAGAGTGACTTTCCCACTCTCTGTCCTCTGACTCCTATTCTGTCCTTTACATTTTTCCAGCAAAAATTACTGTATTTGTTTTATATAATTATTTTTGGCTGTTGTAATAACGTGTGTGTGTGTGTGTGTGTGTGTGTGTGTGCTATCTTACAAATAAATCATGCTAATTTTATAGTTCATAATATTCCCTTTAAAAAAAGTTTTTGTTATGTTCATATTTATTTATTTGTTTGTTCATTTCCTTTGTAGAACCTATTAGGGCATGAAGAATAATGCTGTAGCTCCCTTCTTCCAATCAGAGAGGTTACTTTTCCTCTCACTAACCCTCATTCAGTTGTTAAGTAGGTGTCATTGATTCTGTCTCTTTAACATTGTTCATCTCTTCTTCATAAGTATTACCTTCATTGAGACCTTAATAATCTCACGTAAAAACTGCATTTGTCTCTCAAGTATTTTTTGCCTCTACTTGTACATACTTTCAGTTGCTTTACCACAGATGCTAGAATATCTTTCCCAAAACTAAATTACGTCTCCACCTTATTTAAAACAGTTCTTCATTTTAATTCAACCTGCTTACTATGGCATGAAAATCTCTACGATCTCACTACTGCTTATTCTTGAAAACTTACTTGATGAGTAAGTATATGCATCCATCTGACTCTTTTGTCCATCAAAACAACTTTCAGATGAAAGAATGTGCCAAAGTAGAATTTCCTTGATTTGAAAATAAGGCATCTTGAGAATTTTGCTCACCGTTAATTTCCTGTGCACATTTGAAATATTTTTGAGTCTCCTAGACAGAAACCTCCATGGCCCCTCTATACCTTTATGCACATATAATTTCATCATGGAATGTATACAATATGAATACTTTTAGATATCTTATTACATGAAACTCCCAATTTTAGACTGTAAATTTCTTGATAGAATGTCTTTTTTTTTGAATCCCCATAGAATATTTATTCATGGAATGAATCCTGTCCTTTAATTAAGTTTACCAGGCCTTTAGAATTCTGAGTGTTCACCCATCTTTTCTGACCACAGCTGATCAACTCCTACATAAAAGTAAAGTAAAAAGACTCTATCCCCAAAATTATCAAATACACTACACATTTTCTCACAAGCATCACCTTCAAATAGTTGAATTCCTTATCCAAAAATCCATGAGGTATAACAATAGTTATTGTGTTAGGAACTAAGATGTAATGAGTTTGTTATGGGATATTAGGTGCCAATATTCCTGATATTCATGTAAACTTCCATAGCTGTGTTGGAAAATCACTTAGAATTGTCTACGAAAGTTGAACTTGTGTGTTCCCTATTACTTATCATTTCCACTTATAGGTGTATACCTAAGAGAAATCTATGCACGTTTATAACAGCATCAGTTGAAAAAGCTAAGGAAAGGAGACATTTCAAATGTCTAACAATAGATGATTAGATAAACAGAGTGTGTTTTATTCATAAAATATAATATCATGCAGAAATAACAATGGACAAACTGCAGCCACACACATCAAATTGGATGAATCTTGTCAGAGGGAGAGATGCCAGACACACCATAATACATATCATATAATTCCATTAAGAAACAAAACAGACAAAACTAATATATCAAATAGAATTCAGAAGAGCAATTGACTTTAGGGAGGAAGCAGACATAGTAATTGGGCACAGACAGAAAATCAGCTAGTGATGTTCTATTTTTTTGTCTGTGTTATGGCTATATATGTGTGCTCATTGTGTGATAACGCAATGGGCTGTGCACTTATGATGTATGTACATTCTATATGTTTGTTATACTCCACCAAAATCTTAAGAACAGGAGAGTGTTTCTGATTTTATTCTCAAGAATATTCAAGTGGATATTGCATCTGTGTTTCTAGAATTAAATATTCACTGTGAAGAAACACTTGACATGAGACTTCAAAATCAGGGAAAATATGCCCAAATAAAATGAGGTGAAATAAAATAAAAAAGAACGTAAGGAACAAGTAAGATATTACAAAATGTACAACTGATAAAGTAGAAGAAAGATTAAAAAAATTCACCCAGATCTTATAAGCGCAAAGGTAAATGAGAAAAAGGAGAGACATGGAGATGATGACATTAACTGTCCTAACTCCTTATGTAACAGGATTCTTAGGAATAAAGATCCGATCAGATGGAATAGAAGCAATACAGAGGGAAAGGAAGAGAGGGAGAGAGGGAAAGAGTGAGACTGATTGATTTATAAAATTTAGAAAATTACCTAATTAAAAATTAAACAAGTTACTATGGCAAAATACAATGAACAGAATACCATCATTGCAAAAATTTTATTAACAATAAAATAAAATCCCCAAGGAGGTAATGCCGGTTTCTTTTAAAGATCATTACTCTGTACTTCCAAATATCAAAAGTAAATGGAACCGGTGGGAAACAGAGTAAATTCAAGAATGTTATGCCCAATTTGCCATTCCTGTGCAAAGTAGTCAAAAGGTATTTTCATACACTCAGAGGGTCAGAAAGTTTACACCCACAGCAGTTTTACTGAAAACAAAACAAAACAAAGTACTCAAACATATTTGACCAACCAAAAGAAGTAGTGTCTGGAAAAACAGTAAAATAGCTAGATAATGAAAACAAACTAAATTACAATTGCCTAAATAATAACTAATCTACTTAAGAAATCATGTAAGTAAAAAAAAATCATCAAAAGATCAATAATAACAACAAATAATTTGATCAAATTTATCAGAAAAATAGAACAAACAATATAAGAAATTGAGAGTAAGGGGAAATAATAACAATGCTAAATTTATCATATTAATACATAAGACCAGGGTCTGTATACACCACTACAGCTTCAATAATTAAAAAAGTAAGTTTATATGGAATATAGCATAGGGAATAGAGTCAATATAATTGTAATAGATATATACGATGTCAGGGGGGCAAGAGATTGGGGGAGGGAGAGTACCACTTTGTGAGGGGTGAAATGTCTAGCTATTGCATTGTTTTGTATTTTTTGTAATAAAAAAAAGTAAGTTCAAGTATACTTTATAAAAGTTTACGACTATCCACAAATAGAAAAAGTAATGTGCATAACTTTAAAATCAATGTATAAAAATTCAAATAAGCAATATAGATATTGCAATATTAATAGAATTAAATGAATAATATAGTGAATGTAAAATAGTTAAGAACCAGAAATATACTAAAGACAAAGAGTTTCAGGGACAAAAGAAATAATAAGAATTATTTATTGAGCACACATTATATGCTCATAACATATCTCTTCTTATATAACCCTTTATACAACTCAATTATGTAGGTGAAATTATACCCATTTTTCAAGTAAGGAAATTTAGCCCCAAGAAATTCAATATATAAAATCATTAAACTAGATGTACTAAGACCATGATTGAACAAGGTCTATAGAATCCCAAGACCTGCACTCAATGGCCACTGTATTTTTGTTCTTTATTAAAGCTATTTACAAGTGAAAAAACAAATGAAAGTGACTGTTAAACAAAAAATATTTGGCAAATGTTGATACCAGTAGATACCAACAACTAAACATATAAAATATCATGAGAGTTAAGTTACTATGATGTAAAATTGGATTAAAATAGAAAATTTATACAAGGTTATTTTTATTCTAATAAAATATTACATTCACATTTGATATACAATGGCCATTAAATACTATTTTCTGGATATAATATTAATAATATAGAAAGCAAAAAATGTGGTAGCCAAAGAGAAATTGTCAGAAAGATAATTTATTCGAACCTGTAAGAAATTTATACTGATGTAAAGTATTTAATACACACACACACACACACACACACACACACACACACACTATGCTATGATTGTTACAGCACAGCAACATTTTGTAGGATGTTACCCTTCCTGTTTTCTGCCCATAGGCTGACTATTCCTTGCAAAAATATAAACAGAAAAAATTAAATTGTCTCAGAAAAGTCCCCATTTTGTTTATGTTTTTATCTCAGTATGCCTCTCACTGATGCCAGACGAATCAAAATCCTCTGCAATTGTATTTTCCCTAAGTCATCTCTTTAGTTTAGTTCCTAAACTCTGAAATCCTGCTGGTAGGTAAGCACAGTATTCAAAATACTATGAAAGTTGTCTTTGGGTACTGTGTTTTTTCACGATACTTGAATTTTCTCTCCATCTGCTGTTAGAAAATGTGATAGGATGAGTAACAGAACATAACTACTGTGTTTATTTATATTGTACGTCCATACTATACAATACACTTTGAACTCCTTGAGTATCTGGTTCATGTTCTATTCCAATTTCCATTCCCCAGCATCCAGCCCAATATCTGGAATATATCAGGACCTCAACGATATTTGTGTGTGAATGGATCTGAATACATATGTACATATTAGGAAGTGAACTTATCAAAATAAAACATCACTGTGGAGATTTTCTTCTCAATTTATATTGCAGTACAAATAGTTTTCTACCAAGACATTGAAAGAATTAATCTTTTTAATCAACAATGAAAAGCAAAGCAAATTGAATTTAGATAAATCCAAGAACCCAATCAGCACAACTTTTGTGAAACGAATATTGCTGTATTTCATATTTTTCTATTAATGAGGCTTGTTAGAAATAGATTGTATCTAGGGCTCTTTCCACAATAAAATTACAGCAGAATGAAAATAAACAAACTACCATAAACAAACAAAAAGCACACTTTCTGGCGTTTAAAGAGGACATTCAAACATCAGGTGGTTCACTACAGCATTTGACCTCTCAGTTTCCTCTAACCCTGACATTCTCTAATGTTTTAATTTCCTGGTTGACCTAGAATTCGTCTTTATATAATTGGAAGCTTTTTGCACTCTATGAAGCTGCGGACTGTCTTTGCCACAACACACGCTGCTATTGACTCTCTCCGTCATTTATTTATGTGCATAGCTTTATTGTCCTTGAATGTAAAAAGGAGCTTGTGCTAATCAAGTCACACAATTATATCCAGTTCATGTTCTGACCAGCCAAATATGCTCATGGGACAATTATGAGGCTGAGCAGTTCAGTGTATGGGTGTACATAACTCAGAGACCTCAACTGTGTTATACAGAAATGAAACTTAGCCACATTGATGCAAACCTTAGGACATTTGAAAGGTAGAAGCCAACGGAATGGTAGAGAGAAGTTTAAGAGAAAAAAATGAAATCTAGTAGGTAGACTATTGAATTTATTAAATTTTCAAACCCCGTTATATTTTAATTTCATCATACACTAGGATGTCCTAATATTTTAGTTACATCTTCATAAAAGGAAATAATTTTCCTTGGCATGAGGGAACAGTAGAAAGTAACATCACACTTTGTGGTGAATATTACATTTACCTGGAGTTTATTCAATCTGAAAGAAACTTCACTCTGTCATTTAAAGGACAACATTTAAATGGTAGTGTGATATATTTATATTTTACAAAACCATATTTCCTATGGTCTGTAAAAATACTGAAGATCAAATTCCATTTCTTATTCTGTATATAATAAGCATTTTTGTTTGTTTTGTTATCTTGCTTAATATAAAATGATAATGACACTTCCTGTCTGCATACTCACATAGTGGCTGAATAAATCAAGATAGATCATATGACTAAGTGTACTTTCAGCTCTACTCAGCATTTGTAGGGCTTTTTAAGAACACTTCATTTGCATTTTACTATTTAACCTTCACAACCTTCTTTGTCTTCTTTAAATATAGGAAATGGGCAAACACAGGTAAAACAACCTATAAGGTGGCAAAGGTATAGTTCAAACCACTCAATCTAACACAGTATTCAAAATATTATGAATCAAAATATTACAGAATCATTATGTTTGCCTTACATTTGCAATCCATTTCACAATTGACAATGGGCTTTCACTTGCTTTGATTCTCACAGCAAGTTGGTAAAATAAGTGAAGCAGCCATTAGTTTAATTTTTAGAGGTCAGCAAAATCAGGGTCATATAGTAAAATTATAGTCAATAATATGAGCAAAATCTTCTTATAAACAAATCCCATTTCCCTATTTCATCCAGATTATAAACAACGTCTCAATCTCATTCCTCCACTGGTTAATTTTCCTTCCTTTCTTTTTCTTTCCGTATCCTTTTACTATTCTTTCTCTCCTTATCCCCCCCACCCCTCCTTCTCCTATTTTCAAGAGTTTCTGAGTGTCTAATATGCCACATTTCACTTTTCTCTCCTATGGGAAAGAAAATAAAATTGAAAAAAGACAGAACATCCAGCGTTAAGTAAAAACAGAAGTTCAAGAAGTGCGAGAAAATAGTAAGAGCTAAACTTGCACTTTCAAGAAGCTCAAATAACTAGTTCCAGTTGAATTAAATGGTAGAATTCTGAAAGCTGTAGTTAAATGTGCAAATGATTAAACCTAGCTGCTGGATCTAACTCAAAATATTGAGTAAAAGACTTCCCTAAGTCTAGGAAATAACGTAGAACATTCCGGTCAGCAATCTTTCTCTGATTGGAATAAAATTTTAAAATGCCTGACAAATACATGTCTGTATTCCCTAAATCTGAAATAAATATTTATCTACAGGTTTCAGTAGTACATTTGCTATTGAAAAATAAAACAAATTACAGAAAAATATATAGTTTTCAACTTCAGTAGACAATGAGGCTATATGAGTTCAGAGTAGGGAAGGACATCATAATATAACTATGTGTTAGAGTTTATTCAAAATAGCATATTTCTTACTGGTATGAAAATCAAATAATTCGTTCATCAGATATTTATTGGTGTATTTTATGTGCCAGACGCTCTCCCCAGCATATCAATGAATATAGATATCAATGAATATAGATATCAATGTAGAGACAAATATATTTGACTAATAAAATAACATGAGAATGTTAGAATACTTTTCAAGTCAAGAAAACTTTTTTGTCAGAAAATTTTCAGCTAAGAGTTTTTCAAAGAAAGGAAGTACATTTTTAAAAATCAATGAACTATTTAGATAGGATGAAGGGTGACTTCCTCAATGAATATAAATGCCTCGGTGAAATTAAGTACTAGTAGTTTGGATATTAGCAGAATTTTAAATAAAGCCTGTTTTGAACTAAATGTTGTTTTTTGAAAGGGACATTTACTTGTTTTTTTAACCTCATTCTTTTTTGTTAATGCAGCGTTCAGTAATAAAAAGTTTTTAAAAAGTGTTATAGCCTAGCAATAAAGAAATCACGTCTGGAATCTGCCAGACATGGTTCAAATTCTCTCTTCAGTCACACAGCTTTTCAAGTGACCTTGGTCTGATTAGATAAGCTCTTTCAATCTTAGGTTTTTATTTATAGTATGACCTAATTATAGAACCTATTTCATTATGTTTTTGTGAGAATTAGATGAGATGCTATTAAAATACAGGACTGTACTTAAAAATATCACTTAAACATACGACTACCAAGGCAATCTCAGTCAGACGAATGTGAGGGTGGTTAAAAGCACATTCTTACTAGGCCATAAAAGAACTTTGCTTTAAGAATATTTGCTCTTTTCAGGAGATCCTAACAATGCAGTGAATAAGTCTAGTCACTGACACAGTTCAAAAGGTTGATGGAGTGAAACATGTCATAATGACCATGTCTTTCCAGGCATCATAAGACACTAATATTCTGTTAAGACAAACATTCCTTAATCATATTGATTTATCTCATACTGTTTTGAATGTTTTACATTTCAAACTCCAAGTGTACTGTCCCAGATGCTTAGCATTATGTTGAGAATTCAAAGGATAGAGAACCACGATCACAGTGCATGTCACCTGGGCTAAAGCTTATTCCTGGTAGTGGATGAGCCCCTGGAGTTAGATCCCAAGTACGTGTGGAGAGGAGACCAGTACAACATATAGATTCATAAAGCATAATGAGGAATTTTTGATGTATAGGCACTTATCTTTGGAAAGTATTATTTTTTAATTGTGGTAAAGGGGAGTCCTGCAAAAATGGGGAGGAGGGAACAAAAAACGCTAATAGTTAAAAAAAAAAAGACAACCAACCATTACTATAGAGAAATATAAATTAGAGAATAAAGTTTAATTTCAGCAATCCTGTTGATTAAGTGACTCTTTATAAAATATTGCAAATCAAATAATCTTTTAATGACTTTGCTTCTATTGATAAAGAGGTTTCATGCTCATAAATGTCTTATAAACGAAATTGTGATACACGGTAAGTTGGGACTGCCTACATAATGCCCATGATTTTTAAATAGCAGGGAGTCCAGCTTGCTCACACAGTAAAAAGCTGTCTTTTATGTTCTTTTAATTAGAGTAGACATTTCTCCCTTGATACTTAAAATTAAAGATTATACTTGTACTTGGAAAGCTATAATGAATTTCTGATGATGGTTAAGAGTATGGGACCTTGGGAGTACTTTCCCTCAACAAGAAAGCCAAAATGGTGTGTTGGTAAATAGATCAACATACTTTTACGTGTTCTTCATGGTATTATTGCTAACTGGTAATAAAACCTTACTAGAGATCACAGTGTAGGAAAATTTTAAAAGGTTTTATGCTTCTATATGATACAGTCACATTTATGGTTTGTTTACCTTTGTACAAGTATTTGCCAAGTATTCTTCACTTAGCCTTTCAAAGTATGGGTCAAATATTATATTGCCCTCAAAGAAACAACTAAGAAGGAGTGCAGTGAAAAAGATGTTTTATTTTTATTCATTCTCAGAAAAGTAGACTTTCTTCATTATTTGGTATTCTCTAAATTTACATACAAGACCATATATACACAGAATTACTTTAGATCTAATGGAGACAGTGGTCAACATGCAAATTATTATTATTTTTTTAAATTAAAGTTTATTGGGGTGACAATTGTTAATAAAGTTACATAGATTTCAGGCGTACAATTCTATATTACATCATCTATAAATCACATTGTGGGTTCACCACCCAGAGTCAGTTCTTCTTCCATCACCATATATTTGACTCCCTTTATCCTCACCTACCACTCTCTTCCCCCCTTACCCTCTGGTAACCACTAAACTCTTACCTGTGTCTATGAGTTTTTGTTTCTCATTTGTTTGTCTTGTCCTTTTGTTGTTTTTGGTTCATATACCACATATCAGTGAAATCATATGGTTCTCTGTGTTTTCTGACTTACTTCGCTTAACATTATAACCTCAACATGCAAATTATGATGTAGGCAATAACCTCTTCTCTGTAAGGAAGATAATTTCAAGACCTATTCAGTCACTATTTGTCTCAAACTTCAGCGTCTCTAGGTAATGAGAATTATGTGTGACTTGTTTTTCTCCTTCAACATTTTATTTTAGAGATCTATGTTTACACTTTTAAATTTTAAGGTAATTCTTTCATTTTATTTTCCATACTGTATTTTCTATGAATATAAAGCAATATCTTTATTTATTTTCCTATTACAGGCATTTATGTTCTTTCCATTTTCCCCTAATAAAATCTGTATGTATATGGGCATCCTGATAAGCATCTCTGGTAAAAATGTGTAAGAATTTCTCTGGACAGATACACATTTAGAAACAGAAGTGCAGGGTTTTAGGTTTCTTTTTTAAAGTATTGTAATATCTTTACACATGACATGTAGTTAATTTCTTGCTTATTTACATTTTGACAAAACTTGATACTGTCAAACTTTTTGACTATCCCCAAGAATATTCATGTAATCATATTACATTGTTGGTTCAATTAGCATTTCCCTTACTACTAACAATTATGAGGATTTTACTTTTTACATTTTTAGAGGCAGTTTACTTTTCTTCTTGTGGAAAATGTGCACTTGTATTATTAATGTAGTTATAGCATTTTTTTTTTTGTCATTTTCTTGTTGCTCTGTAGGAGTTCTGTATGCACTGAATACCAATTTTATGCATTGAACACCTCTTTCCTGTGTGTCGCTGTTTCTTAACTTATTTTACACCATGTTGTGATCTCATGCCTTTTCCTTCCTGTAAGAATATTTAGATACAGTTTCTCTAGTTAAATAAGGAACTGTATCTAAAGAAATATAATGAAGAAAAATGTGAAGTGATCACTTATGTCCCCATAAATCAGAGAGATGACTTGGTATTATTCAAAGTGAAGATTACAAGACTAAGTTACAAGAAAATTAAAGCGGCCAGATAGTCTATATTTTAGGATTTTCAAGCCAGACACAACTCTGTTGCTGTTCAATTAAGCTAAATTTTTTTCAATAAAATCAAGATATCTGCATATATGTTAACACATTGCGTATGGATCACGAGAATCTTCATTAGGGATTTAAACCCCGCCGTACGCAACGTGTTAACTACCGTGTTTCCCCGAAAATAAGACCTAGTCGAACCATCAGCTTTAATGTGTCTTTTGGAGCCAAAATTAATACAAGACCTGGTCTTATTTCACTATAAGATCAGGTCTTATTTAACATAATATAATATAAGACCGGGTCTTTATTAATTTTTGCTCTAAAAGACGCCTTAGAGCTGATGGTCCATCTAGGTTTTATTTTTTGGGAAACACGGTATGTAAAAATGCCTTTTTCCCCAAAATATTGATTATGATACTGTGGGAAATACTCTGAAGAGGCGGCTAAACAAATAAAATTGCAGTTGAAATGCTTTTTAGGTCTGGGTAAACATATGTTTCTGGTGGCATTATTATTATTATTATTATTATTATTATTAATTTTTAACTACCAATTTAACAATGAACAATCAGTTATTTGGAAACTACTGCAAAGTTTGAAATCCCAAAGTTCATTAACCAAGAAATATTTCTAAGTAAATACTAGTAGAATGTGTCCAGCTTCTTTCTACCTTGTATAATCGGAGCACAATTGACTATTATTTCTTTATCATAATATAAAGAAAGACAATCATTGTAAGACAGATGTCAGACATGAAAACTCTAAGGCTGCAAAGGGGGAAACAACATACTGAAATTGGTCTTTGGAAAAGAAGGTGGTGTGTATCAATCATGTACAATTAAACCTCTACGATCAAAGTATACTAGATCCCAGAGTCCAGCCCTGATTATCTGTGAGGTAGTGATGTGGGAGATGGAATACTCAAGGTGGTAATGTGAAGTGTACCCTTTGATAAAAGTCAAGATTGCTCACAAGGAGCTTCTAGTGACTTAATAGATAGGACAATCTCACTATGGGATTCTAGTGCAGTGAGGCATACTCTACAGTGATTTCATTATATATTGTCAATGATATTTATAGTGGAGGTATTTATTCATGGGTCAAATTCCAATAGCACCCCCTGTGCACATAGTTTTACTCTTCTTTTAAAGTAAAACTTGGAAACACTATATTGGAGATTATTTTCATCAAAGACCTGGAGCATTGTCATAAAGATGCTGCCCAACTGGGGATGAGTGTGGGTGGTGAAATTCAGCCTCTTCGCCAAGCCATGTATACTGGCTGAAGGTTACAAGCACTAAAAAGAGATGTCTTTTTATAATCTTCACAAAAATGCCATATGAGCTAAGACTTCACCTGGTTCAGTTTTTCCTATCATCAGCATATCACAGTCTCCTTATATTGCTAATCAAGGACTGAACATCAATAGTTTGGAGAAATGATGCCCATGATAAGGTTAGGGTACCAAAACTGTGTCATTATGAGATAATGACATCCTTAAGAACAGTTTTGTCATCTGAAAAGTGTCAGTTCTCTCAACCTTCTTGACCACATTTCTAAATAACTGCTTTACAGGTTCATCTTAATATTCTACCAACACTCAATTCTGTATCATCCCGACAAATTTATTACCTATCCACTCCAAGCTGCACCTCCTCTTATTTGTTTTTATTTAAAAACTCAACTTTTTATCAAATAGTTTAAAACTCCATCAGCAATAACTGTGTTTTCCCGAAAATAAAACATAGCCAGACCATCAGCTCTAATGTGTCTTTTGGCGCAAAAATTAACGTAAGACCCAGTCTTATTTTATTATGAGACTGGGTATAACATAACATAACATAACATAACATAACATAACATAACATAACATAACATAACATAATAACATAACATAACACTGGGTCTTATATTAATTTTTGCTCTAAAAGATGCATTAGAGCTGATGGTCCGGCTAGGTCTTATTTTCAGGGAAACAGGGAATTACTCTTTCCTCTCACACCCATTGATGATGTATCAAACCCAGCCTTTTCTTAGAGCCTCCTTGCTCTAATTCATCATATACCTTACTGCTACTTACATATTTCAGAGATACAGCTCTAGTTTTGTCATTTTCCAGGTATAACACCTTTAAATGCTCTTCATTCTCTGCACAATTACTTTTAAACTGTTTGGCCTGGTCTTCAAAGTCATCCATAAATTTTCCCATACTGCCATTTTCAACTGTACTTTCCAGGATTTACCCTAGACAAGATATTTTCCCATAGATGAACCATATAAAAACACCTTACACAAAATGTTGAATACCAATACATGCCTCTGAAATCCCAGTATCTTTCATGCACTTATTTTTAAATAACAACTTACTGAGATAAAATTCACATACAATATAATTCACCCATTTAAAGTGCCACAAATCATTGGTTTTTAGTGTATTCAGAGTTGTGAAACCATCAACATAATCAATTTTCATCATACCAAAAATTAACTCTATACCCATTAGAAGTTATTCCTCATTTCCACCTGATCCCTCAGTCCTAGTTTTTTTTTTTTTTTTTCCCCCCCTCCAATTCTCTGCAGGTCCTAGCCAACAGGTGGAGGGGTAAGGAGGCAAGGGAAGGCACACATGTTTGTTTAGAAGTCACAATTCGTAAGTGATACCTATCATTTTGCTTAGTTAATATTGTCCAGCAATGATTTCCAAGGCTTAAAGGAGGCTGGGAAATGTAACCTTCAGCTGGGAAATTACGTATCCAGGTAAAACTTGAGATTACATTATTACAGTGAAGTATGTATTAGTGGATAATGTTAGGTAAGAGCAAGAAAATAGTAGAAATTATTAGAATAGTTTCAACAAATGAAAAGTTGGGAAGTTTTTTTTTTTTCTGATATGAGAGGAAAAAGTATTAAAATATATTGTATAGGAGGAAACTTAACCAGATACCAAAATATGGTGAGATGAGGGGAAATGATAATTTTGTTGTGAGTGAGCATATTACATAAATAAGTGTAGGGAGGAAATATTTAAGAAATACAGTGTATTGGACTCATAACAGTTACTGTAATTTACCAATATGTAATATTAAATGAACTAAAGTGAGCAAATCTTCTACAGCTATGCAACTAAGGATGACATGTATGATTAAAAGAGCAATTATATGCCTAACACTGTCTGAAATATTGATCAAAATATTAAATAGAATTGATTCAATCCTAATAAATATTTATTGTTCTAAGCATTTTTATCAAATAAAACTGCTGATACCCTGCAATTCTCACATTAAAAGAAATGATGATTAGGGAGCTTCTCTTATTTCAAACAGGAAATTGTATAAGTAGAAATGAATGCATTATTTTTGTATACAAAGCAGCAATCAATTTATTTTTGTTCTCAGATGAATTCTTAATACAGTACTTTGTTATAGCATAGCTCTTTTTAAAATAGCATATGATTAAAAAGATAATATTCTTAGACAATTGCCTCTACTTATGTTTACTTTTTCTTTCATTTTTTAAAGTACTCTTCTTGGTCATTTGCAGCTCACAGTTTGAGAAATATCTTTAGAGACCTTCCTTTCCCCATGTTTTTGCATTGTCATTTTAATTGATTTTTAAGCTCTTTGTATGTTAAATACTATATATATTTATTTCCCCTCCCAACAAAACAACACAGGCAGGCCATATTAGAATAAAATAATAAGCTAAGGTGCATAATTGCATTATATACAACATATGTTAAAATCAAAAAGTCTAGTTTAAAAATGCATAAAGAACTTGCATTCGTTTTTAAAACGATGAAACATACCATGGAAAAGAATATGACAAGGCAGTGCATAAAAGAAGAACTTAAAATTACCAACAAAAATATGTAAAAACTGTCAAACTCACTTGTAAATGAAAAATCTCACATTTAAACAATAAACTATATTTTAAAACTTCAAATAGAAGAAAACAAAAAGAAACAAAATTTTTTACTTCAGTGAAGAAAAGAAAATGTGACTCTCTTACCGTAATGTTCAGCCCTTTAATCCCAACAGTCATGTTAGAGAGCAATGTGACAGCACCTAGTAAAATTGATAATGCAAATGAGTCCTCATTTCCACTTCAAGGTACATGCAATTACACATTTAAAAAAATTTCAAAGGGAGTTAAGTAAAAGAATGTTCATTGCAGTATTTTTTTAATGATGAAAATTTGAAGCAAAGTAAATGAATATCATTAAGGAATTAATGCTATGTAACAGTTAAAATGAATGAATCAATTACATTTCCTTTTATACATCAACCATGGATATATAGTAAAAAATAATTTTAAGAGGAAACTGCAAGCTTTACCAATATTATACAGTTTCCATCCAACATAAACAAGAAAGAACTCTGTTTTAAGAATGTGTGTGTGTGTATATATGTATATATATGTACATATATACATATATGTATACATATGTACATATGTGTATGTATACATATATACATACATATCTGATAAAGTTGACAGCAAAGATATACATCAAACTCATCACAATGTGAGTTATGTGACTTGTGCAGGAAAAGGAGCGGTAGAGAAAAATATTAGGATGTGGTGAGCTTCTTTAAGAAAAGGCAATGGCTGATACATCTGACATGATTAATCTGTTAATTGAATACAAAATAAAAGAGGCTTGCATAAATTTATGCATGAGAATACTGCACCAGTATTTGAAAATGTAAAATAGTGATACATATATAGCACACAATGAATGGGGATTAGGATAACAAATGCTGGCATATCTATATTACCGAATAATGTACAGCCATGAATTTTATACTAAATAAACATTTACTGTTTCAGAAATCGCTCACACTATTGTGCTACATTAAAGAGTGTGTTATAAATTTCAATGTCATGATTCTAAATATGAAAAAATTGATATCAAAATATAAACAAATACATTTACAGGCAAACAGCGTATATAATCCCACAAAGAAATCAATCACATCTTGTTGGAAAGGACAGAAGATGCTTCTGAGAGCTTTTTCAAATGAAAATTATTTCTCAAAGCCCAGACGCATGAATTTCCAGGTCCTACCTCACTTGTGATCTTATGAAATGTATTACAAGCTCACATTATACAATGTGCTATGATGGGGCTTGGCATCAAAAAGATAGTTTCAGACTCTACCCCAATATTATTATTGCATTTTTAAGGTTTTTATTTTGAGGTAATAGCAGCACATAGAAAGAGGACATTTTTTTGCTCAAGAACTGAAATTCAGGATTGCTTACAGCTGAGTACCTGTGTATTCTGCTGAATTACCTTAGCCATACTCTTCCTCAGCTAAACTTAGTGCACTGAATAGAAATGTGGATAAAACATAAAAGGTTCCCTAATGCCTTTCAGACACTCACTGCTCTGTAATCCAACACTGAAAAAGGTAATAATCCTTTACATTTTAAAGTACAGCCAATTAAGGAGAAGTCAGAGGTCTGGGAAAAGAGCATATTAGTAAAGATTTAAAATATTCAGTCAATACGAGGTCTGATGAATAAGTTCGCAAACTTTCCACTTGTGCGTTTACACTGATGAAAACGTTGCAAAAACAGTTGCAAAAAATCGTTGGCTGACTGTGAGAAGCATAGCACCAAGTAAACATCAATAGAGAAACAGCTAGGAAAAATCTTAATTGAAAATCTTGGCATGAGAAAGGTGTGTGCAAAACTGGTCCTGAAGGAGCTCTTCACGACAATGCACCAGCTCACAGGGCACTGTCTGTGAGGGAGTTTTTAGCCAGTAAACCAATCACTGTATTGGAACATCCTCCCTACTCACCTGATCTGGCCCCCAATGACTTCTTTCTTGACCCGAAGGAAAATATTTCAAGGAAATATTGAAAGGAAGACATTTTGATGACATTCAGGACATCAAGTGTAATACGACGACAGCTCTGATGGCCATTCCAGAAAGAGTTCCAAAATTGCTTTGAAGGGTGGACTAGGCTCTGGCGTTGGTGCATAGCTTCCCAAGGGGAGTATTTCAAAGGTGACCATAGTGATATTCAGCAATGAGGTATGTAGCACTTTTTGTAGGATGAGTTTGCGAACTTACTTTTCAGACCTCGTCTATGAATGAATCAATAATCTATTGATTAATAAATCAATACATCTTTGAAAAGAATGTACTAATATTTTATCTATACAATTTTGAAGTTAATTTGTATATCCCTTAATTATAAATTTAATATACAATATCTTGTAAATTACTAGATCAATGTAATCTACTATAAGCTTGAATATTGTTCTAAAAGACATTAAATATAAGGAGATCTTTACCTAAATATTATAGTAAAGAAAACTTTGAACAAGGGGATTAAACTAGGTCCTTTATAAGCTTCACAGCTGAGAAGAAAGAGGTTTGACCTAAATGGTTTAAAATATCTTATAAGCTTGCATGTCTCTTGGATGCTAGCTTTCCTCATCAAAGAATACTCAGTAAAATTTGAAGACATGAAATAAATATTCAAGATTCTAAAAGTTCTATAGTTGAAATATGTATCTTCTCAGCCCATGAAACACAACTTTATTTTTTAATTTATTCACTTATTTGTTTATTGAAAGGACATCTCTCTATCCAATCCATAGCACTGTATCCGCACAGCTAGTGTGGTACTTAGGCCCAGCTGTACAGGACAAATGAAACTAGTGATAAACACCTTACGCAAGCCATAGGTTCTTTCCCATAGGATGTTGGAATTGGGCACAGCAGATAGTCAGGCCCTACTGGTGGTCAACTCTGTACCCTATAAATTCGAGGTTCTCAGGGAAATGTTCTGCCATGACAGCGAGGAATAGAGAAAGCTTGGCTTTGATGTGGAAGAATGTAGTACAGAAAGGAAGCAACAGGAGAGACAGAGTCATTTATGAAGTTCTGCTAATTTCTGGTCCCTGCCCATTTCTGAGGGAATCATCATTACATTTCGCTGCAAGGTTTCCTTATCCCAAAACCATGTGCCCTTATCCCAAATTCTGCATTTGAACATAAGGTAGCTCACATAGTTTTAGTTGCAACTGTAGTCTAATGGATTCAAGTTCTATATGAGCTATTGTCAAATCAATAATTTGAAGGAAACTGGTACCTAAAGGCTCCTAAAATGCCATACTCAAAAGATACAATAAGACAAGATAACAAGCTTGCAGTCTTCTCTATAAATGAGTCAAAGAAAACACCATCAGTTAGGATTCTAACTCAAGTTTCTTTAAAGCACAGAATATTCCATTTTTCTGCATTGCATTTCTCTGCAATGCCATTACTGGATCTTCATTTTTTAATAGGGCTATTATTATTATTAGGCTAAGATAAGAAAGGTCCCTTTCTTCCTTGGTTTCTTTATATCTTTTTTTGATTCTCAGTGATTAATAACAGTGTCACTAAGTCCTGTGGATGTAGACTGGCAACATTAACCAGAGGATTCCTCTGAAACAGTCTGAACCAGCACTCGCAATAAATCATGCCTATTGCTTAGGCCAGAGTAAAATTCTCTGCTTACACCAGAGGAGTTCTTTTGTACTGAGAAGGTAAAAGTCAAAGGAAGTCTGAATTTTACCCTCAGGAGTGACTGAGATTTTCTGTTTGTTATTAATGGACACATCTGCTTTGAAACACAAACTTCTCAATTATTGTCATATAAGTAAATTGCTGTTTAGTTTTCAGCAAGATACTTAAAAGTACACAATTATATAATATTATAAAGAAATAATTTAGATATAATTTAATCCATCACCTCCTTTCACATATTAATAGAGAGAAAACGACTTCCCCTAGGTCACACAGAATATTAGTCATTTAGTTAGGGATTAAATCCAGTTCTGGTAACTCTTTGTACAACTGTTTTATTTTAAAAATATCTTATATAACCTTTCAATTATAAATAATAAATACAAGGGTTTTACTCCACATTTTAAATTTTAGCACTACAAAATTGGTAATCTTTGTTCAGTCTCTCTTCTCATAAAACATTTTTTCTCTTTCTTATCTGTTGTATCCATTTTTAATATTTAATGAATAAATTTAACATAGACATTTAAATAGTCCAGTTACAAACATGAAAATGTTTTATTATGATTGGCTTCCTTATAAAAAAATAAATTGCTTCTAACGCTTAAAACAATTTTAGTTATGGGGTGGAGTGTTGGAGGTGAAAAATAAGAAAAGTGAAACGGTGCTGCTATATAAGTAATCTTTAAGCATATAATTGTGAACATCGCGTTGGAATTAAAAAGTATACATTGATATTATGGTCCTAGATTTCCTGGAATTAAAGCTCTCAGCATCTTCTGGATTATTTGGATAAAAGTCTAACAGAACGAAAAACAGCTGTTAAGAGATACAGATAGAGGTTTTAATTGACATCAGCCATTCATGTATATGATAGCACTAGTGCTTTCCAAATATGATAGCACTAGTGTTTTCTTTCTTTCCTTTTTTTCTTTTTTTGCAGTTTATACATATAGTACCATTTGCAATATGAGTAAGAAAATATCTTGGATTTTCCTTAAGAGTATCTTAATTCCCAAATATAGCCCACAATTTATTTTTGTTTTCTTGGGGGCATGATATGCCTTGTTAACACTAGTTAGTTCCCTTTATATTGGAGAGAAAGCTGTATAATTTGCTTCATTTTGTTTGTTTGTTTTGTCTTCTTTCCCCCTGCAAGAAGACACTGTCTGAGATTAGGCACGCATCATTTTATTACATTTCAATCTCCTTTACAGCCTTAGTTTCAATAAATAGGATGTCTTATTTCTATTTCCATTGTACAAGTATAAACCTTTTATTTTGAATAATTTTTATTTAAAGACAATTTATCTTAGACAGTGCATATTATTATTTTTTTTTTTTTGCATCAAAATACCTTTCCAACCTATACTACTTTATTGGAATTCCTAGTAGCCAGGGGAATTTTTCCATAGGATTCATATGCAGTTAATTTTCATTGATTTTTATCTAATAGACTTGTTATAACGGTTAAATAAATAAATAAAAGGAAGGTAAAATTCATTGACAGTTATTAAATAACATAAAATGTTCATGTATTACAACAGCTAATATTTGTACTAAACTCATAAAATGAAAGATATTGTCCTCATTAAAAAGTAGAAAACTTAGACCCATTTATATGGTGCCATACTAACATAAAAATTAATCATTAACGATATAATTTTTGTATTGGGGATTTCAATTCTACTGAATTAAATGAAACATAAATACACACTATTTTTTTTTTTCCATTCAACTTTCTAACATTTCCTGCTGATCATTCTCTTCCCTTTCTCTATCTTTCTATATTTACACTTAAATCCATTACAGGAAGAAACTGTGTACTCGACTGAAATATATATTGCCTTGGACTCAAAAATAGGAAATGCTCCTGTGCTCTGTTAGGGTAAGCCCCATCATCTTGTCATTTTTCTCCTTTGATAACTGTCTACCTTCCATATTATTGGTTTCTTATATCCGCTGACAAAAATTTTTATGAGCTTGCCAGACTCATACAACTAGGAAGTACCTCATTCCTAGTTCTTTCACATGTATTTAAATGGTCCTGTTGACAGACATTTAGACTATTTATGCTTTATCATTATTACAAATAATAGTGCAATATGCACTACTGAATATCTACTAAGTGCTAGCACGTGTGAAGGATAAAAATTCTAAAATTAAAATGATTATGTCTAAAGATATATTCTTTATATTAATTTACTTAGATGTCAACAACTTTTGAACTGAATAAAATGCTTCAATTTATACCCATAATGTGTAAAGGAAAGCACCCGTTACTCTGTGCCCATTCCAACTACAGGTTTTATCTATATTTTTTGTAATTGCCTGTTGTTAATTATGTGGGGAAAAGAAGTACAGGGGAATTAGGGAATACACTGCTTACAGCAGTCCTTACCACACAGAAGGGATTGGCAATCTGAAAGTGTAAATTCAGGCACACTTTCTCCTTTGCTTAAGAGGTATGAATACTTGGCTCTAATTTAAAATAATAATAATAGTAAAAAAAAGTTCTCGCAAAATTTTTTTTTGCTTTATGTGAAAGTTCAGATTAACCTTACGTTTGTTGACAACGGTGGCATTTTATCAATTGGTAAACTGTGGTGAAGGAGAAAAATCACATGTTTCATCTCAGCTGGATTAGGATGCAAAAGTCATCACAATATTGACTGTTGAGTTTGACAGCCTGATTCTAAATCCTGGCTCCACCATTTATTGTGTGGCCCTTGGAAAGTTAATTGACATCTGTGTCTCATTTTCTCATCTTTAAAAGGGAGTAATGAGAGTGCCTATATATAGCATACGTTTTTGTAAGGATTAAAGGAGTTTGTAGAGCTCTTAAAACATTGTCTGATATGAGTATTAGCTAGTAATTTTATTTTTATAGAATGCATTAAAATATTCTGAACATTTTGTATCAAATTATAATCATATTAATCAATAGGCAAATAATCATTAACATACTTTGTGTAACTTTTGTGACAAAAATATTAGCCATAGAAAAGAAGGCAATATATATTTAAAATTATAAATATACAATAAATATACATTTCTTGCTTTTGAGGAATTAATGGTCTATTAGAAGAAGCAAGTCATATAAGAGATCTGACAATTAAGCTCGTGAACTTGTGTAACGATGTTGCTAAACTTTTTTGCTATCAGAGGGATTATTCATTATGAATTTGTACCAACTAGGCAGACAGTTAACTAAGTTTACTACTTGGAAGTTCTGAAAAGGCCGTATGAAAAAGGCGATTTGAGCTTTCTGCCAACAATTCATGGCTCTTGCATCACGACAATGCACCAGCTCACACAGCACTGTATGTGTGGGAGTTTTTAGCCAGTAAACAAATCACTATATTGGAACACTCTCTCTACTAACCCGATCTGGCCCCCAATGACTTCTTTCTTTACCCGAAGATAAAGAAAATATTGAAAGGAATGTCATTTTGATGACATTCAGGACATTAAGGGTAATATGTGAACAGCTCTGATGGTCATTCCAGAAAGAGTTCCAAAATTGCTTTGAAGGGTGGACTAGGTGCTGGCGTCAGTGCATAGCTTCCCAAGTGGAGTACTTCGAAGGTGACAGTAGTGATATTCAGGAATGAGGTAGGTAGCACTTTTTCTAGGATGAGTTTGTGAACTTAATTGTCAGACCTCATATTATTCAGCCGTAAGGAAAAACGAAATACTGCCATTTGTGACAACATGGATGGATCTTGAGACTATCAAGCTAAGTGAAATAAGTCAGACAGAAAAAGTCGAGAACCACATGACTTCACTCATATGTGGGATATAAAATTGAGAGCAACAAACGAACAAAACAAACAAACAATTAAAAACTCATGGACAAAGACAACAGTTTAGTGGTTACCAGAGGGTAAAGGGGTGGTGATAGAAGAGGGTAAAGAGGGTCACATGTATGGTGATGGAAGGAGGACTGACTCTGGGTGGTGAGCACACATATATAAATGATTATAGAATTGTACACTTGAAACTTATATAATTTTACTAACCAATGTCACCCCAATAAATTTAATAAAATTAATAAAAAAATAAAATTAAAACAAAAAAACATAAAAATCTGGGGAAAATGCATAAGCACTATAAGAAATACAGACCAGGAATCCATTTACCTGAAAGTATTTTTATTCTGTAAATACTGTGCAAAAATATGTTTATCTACCTTTAGCAATTTATTGTTCATATCAGTTAATTGCTTTTCTAGGCTCTTCCCCTAAAATGCACAAAATTCATTCTAGCCTCTTTCTGCAATTGGTATATATATATATATGACGATAGACAGACAGACTTGAGTATATGTGAACTTTTTCTCCCATAGGATATTATAATTATCTGTTAAAGATATGGTCTCTTGATAGATTAACATTTAAATGTTAATTAGTATTTTGCATTTATATTTGCTAATTCTATAATTCCATTTGTCATCATGCTATTGGTTTACTTCCCCCAATCTTTAGAAATACTCCCATTTTGGATGCTGATTCACGGAATTGCAGGATGATCAGGGTAATGGCTGGAAAAATTTAAAGGACTGGTTTGAAGTGTTTGGTAAAACTGTATGGTTAAGAGTAACCTATAGTGAGAGAGAATTTCTATCCTAGCAAATTCATATCAAAATTCTCTATTGTATATGCAGCTCTAAATAATCATCTTCCCTCTCTTGCCAATTTGTTCTTCTTTAATTAAATCCTAATCATCGGCTACGATAATAGGAATAGAGATTATACATGAGCTTATCCACATGGATTTAGTCTCCCTTAGACTGATTTTTCTACCACCACAGCATGGTATCCAAAGACCTGTAGTTGTGACTAAAGAAAATGGCTCACATATCCCTGGAGCACCAATCAACTTCAGATTTTAAAATGATTATATTTATATTCTATGCTTTATGGTCATGAAATTATTTGTCCTTGCTGAAATGGAAACATAAAAATTGCCGCTAGTAGTAAACTTTACAAGTTACAGAATATCAATATTGAATCATGAAACAATTCATGAGTGGAGGATAGACATATCTCGGAGTGCAATAAATCAGTGATAATTTTTGGACAGTGGAAAATCATATTCTTAATTGTACTAGAAACAGTTACTCTGTTAGATGAGCACAGTTTTAGAATTGTATCTATGTAAGAATGCTTGATGTTTTTGGAAAGGAAAAGCAAAAACTAAACTGGACATATATCACTATTTCTTATTCTGTTTGGTCCATATTCCACTAAAAGCCACTAGGTAGTTAGTTCCTTTATTGTGCAATTATTACCTGCTATTCAGCTCAAGCCTTGTGTATTCTGGGAGTAAGAAAGGGGTGTGGTAGTCTCCCGGTTGTGCCTCCTTTTCAGCTAATTCCTTTGTTGTCCCAGAGATCATCTGTTACTCTGGAGTTGGCTTACTCTGAGACTAGTTTTTGCCGTCTTTGCCATTCTAATTTACTCTGGCATAAATTGAGCTTTGATTTCCAAGTACTACTTTTGTCGATCTGATTCCATTGACTTTCTAATTTCTGTTCTGCTGATGCTATATTTTCTCATTTTTAAGCTCCTGTGGATTTTTTTGAAAAGATGTATTCTGGTTAGTTTTGAGTGATTTGGTTTATGAAAAGAGGTAGGCTCATGCATCTAGTCTGAATTTTAGTTCTAAATAAGTTAAACCAAGTTCAAAAGATAACACTCTAAAACATAGTCTTTTATACATATTTTTAAAGTCTAACTCTTCTTAGACAGAATATTTTCTGCTTGTTTTAGACTTTAGTTTATCTATACTTACTCTAGAGAGGCTTAGGAGTCCCTGACAGCTCGGTTAGTGGGTCAGTCCTTGTTCCAACAGAATTTCCTATATCTAATTACTATAAATCTGCCATAATCTATTTTAATTGTCTTTTTACTGTTATTTTCCCTACAATCAGATTTTAAGTTCCTTGAGATAAATAGTTCATATTCATCGTAGTATCTTGAAGGCTTGACATTTGATATGCACTGAATGAATATAGGGAATAAATTACCACATTGATAAACTGATAATTTTTACAAGTTTTAGTTCAAATAAAATTATCCAGCTATTGCAGCCATAGTAATGAATTTGGATCTCCTTTCAAGAAAGAACTTCCTGACTAAGAGGAATGCAATTAGCTGATCAGCCTGAGTTTCAGATCTTCGGGATATGCTTCAGTTTATGAACCTCTTTATGGGCAGCTTCCAGCCAATGACTGATCACTGTGAGCAGATTAGGACAAGACAAGATTGCACTGATGGGCCACCTTTGATTCAGAACTGCCCACTGGGTTACCTGATATACTTTCAGATCTGTGTCATGGTTTGAAACCCTGCCCAGTCCTTCTCCACCTCCCTTTTCTTTCACAGGTGTCAGAGTGGGTAGAAGGTTTATCCTACTCAATTCAGCTCTGTCTTCCTTTAATCTTTCACTGGAGTTATTCCCCACCGCAAATTACTTAAACTACTAACTCCTACTGAGCTTCTCTTCCTGAAGCACCAGCTGAAACACTACTGATGTAAAAGGAACATTTTAAATCTGAAATCACACAAGACATGACAGATTTTGAAGTCTGAAATGAATCCAGATGTCTGCTCAGTTTTGAATTGATAAGCATCTTTTACTTGGCTCTCCTTGTCAGCCTTTGATAAAGCTCCATGTCTAGAGTTTAATCTTGTTTATTTTGTTCAGCATAGGTTTTTCTAATAGATGTAACAGTTTTTTTTTTTCCATTTTTTACTAATTTTAATCATAGAGCATCATTTTTTATTATTTTTGCATGGCTATATTATTTTGTTGTTAAGGCTCTAACTTAATCTTACAGCTTTTTATCTGAAATATGTGCTTTGTCACATTAATAGTTATATATTAATTTCTCAGTAACATTAACAATTGCTTTATTATTATAGCTATAATTCTTATGTTCATGTTCTTCAGAGGATTTCACTACACAGGTCAAAATTAGGCTTTAACTTCAGTCTCTATAATTAGATCCATTGTTATTGCAAACTCAAAAAACGAGAGTTCTAAAGCACAGTTCACTTAACCCTGTAAGAAACAGTAACAGTGGGGACAAAACCAATGCAACTTACATAAGCTATTACCAAGGTATTGTTCATCATACTGCTGTCGTTTGTAACTTTAAGTTCCTTTTATCTTCCTCTTCTTTCTCCCTTCTCTTTATCTTCCTTTTCTTCTTGAAAAATTTAGCCCAATAATTCTTAAATTAAGCTTGTGCATGGTGGGGAGTGAGATGTGATGCTCACCTGATGCAGGATGTCAGAACTTATCCCTGGAGAGGAGACATCCATGTAGGAGGAGTCCATGAATGTGTCAACTTGAGTGGTATGAGGCAGGGTCCATGTATGGGGGTCTGCTCAGCACAGCGTGTCAAATCCAAGTGTGTGGAGAAGGAGGTCTGCTTGTGGAGTGGGAGGAGGTAGGTAATGGCAAAAAGAGGTCAGTTTCATACAAAAGGATTGAGTGTGTGGTGTGTGTGTGTGTGTGTGTGTGTGTGTGTGTGTGTGTGTGTGTGTGGTGTGTGTGTGCGTGTGCATATGTGTGATAATGGGGACCAAATATATTTCTCTATCAGATTCAGGTGTTACAAAGATAAAAAGGGAGAAAATTTAAAAAAAAATAACTTTGAGTGATTGGATTGGATTTGGAGATACCAGTGTGAACTCATGGTACTGGATAGAAAAATAGATAAACAAATATATAGATGCAAATACAAGGCACCTACACACACACATACATTATATACTAGTTCTGTCCAATAAGTGATCCTTAAGCTGCAACACTCCGTTAGCAACAAGAAATTCTCACACCAGAGTCTTGCTTTCTCATTATCACTCTCCACTAGAAGAATCTAAGACACATTAGAAAAATGTGTATTTTCAGGATTATGTGTGTTAAAGAATAAGTTGATCCTGGTCTTACAACTATGCCAGAAACCTAAGACTTATTAAAAAAATAACAAAGACATATAAATAGAACAAAAAAGCCAGCTTAAATCTGATCACACTCACCAATGTAAGCATCAAAATAAATAATGATAATAAAAGTTTATATTCTTTGAATAAAATAAGAATCCATAAAAGAATAAATGAATCATTTGAAAGTTTGATGAAGAATAAAATATTTATACAGTCTAAAAGTACTTATCTACCAAATAATTGTTAATTACAAAATGAAAACAAAGTACCTTTACAATGACAAAGTCTATCAGATACTACCTTAATCAAGAGGCCTATGCAATGGGCAAGTCAAAATTGTACACCATCAGATAGGGGGTGATGAGAAGAATACACCATTACGTCTGTAATATTCCTGCTAAAGAGACAAAACTTTGAATATGACCCTAAGGAAACATCAGACAGACCCGAACTGAATAATATTTTACAAACCATATTGCGTGTACTACTCAAAAATTTCACAGCTATGAAAGTCAAATAAAGTTTGATAAATTCTTCCAGATCAAAGGATACTGAAGGGATCAGATCCTAAAACTAAAGGGAACACTAGATTTTAGATTGGATATTTTGCTACAAAGACACTATCGGGACAATTGGGAAAAATTTAACAGGATCTTATAAATAGATAGTAGTAACGTATTACTGTTAATTTCCTGATTTTGATGGTTACAATGTGACTATATAGGAGAATGTCGTTGTAGGAATTACAGGCTTAAATACTAGGGGCTGATGGCGTATAATGTCAGCAACTCTGTCCATTAAATTATTTATAAAAAGTTACTGTACAGTACTTGGTACTTTTCTGTAAGTCGAAATCATTTCAAATATTTTTTAAAAAGGCAAAGAATATTGTTTCAAGATATCTGAACACAGCTTCTCAATACATTATAAAGAAGTGATAGAAGACAGTGGCAGAAATTATTGAAGGTACTTATTCTGTGATAGATTTAACTTCATTTTAATGTTTAATTAAAATACATATAATTCCTGCCTTCTAGGAAATTCAACAGAAAGAATAACATCATGAAAAACTGAAAATCCTGAAATTTATTTTCAAAGCACATAAACTAGCTTTTTTCTCAATTATTTTCACTGGGAGAAAATATGAACTTTACTCATATAATCATATGGGAGCACACAAAAGACGTGGCTCTTTGCTCAATTGTTTACAGTATTATTCTCAAAGTTAATACAATAATGCTATCCTTGACTATATCATAAAACTGTTATGAGGCTAAGAAAACTGAAAATGAGAGAAAATAATTTCTAAAACACTGATGTAAAAAGCAGGACCTTTCAATCATCCAATGGGGGAGATTATACGAAAAGTGATTGTTTTCGGAGACTGCATAGTTATACAACGCTAGGAAGATAGTTAGATCTAAAGAGGAAAAAATAGTATGCTCCAACAATGGATGTTGTCTGCTCCTTATTCGAAGGAGGTTTTCTTTTTTTATATATTTAAGAATGAAATAGTGAAGAAAAATAAGAAATACAGGAGAGATGGAATTTGGCTACTATGCATGATGTGCAAGCTGAGTTAAAGCATGCAAATAGTTTACAGAATTTTACATTCTAATTAAGAAAATGAACCAAATAATATTGACAGAATCAGATAAAATATTTCCTATGTGTGTAACAGAGTGGATTACGATCTATAATAAGACAACTAATAGATAAAAGTCAAGAAGAAATGGATAGAAATAGACAATTGGCTTATAAAATGAGGGAATTATGCTCAGACTTACTGTATTTATCTAGGTATTTTAGTTTAAAAGAACTGAAATGTAATATGGGCTTAATTTAAACAAAAATAATATTTATTAAAACATATTTTGTAGCTCCAAGAAACTGTGGTAGACCTGAGAAGGAGGCACGGAGCTAAAGAGCAATGAACAATGACAAAAAGGATGTCACAGAACTGATCCCCGGAAAACACCATTGCTGCACCTGGTGAATAAAAACACTCATTTATAACACTAACATCAATGACACCTGGCAGTGGAGATGTTGCTGCTGCCTCAGAAATGACTTGGTGAAATTGATGTTTACTTGTGTTTCTGATTTCTGGTACAATATCTGAGTAGTTTGTACCTAAATGGCAGTCATTGGCATGTTTCCTTAACTCAAGGGAAGGTAAGCCGAAGATGATACCCAATCCATATAAACTGCACACCATGTGGAAGGGGTTCCTAAAACGAAATACAGAGCTGTTTCAAGAAAGCTGCACAGCCAGAAAAGACAGATGTCTACCAGGAGGGATTTCATTGTTTTTTCATTCTTTAATTCTTGAGATTTACCTAAACACATGCACATGTAAACACACGCACATATTTGAGATGCGGTATAAATTGTTATTAACGTGTGTATATATGTGTCTATATGTATGTATGTGAATGTGTATATATAAAGGTGAAAAGAACACTCAATCACTGTGGTAACTAAATTAATACAAATAAAACAACAACATTAGATATAGGGTTCCTCTATCCCCACACCTGCCCTCTTGACCCCAAACAACACTTCCACACATACAGAATTTTAAACAGTATAGTTGTTGAAGAAAACAAAACAAATATACTCAAAGTAGTCTCAAAAAACTCAGCGTAAGATGCAGTTGTTGTTCCCTATTTTACTAAACCAAAACACTGGGCATTTTTCCTTTCACTTTTGGGGGTAAGGCTCTGTAATAGCAATTCATCATTTCTCATTGAAACATCTGTCAATATTCACTTATCTATATTTCTTTGTTCTCAGGTTCCAAATACAAGCTGATCACTGTTATTGCATAATTGAACCTCTTTCCCTAAAATCAAACAAAATAATCTATTAGATATTGAATAAAAATCATCTGTTAAAATCTACAAATAAACTTTAACAAGCAAATGTCTCTGAATGTGAGTTAGTGTTAAAGGAATTGACAGAAATATTGATTCAAATTTATTTTCATTGATTTTTGTCTTATATTTTCACAGATTTCTGATAAAATTTGTTTCTCACAGGGAATATTTTCATTTAGCAGAAGGCTAAATATTTAGTTCTATTTAGCCTTCTACTATACGTCTAATCAGGTATATATTTAGAGGAAAACAGGGAGTTCAGCAGTTGTTTTCAATCCCAAGGCAGTGGCCATCTTAAATTCCAACAACACTAGACTAAAAGCCTCATTAAGGAAGACACTTTGGCTATCTTGGGTGTTACTTACACATCACAACCCAGGACACTGTTCATCCAGGGCTTAGTAAGCTATCAGTTAATATTGGATGGATGGATGGATGGATGGATGGATGGATGGATGGATGGATGGATAAGTAGCTAAATTAGAAGCAATGGAAGAGGTGGGTGCTATATAGTTGAGTGCAGAGACATCTCCACTGATGTGATTTTCTAAAATTCTAATCTCTTTATTTGTCTCTCACCCACCCCAATCTCACATTTTATCATTTATTATATCATATTTAAGTCTGCTAATCTTTTATTATTACTATTACACTTTCTATTTTTTCCTTGTGTTATATTAAATCTGCATATAAGGAGAAAACAACAATTTTATTCATTTTTATATCCTAGTGACTAATAGAAAGAATTAAATTGCTAATTATTAAACTGATAAATGGAAGCCTTGGGTGCAGAAAATATATTGGTCAGTGATGGCCAATATCCAGAATAAATTTCTCCTGTAGACTTGGTCAAAATTGACCAAAGATGATTAGGACAAAAAAATAAATCTACTTAGAGATTATGTTGAGCCCCTAACCTTTTTTAAAATTCTGATTTGATGACAGGTCAAATAATTTAGTAAATTATATTCCTCATTTTATAGCATCTTTTTCCATCATTATTTTAGCACAGGACATTTTTATATTTAAATTTTCTCTGCTTTCATCACCACTTCTATTCCCTATTGTTCTATAAGAACTATATTATGAATTTCAGATAGGTATTTAAATTTATGTGTAGTCTTTTTAAATATATGGTATATTTGTGGGATAAATGATTTAATTTAAATAAAAAATATTATACTATAAATATCATTCCCTTTCTATTACTCAGAAATATGTGTGCATTCTTACAGGCCTTGGGAAATTTTCTCTGGGGTATATGCCTAGAAGTGGAATTACTGAACCACAGAGCAAACCCACACTTAACTGTAATAAAAAAATGCAAGATTGCTTTCCAAGATGACTAACTATTTACACTCCTGAGAGTAGTGTGTGAGGTTTCTCTTTCTTCACATCCTTTACAACCATTGGTATTATTCTGATGTATAATAGGCTATCTTTCTTGTAACATGGGTGAAAAGTAAATCCTTGTTATTTTGAATCATTGAGAATTTAGGTTTCCATTACCAAAGCATAACCTGTTGTGAATGATTCGACAGCAATTCAGATTTTCACTCTGCTGAATGTTTACAGACAGGTCAGCTGGGTGTCCCTGAGTTATTAAGATCAAGGTTTTACTGTGGTAATTTGGATACTGAAGGCATAATTGCTTGTTACACTTTACTGGCTATTTATGCTGGAAAGTGAAAGGATGCTGGAGTGCAAAGCCAGTCAATAGTGAGCTTATGAAATGTCAATTATTCTATGTAATCCCTACAATTATTTATAACACATCATTACTTTGGAGTTGTTCAACTGTGAAGGCTGCTAATATATGTTATCCCTTTATTTCTCCATTGAAGTGGTTATTTAAAAATACAGCCATCGTGTTTTATAGAAAATTTTCAAGTCTTGATTATATAATGACTGATTTAGGTGGATGGAAATCTTGATTAAAGCATAATGATCAAAGAATTGGTCAACGCAGTAAAATTAACTAGTATCCTTAGGTAGTTCCAGAAATAGTTGCAATTTAGTGTACTCTACCATTGGAATTAAATCAGAGCAATGATAAGCTGTCACAATTTAAATTAATCACTACCTTTAATTAATCATAGCAATGAAAGAGCTACACTCTTAAAATAGTCAGAATTTATGCTAGTAAGTGGGTTAGAAACAGCACAAAATTAGCAATTCGCTAGCTGAAAACAAAACAGACCTAAAAATATGCTTTTCTGAACTTCGGGGTTTTTTTTCTCTATATCTTATTTCTTACCACAATATTTGCCTCATCATAAAATTCCATAGAGTCTTACTCTTTGACTGACAGGGAGGTAGTCATTGACATTTCTTCTGTCTCAGCCTTCCCAGTTGGAGAATGGGAATAATGAATGCCTGTGGTGTAGGTAGTCGTAAAAGAACAAATTAGTTGTATAAGGTTAAGGTCCAGGGCTCTCTTTTAATTGTAAGGCACAGAAACCCAATCTGAACAAGTTTAGGCAACACAAAGAAAAAAGTTCACAGGAGATAAATGAGCTTCAATGATTGCTAAAATCAGGGGGAAATGCAATAGAGATTCTATAAATTTGTTTCTCATTTGTCCCTATTTCTGTATGCCAGTTTAATTATGCCAGTTTAATTAATTGAAGAAATCCTCACCAGGGATTTCTTCATGAGGCTATAGCCATAGCCTCTACATGTTTCCAGTTTTGTTACAGGGAATTAAAAACTTAGTTCCAATTTTAAAATTCCTTTTCCAAGACCCCAACACCCTCTTCTGAATTATAAACTCATCACTATGGTAAAGTACTAGACAGGATACTTGAGTCACAACTCTAATTAAAATGTATCATTCTAGTTAAGGAAAAAGCAATATCTACAAATAAGTGTATATGCTTGTGGGTAGACAGAGAAAATAGATAGCATAATATGTGTGTTTTTTTCCAAATTTAAGAGTTGAATGTTGATAATTGATTAACAATTTTCTATAGATAAGCCACAGTCAACATCAATATCCAGCAAAAACAATGAAAAATCATTGAGCCCTTGATTGCCCCCCAAGAATAATAGAAAATAACAACAAAAAGATTAACTACAAAATAGTCATATAAATTACCCAGAGAATGAGCTCCAAGATGTCTGCCAATCCCACAGTTATTATAGAGAATTTGGTGAAAGGACATAGACAATAGTACCTATAGGTGAAGGAAAGCTTCATAAATTTTTACATTATAATGTAACTTGACCAACTTCAAGTGACATATTTGATGTTAGTGATTTTTTGACTGGGTGGTGTTACCAGAATGGAGGTACATAGTTATAACTTTCTCCCAAGACTTACCAGAAGCTCAGCAATTTGCAAATTACATTCTAAATTACCATATATTCATATATATATATATATATATATATATATTTTTTTTTTTTAAGTTATTCTACTAAGTAACTGACTTGTGTTCCAGGTTTTTCCATCTGCAACACTCCAGCAGAACTTACAACTGTGTTTAGCATGGTCTAAAAACTACCTACCTACCTATCTGTATATAATTTTTTTGTATCAAAAAAGAAGAATAATTGTAGTTTTAGGGAAGAAGAAAGAGCTTGTGGTAAAGAACTTATTGAAGCCCTGGTGATATGATGCTCTCAATTTAAATAACAAGTCATATTCCCTAATTAAATACGATCATTTTTACTATAAGACTCTGGCTTCTGAAATTAGAAGTGGATCTATGTTACATTTTTTTAGTGAGTGAGTTATTTCTCTGATAATTTAATTCTATGCTGCTTGCTATTAAAATCTTCAGTGCATATTTTTATGAAGCTCCCTCAGGGACCTAATTGTGTGGTATACCTTTGCAAGAAAACAGTCACTCATTAATGAGGCAGGACATGTACTGTGGAGACAGAGAATATGTTAGATGCAATAGTTCTTAACAGCACAAGCTTTGGGGTACAAATTCCCTTCTTCACTTTCACTATTGAGCAAGTTGCCACAGACCCTGAAAGTAACAGCCCTCCTTTCTCTCCAGGGGCATAATAAACAGAAAGGCCACTCCTTCCTAAATAGTCATTACTTATTTGAAACTCATGGTATCCAACAACATGACGCATCCCTTCTCTCAGACTGACTGCTACTATTTACCAACACCATCCCATGGCTCTTCCTTTTTTGAAGATCTCTTTCCGGCTTATTAATTTCTTCTCAAACCAACTTCAGTCTCAGAAATTTAAATATTCAGATGTATAAGATATGGAACATCCAGATGCCGCATTTCTTTTAACTCTTTATCTCCAATTATATTTTCCACTCTCCACCACAGCCAATTATTACCAGAGTTATAATCTGAGTCAGCCATCACCTCCTCTCAAATCTTCATTTCAAGTATCTCAGTCTCTACCTAGCACATTACAGGAGTCCCCCCTGCCCCCTTATCTGCAAGGGATACCTTTCAAGACCCCTACTAGATACCTGAAATCATTACAGATATTACAGATCCCTATACATACTATGTATGTAGGTATACATACATACCTATGATAAAGGTTAATTTATAAATTATGCACAGTAAGAAATAACAATAACTAATAATATAATAGAAACATTGTGGGGACAGAGTCCCAGAGATCAGTTTCCAGACTCTTGGCCTTACATGGAAAGGTGCTGACTCGGGTAGTAGATGGCCGTCAGCTGTGGCTAATCGACCATCAGCTGTAACCAGTTAGCCAATTAGCCACTGATATAACAGCCACGGCTGTTTTGGTTGGTCAGTCGGTTGGTTGGCAGGCAGAAGTGGACAGCAGGTTGCAGAAGTGGACAGCAGGTTGCAGGTTGTGTGGATCCTGCCTCCAGTGAGACTACTGTGCCTCCAGTGAAACTATAGTGGTATGACTCCCCTAGCTATGGCTCCATGGGTGTTCCCTTTTGGCCTAGCCATATCCTGCGTTCTTCTGTGGGGAGTGGGACTAGAGGACCCGCAGGCCGCCCTGCATGATAAATGGTGCAGCGAGCAGGGTCCCCTGCACGACAACCATTATAACAGTACTGTAATAAAAGTTATGTGAATGGCTTTGGGGCTCTTATTAAGTAAAATAAGGGTTACTTGAACACAAGCACTGATATACTGCAACAGTCAATCTGATAACCGAGAGGGCTACTTGTGACTAACAGGTGGGGAATATATGCAGTGTGGATACGCTGGATAAAGGGGTGAAGTAGGAATGCCGGCAGGAAGGTGCAAGATTTCATCAGTTAATCAGAATGTCACGCAATTTAACATTTATGAATTATTTCTGTTATTTTCCATTTAATATTTTCGGACTATGGTTAACTAAAACTATAGAAGGTGAAACCACATATACAAGGGGGGGACTGCTGTATATCTTTTGAGATAATGTGTTCAAGCACCTCAATACTAAAATCTTTGATCCTATTAAGACCATCCCCACCCATGTCACCAGTTACTAGCCCCAACTAGCTTTCTCCTTTTCTAGTTGTGCTTCTGTGACTTCTCATTATGATCACCTGTCTTTAAATGTGCTCAACTCACTGTCTCACCCTCCTTCTAGTTTATATTCCTGATGAACTGCCAATTGTGTATGATGGCTTCCATTTGCCTTCTTTACTTTTCTACCACAGCATATGAGAATTGTTATAGAAAAAAAATCACATAACTGGTTTACATGACTGATTTCTAAATTTAAATTTACACTAACACTGCAGAGCTATCCCACTATTATACTTCTTTCATAGGCTTATTTCCCGATCTCTAACATCAGGAGTCAGCAAACTTGAGTGAGCAGGCCGAATCATCCTGCTGCAGTTTTTATAAATAAAGTTTTACTGGAACACAGACACATGCATTCATTTCATTGTCTATGGTTGCTTTTGTAACAATAGCAGAAATGAGAAGCTGTAACAGAAACTGCACAGCCTACAAAGCTGAAAATATTTACCATCTGGTCTTTTACAAAATAAGTTAGCCAATTACACTTTTATACCTTTTCTTTGCTCCGGAAACGTCCCATGCATTGTCTTAGAAATAACATTCGAGGCAGTACAGATGAGAGGTTTTTTCTATTGGAGGGGTATCACATAGATCTTTATATGGGCATCTGACTGTGATCACTATCTATTTCACAACAAATATATATATATATATATATATATATATATATATATATATATTTAATTATTATTGCACTACCAACAACAATAGGAACAGCATCAACAACTAACACTTACTGTTTGTTAGGCACTGTGCTGAGTACTTTATATGTATTATCTCATTTGATCACTAACCCTATGAGACAGATATTCTCAATATGCCCATTTTTCACCCATGAAGAAAACAAGGTTCAGAGAGGCAACTTACCCATGATCAGTAGGTTAGTAGGTGCTGATGCAAATCAAGGCAGTCTGACTCCTGGCTTTTCTTTATTTATCACTACTATACTGACATCTCTATACAGACATCACTATACCTACATTTCTTGGGAACCCACTCAAAGTGCAAAAACAACAATGTCATCAAGGTGATTTCAGGACATTGAAAGTAACCAAATCCAGACAGAATAACCACGGGGCTGTGGAGGAAATCTGCTAGAGAAGGAGGAGGAATCATTATCATCATTATCATCATCATCATCATCATCATCAACATTAACTGAGCCCTTTACATGGATTTATTCATTTAACATTCTCCGGAAACTCTATGAGGTAGGTACTTTTATTCTATTTTTATGTATGAGGAAATTAAGTCATACAGAGATTCAGTAACTTGATCAAGACAACACAGCTAATAAAAGAAGAATCATGAATTGAAATCAGTCTGTCTGGGTTCCCCAGCCCAGTTTCTTAGTTTCTGTAATATTTAGCTGCATCACATTTTGCCTGTTGATTCATAGTCTTAGGAACTTAAGATAATGAATAATGAAATTGAAAATAATATACATATACATATACATATACATATACACATATATATACACACATATATATACATACATATATATGTATATATATATCTGACCTTCCAATGGATTATGTTGCAATATTATTTTCTCTATATCCACATGAAATAGGCTGCTCAAGGCAGAAAATATAATAATAAGCAATGTGATAGAAAAGTGGCATCTGAGAAAATGTGCTGATCTAACTGAAGTGAAAGCTGTTGTCACAGGAAAGTTCAAGGTGCCATTCTGGAGGGCTTTGGAGAGCAGAAGGCTAAATTAGTTATCTTGTTGAGTCCATATAACAACTTCTGAGAATGCAGTACTATTGTCATTTGGGGAGATCAAATGACCCCTTAAGCAAACAATTGGAGTGGTAAAAATTTAAACATAGCTCTAACTGCAAATCTTCATATTTTAATATCTGGAGTGCTCTCAAAAAATGTGCAAATGGATCAAGAGGCTATTTTATTAATAGGATTCAACACATTGACAAAGTAAGCAAGAAAATAAGTATCACTCCACCACTCTTAAAATTACAAAGCATTCAACCATGCAAGAAAAAAACAGAAACAAAAACAAAAAACAACTTCACAGTAGGTGGTTTTTAAGAATTACATTTCATAAATAAAGGGTAAAGCTGAAAAACTTTGGAAATAAAGCAAACATGAGGGAACATAACATGAATTACTTTATAGGAACATTTAGGAATTCTACTCTGTTCAGTTTAGAATAGGACAGTGTCCATTAGGAAGTAAAAATATCAACAAATTAGGTTTTTGTGTTTATTTTGAAAGAGGTACTGAATCAGTATGCAGCACATCATGAGTTAAAACCAAGTTCTTACGCAAGTACAAAAGTGAAGCTTAGAGGGAATATGATAGATATATGGTAGTTATATGTGGGATGGAAGATAAGTTACAAAATAAAGGTCCATGAAATTGGTAGAAATCTAAGTGAAATCAATTGTGACTTAACCAACACCCTAAAATTCCTGGGAATAATAATGAAGTAGTATCGAGTTTTAGGAAAGAGCTTGAGCTTTAGAATCAGATTTCTCCATGAAAATCTCACTCAGCCATTTTTCAAACTGGGTCATAGTCACCAGTGTACCAAATTCCTGTGAGTCTTCTCTTCATCTATAAAATGGGGCTGGCAATAATAGCAACCACATCATGAAGTGAATGTGCACAGTAAGATAATATATGTAAAACACTTGGCATTGTGTGTTTTGTATATGATAGGTAATCAGTAAATTATACATAAAGAGAAATCACTGGGGCAAGATTTGGCTTGGCTGAGCACTCCCTCACCATCCCTGGATATTCTTCCAAAAAGTGGAGTGAGAGTAAAAAACTTAATTTATAGAGAAGAGTCTGATTATGGTCTGTGATAATTATCCTTTTGAGTTAAAAGGAAAATGAGGACGGGCATGCAGGTATTGCTCCCGTTAGCAATACTTACTTTCAGGCATTCTGTATTCTGGAGCCTCTTATATTCTCTCTCTCTCTCTCTCTCTCTCTCTCTCTCTCTCTCTCTCTCTCTCTCAGAAACTACCCATTATGTATCTATTTAGTTTAGTTTACAAGTGAGTTACTTTTGTGTGTGTAATTGGATTCTGAAATTTGTCCTATATTCATTGAATATACTCGTATATATATTCTAAATGTTTTCTTCTTGACAGGCATTATTCGAGACTCTGGGGAGCTAAACAGATAATGTATGTGCTCCCTTGGTGCTTCTAATCTGGTGATGATGAGGGAAAAATTAAAAAATAATATAAATATACGTGAGGTAGGTGTATGATCATGAAGACAAAACAAGGTAAGGGGATCAAGAATTGTGGGACAGAGTTTGTCCATATAGATTGATCAGGGAAAACTTGAAAATCAGTTAAAGTCAAATATGAAATTATGGAAAGTTGAGGGTGGCTTTTAATAACATGCACAAAGACATTTAAAACAAAAGGCCCACAGGAGTGAAAAAAGGATGAAAGAGACACTCAAAAAATTCAAGAGATAAGAAAAAAGGCCTCATTGGGAATGTGATAATAAACCCAGTTCTTCACATGCAAATTCCTGGCTTCAGTCCCTCACAGGGTCTAGATGTGTTTCCTGACTATGCATCATTCCACTGTTGTACTCTGTGATTACACTGGGTATTGATTATTTTACAACCAGGTGTTACATGAATATACAATGACCTTCTCATAGTGAAAAAGAGTTTTCAATTTGACTTGCGCTTCATGGAAGGCTCATATTTGCAGGCTGAGGTTCATGGAGACATGTTAGGAAAGAAATATGAATGAAAGACATTTTCCATTGTTCAGATCTTTTCTCATTCTGTCCTTCAGTAAGTTTGAACCACACTTGAGTCTTGGATTCTCCCTTCTCTTAGGATGTTCTCTTTTCCATCAACACTCCCCCTCCCCCAGACAGACACAAACACAGAAACACTCAAACACATGTAGGAGGTTTCCTGGGCTTTCATTCAAATGGATGCCCTGTGGGACCGAGGCATCAGTTTCTGAGACATTTCCAGAAAGTTCTGAATCATAAGATGACCATGATTTTTTTAAATAATCAAGGGAACTTTTAATGAAAGGTTAAACTTATGAAAACTGAAAGCAAAAAAGGAACATGACAAAGAAACAAAAACTCAGACACAGACAAGAGTTTAGTGGTACCAAAGGGTAAAGGGGGAGAGAAGGTGGTAGAAGATGGTGAAGGGGGTCAAATATATGGTGATGGAAGGAGAACTGACTCTGGGTGGTGAGCACACAATGTGATATATAGATGATGTATTATAGAAATGCACACTTGAAACCTAGTAATTTTCCTAACCACTGACACCCCAATAAATTTTTTTAAAAAAAAGAAAATTTAAATTTACTTTCTTTACTATATCCTGAGAGAATTTGGGTACAATTAAATAAATTTAGGAAAGAGCCCTAATGCAATAAATTGAAATAGGATGTCTCCATCTTGAAGATAGAAAACGAAGAACAAAAAGAACAAAAATGACTGCTTTTGTCATTTTTCTCTCGACTTGGTCTTCCAATTAAACTTTAGCAGAAAAACAAATTTGGGGAACTAATTAAATATACTCAGTTAGTATATAAGTATAATACAGCACAGATATTCAACCTGAAACCTACTTTTACCAGAAAAACAGAAAAGATGAGTGTGTTTGTTTTTTACTTCTTGAAATAAAAATTTCCTTGTTCCTAGCACATAGTAAGACACTTATCACTGTTATCATCCTTCTCATCGTCATTTTCATCCTCATTATCATCTTTGGTATATATTAGCTGAGGATAAGATTTTAAGATGTGGTAATAATGACCAAAGAGAGAAAGTTTTCAGAAAGCACATGAGTTCATTAAATGGATGGAATTCCAATTAAATGGAATTTTCCAAAGAACCGCTGAAAGTTATTGTGCTTATCAACATCATGGGTTGCTGAATTTAATAAGAGTATGACCCAATAAGAACAACTAAACTATATTACACTCTACAGAATTTTATTATTTTAATTAGCACTTCCACATATCTACATTTTATTAAATATATGAACAATGTTACTAGAGTTACTGTTAATATTAGAAGTTCAATCTTATTGGGAATATTGTTCAAAGATAGGAATGATAAAGATAATGCTTATAAAGATAACTCCCTTTTATTGAGCTCACACATGCCAAGCACAGTTTTAGTTTATCCATATTAAATAATGTGCTCCTCACGAAATCCAATGAATCCAGTATGGTTCTTTTTTCTGTCCATTTTACAGATGAGAAAGCTGAGGCAAAGATATATTAAGTAACTTGCCCAGTATCACAACAAGGTGCAGAACCTCGGATTTTCACTGTGAGGCAATCGGGCTCTATATTGGATGCTACATACTAGATGTAAAGTGAATACCAAAGACCCAGTGGTAAAGGCACAAAAAGCTGTAATAAAGTAATTTAAGCTTCAGGTAACTCCATTTCCACTAAAACAGTAATTCTCTAGAACACTTAGATTATATTTTCATTCTACTCAATAATGGCTTCATAATATACTTTTGGTAGGGATGAAATAGATTGGAAATGACAACATTTTCTGAATAGCTAAATATTGCATTTTAAGATAGATAACAGATTTAATAGATTCCAATACTGGTTCAGAAACGTATTCGTTTTTTTCTCCTGTATTCTATTAACGCTCTTGGAGTCTCATCAGTGGTAGTGCAATGATGATGCAATCTACCATTGGGGTTGTTGTGAATTTGAAATGAGATGAGGTGTGTGGAGCATAAGGTGCCTGGTATGTAGTGTGACAGAAATAAGATACTTTCCTTTAACTCTTAGCACGATTTCAATTATAATAACTAGGCTCCTAGTGAAAATTGAGAATGAATTTAATGGGATAAGCCTCTCATAAATGGTAAGTAAAAGTGTAAAATCCCATGAACTGTAAAGCAGTATTATTATTCTTATCATATTAAGCCTTATTAAGTTCAATAGGTCACGGTTTAATATGCACAGTGTATTCCTGGTGTTTTACTTTCAGAGTGTTCACTAGGGAATCATGATCATGTGGAATACCTTCCTTTTAGTCCATTCATATGTTACCTGAAATCAGTTCCTTCTCTTTAGACATTACTTTTAATTCCTCACACTGTAGTCTAAGCCAACCTTTTGTTTGTTTATTTGTTTGTTTTTGCCAACTTCTCTGAAAAATTCCTATTCTCTCTTCTTCTTCTATTACTGGTTATCCTTTTGTACTTTTATCCATATTTTAAACTACGTGGATATTGCTAAGCATTTATAATCTCTTCTAAATTTAAGTGAGGTTCAAAAATCTTATGAAAAGTGTACTGAGAAATACACTAGTTAGAAGTACAGAACATTCAATCTAGAATAAAATTTAGACACATTAAGTCTAATTTCTCTATTTACTGTTAATTAAAATGATGCCTAATACTTCTATAATGGGGAAAGTTGGTATAATGGATGTATTTGCTTAGCTGGTATTACAAAGCATTTTCACATATTGCCTCACATATAATAATCCTCTTATCTGATAGAGAAGATAGCATAAACCTCATATTTCAAAATCACTTTTTAGTGAGTAGTAAGGCTGGGACTGGAACCAGGAGCCATTATTTCCTGCCTTCTAATATTTTTTTGTACTTTAAGTATTTGGTCACATGTCTTTTGACTCAGTTCCCTGACACAGCATGCATTCTGCAGAAATCTAGACAACCCATTCAGGATAAGTTTCTTCCCTACGTTTTTAAGCCAAATTCTCACGACTATTCGTTTCATCTGACTTTTCAATGTCTCGGAAAGAGCGTCTCTTAACTCAGAGGCTGGTTCAAGGGCAAGAGTTAAAGCTGACTAAATAAGTTCTTTCATGTATTTCTATTGTTTATATAAACCAAAATATTGGAGAGGCTTGCAAAGTATTCTGGAAAAAAATAGTTTGAAGCTAATGATTAATAAGAAAAAATAATTATGATGGAATTGATTCAGGCAACAAACATTTAATAAGGACCTATGTGAATATTTTTGCGAAGCAGTACATTCAATTGGAACCCAAGTTTAATTTGTTGGAGGCATTGTAAAGTCAATAAAATAATTTCTCCAACAAAACCTTAAGGAATAGTATAACTTTAGATCCTATTTACTAAAAATGTTCTTCTAAAATATTTCCATCAGTGTTCTCAATTACCTTTAAAAACAGGATGCTAAGTATCCATGGATAATGCAATTCTGGTCAGACTATGTTTTCAGGTAACTCTGAAGCAGGAAAGCAGGAGATATTTTTCAGCAGAGTTCGTTTTCATGTGACTGCATAACATCTTCGCTGACCAAACAAATTCTAATAACATGTGCCTGAAAGGCATTTTTATGTCTTTCCATATTGAATCACTATGTGGCTGACAAAATGAAAAGAGATCCAAATACTACCCTCAGTTACATATACAGTCTATGAAAACACTGTCTATCTAGTACTTAACTACGGTCTACATTTTGTGTCAGTTAACAAGAAATCAAATATTAATAATCTCCAGAGGAACACAAGCAACTATTCATATAGCACACCCAACTATAGTTACAATAGATAGTCATCCATTTGCAAAGATTGCAGAGGCCACATTTCAAAACAGCATGTATTTATTACTACATAAACTAAGTTAAAACTTGAAATATGGTGCGCAAAGTAAAAGACAATACTAAAAATCATATCGCTAAGAAGAAAGTTGATTAATTATAAAGGGAAAGGTAATTGAGACAGTTATTTTTTTCCTTAATCTCCTTTAAATATAATTGATACACCAACATTATGAAAGTAGTTATGAGTAGTTAGTATAAAACTTGTATCATCATTAGAAACACGCAAAAAATGGTCTTTCAAAATATGTAAAAACTATATGTTACTGTAATTGACATAAGTAAGGTTGTAGGGGAGTTCAAGGTAATGCAGTGTGAGTGTGTGTAATTTAATATAAATTGTTTTACATATTGTTTAATATACAAATATATATTTATTGTTTATTATAAATGCATGTATTATATTTATCATTGATATATCTTATTAATTTATGTGTGATTATATATCATCTAAATAATGTGAAGATGCAACATGAATAATACATGTTATAGGAATAATACATGAATAATATGCTCAATTGAAAAGTATAAACTAACCATGTATCCTCCTAGTGGTGAGAGGAGGGGGTGTTGAGGAAAGGGGAAGGGAGGGGCTTCTCTAAAATATACTTTAAGCAAGTGGAGAAGAATTCAAATTTAAAAAATCATAAAGTTGTATAATAAATTAATGAATGATAAACATTGGGCATGATTAAAATAGAATTGTCTAATCTTATATGAAAGAGAAACTATAAAACTGAAAATAAATGATAGATACAAGGTTTGACAATTAAGTTCACAAACTCATCCTAGAAAAAGTGCTACATACCTCATTGCTGAATATCACTATGGTCACCTTTGAAGTACTCCCCTTGCGAAGCTATGCACTAATCCACCCTTCAAAGCAATTTTAGAACTCTTTTTCTGGATGGAATGGCCATCAGAGCTGTCATCGTATTACCCTTGATGTCCTGAATGTCATCAAAATGTCTTCCTTTCAATAATTCCTTTATCTTCGGGTAAAGAAAGAAGTCATTGGGGGCCAGATCAGATGTGTAGGGAGGGTGTTCCAATACAGTTATTTGTTTACTGGCTAAGACAGAGCCCTGTGAGCTGGTGCATTGTCATGATGCAAGAGCCATGACTTGTTCGGGAAAAGTTCAGGTCATCTAACTTTTTCACTCAGCCTTTTCAGCACTTTCAAACAGTAAACTTGGCTAACTGTTTGTCCAGTTGTTACAAATTCATAATGAATAATCCCTCTGATATCAAAAAAGGTTAGCAACATCATTGCAACAAGTTCGCAAACTTAATTGTCACACCTTCGTAGATAGATAGGACACCTAGAAGAATACCAACCAAATGTGCAGTAAAGAGAATGATATGTGGGAAAAACAATAATGGAATAAGGGCAAGTTGTGAATTAAATAACAACAATCACAGATCTATAAACTATGCCAGAGTTCCTTAGAGTGATAAGATTATAGGTACTGTAATAAAACCCAGCTTAGGTAAATGGAATGGTTCTTTGTTCCTGACCTCAGCAGACGAGCTAATAATAGCAAAAGACCATATTTCTGAGACTACAATAAAGGCATAAGCTTGCATGGGACCTATGAGGCCTCCAGACAAGCATTAACTTCTAAGTCTTAAAATAACATATGGATCTCGTTTTGTTAAACCAAGTAAGGGGATTTTTGTGAATTAATCAACACTTATGTCTATGCAAATATAATTGGTCAAAGAAAGCATGCAAATACTTGATAACTAGGGACTAAGGGAGTAAAAAATTAACACATTTTCCTGCCAACATTAGCAATAAATGTGAACAGCATGTCCCTTGGTGGGAAGTGAATGGAGAACATTTTGCACCCTGAGATAAACCAAAAAAGCAGGGTTTTTGTTTTAGTTCCCAAACTAAGTCAATTTATAATCTTTTCCTATAAATTATTGATTCCCTAAGGAAAACAATTTTATCACTTTTTCAATTCTGATATCTGAGGATGTATCACCTACCACCTTTATAAATATGATAATCATGAGAAAAAATTTTTTTCAGACCTTAATAAGCTAAATGGTAATAGTGTTGTTGTTTCCCTTTAAATGCCACTTGTGTGTTCTATTTCATTACTCAGTCCTTCTAAATATGATACCCTCACATTTCTGGTAAACAAATTTTTCTTTTGTAAATCCTTTTGTCCCTGAGTCGTTCCTTCACACAAAGCTAATTAAAATTATTCTTTGGGAAATATGAAGTAGAAATGAAGGGTAGAGAGGCTCTTTAACACTGTAGATGAATTTAAGAATGTGCCCAGAAATAACTGCTGAAGCCCAAAGTTTCTAGTCTCTCAGTTAAAAAACAAAAAATGAAAAACAAAACAAAAAAACCAACAACAACCCAGAAACAAAACATCAGCAAGAAGTAAGTAGACTAATAGAAAGAAGTCAAGGCTACACAAAGCAGACCAGTCCTGACAGGATTACAATTACATCCAAGTATCCCAGACTTCAACCATGTCCATCCTTCTCCCTTTTGGCCCAAAATACTTCAAGTTGCTTTTAACCCTTAAAACTGAGAGAGTGCTGACTAATAAAACAATGTGGTATATTCAGAAGTATATGAAATGTTCCAAGTGAGGAAAGTAGTTGTTGAGGTAGGTAAGTCTAAAGAAGCTACGTAGTTGGACCTTGTGTCATTAGATGGAACAACAAAACTGTTTAAACCCATTTTACCAAGGGTGAGGTTTATTGCTAAAGTCTCACATATGAATATTATTGAAATAGAGGCTTTATATCTGTTATGATCAATTTTCATTTCCCTTTGGAAATTCAGTTTGGCAAGTGAAAATTCGCCGAATTGATAGTGCTCTTAGAAAAAACAAAACAAAACAAACAAAAATAGTTCTAGGCCAAATGACTGATTTTCTTTTGGGGAAGAGAGAATTTTATTTCTCTCTTCAAACACAGTATTTAATAATTCTGGTTTAAGAGGCACATGTTTTTGACTAAGTGGATCACGTGTCACCTGATGGTGGTCATTTTTATTCTTGGATGTCGTGATTTTTATTTATTCCTGTGAATTCTGACCCAGTTTTCAATTTTCTCTTGACAACTTTACATATTGCATTTAGGAATCTCAGGTTGAAGTGCCCAGCATGTGTGCTAACTGCAACATTGTTTTTCCAACTCTTACTGTATTCTACCCTGATTTACTTAAGGCTCATTAATCTCCTCTGCACTTTGATTTGGCCTTAAAATACCTATTAGAAGCCAGGTGATTGACCTAACTTTTGTCACCATTGATTTGTTGGTCTTATTTTTACTAGATTGAGATGCACTGCTACTATTTTGGCTAAGTTTTCCTTATTAAATTGACTCTACTAGTTGTTAATTACAGTGAAACAGGTAAGAACATTATTCTAATATACCTTCTTTACCTTAAACCCATTTTTTCTCCTATCTTACCTGGGAAGGATTTTAAGCCATTGTGTACTGCTTTAAAAGTAGAAGCTATTTATCTAATAGTTAAGGTGAACAGTGATTTGAGAAATATATCAATGACTGACATGAGAAGAGAACTCATAATACCTTCAAATTCATTAATATAGTCTTGATCATTGTTTTCATATTAGTAAAAATAATTTCAGAATTATTCAGTGCAGTTCTTTTTCTTCTGTCATTGACATCCTAATAGCCTATTTGCCAACTTCCCAAATTTATAGTTTGAAATGTTATTGTGGAACTTTCCTGCTAACATTTTATCTTTTGAAATAAGGCAGAAGAGTAATAAACCAGTTAGCTGGCTAAGGAGTTAGCTCTTGGGTGTTCGTGACACTCCAGTTTTGTAATTTTCCCCCCTGCAAGAGAGAGGGCAATAGTTGCCACAAATGATTAGAATAAAGAAAAGGTGTTGAAACTGGGAAGTCTCTGATTGTGGGAGGAGACTGTTAAGTGAGTCTTGCAATTTAAACTAAAGCTCTGGTAACTCTATGCTCTCTGATCTAAATGGACTTGAGGAAGTGAAATCATTATACATATCATTACACATAAAAGCATAGCAGAAAGTTTGATGTTTCTTTGGCATAAGAATCCAGTTATATTGCAAAAGACTTTCTACTCGAAAGGCAGGATATACGTTTAATGGTTTATCCTTTAGTTACTTTTTTTTTTAAACAATTGTTTCAATAGGCAGCTTAAAAGGTGACATACCATTTTTCTTGGATTTTGAGTATCATTATAGATTCAGAAATTTTCACTTAATATTCTACATGTGTCAATCCATTAGAATTATTGTTATTTTGAATCCCTCATTTTTCCACATATTTTTCAGTGAGGGTTTTGTTAAGGGTCTGCTGTGTCCATTTGACATGGCCCTGTTAATTTTTGAAAATTTATTTCATTGCTCATCTGAGAAAATATCCCAGACTTGTATTGATCCTTTCTGTTCCCAGACCTAGAATCAACTAGTGTCTCAAGGAACTCAGGTTTCTTTAAGTGATGAATGGTTTATGTAGTTTGTATGTCTTATAGTTTCTGCTTTGTCAATCCATCGCTGATATTTGCTCCAGAATTATTAATAGCTGTATCTTTTTTATTAGAGACCCATCAGTATAATATGTCCTTTTTCATATAAATATAAAATGTTTTTTGTGGGTCCATTTCTACCTTGTGTAATAGATCTCATTCCCTCTCCTTCCTTTTTACTTGCATTTGTCTGGTATATCTTTGCTTATCCTTTTATTCATGTTGTTTTGTCTTAGATATGTCTCATACTTAGCATAGTTTAATTTTTCTTTCTAAGTTGATGGGAAAATCCGTGTGTTTGTATGTGTGTGTGTGTGTGTGTTTGCGTGTGTTAGACCAATTTATATTAGATGATGTGACTTAAAAAGTTTTTCTAAACTCTGTCATATTATTTTTCTATGTTTAATATATATTTGCACATAAATACTAACCTAAAAATGTACATTAATTAAACATGAACTATGTGGTCCGAACTATGTTTGCACTGCCAAATTTAGGACCATGTTCATATGGATATATACATAATTATTTTTAGATCGCTTCTGTTGTCTCCCTATTGCAATTAACAATAAAATTGTGTTGTTACATCTTATTCCTCTCCTCCTCCTTCTTGCTTCTTTCCCTGTTCAATAAATTTAGCAAATGATAGTTTGTTGCTTGCTGTTCTCTTAAATACGTTTAAGCATTTACTTGTTCATCTGTTAGCTTAAAATGTTATATTTATTCCTAGATTTTACATAATTGTTAATAAACTTTTTATTTTTCATATTTTCCTCTGCATTCTGTTTTCTACTTTTTTAATTCCATATTTCCTCCATTACTTATCCATTTAACATTTGCACTCATTTAATTTAAATTGTTTAATTAATTTTAGATTCCTATGTAAAGAATCATGTTTTATAGCAATGATGACAGGTGTATTTCATCCTTTATTTTCCTTATGCTTTTTATTTCTTCTGTCTAATTTAACAAACTACAGTACAATTTTGAAAGAAGAAAGTATGGAAGGGAAATGTAGGTATTATCTACTTCCTAATATCATGGGGAAAACTTTCAATAAATTACTATTAAATATGATCTTTTATAAAATTTAACTTTAGTCATTGAAATGTTCAGGTCTAGAAATTTTACTTGATCCTTATTACAATAACATATTTACTGAGGTATATTTCATATACCACAAATTTGTCCTTTTGAAGTACACATTTCATTGTACATAATTTTTCAAGGATTATTCCTATTGTAACATTGATTAGCAATCCATTCCCTTTGATTGCCAAACAGTTTATCACTCTTTGGATATACCACATTATGTTTATTAATTTATCAGTTGATAGATGTTTGGGATGTTTCCATTTCTAACTATTATGAGTCATACTGTTTTAATATTCACGTACAAGTTTTCCTATGGGCATATGTTTTCAATATTCTTGGGTGTATAGCTACCATGTTTCCATGAAAATAAGACCTAACTGGACCATCAGCTCTAATGCGTCTTTTGGAGCAAAACTTAATATAAGACCCAGTCTTATTTTAATATAAGACCGGATCTTACATAATATAACATAAGACCGGGTATAATATAATATAGTATAATATAATATAATATAATATAATATAATATAATATAATATAATATAATATGACATAATACTGGGTCTTATATTAATTTTTGCTCTAAAAGATGCATTAGCGTTGATTGTCTGGCTAGGTCTTATTTTTGGGGAAACACGGTATTACCTTTCAATTACGTATCTACTTTATTTCCCTGAAAATAAGACCTAGCTGGACCATCAGCTCTAATGCGTCTTTTAGAGCAAAAAGTAATATAAGACCCGGTCTTATTTTAACGTAAGACCTGGTCCTAAAATATAATATAATATAATATAATATAATATAATATAATATAATATAATATAATATAACATAATACCAGGTCGTATATTAATTTTTGCTCCAAAAGACACATTAGAGCTGATGGTCCAGCTAGGTCTTATTTTTGGGGAAACATGGTATGGTAATACTATTTTTAACATTTTGAAGACTTGTCAACCTCTTTTCCAAAGTAGCTGCGCCAGAAAGTATTAGTCCTTTCCCCAGGAGGTAATGAATATCAAGTGTTAAATAAGTGTTCAAAATAGTTATTTTTAATAATTTATGAAAGTCACTCTTGCTGGAAGTTCATACCAGAAATTTTGGACTCATGTATGTAAGAGTCAATATCATGAATAATCTAGTTACTAGCTATATGCCTTATGCCAATTTTATTTAGTCTCTTCAAATATCACTTTCCTCAGTTGTAAAGTGAAAATTATAATAGTATGTATATTATAGAGCTTTGAAGACATTAAACTAAAGTAATGCATCTACAGTGCTTAGCACAGTGCCTAACTTAAGAAAAGGGTTCAGTCAAATGTTGCTACAGGCTATCGATTTATCTTTTCTGCCTGTGAGTTCCATCAGGACAGGTAGTTTGGAAGAACACTTTTCTTAAACAATTAGAGTTGTGTAATAGGGAGATACATTGTCTGTGAATGTCCTGACATTGAAAATACTTGATAAGAATCTGTAAGATATACTGTAAGGTCAGTTTCTATAGTCCGTCTTGGCCATCTATGAAGGCTTTTCAGTTTTAGGATTTTATGATGCTATGGCTTTATGTCCAATATCTGAAGATCACATAGACTTCCTAGGGACTTTTATTATCCTAAATAGAGCCATTCAAAAATTTAAAACACATTAATATTAAATTTTGTAAGATCTTAAAATACTACTCAGGGATCATTGTGGTTTTAATTGTTACGCTTTACTCTTCTAGAATGTGTATAGCACACATTGTATGAGGGCATGAAAACTGTATTGAGAGCTTTGATTAATGCTCCGGTCAACTTAATATTTATTTTACATTATATGAAATAATATCTGATTGTGAGAAAATAATAATGATAATAGTAGGCAAAGTTTACTGAGCACATACTATTTGTCACACACTATGACAAACTCTTTATTTATATACATATCATTCTATTTATCCTTAAAACAATTTTATGATAATATGGGGGGTTATTAAAATTTTATAAAATAGAGGTATGACATATACAGATATTACCACCCAAAGCAAATCAGTAATGAAGCAGAAAGGATTCAATCCTTTTTCTTCTATACTAGATTTCCAAAATTTTTTCTATTAACAGATGTTTTAAGGAAAAGTATTTCATTGTCTTTAAAACCATTACCCTTTTATATCACGTTAGATTTTTTTCATCCATCAACACAAATCAAATAGAAATTAAATATATGGAAATGTATCATCACACTTAACTGCAAGTCTGAAGGAAGGGCAAGCTTCAGGGTTGAATTAATTCCAAAGAATTTATTTCGGTTCCCTTCTCTGACTCTCTCCCTTTAACCTCCTCTCAGTTTCACCCTCAGGCTACTACTAGTTAGAGGAATGTCTCACACCTCAGACCACCAATGTTCAAAAAACAAACATATAAAAAGAGTATATTGGCTTTTCCTGGAGATCTATCAGAATAAAATAAAAAAATCACACAGATCTTAGACAACTCACTGTTATATTTCATTGAATTGCATGCCCATTGGTAAATGCATTCCTATCTGAAGGCAATGCTATGCTCTCCTTGACTTAGCTCTATGATCCTGAAACAAGAGGATCACAGGACCAGCTTAGGCCAATCAGAGCACATAGATCCTTGAAACCTACTTTATAACATAAAGGGAAAGAGGTAGAAATTATTTTGTTGAGACAAGATCTATACTTTCTAAAAATTTTTTGATATTTATCACACACATTAATGTAATAAATGTTGTGTAAACTCTTAAATCAATTGAATTTCAAACGGCTCAATATTTTCACAAATTAAATGACGACTGTTCCTTGTTTCATAGGGTAGCCATTAGCATATCACAACACAATAGTGTCCATTGCAAACAGCTGAGTATATTCTGCTCTATCTGACTAATTTTCAAATAAACTATAGGAAATGGTAACTGTTTCCTATAAGACATTCCTGCCCCCCCACACACCACAAATATTGGCAGAACTCAGTAAGATCTGCAGGATGTGGTTAAAAGGTCTACACAAAGTTATTTATCATTTGGTTATGGTGTATTCTGAAATTTGTGTAGTGACTAAAATATATCTGCACAATAGTCTACAACTTGTTGAAATTGCAAAGATTTAATAATGTTCAATTAAGAACTGGGAACAAATATGCAAAATGAATTTTAAAATTCTCTGACATTAAATCTTGTCAACAGCACCATTTGAAATAATATTCCTTGATTTATTTACTTCTTTCCACCCAGTATGACTCCTACTCATAATGTAAAATCAATCAAGAAAAATAAATCTAGGAATGAAAAGATTTCTGAACTTTTGATGACTTGAATGTAGAAAATATATCAGATTCACACTATACTTTCAATATATTATTGGATTTGAGACTAACAGGAACCTTCAAAGCAGATATAATTGTCATCATTTTGCAGTCAATGGATATCAAGTCATTTTACTTCTATTTTCATAATGCAAAAAAAACCAACAATTTTATTATAAAAAAAAGCTAATAAAGACTTATAAAAAGGAGGTGATCTATCAGGTAATACATTCCAGATCTGGGATGAGTATGATTCTCTAAACACAAAATTGGTATTTTTAATACCTGACCCCAGTTGATCAACAACCTATCCAATTAGGATGAAACCTCTTCCGAAACTCAGGATATTAGCATACCTGATACTCTTCATCTAGAATACTGAACAAAACATTTATATATAACAATAATGATGAAAATAAAACATACTGTGGCAATGACTACTTACTGATCACATACTATATGCTAGATGCTTTATGCACATTATACATTCTTCTCATAATAACTCTATAGGTCTGGCATCATTATCTATCCAATGATAACTGAGCCTCGGAAAATTTAGAAATTTATCCAAATCCTTAAACGTGAAGATGTAGAAAAATTTACACTTGCAGGATAAATCCTAGCTCTATAATGATAGTCTATTGATGTTATCTAATAATTGGACTTTTAAATTTTGATGAATTTATCAATTAATACTAATTTTAAGAAGGTAATTTACAGAAAAACACAAACACAAAAAATATTTTCTATGTAGTTTGGACATAAACATGGTGACTAGGGTTTCTTAACCCTATCGTTAACAGCATCCCCATCACCCAAGTTGTGACAACCAATGATATTTTGTAATTTGCCACATGTCCCCTCAGGGCCAAAATAAGCTCTTTGATATCCACTGGGTAATCGTGTTTTAGAAAGCAGGACGGGGATTACTCAGTGTATGTCAACAAAAAGGTGAGAGGGAACAACGGAGGGGAAAAAATGATAAAAGAACAGAAAAATTATTTGAGAGAAAATTGAGATGTATAATAAATAAAGGGAAATGAGATTCAAGTGAAAAATAAAATAATACGATAATTTTCATGAATTCAAGTAAATCAGTTGACCTGTGCCAATAGGAGTCAAAAGTTTGCACAAGGTGCTCTGAGGTTTTGGTGTGCAGTCATATCACAAGAATATATAACATAAAGTCAAATTCCAGAAATTCACTGCCAGAATTTTCTAATACAGTCTGCTTCACTAACGATGCAAGTAGAAACTCAATACATAGAAAAAGGAAGGGTATTGAAAGAGTCCATTTGAGTAGCTGAGTTTTAGGTATTAGCATTACTTCCAGCTGATGGTGTCTTGTAAATAGAAACAAGTGCTGAAAGATGCATTTCACACATTTAGACTCCTAATTCTGGGGAAAAAACAACTTAGAAATCACTGGACAAAATTCTCATTTAAAGATGAAAGAGCAAAATGAATTTTAGAGTGGGGGCTGCAAATTCTCCTTACTGATACGGAAAACACACAAGGGAAGTTTCAAAGATTCTTCATAACTATCCCACTGTACATAGCCTGACTCACAGATGCAGTGCCTAAGTCTAACTGAAATTGTATGGTCATTCTTCTCTTAGGATTTTACTGCTTTCTAAAAGATGCGAGCAATATGTAAATACAAACGAATAATGGTTTAGTTGCAATGCCAGTTTCAGAATCTCATCATATGAGAAATTAGATAGGTCATGTGATTGGAGGAGGGGACTACAGATTTTTTTTTTTTTTTTTCATGGAGATGATACTGTTTTGATTTCACTCTTTATTTGATTGGAATGGTTTGAGAGACGTGATGGAGATTATTGTGAAGATAAAGATGCTCTTTAAGATACTGTGTATCCGTTTGAGTCCTCCAAAAAGCAGATGCCAGGTTGGAAATAGATGTGCAAGAGATTTACTGAGGAAATACCCGTGAGTGACAAAGGGGAGGAAAAAGCAGGAGGCAAGAAGAGCCTTTAGATTTTGGTGCAAGCAGAGGAGCTGTGATAAGTAATGGGGAAACAAAGAGGACTGGGCAAGAAGAGTCTCAGATGGAAAAGGAGTTAAACAATGTTTCAGGAAAGCCTATGGGACATCCTCAAACCCAAAGAGCGATGAGAGCAGTGCTGCATCCCACGAGAATGGGCCAGTGACTGGGAATAGCACAGGGAAGGATAGTTTCAGTGCACCAATGTGGTAGTGTTCCAGAGGGGTGGAAGCTGGAACTGGGAGTTGACCATGCACCTGTGTTAGTCTCTCTTTTGAAGGGGATCTGAGAAGCATGTTCCTATGGTGGCTACATACACCTTTGTGTTGGTATATTTTCTCTTACTGGCAAGAAACACTTTGGCATTCTAGTAACTTTTAATCATTAATTAGTGAGATAATTTTAAATTTGCTTGACATTTTAAATTATGCATGTTATCAATAGTCTTTAAATAAATACCTATTATTTTTATTAAAATGTTATATTTTTCTAAAATGGTATTTTTGTGCTCAAATGTATAGCCTTCCAGGTATTCTATTCATTGAAATTATTCCTTATTCTCCCTATAGTTTTATGTAAGAAACTGTTTGCTTACTATTCCAAAGCAAAATATAGACATACTATGTGTTTGATATAAAATAGACATTGCTTTCCTTTTTCAGGGCCATTCAAGAAAAAAGTTGATGGACACATGTGTATTGATATATTGCATTGTATTTTCTATATATTTGTTAGGTTGAGTACTTAAAATAAAACATTTCTTCGGGTTATGGCTTCTGTTACTTTTAAATGCCTTAATTATGGTTTATTGTTCAAACTGAATATATATTTTATATTGGCTTATAATAGAATACATTTTGGACTCTCTTATTACTTTCAGAATATAAAATAAAAATAAAGAATAACACATCAGAGTTAAAGAAGTTATACCTTTTTAGAGAACTTTTGCATGTATCAAATTTTTGAAGCTTTCTTTTATAAATATGATATGGTCAGGAAAGCCGACTACCAAATACAACGCACAGAGACACTTGAATACACAGGAAGCCCAGGTTCAAAATTATTACTAGCTTCTAATTTTAATGGTGGCATATGGACACATAAAAGCCAAAGTCAGAAAACTGTAGGGTCCTAAGAAACAGAATGGAGACACGTGTGATAGATAAACCTGAGAATCTTGCGTCTCCGGATTGCCCTGTGATACCTCCAGGATGACCATGCAAGGAACTCATCTGCGGCAAGCTCCTCACCGCATAAAGCTGATCCTCCTTAAGATCTGTTCTCATTACCCTCAGGGCGTCTAGGCTGATTATTAAGGACAGGTCTCATAACAGCCTGGTTATATGCCAAAGAAATTGCAGGAATTGGGGGAATATGGATGAAAGTGGATTTTGAGAATGTTGCTCTATGGGAGCAGAGTATTAGATTGGCTATTGGGCACTCGACTGTCTCTGGAAAAGAAAGTCTAGTCTAATAGTTTGTAGCAATGGATCCTTCTCAGGATTATAACACAGACATGTAAAATATTTTCCTGATCTTTTCCAAAGGGGTCTGAGGTCATTTTCTATGCATATCATGGGGAAAGGGATATACCCAGACTTTTTGAGAACTGTTACATATGATACCGGTGCTGATGCTTGAGTCAACTCATGCAAACTATCTTCATAATGAAAACTACATTTATTGTAGGTCTTTTATGTACTGGATAGAGTAATAAATAGTATCTCTAATTTTTCAACCAAATTTATGATTTAGGCATCATCATCCCTTCCCTCGGGATGAAGAAATGGAGCCTCAAAGAAATTAAATAACTTTACTAAAATATCACACCACTCTAAGCCTTGGAGTCAAATTCAGTTTCTTTACATCCAAATTGTGTGCTCTATCCACATCATTATGTAGTCATATTCTTAACCCATACCATGTTAAAAGATTATTTTAATATTTTCATTATTAAAGAAATATATTCTCACAATTGAAAATAGGAAGAATACAGAACAGCAAAAAACAAAAATCCACCCTTGACTATGCATAGCTTAACAACTCATTCCTAATAAACTCTAGCATTATGAAATCAAGAATCCCACATAAAACAGCAACAATATCACAATAACAAATTCATGGAGAAGCTCAAGGGTGCCATCAGAGATACACAAAAAGACGGCTTAATTTCTCATGGGTCATAAATGTTTTACTGCCAAAAACGCACTATTCAATATGCTCTCAAATGTCTGATCTATAGGACTGTGAATTCCAAAGAAATGGTACGAGTTTTATTATTGCAGTGTCACTATAAAGACTGGCAATAAGTTGTTTCTTGTCAAGTTGCATGCTACCAACTGGAATGAAGGGACTCTCCATATGTAACATGCCCTCTGATTTTCTGGAAAAATTGCTGAATTATGGCTACATGATAAAAATCGAGCCTTAGTATCCCAATCACATACAATTAGATATGGTATGAAAATATAAGAATTTGGGTGGTTGGTAATATATCTTATCTATTCAAATATTTATCTCTCTCAAATTGCTTAGTGAATATTCAGGATATTGTTGACAATTTCCATATTTTATAAACATAAAATATCTTCTTATGTATTTGAAATAGTTTTGGATTAACAACTTAAATATTAATCTATATATTTAGAAATTCTGCATAGAGCAATTATATTCCAGTTTGATGGCCAACATACAAAAAGATGGAAATTAGATACAAAATGAATAGAAATTATTCTGACTTGCTATAATGAGTAAATACAGAAAACTCAGTTTTTTCTTTTGTTTAAAATAGAATGCTATGATAGATCACAAGGAAAAAAACTAATATGTAAAGGCTAAAAATAATATATGAAGGTTCATAAAAACTATTTCTGAGTTTGTCAGATCAAAATACCAAATGTAAAATTTTTAGAAAAAAACTTCATCAAAAAACATATTTTGGGGGCTGTTTAATAGTTATGCCATATCACTGTCAGTTATCAGTTTTATCTTTGCTGAACTACTCCCTATACTACTGTTCTTTGTTTTGTTTTGTTTTTTCTGCTTTTTTTTTTTTTTTTTTTTTTTTTTTATGAGCTGATGAGAAACTTTCTAGCCTGTTAAATTCAATGGCTACCTAATCAATCTTAACGAAACATGTTCAACACATCACCAGAACTTTTCTTTCTTTTAGTTAATATAATTGTTTTGTTATATGTTGGACATACATATTTATTCTTTAAACATTTGCAGAAACAATGAAGAAATATTTTTGAAAAGATTTAAGCAGTGCCAAGTATAGAAAGCAAAGTATATGATCCTACATTTCTTTGTATTTTCACACCCTGATTCATTTCCCCATAGTTTAGTATTTATTTTTGGTCTTTTATTTCTTGCCTTTTAAATTAATGTATTTGAAAAGTATAAATAATATCTATTTCCTGGAGCCAGACTGCATGGATTTCTGTACCAGAATATTTTAGGATTGTTGTGAGGACTAAATAACTGAATACATTTAAAACACTTAGGACAACGATAAGTAATTAGTAAGTGTTCAATACAATTATCATTATATATATACACATATATACTTTTTTTTATAGTCTAAATGAACTGATAATATTAAACATTTATTTTGCTGTTTGTTTATTTTTCAAAAATATAATTGCTTTGAGGATATTTCCATATATATATATAAAAATATGGTATTTTCCCAGCTGTTTTAAATGAAGTAATTATATTTTAAATCTCCTCTTACAGTTGGTATTAGTAGACTCTTATTTTTCACCACTCACAAATCCTCATTAGTCCTTTCTCATTAATCATCTTGCTATAATTTCCTCCTTATTTCTCCTTCAAAAAATTCACACCTACCTAATTTTTATGAATATTTGGGAAAAAATTTGCTAATGATATTCTTTTCCTTTTCTAGCACTGTTGTGGCTACATTTAAAATTAAATTTTCTCTTTTCAAAAGACTAAGTGAGATGGATGGTCTGTTTAGTGTCAATACCATCTTATCTTTCAAGGTTAGAAAATACATCCATAAAATGTTTGGCAAAATTATTCTTTCAGTTACAATGTGAACTATAAAACATTTTTTAAATAACCTATCTCTAAGCATACATGTATATATGTATGTCTGTGATGTTATTAGGAATAAAAGACGCCAAAACATTACGTAAAACACAATACATCTGTGCATTTATAGATATCACACATGCATAGCCACATAAGCATAAACACATATGCATGTGTGTACATATATACACACATGGGTACACAAACATGCATTCAGATACACAAGTCTGCACGTTTGCATAGCTTCATTTATGTACATGCATACGTACACATATATTTATTGAATATATAATTAAAATATACAAGATATCTGTAGACACATAAATCCACCTCCACACCCATACATATATGCATGTGTGCATATTCAAATATGTATAAACATGCATGTCTACATGCATGTACATGTGGATGCCTGTTTATGCATGCACACATATGAAAGCACATACACACATTGAGATATACACATCCTATCGCACACGTGTATACATATATGTCCATATATTGACACATGTTTACATGCATGCACACATAAATGCATACAAATGCATATATATGTACACAATGAAATAGAGTTACACACAAAATTTCATAACAGCCATCTTATTGTAAAATATATATATTATTATGTGTATTTTGAACATATTTCCACTATAAATATACCTCCATATCATTTAAATGGTTATTTGCTATTACATTATATAGTTTTGCTATTATATTTGCTATTACATTATATATGTTATATATAATATATACGCATTATATATAATGCAATTACATTATGTAGATTACATTATGCGTATAATATATACAATTTATATAGTCAAATCTCTAATTTTTAACATCTATGTTTCTAATTTTCACCATAATATGTGGTTCTCTTACAAGACTGGGCCCTGCAGTTAGATTACATGGGGCCTCAGTAGTAGTGGCTACTATTCTTGTAATAAGAATGCCCTCAGGAATTAATGAGTAAGACAGACGAAGCATATAAGCAGTGGCTTGCATTTGTAAACACTCAGTAATTTTAGGTATTACTATAACTATTTTCATTAACCAAGTATGTATGCACACACAGATATAAATATATGAAATATCACTCTATATACATATAGTATAAACATCAATACAAAGTATATATACACATATACTTTATATTATAAATTATATACACATATATATATACAACTATATATATAGTTGCCCTTGTGATTAATAGTCTTCCTGCAATGTATTTCTAAAAGTAGAGTTTAAAAAGCTAAAATAATTGAACATTTTGATAGATCTTGCTAAACTTGCTTTCAGAGAAACTGTACTAAATTTATAATTCTATTCACAAATGTATCAGAATCACTGCCCATTCACTTTTACATCCTCATCACCTTCCTTCCTCCCTCCCTCCCTCTCTCTCTCTTCCCCTCTCTCTTTTTAATTATATTTTTTCCTTAGCATAAATTGAAATGTATATCTCAACTTTTTGCTTTGGAAAAACTTAAGAGTAGAAATACTTTTATTTTATCCAAATGTAAAATGATTTCAATCTAAATGCCAGGAAGCCAACAGCGAGCCGAAGTCTCAAATGGTAACTGTGAAGACCATGCAGTAGACCATGTATGGGTGTTCTTTGTTTCCTTGGCTGACTTTTTCTCAACATAATTTCTTTAAAATAAAGCTAAATATCACATGTATTAACTTCTATGAACAAACTTGATAATTTTCCCCCCCTAAATCATCCTAATTTCATCATTCTCATTTCAAAGTTCCGATGCAAGAAGCACCAAGCTGCTGAACGTGGTTGTTTTCCTGCTGATTCTGTTTTTGCTCCCTTTGCCTCCTGTTTCCTTATGCTGCACTAGGGTTCCCCTATATAAGAAAGTACAGTTTATAGGAGAAATCTGCACATTATCACTAAGGTATGCTATAGAAGAGAAAGAAGACAAGAAGCTGTCCATCTTCAGCTAACATTTAACGAACAATAATAATACAGAAAATGGTGAATGACCATAAGTGTTTGTCACAAAATAAAGCAGGAAGTAGAAGTATTTGACTAACATAGTATCAATGGAATTTAATAACCCTTGTGTGCTAGCTATATGACTGTGTTTCAGAAAATAAAGAACAGAGGACATTAAAAACAAAACAAAACAGACATGAGTTAAGATTTCATGAAGTCTGGGAGCTGATATATGATGTCTGAGATTGAAGTTCGCGAACTCATCCTAGAAAAAGTGCTACATACCTCATTGCTAAATATTGTTAGTCACCTTTGAAGTACCCCCCCCCCCCCCCCGGGAAGCTATGCACCAATGCCAGAGCCTAGTCCACTCTTCAAAGTAATTTTGGAACTCTTTTTCTGGAATGAGCATCAGAACTGTCGTCGTATTACCTTTGATGTCCTGAATGTCATCAAAATGTCTTCCTTTCGATAATTCCTTTATCTTTGGGCAAAGAAGATAAAGGAGGCCAGACCAGCTGAGTAGGGACAGTGTTCCAATACAATTATTTGTTTCCGGGCCAAAAATTCCCTCATAGGCAGCGCTGTGTGAGCTGGTGCATGGTCGTGATGCAAGAGCCATGAATTGTTGGCGAAAAGTTCAGGTCATCTAACTTTTTCATGCAGCCTTTTCAGCACTTCCAAATAGTAAAATTTATAAAGTTCATAAAATCCCTCTGATATCAAAAATGGTTAGCAACATCATTGCAAGAAGTTAGCGCACTTAATTGTCAGACCTCGTATTCAGGAGTTTTGGGAATGTTTGTCTTCTATCCTGAAAATCATATGATTTGTTACTTGAAACCTGGGATCTTATATATTGATCATAAGCATCAACTGGATTAACATATATGAATGCAGCTTCTAAGAGTCAAAAGTAAGATGTATAGATTATACACACACACACGCACACACACACACATATATTTAGGAATGGTGATTTAATACACTAATTCCTCCAGTAAGATAGTTTCTCACCAGAGACTTAAAATAGAGCGAACCTCGAGAGAATAAAAAGATTAAATGAAATAATTTTTGTAATGGGTCTAGCACAAAAGAACAAATGATGTTTTCTTTATAAATGTTTTCTCACTCAATTTTCTGAATAAAAAGCAAAATCTTGACTTCGTATAATTAACGTACTCTGGGGAAAATAAGAAATTGAAATATTTGATGAATGTATTTTGTGCCTTTTCAGTAGATTATATTTGAAGAAATATTTTCTACCAGGTGGCATCAATTCAGACAACTCAAGTATTACCTTTACCCTTAAACTGATTAGAACTGAGGGGACTGTGATAAATGACTTGGTAAATTTCAGTATGTAAAGTATAAACAATGCTACCATCATTCTTATCCTGATATTTTTCTTCACACAACACCTAGAATTTGTTTTCAAAAGGCTAGCTCTCTTTTAAATGTTTACCTGCGTTGTTTCAAGTGGTTTTACATCAGTCTTATGATGTATATACTATTTCTTATGATTCTCATCTGACAAATTGGACACCTGAGTCACAGAAAATTTATAAATATACACAGGGTTACACAGAACAAGTAAGAAGAATAACTCAAATTTAAATCTGTCTCCAGAGCCCAAGTATCCAACATAATTACGTGATTCTCATACATGAGCATTGAGAGCAATTCACAATTTAGAACCTGTCAAATTCTACCTTCATCTCCTAAAACTTATACCCAGTTTCCTAAGTGCATCCATCATCTATTTTTCATTGGGTTTTTCTTACAAGATTTTAAAGCCAGGCCTCTTTTAGATTATAAACCTCCTTGTCTACATAAAATCTGCTTGTCAATTGTGATTTATTTTCTGTTTTTAAATGGCAGTTTTCAGGTTTCCTCATTTAGATAGTGCAGGTAGAGGTGAAGGTATACAGAGGCATCTTGATCTATTTGATAACCTCTTTAGAAAACATTAAGTCTTCATTTCATATTCAAATATAATGTTTCATGGTACAGCTTGCACAGTAATAAAAGCACTTTGTTGAACATTTTAAATTGTAGTCTATGCCTTGTTAAAAATGCCAAGGTTGAGCTAAGGTTTCCCCATCGTTTTGCTTTTACGTTTTCATGAAATGATTATCTATTTTATCATACACATAGATAATTTTAAATTTTACAAAAAATGATTTTCTTTTTTCATTCCTGGTAAACACATATAATGGAACAATATGTTTAGAATTATTTTGCCTGAAAGTATTTTGCCTGAAAGTATTTTGCCTGTTGTGGTATAAAGTTCATAGGTTTGGAGTCAAACAGAATTGGGTTTAGCTATTAGCTTTGTCATTTACTACTTTTGCAATTTAAAGCAATGTTTTGAGCCTGGGATTAAAAAAAAAAAATGTATATTCAAATGTCAACAGCTCTTTCAATAGTAAATGAAAAAATTAAATATTATGGGCTCCACAGAAGCTCCCTTGATGCCCCCATCCATTCTCTACCCCCACCTCTAAATGCAATCACTGTATTTCCTTCATTCTTGAAGAATATTCGGCGTTGTCTTTATAATTCATGTAAATAGAATCATAGTACAGACTCTCTTGTGCTAGGCTTGTTTTATTCAACATTATATTTAAGTTTCGTGCTATTATGTGCATCAGTAAGTACTTTATGTTTATTTCTAAACATTTCCAATTAAGTGAATATATAATTTCTTTAGCCTTGATTTCTTTATCCATTTTACTATTGATGAGCGTCTGGTTTGTTATCATTTTTTTTTTCTATTAGAAAGGTACTGCTATTAACCTTTACAAATCTGTTCACGTTGCACATTTGTTCACGTTTTTGTTGGGTATTTTATTAGAATTGTAGTTTTTGACTTATAGAATAACTACATCTATGTATATCTATCTATCTATCTATCTATCTATCTATCTATCTATCTATCTATCTATCTATCTATATCTAGCATCACCAGCAGTTTCTAAAGTTGCTAGAACAATTTAATCTGCCACCAACATTGAGAGTTCCCAGTGTTCTCCTGCATCACCAATTTGTGTTACGCAGCTATTCCTGCATATTCACAGTGGTTTATGACTAACATTTACTGTTCTTGCTCACAGGTCTGTGGGTCAACCGGTAAGACTGCTTCAGGCTAAAGGTCTGATTGAGTTTTGCTTCACATGTCATTCTCTTTGAACCAAGACAGGTGATTCTCATAATGAATAAAAGGGTCACAAGAGAAACAAGTAAGAACCTTGCAATGACTCTTAAGCCTTCTGTCCAATATTGACTGTCATTTCTGACCATGTCCCGTTGGCAAAAGCAAGTCATGTGGATAAGCCAAAATCAGTTGCATAGAGTAGGCAATACATATTCTTTCTACTTTAATATGAAATATGGTAAAAATCCTATAGCAAGGGTCATGGATGAATGATAATGATACAAGGAAGACAGAAAAAACAGGAAATATTTTTCATTTTGCTCATTATGGTATGAATGTATTGATATTTCATCAAGTTGCATTGTATTTGTAAGTATTGATGTTGATTATTATTTCAAATGCTTATTAGAGATTTGGGCATCTTCTTTTGTGAAGTGGCTATAAAGTCTTTTGCCCTTTTTTCAATTATATGGTCTATCATTTATTCAATAAACTTAAGAACATATTATATTCTGGATATGAGTCTTTGTCAATTATATATTTCAAATATTTTTTCCATGATGTAGGTTAGATACTTACCCTCTTAATGATATGTTTTGATGTTCTTAATTTTAATATGGTGCAAATTATTCATATTTTATTCCTTTTGTGAAATCTTTTTTATCTTATTGAAGTCTTTTCCTATTTAGTAAAAAATATATTTTGCTGTAATTTTCACATGTAAATCTGCAATGCATCTGAAATTGATTTTTCTATCTGATGTTAGAGACTCAGATGCATTATTTTTCAACATGAAATCCAAAGTGAAGTGAAATAGCACCACTAATTGACAAGCTGTTTTATTTCCAGTGGAATTGCATTGGAAACTATGTCAAAAATTAAAGATCAATATATTAGTAGGTATATTTCTGGATTCTTTATTCTGCACCATTGCTCCATTTGTCTATAGTTGCAGAAACATTACACTATCCTAATGTTAGGTGCTAGATAATGCCTTCATATCTGTTAGTAGAAACACTACAGCTTTTGTTTTTCCTTTATGGTTACCTTTACTCGTCATTCCATTGTACATTTCAATAGAAAATTGAGAATCATCTTGCCAATATCTATAAAAATATACTGGGAGTTTGACTGGGATTACACTGAAACTATAAATCAACCTTGGAGGAAATTGACACCATTGAATTATTAAGTTTTCCAATCAATAAAACTAGAACAACCTAAGAAATCTATAACTAATTTATGAAAATTCATTAACTAAATTATCAATGATATTGAATACAAAATAATAAATAAAATCAACTATACTTTTATATAACAAAAAATTGAATATATGTTTTATAGCAATTATTACTATTTGAAATGTTATTTTGATTTTGCATATTCCCAAGCATCTCAAGCGTTCTCAGTTATGTAGTTTGCATTGCAAGCATTTATTTTCATTGAACTATGTGTGGTATTTCTAAAACTTACATATGTTATAAATAAAATAAGTTATGGAGAAACAGAAACAATAAAAAAATAATCATTTTCCCAAAATTTTTTTGAAAAATCACATTGCTGGATATTTAAAAATCTTTATGATTTTCCAATGTCTAAATGTTGTTTTTTTGGTAAATGATTGCATATACAATCAGTTAAATTTATTAAAGTATATTATTTCATGGATTTCTATATGGATGTGCACTTTTCTAATGACATATTCTACTGCAATTTTCTTTTAACACCAAATAATTTAAATCAGAATTTTTTGCAAGTTGTATATACATGTACAAAGGCACACATATACACAATAAAATATTTTAAATATCTTAATGAATTAACATATTGATATACACCTATGAAATAGGTATTATATATGTATATATTTATACAGACACCTGGACACACATATAATGCTCCAATAAAAAGGTTCAAAACAATTCTCTCATCTACCATCTGTCACCCCATAAGACTTAACATTGGTTTTGTTTGTCATCTCAGTGCTTGTTACATAGATATATTTGTTTGCTTCCATAACAATCGCCACAGACTGGGTGGTTTAAACAACAGTCATTATTTTTCTCACATTCTGGAGGCTACAAATTCAAGACCCCGGTGATGGCAGTGTTGGTTTCTTCTGAGGAGCCTCTCTCTTTGGTTGTAGATGGCCATCTTCTCCTCCCTGTGTCTCTATATTGCTTTCACTCTGTACATGTCTGTGTCCAAGTCTCTTCCTCTTATGAGGATACCAGTGATATCTGATGAGGGCCCACCCTAATGACCTCATTTTAACGTAATTATTTCTCAAAGACCATATCTCCAAATATAGTCACATTCTGAGGTACTAGGTGTTAGAACTTCAAAATACGGACACAATTTAGCCCCTAACAGTAGATATATTCAGTTTGTGAAATTAATCGATCTGTATACTTACCACTTGGATAAATATAGTCACACACAGTAAGAAAGTTTCAAATAAGAGTTCTCTGATCTGCTCTCTACTGAACCTACTCCTTCAGCTCTATCCAAACCTTTTCTTTATCCAGAGCTGGCCTGGCTCAGTTTGAATTCTAATCCTAGTGGTTTTACCCTTTGGATTCATCTCCATATTCTGGAAGAAAGATCTTCTTTTTAAGCTTATTTTTATTTTATAGCTGACATCCTGAGGGCTTAGGCTATGCCGCCTCATAACTCTGTAATTTAGTGGGTCCAATGGGTCATTTTGATCTCATAAACAAATGGGAGCTTTGTAGCTCTCTATTAATCTCACAGGCTTCCTTCAGATCTCCTTGTGGTGGCTTACACTCTCCTTCCAGGAAAATATTTGTCTCTACTTCCGTCTTCTTTGGCTTATAGGCTCATCAGAACTCCATTTCCTCCTCCTTTCACTATTTCAGCACAGCTTGTACTTGGTTGGCCATGGGTGTTGCAGTGAATGGGTGGCCTTATCCACATTCTGAAGTACATCTTGATACCTTGTCCCCTACTTTACCAGAAGCATTGCTTATGTTTATTCTGTACTTTCTGTTATTCCTATTTTAAGAGAGGATTGGGAATGATTCTAAATGCTAAGTCATGGTCAAGATCTTATTTTAGCAGCAAATCCTTACTTTCATATGTTTTAAAGTTTCTATTTTTTTTATAAAGACATTATATTAATATCAGGAATTGAGAATCAGATTGCATTTATAATTCTGGGATTGTGCACGGTTATAGTGCCCCCAACCACATACTTGGTCAGTATGTGGTTTCTGGGCAAATGGGTTGATGATATAAACTTTTAAACGACAAACAAGTATTAGGAGAGAGATGGTTTCTAATAGCATGCAATTTAAAGAGTTCAGTGGACTTTAGAGTTTTAATACATTTAATTCTCATCAAGTATTTGGTCATATTTAAATCTGAAGTTATAATATGAGAAAATAGGCCAACAAAAATAAATCTTATGCATAATTTTAAAAATATAAACAGGAAATATATATTATAAAATACATTTTATTACATAAGACATGAGCATTGTACATATCAGTTTCAGAATATATTATGTATATATACATATATATATATATTTAATACATATGCTCATGATAATAACCTCCTAACAGAATAAAGGGGATTTAAATTAAATGTTTCATTTGAATCCTAGGCTCTTTTTTCTGATATAACTACTATTAATATTCATAGATCAACTTGATTTTTAAGTGACATGAATACCAATTTATATCTATTTATAACATAAATGGGAATATTGGATAAATGTTTCTGAACCATGCCTTTCCTCTTTAATACTTAGGTATGTTTTCATATTAGCATATAGGTCATTCTTTAATAATATGCATAATAATTCATGGAATAGGTGTCCCCATAATTTATTTATGCCAGCCCTATGGGGAGGGCTTTATTCATTGCTTATAGTAATCTGCTATTACAACCAATGCTGTAATAAACATCCATAATGCAAATAGCATAGTTTTAAGGGTTAAAATTTTTCTCATGCAATTCAGATGCTTAGGGAATTCTATATTCTCAAAAAATCATAAACTCTCTGAAGCAGGTATCAAGAGCTAAGAAAATAGATGGCAATAAACGAAAAAAGATGAGGAAAGAAAATAAAGAAAAGTCCATTCCAGAATTTATGACTAAAAGTGTACCTGGGAAATCTCCCTGGGGGAGCTTAAAAGGCTAACACGTAGAAACACTGTATCAGACATACCAACCAAATTCCACATTAAATTGTTTAGATATTAAAGTTATATGCAAAACAACAAACAAAAAAAGTCTATAAAGACAAGCTTTAACTAAGCAACTCAGATGGTTTTACTATAAAAATTGATTTTCAAAGATATAATTAAAATCAATGCAATATTTCAAATATTAATAGATAATTCAAGAAAAAACAATACACAAAGGAAATAAGGCCATTTTGGTAAAATAGATATAGCATACTGAACATCAATTGAACATAAATCTTTAGTCAGTAAGAGCATAAAAGATATGAAGTAAATATTGAGGAACTAAAGGGGTAAACTGACAGGAATACAATAATGTCATTCTTTGATTTTAATCATAACAAATAAAAATGTCTAGAACATATCTGATAAGTCCCCATGCATTCTACTAGACAGGTATAGTACGTGTGTGAAATAATCTTGTGGATGGATATTATAATGCTAAACAAAATAAGTCAAACAGAAAAAGTTGGGAGCCACTGATATGTGGTATATAAAACTGAAAACAAAAAGGAACAAGGCAAACAAATGAAGAAACAAAAACTCATAGACACAGACAGTAGTTTAGTGGTTACCAGAAGGCAACGGGGCGGGGGATGGTAGATGAGGGTAAAAGGGACCAAATATATGGTTGATGGAAGGAAAACTGATTCTGGGTGATTAACACACAATGTGATATATAGATGATGTATTACAGAATTGTACACCAGAAACCAATGTAAATTTACTAACAATTGTCACCCCAATAAACTTTAATTATAAAAGAAAAAGAAATAGAAACTACAAGAACTGTGGTGAAAGGCAAAATGACGCCTTCAAATTGTATGAAAACCAGAAAACAAAGAAATAAAAGTAACATTGTATTGCTGAAACAAAATGCTTGTATAGGCCAGTTGGTTACTTAAGTTGTATAACCTTATAACATTTCTGTGCTCTCTCTGAAATAAAATTCACTAAATCAATAAAGGTAGAAAGATAACTGGTCATATTCTATGATCTTCACGTGGTAAGGCTAGTGATTTGTAAGTCATGTGAAACTGACATAAGTGAAAACACTTCACTCTGCTAAATAACACTTCAGTCAAATAAGAACTTAAACACTGCAATTTCAGACTATCCTTATTTTTTCCTCTTTAGAATTAGTAAGAAATATGTGACTGCTGGGAAGAAATAGGTGAAATGAGAGATACAAACAACCAGGGCCATTTTTTTTCCCTCAGAAGAAGCCTAAGTCCTTAAATTGCACAAATGACTAAATGTACAGAATATGAAACTCAGGCATATGCACCACTCCGGAGTAAATACCCCTCCTATGCAAGATGTAAATACATAAGCAAGTTATTTAAAATACCACAGAAGAGCAGAGCTCAGGTTCGTCACAGGAATCTCCCATGAGGACTGCATTCTCTCTATTCTCCCTGTGTCTTTCTGAGGCTTCAGACTACCAATCCCTTAAACTTAATTATTAAGTTTCAGAAGAGGAGAGTGAAACAACAATTTTCTGAAAAGTTAAGATTATCAGATTATCATAAGGAGGAATTCATCACCTTTCCTTAAAACAAATAGAAGAGTTCCTAAAAGGATTTCTATTATAGAGTACATATTAATAAAATGCACACTATGTTAAATGAAACAAATCCATATAATAATAGATCATTTTAGCATATATTCCTGATTTTAAGCTCATATTAATAACTCCGTAAAAATCCTTGACATATTAAAGAAAATTTCTACCGGAGAAATTTACATTAAGTTTAGGAACATGTTACCACTTTACATGCTATAATTTAAATTGATCACTATTCAGTAAATAATTATTGAACTGTTACATGTCAGGTACCATGATATGCACTGGTAGTTCTAGATAATGTACTCCTTACATTAGAGGCCTAAATTTGTAACTGAAGGTAATAAAAATTACAAGTTTTACAATAACATGATTACCTAGGAAATGTAAGAAAATCAGCTAGGAAAAAAAATCATGTTAGGGCATGTAAGATCAGTAAGATAATCAGATAATAAAAACAGGAAAACTTACAAAGTTATATATTTGCAATGCCCACTAAGAAACTGAAATTGAAAAATGAGAACACATTCATAGTAATAAGAGAAATAAAAAATACCCTATGTATACATTTTAGTATAGATATTAATACATTACTAAACTGTAATGAGAATAAGAAACTTGGAAAAACAAAGAAGCCTATCATGTTCTTGGATAAGAAGAGAAAATATAGTAACATATCAATGAAAATTATACACATAAAATTACAAAAAATGTAATTCCAAAAGAATAAAAAAAAAACGCTTTGGAACTTGATGATATTAGGCAGATACACACAAAAAGTCAAAATAATTTTTAAAATGTATTGAGGGATAAGGTTCCTACTGCTAAACAGTTAAATAAAATATAAATCTCAAATAGCTTAAAATGTTAAACCTGGACTGTTCTGGTCAGATAGAGAAAAGAAACTGAATGAAATGAAAAAAATAAGTGTGTGTATATGTGTCTCAGTAAGTGTGTGTTTTTCTATTTGTATATGTACTTGTGTAGGCTTTCTAGAACATTATGTTATACAGTAAATATGCAACTATAGAAACAGGCTAAGAGTTTTATTTAATTAATTGTGCTTGGATAATTTTTTAACTGCAAAATATTATGTTGTGTCTAAACATGATAAAAATTAGAAATAAGATAAAAAGAAATATGGATTTTAGATTATAACTGATATTTTTGCTCTTACATGATGGAAATACAATAAAGTTGTAATCATAAAGTAAGATTAGATTCATTGAATTAAAAAATAAGAATTATAATTTTTTAGGTTTTTCTGTATGAGATCGGGGACATGTGTGAATTCATTATTTTAAAAATTGTAATAGATGTTTCTCTTTGTCTCTTCACCAGGTGCCAAGGCATGCTGCTTTTTCATTTCACTTACACGTCGCTAGATAGGATTATATACTATGCTATTGCCAGTCGCTACAGTGTCACCCATTCCTATTGGGCTTTGTAGTTTCTGTACCCTGTCCATCATTTGTTTAAAGGGGAATAGTTGTTTTCTCTGACATCGCTGGGAACCAAGTGGGCAGGCAGTCGGCAACAGAACAGCAGTGACTGACATTATCCATAATTCAACTGCTGACAAGGATAGGTTGATCAATAAAAGCAGTCTTTTGACACAGATGACAATTTATCCCTCACTGATTGTCAGGTGATGAGTGATATCCTGCATCTACTATTCTTGCTTCTTATGCATTATCCTGTGGCTCCATTTCTGGTCCAGACTGATTCTTGACTCTGATTATAGGATTCTTGCCTTATTCAAAGTGGGTACGACAGCATTTTTATTCTCAGCTTATCCACACATTAACACTTGGAATTTGATTCTTAATACAAGACTCAGTACGCTTTTCAAATATTTTCCCAGAATTTGCTGCTCCCAATAAAATCTACTGATTATGAAATACATTCATCTATAACAGCTGGCTCTTTCTTCCAGCATTAGGGCAATACCTCCAAGTGCACTGCAGTGAATCTTAGAATTGGTTCCTGAGTCCTCGAGAGCTATTTCAGGGTGTTACTATGATAATAATATAATATGATGGTATTTCTTATTCTAATTTGCCTTCTCTTTGATTTTTGTTCTAAATGCCCTATGGGGCCTGTGGGAGGTTCCTTGCCACTCTGTTCATTGCTATGCAGGAATTCCCAGATACATAAGAGGTAACTCTGAATATGACTAAGCTGAGGGCTGAATTGTCTTCCCCAAACTGAGCTATCAGTGATAGATTACCTGCCCTCCCTGATGACTGCTACCTCTAAAACTCAATGACACACATGAGCACAGGTGTAGAACCATGTGTTCAACAATATCTCCCTTCATTCTCTGCTTGCAGATCCTTTTTTAGGCATGAATTCCTCAGGGACCAAATCTTAGTTACATATATGATTTTGTCAGAATTTTCTTTTCTCTACAGGGGGCTGAGGTTTTGCTATGGAACCATACTTAACCTGTGTCAAGTCTTTATTCAGTTCTCCTCAAGGATGACCTAGTGAGCCTACAGGAAAATAAATGCATAGAAGGATGTCTGTGTTAACTAGTTAACTATACTTAGGTCTATCTGACAGGATTTATATCAAAATTGGGACCTTGGCTATACTTACCTTTTTAAAATATTATTTCCATTTATTAGAAAATTAATAGTTGCTGTAGGAAAGTGAAATACTTATAACAAAAATAAGAAATGACATGTGTCTCTGTGTCTCAGAAATAATTGGTACCTTTGCATGATTTAACATTTGATGAAAAATAGAAAGAAATCTAGTTCTATGTAGCAAGATAGATACAATTTACATAGTGTTATGGTAAGTTAATAAGTAAATGGAATCATATATGTTATTATAACATTTACTTTTAAGTTAATATAATGAGAGCTATTCTATGTTAATAAGTGTTATTATTCTACATCAATATTAGTAGTACTCACTGACAATAACCATAATAGTAATCATAGCTAACATGAGATGTATGTTTTTAAATGCCATACTCTATCTCAACTGCTTTACATACACTAACTCATTCATTTGCCTGAACATCCTTATGAGTCAAATATTATCATTTACCATCTTAGAGATAAGAGAGTTAGAATTTGGGATATTCTAGGTATTGCATAATAGTTCTCAGATGGCAAGTATCCATTCATAGAAGAAAATACAGAAATGTTCAATCAAATATAACACTCAGGCCTATTAACAATTAAAAACGCAAATTAAAATAAGAATAACTTATCTTCAACTCATCCACAATACTTTCAACTTAAGAATCTGAAATTTTTTATAGTGGCGGAGTGTTATCCTCATATAATATAGACATGTAAATGATGATGACAATTTGGGGTTATAAATCAAAATTTAATTTGTAGTATTTTATCCCTAACATATTTAGACAAATGTCCAAATATTATGCAATAGACTGTGGTTTGCATCACTCTTCATAATGTGCTAAAGTTAGAAATAAGTTAGGTGTTTACCTATTACACTATGGTTGCATAAATTATGTTACATCCATATAACTAAATATTGTAAAACCACCTATAATTGTCATAAACATAGTTGATTGTGTTGATGGACAGAAAATAGCGATGTATGCAAAAAGCAGGATTAAAAACTGGATTTGATAATATTTATGTGTATATGCATTGTAAGAACTCTGGAGAACATATTCACAAGAAATAAAACAGCAATGTTTGTTGCTGGGTGGTGGAACATAATTCTACAATTTTTAAAATACTTTTTAAATGAGAATGAAATATTAGCAAAGAAAGAGAAAATATATTTAATTTTGTAAAAAATGTCATTTCTACTTTCCAAAACTTTATATTCAATAATCTTCTAATAGTCTTGTGTTTTGAAATATATTATGTATATATATATATGATATATGATATATATATATCTATATATATATCATATATATATATATATATACACACACACATATATATATATATATGAACATATATATATAAATAAATGATTTGGAAATTTCACATGTAGGTTTGAACTGCATATTTAAAGATGTTCTTTAAAAAATAACCAGTTTCTTCCAATACTTCCACAGATATTTCTTCCATCATCATTATTTAATGATGCCTCCTTGACCATCTATTATATATTTTATGTTCTCACCTGTCTATTATACTGCCTCAACTATACCCTGTTTTCATTAATTCCTTGCTTGACAATTTCAAGAGGTTTCTAGCTGGTAAAATGTCATGTTCTCATATGCATTATTGAGTTTTAATTTCTAATTTTGATAATCTCATCCCATGCTTTAATTACAGGAAATTATTCATTATAATACTGGCCTGGTAACTTGACATTTACAAAGCATATTCCTATACACCATTCTATAAACCCTTATTAAAATACTGTCAGTGTGATGCCATTATATTTTTTAGCAGATGAGCATACTGAAGCTCAGAGAGGTTATTACCACCTGCGGAAATTATTACCTTGCAAACATGGATTCATATGAAATGTCTGTATTTCATTGAATTTATTATGCCATTAATATAATACCTACCAATATTTTTTACATCAAAAATAAAACATTGCTAATTTAATTGTGGGAGAAAATATTCATATCACTTCAACATGCAAATTACTTTCTTTTAATGCTGAATGTTTATATTTTTGAAGATATTTTAAACAACAATGAATCTCTCTTTCTGTCTCTCTGTGTATATAAATAATTTAAATGATGATATAATGAACAATGTTGACCACATGCATAGGAAATTAAAAGAACATCATATTGCTGATTGACAAACTATGGGTTTAAGATGTTAATCAAATAAAGGCAAATCCCCAGTTGGCATAATAAAATGGGTAAAAAAATCCTGTTTTTTTAAAAAAAGGAGATAAAGTGTTTTTATGCATTCATGTCCAGGTCAAAAACATTTACCATCTATGTATCTAATATCATCAAGTCCCTCATGGAAGAAATTGAAAAAAAAAAAAAAAGATAAAAGACATAGCAACATGAGATTAGCACCTCTGGATTCCATTTTCATATAGCATTTACAAATATTTAAATATCTAGTATTTGCAAAGACTCTATGATATATTCCTAGTTTCCAGAATTTCTTTTTCTGAAAAGGCACATGAGTTATGCCACATCCTTATTCAAAAATATTATATGAACCACGATGATGAACCAGCAAATGATATATGAACATCATTTAAAAAAATTTCTCACACTTATTTCCATAATATTGTGTAACTGAATGTCTCAGTCTAATCTGAAGCTATTTTTCTGTCCAATTTCTATGTTGCAGCTAATCGAATTCAGTTCTCCTGAGCATGTTTCCTTGTTGTGAAGATGGCTGTGATTACTTCTAAACTCCTTACATGGGGGAGTTGCAAACAAATCATTTGCAATTACATAGTAAAATATTCCTGATAAAATTTTCAATGAAAATAAACCAAGGAACAAAACTTCCCATTTTCCCAGCACCATTTACTGACGAGGCTTTCTTTTCTCCATTGTATGATTTTGGCTCCTTTGTCAAAAATTATCTCTTCATGTTTATGTGGGTTTATTTCTAGGTTTTCAATTAGATTCCATTGGTCTGTGTGTCAGTTTTTCTGCCAATACCATGATGTTTTGATTATTATTGCTCTGTAGTATAATTTGAAGTCAGGGAAAGCCATGTGCAAAATAATGAAACTAGACTGCTATCTGTCACCATGTATCAAAATTAACTCAAAATGGATCAAAGACGGAAACATAATATCTGAAACAATAAACTGCATAGAAGAAAGCATAGGTACTAAACTTAGGGACCTTGGGTTCAAATAGGATTCTATGAATTTGACCTCAAAGGCAAGAAAAGTAAAAGCTAAAACAACTGAATGGGACTATATCCAACTAAAAAGCTTCTGCATAGCTGTCGTGCGGGGCGGCCTGCGGGTTCTCTGATCCCGCTCCCCACATAAGAACACAGGATATGATGAGGCCAAAAAGGAACACCCACGGAGCCATAAGTAGGGGAGTCATATCACTATGGTCTCACTGGAGGCTGGGTTCACCGGATGTGCGACCTGCTGTCCGTTTTTCTGCCAACCGACCGACGACTCTCCTCCACTCCCCTCAACTCTGTTCCTCTACTCTCTTCGGCTCTCGTGGGTAGCCCAAGCAGTTATATTAGCCGCTAATTGGCTAACTGGCTACAGCTGACGGCCAATCAGCCACAGCTGATGGCCATCTACTACCCGAGCCAGCACCTTTCCACGTGAGGCTGAGAGCCTGTAAACTACTTTCTGGGGCTCTGTCCCCACAATAGCCAAAGAAACCATCGACAAAACAAAAGGGCATCCAACCAAATGGGAGAAGATATTTGCAAACAACACCTCCGATAAGGGACTAATATCTAAAACATATAAAAACTCATACAACTCAGCAACAAAAAAATTAACTATCCAATTAAAAAATGGGCAGAGGACCTGAATAAACATTTCTCCAAAGAAGACACACAAATGGCCAATAGACATATGAAAAGATGCTCAACATCACTAATAATCAGAGAATTGCAAATAAAAACCACAATGGGATATCACCTCACACCAGTTAGAATGGCTATCATCAACAAGACAAATAATAAGAAGTGTTGGAGAGGCTGTGGAGGAAATGGAACCCTTATCACTGTTGGTGGGAATACAGATTGGTGCAACCACTGTGAAAGGCAGTGTGGAGGTTCCTCAAAAAAATTACGAATAGAATTACCATATGCCCCAGCAATCCTTCTCTTGGGTATACACAAAAACACTGAAAACATTTATCCGTAAACATATACAACTATGTGCTCTGATATTTATTGCAGCTTTATCATGGTGGCCAACACATAGAAACTACCAAAGTGTCCCTCAATAGATGATTGAATAAAGAAGATTTGGTATATAAGGTATACACAATACTACTCTGCTGTAAGAAAAGATGAAACTGTCATTTGCGACAACATGGATAGACCTTGAGATTATTATGCTGAGCAAAATAAGTCAGACAGAAAAAGTTGAGAACCATATGACTTCACTCATATGTGGGATATAAAATTGAAAGCAACAAAGGAACAAGACAAACAAATGAAGAAACAAAAACTCATAGATACAGACAATAGTTTAGTGGTTACCAGAGACTAAGTGGGGAGGAGGGTGGTAGAAGAGGATAAATGGGGTCAAATATATGGTGATGGAAGGAGAACTGACTTTAGGTGGTGAACACACAATGTGATACATAGATCATGTATTACAGAATTGTACACTTGAAACCTATATAATTTTACTGACCATTGTCACCCCAATAAATTTTAATAAAAAAAAGAAAAAAAACAACAACTTCCCATTAATTTTGGCTTTACTTCCAGTCAAATAAAAGAGAAACAAATAGGAAAAACAAACTGAAACTAAATAAAACAAAGTGCTAATAGTGGTAATATCTTCGCTTAGTTTTTCCTTTTTTCTTTTATGTGCATTTGCTTTTTTTTATGATAAATATATATTAAATAAAATCAAAGAAAAGGCATATTAAAATATTTCAGTATAATGGTTTTGAACAAAACTAGAGAAATGGATTAAAATATGCCATCAGAAAGTGGAATAAAGCTTTCATTACACTGTATTTTGAAAATGTATTCTCTCTTTTACAAAATCCTGAAGGTGAGAACATAGGTGATGACAATGTTTCAGACTGTACCATTGAAAAAAAATTCTAGTTGACAGTGATTTGTCATGAAGTTCCAGTGCTACTTATGTTTTTACTGTCTGCTTATTTATTCAGTTTTTCTGATCTCCTGCTGTCAGAAAACTTCACTGCCAGAGGACCTCAGATGACAGTGTTAAAAAAGGTGCAATACAAGTTATCATAAACCGATTACACCACTTGTCTTCTTGTAAATTTTAAAATAATCCCTTTCTTTCTACAAAATAATACTTAGCTTCCTTATTTCAGTCTCCTCAACTCCTTCAGTTCCATGTTGTGATCCATCCTGCTCCCCAGAATGAAGATACATGCAATGTCACGTAAACACCAGGACTGTCATATTTGTGTCCTTATAAATATTTACATTTCTGACTAGAATCCTTTCATATCTTGTTAACATGGAAATTATTTTATAATGAATTACAATGTTTTGTATATCCAAAGAGAATAGATTTTGAATGTATGTTTCAATACTCAATGTCTGAGGCATAGTTTGCTGCTCTGTGTCACCACAAATCATCGGATATAGTCTTGGATTGACACTTTCTACATCACATTGCTATTATTGAGGATTTTTTGTGACTTGTCCCTTCACCTTGTTCAGATCTTCACTTAGCACAACATTTTCAGTGAAACCTTCCTTGGCAACCTAATAAATATGACTCAATCATCCAACACTCACCATGCCTATCCTCTGCTCATTTTTAATTCATATTATTTATCTCCCACTTTTACTGAGTATATATGATTTACCTCACTGTTTATCTGCTGTTCCTCATATAAATGGAATCATACAGTGCATAGCTCTTTGAGTCTGACTTCTTTCACTTCACATAATGCATTTAAAATTCATCTGTGTTGTTCAGTAAATCTGTAGTGCTTTTATTTTTATTGATCTGCAGTATTCCACTGTATGTATGTGCCCTACTTTCTTATTCATTCATCAGTTGAAACATTTTTGGGTTATTTCCAGATTTGGGAGATTATGTAAAAAAGCCACCACAAATATTTGTATATAGTCATTTGCATGAGTATATATTTTCAGTTTTTGGCAAAACTTAGGAGTGCGGTTGCCGGGACATATGAAGAATATATGTTAAAATTTTAAAACTAAGAGGTAGTTTGCCAAATTGCCTGTGTCATTTTGCATTTTCCAGCAATTCATGATATTTTCAGTTGCTTTGCATCCATTCCAGAACTTGGTAATGTCAATTTTATAATTATAATGATGATACCTTTATTTAAGACAATAAGTGTGTAGTGCTATTTTGTGGTGTTAGCGTCCATTTTTCTATAACAATGTTGAACACCTTTACAAGTCCTCATTTTCCATTTATATATCTTTTTCAGGAACCTGTCCTAATAGTTTGACCTTTTTTTTCATTAGTTTGAGCTTTGAAATTTTTAAATATGTTCTGGATATAAATTATTATATATACATATATAGATATATATACGTATATGTATATACATATATATATATATAAATTATGCAAATATTTCCTCACAATATGAGATTTGCATTTCACGTTCTTAATATTTTTGAAGAGCAGTTCTTAATTATAATGAAATCTAATTTATCATTTTTTATTTTATGACTCATGCTACTGGTTATATATAAGAAATATTGAGCTAAATGTCTCAAGGTTAAATATTTTCTCTTATGTTTCCTTCCAGATGTTTTATAATTTTAAATTTTGAATTATATCCAATTAAAATGGTCTTTTATATATAATATAAAGTATTGGTGATTTTTTTCACTCTTCTATACTTTTTAGCATGTGGATTTTAAAATATTATAACATAACTTGTTGAAAAAATATTCATTGACTTGTTTTGTATATTTGTTAAAATCAATTGGACATATGCATGTCTATTTCTGACTTTCAATTAAATTCCATTATTATTAGGTTGGTGCAAAACTAATGGTGGTTTTTGCTATAATTAACCTTTTAAACCACAATTACTTTTGCACCAACCTAATATTTGTGTCTATACTTTTACCAATAGTATAGTGTTTTGATCACTGTAGGTTTACAGTAAGTCTTGATATTAGATATTGGACACCCAGCAACTTTTTATCTTCTTTTACAAAATGGTTTTGGCTATCCTCTTTCCTTTGATTTTTATAGAAATTTTAGAATCATATTATTGATTACTACAAAAAAATCTGTGATCTTGATCATGAAATCAAAATTGAGATGTATGTTAATTAATACATTACAATGTAATTACATTATGATTATTACATTAAAAGTTAATGTACTAAATACTTTAGTCGTAAAACAGAGCTTGCCAGGATAGATAAAAGTGCAAACAAACAAAAAACAACTTTATACTGTCTATAAGACACATACTTTAAATACAAAAACCAAGACTAAATAAGGTTCACCATGTAAATAGTATGCATTAGAAAGCTGCAGGGGTTATATTAATAATATCTGAAAAAATTAGATTTCAAAATGAGTGTTGACAAAAATGGAGACGTTTTATTATAGTACAGAACAAATTCTTCAGGAAAAAATGTAATAAGTGTTTATGTGTCCAGGGTCAAAGCTGCAAATTACATGTAGCAATAAATGATAGAACAAAAGGGAGAAACAGACCATGCCACAATCATAATTGGACATTTTGCAGACCTGACTCAGCAATGGGTAGAACAGGTCAAAAATAAATTATTGTTATTAAATATCTGAACATCATTTTTAACCAATTTGTCCTAATTGATATTCAGTAAGCACTATGCCAATTTCAATAAAAACACTCTTTTCACACAACGTGCTATGTTCACTAAAACATACAATATGTTGTGCTATAAAACAAGTCTCAATTGTTGTAAGTCAGTTCTCTGTGGTTCTCTTTTAAGCAGAAACACTGACATTCCTTTGTTCTGTGCAATAACTTTCAAGGATATTTACACTGTGAAGAGTCATAAAAGATAGAGATAGTGGCTGTTCTCAAAGAGCAGGAATCCTTGTTGCCTGTAATAAAATATTTGGGTTCTCTAGGTCAATCATCCTCACCTGTAGCTGCTTGGGCAGGCACCTGAGTTCATCCCTGTTACCCTTGTGGGACTTGGGAGCACGAAGAATTGATGTGATCTGCTGCTGTCCTTCATGCTTGCTGTGCTGTGAGTAATCAAATGTTTATCTCTGACCCAGGAGTTGCATGTTTCTACAGGTAACTATGAAGCTAACTTGTTAGCACACAAGTAGGGTACACTTTAGTCACAGTTCTTAACCATTGGGGCAATAAGGAGGGGGTGTTGACAGAGAAGTGACTGTGTAGAAGAGGAAGGCTGAAGGTCTTGTGGACTCACTGACAGGATCTGAGGTAAGTCCAAGGAGCAAGGAGCAAGCATGTTGATCAAATTGTAGGGTCAACTGAGTAATAAAGGGTAATACTGAGTAACACTTTATTGCCTATCAATGAGGAAGTACTGGTTGGTGGTTACAGGCCAAATACCAGAAAATATTTTTTCAAATGGAGACCTTTTTCTGCTAACTTTCCTCTGAATGGGTATAAGAGATGTTGCCACTAATCTGCCAGGCATCTTAGATCTGGTTCATAAAGGTTCATCCTGAATGTTCAGAAGGTTCACTCACTTCAGAAGATAGTTACAAAGATGTGAACCTACACTGAGCATAAAATAAGGGAAATCTGTGACCATACACGCAAAAATAAGGTAAATCAGTAGACCTGCGGATTAATTGGGAAATAAGGGGTGAGGAGAACAGTGCTTGTTTATGATGAACATCTAGATCTGAGCTGTCCTATGGCTCAGCCCCATTCTGCTATTATGACAACTTTAGATGGATTTGGAGACAACAGAAAATGTCTCAGAGTTTTATGTGTGTGTTATTTTGTTTTGTTTGTTTGTTTGCATGTCTTGCTTCCTAAAAGAGAGATTTGGCCTTTCAGGTAGATTTTTCTAAAACAGATAAACTCTCATGGTAACCATAGCTGAGGCATTTGATTAATACTCCTATTGGGTCTGCAATGCTGCTGAATGTGACCTACTGAAGAATGAAAAAATGACCCAAATAACTCTTGATAAATTTGCAATCATCCTAACTTTCTGGAAAACTCCTATAGCCCTTATGTAAAATTTTGGTGAGAGGCTAAAAGATGTTATCATTATATCCAGGCAACAAATGATTCTTATTAAAGTAGATGCCGTAAACATGTCACCACTGTGTGAGACAAGCCTGAGTTGGTGAAACCCTATAGGCCCACTCAGAAACAATATGACTGTGGCTACAGAGTCAGAGGTCCCCAAAGAGAAAATCAGTCGTGTCAGTAATGCTGATCTTGCCACTGGATATATGATTTTGGGAAGACTGAAAACATTAGAAAGCACTTTTGTTGACTGGCAAGAAACTGCTGAACTGCGTGAAAAGTAAATGAGCCTTTCTTAACGGCACAAAACTGGTCTGTCCCTTTGTGTACCCTGACTGCTCAGTCCCTCCTTACTCTAAACTCTGCTGCTTTAAGGAAAAAGACTACTAGGAGTGGGGGCGAGGTCCTCCTGTCTCCCAGAGGGATTTAGGGTCATATGCAACCATGCAAATATGCTAGGAAATTTCAGAGAACAGAGAAACTCAAACTTCTATTTGTTCTGTTGGATATAAGCACTCATAGCACCTCCCTGCTAAGTTCCATGAGGGAATGGGATACATGACTGATCTAATGGCGTTTGGTCAATGTTCACATAAGCTAAAATGACTGTGGTGGCATCCTTTGGGCCAATTCAATATACTGTTGCCATTTCCATACTGAACAGGTAGTAGGAACTGATGTTTTATAGTTAATCTCTCTGTCTCATAAATGCCAGGAAGGATCTCTCCATTTGGAAGGAATATATAGAGAGAAGTGCAGTGGGACAGGGATAATTAAACTGACGGCCATTTGCCATCAGGGAACATGCCAGGGTTTAGCATAAGTACTCTACCCTCTGATATGCAAACTGTTCACTATACAAATACAATCCTCTTGCTTGGCAAGTTAGAAGCCTCGGTCTCAGTGGAGTTGGCTATAGTGTTATCACACCTCTACCAGCAAGCATGGTGGATAAATCCCATCAAAATTCAGAAGACTGCTAGCTAAGTAAAATTCCTTGGGATTAAGTGGGCAGATTCATAATGTCAGTCTCTTCAGTAGTCAAAGAACAATTGCTGTTATCACTGAAAAGGAGATCCGGCATCTTAGTAGGCTCTGTGTATTACAGCCAGTATGTACCTCACTTGAGCTTTCTATTTGATGATTTATATTGGTTAACCCACTAATCAGAATTCTTTCAGTGGGATCCAAACCAACAGGCTATGCTGGAAACTGTCAGAGGCAAGCTGTGGCACACTTATTTCAACATTGGGAGCCCACATTCTAATAACCTCTTTAATTTACAATCTCTATAACTGATGATTTTATGGATTGGGTACCTTATCAAAGGAAGGCAACCTTTAACCAAAGGAGCCTTTTACTAAGGCAAATTTAAGTGCTGATTCTTTATTAGTTGGTGCAATTCCAGAACGGTGAGAGTAAAGGCAGAGAGAAGATAGAACATAGCCAAACTGGCTATTGCTTCACTGTAGACATAACCAGTCACTTACTGTGCCTCATACCTGGCCACTAGAAAAGGGTTGGAGGGGTGATTTTTCTAGAGTTCCCTCGCATCTTCTCTCCTTCATTGGTTAAACTTCACTCCTCTGCAATTACAGGTTATATATATCACCAGGTTACTTAAGCTCTCCCTGGGGAAGTCAGATACTATGGCCTGTGGCCCTATGCTTTCTGTGTCTCTGATGCAGTTTCTCGTCAGCGGACGAGCCAGTCACCACTCTCGATGGTATATAATCATGAGCTCAGCAAAAAAGTCAGGCTCTAGAGAGGTGGCTGGGAGAAGCAAGCAGCCAGGTGAGGCTGAGAGATCTGAGGCAGCACATTATGGGTCTGATACCCATTCCATTACTGTTCTAGTTTTTTTATTTCCTTATATGAGCTTTGAACATAAATAAAGGGTAGAAAATGCCATTAAAGGGCTATTAAAAAGTCAAAATTCATTTTTAATCCCTTTTATCACTTAAATTACAGAAGTGTATGTTTCATTACTTTTCCACTTACTGAAGTCACTTAAAAGTCTCCTGAAAGGATATTTCCTACTACGTGAGAGAAGAAGAATAAGGAAATAGCTTCCTTTGAAAAGGCAATTCTGTATGAAATAATTTTGTTCCATTTCCTAGGCACTATGAATTATATTACAGGGTACAATTTTCCTGCTATTATTAAATCTCAGGGGAGTGTCAGGTTATTTTTAAATAGTCGGAGGAAATGTCTGTAGTTTTTTTTTTTTTTTTTTTTTCGCCATATATGACAAACATGATTTGATAAACTGGTCAGACTTATGTTTGGGTCCACTGGTAGTATTTTACGTACACTTAACATCTTTATTCCTTACATTTCCTAAGAACTGTTACTATATAAAATGAATTGTTTGATGACTCATGTCATTTAATGTGGCAATTTTCTTAGCTGCTGTGGCCTATGTATTTATACCTTTTCTGATCACAGGTGAGAATATGTGTGGCATGGAACAAAGCAAAGAGACTTCTGTTTTCACCACAAGAATTTGCATTTAGAGTATAATTTAAATGACATGAAACATTATCATTTCTGAGCAGACAGATAGGAAAGCCTGCACAGCCAGCTCTCTTCATGATAAACTCTCAACTTTGACAAAAATTGTTCAGTGTGAAATGTAACACCCTTAAATTCCCCTGTGCTTTTTCAAGCTTTGCCATATATTTACTCATACTTACTCCCAAATTCCTATACCCACTTTCTTTAATTACAAAGTCAGTTTTTTTAATAAACAGAGGAATTTGCGTCCATATTATATAGACAGATATGTACTTAATACTATATATGAGAGAACGTTTATAGTTTTTGATATTTCTATTATTATTGAACTCTTGCTAGGTTCAGTCATCCCACTTGTGTTTTCAGTTCTCATACTAATTTTGCTAGGAAAAATTTTGCATGTTTTCATTTTTACAATATTGTAATGATTTCCTTCTTGGTATTGCTAACAAGCAGTTAATTATTGGTTGTGGGAGCATAGGTTTTACGCATAATCCATATGCGTAGCTTGAACACATCACTGAGATCTGTCTAACTTGAGCAGTGTGGACAATAGAACTCTCTGCAATGACCGAATTGTCCCATGGTAGCTACTAGCAACATGTGACGATTGAAGACCTGAAATGTGACCAGTCTAACTGAGTTTTTTAAATTTTAACTAATTTAGATATAAATGTAAATAGCTACATGGGCCTACTATACATGCAGCAGTTTTAGAGAGCAAACTATTTTCAAAACCACTATTTTCAAAAATGCAGTCCTTACTTCAAGTAAAGCATGGTATAGTCCGTATTTAACCCAATTATTTATAATACACAAATTCTGTTTTTTGCAGGAAGTTTTTATGAGTTATTGTTTTCAAAGTGATAGATGAGCACACTTCAGGTAAAAACAGGTGAATGCATTTATTTTTCTCCCTACTATTCTAAGTTCCTTTAAACAAAAGCCTTCACATCTTAAAAGAAAAGAACAGGAAAACATTTGGAAACATCTATTCTCATTTTGTATAGTTCAACACCCCACCCTTCTTTTTTCGAGGAAACAAAGTAAGGACTAGACAAGGTCTCATCACTACACAGTGACAGTGTGGGTTATACATTCAGGTATACTGGCTTCTACTTAGCTTCTTTTAGGCTAAATGTATGTAATGCCAAACAGTCAGTGTAAGGAGCTGCTTTTTTGAAAAGAGAAAACACAAAACAAAACAAGAAAGAAAACAGTCTGGAAATTTTAGAAAGAAGTGAAAATTACATATTGCTGAAAGTACTATTTTGAATAGCAGACGGTTTTTCATGAATGTTTTCACTCAAGAACTTAGTACATAAAAGCCTTTTAGCACTGTGCTTTGGGTCTTATTTGCAAACATAATAATACCACATTGGAATAGTCTAGGAGTCTCCATGATACAAAGTCGATTTATAGACTCTTAGTTTGTTCATAAAGTCACAGGCAAGCATTTATTTTTATTTCTCTCCATATATATGTTCATACATATATATATAACTCTCTGCAATGAGAGAGAGAGAGAGAGAGAGAATGCAGGAAAAAAGAGTAATAATTTTTTTTAAAAAAGAAAAACCTATGTTCCCACAACCAATAATTAACAAGAATTAGATATTGTGGCAATTTTGTTTTAGAAATTTTAGTAACAAAATTTGCTACAGAAAAAGTTGAAGATTCTTTTGCTTCCTACACTATATTTTCAATGTTGTTCAGTTTTACAGCTTACAAAACGCACTGACTTCTCATATCCCAAACACAGTTAGCAGCAATAATGTTGTTGATTAGAGAGGGTTCAACTGGAAAGAGCTCAGTCTGTTCTGGCTTAGGTAAACTAAAAAGGTTTATCACAAAGTCTAGAATTTCTGAAAGATTCAATGGATAGGATGGAGAAATAGATGCTTGACTAAGTAGCCACATGACTTTTAAAGCCACATAAAATTAGGTCACTGAAAAAGACACTGCTCCTTCCTTCCATAATCAGGAAGTTACTTTCTGATTTTGGAAGCTGCTGTAACATGTGACAACACTTAGAGGCACTCTTTTCTACAACCCCACAATATGATGATGCCATGAGTCTCTTCCCACCTGATCCTGTTCAAAATAGAAGTTTCATTCAAGAGATTTTTAAAAAGCTATATCATATTCAGGATTCCAGAGTAAGAAAGCCTAGAAAGTAAAGTGTTTAGTTTCCCAATCATGGCAACAGAGAAAAGAGGACTAACAAGATATCATTGGAAAAGAGATCCAATATGGTGAAACAGATAAACACTGTGTCTGTTTTCTTCTGTGAATACATTAAAATTACAACTAAATTATAGAACAATCAAACTGGAGAACCATGTGAAGTCTAGCTGAACAGGTTTTATAACTAAGGATATAAAGAAGCTATGCCAATTCTGGTAAGAGGGGCAGAGATGTGGAACAGGCCCCACACCTGCATGTGGTGAATGAGAATTAGGAGGGATTAATTAACCATGAAGCTTCCCCCCAGAGAAGCGAGGAACCCCGGCCCCCACCAGGCTCCCAAGCCCAGAGTACTGGTGACACAATGAAGGGCCCCCACAACATGTGGCTGTAAAAATCAGTGGGGATTCTGACCATCCATGTGAGATGGAAGGCTCTGGGAAACCCAGATGTCCTCTTAAAGAGTCCACACACAGATTCACTGGCTCATAGGTACTCACTGTGCACTCCAGAGGAGGGATGGTAACTTTGGGGTGTCAGAGGCATACGGGGGTCAGACTGAGGTGTGTGACTTCAGCATGAGAGCTGGAGGACAGTCGCCATTTTCCCTCTGTGGGGACCTGCTCCCAAGCAGCCAGCAGGCAGGTGATATCTTTCCTGTGTTGAGCCCGCCCTCTCCAGCCAAATCTGAACCTGATTGGCCTGGTGAGCTCCACCCTACTGACTCACTGGGACCCCACCTCAACCAACAACCCCAATGCTGGAGGCACTTTCTCACGAGCAGTCAGCCCCACCCGCACTGCACTCTTTCCTGGAAAATTGTCCGTGTCTGTGGGCCCCAGGCAGGCAGTGACTGGCCTCGGTGAAAGACTCTTGTTGAGTAGCTCCAGGCTCAGCACTGGCACCAAACCAGAATTTACATTACCCTGGTGAACAAAATTCTTCCCATTCTAGTGACTCCCTGAAACCCTGACTCACCCAACTTGTGTACCACACGAGGTTCTATCAACGGCTGAAACTTAAGGGAGCCCACAGGTGACAGTAGGCCTCCAGATGTTCTGTCTTATTGAGGAGCTGCCATATGCCCAGTATTGGTGGCAACTGTCATTAGTTTGCTGTGTGTCCTATCCTACGTGTCTCTAAATTTAGCACAGGCAGTGAACAACTGCAATCGCTTTATAGCTCCTCCCAAGCAGTCCCTGGCTGGTCACAGGTGACCTGGGCCTGCACGGGAGCCCCTTCCAAGAGGCCCCAGAATCAACATACTTGGAGAATGACTTCAGGCCACAGTGGAGCACTGCCCAATTAGCTCCACAAGCAGCACACACAAAGGGTGGTCCAACAGGTGCCAGAGCCCGGTGGGGCGAATCCCACTCAGTGGGGTAAGCTCCACACACAGCATCCCGTAAGTTGAGTAATCAAAGTGAATGCAAAAGCTGAGGCAGTGAGAAGTGAATGTACTATCTTTGGGAAATGGTAAGTGATCCAATATGACCTGAGTCATAGAATGAATGAAGATATTCAATTGGGGAAGATTTTGTATACCAGGAGTGCCAAAAAAATGTATATACATGACTTGTATTCATTTTTTGTTATTGGTATATATTAAGTATTACAATTTTAATACAGATTTTTCCTTTCTTAAAATGTGTATATATGTTTTTGGCACCCTCTATATGCCAAAAATATATATGTATGTATGTATGTATGTGTGTATATGTATATATGCTTATATGTTTATATGTATATATATAGCAAAAATTGTATATATAATTATACATAGCAAAAATTACAGGTATATAAAATTATATATCTGTAATTTTTGCTATGTATAATTATATATAACAAAATTAACATATACACATACATATGTATTTGTGTGTGTGTATGTATATATATATATATATGTGTGTATATACATATATATATACATATATATATATCCACAAATGTGTTATAGTCTTAAACTATAAAGCAGCTTACAAGGATTCTCTCTTTTACTCCAGTTAGGCTTTTAGCCCTCTTTCTATCTACCCATCAAAAATGCTCTTATGAAGGTTACTGTGACCTTCACATTGCTACATTGACAGTTTATAGACCCGTTAAATAAAAAACATACCCAAATAATTATTATAGTAATCACTATAATAATAAATAATAACGAAACCATTAGATCGTATTTACTGTGACCATCATTAACTATACATTTGTATGCTCTGCAAACACCAGGAAAAACAAACAAAACAAAAACACCTTCATTCTGCCTAGCTTGGTGATGTAAAATAGAATAACTGTCCCAGTGTACAAATAATATTTTCTAATCATCTAGAGGGCACAGCATTCTCTTTAATATAAAACCAAATGCAAGTGATGTAATGGGCTTCTAATATTTGGATATCATTGAGGTAAAACTGGAAAAATGAAAAAGGAAATACCCATTAGTTACCTTGAAGTATTTTATTTTAACCTTGTACGTTTTCAAAATATGAAATCAAGATTGATCCACACCATTGACTTAGCTGAGTCATATTACGTTAAAAAATTATGAATGACCATGCAGTTAATATGTGACATCATTGAAAACTAAATTGCCAACCATGCCTATATCAATTAATTTGTTGTGTAGAGCATAGGAAATATACAGGCAAAAAATACATTTACATTTTTAAAATTCCTAGTATGTCTTATAATAGCCAAAAAACAACAAACAATCTAAACCACCAACAGGTGAATGAATAAACATACTGTGATATATCCATACAATGGAATATTAGTCACTAATAGACAGGAATGAACCATTGACACATTTTACAACATGGAAGATCCTCAAAATTATAATTCCAAGTGAAAGAAAGTAGAAAAGGAGAGTATATACAATAAGATTCTTTTGATATAAAATTCTAGAAAATACAAACTGATCTCTAGTAAGAGAAAGTTGATCAGTAGTTCCTGAGGAGAAAGAGGGATGAGCAAGAGGAATTACAAAGTTTCATGAGGAAACTTGGTTTATTATTTTGACTGTGGTGATGGTTGTACAGGTGTTTACATCTGTCAAAATCTATCACACTGTATACTTTACTACCTACAGTTTATTGTACCTCCATAAAACCTTAAAAAGAGAGAGAGAGAGAGAGAGAGAGAGAGAGAGAGAGAGAGAGAGAGAGAGAGAGAGAGAGAGAAACAAATTCCTAACATGCTTTTCTGGTAAAGATGGGCCTTCCCATTTTAGAGATTAAAACACTGAGGTGGTTACTGAAGAAGTTAATTGATATTCTTATTTGAACAGAAGTCCATTTATTTGTAATTAAAAATGATCCATCAGAGTCTATTCTCTCCAACTAAAACCTGACTCTCTTGCCCACACTGATAAACCTCATGTCTATTGTGTTAACTAATTTGACCTTAAATTTATGTTCTGAGTGGCCCCATTAACCAAGTTGAAGTTTTCGCCCCATGAGAATAATGGTATCTGTGACATCACAGATAGAGGACTTTTTAACAGAAGAAAGTGCCAGAGAAACTATTTGTAAAAAGATGATTCAAAAAATGAAAGATCAAATTCTTTAAGTGTTGAATGTCCCCTACAGTTTAATTAATGGGGTCATGCACCCATTTATCTATGCTAATTATGTTTCCCTTTCATTTTCTGCTCTCCTATACATAGTAATTAATAAAGATGAGTTTCTTTTGTGTCCTTTATTTTTCATGTTTAAAAAAAAATTGGACTTTCCTTCGAACTGAAGTTAAAAGAGATATATATGGAATATAAGTAATGCCATAATAAAAGTATTATGTAATCAATTTCTACTTATCTATCAATGGGTCAGATCTACTTTGAATTTTCTTTAGTAAAGTCAATCTAACCTCCCTTTGCATGAAAGTATTTTTTCGTATGTATTCTTAGAATGCACTCCTGATTTCAGCAGAAATATTATGTAACTTGACATTAAAATAAGTCATAAAGACTTTGCATAATTCATTCCACTTGAATTTTGGATTTTAAAACACTATCTTTTGCAAAGACTTATTTTTTCTAAAGCCTCCCTTTATTAATCAGAATTTAATAGTTGATAAAGTCTATGTGTGAAAGAAATAAGCATCTATCATGTTTGTTTTCATGTCACTCAAAATGCTGTCTGAGTCTAACACATGGAGAAACAGCCAGGCATTCATCACAGCACTATTTATAGTCAGCACATAGTAACCGGCTAGTGACTATTGTTTTCTCTTTCTCACAAGGGTAGAAGAGAATGAGGAACTAATGACTGAATGACATTCCTTCTCAGAAATGCATATTCACATTTGTAACTTCATTCTGACTTCATGGAATCTCAAAATATTTTTTTTAAAAAACGAAGAGCATGATTTCCCTTTGTAGTTTTACTTTACAGCTAATTTACTGGAATTTCTGTCATAATTATTACTTGTGTGTCAATTCTACCTTGTGCCTCCCAGTTTAGAGAACAGTCTCAGCTTCAGGCCTCCTGTGTTCTAATATAGGCTGTATCTATAATGTAATTTGATCCCTCTCAGCCTTATTTCCTTTATCAATAAAACAGGAATAATAGCACCTCTCATACGGCTATTGTAAGAATTAAATATTTTTAACAATTGCTTACACAGTACAAGTATCTATTAAGTTCTGGATATTTACTTAAACTATTAACTAATATAATCCTAAAACAATCCTGCTGTGATTCCCATTGTATATGTCAGCAGATAGATACACAGAGAAATTAAATAATTTGTCTAATGTTTGACAGCTAGCCAGTGTTTCAATCCAGGCAGTCTGTCCCCTGTCTCTCTGTATTTAACTGCTATGCTGCTCATGTGCTATCTGGCCTTAATATTTTTCTCAGTATGACTAAAATTTTTTAAAGATTTCTTCCTGATTATAAGCCCATGACCTCCCTTTTTTAGAGCATTTTTGTCCCTTTAATATATCAATCTTCTCCCAGTGTCTCATCCATTGTACAACCCAGAAATGTCTTTCTCAATGATTAGGGAGCCATCCTTTTGAAATGTAATCATCAAGAAAGATAGTGGAAAAAACAATAACCCAATTAAAAAATGGGAAAGGGACATTAAGAGATACTTCTCCAAAGAAGACATATAAATGGCCAATAGGTATATGAAAAGGTGGTTAACATCATTAATCATCAGGGAAATGCAAATCAAAACCACAGCGAGATACCAACCACCTCACATCTGTTAAGATGGTTATTATTTTTTAAAAATATTAAAATGATATCAAGTGTTGATGAGGATGTGGAAAAACGGAAACTCAGGTACACTGTTGGTGGCAATATAAACTGGTACAGCTATTATGAAAAAGAGTATGGCAATTCATCAAACAATTACATATAAAGCTACCAGAGGATTCCTTAAATCCCACTTCTGGATATTTATCTAAAGGAATTGAAATTAACATCTTAAAGAGATGTCTGTGCTTCCATGTTAATTACAGCATTATTCACAATAGACAAGATATGGAAACAACCTAAATATCCAATTGATGGGAGAAAGGAAAAATAAAATTTGGTATATTCATACAATGGAATATTATTCAGCCTTACAAAAGAAGGTATTTCTGCCATTTGCAACAGCATAGATGGACCTGAAGGGCAATATGCTAAGAGAAATAATCCAGACACAAAGAGACAAATCTTGCATAATCTCACTTGTATACGGAATCTAAAACAATCCAAGTCATATTGAAGCAGAGAGAACAAAGGTAGTTGCCAGGGGCTGGGGAAGGAGAAGAGAAAAGGGGAAATATTATATTTGTGAATGACATGGACAATTTAAATCAGACTATACACTGTATTATATACATAGATCAAATTACAAACTCTTACTATTATTCTTTTTTCTTTTTCAATACCTTAACATTTTAGTACAATTAAGATCTAGAGGGAAAAATTGCTTGCTCTATCCTGTTTTAGAGACTAGTTGTTTATGTCAAAGAGATTGAATAACTTCCCTGAGATTCCAGCAAGTCTCAAATCCTTATCATGACTACAGAATTTTTTTCAAATTTTCAATGAGAACAATATTAACGTAATGGGATAGACTTGAGATTGAAATTAGATAAATTATGTCAGGTACATGTATGGCACAGGTGTATTCTCAATAAATATCACTTCCCTCCTTTGCCACTGAATAAACCCTCCACCCATGGTTCCCATAGTAATTGCTGCTGGACCTTTTGCCAAGATTTCTACTGGCATAACTTCTCAAATCACTTCTGAAAGACAATTTTGAAATTTAAATAAAACCGTAAATAGAAATTTTTGCAATTTTGACTGTAAAAAATTGATAGACCTGTGAATCTATAAACTATTTAAGCAACGAATGGGACAGTACATCTATAGGTGCATGGATAAAACCCATATCCACTGATATATCTTTGTGTACGCACCTACCTTCTCTCCAGGATTTGCCATGCAAATGCTACCTACATTTGTCTCCAAACTCCAGTCTCATTCTTTTCAATTCTACAAAATCACAAACTTTTTCTTAGTCACCCCTCACTGTCCTCCAGACTGCAAACTATCCACAAGCAGCAAGCTGGGAAATCATAGCGCTCCACTCATTTATATTCTGTTCACCAAAGATCAGAGCCCTGCACTAACTTTTGTCAAGTGTCTCCAAAGCATTGCTTCATGTATTGTGTCCACTTTTTAGTTGTTTAAGAATAAATATGGCCCCTGTTAACCATGGCTAGAATGCATTTTGCATTTCTTTAAGTCCTTCATTTATTGCATTTATTTGAAATTTCTGCATTAGGTATATATTCAAGGATTGTCATACTTTGATGAATGATCACCTTTATTATTATGAAATGCTCCTTTTTATACATGGAATAGTCCTTTTTTTCAGCCTGAGTTTTGTGATACTAATGTACTCACTACAACTTTCTAATGGTTAGTGTTTGCATAGGATATGTCTTTCTAAACTTTTAATCTAGTTATGATTTACAATACATATCTACCGTGGTTTTCTTGTAGGACACATATAATTATGTTTGGCTTTTTCATCAAGTTTGATCGTATCTACATTTTAATTACAATGTTTGAATCCTTAGAAAATTTATCAATACATTTAGACATAAATGTATATATCCAATCTTGTTTTACGTTTTGGTATTTGATTCTAATTTGTTATCTAGTCTTTACCCCCACGCCATCTTTTTTCTTTTCCATCTGCTTTTGAATTGAGTGTACTTGTATTCCATATTTTGTTAATTACTGGCTATTTAGCTAATTTCCTTTGTTTTAATTTGAGTTGGCTTTTTTAGAGATTACAGTATACATTTTCAATTTATCACATTTCACTTTCAAAAATATTCTCATATAAATTTAGAATCTTATTATATTATGTTGTCACTTTTCCCTCCCACAGTTTTACAATTTTTATCATATGTTTTACTTCTATGTATGTTTGAAACCACATATGCACTATCATTTTTTGTGTGTTAGTCTCTCAGTTGTATTTTTTAATAATAGATTTTATATTTTTAGAGAAGTTTTTGGATCACAGCAAAACTGAACAGGAAGTACAGAGATATTCCATATATACCATGCCGGCATATATGCGAAACTCCTCCACTACTGACATGCTTTCTCAGAATAGTATGCTTGTTGCAATCTGTGAACCTATACTAACACATCAGTGTTACCCAAAGATCATAGATTACATCAGGGTTCGCTCTTGTTTTTGTACATTCTCTGGGTTTTGACTACTGTATTATGACATATATCCATCATTATAATATGGAATAGTTTCACTGCCCTAAAAATCCTATGTGCTCTACCCATTCATCCCTCCTTCCCCACCTAAACCCTGACACCCTCTGATATTTACGCTGTCTCCATCATTTTCCTTTGCTAGAATTACATATAGTTGGCATTATATGGCCTTTTCAGATTGTCTTCTTGCACTTTCTTGCATGGATTGTGCCTTTGGAATTGTATATTAAAAGTTATTGCCAAACCCAAGGCGATTTAGATTTCGCCTATGCTATCTTCTAGGAATTTCAGAGTTTCTCTTTTTACGTTAGCTCTATCACCCATTTTGAGTTAAACTTTTTGAAGTGTGTAAAGCCTGTATCTAAATTTATTTTTTTACATGTGGATGTCTAGTTGTTCCAGGATCATCTTCCATTTTATTGACTTTTACTATCTATAGTTTGTCTCTAGGCAGACAGCTTTGCTAATCCCAGTGAGGAAGGCCTTCACACAGAGTGGTAGCCCAGGCATGGGGTCTTGCAGCCGAAAGGTTGCAAAGGGCTTCTACGAGGAAGGATAACCCAAAGTGGCAATAGATAGCTTGAGAAGAATCAGGAGAATGTCTGTGTGGAAAGAAGTCCAAGAAAGGATGATATGACTTTAAAAACAAATTCCTGGATTTACTCTTATCTGATGTTTGTGAACAGTTTTATTTATTTATTTTTTTTCCTCACCATTTTTTGTCTAATTTTACCAGCTTTATTTTTTTTTTTTTTTTTTTTTTTTTTTTTTAATGATACAATGCAAATCGTTTAGAAATTATTTCTTCATGGACAGAAGCAGAAATCCCATTTATATTTTTCCACCTGTTTCTATATATTTAAAGTCATGAGTTTATACTGATATCACCAGTGCCAATCTAATAATTGTCTTCCTTTTGATAGCTCTCTTCCCAAACAGTGAGAAACCTATTGCCATTATCTGTAATATGTTCATTTATTTGATCTATCCTTCTAAATCTAACAACCCCTTTTCCTTTGTCAGAGCCCTTCGTGACCCCACCGAGGCACTAATCACCACTTAAATAGCCTCATCCCCACCTCCCCATGTAAACATTCTCATTACTCCCATTTGGCTTCAGCATTCCACGACACACCAGCCTTCTGCATGGTCACCTTCCTCTACCTGATGGGACTCTTACACATCAAATAGACCTTCTCCCTCTATGTGCATTCTCTGCCCTACCTGTACTCTGACACCTACACTAGCTGAGCCCCAATTTGGATGGTTCCCTTACTTATTCAGACTTTAAATTACTTTGCTAGGTTGCTCTCCCTTATAGAAAACTTCTTCAGTATTTTTAGGTTCTGTTTCTTTTTCACTAGGCTTTCTTCCTACATAAATACCTTCCTGATCTTTCTCAAGCTTTGAACACCATATTGGGGAGCACTTTATAACCTTTTGGCTCCCACACCCCATGCCTCAGCACCACTCTATGTGCAGACCTTCCTTGTCATCCTGGGGCTCTGACACTGCATCTCTGGACACAGCTCCACAACGATTCTCTTCTCCCCTCAACTCAGGCTCTGACTCTTTATGTTAGGTCCCCTTAAAATCTGTCACCCCATTTCAGGCCACCTCCATGAATTATCAGTATCCTCTGCTCCTCTGTCTCTCTTTTGCTTTAACATTCACACCTCACTCTCCTCTATCCATCTGCATAGAGAGTCTTCTCAACCAACATGGAACCTGATATACCATGCCAGGCCTTCTTCCATTAGGAATGCTCTCTGTAACTCTCTCAGGTTGATAATGCACATTTAGCCACTGATGTGCTTACTCCACTTGGGTTTGCCTCTCCATGGTAGGTTACATGCTTGCATGGACAAATTCCTCACCACACTTTGGCTCTGCCATCCCATGCTGGGACATCTCTGGGCATAGGCCACCTACTTTTTCTCACTTGGACACTTCCAACTTGCACCAGCCTGTCCACATATTTGGACAACCTCTTTAGTCTAACTTGGTTTCAGACCCCCCTCGTCGGGAGGATGCCTTCCTGATTCTACCTGGACTCTGACTCCTCATGGGGGGCTATATCCTGTGGAGGCACCCTGTTCATTCCGCTAGCATTCCAAAAGCCCATGCCAGGCTCATTCCCTATTTGGATACCCTCTGTACTCTTACTTGACTTTTATACTTTATGCCAAGCAGCTTCTCAATACAGAGGTCTTTGTCACTCTACTTGGGCTCTGACACCCCAAGCCAGGACACACCCCTCAAATGATTTTCATGTTGCTCTGCCCCTAACTAACGGTTTTACGGTTGAGCAATTCATGGGAAAGTGTAAGGTCGAGGAAAATAAAAAGGAGAGAAGAATTAAGAAACAAAAACCCATAATAGTAGCTGAAGGCTTAAAATTATAATCTCGGCAAAGTATATAGAGGATAATGAATCACTGAGTAGTTGTAGTGTGGATCACTATATAGTTATTTCTCTTCTACTTCCAAATAATTTCAAAATTTTCAATAATAAAATACATTTTTATAATAGTAAGGTATGATATTCCTCAGGAAAGGAAAAGTATATGTTTTTAAAGAGACTATTTTTATTATTTTTAACTAAGACATTTATACTTACTGACAAATACAGATTCTTACTAATTTCAGTTGGTTAAAGAAATTCATAGTTATTTAAATTAGGTAATAATTGCATGTCTATCTACACCTGTACTATAGAACATTTATAATAAAATTTCCTTATATTAAAGAGATTGCAAATACTTGGGTTAATCTATTGATTCAAATTTGCTATGTTAGAAATAGATGGAAAGTCAATTGCAATTTCTTTCACTCTAACAGAAACAAAAACTAATAAAAAGTAACATTTTAGAATTTGTAAAAACCATATTTATAGAAACAAAATCAATGATTTCGTGGCACAGATCAAATGGCATGCTAAGTATTAAGATAATGCAATTTTGCTTATTATTTGGCAATGGAGATAACATATATACCACAGTTATAGAAAGAAAACATATTTACTCTGTCAAGAGAAAGTATTGTTAATGTTGTTCTTGTGACCGAACTGAGTATTTTAATTATTTGATCCTCTCTCTGCTTTCTTCCTCCCCTCAGAAAACATCACAAGAGTCCAACAATTCTGCACTGGAGACTTCCTTTGTCTGTATCAAGTTTTTCTAATTTACATAAGTTAAAGAAAGGGATTTTGGAGAGGAGGATAGTAAATTTTCTGTAAGCTTTAGGAATGAATGGTAGTTTGAGCAGTAACTACAGAGAGTTATTTCAGGTGGAGTAGAGTACTGGATGATCCTGCAATTACGTTTATGTTATCTCCAATTAGGCATAACTGGGACGTAGTCTGAGCAATGTGGTTCATATTCATTAGTTATAATTCAGGAGTTAGGGATACGATAGTTATAGCTTTTGCTTCCACAAACCTAGCCTGATATCCATAGGATGTGGATGGATTCGAGGTGGAAGGTAAATAAATGGAAGTAAGTTTAGTGGACATTATTTTATGAATCATACTTAAACTGCATTCTTACATATTGTGGACTATTAATAAAAAATTTATTTTACTCTGCTGGAATTAAAATTTCATCCTAAATTAAATAAAATCAATATTTATGAGCCCATAATATATATCAGATATTGAATAGGTCCTTCACAAATATCATTTAACTTTATCTTGACACTTAAATCCTGTTTACAATCCACAGACGTTGTATAGGCAAAAGGTGGCAAAAGTCAGAACTGAAACTATAATCTCGATATGGCCGACTTCAAAATCCACTATTTTTCAAATGAACTATGTTTAACATCTTTGATTTTAACTTGCAATTAAATATTAAGGACATATAAGATTTTTGTGAGAAATATCTGGATTTTTAAAAGGATTCATACTCTGTTTAGCCAATTTCCTTTAGAAATTTCAACATCCATGCCATATCAGCGAAGCCTCAATCTTCACTCTGCCATTGTTAACTCATTGATTTAATCAATACCGTGGAAAATGCAGTGGCTGAATTATAAATATACACCCATGCACACTCATGACAAGATTATATATGGGGCCATCCAGTTGCTCAAATTGAGTAAGAAAGTCAAATTAATTCCAATAGCACCAGATAGATACTGCCTACATGAATGTTAAATTTCTTTCGAAGCATTCCTTTTTAATGCATGTAGAATCAATGTTTTCTCACCTATAGGGACTGGGTACTCATTACCTTAGATAGCAGACATACTTGGATCCCTCTGGCACAAAACCCTGCCTTCACTTAAACACAATTCTATATTTGAAATACTTATCTAAAATAGACGTTAATCCCCTTATTCATGACAAGCTTTCAAAAACTGAAAAGATATACCTAATTCCCCTGTGAGCCATGCTACCTTCCATCATGTGTCTTGTGAAAAATTTAGAGTCCCTTGAATTCTTCTTCATTTTTATGTGAATTAATTCCATTTTATATACCTGACATTGGACAAAACATCTGAGGAAATGTCATACCCTTAATTCCCTTAGCCAGCAAATCATGTCATTTGTCATACACAATTATACAATCCTTTCAGGGTTTTGTCATTTTGCAGTATCTACAGAATCTAATGAAGCGCATATAGTCATATTTTTAACATTAACTTGAAGATTACACATTTTAAAAGGTTATTAATTATGTTTATTTATAGTTAACTGTAAGAAACTGAAAATACAGAAGACATAGTTGAGTAGTTAATAAATGTTTGCTCTCTGGCTGTTATATCAGTCATGAATGAATGTGTTTAGCTTATTTAAACATTATTTTGAAGCTGACTTAGGTGAGTAAGTAATTTGTATAATTTTCCTACAATATATGTTAATTCTAGAGATTCAATATACTATTCTTCAATAATGATAAAATGGTTATATAGTTCAACAGAGAACTACTAAGGTCAAACCTAGTATAATACAGATACTCAAGTTGTTCTTTTAAGCTTCTTCTTCTTTTTAAGATTTTTATTTGTGCTAGGAGTTTTAAATCAAAAACCAATTAGAATAAAATAAAATCCAATTATATGGGCCATGGAGAGACCATACAAGTTCATTTATCATTACAGAGTCTCTCCCACTTAGATCTCTTTTGAACATTTTATTCTTAGGGAATATCTTTTTTCCAACTGCATCAGTAAACTAACGCAGCACTGTTCAATTTTTCTTGTATGTGCTTTGTTCTCATCTGACATCAGCTGAAGTCAGTTGTCAGTCTCAAGATGCAATGAGAACTCCTTTTTTCATACAGAATGTCTTGACTCAGTTATTATAGTACCACTGACAGCTTTCTCTGGAGGACACAATTTCTGGACACCTTGCAAATATAATCCTTTAAAAACTTTTTCCCCACATTACTTCCCATTGGAAGAATTCTTTTGACTGCTTATTTCAAAGGGAAAATGCACACTTGTAAATTTATTACTAATTTAATATTCATATGAATATGTAGTCATGCAGGTATTTAAGCAAAACAATAAGTAATACATTAAAATGAATTTTGCTCTTTCTTTTGAAGCAAAAGAAATAAAATTAGCATATTAATCCTTTCACGCTTGAAACTATGGCCTTGGGACAAAATATTTAAAAAATATATACTAGATTATATTATAAAATGTTGTGAATCCTTGTGCTTTGGAGTCTAAATCAATGTAATGTAAAAATTAAAAAAATAAAACATAAAAGGCACAAAACCTGCAACTCAGCTATCAGCTGGGATTACCCTATACCCTAACATCTAGGTAAGATAAGATTGAACACCCATTATATGTACTGTGGAAAGAATAATGACACCTCAAAGATTTCCTACAGAAGATGAGATGGTCACCTCTGGCTGTATTACCTTCATTTATTAAACTCTCTTTCTTTGCTTATGCTCTTTGTATTTTGGTAACAATTATAAGAGCCCATTTGCCTTGACAATTCCCTGTCCCTAAACTAGATCAAGAAAATACAAATACAAATACAAAAAAAAAAAAAATCACTTTTTCTTCAAGATTTTGATGATCTGTCAGTCATGAAAGATGAATTATGTTTCTGAAAGTTTAAATATTATTTATCAGGTGTCATTTTTCTTAAAAAGTCTCAGAGCCATGTTTACTACTGGCCATATCAACCATTGTCATGTTTCTGGCTCCTATCTCCAAACTCCACTTTAACGGCAGATTTCCTATAAGGATCTTCCAAATGTGTTCTCATTTTTCAGTCCTTCCTTGCAATCTCAGCTGTAAACCTATAATACCACAACATGTTCAGTTAAAACAAATGCAGGACAGCTTGTCACCTTTTGCCAAAAAGAACATTTTTTTCTCCTTTAAAGTAATCCACCTAATTTAGAAGATAGCAATATTTAAAAAAAAAAATTGTCTCTTCTTTTCATGATTCAAATAATTTGCAGTGTGGTATAAATAGCATGTAGTAGAGAACTGTGAAATTTCTAATCTTAGCTCTGACCACTGACTTTTAGGAAATCTATTCATCTCATCTCTGACCATTGAGCTTTAGAAAAATTGAAGTAGGCAGAAAAATAACCCCCTAAAAATGCCTAGTCATAAACCTGTGAATATGTTACTCAAACCAAAAAAAAAAAAAAAAAAAGAGGTGGGATTTTGCAAATATGACCTGAGATGGGTAGACAATCCTGGCTTATCTGGGTGGGCTCAACCTAATCACCTGAGTTCCTGAATGAACCTATCCTGACTGCAACCAGAGTTAAGATGGATAGTACAGAAAAATGGTCAGAGATACAATGTTGCTGGCTTTGAAGATGGAATAAGGAAGGAGGACACAAACTAAACAATCTTGGTGACCTCTAGACACCGGAAAAGAAGAGGAAACATATCCCCTAGAGCAGGGGTGTCCAAACTTTTTTCAACATTTTTTACCAAGGGCCATATGCGGTAAAATACACAAACAGCTGGGCCACTCACTCGAGGTGAAGTACGTATTGCCTCACCTGGTTTATTTAAGTAAACTAAATATATTTTTGGAATTTGCTGCGGGCCAATTAAAAATGGATTGTGGGCTGCAGTTGGCCCGTGGGCTGCAGTTTGGACACCCCTGCCCTAGAGGCTCCAGAAAGGAACAGAGTTCTGCTGATGCTTGATTTTAGCACTATGGGGCACATGTTGGAGATTTATCCTACAGAAGTATAAAATAATACAATTATGTTGTTTGAAGCTACTAAGTTTGTGGTAATTTCTTATAGCAGCAATGGAAAACTATTACATAAGTCATTTATTCTTACTCCTGCATATAAAGAGATGATTAGAATAAGAACTCTCCAAGACCTTTCCAGATCTCAATTACCTGATGAACATGGCTACCGTGGTAATTTAGGGAGGCTAATATTTATTATTTCATTATTTTCCGGAGGAAACCACCAATCAATACAAACCTATGGTTATTGGCTGCCTCTACTCAGAAAGTGCACTTTAAAATGTACTGCACTCAGATACTCCTTGTAGTAGATTTACTGAGGTCAGTAAATCTTCAGACCAATACTTTCAGTCTCACATAACATAGCCCTGTTAAAAGGTTCCCTGACCATATATCTGTGGGTGATCTTTTTAAGGTTTTCTAGTGCTAAATTGGACCCCGACCACCTCACTGCTATTTGAAAATCAGGCCATCTCTTCCCTCTTTATGAGTTGATAACAGATTTAGTATAAAAGAGATGAGGAATACATTTTATCAGTCATAAATTTATTTGCCTGGACTAGTGGAAATATCCGAGCAGTCCCAGGCTTCATGTGCTTGTAGAAAATCGTTATTATTGATACCTCTCATTCCTTGTTATTGTTAACATGAACCAAAGGAATCCCATTTCTTCAATCTTTCCAAGTATTCACTGGCCCATTTTGAGTTAACTCTTAAGTTATTTACAACATCCATCTCTCTTATTTTTGTAGTCCTCTAGAGAAGAGGTTAGTTTTCAAAAATCCTTTACCCACTATAAAAGTATACATTTACAGCTTTTAAAAATCCATGTGTGGCCCCTTTGCTTCCCTCACTTGCAGCTGATACACACATTTTCAATATTGGTGATATAATCCAAATGTCTTGTGTACTTCGGAAAGCAGTTTTCATGGCAATATCATACCCAATGAGCTAATAACGTCAGTAAGTTAAAAAAAAAAAATCGTCAAGGTGTAATGTAAGGTGAATAACAAACATTGTACTCTGCCTTCTAAAAACAGCTGAGTTCAGCAGCCTGGGCTTAATTCAAAATAAATCAGGAAAAGCAAACGAGTAACTATTCTGTGAAATAACCTATAAGGAGCATTTAAACTTATAATTAAAGCCTGGATCGTACTAAAACTGAAAGAAAATCTCCATTTCATACTTTCTAGCCACTGATGCTTGTTAAAACATCTAGAATTATATTTATTCTATTAACATTCTTTGTGTTGGGCACTAGACAAAGTGTAAACAATATATGAAAAGCTCATATTGTTGTGAACTTAGTGTCTAGATTTGCCTTTCTGTATCATTCAATTCAGTTTTCAGTGTATTTGACCTACGAAGGTTGGACAATTATGCTCATGAACTCATCCTAGAAAAAGTACTACCGTGTTTCCCCGAAAATAAGACCTAGCCATATAATCAGCTCTAATATGACTTTTGGAGCAAAAATTAACATAAGACCCAGAATTATATTATATTATGTTATGTTATATTATATTGTATTAATTTATTATATTACATTATACATGTTATATTATATTATATTATACCCGGTCCTATATTATAGTAAAACAAGACTGGGTCTTATGTTAATTTTAGCTCCAAAAGACGCATTAGAGCTGATTGTCCAGCTAGGTCTTATTTCAGGGAAGCACGGTACATACCTCATTGCTGAATATCACTACAGTCACCTTCGAAGTATTCCCCTTGGGAAGCTATGCACCAATGCCAGCACCTACTCCACTTCAAAACAATTTTGGAACTCTTTTTCTGCAATGGCCATCAGGGCTGTTGTCGTATTACCCTTGATGTCCTGAATGTCATCAAAATGTCTTCCTTTCAATATTTCCTTTATCTTCAGGTAAAGAAAGAAGTCATGAGCAGTCAGATCAGGTGAGTAGGGAGGGTGTTCCAATACAGTTATTTGTTTACTGGCTAAAACCTCCCTCACAGACAGTGCCATGTGAGCTGGTGCATTATTGTGATGCAAGAGCCATGAATTGCTGGCGAAAACTTCAGGTCATCTAACTTTTTCATGCAGCATTTTCAGCACTTCCAAATAGTAAACTTGGTTAACTGTTTGTCCAGTTGGTACAAATTCATAGTGAATAATACCTCTGATATATATATATATATATATATATATATATATATATATATATATATATATATATAAAACATATATATATATATAAAACAAAACAAAACAAAACAAAACAAAAAAAACATTAGCAAAACCATTGCAACAAGTTCATGAACTTAATTGTCATAGCTTCCTAGGTACCTGTACCAGTGGGAGTGACTATGACCTGACATAACATCTAGTCCCTGGTTTGAAGTGGACACTCCCTGAATCAAATCTACTTAGATAGATTTAAGAGCTGGGATGGGGGTCCAGTACAACATGCAGAAAACAGCAAGTGAAGGGCATGATGAAAAAGAACAAATTATATGTCAAGTTGTCAGAACAGGGCCATTACATAGGAAACACAATGACAGGTAATACTTTTTAAATTTAATAATTTATTCAATAAATGTACACTGAGAATTTGTGATTGGCTAGGTCCTAAATTTCATACAAGCAATCAAGCCGTAAAAAGTTTACAGCAATGATAATAGCATTAGATGTCAGCATATTTATTGAAAGGGAATCAACATCAAGAGCTCAGAGATGCAGAAACACTGGATTGAGGCAGAAGATCAGCTGACTTGAAAGTAATGTGTGGTGACGATTCAGAAAATAAATGAAAGCAAAAGTAGAATTATCAGGTCTATTAAAATGTTGTTAATGTATTATCTCATGCATAATTTACAAATACTATAACACTATACTTCCAATTCTCCCCTCCCATCCATTGTGCTATTTTCTCATATATTTTACTTTTACCTATGCTCTAAAATGATCATACATGCCAATAGTTTCAATGGTAATGAATTCTCAGCATGTGTTCTCTGGGGAAAAAAAAAATTCTTTATTTCACCTCTGTGTTTTGTTATTTTTAGAAGAATTCAGGTTTAAGAGGTTTATTATTATTATTATTATTATATTATTATTATTTTAGCAATTTAAAGATGTCACTGAATTGTGTTCTGGCTTGCATCATTTCTAATTAGAATTAAGTTTTGATTTTCTGTATGTAATATATATTTTTCCTCTAAATATTTTTATCTTTCCTCTAAATGTCTTTATCTTTGGTTTCAACAGTTTGAATATGACACATTTTGTTTCTTAGTTATTATTTATAATGCTTCAGGTTCTCTTTTTGAGTCTGTGATTTGACATCTTTCCTTAATTCTGTAAAAGTTTACATTTTATATCTTCAAATATTTCTTCTACCTTGGTATCTCCAGTTTCTCCTTCAGAAGTGGGTTTTTTCCATGAGAACTCTTATTGACCAGTGGTAAGTGAAGTTCAATGATTTGGGCCAGGGATGGTTTCCTGCCTCTCCTCCATGGTTAGAAGTGGGTATTCCCCTATGTCCTAGCAGTGACAAAGTTTATTACCCTTCTTCCAGAGGTGTGATCAAACAATATGGTGGTTGTTTAAATAAAATAATTTTATTACAGTAAAAGACATGTTGCCATTAATCTCCTTCAAAATACTCCCCCTCGCTTTGAACACCCTTATCCCATCATTTTTGTCACTTTCTGTAACAGTACTGGAAATCCTCTTTTGTGAGTGTCTTTAGTGCACTGTTGTGGCTGCCTCAATGTCCTGAATCTTTGTGACTTTGGAAAAGAGCCAGAAGTTGCACAGTGATGGATCTGGTGAATGACATGGATGAGGACATAATGCAATGTTTTTATCTGACAGAAACAGCCACATACCTGAAGCAATGTGTGACATGGAGCATTGTTAAGATAGAGGATGATTTAGGACAGACATTAAAACACACCTTCTCTTAACTGTAGCTTGAAATGGACTGACTGCACTGAACAAGGTGAAACTTGTCACACACTGTTACTAAGTTTCGACACGCTGCTTCCTGTATTGAAGATCGCTGTCTTTCCATTGGATGGCACTTGGCAACAGCATTCACCGTATTTGATCAAAATGGAAAGACTCTGTGTCACACATCGCTTCTGGTACAGCAATTTCTGTCAAATAAAACATTATGGTGTGTCCTCATCTACCTTATTCACTGGATCTGGCACCGTGAGACTTCTGGCTCTTCTCCAAAGTCAAAATGATTCAGGACATTGAGGCAGCCACAACGGCACAACTAAAGACACTCACAAAAGAGGACTTCCAGAACTGCTTCAGACAGTGGCAAGAATGATGGGATACGTGTGTTCAAAGTGAGGGGGAGTATTTTGAGGGAGATTAATGACTGTGTGGCTTCTATTGTAATACATTTTTTTTAAATTTAAATATTCACCGTATTTTCATTTTATTTTATTAAATTTATTGGGGTGACAATTGTTAGTAAAATTACATAGATTTCAGGTGTACAATTCTGTATTACATCATCTATAAATCCCATTGTGTGTTCATCACCCAGAATCAGTTCTCCTTCCATCACCATACATTTGATCCCCCTTACCTTCATCTCCCACCCCCCACCCCCCACCCCCTTACCCTCTGGTAACCACTAAACTATTGTCTGTGTCTATGAGTTTTTGTTTCTCGTTTGTTTGTCTTGTTCTTTTGTTGTTTTTGGTTTATATACCACATATCAGTGAAATCACATGGTTCTCTGCTTTTTCTGTCTGACTTATTTCGCTCAGCAAGACCTATATGCTAAAAACTATAAGACATTTTTGAAAGAAATTGAAAAAGACACAAAGAAATGGAAAGACATTCCATGCTCATGGATTGGAAGAATCAACATAGTTAAAATGGCCATATTACACAAAGCAATATACAGATTCAATGCAATCCCCATCAAAATCCCAATGGCATATTTTAAAGAAATAGAACAAAAAATCATCAGATTTGTTTGGAACCACAAAAGACCCTGAATAGCCAAAGCAATCTTAAGAAAAAAGAACAATAATGGAGGTATCACACTTCCTGACTTTGGCTTGTACTACAGGGCTACAATAATCAAAACAGCATGGTATTGGCAGAAAAACAGACACATAGACCAATGGAATAGAATTGAGAACCCAGAAATAAAACCACATAAATATGGACAGATAATTTTTGACAAAGAAGCTAAAAACATACAATGGAGCAAAGACAGCCTCTTCAATAAATGGTGCTGGGAGAATTGGATAGTCACATGCAAAAGAATGAAACTGGACTGCTATTTGTCACCATGTACCAAAGTTAATTCAAAATGGATCAAAGACTTAAGCATAAGACCTGACACAATAAACTGCATAGAAGAAAACATAAGTACTAAACTTATGGACCTTGGGTTCAAAGACCATTTTATGAATTTGACTCCAAAGGCAATGGAAGTAAAAGCTAAAATAAACAAATGGGACTATATGAAACTTAAAAGCTTCTGCACAGCAAAAGAAACCATCGACAAAATAAAGAGGCCACCAACTGAATGGGAGAAGATTCTTGCAAACAGTGCCTCTGATAAGGGCCTAATATCCAGAATATACAAGGAACTCATGCAACTCAACAACAAAAAAACAAACAACCCAATTGAAAAATGGGCAGAGGACTTGAAGAGACATTTCACCGTATTTTTTTATCATACCTCATAGTATCAAACTATTGAGGAAGTCTTCTTCTGGTCTCCTGCTCCACACTCAATCAGTGTATTATCAGAGGAAGAGCCTTTGAGTGGGTGTGAAGCCCCCTTATGTTTGTGGCTCCTAGTGTTTCAATACATCCATACTAGCCCACATTGAGCCTTTAGAAAAATGTTAATAATTTTGGCTGAATTCATCTTTCCATCCACCCTCTGTCAGGTAAGTCAAAACTCGTGCTTCATCTGTCTCTGGAGGGAAAGACTTTTCTTCATTTCAGGCTAGTTGGTTGTTCTTGACCTGAATTTTCTGATGCATTCAAGAAAAGTTATGATTTTATAGGTTACCTTGCTTTTTATAGCTGTCAGAATGGAATCAACACTCTTTCAAGCTTTCTAGATACTAGAAAGAAACCACACATCATCTTTCTTTTTTCACTAAAAAAAATTCCAATGTACCGAAAACATAATAAAATAGTGAATTAAATCCCACTGTTCTCTGTGCTTACATCAGATTGGCATAATCTCAAATGGTTGATAACAGAATACATGGACAGATAATTAAAAATATAACAAAACTATATGTAACAAAACCCATGCATATGCTGTTTACAAGAGACCCACCTCAGATCAAAAGACACACAGACTGAAAGTAAAGGGATAGAATAAGATATTTCACATAAATGGAAATGAGAAAAAAATCTGTAGTAGCAATACCAATATAGGACAAATAGACTTTAAAATGAACACTATCATAAAAGACAAAGAAGGGCACTACATAATAATAAATGGATTGATCCAATAAAAGGACATATCCCTAGTAAACATCTATGCACACAACATAGGAGCACCTAAATATATAAAACAGATATAGACTGACATAACGACAGAGATCAACAATAACACTATCATAGTAGGGGACTTCAATGCCCCACTGACACCAATAGACAGATGCTCCAGACAGAAGATCAATACAGAAACAGTGGCCTTAAATGACACATTAGACCAGTTGGACTTAATGAGTACTATGAGCATTTCACCCTAAAGCAGCAGAATATACGTTTTTCTCAAGTGCACATGGAACATTTTTCAAGACAGACCACATGCTAGGCCACAAAACAAGTCTCAATAAATTTAAGAACACTGAAATCATATTAAGCGTCTTCTCTGACCACAGTGCCATGAAACCAAAAATGAATTACAAGAAGAAAACTGGAAAACACATGAATATATGAAGACTGAATAACATGTTACTAAATAATGAATGGATCAACAATGAAATCAAGGAAGAAATCAAGATATACCTTGAGACAAATGAAAATGAAAACTCAATGATGCAAAAATCTATGAGATGCAGTGAAAGCAGTCCTAAGAGGGAATTCACAACACTGCAGGCCTACCTAAAGAAACAAGAAAAATCTCGAATCAACAGTCTATCTTTACACCTAAGGGAATTGGAAAAAGAACAACACAATAAGCCCAAAAGGCATACAAGAAAGGCAATAATAAAGATCAGAGTGGAAATAAATGAAATAGAGACCAAAAAAAATAAACACAAATGATCAATGAAACCAAGAGCTGTTTTTTTGAAAAGACAAACAAAATTGACAAGCCTTTTGGCCAGACTCATCAAGAAAAAGAGAGAGAGGACTCAAATTAATAAAAACAATTAATAAAACCAGAAACGAAAGAGAAGTGACAATAGATATCACAAAAATACAAAAAAAAAAAAAAAAAAAAAAAAAAAAAAAAAAAAAAAAAAAAAAGAAAAGAAAATACTATGAGCAACTATACACCAACAAATTAGACAATTTGGAAGAAATTCATAAATTTCTAGAAGTATGCAATCTTCCAAGGCTGAATCAAGAAGAAATGGAAAATCTGAACAGACCGATTATTACCAATGAAATTGAATCAGTAATCAACAAGCACACAAGAAACAAAAGCCCTGGACCAGATGGCTTCACAGGTGAATTTTACCAAACATTCATAAAAGAATTATCACCTATTCTCCTCAAATTATTCCAACAAATCGAGAAGGAGGGAAGGCTCCGAAGCTCATTCTATGAGGCCACGGTCACCCTGATCTCAAAATCAGACAAAAAAAATCACAAAAAAAGAGCAAACTATACGCCAATATCCCTAATGAAAAGGACACAAAATCCTCAACAAAATATTAGCAAACCGAATTCAGCAATACATTAAAAAGATCATATACCATGACCAAGTGGGATTCATTCTTGGTATGCAAGGTTGGTTCAATATCCACAGACCAACTAACTAGACTACATAAACAACATGAAAAATAAAAATCATATGGTCATACTAGGTCATACAATTAAGTTTGCAAACTCATCCTAGAAAATGTGCTACATCCCTCATTGCTGAATATCACTATGGTCACCTTCAAAGTGCTCCCCTTGGGAAACTATGCACCAATGCCAGTGCTTAGTCCACCCTTCAAAGCAATTTTGGAATTCTTTTTCTGGAATGGCCATCAGCGCTGTCATCATATTAACCTTGATGTCCTGAATGTTGTCAAAATGTCTTCCTTTCAATATTTCCTTTATCTTCAGGTAAAGAAAGAAGTCACTGGGGGCCAGATCAGGTGAGTAGGCAGGGTGTTCCAATATAGTTATTTGTTTACTGGCTAAAAACTCCCTCACAGACAGTGCCATATGAGCTGGTGCATTGTAATGATGCAAGTGCCATGAATTGTTGGCGAAAAGTTCAGGTCATCTAACTTTTTCACTCAGTCTTTTCAGTACTTCCAAATAGTAAACTTGGTTAACTGTTCAGTTGGCACAAATTCTTAATAAGTAATCCCTCTTTGTCAAAAAAGATTAGAAACATCATTGCAACAAGTTCACAAACTTAACTGTCAGAACTTATACAATTCACGTTTGACTTCTGCAATTACAATAGGTATTCAAAGTGGTTACTATCAGCATCCAGATGCTTCTGATTATGGCGAACTATTGTTTGAGCAACATTCACCAAAGTGTCCACTTGTATACACTTTTTTGGTATCCCTGGGACACACACATATGTAGATATAGATATAGATACATAAATATAGATGGTATAGGTAATATAGATAATATAGATGATATAGATATAGACATAGACCAAATATAGTTGTTTGGGGAAGGATAAGGTAACTACAAAAATGTGAATCAAGGAAAGAACCCTAAAACGTGTTAAGAAAGGTCTACAGCTGAGCTAAGATCATTTGACATTTATAAATATTATCTCCCATTTAATTTTCACAGATTACTAAATTTTAGAGAACCTAGGGCAGAAAATAACAAAACTGAGATTTAAATACAAGTTTTATGACTTTAAAGTCCATTCTATTTCTTCTTCCCATGTAAAACTCCTTTATATTTTGCAGGTCTGAATTATAACAAGCTGATAGATTGCATACATTTTTTAAAAATTAAAAACAAAAAAGTCACATTTTCTCTTATCTGACTTGTCCGTGAATAATTTAACCATTCTAGCTCAAAAAGCCAGTTTACAAATTATAAAAATTATATATGTGCGATTTTCCAGTGATTTTTTTTAAAATGAGAGTTTAGTGGAAATAATTGTTAGGTGTGTTATTAGATTATTATGGAATATTAGGAGGATATTGACTGGATATAATCATAATCTTAATTTTTTTATATTTACACACAAGATATATCTAATATTGATATTCATAAGATAGAGATACATCTTGTAATGTCAATAGTTTTTAAAATTGAACACTATAAAGTTGCTTCTGATAGATGTGTTCCTCTGTTGCTATACATAGTCATTTCAGGCATAAAATTATCATTGACATTTTAAGTCAAAAATGAAGTAAAACAGATGTCAATTAAAAGACAATAATAATTTTCCTAGAGTAAATTATAGTCAATACTCAAATGACTGACTTCACAAAAATAATCATCAAGACATAACCTGTCTTTCAGCATTTATCCATCTCTTCCCTCCTCAATCCATCAGAACTGTGACAGACATCATGCCCATCTCTCATATCAACTGAATCTGTTTCAGCTGACAGACTGAAAGCACGTGGGGGAATTCCTAGATGATATAATGGCCAGCACTACTTTCTGTCAGGAAATTGCAGAGTAGATTGAGTATGGATTCATTCATCTTGCCTATGAAAAATGATTAAGTATTTTGGTTCCTCAAAGTTACAAAATGAAATTTTCTGTCCTTATCCATTGTTCTGCCATGTTCTGGAATTTTTGTATTTTATTTACAAATCTTATAGCATACTTTGCTTTATTTCTGTTGTAGGAGTCTGTCCATCATTTGAAATATCTCTGTGTATTATGGGTTAAGCAGACCACTTTGATTCAGTACTAAGAAGGTAATTTCTCAATTTAGTTTCCTCAGTTTATAGTTTCCTCAGTAATAATGTATTGAATTTTGGCAGCACATTAATGTTTACTTTAATGAACTCACAGTCTGATGAAAAAGATAAATATAGAACCGTGCAGAATATTACATGTAAAAATGGACCTAAGAACTAAGTTAACATTAAATAATTAGTAGTGGGTGATTAACTTTCTTAAGGGTGAGAGTAGTCTTCTTGAAAAACAAAGGTTACATTTTGGTGGAAATGAACTTCAATTTGAAAATCAGATATAAGTGTTTATCACATGAGTGAGGATGTGTTTTCCATCTCAGTTATAAAGTCGTGGTACAAAGAGACATGAACCTAAGCCAAGGTTTTCAGCAGGGAAGCCCAAATATGTGCTTTGACATCAGAATTCAGCCAAAAACTGTTTTTGTCTTGTCTGCAGCATTTTGTACCTCAAATAGGAAAACAGTTAAATCAATATATTTTTCTGATATCTCTGAATATCAACCATTTAAAAAAAAAAATCCATGCCAAAAAATAATTTTTGTGTATACAATAAAATAAAGATGCAGATAAAAATTGATATAATTTTCTCATCTAAAACCAACTGCTCTATTGTTTCATCTCTAACTCCATGGTCTAAGGCTAATATTTCCTGACAGATTTTGTAAAAATATGGAAAGGTATTTATAGCTATACATATTTCTACATGTACTAATACCTTTTTAATATATACCTTTATTTTAGTTATATATAAACACAGCTCATATATTTATATATTTAAACAAATATAAATAAAACTTATTTATAAATAACTTTATATAAATATTCACATATAATTACATAAATTATATAAATATAATAACTGTATATATAATTTATATAAGTATATAATTATATAAGTATAATCATTATATAAATTATATATAATTTATATAGATATATAAATATATAAATATACAAATCATATATATGTATATATATATGTATCATCATCATGATGGAAATTCCATTTTCACTACTGACTAAATCTCCCATGTTCTAGAGATGAATTGGAGAAATCTTTTTACATTAGTCAGTTTATTCTAGCGATGAAGGAAATCTTAGTAATCTAGTATATTCCCATCAAACTAACTATACTAGAAATCATAGTGAGAATATATTTTCATTCATACCCATACCTCAGTGGAAAGTGAGCATCTACGGCTCACGGCAAAATACAAAGTCTAGTGCCTGCAGTAGTAGTCTAGCAGATGTTGGTGTGGAGAAATTATTATGAGGCATTCAGTTGTCAATTTTTTTATTTTTAATTTCAATGAATGCCCTTGGAGGAATATTATCAAGTGTTTAGCATCTTTGATAAAACCACATGGTTTGTCTTCTATTAGGTTGGTGCAGAAGTAATTGCGGTTTTTGCAATTATTTTTAACCTTTCAAACCGCAATTATGTATGCACCAGCCTAATAAAATTTAATGCTACATTATATTGTTAAATTTCCTAGTGTTGATTTACCTTTGAAGCCTTAGAATAAATCCTGATAATCTATTGATAAGTTGATGGATTCTATTTGCTTTTATTCTATTTTTATACAGAATCCTAGGTATGTATTTAGTAGTTTTACTGAATTAAATTTATCACATTGTTATTAAATATTGTTGTTTAGGTTAAAAGTCAATTAGGAAGAGTTTATGTTTTTCAAAGCCTTGAATGTTTTCAATTATGTTGGATTTAACTACTATTTAAAAATTAGGTAGAACCCATCTGTAAAATCATCTAGTAAGTGTGCTTTTAAAGAACAGACTTCTAATCATCTTCACAATTTTTTATGGCAATTATCACCTTTTTCGTCCTTCCTGTGTCAATATTGGTAGTTTTAACTATTACTAAAAAATCATCTGTTTCCTCCAGATTTTCAAATTTCTTGCCCTAGAGTTTATAGGTAATATTCTTTTAAAAATCTATTTACTTTTCTATGTCTGTGGGTAAATCTGTTCTCATTACCAAACTTCAAAGCTTTATCTATTTTTGATCAAACACATAGCATTTCAATATCCTTTTCAATATTTTCATGTTTTCTATTTCATTGTATGTTACGCCTGCTTTTACCATTAATTTCTACTTTATCACTTTTAAAAAAAGAATTTGTGCACTTTCTTTAAAAAAGTATTATGATTCTTATTGATGATATAATGGTATATACACTAGTCTCAACGTGATATGATGGATTCACTCTTTGCTATCACTAGAAAGAGGCTCCTACTTACTATGACTGTCCTTTAATAATTGATGTTTTCATATAACACAATAAATCTGCAACAAGATGAAAACTCACTGTTTGAGGTGAAATTGTATCCCCTCCCCCACCCAAATATGTTGATGTCCTAACCCAGGTATCTGTGAATGTAACTTTATTCAGAAATGGAATCTTTGCAGACGTAATTAAGTTGAGATCTTAACAGTTGCTTAATTCAATAGGACTGGAATTCTTGTAAGAGGAACCCACTATATGAAAACAGACACAGAAGGAAAATGCCACGTGGCAATGGAAGCAGAGAGCAAGATGCTGTAGCTGAAAGCTAAGGTATGCCAAAGATTGCTGCCAAATCACTAGAAACTAGGAAGAGAAAAGGAAAGATTCATTAATGCAGGTTTCAGAGGGAGTGTGACAACAACTTGCTTTTGAATGTCTAACCTCCAGAACTGTGGAACAATACATGTATATTACACCAGTTTCTAGTATTTTGTTATGGCAGCCCTGGAAAACTAATACACTCACCCAATACAAACCATGCCTTACACAGACTTTTTAAGTTTTATTTTCTGATTGAAACAGTTGGCTATTACGCTTTCAATACTGCTAGTATAATTTCATAAATATATTGATTTATGTTGTTTTAAATGGGCTCCCAGAAGAGAGGTCCTTATCATAAATGACATACCTCTTCTTGCCTCTGTAATTTATAGGACATGAAGAGGATTTACCTGCCACTTTCTTAGGAATCACAATTGTGAGTCATTCCTCCATGACTTATTTTAAGCTTTATCTATCTTCTGATTTATCTACAACAATTACCTAAATGTGTATGTTGGTTTGAGGCCATTCCCCAGTTTCAGTAAAGATAAAAAATGTACAACATTTTTGTTTGATTTGGTCATAGCTTTAACTTTGATACAGCATTTTCATATTTCCATAATATACTTTCTCTCATTTCCAAAAATAAGTTTTTTGATAGGAGGAATTATGTTTATTTATCTTAGTAACTTTCACATGTAAAGAAGTACTTGGAACATTGTAAGCATAAAATAAAAATGTATAAAAGGAATGAATATTACCTATTTCTTCATTCATCAAATGACAAATAAGTGAAAAACAGTTCCTAATGGTATACACTATTTGACAATAAAATATTTGACAGTATTTCATAATGACCTTTCATTATACAAAAATATATGGTAACGGAACATTTGAGATATGATGTCCAGTGTGAAAAGAAAATGAATTTCCTAGCACAGGTTGGTTATTTTTAAAAGATGCTTTATTATTTGTTTCTGAAAGTAGTACATATTTTTAATCGATAGTTTCAGAATTTTTGAATTTTTACCTCGCAATTTTTACCAGAGTAATAGTAGCTGTATTACTACTGAGAAACAGTGTTTAGACTACTAGTTCCATTTCTATTAATCTTAGTGCATTAGTGTTTTCCAGTCAATTAAACAGGCCAGCGCCATATTCACCCATGACTGATGTGAAGACAGCATTTAGTTTTAGAATTCTTGATGTATAAATGATAGCAAGCCATGAACCCCACTGAGCCTATATACAGCATCAAAATCAATCATCCAAACTCTCTTTTATCCATTACCTACCTAATAACTAGAAAGTCCATTTTAATAGTCATTAGAGACTTGCTTTGGAATAGAATAAAGAATACCTATTTAGGCAAATGGCATTTGTTTTTAATAATTATTTTCTTTTCCTGTCCAAATTTAACTTAAGGATTTATTAATTAATACTCCTTACAAAGTAACTGATTATATTTTATTAAAATCACTGACCATAAATTTTGAGATTGCTTGTCCAAATTTCACAAATGAAATACATGAAAGAAAAAAACTGAAAAACTAAAAAAAGAATATAGATCTTAGATCCTACAAGAGAGTTAATGGGAAGCCAGAGCAAAAACAAAAACATGTCTCTGAAGAATGATCAGTTATGTTATGATAAGCTAAAACACTACTATTTTTATGGGGTTGTTATCTCCTCTGTGTGTTGAACACCCTGGATTTTTATTTGGATATTCTGATTAGCTGTTAGGAAACTGACTCTTACCAATTTTTGACTGCCTTTTTGGAATTACCCATCCAGATACAATGCTCCTTACTAGTAAAGAGATAGGAATGTAATCTAAGTTTGGCCAGACAGATGCTTTCATCCTAAGACATTTAAATCTTGAGGTTAGTGATGCAAGTATGGAGTGGATTCATCTTGTCAAAATCCACTTTTTAGACTGATCTGCATCTTTGAATATTCCAGGTACCTCTCTCTCTTTTCTCACTCTGATTATTCAGTTCTTTCATTTTTGATCGTAATATATTCCCATATTATTCCAATTAAAAAACGTTCTCTTACTAAGAAAACTCACAGAAGATAACTTAGCAGAAAAATCTAGGTGACCTTTGGTTTGGCTATGGTTTCTTAAACAAAATACAAAAGCACAGTCGTAAAAATTCTTCATTTTAGGGGCTAGGGTTTTACTGAAAGTATACTATAATGTGCCTAATGCAGAGTTGGGATTTCATAGTGCTACACTTAATTAATGTAATATATAATCATATATATTTTATCTTTAAATGTTGATTAAGATATTAAATCATATATATTTTATCTTTAAATGTTGATTAAGATATTAAATCATTCATTCGTTATTTTAAACACTGTTTTTATAATAACTGTTTTTGCAAATTTCTATTGGTGTTTTTCTAGTTGCCCTGTTGCTCACTGTTTCTTTCGAGATACTCAAGATGCTTTTTTATAATTACATGTATACTGGTTAAAGTCATGTGGACCAAATAATAATTTTCACTTGTAATTTGTGGAGTCATTATCATTGCTTATAACAGACCATTACTTCATTATAATCATGTTTCTCAATATAGACTGGTTTCAGTTTTCTACAAATTTTACAGTACAGTCTGATGAGATTATATGCAGGATATTCTAAAAGTAAACTGTAGTTCTTTTGCCTTAATAATCTAAAAATACAAATGTTACAAATGTACAATTTAAAAAAACATATCAAATTTCATTTATATTTATTTTATTTTTGAAGTAATAAAATTTATTTTAAGAAATTTTAAGTTTATAGAAAAATCGAGCAGCAAATACAGAGTTCCCATAAACCTCCTCACAAGCACCCCTAGATTTTCTTTTGTTGTTTCTGCCTGAAAGGTCTCATTTTTGATTCTGCTTTCTTCTTTCTTTCACCATTGCCTACTTAATACAAGCAAATTATAACTCCCTAAAAACAAAACATGAAGTTACTTACTCAGACTTTTAGATAAAATGCACAACTGCATTCTTGTGCCATCTCTATATCGTCTTTAAGCTTGTAGTATAACTATGATAATAAATAGGGAAACGCATATATGTCGGTTTAGTACATTTTTACCTACATGAGACAATTCTATTTAATCTCACATTAATAGACAATTTATATCTAGAAGTGAATTTCACTGTCTTCCTCTACCTAGTCTTTACCCGTTTCTTCTTGAATTTGATCCAATTTCATAGTGTTAATGACAGATCTATTACTGGCATGAATACAACCAAAATATAAGTAATATAAAGTCACACTGTCACTGCAGAGCACTCATGCAAGAAAGCTTAAAGTGGTATTATACTCATATTATAGTCAACCTTTCCAAGACACAAATTTTGATATGAAATCTGATACAAATATAAAATTATTGTGAAAAAGTAAGACAGAGTTGGTGCATCAAATATGTATAATGAAATTCTATATGCTTGAAAAATTATCCATATGCTAAACTAAATTTGTGCATCTGGATCAGGCAAACTTTGGATACAGCTAATTAATTTACTGCAGGCCCCCGTGGTAGTCTATATGACATTGCAGTAAAATTGATGAGAAAAAGTATGAGAATGTATAAAGCATTAAGAAGTTAATCGTAGTCAATTCAAGTTCAATACTGGGGAGAAATAAAAGCAAATAATAACTCCATAAATATTTTTGTAGATTAGAATTTTTTCCAGCAGAAATTAATAAGAAGAAATTTGAGGAATAATTTGTAGTTCATACGAATGTGTATATTTCTTAAGTGTATTTCTAGGGAAAGGTGATACCATATTTTTTATATATTTTATCTCCAGCACAAATGAAATGATCTGGAAGGAGTACTGAATTGGAATTAGTTGACAGTTTTCATCAGAAAATGAAATTCCTAATATTTGCATCTGTTTTCCATTTGTTGATATAGTTGCTATTTTACTCATTCAAAAAACAAATACTAAAGACCCTGAATAGTGAAAGCAATCTTGAGAAAGAAGAGTTGGAAGTACCACATTTCTTGATCTCAAATTATATTACAAACCGATATCTTTCAAAATACCAAGATACTGGCATAAAAACAGACACAGAGACCAATAGCACAGAAAAGGAAGTCCAGAAATAAATCCAAGTATGTATGGTTAGCTAATTTTTAACAAAGGTGCTAAGAATACATAATAAAGAAAGGTTAGACTCTTTAAAAAATCGCGCAGGAAAAATGGGATATCCACATACAAAAGAGTTAAATTGAACCCTTATCTTACACCACACACAAAAATCAACTCAAAATGGATTACAGACTTAAACATAAAATCTGAAACTGTAAAATCTTAGAAGAAAAATAGGGAAAAAGCTGTTTGACATTAACCTTGGCAATCATTTTTTGGATATTACACAAAAAGTACAGGCAACACAAGCAAAACTAAACAAATATGACTACATTAAATTAAAAAGCTTCTGTGTATCAAAAAACAAAAACAAAAACAAAGAAACAAACAAAAAAACAACAAAATAAAAAGAAAACCTACAGAATGAGAGAAAATATTTGAAAACTATATAGCTATAAGGGGTTAATATCCAAAATATATAAAGAACACATACAATTAAATACCAAAAAAAACAAAAAAATCAAAAAAATAGGCAAATGACCTAAATAAACATTTTTCCATAGAAGACACACAAATGGTGAACAGGTTTAAGAATAGGTGTTCTACAGCTCTAATCATCAGGGAAATACAAATTAAAGACACAATGAGGTGTCATCTCATACCTATTAGTATGGCTATTACCAAAAAAAATAATAAAGGTAAGTATTGGCAAGGATTTGGAGAAAAAAAATATATATATTCAAACTTACAAAAGCGGTTCCTGTCATTTGCAACAACATGGTTTAGCTTAAGTGACATTATGCTAAGTAAAATAAACCAGAAAGAAAAAAAACAAAAACAGAAAGCTCTCACTTACATATAAAATCTAAAATAAGTCGAATACATAGAAACAGAGTAGAAACCAGAGTTGGGGAGATGCAGAAAATGGGAGCTTGTTTGTCAAAGGGTCGAAGTTGCAATTCTGTAGGATGGATAAGTCTAGAGATCTAATGCACAGCATGATAACTGCAGTTAATAATACTGTATTAAATACTGAAAATTTACTGAGTAGATTTCAGGGGCTCTCATCATACAAAAAGGAAACAGTAACTATGAGATTATATGTTAATTAGTTTGACTGTAGTGATCATGTCACTATGCACATATATATCAAATCATCATGTTATACACCTTAAATATATATAACGTTTGCTAAAAATACAATTTTTAAAATAGCATTGCCAAATTTAGAAATTTTTGTAAATGATTTGATTTACCCCTCACCTGAAAGTTTAGACAATTTTCTTGAGTTTTTAAGTTATCACACTGGGGTTTTGTTGTTGTTTCTTTGTTTATTTTTCATCCTCATAGAGTGTAGGGTAATTTTATAGGGAAGGTGATTGTACTATGATGTTGTGGAAACTTTAAATTAAACATCTCCGTGATTCAGGTAGAGATATTTTCAACTTGTCTCCAATACATACAATCAGTTCCACAGGTATAATGCAATCCAGCATCAAGTATATGGAGTATGTAAATGTTCAAAGAACTTAAAATAAGTATATAAGCTGAAACATATTTAAGTGGGCAATCTCTGTTGTAGACAAGAGAGAATGACTGCATATATACCAGATACTTGGCAATAAAACAGCATATGTTATTTTGCCCAGAGGTGTTTTAAGTCAAAAGAAGATGTGTCAGTTAACTTGTAAGCTTCACATCTCCTTATTTATCTTGTAATGTTTTTACAATCCAGTGGAATTAAAACAAAAATATAGTAGATAAAGTGAAAACTGGTTTCCTTTTTATTTTTGACAAAACATGAAAAAGACCTCCATGATTTACAGTAATAATGAGATTGATATTAATACTTGGCAATATTACCATCTTCAAGATTCATACGGCCAATAAAAAAAAATAACACATGAAGAATTTTGGAAATAAGAGAAGGAGGGGAGAACATTTGACAATAAATTAAATTGTTTATATGTGAATCTTACGTTTACATAAAAATAGTCACGCTAAGAAGTCATTTAATTGGCTTGAAAGCAATGATAATAAAGTGGTTTGATGCAAACTTGATATATGTGCTTTAAGAAAATTAATGACCACTCAGTAAATGGTAATTATTAATATTTTACTAATAACTATTATTAATATAAATATACTATCCATACACAGTATTGGATTGTAACCCAAAGCAAAAATAAATATTCATGAGTTCATACTAAGGTAAGTAAATGGTTAAATAAATAAATAAGGTAGAAGAAACATATTTTTCTTATAAATCTTTATAGTGGAGGAAATTGAGGAACTTGGGCAGGTGAATCAGATTAACATCATCAGTAGTCATTTATATTGCTAGCATGTAACCCTGACCTGATGTGATAAAAAAGGTTCTTCTTTTTTTTTTCAAAACCCATAATCTCAATCTAATCAAGAGGAATATAAGAGAAAAACCCAAATTAAGACACATTCTATGAAATAACCGAAAAGCATTCCTCAAAACTGCCAATGTAATGAGAAATGAGAAAAACCAGGGAAATTGTTAACAGATTAGAAAAACTAAATGCAATGTAGTACCTTGGATGGGATCCTTGGATGGGATCTTGGATGGGAAAGTGGAAAATCTAGTGAAATCTGAATTCAATGTGGAGTTTCATTAATAATAATGTAGCAAAATTGGTTTCTTAGTTATGACAAACACACTATTTAAGATATTAACTATAAATGAAAATGGTGAGGGGTATACAAGAACTCTTTGTACTTGAAAAGATGTGTATTTGCTACTGTTGGGTGGAGTGCTTGTTCTTATAATTATTAATTAGATTGAGTTGGTTGGTGTTGTTATTCAGACCTCTGTACCCTGACTGATTTTTGTATTTGCAATATCAGTTACTGAAAGAGAAGGGTTGGTCAGTCTAAAAGTACAGTTGTGGATTTTTCTAGTTCTTTTTGTTGTTGTTGTTCCATCTGGCTTTATTTCATGCAGTTGGAAGTTCTATTCTAGGTGTATTAAACACTCAAGCATGTCATGTCTCTTTGCTGAGTACAATCTTTCATCATTATGCAATACCCCCCCTCATATCTTGCTAGAGCCCTTGATCTGAAGCTCCCTTTGCTTTGTTTGATATTAACATAGTCTCTCCAGTTTCCTTTCAATTAATTTTTTCATGGTATTTTCCTTTCCTTTTATCTTTAGCTTATCTACCTTCATATTTAAAATGGAATTCTTCTGGAGACTCTATAGCAGGGTCTTGTTTTTATTACCAACCTGACCATCACTGTCTTTTTATTACGGTGCTCAGGCTATTTACACTTGAAACAATTATTGATATGCTTGGATATAAATATATCATCTTTCTGGTTGACTTTCATTTTTTTCTCTATCTGTTCTTTTTCTCCATTTCTCTTTTCCTACCTGATTTTGAATTAAATGTGTATTTTTTAATTATTTGGCTTTATCCATTTTTTTAACTTGTTAGTTATGCGTCTTTTTCTAATTGTTTATTGGTTGCTTTCAGTTTTGTAATATATCTAACTTATAGGAGACACACAAAATCATGCAATTCTGCCTACATTATATGAATATTACAGCAGAGTATTTCTGATTTATTTCCCTGTGCACTGTTATGTATTTTAAATTTACATGATATAAAATCCATAATTATTTTTATTCTTGCTTTAGACAATTATCTTTATGAATAGTTAAAAAATGAGGATAAATGTCTTTTATATTTACTTTTCTTTTTACTATTTCTTGAACTATTTATTTTTTTGTGTAGATCCAAGTTTCTCTCTGGTAACAATTCTAGTATAAACTTTCTTGATCATTCCTTACAGTGCATGTTGGCAGGCAATTCATCCTCTCAGTTATTTGTATGAAAGCCTTTATATTGTTTGAAATATATTTATATTCAGTACAAAATAAAACTTTTCAGAACTTTCCTCCCAGTATTTGAAAATCATTCCATTGTTTTCTGGTTTGCAGGATTTCTGATGAGAAATCTGTCACTGTTATTTTCGTTTTTCTGTATTTGATGTATCTTTTGCATCTGGCTGACTTCAAGATTTTCCCTTTCATCTTGATTGTCACCTACCTGAAAATTATTTGTCTAGGTGTGTTTATTGCTCTGTGTGTGTGTGTGTGTGTGTGTGTGTGTGTGTGTGTGTGTATGTGTGTGTGTTTATGACTTTGATGTTTATCTTACTTTGACTTTCTTCACTTTTTGGTTTCATTGATGATTTATTTCATGGATTTTGGAAATTTCTTGGAAATTATCAATTCAAACATTTCTTTTCTCTTCTCTTCCTGGAATTCTAATTTTATGTATAAGCTATTTGACCACTTGATATTCTGCCTGATGATCTGTTTTTTCCCATGGCCCCTGTTTTTTGTTTGTTTGTTTTTCTTTATGTTTCAATAATGTGTATCAATTTCTCTAATTTTTCTTCACCTCTGTTGAGTCTACTGAATGAGCCTGTCAAAGGATATCACCACTATTACTTATTTTTTTGGTAGTCTTTCATTTTCATTTTCATCTACTTTCCATTTCTTTTCTAAAATTCCCTATATATTCATGCATACTGTTAACTATTTCCCTCGATTTCTTTAACATTTTAATCATATTTATTTAAAGTCCCCAACCACAGACATTGAAGTGAGTACTGTTTATGCCTGGAAATCGGTAGTATCTTTTCAGGCAGGTAGCAAAGGGGATTGAATCAATATGGTCTAAAGTTGACCAGAGTTTAGGGTTTTAGTTACTGTGGTTGCTTTCATTGTACCCAAAGTGGATTTTTCTTGGAATTAGAACTCTCCCTTCAACTTTCAGCTGACTCTTTAAATCTGCACCTCATGAGGGGTATCTCTCTCCATGCTCTTACCCCAACCCTAGTGTTAGCCTGCTCCTGCTTGTCTTGGTGCTTGCTAGGCTCGCAGTTGGCCTGTGTGTGTTTTGGGGTGTTCCCTGTTGTCTTGGAGCTAAGAGAGCTCTGTGTCATTGCATGTCAGGTGTGTGGCTTTCTCAGCATTCCTGTATGCCCTTCTTATGGCAGTGAAGCTGTGACAAATACCTGTGGTAAGTCTTGTGATGGAGAAAGTTTCCCACCTTCCGCCAGTGACAGGGGACTCTCCTAATATTACCAGAGGAGCCTAAACTCAAGTCTGTTCCTACCTCTTCTCCAGAAGTAACATAATGTTTTCTTTCTCCTTTTTACCAACAATGTGTCTTTATCTGTTCCCAGAAAAGACAATTTTTTCAGTTCCTCTCCCTGAGGCTTAAGGTTTTGAGGAAAGCCTCTGAGAAGAGTTGCAGGGTTTGTGCCTATTTTGCAGGGAACAACCTATCCTCCCAAAAACTGCACCAGAAAGAGAGGCTCCCTCTGGCCGCTTGCACCACCCTCTATAAGCTTTTTAAAAACACCTGGTGGGAATCCAAGTCTATGAGTAGCTGAACCCTCTTCTATTGGTGTCTCTCAAGTATTGTGTATACTATCACCCTAGCCTAAACTCTGTCTTCAGCAATTTGTTAAAATTTTAGCTGATTTCTTCTTATCTGCTTGTATTTGTGGTTCTGCAAGAGGCAAGACAGTCTAGGTAACCCATCTTTTCTTGTGGGGAGGGGTGCTATCCTTTCTTGGATTTCAGTCTACTTGTTAGCTTGCAGTTTAGCTCTCTGAAGGCATTAAGAAAAATTGTGCGTTTTTTCCTTATTTTTGGATTTCCTTATTTTGGAAAATTTATTTTCATCTTCCTACATTCAAGGAGGAGACAGAATTGGATACATTTGAAAAAGCTGATTTTAGAAATATACATTATATACATATATATGCACACACATGTACACCATGCATTAAGATGCTGTAAGATTTACATTTCTCAGTTCACAAAAAAAATACTTCAATCATTATTACCTATATTCACTAAAATCCAGTTTTATATATTGTGCCTTAATTGTATTGATTCTACATTTCCAAATTTGTTCCTCATTCTTTGTACATATAATGCCCTAATAAATGGCATTCTCTCTGCACCTTTTTGTGGGAATTCCTGTCTAATTCTAGAAACCCTTCATTTCAATCCCCAAATAGTTTATTGCAAAAGAAAAAAAATAGTCAGATGTTTGTGTAGCTTATATTTATAGTATTTGCTTGATCACAGAGAAATTTGTTACAAAGAAAAAATTTCGTCCAGTAATAAAATATATTCACATCAAACATTCCCAAATAAATAAAATTAAGTTACAATATCTAGTAGAGGAAAATTTTAAATAAGAGCCCCGATATTTAAAGTGGGTTCTATTTTAAGCTGTTTAGTCATATTTTTTAAAAGAAAAATCCAGTCTGTTAGTGAAACACAGGCCCTTCTTGCGTCTCAGAAACATTTCCTGTCATCTCCTCAGAAGATTTGACAGGATCCAGAGGTCAATTATTTCTGGACAGCATTCTTTTAACCTGCATTTCTATTAGGATCCTTTAGTCTGAAATTCTCTTTTAATTCAGGTCAGTTTCCAATTTAAGTCACTGCAACTGGTTCTGATACCGTGAGTCACACATTCCTCACTGTACCTCTGTCTACAGCTGAGGCTATAGGTCCTCACTGGATTCGTGTCGACAAACGGTGTTCTAAAATTTCAGAATCTTAAGAGAGCTTGCCTCTCTTCACACTACAGAGTTCATATATAAATTATTACATCTTAACCCAAAATAAAAGTATACCCATTTGCATACTATTATGACAAAAATTGATTTTTATCCCAATGAGATACTGGTAAGAAAGAGCTGCTTAATAAAAGGAGAAACTACTCTCAGAACCTCCAGCATCTGTTTAATTTAGGGAAAAGGACAAGTTAGAGGGTGTGGTATAAAAGAAAAGTTGTGGGCATATGAGGTGGGTACATTCAGGGGAGGCTTACACAGCCTTTCTATCCTGGGACTTTGTTTTAGATGACCTAAATATTAGTTATCACCAACCTCTTTATGCTCATCTTAGTTTGGAAATTCATTGTTTCTAAATGATAAATTATTGATAAATTCCCTCTATTTCTTGACCTCTAAAATCAAGTTTTAACATTATATATATACTATCATTCAGAATAAGAAGGTCCAACATCAAAGTTCTATTAATTTATGGTACAATTATAGCTGCATCTATTTTAATTGACAATCCGTTTTCCAAAATATATTATTGAAGCACCAGGTCCGCCAGATTTGACAATAAAAGACTGGATATTTCAGTAAAATTGTTATGTGCGATGCTTCACTGCATTATTTCTTTTGTTGTTCACTGTACATTCAGTGTTTGATATTATTAGTGGTTGTGTATCAGTTCCTTAAAAATTATTTTAAAGAAGGAAAGTGGCTATATTTCCCAAATGTACATTATTCACTAGCTGGGTTTCTATTACTTTCATTTGCATTCCTAAGTATTAATGCGTAGACTTATGCAGCAGAGTAGATAAACAAAGTAAATAAAGCAGATAAACATTCTGATTTCTTTGAAAATCTATGAATACTTTTTAAAAAACAATACTATTACCTTTATTTTGTAGGTTTCATTTTCACAACTGTTACCTGTAACACTGACTTTTCTCCTTTATTTCCCTTCCCTCCCACTTCCCTCTTTCCCTCCCTTCCTTTCTTCCCTCCTTCCTGCATTCCTGTCTTCCTTTTCTGCCTTCATTTCCTTCTTCCTTTTTTATCCTTCCTTTTATTATTATTAGTCATTAATTGAAAAACAAATATATGTCAGGTGGTCGTATTGTTGTGGTTACTAATTTAAGGAATCAAACTCTGTCTCTGCTCTCCAAGATTTAACAAGTTAGATATGAATTACCTAACATCACTTCCTAGTTGATTACTTTCTGGGCATTTATACTTTCCAGCTCAGATTATGATGATGGCTTAGAGAACAAGGACAGATATTGAAAAGATAGACCTATTGTAAGGGGACCACTCTGGGGAGAAAGAACACAGAAGTAGGTCATTGTCCTACTCAACTCCCTGAATTCAAGTCCTTTACCTAACTTGACTAGCATATGACCTTGGAGAGTTCATCTGATTGCTCAGTTTTTTCATCTGTAAAATAAGAATAATTACTAATCCATAGTTATTTTGAGGTTTGGATGTGCTGATAAGTGGAATATATGTATAAAGCATATTAAGCATTAAAAATGTAAACTGTTAACATCATAATCATGTATTAAAAGGGCATATGAAGATGGAAAGTTTGTTGGAACATAACAAGTGGCACTTACAGTGTAATTAGTAAGCCTCTACTCTGAGTTTACCTCTGTTTCATCATGTACTCAGAATAAAGTCAAATAATCTATCAAAAATTCTGCAGAGTTATAGATTTTACTCTACTTACAAGCTAACAGGCTGTTAGACCACAGTTTATTTGAGGGTGACCTAAGTCATGAGACTCTTGAGTCAGAGACATTATAACTGAGGACACGGTAAGCAGTTCTCACTCTTAAATATGTATGGATACTTATGATTTAATATTTGCAGTTATTATCATATGCTTATAATACACATTTCTATATTCATTCTATATATTTCAACTATATTATGTTTTACGAACCTCATTTAACATAAGATTTACCTCCAAAACGTCAATGTTCTCACATAAAGAGTGAAGATACTTTTTAAAAATGTTGCTTTTATACTGTCATTAATTATATAATTTTCCATGCCTTTGGCATGTAAATATTAAACAGAAATACTATTTTTCTGAATATTATGTGAAATTTGGATGTATACAGTTTACACTTGATATGCGTCTATTGAAAGAATTGCTAAATGTCTGAATGGATGTCATGGATTGACAAATAAAATAATGAATTAAAACATTGTGTTGACAAAAGGCTACTGGAAAGAGAAATTTGATTTAGACATAGATTTTATTCACTGCATGCAGAAAGAGACAAAATACCAAACGTATCACAACTAGTTTCTGTCTGTGAGAAAGGTAGAAAATCCTACGTGGAGATTTACTTTCTTAATAGCAGAAATTTCCTAAACAACTATTTCAATGCCATTTATGGACATGTTGCTGTGTTAGTTAATAGCTATGCTAGTGATATGGTAGATAGTGATAGTAAGGGAATATGTACTAAATTGAACTTATTTGGAATATAGTATGATTTTCACTGCTTAACGTACCATCCCGTCTCAGTCTACTGTCCCGGAGAAGAACAAGAATATTTAAATAAGAAGGTAAAAAAAATTAGTTCACGTATGGGGAATTACATGAACTCTATAACTTGTATTAAGAAATACTATTTTTCACAGAAGATTGAGAAATGAAAATACCATCTTAACTTCCCATGATCCATCTCCTCTCATATATATTATATATATATATATCTCTCTCATATATAATATATATATCTCATATATATATTATATATATATGTATATATATATATATATATATATATATATATATAATATGCAGTCAATGTATAAAGAAATGGGGACTTTGCTAGGAAAATAAGAAATGTTGAACATTAGATTAACTGAAGTAAGTTTGGGAATGTCCTTGAAGCTTTAGGTTGTGAATTCTTTGCTAGAGAATGAGTCAATCTTAAGGTGATATATGAGTGAGGAAGAAAGCCATGCAATATTTAAGGAACATAATATATATACACATACAGAGGGTGCCTATATATATATATATATATATATATATATATATATATATATATGGAGGAAAAAACTATTAAAATTGTAACACTATATACTGATAACAAAAGATGAATACAAGTCACGTTTGACTTCTGCAATTACAAGAGGTTCTCAATGTGGTTACCATCAGTATAATTTTAATACAGTATTTCCTTTCTTAAAATGTGTATACATTTTTTTGGCATCCCTGTGTTTTGAGAAACAACTGCATGGAAAGCTTGTTTGTTGTCTTCAGATGTGGACTCAAGGTTTCAATTAGCACAGGGTGTTCTGCTTTACATGCAAAATTTTTAATCACTTCTTGGGAAATAAAGCATATTTATTTCAAGTAATATGTGCACTTCAACAAATTATAACTAATGAGAGTAAAAATAAATATGTACACATCTGTTCTTGTTTTTTAGAATACCTCACAATTATAATAGTGCAAGCTATATCGAGAATGAAAAATACAGTTAAGGATACATCTCTGTATATCACTTGTGATACTGATTCCTTTGGGAATGGGAAACATAAACTTCATGATTTTAACGAGGACAAACACAGGGAAACTTTTCAGAAAATAAAATTTTACATGTAAAAATGCACACCATAAACTAGGAACTTGACTAAATTGTAGGCATAAATGAATGGAAGAAAGTTTGCTCAAAGATGAATTCCTTTCTATTCTAGCTCAATGGGCAGGTGTTAGAATTCCTATAAGAAAAGTCATTATAAAGATAAGTAGCTTTAAATCCCATGTCATTATTTTCATCATTCGTAAGTGCTGTTTGCGCTTGCATTAGTACACATTCGCTTTGCTGATTTATTTTGCTATTTTCTCCCATGTGAGGGAATAAAACTGCTACAAATGATTCCTTTCAGCCATTTCAACATCATTATGTAACAGAATTTCAAACATAAAAGAAGAGGACTGCTATGCTAGAGTGCAAGTCACCAGGGAAAATTAATAGTTGTCTGTGCAACTGGGTAGCAGAACTAGCAAAATCTGTGTTTCCTGGTTGTTCAGGGCATCTTGGTTTCTGAAGTTATTATTAATAATAACAAAAAACAATAATTCTCTAAAGATGCAAATATAAAGGGTAAAGAATCCAAAAACATTTCTAATATTGGAAAATTGCTAATGCATGATATGTGTGGGTGGTGCAGGCAAGGATGTGAATGTTTTTCTTATCTAGTACCATTAGTATCACTAGAGTTGTCTAACCTGGTGTTAATACAAATATAAGACAATATAGATTTTAAAGGAAAAATAAGTAACATTTTAGGGTTATGTGCAGAATTAAAGAAGGTCATACATACTTGTAAAATATTTAACTTATGAGAAAGATAGAGTTACATAAATTACTAATGACATGATTTCATATATACAAGAAAAAAATGTTTTTCCTTTATCTGTCCTCCACTGCCCTAATGTCTGTGTGAACATTTAGTATATCTATTAATTTAACTTTTATGTCTGTGTGTTAGTTTTCAGTGATTAGTCCCCTTTTTCTTCCAAGTCCTTCTAGGTCCTACTGCAATTATTTTCAGTCTTTCTGCATATTAGACTTATCTGAGAAGCATGAGAAAGAAGAAATTCCTAAAGACAAATCACTTAAGTGTAGAAATTTGTTCATTTTTGTGTTTTATGAGTTTTGGGGGTTTCTTTGCACATCCATTAGCTACAGATCCCAATATGTATAAGAAAGAGAAGAAAACATATAAAAAGATACAGTCAAATATATCACGGGTACAAAGACCAGTGGATAAAGAGAAATATCACTTATTAATAGCTATTGTGATGTAGGCTCTAAATTATGTTTCTCTATGTATTAATTTTAGTGGTTTTTGAAGTATGATATAAACATATTACTATTTTCATCATTTAACAGATGATTAAAGTTCCCATGATCATATAAAATGTTCAGTGACAGAGCCAAAATTCCAAGTATAGTTTGACTAGTTCTAACAGCCTCAAGAATAAACAAGTATGCCAATGAAACACCACAGAAAATCCAGTGACAGATCCACATATGGATGAGAGATTAATTTATGACACAGTAGAATAATAAGCTTGAAATTTAAAAAAATATATAAATTATAAAGGGAGGAAAGGACATGCTGTTTATAAAGATAAAGGTACTCAAAAAATGATTTATATGAATTAAGGGATGGATTGATTACTAACCCATACCAGACAAAATTCCAGGGGACTGAATTACTGAAACTTTAGGATATTATTCTAGAGAATATTTTCTCATAACCCCAAAGTAAAACCACAGAGACAGCATAAATAATTTGAAAAAAGAAGACAACACAAAACAGATAGTGCATATTTACAATATATGTAACTAAAAATATTACATTAGAAATCCTTCACCTATATAGCAACCCCCTCCAACCCATGGCAACCACTGAGCTTTCACATCTTTGTAGCTTTGTATTTTCTGGAATGTCATATTAATGGAATCATACAATATGTAGCCTTTTCAGATTCGCTCCTTTGATTTAGCGATATCATTTGTGATTCATTCGTGTCTTTTCATGTTTGTTCTTATTTATCACTGAGGAGATGCCATTTTATGTATATACCATCAATTTTTTTTTCCATTTACAAACTGAAGGATATATTGATACCTTCTAGTTTTTGGAGCTTATGAATGAAATTGCTAGAAATAATCACGTACAGGACTTTGTGTGACATAAGTTTTTGAATCCATTCAGTATGTATCTGGGAACATGACTTCCAGATCCTATGGTAAGACAACGTTTAGTTTGCTAAAACGCTGTCAAAGGTCTTCAAAACTGGCTGTACTGTTTGCCTTCTCACTAGCCACACAGGCAGGTTTCTGCTGCCTCCAATTAGTACTGTGAGAATTTGAGATTTTAGCCATCCTAATAGATGTATCTTAGTATTTATGCTGTTTTATTTTGCATTTACCTGACAATGATGTTGCGTACCTTTTCATATGCTTATTTCCATTTATATATCTTCTTTAGAGAGCTGTTTGTTCACATCTTTTGAATTTTAAGACTTCTTTAGATATTCTGAACACAAACCCTGACCTGGTATAACTTGGACAAATAACTTGCAAGTTTTAAATATCAGTTTTAGTATATGAAAAAGAGATGACTAATAACTGTCCTTATTTTCAGGGTTACTTGTAAACTAAATTAGTTGCAATAAATAGAAACCTATCACACTGCTTGAAACAGAAGGTGGATAAAATATTATTAATTATGTGTAGTGTTCTATACTTGTTATGTAGTAACTTGATTAATTCTTATTAAAATCCAGTGAAATAAATATGCTATTGTCAGACTGAAAAAAGAAAGCAGGTCTAAGAAGCAAAGCATTTATTTGGAAACTAAGAATTCAAATTGGGGAACCACAGATTCAGGAAGAAAACTGAACAGTGTCTTGATTATAGGATGAAAGCAAGACATTTTTTATAAGAAAAAGGAAAGGGATATGAGTCTGTTCCTGTTTCTTTTTGTTTGTTTTGGATGTTACATTCCACATATAAGTGATGTCATATGACACTTGTCCTTCACAGTTTGACTTATTTGACTTGGCATAATATCCTCTATGTCTATCCATGTATTTTCATATGGCAAAATTTCATTCATTTTATGGCTGAGTAATAATCCATTGTACATACATATCACATCTTCTTTATCCATATGGATGGACACTTAGGTTGCTTTCATATCTTGGCTATTGCAAGTAATGATGCAATGAACATAAAGGTGTATATATGCCTTTCAAATTACTGCTTTCATTTTCTTCGGAGAGACCCAGAAGTGAAATTGTTCGGTCATATTGTACTTCTATTTTTAACTTTTTGAAGAATCTCCATTGTACTTCTATTTTTAACTTTTTGAAATCAGAGAGCATGATACTTCCAACTTTGTTCTTCTTTCTCAATATTGCTTTGGCTATTTGGAGTCTTATATGATTCCATAGATATTTTAAGATTATTTGTACTACTTCTGTGTAAAATGCCATTGGTATTTTGATGGAGATTGCACTGAACCAGAGGATTGCACTGTACCTGTAGATTGCTTTGGGTAGCGTGGGCATTTTAACAATATTAGTTTTTCTAATCCATGAGCACAGTATATTTTTCTATTATTTGTGATGTCTTCAAATTTTTATTTTTATTTTTTTATCAATGTCCTGTAATTTTCATAGTACAGGTTTTTTACCTCCTTGGTTAAATTTATTTCTAGGCATTTTATTCTTTTTGATGCAATTGTAGATGGGAGAGTTCCTTGATTTCTCTTTCTGATAATTCACTGTTAGTGTATAGAAATGCATACTTTTTCTGAGTTCAGTAAGCATCCTTATGACCATTACTGTGAACTCTTTATCTGGTAGATTGCTTATCTCTATTTAATTTAGTCTTTTTTCTGGACTTTGTTTTATTTTTTTCATTTGGAACATATGTCTTTGTCTCCTCATTTTGCCCAAGACTCTGTTTGTTTCTATGCATTAGGCATATCAGCGACATCTGTGGTACTGAAAGAGTGGCCTTATGTAGAAGGTGTCCCGTGGGGCCTGGCGGGGCCATCCCACGCCAGTCACCAGAGTCAAATGCTCCAGGGGTGTCCCCTGTGTGGGCTTCCATTGTGATTAGGCCACGACTGCTTTAGGTGGCAGCTAGAAGGTACTGGCCCTGGACCTGGCTGTCTGTGAGGCCCAGCCATGACCATTGTCTGTATGTTAATGTGCTGGGATTGCTCAGGCCATGACTGCTGTGGGCACGCTGGTGTGTGAGACAGATCCCTGGCCAAGCTGGCTGCAGGGTTTAGCTGCAACTGCCACAGATGCACTGATGTGCAGGGCAGCTGTCCAATGTGGGTGGCTGAGAGGCCCGGCCTCTACTGTTGTGGGTGCATTGGTGTATGAGGGCTGACCGCTAGAAGAGGGGGCCACTTTGGTGGAGCTCTGGTGTTGCCCACACGGTACTGGGGACTCACGTGCTGCTTTAGAGGGGCTGCAGTGTGCACTGGCCAGGGCGGGCAGATTGAGCTGGGTGGGTCCTCAGGGCAATACCGGGTGGGGAAAATGACTAGCAGATTAATGGAGTGTCAGAACTGGTGTCCAGCACTGGGCCAGCTGGATGGAAGGAGTATAAAACAAAACAAACCTGAAAAAGAAGGTGTCTGCCATTGCTTCTGTCCCTGGAGGAAGTTCCAACTACCCCTGCCCCTCTGACACACACCCTACAATTAGTCAGTGCATCTCCTTCATGTGTGACCCAGGTACTTTTCACACTGCTACATTGGGCTACTCTTCCCAATGTAGGGGCATCAGGCTGGGGGAGCCCAATGGGGAACTTGAACCCTTAGCTCTTTGGAGGTACCTGCCCCAGTTAAACTGTTCCTCCATGTGCCTTTTTCTTTACATCATCAGTTGTAGAGAATCTGTTCTGCTGGTCTTTGGGTCATTCTCAGAGATAGTTTCTCCATATGTGGTTATAATTTTTGTGTGTTCATGGGGGGAGGTGAGCCCAAGGTCATCCTACTCTACCATGTTGATTCCGCCTCAGGCTATTATTATTTGGGGAAAATTTTCAAGATTAAAAAATATATATTACTAGCCTTTCTCCTTCCTCTCTATCCCTATTTTCTCTGTGGTTTATCAGATAATTGTAAAGCATTGAGTCTCTTAAGATGCTTTTTTGCTCTTAGAACAATGACATTCTAGGAACAAAGTGAAATCCAACACTGATACTGGGGTAGTCGTCCTAAAGTTTTATTACAGAAGCTCTTCTCGATTGCAGCCTTTGCTTATGGGTTGTTATTCTTTAGAAACAGTAACTCTTTACATTATCAGAAGAATCTATATTCCATTTTAAAAAGCATTGAAAATGCTTCTAAGGAGATGTGGACAAATAATTTGCCCCCGGTTCTCATTCTCTGATCTATATCTTCTTTTTAGTCTTGTGGTATAAGCAGTGAGCAAGATTCATGTGTCATCCATAATTAGAAGCAAGTCACTCCCTGGAGTAAGATTTAAGATGGCTTCAATCACAATATGCTCTCATTCACCATGCTCTAAAGAGAAAGCATTTCCTGTGAAGCTCTCACTTAATATTTTCCTACTGATTACATGTAGTTGTTTTTAAAAAGAAGTGGCACAAACCATATAGTTTCATATAATTTAATACATCCTGAAAAATACACAGGAAGAGGAAAGCAGTCAAAACTTCTCTCCTAGACCCCAGAACTCTGACACTTGCCAGGATTGTTTTCTATATTAATAAAAATACTACCCTTGGGAAACTGACCTTAGGATCTGAATTTTGCTTTTGGTATTAAAATGTGGGAAAGAGGAAGGCACTAGTAATCAAAATAATAAAAAAATAATAATTTCACCAGAATATTGTCATTATTTAAAGTAGGTGTAGCAACTGTTATCTCCATTCCCATTTAAGATACAAATGGGGTAAAGCATTGTCTTATACCCCAAACTCATGAGCTTCTGGGAATAACATAAGATTTCGTAAGTCTGGATGTTAATACTACAGACCATAAATTCTCAGACAACAGAATTTCAGCCTGCGCTGTATGACCATGCTATTAGCAGAGTTATGACTATTGTGGAGAGATTGACAAAGTAAAATTTGAGGCAGTAAATATGAGGGGACTTCATATCCCAACTCCCCTCTTCCAGCCAACCTCTCTGAGAAGGGAATGACAAACTATGTGTCTGCTCTACGGACATGTAGAATTCAGAATGTGCTACTGATATTTAGCTTAGAGTTCAGCTGTTTGATGCTAGTGATCATTCTTTTTTTTTTTTTTTTATCCCTAGCTTTACTGTGATATAATTGACATACAACATTTGTAAGTTTGAGATGTACAACAAGATGATGGGATACATATATATTTTTGTAACATGATTACCATCATTAGTTTAGTTTAGACACCTATTGCCTCACATAACTACTTTTTTTTTTTAGCAACTTTCAAGTATATAATACAGTGTTGTTAACATACTTACCATGCTGTGTATTAGATTCCTCAGAACCTATAACTGGAACTTTGTATACTGCGACCAGTATCTCCCTATTTTGCCCGCTTTGCAGTCCCTGGCGACCACAATTCTACTCACAGTATTTACAGTATTTGTCTTTCTCTGTCTGACACATCACTTAGGGTACCATCCTCAAGGTCCCCCCATGTTGTCACAAATGTCACAATTAACTTCTTTTTCATGGATGAATAATATTCAATTATATATACAAATAGATATGTCTACACATATCTATATCTATCTATCTATATCTATACCTACAGATAGATATAGATAGGTAGGTAGATAGATAGATAGATAGATAGATAGATAGATAGATAGATAGCACATTTTCTTTACACATGGATCCATCTATGAACACAGTCATTATTGACAGAGTCATTTGAGTGGATTGATTTATTTCTTAGACAAATCAAGAAGGCTTAACTCTTCCAGGACTTGAAAGTTCATAATAAAGTATAGATGTTATCAAATAGATGTTATTGTAAGACTCGAATTACAGTGTAAACTTCAATTCATTAAAAAAAATTATCTGCTTGTCTTTTGGATACAGAGACTTCAAACGTTACGGAAGATCACCCCTCACTGAACGCTACATTCTTGAGATTACAATTCACTGCAGGCTGCATGTATAGCAATCCTGTGCATTAATCAAAGGGATTAGTTTGACCCATACCATTGTTAAAAAAATAAAAGCCTAAGGAAACTGGCTTCAACTCCAAGGCTCATGCCAAACAGATGCCTCGCCTTGCTTCATCTCTCCGTATTCTTATCTCTAAAGTTGGTTCTGAAGTTGTCCTCTCTCGTGGTTTCAGGCTGCTATAGCGCACAAGGTTGGCTTCTCACACATAGATACCAAACATTAGGATTGCTAGGTTTTACACCCGCCCCCCCCCCACACACACACCACAGTTAAATCTGAATTAGATAAACAATGTATTTTTAAGTATAAATATGTCCCACATATTGCAATTATTCAATATTTATCAGAAATTCAAATTTAACTGAGTGTCTTATATTTTATCTAACTACTCTAGTTTAAAGTAACTTTTATTCCATAGTCTAATGATCAGCACTAAATAGCTCTTGTTGATTCCAACTGGCTCTTAATCCCTAAAGTTGATTTTTAAATGTTTAAGTTAAATTGATTCATTCATTGATTAATTAATGGTCCTTATCTATATTTAGAGAACCTCTCAGGCATTCCGGTTGCTTTTGAATTGCAGCCTTGCCAGTTGTTTTTGCTATCCTTTCAAGTAATCAAAGTTCTTTCTTTGAACTCACTGAGTTGGCTGGAGACCTGATATACACTGACAGGATTCCTTGAAGTGACTGACTTTCTGCCAACCTGCATTGCATAGTACCATCTGCTCGTGGGTTTTCTGTCACCACATTCTAACACCTCTTAAGATATACAATTATTTCATACTGAATGCTCTGATGTCCGCTGCCCAGCTGAGCTACACTTGTTAGCTGAGGCCATCCTCTGTGGCATTGTATTCTGGTTAACGGTCTGTTGTTGATACATGAAGATGTTGCTATGTACTCAGCACGTGCACCACAAAATGGGGATGCCCTCTCCCCTCCTTCAATACCCAGCAACACAGAGTTTGCTCACGTCTATATTGCTTCTTTCACTCTTACATCATTCTTATGCATTCTCATTTTAATATGGACAGAATGCACAGGATATCCTTAGGCCCGGTGCTCTTTCTACCATGGTCTGAGCCATACCTAGCCAGTAAATAGAAATAGAAAAATTATCTGACTGAAGAGCAGAATGCCCAGGCAATATTTTGGTAGTATATAAGAGAAAAAACGAGTTATATAGGGAGGAGAGTGTCAAAGAAGCATGAAGAAATAACAATGGAAGGCTGAAAATAAAACTTATTACTCTGGAGTCAGTTCTGTCTCAACCTTGCATTTCCCCCAAGGTCTTACAAATATTATTATTTGGTACACATTACTTGACTAAATGTTTTCCATAGGTGCCATAAGCGTCTCATTGTTACACACCAAACACATGGCTTAAAAGGGCAGAGGGAGAACATGAAAGAAAAACAAAACATTTTTCTATTTCTCGAAGGTACTTATCATCAGAAATATTTCTTATCACAAAAAAAATAATAATAATTTTTTTCATGTACAAGAAGTTTTTAAATCTCTATAAACGTCATTGCCCACTTTCTCACTAAGGACAAATGGTATGGTTTAACAGGTGTTTAACAAGTATTGGGGTGGGGATAACATTTGATGAAACATATTGCCATGACATATAATGCAAGCTATAATTGCTAACTCACATAAACAAATAATTATCCAGTAAGATTTAATACACAAGATTTAAATCTTGAATGAGACCATGAGGAAAAGTTACATTTTTGAACTGGGAAGTATAATGGTAACTTCCTTTAAAAGAAAGAAATATGTGTCACTATATTTATATTTTGCATTGCAAGCCAAGAACGTGACCAATCACAACTTTTTCAACTAAAGCTCTGTTTTTAATCTCTTCTTTCCTTAGCCAGATACTTAGAGTTCTATTTTTGCTCTTATATTAATTGTCCTGTTTTATTATTTGTGTTTTATTAAAAATTACTTAAATTATTTTGGAATTAGGGTGAATAAAGTCAGCAGAGGATACAAATGTTATAGATTTTTACCCTCAGATGGATGGACCTTTGGCTCCATCTATATAGTCACCAAGGAACTAAATTGTGGATTTGACAACTTTTATCTTCTGCATCAGAAACGTGACTTTTTCTTTTACTGTCATTAACATTATATGATTTAAAAAGCTTAGAGTCTTCATGATACCTAATTTCTGCCTTTTATGAAAACTGGAAAAATCAATTTAATTTAGCATTTATGTTTTGGTTAAAAAACAATTTATATTTATCCATTAAATATGTCCAATTTGTTTTTAAAGCCATTTAGCTCAAATTGTGAATTATACACAAAACTTTACATAACAACAAATTTTAGATATCAATAAACCAGAGGGAGTCAAATAGGCAAGGATATTGGTGTGGGTACGGATAAAAACCATATATATATATATATATATATATATATATATATATATATACACACATATATGTATATATATATACATACACATATGCATATATGTATATATACACACATATATGTGTATATACATATATGTATATGTATATACACATATATACATATATATGTTATAGGTGTGCATTAAGTATATGTAAGAAACAAATGGGGTGTACATTAAGAATATATGTAAACATAAATAAAAATAACAAAGAACAAACCGATTCATACTAAACTGCAGAACTGAGAATAGTTCATTTAGATAGGGTAAAGGATCCTTCAAGGAGAGTGGCATGTATTGAGTCTTATTGATTAGAATATAAAGTGAATATATTGGAGAAATTGTTAAATTAGAATGGGACTATTTACTTAATCAATGATCAATTTTGAAATCTATGGTTGTAATAAAATAGGGTAATTTTGAAACCATCATATTTTGTCTGATTTAATTAATATTTACTTAACCTCTTTTACACAGAATTTACAGTGTGTCTTCCAGAGACTTCTGAGATATAAGCAGTGGTGTGCTGGAGCCAGCTCATACCAGTTCAGTGGAGCCAATTATGCACATCTCTTTCCAACTCGGTTTTCAGGGGTGTCAAGTTAGTAGCTTGAAATCTGCCATGATCTGCTTATTTTTGAAAATTGGTTTACATTCAGGGCTTATTTTTCTATTATTTAAAAAAAAATTTTACAGCTGCTTAAACATTTGCTACTCTCTCACTGAATGTAGCAGTCATTAATTAATGTCTATACTGTTCTAAGATGATATATACTTTCACAATTTTCACCTACAAGACTTCTTAAAAATTTATTTTATATAAAAATTATTTTTCTTTATAGTGGAGTTCTTAATGATACTACTACTAATAAGAATTTGATATCTTTCCAAGTTGACTACATTAAATGATGACGTTTTCCAAAATTTGTATTTGTATACACAGAAGAAAATACGTTCCTACGAAATCAAATGAAACAATTTTTTATGATAATTAAGACAAAAATGAGTCGCACAATAACTCAAAAGTAAATTTGTGTATAATTTGACATGTGTGGTCCTTTAGATTATGACTAATAAATTGGGTACAGTGATGCTGGTCTATGATTCAGTGGGACGTTGGGGAACTTTAAATCAGGTGAAAATTTTTGAAACCACTGAAAGTGAAGCCACTTAGAATTTGAAACATTCACATTTATAAAACATTGCAGCAAATAATTTATTTATAAGGAAAATGTAGCCAAAAAGTTTCTTACCTGCTGTCAGTTTATGTACTTCATAGAAATATGGAAACTTTTGGAAATAAAATATGTGCATTCTGCAGTTACTGTTTGATCACTAATATGACCTGAATCTACAGCTGCTATTGAAATCTCTGACCATGAAATTGCCAAAATGTTCTTCTTCCTTCTCTCTCACACATGGTATTGCCTAACTCTTCTGTTTGATTGCAGAACATTATTTTTTAATTTTATTTTTTTAAGTTTCTGGGCTGTATGGCTATAATAGTGGAAAACATTATTTATCTTGAGACAAATCTTGGCATCCATCTGGGTTGTCTAAATTCTGCCTGGAAAGACATCTTCCTAGATGACCATTTGATCATTTTAGAAGCAGTTACCTCACAGTCAGCAAAAACAAATGAAACATAATAAGTTCTTCTCTACTTTGTTCTCATAGAGTTCAAAGTTTGACAATAGAAAATTTTCTAAGTTACCAATAACACAAAACATATTTCCTCCTTTGCCTGTCTCCATCAGGGCATTTTCTAAGATAGCAAATTCTCTGATGTCTGTCCTTATACCAAAAAAGTTTTATATTTTTCACATATCAATTTTTAAAGAAAAGACACTATTTTTTTTGCTCATCCTTAACTATTTTTATTGAGAAAAACTACTAATCTCTTAGTAAAATTTTAAGCGTTATTTTCAATTTCTCCATTAACCGAACATTTTTTAAGTAGTATTTTGCAAGAAAAAAAAGGTATTATTTGTTACAAAATGAAGAAATAGTTTAAACATTGATATTTTGGTGTACAAAAAGAAAACAAAACTGTTATCCTTAATAAATTCAAGTGTGTTACACATATATAAAAAGTGATTATGCCACATATAATGTTTCTTAATTTTTTACTTCATTTATTTGATGAAGTTATTAAGTCCTATTTTATAGATGTTTTGTAAGGATTCATTTACACTAGGTATTTGTAATATTTTGAATACTGACTGGAAATAGAAAATATTTCATAAATTATCATGACCTTTTTCCATCTTCTTCAGACTGTTTACTTCTCCCTTTTTCTTACTCCTTTACATCTTTCACTTTCTCTTATTCTTTTTTTCCTTCTCTCTCCTTTTTCTCTCTTCTCTTTCTTTTCGCCATGTCTCCTCTTCCTAGTATACCTCTTCTTCCCATTAGAATGTTGACTTCCTTTTCTTTTATCATCTTTTGTCTTTGTTTTTTCCTTGTCCATTTTCTTCCCACGTGATCTCATCTATTCTGTGACTAGGTTCCCTATTTGTTTCCTTCTCCTTAGTCTTTCCTTTTTTCTCCTCTTTTGACTTCTTGTACTCCTCCTTCTCTTCTACACACCCTGTTCCCTTCCACTTCCCCTTTTTCTCTTCCACTTCTTTTGACTAGTCATGGAATAGAAAATGTAAACACAGAAATGAAATTTCTACTGCTTCCAGAGCATCTTGACACACCATACTCCAGTTTCAGTTGATATAAGTCTAATTTGGGCGCTTTCTTACATTATGCACAGATTCATACTAAAATATATAAAATTTTCTACACTTCTCTAGCATTCAGATTCCAACACTACCTTAGGTCCATAAAGTAAAGTTTATTATAATTTTGAGTAAAAATTCTCCTTAATTTTTTCTGCTAGCTTGCCTTCAGGTCTTGTTTCTGCGGATATATATATATATCCAGCCTAATATATATATATATATAATATATATATTAGGTGATACCAGCCTAATAGTATCACCTAAGACCTAAGCAGATCATAAGATAAAATAATTAGATTTTCTCATATACCTAATCAAGAAATGAATTATCAAACTCTAGTTAAAAGAGAAGTGAAAGGATGATCAGAGGCCAGATTATGTTGCCTAACAGTTCTTCAGGAAGGGCTCACTTTATTATTAGGCCACTAATTTCAGTTCTATATGCATGAAGGCACACACTGCTCATCAACACATGTCTGCTGGCGACTTCAACATAGTTATCTAAATTCAATTTCTATTCTCCCAGCTTACAGATAATGAAGACAAATAGGGTTCACATGTCAAACTCTGTCACTGTTTGGAGAAGACTGTTAAAATCCCCTCACCCATTGCTTACAATCTTTATTTTTCATATACAGAAACTTTAGCTCATTAATTTGTGTAAATAAGGGGAAAATGTGGTTTTTGGATTTTTATGTAAGCAAATTTTTCACCCTTTCACATTTACATGCACTTTTGAAATTAAAGTTGGAACTTTTTTCTCCAAGATTATAGCTTAGATTGTTTTCTAAGTATTCATTTTGGGGAAAAAAAATAACTTTATGTACTATTTTATTACGTTGCTTTTATACAGACATTGAGTTTACATAATTTATTTTCCTTACTAACTTGTTTTATATTCTGGATAATTATTTTTAATTTAAAGTTTATAAAGATGCCAAATACACACACACACACACACACACACACACACACACACACACACTTTTTTCCCCAAAAGTCTAGTGGTTTTAGGCTTTACATAGCTTATTAATTTCTTTATTTACACCACATAAATATCCCCATGTATCCGAGGAGAATTTTTGTCTGCCCCCATGTTAAATTAAGCAACTCTTTTCAACAAGCCTGTCTCATATCATTTTCCTTGTCTTTGTCATTGCCACTTTTCTAACAAGTGCCTCCTGGGCCATATAAACAACTTCAGTTACGAAACAATTCCCTGATTCTTATGGGCTGAATTGTGCCCCCCCTCCCCCATTCATATATTGAAGCTCTATCAACTGGGAATTCAGAATGTGGCTATATTTGAAGATAGTTGTTAAAGAGGTATTTAACTTCAAATGAGGTAAAAATGGTGAGGCCCTAATCGAGTACAACTAATGTTCTTATAAGAAGAGGATGGGGCAGAAGAAGTGTGCATCTATAGAGAAAAGGCCATATGAGGAAAGAGGGAGAAAGAGGCCATTTGCAAGCTAAGCAGAGAGGGCTCTCCAGAAACTAACTTACCTGCCTTTCTTCTTGGACTTCCAGCCTTTAGAACTGTGAGAAAATAAATTTCTACTGTCCTAAGTGTCCAAGTCTGTAGTACTTTGTTATGGCAGTACTAGAAAACTTATACACTGACCAATTCTGACTTTGAAGTAGAATTTATATAATAGTTTGTTTCCATGTTCTCTCCTGTTTTAAGCAATCACTCTTTGCTCATGTTGTTGATTTTCTTATGAATATTATATCCCCGAATGACTGATTATTATCTGAAATGTTTTATGAGTTACAGTTATTAAGCTGCCTTAAACCATTAATACCAATAATGAAGAGGGAGGTCTTCATTCACTCCATTTCCAAGCCATGTTCACATGTACATTTCCCTTGTAATTCATGTTGGTTCAGTTCCATAAATATCTATGTGCCAAGCTTCAGGCTAGATATCAGGCTCATAAATTCTATTATTTATAACTGTGACTAGGGACATAGCCACATATTATTAGATACTACAGAGAAGGGGAATCTATATCACAGTAGGGTGCTGCCTGAGTGTAGATGAATGGTGACTAGGAGTTTGACAGGTGAAAAAAATGAGGAAATGAAAAGGGAACAATATGAAGAAAAACATGAAATTTCACTATTTTCAATCCTTCTTCTTGGCTAGAGACCAACTTAGCTACCCAGAACACATAGACAGGCTTTTGAGACACAGGCTTCCCAGCTGCTGACATTTCCTACTTCTGCCTCTCCTGAATAAATTACAGAAACAGCACTGATATCCTTATTATGTAAAAGAAATTTAGAGTAGTGACATTTCTTGCACAGAGGAACCTGGCCAATAAGTAATAGAGCCAGGAACCAACACCAGTTCAGTTTCCTACAAGTCGCCCCTCCTTCTAAACCTATACCGTGCTCCCCACTTTATACATTACTTCATTTTATTTATTTTATTTTATTATTAGTGTCAGGTGTATCATTACTTTTTATAGATATCAAGATTTCTTTGTGATATTATGATGAGGCCATGTCATTTTATGAGAATGACCACAGCACATATTAGTCCATCATTTTCTATGTACAACAATTTTATTGGTCATTCAAAAGTAATTACTGTGTTTATTCAATTATGAAGTACTTTAAAAACAAGTATAGGTGCTTAAGAAACTTACATATCATTTGGAAAAAGATGAAACAAAATTTACAAAGGCTGAAAAAAATACAAAAGAATATCTTTAACTGGCAAATCATGTAAAATAGACTAACGTATATTTCCAGCTGAAATAGACCTCACACATTTCATTTTCTTCTGCGTGCCTCCCAGGCAAACTAATCAACTTAAGAAAATCAGATTGATTACATTTCTCTTTCCAACCTCTTGAATCCCACTTCTTGATCATGGCATTATGCTCTGCTCTGTCACCAAACTAAGAATCCTGGAGTCATCTCAGACTTGTCCAAGTCCATCAGATTCTCTCTCTTTTCAGCATGGGAGGTGGGGGTGTACAACTGAATGAACCTCAACCCTTACAAACACGAAATAGTAGATAATAGCCTTCATGTTAAGACTTGATGCTTTTTTTAGTGAATTCTTATAGTAAATTTCAAAAAAAAATCTAACATTTGTAAATTCCTACTACTCTTTTTCCACTGCAACTTTTATAAGCCTATTTCTCTTGCTTTCATGTTCTCACTCTTGCAGTTGATCTTCCTACATCCTTTCCTTTCACCCTTGGCAATACATTATACATACTGATGCCTAATTACTTTCTCTGAAGCATAGATCTGATCATGTCACCTTCCTAAACTAAGTTCAGTTAATCTCTGGCTAAAATACAGGGTGCACTGCATTGAGTACTGGGAAGTTACCCTTGAGCAAAGGTGTAAAAGGCCTTGAAATGTACACTAAAAAATGAGATAATAGTTAACATTAGATTGTGTTTTAATAAGACAAAATGCCTCATGAATGGAATGCCTTTCCCTGCCAACTAGCAATAGACATAGCAACTGTGTAGAAGACATAATTCTTTAGGAAAGTTGGCAGTTTCTGTCAAAATTTAAATGCACAGACCCTTTTAGAAAACAATTCTATGTCCAGTAATATATTTTGCAGGAAACCTTCAAATGCAAACAGAAGTGAGTTTTCAATGGCATCCTTTGCAGGATTCATTCATTTAGTGAATATTACTGAGCACCTACAATATGTCAGGAACTATACTAGGTACTAGGAACAAAACGATGAGCAAATAGATCCAATATAAGCTTTCATGAAGATTACAAATTGGTGAATAAAAAATAATCAAATATTCACACAGATGGTTAGCTGTAAACTGTGAAAGTAATATGAAAGTAAATATAGAATGCTATGAGAGCATAATGATGGAGTGTTTACACTAAGGTGAATATTGTGGAGATAGTTACAATTAGGCTAACATTTCAAGGATAAATACTAGGAGTACGGGAGGGATTAGGATTGAGGGTGGGAACCCTAAAAGGATGGAATCTAGTATGTGAGATCAGAGAAATATCCCCCAAGGAAGTGATATTTCATTTGAGATATGTAAAGGGAGAGAGGTGAGAGAGAGAAAGACATGTGGGGAAGAGAAGAATTGCCAGGTAAATGAAATTACATGTGCAAAAGTATGAGAAGGAAAATTTTGGGGACTAAAATAAGGTAATTGTGACTCAAACATAGTATTTCAAACTCTGACAGAAACACTTAAATATGATTAATAAACACAGAGATAAATTATGTTATACCCATAATATACAATACTATTAAAAATATAGAGAGATGATAGATGGTCTATTATTAATTGAAAACAAAAATTTATCTCAAAACACTTGATTTAGGACAAAAGCAAATATAATATGATAGCATGTGTGTGTGTGTGTGTGTGTGTGTGTGTGTGTGTGTGTGTGTGTAGGGTCAATGATTTTAAACTCCCTCATATATGAAAACAATATTTTTCCTTTATCATATTTTAAAGAAATTCCATATCCTACACTTTACCTGATCCACAAGGAAATTTTTTTCATATGCTTGGCAGTTGTCTAAGTAGGGAATAGGAATCAGACTTCAAATATGATTCAAAGGTATATGGTTTGGACATTTATTTCAGAATACAGATGTTTGAATTGCATTGCTGATAGTCACAAGATGTTGACCAATTTCCAGTGTCCCATCTCATTCTTTCTTTTATTCCAGATGATAAAATCAAAATTGTATTGCCATAAAATTTGACTGTGCATTGTACAATTCAGCATCATTACAGCTGAAATATTTAACAAAGCAGATGACAGAAGAAGCAGGTTTGAGTTAAAAATAGTATTTGGGAGAAAATGAATTTTATTGTAGGCCATTTGATTGAATAATTCATAGAACAATTTGTTTTGTTTTCAATTTTTTTTTTTTTTTTTAATCTGGGATTGGAACGGTCGTTGCAACAAAGAAAATAATAGACTGGATTATCAATAGATAGTGTTCTATGGCACTTAACTTGAGATTCGTAAGAATCTCAAGTCAATACCGTGTTTCCCTGAAAATAAGACCTAGCCGGACAATCAGCTCTAATGCATCTTTTGGAGCAAAAATTAATATAAGACCCAGTATTATATTATATTATATTATATTATATTATATTATATTATATTATATTATATTATATTATATTATAGACCCGGCCTTATGTTATAGTAAAATAAGACCAGGTATTATATAATATATATTATATATTATATAATATATTATTACATTATATGATATTACATTACATTACATTACATTATATAGACTCGGTCTTATAGTAAAATAAGACCGGGTCTTAAATTAATTTGTGCTCCAAAAGACCCATTAAAGTTGATTTTCCGGCTAGATCTTATTTTCGGGGAAACACGGTATGTTATACTGAAACCCAAAGAGTATGAAAAGACAGATTCTAACAAAGAGCCTTAGGACCTCAGAGTCTAAAGTGACTCTGAATTTTTGCCGAAAAAGAGGGAGAGGGATAATAGTGTATAGCAAATTTGGGGTAGGAAACAAGGAATCCGTATCATACAAAACTTATAAGAGCAAACAATATGGGAATATACAAGCTGTGGTAAGGTTACCCAGAGTATTAGACTCAGGTTGCCGTTTAGTGTTTGTAACAGCTAAAGTATGAGTATGTAAGAAAATAAAGGCCAAAAGTGGAAAACAGTCACTAGCATATAGATGGTATCTCAACTCCCTGGGTGGGATACGCAGGAAGAACTCCATAGAAGAAAAGGCCTAAGATCTACCTTGATCATTAATTTATTTAGTATTAAACAATTATTTATGAAGGATCTACTGCTGCATGGTATTATTTCCCTATCAGTGATACAGCAGATAAAAACACTATCAACCAATTCACTTCTATGGAATTCATATTCTAGTGGATTCTAGAATATTATAATAAGGACAAGTCTAAAGTAAGAGCAAGCAAAAGAATCTGAAAAGAAAGATGTGAGAAAATGCAGAGAAAATGTTGGATTCTGAGTGAGACCGAGGGAGAGGATGGGAGGAGGAGGAGGAGAGAGAGGGAGGGGAGAAAGAGAGAGGGAAAAGGAGAGGGAGATGGAATGAGAGAGGGAGAGGGAGAAGGCTAGGGAGAGAGAGAGGGAAGTTGAGATGAAGAGAAGAATGTAGTACTCAGCATCAAATGACAAACAGATCAAACTGAAAAATGTCTCCAGGATTGCTCCCTGGACCTGGAAAGTCACGTGCCCTATCGATAAGGCTATTTTCAGTAAATACACACACAGTCATAATCATGCAATGCAGAAGGTGGTAGTGTGCCACAGGAGACAATAAATAACAGCTGAGTAGGTTCATAGGGAGGATAAGCGTAAGTGAGAAAAGATGTCCACAGTCCAGTACAGAAGTAAGACATGCAGTTTATGAATGTATATATGCCACAAGGCTGAAAAGAGCCAGCTTCTTTTGTAAATGGTCTTTGATTGCAATTTCTCAGACCCTGTAATATGCAGAAGTTTGCCATCCTAAAATGATACCAAAATAGTTCTATCGCACGACATTGTCTTGACTGCAAGAGTTTCAAAAAAGCAGGTGGAAAGGTAGGCTGCATATTTTATTATACACCTGCCTATCCCTCAAAATAATAGTGTCTATTCTAAGGCGGTTACTGATAAGCAAACAGAAAGGCAAACATAAATATTTAGCATGAGTCAAAGTACTATGAGAGGTAGAATATATAACATTCAAGCCGCATAGAATATATTAGATAGGCTGTAGTTGCTGAACTGGCAATAGCAATGCATTTGCCCTTTCAAAACAACAAGAAGCATCCAAAGAACTCTGTAAGAATATTAATGGTATCACAGTGAATCAGGAAACCTTTCTGGTAAGTTTGACCTTCATTTAAGAAAAAAAAAAAAAATCCAACTTTTATTGAAAGGTGTTGGGGGTGGCCAGTTAGCTCAGTTGGTTAGAGCATGGTGCTGATAACACCAAGGTTGCTGGTTCGATCCCTGCATGGGCCACTGTGAGCTGTGCCCTTCTTAGGAAAAAAAAGAAAAAAATAATAAAATGAAGAAAGACAGGTGTTTGCATTATTCCATAGCTAGTGTGACTCTTTAAGTTATACACGACAGGTTCTTTTCTCAGCAAACATGCATCCCAGTGAGCCCTTACTTGAGCAGTGATACCGTCTTTCATGTATTTATATGTTTCAGCATATGATACTTTAAATGTGTATTGCTAAGATTTATTTGATAGGGTATTGTCCCATTTTCATTGCCCCATCTAGTTTTCTTTTCTTTCCTACAGATAATATAAATCAAAATCTTAGTGCCATAAAACCTAATTGAACATCTTGCAATTCTGTATGATTATAAAGTAATGCCATACATGAACAATGCTTTATGTATTTGAGTGGTTTATTTGCCTCTTCTGTAAGATGATACAAATGACAATCAACTTAGGAACCTACACATGGCAGATTTTCACGGTACTATTCGATCAGTTTAGGTGCTATACATGAAACCTGATGAGCCTAGTAATAACTTTAGAAAGCAGGGTTATCAAAGGAGTGCCGATTTCAGCAGGAAAAAGAATCATCCACAACTAGAAATCTCTATAGACTGCCAAATTACCCAAAATTCTATTCTGCGAAGCAGTAATCTTTAATGTTCCAATAAAAAGTAACTCTTTTTGGGATTGCTATTGTGTTTGTAATTGCACACTCAGAAACTGATTTGCATAATATTGCAAAGGACCACAGAAAAGGTACTGATAAAAATAATTTAAGGTGACTGAAAAGGCATTTGTGACTATGCTACTCTGACTTCACTTATTCTTCATTCAATTACCAAGTACCTACTCTGTGCCTGGCACATACAAGTCATTGGAGATAAAGATTGAAAAAAAACAACCATGCATTCCATGTGCAAAAGGAGTCCATGTTTTAACGCTAACATAATAAACAGACAATAAGCGCAGTGTTTGATATTTCTCACTATAGAGGTATCGTGTATCAAGGATATTTGGGGGTAGGGATTGGAAGCTCAGGAGAAATGAATCAAGGAAGCTACTGAGACGAGATGGCATTTGATGAATTAGAAACAAAGACAAGGAACGGAGAGAGAGGACATTCAAGGTAGAGGGAGTGTCATGTGAAAATGCATAGAAAATGAAAGGGCTGGGTGCATTTTATATATACAGTATAATTTAGGTTGACTAAGTATAGGGATGGATGAGAAAAAAAAATAGGAGAAAGCAGATGGGAAAGTTAAATAGAAGGCCAGTTAATAATAAATTTGTGTGCCATATTACAGACTTGATTTAATGCTGATGGCAATTAGAATCCATTGAAAAATTTATGTTAGAACATGTCCTAATCAGATTTGCATTTCCAATATATCACTGTGGAATACATTTTACAGAGAGGCAAGTACCAAGATCTTTTAGGTGGCGCTTACAGTAATCAAAATGAGTGATGGTATGAGCCAAAATTAAGTTAAAGGAATGGGCTGAAGGAAAGGGAATGAATTATGAAATATTAAGAAACTAGAATTGACGTAAGCTAGTAGAAGAAAATACACATCAATCTCTTCAGAAAAACTGATGTGTTTTTTGTTAGAACTCAGATTTTATCTGAAATGTTATACTCTCAATTTTAATTTTAAAAAGGATTAATCCAATAGAATGCTTTGATAGATTTTACTTAAACAGTTTCAAAACATCTTTTTATTGCTGGGGAATGAAAGTGTTCTTGTATGGTCTCAGGAAGGGATTCCCGGACATACAAAGCCACGCAAACAAAGCCAAGCAAGACAAGCGTTTATTAAAGAAAAGGAATACACTCTCGGAATAATGGGTGTGGGCATGGCAGAAAGAAGGGCAACTGCACTAAAGAACAAAGAAGTTTAGGATTATATTTGAATAAGGGCATGAAATATTCAGGGGTGGCAGTTACAGGGGTTCCCAGGGTGGGTCCCTGCTGTCTATCACCACTCCTTCCCTTCAGGAGGAGGGATTCCCTTGTAGGAACTGTCTTGGAAATACAGGGGTGGAGATTTTTCCCTGCCCAATGCTAATAGTGTTACTATAATCTATTACAATTAGCTGTAGCTGCACCCTTTCTTAAGAAGGATCTTATTTCCTTTTTTCTTTGTTTTCCGCATTTCCTCCATCTCTCCCTGCAGCCCTGTTCTTTCTGCCTAAGGTAACATTTTCACCAGGCTTTTTTAGCAGGGCATATACCTATATGATACTATATGTTTCATATGAGACTAATTTTTATAAATTTTGGCTCCGATTTTGCCCATATTTTTGTTATAAAAATAAAATAAATTAATATCTGTAAATTTATTAGTGACTGGAACATATTGGTTTTTAAAGAAACAAATAAAAACAGTGCCTGTTTAACACATATTTTATCTGAGTCCATGTTTGAAACAGCTAAATCAAAAATTTTAAATGAGTTCTAAATTCAATACTTCCGTTTAACTAACCACTTGGAAAACTTTTAAAAGTTTCCTGATATTTTTGCTGTTTGGGGTGTGGCATATAACATCTGTTAAATAGAGCACTGAATTGCTGATTGTTTTCTGTACTTTCTGAGTTTATGAACATTTTGGAACATTTTTTTGTATTTCCAAATACAACATTTTCTTTCTTTCTTTCTTTCTTTTTTTTCATTGCTTTGTTCATTTAGTAAATACTAATAACTTTTTGCTTTGCGCCTGGTACAGTGCTTAGTAGCTGAGGAATCAGAGGTGAATAGATATCCTTTCCTCAATGAAATGGAATATGTATCTGCATTTTCATTTGTGTATTTGTGACATATATCTCCAAAATGTATACATTTACACCTGTTCTCTATAGATTCAGATGCTTGTGCAAAAAGCTTTAACTCAGGAAACACTTAATTCTTTTCAAAGACTGTGCTAGAGCTCATTCTTATGCAAATCTATGTGCTATGCTAAGCTTGGTATGCACATAAAATAAAACCATGAGATATTTGTCATTGAAAAGCTCAGCAAAATTTATCACCAAAACTAAGAATAGAAACTCAGAAATACCTTTCTGATATGATATTAAAGTGTTGTAATGCTAAGCTATTGCAGAATGTCTACTAAGAACGAAAATCAATGTCTGCAAAATTAGATTTGCAAGGCAGAACAGTTATTATATTGAATTTAGGCTAAATAATGAGCAAAATCAGAAAACTGATTTTTGTGTGCTTCCATTAATGACAATAAAATTTCTAAGATTACTTTTGTTTTATACTCTCATCTCCACTTTTTTATCTTTTAATAAACTACCTCTAAAATTCTCTATCACCCATCACTTGTATTATGATTTTGGAGTACTGATTCAGTGAAAAACACTTCACACATCGTCCATTCTGTAGAAGAAAAATGACCCACTTCTCTCTCCTTTCAATGTATAACTTGACCCTGAGGGTACTGTTTCCTACACCTGCTTTTTAACTTGTTTTTTTAATCATGTATTCTGCCCTTTTGTGATTTCAGCTTATTTACTTGTATTATCTAGTGTGAAATTAATGTTCATGTGAAAAATACACCTAATCCTTAATTTATTCTGACCTTTCCTTTGCAATACTTAATAGTCCATCGTCCGTGGCAACATTATGAGTCTTGCCATCAACTGGAATTAATGCTTATCCTTACCGAGGCTAGATCCTGAATCGTTACAGGCAATTCACACCTACTACAACAGATTTGGAAATAACCATCTGTCCCTTCAACTGAACAATTATAGTTTGGTCTCCATTTCACTCACATTATTATAGATGTTTTACGTGATTTTTCTAATCTCTTGTCTCTACTTAAAAAAATTAATCTCTTTATTGAGGTATATTCAATATAGAAATAGACTGGATATATTTTATATATATATATATATATATATATATATATATATATATATATATATATATATATATATATATAAATTTGATGAGTTTGAATATTATTTATATACCTACGAAACCATTTCCAGAATCCAGGTAATAAACATAAACTCCAAAAGTTTCCTTTTACCCATTTTTTAAATTTTTTTGTGGTAAGAACACTTGAGTTCTACCCTCTGAAAAACGTTAAGTGTAAAATACTGAATTGCTAACTATAGGCACTATGTTGTACAGTAGATGTCTAAAACTTGCTCATCTTGAAAATATGCAAACTGGAAGTGTATATTTGTTGAGCAAGAAGTCTCCATTTCCCATTAACCTTAGCTGTCCCTGGCAGCTGTCATTTTCCTTTCTGTTTCTGAGTTTGACTATTTCAGATTTTTCATGTAAGTGTAATCATGAAGTATTTGTCTTTATGTGATGGGCTTATTTCATTTTCTTGGCTCTACCTTTGAGTTTATTCTCCTGGGAATTATCAGTAATTGTTTTGTTTTTGTTTTCTGAAATGCAAAATTGATCATATTACTGACCTGCCATTCAATGGACTTCTGGTTAAGAACAGTAAAGATAATTTTAGTTTATCACCTCACATGGGTATTCACCAAAAGTAACAAAGATGTCATAAATAATAATAAAGAAAATTAAGTTCTTTTAATTCAAATAATGCATTTCAGCAAAGCACTCATTGAGGTTAAAATCATAACGCACATTTTTTTTCTTTGTCATAATAGATAGTCCTATTGAGCAAAAACTGAGTTCTCTTGTTCTAGCTTTTGCTAGTAACTGAATGAAGTTTCAGTAAATTATTTTTTAATTTTGTCTCATTCTCCAACTGTAAAATGTTGGACAAGATCACTGAGCTCTATTCAGTGCTAATGCTTTGGCTCTATTTCTCTGTGTTGAGTTTTATTAGAGAGAGAAACATAAAGGGAGTGGGAAAGAGTGACTAAAAAATTATTTTTCTGGATGTACACTGAAGCAGGCAAGCAGATAAAATTGCAGGGGTAATAAAATAACAGATAACAGAGGCAAATGATAAAAACAGAAATTAGTGAACTTGAGTTATAGTAATACTAACCCTAAGTATTTTTAAAATTTGAGAACAGAAACTTCTGTTTATGTGGAAATAGGAAGGTCATCTTTGGGGTTCTGGGACTATGCAAGAGGAGTTATAGAGATGGGGCACAGACGGTAATTTTACTTACTAATCCACTGTATAAAAACTAAACTCATCTTGCACTTAAGAACATCTTTGCAGCATTCATCAAATTTAATTTTTAAAGCTCAACAAACCTCACAATCTTTTAAACCCTTTCACAAAAATTTAAGCCTCTCTCCACTACCCTTTTCCCCCCAACTATGTTTCTTCTTGCTGCTCCCCAGGAGCTCTCATTTGTTCTTCTCATATCTTTTCTCTCTGTCTTTGCAAACATTTTCCCCCAGAGGAGAGACAAAGGACATGCATAATATTTAAAGCATCCAACTTGGGGTTGATTATTGATTTTATTTTTCTGTTAAATCATATCTAACTGCTGCTTGTCTCTGCTTACCCAGTTCCAAGCTTTCACATACGTGAACAGGCTGAAATGAATAAGCAAAATATTGACTTTCAAAGAACAGAAAGGTAGACCTGGGAAGGTTTTACTACCTCCTCTAATCCAAAATCCTTCCTTTTATAGATGGATAAATTGAGTAGGGATGGAAGGAACTTGCCGAGGGTCAACTGTATTGTATAGACTGAGTCAGATACATTATTTCAATGCTGTTACCCTACAGGGTTTGTCATATCACAGTGAAAAGTGCCTGCTGGAGCTGTATTATGTACCTCTGATTTCCCTCTACTACATATGGGCTACACTTTACTCAACCTCACATTCCAAAAGATAATCTGCTATTAGGAAATGTTTAAGGAGCCCTAAATAAAGAAATTTAGTATCTGAAATTTGCATGTGCCTGTTTCTGTTGGATATTATTTACTGTGCTTCTTTACTTATTTTGCTACAATTATGAAGTGTAACCTTGTCTTCTTTGTGTTCTTTATAATATTTACTTGTGCCTGTTGGCACATTCAAGCAAAAATCAAATTAATTAAATTCTGAGGGTTTTTTTTTGTTGTTTTGTTTTTGTTTGTTTTGTTTTTTCAGAATACACATGTAGTTTGAATTTTGGTGAATGATCGAAAAACCTTACAAAATTTGACTTCTGGTTATCAATTATCACTTTTGACTTTATTTCTACTGAAGAGACAAAGGAGTTCCTTCCTAGTCCCTTTACCATATTGAGTTTATTTCCCATCCAATGTTAAAATGACAGGAACATTTTTGGGGGTTTTATACAGAAGCAAATTATTAGATTATCATTTTTGGTGAGTCCTCATGTTTATATTCTATTGTATACATCTCTCAAAACTGTAAAAAGAGAACCTCAAAGTCTACAGAATTTGGTAGGACGTCTAAGATTATAATTAAGCTTTGAAGTTCACTTATTTCTCCACAATTATATTTTCACTATATTTTTGGGTTTTGTGGATTCCTTAGCTTTGTGCAAGATATTTTAAATATATATATATATATATATATATATATATATATATATATATATATATATATATATATACATATACATATATATATATATGTATATGTATATATATTCAGCATATTTGTTTCTAGTTCGATTTACATTTTGGTTCTAAGTATTTGGTATACTCTACTAGTGAAAATAGGATAATTACTCTAATTTCCATTAGAGGTAATACAACACAACCAAGTGCCAAACAAACCAAATTAAAATAGAAATAAAATAAGCAATTTATAACAAGGTGAAAGTCAGCATCCTTGTCTTGTTCCTGATCTTAAGGAAAATGTTTTTAGCTTTTCCCTGTTGAGTATGATATTAGATGTGGGTTTTCTTATTTCACTTATTTGGGTTTTCTCTCTTTTTTGCTTGATGAATCTAGTTAAAGGTTTATCACTTTTGCTTATCTTTTCAATGAACTAGCTCTTGGTTTCATTGATCTTTTGTATTTGTTTTTTATTTCATTTATTTCTGCTCTGATCTTTATTATTTCCTTCCTTGTACTCACTTTGGGCTTTGTTTGCTGTTCTTTTTCTAATTCCTTTAAGTGTAAGTTTAGATTATTTGTTTGAAGAGATTTCTTGTTTCTTGAGGTAGGCCTGTACTGCTATGAATCTCCTCCTCTTAACCAAGGTTAAATACTATAGCATATTTCAGTATGCTATGGATGTAAAACATACATTTGGATCAAGATATATCATATATATATATATGTTTATATATATATATATATATATATATATATATATATATGTTTATATGGTATATATATATATATGATACACCATATAAACAAAATGAAAGATAAAAATCATATGATCATATCAATAGATGCAGAATAAAAACTTTGGACAAAATCCTGCATCCATTTATGATAAAAACTCTCAACAAAGTGGGAATGGAGGGAACATACCTCATCATAATAAAGGCCATACACAATAAACCTACTTTTATTCGACATAGTATTGGAAGCCCTTGCCACAGAAATCAGACCAGAAATAAAAGACATCTAAATTGGAAAAGAGGAAGTAAAACTGTCATTATTTGTACATGACATGGTACCATATATAGAAAACCTGAAAGATTCCACCAAAATACTTTAGAATTGATAAATGAATATAGTGAAGTAGCAGGATACAAAATTCAAATTCAGAAATCAGGTGCATTTTCATACACCAATGAACTATCAGAAAGAGAAATTAAGAAAACAATCCCATTTACAATTGTACCAAAAATAAAATACCTTGGAATAAATTTAATCAAGGAGGCAAAAGACCTATATTCAGAAAACTATAATACACTGAAGAAAAACTTGAAGAAGATAGAAATAAATAGAATCATGTACTGTACTCATGGAAAAGAAGAATTAACATCGTTAAAATGTTCATACTACCCCAAGCAATCTATACAGTCAATGCAATCCTTATAAAAATCCTAATGGCATCTTTCACAGAACTAGAATATACAATCTTAAAATTTATATGGAACCACAAAAGACCCCGAATAGCCACGGTGATCTTGAGCAAAAAGAACAAAATTGGATGTGCAATGCTACTTGGTATCAAATTATATAAAGTCTACAGTAATCAAAATGGCATGGCACTTACATAAAAACAAACACATAGATTAATGGAACAGAATACAGAGCCCAGAAATAAATCCATACCTGTATGGTCATTTCATCTATGACAAAGGAGGCAGGGATATACAGTTGGGAAAAGATCGTCTATTCAATAAATGGTATTGGGAATACTGGATAGATATATGCAAAAAAATTAAACTAGACCACCTTCTTACACCATATACAAAAATAAACTCAAACTGGATTAAAGACAAATTAAGACCTGAAACCATAAAACTCCTAAGGAAACCATAGACATTAAACTCTGACATTGCTCTTAGTGGTATTTTTTCTTATCTATCTCCTTGGACAAGGGAAACAAAAGAAAAAAAATAAACAAATGGGACTACATCAAATTTAAAAAGTTTATGCACAGCAAAGAAAACCACCAACAAAACAAAAAGGCAGCCTACTGAATGGGAGAAAATATTCATCGATGATACATCTGATCAGGGGTTAATATCTAAAACTTATAAAGAACTCATACAACTCACCACCAACAACTAAAACAAACAAAAAATCCAATAAATAAAAAAATGGGCAGAGGACCCGAATAGACATTTCTCTGAAGAGGAGACACACATGGCCAATAGACATACGAAAAGACGCTCAAGGTCACTAATCATCAGAGAAATGCAAATTAAAATTACAATGAGTTATCACCTCATGCTTGTCAGAATGGCCATCATTAGTAAAGCAAAAAATAAGCGTGTTGGTGAGGATGTCGCGGAAAGGAAACCCTCATGTACTTGTTGGTGAGATTGGAAATTGGTGGAAAATGGTTTGGAGGTTCCTCAAAATTTTAAAATAGAACTAATTTATGACCCAGCAACTCCACTCCTGGGTATTTCCCCAAGGAAATCCAAAACACTAATTTGAAAAGAAATATGCACACCCACCGTGTTTCCCCGAAAATAAGACCTAGCCGAACCATCAGCTCTAATGCGTCTTTTGGAGCAAAAATTAATATAAGGCCCAATCTTATTTTAATATAATGTAAGACCGGGTATTATAGAACATAATATAACATAACATAACATAACATAACATAACATAACATAACATAACATAACATAATATAATAATTTAATACCTGGTATTATTTTAATATACGATCCAGTCTTATATAATATAATATAATATAATTAATATAATATAATATAATATAATATAATATAATATAATATAATATAATATAATATAATACAATACAAGACTGGGTCTTATATTAATTTTTGTTCCAAAAGACGCATTAAAGCTAATAGTCTGGCTAGGTCTTATTTTAGGGGAGACACGGTATATTCACTGCAGTGCTCTTTACATAGCCAAGATATGGAAGCAACCCAAGTGTCCATCAACTGATGATTGGACAAAGAAGAGGTGGTACATATATACAATGGAATATTACTCGGCCACAAAAAATAATGAAATCTTGCCATTTGTGACAACATGGATGGGCCTAGAGGGTATAAGTCATACTGAGAAAGACAAATACCGTATGATCTGACTTATATGTGGAACCTAAAAAACAAAATAAATGAACAAACAAAATAGAAACAGACTCACAGATACAGAGAACAAACTGATGGTTGCCAGAGGAGAGCGAGGTTGGGGAACTTGGTGAAAAGGCGAAGAGAGTAAGAAGTACAGATCGGTAGCTACAAAATGGTCTCTGGGAATGTAAAGTACAGCATAAAGAATATAGTCGATAATGTTACAACAACTATGTAAAGTGCCAGGTGGGTACGAGACTAATCAGGAGGATCACTGTACACCTGAAACTACTATACAATAACATTGAACGTCAACTGTAACTGAGAAAAATAAATAAATAACTTTAAAAAAGAAATGAAAGAGACAGAACATATAATGTAAGCAGAAGTTAACTGGAGGGGGCTGTGTTTGAAGGGATATGAAGGAATAGCCTTTGTCAATCTATTATTCTTTATCTTTTGCTTTTGCATGTCCGGGATACATTTTTGCCTATAGCTGACTGCATTTCACAGCAAAGTTAATGATTTTGGTTTTACATTTCCAGGTCTTATTTTACTCTAAAATGTACAGAGAGGCAATGGTTCTATACTCCAATTTATTTATTTTTTCTTTTATTATTAAATACAGTGTTCCTCTTCCACATTGTTGGTATTTTCAAAGCGCACTAATTACAATTTCCTTAAAAATTCCCTATCATGTAACTCTAGATTTTATTTTTTATCAAACACACATCTACATTTTTTTAAAAAATTCTGAATTTGAAAGGTCCCACATATATTTCTATTTTCTTTGCAATATTGAAGTTTACATTTGAAGCGATATCTCCCATTTTACCCACAGACATAAAAAGCTTCTGTGCAAAGCTATATACTGTACTAAGATCGTCTTCAGATATTAATAGGTCAGTGGATTTTTTGCAATTTTACTCACATTATCTTTTGTTCAAGGTCAGTAATAATGATGGTATCGCTATTAATTAAATTGATACACCCAATTTTTGAGCATATACTATCACTTATTTTTTTAGGATGTAAAGCTACACGTGAAAGATAACCTGTAGTTTAACAGAGTTTATGTTTTATTGTTGGAGATGGATAAATAATTGCAGTAAAAGGGTATATATACTATGTTGTGATAAATATCAGGTGAGTATCACATGATTGCAAAGATGTGCTTTATAGAGAGACAATTTTCAAATCCATGAGGATGTTTCAAGCAGAAAAAAGAGCATATTATAAATGCTAGAGAGAGGAAAACCATGTCAAGTTGGAGAATAAGTTTGGTAGCACTACTGACTTATGACAGATAGATAAACCTGAAGATAAAATGCGCTCTCTTATGCTGTCTGTGCCGTGAATAATATAAGCAGCGGGTGACCCTAATCTTGTCCATAACTTATGGTGTGTTTTCAATGGAAATAGAATCCTTAAATTTGTTTTGTTTTCTGTTTATTTCAGAAAGGGTTGATCAAAGACAGAAATGTTTCCTATGCTTTGTACCTGAAACATGTGCTTGGAAGAAAATCTTCTCAGAACAGATGCGCTACATACAGAGTATGAGGATGCACTGAAATCATCCATATCCTTTCTTTTATGACATGATTGCTCAGTTAATTATATACATCTTAAACATGTAAAGAAAAGAGAACAGATGGTATAGACTTAGTTAAAAAGAGATAAGTCCTTGAAAATAACTTTACTCATCATAACTTGAATTTCTGTGCTCAAATTATTTTGTTCTATGAATCAGAAAAACAATGCTACTACTGAAGAAAAATGCAAGAGCACAATTCTAATATCAAAGTCATTGATGTATCCCAACAAATGTCACATTACCGTTACTGAAGAACAAACAAAGTGACGTTATTAAATGTCCATAGTGAACAGAACTTTGCTTGAAAGAAAACAGTGAACTTCTGGGTTGAAAGACAACTATTTGGAATCTTAGAATCCTTCATAATCCATATATTATGGAAATAAAATTATAAACGCAGCAAGCCCTTATTAATCTGTTATACATAGGTCTTATGTTCAGAAGAGGGAATCCACTCCTCCCTAAAAATCCATATATTCCACACACACACAAAAATTGAGCTTTCTTTGCCAAGCTTTTTCAATTTATTAATGCATACTTGTGCCCATCCATTCGCTCATTCAGAGACCTGATATCATTTTATTACCTCTTTCTTACTACCAGGCCCATGAATTCGAATTTCAAATCACACAACTTTTTCCAAAAGTAGCCTCCTAAACTGTCTTCTCAAATCCATTTGTACAAATTTATAATCGGGCCTTAAAGCTTCTCCAAACTTCTAGGAAGTCCTTTTAAAATGTTATTCAGATTTTGCAACTTCTATGGTTAGAACTTTTTAATCGCTTGATACTTCCCTTAGGAAAAACCCAAATCTCACTAATTCCTACATTCTCCAGCATCTGCCTTACTCTATGTTTACTCCTGGTACTTTAGGCTCAGCTCACTAGCGGTACAGAATAAAAATTACAGTTTTTCATCTTTTCTTATCATGGATGGGTCTTGAGATTGTCATGCTAAGCGAAATAAGCCAGACAGAAAAAGTTGAGAACCATTATGACTTCACTCATATGTGAGATATAAAACTGAACACAACAAACAAACCAGACAAAGAAAGTAACAAACAAAAACTTATAGACACAGACAACAGTTTAGTGGTTATGAGAGGGTAAGGGTGTAGAATAGGGTAAAGGGAGTCAAATATATGGTGATGGAAGGGGAACTGACTTTGGGTGGTGAACACAATGCAATATATAGATGACGTATTATATAATTGTATACTTGAAACTTATAATTTTACTAACCAGTGTAACTCCAATACATTTAATAAAAAAGAAGCAGAAAAAATAAAGTAAAAAATAATAGTGCAAAGATTTTTAGAATGAAAGTTAGTGAAATTCTCTACACTCACTCTGTTCTAAATGGATTATTAACAATAACTATTGTATAGGGTATTTGCAGGATTCAGTGAAAACTCATTTTTTTCTTTTCTGGTAGAACTTTATTTTTTTAAATTTCAGCTTTATTAAGGTATAATTGACAAATTGTAAGATTTTCTTTGGTAAGTTTTTTTTAATCATCACTAAAATCATGGTGATTATAGATGTATATCTATATAGACATATCTACCATATTTCCCTGAAAATAAGACCTAGCCAGACCATCAGCTCTAATGTATCTTTTGGAGCAAAAATTAATATAAAACCCGGTCTTATTTTACTATAAGACCCAGTATAATATAATATAATATAATATAATATAATATAATATAATATAATATAATATAATATAATATAGTACCAGGTCTTATATTAATTTTTGCTCCAAAAGATGCATTAGAGCTGATGTTTCGGCTAGGTCTTATTTTCGGGGAAATACAGTATATATATATATATGGTCATTGTTAAAGGATTCCCCCCTCATCTAGTTAATTAACACATCTGATAAGTCCTTAATATGCAATCTGTACATTTGGTCTTTTTAATAATAGGGCCATTCGCTCTTTTGTAAACAGGAGTTATCTTAATTATACTATATGTGTATTCATGATACTTTGAAAACATGATGGAAAAAGACTGTGTTTTGCTTACCATTACTTTCATATGCCTCACCTGCTTCCTGGCCCAAAATAGACAGCCAAATATTTGGTTGTATGATGGCATGTCAGGAACAGAAACATCATACAAGTAAGTATAGAATGTGGCCTAAATCTGTCCTTAAGTTATAATGCCCTCTTTTAGGACAGGGTATTAGTGTAACTCAGTGATTTTTTAAGGAAAACACGGATTACATTTCTCGGACATATGCCTGGCTAAATTCCCTGGGAGACTTACTTTCTCTACTACTGAAACTAAATCTTTCATAGTACCTTCTCTTAGCAGTACCACCCCCTTTAGCAGCTTGCTTTACTAGTGTCCCTGCCTTACATAACACAAGGCAGTCACCAGATTTGTATTGAGGAGAACGATGGCATAAACCTACCATGAGTAGACCTGACCTTTCTTGCACTCCCCAACCCCCCTACTTCATATTCATAAGATAAAAAAAATACAGTGAATGTTTACATTTAAAAAATTGATTACAGTAAAAGACACAGTGCCATTAGTCGCCCTCAAAATACTCCCCCTCGCTTCAAACACAATTATCCCATCGTCCTTGCTACTGTCTGAAGCAGTTCTGGAAGTCCTCTTTCATGAGTGTCTTTAGTTGTGCTGTCATGGCTGACTGGATGTCCTGAATCATTTTGACTTTGGGGAAGAGCCAGAAGGTCTCATGGTGCCAGATCCAGTGAATAAGGTGGATGAGAATACACCATAATGTTTTTATTTGACAGAAATTGCCGTACCAGAAACGATGTGTGACACGGAGCATTGTCATGATGGAGGTTGATTTGTGGCACACTTTAAAACACACCTTCTCTCAATTGTAGCTCACACCTGGCTGACTGCACCGAACAGGTTGAAACTTGTCTCATACTGTTACTAAGGTTTGAAGCACTGCCTCCCATATTGAACATCCCTGCCTTTCCACTGGGTGGCACTTGACAGCAGCATGCACCACATTTTGTGATCACACATCACTTCTGTTATGACCTCCACCCATATCTGACCCTCTGTCATATCCTGCCCTCTGTCTCTGTAAATAAATTCTGTAAGTCAACACAGCTACATTATTTGTTTGTGTAGTATCTTTGGCTGCTTTCATGATAGAATGGCAGAGTTTCATAGTTGCAACACATACCTTATGACCCATAGACCTTAAAATATTTATTGTTTGCCCTTTACAGTAAAAGTTTGCAGACCCCTAATTGAGAATATTAACTGATCATTTGCCTATTTTTTTTCTAAGAAATCCTTGTAGTAAGGCATTGTCTTGCTTATAAAGTGATTATATCACTAGTCAACCCTCAGTTATGCAGATACTTAAGGATGGTTTTTGAGTGATGTGAGATTTTATGAATCCAACAGTGTTTACTGACCTAATCCCTTTGAGGCCTATGGTATACATCCATGAAGGCTGACATGGACAACAGCTTTAGTCTGTAGCCTCAGAGCAGACAATAACAGCTTGATCAATACCAGATGAAACCCAAGACCCATTAATTATTGTTATGGGTTAAAAAGCTTGCCTAGACATATGCTCTTACCTTAGCAATGTAAGATTCTTCTCATGGGATGCAATCCACTAACCTTCACATATTAGAAGGCCACCAGGTATGATCAATCAATTTTAACCCAATTGAACTGATCTACCTCAGGTCCTAAAAATCAATGATTCAAATGAAATAACTATCCTGCAACAATAACATGTGGAAATTTTAAAAGATTTAGCTCCTTCTTCTATAGCCAACACAGCATTTGATTTGAAGGAATCCTATTTACCCTATTTAGAAACCACCCTTGTGTTCCATGTATCTTGCTCTGTTTCTGACTGCAAACATTTCCAGGCTGATTAACTAAATGAGTGTACCAGCCATTACAACAGTATTTTTAAACAAGAGTCAGACTTTGCTCCCCAAGAAATACTCCCAGGCAGTACAGTGTTTCTCAGTAAACTACTTCAGCACTTAAGTTAGAGGTTTACCTCTTTGCTCCCTCCACAATGGAAATTACCTATTATATGTTTAAATTAATTACGCTCACCTCTCCTAAGGATTCAGAATTGGTACTGTCTTATTATAATAGGATTTTCAGTGAAGCTTTGCCTACAATGCACTTTTTTAAGATTGAGAAGCTATTCAATTTAATTTGATTCAAAAACAATTATTTTGTCCAACATATGAAAATATACTCTACTTTGAAATACATGCATATACATGCACACACCATGAAGCAAAAAAAACAAAAAACAAACAAAAAAAACTTATGCCTCTGCTACTGTTATCTTTTTGTCCTTTTCTGCCAAGTTTTAAAGTTGAATCTTTTGTTTCCCAAATAAGTGTATGCCACCCAGTGTGGGAGTCAAGCTAGAAGAAATTCTGGAGCAATGAGGAGGGTTGCGGTTAGAAGAAGGGGAGCATATGAGAGTTTTAAATGTAGAAATAAAAGAAAAATTAAAAATGAATAAAAGTTCAATGAAATCTCCAGTTTGGAAATCTCCACTTTACCATCTCAAGAAGGGAACCTAAAGACTCCACCAAAAAACTATTAGAAACAATAAACAGATACAGTAAAGTTGCAGGGTATGAAATCAATGTATAAAAACCCATTGCATTTCTACATACTAACAATAAAATTTCAGAAAAAGAAATGAAAATAATTCCTTTTGCAATTTCAACAAAAAGAATAAAATGTCTAGGAATAAACAAAGGATGTGAAGCACCTATACACTGAAAACTATAAGGCATTATTAAAATAAGCTGAAGAAGTCACAAAGAAATTGAAAGATATTCCGAGTTCATGGACTGGAATAATCAACATAGTTAAAATGGCCATATTACCCAAAGCAATATACAGATTTAATGAAATCCCCATCAAAATCTAATGGTATTTTTAAAGAAATAGAACAGCAACAACAACAAAATCATCAGATTTGTATGGAATCACAAAAGACCCCCAAATAGCTAAAGCAATACTAATTAAAAGAACAAGGCCAGCGGTACCACACTCCCCGACTTCAAATTACAAATTTGAAATTAAAAAACAATAATCAAAACAGACACACAAAGCAATGGAATAGAACTAAGAACCCAGAAATAAACCTGCTTATATATGGGCAAATAATTTTCAACAAAGGAGTCAAAATCATACAATGGAGAAAAGAAAGCCTCTTCAATAAATGGTGCTGGGAAAATTGGAAAGTCATGTACAAAAGCTTGATAATTAAAGTGCTATCTGTCATTATACACTGAAATTACCTCAATATGGATTAAAGACCTAGGCATAAGACCTGAAAAAATAAAATGCATAGAAATCATAGGTACAAAATGTATGGAGCTTGGTCTTAGAAAGGGTTTTATGAATTTGACCTCAAAGCAGGGAAGTAAAAGCAAAAATAAATGAATGAAACTATATCAAACTAAAAAGCTTCTGCACAGCAAAAGAAACCATCAACAAAGCAAAGAGGCAACCAACTGAATGGGACAAAGTATATGCAAACAACACCTCCGATAAGGGGCTAATATCCAAAACATATAATGAATTCATACAACTCAACAACAACAAATAAAAAAAGAATCCAATTATAAAATGGGCAGAGGATCTGAACAGACATTTCTCCCAAGAAATCATGCAAATGTCCAACAGATATATGAAAAGATGCTCAACTTCACTAGCTATTAGGGAAATGCAACTGAAAACCATCATAAGACACCATCTCACACCTGTTATAATGGGTATTATCAACAAGACAAGAAGTAACAAATGTTGGAGAGGTTGTAGAGAAAAAAGAAACCCTTATACACTGCTGGTGGGAATGTAAACTGGTACAGCCACTATGGAAAACATTAATGAGTTTCCTCAAAAAATTAAGACTAGAACTACCATACGACCCAGCAATCCCTCTTCTGGGTATCAATCACAAAATTCTGAAAATATTTATCTGTAAAGATATACGTACCGCTATGTTCACTGTAGCATTATTTACAGTGGCCAAGACATGGAAACAACCAAAGTGTCCTTTGATAGATGATTGGATAAAGAAGATGTGATGTGATATAATATATATACATATATATATACACACACGCAAGGGAATATTAGTTGGCCATAAGAAAAGATGAAATACTGCCATTTGCGACAATGTGGATGGATCTTGAGATTATCATGCTAAGTTAAATAAGTCAGACAGAAAAAGTCAAGAACCATGTGATTTCATTCATATGTGGGATGTAAAACTGAAAGCTACAAATGAACAAGAAAAGCAAACAAACCAAAAACTCATAGACATAGATAACAATTTAGTGGTTACCAGAGTGTAAGAGGTGGAGGAAGGATGGTATAAGAGGGTAAAGGGGGTCAATATATGGTGACAGAAGGAGATTTCACTTTGGGTGGTGAACACACAAAGCAAAATACAAATAATGTATTATAGAATTGTACACTTGAAACCTATGTAAGTTTATTAACCAATGTCATCTAAATAAATAAATAAATAAATAAATAAGTAAGTAAATAAATGCTATATCTTTAAATAAACTCTTCCTTTTTTCATTTCTTATTTTCCTACAGTGATGATCTATAAAATACTAAAAATAAATGTAAAAAAGTGAAAACTATACATGCTTGTATTGATACAACCAAAGAAAAGAGAAGCTTGGAAGTTTGTTTGCCACTCTATTGCCAGGCTTAAAAAGATAGAACCTGCAGGGATGAAGACTGATGGGAGGCAGCATAAGCTGACATGAGAAGGTGATGTGGAACTGCACTGTATGTAAATAAACCTGCAGAATTCCCAAAGCACCAATTCCATGCTAATTTTCAATGTTACAATAATGTAGTAAAGTCTGATAGTGACTTCAGTGAAAGGAATGGCAAATTAATTTTGAGGAGTTGTGGGTTATGATCCAGTTATTTCCCTTCATTCCAGCTAGGTGACTTGGGAACAAATCATTTTACATTTTTTTAGTAGCATTATATTAAATGATTTTTCAAGAGCTGTTCCTTCTCTAAAATACTCTGATGCTAGAAAATGGATTACTGTAATCCACAGAGATAAAAACAAACTCTCAAGATACAGACAGCATGCAGCATCTAAAGATGGAGTTTCAAATAATTTCCATCCCTCTGATAAGGAGATTAATGAGCAGGGAAATGACCAATTATGAGCGACACATGGAAAACTGGAAAAAAAAAATCTGGAAAGGTCTATCACCTAATCAGTCCCCAAATAATTTGTAATAACTGAATTTCTCATTCTCATGGCCTAAAATAAACATTTAGCAAAACTCATTGATGTTAAGCCTATGATTCTCCTGAGGTCACTTTTATCAAAACAGATGCTCGTCTGTAACGGTCCAATACTAAGTAAGGAAAGAACAACACAAGAGGCTTTCCCCACTTGCCACTATTGGTGATTTTGCATCCAGTTAGGTTTTTCCCTGCCTCGTTTCTTTTGAAAAGGTTCTATCCAATCCATCTCCACTACTAATCCTTTAGTCCATGTCACAGTACCTCTCCCCTAGATTTTTGTTGCAATGTCTAACTGTTCACTCTGACTAAAGTTTTCTTTGCCCCTGATCATGCTAACTGCAAGAAAACTCTTCTGAAATGCAAATCTCTTTAAAATGTCCAATATATCTCTGTAGAGTGTTGCAGAATATTGATGAGGACCGAGAGACACAAACGGCACCCAGAGGGCAAGGAGAACTCAGCTTTATTACACTAGTGGGCCCAGTGGGATATTTCCCAAAGAACTGAGCACTGACTGGGGTCAGGGGCTTTACTTTTATATGCTTAGGCCTCCAGGTTGAGGGGGGGAAGTCTGGCCGGGGTGCCAGGGAGATCCGTCCCTAGCAGCTGTGATCCCTCAACTTTGTTTTGACAGGGAGACCTCTAACTATGGTGCCTGTAGGAGTCATCTCTGATAAGGTATGGGAAGAGGAGGGGGCAGAGCTCTTAGGGGGAGCTTGCCGGGGACATCTCCAATAAGGGGGAGATTGAGCTCTTTGGGGGGACCTGCAGGAAAAACCTCAACAAGAGAAAGTGATATACTCCAAAATTTGTATTATTGCTTTGGAACTCCCTTTAGCATTTCAGCATATTTCATATCATTCCCACATTTTTTACTCCAGTACTAAGGAACTACTCTAGTCTGCTTACATTCAGTTTATTTTATGCCTTTTACAGAAAAATATAAATACTGGAAAAAAATAAATAGTGAGAGGACACTGTGGGGAAATATATTCTAATTTTTTTTCATGCTTGGAGCACAGTGGATGATGAAAACAAATATAAATTCGAATTACAAACATTGGGATATCCAAATATAGTGTTAAATAAATTTTCATGTTTAGCTCGGAAGTATGAAAGCAAAAAAATTGTACACTTACTTTTAACACAAGTTTTGAAAAATGCTGTTTTCTTGGAAAAGTTTATATACATACTTGTATGTTCCTTGTACACTTGAAAGGTGTCACCCCTCAGTACCTCAACCCAAATTTAGTCCACAGCCTCCATAACATTACATATCAAGGGCAAAAGAAAAATCTTAAAAATCTTCATAAATATTGGTGGGAAGCTTTAGCTGTCATATTAAGCAGGTAACCTTAAGTTGTCCCATCTGCCAGAAGCATAATTCAGAAAAAAAAATATCAAGTGGAGCAAAGATAAGAGCCAATGCTTTTATATAAATGAGTTTTTTTAATTACTGAGTTTATGTGTGACTCATACTTAAAATTTTGGAATGAAATCTATATGATCTTTATTTGTAAGTTCATGTATTTATATACATGTGTATGTTATATTATCCTGCCTATGGATGGTATTATCAAATTAATTTATAAAATCTCTTAGAGATTTAATAAAGGAGGTCTTTTCTAATTGGCTTAATGATAAATAACTACTTATGTAAATTAAATATTCCTAAAACTCCTAGAAATACAAAAATTAACCTTAATGTTTTTCAAGTGCATATAATTTAGGTCAATCTTTGGCAAATAAACTAGTTTAATATTGTTGGTTTAATAAGAACATATGATTTGCAGATGGTTGCCTTCTCATTGTGTCCTCACCGAAATTTAGATAGGGTAAGAGAGCGAGGGGAAGATAGTTCTATGAGGTTGCCTTATAAGGGCACTAATCTAGTTCATGAGGGTTCTACCCTCATGACTTAATTACCTCCCATATGCCCCACCTCTTAATACTGGCGTTTTGCAGGGTTAGGATTTCAACATATGAATTTGGAGAGGGACGCATTCAGTCAGTAACCATCCTTAAGACCAAATATGGCATTAGGGACTGTATCACCTCACTAACTCTGCTGTTGTCATTTGTTTAAAAGAAATTATGACAACACCCTTAAAATTCAGTGACAGGATGGATGAATGTAAGCATGCTTTGGGCTGTGCAGAACCTGATTATAGAATATGTTATCACATCCCACCCATTTTCCCTCAGGGCATACCATTGTGAGGGCACAATTGGTTCAATTTGCAACTACTAACATATGCATCTGTTTTCCTGAAGGATCTGTGCCAGTTTAATGTGTTACACCTACGTGCTGAGAAGACAGAAACACTAAAAATGTAACACCCTTTGGGAACAATACTCATTGATGGCTAATAAGAATTGAGGTATATATACCCAAGTTACTTGTCCCTAATGTGAAATAACTCTGAGGCACATATTCTCCAGAAGGCTTCAAACAGTTATCTGCAATGGAAACATGCCCCACAGCAGGGCTTGTATTTGTTTTGTTCACTGAGGTAGCCTTATTGTCTAGAACAGTGCCTAGCACATAATAATACTGTGTTTCCCGAAAATAAGACCTAGCCAGACAATCAGCTCTAATGCGTCTTTTGGAACAAAAATTAATATAAGACCTGGTATTACATTATATTATTATATTTATTATGTTGATTATATTATATTATATTATATTATATTATATTATATTATGAACTGGTCTTATAGTAAAATAAGACCGGGTCTTATATTAATTTTTTGCTCCAAAAGGCGCATTAGAGCTGATTGTCCTGCTAGGTCTTATTTTCGGGGAAACACGGCAGTCACTCAATTATTATAAAACTTGTCATATAGAAGGTAGCATATAGTCTATTCCATTAAATGAGTTAATTGATGAAAGGATTTTCTACAAAATGACACATAAGTCACAGACAAGCAAAGAACTGATGGCATATGTCTGTGAATTCTATTAAAACTTATTTTTTGTTGTTTTGAGTAGTGGTGGGGCATGGATAATACTTGCATCACTCTATAAATCAATCACACTAATTTGTCAGCCAATGCTATGGTAAAACATACATTCATGGAGTCAGTAGTCACCGGAGGTAACACAATCGAATAACAAATAGTTAATAGTAATTAAGTGAAACTGTCTATTGATCCTTGCTTATCTTAGTATTGAATAGTGAAAGAACAAGATTGAATATTCTCCTGTTAGTTTTAGACACTCTATTGTCTGAAGGCAAAGGGACAGAATTAAATGATTTATGAAGGTCTCTCGTAACTCTTTGAATAAAAATTTAAACCAATCCCAACGAAATGCTAGAAGTTCTAATTTAAAATACAATTTTGTCAGCAGCCTATATTGTTTCTTCTGACTTCTTTCTATAATCTCTTTGAAGAAATAAAAAATAATAATAAACACAAACAAAAGTATCTACAAAGCCTCGTTACTCACAAGATAACAGAAAATCTAATGCTAGAATTGTGAAGGACTCCTACAAGCAGACAGATAAACCTGAATTGAGAAAATGTTGACCTAAGCTTTCTTCCGTGGCTTCCACAAGCTTCACCTCATAAAACAGAATACTTTATAAGATAAAGAAAGAGATTTCATATCCTAGCTGTCTCTTTCCCTGACACTAAGTCCCAGAGTTTAGAAATAAACAAATAAATATAAATTTAAAAATTGGGCAGCCTTGTCTCTGTTGTGCAAATATTACTGTTGCAGATGTCCTAATCCTGTGTTTTTCTGTTCTTGTCACAATTTTGCTATATTCACTCAAAGAGAGCAATTTCTTCAAGACAAATAGAGGATACTATCCCATCATAAGTGTGTGGCAAGACAGAGAGGAATCTAGTAGCACTGCTGGAATGAGATGAGTTCAATACATCTGAGGGTACGTCATCAAATCTTGGTGAATTTTAGTTTCTATATGTTTCATAATCTTTTTCTATCCACTGTTTTTCCAGAAACACTTGACCACTGCAGCAGTTTCCTTTCCTCTTTTACTCAAAGATCTTTTGAAATGCCTATCTCAATAGATAAATCCTTGTTTAAAACCATACAGTGGCTTCTCACTGACCTTATAAATATAACAAACAAAGAAAACAAACTTAGCTTACGAGGACCTGAAGGGGATGGCCCGAGCTATGCACTAACACTCATCTTCTGCTCCTGTCCACTCCGTCTGTGTACTTCAGTCACACATACTGACTGGTACTCTTTAAGTTCTCTAAACATGACATCCTGTCTTCTGCCTAATGGCACCGCATATGCATTGCCTCCTCAGGGAATTTTTCCTCCCACCTGTCATTTAATTTAGATCATTTGTAGTCACTTCCTTGGGGAATATTTGCCTGACCACCAACTCTAGAGAAATCTTTTCTATCCTCTTATTTTTACATATCTTATATCACTTTCATTATATATTTCTGTGATTGTTCTTGTATGATTTGCACTCCTTTCAATGCATACTCCAGGAAATCAGAAACTGTGTGTTTTGTTCACCATTTTATCCTCAGCAATTAACACAGTGCCTAGCGCTTGGCAAATGTGTGTGCATGTGTGTGTGTGTATACATATGTATACACACATATATATCAATACACGTATATATGAATATATGTATATATACATGTGTGTATGTGTATGTATATATGATATGTGTATATGTATACACACACGTTGAATAAATGAGTGAACAGAAGCAATGAGAAAAGCTGAAGTTGCATTAAGTAAATCTGCAGTAAATGAAGGCCTGCTAAGAAAATTGTAATTATGCACATCAAGCTTCACTTACAGTTGCAAATCAGAAAAAGAGAATCGTCACCTCAGAAATGTAGACAGAGTAGGGACAAGAAAAGTAAACACATCGTATATAGGATTCTGATTATACATAATGTATTCAAGGGCAACTTAATGTTCAACATAAATAACCTAGAGAAAGCTACCATAGAATACTAAACTGGAAGAACAGAATTAGACCACACTACTGAAAATTATCTATTATGGAATCCAGTATAAAATTAAAATAGTAGTGAATATATAGTAAGATTTAATAGAATACAGCGGGAAACAGCTGTATTTAAACATGATGAGAAAGCCTTATGGATAGGACCAGTTCAGTTGAAAATGGGAAGGTTTGAGATGAAGAGACAAAAATAGTGTGATACACATGATGAATACGTAAGGAAGATTACAAGGATAGTAAACACATGCGAGCACACATAATAGCAATGCAGTAAAATACACTTCAAAGTAAGGAAAATGAGACATGAGACTGATGGTCATTAAACATCAATAATCAACACTGTTTTGAGTGTATAAAGAAAATTATGAAAAAAATAGTTGTTAGAAAATGGTCACAAGATTATTCTGTGAAAGTGACATTATCCATGAAATTCATGTTAAGAACAATGAAGGTTCAGAGATTTTAATGAGTTTGCCACCAATCCCATGGAATCTGGCAGAAGATAGGATACTCATGGGTCAGAGCCAAAGAACTTATTATCATGAAACAACATGAAGCCTGAGTTCCATGTTTGCATCAGTTCCTCTTACCTCCCAAGTCCCGTAAGTGTGAGGTCAAGTGGCCCAGATAGATACTGCACACACAGTGGGTTTGTGTTACAGCTGAGGAAGCCGATACTTGGGAAACCCCAATCTTTCAAAAGAGGCTTCTAGCAAATCTTCTCAATCTTTGATCCAGAGGGAGACAATATATTTATTTTCCTGGGAAGCAAACAATCCTGGCTTATGCCCTAGAGGGAGACACCATTTCTATTTTACAAGGCTGTTAGCTATGTAAATATCTTTGAAAAGATAGCCCTGTTTAAGAAAGAAAGTTGCATTGGCAAATATCTTCTCCCATTCAGTAGGATCCCTTTTTGTTTTATTGATGGTTTCCTTTGCTGTGAAAATCTTTTTTGTTTGAGGTAATCCCACATGTTGATTTTTTCTCTTACTTCCCTTGCCCAAGGGGATATATCAATCAGTAAAAATCTTACTCTGGGTAATGTCTGTAAAGTTTTCTCCTATACTTTCTTTGAGGAAAACTGACTCTGGGTGGTGAACACACAATGTGATATATAAGTGATGTATTACAGAATTGTACACCTGAAACCTATGTAACTTTACTAACAATTGTCACCCCACTAAACTTTAATTAAAAATAAATAAATAAGTTAATTAATTTTTTAAAAAAAGAAAGCTGCAGTGTCTCTGCTCCAAAGTCAAAGATGCCAGCAACCTAAGGCCTCTATGGAGAATGAACTGGTAACAAAAAACAAAACAAAACAATAAATAATAAATTTTTGTATCTTGAGTAGTAAAGACTTTAAAAATGTATAATCATTTTTTAAATGTGTGGTATAACAGAAATAGATAATTTGCTCAATTGATCATAATATTATACCATGATCAGAGTATCTCTATCTTTTTCATATATACACTATTTCCATTTCTATATACTCCATATGGATTCCTAAATGCATATTTATTTCCAAATGTACATCAAAATACATTTTCCTTAATTTTAGTATATCATTGTTTACATTTCAATATATCTGAATTCAAGATGCCTTTAAAAATAACATAATATATAGAATATTTATGTTTTCAAAGATGGGTATAACTAGATGATATATTTAACAAATTAGAAAAATAAGGAAATATGGGACTATAAAATACAAATAGTTACATAAAGTAATAATTTGAGTTACTTTAAATAAGTATATTCTTGGTTGGTTTGTGTACATACATATCTATCTATCTATCTATCTATCTATCTATCTATCTATCTATCTATCTATCATCTATCTATCTAATCTATCTAATCTATCATCTATCATCTACGTAGAGTTATCTCTAGTTTAAGCCAAAAGAGAGCAAACAGTTATTAAATCTTGGAATAAGTATGTCTTTCTAATTCCACCTGTAAACTTTCATATTTAAAGAAAGAAACTTGAATTTAAGACCGCTTTATGCCAAACAATTATGAATAGTAGCTTGGGGGAGGAGGGTTATCATTTTGTGAGGGGTGTAAATGTCTAACTATTACGTTGCTTTGTACATTTGAAACTAACAAAAAAAGACAAAAATACGCTATATGAGAGGCAGTTTCATACTATAAAGTGTTAATTCCCTTAATATTCCTTCTATTCATACAAACCAAGTACAAAAGGGCAATATGAAGACATAGAAGGCAGTCATCTACAAGCTGAGAAAATAACTTTCAACAGAATTCAAATTTGCAAGCACCTTTATCATTAACTTCTAGCCTCTAGAACTATGAGAAAATCAATGACTGTTTTTTAAGCCACCCAGCCTATGGTATTGTGTTATGGCAGCCTGAGCAGACTAATACACTTGTAGATTCTTTAAATATATTTGATAAACTGTCATCTTCAATCTGATTTTAAAAAAAAATCTAAATCGACAGTGAGCTGTTTACTAACCCTGATTAATAGTAACCAATAGTGTACAGATTCATCTACATTGACAACTGGCAATTCAATGAATCGGCTTGCAGAGAGCCCAGTGAAACCCATCTTTTAGAAATTTAGGAGCATCCAGAGTCTGTGGAAATTGAAGTGCTTTTTTTTTTTCTAATGCAATTTCTGCCTCACTTTTTGAATCAGCCCATATATTTTTCATGCTGGTTTCTGAAATTAATGACCATATGATATCTTACGAATTGAAACATTTTCTGAAGCTCTAACACTAATATTTTAAAAGGTCAGTCTTTTAAAAAATGCAATTTAACTCCAACATTTCCTGCAACTGTGAACATTTTGACTCACAGTGTATTGAAAAAGATCCTTTGAGATGTAGCAGTTTTAATACCACAATGGAAGTACAATAAAAGTGAAGTGATGGAATAGGGCACATATTCTTAATAAAATAAATCTGTCACAAATGTGTAATAGCAATTTGACTTCATTTATGTATTTTTAATTTATATAAGTGAATGACCTTACTGTGTGAGTACATTATTGTCCGTACTCTACATACCACATAATTCTTGGTAAAATATTTATGTAATATTTCATATATCATATTACAATGGGTAAGGTAGTTCCTTTTGTTTGACTCTTTCCTCAGTAATAACACATTCTCTCTCTGTATATATATTTCTGTCTCTCTTCTTATGTTAACACACACACGAAGTTCCTTGAGGTCAAGGATTACTCTGTTCTTTATCTCCAGTACACAGCACAGGGTGCCGGGTTAATATTAGGGTGGTGCAAAAGTAACTGTGGTTTTTGCAATTATCTTTAACCTGTTAAACTGCAATTGCTTTTGCACCAACCTAATATAAAGTAATCAATAAATATTTGATGCATTCAACATCACTTTATTTAGGGTTGGTGTTGTGGTATAGGTGTTTGAAGCTTGAGATGAAGCTAAATTTATCATATCTGGAAGATTAATAAGATAAATGATTAGTATAATTTTCTTCTGGCTTAATTCTTGCAACTCACAAATTAGCACTAGAAAAGGGAGAGGAGCTATGAATAAAATCCATAAAACTACACAATATGTGGAATTTATTTTGCTGTCCACTCCAAATATACCTCAACAAAAGTAGAATCCATTATTCTATTCCACCTTGCAATGACTTTGGCAACTTGCTGTGTAGCTACTAGCTAAATGCTGCTGAAGGTATAATAAATTTAAAAAAAAAAGCAAAAAACAAAAAACTGAGAATGTAGGTTTTGATTATTGAATAATTGGACCTGCATATGGGAAAAGAGAGAGGACAATGACATAGGGAGCACCATAGACGGCAAAGCTCATCAGGACAAAAATACATTAGATTGGAAATGTAGAAATCATCAAATGCCTGGCTAGCTATATATATCAAAAAGGCAATCCAAAATTGTAGTAATAGTATATTTCATAGACTCTCACCAACATATTTGTTCCTTTCAAGTCTTCACAATCTATTATTGTATATATTACAGATATATGATACATATTTTAAGCTCTGTTTGAATTTTCATAGTTTGATTTACATGTTCAGTAGATTTTATATCAAAAGGAAGGGCACTATCTATTTGGAAGGGTGGGGGCTTCCAAATAGCATTTAAAATTTTAAGTCTCAAGTCCTATATGAAGTTGGAATGCAGTATTCATTCTCTGGCCATATAACTGGACATTGCTTTTGTTTTCCAAAATAAGGTTTTGCATCAACTCTCTAGGTGAGCATTCTATGGTACAGTACATTACACAAAAGCAATTTGTAGAGGTGTTGAAAGAAAAACAATTAATGCGTTTTTGCATCACAGGAAACAGCTACTTGTTAGAAGGGTTATGAAAATAGGACATTTTAATACATATTAGAGAATTGATTAACGTTTTGTTTGACTTGCAAAATTTTCCTTCTGGTTTCTCTGGTCAACAGGTTTCTCTTTCTCTGTCAATAAAAGTATTTTGTAGGAAAAAATGCTGTAGGTTGTTTCCCCACTTCTAAAACAATGCCATTTTGCCTAGCAAAGTTAAAAGCTTCTAACATAGTATGAACAGGGTAGATGAATATAGAAAAAAAATGTCTGTAATATTGGCTACTCTTGTTCATTACATCTATATAGGTACCCATTGTGTTAGGTGGACCCTCTGAGGTATAATGTTTGCATTTATTATAATTGTACTATTTTTTGGTGGTGAAGACATATAACATAAAATTTAACACTTGAAGCTTTTAAATTTTAATTCCCACCCCCCTTCTCCCTCTCCTTTGCAACTTCAAGCTTGTTCTCTAAAGCTATGGGTCTATTTCTATGTTGTTTTGTTCATTCATTTGTTTTTTTTTTTAGATTCCACACCTGAAACATTTTAAAATGTACAGTATAGTAATGTTAATTAACTATTTTAGCACTATTGCTGATTGTTGTGCAACAGTTCTGTAGAATGTTTTCATCGTGCAGAACAGAAACATTTATGTACATATGTATGCATGTACGTATTTACAAAGTCATACAAATGCATAATTTCTCAGGACAAAAATTACACTATTAAAAGAATATTGGGCAGATACCTCATGCTTTCCATCCTTATCCTTTGTAACTTATAAGTGATCTCTGGGGAGACTGAATGGCATACGTAGGCTTGTATTTGATGTACTCGGACTCTTATCAAAACCATCACATTTTGTACGTGACTCAGGGCTTGCAGCAAGGAGTCCCCCCCAGGTTTTTCTAGCAATGTCTGTTTCATGTTTATGCAGTAATAGGAACTCACCTTACTTGATGATACTGATTCCATTTAGGACCAATCTGAACTCAGAAATAAATCATTCTTATTTAGAGCTGACTTCTGGTTACCCACAAGCTGCAGAAGATCTAATCAACAAACCCCCTGAACTATGAAAAGTTTAAGTCTGACACAAAGCAAGCAGAGACGAACATGTTATTGTGGGTTTGAGTCATTATCCCAGCATTTAAGTATTATACCTATGAGTACGGTTGCTGAGACTGTGAACAAACACTGTTTTCCTGTTTCTCAAAATATGCATAAATCCCTAGTCTGCAGTTCATTGTACAGCCATCATTGTGGACCATAGTTCATAAATCTAAAATCTAAAACGAAGTCATCAATACCATCTCATAAAAGCCAGACTTTGCCTCTCTTCGTTGTTTTGTTTTTTCTTTTTATTATCATTTTAATTAAAGTTTATTGGGGTGACAATTGTTAGTAAAGTTACATAGGTTTCAAATGTACAATTCTGCAATACACCATCTATATATCACATTGTGTGTTCACCACCCAGAGCCAGATTTTGCCTCTTTTAGTCAATGTTAGGGAGTACCAAATGAAATATTGCCTAGATACCTAAGTCCTTTCCTTTATGCCTACAGTTTCCTTGGTCTCCAAAGGTACAAAAACTATGTTCCACACTTTACCTATTTGGGGTACAAAATAATAACTCATTCCCTTTTAGCATTCTTCCTATACTCTTCAGTACCACATTTCAGTTATCCAAGCAATGACTTTCCCTTCTTTCATGGAAAACAAAACACTGACACTTGATACTCCCCTGATGATCCTATTTTGTCCAGTTATATCCAAACATTTGACCCTTTCCACCTTTTTGATGAAGCAAACTCAGAGAATGAAGATATGGCCCGTCGAGATTTATTCTTCGAAAATGGCCAAACTGTTTCTATAGTATCGGGGATGACACAGAAGAACCCTGAGAAGACTTTTTATTCATTTTGTCACTATTGCTGATACATTCTGTTGACTACTGCTCCCAAAATTTTGCCTATCACTGCTCCATTTTTAAACAAAACATAATGTCTCCAAAAGAACTGATCTAGATAAATGGGATGCCTTCAAGAAGGGGACATGGCATCTCCGTCTCCAACTGGACAATTCTAAATTATTGGATGTATCTGAGATATCCTAAAAACTGGAAGCAGGAGATTTGTAATAGGTTGTTTGAAGGCAATAATGAGAGCAACATAAAGCTGTATCTTTCAACAGATCATTCAATAGTTTTGTTTTTTTTATATTAATATTACAATATATTGTCACTGTCTGTTCTCTTACATACCACACCCAATACCACTAGACTGTAAGCTAAAGACAGGAATAATGTCTTATTTTCTCTTGCATTTGTAGACATTGGCAAGAATAAACCCATATGGGTATGATCATTTTATTTTCCTTTTCTTCACCGTTTCATATGATACCTTAAGTTTCTGTCAAGTATTACATTCATTTGCATTATTTTTTGTATTCATTCTTCTGGTTAATCTAGGAATGGTTTACTCTCTGTTTAAGCATAAGAAGTTAAAGTATAGATAAGCATTTTTAGGCATTTCCCCAGTTGGTCTTCTCTGGACAAGCTAGTGATTATTTTTCCCTTGTATTCTTTTGTATATATATATATGTATATGTATTATTTGTTTGTTGTTATTGTTGTATTGTAAGAACACTTAACATCACCTCTATCCTCTTAATAGATTTTAAAGTTTACAATAGGGTACTGTTAATTATATGTATTGCACTGTACAGCACATCTCTAGAACTTATTCATCTTACATAACAGAACCTTTATACCCACTGAAAGAATTTATTATGAACTATGTTTAACATTTTACTTTCAAACTGCCAACACAAGAGAAAGAAACAGAAAGAAACAATCCTTGAATATTTATTATACACCGAACACTAGCTAGAAGCACTCTTTATATAAAATTGTATTTGATTCTCCCAATAACCATATGCAGTAAATATAATTATAATTATTCAAAGTTATGATCACAGGTGTAATAAAGTTTTAAATTTTATACTTTGCATAAATAATTCATATAGGTAAATTCTCAGATATGTAACCAGTTACTAACATATTTCTGGCTTCATATACTTTCACACATACATAAGAAAGAACTACAGAATCTGTAAACCTCAGCACTTGGATATATCATAACTATGAATCTTATCCCCTCAAGAATTAAGGAACACTCACCATAGCAGCAGTAGAGATCTATATTCATATGTAATCTACTACAAGCCTGCATTTAATTCATAAATTACTCATTTGGTATTACTGAAATGCTACCAAAGAAGAAGAAATCTTCCACTTTTTAGACAAGTATGTGACAAAGTAATGAAAGAGTATTATGACCATCCTCTTGGAAGAAATAAATAAATGCATGTAAATAATTATTCACATATACATTTAAAAGTTGAACAGTGTATTTCTATCATTCAGAAATCTTGCAAGACAGGTGTAAAATGGTACTATATGGAAATTATTAAGGTATAATGATTTTTCATAACGTTATTACAAAGTAACTATATACACAGGTACCTTTAGTATAATAACCATTCGTTAAGGCTGATTATCATTCCCTTACAAAGGAATTTCAGATCAGTTTTAGCTAAGATTACGAATTTAATAAGTCATTATTATTAATTAAACTAATTCAAGTGTCTGGGTGTTTCTTATTTTTAAAATGAAGAGGTTATAGTGGATCAGTGTTTTTAAAACAGCAATATATAACCTACCTCCATGCTACAGAATTTGTTTAATAATCTATGACCAATATTTCAACTTAAGTGACAAGCTAGAATGATAGGAAATAAAAGTATAGTTCATGTGTAATCAAGATAAATTTTTTATAATAAACATTATTCTGTATACATATATATATGTGTAATGGGTCAAGATAAAAATAAAGTGTATTACTGTGGATCATGATAAAAATTTTCGAAATTATTATGCTAAATCACTGGCTTTTATGAAAACATAGATTATTTTGAGAATCAGATGAAACTCATACATCTGCGACATTTCCATACCAATTATGATTTCCCTGAAGGTTTCCCATGGACTAATCCCTTATTTAACTAAGAAACACAGGTCAAATAACAATAGACTAATTGCTTTTCTAGCTTTTCCATGCCCTAATGATGGTTATTCGGAAGTTATTAAATAAATTAAGTAGGAGATAAGTATCAGATAAACATTAATTGTAATGAAAGTAAAGGAGGATAAAACCCTGGAATTTCAGCTGAAATGAAATTAGGTTGGTGGGATTAGATTGAATTGGGAGGTGATGAAAATGTAGCTGAGTTGAAGGAATAATACATGGGGTCCAGGAGATGTGGATTGATGAGGCAATAAATTCAGGGCCAATGTAGACTGGTGAGAGGTCAGTGACCTTCATTTATTCAGTATCTATACATTAAGCATACCTTATACTCATATGTCAAGAAAATAACAGGAACTAGTGATAACGCAAAGAAGAAAAGAGATAAAAATTCTCCCTTTGTGGAGCTTGTGTTCTACTAGGATCTAAGGGAGAAAGCGTGTGGAAGATGATTTTGCAGTTGAGAGCTGACAAGGCAGGCATACATGTAGTACTATAGTAAGATGGATTTTGTGGGAACAGTACTATGAACCAGAGGAAATTTAAATTATTTTGGTAACTTTAACAAGAAATATAGGAAAAGGCATTAGATTAGGGTTTGGTGTACACACCTAACACATAGGTAAGAAAACAATGAAGAAATTTTCATATAATCAAACTATGATTTTTCTTATAGCATAACATTAAAATCTTCCCTCCGGGTGTAATTTCATTCTTATCCAACAAAATTGAAAGTTAGGTAAAAAAAAGAGAGAATCCCAGGTCAATCTAAATATTACTTTGGAGAAAAGACAATATAATTAATTAACCATCGGACCTAAAGAAAAATCCATATCTATTTAAAAATCCAGATGGACCAAAAGAATTGGCTAAAAATGAAAAACATAATCTTTAAGCCACATAGCCTCAAGATTGTGTTGTCAAGTATGTAATTTTCAAATAATAAATACATATATAAATGATTTTAACCCCCTGTATGACTTCTCAGTTTATTAGTACACATATCTACTGTGACAAGGAACTACTCATCACAATTAGCATTGTTTGCATTTTTTAATAAGGCCATCACAACAGGAAAAAATTAAAAATTAGTTTTTCATCTTCCAGAAAATATTCTCATGCTACATTAATATGCCATGTGCATTTTCCTTACATATTATTGTACAATTTTATGTAGAGAATACAAATCCTAGTATTTTCAGCAAAAATGAATTCATTTTACAAATCCAAACTAGAAAAAAAATACAACTTTGGAACAATTAGACATCTGTTGTACTGATTGTCTTCTCATTATATTCCTTTTCAAACAGTTAACTGCAGAAATCTATGTATTTGATATAACACAATTTATCATATGTAATTATTTTAGCATTTTTCTGAATTCCATGACTATTTTAGAATAATGAGACCAACTTTTGCATTTGAGAATGAGTGAATCACTGATACTTCACCAAAATAAACAAGTACTATTTACTTATAATCACTCTATTTTTCATATTTGAATAAAGGTATGATAAACACATATCCCTATGAAATTGTATCTACTGTGAGATACTATTTCTCTCACTTTATATTGGAAATGTTTATATGCTTATTTTTGTGTGTAGACTATCCCCTTCGGAAGACAGAAACAATATTTTTTAAGCCATTTTTATTGGTTTAACTTTCATTGTTGTTCTTTGAAAATTGAAGTTCTTTTAAAATTTGTTGCGGCATCTTTGAAGAATGAATAAAATGTGAAAGAAAACCTCAGATATACTCCCTTGAGGCCAGGGCAGCAATTGTCAACATTTAATTATCTCTTGATAAATACAGTTTTCTTAGTTCTGTTAATCCATTTTCTAAAATGAGCATGTTTAACTTTTATAATAACAACATCATTTTTATTATTTAAACTTTAATAAATTTCAATCTTAATATATTATTATAGATAACATTTCAGATTTAACTATTTTTACATTTTCCAAAGTGAGTTCAAAAAACACCTATTCAGCATGAATGCTCACGGTTTTTTTGAAAATTCTATGTCAGTTTCTTACTCAAAGTTAATCCCCAAGGAGTAGTCCTCAGTGTTTTTTGGATAGATAAAAAGATTTAACAAGATCTTTTCGTTGTTTGTAAGGTAACATTACGTTGAAATTTACACTGAAACTAATGTTTCTTTTTCTTTTACTGAGCACTTACCCTCAGGGACCTATAACTTCACTATTACTTTGTCTCGCGTTTTTTGCTGAACATTAGACAAAAAAATGGAAGACAGAAAACTGTTATGCTTATATACTATTAAGCTGACGGTCATAGTTTATTTGTCCTACCTAATCTCAATTTAACCCATATCATCACCTCGTGAATCAAGTTTCTCAATTATGAAAATTTATCTTCACAGTGCCCAATATTAACTCAAGGAAATCCAATAACGAACCTAAATAAACTCAGGTGGATAGAAAGTTTTTAAATAGTCACTTCCTCATTCTCCTCTTAGAATATCCTCAAGGCAGAACAGTTTTGAAGGATCTATATTGGAATGTAGCAAGAAGGATTTTTATAAATCAAATCATCACACCTCTTTTTGTAATCCTCCCATGACTCTCTAGCTACTGGAGGATTGCATACGAAATCTCTCCTCCTTTTTTTTTTTTTTTTAATTAATATTTATTCGGGTGACGATGGTTAGTAAAATTAGTTTCAAGTGTACAATTCTGTAATACGTCATCTATATATCACATTGTGTGTTCACCACCCAGTCAGGTCTCCTCCATCACCGTATATTTGACCCTGTTTTCCCTTATCTATGACCCTCTCTCCCCTTAACCTCTGGTAACTACTAAACTATTGTCTGTGTCTGAGTTTTTATTTCTTTATTTGTTTGTCTTGTTCCTTTGTTGCTTTCAGTTTTATATCCCACGTATCAGTGAAGTCATATGGTTCTTGACTTTCTCTGTCTCACTTATTTCACTTAGCATAATAATCTCAAGCTATCTTTATGTTATATTGGTTTCCACAATTTGTTTATCGCTAACAACATAAATGAAAGCAGAAAATTGAATGTTATTAATGATATTGATAGAATATAAGGTATGTAATCCATCCACTGCTAGTTTGCTCTGTGTGTGTGTGTGTGTGTGTGTGTGTGTGTGTGTGACTGTAGCATTCATTACTCAGGTTGTTGTCATCTTTTTTCACACACATACAGATCTAAAGAGGAAAGCACTCCCGTCCGTGATTTTTTGCCTCAATAAAAAATGTTGATTCAATAGAAATGGATTTGAAAAGAACATCAAGCTCAATACTTTTACAGACAGAAACACTGAAACTGAGATAAGTGCCTTGTCTATGTCTCATACTGTCTGAGAGGTACTAGGTGGGAAATTAACTCCTGACTCCCATCCCAAGACACTCTTTCCATGTCACTATTGCATTTTATATTTCTAAACTGCACCCGCTTCCTCCTCTATCATTATCTTTTTTTTCTTTTCATACAGACATGACCCCGAACTTACTCTTATCTAAATCCCAACCTCATCTTCCAACACATTTTCCTTTCTTTCAGTTTCATATCAAATTACTTTTGTTTCTCCTTTACTCCTTAATGTTTTTATACTTCTATGGCTTTATAGATGCTCGTGTAGTTCTCATCCCTTAAGAACCAGATTAAATATCAACTTTCTATAAAACAGCACTCTCTAAATTCTTTGGGCAGGGGTGGTTCTGTGTGATCACATAATCCCTCAGATTTGCTTCTGCAAAGAGAAAAATTATAAGCTATCTGTGCAGTGGGTGAAAGAACTAACTTCTGGAGCCAAATTTCCTAAGTACAACTCTTCGATCTGCAATTTATTCAAATGTTAACCTTGGGAATTAAGTTAATAATAGGGGTGGCCATGGAAACTATTTAATTAAGTGAATTAATGGAGAAAATGTAAGATAAATGTTTGATTTTGATTTTTACTTTTATCATAATATTTCTTCAAATTCATTTGAAATTACTTATTTCCATGTTCCTCTATGTTAATATATCAAGGAAATTTATAATGTGATTCCTGTGTTTGCAGATCACAAATAGTACAATTACTGCTGTGCAATAAAAATTCAATAAATGTTTGTTGCATGAGTGAATAAATAAACTGGGTATCTGTAAGCCTCTAAAAAATGATCTAGCCAAAAGTGGTTTCTCTAGAATCCCATATTCAGAAATACAATGGTTTGATATTCATAGTACAAATGATATTGAGATTTAACAGATATTTGCATTTGTAGAACAATCTCCAAACAAATTAAACAGATGTACAAGTATATTAGCACGTGCTGAATGGAGTAGTTTGGAAAATAATATATATCTATATATATCTATATCTATATCTATCTATCTATCTATCTATCTATCTATATATATATATATTTTTTTTTAGCTAAAATCAGTTCTTAAGGCAATGTATTTTGTTCTATTGTTGCCATTTATATCACAGTTTTCCTTACTTGGCATAGAACAATAACCAAAATTTACACACATGTGGTATTTCTGTATGTGTTTAAATGTTACTTTCACTAAGTTTCATCACTGTCATGTAAGTAAGAAAATAACCTTGTAAGGGGAAAAAAGTATTAAAGCATTGAAGCTAATTAAATTTGCAGCTAAGGAAAAGGAAGAAAAGCAAACTTTTAACTATGCAGCTCAGATGATTCTCCAAACTACAAAATGATTTATGGATAAATGCCATTGATGATAAACTATTTATTCAATAGCATTTGCATTCTCTTGGTAACAGAAACATCGAATATAAAATGTATTAGGGATGAACTAAAAATTCATATCTATAATTTTTTCCCTAGGTTATTCCTTATAAAGTAATGTTCCAAAATGAGTGAATTTTGAATGTGGACTTTGATTTTCATGCAGGAGAAGAAAGATACTTTATCCGTTTTTACCAAAAAAAAAAAAAAAAATGATGTCATTAATGATACATGTTTACTTATACTGATAATGACTCCCTCTATTCCAACAATCTCTTATAAAAGATTAAATAATCATTACAAAATTTATCAAATCATAGCACTATGCCTTAAGAAAGTTTTCACAGAGTGGTTCCTGGACCAGAAGCATTATTTTCACCTTGAAACTTGTTAGAAATGCAAACTCACAAGCCCTACCAGAGAACCATTAAATCAGAACTCTGGAGTTGGATCCCAACTCAGTGTTTAACAAGTCCTCCAGGTGATTCTGATACATGCTAAATAATTATTCCCAAATACAAAGATGCATATTGATACCAGAATTGAATGGAGGAGAGTAGATGTATGATAATACCTGAATTTAATAGAGCACACCAAATCATTGTTTTAGACGTTTAAAGTCCTTAGAGATAATCAATTAATTTTGTTTATAATTGCAGATAAACATTCCGGGACACGAATGGTTACATCTTTCATATGCTGATTCAAGTTAGTCAAAACTTCGCAAATAGCTTTCTCTATGGCAACGTCTTGATTTCTTCAATATGTCAAAATCTGCCATGCTTGAAAGCACACAATTATTAAACATCTGTTTTATAAGACTAGTTTAGCCCTTTTCAAACATTTGGACATGGGGGTGGCAAGGAAAATTGACAGTCTCTTTCAAATTCTAGGAAGACAGTGTTTCCAGGAAGACAGTGGGTGAAGACTCTGACACTTATATATTTATTTGACTTCTTTTTCTTTTTCTTTTTTTAATTAATGTTTAGTGGGGTGACAATTGTTAGTAAAGTTACATAGGTTTCAGATGCACAATTCTGTAATACATCATCTATATATTGCATTGTGCGTTCACCACGCAGAGTCAGTTCTCCTTCCATCACTAAATATTTGACCCCCTTTACCCTGTTCTATACGGCCCTCTCCCTCTCCCTCTGGTAACCACTAAATTATTGTCTGTGTCTATAGTTTTTGTTTGTTTGTCTTGTTCATTTGTTGCTTTCAATTTCATATCCCACATATGAGTGAAATCTCGACTTTTTCTGTCTGACTTATTTCGCTTAAAATGATAATTACAAGGTTCATCTATGTTGTCGCAAATGGCTGTATTTCATCATTTCTAACGGCTGAATAATATTCCATTGTCTATATGTACCATATCTTTTTTATCCAATCATCTACTGAAGGACACTTTAGTGGCTTCCATGTCTTGGCCACTGAATAATGCTGCAATGAACATAAGGGTGCATATATCTTTAACCTATATAATTTTGCTAACCAATGTCACCCCAATAAATTTAACAAAATATTTTTAAAAGAATGAAATTAATAGTAGACTATCTTTAAAAATGTTTTAAATTAATATGTAGTCAATTAAAGTAAACTGGGTCTTTAGAATGAATCATTTTCAGCATTTCTGAAAACTTAGTTCTAAGATATACATTATAAAATATGAAAAATAATATTAAAAATCTAATAACTTCTCAACAGATAGATATATTAGACAAGTATATTTAAAAAATAAAGACTTAGTTATGCTTGACACCAAAGAAACTTTTTTATACTCCACAAAGAGAAATTTTACTTAAAAGAAAACTACAAATAAAAATGCATAGATGTAAGTTGGTGCTACAGTATATCTTATACATGGTAAATGATTTGAATCTTGCCAAAGAAATACAGCCAGAGGCAGAAATAAACTGCCCAGCTATAACATGGAGTTGAAATGGTGCAGCCTTCCAGGTTTATGGTTGAAACTACCGGTCATGGAGGATTGGGGCTGAAGTAAACCTAGATCTAAAATAAAACTAGAAGATTGTCCATCACAATGTAAGAAGACCAAGTCTACATAGCTACATAAAGACTGACTGGGAGTTCTGTCCCATATGACCTATGGAGATGTGCGTTGAGACTGGTAACAAAAAACAAAACAAAAACAAACAAACAAAAAAAAGGACCACTAATTAAATTCAAGGGGAAAAAACATATAAAGAAAGAAATAAAAGCATATAGTGTTTGTATTGTTTGAACAAGATCTTTTATTTTGGAAAAAAATAATTATGATATTAGAAATATCTAATTTTTTATACTGAAAAATTTAGTTTATATAAGAAACATCATTAATCAGTAAATATTTCAAACTTACTTTAATCTCTAATGCCTCTTCACTTTGCTTTTCTGGAGAGTGATTTTACCCCTAGCTAAACTCTTCATGTTTTGTAGTCTGCTCATTTCATTCCATTAATCTTTTGCAGTTTTATACCTTTGTTATTCCAATATATAGTGCTAGAATCTATATTAGATACTTGAGTGAATCTATAGTAGTTCAGCGTTCAAGAGGAATACTGAGATTCTGGACATTATTCCTGGTAGCAAAAGACAATTTTGATCTTAAAGAAGCTTTCACATATTGGTGGGCTGATGTATGTGAAGGGACCCTGAGATCCTGAGATATGACATTGGTGAGCATACCCCTGAGAAAGTTGGCTCAGATAGCATTTGCAAAATTATCTCTTCTACCTTTTCTTACAATACTTTCACCATAATTATGGAATGTGGACTGTTATAAATTTATACAGCATCATTAAATAAGAGAGACTATTTACCTGATTTGTCTATGCTGGGCATGAGAATAATTGCAAATGTGTAATGACTAAAGAGATATGAATAGTTGCTAATAAATTGCACATGGGAACAAGTGATGGGTATTTACTGATAACATGTATGAACAACTGTATCAATACATAGAGATGTTTATGTCCAATCTTTCCACATTAGGGAAGTGTTAAAATCCTTTACATGTATTTATAGTGCAAATGTAATTTTCATTTGTCTTTCCAGATTCTATTTTCTTAGTTCATTAATATTTTTACTGTCTCCTATGAACTCTGGTGATTTATGCCAAATGAGTGCCTCTATGTACACCTATATGATTATTGAAAATTCTTATTCTCTCACTCTACTATTGCACATAGTTTATGGGTTCATAAATCAAGTAATAACATTACATGATATGTAAGAAAAGACTACATAATAAAACAAGTTATTGTGAAAAAAGGATCAATTGAAACTACAAAAATTGTGATTAGGTCACTCTCTCCTATAACATCTGCAGGGACTGGGGCAAGAATACAGATAAGAGTCCACATGTCATATGTGTAGATATATGACTTGTAAATCAACTTGAAACCTTGGCACAAACTGCATTCCTACCCAGGGCAAAGATGCTGTACATTATTTCTGATCCAAGAGCTGAGTGTGATTTCTCTTATCCCTACTCCTCATTCTCCCACCTTATACTGATGAGGTCTTTGGAGAAACACACACACACACACACACACACACACACACACAGTTCAATCAGCCCTGAGGGGCACATTTGGTTTAAGATCTCTCTCCCATGAGTTTTATTTGCTTAGTCACTGAACTTTCAAAACACTCTTACAAGACCAAAATGAGTTTGTGATCTGGAGAGTCCTCTAAATTTTTCTTTCCTAGCTCCCTCCCTCCCTTCCTTCCTTTGAAACAAAAACAAACATATGGCAAGTTTTATAACAATATATTTAAATATTCAGATGCAGCATTTAAGATGATTCCACAAATGTGGAAAAGAATATAGAAGTATAAAATATTTTAGTCACAGAAATTATTAAAACATTACATTTGAAAAGGCTGCTGTATCGAAATGTTTGTCATTTTAATTTGCGATCTGATTGAGTTGCTTGTTTGTAAGCAATACAAATACATTTCTGCAGTGTTGATTTTTCAGTGTTTCAAATTCAGGTTTAATGATTATTCATGTCATGCTCTAAGAATATTTTCTATGTCCCTCAGTGCTTCTGCATTTATTAATTGGATTTCTTCTCTAAGGAAGAATTGTCTCTTCTCCCCTCCTTTATTTATTTATCCAAATATTTATGAAGTCATGAATATTTTATTTCATAGATTATAGTCAAACACAATTGTTATTTATTTTGTTGCTCAAATTATTCTAGTTTTGTCTATAGAAAGCTCTTTCATTTTGGCTCCTGTGTGCTTTCACCCTATCCCCATCCTTTTTCTTTTTCTCTTTTTCTTTTGAGCAGCTCAATTTTCATTTCATTTTATTCATGCAGAAGTTACAAGATAATGATTTGTATAGAAAATATATAACACTGTTTTTACAATGTGATCACAATTTAATAAGTAATTATTTGTGTGGCTAAATTATATTCCATGATGTAAAAATCTGTTGATTTTAATTTTAGACTTATTTCTACGATATGAACTATATATTATGATTTCAAGGCTGTTATCTTTTAAAGATGTGGAAAAACAAAGAACACATTTTATTATGTATATTTTTTATTTTTAAATTATTTTCTAATGTAAGTTTTAATTTTCTAGTGAGAAAGAATATTTTAAAATGAAAATAAATGCTGGACTCTGGATAAGGGGCAGTCTTTTTCTTTAGCTTTAACTTTTTGAATTTGACATATCTATGGGACATTTTCAAAAATAAGTACATAGACATATGAAACCAACAGCCAGCAGGGACTTTCTGTTAATATTTTGATTTCTAACTCAAGAAATGAAGTCTCCTTGGAGCAGTGTTTAAGAGCCAGGGTAAAGAATAGATTGATAAGCCTAGGGTAAGCTATGGTATAAAAAGATATAAACAATTCAAAAGAAAGGATGGGATATGTTGAAAGCACACATTCAACATATTCTGTAGAATAATAGGCCAGTAGTCTTTAGAAATGTCAAGGTCATGAAAGACAGATGAGGAGAAGGTGGCAAGAATCCTGGGCCAGTCCTAGAACAGAAAAACATGTGTGAAAAAACTGGTAAATCTGAATGAAATTGGTAGTTAATATTATTGTACCCATATTAATTTCTTAGTTTTGATGGTTGTGCATGATGTTAACATTAGTTTTGGTCATGGTGTAAGGTGTTAACATCAGGGGGATGTGGGTGAAGGTTATAGGGAAACTTGTATTATTTTACAATTTGTTAGCAATCTAAATTCACTTAAAGACATAAGCAAATGTATAAATTCATGTGTGACTTCCTTTTGAACTCTGCAATATTAGAATAATTTTGTTTAGTTTCCAAATAATTGCTGACTTTCAAAATATATTGCTATTGAAATCTAATTTAATTCCATTATGGCCCAAGAACATACTTTGTATGATGTAAGTTTTTAATATTTTTTTTATGGTTGATAATGCACTCTATTTTTATGGAAGCAGTATATTTACCTGAAAACTTGAAAAGACTAAGTAGTCTCCTATTGTTGAGCTGAATAGCTTAAATATAAATTAGGACAAGTTGGTTAACAGTCTGCTGGGTCTTCTATATTCTCAGTGTTTTCTATTTTTCCTATTGATTCTTAAGAGAAGAGTGGTAAAGTATGCAACTGTAATTTCAGATTTGTCTATTTCTCTTTTCAATTCTCTCTGCATTTGCTTCACTGTAATGTAAATTCTGGTTTTAGGTACAAAAACATTTAGGGATATTATGTCTTCCTGATGAACTGACTCCTTTATCTTTATGCAATATTGCTCTTTATCCCTGGTTATATTTCTTGCTCAGATGCCTCGTTTGTGCAATGTTCATATAGTCATTCCAGCTTTCTTCTAATTACTTATATAATTTTCGCCTTTTCTTTTATATATTTATGGCTTGCATGGTTTTTGATGAAAAGTTTGCTGTAATTCTTATTTGTGTTCTCTGGTATGTGACATGGTTTTTGTTGTTGTTGTTTTGTTATTTGTTTTTGTTTTTTCCTAGACCAACCATTACACCAGTGTTCCTAATATTTAATAATCAGGAAAGTGCAATTTAAAGTAACAGTGATAGATAGTCACATACCTTCAGACCACCTAAAATTAAAATAACTCATAAAAGTGTGGTGAGCACATTGTAAGGTATATAAATTTCTAATCACTATGTCCTACACCTGAAACTAATAGAATATTGTACACCCACTATACTTTAATACAAGTAAATAGATAGATAAATAAATAAACAAATAAATAAATAACTCATAATAACCACTATTGGTGAGAATGTGGATGAACGGTGTCTCTCATGCACTGCCAGTGATACAAGCACTTTGGAAAACTATTTGGCATTATCTAAAATTCAATATCACCATGCCCTCTGACCAAGTACTTTCTTTCCACACTGCTTGACACCCCACCCCTTTGACAACCATTGGTCTGTTTCTATTTTGTTTTGTTTATTCTTTTTTTTTTTTTTTTTTAGATTTCACATATAAGTGAGATCACGTGTGTATGTGGGTATGGTATTTGTCTTTCTCAGTCTGACTTATGTCAGTTAACATGATAGTTTCTAGATCTATCTGTGTTGTCACAAATGGCAAGGATTTATTAATTTTTATTGCTGAATAATATTCCATTGTAGATATATACCATGTCTTCTTTATCCACTCACCTGCTGATGAACACTTAGATTGCTTCCGTGTCTTAACTATTATGAATCATGCTGCAATGAACATAGGGTTAAACATATCTTTCCAAATTAGTGTTTTTGTTTTCTTTGGATAAAATACCCAGAAGTGAAATTTCTGGATCTTATGGCAGATCTATTTTTAATTTTTTGAGGAATTTCCATATTGTCTTACATAGTGCCTGCACTAATTTGCAATCCAACGAACAGTGTATGAGTACTCCCTTTTCTCCACAACCTTGCCAGCACTTATTGTTTGTTGATTTATTAATGATGGCCAGTCTCAGAGTTGTGAGGTGATATCTTATTGTAGTTATAATTTGCATTTCCCTGATGATATGACCAAGTACTTCAATAAATTTTATATACCAGCATAAATGTATGATCATATCTGCCAAAATATATATGTAAAATTGTTCATAACAAAATAATTTCCAATAGATAAAAACTGGAGGTAAGTGATGTCACAGAAATGGCAGTGTGAGGGATACTTCTTAAAATCTCCCCTGGAAGATACAACAAATTGAACAGCTATAATTGAACAAAGGATTCTCTGCTCATCATACAGGAACAGCTAAGAGACCCACACAGCAAATTACCTGAAGGTGGGCAAATCAGGAGGGCTGGGGAGGAGGAAACGGGTAAGTGCAGAGACACTGTCTTAGGGCCGAGGGGTCCCAGGATGCAGGCCTGAGATCACAACAGCCACAGTAGACGGAAGAAGCCAGGCTGTGGGCTCTTTCCCTGTGCCCCACAGTTCTGCCTGATGGATCAGCATATAAGATAGAGGTGCTCAGCATTTGAGACAGAGACCTCAGCTGAGAGCAGTGGCTTAAGCCCTCATGGCTACACAGACAACAACAAGAAGAAAAGACATGGAGCCAGGACACCTTTCCCCACCCTCTCAGAGTTACAAGTAGACTCCAGAAGAAGCAGGAGCAGTGTCAGATTACAAAACAGAATAGCTGCAATTAGAGCTGCTGAGACACATATAAGTTTAGCATAGGGTTGCAGAGGCAGCTCTGGGCTTTCAGAAGCTCAGAATTCTATCGCCTCTCACATCCCCCCTCAAAAGAGGTGCCCTATGACCCAGGCAACCTGCTCACAGAGATGAAGCCCACCTTCCAGTGGCTGGCTGTGGTGTTCTCAGTGGGCGTTTGTGTGGGTAGGGGCAAAAGCTGAGCTGACTTTGTAAAAACCATGATACTATCCCAAAGCCCCACCCACCTAGACCTGCATTTCCAGGGGTACTCTGGGTGCCTGGTGTTCAACCACACCTCTACAAGATGCAAAGGAGATTTTTTTACAGCTATGGAAAACCCGGAGATAACTGGTGGACATTAAGCCAAGACCTGAGCTGTTTTTCTGTTTTGTTTTATATTTTTTACCTTCTTTTTTTCTCTTCTTCTTTTTTTTCTGTTTCTTTTCTTTTCTTTTTCTTTTTTTTTTTCTTTTTGCTGAGTCTTTCTGTGGGTTTTTCTATTTATTTTTTTTTGTATTTTTGTTTGTGTTGAGTTTTATTGTTTGTTGTTTTTATGTGTGAGAGTGTTTGTGTGTGCATATTGTGGTTGTTGGTTTGTTTTGTTTTGAAATTGCCCTGCACGAGAGCCCCACCCAAGAGGCACAAGAATCAACACACCCAAAGGCCAGCTTCACACCAAACCAGAGCACCACCTGGTTTGACCTACAAGTGGCTCCTCCCAAGGGAATTCTCAACAGGCACAAGAGACCGCAAGGGCAAAGCCTCCAATGAGGGCGTCAGCCCTCACACCGCAACTCATATACTGTGGGCATTGCCAATCCTCATAGCTACTCAGCCCGGGAGTCAATCCCACCCACTAACAAGACAAAAGCAATGAAAGCTCAACTACAACAGGAGAACACACACAGCCAAGGGACACCTCTGGAGATTAGGGAGACTAAGCAATTCAACTACAAATGACACAGACTACATAAGGTCACCCAGCAAAGACTGAGAGACATATGTGATCTACCTAATATATAGAAGCAAACACAAGAGTTGGTCTGATTATATTATATTATATTATATTATATTATATTATATTATATTATATTACATAAGACCCAGTCTTGTATTAAAATAAGACCAGGTCTTATACTAATTTTTGCTCCAAAAGATGCATTAGAGCTGATGGTCCAGCTACATCTTATTTTTGGGAAACACGGTAGTAGGAGACTTCAACATCCCACTGACACCAATGGACAGATCCTTCAGACAGAAGATCAATATGGAAACAGTGGCCTTAAACTACACATTAGACCAGTTGGATTTAATCGATAATTTTAGAGCATTAAACCCCAAAGCAGCAGAATATACATTCTTCTCTAGTGCACATGGGACCTTTTCAAGATAAACCACAGGCTAGGCCACAAAAATGTCTCAATAAATTTAAGAAGATTTAAATCATGTCAAGTGTCTTTTCTGACCACAGTGCTATGAAACTAGAAATCAATTACAAGAAGAAAACTGGAAAACACACAGACAAATGAAACCTGAATAACATGTTACTAAATAATGAATGGGTCAACCATGAGATCAAGGAAGAAATCAAGAGATAACTTGAGACAAACAAAAATGAAAGCACAATGACTCAAAATCTATGGAATGCAGTGAAAACAGTCCTAAGAAGGAAATTCATAGCAATGCAGGCCTACCTGAAGAAACAAGAAAAATTTCAAATCAACATTCTTCTTTACATGTAAGGGAACTGGGAAAAAAAAAAACAGCACCGTAAGCTCAAACAGAGTGAAAGGAAGGAAAAAATAAAGATCAGAGTGGAAATAAATGAAATAGAGACCACAAAAACAATATAAATGATCAATGAAACCAAAAGCTGGTTTTTTGAAAAGATAAAACACAATCGACAAAGCCAGATTCATCAAGAAAAAGAGAAAGAGGACCCAAATCAATAAAATCAGAAACAAAAGAGAAAAAATGTCAACAGACACCACAGAAATACAAACAACAACAAAAAAATACTATGAGCAACTATATGCCAACAAATTAGATAATCTGGAAGAAATGGATACATTTCTAGAAGCATACAATCTCCCAAGGCTGAATCAAGAAGAAACAGAAAACCTGAATAGACCAGTTACTACCAATGAAATTGAATCAGTAATCAACAAGCTCCCAAAAAACAAAAGCCCTGGACCAGATAGCTTCATAGGTGAATTTCATCAAATATTCAAAAAAGAATTATCACCTATTACCCCTCAAACTATCCCAAAAAATCCAGGAGAGAAACCTCCCAAGCTCCTTTTACAAAGGCACTATCACCCTGATCCCAAAACAAGACAAAGACACTACAATAAAAGAAAACAAGAAGCCGATACCCCTAATGAACATAGACGCAAAATCCTCCACAAAATATTAGCAAACCAAATTCATCAATACATTAAAAAGATCATACACCACAAGCAAGTGAGATTCATTCCTGGTATACAAGGTTGGTTCAATATCCACAAATCAACGTGATACACTACATTAACAAAACGAAAAATAAAAATTATATTGTCATATTAACAGATGCAGAAAAAGCATTTGACAAAATCCAGCATCCATTCATGATAGAGTTACTAAGCAAGATTAGAGGATATTTGAACATAATAAAGGCCATATATGATAAACCCACAGTTAACATCATACTCAATGGGGAAAAGCTAAAAGCATTCCCCTTAAGATCAGGAACAAGACAAGGTTGCCCACTTTCACTACTTTTATTCAACATAGTTCTGGAAGTTCTAGTCACAGCAAGCAGACAAGAAAAAGAAATAAAAGCCATCCAAACAGGAAAGGAGGAAGTAAAATTGTCATTATATTGCAGATGACATGATACTATACAATTCTCATATATAGTGAATCCCAAAGACTCCATTAAAAAACTACTCAAACTGGTAAATGAATTTAGTAAAGTAGCAGGATACACAATTAATATTCAGAAATAAGTTGCATTTATATACACCAAAAACAAATTATCAGAAGGAGAAATTAAAACAATCCCATTTGAAATTGTTTCAAAAACAATAAAATACTTAAGAATAAATTTAACTAAGGAAGTAAAAGACCTGTACTCATAAAATTATATCACATTGAAGAGAGAAATTAAAGAAAATTCAAATGAATGGAAACACAGATATCAATATAGATACATATCTCCCCCCCTTGTTTGGCTTCTTAAATCCTTTATGTAACAGAGAGTGAGATAAGATAGATATGTTACTAGATAGATATGTAAATCATACATGCATACATGTGTTCAGGCTTACATATATAAATATAGTAATCAATGGCATCATCACAAGCTTAAATAATCTGTTTTAGTTATATGGAGAATGTATGGAGAAAAATATATACCAAAGTTTAAAACTGATAACATATTACAAAGTCTTAGGAAATAACTGTGACTATCAAGGACAAACTATCTTTACTTTTTTACTATGTTATGATAGGAAATACATGAGTTAATGTATATAAATAATTTTATAACCTGTAAAATGCTTAAAGTACATTTTAAAATATTTTATTTTATGTATATTTAAGTATAATATTTATATTTGAGAACATGATCACTAAGCTCAATGGCCTTTTCAAAAAACAACAAAAACACTTGTGTGTGATGACAGTATTGCTGCTGGATTGACACTGGTGAAATACTAGGTCATAAAAATAATATGTATGAGGCTAATATATTTCTAATAAGCCTCAAATGCTAAAGCAAACCTTTCATTTTGGCTTTGTAGGTAGGAAGAGTTCTAAGAATGACCCCCAATGACCCTTTCTTTTGAATTGTAGGTGGGACTTATGAATATGAAGAGTTATCATTCCCATAGTGAGATACAGGTGACCTTAAAATGAAGAGATTATCTGGATGGACCAAATCTACTCACTCGAGCCTTTTAGAAGACAAGGTTTTCCTTAGATTATAGCAGTAGAGGAAGACAGAAAAATAATAGAAATTTAGAAGATGCGGAATCAATGAAACACTGCTGGTTAAAGATGGAAGGGGTCATGTGAGGAGGAATACGGGCAGCTGCTAGAAGAGGAAAGCAGCCCATACTGATGCTGACAGCAAACAAGAAAACAGAGACATTCGAATTATAGCCACAAGGACCTGCATTTTGCCAAGTGCAATATTGCCTGGAAAGAGATCCTTTCTTAGAGGCTCCGGATAAGAGTTCAGTCAAGTAAATAAATTCAGTTCAATCTGTGAGACACTGAGCAGAGGAGCCAACGGAACTTACATGAGAGTCTGAACTACAGATTACAAGATTTTAAATGTGTTTTGTTTTATACCACAATAAGTTTGTGGTCATTTGTTATATAGCAATATAAAAATCACACTGGCTTACTATAAAAAAGATCATTAGCTCTGTAAGACCTTAATAGATCATACATATGTAGTTACGAATGATAATAAGACATTAATTCAAGAGGTCATGGTGCAGAGGCAAGCTTTGTTGGCTGTCCATTCGTGATTTGGATCTTGCTACATGCTGATAGAAGAAATGCACTGGGCATAAATACTTTCATAAACAAGGTATACACTATAAAATCCTACACAAAATATTGTGGATTTGGAAATCAGACTTTATTATATCACCACTTTGCAGGAAAACATGAGCATCAATAGTGTTAAGTTAGTGGATAGTGAAGCAATTAGTTCAGAGAAAGCTCAATTCCTAAATCACCTTATATGAGTGTTCCCCGCCCAACCCATCTAGAACTTACCATGGTCTGAGACATGAGAGAAAAACTCTCCTTGAGAAAAAACACAGAGATTTTTATACCGTGTTTCCCCAAAAGTAAGACCTAGCCGGATAGACAATCAGCTCTAACAATGCGCCTTTTAGAGCAAAAATTAATATAAGACCCGGTCTTATTTTACCATAATATAAGACCGGGTATAATATAAAATTATAATATAATATAATATAATATAATATAATATAATATAATATAATATAATATAATATAATACCAGGTCTTATATTAATTTTTGTTCCAAAAGATGCATTAGGGCTGATTTTCCAGCTAGGTCTTATTTTGGGGGAAACACGGTAGTTTATCTCTAACCGTGGCTGAAGTTTAATAACTCTATTCCTTAAGGTGAAAAATCAGTTGAAATTTCCTAAAAAGAGATAGATAATGGCAACATGTTGAAATACTACTCTATTTAATATCTGTTTTCATCTATTAAAGGGGTTGAGTGGTGCGTGGAATAAAAATTATCTAACTCAGATCTATGAGTAAGTTTATGGTTTTAAAAAGCATCTAGCCTTCTTTAAAACTTGTATCTATGAGCAACCCATAAGGTTAAGATGGGAAAAGGCAATGTAAAGTTACACAAATAATTGAAGAAAAGACACATGAATGTCAGGGAAGTTAGGATTACAACTGATTTTAACAGATAAATGCTGAAATTCATCCCTTTGCTCATATCAGTCAACAAACTAAAACCACATGAAAAGTTGAAAGAAGTGTTTTTTTTAAGAGGTAAAATCAATGGGTTATTTTAAAACTACCAGTTGTATTTAGTCAGTAGTAATGAGTGAAAGTAGATACCAATCTAAGAATGAATAGTAGAAACTATTAGGCTACAAGTACAAGTGGATTCTCTTGCTTTGCCCCTTTAACCACTAGTGCTCTTGGCCTCTTTATGAGGTCACCTCTCGTCATCACTAATTTGAATTTACAGTGCATAAGGCCTGGCAAATCATAGGTGGGAGAAATGTCTTTACCAAGATTGTAAGTCCTCTTGTCAAATTTTGTGTTTTAAAATAACTGAAATGCTCTGGTTAGCTTTATATTTATTCTCTTTAGTGTAAAGAGATGTTTGTTACAACCTTATTATGCCATCGATAAACAAGAGAGTCTGTGTTTTTCAAACACGTTCTCAAGCAGCTTTATATATTGTTTTGATCCAAGACTTAACTAGTTCATTCACTTGACCAAAACACAGACATGGCTTTAGATAAGTCATTTTCAATGTGATTCTTATTTAATTTCTTATTATATTGTATTTTGGAACATAAAGAATAAAATCATTCATGGTTCTCATTCAGGCAACTATCACCCCCTTAGGGGTCACTTAGAAATTTATAGGAACTTTTTTTTTTTTTTTTTTTAATGTCACAGTGACTGAAAAGTGCTACTGGCCCTTAGAGGGCATGGTTCAAGGGTAATAAACCTTTGCTAATAAATGTGAGTGTTTGTGTGTGTAGGGGGTGTGGGCAGCAGGGTATCCATACAGCTCTCCTCCAACTCCATATTTCAAACGAATCAATTTTTCTACTATCAACCTTCCTCACTATCCGTCTTCTGTGTATTTTCTCTATATATTTTTATTGATTTCTAATTCAATTGCTTGATAATCAAAGAATACAACATAAAAATTATACAAGAAATTAATGGACCATGCCTATGTATTAATTTTTAAATTTCAAATTTAATAATACTGTTACATGGACCTGAAATATTTCCTCTTTCAGAGTAATTAGAACAGAAAAGTTCATAACCATAGTCGAATATCGAAATGTCTTCAGCAGTGTACAAATGTACATCAGCTATGTCCAAACCTAGAGGTTTAGATACAGTGGGGCAAGTAATTTTAACACACGTCCTCAGATAAGAAAACACCAGACTAGATAATTTATTAGGCCACACATGCTAAATTTTATTCAGTTATTTCATTCAAAATTTAAAAAAAATATATTTTATTGGGGAAGGGGAACAGGACTTTATTGGGGAACAGTGTGTACTTCCAGGACTTTTTTCCAAGTCAAGTTGTTGTCCTTTCAATCTTAGTTGTGGAGGGCGCTGTTCAGCTTCAAGTTGTTGTCCTTTCAGTCTTAGTTGTGGAGGGTGCAGCTCAGCTCCAGGCCCAGTTGCCATTGCTAGTTGCAGGGGGCACTGCCCACCATCCTTTGCGGGAGTCGAGGAATCAAACTGGCAACCTTGTGGCTGAGAGCCGTTGCTCCAACCAACAACTGAGCCATCCGGGAGGCAGCTCAGCTCAAGGTGCCATGTTCAATCTTAGTTGCAGGGGGCGCTGCCCACCATCCTTTGTGGGACTCAAGGAATTGAACTGGCAACCTTGTGGTTAAGAGTCCACGGGCCCATGTGGGAATCGAACCGGCAGCCTTCGGAGTCAGGAGAATGGAGCTCTAACCGCCTGAGCCACCGGGCCGGCCCTCATTCAAAATTTTTAAAGAGCGACAAATTTTAAAATGTGCCAGGTTTTGTGCTAGGGACTAGAAATTTAATGAAGTTATCACGATACTTTTTAAAATGTATTGATTATTAATACTTATGTAATGTCAAACTAAGTAAAACATTGAGTATGTGTGTTTATATTTGTGTGTGTTTGTGTAAGGCACAAATCAATCATGATCAACAAGGACTCTATTTCTGTAATATAATAGGAAGATGAGAATAAAATTTCTCTAGTAAATCTTAATATTTGCCTCCATTACGAATATATAAAAATAGATTATAAAACATCTTTTTGGCAACAAACACGTTCACATAGTATGACAACAAATGGGAACTTATAAATGGAAAACACTTTGCAATATAATTTTACTTCTCACATTTTCTTAGAGAACAAGAACAAAAAAAAATTCCGGTCAATACTGTGGTGCATACTGACACACCCACACACACACACATTCATAGACACACACATATGCCATTGATGATTTGGATTTGCTTCAATTCTGAAATTATTTTGAGGATTTTGTTTTACTTAAGTCTAGTATTTTCAAATTGCCATCTTAGTTAAAATTCAACTGAAAGGAAATTTGGAGCATGAGATGGGGAAAATGAATTCAATCACAGTTTCACAATATAAAAAGTCTATTATTTAAATAAAGCAAGTTGGGAAGTTTTTTCTTATGCTTTATCCCTCTTGTTTTAGTTCTGTTGAAGTTTGTGCTAAAAACACACATTTGCTCTCCTCTATTTTTCTAGCACCGAGTAATCTTACATAATATTGGAGATCTGAGAATTCAAAATATTTCTCTAGTTGGTGAGGGCAAGTGCTTATGCATAATACTGATCATTAAATAGAGTAATTTTTTGTGTAAATTAATTAAAACCTTTTCCTCTTACTTTAACAGCCAAAAAATAAACTTTGGGACATATGATAATTATATTCCAGGTAAGTACTTGTGTGTATATATATATATGAACATGTATGATTAAGTTTTAGGGATTAGTGATTAGCCTCCTTTCAAAGTGATAAAGAAGCAGCTATCATGGAATATTATTAAAAATCAACTGTTCATTTTCCAAGGGACCTTTTGTGTGGGCTCAGTGAATACCTTTTAAATATATTTTGTTTCTGAATCTAAAAGAGATGAAGCAAGTATATACAGCAACATAACGGTGGACATATTTACATGTTAGAAATCATTTCATCAGATAATCTCACAGTTGAAAGCCAGTGTAGAAAATTGGATAAACAATTTCTCACCCATATCATAAATGTCCTCTACTATATTCCTGATAGATTGTATCAATCTTATAATTGGCTGAAAATTCATTACTTGACAAGGCCACTCAACCTGACGTTAAAGTCTATTTTCTCTTACACTCACTATTACTGCACATACTCAAAAACAATGAGGATATGTGTTGAACCGTTTCTATTATAGTTTGCAAGTAACTTTACCCTCCCAGTCACAATTCTGTGGATACTCTTTATTTGTCAATTTTCTTTATTAATATGCCACCTATAACACCACCTATAACAATTCAGTTCTTGAATGTATAATACTCTTGTAGCTTGGAAAATGATTACTAAGAGACCTAAAACATTCGCATTTATATTCAATCATATATTTACTAAATATTTTAGAACAGGCACTGCACTAATTACTTTGAGGGCTACAGAAGTAGTTACCATATTTTCTGTTCTTAATAGAATTGTATTCTAACCAAAAGAGTATAAAACAAAACTCTAGATTGGAATAGATAGAGAGAATGAAAGGAAACAGTAAAATGGTTTCATTCCATTTATATTACAGACTATATTAATTTCTCAATCACTACTTTATATAGTTTTCTGCAAAAGTGGTAACATAAAATAATCAAATTTTATTTTCTCATATTAATAGCAGAGTTTCAAACATTACCAAATAAATGAACACATAATTTGAATTTTTTATTCAAATAGCTATTGCCACATAGGTTCTGATGAAATTCTATTTATTCTTAAGTGTATGGTTAATGTTTTCTTATTTTAGTCAGTGAATTAAGCAAAAAATCATGGAATCAGCAACACTTTGCCCTGGTATTTCCCAAACCACAGCGGCCAGGAAAAAAAATAAGATCAAAACCTTCCCAACTACAAGATAATACAGTTCTTGTGAGTATTGAAAAGATCATATAATTTTACTAGCAATAAACTTGTGAAATCATGTGTAAGATCACAACCGACCAATGAGATTTCTGTGATGATGGAAATATTTTATATCTTTGCATCCAAATGTGGCTCTTCCACACTTGAAATGAGGCTAGTGTAACTGAGGAACTGAATTTTACATTTCAATTCAATTCAATTTGCATGTGCCTTTTAAGTACTCTGTTAAGCAGTTAAAGGTAATTCAAATTCTACTACCTAGAGAAAATAGATGTTTTATTTGTATTCCACTGTATAAAAAAAATCCCCCCTTATTTAAAATTAACTATTTGTTCAGTAACCCCACATTATAGAAAAAAATGTATCCAAAAGCACAGAAATCTGGAGACCCTAATGCTACAGTTAGTATGAACATTTGAAAAATGTTTCCCAACTAGTGGAAGCCCCACATTAAAATCCTGGTGTTACATTACACTTTGATCAAGTTTCAATGCTTCCTCGTTTCCTGTAATATACCGTGTTTCCCCAAAAATAAGACCTAGCCAGACAGTCAGCTCTCATGTGTCTTTTGGAACTAAAATTTATATAAGACCCGGTATCATATCATATCATATATCATATCATATCATACATATCATATCATATCATATCATATCATATCATATCATATCATATCATATCATATCATATCATATAAGACCGGGTCTTATATTATAGTAAAATAGACTGGATATTATATTATATATTATATTATATTATATTATAAGACTGGGTCTTATAGTAAAATAAAACTGGGTCTTAATTTATAGTAAAATAAGACCAGGTCTTATACTAATCTTTGCTCCAAAAGACGCAGTAGAGCTGATTATCCAGCTAGGTTTTATTTTCGGTGAAACATGGTAAAATTCTGGATTCTGACTATTGGAAGATAAATATTTCTCAAAGTGTCTGGAGTCATCATGGGATATGAAAATGTTCAAAGAAAACTTCACAAGATGAAAGTTCATCAACTCTTGCTTATTTTAGGGAATATTATCCCATCTTTAATGATCTAGGTTTCTTCTGTTTTCTCATGTTTGTTTTTTTTTTCTTTTTTCTTCTTCTTTCTTTATTAGATTTATTTTTCTACTGTTTGTTAACATTGCTTCCGAAATTTGCTGTTTTGCAATTAAACTTTTGCAAATATTTAGTTACAAATTGAAAACAAAATACACCATTTTACAGAAATTAATTTCCATTGAATGTTACAGCTTTCATTACTGCAGCTTCCTATGTGGTGACACTCAATTTATATCTTGTCACGCAGGAGGAGTTTCAGGCTTTTACTTTTAGCCAGTTAGCACTGTAATTCCAGAAAGTTTGAATGTAACAATAGAGACCACGATCTGCCTGAAAATAAAACTATTAGATATTAGAAAATAGTTTCTAAGTTAGTCTAGGAATGGATGCTGGGCAAGACATTCCAAGAATCTCAAAAATACAGAGTCAAAGAAAAAACAAGCCCGCTCTTGATTGTGAAGAGAGGTTCTGATATATGTCATTGGTAAATGAAGGTCTGAACCAATTTTCACATAAAATCTCAAGGGAATTATGAAGATACTCTAAATTAAAATTAGACTCAAAATGAGATATGGCTATCCATTAGTTTGAAAAAGATTGAAATTGAAAAAGCAGAGTAGCTATAAAATCTACAATTTACACACTATTTATTAAAATCTAAAATCTTTTCATGGTTGAAGTTAAAATGTATTTGGTATCTGGTAATAAAGGTTGTGTAACTCATGAAAGTTACTTATCATCATTCTCACAATTTTTCAGAAATATGATGAAGACAAATTAAAGGGAGATTCTAAACGACCCTTATGGATGCACCGTTCTTTAATGAGAATTTCTGAAAGACCATCTGTTTATTTGGCTGCCAGGAGACAGCCTCCATATAAACCAATCCTTCTCTTTGAGAAGGATGCTGAAGTAGGAAGTGTAAAGAAACCTTTATCTCCAGCAATAGGTGAGGCAGATACAAAAGGCAAGAAAGCAGACAAGAAGGATGAATCAGATTCAGTGCCTGCATCCACAGTTTCAGAAGAGTCAAAAAAACCAAAAGACTCAAAGAAAGACAAGGGCTCAGAAGCAGAAACTAAAGGTGAAAAAGATATTGCAAAACCAGATGCCAAAAAAGATAAGATAAGTTCAAAGAAGGGCGAGGAGTCAGCTACAGAATCAGAAGTTGAAAAAGGAGACTTCAAGAAAGATTCAAGAAAAGGTAAGAGAGGTTCACAGAAGGATAAGGAATCAACTACAGAATCAGAAGCTGAAAAAGGAGACACAAAGAAAGATTTTAAAAAAGATAAGAAAGGTTCAAAGAAGGGCAAGGAGTCAACTGCAGAATCAGAAGCTGAAAAAGGAGACACAAAAAAAGATTTTAAAAAAGATAAGAAAGGTTCACAGAAGGATAAGGAGGCAACTACAGAATCAGAAGCTGAAAAAGGAGACACAAAGAAAGATTTAAAAAAAGATAAGAAAGGTTCAAAGAAGGGCAAGGAGTCAACTACAGAATTAGAAGTTGAGAAAGGAGACACAAAGAAAGAGTCAAAAAAAGACAAAGGTTCAAAGAAGAACAAGGGGTCGGCTGCAGAATCTGAAGATGAAAAAACAGATGCAAAGAAGGAAAAGGATGGGGAAAAAGACACAAAGAAATCCAGTGAAAAAGGTGATGAATCAAAGGGCAAGAAAGATGCCAAGAAAGATGACAAGAAAAACACTGACACAGAACCTGCTGATGCAAAAGCTGCAAAGAAGGATTCAAAGAAAGATGTAAAGAAGGATGCAAAGAAGGATGCAAAGAAGGATGCAAAGAAGGATGCAAAGAAGGATTCAAAGAAAGATGCAAAGAAGGAAGCAAAGAAGGATGCAAAGAAAGATTCAAAGAAGGACAAGTAGACCTTAGGTTATAATTCAAAAGCATATTTGGTGAAACAATTTTAGTAGTCTTACACTGAATCTATGAGTAAAAAAGGGGGTTCAAAGAATCAAACACTTAAAAATGGGGCAAAGGACGACAAAAGAATGACTCAGAAAAACTTCATAAAAATATAAGAGAGGTTTAAGAAAAATTAAGAGATGATTCATTGAAGGACTTGGAGGATACTTATGTTAACTTTGGGGATATGAAGGACTAAATGAAAGACCCCTAGAATGATTCAACGAATATACAAGTAAGGATGTAGAAGTTAATGATGCTGAATCTGTGAATATGAAAAAGAAAAAAAAAGACGAAATCTTTGAAACAATTCAAGAAAGCAGATGTTGAATCCACAGATTCAAACAATCTGAAGTTGTATCCACAAATTTAAATGAATAAACATAGGGGTCAAAAGAAGGAGTCAAACAAATTTAAGTAAGTCTACTTTCAAATAAATACAAATACAAATTAAAGGTAGCATTCCTTAAAAAAAGGAAAATAAAAAAAAATATTATTACTTCCTATATCACCATCTCTGAAGTGTAGACACAACCAGGTTGATGGATGCTGAATGTTCCACTTCCAAGCCAAGATAAACACATTTGGTAAGTTTTGTTTTATTTTAAGCCAAATTGGATTAAACAATAGAACCAATTTAAAGGTTTGAACTGACACCATTCTTATAAAATCTTTATAATCTGCTGATATGGTTTTTACTAGAATTTTATCAAGTTTGTGCTTTCTCATTATGATAAATATTTGAAGCATTTGGTGAGAACACAAAAATGAAGATATAAAAAGTGTCAATGAAAAGCTTAAGGGAAGTAGACTTTTTTTTCATGAGGTAAAAGACACTGGTTTATGGTATAGCATAGCTTTAACAATTACTTATTAAGAAATTTTTTTTTTATTTTAAATAGAAAATAGTGGCCAATTTCTCTCCATTTAATGAAGGATGGAAATGAAAATTGTCCAAATTACCAATGTGAGTAAATTTAAATGAAACATATTAAAGAGATTTCTGAAAAATTGGTAAATACGTATAGAAAATCAAATTAAGCAGAATTCAGAGTCTAACTGAAAATATCGATATATTATTTAGATGTGAAAAAAATTAACTGTGTATCTTCATAACTATATTAAGCTCTCTTGTAACCTATAAATCCTGTTAATGTGAAGAAAAATAAAAAGCAATAAAGAGCAAAATGCAACCCGTGGATTTCCCAACTATTTTGTGGCAATTAAATCTCTTCTGATTTCAAATATTTTCTCTCAAACTCAACATTGTTGAAGAATTTGCTAAGCGATTTTTTTTTTCTAAGTGACAAGCTTGATATCAAAGGGACTCCTATTCCACAAGCTTTCAAGAGCTAGCTTTCTATGAACACTGAGGTATAACTGCTTTACTTGTTAAAATTGGCCTCTGTCTCCAGACATCAACTACCCAAGGATTAATGGCTACTATAACTCAGGGTTTTCCAGGAGGCTGATCTGGATCAGTTGTAACGACAAAGAGAATAGAATCCTGCCCCTCTGTTCTCTTCTCCCCAATCCAGGAATCTCCTCATTCTCCGTCTGCTTATAATAAAATTCTACATTCAGATTTTCAAACTTTTCTAGAAATGTTAGTATCTCTCTGTGGATTTTGGGAATCATTATTTCAAATCCCTTTCTCCTCTTAAAAAAAAAAAAAAAAAAAGCCCTTAAGATCATTCTCTAACATGGTATTCAAAAGTCGTGTGTTAGATTCAAGTTTAATGCCTAGTGAAAGAAAAATTGAGATTCGGCTTTTACCATTCTACTGAAATGCACCGAAGTTACGAAGAATTTCCATATAGCCAATTCCAACAGCAATGTCTTTTTATCCTAGGCCTTCTTCTCTTTTCTCTGTATATATTTCTTTAATTTATTCCATCCATTCCCGTGGCTTTATTATACAACATTCTTACGCTGTTGAATCCTACATTTTAAAGCCAGTACTGCCTTACCCACTCAGCTCCAAACTCATATATTCAAATATTAAATTAAAACATGTACTTGACTGTCTCTCAGGCATCTCAAAATTAACATATCCCAAAGAGAAGATAACCCTCCACCCAAACCTCGTTTTCCCCAAGTTTTTCCCAGCTCAATAAATGAAACTAACATCTAACCTGTGACTCAATTCAAAACTAGGGAGTCATGCATAATCATTCTGTTTTCTTCATTCTGCTTATCTTAGTAAGTCTTGCTTGACTACCTCCAAAATATTTGAATTGTGCTACTTCACTCCATTTCTACCACTTCTACACTAGAAGTCCAAGTAGCCTTTATATCTCACTTGGAAACCCCCAAAGCACCCTAATGCAGGTGAATTCCCTATTTCACCTTTCACCACCACCCCACATCCCATTCTCAACACAGAAATCATCATGCTCCCCCATTACTCTAAACCTTCTAGTGTGTTAGCGTGACATATAGCATAAGGGTTCCTGTTGCTTTGGCTACATAGAGGCTGTAATGATTTGGCTGCTCTGTCTTCATGTGGTACCAACGTTATCTACCATGCTTTTGTCACACTGGATTTCATTCTTTATTTAACTGTACAGCTCGTTATCGTTTCAAGGCTTCACATTTGCTCCCTCTGCCAATAACAAAATTCTCCAAGAACTTCACATCACTGATTCCTTCACATTGCTGAATTATTCTCAACTCAATTTTTATCTTTCCAGACTCTTTAAAATGTTTTATTTTTAGAGCCGTTTTAGGTTCACAGAAAATTGATCAGAAGGTGCCGAATTTCCCTGTACACTCTCTGCCTCCACACATGCATAGCTTCCCCTGTCATCAACGCCCCCCCATCAGAGTAGTACATTTGTTACAACTGATGAATGTGCATTGAGATATTATTTTCACCCAAAGCCCACAGTTTACATTAGGGTTCACTCTGGGTAGTGTACATTTTTATTTTATTTTATTTTATTTTATTTTATTTTATTATTTTATTTTATTTTATTTTATTTAAATGTATGATGACATATACCTACCATTACAGTATCATACAGAGTAGTGTTACTATCCTAAAAAATCCTGTGCTCTGCTTATTCACACCACTCTTTCCCAATACCTCTGACAACACTGATCTTTTTAATGGCTCCATAGTTTCCCCTTTTTAAGAATGCCGCATATAGTTAGAGTCATATAGCACATAGCCTTTTCAGACTAGTTTCTTTCATTTAGTAATGAGCATTTAAAATTCCAGTATGTCTTTTCATGGCTTGAAAGTTTATTTCTTTTTAGTGCTGAAAAATGATTCCATTGTCTAGATGTGCCACAGTTTATTTATCCATTCACCTACTGAAAGCCATCTTGGTAGATTCTAAATTTTGGCAACAATGAATAAAGCTGCTATGTATAGCATCCATGTATAGTTTTTTGCATGGACATTAGTTTTTAATTTCTTTGGGTTAAGTACCATAAAGTGCAATGGCTGGGCTATATGATAAGAATATGTTTAGTTTTATAACAATAGTGTTTTGGGAACTGAAAAATTTGTTTGGAGGATAGATCTTATGTTAAGTTTTATTATCATACAAAAAAAAAAAGACAATAATATATAGAGGTGGAAGGAAAGCTATGGTGGTTATGGGTATGTTTATGCCACAGATTGGACAGATGGTTTCACAAGTGTATACTTACCTCCAAGTCATCAAGTCATCAAATACATATATTTAATATGTACAGCTGTTTATATGTCAAAAATATACATATATACCTACATATATATATATATATATATATATATATATATATATATATCATATCATATCATATAAAAGAAACCTCCAAAGGTCTTTTATAGTGGCTGTACCATTGTTCATTCCCACCAGCAATGACTGAGCGTTCTGGTTGCTCTAGACCTTCCCAAGCATTGGGTATTTTGGATATTGGCATTCTAATAGGAGTATAGTGGCATTGTTGTTTTGATTTACATTTCCCTGATAACATAAAATGTGGAGCATCTTTACATGTGCTTATTTACCATCTGTGTATCTTCTTTGGTGAGTCCTCTGTTAATGTCTTTGGCTCATTTTTAAATCAGATGGTTTGTTTACTTATCCTTGAGTTTTAAGAGTTCTTTGTATATTTAGGATAATAGTCCTTTATCAGATATATCTTTTGTAAATATTTTCTCCCAGGCTGTGGCTTGTCTTTTTATTCTCTAGACAGTGTCTTTCACAGAGCATTCTTTTTTAAAATGAAGTCTAGTTTATCAATTCTTTTTTTCATGCATTGTATCTTTGGTGTTGTACCTAAAAGGTCATCACCAAACGTGAGGTCATCTATATTCGCTCCTATGTTTTCTTCTAGGAGTTTTATATTTTATATTTAGGTCTGTGATCCATTTTGATTCAGACATATTTCACTGCCCATTCTCTTACTATTCACTGCCCAATTACCCAGCTACTTCTAACATACTTTTCTATGTAATATACAACCACCTGTCTACCGGTCTGTCTGTATCTGTCTAATCTAATTTCTAACCTAATTTATCTTCATCTATCTACCTATCCACCTAATCTAAATCATTTATTGCATGTTTCCTGTCTCCCCCACAAGATTAAAAGCTCCACAAGGGAAGAAAAGCTATGTGACTTATTTACTGCGGTATCTTCAGTATACAGAACTATTTCAAACATGTAGCATACACTCATTAACCATATGTCAGGTAAATTAATGAATACAATTTGGAGCATTCAGTGGAAATAATGACCTACGTAGGGTGAGCATCTCCAAAATCCCAAACCAAAACATACCAGTCTTAACAAAGTCAAAGTAAAATAATCATCAGTGTCATTCAGGAAGGGGGAAGTTCCAAAGAAGGTAATTATGAGAGTTAGTGGCCATTTAGAAAACGAGATACAGTGTTCTCTTTAGTGTGATGACATATGGGAAATTATGAACTAGTAGTGAGTCTAAGATTGTGTTTGTACAAGCTGACAGACCATTATTTTTGTCCCTGACCAATCATGTTTATTTCTCAATTATTTTACATAAATATACAATAATTTTAATACAATTGTTATTGAATTATTGCATAGAATATAAAATTATTATTGAATTATGATATAGAATTATTACTATTATTATAATTATGTAGGTTATTATAATTACTGTTATTAAAATGATCACTGCATAAATATTATAATATTTATTATTATGTGTATTTATTTTTATTATTGCATAGAATGATGATTACTGAACATTGCAAGATTCCTAATCACAGAAAAAGGACTTATTTATGTTCTTTATTAAGTTGAGAACATGGATTTCTACATATTATGTTGTTTGTCTTATTTAGAAAAGTTGTGGCTTTTTCAGGTTTTTATGATTTCATAATTGGTACTTTTATATTACCCATACATGAAATAGTATTTGAAAAATACAGAAATATACAAAGACGATTCAATTTTCTCCATTTCTCCATGCCTACCCCCAATTGACAATTCATGTATCTTTTAAAAAATAACTTTCCAATTGTTTGCCAATTTATTTGATTTCTTGTCATATTATTGAATTGTAAAAACTTCTTTATTAAAGAGATTATATTTGTCTTTGTTTGGAGGGGAGAGGAAATGAGAGAGGGCAAAATTATTAATTGACCATAAAGTAGGTATTTTTCTTGCTCTGGTGCACCCAATAATAACCAGTATTACCATATTTTGGTATAACAGCTTCCAATAATAACAGCTTCTATTTACATAGATAGAATAATGAATAAAAAAATGACAAAAAGTGTTACCTACATAAATGTTACCCCTTCGAAGATAATATACTTTTCTAGTAACTGATACATAAAGAAGAGAGTTAGCAACTCTGTACTATTGGAAACGCACTGAAATTTTTTTCAACAATATTTGAAGCTTACATAATTTGAATAATTACCACATCACAAAGTCTGAAAAATGCAATGCTTTTTTAGAGGACAAAGATGACTTTAATATTTGTGTGTGTGTGTGTGCACACTGTCAAATGTCTTAATCCTTTCTTCAGCATTTTTGTGAAGTTTTGCCAATATTAATTCAGGACAAGGCCCTTAATTTTTGAAATAATATGTGGTTATTAGTCCATGTTGTAGATCCAATGTCTTTCATTATGTATATAATTGATACATAGAATCATCACACGGAATATTTATTGAAATAAAATGGGCTTTGAATGCCTAAGTTTTGCAGTCAATAATTTATTTTCTTTTCATGAAATTGAGACAATGCTTTTATCGCACTGACACTTCTATGGTAGAGAACAGCTGAAAGTGGAGACAATATTTAGGAAGACTGAAGTGATAGTTTATACTCCAAGCATATCAAGTTCAAGACAAAAGTAGAAATTAGAAATATAGGTGTAGTTTTGAAAGTGTAATTTTTTGCCTTTAACACCAGCTATGTGCTTATCCCCAGCCACAAACATTAATCATGTCTCTATACTGCTCTATTATATAGAGAATGGTATACAAAAAGAAGATGCTAAACAGCATAGAGATAATTGAGAACATGAGCATGGGAAAACTAAGAAGGGAACATACACAGAAAAAGGAAATTTAAAAAGGTCCTACTGGAAGTACAACAGAACCTTGGCAATAAAGACTTTTCAAGGTTTTATTTTTCAAAGTCTATGGTATGTACTAAATTTCAATTTTGCTGAATTTAAATAATGTTTAATGGCACTTTAGTATATGAGAGCCCATCACTAGCTCCTATATGACCCTCTGGTGGGCATTCAAATTTCATCAAAACATCCTCAGTCTAATCTTTGTGAACTATGCACTCACTTTTGTAATGAGTTCAAATGTATTTAAACGATCACCAGTTCAGTTTTGCAGCTTTAGGAATATTTCTTCATTATTGGTACTACAAAAATAAATTTAAAAGAGTGAACTTACTTGCGTGAAAAAAATTAATAAATTTTTCATTATGATTGTAATTAAATTATATAACCATTTTGAGTTGGATATATTCATGTCATTTTTCTTGTAAGTATCTTCCTTTATATTCTAGAGAAACTAGCAGAGCCATTAATAAATCTAGATTTTATTACTAGACACTTATCATAAATTATCCTCTACTAATGAAACGGGACTGACTCATACTTTTAGCTATTCTTGAATTACATGTACAATTACATTTTCTAAAAGAAATGCACAAGTTCCCTCTATCCACCCAAGTACTAGTTAAACTTTATTTGTGCTTTTCAGTAGGATTTGCATAGAGAAAAAACGTTTAGATTCTAATTGTTATACTATATTTTAATAGTCATAGTTCTCATATCGTTAAACTATACAGTAAGTGTTAAATTGCCAAAAGAATAGTTTGTGATAAAATAACAAAATACTCATGTCACCTACATATTTTCAATATTGAACTCAATGTGCATCATTTAAAAGTCTATATTATTACATATAAAAAACATCATTTTACATTTTCAAAATGTGAATAAACGTGAAAATACAGTTGGTAGAAAAGTCCATTCCATTGCTTTATAATTCAAATAGTTGTAAACACTTAACAAATCTAGTTTTGTATCTGTGGTTCTAATTTCATATCATAAACATTAATAGTAATAATAAAGAAAATTTTCCACATAAAATATTATATATTAAAATATGTATCACTACTTGACATTTACCTATTCAGTCTTAGGTGGTATCAAGTACTGTTATAGAAACCAAATAGCAATCACTAAAAAGAGACACAAAAGTTAGCAATCATCTACTAAGTGAGTACTTTATAATCAGGATAATACTTAAAAGCAATAGCAAAATTAAAAAAATATTTCAACGTTGTATCATATTTCAAGTCATTACTCGAATGCTAATCTACAAAATTTTTTTAAATTGAAACAACAGCAGAGCAAAATCAACTAATATTTATTAAGTGCTATTTGCTAAACACTTTTCTTGTATTGTCACTTAATCCTCAGAATGATCCTAATATGTTATCTTTGTTTAATTGGAGCTTAGAGAGGTTAACATCAATACATTTGCACAACTAGCAGTAAGACCAAGATTTGAATCTGGATTTGAGACTCATGACATTAGTATTTAGACCATGGCTTTGTAGCTTAACTGTCCTGGGATTTGGGGCAAATTGTTCTTGAACACCTCAGTCTCATTTCGTCATGCCTTGTTTCTTTACCTTAAAAAATGTGTAGTTATGTTAAAATTACGTCATATATGTAAAGCTCCTAGTACAGAATATTTTAAGAAAGGTAATTGTTTAATGAATAATTGCTGTCTCCATTAGTCTCAACAGAATCTGAACAGCTACCATTCCCACTCCCCATAGCATTTGGTGTGTCTTGTCAGTAAATACCACACTCTGCTTAGTAGTTTACATGAGTTGTACTTGTAGGAACACGATGTAGGGAACACAAATATGAAAACTGAAAATATGCTTTTGGATACTCACTCTATGAACTCAACTATTATGTAATCATGAAGCAGGGACACGATTAAGAATATAAAACACTGAACTCAAAGCAGAATGTAAGAGTATCTCCCACCCAAATAACACTGATTCTGAAAAGCATAAGAAAAATGAATTATGCCTAGAGAGAAACAGGTAAAGGTTCTTTTATTTATCTATCTGTGGTATTATTAAAGAATCAACTCTACCTAACAGGAGATTTCCCAGAATATCTCACACTTTCCCCTCTTATTTTTATACGTCATTAAAAAGCACTTCTGTGATTCGTTTTTTTACATTTTTATCACTTTGTATTATCTTAAATTCTGCTAAGAATTGAAAATATTGTGAGACAACTGATATATCTAGTGTGATATGACTCATATAACACTAGAGTGCACATACAAAGAACACTAGAAAATTCTGATTCATATATTTCTGAAAGTAAGTAGTGAATATTAGTAACAGGCAAATTGTTTTTAAAAATTTTACTTTGACATTGATACTTTTTTAAACAGTCACACTAATACTCTTAAAAAAAAGATTTCAATGAATGAAAGACCTGATCAAATGATATATACTTATAAATCTACATAAACTCATTCTCATACATTATTGAAATCCCCCAATCTAAATTAGAGGGACTTTAGCTTGATTAAGTGGTAATTAAGAAAGTAGGGTTTAAGTCTAAGGTTTGCCTAGACAGGTAATTTAATCATTACTGGGTTTTAGTTTTCCTTAGTAGCATAAAGGCATTGAAATAAGTTTTAATATCCCAAAATGTTAAATTGTATAGTTTCAAAACTCATTGATAAACAAAATAAAAATTTTAATAAATGGCAAATCATATGGACAAAAGTCAATCCTGCATTGTATGTGATATTTTAATCCATAGTAATACAAAATATTACAAATGCCAGGGATAAAAAATGATGACAGATAAGTGATTTCTTATAATCCTTCTTAATGCTCATGTCAACCACTGGGAATTATAAAACAATGAGGAGTAAACATCATTACCCACAAAGAAATGTTTTCAAATACCAGATACTCTGCTGCTTCTCTAACATTTTAGAAGATTCATACCCAAGGCTTTATCTTTGGTACATTTTAATTGCCAGCATCTTGTCTATCACTATGTTTATGTGTTATTTAAATCCAGTTGCGTGGTTAAAAAAAAAAAATAGCTTATCTTAAATCAGAGAATTTAATTATTGCAAGTTAAAATTAAATGGGGAGGACCTTAAGATCGTTTCTTTTTAGTATAAATATAGGGAAATATATTTTCATTCATCATCATTTTATTATATTAAGATATTTTCTAATTAGATGGTTTTACTCGAAATAAATGTGGGTTTGTTTGTTTTTTCTTTTTATGTGTTTTAATTGTCTTTCAAGGGTGAAGGTTACGCATTTGAGGGCAATGAAAAGAACTTTAGAAGTCATGTGTTACATAACAGAAAAATGATTAAATTTCCTGTAGTAAATCCAACTATTTATAATGAAAAATATGAACAATTCTAAGAATTGTGCATGACAGCCACTAAAATCTCACTCAAGAAGACTGTATATTTGATTTGAAAGTAAACTGTAGATTTTAATACTATGATTCTAAAATTTGATAATAGTAAAGTAAAGTAAAATGTATGATAGATTTAGGGTTAAACACAGTCATAATACATAGAAATACTTAACAAAAATTACAACATTTATCTTTGCATTGTAGGAAGATATAAAAACTGGCTTTTTTTTTTTTTTTAGTTTTATGAAATGTAATTTTCATTAAGACTACATACACATTAAAAACCATTTGAAAAATTTAGGTGAGTCAGTAAAATATAGAGTATACCTGTATATATATATATATATATATATATATATATATATATATATATGCTGCAAGTATGTGTATATGTGCATGTGTATGCTATTTTAGAAATACTACATTAGAATTTTAAGTTGCTTCCTTAGAACCATTTATTCTAGACATATAGAAGTATCTCTAAAAAAATGAAAGTGGATTTGACTTCTGAATCTAGGGATAAATCTTGGCAGACAGACATAGGGTCTTTTCTAGAGAAATTTCTAATAAGCTAATAAGCACTTACAGAGTAGATAACCCTCCTCTACAAAATAAGATATAACTACTCAGAATAATATTGCTTTAAGTATACCACTTTAGAAGTCCATGATGTAGCAAGTTTAATCACATTTGTTTTTGTAACAGTCATTTTTCTCAGGACCCTTGTGTGTTGAGATAGTATTTTAGGACAAACTGACTAACTGGGAGGTCTGACAAACTTAAAAAATACTCTATGTAAAATTCCCTCTCTATCTCTATCACTATATCTTTCTCTCTCTGACCTCCGTTTTTTCTAATTTATAAATATATAAATACATTTTCATGAAGACAGGGCATATTACTGGAATAATGGGATAGTCGAGCATGAAAGATGAGGCCTTCTAAGCATACCCCAAATAGAAGAGGCTTACATGAAAAAAAGTAAATTTCTCTACATAAGAGATAATCAGGATTTTTTTTTTTTTTTTTTTTTTTTTTTGAAGCAGAGGGAGGGAAGCTGGCAGTTGGTGCTAGAGAAAATTATCCTAAGAGGCAAGGGTAAGATAGCAACAAAGGACATAATGTAGCCAGGGAGAAAATTCCCCTTTATGTGTAATGGGTGTCTACTTTTAGGACAATGATGTTTAGTATGAAAATTTTCTCATGCCATATCTATTTTTACAATGTGCTGCCCTGTCACCTGCAATGAAAATAATTTGCACCAATAGGCCTGTTGTAATGGTATTTATGGAGAATAAATGAAGAGTTAATTGAGAAAATGGTAATAATAAAGAAGACAAAGAAATTTCAAAAGGACATTTAAGGTAGGAAGCATTTGTGAAACAAACTTAAACTATTAAAGTATATCATATTGATTTTGAATCCTAAAATTTAAAATAATATTAGAGAGTTGGAAAACCTCAAAGTTCATTTAATTATATTTAAAATTTTCTTATTTAGATATAAAAGGACATTTACAGAATGCTAAAAGTTTAGAATCACCTAGAATATAGTTATTTCATAAAGGGAACTTTAATTTTCAAAGAACTTATCATTTTTATTTGTTGCCTCTGATTTACTTTAATGAATGAAAAATAAAAAGTGTGGCCATCAATTACATTCATTGTATCAGCTTATCTCTTCAGAAACCCTTTTTTTATTTTTATTTCTATGGCACTTCCCCTTATTTATAAATACTTGAATGTAGGTAAGTATATTAAAAAATACATCTTCCTAAACCGAGCATAACTGGATATCAATTGGACCCCTTTTAATTTTTTCTAGGTTTAGTTGATGAGTCTTAGAATTTATGCAGGAGGGTTATATTAGTTTTCTAGGGCTTCCATAATAAAGTACCACAGATTGGGTAGCTTAAACAACAGACATTTATCTTCTCACAGTTCTGGAAGCTAGAAATCCAAGATCAAGGTGTCTGCAGAATTAATTTCTTCTGTGGCACCTTCCTTGGCCTTCTTCCCTTCTTCTTCACATGGTCTTTCCTCTGCGTGTCTGTGTCCTAATCTCCTTTTTTTATTGGTACATCAGTCATATTGGATTGGGGCCCACCTTAATAACCTCATTTAACCATGATGACTTAATTTAATGTCCCTATCTCCAAATACGGTCACAACCTGAGGTCCTGGGCCTTAGGATTTCAACATACAAATCTTGGTAAATACAATTCTGACCCTGAAAGGGGGTGTATGAGACTAATTCACTTTATAGACTTAATCTAATCATTCAGAATCCTAAAGTGGTGGGTTTGGACCTCATCACCCCATCTGTGGAGAAATTTATACTTTTTTGTGAAAAATGTTGTATCTGGAGAGACACTTTAGCATCTTACTTGACTCCAGTCTGATTATATTCCAGGACTACCACGAAGATGTATTGAAAATTCTACCACACTGGAGGAGAACAGTACACCATTCAGTTGGTGATCTTGCTGTCATGGAAGCGGCTTGTAATCTCTAATTTTAAATAAATACCTTACACAGTTGTGAACTTATCAATTAAAAGAAACTACTCTCCAACATACATCTATTTCCCTGTACATTCTGACCTAATTCATAGCCACCTACCTACACGTAGTTGTCTGTGGTTATCTTTTGCCAAACTATTAAAATAGTCTTAGCTAAAATAATCTATTTTGCTTTTTTCTAGTTCTATATTAACTTTTTCTTCAGCTTTTGATCCTCAAGATTGGGACATGGAAGGATCCTTATATTCTTTACCACACAATTCCTGTTCCAGGAAATTCAGTGTTTGCAGTTAGGTGCTTGAGTTTATTCCCTAATTTCAACACAGACATCTTTTTCATTTTATAATTTCCTACTTTTGTACTTTGGGTTGGTTCTTGTACAAATTTGAAAATTTGCCCTTACTCTAAGCTATTATTCCCCAGAAATCCCCCTTCACAATGCTTATTTCCACCTGGATATTCTAAAGATTCCCAAAATACTAGTATTCAGGTCCCCAATTCCTAGTTTTTGCCACTATAATACATTTCAATTTGATAGTTTGAAGTTTGGAGAATGAAATTTGTGAACATATAGCCATTTTGAGTTAGCTCAAAATAATCATCAGGAAATAAAATTCTTGTCCATAAAATTAAAATCTGTATCAATCAATATAAGGCCATATTATTTTCCTTTAATGGAGCACTTTTGATTTCAAATATTCTTTCCACTGAATGTGAAACCATTTACAATCTAGTCCTAACTTATTTTTCAGTTGGACTCCCATCATTATTCCACCTTTCTTCTTTAATCAAACAAGATATACCAATATTCTTTTCACAAAATATATTTAATACTTCCCTTCCTTGGTGTTTTTTATCACACTGTTTAACTGGAATATCATTTTCTTTCATTGTATCTGTCAAACATTTTTATATCCCCAACACCTCTATTTAGGCAGCTGGCTTTACAGCAAGTTTTCAGTCCATCTTTCATTATCTGAGCCTAAGGCCCAGGTGGGCATCTATTATAGAAATAGCAAGCCCTCCTCATCTTCATCAGCAGGCACCAGAGAAAATGTGGACCACAGTGTAATTCTTCCAAAAAAATAGTGTTTAAACTCCATCATTTCTCCTAATCAGGGTTGACTTCATTCACCAGTGAAGTTACATAGGGCCCAACACTCAAAGGTGCCCTGTGCGTAAGGTGGTTTAATGTTCTGTGTCATGATTTTGAAACTCTTATCTTTACACTTGTGTTTTATACATAAGTCCTATCAGACAGTGCAGGATTGTGGTGGGTAGGGTCAGGGTCAGATTTAAGTGAAGGCCCTGCGATATCTGGGGCTGGGCAAGGCGGCAGCAATCCCTGACTTAGGCAGGCACCTCCATGATGCTTTCCAAGGGGACTTGGTGGGGCCTCTCACCCACGCCCTAGAATATCCCAGCACAGAAATTGCAATCTGTTGGGGATCTGCATGGGTCAGGGTTGTGGGCCCTGGGGGAAAGCAAAATGATTAACTGTCCCCAGACAGAGCCATGCATTTTCATTTTGCACTGTGCCCCTCAAATTATGCAGCAGACCATGCCTCAAATGAATCCCCCAGCAAAGAACCACTCTATACCAATTAGTCTAAGGTAACAGGAGCTTGTTTTCTCCCAGCTACTCACACAGTTCAACATTTAAAATTAAACAAAAGCAACACGGAGGGTAAAAGGCACTCCACAGCCACTGATCATAGTTTTTCCTCACAGATGGTTTCATTAAATATCTTTATCGTGTTAAATTGAATTAACACAGTTCTGGTAAGATTTACACATATCTGAATAATTATCAAGCATGTATAAGTGTAATCTGAGGAAAAAACAAGCAAACAGTTCTATACATAAAAGTTGTAAAGGGGCATAGAACATATGTCCAGATTCTGGAACTGCCACTTTGTAGATGCATATTCTTACAACATTCTTTACTTTCCAAATAGCATATTTTTATTTATTTATTGTTACTTTTTTTATTTGTTTAAACCTAAAATATACCTAAACAAAACTGGTACTCAATAAATTTTAATTACCTTCTTGCCCTAAAATAATTATCTTCCATTATTAACTCAGAAAAGCACAGTGAGCTGCTATTTAGCCCCAAAATACATAGCAGAGGCCATGGCCTGGAAATAAAAAACTGACATAAAAAGAACAAGTTTGTTTTTCATAATTAATGAGAAATTTAGTTTCCAGGAAGATCTGACAAAAGGGTAGATGGGCCTTAGGAAGAGGAGGGAAAGAAGAGGATGATGTAGTTGGCACCACTAACCATTGATGGTTAGTGAGAATTACTGAAAGACATTTTAATAATATGGGTGAACCCTTTGTTATACAGTAATAGCCCATAGCACCCTTCAATACAACATCTCCCAATATTCAATAAAAGTAACAAATACGTAAGTCTTTGGCAGTAGTATTGTGAAGAGTGACAAAGTTAAGGGGGGTCTCTGAGGAAGTACCATGGCACAGTAGTGATACCCCATTGTTATGGGGTAGCCCAACAACTGTGTTAGGTTCACCAGGAGGAAGAACTCAACCCTAATATGTGAGCTTCCAGTACCACCTTTGCTGGAGAGAATGGAATAATAATAAACTATCACTAAAAATAATAGCAAACACTTAGAGAGCATTAAATATGTAATAGACACTATTATATACAACAGTAAACACTACTCTGAAACAGATACTATTGACATACAGTAAGGAACCTAAGGCACTGATCTGTGCACACTGTCACACAGATCACAAGTGGACCAGCCAGGAATTGAACCATGACTCTTCATCTCCAGAGCCTGTGCCCTTTACCTCACAAGATCTCTGTGTACTGATTCTTAGTTTCATTAGTAGAGGTGAATGTGAATTCAATTTTTCCCCAGGTAACATCTGACTTATGCTAATTTTGATCTTCCTCTCAATCAACTGAGTGGGCACAGCTGGACCTTATGCAAATGGCCTGGGGATTTAGACAAACAGTAGTGGCCTTTGCAGTAGGAGATCGTGACATTTAATTGTATATACATATCTTTACCTTATATTGCAGGAGATACTGAAACTGAATTGAAGCTGAATGCAATCTTCCTTATGCACTATTGGTCAAAACAATATGTTCTACTTTTTTTTTTTTTTTTAAACTGCTGATTTGAATGAGTGCCACAGAGCAACTATGCGTGAGCTTCTGGCTTTAACTTGTTACTGCTCCTAGGTAGGTAGCACTAAATAGGTTACCCAAAATTCCATTTGGGATTAGAAGTCAGGAAAGGGACAGGAAATATTCACCTTAGATGCATGTGGCTGTCCTCAGATACAAGAATAAGGATCCTGTGTGGTCTCAAGTTAATGCTAGGTTTAAAAATTATATCTGAGACCCAAACACGAATTTTCCCAAGGAAAGGTGTTAGATTTTATTAAAATATAAATGAAAAGAAATGGTGGCTCTTACTGCGAAAATATGCCAATTTCTGAAGTCTAGTTAGTTAAAATACTCGTGAAATTATTGGAAAAGCAAAGGATAAGAAAGCAATTTAAAAGGCCTGAGATTGGAGTACTGCCTCTGGAAATCAAGTTTGCAAATAAATCAACAGAGAACTAGAGTGGATTCTGTCTTACTGTCAGAATGAAAACAAAATAAAGGAAGAGAGAAGACAATTGAGCCAAAAGTGGAGAGAGGTTCCCTTAAGAGAAATGAGGAAATATTAAGAGACAGACTGGATACATGTGAAATGAAAAATGAGATAGTGGTGGCCAGAATAGGTCAGTATAAAAGGAAAATGTAGGCTTACTCACATTTAAATATTTTTAAGGAAGACATTAGATAGTGTGTCTAAATTATTAATGAGGTCCAGGATTAAGAATTTAGCACATTATCAGGACAGTGTCACTTGGCCCAAACATGGATTTCAAAAAGAAAATGGAAAATTTTGGTTACATCAGATTTTTTTTACTTTTCAGGAAACACTCTGCTCAGGTGAATTTATCCCTACCAGATATTTTTAATAAAGTATCATAGTAAACACAACGTTTAAGTCGATCTAGTTTAAGCCCAAAGGTCACAGATTCTGAAATAGACTATCGTTTTGATGAATATAAATATTAGATCCCCCCCCCCACATTTATAATGCATTATTCAGATACCACTGAGTGTCTGGTATGACCCTCGACGTCAGTGAATTTATGTTGTAGAATATAAATTTTCCTGGGAAACGTGTTGGAGGCTAGGATTTGGCTTGTTTTATTTATTTTTTAATATTTAGGAGTATGGGGCTGGTGCTATAATAACTTAATGTCATATTAGTTGAACATTTTAAAGGTGATATTCATGAGAGACTTGACATTACATTTAAATGACTACTGATGTCCGAAACAACTTAGCCCCAGTCCACAGAGAAACATCTAAGATGGACACTGCCATTTGAACCCCTGCCTTACCTAGACTCCTCTCCAAATTAATCCATATTAGGAAATAAAAGCTAGAACTTCGCCTATTAGGCTGAAACCATAATTTCAACCCACCAGTCATTTGCTAAAACTCCAGCAATGATACCTTTACTGAGGCTTTCAGCACTTAATGCCAATGCCAAAACTGCTCAGTGAAGCCGATACCAAATTCTTGCACAGAAATTGTGAGATGACAAATGTTCACTGTTTTTTGAAACCACTAAGATTTGGTATAATTTGTTTCTCAGAAATATTAATAATAAGTGATGTATGGAGCAATGGACTTACATAAAAAGCATTGGCTTGCCATGACAATGTTCTGTTTAGGTGAGCTGGCCTGGAGCATGGTGTGAATTCTTTTACCTATTCTTGAGGAACTCAATTCTAAAACAATGCAGTTAAAAGGACTACTGTGATTCTAACTCCTAATTCATGTCTTGGATCTTAAAATTTGCACAAATTTAGATGAGGAGAAACAAAAAATTAGAACAAACCATTCCACTTAGACTCTATCCTTGTGCAATCCCACTCTTAAGTTGTTGTTTTTTTGTTTTGTTTTTACATTTTTATCATTGCTGTGAATTAGATACTTTATTCCACATCATTCTCCTTACTATTACTCTGGTACAAAAAAAAAATCTATGATATGCGTGCATTTACTTTACAACAAAACATTTAACTGAAACACTTATTATTTCTGATACTTGTTCAGCTGGTTATCATGTGATTCTCATACAGATAATCCTATCACCGTCAGCGTGGGAAAACATACTAATACTTATACCTTATTTTAATTTTCCTGTAATTGCATTGCCTAGTACTCAAAGAACACATATAAATAATAATAATAATAATAATAATAATAATAATAATAAAGTTGACACCTAGAAATAATTCTGTTACAAATTTTAATGTGGATACCTTTAAGATCCGTAGTTTTAAGGCACTGCATGCTTACTGGATTTGTTTTGTTTTGCTTAGGCAATGTGTGATTCATTTGAGTGAACTGCAAACTAATCCTGACTCCTCTAATTTTATCAGTGGACTTTTCAAAGTTTCTGCTTTGCCTAGTTATCCCTTTCCCTATTAAGATGTTAGGACTGGAAGAGCAGTCCTAATACTGTTCTGGGAGATACCCATACAGTATCTCCATTATTAAAAAAGTCCAACTGGGTTTCTGACTCCTCCTTTTCCATTCCAGTTTCAATCTAATGCTAAATTTCACCCTGTCAAAGCACAGTCTGCAATTGTGATTTGATACTACAGGCTTTGATTTTGATTTTGATCTAAATATTTTAAAAGCAAAAGAAGTCATGAAGAGTATAGCACTGAATTTTATACTGCTGGCCTCCTGTATTTTTCACTGATATTTTAACAGGGGATTGCTAATGATTTAAATGGAATAAAAGTTGGATACTGCACTGAAATATCTTATTCCAAGATATTAATCACTCTCAAGTCACTAATCCATTCAAAGCTTTTCAGTTTCTACATTAGTTGGTCAGATAGTACCCATACTAACCCCATCCTTCTAAAAGCACTCTCATCCTTAAACACTGTAAGACAATAGTACTGTAATATATTTGGATAAGGGGATGCTCTTTTAAATTTTTATTGTCACTTCCTTTTCCTTTAGCTGATCTTTAAAAGTTGAAATGTTTTCAGTCCTTCTTCGTTCCCACTTCTCACTCTCTACTCCCATGGTTTAAACTACTGTACCATCACTACCATTTCCTAAATACCCATCTTGCATTTTGAGTTCTCTCTTTAACTCCAGATACGATTATTCTACTGGTTCCTCAACTTCCTTAATTTGTGGCCTTATAAATACTCAAGTTAAAAATGCCCCAAGGTAAACCTTTTCTATTCCTTTCCAAAACTGGTTCTTTTTACAATATCCTCTATCAGAAATTACAGCCACTCTCTAACTAACGTTTTATAAACCAGCATTCTGAATGTCATTATTTCTTCTTCAAACTAATTTCCCAAATCTGCTCCCAAGTATCTCTCATATTTATTTACTTCTTTATGGACCTATTGCTACGACCCTCGTCCATGCACTAATACAAATCACACATGGACTCCCCAAACTGTCTTTATCTTCCTGCTTATACTTTAATGCCTGTCCACACGATTCTTCCCAGTGGTAGGCAGAAATGTGGTATTTTCCGTACAAAATAATTGTAATCTTCATGATTAAATTACTTGATGGCTTTTAATTTTTATAGGCTGAAAAAATAAGGCTTTCAAGACCTCTCATGGTTTTGAACCTACTTCTCTCTCACACCTTTCAATAGACTCTTCACTGATTCACTCTAATTTAGCTATGATGGACCTCTTCTTGTTTCCTGAATGCAGCCTATTTTCACTCAAAGTTAAAATATTTTATTAGGGTGACCTCCCATGACATTTCACACTTACCTAGTTTCCTGTGTCTTTATAATATTTAGTGTACTTTACTTCGCCTTTTAATAACTAATTGGATTTCATTTCACTACATATTCAAATACTTGACTTAATTTCACACATACTACAGTTACAGTTGTTTTCCACTCTTCAAAAACACTTTTGTAATTATTATTCACACATAAACAAACATGCACAGACATTCACTCCTATACAGCTTAATGGACATTCCCACATTAATCTTTTATTACAACTGTTTGTTATGACTTATACTAGTTTTTACAATGACCTAGGCCAAAATTAACAGCTGGATTCTAACCATTATAAATACAATGATTTTTATTGCCAAAATGTAAATTGTTTCTATGTTTAATGATGTCAGCTTACAAATACCTATGTTAATTTGTTTGTCTGAGCAAAGTAGAAAACATCAGATGTTATTTTTCAATACCATCACCTGTGTCTCTCCTCCCTTAATTTTTAATGAGGTATATGTTTGGCTATATTCTTGTCTTCAGAACAATTCTTTGTTATAAGATATATTTAATTCATCTACTGATAGTAACAGTAAGCATTTGCTGTGCATATTAAGTTAGAACACTACCAGAAACTTAGGACTTATTTGCCACTTACATCTCCAAATCCATGGAAATTAGATGCATCCATCGCTATGGGAACTGTTGACATGCTAGAGATCTTACATTTCAAAAGGAATGTTGTGATCTTTAGAATATTTTAATGCCCCAAATTCATGTTATAAGCTGCTCCATAGTTTTGGAAATTTGCCATTCTCTCTTTCAGGGTATACCAACATTTGGGGAAAAACAGTAAACCGTCCAGAATTATCTTTGTGTAATCTCTTCTTGGTACTTAGTTACACTAGAAGTCCACTTTACATATGTTTATATAATTGGATACATAAATTACTGTTTGATCATCTTCCTAATTTTACATAAATTTTATCATTTACATAGTGGAGATATCCAGGAATTATTAGTCCCTTGCCCATGAGTTTCATAGAACCCAATATTTCAGTTTAAAATTAATTATTGTTAATATAATTTATTTAGAAAAGAACACTGAACCCTGTCTCTTTCTTCCCTGTAATGTTACTAGTATTCTGTCCAGAAAAGCAAATAAATGAAAATACAAAATTCAAGACACACACACACACACACACACACACACACACACACACACACTTACAAAGGCAGGGTGCTTACCTCAACATCACCGATAAGAGCACTGCATAATTTATACCATGTTTGCTCCAAAATATCACTCTGATCCTCCCTCACCCATGACCAACCCAAATATAGATTAAATGAATTGTAAAAAAAATATGTACAGACTTCTGGTTCATCTGGACATGAGAAGAATTTGGAAGTATTTTAAGTTGTCCCTATAACAAGCAAAAGCTACACAGACTAAAAATTGATTCATTCCTTGGGTCAATCTGATAAATAACCTCAGAGAGAAACAGCTGAGAACTACTCACTTGGATGGAGCAAAAGCTTCTGAAACCATAAAATGGTAAAAACATTTAAAAGGTAATCTTGATAAATTGCTGAATATTGAGTAGTATAAGAGTGAGAAACTCCTGGAATTCTTTGGAGGCTGCAGTCTTAGGTGAGTCACTACCCTTTTATGGGCTTTACCTACAGGAATTTCACCGGGTACTTGTGGTAAAAACAGTGATGAGAACAAACCCTCATGTTGCTGCCAGGTGGAAGAGAAAAGTAATTATTGCGAGATGTGCCCAGAGCCTTCTCTATAAGAAAGGATTACTTTCTAGGGGAAAAACAAACACATAAACAAACAAACGAACGAACAAAGAACCACTTTTCCAGACAGTTACCAAGAATTATGAAGGAAGAGTATCCCTCCCACTCCAGCACCCTCTTATTGTATCACTGACATGACACAATAAGGGCTACTAGAGGTGGTATTTAAATTGTTATAGGAGCATAGGACAGTATATTGTTCTGGTTTCAGAGTCAAAGAGACTACACAGGTACTTGCACTGAGGCTTCCTTTCCAAAAGGAAGATTAGATTTTTCAGGTGGCATTGAAACAAGCATTTATGGGGAAAGGTGATAGCAGGAACAGAAACAAAAAGATATAAAATATTAATATTCTGCATTGCTTCTGGCAAAGATTTTACCTTAGGGCTACAGGGGTGTCTATCAGTCTTCAATACTGAAGTGATTTCAATAATAATGGCAGTGAATAATATCATTATTTAGAGCTTTATGGAATTCCATTCATGTGTTATCTTATTTAATACAACCTACACTTACTGGTTTCATTTCTCTTACAGAGAAGACTAAATAGCCTCAGATCTAGTTTACACCCAAAAAGTCCTGATGCCACTGATTTTTGGGCCTTAAGCATTCCTGTCCACTTGCTCTTATGATAACAAATACAAAGAAAGGGTGGCCCTTCAACTTTAGAGCTTCAACTGGCTTATTGCTTCGTAGGGACCAATTTTAGTAGTTTTACAAATTTTATGTGATGTATATGAAGAGAAATTGAACTCACTTCTGCTTAAATACAAGAAATTTCTGAATGATATAAGTTGAAACCTTATGCTAATTATTATTTAGCATAGAACATATAATGTACGTCATGCATTTTTTTATCAAATCAAATTACAAATCATATTCTAAGTTAAATATTTCCATAATTTTTTAAAGCTTAAACAACATGTCTGGTTTTACAATTTTACACATTTTTCCAGCTTTTTTAAAGATATAATTGACAGTTAACATTGTGCAAGTTTAAGGTGTTAAAAGTATTGATTTGATATACTTATAACTGTAAAATGATTGTCACCATAGCATTAGCTAACACCTCCATCCTGTCACATAATTAATACTTGGTATTTTGTGGTGAGAAGTTTAAGATCTATTCTTTTAATAACTTTCAGTTATATAATGCAGTATTATCAGCTATAATCACCACGCTGTACATTGGATTCCTGGAACTGATTCATCTAATAATTGGAAGTTTGTACCCTTTGACCAATATATCCCTCATTTGTTACATTACCCAGCTACAGGTAACCACCATTCTACTCTCTGTTTGTATAATTTTGGCTTTTTAGATTCCACGTATAACTGATATACAGTATTAGTCTTTCTCTGTCTGATTTACTTTACTTAGCATGATGCCCTCAAGTTCTAACAATGTTGTCATAAATGCCAAGATTTCCTTTTTTCTCATGGCTAAATAATAATCCATTGTATATGTGTTCCATATCTTCTTATCCATTCATGTGTCAACAGATACTTTGGTTGTTTGCATAGCTTGGCTATCATGAATAATGTTGGAAGGTACATGGGGGGTACAGTTATCTCTTTGACATCCTGTTTTCATTCCCTTTGGATATATACCCAGAGAGGGACTGCTGGATCATACAGAAGGAATATTTTTAATTTTTTGAGGAAGCTTTTTATGGCTTTCCATGGTAGATGTACTGATTTATTAATACATTCCCACCAACAGTGCACAATGGTTCTTTTTTCTCCACATTCTTGCCAACACTTATTTCTTGTCTTTTGGTAACAACCATTCTAACAGGTGTGAAGTGACATCTCACTGTGGTTTCGATTTACATTTCCATGTTGATTAGTGTTGGCAAATATCTTTTCATATACCTGTTGGGCATCTGTATGTCTTCTTTAGAGAAAAGTCTATTCAAATCCTTTGGCTATTTTTAAATCAGGTTATTTGGGGTTTTGCTATTGAACTATCATATGATCCAACAATCCCACTTATAGGTATTTATCCAAAAGAATTGAAATCAGGATCTTGAAGATATATTGCACTCCATGTTCATTGCTGCATTAGTCACCATAGCTGAGATATGGGACCTACCCAAACGTCCATCGGTAGATGAGTGGATAAAGAAGATGTCATATACCTACAATGGATTATTGTTCAGCTTTAAAAAATGAAGGAAATCATGCCATATCTGAGAACATGAATGGACTGTGAGGACATTATGGTAAATGAAATAACTGAGTCACAGAAGGAAAAATACCTGCATAATTGCATTTATGTGAGGTATTTAAAATAGTTGAACTCATCGAAGCACAGAAAAGTTGCCAGGGGGTGGAGGAAGGAGGATAAGGGAAGTTGCTATTCAATAGGTATAAAATTTCAGTTATACAAGACAGATAACTTCTAGAGATCTTCTGTACAACACTGTAATATCTATAGATAATGTATTTCCCTGAAAATAAGACCTAACCAGAAAATAAGCCCTAGCGTGATTTTTCTGGATGCTCGTAATATAAGCCCTACCCCCAAAGTAAGCCCCAGTTAAGAACGTCAGCCAGATGGACGCATTGAGTACGTCTGTTGCAACACATGGCAGACGTATTGAATTATGAAATAATATTAATATATAATTAAATATAAATAAATAATATTATTGACATTAATACTTAAAATAAATGATAATATAAATTATAATTAAGTATTTGTAAATACCCAAGCGGGTGCCTTTGGATGAGAGGGAAATAAATGCCTATGTAAATAGATGAACTCGCGACTTATTGCCGAATGTCCAATCAGAGTACAGACACAACGCACAAATAACATGTGCACTTGATAACAAACGGACGTGGCTGTGTCTAATATGAACCTTCATAATTCAATACATCATCTGTTGTAACAGACATATTTAATGCACTCGTGTGAAATAAAAAAACGTTTTCTGAATTTTTGTGCCTGCAATTTTTCGTTGCTTTTGTGTGGATCATCATTTTTAACCGTCATCATTTTTGTTGCCACTCCTATCTTGTAAGTCTTCAATTAACACTTGATTTAATGGTAGATTTAAAGGGAATAATATTTTGACACCCAGACAAGATGAGTGCAGAAAGAAAGAGCTATTCTGTCGAGTACAAGAAAGGAATCATGGAGGACTCTTGGGGCAAGAATCTTACTGCTTTCTGCAAAAAGAAGAAGTTGGATCTCCGAATGGTACGAAAATGGTGAGCAGAGTACGATAACCTCAGTCAACAGGTGGCCAAGGGAAATGCTAAGAAGCACAAGTATGGATCAGGTCGGTAACCGTTATTTCCTGAGCTGGAAGACATCACCTGTGAATGCATTGCTGACAGGACAGAAAAGGCTTTGGTTGTGTGCAGGGCTGATATTCAAGCATTTTCCCTTGCAATGGCACCACAGTTAGAAATACCCCCGGAAGAATTCAAAGCATCACAACACTGGCTGGATGGCTTCCTTCAGCGACATGAACTGTCTCTAAGATCGACAACACTGTTCAAGCTGGAAGATACTGAAATTATTAAACGTGCACTTGCATTCAAGTCCTTTGTTGATGGCATCAACGTTTCTAAATACCAACTCTCCAACATGATTGTGATGGATGAAATTGCAGTGTTTATCACCAAGGATCTCAAATGATAATTGATCAGACGGGTGCCTCCTCAATCTACTTGCCCTCCACTGGTTACGAAAGTGCACATGTTAACCTGTATTTTGACATTTCGTCTGGGTGGAAAGAAAGCCCCACCTTTAGTCATCACTAAAGGCAAGAAAGATAAGATTGAACGTGTTTCAGGCATTTATGTTTCTGAAACCGAAAAAGCCTGGTGCACACAAACAGTTATAAGGAAGTGGGTCGATTTAATGCTGCCACTTGTTTTGCGAGGTGGCCAAAGAGGTCTGCTAGTCTGGGATTCAGCCAGCACTCACCGTGCTAAAGACATGAAGAACTTCCTTGCAAAGAATAGATCAAATGATTCCCGCAGGAATGACTGCCTATCTCCAGACTCTTGATATTGCAATAAACAAGCCATTCAAGGACCATTTGTGCATAGAAACCAATGACTATATTGAAAATAGAATGGAGAGAAATCAGCGTGGAAACTTTGTGAAGCCTAGCCTGCAAGAGGTTGTTACTTGGGTGAAAAATTTGTGGAATAAAATCACTGACAGCTGTGTTGCCAAAGCACTACGAGCAAGCTACACAGACAAGAAGTACTCATTTAAGGAGAGCTCTATTGCTGGACATGAGGGATTGGAGCCAACGTTTCTACAGGAAATGGAGTCACAAGAAATTCAAGCCGGAATTCGCAGTTTGGAGAGTTATGACAATGCTCCAGAAGAAGATGACATGACTGTATTTGAATAAATGTAGATTTTTGTACATGAATAAATGAACAAATGTAGATTGTTGTACATGAATAAATGTAGATTGTTGTACATGGGAAAAAAATAAGACATTCCCTGTAAATAAGTCCTAATGCATCTTTTGGAGCAAGAATTAATATAAGACGCGATCTTATTTTCAGCAAAATACGGTAAGAAAACTGTATTGTATACTTAAAATGTATTAAGAGTATAGATTGCATATTAAATGTCCCTACAGCAATAAAAAAAAAAAAAAGAACCATGGTAAAGCAAGAATGAAATTTTAGGAGTCTTTATCAAATTATCTCGTTTACACTGTTAGGACTCAGTCAACACTATCAGGTCAGATGTGAGACTGGGACCCAGAGAAGACAAATGATGGGCAAGTGAATAGGACTAGATCCAGAATCATAGACTATTTAGCCATAGAAACTACATAATATCTTAGTTACTAAAATATGGCCCAATAAATAAAACATTAGAAGTACTGCTAACAATAGCAAGAATTACTTGATGAGGTGCTACAGACATATGAGTTTGAACCTTTGTCTTCCACTTGCCTAAGAAAAGAAATGGCTACAATGTCAGGAATGGGAAGAATACTACACACTGACATTTATTTGCCCTATTTGTCAAATATAGGGATCCACAAGTACACAGATACACACATATGTGTGAATAAAAAGATTAAATTGAGTACCACTTTCCTTCTAAAGCAGGTAAGCGATGCACATTACTTTATTATTACGTGGTCAGCAAATCAATTTTGATATGTAAACATATTTAGTTAGTTTTATTTTCTCCTTTTAATAGAATATCATTCATTTCTACTAAAGGATATTCAAACTTTGGAAAATTATTGAACTTATTAGTAAACAAATGCAATACACTTCAGATACTTCTGTAGTAAAGGAGTTTTGTTCATTTTTATTCTAAGCATTGTTTAAATTTTAACTATGCGTAAGTTTTCCCAGCAGATAATTAGATACCATTAATGTTCTAGATTTTGTAAATAAATAAATAAATAAACAAACAAATAAACAAATAAGTGATACAATTTTATTGTATTCAATTTTAAAAAAAAAAATTGGAAAAACAATAGCTTGTATTTTGGGACCTACAAGATTAATTTTCTTTATTAGAAAAGAAACAATTAGTGTGCCTTAATTTTGCCTTTTTGTGTAAAATTTCATTTCCACACCCAGTTTTGAGGGGTATGTTTGTTTGTTTGTTTAGTACCTAGAGTAAACAAGATAAAGTTCTAATTCTGCTGGGAAGAATTTTATAATGACTAGGAAAGGAGTAAATAGCATAATACTTTTGCCAAATTAGACCTAAACATGCTACCAAGACTGGCATTGAGTCTACCAAAATTTTTATTTACTCATTTACATAAAGCTATTATTCTAACAAAAAACAAAATCTAGCTCATTACAGAAAATACAAAGAAAATATTAAAGGATATCTGACAGGGAAAAAGCCTCTATGCTCCATTCTCTTTCCCAAACCACTGTAAAAATTCTTAAATTTTCTTCTGCTATTTTGCTATTTGTTTTCTATGTATCTTATATAATTTTTATTCCTGAATTCTTCTATTGCTGTCTTATTTTGCATTTAATTTTTTACTGTGTAGTTTTGATTCCTTGTCATTACCTTTACTGTCTATTTTTTAGTTATTTACTTAGTGGTTACCTTGGGGACTACAATTAACATCTTAAATTAATAACAAAACATATAATTAATTCTCGTAATTATACGTCTTAGTCTCATAAAACCTCTTCTCATAGTCTAGACACTTTTAACATCCAATTTTATCTTCCTTCTAATGCTTCATCATAATTATCCACAGCTGTCTACCAGAGAAGGTGGAGGCTGAATGGACATAGGGAGGGATGGGCATCAGAGAGAGGTGAGAAAAGAAAACCTATCAGGTAACTTGAAATAAATAAGTCCACCTTTACCTTTTATTCTGGTAAAACCCTTCCAATATTCTTATTATCCTCAACACTTATATAGGAGTGTATAGGGATATGAGTTTTAAATGACTTCTAGATCTACATTCCTATCTCATTTCCAGGAGAGTATCGACATTATGTAAACCCTAAAGTAGAAATTGGAAATGAAATCCGTGAAAATGGTATAAAGTCTGTGATCTGGTGAAGGCTTAATGGTAAGAAAATATAAGCTGGATAGTTGTAATATGAGTCCATCTAAAGCAATAAAGAAATATAAATGGCTGATTCTTAAAAGATGCCTATGTATCGCTTCAGTTAAGTCTTAAAAATATCCTAATTGAATGATGGGGGGAGGGCAAAAATAAAGAACAGACAATAATTTCTGATTTATTCCTTCTCTGAAAACATTAAACCATTTTGTTAAATCATGCTTATTTCAGTATTACATGTGTTAAGGTTTAACATCCCTGACTATGTTTCCCTAAAGGCAAGGATCATGCTTCTTTGGTATTTTTCACTACATACATTTAGACAAACAATAAATCTTTAATTAATTATTTCTAAAATGTGGTTTTAAAATACTACTGTATAATTATTGAAGTACATTTTAAAATATGTCTGTTTTCCCAAATGATCTTATATTCTAATTGATACATAAAATTATTTAAAGAACAGTATATTTTATATTTCCACAAAATGTGTCATAGGTGAACAGCAGCAACTAAGATGTGATTGTGTAAAACTCATATATACACATTCACAGAAGGAGAGATGGAATTTGGAGTCAGAATAGCTGAGTTTGAATCATATATTTGAGCCTAATTTATCTGTGCTTTAATAAGTCATTTAACCTTTGTGAGATTTTTTTCCTGTCTCTTAATTTGCATGGTAATAATGACACTTATCTCACAAAGTTATAATAAGGATAAACTATAATGTATAGAAAAGTACCTTGTAAAATATAAATTTCCATTCTGTCATTATTTAAGCAATTGCATATATGAAAAATAATTTTACCTAAGATTAGTTTCTTATATCTGTCAACCAACCCCAGCCAATGCCAAATTTTAAAATACAGCCCTTCAAAATGAGCTCTTTTTTAAGGGACAAAAATATACATCTCCCCTGGGGCCCCAGAAATAGGTTAGATAATGGACAACTCATTCAAACTGCATCCATTTCTTCAGATAAAATAAATAAGCCAGAGCTGTTTCTAAAGTTATAAGGCAGAATACATTTTATTAAATGATTGATAATCTCTCATTCTAAGTCATCTTCACTCATTACTGTTAAAACTGGACCTTACAATTCAAAGGTAAATTAATCAGGTGTCAAATTATGGCCATAGTGGTATTTTTCAACAACTCTTTTTGTGCCAGTGATTTAAAATTACCATCAGATGATGCATGTTCTTATTCAACATTCTTCTTATTTTGTCAGTTCTACTAATTTAATGTCATTTAAGAAAAGCTTTTAATTAAGGATACAACTAATGTTTGAAGAAATATTATTTTAAAAGCCTTTTTAACACTCAGAAATCTTATAAAAATCAAATACCAAGTTTTCTCATTCACATCTAGAAATAATAGTTTTTAAACTTTTCACCCAGAAACTAAGGTACAGAAGACCATAGATGTTACAGTTACTGATAATTTAAGAGTTATTTGTCACACAATCCGATGAAAAATAAAACCAGGTATCCAAACAAATTAGTAGAAATACAATCAAGAAATGCTGATGGTATTTAGTACCATGACTTGTTCTTGGAAATTAGGCTATTCGTGATCAGAGGTTCAACTCCTCTCTTCTTTCCCATCATCTAAATCAATCTGAGGCACATTGTTTTGGTCCTTATTAACTATTAACTTAATAAAGAACAGGAAGTTAAATAACTTTGGACTTGTACTTTGCAAGAAGATAGAGCTGTCCTGGGTTTATAAGGAAAACATTGCGACTAGAGCAGAATGTGAGGATCTTATAAAGGGTACTGAAGTAAACTTCACTTCTTTCTAGTAACTTGGTAAGGTAAAATAGGCCCGAGCCAAGTAGGCCGTTCTTTATCTTTCTACGTGGCACTCGTCTGTCCCTTTCCTCCCTCTCAGTGACTATTTCTTACTTAGGAAGAAATTTTCTCACTGCTGCAGACCCTTAGAAAGCCCATCAGGAACTAGGGAAAAGAAAGTCACTTAGAATGACAATGTTTGTACCTACAACTGCAAGTACAGCTGCTTTTAGAGGGATTGATAATAACTTTTGAGGACCACAGGAGGCTCGGCAAACTATTAGAAGAAGTTACCTTTAGATGGGCAAAGTCTTATGAGAGAGGAAGGCTACTATATAACATGGTCAATGATCTGTAGGGAATACTGATCCATTGTTTTAGGATTTCTCCGTACAGGCTATCTAGAAAAATCTCAGACTGCAGAGCTAACTGTACTTTTGATGGGCAAAGGCCCATCTGCAGAGGGAAAAGCTCTTAGATCTCCATCACTCCTTTTTCTGGTTAGAGATGTTTCAGTGTCTTCTACCCCCACCTCCCAACCCCCCAACCCCAGGGTTCTGGGATACGAGTTGCTCTAAACAGGTAAAGCTTTGACTTACACACTTTCCGCTAATGATATCAATCAGAGTAGGTGGGAAAATGTTTGCTAACCAGATAATTTGTCCCCTGTATTCTGCTTCTCAACCACATGTGACAAATATTCCTCATTAAACTCCAAATGCAGCAAAAAAAGTCAAACAAGGGCATTTTCTTTGCAATTATAAAGGTTAATTAAATGCCAGGAGATGCAAAGGCTAAGAAAAAGCAAGGTATGAATGGGAACACATATTTACTGTTTGTTTGTAAGTTTGCTTGTTCTTATTTGAGGGAATAATGATGGGAAAGAGTAATGGAGACATCATCTGGTTCATGATGAAGTTCTCTGGAGAGAAGCCCATAGAAGTACAATAATGATGATGTAAGTTTCCTGCAAATGAGCTTCTACATTTATGTTATATTATTTCAGCTTATGTTTTAATTACACGATCATGCATTTTACAACATTCATTTTAATTAAAGTATTAGGTTGGTGCAAAAATAATTGCGGCTTAAAAGGTTAAAAATAATTGCGAAACCTCAATTACTTTTGCACCAACCTAATATATGTGTAGTACCTGATTTATAAAGGAAAAAAGATAGATCTTATCCCTCACTCCTAAATGATAACTAGTATTAACAATTGGATGTGTTTTCTTTCTGATATTCAAAAATATGCAGTAAATTCATTTGTTTTGCTAACTACATTGTCATGAGTTAGTGAATCAATGTCTATTTGAAAACATTTGGGTTATACCGTTTTTAGTGAGTAAATAATGCTGTAATGAACTTGTAAGATTCAGCGTTTGAAGTGTCCTCAAGAAAACATTGGGGCTTATGTCCTGTCTTTAGGTTAGTAAGATATTATCATAAAGAATGAAGACCTAAAATTGCTAAGCAATTCTCTTAACTGATGAAGTCGTGGTTAGTGTCAGTCTAAGTCCAATTACTACTAATAAAACCACTGCTAAAAAGTAGAATAGTTTTAAATAAAAACATTGCACATGTATTTTTTAAACCTTTAAACAGTACAGCTCCCCCATTCTCAAACTCAATTTCCTTTTAATTTCACAGGTTATAAACTCCAGACAACTAGTCACAATTGGCATTCTGTTGTAATTACAGAACAAGAAAATCTTATAGCTTCCATTTTCTCTATCTACCCCGCCCCCACCCCACCCCCAAAAGTATTACAAAACCCTTACTATCAATCCTAGTTGTTAATACAAATTTGAACTGCGGTTATAGTTCAGTTTTCTCAGGAGAACATTTTTGCTTGGGAATTAGCATTTTATGAGAAAACTGGTCTTTACTCATATGTATAGGCAGCTATAGTGGTCATATTTTATTCTAAGTATGTGTTTGTATTTCCTAAGTTTTACAGATATATAGCTGGTGCTTTGGAAATATCATATGTCCAATTGTTCTTCTAGAATACTCCAGTATGAGAAACATTGGATGAGCTACACAATTTCTACTGGAGGACAGCCCAACTGCTAAAGACAAAACTACAAACAGGAAGCTGTGATTTCTCTTTTGTAACTAAACAGAATAATATAAAATATAGGGAAGATACTGTGTATATGCTTTAGGACTATTATATTTCATATACGAAGTAGATGGGAAATACTTTGAGATCATTTCATTTCTCTATGTGGAAATGGAAAGATGGTTTGCATACTACTTATTACGGAGTATGATAGTTCGCCATCTCCTATTTTGGGGGTTTGGTTGTTGGTCCCAAATGCAAATTACAAAGTCCCTCCATAAAGCTTTCAGAGGTTAAACAATTTACTTCAGTGGTCCCAGGTGGACAAGCAGGAGCATGATTAAGGATGGGAGTAATAGCCTGGAAAGATGTGGGCATAGATTGTCTAATTCTTTGTATATCCCTTCCCTGGATAGAGAAAGAAGGAACCAAGATTGGCTGTCAAAGTGTCTTGGGTAAAGATGAGAACCAACTACTTCTTAGAAAAGCAATAATAGTAGAAAAACAGAAGACATTGAAAAGGGGGAAGTTCACATCTGGCTTTTCCTCCACAGTATACCATCAGCTGGAGTCCAACAAAAGGAGTTTTTCAAGACATTAATATGTATAGTTATCATCAACTATAATTTAATATATATATATATATATATATATATATATATATATATATATATATATATATATGGTCACAATGTGGAGTACAGCATAGGGAATAGAGTCAACGGAATTTTAACAGCTATATACGATGTCAGGGAAGGGTAGTAGATTAGGGGAGAGGGGTTATCTGTCTGTGAGGGGTGTTTTGTACACCTGAAAGTAATTTTTTAAATGCAGAAAAAATATATGTATAGTTATCAGAAGAAGTATAAAAATGATTTTTGTGTGGGTGGATCACATGGCCATTTGATTCTTTTTCTCCACAAATTCTGGTGAAATAAGTAGAAATGTGCATACGCTCACAAAATGTCCAGGCCATTATCTATTAGCCATCTCTCCTTTTCTTTGATTCTGTTTTATTATTCTCTAGGAACATTTTTTTCCCCATGATTCCAGAAAGATAAGATGGTGTTGTAAGTTTTCGTTTGCCTGGGAAAGAAGGCCTAGGTCAATTCAGAACCGAGAATTCAGAAACATACTATTCTGCTCTAGCCATTTTGCTTTGGACATTTTTACTTCTTGCTACAGTATTAGGGCAATTCTAGTCTTGCCACTAGAGTAGTGAGACAGAAAGAATTAAGCATCAATGTGTAGTTAGAGAAAAGGGACCACAGAATCGTAGGTTCTGGGCTCTAAAGTTGTCTCTAGTGTGAGCACCCATAATCCATGAGTTCATGAAGGATTACATCAGAGTTTAGAATCAAATCCCTTAACATTGCAAAGTGTTTCCTTGTCTAAACTTAATTTATATGCATATGCTACTGTGTGGAACATCAAGGAATTGCTGACTACCAGCTGATAAAAAAGGATCAGGGAATCAGGGTTCTGCACTTCAGGATAAATCAGTTTTATAAACATGTGTACACTAGATTTTAATAGAAATTCATTCCATCTAGTAAAAAATGTTTAAAATTTAATTTGGATTTAAATAAAAAAGTGAAACATGGCTCTAAAAATATAATAGCCAAAGATATAATTGAAAGTCTATGGAATAATTTATATCAATTTTTGGGGAGATACTACTTAAGTAAAAAGTAAATAGTTTCCTTCTTTCCTTCCTTCCTTCTTTCCTTCCTTCCTTCTTCCCTCCCTCCCTCCCTCCCTCCCTCCCTCCCTCCCTCCCTCCCTCCCTCCCTCCCTCCCTCCCTTTCTTCCTTCCTTGCTTTTCCAGAATTAAGAGAAAGGAGTGCAAGTAAAAAAGAATCCCATAAACAACACCAAGTTTTGGTTATTTGATTAAAAACAGGGCATTTCAGTATGGTATGAAAAGTATTTTTTTTGGATTTCAACTTCTAAATAAATGTATTTATTGACTTTTATCACAGATACTGAAAAACATAATGTTGAATATTATTGCAAATCCTTTTATTATTTTTATTGTACTGGATTCTGGGACCCAAATTATTTCTGAACTTCAAATTCTGAAAAATGAACAATTAGACAGAATTCTCCTAATATAAATTTTAAAATGTTTCATAATGATTTTGATGCAATATTTTAGGTAGATGTATGGGTATACATAAATTTAAAGATCATGTTTTGGGGTCTACTCAGAATTTTGGTCCACTCACTTAGTTGGGCTTTTTCTTACCTAAAACCCCATTTCAATGCAAAATTTCTAGCTATGTCAATAAACATAACTTTATAGAAATTCTTTCTGCCTACTAAAAATGTCACCAAGGAAGAAGATTGGAGTCTATAAAGTTAGTGCCAAAACTTTATGATTGCATGCTATTGCTCTTTACTTAAATTATACAAGTACTCATTATTTCTTCCATGATTATAAAGAATCAAAGTTTAGAGTGATTTAGTAAAAGTGGCTAAAAAATAATCCCAAGGTTTCTTAAGGATTCTTACAAGCCTTTAACACATTTTGGTAATAAATTTTTGCAGATGACAGACTATATCTTACAAAAGTTAATCTTTCATCATTACAAAATTAGACAAGAGAATGCAAACATATCAGTGAAAAATACACTATTTCTCTCAGTTTATAATTCTGAGTGTTACTGTGTTGGGAAGTATAAGCACTTGATTTAATAAACACCAGAGAATAAGTAATGATTCTGAGAGGGATAAAACTAAATGAATTGATCTGGTAATAAATGCACTAAGCTATAAAATGAAAAATCATACATGTAGAAAAGATAGGAGTTTATTATATTCAGATAAGACAATTATATACTTACAAAACCAAAGGAATCAGGAGAAATATAGTAAAATTTCAAAATCAACCCAGGTAATTAGAGCACAAGATAGAATTAGAAAAGTAATAACATCCTATAAACCAGAAAAAAATTGAAAATATAATCAAAACACTAAACCTTGAAATTACTGGGTGAAAGTTATACAAATATATAGAAATAATCTTAAAATGTGTTACATGTGTATGGGTGTCTGAGAAATTTTAATGAGAGCTACAAATGACTAGCATACAGAGTGGAACATTAGATTTCAAGATAAGAAGCCTTAAAAAGTGATATTTTTTCTAATATGAAATTATAGGTTTAATGCACACCTAAGCAATATGTAATGGGATACATCTCAGAACTCACAAATTTATTCTGAAGTATGTGTAGAAAACACTATATTTTATTGATTTTAAGATGCACAATTTTTCATGTTAACAACTCTACTATTGGACTGTGTTTTACAACTGATAGAATGTGATAATTTAGTTGACAGATATTTTTCTTAGTTTTATGTAATATAAAAGACTGTATTATAAATTACAATATCTCATTTATTATAGGGTATACAAATATAGTAAACAACAAATTACAAAATATTTTTCAGAAGGGAAACAATTATTAGTTAAGAATAGTAGCAGTAAGATCACAATTAAAAATTATGAAACAGAAATATTTTAAAAAGTATCAATAGTATGTTAGACACAATGAATACAAAAGCAGAACTAACACACATATAAGGATTTGAAGTCTAATAAAGAAAGCATTATAAACTAAGTGGGAAAAAATGATTATTCTATAAAATGTGTTGGGGTAAGTAGCTAAGAGCTTGCAAATAAAACTTAGAGTCTCACACTTCGACTTTCACTGAAATATATTGTGGGTTAATTAAACAGTAAAAATATGTTTATAGAAGTGCATTAAATATAAAAATTAAAGTAGAAATAGTTTACATTTCAATAATGGAAACAATTTACTAGCTTTGGGGTTGGGAGACAGGCAATAAAGGTGAAAGGGGATTAAGAAGTGCAAACTGCCAGTTATATATACGTGTAGTTATGAGGATGTAGTTACAGCATGGGGAACATAATCAGTAATATCTTAATAACGACATATGGTGCCAGATGGGTATTAGACTTATTGTTGTGATTACTTTACAAAATATATGTTAATCACTATGCTGTACACCTGAAACTAATATCATATTGTATGCCAACTATAATTAAAATATATTTGTAAAAAATTTTACGAGCTTAGAAATTATAGAATAAATTACACAGGAATGGCATGATACTTTTGTCTATATGTAATATTTTATATGTTTGACTTATTGTTTTGTATAATGTAACTCACAAATACAGAAGTATAAAATATATTTGCACAGCTTATTAGATTTTATAATAATAAAGACAAAATTGTGCCACCTCGCACAGCTTAATAAATTGTGTATTGACAGAACCTTATAGCCTTTTCAGATTCCATAGCTTCTTTAGAGAAAAGTCTTCCCTAACTTGCTAATAACCATTCCCTTGCATTCTTTGATACTTTCACATATACAGTTGATCTTCATTATTCACAGATTCCATGTTTGCAAATTTGCCTACTCGTAAAACTTCATTAGTGATCCCCAAATCAAATATCACAGCACTTTTTTGGACAATCACAGACAAGCTCAGAGTGGTGAAAAATCTAAGTCTCCTGATGCAGATATAAATTCACAGGTAAGGCTGAAAAAAGGTGATGTTTCTCCTTTGGATTTCAGCTCTCATACTGTATATGTGTCCATTTTACCATCTATTTAGTGTCACTTTTTGCTTTTTTGTTGATAATTTAACTTTTTAAAGAGTGCTGAAGTGCCATTTAATATTCCTAAACTAAGAAAGTGGTGATTTGTCTTATGGAGAAACTATGTGTTAGATAAGCTTCTTTCCACCTGAGGTATAGTGCTTTTAACAGTGAGTTCAATGTTAATGAATCAATGGTAATTAATGAATCGATATTAATGATTATATTACATTTTATTGATTTTAAGATGCATAACTTTTCACAGCTTTCAACAAAATATTTTAACATGTTGATTTAGCACCCCCACTTACTTCAAGTAACAGGGAAGAAGGTATGCTGAACACAATAAGCATATCTTTAATAATGGCATTCCATTTTAATGGGGTGTGTACAAGCTTTTACCCATTTTCTAATGTCTACACTTTGTATACATATCTGCAGTTAGCTGGGATTATCAAGTGGGTTTACAATTATTTAACTTAATAATTTGACCAGCTTGGTACATAGGTCACCATTTTGGTGAAAGCAGTACTGATGGGGTTTTATGATTATGACATAAAATTTTATCTAATTGCCAAAAATGCCTAATTTTTAAAAATCTAATGCTGCATTTATGATGCTATACCTAGCTATATTTAACTAGTCAAAGGAAGTTATCTGCCTATTCCCTGCTCCAGGAAAATTTTTCTCTAAGTTTAGTTCCCTAACATAGACATAAGAACCAGCTGTTGTGCTTGTCAAAGATGCTCATTCCTGGGGATCACCCTGGACTTTCTGAAACTAAAATTTTCAAGATATATGCCTAAAATTTGCATGTAGAAAAATTATCAAATGCCCACTAATATGATAGCTTTTGAGTAAAACATTTCATCAATCTCATCAAAGTGTGTTGAGATAACTTAAGCAAACATGCATTATGCATCGGCTCCTCTGTTAAATGATCTCAATGGCTGTTTTGGAAACGCCATTAACTGCATTCCTTAAATTAGGATTCAAAGTATAGGCACTAGATTCTCTGTGTGTTCTAATTATGCTGCTCTCAGTAGTTATTCCATTTAGAGTTCTTGTAATGTAAGGATTTTTATTCTTGAAACCTAATGTTTTGTATTTGTTTTTTCAGAGGGTGGAAGAATTGCAGAAAGAATGGACAAGAGAGCATTAGGGAATCTCTAAATAATCCTCCTCATTGTGAGACCACTATTAGAGGCTGCTGGTTTCTGTTTGTGGCAAAGTATAGAAGTTTGGGTGGTTTTCCAAAGCCTCAGAAATGTAGAAAATGCATTTTAATTTCAGCAGCTATAAGCCCTTAATTCTAGGGGCTGCTGCGCTGACTATAAGAAGTGATGTGTACACTAGGAAATTGACAGTGAACTTTCCTATCTGTATTTTGTCCTTCAACAGCCTCCAGAGGCAAAAGTTGTTTGTCTGTAATATTGGATTTTAAAGGTCACTTTTTATTTTATAGCCCTAGGATGGTTTTTATTTCTAGATATTTTACATGACCCATGGTAAATTAGACTCTAACCTATGCTGAAGGACAGACTATAACTATGTCTAATACCCCAGATCTTCATTTTTCCATTTTAAAGCGAATACTTTAAAACTGCCTTAAAGTCCTGTGGTAATTTCTTTGGATTGGTACTTAAACAGCATTAAGGTTATTAAAACTTAAACTATGGGATAAGACAAACATGAGATGAATTTTATAAATACTAACTAGACGTTAAATATTAGGCATGTTGCTTAATCTATAGAAACCTGATGTATTTTCTATAAAACTGAGACAACTATGCCCTATGCTATGGAATTTTGTAAGAATCACATGTGATAATATTAAGACATTTATGAAAGTGATTGACATATAAAAAAGACCGATAAATCTTTTACTAAATCAGGCCACATTTTATTTTGTCCTGAAAATCATTAAATGCACTTAATGATTTTTAAAACTATTTTCCTACAAAGTCAATAATAGCACTTAAAGTTTCATTATAAAATCATGCAGATAGTGCAGAATACAACAGTTCAATTAAATAAGAAGGATGGCAGGTAGAAAAGAAAATCGCTCTATTTTCAACTTTCACAATGTAACTGAAATTAAAGTTCATGATAATAAGCAATTACATGCTATTTTTGTACATCCTTAAAATAGGTATATAAAGCCTAAAATGATGAGATAGATGATATCCCCTATTTGGTTTAAGGTGTCATGGCTCCCTTTGCATATTTGAATAATGAGAAGATCTCTCTTTTTTAAAGATTTTTATTAAAATATAGTTAACATACAATACTATATTAGTTTCAGGTATGCACCATAGTTATTCAAAATGTATATACTTAAGTGATCATCATGGTAAGTCTAGCAACCATGTGACACTGTACCACGTGATCACAATATTGTTGACTATAGTCCCCATGCTGTACATTACATCCCCATGACTTATTTGTTTTATACCTAGAAATTTGAACCTCTTATTCCCCTTCACCTTGCCCCTCCCTTTAAATTTTTCAATTACATTTGATATTCAGTATTATTTTATATTAATTTCAGGTGTATAACGTAGTGGTTAGACATTTCTATAATTTAAGAAGTGATCCTCTTGATTAGTCTAGTATCCACCGGGCACTATAGTTATTACCATATTGTTGATTATCTTCCCTATGCTTTCCTTTACATCCCCATGACTATTTTGTACCTACCAATTTTATTTCTTAATCCCTTCACCTTTTTCCCCTGCCCCCAAACTCCCCTCCTATCTAATATCTTGATAAATCTAGCACCCATCTGACACCACACATAGTTATTACAATATTAATGACTATATTCCTCATACTGTACCCTACATCCCCATGACTACTTTTTAACAACCACTTTGTCGCACAGCTAGACTGAAAAACAGAGACTTGACATGGAGCTGATGGGTCCTGGAAAAACACACTGTTCCCCAATATTCCCCAATAAAAAATAAAATAAAATAAATAAATAAACAAACAAATTGTTGATATATATGTAGTTATTGCTATTGATTGATTGATTGATTGATTGATTGATTGTCTTAAAGAAGTCCCTCTAAGATTCCTTGTAATACTGGTTTGGTGTTGATGAACTCCTTTAGTTTTTTCTTGTCTGGGAAGATCTTATCTGCTTTTTGATTTTAAATTATATTTTTGCTAGGTAGAGCAATCTTGGTTCTAGGTCCTTTATTTTCATCACTTTGATATTCCCTGCAAATTCCTTCTGGCCTATAAAGTTTCTGTCGAGAAATTGGCTGATAGTCTTATGGGAGCTCCCTTATAGGTAACTAACTGCTTTTCTCTTGTGCTTTTAAGAGAATTCCTTTTATTTAAGCCTTTTTATTTCTCTAATATCTCTCCTTGATATACAATCATTTGTCAATGTCTGTGAACATAGAGATCATATTTTTATAACATTTTAGTGTGACTAAATTCTAAACATATCCAAACATTACCATTATTAATACACTTTCAGTATTTGCCAATATTGATTTTCTTCTCATTAAATGTGTCATATTTTCCTGTATCTCTGAATTCTTAGTATTTTTCTTAATTGGATGCATGATACTATGAATTTTATATTATTGGAAGCTGAATATGTTGCACATATATAGATAGATAGATAGATGATAGATAGATATAGATATATTATATGTAATATTTTATACATATATTTTTTAATTTAGATAAATTGTTTGGGACTGTTTTTTCATGTTTTCTTTTAAGTTTTCTTAGATGAGATCAGTGGTCTTTGATTAATTTTTGGTAAAGTGCTTCCAATTATTCCACCCAATGTCCCCTGAATAATGATGTTTTCTACTCTTGCTGATAGGAAATAAAGTTTTCCCAGCTCTGTTTGCGCTCCTGAGATTGTTCCCTCTGTTCCTTTTACCCTCTCCTTTTCCCAGACTCAGGTAATTTTCTTGTTTACAACCACTGATTCATATTCAGCAGAAATCTCAGAAGGGGCCCTTGCAGTTCTCTGGACTTCTCTGTCTGATAAACATTCTCTTTTCAGGTACTCAGCCTTACAGTCTCTAACTGCCATGGCTTCGATGCATTCCCAACAATGACCTTAAATCAAAGAGTCTACTGGATTCTGCCAGGTTTTCCTATTCCTATGATGTAGCCTAGAAATTTCCTCTCATCAGGAAGTCTTTGCAACCCTAGAGATGGAATGAATATATATATATATATATATTTTTTTTTTTTTTTCCCCCCCAGCAAAAAATTCATTTCAACATTTGTGATTGTCCACCTGTGTGTCTGGTTTCTTAAGATTCTCCTCTGAATTCCCTTTTAAAAACTTATTTTTCCCTTATTAATTAATAGATCAAATCAAGTAAGTTCATGTTATATTTGAAAAGTAATGATTTGAGCTAGTTAAAATATGATCTTTTAAAAAAATATAGGTGTAATACTCCATAGAGTGAAATTTTCTTAACTATTGCCCAATTGATGGATATTTGAATAGTCTTCATTTTCACTATTATAAATGTGTTACATTTATTTCATGCATACAGCTTATTTATTCTTCCATTGAAAAATTCTTTATAGCAAAGAGTAAAAAAGATACAGTGGAAAAAATAAATGGTGCTGGGAAAAAAGGAAAGCCACGTGCAAAAGAATGAAACTGGAATCTGTCACCATATACCAAAATTAACTCAAAATGAATCAAAGACCTAAACATAAGCCCGGAAACAATAAACTGCATAAAAGAAAGCAGAGGTACTAAACTTATCGACCTTAGGTTCAGAGAGGATTTTAAGAATTTAAACTTAAAGGCAAGGGAAGTAAAAGCGAAAATAAATGAATGTGACTATATCAAACTAAAAAACTTCTGCACAGCAAAAGAAATCATCAGCAAAACACAAAAGCAACCAACTGAATGGGACAAGATATTTGCAAACAACATCTCTGATAGGGGCTAATGTCCAAAACACAACTCAACAACAACAAAAAAACAAACAATCCAATCAAAAATGGGCAGAGGACCTGACAGACATTCTCCCAAGAAGATATACAAACGGCCAACAGGTATATGAAAAAAGGCTCAACTTCACTAGCTATTAGGGAAATGCAAATCAAAACCACAATGAGACACCACCTCACACCTGTTAGAAGGGCTACTACTGTGTTTCCCCGAAAATAAGACCTAGCCAGGCCATCAGCTCTAATGCGTCTTTTGGAGCAAAAATTAATATAAGACCTGGTCTTATTTTACTATAAGACCGGGAATATAATAAATATAATATAATATAAATATATATAATATAATATAATATAATATAATATAATATAATATAATATAATATAATATAATATAATATAATAAATATAATATACCGGGTCTTATATTTACTTTTGCTCCAAAAGATGCATTAGAGCTGACCGTCCAGCTGGGCCTTATTTTTGGGGAAACAAGGTATCAACAAGATAAGGAATAACGAGTTTTGGAGAGGTTGTGGAGAAAAAGGAACCCTCATATACTGCCAGTGGAAATGTAAATTGGCATAGCCACTGTGGAAACAATATGAAGATTCCTCAAAAAATTAAGAATGGAATTACCATGCAACCCAGCAATCCCTCTTCTGAGTATCTACCCAGAAATTCTGAAAACATTTATCCATAAAGATATATGTACCCCTATTTTTATGGCAGCATTATTCACAGTGGCCAAGACATGGAAATAACCAAAGTGTCCTTCAATAGATGATTGGATAAAGAAGATGTGATGCATAAATACAATGGAATATTACTCAGCCATAAGATGAAATACTACCATTTGCAACAACATGGATGGATCTTGAGAGTATCATGCTAAGCAAAATAAGTCAGACAAAAAGTTGAGAACCATATGACTTCACTCATACGTGGGATATAAAACTGAAAGCAACAAAGGAACCAGACAAAGAAACAAAACCTCATAGACCTAGACAACAGTTTAGTGGTTACCAGAGAGTAAGGGGGAGGGAGGGTGGTAGAAGAGAGCAAAGGGGGTCAACTAAATGATGATGGAAGGAGAACTGACTCTGGATGGTCAACACACAATGCAATATATAGATGATGTATTATGGAAATGTACGCTTGGAACCAATATAATTTTACTAACCAATGTTACCCCAATAAGTTTAATAAAAATTAAAAACAATACATAAAAAAAATCTCTTATTTAGGAAAAATGCAAAGTATATTTAAATAAGTAAAACAAAATAATCATTTTTAAAGATCATGATGCAAACTGTTTAATTGGGACTTCACTTCTGAGCACTCAACTCACTAATATGACTGACTATTTCTAATATAGATTGTTTGCTGCACTAATTTTGACTGTAAAGATATTGAATTTTCAGCATTTAGTACTCGTTTTGAGGCTTCTGAGATAAAACTGTAAGATACATAGTGGAATTATAATTTAATTTTATCTTTTATTATTGATAGTTGATGACCAAAAGCTTAATGAAGTCCAATTTTACTACTTTAATAGGTTTGGAGTCAGTGCTTCTGTAGGCCCTACCGACACTAATTTATAGGCTCCTGTTGTAGGTACTTTATATCTCTAAGGCCTCATTTAAGATGATGTAAAGTCACCCAGGGCCATGTATGACACAAAGACTCATTTCTGAGGTTAAAAATAAATAGTAAGTACTGCCAAGTGAGTTCCCGTGCATATACGTTTGAGTGTGTGTACATTTTTTATTTAGTAAATTCTTAAATAAAAAAATAATTCTTTACCTTTATTTCTAATAGTAGGTCAGAGAAGTTACATGAGGAAAAAAAAGATCTTTTATGGCAATCTATTGCTTTGTTTCATAGTCATCACCTATTGATTTGAAATAATATAATTCAGAAGCTAATTCCCTCTCACAATATTTTAAATGTGACTTTATTGATAGTTCTATCAAAGTGGCTAGGTCTAAAATAAATCTCACAATTGTAATATTGTTATATTTTTATTAGGTTTAAATACAAATCAAATCAAGCAGAACTGACAATATAAACTTTAAAAAATGGGACTTTACTGAAATGTACAAATGGAAAGCATGACATTGGATTGTACGCTAATGTTCAAAAACAAATTACTTAAAACTTGTGATGGGAAAGTTAAATTACATATCCATGTGTTTATTCATATGTTTATATATTTTTATTAAAACAACTTATTGAGTAACTATGTGTGTCAGGCTAAATACTGATAGTAGGAAATAAAAAGATAAGTACTATACTGTTTTTGTCTTGAAGACATTTAAGAAATGCTGTGTAGAAAAGTCCCACAGAATAAGAAAATGGCAGAGAAGATCAACTCTCTGGAGACATTAGAGAAAAATTGATAATTAAGCACACATTTTAGCTGTTCTGAGAAATGGGTCACATTTCTGAAATGAGGAAATGGATGCCAGGCAGAGAAATGCACAATTTTATCCTGTGATTAATTCCAGGCACAGGCTACACAAGTTTTGTGGAGAAATAAAGACAAGCTGACAGATTTGATGAGAAGTATTAGGTTATGATCAAACAATGTAAGCTTAGCGTGGATATTATAGTATTTTGACCTTTTCCCATTGGGGAATTTTAGGATCTTGAAGGAAATAATTAAATCTACAGAACTGATTACAAGGGAGAAACTGAAGCTGGGGGATCAATTAGGAGGCTCTTACAACACAGTATCCCCCCCTCTATCTCTGGTTTCACTTTACACGGTTTCAGTTATATGTGATCAACCACAGTCTAAACATATTAAATGGAAAATTACACCTCACTTCATCTCATCACATAGGCATTGTATCATCTCACATCATCACAAGAGAAGAAAGGGTGAGATTACAGTGCAAGATATTTTGACATGGTGAGACTACATTCACCTAACTTTGATTACAGTATACTGTTATAATTGTTCTATTTTATTATTAGCTATTGTTGATAATCTCTTACCATGCCTAATTTATAAATTAAACTTTATCATAGGTATGTATATATAGGAAGAAACATAGTGTCTATAGTGTTCGGTATTTTCCACAGTTTCAGGAATACTCTAGGGAGCTTTGAATGCATCCCCCACAGATAAGGAGGGCTATTGCAATTTTAATAAAAATCACACTGGTTAGAATTAAGATGACCAGGTGAATCAAAGAACTTTCATGGGGGGAATTTTAGAATGAAATGGGAAAAATCATTTTCCAAAATGTTGGTAATTAATATTAAGTCCTGATTTTCCTATTGTTTTATCAAGCATAACTTCATAAAAAGATTAATTCCAACTATAAGAATAATAATTATAATATTTAGTATTATGAGAGGCAAGACTTCTATCTCAAGAGTTATTTCAATCTTTCAATTGTGAAGGTTCAAAATACTTTTAATAGCTAATGTTAGATACTTCCATCGTCTCTCTCAAATTCCAGTATAGCACCTAGTTGCAGAGTCTAGAAAATTATGAACTATACATTCGAGATTCCATTGCAACTAATAATATAAATATTCCTTTATTAGGACAACTCTCTTGATACTTAGAAAGAAAAGAAAAATAATAATAAGCTAATCTTCCTGTTTCCCAGCTATAATCATTGGTTACAAAGGTTAGGCAGTATGTTCTAGTGTTTCTTGGTGGCCAGGTATGGTGGCAACATTACTCCTACATAAAAATAGATCTGGTGGTTGCCCCAGAGTTCAAAGCTTCCCTAAATTCAAAATCTGTTTGTTATGGGAGTTATATGAAAATCTCAGGATAATTTGGTTCTATAATCATTCCACTGATTTTAAAATAACCTAGAGTGTATGTTGCTTGCACTGAACTGTAACAATTAGGTTTGTGTTATCAAAGGTTAAAAAAAAAAACAGTTTTAATTTAACATTCTTAAAAAATTATAATATATGCACACCCCAAACTAGTTCTATGTGGAAATTTTAATTTTTATTGAGATATAATTAATACATCATAAAATTCACTGTGTTAACATGCACAACACAGTTTGTGTTTTGGTATACTCATAAGGTTGCACTACCATCACAACAATTAACTCCAGAAAATTTTCATCATCCCAGAAAGAACCCCTGTACCCATTACCATTTACTTCCCATTTTCATCTTCCCTCATCCATTGCTAACCACTAATACACTTTCTAGCTCCGGGAATTTAACTATTTGGGAGCTTTTATGTAATTGGAATCATATAATAAATAGCCTGGCTTCTTTTACTTTGCATAATGTTTTCAAAGTCCATCCATGTTTAGTATGTATCAGCATTATACTTCTTTTCATATCTGACTAATACTCCATTGCATGCACATATCATAGTGTATTTATCCATTCATCAGATGATGAAACTTTGAGTTATTTCCACTTTTTGGCAATTATAAATGTTGCTGTAATTAATATGTTTTTGTGAGGACATATGCTTTACATTCTTTTGGGTATATACCTAAGTCATACTTGTATGGTAACTCTATGTTTAACTTCTGAAGAACTGCCAAAACGTTTTCCACAGAGGCTGTACCATTTTACATTCCACCAGCAATGAATAAAGTTTCCAATTTCTCCAAACCCTTATCAACACGTTATTATTCACTTCCACATAAAAACTCCGTGGTAGACATGAATTTCACTTCTGACAGCAGGAGCTTTGCAATAGATTTATGGGTATTTGATAAAAATGAAGTTGATGAATGAAAGATAACGACATAAAAAAAGAAAAAAGTCAAACATTTAAAATACTAGAAATTGTGGATTCCTAGTAGTAATTAATTAGGTAATTACTATTATATTACATTTACCTTGTCAGGTTGGGCGTATATTTTCCAACACTAGAGATAATTTGCAAAAAATCAAAATTTTCATCAATGAGTAGAAATTGTAATATCTAAACACTATCAGAAAATTTATGGCATATTTGGATAAAATTTGAAGGATTTTCTTACAAAAATAAGCATACACATAAAAGAAAAGAAAATCAATTATACATTTTCTCTGATCCCTTTTTTATATATTTATTAAATATAGTCTCATTGGAGAAATTTCCAATATCTGCTTTTAAAAATTTCTCACAATAGCACAATCTAGAAGACACTAATTATTTTATTTAACCTTTTTAAAAACATGAACGTTGGCGTCAAAGAGGGTTAAATCCTAGCTCTGGGACTTAAAAGCTATGATTTTGGATGTTGGTTTATTTATTTAATATCTTATTTGTAAATAAGGGATATTATGTTTTACATACAAAGGATTTACATTTTTTAGAAAAAAATATTGCTATAAAATCAGCTTTAAAACAATAGCTAGCAAACATCAAGTCCATAATTCATTATGGTTACTGTTACTGACTACCCATTTGTCTAGAAGGTTTTTCCCCCTCATACTTATTTTATGCTTTATACATATATTTAGTATTATCGCAAAAATGTTCTTATTTAAAATTTCACTGTAGACATTGTCCCAGACAATTAAAAACTTTCTTAAGCACAATTTGGTTGTCTTGCTAACATTCTCTATTTGGAAAATAGTTTACTTAAATATCTAAATGACTGTGTATTTTCTATTTACAGCTATTAAAATTGTACATAATAAATATTTCTGAATTATTTTTCTTTATATTTCTGAGTATTTCCAAAAAAGAGGGATTCATTAAAAGTTTATTTCCCTTGAAATATATGCATACACTTAATGTTCTTCATATGTATCATCAATTTTAAATGTACACTTCTTAAACAATATTTTTAATTGAATTAATAAGACTTTATATTTGGAACACCTTTAAATTTACAAAAAAATTAAGCGATTAGTACAGAGATTACCATATACTGTCCCTCCCTCATACACATTTCCCTGACTAAAACACCTTGCATTGGAACAGTACATTTGATGTAATTATTTAACTGCTATTTTTATATCATTATTATCTAAGGTTCATTTATTTCTTGATTTGTAAGGTTAGAATGTTTGAAAATAAGCAAAACAAAAAAAAAAAAATCTACAGATATAGCTTTGGTTGTATATCTACCTGTGCAGGGATGCATTTTAGCCTCACTCTGCCATAGAACAATGACATCATTCTTATGATAATCATATAAATAAAACAATAGGTGACCTTTCTTCCACATATTTTAGTGCCATCATTACAATCAATTCATGAATATAATCAATTTATGCCATTGTATTAAGCGTATTACATCAGCAAAGACAAATACAATCATTGGCCATTCATTAAAGCATAAATGCAAACTGTAGTATTTGTAATAATGGTTAATTAAAAAACAAATGTGCTAATAATAATTATACCTAACTTTTGAGAACTTTCTTGTTACCAGATATTTGTACTTTATATGCATTGCTTCAGCTGAGTCTCTTAATGTCATAAAAATCTAATTTTTGTTAACTCTATTTTGTAGGTAAAGAAAGTGATACTTCTAGAGATTAGATAAAATGCGATGTGCATAGTGTACTGTAGAAGTGGGATTTGAAATAAAACTATCTGATTGCAAAGACCTTGTGCCAACCTCCTAAAAACTTTCTAAATCATTCTTCTGCAAACAAGTAGAAAGTAAACTAAAAGTGTTTTTTTTTACAATTTGTGAAAGTAATATTACAATATTGAATAAAAAAGATTTTAAATGAGCAAAATGAATGCAGAATATGATCCAGTGGTTATTAAATATTGGAACATAAAAGAAAAAAAAGGTGGTGTAAGCATATTATCCCTGATCTCACCTTACTTTGATTTATCTTTCTGTTTTTTTTAATACACTTAAAACTGTTTATGAATTTACAATGGATGCGCACCTGTGCTGGAAGGTACCAAATCTTCCACAACTGAAAACATTTATTTAAATGGATCATTTATTCCATTTGCCAGGACATGACTGACTGCTTGTATTGTTTCTCTGTAAACAACTGAAAATAATTCATCAATCTCAGGAAAAGTGGCTAATCTTTATTAATTAGTGATAGGTTTCTACAACATGATAAACTGTCTTTCTAACATGTGTTTATAAATAATCTAAAACATCCTTTAACAATATCAGGAAAAAATAATCACTTTTTTTTTTTTTTTTGTAGGTTAGCAAACTTGAGTCTGGGAAACATTTAAAAATAATATGGGGAAACATTTCTTAATCACAAATTTAAAGTTAAGAGTTTGTGTAATAGTTTCAAATCCTCAACTATCAAATAAGAAATAATACCTATGATTGATAAAATAAGAAACAGCTGCTTAAGCAGATAATGTAAGTGTAATTGTCAAAGGAAATATCTCAGGGATATAAATGTTGACTCTTCAGTGAGGTACAGGGACGTAGGAATGTAGGGTAAGAAGCAACTGTATTTATCAAAAGCAACTCAATTCTACTTTGTTTGGTATTTAATTTATTTAAAGTAGCCTTTGATTAATTTTTACACATATTTAACAAATCAATTTTAAAAGATAGATTAAATAATATGTAGATTATAACCATCTGTGTCCTAAACTGCAGTGGTTATACCAATGACTTCAGTTACTTACAGATAATAATATAAGACCCTGTTCTTACGAAAGGAAACCAGAGGAAATAAAATATAAGACATAGCAACATGCTAGCGCCTACATAAACAACTGATAGTTACTGAAGAATTCACCGCAGAGTACATGTCTGAGAGAAGTCTTGAAGGATAAGAATTTCAAGAGCTGGACTAGATATGGGAAGAACACTTTGTGGAAGGGAAAAAATAACACATTGTGTCCTACAGGTAGGAGCATATGAATATCATTTGAGTATTGTTGAAGAAATGGCTAAAAAGGAAGGAAACTTAGTAAAACGTTCTTTTGAAAATATGAGAGGGTAGTATTGTTTGGAAAAAACCTGATAACCATTGGTTCATGCATTTAAAAAAAAGTATTTCAGTAAGTGCCAGCCACATAGTTATTAAATAAATTCCAGTTTATTGGGTAATATAGACTAATAAATATACCATTAAATTGCACTCTGGTAAATTCTACAATTAAGGTAAGCTCTTTGGGAGGACATAGGAACACATAAGAGAATCACCATTGTATAAGGTACCTAAAAGTTGTAAGTAAAGACTAAGCTCATAAATAGGTGGGAAAACACTATTCAAAATAGTGTTTTTCTATATACTGTGTTTCCCCGAAAATAAGACTTAGCCAGACTATCAGCTCTAATGCATCTTTTGGAGCAAAAATTAATATAAGACCCAGTTTTATTTTAATATAATATAAGACCAGGTATAATATAATATAATATAATATAATATAATATAATATAATATACAATGCAATATAATACCGGGTCTTATATAAGACTGGTCTTACATTAATTTTTGCTCCAAAAGACGCATTAGAGCTGATGGTCTGGCTAGGTCTTATTTTCGGGGAAACATTGGTACTTGGAAAACTGAGGATAAAGAATATGGAGTATTTTTTTTTTTTTAAGAAATTTAAGTGCATGGACTTAAGTCCTAAGTTGAATAATAGACCAAGTTTTAAGCTGAATAATTAGTTAAGCCTTGGTAAAGTTATTAATTTCTTTTAACTAAAGATTTTTCCTCTGGAAAATGGAGATAATAATGATAGCTTTCTCATGGAGCACTGCACAAATGAAAGGGAGCTATATAATTCATGTTCATTTCCTTGCTCAGAGTAAGTGCTAGGTGAATAAAAATGGTGCTGGTTGTCATGAGCTACCTAAGCATAGGGACTTTGTCTACGGGGCAATGTATACTTAGTTCTCAGAACAGTACCTGACACATAAGATATAATCAGTATTTCCAAATGCATGAATGTTGTTATTCAAATTATTATTACCACATCCAAGGAAAGAAACTTCTGATGCAGAGGGTGGCTAAGACTTAATTGCACCTAAATAAGAACAATCGTGAAATGTTATTCTCTCGGATTAAGAAACAAAGAAACCACTAGTAATTTCTCTAGAATATCATCATTTGAGCAGTAAGTGAAGAAGAATGAATGTAAAATGAAGAAATATAGAGACCCAATATAAAAATACATTTCAAGCAACCTGACAAAGGAGGATGGAAATAGGACTGTAGCTGAAGGAAAATACATACAATTTTGTCCCCCCCCCCCACACACACACACACAACTGGATTTGGGAATACATAGCAAAAAAAGAAAAGTTAAAGAAACAGAGATGTCATAGATGAATGAAATCTGTGTTGAGGTAAACACAAGAGATGGAGAATTAAATCTTACCTGAAGAAGCATCACTCCACTGTACCACAAGGAAGAATCAATGGGGAAGATACAAGTATATTTGTAGATTCAGAGGTGGGTAAAGAAAGAGTTGATTCTGTAAGCCTGGGTCCCTCAAACTTTGAACATTCAATAGCTGGACTATCCTCTGGCCAGCTCCTAGGATATAATCTCTGAACCCTTGAATTATTTTGCATAAGAGTGGTTCTATGTGCTTAAGGGCTTGAGACAAGCTGTAGCTGTTTCACCAAAGAAGTTTATTCTGTTAATGTAATTTATGATAAAAGGTTGCTTTTGTTGTTCTTGGAGTTGAGGATACTGGTAGCGAGCGGATATGGTTGGTATCTGAGTGGCTGAGACTAGTCACATGGGCCCCAGGCACCAGCAGAAATACATGGATCATGGTTTTCATCTTGTATCGACCAATCTGTTGTTCTCTGCTCTAAGGCTGAAAACTGAGGATGTAATCTGTATCTGCTCCTTACATAGATGTATGCCATATGCTTCAAAGACACTAGGTAAATAAACACTGCTGGATGAATAAAATGCCATACCCATCACTCAAAAACCATTCCTAAGCATGTCCAATTGAAGGTTATTCAGTGAAATAATTGCTTTCCAAGCAAAATGACTCTACTACAATGGTTTCATAGAGAGAAAATACATAATCAAAGCATCAGTTCCCATATTCTCAATTAGGGATCAGCAAAAACACCTTTTCTGTAAAAGGCCCGACAATAAATATTTTAGGAATCTGTTACAACTACTCAACTCTACTATCCTAGCCTGAAAGCAGCCGAAGACAATACATAAACAAAGGGATGTGCCTATGTTCCCATAAAAATGTATTTACACAAACAAGTAGGGAGAAGGGTATGACTCTCTAGTTAGATGTGGTCCAGATACCTTAGTTTGCTGGTCCCAGTTCAAGATATTACATATGCATTATCTCATTTAATTTTCAAAACATTATGTGAGGTAGAGATTATTAGTCCTAATTAAAAATGAGTAAACCAAAGAAAAAAATGGTTGAGCAAAATGTTATTCAGTTAATAAAAAGTAGATTTGAAGTTTTGTAAATATAGTTCCTTGACCTGCTAATCATTATATCTATTAGTCTTTTGGTAAAGTGTCTATATTAGCCAAGATTAATTTCAGCTCTGAATGACAAAATTCACAAAACTAAAACAGCTTTAAAAAATACGTGCATATAAAGTCAGACATTTGCCCCAGGACTGAAGTGGAAGCTGATGTTCACAAGAACCTCAAGTTTCTTTTACCCCGTTGCTCTGTGATTCTCTTCATGCACCTTCCAACTCATGATTCAAGATTCCTACCCAAGCTCTGGCTAGCATATAGGTATGTACGCATTCTAATCAGCAGGTCAGAGAAAGGGAAGGGGAGGAGAGGAAGGCAAAGCTATATGCCTTATTAAAACTTTCCATGTGCTACATACAACACTTGCACTTCTCCTTGACCACGTCAGGAAAACTGGGAAATAAAGTCTTTATTCCATCCAGACACCTACCTACACAGGTAAAAATTACAAATTCTGTCACTATAGAAGGGCAGAATTGAAATGGGGAAACTGGCAGACAAGGAACGTGCTGTACGTGGGTTTTACATAAGCTCTGTCATCTAGTTTATACCATAGTCTAATAAAAAAGAGTCCTAGGTAAGTTAAGTATTTTTTTCTAAACCCACAAAGGTAGTAAATAACAGAAACAGGAAATAGATCCAGTTAAGTATGATCTCCAACTCCATATAATTTTTACTAGAAGAGTGATTTTTTTTTTTTTTTTTAAGATTTTATTGAGGAAGGGGAACAAGACTTTATTGGGGAACAGTGTGTACTTCCAGGACTTTTTTCCAAGTCAAGTTGTTGTCCTTTCAGTGGAGGGTGTCATTCAGCTTCAAGTTGTTGTCTTTTCAGTCTTAGTTGTGGAGGGCACAGCTCAGCTCCAGGTCCAGTTGCCATTGCTAGTTGCAGGGGGCACAGCCCACCATCCCTTGAGGGAGTCGAAACCGGCAACCTTGTGGTTGAGAGGACGCGCTCCAACCAACTGAGCCATCCGGGACTCAGCTCAAGGTGCCGTGTTCAATCTCAGTTGCAGGGGGCAGAGCCCACCATCCCTTGCAGGACTCAAGGAATTGAACTGGCAACCTTGTGGTTGAGAGCCCACTGGCCCATGTGGGAATCAAACCGGCAGCCTTTGGAGTTAGGAGCATGGAGCTCTAACCGCCTGAGCCACCGGGCCGGCCCCTAGAAGAGTGACTTTTAAATATTTAGTTTTCAAGGTGACTTGAGGATCTAACAAAAGCTATAATTCATATAAAAAACACTTGTACTAATATGATTTCTCTTAAAACTTTTGAAGACACTGTCTGTAAAACCAAAAATAGAACATAACAGCCGTTATTCTCAACAACAATGTGAAGGAAAGGGTAACATGTTTCCTTGAACACACATGGGCCTATTAGGAACTCTGAATCAAGAAATTTTGAAATACACCTAGCTGTTCATAATTCTCTCATGTACAAATGATTTAAAAAAATGACCCAGACTTTTCATGTATCTTACTTCTTTCCTGTTTTCATGAAAATTTTTTAAATTGTCAAAATATATATATATATATATATATATATATATATATATATATATATATATATAATTTTAAGTGTGTGTGTGAGTGTGTGTGTGTGTGTGTGTGTAAGGATTCCTAGCTCTCTAACCTTCAAACTTTTCTGAGAAATATAATGATTATAATTATATTTTCTTTAAAGACTAGGAGATTAAAGAAGGTATGGGTGGGAGGAAACAGCTTTCCTCAATCTCCCAAGCAAATGAACCAATATTAAATCTTCAATCTCTGCCAGATTTGCTTTTACGTTTAAAGAACATCATTTTTTAAATTGCTGCATTTTCTCCAAATAACAAATTTTTAGACGGCATTAAAGAAAGCATGTGAGTAGTTCACAGTCTCTCTTGGGAAAAACAAAAAACAAAAAATAAAACTATATATGCAAATATGATATTTACAGAGAAACTTTGATTGTAAACACTATAATTACCTTGGTCACATTCTGTTATATCCATTTTAAACCAGGCCATAATTTTTCACTTGAGGCATGAAAGCATGACTTCTTTTCCTTCCTTTACTATACAGATTAGCTCAGTCATCATTACCCAGAGAAAATTATAGGGAATTAAATGTAAAAGCTTTCCTGCTCGCCTCACCTCTTCCTGTCCCCTGGAGTCCCTCTTTTTCAGAGAAAATCATATAGAATTATGCAATTTGGGGGTTGGAAGGAGATTTAAAGGTTACTTACTTAAGCTACCTTTCTGAAGTATGAATCGGATACCTGATTATAAGGAGTGATAATTGTAGCAAATATAATTTCAAGGAAATCATTAAGATTCTAGGGTCCTCCATGTAACAATGAAAGTAAAGGAATTTTCACAAAAAAAAACATTTAATCCATTAAGGCTAGGATCTGACCATAGCTTTCCACTTGCATTTAAAACTACAGAGATTTGGATCCACAGAAAAGGATGATGATAAAAAGAGGAAGCCAAAAAATCCTTCGGAGGCAGCTGTCACCCAAGTAAGAAGGGATGATTTGAAAATATCAAAGGGAATATGAGCATTACATTTCTTGCCCCTTTGGTGACCTCTATGTTCTGTTCATTTATTTATTTTCAGACTGTTGGTGGTGTGCTGCAAGCACCTGGAAGGGCAGTCGCCATATTTCAGTCTCTTCCTGAAAATCAAGAGGACATTAACCCCTTAGTAGGGCCCTACGTCCCTGCGTGGTACTCGTGATGCAAGTATGGAACAAAGTCCTGACACACGGGTTCAGACAGAGTGAGTAACACAGCTTTATTTGGGAGCCAATATCCTTCCAGAGGCCAATGCTCTGGTAAGCACAGAAGGTTATACAGAATAGAATAGAATTTAATAATGAACCAAGTCCCAGAGTCAATCAGGATGGAGAAGGTTCCTGGTCCGGGAGAGGTGACTGGGCCCACGATGGGTCTGAGGGGAGCTGGTCTTGCACCTCCCAGAGGACTTTGTCAGATCACCCAGATGGACAAACATCCCGGAGAATCATTCCAGAGGGTCTCGCTCAGAGCCTCGCAGAGGGTCTTAGCCGGAGCGCCCAGTCGGACCACTCATGGCATTGCTCTTGAGTTCTGCTTTTATCCTCTTTTCCTTGGACTTGTTTGCTTCTTAAGTGATAACCAGAAGTTGTTTGCCAGGAGTTCTTTACCTCTTAGGTGATAACCGGAAGTTGTTTTGGTGAACCTGCTTATTGTGAACCACCCAATTTTGTTATTCTCAGTTTCACACCAAAATTGGTGAACCACCCAATTTTGTTATTCTCAGTTTCACACAAAAACGTGTTTTTTACTTCACTCTTATCAGTCTCCCACATGTGTGGCCATAGTCCTGTCCCTACTAGTAAACAACTTGTTTTGCAAACCTCAATCCACACATATATTTTATATGCTCTATACATGGTGGGAGTAGGGGAGAAAGTAAAAGGGGAGGACAATCGAGACACTGACAAAATGGAGGCTGAGAAAGGTAGATGGGGCCTTTTCTGTTGATCAATCATATGAGAACTGTTTTCTCCTTCCTGTAGTTAGTTAAATATTATAATTGATCAAGAAGTATCATAGTCCCATATCTATATCCTAGAGACAGCTAAATGATAGATAAGTAGAGGGTGCTGATAATATAGTTACAAAAGCAGAGGGAGTCCGAGTTTGTCATTGCTCTCTGCCCTCATGTGCCTGCCTTCTGCATAGAGTATAGCTGTACATCTTGAACAAAGTAAACATCCCATTCCCAGGAAGAATTTTTTCACAACCCTTGTAGTTCCTAGGGCAGAATTAATCTTTTTTTTCTTTCTTATTCTTATACTGCACTATTCAAATATATGGTGCCTCTCTTTCTGCATAGTAGTTTATTTTATTTTATTTTTTAATAAATGAGCTTGGCTCCCTCCATGAATCAGTGAGTGTAGGGATCTCATTATGTACAATGAGGCACTAGTCCCACAGGGCAAGGTAGAAAGAACATAGCACAGCACAGGGATGGGCATAGACACTAAAAACTTCTTAAGAAACACCTGACATTTGATTGCAAGATACTTTGATAGATAGGAGAAGAGTGACAGATACTATAAGAATTAGTGAGGCTCTTACTGCACTAATTTTTTGGTACCAAACTTTTACCTGAACCATCCCTCCCATTAGATGCCCCATCTTAACTTATCAAGTAATTCCAAAGTTTTAGATACAAGTTTGCTAGAATCCAGTGTATTTCTTATTCAGTCTAGTTCATATCAGTTCCACACTTACACTGAGCAATACAGTCCAGTTAGGTATGCTTAAAACACACAGAAAACATTAAGATATTGTTTTCTTATATCTTTTCTTCTTTCTCCAGTTATCTCCCAAACTTGGATGCATGCAGGTATCTGTAACATGAGCCTATACCCATTCTCAGTCAATTCTGTCTGAAATTAGTGTTGGACTCTTCCTGCTACTTGGACAAAATTTTTAACCTCTTTTAATTATTAGTTACCTCATCTATATAATAAGTTCATTGTAAAAATCAAATTATGTTACCTATGTACTTAGGCAAATTACTGGAACATAAAAATAATGCAATGAAGGTTATTATTCTTACTATTAGTATTGAAAGCTGCCACTACTACTACTATTATTACTACTATTAGTAATTTCTAAACCAGAAAATAGGTGCAATGCTAGTCTCATGGTTTGGATACACAATGCTGAAATATTATTTAGTTTTGCTCTTTCATTGTCTGACGCCTCCTCATGTCTCTTTTCTCCTTTCTGCAGGTTGAACCACTAAGATCTATAAAACGAATCTTGGCTTTAGGAGAGCTCAAGCAGAAGTACCTTTTCATGGGGTCTTTTATGGACTTGTGGTCGCTTACTCAAGCCAGGTTATATTAGGTGAAGGTCGGCAGTAAACAAAGCAACACTAAGAGTATCATGCTTAAGGTTTTTGTTGTTGTTGTTGTTGTTTTAAGCTACAATTCACATTATTTTTTGTACAAATACATTCTTTGGGGGAGTTGAATGGAACGCAGCTGTCTATATTTAAGCCAGTGGTTCTAAAGCAGCATAATTCTGCTACTCAGGGAACATTTGATAATATTAAGACTCTATTGGTTGTCACAAGAATGAAGGGCGTTACAACTGTCATCTAGTGGGTAGAAACCAGGGATGATGCAAAATATTCTGCAACCACAAAACAGCCCTGCACCAAAAAGAAATATCTGACCCAAAATGTCAATAGTGATAATGTTGAGAAACTGATCTAAGTTGAGGCCATGTCAAAATAAATCATTATATAGGGAATCTAGACTTGAAAGCAGAGACTCCAGGTTAAAATCAATAGTTTTAACAAAAATTTCTGGGAGAAATATACATATTCAAGGACTATAAAACAGTTGGATTAGTGAAGGTGGTGACCAGATATTTCTGCACAAGAATGAAATAAATAGAAAATTACAATAAATTAAATCTGTGCTATAATAGATTTGGGGGGGGGGAAGGCACAGGGAAAGTAGAAAATTACAAGCTGCAAGGAATTATGTCAGTGGAGGGAAATGACTGGCAAGACGGTGGAGGGAAAGATTCACCTTTCTCTTTATAATTCCTATCTCTAACCCTCAAGGATGCTTTATGATTAAAAACCCTGTAAGGTGGGAATTCTGGTCTGCAATGTGCTTTCTCAATGCCTAATTGTCAAAAGCAGGATTTCACTCCAGATGATAGAAAACCATCTCTTTAGTCTAAGGAGCAATGGTGCCCATGTTTGAGTTGAAACTCAACTGGAGCCTTAATTTTTTCAACTTTCGCCTGTGTACACTAGGCCTCCTCCTTCTGTTTATCTACTACCAACAGACGAATAAAATTTCAGTGATATTTGTGAAATATCTGTACAACAATGAAGTAAGGGACCCCTAGGATCTGTTCCACTTCCCATTTTGCTGAAATCCATTTTGCTGGCTAGGCCAACTCACATTCCATTGGATGAAATCCAATCATAAAGTCCTATTTAAATGTAAAGAAGGAAGATAAATGTAGTCCAGCCATAATCCCACAAGGAAGAGGAATGATGATTAGTGATCACCCGAAAAACAAACTAGTAACATTTTCACTGAGAACTAAATCCATCATGGGGTTGGGGTGGGGCGGGGTGGGGGTTGCCCAGCAAAAGCGTATCTCCAATTATAATTTCTGCCTATACTACACAGGATTTGGTTTTGGTATTATCTTTTTAATTGCCCCTTTTCTTTTCTTTTGTATATGTGAGTTCAATTTTATTCTTTATTGACTTGTTAGAAGGAAAACAAACTATCATTAGGAAATCAGAGATCTTTTGTTCTTCACTAGAAAGATAAAAATGCTTCAACAACAAAAAAAAAATACTTCTTGGTCTCAGCAAAAGGATTTCCAGATTCCTCTCAGCACACAAAAAAGCCTCTCTGAGAAGTTCCTCTTTGCTGCTTCACAGACATTGGGTCTGAAATCTCACCTTCAAGTGCAACTAAGAAAGGTGAGAAAACATGTGACTGTATTGACCACCACACAAAATCTTTCAGTATATTTCTGTCCACACATCTCTTTCAGTTTCTAAACCATGTAAATGTTAAGGTGATTTCAAAATCATTGACTCAACAGATAAGTTCTAAACTAAAGATTAATGTGTGTGCAACCAAAAGCAAATATTCCTACAGTTATCTCCAATTGTTTGACATGATTGATGCTCTATTCAAAAGACGATATAAGGCATAAAATAAGTTCTGGAAATACACAATAATTCTAATAATTCATAAACTAGACAGTAAGCTTTTAAATATATTGCTCCAAAGGCTGACTTTGATATACAGTTTTAAAATCATCTTAAATGTTCACTGGTACCTTTTAGACTTCAGACATTCTTGAGAATCTTAGGAGTAGCTTTGAAATGAAATTCATGGATTTTGAAATTCATTTATTCATGCAGACAACATTGCCCATACTCTATATGACCAGAAATGTTCTGGGAAAAAATATCAACAACTGAAGATCCAGTGAATTAAAAGAAAGAACATGCCTGATGCTAATAATCAATCTTAAGGGAATACTGTCATTTTGAAAGAATATTTATAAAATGTCAACTATGAGTTATAGTTGAAGACAAAGAATCATACAGGCAGGTCTTGCTTTCAACCACAGCTTTGGCTCATAAGTATTAGTTTATTCATTCAACAAATATGTCTTGCCTACAAGCACTGTGCTGCAAAACTACAGGCAGCTTGTTTAACTTGTCTAAGCTTTGCCCAATGTAAAAAGGGCAAACAAAATGAACGTTAAGATTCTTATTTCTGTTTGAACATATGAGCAAATGTCCAAATCTTAAATTAAGAAACAACACACTTCTCTTTCAAATGGGCTGATCATGGCAGTGAAGAATTTAAAATAGGTTCATATTAATGGAATTCTTTCATAAATTGAAGAGAAGTACAACTGTTAACATAATGAATATCATTTTGATGGAAGAAAACGGTGAAATCAACCTCAATTTTTCTACACTGGTTACAGAAGTGTCTCATATTTGTGCTGCTTCTTGATGTTTGTTTGTTTGTTTGATGTTGTATCATTCTTACACTCAGAAACCAGCTAGTTTTCCAAACATATGGCAACATACAAAGATGGTTCTTTGTGGAGCAACTTTGAGTCTCAGCCACAGACTGGATCGGAGCAGCTCCACTCCCACAGTTCTCACGCTCTGCCATCCAGTGCAGACATCAGTCTGGCCCCCTGATCCCCATATTGTAAATTCCTACTGTGGAACATAGTGACTTTTCTTTCTTTTTTTATTTTTTATTTATTTATTTTTTAACCAGTGGAAATTCTTTTAGAAAGAGCATAAACCACTTGAAAAATGGAAAAAAAAAATGTTTATATTCTTTCCTCTTAGGAAGTTTCCTGACTCCAAAATGAGTTGGACTACATATTCCCAAAAGACTATCTTTGTACACTAGTGGCCCATCCTTATGAGTGTATAAAAGACCAGCACATACCCTTCTTCTAGGAGAGAGTATGCCTATCTCCCCTCCATTTTATAACTGAGAATGGCTACTTAATTCTTCCTGGAACAAAGATGTTTTCTTGAAAGGTAATTTTTAAAATTGAAGATGCAGAAATTAGAGACACTGAAGGGGAGAAAAATCCCAAGTCACCTACTTGACCACTGATAAATAATAAATGTTTGAGTGTTATCACATGTGCATCAAATCACACAGACCCCCACCACCTCCACTAACAATATGACAGATATAATTAAAGCCTCTTGTGTTATGTTTTACTTCCCTATGTCTGTCCCTTCTCCAAAGTAGTTTTCTGTATTTTATAATTTTCCCATTAAATATGGATTCATGAAAAACATATCATTTTAATGATATTGATGTCTCATTCCCAACACTCTTTAGTCCCTTGATATTATACCATTCATTTTAACTTTATGCAATGTTCCATTTACAAAATTTCCACAATATCTTTCTTCAATTTACTATTGATGGGACGTAGGTTATTTCTATTATTCTTGATGTTCAGTTCAGTTCTGCAAGAATCCTGATGCACATGCAATAAGATTTTCTCTACGGCATCCAACTAGAGGTGGATATACTGAGTCATGAATAATTTACACTTTCACCTTCCTAAGATATTTTTAATTGTTCTTCACTATGATTATTCCAACTTAGACACTCATGGGAATTGCTCTTTCCCTCAGCTGGTATTCCTAAACTGTCTGACTTTCACCCTCTGATAGACTTAGTAGCTTACTGTGTTTTTAATTTTCCTTGTACTTATTTCATGCAAAGTTGAGTATTTTTTTGAACTTTTATTTACTCTTCTGGTTTCTTCTTACTCAGTTGGTAATTCTTATAATTTTCCTTTTTCTACTAGTTTATTTTTATCATTGTTGTTCTTTTAAAAATATTCTCAATATGCATCCATTTTCACTAATATATGTATATATGTATACATACCAAGGGAGCCAAAAAAATGTATACACATTTTAAGAAGGGAAAATACCTGTATTAAAATCATGCTGATGGTAACCAATTTGAGCCCCTCTTGTAATTTCAGAAGTCAAACGTGACTTGTATTCATCTTTTGTCATAAGTATATATTGAGTATTACAATTTTAATACAGTTTTTTTCTTTCTTAAAATATGTATACATTTTTTGGCACCTCCTTCCTGTATATTTGACATATACAATCATCTCCCACTCTATAACTTGTCCTTTACCTTTGTTATATTGTATTTTTTAGTCGATATAAATTGTTTTTGATACAACAAAATATATCAATATTTTATTTTGCATGTCATGCTTTTTTATAAAATAACTTTCTAAAGGTTTTCTACTTTAATGAATTTAAAACATTCCCTTATATTTTTATAATAGTTAAAGTACTATTTTTCACATTTAGTCTTTAATCATTTGGAAAATTAGGGTCAATTTCAATACCTATCTTGTTAAAGAAGAAAAGCTGAAAGCTTTTCTCACTATGAAAAGAAAATTCTGCAGTGTACTAAGTGCCTGGATAAAGAATATACTGTATCATCTTGTTTGGGTTAACCAGAAGTACATTGAGTTCTATCTTGTGTTAAGGTTGGATTCTAAAATAAACATACAAAGCAATGAGCACTTATCGTTAAATCTATCATTAAAAATCTCTTAAGAATGCACAGTATAAGACATCAACATACTACCATATCTATCCATGTAACTAGGCCATTTTCTGTTCCATTATTGAGTCAAATTACCTCTACTGAGTTCAAATATAAGAGAAGGTTAATATGTTACTTTACTGGATGAAAGTATGGTCAGTGCTTCGAGATACTCATATTTAGAATATAATTGAGAATTTAGACAGACTGTAAATACTTCTTCCATCTCTGTGGCATTTGTGTCTTGTGCTTATTGAATATAATTTCTTTTAGTATGCTGTAAGAACAGAATTTAGGGGATACCTGCCTATATGTCTTGGCACTAGTAGAAGTTAGTGCTTATTAAATGAATGATTATCATTAAGGTAAAAGATAGTTCACTTTACTGAATACATGCCATTATTTCTTATCTTCTTATGTAAAATGCTTCACTTACAGACCCCTACTGAAGGAATCAGTATATGAAAGGGGACACTGATCTTGGACTGTCAGCAGAGTCAATCAACAGTGACTGAGCTATACAGTGATCAATGACCTAAGATGTGGCCCGGAATAAAAGGCAATGCCCAGCTAATACTTCTTAGCTGAGCCAAGGAAATATATTCTCTGGGATTTGAACTGGGAATATAGCCAGAAAGCAGAACACCGAGTGTAGCTGAATCGTGTCAGTGGCGGAACACAAGAATGAAAGTCCTCATACTGCTGCAGCTGACGTCTCTACAGCCAGTTTTGACATGAGCACCAACAATACTGAACACTGGATAAAATAACAGACACAATCCCCATTGTACAAAAAAAAAAGGAACATTATTAATAAAAAGCATATATATTACACTTTCATATGTCATTTCTATGTATTTCTGTAAAACCATCCATGGTGAGCTGAATATAAGTCAGAGTTATCAGAGATAAACAATATACACATGAAGGCAAGCCTTCTGGATTATGCTGATTGTCCTTTTGAAAGGTAGTGCAATATTTATTCATCAAAAGGGCTAAAGGAAACTTGGCTTTCTGACTTATGAAAGATCTTAGAAACAACCAGGAACTCCGGGGTGGAAACAATTGTTTCCCCAAGGTACTGATGATATGATTTTTTATCGTAACATAAGGTGACCTAGAAATTTTCTTAGGCTACTACAAAAAGATCGGTTTCATTGTAAGAAAGCTCTTCCTTATTTTAGCCTGAATCTGTACCCCTATTACCATTTCTCCATCTTTTCCTCTTACGAAGTTTCCCAACTTCAAATTAAGTTTACCACATGCACTCTAGCCTCTATAAATCCCTGAGGCATTTTTATGGGGGTATATATTTCTGCCACTTTTGCTCATAGAAGCAAGGGCAAACAAAGTGATGGCATGTTTTAAGGAAACAAAGTGTGTCTACTTACCACAACTAAGGACAATGATAAAGAGATACAAAATTATTCCTAAACAATTTGGTTTTCCCTAGTTCAGTGAGATTGTTATCGATTTTAAGTTATGCATAAAAAAATTTAAAAACTTGGTACAGTTGCCCCAATCAGTAGATGATGGATGTCTCTCCTCTTTGTTATTCTTACAAAAGTACAAACAAAATATTTACTCAGTGTAGTCAATGTAAGGCTAGAAGGGTCAAATAGGACTTCACTAAATTCTAGTGAATCTGTTAAAAAATGCAGGTGGGGGGTTTATTTGGAGGATGCTATACATCTGGATATATGGCTTGGAAGTAATTTATTCCTCATGAAATCAAAGACTCCCAATTTTCTAATGGGATCTCAGAAAGAAAAATGATGGTCCTTTGGGTATCCCCTTATTTTCATCTTTAAGTACTTCTTCCACTCCTGCCTTGGTTTAATCTTTCTCTTCAAGAAGTCAAGTCTTGAGGATAAGATATCAACCTTCCACTTAGCTGCAACGTTTCTACTAATGTAGGCCAGACAGATAAGAATGGATTGAACTCAGAGATGTAGATCAAGCCATTCTTAACAGCTTGCATTGCAGGAGAGACCATTGTGAAGTAAAGAATTACTCCCTCTGCTCAGTCATCCTTCTCATCTTTGTTCAATCAGACTGTCCTGGTACATTTTCTCTGTTACAATGGATCTAATAAAAGGAAATATAGCTTTGTTTTCACTCAGTATTTAATGTTACTTTTCCAATGTACTGTGTCTCTGTTCAAATGTAATTTTCTATCATTTTTCTCTGATTACTTCTTGGAGTAGCAAAACAACGTCCTTGGTAATTACAGGCTGCTATCATTATTATTGTGTTTCCCCAAAAATAAGACCTAACCGGAAAATAAGCCCCAGCATGATTTTTCAGGATGACAGCCCTTGAACATAAGCCCTAATGAGTTTGGAGCAAAAATTAATATGACTTGGTCTTATTTTTGGGGAAACATGGTAAGAAGCACACCACTTTTTCACTACAAATTATAGATATGGTCCATTGGATAGTGAATTTCAAAATTTATTAGTCATGTATACTGAATACAATTGGATTGGTCACTAAAGTTTCTCAATCTTCACATTAGAATTAAATAGACAAAGGACACATAGAAACTGGAAAATCTCTAATTTGCTTTGATCTTTAAAGAGAGAAAGAATTTGGGAAAAAAAAAGGTGTTTTTTTCCTGCCTGACAACAAGATTCATTGTCTATATTTATATTTTAGTATGCAAAGGTGATAAAAGTGGAAGACAAAATGTGATGTCATTTTGGTAGAATAATATAATAAAGATGTAATTACTCAATTAAATAAATATATCATAATATTATGTTGGAAGCCTTTTCTGATTTTCTAGATACACATACACACACGTGTGTGTTTATGTATATTAATGATTAGATCTAATAACATATAATATAGTCTTACATGAATACACATATACAAGGTCAGACAATTAGGTTTGTGAACTCATCCTAGAAAAAGTGCTACATACCTCATTGCTGAATATTACTACAACACCTTCAAAGTACTCCCTTGGGGAAGCTGTGCACCTATGCCAGTGACTAGTCCACCATTCAAAGCAATTTTGGAACTCTTTTTCTGGAACTGTCATTGTATTACCCTTGATGTCCTGAATGTCATTAAAATGTCTTCCTTTCAATATTTCCTTTGTCTTCAGGTGAAGAAAGAAGTCACTGGGGGACAGATTAGGTGAGCAGGGAGGGTGTTCCAACACAGTTATTTGTTTACTGGCTAAAAAACTCTCTCACAGACAGTGCCCTGTGAGCTGGTGCATTGTCATGATGCAAGAGCCATGAATTGTTGGCAAAAAGTTCAGGTCGTCTAACTTTTACACGCAGCCTTTTCAGCACTTCCAAATAGTAAACGTGGTTAACTGTTTGTCCAGTTGGTACAAATTCATAATGAATAATCCATCTGATATCAAAACAGGTTAGCAACATCATTGCAACAAGTTCGCAAATTTAGTTGTCAGATCTCGGACATGTATACATATACCATATAATACACCCATATATATTATATATAAAACTGTATCTCACACACTAGATTTTAAGTAGCCACAGGCAACAATGATAATTTAGATTACTTTAAATCTATCTGTATCCAACACAGAAGTAAAATTTCCTAATTACAGACAAGAAATCTGAGGTTCTGAGAGGTAAAATTATTTTGTACAAGGACACACAGGAGCTGGATCAAAAGCTAGACTTCAAATTCATATTATTTTGCCTCTAAAGCCAGAGAAGTTTATATTATTAAATTCTTTATTATTAAGTGGCTGTTGAATTTTATAAAGTTTAAATGAAAATTTATTTGGCACTCATAAAATATAGGTACTACTTTTCATGATTATATTGTGGTAAGGAATATTGGAACTTTGGTCAAAGTAAAATTTTATATATTCAGCCACATATATCAAGATATTCATCTTAGTTGAGGAAGAATATTGAAAACTGGTGAGAATTAATTCCTTTAGCTATTATGGAAGAGACAGCCTAGGGTGATACATACAATTCACACACCCTAGAGTCCATGCCTTTGTGTAACTCCTCTCCATATGTTGGGTAGAACATGTAACTTTAAGTTATTCAAAAGGAATACTGTCATTGGTGGGCCTGACCTAATCAGAGAAGGCTTTTAAAACAAGCTGCAGAGATGAAAGAGTCAAATAAGCAGAGATACACTCTAGCTTAGCTCCTGGCTTAGAATAAACAAGCTACAGTGCATTTGTCAGCTGCAAATAAATGGTTCTGCTTGTAATTTTAGGATGCCGGGAAGCAGATTCTTTCCTAGTCAAGTTTTCAGATTGCAGATTCTGATTATTGCAGATTCCAGATTACGCAGCCTGATTGATGCCTTGTTTTCAGCCTTGTGATACCTTTAGCAGAGAACCCATGTAAGTCTGTACCCAGACTTTTAACCTACAGAAATCGTGACATAATAAATGGATATCGTTTCAAGGTCTGAAATTTGTGGTAATCTGTTACACAGCCATAGATAACTTGTGCACCTATGTGAATAAACAATCATGAAGGACAAAACAGGATTGAGAAAGAAAAGGAGATTTTTTTCATAATTTTAAAGCTTTACATTATAAAATATGTATTATATGTTTATAAAATGTATAAATAAATATGCTAAGTTAAAAAATGAAAGCTTTGGTTTGGTATCATTGTTGAGTCCCCAAATCCTCTACTAACTTCAAAGTCAGATGGAGAAAGGAAGGAAAAAAAGAAAGTCTAATTTCTGACTTTCAAGTTACATAATAAGGGAAGGAAGTGAGACAGCTGCATCCTTAATGAAACTTAGCAGAGTAAAACAACTATTTGCTATATCTGTGAATTGTAGGAGTCTAGCTGTTTAAACCAGGCACAAAGATGGACTGACTGCTTCAGAATGCCTGGGGACTCAGAAAAAAGATTCAAAAGACTCAAAGGGTAGGAGCTAGAATAATATGAAGACCCGTTCCCTTGCGTGACTGGAGGATGATGTTGGACATCAGATGGGTACCTCAGTTCTTTTAAACATGGTTTTTCCATGTAATCTTTTGGCATGATCTAGTGTGGGCTTCTTTCGGGATCTGAAGGCTGGGTTCCAAGTATAAGTATCAGGAGAGTATGAGTATGACGGCATGAGAGGAAACAGTCATGCCAGAGGGAAGCTGCATGCTGTATCCTTTTTAAAATGCAGCCTTGTAAGTCCCATAGCATTACTCCTACCACACTTCACTGTGTGGAACAGTCACAAGCCTCCCCACAACCACGTTCATGGGGAAGGAAAATAGACTCAATCCACTGGTGGGGGACTGGCCATGTTCTAGAAGAGCAAGTGGGACCATAAATATTTCTATAACAATTCTGGGGAAATACAATCTCTCACCTGTGTATTTCCTGTTTTCTCTAATTTATATTTGGATCTAGGATTTATTTGATAGATAAGGAGTAAGACACTATAGTCACTTGTAGATTGTATAATTCATTAAAATGGTAATTTTAACTATTCTGTATATTTCCAAATTAGAAAAGAATCTGCAAAAATATGGGTAACTTTAAATCAGGTACCTTAAAATCCTTATGAATTATGGGTACTCTCTTGTCTGTTGTTTCCTTTGTAAATTTTTTATTGCTTCCCAGAAATCTCTGCTTCTAAGCTACACTCATCTTTACCTATGAAGAATGTGGTGTATCTTACTTTAAAGCCTGTTTTCTGAAGGATAATTTGCATGTTTAAAACCTGAAATCTAGTCAAAGACCTACTTTTTTTTTTTTTTTTTTTTTTTTTTTTTTTTTTTTTTAAAGGAGTATGTTCTCCATAACTTTACTGGAATTACTGTTTCAAGCTTGGCCTTACACAACTTCCTTATTTGCAAAGGCATGTGAGTAGTATTCTCTGAACGTAACACAAACTTGATTTGCCCTTATCTTTCCATGCTTTAACTTCCCATTAGGAAAAATATTTTACTTTATCTCTGCTATTAAAAATTCTATCCACCATACTTTGGTTGCCATGTTATTTAGTCTTTCCCACATAGTATTTCACGCATTTTTCCTTTAGGTAAGTAGAGATGAGTTCTTGTAACTCAAGTACTTATTATAGTATAACATAGTATATTATCACAATCAAAATCCTGCATGGTCATCTGCTTAATTCTCTGAAAACCAGGTCACACGGTCTTACTTTCCCCAAAACTCTGGCATTTGCTTGTATAGAAAATTTACCCAGGCTTTAGAACTTTTTTTTTTCCTCAATGATATCTGGTAGAATTTGAAATAACTCTTCAGATTATTTTCAAGTGCCCATGTGCACATGACACATATACAACTTTACAAGTCCTTTCAACATCTGAAATAATCAACAGTAGTAAATATGGCTTACTTAAGGCCTGCAAAACACAAGAATCTGTATAATCACTGAATGAGCCACCTCCAATGCATGGATTTCAGAATCAGCCTGGGAGTTCCCATTGAAGTTGGCAGAAGAGAAAGGACCATGGGAGACTATAAAAGGAACTGCGTTGTTTAAGGCCTCTGATTGACGCACACTGCTATTATTCATACTCCACTCACTAGTACTCAGTCACATGTAATTTGCTAAGTACAGGAAAGATAGAAAACAGGCAGCCATCCAGTGACAACTCTTTGCTGTGGAAGGAGGTGAACAGCCAGCTCTGTCACATGATCAGTCAGGTATTCCTGGGTAATGGCTGGGGCTAAGGAAGGTCCAAATTCTGCTCAATGATTTATTTTTTTTAAAATTTATTTTAACTGTGTTTTTCCAGGACCCATCAGCTCCAAGTCAAGTAGTTGTTTCAATCTAGTGGTGGAGGGCGCAGCTCACACTGGCCCATGCAGGGATCAAACTGGCAATCCTGGTGTTAAGAGCATCGTGCTCTAACCAACTGAGCTAAGCAGCCATCCCTGATCAATGATTTTATTTGAAGAACTACTATGGATTTATTCAAAGGGGTTTTCTGCAGTCTGTATATTTAAATGCATGTAATGATGTTGTAGACAGTGGACTTCTTGTATCACATGTGGTGGAAATTTACATAAGCGTGGTTAAATAACCTCATTAAATCCATTTACGTAACATTTGTTTATATGGACTAGTATATTCTGAATTGAAAAATAAACAGACACCTCAAAAATTATATTTTGAAAGTGTATTTTTACAACAAATTAGAGACATTACCACAAATAGCCAGAAGGTATTTTCTTAGGCAGAGTTAGCTTTATCAGTAAGTTGATAATTTCACTGTTTTAAATTAAAAAAAAACACGTTTCAAATGTAAAAAGATGTGTATACAATAAAAACATTGTTTTTGAACTTTTTAAGCTTGCATATCCCAATAGGTGATTTCATGGCCACCTATAGGCATGGCTGCATATTCAAGAATACACCTTTTTTGATAATCATGTGAGAACACATTAACATACCAGTTGCTATATATTACATGTTTGTGTTCCCCAAATTCATGTTAACTTCCTAATCCTCAAGACGATGGAATTAGGGGGTTGAGCCTTTGGGAACTAATTATGTCATGAGGGTGGAACCCTCATAGACAAGAATAGTCTGAGAGGACTCCCTCACCCATTTCCGCCATATGAAGAGGATACAACGAGAAGTTGGCTGTCTGCAACTTGGAAGAAAGTCCTTTCCAGAACTTCACCATGCTGGCAGGAACCCTGATCTTGGACTTCTTGCCTCCAGAATCACTGGTGAGCAATACATTTCTGCTGTTTATAAGACACCCAGGCTAAATAGCAGCCCGAACCACCTAAGACACTATTGTTAAAACATTAATGCTAATCACTCATTTCACTGATAAAACAGTAAATTATGTTAATGAACAGCATTACACTTGTTCACATGATAAAATAACTCTGCATATTGCAAGGTGTTTTGTTAATAAATTACTTCAATGTGTACTTCTTTACTGAAGCAATGTAAGGAAAAATGGTAGGAAAACCTCAGCTACTATGTAATAAGAATGACAGAATGCCCTATGAATCTGATTTATGAGAACTAACTAAATATAGTAACCTTGAGAAGAGGGTAAAACACAAATTGAAATGCCAGATAATCTAAATTCAAGAGACTTTTAGGACATGCTTTCCTATAAATCATGGTTTGTTTCCTTCTAAATCTAACACTAGACAGACACTGCTAGGTATTTTTTCCTAATTGAAATATACACACTAATTAATAGGGTCCAGGGATCTAAGGTTTCAAAAATATTTCAGCTCATGCTATTCCTGTGGAAAAGACGTACTCTATAGTCTGTGAGGCAACAATCCAAGAGCACAGTGTTTCCCTTTCTCCTACAGGCTTGTTAGTTTCTAATAACCTGCACTGAGAATTATACCATCAGTTTTCCTAGTTCTCAGACCTTCAGAGTCAGACTGGGAACTACATCACTGGCTCCCCTGAGTCGACTTCAGATCTTGGGATTTTTCAGCCTCCATAACCACCATGAGCCAATTCCTTATAATAATTTCATATATAATAGGAGTTTCTTCTAGTCATGATTTCATTTTTTATATTTATCTTTTTAGTCTATTTAAAGTATTTTGGTTTATGAATATCTTTTGTAGCATTTCAAAGTGCTCTGAATCAAATTAATTTTTTAGTCTTTTAAAATCAGTATTAATCTTATTTAGAATAAGATTTCAACATTGAAATCATATTATATATACAATATTATATATATATATATATATATATATATATATATATATATATATTTCGAGAGGGAGGGAGGAGAGAGAGAGAGAGCTCACACACAAACGGTATATTATCTCAAAACTATTAAAACAAATAGAGGCCAATATTTTTTGAATGCTCACTAGATGTCAAGGCCTTTGTATTCTCTGTTCCTCAAGATAATGATCCCTTCCAAATATGTCCACGTCCTAATCCCTGGAATGGATTAGGGACTTCATGCATATGATTAAGATTATATACCTTGAGGTGGGGCGAGGACTCTATATTATCCAAGTGGGACCAGTCTAATCACGTAAGTCCTGAACAGTGGAGAATCTGTCCTAGCTGTGGTCAGAGAGAAATACAATGACCGAAAAAAGAGTCAGAGGCACAGCAGCATGAGAAAGACTCAATGGGCTATTGCTGCTGCCTTTGAAGAAAAAGAAAGAGAGCCACAAAGCGAAAAATGCAGGGAATTTCTATAAGCTATAAAAGGCCAGGAAACAGATTCATTCTCCCCTAGAATCTCCAGAAAGGGTCTTACCAATGCCTTGGTTTTAGCTCAGTGAGACCTATACTTTACTTCTGACCTACAGAATGGTAAAATAATAAATTTTTGCTGTTTTAAGGCACTAAGTTTGTGGCAATTTGTTATAGCGCAATAGAAAATTTGTACAATGTCTTACAGCATTTAGTTCTCCACAAGGAATCAGGTACAATTGTTATCCTTATTTTATAGAAGAGAAAACTGACCTTTAGAATGGTTAACTGGAGTTCATTAAAGTCACTTAATAGGTGAGAAAAAAAGCTGGAATGAAACTTCTACATTTCTCTCTAGAAAAGATTTATGAGGGATAGTTTTAATCAACACCCATGGAATAAAGTTTACAAGGAGAAAATAGAGAGGAAACTGACAGATTTATAATTATGTGAGATAATGGCTGAGAAATTCCTGGAATTAAAAAATACATGAATTCTCAAATTGAAGCAATGTCTTAAATCTTACAAAGAATAAATAAAAACAAATTCAGTTAGATACATGATAATAAATCTCCATTAAAAAAAAGAAAATCTTAAAATTACTAGAAAGAAAACTATAGGTATCATAAATAAAGGAACAACTAGTGGATAGATGATAGACTTCTCATCAGCAACAACACAGGCAAGAAAGTATTAAACTTAATTGTACAAAGGACTGAAGAGAGAAAATCAAACCAAACTAAAATAAAACAAATGCAACTCCAGGGATTAGCACCCTCTCTCTAGCTAATTTATTATTTAAGATTAAGAACAAAATAAAGATAATTACAGACTGCTGAAGACAGGGAAAATTAGTTAAATAATGAGTAATTATGTGGTTGAAAATAAAATGGTATTAAGATGTAGGCAAAGGACATGGCACACAGGAATAGATAATTAAGAGTTAAAGCACCTCAAATTTGTAGATTGTACTGGAAGAGTCTAGAGCTAATGATTATCATTTGTTTTACATATTAAAGTAACTCCTAAATAATAGAAATACCCTGTATATATTCCAGACCAGGGAGGTAAATTAAAAATTATACAGAAAATAACATTTCATTAATCCAGTGGAGACATGAGAAAACAAACAAAAACACGACAAAAAACTCAGTCATTTGGTAGACTGAAAATTATGCCAAGATTCCAGAATAAGATTAACTAGACTTCTGGTATTCAAGCTGCTAAAAACGCTCATTAAAATAAAAATTACTTCAATTGCAAAGTTGAGATCAAAGCAAATAATAGATCATATCCAGGCTCAGGAAAGCAAGATGAAACTGAAAATTAGAGCAGTAAACACAGGGTCTGATGCGGTGGCAGTGGCTGCCATTAAGATACTAGAGAAGGGGACAACTGTAGTTTCTTGTAACCTAAACCATAACAGCACAGGGAAAGTAAATGAGGCCTCAGTCTCTACAAAGCAGTAAATTTAATTTAAGACACCTACATAGACTTGTTAAGGGCTGCTTAGTGAGGGAAAGATATAGACTGAAAAAAATGAATAGAGAAATAAACAAACAAAAAACAATACCCACTGGCAAAAATGAGGAAACAAGTCTCAATATATAGTCCTAGGGGGAAAGAAATCATCCTGAGGAAAGAAAACCTGGGTCTACAACATGTACTGATTTGAGAAGCAAACTCCAGAAAAGGCAGAAATCTTTTATCTAAACGGCCAATTGTATGAAATTTTCTCTCTTGACAAAAATCTTTGGTGTTTATATATATCTAACTCTACAAAATAAGTAAAGGACAAAATTGTTTTCCTCTACTTTTTTTTTTTTTTTTTTAACCAAAGATGATCATTTTTAAAAGATAAACTTCACATTTTATTGTAAAATAAAAAAATAATAAAACAAAAATGAAAATCAAAACTTGAAACATTTAAATCATTCATTCACTGAAACATCATTCTAGACAATACAAATCCAAAAAATTGCCATTACAAGTTTTGGGGCATCAGTGAAAACTCTCAAAGAAAATAGAAAAATTGCCATGATGCTATAGTGAATAAAAATAATCTAAACTTTCAAGTTACTATTGCCAAATTAATATTAATTTCTTGAAAACTACCATCCCATATGCACTGCTGAACTTTTATTGCAGATGTTATTTATAGCTTTTGGAACGTTAAACAATGATACAGTGAAAACAGCAACGCCTTTGGAGGAACTAGAAAAACTCGGTTTGCAATAGAAATCCACCCGTATTGTGACTCCTGGCAAGTTACTTGCCTCTATAGCTTCAAATTCCATATCTGCAAAATAAGGATAAATATTATACAAAAAATACTTATTACAAAACTGGGACATAGTAAGTGCTCTTAGGCTTGTGTGAAACTTAAATAAAATTATATTTGAGCCTCTGTAAATTCTTAGACATATAAGGACTTTTAATACTTATAAATGCCTAGGATAGCACTTCTCAAAATATGGTCTGTAGACTCCTGGGTGTCCCCAAGACCAGGTGGTTCATCAGGTTAAAACTATTTTCACAATAGCTGTAAGGCGCTGTTTGTCTTTCCTATTCTTTTTCTCCCATACTTGTATAATGAAGATTTCCAGACATTATATAATATGTGGTATTATCATTCTAGAAATTATTGGAAAGTTTATTTGTATATTATTGTATTTTAAATATTTCTCAGATTTAACTTCGAATATGGTAAATATTAATAGATATAACCCACTTAGGCAAAAGCTCTCTCGTGTTCCTCAATAATTTAAAAGAATGTGTATTAGAAAAATGCACACTTGAAACCTACAGAACTTTACTAATGAGTGTGACCCCAATAAATTTAATAAAGATTAGAAAATAAACAAAAATAAAATCTTTAAATAAATAAATAAAAGCATAATAACACTGTCCTGAGAATAAAAATTTGAGAACTGCTGGCCTAGAACTATATTGAGTTCCCCAGTATTTTACACCATAATGATCTCAAAAACAAAAAAACAAAAAGAGAGTTAAATGATTGTAATCTTCCTATTCTTAAAGTTTGAAAACAAACATTTAGACTAGACAAAGAAAGTGTGTCTAGGAGTAAAAACCTTCCAGAATAGCATCTGTTTTTTGAACTAGCACAGCCTAAGTCTGGTTTCCACTCTTGCTTTTATAGAAACTGATGCTTTCAGTAGATTCAGAGCTGAACAGTGTTTGTTGGTCAGACAAACGAATCTATGTAAAAATGTGCATAAAACAGAAGAATAAATCAAAATGTCAAATTTTATGTAAACTACAACGGTCATCCCTGCCCATTAACTGTGCCATTGATCTGAGGAGTTCCTTTTTTTACATTCAGGGACGTGGAAAGATGATCGCAGCGATGCCATTCATCTCAAGTGCATAGGGTTAGAGCAAAATGATTTAAGACGTATTTTGATACACTTCACTCAAGCCATGGTAAAACTTTTGGAAATATCACTGGCTCCAGGCAAAATATAACCTTGTAATAATTGTCATGTTCTTTAAACTTTTCTCTCCCCATATAAGAGACAACCCTGTATTGTTTAAGCAAATAGCATGTTAATGAAATAATACCAGACAATTCACAGCCATCCGTGGAAAGACAAGAGAAACAGAATTAACGTAACTTTGAAATACAAGGGAAAGTACGGTGCCAGGAATACAGTCAATATAGAGACAAACAGCCTGGTTAAGATATTATTGCCAGAGAAGACAGAATATTGCTTCTGGTAGTGTTATCTTCTCCACCATGAATAAGCTCTAAAATATCCCTGCTTTTGTGTCATTCATTCCAAATTCCAAATTCCGAATTCCAAATGGGAGCTTCAGACTGAGTAAATTCAATTTACATGGCCCTGCCCGATTTGCTAAGGCGTGAGAGTAATTATTTGGTTCTATTGATTTAATCATCTGTTCTCAGTCAGCATAATGCAACGATTCTTCAAGAAACAGAAAACAGAATCACCTACATTCCCAAAAGACCTCACCCAAAATCTCATTAGTTACTGCATCAACTGGTTCCAAGCCAAGATGTCCAGGGGAAGCAAATTACTCCTCTAGCTCAGGCACTCTTCTGCTTCTATATCCCATAAGCATACAGACAACAACAACAACAACAAGCCACTACGAAAGTCCCCCATTTAAAAACAAGGAAAAGAATATGAAACTAAACATAAAATTAGTTTGAACAAATAGCTATATGTGTACCTCAGAAAAAAGCTAGATAGAGGCTGCAATATTCATTTCTACAACCAGTTATATGATTGTAATCAATTACTTTAAACTTCTCTCTCTTTTTTCCCCCAATTCTTTGGTCTTTTTTTGACACACAAAAAGCTGTACATATTTAGTATACACCTTGTTGAGTTTGGAGATAAATCTATATCCATGAGACACCATCACCACAATCTATACCTCATATCCACCATCTCCAAAAGTATCCTCCTTTTTTCATTAGCATTCCATATTTCCTTTGCTTAGTGGCGTAAAACAACCCACATACAAGGTGTGATCAAACAATATGGTGAATATTTAAATTAAAAACAATTTATTACAGTAAAAGACACATTGCCATTAACCCCCCTTAAAATACTTCCCCTCGCTTCGAACACACTTATCCCATCGTTCTTGCCACTATCTGAAGCAGTTCTGGAAGTCCTCTTTCGTGAGTGCCTTTAGTTGCACTGTCATGGCTGCCTCAATGTCCTGAATCATTTGACTTTGGGGAAGAGTCTAAAAAGTCACTGGTGCCAGATCCAGTGAATATGGTGGATGAGGAAACACCATAATGTTTTTACGTGACAGAAATTGCCATATACCAGAGGCGATGTGTGACAAAGAGCATGATGGAGGATGATTTACAGCACACTTTAAAACACACCTTCTCTCAACGGGAGCTAACGCCTGACTGACTGCACCAAACAAGGTGAAACTTGTCACACACCATTACTAAGGACTGACGTGCCACTTCTTGTATTGAAGATACCTGCCTTTCAGTTGGATGGCACTCGCAGCAGCATTCACCGTCGTTTTTGATCACAACAGAAAGGCTCCGTGTCACACATCATTTCTGATACGGCGATTTCTGTCAAATAAAAACATTGTGGTGTGTTCTCATTCACCTTATTCACTGGATCTGGCACCATGAGACTTCTGGTTCTTCCCCAAAGTCAAAATGATTCAGGACATCGAGGCAGCCACAACAGCACAACTAAAGACACTCAGGCAAGAAGACTTCCAGAACTGCTTCAGAAAGTGGCAAGGATGATGGGATAAGTGTGTTCGAAGAGACGGGAGTATTTTGAGGGGGATTAATGGCAATGTGCTTTTTACTGTAATATTTTTTTCATATTTAAACATTCACTGTTTTCTTTGATCATCCCTCGTATGTATTATTTTATAGTTCTAAAATGTGTCTTCCTATAATACAACCAAGATGTTGGCAGGGTTGCATTTCTTCTGTAGGATTTAAGGGAAAACCCAGTTCGGTTTCTCTGTCTTCTAGAGGACTCATGATTCCTTGGCTTATGTTCCCTAGTTCCAACCTTAAAGCCAGGTGTCTAACATCTCCAAATCTCTAACTCCCACCCTCCTACCTACTTTTACAGGGACACTATGAATACTGGGACCACCTGGGCAATCCCTACTTTAATAGCACCAGCCATGTCCCTTTTGCAGGTAACATAATCACAGAGTCTGAGAATTAAGATGTGGACATGTTGGAGGACCATTATCATGCTTTCCATATGTTTAAACCAAATCCTCATTGCTGTGTGACATAAGTACTTTTTGTCCCTGCACTTTAAAATAGTTGTAGTAGTTCCTATTAACATTTACTCCTGGTTTGGGTACTAATAGTTGAAGGAAACCATAAAATAATCCACATAGTTTCATCCACACTCCTCCCCTGGCCCACTATACAGCCCAGGCACGTAAAGAGTTGATATATAGAGTTAACATCTCCAATATGAAGGAACTTCTCCCCCTCCCCACTCCTTCTATCCTCTGGTGGAATTATTTCTCTCTTTGGGCTAAATCAATAGTCTCCAGAAACTATGGGGTGGGAACTTCATACGTATAGGTAATTGGGTGTGATGGTAACAGATGTCATCCCAGTAGTTTCCATCATGGTTCCTTAACCTGAGTACTTTGGCAAAGGAAGAAACAAACCATATATTAATAACTGAATAAAAACATGTAATTTTTAATTTTTTACTGATATCACTCTATTCTTGCAAACTTCTGTGAGACACTTAGGTGTGGCAGAGACCACACAAGCCTTTGCAGTGAAGATATCCTTGTTGTTGATTCTACACATAGTACCTGCCTCTGTCAAAATAACTTTTTTTTTTTTTTTTCAAATTAGGACACTGGTCAAGCCCAGAGATGACAAGTAAAACAGGTTGTTGCAGGACTACTAGTTTCCACTGAATATCCCTTTGTTTTTTTCATCATTAATTATAGAATCCAAATTTTATCTACAGCAACAATATGTCCAGGTGAAATACTGCTTTCTTTGTTCCTCACGTAGGTGAGACCACATGGCTAAATTCTAGTCAGTGATATAAAAATAAAAGTATTGTGAAAGATTTCAAAAACATTTGTGTGAAGCATTCTGGCTTAAATGGTATGCGGGTCCATTTGGATTGCAGCTTTTCCTTATTCCTGTTTTTTGATATGCAAATAAGGAACCCCCTTCTACTACAGGAATTCTGAGCATCATTGGATCTGCTGAGTCATAAAGCTGAATACCAAATTGCTCCAACTGAAACCTAAAGGTTAGGCAAAGGATTTAAAAGTGAAATTTTTCAATAACAACTCAATGAACTAGAGTAGTATACTCAAATGTAATTTGAATTGCATCTAATTTTTTATTAAAAACTTTAGCAGTTTTAACTCATTGTTACTGAATTAGTTCTGTGATGCTTCAGTCTGTCCCTTTGACAGACTATCCCTGGTATATCAGGGATATCCCTGGTATATCACAAATCACTGTATTTGTAGAAAGTTTAGCAAGGGGGGAAAATCTCTGTATTTTCATGGACTTTTTGTTGTATGTTCCTGGATAAGAATTTTCTTATCAAGACCTTTAATGGCAATAATATCTACTTCCTGTTTTCCAAGATTTTTCAAAATTAGACAGTGGCTGAAAATTGGAAGTGCCCTGCTAAGCTGCTATCCCTGCCAGGTGAAAGCAGAATGCTTTTTTTTATGGTTGCTGTTTACTGGTTTAGAGGGAGCAAAAGTTATCTCTGGATCAATAACAGCATACCAGATGCCAGGGGCTGCATTGATTTGCTGTAGCAAAGAAACCACATTTGGGATAATAGTTGCAATTGTAAAACCACCTAATTAAGTTCATGATAAAGCTCTATAATTCTTCAGGACAAATCTTAGCCTAGGCCAAACTGAATAGTTAGATGGAAATGTAATAGGGATTACCGCATCTGAAAGTTTCTAGTTTTATGATCTGTGATTCCCACAGCAATGCAGGGTTGTTTTTGATTCAATATTTATACAGAGAAGTATTCCAGAACTTCCATTCAGTCTTTCTTTTAATCGTGAGTTTTTCCAATGTACGAAAGCAAATACGAGGATTTTTTTTTTTTTTTTTTTTGCTGAGAACATGTATTCCTACTATTCACTATAAATGGGCTACATTTCAATGGATGGGTTCTGTTGGACCTAATGTAAACTGACTAGTTTAAAAATTGTTACATCATAAGCTGTTTCCACATTTTCTGGTGAGCTTCAGTGACAAATGTGTACAAAAACAACCATGATTATCTCAGAACAAGCTTATCAGAGTTCAGTTAAACACACACACACACATACACACACACACACACACACACACACACACACACACACACACCCCAATACAAGGCTAATAGGAATAAGGGTTTTGATATGGAATTCAAAATACTCATATATGCAAATAAGGGAATAACTGAAAAGGTAACGTCACAATCTACAAAAGTAAGTTATCCCAAATAATCTCCAATTTGGGATATTATCTCCTGATATTATCCCAAATAATCTCCATATTTTCCTTTATGCTGTACACTGTTACTTGGACAAATAGGTGCAGATCACTTTAGGGCAGGGTTATGGGGAGAATCATAGTAAAGTTATCCATGATGTGATTATGACATCCTTCCTTAGGTGAGCCCAGTCTCCCTTCATTCACAAATGGTTCCTTTAACTGATAACTGGTGAAGGTTTGTAACTCGGTATTTTAATGGTTAGTAACCAACTTCACTGGAAATGAAAATTTTGTTTTTCTGTTTCTTTGACTATCAATTCCAAGTAGCACCTTGTCTGTTCATCTCATTTATTCCTATAAACACCATAAACAATTGCTATGAAGACCCTTTTGTTTACCATGTTTATCCTTTCCCTTCTTGAGGTTAAAACCATGTCCATTTGGCTTCTGAACAAGTGGGAGCTAAGTGTGTCTACTTCCCATTTGGCACCTTGCTATCTTCTCATCCCCATTTGAAATCAGGGGTGTTTCTTTCAACTATGGAATCTCACATCAGAAGGCAAAGCTACAGAGCAGAGACATTTAAGCATTTTTCAAAGATGCTGTTCTCCTCTCACCAGCTGGGGAGAAAAGAGTAAATTTAGCTGGTCTGAGACCGCTTTCCTTAGAAAGGCCTACTTGTAAGGTTGGAACTTGGCTGACTTCTGGTGACCTGAATCATAGAAGAGTTCTCACAATTCCTAGAACTGATAAAAATGGCTCACTGTCTAGATGGTACGTACAAACAATAAGGTTTATGCTGAACACCTGCTCTTCTTCTGGAAATCTAAAATTTTGGTATTTGCTTAAAAAAAAAAAAAAAGAAGAAGAAGAAAGAAAAGAAAGTGACTATTAACCAGGTCCCAGTAAAAACATTGGCCATTGAATCTCTAATGAGCTTCCCAGGAGACAACATTTCATACATGTTGTCACAACTCCTTACTAGAGGAATTAAACATACCCTGTGGGACTCCACTGGGAGAGGACTCTTGGAAGATTGAGCTCGGTTTTCCCCGGACGTTCCCCCACGCACATTTTCCCTTTGCTGATATGCTTTGTACCCTTTTGTGATAATAAATCATAATTGTGAGTAGAACTACATGCTGAATCCTGTGCATCCTCCTAGTAATTCACTGAATCTGGGAATGGTCTTGGGCAATACCTACACACCAATATATTTCTTCAGACTTTGGTAGAGGAATTGTTTATAGGATCCTCTAGCACGGGAGGGGTAGTAGGAGTGGTGAGTTACATATTTAAAGTACACCACATCATTTTTATTTTCCTAAATCATTGTTTTCATTTTCCAAAACAAAACCAAGGAAATTTTGGAACCTCACCTTTATTTACTGCAGCGTCCAATTTTCAGCCAAGTGTGCAAAAATTTGAACAATGCCCCACTGTTAGAGTTATCAAAACTAATCCAGAAATATATATCTCCATTAATAAATTCAGACTGATTTGAAATCTTATTCTTCTCTTCTTGTTGAGCATGACTGGAATCTATCCCCACATAATTCTCAATATATTTTACATACATAAATTAGAAAACTCTTTCAGTTACTTTTATTAATACTTATTCTTTTGTAGTTTGTAATTATTCCTCTACTCCCAACAACATGTCTGAATTTGATTCTAGATATAATTTCAGAGATAAAGAGAAACAAATTTGAGGCCAAAAGAAGAGAATTTGTTTTATCTCCCTTGTAATTCCCTACATTTAGGACATTACAATTTATTTAATAAAGAGAGAAAAGAAAAAAGAAAAAACAGCCTCATCAGCAATGAGAAAAGGGCACTTCCGTTATCAAGGTAAACAGCAACATTTTGGAGATTTAGAGAGATAAAATCTCCATACTCTATATCTTACATCCAATTCTCGATATCCGACACTTAAATAATACATGCCCTAAATTCTACAAGAGTCCAAGTGAGGGTGCAAAACAAGTAACATTTTAATTCAGTAACCTGAAGGATAACACTTCACATTAGCTTTTCGGTTATTTCAGTTTGCAACATCAGAATACAGAGACCAATTTTGGATAGAAATAGAAAGCCTGAAGCACTCTCTTGGTGACTCAGGTTATTAGTTGTCTGAACTGGTCATTTCATTTTGTAAGCCCTCCAAGTTCAATATTAGCAGTTATCTCACCCTAGCATTCCTTCTGCCTGTCATACTGTTCTATGGAATTGGCAATTCTATCCTCAACCACTTATTTTCATTGGGCAATTATTTCTAGATAGCTATACATGATTATTTAGTTATTTCTCTATTATATGTTATGTGTCCTTTTATCCAAATTCTGATTATTAAATTCATGCCTCAGTTATACAAGATAACCAACACACTTTAATTCCCTACATCTAGATGTCATTACCTATAAGAAGCTGTTTAGATGCAGGTAATGTCAACTTAAACTGCATCTGGCTAACTTAAAAATGGAATTTATTGGAAAGCTATGGGGTGGCTCAAAGAAACAATGAAAAGCTAGAAAATTCACCTCAGAAAACTAGCAAAAATCAAGGACATCTAGGTAACTGAATTATTCACGAGCAAGAACATAACTCAGAAAAAAACTTGGTTGGGGGGCCCCCACCACTGCACATTACCTGTCTCATGCTTATTGAAGTGTTACTGTTACCAGCAGAAGAATGAATTTTAAACTGTTTCTGTTTCTTTTTACACTGATTCATTAAATTCCTGTTTCTTGTGGGGGTATCAGATTGGCCAAGCCTTGGTTACCTACCGGCACACATGGTGTATCTGCCCTTTTTAGCTTCGGAAGTAGAGTGTTCTAGGGAGTGAAGGATTCCTGCCCCTGAAAAGATTCATAATATGATGGATTCCCAAAACATATTGTTAGGTCTCTGAATGTCAGAGACCTTGACTTAATGATAGGTCTCTGAATGTTAGGTCTCAGAGACCTTGACTTACAGACAGAGACATGTCTGCAACAAAACAACAAAATGGCTGTTGGCCTGCACCGGCAGACAGAGCCAAATTTGGAATAACAGAAAACGCCACAAAACAGCTACTGGCTTTGCAGGCAGTCAACATTTTCTGTTCAAACAATGCTACTCTGTCAGCACAGCCCCTATAAAACCCTCCTCACCCCCTGCTTCGGGGCTGCAAGTCTCCTTTAGGCATGCAGCCCAGACTGTAGTGGTCTTTGCTCAGCCCAATATGCTTTTCTCTCTTACAATAAAAACTTTCTTAACTTGCCTGACCATACGGTTTCCTTTACTGGCTGACCTTTCACATATTGCCCATTATCTTAATTCCATTCCTACTTGCATAATTTATATAAGTTGCCTGTCCTCCAACCCCAGAAACTTAAATGGATAACTCATTTTCTATAGTTTTAGGCTGTATCACCATTTAGAAGCAGGATACCAAAGATTATGAAAGAGATCTACACTTAGTTAACGTAGCGTAAAAGTGAATCCGATTCGCATTACTGATTTTGGCTTAATTGCAAAATGTTTCCCCTAGTACACACATTATTTGGGGATTCTTCTTTGGATACCAACATAAAGTGACACAATTATAAAGAGTGACAGCAAGCTGGTTAAGTCTGCAAGGGAATTACTGGGAAAGGTAAACAAAGCATACATTTAATGATGGCGTCTCACAGACAACACTTATCTGTGAGAAAAGGATCTCTATTAATCAGGCTTTCTTTATTCTCTAGTAAAGACCTACTTTATATATCCCTGTCTCTTCTTTTTTCATTGAAAAGTTGTGGATTTATGATGTAAACTGGATAAAATTGTAGCTATGCCAAAGCTTTACTGCTACCACTATTACTACTAATCTACTACCGGCTAGTATATGCTCAGGCTTATTATGTGCCATACCCACATAACCAGTTCTAAAGGCTTTGCATGCAATACCTCATGTTCCACTCCCTCTCCAAAATCCTGTGAGTTCCTGATTATGGCTTCCCACAGTGATTGATGCAGAAAACAATGACTTTTCTTTATGTAAGGAAACAAATTAAAAGACCTTTGGAACCACACTAATTGAATTTTGTTCAGTATTTTTTTTATAGACATGTGACCAATTCGGTCGTCTTTCTTGAACGTTTCTTTTCTTGTTCATAGAGTGCATTGTAAAGCGCACTCTTTTTATGTATACCCTTCGAATCATTCTCAGTGAGTCTCTGGAGATGTTTCTCTGAGAACATATTCATTTTGAATGCAACTCTCAGCTTATTTTGAGTTAAAAATAAGCTTCCTAAATTCTGGTATTCAATAAGCTATGTTATTTAGAGAATTAAGCTGGATTTCTGACAGTTTGGGGATGAGGGTTTTAGCCTGTTTTTCAAAAAATTCTTTGTATCATCTTGCAATTTCTGAATGATATATTTATTTGTGTAACATACTCCAATCTGTAAGTTTCTCCTCACATAACTGCTGTACAAATCAGTCAGGCTTCAGCTTAGGTGGCATTTCAGGAAGGTACTGTTTCCTTCTTTCTCTTCCCCTAATCACATCACATCGATATGTCAAGGCATCTGTTTGAAAGTTACTCATTTTAATCAGCCTTACACACTACTGGGAAAGTATTTGAATCTTCTGTAAAAAAAACCACACACACCCACAAAAAAAAAACAGAAAATAAACTGTGATATCAATTCTATTTTCCTGATATCCATGTTGCCAAATCTACTTACAATCCAGTTTGCTGGCTTATTTAAAACTTAGTGGGTGCACATGGGGAATATAGTCAGTAATATTGTAGAAACTATGTATTGTGTTAGATGGGTACTAGATTTATCGGGGGTATCACTTCATAAATTATATAAATGTCTAACCACTATGCTGTACACCTGAAACTAATATAAAACTGAATGTCAACTATAATTTTTAAAAAGTCATGGGGTTTTGTACAACATAGGGAATATAGTCAATAATATTGTAATAACTATGTACTATGTAATAACTATTTAATAACTATGTCAGATGGGTAATAGACTTATTGGAGTTAACACTTTATGAGGTATATGTTGCTTCATACACCTAAAACTAAAAGACAAACAAACAAAAACACTTAGTGGGTTCTCAATACTAAGCCTACTATTTATTCACTTTCTCTTGTGTTCTTTCAACAAATTTTTAAATATTACATATGGCTCTCCAGACCCTGTATTTTATTTTGATCACTTTTGACCATCTTCTTCTAAGATTATGTTTCATTTCATTTTTTACTACTTAATGAGAATTAGGCTCAAGTTGATCTTTCCGACAAATATTATTTGATGGCCGTCTTTGAACTATGGACTGTGATATGTGCTGGGTGTGACACTGGTCATCAATACAGATAGAGATACAATCCTGGATTCACATTGTACAAGTCACCTTGCAAGTGAAATGAAGATGAATAAACCCTAGGTGTTCTAAGAGGTAATGGTGAGAGTATATAGTTTCTAGACAGCACATACGAGAGACAGCATGCCCAAGTAGAGGAACTGAGGAATGTCAGGAAAAACACACAAAACAAAAGTGACAGTTCTTCAGAACAAAAGTCTTTACTCCCTGGCCTACTTCAGATGTTCTGCAGCACTTTGCACATTCAAAAAATAATGTGAGGCTCTTTCATTTCAGCTGTCAACATGCTATCCAGACCACAGAAGACCCGGAAACTCTGGGGCCACGTGAGCCGTGACCAAGGTCACATTGGTAATCACCGGAAGCACCCAGGAGGCTGAGGTAATGCTGGTGGCAGGCATCACCACAGGATCGATCAACTTTGACAAGTATCACCCAGATTACTTTGGTAAAGTTGGTTTGAGGCGTTACCATTTAAAGAAGAACCAGAGCTTCTGCCCAAAACTTAACCTTGACAAACTCTGAACCTTGGTCAGTGAGCAGACACGGAGAAATGCTGCCAAAAACAAGACTGGAGCTGCTCCCATCACTGCCGTGGCACGATCAGGCTACTTACTGCCAAGTTCTGGGGAAAGGAAAGCTCCCAAAGCAGCCCGTCATCTGAAGGCCAAATTCTTCAGCAGAAGAGCTGAGGAGAAGATTAAGGGCGTTGGAGAGGCCTGTGTCCTGGTAGCTTGAAGCCACATGGAAGGAAGTTCATTAAATGCTCAAGTGTTTTTCTCTTCAAAAAATAAAAATTAATAATGATAACAATAATAATAGAAGTGATTAACATGTATGGAAAAATGTTGAGAAGTTTTGATTTCGTTCATCCTAGTCCAAAAACTTCTGAGAAATGTGAAATTAAACGGATTCATACTTTTTTTGTTGAATCATCTTTTACAATACCTATAATAAATGCAAAACCTCAAAAAGTCAGTTTTAAAAAATGCGGATGCTTAAAATACTCTTATAAGCCATTGTTTCGGTAGTCATTGGGAATCTTCCCAATTGCTAAGGAAAGACCATAAATGTAATGACAAAAACAAGAATTGTTACAATGTAGAAGAAATGAGAGATAAAGAACAGAAAAGCAATTAATTCCTTTAATATACTAAACAGTTAGGTTTGAGATTTTTATAGCAATGTGAACAAAAAAACATGAGGATTATAAATCATTCTTTTAATTGGAAAGAGAAGTAAGTTCTGAATACACAGAATCTTTGTGCTGAGGTCTATAATAATAGCAACTGTATCAGTCCACTATGTCTACTCATGATTTAAGGGAATGGTTGTGTAACATTTCAATATAAATTATATATGCATATGTTGATGGAGATATAGTTTTATTTTATAATATATTCTAATTCATAGTGTAACAAAACATATAAAATTAGATTCCACTACAATCTTTTATGGCTAACCAAATTCTGTCACCAAATTTGCTCTCATCAGATTTTATAACAAACATACGTTGTTGGTAGAGCAGATACTACTGTTTCCATTTATGTGATACTCAGAGATATTAAATAACTAGGTTAATATGAAAAAAATAAAGCCACATGCCTCATCCTCCAAATCAGAACCTATCATTCCCTCTTCCTTCTAATTTCCACAGCCTTCTCTTTTGATAACAACCAGAAAATAACAATTTGGGGGAAAAACAGTAAGTGAAATAAACTTTTTTGCACTACAGGTTTTCAATAGTTTTAAATAGTATGTCTTTTCTTACAATTCTACCTTTCACATTTGTTGCTGTCTATTTTGGATCAAAGAGGGTCTTTTGGATCAAAGAGGATCTAATCTGGTTAAATACAAATTATTTATCTTTGCAACTGCAGGAGGAAGTTGGCAGGACTGGCAAACAGAAAAGTCCCTGCTAGGCAAATCTATTCAGCCATTTAAAAAGCAAACCAGGACCCAGTGTCCCAAAACAGCATTGAAGAAATATTGTTGAGCAAGTAAGTGTCCTTGCCATATTTTCAATTCAAGCAATATGATGTCATTTATGTAAACAGGGTTACAATTTGTATTCTCCAATACAAAGTTTGTCTACTGTCTTTTTTCCAAGTTCTTAAACAGTGTGTAATCCCAACTCTTACAGGGCAGAAGGGAGAATGTTTTGTGTTCATGATTGGCAAGGATAATTTTGAATTGGGACTTGCATGATACAAATATTGATCAAGTATAAACAAACAAGGTAAACTACTTAACATCTTAGACTGCTGTCTTTCACAGTCTTGGAGCTCGCTCTTTCTGCGAATTCGCTTTATTTTTGGCCATTGCATGCTTTTTGCAGAGTGATCACGGATTCCTTAGTTTCACTTAAGTGGCTACCTCCTAGGGGAGCATGGATTCTCTTCCTAGTTCCTGGTCTAAACATTCTGGGAAAAGACTCTAGCATCCCTGGGTTGATCCAAGGGACCACACAGAAGCAATTCACTCAGGAAAGGAGCACTATTCTTAGTGGGCATCCTGGGCTTAAATGTCCCTCTCTCGGGGCCATTTACCTAGAGACAAAATGGCAGGATCTCATAATACAAACTTCTTTATATTTTACAGCAGCAGAGTAAATTCAGCATTTTCTGAATTATGAATAATATGCAATTCTATGTTTATGAAGGTAAATCCAAGTTTTATTACAAAATTTAAAATTCATGTAACCAAACTAAGACTACAATGAACTGATAATAAAAGTTACTTAAAACTAATCGACTTCATATTAATAAAGTTACTCTGTAATAAATATACAGATAAAATATGGTTTTAATATTAAATTTCTAATTATGTATGTTTTTATTTCACACTAATATAAGAATTTATTGCATTATTTCCCAAAATAACTGGTAGTGTAGAATAATCCTAGCTAGCATATGCCCATTTTCAGAGCTCTTGGGAATATCTGAAATACGTGATCAGTATTGAATCCAAGTTATACTGTTTACTCAACATCAAATGTTATATATGTAGCCAATATGAAGAATGTAGAATGAACAGAAATACTAGAAGTTCCTGAGATGCTTAATCTTCTGAATTCATTTGCTCACAGGTAAACATCTGTCTAGAATAGACAATCCAATTTTGTGATTTTTCTCACTGAAAGAGGCCTAAAACTTCACTTGCACAACCCTACTAATAAAAAGTATACTTTTTCATTGGATTAACCAGATACAACATTCATGAGTATTAAGGTTAGTCCAAAATATGTTTCCAATCTCCTTCAACATAATTATTATCTCGCTATTTTTTTTTAGGAAAAGCATATAACCTTATAATCACGCCCTATTTATCATGCTGTCTCTCCACCATTTGCTAAATCTGTTACAGGGAGGGAACTTCATTTCATTTCTGGCGGTCACTCTAGCTTTTCTTTCCTTTAATCCTGTTTCAGAATTTCTTCATTCACTCTCTTTACGTATTTTCTTCTAGTATTCCTTAGGTTTCTCTTCCAACACTCATTTACATAATAATGCCATAGAAAAGGACAATAAATACCAATGCCTATCTAAAAAACAAAGGCAATAAAATCCAGTACTTACCTAAAAGTATGGGGTTGAGGTTAAGCAAATAGAAATATTTTTTCATCCCTTTCTTCCTAATTTCTTCCCTTCCTTCTTCTTTGAGAAGAATTATTCAAAATAATTGCTCAACTATTTTCACTTTAGAAGATACTATAAAGCATGCCGGTAAAAATCAAAACTTGATTTCCTTTAGTAATGGATGTTATCCAGGTACTTAATTATTTAAAATGAATGTATCAGTATATATTTCCAGACTTCTTAAAAATAACATATTAAAAAGGGTTTTGGGTACAGAGTTGGCCCTTCTATAAAGCTTATTAAAACAAATGATAAATTAATCTTGCTGTCAGAAATATGGTGGATGATACATTATGATGAAAATGAAAAGGAATGCTTTGGCAACTTTTCACAGAATCTTCAATTTAGAATGAAACAGAATTCAAATAAGGTCAACTGGGAGATAAAAGGTAAATCTTAAATGTACCCCATCATTCCAGGGAAATAGCCTCTGTTGTAAATATGATTAATATTTTGAATTTTAAAAAGAAATATAAACTCTAATAAATATACAGAGTTTTACTATTGACAGTAAAACACCAGCATATTTTGGTGGTTATTTTTTAAATCTACTGATGAAGGGAGGTGGAATGAGAAATGCCCTAATGCTAAGTTAAAACTTTTAGATGGAAAGTGTAGAAAGTAGGATAAGAGATGAAGGATGGGAGTTACAGAAGTATAGAGAGAGGGTTGAAGATGGCTTCTCACTAAGCAGAGAGCCGCACTGCAGAGGAAATAAACAGTTTTGAGCATAGTTAAGTCATTACATCTCTTTAAGTATTAATGTCCTTTTTTTCAAATGGGAATAAAACTACATGTGTGGACACTATATTATCATTTGGGTTCTGTGTTGGCTCCTGAAGATTCCTGCCTGTCTTTGTCTTCCTCTCTTATGAAGATTAAATGATAGCCTTGTCACAAAATATGAAGTATTTACAAGGCAGACTAAGAGTCAAACCAAATTGAAACTCCATTTCCACCACTTACTAGCCAGTTATTTAATTTCCTAAACAGTGTCTGAGGCAGTAAGAATTATTTTCCTACTGACTTTGAAGCAAGTGAGAAAACTTTTGAATTATGTGCACAATAATTTACCTTCAGTCTGGGTTTGGTAGCATTTAGTATCTGTCAGGAATAAAACTAATTTCTCTTATTCCCTTGGTACCTATGACTTCACACTCAAAATGGAGAGTTTGAAAAAGGAGAGAAACACGTTCCATACCATTATTCATTTCAATTAGAATTGCTGAAATAACATTAAAAACAATAGAAATACTTTTGACCCAATAATTAATTTGTTTTCAGTGTTTAGTTACATACTCAGATGGTTTAGTTTTCTTTTCTGATTTCATTTGTAATTTACAGCATTTATTTCATTGCACATATAGATGGTATAGCATTTCTATTGTTTTTAATGTTATTTCTAAATTGCTTCAGGTTCATTCTTTGAACCTGAAGCCCCATGGTATTTGTTATTGCAATTCCAGTTAAGTTTATTAAATGAGATTTTTGTGGAGTGGAATACTTTTGCCATATGGTAACACATTTTTTTAATAGGAATTATAAGCAACTCTAACAAATTCTGAGAAAATGTTTAAGGATTTATTTTATGTGTTTTAACATAAATTAATCTATGCAAACAAAATACTATTGTAAATAGAACAAACACCATCTACCCAACACCTGATTAATAAATTTAACATTAGCAATATTTTGGGCCCCTACCTTATTCCATCCACTTCCCAGCCCACCCTGTTCTTCCCTCAAATATTCACTGTATTAAATTTTGTATATTGCCTGGTATTTTTATATCTTTGATATTTATAAAAATGGAATCATATGGTATATTTGTTTAATGAATTTATTTTTATTAATTACTCTTTAAAATTATTTAATATATACATATGTATACATAGCTATAATTCATTCTTTTTCACATCTTCATAGTATTTCATGTGAACATGCCAACATTTATTTACTTTTCTGTCCACATACTTTAGTGTTTTTCCACTTTTTCTCTATTATCAGCAATACCCCTGTATATATTACTGTATGTTTCCTGGTACACATGTGCAGAAGGTCTGTTAGGGTGTCTGGGCCAAGTAGGAGTAGACTTGCTGATTCTTTGGGTACGCAATTCCTCACCCATAATACGCCAAATTGTTTTCCAAGGTATATAACGACATATACTCCCACCAGTAGTGAATAAGATTTTTAAAACACAAATAGTTCTGTATTTTAAAAAGAGTTATATTTAAAATTAGAAATTTTCATATCATTATAGGTTTGAATTAAATAAAATGAGTATTATATTATTTTTGCATCTCACAGAGCAGAAACTATAGTTACACATAAATTGTTCAGGCCAAATATCACATTTCCCAAACTACACTCTGGGACTCTGTCTAAAAATAAAGTAGAAGTTACTCTGGGTTCCCTTTTCCCAGCACAGAGCAATGTAAAAAATCAACATTAACTGTGGAGGCCCCTTGGGACTGGGCTCTAGGGAACAGAGGACACCTAGTGGACATACCTCTGCATCTCTTCAAAAAAAGAAAATTATAATAGTCCCTTTAATACCTAAGTTTTAAGGAGGACTCTTTTCCCCATTAGTAAATTAAGGTAATGGGAGCTATAAAATGTTTGTTAATTTACTACTGTTTCACTTTTTCATTAAATAATGCATTCATATGATTAAAAACTGAAAGTCTTAAAATAAATTGGCAGTGGAAAGTCTCTTTCTCCCCTCTGCTCTAAGAAAGGCCCAGTCCCCGCTATTGGATTTGCATGTATCCTGTTGGAAATATGTTAATGAACAAATAAGCAAATTAAATACAAACTAGTTTTTTTTCTCTTTATCCATAAATGAAAACTCACTCTTATGCATACTGATTTATTACTTACCAAACAAATGTTGGAAAACTACATATCAATTTAAAAAGATCCCTTCCTGCCCCCATACCAGCTTTACTGTATCCCATTTTATATATTAAATATATAATTTATTTAACTTGTTCTCAGATGACAGACATTTAGGCTATGGATGTGCATTTCCTAACTTTTGCATTTTTTCTAACAATACTGAAAAGAACACTAATCATTTTCAATCCATTTTGTCTGTTTACGCCCAGGATAAATTCTCAGATTGGAATTTTTAAATCAAAGGCTAGGTGAACTTATAAATTGTTAAATGGTGATAAATTGACCTCCATAAGGAATATGTCAAATTATACTGCCCAAAGAATATATCGAGTTCTGGTAACAAGTTTTGGATATCTTTTAAAATATAGTAAGTGAAAATTAATACCTCAGTCAAGTTTAAATTGAACTTTCTATTGTAATAAACACTTCATTGATTCTTATGTCCTACACTCTTCATTGATTCCTAAAAAATTTTAAAAATTTTTTCCATAAACAGTGTAGATATTCACTGGCCATATTTACAGGTGTTTTTGGTCTTTTAAAAATCTATATGCAGAAATGCTCTATATTCAAGAGATTAATCCACTGCATTAAAATTTGTAGACATTTTCCAATTTTGTCAAATATCTTTTGACTTATTTTTAAATAAAGATTGATTTATGTTGTCAAATTTCTCAATCTTTTCTTCAATAACTTCTGAGATTTTGAATCATAGAAAGACCTTTGTCATCCAAAAGTTAATAAAAAAAATTGTTATATTTTCTCTAATAACACTATAGTTTTCAAAACTGTATTTTAAGTCTTTGATTTATTAGAAATGCATTCTCTTAATTAGCATGCAGTATGGCTTTAACTTGATTTTTCTAATTGGTTCTTCGATTGTTCAAAACTCATTTATTAAATGCATATCGTTTTCTCCCCAATGAATTGAGATATTATCCCTAAGATACACAAAATCTGCACTTAAGACTCCAAATATTGCTATCTTTGTGACAGTATGTTTTTTTAAAACAGTAGCATGAAATGCATTTCCATTTATTATTTTTGTTTGTTTGCTTTTCAGACTTAGAAGAATTTTTCTTAATTCAAATTTTTCACTGTGCTTTTTAAATTCAGGTCTTTGCACCGACCTTTATCGCTAGGTATCTGATCTTTCCTTGCTAATGAAAAAAGGAGTCTTTATAATATCTTCTAAGTAGTTGTTACTAAAATATGTGACACCAAGTGTTTTCGTACATTAATTTTGTACTACTGTATGTTAGCTCTCTAAATTAGTATGTAGTTTTACAAATTTTAGTTTATTATCCTTGATTTTTCTGAGTATAAAATCAGATCACATGAAAGCAGTAATGTTTTTATTTACTTTTTACAGTTTATGTGTCTAATTTGCTTTATCTTCTCTAATTGCATTTATACATCACCCTCAGTACAATGTTATGGATATCTCTTACTTCCCTTAAAATGCTAGAGTGAATGAACATGTTTTATTTTCATAGGACGAATCCCTATTTTATTAATCACTATTAACCCCACACTTATTGAATACATACATCTTATTGAATGCTTACCACTATGGCAAGGATCATTATAAACTTTTGTTACATACATTAATATGATGAATTACATTATCCATAATCACAATGCCTTATTTAACATTCTTCTGGATTTTATTCACTAAAAATTAACAGTGAAGACTTACTAGTCATAAATGAGTTTGGTCTTTAGTTTCTTTGATTGTAATTATATTGGTGTTTTATTATATTTTCATAAACCAAGAATTAGTAAGTTTATTGTTTGTTTGTTTTACCTAATATTTTGATACTGTTTAAGTAGCATTGGAATTATCTGACAGAATTTTGTGTCAGAATTCTTCTTAAAATCATATGAGCCAATACATTTGGGAAAGGTTTGTTATCTCTTTATTCCATGGGAATCATTCTATTTAGATTATCTTCCTCTTCTAGAATTTAAATTTCAGAAATTCTAGAATTTCTGAAAATAAATTATATCCAGGTTTCCAAATATATTTGTAGAGAGCTGTGCAAGATGGTTTCTTATGAGTATTTTAATTTTATTTTTCTGTTTTTATAGTTTATTTCCATTATTGATTTTGCATATTTGTTCTTTTCCTATTTTCTCCAGATTTATGTTAGTTAGTGATTTAGCTATTATATTGTTTTTTTCCAAAGGACCTGATTTTTTATTTGTGTGTTATACTGTTTTTCTAATTCATTTTTTGCTACTTTAACCTTTATTATGTCTTGCTTTCTACTCCCATTTTATTTTGTTCTTCATTTACTAAGTTTTGATTAGTTTAATTCATTTATTTTCCTTTTTTTATCACTTATGCATGTATATAATTAATTTTCTTTTGAGAGTTGTTTTAGCTCTATATTGTAGACATTCTAATATGTAAGGCATTCCTTACTGTTAATTATATTCTAGATAAAATGCAGTTTCATTTTAGGTTTTACTTTTGACCCAATAATTAATTTGTTTTCAGTGTTTAGTTACATACTCAGATGGTTTAGTTTTCTTTTCTGATTTCATTTTTAATTTACAGCATTTATTTCATTGCACATATAGATGGTATAGCATTTCTATTGTTTTTAATGTTATTTCTAAATCGTTGTTTCTTAGGGAAATTTCACATGAAAAGAGAAAGTTACTGACTGATGTACTTATGTTGATATCAAACAGAAAAAACAAGTACCAACTTATAAAAAAATTTCTACTTCTTTTAAATGGCAGAGACATCTACAGCTTTTTAATTTTATTTAGTCTTAAAGTTCAATGTTTCTCTTCCTACCACTTCAGTTGTAAAACGGAGGAGAGTTTTGGAAGAGAGAAGAGTAGAATGAATGGGATGACCTGTGATGCTTAAAGGTAAAAATGTTTGAACTAGGGAGGTTGGGAGGCTGGGTGAGAAAGGTGAAGGGATTAAGAAGTACAAATTGGTAGTTACAAAATAGTTACGGGGATGTAAAATACAGTATGGGGAATATAGTCAACGATATTGTAAAAACTATGCATAGTGTCAGGTGGGTACTTGACTTATTGGGGGGATCACTTCACAAAACATATAATTGTCTAACCACTATGCTGTGTGCCTGAAACTAATATAAAATATTGAATGTCAGCTATAATAGGAAAAAAAAAACCACACAGTCATGGGGATGTAAAGTACAGCATAGAGATGATAGTCAATTATATTGTAATAACTATGTACGGTGTCAGAAGGGTGATAGATTTATTGGGGTTATCACTTGGTGAAGTGTATAAATGTCTAATCGCTATGTTGTTTTGTGCACCTGAAATTAATATACTATTGCATGTCAATGACAATTTAAAAATAAATTTTTTTAAATTAAAAAAAAAACAAACCACACACATTAGAACCGATTTTAGCTCTAGGAAGGACTACAACATGATAGACAGATCTACAGATAGCAATGCCTGAGAGCGCTTTGGTATTCTATGTTCTTAATTCTATAAAACTCACTACCCTGATTATGCCTGATTCTGAAATATAGACCAGGGGTATGGCTGAGTGCACTGTTTGACAGCTACAGAGTGTAGAGCCAAGAGGAGAGAGGGAGAGAGAGAGAGAGAGAGAGAGAGAGAGAGAGAGAGAGAGAGAGAGAGAGAGAGAGAGAGACACTAAAGAAACCTCTCCAGGGAGTGCCCGCTCATAGGAACACCCTCAGACCAAAGTTGTCAAAACTGAAGGCTCCGGTACTCTGGATTACTTTCCTAACAGTGATTTTCATCATTTATGAACTCTTAGTATAAACATCTTACAAGGGTTTCCTGTTTCTGTTTTTCACTGATCAGTAGCTTTTATTTTCATTATGAATACATTCAGCTAAGTGACTCACAATGTTATTTGTTCAAGGAAAGGGTTCGCTAAACCCTGGATTGTATTGAATGTAACTCGGACATTTTAACCAGAGTTATTATACCTCTCCCCTATCCAGTGCTGGGATGCCTATCTAAAGTTGAGGTACTTTTTGCTATGCTCCTGGAAAGTATAACCTATCCAAAGACGTAGACAGGATAGATGTAAGCTTTAATTATTTGTTTCTTTGGAAAAATATCTTATCCCTCTTAGAGGACAAATACAAGGGTCTTGGCTACAACGCACTCTGTATGATACACTTCTTCAGGTACGTCACATTTCTGCAGATACAGCCTTGGTTAAGTCTTTCGATTAATCATTCTTCCTTCCTTGTGTTCCCTTCTTGCTGGGAAAGATTTCAGTACATCAGAACAGAATAATACCTCCCGTTTTATTTGAAGCATGAAGAAAGGAAAACAAATACGGACTGTGTAGAATGAAGAACAAAGGCAAGTCACTTCTCTGTCTGCAGTTTGTAAACGGCACTATAGTAAGTTATGTTCTTTGGCATTTGTAACTAAAGGACAGAAAAGATGGCAAGGCTTATTTAAAATGAAAAGAGAGATATATTTATTTTAAAGAATTGCATTACTAAGAAGCAATGCATTTATGTAGGGGGGTGGGCATGCATTCAGTGAAGCTTGGTCTTAACTAGAGTGAGATAATATACTACAAATTGATAGATCCTCATATAAGTGAATTTCCATTAAGAAATCCACATTGACAGAAAAAGATTCTTCACTGCATTCTCCGTATATCACCCTGAAATGTTAAGCACAGCATTTTAAACTCAATTATTGTCTTTGGTTTTTAAGAAACAATCCATATAAGAGACTGTCAACTAGATATTAGTTATTGGATTTATGTTTGAAAGAAAAGCCAATCTGATTTCATTTGAAGTTGGCTGGGATGAGATATTGAACTCGATATTCCTCAGTGGTAAAAACAAACAAACAAACAAAAAGCCTTAGACAGTAAGTCGAGTATTTTGAAAAACAGATTAAGTTTCTTAGGCCATTAGGTACTGTATGACTGTTTAAGTTTCTGTGACAGATATATTCCTCTGACTTTGCTACCCTGAAAGTCATGTTAAACTGATGAACCATACTTCTGCTATTAAACAGAACTATAATTGATAGAAATATAGAAATTGAGATTCAGAAGTATTTCTATTGCTGGATAGCTCTAGAACAGGGGTCACAAACTCAAATACCTATCGGAATAAAAGTGGGTATAAGACAAAAGATACACATTTCATACTAAGTACTTTGTTTTCATTGTAAATAACAATGTTTATTTTCACAATGAAATAGTCTCTTCCATTTTTGAAACATTAGCTCGTCTAGATTTTTTTTTTTCATTTGCATACCTGAAATGTTAAGCACAGCATTTTAGAGACAGGGAAATAGGGAAATAGTTACGCTAAGAAAACAACAGATTTGATGATGAAATACAGTTGGCATTCAGCTTCTCTGTTAAGGAGACAACAAAGTGATGGGTACTCTGTTGGACTGGAAAGTACATATCCTGTCTAAATTGTGCAACTGCAGCTCAGCTCCAGCTGAATGCTGGCCTGGTGTTTCCAAACCTCCCCATCACTTTCCCCTCTAAATGAAGGAAATCAGATCTTTATTGAGAAGATTTTGATTTTTTAAATGGCCTAATACACAAAAAATCTACATAAAAGGGAACATCCCAGCCTAAACAATACTAGTCTTCAGACTAGATTGCAATAAGCAAATAGTTCCCAGATATTATGATATTTATGCAAGTGGATATTGATAGAACCACATCACCGGAAGAAGCAAGCAAATAAGAGTTTGAGTCTATGGTAGTGAAAACCTAGACAATGCAAAATTGAATTCAGTTCATAAGACTACATATAAATATCCAAATTATGAATAAGTGGTGTTTTAAGCACCTTCACAGTCCTTTGCATATTTACAACGGACAAACTAAAACAAAATAATTAGCATGCCAAGTCTTTCTCATTTCTGTATGTGGCTCTTGATCAACTTGCATTAGCTAGCTGTCTTTAGAGTTTTCCTAGTGTGGTGTGATGTGACTAGGAAGAATTATTACATCAAAATAGTTCACCTAAACCACCTGCATGAAATTCATCTAGATGTTTGTTATATAGGTTTTGAGAGTTTTTCTTAAATATGTTTTCAGCTATTAAAGAATGAGGAATTAACTGACTACTGAGTAATCACTACTCAGAAAAGTAGAACCTTTCACTGACGTGGTGGTTTTAGACCCATCATCACCTTTCTGTACCAGCTGTAACATTAGTACCAACCTCATAGGGTTGTAACGATTAAGTTACATAATGTGCAAAACCTTTGATCATGGTCTGACATAGAAAGCATTCGAACAATGCTAGTTATCAATATAAATTTAAAATATTATTAATTAATAACTATGGTCTGGTAGATAATATGTAAGTGGGAAATACTTTCCAGTAGACAGGACACAACTATTCCCTCAACCTCTCATTAAAAAAAAAAAGAAAAAGTATTGACTCTCCTATAGGCTAAACTCAGCAACTAAAATGACATTTACAAAAAAAAAAGTTATGAATTATATTTGAGTAATGATCTAATATAAAAACCGATCTAATATTAATAGTTGCAAGGATGAAATCAAAGCAATTAAATACTCATAATTAGAACAAGAAACCACAAAGTCAGGTGCAGTAAATATCTGAGTTATAAACGCAAACCAAGGGAATCATAAATTAGCCCTTGCAACTGAGTCACAAGAGAATAAAACCCTGATAAAATGCTATCGTGTTTCCCCAAAAATAAGACCTACCCGGACAATCAGCTCTAATGCATCTTTTGGAGCAAAAGTTAATGTAAGACCTAGTCTTATTTTACTGTAAGACCCGCTCTTATTTAACATAATTAATATAAGACCAGGTCTTATATTAATTTTTGTTCCAAAAGACACATTAGAGCTGATTGTCCGGTTAGGTCTTATTTTCGGGGAAACATGGTATCAAACAACATAATTTAAAACACTAACATTCTAATGGCATGGATTACTTCTAAAAGAATTGCCTTTATGGTCCATGTAGTTATCCCTGCAGGAATAATAAACAATAGGGAAGTTATTAATATTTTTAGGTAGGTAGTTAAGTTGCTAATCAAACAAATAAACAAAAATAGAGGATTGAGGAAATTATATAATTTGTCATAGTGACAAAGCCACAAAAATGTAAGAATAGGAACTCAATTGTGGACCTCTCACACTGAAGAAATCATGCTCTTTTATTGCTACGTTTCCATTTAGGGAGTGAGAGATTTTTCACATAATAATCACTAAGAAGCAACTGTTTGAACAAACAAATATGTAGGTGGAGAACAAGAATTTTCACATCAGTGCAATATACTAATTTACCAACTGGTAAGGGATATTAGCCAGTTGTTCAAAGGCATTACCCAGTTTCTGGGATTATTTGTAACATATTTAAGGTCAGACATAGAGCTGGTAATAAAACAAATGGTTTTCCATCTCAATTGTATGCTGGAATCTTAAGGTTCATTGAGAAATATTTCATTTTTAAATAGCCAAAGCATATCAAAAGTACTGCACGGTTACATTTTACTTCAACAATAAAAAATGAAATTACTTTCATTAACCTGATTATATTCAGGCTAATAATGTCAGCCCACAGAAGGAATGTGTGTCTGTTTCATCCAGTTATCTACAATCAGAGAACAAAGATATATGTAAATAAAAGACAGGCCTATTGAATGGATTAAAAACTTTGTTCCATTGATGACTAAAACATAACAGTTTTGCAAACTCTGCAAATTACATTGAGAATTATTTGAGTCCACGTTAGTGTTATATTTTCCATGCTTGTGACGGATATTTCAAAGCCTTTCCTCCTGATTCATTATAAATACATATTCTTAAGACATTATCCTCTCTAAATAGATCCTTATAATTCACCTTTAAGTGCTCTTTGAACAACTCAGTAAGCTATGTGGCTAGAGTCCTTCATATTCAATACTCTGTCCACCTGATTTGAATTCTATTATGTTGATTGTGCAAAAGCGTGTCCTAACCCCTAAATATTTTCTCCAATAAGACTCTTCCAAATGAGTGTATCCTGCTAATAGCCTCAAAATAACTTTTAAAGTGTAACCATTAATCTGCTGGAAGTGTTCACTTTAGCCCTACTACAAAACTAATATTTCAACCTAGAAATAGATATTACAGAAGAAAATATACCCATTCTGATTTTCAGCAACTTAATGAAATAACTTTATGGAAAGGTATCCTCAGCAATCACCAAATTGAGTAAACAAATCATTCTTAAATTAAGCAATAAATCAACAAATACTGTGCTATATGTGGTACAACTATGAAAGATATCTGACTCTCATCTTGGACATCCCTCAAATTCAAAGAAAACAACAACAATAACAGTGAAATAAATACCAAAATAAATCCTCTTGAGTGAGGCAGGAAAGCTCAAAAATATTATGACACACATTTGTTTGGTTGTTCAAAATCCATTTACCTTTAGGTAAGAACATTTCAATTCCTTTGTTATTTATCCCTTTGTTGGCTGCCTGCAAGATCTCTTGTTCTCAACAAAAAAAAGACAAACAACCCAATTAAAATATGGGCAAAGAACCTGAACAGACATATCTCCAAAAAAGACACATAAATGGTCAACAAGCATATGATAAGATACTTAATATCATTAGTCATTAGGGACATGCAAAGTCAAAATCATTAGATACTACTTCACACCTTAAAAAACAACAACAACAACAACAAAAAAACAGAAAATAAGTCTTGGCAAGGATGTGGATAAATTTGAAGTACTGTATATTGCTGATGGTAATATAAAATGTTTCCATGTGGAAACCAGTTAAAACATAAAACACAGAATTACCATTTGACGCTATAATCCCAGTCTTATATATATAACCCTAAGATTTGAAAACAGAAATTCAAACAAATACTCACAAATCGATATTCACAGCAGCACTACTCACAGTAGCTAAAGGTGGAAACAACCCAAATGTCCATTGGTGGGTGCAGATATAAACAAATTGTAGCATATGCATGCATTGGAATATTATTCCATAATTAATTCATATTGGAATATCATTCCATAAGAAGGAATTAAGCATTGATTCATGTTACAACAAGGATGTCTCTATGGGTTTAGAGAACAAAAAGGAAACTGGTAGTTTCAAGGGGCCGGGGGAAGAAAAGATTGAGGAATAATTGGTTTCTCAACAATAACAAAAGATTGAGGCTTAACAGGTATGGATTTTATTTGGGGACAATGCAAATGTTTTAGAACTAGATAGAAATGGTGGTTGTACAACACTGGATATACTAAATTGTTTGGTTAATTATGTTAAATGATTTTAGGATAACATGATTATGTTATGTGAATTTCACCCCAATTTGAAAAAAGATTACAAAAAAAAAATACCCTCCTCTCCTTTGCCCCAAAAGGTAACCACATGACAAAGCTTGGACAATCAATCTTTTATTTGGAACTTTATTCATTAAGTGAGAGATAAAATTATGTAAAAATGATTAACCCTCTTTCATTACAATGGAAGTGTTACAATAGTGATGACTTTCATTGGTATTATAATTATTGCTATGATTCTTATTAATATAATATTAATATAATTAATACCCACCCCAAGGTACCGGATATATTTCTGTGCACAGAATACAGAATAAATCAATGAGGGAGAGTTTCGTAAGTTTCCAAAACTATTGATTAGGCTTATAAAGCTTTGCACTTTCAGACATGGATACAGCTGCTACCTTCATCGTCATTCTTCCACAGGCTTCCACATCATTCTGTTGCACTGCTTTGTATTATAAACAGCATACTGGTAATCCTGAACTGTTTCTAGAAAATACTGAGACGCCATAATGAAAGCTAGGAGGCCTTTCCTGAAAACTCTACTTCTATAATCCTTTCAAAAAGAAATTTCGCACTAATTCGATCCTGTATATTCCAAGTTTTAAAATTAGAGATAAAATGCTTAAGACACCAGAGTTTATTTCCACCATTAATCTTCAAAATGTTACTAACAACATTGCTTTCTTTGAAAACTAGCCAATCTATACTATAGCTTTTGCATCTTTGTCATCTATTGATTTAGGTGTTACAGCTACTCCTCATTAATCAAAAAGTTTGCCAAATTACTCATAAAAAGTTTTCCTGTCCAATTCAAATTATATCATCATCATCTTGGTGACTTAAAAGTTCAATATCAAATATTCAATGTGGTTTTTTACCACACAGAAGTTAAACATACTTTCTTTGATTATATACCCTAACATACCTAAAGCTTCAAAATAAGTTTGTAATGACTGCCAAAACTCCATCACCTATCTCTGTTCCTCACCTAGAGCACACCTCAATCTTAAAATCTCCCAGGCACTGCAAAACAAACCCAATCAAACTTAAATTTTAAACACATTCCTCTTCTCACAGTGAATCTTTCTCCTAGCCAATCAAAAACCAATGAATCATCCTTGCCTTTCCCCTCACTCTAATAGCCTATCAGTCACCTCCTCTTAAAATTTCTATTGTTAGAATTCTATATTGATGAGGGTAAACAGGTCAAATACATGGTGATGGAAGGAGAACTGACTCTGGGTGGTGAACACACAATGTGATATATATATGACGTATTACAGAATTGTACACTTTAAATTTATGTAACTTTGCCAACAATTGTCACCCCAATAAGCTTTAATTAAAAAAAAAAAAAGAAAAAGAAAAAGAAAAAGAATTCTGCCTTGAGTCTATCTATATTCATGTCTGAATATAGCTGGTGTCTTCGTCATTTCTTTCTTAGATTACTGAAACACTCTTCAATTGTGTACCTTATCTGTGAGTTCTCCATATGCCTCAAGGTTAGATCTTTTTTAAAAGGCAAATGTGATCAGATATAAATTCCATTTAAACATTCCATAATTTATCATATTTATCATTTTTAATTCAATATTCTTAAAATAAATTTTCTGCCATAACTTGCCATCATCATAGTATCTCTTCATATCTACATGCTTTTATTCAGCTCAAAGCCTTTGTATATCATGTTCTTTTTGCCTTGATTGCTCCTAAACAATCTTTCTTTTGATGTTCATTCTAAAGAAATCAGTTCTGGTTAGCTAACTCCTAGAAGCTTCATTCTCTCTGCCCTCTTGCCACCACTTACATACGTACTTATTGCTGTCATGCCATCTGTGCATCTTTATCATTTCACTTATCAAATTATTTTACATATCTATCAAAGAATACATGATCACTAAAGATCTGTAATGCATAAATAAATGAATTAACTGAATGAAAATTATTTCTATTTTTTATTAAATTTATTGGGGTGACATTGGTTAATAAAATTATATAGGTTTCAAGTATACAATTCCATAATATATCATCTCTATATCACATTGTGTGTTCTCCACCCAAAGCCTAGTCTCTCTCCATCACCATATATTTGATCCCCTTTTACCCTTTTCTACTCCCCATTCTTCCTTGTCTGAATAACATTTTTAAAAATATGTATTTGTATGTACCCATAGAAAATATTTGCAGAAAGTGAAACAAAACTTTATAATGTGAATGAGTCATATGTGTTTATAGTTGGGAATGTTTACAACTGGAAACCTAGTTGCAAACAAGAGAGTGAAGGTACTTTTCTTTCTGGCTCTAACTTATTGACTTGTGGCAGGGAAAACAATAAATTGTAAACCCAAACTACATAAAAATCCTAAGTGTAGTAGGTTTTCTGAAGGATAAAGAAATTGGAGTAACACAATCGAGATAAATTTTTTTGAGAAGGTGTTATTTTTTTTAGATAATCAGAGGAGGCTTCTTGGAAGTGGTGTCATTGGACTAAGAGTTGAATGATAAATGGGGGTCAGCCTCACGATGATCTGGGAGGAAAATGTACAGGATGATAGAATGACAGGTGAAAGGCCCTGAGATGAAGATAATGTGGCATTTTTATGAAAGTAAAAAGGAGCTAATGTGGTTAGAAAGTAGAAAATAGGGCTGAGGAGGTACACATGTGTTTAGCCATAAAAGGCATTTTTAATTTTGATTTTATTATACTTTTCTTCAAGGAAGATAGGAAGGCATGAAAAGTTTTTAAATAATGAAATGATATAATCTGAGTTATTTTTAAAGTCCACTCTGGATGATGTAAGGCAGTTAATTATAAGGGGATGGGGTAGGTTGTACCAAGAATAGCAGCAGGGGGAACCAATAAAAAGCTTATTGTAGTCATTTGCCAAGCAATGAAAAAGGGCTGGCATTGGAATTGGAGAAGTGGATAGATTTCATTGTCTTTTTGAGGTAGTCTGAGTCAGATGAGCTCATAGGTTACATATGGGGGTGGGTAACAGGAAGGAAGAATACAGACGAGTCATTTATTTCACAATTAGATGGATGGGCATGTCATTTACCGATAAGGGAAAGACTAAGTGAAACACCTGGTTTTTACATTAATTTGGACAAGCTTAACATTACCCAAATGAAGACATTAGGTAGACCTAGGTTATCACAAAAGAATATTAAAATTTGAAATTATGAATAAAATACAAATATTCAGCAGATATAAAACGCAAAGCAAGCTTTGAGGCAAACCTTCCTGCAGGCTGCAAAAAGAAAGTACCTGAAAAGTGTTTAGCTTATTTACTTTCATCAGGGTTTACACTGCTGTGTGGCTGGAAACTGAGAATGTTGTTCAAAGAAATCTATTTGGAGAAAGTGTCTGTGGCACAGTAAGCACCACCCTTTCTCAAAGGCGATTGAAGGGAATTATTAAGAGATCTTAACATATTGCCCTACGGTTAGGAAAAACATACTGAACAGGTATTTTAAGCCTTCTTGGGAAATTTACAGCATGAGAGATGGATGGGCTTACTTCTCTGCTTTGGTGGCAGAGCGAAAGGGAGAGTCTGCTCCTTTGCGGTCACCTCCACACTCAGAGATGTCTCAGGAGAGAATGCTTGCGTGGACCTTGTGTATCAGCTATGGGCCATATAAGAGGCAGAGCTACCCACTCATGCAGACTACTTAAAGGGTGATATGAAAATTACAGGGAAAAGATGTCTATTGAGTGTATGGCTATAAAAAAGAGTAAGCAACTACAGGACTGGACTGAACTGGCCAGCATCGAGACCGTGTGTATGTATGTGTGTGCACGCACGCGCACATGTGTGTGTGTTGGAGAGGGTGGTGGTTCTCCAAAGCACCAATACAATTTCCCATTTAGGAAACAGTAAGATTTCAACAGCTTCTAAACCCAGACATGGTAATAGAATTGTTCAACTATATTAATAAAGAAATTCCTTGTTCCTTCTGACCCCTACATCTGCCCCATTTTCCCATAAACAATAAGAAAAGGACAGAAATATAATATAGTATGTTATATACTCACTAATATATAATCATATACTTAACTAGTGAGGGTACTATTTATACTCTTATTAACAGGATATACTGTCAAATAGTAAATAATCCAGCCTGCAGCAGGACTTTTTTGGGAGGAAGGGAAAGTTCAGAGTTTTTCTTATTACACAGATAGAACATTTTTTTTATTACTAAATTAAGATCATGTTGACAATTTACAATAATCATAGAACTTTGTTTTGCAAGAATAATTAGGAAAATCAAGTGTTCTCACAAGCTTTCACCATACGAGAAATACAAGTTGGAAGTCAAAAAGATATATTTGGCATAAAAGTGAATGCGATAACTCACAGGAGCTGAGCCTCAAAGAGGCAAACGCATGCTGTTCTCACCTCTGTGATTCTGAAGAGCCACATGCTGTATCTCAGAATAGGATACAATAGTAAAGAATGATCATTTAGAACTATATTTTCTAACCACAGAAATATCAGCTATCCAGCAGATCTCTAGACCTGTAGTAGTTTTCTTTAAATGTTGTTAAATTTCTATTTAGAGAAAATAACTATTTCAATGGAAATGGAAGAATTATTTAGCAATAATCAGGGAGATCATTAACTACATTTTTAAAAGTACTAAATCAATCTCACTTAAAATTCAGTCTAATCTTAGCAAATATGTATAATATTGTAAGGAAGGAGAAAACCAGAAGCTGAAGCTATAGGATATAATGGGGACACTGGAATGAATATTGGATTCACACACATGTAGTTCTGAAACCAGGCTTCACTAATTTTAAAGTGTAGAAGTTACTAATACTCCTAAATGGCAAGATACATCCACCTCATGTGGTTATTGCAGATCTGTGAAGTGATTCAGGCAAAGTGACTTGCGTAGTACTCAAAAAAATATTAGTTTTAGTTCTTTTCATAAGATTTTGTAAAGAACTTATTTTTCTAGGCCATACTTTCTAATTACTGTATTGCTAAATACAGGGGGTGACAAAAAATGTATGCACATGACTTGTATTCATCTTTTGTTATTGGTATATATTACAATTTTAATACAGTATTTTCCTTTCTGAAAATATGTATGTTTTTTGGCACCCTCTGTTTATAAAACATAAATCTGAAAAACCCACCCTTTCCTTAGATCTCAAATGCAACTTGTGCACTACTTATAAAAAGATTACTTGCCATGAAGGTATTTTCTGATTCATTTGCACAGCTATTTCTTCAAATTATTAATAGGTTTTGAAGACAGATTTAACTTCAGAGAGAATTCACTCTCACAGGCTCTGCTACTCACCCACAGGGCATCCTCTCCCCATAGTTGATTGATCCATTGCACAGTTGTTACAGTCCATTAAAAGAATGAGGGATGCTGATAATTCAGCAGATGAAATTCACTGGCCTCCTTATGGCTCAGCTACCACTGTGAGTTTTGCCCTGTGGAACAGGGCAGCATGTAAAGAAAAAATGGTGCTTGCATTAAGCTTTTAGGTTTGCTTTGGTACATCCTTTGTAAATCAAATCATTAAATATTGCCCAAGAGTTTCAAGTTGCTGTTGTTGTAGTTTTTTTCTTTTTTCTCCAAATTATTTTGACCATCACTGTTTTTACACAAGTGATATTCACTATGACCTAGTGTGAGCTGTTTTTCTTTTATATTTTTGTTGCAACACTGATCTCTATAGAGGGAGCAATAATGGAATTTTAATATCAAGAAAGACCTCATGTAAATACAGAATAATTAGTACAATATGGCAGTATACTGTAGAGAAAATTGTCAACAACAGGTAATTATTTAGTGTGTGCTCAATAATGTGTTAAGTACTCAAAGTTTAGTGGTAAACAAGACAGGCATAGGGTGTGAAGAAAGAAAGATAGGAAGCATTACAAAGTGATACATTATCAGTCTTGCTATCACTTAATGACTAGGAACAAGAAAGAGATGCCTGATGGGACGATTTACACACTGTACACACAGCAAGTGTTTGATTGGACTAGGAAGGTGAACTAGGCTTTGTTGTAGTCTATGAGAGAGACGTGAAAGGGAGAATTTTATCTCCTCACACCTACTGGTCAAAATTCAACCCCAAGGCAAATGATTCTCTTTCTAGTTGGAATTCCATCATCTGGAGCATTTGGAGGCCCTCAGAATGTCAGATCCTATATTCTGTGGTGTTGCTCTTTCATCTAATCCCGAAAATGTGGGAAAAGCTTTAACTTCTGACTATGGCCGCTGTTTGGCCAAATAGCACAGGGGAGGGCCTGGTGTCCTCAGGGCATATCATTTGTAACTTCTGTGTGCAGGATGAGGGAAAAACAGCATTTAAGAATGAAGGTGTCAATCAAGGGAAAATGAGGTGGTGCCTAAGGATTATTTCCAACAGAATGCCATAGACTTTATGCAGACAGCAGTGCAAAATCTGTCAGAGTAATTTATCACTTACTGTTGGATAATTAGTGATTAATGAAATGAATGAGAGTCATGTGATAGAAAACTATTTTGTGAGACATAAAAGATGGGAAAGTAGAGATTAAAAAGAAAAAGATTAAATAAGCTTTCTATAAATGAAGCTGTTATCAGTTTACTGTAGATCTGCAATGTATGTCTCTACAACTAGATTTTTAAAAGAATGATTCTTCCTTAAATACTGAGAAGAACTATGGAGAATTCTAAAGAAAAAATATATTGTTCATTAAGATGCTGGGAAAGAAAGCAATCAATTGTTGGCTAACTCAGCTAAAATAAAAGACAAATGGGATATCTGCACAGTGTTCACATTAATAAAGAAAGGTTACATAACTTGCCTCTCCTAAGCCTTTTGCATCCTTACCTATCAAATTGATCCCAAATGGTTTACGTCAACATCGACTGGATATTGTTGAAGTTCAACTTACCATCAACTTCTCTCCATCAAACATGTAGGAAAGAAGTACAAGTAAAGTGTGTAATATTAACCTCCTACTGTTATTTGGTTATTTTAAGAAATTAAATAAATGATTTTGGAAATGTGTACAACTATTCCCAAATAACAAAGCTTTTCAAAACTGTGTTTAAGTTTCCCTCCATTGTAGTGTCCTATGAATCTGTTTTTGAAAATGTGTTTTGCAGGGATCCTAATTCAGCAAGTCTAGCAAGAAGTATGTAGGCTACCCTAGGTTCGTTGCATGGCTTGACTACGCCTTGAGACAAAAGCTTTATTATGTACTATATTGTATATGTATATATATGTATATATACACATATGTGTGTATACACACATATATACACACATATAATATATACACACATATGTATATATATATATGCATACACAGACACATATACACACAGCTAGGTATATGTATATGTATTTATGTAAATTATGTTAAATATATATTACTTTATTATGTATTATAAGGGCCATGTATTTTCTTTTATTAGGTTCACAAATTATTTGTTTCTCTTATGGAAATTACATATGTGTCAACAAAGCATATCCTACACAACCTCTAATTTTTCGTCTGTAAAGTAGCTCAGCTAGAAAATAATACACAATGAATTTACAAGTATTTTCCTATGAAACTTCCTTAAACACAAAATGATTGCACAGCTTTATAAATCTGATTTTTAAAATATTTACTAATGCATATAGAATAAAGTTTAACCACTACAGCTATCTATTCAAAATCATGTAACGTGTTTCATAACGTAGCAATTACAGCAAGTAAAGCTTGCTATGATTACTATGCTACTTGAGTATGGGCCATTGACAGTTAGATGGGAAGAAAGTTTTCATGCAAAACTTGAAAAGACTTTTGCAATCATGATGAAGATATGTGATATAGAGACACTAAAGAAACAGTCCAGACTGCTATGAAATTGAGATTTTCCCTGCATTTGTATACCTTTCTCCTACACAAGATATTGACATCTGTAGTTCTCTGTGTAGACACTGTGAGGTTGAACTTTTCTGATTTTACTTGGACACATGTAGAACCTCTCAGATTTCTAGTCCTTCAAGCACTGCCTGAGATCTAGTGTTAGACTTGCCGTATTTAGAGCTTCAGTTAATTGGATTGGATTTTGGCTTGTGCTTGACTGTAATGCATGATGTGTTACCAAGTACGCAGTAGAAAGGAATGGCCTAGAGGGTTTACCATAATGTTTACATTTTCCCCATTAGAAAATATAAAAGTATATTTAATCATCTTGATGAATCAAACGTCACAAGGAACAGTCAGGTAACCAGACGTTTATTGTGCTTTTCTTTTGAGCATACAGTTTCATCAACAAACGTATTTCAAAATCACTTGAACTTACAAAATTTGGGTTTAATATGCATCATTCCTCAAAGACAAATTTTAAGATTTCTAGTGAGTTACATATTTGAGGTCTTTGCAGACTACACTGTGTACTTAGAGCATAAGAATTCATGAGACAGCCTCAGCATTCTCATCAGAAACAGCATAAAATCATTACTCGACCTGCAGGCTCCTTAGTTGATAGACATAGACATCTAACGGAGACCTAGGAAGATATTTTTATTTGTCCTTCCTGCTACATATACCTTCTCATGAGGAAGGCCCATATGTTTTGATGACAACAAATTATAACCCCGTTTCCCAAGTTACTTTTGTCTCTACTGAGCTTGAACTTATCATGGGGTTATGCAATCAGCACATTAAAACTAATGATGGCCTATGTGAAGAGCACAGAAGCTGAAACCAACTACCTGAGGATTTTCTAACTGCTGACACAAGTCTGCATGTTCATTTTTACTTTTAAAAATAGTAACCTGTTTTTAGGCCTCACAAAGCCTAACTATACACATAAAATTATGCAAAGTAAATATTTTATTTAAACTTACTTAGGAGTAAACTTTGTGAGCATTTATGATAAGGGATCTAACATATGAAGTAAATGTAACTTTATGCACAATACAGGCAAAAACAGAGTCTTATGAGTCTTCCAAAAGAAATTTCCTAAGTTGCATGCATCAATTTGATTAGTTATATTCATTAAGATTGATTAATATAACAGGCAAGAAAGTAAGGCAAATTTACAAAGAAGATACTTTAATCTATAAACCAAAAAATGGAACCATATAGAAACTTCACAAAGACCACTGCTTGGTTGCTAAATAAGAATGGGATTTCAGTTTTGTAAATGCTTTTAGATTCTAATTTTACCTAATATTTATCTAAAATATTTTTTTATTTATCTTTTTAATTAAAATGTATTGGGGTGACAATGGATACAGAGGTTTCAAGTGTACAATTCTGTAATACATCATCTATATATCACATTGTGTGTTCACCACCCAGAGTCAGTTCTCCTTCCATCACCATATATTTAACCCTCTTTACCTCTCTTTACTATGCCCCCATCCCATTTTAAATGGCACTAACTTTAAAATCCCTTGTCTGTTTGCACCTGAATCAATAGCTCTTTCTTTCCTTATTTGTAATTTTCAGGACTTTTACTTTCACAGCTATGAGCTGAATTCCATTTTTATGAACTGAATCAAAAAGTGCAGGGGCTAAAGAATTCCATTTGTAAAAACTGAAAGAGGAAGTGCAGGAGCTAATACAAATACATGGTACAATTGATTTTTAAGAAAGAAATATAAAGTCTATGGTAGTTTCTTTTATACTGATTATGTCCCTATCTTAAAATTATGTAATATCTCCCTTTTGCTGAGGTCCTTAGAATATTAAATAGGTCTTCCATGGTCTTGTTAATACTTCCAGTCTCATCTCTCATCAGATCTTCTAGGACCCAATGCTTAAGTCATACTAAACTATCTGTAGTTCTCCAAACGCCCCAAACCATTTCAAACCGCTATAAATTTCCATACTTAAAGTCTCTACAAATATTATCTCCTTCTTGTACCTAAAATGCTTTCTCTCCTTATCCACTCACTTGTCATTCTTTTTAAGCCTGTTCTTTAAGTGCCCTTCCTAATAACCCTCCTTACACAGAACTGTCTCCCTCTTCCATTGTGCCCCAAAACATACTGATACAGTTTCCAAGCTCAGTCTCTTTCACATTGCATCACATCTGCTTAATCTCCCTGCCCCTGTAACACCTCGAGCACTTTGAACATGATTGACTCACCTCAGTATCCTCTGCATTTTGTATAATTCTGAATGCCAGTAAATTTTTTGTGTGGAATGAAGAACTCAGAAATAGAGCCACATAAATATGCTCAAATGATTTTTCATAAAGATTCAAAAACAATTTAATAGAGCTCGGAGTACAGTGGGTCGGTTTGTTCAATAAGTGGTGCTGGGGCAATGGGATATACATATATATGTATGTATGAACCTTGACCTAAACCCCACAAGCTTACATAAAATTTAACTCTAAATGAATCACTGACTTAAAAAGTACAAAAATGAACAGGGAAATGCATATAAAAACTACAGCAAGATATCACTAAACACCTATCACAATGTTGAAAGAAAGAAAAAAAAGAAAGGAAGGGAGGGATGGAGGGAGGGAGGGAAAAATAGTGAAACCACTACATGCTGGCAGGGATGCAGAGAAACTGAACCACTCCATAAATTGCTAATGGGAATGTAAAATTGTACAGTTACTCTGGAAGACAAATGAGCACTTGCTCATAAAAATAAATATGAAACTATCATATGACTCATCACTTGTATGCTGGTCATTTTCCCCAGATAAGTAAAACTTACATTCACAAATGTTCATTGCAACCTTATTTTTAATAACCCAAAACTGGAAATAATCTAGATGACCTTCCTTCAATAGTTATATACACAGCATGGACTATTATAAAGCAATAAAAAGGAATGAGCTATTGTTACATATAACCACTTGAATGAATATTCAGGAAGTTATGTTGAGTGAAAAACAAGCCAATCTCAAAGGTTACCATATGATTGCATTTATATAACATTATGAAATTACAAAATTTTAGAAATGGATAACAGATTAGTGATTGCAGGTGTTAGGGTCCAGGCAGGGAAAGGAGGAAGATGATTGATAATGATGATTATAAAAGGGCAATATAAGGGATACTTGTGATGATGAAATTGTTCAGTATCTTGACTGTGGTGAATACAAGAACACAGAAGTGTGATTCAATTGTATAGAACTAAACACACAGACACACACACACACACACACACACACACACACACACACAGGTACAAGTAAAATTGAGAAAATCTGAATAAGATCAGTGAATGTTATTTATGTTAATATCCTGGTTGTACTACAGTTTTACAAAATGTTACCATTGTGGAAAACTGGTAAAGGGTATGTGATATCTTTATGTATTATTCTTACAATCTTATACTTTTTAACTTCCACTCCATCCTAAGAGAGAAAGAGTGTAGAGTTTAAATCCTACCAAGTTAATTTCATGCTAAAAAAAGCAAAAATCAATACCAATATGTGGTAGTTTATCAAATTTAAACATTAAAAATAGCTCTATGTAAAAAAAATGAAAAAAAAATAGCTGTGTGTGTGTGCATTGTGTTTATAACATCAATAGTTACTGTGAATTAAGCTTCTGCTATTTCTGTTACAGACTATTTTTAACAGCTTTATTGAGATACAGTTTACATATCATACAATTCAACATGTGAAAGTGTATAATACAATGTTTTCAGTATATTCACAGGATTGTGTAACCATAAACTAATTTTAGAGCAATTTTGTCCCCTGTAAAGGAAATTTCTGTACACACTAGCTGTCACTCCCCATTCTCGCACACTCTACTGCCTCCAGCCCTTGACAAGAAAAAAATTGGTAAAAATATATGCAAACATTGAAAACAGTTGCCAGGCCCAGAGCTACCAAAAAAAATATCTGCAGACATTCCCATTTGACATATTACTGTCAACTCTGAAACCTCCATATTGCCTGTCAGGGCTTACATGTGCCAAAGGTAATCTGCTGAAAAACAGACATGCTGAAACTACAGTGATAACAGCATCCAGCATTGCTGACGATCATACAGATCTTTGATGTTAAAGCGAGGTGATGAAGACAACGCATTTGAAGCAAAGAGAGACATACACACGCATATAGCAAAAATGAGATAAGAATGGATAAAATAAAGTATTTGAATGAAAAAGGTAAGGAGATAAAGAACTGAAAACTGGGCAAAGAGAGGAGAAAGGCAGCTTCCACTGATACGGCACTGATACGTCACTATGCGGTAACAACATCAAGGATAGGTGAAACACCTCCAACACCTACATTAAGTTAAGGCCCCACTAAGCAAGTTGCAATGTGAAACGAGAAGGTCCTCTGAGCATTGTAAGGATGTTTATGGTGCATTAGCACCACATCATTTAGCACAGGTGTTCTAGTAATTGTGGAATACTGGGAAAATGCAGAGTGCTCCATTTATCTTCATCATATCCCAAGGTGATATACTAGTAGCAATTTAGCACCTGCTAGAGAAATTTGGCATCTGTGGTATTTACCCAAGTGTTTGGTCTTGAAGGTTGGAAGTGTTATTTTGGACCTCCATACATGCTGTGGAATTATCAAGCATGTGCCAATACCAAATGCACTGTAAAACTCGCTCAGTGAAAGTTGTAAAAGCAAACCTAATGTAGCTTAGTGAATGCAAGTCTTATAAATGTGGCATATTATATTTTTTACCTCTCTCCTCCTCATCAAAAAGAGCTTTTTCTCTGACTACGAGGGAGAAGAGGCATTATGGTATTTGCTTAACAATATAACTTTAACATTTATAAATAAAGGAACAGTTTGGAAAGTTTGTTTTATTATTTTCTGAAATAGACATTTTCTCTGTGTTGGTGACTCTTCTGGGAATCAGGTATATTTAGATAAACAGTTCTTCAACCTCTATGTTTCAAAATGATCTTGAAATATGAAGAGGTGAGTAACTTACCAAGAACAGATAACCAAATACTTTTCATCTGAAAAAATATGATAGATATAGAGAGACGTATATTTCTGTATCCTAAAATCTAGGCTAATGTGAGAGCTGCGCCTTTCAGAAAGAGATCCATCATGTAATAAGTAACAAGAAATTGAGGTTTCCGTATTTATTTCACAAACTCCTTAAAGAAAGATGCCTATTTTATTATTTGGATTACAGTGCCTTGTGTTCAAAATATCTTCTCTGACTAGTGATAGGATGACCTAAGCACAGAAAATAAGAGAAAAATTTAATAAAATTATTCAGAAGGAGGAATTAGAGAAATATAAAACATTAGGAAATACTGAAAAGAGAAAAATAAAATTTTGAGTTAGGAATATTTTGGATCCAGCAATTCCTGGTAGTACTTTTACAAACAGATTGTAACAATGTGCCTATATATTTCCTTCACCTTAACACAGTCATATTTTAGAGCACTAACTATATGCTACGTCCACAACTTGGCTGACAATTATGCCCTTGCCCCCAAAGGGTTAAAATATACTATCAAGGGAAGAGATCCTGTAGGTTATAATCAAGATTAGTATATGGCTGCTGTTTAACAAACATCGGTAAAGTAGAGCATGTTTCTTGTGAGTTATATAGATGCTGAATGCGTAATAGGTACATTTGGTTTTGTTCAAATGGACAAGAGGTACACAAAATCTTAAAATTGAATGCACCAAACAACATATTAGGTAAACATTAGACAAAATATATCAGTATATTCACTGATTTAAAAATAATATAGTCTTGATTTAAAAATAACTAGGGTGGAATATGTCAATATACTTGACCAAATTAATCAAATATAATAAATACATGTAAGTTTGGATGAAGGAAATTTAATTACATCATCAGTGAATCAACCATATACTTATCTTAATATATAAACTATTTACATCTTTCTGAATTTGAGAGTAGATAGTTTTTATCATGCCCATAAAAATGTATAAAAAAATGTTCAAAGTAGATATAAGAAAAGCAAATACACTTAATAAGGATACATATTCAGGCACATTCTCTGATTATAATCTTGTTCCTACATAGTTCTTCTTTCAAAGAGGAAATCAAAGTTAAAAACTAAAAACTACTGGGAAAGTAATGAGAAAAGAAAATATACCAAAACCTGAAGTGAATAGCAAAAGCTATACTCAGAGGAAATATATAGTCATAACACTTCCATTATTAAAAGACATACACTAAAAGAAAACAAAACAAATAAAAATGAATAAACAATAGTCATACCTCTTTGCTTGGTTAACCTATTTTTAGATGATCTGATAAATACTCCCAATATTTTAAGCTTTATAAATGATTAGTATATTTGAAAAGAAATCAAGAGATATCAGTAGTAAAGCAAAATGAACTACAGAAAATTGAAAGAGGTAATCAATCACAAAAGCAAGTGATTTTCCTAAAGGATAAAGAAGGGTGTTGCATAATAAAAAGAGGTCAACTTATTTTTAAAAAAGATATACTACTTCTAAACATAGATACATTCAATGAGAGTGATAAAATTTCTCAGCAATCTAGGAATAGAAATAGTGATATGCTGGAGCTAGCCCAAGAGAGCCGATTACTAAATTTTCAGTAATTTTGTGTTTCACTTAAAGCATATTGATAACTTTATATGGCTACAGAGGGAGTTTTTATACCACAGAATGTGTCAGATGCTACAAATCAGGGCCTTCTCTCTACCCCCAGAAAACTGGTTGTTAAAATTAAACAACTACCAGTACATCAATCAACAAAAAGAATACTCACTCAACCTGGTAAAAGATATCTATTAAAAAAACAAAACAAACAAACAAACAAAAAAAACACTGCAGCTATAATCATAAAAATTATTTTGAAAACTATTATTTTTTCAGGACTGTGGAGAAAGAAATATTCAAGACAGTATGGTATTGATATAAATTTACAGATCACTCGGAACAGATTAGTTGCTTCAGAACAGATATTTGACAAAATACCAAATTAATCCAATAGAAAACAATCTCTCAGCAATGGTGGTGAAACAATAGATGTCCTTATTTTTAAAAGATGAAAATCACTGCTTATGTTACTCCAAAAAAATTAACCTGAAATGAAACTTCATGAAATTTAGAAAAGTCAATATTGATCCAAAGTGACAGCAGATACATGGTGCCTTATTTCTAGGAATGGAGGAGGATTTACTATAAAGGAAGATGAGTGAACTTTTTGGGCCGATGGCAATTTTTATAACTGGAGTACTGTTGATTACAAAAGTATTAAAACTGTCAATATTCATCATATTTTACCCTAAAATTGATGTATTTTATTGTACGTAGTTTAGATCTTCAAAATTATGAGAGGACCTTTTCTTCTGGCTATGATTAAGTAACTTATAGCAGACCAACATTCCCACTAAATAACTAGAAAAGCCAGACTCAAAAAAGTATATACTCTGTGATTCCACTCGTATGAACTCTAGAAAAAGACAAATCTATAGTGACAAATCAGTAGTTGCCTGAGGTCAAGTGTGTTGAAGTAACTGTCTTGGAAGGAGCTCATGCAAACAGCAAGATAAACAAATGATTCAAAAGGTTGAATTGTTGGTGTGTTCTCCATCTTCAATGCAAATAGATTAGGGATCAACATCTAAAAGAACACTAGAAGATTCTCATGTGCTTAGAAAATTAAAAATATAACTTTATGTAACCCATGGTATGACAAAACACTAGATTTTTAGAAAGAAAGTTTAACTGAATAAATATTGCATATTCAAACTTTTAATGCAACTAAAATAACACAATACAAACTGTAGAGCTTAATATTCATATATCAGAAAAAAAAACATTGAAAATTTACAGGTTAATAAATATTTACCGTAGGAAGTTAGAAAAATAATAAAAACATACAACCAAATAAATTAGGCAGTATGAAATATGAGTAAAAGGAACTCATAAAGAGAAAAAATACATGGTCAAAAATTGTTCAACATGGTCAAAAATTGATTCTTTGAAAATGCTAATAAAATAAATCAATCTCTGGCAAAACTGATAGAAAAAAAGAGAGACGGAGGGGGATACAAAATAATAAATGTGTAGTGAAATATAGGACATTCATTCAGATTCTGCAGATATCATGTTTTTGGACTATTTTATAAATGGTGTACTAATAAATTCAAAATATGCAATAAACAGATAAATTCCTAGAAAAATTATTAAAAGAGACTGAAGGGAGAATAGAGAATCTGAAAACACCTATAACAATAAAGAAAATGAATTGTTAACAAAATTTTTCCATAAATAAAATTCCAGGCTTAGGTGACTTCATTAGTAAGTTATATCAAAAATTCTAAACTAGCACAAACTATTATAGAGAATTCATTTTAAAAGACTTGATATAAAACCGGCAAGGACAGTATAAGAAAATCTTAAGAAAAACAACCTCAAATGTAGTTGCAAAATAAAAACTAAAATATCAAATCCAAAGTATATTTAAACATAAAAATCATGTATAAACTTAGTTTATAGCAAGAACACAAGACGTTTCAACATTAGAAAATCAACGCATGCAAGCCACTATTATAACATCATAAAGTAAAAATTCTAAGTGAAAATTTTAAGAAAACCTTTATAGATATACAAATAGCAATTTCTGTAATATAACTTTCATTCACAATTTAAAAAGTAAAACATTAGCAAATTTAGAATATAGTAAACACCATTTATTCTGTGCTTGACTTTTTATGACTTGCTCTATGCTTTTTATTAATCATTTTTATTACTTTATAACCTTAAAAGTTTGTTTGGTACAAAAGCTTGGTATTATACTTGAGAATAATAATACATGTGCTTGCTTTCAGGTGGTATTTATTTTATTTTGAAAAAATTTAACTTATAGAAAAGTTGGACAATGAACTAAGTTATGTTCACTGCATTTCACTGCAACACTGTGAACATAAAATTCTGAATGATGACATGCTTTGTGACGAAAGAAGACATAACCGTTACCATCATTTCTATTTAATATCTTCTTGGTCCTAGATACAAATTTAGACAAGCAAAACAAAAAAAAAATAATGATTTTAAGAACTGTAAAAAGAAAGATGATATAACTGTATATAAGGAAAAAAACATTAAATCCTATAGATGCATTATGATAATCAATAACAGCATTAGCAAAGTTTGTATGGATATAATAAATATAAAAATAATTTTGTATTTCTATATATCAGAACAAACTGTTTTTAAACTTACCATTTACAATCACATACACATACATACATACAAATGGTATATATGTATATGTTATATGTACATATACACACAGAGTTTATATGTATACGTCACAAATACATATATACACACATAATCACACATATATGGATATACATAGTAGCAAAGATTGTACTGCAGTAATTTTAATGATAAAAATCATACAATTTAGTAAATGCTCTTCAGTAGTAGAGGCTAAATTACATAATTTATTATTAGTTAATTTTTATAATAAATTTCACTAGTTGCAAAATGTAGATATTAATACAGAATACATTTACACCGGTTGCCTTAGAATGTTTTGATTTCCATGAAGTAGTGTTCTCACAGACATATAAGATACATGGAAATGTGTACATGATTCCATTTTGTAACGCTAACCATGAAAACTCAGTGCGCACACACGTTTATTGCTATACAGGTAAACATGAAGAAAGTTATGGAAGACACTGATGTTTATGATATTCCATTAAATGATTAAAAGACAACTTAGAGTTTGTGTATTTTATTTGTTATTAGGATTTTTATCAGTAAAAAGCAAATAAGATGAGACAAATATATCTGAATATATATTCAAATATATTTATATGAACACAAACACATATGTACAACAAACACACCAGGCCATTCAAACTTGGTTACAAGAAAGATTTGAGATTGAAAGCAATTTAGATGGGAAGTAATTAGATTTGTCTTAACATGCATTCATGCCTACATAGCTATCTATGCATATAAAATAATACACGGCAATATGTGTATATTTAGGCAATCTTGTACATTATTGCACATCAGTGTGGAAACATAAAAGTAACCATGAAAACTTAAGATTTTAATAAATGGGAAAATTATAATTATTATTTTAAAATTGTTTTCCAAGACAAAAACTCTCTTACTGTCAGCTATAAATGTACAGGGAAATAAACAAGTAAAACTAGTATTTGTCTAATATATTTAAAATATTGGAAACATTGATAATTAAAGTGTTTTAATTCTTTGAAAAAAAACATATTAGAATAATTTAAAGAGCATGTGCCTTCTTATGATTGTTTAATGTGTGAGCATTAAACATTGTCTAAAGTGAGCACCTTTTCTATGCCTCAGTGAATTGCAATGTGCTTTCTAACTTGGATCAGCTTCCAACATTTATTTTAATGTGATGTTTTATATTGATCTCCCCTCCCCTGTGACATCTTTCTTTTCCACACCAACACTTTCTCATTTATTCCCTTTACTAAGTTCCTCTAGCTGCATGTCTAGAGTCTCTCAAACTATGGCAAGGTCAATATTCTCACGGTCACCCATTTCATCTATTAACTCCATTTATGTTTAATTCCAACTTTGCTTCCAGCTTTATCACTTTTTGTTTCTTCGCTGCGTTTTCATCTTTATTGGCCAATCACCATTTTTGTTAACTATCATGTGGGTTTATCACAGGATGTATGGAGGCAGCACACCTATATGGTTTGCTGTCTATGTGTGAATTGAGTAAAAGGTACACAGTGACTGAAAACTGACAAACTTTGGAAGATCACGGGCCATAGTGCACATCAGTTATTTATATAGTGATGTCTAGACTGAAGAGGTAGCAGTGAAGTTTGTTACTAGTGAACAGTTAACATACCATAGTGACTAAATTTGTGCACATAAGAACCATACAAAATGAGGGCTACTTATATATTTATGTCTACTGATAAAGGTATAATTTCATTGCTTCATTTTACTTGTTACAGCATGCATGTATTGACATTCTTTTGATTGTAAAACTGCAAATGAGTAAATGTTTAACAAAAAAAGATGCATATTGTTTGCAAGTGTAGCAGATGCTGAGAGTAGCTTACCCCTATCATCTCCTCAAGGTGCTTACTACAAATATCTGAGACTGACTGAGGGTTTGTTGTTGTTGTTATTGTTTTTCTTGTAGGAGCATACTAAACCAGAGCAGGGCAGTCTAGAAGTGCAGGAATATTAAATTTTGGAAGCATCTCTGAACCAATGACACAAGAAGTGTCAGATACGTAAACTCCCAAATGCTCTCTATTTGGGGTAACTGCAGGGCATTCTTTACTGTCTCCCAGAATTTCAAAGTGGGACTGACTTCTTTTCTCTAATGGTAACTAGCTTGATAACCACCCATAATTGGCTTCCCTTCTGTTCCTTTTCCACTTGCCCATATCTCTACCAGTGTTTCTTAGAATGAAATACACAACTTGCACTCTCATCCTTGTCTTGAGGATCTTCTTCTGGATAAACTCAAATAAAACAATAAAAAAATAGAAATTAATTGTGACTAACCCCAGGCCACATGGAAAATATGCCACAAAACCATACTGTATACAAAAAAAGTAGTATAGTGATAGAAGACTTGTTTTTGTAAGAGGCATTTGTACGTGTAATTGTTCTTGGTTTAAAATGGCACACAGTTATCTGTTCACCATAGTGTTTATGGTAAGTAGAGCATTCTTAGTCTTCAAAGGAGCTTGCATTTATTACTAGAAAAGTTCTTCAGGTAGAAGTTGACAAGTAGAGGAAGTTCTGTGTGATGTGAATATTTAAAGCTTCACAAAGGGTAGATGCAAGATTGTAGACCACAGCAGAAGGCAACTTGACATTTTTTTTGTAAGTATCCTTCAGGCAATGTTGCAAATAAGTTGTACCATAAGAATATATGTTATTTGAATTCACATACAGTAATGTGTGAAACTTGATATTTCTCTCTCAATTAGGTCAGCATCGATTATGATTTTATCATTACTTTTAAGGTTTACTTCATTTCACAGCTTCAATGTTCTCTGAACACTCTAATGAATTATGGACGGGCAAAATACTTTCAATGTACGTTTAGAACTTCGATGAATTATTCTGCTTCTTGTGAGCAATCTCCAGTAATTATGAATCACAGAATTTATAACAAGCATAGAATCAAAGTGCTACCGTGAAAAACATCTTACATTTGGTGCATTACTTCTTTGAATGGAGACAGATGTTGAATATAACTATCCAAAGAAATCTACAATTTAATCACAGATTTCACCATGAGGACACACACAAAAAAAACTAAACCTTTGAGTAATGCAGTAGAATACATTTCCAAAAGATTACATACGTTTAAAATGTTCTTGAGGGAGATTAGGTTGCAACTCTTAAAACCCACCACCTCATGTTTTTCCAACATCATATCAAGAAGTGCATTGACGTTTCTGACGTTAACTTTTGGAATGTGTTTTCATTCAGTGAAAAATGTCATTACAATGTGGGAAATTAACACAGTCTATCCTCCATCATCAATGGCACTTAGAAATGAGAAACCAGTAGGCAGAACTGAAATGAACATATTATTGAAAGTTCTCATTTCGCCAGTCAAATTCATGTTCTGTAATAGAGCAAATAACTCCTGACCCCTGGTGCTCCCCTTCTCTTTTTATTATAAACTGTGCTTGTGCAATATCACCCAGCTACAAAGCTTCAAGTTTTTCTATTTATTGATGTTTCTTTAAAATGTGTGTGTATGTGTGTGTGTTTGTGTGTGTGCGCGCGTGTGTGTGTGTGTGTGTGTGTGTGTGTGTGTATCTGCTGCCATCTCTCCTTTGAACTTCAACTCTAACTCCAAGTGTCTAGAGGGACGGCTCTGTCTCCACATAATCAATCTGAAAACATTCACACTAAAGTCATTATTTTGGGGCCATTACCATCCGCTAATCGATCTCCCTCTTTTATGGTTCCTTCCTGAGTTGGTTAGAGACAACTCCAAAAACTTTAATACAAGTAATAAATGGTTTAAAATCGGACAACTTTCTTTTTTTTTCAGTCTTTAAATCCAAAAATTTACAAATTCCCATTGGGTTTACCACCCAAAATTCTCATTCATCTCCCTGCATTTTCCATTTATACTACCATTTTTCTAAATGAGGTTTTTCCTCCCCGCCTCAGTTTATTACATCCTACAATTTACTCTCCATTTTACTAATAGTGTGGTTTAAAAACTGCAGATTTTAATATTATTCCTTGTTCTTACACTCTGTTACTTTGGTATCACCTACCTTACAAACTCAATGGCATACCAAATCTGTTCTACTTACATACCTGCTATTATAGGAAACTGAATGCCTCGAAAAATGCTCCATGTGAAAATAATACAAAATCATCGAACGATATTTTAGGAAACCGTTTTTATAAAATTATCACAGAGCTGGCAAAAAAATAGAGATATCCTCAGAGACCAAAAATAAAGACACAGATATGTAGAGGTATACAGCAGCAAAAATGGAGCTGCCTTATGGACAGTCCCTATTGACCTGATTCTTTATTTCTTTTGGCTGCATAAGAAACGATAAACAAAACCTTAGAAATGAGCATGGAAGTAAGTTTAATTTGGAAAATCCCTCTCCTTCATTAAAGCAGGATTTAAAGATGATACAGCTCACTTTCTTTAGTAAGATGTGACCAAGAAATTCCCAAGTTAAAGTATAAAAATATGGAGGGAGGGAGGGAGGGAGAAAGGGAAGGTAGGAAGGAAGGCTCCACACATAGACATATTATTGTGCAATAAAATTTTAAAAAGACTATTAAAGAAGCTAAGAAAAAACATTGTTTATAAAGGAACCAAAATTATGCTCAAATTGACCTCTTAAAACAGAAAGCAAGCAAGCAAACAAAGAAAAACAAAAAAGAAAATAATACAATTGAAATAACATCTTCAAAGTTTTAGGGAAAATAAATACACAAAACAGAGAATTTAACACTAATAGAACCTCACTACAGATGTTATTTGTGGTGAGTTATAACTACAGATGCTATTTCCCTGATTTATGACAAATTACCACAACTTGGACCTTTAAAACAGCCCCATTTATTATTGAATGACAGGTCAAAAGTACAGGCAGGATTACTGGGTTATCTGCCTAGGTTCTCACAAGGCTGGAATCAAAGTGTCAGCGGACAAGTCTCTATGGAAGAATTCACTTCTGTGTTTATTCCTATTATTGGAAGAATTTAATTCACTGTTGTTATAGCACTGACATCCCTGTTTTCTGTTGATCAGGGAATGCTCTCAGCTTCTAGGTCTTTGCTCTATGGCCTCCTCCAGCTCAAAGTCACCAAGGCAGAACCTCCTTCATATCAAATGTCTCTCACATTTCTAATATCTGAGTTCTTCTACAATCAGCTGAAGAAATCTCTCAGCTTTCAAAAGGCTTGAGTGATTATGTGATGAATACCTGGACCACAGTGAGTCAGAGACTTAACACACCTTGTTTTGTTTAACATAAGAAACTATGCATCACCATTATATTAATTGCAGTGATAAAAAGCAAAAGTTTAGAAAAAGGGGTAAATTAACTCGGTCAAGGTCACAAAGGTAATTAGTACATGGTGCATATTTGAACCTATTTAACTCCTGAACCTGGGCACATTTCCCAGAACCACAATACTTTACCCTCTTTCAATCTACTTGATTTCAATCTACTTAATGCCATTTGCCAAGAATTTACCTAAACTACTCCATAATACTGTTACCTTGGCATCCATTTAGTGGGGCCAAGTGGGCTGAGGGGGCCTTGAACGGACACTAGCCCTTCCCACAAGAACATGCCCTAGATAATAGTCCAGAGTCACAAGTAAATATAAGTTCCTTATTATGACTCCACTAGTCCCTGCGACAGACTCTGCCACTCCAGGGCCTTCCCCTTATCTGCCCTTTCGAGGCTTCCCAAAGCTCGGCCCTTTGCTTGGACTGACCAATCTGGCCTTAGCCTGGAAACCCCAGAGAACTCTACTCGTGGACCTTAATAAAGTCCCAGGTCCTGCCACTCTCTCTGCCTTGACCTCCTTGAATAGCCTCTCCAGGCTTGCGGCTCCTCCAGAACATTGTACAAACTTCTTTATTTCAATTCCCCTTGGTCTTATGTTGGACTTCAGCTCATACTATCCAACACCCTAGGGTTTTACTTAACAAATGTTAATTTAACAAAGTCACAACCTCTACAAAAGCTGCATGGTTACTCCGTGTACTGAAAAAAAATTTCCCCCGCATGGCCTGTTCCTATCCTGCCCTTGAATTCTGTGATGTTTCTTTCCTGCCATTATCATTTTTAAGATTTGCTGAACACTTTGTTTGAGAGTTTCTGCTTCTCATAGAGATGGGGCAATGCCAAGGAAAGGATTTGTCTCCAAAGTAGTGTGTAATGATACAATTTAATCAAAACAGAATTGCCATTTAAGAATTTCCACAATATTCTGAGAGCACAGGTGTAGCATTTCTTCAGGTTTATTTACAAAAACTATGCAGCTTCATAAAACTCTGTATTTGGATGCAAAACGATTTGTCTGTACATCTGCTGCAAACTCCAAGCCCACTAATCAGCTAAGGATTTTGTAAGGGCTTCTAAGGATTTTGTAAGGGCCTCTCAAGAGTACTTATTGTTTGTGTTCAGGTATGGGCGCTTTTCAAAACACAGGAACACTGCCACACTCTGAGTTTCCTTCAGACAATTATATTCAGCTGTTAATTAAAGAGGAATGCTGTTGATATTTCTCTTATAAATCCACAGGGATAAGTCATGTGCCAAGAATGAATGAAGAAGAATAGCTCCACCATTACTGCGTACTGACTGCTGACCATTGTGAAAGATGTAAACAATGCTATCTTTAACAATGTTGGCACAGAGGCCTTATGCCTATGTAAGTGATACACTTTCTGCTTTTTCTAAGGATCTTCTCAAACATTGAAACATAATTGTCCTGATTTCTGTTCTTGTCCCTGCAACATTCTGTGCTATCTTTAAAAAAATATATATATATTCATGCATTTATTCAAAAATCAGTGAGTAACTGTTAATTAGCTATGCAAATAATGGATAATTGAAAAAAAAAAAAAAAGGCACAACAACACTTGTTGAAATGTGCTGCTGGTGACCAGAGGAATGAGTGATGTCCACACTCAATCACAGTCCCTGTACTGTAAATTTCTGATTTTGGTAATGGAAGAAAAATCCCATACTCTTCACAATTATTGTAGAGTGGCAAATGAATACTGCTTGGCAATCTCTATTATGTTCAATTCAGTTAATATTTAATGACTTCTCTTTGGTCTTTACAGCCAACTCATTGACAATCCCTTCTTTGTCATATTTTGGAATCCATATTCCTTTCTGGACAGCCTCTCTATTCTAGATCCTCTTCGTCTAGCATTCCATTATTTCCAGAGCCTCCTTGATGTCCTCTACCATTGATTTCCCCTTGAATTCTATCCCCATAAAGTTCCCACCAAAAACATCTTATCAAAATATTTAATTGTTGTACTACTCTACTGTATACAAATAAAAATCATGCTCATTCATCCCATCACACATTTAACAATTATTGAGCATCTACATTGTTCAAAGAATAATTCTATGTAATACAGACCTAGAGATGAATAAGATGTTGAAACATGTGTCTCTGCCGCTAACTTGTAAAATGCAAAATGACACCTTTGATGAATATATTGGCACAATTTACAAATACATGAAAATATATTTCCGCTTTTAAAGTTAAAATATATCCAGAAGACTCATGTACAGTATCCAACAAGAATGATTTATCATTCAATCTATGTTTGGATGTGACTAGCTTCTGTTTCTTAGAATAAAATAGTGTCATAACTTCAGTATGGCTCTTATTTTGCATTTACTAAACATATACAATGATGTTCCAAAGCATATGTAATAAACTGCTACCCAGAAAGAGCAAAATACATTTTCCTACTATTTAAGTAACAATTCTACATCAACAAGAATAACTTGTCAAGCATGAAAGAGCTATAGATTTATTTTATACTAGTATCAATTCAGATATCACGCCATAGAATGAGGAATTTAAATTACAGAGGATTAAAACATGATTCCACAGATTCATAAAACTTGCAACAATGTAACATATTCCTTCATTAGTTCAAGAAAGAGAAAGCTTGGCAATTTCCATCAAATTAGAAAAATCAAATTAACTTGATAAATACCAGAATCATTATTATAGCTGTGAACACATATCATATACAGTTGACACTTGAACAACACGGGTTTGAACTGCATGGGTCCACATACACACAGATTTTTTTCAATAAATACTTGTAATGTTTTCAACCAGTTGTCTGCAGATGGGGAGGATTGACTGTGCATAGATCGATGCCATTTTATATGGGGGACTTGAGCACCCGCAGATTTTGTTATCCATGGGGAATCCTGAAACCAATCCCCCATGGATAGGAGGGACAACTAAATTTTGGGTGAGTTAAAAGGTATACGCAGATTTTTCAACTGCATGAGGGATAGGCATCCCTAACTCCTGTATTGTTCACAGGTCAACTGTAATATGCTTTACATTAGCTCAAGGACATTTTGCTGGGTTGGTCAAGAGCAGGAAAAGAACTGATTTACTTTAATATCTATGGTATGCCAAGACTGGAGAACATGATTGAAAAATAATTCCAAGGTTCCAGTGAAGATACCAAGCCTATGATCTGAAGAGCAATAGAAGAACAGGCTTGTATTATTAGAGCTAATTCTCATAGATTAAACATAATCTCTTATTTTTGCCACATTCATAATGTCTGTTTTGTCTGTTAGTTTCTCAAAAGCAGAACACAGCCCTGAAATGTTGCAAGTGATAACAAGCCATCCCTGAGCCAGCTTGGGGGATATCAATAAACTTCTGCCTCCTGAGTGTTCTCTATTTCATATTTTTCTGATTCTTTTTTTAACTCAAGTTTTCATCTGTTAAAAAAATAAGATTGATGTGGATTTGTGTTTTTTTTTTATGAGATGAAAAACTCAAGAAAATAAAAATCACGTTACCAAGCAAACCACAATCTTATGGTAATGGAGTTTCACACGGACTTAATGTTTTTTAACAATTTGTTTATACATCAACATTTATTAATTGAAAGTTCATCATTACAACACGACCAACATCGAGATGTAAACTATTTAGTTTGAGCAAATACAATTTAGTTTGACACCTATCAAGAAATGAATTCATTGTTTAAAGGGGGTTAGAAAGGATCTAACAATTTCTGAGTGTCTTTCTATTTGTCAGACAGTGTGCGTGCTGGTTTTTAATCATTTCCATATTTAAATGGCCATGACCTTTGACGGCTGGTTGTGAAAAAGTGTTCTTTGTTGGGCATGCTGATTTTTCAGTACTACAGTGATGGGAGAGGGTGAACAGTTAGTTTTCCTCTCTGACATGTTGTAGTTTCACCAGCAACTTTCTATCTGTAAGTTTCTATTGCAGACAAAAAATATTTTTAACCAGGGAGAAGATTCTTGATTTTATTTTTTGATGACTAAAATGCTAGGAGTTACGCATATGCTATATACTTCTCCAACCCACCTCAAAACTTCTAATAATCTATGATAGCTGACTACTTTTATGGCTTTTGAAGACTTTTTCGTTAACTCCAAATAAGGGTAAATAAAACACAATTAGAGCTGGTACTACCAAATCAACTTAGAAAATAAAATCAATGGCAGAATACAGAAAATCTGACTTAAGCCTACAAAAGACTTTCAAAGATTCTTAATCCCCCAACCAGATCCAGAAGTTTCACAGACCTAAGCAATCCATTGGTGTGTTTTTAATCTTCTAAAACTTCAAAATCAATAAGCAATCTTTCCCTATAATTTTTACAAGATTCTGACAATCATTTCTGTATGTGAACAAACTATATTTACATTAATATTTCATTTCAGTTCATACTGAAGAAAATAAAATTGAATTTAATTTTGTAATGCAATTCATTTATTTCTTAAATTTCAATAATTAACTTTTGATTATTGTAGACATAATTGGCTCACAACCTCAGATCAGATGCGGCACCCTGCTGAATTTAAGTACATTAATCTGCAGAGGAAAATGTACTAAGGATTCTCTCAGTAACATGGAGTGAATGGGGAGGAACTCAGCACTGAACTCCCACCTGATATGCTGCTATGGAAATGTAGCTTAGGGAAGATACACTCACCTCCTGGCGCTGTTGCTGGGAAACCCACCTCCTGATGGAGGCCCAGCCCATGACTGGAATGACACCAGTAGATGCCCTGGCACTCTGATCCTGGTCTTCCGGGAGTTGTGTGCTTGGGAATGGAGCCCAAAGTAGGTGGTAAATTCTACCGGAGACTAAATGCCAGAACAAGACAAATGGTAGATATGGTAGACATAAAAATAAAACACGCAGCCTTTAAACAATCAACACTTTGTCTTGAAAAATGCTCTTTTAGGTAACTACAGACAAGAATTCCCTAAGTTCCCTTAGAGATACACAAAATAAATAAATGGCTTACATGCGTAATGGACTTCTAGAATACTTGACAGCTAACAACCTTAAGATATTTATTTTTGCACAGCTTAGTTGCCTGTTTTAAGCTAGATAATTCTTATTACTTACTTGGTTTCTCCCTCATTTGAAATCTAGCATTTGCAAAACTGACTCTAAAACCTAGCTATTATTACCTTTTAATTATTTTATGGAAAATAATCCAATCAATACTGCAAATAAAGTCATAAAATCATCTTATAGATGAGATTTAGCAAAAAATTAGTCTTACCTCTCAGTTAATTCATGAAGCACTAACACTCTATCCTGCTTCATTCTGCAAACTCTATCTGATTAATATCTCAGAAATTCTGCAAACTTCTCTTATTGAGAAGTTTTCGAGCAGGAACCCCTCTTACCAAAGGATAGACATTTTGCACATTTGAAAAGTTCTAATATTAGGGTACATTAATATATTGAAAAGAAACACTTATGGCTTAATTTTTATCAATAATTTATACTGTCCCCATTATAGAAAATATATTTGAAGCACAGAAAAAATATGCATGTATAGTACTAAAATTAAGAAAATATAACTGTCATACAGAAATATGACAACACATTTCAATGTATCAACTTATGCTCTGCAGAATTTAACTTTACATTGGTGTTCTGGTGTGTCACATACATTGATCATAAGAATGTCTATTAAAATCAAAGACAGTGATCAAAAGAAATATACAGCTGCTTGTATTACTGAATTGTACAGTGACAGAAACTGTAATGCAACAGTCAGGGACAATAATGTCAAAATGTAAGGAGATATTAAGGGCTTCTAATAAGAAATACAGTGACATTGTTAGATTCATGGCATGTTAGAAACACTAGAAAGGAAGGCAAAAGCCAGCATGTCCTTTACTTGACACTGAAGCAAAAAAGAGATATAGTCAGAAAGGTTTTAAAAGATGTATGCATTCAGAAGAAGAACATATCAGAAAATAGATTTTAAAAAGATACATGTAGTTAACAGAAGGGTATTTCAACATCTCAAATACAATTTAGATTTGCAGGTGCAAAAAAACAAATGTCTGTACAATAACATTTTAAAATATTTGATAGAAGTATGTATATATGCATATAGATGCTATATATGATATATATAATATTTTAATACACATTAAGTATATTTATATATGATAAATATAAAATATAGCTTTATATGTCATATATATACATATACATATTTAAATAGTTTCCTATATGACAGATAATTTTGGAGTTAGTGTAGTGTTAGTACTTTAGTAGTATCGTAGTATCTGCACACACACACACACACACACACACACACACACACACACATTGGGGAACAATAACAAGTCATCATCCTGAAATAAAAATAGCTCGGTTTAAGTCTAGTTTCAGATATTCACTAGTTACATTATTTTGGGCAAGTTATTTATTTTCTCAAATAAAAATAATAAATTTATTTTACTCAATTAAAAATAGGCTACTAATATAAATCGTGCTATTGGGTTGGTGCAAAAGCAATTGCGTTTTTTGCAATTATTTTTAACCTTTTAAACCGTAATTATTTTTGCACCAACCTAATATATACTACTCATTTATTAAATAATTGTAACTTGAAGGCATTTTGCTCTGATAGAAAATCTTTCATCCTCTACAGGGTCCCATGGTAGATAAAGAAAACCACTGACAGCAGGTACTTCTCTTCTTTAACAGGTATTTTTATGCTTTTAGTTTCCATTATGTCAAAAACTATGTAAGGTACTTTATAATATTGAAATATGGCAAGATAATTTTAAATCAGTAAGAGAACTAAGACAAAAATATAATGAAAATAGAAAAAGTATGTGAATATGAGAAATAAAAATTTAGAAGACAAAATACCATGAAATCTTATACTCCTGATATGATTTATCCAAATTTGGACCTAAAATTGCTAGAAGCCACCTGGTGTAAAAATGAGTATTTTAGTGACCATAATATTAATTCAACATTACTCAGAAATGTAACAATTATCCCCTTGATAGACACCAGGTAAAAATTTCTCACATAAACTGTAATATAAAGATAACAACCTCATTTTGTGATGAAAAGTGTAATATTTTCATCGTAAACATAGCGGTAATATCTATTAGGTTGCTTCTAAACATATCCCTAATTGCACATAAGGCTACCAAATCAGTTCCACAAAGGCCAACATGATGTGGTTCAATTTCCTTTCTGAAGAACTACCACTGTTCATACATAGGTAGATGCTAAAGCCATGGCTCTTAAACTCTTTTTTAAAGTGGCCAAAAAAAAAAAAAGAGTATGTTTTACATCATCATCCAGTCAAAACATGTATGTATGTGTACATACATACAGACATATCCACCCAACAGAAACGTTAAGCAACGATAATTATGCTTATACTATTTTCCAATACTTCTATTTTATTAAAATCATGATATTTGGAACAAATAAACTGATTCCGTGACCTACTAATAGTCCCATAAAGAACATTGTGCGAGGTTTATATACAGAGGGTGCTAAAAAATGTACACACATTTTAAGAAAGGAAAAAACTATTAAAATTGTAATACTCAATATATACTGATAACAGAAGACAAATCACGTTTGACTTCTGCAGTCATAAGAGGTGCTCAAAGTGGTTACTATCAGCATAATTTTAATAGATTTTTTTTCCCTTTCTTTAAATGTATATATATATTTTTGGCACCCTCTCTATAGAAATAGATAATGCAAAAGCCTCCATAAATAGAATCTATAGAAATGCCATAATAAGGTCAGACTGTACTCCTGAACAAGGACTTGAGTCACAGACTTTAGTGGTCAGCTGGGACTAGGTTTGCCTCTATATTGCTTAGAAACTACACTCCAGTAGATCCTCGGACCATCATGCACGTTCCCACAGCAAGTCTGCTGTACATCCTGTTCCTTTATTGTCTCTACTTGGAAGTATTTCCCTCCTCTCCAGCCTCGCAGATTCCTGCTCTTCCTTCAGATCTCACCTCAACTGTTACCTCCTAAGAAAAGACTTTTTGACATCGCTGATTAAGGTCCAGTCTCTCTACTCCTTCTAGTCTTGCTCCCCTTACTTAATATCCTTTGCCAAACAAATTTTTCTTCATAACAAGGTGTTTGAAAAATCACCTTGATTTTAGCTCATTGAGACTCATCTTAGACTTCAGATCTCCAAAACTTAAGATAATAAAGTGTTACAGCCACTAAGTTTGTGGTAATTTGTCATGTCAGCAATAGGAAACTAATACATATAAAATTTAATAAAAAAAATTAATGTAAAACACATTACAGTTGGTCTATAAATATAGTGATCATATAATTTATTGTCCAAACATATACTTCGGAGAACAAAAATGGGGTGTTTTTAATAATTATATCAGGTTGACAGGCATATACCAGAACTCTTCTGAGCAAGCTAAGATACATAGTTATCCTATCTTTAGTAACTTGATCTATCATTCAAGATCTAGCAGAACTTGATCTACTTCCTGTTCTTAAATAAAATTCCTGCATAGTAAGGAACTGAAGACACATACGTGGAAAGGGTCAAGTGAGTAGCCTTTGGACAGATTAATGTGTATAATGTTTTGGGGAATCCTCTAGGCATAACAAAAATAATCAGAAAGCAGTAGTAGCGTTAGAGAAATTGCTTCAGCTGCTCTAATCACATGGCTCTTTAGAGTCTGCATATTCTGATGAATTTCTGTGTGAGAGTCCTTCTCATTCTTGATGGAACTATTTGGAGCAGAAGCAATGTTACTCATTTCTCACCTGAGCTGATTGTATGTTCAAAAAATGGGTATAAGTCATTTTCATTTGCAGCAGCAGGAAAGTATGAAAAATTGTTTTCCCAGGACCTAAACTTTTAAGAAGCACACCCAATTCCACACTTACTGTGAGCTGGGCTTACTAGCTGAATTAGCTATCTCTATTACTTGAGTAATTAATACATTGTCTTCCCAGTGAAGAAAAGGGTATTTACCATATCTGCCCTCTGGACACCTCGTTTCTGACATCAGGGTGTCATTTGGTCCAATTTGAGTATTTTAATCAGGATAACACTATGTGAAATATTTCTCTCTTTACTTTATACAAGCAACACGATATTTAGTTGCAAATAATAAATCTGTATTGTGTAACAAAATATATACTTGTACATTGCTATTTTTTTTAATCTGCATCGATACCCAAAGTTTATCAAATAGTTACCTTGACAGTTACACACAGATACATACATAATAGATATACATATCTATTATGTGTGTACTCATATATATGTATTATATACATATATAGCAAATATATGCAGGTATACACCCATGCATTAATGTAATCCCTTTAATCCCTCTTCCCTTAAGGAACTGGAAAAAAATATAGGAAAATGTCACTTAAGGGAAATGTCTATGACTAATTTTCTTTGTATACCTTGATCAACTTCTGTGTTCCAGTAAACAAAGAATGACAGAAATAGTGTACTTTGTTTATATTTGTTGTTTTCTTCAATTTTTTCTTTCTGTTTTATTTTTCTAACTTGGAGAAATTTTAAGTATTATTCAACTTTGAAAATATTATGACAGTAACACAGTGTGATGTACACAGTGGGTGATCATTTAAATTTTACAGAACTTAATTGGATTAACATAGTAATCAGATTGTTTTACCCCACGTTCTTTAAAAAAAAAAAGTGAACTGCATTTTCTTTACTTGTAAAAGCATTCTTCCCAATGCACTGTTACGCACATCCTTATAAAAAGATCATCTTTAACATAATTTTTACCTCAATTATATTTCTTCACAAAATGGAGAGTCATAACATAGGAGAGTTAAACATAGGTAATCCATTTCCTGAATAGTTCTTTCAACACTCTAAATGCATTAATTCCTTTATTTTTGAGTGAACATTTATTAAGCAATTAGCTATGTGTTAAGTGCTAGGCTAAGCAATGAAAATAGAAAAGACTGACATTAAGAGTTCACAGTGGAGCAGGGGAGAAAGACATTGTAACAATGTAGTAATGGGAAACAAACAGTGTAGTAATGTAGAGAATACGAAAAGATGATTTTTACTGCGGACCTGCTATTTGTTAGACACTGCACACATCTCATTACAGTTAAAGAAGGTAAGTACAAACCCTTTTGGGAGTGAAAAGGAGAAATGATTAATTCATCTGATAAAGTTAGGTTAAACTTCAGAGAATAGCTTTTATTTGAGTAGAGCTTTAAAGATAATCTTGAAATTCAGCTCACAGAAAATGAATAGAGGAATACCAAGAAAAAAGCAAAACATATAAAGAGTTTTATATCCTGTGTAAGAGCTTACAAAGTGAGGTCTTTGATTTCAGAAACAGTATTAAGAACCAAGGTGAGATGTTCTGTATAAAAGAATATCATAGTAACTTATTAAACCATATTTATATGTTAAACACTGGTGATTAATGTGTATTCTCGATTTATAGTCTGATGCACTTTATTATAGAGTTATTTTTTCCTCCCAATTAAGAGATGTGTAAGATATTCTACATGTAACAGCTATATATGTATGATATCAGAGGGGTTGTAGATTAGGGGAGGGAGGTTATCACTTTGTGAGGTGTGTAAATGTCTATTACATTGTTTTGTACACCTGAAATTGACAAAAAAAAATTTTTGAACAAGAAAAAATAATGACATTATTCACCAGTTCTTCACTACCTAAAAGACAACAGCCTTATTTGGGCTTATTTTGATAAATATTACCCAACTTCCCACTTCTCTGTTTTTTTCTATGAATAAATTTTACTATCTTTAAAAAAAATATCTTTCAGTATGTCATTTCATTTTCATTTTGGCTTTTTTTTTTTTTTTTAACAAACTGAAGTTAAAGTAGTCAAATTTATCAAAATTTTCTTTATATTTTGCTGTGTGTGTGTTTGGTTTAAAAATATGTTCCTTCAGGTTCACAGACTCTACTTATTTGCTTGTTTTAAAGTTTTGTCTTTTACACTAAAATCCCTCATGTATCTAGAATTTATACCAGTTTGTTATAATCCAGGGATCCAGTTTCACTTTTCCTTATGAAAACGTATTTCCCCTTTACCATTACATGTATTTAAACAATGCATTTCCCTTTCTATCTGCAATGACACCTCCCTCTAACATTTACAAAGTGTCTCTCCCTATATGTGTGGAATATACTGCTTGGATAGTCATTTCTCTCTGAACCAATACCACACTCTCAATTGCTGTTGCTTTATAAGAAGTCCTAACGTTTCAAATGGAAAAGATCTCATCTCTTCTTTCTTTGTATAATGCATATAATGGCTATCCTTATTCCTTTATCTTCATATAAACTTATATACAAACAAAACTAGCTGTTGAATTACTGTTGTGAATATGATTAGAATTGTGAATATGATTAGAATTGTCAACCTATAAGTGAATCTGGAAAGAATTACAAATTTGAATTTTTGATGTTGTAACCCTCTATTCATGAATATAACATACTTCCTCCTTTAGAAGCTCTTTTAGGCGTTTCAATAAAACTTTGTATTTTTTTCATAATTAATTTGAATTTATATTTGGTATATTTATTGTGAGGTACTGTAATACAGGGTCTCAGCTCCCACTCCCCGCACAAGAACGCAGGATATGGTGAGGCCAAAAAGGAACACCAACAGAGCCATAGATAGGGGAGTCATACCACTATATTCTCATTGGCAGCTGGGTTGGAGACACAGGAAGCAGGAGCCACATGATCCACAATCTGCCATCTGCTTCTCTGCCAACCAACTCACCAAACAACCAACTCCCTAGCATAGCCATGGCAGTTATATTAGTGGCTAATGGCTAACTGGTTACAGCTGATGGCTAACTACTCACAGCTAATGGCCATCTACTACCCAAGCCATCACTATTCCATGTGAGGTTGAGAGCCTGGAAACTGCTCTCTGTGACTCTGTCCCCACACTCCACCCCTCCAGGGTCTCGCCTCACAATTTACGTGACAAGCGTCTTCCGTGAGGGGCCCTGTGTCAGGAATCCAGCTCATGACAAAAAGTTCCAGTCCAGTTCAAGGAATGTCCCAGGGGATGTCCCTCGACATCCACCTATACAACCATTGCCACCTGGAGGTGGATGCAACATCCTGGGCACACCCAGGCTCTCTGGGCACAGCCAGACTTCCTGGGCACAGCCAGGGTTCCCAGGGCACCAACCGGAACAATAGTGGCTCACAGCCAAGGTGCTTACATACTCTCAACAGCGGCCGGTCAAGACACAGGAAGCAAACATCCGCCAATTCCACTACATGATGGTACGCTCCCAAGCAAACAGTCAAGTGGTCCATCAAATCAGGGATGGAAGGCAATTCCCCATGGTCCATAGTCATCACTAGGGCTATGTGTTGGCCTTACAATGTGTGACCTCTCTGCAGGGCGAGGACTCCAAGTCCTCACCAACCTGGGGGTGAGGGATGACCTTGACCTCACCTGCATCCTCCACAGAGGACTCAGCAAGCGTTTCCTCCTGGGACTACAAGTTCCGCATCTGGGCTGCCTCAGCAAGTACTTCCCAACTCACAGGGCTGCAATGACCTTCGCTTTCTCTGGCCTATGGTGGTTAGAGAACTGTCCACATCTTTCCAATACTCCACAGGGGACCAGCTCTCCGGCAGATGTACAGCTTTTTCTATGCCACCACACTTGCTAGCACGCACAAACTGTTCCACCGCCCTTCGGAGAGCTTTGGCCAGCACCATACCCTGCTCACTGTGCCATGTGTAATGCAGGGTCTAGGGTCCTGCTCCCCACACAAGAACGCAGGATATGGTTAGGACAAAAAGGAACACCGATGGAGCCATGGATAGGGGAGTCATACCACTATATTCTCGCTGGCGGCTGGGTTGGAGACACAGGAAGCAGGAGCCACACGATCTGCAATCTGCCATCTGCTTCTCTGCCAACCAACCCACCAACCAACCAACTCCCTAGCAGAGTTAGGGAGTTACATTAGTGGCTAATGGCTATTATATTAGTGGCTAATGTCTAACCAGTAACAGCTGATGGCCATCCAGTCACAGCTGATAGCCATCTGATTACAGCTGATGGCTATTTACTACCCAAGCCAGCACCTTTCCACATGAGGCCACAAGCCTGGAAACTGCTGTCTGGAACTCTGTCCCCACAGGTACTTAAATTAAATATATAATTTATACTCTGGGAATTTTACATGAATTCTTAAGAGGTTAAAGTCTAAAGTTTTAAGTATAATTTATTCTCCTCCTGAAATACAAAAACATAAATCACATTGCATCACATAACCGCCACCCTTCTAAACTTATGTTTATGCCACTACTGTTTATGTTTTAATTTTTTAACTGCACAAATCTATTATTCCTACCTACATTTCAAAAGTTATTTCTGGCATCATTTCATTGCACATCTATGGATTTAGTAATTATTGCTTCGACCCTTTACCTCATTAGAGGTTTCCAAATGGTTGTTGAATCAGTTACCTATTGCTGCTTACCAGACTGTCCCAAAACCAAGTGACTTAAAACAAGAACCATTTATTATTGCTCATCAGCCTCTGGTCAGCTGTGTGGTTCTGCTGCGATAGGCACAACTGATCTCAGGTGGGCTAGCTTCTGCATTTGAGTTCAGCTGGCAGATTGGCTAGAGCTGGCTGCTCTAACATGACATGGTCTAATTATCCAACAGGCTTGCCTGGGTTTGTTCACATGGCTCAGGGTTACAAAGGAGAGAAGAAAAACATGCAGCCTCTTGAGGTGTAGGTTTAGAACTGGCACAACATCATATCCACTGTATTCTTACTGATCAAAGCAAGTCACAAAGCTAGATTCTAAGAGTGGAGAAACAGATTCCACTTCTTGAGGTGCAAGTCTGTAAGGTACCGTGTTTCCCTGAAAATAAGACCTAGCCGGACAATCAGCTCTCATGTATCTTTTGGAGCAAAAATTAACATAAGACCCGGTCTTATCTAACATAAGACTGGATCTTACGTTAATTTTTGCTCCAAAAGACACATGAGAGCTGATTGTCCAGGTAGGTCATATTTTCGGGGAAACACAGTATCATTGTAAATTACATGATGGGTAACTGTAGAAATGTTTGCAGCTCACTGGTTATTATCCTAAATCTGTCATGTCTTCCAAATTTATTGGTTGGGATTTTTATTCTTTCTGTTATCAATTTGTGGTTACCTTGACACACAGATCATACTGGAAAGGCAGGATAAATGTCTAATTTCATGCATTTGCATGAGTTTTGCTGTTTGCATTTTTTTTTTTTTTTTGTAAATCAATTTCAAAAATAATGAGTTGATGTCATAGCAATTTTCAGTTGACAACTGACAATAATTTCCAACTGACAATAATTTCTTAGCCTTCTCCCAGATTTATAGTAATTGTCAGATCCACTTCTGAAGATTCCATTTATGGCAGAGTGTTCTCTTTAAAGAGTGTTCTCTTTATGTTTTTGGTGATGATTTCTGTGTTCTAGCACTCTTTTTTTATGGATTCTTCAGAGCCTACTTAGGAATTTTATATGTTAATCTGAAAATGTGCCCTGTGGTCCATAAGTATGGATGTCAGGCTTGTCCTTTGTATCTACTACAAGAATGATTTATTCACTCAAGAAACACATCCTTGGACCATTTCTGATAATAATTTAAGTATGTTCTTCACATAAGTGCATGTGACTTGCAGCATTACTTCTGTATATAACATGTATGTTTTGTTCCTACATCTTACACATTTTAAACATTTAGTTCCTTATTTGGTATCCCAAAAATACTATAAACTAAATCTCTAGAATGGAAACAAGTTGAGAAAGAACACAGACTTAGCGTGTCAGCCCTAAGTTCCTGGGAAAAGTACAGAGGGAAGACCTTGTAAATAAGCCATGCAATAGAAATAAAATGTGAGACACATGTGTATTTTTATTTTTTTCTGGAGTCACTTTAAAAAAGTAAATAGAAACAGGGAAACTTATTTTAATAACATGTTTTCGTTTACACAGAAATTATGGCATCAATAGTAATTAACATAGAAAATTATGAGATATTTTTAATCCTTTATTTCATACTAGGTCCTTGAAATCCAGTGTACTTTTTTAAACTAACAGCATATCTCAATTTGTAGCCCCATTTTAGGTGATCAATAGTCAGATATAGCTAGCAGTGCCATATTTTACAGCATGGTGACATCTAGAATAAGCATGCACTTTGTACCATCATAAGGCAGTCATTTCCTTCTTCACCGCCATCCCACCTTGGGACTGGAATTTTAACAGATTTGCTAACATACACCACCACCACCTCCACAATAACAACAAACACTACAGTTTATACTCCAATAGAAGTACTGGTCTTTTCATTTGACCTCCTGAAACATTATTTCCTTCTTATGATAGGACAAGAGTAGGGAAGAAAAGGATCTGTGCTCTGCCCAGACATTAGAGTAGCAGGTAGCTTTCCAATGGCTACTCATATGTAAATTCATGCTGCATCCGGGGGAAAAAATATCATATACTAGAACCAAGAATGCAGACCTAAAGCTACAAACACCACCCACAACAAAAAGTTATAAGGATATAAATCTTTATAAATGTCTCTGATTATTTTATCCTGAGCCTATCAAAACAATGTACATAATATTAGTCCACATTTTTACTTATTTCTTTGGATTACACTCAATACTACAATTTTCCGGTTTTCTTGATCATCAGCAAAGTTTAGAACACTTCATACAACTGACTTCATTATATTGAATAATCCAGCACAGAAGTAGAAGCATGTTGCTTTCCATTCAAAGGCAAGTATTTAGCTAATGACTTAGAAACATTTTAAAGCAGCTCTTCTATAAAATAGTTCCACAGTGTGGATCACTGAAAATAGCAGTAAAGGTGCCACTGTGTCACTATAAATATTTTAGATGCAACAGTAGAGTTGAAATCATATTTATTCATTTTGTCTGCCCAATAAAGTGTTAGTGTTATTACAAATGCAAAGGTCTCTGTGTGCTGAACATTATAAATTCCTTAGCCCTGGATAGATATGCCATTAACTTGTTAATGCATTTAATAGAAAACGTGAATTTGAGAATATAGTTATTCTTTACACAGAATAAATAACATTTTATTATTGTAGATTGGATAACTGTATTCCTTAGAAATTCATTAAATAAGCCTGACACATGCACCATCTAACATGGGATCATTCATTTGACTAAATGCCTGTGTATATTATGAAGGATGAGAGATGAAAGTAGAAAAAGGCCAACATCCAAGATTCTTGTATGTCGAAACTATTTGAGGCACATTAAGTATATCATCACTACCATATATAAAGACATTACCCACCTTTAATGTACAGCTAGGAAAACATGTTTTAATTAATTAATTATCCAAGATCACATAACAAAAGCATAATGGAGCAGGGTTTCCAGGCAGGATGTCCACCCCTGATGTCCAGCATTTCTATTACCACTTAATATATGCCTTTCTATAATTAACTGACCTTACATTGCAACTAAATACTTGGAAAAAACTTGCAAATGGAAGGCACAGTTGGTGTTTTGGAATTGACAGTCAGCAATCTGCAGGCTAATAAATCTAAGGACCCAACTGTTTATCTCACTGGCAGTAATGGAGCAGCCACTTTAGGCTCTGCATTTTTGGTTAATTAGAACACTTCTCAGGTGGTGAAATTGATAGCCTTCAGCTTGGTATGCTTTAATGCAACCTGAGACCTGCTGTTATCATTCAGAAATGTACTGCCTGCCAAGTACTACTGCTTAATCCACATAATTAGTTTAGCACCATCATCATTGGACTGTTCGACAAATAGGACATGGAAGAAAAAAATAAAATATACAGATATTTTAATTGTTTTAACTTTCAGTTTTAGAGATTCCTCTATCTTATCATCACTTTCGTGATAATGGAATTTACCAATTGTTTTTAAAGTAAGTTAATACAAACATAATAATTACAACAACAATAAAACTCAGGTAAAAATGACTACTTATGTTCTAGTCACTCTGATTAGATCTTTACATCAGTTATCTGGTTCATTCCTTGAGCCTACTTGTCATGTGGGAGACCCTGCTCGCTGCGCCATTTGTCGTGCAGGGCGGCCTGCGGGGTCTCAGCTCCCATTCCTCACATAAGAACACAGGATATGGTGAGGCCAAAAAGGAACACCCATGGAGCCATAGATAGGGGAGTCATACCGCTATAGTCTCACTGGAGGCTGGATTCACATGACCCGCAACCTGCTGTCTGCTTCGCTGCCTGCCAACCAACCGACTCTCCAACCAATGCAGCTGCCGCAGTTATATCAGTGGCTACCGGCTGACCGGTAACAACTGACGGCCAACTAGTCACAGCCGACGGCCATCTACTACCCGAGCCAGCACCGTTCTATATGAGGCTGAGAGCCTGGAAACTGCTCTCTGGGACTCTGTTGCTACACTACTACATGTTGTGGAAGCTATTGCTATCCCAGTTTTCCGAAGGAGAAACCTGAGCTTAAGGGTGTAAAATAACTTGTTCCAAATCATACAAATATTAAATGTTTGGCTGAGATGCTACACACATAGTCTCACTCTAGACCCTGAACTCTTACTAACTGTATGTTTTAATTATAGTCATTTCTCTTCATATCTAATACATTCATTAATGATTCAAGGAAAAGTAACAAAGTATTTTCTTTAGAATGTTAAAATGAACATATTCCTTTCAAAAGGATATAAGATTTTAAATGATCCTATTAATGTATTTAAGTCAGTTTTGATGGCTTCTCATATTAAATGAGGTGTTTTATTTTGAAAAGCATCTTCTGTGATGTTACCCCATTTACACATTTTGTTCACCTTAACGATGACACTAAATTGAGGTCTTCTTATTTGAAGTAACTCACTAAACATCTAAAGTATACTTTACTGAATTTATAAAACCCTTTGAATACAGTCCTACTTTTACTTAATGTTCTAGGATTAATTAGAATTGCAAGCCTACTGGAGTCTCTTGGGCCTGAGAAGTATAGATAATGTTACAACATTTGCTCTTTAGATGTTGTATGACTTTTGTAGAAATAATTTTATGGTTCAATCATTCAAACATTAAGTGCTTTTCAATGCATACTCTGTCTCAGGAACTATACTAAATAGAAAGGATAGAAATGTAAAGAAGATAAGAAGCATGGTTTTAAGGAGCTTACAACAGCAAGTGGTTTACAGACTTAATGATGTATGGTTTATTCTAGCCAATTCACTGAAAACTGACCTACTTTTTCACAAAATTATTTTCTAAGGTCACTGCAAAGATATCAGAAATAGGATATTGTGGTAAATTAAATATGGCCACGAATCATTTGTAGTTCCTCTCATTAACTGTGAGAGTCTACTTCCCGACCTCTTAAATTTTGCTTTGACTAATAGAATGTAGCAGATGTGATGCATTGGGAGTTCTCGAGCCTAAGCTTCAACTTACCTGTGGCTTTGCCTTTGCTCTCTTGGAATGCTGTCCTGAGAATGCCATGTAAGAAAACTGGTGGAACCTACTGGAGTGTGAGTGTCATATGAAAGAACTGAGCTGCCCCATGTGACAGTCAGGTACCACTGGGAGATTTGGGAGTACAGTTATCTTGGACTCTCTAGCCCAAATAGCCCTGCGAAAAATCCAGCCTATGAATGAACTCAGGTGAAACCGACAGAAGAACCACCTATCCAACTCCCAGAATCTTAGAGGTAACCCAATAATGTCTTCAGACACTAAATTTAGGGTTTTTACATGAAATATTTACCTGAAATGGGTATTTTAGAGTTTTAAGCAGCGTATGAGCCTCAAAGATGAATATCTTAAAAGCAGCTTGGATTTTCATGCCCCATTAGAAGTCCTGAATAGTTGCAGTACGGTGAGTGAATTTTCAGTGTGTCAAGAAATGTCTAATCAAAGTCCTGAGACAACAGATAAAAACGTAGGTGTAAACTTTAAAGGTACTTTTTAAACAGATCCAACATTAAAATACTTCAATGGTGGATATATGTCATTACGCATTTGCCTAAACCCATAGAATGTACAAGACCAAGAGTGAACCCTAATATAAATTATGGGTGATAATGATGTGTTAATTTAGGTTTAGAGATTGTAACAAATGTACCACTGTGGCACAGGATGCCAGTCATGTGCATGTGTGTGGAAAGGTGGTACTGTTTATATTATCTGCTTAATTTTGTTGTGAACCTAAAACTCCTCTAAAATATTAAGTTCACTAATTTGAAAAAATGAAAACAGCAATGACAACAATAAAAATAATTTGTTTTGTATTTGATCTTAACATATATACATTTTAAATGTAAATTAGTTTGTTGTCATGTCAAAATTTAGTCAGGTTTAACTAGTATATCCCTTAGTGAATTGCTAAATATGTTAATTTTTGTTTTGTACTTCACACTATAGAATTCACAAAGTATTCCGTTATACCCCAAAAGACAGAAAAATGGCATGCACTGCTGCTTATACACAGATACTTGTAGATATCTGAGGGAAATATTTCATCAGTCAGTGAACAGCTCTATATATGCCAATGAACTATAGTTGTGGGAAGAAAATAATAAATTATAAAATGCTTGACAAAAATGCTTAATTATTTCAGTATTTATTCCCCTTGACAATATTTAGAAGAGGTAGGAAGAGAAAGATATACATGATATGCGTGTGTGTGTGTGTGTGTGTGTGTGTGTGTGTGTGTGTGTATTGAGAGAAAGAAAGACTGTAAATGGAATAGTTTTGCTTAATTGTATTCCTAGCTTCTGCTGTTTATTTTAAATCACCTAGCTGGAGTTCTACAGTACTGAAAATACTGAAAGACTATCTGCACAGTCACAGCAATTTTTAATTAAGATAAATTATTAAACATGATCTAAATTTTGTTTAGTCTTGCTTTTGCTTCACATGTGAAATTATCTTTTCACCACAAGCATCCCTCATTGTATTGTGCTTCACTTTATTGGGCTTCGTGGATATTGCATTTTTACAAATTGAAGGTTTGTGGCAGCTCTGTGTTGGGCAATTCTATCAGTGCTGTTTTTCCAACAGCATTTGCTCCTTTCATGTTTCCGTGTCATGTTTTGGTAATTCTCACAATATTTCAAACTTTTAATTATTATTATTATATTTGTCATTAACTACATATTGTAATTGTTTGGGGAAGTGACAAACCTTCCCTCCTTATAAGACACTAAACAATCCATAAAAGCTGACGGTGTTTTGAGTGTTCCACCACTGGCCAGTCCCTGTCTCCCTCCCTCTCCTCAGACCTCCCTAGGACTCCCTGAAACACACTATTGGAATTAAGCCAATCAATAACCCTAAAATGGCCTCTAAGCATCAAGTGAAAGAGAGTTCCCACGTATTTCACTTTAAATCAAAAGCTAGAAATGATTCATCTTAGTGAGGAAGGTGTGTTGAAAGCTGAGACAGGCTGAAAGCTAGGCCTCTTGTGCCAGTTAGCCAAATTGTGGATGCACAGGAGAAGTTCTTGAAGGAATTCAAAGTGGTATGCCAGTGTACACAGAAATAAGAATGCAAAACAGCCAAATTGCTGATATAGAGAAAGTTTTAGCGGTCTGGATAAAAGATCAAACTAGCCACAACATTCCCTTAAACCAAAGTGTAATTCAGGACAAGGCCCAAACTCTTTAATTCTGTGAAGGCTGAGAGAAATGAAGAAGTTAGTAGTGGTTGGTTTATGAGGATTAAGAAAAGAAGCCACCTTCATAACATGAAAGTGCAAGGTGAAGCAGCAAGCACTGATGTAGAAGCTTCCACAGGTTATCCAGATCTAGCTAAGATAATTAATGAATTAAGACAATAATGAACTAAATGACGGATATTCAATGTAAACAAAAGAGCTTTATATTGACAGATGCCATCTGGGACTTTCATAGCTAGAGAGGAGAAGTCAATGCCTGGCTTCAGAGCTTCAAAGGACAGGCTGACTCTCCTGTTAAGGGCTCATGCAGGTTGTGATTTTAAGTTCAAGCCAAAGCTCATTTACTACAAGTATTTTGAAAGTCCTAGGACCCTTAAGAATTATGCTAAATCTAAGCTGCCTATGTGCTATAAATGAAACAACAAAACCTGGATGACAACACATTTGTTTACAACATGGTTTACTGACAATTTTAAGCCCACTGTTGAGAACTACAGCTTAGAAAAAAAGATTCCTTTCAAAATATTATTACTCATTGACAATGTACCTGGTCACCCAAGAACACAGATTGAGATGTACAATAAGATTAATTCTGTTTACATACCTGTTAACACAGTATCCACTTAGTACCCCGCGGATCAAGGAGTAATTTCAGCTTTCAAGTCTTACCGTGTTTCCCCGAAAATAAGACCTAGCCAGACAATCAACTCTAATGTGTCTTTTGGAGCAAAAATTAATATTAAGACTGGGTATTATATTATATTATATGATATGATATTATATTATATTATAGACCTGGTCTTATCTTATTTTCGGGGAAACACAGTATTATTTAAGAAATATATATTTTTAAGGCTAGAGCTGCCACAGTGATTCCACTTATGGGTCTGTGCAAAATAAATTGAAAACCTTCTGGAAAGGATTCACCAGTCTACATGTCATTAAGAATATTCATGATTCCTGAGAAGTGGTCAAAATATTAACATTAACAGGAATTAAGAAGAAATTGATTCTAACCCTCATGTACAACTTTGAGGGGTTCAAGACTTTAGTAGAGAAAGTAACTAACTACAAATGTGGTAGAAATAGCAAGAGAACTAGAATCAGAAGTGGAGCCTGAAAATGTGCCCGAATTGCTGCAAACTCATGATAAAACTTGAATGAATGGCGAGTTGCTTCTTAAGGACGGGCAAAGAAAGTGGTTTCTTAGGTAGGAGGGAGTCTACTTCTGGTGAAGATGCTGTGAAGATTGTTGAAATGACAACAAAGGATTTAGACTATCACACAAACTTAGCTGACATAGCAGTGGCAGAGTCTGAGAGGATTGACTCCAATTTTGAAAGAAGTTTTACTGTGGGTGAAATGCTATCAAACAGCATCATGTGCTACACAGAAATCGTTTGTGAAAGAGTCAATAGATGAAACAGATTTCATCATTGTCTTAAAAAATTGCCACAGCCACAACAACCTTCAGCAAACACCACTCTGATCAGTCAGCAACCATCAACATTAAGGCAAGACCCTCTACCAGCAAAAAGGTTATGACTTGTTAAAGGCTCAGTGACGGTTAGCATTTTTTAGCAATAAAGTACTTTTAAAATTAAAGTATGTACATGGTTGTTGTAGACATGTTATTGCACACTTAATAGACTACAACATAGTGTAAACATAACTTTGATGTGCACTTTTATATAAACCAAAACATCCCTGTGGCTTGCTTTATTGCAATATCTGCTTTACTGCAGTGGTCTGGAACTGAACTGGCAATATCTCTGAGGTATGACTGCATTTGTAAATAAATAATGTTGGGATATAAAAATGAAAAACATTTTATGGAGACTCAGTAATATGGCAACAGTGTTTATAAGATACAAAATTCAATATACAATTTAGGGAAAATTTAAGCCATGGAGTTTAGTCAAGTTTCATCGTGTTATGGCTCCTTAAATTGTATTATAATACAAAGAGAAAATTGTGAAAAATATTTAGTACCGTTACAAGAGAATTTTGTCCTTTTGATTTGCTAAAATAATGATATCCAACATTTGTTTTATGCATATTATGTGTCAGACACTCTTCTAATTAGTTCACATATAATATTTCATTTAATCTTCATAAGAACAATTTGAAGTACTCACTCTACAGGTTAGGAAACTGAGGCATAGATTAAGTAATACAATTAAGTCCAATAGCTACTAGATGGTTAGAACTGAAATTTAAACACAGTCACGTATAACTCCAGAACTCAAAGTCTTGAATATGGGGGCTGAAAGGAAATTACAGTGATTAGCTGGAAACACATAATACTTTATATATTTCTTACTTCTAATGTTTTCAGTGAAGAATTCAGACATTATGATCATCATTAACAAAGATTTGTCACAAATGACACAAAAATTAACACTTCCCATATAGACCTATTTCCAAAAGGTAGAGTTTTCTACTTTGGAAATATTTGACCACTAAATATATGAAATAAAACCACACACTAACCTAGTGGAGAAAAAGAAGCAATGCTGATAGTTATATCAATATGAAATCCATGCATTACTACAAAGAAATAAAAAAGATATTTAAAAAGTAGACTGACAAACAAATTAAAGAACCTCTATCTTCATAGTAAAACAAAGCAGATATATGTCCTTATGGGGAATGCATAAAGCAAGTCATATTTGAACTGGAAATGCATGTCTTGAACTAAGACTGTCACAGTACCTAATACGCTGGAAATTTTCGTGTAGACATGTCAGTACACTTTTTCTCATAAAATAATGTCTGTGTTGCGATATATGTTCTTAAAATTTCACCTCTAAGCTTACCTAATTCCTGTTTCCATAGTTGCCCTACGTCCCACCCCATGGTATTGTGACCTTAGATTCTCCACTACTATATGCTGTGTTGGTCCTGGCCCATTGATGATTTTCCTTGTCTTCCCCTACGCCAGCAGTTTTTAGGCTTGAAACCTCAGAATTTCCCATAGAAGGAAAAAATGAAACTTTAATATTTGCTTCTTCCAACACCCTTGTGAAAATGAAGCTGTTCCTACTGGCTTTGGCTTACACTGCATCTTTCTGATCAATCTGTGATAGTTTTATTTGACTCAGGAGAGAATCATTGTAATAAGCACTATTGTAGTCACATCCGTTTACTCCCTGTATTTATCTCTAGAATCTTTCCCTGGGGAAATTGTTGAAGTTCCAGTCCCACGATTTTCTTCTTAAAGAGTTTTTTTGCCATTATTTTACGCTAACCACTTTAAATCACCTTAATAATAACAACTACAAGGTATTATCTCATGTAGTCCTATCAAGGCACTTCTGAGTGAGATATTCTTACTTTTCTTTGGCAGTTGTACAGTCAAAGACACAAAGAAATTAAGTCACATGTCCTAGGCCACACTCGCATAGGTGGGTAAGCCAATATATACTTCAGAGCTGTGAACACACACACACACACACACACACACACACACACACACGGCTTGACTACATTCTTCAGAAGATCCCTGAAAGACCAACTCAACTTATATCTTTTTCCAGTAGGAACTGTTTGAACATCTTATTTTAGTCTCCTCTCTATATCTGTTGCAATTGAAATCTGTTGCAAATGATTTAACATAAATGTTATTCTTGTTGTTCTGTATGCCTTACCCTCTCCTTGCATACAAAAACAGGAACATTTGATACTATATAAGCAAAGTAGCTGATTTATTTAATCCATATTCCTGTATTCTATAAAAACATAAGTCACAACTAAATCATTTTTAACCACTCTTAAAACCCATATTTTGACCTCTAAGTGTTGTTGCTCAGATTCTGATTTCCTGACTATTAACACCCTGAGCCCAATTCATCTGTGGATCTTAATCCATAGGTCAGCCTGAGCCTCCTTTTTTCATTCCTCTGAGTCTTTGCTAATAGAATTTCAGGTCTCCAAGTCTCTCTAAAATTACTGTTGTTAAAAGTTGTGTGCCTGAAACTTCCATGTGATCACTGCATTGCTTTACATTGTAATTTCCATTCTTTCTCTTGGGTCTGTGAGTTTTGCTTTTTCTGTTTTTGTCTATATTCTTGAGGATCTATAACACAGGCTGTAATTTAATTAAGCTGGAAACAACCTGTCTCATTTTGTGGCCATTTGAAACATTAATAGTATTCTCATTGTTTGGGCATATAAAAGTAACTTAACTTCCATGCATTGATTAGCTGATTAAGATTATACCCAAAAATACTTGAAGTTCTCAGTTATTTCTCCAATTCCTGACTTTCTTATATCATGTTTAGACATTTTTTCCCCTTTATTTATATACTTGACTTTATATTTTCCAAACCTTCGTGCCTTCATTTTGACAGAGTTCAGTGATATAATCCTTAATAACACTAGGCTTCAAGATAATATTCTGGAATACTCTCCATATAGCATAGCTATCTGAAACATGCAAGTTTATAATTTGCATTCATGTAAGATCAATGACATTCTAGCTTTATCAGTTTTGCAAAATATGGCATACTGAGTTTAATAATATATATATATATATATATATATTTTTTTTTTTTTTTTTTTTTTTTTTTTCCTAATTCTCAGCGATAGTTTAATTGACCCAACCCTGTGGGTCCACGGGAAAAATAACTTCAGGTACACCTAAAGTTTTCCACAACATTTTTAATACAAAAAGTTTGATGTACTTAAATGAATTATTTTAATAAAACTAACTGCAAATTTACTAAATTACGTTGACAGAATAGGCTTTGGAAATGTATATCTTATTATCAGGCTAACTTTGTAGATTTCCCAGATTGCAATAAAATTTTCTGCAGGTATTTTCAATTACCATTTAATTCATTTTACAGTGTATTTGCTATGTGCCTCTCATTTAACGAGCAGTCATTGATTTCATCTATTCAAACATTTCAGATTAGTTTTCTTCAGCTTAATTCTCTCAAATCTTTGTAGGTCTGAAATCCTCAAAATATCCCTTGAGATAGGAAGAGGCAAACAGCGTCTTCTGTGCCTTTCTCTTTAATTCTCGTCTCCCCTTTTGTACAGAGACACTGAAACGTTCATGCTTGATAAAAGTAGTGTGGTAATAATGATGAAAGGTCTGGATAAATGACTCCCAGGGAGAGATATTTGAAAAAATGTGAGTGTGATTAGCATGTAGACAAGATAAAGTGTTGGGCATATGAGCTTGGGATATCATTATGGAGACCTTCAAATATTTAAGAGCTGCTTTATATATAAGAACATAGGCTTATTCTGTAAAGTTACAGAGGGCAGCATGAAGATTAATTTGTATAAGATCCAAAGAGGCTGACTTAGTGTACTTATATTGAAGAATAAAATGAATATGAAATAACCCACATGTGAAGAAGCTTTTGACTGGATTTTGATTTAATTCATCAAACACCTAGCTCCAACTGAGACAACAGGAATGGGGTTTGGGTCCACTCCCTTAATCACCAGATCCGGTACCACCCAATTCGGCTGTTTTCCAAAGCCTAGATAAGCAACTTTCCAACCTCAACTTCCCCAAGGCAGTGACCTCCCATATCGTTATGCACACACAACGCTGAGTTGACCAGTATTTGACCTTCCTGGGGTGGCAGTAGTGAGCAACACTGCCATTTTGAGCCTACTAAGCATGCGCCAGAACCTTGGCATCGACTGCGCCTGCGCAAGCACCATACCCAGGAAGAAAGGATCCCCCCGCTGAAGTCAAGCCCTTCCTCACTCTGCCCTGTATAATGCCCCAAGCGGCTCCCTTGGCCAGCTGGAGGAGTCTTCCTGTGCTGCCTTACTTGTGCTGGAGCCTAAGTCTCAATAAACCGCGTCTGAGCTTTTGGTTTGGCCTCTTCTCAATTTCTATTATACAGAGCATAAGAACCCAGGGTCGGTAACACAACCATAGGCACTGCCACACTGTATAGAAAAGTAAGAAATAGAGATAAATACAGCACAGTGTTGAGTCAATTCAGATCGCTGTGCTACTACCTTGGTCTCACGAAGCTTTCCTTTTCATCTATAAGGCCCTGACCATGCTGCTCCTCATTACCTTCCGCATTTTGGGACAGTTAACACCTAATATTGATGCTCTTCTTTCTTATTACCATAGTGGCCTCTGAGGACATTTATCTCTATTTTGTCACTCCAACCAAAGCAGATGCACATGCATGGCTTAATTTTCTTCTGTCCTTATGAGACCTGGTTGGGATAATTATTAGCCCTTTACCAAAGGTTCAAGGATAATAAAAGGATAGGATTAAATGGATTATGCAAATAATTAAAATGAGCAAACAGATATGACAGAAATTAAAATCCACAGCCCTGACACTTTATTCAGTTTTTTACAGCAGGACTTCTCAAGCCTGAATGTTCATTACATTCAGAGATCTTATTAACATGCAGATTTTGCAGGAGGTCTGAGGTACAGCACAGCTTGGGTGGTGATGCTGCTGCTGTTGCTCTATCAGGCTTTGAGTGTCAAGGCCTTTATAAACAAGCTCTTCTAATAAGCAAAAAGGCTTCCTCTCTTCCTGGCATTCTTTCTGTGTCAAAATCTACATTCTCCTCAGGGTGCCCGGATGCACACAGGATACGCTCAGAATGAATGAGGCACTTAGAAGGGAAAGGACTTACTTCACAACCCAAAATACTGACCGACTTCCCAAGCCATATTTCCCATTTCAAAAATGTATGACAGAATGATTTTTTTTTCTTTTTCTGTTATTACCCCATTTCTAACTTAGCAAGAAGATCCAAGGTGCTAGATTATCCGTAATAGGAGAAAAAAAAAAAAGAGCAAATTAAGTTTCCATTAAAAGCTCTTAACAAATTAAACAATGGGAAATTCCAGGAATATTTCTCATTCCTCAAAAACTTATTTAATATCAAGTTAAGGACAATATCCATTAAATCCAAGACAGTATTTATTAACTCCCATTCATATATTTCAATCAATCTCTCATCTTGATTCTGGTGCAGATGAAACGTGCACTGCTCTCCTGCAGTTTTCTGTAAGTGTTCAAATACAAAACAGACAAAGCATACATTTCCCCAGAAGAGAAATATGAGCTTACAAGCCCAGAACGGTCTAAATCTATTCTAAGAAAAAAATCATTTCTGCTGAGGAAATATATAGTATAGAAAGAAAGAAAACTACCAAAACGTATTCAAATTTTTTCATTATTGCACAAAGTACTTTAATTCTCCTTACAATCATATGGTAGTTCCTTATCTCCTTTCACTTTCAATTATAATCTCTGGTTTATATTTGCATAATTATATGGTCCTTTCCTAAACTCTCAAATACTGGGAGTAGTCCCTTCTGCAGGGATTCTAAAGGCTGTACTTCATATTACACAGACAATGGCTTACAGTTTCTTCTGACTCCATGGCCTGTTGAGATGTTTTAGACACACCCTATCCCTGCTTTTTCTCCTGCTGTCCTCACTCTTTACACACATACAGAGGCTGCAATAAAAATGTATACACATTTTAAGAAAGGAAAACTCTATTAAAATTGTAATACTCAATACATACCGAAAATAAAAGAATACAAGTCACATTTGACTTCTGCAATCACAAGAGGTGCTCAAAGTGGTTACCATCAGCGTCCAGACAGTTCTAATTATGGCGAACTACTGCTTGAACAACGTTGACCAAAGTGTTCACTTGTATACATTTTTTTTGGCACCCCAGGTATATTGAAATCATAAATTAAAGGTAAATTTTTTTAACCCACAATTGGGTTTGGCAAAAAAAAAAAAAAAAATTGCCATCCTTACTGCTCCATAACTCATTTCATCTTGTAACACTGAAACCCTATACCCATTAAACAATAACTTCCCACCCCCTTCCCTTCAGCCCCTTGCAAGCACTGTTCTACTATCTATTCCTATTCCTATTTGACCACTCTAAATATCCCCTATAGGTGGAATCATTCAGCTGTTTTTTTTTGTTGTTGTTTTTTTTTTTTTTTTTTTTTTTTTTTAAGAGACTGGCTTATTACACTTAGCATAGTATCCTCAAGATTCTTCCATGATGTAGCATATGTCAGAATTTCCTTCCTTTCTAAGGCTGAATAATAATTCCATTGTATGTGCATATCACATTTTGCTTACCCATTAATCCATCAATGAACACCTGGGTTGCTTCCACATTTTAACTACTGTGAATAATACAATTTTGAATGTAGGTGTGCAAGTATCTCTTTAAGACCTTGCTTTCAATTATTGTTGGTATATACTCAGAAGTGGAGTAACTGGATCATATGGTAATTTTATTTTTAATTTTTTGAGGAAGCTTCATAATTTTTCCATAGTTGCTGTACGTATTTATTTACATTCCCACCAACAGTGCAAAAGGGATCCAAATTCTACTCACCTTTGCCAAGAATTGGTAAATGTTGTATTTTTGATAGTAGCCTAATGATTGTGAGGTGGTATTTCATCATAGTTTTGATATGCATTTCCCTAATGATTAGTAATGTTGAGTATCTTTCCACGTGCTTTACTGACCACTTGTATATCTATGTTTATCTTTTTACAGAACCAACTCTTGGTTCCATTACTTTTCTCTACTGTTTGTTTCTTTTTTGTTTCATTTATCTCTATTCTAATATTTATTATTCCTTCCTTCTGGATTTAGTTTGTCCTTTTACTAGTTCCTTAAGTTGTAAAATTGGGATGCTGATTTGAGATTTTTCTTCTTTTTTAATGTGTTTGTAGCTATAAATTTCCCCTTTAGCACTGCTTTTGCTGTGTCCCGCAAGTTTTGGTGGTATGCCTTCATTTTCATTATTTTCTAATTATTCTGTGTTTGCAGATTCCTTTAAGCCTCAGTCCTCTAAACAAGTAGAGAAAATGAATCAAACTAATCAAAAAGTCCTCTTTAGCTAAGATTTGTGACCTACTATGTTAAAATGGCATAGAATTTTACCACTAGCCTTATACATTAGATTGATACTCAGAAGCAAGCATGGGCTCTCTCCTTTTAAATTTATGTGTGACAGGCCTGTGACTTTGAGTCTGAGACCATGTATGTCCTGTGCTTAATTTATCTGAATCCTCTCATATTCATGTGGAATACTTAAAAGGGCTTCTCTCTTCTCTAGAAATTTAGAGACATTAAATGTAATAAGGACATGGAAGGACCAGCTGGAAGAAGTCTGTCCCCTCTATTGACCAGAGGATTTTGTCTACATTAAAGTGTTCTTCAGGAAAGACAGGCGTTCACCACATTGGGAGAAACCCTTTCAACTTGGTGGAGTTCCTAAAGGTAAAATTCATGAAAAGTGTTAGAGCCCACCCACCGCCACCCCCACCTCCACCCCAAAAGCTGGTCTCCCAGGAATTTTATCTCTCACACTAGACAAGGATCAGTCTCCAGCACTTAGTAATTACCTTTAAGTGTTCCAGCAACCGATCAAGTTAAGCTGGGATTGTTTGTGTTCATCTGTCTTTCCAGTTTGAAGGATAGTGATTTTCCTTTTGACCTCAACTTGCTGACAGATCTAAAAGCTTTTGATTTTTAGCTTGTTCAGGTTTTGGTTTTTTTTTTTTTTTTTTTTTTTCTCATGAGGAGGGGAGTAATATTGTCTGTGTTATGTGTCAGACTGACTGGAAGTCGTATTAGCTTTTAAATGCAAACTGCTCAAATGATTTATCAAACCTATTGATAACAAGTGTAAGTGACCAGCTTGTAACCCTGGCTTGAGAATGTACCTAAATGTACACTATAACTCTGATTGTTCAATGGCCCCTTTGCACCTCTCTTTCCTCTCACTGCAATACAGATTGAGGTCTCAATCCCCTAAACACCAAAAAGCCACATTTATAACCCAATTTCCCTCCTCTGCTGTTGCCCTCTTGTGACCCTTTTCATCGTTCTCGTGTAGGCATGAGACTTCCTTGTACAATGCTTTCATTCTCTGGGTTTAAACAGGAACAGGTTAAAATCATCTCTACTTTCAGCTTTCTCCTAATGTTTAGAATTCTCCTAATCTTCTGCTTTCTCCTAATGTTGTATTTTGGCTTAAAGAGGTTTGTATATCCATGCCCTATTCCTGTTGCCCAAGCTCTATTTCCTTTCTTTCTTGTCCACTTTTACTGGATCAGGGGGAAAAAAGAAAAGATTCCCTCCTTTGTCTTGTGGACAGAAAAGGGGCTACATGTTAAAACTGACAAGAGGACAGAAAAGGGGCTACATGTTAAAACTATTTCAGGAGACTGAAAATAACCACATAAGATGGCTTGAACATAAAAAGTTTCACAACTAAGTGGGCCATGGTGGGAACTGACATCTTTAGCTTCCTTCATAAAGTTAATGTGTGCCTTTAAGTGGGACTGTCTATTGCCTTTTTGCACCTGAAATGACATCCTTGGAATGTCAGCAATCCCTTTCTCTAGATCAGAGCAGGAAAGTACAGAATCCCTCATTATTATTCATGTCCCATGATTAATATCTCTATGTGAACTATTAACTATCCTGTACCCACCTATGTGAAAGAAGTATCTGTTTCTCCAGTTTACTTTTATCCAACCCCAGAGATTTCCCCACTGTGCTTTATCCCACTCCCTTATTCTATCACCAGTGGATTTCATGTAACCCTTCTTCTTTGATTGTATGTATAAAATAAGCTGCAAACCACCATTTTGTGGAGCATTTTCTCAACCCATTGAGATTTTGCTTCCCAGCAATTGTCAGTTTGGCTCAAATAAACTCTTATAAGCTTCCTCTTAGGCTGGATGTTTTTTGTTGACACTCTTTTAGTTTGAATGGACATTTTATGTCATTTTGACTTTTCCCTATCCTATAGCTTATAATGACAATGATTGTTCAAGTATGCAGGAATGAGAAGATGGACTCTTATGCTCAAGTGAGCTAAAGTAATTTAAAAACCTTTTATCTCAAAAAAAAAAAAAAAAAAGAACATTTGTGGGGTTTTTGGTTTGTTTTGTTTGTTGCTAGGAACTTAAAGAAATAATTTTAAATTACAGTAAAAGCTAAACAGTTACATTTTTCATGTTGGCACATGTTCAATCCTTCTCCTGAAGGGTTAATCACTGTTTTAACAAGTGAAAAAACAAAAGACAAATTTACAGGGTGTAAAATTCAAATCAAATTTATTTTATAAAAATATTATCTATATGTTTAGTAAATGTTCCTATTTTATAGCATAATTTTTCATAAATTTTCTTATTTTTATTTTTTCTCTTACGAATGAATTTACATAAGGCTCAAATGTTAAAAACAATAAAAGCTTGTACAATTCCAAATTTTGGAAGTGAGCCAGCTTAGTCAACAAGTATGGAAATAAAATAGAATGAGCTAGCCTTTAACTTCAAGTTCTAGAATTTCACTCTAAGCCATAATTCAAGAGATGTGAAAAAACTATATCTACTTTTAAAAATGAGTAACAGTAATCCAATATAATCAATGGCAACAATAAAGCATAATTGGCTAATCTGAGAAGTGGAAAAACTTTTGATTGCATATATGTAAAATCAGATGAAGCAAATCTATATGCCTGCAAACCAAGCAACAATTTCAACAAAGATATCTCAGTTCAAAACGAGAGAGATGTAGCTGAGACATCAATGCAAAAATTTTTAGCAACAGTAAGTTCTGATGTGACTGCTTCTGGAGGTAATGGTTGAAATAAAATCTATTCATCCCCATTTAACGAGCAACTTCTATACACTAGGCATGGTCCCATTGACAAAGGATATAATGGTCACCAGAAGTAAACATGAGTCATGCTCTCAAGAATTTACATTCTAATATAAGGTAGAAATAATAATGAAACGCATCAATAGATAAATACATTTTCAAGGGTTATATGTACAATAAAAACAGTGTGACGAGAAGTAGTGACAGGTTTTTGACCTGGTAGAAAGTATGTGAAATACTTTTTAAGAAAGGGATAATTGACCTGAGATCTAAATGACAACAAACAGTTAACTAGAGGGAAAAAAAAAAAAAAAAAAAGCTACTGGGTGAGTATGCCAGTCAGAAGAAACAACATGGTTACAATTTTGATGCCAGCAAAGCACAAGTGTGAAGGAACCAAATAAAGTCACTTTGATTGAAGCAGCATGGGAGAAAATGAGACCAAGAAGCTCAATTATAAAAGCCTTTTGAAAACTCTGTCTCTTTTATTAAAAGCAAAGAACAGCATTTGAAGTGTGCAAGTATGAAGGAGTGTTGGAAGAAAATGAAGGTATTTTGATCAAATTCATGTCTCCAAAGGATGCCTCTGAAAGCAAAGTTGAGACAAGACATAAAAAGACAAAAATACACATAGGTAGAGTTATTAGGCAATCATTTCAGTTTAAGAGATAACAGTAACTTTTATTACAGAAAGGGAAGAGATACAGAAAAGGAAATCAACTTAAAGAGATATTTAGAAGGTAAAATAAATAGGACTGATGATCTTAATCATGTTTTATAGAATATTAAAAAAAACTTGACAATCCTTCTGGTGGACAACAGAAATAAATATTTTCATGCTCACAAATTACAGATTTGCAGGTGTACAAACAAACTACCATTTACTTTTATCTTGACTGGACTTGTTTGAGCCTTACAGGACTCCAGACTATTGGTTAGGTTCAGCTCTCCATGTGCCTTTATTCTGAGGCTTAGGGTAAAGAGTGGACAGCTATCTGAGATAGCTGTTTTCATGGTAGTTCACAAGAGGGCAAAGGGGCAAGCTAAATCACATCAGGAGTAGGGAAATATTGTAAATAACATGGGAATTGGTGTGAATGTATAAACTTAGATATGGACAAGATTTCCCAAGGATACCACAAAATAAGAAAAGGGTAGAACAGAAAATTGGTAGTGAGAAACTCAAATATTTTCTATTTGGAAAAAGAGCAATACACCTCTAAAAAGACAGCAAATGATTTGCCACCGTATTTCCCTGAAAATAAAATTGGGTCTTATACCATATTTCCCTGAAAATAAGACCGGGTCTTAGATTAATTTTTGTTCCAAAAGACGCATTAGGGCATATTTTCAGGGGATGTCTTAGTTTTTCATGTACAACAATCTACACTTATTCAAATACAGTCATGTCATCTTCTTCTGGAACATCGTCATAAGGTACTAAATGCATCCATCTGGCTGACGATCTTAACTGGGATTTATTTTGGGGGTAGGTCTCATTTTCAGGGAAAACGATAGAGAGGTAGATGGAAAAGTAAGAGACCGCTTTGTTACATGAGCCCAGGAAGAGTTTCATGTGTCAAGATTGTATCAAGATAAGGAATAAAGCATATGCACTGTAATTACATGAAGGTTACTCACTGATTAGGAATGCACAATTTGGGTGGAGCAACGGGGTTTAGGATTAGAATTATAGTTGTTTTAAGAGTGAATAGCAAATAAGTGAAGGCAATACTTAGAACACTTTTTAGTTTTGCTACAAAAGAGATAAAAACAGGGTAGTATCTTGAGATAGAACAAGATGTCAAAAGAATTTTTTTTCTTATTCTTTTATTTTCTTTCCAAAGAGTGTTAAGTGTACTTAAAATACAACAGAAAATACTTATTTCAGAGAGAGCAATTAAATATTCAGAATACTGAGGGAATAACCTCCATGCAGTAGGTTTCAAGGCACATTGTATGATTTAGCTTTTGATAAGAAAGGTTAAATGAGAAAGAAAGAAATGGGTTAGATGAAAAAGAATGAAACATTAGGAATCCCCAGTTGAAAGAAAATGAACAAGATGGAAAATTTAGAGTGAGAGAGTAAAGGGAATTTAGTCTTGACAAGATCATGATTAACTTGATGAATCATGACATATATGCTGGACATGAAAGGATAATTTTTATGTTTTTACAGACAATGAAGATGTAGGAAATCCATGGTAATCTATAAAATAACAGGCTAAAATTAATAACTGAATTATAAAGGTTGTGGATTACAGGGCCATTTTTCTCATGCTTATAAAAGACAACCTAGTAAACATGTTTATACCATCTCCTAGGGTGTGTCAGCATATTAAATCTTCTATTCCAGAAGACACCCACAAATTGATAACCTCTAATCTATTCAACTTTAGTTTCAAGAACCCTTGATCAAGTACACTCAGAAATACACTCTCCCAGCTTCCTCTGGTATGCACAAGCTAGGTCTTACTATCTTTGTGGGTTATAGTTCCTTTCACTCTTACCAAACTCTGCTTATCCTGAAATAGGATATGTTGTAATTTAATCCTATTGATTGGAATTTGGGCAAGGTGGAAAATTTAGTACATATTCTGAGAGGCACATATTCTGTCTTGGGGAAAAGTCTCCTCGTCCTCTTCAGAGAAGGATTTGTGATATTATTTAATAAGGAATTTTGGGGGCATTCATACAGGCTCAGGGGGTCCTGAAGAATATGGACTTCAAGACGTTTCAGTGCATCATTCCAAATTTCTCATCTCATAAATCAATGTCGCATTCTTTCCCAACCAGGACCCTGACCTCGGCATATCAGACCTACCATGTTTCCCTGAAAATAAGACCTAGTCAGACCATCAGCTCTAATGTATCTTTTGGAGCAAGAACTAATGTAAGACCCAGTCTTATTTTACTATAATGTAAGATTGGGTAGAACAGAATAGAAGATAATCGAGTAGAAGACTGGATCTTAATTTTTGCACCAAAAGACACATTAGAGCTAATGGTCCAGCTAGGTCTTATTTTCAGGAAAACACAGTACCTCCTTGAGAGCTCAGTCAATCTTACCCTGGGCCAGGTCCTCAGTTTTCTCTGCTCTCCCTTGAAAGGGATGAGGCCCTTTTTATTGGGAACCAAGGAGAGTCTCTGACTTTTACACTTAAATTTCACTTGCCTATTACTTACTCTCAGCATTTAATCATTGTCCAAGCAACAATGGTGCTTAGTAACAGCTACCAAATTCTACTGTCCTTATAGTTACTATTTTCCCCATCTTTTATAAATGTTGCATATTTTATGATGAAACAAGTAAAGAGTTAACAGGAGCAGGCTTGTGAGCTGGCAGGATGGGATAGGCAAAGAGTTAACAGGAGCAATCTTGTGGACTAACAGTAGTGAGCTTAAACATTAACCAATTGGCCCTAACTCCCCTGCAAGCTGACAAGCAACTTACATCCATCATAGGTGCAAACAGAACAGTTCCCAATCCCAACAGTAAGCCCCTGTAAGCGGACATCCATCATAGATGGGAACAGGACAGTACCCAGGAGAAGACAATTGTAACGGCAGCCCCCCTGCAAGCTGACAAGCACCCTACATCCTGCATAGAAAAATATAAAACCCCAGCACTCCTTATCATCAGTGCAGCTGTCATCCATCAGACTCTGCCCTGGCTAAACTCCATTTTGCCAGTATCTCTCTCTTACCTCTTTGTCTCTGCAGCTGTTTCCATCAGACTGCCCTGGCAAACTTCTGTCAGTATGTCTCTCTTACTCCTCTGTCTTCGTAGCTCTCCCTCTCAGACTGCCCTGGCAAAACATCTGCCAGTTCCAAACAGAACCCTCTCTCTCTCTCTCTCTCTCTCTCTCTCTCTCTCTCTCTCTCTCTCTCTGTCTCTCTCTCTCTCTGACTTTCAATAAATCTTTTCTTACTGTTGTAGGGTCTCATAATTCTTTTACATTTTGTAAACAACCAGGGATTACTTCTACAAAAAGACACTTTATACCAATTAATACATGTCTTTCCAGCAGTTTACCACTCCAGTTCTCCAAAAGTGAACATTTTAACAACTGTACTTTTATCTTCGGCCAGGATCTCTCTGTGTTCCACCAACAGAAATCATCAGTGAGAGATCATTATTGCCAGTCTGACAGCAAGTAATCCAGCCACAACACGTTACCCTATCATCTGCTTTCTCGGACTACTTCTGATATCAATTGTCTTAGGCTGAATTTCCTGGGAAGCAGACCATGATAGGGAGATTTACTTTCATGAGGGTTATTAAGGAATGCTTTAGTGATTTAGCAAACTAGAGTAGCAGGGTATTTTTTAAAAAATCATTTTTGTTTGCATTCCTAAACCAAAAAAATAAATAAATAAATATCCTCTGAAGTCAATTTTTTTGGTTTTGTTTTGTTTTGGTTTTTAATTAAATTTATTGGGGTGACATTGGTTAGTAAAATTATATAGGCTTGAAGTGTACAATTATATAAAACATCATCTACATATTTCATTGTGTGTTCACCACCCAGAGTCAGTTCTCCTTCGATAACCATATATTTGAAACTTTTTCCCTCTTCTGCCATCCCCTCCCTTTGTTTCCCTAATTTTCATCTCATATAATTTGAAAAGATGAGTGTGAAATTGTCTTTGAAGACTTTTAGATTCCCTCCATATCCCTTTCATCCATTAACACTAATATGATTTATTGTACAGGTTTAAAATGAGTACCTATAAGCTAACTCTTGTAGAAAGATGAGTTTTAATATCTCATCCAAACATCTGATTATGATGAGAAGCAATAAATACCTTAAATATGACAGTGTCACCTTTTAAGAGGCAACAAGCTTGACTTGACAAAGTATGTTACTGTTATAACTATAATTTAATATTTATTTTCCCCAAAATTATTTTTCAACAATTTTGATTTCCTATCCAGGAAATACTTGAAAACCAAAAATTGTCCAATATTCAACAAATCGCCCCAAAGTTGAATAATCCATGAGGAATTATCATACAGCTGAAGATTCAAAGGTTAAATTTCAATTATTCTTGAAGACATCCTACTATCTGCTCCAATTTTGATGCTCTTTTAATATTATAGATTATTGCAAAACATAAAGCAATCATAGATAATCTGATCACACCTTCTCTTGGTATAAAGAAAATCCTTTTGTCTGATGTTCTATTTGAAATGAATAGTAGGCTATAATTTCTTTCATTCATTCAATTATTTGACAATATTTCTTTAGCACTAACTTGCTATTACTAGGAAAAGAATGAAGAGTAAGATCATTATGAGTTTTCAAAAATATTAAAATAAACTTTCGGGACCAGTGTTAAAAAAAGACATAATTACAGTAAAGTATGACTAGGTTAAAATGGAAAGTTTGTGTTGTTATGGGGATATAATACCAGGAAAACTTATTATGAACTGAGATTTAGAAAGACCTCCTTGGGAAAAATTAAGGATGAGAAATGGTTACTGAAATGCTGGGAAAGGGATGAAGGAGGAAGTGTCTCCCAGAAAACAGTGCATGCAAAGCAGTCTAGAATCAAGAGAGCTGCTTACTCAAAAGCCACAGAAACTACAGCTGGATCACAGATTTCAGCTCAGATACACATACACCAAATTTCCTTTCTATCTACAGGCTTCAATGCCTTTGTTCTCCTCCCATCCCCTCCTCTCTCTTTTATTCCCCTCCACTCTCTCTTTAATTTGTCCATTATCATTTACATTTACTCATACTATTCATCTTTTTCACAGAAGTCCTGAAGTTTAGCCTGAAGGCCTGGAGTCTATACAAAGGTTGTAAGATCTTCATGTTGAATGGTTTCCTTGCAAAAATCTTTTGTTGCCAATGCCTAGATCTCTCTTTAAGGCTTTCCTATTTCAATTCAATTGTTTGTTTATATGTGTGTGTGAACACACATATAAACATACACACATGTGTGTACGTGTGCATACGTGTGTATAGGCACACATGTATACACACACATAGTGATAAGAACACTTTACATGGGATCTACCCTGTTAACAATTTTTTTTTAAGTGCATAGTACAATACAGTCAACTGTAGGTACCACATTGTACAGCAGATCTCAAACCTATTCATCTTGTATAAGCAAACCTTTATACCCAACTCTGCTTGTCCCTCTTCCCCCAGCCCTCGGAAATCACTATTTTATTATCTTTCTATGAATTTGTCTATGTTAGTTACCTCACATAAGTGGAAACACACAGTATTAATGAGTCCTTCTGTGACTAGCTTATATCACTTAGTATAATGTTCTCAAGGTTTATCGACGCTGTTGTGTATGGTATGATTTCCTTCTTTTTTAAAGGCTGAATTATACGCTACTGTATGTATATACCACATTTTCTTCATTGACTCGTCCATCAATAAACATTTAGGTTGTTTCCATATCTTGGCTATTGTGAATAATGCTGCAAGCATATGGAAGTGTAGATATCTCTTCAAGATCTTGATTTCAATTCTTTTGGGTATATACCCAGAAATGGGATTGTTGAATGTTTGGTAATTCTATTTTTCATTTTTAAGGTACCTCCATACTGTTTACCATAGTGGCTGCACCACTTTACGTTCCTTCCAACAGTATGCAAGGGTTCCAATTTTCCCACATACTTACCAACACTTTTCTTCTTTTTTGATAATGACTATCGTAACAGGTGTTAGGTGATATCTTACTGTGGTTTTGATTTGCATTTGCCTGATGACTAGTGATGTTGAACAGATGTCCTTTATCAGCCAGTTATATATCTTCTTTGGACAAACATCTATTTAAGACCTCTGCCCATGTTTAGAATCATGTTGTTTTCTTGCTGTCGAGTTATGGGATTTCTTTACATATTTTGGATTTCAAACCCTTATGAGATAACATGGTTTACAAATATTGTCACTAACAATGAACTACCTGAAAAGGAAATTAAGCAAGCAATCTCACTTATAATAGCATCAGAAATAATAAAATATTTAGGAATAAACTCAATCAAGGGGGTAAAGAACTTGTACACTGAAAACTACAAGCATCGATGTAAAAAATTAAAGAGAAAGACATCCATGCTCATGGATTGGAAGACTTAATCTTGTTAAAATGTGTACAGTAACCAAAGTGATCAATCTTCAGATCTTTATTAAAGTATCAATGGGATTTTTGGCAGAAATAGAAAAATATCCTAAAATGCATATGGAACCACAAGGACTGGTATTAAAACAGTATGTATGATAGTGGCATAAAAACAAACACATAGACTAACAGAACAGAATAGAGCACCCACAAATAAACCCATGCATATACAATCAACTGATCTTAAACATAGGTGCCAAGAATTACAATGGGAAAAGTACTGTCTCTTCAACAAACTGTTCTGGGAAAAATGGATGTCCACATGTAAAATAATGAAATTAGACCATGATCTTACACCACACACTAAAATCAACTACAAATGGGTTAAAGACATAAGACTTGAAACTATAAAACACCTAGAAGAAAATATGGATGAAAATATTTGTGACATTGGTCTAGGCAATGTATTCTTAGATGTGACACAAAAAGCACAATCAACAAAAGCAAAAATGGGTAAGTGGGACTACATCAAACTGAAAAGCTTCTACACAACAAAGGGAAAAATCAACAGATAAAATGTAACCTATGGAAATGTAGAAAATATTTTAAAACCATACTTCCTATTTCAATTGAGATACTCTGAAAGGCATAGGATACCTCAACAACTATAGATACCTACTACACAAACAGTAATTATTATTATACTGAAAGCAGTTAAAAGGAAAATACAACTTCGGAGCAAAATTTAAATGTTGGATGGTATACTGATGCTGAAGGTCCAATCACATAAAGAACTGATATATTATATAATATCCTTGTTTTGAGGGCAAGGGCATCTTCTGGAGCCTCTATGAATGCCCAGGTACATCTTTTCTGTGACATACTGTCATCTCTAACAATTTTGAGAATTCTCTCATTTGGCACCTATTCTCAGGTGTGAATCACCTTCTCTTTATTAATTCAGTCAATAATTTTCCCACAGTATCTCTCAGTTAAAGTGTGTCCACAGCGATATCAAATTATTTCCCCTCTCCCCTTCCTCTACCATCTTCCTTCTTAAAGTCTCTACCGTGTTTCCCCGAAAATAAGACCTAGCCAGACCATCAGCTCTAAGGTGTCTTTTGGAGCAAAAATTAATATAAGACCTGGCCTCATATTATATTTTATGTTATACTAGACCCGGTATATGTTATATTATATTATATTATATTATATTATATTATATTATATTATATTATATTATATTATATTAATCTTGTCTTATAGTAAAATAAGAGTAGGTCTTATATTAATTTTTGCTCCAAAAGACTCATTAGCGCTGATGGTCCGGCTAGGTCTTATTTTGGGGGAAATATGGTATGTAAGATAACTTCAGATATATATTAAGGTTTTCTCTTTCTTTATGATAAAAGTCAATTAATATCGTCAATTATCAATCGTTACACAAGATTGAGTGAATGTGTGTATGCGACTAATTCATATTCTCCTTTACGTAAATTCTCAAGACCAAATGATCCATAGAATCAATGTAAAGGAATCCTACCATCATGCACTATGTAAACCAACTGCAAAATTTTGCTTATAGAGAAGGGTTGAGTGATCTGCTCGTGTAATTATCTTCACAGAAAAACAAATTGCTTCTTAAGTGTCATGAATAAAAGAAAATGTTCTTTGAGGAGTGTTTCACACTCTTAAAATTGTAGCTTAAAAAAAGGAAATCAGAGGTGATTATCTGTGACTGACTTTAAATACATGCAGTATTTTTGTTGGCAAATTTTCACAAGTTGAGGGTTATAATTACCACAGTAGTAAAACTGAGATCCTTAACGTACTTTGGAGATAGATGTTCAGCACTGTAGTTTACTCTTTATACTTGGAAAATTCATATAAGTTAAAACATTTTTTGTTCGTTTGTTTTGAATGTACTTTCTCTGTAGTTTTATTGTTCTTCATCCTTTGGAGGTTCAAGAGTCATTTTATTTCTAATATACAAGCAAACTTTGAAAATGTCAGATCCAGGAGAGCAGGACAAAGAAAGGGCTGTTTAATCATGTAACCAAATTTTCACTGTTGCTACCCTCAAATCCAATAAAAATGTTCTCACTATAGTCATTCTAGATTCCCTTATTTTCAAAGACATTTCCCATTTTTATTCCTTTTCCTTCTTGACTTCTAAACGGTGCTATATCCCTTGTTTATAAGAAACTCTCTTGTCCGATGGGTTCATGACTCCACTCTCATTAAAGACTATTTGTTGGAACTGCTTTGAGTGTCCCTTCATCTATCCTACCCTGTGAAAGTTTATACAAACTTTCCATCCTTTCTCTGCCTTTGAAATTTTCTCTATTATGGCTTGACGGCAATAATCTGCAATCTCAATTCTTACTCACAATTCTGTATCTCTAAAGTCTTTGCACTTTTTCCAAACTCATGATTATATATACGTAAAACCTACCCTGCTGAAAATATAATGTACATCTTCTCTTACCAAATTTGTTCTTTCTTTGGTGTTCTGTATTCATGATAATTGCACCATCATCTGATTATATATGGTTATATTGACAACTCTGGTTCCTACATTCACATCAACTCATATACTATGTTGATTTTATTTCCCAACACTTGTCCAAACTAACTTTTCTTACATTGTCTCATTAAGAAAAACTATACTGTTACCCATCTCTTACTTGGATACCTGCAAAAGCCTTCTACCTTTTTTTCCCTTTCCCTTCCTTTCACTCACTCATTTTCCATATCTTCTCCAGAGTGATGTTCCTAAAATGTAGATCTGATATATTAATCTCATGTCACCAATGTCTGGTAAAGACTCGTGGCTAACAAATGTATGTTTAATTAATTCTCTTGTAGAACTCTGTAATCTAAGACACAATACCTTGGGTGGCACATATGATAATGAAAATGTAACTGCTGGCTATATATGTTGCCAGGAGTTTTGTCTTTTAGAAAGGATAAAAGTCACCTTGAGGAAGATGTATGTTTTGCAAATATCCACTTGAATGATCCCCCCTAATTATGTAAATGATGGGTGAGTCAGCATCCATTGACCTACAGAGAGAAATTGAGAAGAAACTTTGGTGACTTCATCAAGAACATTACTGAAATGCAAAAATATTCCCGGATATTCAAAGCTGGCTTTGGGGCCTGGGGTGGAAGCATAGTATCTATGGCATCTTTCACAGACAGAGGCCTTTTTGAAAAGTAAGAAACAAAAGCTCCCGAAATTGCCGTCCACATTTAAACACAGGGAGGCCTATCATGGTGCACCAAAGTGCTCCTGACAAGAGCCAGAGACAGAGAAGAGCTATAAGGTGCCTAAAAAACGGACTCTGGACTCCTGATTGAAGCTCAGCATTCAGGTCTTAAAATAGATAAGGCCATTTTGTCCTCTCTTTTTGTAAGCCTTTCTCAAAATGTTCATTTGGTAAGTAGAATGTTTTGTACCTTAGCGCCAAAGATATCCAATTAAACATCATATTAGCAATAAAATGTCCAGAATTTTCACATAGATTTTCATTCTTTAATTTTACATATAGAAAATTATATGGGTTTATTTTCAAATATTTATCTTGCATATCTGGCACAAACCCCACATTGACACAATTATTACAATTTTTTTCCCATATTGCTAGTTAAAGTTGTTTTTTTAGGTTTTGTTTTTTTTGTTTGTTTGTTTTTGTTTTTTATAATCTTGTTAAGTATCCCATCATCTATATTCTTAAAGTTATTGGTTTTCTTCTGATTTCTTCCTCAATTTTTGGTACTAATGATGCTATTAATGATTTTATAATTAATGTAAAATATCAATTTTAGATTATTTCCTCTTCTATTTTCTAGAAGAAGGTTTCTCAGCCTCAGCACTATTTATATTTGGGATTAATTATCCCCTTTTTTTTTTTTTTGAGGGGTTGGGTGATCTTTAAAAAAAAAATTAACCCTTCAGTTACTGTAAATGTACAGTTTTATTTCCAAATAATTAAGAATTTTCCAGATATCTTTTCATTATGTTTTCTTATTTCTGATCTGGTCTGAAAACATTCTCCATATGATTTAAATATCCTACATTTAAAAATTTTTTTTTCATATCCAAAAATATGATCTAAATTGATAAATATTCACTATGCTTTTGAAAAGAATGCACACTCACTGTTTGCAATAGAATGTTCTATAAATATTTATTAGCTTGAGTATTTGATTGTGGTGTTCAGGTTTACTATATTGTTATGGATTTTCTGTCTACTTTTGCTATAGAGAAGTGTTGAAATCATGGAATTGCTGTATCTTTTTTCAATCCTTTCGGTTTTTGTTTTATGCATTTTGAAGTTCTATTATTAGGTGTGTACACGTTTATCATTTTTATGTCCTCTTTATCATTATTAAATGTCCCTGTTTATCACTACTAATATTTCTTTTCCTGAAGTCTACTTTATCTGATATTAATATAGTTACCACAGCTTTCTTTTGAGTAATGTGTATGTAATATATCTTTGTCATTTTATTTTTAATGTATGCACGTCTTTATATTAAAAGTGGTTTACTTGTAGACAGCATACACTTGAGCTTGCTTTTTCAAAAATCCAATCTCTTTATCCCTGCCTTTTATTGTGCATTTCAACCATTTCCATATATTGATTAATATGGATGATTGATGAATATTAATACAGATGGATTAATATGTTTGGTCTGGCTTGTTGTTTTCTATTTGTTCCATTTATTGTTTCTTATTTAGTGTTTCCTCTTTTTGTGGGCCCTTTGGTTATTTGGGGTTTTATGATTCCATTTTATGTGTACTATTGCAACGATGACACTATATCTTCTATTTTGAGACTTAAACCTCTAGTGTAAATCGATTTAACAGTGTAATTTAGCTTTGACGTTTTGAAAGTTTTTCTTTACTGCCCTCTCCTCCCTCCAAACTGTAATGACTCTACTATACATTTACTACACATACCAGTCTCATTGGTTCTGTTTACTTTGAGTCTTGTGCATGCTTGGTGACTTGGGAGCTGTTTTGCATCTGTACAGGATCCACTCCTGTCCCTGAGGCAAGTCAGCCTCTGGGAAGCCCCCTTTTCCTGGGGTTGCCTTACCAACTTCTCCTTTCTTTGTTTCCTGCCTCCTTGTATGCCTATAAAACCCTTTGGCAGTATTAAGAGCTGGAAGGCAGTCTTTGTGACTGGGAGTCCGCTGTCTTCCCTCAATGCTGGCAGTTTGGAATAAACCCGATTTTCTTTCCACCAACCTCGCCTCTCAAGTTTTGGCTTTTGTGCGGGGAGTAGCCAGATCTTTTGCACGGTAACACTATTAGGTTTGTATGTATACCTCTGTTTAAAAATAGTGGTTTCCCAAGGGTTTAAAAAATGATTTCATCTACTCAGTGTCTTAGTATACTGCTTTACACATAGTTGAAGAAACGTCTAACAGTGTATTTTCAATTCCTTTATCCCATCATCTGTGCTAATATTTGATGAGTCAGAAAAAGAGTTAATAAGAACGAGTCAGGAAGCTAACAGGAATGAACCTAAGGATTAACTGATGAGTCAGAAAGGGTTAATAAGAATGAGTATGGGAGCTAGCAAGAATAGGTTTAAAGATTAACCACTTAAGCTCTAAGTCCCCAGCTAACACTACACCTGCAGACTGACAAACACCAGGACAATTTTCAGAGGAAGCCAACTGCGACAACCGTTCTCAGAAGGGGCCAGCAGCAATGGTAAACAACTGCAAGATGACTAGCCCCCTGCATCCTGCATAGGAAAATATAAAACCCCAGCTAAACCGCAACTTGGCTACAGCTGTCCACTTGAGACTCTGCCCCCGGCAACCCCCCTGCTGGTGTTTCTCTCCTTACCCCCTGAGGCAGTCGTTTTCTTTACATACTGCCATGGGAATTCTCTCTGCCCATCCTTCAATAAAACTTTCCTTGCTTTCCTACTTTTCTGAGTCTTGTGAATTCTTTCACATTCTACGAACGACCAGGGATTAATTCTACGCCAATACAATACCTACCGCCTTACATATCCTGTAAATTCACAATACACAGAATCTAGTTTTACTTTAGATAATAAGTTGGCAAACTACAGCCTGTAGGCCAAATCTGGCCTCCCAGCGGTTTTAAGTAAAGTTTTATTAGAAAAGAGTCATGTACATTTGTTTACCTATTGTTTACGACTGGCTTCACACTAGAACAGTAGAGCTGAGTAGCTGCAACAAAAGCCACATGGTACACAAAGACTAAAATAGTAACTTGTTCTCCCTTGACAGAAAAAGTTTGCCAATCCCTGATTCAGACAATATAATCAGTTTTAGAGTGATAAAAATAATCTGTCAAACTTTATTTTAATTGAATCATTTATAGATATCTTCAATTCTTTGTGTAGATTCAAGTTTTATTCTGAAATATTACTCCTTCTGAATGAAACCACTTTAAAAATATTTCCAATAGTGCTGATCTACTATTAATGAATTTTCTCCATTCTGTTTCTACTCTATTTAAAATTCTTTTACCTTCACGTTTGAAAAATATTTTCACTGATTATAGCATGCTAAGTTGACAGATTTTTTTTTCCTTCTCTTGCAGAACCTTATGGTCATCCCGTTTACACAGATTATGACAATGTGAAGACATTTATTATCTTTCTGCTTTTTTACATACCATAACCATACACGAACTTTATTTCTTTAGCATGCATTCTGCTTTAATCCAAGCTAGCTTTGTTTATCCTGGTAGAACTAAATAATTCACATGCATTCTTTCCCAGATCCTCCTTCCTACCTGTGTTTATACTGTATGCCAGTTCCTTTCAATCAGGACATTGGGTTCTGATCAACACCAAATTCATTTCAGAATAAAGCTTCAGGTCTATAACCATGAGTAGGATATAATAATTAAACCTCAAACAATGACTAAGGATTTAATAAAACAAAGCTAACACCTTAGCCTCAGTTATATGTAAGTTCTGGAATCATGAGAGCAGGACAGTCCCATGGACCGCATTCCCTAGTCACCAGACCAAACAATGCTGTGACTTGACACTAGGACCTGAAGCCATGATCAATCGTTCCCTGCCTTAGCCTGGACCAATCAGTTGAGCCTCCAGACCCCAACTCCCATAGCAGCCCTGATTAATGATTTTTCTCTCATATAATATAGCCACTAGAGGCCATCAGGGAGCCAGGTTTTTGAGAGCACTGGCTCACTGTGTCTCTGGACTTGATGCCATCTCCTGAAATAAACTTTTGCTTTCTTTGTTGCAAACTCCTGCTTGTGTTTTCTTTTGGCTTGGATGCACACAGGCAAGCGAACCCTTTGAGTCTATGTAACACTGTCTTATTTTCTCTGGTTACCATCAAGATTTTGCCCTTTGCTTATTAGCATTTTGAATATGATATGTCTGTGTTTATTTTCAAGCATTTATCTTACTTGGGGCTCTCTAAGGTTATCAGTGCTATAGTTTAGTGTATTTTATCAATTTTTCAACTTCTGAGCCATCACCTCTTTAAATATTTCTCTACCCCGTTATCTCTCTCTTCCTGAGATTCCACTGACACATATAGTATTAAATGGTTTGATATTTTCTCACAGCTCTTGGATGCTCTGTTCTGTTTTTCTTCCTATGCTTTTTGTTGTTGCTATTGTTTGTTTGTTTTTACTTTTGTTTCAGTATGGGTAATTGCTATTGACTTACTTTTAAGTACACTGATTCTTTACTCGGCTATATCAAGTCTATTGAATCTATCAAACGCCGTCTTCTTCTTTGTTACCCTAGTCTTTATTTTTATCATTTCCAATTGAATTTTTCTTCTACTTCTCTGCTGAGGTTCCCCGTTTGTTAGTGCATGCTGTCTTCCTATTTCACTAGAGTTTTTAAAATATCAGTCATGGATATTTAATATCTCCCTTATCTCAGAATATTAACATATGGGTTATCTCTGAGTCTCATTTGTTCAAAGCTTTGTCTATTGACAGCAGATTGCTTTTAACTGCTTTGTTTAATCTGTCATTAATATTTTTTTATTAGAGGCCAGACAGTAAAAAAGGTAAACAGTAATTTTCTCTGAAAATGGGCATGTCTGTTGTTATGCTAAGCCATTCGTATGTGAGCTGAGACAAACTAATCTGGAGCTGGGTTACATTTGGGTTTTGTTATTTCTGTAGTTACCTTTATCACAACAGTCTAGTGACACCTTGTGCTTAGGGCAAGGGCTGGGTTCCTAAAAAGTTTTTCTCCACGTTTTTGCTCCACACTCAGCTTTCAGCTTTCACTTTATACATACTTGTATGTCTTGAGGGTAGTCTCTCTTCACACTATTGCCCTTCTGTCAATGGTAGACTATTGCTTGTTACTGAGGAGTTTGGCTTTTGGCCAAAAAGTGTAGGAGTGATTTTTCAGGTTCAACCATAGCCATGTACAAAGGCTTTACAGGGAAAGCTGTCCTCTCCACAAGAGACCTGATGCACAGCCAATGCATCTCATTTTCTGAAGGAAGTTACAGTCAAGGATCAGGCTCCCTGGTCAGCCAGCCTCTTACACCAATGAGCATTCCTATCCCAAGGCCCGCCATTGAAAATCCTCTTTATCTGGGCCATTCGGCAAAAGCCTCCCTCAGGCCCCTCTGTGGAGACCTCTTTATTGGGGGGAAAGAAAAGCCTTAAAAGACACCTTTTTCTACTCTGACTCAGAACCCAGTACTTTTCCATTCCGAGCCCCTATTCCTTGCCCTCACACAGCCCGCAGGTCCATAGAACTGCAAGCACTGCTTGTTCAGGGCTCCATGCACAATAAGATGATCTCCATATTCATGCTGATTCACTTTTTCAGCAGGTGAGCCATTCGAGGTAGGGAGCTGGAGGAGGGGGGAATTGGTGCTTTCTCCAGTTTAGCCTCCTGTCTATAATAGTACAGTAAGTGATCAAAGGCTTGACTATTCTATTCTGCTTCATTGTCTCAACTGCCTACTCTGACTCCTGGTAGCTCAGCTCCATCAGGCTCAGGTGAGCTCTGTACAGTGAGTGGGTTCACATTATTAAGCTGGTGTTGGGAAACATGGTTTAAAAAACATTATCTCCCTGGGCCTCAGGGATTGGGCCTTTTTTCAGAGATCCTAACATTTCTCTAGTGGTAGGAGATGTCTCATGATGTGAACACAGGATGGTTTCCTTCTTGTTTCCAATGAATAGAGATTATTTTTAATCCTTCCTCCTGGCACAACGCATGCCGGAGTTTACAGGTCTTACTACCCTTTCCCAGAGGTTTAAGGCTTTTACAGCAGAGCCTTGTATCTCTTAACAGCAGTTGTTCCTGTTTCAGGTATGCGTGATCATTGATAGATGATGTGATTCACTCACCCCACCCTGCCCCCAGTCTTTCTCCCAAATGCCTTGTTGAGGTCCACAGACAAGAGCCAGCCTGTGGTCCCACACCACCTAATTTTACTGAGCTTTACTTTATTGTGCTTCACAGGTGTTGCATTTTTTTTACAAACTGAAGGCAAAACCCTCTGCTAATAAAAGGATTATGACTCACTTTATTGTAATACACGCTTTAGTATGATGGTCTGGAACCGAACCCACAATATCTCCACATGCTTCTTTGACTCTTGTGGGGTCTATATCTGTATACTAGGCCAGACTCAGCTTTTAATAATTCATTACTTTTTTTCTGTATTTTTCTTTCTCATTTATATAGTGCCCAGCATATCTTCCTCCCATATTCTATGAGAGATGACCCTAGTGTTTCCACCTTGTTTCTTTTTGGATTTAAACTATTTATTTTCCCTGTTCAGTTATCTCTTGGGTTATGATTTTTGTATTCTCTAGCTCTTTCTGTTGTTTGGAATTGATGCTCTTTCCAAATTTCTACATCCTAGGCATAAACAGAATCTCTTACATTTTGAAGGAAGCATTCAATTTTGTATGTCCTTTCATTTCTAAGAATATCACAGAATATCTTTAGCTGCCTGGCCAGTTCTGATTAAATCTTAACATATATTATTACCATGTTTCCCTGAAAATAAGACCCAGCTGGACATTCAGGTCTAATGTGTCTTTTGGAGCAAAAACTAATATAAGACCCGGTCTTTCACAGTATAAGACCAGGTTTTATATCATATAATAAAGACTGGGTATAACATAATATAATGTAATGTAATATAATATAATACTGGGTCTTACATTAATTTTTGCTCCAAAAGACGCATTAGAGCTGAAACTGCCCCATGAAACTGTCATTTAGGTTATGTTCAATCTCCTAATATGTCCCCATCTGGGTATCCCCATAAGGTATCACATAAATGTCACCTACATATCTCTAGAGGGGTATTATTGTTAACATCAGGTCACTAAAGCACATCCAAACTGACCTCCCTTGAGGCTCTTCACGTTCCATTTACACCTTTAAATGCATACCACTGACATTCACAATCCATATATTCAAAGTAGCAAATAAACTTCCGACATGCTAGGAAGGCAGCGGCGTCCGCTTGCAGCCACACTCAGGCACCTACATTAGCAATGCATCACCTTGATTAATAGCCACAGAGAGGACTGAAGCTCTGCCATTCAGCATTCTCCACCCTCTATGAGTCATCGGTAGTATTTTCTCAGGTCATCAGAAAAATAACCAGAATAGTAAATATAGACTATAAATCGTGAATCAAATGATAGTAGGTAGCTACTGATAAGTTATCAGGGGTATTGTGTCACATCTTCTCAACAAATTATCTAGGTGGAGTTTTGGGGGCAGAATGCATAAATCATCAAGAGTACAATTCCTGTCTTCTGGAGAAAATAGATCCAGCGTTTTTTGTTTTTATTTTTTCCCCAGTATTTGCCACTAGTGAATGCTAGATTGGCAGGAATAGCTAAGTCTTATTCTCCTGCTCTGAGGCACTCATGTGGAAATAAGCTGATTGCTTTCTTACCTGAGAACCTGGCTCAGTTATGAACATCCTCCATTTGCCATAATTTCCCCTATTTCCATTTATTGGTTATTTTGATCCAAATATTTTCCCACCATGGTGGGGTTTCTCTAGCTCAGATGTATGGGTCACTCATAGGTGAACAATACAGCTTACTTGCTAATGCTTTTCTCTTACCCAGAAGGATTTCAAAGTTTTGACAGATAACAAATATGCAGACAGCTGCATACTGCTAAGAGCATTTCATAGAAAAGACCGTTCCTTCTTTATAGGGAGCCCAATTAGTGTATTTTCCAGAATTTCTGTAATCAGCTTGTTTAAGGTAGATTTTACAGCTCATCTTTCTCTTTCCTGGGTATACCAAATAGAGGAGAAGTAGGTTGCAGGCTTAATGCTAACTCCATCCTTTTCAGTAATGAATGGTCAGAAGCATAGACAAAGAAGGTATGGTAAGTGAAGTATTATTTGAATAAATTTGTACTATTTATGTGACTGGGTTTACATCCACTATATACATGTCATTAATGGATAAAGAGAAATCTGGTTCATATGCATGAACTATACATGCCTTCCTACAGACCAACATAATGTTCCCATAACCAATGAGAAGGAACAGGTGTGTTTTGAATGCAGCTAAGTGTGACCACTTAATAAAAGTTTATAATGAAAATACCTATGCAGTAAGCAGTATGTTACTTACCTTGTTGAATTATGTATAAAATGCATGTCTTACGTATTATACATACATAATATACATAGAACTTTGTGTGTGCACCGATTGCTATAGATACTTTGTATATTTTCTATGGCCGATATTCACTGGGAATTTGATGCAATACATATTGATATCTCTCAAACTCAATGTTTGGAGAGGTGGCAAACTTCTTAAATAAGTAGTAAGTTGATCAATTGGAAAGGTACAGAAAACTGGAATTAAAAACACTAGAAAGTATTCAATGTCACTCATTACTAAGGGAAACATAAACTACTAAAGTATCTGTAAATCCATTGTAGATGGAGAACAAGAACCAAGAAAAGTTTTTTTGTTTTTAAGGATTTTTAACCTTTGAATATATAACCAAAGAAATAGTGTGTAATGGAGGTAAATGTTTTTGAAAATATTAATTTTGTGAATATAAAAGACTGTATTTTCTTAAACTATCTTAAATCCTTTTTAAAATATATATTTTCAGGCCATATTGGAAAATTCTACTTGTCCACAAGGTAAAGAAATAATTACTCAGACCTTTCTCAAGGGAATCTTCAGGGGTTTTTCTGCTTACTCATTCCAACCAATATTATGTTCTTAATATCTCTGCAAGTTTTCTTAGAGTCACAGTCCTCTGGCTACAATGTCAATGTCAGAGTTCAGATTACAGCAAGGTAGGCAGATTTCTATTAAGAGAAACTATGGACCTTTGGAAGAGAAAGACTAAGTACTAGATATAAACCTAGAAAATTTGGTCACCCCCTAGAGAATATTAGAAGGTCATCCTCTGCCCTACTTCAGTCTTTTATTCATAAGGGGAACTTGCAAAATACACACAGTTTTGTCTGCCATAATTAAAAGATTTACCAGAATCCTGGATGGTATCACTGAAACAGTCAGTCTGTTCATTAGAGAAGTAACAAAATTGTAAAGATTACAGATCAGAAACTAGGAACACAAGATGTTTTCTTGAACTCAAGAGGAAGCACCTGTTTAGCTCTCAGAGAAAATAACTTTATGTCGCTAGTGATGTCTCCGGAATATTTAGAAAAAAATTGTGAAAAATAAATTAAATGTTAAACATCCAATATCTAGAACCAAGTTTATTTTTTGGTTTTTGTTTTCTGGAAAATCAGGGTTAAGAATTCTTCATGCACATTTTTTAAAAGATGCCCTACTGAGTTCTGCTCAGCTTTACTATAATTATTTTGTTTATTGTAACTCTTCTTCATTCACTTGTGCTCTTATACACTGCTCCATAAGCTGGAGTTTTTCTTGAACAATTACAGTGACACTAAGATTTCCCCCCCAAACTACTGAGATGGCAAAGGTTTATTCCTAATCCAAATATTGCCACATAATTTAATGTCTTGGGAATTTTGGTTATCGCTACAATGCACACAGGAAGATAAACTTTCAAGGCCACTGGATAGCTACAGCTGAAAAAATATTGCCACAACTGTGATTACGGCTGTGGTCTAACTGTGAGCACTGCAGTCTGCAGTCCCCTTTTTCACTTTCAAGTACAAATAACTGTGTTGATCTTTTTTACTATTTTATAAACTGAGGAGCAACTTATATCAGTTGCTGTTTCTCTAGCTACATCATAATGAGAATAGGGATCAGTGTGTGAGAACCTGTGATCATGTCCCTATTAATTTCCCTAGTAATATTTGCTTGTCTTGAGTGCAATTTGGAGACAACAATGATTAAATAGACACAGGAAAGTCTGTTATTTGCTGCATAATGGTTCTCACATAATTTCTTTCACGGCTATATTCTAAATCTAGATTTTGTTCCATTTTTCCGGAATTCAGTAAACATGCAGCTTATGTTTCCTAATGTGAATTTACTGACAAAGCTGAGGCCTAGATTTCATCCTTAATATTTTTTTCTTATTCCTTTTTTCCTAGAACCGATTTTGTTCACTTCCTACATGATTTCATCATTCATCCTTCGTTTCAAAAGACCATGTAACATAGTGTCAACCTTTACTCCTCATCCAAGTATCCATACCATGTTTAAAAAAGGATTGATGATGATGAGGATACTAATAGCTAACATTTATGTAGCACTTAATGTGTGCCAGGACCTGTGCTAAGTACTTTACGCATATTTATTCATATAACCTACACAATAACTGTCTAAACTCAGTAAAATTATCACCACCATTTTATGAATGGGGAAACTGAGACACTGAGTTATTAAGTAGCATGTCCAAGGTCATATAGCTAATGGATGGTAAATTTTAAAAACGTAAACCTTTTTACAAATAATTTCACATTTACAAGTGACCACGTAATATGATTCCAAGTGATTTGAAAAACATGTACAAATTCAACCACAGACCTATTGCTTGAGCAGTGATGAGAAATCTGTCTTCTAAGATAAAAGACATTTGTATTTAATGACAAAAGTATGCTTTATTTGGAAAAGCATACATACAATTTGATGTCATAAGATCTATATTTTATTTATAGCCCACCAACATTTTTAGATATATGTTAGTGGGCTACTACCTAAGATATACTTTGCTCATATGAAAAGTGGAAATATATTATTAGCCTATCTGGCTCACAGGGTTCCTATGAGTATGAAAGACAGAATAGATTTTAAAAAATGTTACAATTATTAATCTATTAAATAAGTTTTATGAATAAAATAGGTGAAATGACAAATAAAACAATAAAGCAGCAATTAAACCTTCAATTTAGGGAAGAACATTGATGCTATTCCAGAGGATTTTCCAGGAATGGACAGTTCCCAGCACAGTCAGAATCTACTTTCTATTCTGAGGTAATATTGTGAATAAAACTGTTTCTACTAAATAACCACTTACTAAAATATGAGATAAAATATTAACTGAGTTTATATGGGATCAATGAACCCAATAATTTACTAGCTAAAATTGATAAGTGAGTTCCATTTTATGGTGATATCTTACTGTTAAATACTTATGTTTCTCAATTACTTAAATTCTTTAAGAGTAAAATAAATATTTTTTTTCTTAAATCATATTCATTTTTAAAAATCTAAAACTACCGCTCAATGCTTACCCAAATCTTCCATGTTTTTCAAATAATTATAGAACTAACTGAGCTAAAATGTGAATGACCACTGATGAACAGTGATGACACATATCTAATTACTGGAGGAAAAATCATATGAAAGACATAAAGAAAGCAAGAAAATATACTAACACTTTCTTTCCATTTATCCTCTTTCATCACTGCTTTTTTCCTGATTAGATATTCTAGGGTTTCTACCAAACATGGAACTGAGCAACATTTTTGCCTTTATATGTCTAATGTAACCCAAATAATTTTTCGCAATCCACCATCACCCCCATGAAACCCATATCATCCTGCTTGCATCCAAAGCCGCCATTTCAAGAAAACAAGAAGAAAGGAATAATACTGAAGCATCACCTGAAGGGAAATGTAATTCCAAAAAGAAAAATGCAACAAGAAGAAAATGAAAGAATGTATGTTTGAAAATTTGTGACCTAAAATGCTTAAGGAAATAAAAGGAGGAGAAAGTATATCATAGATTATTACATTTCGTCACCAGTGAACTTAAAGCAAACAAGATGTTTCATGAAACCCCAAACCCCAACAATGCATGTGGCTCTTCCAAGTGCTCTTTGATGGTTTTATCATTTGAACGAGGAGGACTGATGGATAAAGATCTGATTGGTTTTGACTGATGGTTTCAGAAATAAATGAAGTGACTGTAAGCAACATAGTTTCCTTGACTTTGCCACATAGTTCACAAATTCTAAGGGGGTAATGGCATGGCTATGGGAACAGCAGGCTACCTAATCTCCAAAAGTTGGAGTTTCTGCTCCCATTTCACCTCTGTGGTGAATCAAATCATAAAATTCTTCAATTCTTTCCTACATTAGTATTACTCAACCACATATTTTGCCTGTGGCTTTATACTACCTATCACCAAAATGAGAGAACTACACTCTTCACCTCTAATTAAGTTGGACTTGGCCATGTGATTTCCTTTTAGTCTACCTAAGGTCTAAAGAGGTATCAGATGTTTACACTTGTGCCCCTGCCATGTGCCATGAGAACTGTCCCATATCACTGCTTGTCCAATGATAATGCAGAGACATTTCAAGCAGCCCTGAATCCAAACTGCAGCTGGAGCCAAACTCAGCTCAGAGACAATCTAAAGAAGTTTCTCTGCCTTGATCAACCAAAACCATAGTCAACTAGATCACGGGAAAAAAAAAAAAATGCTTGTTGTTATAAGTTATTGAGATTTATTTTTTGTTTGTTTGAAAGATGTATAACCTATTAGATGATTAATGGAAGTTGCTACAATTGTAGCATGTGGTTGTAATAATGTCATCATTTGACTTGACAATGAACACTATTCTAAGACATATTTTTAGGACATATATGACTTAAGTTTTGACTCATGTTTCTCTTTCAGGGGCTTTTCTATATGGTTCTCTATTTGATGCAAGTTATTTTAGAAATAGGAAAAAAACAAACTTTCATTCGAGGAACAAATATTTTACATATTGGAAAAGACACTGGTTATATATAGAGTAATACTTGATATTTTCCTTCCACATTACTTTGGGTAATTTTGGTATAAAATATCACAAATCTTTTACAAGGACTAATATCCTGCCACTCATCCTTCTCTTCTCTGTTCTCTGGCCACACTAGTCTTTTCCCAGATCTTCAAAAGTGTCATGCAACTATCCCCATAAGGACTTCCAATGAAGTGTTCCTCTACCTTGAATATTTTCTCTCCCTTCATTCACCCAGATAAAATATGGGTACCCTTGAAATCTCATTTCGAAAACATCCTAGAGTAAGCTTTCCCTAATGCACCCAGACTAATCAAATTAGCCCTCTTTTTATATGCTCTTCTATAAGTTTTTATGTTTATATGCTCTTATATAACTTTGCATATGATCTTACATAAATTTTAATTTTTTAGCCGATTATTATCTATCTCCCCACTCATCTATAACTCATCTGTAAACATACACACACACACACACACACACACACACACACACACATTAAAAGTGGGAAGGAAGAAAGGGGTTAAAGAAACAGAATCGCAGAATACAGCATTTGGAAGAAGTCTTTCATTATACCCATGAAGAAATATAATATTTAATCTACATATTTAGTCTAAGAACTTTGAATCCTGCCCTGTTCTTCAGATACCAACCAGTTCTTCTCTCCTCTACCAATTACCAGATATTCTTTTCATCTCTTTTACAAACTTAAATAATGTATGAACATTAATGAGATTATAGTTAGTCTTATTGGCTAATTCATAACTTACATAAGTTTTCTTTGAATATATTTTTGTTGAGAAAACTTCATGTATGCTTTCTTTTTGTACTCTGAAACTCTGAAACTTCAAGCAATAAATCTTGGGTAGTTTATATACTAGCAGTCTTGCTTACCACGCGTATGTCACAATATAATTCTCAACAAGACAAATATGTGTGATTACATTCACTAAGTAACACTGAAGAGCTCCAAATTGTTCACTGTGAAAGCTGTAACTGCTTAAGTAGAATTAGTTTGGCTTTTCATTTAGCTTCTATTTCCTTTCCTTCAGATATTTAGCTTTCAATGCTTGGTAAGGAAAGAAAGGGGGATTTTTGCCTTATTCAATCAAATTCAGAGAGGGGACAGATCAGGGAACCCTTGGATGCTGAGCAAAATAATTCATATCTGCCATTTTTGTCTGAAATTAGAAATATTAATATAAAGAGGATTAAAGTGAGATGACTAACTTTACTTAAAATTATGAGTAACATTGAATTGAAGGAAATAAAATCAGCTTACTTATTCACCTGTCCTAATTCTTGAAAATAGGATTTCTTACATGTAAATATAAGGATATAAAGTAACAAGTGGTTAAAAATATGATGATAATAATGGAATGAAATAATTTATTGAGTGCTTTCTAGATACTTCACCAAGTACTCTGTATGCATAATATATTTTAATCCTCCCAAATCTCTTCAGGTAGATACTGTTAACCCTATTTTATTTACCACGTAGGAAATTCAGACTTAGGGAACTGAAGTAACTGAAGTTCACACAGCTACTAAATGGCAGAGTTGTATTGGAGTAGAGTCTCTGTGATTTAAAAATCCCATCACTATGAGAGAAGATTAGCAGATGAAGCCAGGAGTGAAGCTTCAGGCATAAGCCGTATCATAATATCCTGCATATTTGTGAGAAGTAGGTGACAAATTTGGCTCAGGTTTTCCAAGAAGGAAAAGTGGGAAATTACATTTAGAGATTTTTCTTTTGTTGACAGAGTCACTTCTAAACAAATACAAACTGACTCTCAACATCTGCTTTTAAAATGTTCCAGAAGGAAATAATTGGTAGTTAATTATCTATGAAAATTTTCTTTTTTAACTAAAAGAACTTACATTTTTCTCAGTGGATTTGGTCTTGCTGTATAACTGAAGCATTAGTAATACTAATTCAGTCTCCTATGTACTTTATTTTTAATGTTTTTAATCAATACAACAGCATATTCAGATAGGAGCTCTTCACAAATAAGAAAGCTGAAGGTCACAGAAATAAAATCTGAATTTGAATACAGGTTTGCCTGATTCCTAACACATTCTTACTACAATACAAATCTAGCCAAAATGCTGAAGGAGCACTCTACAAATATATCAATTTCCAATAATTTGTTTTACATTGAATTATAATTAGCACATTTTATCTTATCTTTTAGGTTTAATTTATAAGGGATAAAGAAAATATCTAGGTTTATAGCTGTATATGATGTGATTTCTAGCATAAAATTGGTAATACTTAATAAATTATTAAAGAAATGAGAAAACGTACAAATAAAAGAGCATTCATTTTGCATTACATTCTGAGTGACTACCAATGATACTTCCGCCTAAATATGGGCAATAGTGTCTTATGGCGAAATTTAAAAAAATCTTCCTTTCCTTCCCGCTACCTTCATTAGCTCAGTACTGATATCCAAGGAAGAAACTTTAAAAATGCATTCCTCCTCAATAGAATTAAAATTTATTTGTTAAAAAATTAAAATAGCATTTACATAATGATTCCTTATTCTCAACCAAAAATATAAAACACTTAAATTATAAAAATTAATCTGCTTCATTGAGGCATACAAATAATTATTTCTAGTGAGTTCTCTTATAGGTCAATGGACTATATGGATTTTCCATGAAGAATCTTTTGCTTTGAGAATATTAAAATTGAATATTTATTTAACACATGCCAACAACTGCTTATTTCAAGTAAATGATAATCCCTCTAATGCAGTTCCATAATTCCCTACTTGCACCTCTGTTAAAAATTTACTGTTAAATTTCTGATCAACTCCTATTCCTTTCCCATCTGTGATTCACTAGAGATTTAGCCAATGTCCTGGTGTATTTAAAAATACAACAATAACCCAATTTATTAATGGGCACTAAGCTATTAAACTAAAACAAAACAAAACAAAAAAACCCACAGGAATATGAGTAGTTAAGAGCACTGCTATTAATATTAAAAGAGATAATGCATGTGAAGCCTAAATCGTTGTGAGCGCTTGACATATATCATTTATCATCTTTCTTTTAATTTCTTGTTGTCCAGTTACATGAGAATCCAAATAACTATATACTTTTTTCGCATTTCTGATTATACACTGACCACATTTAATATGCATTGAATATTGCAATTCCAATGTAATTGAAGATAATTGACTTTCAATATTTATTCAACTATTTCAATATTTATCAAATAAGTAGACTTCTTTTTCTTTGGTCTATTTTGTCTTCTTTGGATCTCTTTAATTTTCCCTCTGTGAATATTAATATCATTTGATGTGGCGTAGTTTTGTCTTGTTGCTACAGACTAATTTGGCTTTAAACTATACTTTGATAACTTGATTAGAAGAAATCCATAAGCTCTTCTTACTACTTACTATAAAAGTTTGTGATGTCAGAATTTACCAAATTCCCGTTAAATGTTTCTCCCCTAATTTACCTGTCAGAAGAAAGTAAATCTTATTTCCCTCATTTTCAATTTTGAGGGAGTTGTCTCACTGTATCACTGAAGAATTGAAAACAGGTATGTGTACAGAATATTAAATGCTCCATAAACATGTTGGAATCTGAATCAGCACTTCTTTTAATAATAGCTATGAATTTTTTATCATCACATACCCATGGCAGTAAATTTAGCAAAATTTATTTGGTTCACCTTTGATTGATTCATTTCAAGAAATTAATTAAGACAGATATGTGCTTTAATTTCTGCTAGTCAATCAGTCACCATGGGAACTGACACCCAGATTGTACTTTCCCTTTCAAGTAAGTTTAAAATGTATACTTTACCTTAAATTAGCAAGCCCATGGCATTTTTGAAGAACAAAATGGCAATATAAAAGTTTATATATATATATATATATATATATAACATAAAATTCCCTTTCAATAAAAGCAATTTAGAAATTTGTTGATGATTCTACAGTAGATATAAATTAATCCAGGCTATTGTTTCTGAATACATACAGAATATACAGTCACTGAAGATATTTGCAGAGTTTAGTGAAATTTTAAAATTATATAGTTCAATGCCATTATATAGTTTCAATTAAGTTAACTATTTATTAACTTATTAATTGTATGTAACAGAAATAAAATACGAGACAAAGGACATGACTGATTCGAAGCTTTGCTATTTCCTGAGCATTTAAATATGTTCAAGTAACCCTTCTATGAATCTCAGTTTGAACAGTAGGTAAAATATTAAGGATAAAAATCTATAAAGGGATGTTGTGAAGTACAATTCAGAATTTCTTTCCCACATATGCATAAAAACTATGCAAATTATGGAATTATATAAGCAAATATATCTTAGCATTGCCTAAATTTGAGGACATACATCATCAATTGGGGAGCAGGCGACTCAGGCCAGCTCAGGCCAGCTCAGGCCCTGCTACTGCTGGCTCCTCTTTGTCCTGCCTCCCTGCATCCACTCACAAAAGAAGAATGAAAAATGAAGACAAGGACTATCACTTGGAACATGGTCAAATAGTTCCTATTGGATGGACCCAACCATCCTGTTTACAACATCTGTAAACCCCAGACAACCTACAAAAATAAAGCAATGACTCAAGTCAATGAATAGTGATCAAATGCAGGTACATTCTATAGCTGAAGTGACACTTGTTAACGAAGAATGCTATTGTTTGAGTTACATGTTTTTCCCCCTGGCTTTTAGTCTGAAGCTAGGCCTACATTTTCAATGTGTGAAATGGCTATAACTTACAGAAAACATGAAGACTTTCTGCCCTGCAAAACCAGAAGACACATTTCAAGGCAACTGTACTTCGAAAAACTGAGGGGAGATGCCTGGAAAGGAGCGAGCCACAGAGGAGCTTCAAATTCTGAGTATAAACCCTACCCAAATCTCTGGCTGGATCCTGAACCATACACGCCTGATACAGATTCAAAGTAGTTTGCCATCAATGCTAAATTAACTAAACTGAGATTTGAAATGCAATAAAATGTTTGAAGATAGCCAAATTAATTGCCTAATAAACAAAACAAAACAAAAAATCCACTACTCTTAAGAAGAATATAACCAAATGCAAATTATATCATATCACTTTCACAATGAGTGGGATATAATCAAAATTAGTCATGTAAGAGGAAATCAGAAGAAAAAAGTGTTACTCATCTTAAAAGAAAAATTATCAAGAGATTTTAATTTTGAGATTATCTAGATGTTGGAATCATCATACAAGAACTTTAAAGCAACTAGGATCTACCCACATAGTCAATGCAATGGAAGAGAAACAATGTATAAAAATCAGGATACCTTAGCAGAAAATATAAAAAGATAAAACAAAAATGATTAAAATTTCAGAAAAATAAAATATCTAATTAAAACATTCTTTGGATAGAAAAATAAAGGTAATGGAGGAAAGAACAGTTATCTTGAAGATAGATCAATAGAAACAAAACAGTCTGAAGAACACCAAGAACAATATTTTGGGGGAAAAATGAATAGAGCTTCAGGAACCTGTGGGCATATCAAAAGTATAAACTGCATATAATCTGAGCCCAAGAAGAATTGGTAAGCGAGAACACGTTGAAGGCAAATTGATAGAAATGATACAGAATACAAATTCTAGCATTAGAAGGCTGGATTAGCTATTGTAATATTATTTTAACATGTACACATTGTTTTAATATGTAGACATCAAGAAAAGTCTATTGCTAGAGATAAAGCAGGATATTTAACAAAGATAAAAGGTTCAATTCATCAGATACAATCATAAATGTGTATGACCTTATTACCAAGCTTCAAAACACATGACGCAAAAACTACAGTATTAAAGAACTAGAACATTCCCTAACCATAGATTTTAACAGTCCCCTTGAACAATTAACTGATTGAGCAACTAGACATAAACATAAATAGAAACATCAATGGCTTTGATAATAATTATACAACATTACTTCTGATAATGTTAGAATACACATTCTTCTTGAATGCTCATATTATATTCACCAAGATGGACCATAAACTGGGCCATAAAAATTCTGAATTAATTTAATAGAATTAAAATCATATGGAATAAATTCTCTGATCATAATGTAATTAAATTAGATATCAATAACCACAACTTATCTAGGAAAACTGCAGATATTTTCAATTGAACAACATGATTCGAAATAACCCATCAGAGAAAAAAAAATCAAAGGAGAAGAATAGTTTGAAATGAATGATATACGAAATGCAGTATACATAAAAATCTGGGAGGGAGCTTAAACAATTATTGGAAGAAAATGCTCACCTTTGAATGTACATATTTTAAAAATAAGGTCTAAAATTATGATCCAAGATTATGCATTAAAACAAATTTTAAAAATAAAAGAGCAAAGTAAACTAAAAGTAAGCTGAAATTAGAAAAATTAAAGAGATGTCAACAAAATAAAAGTCAGGCAAACTATGGAAAATGAACAAAGCAGAAAGCTGTCTTCTTGACTCAAAAAAACCTGAGCCATAGCGACAGTGCATCAAAAGAGGCTGTCCCCCCACCCCAACCCCTTGAGGCGGCAGTGTAAGGGGGCTGCTTACCGGGGAGCCGGGGAGCCGTCTCATCCTGGCTGCAGACCTGCGCAGAGGGGGCCGCACGTGAACCTCCACCCTGGCGCTGCTGCTATACTGGTCTCTACAGGAAGTGGGGCCAGTCGGGCCCAGACCCCATCCTCAGGTGTCAAGACGGTGAGCTTGCGGAAGTCGCTACCTGCTCTGTGGGGGCAGCTGGTGAAGGCCTCGAGGCAGAGGGAGGCTTCTGGGCCGTTCCAGGCACAGTCCAACACTGGTGGGCACAAGTGGCAGGCTTCTTGGCAGGTGAGCAGAAGGAAACACTGCCATGGCGTGGAGAGCCGGGGAGGGCCTCTTCAAAGCGGATGGTCCAGCCTCCAAGGGGCTCACACCCCAGGCTGAGGTGGGCTCTCTGGGGAACGGGGATGAAATGTGTCTTCCTAGGGTCTGGGCCCCTCAGGCCTCCGCCGGTCACTGTGGGGGCAGGTGGGACGAGGCCTGGTGGGGCTTCCCTGGGCGCCCCTGCAGGTTCGGGAAGCCCAAAGGCAAGGGGTCAGTATTCGGGGAGGCTCACTGCCAAAGTTGCCTTAGCTTTTCTTTTGGCTGCGGTGAATGAGGGTGTCGAGGGTCTGGAGGCGGAAGGGCAGGGCTGAGGCCTCGCGGAGGCGCCGCAGGGGCCTGCGTGGGCAGCACGGCAGAGTCGTTGCTGAGGCGGGAACTGAGGCCTGCTCTGCGTTGTGATGCCTGAGGCTCCTCCAAGATGCCTGCGGAGGAGCAGGCTGGCTTGCCTGCACCGGAAGTAGTTACTGGCAATGTATTTTCATGGCAGCTTCAACTGAGCATCAGCTTCTTATGGCCTTCCTGCGTTCCTGGTTCGGAGCTGTCTGCTGCAGAGGCTTTGTGTGGGCTTGTTTGTTCTGTGGCCATGTTGAAACTACTGGGAGACTCATTTTCATGATGATGGCCTTGGGAATGTTCCAGAAGCCATTATCTTCATCCTGGCAGGACTTGGGCTTGATCTTCTCCAGGTCGCTGTAGTTAAGGTTCAGGCAAATCAGTGGCTTCACCTGCTCCAGCAGGTTCTGGAAGAGCAGTCATGTTTTGACAGTAGATGGTGGCCAAGTAATCAGTCTTCTCTAGCTCAAACCCGACTGCAGATCTTTGATCTCTCTCCCTCTCCCCCTCCCCCTCTCCCCCTACACCTCTCCCCCCTCCTCCTCTCCCCCCTCCCCCTCTCCCCCCTCCCCCTCTCTATATATCTATATAGCTATATATCTATATAGCTATATAGCTATAGCTATATCTATATAGATATTTCACAAATAGAAAAGGAATTAATTATCAAGAAATTCTCACGAAGAAAACTTCATGATCAGATGTTTTCACTGAAAATTCTAACATTCAGTCCTGCAGTTTTTCAGATAAAGCAGAGGAGGATGGAACGCTCCCTAAGATACCTTTTAAGACCGACTAACCCTAAAGATGTATCCTCACAATGAAATTAAAAAAAAAAAAAAATGCCGAAAATACTCATCATAAACATAGGCACAAAAATCTTTAACAGTACTATCAAAATCAAATCAACAATATTTGAGGGAAATATATTACGAACGAATAGGTTCAATTTCAGGAATAGATGAATATTTTAACTTGCTTAAATTAGTGTAATTCATATTAACAATACATTTAGGAGAAACATAAAGCTAATAACATTTAATGCTTTTCCTCTAAGATTAAGAGCAACACAATAATGCCTGCTCTGGCATTTATTTAACATTGTATTCAAATGTTTATATGTGATTCCTCTGTATAAAAAATATGCAGTTTTATTTTTTGTGTAGGTTCATGAATCCACCACTATAATCAAGATGTAAAACTGTCCCATAGTTGTCTTTTATTGATAACTGATTTGATATGATTATGGTCAGATAACACATTGTGTATGATTCAATTATTTTCAATGTGTTGAAGTTTGTTTTATAGCGTAGGATGTGGTCTGCCTTGTTGAATGTTCCAACGACAGTTGAAAAAATGTATTTTTATGTTGTTAAGTGAAATATTCTGTACATGTAAAGTACATTATTTTGGTTGATGGTATTCTTCAGATCTTTTACATATACCGTGTTTCCCCGAAAATAAGACCTAGCCGGATAATCAACTCTAATGCGTCTTTTGGAGCAAAAATTAATATAAAACCTGGACTTTTTTTACGATAATATAAGACCCGGTATTATAATATAATAAATATAATGTAATATTATGTTATAATATTAATATAATATTATATTATACCGAGTCTTATATTAATTTTTGCTCCAAATGATGCATTAGAGCTGATTGTCTGGCTATTTTCTGGAAACGGTATGTCTTTGCTGATTTTCCTTCTGAGAGTTCCTTCAAGTTTTGAGGGAGATAGGTGGGTTGAAGACCCCAATTACAATTTCAGATTTGTCCATTTCTCTTTTTAGCTCTATCAGTTTTTGCTTTATACAGTTTGAGTCTCTGTTGTTTGGTGTGTACATATTTAGAATCATTCTTTTCCTTATCTTTCGGGTCTCATCATTATGTATTTGAGCAGAAAAATCTGTGTCCATAATATATAAAGAACTCTTACAACTGAAAGAGTCAGCTCTCCGATTCTGCAGATTACACATCTGTGGATTGAACCAACCACAGATGGAATATACTGAAAAAGATGTTAACATTGTTGCTGGTACATGCTGCGCAGTTAGGCCTCTGATGGTTTTATGAGTACTGAACAAATACAAACTTTTTTCTTCTTATCATTATTCCCTAAATAATACAGTGTAACAATTATTTACATAGTGTTTACATTGCATTAGGTATTATAAGTAATCTAGAGGTGATATAGAGTATACGGGAGGACATGTGTAGGCTATATGCAAATACTATGGCATTTTATATAAGGGACTTGAATATCTTCAGATTTTGTTACACAGGGAGTCCTGAAACCAATCCCCCATGGATACTGAGGGATGACTGTAGTAAGTAAAGAATCAGCCTAACTGCAAAAATCGACAAATGATTTGAACAGATGATTAAAAAAAACAGCATATACAAATGTCTAATAAGCATGCATTCTCACCATCATTAATCAAGAGGGAATTACAAACTAAGAACACAATGTGAGATAGTAATACACAACTCTTAGAAAGGTTGAAATTAAAGAGTTAAGTTCACAATTATTGGTGAAGATGTAGAACAACTTGAACTCTCATACCCTGCTTTGGGAATATGATATGGTACAACTGATTTGTAAATCTGTCTAGCAATTTCTTTACAAGCTGGCCATTCACCTATTGTGAAATTCAGCCATTCCATCCCTAGGTATTTACCCCAAAGGTATGAGAACATATGTCCACACCAAAAATTATACAAGAATTTTCATAGTAGCTTTATTCATACTAGTGAAAAACTGAAAACAATACAAGTGTGCATCAACTGATGAATGGCTAAGCAAAATGCAGAGTATTCACGCAAAAGAATGCTACATGCCACTGTTCATGATGCATCTTAAAATCATTATGCTGAGTGAAAGAAGTCCGGAGTAAAAGCATCTATAATGAATAGTTCTATTTATATATAATTTAGAAAAAGAAAACCAATCTATGGTGACAGTAAACAGTGTGATAAGGATTGTAAAGTGGTACAAAGAAATACTTAGTGATGGAAATATTCTGGTATCTTGCTTGAAACAGTGATTTTACAAGTGTATACCTATGTCAAAATGCATCAAATTGCACACTTTAAGAGTTTCTTTCCTTTGCTCTCTCCTTATGGGACCTAGATGAATAAAAAAGACATAACATCAAGTACGTCAAGATACTAAATTGTTTCTCTACCTCTCAGTATACAGACTGCTTGTCATTCTTTCCTCTCCAAATATGTACGTGAAGGCATAGGTCAATCAAACTGTTTAAAATATGTTTATTTAGAAAGAAAAATAACATTGGGATTGGGTACAGACATACAAGTGTTATAAATATGTTTTAATTTCTACACTATGCTTTTAAAATTATTTTTGTAGACCATAAACTCAAGTTATAATTTAAAAGTACAATAATAAAAGTAGAAAACAACATTATTCATTTTCTGATCAGTTGAAGATAATCACTGTTGATATTTTAGTGTGTGTTTTCACACAGTTTCTCTTCTATTTTTTCACTAGGGAATTGCTTTGATTATAAAATGATATATAGTTTACTGTAAAGAGTTTAAACATGCATACTACCATTAGAGAGAAAATAAAAATTACCTAAAAATCTCATTATGCTGATAACCATCAGCAAGAGTTTGGTGACCATTCATTCAGGTATCGTTTTTATTCATGTGTATGCATACACACACACACACACATAATTTTTCATAAATTGGAATTATGTTATTTGTGTTAATTCTTCATTGATACCTCTTTTTAAAAGTCATTTTGTACAGTGAAGATCACACTAAAACTCTATATAATAAAAATAACTATGTAATTAAAATGTTAGATGAGCATCTGCCATACCCAGACTGAGAGTAGTTGGCAATACCATCCATAGAAAATGGAAAATATCTCAGTTTTGCAAGAGAAAAAAGTAGATAGTATGGCTAATAATAAAATGGTGTAGATCCAATTGATAAGTTACAAGAAGATTATGGAAAATCAGTGATTTGAAACCATGAGGATAGGCTTTAGAGTGGGGGGAAATTGGAGAAACCTAACAGTAGCTATAAAATGCCCATTTTTTTATGCTGATAGTAGATAACCAATGTCAAAAAATAATTGGATTTTTAAAAGAGTTTCAAGCAACAGACAACATGCTGAATATAGGGTGTATTGGTTTTCTATTGCTGAAGATCAAATTACCACAAATTTAGCAGCTTTAAAGAACACAATTTTATTACCATTCAGTTTCTGTCGGTCAGACATCTGAACACAGATTAGTTGGATCTTTCATTCAGGATCTCACAAAGCTGACATCAATGTGTCAGCCTTCTCCTATAAAGGCTGACCAAGGACTAATCTGTTTATAAACGGATTCAAGTTGTTAGCAGAATTCAGTTCCTTGCAGTTGAAGATCTGAAGTCAACATTTTTTTTTTCATTTTTTTTAGGCTCTTAGCTAGAGCACACTCTCAAATCCTAGAGACTTGCTTGAGATTTTAGTCACATGGTTCTTGCAGAACATAGCAGGTTATTCAATTCCAGCAGGAGAGTCTCTCCCATTTCATTTATCCCCCTTTCCATAGCTGACCTCTAGATTATCTTTTAAAGGACTCACCAGATTAGGTCAGGCCCACCCAGGATAATATTCCTTTCGATTAACCTAAAGTCAATATATTAGAGGCTTTAGTTATATCTGTAAAATCCCTGCACCTTTTCCATATAAGGATACCAACTCACAGGAAAAATATCCCATAATATTTGCAGTTTTCCCTTACCGTCCAGGGGAGGAGATTATGCAGAGTTTGTATACCAGGGCGTGGGAGTTTTCATGTTCACTTTAGAATTTTATCACATAAGGGAAACATAGAAAGGAAGGGAAGCCTACCTGCATTATATTATAGAGAGAAGAAAATTAGAAATGTTTGAGGGTCAGATTCTGAAAGGTGTAAAAATTTAAGAAAATGCAAAGTTTAATTTTCCACAAATGTGAAATAAAGTTGTGTTGTCAACATACAACGTTATATATAGATGATGTAAGATGTATTACAGAATTGTACACCTGAAATCTATATAAGTTTGCTAACAGTTGTCACCCCAATAGGCTTTAACTAAAAAAAAAAAAAGTTGTTTTGTTAGTTTAACCTAGATATAGTAGTTTAATAGAGAAGCTTATACTATATCAACTACACTGATACATAAAGAAGAAAATAAAGGTGTAAACTCTATGTAAAAAAACTGCAAAAATTGCTGAAAAATTCTTTTTTACTTTACAATTTTTAAATTCCTAAATCAGTGCTAGTAATCCCTTAATAGATAATGGTTCAAAACACAAAATCCAGGTCCAGAATGCCTGGGCCTGAATACTGGCTGCCACTTTCATGCCCTGTGACTCCGGGCAAAAATCTTAATCTTTCTGTAGCAGAGTATTATTACCTGCAAAATAGTCAATAATTATACTACCTACCTTATAGTACTGTTCCCAGTATTAAGTATGTTAATTATATAAAGTATTTAGAAAAGTAGTTGCTACTTATTAAGTGACATGTAAATACTTGCAATTATCTTTTACAATATTTTAAGTCTCTTTCACATGAAAATAAGACTGAGAAGAATGTTCTACTGATATATTGACTGTATAAATTACCAAACTAAGTCATTTGTTCAAAATTAGAATTGAAATTCAATTCCTAGATTTGTGTTATTGATGATATACTGTTTCTATAATACTTGGCAGTGTTTGATGATGCTCTAAGACGGGTGTCCAAACTTTTTTCAACGTTTTTTACCAAGGGCCATATGCGGTAAAAATACACAAACAGCTGGGCCACTCACTCGAAGTGAAGTACGTATTGCCTCACCTGGTTTATTTAAGTAAACTAAATATATTTTTGGAATTTGCTGTGGGCCAATTAACAATGGATTGCGGACCGCAGTTGACCCGCGGGCCGCAGTTTTGACACCCCTGCTCTAATACCAGATGGTTTATATAATAATTCTCACAAGCTAGATTTTCTTTATATTAATCACTTAGTCTGCTGAATGACAATTATTTAGGAGGGATAAACAATCTAGTATATGTTTTAAACTATCAATCTGCTGCTCTCATAGAGAAAAAACAATCGCCTGATATAAAACTCTAGGTGTGCAATATTTCTCCTTCATAATTCATTACAAATTTCATTTTTATTTGGTCATTTAGAATTACAGAAGAAAAGCCTGAGCCTATCTTTTGTTTATCTAGCTTTGTAGCCCAGGTTTTGAAAGCATATTATGTTTAAATTTCTACTTAGAGTTTTGTTCACATGTGTAAAGTATAATTTGACTCCATCATTTTCCTCTGGTGTGGTAAATTAACTTTTTTTTTCCTTCCCCAATGTCCTCAATAATAATGTGCAAATTTAATAGAGGCCAACCCCTTAAATTAAAAAAGGTTTTATTTATATTAATCAATATGTTTCATTACTGTGAATTCACAAATGTTCAATGTGGACAATTTTAATAAATACCGTGTTTCCCCGAAAATAAGACCTAGGCAGACCATCAGCTCTAATGCATCTTTTGGAGCAAAAATTAGTATAAGATCCAGTATTATATTATATTATATTACATTATATTATAGACTTGGTCTTATATTATAGTAAAATAAGACCGGGTCTTATATTAATTTTTGCTCCAAAAATTGCATTATAGATGATGGTCCAGCTAGGTCTTATTTTCAGGGAAACACGTTATAGCAATATTTAAATCAGAAAATAAATATTGCACTTTATAATGAATCATATCATAATCCATTTGTAGTGTGTAATGAAAGCCACCTTTATTTAGCAAAAATAACATATCAAACATTAAATAGAGTGTAATTTATACATTAAGCTGATTGTCTTACAGGAATTTCCTTGTGCACAAGTTGTTTTTCTCATGCTCCTTTTAAGAATATCCCATTATATTTAATGTTTCACATTGTAGTTATAATGTGTCTCAATGTTGGTCTCTTTGAGTTCATCTTGCTTGAAACACTCTGGGTTTCCTGGATCTGGATGTCCATTTCCTCCACCACATTGGGGAAGTTTTCAGCCATTATTTTTTCAAATATGTGGTCTGCCTCTCCTCCTGCTGGGATTTCTATATGCAAATATTATTCCACTTGATATTATTCCATAGGTACCTTCAGCTGTTTTCAGTTTTCCAAATTCTTTTTTCTCTGCTCCTCTGTTTGGTGAGTTCTATCGCCATTTCTTACAAATGATTATTCCACTTCATCTAACTTATGTTTAAACCCTAAATTGTATTTTTCAGGTCAATTATTGTATTCTACTGCTCTCTGACTTCTGAACTTTCTTAATACCGATGTTTATTTTGAACTACTAAGGATAATTAAATAAATATTTTAAAAAAATAATAAAAATCTGAGACTGCTGGTGAATGATGCCGAACCTTCTTGCATGTACTCAGTAAAGGTATCCTTTACTAAAAAATGGAAAGCTGTTTGCCCATCAGAATTTGCTTTGTTAGAAGCCCAATAACAAAAGACAGTAATATATATTTTTCCAAGCTTTTACTTTGAACAGATGTCTCATTTAAACTTTCAGTCACAAAGACTGGCTTAATTGTATAGTAGGACCATACTCAAAATATCCAATTACGTTTCTTCAATTAACTTTTGGTACCTGTTGTTTATAAATAATTTAGTGAAATTAGATGAAGGTTAAATTACTGCAGCAATCAGAGGTATATTTAAGTAGTAAAATGCAGAGAAGAAACCTCTTGTTCTTATAAATATGCATATTAGCACCACTGCCCTTAGGATATAACATTGACCCACCCCAATTAATATCAGTAATAAATCTTCATATGCTACTGCTTCAGAATGTGAAACAGCACGGTGTAAACTTAGCATTTCAACAAATTAGCTTCCCATAAACAGGTTTTTAAACTATGCCCTTTAAAGCTATACTCCATTGATCTGCCGATACTCCCCAATCTATGTTTCTATCTCTTATGATTTTGAAATCCTTATCTAAATTTCCAACTTTCTGTTAATTATTAACTTATTTCTCAATCAGAAGGGTTCCTTACAATTTTCTAAATTGAGCTTATCAGTCTCCATGATAATTTTGCTTTCTCGTGAATTCTTGATTTACATGTAGAATGTTGCCATCTCTAAAACACAAATTTTACTCATCCCCATACCCCCCCCAATTTCCTTAGCTTGTCCCTAAAACCTATTTTTTCAACCACAAGAAAATATTTGTTTTCCATTTTATCTCCCAAAGCATGTATTAAAGCCTATTTTAGTAATTATTCTGTAATGCTTATTTTGGAAAAGGTGAAAAATGCAAATAAGTCCCAGCAAAATAAAACTGATCTCCAACTCCATAACTTAAATTACTTGCCGTAATATGTTCATGTATAAACTCATTACTTACATGCAGTCATAAACCTGTTTAACAGCATATCATTCAACATTCAACATGTTAAGTTTCTTATGGTTTCAGGGCTTTTGTACTAGATGTTTTATCTTCTTGGACAGTCTTTTTAATGTATCTGCATTGTTATATTTAAAATGATTTTTTTTGTAAATATATAAATGGACATATTTTTTCCATTATGATAATCTCTGTTTCTTAATTACTGTGTTTAGGTTATTTACATTTAATGTAATTATTGATATGTATGGATTTAGGTCTATCATATTTTGTTTTCTTCTGGTCCTTTCTTTTTGTTTATTCCTCTCTTTTCCCCTTTTTGGGAGGAAAATATTATTTGACCTTCTTTATTATTCTGTCTTAACTTATCTATTGTGATTTTGACTGTATAGTTTGTCTTTTTTTCTTTATGGTTTGTTCTAAGGGTTACAAAAGACATACTTAACCTATCATAGTCTTCTAAGCATCAGTATTTCACCACTTCAATTATAATGTAAAAAGCTTGCCACCATATGTGGCCATCTATACTATAGTTATCCTACACATTACATCTATACCCGTTGAAAACTCCAGCAGAAGTTATAATTTTAGCTTTCAAATATCGAAAAATTTTAAAGAACTCAAAATGAGAATGGTTTATTATATTTACCAGAATATTTATCATTTCTATCATTCTTTTTTTCCTGATGTTCTTTCCCTTTAGCCTGAAGAACTTCCTTTAGAAGATATTTTTAGAGCAAATGTGTTGGTTGTAAATTGTTTTGGTTGTCCTTTATATGAAAATGTCCTTATTTTACTTTCATTCCTAAAGGATGTTAGTATTGGATATAGAAATATGAGTTCATAGGATTTTTTGTTTTTTTGTTTTGATTTGTTTTTTTCCTTTTTCAATCTTTTAAAATGTTGTGCCACATCCTTCTGGACTCTACAATTTTTGGTGAGATAATTCCAGTCATTTGAATTATTTTCTATTTATTTTTACCCCCTCTGACTTCTAAGATTTTTACCTTCGTCTTCTAAGATTTTACTTTTGTCTTTAGCTTATTCAATTTTAATTATGATATATCTAGCCCTGCATATTTTAGATTTATTCAGTTTGAGGTTCGCTCAGCCTCTTGAATCTCTAAGTGTGTCTTTTTCCAACCTTAGGAAGTTTGGGGCCATTATTTCTTCAAATAATTTTTTAGAACTGCACTTTTTCTCCTCTACTTTTGACATTCCAATTAAAAGAATGTTAGCGTTCTTACTGTCTCACAAGTAAATGAGGCTTTTTTCTTTTTCTTTTTTTTTTTTTTGTGCCCTAATCATTTTTCCTCTCCATTTTTTAGGTAGGATAATTTCTATTGCTCTATTTTTAAGTTTATTGAATCTTTCTTCTGCTCTGTCAGTTCTGCTATTAACTTCATACCCCTTGTGTGTTTTTTTTGTTGTTGTTGTTGTTTTTAATTACTGTATTTCTCAGGTCTAAATGGCTACTTGGTTTTTCTTTATATCTTCTATTTCTTTGCTAAAACATTCTATCTGACATTTGTTGTGGGAGTGTTCCTGATTGCTCATGTAAGCTTTTTTATAATGGCTGCTTTAATGTCATATCTGTGTTGGTGTCTGTTGATTAACTTTACCTATATGAGCAGAAGTGTTGGAGGTACTTCATATGCCAAGTAACTTGGGATTGTATTCTCTACTTTTTGAATATTATGCTATCACGCTCCGTGTTTTGTTTGACTCTTACGGAAAATGTTATTTTTGTTTCTGCAGCCAATCCAACCTGGTTAGACATAGGCCCACTTTCTGTAGGCTTTGGTTTCGGTATCAGTTCAGTTCTCAAAGCATTTCTAGAACTCTTCAAATCGTTCCTGGATGTGCTCCACCTTGTGGTCAGTCAGGGGCCTCAAAATGATCTATCTCTTACGTAGCAGTTTCTCAAAATTTTGTTGTGCTTATTTGTTTCACATCCATGTGTGCATACCTTGCATGTAAGCCTCAGAGTTCATAAACTTTATGGTCTGGATTTCCTTACCTCTTTCCTCTCTGTGATCTCCATGGTAAGTTCTGATTTTCTGGGGCTTCCCTTTTTGGTCCTTTGAACAGAAACTTGTGACCCTTAGATTGTAGAAAGACAGAGGGAGGGGAAAAAAAGAAAGCAAAGAGGTGTGGGGAATGTTGACTCAATCTTCTTGGAACTGTAGCTCCACTAAATGGAAAGGAAGTTTCCCTTCCCTCAGAGTTTAGCTCCTTTGGATTCTCCTTCCCGGAGCTGCAAATATGCCATAACATGAGATTGTGTGGGGCCGGGGAAAGAGAGAACAGAGAAAACTAATAAGAAATGAAGGGAGAGAGGGAGAGACAGGGGAGGGAGGGAAGAATGAAACCTGTGAATTTCTGTACTCTCTTACTCTTTGGGAGTTTTATTTCCAGCAATTCAGGCAAAGCTAGAGGGCTTTCATTAGAGCTTTCTCTGGCTGTACCTCTGTAGTCGACGTCTGATTTCCTGATTTCAGGTTGGAGTGGGATGGCAGCTACTGAAAGGAAAAAAAATAGTAAACTCATAGCCGGTTTGGGGGGTACTTGAAAACCTGGTATTCTTCCCTGGTTTACCGGCTGTAGCTTATTTTTCAGAGTCCTCAAATTACTGTTCCATGCATTCTTTCAGGTTTCCTACCATGTTTCCCCCAAAATAAAACCTACCTGATCAACCAGCTCTAATGCGTCTTTTGGAGCAAAAATTAATATAAGACCCGACCGGGTATAACGTCACGTCACGTCACGCCACAACATAACACATAACATACACATAAAACACACCCGGTCTTATATTAGTTTTTGCTCCAAAAGACGCATTAGAGCTGATTATCTGGCTACGTCTTATTTTTGGGGAAACACATTATGTATGACAAGGTGAAGTATGCTTGCTCTATTATTGGGAACCAGTCTTCTGGATGGTTCTTCTCTAAGAATTTAGCATAATTAATTAGCCTTTAAAGTCTCTGCTTAAAAGTCAGCTCCTCAAAAATGGCTTCTTGACCACCCCAGCAAGGAGGCTCTCACCTCTCAGCTAGTCATCTTTTTAGAATATTTTTCTTCTATTCATGTTGTTTTATTTTTTGCATAATATTTAATCACTGTTATAACTTATGTATTTATTCAGCATCTAACTTATCTTACCAAAATATAAATTCCATACAATCACTGTATAAGATAATATTCATATACTCAGTCACATTGTCTTTCTCATTTACCACTTATCTTCAGCTATTGGCATGTGATAGGTGCCTAATAAACTTTTGTTAAATTGAATGTTAAATGTCGTTATATATTTTCCTAATACATCATTTCAGGCATAACATTCTATTGCATGAATGTATGAAGTGTTAATACATGGCTGTGATTAGAAAGAAAAAACATATCTGTATTACCTTTTTTCTATAATATCTGCATGTAGGCAATAGAATGAGCTTGATATATACTTAATAAGAAAATATTTTTAAGTAGTTTCAAATATTAACATATTAAATATATTAATATCTTTATATTAAAACATTAAAATTCAAAATTAAAATATTGTCAACAGTACAATGCTAAATGAAATATGAAGTTTTAATTTCAAATATAGTTTGATTATCACTTGGTTGTGAGAATTTGTTTTAGTCCAGTGTGCACTGCACAATATCACCTGTTTCCTTTAGTAATATAATAGCATTTTCACTCTCTAATGCCCGCTCTGATCTCTTGCTAAGATCAGCATTCTCTTTGACAGATGTGTTCTAAAATAGTATGATACAGGGAACATTTTATTTACCTTTGGTAGAAATGGTCACTTAGTACCTGTTTTGCTGTACACGATATGTATGTATTGTAGTAATAGAAGTATTAAACCAGACCCTCGTCTCTGAAAACTGAAAACTTTTTATCAACTCTTCCAAAATGCTTGTCAATTTTCTTTTTTTGTTATTAAAATAACTTATTTCCTGTTTTTCCCTAGCCATTATGAAACTAGATCTTGAAGGTCTATCATACGGACAGCCAGACCTGTCAGGGAAGTCTGAATCCAAATAGTAAACCCAGCTTCACTTAAAACCATGTTTCTCATCCCTTTCTCCCTCCAGATCTTCTCCCCTGACACACACCAACATGACCAAAATAACCAAAAATAGGCAAATCCATTGAAATTATCATCTATATACGAAACATGAAATCCAGATGTTAGACAGTCAGGTATAAAGGTTGTTGTTGTGGTTTTTTTTTTTTTATTCTGTTTAAGAACAACTTCTTATGTATCTTTTTTTTTAATTTCAAAGTTTGTGTTTAACTAGAGAAAATAAATTAATAATTAAGTGCTATGTAGTATTTTTAAAAATTTGGAATAAGTTATAAGATTATTTTGAGAGTAATGAACTTAATTTGTTTAAACACAACTTATGTGGAAATGCTTGGGAAATTTTAAGGATTGCGTGAATGCAATGAATTATTTTACGTATTGATACATGAATTTGTGGCACAGAATTCAGACAAAAAACTGTAGGACAAATATTGGGAGATGATAGAAGTCTACATTCAAAGAAGAGATTATAGGTATAAAATTTGGTCTTAAAATTAGATCATGAATTAATGTTGGTGCTCTATAAAGAATGAACAAGAAAGACGTTTTTGAAAAAAAATCAAATAATCTGATACATTTTACTTTTTTGGGGGGGAGAAAGATTTTTACAATCTCTAGACCATTAAACATGGAATATGTTTGGGGCATAACCATAAAGGAAGTTTAATAAGGGAAAGATTGAGAAAAGCCAGAAGAGCACCTTAGCATGTCAAGAATAAGTTTTACAAAGCTGGTCTTATTTGTTTTATCAGTGAGGTTCTATCTTACTCATTTGAAAAATACAAAATAAAGATTTATCCAGACTACAGCAGATAATTTAGCAAAACCTGTCATTATATCCATGTTTAAAAGATGGAGTTTTATAAACTATATCCAGGATGTTTTGGTGTATTGGCAGGCCCAGATCATTATGTGCCCCCAGATGAGAAACAGTTGCAGAGCCACAAAATCAATTTACTATGTGCTCTCCACTTTTCTCTTAGCTTTTCAGTTATTAGGACTCCTCTTATTAGTAGGAGTAGGTGCAGCACAATGCTGTGGAGGAGACTTCACTCTTTCTTCAGAGTTTCTATGCCCCAGAATTCATCAGAAAACTTAGAGAAAGTGTCCATATTTCTTAGGCCCTTGAAGTGTTGAGATTATTACTTCATTATTTCCTGATCACCAAAAACTTCGCTGGTTTCTCTGTTTTCCAGGACAGCTAAGCTAAATCCACAGCTTACAACAAGAGTCAATAAATTCCTCCCAAGAAAAAAAAGGGGTTAGAAATCATGAGCTTATTTCTAATACTACCTGTTTTTTCACTGTAGATATTAGAGTTCATTGTTAATAATGGGAAGGGAAAATATTGTAATGCCTTTTGGTAAAGATCCCTTTTATTTGACAATGACATAAAAAATAAGTAGATAAGAGAAATGTAAAATATGCATATTCATGTTTGTATGATTAAATTCTAAATTTACCGATTTATTTTCAGCAAATCATTATTTATCATGTTAAATTAATAGCTTTATTTGGAACCAAGCATAGTTTCATGTAGCATAACTGCATTTGTTGAAAAGATAATATAGAATAACCATCAATATAACTAAAATAAACAGAAACATTGAAAAAATATATATGTATGTGTTTCTGGAAGACAATACTAGTTTTCCTTACTTTTTAGTTTTTGTTATTCCATCTTTTAAATACTTGTAGTACCTTATTTTCTTCTTTCTTCTCATTTCCTTAGTAGATAATGCATACGTAGTTGACTCTTGAACCATACATGTTTGACCTGCATGGGTCTACTTATATGAGAATCTTTTTTTTTTTCCAATAAATAAATAAATGTGGATTCAACCAACCATGGCTCAAAAACAATATTTTCAATCTGCAGCTGAGAATTTGCAGATTCAGAGGGCCAACTATATGCATTGTTCTGTGCCATTTTATACAAGGGACTTGAGCATGATCAGATGTGGGCATCTTGGAACCAGTTACCTTCAGATACTAAGGGACTGTAGTTAAGTTTTGGGAGAGTCAAAAGTTACACATACATATTCAACTGTCCCCTAACCCACATGTTGTTCAAGGGCCAACTGTATTAGAATATATTCAAATTATTTGTATATGTCATTTCCTCATGTAAGAACATCAACTCTATGAGGAAAACATTATAATTGATTCATCATCTTTTTCCCATTGTACGCATCACAGCGTCTGACAAATAATAATAGAGAGAAGGAAAAACAAACATTTGTTGAGTGTCTACCATTTTTCATTTGCTGGACATTTTAGATATATAATGGTATTTGTCTTATAATTTTTCTGGAACATAGATATTATTTCTTTTTTATATAGTCAGGAACTAATAATCAGAGAATTTAGATAATTATGCCTGATAACACAACTACTAACAGGTACAGTTGCTTTGTTTGGCTCTTAAATCTTTACACTGTTCTCTATGCTGTTCAAATAGTAGATACTCCATATGTGTTTGGTAGAAGAATAAAAGAATAAATGCTTAGATAAAGGAAGAAAGTCAAATTTTTGATTGCCTATCATGTAGTTTAGAATAGAACCTTTAACATTCTGTTTACATTTAATTATTTAATTCTCACGTGTCCTAGGGCACTATGTTTTTCCTATAGTACAGGTGAAGAGACAGAATTTCAAAGACATTAAATATTTGTCTAACATATGACAGCTGGTATGTAGTTTGGAAGAATTTTGGACACAGGTACTTGTAGTGCAAATCACTGTTTGAAATGTAGTATCTTATTAATTTGGAGTAAGTTTTAAACAGGCCAGTCTTAAACACTGAAATGCCACTTCTTTTAGTATTTAAGTGTTCATTTACTAAACCACGCTTTTAAATAATGTCAAATACCACATGTGATTATTTTGTTAATTTGCTAAGCAAAATCTCTTCATAGATAAATACAAATGCAGTGGATAATTTTTTAAGCTATCACACATTCCGAATTAGTGATTCTGCTTTTTAAAATTTATCTTGTTCCTTTTTCAACATATGTAAATAATTTTCAGAATAGATTTGTTATTTGTTAGCAAAAATAGCAAAGTTGGAAATGCTGTTTCATCTTCTCTTTTAGCCTGCCTAATTCCTCCTTATCCCTCAGGCCTAAAGTTAAACATAATTTCCTCAGGAAAATCTCCCTTGGTACCACTGTCCATTTTAGGATAAATCCCTTATTACACATATAGCTATTTACTAAAAATATTTCTAATTAATCACTTAATGCCTTTGATCTCCAGTGGGCTATAAGTCCTATGAGGGAAGAGACTATATCTGCTTTTTTTGCTTACTGCCCCAGCTCCAGTGACTCATTCACTTTCTGGTATTTAAAAATGTTTTTAAAAAATGGTTGATTCTCTGAATCAAGATTACTATCTCTAGCAGAGGTTTCTTTAATTTCAAATCATTTTATCTAAATATCTGCATCTGTAATACTCTTGAGGTGTTTGTTTGTTTGTTTTTTGTTTTTTTTTCCATATAAGACCAAATTGTAATATCTTTCTATATTTCATTGCCAGGAACTAGTAGAAAATTGAATGAGTGCAAATTAACATTCACCTAATTTTATCTAACCATACTGCATATATGTTTATTTACAAAAGCACTCTACCCTTAAACTTTTCCTTTCCCTATCAGCAGAACTGAAATCAACACATATCATGATAAAATAGACATCATAAGCATGGTAAATTGCCAAATGGCTTAAGTACTTTAGTGCATAGAGTAGTTCATCTCTTGATTAATCATTACTGTCCATTTGTAGATATAGATATGTATTTATTTTCTGAATGCATTTTTCTCCCAAGTACTTGGTGTGCTACCACTTGGTATAATTTCAAAATCTTTGGCTGATAAAAACAAATAAAAATCACTTCTTTAATCACACTACCAAATCAAAGAGCAGACACTTACACTTTTTTCCTCCTAAAATATGGCAGACAACAAAATTGCTTTGAAAAAAAAGATTTTAATTCTATTCTTTGAGGACAGGCAAAGCATGAAGTCAATTTTATTAGTGTGTGGAAAATGTTATTTCAGTTTTTTACAGTTTTTATATGCTATTTAGTATATGTCATTATGAACAGGTCGAAAGTTTTCTGCTAATATATCTTCATGGAACCTACTATTCAAGCACACCTTCCTATACAAGATGGTGAATTGTTTTACTCAATAATTATTCAGTTGTTTATTCATTCATTTAACAAATACATATTGGGTTCTCATTATGTAATAGGTACAAGGCTATGTGCTGCAGTTACAGACGCTAAAGGACAGGCCCAAACTTGACCTCGTAGTCTCAGGCAGGCGGGGATGGTATATATAGGTTGGTGCAAAAGTAATTGCGGTTTTTACAATTATTTTTAACCGTTTAAACTGCAGTTACATTTGCACCAACCTAATGACTTGCAGGGCTCAGGACAAAACAAAAAATGCTTGGACCCTTGTTCAAAATACAGGAAAGAGGTGTCATTAAATGTAATAAAATATAAAACTTTTTCATTTTTTTGCAGTGTTTTGCTTAACCTGTGGATTTTTTTTTTTAATTTCATTTAATTTGGTCTTGTAAATGATTACGCAGTACTGTTTGTACTGGCTCAATGACCTAACCGCCAATGGATAGCCTCCACTCAGGAGGTTGCAGTCTCTAATCAGGCAGTGTTTGGTTTCTGGACCTGGGATGGGTGAGTCCCTCTCTGCACAGTGATGGACCAGCCCAGGGGTGGAGACAGGCACTGTGCCCCACACTCAGATGCCCTAGAGCGTATATCTGATCCTGACATACCTCGTGCTTGCGCCCAGACCCGCCTGGAGCACAGGGTGACATGGTCACTGCGAGGAGGAGGTAGAGATGGAGTGGGGCCCGGGGCACCATGTGACAGAGGAGTGGACAGCTGAGAACCCATTCAGGGGAGATGGGAGGCAATAAGAAGCCAGATTCCTGTGAGCCGAGGTCCTAAGCCCCCTCCCCACCCCCACACGCACACAACCTCACCGTCCATTGTCCTATTAGACTTTACTTACAAAACACAAGCTCAAGATAAACTTATTAAGAATTTCAAGACAATGACTGCAGATTACTGAAACTCAGATGTTGAGCCCTTCTGAGAGTTGGGCACTCGGCAACTGCACTAATCATGTGCCGATGAACCTGGCCCAGCGAGCAGGAGAGGAGTACTAGATAATCAAGAAGCGTGGTGAAGGTTCAGTGGCAGAGTGGTGTGGAGACCGAGAAGAGGGTCACCTTTTTCAATAAGGGTGTGCCTTTGTGTGTGTCTATTCAGGTGGACAGTCAGGGAAAATTTCTTAAGAAGTTTCACTTCTGAGCTCAGTCTTAAAGAATAAGAATAAGCCAGCTAAAGAGGCAAGAGAAAAACACTCCAAGTAGAAAGAGGAAAATTAGCAAAAACAAAAATTCAATAAAAGTGAGTTTTTACAGCCCAAAACAGTTCAGTGTTTCTGGAGCCTAGAAACTGAAGCTGAGAGATACAGAAAATGAGAAGGTAGAAGAAAGCAGATGTGTGCTGGGCCTTGTGTCTTACTAATGAACTTAGATATAATTGCGTAGAAAATTGGGAGTCACCAAAGGTTATTAATATGTGAGTGTCATGGTCCAAAATGATGACATCCACTTCATCTGACACCAGCCTGGTGGAAGAATACAAACTAGGACTAGTGGCACTTTATTAGTGGAATATGGAAGTGGGGTAGGGAGGGTAAGTAATTTAGAATCATACCTTAAATAAGTAACACATAGGTAATGTAACTGATATAACTAATACTAACCTGAATAAAATTGATTTCCTTTAAGTAAGAGAGAGAGAGGAGAGAGCAAGAGAGTATTTTCAATTTATCCAAGTTTGGAATTGAGACAAGTTATAAATAAATTCAAATCTGTATATTCCATTTATATGCTCAAATTCATTCAGATAGAAAATCTGAGGTGTTCCTTATCCAGATTTTTGTTTGTGTGCTTGCTACTTAATATTTATGACAAGCATTCCAGGTGATTTTGATAAAGGCCCATGAACCGGATTTGAGCAGCCCAGCGCTACCATGGGGGGTCAGAGACCTCTCTACCATGTGCTGTGGTGGGACTGTTCAGGGCTGCTTGGAAGTGGACGTGTCCTAAAAATGGCTGGGAATGCCACACTATTTTTCTCTGTACTTTAACCTTTTTTTTTTCAGGTTTCTCTTTTAATATATTTATTCCACAATCCAAATAGTAAGCTCATAAGCTCATGAGATAGTAATAAATATTATTGAACGCTTATTCTGTGCCTTGCACCATGGTAGGCACTTCTCAATCCTTATTTCCTTAAACCTTCACATCAAATCCTTGAGTTATGTACAGCAAACAGATTTAGAGACGGTAATAATAGTTCAAGGATGTAGAGCCAGGAAGTGCCCGAGATGGGATGTTAACACAGACTTCTGACTTCAGAAAACTTGGCTTTAAGCTAAACTATGGCCTTAGGTAGAAGGTTGCAGTTTGTAGCCTGCTTTTGTCAAGATGAATCTTTAAATCAAGTATTGTGCTTGTATGTGGTTCAGCCTAGTATACCAAGGTTATGAGTTTCCAAAAACTCTGTAGAAATAAAATGACCCTTTCTCCTGAGTCTTTCTTCACAGGTTCTTTCAGGAACCTGGGAAGCTTGACAAGCGGGTTGGGATTTGATGATTCAGAGTCACAGAAATTTCTCTCTGTGATTCTATAGCCATGAAAATTTCACTGTCAAACTTAGAAAATGATTTCCTCATTTATGAAGTACAGTGTCCTGCTCTTTTGGGTTCCTGGAATAAATTTCAATGTATGTGTTGGGGCAAAGGTGGGTTCCCCACACCAACAAACAATTCTCTGGACTTAACTGAGTGTTCTACAATTCAACTCAATTTCTGACACTATCTGCCCAGAGATAGCATCAGATCCCGCAGGTTGAGGGTTCAGTCCTACAAGACTGCCAGCCCTTTTTCTCCCAATTTGGATACCAGTCATAAGCCTATGACTATTCCCAGTGCTTCTCACTGTAGATTGGAGGTCCCCACAACCCCCTTCTTGGATGTCAGATGCCAGTCCAAGTCGGGCTACAAATCAGAATTTCCATGACCTCCTCCTTGGGTTCCATTTGCTAGAGTGGCCCACAAAACTCAGAGAAACATTTTACTTACTGTATCACCAGTTTGTTATAAAAGAATGTAACTCAGGAACAGCATAGGGCAAGGCATGGGGAAAAGGTGCACAGCGTCCGTGTTCTCTGCAAGCACACCACTCTCCCAAATCTCCACATCGTCATCAAACTCTTCAAATCTAGTCCTTCTGGGTTTAATGGACGCTTCATTACGTAGTCATGATTGATTAGAACTATTGGCAATCGACTTAACATCCAGCCCCTCTTCCCTTCGGTGGTGGGACTGAAAGTTCTAACTCTCTAATCACTTGGTTGGTTCTTCTGGCAACCAGGTCTTATCCTCAGATGCGGTTCAAAAGTCACCTCATTAACATAACAAAATATAACTTTATCTCTCTTATTACTTAGGAAATTAAAAGGGTTTTAGGAGCTCTATGCCAGAAACAAGGACAAAAACCAAATATATATTTAAAAACTAAGTATATGTTTCTCATGAATCACAGTATCGCACTCACATATATCATAATAATGATCAAATTAGATATTACTAATCAAGGCACTTTTAAAACACTTAAGTATCATAAGAATTTATCTTTTAAATTACTACTATACAGAAGAAATGTGGAACTCAAATTAGCGAGAATTACAAATAAATTACAATGTTATTACAGATAGGAAGTATGAAGAAAATGGTTGGAAGCCTTAGGAGAGAAGAAGTTAAGAGGTAGTAAGTCATCAGGGCTCTTGTCTCTAAGAATTTAATTTCTACTAAATGCATCCAAAATATTTATCATCCATAAATCCCCGAATTTATTATTTTAAATTTAAGATACAGACACAGTTGTATACACTACTCTTATTTTACTTTTCCAGTATGTCAGAATGTTCAAATGGATTGTATAATAATTTCAGAAATAGGTACCACATTTTTTCTTCAGGGAACAATTCTTAATTTTCTGTAATTTTTATGAAGATGGGAAACAAAAGAACACACTGCAACTCCATAAATGAACAATTTCCTAGTGTAGATTGAGTAGCAATTAATTGGGAGAGAATAAAGGTCTGTAGTAGTAATGTTTGGTGGTGATTATATTTTGTACATACATTTGTATCTATGGAACTCATAACCAGGACGGATTTTACATGTAAAGGATGCTGCAGCTAGTTATTTTGAATTGCATTATTTATAGAAACCTGGTCCATTTTTACTCATAAAATGCTGTAACTGCTATTCTTAGTATTCCTGATTCTAATGCTTAGCAAAAGAATAAAAGCAGACAATATAAAATGAGTAATTCAGAAACAATCAAACATAGTCCTATCTGTGTTTCAGCATTTCCAATAATAGAACTTACACTGTAGTTCCTCTTTTTTTAGCTACTTATAACTTTTGTGCCTAAGGAAGGCATTGTATTAAAACTTAGGAAGCAATAGATTAGAAAAAGCTATTTTGGTTTTATATATTTTATTTAACGATATAGGTCAAAAATACTAGTAATATTAAGAGACCCAGGGTAGAACATTTCTATCCAGTTAATATCCTAATTAAGCATGTATCATATAAACCAGGATAAATGGATAGAAAAACACTGCACTCTAAGTATGATTTTTGAAATGTGACCTTACATTCAAATCCATTTAATACATTCAGTTGCATTAAGATAAGAAATCTGAAGCATATTTCTAAAGTAAAGCAAATTCAGTAGGTAGCCTTATATTAAACCACAGGGATTTGAATCATGGGATATTACAAAGAACTCTGGTCTTGTCAAATAATGTAAAGCAGAGATCCTGGGTTATATTTTTGGTATTGCCGCCTTCTTGCTGATGATTTAACTCAGATCACCTCCTTTTGCTTCTCCTTCGTGTAAAGTGAAGGGATGGTCTATATGATTTCACCACTCTTGAATGCTATAAATATTTATCAATTCATTCATTGTAATTCACATGCTACGTGGGTCCTAGATCCTTTTGTCACTTAATATCTAGATATGGTTTACTTAAGTGGAAATTTTCATGTTTTAAAATTCCAGAATTGCCTCCAAATATTTTGAAGTGTCTTAGAGGATGGTAACAAGATTCATACTTCGTGGTTTATTTACTTCCTTTGTTGATAGGCTTTCCGGCCATTCTATATATGCGATATCTGACCTGCATATCAACCTGGACGTGAAAATGAGCCAACCCCTTGCTTTTGAGGGAAAAGGAAGCAACACACACACACACACACACACACACAGCTCTCACCCAAGAAATGCAGTTTACTAGATGTTATTGAGGATTTGGGAAAAGATAGGAAGGTGAATATGATATAGCAATATCAATGCCTTCAAATTAAATATTAGCAACCCTATTTCATGAAGGTCACTGAGGACTTTTAATATGTACTTAAACTTCTGTAACATGAAACTCACTGGGTTTTTTTCATGCTTTTCTCTTTTCTCCTTTTCAGTTCTTCTTTATCTTTCTCAGGAGGAACCAAATCTCTCATTTTGTCTTGCTGGGAATTGTGACTGTTTTTCTCTGGCTCCAGTGCACACCCACCCCATGCCTCATGGTTATTGCTTCCCTACCTTCACTCCATTAAAGAACTTGGCTGCCAGCTTTAAATACTCACATATTTTGCTTCTCCTACATAAGTGCCAAACACCCTGCTGGAATGTGGGGTACATCATCATTTTCAAAGTAGAAGCAATTAATTTTTGTACATGTCAAGTACTTGAAAGAAATAGAAGTCGGTCGGTGATTCACCATACTTTGTATTGAGGAAAGGGAATGTAGTGAAGTTATTAAAAGTTTTTCTAGGAACCAGGACCTTGGGATATGTTTTACTGGAAATTAAGCATACTATAAAGAAAATTACTAAAACTAACAAATACTCCTTATAGAAAGTGTGACTGACACTTGAAAACTTTGACGCTTCATGCAAGGTTACAGGCATATTCTTAATTTCAACCCTACCTAAATGATATACTTGTTAGAACTACATGTCATTGTGCATGAGCAACTTATGCTCCACTTTGCTCCTTTAGGTCCTTTCATTCACTTTCTATGCAGTTGCTTCCTAAGAACTTCAGGCAGTAAATTCATGAAGAAAGACAGGTACTGTTTAGGATGTAGGAACAAAGCAAAGTGCTACCCACTGGAGGAATGGATAGTTGTGAAGTTGATGGCTGACTGCCCATTATCTCTTTGATACAGACTCCGAATGCCTGAACCAGATGTCAGGTAGAGGCAGAAAGATAAGCAGCACCCTTGTTTCTTTCAGTCTAGCAAACTCGTTCTTTTAAGGTGGTAAAACCTGTGTTCATCACTGAAAAGAATTTTGACTTCAAAACCATTGTCTCATAGTTACTAAAAATACCACTCATATTCAGACATGGTGGTTTTCAGATTTCACTTTTGGAGTTATCAGTTTTAATGTGTTTCTTATTTTAAAATAGTTTAATAGGAATTTGAGAGGCAACACCAGGATTTCCTAGCAAGGTAATGTTTTAGACTAGAAATAATCAATTTAAAAGGTTATGTATTACGTTAATGGTGGAATCAATGATATAATCAATATAGAGGTGGCGTAGATTATGAAATAGAATGATAAAATATCAATTTAAAATGATAATGATATTTTTAAATATCTGGGAGATGTATTTGAGATGCATTTCTAATTCTCTATTTCTTCAACAGAAAAATGTGGATGGGTCTTCTCTAATAAGCTTCCTGGTAAAATTATATGTTATTGAATATGAAAAAGGTGATATATATGTGTGTGTGTGTGTGTGTGTGTGTGTGTGTATATATATATATGTAGAGAGAGAGAGAGAGAGAGAGAGAGAGAGAGAGAGAGAGAATTGCTGTGGTCCATCTGTGTTTCTATAAAATGCGTATGTTTAAATTCTAACCCCCAAAGATGATGTATTGGGAAGTGGGGCCTTTGGAAGGTGATTAGGTTATGAGGGAAGAGCCCTGATGATTGGGATTAGTGCCCTTATAAAAGAAATCTCAGGGAGTTAGCTTGTCCCTTCTGCCGTTTAAGAATAAAGTAAGTCTACGACCCAGAACAGGGCCCTCAGCTGCCCATGCTGTTGTGTTGATCTTGGATTTCCACTATATGGTTCTCGACTTTTTCTGTCTGATTTATTTCGCTTAGCATAATAATCTCAAGATCCATCCATGTTGTCGCAAATGGCACTATTTTATCTTTTCTTATGGCAGAGTAGTATTCCAGTGTGTATATATATACATATATATGCATATGTATACATATATATATACACACACATATATATACATATATATGTATACGTGTATATATATATACGTATATATGTATACATATACGTATATATGTGTGTGTATATATGTGTGTGTGTATATGTGTGTGTGTGTGTGTGTGTGTATATATATATATATATATATATATATATATATATATACATATACATGTATGTATCCTATCTTATTTATCCAATCATTTATCGGAGGACACTTTGGTTGTTTCCATGTCTTGGCCACCTAAATAAAGCTGCAGTGAACATCAGAGCACATATATCTTTATGGATAAATGTTTTCAGATTTTTGGGGGTGTGTACTGTGGAGAGGGATTACCTGGGTCATATGGTAATTCTATTCTTAATTTTTTGAGGAACCTCCACACTTCCTTCCATAATGGCTGCACCAATCTGCATTCCCACCAACAGTGTATGGGAGTTCTTTTTCTCCACAGCCTCTCCAATACTTGTTATTATTTGTCTTGATGATGATAGCCATTGTAACTGGTGTGCGGTGATCTCTCATTGCTATAATTTTGAAAATGAATTAAAAATAGAGAAGTTCATGTTTTGCTTACCTTCATTTTTCTAGGACCACAGCCCATTTTTAAAATTATATTTGTTGGGGTGACATTGGTAAATATGATTATATAACTTTCAAGGGTACAATTCAATGATATGTCATCTGTATATTGCATTGTCTACTTACCACCCAAATTCTATTTTTTTTCTGTGACCAAGTATTTGATCCCCTGTATTCTCTTCAACCTCCACCCACACCCTTCCTCTCTGGTAATCACCATAATGTTGTCTGTGTTGTAAGCTTTTTTGTTTGTTTTGTTTGCTCATTTGTTGTTTTCTGTTTTATATCCCTAAATTTTAAAGGAAAGAATCAGCAAAATGTAACTAATAAAACAATATCTTTTTAAATTGTAAAAAAAAAAAAAAAGATGTAGCTGTGTCATGACTATCTAATTCAGCAATAAAAATGTTCATTAAAGTGATTAAGTGCTAAAGAAATGATGTTCTCATTCAGACATCCGAACTTTGAAGCATGACTAACCTTTGGCAACATATTGACTTCTATGCTTCATTGTCCTCATCTCTAAAAAGGGGACAGTATTAGTTGCTGTGAAAACTGAGTTAATATAGAATGCTTAGAGGAGAGACCAGCACATAGTAACTAGTCAATACATAGTCACCATTTGTATCTCCTAAATGCTGCACCTTTACAGATAAAGCTCCACAAAATTATTTGTTGAAGGTTTCACACCTATGTGTAACCCTAGATGCAGTAAAATTTGTAGTAACATTTGCAAGAAGATCTTTTTGAACCTCAGAATATATGGTTTGAGCTACATTTTAAGGGCAGTGGCATAGCTATTGACCAACCTGAAAGGCAAGTAAAGCTGTAAGAAGAAAGAAGCCAAACACCTGGAAAACCCATAAACTGGGTAATCCATTCCTAAATAATCAGTATGGATACATATTATGTTTAAGAAAAGATTTCAGAGCGGTGGATTTAGTGCTGCAGCCAAGAAAACACATTTTGTAAGAGGCTCATGTTGGATTTATTTGTGGAATTATATTTAAAATATGCCTTTTGAGCTTGGCACAAAAGAAATAAATATAGTTTTCTAAGAATATCTTTAAAGGTGGCATAATGACGGGGAGGATTTAAACATCCTTGCTCTACACCACAAATATCCTACAGCTATTCCGTTAAACAAAAAACAAAACAAAACAAAAAAAGTGCGTGCGTGTCTGTGTGTGTGTGTGTGTGTGTGTGTGTGTGTGTGTGTGTGTGTGTGTGTGTTTGGATAATCACCCAGTTCTGAGCAACAGTTTTAAATTCAGTGCCTGTTAGATAGCATTTAAAGCTTCTGCAGATGTATAAATTAAATGCTTTGATCTGTTCTTTTATTTATCTTGTCAATTTCCCAACAGAGCAGCCTACTTAGCATTTTCTCTGTGTTCCCTATTTGAAGATTAACATACAGTGAGAAATAGCTGCTTAGGCTTGAGGTTCTGCTCTGTGTTTTGAAGGTATAACTTTGTGGCATTTTGGTTCCAATCATGTTTTATTTACTTACTGTCAAATAAGGGACAAAGGGTTTTAAAAGAGTTATCTTAATCAGAATTCTCATTAAAAACTATTTTTATACTTTCTCAATTAAAATTAATAAATTTTCTTCTGTAGTTATAGAAACTGTCCAAGACTTACCATAAAAAAATGAATATCATAATGAGCATATCTGGATTCTCCAAGTGAAGCCTTTAAATTGAATACAAAATTTATGATTTTATTTCTTTCTAATATTTGTTACATATGTATGAATATGAGGTACTGCATATTAAAATTTCTACATGTACATTCGAACATACACATGCTACTTAAATCGTTTTATTTATTGCTGTGTTCACTATGTCATATCAATGTCATAAGTTACTAAACATTTCAAATCTGATTTATTGCATCATTTTTTAACCTAATAATGGCCTTGTTTGTAAGGGCATTTTGATTTATCCCATATTTTGGTGTTAAAATAATAAATAATGCTTTAATGAGTATTTTGCCATCATGATAGGAGAAGTCTATACATCATTGATTATTTATTTGAATATATTTAATTATTTCTGTAATGGAACAGTCTTTTTCATATATATGTGTGTGTGTATATATATATATTTTTTTTTTCAGCCATTTCTATTATTTTCTTTATATTTTCTATTCAAGTCCAACAATTTATACCCCCTGGAGTATTAGTTTTGTTTTTTGTTGAAGCTTCTTGTATATTAAGGCCACTACACCCCATTTTAAGGACAAAATAGGGCAAAAATTAAAACATAATACAAGTAAATCTATTTTATACTACATAGTTAACCCCTTATCTTTATATGTGTCCCAAGTATTACGGTATATCTTAATTTATCATTTGCCTTCAATACTGTTTGCTGTATTAACTGGCATAAAGTTCCTTTTTATTTAATCAAGCTAACAGTGTACATATTTTTAAAGATTTCTTCCTTTGATTGTGTATATGGAAAGGTATAGCATAAGCTAATGCCAAAGGAATAATTCCTTTCTTATATATTAGATTTTGGTGGTTTCATTTTTGTGTAGGTCTTACATTTTAATTAATTCAACTTAAGTCTTCATTGGCTTAGTAATAGAATAAACTCTTTTTCTAATGTTACTTTCTTAATATCACAAAGAGAGAATAGTGACTGGCTAATTGGTTGCAAAAGCTTTCCTGGAGAATGTCAGTAATTAGATCATTTCAAAATAATGTATGTAAAAATGCTTTGCAAACTTTAACATACTCTTTAAATGTTAGTTATTATTATTACTGATGCTACTAAATATTATTTTTTTCTCATATCACTAATGAATGCTTGCAGCACTAATTATAAGTTCCTTATGTAATCAGATCAAATGGAAAAGTTATAGAAGAGTAAAGAAAAGGAATATCAGTTATTTGTAGAAGGGTTTATATTACTTTTTCCATTGGAGTATGTAGTACTTGTACATGTAGCCCACATTTATGGTTTTGTTTTATTTATTTTGTCTGTTCTTTGGTTTTTCTATGTGGAATACATTTTTTTTAAAGGGAAAAGACTCAATTATGTGGGTTATATTACATTCAGAATGTTTATTTGTTGATAACTTACCCTGTATTTATTTACCACTTTTGTTATTGATAGGTAAAGTATGTCATAGTGAATATATGTTGAATTTAATTAAAAATAAAAAAGACATTAAACAATCCAAATATATTAACAATGAAATTTTACCTTAAAAATTTTATCCTTAAGGAACTTTTACCTATTTATTCTCAAAGTGAATATTTTCAAGCTTTTGTTGATATTAACATATAAGTTTAAAAAAAATCTTTTGCAACTCTCTTAACACCTAAATGTAAAAATTAGCCAATGTTTAGACAAAGATTCACTTCATATTAATATCGTCTTGAAATAAAAAAGGGTAGTATATTTTTTTTGCTTTTTTATTTATTAAATTTATTGTGGTGGCACTGGTTAGTAAAATTATATAGGTTTCAAGTGTACATTTCTATAATACATCATCTGTGTATTGCATCGTGTGTTCACCACCCAGATTTTAACTTCCTAGAAAATGGAAGGTATCTGTCCTGTATTGCAATTCAGAAACTGGGATATAAAACCTCTTAACAAAGTTAATTTTGCAAATTTACTGGTTTCATCCTTATATATTTTCTCCCTCTTTCTCAGGGCTTACCCTCTCCCAGGAATCTGAGAGTCTAGTTAACATCTAAGAAACATCTAAGGTCTCGGTAGCGGGCAAAAGCCACCCTTCTTAACTAAAAAATAACTAAAGCTTAATCAATAAGAAAATTACGAAGTGTACCCCTCACTTTTAAGGTTTACTTGTGTGCTATCCTTTCAATTATCATTGGTGAAGCAATTATTTCCCCTACTGCACTCTGTGAAATCAGGAGCATTTGTAACCTGAACTGTACATTGCAAATTGCTTATACCTAGACCAGGTGGGCAGATATGATAAATGGTTTGCAGAAAAGTGATTTTTTTTCCCCCTAACTCAGCAACTTGAGATAATTTGGATTTGCTAAACTTGGCATTATTATATAGCAGTGTATTGTACACAGTGATATTAATTATTTGAAACTATACATGTTACAGTGTCCGCCTCATGCTGTTTCTAACGAATGTTCTTGTTCCTAAGACCTGAGTCTCTGGTAAATAGGAAGTGCTCAACACATAATGTTTGAATAAATACTTAGATACACTTTTTGTGATTTTAGAAAAATGCTATTGCTTTACTTCTTGAAATACTCATCTTTTATTCATTATATCTGTGCTTTTCAGCTAGATTTTTTTAAAGCGCTCCAGAACATATATTAACCATAATTTTACAGATTATCCTATACAGATATCCTTTACAGATAATCAGTCATTAAACACCTTCTAATTTTGTTGGCCTACCTCTGTCAAGCGGAGAAAAAAAGAAACATAAAATAAAAAGACCATGTGTATGCCAAAACATACTCTGCAACAAGCTCATTGTCTCAGACTGGCAGACTCTTCCTCCTCAGGAATTTATTTGACTGCAGTATATAAACCATGAATAACTACAATTTCCATTTTTTTTTATTTTGTAAAGGAGTAGGAAGCCTTAAAAGGAAATTTGAGCAAGAATATAAAAAAAATCTCAGATTTATGTTTCAGAGAAGTCAGTCTCCATAGCTGCACTGTGAAAAATGAGTATGAGGTATATAAGACACAAGTAAGGAGGCCAATCCAGTGGAAAAGAAAATGAAGACCAGACCAAGGCAGTAGTATTGGGACTAGAAAGAATGAGATGGGTTTGAGAATGCCTCAGTGGCAATGGGAAGTGAAAGCCCACAGCAAGCCCCAGGTCTTGGCTCTGCTTATTGTTTACATGTGAACAAGAGCACACAACGTGGGAAAGAGGGTTGATGGGGTAGATGATAAAGTTACATTTCAAAATCTGTTTAGAGTTTCCGCCATTATAGACAATGTGAACAATAGTCAAAGTGAAAATAAAAAATAAAAACCACACATATAACCTCCGTATTTTCCATGTAGATGCATTCACATAAAATGATTTTGTAAGAATATAAATATATTTTAAATAAAATCATGATCATGCTATATAAGTAAGCATATAAACTGCTCTTTTCATTTAATTTGTATTGTAAACATTGTACTATTAAGTTTGGGGTGCCGTAACAAAATACTGTGGACTGGGTGACTTAACAGTAATTTATTTTCTCATACTTCTGGAGGCTGGAAGTCTGAAATCAAGGTGCCATCATGGTCAGGTTATAGTGAGAGCTCTCTTCCTGACTTGTAGATGGCTATCTTCTCATTGTAGCTACACGTAGTTGGGAGAGAGAGAGAGAGAGAGAGAGAGAGAGAGAGAGAGCGAGAAGTCAGTAAGAATATAAAATTCTTAAATAACGCAATGAACACATTGACCCACTGACATTTATAGAACTCTCCATTCAACGGTAACAGAATACACATTGTTTTCAAGTTCACGTGGACAATTGATGAAGATAGAAAATATTGCAATCCATAAAACAGTTTTAAGATTAAAAATGATTGAAATCATACAAAGTATATATACTCTCACCAAAATGGAATTGAGGCAGAAATTGATAACCGAAAGATATTATAAAATCCCTACAACTCAAAATTTAAAAGCATTCTTGTAAATGACACCTGAGTCAAGAAGAATTAAAAAGGGAAGTTAGGATTTTTAAAATTAAATTAAAAATAAAACAGAGGATATCAAAATATGTGGTCAGTGTTTAAAGCCATGCATAAAAGGGCATTCAATTTATAGCATTGGATGCTTATAGTAGTAAAGAAGAAATGTCCCAAGTCAATGAGAATCTAGAGGAAAAAAGAGCAAAGTAAACTGGAAGTAAGAAGAATTAAGGTAATGTGAGCAAAAATCAATGGAATAGAAAAAATAAGAGAAAACCATTGGTGCTTCCTTAACATAGCATAAAGCTTTTGAGATTCATCCATGTTGTACTGCATATTGGAATAGGATTTTTTTCTCTTTTAATTGCTGCATAGTATCTCATGGTAAGACTGAGCCACAGTGTGTTTATCCACTCACTAGTTTGTGGGTATTTTGGTTATTAACAGTTTTTGGTGATTATGAATAAAACTGGTAACGTATAAGTTTTGTGTGGATATGTATTTTTATTTCCTTTTGGTAAATATCTAGGAGTGTGATTGCTAGGTTATATAGTAAGTATATACTTAACTGCCAAACCGTGACTTTGAGCAGTCGTTTCGTTTGTATTCACACCAGCAGTGCATGACAGGATGAGTTGCTCCACATCCTCTACACTTGTTATTGTCAATCTGTTTGATTTGAGCCATTTCAGTTGGTGTACAGTAGTAGTTTCTTGTGATTTTAATTTGTGTTTATCTAATGACAAATCCATTTGGACATATTTAAATGTGCTTATTTTTTGTCCATACATTTTCATTGATGAAGTTTGTTTTCAAGTTTTTGGGTTGTTTCCCCCCTCCCCCATTTAAAAAAATTGACATGGTTTGTCTTCTCATTTTTATTTGCAGGAATTCTTTATATATTCTGGATATGAGACCGCCATCAAATCCATGTTTTACAAATGTCTCCCATTTTGTGGTTCACCTTTTCATTTCTTAAGTGTCTCAAACAAAATAAAACAAAACAAAAAAATGCTTACTGTTGATAGTTTCAACTTATCACTTTATAGCTCATTTTTAAGGGTATCTAAAAAGTCTTTCCCTAATACAAGAACACAAAGATTTTCTCCTATATTTTCTTGAAAAACTTTTATGGTTTTAAGTGCTTATATTAGGCCTATAATCCATGCCAAGCTCTTTTTTGGATATGAGGTAGATAAGTTTTGAGGTTAGTTTATTTTCAAATGACTATCCAGTTATTTTAGCACTAGTGGTGATCATTGGCATATTTGTGGAAGATCAGTTTACCAGCCAACCTTTGACCCTGACCCTTACTCCCCACACAGTCCCATGGCTCCTGCATTCTTTCATTATGGGCTAGTGGTGCTAGATCGGGATTGCCTTCAAAGGAGCTTGGAAGAACTGTTTGGGATGGTGGAAGTGGTCAACATTCTGATTGTGATGATTACACACTTGTACATTTGTCAAAACTTGTTGAATTGTACAAATAGGACGAGTTAATTTTATTATATGTAAATTGACTAGTTAAAGTTGACTGAGCATTAAAAAAAACTCCGAAACAAAGAACAGGGCCGTGTTTTTATAAATGCCCAATCCTGAATATTGTTGTGCGATACAAGCTATGGGAGATAAACTAAGCATTGGTAGTGTGGTGCCACTATACCATAAGGAGAACGAGAAATAAAAGAAACAATGACTGACATATCATTATGTTGTATGTAAATTTTGTAGATCATTTTTAATTTCTTTCCCTTCTCTTTCTCATTCTCTAATTCCTATTTTACTTATTTTTATGCTTCAGAATTTCACTGATCTCCACTTTTTTATTGAAATATACATAAAGCAATATGAACAAATATTAACAGTATAGCTCAATGAATTTTCACAAAGTGAATGTACTCATATATGTGTAACTGAGACCCAGATTATGAAATGTGATTCACCAGTACCCAAGACTCTCTCATGATCCAGTTCTAGCTACTAAACCCTCTCCTGACTTCTAACAATTCATGTTGTCTTTTGTTGTATTTTTAATGGTTGGAATCATAAAATATATATTCTTTTGTGAGATATTTTGCTTGGGATATTCATACATATCTTTGCATGTACTCCTTTATTATTTGTTTTCATTGCTGTACACATGGCCAACTACATAATTTGCAGAAACCCTCATTCATAAATTAAGAATTTGAGATGGTGACATCAGAATATTAAACCAAGCAAGCACAGGGCCTTTCTGAGTGAAGGGCTCTGTGCAACTTCCTGGGTGACACTTTTGTGACACTGGCCCTGGCTGTACAGTATTTCATTATGTGAACGTAACTACAGTTTAAAAAAATCTCTTCTGCTGATGAGCATTTGTTATGGTTTCAATTTTTGACCACTGTGAATAATGCTGCTGGGAATATTTTAATTTTCTTTTAGATAAAATTATGTCTATGTACATTTCTATTTGATGTATATTTGCAAATGGAATTTTAGATAATGCAATATGCATATCCCCAGCTTTAGTCTGTGATGCCAAACAATTTACCAAAATAGTGGTACCATCTTACAGTCTCGCTAGCAGTCTATAAGAGTTCTGGTTCTATATCCCCATCATTCTTGCATGTTATATTTTTTCCATTTTAGTGGAAAATTTGGTGGGTATGTTTGGTTTTGCATAAAAGTAACTTTTTTGCAAAAATGGCTACAACAGCTGTCCCATCCCTGAATACATTCCTCGTTACAATGTGACTGTGGAAACAGTATGAAAAATGTGATGTGTTAATATTAGTGACTATGCCAAACAATCACGTATTCTTACAGCTCCTATAATTTTTAATATGTGTTCTTTCTTTGAATCTTCTACTTAATGATTCTTTACTTCATCTGAAGAATTGTTTCATAGGCTTTAAGTAAGATTGTATTTTCTTCTAAAATTAAGCAAGGAAAGATCTAACTGGATCCTGTATTTGCATTCAGACAGGATTTATGATTCTTCTTTTTCAAGGTCTACCTACATGGCTCCTTTAGATTTTTTCTTCTCAGATGATAGCCATGTTAGAGTTCACTTCCCACACCATTGGTTTCTAGAAGAGTTTCATCATCTCTTCAGGTGGTAACCTATATTGTAAATCTCTCTAATGTTAAAAATATAAAATATGTACCGTGTTTCCCCAAAAATAAGACCTAGCCAGACCATCAGCTCTAATATGTCTTTTTGAGCAAAAATTAATGTCAGACCTGGTATTATATTATATTATGTTATACTCGGTCTTATATATTATATAAGACCTGGACTTATAGTGTAGTATAGTATAGTATAGTATAGTATATTAAAGACCCGGTCTTATAGTAAAGTAAGACCAGGTCTTATATTAATTTTTGCTCCAAAAGATACATTAGAGCTGATACATTATGTCTTACTTTTGGGGAAACACGGCAGGAAATTTTTATTTTCAGTATGTACTGATAACAGCAGTGATCCTACATGAAGTACTTCAGTAAGTTAGACTAAAGTACCTACCTACAGTATGCTGCATTCAGACCCCTGATCCATGAATTTTATTTTAGTGATTTCATTTTCTGCCTAAAGGTAGAAATACATCGACTGACAATGATTGGACAAAATGGGAAGAAAATAATCATTATGGCTGTCATTTAAAAGATGGCATTATCTTATAGGAGAGTAGTGGTTGATTATAAGAGATACCATTTACCAAAGGCTTATATATACACCCCAAAAAAAAGTATCCTGATGATTCCTCTCATCAGCTGTGGAAGATACTTATATTTATACCTTACAGATGAAGAAATAGAAATTTAGAAAATTTAAATAACATCTCCAAATTTCCTCAGTTATTAATTAGCAGAGACAGAATATTTCCCAAAATTTTTTATTCTAAAATTACACATTTTAAGGTTTATAATATATAATAAGATAACATTTCCATCAGGGTGCTGGCCAACGAACCTGGTATGGAATACTAATACCCATAAAAGCAGCATTTGTAAAACATGTATATATTTATAATTAAAATATATCTAGTTTATAACTCAAGTATTATATGGTTCATAGAACTGTCCAAAATATCTAATTTCATAATGAGATTATCTTTACTTATATATGTATATCTCAAAAGAAGAAACATTTTAGGAGATTAGGAGGTGATGTGAAATTAAATTATTATTCTGTATTTCTGTTTTTCAGAATTGTAATGAGAGCAATAGACCGAATGAGTATTATTTCCAGAGGTGAGTAAAAAAGACATGTGATTTTATATTATTCAGCACAGTGAACAGCTTACAATGACTAATGTTTTTATACAGCCACCTGAAAGTACTAAAATATGAATTAAAATGTCTAATGTTTGATTTAATGTCACATTTCGGAGCTGAATGCATGACTTTAATTGGGTTGTGCTTAGTTATAGAACTATAATCTACATCTCTCAACAAGAGTAAAGTTAATGTGGCACAGACTTTTATTTCTTAAAATCAGTTTTGAAATGTGAGTGAAAGAATGACAACCCAAAATCTTCAAACCTTTTAATTCCTCCCAAAATGCTGTATGTATGAAAGCAAATGATTGCAGTAGCAACATGGGAGGTACATTGTAATTGGGACTTATTTTTTTCCATCATTTTCAGGATTTTTATAGAGATTTAGGGAATATCTTATTTAGAGAGTTGTAACATAGGCATGTCAGATGGTCATCTAGTATAACATTTTATTCACCTAAATCAATCTCAGAATGTAATTCACATGGCACGGTTTGCAGCCAACCTTAAACAGCATTACTTCAAATGCAGAAGAGACATAGCTGACTCACAGCATTCTTCTCTAACATTTTCTCCATGGACTGTGCCCTTTGGCAAAGGCTGCTCAGCTGTTAGACAAGACTCATCATCAAGAAGTGGTTAGACACAAACCAAAATAATTTTTTGTAACTAGTCTTAGGCCATTTTATTTTTTTTATTAATTGCCAAATGTTCATGAGACAAACATTTCAATATTAATTATTCTATAACAGAGTGGTTCTCAATTGGGACAAGCTCTTCCTAGAATTATTTTGGAAACCCTTAGGGGACGTTATTTGTCACAATGATTGTGATGCATTAATGAGATTTTGTGATCAGGAGCCAAGCATGTCGGTCAGATGCAAAAGACAGAATATTCCCATACATAGAAGAATTGATCCATGTAAAAAAAAGTACTCAATTTTTTGTGCGTCAATTTATTTTATTAATGACAATAGATAATGATAGCTACCTCATAATTATATTTTTAGAATAAAATATTTGTGAAAATATTTGAATATCACCTGGATAATCTCTTATAGCATCTTCACTCCATCCTATGCATCTCTACCCTCAATATATTTCTAACTCACTTTCTTTGCCTGATATAGAAAGTTTCAGCAATATTTATCCTACAATGCAAAGCCTCTCATATTCTGTCTATCCAATTAATCACCCCTGATGGTATTAGACATCATTGATGATTTATAAGTGCCTTTTTAAATATTATCTAAATCATACCATCATATGATTGTACTAGTTTATTGCTAGTATATATATATATATAATCTATATATTACTTCTTTTCATTATCTCAGATGAGAAAATGATGCCCATGTAAAATGTCATTGATATGGGGGAAAGCATATATCTCTTGAGAAAATAAAGTTTCAAACTGTTAAAAGGGAATACTTTCAATTTTGTTAAAATGTAATTATGACAAACATCAAATAAAGCCAAATTGAGAGCCATTTATCAAAATAATTGACCAGTATTCTTCAAAATTGTCAACTTACGAAAGACAAGACAGAAACATTTATAAACTGCAGATGATTAAGGAGAAGTATCAGCTAAATACAGTGTATCCTAGATAGAATCCTAGAACCAGCATAGTGCATTAGTAGAAAAGTTGATGACATCTGAGTAAAATCTGCAGTTTAGTTAATAATATCACAAAGACATTAATTTCATAATTTTGAGCATTATATCATGATTATGTAAGAGGTTAACATTAGGTGAATCAGAATAAAGTGTATACAGAAATTCTCTTTAGTATCTTTGAAACTCTTCCTTAATTCGAAACTCATGTCAAAATAATAAGTTAAATAAGTAAATGACAGTGTAGTAAGTTTAAAAACATATGAAGAAGACTAACGATAAACATGCTTAATGTTTTTTTATTTAATAGATTGTGGAATTGGTCATGAATTTTCCCTGTATCTTTACAGTTTTTATATTTTCAAATACTTGGCATCAGTTTAAATATATATATATATATATATATATTCATAATTTCATGAACATATTCATAATACTCATGAACATATATATATTCATAATTTCATTATGATGGATAAATTTATAACTTATTTTTCATTTGTTTTTTGGAAATTTTTAGTTTATTATAAAATGATTGTTTCCATGTTATAATATATAGCCTTGCCCTATTGGGTTTCTCTCGTTTAATATTTTAAGAATTTTCTTATTCTAAATTATTTATCAAAATACCCTATCTAAGTCTCTCTAATTTATCTTCACAATGAAATTTTCCATCAGTTTTGTGAATTACCATACAGCTAAATTATTTCTTGGTTCACTGTTCACATATCTTCCATCCTTCTCCATGTTTTGTGGATAAGGAACAGGGTTTCCTGGCCATGATCATGATTTCCATCCCATTAAATGTGCTGATATCCACAGTATGATTTTTGGCAATTTTTGTTAAATGTTAAGGTTCATACACTGCTCTGTGCATTGATACATGGGTATATGAGCATTTGAACTTGGCATCTGTGTCTCTTTTTAGCCATTTCACTCCTAAGAATTGTCAGACACCTCTAATCTTTTTTGTATACTATCATAAAATTTTACAGTTTTACCTAGATTTGTTTTTTTTTTATTCTTAAAGGTCATTCTCAGCCCCCAGATATGGTACTCAGTACTTTACAAGTTCACTAATTCTAACTGGCATAAATATTCATAAGATACATGAGGCTCTTTGCCTCTATCCTTTGGGAGTAGTCTGCTCTCATACAGATATATCAAATCACACTTGATGCTTTGAAATTAAGCCAACTGTTCATTTTCTGTACCCTCCCCCACCCCAAAACCACAATCTTTAATTAAGAAGTAATAAGAAAACTCGATATCTGTGCTCTCAGTACTTCCATTGATTCCAAATATATATACATACTACTCTTATATTGTAACAAATGAACCATAGCAGTCAGCCATAGTCAGGGGTATTTGATCTTGGCATACTCAGCCCCACATTTTAGGTAGAGGAAAGATCTGTTAAAGCATTTGAAGTAGAGAAAACTTTGCTTGTTCAGGCAATGTGAAAACTGGAGTTTTAGAAAATTGGGTATTAGTGTTAAATGAGGCTGGAGAAGTAGTCATGGATAAAAATCTTAATTTCTTTTGCTTCTCAAACACATTAATCCCAGCACTATTTTATAATTTTAAAAATCATTAAGAACCCCAACAACTTTTGTTTATGGTGGGTTATATCTGTAAGTATTACTATGTTAGTAATTAAGACAAAAGTTACAAATAGTTCATTTGAAAATAACAATAATAAACAGTAGATTTAGCATAAATAATGCATTTTATAAAACTATAGCTATATTTCCAAAGCCAAAAGTTAGAGTAGGAAATAACATTGTTTTGCCTTCTAAAAAAATCTCTTTAAAATTACTGACTTAATAGAAAATAATTTTATTCTGGTATATGCCTCTGCATTTTATTTGTTATTTATTTATTTTATTTGTTCTGCATTTTATTTTTTGGTTGAGGTAGTTGAAGAGAATTTGATCTTAGACAGATTTTTAGTTGGGAAAGGGAGGAGTACTATAGTAGATATTTCAAATGTGGGTATTTTTGATAATACATCGAAATTTGACAAGAGGTAGTTTCATAAAGGTTAGTTGCAATGTGAGACCTAAAACCATGTAAATTAACATTTTTTCACCATTACATTAAAATGCATTTGTCTGTCTTGGATCTCAAATGAACCTTTTACCAAGAATGATTCCAAACTTTGTGCATTGGTTATTTGGAAAATATTGGTTCACTGAGTCATTATGTGTAGATCTTTCAAATGGTGACTCATTTTACTACACTCTATAAAAATGACAATAACATCAATACTGATTCATCAGATAAGCTTTTATTAAGAAAGGGTGAAGCTTACAGTGGATACGAGTTTTAAAAAAAATTTTTTTTTTTTTTTTGGTTTGTCTGAAAGCTCAAATTTTATCTTTGGGAACACATATTATCAGTTGTTTTCCTTGAAGTAGTAGCCTTACTTAGTTCATTTGAGAATATATCTGTCATTTTAAAGACTCCTACCCAAGTCGTCATCCATCCAAGTAAAAACGGTGTTACATGAAGAAGTCATGTAAAAATAGTGTTCCATAAAGAAACTTTAGTTCCCTACACAACATATACAATTGTGCAAGTACCTTTTCTTTAGCGAACCATCACACTTTGGTACTCATATGTAGCAGAACTATTGTATATGTACTTCCCATGTCATCACATAGAAAATGATATACATCCACTTTGTCACTACTGCTGTGATTCATACTAAAGCACTAACAGTTTATGTGTCCATGTTATCGAACCATCATTGTAAATGTCAGGGCAATGAAAAAGGCAGATACTATCTTTATGTAATCATGCAAATACTTTTGACTGCTCAGATCTCTTGGAAGAATCTTTGAGACCTGCAGAGGTCTATGAACTATACTTCGAGAACCACAGTTGTAAAGAAAATTCAGCTTTATCCTATGAGCAATTCAGGGCATTCAAGTATTTTAAAGAGAGGAATGATGTGGACGTAGTTAATGTTTTAAACATAATTATGATTCTAAATTTTGAGGAAAAACTTTTTATCACAATACTAAAGTATACTCTTTTTAAATTAAATATGTATGGTTTAGATCGGCACCTGACCAATGTCTCCTAAAAAACTTCAATAATACAACTACGCATGAAAGCACAGAAAGCTAGGACAGTTCATAATGAGCTACCATGTAATTTGTTGAATGAATGCAAGTTTAAAAATAGTGAAAGAGAGGTTTATTTCAAGACTAAATGTCGTAAATCCATTACCATGGATTCAGATACTCATAGTAAAGGGGGAAATCAGTACCATGCCGGGGATGAAGGAACAAATGAAGAACTGGAGTTACTGAAGCTAAGGGAGACATGACATTTTGACAGAGGGGCCTCTTGGTAGTCATTGTAGCCCAAGGGAGATACAACTAGTGTCAGAACAGGGAGGGCGCATTTAAGAAATATCTCAACATCTCTCTCCTCCCACCTTCTGATCTTGCCTTATAATTTCTGTGGGCTGAAACCAATCTGAAGCTGACTATAGAAGGATTTGTTAAGGGATGTCAATAATGGTAAAAACTGCCTAGAATTTAAGGTGGCTTTTGGAGGATTGTGCTCAAAACAAAAGGTAGAATTTCAGCTGTTGATTTATTTTCTCTTTACTGATGAAATTCTCTTTCTCTTTCTGTACTTCATCTCCATCTTCACCTCCCAAGTCATGTAATTTGCATTATGTCAAGTAGAGTGATAGAGTACTGGAGAAGTGAAAACTGGCTTATAAAAATCTTTGTTTAAGAAACATTAAGCCAAGAGTGAATCTGAAAATTATTGACATCAGTAGTTATTAGGAACAAGATGAAGTCAATAAAATCTCTTAAATTCTGTCTTTCATCAGTGTTTATTTCTTTGATCTTAGGTCCCTAGTGGACATGCTACATGAGAGTCTACCTGTTTTTGCAACTGTAAACGGACCGTCCTCAAACTTGGTCAGAGAAATAGAACTGAGCATTTTGAAATAGAGAGTTTCAAAAATTCAGAAAACTTACCTTCAGAAAGGAAGAATATGCAGTTTACTCAAATAACAAAACATCCCGTTAGCTCCTTCCTCCATTGCAGATTTAACCAAGCAGGATGATTTTCTGATCAGAATACAAAATAAATAGATAAATAAATAAAATCATTATTGTAAAACTATGTTCAGGCATATTGTACTCTAACCTCAGATTAATCTTCCTGTGAGAATCCTATTGCAATGGCAGTTTTCATATGCTGTTAAATATTTAATAGCTATCTCTAAAAAAATGGCTCCATGCAGTATCATGTTCCTTTCAGACCTTAGCTCCAACTGACTTTTAACAAGTAAATGAATAAAACCTATTATAAAAAGAATTCAACACTCCAGAACTCTGAAACATGAAATATTTTTCCTCTGAGGTAGCATGTCTTCTGATGTGCTGCCATTGTCAAAAATATTTTCTATTATCAACAAGGAATATTACTTGAAAATAATTTTTAATATTTAAAATAACATGGGTATTATTAAAATTATACAGTGAATCTAAAAGTGAGCAAAAGTACGACTATCTAAATGTACCACTTAATATTTCATTGTGTTGCCTTTCCAATTTTTTCTGTTTTAATTTACTTTTACTTTGCAATGTACTTTCATTTTTTAAATGGTGGCCGTATTGAGGGCTATTTAAATCACATTCTACCACACCTATCTTAGTGTCTGTGAGGCTCACATAACGTTTACATCTTGAGAAAAACATAAAAATGCCAAATGCTTAACTTTTTCCTGTGTCTAATATAGGAGATAGACTTACTAGTGATGGTAAAGCATAAGCATATGCTCAGTAAATGTCTCAAACTCACATGGCCAGAACAGAGGGGGCTAAGGGACTGGCAAATACCTTCCTGTTGTTCACACAGCAGCCAAACATATATATCTCAAAACTTCACAATGTAGCTTTTTTACATAAAGTTAAATGAGGCAGAAATTTTCAGTTGATCTTCATTTTACTGTGCGCATGAGTATTTATTTTTGTTTGAGGTATAGATTTGAGTTGATTTGTTCAAATAAAAAGAAAGTATGTTTTATAAAACTGTGATGTAGTTGAACCCCGCATTATTTTGTGTCAGTGGTTGTAGAGAAAAATAAATAAATACAGCACTAAGGAGGTACATTTTTGGGGGTCCTTATAGTTAATAGACCAGTTAGAACCTAGAGTATACTACAGAGCTTAGCTCCTAGAGCTTCCTCTGGTCAATAGAAAAAGGAGGCATAAAATGTCATACAGATTTATTCTATAAGGAGACTTCTATTTGAAATGTAGTTACTGCCTGTGGATAGAGTAATCGTGCTTACGTAATTTTTCAGTAACACCATTGTCACTAGACAAGAGCCCAGAAGTATTTTAAAAATTCCAATAATTAGCACATCTCTCATCGGAACAATAGAGTCTTCACATCTTCAATGCTATGGGGCTGCCCTATAACTAGCCTGGTATGGGGCTAGGACCCTTCATTCCTCCAGGCGGGACTTCCTCAGCTGAGATATCCCTTCCAATTCTTAACAGTCACATGCAGTTCTGGGACCAGCCATTTTGACCTCTGCCCCTCCTACCAGTCACAAACTGACTTCCGTATGTCCTTAATTGTAGGACTTCGGTTCAGCTAGATTTCAGGTGATTCTCAATGATGGTTGGTCTGTAGTTTAATTGTAATTTTGACGTGGTCATGAGAGGAGGCCAGCACAGAATTTGTCTACACCATTATGACTAGAAATCTCTATTTTTCTTAGTTTTAGAAACAAAGATGAGAACAGCTAAATGGATAACAAAAATCACATCTTCTAAAATAACTGGAAAACATACCATTCCTCTTTACAATGAAAACAGATCTGTTGAGGTATGTTAAAAACTGGCAGAATCATTTGATCATTTGTATCATTCTTAATAATTTTGACCACAATAAACAGTCTGCACTTAGAAAAATAGAAATACAATAGGAAAATCTCCTTGGGTATACCATGCTGCTGCTTTCCCCGAGACAAGCCACACATTTTAACTAATTTTGAAGTTTTATTCTGAGTTCAGTTCTTTCTTCCCCACAGAAGCTTTCTACAGGAAAGAAATTCCATCCGTTTGACGCACATGGAGAGTGAAACATAATTCAGAGTTAATTAATCACAAGAAATACATTCCTGAGACATATTTAGGCAAGATAAATGAAAGGATGAAAACTCAGGCCTGATTTGCCATCAGAATAAAACCAGGAAAGAAACCTAGAAATATTATGCATTTTAGTGACATATGGGTGAACAGGAAGGAACTAAGTAAGCTAAACATTTTTAAAAATCAGGACACATTCTCAAGAGCAAGCTAGACTTCTCATTTAAAAAAAAAAAAAAAAAAAATCCTTTCAATAGAAACTTGAAACTTGAGGAAAATTCATCTCTTATAAGGAACTAATTTTATGTCTTATATGAGAAATTTCAAGATAAATATTAAGAAAAGTTAGGGGATATTTGACTATTGAACTTGACTAAAACCTGGACCTAAGGGTTGTGGAGGGGAAATGGTTAGAATCTTCCAGTATAACTAAAGAATTAGTTGTCACTGGATTTTATTTTGAGCAACTTCAAATTTAGCTAGATTATTGTCCTGTGTGTTCCTTTCCCAACGGGATTTTTGCTTTATGAAAATTCTATTGACAGACACTAAAATCAAAAGAGACACATCTAGAGGAGCATTTCAGTTTTGAATCAGTTGTGTCCTGCTGATGAGATGAGATAGAAATAACTGGAATAAATTACCATAGGTGAAGAAAAACATTGCATTTAAAGTGTGAAATTATCCGAAAAACTTTAAACTTACGTTATAAGAACTTGACATAATACCTTAGAGGGAACGATGATGTGGTTGCTCTTTATGGATCTTTTTCTAAATTGAGACTTGATGAATTTTCTAATATAAGATAAATATCTCAAAAAAATTTTTTAATCGCTCTGGGATTCTTTGGTCATTTAGTTTATGAAAGAAAGAATCCCACCCTCTTTGTGGTGGAGCATTTTAGTGAAGGAAGCAAAAATAAAAATTGTAACTCACTAGTCCTATATTCTAGTCTTTGGTAAGTTTCCTAATTATTTCAGTAAAATACTAAATGGGATAATCAGATTATTCTCTGAGGCTATTGTAAGCATAGAGCCATTAATCATGGATTGTCATAATGCTTACATAAAGTAAGACTATGCCTGTGTCTAAAGATGAGGACATCTCAATGAGAGAGAGAGAGAGAGAGAGAGAGAATAATTGTATATATCTTTTGTGTAACTACTGATGAAAATCAGTGGATTGACACTTTGGGATCTGGCATTAATAGGCAATGACCCCTCACTGAGCTGACTATATATATTTAATATATATAGTATATATATATATGTGTGTGTGTGTGTGTGTATATATATATATATATATATATATATATATATATATATATATATATAATTTATTTATTTCTACATTTTTTTGTTGAATGTGAGACATTGCCACTCCTCAAGGAGTGCTACCCCTAAAATAAAAATAAATAAACAAATAAAAAGAGAGTGGGCTATATTATTATCATAGCAAGCCAGTTAAACTGTATGGTAATGCTGAATACAACTTCCTTTAGAATGTATATTTATTTAGTGCAGTCATCTCAAAAAAGTTAATACCATTGTATTATTATTAGAAGTAGAGTTTTAGAGGGGCCGTACTCTAAATACATCACATAGTATGACCTACCCTAATCTGCATGAGATATCCAAAAACTTACCACAGTTTATCTACAGATGTCCCAGGAAAGTAATGCCCAGGAAGCTTTGTTTGATGTAGCGTAGATTAAAAAGAAAAACAGGGGTGTCTCATTCAATTTTAAGGGGATTCAAACAAATAGAACAAAGTATGACCCAAAAAAGTGTGTGTGTGTGTGTGTGTGTGTGTGAGTGTGTATCTATCCCAAACAATTTTTAATTTCTTCCCAAATATATATTCCAAATAATAATGAATTTATTTTGTTTTTATATTTTATTGAATTTATTGGGTGACATTGGGCATTGGTTAGTAAAATTATGTAGGTTTCAAGTGTATAATTATAAAATTCATCATCTATATATTGCATTGTGTGTTCACCACTCAGAGTCAGCACTCTTTCCATCACCATGTATTTGACCCCCTTTACCCTCTTTTACCACCCCATCATCCCCCTTAGGCTCTGGTTACCACTAAACTGTCGTCTGTGTCTATGAGTTTTTGTTTCTTTGTCTTGTTCATTTGTTGCTTTCAGTTTTATATCTCATATATGAGTAAAATCATATGGTTCCTGATACAATGTATACCCCCTCACACCTGTGAGAATGATGAATTATAATATGAAATCTACCATCATTCAGAACAAAAGCATATAATAAAAGCTTTCATGTAAATCAAACAGGTCACCTAAAAAAGAAAGCATACACATGGCACCTAGCTTCTCAAGAGCTATTAGTGAGACATCACTACAATCAATTGATAACTTGAGTGTTCTGAGGGGAAATTATTTCAAATCAAGTTTGCAACCAAAAGTGTGTATTTTAGTAAAGACATTTTAGAATAGGTAGTGACTCAGAAAGTTTACCTGTGGCATACCAATTATTCTTGGGAAGTTACTTGATAAACCACTCAAAATTAAAAAGAAAAGAAAGTGGTAGCAATATATGATATAGAAAACGGTGTTAGAATTCTAGAAAGTAGAGAATGGAAAGCCAAGTTGACAGCTCTTGAGCAGGTCTAGAGAACAGCTGGTCTAGACTGAAGCTAGAGCACAGCAGGCTATTGCAGGGAGGTCTCTGAACAAAACCTTTACAGAGTATTTGATTAAATCGAGAAGTTGGAAATAAAATAACAATTTTAAATAGCACCAGAAAAAATATGGATTTAAAAATTCTAGAGGAACAAAACAATAATCCGTATAAGAAAAAAGATAAACTTAATGACCTTTGGAATTTGCAGTAAATATTGTCAGTTCAGAACAATGAAGCCTGAAATATAATTACAGAAGAAATTACAATTGTTATAAACTTTTATGACAGGTAAAGGTAAAAGTACAGAAATCTATAAGACAAGGCAAGATAATTAATATCTTTCAAAAGGTTCATTTATCATTGGTGAACAAAAGATATAAATGTTTGGTGCATTATTTTAAAGATAACAGAGATAAATTTGCTGTACAAAATAATAGTGGTTGAATGGGAAGATGTATATGAGCTTAACTATAGCATGTCATAGCAACCAAAATCATATCTAAAAATCAATTAACCAGGAATATAATTGATACAGATGATATAGAGCTGTGCTGTCTAATGAGTAACACTAGCCATATGTGGCAATTTGAACTTAAATTAATTAAAATAAATTTAAATGTCACACTAGCCATATTTCAGGCATTTAGTAGCCACATGTGATTAGTATCTATCATATTAAACAGTACAAATATGGATTATATCTATAATCACAGAATCATACATGCAACAATATGGATGCCCCTTAAGAACATTATGCTAAATGAAAGAAGCCAGTTACAAAGGGACAAATACTGTATGGTTCCACTTATATGAGGCACTGAGAGTAGTTAAATTCATAGAGACAGAAAGTAGAATAGTGGTTCCTAGGGGCTGGAGGGAGGGGGAAATGAAATTATTGTTTAATGGTTATAGGGTTTCAGTTTTATAAGATGAACAGGGTCCTGAAGATGTAGGGTGGTGACTGTTGTTCAACAATTTGTATTTAATGCTACTGAACTGTACACTTAAAAATGGTTAAGATGGAACCCTCATGCACTGTTGGTGAGATTGCAAATTAGTGCAGCCACTGTGGAAAACAATTTGGAATTCCTTAACAAATTAAAAATAGAACTGCCTTATGACCCAGCAGTTTCACTTCTGGACATTTATCTGAAGAAATCCAAAACAATAATTTGATGATATATGTACCCCTATGTTCATTAAAGCATAATTTACAATAGCAAAGGTATGGAAGCAACCTAAGTGCCCATCAATAGATGACTGCATAAAGCAGATGCCCTGCATATATACAATGGAATGTTACTCGGCCGTAAAAAAAAAATGAACAACATGGATGGACCTAGGGGCTATTATTCTAAGGGAAATAAGTCAGAGAAAAACAAATACCATATAATCTCACTTATATGTGAAATCTAAAGAATAAAATAACAACAAACAAAAAAACAAACAGACTCATAAATACAGAGAACAAACTGATGGTTGCAAGGTAGGAAGATGGTTGGGGAGCTGGGTGACAAAGTTAAAGGGATGAAGAAGTACAGACTGGTAGTGACAAAATAGTCACGGAGATGTGAAGTACAGTATGGGAAATATAGCCAGTAATAATTATAAAAACTACATGTGCCAGGTGGGTCGGAGACTTAAGGGGGGAAGTGGGGTTCACTTCATAAAATACAATAAATGTCTAATCACTATGCTGTACACCTGAAACTAATATAAAATACTATATGTCAACTGTAATTGAAAAATAAAAAAATAAATAATCATAAATAAAATATTTATTTCCAGAAAATGGTTAAGATCGTACATTTTATGTTATGTGTAGTTTAACACAATTAAAATTTAAAACAAAAATAAAAACACATTTAAAAATGCTAACAATAGGTATCTTTCTATTGTAGATCATAATTAGTCACATTCTAGAAAGGAATATTAGTCCTCAAGAGGCACATTTCAGGAAATTCTTTACTTACTAAAGATTACAATTACTAACCTCTCATACAGGTTAAGGTAAAATAATGGTTAGAATGCTTGTTCAGAGGTTATGTCCAATATTCATCTTAAATCTGGAAGAACAAGCTCAACAAAATTGATGCATTTCTTTAAATAGTTAGGATCTTCAGTTTTTCTGCAACCGACATTGAATGGGTGGGGGAAGTTGGTGTAGCTACTCTTGTGACCTGCAGCGGGGAAGAATGAATTTAGTCGTGGAAGGTAAATGAGGATGACCTGAAAGTTCCTATCCTCGGTACGAAGGACATGAAGGTTCACAATTTCATGGGCCTCTATGAGATGCACTAAGCCGCACTGGGCGATGACAGAACAAAGCAAGAAAATGTATTTTGGTGGAGGTCTTGGAAGATAGAATGAATATTTGTTTCTCCAGATTATTCAAATTTAGACCTAAGTCATTGTCAGGGAAGTGATTTATTTTCATGCATCTTATTCAGGATTAAAAGGAATGTATCCATGCTTTGGCTCTGAAAATGTACAGTAGCCGTATAATCAGCAACTTCATAAAAATGTATACTTTAAAACCCCAAACTATTCAGGATCATCAGTTGGTATTTTAAAGATCAACATTGTACTAAATCTTAAACCTGAAAACAAATTGTACTTTAAGCTATTCAAATTGTATGTGTGACAGAACATTCATAATCATTCTAAAATGAGACAATCATGTTGATTGTTCTAAATGGAATATATCTTTTTCTTTCAAAGAAAACGTACAGTGCACAATAGTTTGAATTGCTATTGCAGTACTATTCAGTGAAATTTCTTCTTTATCTACCATTAAGTATTATAGAAACTGTGAAATGAAGCTTGGAATGTACGGTCAGAGGCCATGCTCTCCTCTCTTTGCATCTCATTAATTCCAGTTTGGCTTCAACATAAATATTAGATACTGGACAGAGAATATTGAATGCGTTGGAGAAAATAGTATCGATTTGTAAAAATAGAAATAATGATATCAGCCATTTTTCTTCAGTGTACAGCATGCTAGTTTGTTTATTGTTTTGCTTTATTTGCTCTTTGTTTTTTCAGAAAAATAGATGAATAATCCATAAACCTTTCCTTCCGTGAACTAATAGTCTGGTGGGGGATATCAACAGTAGACAGCATTTAAAGCATCTTAGGTCAGTTGTCAAGTACCTTATATTAGAAATAAAGTCAGTATTTTAGAAAAACAACTCAGGTATTAAGGGTTTTGGTCAAGAAAAGTAAAAGATTAGACGACACTGGATATGAGTTATAGCAGTAGAGCAGGTAATTACTGAGTAGAAAAAAGAACTAAGAAAGGCATTCCAAAAGGGAAAAGCATCAAAAGTGTCAAAAAACAAAAAAGAGCACTGTGTACTTATAAAACTGAAAATACCCCTGTAGTACAGCAATGATAGTAATAATAATATTTGTATTAATTCATATAACAAATATTTCTAGAATGCCTATTCTATGGCATTCTCTTGTTGTAAGAGCTAGATATTTTATTATGTGCTTTTTAGGTATGTGGTACTATTTAAATCTGTGTGTGTATGTATGTTTATTGTAATACATATATGTATATATATATGTATATTTACATACATGTCATATATATGCCACATCATTTAATTCATGTAACAAATGATTAGAAATTATTATATATTTTATATGTGACATATTTTATTTATTTAACAAATTAATGACATAGAATTTATTCCCATTTTAAATGGAAGAAAACTGATTTCCCAAAAAGTTAAATAATTAGCTTAAGCTATCCTACTCATCAGTTCTTGAACCAGGATTCAAATCTGATGTGTCTAACTCATAAAATGAGCATATAATCTCTAAGAAATGAGATTGAAGATATAGACAATTATTAGATTAAGACTTCTAGTCTCCCAGGAACCTAATGTAAGTGAAAACATAAAATATTCATGTCTGTAATTATCTTTTATTTCTTGGAAAAAATATCTTTTTTTTTTTTTTTTTTTTTTGTAAAATTGTGTTATTGTAATATGGTAGAGTTTCACTACAAATAAATTACGGGTGAATTTGCATCATAAATCAAGTAACAGTTTATGATTATACTGTCAAGTAACAAATTGCCATTATCAGTATCATGTATGAATCCTATGAATGTCCCTTAAAAGGAAGCTGAGGGACTGTGTCTTTCTACTAAGATTATGGATGTCTTTATTTACTTTTACAACAGGATCAACTTTAGTAGAAGTGTCAAAGAAAAAATATGAATACTTTATAAAAATATGGCTTTATTGTTGTTAGCAATGTTATTAGGTCATAAAATTCACAGGGTTCCTTGTGTTCAAATCGCTTACTAATAAAAGGAAGAAGTTAAGAAAGCTCAAGAACCACCTTAAGTGTGTCCATCTTATAAATCTCTCTCTCTCTCTTTTTTTTTTCCTGCCGAGTGTTTTAGTGAGAAGGATGCTGAAGTGGATAAAAACATAGAATGAAAAGCTTTGTCTCTATAGCTACTTGAAAACTTTATCATTGTATTGCCAAAAAAAAAAAAAAGACATCCGACCCATTTGAGGATACATTGATGAAAAAGGATTTCTGGGAATGGCTGAACTGTTTTATGACTTGAAGCAGTAGAAGATAGTTGGAACATTTTTTTTAACATTAATTCTCTTAACCTATACTGTATCTGCCTTACATTTCAATATTTTGAAGCATCCCATGAGAAAGAGAAAAAAGTTCAACTCTGACATTTACTTTCCCTAATTCATAATTCAAAGTCGAGATGTGTCTGTAGAGTTTAACTGATCGTGTGACTAGTTGCAAAGGAGACCTTGAAAGTTAGTCTGTTAAATTAATCTTCTAATCAGGAATCAGGTGTTCTCCATAGAATTTTAGGTGAGGTATTTACAAAACATATGAAGGCTTTCTGGTGATAGCAAGAAAAGACAGAAAATTATATACAAAGCCATAAACACAGTTCACCACTTAATTTATGTATGCATTTAACGTACGGTGAATGTTTAAGTAAAAAAATATATTACAGTAAAAGACATTGCCATTAATCCCCCTCAAAAAAATGCCCCTCACTTTGAACACACTTATCCCTTCATTCGTGACACTTTCTGAAGCAGTTTTGGAAGTCCTCTTTCATGAGTGTCTTTAGTTGCGCTGTTGTGGCTGCCTTGATGTCCTGATTGATTCAAAACATTTTTCTTTCATAGTAATTTTGGGGAAGAGCCAGAAGTGGCATGTGCCAGATCTGGTGAATAAGGTGGAGGGGGACACACCATAATGTTTTTATTTGACAGAAATTGCTGTAACAGAAGTGATGTGTGATATAGACACTTTCCATTGTGATAAAAAAAAAAGTATGATGAATGCTGCTGCCCAGTGGCATCCAATGAAAAGGCAGGCATCTTCAATACGGGAAATGGCGCGTTGAACCTTATTGACAGTATATGAAGAGTTTCAACTTGTCCAGTGCAGTTAGTCGGGTATGAGCAACGGTTGAGAGGTGTGTTTAAAAGTGTGCTGTAAATCAGCCTCCATCATGACAGTACTCCTGGTGACACATGGCTTATGGTCCATGGCAATTTCTGTCAAATAAAAACATTATGGTGTGTCCTCATCCACCTTATTCACCGGATCTGGCACTGTGTGACTTCTGGCTCTTCCCCAAAGTCAAAATGGCCATGAAAGGTAAACATTTTGAATAAATTCAGTACATCAAGGCAGCCATGACAGCACAACTAAAGACACACATAACAGGACTTCCAAAACTGCTTCAAAAAATGGTAAGAACAATGGGATAACTGTTCAAAGCAAGGGACAGTATTTTGAGGAGGATTAATGTGCCTTTTACTGTAATAATTTTTTTATTTATACATTCACTGTGTTTGTTTTTAATCACACCTCATATGTTTACTGAATTCCTGCTATGTTTTAGGATGTGTGCCAGAAAATAGAAGAAAATAATAAAAAGATAAGCAACCTGCTCATTTGGAACTTTCATTCTCCTAGAGAAAAATACAATAAAACGATAATGAGCAAAAGTTATAAAGAGAAAAATTAATCTGGAGAAGGAGATAGCGATAGGTTTGGGGAAAGATGCAATTTTTAAAAGCATAGTAAGTGAGAAGTAAATTAACATTGGAATAAAGACCAGAAGGTGATAGATAAAAAATACATTTAATATATGATAAAAAAAAAAAAAAAAAGAAAGTACGTCAGCAACTGCAAAAATCTCTGAGGTGTGAGCATGCACAGCATGTTCAAATAATGGCAAGATTACCAATGTTGCTGGTGTGGAATGAGGACAAAATCAGTAGATGTCATCAGAGAGATTAAGGGAGTGGGAGTAGGGGTCTTGTTGTGCTATTTAGGATTCTATGAACAAAATAGGAAGCCATTGTAGAGTCGGACAAATTTTTTAAATAACAACCATGTGCCAGACACTGCACCTTAACTTAGAATACAAATATGATGGTTTCATAACTGTTCACTGTGCTAAATTTTGTAGTTGAGAGATGTTGCTTATGAATACAGTAATCCCTACTTTTAGGATCTTTAAAATGTCTTTAATTCAAGAATAACCCATGAAAATTTGAGCAAAATTTAGTGTTAAACTACATGGTACCGTCAAAATGTACAATAAAAGTTGAGAGAATTGAAATTGAAATGGTACAGAATGGAATGGACACGTTCCTAAATTTTCAGCGTGTCTCTCTCTCTCTCTCTCTCTCTCTCTCTCTCTCTCTCTCTCTCTCTCTCTCTCTCTCTGTCTTCTTTTCCTTCCTTCATTTTTTTCCCCGTTTTTAAAATGCTGGCAATTAGGATGTTTGCCTAGAATACATAGAAAATTATTTTCCAGGCAACCAAAAAGAGAACATCTCACAAGAGGAGGGAAGATTAATTGCAGAATTCTGATGAGAGGATGATTTCAAAAAACAAAGAAGACAAGTAGCCAAAAGAGTTGTCAAGGTACAGATTATTGGTGATTTTCACGGCATCGTTTCATTGTAATTGAGAAAAAAGCCAATTAGAGAAGGCTGAAGAGAGTCAGTTATTCAGCTTCTGACAAACTTATAGACTAGATATTAAGCAAAGCCCTTGTGCTGCAAAATATGTAGATTTTTACCCTCTCCAAAATTGTTAAATATTTAAAATGTTTCTGCTGAACTAACAGAAGATTGAGGGAAATCACTAAAGGACTCAGAACCAATAATACAAAGCAAAATCTGAGCCCAAGGCTATCCTGGGAAAAATATCAGCCCTGGGAATGTAGATGTATAGGGATGCACAGTTTGAATCAACAACCCTGAAAGAGGTCCCTTGCAGTGGCTATAACTTCAGTGAAAGTGAAGACTAACATACAATCATCATGGACATCTCTGATTTGCTCTAACTAGAAAATGAAAATTAAAGTACCTTCTGAGAATAAGTAATGATAGTCTGCTGTCACATGGTTCTGGGGATAGAATATTTAGTATCTTTGAGGTCAAGGAAACCCAAAGCCAAGATATTAAATGGAAGTGGCTGCAGATTGATAATACTTAATGAAACCCAGCAGAATTAAACTCAGATTCCCTCAAGAGGAAAGCAATTTTAATATAACTCTGTACTTAAATTTATAAAAGTAAATACCACAAACAACATATTTAGATACCACGTAATCTAAATACTCATAAGAAAATATAATAAAACTGTATTAAATGTAAGCAAATAAAAGATTGACTAAATAAGTAAGGTAGCTAAATTAACCAGACATATTAAAAATCAAAACAAAAATCTCTGGTTTAAATTTGAAATGTAAAGAGCTTGGAAGATGTCACTCGCATTTATATAAGATAAAGATGGACAAACTAAAAGCCAGTGAACTTTCTTGGACCCATCAGAGAATACTGGTTTCATGGCAAACTGCACCCTGAAATCTGGACACTCAGGTACCTTTAGAGACATAAGAACCATTATGTGCTTACCTGGACAGAAACCACTGGAGCCAGAACTAGTATGAAAGCTTAAATGGTAATTTTGAAGAATTGCTAGAGGCTGCTTGTGTTACAAGTGAGGCAGAAAAGGAATAATAGAAGAAATATTGTGTATTGAAATACTAGTGCCAATGATGTATAAATTGGAGTATATTGCCCAGGTCGGTGGGAGAAGAAAAAGATGGAAAAAACAAAAACAAAAAAACCTAGTCCAGAAAATTTTAAATACAGGTATTTCGCAGAGATAGAGGAATTCAATAGAGATGTTCTTACTGTACATCAAATTGAAACCAAAATGGACAAAGTGAGTTAAACGGAAATGAGAGGAATCCTCAGAGAAATTGACAAATAAGCTTTGCGCTGGTGATTGGGAAGAGCCCGGATCAAATAGGCTATTTGAAAAGGGCAGAATCTGATAATTCCAGGAAAAGGTTTCATCACAAGACTTGAAAGACAACAACTCCTGAGAGATGAGAATCTTTAAATAGTAACTTCAGTTACAATCATAACTGATGCAAATGTGAAAATGGGGTGGGGTGTAGTTAAAAGGAGAATTTTGGATATTCCCAGAAATATCTCAACATCCCAGTTGTCTTAACAAACAGGACTGGATGCCACTAATGGACAAGAATAGTGCCTGGAAAGGTAGAGCTTACACCAGAGGATTGCAATATATTCTGGAAACACACAGAGGACATATTTCTCATTCATTTTAGATAGAGAAGATAAAGGAAAAGAAAGGCCAGCCACTTGGAACAGATGATATATTAATGAAAGATGAAGAACAGTTGGAACACTGTGAAAGGATTGCAACCTCAATATTTCCATCCAATAATCTCATCACACACACACACACACACACACACACCAGGGGTGACAAAAAATGTGTACCTATACACCTGACTTGTATTCTTTTGTTATTGGTATAAATTGATTATTACAATTTTAATACAGTTTTTTTCCTTTCTTAAAATGTGTACATTGTTTTGGGCATCCTATTTATATATGTGTGTATATATATATATATATACACACATATACACATATATGTATATGAGGTCTGGCAGTTACATTTGTGAACTTGTTGCAACAATGTTGCTACCCTTTTTTGATATCAGGGATTATTCATTATGAATTTCTTTTTTTTAATAATAGCATAGTTGAAGTTACTGATGATATTTCTGTTACTATAGTCACAGAGAACTTTTAATATAATAGTTTCAAATATGTGTGTGCTTTTTTGTAGCATAATGCTGGTTTTCATGTGTGCATTTTGGCTCTTGATTGCTGGTTATAATCATTGTATAGTCATAGATACTAAACACAATGGTGTGTGAGTGTTTGCTGTGCCCCCATGTATTTTTAATCCTTGTTATAGTGTCTCAATAACTATTAGAGAGCATAGGGATAAAAATAGAATGTGGTAATTTGGGTAATAGTTTTACTTTTTAAAAACTGTCAAACATTGCTTGTTATTTTTGTGTGTATAATAATTATTAGAATACATTTCATTCTGTTGTTTAAATATATTTCTGAAAATGAACTGTGATGCCGTTAGGCTTAAAACATAATCTGCTCTATTTTTCTTTCATGAAATATGGATACATTTCTTACCCCAAAATATTACATTAATAAACAGATCTTAGAAATAACATAGGCATTATACAATTGATAGATTAGTATTTAAATAGAGAACCAATTATTTAGACTGTAACATTGCTACAAATGGATAGTAACTGAATCTGATTTTGTGTCCAAGCTATATATTATTACAGATGATTAAATCCAAACTCAAAATACTCATTAACAGAGATTTGGGAAAGTGGGGAAAAAAATGATAAATGAACCTTTTCTGTTTTCCTTCCCTCTCTCCATCCCATACTTGGCTTCCTCCCTTCCTCCTTTCCTTTTTCTTTTCACATGAGAACCTGCTGCTAAACTGTCATTTTGTTTCCTTTAAGTCCATGCCTAACCTGTAATCAAGCACATTTCCCTGACATCAAATGGAAAAGTTCTGTTTAAAAGTAAAATAAATAAATAAATAAATAATACAAAGTAGGCATTGAAGGACATATGAATAAAGTGAATTTTAATATACACAGTGTTCTCCCCTATAAATCATCGAAAAACCTCTCAGAATGAGAGTCCCAAGTCCACAGTGTATATTTATTTCTCTGATGATCCAAGTCCCTCTGATTTGTATTTCTTTTTTTTTTTTTGCATTTTTATATTGAGATACAATTTTGACTATAAAAGTGCCCACATTTTAAAGAAACAACTGAATTAATTTTATATATCTATGTATCTGTGACTACATACATATTGAAAATTAGACATGTAAACTAGTGTGCAGGTATGTAATTTTACCTCACTGTGGATTTAAATTATATTTCCCAGATGTATAATGATGTTTAGCATTTTTGTACCTATGTTTATTGCTCATTTAAGTGTTCTCTTTGATGAAGTGTCTATTCATGTCTTTTTTGCAGTTGTTATTTGTATATTGCTAATAAGAATTTTCAGATGATTTCTCCCACTCTGTGTTTTGCCTTTTCATGTTTCCATTACCAACACAGTGTAAAAAAATATTTTTTTTGTTTTATTCTTTAATATGTTTTATACATACTGCTCAAATTTTTATTGAGTTAATGTATTATTCAGCTTTCAGTATTGGGATATAGCGGGAAACAGATAACATAATTTTTAACCAATTTTTATGTATTCAACAATTTTTTAGATAATTATATATACAAAGTTATGTATCATTACTTTTCATTTTTATCTGTTTTTAGCTCAGTGGTGTTTTGATTTCTCCAGAAAACGACAGGAACATTATTCATAAAAATAGCCTCTTTTACTTTACTTCAACAGCTGTGCTTCTTAATCTGATGGCTATCTATCTATTTTCCCAATCATTATATTTCTTAAGAGTAAACTGGAGATATCTCTGAAATGAAAGTTCTGTGAGCTTTAAAAGTGGGTGTTATTGATTTAAGCAAGAGGTAGAAAATGTTTGAAAAGTACTGGCAGGGAAAATAAGGGTATCTCATAGTGGGGAAACAGATGATTTATGACTTTCATTATGTTTTTACTATTAGAACAAAGATCTAAAACTTTGTATTTAAATTATTCCTTTATTACTAGATTTATTTGTAGATAAACTCCATAAAATAGTCATGTCAATAATATTACATATAAAGAAGAATCAATACAACATTCCCAGTGAGGTTTGCTTTGTTTCTGTTACTTTCTCTTTGGTTTCCTTTCTTGGGAAGGCAGAAGACTAGAATAATTGAAACTAAATTATTCAAGCTTTTCCTACTTCAGCTAATTTTTCAATAAAATAACTGCAATATATAAACTATGCGTGTAACTTGTCTATGAATAGTGGTAGGAGGACAGGATTATTATACTTTTTAGCAATATCGCTTTTTCTGGATGTTCCAGAAACTTCTTAGCTAACAGAATTATTCAACAAATATTTATATAATGCCTAGTGATTTCAAGGTTCTATGTGAGCCATAAAGATAAAAAGATAAGAAAAAATACCAAACTTAAAAGAATAAGATCATACAAATTATAATATAGAGGGTAGTATAAGAGAGATACAAACACTCATACAAAAAGAAAAGTACTGTAAGGAAATATATGTACAAATTACAGTGGGAGCACTAAAGGGAGATGCTAGCTCATGTTTAGATAATAGAGGGGATTCTTCAAGGAGCGAAGGCTTGATTCCTTCTTGAAATTTATGTTGCTTTTAGGCAGTTGATCTTGGAGGAGAGCATATTCTAGAGTCTAACTAAGGCAAAGGACAGGAAAAGTCACAAGAGTATGAATAGGGATGGAAATCTGAGGATCCTACAGTTAATTTGATATGTTCTGATACATAAGTTTGGAGACAAAGAATGAGTTTGGAGGGATTATCTGTGGCCAGTCTGGATTTTAGCCTAAAGAAAATGGGGATATTATTATGCAAGAATATAACATATTTATTTGGAATTTTAGTAAGATAACTATGGTCAGTGGTCAGTAATGGCAACAGGGATAATTAAAAGATTGGTAAATTACCCTAGAAGTGAAGATTTAGAGGTCGTCTTCCCAGTTCATGTCCAAGGTTTCATAAGTGGAAGAATGATCCAGTCTCTCGTCTGAAACTGTCTTGCTGATACTGCAGTTAAAACAGTTTAAGTAGAAACGTGACAGCATGAGGGGTCCTCCTTGATCTCTCCCCTTGAAGTTACCACAAGTTGAACAGCTATAATTCAGCAGAGGGTTCCCTGCACAACACAAAACATGTCTTAGAGATCTGCACACTGAAACATCTGAAAGTGGGAGAATCAGGCGAACGGGAGAGGAGGGAAGAGAGAATAAGAGAGGGGTGCGTGGACACAGTTTGGAGCTCACTGCAGTCCTAGGACAGGGGAGGATTCAAGCTGCATGTGCATTCTCTGTGGCCCCAACTATTCTCTGTGGCCCCAAGCAGTCCTGCCTGAGTGGTCAGCATATAATATGGCTGAACCCAGTGATCTGGGCAGAGACCTTTTGAGTAGAGACCTAATGCAGAACTGCAGCTGCTATGGTCTAGCAACCCTGACTGCCAGGCAGAAAACAAATCCATGGAGCCTAGCCACCTCCCCCAACCCTCCCAGAGTTTGTCTTCCCACACCCTCCCTGGGCTAGCAGGGAGACCTAGAAGAAACTGTAACAGAGTCAGGTTAAAGAGCAGAATACATACAACACTGACATTGGAGAGACAGGCCTGAGTGGCAGACACACACTGCGGCTAATCCAGTGACAGAGGTGGAGAATTTAGGGGTGAAGCAGCTGTGCTCTGGCAGTCGCCATTACTTGGAGGAGAACAAAGCAAGAAACACACCAGTGGGTTTCCTCAGCCTACCCAACGCCCACCACCTTTCACAGCTAATCCTAGCATGGGAACCCAGGGCTGTTCAGGCATTGCAGCTCTGCATCTGACAGCAGGGGCAACACTGGGATTTCAGAGGCTCAGAACCCCATTGCCCACCACATTCTCCCACAGGGGTGGTGCTCTGAGACCCAGGACACCTGGTCATAGAGAAGACGTCCACCTCCCCAGGGAGTCTTCCATCATGAGAAGCCAGAACAGAGCAAGAGAGAATAAAACACTCCAGTGCTACCTACTAGAAAACAAAAGAGAGACCATTTCATGTCAACCTAGTGTAAGATTCATTCCCATAGATGCCTAGGAAGAGAAATCCTCCACCAATTATTATAAACCACCAAGGTAACAAGGCAGCTCAGAAAGAAAATGAAAAATCTCCAGAAAATAAACTTAAGGGCATGGAAATATGTGACATAAATGACAGAGAATTCCAGATTGCAGTTCTAAAAAAATGAGATGCAAGAAAATTCAGGCAGTTTAATGAAATCGGAAATCAATAAACAAAATGAATACTTTACTAAAGAGATTAAAAATTTTAAAACAGTAGAAATTCTAGAGCTGAAAAACTCAAAAGATTTGAAGAATAAAATAGCAAGCTTAGGAAATAGAGCTGATCAGATGGAGGAAAGAATTAGTGATATTGTAGATAGAAATACAGTAATGATTTCTGTAAAAGGAGAGAAGAGATAAAAGGAGAGAGAGACTTGAGAGTTAAAAAAAAAACATCAAATAATTCTATAAGAGCTATCTGACTCCATCAGAAAGAGCAATATAAGAATAATGGTCATAACAGAAGAAGAAGAAAGAGAGAAGACCACAGAGAGCCTATTCAAACAAATCGTCAAAGAGAAATTCCCAAACCTATGGAATTGGATCCTTTAATCCAAGAGGCAAACAGATCACCTAATTATTTCAATCCTAAAAGGTCTTCTCCAAAGCACATTATATTGAAACTGTCAAAAATTAAAGAATTCTCAAGGCAGCTAGGGAAAAGATGGTAACCTACAAAGGAAACTCCCTTAGATTATCATTCAATTTTCAGCAGAAACTCTACTGGAGCTAGAAGGGAGTGGAATCAAATATTCAAACTGTTGAAAGAGAGAAATTACCAGTCAAGAGTAATATATCCAGCAAAGTTATCCTTTAGATATGAAGGAGTTTTAAAGACCTCCCCAGATATCCAGAAACAGAGAGTTTTCCACCACAAGGCCTTATTACAGGAAATACTGGAGGAGGTTATTCTACCTGAAATAAAAGGACAAAAGGATACAAAATTGTGAATAAGACGACTAACAGCTAAGCAGAAGCAGGAAATAACAACTCCTACTCAGAATGGGGTACTTACACACTTAAATATAATATAGAGGGTAAGGGAGATAAAAACATTTAAAAAAAAGAGAAAAAGAAGACAATTTGCTAATGCAACTTGGAAATGAAGTTTCGGCATAAATAGGAATAATTTGTTACAACAAAAACACAAAAGAGGAGAGTGTAAATGTCCTAATTTGCAAAGGGGAATGGAGATAACATGCATTTTGAAGATACTGTATATATGAAAACTTTCATATACTGCATATATGAAACTTTTACATAATGGTAACCACTGGGAGGGCAGGGGAGGAACAGAACTGAGACACATTACATAAAAAAAGAGAAAACAGGGGAAAAAATTACAGACTACCACCAAACTAAAATAACACAGAAATACAAAGACAAAGAAAAAATGGAGACAGCAAACTACCAACCAGAAAACCAAAGATAAAATGGCTATAGGAAATCCTCATATGTCAATAACCACTTTAAATATAAATGTATTGAACTCACCAATAAAAAAGGCAAAGGTTGGATCAAATAAACCAAAACCTAACCATATTCTACTTTCAAGAAACACATTTCAGCTGGAAAGACAAATATAGATTCAAAGTAAAAAGGTGGAAAACAATACTCCAAGCAAATGACTTTCAGATTAAAGCAAATATAACCATGCTTAAATCTGAGGACATAGACTTAAAAAAGGTAATGAGACAAAGATGGACATTTCATAACGATAAAGGGGACAATACACCAAGGAGACATAATGCTTATCAATATATATTCCCCCAGACAAGGAGTGCTGAAATATACAAAGCAACTACTGACAGAACTAAAGGGAGAAATTGACCAAAACACAATTATAGTAGGGGACCTAAATACATCATTGACAGCTGTGGATAGATCATCCAAACAGAAAATAAATAACAAAATATCAGCCCTAAATGACACATTAGACCAAATGGATATAATTGACATGTATAGAGCACTTCATTCAGAATGTAAAACTATACATTCTTTTCTAGTGTACATGGAATATTCTCCAGGATAGACCATGTGTTGGGACATAAAACTAGCCTCAGCAAATTTAAGAAGATTGAAGTCATACTAAGTATATTCTCTGATCACAGTGCTTTGAAATTGGAGATCAACTGCAAAAAGAAAGTGGGAAAAACCACAAACGTGGAGATTAAACAACATGCTACTAAAGAACGACTGGATCAAAGAAAAAATAAAAGAAGAGATCAAAAGATACTTCGAAATAAATGAGAATGAAAATACATCATATCAAAATTACTGGGATGCTGTGAAAACAGTAATTAGAGGTAAATTGATATCATCACAGGCCTATCTCAAGAAACAAGAAAAATCCCAAATCAACAACCTAACATTACATCTTAAGGAACTAGAAAAAGAGGAACAAATGAAACCCAAAGTCAGCAGAAGGAAGGAAATAACAAAAATTAGAGCAGAATTAAATGAAATAGAGAACAAAAAGACAATAGAAAAAATTAATGCAACTAAGACCTGATTCTTTGAAAAGATTAATAAAATTTACAAACCCCTGGCTAGACTCCCTAAGGAAAAACAAAAGACTCAAACAAAATCAGAAATGAAAGAGAAGTTATGACAGATTCCACAGAAATACAAAGGATCGCACAAGAATGCTGCAAAGAACTATATGCCACCAAATTCAGTAACCTAGAAGAAATTGACAAGTTCTTAAATATATATAGCATTCCTAGAATGAATCAGAAAGAACTGGAAAATCTAAATAGACTAATCAACAGTAAGGGGATGGAAACAGTCATCCAAAACCTCCCCTAAAGCAAAAGTCCAGGACCAGATAGCTTCACTAGTGAATTCTATCAAACATTCAAAGATGATTTAATACCTTTCCTCCTGAAACTCGTCCAAAAAATTGAAAAAGAGGCAATACTTTCTAACACATTTTATGAGGCCAAAATTACCCTGATATCAAAACCTGGTAAGGATAACACACAAAAAAAGAAAAATACAAACTAATGCCTTTTATGAATACAGATACAAAAATCCTAAACAAAATACTAGCAAATCAAATACAACAATACATTAAAAAAATATATACATCACAGTCAAGTTGGATTCATTCCAGAGGATGCAAGGATGGTTCAACATATGCAAATTAAACAATGTGATACACCACATAAACAACATAAAGGGTAAAAAATGATATGATCATACCAATTGATGCAGAAAAAGCATTTGACAAAGTATAACATCCATTGATAATTAAAACACTTAACAAAGTGGGAAAGTACCACAACATAATAAAGGCCATGTAGGACAAACTCTCAGCTAGTATCATACTTTATGGTGAAAAATTCAAAGCTTTCCCTCTATGAACAGGAACAAGAAAGGGATGCCCCCTGTCACCACTGTTATTCAACATAGTGTTGCATGTCCTAGCCAGAGCAATCAGGCAAGAGAGGGAAATAAAAGGCATCCAGATTGGGAATGAAGAAGTCAAATTGTCACTTTTTACAGGTGACTTTGATTCTTTATACGGAAAACCCTAAAGACTACCAAAAATACTATGAGGAATAATAAACAAATACAATGAAATTTCAGTAAAAGAAAGGAAAAAAAAGTCATTTTGCTGTTGCAACACAAAGAACAAAATATTTAGGTATAAACAAAGGATGTAAAGGACCTATACACTGAAAACTATAAGACATAATTTTAAAAAGTTGAAGAAGACACAGAGAAATGGAACGATCTTCCATGTTCATGGATTGGAAGAATCAATATAGTGAAAATGGCCATATTACCTAAAGCATTGTACATATTTAATACAATTTCCAAGAAAATCCCAATGGAATTTATTAAAGAAATAGAACAAAACAATCAACAGATTTACATGAAATCACAAAAGACCCTGCATAGTCAAAGCAATCCTGAGAAGAACAAGGTGTAGGTCAAAGGTATCACACTCTCTGATTTATACTACAAAGCAACAATAATGAGAACACTATGGTATTGGCAGAAAAACAAACACAGAGACCAATGGAAGAGAATTGAGATTCCAGAAATAAACCCATATGTATATGAGCAGATAATTTTTGACAAAGGAGCCAGAAACATACAATGGAGAAAAGAAAGCCTTTTCAATAAATAGTGCTGGGAAAATTGGAAAGCCATGTGCAAAAAACTGAAACTAGACTCCTGTCACCATACCAAAATTAACTCAAAATGGATCAAAGACCTAAACATAAGACTTGAAACAATAAATTGCATAAAATAAAGCATACGTACTAAACTAATGGACCTTAGGTTCAGAGAGGACTTTATGAATTTGACCTCAAACACAAGGGGAGTGAAAGCACAAATAAATCAATGGATTTATATCAAACTAAAAAGTTTCTGCACTACAAAGGAAACCATCAGCAAAATAAAGAGATAGCTAACTGAATGGGACAAGATATTTACAAACAACACCTCTAGAAAGGGCTAATATCCAAAATATATATAGAACTCATACAACTCAACAACAACAAAAAAAAAAAACTACACAATCCAATTAAAAAATGGGCAGAGGACATGAACAGAAACCTCTTCCAAGAAGACTTACAAACGGCCAATAGATATATGAAAAAATGCTCAACTTCACTAGCTATTAGTAAAATGTAAATTGAAACCACAATGAGATATCACCTCACACCTGTTAGAAGGTCTATCAAGAAGACAAAGAATAACGAGTGTTTGAGAGGCTGTGGAGAAAAAGGAACCCTCATCCATTGCTGTTGGGAATGTAAATCAGTACAGCTACTGTGGAAAATAGCATGAAGTTTCCTCAGAAAGTTAAGAATAAAATTATCATGTGACCCAGCAATTCCTCTTGTGGGTAGCTAACCAAAAATCAGAAAACATTTATCTGTAAAGGTATAGGTACCCCTATGTTCACTGCAATATTATTCACAGTGGCCAAGACATGGAAACAACCAAAGTGTCCTTCGATAGATAATTGGATAAATAATATGTGGTACATGCATACAATGGAATACTACTCGGCCATAAGAAAAGATGAAATACTGACATTTCCAACAATATGGGTGGATCTTGAGATTATTATGCTAAACGAAATAAGTCAAACAGAAAAAGTCAAGAACCGTATGACTTCACTCATAAGTGGGGTATTAAATTGAAAGCAACAAACGAACAAGATAAACAAACAAACAAACAGAATCTCATAGACACAGATAACAGTTTAGTGGTGACCAGAGGGTAAGGGGGGTGGTGGGTGGTAGAAGCCGGTAAAGAGCGGGGTCGAACATATAGTGACAGAAGGAGTACTGACTCTGGGCGATGAACACACAATGCAATAGATAGATGATATATTATAGAATTGTACACTGTAAACCTATATAATTTTACTAACCAATGTTCAGTGTGACTCCCATAAATGTAATGAAGTTAAAAAAAGACATAGGGTCTTATACTAATAAATTTTTCTGGTCCTTAATAGAATTATAGCAAACAGTTGAAAACGACCAATAAAGGAGTAAAAATAGGAAACTACGTATATATCTATATATATATCTATCTATATATGTATATATAAGTGTGTGTGTATATAGATAGATAGCTAGATCGATATAGATATGTATATATAGATATGTGTATATATCTCTAAATATATGTATATATTTATTTATATCCAAATCTGTTTATGCGCACCTGCACACAAGAGACAGATCCATAGGAAGTAATTTTACTAGGTGCCAGCACCCCCACCTAATTGGTACTCTTCAAAAACTATTTCCATCAGTCCATGCTGTTTTGTGTTGTTGTTTTTTTTCCCTAGGGATCACTACACACTTGGGCTTGAACAAGTGGCATATGGAGGAGTGATGGACTAATAAAAAGCATAACAAAATTATGTCAAAATAACGGAAATAATGAGAACAAAGATAGATAAAGGGTGACACTGATAGGGAAACTGCAAGCAGTGACCACGGTCTGAGAAGGAAAGGTCAGAAGGGCTAGAGGGGAGGACTGAGGGAAGCTTATACTGACAAGATGAGCAAGATACTGTACTTTTGCTTCTTTCTTGCTTTTAGACTCGAAAGACAATACACTTAGCTTTACCTGAATTTTCCTGGTATACCACATTATTTTGTTTTCGTATGTTCCATTGTCACTGTGTCTAATTTGCAGAAATAGCTGAGAGGAGAATACTTAATACGAATCCCCTTTAGAAAGGGAGTAGATTAAAAGTAGGATGTGGCACATATATAGAATGGAATATTAACTTAGCCATAAAAAAGATGAATCTTACCATTTTCGACAACATGGATGGACCCAGACGATACTATGCTAAGTGAAATAAGTCAGACAGAGAAAGATAAATACCATATGATCTTACTTATATATGGACTCTAAAAAACAAAATTAATGAACAAACAAAAAGAAACAGGCTCATATGAGTAGATACAGAGAGCAAACTGATGGTTACCACATGGGAGGAGTTTGGCGGGTGGGTGAAAAAGGTGAAGGGATTAAGTACAAATTGGTAGTTACAAAATAATCACAAGAATGTAAAGTTCAGCATATGGAATATAGTCAATACTATTGTAATAACTATTGTCTCTGGTGGGTTCTAGACTAATCAAGGGGATCACTTCATAAATTATATAAATATCTAACCCTTATGCTGTACACTTGAAACTAATATAAAATAATATTGGATGTCAACTGAAATTGAAAAAAAGTTAAAGGGAGAAAAGGTGAATGGAGAATAAGAGGTTCATATTTCCAGTTATAAAATAAATAAGTCATAGGCATGTAAAGTACAGCACAGAGCATTTAGTCAATAATATTGTAATGTTATATGGTATCAGATCATTACTAGCCTTCACATGGCAATCACTTCTTTAGGTACATGAATGTTGCATAGCCATGGCATACACCTGAATCTAACATAATATTGTTATATTATATATAATGGTAGCTATATTTCAATTTAAAAAATGTTAAGTGCTATGTAAGGGTCAAGGATGTAAACCAGTAACTTTATAAAAATAGATTGACTGTCATGGGACAGGGTAGATGATACAGAAAACCTGCCAAAGAATAAGAAATACTGCTATAGTTGAGCTATAGGCTTATTCATCTTTGTACTTCAATACCTAACATAATTCCAGGTACATAGAAGGTGATCAACAAAGGTCCACTGAATGAATGAATTGGGATGTTTTATAGTATATTGAATGAACTCCAAGCACTTTATTATTATTTCATTGGTTTTACTGTTGTGATGTAGGGGAGGGGAAAGATAAGGAGAGTAGGTGCTGTAAGAATAATGAAATTGGATTTGTTCAACCTGGTTAATGCAGTTTTTGTTTTGTTCTGTTTTGCTGTGGTTATTGCACATAAGTTTAAAATGGTCGTTATAAAGTGACTTCAGATTTTTAGAGAGTAAGGGTATTGTTATTTTCTTACAACAAAAAATAAAACATGTTATTCTAATTTTTATTTGCTCTTCAAGGTTCAATTTCCATTTTTCTCATTCAACTCTGCCCCAGGAAACTTACCTACATTAATTAAGTTGGCTGGTTCTCTTGCTTTCTCGCTTCCTAATGAGGTGGCCACCCTAGGCCACCTTTTTGCTCTTTCTCTTGTCTTTTCATCCCTGCGGAGGAATACACGATCTCCCTATCACTAGCCCACAATTACTGCAATACTATTGTGATTTCCCTATATCCTATTGAAATGCTTTATTATACTCTCTGAAAATTATTCAATTCTATTTTGACATTCATTTCTTGTCAGGATCAGATGGATACATGTGATGATCAATATAACGTAATACAACTAACTTGACATCAGTTTAGTAAATTATTCAATATATTTACAGTTGATCTGTTTTGAAACATGCACAAATAGAGCCATTAAAGTTATGGTATTTTTCACTTTTTGGATCATTTATCTAATTCATTTATTTACATTTGTCATTTGATGGCTGGCAATCTATCAAAAGATACAGATACATATAATCCTAACATTGATTATGTGAGAAATCAATAATGGTTGCTGTTGAGAACAGAAAATATACCTAGATAGCTAAAACTGTGAAAGCAGTACCATTCAGTTTCATCATTAGACATTTATAAATGAGTTTAATAGAAAGAACAAGTTGTGTAAACTATTCCAGATCCAATAAAGACATGATTTACAACACTCCAGTTCAGTGTTTTTGGGTTATCTATGTCGTCAAAGGCATTACAATAGAAATTTATAAGTTTATTTGCAAAAAAATTATTTATGAATTTATAAATACGTACTTATGAATTTATCTATAAAATTAAAAGTACTTGCTTAATATTTTTAAAGGATAATATCTTGGAAATTTTAGTACTTAGGCCAAAAAGTAAATTCAAATAGATGATATCAAAAATGAGTCATTTTTATTACGTAAGTATACATAATAAATATATGTATTAATAATTTCTAAAGAAAAGTAGAATTTAGATGTTTTATTCATATTTTCACATTAGAGCATGTCTTATTTAGATTTTTAAAAACAATTTAATTTTTATTTTGAGATAACTATAAATCATTTATATAAATCTACATTTCTCTATAAGAAATAATAGAGGCATATCTTCCAGTTTTTACCTAGTTTCTCCCAATGGTAATTGCAAGAACTGTGGTGTAATATCACACCCAGGATATTGACATTTATACAATCCACATCTTATTCCACTTTCCCTAGTTTAATTGCAGTTGTGTGTATATGTGTGTATTTGTTTGTGCATTTCTTTCTCAGTGTGTGTGTATATGTGTGTGTGTGCGCATCTGACTTTAGAAATCATTGATACAGGGTTTCTCTGTCTGTTTTCAGTTACCATCAGACTAAATTTGGCATGAAGATTTTAAAGTGTAAAGCTATTAGAATAAAAGTGCTTGAATGAATGACATTTTATTTGAAATATTTAAAGTATATTGTTTAATGAACAAGCCCTTTAGTTCTCTTTTCAGCTTACATATCATCTTAGTGAATGTTTTCATTTCATTAAAGTTGTTAAATAGTAGATTATTTCGGGATTTATTTTCTTCGTAGAATTAAAAGTAAAGATAATCGTAAAGACTGAAAATAATTGTAACGTTATCTTTACCAAAATACTTAAGAGACTTCTATATACAATATTGATAGGAAACTAATTCACTCCTCTCACACCCTGATCACTATTGAAATTAATAACAGAAATATAAGAAACAAGGAGGACCCTCAAATACCCTGAAACTTGGAAAAGTGTTTATCCGTATGCCAGAATCTTTTACTTGTAGAAGGGAAAAATAGGAAAAGTGCTGATTTGTAGTTACTTTTGAAAAAACATGAAGAAAAATGATAGATATGCAAAGCCTCATTAATGACCCCCAAATTATAAGGTGTAAGGACTGAAAGAGATAGTAAGCCAATAGAAGCTATTGCCTGTCTGGATCACCAGCATTTGAAAACATTTTTTCTTAGGAGGCTGAATGTAAAGCAGGAGCAGCTTATCTATGGCAAACAGCAGTAAGTAGATGGGCCTTGATTTGGCAGTGCCATTATCCTAAAACAGCGGAAATGAGGGTGGGCATAGGCACAACTTTTAACTGATGTGCCAGGGCCAAAAAAATCTAGGATGTGCAAAATTGGCTCATACACAGTGCACACAAATGTAGTATGCTTCATCATCATAGAACTCTTGTCAAACATCTGCTGAGACCACCTACAGCTCCAGCTCCATTCATTTTGGTACGATGCTGAGATAGTAATGTAAGTTTATATCAACTAACCATTTAATCTAGCATACATTGGGAAGAGGCTAATGGTTAGCAGGTGCAATATGATGTTCCAAAGATGCTCATTTTCCTTGCTTTGGGCAGATACCAAAGTCATAAACATCTCTGTTTATTTAAGGAGGAGTAAATTTTAGAACAAACGTCAACAAAGTGCCTGGAACACTTAAAAACTGTCCATCATAAAATCCAGGCAATGTTTTAGTTAATAAGGTGCAGTAAATAGAAATCATTTTTAAAGATTACTATGGTAAAATAAAAAAGCAACCTCTCAGTGATTTGAAGAACAGGTAGTGGGAATGACAGACATAAAGTTGGAAGGTTAAGATGTTGTAAGATAGTAGGATAATGTGAGGAAGTAAGAATTGAATAATTAATAAATGGCAAACACCCAGGTCACGATGGTTTACAGGGTAAGCTGTGGGAGTAGATGACTTAAGTACATTGCAGATGAAGCTCCTTAGAGTTGAGAGCAAGGATGCTGGAGACTCAGATTAGGATAGGCTACCCTTAAGGTCATTAAAGATACTGTAATAAGAATTATGGTCACAGGTAAACTAAGACCCAGAAACAAGAGAGTAAACAGCAATAGAGACAGAGGAGAGTGTGGTGCCAAAGACCATAAGCCCCAAATAATGTTCATATTCAGATGAAGAGGAAGGCATAGACTTATCTGTCAAGTATAAAGTAATATAACTGGCATATAGCTGTTCAATGTATGGCAGCTAATATTATTGTTATGGTTTATGTCATAAAGCAGAATATCAGGTTGTGGTCTAGTTTTCAGCAATTGATTGATATATCCATTTTTTATTCATGAAATAAATTCTTTTTTCCTTAAGGGATTTTAATTTTATTGTGGAGCTGCCAAAGTAACATAAAAAGAATGAGCAAAGATGAAATACAAGAATTTGTGGTAATCCAAATTAAGTGCACATCTCTTTTGGAAAGTCATCCCGTATCACTTTCATTTCATGATTCCCCAAAGATTTTGGTTAAGGAAACTCATAATCTGAGTAACATTACTAGGAAAATGTGAAATGCATTTTTAAAATACCAGAGGGGGGCTAATGTGATACTGTGCATTGCCTCAATGGCACATATCATCTCTGCTAAGGAAAAAAGTCACAGTATGATTCAGCCTGCCGAGATACTTGCTCTACCACATAGAGGTTATGATTGGCCTCCAAGGTATGACTGAATTAATTTTAACTCATCTCGTAAATTCTATTTTTTATTATGATGTATATGGTGTATAACAATAAATCAAAATATAATTATTGTATTTTAAATTTATGTTACTGGGACAATGGCTGTTGTAAAACATTCTGCTACTGTGTTGCCCCTCAAAGAGAGTTTAAAAATGTTCTTTTCTGGTGCCAGTCTGCTGGGTTTATATTTTGGCCTGACTTTTTACTCTCTGTATAACCTTAGGTGATTTACATAATGTTTTTTGGATTTAAGTTTTTTCACTTATAAAATGGGGATATTAGTGTGATGTGGAGGGAGAGCATCACTTTTCTCCTATATCTGGTATATACTACCAGTAGTGTATATAATATGTAATACTGTAGTCTAGGATTTATTGTAGCACTCAGCGCATTATATTACTGCATATATTATTTGAAAAAAGCTAGAATATTAAGACATTTGAGAAGATTATGATATCTCTCATACACGGAATACTAGATGCCAGAGACCTAACGAATATTATTTAATGTAATCCTTACAACAGCTATAGAAGTTAGGTATTATTACACCATTATACAGATATAGAAATTAAAGCTTACTGAATTAAGATCAAATTGCTTCTAGATGGCATGCTTTTTCCCTTGTATCATTTGATCTTATCTCTTTCATTGATATTTTCACCATGACTGATTGCTTTAATTCCATATAGAAAATAATGCTTTATTTGCTGTCCTCACTCATAATTCTTACTGAATTAATTGAGTATCCGATTCTGCTAGGTCATGTCAAACTCTTAGATTTTAAAGAGGGAATATAAAATAGGGATATTAACTTCCAACTTTTAGTCAATCCAATCTTGAGACTAACTAAACATACAGCTTAAAATGCTATCTGATAGACTCTCTGATGATTAGAATATCATTGTATTTTTAGTGCTGTTTTTCTATGTGGAAGCAATTGATACTTGATTGTGCAAATAACATTATGACTGTGTAATGACATTGATTCCTACTTTGTTAATTCTCAACAATATTAAAATTGTTTATATGAGCCAACTATAAATTTTATAAATCCGTTAGAGTTTAGAGATAAGACAATTCTGAAAAATTCTGTAAGATATCTGCATTCTTCAATTAGAAGTAGCCTCCCAAATTTTTTACATAGTTTAGTTACAGCAAGTTTAGTTATATCATGCAGCCATAGCTAATATACTACATATTGACATAACTAACTATAAATTCATAAACTATATTTCAGTTTAAACTTAATGTTTCCTGTATTTCTGATATTAGGTTGGCGCAAAAGTAATCGTGGTTTAAAAGGTTAAAAATAATTGCAAAAAACGCAATTACTTTTGCACCAAGCTAATAGTTCAGGAATAGGTTAAAAGTACACAATATCCTTTGCATTCTTTATGTTCCAAATGTTTTCTTTGCGTTTCTAATATAATTGGTAGATTTACTGAGAGAAATACTGATAGTTTAATATAATGTTATTTTGTGTACTTAGATAACATACTTGCTCTGTCTGTGCTACCACCTTTATTCACTTTGTTCCTTTGACATATCTGTATAATATTCAAACCGGAGGCCATGTTTGCAGCCCTAAAACAAGGAAATCAGAGAAGCACACAAATTCATACAACACATCATAACCACTTCTACCAACTCCTTCACCAAGCAGACAAATTCAGGGTTGTGTGTATGTGTGTGTCCATGTAGTAATATTAACGGAGGTCTATATAAATAATATCCTCCAAAGCCTTTATATTTCTTGAAGATTTGAAGAAGCTTGCATTTTCTTATATGTATTCCTCTAACTTGGACGTTATAGTGCAATTGATTAGAATTCATTACAGCAGAAGTCATAAATCCAATCACTTTTAAATGTGTCTCATTCATTAGGAAGTTATTATTATCATTTTATTAAAAATGCATGAATTACCTAGGTAGCAACAGTTTCAATGTTTGCCTTAGAGATACAGCAATGCAGCTTTACTTGCCTCCAATTTTGTAGTAACATACAGGTCTTTAGTACCACTTTTCTTCCACCTGGTCTAAACAACTAATGTTTGACCCTCAAACTTAAAAAAAGGATCCTAACCAGTATAATCCTTTATCTCCTCTCCATCGTTTAATTATTATAGTTTGTGTTTTTCTTTAATACTTTTTCAGAAAAAAAAATCAGTATTAACTCAAACTTGTCTTCTTCTAATGACTCAGTCATAATTACTAACCAGGAATGAAAGAGAGAGTATCACTACAGACTTCACTGAAATTAAAAAAAAAAAAAAAAAGGATTTTATGCCAAGAAATTAGATAATATAGGTGAAATTCCTAGAAAGTTGAAACTACCACAACTGATGAAATAAGAAATAGCATATTTGAATTGTATAGGCCTAAAACTGATTCTGATACGATGTATGTTGAAAGCTCTATACCAACCAGTAAGGAAATAATTCATAAGATATGGTGAAAAATAACTAAAAATTTGAAATGGTACATTAAATATAATAATTTAATGCAGAATAAAGCAGTAAGGAGGGACTAGAGGAAGACAAGAGTCGTGTAACATAAAAAAGAAAAATGACAGATGTAAATACAACTATGTCAATAATAATACTAAATGTGAATAGCTTAAACAATCCAATCAAAAGGCAGCAATGGAAAGACTAGGTAAAAAAGTAAGGTCCAAGTATATGCTGTCTACAGGAGATACAATTAAGATTTAAAGATACAACTAGATGGAAAGTAAAGGAAATCTTGAAAAATTGGGAGATCAATCATGCAAACCCCACCTATTTGAAAGCTATAGTGGCTATATTAACATGATACAAAAAACAGTTTAACTCCCACCCCCCAAAAAAATCAACTAGAAATACAGAGAGATATTTTGTGATAAGTTTTTGCTCCATTGTATTTTAGGTCTCTGTTAAGTGAATATGTATTTATAATTGTTATATCATTCTGATGAATTTCAGAAATCTGAATAAAATATGAGCTGTTGTTAATAATAAAATATTGATATTGGTTAATTAATTGTAACGAATGTACAATCCTAATGAAAGATGTTACTAAAAGGGAAAACTGAGTGTGAGGTATTCAGAAACTCTCCGTACTATCTTACAATAATTCTATAATTCTAAAACTTCTGAAATATAATCCTCATTTAAAACACTAGTGATCCCTAATATCTGTTCTGATTCACCAAGATTACCCTTAAATACTTCTAAAGACGTAAAACAGTTGTAAAATCTGGTGATCCCACTTCAGTATTCTGGAGCAATTGCTGAAAAATGGACTGATCCAAACAGAAAGGCTACATTCCTGAAACCTCCTATGATACAACCCAAAAAAAACAGACCACCTTGCTAAAAACTGATTATTCTTTCCACCAGACCTGCTCTCCCATTACTACTACCCTTTTGCTTATAAGACAAAAACTCTACAAAGATCATAAATTGAAGTTCTGAACAGAACAGGTAATTTGTATGCCTTCACTATACTCTGAGGCTGGTACTTTTTGAGAAAGGCAAGGTGTCCTGTTTGCCATCACTACCTGTTACCCCATATTCACTTAAGCAGTACAGCAATCAGGAAACAAAGGAATGTTAATAGTTAATTGTGTTATATGAAACAGATTACTGTTTTTAAAGTGTTTTAAGTAGTGAAAGAGACATAAAATACCCTAAAAGAATACTGGGATTTAAGAATTTGCTGACAATCAGTTCAGAATATAAAAATCCTGAATTTGTTAATAGGAAATAATATAAGTGCCCTCAGTAAATACCCATTCCAAAGTGGAAATTGAAAAGTAAGTAGTTTCATCAATCGGCCCTTAATAATAGATCTATAGAGGATATTCGGGTGCTACAAAGGGGCCTCAAAGTCAACCCATTTCCCTGTTTGTCATACACTGAATGTAAGTGAATTCTGCCAAGTAAAAAAATAAAGTAAATAAAAATAAGCCATTAAAAATTGCAGCAATGGACAATTAAAAATACCTTGTAGTTTTAGTGCCAAAGCATGCTTCTAAAACTCATCCACTGTAGCATTCGGTAGAGAATTCCATGAAATGGTTTCTATCCTCAATAGAATGCAAAAAAAGCATAGCTTCTATGGAAGAGAAGTAGAAAGTTCAAAGAGAACAGAATGAGATCGCAAGATAATGGTAAAAATAATGGGGAGAGGAGAGAAAATGAAGAAAATTGTATAAGAAAGGATTTCAAGGAAAGTAAAAATCTACCAATAAAATTAAAGTCCACATTAAGGCAAATATAAAAGTTAAGTCACAAATCATAAGTCTTTACCAAAATCATAGTTCAAACTGTACATAATAAATTGCAGCAGAATTTACTGAGAATGTTTGAGGTGAGAGATATTTTTCACAAATGTCTTTTAGAGCAAAAACAGTAACAACAAATAAAAATATAGAGCCAAATACATAGAAGAAGATAAATAAATATTTATAAATGCTTATCATAAAAGCAATATCCAGGTGAAGTAAGGTTCTGTTTAGGATAATGCATAATCTACAACTTTTCACCCTCAAATTGAATTTCCTGGCAGTTTGCTTGTCAGAAGATGTCTTATAGAATTTTACTTTAATGGTTTTCTATTATTTTCTATGAAATGCTACTACTTACTTCAAGGCTACATTTGCTATAATTTTTTACATGCTTACTGTCAGAATTTTTGCACATATTTATCAAACTTGTAATTTTAACCCAATGAGTATGGATTTTCTGATCTTATTATGCTTAACACAACCAATTTAAAGAATGCGTAAAATCTTTCAGAGTTAGCAAATCCATCTCTAAGTTTTCTCCCACTAAATAGATTTATGCCAGAAAAAAGGGGGAAATTTTAGCAAAATTACCTTAAAAACTGAATGCAGGAAATTACTTTGTATCCATGAGAGTAGGGGGAAAAAATAGAACAATAAAATCAAATCAGTTATGTGGAGGGAAAACATAAAAATAATTCAAAACAAACAGGCCAATAAATAAAAATTAAGGTAGAAGAAATTTCATACAGAATATGGAGAAAGTTGATTCAAGCTAAAAAATATTTTTGTTAATAAAATTTGAAAGCAAATAGAATTGCAGACTCAACAAAACATATATAAAGGTATGACAATTAAGTTGGTGAACTTGCCACTGTGCGCTTACATTGCCAGCACTGTACAAACAGCTCAGTAAGGTTTCATAACCTTGGTATATCAGTGTCTCACAGCTGTGTTCGTGTTGACATGTGGTGGTGTCTTGCTGAGTGGCATTCATTAATGTGTGTTTTTGTGTACTGTCTTGAGAATGTCTGAGCTTGAATTAGAGCAATGAACAAATTTTAAATTTCTTGTGAAACTTGGCAAGAGAGGAAGTGAAATCAGGGACGTCTTAGTCCAAGTTTATGGGGATAAAGCCATGAAGCAAATGGCAGTGTACAAATGGATTAAAAGTTTTTCTAAGAGGAGAGAACGCGTCACTGAAGAAGAGAGGTCAGGGCATTCAGTAATGAGCAGAACTGATGAAAACATTGCAAAAATTCATCAAATTGTGTGTCAAAATTGTCAGCTGACTGTGAGAAGCATAGCAGACTAAGTAAATATCGATAGAGAAGCAGTTAGGATAATCTTACCTGAAAATCTTTGCAGGAGAAAGGTGTGTGCAAAAGTCGTCCCAAAGGAGCTCTTGCATCATGACAATACACCAGCTCACTCAGAACTGTCTGTGAGGGAGTTTTTAGCCAGTAAACAAATAACTGTATTGCAACACCCTCCCTAATTACCTGATCTGGCCCCCAATGACTTCCTTCTTTACCAGAAGATAAAGGAAATATTGAAAGGAAGACATTTTATTGACATTTAGGACATCAAAGGTAATATGATGGCAGCTCTGATGGCCATTCCAGAAAAAGAGTTCCAAAATTGCTTTGAAGGGTGGACTAGGCACTGGCATCTGTACAAAGCTTCCCAAGGGGAGTACTTCAAAGGTGAGCATAGTGATATTCAGCAATGAGGTATGTAGCACTGTTTCTAGGATAAGCTCATGAACTTAATTTGCAGACTTGTATATTAGTTTCCTTTATATAAAGAGCTTTTGTTGTGTGATAGCTTACAACATTTCAATCAATACACCAGAAAACAACAAAAAATACTTTTCCTAGAAAAAATTTAGAAACGAAATTATCTATTTTTATTGTAAAACTAATACATGTTATTAACATATCAAATAATTCAGAAAATTATGAACAAAAAAGTAAAAATGTATCCCAAAAATATTTAGTATTAACCTGGTGGTATCTGTATATTTAAGTGGTTTACTCTGTATACCCTAACATACACTAATGTATTTCCAAATTAGGAGACGGTAATAGTTAATACAATCCTCAGGTTAAGATAACTACTGTATTTTTTAAATTAGCAAAGCATTATAAATATGTTACTATTTTAATAACTTAAAGAATTAATATCACATTCTTTGATGATCTTATGACTTAGATTATAGGTGGTTCTGCATTTTTTGCCATCTTAATACTAAATTGTGTGTGTGAAAATGTATATAGTGACAGCAAACATAGTGTCAAGGAATAGGAGGTAATGCGTATGTGCGTTTATTGTAAGTTTTATGGAACATAGGATGAAGGTATTGATAAATGTGGAAAAATAAGTTTCAACCAAATAGTTAAGAGTCGATTTGCTATAAAATTGAACAGTGTCAAAAACGCTGAGGGTCTGACGTATGTTAACTCTGGGTGTAATTATTCCTCAATTTATTTCTATGTAAGTGTGTCATTTTTTTCATGAATTTTATTCTTTAAGTTTTGATATAATTTTACTCGTAAATTACCCTAATACTTCCATTATTTTGGACAGTTATGTATTTGTGCAGTATAATGTTAAGTAACCATAATCACCATACCTTAGTTTTGCAAAATGATAGACTCTAACTTAGAAAATACTACAACTTACATCTAGTAGTTCTATGTGACATAACTATTCCAAAGAAGTTATGTTTCTTAGATTTAGTAAAAGTAATAATTTAAAATGTGTTCAGTTGCAGTCATTTCAAAATTTACTTCCTGGGGAGGCATTTTATTTTGAGGTAATTATAATCACTTTTTTCCCCCAAAATAACTGATTAGACACTATTTCATCTTGCTTTCTGGGAGACACGGGGGCTGACTTATAAACTACTTTTGAAAATTAGAGCTGTAAGTGAGGTAAAAGTGAAATGATTCTAAAGTTCTTAAGTACTTTAGTATTGAAATTAAAGATACTACACCTGTCATTTTATACTTCATTAAGCTGTTTGGAAAAGAATTATTATGCATTTTTAAAATTGATTTGTTAGATTCATATTAATTTTTGATTGTGGAATTCAGACAGAATATGCTAAATTGTTCCAGCTCCAATCCCAAGAACTTTCAGTTTCTTTTCATCAAAACAAATATATAATAAGTTACCAAGAAATGGAGTGTGGCTAAGCAATTTACAGGCAAGCTAAGCTATATGTATATTTTCTATTTGGATAAATTAAATTAATATATGAAACCAGTTACTATATGCTACATTGATAGTCTGTTAAAGAAATCATCCTTTTATTTAAGTAACTAATAAATATTGATTGGAGTTCATTAGCAGAAAAATTCTCAGTAGTTTGTATTAATATTAACTAATAATTTCATTTCTGAAGTAAGTTAAAGTGTCAGCAATCAATGGTGAAATTTGATGGTTTTCAGACTGAAAATCATATATTTTTGTCACAACAATAAAGATGAAGCATTTAAATATTTTATAACTAAGTAGAAGTTAAATTTGAGCTTGGTTTATAAAATCTTTAGGCAAAAGCCTTAATAAATAACTCTGTAATGGTGAATATTTCAAAGAATCCTCTAATATGTGAAATAATTAAAAATCAAACATTTATAAATGTTGTTGTAAAAATTACCAATATTAATTAGGATTATGGTTTCATCTACAGTTCAGTATTTGTGAATTTTTATCCTTAATGTTAAAAGAGTAAGAATTTCTTTTTTGCTTTGTGTAGATTTATAAATATTGAAAAATAAAATCTTCAAAATAATTGGGAGATGTGAGCACTCCTGAGCTAAGCTTACATTAATGCCATAGTTATATTAATGAGTTTATTTTGTCTTTCTAGACCTTACATTGCTTATTTAAATAAGTAGTTGTCTACTGGCCACATAATGTTAGCCTTCAATTAATCATTATTGAATTAATATGTTGCTGTGAATACTAAGAAAGTTTAAATTTTAAAAGTTTAATTAACAAATAATTAAAATGAGAAGGTAAATTCATTCACAGAATCTTCTTAAAATTTATTTAACCAGTATGTCTCTTTATATGTATTTGAACACACTTCAAAAGACAAATGAAACCAAATGTTGAAGGGGACTTGTTTTATGTTTTGAGCATAGCCCCAAATCTGTGGCTAACAGTCAGCACATTCTAAAGAAAACACCAAGAAGGAATAGGATTCTGGCATTACATGCACCATCTGGATATATCTGACATATATATATATATATATATATATATATATATATATATATATATATATATATATATTTAAAGAAGTGAAGGAAGATATCCCATATTTATAAATTTTAAGAAAAGGCAAATGTAAACTGCATTACTCATAAATTAAGAACTGGTAGTAAGGCGTTTGAAGTAAAAGTAAAGAAAACAAATAATGGCCATGAAAGTCAGGACAGTGGTAAGTTACCTTTGTGGTGAGGGAGGCATTATGATTGGTAAAGTGTGCTAGCAATGTATTGAGCCAGGCAATGGTTCTATGGGTTTCACTTTATATTTCTGAAATAGTGTAATTATTTGCATACACCTTTATATATTTACATTACTTTTACAATATAAATTTAAAAAAACCTATTAATGAAGCCATTTCTTGTTTGTATTCTACTGTTTATTCAGTAACTTAGTGTTATACACATTTAAAACTCTGCAGTCCTGAACAGCGTGCATTTTGTGAGCCATAAACAGAAAATAGCTTCACAGTGTGTAGGTCTTCTAACAGAACCACACTTAACTGAGAGAAGTTAACTGATATTATCAATTATTTCACATGAAGAATGCTTCCCTGCCATGCTAAACACTAAACACATGCCTAGTGGGCTACCTTTCACTACCCTGGACACTGGTTCCTCCAGTTGCGTTACAATACATACCAAAATTATTTGGTTACAGAGTAACCATTATTTTTTATTATACTTGTTAACATGAGCATGTAGTTTCATTACCTGTTATGCAAAAACTAAAATATACCTTTGAAAATAAAGAGTGGTATCTATGATAGTTTAATAAAGTGCTTTAGAAAATAAATGTTTTAAAAATCCTGTAGCATTAATTTTAGGAAATGATTAGGTAAAACGTCTGTGAAAGATGTTTAGGTAAAAAAATCTAGATGCTTCCTCTTCAGATAGTTTTTCAAGTGTCTTTAATAACTCTGTGCCATAGGTTATGTATTATAATTGTAGTTTATGTAGGAAAGATGATATGGGCTTCTAATCAGCTATGTGAAAGAACAGAATGTAGCCCTACTTAAATAATGGCTATTGTTTGTTTTTGTTTTCAGGAGGCTTGTTTTTGTTGTTGTTTGTTTGTTTGTTTTAAAGATATGGTATCTTAATGAATTAATATCTGGCTTTAATTATTACTTGTGCACATGCATATGTGTGTATAAAATTAAATTTTGCATTTTCAATTATAAGTGATGTTTCCAATTATCCAAAGATTGTTTCTGACTGAAAAATATACCAGGGTCTGTGCTGTCCTCCCATATATTAAATAAATTACAGTAATAAACATTATAGTATTCTTGGTCCTTAGCTTTTATACAGTGTTTTTTTTCCTTCTATGTTCTTAAATGTGTTTTGAGAATGTGCTCTTTAGTTAATGAACAGTTATGTATTGTATGAATGCACTATAATTTTTGGCAATTTTGGGGGGGGGATGTTTAAACCTCTGGCACCTGAGTTTCCTCTATACTTTTTATTATTATTATTGTTCTCTGAAGATGAAGTGTCTCATGGTTTTCAGGGAAGTAAATGACCTCTTCTCATGTTCTTTACATGTTCGGCTATAAAAAGGAAGTAATCAATACGCTCTGAGTTAAATTTCCAGATTCCTGGGAGAAGTAATATACACAGTGCTGCTCAGTCAGGCATTAATCGGCAAATATCTATCAGGTACCTGTATTTGCCAAGCACTAGTCTAGAAATGCCAAAAAAAGAAAGATCTCTTTAAATATGGTTAGGTCCCATCTCTGTGAACCCATTGCAGAAGGGCACTTAATGAGAGAAAGGAGAGTTGTTGAGAGCTGAATAGACTTAAATAAATGTGCTTACTACATAACTAAAATATCTAAATGTGTTTTTATCTGCTTTTACTTATAATAGTTTGATCAACCTCTGAGGTCCCCTATACATTTTCCCGTATGTTCTTTTTCTCTGCATTTCATGGGGGAGGAAGTGTTTGTTTTCATAGTTTTCAAGTGACGTTCTTTTGGTATGTAATGCCAGTGTAAACATAATGTTATTTTCCCACTGTTTAACCAATTATCCCTGTACCAGCTACTGAATAATCCAAACTTTTCATACAAATAGGAACTGCCATATTTATCAACCTTGGGTTTGGTTTTAGGTTTTCTATTCTGGTTTTTGTTTTTTTTCCATCTGCCTCACCATTATTATGTCTGTATTACACTATCTTAATTTACAAATATATAGCTTGTTAAAGTTCCAACAATTCTTGGTTATTTCAGAAAATAATTTGGATGATGTTTTAGGTACCAGATTTCATGATAGATACTTTGTTTTTGATTCTCACATCAGTAACATGGGATTCATATTATTATTATTACTATTTTCAAATAAGAAGATAAAGTTCAGAGAGATTTAGTGAATGTCCTTTTTCATTCAAGAAGAAAGTGCAATTATTATTGTTCTCTGAAGATGAAGTGTCTCGTGGTTTTCAGGGAAGTAAATGACCTCTTCTCATGTTCTTCACATGTTCAGTCTACTTCAGTCTATAGACTTTGTTCTCTAGATTGACCACTTCTCATGTTCTTTACCAGAATATGACCCTAGTTTTGCTGACTTTGCTTCTCATTATGATGAACTATCTATGGATTTTACTCAAGAAGAGTGAGTAAGTTGTGAATGAACATCAGGAATTGGCGGATGGTACCTAGCTGTACACATTATTTAGTTTAATTATTTTTAATTAGAATAATCAAAATGTGTGTGTAGGAACATAAATAATGTATATTTAAAAACTCACTAGGTTTATTAATATGAAATTTGAATAGTCTGTTAAATTGTATCTTTCAAAGTCTTAATTTCTTATAAATTCCTCTTAGAAGTGTTTTTCTAATTAGAAACTTGATTATAAAACATTTTTTACAAATGCACACTATGTACCCAATTCTAGCCTAGTGTTTATTGTAAAAGGTAGACGTGATGTAGTTTTTAAATTGTCAGAAGTAACCCTCTATTTTTAAAATTTATAACCCACAATTTAGAACAAGTAATCTAAAGAGAATACAAATCACATTGGCCCAAATGTTATTCGTGGATTTTTAACATGTGATGTACATTAGACTTTTATTAATAATAATTATGAACATGTTAAATAGAATCCCAGAAATCTATGAGGTCACTTAGCTGAAGCAGCGAATTCCCTCAGGTTTAATTAAAACTGAATAGAAGAGGAAAAATTTTCATCCACTCTTCAGTGTTGGAACCAGTTATGCCTTCTTAATATTGACCCCACCAGCGTTTGTCACATGCTCAGATGTCTCACAAAGGCATCTGACTCAAACTCTGTCTTCTAGACTGGAGCTCTGTCTTCTGCTTGTGATCCTCATTGTTTGGTTTTCCTGGGATGCATGTTATGGTATCACTTCTTAAACTCACCCTTTCACTTAGAATATTTGTTTTAATAGTCTGCCTCTCCTTATCTTTGATTCTAAGCGTTTCCCAAACCTTTTAGTTGAATCCACCATAGACAGTGGGCATGTCTCACTTCATCTCAGTGCTGAGCACATGGCACAAATCAACTGCATTCTAAACTGTATCCAGTGGCTGAGTAATAGGAAGCTGCTATTCTTTAAGTGCCTGTGATTTACCAGGCAGAAAACTAGGTGATATATATATATATAATTCTTTCAACAACCTAATGATGTATAACTTATTATTTATCATTTAACTAGTATTTTCATAAATCTGAGATACTGAAATAATTTAAGAAGCTTGCTCAAGACATATGCATAGCAGATCTGAGAACAAAATCTATAGATTGAAATGTTGTGAAAAGAGTACAGACTTTGTACAAAAATAGAGCTTAGTTAAAATATCAGATCTGCCAGTTGCCACTGAAAGAGTTTTTTTCATATTTAAAATAAAAAGATAAATGATGTTTATATTAAAGTATTGCAAAGATTCAATGGCAAAAAAAAAAAAAAAAAAAAAAAAAAAAAAACATGGGAAGTTCTTACAATTATTTGGAATAAGATATATACATCATCAGTCATAGTAGCTTATTTTTTAATGATTGCATTGTTATCTCACCATTTAGCACTACTGAATTACTTGAAGAATAAATAGGTTACTCTCAGATAATAGCAGCTGCATAAATCTGAATTTCTCTAAATGTCCTCCCAGATAAGCATGACGTCGACAAATAAAATAAAAAATAAAATAAAAAAATAATATGAGCCAAAAACACACACTTCACAAATAGGCAATGCTGGGAACCCGAGATTTTTCATAAATGAAAATATTTATAGAGAGCCAAACACCAGATTTCAATAGTGCATTCTATGGGTGCGAGGAATGAGGGAGAAGAGACTTAAGAGACATGGAAAAGAGGAGAGAGTAAGGTCTTAGCCAAAGCACGGCTAAAATCACCCACAGAAAGAGAAAGTTCAAAATACTGAGCACATACTTGGGACTTTGACAGTTCACAATACTAGCTACATAAAACGGGGTTCAAAGATATACCTGTACCAGAAATGACACCCTCACAGAAGCCTTTTTTTTCTAGGAGTAAATGAGATCTATAGGGACAAGTGATGCTTCTTAGAGAAATGATGGGGTAAGGATGGGGTAGAAGACAGAATACGGGCCCCAGAAATAGGAAGAAGACCAATTGTGTATGAAGCTACTGTATTAACCATAGAGAGAATGTAAATCAGCAGATTAAAATTTATCACCACAAAATAAATGTAAAATGAAAGACAATTATAATACTCCAAATCCTCAAACAAGAATGAGCAAATATTAAACTAGAAGGAAATCAGGAACTCAGATTTTGAGAATGAATTTGGAATGAAAAGAAAAGCAGCATAAAATACGAGTGTTGATTGAACTCAAGAAAATAGATTAAACAGATTATTACAACAATACTATGAAAAGAAAAATATATTAAAAATTCAGATGGAGTGCTGGAGATCAAAATACAATAGCTGAAAAATAAAAAAATAAATAAAAGCACTGAATAGGACAAGCAGTGTATTTGACACAGCAGAAGAAAATACCAGTGAACTTGAAAAATAAACAAAATGGTCTGAGAAAAAAAATTAAATAATAGACAAAGTCTCAGTAAGCTGTAGATCAATATCAAGCAGTCTCACACATTTAAATAGAGCCACTGAAGCTGGAGGGGGGACAGGAAAAAATATTGAAGAAATAATGGGCAAAATGTTCCTAATTTGAAAAAAAAAAAGTATGCATGGACACACTCAAACAGACAAGAAACCACAGAAAATGTAGAATAAAGAAAGGCACATCATAATTAAATAGTTGAAAATCAGAGATAAAGGGGAAATATTAAGAGCAGCCAGAAAAGTGAAACGCATTGATTACAGATAAATAGGCAAACAAATAAATATATGATAAACAAATATTTTCCTAGCAGTAGAATGACAACTAATAAATACAGAATGGATTATCAATTAGAAAATAACTATTTTAGAATTAATGTAGTAAATTGTGTTCTGGAAAGAATCATTGTTGAGTGCCAAAACCATAGAGTGGAGAAGTTATTGTGGAATAGGATATTTACACAATCTCAAATAGCTCCTTCATAAATTTATCATTGACAAAAGGAAAAATGGTAACTAAGTGGTGAAGGATTCAGAAAACAGCATAACAAGTTTTTTAGTGTGGTGGACAGACTCTTAGGTGGCTCCCAGTTACACCTTCCTCCCAGTCGTCGCTGTGCCTTGTGTAAAACCCTTTCCTTGAGTGAGAACAGGAGAATGAATACAGCAAAGGTCATGGGATGCACCTTACAAGATAACATTATGTAAGGTTGTAACCCATCTTCCTGGTAGACTTTTCTTCCTTGCTGATTTTGATGAAGCGAGCTGCTGTATTATGAGCTGCCTTACAGAGCGGCCCATGGAATTGCTAGAGGCCTCAAACCTATAGCCAGCAAGAAAACGAGGCCCTCAATCCTGTGGCCTGCAAGGGACTGAATCCTGCCAATAACTGTGAGATTTGAAGCAGATCTGTTTGTAGTTGAGCCTTGAAATGATATCATGGCCTCAACTGATTGATTCTATAAATCAGTTTATTATAGAATGTAAGATACTGAAGCAGAAGACCCAGTTGAGACTTCTGACCCAATGATACCATTGTACAATAAATGTATGTGTGCTTTAAGCTGCTAATTCTGTGGACCTATTGTTATGCAACAACAGATACTTAATATACCAGTCAATCAAAACTATCATCATTAAGAGTAAATAAAAATTATATGCTACCAGATGTGATACTCTGAAAAAAATATATCACTTACGTAGTGTCCTAGCCCAAAATACGTAATTGAATTTATTCATAAGGAAAACATCAGCAATACTCAAGTGGAGGTGTATTCTATAAAAATATTAGTGTATTCTTCAAAAATATTAATGATATGAAAGAAGGAAAATATAAGGAAGCTGCTCCATGTTGAAGGAAACTAAATGGACGCAACAGCTAAATACAATTTCTGATCCTAGACTGGATCTTGTACTAGAAAATAAATAACTATAAAGCATGTCACTGTGACAATGGATGAAACTGAATGTTCAACATAGAGTATATAAAAAGTGCCTTGATGTTAAATTTCTTGAGTTTGATTGCTGTATTATCGACACGGAATTAAAGATCTTAGGAAACGTATGCTTAAGTATTATGGGTTTATAAAACTGCTATATAATTTTATATGGAGAGAGGATAATAAAGCAAATGTGGGAAAATGTTAACAATAAGTCTAAAAAAATATTGTATTTTTTTTGTTTTGTACAATATTTTGTACAAATTTTTGCAAATTTTCTCTATTGAAAATTATTTAAAAATAAATTGGAAAAATACTGTTAAATAGGCATTCAATTTTTCTCCTCGACCCAGTGTATTACAATGAGAAACCAAACAGAACTTATAATTTCCCAGGATATCACCAAGGGTATGTCATATATTGAACTCCATATATCTTTAGTTAAAAATGCACAAACTATTAATGCTTTTTAGCATCTACTAGCTTGCAGAAATCTTGACGTGTAGAGGTAGAAAAAGTGTAATTTGTCTCCAATCCTAGTTTAGAAAGTATCCTTACACATTTTATCAAAAGCTAATTAAAATTCCATGCCACTACTAAAAAGAACATGAATACGAAATTTAGCAAAGGTAGATAAATCATTGGGACACTGGAAATTGACTGCAGGGGGAAAAAACTCGAATATTGCAGCAAAACTAGGTCATCTATTCCCTTCAACAGGAATCGATCACTTATAATTTATCTGCAGGGATGCCTAAGAAAAGAGAAGGAAAGCAACAGTATCATCCTCATCATACGGTTACTACGGGTTAATTGGTAATAAAGCGTGATGATATGCATAGCACTGTAGAGAGGGAGGAGGGTCGGAATAGGGTATGAAGAGGAACATTTCAGTTGTAGTGAAAACACAAACCATTTTCTCTCTACAACTTCCCTCTCTCTGTTCTTCAGACTGAAAAAAAAAGAAATGGAGTTATATTTTCCTAAGTTGCCGTTGTTCTTCTATAGTAATTACAGTGAAATTTAAAGTTTTGAAGCATATGTACCCTCCACATTATTTTCCTCTGCAATTTTCAAAATGTTATCTTATGACATAGCAACTTCAAAATCAAAAGAGTGTTTAAAAATTGTTGGCAGGCTGGATAGCTCAAGAGATTTGTAATAGTCATACAATGCCTTTGATTTCTAGGTCATTGCATTAAATCCATTCTGCTTAATGACTATTGGCTGTTCAAAGTGAAATGAACTGTTGAGTTTAGCAGAGTTCCACACTCATTTGTATTATCTACTACATTTTCCAGTTTGTAGGTATTAATCTCTCTACTTTTAAAATCTATACATAAATGTGTATATTTAATAAATATTCCACTGAATTGTTTTATTAACTAAATATTTCATATGACCATGGCACCAAACGTGTATTAAGAGCCTACTAAGGGACAAATATTACAGTTCACATGACTTCATTTAATTTCGTGTAATGCTTATAAACTTGTTGTGGGTTTTTTTTTCCTTTTTAATTGAAAAGTCATATCAGAAACATTATGCAGCTTCTCTAAGACACATAACTTTTTTCTGGAAAGTAAAACCCAAAGCTGAAAGTTATTCACTTGATTAGGTCAGCGAAGATGATTTGACCAACTTCAATACTGTCCAAGGCACTGCAGGGACAGTGATGGACAAAAGGGGCAAAGATCAAGCCCTTGGCACTACTTTTTGGAGGGCAAGACAGTAAACAAACATATCAATGATAGCATTTCAGTTATGAATAATATTTATAACGACTATACATGAATTTAGTGAAGATACAGTGAGGAGGCATGTTTTGCATAGAGTGACCCAGAAAAAACTCTAGAGGAGGTGAAATTTAACCAGAAACCTGAATAATGGCAAGGAAACAGATGGCATAAATCTGAGCTAAGAGCCTAAGAGCTTTCCAAGCAGAGGGAAGTATAAAGTGCTGCAGCAGAAATGACCTTGGTTGTTTTGAAGAAAAGCAAGGGGGCTAATATGACTGAGAACAGTGAGCAGGAGAGCACTGGTAATCAATGGGGTCAAAACGGCATTGCCTTCAAGTGTGAGATGAGAATTGAGGGTCAGACTATTGGGGTAACGACTGGGTAGAGAAGACGTGTTGACTGGATTCTCTCAGAAGTAGAGCCTGAGAAGGAATTAGCAGCACAAGTGTCTTAATCAGTGCATGGGAATCATAAAAGAGGGATGGAGCAATTGAGTTGCGAAAGCCTCCAGACTTCCATGCAGACCTGACAGGGAACAGAGAACCATAGAAAAGGCAGGATTGGGCAGGGAGAACTTCAGACTGTAATCTGGATCTTGTCGCAGATCTGAAGAAGTGTTGGCCAAGCCAGTGGGAGCTCCCAAACAAAAATTGCCCGTGAGGCTGTTTTGTCATGTTCAGGAGCTGGGTGGGCTGCCCTGGTTGAGGGTAGCCTGATCTCTTAAACTAAGGAGGATCCTGAAGGAGCTGGGGTAAACACTAGTTACTGACTACACTCCTTGCAGATAAATGGTAAGTCACTTCTTTAGTGGAGATTCAGACAGTGCACCTCCATAGTTACACAGAGCGTCTATGTTTGATATACTTTCATCATACATACTCCTTGCCCTCTTCAAAAGTCACTGTTCAAGGGTTTATTTGAAAACCTCTTAAATGAGATTTTCAGCCATGCTATTACACTGGGATATCGGAAATAAATCTTGCCAGAGCTGAAGCCCTGCTAAGACATCATGAACTCTTACTGTCCTCAGAGGACCTCCAAGGCAGGAATATGCAAAAAGGAGCCAGAGACCCAGCCTGAGGAGAAGTCAGAAGCATTACGACAGGAAAAAAACAAAACAAAACAAAACAAAACAAAAACAACAACAACAACAAAAACCCTACAGTGAGCACTTACCATATCCAGAGTTTTATTATTAGGCTCATTTTACAGACAAGGCTACTGTGACACAATGGGATTCAACTGGTGTCCCAGTAGCTGACTGTGTGTCTCCAAAGACCATACCAAATATGCTATTTCTTACTTTTCTCACATACACATGGGGTTTCTCTTACTGTTCATTTTAATGTTATTTGTATAGGAAATGAGGGTAGGAGCTGGTGGGTGGCTCACTGTGATTTTCCCTAATATCTAAATTCAAGACACACTGCTCACTTTTCTTTTTTGCTGTCATTTATCTGGATCCATATTGGCAGCCACGGAAGTGCATGCTGGTCAGGCTTTCAGTTCAGCTCTAATGTCCTATGGCAGTGTGCTAGGATTGACGTGCAAATTTATTATAATCCAAGTTAGCTCTATCGATACTCCTTTGTGTTTTTTTTTAATTATCTCCTTATCTTCCACCTGATTTTAAAAGTCAAATGACATGGCAAACTTGCAGAGATTACCATCTCCAATAATGGAGATTATTTCACAGTCCTAAAAATAAAGGGAAGAAAAAGAAAGTTGAAGAAAATGGAAATAGACTTGATTTTATAGTAAAATGGCCCTGAGGTTTAATTTGGTCTGTGCTGTTTAATCTGCCATGTGATACGTGATTTGGTGAAATTTCCCCTCTTTTTTCTCTTCTTCCTCCTCTTCCTCCCCTCCTCCTCCTCTTTAACTTTTTATACAATATACTTGGTTGTTTTAAAGATTAAATGAAATGACTTCTATAAAATATCTGGAATATAGATAGTAGGCACTTATGAAATATAAGTACCCAGAATTTAAGGGCAGGTGGAAATTCATAAATAATTCTCCTGCGAATATCTTTAAATTTAAATAAAGGTTTATGGCCCATCTTTCTCTTACTTTAAAATGATACACTAATTGGAAGCCATGCTAAGTATTTTTTAATATGACAATAATAGGATGTAAATTGTAAAGAAAGAAAGCTGGTTCTTTATGACTCTGGAACATGTCAGTTGTAAGCAAACATTTAAATACATCCATCTATTCATTCTCCACTCAAACAGTTATTAGTTATTTATTTTCAGATAATATGTTAACAAGACAGAGAAATAAAGATGAGTAAGAGTAATACCTTCAGAAACAGTTAAATGAATGTAATTCAATACCATTAACAATATATAGAAATCAAAAATAGACCTGAATTTCATTTCAGACTCTCTATGTACCAAGTAGAGAAATCTTCAAATTCCAAAATTAGAATTTTAAAGGAAGTGTTTTTTCCATATAGAACAACTTAGATGACTTGTAATAGTAAAAATAATGTAAGGAGTTCTAAGAAATAAACATTGTTAATCTATTAATGTTTACAACAAAAGAAACAAATACAAGTAACATTGAATAGCATCAACATCCGAGATGTCTCCATAGAGCCATCAACCTTCAGGATTGATAACTTTTAGCCTCACCCTTTGTTGCAGCAACATGTATCTTTCAAAATGTTCAATGTTAAGAATATTCTAAGACTGATACTTATAATATTAATGAGGCAATGCTTTATTCTTTTGTAAAGGAAAATAGCATTAAATAAGATACTTTATGGAAAACTCTCCAAATAATTAAGTGGGCAAGCCATTACTGTTATTGATTCCTTATGAAGAAACATAATTGAAGAAATAAAGGTTTTTTGTTTTTTTTAAACTACAGTATTTAATCTATCCGAAGGAAACCTAATGCTTGTGACAGATCAACACCCAGAATGTCCATGGGCAAGTTAATTGCTCAGTTGATGACAGGATTGATTAGACAGAAAAGCAATTTCCATGAAGCATAAAATTTGGGAAATGAACTGTTTAATTTAATGAGCAAAATTGCTGTATAGACCATTCATGGCTGATCCTATTATTAGTTATACAAGTTCTAAGGTGAACATCAATTCTTATCATTTATGAGAGCCACAGCATATTAGCGTAGATCTTTCTTTGAAAGGCTTGTTGAAGTATTTTTCACACAAGTAGAAGACATGAAATATTAAAAATAATACTAATGAGATTAATATACAATCACTCTTCTGAAAGAGCATTACAATCAATCTTTAGAATGGAGGAACAAGTAGTACTAAACTCATTATACTTACAGAAAATTATGAGACAGTGAACTTAAGCAGCTTGTTCAAGGTCACAAAATAAAATAATTTCTGACATAAAAATGGAATCCAGTCCTTCAAAGCCCAGCCCAGGGACTTGTCTAGTAGTCTCTCCACCCCAATGCATAACTGCAATTCTTGCTCTTTATAACTGCTCTTTTTTCTCAAAGGAGATTCGCTTGGTGCTTTTATGTTGCATCAATAATATCTTTAAGTTAGAAACTAAATGTATTCTGTTTAAATTGGAGGATATTTTTCTTTCTCTCAACTTGATCTTATGTAACAGATAAGTTATGATACCTCAGTTTTATATGTAGAAAAATAGGGCTGTTTTTTAATGAATAGTTGATTTTATCTTTTTGTAAGTCCCAGTTGTATATTGCCAAAGATTAATGTGTTATTAGACTCCAGTATTTCTTAGCCTATCAGTTATTTTCTATTATTGTAGTTTTATTCCAATGTCTGCTCATCTTCTGTAAATTGTTCCCTTTTGTCAAATATTTCCAGGTATTTGGACTTTAGAAAGCTAAGAATGATTACTGTTAAAATATAATATGCATTGTTTGCCTTATCTTAGAAGGACATTAGCTAGACTTCATGGGGGAAAAAAATGTAATAGTAGACTGCTTTTTCTATCTAAATCATAGACTTAAATATAAAATTATAGGTAGTATGTCCATGCATCTTGTTATACTATAAAGAGCAATAAAGGATATAATCACTATCTAAATCTCACAGGGAGAAATGTTAAACCTCTTACTAGCCCTTGTTTTTTACAAGACAGAGAGAATACATTGTGACTTAATCTTGGGGTAGTCTTGTAGTCCCTTTTTTTCTTTGCTTTTTTTGCACTTCAAATAGGGATATTCCGTGTTCCAAATTTTATTAAAGGGTAGGGACTACTTTGTTTAGTATTCAGCCATTATTTTTGTTCGGTCATATTTAAGAGCCATTACCTCTAGTAACCCACTTATGCATATTCAAACTGTACACCTTGTTTAGAAATGTTTTTACCAAAAATGTAAATGTTCTGCTCTAAAAATAAAGTTTGGAGATGGTATGAGGTACAAAAGGTACTGAAATATAAAGTGTAGGTAACAATGAGAAGCAACTTCTCACTCACATTCTGGCATGATCAGTGCTGGTACAATTACTTTGCTGGTACAAAGCATACTTAAAGCTGGCATATGCACACTCTATGTTCATTGCCTATGTGCAGCAAAAGACGTACAAAAATATTCACTGAACGATTTTTTGTAATAATATCAAAATATAGACTACTCAAATGTCCAGTTATAAAATGGATAATTAAAAGTGGTATATTCACATATTCATTCATTGGAATACTATTCAACAATTACAAAAACAAATTATTGCAACAAATATAACAAATTAATCTCACAGACATAATTTTAAGTGAAAGAAACCAACATCAAAGTGAACTTTTGGTATAATCACACTTAAATTAACTTCAAGATTAGTCAAAATTAATCTACGATGATAGAAATCCAAGAGTATTTGGCACTGGGATGATCCATAAGTAATACTTCTGGATTATTGCTCCTGTTCTGTATCTTGACCTGACTGGGGATTACATACCTGTGGTCTTTTTGAAATACACTGTTTGAACTCTAAACTTTCTCTCTATATGTCATACTTCAGTAAACTTTCACCCCCTGTAAAATGCAGCAACTCAAGTTGGCCATTAATTTTGTTTTGGGTTTTTGTTTGTTCTTGTTTTTTTACATATTTTTCATATTGTAAGAAAAGGAACAAGATAAAACTAATTTAGAGAAATTTAAATTCTTCGGTTTGTTAATTGGCTGAAGCATATGTAGAATAAAGGTAGTCTGTGGACTTGAAATGCTGAATTTGGGTGTCACCTTATTCTTTATTCAAGGGTAAAACCTGTTAACAGCAACATTCTTTCATGGGGCTATAAAAAGAAACTGATGATGAGAATCTGAGGGGTTCAGATCTGCATAGTTTTAAGTTCTGTAGTCAATCAAATTATATTGGATGGAGTCTGACATAAACACTAATAGAAAAGAAAGAGCAAATGCACATCACATAACATCATTTATCTCATCTGGTTTTCACTGAAAGCTTCTTGAAGGCAAAAATTTAGCTACTACCTATTGGTAATGACAGCTTGAATACCAGCAATAATGGCTGCCTCGGAATACTAGGAAAATAAAAATATTTTCTCACTACAGAACGCAAGAAAATAGTCCTCTTTAGTTAGGGCATACTAATTCCTTTATTAAGGCTTAATTCTGATTCCAATGGTTTCCCTAGTCTCATTATCCCTGCTTTTCTACCTGGGGAGGTTCTTCACTTTGGTAGCATGCCATGTTTTATTGCCTTTCTTTTTAAAAATATTTTTATTTACATTTGACATACAATATTATATTTGTTTCACATGTACAGCATAGTGATTATATATGTATACAACTTATGAAGTGATTAGCCCAATAATTGTACCCATCTGACACCATGCATAATTAATATAATATTATTGACTATATTCCCTATGCTGTACTTTACATCCCCATGACTATTTTGTTACTACAAATTTGTACTTCTTAATCCGTTCCCCTTTTTCACCCATTTCCCACAACACTCTCCTACCTGGCAACCATCAAAATGTTCTCTGTATCTATGAGATTGTTTCTGTTTTGTTTGTTCATTTATTTTGTTTTTTAAATTACACATGTAAGTGAAATCATATATTTGTCTTTCTCTGACTTATTTCACTTAGCAGAATACCCTCTTGGCCCATACATGTTGTCACAAATAGTACGATTTCATTTCTTTTAATGGCTGAGTAATATTTCGCTGTATATATGTACCACGTCTTCTTTATCGAATCATCTGTTGATGGGCACTGGGTTGATCCCATATCTTGGTTATTGTGCATAGCACTTCAGTGACTATAGGGGTATGTATGAGGTGTGATAAAAAAGGACAGTGTTCAAATGAAAAAAAGTATTACGGTAAAAGACACATTGACATTAATCCTCCTCAAGTGCCCACCCCGCCCGACCCTCCCCTCCCCCCCCACTTCGAACACATTTATCCCTTCGTTATTGCCACTTTCTGAAGCAGTTCTGGATGTCCTCTTTCGTGAGTGTCTTTACATCATCCTCCATCATGACAACGCTCCATGTTACACATCGCTTCTGATACAGCAATTTCTGTCACATAAAAACATTATGATGTGTCATCATCCACCTTATTCACCAGATCTGGCACTTCTGGCTCTTCCCCAAAGTCAAAATCACCATAAAAGGAAAATGTTTTAATCGATTCAGTACATTGAGGCAGCCATGACAGTACAACTAATGACACTCACGATAGAAGGCTTCCAGAACTGCTTCAGAAAGTATCAATAACAATGGGGTAAGTGTGTTCAAAGTGAGGGAGAGTGTTTTGAGGGGAATTAATGGCAATGTGTCCTTTACTGTAATTTTTTTTAAATTTAAACATTCACAGCATTTTTTAATCTCACCTTGTATATATCTTTTCAAATTAGTGTTTTGTATTTCTTTGTATAAATACCCAGAAGTAAGCTAAAGTGAGTCATAGGTAGTTCTACTTTTAATTTTTTGAGGAACATCCATACTGTTTTCCATAGTGACTGCACCAATTTACAATCCCATCAATAGTGCACGAGGGTTCCCTTTTCTCCACATTCTCACCAACATTTGTTTTTTGATTTATTGATGATAGTCATTCTGACAGGTGCAAGATCACATTGTGGTTTAATTTGCATTTCTCTGATGATCAGTGATGTTGAGGATTTTTTCATATGTCTATTGGCTATCTGTATATCCTCTTTAGAAAAATGCCTGTTCAGGTCCCCTGCCCATTTTTTAATTGGATTGTTTGTTCTTTCTCTCTCTTTTCTTTTCTCTTCTTCTTCTTTTTTTTTTTGTGTGTGTGTGTGTTGAGTTGTATGAGTTTATTATAAATTTTAGATATTAACCCCTTATCAGATGTATCATTGGCAAATATTTTATTCCATTCAGTAGTTGTTATTTAATTTTGTTGATGGTTTCCTTTGCTGTGCAAAAACTTTTTAGTTTGATATAGTCCCATCTTTTTTTTATTTTTTTATTTTGTTCGCCTTGCCTGAGGAGATATATCAGAAAAAATATTACTAAGAGCAATGCCTATGTTTTCTCTAGGAGTGTTATGGTTTGGGGTCTTACATTTAAGTATTTACTCCATTTTAAGTTTATCCTTGTATGTGGAGTTAGAAAGTGGTCCAGTTTCATTCCCTTTTTGCATATGTCTGTCCAGTTTCCCAAAACCGTTTATTGAATAGATTGTTTTTACCCCATTGTATATTCCTGCCTCCTTTGTCATAGATTAAATGGCCACAGGAGTGGCTTTATTTCTGGCTTCTCTATTCTGTTCCATTGATCTATGTGTTTGTTTTTAATGCCAATACCATATTGTTTTGATCACTAGGGCCTTATTGTATAATTTGATATTAGGTATTAGGTAGCATGATACCTCTAACTTTGTCCTTCTTTCTTAGATTGCTGTGGTTATTTTGGGTCTTTTATGGTTCCGTATAAATTTTAGGATTATTTCTTCTGGTTCTGTGAAAAAATGCCACTGGCAGTTTGGTAGGAATTGCATTAAATCTGTAGGTTGCTTTGGCTAGTATAGGCATTATAATTGTTTATTCTTCTTTTCCATGAGCATGGTATATGCTTCCATTTATTTTTATTCAGTTTCTTTCTTCAGTGTGTTATGATTTTCTGATTATAGGTCTTTTACTTCCTTGGTTAAATTTATTCCTAGGTGTTTTTTTTTTGTTTGTTTTTTCTTTTTCTTTCTTTTTCTTTTTTTTTGATGCAATTGTAAATGGAACTGTTTTCTTAATTTGTCTTTCTGATTATTCATTATTGGTACTTAAAAACGCAACTGATCTGAATATTAATTTTGTATCCTGCTACTGTACTAAATTCATTTGTCAGTTCTAATAGTTTTTTGGTGGAATCTTTGGGGTTCTCTAAATATAGTGTAATGTCATCTGCACGTAATGACAGTTTAACTACTTCCTTTCCAGTTTGGATGCCTTTTACTTATTTTTCTTGTCTGATTACTATGGCTAGGACTTCCAATACTATGTTGAATAAAAGGGTGAAAGTGAACACATGATCTGATTATTAAGAGCAACCAGTAGTAAATAAATTTCCCCTATAAGGTCATTACTTCACCATCTGAGTAAACAGGGTAGAATTATATTCGGAATGAATAGAGTATACATTTATTTTTATATTTAATCCTAGTATCTATTTAAAAGATTTGTCATTAGAGCAAATGAAGGAGGAAGATACAATATCACTATTATACATTCAGTATAGAAAATGCATAAATAGCATTTTCTCTTAGAAAGCTATTGCTCATGGAATCATTATTTTATTGAGCTAAAAATGTATCATGCATATTATACATTCTATAACAAATTGCTTTATACAACTTATAGTTTTACGTTAATTATATAAATTATATGCCTGTCTGTAATATAAATGCAATTCAGTGACTTACAGGCTATTTTCATTTTCATATCTTTGTAGTTTGGACCCTAACATGTCACTAGCAGCCCACAAATAAAGACAAAATATACTTTCTAATGGTAATTATGCAACAGGACTGCTGCTTTATTGAGGAAAAAATGCCATTTTCACAGTTTTCAGGCATCATAATTTCAACAGGAAGCTTTCAAGCAGCTCAGACTCAGATGCCTATCTGTGTCTGTCCAGGACTCCAAATTAGAAGCTAGTGAGTGATGAGAGCAGCAGAGAGAATGCATTCAGGAGAATGCAACAATGGTGGCCACCACATCCAGTTTCCAGGAAAAACAGTGAAAGTGGAACAACCTACAATTTCAGTCTTTCCTAGTGACACTGGTTTCCTTAATGGACTGGTTTTGTGGCATGACTTTTGTAACACTGTACTCTTGCCCATTTTCTGAGCTTGCCCCTCAACCTCTCCATCAATTGAGTAATTTAAAAAAAAAAAAAAAAAGTCCTTTCAATAAATTCCTTCTTTCCTTAAATCAGAAAGAATGTATATTAACCATTTTCAAATAAAAACCCTTAGTACAGTTATCAGCCACAGCCCTCATATATCCATGTATGATTAGACCAGAAAAACTAAAGCTGTAATGAGTAGCCTCAGACCAGCAGAAAGTACTTGTTCTGAAAGTCCACCAGTTAATCGGGACAAGATTAAAACTGTCAGCATCAATGTGTTCAAATTTACCTGTATGGAAACTATAATATTTACATATATTTCTACTAAAACAATTTGTAAATCTGTTTGTCAAGCTACAAATATTCTCTTCAGCCAATAAAATCCATGAGGGTAAAAACAGAAAAACGTACTGAGACAAAGAAATTCTATTATTCTTGACCTGAAATAAGATCTCATGTCCCTTGACAACTAGTCTAGGTTTTCCTACTGAAGTACACTGCCTTCCAGCTATTTTAGGGGAGAAAAGTGTTCTACTTCAATTACTGGTCTGGCGAGTGCTTTGGGAAGCGATCTCTGATCTTTTTTCTGAAATCATGGATATTTCTAAATCTTTAGGGGGAAGACTTGAAATACTGAGCACTATATTAGAGAATATGAATATATATATATATATATATATATATATATATATATATATATATATATATATATATATATATATATCTCGCGTGTGTGTGTGTATATATATATATTTTTTTTTCTGTGTAAAAGCTATCCCAATCTTAAGGAGGATGTGAGAAATAAAGGAATCAGAAGAAGAAAGACAACTACAAAAGATAGATACAGATTGGCCATGAATTATTGATTTTTTTTAAGGTGAGGGGCATTACCTTGTGAGCTTTGACAGGGTTTAGATTTTTTTTTTTTTGAATTCTCGATGTATTACTCTATTTCAAAATCTAATAATTTTACAAAAACAGTGATTTTGTTTTAACCACCCATACTTTCTAAATATTTAACGGGGTGTTTAAAAATAGAACTACTCATATTTAGGACCCTAACAATCATGTATAGCAAGGTGAAATAATTTATATCAGTAAAATCCACACCTTGAATTTGTCAGGGAAACTAATTAAATAATACAAGTAAACTTCATTAACCCCTACTATATCCTTTTATAATAATTTAAATTACAAAACCGAATAGCTGGACTCTTCCTTGAAAAGCATTGTTGTCTTTTTAAGAAGTTTGTTAAATAGTCTACTTATTATCCTTGAGAAATAGAGCAATAGTCCAAAACTAGTATTAAAAATAGTTTGCCTTGTAATTTTTATCATTTTTCAAAATGCTCAGATATCAATAAAAGATTTTTTTATAATTTATTGGGGTGACAATTGTTAGTAAAATTACATAGGTTTCAGGAGTACAATTCTGTAATACATCATCTATAAATCCCATTGTATGTTCACCACCCAGAGTCAGTTCTCTTTTCATCACCATATATTTGATCCCCCTTACCCTCATCTGCCACCCCCCACCCTCCTTACCCTCTGGTAACCACTAAACTATTGTCTGTGTCTATGAGTTTCTGTTTCTCATTTGTTTGTCTTATTCTTTTGTTGTTTTTGGTTTATATACCACATATCAGTGAAATCACATGGTTCTCTGCTTTTTCTGTCTGACTTATTTCGCTCAGCATTACACTCTCAAGATCCATCCATGTTGTCACAAATGTTTCTATATCATCTAATAAAAGATTTTTTAATGTGATTTTTAGGGATTGCAGAAAGAAGAGAAATGTTTATTTGAATACATAAAATCAAAATGAGATCGTTATCTTAGAAAGAAGTAGACCCAAATAAATAGAGCCATCTCTTGACACCAAAAGCAAGGCTCATTCAGATAAGTTTATAAAATGTACCCAGAAGAGAATTTCTGAGCATTTATTTAGTTTCATAACTCAGTTGACAGTGTAGCAGGACTTGAAGGCAATTTTCTAATAAATCAATGAACAAGAAATGTCTTATATATGATTTCATAATGCATTATGGATATAAGTATACACATCTATGTTTTGCCAGATTTTTTGTTGTTGTTGTTGTTTTTTACTGAACGAAACTTTCTATACCTTGAACTTGTTGGAAATTGAATCTGATTTGATTTTATAGTAAACCCTGCAAAAACATTTTCTCTTCTAATATCTGCTGTTCTGAGAAAGCATGTTAGTAATGCTTAAAGAACAGATAATATGTTATGTTAATAGAGGGCACTTGCCAATTCCTGCTTTTCTTTGTTTTCTTTTTACATGAACATGTAGGTATTTCCTTTTTCAAGCTTTGCCTTATGTAGAGAGTGGGGAAGGGAGTGTCTTAGAGTCCTCGTGTCAAGGAACAAGACTAAATGTGGTAGTTACGATTTGAGGAAGAAAGATTTGTTACATGTGGCATAAGTGAGCAGTAAGACATTTTGTTGCAATGTCAAGCAGTGATTTTTATAAAAAGATAAATCTGATTTGGCCTCGGTTTACCTTTATCTTTCCCTGACTAGAGAATACACACACACACACACACACACACACACACACACACACACACACAAAATGCACATAAAATAGTATTTCGTTCCTATAACATTTCATGTTTTCTCTTACTTCCAGGCATCCAGGCATGTTATTTCCTGTGTTTATGTTTTTTTATGACTTACGCCATCTGGTTAATTGCTATTCATACTTCAGGCTTCAACTTAGATGTCATTTCCACTAAGAAGCTTTCATAACTGCCAAGATTCCCCCATCCCCGTCCCAGTAATTTCCGTTAAATGCCTTTTCTGTGTGCTCCCATTCCCTGTATTATCTATATCAAGTGCATTTATTGGCATTAAGCTTACCTGTGCCCTTACCTATATGTCTGTCTAAATTGTAATTGCCCAGGAGCTGTTGAGGTCGTATCTGCCCCATATTTTCAGTATCTACCTTGGTGCCTGGCCCATAGAACGTCCTTAATAAATTACTGCTATGGGAAGTCTTTAAAATGGTCCTTAAGAATCCATGGTCAAAAATTAGATCGTGGGGAAAAAATAGATTGTGGTGGGTGAAAGACAATTATTGAAATGTCACACCTGAACTAGGAAACTTGGAAGTAACATGCCTAGTATCGAGTTTTGGGAAGAACACTCTTAGGATAAAGCTGAGTAGAGGACAAGTTATGAATCAAAAGGGACGGGGAAGATTATATTGTTGCTTTGTGTTCATGCAGTGTTATTGATTGTGAAATCAAAGTGATCATGGATCTCAGATTTTGCCAGGAAAATACTGATAAAACAGCATTATTTGCATACCCAGTTATTAAATGAGATGAGCATTTTACTCACTCAACCTAATTTAATAACTTCACTGCAACCAGAGGAAGTCTCAGTGAGTGAAGAAACTCATTCAGAAGCCTCACAGCTTCACAATTCACACTATGTTAAGCTAAATCAACAATGTCAATTCCATGTTGTCCCTATGCTGAATTTGTCATGGTAGATCATAAGTATAGAAAGATAATGAGTAGGCTCTGATAAGTGATTTTCTGTAAATATTTTTGCCCGTTTTTGTGTGTTTTTTACCCTTAACCAACTGTTATCCTCAGCTGTTTTCCATGAGTTTCCAAAGCATTGATACCAGTTCAGGTATTTATGACAAGTAATAAAGCTTGAAGAGCCTTACTTACCAAGCATTTGCCCTCAAAAGAAAGTCTGTCCCTAATGTTTCTTTTTGTCATCTAAAATTTCTATCACGTTCTCACTTAATAAACTTTATCCTCTGGGTTTAAACTACTATTAAAATTTTCATAAGTGTTCACTGCTAGTGTGACCTTATGACAAAAGCACACAGTTTGAAATAAAGAAAGCTATGTTGCAGATGTATACTCCCTCTATCAATGTTTTACTTCCTCATGCTCTTCTCAGTGCTACTTATGTATCAATCACGTAATAGAATCAATCTCTCATGCTTTCTCTCTCTTTCTCCTTTGTCTTTCATTCAGTCTCCCTCTAACAAATATAGAGTATGACTGAACTGACACTAGTGCTTTATTCTTCTTATCAAAAAAGTCTTAAACCATCACAATCACAATAGTTGAGAAATATTTTTAAAGTTATCAACAGTAATTTAAACAGATGATTGGAGGTATATTTCTCTGATACTATAACAGTCATTTCACCTAATCAAAATCTTCAAAATTTTCTAAGGCATAGAAATGAAAATGTGATATAGCTTTCTTGATCTCCTTTGATTCTCAGAAATTTAAGTTATGATCTGGGCAATTGAAAATCTTAAATAATTTAACTGACTGAACTTATGTTCTCATAGTCAGCTTTGTATGTTCCTATGCTTGTGATAGTTTACAAATCCATGGATCTTACCCACCAGTGAATAAAAGCTTTTGCTTTTTTTTAAAATAGTTTTTCACAGAAAGGTAATTATGCTCTTAATGGCAGTTGTTCAAAACTTTGCTGAAAATTGAAGCATTAAGAAAAAGTATCCCGTACACTATATAGCAGTTACACTGTTTCATTTGCTTTCTGCTGAATTCCAAACCTTCCCTCCAGGTCAGTGACACTCTCCACCATAGTCATGATAGGAATAAATTGTCCATCACCACCCCATCCTGTGACAGTTTCCATCAAAAGGAATAGAATTTTCAGGTTCTTCTCTTTCCCAGTCTCCTGGAAATCTGGAGAATAAAATTATTATTTTGTTAGGTAAGGATGACTTTCAAATTATGTGTAGTTTGATTTCTGTGTATGCACTTATTTTATAATGTATTGCTGTACACAACCTGAGCCTGCTTATATTGTTCATTGTACCCATAGTGGAACATTTTTTCCAACCCTACCAGCTCTAAAATCTAGGCATTTTTCTAGGTCCATTCAAAAGTGACTGATTCTAGGAGACACTCTTCTATTTTCCTTGCCATAATCAGTGTCCATATATTATAAATAATACATTTGCATGGCTTTATTTCCTAGTACATGTACTTGTTATAGCATCTAACAAATTGCATTGTTCAGAGAAATACTTTTAAAATATTTGAATTGAAGAATTAAATGTGTTATTTTGTTTTGTTTTAATATGCAAAAGTCCAAATTACCAACTTCTGATTTGTTCTAAGTAGCTGTCCTCTTCATTTCATTGAGAGGAATAGACAGATCAAATGCTGTGGAATTGCTTGGCCATCTATACTGAAATGAAAATATTTACTGTTTTAACAGCTTTATTATTGTATAGTTTACGAAGTATAAAGTGCTTCCAGTAGTAAAGTACATGATTCAAAGGTTGTCAGTGTATTTACAGTATTGTACAACCATCTCCATAATCTATCTGATTTTAGAACATTGGCCCCAATCCAAAAAGAAAGCTTGTACCAACTAGCTTCCCATTGCCCCACTCCTGGAGGCCTAGTAACATTATTGTATTTCCTCTCTATAGACTTGCCTATTCTGGACATTTCATATAAATGGGGTCATACAATATATAGTCATTCATTACTGTCTTCTTTCACTTAGCACAATGTTTTCCACTTTCATCCATGTTGCAGCATGTGTCAGTATTTCATTGCTATTTATTGCAGAATAATACACAATTGTGTGGCTGTATCACATTTGTCTATCCATTTAACAGGTGATAGACATTTGGGATGATCCACTTATGACTATTCTGGATTTTGTTGCTATGGATATTTGTGTATAGGTTTTTGCATAGACGCATATTTTCATTATTCTTTGGTAGGTACCTAGAGTAGAATTTTGGGATCATACAGTAACCCTATGTTAACAATTTTGAGGAACTGCCAACAGTTTCTAAATTGGCTGCACTTTATAAAATATTACATTCCAATCAGCAATGCATAAGAGTTCTAATTTCTCCACATCCTTAACAACACTTGGCATTATGTGCATTATGATTACAATCATTTTAGATGGTGTAATTTTACCTAATTGTACATTTAGATTTGTAATTCCCTAGTGACTAATGATGTTGAGTGTCTGTTCATATGCTTATTAGCCATTCATACATTTTCTGAGGAGAAATGTCTGCGGAAATCATTTGCCTGATTTTTAATCGGGTTATTTGTCTTTGTCTCATTAATTGTAGAGCTCTTTAAATCATTCTGGACACAAATCCCTTATTAGAGACATTATTTGCAAATATTTTCTCCCAGCCTGAGCATTGTTTGTTCACTTTATTAATGGTGTTCCTTATAGCATGAAAAATTTTAATTTTGATGAAATCCAAGTTCCCTTTTTTTGTCTTCCGTTGCATGCACTGTTATTCTCATGCCTGTGCTTTTGGTAAGACTAGTTTCCCAAAATCTAGGTCATGATGAATATGCTTTCTTCAGAGAATTTTGAGTTAATCTTTTTACCTTTACTGGTGTTCTTTATTTCTTCATGTAGATTCAAAGTACTAACTGGTATATTATCATTTCCTCCTGAAAAACTCATTTATTATTTATTGTAGAACACATGAATTATCTCAGTTTTTGTTTATTCAGAAATGTCTTGATATCTTCATTTTTTAAGGAGAGTTCTGCCCGACAATGGAATCCTTGGTTGACAGTCTTTTTCTTTCAGCACTCTGAATATGTCATCCCACTGCCTCTGGCCTCCAGATGATCAGAGGTTTCTGAAGCAAAATCAGCTACTAATGCTACTGAGGTTCATTTGTATGTGTGAGATGATGAGTCACTTCCTTCTTCCTACTTTAAAGATTCTCTGTTTTCAGTTTTTGACCATTTGATTGCAATGTGTGTATGTGCAGATCTCTTTGCGTTTATCATATTTGAGCTTCTGGATGTGTAGATGACTATCTTCTTCAAATTTATGAAGTTTTCAGACATTTTTTCAAATATTCTTTCCTTTTTTCTACCTCCTCTCCTTCTGAGACTCCTATTATGTGCATTGTGGGATAGTTGATGTCGTCCCACCTCTCTGTCTTTAGACTCTGTTCATTTTTCTTCACTCTTTTCCATCCTGCTGCTCAGATCAGCTCCTCAGATAATCACAATTGACCAGTTACTAAGTTCACTGATTCTCTTTTTTGCCAGTTCAAATCTTTCTGTGCTCTTCTAGTTATTGTTTCATTTTAGTGTAATTTTCAGCTCCAAAATTTATATTTTTATAATTTATATCTCTTTTTTGATATGTCCTAATTGATTAGACATCATTTCTACATTTTCTTACTTCTTTGAACACACACACACACACACACACACACACACACATATATATATAATATTTCATGTAAAGTTTTTGTTTAATCACTTCAATATCTGAGTTTCCACAGAGACAGTTTCTGTTGATTTGTTTTTGTTTTCCATGTACCTGGGCCATACTCTGTTGTTTCTTTTAATTCCTCATAGTTTTGTTGAGGGACAAAGTAAATAAAGTAGTATTGGATTATAAAATAAATATACTTGAATATATATGTGTGTGTATGCATTTATTGCTTTAAATGCATGTATTAAAAAAAAGAATATCAAATCAGTTACCCAACTTTTCCCTTTTAGAAAATAGAACATGGGGGCATTGGGGGGGGAGATGAGGGTAAGGGGGATCAAATATATGGTGATGGAAGGAGAACTGACTCTGGGTGGTGAACACACAATGGGATTTATAGAGGATGTAATACAGAATTGTACACCTGAAATTATATAATTTTACTAACAATTGTCACCCCAATAAATTAAAAAAACAAAAAAAGAAAATAGAACATGAGAGCAAACAACTCAAGACAAGCAGTGTAGGAAATTATACATATTGGAGGTAAAATGAAAAGTAGTATGGCAAAACAATAAAGAAAATTAATTAAAACCAAAGTTGAGTTTATAGATTCATTTGAGGAGACTTGACATCTTAATATCTGCAATCCATGAACCCGTAACATATTTGTATTTACTTAGGTCTTTCAATCATCTGTGTTTGCTAGTTTTCATAATCTTAAAATTTATGTATTTTGTTGTATTTATATCTAGATAGTTCATGTCTTTTTGTTTTTAAATGTTTCTATTTCTAATTTTTTATTACTAATATAAACATTAGTTTGTGCATTAAACATGTATCCTACTAACTTCATAAACTAATTTATTGATTCTATCAGTTCTATAGTATAGTTTTTGAGGTTTTTCTATGTAGAAGACACTCTTAATCAGTAGAAAGATTTATTATTTAACTTAGCCTTGATGTTTCGGTGAGAACAATGCACTTTCCAGCTTTCTGCACCCTAGGCGACAGTGGAATTTTTATTTCCATTGCTTTTGATACGCTATTTGTTTTCCTAACTTTATTAGAATCCAATACAAAACTAAGGTAACATCATCTTATTATATCCGTTATCTACTCAAAATAAAAATCGTAAGAGATTATTACAGAAATTCCATGTTCTGTGCCCCACTTCAAAAAGTATTAATGATGGAGTCTATGTGCCTTTGAATTTCCTCCTCCAAGAAGACTTCTTATTCAAGAATACATAAAAATGCAGTCAATGAGTAGAGTCAAAAGCTCTCTTGGGAATATTTGTAAGATGTGTGTTTCTAGAAACAGATTTGAAGACAGTAGTAATCTCTGCTAACAAGAATGAGAAGGGCCCTGCAAATAAAACAAACAAAGGAAAAGACAGATCCAAGTGAAGGACATTCCAGGCCTGAGTTATAAGAAGATGATAATTTAAAGCAACCTCCATGTGATCTAGGAGGTTGAATTAGAGTGATGGGGGAATAGAAATCAATAATCACTTTCTTAATTCTGTGCCCTTTACATGGCACATTTGAATGCAACTTTACTTTCTGTAATCAGGAAAATATGCAGCCTCCTAGCACTAAAGATGTCTCATCTACAGGGTGGAAAATATACAGGTAAAGGTAGGTGTGTGTGTGTGTGTGTGTGTGTGTGTGTGTGTGTAATAGAAAACCTAGTTAATAAGAGAAAACTTAATCCAGAGCAGGGCCAGCTATGTGGGCAGGTCTCTATACAGTCCCTCGGGGCCCTGTGATCAGTTTAATGCTCTTCTTTCACTGTTTGAAATTCTTAATATTTTTTGAATGAAAGAGTCCACATTTTCATTTTACACTGGGCCCTACAAATTTCATAGCTGATTTTCTTCAGGGGGTTTGAAAAGATATTAGTTTACATCTCTGAATACTATTATAAATCACTTTCTTTGGCTTTTGTCAACCTGAACACTCAGTAAAATGTTCTGAGCTTTATCTGGTGATTTTTTAAATAATCTGACAGGAAGTAGAGAATTGCTATCTAGTCATAGATAACTAGGTTTTGGTTTTTCATATTAAGTTTCAGATATTCTATAGACAACTAGACCTACCTATATTAAACTTTAGGAACCACCTTTATCCTTTTTCTTCCTACTTAATTTGCCTTCATTTCATGCAATAAACATTTGCACTGGGCATTGCAGAAGTAGTCATTTTCTAATCTATATGCCTGCTTGTTCTTTCACTGAACACCACAGCCATATAGGATAAAATAGCCTGTTGTAGAACATGCCAGCTGATTATCATGTTGATGCCATTTGAGTGTACATTCCTTTTAATAAGCTACTTTCCTCAGATCAGAAATTTAAGAAATATCCTTCAATCACTAAATAGACATGTGACATTCACCATATCACTTTCAAGTTCTCTAAGCTTCAATTTTCTGAGAACTTAATACTCTAAAGCAATTTAGAGGTTAAAATAAGCTTCCAGAAATGTCTTCGACAGCTGTGAAGTTTTTATCAAACGTGGAACTCTATTAATGAGCTGTTATTGTATACTAACGCAAGTCAAATTAAGGTTACAGAAGGGTCAGGAGGAGGCAATCATCACATTACAGTGGGAGGAGCAGTGGCTTTGGTATCAAGCTAACTGTGATTTAAATCCTTTTCTATTAACTGCCACAGGGTACCTCTATTTCTCGTCTATAAAACGGGAAACGCACAAATGAAATAATACTTATATTAAAAATGGTAATCCTCTTACCCTTACTAGGATGCCCAAAGATTTTATGTATTTGCATAGCCATCATCAGCTACTGTTCCTGAATATTATCTGTCACCCCTTACACTATGCCTATGCTTCATTTGTTATTTTTTTCAGCATCAAATATTTTTCATTTTATTGTTCCACCTCTTGTAATGTAAGCTATCTCAAATAACTTTTCTAAGAATTTGGAGCAACAAAAAGTAAGTATATTATTCAGATAAGAGGCCAATAGTTTCATGGGCAATACAAAATATAATTTAGATATCTAACATTGGCCTTTTTAGAATGAACAAGTTTCAAAATATGTAATATTGAATTTATCATCTAATAATTACAGCAATATAAAATGATGATAAATGTGTAGAAGCACTTTCATTTAATGTATGTGTATATTTAAACAGAAAGCCCCAAAGAATGCATATGTTAGACGTTTTGAGAAAAAAAGTTTGATTCAGATATATATAACATCTGAACGAAAATATCCAGGAGGTTATTTCCAACATAATTTTTCTTATTCTAAATTGCCTTGGAATTTGTTTTTGAGATTATACAACAAAGATACAGTTATGAGACTGAAATAAAACCCTAAAAGATTGTTCATACCCCATAACATAGCTCAAAAAAAAGGCTGCATGCTCTTGTTTCACTTTCAATTAAAATCACAGTTTGAATCCCTGTTTTCATTCCTGTAGCTAATATTTCCTTAGAATCAAATATCTACTATCTCCTAGGCTAATCTGCTCTCCCTCCCAACAAATTATGTGATCAGATGTCACTTAGTAAATATAAATATCGTTTTAAATATGTTTTCAAGCACTACTTAGCAGTGTTTAGGTTCATCAGAAAATATTTGGAGTGGCATCAGGGATTCAATTGCGTCCCTTTTAGGCTATATTTAACATAATTAAAATAAAAGGCACTGAAATGAAAATGGAGAAAAAAAACAGCATCTAAGCCCTGGTATTTCATTAACTAACTTATCTTGGGAAAGTTTTCTACCATCTGTGTTTCTTATTTGTGAAATACAGATTTTACTAATTAACATTCAACTTATGGCCTCTATTAAAAGAAATTATTATTTTGGGTGTTACCCTTAAAATGTCATGTGTTAAAATTGTATTAATTAGGGAAGTTTAGCAAAGGCCAACCTAACATCACACCACTTTTACAAACTACAGACTGTACACTTGTGTGATTGTAGAAATACACACACACACACACACACACACACACACGAATATACCTGTGTCCCTTTTCCTTACTGTTCATGAATACCACATAAAAAAGCATGGTACCTAAATGTCACAGCCCCCTACTTATGTTTCATTCCTTTCTGTGATTTGCAGACATTACCCTTTTGACAGAGTTGCCAGGCCTGTTAAATACACTTCAGTAGCTACAGTGGTCAGTTGCTAGGGATCCCCTTTCTACACTGAGCAACGTATACCTTTAATTGGCAAGATACCTAATGAAACAAGAAGGATAGAATACATCGTTAAGAAGACTTACTTCCTTAAATGATCATTGTTTGATGAAATAACCAATCAGATGTTAAATTCAACATCAGGGGCCTCATTTTTGCCCTTTCTCTTACTTGATAATTTATAACTTCTGTGTTTTTTTTTAACTTTTATTTATTTTAAGTGTTTTTTTCCAGGACCCATCAGCTCCAAGTCAAGTAGTTGTTTCAATCTAGTTGTGGAGGGCGCAGCTCACAGTGGCCCCTGTGGGGATCGAACCAGCAACCCTGTTGTTAAGAGCACGGCGCTCTAATTAACTGAGCTAACTACTCGCCCCAATATGTCTGTGTTTTAATGGCCCTTTTCATTTTAAAGATCTTCTTCTCTTAGATTTCACAACTGAACTCTGTTCTAATTCTACATATCTCTTTCTGAAAGCTATTCCTTGCTTCTACGCCTGGGTCAGCTCATCATCCTTAGAATGTATGTGTATGTACATATATGCATGAATATACATACATATACTATGAGCGTTATAATAAATACATACGTGTGTGTGTATATGAGGTTATTTATATAATCTCACTGAGTCCTGTTCTTAGCTTTTTATCTTCTCAACTATCATACATTCTTCATTCCTAAGTATGTATCTGCAGCAACACAGTCACTACTCAGTGAGGAGGGGTTGCCTAATTGGAAACTCATCCAATATATGCAACAGATAGCAGAAAGTTAATATGCCAGTCTCTTCCCTGCACTCTTCCTCCTCCTCCACAATCTGCATTTTTCCCCCTTTGTTCAATGATCTGACCACCTGTTACAAAAGTATTAAAACCTGTTAATCAATATGAATATTTTAGACACATCTCCCTCAGCAATTTGTCATCAAGCCAATTCAATATTATTTTGCAGATACATCATGTGTCACAAGTTTCCCCTTCTCTATTTCTTACCTTAAGTTAACATTTTATTATTTTTTTTCGAGTGTTAACATAGCGTCCTTAAGATATCTCTGGCTTCAATTACTGTTCAAACTTCATTTCCACCAGCCAATTATTCCCCATATTAAGTTAGATCTATCTTGATCAGACTTGAAAATCTAATCATATTTTTGCTATAAACAAAACTCAGTGCACACACATTCAAATGGCATTTAGTGGTTCCCAAGTCTTTACAATTGCATCCACGGCTATTTTTATGTAACACTATCAATTCTAGATGCACATGACATTTTAACACAACTTTCTCAATAATTGACAGAACAAGTAGGAAAAAAATTAGTAAGGATAAAACTAACATTCAAAAGTCTCTGAATTACCCTAATTAACATTTTCAGGAAACTATACCTAATAGTTGCCAAATACACTTCATTTTTAAGTGCACGCAGAACTTTCACCAAGAAAGAACTTTAAAATAATTACAATATTATATAGCAGAATTTTGATCTACAAAGGCATTTAATTGGAAATCAGTAACAGATATAAGTCTGGAAAATCACCCATTTGGAAATTAAGCAACACACCTTTAAATATGTCATGAGTCAAAAAAGAAATTACAACGAAATTGAAAAAATACTTTGAATTGATGGATTATAAAAACACAACATCAAATTATATGACAATGGAAACAACATTTTGAAATTTCTGGGATACAGATAGAGCACTATACAGAGTGGAAATTATACTTTAAATATCTATATCCAAAAAGAAAGTTTCAATTCACATATCTAAGTACAGGAAAAAAGGTTAAGAATATATATCAATGAAATAAAAAACACACAAACAATAATGAAAATTACAAAGACAAGATGGTCCTTTGAACCCTTAGTAAAATGATAAATCTCATAGCCAAGAATAGTATAAAAGAAAGGAAAGAAGGAAGGGAGGGAGGAAAAGAAACAGAAAGACACAAATTACCAGTATACAAGGTGGAAGTGTATATATATCACTACAATTATTTCAGAAATTTTAAAAATATAAACAAATGTCATGAACAACTTTGTGTCCATAAATTCTATGACTTAGATGTGATGAACAAAATCTTTGAGAAACAGCCTACTCAAACTGACTGGAGGTAAACAGAAAACGTGATTCTCCATGTAGCTATTAAATACATTCATATTTAAAAACTTTCCCACAAAGAAATTTATTTCATCAAAATAAAAAAATTCATTTTTTTAAAAGACATTTTCAAGAAAGTGAAAATGCAAGCCATAGACTGGAAGTAATCATTTGCATTACATACTCATATATCAAACAATTCTGGATTTATATCCAGAATATATGAATAAATTTTATTACTAAATAATAAGAAAACTTCCCAAACATGGGTAGAACTTTGACAGACACTTCACAGAAGAATAAATATAAATGGCTAATAATCAAAGGAAAGATGCCTAATATCAATTATTATCATTAAAATGCTAATTAAAATAACAGTGAGATATTTCATTCCCAGAAGAATTACTAAAAGAATAAAGACTGGAGTAGTAAGTGTTGTCGAGGATGTTTAGGACCTGGAATTCCAATATACTGCTAGTAGGAATGGAAAATGGTACTACTTTGACATATAATTTGGTAGTTTCTTTGAAGTCTAAGCATACAAAGAACCTGTAACCCAGGGATTCTACTTCTAGGAATTTATACAAGATAAAGACAAACATATGCTCATAAAAAGACTTGTAAGCAGTTGTTCATAACAGAGTTATTGAAAATAGCAAAACTCTTGAGACAATCTAAATATCCATCAGAAGGTGAATTGAAAGTCTATTTTGATTTATTAGTACAATAGAAAAATACTCAATAAAATGGAGCTATCTATTGATACATGCAACAACATGGATGAATCTTGCAGACATTACACTGTACAAAAGAATCTAGACACAAAAGAATGCACACCAGATGTTTCTATTTATGTGGAATTCTAAAATAGAGAAAACTAAGTTACTATGATCAAAATCAAATCAGTGGCTGCTTGGGAGAGGGGAAATTGACTACAAAAGAAAAAATGTGGAGAGAGAGAAATGTTCCATTAACTTAACTGTTGTGGTTATTCAGGTTGTATATTTGATAAAGGTAATCACATTGTTTACTTAATACATGAGAATTTTATTTTATGCAAATTACATTAAATTTAGGTTAAAATAACTTCCTTCTTACAAAGTACACCAAAGTAGGTGTTTCTAAAATTTTAAGTATAATAATGATGAGTATTTTAAGATAAAATTTCAGTTGCAAAATAAGAGCTGTTTAGTCATGAAGATGATGTTGATATCAACAGTAATCATAATACATGTTTTGCCAGCTCATGGGTTAGCACTTTACCAGTCATTATCTTTCATATCTATAAAATATCTCACATCAACTCCATGAGGAAGTCAGGCTTGCTATCATTATTCTAGGCATCCTTTTACTATTAAGGAACAACGGCAAAATGGTAAATAATTTGTCCAATGTTTTTTAGCAGGACTTCTTCTCAAATTCAGGTTGACTCCAGAGTCCATATAAATTTAATTAATGTGTGATATTCCTTCACATATGTAAGTTAGTGATCAACAATACATCTAATAGCTAATACCTGATTTTTAATCAATAACCAAAAACTAGATTTCTAAATCTAACAGGGAAACAACATTAAGAGAACTTCCAAATTGTATTTAACCTACTTGTTCTTGTTTCTGGAAGCTGAGCGCTCACTATAAATCAATGGTTTTTAACCTTGGTTGTAAATGAAATCAACTGGGAAACTTAAACATATATCTTGATGTGGAGGCTGTATCCTTGACTTAATTAGCACCCAGGCCGCCAGATTATTTTTGTTCTTCCCAAGTGATCAAAATGCACAGCTTAAATATGAGAACCAATGCTATAAAATGTTGGATAACTGGCTTTATACCAGAGCATCTCTGTCTTTCAATTAAAGTTTAAAAAATGGTTCTCAGTTTTCAGTTCCTTGCCTAGGCATAGCAACATACCTTCATCCTTAGCTCTTTCTACTAAAAATAGTAACCACAACAGTTGGCCATTTTGTGATTTCTGAATTACTCCTGGCCAATTCACTCTTGTTTATTAACACTGCTTATAGTAATACTGGCTTCTCTAACCGTTCCTTTATGGAGACCTGTGTCTGATATAGTGACAAATTTTACAAACTGAATCGTTCAGTCCTTGGAGTACGCTCCTATTTTCATGTGAATTATCAACTTGGCTTCAGCAATCAATCTTTTGGACTTACGTGCTTGGTTTAGTGGACTAAGTGCATGTGTATCTGACTCTGGTTCAATTTTGGACTTTGTTCTTGGCTTTGGACACTGGTCAGCTCTCCAGGTGCTAGTAAGTGGTAATGCCTAAATTTAACTTATCTCCTCTATAGAAAGGAAAATAGATCTTTACCATAAAATCATCAAAGGCATCGGAATGGATCAGGCCAAAACTATATCAAAAATATTTTTAAAGTTTTTTATAAACCTAAGAATCCAAACCTAAGAATGTTCTTATCTATAAGAATGGAAAGCAAGGATGTTATTATGATTGGGGTTTTAGACTCCAGTGAGGCAGCATCTTTTATGTCTGTTATACTGGAAGAGTTTCCTAATTCAGTGATATGTCAAAACTCTTTCTCCATGAACTTGAGATTCTTATCACAAGTGCAGGTCAGACATCACAATGGATCTGCTAGGAAGAAACACTAGAAAGAAGCATCATTTAGAAGCGGTTCTCAGGAGAGAAATGCCCCACAAATCAAACAATTTTTTTAAATAATACTTAAGAAATTAGGATCAACTAAGAAATAGGGAAAAGGAAAATTAGTGAAAGAAACTTTTATTATCCCAGTGTTCGAAGATGGTACATTGGGGTGATTGATGTTGTTAACATGAGGATTATAGGCTCATGTTTGTCGAAAGTACAAAAGTTGTCCATTTCTATTAATTTTATCACTAAATGCCATTAAAGAGAGAATTGCAACTATGCAACCTTGCCAAAGCAAATTGTAAAACTTATTCACTTGCACATTTATGGTTTTTCCTCTAATTCCATAAACATGAGGGCACAAATGATGTTTTTAACTCCATTTCTGCATGGGGCAATTTTTTAAATTTATTTAACTATCTTCCTCTCTCAGCTTTGTCTACTACACATCCCTACAACAGTTAATTACTTATATTTTTATGTGGGAAGAGGAAACATTAGAATTCTACCTCCCACATATATAACAAAGGTACTTGGTAGGAAACAGTTGGAAAACAGAAAGTTGAGAGTTCCTGAGAATTGAAGCATATCACAATCTACATATTCATGAGAGTCCTCCTAGTTTGTGTATAATTGGCATAACTTGTTTTAACATTTACGTGATTGACCTTGCCCTAGATTTCACTTACTAATATTAGAGAATGGTATTTTTGATGAGCAGCCAGCTATTTCTGGTTAAGTTTTATTAGCTAAGATGGCATTTCATGTTTTAAGTTACAAAAATCACAGTCAATGATTTTACAAGTCAGAATATCCATCTAAAAGGGTATTTAAAAACTAAAACACATCCATTGATTAACAGTATTTTTTTTTCTTTAATAAGCCAACTCTTTGGATCGTTGATTCCACTAGTAAACATTTTTGAAGTGTAAAAAAACCATGTTTTGTAATTAAGTTTTAAAATGTAGTGTTATCCAATTTTATCTTAAATATGATCCAAAAGGTCTTTCGGTGGTTTTGTCTCCAATACAATTAACTAAGAATGGCGTTACCTATGAGGTGTGACAATTAAGTTCGCGAACTTGCCACTGTGCGCTTACATGGGCAGCCCTGTACAAACAGCTCAGTAAGGTTTCATAACCTTGGTATATCAGTGTCTCACAGCTGTGTTCATGTTGACGTGTGGTGGTGTCTTGCTGAGTGGTGTTCATTATTGTTGTTGCGTGGTTTTGTGTGCCATTGTGAGAATGTCTGAGTTTGAATTAGAGCAACGAACAAACATTAAATTTCTTGTTAAACTTGGCTAAAGTGGAAGTGAAATCAGGGCTATGTTAGACCAAGTTTATGGGGATAATGCCATGAAGAAAATGGCAGTGAACAAATGGATTAAATGTTTTTTCTGAGGGCAGAGAGCATGCCAATGAAGAGAGGCCAGGGCGACTAGTAACGAGCAGAACTGATGAAAACATTGCAAAAATGTGCTTAATTCTTAGTCAAAATTTTGGGCTGACTGTGAGAAGCATAGCAGACCAAGTAAATATCACTAGAGAAACAGGAAAATTTTAACTGAAAGTCTTGGCATGAGAAAGGTGTGTGAAAAATGGTCCTGAAAGCTCATCGATGAACAAAAGCAAAGGAGAGTCGAAGTTTGCCAAGACCTTTTGGAGAGGCAAGACAATGTTTTGGGCCATGTTATCACTGGTGACAAAACATGGGTGTACCAATACGACCCTGAAACAAAGCATCAAAGTGCACAATAGAAGTCAGCCAATTCTCCATGACCATAAAAGTTCCGTCAGTCCAAACCAAGAGTCAAAACGATGTTGCTAACCTTTTTTGACATCAGGGATTATTCATTATGAATTAGTACCAACTGGACCAACAGTTCACCAAGTTTACTATTTGGAAGTGCTGAAAAGGCTGCATGAAAAAGACAAAAACAACCTGAACTTTTTGCCAACAATTAATGCATCATGACAATGTGAGCACCAGCTCACATGGCACTGTCTGTGAGGGAGTTTTTAGCCGGTAAACAAATAACAATATTGGAACACCCTCCCTACTCACCTGATCTGGATCCCATTGACTTCTTTCTTTACTCAAAGATAAAGGAAATATTGAAAGGAAGACATTTTGATGACATTCAGGACATCAAGGGTAATACAAGGGTGTACTAGGAACTGGTGTCAGTGCATAGCTTCCCAGGAGTAGTGCTTCGAAGGTGACCGTAGTGATATTCAGCAATGAGGTGTGTAGCATTTTTTTAGGATGAGTTCGCAAACTTCATTGTATGACCTCATATTGTACATCATGTGAATATATAATAGAATAAATTATTCCATTCATAGGAGCATAATGGCCACAAGTAAAACAACATCAACACCATGGAACTGTTAAAAAACAACAACAATGTAGTACATGCATTAGCGTTGACATAGGAAGTGACAATATACCTTTACTGAATCGTTTCTTTCTTACAATAACTATAGGTGTTTATTACATATGTATATTAAGAATTTCGAAATAGATACATTATAATATTAACAGTGGATATTTCTTTTGGGTTTGTGAGACTTACTTTCAAACTTTAGACATTTCTGTACAATCTGAATTTCTCAACTACGTCTTACTTTTATAATCAGAAAAATCAAGTCCTTTTAAAAGATGTAAGTTCTGTTCTAGTTCTTGCAGTTAATTAAAAAAAGAATTGTACATCCTAGATTTATTGAAGCACAAGGTAGAGAAAATAGAACGCAATTACATAGTACTTTTATGCCTATTGCTTTGTTTACCTTGTATAGTGTATTAAGCTATAGAACTATGACTACAATGAAAATGAATCCTGTGAGCCAGACATTTTGTGAATTGATTTATTTTTATGGTTTCCTTCGTGTTTGTCTGAAGGGGGAAAAAAAGACATAACATGAGAAAGGGAACAGTAAAATATCTCATTCGGTACCTTCATCTATTGACAGGTATAAGTAATACCTTATGTTTACATATCACCTATTTTAGACAGTGAAGTATGTTTATGGACACTTATTCATCATCCGAACATCCCTATGCTTGCATTCAGGGATCCAGGAGCTGACCATCTGAATAAATTCAGTCAAACAGTTATCTAAAGACAGCTACATTTTTTTGGAATCCTTGGTTAATTAAATCCAGTAAATTTATTTTCTTATTTAATTGGTTGCCTGGTTTCATATCATGACTGGGTTTTAATATTGTGCCAAGTAGTGCTAAAAATGGGGTAAAACTTGCACAATGTCTCTATTTTTAAAAAATATTTGGTGTATTAAGAATAATTAGTGTCACACTGAAGTCCTGGTACAGAAAATTGTCCATAATTCCTGATCAGCAAAACCTGATTGCCTAAGTTTTTAATTGAGATTCATGACATTCTAGAAGATTTATATTAAGAAAAAATCTAAGTCTCAATCTCTCCCGATCATTCTTTCATTTAATATTTAACAGCTGTTGAGAACCTACCATGTACCATGGACATGCTGAGGTGAACATAAGCTTTCAAGGAATACAATCCATTGGATACACAAATAGCATAATAAAATAAAAGTGAACATGAATTGGTAATTCTAAGAAAATTGACTACCTACTAAATCAAGAATAACCTGAGCAAAAAGTATTAAAAAAACATTCTAAGCAGGGCAGATATCTTGTGGGAAAGAACAAAATTATTAAATAGCCTGACAAAACCTGTATGTGTTGTGGTTGGGACAGAAATTGAGGAAGGTGAAGTGGCAGAAAATGACGTTCAAGAGAAATTTTCTTTCTTTTTATTTTTTTCTTTTTCAGTTTTTTGGGGTTTTTTGTTTGGTTTTGTTTTTATTTCAGGTGTACAAAACAATGTAATAGGCATTTACACCCTCACAAAGTGATAACCCCCCCAATCTACTACCCCTCTGACATCGTATATAGCTGTTACAATTCCGTTAACTCTATTCCCTATGCTATACTCCACATCCCGTGACTATAGAAGAGATTCTTATATATAATGTTTAGCCAGTATCCTTAGGGAAGCCATTAAAACGGGAGTGGCACATTAGAATTTTTGGCACTTTGGCACAAATTTGAGTGATGAAAATGGAATGGTATTAGTATCAGTAGAAGGGTGTGATCAGACTAGAAACCATAAACTATTAGCAATATACATTTCTCAGAATTAATTCTGCACAACGTAAGGTAAGATGGAGGTTGAAATCACAGACTCTGGACCCTGATCTCTTGAGTTTGCTGGGTCCTGGCAAACTGGGTGTCCAGTTTGTGTGATCACTGGGAAAGTCATTTTATTTTTTAATTTTCTCTGTATCTTAGGCTGTATAAAATGGTAAAATAATAGTATCTCTTAGGTTATTATACAGAATTAATCAATGTATGTAAAAGAGTGTAATATCTCAATAAATGTTAGCGTTGCATTTGTCTTGCGAAAGCCCTCTAATTCTCCACTGAAGTGTTTTAGTCATGTGTCTTTCCTTACAGTGAATTCCATTTTTTTTGTCAGGGAGCTCCCTACACTGTTATGCTGCTTCCTTTATATTCTTTTTCTTCTCTCTCTTAGAAACCTTTTTGTAATCCTATGGTTAGTTTTGTTGTTGTTGTTGTTGTTTTTCCTTTAGTCTTCCACCCCATATAAAAGTCTGGTAGTGCTAGAACCTACTTTTCTTCTTTTTTATCTGACTGATGTAAATGCTTGGAGGAAAGTTTGGTGAAAACAAGACTGGATTAACTGAAACCAACTTAAGTGGACAAGGGCACTGATCCTTGTTTCAGACAATGAAGGAATTGTAAAGACCTCTGAGAAAGGGAGGCAGAAGGTTCTGATTCTAGGGACCAAAACAGTGTCAAATCTTAGCCCACACAATTTCAGCTAAAGGATGAATTTATTCATGTCCCTCTTATCTCATTCCCAATCTAAGGGAAACATTTGGATTGGAGAAAAAGTGAATAGGATCTTTAACTATTTACTCATTTACTCATTGAGACAAAAATATCGAATGCCTAATTTTCTTCTTTTTTTGGTTTTGTTTTGGTTTTTGGTTTTTGGTTTTTGTCTCTATCTTTGGTTCTGAGGATACAGAAATACACCTGGCATCAGTTTTTTCCTTGAGATCTGTAGCTAGTGGAAGAAACAAATAAGAAACAGACAATGACAGATCAGTGTTGTCAGTGCTAAGATGGGGCAAATTCTCTGTTGTAGAGGCACAGATGACAGACACCTGACACAGTGACATTTTCTAGAGGAAACATCTGTTGCTGAGGTAGAGCTGTTTTATCTCTACCCTTTCTTTTTGTTGTGTTGAGTGGGCAAGGACACTGTTAAGTACAGTTTGCTCCTGATTAAATAAGGAGCTGAAGGTGAAGCCTTTAATACATTCCCCGGCATAGCCTCTGGAAGGCTTAGATGAATGATAATAATAAATAGAAAGCTGTGACAGTTTTCCACGGTTTCAGTTTCACAAAGGCCTGGCTTCTCATTAGGGACACTGAGATATTCAAATTTCCAATCGGATCCCAAATAGGATAGTGTAGGGAAAGAATAAGAAACAAAAGCAGTGTGTATGTGTATCATTAAACCAGAATATTAATATACTAAAGTTATTGTGAATATAGGAAGCCATTACAGGTGAAATATCGTTATGGTCAATTATTTTAACAAAACTGTTTTCTGTTAGATTAATTACCTTTTACACTTCCATTGAGATTCTACTCCTTTATTTTTCATTAGTTTCTTACTGAGGGAAAAACATGAGAAAGAATTGTATAACAAAAAATTTAGCTTCAGTTAAAAACATAAAAGGGTAGAATTCTGCTTTAATAGTAATAATAGCTACACTTGTTATTTGTCAGGTTCTGTGTGATGATCTGTATATATGTTATCCCTTCTAATAACCACAACAATCTCGACCATCTGTTTTGGAAGCAAAAATTGTAAATATAGAAGGACATCAACAAACAGATCTCTGAGCAGACAAAACATGTTAAAATATTACGAACCCAATTTGTATCATTTGTTTTAGGAACAAGTAGTCCTTCCTTGTGGAAATTCTGTGTTTTATATCTACATTTTAAATTATCATATCTGAAAAACTTTGTTTCCTGATATTACCCATTGGCTATAATTCTGGAGAACCTGTTTTTGTAAATGGCACTTTCCTCCTGGAGCTGAGGGGCAGTCTGTTTTTGAGTTAATTTTGTACAAAAGTAGATTAGTTTTGAATCAGTCTTTCTGAGATGCGGGTCATATAGAATAGAGACATCAGACCAAGCAATAGCATTCATTATCCTACAGCCTACCCGTCTAAATCTAAGGCCATAAAGAGGACTAACATTACTTTTGCCCAATAACTTACCATTCCACTAATTTAACTTTAGTTAAGAAAAAAGAAAAGTATTTTCATTTCAAACCCTTTTTATAAGAAATTGTGTGACGACATGGATGGATCTTGAGATTATTATGCTCAGCCAAATAAGTCAAATAAAAAAATTGAGAACCATATGACTTTACTTATATATGGGATATAAAACTGAAAGCAACAAACGAACAAGACAAAGAAGCAAAAACTCATAGACACAGACAACATTTTAGTGGTTACCAGAGGGGAAGGGGGAAGGGGAAATGATAAAAAAGGGAAAAGGGGATCAAATATATGGTGATGGAAGGAGAACTGACCCTGGATATGAACACACAATGTAATACATAGATGATGTATTATACAATTGTACACTTGAAATGTACATAATTTTACTAACCAATGTCACCCCAATAAATTAAATAGATAAATAAAATGAATTTGTATGGTAACAAAACAAAACTAACTGAAAGAAAATTATTCGCCAATTGTATGTGTATTATTTCCCAAAAGTGCATGTCCTTTACAGACAAGTAATAAATACCTGTCAGGAAAAAAAAAAGATTGTAGAATCTATTGGCCACATCTATTAAAAACAAGATATTGGAGCAAATAAGCTTTCAAATCCTCATATAATATGCAAATTCATGAAAGCAAAACATAACTATTTTTAAATAAAATTTTATATCATAAAATTTAAATTAGAAATGATAAATACACATATCCTAGGACTGAAAATTTCTCACATATTGTCATATTTGCTCTATATTTTAAATTAATAAGTGTAACTATTATGGATAAAGTTGAATTGTGTTTTTTCCCATCCCTAGGACCATTACTCACTTCCCTCTACTGGAGATGTATTTTGTTTGATTTGTATAACTTATATGATCTAGAAATTACCGCTCTCCGTGCCTTGCTTTTTTCTCCACTTAAATGAAAATTTCATTTTTTTATTTTTAAAAACTTAATCCGTATTCAATATATGGTTCTAGCTCAATCTTTTGTTTGTAGTATAAAATTTCATCTCGTAAATAGATCTCATTTTATTTATCCATTTATCTGATGGAAGGCATTTTGGCTGATTTGGTTATTTTGTGCATTCTGAATTATGCTAAAAGAAAATTTCTCTGCACTTTTGAAAATGTTTTCTAGCGAATTACTGTTATAGAATTATTGGGTCGATGTACATGCTTTTGCAGTTTTACTAAGTCCTGCCAAATTGTGCTTTAGAATATTTTCTTCCCGATTTACATCTTCATCAGAAGGGTGTGAGAGCTCCCATGCCCACAGTCTCACCAGAACTTTTTGTTACCAGATTTTGTTGTTTTTCCACTCTGATGGGTGAATAAGGGCAACTCTGTAAGTCTATATATTTCAATAATTTTAAAAAACTAAAATAAATATTAAAACATAAAATATCATTCTGAATTTCCTCCATTAATGAAATAATTTCAATATGTGAGAGAGGATCCATGTAAAGATGTATCCTTGTAAGGATGGAACCTATTTGCCAGAAAACCTTCATTTTTCTGTCACTTTAGACTCTTTTTCGTAAACATATATTGCTGAATAAATAAAATATTAGGATGCAGATTTCCAACTTGAAGTACCCCTGAACAAATGAAGACCAGATTAACTGTAAACATTGGTAACGTTAGTTCAAATTCATAAATTTTTTGTTTATAGTTAAGAAATAAGTATACTGGATCGCCCTACTGAAACTTGCTCTCTTTGCAATAAAATGCTCATAAAATAATTAGAACAGTGTAATAATGTCACAAAAATAGCAGTATTGATCAAGAGAAAAGATGAGACACCAAAAATAGATTGAATTACATATAAAATTTTATTAGAATAAGCATTAAAAGCTTTGCATAAATTTAAGAGTTTATTTAATAGCATTGTGAGAACTACTAGCTTCTCTACCCTCATTATCTTTCGTTTCCCTCATGTGTCCTACATTCCAACTGTATTAAATACTTACTTTTGCAAACCTCTCAAGAACTTTAATAATTCAGTACCATTGTGCACATTACTCTTACCTGTGTAGTAGGAACTGCTAAGAGTTTTCTTCTCTTCTTTGGCACTTGGACACTATTTCCAACCTTTCCACGTATTTGGATATGCCTTGTTACTGGTTTTCAGACAGTAGAATGTGATCCAAGGAGACATGCCATTTCTAGGTCTCTCCCATAAATTGTGACTTATGTGGTCTTTCTTGTGTATCCCTTTTGATCTGACTGGAAACATCAAGTTCTCTCTTGTAGGATATCTACGTGACATACTTTGAATGCTACCACAAATATATTTGTATAAAATCACATCTTCAAACTATCCAAAACTCAAGAAGACATTTAGCTAACTGCACTGAATGATTATAGCATTGGACACTGTTGTCTACCCAATTTCCATTTGCCCCTTTGTTTCTTATTATACCCCCCAAATCACCTGACCACATTCCCTAGCTCCACAGGTGAATTCCCAAATAAAAGCCTCGACCAACCAGCAAAAGCAGAATGAAATAGTTGCATAATTGAAAAATAAATGTCTATTTAATTTGAGCCATTGTACAGTTTGGGATCTATCTTATTAGAGCTCTCATTGCCCTAACTAATACAATGTGAAAGCCCATCCCTCCATGTTCCAATTAGGGAATTCAATTTAATAGGAAGTTCCTATTTTCTATGTTGAATTCCACAAGCAGGAATATTCAGTATCTCCGTTCAGTGAGTTTTCAAATGCTGTTATACCTCTTTTAGAGCGATTTCCATTTTGCATTATTATTAGGTATCTCCTTTTAAATCTGTGAGTACTTGAGAGAAGTAAACTTTTTTTATTAATTTTTATATCCACGTTGCCTAACATAGAGCTTGGCATATAATAGATATAATAAAATAAATAAATATCAATATAGATGAAAATATATCACACTGTGGGATGGATTAAATTATTAAATGTCATATCACCTTGGGTGCTCCAAGAAACAACTAGACATGTAAGACATTTACTGGGAATAAGTCCTGGATAAAGGAAAAAAGGATAAAGAAGGAGGGAACAGGAATAGGCAGGAAGAAATGTCAGACCCCAGTGCAGGTCAGAACCTGTGAAAGGAGAGAGGGAAGAAAGGATTGGGTAGGAAGAGTCTCATACTCTATTGAAAGTTCTGAAAAGATTTCAGACAGGCCATTGGTGTCCCTAAACAAAAGTTGCCTGCTGGAAAATTCTAGCCTTAGGCAGGAATGTTACAGCACTAGTACCTCCAGGTGTTGGCTCAGTAATGGAGTTGGAGCAGCCTGAGGGAACATGATAGTGGACTCAAACGGGTGGCAGTGGGGTTGTTGGTAAGCTATGTTTTCACAGTACATTCTCTAGGAGAGCTGAGTGACACTTTCATAGCAACCACAAAAATGTAAAATTAAATTTTGGAATTAGCAAAAAAAAAAAAAAAATTAAAGCAAAGAATAGGTAATTTATCTATGAGTGGTTAGACATTATTTGTTGCCTACTTCCTTATTTTTACTTCATAAATTGCATAACCTCATTCCTGTCTTTAGTGGAAGATACTATTTTGATTCATCTATCATGATAATTTTATTTTTTTCAAAGTGTCTCATGTTATATAAGATGATCGAATTCTGACAAATGACGTAAAGGAGGCCTATTGGTGATTTTTCTGACACAGATTTGCTCTCTCCCAAGAAATCCATGCTGAATGACTTGCCCTTCTTTTTCTTCTGCAAGTGACTGATTCTGGATGTGATACCTAGAACTGGTAACAGCTTGAAGCAACGTGCTAGGGAGGGAGGGGTCAAGATTATCACATTGATGCCAAGCCAGAGATCTGACCTCACACAGCTAGTGCTTGGTTGATTGCTGGAGCTTTGGACCTCCTGGACTTGTAGGGAGATAACATGATTTCCTTATTGTTTAAGCCAGTTTCATTTTTTAATATCTATTGTCTGATAAAGCATCCTACCTGTTTCAATCATTTTTAGATATGTGTGTGTATATAATACGTGAATATATATATATATATATATATATATATATATGCATATATATATATATATATATATATATATATATATATATATATATATAATTATATGGAAACTGAAATATACCAGTGAAGTATATAATAATGAAAATACTACAAGCTGAAAAGGAAAATAATAAAATTTCAAAGAGGGTGTACGGGAAAGTGCGTATGGATACTTTCCCAACTACTGCAACTAATCAAAGAAATGGAGTCGTAGAGGCATAATGTAATTTTGTTAAATTTTTCAAAACATGATATTCATTACTGGTATAAGGCTTCAGGGAAACTGAATAATTAAATATAATTTTAAAGTAGTTTAAACTAGGAGTGTATGGAAAATAAATTTGCAGTAGATATCAAGAGTCTTAAAATTATTATAAACCTTATTAAATCCAATCATTTAAATTATAGATATTCTAAGGAAATGATTATAAAATGAAATAATATCCTTATAATGATGATCATTGTGACTTTTTTAAATAATGAGATAATATTTAGATACAGCATCATTACCCAACAATGATGAATTATTTCCCATATAAGGCCCACTAACATGAGTTACATGGGACACTTGTTACAAATACAGATTCCTGGTCCCATTTCAGACTTACTGAATTAGAATCTCTTGGAGAGTTACCAAGACTCTCCATGTTTAAATATTATCTTAGGTGATTTTAATGATCAAACACTAGGGTAGGAGGGAAAAAATACTCACTTTTAAATTGTAACTATGAAGACCATACACAAGCATCAAAAAATGTGTGTCATTGTATAAAGTGAAAAATATAGAATAGTAGAAAATGTATATATTATGATTACATATATATATATATATATAACTACAACTTGTAAATATGTGGATAAATTGAGATTGAAAAAAATTTTTTCAACGAGTACACTTTTTTTCAAATTTTTCTTAATTTTACAATATTAGGTTAATGCTTTTTTAAAAGAAGGAAATGACTCTAAATTGTATTACAACCTGATATATATATATATATATATATATATATATATATATATATATATATATAGTGAAAATATAAATATGTATTTACTCAAATTAGATTTGGCTATAAAAGTCTCTTCACATACTACACCAAGTTTTACTCAATATTGTATGCACAGTTGCGATCCTTAGATCTCAAAAATGAACATAACTGTCAAAATGGAAAAAGCATTTAAAAGCGTCTAACAAAGTCTGCTAAAAATAGCGACTAATAAAATGTTCATCTATTATGGAAGAGAATAATACAAATCGTGAGGTTGAAACTTTTATCTACTTACAAACCATAAAAATGTTGCAGTGTTGATAAAGTAGAAAATAAAATATTTGCCACCTTTGGATTATTTAAAATCATGATAAGACATTGCAGAAAGAACTCATAATACTTTTGCACTTATATCTTTAAAAAATCTTTAAATGTGTTTTGTTGATTTTTTTTCTGCAAGCTGGATTTTATAAAGAATCAATCAAGAAATTCTTCCTATCATTTCCTAGTGATTGAGTTATAATCTCTTTCTGAATTTGTCAACATTACTACTGATGGTTGGACTTGTTTTGCAATTATTTCTTAATATCTATTGTGAGGTTTTAATCAGTCCTTTGTTTTAAGATGGTGATACTTTAACAAAAGCAGCAGAAACAGGTAACAGTCATATTCTCATTTTAAATTTTTCACTGACACCAGAAATTATTTCAGAAAGAAAAAAATGGTAAAATAAGTTATAGTTATTGTAAATGGAACATTCCTGATATATTTTAATTTCTAAAATCCAGCCAACATTCCTTTAGAAGTCATTTCCATAGTTTTAAAATTGTAGGAAAATATATTGTATATCTGTATTTCTACCATTTAGAAAAATCTGAGATATATATTAATATATGTGTATATTATTACTTAATGTATATTATTTTCCATTCTGTAGAATTCAAATTATATCAATATTAATGAAAATAATATATAGGTTTCTTTTCCTCAGCCTTGATTTCTTTCATGTGAATTTTAGTGAGGAATATAGTATTTTCAAAGACTAGTACAGTAACAACTTCTTTCCCCAAATTTATCATTCTCATAAAAACCAAGGAAAAGGGTTATATCAGGAATACTTGAGACTACACAGTGGTACTTATACCTGCTCATTACTTTACAGTCTCAGTATTTTCACATAGAGTGAGAGTAGATAATATTATCTACATCTGTCGATGAGACAATACAAGCTCAATAAATTAAATGATTTGCGCAAACTCACATTGGTTACAAAGTTAGATTCCAGTCCTTGCTCTGCCTTGTATAAGATATATAAGCTATATCTCTTATTTTTGAAATCATTGTACCATATACAGCACAGGGCTTCTGTGGAGGAAAAATGAAGTGATGCATTTGAAAATATTTGAAAGACAAAAAATATGGTACAAATTTTTTTTAGGTTCATTCTAATCAACCTAAATTTGTTTAAATAATAGGTAGACATCACATTAACTAATGTTACATAAGAAAACATCACATAGCATATTTGTTCTGCTTCCTATGGAGTCACAAGGACCACAAAGTATAGAAATCACTAGTACCACCAAAACTGCTACAAGTACCAGTCAGGTATCACCGGTTGTTTAACTTTTGGATAGGTAGAGGAGAGTTATGTATCCCATGAACTGGTTCAATATTGATGTTGAATAATTTTTTGTTTGGTTTTTCTGTTTTTTATAATTAAAATTTATTGGAGTGACAATGGTTAGTAAAATTACATAGGTTTCAAGTGTACATTTCTATAATACATCATCTATATATCACATTGTGTGTTCACCACCCAGAGTCAGTTCTCCTTCCATCACCATAGATTTGACCCCGTTTACCCCCATCTACCACCTCCCTCCCCCCTTACCCTCTGGTAACCAGTATTGTCTGTGTTTATGAGTTTTTGTTTCTTTCTTTGTTTGTCTTGTTCCTTTGGTGCTTTCAGTTTTATATCCCACTTATCAGTTACTTGAAATTATTTTCTCCCCTTGTGGGTATTCTTATTTGAGTGCTTGAAGAAATAGGTTTTGCTTAAATAAGTCTTTAGCTGTAACAATATCGTCGGTTGAAATTAATGTACCTTCTGTGTGTTTATCATTTTATTAAACCCTACAATTATGGTTTGGAAATGTCTCAAAGGTTCTTAGAAAGCAACTTGATGTGCTTAACAGAAAATATTTCTTTAATATTTTAAAAGTTAAAACATAAAATTCTTTATGTAGAACACAAGTGAAGAATGACTTGAAATGGATGAACTATAAAGTACTGACATGTGAAATTTAGAACAGAAATTCAGAATGACCTTAATCTCAAATGATAAAAATGGAAACTTTGTAGTAAGTTTCTCCAAAGTAATACCTCAACAACGTGCTTCAGTATTTGAGCTCTATGGAGTTCTCTGTAACATACCAGATTAAATCAAGTTATTAAATTGGTGTAAAAGTAATTGCAATTTAAAAAGTTAAAAATAATTGCAAAACATGCAATTACTTTTACACCAACCTTATAACTATCAAAAACTCTTCAAATGTCTCAGTATCACGTTCTCCTAGCTAAAGGAAGGTGAAACAGAGCTGAAATACCCCATATTAGATAAAACAATAGAGAAAAATTATGTTCCCTCACAGTTTTCATCTTTGAATGCAGTCTTCTTCTACCCTATTTCTGCAACTGTCTTCATAAGCTCTGGACAGCCTCACTCTTTTCCTTCATTTCTTCAATGCTCAGTAGATCAGATCTTCATTAATAAATGTATGATTATTGCAATAACTACTGAATGATTTATTTTCAGTCTCGTATTTTATAATCCATTATACAATCTAGTATTAGTTTACTTTTTCTAAGGTATAGCCCTTTTCCTCCAAACATCTTCCAGGCTCAAAATTATTCAGTATCTTCTTAAAATATCCATTTATATATTTATTTAATAAATATTTATTAAGCACTTCTATATAGTAAATAATGGGCTAGGGAATTAACGGTGATCAAAATAAACACAATCCCTATCCTCATGGATCACATTCCAAGTGAGGTGTAGAAGAGAGCGTAGGGAATGGAAAATGAAGTAAACAGACAAAAACAGAATAATTTAAAATTATAGCTAATGTTATAAAGGAAAAAAAATGTTAAGACGCGGAACAATAGAAGTTGTTCTACTTTACAGAGGGTATTCAAGGAAGACCCTTACAGAAAAAGACCTTTAAAATGAGACCTGAAAGTGATTGGAAAAAAAGTATTTGCAAATATCTGCAAGGCTGAAAGAATTTGTCGTGTTTAGGAAATCCAAAGAAAAACAGTGTTGCTGAAGCAACCTAAGCAAAGGGATTGTGAAATGAGATCAGGTTGTATGTTCAGATAGGGGCAGAAAATGCAAGCCTTTGTAGAATATCTAAGTTTTAGATTCTATACTAACCATATTTTTTTTCTTTTTTTGATTAAATGTATTGGGGTAACAATGGTTAGTTAAATTACATAGGTTTCAAGTGTACAGTTCTGTAATACATGATCTATATATCACATTGTGTGTTCGCCACCCAGAGTCAGTTCTTCTTCCATCACTGTATATTTCACTCCCTTTACCTTCTTCTACCTCCCTCCCTGCCCCCCTTGGGTAGCCAGTGGTTAACCTCTTGTCAACAGGTTACCCTGTTGTCTTTATGAGTTTTTTGTTTCTGTTTGTCTTGTTCCTTTGTTGTTTTCAGTTTTATATCCCATATATGAGTAAAATTGTGTGGTTCTCGACTTTTCCTGTCTGACTTAATTCACTTAGCATAATAATCTCAAGATCCATCCATATTGTAGCAAATGGCAGCAAAAGTAAGGAAATAATAAAAATTAGAGCTGAGCTAAATGAAATAGAGAACAGAAAGACAATAAAAATAACAATGCATCAAAGAGCTGGTTCTAACCATAGTTTAAGGAACTATTTAATGTAGAATTCAGAGCCCTTAAAATATGAGCACAACTATATTTTAAGTCATTTTCATTCCCCTACTTTCTAGGTTATCTGGCCTCCTTTGTATTCCCCAATATGATTTGCAGTTTCTCTTCTCTAAAATGTTGCTGATGTGGTTTCCTCTACTTGTTATAACTTTGTTATCTTAATTCTGCTTATCAATGACTCCATTCATCAAAGCCCGAGACACATTTCACCTCCTCGGTGAAGCACATCTCAGCTTTCTAACCAGAGCACCTGTCTGTCTATCGTCTGTTTGTGTTTTTTTTTTTCTTCCCCTCCCCCGTTCCTTCTTTCCTTCCTTCCTTCCTTCCTTCCTTCCTTCCTTCCTTCCTTCCTTCCTTCCTTCCTTCTTTCCTTTTTTCCTTTCTTCCCTTCTTTCTCTCCCTCCATCTTATTTTTATTGTTTAAAGCCTTTTTTACAACTATAAAATATTCATATCAGATGCAATAATAAAGAAAACTGTTTTCATCGAACTTTAGAATTTACAAAGTAATTCACATATATGTCTCAACTAGGTGGTCTATTAGCCAGGTTTTAGAGATGAAGAAAATAAAGGCACATGAGTTAAGGGGACTGTTTAAGTATACTCAGCTATAAATTGTGGAACTATTATTTAATTCCCGATATTCTAATGGTGAAGCCCATGCGTTTAATACCGTGTTTCCCCCAAAAATAAAACTTTATAATAAAATAAGACCAGGTCTTATATTAAGTTTTGCTCCAAAAGATGCATTAGAGCTGATTGTCTGGTTATGTCTTATTTTAGGGGAAACAGGTAGCTGTTATGTTCACATAACACTTCTGCTTTGCATTTTAGTTATATATGCCTAATTTTTGTACTGTTTCGGTAGGTCCTTGAAATGTGAAATCAAATGTTAGTTGTCTTTTTTTCTTTTTCCCCTTCTCAGGTTTAGCAGAGTATCTGTCACATATTGGGCACTCAGACATTAGCTGAATTCGATTAAACAGTTTATTGTCTTTCATGAATGCCACAGGTGCCAACATACATCGAAGAGCAACTATATCTATTCAAACCATATTCAGACATCAATGATGTATGCTCAAAAAGCACTTGTCTTTTCCCTAACTAGTTCCATTACTTACTCATTTTCATTCTCATGAGAATGTCATCAGCATCTTCAAGCTTTCAGTCTACTTAGTTTTCTTTCTACTTAAATGTCCTCCTTTTTGCTAAGGAAAATGAAGGCAACTAATTATAAACCCATTCAGCTGCCTAACCACGTTTAGAAATGTGCCTGCATCTAAATGTATTGATAATTCCTCTCTTCTGTTTCAGTTCTTTCTCCTCTAGTCCAAGGATAATCTCACCACGTGTACACTGATTCCTATATCCTTTCATCCCTCCCATGACCTTCTTCCATCAATGTCACCCATTCTCATAAATATATTCAGCTTCTCTTTCTCTATTGATTTATTCCCTTTGTTTACCTTTATGCCCAATATAATCACAAACTAAAACAACTTCTCCTCAATCTTACTTATATTCAATAAACATTCAATTGTTTGAAGCATTACTCATATTACTTTATTTTTCTTCTTGTGGTAGATTCATTTAATTTATCCCTGTAATGCTTTACTTTTTTTCTCAAAAACATAGTATATTGTCTAATAATATATTTAGCCAAGATATCACCTGGCTACTGTCTATTCCAGGTCAATGAATCCAAGGTTAAAGGAGCCAATGAACTCTTAGTAAAAAGTTAGGCATAATCAACACTAATAAATTTAAGTGGAGGAACAAAATGACGGAATCAAAATGCAGTCAGCCTAGATTGCTGGAGGCCGTAGAACTGTGAAAGTAATGAATGGCATTGCAGATTGCAAAAATCATAAAATCTTTTATGTGTGTCACTAGTGATCCATGAGCCTGAAATGTTACCTGTGTGCAAACAAATTCAATGTTTAAAGGTTTCGATTGTTTTAAAAATTTGTTTTATGTTGCTTAAATTAGGAAACTGATTTGATAAAATGTTTCTTTGTGATTTACCCAAATAAGAAAAATCGATTAACATGTCTTGAGACATAAGTACTTGGAAAAGCAAATTTAATCATGCATATACTATTTTTGATCTATGTTGGCATAATTTCCATGTCAGTTTAGTCTGTAGCCCTTAACAAAGGTGACATAAAATAATTTTCCTACCATGTTCTTCTGGACATATATGATTTTTATACATAACATTGAAAAATACAAAATATGTTAAAGAGGAGTAAATCATGCACAACTTTTCACCAAGAAACAATTATTGTTCTCATAGGGTTCTGCATCCTTTTTTTCTCGTTCTAAGTATGTGTTTTTAAACGTGTAAAGCTCATCACATTACCAATTTTGCATTTGGCTTTTATTTTTTATACTTAGTCTAACTATTTTACTTTAAGCAATTTTTTTCTTAATCTAAACATTACAAATTTTCCATAAGCATCATTTTCAATAACAGAAGAATTGCACATTTAGCAATCTTCCATAACAATTATTGCACTAATACTCATGTAGAATGTTTCCTATGTGTATTTTAAAATAATAAACATTGCATGGTAGAACATGAAGTTTTATTCTATATTTAATATCATTTCCTTAGTATTGACTCACAGACATGGGACAGTGAAGTCCAACTGATATTTAAATTTTGACCATTTTAACTTTTTTGTGTGTTTTGTTTGTTTTTTAATTAAAGTTTATTGGGGTGACAATTGTTAATGAACTTGCATAGGTTTCAGGTGCACAATTCTATAATGTATCATCTATATATTGCATTGTGTGTTCACCATTTTAACTTTTGATGCATTGCTTTCTACTTATCCCAAGAAAAAACTCACCATCAGTGTATCAAAAAGCCTGTGTCTTTGCCAAATTGAATATTGCCATTAAAAAACCATCATTACTGAATAAATGTATTGAAAATTTTAATCTTTATTGGTGTTATGTAGATTGTTAAAATAGCTAGGAAATTTGACAATTTCATTCATCATTGCCATTTCAGATTTTGTTAATTTTGTTGCTATTCTGGGACTCCTCAGGAGTCTTAATCTTTAGAATGACTGAAATAGTTTTGTTCTCCACAGTAGCCCGTGGTCTTTACAGTGCTTTGTTCAGTACATACTAATCAATAAATATTTTGCTTGATTTAAGAATGAATTGATTAATAAATAAAGGAATGAGTAAGTAAATGCAGCTATCAGTGTGGTTGGATAAAACATGAGAAATGTTTAATCCTTTGTGCTAACACAGTTTCACAAATGGCTGGGGCTAGCCTATTTCAAAACAATATCAAGGGTATATTTTTTCCTAAGGAAGACGTTTCCATATCCACCTTATGATATTTTTAGTCACTTGACAAGAAATGGCAAAAGCACGCCAAAGACTTCAATACCCCCCCTAATTCATAGTACCCTTTGTTGTCTTGTTTTGAGATGTTGACATCTTGAGACTCTTTTAGTATCTGATGGGGGTAGAGTGTAACTCAGATCTCCTATCCAGCATCAAGATATCTATCAAATACCAAGAAATATATAAATCTTACATATCATAAGGGAAAAAAATGTAAAAATGTATAAGATGATAACAGATGCAGGGTATTACTTGATATCAAGTTAATAAATTATTTGGAACGAGGTTGCCATACAGTTCTTTCTCCATAAGGTCTTTAGACTCGCAGTAGTGAAAGCTCTGTGCCTTTGTTCTTTCAGCCTTCCCCATTTTTGCAATAAGCAATATTACTGCCGTCTGATTTTTCTTAGTGTGGCTGCGGTCAGAATCAGAAGTGATCATTCCAGGCTGCAGTAGCATCAGAATCAAGTTAAACTCATGGCTGTCATTGCGAATTACATGAGAAAAGGACATCTGTTTTTGAGCAAATGCACTGTTCCTTGGTCTGTCCTTGACCAAAAAGAGAACAAATTAGGAAACAATAGGTAGATAGAATAATTCTAAGAGTAAGGAGACAATAGGTAGATAGAATAAGTCCAAGAGTAATGTCTTGGCTTGTTTTGGTTAGCTATGTGGTACCAGGCTGTTTTGGCCTAGGAAATGCTCTATTATTCTAGGGTAACCTGGGACATGTGAAATACTATATTTGCCCTGAGTTAGTCAGGTTTCCTAGGATGCAAACACTAAGACAAGATTAAATACGATAAAAAATTATGAGAGGAAATACCTATGAGAGAAGAAGGGGAGGGATCCTGAGAGGCTGAGAGAGCCATCAGAATGCAGTGTACTGCAAGTATGACTGAATAAAAGAGAAAAGGAAAAAGGAAACTGGGCTGGAAGCATCTGAGACTGCAGTGGAGTTGTAAAGAAAGTTCAGCAAGGTTTTCGGGGGAGTTCTAGAGTCAAAGTTGCCCATCACAGTAGTTCTGTGTCTCCCAGAAATGGACTTACTTATAGTATCCTTGCTAACTGTTCTGTCATTGTCTGTGAACGGCACATAGAAAGCATGAATGTGGAGATAAATTTCAAAGCACAACAGCTGGGGCAATGGGTCAGTTATGCTTTCTTCAGTGAGAGATGTAAGGGGCACATTATCATGGCAGCCACATACCCTAAGGTGTGGCCTTTGCCAGATGACTAATTATCATCTATAGAACAGGAGCGAGCAATGACAAAGCAATAAACTCCTCTCAAACCAAAACCCAAAAATGCTGTAACCATCAATCAATTTCTAATTGTACATTAGTAAGCATACTGCAATATTATCTTTCAGTTCTGGTCAGTAAGGCACTGCTCCTGATTTAAATTTCTTCAAAGTTAACAAATAAATCTCACATTAATAGCTTTGCAACCTGTTTACTAGAGAAAACATTTGTTGTGTCCCAATAAATTATGCCATTCCAGTTTTCCCGAATATTCTTAAGCACAGATAATATAGCAAAACAATTTATCTTATCACTTTTCACAACAGAAAGTTTCCCTTCTTCCTCACCTCTACACAGTTTAAATAAATTCATTGTAAAGACTGATATTCTGAAACCATTTGTTAGAATACGGGGGGTTTTTTGTTTGTTTGTTTTTTAATTCACCTGAAAGACTAAATTTGAATAACAGATACAGATGTTATATACACTGGCAGAACAATTTTACAGCTATAATGAGCACATTTTGCAAGGAAAATACCACACATTTTAGTGTCCCTAAAGCATATTTAAGATCTAGTCATTGATTATTTCAACAAAGGTCAGTGCTGTATTTTCAGCCAATTTTCTGTTTGCTTGCTATGAGACTGGGGTACTTGTTACAGGTTGACAAAAAACAGAGTTGAGAGATACGTATTTATATTTTTATTATAAATGAGTGTGTCATATTAAAGAAGCATATAGTACATGTCTTCTCTTGTTCTCAGTAAATTCAGACACCAAATAACATGCAATAATTCTGTTTTATCCTGCGAAAAATAATTGGCTTTCAATTGTGATGGTACACAAAGGGCATAGTTAGGGACTATAATGGAATTTAATAAAGACTTAATTATGGCTCTGCCATGTTCAGAGAAAGTCAAACTAATGTAATTTTGTTCACATTATATAAAATAACACATGTAGCAAAAGCTAAAGATTAAAAGTTTTGATTTAGTCTTAGTTAAATACAAAATAATAATAAGCATAAGTGATTTTTATCTGGAGGTTTACTGTGGAGGTTTGCTGTGAACCAAGTAGTGGGGTTTGGTTTTTCTTTCTTTCCATTTTCTTTCTTTTCCTTCCTCACTCCCTCCTTCCCTCCTTCTTTCCCTTCCTTTCTTCCTTCCTTCCTATTTAGTCAACCATTTATTTTAGTTAGTAAGATTGAAGAACAAATCTATTTTGTGACTTCAAATTCTGGGTTATTTAGTAAATATTTCAATCAGATAAAAAGGAGTAATTTAACTTTGTGTGATAAATACCCAACGCAGTATCCAGATGAAGTATTATAGAATTGTACACTTGAAACCTGTCTAATTTTATTAACCAATGTCACCCCATTAAATTTAATTTAAAAAAGGAAAAATTTGGAGACCATATAATGTTCTTTGATCATAGGAATATAATAGACAAAAGTCATGGCAGAGGCTATCCAGTTAGGGTAATGTACTTTTAAAATTTTTAAATTACATGTGATGTTTGTGTTTGTCATAGTTAGAATTCTTTATGTTTACAGTAAGTGTGATAGCCAATAAGATCTACAATGCTTTATTTAATTTCCCAAGAATGAAACCATCAGCTATCAAGTTTATGATAACTACAAAAATTGTATAAAATCGTTGTTTTACCAAGTGTATTGTTCATTTAAACCACCATAAAATGTATCTCCGCTTGGTAATGAAATTGCTCCCTTAAGCTATAAGTGAACTCACCAGCTTTGTGTTAATTAATGCACTACCCTGCAAATAAGCTTCACAGCCTGTGCTAACTTCTCTACATCCCTATGTATGCACATCTTACCATCATGCTCATACTTCTCACAAACTTTCTGTTAAGTCCCACAGCTAGAAATAATCACTACTTCATGTAATCAATAACCGTGTATTCCATGGTTATCTCTTAACATTCTTTTAAAAAATCTATTGAGATCAACCTTGATGTACTACAGCATTCTAAAAGCTCATTTTCTAAAGGGTATCTCCTAACAATTTTTAATGTCTTACTTATTTTTCTCAAAGCAGATGAAAAGGATCTAAATACATACTTCACAAAAACTCATGTGTGCAGATAGATAGATAGATAGATAGATAGATAGATAGATAGATAGATAGATAGATAGATATAGATATAGATATAGATATAGATATAGATATAGATGATATAGATGGTGCCAAAAAAATGTATGCACATTTTAAGAAAGGAAAAAAGACCGTATTAAAATTGTAATAATACATACCAATAACAAAAGATGAGTATAAGTCATGTGTGTACATTTCTTGGCAGCCCCAGTTACATATTCATCCCCTAGTTACCTGTTCTCTCCAACTACTCTCTACTTTTCTTTCTAAGCCTTGAAATATGTTGTTTTCCATCCTTTCTCAGCCATCCTCTACCATGTTTGTTTCTCTTTTTTGCCTTCTCTTATCTTTTTTATAATTACACAGATGATGTAGCCTTTCTTTCCTCAAGAAATTGGAATTTTGCAGACAAAAACAATACTCTCATTGACAGGAAAGAAAAAGGAAAAGTCAGTCAATACCTTGTGCTAATATTTGTGTCTTATTATCTACAGAGTCAATATAAATGCCTATTGAGAACCTGCTGTCTGTTAGGCTCTGTACTAAGATACTGGAGGTATAATGGAAAACAATGGAGATATAATGAGTGAATATTATGCTCTGCTTTCCCAGAGCTGATAATGTTGTGGGGAATCCAGAGATATAAACAAGCAGTTCCAAAGCATTATGATAACTAATTTTATGAAAATTTATGAGGGAAGTACAAGGTGCAATGGAAGGGACATGGAAGAGTTTCCCAGGATAAAGTCCTAATGAGCATGGACTGTCTAAGGAACTACAAGTGGTTCATTTTGCTAGAATGTAACATTTGACAAGTGAGATTCCACAGTGGAGAAATGATTCAGGAACATATAACAGTCTGTCTCACAAGACATTAAAGAACCCCTCCATTAAATTTTATTTTAATTTAGTATATGTCCTTCCCCATTATTTACATTTCAAAAGCAGAGACTGTTTTATTCACACTTATTTATTGCAAAGTGCCAAACACAGCACCTGACACAGAGTAGGTTCTCATCAAATCTTTCTATGGTTTTCTTTATATGAATTACTTCTCCTGTTAATGATAACTTATGCCATTCATTAGCCTCCCTGCCTACTGACTTAGAACTGTTCTTTGGGACTCAGTTCTTTCAGTGTTTCTGGTCTGTTAAAACATCCAGTCAAATAACACACAAATAATACTGGAGTTTATACTTGAGTAACAGCTTATATCATTCCACACGAAGAGCTTCAAACTGAAAGAGATGAAATAACTTGTCTAACAATATCAATTAGAAGTAAAAATTGCTTACATATGGCATGTCTTCTGTTTTCATGTTTCCTTCTCTGTCTGCCTCTTGTCTTGTGAATGACTCAGAAAACTGAAAGACTGATACTTGTGACAACCAGAAAACAGTTTTTCTTACCACCGTTTCTCCAAATTCCCAAGGGATGTTGCATCCTAGATGGAGTTTATAGGTAGCAGTTACTAGCAGTATTGTTTTAACTGTAGATGCTGTGAATTTTTCTAGACTTAATTGAGTCAAAATTTAAAAAAAGAAACAAAAAAAAAAACTCATTCTTGGGAGCCAAAGAATATACTGCCTTAGTAAAGAAGAGATGATCCAGTATTTGTTGAAACAGAATTTAAATTGGTAGTATTATTTTTATTGTATATCTGAGTTCCAAATTCTCACCACTTAGAAGAACTGACTTCTAGGTCAAGAGCAAACTCGACTGCATTTCTGTAGGCAAAAACTATAATTTAATATATTTCATATTTTTTTAAGAATAAGGAAAAAAGTAATAATGGAAATCTAAGGGGAAAAGGGAAGTCAAGATGATCTAGAAAGCAAAGAGTATTACTTGCGGCAGAATGATTACCTGTTATTATGTAATTAGCACAATTGTCAACTGTGCTAATTTTGCCCCAGTATCCATTCTCACAGGTTAGTTCCCCTGCCAAGATTTTAGATGAACACATGAGCACCTAGTTAAACACATCATTGCTTCCATCTCTCTTGCAGATATAAAAAGCATAAATTAGAAGAAAATAATTACATTTGTGAATATTATAATCCATTACAAAAAGATGAGAAAATAAAAATTTATGTGCTCAATAATATAGCCCTTGAATATATATAGAGAAACTCTTCATAATTCATGGAGAAGTTCATAGAAGCAGAATAAACATAGGAGAAAATAATATACCTCTCAGTTCTTAAGAGCTCATCTGAACACAAACATAAATACAGATAGAGAGTACTCAAATGTTACGAATAATAAACGTGTTGAAATATAAGCTAAACTTTGTATACGTTTTCATCACCACCACTGAAATAATTAAAATACTGTAAATATAATGGTCCCATAAATTCCATGGAGCAGAAATTATTTAGGCCATAACGCTGACTAAATAAATAAATAAATAAATAAATAAATAAATAAATAAATACCCAAAACTAGAAATGTATTTTTAAAAGCAATAGCAAACAGGCACAAGGAAACCATATTTTAAAAAGATAGTTCAAGGTAATTCTTGAAATAAACAGAAAATTGAAAGCAAGTTCTGACTATAGATATAAAAAGAAAAAGAAAATACCCTAAACTAAAATATTAGGAAAAATTATACCTAAAATACTTTGAACTTTGTCATAGAAAGAGAAGCAATAAAATGAAATGAGAACTTAACTCAAAAATTATAAAAATAATTAAAAGACAGCTCATGGAAATCTACAGGAAAGAATTAATGAAAGCAAAAGTATTCTTCCTTCAGGATCTTGATCTAATTCTACATTTCTTAAATTCTCCATTGCAATTATGATAAAATAAAAACTAGGATTAAAATCTCATTTTCAAAATAAAATACTACAGAGTATCATCCATGCTTAGAAAATTTGAAGAATGTTATACATTATAATAGAGATAGAACAGATTGACTGAAGAACTGACCAGTTTGTAGCCAGTGGAACAGAGAAAAAAAGTTGATCTGAGATATGAGTGATTATGTGTGTAGTAGAATCCCATTGAATGCCTAGACAATAACAAAATAAATGACACTGTGAAGAGTAATGGACACAAGGATTTGACCTAATAAAGTGTTTCCCAAAGTTAATTATAAGAAATATCTTGCTATTTGTTAACCTTACAGATTTACCCCAAAATCAACCCTAGAAATTTGGGTAGAGCCCATGAATGTGTATTTGTAACAAGCACTCCAAGAAGGCTCATCATTATTGGAAACTTTTGCCTGAGAAACTACTGTGTCTATTTGGTTTCTTGACAAAGAAATCACTTTTCACTTTCCAAGTGTATTTAAGTCTAGTGACAATGAAGGGTAGGCTCTAGGTTCTCCTATTTCTTTACATTGTCATTTTGGGCAAGTTACTAAACCTTTGTAAACTATAACTACCTTACCTAGTTCCTAGGATTGTTTTAAGAATTAAATGAGATAATATTATAAAGCACTTAGCAAAGTGTCTGCATGTTTTAAGGACCCATTCATTGTTAACTGTTCTTATTATTTGCTTAAGCACTGAATACGAATTATTGTATTTAATCCCCACAACAACCATGTGAGACAAGCTATGTTTAATTCCCATTGTGATGGTAAACGGCAAGCAAGCATTCAAATTCAGGTCTATGTGACTGAAGAGCCTACATCGCCTAAATATGTAAATATGTTAGATTTTTATCATAAATGCCCATATTTTAAAACACCAGAAAAACAAAAGGTGAATTAAATAATAATCAAACTGTATGTATATATAATAAATGTGTTTTATATATATGTGTATATAAATTTGAGCCAACACCATTTATATATATAAAGCACTTAAAATTGAGTATGAAAAGACTGAAAATACTATTTTTATGTGGATGAAGACAAATCTCAAAAATGAAATAAAAATAATAATCACACTAGCAATCAAATGTTTTACCTGTCATTAGCAAAGACATGAAAATGCTCGTTGTCAAAAGTAGGGAACAGACATAATACTACACTATTAGTCACATTTAAAGTAGTACAACTTCTCTGTAAGTTGATTTGACAAAATATATCAAACCCATAAAAATGTGATAATCATTGATTATTTCACCACACAAAATACAGGATGTTTATAAGAATTTCAATGTGACAGTTCTTTATATGAAAGGGAAAAATTGTAAAATAGTTGAAACACGTTATTGAATGGTTAAGATATTTAATGTTATAGCTATGTATCTTGTGAAATAGGCAGCTTTTATGAGCCATGGTTGTGGAATTTTAAAAATATATATATTGAAAATGCTCACATTAAGGCAATACTTCTAAAAGAAGGACAAACTAGATACACTGGGGCTTTGAGGGCAGTTAGATCTTTTCACTTAGATCTTTCAAAAATATAGTTTTTGTGTTGTTGCTGAACTCATAGGTGACAAGAAAAAGTCATGAACTGAAAAGAGAGTGATGATTTTCAGAGAATGGAGATGGGACCTATTGTGTGGGTGGAAGGGTTGAGCTTGCCCATAAAGCAGGGAAGGCAAAGTATATAGGCAACAGTGGCAGGGGTAAGTTCACGTAGTGCCAGGTCCTTTGTGGAATATCTTTTCTGTTTGCTTCTGTTCTCTCAATGAAATTGGAAGTAATGTCATCAACGAAGAGTATCAGAGAGGTGGTGGGGGATGTTTAAGAGAGAATAGAAGATGTGAACTTATTGAGAAAGAGTGAGGAAGAATGAGGATGGACTAGAGAAACCATGTTTCCCTGAAAATAAGACCTAGCTGGACCATCTGCTCTAATGTGTCTTTTGGAGCAAAAATTAATATAAGACCCGGTCTTATTTTACTATAAGTACTATATAGTAAAATAAGACCGGGTCTAATATACAATATAATTTCATATCATATCATATATAATACCGGGTATAATATGATATAATATAATATAATATAATATAATATAATATAATATAATATAATATAATATATAATACGGGGTCTTATATTAATTATTGCTCCAAAAGACGCATTAGAGCTGATTGTAGGGCTAGGTCTTATTTTCAGGGGAACATGGAATATACCATAAATGTTAGGCAGCATTTCAGACTGCGAATTTATTATCTAGATTTTGAAATTAGACTACTATGCATGGTTATTTGTTTTGCTCCAACAGCAGGTATAGCTTTTAGTGACAGAGAATTGGACTTAACTAAGGCCAATATTTTGTCACATGATTATAAAATGGAGAAAGGGACTTGAGACTGTATGCCACAAAGTGATTTGAATAATTAGTCAAGGGTTGTAAGCAGATAAGGAGGGAATCTAGAAATTCAAAAGTGTTAGATGAATGAGTCTCAGCAGCTCGCCTTTATACCTCTAAAATTTATTTATGCTGAATCTGTAGATAACACACATTCGAAGGTATTAACTGAGGTGAAAAAATAGCAGCATCTTGAAATATAAACCAAATTAAGGATTTTGATTCTTTTCTAAAATAAGATGAGGGTTCACAAGGGTTCATTTTTTAATACTTCATAACATCAATATGTTTTATGTATACTGTTTATAAAGCTTTACATGATTAAAAATTTAAAAAACAAGCTTGCATTCTAACATAATTAATGAGAGAATTGTTAAACTCCTAATTACTCAAAATAACACCTTCTCTCCAAGACCTCGAATCAAATAAAGCATCCTGCCTCTCCTCTGGTCAAGCTCTATGATATTACACCATTTACTTCGGCACAAAACATTTCAGCATCTGATATTATCACATTTTCTAATTTGTTAACCAGCATATTTCTGCCCTCCCTGACTGTAGTGGAAGTTCCTTGAGGCAAAGGGATCTGTCTCATTTGCTGCCACATTTCCATTGCTAGTTCCTGACTTGTAAATGATCACATTTTTGATAGATCTATATTAAAACGTATTTGCTTAGAGGTAAATATATTTTAAAAAGAGAGACAGAAAGATATTGATGGTGTTTATAATTGGGTATAGACTTCTAGGTGATGTTCATGTTTTTTACATTCTTATATTAAGCTTCATTCTTGAAATGAAGTGGGATTTCTTCTTGAAGGTAGTTATTTTCATCTATAGTTACACAACAGGACTGAGCAACGTATGAGAAAAAATACTTAAAAAAATAAAGTAAAATTTTAACATGCATAGACATGTGTCATGGTTTGGGGTACTCAGGCATGCCTAGAGTTTCCTAACCTAACGTTTGAGTTTCCAAAAGGTTAGTCCTACCAAGTAATGACTGCATGCCTCATTCTTACTGCATGGTTCCAATTCAGGTTCAGAGGAAACAGTTCAACCAGGAAGCAAAAACAGCTGACATAAGACAGTGAGTGTCTCAGTTACTTCTATAAACATTTTGGATCAAAGTTATTCTGTTGTAGGTACATATACCAGGCTGAAGGTGACTCAATCAGAGGGAATTCTCTCTTTTGACTTTAGAGAAATTAGAAAGCAGAAGATTGTGTCTCAAGAGTCTGTGGCCAAGAGGAGCTGGGTTAATATTGTCACCAGCACGTCTGTTTGTAGCAGAGGTCAGATCCTATTCCCAGCTCAGCTCTGGTGGGGCAGTACATTGTTGCATTTAGTGTAACAGACCCTCATTAGAACTGTAGCCCAGGGGTGCCAACAACTTGGTTAGCAGTGCCAATGGGAATGGAAACAGAGCTCTAGCTCACTTCACAACAAAATGCAAGAATCTCAACTCCATGGAGTACAGGTGGGGAATAGGGAGGGCGGTGTCAGCAGAGACCAGGGCAGTGAGCACTGCTATTAACAGGTCAGGATAAGACCATCAGCGAGCCTCCAGTAGAAATGGAGCAGCAATTGGTAACTAACCGAAGGAGTCTCTTTACACCCCAGGACCTCTGTTTTCTGTATGTGAAATGAAGATAATAATGATAATAATAAGTACTCCATTAGTTTATTATAATTTAAAATGGTAAGATACGTAAAGCAGCTGCAAAAGTGTAGAACAACAGAGGTACTGAATGAAATAGTTGTAATGGTTATTATCATCTTTACTATTAAAGACACAAATATAATATACATATAGGAAATGGATATAGTGCATAAATGCTGATGTTACTATAGCTATACAGGCATCCATAATCTATAAAAATAACACTGCATAGGAAACAATGACAAAAACTAGTGTCGTAAAACAATAAGTATCACACTGTTGAGTTAGAGGGTCAGCTGGTGATTCTTCAGATCTTGGGTAGTCTTATCCACGCCTCAGTGCTCAGCTAGTAAATCACCTTTATTGAGCTCTCACACGTCTGGGATTGGGCTGGCATAACTGTGCTTGAGGCTCGACGCATCTCTGACTCACATGCAGTCTCATCCTCCAGCAGGCAAGCCTCTGCTTGTCACAGCAGAAGCAGGGGTTTAAGAAAGGAACAAAGTCCGCAAGACCTTTTGAGGTGGGACTCAGAGCTGGAGCACTGTCACCTCCACTGCATCGTATTGGCCAAAGCAATTCACAGGCCACATCAAAAAAAGAGTAAACAAAGGTGCCTAAAATATTATTGGACAAAAGGCATGGAAATTGGGAGGCCACCAGTTACAGCCATCAATGCAGTCAGTCTCTGAGTAGATAATCCTCTATAAGGTCATTCTTTTCTAATTGTTTATGTTTTGTCCCTATTTTATAAATGTAATACAGTAATTTGTACCTCTTTTAAGATCTGAAGTGAATAAAAAATTTAAAGTCAGAAATGCATAAGCATTTCATTGTAATTCAAGTTTTTCTTGGAAGTTAAAATATAAAGTTTTAAGTAACTTGATGACTCCAGGAATTAAAAATATAAAAAATGAAACATGGGAAAATAAGGGAAAGAATGGAGTGGGAAGGCCTGCCGTTTTATTAGTAAACCGTATTTTTCCCCTGGCAGTACTAATATACTTCAGCACCTACTGTGAGCATCTGCTGTCATACTAAATGAATGACTCCCACCCAAGTACCGTCACATACCTGAGCTGTGTCTGATATATTTTTGTATAGCACAGTTTTGAAGATATTAACTGAGATGAGAAAATAGAAGTTTCTTGAAGTAGAAATTAAAAGTAATTAAAAAAAATTTAACATCACTCTTCTGTATAATGCTACATCAGGTGTCCCTATAGTCAAGCTATAGGTATCCCTATAGCTACTTGATTTACAAACATAACCTATTTGGAAATAAAAAATGCAATCTGGCCCTGGATTTGTCTTTTACAAAATGACCTTAGAAAAGAACTTTCCATAATTGAGATTTAGTTGTCACATCTATAAGATGAAGACATTGCATTAAAATGCTAAGTCGCTCCCATCCTCAACATTCTGTTTTCTAGAATTTTCCCTTAGATTATTCAAATAATATTTGTCCCTGGAGAGAAGGAACATTTGTAGGAGTTCCCTAACTGAGAGGTTTACATAAATTTGGACAAATTTCTCCAACTCTCTGTTCCTCAGTTTTCTTGTCTAAAGATAAAAATAGTAACAACTTCATAGAGTTGGTGGGAGTTTTGAAGAGTTATATAACGTACAGTCCTCAGAGAATGTTGGAGAATGATACATGTTCCGGAATAACACTCAGAAATTTTCATCATGTTGCTATGGCGGTAAATTTCCCCTGCTCCTCCACCCTGGGCCATATCCATTTTCTCTGCCCTGCTCTGTGCCTGGGAAGAATGGTTTCCTCTGTTGGTCTTGATTGCCAGTTGTTTATGATTTGGTTCAGTCAATGGGACAGTAGCAAAAGATCAGAAAGTGAGAGGAGAGAAGAGACGCTTCTTCTGCTCTGCTCCCTTGGGGCCGTGTGTCTGCCAATTGCTATAATTTCTATCAGATGGACCCTTCTCCAAGATTTCACCTCTCACTGGGGTGGAATAACATTTTATCATTACCCTTAAAAAGTAATGTTAACCTAAAGTGTGTAGTAGTGTAAACCTAAAAGGCCAAAGTGAGAAACAAGCATTTATCTGAGATCCAAAAGAGTAGCTATTTGGGAAGCACTGGTTAGGAGGCAAAGGTAAAGGTTATTTATGAAAAAGGGAAGGGAAACAATTAAATGTATAGAAGAAAAGAATTTTTATAGGTGCAGATAAGCTAACATAGTATGGTAATTCTAAAGACTGTTTTCACTTTTCAGTCTTGTGGTCTGTATTTTCTTATTTTGCAGTCAGTTATTTGGGATACAATGCCGCTTTAGGCTTGTACCAAAAAGGTTACTTTGCCCAGTTTTAACATTGCAACGTTTTGAGGAATCAGACTTTCTAGGCAGTTCTTGGAAGATGGCAGCTCAGGCTCCATCTTAGAGCGGCTCTGTTTGTGTTATTTTTTACAGTCGTAGCAGTTTCCCACTCTTGTTAGTCTTGAGTGATACGATAGCCCTTGTTTGTTTCCTGAAACCTACCCAAATCCTTCACTGAAGTCTCTTCATTTGAACCATGCGAATTTTGTTTTTTGTCTGAATCCTGACTATTTAGTAATTACACTGAATTTGTCAGTCAGAAATTTTTATGTAGCAGTTTACCTAGAAACTATACTAAGATAATTTGTACTCTTTCCTTTTCATCAGCATTAGAGACAAAAGTTCTGGTTTAATCAGTAGAATTTAAAGAAGAAAATAGTAAGGGAACATTAGTAGAAACCAGGAACAGATTATTAGAAATGAGTAGAGTGACAATGTCCTGATGTTATGCTTTAAGGACAAACAGGATGATATGAAAATGTATATATGGGAATTAGTTTGAAGACAGAATGATTCTGATGGAGATGAAGAAAATAGTTATTGTCTATCCCTTTCAGTGCTCATACGTGTCAGGTAGACATTTTAAATATATGGCCCAATTTAATGGTCACTACAGCCTGCCTCCTACACAGGTTCCTTTTCCAAAACATCATGTAGCTTCTGATAGTCCAATTTGGACACCTTAGTTTCAGGAATCAGGTGAATACACAATCTTGAAAGAATTAACAAAGGGAAGGGAAGGCAGGTGTCTTGGAGCAGTGATAAAATACGGAAATTATGGAAAACAGATGCATTATAATCTTTTTAGTTTACCTTAATATCAAATTGACTTTCATCAGCCTTACCAGCTAGATTAAAAATAGCATCTTGTCCTTTAAAGCCACGAGCATTTCTCAAAGCAAAATCAAATAGTAGCTCCTTTGATTTCTCATTGCAATTTATTTATTTCTATTTTATTTCATTTTCCCGCCACGCTTTAACCTCCCAGGATTTGCTTGTCTGTTGTTTTTTGATTTTTTAAATTTTCTTTACTTTGTGCTTCTAGAAATTAATAATATTAGGAAATTGCTAAGTGTACATACACACTTACACTATAAGCATTGGAGACAAAGCCACAGCCAGCTTAAATGGAGGAGAGGTGACCTGGGATGAGCAGTGTTGGGATTAAAAAGCATGTGAAAAAAGAGAAAATATGTTTATATTGTTAGAAATCCCAGGGAATATTCAATATTTTGGGGGGAGTTGTACCTTCTAAGCAAATGCCGTCTTATAATTTCTTTTCTTAGGATGGACACAGTTGTTCCTGAAATTAGTTGAAGATTGTAGGCCTTAAATCAAGAGTAATTTTATGTTATTATTTTATGTGGTGACTTGATTTTTTTTTTCTTTTTGTATAATTGCTGTTTAAATTAAGAGAGTACATTTACTTTTAAGACATATAATTTTAAAGATTTGCTATTATATATAGTTACTATCACATAAAAGTTCAGATAAGAGGCATAAATAAAGAGCCCTCTCATCCTCACCCTGGGACACCAAGATTTTACACACCACCACATGTCAGCTGGAACCCACCCAAGCCAGATGAGGAGGCCCAGCTGCTTACATGACATCTGCTCCTTTGTTTACCTTCAGTCTGTGCCGTGTACAAGGTCTGGGGTGGTGAGAAATGCTATAGGAGCCCCTTCTCTCCTCTGGACACAGGATCCATTCCTTCCTCCCTAACTAGATCTATTGTGAGGAGGCAGGAGGTGGCATTACAACTCTGAGGTTTCCTTGTCTTCAGAGATGTTGTTTCTTTGTCATCTAGGTAAGAGCCAAGCCACAGAGAAAGAAAGAACTCTTGGTCCCATTTTTGAATTAGGAAGTTAATTTTTAATCACACTAAATCAACATCTCAATATTTCCCCACTACAGTTAATTAATTTAAATTGTGATATGTGCTGCAAAGAAATGTACAAGGTGTTGGCGAAATTCTGTAACAGATTCAAGCAAGTCTTACTGGGTTAAGGAAGGCTTCTTTGAAAAATCCTATTTAAGACTGAAATGAAGTTACTCTCATGTTTTGGTTATTGAAGAGTAAAATACACATTATAAAAGGGGAAAAGTCCATAAATTTGGAACTGGTATTAAGACCTCATTTTCTTGAATCTCCTTTCCTTACACTGTGTAAAAGTCATACCAAACTATTCCTCTCATTCAAGCTTAAAGCCTCATGTAAGGATAGAGAGCCCTTTCACATTATATTGACTTTTTTTTTTCATGGTTGTTTCTACTAACAAGTGAGGTTCACAAGATCAGGAACCAGATTGTTTTCGTACTCATCTGCAAAAGCTAGATCTTTATATTTGATTCATGATATATAGTAAATTCTCAATAAATATCTACTTACTATGGCATTGAATATCACTTAGTTATTTTGAATGACTTGCTACTCTACTGTAACTATTCATCATTGTAATTTACAAAGTATTTTTTTCATAATCCAAAGTTACAGGGATCAGTTACATAGTAATCACTATGCAGAATTACCTGACACTCATATACACAAAATAATACTAATCTATCCAGAATTTAAGGTCTTTTGCCAATTATTTATCAGTATTGTAATTACAATGATATTATTATAAGTTGTCAGAAACTTTAATGAAAAAATAAAGATTCAGCCATCTTCTTTCAGGTCCTCTGCTGAATTTTGCAGAGTGAATATGAATCCTATTTGTAAATTTCTGATTTATATTAATCAGAAAATATCATCTTTGGTAGCTTTTAATTTTAGTACTTCCCTAAAACTACTCTAGAATTTATTCATATTTAAATCATTATAACTATCAACTGACACTTTTACTGTGCAACAGAGACTTGAAATCATTTGAAAATTTCCTCCTTACCATCCATTACATAGTGTTGATATATTCCTTGGTGCTCATGAATATAAGATTTTCCTAATAATTAAAAACTCTCTGTACATGATAAAGCATATTTCTTTTAAAAATCCTCTTTAGAATTATAAAAAAATATACACATCCTAACATTTCTAATAAGTTATACTTCTCTACTTATGTGGAATAATCTTCAGTAACTTTTTTTTTTTGTCAGAACACAAGTAATCTCCAAAATTTTGTCTTTTAGTATAATTCTGCAGATCTAGATCTGTGATGCTCTTACAAGTAATTTTATCCTATCATAGAGTAAGTTTGGTAAAGAATGTGTATTCTGTTAAAAATCGTCCTTATATCAAGGATAGTTGTACTAATCAGCCTCGCTCTCTGTCCTCCTGTTCAAAAATGTTTGAATTTAGTATGTCTTGGATAGTCTTGCAACTCAGGCATTGTTAATAGACCTTGCCTTGTCAGCAGGATTTAACTTAATCCTGACTTCCTACACTGAAGCTAAATACACCAAGTCAATTGTGCTGCTGGTCTTGCCATCAGCTTGGTCTGGTTGTCCTAATTGCTTTGCTTCTCTTGACCACATCTGCCACTGAATGGTACCTTTAGTATCTGATTCCTGTCATTGGAGTACTGACTCCATTCCCTTTGGAATGGGCCGATGATTTTCTTACAGGACAAATTCTGGGATCCAGAATTCAATCCCAGATCTTGTCCAAGGCCTAGCTTGTCATGGCTTCCTGGAATCAACACTGAAAATGTCAGTGTCTGTAGACCAAATTCTCTCTAGACTTTACTGACACCATTTCCTAGTCCTTTACTGAGGCTTTTTTAGATCACATTTCCTGCCCCATCATTTATGTCTTCCTGAGTATTAAAATTCCTTCTCACTGTGCCTAAATCCATTTATTTATTTTGAGTTTCCTTGTTATCAAAATATTTTAGGAGCAGAAATAGTAGATAGCTAACAGGAGGGTGAGGAGAAAGAGGAAGTAGCAAAGTGCCAAGAATCAGAGAATTTATGAGGCCTTGAATGTTGAACAGTAATTCTGGACATTTTTTTTTTCCCATTGCACTTCACTAAAAGGATTTTTAAATTAGTTTTTCTTGCACCAAGTTTGAAGGTGCTAAAGTTGTCTTGCTGCCTCTTGACTTTGCCATATCTTTTCCAACCCTGTGATGGCTCTTCTTTTTACAAATGCCAGTTTGTTGATGTGACAAAAAAACCCTTAGTGAGCTTGCCCAAACTCCTTTTATTCCTCATGACCTGCCACTGTCTTCCAACACTTTTTGCTGTGGTGTGCTCTGTCCAGCTCATACTATCTCATAAGAACTGACGGTTAAATATTCATAAATGTTGCCAAGGATTATTAATTAATTTGGCAGCTTCAAATTAGCCACGATGGGAGTATACACTATTAAAATCAGCAAACACTGCAAATCAGGGCTTCTTCCTGTCTCAGTCGGGTGAGCAGCACTGAAAGCAGCTATACTTCAGAGGTTAATATCCTACTGGTTGTTTGGATATCCATGCCTTCCACTTGGAGACCTACAGAGTAGAGATAAAAATGCATGGCAGAGACAGGGCCATAAGGCTAATCTTTCTTAGTGTGTATAAAGAAACCTAGTCAAGGTCCTGAGATGGAAAACGTTAAAACTTTATAATATAGATAAAAATAACACCTATAATAGCAATGACAATAAAAATCCTTTGGTTTTGGAGATACATATATATTTAATGTAAATTATTTTGCTATTATTTCAAAATTTAATTAAGTTTATAGTATAGTCCTTATTGAAAATTTCTAAATAAATTAATTGATTTTTATTTGTATACCTCATACTATAGTATTTACACAATGTAGTATTTATAATGATATTCATACTTATACATTGTTGATTAAATCTATAGTGAGTAAGATAAAAAATGACTGGTAATTCTCGCAGTCTTTAAATTAAAGACGTATTCATTGTGTTTTGTATAGAAACTTCCAGATCCCTATTACGAAAGACATAATTTCTATCCTATATATACTTATAACTATTCACTGATTTCACTGAGCAGTTTTATTTTATTTTTAATTTTATTATATTTATTAAGGTATCATTGGTTAATAAAATTATATAGGTTTCAAGTGTACAATTCTGTAATACATCATCTGTGTATTGTGTGTTCACCACCAAAAACCAAATCTCCTTCCCATACATTTGACCCCCTTCACCCTTTCTACCTTCCCGCACCCCCTCTTTCCCTCTGGTAACCACCATAGTATTGTCTGCATCTATGAGTTTTTGTTTGTTTGTCTTATTTGTCCATTTGTTGCTTTCAGTTTTATATCCCACGTATGAGTGAAATCATATGGTTCTTGACTTATTTTTCTTAGCATGACATTCTCAAGATCCATCCATGTTGTGGCAAATGGCAGCATTTCGTCTTTTCTTATTGCCTAGCAGTATTCCATTATATATATATATATATATATATATATATATATATATATATATATATATATATGTACCATATCTTCTTTATCCAGTCATCTATTGAAGGATACTTTGGCTGTTTCCCTGTCTTGGCCGCTGTGAATAATGCTGCAGTGAACACAGTGAGACATATATTTTTTCAAATAAATATTTCCAAAATTTTCAGACGAGGGATTGCTGGCTTATATGGTAATTCTATTCTTAATTTTTTGAAGAACCTCCATGCTGTTTTCCATAGTGGCTGTACCAATTTACATTCCCACCAACAGTGTATGAGGGTTCCTTTTCCTCCACAGTCTCTCCAACACTTGTTATTACCTGGCTTGTTGATAACAGCCAGAGCTAGCACACTCCCTGACTTTAAATTATATTACAAAGTAACAGTAATCAAAATAGCATGCTATTGGTAAAAAACAAAACAAAACAAAAAAAACCACAGACCAATGTAACAGAATTGAGAGCCCAGAAATAAACCCACATACAAGAAAGGAGCCAAAAACACACAATGGGAAAAAGAAAGCCTCTTCGTTAAATGGTGCTAAGAAAATTGGAAAGCCACATGCAAAGAATGAAACTACACTGCTGTCTGTCACTATATACCAAAGTTAACTCAAAATGGATCAAAGACCTGAAACAGTAAAATACACAGGAAAAAACATAAGTACCAAATTTATAGACCTTGGTCCTAGAGAGGATTTTATAAATTTGACCTCAAAGGCAAGGGAAATAAAAGCAAAAATAAATAAATGAACCTATATCAAACTAAAACGCTTCTGCAAAGTAAAAGAAACCATCGACAAAATAAAGAGACAACCAACCGAATGGTAGAAAATATTTGCAAATCACTGAACAGTTTTAAGTTTGTGAACATTTTACTTAGGCAGTGGGTCTACAGTTGTTTTTTAACCCTCCTGTTAGGTGGAAAGTTTTAAAGAAAGGATTCAGGGTAACTTGTCTCCACTAGAGGAAATTAGTGACCAAAAAAAAAAATAAAATAAAATAAAAATGTTTGGGAAACACAGCATATCTCTAATGTAGAAGAATCTCTAGTATAAAGTCTAAAGACATCCTGAACTTCAGAGATAGAGAAAATTTTAAATAACACACAGTAATTGCTTAATTGAATTGGAGAAATATATTATGGGTTTAAATGCTATGTTTTAACCTCATGCCATATTTAACAAAACAATAGTATGCCTCATTATTTATCTTGTAAACAGATCCAGGAAATCCCCTGTAAGTTTTTAACTTTTGCCCTTATTGACAATGTAAGTTGTATACAGTAGTTGCATTGGCCTATTAGCTTAATGCTGCATGATAGATAGAAGGGAGAAAGGAAGTGATAACTAAGAAAAAGAAATCCAGTTCTTTCAGTGTTTCTTTTTTATCCTAAAGACCATAAAATATGGATAACTTATTCTTGCGAAGCCCTATAACTAACCTAAAGTCCATGCAGACACCCAAATTGCAGAGATTTTTAATCTTTCCAGGGACTATAAATATCATGTTTATTGCTCTTTCAAAGACTATAACAAGCATCCTTGGTGATTCCTATCACTTGGTAATAAATGACATGCCATAAGTAGATGTAGAAATACATCAAAACTTTACTGTACATTTTTTTCCAGATGTGACTAGGCGTCCAAGCATTGACTACAGTGTATTATTTTGTCCTGCCAGGGAGACAATTTTTGAGAAAAAAGGACTTGATAGCTAGCATGACACAGTACTTCCTTAACTACCAAGATTTTGCAGGTGCCACTCCCTCTTCCTAATATATTCTCCTTGCCTAGTTTCCTTGTGAGCTTCCACAGATTTACCCCATTTGATTGACTTGGAATTCACTAATACGTTCAATCATCAAATATGTATAAAGCACTTACTATGTACGAGGCATTCATCTGGGCACTAGGAATTCAGACAAAAAGTCCTGCCTTCAGGGAGCTTACATTCTAATGGAGGAAATGCATTAATAATAATTTATTAAATTTGTGGCAGAGAGACAGGATCATGATTTAAGATTTAGTTTAAACATCATCTTCTCTGGTAAGCCTTCTTGATCACCCCAGCTTGTGTTCTGTTCCATTTCTAGATGCTCCCAGAGGATCCAGTGCTTCCCTCCATTAAAGCAGCAGCTCCAGATCATTACCAATATCTCTCCATGCTTGTCTCTGACTTTAGACTCCGAGAAGGTAGGTACCACATTTTCTTTTTTTTTCAAAGTGATTAGCATAATTGCTGGGTCATGGTATATATGATACAAACAGCCATAATTTATTGAGTACTTTATTCATTTAGGAAATTATTTTAGGTCCTTTCTGTGTAAAATCAGTTTTGTTTTGTTGTGTAACGAATTACCACAAACTTAGTGGCTTATACACACACATTTATTATCTCATAGTTTCTGTAGATCAGAAGTAAGGGCACAGCTTAATTGGAGTCCTGTTGAGGGTGTCACAAGGCTGCCATCGAGGTGTTAGCAAGGCTGCATTTTTATCTGGAGACATGACTGGGGAAGAATGTGCTTCGAAGGACAATTAGTCGTTCGCAGTATTTCCTTGTAGTTGCCTGCCTAGTGTCCTGGCTTCTTAACGGCTGTTGACTGGGAGCTGCCTTCGTTCCCTAGAGGCGATCACAGGTCCCTGCCATATGATTCCATATGTAGTTCACAGTATTGCTGTTTGCTCCTTTAAGGCCACCGAGTGATTCTCTCTACATTCTGGAAAGACAGGGCCTTATATAAGCAAATATAATCATCAGCGTGACATTTCCATCATCTTTGCCATAATCTCCTGCTTAGAAACATGTCAGAGGTTCCACCCTTACTCAAGGGGAGGCAATTGCACAAGGGCTTGATTCTTTGGGGGCTGGTTTAGAATGCCATGTATTGTCTCATTTAATCCTCACAATTCTATGAAGCATGTGCTCCTGTTATGAAGTTAAAGATGCCAAGGTCACGTAATAAAGCCAAGGTCAGCTAATAAAAAGTCAAGCCAAGTTTCAAGCAAGGTGCAAGGCAGTACTACTCCAGAGTCCTGACTTTCATCTTGCAGTATATTGACCCTTCTAAATACATGCCTTCTAAATACTGAATTTAAAAATGAAGCAGTGAATGAACAAAAGAATAAATTAATGTTGTTATGAGAAGTGTCTGAGTACATAATAGGAATACACTCAGCACACTCAGCACAACGTGTTACTGACAAAAGATACTTCGTGTGTCTCATATGTCTGTTGGGTAGAATGGAAGAAGGAATTTCTTGGGCTATTTCACTCTTTTTAATGTCTTTTTTTATCCTTAGTTTTGATTTTTAGTAGCATTTCTATATTTAAATTCCATTATTTAAAATTCCTTATGGTACTAATCTATTGTACAGTCATTAGCAATTATTGGGTAATATTCTATTCTATTTATGCAATGGTTTGTTTATTTATCCCTTCATTCATAGCATATCTTCCCTAACAAAAATATAACTTCTATGAGAACAAAGTCTTATCTGTTTTAACCCCTTATTGTATCCTGAAAGCCTATAAAATAATAGGGACATAGTAGGCACTCAATGAATGACTTCACTGAATTAAATAAAATAGCAAACTAGAAAAATAATGTCCAAGCTACTATCATTTTTTTGGCTCTTAAATTATTATTGTTGTTTGTATCTTAAATACAACCTATCTAGGTAATAAAATAGTGGAATTAACTCTGAAGCTTCTTTTGGCGTTATTACACAAACAAAAATGTATTCTGAATTTTTTTGTTGTTTAAACATTATAAGCATTTAATTGAATTTCAAATCACTAGTACGTACTGGAAAGAATGTCTCACTCTGCCAAAATATAATCCACCTAGACTTAAAAGAAAGTTGTGCTTTCTCATATATGCTTAACTCAGGAAAGGCTAGCTTGTAAAGTATTGCTCTGATCTCTGAAGACACACTCATTTCTGTGATATATATCATATAATCAAAATGCTTAAATGATTTTGGAAACAAGATTCCGACAGTATTTTTTCCCTCTTTCACTTGTAGCTGGAAAATACCCAAATCATTTATCATGCAATAGATCTCTCTTCTATCTTATAGCAATAAACTCACAGCTAACATATGGTGTTATTTAGCTGTGTAACAGAAAAGATTAATCAGCTGACAAAATGTCATTATAAAGGAAATAGTTTAAACTGTGATTTTCTTTTTTTCTCTCAGTTCATGGGCATCCAGCCAAATTTATCTGCCACTGGCTTAAAGAATGACATGTAGAAATTCAAAATCAACTCTTAAATTACCAGTGTCATTTAATATGTTTGAAATGCCACACTGGAAGTCCATTGCTTGTGAAATGTAAATCTTTCCCTTTAGTGAGAAATTGCTTGTTGTTTTAATTGTGTGTATGTGAAGTGAACTTTTGGAGGGTTCATTGAAAGCATTAACGTTACCAACACTGTCAATAACAGCCGTGTCCATTCACTTATTATTAGCTGCCCAAGACTTACAGTAAATGGTTATGTATCCTAGCTCTCTCTGGAAAGAGGTTTTAACCCTTAGGTGAGAGGACTCATAGAAACAACATAAATAAGTGCTGTAGCTTCTTCTCAAGTAACAGTTTAGCATTATTGAAGTGCTTGATATGTTAGGATGATCCGAGTATTAGGGAAAATACCCACTGGCAGGAAAAAGAACACTTTATTAACCATATGTATTATTGCTTTTTCAAAGTCTTACAAGTACTGTAATGACTAACCAAAAAGAAAATTCATTTTAAGACTTTTTAAAAATCATAGTAGCCTTTGATTAGTTTTATTTTAAATTTAAAATCAAACATAAAAAGTGGTAATATAGGGATTGGGGATCCGCTACTGCTTTTGCTATGAAGCCCTTTTACTTAAATATGTTCACAAGCACTACATTATCTCATGTATTCCGCTAATCACACCTCAAATTGAAGAAACTAATGCTTCATTTTAGATAACCACTTTGCTAACAAACCCTTGAATCATCCGGAAGGTAGGCACTATTTATCTGTACATAGCTCATGGATATGAACACAGATCTGTTTTCTTTTAAAGCCTTTGCTTCTCAAACTGACCTGCACATTAGTTTCTGGATAAATTTAATATTTGTCTTATCTGTATGTATCCTGGAGAAACTATAGGTTTTCAGCAGTTTTCCAGAGTCCATGGATGCTGGCTCCATTTTATGAGGGTCTCATCATGCCACAATTTATTTTTTCTCTGTGGTTGTATATTCATGTGTTTACATATTCACTTTATAAATCTAACAAAGAACACATTCCCATAACTTTCTCCAAACCTGCTGGATCTGTGACACACTAATTTGGAATACATTTGTATAAATTAACATGCTAAGCATCCATACTGAAATTCAGACTAGCTAGCAGCATGAACCCTACTTCATTTATATTTCCAAAACATGAATTACATTTTTTTCCTGAAACAGGACAATCCTTCCCTAATGAGTTCTATCTAAAAATAATGAATACAGTGTTCAACATGAAGTCACAGAGGTTGTTTACACTGGTAACTGTTCATAAAATTAATATTTCCTTCATCCAGGGATAGTAGCTAAATTGTTTATTGGCAGACACAAACAAATTAATCTGTTGGAAGAAAAATAAGCACAGTATCCTTTGACGTTGTCATGCATGATAAACACTGGTTTATTCTGCTAAATTTATCCTGAACAAAAATAATATCCATTGAAAATTAATAAATATGCATTGAATGCTTGCCATTAACGTGTTAGCCCATGAAATATTAAGGTTCCAAAGATATCTACAACACAGTTTCTTTTCTCAAAGAATATAGTGTCTTTTAGGGAGAATAACACGAGTAATTTTTTAATTGAATCCTAAGAGCCAAGTATTATAGGTCCTATAAAAACGATATAAAACATTATGAGAATTTAAAGGACAAAGAACACTGAATTGGGGAGGTTAAGAAGAGCCTTAAAGAATTGCTCCACTTGAGATTTATCTTTAATTGTGTCTTTATGATGTGAAGATAGATCGAAAGAAAGGTCATTACACCAAGAGTATATAGCTTAAGCATTTACAAAAATGAAAAGCACTCGTTATGTTTTGGGGAATAAGTATTCCGATTCGACTACAGAACAAACCATTCATTCTTTCACCCATCTTTAATGAATGTTAACCATGTGTTAGGTACTCTTTTAGAAACTATGAATTTAACAATGAACGAAGTAGAAGAAAATCTCAACTCTGAAGTTTACTTCATTGTGATGAAAGATAATAGACCTGTAAAAATACAAGTAAGTTCAGTGAGTGATACAAAGCAGTGCTACAGTGTCTGTAGATGAACTTAGTAATAAGGAATCTCGAATGCAGATTAGGTTGTTGCTTTTAATTCTGTTTTTATTTAATAATTTGAGAACTTGTGAGTGATAGGATAGGGACTCTGATATATAACAATTAGTGTGGGCTGTTTGTGATACATTAGAATGGAAGTAACAGAAATGGGTTCAGAAGGCTACTACAAGTAGTTCAGGTATAATGTTACAAAGGAGTAAATTAGGGTGATGGCTGTAGGAATGAAAAGAAAGAAAATGTGTAAAATAGATTAAAATGAAGAATTTGTAGGATTTAGCAACTGTTTATATATGTGAGTATAGGAAAACGGAAAAGTTTCAAGAATCTAATCATTGTATATTAGGAAAAGCTTGTGCTATTATTATCTGCAAAGCTAAAAGGAAAGCAGTATATGATGGTTTGAAAGAGAAGGTAAGGTTCTAATGTTTAACATTTGAGAAATGATCAAGATAATGATAATGTACAGCAGGCACTTAGGATATTGGATTTGCAGCTATGAATGAGGAATCAAAGCCAGACATATAGAAGATTTAGGTTGGTTTTCATTGACATTGATGCTAATTTGCATGTCATTTCGAAAGAGCATGGAGAAAGAGAATGGAACTCTTTGGAAGTATCTACATTTGAGGAGTTCGAGATGAGTTAGCGTTAATGTTAGATAGAGTATGGATAAGATTATGCTTTGAAGTATTTTTATTCTAGGGGATCGAGAAGGAGAACAAGACAACTGAGACAGAGGGAAAAAATGTACCAAAGAAAAAGACTAAGATTGATGGCATGAGGAAATGAAAGAAATATGATTAACAGTGACCCATTTTTAAAGACCGAAGAAAATGAGGATTAGGAATATGTAATTTAGTTTTAAAATTAAGAGATCATTTTGAGGTGACTTCCTAGAATGCAGCAAATCAACAAAACCACACACCAAAGAATGCGTACTATATGATTCCATTTATACAAAGCTCAAAAACTCTACTATAAGCTCAAAAACTCTTACAAAGATTGTAGAATTATTCTTGAGGGAAATGCAGACTGGGAAGTGATATAAAGGAAACATCTGAGGATGCCAGAAATGTACATCTTGATTTAGGTTGTTATGGATATGTAAAAATTAGTCATTATATACTTAAAATGTGTGTACTTCACCATAGATAACTTAAACATCAATTAAAAAGTGAGTAAAAAGAGAACAGAAAAGAAGGAAGGAAGGAAGGGAAGGAAGGATGAAATGTGACCCATGATGGCTTTATTGAACACTGGATCCAGTTTCATATAAAGTCAAACATAATTCTAGACCCAGAAGTAACATGAGTCACTAAATTCCCTGTATTGTTTAGGCTAGTTAGGGCTACAGATTCTGTTATTTGCAATATAAAGAGTCCCCACTTATATATATTTAGATAAAGGTTTAAGTGTCATTTTGTGATTTGAATTATAATTACAAATTGTATAATGTTTTAAAAGTCATAATAAAAGCAAAATAAAATAAAATATAATTTTGGAGTATGGCATAGTTGATATAATTATATATTATTTATTTATTGTACTATTTAGTATTTTGAAAAGCAAATTGTAAATTCAGAAATGCTGTATGTTTTATCACTTCAACTTAATGTCATAAAGCAGACTTTTAATACATGACAATATCACATTTTAAGGATAAATAGTTGTAAATATGTTAAGTATACTGTCATTATTTCTAGTAGAGTATATACAAAAGTAGGTCCATGTTATTAACAGTGTACATCCACATAACATAAAAGTTTATTATTAATTAAAATATTGAATATAATGAAAAATTAAAAACAAAACATGTAAACTTATATATGTACGTGTGCTTGTGTACATATGCCTATGCATGTGTAAAAAATTATCAAATTGATCTGTAAGTTTAACATATTACAAAGGAAAATATGGATATGGATTCTATGGAAGTTGGTAAAGTTAATTCTCAATATCTTCATGAAATTAAAATATATAATAATATTCAAGAAAATAGAGCAACATAGAATATTTTTTTTCAAAATATAACAATATATAAATATTTAAATATGCATGGTGTTGGGTAAAGAATAAAATCAATGCAGCAGAATTAAACATCTAGAAAAATACTAATTCACAAGTGGTATAATATTATGTATTTCAAATCAAATTACTAGTTAGTCAATAAATTGGATAGGACAACTTTTATTGTTATTGTTGGAGGGACCTAATTAATCCATCTGTTAAGACCATTTAAAGAAAATATATAGATTTGTGGACTCTTTTTAACCTATAAAATTATTAGTAAGAATTATATATGTATACCTCTACATGGGATCAGAAAGCCTTTCTTAAAAATATAGCAAAAGCCATAATGAAACAGAATGACAAATTAATCACATTTAATTTTTTAAAGGATATCTGTACAACAAGAAACATCGTAAACAACTTTTGAAAGGATAGACTATCAATATGTGTGATGTGTGTTGGTTACAGTTTGATAATTCTATATTGCTTATCTTACACTGAAGATTCTTAGGCAGTGATTCGGGCATAGAAGATTTCAGAGAGAATAAAGAAACTTTGGGGGAAAGCCTTCTAGCAATGGGCACTAAATGGGTTGCAGTATAGCAGTATGTAAATAAAAATGAAAAAAATATCTGAGGTAGTGTGAGTAATAGATTATGACTAGAGCATAAGTTGCCTCTGTGGGGATGGCAGGTGAGAGACATGAAAAGTAATTTGGAGCCAAATCACTAAAAGCCTTTTTGGCTTGGAACACAAAGGGAGCTACCACAGGCTTTTCAGCAAGTGGTCGGGGGGGTGGGGGGGGTGGGGGGGGTGGGGTGTGTGTGTGTGTGTGTGTGTGTGTGTGTGTGTGTGTGTGTGTGTGTGTTGGCGGAGGGAAATAATGAAAGGTGAGTTGAAAGACCTGAGAAATTGCATGATTGAAATGCAGGAACAGAAGTGGAAACTGACAGCATGGATTGAGAGCAAGGAAAATGGATTGAAAAGATTTTTCAAAAATTGATGTTTCACATTTCTTGATGACTTAATATGGGGCTGGGGCAGAAAAGCAAGAATATGACTTTCAGGTTTCTGATCTGTGCAAGATGTCTTTAATTTGGCCAATGATTCCATTACTAAAGTTGGCAGATACCAAAAGGTTGGTAGTTGGGTGATGCGAATGGGGAGGGCAAGTAATAAGTTTTGAACTTCAAAAAAATATGTTTAAGGGACAGACACATGGAAAATATCAAATAGTTTGAAATATAGGTCTGACCATCACAAAAGCAATATGTATAGCCACACACATGCACGCACGCACACACACACACACACACACACACACAATATTCATCTAATTGTTTACATCAATCATATGGAAAAGGTGTTGAGGCCATAATGCAATAATTGGCCTGTAGAATGCAAAAACTGGATAGAAAAACTCAATAAGGCTGAGGATAATTTTATCATCTCTAATTTTTATAGTGCAAGTTGAAGAAGTTTATTATTGGTTAATAAAGTAGAAAGACAGTATTTTAGGAAAGGTAAGAGAATGGTGAAGTTGAAACCAAAGGTGCATGTTTTCAAGAAGAAGGAATTATTAAGGGATTTGGATGATTTAGAAAGAATTAGATAGAATATAAAATGAAGAAGTCTTTGGATTTTCCGATTAGATGATTATGTACAAAGTTTGGATTTTTTTAGATTGGATAGTTGAGGCAATGAAATCAATTAGTAAATTGGAAATAGAGAAATTAAAGACTGTATAGACTATACTTCCAAGCTGTTTAATTGCTGAGGCAAGAGAGCGAATAAGAAACTTGATAAAGAGATTTTTTTTTTATTAGTAAGAGATTTTAGTATAACATGCACTTGGGCATATTTGTAGTTTAAAAGAAAGTTGACAGTACAAAAGAAAGAAATAACAGTAAGATTATGAGGAAAGATTAGGTTCTAAATCAGACAAACAAGATCAGAAAGAAAATTGAAAGCTTAAAAAGGCAGGCATCAAAGCAGAAACTATTTCAGGAGTGGGAGGATAGAAGGAGAATGAATCATAGCTAATGCAAGCCCGATTTCTAATCCAATCTCAGAATTTAATTAGGAATTCCTTAACATCAAAATGTTTGCTTCTCATGTTTTATAGCATTTGAAAAGGAGCATCTGAACTAGATCCTTAGAGCTATTAAATGTTTAACATATATTCAAATAAATTTGAAAGTTGAAGACTATTACTCATTCTTAGCAGATAAAATGAAATATTCTAAAATTATGCTTAAATCTAGTAGCAAATCTGAATCTTTCAACTATGCTTCAATTTACTACTAATTTATACCTGGGTATGATTTACTTCAATTAAATGTTCTGTGGAACACAGTGCATAAAATATAAATATAGTATTTGCATAGAATAATTTAGTTGCACCTTTTTAAGATATAGAGATTTAATTGTAATTGGGTTGTAGGATATGAGTGAATTGTTTGAAGAAGACTGTTCATTAAATGATCTTTTGAGACTTAATTATAGAAACGCATCTTTAAAATTGTAAGCAAAGGTAATTTGCATAATTTTTTTGAATTAGATGATTCAATATACTTACTTAGGTAACTGTCTTTCAAGAATGAGATTGAGAAAACTGTGCCAAGCTTTACATTTCAGCAGATTCTAAATCATTCAACAGTAAGTTCAAAAGTAGGCTGACACTCTGCCAGAGAACAAAATCATGGGTCTATGTGCACTATAAGCATATTTAAAATACCTGGGCAGTAAAAAACAAACAGCGTGGAAAAATATAAAAAGAAATATTCAGCATCTGGTGCTATAATAAGAAATCAAATTGGGATTTCAATATATATTGCTAGACTTACAATATAATTTGTCACATATTTCAATCTAATCACATGTTTCTGTATTCATTTATTGGTTAAAATATTTTTATATGTTCAAACACACTCTTTTACACTGTTTTGCATTTAATAATATAGATTGGATTTTTAAATTAAATTTAAGTAAATCATATGGTATGGAAAATATATATCACCAAATGCCTCCATATAAATTGAATTAGTTACATTTGATAAATTGAAGGAATACTCTCCATGCAGATATTAAAAAATGACGATGTGGGAGATGGGAAATGGGGTGTTTACTAAAGGTTGCCTGACCAAAAACAGGTTGGTTTATATTACTCTCTTATCAATATTTATATTATATTTAAGGGTTGCTATACACTCAAGATGCTTATGCATTTTGAGGCTGACTACATTTTTATTTTGAAGCATTTAATGATAAGTTGGTGTTGGCTGAATTTAATAGGTTCTTGAGAAAATATGGTTGTATTTTCAGATTCATAATATCACACTAAACCAGATTTAGCATTTTATTATAGAAAGAATGGAGTCAGAAGTCACATATCTGAGACTCTTTTGAAACAGACAGAAAAAGCCCAGAAGTAAAATGGTGATGGGAAAAGACAATTTATTTTCCTCTGCCTGCCTGCATTCAAAATAAGGGTATATTTAACCCAGAAAAGAACAGATGGGCTGTATTTATAATAGTCAGAGATAAAATGTTGTATTATTCAATTCTTCTATTAATTTAATTCTGTTGATCCCACTGCCAAAAAAGTGTAGTGCTACTCATAGGTGAATTAAATGAAAAGAAAAATGATATACCATATATGTAGTATATGATTTATGGAAAGCTATTTACTTCATGTTTACTTTTAACTATTTTCTGGTTTTGGTTTTGCCTACTGACTCAGCCTCAAATAGATTTTAATATATTTATAATTTTTTGTACAGTACATTGACTGTTGAAAAGAAGAAACACTACATGGCACTTTGATAATGGCTTTGGAATAGAAATGCTGTATATATCCTTCAAATAAACAATAGTGATGTGGGAAAGACATATGAAACATAAATGATTATTTCTTAAAAGTTTGTCTCTTGAGTGGGTGAGAATGAATAGACTAAATTATTTGGCTTTGAAGTTTATGATGTGTTTTCATTTTAAAAATCACATTTGGTATATTTCAAATAAATAATCAGTAGAAATGGAATGAACTATGCTTTTGAAAGTTCTTGTTCGTCTTCTGTCTTGGACTATAAAATTTAATTTGTGTTTATTTTAATTATTTCCATGTCTCCATCACTTAGAACAGTGTCAGGAGCATTGATAAAAGAGTCCTTCATATTGCGTTAATAAACACAGCTCTGTTAGAAACCATGTATACCATAGTTAGGTCTTCAGTACCAAATAAAAGTAAATTGCACAAATGTAACAAAATAAAACAGCCTGGACACACACACCATATATAATAAAATTCTCAAAAATTAAATGCGTACACATATTCTTGCATAGGAAGCTGTGTTGGGTAATGAATTTGACATTCAGCAGTCATTGGCTTGATTGGCAGCTCCTTCACTAACTACCTATGTGAGCTGAACAAGTAGCTTAACCATTTTGAGCTTCTTTTCTCGTTGGTAAGATAGGGAGAACACCTTGTGACATAAGAAAATGTAAATTTAGATTCTATTTTTCTTAAAAGAGACATATTCCCTAGAAAATAAATATTTGTAAATCTATAATAATTGTGGTACTATTAATTAATACTTGTTTTAGTATGTATAATTCTAGATACATTACTGTATCTCAAAATAAGTTATTTAACCTGCATCTAACTTAGGTGCTACTAATCATTTCAGCTTGACCATTATCACTCTAGTTTGCAAGATGGAAATTGAAATTCCCAAATATGATTGTTTTCAAGTCACAAAATTAGCTATTCAGTCAAATATACAGACAAAATTCAATCAGCAGTCTAGTATCTTTGTATAAATAAAATGAAGAGATGTTAGGATCTCTTATCGCCCTTTCTTTCATGTAGTTTTCTTGTGAGCTATGAGCATGACAACTTGAATTCTCTTCCCCAAAATAGAGCTCTTTGCATTAATATGATGCTTTCCCAAACCTTTGGTTTAAGCCAGGGGTGTCCAAACTGTCTTCAACGTTTTTTACCAAGGGCCATATGCGGTAAAATACACAAACAGCCGGGCCACTCACTTGAGGTGAAGTACGTATTGCCTCACCTGGTTTATTTAAGTAAACTAAATATATTTTTGGAATTTGCTGTGGGCCAATTAAAAATGGATTGCAGGCCACAGTTGGCCCGCGGGCCGCAGTTTGGACCCCGCTAGTTTAAGCAATATTTGAGTATATCCTCTAACTACCTTATGTGCCCACCTCTCCAATGCCCCATGACACCCATGGGAGTGATAAACTATGCTGCAGCCCACCACTCTTCTATTGAATTTGCCATGGGAAATCTTGATAATGGGGTGTATCTTACCAAATTTTACTAGAAATGATGATTCAAAAGTATGATGTAAAGTAATCCTTATATTCCTAAAATTTTAAGTTATGAATTAACTACTAATATATTCTGTAAAGGTGTTATATTATAAAAATTGATATAAAACAGTCAGACAACATATGAACCGCTGGAGTAGTACTAAAATGACTGATGTGAGTTAGAAGGAGATCAGTTTCAGCTCAGGTTGAAGATGGCGCTTCCAACAGTCAATGCTGACAAATGATTAAAACCTGAAATGTTGAGTTTTCTGTTACTGAAGAGGTTCAAGTAGTGGATTGAGAAGATTGAACCATTGCATGAGTGCTTTGACTAGATGGTGCTCAAAAACATTTCTACCTGAGACTGAAATTCTGTGATGTTCACAGAATAACAATGCACTATAGACCACATATTGAGAATATAGCACTAAATCCTGTGCTAACCGGATGTTAGTAGTGATAACAGAAGTAAAAATAATGAATGACAGTTGTAAGATGATTGAGAGTGCACAAAGGGATTTTATGTAATGTTTAATTCTCACACTACGTGTGCATGACAATTATTATTACTCTCACTCCTACTATAGGTACAGCAACTGGAGCTCAGCAAAGTTGAACAACTTGGCTGTTGCCTAAGTAAGGGGTGAAGATGAGTCCTGATACAAACTGTCTTTCCAAATCTCTTGTCTGTTCCACTAATTGATTACAATTGAGTACAAGTAATTTAGGTTATCCCTGGGTTTCTTCTGCCTTAAAAAAAATTATAGGAAAGAGTTAAAAATCAGTGAAAGCTGCATAAAAGTTTTACTATCACACCTTGATTTAACTTCCTAAGGGATTATGTGCTGTATGGCTTTGCCTGATGTGGCATTATCATTAAAACAAGCCCCTGGGAAAGGTCCCAGCCTGTTTACCATGGTATCATGCTGTGGCATCATGGCCCAGTCAGAATCCATTTCTGAAAGGGTCAGTCTCATTTATGAAGACCCTCAGGGAAACCGAGAGAGCAGGAACTGCTGATCTGTCTCTTTTGCCTTGGTCACACTCATCATCTGAATTAGGAATGCAGTGTCATTTTAAATGTGCTGCTTCAGGGCTTACTGTGGGTCAGAGTTTTTAAATTCCTGTGAATCTGATTTTGTATGAGCCAGTTGACACCATCCAGTGCCACTTCTGCAACCTCACCAGTGGGACAAGATGGGCTTCTTTATACCTTTTAAGAAACACTTGGCTAAGCAACTCCCCATGAGAGCGAGACTAAATTTTCTTTCTCATCCACTACTTTTGTCCCACTCCATCTGATTCCTTAACACTGAGGGGGGAGGATTTTTTTTTTTAACTTAATAACATCAATTTTCAGCCTGTTTTAACACTAACTGTGAATTATGACTGTTTTAATAAAACAAACCTGGTTTGTTTTTATTTTGCTGCATTAAAGGGCCATAATGCAAAGATGTCCTACCCCCCTTCACCTTCTCGGACTGTTTGGTGCTATCTGACCTTGAAGAAAGAGGAACTAGGTTCAGGAACTTCAAATAAAGTGGAGGGTCCCTGGATGTCTGGGAGCTCATGCTGGGTAAATTATCCTAGGATTATATTGAACAAATCATATGTAAATTGTCCAAGGACTATATTGGAAGAGTCATATGCCTCAGCCTAGTGATGAAACGGGACAAAAGGTATTATTTGAGTTTCCAGAGACATGTAGAAGCTAAATCTTAATGAACGTACCCCCAGCCTTCAGAAGAGAGGGAGAAAATGTCTATTGCTGCGCTCAGTTGTTTTTTCCTTCTCTGCCTCAAGAAAATATGGCTTCATCAGTAACCGCACTTCACCTGCAGATAATCTCCATCCATAGCTCTACCACAGTGCCCCACGACACTTATAAGCCCAAAAAGAGGGTGATGGTGAAACATCCAAACACATTCTTTGGAATGCTGAACCGAAAAAACTGGGAACACCTGGTAGGAAACAATGATTAGTGACACCTAAGTTATATACACATCACGGTTGTACAATTAGAAATGAAAATCACAGTAAAATGGCTTTTTAATCTTTTATAAGCTCTGAAAAATGTGAAGATCCAGGACCAGTAAGTACAGAGATAACATTTCATTAATTCATTCAAAACTAAGTATTGAGTATCTACCTGACGCCAGGCTCTGTTGTGGATTCTGAGGGTGGAGGAATGAACAAGACATGCAAGGTGCCTGAACTTACAATACTAAATTCCTGGAGTGTATTGACAGGAAATCAACAAGACAATTCAAAGTTCTGTCAGGAAAATAAAGCAGGGTATTACACTATATAGTGACCAGAGGTAAAGCAGGGTGAGCGATTTTACATTGGCTGGAATAGGACTGTCTTCTACATCTAGAATCAGAACATTTCAGGTAGAGAAACCAGTGAGGGCAAACCAGGAACAGGTTTGTCATTTTTGTGTTTAAGGAAAAGAGAAAGGGCCACTATGACCAAAGTTAGAGGGCAAAGAGGAAAGTGGTAAGAAACGAGGTCAGCACAGGAGGCAGAGGCCAGGTCATACAGCATTTTGTAGGTAAGTGTAAGGACTTTGGATGTTATTATAAAAGTAATGAGAAGCCGTCGGTGGCTTTTAGATAGGGAGGCTGTAATGTAATCTAACTTATTTGTTGGTTTTGTATTTCTGGCTATAAAGAGAATATTCTTTACTGGGGAAACAATAAAAGCAGGGAGACCATTAGGAATTCAGTGCAGTAATCCCCAAAGGAGATAACGATGAGTTATCAAAATGAATAGATGGATTTGGAATATATTTTGAAGGTAGAGCCATAGGAACCTGTTTATGCTTTGGATGTCAATTTAAAAAAAAAGAAAATTGACAATGTATGGATTGTATTTAGAGCCATAGGAATAGATGAGTTTCCCTAGTAAGAAAATTTAGGCCAAGAACGATGGAAGGTCTAGAGCTGAGTCTTTTAACTCTATAACATTATGCATTTAGGTAGAGGAGAAGCCAGCAGACACTCAGTAATGTCCGTCACTGATGATGCTTAGGATTTTGGCTTTCACAATTTGAACATGGCAGCATTTACTTAGTGAGATGAGTACAGGTTTGACATGGGAGCAATCAAAACAAAGAAAGTAAAACTCATGGAAACAGAGTACAATGGTGATTGCCATGGATTGGAAATAGGAAAAATGGGGAGATAGTCAAAGTGTGCAAATTTTCAGTTATAGAATGAATGAGTTATGAAGATCTAATATATATGGTGACAATAGTTAATAATACTGTATTGTATACTTGAAATTTGCTAAAAGAGTAAATCTTAAGCATTCTCACCACACACACAAAAGGTAGCTATGTGAGGTGATGGATGTGTTAATTAACTTGATTATGGTAAATATTTCACAATGTATATCAAATCATCATATTGTACACTTTATTATATAATTTTATGTGTCAGGTATAACTCAAAAAACCTGGGGAGAGGGAAGTTCTGTTTTGGTTATGCTAATTTTGAGATTCCTATTAAAGATCCAAATGGCGATGTGAAGTATACAACTGGGTATCAGTTTGGAATGTGGTACTCTTAGCCAATCACTGCAACCACAATGGCAGAGAATGGAGTGCACCTTGATACATTAGCGCTCTGGCCAGAAGAGACAGTAGATAAAGTATCTAACTCACAGGAATAGTGAGAGTCGACCCCTATCGGAATCTCTAGAGTTGTGTTGCAGAATTGTCAAAAAGAATCACTTATCAATGAGCTATTTTATGGGTTATCCCAATATCCCTTAAATGTATGTAAATGTCTACAATACATGATAATGAGCTTATGATAAGGAGTCAGGTGGTCATTTGTACTAAACCTCATGTCCACAACTTGATGTTTCTTTTAGATTTTCATGATTATCTACTGGTGAGAATAAACTGTTACTGAGGGATCTCAGTGTATAGGATAAAATAATTAACTTGGTAAATGTGAATAATTAAAATTATTTTTTTTTCTAGCTTTAGGTATCCCTTACTTTCTTTAATACCGAGATCCTCCACAACTGAAATGGTTAGGCCTCTCTCAGCATCTGAGATGCCCTGACATGATGGCATTGGCACATGGAAATACAGTATAAGGATTATGCTAAAGGATTCAATTTCAGGTCATTTACCATAGGCAGTTTTCACATGGCATGAGTCAGATCTCCTCTTTGTCATTCTAAGGGGATACCCAAGCCAAGAAAATTTACAGAAAGTGTATTATTTTCTAAAAAGTATTCTTCTGAAACATAAAACACTATATATATTACCAAAGACCTTTCAGTTCCATTCAGGCAGTATTACCAAGAGTTACACTAATAATTGCAACCCCCTATTTGTTCAAGTTCAGGACAGCACCAGAGGCAATGGTTGATAACTATAAGACGTCTCCATAGCAATATGTAACAGAAAAGGTATATAACACCTCTATAAGGATCAATAAAAGTCAGCTTGGGGAGGGTCTCAGTACAGTATTTTGCAACTCAAGATAGACACAAACTGACAGGCCTCTAGAAGAAGTATCCTTATCTACAACAAACCTGTGAATCTTTGCTGCTTTACCATATGTAATCAGAAATTACAATAGAACCATTTTAAATGATTCATCTTAAACAGTCTCTTGTCCATCAAAGAAAAGTGGTGAGAAAGCAGGGTTCTATCTGAAGGCCATAATAATATCCATAATAGAGAGCAGGCTATGGTCTAACCAAGAGCAGAAAATGATTTCACTTTCCCAGTCAGCACAGAGCAAGTGCTAAAGAATAGATCAGGAAGCAGACCTAACGGTTCTGAATATGCAGAGCCAAAAACCGCCAAACTTTGGAGAGGTTGAGACCCCTTTTGGCCAAGGCAAGAGGTTGCAAGATTTCTGCAAGGTACAGTTCATGAATTCAGAAAAGGAAAGAGACTAGTGGTAATTTTTTTTAAAAAAAAGGGGGTGGGGGGACAAAGGGAGAAAACATAGTCGCTACAAAGTAGAAGCTAAAGATGCTGAAAGATGCAGGAACATTTCAAATGACCTAAAACAAGACGGGTGCCCACAGAGTATGGTTTCCATATGGCAAGGTGCTACCTGATATGTAAAACACAGTAGTACCTCCTCAGGCTGTCTCTGCATAATCAAGGGAGTGGAGATGAGAATTCCATTTTAAAGTGGCTTAAAGTATCACTTGGTAAGATGTATGGAAGATCAGGCTCTTTCCACTTGAAACCCCTTCATCCAATACAAGCAAAGCACGAGGATGGGGTCCCTGCACTTTTATTCCTCCAGTTTCTCCTCATTCTCAGCCTATCTCAAATAAACAAGTAAGCAAATTTGTACATATAGCATATGGTAATAGATGCTCAGGAGGGAAAGCTAGAGCTGGAAAAGAGAATAGGAAGTAAAGAGAGGAGTGTGATTTTATAATTGATGGTCATGAAAGTACTCATTAGTATGGTGACTTTTAAAAAGAGATCTGGAGCGGAGCAGGACATGCAGCTCTCTGGAGGATGGCATGTCAAACAAAGGGAACGGAAAGAACAGAATTCCTGAGGTGTGGAAATCCCTGGTGTATTTGAGGAACTGCACAAAATCCAGTGCAGCTAAAGCAAAACAACAAAATAGGAAGTGGATGATAAAAAGAGAAGTAGTGGGGGGTGGGGGGTAATGACGTAGGGACCTGTAACGCTTTGCTCATAGCAGCTTCAGACAGTTCTGAGGAGTATGATGACCTCTTCTGAGCTTAATAACATTACTCCTGAGCTGTGCTGAAAGTAAGTTGCAGGGGAGCAAGTGCAAAAGAGAAAGACCAGTTCAAATACCAGGGAAATAATCCAGTTAAGAGATGGTGTCTTAGACCAGGAGAGTAATTGCCAACGTGTTCAGAAATAGTCAGCTTGTGGATATATTTTGAAAGTAGACCTCAAAGGATGTGCTGATGGGTTGAATTTGTCATGTAATAGAAAGAGGGGGTTCCAGGATGACTTCAAATTCCTGTCCTGAGCCAATCACTCTTTACTAAGATGGGCAAAAATTAGGTGGCATGAAACCTGCAATAAATTCTTCCATAAGACTAGGAGTAGTAAAATGTTTGCCCACATGAATTGGTTTTTAAAATTAGACTTCCATAATCTATCAAATCCCTTTTATATTCCGGTCAATGTTACAGAATTAGGCTTAATAATAGTTCAGTGTAACTACCTCTAGCAAGGATTTTTATTTTTTATTCTCCTATTTCTTGATTCCTTTTTCTGTTCTGCCTTTGTTCTTGGTATACTTATGATTTTCCTCTAAGTTGCTTCAAATACATTTTCAAATTAATTAAAACGAGAAAGAAAAATAAAATAATGATAATATTTTCTACAATTGTGTTCTTCCAGGGATGTCAAGGGCCATAATATCTCCTTGAGTTTCAATATATTTTATACAATATAATTGAATATAACAGATGGAAGTGAGGATTGAAATTTAATACATTTTCCTAAAAGGCTACAAACCCATGAACAAGCGATTTCACATTTCTAGTGTAAAATAATATTTTATATATTAATATATTTTTGTAAGTGTATTATTTTTGTTCAAACATCGATGGGTTCAGAAGTAACTTACTATGATAGTTATATCAAATAATATCTGAAAAATATCCAAAGAAAATATGTCCCTGTTATATTAGATGTTACTCCAATACTGGCCCAGATTACATGCAAAGAGCACAATAATTGAGTCTTCAGGGATGTTACAGAGCGTCTCTTGATATAATGCACACTCTAATTATAGCAAGGATGTCAAATGTGAGACTGAAAATAAAGCAATACTTGAAATATGTCTGAATTAAAACATTTCTAAGCCTTATTTCTCTGAAAAAGTAAAAGAGAAAGAGCTAATATGTAGCCTGAACTTACACCTTTGGAAATATATATAAATCATGCCATGTTTCCCCGAAAATAAGACCTAGCCAGACAATCAACTCTAATGCATCTTTTGGAGCAAAAATTTCTTATAGTAAAATAAGACTGGATATAATATAGCATAATATAATATAACGTAACATAACATAATATAATGTAATATAATATAATATAATATAATATAATATAATATAATATAATATAACATAATATAACATATAATAATATAATACTAGGTCTTACATTAATTTTTGCTCCAAAAGACACTGATTGTCCAGCTAGGTCTTATTTTCAGAGAAACACAGTATATGTATAATATAAGACATATAGTATATATATATATATATATATATATATATATATATATATATATATTTACTATATATATTTATATATATATATAAAATATATATAAATATAGTAACTTTTTTTTCACATGAAGAACCCAACTTAATTATAAATATGACAATTGAGGAACCCCACGGCCCTTTGGCTAATTGGAAAGAATTCATAGAGAGACTTATAAGAACTGGAAACAAAATTTTATGAACAATCTTGAAAATAGGGTACCAATCTATTTACAAATATACATTTTATTGTACCAATGTTATCTTAACAATATTATAAAAGATACCTAACAAAAAGTACATTGTTTTCTATTTATGTACTGAAAGGATCTCATTTCATTTTTTGCATAATCTTCCGTAGTCTTTGTCTATACACAAACATAATCTGTATCCCCATAATTAGCATATGTATTTTACATTTTATTTTTTCACCTGGCATTATATTATAAGCTTATGTACATGTCCTTACATAGACTTTTAAAATTATGATGCTATTAGTTCATAACAGTTAATTGAGTGGTTCTGTAATGTATTTATTAATTATTTTTTTTTATGATAGACATTAAATCATCCTGTTTTACAAATGTGGAAAATGCTAAAAAGACCATAGCTAGGTGCACATCATTTACTTTCTTTGATGTAAGAGAGGATTTCTGAATAACCGCATAACATATATTTTATTACCCATAATGCTATAATTCTTTTCAAAGTTTACACTTCTGTATATAATACTATATAAACATATTGCCATTTTTAATAATTGTGCCAGATTAGACCAGAATCTTTTCTAAGATTACTAACTGAATAGTTATAAATACTTCATTTGATTATTTTAAATAGATTGCATTCCACATGTTACTTTACTGTTAATGACGGTTTAGTAACAGAAGTGATCGTTCTATTCTGTTATTTTTATATTCTTTCAGCTCTAATGATTTTGACGCCCCAATAGATACATATTTGCACATTTCCCAAATGACTAAGAATACATGTGAACTTTGATTTGATCTGTGTACATCTCAATCTAACCTTTGCCAACCAAGTTTCCTTGAGCTGTTACCTGTTCTCTCTTTGGCTGAGAGCTTAGTTCTTCCTCTAAGTGAAAGTAAGCCAGGATTTAAATTCCTGTGAATGAGTGACATATATTCTGCTTATGCTCAACAGGGACTTAGACTTTTAATTAAAAGTGAAAAATTTCCTTCTCCACATCCTTTGAACTAGAATCATGTCTAGGGATTTGCCACTGTGCTTGCTAAGAACATGCCCAGAAGACACAAATGGCTAATGTTCTGTACAGAGCACCATAACTTACACTGAGAGAAATGTTCTCCCGTCACTGAACAAGCCCTTGTTGAGTCCCTGCTGGGTGTAAACTCAGCTTGTTAACTGTTAAATCTCTAGTGACCAGAGGCAGTTTACTTAATATCAATATATTTCAGGTTTTCAGTGACATTAAAATCAAAGCTTCCATCTTAAAGATATGTTTGGGTGTGTGTTTGTGGGCACAGTCTTTGGGCCACAACTAAGGTGAAGGAATCTCAGCAGAAACACATTCCTGGGGATCAATGAAAGTAGAGGTGGACTTCAAATTTAGGGTTTCCTGGTTTTTCAGGCTTCAACACTAGTTGAAGTTTGTTGAGTTTGAAGTTGTGGGTTTGGTTGGCATGAATCAGACTTTGTACTGGGAGGAGCAACCTAGAAATCTTACAGCAGCTAGTCCACCCCCTCCCTCAGATCAGAAGAGTTAATAGTAGGTTCAAGTCTCAGCCAACTGGGATTAGGATCAATGGCCCCTTCGTAAAGCTCTGGCAGGGCAGCCTGTATGTAGGAACATGTGTTAATCCGAGTTACACAGAACTGGGGAAACAGGGCCAGAGCCAAGGTAGTGAAGGTTTGGCTGTTTAGTATAGGCCTATTTAACTATTTTAAAAGTAAATTAATAAAAACTTAATTCCATACATCACCAAGAGTGCATATGTTTTATCTGAAGACATATAAGGATGCTTGCAACCCTCATTTCAAAATAGAAAAAAGCAAGTTCATAAAGTTTATTTAACTAACATATACCTTATAACTTTCCATGATGTGTAAATGAAGGCAATTACCAGTTGAGGCTTTGGACTTTCCATACTCCTTTTCTGATAATAAAAATCATAACAATATTAATAGCTAACAATTATTGAGAACTTACTGTTATTTTCCCCATTTTGTATATGAAGGAACTCATGCACAAAGTGGTCAAGTAACTTTTCCAAAATCACACAATTAGTAAGTGATGGGGCCAGAACATTAATCCAGAAAAATGGATTCTGGAGCATTATGGAGGGAAAAACAAACAAACAAACAAACAAAAACTTTTTCATTGTTTTTAAAAAGCCCCTTATTTTAAATATTCACTAGGGATAGAGTAATTGGTCCATTTAGTCTAAATCCAAGGCACACCATGTCAAATGTGAGATTGTAATGGGATTAAAGAGGAAAATAGGATGTAGAAGCAGCTATAATAAACTGTATCTTTCTAAACAAAGTATCTATGAAACAAATATGGAGAAAGGAAAATACAAATTGGTGTTTAGATACAAATTGCTGTTTAGATACAGAAAACTGACTTGATATTTAACTTAAGTGAAATAGTTTCTGATCTTTTGTGTTGAATATATTTATAATTTTGTATTACATTAACATATCACTGTAAGATGTGGGGGAAAAATCCTTTAAAAGAGCCTGTTTATTTGATTTTTGTCTTACATATATATCTTACATTTTTATTTCAAATATGTCTCAAGGTAAAAATTATTACATTGATATAAGTAATTGTAGTTCTACTGATCTCATAAATGTGTCCTGTATTCTTTATTTTTTCTTTTTAGAAAGTTCATGTTTCACTTTCTTACCTTGTTTATTTATCAAGTCCTATGTTGTCCTTTTGATTTCACAATTGGAAGTAATATTCTTAAGACATTGCCTCACACAAAATAAGTTCTTAATAGATAATAGTTATTACATGATCATTGTTGCTATCTGCAAAGGAATTGGATAACCAGGGAAACACTGAAACTATTCACTAAACTGCCACTAGAAGGAGAGCTAAATGTTCTGTGCGCCATGATAATTGAACCATTGTAGGCAGTTTTACATAAGCTGGATGGGAAAAAGCAAAATAAGAAAATGGTGAGAGCACAGTGGAGTAGAGGATGACAGTACCAGGAAGCAACAAAGAAGCTTGCTGTGGTAAATCCAAAATGTGTTTTATGAGGCATGCAGTAGTTTTCAAAAACTAATAATAGAACCATGTATCAGGAATAGCAGAGGATAACACAAACACTCTGACTTCTAGGAATAAAAGCCTTGCCCCTTTTTCTCCATTTTAAAGTTACTGACTCAGAGAATGTTAATGAGATTTTTGAAGACTTTTAGTCTTGATGCATAATCTGTAAACTTGAATGTTTGTTGCGTCAGCTTTATTCAATTATTTTTCTTGCTCTGACATTGCCCAGCAAAGTAATAGGAATTCGTAGGAGAGCTGGGCAGGCTATGCCAAGTAGAGGGTACATTTTTCAAGCAATAGGGACCGTCATTGACAGAAATGTTAATAATTACCTATGAATTCACATGAGCAAGACATTTTCAAAGAAGGGCTAGCCACTCTTATATTTTCCACCATCCTGGAGAAGTTCAAAAAGAAATTGTCTGGAAGGCTTGTTCAGCCACACATTACTGGCCCCACTCCTAGAGTTTCTGATTCAGGAACTCTGCGGTAGAAAACCCTGAGAATTTTCATTTTTAACAGGTTTCCAGGTAATGGCGATGATGTTGCTAGTCTGTGGATCGTATTTGTAGCACCACTGCTCTATAGGCTTTTCTGTGACAATCAGTTCAATTAATTAAAGCACCGGTCTGACGAAGCTCAGTCATAGGTTTGATTCTAAAAATGACCAGGGAGCAGAGATTCTAAATGTGTTCTTTAACAGATGAGTATACTTTGTTACAAGGTGGAGACAGAGAGTATGGTTGGATAATTACCAGTCAATAACCATTATTTTAAAAAGAACTCAGTACACATGCTTTATAATTATGAATCAACTGTATCATCTTCATATAGTAAAGGTTATGCATTATATTGAATTACCTTGCAGGGGACTAATTCCCAATTATTAGCTGAAGTATTGGGGTTTTCTTGTCAATTCTTTTCCTCTAATCTCAGAACAAGAAGCGTTTTCTCCCTTTTTAATAAAAAGTCTTTGTCATCCTTTTGTTATATCTGCATTCGTGCTGCTTTCTCCACTTTAAAAGTATTATGAACAATGTACCTCATGTATTTTTCACAATCATAAGTATCACTGATATTTTTAACAAATATTTAATAAGTTTCTATAATCATCTTGAAAATAGGATGCTTTTTTGTGATTATTTTAATAGTGGGCTTTATATTCTGTTTAGTTTTGATTTTTTTCTGAAATACAGTTTGTCACTGAATTTCATGTTTCCGAACATACAAACCCAGGTTTTAGTTTAATTTTATTTATTTCATATACTAGACAGCTGGCAGGTCCTTTTTCTTCTTTTTTCAGTTGACCTATCATACTTCACCTTTCCTATTTTTATTTAAAGGCTTTAACTCTTACTTAACATTGTTCATGTTGAACTCCTTTACCCCGCTTTTCATGATTTTAGCAACAAAATAAATATGAAGATGATGCCAGGGTTTCAAAGCTCTCCTCAAATTTGATCAATCTGATGGGAAGAAGTATCTGTGATACTATTAATTAGCATCATGTAGCAAACAAGATTGTGTGGCAAAGTCCGTTAATTTTCATCTGTTTTTTTCTGGCTTTTTCTGACTTTTTCCACTTCGATTGGTCAATTTATAAGTAAAATAATGCATTTTTATATTATATTTCTTAAATCTAGAATTTTAATTTGTCTTTTTTTTGTAACTATCATTTCTGCCCTTTCCGTGCATATTTTCTACTGCTTTTACTAGATCCTTTAATATACTTATTATAGATTATCATTGTACTTATCTGCTAATTCTGGTATTTGTCCATCTCTGAGTCTGTCTCTATTGATTTTTTTGTCTCTTGGCAAAGCATCATATGTCATTGCTTCTTCAGATTTCTCATTTTTAAAAAATGTAATGCCAAAATTATATGTGATGTAGTGTTAAAGGTTAAGGTAAATAAGATTTATGCTCAGAAACAAGCATTCTTCTTTTTCTATTACACTGTAAACTGATGGAGCAGAGTGGGGGGTGGGGGTGATTTGATCTGGTTTGTGTTGAGCTAGGCTTAGGCTTTGTGGGAGCTTGAGTTAGATTCCGTTTGCTCCAGACATCCACACCCAGGTAGCCGTTGCTTCATATGCAGTGTACGGTATGGGATGCTCTCTTCTCCTGCTCTCAGGCTTCACAGGCCTGGTATTCCTTTCCTATGGCTGCTAGGAACTTACTGGTTTAATACAGCACACATTTCTTATTTCACAGTTCTGGAGGCTGTAAGTCTCACTGGGCTAAAATGAAGATGAGCTCTATTCCTCCTTAAAGCACTAGGGGAGAATCCCATTTTTTGTTCTTTCCAATTTCTAGGGACCACCTGCCTTCCTCAGCTCACGGCTCCCTTTCATCTTCAAGCCCAACAATTGCATCCATGGAAAGCTCTGCTTCCACTTCGCATTTCCCTCTTTGACTCTGACTCTCCTGCCTCTCTCTTGCGTTGTTAAGGACCCTTGTAATGACATTTACACAGCTGGATGATACAGGATAATTTCCCTGTCATCATACCCTTAACCTAATCACATCTGCCAAGTTCCTTTTGCTGTCAAGGTAACATATTCACAGGTACTAAAGATTAGGCCTCGCACATCTTTTGGAGGCCATTATTCTGCCAGCCACAGGTCCTCTGTGCCTGCACTTCAGGAAGGTCTCAGTCAGCTTTCTGACTCTCCCCAAGCCACAGAAGTCCTGCTGTCATATATTCAATTTAAAAGTGAATGTGCCTATGGGGTTTCTCAGTTCTCATGCCTGTCCTTAAATTTCAGTAAGCCCTATGTACTTGTGACTCCGGGAGTTCTCTCTCAACCTTCCTGACACTCTCCAGCCAGCCGTGCATGACCACTGCGCTACACTCAGTGTAAAAATGAGATGCCTGTATGATCCTCTCCCTTGCAGGTCTCGGACTGCACAGACAATGTGTGCCTAGGCCTAGAAGGCTGTCCTGCTCAGTCAACTCTCCTGTGGCTTCTCCAGTAACAGGTAGCCACCACCTCATGCTCGCTCAAGGCCCAGAGCGTTTGTGCAGTTCTGTTAAATCTGCGCCTCCTTCAGCCGATCTGCTAAACATGTGCCATAGAGGGTATTTCAGTTCTCCTGCCTTCATCTTTAACATGTGTGCTCCTCTAAGGCCCACAAGAAAGTTGTGTGAGCAGATTCTCCTTGTGTCTGGGCCTCCCAGGAATGGTTCACAGACATGCCCCATACACCCCAGTCTTTTGCAAAGTTCATCTATCTTCTTACCTCAATGATAGCAGCATACTCCTCTCCTGCCTCTTCGCCAACGACAAATGCAGTATGAGACTGTTTTGTTTTGTTTTTCCCTAGAGGAACTTGTCACTTTCTGAATTTTAGTTTATTAGGTTTCTCTGTGACCTCAGTTCTCTGATAAAATTTTAAAAACTGTGATTTTGTAGGTTTTCCTACTCCAGCACATCAATAGAGGAGGAGTAATATTCTGCTGCCTCTTTATGTATACATGCTCATAAGCAGCAATAGGACTTTTCCGATTTTATTGAAATCTTGAAGGGCAGGGTGAACCCAGTTAATGTATGGGTTACCGATGGCACTTGTCCAGGATTGTTTTAAACTCCAGTGCTAAAGCCATCTGCAATTTCAGACTAAATTACTACCTAAGATTCAATCCAAGATTTTATCCTCATAAATGGCTGCTAAATTATTGGATAAAAGGTTAAGGAAAGGTGAAGGAAGACTAAATTTACACATTATTGATTGTGTTCATTCACAGAATAACACCTTAAAAATCAAAAGCAGGTTTTAGAAGCTTTTCTTAGCTGGACTTTAAAGCCCTTGTCCTGGGTCTTCTTGTTTGTGAGTTCCAGGTAGAAAGCTTGGCGGTATTCATAGTTGCTATCAAGAGTAATTAGCTCTAAAATTTTCCTAAACATAAGAAGGAATAACCCTGAAAGCTAGTGTGAAAGCACTATCTTTTAAAAGACTTTCTTTTGAAATCAAAGCCTTTGCAGAAAGGGGATAAGAAGTGTTTGATCAAAATATTGGGCCTGTTCCAAGATGTATATTTTGCTTATCTGGTCAGAACCCCTGGAGCACAGACTTCTGCTGTAGATAAACAATGGAGCACCTGGACTCCTGGTGCAGACTACATGGCATCTGAAGCGGGGGACACTCTTAGCCAACTGCATTGCCAGAAACTTGTGGCAAGGCCACACCACAGAGATGTTCTAGTAATAGTAGGACCACAAGACCGAACAGTGAAAAAGTCGGCCAGGAGCTACTCAGGCCGCAGAAGCCACTGGCAGCATTAAAACAGCAAATGCTGCAGGGAATACAACTGGCTGCTGAGCAGCAATCAAATGAGGACTCAGGAAAGTGAAGGACACCTGTAGTGTACACATATCTCTTTGTAACCAACAGGAAAAAAGAAAAACCTTCCTCATGTGTATTGAAAATGTTAGAGGCTTTTGCAAAGAGTGGCTACTTGGAAGAAAAAGCAGAACCAGGCTTGATTAGAGCATATAATAACAGTGTGACTTTTATAGTAAAACTCCGCTAGAAAACCTCATTTGGAATAGAAGAGCTGCAGGGATTTTTTAAGCTTCCCTGCTGCAGTTGCCTGTTAGTAGGAAAAGAAGAGAAGGAGCCTGGGTTGCTCTCAGGGAACAGTCCGGGGCAGAACAACCCATCAGGGCAGACCCAACTCAGAGCTGGAATGTGGGAGTTGACAGTCGTGTCAACATTCAAATTCTTGTCCTTAAGGCTTCCGAAGAGTGAAGACAGTTATGATCCTCCCTCCAACAAAAGATTCCAGAGCAGACACACAGCCCTGACAGGAAATTAATTCTACTAATGTTCTGCTGAGGTGGCAGATGGTCACAAACAAGATAACTGTGACAAATCAACAAATTACTTCCTGGAATTTAGCAAATTAGCATGCCTGAAGCTGACCCAGGAAAAGTTTTAGCAGTGTGGCACTCTCTATGCTGCCAAAGACCAAATTATTGGGACATGACCCCAGATATAGCTGAGGATATCTCCTGGCAGAGACGATAGACGGAGCTTGATACCGAGGCTCACGGGACTAAATTCCATGACTCGGTGAAGCTGTGCTATGGAAAGGATGGATATTCCTCGGCAAAATTTATCATAATGAGAATTGAGCTGTAATGATGGGCTTGGGAAAGATAGGGGAAAATGAGGTGTAATCAGAGATAAACCTTCCTGAACAAGTCACCCCCTGAGCCAGAGGATGAGAGTAGACTGCTATCAAAAGGTACATAATCCCAGCGTAAAGGATTAAAGAAACTAACGTGTGCTGGGATTCAGAAATGGAAAAGGTGTGATAGAACTGTGATGCTCAAACTTCAATATTTATATGAATCACTTGAGGATCTTGTTAAAACAGATTCTAATTCTGCATTTCTCACAAGTGATGCAGGCGCAGCTGTCTGGGAACCACATTATAAGGAGCGTGAGGATAGAGAACTGGGGTAGGGATAATCCACCCCCCACCCCAGCTAAGCTGAAACATCACACTGTTAATTTGCAGTTTTGTTGTGCTTTGTTTTTAAAGCAGGCAGCATCCCCAGAGTCCACAATTCACTGGCAGTTTAGTTTCTGCCTTGGTGTCCCTGTGCTGTAGTCGCTCTTGGAACTCCAGAAACCCCCAGGCCTCCTCATCCTCTCAAGGCATGGTTAGCACTCAAGTTTCATAGACCATAACAAGCCCATAAAAAAGAACAATCTGGAGCTATGAATAGGAATACATGTGACTCGGACCTCACCGCTCTTACTGTCAGGTTGGGGGCAAAAGATTACATTCCGGGAGCTGAGTTGGGCAGGATTTTACGTACAAATTTTATAGATGATTATGGTACACTAGAACATTTACCCCGACTCTTATTTAATTCATTAACCATTTCTTGCTAGATAGCGACAAGTTTAATATGAAAACACAATCAGAAAATAGCACATAAGAGGTGTGGTAAGTTCCTCCCGAAGATTGGATTTATACAAAATGCAATGTTGTTGTTGATCTTATATATCATGTAGATGTAAGTTAACCTGTCAGAGATGCCAACATGTGTCTGAATATAAAGGTGACTCCTCCAGATGTTAGTTTCAGCAGGTGCAGCAAAAAGGCTGCAGGTTTTTCCCCAGACTGTTCCTTGAACAGGTGCTATTAAATAACATCTGCCTTTTTCTGCCCATAAACCTCTAATTGAAGTCCTCCCCACAATAACAGTCTAGTTATCTGCTATTCATTTGGGTCAGGTTTGTTTGAAGCCCTAAAAGAGAGACACAACAGTTTAAGATTCAAAGCCACCCCTGCTGAGAAATAGTAACAAGGCAACTATCATAATTATGCCCTTCTTCAGAATTTTTTTTTTATTACAGTCAGATCTTGTGTAAATTGGTCTTCTCTATGAAAACAATGACAGGCATTCTTGTGTACTGTAAAGCAGACTAAAATTAGTGAGCTTTTCCCACCCACTTTAAAAAATTCTCTATAATTTAGATTAGAGCAGGATTTTCAGACTTTAGGATTCATGGATCAAAACAATTAAAAAAAAATAAAAATTGAAGTACTGGCTTAAGGTTGTTAGCTTTACTTCACGAATTAAGAATTTTTTAAAAAGGAAAAACTAGTCTCAACCACTATCTGCTGTCATTATAATTTCACAAAAGAAATAATGTTAACAGCAAATACAGAAAAATAAGCAGGCTATTCTTAAAGAATACAATGGAGTCCTGTAGGACAAATAAATTTAGCTTTATAGAAATTTCTCTATCTGTTGTTTTTCTCCTTTTCACTACGAATCTTTCATTTATATTACTTCTCAAGCCAGTTTCTTCTTTTTTGCCTTCTTGTCTGTCAGCATCACCCATCATTTAGGATCTGAGCATTCATTCAAGTTTACCAACGAATAGATGGTGAATTCAAACCTAAGGCTATTTGATTTCCACTTTACCACTTAACTGTTGGTAGCAACTCCAAAACAAACTCCTCTATTTTGTTGTTGTTGTTGTTGTTGTTTTCTATTCAGTTTCTCTCACAGGCTGATTTTTCCCCCATTCGCCTGAAAAATATTGGTAAACTCTTACCTCTCAATTGTTCTCATTTAAGTCACATACTCATCACATCTAATCCCTTTTCCTAAACTTGTCCCATAGCTTCTCTCCATAAATTCAGTCTGTACGGTTTTAGTCCAAAAACGGAAATTTAGATATTATCAGATAAATCCTTTTCAAAAAAATTCTGAAGCTTCCCTTTCTCTTAGATATGTATTTGCTATAGATGGCCTACTTCATACACCTATCATTTCATTCCATTTCCTCATTTCAACTTTTGTCCGCATACCATATACTTTACTTCCCCCACCCCCGCCATGTATCTAAGGCTTTACACCAGAAAAACCTATCAGCCTACAACACCCATCCCCACTGTTTCAGGTGAATAAGACTCTGCTTGTATTAGATCATCCAGGAATCATTTCTTGACCTTCTGGCCAGGCAGGCAATCCCCCTGTGTCCTGTCTTGGTTCTCCTACCTAGCATTGAGAGAAAGTGTAGGAAAATAAGAGGCTCGTGGGCATCAGAGTCATAAAATTTGATTTATTCCCCACCTGTGTTATTTCACTAGCTCTGTCACCTGGCAAGTTACTTAAACTGTCAGGTACTCTATTTTCTTACATGTGAAATGACAACAGTAATATCAACCACATAACATTTATTGAGAAGATATAAAGAATGCTACTTACAGTACCTGGCCCAAAGAAATCGTTCAATGACTGATAAGTTTTAATGGTAAATTGAATTGTGAATTTTTGAAATTATTATTATATGTACTTATACATTCTATTGAACATGTTCTGTTATTTGTCTACCTTCCCTACTAAACTGTGAACTCCTTAAAGTAGAGAGTGTGCTTTACTTATGTATCTCTAGGGAACAACTCAGCAAATTGCATAGTGTTGGTTGAATTAATGAACACTCCGGTCCCCTAAAACATTGTGATTTACAAGGAATTAACTTACACTAAACAGGCACCTGAAACAGAGCCAGCAAGTTGAATACTATTTTCAGGTTTCTCTGGGGATCACCCCATGAAAGGCATGCTCGAAACTCAGAGAATGCTCTCTGGGGCACACTCCTCCTTCAAGATAGTCTTAAATTAATCTTGCCTTGTCTTGTAATATCAATGAGAGTAGACTTCTCTAGGCTCTTATTAGAGACCTAACACAGTTTTGCATTTTGTTTTATGGCCACTAAAATGCTGCTCAATATTTTTATAGAGTGTTACTTCTGATGATCTTACTAAATATATCACTAAGTCATTAAGAAAGTATCTTACTTTTAAATATTTGAAAACAAAAGGCTTAAGCATAAAGTATTTTTTCTGAGTTGTTTCTCTACAGAGATTTGAGTCTAAATAGGATTCGTTATTTCAAAATGGCATACTAGTAAGTGGGTAAAATATTTAAAGGCCAAAGCACAGCTGCAATGTGAATAAAATATTATTAGACATGTCCTTGATCTTTAGCTTTATTACAGATTGGGGAGTTTTAATTTTTAATAAAATTCATTGCACTGACAGATAAGAGAGATTGTTCCCACTGGTGGTTCACATCAAAGAAATGATATAACATGCCTGACTACCAAACATAATGGTATGATTAATTCATTGAATTAATTACTTCTTTTGTTGCATATTCATGCATTTTATTGAGAAAAAAATTCCCTGAAGATCACTTTTCTATGGGGAAACATAATGAAAATAAAATGAACAAGATGTTTCAAATTTAAAAAAAAAAGAAGAAGATAGTATTGGCCCACCCAATAATGCTGGTTAGCATATGATTTACAAGTTGAGCAACAGGTTAAATATTTGTTCAGGATAAAGAGGGGATGACAGAGATCATCATCACATTGTTATTGAACTTGAAAGAACATAAAAATAAATATTGCAACAAGTCAACTTTCTGTTTGGTAAGATAATTCTTCTGGGCTTTTAATAATTATGCAGACCCTTTCAGATTACAGTGATGTTTCTCTAGCAGTTCGTGTTTATCTTCTTCCATTTTCCTATTGACCCACTCACAAAAACAATGGATGAAAACACAGTCACAATAGCATTAGGAAATGCATGTATTGATTAATTATCTTCCTGTACCAAAGAGAAATATTCATGAGTCAAAGTAAGGATGGAGTCCTAAAGCAGAACAAGCACTGCCAAGGAAAATACAGTGACATTTTTATTCACAACTATTACAGCGCTCTTTGTCAGATACATACTTACCAGAGGGACAGATCTACGGTATGCATCCCTAGCCAAAGGTCACACTGGTTTTTGCTTGTTTGTTTTATTTTGTTTTGGTTGGTTTAGCTGTAAATTCCTCAGAACTCCCTCACCCCCGCCCCTTGCCCCATGAAAAACGCTCTATATGAATTTGGAGATTATGATGTCCAATTAATGCAATTTAGTTAAAACAGATAAAGGTAAGTAATAATGATGGATTATTTCCTAGAATATAAAATAAGCACTAGAACAACTGAGGGATAAGTATACCCTGGTTTCTATACTTGATCCATTCTTTCTAGGAAGGTTTTAACATTTCACTGTCCAATGTGGTAGCCACTGTCCCTATGTGGCGTTTAAGCACTTGAAATGTGGCTAGTCCAAATTGACTTTTGCTGTAAGTATAAAATACATAACAGATGATGAAGAGTTTGTATTTTTTTAAAACTCTCATCAATGTGTTTAATATCGGTTATATATTTTAGATATGTTGGCTAAAGAAAAGTATATTATTAATATTGACCTGTCTTTAACTTTTTTGTGTGATTATTAGAAAAAATTTAATTACATATGTGGTTCATATTTGTGACTTTCATTATTTCTACTTGATGGCCCTGGTTTAAAAAATTACTCCTATAAAACTTTTTAAATAAACTAGAAATATATTGCTCTATATGTAATTAGACAACTAGCCAGAAGAATCAGGATATTCTTTCTTGTTTCAGTAAGGTAAGACTAGATAAACGATGCCAGACACTTGATTAGTAGTTGTGAATATCCAACTTGACCACCCTCCTAATCTCACACTGCTTAAAAACTGAAAGAAAGTTCTATTAGCAAAAAGTTTATAGTTAGGAAAAATAGGAAAACATTGTCCTCTCTGTTTATTGAGATAAATGAGGCATAGACATTCAATTGTGCAAACAATGAACAGATATAATTATTATAACAACAAAACGTGAGCCTATGAAAATATTTTCTATTGTAAGAGACTTAATATATTCATTATACTATTGGAGGAAAATTAACACAGGAGTAAGAAATATATTTTAGAGAAAAATGTATCTGTTCTCAATGAAATTCAAGAAAGCGTGATTTTATAAAACAATATATCAAAATGAACTGGTTAGAAAATAGATCAAAATACAAACAGAGCTGACCATGGAAGACTGAAAAAAACTGGATGAGACTGTAAGGAAATCGAATGACTTGAATAAAAGCATCCAGTACTTTTATATTCATTTCCACATTGAGCTTACCAGTGGAATGTGAAGTCAAGGAGATATTGTTGGGAGTTTCTGGAATGTGGTTGGCATTGTTCCTAGTAGCTCCTTGACTTCTAGACATAACGCAGATGGTAACAGATAAAGCTCAGCCATCCAGGGCTAACTGTAAAATCTCATTTATATCAATAATTTAGTAGAGGAAAATTTGCTTAAATCGTATTAACATTCTTTAATTTGAAAAGGTAAAAGTTTCATTGAAAAATGTCCCATTGGTTACTGAACATAATTTTCAAAAAGAAAGAAAGAAATCAAAATAAAACATTAATATAAGGATATAATAGAGATAGCTAAAACTTACGTGATTATTCATAAATGGGAAATTAGATCATGAACAAAGAAAATTATTGATAAGATTAATGAAAAATATCTGATAAAACAGCAAGACGGAATTTAGAGAAAGCGAGTAGAAAAGTCCAAAAATAATACATTGACCTTGGTGAGATTATTTAACAACTAAAAACAGTTCCCATGCTTACTAGTAAGTCACTGTATGTATCATAACTATAGTTAATTAATTATAAATACTATCAACATGTTAAGTACGAGGGCACAAGCTTGAGCAACTTCAGTGACTTATACCTTAGACCAATTTCATCTTGAAATTCCATGACTTGTGCAATAGTCATCTTTTTTTTGGAGCACAGAAAGTTGCTGTGGTCTTCTCATCTATGAAAGGGTTCCTTTTTGTTGACATCTTTAAATCAACCATGACCTAAGACCTAGTGAAGAGGTGGGGTTCTTTTTATCTTTCCTCTTCCTATTTCCTTTTTTGTGATTAAGCAAATAGTGGTGGAGTAAAAAACGGTAATCAATGTAAAATTAACTAAAGCAAGAATGGCAAACTCCTATGCCTTCAGAGGGTTCACAGATGACATAAATGCGTGAAGTTGTTAAGTACAGCGGGTGCCAAAAAAATGTATACACATTTTAAGAAAGGAAAACTGTATTAAAATTGTAATACTCAATATATGTTGATAACAAAAGATGAATGTAAGTCATGTTTGATTTCTGCAGTTACAAGAGATGCTCAAAATGGTTACCATCAGCGTCCACACACTTCCGATTACAGCGAACTACTACTTGAGCAACGTTGACCACAGTGTCCACTTGTATACATTTTTTTGGCACCCCCAATATATGACAATAGAATGTGGTCTGATCATGACAGAATTTATGTTTGCCACTCCTCTTCTAAAAAACACCTTTGTATTTAATCTTGTTGTATTCCTAAACTCAAAAATATTTATCTCAAAATTTTATGTTAAAAGCAAAGCTAAATAAACGTAATTATAATCCTAAAATTTAAACCCAGGGTTGTAAGCCCACTAAGAGATAAATAAAATCAAAATTTTAAAAGTGAAGAATGATATCTGGCAGTTAAAATGGAAATCAGATAAATTACTTTTAAATAATTGCAAATATTATAGAATATAAACACATTAAATATAACATATATATATATATATATATATATATATATATAATTACATAATATTTAACTATGTATATAATCAGTGAAGTCTGACACCCCATATTACCTATAAAATCTGGAACTATATGGAGCATTGCCACTGTTTAAATCCACCAGCATTTCAATCAGTGACTCTTCCAGATTTTAGCGGAGCTTTTGAAAATCACCTCTCATTATTTTCCAAGCAAGCTCATTGTTTTTTTTCCTTACATTTATTTATTTACATTTCTATAATTAAGTTTCATTTGCATATTTATTGATTAAAGGTCATTGACATTTCTGACATTTGGATGTCATTCTTCTTCAGAGTCTTTTATGTCTTGAAATATTTATTGCAAACATTTTTTTCAATAGAAGAAATTGTAAAATTCATGTAATGAATAAGACTTGAGAGAATACTGTTGCTTTTAAATAAACTTGTGCACTTATGGAGAGGAAAAATCTGAAATGAGAAAAGAGAGCCATGAAAATGAAAAGTACCATTAACCAAATTAACAACTTCAAAAAAAGTATTGAACAGAAATCTACAAAAATTCAAATCAGAGGGAAAATTTCAGTCTTGAGAAGATAGTTAAGAGGCATCAAGAAAAAATCAAGAGTAAAGTATAAGGAAGATACAAATAATGTGGCAAACATAAATAAGTTTTCATGAGGCAAATAATTAAAGCTAGAGCTTACACTTCCTTCTTGCTTATCGTTTATACTCTGCCTGTCGTTGTTGTGTTCCTCTAAATATATTAGTTTATTAGGTCAATTAATCCTCACAGCAGCCCTGGGTTTGAAGGTAATGATTATTGTGCCTATTTACAGACAGGAAAACCAAAACACCAGAATATCAACTGCCTCAGATCACCGTTGCTGTATGGTAGAGACAGGATTAAACCTGAGGTTGTCAGATTCTGCAGTCTGTCCTCTAAATCAGTTTAGTATATCATCTCTCAAGAAGAAATAGCCTCCATAACTAAGCACATGCAAAACGAATTTAAACATAGCAACACTTAGACACACTTGTTGATTTAAACATATTATACATAAATAAACAAATATCTATGTATGTATATGAATGCATATCTATTTCAAGTATTTATATTGATCCAGGAAGTGAGATAATAATCTCTACAAAGAAATATATATATCTTGAAACATCCATGGCAACACCCAAAGCCAAAAGATATTAATACTTCCTTTCCTATAGAGCTCAAAATGCAAAGATAGTTTTAAATACAGATATTTATTTGACATCACAGAGCCAAATTAACCTTTGTGGTAGAGACAGATTCTCAGATATATTCTCATTCTCAGATATATAAGGCATTGAAAAGCATACCATCCGTACACTTTCTGAAAGTTACACAATACATAAACACCAGCAAGGAAGATTAATCAAAGTTAGAAAAAAGTGAGGGATTCTAGTACAGTAAATGACCGTAGCCATAAAATGTTTTTGATATATTAATTTTGCTGCCTATTGGCAACCAATTTTAAAAACAGCAATATATATTAATGTAGCAAAAAAGGAGCATTTAGTGCCTTTCTGCCCCCACCAGATAAGTGGCAACTAACTGTCACTTACATTTGTTCCTAACACTTTTTGTCAGCAGTACTTGTTATTTTGATGACATAATTTAATAAGATATTGTGTAATCTGATAAAATGTTAATGTGAACAATTTCAGTTACTGTGAGTTCTAAGTTGAATGTTTTACAAAGTCAGTAAGTGTAATTAAAAATATATTGTAAACAATTGTATTGACATCTTTTAAAAATTAGAAAAAAGTAATAACAATTTAGAAGGAATCTACACTTATCTTGCTTTATAAAATATCTTTAACTCTCTACATCATCTTAAAACCTAAAATTGGGATTCTAGAGGATGTGCTAGGAGTGTGGCTTATGGAATAACAGAATGAAATTTCACCTGGTCAACTTAAATGTCATGAATATCCCTTGGCTCTACATCAAAGTGTGGCCAAACCAATTAACATGTATGTCTAAACTTAATTTGAAATAAATAATGTATTTTTTATGATTCCCTGATTAAACTGACTTTTTTCAAAATTGCCAGTTTACAAGTGACCCCAAATCAACAAGAGAGTCTCTCTCTCTGTCATCTCAACACACACACACACACACACACACACGAGAGAGAGAGAGAGAGAGAGAGAGAGAGAGAGAGAGAGAGAAACAGTAATGAAGACAAATTATATGTTAACAGTGAGTAGAAAAATGAGTTCTTTTTTGAATATTGTTTTCTATTTTTGAAACATATGAATTATTAAATAAAAAATAATAACAGCTTAAAAATACAGCTTTGTGTAAATCCCTAAATAAAATCCTCTTCTATCTCTATGATAGATCTATTAATTTATAAATTTGCCAAATATTTTCTGGTTTTTAAAATGTTTCTTTCTGTATTAATATAATCAATTTCAAAATGATACCCAGAATATTGGAAAAGAAAATAATTTGTATGTCTCACAGATGGTAATAAAAATGGAGTAAATAAACTCGGTAAATGATACAGTATTTTACATATAGTCCAGGCTTAACAAGGATGATAAAAATTGACTTTTCAAATTTATTCCAATCTTGACAAACAACCTTAAAACGTTTAAAGTTGTTTGGTGTCCTATAGCTGGAAAAGAATTTGCTAATACTTTAATTACAGTATTTACAGTATTTCATGTTTAAAATGCATCACCATGAAATCACTAATAAATAAAATGGGAAAGTTAATACTCACTGAAATATGAGTACAATGTAAAACATTGAAATTTTAATTGCTATGGAGAAAACAGGGAAATAATAGTTATGGCATAATCTGTCATTTTTCAGACACTGTGTTGTGTTTTTAATATGGGCTAGTCTAGCAAAACGTCATAACTTCTCTTTGTTATAGGCATTATTTTCCCCTTTTCACAAATTAGGAAATGAGGTTCAAATAGACTTGGAATCAAATCAATCGACTATTTTACTGCACTGTTAAGGGGTGGAGTTAGGTGTGTAACCTACCACTGTCCACCTCCAGAGCGGCTTCTCCTTCAGTGGTTCACACAGTGTAGCTTCTGCATCACTTCGTACATTTTGGGAAATGTGTATTCTAGGCCCAATCCCAGACCAGCTGAATCAGAAACCTTAGCAAATCTGTGTTTTAACCAACTTACCAAGTGATTTTCAAGTTTGAGAAACATGCTACACCATCCCTTGGGTATTCCACTAATTGGAAAAGCACTAAACAGATGTTTTCAGGATCATTTAAAATCTGCAAATCTGTTTTCTTTGTTGGCTTCCTCCTTGTGCTTTAAATTCACAGGACTCTGGAGGACTGTAAAGAAAATTTTGAGTGTAATATATAAAGTATAAAAATAATAAAATTAACTGTTGCTAAGGAAATGAGTAGCTTTTTATTTCTCAAAGTTGATTTTGTATTCATCTTGCTCTGAGGTAAAGAAAGGTCTTTAGTTTTTGAATGGTAAAGTTTCAGTTTTAACACCCAAAATTTGATTTTTTTTAAAGTGGCACAAGAAAGGTTAGGAAAAAAGGAAAAATGGATCTGGAGCTAATATTACTTTATCTTTTCTGTATCTTCTGGAGCCCATAGTGATTATGCATTAAAAACATTATTTTGTTGTCTATTTATCTTATGGCCTCTCTTGCTTCTTCCATTAAATGCAGTACAATGGGATATACTTACCCTGGATGATGAGCTTGATTTCCTTACTCTCAATTGATGAGTTGTTTGCTGTTGCCGTTGTTTACTTATTTGTAGTGGCGTCCACTCCTGTGTACAAATCCAGGTCTGCAGCATGATGACTGGGAGTAAATTTTCTTAGAAATCTGAGTCTTCCCAGAAAACAGAAAAGACAGGTGTGTTGGGGAGATTCCTTCATGGTCTGTTAATTGACCATCCTCAGTCTAGTCAACTTAGTAGGAATCAAGAAAAAAACAAAGGATCTAGAAGCATGCTGAACAGCAACTCCAAGCATCTGGGCTTTTGATGACGGAAGTACACTAAACTTTATAGAGGCAAAGATATCAATCTTTTCCACTGGCCTAATACTCAATGTATATTTGGAATGTCAGCTATATATTGACCCATATTTTTAAAGAAATTTGATGGTTCCCTGTTAAACATATTAGCTATTTACCTGGACTTATTAATAAGAAGGTATGCTCTAATTAGATTTTTTCCTCAAATATTTCCTTGAGCTCTTGTATTGAATTATTTCTCCCATTCTTGTGAAGTGCCCCCTTTACTATACACAGAATGATATATGGAGCAAGATATGGTTTGGAGTTGTCTACTCTGTTATTAAAACTTAAAATAACTTGAATCATTTATGCCTGTATCCCGATTATCTTCGTACTTTAACAAATATTCTTGATCATGTTATTCTCATAATCACTCAGTGTTTCCTCTGGATGGCTTTAGAACCACTAGTATTTGTTTTGAGTTGAAATAAATCTGTGTACTAATACAAGAAATAAATATGTATTTCTTCTCTCCTTCCAAAAATGGGTGTGGTTCTACAATTATTCAAATTTATTTTTTTGTTTCCTATAATTCAGTAACTTTAGTAATTTTGCTCACTGAGGCCTTAAATTTTACTTGTTAAGTTTATGCTTTACTACTTTATTACCTATATGGTTCTTAGGAATTTTTAAAGACAATCCGTTTTCCATTATATTTCATAATTTCTAATTGTTTATACATAGGGGTATTTGTGTACTTTGAATGTCACTTTGTTAAACTGTTTTATTTCTTGCTACCCTGTTTTCCCAAAAATAAGACCTAGCCACACAATCAGCTCCAATGCGTGTTTTGGAGCAAAAATTAATATAAGACCCCATCTTATACTTATTATAAGATGGGGTCTTATAGTAAAATAAGATGGGGTCTTATATTAATTTTTGCTCCAAAAGACGCTTTAGAGCTGATTGTCCGACTAGGTCTTATTTTCGGGGAAACACAGTAGTTATACTGTTTTCCTCTTTGAAAGCATAGCATACAATTTAGCAAAATATCTAATATCCTTAAGAGATGTGCTTTATAATAAAATTCCAATATTAAGAATTCCACAGAACACTGAAGTTCTTTGTCATCTTACAATTTAGTTGAAAGAACTGTATGTTTAGAAACATAATGTTTAAGGACCAGACATAAATCAAAACTAATGAAAGAAGGGTGGTTTCACCAGCTGGATTAACCAGTGTCAGTAAATTAGGGCTCTAAATGTGCAAATTCTCATTTCTGGGTTAACTCCATTAAAACTCCAGACTATTTCAGTTGGGTGCAAAAAATTACAGAGTAATGAATCTAAGACCCATTTTATATGGGGACATTTACTACATTTTCTTTGTTTTCTTTTTCCTGGAATTTGTGACTAAAGTAAAATGTATTGAATGCTAGCATTTGATTCTCAACTCACATTTAGTAAGCAGCATAATTATTTTAGAAATGGGCTAATTCAATACATTAAGCTAGGTTTTGTTTTCTTCTTTTCCTGAACCTACAGCCTTTGTGGTCAAGGTATACATTACTTTGCTCTGCTACTATGGAAACAATAGTGGGTATGTATAATTAAAATAAAACTTTCCCATTTGTAATAATGTGGACAGAGGATGGATTCTGAAATTATAATACCTTACTGAGCCTGTTTCTTCATCTATAAAATGGTATAATAATAATAGAAAATGGACTGGAAAATATGCAAGTGTCCCATAAACATTTGTACAATAACATACAAATGCTTACTACTTTTATTGCTCAATTTATTATCTGTAAAAATATTAAAGCCACCAATTACTGAGCTACCATATTTTGCTGTGTATAATGTGCTCCCATGTATAATGTGCACCCACATCTCTGGCCCAAACTTTCAGGGGAAAAAAATCTTTCGTTTTAATTTTTTAATTCGAGTTTTTGTTTACATTTAGGTACTTGTTTTTTGTATTATAAAGCAATTTTAGCATTTATTTGTTTAACATATTATGGTACAATAAATTTTATGTAGCAAACAATTACAAAACAAAAGAACAGATTTAAGGTAGAAAAAATTTTATGTACCGGTAACAAATTTACAATATTTACGTGTCATAGAAGGCTGAGAACTTTTCATCGCTGCAAGTTTGTCGTAAGTTCAACAAAACCAATTATTGTATTCCAGGGTATTATTTTGCATACAGATATCATTATCGATTTCGAGAGTTACACTTTTAACTCATAAGCATAAATAAAAGAATTAAAAACATTTATAGAAATACAGAATTAGTACTACCCATGTATAATGCGCATCCTTATTTTCCCCTCACAAATTTGGGCAAAAAAGTGCACATGGTACATAGCAAAATACGGTATATATTATTTTTCTTGTTTCCAGCTTGAAATCACCAAACAATATTTACTAAATGTCCCAGTGTGCCTGGAGCTATGCTAACAATAATAGGCAGTTTACAGATTCATTTTTTGCCATCTATTTATAAGGCTTAAATTTAATGAAAAATCATAATCCAAAACTTGGTTGAGGTTTTAAAGCTATGCAAAAATTTACTAGGAAATGTTTCCTAAGCATGAGATATTTGTAGACATGAAATGCAATTTGTTGCTAAGGATTTTAAGCTGTACATGGATTAGACAGTTAATTATAGAAACTTGTTAATGAATAATGGACCCTTACCACTCATTTATGATGGATTATAAGTGTTCTGTCCTTTGAAAAAGTGATTTTTCCTTAATTACTTTAATTATCACATTATACCCAGAGAAAGCAACATAGGAACTATTATTAAATCCTACCTAGGATAAGAAAAAGAAAGCTTGGTTCATAAATTTAGAGGCTGTTTCTACATGATAGCCAGACATTTCAACTATTAAGCCAATTCAATAAAAATCAGAAAAATAAAATTTGGCTTACTGAATTGCTGCACTGAATTCACTGTAGTTGCTTTGCTGAATTGGCAATTTTTTGCTTGGCTGACAGAAAAATGAAAGTTATTAATAATAGGAATGTGTGAATTTAGTAAAAACTATAACAAAGTATATTTGAATTCCCCTTGAACACTGAATTTGAATATGTACTATATATTATTAGAAGAGACCTAGGACATAAGATCAAATCCTCAAAGTTTTCTTTGTTTGTTTTTGTTTTTTATTAGTTTCAGGTGTACAAAACAATGTACTACTAAGACATTTATTATTTATATCCCTCATACAGTGATAACCCCCTTCCCCCCATCTACTACCCCTCTGACATCGCATACAGCCATTACATTTCCACTGTCTCTGTTCTTAATGCTGTACTCCATATATATATATATATATATATATATATATATATATATATATATATATATAAATGTAGTTGACATTCATTATTGTTCAGCTTCAGCTACAGGTGTACAGTGCAGTGATCAGGCATTTACATCATCCCTGAGGTGGTCTCCCTAATGAGACAGGTGTCCATTGGATACCCTACAGAATCTTTACAACATTATTGATTACATTCCCCAGATTGACTTTCGTATCCCGTGGCAATCTTGTGGTTACTGATTGTGCTTTCTAATCCCCTCATCTTCCCCCTATCTCCACTCCCTCCCATCTAGCAACCCTCAGTTTTTCCTCTATGTCTCTGAGACTGTTTCTGATTAGTTCATTCATTTATTCTTTTCTTTAGATTCCACATATAAGTGAGATCATATGGTATTTGTCTTTTTCTGTCTGACTTATTTCACTTAGCATAATGTTTTCTAGGTCCATCCATATTGTTGCAAATGGTAAGATTTCATTCTTCTTTATGGCTGTGTAATACTCCATTGTATAAATGTACCACAGTTTCTTAATCCAGTCGTCTACCAGTGGGTATTTTGGTTGTTTCTATGTCTTGGCTATTGTGTATAGTGCTACAATAAACATAGGGGTGCATAAATTTTTTTGAATTAGAGTTTTGGATTTCTCCGGATAGATACCTCGGAGTGGAATTGCTGGGTCATAAGGTAGTTCCATTTTCAGATCAAATCCTCAAGTTAAACGCTAGCCTTTTGTGGTTAAACACACACACACACACACAAACACACACACACACTGCTTTTGCATTATGAAAAATCAGAGGAAAATATTAACTTTATAACCTTTCCATTGAGCAGTTATCATGGGACCAATGTATCATGGGATATAATCAGAAAGCAAATTTGTTTGTTTCTACCTTTAAAATGTATTTCTGAGTACACTAATGTTCTGTTTCTTGATTTAGGTGCTGGTTGCATGTGTGTATTCCATTTATGAAAATTGAGCAAGCTATCTATTAATGATAGGAGCATTTTTATGTGCATTTTACTCCAATAAGAAGGTTTATAAAAATACCCATGTCCATTATTAATTAAAATGTCTCTCCATCATTTGGGTCTTTTAGTTAGTGAGAAGCATGGGAAAGTGAGGGTGGTCCTTCCTCCATTTCTAATGTGTCCATTCCTTTATCCCATCTTACTAACTAAAATGCAATTTACATACTCATTTTTTTTTGCAACCTAGGCATGGTCAGGTGAAGAGAGGAGAATAGGTTAGGTGGTTGTATTAGTCATGCTTCTCCAGAGAAATAGAACCAATAGGATGTGTATACATAGAGAGAAATTTATTTTAAGGAATTGGCTCACTGTGTTTTGTGGACTAGCAAGTCTGAAAATTTCAGGGCAGGCCAGCAGGAGAGACACAGAGGAGAAGACCCAGGGCAGGCCAGCAGGAGAGACCCAGAGGAGAACCAATGTTCCAGTTAGAGTCTAAAGTCAGTGTGGAGGCAGAATTCCCTCTTCCTTGGGACTCTCATTATTTTCCTTTTAAGACCTTCAAATGATTAGTAAGACCCACCCATATTATGGAAGGTAATCTATTTTACTCAAACTCTACCAATTTAAATGTTAATCTCATCTTTAAAAAAAAATGTCTTCACAGTGACATCAAGACTGGTGTTTGGCCAAATATCTGGGTACCATGGTCTATTCAAATTAACATATAATTTCACAGTAGCCATGAAGTTCTTTCTTTACTTTGCTCTTTCAAGTTGATTATGTACCCTCTGGGCAGAGCAAGTGTTTAAGTATGACTTTCTCAGTTCTATGCTTATCTCGATTTATACATGCCCCACCAGGAAAATTGATTGCACTTCCTACAATCTATGTAGTGTGTTCCCTTTTGCTTACTCCGACCCTGCTTTTATTGTTGTTATTGCTTTGTAACTATTTTAAATACACCTTTGTTCTCTATGTGCCTATCTTTGCCCCTTTCAGAGGTTATTGCAGGCAGGGTTTCAAAGAGTTCCAGGTGGCTCTTTCTCCCACTTGGTCATACACAATCTACAGGGAGCAAAGGTAGAGAGGAGTAAAGGTACTTGATTTCAGGCATCCTGTCTCTTAATATAACGTAGGTTACAAACTGCAAGTCAAGAAGGTCTAGTGCTTCCACCTGTAGTTCAGGGACTTTGTCCTAGCAGTCAGGGTCACAGCAGGAAACAGCACATCAAAGAGTCAGTGAAAGAGAGTACAGTGAAAGGACAATTTTTAGAGATGAATCATGGCCAAGGGAGACAACAACCCAAATAAAGGTCAGAAAGCAAAGATATCTGGTGATACAGTCTGTACAAGTCAGACTCCTAAAGCACAGGGCAGTGGAAAGAAGGGCAAATAAAACATATTTAGGGATAAATGGGGATGAGTCAGTACAGTCCACCCTTCTGGCCATTCAGATTCCATTCTCATCCTTTTATTTAGATACAAAGCTACAATATGCAGCACAAAGGAAATACAAACTCTTATTGTTCTCCTGATGCTTCACCCTCTACTGGCTCTTCAAGATCTAATGCCAGTAATAGTGACTAAAACATTTGTTGCCACTACATAACATCAATTACCAGTGTCAAGATCGCTGGCATAGTCACGCAGTTTACATATAACAAAAGCCAGAATCCCATTCCGAGGGTTTGGTTCTTGGGTCCAACCCTGCTACCAATTATTTTCTCTGTCAGAATTCTATCAGGAAATAGATTTCACTTTCAAAGGTTTAATTAAAGAAAGTATAACAAAAGGATAATTTATAGATGTGTGGAGAGGGCTAAGGAAACCAATGAGGAATAATAATTTTCAGAGATTAACAACTTCATGAAACATTAGGACCGTTGCCTGAATGGGCAAGGGGAAGAAACAGTGATTCCTAGTCTGATGAGAGCGGGAGCTATCATGAAGGCTAAGTCTTAGGTAGATGAACACAACCACTGACAAAACTGTGGCCTGACAGAGATGGAACAAGGGAAATAATACCCACCTTCTAATCTTTTGTCAATGCATATCAGAAGTTAAGAGAGCCTAGATATCACCTTATGTAAAATTTTTTCTCACCGGATGCACAGTGGGGCAGAAAAGAATGGAAAATGAATCAAGATTGTCACACAGAGAAAGTTAGCACTGTCATTAACTTGGATCTCTTCTAAGTTAGCAGTTAATCAGTGAGGTCTTCATTTGAAAGTTGATAATGATTATAAAGGTTTAGAACAGAAAAATCTTACCACATAAGTAGATGTTACACCCTGAAGAGGTTTTCTTTTTCTTTTAAATATCTAGTTGCCTTATTTCCAATGCTTCTATTTCACTGAGACTCCAGAATGAAACACAAAATGGGTAAAATATGCTTATCTATTTATTTGGCTGTGAGACACACTTTTCTCAAGTTCCTCCTGTGTAATCGACACAGTGAAAAGCTTTTAAAACCATATTTTGAAATTTTGTGTAGAAGATATTTAGTATTCCTCTTAGAATAAAGAGAAGGGAACAAAATGTTGAAGAAAACTAAAGTTACAAAGGAAATGGGAAGGCTATTATCCAAAAGTCAATCAAAACATTCACAATTGCTTAAGGGAGAAGTCCCATTTGTTTTCAGAATGACTAATCTATGCTGCTTCAGTAATAGCTACAAAAGTCAGACGCTTGCTTTGCTCTGGCAGGGAAACATATCCATCACGAGGCTTAATATGCTCATGTGTACTTTTTCAAAAGCTTTGCTAACGCCTGCTGATTTACCTGCAATACATTTTCTAGAAACTGTTGAGTAAAATGACAACATATATATTTAGTTTCACACTTCAGTCTGTCCAATTAGCAGTGTTTTCAGTACCAGCTGTGAGCCCAGGAGAGGATTTAATTTTAAGTACAGCAGTCTAGTTAACAACAAAAAAGAGCTGAGCCATGAATTTGCCGAGTGTTCCCAATCATTTGTTTCTGAGAAATAGCCCTTTATTGCTATTACTGAAAATTGCTCAGCTACCTCTTGAAATTATATAAAGTACTGGCATGAGGCAGGCTGCTGTGGTAGTCACCATAACAGGTAATGGGTTAATTCCCAGGATGCATTGGGCAGATTCTTTACTGTCATTTAACCTCAGTTTGAGCATCTGAAAAATACATAAATCCTTCCGCGCTCATGAATGGAGGTTAAAGAGCTTTGAAAACAGTAAAGTTACAAACAATACTAAAACATGGGGGGGAGGGAGGGAAGAAAAAAGACTGAGTTTTGTACAAAGAGAACCAACCTCATAGAGTTTCTCTTTTTTTCACTTAATATTTAGGCCATAAGTAAATATTAACTGCTATTTTGAGGACTATATTGGAAGGCAAAAGATAGTACCAGAGACAGTTCTATTAAGAGGTATGTATTCATTTAGAAGTACCAAAGGAGTTTATGAAGTTGAGTCTTGGAAATAGTTAAAAGGTGATTAGAAAATCATCTATTCTGAATAATATTGATCAAATACAGGAACTTTTTCTAGCAATTTTCATTATCCGTGACAGAGATATAATAAGAATCACCTAAGTAATAGTGATTTTAAATTGTCTCTATAGATTGTGGTTTAAAAAAAAGGATAAATATTAAGTGTGATAATCATCTCCTTTAAAATTAATCTCAGGATCCAACTGGGGGAAAGGGAAAGTAATACTGTAAAAAGAAAATATTTGAGAGAAAATGACTTCAAAAAGTATCAAAACCTAACTCGAATATATGAATATATGATGAAATAGTTATGATAGGAAATATGCTGAATAAAAAAATCTTAAATGAGTTAAACCTGCATTTATGGAAGTAGGAAACAAAACAACAGGATGAACCAAGAAGAGAAAAGAAAGGAATTAATGATGTAGGCAGAAAGGAAAAGGGACAATGTAAAAAGAATGCAAGTAATTAAATCTATGGGTATTAGTTTGAAAATAAGACAATATATATGTTTAAAAATTAAGAACTAACTAGTCTAACAGTAAAAAGTAAATAAAATACAGGTAAACAAAATTGGAAATAGGAAGGGGGGTATGTGGTATAGTGTCCTGTAAAGGGCTGAGGACACACTGCTAAAGCCAAGCAGTTAGGGATGCGAGATAAAATATAAGATGCCCAGTTAAATTTTAATATCAGGAAAACAACAAATATATTTATCTCCTAAATATTAGGATATAAGAGTATATACATATATATCCTAAATATTTCATGGGCATGTTATGCTAAAATATACATATTTGGGCTTTACTGAAAGTATTAATATATGTAAACTAACCTAAAATTCAAATTGAACTGGGGTCCTATACTTTTATTTGTAAAATCTACCGACTCTACATTCAGTGCACATACAAAATTGGGTTTATCAGATGAAAACTTAGAAGTAAGTAGAGAAGTAGTAGCGGGCACACAATACTCTGAATTCCATTTACTCACAGCTGAAGGCAGGCATAGGTGATCTGCCTGCACCGTATCCAACATTACAATGAAAAAGGTCTTGCCCCTAAATATTCTACAAATACCAAGGGTGTCATTTGTATACACATTTTAGGAGATGTTATCTGTATTACTTTTCCAGGTTGAATTAAGCAGCAATATATAGTTTGACGTTTGCTTAAAAGATGGCATTAATCAAATAAATGCTAGTGTCATTCATTGTATTACAATTTTAATACTTTTTTTTATTCCTTTCTTAAAATGCGTATACATTTTTTTTGGCACCCCCTGTATATACACCAAGGTAAGAGGTGGAGGGTTAGGAGCAAGGGACGTCTATGCCACTCTCTAACAAACGAAGCCAGATCAGGGAACTGGCCTTGCTAGGAATAGTGAAATATCAGTGTGCAGTGTGTCTGTCAACCTACTCTTCTGTTGAGGTTACTCATACCTGGTAGACTACCAAAAAACCTTGAACCAATTTGGAATACAAATATTTCCTACAAATTTTTCTGTTGTTTTCCTGGATTTTAATTTATTAGCATAGAATTGTATGTTTTTCTTGTAATTATTTTAATTTTATCTGTACCAATGCCTGCCCCCCAAACAAAAGAAAGACAAAATAACCATAGAGGCTTATTTGTTTTCTGATATTTGGTGTCTTTGAATGCAACTGACTTAACTACACGCAGTTCATGAATACTTTTGTAAAAAGTCCAAATGAACCTATAGCTAAACTATTAGAAGTAGTAACTGAATTTAGCAATGATAATGATATAAGGTCAATATATATAACCATATTCTGTGTGTATGTGTGTGTGTGTGTGTGTAATAAAACAATAGAAAATATTTTTTTAAATGATACCAGTTATAGTGACATCAAAAACATACCTAGAAATAAACCTTAAAAACATGCTGTGTAAGATCACAATACTGGAAATTAAAAACATTGAGAGAATTGAACACGTAACTAAATAAATACCATGGATGCAATAATATGAAAATGTCAAGTATTCCCAAATGGATCTGTAGATTCATTGCAAAGCCAATCAAAATCTCAGAATTATTTTGTAGAAGTTAACAAGCTGAGTCTAAAATTGCCATGAAAATGCAAAGGACCAATGATAACCAAGGCAATGTAACAATAACAAAGCTAGAGGAGATACACTGACAGTTACCAAGCTATATTACAAAACCCTGATAATGAAGACAGTGTGATACTGACATGAAGATAAACAAATAGACTCATGGAACATTATAGAAACTATAAATAGACACACACATACACAGCCAATAATTTATGACAAACATCTCTTCAGTATAATTTTTAAAAATATCTTCTTCTTAATAAATGGATGCAATCGAGGTGTTAGCCAGGTTGCATTCTTCTATGAATCTCAGGATCCCCTTCCAAGTCCAGGTGGTTGTTGGCAGAATTTAGTCCCTTTCAGTTACAAGACTGAAATGGAGACTGAGGTCTCCGTTTTCTTGCTAGCTGCTAGCTGAGGCTGCTCTCAGCAACTTGAGGCCAGTCTCAGGTCATTTGTACATAACGCTCTCATAGGTCCTCTTACAACAACCTTACTTCTTTAAGGCCAATAGGAGAATCTCTCTGACCTCTAGACTCGCTTTTAAATGGATCGCCTGATTAGGTCAGGCCCACCCAAGATACTCTCCCTTTATATTAATTTAAAGTCAACTGATTGGGGACTTTAATTACATCTACAAAATCCCATCACTTTCACTATATGATGTAACCTGGTAAGAGTGGCATTCATCATAATCACAGGTCCTGCCCATATTCAAGGGATTTTATTACACAGAACGTTTACATCAAAAGGACAGGAATCTTGGGAGCCATTTTAGAATTTTGCCTATAACAATCCAAACTCTAGCCCCCAATGATTTACATTCCTTATTCATGCAAAATACATTCATCTGTCCCAAAGTTCCCTAAGTGTCTTATCCCATTTTAATATCAGCTCGAAGTCCAAAATCTCACTAAGTCATCCAGGTGAGCATGAAGCTACCAGATGTAACCTCTTAAGTACAGTATACGGGACTCAATCCTTCTCCATCTGTGAAACTAAAGAGACAAGTTATTGACCCCAAATGGTGAATTTTCAGTGGTGAGACAGGAATACGAAAATAGCTATAAACGAAATTCCAGCTTAAAAGGGGGGGAAATGAAAGGTAGAAAGGAGTCACTAATCCATGGCAGTTCTGAAATCCAGCCAGAGTTCCTTGATTAGGTTTCAAAGCCTGGAAATAATCTTCCATGGCTTTCAGTTTCACCCTTGGGGCTCTTGGTTCTACCCACTGAGTCATGATTCCTTTTCTACGGAGGAACATGTTTTCAGCTGAGTAGTTTCATTAACCTGCTTCCTTCCAGTAGAATCTTGGGATTTTGAAAGCCTCCTTTTATTTTATGCTCTGCACACTTTAGTCCAAGCTGACAATGTTTCTGCTGAAATAATTTTTCTCAAGAACACGAGGCTCTTGCGTGGATTTTTCACAGGGTTTCACTCTATTAAACAGAAGCCACACCCACAAACCTTTTTGAGATTTCTTCTCTGTCTTTGAATCCTGCTGAGGTTGCTGAGGGTAAATGTTCTTAAATTTCCTAGAGGCCCTCTGTTTGAGGGGATCTGTGAGGCACACACTTAATAAAAGAGCCCTTTGTATGACTGAATAGTTGACCTTTTGATCTTTCAGAAGTTTTAGCAAAAGGTTGTATAGTTGAACACACAGCCTTTTCCTTGTTCTGCAGGTTCAGATGCCATTTCGGACTTTTGCCATCTTTTGTTATCCAGAAAGGCTGAAATTTTTCAAAATGATCCAATGCTTCCTGTTTTTGTATACCAGTTGTTCCCTCAATTTATCTTCCCTCTCACAGTTTACTATTAGCAGCAAGAAGAAACCAGGCAGCAGTTTCAACACTTTGGAAATCTTCTTAGCTACATAACCAATTCCATTGTTGATCAATTCTGTTTTCCACATAACTGTGGAGAAAACCTGGCAAAGTTTCCTTCTGCTACATAATAAGGATCCTCTTTCTTCCAGTTTCTAATAACACGTTCCTCACTTTTCTCTAAATCCTCATCAGCAACGTTCCTATAGTCCATAGTTCTCCTGACAGTCTATCTCTTCGTGGCCATTTGTGTATTCTCTGCCATGCTCTTCAGAGTGATTCCAGCCTTCACCCACTGCATCGTACCAAAGACACGCCTGCACTCATGTGCTTTTTACAGCAGCATCTCATTTCCAGGTATCAAAATCTGTATTCATTATCTATCGCTGCATAATAAATCACCACAAACTTAGTGGCTTAAAACAACATACATGTATTACCTCACAGTTCCTATGGATTAAGTGTCTGAGTATGCTTTAATTGAGTCTTCTGCTCAGGGTCTCATTAACCTGAAATCAGATGTCAGCTGGAGCTGTGGTCTCATCTGAGATTTAGGGCTGGAGATCCTCTTCCAAGTTCATGTGGTTGTTGGTAGAATCTATTTCCTTGCAGCTATAGAATTTGTGGCAGCTTGCTTCTTCAAAGCCAACAGCAGCAGCAACAGAAGCAGAGGGAGGGAAGGAGGGAGGGAGGGAGGGAGGGAGGGAGGGAGAGAGAGAGAGAGAGAGAGAGAGAGAGAGAGAGAGAGAGAGACTGCTGTTTCAAGTCTCTGACCTCTAGACCCTCTTTTTTTTAAATATAATTTTATTAGTTTCAGGTGCACAAGACAAAGCAAAACTTAGACGTTTATCATTTATATCCCTCACACTGTGTGAACCCCCCTCCCCCCACCCACTATCCCTCTGACATCGCACAGAGCCATTACATTTCCACTATCTAGACCCTCTTTTAAAAGTCGCACCTTTTATGCCAGGCCCACCCATGACAATCTCCCTTTTGATTATCTTAAAGTCAACTGATTAAAGACCTTAATCACATGTTGAAATCCCTTTGTGTTTGCCATACAATGTAACCTAATCATAGCGGTGACATCTGTCATATCCGCATACTACATGCACACTCAAGTGGAGAAGACTATACAGACTGTGCACTCTGCAGCAGACAAGGGGTGCAGATTGGGGAGCAAGTGGGAATTTTAAGGGCCATCTTAGAAGGCTGCCTACCACATAGAGAGGTGAAGTGTTAGGCATGTAAAGGAAATGTTAGATGGTGCTCTTTTCAAGACAGGAATGAATCGTGTTGTTTGGTAACTATAGCCTCATCTACTGGAGTAATTTGACTTGGAATCTTGAAAGGCAGGGTTCTAGTAGATTTCAATTTTTCATTAATAGGGCATATATACCCCTCAGTACTGGAAGCATCATTCCTGTAACCCTAATAATAGTTAAGTGCAGAAAGGCAAAACCAGGCAGTGAGTAGCCGAATTGGAAGATTTTGTAAACATTATTAAAGCGTTGTCAAAGTTTGAACCCTTGTCATCTATAACTTAAGGAATCAGAAATTTGTTTTCAGTTTATATGAAACCATGATATGAAATTCAAGCTGGGACTGGAGGGCATTATTAAAATTATTACAATCAACAACAACAAAAAAAAAAAAAAAAAAAGGAAGCCCTACAATTTGGGTAGAGCTTCAACTCCCAGAGGGTCAAGCTCTCACAACTGCTCCTGGGAACAAGGAGCAGCACGTGCACGTACAGGCCCGATTACGTAACTGACTCTTTTCATAAACAATTGCATGTTACAAATCCCCATCCTGCTGTGGAGAACGACTGTCTAGCGTGGCCAAAAGAGAGCAGGGTTAATGAAACTGACCTGAAGAATGATGAAGTTCCAAAAGCACAGGAAGCTGAATTTAGTCTTTACAGAAAAACTGTTACTCATGATGGATATTCTCCTTTGCGAAATAATCTTTTCAACTTCATAGGCATTTCTAACCAATGTTCTTTTTCCCTTAAATGCCCACACTCACTCTTATTTCCATTGTGTGTGTGTGTGTGTGTGTGTGTGTGTGTGTGTGTGTGTGCAGTAATTTCATTGAGTTGTTCTGTACTTCTAAAACAGAAAATGTTGTGGTCATACACTTTTCCACAAGTCATGATGGTCTAATTCTGGAACCCTGGTCAGGCATAGGGTAGGGTTCATAAGCCTCTCTGACCCCCAGAACACACATTTAATTAGGGAGGAGTAAGTCCTCTGTCAAGTATGGTCCTTTCACAGAAGGCTGACCACAAGAATTTGGCCTAGCAGGTAAAATGTGGTCACCGGCAGCTCAGCAAACGGTTGGCTCTGGGACAGAGCTAGTGACAAAGCCAATAAATAAGACAGAAATGGGAGATCAAGCTAAAGAGCGCTCGATGTCCAGGCAGGCTGACTCTGCGTGCCTGACATTAGAAATAATTACATCAACCTTAGTATGTGGTAGTCAGGGATTTGGCAGGGCTCCATTCCCCAGCATGAAACTGGCCAGAGCCCGGTCAACTTTCAATTATAAAATAAGACTGAAGAAACAGGTAATCTATTAGGACAGGAATTCAAATTAGAGACCAGAGCAAAAAGTATACCTTGTGGACTAATAACACGGATCGTTACAAAAAACACCTTCTGTGTTAAATATTTTCTCAGCCATTAGTTTATTCTATCCCCCTAAAACAGTTTAAGTGTTTATTTTAGGCAGCTTTGGAAATGGCTCCCAATGACCCTCGTCTCCTCATGCTCTTCTGCAATCCTCTCCCTTGAGTGTGAGTTGGGCCTAGTGACTTGCTTCTAACAAATAGAATATGGCAAATGCATGAGATGTCAATTCCAAAATCAGACTAAAATTCTGTGACTTTCATCTTGCTAGTACTCTCTCTGGCCCTTCTCATGTGCTTGCTGTGGTGAAACAAGATGCCATGTTTTGAGCTTCCCTGGGAGAGGCTATGTGGCGAGGAACTGAGGGTAGACTCCAGCCAACAGCTGGTAAGGAATTGAGGCCCCTCAGTCCAGCAACCCTTGGGGAGATGAATCCTGTTAAGAATCATGTGGATGAGCTTGGGGCATTTGAGCCTTCATTTGAGATTATGGCCTCAACTCATACCTTATTTGCAGTCTTGTGAGAGACCTTAAAGCAGGGAACTCAGGCCAGGCCCAGATTCCTGACCCACAGAAATAGTGAGATAAAAATGTGTATTGTTTTAAATTGCTAAGTTGTGAGGTGATTCATTATATAGAAGTAGGTAACTAATAAATTTGTGGGTGTAGGTCAGTGAGCCCCCTGAACTTGAGCTCTTATACTTGTGGTTATGGTTTATTATAATAAAAAAGATACAGACTAAAATCAGGGACAGAGAAAGGCACATAGGACAGGGTCCAGGAAAAATCAGGTGTGGAGCTTCCACTTGTTGTATGCTAGTGGAGGTGTGTGGACAGTGCTTATTTCTTCCATTAATGGTGTGTGACAACAAGCACAGAGTATTGTCAACCACAGACTCTCACTCAATCCTCAGTGTCTAGAATTTTTACTGGGGGGTAATCACGTAGACATGGTGGACTACCCGCCTGACTGACCTCCAGCCTCTGCAGAGATCAAGCCTACACTGCTTGACCTATGGCCTCCACCATAAATCACAGTGTTAGCATAGACTGTCTGTTGGGGCCCAGGGCCCCCAGGTAAACAAAGATACTTACCAGGCAGGACATTGCAAGGGCTGAGAAGTTATCTTCCAAGAGCCAAGATCAAAGGATAGACTCCTCTTTTGGCAAGGCGAATCCTTTAATGCAGACAATGATACCTATATTGTGTATTCTTATTTTAGCTCTAAGTTTATTCTACTTCTCAGTCCGTGGGCTTCTGTTAATTTGCATAATTTATGTAAGCAACCCAGATTTCCAGAGATGAAAGTTATCAACGGCCTTTATGTCTGTTTTTAATGTTTTGCCTCTCAGTAACAAATCTGTTATTGTCTTGCTTTGTGATATCAAAGTCAGAGCCTGTAAACATTTCTCTTTGCCAGCTGGCATGATGTGAAACTTGGTCAGTAGAGATGCTAGAGGGACAATACAGAGAAAGGGGCTTCTCTGTCCTACCCCAGCGCGCTCCCCTTTTCTTGCCGTTCCAGTCCTGGTCAGTCTGCAGGGCACCCAGTGGTGTTTACCTCCCAGTGACTTTCACTGACACCCCGTGTTCCACCAGCATCCTAGCTGGCTTTCTAGGGAGTTCAGTACAGTTCCATTAGGCAACATTCTCAGAAAATTCCACCAGCACCGCAGTCAATTTCCCAGGAAGTTCAGTGCCAACCCCATAATAGGGTTCCCAGCAGGTTCCACCAGCACCACAACTGGCTTCCCAGACAGTCTTGAAGGTGGGCAGCTTGCCAGCAAGTTTCAGAGCACCCTGGAGGCAGCCTCCGAATGTTCTGTAAGCACACCAGTGGGTAGTTTTCTGCTTGCCAGCCTCTACCTGGGGCACCTCCACCTACCTCTCAACTACCAGCAAGCCACAGCCCCTCCTCCAGTGAGATTGGGATCTGTCTTGAGATGGATGTGGCATCTTCTAAACTTTTTCTTTCCTTGAGAAGTCTGCATCATCCCTAAGCCTTCCTATATTTGCTTTTATTTTTTAGTAGTATCAGTAGCACTTAGTAGTCAATCCTCTTTTAATTGGTTAATAATCCTTTATATGAAATTTCCCGCCCAAATTAATCTGTCGTTTCTGTTTCCTGATTGGGCCCCATCTGATACAACCTTCAGTCTAAAAAGATATAAAAATAATTTTATGCAGAGTGCTTTGCCCATGTTTAAAAAAAATCTGGAAAGGTTTTTTTTGTTTTTTGTTTTAGAGTATTTCCTATCAAATTTGCTAAGGACTTGTGAACCTGTTATGCTAAAATTCTCCCTCAAGCATTTGTATAAATTCAAGGGGGAAAATATGTAAAAATTCAATCTGATAAAAAGGAACACCAGGTAAAACTCTTATTTTCACTTTGAAGACAGCAGTGGTCTAATACATATTAATGTACTTCCTATGAAAAGACATTTTAAAAGTAATTAGGCATGATGTTCCCTTGTTGCAATAATCTTTACCAGGAAGATGTTGAAAGCAAGAATGAGATTAATTTTAAATTTTAAGGAAAACAACCTGATTTTGAGGTAGACTTTAAAACTGTAATTCATCATTCTGTATGCTACTCTGAGCTCTGGTAACTTTTTTCCTAAATTTACTAATGATTGGATACAGTGTCAGCCTCCTACTTGGCCCTCAGCACATCTTTGTGATGTATGCCTGATGACTTTCTATCATCTAATGGTTAATTCAGTTAACTGACATCTGAACTACAGGTACAAGGAATCTGCTTGTCACGATTCCGACTTTATCCTGGTGTAGTTAGGATTAGGAACAGAAAGCCGCGTGATAGTGGAGAGTGGTGTTTACTGCCAGTCGGGTCCTAGAAATCTGTGCTTCCCACCTTCCTACACTTGGTCTCCTCCCCTAGCTTAGACTGCTGCGTGGACGAAAACTGTACCAGAATCAACACCTATAGAAGTAACGGCGAACCTACTATGTCCTAGATGCTTCACACGTTCTCTGGTTTTACCCTCATTTCCTGGTGGGTAGATAGTATCACCATTTTATAGATGAAAGAATGAGGCTCAGGGAGCTTACATGACTTGCTCAAAGTCACACTCTTAATTAGTAACAGAGCTAGGAACTGATGACAGATTTTCTGACTCAAAATCTAATATTCTTTTCCATTATGCTGCACGGACTCTATTTAAACCATAGAAATTAGAATCCAAAAAGTTTTGTTTGTTTTGTTTTTTAAGTTCATCCAGCCAAATTACTCACCTAATAAAGAAATACTGTCTACAATGTTCTTGATTGATAGCCTCTGCATAAACTTTCTAGGAATGAAGAAGAAAACAAATTCATAAGACAAGTGCAATTTTTGTACCCTTCAATTTGCAGGAAGTTCTTATGTATATCGGTTCGTAATCTTTCTTCTTACTAACATCCCCCTGTTGGTTTTAATGTGCTATCTAGAGTGCCCTCTCTCACACATGCCATCATCAGTCAGCAGAAAGGAATAATATTTATCTGTGTCTAATATGTCCCTCTCTCCACTTTATTTAATTAGAACCCAACTAAGAATAGAATCTCTCATGGTCTCAAAATTAAATATTAGTTATTATTGCTGCTGGGATGTGTGCAAGCCTTCTGATAAGCCTTTCTTGCTTATCTGGAAATATTACTTATTTATATACAGACGTCCTTGACTTACGATGATTCGACTTAAGATTTTTCAACTTCAGAGTGCTGTGAAAGCAATACACACTCAGTAGAAACCATACCTTGAATTTTGATCTTTACCTGGCTAGAGATACTTAATAAGATACTCTCATGATGCTGGGCAGCGGCAGCGAGCCACAGAAACAACCAGTCAGCCACTCGATTATGAGGGTAAACAAATGATACTCTGCAGTGTAATATTAAATGCGTTTTTTACTTACGATATTTTCAATTTACAGTGGGTGTATCAGGATGTATCACGTGTATCAAGGAGTATCTATACTCTGGTATGCACTCCAATGAAAACAGATGATAAGTAGTGAATTAGTGGAAATCCCCACCCCCAAACTCGTTCATCCAGATTCATGAAAATCAACCTGCTTCTACCCTCTTATGGTTCTGGAAAGCCCTGAGAGGATCTTAGGTGAACAGAAGTCATAATGGAAACTTGGCATAAAGCCAACTTGGGAGTGGGGTGGTAAAGGAGACGAGGACAAGGTAGAATAGGGACAGTCAGCATGGGACCCAGAGAGAGAGAGGGAGAGAGCTGTTGGAGAGAAGTCCAGCCATCGTGCATGGATGGGGCAACACTTCTAATTCTGGAATTGAAGAACAAAGGTCAGATTGTGGAACTAGTATCCCAGGTTGTTTTGAACCCCTGAGAGTTAAGACAAGTCATTCCAGTATATCAGATTGCCCTCTATGAGGCTAGAGAATAGAGATACAATCCACTACCAAGAGACTGGGAGAAGCTAGAAAGAGCCCAATGTTCTATCCAAATGTTTTGAGTTAAAAGGAGAGGCTAGTCTTGTTTAAAACAAAACAAAACAAAACAAAACAAAAACAAAACTGAAGTGTTGGGAAGAGGTTGCTGTGCCAAAAGAAAAGACAAATGGTTTATTCTCTAGTCAAACTAGTGGAGGAGTAGCATGTTTATCACACCCGAATGTTTCATTATCAAGCGTTCAAACAGATAAAACAAAAAATTTCACTCATTCTAAGAGTCCACTTTGTGAAAAATAACTTTTTACTAAAATTAGAAAACAGTTTCAATGAAGTTACTGCAAAAGACAGAGCACTGTCATGTTGGAATATCAGCAAAATGTCTTTGGCTCTGTGAGTGAAAACTCACTCTGCACAAAGAGTACCACATAAAAATATACCTGCCTAATACTTTAAATATGTTGTTTTGAAGGGAGATTATAGATATTGCAACAGCCTCTAATCTCTAAACTGAAGTCAATGCCAGTTGATTCTATGCAAAGGTTACCAAGTCAAGCTGAAAGCTGGTTTCCACAACCAGGAGTGATATGGTTTCCTACTTGATGGGGAGATAATCATAAAATAGAAAGGAGGGTGGTTTTAGTAATAAATGTCAGAAACCATCTGCCACGGGGTTACCTGAGTCTTGACTTCTTCAACTCAGTTCCCAGAAGCCTCTGTTCTTCCACAAACGATAGTTAAATTAGAAAGTAGATGGTTAGGCGTTCCTTACCCTATTGTACCTGCTTCATTACAATCAGGTTCCTAAAAACCGTGACACCAGGGATCTTCCTGCCAAATGCCCCCTCTATTTCCATAGCTAAAGTTTCTTATTTGTTTGCCTCTTTTCTTACCACAGTAATTAGAAGGAAACCTGCAGGATTTCTTAACTCTTTCTCATAGATGTAAAACCAGCCTTTTAGGAAAGTGCTGGGCTCAATGTCACTGTTCTTTCTCCTTCAGAGGATGAACTCAGCATTCTCGTCCCTCTTTTCAGTTACTCTTCCCTACTTTATCCTCTAGGCTCCTGTTCTCACTAAAACTGCCAGCAAGGAGGAATACTGTCTCCAAACATCCTGTTACTGCCTTCAAAGTAATTACAGAGGTGTGTTCATTTTAGGGCTTTATTGATAGCCCAGTGATGAAACAGATTGGGAAAATCAAAAGACAAAAATGAGGAAGTGACAAAGTTTGGAGACTTCTATTAAGACCAATCAGTCAGGATCCCTGAACTCTGTTTTTTATTCCTTTCTGAGCCCTTATGGTATTGTGCCCTAAGCTTTTGTTCTTTACAACCAGGTCTCACATTATGACACTCACACTCTTCCATCCTCTATCTTTCCCTCTCTCTTCTCTTCCTATTTTCCATCTCTGGCCCATTTCTCTTTTTATTCTACGTATTTTCCAGAAAGTGCTTGGCCACTCCCATGACCATCCTATAACCATATGATTTTTAGTTGTAAATGTCCACTCTAGATCTGTATTCTGAGCTGCTATGTCCACTTATGTACCAGATACCTCTACTTGATGTTTTGTGGAAACATCTAACCAAGCTTGTTCTGATCTGAACTCTGCTTCTTCACCCCACTGTTCCCTCTCTCTGAATGTGAATGGTGTTATGTACAACTAACTCAAGACAAAATCATGGGTATTACCCTTGACTCTTCCCTTTATGGTAACAGTGTTCCTGCTTGCATCTCCAGCTTCTCTAAATTTTAGTTCACTTATCCTCTCCCCTCTAGCCTCACCACCATTGCCTTAGTTCAAGCTCTCTTTATTTCTTGTCCAGATTATCATAATTGTTTGTACCCTTACAGCTAATTCAAGTCTCCCCCCCTTATAATTCGTTCTCCACATATTAAACACATTGATTTTTCTTAAGCCTCATCTGATATTTTTATTAACCTGCCAAAAAATTTTTAATCAGCATCTCTTTGTCTTTAAGATAAAATCCAAGGTTTTCAGCCTGATTCACAATTGATAAATTGCATGTATTGTTTCATCCGCATTTCTCCTCAATCCCAGCCTATGATAGTTAATTTTATGCGTCAACTTGACTGGCCTGTGGGGTGACCAGTGTTTGTTTAAGTATTATTCAGGGTGCGTCTGTGAGGCTGTTTCTGTATGAGAGTAACATTGGAATCACAGGACTGACAAAGCATAGTGCCCTTCCCTATATGAGTGGGTCTCATCAATCCATTGGAGGCCTGAATAGAACAAAAGGCAGGGAAGGGAGAGTTCACTCTGCCTGACTGTTTGTGAGCTAGAACATTGGTCTTTCTGCGTCGTTCAATGTCCTGGTTCTCAGAGCTTTGAACTGGAACTGGAATTTACACCACCAGCTCTACTGGGTCTCCAGCTTGCAGATGGCAGATTGTGGGACTCTTCAGACTCCATAATTGTGTGAGCCAATTCCTTATAATAAATCATATATACATATTACATATATATATATATATATATATATATATATATATATATATATATATATATATATGTATATGTACTGTTTTTCCCCGAAAATAAAACCTAGCCGACCATAAGCTCTAATGCATCCTTTGGAGGAAAAATTAATATAAGTTAATTAATTAATATAAGTTAATTAATATATAATTAATATATAAAAATTTTATATTATTTTATATTATAAGACCAGGTCTTATATTAAAATAAGACTAGGTATTATATTATGTTATATTATATTATATTGTATTATATTGTACCAGGTCTTATATTAAAATAAGACCTCATCTTATATTAATTTTTGCTCCAAAAGACGCATTAGAGCTGATGGTCTGGCTAGGTCTTATTTTTGGGGAAACAAGGTGTGTGTGTGTGTGTGTGTGTGTATATACAGTTTTGCTGGAAAACCTGACTAATATACTTCCCATTATCAAACTTTAAACTTCAGCTAAATTGAACTATTTCTAGTGTCCCCAAAATATCTTAATTCTCACACATCTATTAGCTTAAACATGCTTTCCTTGCTGTTTATGACAGCCTTTCAAATATCCGCGTGCACACATGCACACCACCTAAATTGGCTAATACGCATATTCTACTTATCGTCCCCACACTCCACTCTCCTGAAAAAATAAACCTCAATTTCTACATTAACATCCCCTAAGGATTATCATTGTATTTTGAATTTAGCATAATTTCAGACTAGTACCAAGTTGAGTATCAAATAAGTTATGCTTTACTTAACAAATATGATAATTATGATGCTAATGATAATGATAACAATAATTTCTGTCACTTACTAAGTGCGTACTACATGCCAAGCTCTCTATTAAGTATTCTGTATGCATTATTTATTTTAATCTGCCCAAGTAATTCAAAAAATATTATTCCCATTTTTTGGATGTGAAAACAGAGAATTAAAAAGTTTAAATATTTTGTTCCAAATCATGCAGCTAATAAATGGTAAAAGTAGAACTGAAACCTAGGTCTAGTCTCATCTTAGTTTGTGCTCTGAACCATTTTATAATCTGTCACTTTCCTATACAAAATGAAACTGGCAGCTCTAAAGTGGCTTATGCTTTATAGATTGCCTATCTTTCCATGTCTATTCTGTTTGAAATGACAATATAAATATGGAAACAATAATACACTTAATAAAAAGCAAATTATTAATCCAATTTATAGCTCTGTGTTCAGGATAATTTTGGCAGGCACATGTTAGGGTCTGTTGTCAACTCAACATATGCCCTGTACAATATCCACTGCAAGGCAGGGAAGAAAACTTGATCTGATTATCTTGGAAGCCCATTTCCTATGCGGTTTCTAGTGAGAATCTGTCAATAAAGAGCATGTGAGGAAGATTTGGAAGGGTAAATGGGGGAAAGACATATTACTATTCTCAGGTGGCATCAGCAAGCTGACTGCAGTTTCCCTAGGTTTCCAGTGATTCTCCAGAAACTCTTGCACTTTTATGCTACAGAAAGCTAATATTCTCAGTACCTCTGCTCTTGCAGCCCTTTCAAATATTGCATAAACTCTACTTCCCTGTTTTGATTTCTCTTTCTATACTCAAAATAATTCGCATGACGTCTGTATTTCTAACTAAACCCCATGTAAACCAAAATTAATTTTAGACTGTAATAAAGAAATTAAAACACGCAAACAAAAAACTGAAGCCTGGGAGACACCGCTATTCAGGTAGCAACCTAAATTGTGCTCTGACAAGACAAAGGAGAGGTTACTTTTTACAGACAATTTTTCTGCCCACTCTTCCCATTTCACGTAAATGAAGTTTCCAAATTGTTCAGTTCTGATTGGTCAGTATAGATGCAAATGAGGGTATAATTTGCATAGTTCTAATAAGATGCAGCAGATCTCAGTCCATTGGTCGAAAGATGAAACCAGGGCTTCCCCTACCTTGGCTGACTTGGACAAAGGTCATAGTGCAGGAAGCCAAGAGTTCAGTGAAGTTCTTCCCAGTATACAAAGTAGGTGATGAGCCCCTGTCAGCAAATAACTGCTAGACTCTTATTCATAAAATTTGGGACTTGGTTGACCACAGGCCTTCATGTCCATCTCAGCCGATAAATTCCTTCTTGGGGTTCACATCAAATAAATCTTTCTTCTCAGGCTCCATACCCAATTAATGTATTTTTATATCAATGGTTTATACCTTATACTAATCAATCATTCAAAGGAAATATTTGATAAAACTATACAAAGAGATTATAATGGTTTGACTTTAAATTATTTTATTAACAAAAGGGAAACACGAAACAAGACAAAACAAAAAAACATGTCCAGGTGTCCAATTTTAAAGTTAAAAGTTTAACAGCATCTTTTTTGATTATCTCCAATGTCTGAAACACCAGGATAATATGTTATGCCCCAAGGAAACCTCAGCATACTGGTGCTTTGTAAGTAAGTGAAACACTGTAGAATAAATGTGATTACCATAACCAAACTGCTTCAGATAAAGAAGTGAGGTAAATGGGGGTCAGCATGGAAGCTGGTTCTTATGTAGTTTTGCCATTCTCTTATTGCCACTGGTATCTTCCATATATTTCTCTTGTACTTACAAGACTTTGTTTACCTGCCTATTTCTCCTATGTGATGATAAGATACTTAAAGGTGAGGACCTTGTATTACCCTGTTTCCCCGAAAATAAGACCTAGCCAGACAATCAGCTCTAATGCGTCTTTTGGAGCAAAAATTAATATGAGACCCAGTTTTTTTTTGTTTTTTGTTTTTATTAAAGTTTACTGGGGTGACAATTGTTAGTAAAGTTACATAGATTTCAGGTGTACTATTCTGTATTACATCATCTATAAATCCCATTGTGTGTTCACCACCCAGAGTCAGTTCTCCTTCCATCACCATATATTTGATCTCCCTTACCCTCATTTACTACCCCCCTCCCCCCTTACCCTCTGGTAACCACTAAACTGTTGTCTGTGAGACCCAGTCTTATATTATATTATGATATGTTATATTATATTATGTTATATTATATTATGTTATATTATATAAGACCAGGTCTTATAGTAAAATAAGACTGGGTCTTATATTAATTTTTGCTCCTAAAAGACGCATGAGAACTGATTGCCCAGCTAGGTCTTATTTTCGAGGAAACACGGTATTTACCTTTATGTCACCAGCCCTATCAAGTATCTGGTATGTAGTACTGATAAATATAAAGTAAGCATTTGCTAACTTGAACTGAATCAAGTTTCTGAAAGTCAAAAGTATACACAGAGTGGCAGAAGGATCCAGATTCTACTTAGACATCTGATCTGTCTCACGAGCTCCTGGGAATCTTCTAAGAATCTTAGAATTCTGAAAAACCATCTGGTATAACATGGAACTTTCTAAAGGAACCTTAGAAATTTCAAACTTTCCTGAACATCCTACCTATGAGTTTTCCTGGAGTACCTTATCTAAAGGTGTTCAATATGTTACATATATAAAAATAGAAAAAAATCTTTATAAATCAATTGTCCTAACTCTTTTATAGATACAATGCCTTCTGAGTGACTGAAGTGCTTTAAGAATCATGAAACAATAAGAGACATGCTGTTTAATCTTTTATATTTATCCTTAGGTAAAAAATTTATTATAAGACTAGAGAGATACTATGTCTTTTTTGGACCACAAGCATTTAACTCAATAATTAATTAGAAGACTATTCAAGGTACTTCAAACCCCAGAGTATAGTAAGTTTACTGAGTTGTTGGTACAGGCAATAAAGCATGAGTTCATTATCATTGATAATATACTGCCTAGTGAAAAAATATATAAAAGTACTAGAAAATGAAGCCTATTATATTTCTCTAAAGACATGAGACCACTCCTTATAAAATACAGAGATTTAGAAAGTCTCTTACTATGTCAGGTTAATTAATTTACAGTTCTGGAGTCGTTTTCAGATGATAAGGAATCCTAATAGCTTGGAGATAGTATGAGGAGTGCAAATAGAGTGGAAATCTAGAGTCCTTAGTACTAGTCTCAGTTTCACCTTTTGGTGTCAAAATGGACACAATATCTTTAAGTAGTCATGGAATCATCAATAAAATAAGGGTGTTTAGTAACTACATGTGAGGGTCAAATGAAAAACACTTATATGAAAGTTCTTTCAAAATTGTGAAATGCCAATACAAATATAGAACACCAAGATAATAAAGCAGAATTTCTTGGTAGACACCCAGTAAAAGAAAGAGTCTGTCATCTTTTAAGTAGTCCTTCTAAAAGACTATACATGTTTCAATGATGCTGAAAAATTATTAAAAGTCTTTGTTTGGAAATAGTTCAGATTCAGACACTTTTTTGTAGCACTCACAATTTAAAGGTAGGTTTAACCTTTGAGCAATTAGTATAATTTGTTAAACAATGTAAATTGTCAATGATGTGATAAATTATTTTATATGAAAGAAGAGGGATAAATGTACAATAATGATTTTTGTTAGTGTATTTTCAAAGACTGGTCCAAAGATGAAATCAGAAATCATTTGAATGATGAAAACACTTTTAGATCTCTAACTATTAATACTTATTCAAGATACACATTTTGACAGCTGGCAGTCATCTAAAGATGTAAATTCTAAAGCATTTGCTTTAGAGGAAAAAGTATATTATTTGTGCATAATTAATTGCATAAAACTTTTCTTGGTTTAGAGAATTCAAACTCAAAATGAAGAAGAAACAAAAGCTGCTGGGAACATTTCACAAAAATGGTTATCTTCTTAAATTAAACCTACTTTATATATCAAAAAACAAACTTAAGCCTGACATAGAAAGAAATGTGGTGATTATTTGTCTTGCATTAATACCATTCAATTCACAAGTGGGTAGCTTCTTTAAAGTTTGAGATACTTCAGTGTATTTAAATATCAGTGAAATTAGCAATATAACAGGAAATAGATACAAACAATAGTGCCTTGTTGACCTGATAATTCAACCTCTGTCATTTGTGTACATTAGTATTTCTTTTCTGAAAGAAATTTTTAAAAAGGAAAACACAATTATACAACAATACTGTATTTCACCAAAAATGAGACCTAGCCGAACAATCACCTCTAATGTGTCTTTTGGAGCAAAAATTAGTATAATATTTGGGTTTATATTATATTATATAAGACCCGGTCTTATTTTACTTATATAAGACCAGGTCTTACAATAATTTTTGCTCCAAAAGACGCATTAAAGCTGATTGTCTGGCTAGGTCTTATTTTCAGGGAAACACGGTATAAAAATGATTAAGTAAATTAAACATTCCACATGTTGGAATATTATTTTGTCATCAGAAAAAGATTAGTATAAGATTAATATTTTTTTAATTATAAAAGAGGCATATATGACATGTTTTGGGGACTTAAAAGAGGCAAGCATTCCCTCTGCCGAGGAAAATCAGACAGACTCTATGAAAGTGGATTTAGTTAAACTCATTCTTGAAGTATGTATGTATTTGACAGGCAGAGAAATGGCAGACATGGAGAGAAAGTGTGCATGTGCAAAATTGTGGCAGCAAAAGGGAGCATAATATACATGTGAAATGGTGAGCAATTGGTTTGGTTGGAGAACAGAGTATATGGAAAGCACAGGGGAATAAATTTAAAAGTTTGAAAAACAGATTCAAGCTTGACTTTAAAGGTGTTAACCTTTATGATTTTGAACTTCACTTTCAGATGATGGAGCAAGTTTTTGAGTTTTTGAAAGTTATTATTTGCTAGCATAGTTGTGAATGGTGTAGGAAAATATGGGTGAAATTGATGCTATATCTTGCTTGATGATACAGTTTCTTTAATTTGAGTATTTGATTATTTATCTGTCTCTCATAATTAATTGCAAACTTGCAAATGAATCTTATAAGGTTCCTGAGATCATTAGGCTTTGGTATAATACTTAGAATAGAGTCAGTATTCAGTAGCTATTTGAATAATGGATCAATAGTAACTCAAAAGAATGACTCTGTTTGTTGGTTAGTCCCTATGATGTGCCAGGCACGTTGAATAATGGACTATCAATTTAATTGTCACATAAGTCTTCACAGAGAAATACTTTTTTTTTTTTTACAACTCTGCATATGATCAGACTGAAGATAAAAACAGTTTGGTAAGGTTTCTCTATATCTCACTGATTATAATTTGAGAAGAAATTCTGCCTGACTACAAAAATCACAACTATGCTGCTCAACTTTTTATCACTTACTTGAGTGATAATATAAATGAAATACCTGTCAATTTTATAAATGAAATAAGTTGGTGGGAGGAAATAAAAGATGAAAGGAAGACAGCAGCTAACATAGTAGATGACAAAATCAGGATCCCAAATTATCTTCACAGACCAAGAAGTTGAGCTAAAATCAACAAGAGGAGAGTTATATGGAATATATTTGCAAATATGCCAGCATCAAGGTTCAACAAGCTATTTACATAAGTTCAATATTAAAAACAAAAATCTTCCCCACTAGAATGTGAGATGTTTTTCTCTGAGTTCTCCTGCGTCTACCAGAGTACCTAAAATACTCGAGAAATATTTGGTGAATGCAAGTACAGATGAAACTCATCTCGAATGCTGGAGCAAATATCATGTAGCTGCCACTATCCCTCTGCAGTTGCTGAGATTATCAGAACCCCACACCCACAGTCAACATTGGCATTTCAAATCAAATTCCCCAATTATCGTTTGCATACCTAATTGAAAATTTAAGCATTTACACGGTAGTAAATCCAATTAGCTACTGTAATTTCACAATTCTTCCTGAGTATGAGCTCCTTCTCAGAAAGAAAAAGTAGCAATCAGTAGCTGAAGGAAATGTCATTTGGGCCCATCGTTTGATACCCTTGTTAGAGTTATCAACTATTTGGCACTGCAGTCCTGTAATTTAATCTTCAATACTATCTCATGTCTTTATGTTTATCAGGCAACTAATTTCCATCCATCTGGATAAATCCCTCCTATAATAAAATCTTATTTTCCTTATATAATCTTTGAATTTCTTATTTTTCTTTTTGTTAACATTAAAACCGAAAAGTGACACCTATTGAAACCAAATTCTATGTTAATTACTCAAACGTAAGAATGATTTAATACTCTGACATTTCCTTTCTTGACCCAGTTCTCCCAGGAATATAGCTATGAATTCTATATAAAGTCTCTTTCACTATTCTATTAACCATAGAGAGAGCAATAGCTGGAGAACTTGAGCATTCATTATCTGTGGAATATGGGGGTCTTGGCTGAGTACCATTTTGCCTCACTTCTTTGAGCCTTCTATTAATTTACCTTGGCCCTAGATATGGTGGTGGTGTTATGAAGCCACAGGTTAAAGCCTGGCATGGGAACGGTGATGGCCTTAGGGAATAGCGTGATCCATAGGACAGTTGTGAAATTTTTCTTTGTCTTACTTGAATTCCTATTGAATAGTGCCTTCAGTGCTTGTGGAATATACTTGTTTTATGGTACAACTTTTGTTCTGAACAAAACATCTTGCTACAATTTCCAATGCTCAAAAACTGGAGACTATGTCCATCCCAGTGCAAGGTGCAAAATTCCACTAAATGGACACTGAGACTCCAGATAAAAAGATTGATGAAAGATTCAAGTAGGCAAATGGGATATGATTCACACACTGACAAGCAGGTAATGGCATCATACAGAACTGTGTCACTTATGTGTTTATGTGCTTTTATTGCTTTGTAATTTACCTATAAAAGTATCTAGTTTTACACTCTTCTATGTCCCCCAATAACACCCTTTCAAAAGTCAGTGTATATGTAGTTACTCGGATGTTCATGACATGATTGGCATTTCCAAATTTCAGATTAAATTCTTTCAGAGGTGGCATAGGTGCCTATTACTCAAGTGTGTGGGTCAAGATGCTAAAACTCCACTCACATTATTCACAATAAAATTTAAAGTATTTAAATCAGAGCTTCCAAGTGAGACCCATAGTGATCATAACAATTTATGGAATCCAAAGATTAAATAACAAAATCAGTGGATTAGCAGGTGGGTAGTGGTGGGTATTTATGCTAAAATGTCCTCAAACATTTAAAACTGTTCAAGGGAAATAATCCAGACATACACATAAAATGAATATGCTATTAACTTGACAAATGTTTCATATTTGTCAGAGTAAGGGCCAGATTTCCCTTATGAGAAAGAAAAAAGCAAATAGGATACTTGAGGAAATCAGTGGGAGTGGAGATCTGCATTGTTGATAAAGGAGTCCTTTTTAAGGGCTCTCAGACATGAGGGGACCCAGTATTGCAAACTGCTGGTTCTACCAGCCAGTGACTCTGTGAGAAAAGAAGCTTTCTTGACATAGCAAAAGAAAAAATCAGGAAGAATAGATAAAATGTGTATAGCGAAGCGAGAGCTTTTAAAGCTGGATAATGATCAATGTACTATTTATTTTGATATGCTTGGAAATTTTCAAAAAGTTAAAAAAGTAAAAGGAATTACACATAAGTATATAGCAACACAGCCTATTAAACTGTTCACGACTTTGCTGAAATTATTTTTATGAAGTATTTCTAGGTGACTGAGTCTCTCCAATACTTCTCAGAATTTCCTTGCAATCAAGCACTTTCTTGTGTTTTAAATGTTTTTTTCTTTAAACAAATTAGAAAATTGCATCACTTTGATGGCTAATATAATAATTAATCTTATGGGGAATGTCTTAAAAGGCTTTCTAAGATAGAAACAGTAGCCAGCTCCAACATGTTAAAGAAGAAAGTTCTACATTGTGAAATATGAAAATTGAGAGCGTGCAAGAGGAAACGTGCAACGAGAGGGTGAGAAGAATGAGCAAGAGGGGAAAACTGTGTCATCTATGTAGTTACATTGCCGGAAGGAGTACTTCCAAACATCTACCTGGTTCTTTAGCAAAGTTTATAAAAAGCTTGCTAAATTCTAGGTGGGACAGGTTATCGTGCAAAAGCCAGTGAAAAGCCTGAATTCTGGGTCAAGGTTTATGTAGGTAGCAAAGTGAAACAATGATCATGTAGGCAGTCCTCCAGCAGCCCTCTGAATTAGACACACGACGCATTTTGTGTGACTTTTAAAACACTTAAACCTCATTGTTTGTCTATTACCTTTGAAAATTTAGTACCTTTCCAGGGCAGACGTAAGAATTTGCTACAAGTCTCATTTATGTCCATTTCCCTATTTTTTTTAAATTAAAGTTTATTGGGGTGACAATTGTTAGTAAAGTTACATAGATTTCAGGTGTACGATTCTATAATACATCATCTATATATCACATTGTGTGTTCACCACCTAGAGTCAGTTGTCTTTCCATCACCATATATCGGACCTCCTTTAACCCTCTTCTAGACCCCCTCTCCCCCTTATCTTCTGATAACCACTAAACTATTGTCTGTGTCTATGAGTTTTTATTTCTTTATTTGTTTGTCATCTTCTTTTGTTTGTTTTTTTCAGTTTTATATACCACACATCAGTGAAATCATATGGTTCTTGACTTTTTTCTGTCTGACTTATTCGCTCAGCATAATAATCTCAACATCTGTCCATGTTGTCACAAATAGTACTTTCATCTTTTCTTATGGCAGATAGTATTCCATTGTGTATATATACCACAACTTCTTTATACATTCATCTATCAAAGGACACTTTGGTTTCCATGTCTTGGCCACCGTAAATAAAGCTGCAATGAATATTGGAGCACACATATCTTTACAGATAAATTTTTTCAGATGTTTTTGGGTAGATACCCAGGAGAGGCATTACTGGGTCATATGGTAATTCTATACTTAATTTTTTGCGGAACATCCACACTGCCTTCCATAGGGGCTGCACCAGTCTGCGTTCCCACCAACAGTGTATGAGGTTTCCTTTTTCTCCACAGCCTCTCTTAACACTTGTTACTATTTGTTTTGTTGATGATAGCCATTCTGACTGGGGTGAGGTGATATCTCATTGCGGTTTTTGTTTGCATTTCTCTGATGATTAGTGATGTTGAGCATTTTTTCATATGTCTGTTGGCTATTTCTATGTCTTCTTTTGAGAAATGTCTATTCAGGTCCTTGGCCTGTTTTTTAATTACATTAATTAATTTTTTGTTGTTGCTGATTTGTATGAGTTCCTTATATTTTGGATATTAGACCCTTATCGGAGGTGTTGTTTGCAAAAATCTTCTCCCATTCAGTTGGTTGCCTCTTTATTTTGTTGATGGTTTCTTTTGCTGTGCAGAAGCTCTTTAGTTTAATATAGTCCCATTCATTTATTTTAGCTTTTACTTCCCTTATCTTTGGAGTCAAATTTGTAAAATCCTCTTTGAACCCAAAGTCCATAAGTTTAGTACCTATGTTTTCTTCTATGCATTTTATTGTTTCAGGTCCTATGCTTAGGTCTTTGATCCATTTTGAGTTAATTTTGATACATGGTGACAGAGATAGCTGTCTAGTTTCATTCTTTTGCACATGGCTTTCCAATTCTCCCAGCACCATTTATTGAAGAGGCTGTCTTTTCTCCACTGTATGTTTTTGGCTTCTTTGTCAAAGATTATCTGTCCATATTTATGTGGGTTTATTTCTGGGTTCTCAGTTCTATTCCATTGGTCTGTGTGTCTGTTTTTCTGCCAATACCATGCTGTTTGATTATTGCGGCCCTGTAGTATAAGCTAAAGTCAGGGAGTGTGACACCTCCAGCATTGTTCTTTTTTCTTAGGATCACTTTGGCTATTCGGGGTCTTTTGTGGTTCCAGACAAATCTGATGATTTTTTGTTCTATATCTTTAAAAAATGCCATTGGGATTTTTATGGGGATTGCATTAAATTTGTATATTGCTTTGGGTAACATGGCCATTTTAACTATGTTGATTCTTCCAATCCATGAACACAGATTGTCTTTCCATTTCTTTGTGTCATCTTCAGTTTCTTTTAAAAATGTCTTATACTTTTCAGTATATAAGTCTTTCACCTCCTTGGTTGACTTTACTCCTTGGTAATTTATTCTTTGTTGCAATTGCAAAAGGAGTTGTTTTTTGTTTTATTTCTTTTTCTGAGATTTTATTGTTAGTATATAGGAAGCAGTGGACTTTTGTACATTGATTTTGTAGCTGGCAACTTAGTGTATTCTTTTATTGTTTTCTAACAGCTTTTTGATGGAGTCTTTAGGGTTTTCTATATATAGCATCATGTCATCTGCAAAAAGTGACAATTTAACTTCTTCATTCCCTATTTGGATGCCTTTTATTTCTCTCTCTTGCCTGATTGCTCTGGCAAGGACTTCCAACACTATGTTGAAAAGCAGAGGTGATAGGGGACAGCCCTGTCGTGTTCCTGAACGTAGAGCAAAGGGCTTCAGTTTTTCACCATGATATGATAGTAGCTGAGGATTTGTCATATATGGCCTTTATTATGTTGAGGTATTTTCCTTCTATACCCATTTTATTAAGTGTTTTAATCATAAATGGATGTTGTATCTTGTGAAACACCTTCTCTGCATCTATTGATACAATCATGATTTTCATCCTTTATTTTGTTTATGTGGTGTATCACATTGATCAATTTGCGTATGTTGAACCATCATTATGTCCCTGTGATGAACCCCACTTGGTCATGATGAATAGTCTTTTTTAATGCATTGTTGCATTCGATTTGCTAGAATTCTGTTTAGGATTTTTGCATCTGTATTCATCAGAGATAGTGGTCTGTAATTTTTCTTTTTTTATGCTATCCTTACCAGGTTTGAGTATCAGGATAATGTCAGCCTTGTAAAATGACTTAGGGAGTATTGTCTCTTCTTCAATTTTTTTGGAAGAGTTTGAGTAGGATTGGTATTAGATCCTCTTTGAATGCTTCGTAGAATTCACTGGTGAAACCATCTGGTCCTAGACTTTACTTTTGGGAAGATTTCAGATGACTGATTCAATTTCCTTACTGTTGATATGTTGATTTAGATTTTCCAGTTCTTTGTGATTCAGCCTAGAAAGGCTGTATGTTTCTAAGAACTTGTCCATTTCTTTTAAGTTATTGAATTTGGTGGCCGATAGCCCTTCATAGTATTCTTGGAGGATCCTTTGTATTTCTGTGGCGTTCGTGGTAATTGCCCGAAATCTTTCATTTCTGATTTTATTTATTTGTGTCTTTTTTCTTTTTATCTTAGTGAGTCTAGCCAAGAGTTTGTCAATTTTATTAATCTTGTCAAAGAACCAGCTCTTTGTCACATTAATTTTTTCTGTTGTCTTTTTGTTCTCTATTTCATTTAGTTCTGCTCTGATTTTTATTATGTCCTTCCTTCTGCTGACTTTGGGTTTTATTTGTTCTTCTTTTTCAAGTTCTTGAAGGTGTACCGTGAGATTATTTATTTGGGATTTTTCTTCTTTCCTGAGATAGGCCTGTAATGATATCAATATCTGTCTTAAAACTGCTTTCACTGCATCCCAAAAATTTTGGTGGGATGTATTTTCATTCTCATTTGTTCCTATTATCTTTTGATCTCTCCTCTTATTTCTTCTTTGACCCGGTCATTCTTTAAAAGTTTGTTGTTTAATCTCCACATATTTGTGGTTTTCCCTGCTTTCTTTTTGCAATTGATATCCAATTTCAGAGCCTTGTGATCAGAGAATATGCTTGGGATGATTTCAATCTTCTTAAATTTGCTGATGCTAGTTTTATGTCCCAATATATGGTCTATCCTTGAGAATGTTCCATGTACACTAGAAAAGAATGTATCATCTGATGTTCTAGGATGAAGTGCTCTATAAATGTTTCTTATGTCCATTTCATCTAATGTGTCATTTAGGACTGCTATTTTATTATTTATTTTCTGTTTGGATGATCTATCCATAGCTGTCAATGATGTATTTAAGTCCCCTACTATAATTGTGTTTTGTCAATTTCTCCCTTTAGTTCTGTTAGTAGTTGCTTGGTATATTTCGGTGCTCCCTGATAAGGGGCATAAATATTGATGACCGTTATGTCTTCTTGTTGTATAGTCCCCTTTATCATTATGAAATGTCCATCTTTGTGTCTTGTTACCTTTTATATCCTGCAGTCTTTTTCATCTGATATCAGTATAGCTACAACTATTTTTCTCTGGATATCATTTGCTTGGACTGTCAGTTTCCACCCTTTCACTTTGAGTCTATATTTGTCCTTGTAGCTGAGATGTGTCTCTTGGAGGCAGCATATGGCTGGGCTTAGGTTTTTTATCCAATCTGCTACTCTGTGCTTTTTTATTGTTGAGTTCAGTCCATTTACATTTACAGGGTGATTATTGTATTTGAGAATTTCCTATCATTCTATCTCTGGTTTTCTGGTAGGATGGTGTCTCCATTGTTTCTTTGCCTTTATGTTGCTATCTATCATTTCAGTGTGGTAGTGTTCTATGATTTTTCCCTCCAGTTCTTCTTTTTTTATGTTATATATTTTAGTTCTGGATTTTTTTCTTTTGAGTGGTTACCATTAAGTTTATGTAAAAGAAAGTTTCATATTTAGAGTATTCCATTTTCTTCAGTATGCTTGCTTTCTCCATTCCCTTGTACCAGGTCAGACCTTTACTCTCTCCCCTTTTATGTTTTTGTTGTCACAAATTATCATTATTTATGCTGTGAGTTGATTTCTGCACTGCAGTAGCAAATTGTCTTTTTCCTCTTTTTTTAAGTGTTTTTTATTTTCCTTCCTTACCCTGTATATTATTTTTAAGTGTATAGAGTCCTGTTGGTTTAGGAGTTGCCATTTCCTGCTTCTGTCTGTTTGTAATACTACTTATGGTTTTGTATTCTTTTGCTTTTTTGCTTCAGGTCAAATAGCCACCTTCAGTATTTCCTGTTGTGCAGGTTGTGTGTTAGAAAATTTCCTCAGCTTCTGTATGTCTGGAAAGGACTTTATTCCTCCTTCATATCTAAGGTATATTTTTGCTGGATATATTATCTGTGGCTCATAATTTCTCTCTTTCAATAGTTTGAATATTTGATTCCACTCCCTCCTGGCTTATAGAATTACCCTTGAAAAATATGATGATAATCTAATGGGCTTTCCTTTCTAGGTTACCGTCTTCTTTTCCCTGACCGCCTTGAGGATTCTTTCTTCGTCATTAATTTTTGACACTTTCAACACAATGTGCCTTGGAGAAGGCCTGTTGGGGTTGAGGTAATTAGGTGTTTTATTTGTTTCTTGGATTCGAGGATCCAATTCTTTCCACAAGTTTGAGAAGTTCTCATAGACTATTTGTTTGAATATACTCTCTGTTCTGTTCTCCCTTTCTTCTCCTTCTGGTATGTCCATTATTCTCATATTGCTCTTTCTGATGGAGTCAGAAAGTCCTTGTAGAGTTCTTTCATGTCTTTTTACTCTCAAGTTTCTCTCTTCTTCCATCTGTGTCATTTCCAGATTTCTATCTTTGATATCATTGATTCTTTCCTCTATCTGGTCAAGTCTATTACCTAAGCTGACTATTTCATTCTTCATTTCTTTTATTGAGTTCTTAATCTCCAGAAATTCTATTTGGTTCTTTTTTAAAATTCCAATCTTTTTGGTATAATGCTTATTTTGTTCTTTGATTGTGTTTCTGAGTTCATTAAACTGCCTGTCTGTGTTTCCTTGCATCTCGTTGAGTTTTTTCAGAACTGCAATCTTGAATTCTCTGTCATGTACGTCTCATATTTCGATGTCTTTAAGTTCATTTTCTGGAGACTTTTCGTTTTCTTTCTGAGCTGTCTTGTTACTTTGGTTATTCATGGCAATTAATGAATTATTATTTCTCTACCTAGGCATCTACAGGAGTGGGTTATGCAACAAGTTGATAGAAAGTTATTTTTCTTTTGTTTTCCAGTAGGTGTTGGTAGAATGTTTTATTTTCTGTCTGACTGCAGCCTTTTATTCTCTCTCATGCTGTAGTTTTATATTTTCTCTGCACTGTTCCTGCTTCTCACACAATGGGGGGATTCCCTGAAAGGCAGGCTTCTCCTCTGCGAACAGGTTGCCTGGGTCACAGGGCCCTGCCTCCATGGGGGAATGTGGAGAGCTTCTAAAGTTCTAAAGCTCTTCCTGCACCAGTTTCAGAGCCTGGATGTTTCAGCAGCTCTGTTTACTCCTGCAGGGATCCGCCCAAATAGGTGGGGGTGGGGTGGGTTGTGAGAGGTGGCCAGAGCAATGGGGCAACCGCAACCACAGCCAGTCCTGCACCCAGGACTCTTTCCCCTTCACCAGAACTAGTTAGGCTGCAAGGCCTTGGGTACAGGCCTCAGTTCTTAGAACTGCAATATTCTGTTCTTTTGATTTGACACCGTTCAGCTTCTAGCACTGGGAGGGTGAGGAGGGAGCAGCTAGGCTCAGTGCCTATGCATTCCATCCTCTGCTCAGCAGTGAGGGCTTAAAGCACTGTTTTCAGCCTTCTTCCCTTAGTCTGTGCTCTGAGGTCTCTGCCATGAACTTTGGGTTCAGCCGTGTTATATGCTAATCCCTCAGGCGGTACTGTGGGCCGTAAGAGGAGCGCTAGCAGTGTGAATTCTTCCCTATCCCACTGCTGCGGTAATTCTAGAATGTCCGAGCTCCAGTCTGTGTCCTGTGCCTGCGTGCCCTGCGTCTCCGCACATCTCACTTCCCTCTTCCCCCACTCGCCCAATTTGCCCACCTTTAGATGATTTCAGTTGCACACCCCTTAGTCTTGCCTGTTTGATGCACAGGGAGTCCTTTGTGGAATTATAGTTGTTCAATTTGTTGTAAATTCCAGGGGAGATTTCAAGAGGCTCACCTCACACCACCATTTTTATGACGTAATCTTCCCCTAATGTTTTTAGATCTAATTAAGACTGTCATATCAAAGAAAATGCCAGAAATTCACTTTTTTCCTAATGAAAAGCTCATCCCTCTTCTCTCAGACCCTAAGGCTTTTCTGTTTGGTTGAATGGTGTTGGCCAATCTCCACTGAAGTCTGTTTACATCAAAGGCACAAAATGCAGAGGTAAAACGGTCCCCGGAACTTTTTGTGCCTTGGGCAAGAATAATTAACCCCTACCTGGTGGCACTATAGCTTCCTTTCTCTTCCCTTTATCACTCTTCTTTTATTGTTCAGAGAGACACCTTTGAACCCGTTTCCCATGTCCCTATTTAGTACATCTTTGTATTGAAATCCCATGCTTTGTGCAAAAATAATGAAAAGTGGTTTGTCAGGAGTCAAAAAAATAAGAACAAAATATAGAAAAAATTAAAAATAGAGGTCTACTAAAAATTATTCATGCCATGAATATTATGAAATAAATTCTCAATTTAGAAAAAGTCGTATATCACTATTAGGAAGTTTTAGAAATCTGCATGTATTATAACCCCTCAGAACGTAACTGAAAACATGGAATTTTACAGATACCTAGCCAGTGTCACAAAGTTAGCAATTTTTTACCATTAAGCTTTGTGTAGTTTAATATCAGGAAAACCCTCAAACTCTCGACTCTAAGTATTTGTGCTTACTTTGAAAACAATTAAATAAACAGCAAAGTAGGAAGAGTGGGTTTGGTGCTGAAAGAAAGGAGGAATGTTATTTCCTAAATAGACATATGGAAAAGTGGACAACGGAAAAATTAGCAACAAAAATAATATATATTGTGCTCAATACAAAAATACAACATAATATTCATTGTGGGGGCAAACAACCCTCCCCTTCTCATGTAATTCTAAAGGCATTTTTGAATTGTAGCCTGCTGAGCTTCATGATAATAACACCATGGGTGGCAAGGATATAAAAAAATAAAAATTCATTACCTGGGAATATAATTGCATGAAATAACTTCCCAATTAATTCATTTGAATGAAGATCTCTCAATATATAAAAAACAGAGTAGTAAATGTAAAATCTCTCTCTCCACACATGTATTTGAATCCTGACTCTAATGATCTATAATTGTGTGACACTGAGAAAATACATAATCTCTCTCAGCTTCAGTTTTCTTATCCGTTTATCAGCAGTATGTTTGCCCTTCTCTCTACATAGGCCTTCTCAATAAGCTGTGCAATATGAAATATATTCCTAAATTACTGTAATATTCATCTTTTTAATCTTGTTTATTATTGTAAACATTTGAGAATATATGAGACCTTTTTTATCCTTAGAAAAACTCCCTTACTCAACCGAATTTTCTCAATCATATGTTTAAATCTATCTGCAAAATATAAACATGTATCTATTCTCTAAAAATAATAGTATTATTTCATACCACACGCAAGAACATGGAAACCAAGATGGCAAACTATAAATGAAGTCAGCAAAATAACCAAAACAACATCCTTACTTTTAAAACTTTTTCTCTCAGGTAAAGGCAAACTGTTTTAAACTCTCATCCTGATTTTGCAAAATCCCCACTTTCTCCCTTAACGGTGGCCACCAGGTGTTCTATCAATGTGGATGGGCAGTCAGTACTTGTACAGTACAGGATAACCTGCTATAAATGTAAGACAATGTTTTCTGTCTTTCATCTTGGCACGTTGTTTTTACAATTTTGTAAACTAAAAGATACAGACCTCTGCAGATCGATGCTGCTTGAGGCTGAACAGCTTCAATCGTTCATCAGACTTTTGATGTTAGCAAACTACTGTGGTAAATTCGGAAGAGTATTATCAATTCCCAGCAACCGTGGATGAGTGGGTAAGGATTACGGAGCATTCATTTTAGCCTGCTGTTATCTTTCCCTTGTCAGAACAGAACTCTGTAATGCTTGACTACCTTTAAGTGCTAAATGTGATGGCAAAACTGATGATGATGACTACTTTAAGAGGATATAAATAATATCTAACATTTGTATAGCACAGTATGATTTTAAAAGCACTTTCACATTCATTCTCCAATTTCATTCTCACAACCGTTTTGTGAGATAGGAACTAATCTTTTTCTTTTTTTTTCTTTTTTCTTTTAAACAAATACAAAAACAAAGGCTCAGGGTTTGCCAAATAATTTGAGGAAGTAAATATTAGGTTGGTGCAAAAGAAATTGCGGTTTAAAAGGTTAAAAATAATTGCAAAAACTGCAATTACTTTTGCACCAACCTAATGTCTAAAAATGGGGAAGTGAGGTTCAACATGCCCTCCAAATTTGGATTAAAATTAAGGCCTGAATTTACTGGCGTGTGACCTTGAATAAGTGACCGAATGCCTCAGGTTTTTTCTTGTCTTTCAGTTGAGAAATATTATGTTCTACAGGATGGTTGTTAGCACTAGATGAGATTATAGTTAGCATGTAATATATGCTCATGCTATATATCACAATGTGTAACATGGGATATGTGCTTATCACTTGAGTTTCCCTCCTATATTTCAAACTCCGTTTTTCAGTTACCATTAAGCCTCTGAGTAGAATTTGCTCCCAGTATAATTTACTTCACCAACCAAAAATCATGGGATGAAGTTAGAAGCAAGTTGGATTAAATGATTAGGTGCCCAGATTTTAGTACTTGCATTAATACTAGCTTGTTGTTTGTCTTAAAGCAAGCTATTAAATGAAGAAGGTGACCTAGTAATTCTTAAAGTATTCCACCTCTAAAACTACCAAAGCAATTAAAGTGTGGTTAAGTTAACAATGGTATTTTTGCTCTTCAAACACTATCGGGAGATTTCTAAATTAAGATGTAAAATACTTACTTATTAATCTGGGAGACAAGACAGATAGTCACAGTGAAAACAAGATTAGTAGAATATTAAAATGATAGCATAACTCAGAAACAACTTCAGAACTCCAGTTTAGCGGGAAGTTTGTGTATCCCTGAAGCAGCTTTTGTATTTTTCCACTGATATGTGTTTTGTTACCTAGAAAAAACAGTTTAAACTTGTGAAAAATCTACTTCAGAATCTGAAAGGAAACAACACTGCCCACGAGGCAGGTGAAACTGTGCAGTTAAAATCATATCTAGTTTGACCTCATGACAACACACTCGTCATTTCAAAACAGAAATTGCCAAGGAAAAAAAGGTTGAAGGTTACTTTGTTTCTCATCTATTTTCTGCCTTCTGATTCAGCTACCAATGCTGTGCTCTAATCAGAAATATGGAAAACCATAGCAGTGCTGAAAAGGCGATGATTTTTGAGAGCTCACAAAAATTTTCCTGGTCTCATTTCTAAGTACTTTCAGAAACAAAAATGTACTCAACCTCTCCAGAATAGAAATCAGAAATAGCATTTAGCATCTTCTTTGGGGTAGAATTCCAGCATATTATGGCAATAATAGAAGTAGGGTGGGAATATATATATATATATATATATATATATATATATATATATATATCCCGATAACAAAAGATGAATACAAGTCACGTATATACATTTTTTTGGGGGGGGCACCAAAAAAATGTATATACATGACTTGTATTCATCTTTTGTTATCGGTATATATAAAATATTACAATTTGAATACAGTTTTTTCCTTTCTTAAAATATATATACACTTTTTGGTACCCTTTGTCTATATATAGTTGTTGTAGGCTTAGTTGTTCCCACTTAGATCTTCTGCCTTAAGTCAGGGAGACTCGGCCTGTATCCTAGTAGACATTAGAGGGTGTCCAAGGGCAGTCTACAGGCTCTGAGCCTGTATATTTCTTGCCTCATTCAAAGATCATTAAAGAGTACAAAAGAAATAATGACTTGATAGAAATAAAATAGAACAGTAATTCAGTAAACTCCATCCCAAACACTCAAAAGAAAAAAACACCTCTAAGAAATCATCTACTATTGGAATCTAGAAAAAAAGCATGTCAGGAAATTTCACTCTCAATAGATTGAGAAAAGGTATTGACTCAATATAACAGAAGTAGAAATATTAAAGGGAAAAATAAAGAACATTTAATATTGAAATACTAATAATAGTATATTTAGTGATTATGTTAATATACTATATACTAATCACATAATAAAACATATCTACTAATCCTATGGCATCAGTTTTTGTTATCCACATCCTTTTGGGAATTTTTTATCAGTACAAGAGTTTAAAAAGAGAAATAAATATCCATCAAAATATCTGTTGTAGTTTTTGAGTCTGTATACACTCAGTAAGAGAAATGAAATCCGAATATTGTGCACTAATTTCCTGGCCTTTATGGTACTGGAGCTGAATTATTTAGGTTCAAATTCCAGTTCTGCTCCTTTTTAGCAGTGTGATTCTGTGCAAATAATTTAATCTCTCTGTGTCAAATCTCCACTATTATTATAATAATAGTACCTTACTGTATCAGTCAACACTGATAAAATAATGTTGTATAACAAACAACCACAAAATCTCAATAGTATAATATAATAAACATTTATTTAGCTCCCACTTCTGTTATCAGCTTGTGAAATGACTGATCAAATGAGGCCAGGCTAGAAGCAGCTTATTTGGGATGCCTCTGTCCTACATATTAATTATCCTCCTCCTGGGACCAACAGGTGTATTACTCCTTCTGTTTGTAACAGAAGCCCAAGAAAACAAGTTCAGAAAGTTCATGCCAGAACTTTACAGACCTTTGGTCACATGATACCTGCTAATATTCTATTGGCCAAAACCAGTCACAGAACAAAACTTCAGGTCAAAAAACAGAAATAAACTTCACTTATGGAGGCAGAATGTGGAGAGTAAACAATTTTCAACTACACCTAGGTTATAAATAAAAATTAATTATCTAATACACTAAAACACTTAGTACCTGGCACAGAGAAAGTACTCAACAGTTATTATAATTATTATAATTGTTTATATTATTTTCTTTTCATGTTAAAGTTGTTTGCTGTAATGAAAACACAAATAAGCTCCAATAATTATATTCCTTACAAAGTACAAGGGATCTAAAAAATTGAATCTTTGGTCTGGAAGGTTCAGAAGAGACAGACAGCTGGTCTACATTTTTCCATCCTAAGTTTGAAACTGTGCAGACTCGATGACAAAAGCCAGGCTAATTAAAAAAAAAAAAAAAAAGTAGAACATAGCTGCAATTACTCCTCTCAATAATTGTCATACACTGAGCTCCTAATTTTCTTTTCTGATTGTAACAGCTTCATATGTATTGTTTTAGAATTCCGACACACTTTTTATATATGATGACTATGGCATGCAAAATCTCTATTTAGTTGGTAAGGCAGGCATCATTATTTGTAATTTATACATGAGGTAATTAAGATTCAGACAGCTATTACCTTGACAAAGTTCTCTGGCTAATTAGCAATAGAGCTATTATTACAACCTGGATGTTCTGCTTCTTAACCAGTGTTCTTTCCATTAAATTCAGAACATCCTGGATCTGGCTTAATTTTGTGGAATAAAATCCAACCAAAAGCTTTACTGATTAACAAAATTGCCACACAGTTTTTATCAGTCTTCTTCGCCAATTTGTTCTAGATATGTAATTACCAAGTGTTTACAAATGTTGACTTTCAGGACAGACAACATAGGCCCAAACTTAAACCAAAAGTGTTACATTTTCTGGATAATCTAGTCAAAAAAGGTGAGGTAAAAAAAGGTTTCTTCTGAATTGTTTCTGTAGCTAATTAATACAGCGTACTTATTTAGTTTTCCAGTTTTATATTCATTTACAGGAAACCTAGTCTAAGATTTCAGTTGATCATACATAATTATAGTAAAAATCCTCACCATATTAAGTAATTGATCTTTCCTTTGTTCTTTAATGGCGGCTCACTTAATAGCCCAATTCATTAAGTTAATTACATATTGGATCTACTTACTGCTCCATTAGCATGCATATAAACACTCGATTTGATAATGTAACTTCAAATTATAAATATTAATAAAGTAAAATGTATAACCTAATTTATAAATAGGTAATTTGAAGGACCTTATGAAGTGAGACATTCATGCAATAAAATATGTGACTTCTAAGAGACTAAACAATAAAAATGATATCTTTCTATACTGCATCTTTGCCTCACATCTTAAGATCAAAATGCACATTTTAATTTTTACCATCTTTTTTTTATTATAAACACTATGGTTTTCCAGCTGCAGTCATTCTCTATCTCTCCTTAACACTCCACATTCCTAAAGCCCACATATATTTTGTCAATGAATCCTGTCAAGTCTGGAAAAGTCTTGCTAATGCTTGCCCTCCATTCCATCCCATCCTTGGTGCTATATTTGAGCCAACCTCATTTCTCTCTAGAAAAATTACAGAAGCGTAAAATACATTAGATTCTCTGCTTAAAATATTTTTCTTTTCTAGCCACCTTCAGTGCTGGTCATGATATAATGTTAGTCAAAATTAAATGAGTTGGACAAAAAAAAAAAATAGAGGAAGGGTATTCCAAAACAGTGACACCCTGCCCATAGACTTGACATTGGGGAAAAGTACAAAATATGTGTATCTATGTGTAAGATATATGGTTCATTAATATATCATATGCAATAAAGAAAACATTGGAGTGCCTGTGGGAAAAAAAATTAATGGATGATTTCATCCTCCTCTAATGTCTTATTGTTTACAAATTAAGACTCCTTAATATGATACAGAAGCTTCTACAAAACCAAACTAACTCCCCAGCGTATTCCTCCCCAGAGGAATTCTTTCCTCCGGCCATGAATCCATTCCTGCCTTATTTAAATCATTCCTGGGACTCTTGTCTCTTCCTGTCTAAGGAAACCTCCTATCTTCTCAAATGCATCCCTACTGCCGTCACTTCTGTGGACTCTCCAAATCCTCAAATCAAAGCTAGTTTACTCCCACCATGTGCTCATTTTGTAAATTTACCTATGTTATAACATATTATGTTATACTGAAAGGTATCTACATCCAAAATGTTGAGTTGTTCTTGTTCTTGATTTGTCAGCTCCTGATAGAGACACATTACACAGTGTGTTTGTTGAATAACTATATAAATATATAATGTAGTGGAGAAAAGCACATTAGGTAACAAAAATGTCATCAAATCACATCAAAGCTCTCAAATTTAAGCTGATCTCAAACTTTCACTTCCAGCCCCCATGTTTATGGGATAAAAACATATATCAGGGATCAATTATATAATAATTTGCAGTACAGTATCCTATATTAAAACTTTTATGGTTTCCTATGAACCAGAATAGTATATTGTAGATAAAGAATGTGATTTGAAGTTAAAGTCTGTGGATTTCTGTCCACTTTCACATGTTCTTACTACATAACCTTGTAAAAGTTATTTAACTTCTCTGAGCCTCAATCACCTCCTCAGAAAAGAAGAGGATGATAAAGCTGTCTCTAACTCATGGACTTTTATAACAGATTGTTGAAATCCCAGGGTAGGTCTAAGTCACTAATGAAGACTTACAGCTCTCAGCCCCTTGCTAAGATGTCTAATTTCCTTCCAAACCTACATGAGCTGATCACATTAAGCATGCTTGACATCCAGGCTCTTGAAGCAGAAACTGTGCAGTGGGAATTGGGATGCAGATATCAAAATAAGAATTATACTTTATGCTGTCGCTAACATCATCCCCTGCCTTAGATTTGGGAATTCTTACCAGCAAGGCTCTGCAGCCCTGAGAGTCTCTTTAATGCAGAAGCTTGAGGAAAGTTTTATTTTATCCTGCAGGAGAGTCCATAATTCTTCATTCGGGGGAGGAAATGAAGGCCAAGGTCAGAACTCAACAGCTTAGTGAGTATCTGTATGATAACCAGAAACCTACAGACAGACCCCCTTATAACCACACGCCTCTGTTACCAAAGAGCTTCACCAACCTGCTTGGCCCAGGAGTTTTGATGCCTTGAAAGGTTATTATTGCCTTTGTTACTTCACTTTTTCCAATCACAAATGGGGTAGGTCTGTTATTGGACAAGTTACAAATCCTCCGTATTCTTGAAACTCTTTATGTGTCTGGTTAGGCTCTCAAATTTCTGTATTTTGTGGAGATCTCTCTCTCTCTCTCTCTCTCTCTCTCTCTCTCTCTCTCTCTCTCTTTCTCTCTCTCTCTCTCTCTCTCTTCCCTCTCTCTCTCCTTTTTATAAACAAATTCCCCCACACACAGTCAATTTGACCTTAATACTTCTATCCAGCATATGATTTTTGATACAGAAAAATTTATGATTTGTCAATATTCCCTCAACAATGGGTTCAAATCCTGAGTTTGTGTTTTTATATATAATTTGTTATATAACTTATAGTGAATTACTTAACACTATTAAACCACAATTCCCCATGTGAAAATGCAGACAATAATTATCCCTTCTAAATAGGACTTCTGTGATAAGTCTATAAAACTCTTAACATAGTGTCTACCAAGCATTAAACTCTCCAGTAATGTTATTTACTATGAATAATACTTCCCCTACTACATACCTAAATACTGTGGTGTTCTGGAGCCAGCTCGATACCAACTCAGAACAGCCAATTGTTAAAATGTTCAGAAATATTAAAAAATTAACTAGTTGTTACACTGATGGTAGCTTGAAATCAGCCATAGTGTGAGTATATAAACCAAGGAAATTAGCAAATGCTACAAATCAATGTTTGTTTTGTTGTGTTTTGAAAGCTGATTACCAACGTATAAATGCATATATATAATATATGAACCTGACAAAAAATAATGTAATAATATTTAGCATTATCAATATAGAACACTGTATATGAACCGCAAACTACATCTAGATAGTAAACACTTCTCAATATAGATGTCTTGCATTATTGTTGTAATGATGATGAAACAAGCTAAATCATGTAAAAGAACATTGTAAACGCTAAGGTAAGTTTTAAGAGCATTTTCTACTCTGATATTAGTGACAGTTCAAAAAGGCACATGATCTTACAATCTAAAAGAAACCATTGATTAAATTATCTTCTTTCATTAGAGTTTCAAAATGTATGTTGTGACATTCCTAAGTTTATATTGAGCAGTGTGCCCACATGTTTTGTTCAAATGATGAGGAGATTAAGCAATTGACAAAGAGGTAAGACTCCCAGACCTTTTCACTAATGGACATGCTCTTATGCTACTTCATTGTACCTTTCCATGGTTGCGATTGTGTCAAAAGCTTTTCTAACTAACTAGCTCAAATGAATAATAATGTGAAATAAGATAATAAAATAAGGAAAACAAAAGGAAGGCCATAATATGAGTAATTTGGTATTATTGGAGTGGGAAAAAGGAGAAGTAATGAAAAATATAAATGAAAAAAAGGTCTTGATCAGAAGAATTATCAATAAAAAAGGTAAGGAGTTGTCACATCCCAGAATAAATCATTTTTTAAAAGAACTATATACAGGTGAATCTTGAAATAATACTCAAAGTACAGAGAAAAGCAAGAAGACAGTGAAAACAAAATATCTAAAAGTACACAAATCAGGTTTATTTTTACGTTCTTTACTGCATTACTAAACATGAGAAGTGGAAAAATATCTCCAACTTTGAAAGGAAAAAGAAACTGTGACTCAAGAATATTAAGTGAAACCAAGCTACATTTCATATGCAAAGACAATAGAACAATTCTTCTAGACGAGGAAATATTATAATTATATTAAGGTTTTTTCTTTTACCATTTTAGAAGAAAAAAAGAAGATAGGAACAGGAAAATAAAAATACACACTCAAGGATGGGAAATTCATGGATTATAAGGACTTGTGACAAGTACTGAAACCTAGAAAAGGGTGGTATGTTTGTGCGTGCATGTGTGTGTGTACACACACACTGTTTATACACACATATGCAAATATCTTTTCAATCTGATAATTAAACTTAATATAAATGCCAAAATTTATCTTGAATGGAAGATACATAAAACACATTTCAAGAATATAAAATTCATATTATATAAAAAGAACACTGAAATATGTGTGAGGAGAGAGAAGAAAAATGATGCAGGAAAAACAAAAGCCAGTATGAATCACTTGATAGAAAGTATACAATCTTACCCTTGATGTTGTCATTTAGAGAAGAATATAGTAGAGAATATTTGGTGGTATCTAGTGCAGGGGAAAAAGGGAATTCAATGAAATAACGTAGAAAATACAAAAACTACTTGAAACTGTAATAAACTTAGCTATGATAAAGGTGACATTTTATATCAGATTGGAGAAAATAATGGACATTTTAATGAATGGTTTGGGGACAAATGACTGGCCATTTGGAGAGAAAAGTAACATTAGATTCACACTGCACATCATATATAATAGTAAGTGCCAGATAAATTAAAGCTTTAAATGTAAAAAAATGAAACCATTCCTGGAAGAAAATGTTATTGAAAAGGAATCTAATCTTGTTATAGTACAGCATGTCTAAGCATGACACCAGAGTAGAAAAACGAAAAAAAAAAAAGAAAGAAAGAAAAGGAAAAGGTTAAATAGACCAACACTCGATAAATTTTTAAATATTTTATCACCAAAAATTGACAAAGTGTAAGCTCAAACTGTACAGATATTTGCAACATATACGAGGTCTGACAATTAAGTTCGCGAACTCATCCTAGAAAAAGTGCTACATACCTCATTGCTGAATATCACTACAGTCACCTTCAAAGTACTCCCCTTGGGAAGCTATACAGCAACATCAGTGCCTAGTTAACCCTGCAAAGCAATTTTGGAACTCTTTTTCTGGAATGGCCATCAGAACTGTCATCACATTACCCTTGATGTCCTGAATAGCATGAAACTGTCTTCCATTCAATATTTCCTTTATCTTTGGGTAAAGGAAAGAAACCATTGGGGGCCAGATCAGGTGAGTAGGGAGGACGTTCCAATACAGTTATTTGTTTACTGGCTTAAAGCTCCCTCACAGACAGTGTCGTGTGAGCTGGGACATTGTCATGATGCAAGAGCCATGAATTGTTGGCGAAAAGTTCAGGTTGTTTTCATCTAACTTTTTCACGCAGCCTTTTCAGCACTTCCAAATGGTAAAGTTGGTTAACCGTTTGTCCAGTTGGTAAAATTCATAGTGAATAATCCCTCTGATATCAAAAAAGATTTGCGACATCATTGCAACAAGTTCGTGAACTTAATTGTCTGACCTCGTATGACAAAGGATTATAAGTCTCAAAATTGTAACGTTTTTACAATTTAACAAACATACCCATATTGAGCAATGGACAAAAACTTAAGAAGATTTTGTCAAAAAGGAGAAATACAAAAGCCCAATAAACCAGAAAAAAGTTTTTAATTTTACAAACATTAAAAAATAGAATGACACTTGATATTGGATTATAAGATGAGTCATATATAATATCCAATTTCCCTATTTTAGGAATTTTTATCTCTTTAGATTATAACCACCTACAGTTATTTAAACGTACATAGTATCTATTACCCCCAAAGAAACTTACAAGGAACGGTCCTGTAGGAAATGAAGAATCCTGAAACCATGCTTCATCCATTGACCTCGCTAAACTGAAGTGAACAAATCCAGGTGTCTAGAATTTAAACCATTTCAAGTGAAGTGAGTTAGAGGAGTGAGGTTCAATGTAGGTGTTAGTCATCAAACCTGTTTTTTCTTCAAATAAAACAGAGGACAGGCTCTTAAATGGGAGCAAACGTTTTCCTTCCATTTGAGAGCTCCATCCAAGCTTCAGACACATACTTACCAAATAAAAATGTAAGAAATGAGAATAAAGACTGAAAGAACTCAACTCACAGAACCTCCCAGCACTATCCAGTATGGTAGCCACTAGCCACATGTGGTTCCTTAAATTTAAATTAACATTAATTAAAATTAAATTTAAAATTCAGTTTCTCTGTCATGATAGCACCTTTCAAATGCTCAGTGGTCACATGTGTCTACTGTGGATGGAAAAGGGGCCACAGGTTAAACGTGACAAGCTCAGGAGACTGAAAATAACCACATAGGATGGCGTGAACATAAAAATTCCTAACTAAGGTGGGCCATGGCAGGAAGTCACATCCTTGTCGTGTAGCTTCCTTGACAAAGGTCAGTCTTTACCTTAAGTGAGCCTGTCTGTCCTTTTTGCATCTAAGATAACATACCCTTGGACTGTCAGAATAATCTCTTTTTCTGGAGTCCCCCCAGGGGGCACAACCCCCCACACCAGAGCAGGAAACTGGAACATCCCTCATTGTTATCTTATTCCCCAAATACCATCTCTATGTGCTGTAAAATGCTATTAACAATCCTGTACCCACCAATGTAAAAGAAGTGTGTGTCTCTCCATTTTACTTTTTACCCAGTCCCCGAGATTTCCCCACTTTGCTTTCTCCCAATTCCTTAATCTACAACCAGTGGATTTCATGTAACCCTCCTCCTTTGAGTCTAATGTATAAAATAAGTTGCAACACAGCCATCTTCCAGAGCATTTTCTCAATCCGTTGAAACTTTGTTTCCTGGCAATTGTTGTCAGTTTGGCTCAAATAAACTATTTTAAGTTTTCTCTTAGGCTGGATGTCTTTTTGTTGACATTACCTTACTGGAAAATGTAGATGAAGGGAATCTTTCCTTCATTGTAGAAAGTTGTATTGGATGACACCACTCTATATAAAGCTTTTTGTGGTCTTATGGAACTGAACAAGAGTTCATCTGCCTATGCACCAGAAGAAATGTAAGAGCAGGAGTTTGCAATGGAGAAAATAATTGTTTTATTAGGATTGGCGCCAATCCAGAGAATAGGTTAGCTCATGATCCAGAAAATCTGAGTCCCAGATGGCTTACAGGTGACAGGCTTACTAAAGCAAAAATCAAGTGTCAACATGAGTAAGGGGTTTGGGGTCATGGGCCTTGTTGATTGGCCAAGAGTGAGAAAAAGGCAATAAATCCTTGTTTCAGATCTTGAGGTCATCTTTGGCATCCTTCAATTGGATTTCATGAAAATTTGGCCAGGTGTTGTTCTGCTTTAGGGCTCGAGCTGAACACAATTTAGGCCATGATATTAGTTTTAGCTTAATAGAGCCCATACCTTGTGACCCATAATCAAGGTATGGGCTTGATTAACAACCAAGGTATGGTCGTTTCTTGCTGCCTCAGGGGGTTAATGACTAGTAAGGGAAATGGCTGAAGTTTACAGAGCATGCCGTGAAGAAACTGATTAGAGTATTAGCATTACTTGTTAAATCGAAATCATACCTTAAATCAGGACCCTCAGTTTTAGCCTCAGGTCTAGGTAGAATTAAGCACCCTAACATAAGGCTGCCCTGGGCCTTGGACAAATCTCTGTTATTATTGAAGCTACTTGTTTTCATGTCTGTCTTCCACGCTAGATTCCAACCTCCCTGAAAGTAAGGGAATGTCTGATCTGTCATTATGAACCACAGGAGCCACTTCTTGAAGATGTTTGATAGCTATTTGTTTATATAGAGAGATCTGGAGGAAAATTGTAGTATCAAATATTGTTTAAGAGGGAATACATAAGGAAAAAATGACTTAGACCTTTGCTGCTTCATCACCCAGTTAATCTTCTATTTTTATCAATACACTCTAACAATTGACTTTGAAACCTCTACAGTGGGAAAATAATCTCTTTAGAAATATGTAAATGACTCTAAGAACATTCCTGCATTTCTCCTCAATCCCTCATTCTAATTCACAGCAGGAAAAGGGCATTTCCTCTGCCTTAGTGCTTCTAATTTCTGGGTTATTATGCAAGCACCAATCTTTGTGTCCCATTCAAAATAAGGGTAAAAAAAGCATTAGGTGCATGATTACTTACCAATTATTCTTTATGATCTATATAATCAAATACCATCTGGCAGTTTGGGAAAAATTAGACCGTAGTAACAAAAGTTGAATGCCGGAGTCAGAAAACTCATCCATCCATTCAGCACTGCAGTCAGGCTATGTCCGGCCTCTCCACAGAACCTGTGAAATGCCAGGTGATTTGAGAAAGGAAGTAAGACTGGCCTTGATTCACGGACACTAGCAAATCACCTGTAAGTTAAATTCTGCCCATGTGTAGACCAAAAATATTGAAAGTCAAGAGGACAAATTTCAGCTCAAGGAAAGCAAAGAAACTGATAAATTGAGATAAGTTAAATACAAATGACTACTGAATTCATTACAATATTAATTAAAACAGTTGTCAACATTTTGTAAAGTAATGCTACAATGGCAGTGTTACTGTAGGCAGAAAGAACAGGGCTGCAGGGAGAGAGTGAAGAGGAAAGTGAGGAGGTGAGGTCATCCTTAGGAAAAGGTGCAGCTACCAGACTGGCCAGAACTAGATTCTGGTGGCCAAGAGCAGATCCAGGACACCATCTTGCCCCTCAAGGTGACCTTTAGCTAATTATAATGGATTGTAATATTATTAGCATGGCAGCCTAGAAAATTCTCCACTTCCTGTGTCTCCATGACAGTTCTGACAAGGGCCAAATAAGGACAAAAATCCCTCCTCCTGACATGAAGGGGTAGTCAGCAAAGAACTGCCCTGGGAAAGCCTATAAAGTCACCCCTAAATGTTTTGCACCCTCATTCAAATATAACCCTAAATTTTTTTGTTCTTCAGGGAAGTTGCTCTCATTTGGGGCCTGTCTACTTCAGCATTTGGGGAGTGTATTCTCCTCCTTTCTTTTAATAAATCCTCTGCTTGCTCAGTTTACTTGGCTTTGTTTGGATGGCTTAGTTTGGTAAGGCCTGGAGTTCCTTCCCATGACATTTATCTAGAACTTTCATTCTCCAGTAATAGCAGAAGAATGAAAACATGCCCCATCAGACTCCAAGGACATAACCCAAACCATCTGGCCATATCTCATATTTTCTTTTTTTAAAGTCATGCAAACTTTCCTTCAAATATATATATATATATATATATATATATATATATATATATATATATATATATATATATATATATAATTTAATAATCAAAATCATGCAGTAAAATAGTTGGTAAATCAATCAGTAAATAGTTGGTAAACTATTTGCCAACAGGGGAAAATGACTTACATGTCTCAGTGACTGTATCAAGAGCATTGCATATAGTTTTTGCAATTTGAGGAAACTGCTGAATTGAAGGGAACTGACGCTCTATATCAGATGTAACATGCAGATAATTTATCTGTTCTGTTTTGGCATCATTATATATTTTGAAAACTCAGAAGCATGCAAATATGTGGATATAAATAGCAGCATTTTAAACACTACTTTATAAGCTATGGTAGGAAAATTCCTAAAGAAAGAAGCTCAAGATGCTGCTATCGAGATATGGTGTATTAAAATGCTTTAAAGTTACCTGGAAATAAGTGCTGTTTACCTTAACTTCTTTAGAGGTCAAATTACTGGTGTCATATGATGAGGGGAAAGGATCTCTCATGCAGTGTTTTCTATTTTTGGGTTTATGGGGGGTTTTTTGTAATGATATTTGAACCATAAGGGGGACAAATGTAGCATGCATATAACAAAACACTGATTATCTACAAAAGAACACAAATCAGATGTGTGTTTTCTCTACTGTAGCACTAACTGAATGTCTACTAAAATATCTACTATTTTAGGGGAAAAAATCTGAACCAAGAATAAAGGTGATTAACAATAACACTTATATTTCCACTAGTGTTGTAAATTTTAACCCTGGCTAATGAATCAAATTCCATTAATAGTCACTATATTTCCAAGTCTAAAGTTTCATTTTCAGTTTGTAGAACAGTGCCTACATAATAGCTCCTAATAAATGCTTTAATTGTATGAATAATAGAAGTCCTGATATGTGCAGTAACAATATGTATGGTTTGTGTTTTAAATTATTTGCTTTGTTTAGCCCCAAATATTATCTGATAAACAAGCCAATATTGGGAACAATGACAAATTGAGTACACCTTGGTTTTTACTTTCAGCTACGATGCATTTTGTTTGCCCTAGACAGATAATAACAATTCAATCCTGTATTCAAGGTACAAACCTTCCCTAGACAAGAAAAACAAGCTTTCAATATCATCATATTGTGACCTAAATAGATACTTGTTCCCAATTTAACCATCCCATTAAACACACTTTAAAAGAAAGCAGATTCTTTCATGTGTGTGATAAATCAGATTTGAGTACCATTCCCACCATTGGGCCTGTCAAGGATAAGTAAGGGCCATCTATCTATGCACACATTTTATATCTTATTCTTCCTAAAGTGATACTGTGCCCCTCTCCAACACATACCCCTACTATTTAGCTACTTATTTACCTGTTCATTTATCTATCTATCTATCTATCTATCTATCTATCTATCTATCTATCAGTCATCAAGCTCTTTGTATATTATCATTATAAATATAGTAACCTGGACAAATAAATGGTCATTTTGAACTTAATTTTTAAAAGAATGAGTGGTCTCTCCCTGTCCCCTTAACTTCTTATCTTTTGAATCAAGTCATGTTTTACTCTGCACAGTCCAGGGATTTACCAAATGCCCCTTATTGTACCCATTTCATTCCATAAAGCAAATTAAAAATGACCTTGAAAGAAACTTTTTTAAAAAGCCATTTATTTGTTTGTGTGTTTTGTTATGCTACTCTGTAACCAGACTTTTCTTTTTGAACAGTTTAAAAGTTCCATGGATTTTCATTGAATTTTATATGACTGCTTTTTAAATGCTACTGTAAGAATCACGGTCTTTGTATTAGTATTCAGAGGTTTCTAAAAAAGGAGAGATTTAAGCTTACTTTCTTTGTATCTCCATTAAAACACACACACACTTTTTAAGTAAACAGCTATTTACTCTTCATGGTGTGTGTATTAACTACTCTGCTAACTACCAGTTATTTTGTTGTTGTTATTGCTGGGTTAAGTACTTTTATCTTCATCACAACCTAGGCAATTATAGAAAGGTTCAGGAAAAAACGTACTGCCTACTACAAATCAAGATGATTTCAGGTTGTTCTGTTTTTTGTTTTTTGTTTTGTTTTTTTTCATTATGTTATATATTTTCAATTGGTGAGAAAGCCCATGCTTGAAAATTCCTTTATGTAACTTCTGTTACAGTGCAATTAGGTACAATTTTCTTTTTCTGAAGTGAACAAAGTAGAGTTTATTTATTATCTTCCTTCTGAGTGGGTCCTCATGAAGAGAGAAAACACAGACTCAGCAAAGATTTGGATGTATGAAATTTTAATAACACTTCTTATGGACCCAAGACCCAGTGAGGAGTGAAGGTGGGGTCCTTTGCTTAGAGGGAGTGGCCCTCATCAATCCAGGAATGATATGTGGAAAGTGGGCAGCCTAAGAGTCCCTGTAGAATACTGGATTTGCCACAACTACTCAAAGAACAGTCATTCGTTCAGTGGGCTCGGGTGGCTTAAACAGTAGTAGATGGCACTATGGGACATGTCCTGTTCCATCAGTTTGCCCCAGAAAAGTAGCCTAAAATGAGTGAGGACCTAAATGAGTGAGGATATTACTCTGGTAAAGGGTAGGAAGTCTTCATCAGCCAGATGCAAATCCACAATAACGCACTAGTTCATTCACACCATACCACTAAAGACTACTCATGATTTTATACTTCTAGCATAGTGTTTATGTTTAAATTCAAACACTACTTGTAACTCCTTTGGAGGTTTATTGCTGCATAACACCCTACATTTAGTGGTTCCCAACAATTGTTTTATTTGCTCGTGATTTGAGAGTTAGAGCTTAGCTGGGCAGTTCTGTTGTTTTCTCCAGTCCTGACTCATATGGATACATTCAGCTAATGGATTAGCTGGGGGCTGGACTCCGCTGAGATGCTGGGGCAGCTGGACTTTTCCTTCTCTCTGTGTACTCTTGAAGCTTTTCTGGCATCAGCTGGTGTCTCTAGCAAGGTAGAAGGGCTTCATACTTGGAGTACCAAGGTCCTCAAGAGCACAGAAGGAGAAGCTGCCAAGCATTTTTGAGGTTAGTCCTGTAATTGGCACATTATCACTTCTGTGACATTCTTTTGGTTAAAGCAGATCACATGACCAGCCCAAATTAAAAGGGAGTTGATGACTCAAAGGGAAGAATACCAGAAGAGTGGCTTCTTCTTTTTTCTTTCTTTTTTTAATTTATTAAATTTATTGGGATGAGATTATTAAAATTATATAGGTGTCAAGCATACAAATCGATAATACATGATCTGTATGTTGCAATGTGTGTTCACCACCCAAAGTCAAATCTCCTTCTGTCACCATATATTTGACCCCCTTTTCTACTTCCTCCAAATCCCCCTTTCCCTCTGGTAACCACCATACTGTTTTCTGTGTCTATGAGTTTTTGTTTGTTGTCTTGTTTGTTGCTTTCGGTTTTATATCCCACATATGAGTGCAATCGTATGATTCTCAACTTTTTCTGTCTGACTTATTCCACTTAACATGATAATCTCAAGGTCCATCCATGTTCTTGGAAATGATAGCACTTCATCTTTTCTTATGACTAAGTAATATTCCATTGTATATATGTATCACATCTTCTTGGGTACAATCATCTATCAGAAGACACTATGGTTGTTTTCATGTCTTGGCCACTGTGAATAATGCTGCAATGAACATCAGGGTACATACATCTTTACAGATAAATGTTTTCAGATTTCTTTTGTAGATTCCCAGAGGAGGGATTGCTGCTCACTCATTCTATTCTTAATTTTTTGAGGAACCTCCGTGTTATTTTCCATAGTGTCTGTGTCAATTTACATTTCTACCAGCAGTGCATGAGGGTTCCTTTTTCTCCATAACCTCTCCAACACTTGTTATTTCTTGTCTTATAGATAACAACCATTCTAACATATGTGAGGTGGTATCTCATTGTGGATTCGAATTGCATCTCCCTAATAACTGGTGAAGTTGAGCATCTTTTCATGTATCTATTGGACATTTGCATGTCTTCTTGGCGGAATTATCTGTTCAGAGCCTTCCAAGAGGCTATGGGACTCCTACTAATGAAAATCTCAGTTTAACTTATAACAGTAAAAGTATTAAACTTTAAAATAAGAATTTACTAAAAATCACACACCAAAAAAAATAGTTTGTGTTATGAAAAACTCTGAAATCGAAAGTAATTGCTTGTTTAATTTAATTTATTATTTGTTTTTAATTTAAGCACTTGCAGCAGGTTGTTGCTAATTTCTAGGAATCGGGGGGGGGTGTATAAGTGAATTTATTTATTTTTAATCTATTGCATAAGTAGACAAACTCATTTTTCTAAAAACCCAACAGTGCTGGCTGCCACAGGGCTAGGAACAATTATAGTTACAAATCTTCTACCTTGGCTGACTAGCACTCACTGAGCTAGCTAGTGGTATTACCGTGTTCTTGCTAAGGTACTATGCTTCATTCACATCAACGTAACTGAACCAATGATAACATGAGGTATCTGATAATAAAATGAGCAAACTTTCAAAGTACTGTACATGAATTAGTTGTCCTACTTTTTAGGAGTCCACAGACTTTCATGAGATTGGCTTACATACCATCATAATTTTCTGCATTCAAATTTAAAAAAATTCCCCAATTTTTTCTCAATGTTCGAGAAGGTTGACCCCCCAGGAAATTATAACAGTCTAACCTGATGATTTCACTTGCCCCAGCTTACCAACAGTAGGTAGTTTACCTTAGCTTGAGACAGACTAACTTAGGGGCTTTTCCTCCCAGACCCAGAAGAACCTAGGGAAAAAATAGTATTTCCTACTAATAAATTGTGTCATTTATACCATAATCTTTCTTTCATCTGCTTGCCCCAATGCAATCATTGTCTGTTTAAATGGCTTTTGCAGAATATTTTGAGTAAAATATAAATAAAATCTTACTTAATTAAAGCTATTTTAACCCTTTAATTTAAAGATAATTAAAATAAAAATGTCTAAATTCCAACTTATGCTATTAAGTTGTATGTGAGAAACATTTCTCTTGTTGTAAGGACTACACGTTTGAAATTTCAGAGCTAGAGTTTCCTCTTAACTTTGATAGAGTCCTCTGATTTAAGTATGTAATAATTTACCTCTAACATGTACCAGCAACAATTCATGGACTGCATGAGATAGAAAAGCAAGCCCAATGTAGTTGCTCTCCTAATCTCTCCTGTAATTTACAAGTCTAGAAAGTCTAGGAAAGGCTTTTTTCCCTAATATATAGTTTATGGATTCAAGTTATTTTTGTATATCAGGCCTCATGTAATATGAATGGCAAAGTAGTTGACGTCGAGTGCATATTTACCTCAGATTTTAACAAGGCTCACTCCCTCACTTTTTACATTTCTGTGTCAATATCACCTTCTTAAAGAAAACTTTTGTGGTTACCCCTAGGGTACTCCGGACACTACATCTTTTTAATCTTTTGATAATTATCAGTGCTTACATTATTTTTCTAGGGCTGGAATAGCAAAATACTACAAACTGGGTGGCTTAAAACAACAGAAATTGACTGTTTCACCTTTTCAGAGTCTAGAAATGTGTGATCAAGGTATCTTCAGGGTTGGTTCCTTCTGAGGGCTCTGAGGGAGAATCTGTTCCATGCCTCTCTCTTAGCCTCTGCTGACAGCTGGCAATCCTTGGCATTACTTGGCTTACAGATGTACCACTCCAATATCTGTTACCATCTTCATATGGCATTCTCCCTGTGTGTCTCTGTCCAAATTATACTGTTCCTAAAAGGACACCAGTCATATTGGGTTAGGGTCCACCCTAATAGTTTTATGTTGAGTTGATATCTGCAAAGACTGTTTCCTAATAAGGCCATATTCACAAGTACCAAGGATTAGGGTTTCAATACAACTTTTCATGGTACACAACTCAACTCATAATAGTACTAGTCACCAAATCTTTCCAATTCTCCCCATCCCATTATTTGAAGAATTGTACTTTCTGGCACCCTTTGAAGTATGGGAGGTAAGACATATGAACTTCTGGCCAATGTGTAATGAAATTGATATTTTTACCTCCAGAGCAGAAGATCTTATTGCTTTTTAAAGAATTTACCAGAACTTTCTTTTTATTTGACATTGTACACACCAATGTTTGAGGTGGTAGCTGTGCAGTCATTTTGGATTCTGACTATAGAAAGCAGAACTGTCTTGTTTATACATAAGGGACTTGTAGAATGAGCAAGAAATAATTTTTTGGGTTTTGAGCTACTGTGATTTTAGAGGTAGTTTATTATTGTTGTTGCTCTGACTAATAACACCTGCTTGATTTTTCTTCTTAGCTGCTATGTAGAAGTTTATATTAAGCATTTCTTTTATTATCTTTATTATCTGATTTCCCCACCAGAATGTAATCTCAATATGGCAAAGAACTTATCTGTCTTATTTTTTATTTTATCCTAATGCTTAAGAGAGAGGTAATAGGTAATCAACTAAAATATGGTGGAAGGATGAATGAATATATGAAAGAATGACTAGATATATAGTACTGAATTATAGTTTTCCTTTTTCTGTCTTTAGCATTGTATTCTTTGGGTTTTATTTAAAATTTTAGTTATATTGACAATTAAATTTTAATTTTTCTAAAAGTCACAAACTGTTTTTTTCTTAGATGAAGCACAGAATTAGGAGAAAGTCAGCCTTATAGTTGAATCTTGATTTTTACTACTTAAAAGCTGAAAATATAACTTTGGGTAAGATATTGATTCACCATAAACCACGTTCATCATCAGTAAGATGAGACTCAGAATTGCCAATTATTTAAAAATTGAGTAAAATAATTTAGGTACTTAATAAACTTTATTCCCCTTTCTTCTTTATATACCATTGTGTTTCTCTTCCCCTTTAAAATGCCTAGAATAAGGAACAGCATATAAAAAAATAACTAAAAAATATATTTATTTCTTGGTTGTAATGATCAATAAGAAATAATACTATTTCAAAATGTTTACTTTCTTTGACTTATAGTTTAAGTTAAACTCATCATTATAATTTCCAAAATTGTAATTCCCATTACATATTCTCCATTAGAAACAAAGTCAGTAAAAATGAATTATTTTATAAATTACATTCTAATTAAAAAATCTGTCTCACTGACACATGTCATACACACTCATTTTATCCCTTTGTACTTAGGATTTCAGGAATGGATTTCTAAGTAGTTTATGGCATGTTCATTTGCTTTATAAAGAAATGGAACATTAAGAGATAGAACACCAAGGGCAAATAGGTGATTTCCTGAGCCATTTTTTAAAGTTATCTTTGTGTGTTAATGAATCTTTTAGCCATAAAAGATGATAGAGTGTGAGGGAGCAAAGATAATTGTTCTTAAAAAATTACATCTTTTTCAATGGGATTATTATGGTTATATGTTTAATACATGGAGAGAGAGGTGGCTAGGAGTTCAAATTCTGAACTTCCATCGGCAACCTACTCCCAATTCAGATTCCAAAGGCAAATACACAGAAGAAAACTCCAAGAAAATGTACAAATGTTATTTCTACTATTTTATTGCTATAGCCTCAAAACTGTAATGTGGACTCTTGATCATAGTGAGTGAGGCCACATTACAACGGAGTGTGAGGGGTTACTTTTAACTCTTTTTCCCTAACACCAAGACTAGAAGTTTAATAAGCAGACTTCTTGAAACCTTTTCCCTAGACTCGCATTCTTATCCCTACAGTTGGGATCTATTAGATGGTGACAAATGCCACATAAAAATTTCAAGGAAAATACTGCCAAAAGAGAGAGGTCCAGTAACTAAAATCTAGAGTAAAGCTGGCCTAAATATACATTCTCAACATAAACACAGTGTATTAGTTTTCCATTGTTACCATAACAAATTACTACAAACTCAGTGGCTTAAAACAACACAGGTTTATTATCTCACAGTTCTGTAAGTCACAAGTCCAGGTGGGCTCCGCTCTGGGTTTCTCAAGGCCAAAATCAAAATGCCAGCCTGACTGGACTCCTGTCAGGAGGCTCTGGGAAGAATCTGCTTCCAGGCACATTCAGGTTACTGGCAGATTCAGTTCTTTGTGGTTGTAGGACTGAGGTCCCTGTTTCCCTGCTGGCTTGCAGCCAGGAGCCTCTCTCAGCTCTTTAAGTTCACGTGCATTCCTCCTCATGTTGTCTCCATTTTCACACTAGCAACCACATGCCTAATCCTTCCCATAATTTAAATCCCTCTGACTTCTTGTGCCATATCTCTTCTGACTCTAGCCTGAGAGTCAGCTAGAGTTCTTCTCTGCTTTTAAGGGTTCATATAATTAGGTTAAGCCAGCTAGAATAATACAGGATCATCTCCTTGTCTTGAGGTCTGTAACCTTAATTACATCTGCCAAGTCCCTTTTGCCATGTGATATAACCTATTCGAAAGTTCTTGAAATTATGTCATGAACATCTTTGGGAAGGGCATTATTCAGTCTATAAAGCACAGTTTAAAAGTAATCCAAAGGGAGCATGATCTTATTTTGTCACATTAATAGTATTCTCTTCAGGATCCTGGCTCAAATATTACTTTGGCCTTAATATAAGCCTTCCTTATCTTTAGAAATGCAGCTGGGGCAAAGCTTTGAGTTTACTTTCTCTTTAAGTTTGTCAAGGTGTCAACATCCTTATAGCCCTTGGCTAATATAACCTCTAGAAGAACAGTGACAGAATTTCTAAGTAAAATAAGCAAGACTCCCATTAATACCGGTTGCTTTTGAATGATGAATGATGGTGGACAGTTCTGTGAGATCTCATACATATAGTAGCCCAATAAATTTGCATTTTCTTTCATCATGCCCCTATGGATTAGGGAAATAGAGGCTTCTGTATAAATTGATTATTAGGTGATTTCAATTTTTCTCATATGGTATTTGAAGTGGTATTCTATCAAAAGTTTTAAATCTGTCTATTTACTTATCATTTCATTTGTTCAATATTTTTAACATTTACTCTGTGCCAAGTTCTAGGTATAGAATATATAAGACACATATGTACTTTAGCCTCAAGGAGCTAGGAAGGACTCTCAGAGGGACAAAAACGTTTAACAGGTATTTTCATGCCTGATGAATGTTTTATTGGAGAAGTGCAGGATACTATGGGAGTAAATAACAATAGCACCTAATTTAATCATGTAGTTCAGCAAATGCTTCCCAGGATTTGGATATCAAAACTTCCTAAAAATAATAAGAGATAAGGAATTCATTATTCGCACTCTGCACATGGCAAAACAGAGACGCAAAGACTTTAATTTACTTTACCAAAATCTAAAGTATGCAATGTCCCGTGCTAGGACTTGATCCCAAATCCAACTCAGAATTCCTAGTGCCGCCATGCTGTGTGTAAAGTATACGTGCAAATATGCATAGTAGTTAAGAGAAATAAAAATTAAAACCTAATTTAAAAGTGATTTATGCAATCATAAAATATTGAAACTATGTATTAGGGCCAAGAGGGCTGAGAAACTGTGTCAAAAAGCTAATAAAACCAGTACTTCTCAATTATAAAAATAATTTAATGTCAGAATAGGAAAAAAAGAATCTCACAAATTTTAGTATGAAGAAGGCACAGTGCTAATCTTGAAAGTTTTCCATGGCTAATTATTCTATTCATTACAGTATTAACCAAATTTGTCTTCATTCTAAGAGAGTTTCTTTTACATCAAGTTCTCCATTTTCCACAAACGGTATCGTTATTCTTTAGTATTACAAATACAGAGTTTAATTTTTATATTGTAGTTTTAATCCTCTTGCTTAGCTTCCAGCTACCAAACCATTTTAATTTATTGTTTCCTTTTGTTCTTTTTTTTTTTAACTTTTTTTTATTAGTTTTGGGTGCATAAAACAATGTAATAGTTAGACATTTATCATTTCTATCCTTTACACAGTGACAATACCCCTCCCTACCCTTTGTTCTGAATAGATTATTATATAGTTGGCCTTTATGTCAGACTGCTCTTCAGTTTTTTCTGTTTATTAAGTGAGAAACTATATGTAAAACACTTAGTCCCTGACCCATAATATATTGATGTTTGCTAAAATTATTCTTATTTTTAATGCTGTTTCAAAGAAGCCCTGTCTTCTGGCTTTCTTTGAGAATTACTAAATGACTTATTGAGTTTTTCTTCTAGTTTCTATATTAGGCACTTTTCAGAAGTATGCATTTTGTATACTTGATAATACTCGATGATTGCTACTGTCTACTGGGATGTTGATTGGTTGTCATTTAGAAAACCGGTTTAGTGACATAATCTCTCCATCTCAATTTCCACTTTCTAATAAGCATTAATATTATCCTGCTCTTCTATATTTATATAACATTCTCTTTTCTTCTTGCTTTCTATTGCTTATATTGACAATTGATCTAATACAAAAGTGAAAAACTATAGTCCCAAAAGGTATCACCAATTTAGGAATATATTTTAGGAACAGCACTGCCCAGATAACATTGCCATTTACCATTCCCCATCATATGTCTTTATTTCCGATATAGATTCCCCATCATACATATTTCCTATGTGTATAATCCATCGTATATATTTATTTCCTGTTGTTTGCTTGCAGTTGTTATTTCCCAAAAGACAGAAAAGGATAGAAGTAAAAAAAAAAAAGAGAACTGTCATCACCTCTAAATAGTACTCATGAAATGCTCCAGTTGCTTGATGAAGACATATCTTAAATGTCTGATACAAGAGAAACGCACCAAGAGAGGAAAAAGACTCTTTCAATTTATTTTCCCTCAGTCGAGACTGCCTTGTTTTATGAACACAAGTACACCACAAGGCAACTAATTAATTATTTATTTCAATCTTGCTCTTTTGACTTAAAATATCCTGGAAATCTTACCAGATTCTGACAAAGTATTCCTTCTTGGATTTCTGAACTGTTTTTTAAATTATTCTAATGTTGTATATGTGTCATTTGACTTCATACGATTTTCCCCACGTGAAGTTTAGCAAGAAGACACACACACACACACACACACACACACACACACACACACACACACACACACCAGGAACCACTAATACAATGTCACACGATTTGGATGTGAATTTTTTGTTTCACAGGGCATTGTGATCACACCCTCAAGCTGTTAAATTATTAAACAACTATAAAAATATACTGCTAGAAATCTAAAAAAAGTTACTTGTCGGTGAAATAATGTGGCTTTTTGTCCAGATTTCTTTCTGGGACATCAGAAAGCTTGAAATTTGTCACCGAGATGCTGGGATGCGATAAGAATGGCTTCCATTGTATTGCAGAGATTTAAATAGAAGTCAAAATCATAAAATTCAGAACAATTAAGGCTGTAAAGAATGATTCACAATATTAAATTTATTTATCTGCTTAAGTAAATGTTAAATAGGTGTTTACCTATATCTGTTCATAAAGATATTAAGAGCACAGGCTTTGAAGACAGGCACGCTGGGCTGAAGTCTGCGCTTGGCACACAACTAGCTTTGTGACTTTGGGCAAGTTTATTAACCTCTCTAAGCCTCGAGATTTTGTTATTTTGTATGTGATTTGTTTTCAGTTTTGTTAGTTTTAATAAGGGAGGAAATAATAGTATCTAACTCACACAGTTTTTTGTGAGAGTTGCATGGTAAAATATCTGTAAAAGTGATAAATAGAGCTCCTGGCACAAATTCTATGTGCCAGGCTATGTACCAACTCTGGCTTTTATTATTATAGTACTATTATCATTATAGTATTATTATAGTATTAGCATTTTATGCTCTGTGTAATAATTTAATGTATAAAATATAATCAATAACCATCCAAAACCAGACAAAGATATCACAAGGAAAACTGTAGATCAATAGCTCTTATGAATACAAATGTCAAAATCCTTAAAATAAAGAGTATTATACATCATGACCAAGTAGGATTTATCCCAGGGGTGTGATGTTGGTTTAACACCTGACAATCAATTAATGTAATATATCTATAGAATACAAAGCAAATATCACATAATCATCTTAAATGATGCAGAAAAATCATCTGGCAAAATTCAACACCCTTTCATTATAAAACACTCAACGAACTAGGAAGAGAAGGTAGCATCTTAACCTGATAAAAGATGTCTATGAAAAACCCACCACTAACATCTTACTTAATCGTGATAGAGTAGATGCTTTCTCAAGATTAGGAATAAGTCAAAGACTTCTGCTCTTGTCACTTTTATTCAGTATTTTACTGGGGGTATAGTAAAATTGTACCAAAGAATTAAATTGGACCTTTACCTCATACCATTTATAAAAAGTAACTCAAAATTAACAAAAGACCTACATATAAGAGCAAAAACTATAAAACTCTTAAAAGAAAACATAAGAATAAATTTCCATGACCTTGGGTTTGTCAAAAGATTGTTGATGTGATGCTAAAAGCACAAAGCATCAACAATAACAACAACAAAAAATAGATAAATTGGATTTCATCAAAATTAAAAACTCTGTGCTTCAAATGACACCATCAAGCAAGTGAAAAGAACCCACAGAATGGGAGAAAGTACTTTCAAATCATGTATCTGATAAGGGAATTGCATCTAGAATATATACATAACCCTTACAACGCCATAACAAAAAGACAACCCAGTTTTTTAAAAGGACAATAAATATGAATAGACATTTCTCCAGAGAGTATACATAAATGCCCAATTATCGCATGAAATGATAATATCATTAATCATCAAGAAAGTATAATTTAAAACCACAATGAGATACCATTTCACACCCACTAGGATGGCTAGAATCAAAAAGTCGATAAACAATTGTTGACAGTGTGTGGAGAAATCAGCACCCTCATCCACTGCTGATGGGAATGTAAAATGGTGCAGCCACTTTGGAAAAAGTCTGGCAGTTCCTCAAATGATTAAACATAGAGTATCATATGACCAAGAAATTTCACTCCGAGGTATAATCCAAGGGAAATGAAAACATATATCCAGACAGATACTTGTACACAAATGCTTATAATATCGTGTTTCCCCAAAAATAAGACCTAGTCAGACAATCAGCTCTAGTGCATCTTTTGGAGCAAAACATAATATAAGACCCAGTCTTATTTTACTATAATATAAGACCGGGTATAATATACTATAATGAATATAATATAATATAATATAATATAATATAATATAATATAATATAATATAAATAATATTATACCGGGTCTTATATTAATTTTTGCTCCAAAAGCACATTAGAGCTGATTGTCCAACTAGGTCTTACTTTCGGGGAAACATGGTAGCATTATTCATAATAGACAAAAGGAGAAAACAACCCAAAAGTCTGTCAGTGGACATGAAGAGCCCGTGCAATGCTTACAAAAAAGAAGAAACCTAACCCCATGGATCTTCTCAATATGGAAGGGTTTCTTTATGACAGGGTGGGTGTCAGGGCTAGTTCACCAACTAGGCGCAATTCCAAGAGGGCAGACAAAATGGAAGCTGAAACATGAATGGCCTGCTGAGGACAGAGTCTTCGCGGACTGTGAAATAATAATACAGAAATGGAGTTTGTTGCCTGTCACTGCTCTAGCCTCCAGCCCTTTCAGCACACCCTCAAGCTAATAGTGTACACTTACATAGCTAACCTTTCAGATGGTAACCTGAGAGGAGCATTTGTCAGCCACTGTGTGGACCATGAGAATATCTAGACGGCTATATGCTAGATGGAGAGAACATTTACGTTTTCCTACATGAGTGAAAAGAAAAGGAGAAAAAAAAAAAGTTACCTGAAAAGTTACAGTAACATAAAACCTAAACCCATATTTATAGGACTCTTATGAGGATTAAGAGAGATGGCATATAAGACTTAACACAGTGAATGAAACACAACAACGTTCAGTATATGTTATTTTAATAAGGCTGACTTGATGAGCACCCTGATAGCATACGAGTATAAGTACACCTGGGGAAAAAGGAGAAAATATTTAAGTATGACTGAAAGGGTTAAAGAAGACCATGGAGTAAAAGCAATATTTGAGCAAAATTTTGGACATGAAGTTTTGGCAAGCTGAGATAAGGAAGAGGATTTCACATATAGAGAGCATGAGAGAAGATGCATAGCGTAAATTTAAAGCAAATATTCAAGGAAACAGGAGATTGATCATGTGTGGTGAGATATCCTCACATTCATTTTCTATTTCCTAGTAATAAAATCAATGTAATTATCCTCTCAGAAAGCATTCTGGTGGAAAGCCTTGTCTACATGCTGCTGTTCAAATAAATTAAATACCCAAACTAACCTAGGGTATATACTGAAAGACTAAGAAAGAAGGAAGGAAGATGATAGATATACAATGGATGGCTGGATGCACAAAATTGGCTTATCCTTGGATTTTTAGTCAAGGGATAGCTTCACCTTTTCATTACTTTGGCATTTGCCTCTCTGGTAAGAAACTTATGTGGTACTCAGTAGAAACAAATAACTGAAATTCCTATTTTAATTCTATGAAGGACTGATGAATGATCTTCAGGTTTTGGTTATTAAATGTCCCCCTTCAGCCTTTAATGCCAATTCCTCTTCATTCTTTAGGAGTAAAACTGCTACCTGTTAGGTGTGCATTCTCTCTTACTTTTTTTCTGTGCATTTACGGACATACGGGTGTCTGCATTACTCTGCAGCTAGTTTTTTTCCCATACCAATGCATCTTTAAGTTATTTAATGTTGCTATCTAGTTAATTTATTTCAATTTATTTTAATAGTTATTCCATACTGTATATCAATATTTTAGTTAAACATTCCACTGTTGGTGGACATGTATGTTTTTCCAAACTCACCTTTTGGCTTTTCAAGAATGCTGAAACAAACAACCTTGTGAATATATATATGTATTTTATATGGTATATCTAAAAGTATTTCTTTTGAGCTAAATACATAGTACCTCTGTAGCTAGATTCATGTAAGTGATAGTATTTCTGAGTCAGACAGAGTATGTGCACCTTTGTTGATATTTACTGCCAAATTTCTTCCTAATTGACTGTACCTTCTCCATTTCTAACTAGTTGTGTTCAAATATGCATAATTATACCACTTTTGCCAACACAAGTGGTTACAATTTTTTTTTTTTTTTTTGTGAAACTCTCATTTTAGTCTGCATTTTCTGATTACAGTGAGGGTGGGCATCATTTTATGTTTGTTTTATTCATTTGAATTACTTCTGCCAAATGTAATATCCTTTGAAATTTTTAATGAGTTTGAATTTTTAAAATAAAATGTAGAGTGTGGTACGTATGTGTGGGTGTGGTGTATGTGTATGCATCTTGCATTATGGGAGAGATTCAGGAAGGAAATATCCTAAATGGTTAAACATAATTACTTCTGAAGAAGAAGTAGGATTTGGGCAGAGTAAAGTTTTAAGGGAGATGTCTTTGGTTTTTAAAATTTTTAAATATGATTTTAAAACTAAATATTGATATTAACATTTTCACTGTGACTTTCGTCTATAGTCTAATGATATTTCCATACCGCTAACTGCAGAGGTCCACTTTACCACACGACCTCAGTGTTCCAGAAAGGAAGTTTAGGAAAGCAGGTGTACATTTTTCTATACTTTGCTGTTTTTCAAGAATGAGTAACATAGGAACTTTTTATACTTTAAAGTAAGCATTTATTTTAATAAAATGTAGCACCTTAACAGTATTTACTTAAAAATATAAATATTGTAATTATTTTCTGTGGATTTTTTACACATTTTGGAGAAGTTTATTTTCTCCAAATTAATTAATGCAGTGAAAAGATTAAAACATTAAAAGAATAAATTTCACCAGGATGTTTCTAGAATTAGATTTTTTAAATTATTGCATATTATTACTCCATTTGCATTTAAAAGACTCTTAACTGAAAGACTTAAATCTTCAGTCCTGGGAAATTTTATTCTCTTACTTATTATCCACTTTTCCCACCCCTGCTCTCACTTTTTATTTGCTCTCTCTTTCTGGTTCACCTATTAAATGGCTATTCAGACTCAGAACTATTTTCTTGTTTCTTAACTTTTTCTTCTTTGTATCTTTCTAATTGTGTTTGGAAAGAATACCTTAGCTTAGTGTTCTAGTCTGCTAATTTGGTTTTCATCATTTCCATTCTACTAGTCATCCTGTCTATTAAGGTGAGGTGCCTTTCAGTAAATATGATATTACTGTCAAAATAAAAGAGCTAATTGCTTATTTTTTACTCAGCAGTCTGTTTCTTATCCATTAATTTCTTCTCTGATGATATTAATTATTTCAAAGTTTCTTCGGTTTACCCTTCTGTTTAGTTCTGTTTGTTGTTTTTGTTTTCCTCAAATATTTGGTGACTCTTGATCCTGTTCATGTTTGTAGATGAAAGTATAAGTTCATCAGTCTAGCTGGTTGGAATATATTTTCTCAACCTGAATAATAATTCCTGCACTGCTGACAGTCACTGCAATTTTTATTACAGTGTCCCTGGCTTTGGTGTTCTTTCCGAATACTAGAAAGCCTTCTTAGTAGATTTTCCTTAGATTATGCAAATGGCTCGTTTTCTGGATAAATGAGTTTTCAATCCTGATAGTGTTGTATGTAGTTCCCTCAAGGGCATACTTTTGGACCAGGGTTGTTTCTGACAATCAGCTTCAACTGCTATTTGATTTCAAGGATGGATGCCTCAGAATTGCTATCTTGATTGAAAATACTCTTTCTAGACTTACTGTGAATGCACACACACACACACACACACACACACACGCACGCACACATTCATCCAATCCATATAGATAACTATATATTTGGTATAAATGAGGAATTCACCATTTTCATAACACTATTAGTTAAGATCATTGAATAAATATGCTAAAATATAAATATCCTTTTTATAAATAAAATATATTCAAATGATTGCTCTTTCCTTTTTGTTCAGTGTAAAAGGAAATGCCCTTTCCTTCTTTTGTTTTTTTCTTAATTTATTTTTCTTCCTTTCTTTTCCAATCTTTCATCCTTTCTTGTCTATTCATCTCCCATGAAGAAAAAAGGGAATATTTCTTGCATTTTAAATTTAAACAAAAAAATGTGACATAAAACTGATCCCTTTTCTCTATGTCAAATTCTATGTCTTTGTTTTGAATAGAACTTTAAGGAACTTGACATATCTCTTCGAGCTTGATTTTCCTAAAAGGAAAGTTACAGTAGAAAAGTCTCCCAGTCATAGATTATGGAATTGATAAAATTTGTCATCCCCTTTGAAGACAATATCAAATGACAGCTTTAGATTGTTAAAGAGAAACCCGCAAGCCCTAAATGGTAGCACGCATGCTACATACAGCCTGTGATGCCAAAACTAGATTTAATACCTGACCTAATTGCTATTTCAACATCTCCCAGAAACATAATCTCAATCAACCGGTCTGGAACTTTCTGGTTTATACCAGTGAGACAGTCTGTCACGTGGGCCCTGTCCACCCCCCACCCAGAGGCAATCTGCATGATTTAAAAAAAGAAAAAGAAACCTTTTGCTGTGCCCTTCCCCAAAAAAGATGTCCTGGTCTAAAAACAATCCTGTCTTTTGTTACTAGCTCCCTTGCCCTACGCTTCTTCCTATAAAAACCGTCCAGTTCGTATACCTCTGGGAGCTGCCTTCTAGTTGCTAGAAGGGATGCTGCCATGTCCACGAATAGCTTAATGAAGCCAATTAGATCTTAAAATTTACTTGGTTTAATTTTGTCCTTTAACAAAATATATATGTGTAGTTTTATATTTTAAAACTTTTTAAAATCTTTTTTAAAATAATTTTATTTCCTTTTTTGTAACACTTTTTATTTTCCCTGGAGTTAATGATTGCTTTATTTTTTAGAATCATAGTTTACTATGCTGTTTATTCTTTCTGTTTTTTTTTCTAATATTTCTTCCAACTGCCTTCAGCCTTTTGTACAGTCTTCTTTTATGTGGTGGTAAAATTGAATACAGTCAAATGTGAAATTTACTTTGACGTGGAGCCATACATTTTTTTTTTTTTTTTTTCCAATTGGGGAACAGTGTGTTTTTCTAGGACCCATCAGTTCCAAGTCAAGTCATTGTTTTCAATCTAGTTGTGGAGGGCGCAGCTCCCTGGTTTATGTAGGAATCGAACTGGCGACCTGGGTGTTATGATCACTGCTCTCTAACCAACTGAGCCAACCGGCCACCCAAAACTTTTCAAAATCTTGCATGTGAAATGTCTTCTTCTTTTAGAATGTGCAGTAATGTGTCTTCATTTCAAATGCTTAACTTGAAGTGTAATTACAGAGATTTTACAGCATGTTCCTCTCCTCATTCTCCCCTCCCCAAGTTCGCCATAGCAATCTGAGCACATTTCAGCTATAATCAGAAGTATCTGAACAAGCAGCCAATAGAATGCCTCCAATTTGCTCATCAGAGAACCTTGAGAATGAAGAGCCTTTTCTTCTTCCAAAGTCTCAGGAGTTTTTAATTCTTAAAATTAGTATTTTTCCCTAGCATACTGAAACTTGTGCATCTGCTAGTCTGAATATTTTAATGAGCTAGTGTCTACCATATGCCAATTGCAATCTGCACTCACCCTGCTCGGGTGTCTGTAATATTAACTGCTTAGCAGGCACTGCCTTCCACGGTCACAATCATAAGCATGCAGGTTGCTATTCAGCTCCCATTTGTCATTATTGTCACTTAAGAATGAGAGTGACTTTCCTCTTCCTTCAGCTTTGGCAACGGGTAAAGCTTATTAAAATAGCTGAAACATTTTTACTTTCCTTCGGTGCCTGGCTTTCTCAGCTAATAATATTCCTACGAGCACTTGCCATGATACTTGACATTTCTTGTTAATATTTCTCAAATCCATTCTTTTATCTCAGCCTCCACTAATGCTACCTTATTTCAGGCGACCACCAACTATAACCTGGACCACTGCAACAGCCTCCTCACTCCTCTGCCTCCAGTCTCGCCTCCTTCAGTCTGTCTCCCCACATTGCTGTCAGAGTGTTCTTTATAATGCAGTAACTCTATCATTTCTCGTTCCATTGTTGCTCCTTCCAGCCTTAGTGGTCCAACTCTTCCGGTGTCCTCGGGATAAGTTCAAAATTCCTTAGCATGGCTTCTTTGACTCTTGTCATTGAAACATTTTCTTCTCCAACTTCATCTTTGACTATTGTCTACTTACTTTCTTCTGACTCTAAGTGACTAAACCGTAAGTAGTCTCCCTCCCAAAGCATTCTTCTACTCTCTAAATCTTTGTATGTGCTGCTGCTTCTGCCAAGAATTCTCTCCCCAACTTCCCACTTTTACAAGGAAATAACCCATAATCATAAGATGATGCCTTTTCAATGTGACTCGGAAGTACCCTGCATTTACCACACTTTGTTCTAATTGGCTGTTTATGTTCTTTTATGATTGAAGGTAAACTATAAGTCAGGATTAAGCATTATTCACCATTTTTTCTCAGTTATTAGTACTGTTCTGACTTACAGAAGGTACCCAGTAAATGTGTCTGTAGGATGCTATTTAGAGTGCTAAGCAGAATTCTGGAGTTGTACATCCTTGAAAGCCATCTGAACAGCTACTAAAGATTTCCTACCCAAATGAATTTCTTTACATTTTATGGATGGATTCAATCACAAGAGAATTCTTTATGATCTTATAAAACCATATACGTAGGTCTGATTTAAACAACCACATTTTATGGAAATAGTATAACGTTTAAGATATGAATGAGCATCATGTGCTAATATAACAAATGAACATTTGCAGAACTACTTGAGTAACAGTATTGAGTTTATACTATTCTTCTAGGGAGTGTGCTCAGCATTGGAGCTACAAATGTAAATAAAGCATAGTCTTCATTTATTAATGAGCCCTGGCCAGCATGGAGATCTTGACTCACAAAACAATCCTGATAAGTAAAATAGTGATACTGATTACAATAATGATAATTATGGTAACTAATATTGAATGAGGCCTCACTATGGGCCAAACTCACCTCTGACAATCTTAGTTTAGTGTATCGACTCATTTAATATTCACAACAACCCTATAGGTTACGATCGATTACTTTCCTCATTTTAATGACTTGCTGAATTGGAGTGGTTTGAGGAAAGTCTGTGCAAATAAAAGAATCAACTCTTCAAAAAAAGTCTGCTATGAAGAGAAGCAGAGAAATACTGTTATATAGAAGAAGATATGGAAATAAGGTAAAAAGAGGTGTAATAGAGTAGATGAACTAAGAACATAGGAAATGTTTGTCTGCAAGTGGGATGAATAAACTTGAAGTTTTGGAGGCAATACTATTATTTTTGATAAATAATAATCGTAAAGTAATTGGGTAGTGACTGATGCATACAAAGAAAGATACAATTATTTGCACCAGATTGGTAAATACTCTCGTATAAGGTTGATTACTATATAATGGGAGTGAGGTGGAGATATTACATATGTCACTGTCATAATGCCTTGACTTGGCTTATAAACAGATAGCTATTCTGTCAAAGCATATCTTTAAACAACAGTTTACCTAAATGTAGAGCTATGTCCGTAATACAATTTTGACATTTATCCTTGAAAGTGAAATATTGATATGGGTTTATCAATTCACAACACACATTGTTATACATACAGACATTACTTATCTTAAGCACATTAACATCTCTAAACAATATCTCCAGTTTAGAGTGAGTTTTCTTTCATTTTACTGGACTTTATTAAATAATTTCTCAATATTGTGAAGTAAAGCACACACACACACACACAAACAAATACACATACATACACACTCAGAACTATTTTGAGAAGACTGATTTCAGACATAGAAACTCCTTAAGTTTTCCAGCACATTTTAGAGATGAGAAAGACCTAGGGAGTTGCAGGGCCTAGCTTTAAACGTCACTTATTTAGCTTGTGACATTTAAATTTGAATCTACTCCAATTGTTCACACACTAGTATGTACATTAATCCTTTTCTAACCAGGAGTTCTCTTATTGGAAATTAAAATATATGTATATTCACTTGTATATACATTTTCCTTAGCAATAAATGGAGTAAACGTGAGGAAGTCTGAATTACTGACTAAGTGAGTCATCGGTGTTCTGCAGACAGACACATAAAGTGGGATGTACCTCTGAGTCACTTTCGTTTTCACCCGTGTTCTTCTGCCTGTGCTGTGCTAGCAATCAGTCACATGAACTCTGTCTCATGAAAATATATGGTTGCCCTTCAGCTCTCTCCTCAAAGCTTGGAAGCCCCAGGAGACATTTAAAAGACAAAGATCAATATGGCTTTTAGAAAGTTAGAAGATTGCTTTAACCCCTGATACACATTGGTATCATAGCAGGAGGTAATGGACCTCTCAATCCTAAAGTTTACAAGTTGGCTTTTTTCAAGAACATATGACCCAAGTCATCCTATTCATTCCCATAACAGCTTCCCTCACATAATAATCCATTTCAACTCCCTGAGTGTCCAAGTGAATCCACGGATATGCAATCCATAAGTTACACCACAGAAAACAATCTATTTGTGTCATGCTTTTGGAAGCACAAAGTTTCACATCTTCCTACAAGGACAACCCGACATCACCACTAGGCCACCAACTACACCTTCTTCATAAAACTAGGTGTGTTGGTTGTATAGCACTAATCTTTAGGTAAGTTCATTGGGACAAAAAATTAAAAATTTCAGCCAATAGAATCAGATTTACCTAGCCACAAACGTATGTTTCTCAAATCATATCTAGTAACATGTATTTTCTAGAAAACTAATTTCAAATTTACACAGAAAGTATAAGATTGAAATACACGATTTTGCAAGGGAAAACCCTCTCTAAGTGATAGATAGCCCAGCTACCAAAAAATAAGATACACTAAAAAATAGATTTGAAGGGTTCAGGAGTGTCCATTTCAGGCATTTCCTTAAGCCCCCATCAGTATAATAACTCAAAAAGTGAATAAATAAAAAGAACTAAACAAGTGAATTAACATCTTTGTTGTTGAAAAAGTGTTCTGTGAAAGAGAAAGCTAAAAAGCAATGAGCTCTCTGTTCAACAAAAGCATTTTTTTTTCTTTTATGCACAGTCATGTGGTACTTAGGTAGCCCACACAATTTTAAGCATGAAACAAACACTTAAGACCCTGCTGTCAAAATGCAAAAACTATCATAATGCTGCGTATGATATTAAGATTTAACAAATAATGCTTAATGATGAAAGCATACATGTTATAAAGAGAGCTGCAGTATCATTCAGTCATTTCTATTAATTTGAAATGCATACAGACTGACTAGGCCAAACAATTTACAGGGAAATGAGTCCTTCCCTAGAAAACAACTTATTTATTTTATGGTACATTAATATTTTGCTTTAGCAATGTCCAAGAACTCTCTTGGTTGCTATGTGATAAGCAGGAACTTTAGAAAAGAAACTTAGAGATAAGGCATCTATTAAAGATACAAGTTCCAGAAAAGCAAAAACTATTCTACTTGCAGCACACAGGTGATGTATGATCACCATTTGTCAGTTAGAACCTTTCATATGCCTTTCCCAATTCATCTATTTCATGTGTCAATACTATGTAAAGTGTATCTAGTTTTTTAATGTCTTTAAATTCATACTCTGTAGATCCATTGGTGGTCTATATGATGACCGGAAATAAAAAATCCTTTGAAGTACTGGACTTCTGGGTTTTCTGGACCATTCTTCTATTTTGTTCAAATTAAATTTATTGGGGTGACAATGGTTAGTAAAATTACATCGGTTTCAAGGGTACATTTCTATTATACATCATCTTTATCTCACATTGTGTGTTAACCACCCAGAGTCAGTTCTCCTTCCATCACAATATATTTGATCATCTCTACCACCCTCTTCCCCCCTTACCCTCGGGTAACCACTAAACTATTGTCTGTATCTATGAGTTTTTGTTTCTTTATTTGTTTTGTTCCTTTGTTGATTTCAGTTTTATATCCCAAACATCAGTGAAGTCATATGGTTCTTGACTTTTTCTGTCTGACTTATTTCATTTAGTATAATAATCTCAAGATCTATCCATGTTGTTGCAAATGATACTATTTCATCTTACGGCAGAGAGTAGTACTCCATTGTGTAAATATATCACATCGTCTTTATCCACTCATCTATTGAAAGACACTTTGGTGTTTCCATGCCTTGGCCACCGTAAGTAAAGCTGCAATGAACATTGGAGCACATATATCTTTACAGATAAATGTTTTCAGATATTTGTGGGTAGATACCCAGGAGAGGGATTGCTGGGTCATATGGTAATTCTATTCTTAATTTTTTGAGGAACCTCCACACTGCCTTCCATAATGGCTGCACCAGTCTGCATTCCCAGCAACAGTGCATAAGGTTTCCTTTTTCTCCACAGCCCCTCCAACAGCCTCTATTTGTCTTGGTGATGATAGCCATTCTAAAGGTGTGGGGTGATATCTCATTGTGGTTTTTATTTGCTTTTCTCTGATGATTAGTGATGTTGAGCATCTTTCCGTATGTCTATTGGCCATCTCTGTATGTCCTCTTTGGAGGAATGTCTATTCAGGTTCTCTGCCCATGTTTTAATTGGATTGTTTGTCTTTTTGTTGTAGAGTGTATGAGTTCCTTATATGTTTTGGATATTGGCCTCTTATTGGAGGTGTTGTTTGCAAATACCTTCTCCCATTCAGCTGGTTGCTTCTTTGTTTTCTCGATGGTTTATTTTGCTATGCAGAAGCTTTTTAGTTTGATATAGTCCCATTAATTTATTTTTGCTTTTACTTCCTTTGCTTTTGAAGTCAAATTCATAAAATCCTCTTTGAACCCAAGGTCCGTAAGTTTGGTACCTGTGTTTTCTTTTGTGGAGTTTATTGTGTCAGGTCTTATGTTTAGGTCTTTGATCCATTTGGAGTTAATTTTGGTACATGGTGACAGATAGCAGTCTGGTTTCATTCTTTTGCACGTGGCTATTCAATTCTCCCAGCACCATTTATTGAAGAGGTTGTCTTTTCTCCATTGTATGTTTTTGGCTCCTTTGTCGAAAATTATCTGTTTTCTGAACTATTCTTAATGTTAGTGCCCGGAATAAGCACAACTACAGAAGAGCAGCAGCATCCGCAGAGCGCTGGCTTCTTATCCAAATCGTACATGCCTGTTAAAGAAATTTAGGAAAAAACATTAAGTAAAAGCAACCTGTGTTCTCTCCATCTGAAGATGTTGGTGTAAATCCGTCCCATCTTTTTTGCTATGGACATATACATCTCTATTAATTTATAGTGTTAACAAAGTATACTTGTGACTGAATGCACAGTTCCATTCTTTACATGCAAATATTGTATATTGTTGCTATTCATTTTTCAACAATATACAATCTTATATGTCATTTAACTTTTTAAATAATATGTTATTAAATGCCTATCCTCCACCCCCCATGCACGTGAGCAAGTAAGTGGGTGATAAAGTTGCTAAGGATGAAAAAGTATGATACTTTTAAAATATATACACATATATTTTTCCTCACATATTTCTGAGAAAGAGAATCTCTGACCAGATGGCTTGCAATGAAGAGAGTAATGCTTTTAGAAAGTTATTTCAGATTAATATGATTATAAATCATACATTTTGTATCTGATAAAGTGATATAACAAAACAGCATCTATATATGATGTCTCAATGATATAAACAGTGAGAAAATGGCAAGAGGTAGAAAATACTTGGATAAAGTAATAAATTGAAAAATGCCTACTTAGTATCCAGATAATCTCTAACTAGAAAAATGCCTACTTAGTATCCAGATAATCTCTAACTATAGAATTTGTTGGTATTTCAGGAGGCCTCAGTGTTCCAAAATTTCTAAGAGGGAAGTGGTGACTTGAAATTGTTAGCAAGTGCCCATGGTCTGCATAAAAATGTGAAAGTAATAGAAGAGGAAAAATCAGCATGTCTTGCTGCTACGTGAAAGAATACTGAATATTGGTGAAGGTAATTAAGACCATGTGCTATTTTCCTGAACAGGTCTTCAGCTCTGATGAGATTTGTCTATTATAAAACTTCTTATTGATTGTATATTCACTCGAAAGGGGGCAATAGCTTTAAGGCAGCAAACATCAAGCTAATTATGTTTGGAGTCAATGCTTCAGTGGACTTCAAGGGAAAAAAAACATAATTTTCTAGAACCTTAGAAAACATTTTTCTTTGGTGGGGAAGGGAAATAAATCTCTAATTACTTGAGTGAAAATGTTTAAAAATGAATGTCTTCCATAGTTGAAGACATAGTTAAAATGTGTTTATTAAATCGAACATGATTTAAGAGAAAAATTGCATCCAAAGTTTCTCTAAATCTGGCCAATGCTCTTACTCACTAATTACCATTCTATGCTTCTCTTACGCTGAGATCTTATTTCCTTCCAGCAAGATCTATTCCTTTAAGTCATGGATCAACATAATGTTAAAGTATTCAACAGCTATCAAAAAAGGATATCTGCTTAACCATATAGCAGATTTAATTAATAAATAATCCTCAATTTACATTGACAGAATAGTTTTTGCTTAAAAAAATTATGATGTGTGAATAAATTAATCAGTGCACTCTTGATTAAATGTATGAGAAACTACAGAATGAGGCCATAGTTAGTGTTTACGTTTTTTCTCCAGTGGCACTGGATTAAGACATTGAAACTCTGGGGTTGTGCTTTAAGTCCATTCACGTCCCCTGCCTACTAGACACTTGCTCTCCGAAGTTCTCAGAGAAACACTTCAGAGTATGGCTGGTATCACTGAGTGATGACATGGCATAAAAGGAAGTTATGGGAATAAATATGAGGTTGTCTCCAAAACACTTGAGCTGAGCAATTCCTTATTCCAGGCTTCAAACTTCCCTGATGAAGCAATGGAAATCAATCACTTCCTTAACACAAAGCTTGACCTTCAGAAAGAGACCTTCATGAATAGTCCACTCAGCTTATAAGTCAATTTTTTTTTTTACTAAAGTGATCTTAAAAGAACCTTCAAAGGGAGAGAGGTCAGAATCTGCTTAAAATTGCATCTGATTAGCCATCTTTGACACAGTCTTTTCAAAATTTCCACAATATATACCAATGAAGACACAAAAAGAGATAAAGCTCATCAAAATACTGATAATACTGACAAGTCTTTCACTAGATCTTGAAGGAAATTCCACTCACTACATGATGTATAGAGTTGAATAAAGGATCACAACTCTTAGAAAATTCATGATTTATCGCCTCACGAGGGCAAACCTGCCCCCAAAAAAGTAAGTAGAGAAACTCTTCTACCATTGACATGAATCCTGATTCAAAGGCTCAGGACAGCCTTTTCTGTATATATTCACCCTAAATTATCAACTGAAGTTCATATTAAAACATACATTCCAGCACTCCATTCAAGAAGTTTTAAGTAAAAATATATAGAAGTATGCATTTTTAATAAGCATCCCAGATGATTCTTAGGTTGTGCACTGAAGTTTGATAACCACTATTCTATATCATTTGAATTATCTTTCAAAAAAAAGTTTTCTTTTTTAGAAAAAGTATGCGGGTAATACAAATCTGACCATAAGAATATGCCAGGAGAAACATTTCCGGTGAATTTTCCCCAAGTACCACCACCATTTAGTCCTCAGATTCTGTTTATACACAAATTTCATGCAGACTTTCTCTATTAATGTTGACCTGGAGATTCCACAAGGTATCTTTTTATTTTCAGTACTTCTAGGTAAATCCCCTCAATCTGGCATTCAAGTCCCCAAAATCAATTAACTTCATATTAGGTTACAGAAAATAAGTAAAGATTAAAAGATCATCAGAAAGCATATGCCCTGAGAGAAGATATAGACTTCTCAGAGAGCCAACTTAAGACCAGGAGTAGCAGTTTCTTATTATGCAAGCTAGGAAATGAGTTTCTTGCAGGTCCCGCTTAGGTTAACAAAATTAGAAGAGCTAGCTATCCCTTAACTTTATAAAAAGGTTATTTCCCCCATTTTAGTGATGGAGAAAAAAATACATAAAAGGTTCTTTAGTATCAAATGGGTTTTTAAAACTGTGCTGTATAGTCACATGATATGGAAACTCATCAAGAGAGTCACGACCCTGGAATCTTCATCTCTAGACCATAGCTACACACTTTCAACTACAGATGTTGTTATTGTTTCATTGAAAGCACACATCCAGAATTCATCAAACATAAAGTTTTTGGTATGACAAAGTATTAGCTATACTGAGCTTCCTGTTTGTGTAGCTCACCTGCAGCTTACCCATGCATTCCTAGTTAAAGCATGTCAAAGGAGTGTATACAAATAAGGGTATCTGGAGGCATTCTGGATAAAAATGTTTGCTGAGTCATTCCTCAGGGATGAGTCACCCCAATAAGGATTATTGTGATTAATGAGGAAATTTCAGTTAGTCAGCGATGTGGAGCAGTCTGAATGCCATTGTTAAGGTTAGCTAGAGGAAACACCAGTTTGTGGTTAGGAAATGGAGGCAAGATAATTCAATGACAAATTGTGCTATTCTGGATGAGAACAGCATCTCCCCAAACCCCTCACTCCCTCCTGGTTGGCCCTGAAATAAAGGTGACCAAGAGGAGACGTAGAAGGAATAAACAGAAGGAATAGAAGAAGGAAGCCTGCCTCCCCACTCCAGCCAAATCTCTCTCTCTCTCTCTCACACACACACACACACACACACACACCACCACCACCACCACCACCAAAACCAAAAGCCCTGTATTTGGTAACATCGTTGAAGAAGTAAATCAGTTTAATTTTACTTAACTGGGATGTGAATATTTTCAACAAGCATCTCCAGAAAGCATCTTTGAATCGATCCAGTTAATCATTTGGGAATCAGAAGTGGAAATTTTAAAACTGGTTCACGTTCATAGGTAAGAGATTTCTACTCATGAAAGACATGTAATTGAGATGAATTATATGTTTTCTCAGACTGGTTCAAGCATTGTCTGAATTTAAAACAGGCTCAAAATTGGTGCCTCTTAAATGTGAGTTGGGTTCTCTTTACTGTAGAAAGACCTCATAAATCTGTGTACGTGTGAGAATAATAACTGGGAGTGCATAATAAGTACCTGAATGAATAAAAAGGAAATATAATCCATGGGGAGTAAGCAGAAAGGGCAGAAAATACTTGTAAGGAATTAGGACAATCAATGTGTTTAAAACCTTTTTACGCCCCTTCAACTATAGCTGCCATTTACAATACATAAAAAAATGGGCTTAAATGGAGAGCTGTGTTACAATTTAAAGGAAACATTTATCACTATAAATGCTTTGAATGATCTTAAATGTATTTTGATGAATTTTAACTTCTAGGATCTGAGTGAAATAGATTACTGTAGATATAAGTTAAAGATGTATGTTCATATGATAAATATTTGCTTAATGGTTAATTTACCTAATTGAGGAGATAAAGAAAACTTTCCTGGAGGAAGTACAATTGAGCTTTCTCTTGAAAGATTCAGATGTTGAGTTGACAAATATCAGAAAATGGAAACAACACAAGCAAAGCCATGGATAGGGAAAGAATGGAGCCTAGAAAGGCAATTCTGAATAGAGGAGGAATGTGAGGTTAGGCTAAAAATATGTATTAAGGCTCTTCTGTACAGCAATCTAATTCAGTGAGGCAAAATAATCAAACGTTGAGGCCACTGGAAGTGTGCAAGTGACCTTCAAAGATCACATCTCATGCGTACTGGCTGCCCTCAGAAGGTAGCCAGCCAAGCCCTGTGTGCTCAGGAAAACCAACCAGCTTTTTCAGCTGAAGTGGTTAAAATGGAAGAGTGCTGGAAAAGATGCAGAGGTAAGAGCTGATCTGGCAAGTACATAGAGCCATGTTAGCCCAGATACAGCAGGGAAAAAATTTGCACCAGAATGGAAAGTAATATGGTGCACATTGGACATGGGAACTGAGAGAAGTTCCCTGGGAAATTTAACTGCAAAAGAGGTCAAGAAAAGGTTAAGAAAAGGTCAGTTTAAACCATGACACTGACCTCTCTTTGGTCCCATCATGTACAGCTTAATACAGCTCTGCTTAAGGATAAGAATCTTGGCAATATTCTTTGGAATAACCATGTTTGTTTTTTGTTTTGTTTTTTTCTATTAGTTTGAATTTTAGTGACCCTTTGTGCAATTTGTTGTTAGATTCATGAGCACTCTGGAATTAGAGTTACTAGGAAGTGATGAAGAGTGTAATACAATAATAACTATAGTATTGGAATAATTTAATTTTGAAATACAAGTGTTGGTTTGTATCAACTTAGTAAAAATGTAATGCAATTCAATCATTGTTGATAAATCCAATATATATAATCAATTTGAGCCTGGGTAGGATTCTTAAGTTTCTTTTATCTCCAAAATACTTTCTTTACCCTTAGAATCTCCCAAATTTCACAACTTTCTTTCCTTTCCTTCACAGGGAAACCTCTACAATGGTTTGTCTACATATTATATCACTCTCTAGTTTTAATCAATCAAAAAGGTCCAGCTGTTCTATTTTTCAACCCTCTTTTCAACCTTACGTCTTTCTCTATCCTCCAGCTATGTCCCTAATATGGGCCATTATTTATTTTTTATTTTTTTATTTTTTTATTTTTTTTAACTCATGGATTATTGTAGTAGCTTTCTAACTGAGTCTACCTGTTTCCCTTAGAGGCTTGTTTCTCTCTAATCCAGTCTCTAAGTGCAGTGAGGATAACATTTTTTTCCCTTAAATTTAAATCTGATTATGCCATCACCTATTTTAACTTTGTAATAGTTTCTCAATAGGCTCTGATCTGCAGGCATCCCTCTGGCCATATGTCTCACCACTACCCTTTCACACTCTACCTTCTAGCCAAAGTTGTCATGTTTTACTCATTGGAGCAGGCGATGGCTCTGTCAGGCCTCTAGATCCTTCATAATGTGGCGCCTTTGGTCCTTGCTGCTCTGCCTAACTCCATCCTAGTCTGTAGGACTCACTTAGACATCGCATCCAGCAGCCTCACAGCACCCAGTATTTTCCACATTACACAACTTGCCACTGTTTGTTTTTATTGCCTCTTTGTATCTCCATTAGAATTCTTAATTCCCAGAGGGCAGGGGCAGGATCTGTGCTGTTCACTAGGGAATTTTCATCTCCTAAACCAGTACTTGACCCATAGTAGCACTCAGTGAATGTTTTTTAATTAATTGAATAAATGAATTGGGGCACAGAAAAGTCCTTAAGATATCCTGCTGTGTTCTGTTTAGCATCAATCAAAACGAGTATCAATTCCAAAAATGTGATGAAATTTCAGAATATAATGGCCGTAAGGAACAGAAAACCTAAAAGATATTTAAAACACACACATGCATGCACGCCCCAAAGTGTGTGTCAGATAGGCAGTTAGACTTGTTGGGGTTATTGCTTTGTGAGGGGTGTAAATGCTTAATCGTTATGTTGTTTTGTACACCTAAAACTAATAATAATAAAAAGCATATGTTAGCTGAAGTAACAATGTGAATAGGAACAAACACTATCAAGAGTCCTCCTTAAGAAAACTCATTTAAAGGTTAACCTTGCTCTTTGCTTTTGTTTTCTTGGGATTTAACAAACCAAACATTATTGCAAGCTGTTGCCCAGAAAGTGAAAGCAATCACTCAAAATTCAAAATCCATTAAAGACGATTCAAAGAGTCCACACTTTTACTATGTATCAAAAGCACTACTCCTACTTTTGGCATGGTTCCCACCCCGATAACTTGTCTTTTGTCTCCAAAGTCCTCGTCAGTGAAGTTCTGACATAGAAGATATCAATACAGGTTATTTCATCAGGAATCGTGGATATGTGAGGAGTTAAGAAGCTTCTGACTCATTAAAGAGTTTACACAAATTATTCCTTACACAATATAATGAATGCTTGATTCTGACAAGCCATGCACACTCACCTAGATTTCCCGCGTCAGTCTGCTGCTGTACTCATTCAGATGGTACACTACATATTCATACCTTGCTCGCTCACTGAAGATTACCTGCCATTCATTTCCTAAGTATTTGGGTAGGCATTCCTACATATAAGGACTTGAAAACAAATCTATACTTTTGGGAACTTAATTTTCTCCTAACATCTTCATTAGAAACCTTTTATAATACTAGCCCTTTCATATCATGAGGATAACGCAGGTGTGTACTACACATGTTAAATAACACCAGACCTTATACATGGAATTTGATTAAAACATTGTGTACTCCAGGGAACAGTTTCAACCTTTATTTGTGTTGTTAAGGCTAGTACGTATGTCATCACAGATCTTTAACCTCTCAAAGTTCTATGAGCATTATACAGAAACCTGCTGTTTATGCTAATTTAAGATCATGCTTCTTCTACCTTCAGTTCTCTTCCATAACTCACACTTATTAGCAACCACATTCACTTGTCTCTTAGGTGTTTGATTTGTAAATATTTTTCATACATTATTGTTACAATTAAAGATTCAGACCTTTAGAACCAGGTGAATTTGACCTGGGATAAAGGAAGTTATTCATTCCTAGATTAAGCAAGCATAATTTTTAAAACCATGACAGAACATTACAGAACAGTTTGAAGCTTCACGGAATGAAGGCAAGAGGATTTTAAATTTCTGCACCCTTATTAAATTAAATCAGCTGCCTGTAAAACATACTTGCATGCTTAGCATTATCAATTTACCTTCTATTTGTCACACTATGAAATGTGTCATATTGAAAATTGACGTAATTCTAACTGACATTGACCTGTGTCAACTGTGGATTAGCAGTTTTACTTCAGTGATTGCATTGCAAGTGGGAAATGCCTGATTGCTGTAATTTTATTTTCAAATAGGTTGCAGCTAAACTAATCCAACTAAAAATGGTAAACTGCCCTTTGGAATGAGCCCTTATTTATTTAACTATTTGTAAACTGAGGCTAGGAAATAATGTGGAAAGAGGTAAAGATAACTGGATTCATTTTTGGAATTGAGAACCGTTGCTGGATTTTCTATGAACTTGCATGGCTCTGAATGAGACATTTATATTTCAAGTCCTCAATTTCCACATGTTTAAAATAAGGGTTGGATTGAGCTATCCTTAGAGTCCTTTGTAGCCCTGAAATGTCCTGACTTTCAATCATTGCTAAGATTGCATTTTTAAATTCAACAGGGAAATCACAGTGTATTCTATTTCTTGAACATGGTGTATTTCTGCTGGAAGTTGCACATTTGCTCAAAGATCTGTCATTTTGATCATATTTGTATGCAAATTTTTATGTGCATATAGTGATTATTTTAATATAAATCAGTACTCTAGGGGTAAAATTCAAGTGGCTTATTAAATAGTACTTTTTTAATTTGACTGTTTGAGTTGAATATCCCTAAAGTTATTGCTGATCAAATGGCATCCAGTCAATTGACAAATTTCTAACACCTGATCCAAATGAACATCTGCCAGGGAACTTTTATTCAGAAGCGGGTTTGGAGGTTTTGTTGGTTTTTGTTTGTTTGTTTTGACAATGTTTGTTGGCATGGAAATAGGAGCTCTTTTGTTTCAGGGTGACAGTAATATGAATCTGCTTAAATAAATTAGCATTCCAATATCATATTGACATTTAGTTGGAATAACAAGTTCAAAAGTCAGTGTGAACTGACCCAAATAATTCCACTAAAAGTCCACGAGAAATACAAGGTATATTGTTATGTGTGCTTACTACTAAAATGGACCAGCAGTGTTGGGCTGACGTCCATTGCCCCACATCTGCTCTTCTGTATGTGCATATGCCAAATATTAATATTAATAACAGAGAGAGCATGGAGCAGAAACATAGGTAAAGAGGAGGAATGGAAGCTGTGTCTTCTTATTTGTGAAGATAAGATTACTGGCAATTTTTCAGAAAGCTATTTTCAATGGAGATTTTACAGGGTAAATCCTTTTACCCAATTTACAAGGCCATTCATGTTCTGACCCTTACCCAATTCTTCAGCCTGTTGTCTTTTATTTCTTCATTTCTCATTTTATCTCAGCCCTGCTGACCTATTTTACTGATAGTTTTCTGAATATGTCATCACTCTGGGACTACTGCTGTCTCCTCTGCCTAGTATGTCCTCCCTTTCTTGTTTACCTGGCAGAATCCATCTGTTCATTCAATCTCAGCTACAGTATAGCTCTATTCACCCACTGTTTTATTTGAGCAGTATTTACCAAGTACCTTCACGTACAAGTCTTGTGCAGATGCTCGAATCGCCCTGGAAGCTCATAGTTAAATCAAATAAGCCAGCAATTACAAATAGTGTAAGAGTCCTATGAAAGGAAGACAGAGGTTGTTAAAAAGAGACGCAGGTAACCCAAAATGATAGAGAAAGGGAAGGGGTAGGTGTAGTGGACGCTGTGGTGTGCCACCTAGATACACCCTTCAGGACTGAGACAGCCAATCGCTCATCTTCAGGGAGTGTTGGCAACTGACAGCTCATAGCTGGGACCATTTGGGTGAATTACCCCTTGTACAAGGGAGCGTCCTCACCCAAATTTACACCCCTTTTTCTGTGGGGTAGAGGGGTATAAAGATTGAGCCTCTGCATTAATCTCCGGCCATTGCAACTTTCTGTAGGATGATCTGAGGCCTCTGGCACAATGGCATCCCCATGCAAATTTGTGACCAACGCAGCTTTCCTTGCACCTTTTCAGATATTGATACAAGAAAATTCTCCAATAAACCTCCACATGCAAATTTCCATGTCAGAGTACCTGGAAACCAGACTTAAGACAGAGGGAAGGGTTATGGGAGGAAGTTAACATCTTGGATAACAGTTAAAGGATGACATAACCAGGGGAAGAAAGTGGAGGGAAATTGTATATAAAGGGAACAGCATGTGCAAAAATTCCCAGACAAGGAGGGAAAAGCTGTTTTCTTTTGTTTGCTTGTTTAATGATGAAGCTTTGATTACTTATATAATAGAATGTAAGTTGAGCAGCAAAGAGAGATGAGGCTGGATAGTATAGCAAAGTCTGAATCATGAAAGACAACTGCATACGTCAGCTGTAACATAGACTGATTCTGTTTAAGGCTTAAATCAACTATTATGTAGGAGTTGGTACATTTTGCATTTATCTTACAGAATCTAGATACAAAAAAAAAATACATATTAAGGAATGCCGATTTTGCTAAATATATTATAGAATTCAAGCCACAAAAATGACAAGGAAATGTTTCTCCACCTAGAAAGTGTTGAGTTCAGGGAGGAAAAATATTCTGCGCTTAAGAACAAGTGTAATGATCATATTTAGATTAATAACATCGTTCAGGAATTTCCAAAGTAAGAAATTAACTAACATAAAACAATTCCTGAGTGATTGCAAGCCTTAGGGAACACAGCAAGGAGAAAAATGTGAAACTGGTTTTTAAATAATTATGTCTCAACGAGGGGCACACCAAAAAAAGAAAACTATCCTAATTCTCCAGACACACAAATAAAAGGATTAGTGTCTGTGGAAAAACTAAGTTGAAAGAAAACCTGAGACTATGAAATAAATATTTCGAAATTTAGGTGGATAAGAAAGGAATTGGTATAAGGGAAATGAACGGGCAGATGTGCAAGAGGCAAAATCTAAAACTGAGTGCTTTATAGTTTTTGAAATTAAAAATTCATTGAAAGATTTAAATAGATTAGACATGGCACTCTGTGAACTGGAAAAAAGAAGGCTGAGAACAACACACAGATAGAGAGCAAAACAGAAATGTCCTGGAAGAAAGGTCTGTAAGTTCTGTCTGAGCTGGAACTTACACTGAGACAATAACTTCCGTACAACAGAGGATTGTTTTAGGTTATGTATACCTGGTAGTTGATATTATAGTTCAAAAATTCCAGAGTTGGTGACATAACCCCACCTACAACTCTACCATAGGGCAGACATCCCTCCAGCAGCTACAAGAAACATACAATGAATATGCATGATTTTTTTTTAGGTTTTAGTATTAAAAGGATTTAATAGCAGCCAATTAGGTACAATAGTAGCTCAAATTATAGGAACACACTAAACGTTCTGTGTCTGACTAAAATGTGACATTTGAACAATGGTTGCTACTAACCCTGAGACTAATCCACCTTAATATACCAATCTTCAAAAGAATAGGCTATTCTGGCGCATTTGTGAGAAGTGAGAAGTGAATTAAAATACACCATGTTACACAAAAGAATATCAATGTGTAATGCAAAATCAAGAAACTTAGAAGTAAACAAAGGATAAGAAGAAAAACAGTATCTTTAACTGCATTTGCCCCCCATATTTCTCTAATTTCTTTTGGAGGCAGAATTGGAAGTTATTACCACATTGGAAAGTTGTCACTTTCCATTTATAAATATATAAAATGTATTAACAAACATTTTATATGTTTATGTAAAATACAGATCTATATCAAAATATGTGTAATTTGTAATTATGCTCTTTGTGTTATACTATTTATATTAATCAGCATAATCTGTCTTATTGATATTTGCTTTGAGTTAAAAATAAGTGCTTCGGCTATTATTAAAGAAAATAACAAAGTAGACAAAAATGAAAATAACAAGTGTCTATTTTTCAGAGAAGAAAGCCAGTTCATCTAACCTTATTACACTTGTTCCATAATTCTCATCTATGACCTTGAGCTCTTAAAAGATATCATTAGGAAACAATCAGAATAACTACATAAACTTTTCTGTGAAATATACTCCCCTGTGAAAATAAAAAGAATGACAAGAAATGAAAATCACCGAGGACTTATCCACTGATGAATTAGTGAATGTATTATTTTTTATTGAGATTACATTGAAACAATTGATTATTTTATATTTATAAGAGAAAACATTTTTAGGTTATTACTAATAAGCTCATTAGATGTCAGTTAGAGCTAAATGGTTGTACTGCACAGAGGATGGAAGAGCTTAGCTCAATGTACAGCCCATCTCTAGCTAGACCTGCGCTTACCCTAATTAATTCCATGTACCCCTGCTAACATACCGATGCTTTGTAAGGCCTTACAGAAATAACCAGATGAGAAATAGGTCTAGATAATATTTGTATCCTCTACTTGCCATTCCCTTTCCTATTGCAATTATCTACTTTACTATTTTTTATAATTAAAAAAAGATATCTTCTGGCTTTTTCAATATTTCAAAGTCACTGAAAATGAGAAAAATAAATACCATCTGTTACTGCAAATCTGCAGCTAGTCCATAAGGGTGTATTTTTATAAATTGGTTCTGGCCATTTGGGCAGATGCAGACTCTTCCAGTTCCTGGATTTTGCAATTTTATTGACACCCAGTACTTATAAACTTCAGCATTATATTAAAACATATATCTATGGCATATCATATACATAATTTTTTATATATTCTCAACTGTGATACATCAGATTTTTTTTTAAAATCAATTTAAACACCAGCATTATGTTTATTAAATTTCCCATTGTAACTACTCACCTTCATTATTTTCAGTATCTGCAAAACAATTAAGTAGAAATGATAAGCCATCCTGTTATATTATCTTTAAAGAGATAATTATTTCTAATTATCTTTTAAAATGTTTTATTGATAACCATCAGTGGTTTGACTCCATTTGGCAATTGAGACTGAGGCTTTGTTATTTAAGTGGAATAATGGATAAAATATTTTAAAAAATAAAGAGTATCCCAAATAAAAACTCAGGCAAGATTTTTATGTTACAGCGTTGAGTCATAATTCCTTCTTTTCCAGGAAACCTCATTTTTTGCTCTTAAGACTTTCAACTGATTGGATGAGGCCCACCCGTATCATCAAAGGTAATTTCCTTTACTTAAAGCTAACCAATTGTGAATGTTAAACACATCTACAAAGTACCTTCACAGCAATATCACAATATCTACATTACTGTGTAACCAAACAGATGGGCATCATAAGCTAGCCAAATTGACACATAAAATTTAACCATCATACTTGCACCCTGTTTTTCGGAGTCAAATTGATGCAAGTATTCTTGAAGACTGTATCTGTTAGCTTAGCCTTGGATATGCTGTGGTAATCAATAATCTGGAATCTAGGAGACTAACAAAACCTATCTTTCTTGGGTTGGCTACAGCTCTGCTCCATATCATCTTCCTTTAAGGAAGCAGGCTGGTGACGCAGCCTCCAGTTGTAACAGTGCCAGTCTCATGACAGAAGGAAAAAAAAAAAAAGGTGGTGAGCCCTATGCTGGCTCTTACAATTTCTGTTTATGTCACTTGTACTCACAATGCATCAGCCACAGCGAGTCACTTGGCCAAACCGGCTGTGGGGAGGAGGAGAGAATATCCAATCCCACAGCCAAGCAGAACATGGCAGGTCACGTGGTCCAACCCAAGATCAATGAGACAGTGATGTGTAATTCTACCATAGGAGAGGGAAGCAAATGGTATCGTCCATTGTAGACATAATTTTCAATGTATTATCAGTGTTTTCACATGTTTAAATAGTTTGAACTTTCTATATAATTATCCTCAGTAAATATTCACTATGCAAACAAGGACTTATAAAAAGTAATGTTAACTTCAGTGTATTTATAATAGAGCAAGATTTTTTTTTAAATGCTTTTTTTTTTCAAGCCGTGAAAGTGGTTAGTAGTTTTAAATTGAGTTTTCTATTTAATTGTTTATATGCTCTGATTAAGTCTATAATTAGTAAGTTTGGTGAATAAGATTTTATGGAATATAAAGTATTCAAGGTAAAGATATCAAATAGTTGTAAGTGTTGCATTCTTTCCAGCTCCCCTCCCATCTCATCCTTAGTAATCGTGATAGAAATAAGCATGGGAATGTAAAAATAAGGGAAATTCTGCGTTACTACTGAAAGCTAGGGAAAGTTCCCACTCAAATTCTAGAAAATGTGCTCTATCTAATGTGAACATTTTAGGAAATGACATATGTGCAGCTTGCCACTCACCTTCCAAGTAAACAGTGTGTTCTCTTTGGAGATAAGTAAAGGGACCCTGCACCCCAAGGATAATTCCACAGTGTTTGAGGTGTGAGAATTGTAGATAAGGATAAAATACTAGAAATGTAAAGAATATTTTACTTGAAGACCCTTTTATTTTGTAGAATATAGGATTTGAGGGTATCTGAGCTGATTGCTACAAGGAATGGGGTCCATTGTCTCAAACACAAAGCTTGTAACAGGTGTGGCCATGTTATCCTTAAGTGACAAGATACTCTATCCTAATAGCAAAAGAAAGGAAAATAGCAATAATTATAGAAATTACATACAGTTCTAGGAAGACTAAAGTCTAGGAGGCTACGCTGAGAAGGATGGCAGATATATGAGAGTACATAGCTTTTTCCTGACACAGCAAAAAGCAATCTTGGGGGAAAAAGATGTAAACTTTATGACAAGCAATATACACAATATAGGCGTCATATATTTCCCACTAAAGACTGTTTACAAATTAATAAAGATGAAGAAATATTATTTGTGTGTGTGTGTATGTACACACACACACACCACATAGGAAACACTTCAAGATAGCAATCACCCTTATCGTGGCCCTAAAGGAAACTGGAATCACTGAGTTAGCTCAGAGTTCAATCTTATATGTAATGGTACAATTATGTTTGGACCCAGTTTCTGGTCTCACAGAGGTCAATCTGCTTCCACTCTTACCAGAGTGAGTAGCTCATTTCTGGTATCTATCCAGGAAGTGGAAAGATATACTTTGGGCCCCATTCAGTGTAGTCTTGCTTTCTACTTCAAGATGGGAGCCCACCTCCATCCTCAACCTATCAGTGGTTCTGGCTTAAGACCCTGACCCATATGTGTTTCAGAACCTCAGGCCCAAAAGCCTATTCTTTGTGTTCCCAGCTCCCCATGTGTTATGCACCTTCAGTTCCCATTGATTATGTTGGGTCCTCTGTCTCAGTTATTTGATCATTTCCCTTTCCTGATTTCAAAAATGGCTCTGTGTGTGTGTGTGTGTGTGTGTGTTTAAATATAAAATGATTATGAGTTTGATGCAAGAAGGAAACGTTTTAAAGTCTTCTCAGTCATTTTTACCCAAAAGTACCTGGAACTCTTTACATACATGGAGATGCCTTTATAGAGCAGATGTTATGTTTCTCTCTTGTTTTATTTTTTCTAATAACTGAGCCAAAGAGGGCCTCTCTGTATTGAACACTAGATTTTTTATTTCTTCACTGTACACTGAGGCCCATTAGCTCATATGGCCAACCGTGCCAAACTCAAATTTGTATCCATCCAGTTATGTTTAAAATAGTCCAAATACGCAGATTTTTTTCCTTTGCAGTTCTGACCAAAGTCTTCCTGCTGTTCTACAGAGTGATTTCACCTAGATACATATGCCCCTCTCTGATATCTCTCTCGGGGAAGTTCCCTTGCCCTCCTCCTCTCTGAGTAAGGACCCTGTGCTGTAGCTTCTGGGCAGACTCCTGCTTTGTGGGACATCCTCTCTTGCAGCCCTATCCAAGAGTCTCCTAACAGAGTTTAGTTTTCTGTGTGTTACTGTCTCTTGTGGTATTTCTTTTACCTTGATCATCCCCAAATCATTCAAACCCCTACAATTGTACATGAGGACTCTAAATCATTCCAATTTAATCCTTTTACTCCCAGATCCAAGATTTTGTTTTCATTAAGGATTCTTAAGTTGACTCTGTCTGTAAGGCCCTGTCACATTTTTTTCTAGTCATTTTGTATATTTTAAGTGTCTTCATATGATTTCATCCAAAACCAAAATAAAATGAGAGTAAATACCTATTGAAAATGTGTTAAGAAGGAAAGCATGAAGAAAGCAATCTAGTTTTATTAATAACAAAATATAATTTAAATAGCAATCTCTGATAGTAGTTGCTTACAAATTGAATCAATAAAACAAAGTTTATTCTCCTGCAATAACTCCACATAGAGACACAAAATTAAATTTCTCCTTTCTTATCTCCATGCAAAAGACAATTTTTAAGAATTTACCTATATAGAAATTTAATTATATGTTCAAATAAATATATATATTAAACAAAAAAAACACTTCAGGCAGCACCAGATTTATTTCCTTCCAAACAGCTCTTTAATTTGGGGGGAGTACAGAGCTTGTTTTTTGCTTCCTTATAATAAAAAGAAAATCTCAAAGAGCAACTTCTAATTATTTTTGATGCCAAGATAGCACATGGAGCACAAAGCATTCTGTAAATACTATAGTTCATATCATAGGTTTTACAAATACTTGTTGCCAAGGAACAAAATTATCTTATGAAAATTTTATTAAACTGAGATTTCTACATATTAAAGAAGTGATTAGAATTATTCCTCAAAGTCATTATGGAACTCAACTTTTATACGTTATTATCTTTTTTTTATTTTTAGTATCTTTTTATGGCAAACACAAAATAAAATTAAGCTTTTACCATTATATGAAACATTAAATAGCATACAAACTGATAATAGAACTTCTGATTACATAGAAGTAATTTGCATAAGCTGTAAGCTTACTGGTTGGAAAGTGTATCCTAGGTTCTATATTGTAATGACAATTCAGTTTTAAAGCTTGTATCAGGGGATGTTAATTCAAATGCTTTCAGCAGACAAGCAGGTAATATAAATGCATAAGACATTAGAGATAGATGACAATTGAGTGGGGGTAGTTACCATGGTCAAAGAGTACATGCCTGACCTAAACGCATTAAAATTATTTTTTATTATTATTTGTGTCTTAATCATCAGATTGTCTGATATTATCACTGGCTTCAGTTTGCCCCCAAGATTTCCAAAATAATTTCACAGAAATTATGTCAATTAAATTTTACAGTCTTTTAATATGTAGTTTATTTCCATTACCTAATAATCGATGAGAAATTTTAGGTCTAGACATGTTGATTAACGTTCTAAGAACTCCCTCTGAAATTCTATACATTGACCGTGTTTATATTTATATGGTTCTGCGTGAAGCTAGTCAGCACTAACCTGGCAGCCTGAATCACACCAGGAGCCCTCATGGAATCGACTACCATTGTTTAACCACTATCATTTTCTTCAGGTTGGAAGGAAAGCAAACCTAGTCAGAGAAAGGAAAAAAGATAGGACGAATGGAAAGCTGCTCTCAAATTTTCTGTTGCTAAAGCATATAGTGAGACATTCTCGTAAATCCTGACAGTGTGGAAAAGGATGGAGACATTAATATAGTTACATTGTGGATAGAGTTGGGATCAGAGGTCCAGAGTTGGATGATACAACTCCTCTGACCTAAACTCCATGGAATTCTGTTGATTCCTATTTGGGTAAATATCTTGCCATGGAACCAAAGGTCACAGCAAAGCTGACCTTACACTGACTCTGAAAGAGCTAATGAAATGGGAACCCAGGTTCACAGGATCCAGCACCTGGGTCAGAAGCAACCCAAAGAGCCACATGGCTCTTCTCCACTAACTGCCTGGCACTTTTCAAGAAATCAGCTCTATTCAATAAATGGGTAATGTTTTTCCTGTTAGAGGGTAACGGAGAATGTGTAGATTTTAATTACAAGGTTTTTAAATTAAATTTATTGGGGTGACATTGATTAGTAAAATTATATAGGTTTCAAATGTACATTTCTGTACTGCATCATGTATATATTGCATTGTGTGTTCACCACCCAGAGTCAGTTCTCTTTCTATCACCAAGTATTTGACCTACTTTTCCCTCTTCTACCACCTACCCTCCATGCTTACCCTCTGGTAACCACTAAGCTATTGTCTGTGTCTATGAGTTTTTGTTTGTCTTGTTCCTTTGTTGCTTTCAGTTTTATATTCCACATGTGAGTGAAGTCCTATAGACAATAATCAAAACAGCATGATGGTATTGGAAGAAAAACAGACACAGACACACAGACCAATGGAATAGAATATATATACACATATATATATGTATATATGTATATATGTATGTATATATATGTATATATGTATATAGTGTTTCCCTGAAAATAAGACCTTGCTGGGCAATCAGCTCTAACGCATCTTATGGAGCAAAAATTAATATAAGACCCAGTATATATATTATATTATATTATACCCGGTCTTATAAGACCGGGTATAATATAATATATGACATATGTTATATATTATATAATATAATAAATACCGGGTCTTATATTAAGTTTTGCGCCAAAAGACGTGTTAGAGCTGATTGTCTGGCTAGGTCTCATTTTTTGGGAAACACGGTATATTTCAACAAAGGAGCCAAAAACATACAATGGAGAAAAATACTCTTCAATAAATGGTGCTGGGAAAATTGGAAAGCCACATGCAAAAGAGTGAAACTAGACTGCTATCTGTCACCATATACCAAAATTAACTCAAAATGAATCAAAGCCTTAAACATAAGACCTGAAACAATAAATTGCATAGAAGAAAGCATAGGTACTAAACTTACGTATCTTGGGTTCAAAGAGGATAATATGAATTTGACCTCAAAGGCCAGGGAAGTAAAAGCAAAAATAAGTGAATGGGACTGCATCAAACTAAAAACCTTCTGCACAGCAAAAGAAACCTTCAACAAAACAAAGAGGCACCCAACCCACTGGGAGAAGATATTTGCAAACAATGCCTCCAATAAGGGCCTAATATCCAAAATATATAAAGAACTCATACAACTCAACAACAAAAAACAATCAAGTTAAAAAATGGGCAGAGGTTTCAGGTGTACAGTTCTGTAATACATCATCTATATATCACAGTGTGTGGCAAATGTCACCTCAATAAACTTTAATTGAAAATAGTAATAATAATAAATTTTGAAAAAGGAAAAAAAAAAAGGGGGCAGAGGACCTTGGCAGTCACTTCTCCCAAGATGACACACAAACGGCCAACGAGTACATGAAAAAAATGCTCAACTTCACGAGCTATAAGGGAAGTGCGAATCAAAACTACAATGAGATATCACCTCACACCTGTTAGAATGGCTATCAACAAGACAAATAAGTGTTGGAGAGGCTGTGGAAAAAAAGGATCCCTCATACACTGCTAGTGGGAATGTAAATTGGTATAGCCACTATGGAAAACAGTATGGATGTGCCTCAAAAAATTAAGAATGGAATTACCATATGACCCAGCAATCTTTCTTCTGGGTAATTAGAAGTTTTAATGAGAAAGGATTTACTAAAGTGTGCAGTCTTCTTATTTCATGTAAGTGTGCGTATTACAAAGGCATTCACTATGTTTAAAAATAATAATTAAGGCATACGAGAGAAAAAACAGTTAAGACAAACTCATTTATTCAGAAGTAAATTATAAAAATAATTTTAATTATTCTTATGTCCACTGAAAGTCCCAGAACATGAGTTTTAACAGCAATATCCTATAAAATCAAGACCAAAATTGTCCTATCCCACTGTGTTTTATATAGGCAATATGTTGATTTGGCTAATAACCTTATAAACCCCCATAAAGCACAAATTAGCATCAACATTAAGAGGTGATGCAATTACCACAAACCTCTGGAAGTACAAGTAGATATAGTCCAAGAAAAAAAAAATGAATATTTCTCCAGAGTACACATTTTGCATTCACTATTGTTAATTTATTTTCATTGTATTTTTATCTATCATAAATGTATTTGAGGAAAAGTAAAATCAATAAATACAACAAATTCAAAGGTTTGGTCAGCAAGTTGTGTGCATATAATGAATCAAGAAGCCTTCATTTTTCATTTCAGTTCTGTGCTAAAATACGTGGTTTGACAGTTAATAAATAAAATATGTATTTTGATGTTTGCAATAAAAGAATTATATTCAAGAATATAAAATTGAATGTATTAATATTTCACATAAATTCCATATAAATAATATAGTCATATGCTCATATAAATTATATTTTCATAGAGAAATTAGTGTAATCATTGAAGAAAAGGCAATATTAAGAAAAATTTTAACAATATATAAACAAATATCATTTTGAGAATTAACCATGAGAAACATTTAGTAAAAATCTTAATTTGATTCTCTTACTATTTTTAGCCAAAGTTTAAAATAAAACTGTGAGCAATGTAATCATATAGAGTTCAATAAAAACAGAATTTCCATGAATATATTATGATCTATTCTAAATTTCACTTAATTAGTGAAATATATGTCCCATAAGTCTGCAAGAATTTCTCAAATATGTACATAGTTATAATTTTTTAAGTGCAGAATATTTTAGGATTAAAATTATCCCTCCAACGATTTACATTTGAGGAAAATTAAAATAATATTTTCAAAGTAATAAATATTGTGTTCCAGAAAACTCAGCTGCTCCAGTCAATATAACATAATCACATACAAGGTCCAACAATTAAATTCCCGAACTCATCCTAGAAAAAGTGCTACATACCTCATGGCTGAATATCACTGCAGTCACCTTCGAAGTACTCCCCTTTGGGAAGCTATGCACCGACGCCAACACCTAGTTTACCCTTCAAAGCAATTTTGGAACTCTTTCTAAAATGGCCATCAGAGCTGTTGTCCTGGATGTAATCAAAATGTCTTCCTTTCAATATTTCCTTTATTTTTGGGTAAAGAACGAAGTCATTGGGGGCCAAAATCAGAGTACAAAAGTATACAAAACAAAATAAAAACCCACAGCTCTACTCTAATCCCACACCACAAGTGTAAATACTCTGTATCATGTGTATTCTTTCAAAAATCCCTCCATTATATATTTGTTACATATTGTGTGTAATAAAAAGCATTATAATATGCATATTTGCATATATATTGCTTTTACATTCAACAGTATACATTGGACAACCTTTTAATGTTTAGTGCACACTATCTCATTGTTGTATCTTTATGCAGTTGTTGGACCTGCGGTAGCATTCTATGGAAGATTTTCCACAGTATGCGATTCCATTAGTATGAAAAGAGTCCCTTAGAAAGGGCTGAAAAAGAATCATCATGGTCAAGTCCCCAAGAAGGTAAGAAGAGGTGGAATACAGAGTCTAGTTTAAGAGGATAAAGAGCAGGAAATACTGAAAAAGGAATTGTGAATAGATTTGGTGTAAGTGTGATGGCAGGACATCTTATTAGGTTTTATCTAAAGTCTTCTCTTTATTCCATAAAGTAGAAGATACGTTTTGCCACAAATAGTGATAGGAGAGTTAGTGTGGTCGATTTGGATGCTATTGTGTCATTTTAGCTAAGCTGGAACTATTTTCCCAGAATTACTTCACTTTAAGGTTCTGAATTAAGGTCGGCTTTAAGAGACATGTGTGTCAGATTTGGAAAGTGGAAAGTGAATACTTGCCATTGTGTTCTGCAGATTGGTGTCAGACATGAGGCTCTTGGTACAGCTTGCATACTTTGTAGTTTATTTGCTTAGTTGACCTTAGTTGGGCAGCAGCCAGCCTGCTATTTCTTCATCTTCTAGTGGGTCTCATGTCTCTTTCTTCAGTGTCTCCAAACGTTGGGAGTAGTGTGTGTGTGCAACTCTGTGGTGAAGGATATCATTTCTTGATGGTAACCATGTGATTGTTGTTGGAGATGGTGAGAAACAGATCTGGGTTTCAGTGTGTGCTTAGGATTTACAGTTTATCTTTGCTATCTCCTACTTATCCTCCCTGTCCAGCTTTACTTCCAATTACTGACCTAGAGAAGTACAGTGACTTCAGGGTCTTACCAGATTCCGAAGCAAAACCTTCTATAAAATTCTACCTCAGGCCCAACAATTGCATAAAGGTATAGTGACTATAATAAGTCTTTTCCTGTATTGCTCAGAGTGGCTCTGATTCTTGAATCAAATTCTGCCTGTATAGATGGTACCATGTCTCCCCAAAAATAAGACCTAGTCAGACAATCAGCTCTAATGCATCTTTTGGAGCAAAAATTAATATAAGACCTGGTATTATATTATATCATAATATATTATTTGATTATGTTATATTATACCCGGTTTTATTTTACTATAATATATTATACTATACCTAGTCTTATATTAATTTTTGCTCCAAAAGACACATTAGAGTTGATTGTCTGGCTAGGTCTTATTTTCAGGGAAACACGGTATGCTTTTATATTTCAGGAGTGTTTTTGTTTTAACTTTAGCAGTTAGTGAGAGAAAGCCAATTCAACGTAGTTTAAAGAAGAAAAAAGGTATTCATTGCTAACTTAACTGGGAGTTACAAAGTTGCAGAACCTATTGACAATGTTAAGTGAGGACTTACTGTAATGTTCTCAGAAAACAGAAGAACAGATGCTAGGCAGACAAAATCAATAGTATCCACTACAAAAAAACGGACAAGATTTGACATACCAGTGGAGAATAGGAGCTAAAATTTAGTGGGTATGTGAAAAAGGATTGATAGACAACCATTAAGGGTCCAACTACAATTGGAATCTTGAATATACAATGATTTTGATGTTCACAACCTTTGAGATTTTGAATTCAGGACCTTGGTCAGCAGCCAAGGGTTGCAGTGTATGTACAGAAAAGGAAGATGAGCCCTACAGGAGAATCAGTCATTGCTTTTGTCAGCTTCTAGGCCATTTGTATCCCTTGGCTCATGATTCCCTTCCCCCATCTTTAAAGCCAGCAATGTGTCATTTCTCTGAACCTCCTTACACAGTCATATCTCCCTCTCTGTCTATAGCCCTGAAAAATTTGCTACTTTCAAGGATTTATATAATTAGATTGGGCCCACAAGGATAATCCAGGATAATCTCCCCATCTCAAGGTCTATATCCTTAATCATCTGGATAATTCCCTTTGCCATGTAAAGTAATATAGTCACAGTTTCTGGGGATTAGCGTGTGGGCATCTTTGGGGGAGGGAGCATTATTCAGCCAACCACTCATCATTTCTCATTTTGTTTTAAGTGGATATCTGAAAAATTATATATATTGTGGAGAGTCTTTACTACCCCAAATGTGAAAGTCTTTTTCTTTTAATAGATTTCTTCATTCTTTTACGTTTACGAGATACTGGATCTTAACATCTGTCACATTATTTTAGGTTTGCTTCTTGGATAAATTTATAAACAAAGTAGTATCTAATATATAAACTAGAATATATCTTCAAATGTTTAGTTTCCTTAGTGTTGTGATTGTTGTGTCCAGGTTTCTTTCTCTCTTTTTAAAAAATTTAAGTAGCATAATTGAATGACATACCACTATATTATGTCCTAGTGTATCAGAGAATATATTTCTGTTTCCTTCACATGTGTGCCGATGTGACTGGTTGGAAATTCTTATATCACAATTTTCTCCTCAAAGCTTGGTAAAAATGGTTATATTGTATTCTAATTTATAATTTTGAATAGGATATATCTAAAACTTATCTGAATTTTATATAACATTTGATATGTTTCTTTTACTCTGATGCTTATATGATTCTTTATCTTTAAAATTCAGTGAGTTTTCTAAAGTAAACATCCACTTGATTGCTTTTCATTATGTACGTCTGTCACAAATAATTTTATTTGTAGACATTAGACTTCCTTCAGAAATTTGTTTTTTATTCAATTTTAATTAGTTTTCCAGATACATTTTTTCTTTAATCATGCTAATTATTAATGTGAGCTGTATATAAATCATACATTTTTTTTCCTCATCACCTTCATTGTGTTCCTTTTCTCTATATTCTGAAACATTTTTTTTCCAACTATGGTCCACATCAATTACTATGTTCTTAGCAGTTTCAATTTTTTTATTATACTGTTTCTAATTTAGTTTTAGATGCTGTACTGATAGTCTCTGTTCTCTTAAATTTATTTCTTAGACATGCCAGAAACTTTTTCATCTCAATTTATTTTATCATCAGCATATTTTTACCTCTTATTTTACATAACTTATGCTTTAATTTCCTGAAGAATATAAATTTATGCTGCCTCAAATGTTCTGGTGATAGTCTATTTCCTGAAGTAAATCATCCCACAAATGCTATATAAAGCCACCTTTTACATGTTTGTCAAGATAATATGTGGATTATTAATTTGTGGCAGATCAATAAATTGAATCAACAAGTAAAACATTTTATATTGTTTCATCAATATAAAACCCAACATATTGATAATAAAAACATCATCCAAGCTCTAATCATTAGGTTCCAAAGAACTACTAGGAGGAAGCCAAAATAGAAAGAAATATAATATCTTAAAAACTGATTTTTCTTTTCTGCTTAAAATAAGATAAAGGGGTCTGTAAATACTAAAAGAAAGTAGGGATAGGGTAAGAAAAAGAAGTGCGAGTTGATAATGAGTGTGAAACTTTCCGTGGTGGGGAAGTAGGCTGAAGGGGCTGCAAGGGGAGGCCTTTCTTCTCCCCTTAAAGTTCTTGCTGCCCGTGACAGAGTAGGGGTGAGGAAAGAGTAGAGTGACCTAAATGAACTAGGGTGGGGGCTCAGATTCAAATTATAGTCTATTGTAGATAATATTTTTTGTACTTCCACTCTAGGACCATGAAATATTATACAAGCTAGATTTATTTATTTTGATTCAGCTATTTTGTTTAACTCTATTGTTTGTTTTAGTGCTTATTCATGTTTAGGTGATAACAAGCCTAAGCAATTCTAGTATTTCCCTAAAAGTGTAGGTGAATTTTTGTAGCCCTTCCCTGTAATTTATGTAAGAGAGTTTAAGACATTGGTTTTATAGTATATGTTCAGTAATACAGCAATCTGAAGAAAAAGGGTAGTTTCAGCAAAACAAAATTGTTTTAGTTATATTTGATTCATTGTGTGCTTGCTGTGACTGTTTTGATTTTGGGAGTCGGGGGGTGGAGGGATTGGTAAACTCCCTCTTGTAGGTGAGTGTTCTGCTGTTTCTGGACTGTTAATTTGTATGAAAATTAAACGACATTTGCTGAGGAATTAGGTTAGGAAACAACTGTGTTTATTGGGACTGCATGTATTGTCACCTTTCCTACTTCAGCTGCCTTTGCTAGTGCTGGACTTTTATTTATAACAGTGGTTCCTAGTAGGCTATTTCCCATCTTTTCCGTGGTCCAACCATATTACTATATCCTTTCTGCCTGTAGAGAAGGGTCTCTCTCATATTAGAATAATCGCACATCACTATTAAGAATCTGGGTTAAACAAAGGAATAACCACAAATTTTTGTCTCATAGCCACGTGTCATAGTAACATAAGGAATGTTACTAGGGCCTTCACTCCTGCAAATTAGTGTATGTTTTAGGGGTTTGCTGAAAAATCTTCCCATAATTTCCTGCAGTACTGCACTACTCTCTAGAAATGGGAATGGTGCATTTTCTCCTGGTGCCTTCCTTGGAATTGGCTCAGTCTGACTTACCTGGAGTATGTGGTTGGCACCATTCCATAATTTTAGCCCTGGTGAAAGTGTTTTATTTTTCCTTTCTCATTTCTTTTTAGCAGCTTAGATCAGTTTCTTCTGTGTCATCTATTACACCATGATCTTTCTCTGAATTCCCTCCTGCATGCTTTTTCATCATTAAAATATTTATATAACCTACCAAGACAACTCTGGGAAAACAAGCAGGTCTGGAGGAAAGAGTTTGGCAAGTTGCCTTAGCAACAGCATCTGGCAGGAGCAGCCAGCTGGGGCTTGCAATGCTCTGATAGAGAGAGAACACATCAATGCAAACTTCACAAAGCTGAGAGCACAGTGGTTCCCTCATCCTGGGCCTACGGCATTTTGTCTAAATCCCCATGTTACCTTAATGTCCTCATGACTATACGCCAGAATGTGCTGTTTGACCTGAAACAGTCGTATTTATCACATCACCACGTAGAAAAGCTGCAGAGACATACCGCTGCTCAGAAAAAAATGAGCTTGGGGAAGTTCAGTCAACCTTGGATGAAGTAATTGTAAAGCTTCAGGGTCAATCCAGAGCAATAAACTGAGTTCCCAATCATTTGCCGTCCTCTTATAATCACCTTTGCAGTGATCTATGATAATAAGTCAGTTGAGCTGCCTATGGCAGCCACTCCTGAGTTTAGATAAGATGAATACGAGAGCTTTACAAATAAATGTACGCATTCACAGGATGGAGACAACTGCTCTCCACACTTGAAAATAATGATCATATAAAGAAGAGAGCAATACAAGTCTTGGAGTAGAGTAAATAATGGCATTACTAAAAAAAAATTTAAAAATGGTATTTTTAAGCTAAAGACTGGTATGAGAAGATTTTCATTTTATAGTAATATGGACAATGGAAAAGGGTGAGGTTACCATTAGAGAGAAAAATTAATTTAAATCTCTGACTATATTAAAACATTTTTATCAGTAAGGTCATATTTATTTAAATGATTTTGTTTCATTTTCCAAATTCAAAAAGTAGCAACCCATCTTTCTATTCAATTAAACAAATTTCAAATTGAGTTAATCATTCTATATTGAGAAACAAATCTAAAACATACATGTCAATAGTGAGTGTTTCAGAATGTTTCACCATTTTAACTTGATATTCCTGATTATTGATTCCTGTTTATATCAGAATATTTTATAGTCTCATCTGTGATGAAGTGTTTTGTTAAGTATCCAGGGGAGAACTCATTTGTCCAGTGGAATCAAAATAAAGTATCCTGCTTTTCAAGTGATTGGTTGAAACTTAAAAGCCTACCAATGGTTTCGAAGATAATCATTTCATCAGATGGACTCCCTGAAAACAAACCCCTTCGAAAAAGTGTATTTGCAGGTTTGCTGCCCCTCTGTTAATAATTTTTCACTAAGTCTATTTGATTTTTATGTTTTCTCAAAATAGTTTCCAAATTGCAAAAAGTAATACCTAACTGTTATAATAATGCAAACAAGTTGCACAAAGCAAAAAATAATAGTCTTGTCTTACACACCTTGAACCCTACCTCCTGTGATAATCAATTTCAATGGTTGATATCTAGCCAGTGTTTAATATATTTTCAGTTTTCTCAGAAATATTAGCTAAAGTGTCAAAGTTGAAAACAATAGATGGAAACTACCTCCTTAAAAAGAGAAAGAGAGAGAGAGAGAGAGCAAGAAAAAAGAAAACAAACTCTGCAAAGAGAATCTGAGTTTGATAATCTGATCTTTCACCTCATTTAAAAAAAAAAAAAGGGAGCTAGAAAGGGTTTAAAAGAAAGTGTTCTTCTGAACAATGAGCTACCCTTGCTGGAGAGTGCCATAGCATTTCCCCTCACTTCCCCTCTTGAGAGGGCAGAGAGCCGATTCCCTACTCTTCTAGCCAAGTGGACAGGGTTCTTAGAGAGACTGGGAGTTCCTGCAAGAAGGGGAGGTTGGTCCACTTCCCCCACTGGCTGCCTGACCAGCTGGAGGAACATTTAGGCCCTCACCATTATACTAGGTGGAGCTCAGAGAACGCTTTTGAGTGAACAAAACATGAATCTCATGGAATCTGAAAGTGTCCAGTCCCTGGACATCAAGAAGTGCCTCTGTCCCTCCTGGGGAATTCTTCAGGCAAAGCTTGGCTGGAGCGGTTACATAATGGCAGAACCGTGGAAGCAGCTTGACTCCCAGCATTTGAAAGTTTACCTGGGCCAAGTGGCCTCTGTGAAATGTAGTCTGACTTGAGCTCTCTTTCCTGTGTTAATGCTAAAGTAAAATGGAGACCAGGCTTGAAAATCCCCCAGCAGATGAAACGATTTATTCCATTTAAGCAAAATTACATCAGCTTATTTTGTGACCATAAGTGAAGCTTAAGTTATTGTAAATGCTTCTGATAATCATAAAAGGAACATATGGCATCTTCCTAAAATGATACATAACAATCACTTTTAATCAATCCCCTGCTGTCTGGACACTCCCACTGCAAAAAGCTGTCATCATAAAGGTTCAAACCGTCCTCTTTTTCACTTGGTAGTCCATCCTGTAACATCACGCCTCTGAGATTCATATCGATTTTGGATCTGAAGACTCTCAGTTTGTGCACAATAAACTCTTACTCAGTACTATTTTACTGACCTGGTCTTAATTTTAATAAAAGCAACCACCCAGGAGGGAGTTTTGCTGATATGATAACCCCAGAAATATGAAGCCACGGATGGTACCATCAAGAACAAAAGCTGATGCAGAGGCTGTAGCGAAGCCACCAGGTATCAGCCAGCAATTGCTTAGCCGGTGTTGGAGAACTGCGCTGCATGGAGGCAGCTCTGGACTCCCAGGGCAGCTACACATCTGTGCTCAGTGCAAACTCATGGTCGAGTCTTCATAACACCATGTGAGTCAAAAAAGCAAGACCCGGAAGACTGTATCTTTTTTTTTTTTTTTTTTTTTGCCAGTGCTCTTCTAATTTCAATTTCTTAGCTTTCATATAGAATAATTACAGTAATATAGGCTGGAGAACAAAGGTAATAGTAAAATACAACAGGGACAGTCTAATACAGCATTTGAAATTCAAAATCAAGCAAAGCTAAACAATATATTCATTAGTCATACATATAGGTGTGTGAGATAACTTTTTTTTTAAAGCAAAAAAAAAAATGGCAAGGATAAAATTTAATATAGTTATCACCTCTAGAAGAGAGGCAAGGAGACAAACTAGAGGAGGACCACATAGATAGAAATAAGTTAATATTATTGTTTAAGGTTTTGGCTTGGGTGGTAAGTTTGAGGACACTCATTATATTACTAAAAATAAATAAAATACATAGCCAGATGAATAAAAAGGCCTTTGTACAGGCCAACTATGTCAATATTTTATAAACCAAGGACTTTGATTAACCTGTTTCTCTTCACCAGAGAACCGTGTTAACAGTTGCCAGTTATTCCAGATGGATTATAGCAGATAGTGTTAATAAACGTTTATATATTTATACCCGTTTGAAGCTGAGCCTGTACATTGAGACAGGCAGGTTACATGCTGCCCCCGCCCCCCAACTACCTCTCAGTCAGCCTTTACTCTCAGCTTATGCTGCTGTGAACTCAGGGTTGTAGCTGGAATACACTAGTTTCACTTACTTGCCCCATATTAATTTTCCATTTGGTGAATCATATGGGTTGAACGATTCTTCCTTCACACCACTCTTGCCTGCTGTAAGTTTTCCAGAGATTCCGCCAAAACCCTGCACTGGTTTCCAGGCTGACAAAGATGACCTCATATTTCTTTGATCATTTATTTACATTTTGGAAAGTGGAACAAGTGGAAACCACAGGCTAAAATCACCGTATTTGTAGCAGACATCATCTCAATGCAAGTCTTACTCATGTTAAAGTTTTCTTTTTCATAAATGCTTAACTGAATAAGTCCAAGAACTAATCAATTATTGAATTCTTGTGGAATAGAAGTAAGTGATCTTCCTTCTCTGTGTTCTCTTCCTTCTTTGGGTAAATCTGTTTCCAAGAGGTTTTTGAACTGAAGATACAAAATGCTCCTCTGCTATTACTGTTATTGCCTAGTCCATGACCGCTAAGTTAGGAAGGGTTAGCAGGCTTCCTCTGCACAGCTTCGTGGTGGGCAAGGGAGGTGGTGTCCTCAGTCTATTCTCTTATTTGCACTCAGTTTGAACCATGGTGTTAATATATGAGGAAACCTTCAAATTACACTCACATACCGGTGGCAGGTGTGCATTTCCCCTTAGTTATCTTTTTGCCTAACTCCCATTCCTCTTTTAAATCTCTCCTCCATTTTCATCTTCTCAATGAAATCTACCTTGACCTCCTCATTAAGACCACAAATTGCCTTTGCATTCCCAAACTCACAACACCCCTTATCCTGATTGAGTTTTTCTTTTGCCAAAGGACTTAATCACTTTCGAATATACTATATTATTTATTTATTTTTATGTTTACCATTATTTTATGAATCCTCCAATTAAAGTGTAAGCTACATAAAGGTAAGGATCCTTGTATCTTTTATTTACTGATATATTGCAAGCATTTAGAGGTCTACCTCACCTCCAGTGAGCACCCAATACATTAGAGTAGAATAAATATGTGACGTTTGTAACATGTCCATGGCAGCTTCCCCACTTTCTAGTGATGCTTGTTTTCCTTTTAATATTTTTATAGCGAATACTCATTTCAACAGAACTCTGGAGTGGGAGAGCTATGTCTCCTTAATAGAAGATTTTTCATGGCCAAGTAACCAAAATGAGTTTACATTGCTATCTTACCAAAATGCCTCGTAATTTTATCATTTCTAAGCAGACCTAAATGATCTACATGCCTGATTAAGTGCCTTCCCTTCCCATCGGCAAGGCACAAGTTAAGCAAATTTACTATTAAAATAGGATGTCATCTAGTTAGCATGGAAACAGAGCAAGAGATGTTAGTTGGAGGACTTTAATTGCCTGTGGAATCCAATAAGGTTAGCCTGATGCATCAAGCCTTCCTCAAGGAGAGACACACAGATAAATGTTTGTGCTGCTTCATTGGGGAAATCTCTTCCAGGCAGAAGAGTGCAGAGATAACTGTGATTTTCTGCTCACTCGACCCCACATTCGCTGACCCCCTCACCCTGTTATCTCCAAGCCATGCTTGGTTAAGATGGCTTCACAGTCATGCATCCTCAGGTCTGCAGACAGGAGATCTTGATTACATTTCTAGTATTTTCTAAAGTCTTTGTTAACACAGTTATAGGCAGCCTCATGGATTGTGTCATTTCTGCAGCAGGATGATCTCATGTATTGCATTTGTATTCTCTGCAGTTTCACTTTTAAAGGGTAATCTTCACTTTCAGTCAGGAAAGGCATCACACCATTGCATTCATATTCTTGTGACATGTACCTACTTTAAAGGGCTGGTTTGCGGGTCACATCACCTAAGTGATAAAAAGTGCTCTAAACAATTCTCGTCTAAATATAACATGGCATTTTACGTTTTGGTTATTGATACCACACCTAACTTCTATGAGAGGAATTTTCTACCCAGCATATAAATTGGCAAATGTTTGAAGAGTTTTGATTCATGTAGTCATACCAAATTCCATATCATCTGTTTGAATATCTTCAGTAAACCAAATTAAATTACAGTGTTTATCACTTTGAGCAACTCATTACATTTAAAGCATAAGAAATACAGCTGTTCCTCCACTTACAATGAGGTTGTGTACTGATAAATCCATCATAAGTTGAAAATGCACTTAATACACCTAACCTAATGAACATCATAGCTCAACGTACCTTAAATGTGCTCAGAACACTTATTGGCCTGTAGTTGGGCAAAATCATCTCGCTGCTGCTGCCTGGCCTCAAGAGAGAGTATCGTACCTTGTATCTGTAGCCTGGGAAAAGATCAAAATTCAAAATTTGAAGTACAGTTTTAACTGAATGTGTAAAGTCACAGTGTCATAAAGTCGAAAATTCTTAAGTCAGACCATTATAAATCAGGGATCATCTGAATTTTATATTAAACAGGATTTTTATCTTACGATAATCCATGTATCGAATATAAACCTAAAATTTTTCTGAGCAGATGAATTAACATTAACGGCTCTTAAATTTTCTCTTTTTTAACCTAAGAGCTGTCTAGATTATTTTTAATTACTAGTTACTAACAAGTTCAAATGAACATCCCCATATTTTAATATTTTTCATATGACTTACTGCTTCCCATTTTGCTTATTGTAGCCCACAGATCTCAGCTAACCTAAATATGGAGTGCAAGAATAACTACAGTTTTATGTGTAAATTTAAGGATCAACTTTTCATGGTTAATAGAGATTTAAAGTAATAAAAACCTGCAGTGACAAAATGGAGTCTTCCATTCTTGATTAGGGAACTGAAATCCCCAAAGCTTTCTGAAGAAAGGGCACTGAAAGTTTCCCAAATAATTAAAAAGAAAATGGAGAAAATAAGAATCATTTATGAAACTGAGTGGTAGAATATTTACCTAAACTAGGAGAAATTATAGAAGCGTGGTATTTCTCCAAAACTGGAAATATATAAACATGATCAAAGATATTTAGCAAATTATTTTTGCAATATGAACTATGGACTTCAGTAACATAACCTGAGATATAAAAAGTGCCATGAGCAATATGATCTGTGCCTCAGTGAAGATGCTGACATCAAAGCTGTCTCTGAGGTTTAGCTGCTGTGCTGTTCTGCTGCTGGAGGTTAGAAAGCTTAAACTTCTTGCTTTCAAATATTCTGAAGTGTGAAGCCATTAATAAAAATGTAGCGAGTTGTTTTCATGATGTTCCCTATCAAACCTCATAAGAAATAGTATGCACAAATATACATGGTTCCTGCTAGTAAAGTGAAGTGGTGGCCACAATTTTCCTATTATCATAATGTATTATAACTGGCTTCACATGCGGGATTATGTGCCTGTGGGCACATCTGGATGAAAAGTGTCAGAAGAGTCTGACCCAAGTTTGGAGAGCTACATAAGGCCATTATTTTTAACCTGAATGGGGTAAAAGGAGATACAGCATGCCCAAGGAAAAATCAATTTAACTGCCCTTTGCTTGCCTTTAAGGTAAATCAGAAACCTACATTGCTGAGCCTAAATGTCTTATAAGTACCTTCTAAACATTGTGAATAATATTCTGTACTTGAACAGGACCTACCTGAACGATACAGTTGCCTTTATGGAACATCTAGCTTTAAACCTATAGAAACAAATCTGTGACTTGGGATAGGGAGGTGGGGGATGTGGAGATGGTTTATTTAAACTCAGATTTCCTAAAAATATGCATCTTTTGAGTCACATCACTGAATCATTTTTCTTGGTCTGTTTGTTGGCCTGATTTGGTTCCATACAATTCTAGCCTTAAAGTGAAGAAATAAGGTTCTCTGTTAATACAGAGTAAAATCAGGTCAAGAAATTAGAAATGAGAAATATCTGGTCCTAATAGAACATAAGGCTACACGTCTGTGGGGAAAAAAAAAAGGATTTAATTCCACTTCTACAATAATTGGTTGTTTGAAAAACAGGTTACTGAAATGAACTTCACCAATCCCCACATATGCTAAAATAAGATAAAGTGTGAAAAGTCTCTGAAATTCTAAATACAAGATTATTTTTTAATTCCTCAAACTCTTTGCATTTCAATATTGATACACTTTTCTCTCATTTTGTTTCCTATCACCAACAAAGGTAAATATACATTGATAACAAATTCATTAAAGGATTTTATAATCTATAATAAATTGTTCAGAAAGAAGAAAAAGTAAACCAAAAAGTTAAATTGAAATATGTTTCTGACAATTATAATAGTTTCTCTTGAATGATAAGATTGTTATAGAGTGAAGTTTTTAGGAAAATGAATCTCCTTTTGTTTACCTAGACTTGACCCATTGTTTATAAGTTTCTTTGGGTCTTCAAAGTAAATGTGAGTATTGACAGAAAAACAGAGGGAATGCAATAAGAAAGAGCTGGCAAGAAAAAAAAAAAAATGGGGGCAGTGGCACTCTGCAGAGATTAACACTTTCAGAAAGCTGGGAAGTGAAATTAAAGCTGTTGAAAACCAAATATTTAGGACAGAAAATCTCTTTTCCATTTATGACAGAGTGCATTCAATTATTTTGTGTGTTTGAAGGGGTTTCCTGTTTTTCTGTGGAACCATGATAATTGAAGCTACATTATGTATAGCAATGTATAGTAACATTTTTTAAAGGAGACATCATTGTAAAAATAGAAGAAGTGTATGGAGGAACAACAGAGTTGGAAACACTTATGTTTGTGTCCCAGGTCTGTCTCTCAGTAGTCATTACTTTTTATTGTGTCTCCATAGCCTCATCATTAAAATGGAAACATTAATCCAAATGGTTTTCAAGACTGAGAACCTGAAATGAGGAAAAGGTTTAGTAAATAAATGGAAATTTTGTTTTGATCCTACCTATTTAATTATGTCTAGTTCATCTTTAAGATAATCCTATTGATTCATTGATACTGTATCATATTAGATGTCAAATGCAGCATCCTTAACTTTCTGATCTAAATTCAGTCAACTGAAATACATATCCATTATTTCTAATTACGTAAAGAAGGTGTTTTCTTCATCTCACCACACTGGTAGAGACAGACCCTGAATCCAAGTTTTTCAAAGCCAAGAAGTTTTTCATTACTGAGAACATTGTACTTCCCCAAAGGGGTTGTTTTATTGGCTAATTTAGATAGGTGTGGAACAGAAACAAAACCAGTGTTGAGGGCAAAGACCTGCCAATTTCCAGGTCCAGAAGCAGACCAAAGAAGTCAGAAACTCTAACTCTGTGTAGTGACAAGGTCGGAAAATGCCCCATGTCCGGTGGGAAACTTCAAACTCATTACATTAAGCTGAAGAAAGAGGCAACATTCTCCCACATGAGCTTACAGAAAAATAGGAAGAAGCTGGAATGGCCTTAGCTCTGTAACTGAGCCAAGCTGGCCACTGCCCACTGACTGCTGAACTGAGCGGATACTGCTAATCTTGGTTTCTGTTTAGTGGCTCGAGGGGGCAATTGTCAAAACCCAAAAATCACTAGATAGACGAGTTCCACTCTACTTAATGACATAGAAAATTAGGAATAGTTTTGGTCCAACACTAACAAGAAAAAGCCCAATAAACTATAAAACCATAGCTATTCTTGAACTCTTCAGATAGCTGGGGTCTCAAGACAACCAAATGGCCTAAAATCTAAGAAGAGACCAGTTCCAAAGAGACAGGAAGGAGTGGCTTCCCTGCTGCAAACCACGAGGAAGAAATGTCAAGTCAAATGCCATATAAGCAGATAAGAATATTTCAGCTAAAATAGTTAACAAATTGCTAAAGTTCAAATGCTGAGCAGGGACATTGAGAAATTGAAATCAGTGCTGCCTTGGAGGTATCCACAGTAATAATAATAAAAATAAAAATAATAATAAAAACAACAACAAAAACCCAGTTCAACTTCTGACTGGATTGTCACTTTTCACATACAAAAGACCTATCAAAATAAGAGGTATGCCTATTCCCAGGCATAAGGACTATACATTTCAAAATCTTCTGTTCTATAATCAATGACAGGAGTTCAGTAAAAACTATGAGAAAAAGAAGCAAGGAAAACAGCTCACTGTCAAAAAGCAAAGCAGTTAATAAAGCCAGACTCAAAAAATGACCCAGTTATAGGAACTATCACAGAGAAAATTGAAATTAGCTCCGATTAATATGGTAAAAGTTTTCGTGGAAAAGGTTAAGTGTCATTACATTAACATATGGGGAGTTTCAGCAGAGATGGGGAACTCATTAGAAAGAAACAAATGGATATCTTAAAAATAAGAAGCATGATAATAAAGCTAAAAAAAATGCTGTTCAGTAGACTAGACCTAGCCTAAGGGGGTGGAGGGTGGGGGAAATTCAGTGAATATAAAGAGAAGGTGTAGAAATAACCAAAACTGAATCACAAAGAGTTAAAAAAAAATAGAGAATCCTAGAGTTATGAAACAACATCACAGGGCTTAACAAACATTTATTGGAATCCTATAAAGAGAAGAGAGCAAGAACAAGGAAGAAAACATATCTGAATCATGAATAAAATAAATTAAACCATACACCCTATAAACTCAGAGAACCTCCAAATAGGATAAGTACTCCCCACCCCCCACCCCAAAAAGCACATCTAGTCATGTATTCAAACTGCTGAAACCAAAGATAAAGAGAGAAATCTCTGAAGGCAGCCAAAGAAAAAAAGACACATTACATATAGAAGAATAAGACTGAGAATTGTTGTGTCAGAAACTATGTAAGCCAGAAAACAGTGGGATGACATATTTAAGGATTTGAAGAAAGAAAATAACTTGCCAACCCAGAATCCTATACAGAGCAAAAATATCATAAAAAATGAAGGTCAAAATAAAGACATTTTTAGACATACAAAAGGAATGAAAATGTATTATACTAGCAGACCTCCAATACAAGATATGTTAAAAGAAATTCTTTAGCAGAAAAAATATATTACACAGAAGCTAAGATCTAAAAAATTGAATATCTCCAGAAATAAAATTAAGATACATTAAAGTATGTTTCTCTTTTATTGAAATAGTATAAAGCAAAAAGAATACCAATGTAGTTTGGTTTTATACCATATGTTAAAGTAAAATGGGAATAATAAGAGAAAACAAGATAGGGGAAATTGGAGGTATATTCTGTAAGGTTTTTATACTTTACATTAAATAGTTTATTATTGTTTGAAGGCAGAGGGTGATTAATTGAAGGGGAATGTTATAAACCTTAGTGTTTAAAGAGGCCACACAATTCAAAATAAAGAAATTAATTTAATCCCATGGTTTTCAGCTCCACCCTTGGACCCTGTTTCCTGCTATGCAAAGTTTCCTTAGGTGTAGCTCCTTCCATCAAATTCTCCAGAGGAAAACCGTAGGAGGCAACAGAGCAGTGCCATTAAGTGAATGAAGACAGACTGCCTGGGTTTGAATCATCACTTACTATATGGGTGACCTTGAGGAAGTTAACCTTTCTGTGCCTCAATTTCCTTATCTGTAAAAGGATAAAGGTAATACTCTATTTTCAGGCTTATTATAGAAATAAAAATATATTTTTGGTAAGGCACCAAGAATAGGGCCTGGCACATAGCAATGTATGAGCACCATAGTAAATGCTGTATAAATACTCTACATAAACTTTCAACTAGTCACCCAGTTTTCTGGCCCATATCGCACACTCCTCTCCCAAAGGCAGAGAGTGCTGCCGTGAACAAAACTTACTGGAAATGCTCATTTTCATTGGTTTTCTCAGGGCTGCTGTCTGTACCCCCTTGTCCATGTTCAGTATCAATTTACCGGTCAGAGCTCATGCTGTACAGATTGTTAAATATTTTTAATATGATCCTTAGGGAAACCCCTCTTCAGACTTTTAAAGTATAGCTTTTTTTTTTTCCTTTTCTTTTTTAGATTTCTAGGTTCAGCATCACTTCTCCATCTGATTTTTGTCTTCAAAAAAGTTGCAGGAAATATTTTGTCTGCAGTTCTCTCTCCCATTCTCATTGTCCGTTATAAAATTTTTATTCATACGCTTTCAATTTAATGGTGATTTAGTAGTGATTTTTCTGTTTAGCGGTAGTGATTAAATATTTAATCAGAAATCAGTGTATCTTCTTTTTTCTCCCTTTGCAAAAGCTTCTCCATATCAACTGGAAGCAGTGGGATCAGTTTGTGTAGACACGTGGTGTGTGCTCACAGGTATGTGTCTGTGGGTTTTATGTCAGCTGCGAGGCCTGAGGCCTTCACAGGACACAGACTGGGGATAAGAGGACTCGAGCGATCAGCTCACTGGGTTCCGAAACTCTTTTCCTTTCCTCAAATAGAAACGCTTCCTCTTTTATTGGGTTTATACGAGTGTATTGCTTTTCCACTTAAGATTATATTGGAAGAAAAAGTTATTTGAGGAAGTCACTAGTTTTCACCTCTGTACTCACCAACAGAACAAAAAATAGAAAATGTGATTGCAAGTAAAGGTAGTCAGGGTACGTTTCCTGAGGACGTAGGACATACATACAGGGTTCAGTCATGTGGGAAATGCACTGGTGGTCCCCAGGAGTACGAACTGCTTGCTTGATGTCATTGGACAATTGAGTGGTGTCATGCAGGGCGGCCTGCGGGGTCTCAGCTCCCGCTCCCTGCACGAAAAAGCAGGATGTGGCTAGGCCACAAAGGAACACCCACAGAGCCATAGATGGGGGAGTCACACCACTATAGTCTCACTGGAGGCTGGGTTCACATGAAGTGCGACCTGCTGTCCGCTTTTCTGCCAACCGACCGACTCTCTGACTTCCCTCGACTCTCCTCCCGACTCCACTCCCCAACGCAGCCACGGCAGTTATATTAGTGGCCAATGGCTAACTGGCTAGAGCTGACGGCCAACTAACCACAACCGATGGCCATCTACTACCCGAGTCAGCACCCCCCGCCATGTGAGGCCGAGAGCCTGGAAACTGCTCTCTGGGGCTCTGTCCCCACAAATGGATACAAGTTCAAACTTATTAATCTCTTACACTTGATATTTCAGGATGAACAAATAAAATATGGAGTGAACAATCTGAAAAAGAGCCAGGATCTAAGGGAGTAGAGAACGTTGAGTGTATTATATCTTTCAAAAGACAAAGGAATCCCACAAGGCTATTTGAAACCTTCATCGTCTATTAAGAACCCTAGAATAATGACTATAAGAACTGGTGAAAGTCCTTAAACTATTGTCATGTTGACATGTTAATATGATTAACATGTTAGACCGAGGCTGTCTTCTCAGTAAAACTTTTTTATTAGAAACCTCTGGCGGCCAGTGTGGGGAATGTTACAGATAAAGAACAAAAGAACATAGACTTATGTGCTGCAACTTGTCGGAGGAAAGAAAAGGAGAGCATTTCATGCTGGCCTTGGCATGCTCTGAGAAATGCACGAAGTTCAGGAATACTCAGAATTGTGATTCTCCAACAGAAACTTACGCTTTCCAAGGATGAGATACTGCTTTCTCTCTGCAATGTCAGCGGAATAAAACAGCGGTTAGGACACATGATCAGTAGATATTATTAAAATACTTAAAAATACAAGTTTTTATTCCACTTTCTCCCTGAAAATACTGAGTCAGCGTTGACTAGCAATGTGCACAGGTCAGCAGGTGCTTCCTCGATTTTAATGGATTCATTTGAAAAGAGGAAAGTGCATAGTGTCTGAAATTAGTTTAGCACAAAACTTTGCTTTTACTCTGAGTTCCCCAGAGGAAAAGGAGAACTCCACAATAACTTGGACCTGCTGGTCTTGATTATATCCAAATTTTAAAAGTTCCTTTTCATGGTTTATCAAGTGGTTCCTTCTATCATTCTTTAGTAAACAAAAGACATCACAGGTGATGCCACTGGCTGGTTGCTGATATACTCTCCTACTTTTTCATTGTTAAAAAGTAAACAAAGAAAATATGAAAATTTGCATGGTAGGGAAAGGTAAGGTTATCAATAAAAAATTTATTTTAGTGACGTGCTTTTCTAACTAGAGTTCACAGTCCAATAGTGGATTGTGAAATCCATTTAGTAGTTGCAACCAGAATTTTTGTTTTAATAAAATAAAATTAAATTGAGTCAAATCAGATAGCACCTAGAAAGAACTAGAATAAAAATATATACCGAATGTACAGGGTTGCATCATTTCTTAAAACATTTGTTCCATTGTGAGTGTTTTATGAACACATGCGTTGCATCAAAATGTAAAATGTGTTGTAAATCATAAAGTTACTTGAAAAAACACTTTTAGAGTAATTACCCCTAAATAAATTGTAGCTGAGGTATATTGACAAAAATTGTAGACTAATTCATGTCTAGGTCTCTAAAACAACAATATGACTAGAAAGAAAAGGGATTGGCAAAGATTTCTGTTCTTTCCTTGAACGAGTAGAAACTTTTCCACTATATTGTAATATCCACAGAGACAGACCTAATTATTTCTAATATCTCTCTTCTTCTGAAGTGGAAAAAAAAGAAAAGAAACACATATTTGTAATTTTCCAGAACTCTGGAGGTTTTTGCACGTAATAGATACGCTAAGAGGTTTTTGCACGTAATAGATACGCTAAAACCTTGGTTTTTTTTCTCTAAGTTTAGTGTTTTTTTGGGGGGAATGCAAAATCAAAATACTTTCACAGATTTGATCATTTGGCCGATTTAGAATTGTAAGTGACTGAGGAACTACTTGGTTACCTATTTAATCAAATTGACATAAAACATTTAAAAATAAACATAAAAGGTAACACTATTGTAAAGTATCTTAGGTCTTCCAAAGAACCTTAGTTCTTCGTGTTTTTCTGTCCTTCCTTGACTGTCAAGGACATAATAACAATGACATAAAGCACAGAAAATTATTCTTATAGGAAACAGAATCTCTTTTACCTAGGCAGATTACACAGAAGGTAAACAGCTATCTATATTACAGAGGTTAAGACTTCAATTAGCATTCCAAGGAAACTAGCTCATCAAAAATTAAGCAAATGATGCTAAAATTTTAATATATTTTGTGGCTTACTTGCATACTCAGGTATTCCAAACCAAGACAAATAAAATTCACTTCCAAATTGTACTTCATTGTATTCTTTGTATGCTGGAACAGACTGGCTGACATTCACTTCAGAAGAGTGATTCTCTCCCAGTGCATCTGCAAGATCAAAAATATTTTCATTATAACACTGGGATGTTATTTGCCTTGTTTTACTCTTCTTTTCAGGAGTGTATAGCAGAGGTTCCTAGAGGCTACATTACATGTGCTAGCTCAGAAGGCTGAATACAGAAACAGATCTAAGAACCCAGCTGTCTTCTGTCATGTAAGACATTTTTAAGAGATTTGCAAAACTGCCTCTCTGATCACGTCTTTTTTTTTTTTTTTTTTTTGCTATGGAAGAAAGTTATATCTTCATAAAAATTTTACTTTGTTAACATGAAATGATTTCACCTCAGTTATTTTCAAATCTATTGGTAAATATGTATTTTTAAGTTTTTCTCAATTTTAAGTTCTGACTATAATTTTGATATTTCTAATTTACACTCTACCCAACATAAAATAAAATGTTTAAAAGTGTAAAGGAGCCCAGAGACCAAAAAGTCTGGGCACTGCTGCTTTAGGAAAAAAACTACTCTTTTCCTTGGGGGGGGGGGCGAGCGGGGGGGCAATAGCCATGCACAATAGAATGTCTCTGTCATGAATGCTCCTAGTCTCAACTGTTCATATTCAGTGTAGCTTCTACCCGAAGTCACTGACTTCTATTTCACAGAGAAAATTGGGGCTGGTAATTGAGAATTGTCTGTCAAACACAAGCATTTTAAGACTTGTGAAGCTCATGAAAACACACTTTCTATATCCACACACATTCTTTCTAAACCTTCTTAAAGTGGAAAAAAATGAACATACCCAAGTACTATGACCCAAGAAATAGCTTTTTCTGTAATATATAAAAATAAGAAGCAAAAATATGTAACCTTAAAACTATTCTTCATAATGAATGTGTGGTATTCTAGTTTACTTAGAAAATATCTGGGTATCCAATCTTACTATGTTTAGGGAAATAAATCAAAAAGAAAGATTTGCCCTAGAAAATCCAATTAACAAATTAAAGAACATGCAAATTAATAAAAAATAATAAGTAGGTATATGAACAGATAAGAACTTTTGTTTTTATGATGCTAGTGTAGGACATGCTGTCCCCAATATTAAAAAGCTGTACCAAATTGACAAAATGGTAGGAAAATATAAATTACTGTAGTTTATCCAAACAAGAAAAAATCTGATAAGATTGGTGAGTGAGGGAAAAATTAAGAACTATTTAAAAATTTCCTTCAAGGGGGCCAGCCCAGTGGCTCAGGCGGTTAGAGCTCCATGCTCCTAACTCCGAAGGCTGTCAGTTCGATTCCCACGTGGGCCAGTGGGCTCTCAACACAAGGTTGCTGGTTCAATTTCTCGAGTCCCGCAAGGGATGATGGGCTCCGCCCCCTGCAACTAAGATTGAACACAGAACCTTGAGCTGAGCTGCCGCTGAGCAACCAGATGGCTCAGATGATTGGAACACATCCTCTCAACCATAAGGTTGCCAGTTCGACTCTCGCAAGGGATGGTGGGCTGCGCCCCCTGCAACTAGAAAATGGCAACTGGACCTGGAGCTGAGCTGCACCCTCCACAACTAAGACTGAAAGGACAACAACTTGAAAGGACAAAACTTGACTTGGAAAAAAGGCCTGGAAGTACACACTGCTCCCCAATAAAGTCCTGTTATAAAAAAAAAAAAAAAAAAAAAAAAAATTCCTTCAAAACGGACTCTGTGGGTGGTATCTGTGGACATACACACACACACAGTGAGAGAGATAGAGAGAAAAGTTAAGTAAATGGGGTAAAGTATGCATTTATATAAATATAAGTACTACTTTTGTCATTCAGTCAGGCCTCAACCTGGGCTAGCCTTATCCACTTAAAAAATAAAAAAATAAAAAAATTCCATTAAAAGACAATGGCCAACATTTTATTTATAGTAAATGTATTTACATCATACTTTTAAAAACATAAAATTAGGAAAAAAACAAATTTCACCCAAACCACCCTTCCCTAAGCTACTCTAGTAGTTAAAAATACAATTGAGGAAATGTTTCAGAAAGTGTAAGTTAGAGATAGAGTTGGAGTTGGTAATGGAGATGGAGATGGCGAGAGAGGAGAATAAGAGAAAAAAGACAAAGACATAGGTTCTGATTGGAGGAATGCAGCTGCAAGATATTCTAGAAATACAAGATTTCTGCTTTTACTTTGAGAAGACAGATCCCCAATGTGGAAAATAATCAAATTTTAAGGAAGGTGTTCAGTATGTTGGAGAATCCTAAATGATGGATAGTCACTGCAGTTTTTCATTCATCATTTTCACCATTGTGGGTGATTCCTAGTCTTTCATTATTGTTACTGCAATGGAGTCTCAGGAAAGAGAGAGGTTCCATTTTCAGTCATCCTTCTACTTTATTCCTATTAAAATTATATATATACACATATACACGTATACATATATATTATATGTATGTATGTGTTATATATGTATCATCTATATATGTGTATGTATATATATATACAGGTAAGTATATATTATATATGTATGTAGGTATGTATATACATTATATACCGGAGGTGCCAAAAAAATGTATACAAGTGGACACTTGGGTCAACGTTGCTCAAGCAGTAGTTCGCCATAATCAGAAGTGTCTGGACACTGATAGTAACCATCTTGGGCACCTCTTGTAATTGCAGAGTCAAACATGACTTGTATTCATCTTTTGTTATCGGTATACAAGGTCAGATAATGAAGTTTGTGAACTCATCCTAGAAAATGTGCCACATCCCTGATTGCTGAATATCACTACAGTCACCTTTGAAGTACCCCCCTTAGGAAGCTATGCACTGGTGGCAGCATCTAATCCACACTTCAAAGCAATTTTGGAACTCTTTTTCTGGAATGGCCATCAGAGCTGCCGTCTTATTAGCTTCATGTCCTGAATGTCATCAAAATGTCTTCCTTTCAATATTTCCTTTATCTTCGGGTAAAAAAAGAAATCATTGGGGCCCGGATCAGGTGAGTAGGGATCGTGTTCCAATACAGTCATTTGTTTACTGGTTAAAAACTCCCTCACAGACAGTGCTATGTGAGCTGGTGCATTGTCGTGATGCAAGAGCCATGAATTGCTGGCGAAAAGTTCAGATCATCTAACTTTTTAATGCAGCCTTTTCAGCACTTCCAAATAGTAAACTTGGTTAACTGTTTGTCCAGTTGGTACAAATTCATAATGAATAATTCCTCTAATATCAAAATAGTTTGGCACATTGTTGAAACAAGTTTGCAAACTTAATTGTCAGACCTCGTATATTATTACAATTTTAATACAATTTTCCTGTCTTAAAATGTGTATACATTTTTTGGCACCCTCTGTATATATGGAGAGAGAGAGAGTATTAAAGGAAAATAATTTCAGTAAAAATTATTTTTGGAACCTCGTACTGAAGGGGTTGAAATAAACTAACCAAAGCTCTTAGGCTCCTATGGTCTCCTTCTTGAACAATTCAAGACTTTCAATTAAGAAATTTAAAATGTCAGGGAACATTTTACTTGAGGCAAAAAACAGTTACTGAATACCACCAGAATGAGCTCCTTGGACCTATGGAAAAATTAATGGAGAAAACATAGGATACATCTTTGAGTCTAAAGTAGGGCTCTGGACTAAGTGGTAAAGAGTTGCTGGTGTTAATTTCAATCTGTTAGTCATCCTACAAAGTAAAAGTCTTTACCTTGACTAATACTAAAATTTTCCTTGTAATATCTGCTGTTACTTCTTCCTAAATGGTTTTCTACTACTTCTTATAAAACAGGATTTTGTTGTTTTTCCTAATGTGTGTCATATGCATAATCCTTCCTCCCATGTTCCTAATTCCAGTTGTCTCTTTCGGCAAACACAGTTCCTAATTTTCTTGAACCTGTAATTCATATGCAGCGTATCTTACATTTATTTATTGGTCACATGCTCTGTGTGCAGCACTCTTCTAGGCTCTGGCGATACAATGGGGAGCAAAAATGAACAAAAACCCTGCCCACATGAAGCTCACAATCTCATCAGAAATCACAAAATTGACCAAATCATCCCACAAATAAATGCAATGTTACAACTGTTATATTTTCTATGAGTAAAAGGCACATCATGCTATGAGGGGAGAGAAGCTGAGTTTAGGAGGTTAAGATTTAGGGAAGTAACCAAAACATATTTGCTTGATGAACCAGCAGTTGGATAGATAGTTAAATGAAAATAATAAATACGTTTCCTTAAGGTAGAAAACAAAGAAAGCTTTTTAAATCTTTAATTCTAATATTATATAGCATTTTTGTTGTTGTTGTTGTTTATATGATTGAAGTATATAAATTCATTAAACTAAGCATGGAAACCTGGTTGGTCTTACGTATCCATTGTGGTTTAAAAGGATCTTGTCTTTTGACTTTGTTTTGCTCCTTCCAGACTGAACTTATATTGCTTCCTTATTTTATGAAAATCTAATGTATATTACCAGCCTTTAATGGTTAATCCCATCTCTTTACTGTGAATTTCTGAATGCAGCTAATTAATTCACAGTGTTAATTTGGCAAGGTCAGTAAACAGCACAAGAGATTATAAACATCTGGATAGAAAGTCCAAGACCTTTGAATCAAAGTGTTTCGTTTTCACTTGATATAAATCTTATTAAGTAAAAGCCCTAAGCTATTTGCACAAGTGACATGTCTCAGAACAAATTGATGATATATGTATGCAAACTGTTTGTGTGCATAAAATTTCCTGATATTTACTGGAATTAGGTACAGCAGATGTCATATGAACATTTGGCATGAGAAAGCTCTTATGAATGATTGGAGAAAGTAAATAAGCTACAGGGTTTTACTAGAATGTGTGTGTACACCAGAGACATCAGAAAACTATAAATATTGAAATATATAAACTGACATTGTATGTGGTAGATGTATTTGGAATGAATGGGCCAAAGTAAAAATCAGTCATTCATAGAGATGGGATTATTCACCTCTTCTGTAAATCCTGGTTATATGCGTATGTCCTTCACCAGAAAGATATCAAATGATATTTGTTAGGCCTTGTAGAAAATGTTAGAAAAGTGGTAGGAGGACTATCCAAATGGAGAAATAACTTAATTAAATATTTGGTAAAAAGACCCAAAATACACACAAGTACTTTATTCTCTATATCATTAGAAAATTCAGTTTATTGAGAGTATCCGCCATGTACTCCGTGTGGCTAAAGTGTTAAGTTCATGTCAATATTTGCATCACAAAAAGGTTAGATTAGATGCAGGGTGATAATACCCTAGTTGAAAGAATATACAACGCGGAGTACAGAAAATGAATGGTTATATCCAATTCTAGCACTATCCAGTTGAGCACATCTGGGCAAACCCCTCTACTTTTATGATATTCACTCAGTTATAAAATGGCTGTCTTACAAATTTTATTTTAATTTATTTTTAAATAGTCAAATTACATAGATACTGATTATAACAATTATAGTAAAATTTGTATCAGTAATGATTAGAGATATATGGAATTGGGAAGAGAAAATAGAGATAAACTAACTAGAATATTACACCAAGATTTCAGATTCTGTCCTGTCTTTAAGAATGGATATGAGTTGTGGGTCAAAGACATAGTAAAGGTGGTATCAACCACCCTCTACAACTCTTTGAAGTAGCAACCATATATGTGTGTAAACAATAACTTCCCCCTTAACTTGAGCTCATTTGCCAGAATTGAAACCTGAAAGGAAAAAATAATCAATCCACTTGACCACATGTAGTTGTGAGGTGGGAGAAGAGTTAAGCTGAACAAAGTCAATCTTTGCTTTAAGAAACGTGAACTAAAGACGAGAAGTTACTGTTAGGAAAGGAAACTGAACAGAGCAGTAAAAACACTGTGTAAATTCCATACTTTTGTTAGATAATGAGCAAGTTGCATAATCAAAGAGAATGAAAAAGAGATAGAAAAAAAAAGAATTACTGGGGGGAAAAAAAGAACATGTAGCCTATACGAGAGAAAGAAATCTCATGCATTGCTTGGGATTGTAAAATGATAAAGCCATTTTGAAAAACTGGCAGTTTCTGCTAAAGCTGAATATATTTGCCCTTCTTATAACAGCAATTTCACTGTTGGTGTATTCACAAGAGAAATGAGTACATCTGGCCACCAAAAAAACTACAAAATGTTCATAGCAGCTTTATTCAAAGTAGTTAAAACTGGATGCCCATCAAGAGGAGAATGGATAAATTGTGGTATATTTATACAATGAAATGCTACACATAAATAAAAAATGTTCTAGTACATATAAAAACATAAATATCGTAGATACTATGTTCATTGAAAAAAGATACACTTAATGTGTATCTTCAGTAAGATTCCATGTATATTCAAAGTTCAAAAACAGACAAAAATAACCAGTCATTACAAAAGTCAGGATTAGAGTCATATCATGGGAGATGTAGCCGGGGGAACAGACACGAGGGTATCTAATGAAGGGCTAGAGATAGTCTATGTATTCTCTCAGTAATGGCTATACAGGTATAAATATATATAAAAATCATAACTGTTAACATTCAAGATTAGTATACATTATATAACAATTGAAAAGAGAGCTCTGTTTCCCATAATGGCAAATAGATAACTCAGTCCAACCTTCCCTTTGACAATAACTGGAAAAACTGGGAAAAATATGAGAAGAACACCCAGTTAAAAGGATGGAAGAGCTAACTGTAAAGAGTTCAAGGACTAAGATTCAGGAGAAAAAGGGAACTAGGAGATGTAATCTCAGAAACGGGGACTGCTTTTTCCCTAGATCTGATGTATAAATTCTTAGGAAGATAGACGAAAGTGTATGATAGTGAACAGTTTTGACAAAATCAGATGACAAAAGTCGAGTTCAGGATTTAGGTATCAAAGGGCTGCATTTCAGAACTAGACTATGCTCATGGTACTCTGGAATTAGAGGCCCACTGATACAGAGAGAGAGAATCGAGATTGAAAGATTTAATTATCAATCACTTTCCCAAACAGATGATTTCATTAAGCCACAATTTCAGGGAATACTATGAAGTAAAAAAGAAAATCTTAAAGTAGCCACAGTGAAAATGGAACCCAGAACTCATTGAAATAACATCTTCAAAGTTTGGAGGAAAAATAATTGCCAACTTAGAACATATCCTTTTAAAACAAAGACAAAATAAAACATTTTCAGGCAAAGAGAAATTGAGATGATTTGTCACAACCAGACATGCACTAAAGAAAAAATAAAAGATATGTTCTAGAGCCAGAAGGACAGTGATCACAGATGGAAGTTTAGAGATGCAAAAAAAGAACAAAACAACAATAAAGGTATATATGTGGGTAAATATAAATAAATATTTAATATTTTCAAGTGATAAAAATACTGTGTTTATATATTTATATAACTATAATGTATGAGAATATGTGACAAAATATGACAGTAGCATATAAGTCAGGAGAGACAAATAGAGTTAAAATGTTCTGAGGGCCTTGCCGTGTTCAAGAGAAATGAAGTAAAAGTTTCAGGAGAAGTGAAGTTTAATATATTAAACTTTCATAAATCAGGATGCATGTTGTAATCTATAGAGTTACCTCAAAAATGAATAATTAAAAAGTGTATAAACTATGAAGCTAAGGTAGAGCAAGTACTGAAAGAAACACATATATATTTAACCCTTACATCAAATAAGAGATCATAATGGAAATGGAAAAATATTTTTAAATATGTGATAATGAAAAGATTGCAAATAAATCGTGTGGAGTTAAATTTGTGCTTAAATGGAGAGTTTATAGCCTTTAACTCAGATATCACAAAGAACAAAACCTGAAAATAAATGTTCTAAGTATCAATAGAAGATAGACAAGGAACAGAAAATCAAGGTAGAAGAATGAAAATCATAAAGATAAGAGCAGAAATTATTGGAAGAAGAAAATCAACAAAAAGGTTTAAGAAAACCATTTTATGCTTTTATACCCTTAACCACAGAAGTAATGTAGTTTTCCAATAGGTGGCAGCAATCTTGAATCCAGGTACAATAAAGATGATTGAACAAGCATTCTCTTGATACTGCTGAACGAGGCTTGCAAAAGCCCCTTTCAGTTCTAGATGATGGAGGTCCATAAGAGTTCTGATGTGAGGAAAAGAAAAGGGAGAAGCGGTAACTGACCCAGAAGGAACGATTTAAAAAAAGGAAAAGAAAACACACAGCAAAACCAAAAACCGGTGAGGGTAAACATGAATCTTAGCTACATATGTATTTTTTTAATTAACATTATTTTCATTAGTCTTTATTAAGCATATTTACAGGATTTAAAGAGAACATCATCATATATGTGATTATATGTGATTATATATTACAGATGTGCTGGGTAGAAAGGGGGTATTTCTAAGTGACCTGGTGTCTTTACATTAGAGGCAATACAGACCTTTTCCAACGTAAACAACTGATAGAACATGGTCAGGCTTCAGACTTAAAGTATTTGAGGACCACAGTAGTACATGGTTCAAGGCTAGGCTATATTTTTCCCTCCTGCTCATTTTGGTAGTAACAAACCTTGGATCATAATTCAGGCTAAGAGTTAAAAGGTGAAAGCAGCAATGGAGAATGAATGAATGAATGTCAGTCATCTAGTCCTGGGTATGGGAGGAAAATAATTTCAGTAGAGTCCAGATGGATCATGAACACACTTTTCTAGCATAAATGTACTCAAAATGTTAAGTATCTTCTAGAATTGTTATGGCTGTATTGATTTTAAAATAGAGCCACTTGCAAGCATAAATAATAAGTGTGAGGTAAAGCAAGGTAAAATTATTTATCTCGTCATGCTCTGCAGGCTTAAAAGTACCTAATCAGAATTCCTTGAGAGGTACCTAGGGAAAGTGAAGCCTAAATATCACAAGAAAAAGAGACAATAGAAAATCTTAGAGCTAACTTTTCTGATAAATTATGGATGATGTACTCTGTTTCATTATATTCAGACTTACAAATTAAAATCTCAGATCATATTTTTCATTTTCACCTTTTCTGTATTTCCATGAGGAATATCTGGCATTTTATTTCATTTTACTCATTAATAGTAATGAGTCAACGTGAAAGAATTGGATTTTAAACTGTTCATTACTGTTAAGGGTAACATCTAGGGAGGGCATTTTCTATGTCTAATGATGTCAGCTTGTTTATTTTTGAAAAACATGATCTCCAGTGTTTTTCCCAGAAAGCTTCTGGGAAAAATAATTTTGTCAGGTTAATGTTACAATTCCTTCACAGTAAACTTAGATTTCTTCTCGTCCCCCAAATCAGAATTAATCACTGTTGCCCTATAGCATTGGGTCATACTTTTCACAGGGCACTTTTTGGTCTAACTTTATTATAGTTTCTCATGAATGTGAATATCTCACCCATTAGACTATGAACTACTACCACAGTGCAGTAAGTACATGAAATAAATATTTTTAAATGAATGAAAAATAAGCTTAATAAGAAATATGTAGTATTTTACAAGTATATGGGAGACAGCACAGTGATATATAGTTTATTTGTCTTACCACTAACATGCACATATTTAGTTGGCACATAAAGGGATTCAGTACACTATGGAATTAGGAGAAGATATCAACCCTCAGAGACATGTAAAAAAGTTAATACATAACTGAAATATTAAATATCAGATCATGAATCTTTTTCCCTAATGAATATGAACCAAACCACCCAGGGAAAATAGCAGAAACATTAAACATAATGATGTTAAGAAACAAGAGCGTATGAAACAAAATCATGGGTAATTGCTTTAGACTGGGAGCTATGCAGTCTCTTTAAACTGATTATCAGCAAGTGAGTACCTAAGGGATAACACTTTGGAGTCATGGGATAGATAACTGCAAAAGGGTCTAGAACCCAGGGATAAAATCAGTCCCCAAGATCTGAACCAATGTGATCATAATTCAGCAGAGAAAGAATAACTTTCCTTGGAAAATAGGGCTAGGAGATGAACACCAGCATGTGTACGAATGAAAATACTACCTCCCTTACCTCTTAGGGTCTATAAATCATAAGGACTTGCCAAAAACTATTTATTTCCCCCTTGATATACTACATGGTGGTTACAGATAATGTGATTGAGAAAAATCTCAAAAACATGAGCTGAGAGTTCTAGTTTTTTTCTAGTTGCATATAGGTAGAAAATCAAGGCCCATTTGCTATCATGAAACATGGAGTCCTTGCCTGCTGCACATGTAGCTCTGTGGCTGGACTGCAAACTTGTGTTGACATTACCAATACATTTTAAAAGAACAAATTAGCAATAATATCCTCACTAATTAGCCCAATTAAGGAATGATGCTTCAAGTTTGAAGGTGGAACCTTTCTCAGTGCATAAAATTAGGAAACTCTCTTTTATACAATTAATATTAGCTGAATGACTCTTACAGTGCTTTTATTGCCAGAAAGTATTTGCACTTAGAGTTGATGAATGAGATCTCCCCCACTTCAGCCTCCAAGAATATGAAAGTAAAGTTGCCCCATAAGAATAAAATATAAAATCAAAACAGCCAATCAGAGCACAACTGTGCAAAGTCCACCTCAAAAGAGAATGTCAGAAACCCAGTTAAACTTGGTAGCAAATTTAAAGGTTTGTGATGGAGGGTAGGAGGACGTTATCATTGAAAGCATAAATAAGGAAGAGTTATGGAGACAATCTTTGGCATTGTCTATCCATTTTTTCCCTTCAGATTCCTGTGCTAATATCCTGAGCAACTTTCAAATCTATTACAATTATGAGATGGACATATTGGATATCAAGTCAGATGTCATTAAACCGGACATCTCAGATAGACAGATAGCCTAGTTTAAACTGAAAAACGTGTTGTATTTGTCCCATGCAGCTTTAAAAATTGAACTTAGGTTTACAAAATAGGATTTTCCCCCTGAAATCTAAAATTTGAACTTCTCTTGAGAAATCAGATCTGACAACACTGGGACAGCACTTGTGCGTGATATGACACTATTCTTAGGAGTGTCTGCGGAGTGGTTAGTTAACTCCTTGAGATGGGGCATACACCTTCCAGTGTGCAAGCCCCCAACATTCATGCACGAGGCCTACTTGACTCATTTATATTATCTGCTTGGTCATTAAACATTGAATTTCAAATCCCTTGAGCCTATCTGAACTCCCAGGGGCTTTTGTATAATTCCTGTGAATGAGGACAAATTGGCATCAGCATTATTTCCATTTAAGTTTTCCTTTTAATTCAGGTACATAACCGATAGTCATTGTCAGCGATCTTTTTGTGGGCCAGTAAGCAATTTATGAGAATACCAACTGAGACATAATTGTGTGCTCAAACATAATATCTCTTAAATGCAAAGTTTAATCTTTGTGATAACTTAAGGATGTTGAAAGTAGAAAAGAGTTGATAAACAATAGTCCTCCTAAGTAGTTACTTTTCTAATAATAACTTCTTACATCGTAGAACATGGTCTTTCGTTATAATAGATGTGTTTAATAAGTAAGGAAGTGATATGTAAAGAAAATGAAGATTTGTTTCATACTATTTACAATCATAATAGATTTTCCATAAACAATCATATGAGAAAGCTAATTTCAATTAAAGAGTGTGTGAAAGTATTCAAAGAAAAGTATTATTCTACTAATGGGTATAAAGGGACAAGGCGCAAACATATTTTCTTTTTGGGAGGAGTGAGGTTGGGAAGGGATATGAGATATTTGAGAGACAATTCATAATGGTGGTTTGTCTTACTAGGAAATATTTCAATTAATTGGAGAAAGATATGATGAAATAGTAAAGGAAATTATATTACATATACTCTGAAGAGAGACACCAAATTACTGGTGCCACTTTATTTCTCTTCCGTTCATATATGAGTATTCTTACAATACTCCCACTCCTGAGGAATGTATTGTACTCAGTAGTTCTGATTCTTGATCCTCATCGTTCATTATTTAAAGGAGGGGGAGTTTTCTAAACCCTGTCACTTTGGTGTGTTTAACTGGGCAGAAATGAGACTGTGGATTGAGTTTTATGGGAACTCAATCCAATAAAAGACAGCAATCGACCAGTCTCCTAACCATGGCACAGCAAGTTGTAACACACCCTCCACCACTAAGCACATATACATCCCCATCTCTCAAACACGCTTCTCCCACCTCCACTTCCTAGAGAGGTGGGGCATAGCATTATACTTCCTGTGCTGACATTCCATGATCAGTAACATCCTAATGATGCCATTTTCTCAAACTTCTCAATTAATAAAATGTTCCAAGTCTTGATATCCTCCCAGATTTAAACATCTAAATGATAAATAAAATAAATCTTACATGCTAGATAAATAGAACCATAAACTAGTAGGGAAGATGATCCAAGGTAAAGTAGAAAAGCAGTTAACTGAACAGAAGGAGAGAACTGTGTAATCCCTGAGAATCTTTACTCTGACGGTGGATCCACAGCGCGCTGCGGCATTGCACAAATGGTAAGGTCTAGGTTCTCACATCAATTATATTCAATAGTTCCAAAGATTTGCACTGACTTTTGCCTGGGGCGACCATTCCCCAAATGCTCAGTTTAAACGTGAGATTGTATCCCAGATATCACAGTTTTGCCTCAGAATGAAAACTGCTAGAAATGCAATGGAACAAAAATATAAGAACATAAATATATGAACATTTCTAAAAGAAACTTGTGTTCAATACAACTTAAATACAGAGCTTTCATTCAAATTTTACCTGAAATGTTTCTGGTGAAATCATTAGTGAACATAATTCCTTTGGGGAAATATTTTCATTTAGAGCTCATAAAAGGTTAAGTGATCTATTTTTTTAAAGGTTCTATTTTTAATGATACCACATAGCATTTATCTATGATAATCTTAAAACATACTCCACAATTGATATATTCCATTATTTGAAAACTCATCCGTATCTTTTGGACTGAGTAAGCCAATCATACAGCCTATTGCACACAGTATTCCATGGAATTGTACGTGCCCAAGACAGCAGCCATTTTCTATACCATATTACCTTGCTTCCTTGTTATACATGATTCTGCCAGCGGGGAGAGCACCTGGCTCAAGAGTCACTAATCAATAATTTGACAAAATCCAAATGTACGGGATGTGAGGTGACCTACAGCAAAACTTTCTAAAATATATAATATTGCTAAAACTGTGCAATCAGATTCTCTCTTTCTGTGCTGTGAAATATAAATACAAATAGAACCAGAGGATCGTTAGATGGAGAAAAATTGAAAAAGATTCAAAGAAGCTATGCAGAAACCATGAGGGCCCATGAGTACAGGAAGAGTAGTTTTCACTAACCTCTTTGTACTTGTGTCTTCATCGATAAAAAATGGATGTGATCATAATAGGCCTACTTTATGGATCTCTTGATAATTGATGAGATAATACTTGTAAAGCTCTTAGTAGTCTGGCATATCGTAAGTGCTCATAAAAGGTAAATGCAGCTCACATCACATTATAGTGTAATAATTATTCTAACCCTGTCTCTGCTACTAGGCTATGAGCTTTTGGAGAGCAGAGACTCTCTTATTCATCTTATTCATCTCAGTTACTACCTAGCACAGCACCAAGCACTGCTTAGCATATGCAGGTACGACAGTAAATTGTTCATTAGTAAGTGAAATGAAGATTTTCTTCTCCCTTCACCATCTTCCGCACTTTTCTCTTCATACCCACTTATCCACCTCATCATATTTGAGGGCCCTAGAAAACCAGTGTGTTCAATTAACAAACTAAAGTTTAGTTCCACTTTTAGATTGTATAAGAATGAACCTGGCTTTGCCTTAATTTCTATACTAAAATTACATATACTTCAAATAGCCCCAGTCTGATCCCACAACTAATATAGTTGAGTCAGATATTCAGAGTATGGAGGACAGATAGGGTGTAGGCAAGACCTTGTGTTAATGAGATGAGAAAGAATGATCACTACTTATAAGATTCCTAGTAAAGAGTTAACAAAACACAAAATTTCAGAATTTTAGGACTTGAAAGAACTTTAGAGTTTATCTAGTTCATAACTTGGGCATTATAGATAAGGAAACCAAGATCCAGATAGGAGAAATAATTTACAAGACATGAGAGAGCTTGGGACTTAAATATATGACTCCTGGGGGCTGTAATGTCCCTTCCCTCTATACTATACTACATAGCAATATGTATACATGTTTATAATATAAACTAATATGATATATTCACACTATTAGACTAGTAGGACAAAGTGTAAACTCAGGGCCTTAGATTTCACTTTGCTAGAAGTTAAGCAGCTGTCTAGTATATCCTTTGGGAGAAAATAATCCCAGCAGTAATGATGCTTTCTTCATCATTGTCTATAAATGCACTAAATTATTTATTAGCGAATATCACAGGTGTCAACCAGAACAGAGAACTAATAGCTTATAGTGCTTTAATTTACTTGATTTACACATGTTGTCAGAGACAGCCTTTATGGAGGAACATATAGTAATTAACCACTTGTCAGAATGGCTAAATGTCACCGTAAAATAAACCAACAATCCCGATCTCTTGGGACAGTTTTGACATGTCACCTGTCCTCAGAGGAAAAGGGACTTTTGAAGCATCATATTTGCAAAATGTAGCCAACGTTACAGATTAACAGAATCAATAGATTGGACATAAGGAGCTAAGCTTAATGGGCAAAACTCCCAGCCAGTTATGGAAAACAGCAAGTAGTTGAGTTTCAGGAACAATATGCATATGAATGCATTATTGTCCTCAGGAGTCAGAATCACAGTTAAATAGATGGCCTTAAAAGAACCTTTTCTTCCTCTCCTCCCCCCTCTGATTTTCTGATATTCCTCTCTATCCCTTCTTTTATTTCCCTTCTTTCTTTCTTTTTATTTTTTTTTATTTTTATTTTTCATCAGAACTCCAAGAATCACAACCTTTTGTGGTGCTTTATGCATTCTCTGGTATCTCTTCACTTTCTGTATCTCACAATCAACCCTACTGGAGAATCACTAATTTTGTAAAAGAAAAATGTAACACTTTTTATCATTTTGTCATTTATATCATATGTTAGCCTACCTGAGAGCTTTGCTAAAGGAGACTCAGTAGATAATTTCCTTTAGTTCTAGGACTATTCATGAATTTTCAGAGATCTTGATCCTGAGATGGAACATCTCAGCGATTAAAAAGTCTGAAGCCTTCCCGTGGATAATGTCTATCTCTGTTCAGTTATAACAATAATGTAATGTTGCTGTGTTTCACACTACAATTAATTGTTTCTTTTTAAATGCATGAGGTCTAATTAAGTTTCAATCTCTCTTCTTTGCTTTTTATTATATAACTGTAAAAATCAAGGGATAAGTTAAAAGGGATTCTGCTTCTAGCCATGATGGGGTAACTGACAGTTGTTACCCTCCTTCCAGAAACAACTATAAAATTGGGCAAAATGTATGAGGCAATGGCTCTTAAACATTGGACAACAGATATGGTAGGATAGCAATCCTCGAGAGAAAGTAAACATATGAGATTAAGCCCTGGTTTACCTTCTTTTTCTGTATGAGGTGACTTACCAAACTAATCCAGGGAGTGAGGTTGAACTGAAACCCTGTATCACACTGAAGATAAAAACAAATGAAATAGCTGGAATTTGCAGGACAGGAAACCAGAAATGAAGGGCTTGCATGGGTTTGCAAGGCGTACAAAAGTCAGATGGGTGATTTCTGAACATTCATGGTCATGGCTGGGCTGTTTAGGTACAGGGTTAGGTTCCATGAGGCCTATCAGAGGACTCCTGTGGGTTCCTGGCTGTGGGGCTGGGAGGTAAACAGAGATACCAAAGGTTGTGTGTTCTCAGACACATTGAAATTACAGGCCAGTCATAGTGAAATTACCTCACTGACAACCTCAGGTTTTCGGTTGCAACTGAAGAAAAGCTATAGTTTGAAAATAAGATGCAAGCTCATTTTGTTGATTAAGCTAAAAATACAGTGTGTAAATGAATGCTATTAGATGGATACAAATGGGCAACTAAAGGCAACAGAGTTATCTGGGCTGAACTGCTGCAGTCTTTTCTAACATGTTTTAGTAGTGCTGAATAGAAAATGGTACTCTCACAGAGAAAGGAAGACTATATCAACAAAAAGACAAAGAACAGTGATTCATTCACCTGACTTCACCTAAACTGTTGTTTCTTTGTGCCTGGGGGGACACTCACAGCCAGGAGTACAAGGAGCACATCAGTTGTTGGTGCATCTGTCAGCACAGTTCACGAATCCCATTGCTAGTTCTGCCTGACTGGCTGTATTCTGTGGCCTAGTCTTCGTCACCCAAGGTGGACTTCAGAGGTGGATTTCGGACTCTCTACTTATTCACACAGTAGCTTATGCTCTGGGCTATTAATCTCAAACATTACCATTTACTGTTAATCATACCCAGTTTCAAGGAAAAAAGTGCTTTCCTGCAGAGATAAAAATAGGGTATTTTAAATGAAAACATCATGGGCAGCATTCCACAATGAAATTGCAATGGTCATTTATAGTAATACATCCTATGGAAAGACAGGCACTATAATAAATTCCAGATATTAAAGATATGATTGCTGTCATAATTATAGAATTAAGAGGTAAAGGGTATGTTGAGTTATCTGAAGAAAATCATCCTTGTGCAAATAGTAGCAGCTGTTGAAACTTCTATGCTAAAATCCTTAAGCCATTGCTCACCAGTCTTTATATGAATACACACTGATGATTATTTTTTCTGCATGGCTGGCAATTTACTTCATTTACAAGATGAGGCACACACAAATGACCAGGATTGGTAAAACTTACATTGCAGAGGAAACCACGAAATATTCCATTCAACTTAAAAACTGACCACTGAAGAGATGTAGGCTTTGCTCCTCATGCTCTCTGCATAACGCACTGCAAGGAAAGAGTGTAACCTGATTCTCCCAGTAAACAGCTTTTACACAGTCCTGTGGGCAGCCCAGGCTGACTGAACATGTTACCTGTATTTGTGCAAATAAGATATTATAGGCCCTGAAATTGTGCCAAACTAACTGTGTACTGACAATGTACCATTTAATATGGAAAGCTTCACCAGTACCAAGCAGTTATCTGGAAATTTGGGTGCCTTTATAATAGCAAATCTCTGTCTGAAGTTAGTCGCATTCCAGTGATGTAATACTTATACTTCGTCTGTACACTGAGCTCAGTCTTCGAACAAGAGAAATGAAAGTTGAAATAATGAAAGAATGGTTCACTGTTGGAGTTGTAGCCCACTCCACGACATAATCATCCGAGAGGGCCATTGCGAGCTCCAGTGGAAGGAAGGCAGATTGGTGTTGAAGAAGAAAAATGTTCATCCTACATAGTTGGCTTGGAGAAGAAAAACAACATTTTTCTGCATCATCTGCCGATCCTGCCACAAAAGCATTTATTTTTAATACACTTACTACTCTGTATAAAACAGCTATTGCCAAACTTGTAACTTGGATATATCATAGATAGACAGATGATTGATTGATAGATAGATAGATAGATAGATAGATAGATAGATAGATAGATAGATAGACAGATAATCAAATGCGTAGATATTATAAGCAAACAAATAACTGAATGAATGAATCAATCAGTCAATCAATCAATCAACCAATAAATCTATCAATGCAGTGTTTATTTGGAAGACCTTTTCTGGATGTCACATGTAAGAGTGACATCCCTGTTTACATTTGTGTTTCAGCAAGAGTGTGTTTGGGGCCAGCCGAGGAAAGGCATTGCCACTGATGTTGTCAATGTTGTATGTCTGTGTTCGACCTGTACCCAACTACGACCTCCAAAATGAGGAAGGCCGATATAATGATGCCTTCTCGTCACTGCATCATAGCATCCTGATTTCTTAGTATCACTTTTCATTATCTCTTTTCTCATGTTTATGTATTACTGGCCATTATCAATAGAGCAGACACTTCTATTTTTCACTTTGATATCCTACTTAAAAGATTGGTGGCACATATGCACTCATTAAACATTTGTGAGAGGAAAGGGTTGACAATGCTCAGTCAACTCTGAAGAGGAATGGTGTGTGGGTGGGTGAGGAGAAATATATAAAAAATGTGCCAAAAAAATGTATATACATTTTAAGAAAGGAAAGAACTATATTAAAATTGTAATAATATATACTGATAACAAAAGATGAATACAAGTCACATCGCTACTATAATTCAACTTCGAAAGGTAATACATAGATAACGTCTCTTAAAATGTGTGTACATTTTTTGGCACCCCCGGGTGTATATCTGAAATATAGAGATATAGCATTTCCTAACTTATTTATATTATTATGAATAATACAACTTGTTCCTCTTCCTCACTAATCACGGCTTAAGTTTTGTCATCTTGGAAGATTTCCCAGTCCAGAGAGATGCACTAATGGAAGACGTGACTGTCCATTAAAGTCCTTAGGCTGGGTTTACATAGAAGTCTAGGAAGGCAGGGTTGTTTTCGAGTAAGTTCTTCCTAAATTCTTTCTGTACTCTTTCATATGCAAGTCTGATTTTTCTAGACAAGTAGAACTGACAATAAGTACCTAACCTGTGGTAAAAATCTATAACTTAATGCCATCCTATGGAGTAACTGAGATCAACCAGCTGATCTTCTCTGGCAACAACCTCTGTGTGTGTAGTAATAATGGTTGTAGCATTGTATTAAAGCTGACTTCAGAAACCAATTGCTTTTAAGTAGGTTGCTTATAAACCTAGTAAAAATAATTTAAAATCCTCTTTTTTAAACACATATTGTAGCAGTCAGTGTTCTCCAGGAAAGTGTGCACACTTATATACATGCACACTTATATATATGTATGTATATAAACATATACATTACATACTTATTTTACATATGTTCATTGCATACTTGTACATTACATACATATATATACATACTTGTTTTTTACGGGGTCTTTGATTGTGACTTTTAATAGTTTAATAACGGCTTTTGAGGAAAGAAAAAAAGTTTGCCAAACTAAACATACATGCCAATACTAAGATACAACCTATTTTCAGTAGTTGGATCTTAAAATCGAGGTAGTTCCTTGTTGCCGCAGCATGGAATGTGATGAGGAGAGGAAGAAGGTATAGCTTGAATGGCCTTCTCAAACAGAAGCTTGTAAGAACTAAAATTATTCAGCTCTTACATGGAACCACCGGAGTAAATCTTCATGACCAAAAAGAAACACTATCCCCATTAGCAGTTACTCCTCATCCCTCCCTTCCCCCAGAATCTGGTCATCAGTAATCCACTTCTGTCTCTCTGGTGGTGTTTCTTCATCAGTTCATGGCCATTTGGGCCATTTCTACTTTTGATTATTATAAACAATGTTGCTATGAACATTTGAGCATAAATTTTGTATGGATATATATTTTCAATTCTCTGGGGTATATACTGAGGAGTGGGATTGCTGAGTCATCTGGTAACTCTGTTTAACATTTTGAAGAAGTGCTAAATTTTCTCTAAAACATTCAAAACATTATACAGTGCCACCAGCAATACGTGAGGGTTCCAATCTCTTCAACACTTATTGTCTCTTAGAATTTTTAAAAATGTTGAGCCATCTTAGTGAGTTTGAAGTGATATCTCATTGTGTTTTTGATGTTCATTTTTCCCAATGAATAATAATGTTCCACATATTTCCATGTGCTTATTGGCTGCTGTATGTCTTCTTTGGAGAAATGTTTTGTTTTGTTTTTTAATCCTTTGCCAATTTTAAATTGGGTCGTCTTCTTATTATTCACTTGTAACTGTTCTTTATATATTCTTGACACAAGCCCCACATCATATGTATAATTTGCAAATATTTTCTCCCAGTCTGTGTGTTTTGTTGTCTTTTCACTTTCTTGATAGTATCCTTTGAAACACCAAGTTTTTAATTGTGATGACAGATGTGTCCATGAAGACATATCTAGAGTACAGGATACTTGTGAGCCAGTGTGAACAATGAAAGCACATGGTGCAGAGTCTGGCGAAGAAAATCCTACTTTCACTCTTCTTCCCTTAATCATTCCTGATGTGGCATATTGCATATCTATCCTACTAGCTTGAAGCAATCTTTAATCCATTCACCATCTTTTGTCAGCTATATAAAGTCTGCCTAGTAATTGGATATGCTGTTTTTAACACTTAGCCAGCTTCTGGATATAATATATTATAAATAAAGAAATGTATATATGTATTCTCGGAAATTTCTAAACAATTCCTTCATTGATGGTACTGAAATCCAAAATATAAGAATTTACTTACCTTGGTTCCCCTCAAAAATTGAAAAAAAAAAAAAAAAAAAAAAGTGGCTATGCGCTGCAAGGGGGGGAAAAAAGGACATCAGCCTACTCCTAATTTTATATCATGTAAAAATTAATGTATTAGCATACTTCTTAGTAAAGTACTTCCAGAGTTCAACACAGTGCCTGGCACAGAATAGATTTGCATCAGTATGTTTGTTCTAGTGAATATACCTAACATGATTACATATACATTTGTTAGTATATATAATAGTAGTGGGAGCCTTGTATAGTATCCTTGTGAGAATGACTCCTGAAAATATTATTGGAGATATATTGGGGATCTTATACAATTTTAAAATGTGTAGATTTGTAAAAATAGAATCAAAACAAAATGAAAACCTAAGGGTCCAGCAGGAGAATTTTCAAAGTATAATGAAAAATTGCATAATGAAAATTTCATAAATTAAGATAATTTTAAACATCTTGAATAAACACCTGTTTGTTTACTTCAAAACTTATTAATCATATTTTGTGAAATAAACAAACAAAAAATACTAGAAAACCCATGGGAAAAATTTTTAAGTAATCTTGTAATAGTAAAGTTTTTCTAAGTATAACATAAAATTCAGAAGCCTTAAATTCAATCCTATAAAAATTCAATAATTTACATAAAAAATAAGGTTACTCCATGGAAAAGCCCAGTATAAGCATTTCAAAAACATATATGACAACCTGGGGAAATATTTGCAGATTTTATTAGAGACAAGATAATTTCCCTGTTATGTAAAAAAAAACCTCTTCATTTCAACAGAATATAAACAACTTACAAGCAAAAAGAGAAAAGATGTTAAGTTCAAGGAAGAGAATGTACATACAAATACATCTTGTTGAGGAAAAATAATTTTCCCTTTATCCTTCTAGGTTCTTGGCTGAGAGCCTCCTGTGATAAAATAATAAAAGACAGATTAACAGGAGAAAAACAAATAAAAGCTTATTGACCTGTTTACCTCCTGTACCTATGGGAGATACCCAGGAAAACTGAGTAACTCCCTAAAATAACCCAAGCCACAACCTTAAGTACCATCCCAGCTAAAGACAAAAGATGTTTTGAGAGGAGGTTAGGGTGGGGGAGACCAGTTATGGGAGGTTATCAGGAAAAGCATAGTAAACCAGGGTATGGTTGTTAGGCAAATTTAAGTTTGTGCCTTCCCCACTGATAGGAGTTTCTAGAGATTTGGTCATACTTCTCTTCCTCATATAGAAAATGGAGCGTTTCCTCATAAATGTAAATGTATCTTACAAAAGGGTAACTCTTGCTTAGTTTTCAGAACTTCTCCTTTGTCTCCAGTTTCTTAAAAATAACCAGCCAAAATAACCCTTATGCCAAAGAGGCATATTTTGGGGTGGCAAATTCTGATCCCCTTCAATCTTAAACATGTGAAAAACTGTTTATTCGTATTCATATTAAAAGAATTGCAAATAAAAACAACACTGAGATGCAATTTTTTACCTATCAAGTTGGCAAAAATAGAAAAGGTTGAAAGCACACTAATATGTTAGTGAGAGAGCGAAGAAACATATTCTCCAAAGATCATTGAAAGCATATAAATTGTTAAACATTTGTGGAAAACAATAATATCTATCAAGGTGATAAGTATACATGCCATTTAGCCCAGCAATTTTGTTTCTAAAGAATTTATTCTACAGATATTTTCAAGCCATGTAAGAAATTCCCTATGTACAAGATTTTATATGGCAGTATTGATTGTAATAATAAAAGAACAGAAGCAACATAAATATTTATTAATAGAGGAATACGTAAATAAAGTATGGTACATATATCCATACAATGAAAAGCAATGCAACCATTAAAAAGATTGAGGAAGTTCTTCATGAACTGATCTGTAAAACTCTCCAAGATATATTTTTGGATTGTCGAAATAAGAAATGTCGAAACCTGGAGAGAATTTTTATATGAGTTTATGTGAGCTAAAACTGACAGCAATTTTGAGAAGCAAGATTTCAAATGCTTCCGAAAGTGACAATTTTGCAGTTTCTTTTATGCATTTGAAATTGAGGAGGGAAAGTAAGGAAAATTACATGGAGGTGGGACACAGCCAAGTGGGGATTGGATTACAGATTAGTTAACAAGATTATGTGCTCACTTAAGGGTGGTCATGCTTATATCAAAGGTATGTGACCTAGATGTATGAGAACAGTGGACAGGGCTTGGTTCAGGACTTGGTTAAGGCAAATATAAACCTTTTACTAAAAAAGTTACATGCCTTGGGCATGACTACCCACCATGACCTGCCCATTTAGGAAGTATGATCAGGTCATCTTGTGAGGTTACTTTCCAAACAATCCCTTTTTTCATCCACAGGGTGAAAAAAATAAATCAAGGCACAGGGCAGCACATATAATATGCTGCCTTTGTATACAAGTGTATTGGGGGAACAATACCTGTATGTTTATGCACAGAATGTCACTAAGAGTAAATATCAGATATTTATAATGTTTTTCTCTACAAGAGATCAGTGGCTGCTGAGAAAAGGGATTTGGATTTTAAACCATATGAATGCATTAAATTTAAAAATAAGTAAATAAAATGTAGCTACAGAAAAAGTTTACACAAGATTATGTGAAGTATAATTCCCATTTTTTAACAAACAGAATGAATAACAAATTGTTTAACTATACACTGAGAGGGCCTAGAAGTGATTCCAATAACAACGAACATGCCCAGTGCCTGTACATTGGTTTCTAAATACCGTCCTCCAATAAAAGGAATCAAGGTTGCTTGGTTTGGGGTTGCAGAACAAGTTTCTCCAAATGTGCCTCTCAGATATGAGGATTATTTTGAGCTAAAGGCAATTTCAGCCAGGTGCTCAAGAGAAACTTCTGCCCCTCCCTTAACTACCTAGAAGAACTTGAGTTAGAGGCCTTGCCCATTATAAGAGGTTATCAGAAATAACTTCTTTTCACCTATCTATAAGACAGTGCAAATTTATGTTTACTAAACACCTCCTATTCTTATCATCTTGCAATGACCCTTTGAATCCCCGTAGGTACCTTACCTCACCCTTAGCTCAGAATGTCTTATATACCTACTTTTTCTTTTGGTCTCTGAACCTCTCATGCATATGGGGTTCACATACATATGTATCTATTAAATTTGGTTATTTTCTCTTGCTAATCTGTCTCATGTCTATTTGATTATTAAACCAGCCAAAAGAACTTTGAGAGTAGAGGAAAGTTTCTCCCCCCGTCCCCACATTGGGAAAGTGGTCAATTCTAGGACTGGGCCAGAGAAAATAAAAGATGAATGCGGATTATTTTATAGTACTAGAAGTGCCCCCCAAAACACAAAAGAATAGAGACATGTCAAAGGAACACAGGATCCAACTTGGAAGAGCACCTAGTGGTGAAAACTGGAACAATTTTAGCAATGAAATCAATAATGGAATATTGGATTATAATGCAAAATATAAAATAAATAATCATAAATCTATACTGTCATAAACAAATGATTGAATAAGTGGAGGAAAAGACACGAAGCTTCCTTACAGAAGAATTGCAAAATACTACATGTAGATATTCCTTCCTACAGGAGTGGAGCTTAATCCCACCCTACCCCTAAGGGTGAGCTAGACTTAGTTTAGTGCCTATCTTCCAAAAGAATAGAATGGTGAAGGAGGAAATAACTTTTCAGTGGAGAAGTCTGGACAACACCATGGTAACCAGATCATCTGTGTTGACTTCATCAGTGATGTCAGGTAGATATGTAGTCTCTTGATGTCAAGTGACGAAAAGAACATTTTACATCTTTGGCATTTTTTCATTAATCCTCAGCCCAAGTCTAATCATGAGAAAAAAACCAGACAAATACATGTTAGGGGACATTCCCCTAGATGTTACTAATGCTCAAGACTGTGAAGGTCATGAAGACAGAGAGAAACTCTCCCAGTCCAGAGGAGACTGGGAAAACATACAGTGTGGTACCCTGGATGAGATCCTGTAATGTAAAGCAGACATTAATGGAATATCTGGTAAAATCCAAATAAAGTCTGGAGTTTAGTTAATAGTAATGTATCAATTTTGGTCATTTCAACTGGGAAAAAAGGCTCAGAGGCTTCAGTCCATATATTTCAATGTATAAACTGAAATATATAGTCACAATTTTGCCTGGACAGAACAAGGAAAAAACTCTGATGTTTGCCTTCTCTTCTCATTTCCTTCCTTTTCTCCACCATTTCCACCAGTTCTTCCATAGTGATCTCCATGACTCATTTCTCCAGATGAAAGAAATGAAATGAGAAATAAGGACAGTATGTTCAGAGGGGGTAGTTCAGACTCGCTAGTGAAAAATGCATGGAGGAAGGAAACACTTAATCTAATCAAATATAGTGCAAATTGAGTCGTTTCTTCACCATTAGCTCCTCCTCAGGAACATCTCTCTATTCATGGACATATAGGCATTTATATGCAGGTAAATTAATGCATAGAAAAGCTGGCAAATGGCCAAAATATACTTTTAAGAAGCAAGTCCCATCTATAACTATTTCTGTAGGAACCATGTAGGTAAGGGAAATATCATAATAATCATATACTTTAAAAAGTATATCAATAAAAAGCCCATACCAGAAAGCCAATGACGAGTTTATATTTTAAGGAATTTAATTTTCCTATAAGAGTATTAGTGAAGTACTGAAAATTCTACATTAGGTTCATGTTATATGTAGAAAGCAATCCCTGGTGCTCCCAATCTGCCATTAAAGATAAACCTAATGAAATTTTCATTTGAGGATTAGCTATATTATGCTTGAAATATAATACTTTCCTCAACTGTTAATATTCCATCTATGAAAAAGTAGATTAAAATACCTCAATCTACTGATATCTTTTACATAACCTTTCCTTGTGTTATTTCTTTATGTCTTTAAAAGCATAATTACAGCCAGCTTGACATACCAAACTATATATGAAACTCAGCTAATATGTTTGCTAACCTCAAATAACTCGGTTTTTTTAGTGACTATAACTGTAATGCAGCTATAAACATTTGTCTGAATGGAATTTGTACTGCCAATAAAATTAGTCACATGCACATACACAGTCAATACTTCCATAGTTATGCATAGTTTCTTAAAAGGCAATTTTTTTTCCTTTCTCTCAGGATTTCTACTCTAAAATTTAGTCATGGTTGATAAGATGATAACAAATTGCTTTTTTCCGCCTCTGAAAACAAACTTTCAAGCTGCCTCAGAATGGTGAGGTGAGTTGATGGATATAAGAAACTGAGAAAAAAGGAGGGGAAAAAATCTCTTACACCTGACACCTGTTAGCTGGCCTGGCAGCCATCAGCTACACTGTAGTATTTCTTCCTGAAAATAAACAATTTCACAGACTATCACCATCAGATGAGGTCATTCTGTGACACTAATAGAACAAGAGGACACCATGCAACCACATTCTCCTCTCAAAATTAGTGAGTAACACTTCTTTACCAGTGATAGCCCTGCTTTATTCCTCCCACCTCCTGGATTCAAATTATTAATATACTCACTGACCAGATAGCTTCCATTTTCTGAAAATCCAATCAAAAACTGACTCCCAGATCACCCAGCATAAACTCAAACCCATACAAGACCATCCTAATACCATCTCACTGAGATTATTTTCGCCATAGGATGCAGGTTTTCCTTATTGTATGTCCTTGGTGGTCTTTGGGCATCGGATCGGGCAATAATGAAATGAACATAAACACGGTGGGAAAACTTATTGGTAAACAGAAGGTCTTGTTGTTGCTGTTGTTGTTTTGATGGGGTGGGGGTGGGTTGGAAGGTGACATGGGTGTGTCGTTGGCCATGGTGGGAGGCAGAGCAGAAGACAGTGATGTACCACAGATGAAGGATGGGTTATGTGAGACATTGCAAGACTTTAGAGTTGCTCTATTTCTTTTTCGTCATATTGTCCTGATCTTCCTGTTACCCTTATTCCTAATATTGCCCCTTCCTCTCGCCTTCACTATGAGTCAAAAAACGAACAGCATCAGCATCGTTGCAATCGCTTGGGTCCTTTAATAACACCCATCTCTTCCCCGTCTAATTCTGAACCAATTGAGAAATAGACACAAGAGTGAGACATACAGATATCAAAATAGGATTTTTATTACTGATAAAGGCTAGATTGGAGGTTATGACTAAAGCATATGACCAGATTGGCTTGCTTACCGCTCTCTGTTCACTCTACCAGCCTAGATCTTGGGGCATCTTAACTACGGAAAAGTTTGGTTTTCAGGGCAGACATAACTCCTAAGGAATTTCTTCCTTGTACTGACACAAAATAAAAAATTCAGAAGAGAGGCCAGATTCTCAGTGGTTACAAATTATCTCTACTCAGTTGGGAAACATGGACCATTGGTGTCATCCAGTAATTGAATAGCTTATTCCAGAAGAGCTTCTTCAGTGGAGGGCTCAATGCATGGAAAACATGTAGTAGGTTATAATACATCCCCCAACATTCTTCAGTGATTTTTCCTGTATTTGAAGCTGAAAAAAATCACACCCTACTCTAATCATGTCCAGCCACACTGTGTTATAAAGTTTATCAGGGACTCTGCAGTAATATATAATGATAATATACTCCAATAATAAAATACGACAACATAAACATGTCCCAAGGTTGAATATAAACTTCTCTCATTATTAAAATTCTGGGAAAATTTAAATTCTAATATAATGCCTCTGTGGTTAAGTGCACAGACTCTGAACCAGTTTATCTGACTTCAAACCTCAGTTCTTCCACTTACTAAGTTTGTAATACTGGAAAAGTTAACTAACCTCCTTTGGCCTCAATTTCCTCATCTGACAAATGAGAATAATGATAAGACTTACTGAAATGTTTTGAGAATAAAATGAATTAATATTTGTAAAATATTGAAAGATATTTCTGGCAGATAAGAAGTGCTTCATAAAAATTATGCATTATTGTGTTTGCGATTTAAAGTCCAAAAATTACATTTAAGTCAAAAAATTACTCCTCTACCGCCCAATTTCTTATTCTGTTGAATGTCAGCTAATACGGTTCTCCATCTTCAGATGCTTGAGGAGATTCATTTGGTGGCCTCATCCTAGATATTTTTTATCGGAAAGGCTGTTGTTTTGGGTGTATAGGACTTTAGTACCTCTGAAGTTAACGCATTCCAACCCACAGTCTCTCATGTACCTCACCTTTGTTGTCAGCTTTATTGAGCTATAATTTGCAAAGAATAAAACTCACCACTTTTAAGATGAGTTCTGAGAATTGTTTAGTCTTGTAGCCACCACTACAACCATGACATAGATATTCCACCGTCCCCAAAAGTGCCGTCATGCCCCTTTTTAGTCAACATCTTTTGCCCAACTCCTGGCTCCTGGCAGCTGTCAATCTTCTATCACTATAGTTTTGCCTAGTCTAGAATTTCATATAAACAGAATCATAGATTATATAGTCTTTGTCACTGGCTTCTTTCACTTAGCATAATGCTTTTGAGATTCATCCATTTTTTTTTGCATGTCTTAGTATGTCTTCATTTCTTTTTATTATTAAATAGTATTTCATTGTATAGCTGTACCAATCATTTTCACTTCATAAAAAAAGGAAAATGATAGATTTTCTCAAGTGATTGGGATAAAAGGACAAAGATACTAAAAAATTCTGTGTGGCTGTCCTGAGAGCCGAGATCAATATCTTGTCATTCCTGTAGCCCTTTTGTGAAGATAAATCTCTTGTCCATAACATCTACATTTCTGCCTGCATTAAAATACACCCTGACCCTGTACTGTACACCATCTCCTACTACTTACTCAGAAGCACTCTGCATTGATTCTTCACTGAACCAACTACAGGTGCCTCCAAACATCCTGTTTCTGCAGATGCAGTTTCCTTTGTCAGGATTCCCACCCCTCTCTTGTCAATCTATCACATTCCTTCCTGCTTATCCTTTACATCTCTGCTGAGATATATTACCTTCCCTGTCATGTCTTTCCTCGTCACTCCAAGTAGAATTAATTACTTCTTTCTTGGTGGCCCCAAAGCACCATGTGTATACCTCCACTTTGTCACTCATTTAATGGTAATTTATGACCAATTCAGGTATGTCTCCGTTACGGAAAAGGATAGCGTTGTTCAACTTTGTTTCCCCAACTGTAAATTCAGTGTTCGACACCAAAGTAGATATTCAATAAATGTTTGTATAACAAAAGAAAGAAAGTGAGTAAGTGAATGCATGGGAGTGCCCTCCTGTTGATGCCCATCCATCACAGATAATGCAAGTACGTGACTACAACTCACTGCTCTAATTGCTCAGAAACCTCCTTCTTTTCACCCCATTGGTTTTTGGTAGGACAGAGAAATCTGGTAATGCTTTGATAAATCTTGCTGAATTTTAAGGAAACAACTGCTATCCACTGAAAAGTACATTTAATTATTCACAGCGTGTAGAGGTTCCTGTGACATGACTAGCAACAAGCTCCCGGGCCTTCAGACAGGAAGAATGCGTTCGTAATTAAAGTGTGACCCATGCTGTCTCCTGCTGCCAGATTTCCTTGAGTAGTCACTGGAGATGGAATTATAATTATGACATTTGAAGAAATAAAATTCTCAAGGGAAAGCAGTCTCCAAAGGCTGACTGTATGTCGACAGCTGTTGTGGAAATTACTTATTTTAACCCCTGCCATAAAAACTGTAAAACCGATCCAGCGCCTTCACTGTGGCAGACATTTTGGGAGACAAATTTGTAGGTGTGCTTTGGGGATTAGCCTCAAGCCAAAACAACATCATTTTGCAACAGAAGTTCCATTAAAGTTTCTGAAATTTCAGTGAACTTCTGTTCAGGAAGTCCTTTTAAATTCTGATGAGCTGACATTTGAATGTTTCTGTAGCAGATGGCTATCAACTAAAAGAAGTACACAATATTTTATACTCACTAGCTGAAACCAAATTTGAAGGATATGATAGATTTTTTTTTTTTAATTAAAGCTCTTGAAGTTTAGATCCTAGATTTCATATATTTAAAAAATGAAGATTCAAACTGACTTGGACTTCACTCAAGTTTCCAGGTGTCATGGTTTCTAGGCTTAAAACCTGCCAACAGAAGCAAGATTCTCCAAGGCACCCGTATTATAGCCATTTGCAACATCTTTAAAAATCATTGTACTTAATCAAATATTATTTACTAAATGTCTATATAATAATGGTGCAATCAATTATCTCAGTTTAATCAAACTAATTGATTTATTCACCAATTGTTTTGTATAAATCTCTATTAAGGATCTCTTTTCTTAGTAGACAGCTAGTATATGCTAGTCCATGCTAAATATTCTACATTCTGAAGGAGATTTAGAAGAAGAATTGGTCAGGGTACCTGACCGACAGGGGTTTCATAACCCTGGTGGAAAAATAAAATTAACATACGCACAGAATTATATGTAGTTAAACAGTAAAGAAACATCAAAAAAGAAAATACACCTTGCCAAATCTCAGTATTTACAGGTGATGATTCAGGATGGAGATTTTAAGTTCTTTATGGAAAGATAGTACATCTAATTAGTAGCATTACTAGGTGTAAAGTTTAAAATTTGCTTCTATCAGTCCACTTCATAGTGTTTTAATTATTTACATATTCTGCTTTGTTGATTGAACTCTGACTGATATAGAGTTTTTATAACATCACAAACTTGCTCCTTCTAAAATGCTTTTTTCTAGTTTATTGGTATTTCACCATATTAATAAAGGCTGGATTTGGATATATAAACACATTAAAATTCTCTTTCAAAATGACCTTCTCACCAAAATGGAGAACCAACATGCCTCATAAGCCTCTGCTTCACTCAATTGTGTCATCATCAACCACTAGTAAATAAGTCCAGACAAGTAAAGTGCTAGCTGTGTCAGAGCTTGATGAATAGCTTTTGGGGCCCCTTCTCACAGTTGTCACTGTTCTGACAACTTGATTGAATACAATGCTTGCACTACCATACCAAGGGGAGCTGCCCACAAAGGGCACCACATGTTTCTGAGTGCTACTTCTGGTCGCATGCTTCCAGGACAACCCTGCAGTAAACACAACAACAACAACAACAACAAAACAAAAAAAACCCAGCAACCTGTTACTCTTATCTCCTACAACCTAATACAAGTCTTGTGTAAAAGATTTACAGATTAAAACGCATCTCTTCAAATGGCAAGCACGTATATCTCTACAGAACTAGATAGTGTTCATCCTCTAAAATCTAATCACACACAACACTTAATTCATTTAAGCAGTTAAATGAAAGTTTAAGAAGGAGAGTACAGCATTCAGCAACAGCCTTCTTTTAATTCAAATGGTTATTCGTCGATCTTATTTTTCTCAGCATCTGTATTAGATCTTTGTGGCTCAGTCTACTGATGCTCCCACTTGCTTGCAAACTCTTTCCTGTGGTATTTTCTGTGCTAATCCTGACATATGCAAGTAAATTAGTATCCTAGATCTCCCACCATCCCCTTCCTGGTCTGGTATGTTGTGGCTTAGCTCTAATACCCACTGAGAGTGAGAATCTAAGGTGCCAGCTAAGGCTACTGGATGATCACTTTGCTTTTTTGAGAAATCTTCACTAACAGTGAAATTCAGGATGAATGTCTCCACAGGTAAGCCCTGAGATTTTATTTACCCTCTAGGTCAAAGCTCTCTCTATTTTTCCTCCTGTTGCTTTAATTATGAGGCAAAGGTTCTGCCCTAGTCCTTCCTTCTAATTTCCAGCTAAGCACTCTAAGCTGAAAAACTTCCAGCTAACTGTTGCCTAGTACCATGTTTCCCTAAAAATAAGACCTAGCCAGACAATCAGCTCTAATGTGTCTTTTGGAGCAAAAATTAATATAAGACCCGGTGTGTTATGTTATGTTATGTTATGTTATGTTATGTTATGTTATGTTATGTTATGTTATGTTATGTTATGTTATGTTATAAGACCGGGTCTTATAGTAAAATAAGACTGGGTCTCATATTAACTTGTATTCCAAAAGACACATTAGAGCTGATTGTCCAGCTAGGTCTTATTTTCAGGGAAACATGGTAGTACTCTAGCTCCCTTCCTGACTATATGCCCCTCCCTGCCCAGGCACATACCTTTCCAAGGCCCTGTTCAATGCAGTGGCCCACCCTCCAAATTGGGTCATGGTGAGAAGTGACTCATAGACATAAACTTCTTAAATTTTTAGTACTGATTTCACCACCACACACGCCCCCCCCACACACACACACACACATATACACAATGCTGTCTCCCACCATCACCACACGTGCTGGATTTGTGCCTGAGAATTTTATGACACATTAGACACCTAGTATCAGCTACCCAGTTCCTCCAGTCACTCTTCCTGTGTTGCCAGGCACTCATGTTTGAAATGGACTTGATCCATAATTTCACTGTATAACTGAAGTAACAAGACTACTTTTAAAAGAAATGTGCAGAATACGGGTATGTAAGAAATCCACAATTTGAGGTGGATGTAATCCATACCACAGTTCAGACTATATTCCCTTTAGTGAGCATCTGTGGATGCACAGTGCTGGGATCCACATCTGACAGAGCCTATAAATATACAAAGTCCATATTCCCAGGCCATAGCAACCTAAAAGATAAGTAGGGGAGTCTTACCAAAACTTTCTCTGGCTTCATCATCATCTGCTCTATAGGAATCTCATCCATACCCAGATACTTCTCCTGTCGTCCAAGGAGTCCCCAGTAATCTTATTTCCTACAATAGCATGCACTGTTTCCTCCTCCCTGCTCAAGCTCACTGTGGTGTAATGTCCTGTCAATAATGATTCACAAGGCACAAGCCCTGTTATTGATGTCTGCTGGCACCCACTGATGCCAGTACCAACAGAAGCATTAGATGTTTGTCCAGAGGCAGCCAATGACAGGTTAAGAGCATGTGTGTTGATGTTAAAGATGCCACAGCCTGCTGTGCTCTTGCTCTGGTGGTTCTTGTGTCTGCCCATCCACCTTTCTTTTTCTTTTGGAAACAGTGTCTCTCATCTATAAAGAAATGCTCCTACCTCCCACCCCAGAACTAAACTGAGTTCTGAAAAAGTTACATACTCTTAGAAGCATCCCCATTTCCCCATCTCCCCACCCCCTATCTATTACTTGATTAGTTTGATGCTGGGTACCTAACTCAAATTAACCCTCTACTAGGATTTTATGATTTGACACTAGATGAAGTAAGGGTCAGCTATTCCCGAGAAATAGGTGATAAGTCCCTGAAGATTTCAACAGCATATTGTCTGCCGTGTGGAAGACCCAATTTACAGCAGGAGAGAATGATGTCAGAATAGAGATGGAGGAGGACAGAAGAGATCTAGAGAGATCTCTGGCCTCATTAACTTCCCTGGCGGTTCCCAGTTTCCAGCTTTACTTCTGCCTTTCCCGCAGTCACTTAATCCTTCACTGAGATACATTAACTTTCCTGATCATTCCAACTGGGTTTCTGTCATTTTGATCAGAAAAAGAAGAAAGAGGCAGGGAGGGAGGCGGGGGGGGGGGGAGAGAGAGAGAGAGAGAGAGAGAGAAATTTGCAAAAGCTTCCATGTTTCTGCTGATGTCAGGATGAGGCATTACTACCTGTCAGTATCAACTCTGAGGCCCTTGTTACTGGATGCAGAACACACTAATATCTGAACTATATGTGCTTTATCTCCTGAATTTCTTTTTTTTATTATTGAAGCCTTGGGATCAATACTGTTAAACACTGGGCTCTCGTTTTCCAGCTACTTTTTTTTTCCCCTAAATGTTCTCACTCAGGTATGTTCATTCTCTTCACCCTAAGTTTCATTTAGGAATCCGTACAAGCTCTGACATATTCAGAATTATCTACTCTGTTTTCTACCATCCAAAACTAGTCCCCTGACTCAGACCAAATTTCTGTGCCTTCTTTCTCCCTTACCTTGGGATATGTTGTCTCCCAGGAGGCTTTTCAGCTTCTAACAAAAATATCTAGTATCTCTGTCCTGTCAATAAAAACTGGATTACCTGGTCAACAATGTGGAACTAAATGGAGTAGAATAGATTCAAGTAGGACTTCATAGAAGACTTGGTAGTGAAGATGGGTCATGACGAATGAATTTGATTTTGTATCCACAGACAAAATTGGTGATTTACTAGTTTAAAAAATAAGAAGAATGTGTACACGCTCTCAGTGTACCCCAGAATCACTTCCTAGAAGAACAAAAATGTATATTTTAAACCTGGCTCGTTAGACAAAATTCAGTAAAACATCTTGCACTGTTTCATTCACTTTGTTTGAGATTTGTCCTAGTTTTGCAATAAATATGTTAAGTTTTGCCAGGAAAAATAACAGCAAAATAAAAACTCTCAATGGTCTGATTTCTGCTAAACCTGTAGGTTTTACCAGCATTATAGATTTCCTGTAACAGTCTCCCTATATGCTATTTCACTGCATTTTTATTTCATTTGCTAGAGCAGAAAGTGGAAATTAGATCGCCTGTGTCTCCAAGTCTGGATGGACAAGTGAAAATAATCTCTTTGTGTCTTTCTGTGAATGAAAGAGTGATATAAAATAAGCAAAGCCCTGGAAAGAAACATGCAAATTGAGTCAGATTACAAAATACATTGCAAAAGACATACCCAGTGCGTCTGCTGGAAAAGAATCAAGAAATGAAAATAAGGGCCGGCCCGGTGGCTCAGGCGGTTAGAGCTCCATGCTCCTAACTCCGAAAGCTGCCAGTTCGATTCCCACATGGGCCAGTGAGCTCTCAACCACAAGGTTGCCAGTTCAATTCCCCGAGTCCTGCAATGGATGGTGGGTTCTGCCCCCTGCAACTAAAATTGAACACGGCACCTTGAGCTGAGTTGCCTCCCAGATGGCTCAGTTGGTTGGAGCGCAGGCTCTCAACCACAAGGTTGCCAGTTCAATTCCTCGACTTCCACAAGGGATGATGGGCTGCGCCCCCTGCAACTAGCAATGGCAACTGGACCTACAGCTGAGCTGTGCCCTCCACAACTAAGACTGAAAGGACAACAACTTGAAGCTGAACGGCACCCTCCACAACTAAGATGGAAAGGACAACTTGACTTGGAAAAAAGTCCTGGAAGTACACACTGTTCCCAAATAAAGTCCTGTACCCCTTCCCCAATTAAAAAAAAAAAGAAAAGTTTTTTTAAAAAAAGAAATGAAAATAAAAGGAATTCATTTTTCCAGCTGAGTGCTAAAAATTGTAGTCATCTCTCGAATCCTTGCCTTCTTCCTTAATGCTATTCCATTCTAAGTGTTTTGTTTTTGCTTTTCCCTAAGGGAAGTCTTAAAAACATGTTCGTGAAACAAAACAGATATCGAGGTATATGTCATTTCCATGATTGAAAAAAAAAAAAAAGCTCGAATAAAACCCCTCTTTATAAGATCATGTTCCTGCCTCCTCAGAATGGTATGTACAGCCCTTTCCCAGCTGGGCTGTCTTCCTTTTCAGTCTTCTCTCTGCTTTTCCTTCCCAAATGCACCTTGTCCTTTCATATTTCCATGATTTTGCACTCTCTGTTTCTTATCCCCAGAGTGCCTTTCCCCACTTTGCCTTCAAAGAAATCCTGGATTATCCTTCACACCCCGCTTATGTCTTACTTCTTCTGCATAGTCTTCCTGAAGTCCCTCCCCCATAGGTAATAGCACCCGTTGTCGTCAGTGTTCTCACTGCATATTGATCATCCCTCTATTAGAGAATTTATCAAACTGCTGTGGGCATCTCTCAGTCATGAATTAGCCTTTAAGCTCTTCCAGGCCAGAAACAATATCCTCAGTTCACTTAATTTTCTAAACATTTCTAACCCCTGTTTTAACATGTGGAATATCCTCAAGTCCTTCTGTTTGTTGGAATCAACTTGTCCTTGTTACTTTAAATAAAATTGGTTCAAACTCCACCCTGCATGAAAAAGGAAAGTCAGTATCCCCTGGGAAGTATTTTTGGGTTGGGAGAGAAGCTCATCTCTCTTCTTAGTACCTCCTGTTCTGATTTTCTCTTACCAGTGAGTTCACCTCTTTTCTTCCCCCCCCCCCCCCGCCCATGCATACTGCTCATTGCAGCACTGCCCCCTACTGGACACTTCTCTTAAAACTTTACTCCCCAAAATATACTATTTCAAGTCTATGTGCAGCCACATCTCTAAATAATTGAAGACAGGAATATGATATGGCTTTATCACAAATATTAACACATGAATGTTTTATAAAACTGATTATTCAGTTTCTCATTCCCACTGCCTCCACAGCAATTCCACCGGTCTTCCCTTCCAGCTAGGTCCAGTCTCCTGCCTTAAACTTGGGTGTCTTGTCTTCCTTGATTTCATTATTTCTCCTCCCGAGTTTAAGCACCCTTCACCCAAAAAAAAAACGTTTGCTCACATAGCTCCTTGGCCCCCTCCTAGCTGTATCCTTCGAACAATCATGCTATTGTCACAATTGCCCGTCAAGGTATTTTGCTAAACAAAAGTCTCTATCTAGTTATTCTAAAACCCGCTTCTGTGTAACTTCCTTACACCAACCACACATGTAATGACTGTCTGATTATGAGAGCCTGTGCTCGGCTTTAGGAATGCAATAGTGACTAAAACATGGTACCGCAAACAATGATTTGATAACCTAGGAGAGTCCTGTTTATTTTTGATAGTTATAGTAACCTGCGCACAGTAGAAGTATAATAAAAGGCAACATAGGTCATGTTAAAAGAAATGGAGTCCTCTTTTCAGGTGCTGAAAATTAATATGCATTTTATCTGGGATCATGTGAAATCCGACTACAGGCAGAATAATTAATGAACTTTACAAGGCCCTTCCTTGTCTCTCATTCACTGATTCTTCTTTTCTTTTTTTCACTGATTCTTTTATTCACACATCCTCTTAGACAAAAAAATTCATCTTCATGAGTATACAGTAGCTTTGGAATTAAAGGTATTTTCGATAGTGAATTACACGTTGGAACTATGGGAAAGACAATATCCTTGATAAGCATTTTAAACATCTTACTGAACAACTAACTGAAATCATTTTAAAAGTTACTTTCTCTTAAGGGACTAAGAAACATAGGTTAAACTGCCTTTTAAAAAGGGGTGTAAAAGATGGCCATATAAAGCTTAAGCTGATATTTAACATTGTTTAATAATACTGTAAATCATTCCTTGAAAGGCTTTATGTTTTTGAGAAGAGACATTACTGAAAATGACTTAAGTATTAAATGAAATAAATTGATTTGAGAAATCTAATGATTTCTAGTGTAGTTAGTTTTTTGAGGAAATATCTAGCTTTCCAGTCTGTGTATTTCATTAAGAGTTTTTATTATCACTGCCATCATATTAATCGGCCTTTTAGTATCTGGCATTTTATAATAATTTGGTATCTTATTTGAAAATTGCAAGTATGTCTTTGTCCTTGCTATGTTGTTCATCCAGGGATACGCAGCCAGCTTTCCTAACTCTCCTTTACCTGAAATGTTACAGGACACAGGGGCCTATTTACCAAAAAGCTAATGAAGTTTAAACCTCAGATCCTCTCAATTAAAGGAGACTTTGGAGGGGCCCTAGCATTGGGTTCATATGGACACATATTTTTTTAAAGTTTGCAAAAGTCAGATGTTCTAACCTCCTTATACCTACAGATAAGAATCCCAATCCAAGTGTTGTTTTATTCCATTGCAACATTCTGGCCTCTGGAATAACCAGAACATTTTTAGAGTTTGGCTAAAAGAATGTGGAATCAGAGATGTATTTAGTTTGGATTTGCTGGTATATATATATGAACTTCAGAGCCACTTATGTTTATAATGAAGGTATCACTAGCTATCTGGTGCAGAAATGGGTTCCAGAAATAATCCTACTGTCCACTGCACCAGCTTCCCCAGGTTGTATCATGAAGACCCACGATCAGAATGATATTGCAATATGAATATAACCTATGATACCCAGCACCAGAGGTATATGGAAGTGGAGGAGGAAATATGGGTTGAAATGTATGGAGCATCTGTGCAGCTGGGAGGTAAATTGTTGGTGTGGTGTGGTGTGTGTGTGTGTGTGAGTGTGTGTGTTAGGCAGTTCTTCATAGGTCATGTATACTCTGCCATAGGCAAGCTGAGTGTGTGTGATGTACTCACTTCTGTGCTTGGTACAAGAATTCACACAGTGGGCAACAGGGGTAGCACCAAACTGAATGGCCGCTTCATTCCAGATTACAGAGAATGGTCAGTAAATATTGGTTACAGGAGTAACCTGTGGATTGGAATGAGCCTCTCTCATAGTCTCAAAATTAGGTAATCTCAGAAGGGGACGTCAAGGACCTCCTAGTATAGAGCATAAATTCCAAGTTTTGAATTAGTTTTGTTGTCTAACTTACAGTGGAAGTTGAGAGACAGGAAAATACATTTGAATTGTAATAAGGAATTTCAAAAGAAAATGCCCTGAATTATGGACTCAGGACACGTTAAGGAGGACAATGTTTGGGGGCACGGGGCCCTCCGGCAGCTCTCAAAGCACATGTTGCCTAATGGAGAGACAAATATGTCCTCATATTTAAGGTTCTCTCTAGGAAAAGATGCGATTTTCCAGACCCTTCTAGTGAGTCATACTATGGGGTCTATGAATAAGGTGTCTTTCAAATAAGATAAATATGTGTAAAATAAATCTCATTTTGCTTACTGCAGGGCTTTACGTCTTGACTATTGACAGCGCAGTATTTTGCGTGGTGCATGCCCTTCTAGGAAAAGAAAAAATAGAGTTCAACCATTAGACTGTAAATTTAAAATTAATAGAAAAATGAATTATTCATCCATATTTATAGCCTGTGTATAAGTACCTGGCCTTTGCCGTCATAGCTGTTTTTCTTATGTGAATTAATAATGGATGGGATAAAAGCTGAGTTGCTTTCAGATGCCAGAGCCTTTTTGCTTTTTTTTTTTAACCCTAAATTTAAAAAAGAATTATTAATAAGGCTGGTGTGTCATACATCATGTCTGATACCCTCAGGCTGTAAGACTGCAAATTTTTCATCTTGAATGCCATTAGGCTGCAACACAACTAACTTCAGTAAGGGAGATACTAATTAACTTCAGTGCAATGTCTTCATCCCAAGTGGAAGTGGTCACTGCACATAACATTTATAGAACAGGAACACACACTTATAGGGATATAAATGCTCTGAAAGTTACTGCTAAAATCAAAATTAAAATTTTAGAATTATTTTCAGTACTTTATAATTGAGAGTTTTGTACATTTGAAGCAGCTCATGATTCATTAACACCTCATCTTCGGGAATTCAAATCATAGTTATTTTTTAAAATAAAATAGTTGCAAAATTCTTCATCTAGTTAATTGCATCTGCCTCCTTGTCTACCTAATGGACAAGGTGTAATGGAAAGAATTTGCACTTTGGCGCTCTCACTAATTAGATGTATCGTTATGGCCAAGTAATGTCATCTCGAATACAGTATTTACCAATGGAAAAATGTTGATTATAACAAATAACTTGGAAAGAATTTTTTGAAGATTGTATCTAATATAGCAATTAAATTTGATTATTATTAAAGCTTCAGTTTAGCTCCCTCCTTTTACAAGAGCCTACTCTGTTCTTTACATTTCTACCTCCGCCAAATAAGGATATGCTTACCTCTTCTCAGACCCCTTTTGAAAGTCCTTACTTTGTGACACCAGTGTGTCTTAGAGGAGAATCATAAAGTGTATTATGGTTATCACAACCTGTGCTGATCGGTTGATACTCAGAACAACTTTTTCATCAGATTACCCATAGACCCGCTATGAGGACCCATAAGAGAAATTCATTTATCTTCCAGACATAGATTCATTCCAAATATCTGGATGGGTTTTTATCTTATGGACACTATCTATGAGTTATAGTATTAATAGTGGTTTGTTAGTTTAGAGCCCAATTAATGTCCATCTTTAGAAAATTGCAAGTGTAAATTTATGGTATGTACCATGAATTCTAACTTCATATGTAAATCTATTTTATTTCCAATCCTTAAGTCTGATCTATTGCTTAAATATTTTTATCTTGCTTTATTTCCTTAATCTTAGCTATTCTAAATCCTTTTTTATAAGAAAGTAGAATATAAAAAATAATTTAATAAATATGACCTCACCTAGTTCAGAGTTGCTGTCAAAATTAAAAAGAAACAAACAGTACAAACAAAATTAAGAAACCAGCGGCCCTATGTTTTCCTTGTCAAAAATTAAATGCTTAGCAAGATATGCTTTAATAGTCTTTACATTTTTATATGCATCTCAACTCACTGTTCACGTTTCACATGTGCTTTTTGCTCATTTGCTTCACTAAGTTTTGTCTGATATAACTCAGTGACTTTTTATCACCTCTTGGAAATTAGCACATTTGCATATTTTAAAATAAATAAAATGGAACAATTCAAAATGACAAAAAATTTAGACAGTGTGACTAAATTGGAGGCAACACACTGACAACCAACCAGACTACTTACTCAAAGTCTGCTGTGCTAAAAAGACCCCAAAAAAGCAAACTTTAAGTGCCCTTATGTAGAGAATGTATTCTCCAGCCTGCCAGAATTGCCATCATTTCCAGTCTTATATGTAGCTTGATTAACACATTTATGTTGCCTTCTGGCCCCTATGGGCTTTTGACATTGGCAATCTATAACCTTATCACTAGCCATGGAATAAAGGTAAATATTTTTAAAAAGCATTAAATGAGGTCATATGTACAAATTTTTAATCTTCCCTTATGTGTAAACCTGTTTTTCATCTGGCCTCTTCTCCATTATGGTTTCCATGAAGAGAGAAGGGTGCATGCCATCTTTGGACAGAAGAGGTTATGGCATAACAGAAATAGACATTCTGCTGTGTTGATGTAGCTAAAGGGAACAAAAAGGAGTAAGACAAGAAAAGAGTCACACTTGGGGTTCCTTTCAGGGTACAACATAGAAATTTTGAGGGTGAGGGCAAGAAGTATCTAAGACAATCCTCATACATGAAGCTTGTAGCACATGAATGATAAAGGGAGGTGGCTAGAGAGATGAAGTGGAGACATCTTTCAAAGAATTCATCAATGATGCCATCTGGCCTAGGAGAGATATCTCTTCTCTTCTCTTCTCTTCTCTTCTCTTCTCTTCTCTTCTCTTCTCTCCTCTTCTCTCCTCTTCTCTCCTCTTCTCTCCTCTTCTCTTCTCTCTCCTTTCTTTAGTAACAAATTCCATTATGTAAATAGACATAGAGCCATTCAGTGTTTCTATTCCATCTTGTGTCAATTATGGTAACTTGTGCTTTTTTTAAAAGTATTTGCCCATATTATCTTAATTGTTAAATCTGTTAGTATAAAGTTCATAATACTACCTTTTTAATATTTTAATGTCTGTTGAAACTTTACTAATATCCACTTTTTAATTTCTCATATTGGCAATTTTTGCACTGTCTCAACATTTTTTTGATCAATCTAAGTAGAGGCTTATGAATTTTGTTAATCTTTCAAAAAATCAAATTTTGCTGTGTTAATTCCTCTGTTTTAGATTTCACAGTTTCTGCTCTTTTCTTTCTTATTTCTGTTCTTCTACTTTGGGTTTACTTAACTCTTCTTTTTCTAGCTTCTTAAAATTGAACTTTAGGTCATGGCTGAGTGAACTTTTTGTTAAAGTTCCAAATAATAAATATTTTAAACTTTGCAGATTGAGGATAGTCTCTAGATATGTACACTGGAGATATTCTGTATATACATATGTGACTATTTAAAAATCTAAACACCATTCTTATTTGATGGGCTACTAAAAAAAAAAAATCCCTACTGGGACTGGTCCATAGGCTGTAGTTTGCCAACCTCTGCTTTCAGATCACTAATTTTGTAAGCTCTGACCTCAAATCATTTTCTTCATACTTGAGTAATATTTTCTGTTCAACTCAAAATGTTACCTTTCTGGTAAGTGCATTTACAGTTCTAACACAATGCAGGGTTTAGGGAAGGGAGGAAGAAAAATACATGAAATAAGATGGGTACTATTCTTTTAGTGGAAGAAATTTTATTATGTTTCTGTCATTTTATACATGAGGAAAATTGAGTTATTAAGTATAATGACAATCATAATAGTAACACTCATAGAAAGCTTACTGTATTCGAAGTATTCCTCAAAACATCTCACATTCATTAACTGATTTAAAAATATCAACAACTGTGTGAAGTAAGTACTATTATTATCTCTATTTTACTGTTGTTGAAACTGAGGCTTAGAGATATTAAATAACTCACATAATTAGTACATGGAGAAACCAGGATCTGAAATGAGATAGCCTAAATTAGCACTGTGCTGTTACCTACTTACCAAGAAGAAGAGAGGTGGGGTGGAGGAAGAGGAGATGATTAAAATACAGACAAAACTATAGCATCGGTCTTTGTACTATGTACGTATTGTATCCAAGTGCTTTCCCAAGCTACAAAATCCTGCACATACCAGAGAGCAGAGATGGCTGATGACAAAAAAGTTCAACAGTAGCATGAACATGGGTATGTGGTTCATGTGGGAGATAAATCCCCATGCTGGAGATTGAACTCCTCAAATCATTAGAAGCAAGAACTCCCTCTACTTGCTATGAATCCAGAAATTTGCAAATTTGAAATTTGCTTAAGCAAATTTCTGAGTGTAATTGTTTTGTCTCTATAATAATAATTAGGAAGAGTAAAAATGCATTACTCTCTAACCTAACACCTAAATTTTATATTACAAAATAATTACCACTCATTTAAATTTTTTAAAATTGTATGTGTACGTGTGTAAATGGGCTTGACCCAAACATTCTGTTCAGTGCTTTCATGAAAAAACACTATAGAGGTCCTACAGTAATTTGGAAAGAAAAAATATAACAATAACAGGGCTTTTTTAAATCCATGAATTAATGAGTAGACACTTAGTGAACATTTTAAACAGTTTTACTCTAATGTTTTGACCAAATTAACATGTATTGTCCAATTGTATAACCAAAAACTTAAAAAAGTAAAGGAAATTTATTCTACAAATAGATATCACTTATTTTTTGATATAATATATTTGTGTTCAAACTAGTTTCTGATTTACAATACCACGTGGTATTGTGTTTTGTTTGTTTATGTGGTTTTGTGCATGAAATTGAAATAAAAAACTCAATTTAGTTTTAAGTGAATTGTATCTTTAATTTTAGACTGGGTGCTAGTCAAACATAGGTTAATAAAATATGCTTATTACTTGGGACAGAGCACATAGTTTTTCTCCCTGATGATGTATCTTAATAAGTTTTCTGAATTCATAAGTATTAATAATCCCTGAAAAAAAGCTGATTTCTCTGGGAAAATGTGTTCATCAATTTCACACATTTATTCTTCCCTATGCAGATATTCAACATGAATATTGGTAAACCTAAGAAAAATGAAATAGTTGAATTTTCATATATATGTACACTTTAAGAAGGCCAATTTAACCTACCAGTCTCAGAGCAAAGGCTCTACAGAAATTTAATACTGCTTAGGTTAGAAAAAAATAACCTAAAACAACTTAGAAATTGCTATTCTTTTGAGGCAGCCAACAATTGAATCTTAGAAGTAAAAAGAAATCCCAATTTAATTTATACATTTTTTTAGAAAGGTGCAGTCCAGACTAATTTTTATGAGTGTTTATTTGGAGAATGCATTTAGAAATTGGTAGAACCTGGTAAAAATGTATAACTTTGACTGAGTTTTATCAACTCAATATTATCAAGCATAGTCAAAAATGCACTGTCGATTCATCTAACCTGCAGAACCACTGTGAAAGGCAGTGCTATCCATGAAAACATCAAGGAATGGTCTGGGCAAGATTGTGAGGTACTCTATTCTCTTCTGATTTTTGAAGTAATAGGATTTGCTATTTTAGTGCAAAGAAAACCTCTGGGCCTTTTGGTATTTGACTGAACTTTAAATACTAACTCTATGCTGGCATTGCTGAGCCAGTCTGTTCAGTCTGCATTCTCAAAACCATGTCCATATTGGAACAGGGAAAGAGGAAAATCCATGATGAAGAAAATCTGAGTCTGCTACTGCCCTCATCTGTCACACTTAGGAAAGGAATGTTAAATTCAAACTTCTAAATTTGTAATTAACCTGACTAAACAGAGATTGTCTTAAAGTTTGCAATGTTTATGAAAAGGTCTGCTAAACAGATCAATTATTTTAACACAATTACCAAGGTGTTTTAATTACTTCAGAAATAAAATGATTTTCAAACTTTTGAAACCATATACTTTTGCAAGCAAGGTGCTAATTGCCAATTATTAATCAACTTATTTCAAATATTTATTTCTTCTTTGTAAGAAAGATGTTCACACGTAGATGAGTATAGAATTACTACCAGGAAATATGATAACACGTACATTCCTATATAAACATTATTATTAAAACCAAATTTTTAGTAAAATGATTAAATCAGTTTAAAACATTTCTGTGATGACTAGGAAACAATCATTAGAGGATGTAGTATACAGCCGCCCCCCAAAGAAAAATGTAGTTAAATCAATGCATTTATACTTTGCTCGTGTCTGTATAGATTAATATAATACTTCTGAAATGAGTACACTAATATATAGCAAATAACATTTTCATGGCTTTTGCTACAGTAATTCCACATTAGGAAATTTCTCCTAAGGGAATAATTCAACTAAAGCAAGAAGCTATGTGTCCAAAGAATATTCAGTGCAACATTATCTATAATAGAATAAATGTTCAGCAATAGGGAAAGGCTTACTAAATTATGGTACATTAACATAATGGGATATTACACAGCTATGAAAAATGATGATTAGAAAGACAGAGGAGACAACTATTTGTAATACAATTTCAAATGGCAAAAATGAGACCGTAGATTGTCATTTATACTTGGCATGAACTGTGTAAAATAAGCTATTTGCAAATAACAGGAAAGTAATAAGCAAAAATGGAAAACACCTGCTACATTAGGAGAGAAAGAGTCATGGGTAATCGCTTTTCATTTTTTTCCTGCATTTTATTAGTTGTAACAATGGTGAGCATAACAATGAAAATAAAAACAGCCATAATACATTTAAGATGAAAGCCACATCATAGTCAGAAAGCTGAACACTGAAAGATTCTTAAAATTAGAGTTTATTTTTAGAGACGTTTTAAATTCACAGCAAAATTGAGCAGAAAATACGGAGACTTCTCATAGACCCCCTGTCCCTACACACAGACAGCCTCCCCTACTGCTAACATCCCCCATTGGAGTGGTGCATTTTTCATAATCTATGAATTTACATTAATGCTACGCTATGCTACCCTACAGTAACACATTATTATCACCCAAAGTCCATAGTTTATATTAGGGTTCATTATTGGTGTTGTTTATTCTATGAGTTTTGACATGTATAATGACATGTTTCCACCATTACAATATTATACACAATAGTTTCACTGCCCCCTAAATCCTCCATGTGTCTGTCTTTTTTGTATCACATAAATTAGTTATTATTGTTTTATAAACTAATTTTTGCTAGAGTTTTGTGTACCCACATAAGGAAAGAAATCAAAAAGAAAAAGTCAAATAAGCTATTTGAAAAAGAAGAGGTATGGTCAAGGATGTAAATAATATATATTCTCCAAATGAAGCATAGTCAACAGACATATGAAAATATGTTTGATCATTGCTAAATATGAAAACACGAAAACATGGTAAAATATCATTATACTCATTTTACTTGTAAAAAGTTAAAAGGTTGACTATACCAAGAAGTGAAGGTTAATGCTTTGGGGACTTTCATACACAGCTAGTAAGACTTTACATTGTAAAACACTTTGGGAAACCCTTTGGCATTACCTAGTAAAGTTGAAAGTGTGCATATTAAATGCAATTTTAATTGTCAGTATATTGCATTAAGAATTTCCTCCACATTTGCTGAGAAGGCAAGCACAAGAATGTGTATGGGAACGCATGGAAACAAATCTAAGGACAGGAGACAAGAATTATGGTGTATACATATGATAAAATACAGCACTTTAAAATGAATATACCTAAACTATATCTCAGCATGGCTAAATTCACAAATATAATGTTAAGTAACATTTTTTAATTAAGTCATAGAAGAATGCACCAGTTTCCTTAACTGAACACCAGTTTTCTTAACTGAAAATAAACATAAATCTACCTAATAAAATTGACTGTATTTACAGGCATAATATAAGCTTTAAAAAGTTTATATGTTTTTAACTTCATATTTTCAAAGATGTAATATTAATGTAAAAATAGGAGAACGATTTAAACTAACAAAATTATTTTGAAGAAATGTAATAACTTTAGAATCACTTTAGAAGCATGTCTTCATATACATGACCAATATGGTAATTCTAAAAAGTACTTATTTTCAGATTAATGCAATCCTCTAAGACCATATACTTTTCAAAGAAGTATGTGTACTTGAAAGCATTTCTTTGGAAATGTAACAAATACCTTTTTTTTTTAATTTATCACTGTAGATCTATTCTTCTTTTAGTCCAAATTTTGTCTCACTAATCTCAAAGGCTGCTACATACTTAATGAATATATGTTATAATAAGATCAGAATACTACTGTGAGGGCATCATCATAGGACATAAGAGTTTGGCTAAAAAAAAGAAAAATCTCTATTGAACAATCTGAAGAGTTGGAGAGATGGAGCAGAAATCCATCTTTCTGGGAAGAGCCTAAGGGAGGACTCTTTGTAGAAAGAGTGTACACAGTGGAATGATTTCAAGGAATTGTATTTTTTAAAAACATAAGCACAGTTATCTGTACCATACCACTAGAATCATGTCATACACAGAGCAATTGCGAATCTTTTTTTCTTTATTAAAAAAATGATTTTGTTGTTTTCCAGTTACAAATGTGATGCCTAAGGAAGTAATCTTGCAGAGTAATTAAGAGCATGGACTTTGCAATTAGAGAAACTTGCATTTAAATCTGATTTTGCTCTAATTACTAGAATGCCTTTGGACTAGCTAACAATCTGAATATTCAGTTTCTGATATTGAAAAATAATGCTGAGAGGAAGGGGAGCACAATATCGGTTTTTATTCAATGATAGATGTTAAGACAAACTTTTCAAGAATAATTAGTACATGCAATAATAACAGCTATTTCTACGGATGCATTTACAATGCATACAAAACACTGTAATAAGCAATTTGCATCCATTACCTCATTAAATCTTGTAAAATACTTTATCAGATAGTTACATTTCTTATTTCTATTTTACAGAGAAGCAAAAATAAGTCTTAGATAACACATTGTTAAATTTTAAAGCTAATAAAAACAGTTTCATTACCCAAATATAATTACCAATAGCACTTCAAAGTGGTTTCTTCAAAACTTTTGCTTTTTCATTAATATTATCATGTATACTCTTTAATGTTAATTAAGATTCTTCTAAACATTATTTTAAAATCATTTAATTTTCTTAATGCTGGATATTTCAGGTTTCTGAAAATTTTAGTCTCTAGAAATAATGTTATAATGACATCTCTGAGCATAAAGCTTTATTTTTTACTATATTTCAGATGATGTCCTTAGAACAATTTATTAAGAGTTATATTTTTTCATTATTTAAGACGCTTGATTCAAATGGGCAATTTGTCCCAAAAGTTTGTACCAACATACAATATTTAATATAAACATGAGAATATACATACAGATGAATATAGTTATATATTTTTAAATCAGTTCAATATATTTGTAATATTTATTTTTTGAAATGAGATTTGAAGACATAGGCTAATCTGGTATACATGAATGAGAATTTCAGAAATCACTGCAAACATCACCCTATAGGAAACAAGTTTTCAACTCTGCTGGGATAAAAATCACTGAAGCAAATAAAATTTCTCCATTTATAGACTAGGGAAGTAAATTGGTCCAAAAGGATAAACAAAAAGCATCAAAGCTAATGGAAGAGACAGATGCTAGATAAGATGAGTGTGTCGAATTTAACACTAACATTTCTTAGGCTCTAAGATACAGAGGACTAGAAAATGTAGGATTCTTTTTTCAGGGCTGTCAGGGTGAAACAACTTATGAATGATCATTTTTTTCTTTTGTAAAGTTAGAAACAAAGGATTACTGCAACTGACAGACAAAGAAAAGAAAGGTTTCTGAGAAAGGAAACAGATTGCTAATGGGAAATGTCTCTCAAAAACTATCAGATTTTTAAGGAAAATGATGAAACTTCAAGCAAATTAAATAACACAGGAATAGTTAATCTAGAGAATAAAAATCAAGAGCCAGCAAAAGTTCTGGAAGCAACACATCCTTTTCTTTATTCAATTCACTAAATATTTTCTGATTACACACTAGATGCTGTGTAGTGAATAGGGCATAAGAAATAATGAATATTTTGGACAGTATCCTTTATAATGATGGAATCTGAGAGTCTATTTTGGTAATAAACAAATAAAGGCAATTATAACATCATGTGATCCTTCTTTAGTCATTATAAACAATGTATATAACAATTTAAAAATACTTGCTAAAAATTGGTAAACATCATCTGATCCTTTATTTAGTGATAATTTTTTTGCTTATGAAGGTTCTGGCCTCAATGTGGATGGCTGCTAACTCATCAGGATGGTTGCTGAAGGTTGGGGTGGCTGTGACAGTTTCTTAACATAAGACAATAGTGAAGTTTGCCACATCGATTGACTCTTCCTTTCATGAACGATATCTCTTTAGCATGTGATGCTGACAGCATTTACCCACAGTAGCACTTCTTTCAAAATTGGAGTCAATCTTCTCAAACCCTGCCACTGCTTTATCAACTAATTTTTTGTGATATTCTAGATCCTTTGTTGTCATTTCAACAATCTTCATAGTATCTTCACCAGGAGTAGCTTTGATCACATAAACCATTTTCTTTGTTCATCTGTAAGAAGCAACTCCTCATCTATTCAAGTTTTATCTTGAGGTAGCAGCAATTCAGACACATCTTCAGGCTCCACTTCTACTTCTAGTTCTCTTGATATTTCTGCCACATGTGCAGTTATTTCTTCCACTGAGGTCACGAACCCTTCAAAGTCATCTATTGGGGTTGGAATCAGCCTCTTCCAACTCCTGTTACTGTGAATATTTTGATATTGCATTCTTCCCATGAATTATGAATGTTTTTAATCTTCAGTAAACCATGTTGTAAACAGATGTGTTGTCATCCAGGTTTTGTTGTTCCTTTATAGCACACAGGCAGCTTAGATTTAGCATAATTCTTAAGGGTCCTAGGACTTTCAAAATACTTGTAGTAAATGAGCTTTGGCTTCAACTTAAAATCACAACCTGCATGAGCCCTTAACAGGAGAGTCAGCCTGTCCTTTGAAGCTCTGAACCAGGCATTGACTTCTCTCTAGCTATGAAAGTCCCAGATGGCATCTTCCATATAAGGCTGTTTTGTCTGCATTGGAAATCTGTTGTTTAGTGTAGCCGCATTCATGAATTATCTTAGCTAATTCTTCCGGATAACTTGCTGTTTCACCTTGAACGTCTATGTTATGGAGATGGCTTCTTTCCTTAAACCTCACGAATCAATCTCTGCCAGCTTCAGACTTTCCTTCTGCAGCTTCCTCACCTCTCTCAGCCTTCAGAGTTGAAGTGAGTTAGGGCCTTGCTCTGGATTAGGCTTTGGTTTAAGGATATGTTGTGTCTAGTTTGATCTGTGCAGCTCACTAAAACTGTATGCATATCAGCAATAAGGCTGTTTTACTTTCTTACCAATTGTGTGTTCACTGGAGTAGCACTCTTAATTTCCTTCAAGAACTTTTCCTTTGCACCCACAACTTGGCTAACAGTTTGGTTCAGGAGGCCTAGCTTTCAGCCCACTCAGCTTTTGACACGCCTTCCTCACTAAGCTCAATCATTTCTAGTTTTTGAATTAAAGCAAGAGCCGTGTGACCCTTCCTTTCACTTAGACGCAATTATAGAGTTATTGATTGACATAATTTCAGTATTGTTGCATCTCAAAGAATAGGAAGCCTGAAGAGAGGGAGATATTCAAAGGAACGGCTGGTCACTGGTGCAGTCAGAACACAAACACAAACAACATGTATCAATTAAGTTCAACATCTTATATGGGCACGGTTCCTGGTGCCCCCAAACAATTACAACAGTAACATCAAAGATCACAGATCACTACAACAAAAACAATAATGATGAAAACATTTGAAATATTGTGATAATTACCACACTGTGACAGAGAGACACCAAGTAAGAAAATGCTATTACTAGAAAAATGGCACCATTAGACTTGCTTTACGCAGGGTTGCAACAAACCTTCATTTGTAAAAAATGCACTATGTGCGAAGTGCAGTAAAGGAAACCACAATAAAGTGTGAGGTATGCCTCTATTCAAAGAGACACCTACTTTAAATTGTTAACATAGTGGAGAAAGTTGACTGTTTATTTTATGATAATAGCCAATATTGTTAAAAGTGAGTATATAAACAAACACTCTATCCACTCTTGGTCACATTGTAAATCAATACCATCTTTCTGAAGGGATATTTGACCCTATTAAAAACTGTGACGGGTCGGATTCTTTGCAAGCTAACACTTTAGCCTGCAAATTTTCATGGAGGTTCACAGACGGTAAGAGACTCCTGTAACCTCAGCATCATTATTTTCTTACTCCAGTCCTCAAATCCCCAATTTCCACAGAGGAAAGTGAAGAGGGCCACGTGACACATGCCTATGTGATAGATTGCAATGCAGGAGAGGAACCCGAACCTCATTACTTTATGCTTGACGGTAAGCATGCCCACCCACTGCTCTGGAGGAAGATATTACCTCTATCTTCCAAGATTGTTCGCTACACAAACATCTATGGAAAAAAATTTGGGAACAAAGGCAGTAAGTGACTCTGCTTATAAAATGTAAATAATTGTCGCCCAACATACCCTAAGAATTTCTTAAGAAACTCTTAAGAATTGCATATAGTCACATCGCTTACAAAGAAGAGAACTGTTTCAGTCATGTCATATTCATTCAGCCACTCAATTTCATACTTGTTTACATAGCATACATGACATATTCCAGGAATCTTTCCTAAATATGAGTTTATTTACCATAAACAATTCTAGACAGATGGGGTATACCCTGCTAAAAGCACTCCACAGTGAGAACGCCCCTGCTAGCAAATACCATCAATGAATTTGCTAGCAGGTATGTCATTAGTGTATTGGTAGGAGGTAGGTGAGGTAGGTGCTCTTATTCTCAACTTATTGAACTTTTTGCAACTCAGTTCCCTTATCCATAAAGTAAGAAAAATAAGAGCACTTATGTCATATGTTTATGAGGATTAAATGTGTCAATACAATAAAGGAGTTACATATATTAAAATTAGATTAAAATCTAATACAGTCTTCTTTTTAGTTTTTAGAAATATTTAATGCAATAGGAAAATGGTCCTAAAACTGTACCCCTATAATATACCTGTTTTGCAAAATACGTACACATGCACCACATATACACAAAATACTAAAAGAAAAACCTTCAAATATTAATATTCATTGAGGTTGAGAGTAGATTTTTTTTCTTCTTCTTACATTTTAATATTTTCCACATTTTCTATAATAAGAATTTATCTTTTAAAAGGATGAGACCTATAACACTTTAATCATGGGAAAATCTAACACTTAAAGTGAGGGTTTAGAAATAACTTTCTGTAGATTCCATTTGTAGTAGTGGAGTATGTTAACCTCATGAAGGCACATTGATTCAACTTCTGTTCAAAATCCTTTTGTACTAGTGCTTTCAAATTACAGGAAGAACCTGTTCAAGATGAAAAATATTTGCATTATCTTACAATGGCACTTCCACTGTTTAAATTTATGTTTGTCCCTCAAAACCAATGCCTTGTTTATCTCTCTCTTTATAATGCTTCCTACATATCAGACCCTAATTAATATTTCCTACATGCCAGAGAGACTTTCTTCATTCATTCAATACAAGGAGAGGCTTAGTTGTAGATTGTGTTTACACAGCAGAAATTTTATGTGCTAAAATAGAACTTTGAAGCTAGAACTGTGTAAAAAACCTGAGAATCCATATTAACTATTGTGTTACTTGCATGAAAACCAGCTTGATTATAAAACCAGTCGGTTATATTCATAAACTAGGTCAATTGATTATTTGACTGACTTTGTATTTTCCTAACAAAAGTAAGTGAATTATTGACTCAACTGGAACTGAGGAATACCTTAGGAATTATCTAATTAATACAGAATTTAGGGCAATCTGCCTATCTACCATGCGATTAAATTCAGCTGATCTGGCCAGGCAGTGTTTGCTTTCTCTTTCATAGTAGGATGCATTTCCTTTGAGAATCTGGGCACAGGAGTTAGGGAGGGCAGTCTTCTCAGATACAGGAGGACTGTTCTTTCTTTCTTTGGTAGTGAATATCTGAGTAGATGAACTTCTCTGACTCTTCCAAACAGGCAATGAGACCCTTTCTCCTTTTAGAGATGTGGAAACTGTGATCCAGGGTCAGGTAGGTGGAAGCTTAAAACAAGATTGTTAGAAATAGAACCATTATTGTTCAGCTTCAGCTTCAGGTGTACAGTGCAGTGATCAGACATCTACATCATCCCTGAGGTGGTCTCCTACAACCATATAGGAGATGTATATTTACAAGAAGCGGAGTATAGCATTAAGAATAGAGACAGTGAAATGTAATGGCTGTGTGCGATGTCAGAGGGTTAGTGGATGGCGGGAAGGGGGTTGTCACTGTGTGAGGGATATAAATGATAACTGTCTAACTATTACATTGTTTTGTGCACCTGAAACTAATAATTTAAAAAAATGTTTAAAAAAAAAGGAAATAGAACCAGCTAAAAGGCCAAGGCTTTGACATCCAAGTTCATGTTATTTTCAGTAAACTAAACCGACTCTTTTTAAAGCACCCTCTGTCAAAAACAAACAAACAAACAAAAACTAGTTGAATCAATCACAGTAGATATGCACGTGGCTTTTTTTCTGGGTAAGTTATCTGGAATGAGTTAGGAATGTGTAAACATCATAAACAAATAGATTGTTTTTCATGTAAATAGGAAGTATAAAGCAAAAGCTCATCAGTGAAATGAGTCATTGTGGCATGTGGGACTAGGAATGGGAGGTATTGCAACACTGACAGCTCAAATGACCTTAATTTAATCAGTGGCACAAGGTATACTGAGTTTGTAAAAAACAACATCAATTCCGGGACTCAGAAAAACGGGGAAGTAGAAGTGGTTGACTTGTCCAACAGTTGAGTTTGGAGATTCAGAGTAACCAGTAATCCCTAAACTGTAAGATTGGGAAAGGCAGAGGATGCCTATACACCATTAACAAGAAGAATAAAAAATAATTTGTTAACTACACATACACTTTTGCATTTCAGGATGTTTTTCTGGATTATGTTAAAAATGAGGAATATTCAAACAAGACGTGTAGAATTGTTCTGTAGTTCACCAATGATACTGATCAGTAGGACTTCTGCAGAAGATTTTAACAGGCTATTCACTTAGCTTGAATAGCAAAATGTATGAAATGGCATTGCCTAAGGGCTTTATACACAGAAAAAAAATTGAAAACATAGTCAGCTGCCAGATGGAAGATGTGTATGCAGAGCTCAGAAAACTGCTGCAGAGCAAACACTGCTGAACAATAGCAACTGGAGCCTGCCTTGGCACTTGTTATCTATCTGCATTTATTCATAAAAGTTTAATGTTTGGACATTAAACAGAGCACAGAAGAGATATCGCTATGGCCTGCTAAGTGTTAGTGCTGGATTAAGACCTATAGTCAGAATTATGAAAAACACAACCGCACAAGCAGCTATAATGATGTAAGAAAATATGACTGCTGCTGTTCTTCCACCTAGGATGATGGCACTTACTGCTAAAAATACACATTACTTCATATAACTTATTTATGATCTGCATGGATTCGTACAACAGCATCATGCTATCATGTCCTGCGATGATATATACTGCCATTGGCCAGGTTTATGGAGGTAGTCTCAGAAATGACCTTTCCTTGGGGTATCAATACGTAAGAATATAGGACTCTTGTTTCAGCTTAACTTGCCTAATTACCATGGATTATTCTGCTATGAAGGGTTATTTCTGAAGTCAATTTATACGGGTACTTTGTGTGATATGGGAAATATAAAAACGTTGTTTCCAAAATAAGATATGTAGAAAAGGAGTGCAGAACTTGGAGTCAAAGGAAAGGTGTTTACCTCTCCATATCTCTTTATTTTTACAGCTATGAAAACTGATAATACCTAGTTCACATAGTTGTTGGGATAATTTAATGAAACACCATAAATGAACACGCTGATCATAGTTTGGTGTATAACAAGGTAACAATCATGACAAAGATTATTGCTACCTCGTTCATTTTATGACCTAGAATTATAAACTGTGAGGAAGGAGTGATGGTCTCCCCCCCAGAATACTCTAAGAGAACTCTACCCCCACATCTCAATATTAGTTATGACTTCTTTAGCCCCGTTCCTGGAGTGATCTATGCACACCCACAGGCTAAACCCCCAACCAGTAGGGAAACCAGCTAAAAATGTATTAATAGTTTGCTTCCTAGCAACAATTTGGAAACAGTTCACGGCTGCCATCCATGCCTGATGAATGAGCTTGTGGGTATTTTCAAAGCCCCAGGTGCCTGTGAGAGCATCATGCTGAAACTTCTTGACCTGCACTAATGCTGTGCGGTGTCTCTGCTAGACTCACTGCAGACCAAGCTCCCTCTGGTAGGCTGCGAATACTGACTCTCTGGCCTCAGTTTGTGGTCATTACTCATAATCCTCACCAACGTCCGCTCTGTTGCTCTCAAATTCAAAATGTCATCCAAAATGTCTGCCCCAATTAGAACAGGATTTTTTGAAACAGATATTCTACCTAGCTTGGATTTTAGTTTGGCCAGTATTCCTTGGGTTTATGACACTGGATTTACACCACCATTCACTCCTTCCTCACCTTGTGCTTGCACCCTCTCTTGGTTGCACTCAACTCTACATATACTGGTTCCAATTCCCATCCGTTTATTGGCTTTCCGTTCTTGGAAGAGCTCCTACTGTCAATAATGCAGCCCAGGCAGTTTAAGACACTCTTAAATGCTTTATAAAGGCTCATTTAGCATAACATTCATGCAACGGAGGAAGTTAATACATGGCTTCTATTTCTTATGAAGCTGTTAAACCAAGTTTGCTTAGGTTAACAAACTGGTTTTCTACTGAGACTAATTTGTTCGCTTCTGTCATATGCTCCATGTTCAACAAATAAAACATTTTAAATGAAACGAACCACAGTTTTCTCCATAACTAGTACAAGAATTCACCCTGCATTCTGTAAGAGGAAGTAGTGTATTCTACAATACAGAGGCTTGGGAAGAATGAGAGAACATATTCTGAACCAACAGAGAATGAATGTCGACTGTCCTGTGTCCAGAACAATAAAAGACTCAGAAGTGGAATGTTATCCTGCATTATAGAAAATTATAGAAAAGTCTAAACTATTCTTCAGAAAAATTTTATTTTCAAAGTCATTTCTATCTATTCATGCCATTTAGACTTCCTAACAAAACATTTTGGACTGCACTCTCCTGATCTGCATAAATTTACTTAATAGAAATATCCAAATAATACATGATTTGGCAGATTCACTTTAGAGTTTAAGATGTTTGAAAATGTTTTTTTAAAAAACTATCGATAATTTTTAAGCTATCTGTATTATACGGCAATGCATAGAACTAGAAAGACATAAATATCTCAGTTTTCTAAAGAGATAATGGATAGATCCCAGTAATGTAGATCTAAATAGATAAGTATTTAATAAAATGCAACATAAAATAAAATTAAAAAACACATATAAGTGGACTAGGAAAAGTCATAAAGAATAAGCCTCAATTAATTGTAGAATAGATTAATAAATAGTCATTACAGCTCATTGTGTCAGATTCTATAAGTCCCAATCCCATCAAGCCACAAGCATTGCTCAACAGATTTTTGGGTGGGAAGAACCAGCTCTGCAAAAAACAGGAGTACTCATTGTCTGTGGAATAAGGACGGAAGTGACCAGTTGTGTCTGTGTATTTCATCCCTTATACCTGATTATTCTCATTGTCTTTCTTCCTTTTTTTCCATATTTATAGCTAAAATCATGCTGGCTTGGAACAACCAGGAATCACAACTTATTTCCATGATGAAAAGAACAAGGAGGGAAAGGGGAAATTGGTCACTTTTTTTCTTTTTTCTCATTCCTCTTTATTGTTACATTGTTCTCATCATCTTTTCCACTCTTTTTTTTGTGTTTCCTTTGGTTGTCTGCATTTGCTTCACCATCTACCTACTCCTCCTTTTCTTACTCCTTTCTTTTCTATCTTCATCAATACTTTTTCTCTCTTTTTCCATTTCATGCCTTCTCTTCCGGAATAACTTCAGAAGTACGTATCAATCACTAACAAACAAGCTTGGAGCATTTTGGTAGGACTCATAGTTCGAGGTATCAGAAGCTCACCACTAGGAATATTTTAAAGACTTGGTCAATAAACAGTGTCATCTCCCTCTACAAACACCACCAGAGAAATCTGTTAACCCAACAAAAATGAGTCCAACTTACTGAAGTAAGTGAGATCACCACCTTGATAGTTACAATAATAGGTATCTCAAAAGGGAGACATTAGGTAAGGTTTGGGGCTTTGGAGTCTGAGATAAAGAGGTCTGAGGCAGTTTGTCAAGATGGGAAAGTAACTGGAGTTGGGAAAATGATGAGCTATCATTTAGGGTTGTTTCACTAGCTGGTCAAGGATCTTGAAATAAGTCTTGATAATCAAACTATTGCTCTGATAAGCAAGCTGTGTGTCTAGGTGAATGAAATGTTGTCCAAAACATTGCCTAGATAGTTTGGCTTGGAAAAATTTCTTCAAACAAAAAATAGAATTATTTACCAGTTTGAAGTTTTATCTTCCTGGGTAAGAATTTCCTAAGCAAACAGTGATATCATATTGACACAGGTGGTCTCCATTCCTAGTCCCAATATTTAAATTATGTGGGAGCAGTGATAGTAGTTTTTATAGAAAGAGTGGTCTTAGCTCAACACAAAGAAACTAGATTTGAGAAAAGTATTGAATACAAACATCTCCCATGATATACTCTGGAAAGAAGGTAAAATATAAACTGACAATTCTCAGGGAAGGTACTGTATCCTGGTAGGTATTTGGAAATATGTATAGGTAGTGCTATTGACATTTAGAGGGTAGTGGCAACAGATACTAAATGAATTGCAATATACAAGGAAGTCCCCACACAACAAATTGTCATATCTGAAATACACCTAGAGCATCTATTACAAAACAGTGACTGGATGATAGTAATTTTAGGTAGGATCCCACTGTTTAAAAACCACACTAGAAGTATACAAATTAGCAACTTTTCATTTTATAGTAGTCATTTCCATTAATATATCCAAACGTTCTATACTTTTATTTTCAACATTAAAGAAAAAAAAAAGGACATGGATGAAGAACTAGGAAGAATGAAATAATGTCAAAAGGAATGGCTACTGTAATAGGTGACACATTTAAGATTCAAATTTTTTTCAAAAGAAAAAGAAGAAAAGAAATGGGAAATTCAACAGAGATCACATATAGAATTTAGTATACAGCCCCCCCAAAATATTAAGTCTGCTTCCAGAAGACCTTGCTTAGCAGTTTAAGCAAGGAAGATTTAAAGATTTTAGCATACCACAAAATTAATATGACCTAACAGCTTGGTGAAAATTGGATTAAATTACTGGAAGAACACTAGAGTTCCAATTTCAAAGCACATTAGGATATGTACATTACTATATTTATATATTGTATTGGATTATGTACATTACTATATTTTATGAGCGACAGTAGCAAAACAAGACGAAGTCAGGACAAAATAACCAAGATGATGAAGGGTGTAGAGACCATAGCATACATATCCATACCGTACGAGAAATTACTAAAGTAATTAAGGGCTTTTAGTTGGGGATATAGAGAAATAGAGGCTAAGGAGAAATTGTTGTCTTCAACAATTTCAAGAACAATATTGTAAGAACTTTTGTCTTACAGATTTGACATTATTCTAGAGTCTTGATACGTAATATGTGCACCAGTATTGCCATCCCTTGGGAGCTCATAAGAAATGCAGAATCTCAGGTCTCATCCCAGACTCAGTAAATTAGAATCTGCGTTGTAACAAGATCCCCAGGTGCTTCTTACGTGCATATTCATGTCTGAGAAGTGGTTAGAAAAGTGTTTCCTAAACTTACCCAAAAGATATAATCACTTGACATATGTAATAAAATGCAGACCCCCAGGCCCAAACTCAGACTTTCTGGTTCAGAATTTCCCAGTGGAAAAGATCAGATAATCTATAAGTTTACCAAGTGCAACAGGTGATATTAATCAGGCAAGTTTGGGAAACTCTGTTCTAATTTACAGGACTAGATCTAGAAAGACATTAAAATCAGCTAAATTTTGAATACAATTTCTAAAACTTTGTCCCATCAAAAGAATAAGCTGCTTTGGGAGGTAATGAACCCTGGTCAAACAGCTATTATAAGTAAAGGATGACCATCTGTCAGAAATGACAAAGAATGGAAGTTTGTTCTCTGTGGGAGGTAGAACTATGTTTCCTTACAAATATAAAATGTAGATTCTTCTAAATCCAGCTGTGATTCCTCAAACCAATTTGTACACATACACTTAGTAATAAAAGCCAGAGGCAAATCCAAGAATAAAAAATACTGACCCCATCGCTGTGGTCCGTTCCCACTGCTGGTAATTCATCTCAACTGTGATCCCATGGCATCAGCAACTGAAAATAGATCCATGGGTTCCGGAAAGTAATTAAGCATTTTTCTATTGAGCTCAGCTTGAGTTAACTTCAAGGAGTCTTGCCAGCTGCCTAGATTTTTCACACCAAGTCATGTCATGGTACATAATTTGATGCTGTAATTTATTCACAGTTAATTCTTATTAAATGAAGCCCAGTGGCAGTTTTACTATAATAAGGAAAGAAAGCACTGTTTATTTCATTGCCAAAAAAATGTTCACTTAGGTGAAAATTCGAGACTCACCTATGATCTGTTAATATACAATTCTCAAATTGAGCAGATACAAAACTTCTCAAATTGAACTGCTATGAAACTCCAAACTTACTTCTTTTATATTACTCCAGTTATTTGAAGATTAGATTCAATTAGAGTTTCACCCTTCTGTTTCAAACTCTAGCACCAAGTTACACCACTTACTCAAGATTTTGCAGCAGATATTGTAACAAAATCAGACAGCTGTCATTTCATTCAGCCATGCCCTCTCTCTTTTTATGTATTAAAGTTGTTATGGAGTAAAAAATAGATGCTCTGAGTAAAGAGGGAGAGTGGTGCGCAGGGGAGAGGATCTGTCAGGTGTGAAAACTGCTTTTACCCGTCTAAGGCTTGGACCTTAATGCATAACCCATCATTAGTCCATGTCAGTATGCATCACTCGTGTGAGTATTAGATTAGTGTTGGGGGTGTTGTTCTGATTGCATGGAAGTATAAAGAGGGAGAGGAAGTATGTGAGGTTCTGTGATGTTCAACGAAAGTCATTTGCTGGCAACTTTTTTTTTTTTTTTTTAAGAAACAGCCTTTTCCTCAAGTTTGAATCTAAGAAATCCTATCTCAGTGAGTGGCACTACCACCCACCAACCATTTCATGCTAGAAATCTCCAAATTATGATCAGTGCTCCCTCTTCCTAACCCCATTCAATTCAATAGTCCCCTCTATTTTACCTATTAAAATGCCCTTTAAAGCAGTAAATCCTCTCCAAATTAATGACTTAATAATTCATCCATTAATTTAACGTATATTTCTGAGCACCAATTTTGTGTTGGACGTAGTCTCACTTAGTAGATTAAAAAATGAATTAACCAAGGTCATTGCAATCAGCTAGCCCCTAAATTATAAAACAGACCTCCATCTCTTCCCCCTCATTTAAATCTCTTTCCTTTCCTCAACCAATACATTTCTACCAAGATGATTCTTATGGCAGATCAAACTCTGATGAAGTCTAAATGATTCCCAACTGACTGAAAAAAAAAAAAAGTTTCCCAGTATGAGTAATGAGTAATCATGAAAATCACCTGAATTCTTTGGAAAGAAAGGGGTGTGAGGGGGCAGGAGGGAGAGAGAGAAGAGGAATATTAATCCTTAGCCCCTCTCGCCCCCCACAGATCCACAAATCATGTGCTCCAGGGATGCAGGGATGATACCTACATGTGTGGGTTATTCACAAAGCTCCACAGTCATTTTGGTTTGCACACAAGATTGTGAATGACTGGACTGGAGTATAGGATGTGAAGTGCTATCTGTATGGTGAGTCAGGGCAGATTGTAGAGAATTTTGAATGCCATACTCTTTTAGTGTTTTCTAAACTTGCCTGATCCTAATTCCAGGGAGCCTGATAAAAAGTCAGTTTTCTTGGCCCCACTCTAGACCTACAAAATAAAATCCCACTGGGGAGTGTGCACTTGTATCAGGAAAGATTAATACCTCCTGTCCAATCAACATCTCATCAGAGTCCTGTTGTGAAATCTAATGAGATACATACTATTTGGTCCTACCTGGGTGGCAGGGGAGGAAGAGGGACACAGAGAATGGAAAGCACACCGTAGAAGTTAAAGCTTTGGGTAAAATATGTTGTTCCTCTTATAGTGGTGACTCTTGGGTGACTCTTGACTGGTGGATGCCTGTTACAGTGGGCATCATTACTTGAACTAGGATTTCACTGAATCCCAATCATGTGCCAGGCACTACAGTAAAGACTAAAAATAAAGCAGAAAAAAAGACAGAGCTCATCTCTGCCTTTGGAAGATCACAGAAAGGACCGACTATCAGGAAATTAAAATAATGTGACAAGTGCTACAATAGGGAAGTGGAGATTATGTTGTCACGTTCCTGTCGGTAGGAAACTGACCTAAACTTGGTTAAGTTGGAGAAATCTTTCTAAGCATGAAAGATAAAGAGCAATTAACCAAAAAACAAGGGGAGTGTGGAGTTCTGGAACAGTGATTTGGCCAAAGGAAACAGCATAGGCAAAGATCCAAAGGAACAGAATATGACAAGTTCAGGGAACTGAGAAAACTTTAGAAAGTGTGTGAGGAAATGAATGATAACTGCTAAGGCTGCAGAGGCAGACATGAACCAATTTGTGATGGACCCTTATAAGCTTTGTAAATTTTCAGCGTTGTGACTTTTATTCTGCAGTTTTGACTTATAAACAGAGCTATCAGAACTTTTTAAAAGTATTTGAAGCAGTAGAGTGACATTATATGAGTTATATTTAAGGGGAAAAAAAGTCACTTTAATTACAGTCTGAGAAATTCACTGTGGGGAGGGCCAGATTGGGACTGGAAGGTAAACCAGACCGCTCCACCTGGCAGCTGTGGTGCCAGGGTAGGGGTGAAGGCACTAGATAAGTGTCGTGCGGAGGACCCTGCTCGCTGCGCCCTTTTTCATGTGGGGCGGCCTGTGCGGTCTCTGGTCCTACTCCCCACATAAGAACGCAGGACATGGTGAGGCCAAAAAGGAACACCCACGGAGTCATAGGTAGGGGAGTCATACAACTATATTCTCGCTGGCGACTGGGTTGGAGACACAGGAAGCAGGAGCCACACTGTTTGCAACCCTCACTGTGCCGCTTGCAGGCTCAGCCACCGTCTTCTTGCTAGCCCCCATTTTCTGCTAGCGTAGCCACAGCAGTTATATTAGTGGCCAGTGGCTCACTGGTTACAGCTGACGGCCAACTAGCCACAGCTGATGGCCATCCAATCACGTTGATGGCCATTTACTACCTAAGCCAGCACTTTTCCACGTGAGGCCAAGAGCCTGGAAACTGCACTCCTGGCTCTGTCCCCACAATAAGCGTGGTGCATTTTAAAAGAAGGACATAGTTTACTTAGAATTTGGGATAAAATAAATTTGTATTTTGTATTCCCAAGAGGTTTCATCACATACCTGTGCATACAAAGTCAGCAGAACCTTGCTCTTCTCAGGCAACCAAGCTCATGTTTTCATCAGGAAAGCTCAAAAAGTAGAAAATTTTATTTGTTGTAACAGATTAGAAAAGTTGGAACTTTTGTCTAGTGCCTGAGGCTTCCCACCAAAAAAAAGAAAAAGAAAAACAAAAAAAACCCCACAAAACTTGAAAGCAGAGGTGATAGCACTTCTCAGCATAATTAGTGACTGAGGACTAAGCAGCCATCATCAGTACAAAAAAATAGGATGTACTTAGATGTTTATTTAAAGTATGGGTTTTAATATTGGGGAGATGCAAATTAGTCTACATTTCAGTATGTGTTGTGTGAAAAAAAGAAACTGCATGAAACTCTTTTTCAGCAACATTAAAAAGCCAATCATGCAAATTTTGAAGGAAAATCATCACAAGATTTGGAGCTAAAAAGAGAAATGTCTTGACTAGGAGCAAAACAAAGAAAAAAAAAAACGATCAAACAAACAAATGAGAAATTGTCTGATACTGCCTTCAAGTTCAGTTTCAATACCATCTAGGAAAGAAATATCATATTTAGAAGTGCGTTTAGAAAAGTGCTGTGCTGCAGATATGGCCAAATCTCGCTGAGGCGAAAAGGGACAACCAAATAGTTCCCTTAGCAATCTCACCAACAAACACATTTTAATATATTCTAGACATAAGAACAATTTGTTAAGAGACTGAGTGTGGGGAAAGAGTCCCAGAGAGCAGTTTCCAGACTCTCGGCCTCACGTGGGGAGATGCTGGCTCGGGTAGTGAATGGCCATCGACTGTGATTGGTTGGCCATCAGCTGTAACCAGTTAGTCAGTTGGCTACTGATGTAACTGTGGGGCTGCGTTGATTGGTTGGTTGGTTGGCAGGCAGAGAAGAGAATGGCAGACTGCGGATCGTGTGTGTCTCGCCCGGCAGCTAGAGAAAATATAGTGGTATGACTCCCCTATTTATGGCTCCGTGGTTGTTCCTTTTTGGCCTCACCATGACCTGTGTTCTTATGTGGGGAGTAGGACCAGAGGCCCCGCAGGCTGCCCCGCACAACACTGAGGTAAACATACTTATTTTCACAACTGCTTTGTAGCACATATACCAGAATGATTTGGCTATATTATTAGTTGGAAGATTTAAGTAATTTCAAAGTACTTGTTAGTAGGTTATTATTATTATAAAGACACTTCCTACAATTTGAGTGAGTTTTCTACTAAATACTGTTTTAAATTATGTGTAGAAACTTCCTGGGTAAATATAAAGAATATTTGTGATTTTTTCTGTGAGCCTTGAGTTGTCCCAGGATATCAGGTATCATCAACATGGTCTGAAAACTAACCCTGTTTGTCCTTTACCTCTTTTCTTAAGTATCTAGACATTCAATAAGTTAACTAAGTACAACACAAAACCCTTACAGATTAAATCATTTAGCAATTTCTAATGCAAACCAAAGTAATTCTGTTTCTCATTCACCTGCTTCCCTTAAGAACAACTCCAACAGTTAGTGCTATTATGGTAGCAACAAACACAGAGAGTGGGCATTGCCCTAAAGGTAAGCTACACCCCGGGTGAGAATTGGGTTATTATAGGGAGACTTGGCTCTAAAGAGGGCTAGTGAGGGAAGGAAGAAAAGTGACAGAATTATTTATGTGTATGTTTTAAAAAGGATTAAATGGTTTGGATTATAAGTGTCCAGATCCCAAATCCAATTTGTGGGAGGGTTTATCACACCACAACCAATGAATTCTCTGGATACCAATTGTGTGGCCTATAATTCAACACTATCTACTGGAGATAGCGTCAGATTCCACAGGTTAAGATTTCAGTCCTACAAGACTGCCCTCCCACTTGCGATTCCAATCACAAGTCCAAATCGATACCTATACTTCTAACTGGCTATAAGGTACAGGTTCTCCAGACCCCTCCTTGAGTTCTATTAATTTGCCAGAGCAGCTCACAGAACTCAGGAAATACATTTACTCATTAGTTTACCAGTTTATTTTTAAAAAGGATGTATACTACAAAGCGACAATAATGAAAACAACATGGTATTGGCAGAAAAACAGATATGCAGATCATTGGAATGGAATTGAGAACCCAGAAATAAACTCACATATATATAGGCAGATAATTTTTGACAAAGGAAACAGAAACATGCAATGGAGAAAAGAAAGCCCCTTCATTAAATGATGCTGAATAATTGGAAAGTCATGTGCCAAAGAATGAAAGTAGATTGCTGTCACCATATATTAAACTTAACAAAAAATGGATCAAAAACGTCAACATAAGACCTGAAACAATACGGTGCATAGAAGAAAGCAAAGGCACTAAACTTATGGACCTTTGGTTAAGAGAGAATTTTATGAATTTGACCTCGAAGCCAAGAAAAGTAAAAGCAAAATTGAATGAATGGGACTATATCCAACTAAAAAGCTTCTTCACAGCAAAAGGAACCCATCAACAAAACAAAGAGACACAATTGTCACCCCAATAAACTTTAATTAAAAGAAAAAGACAACCAATTGAATGGGAAAAGATGTTTGCAAACAACGCCTCCAGTAAGGGACTGATATCCAAAATACATAAGGAACTCATACAACTCAACAACAAAAAAATAAACAATCCAATTAAAAAACAGGCAGAGGACTTGAACAGATACTTTTCTCAAGAAGACAAACAGCCAACAGATATGTGAAAAAATGCTTAACTTCACTAGCTATTAGGGAAATGCAAATCAAAACCACAATGTGATACCACCTTACACCTGTTAGAATGGCTATTATCAATAAAACAAGGAATAGTGTTGGAGAGGCTGTGGAGAAAAAGGAACCCTCATACACTGTTGGTGGGAATGTAAATTGGTGTAGCTGCTATGGAAACAGTATGGAGTTTCCTCAAAAAATTAAGAATAGAATTACCATACCACCCAGCAATCCCTCTTCTGGGTATCTACCCAAAAAATGTGAAAACATTTATCTGTAAAGATATATATACCCCTGTGTTCACTGCAGCATTATTTACAGTGGCCAAAACATGGAAACAACCAGTGTGCTCTGATAGATAATTGGATAAAGAAGTTGTGGTATACCAGTATATATAATGGAGTATTAGCCATAAGAAAAGATGAAATACTGCCATTTGTTACAACATGGATGGATCTTGAGATTATTATGCTAAGTGAAATATATCAGACAGAAAAAGTCAAGAGCCATATGATTTCAGTCATATATGGGATATAAAACTGAAAGCAACAAACGAACAAGACAAACAAACAAAAACTCATAGACACAGATAGCAGTTTAGTGGTTACCAGAGGGTAATGAACGGGGAGGTAGAAGAGAGTTAAAGGGATCAAATACATGGTGATGGAAGGAGAACTGACTCTGGGGGGTGAACACACAATGTGATATGTAGATGATGTATTATAGAATTGTACACTTGAAGCCCATATAACTTTACTAACCAATGTCACACAAATAAATTCAATAAAATTTTTTAAAAAGGATATAACTCAGGAAAACCCAGGTGGAATTGATTCATAGGGCAAGATGTGGGGAAAGGGTACGGAACTTCCATACCCACTTCAAGTGCGTCTGTCACTCACCCCAAATCTCCACATGTTTACCAATCCAGAAGCTCTCCAAACCCTGCCCTTTTGATTTTTTATGGAGGTTTTATTATGTAAGCATGATTAATTAAATCACTGGCCATTGGCAATTGAACTCAATCTCCAGCCCCTCCCTGGAGTTTGGGGGTGGGAGTGGGGGACTGCAAGTTCCAACCCTCTGATTAGAATGTGCATGGTTCTCCCAGCTACCATCCCCCTATCCTTAGGTTACCTAAGGGCTTTCCAAAATTCACCTCATCAGCATAACAAAAGACCCTTTATTACTGGTATCACAGGAGATTCCAAGGGTTTGGGGAGCTGTGAGCCAGGAATCCTGGAGAAAGACCAAATATATATAAGAAATACACATTTCTTATAATTTTATTTCTTATAATTCACAATATGGCAGATTTATATCAGTTTTTCTGTTTTGTTTTGTTTTTGGATTGGTTTTGTGTTTCTGTTTTGGGGTGGGTCTTTTTTTTACTTGTCTGATGTTGATGTATTTAGGAGTGTTCACGTAAGAAAGGGAGTGAGGTCAGCATTGACAGGGCTCTGAGAACTTCCACACGCTGTGAACTTGAGTTAGCATCTATTTTGGGACACTAGGGACATGGTATTTCCATCAGTTTCTTTTATTTTCATTATAACCCTTTTTTCCTTTTTTAAGCTGGTGTGCCAAGGACTCTCTGGAAATTGAACTTTGTAGGTCCTGCTAACTTTTTGGCCATTTGTCACAGGTCACTCCTTTCTTAACTATAACACTACACTACAAAATTGTATCTAGAAGAACATGGTACCGGGGAGTTTGAGCAATTCCATTTAAAGAATAATTGATGTAATTAACAGCAAGGAAAAGAAACAAAACTGTGAGACACTGTACAATTCTGTATCAAAAGCATTTTGAATGCCTTCTGTTTTGCAATGTTTGTATTAGAGACTAGTGGGAGCCAGACTCTCAGTGCCTCAACTGAGCAAAGAAAAGTTGCAAATGAGCTGGTCTGTAGACAGACCCAAAAAAATCTCCCTTTCCTAAAGCAGAAAGAAGGCTTTACTGTTCCTATGTAATATCCGATTATGATATATTGAGTGTAGTTTTTGACAAATTCATTTGGCCAATGACTATCTCTGGAATTCTGAATCTTATCTCACTACCTTATTTTTTTAATGACCTATTCAATTGGTTTCCCCGAAAATAAGACCTAGCCGGACAATCAGCTGTAATACATCTTTTGGAGCAAAAATTAATTTAAACCCGGTCTTACATTACATTATATTATATAAGACCCGGTCTTATAGTAAAATAATAAGACCGGGTCTTATATTAATTTTTGCTCCAAAAGATGCATTAGAGCTGATTGTCTGGCTAGGTCTTATTTTCGGGGAAACACAGTAGCAAAGGTAAGCTCTGAGCCAAAAATTATCTCCTGGTTTGAGCCAAAAATTCTCAAAAAATAGTTGGCATGAGAAGTTTTTTGTTTGTTTTGTTTTGTTTAATATCTATGCCTAAGGATGCCAGGGCCAATAGTAATAATCTATTAGGTTGCTGCAAAAGTAATTGCGGTTTAACAAATAATTGCAAAAATTGCTATTATTTTTGCACCGATCTAATAGAAGTGACATTTTTAGTAAATTTGTCTGTTTATGCAACTAGACTATATGTTACTTGAAGATATTTATCTATCTATCTATCTATCTATCTATCTATCTATCTATCTATCTATCTATCTATCTATCTCCTAGCAAAGGTCTCGCACAGAGTAGCTGTGCCAATAAATTTTGATGAATGAATAAATGAAACAGGAAAAAATATTAATAAAAGAAATGTCTAAAATATTGCTGAATTAATGATATGTAAAAGAAAGTTCTTTGATGTACAAATTAGTTATTATAAGGCACTTTACAAGGAATAGCAAGGGTACCATTTTGTCCTAGTAGTCAACAGTTTTGTCTTCTGTGAAATTATCCTGAAAAAAGTTAAGTGTGATTGTTATTGCTAAATGATTCAAAAATGAAATCCACACAGACATTACTAGGGGGAGGAAAGAGATTCCACAGAAATAAAGAATAAATAAAGCCCAAAATTATGAACTCAAGAAATACGTGTTGGTAGTAGATTGCCTGAAACCAATTATCAGCTTTGTCCTGACTTCTGGTTTTCAGGATCTTTATATTTCAATATGTATATAGTAACTTATACATACACATCATTTCTTTCCCTGTCAAGCAGATTATGGAGTTTGTAAAGAATTTTCAAATGCAGTCAAATTGTTAGGGTTCTGCTGTCCAAAATACCCATTTTTGAGAGTGCGAAATGATGCTCCCAAATGTCCCTGGTTCCGTATCTCATATTATTCTACACTGAAACGTTCCCCTTCCTTATCAGTGCCTCCTCCACTAGAGCATAGGCTCTTTGTGTCCAGAAACCAGGGCTGATCTGTCTGTAGCACCAACAACCAGCCCAATGCCTATCTCATAAGGGGTAAAGTCAGTAAATATCTGTGCAATGAATACATGAAAGAATGAATGAGCAAAATCATGCCTCTGGAATATCTGCGTAATAGAATTTCAGGTTTGTTGGCAGATGAAGCAAGACCGTCAGAATTAATCAGAAATGAAAACTGTATTCTCCTACACCACCAGAATTTAAGAAAATCACTGTGATTCACAAGGACCTGAGCTTTCCTGTCTCATTTCCAGTGCTATTGGGATTTCAACATGGCGAGGGAAAATTAAACACTTACAGGATGCATGATGAGGAAGACACATCTGCGCAATGTGGCAAGCCACAACATGAAGAGTGAAAATTTAGGCTACCTTATCTGAAATTATTATGGTACAACTAAACATTTTGACCAAATACACAATGATTTTTTATGGGAAAATAAATGACCAAAACAATCTTTACATTGTAATTTTATAAAACTTTTCAGTTAATCATCTTTAAAAATTAAAATTTCCAAGCATATATTTGATGCATATAGATTCTATAAATATGTGCTCCGTGTGTGTGTGTGTGTGTGTGTGTGTGTGTGATTATGATACGTATAGGAAGGTTTTAGGAAATTCAAATGACATTTATCTAATAATCATTTTATTGATATATATATATATATCATAATCAATAAAATGATTATTAGATAAATGTCATTTGAACTTCCTAAAACCTTTGGAAGTAGCTAAGTTAGAAATATTACAATATTTACAGGTCAGGAAAATGTTAAAGTTAAATTACTTGCTCACCCACACAGGACCAAGTTTCAAGCATGGATCCAGTCTCTAGCCATGTGAAAAGAACTAGCCTGCAAGGCTGCCAATTTCCAGAGAGCATATAAAGCTATTTGGGAGGGAAACAGCATTTAGTTCTGGCTTTCATCCAGACCTCTTTCCTGTGTGCTTGCTTGACCTGCCTATGTGTCTGTGGCTTCCCAATCCTCTTGCTTATTTGGGCCCCAGTTCTTTCACTCAGCACACACATTTATCTGCCTTTGCCATACCCTTCCCCTGGCTCAACCCCAGCCCTGCACTGGTTATATTAATCCTCTTGCTTCCAACTGGGAAAAGTAATCAGGCATTCTCCTGAGATGCTGGCATCCCAGACTGACACTGGGACCAAATGTAGCATATTCAAGATCAGCCTGGGGCCTAAGTTGTGTGCTGCTCGAGGATGGAAACCTGGCACGGAACCTGAGGGTCTGCCCCCTCAGCTTAGGCACCAAAGAGGAAAGCAAGGCTCCCACTGGCACATTTGTGCTCAGGCCTCCTGAGAGTCTCAGGAGAGTGTGTGGCCCCACTCAGCTTCCCTTTGCAGAAACAGAATCGTGGGCTTCAAAATGTTGTTCTGCTATCCATCAGGGAAACAAGCTGTTAGGTGCCATTCTCCTACAACCTGAAAACCAGGATGCTCCAGCAACTATCCTGGCTTCCTAGCTTCCCAAGGACAGTCTTGCCTGCTACAACACTAACAAACACTGAGTCACAATGTTTGTCAAAGGGTAGAATCACCGTCTAATACAACTAGATTTGCTCTAGTGCCTCCTCCCAGCACTTTACCCTTACCACTTAATCAGTGCCTTAAATTGCCCTACTTGCCCCCTTACCACCTCCTCCCCACACTCTGGACCTCAGCCCATAAGGATGCTTTCTATCCTTGTACTAAGGGCCAGAGGCACCTGCCTCTAAAGCCAGACCACGGGAGTCTCAGGCAGCAGTGGACTTATAAGTTATAAAACTATACATTTTTAATAGTCTCACTTCAGCCTTAGAACCTGTAGTGAATTTTCAACACAAAAGTTACAATTCTCAAGATTTCACAGATGAGGAAAGTGAGCTTCAGAGCATTTAGAAGGAACCCTAATGCCACAAAACTAGTTTATGTCAGAGCCTGAACTTAAATGTGGACAGTCTGATTGGAGCTCTGGGGCAGGGGCAGGGAGGCGGGGGGTGGGGGGGGGGGCGGAGGGGCGGAGGGGTGGAGGGGTACAGAGAATGGAGATTTTATCTCCACACGCCCACCTGACAAGGCCATGGCATACACTGAGGGGGCTTTATTGTCACAGGGATTAAAGTTCAGCAACAGTGAATTAGAGACAACTCGCTAGTAATGGTAAAAAAAAGAACCAAGAAAGCATTTGGACAATTTGTTGTTGTTGTTGTTGTTGGAGGTGAAAAGTTCAGGTGGTTTTCGTCTTTTTTTTTTTTTTTTTTTCCATTATTAGTTTCAGGCGTACAAAGCAACATAATAGACATTTACCCCCCTCACAAAATGATAACCCCCCACCCCAAGCTACTACCCCGCTGACAATGTTTAATCCCAGTTGTTTTAGTCCTAGTGGACCATGAATGGAACCACACAGGGAGCAACCATTCATTGAAGAACTGTAGGATCATGGGCATATTGGAGAAATTCGGGTTTTCCCTCCCATAGCTTCAGTTCTTAGGAAACGCTCTCAAACATTTTGTGACAGGATTTTTGGATACAGAGCATGTTCAGTGCCTCCCGATTACCCAGAAGCCCTGACTCCCCAGCAGCTTCCAAGGCCTTTGTGTTCTGCCTCTGCTCGCCTCCCCACTCACATTTCACCTCTGCCCCATCACCTCCACACGGCCAGTGTGGCCTCTCTGCATCCCACGCAGAGGCCAGATTCTCTTATTTCCAGATCCTTGGTCATGCTTTTCCTTTCTGGCTGTGCTGCCCTTACTCCATGCTCTTTTTTTCTTTTATCTCCTTCCACAAATATGCTTGGCCATTATTGTATTTGTCAAAGCTTTCTCAATTCCCCTAATTACAGATTAGTGACCCCGAAATGTCTTTCTCTTCTCACAAACTGTACTGTACCTTCCTCGTCATGACATCACTCACTAAAAGGTAAGCTCCCATTTGTAGCTGTTAGAAATATGTCTGGCACATAGTATACACTCCAAAAAATGTTTATTAATTTAATGTTGAGTTCTTACTGTTAAAGAGAATTTAGTTCCAGTATTATCTACGTCTACAGGAATTGGAATAATAGTAAATAGGGATAGAACTACAATAAATGGCTAGTTAAGTTGGGGCAGATTTGCAGCGGCCTCTGTGCTGAATATTGTTTGTCCCCTTCCTGATGCGCTGTCCACCCTAATCCACCTTGCTCTGGATTCCAGGAGGCTGAACATTGGGGACCACGTATACCATGCTCCCTTACCTTCTGGCTTCCTATTGGATTCAGCCGGTGGATGCACCCAGATGGAGATCACGAGGTAGAGTGATTGATACATCAAGACATTTGTTTTCTTGGCTCTCTACTTTCTAGGCTGAGTCTAGCCATTTAAGTGCTAACATGCTCATCAACTATAGGTTGATCCTCTCCTACTGCCGCAGTTCTCACTCAGTTCATGGATAGAAGCTAAGGCCATCTTCCTACGAGGATTCAAATCTGTACATTTTGTGGGGTGTGGACTTAATTCTGTAGGAAATGAGAACCAAAAGCCTTTAGAATGTAAATGTATCCATACAGGTGGAATATTAGCAGAAGAAAACAACCTGTTACACTACAGGTTCCTTATGAACAGAGTCCTTGCCTTATTTGATGCCAAAACCAGCGCCTAGAAAAGTGTATGATACAATGGCCCACAATACATCCTCATTAAATAAAACAAGTAGCCTCAAAAACAGTTGATTAAATCTGTGTAATCTAAAGTTTGAATTTTAATCCAATGCAAAGAGAATGCATGTTTTTTTCAAGAGCCCCTAGTTATTGGATAGAAGGAGTAATAAAAACATAGATTCCAGAGAAATCCTAAAAGCAGGCAGTCCAAATGAGTAATACTCTCAGAGAGGAGGACCAGAAGAGGGCTTCTTCCGGTATAGGTATTGTGCCTGTGATCACAGATAATTCCCTGTCAGTGATTTACTGCACTAGCTAGGACAGTGCAGCAGTGAGCAATTAGTGCTTTGCAATCCCTAAGGCCAGACCTGGAATCAAAGGCAGCATTGTCAGCAAGACACCCCTTACCTCATCCCGCAGATAACACTCTGACAGCAAAAAGTGTGACTGATAAACTTTCCAAGTGTAGGGCCTCTGAGGGTATTTTTAGAATCAGGAAACCTACAAGACAAGTACAAAATGCCAAACAGAACTGAGGAAGTGAGGGGGAAAAAATAAGGTGAAATTAAACAAAGAAAACACTGCTGGGTTTCCTGAGCAAGTTCTTTTACTTCCCTCTTGTGGCCAAATTGCCCTAGAACTATGATTTCCCCCCCTCATAGTAATATGTATTATTATTTGGATCAAATTATAAGAACAAAACTTGTTTATTACAAATCATACGGAAAATGCGTTAGAGTTGATAGGTAGAATGTCACGTGGGGATGTGTAAATTCTGCAACTGAGTTTCATAAATGAATTAATGTTTCCACAAAAGCTTAACCAGGAATAAAGAGATCTATCCAGGAGTTTGATTAGTACAGGGAGGAGGAACTCCATCTGCATAGAAATTGATCTGCTTCTCATAATGATCCTGTGTAGTAAATATCATTATCCCCAAAGTAGTAATCGAAGAGTGGATCTGAGATTCATTATATACTCGGTGTCTGCTGTGTTATACATGTACAAGCATTCTGCATAAACTTATTTAATCCTCAAAATATCCATGTGGAATTAGGACAGAATACCAACTTTTATTGAAATTTCCTAAGGTAATGTAGTTTATACATGACAGAGATGGAACTTGAACATGATGTTTGAACTATAAACTGCAGTATTTCTACTATTCCATGTTGTCTCATCATTTTCTTTCTGAATTCTCCTTTTTAGATTTCTGCCAGGTGTTTCTTAAAGTTGGTCTTGCACACATCCAGTAGGGTGTGCCTCTAGGAGATTGTCACACTCTTATACTGTTCCACATGTTTTCTACCTACCAAAACCTTAGGCATTAATTATATATTCATATTAATAATTAGTGGGATAACCAGAATGAGAACATGCACTTACTTCTTTTAGTAGGGGACACTATGGAGATAATAGCACAGCATTATTTACCCTAAAATTATAGTAGGTGTATTTGGATTCAAGGGACAGTAAACACTGGGAGTTACCAAATTTTCTGAGTTGAAAGTGAAATAATAGGTGCAGAACTTGTGAACAGCTGTATGTAGGGGCATTCTTGAAAAAAAAAAAAACCTGCGAAATCACATAGAGCTATTGAAAACACTATGTAATAGAGAGAGAATAAAGGAGTGTATTATCTGCTAGTTTATCTCTTTTATCCACACCAGAGAATCTTAATTCTCATTTACTAGGACTGCTGGGTATATTTAATTCTGTCAAATTATCTCTTGATAGTTAAATAGTAACTATAAAATACATTAGTTAGCATATTAAAAAGATGTTATGCAGGGTATTGGAGGAGTTGTTATAGGCTAGGTGGATGGTAGTAGAACCAGAAGACATGAAGGAGTGGTTATCAAATTCCAAATGTTTAATATTGTACTTCTTCAGTGTAATAGATCACCTAGTAATGAATGAGAGCCCAACTGCTGCTTGAGTTTAATTCCTGACTTTATAACTCACAAGATTGTGACCCTGAGCCAGTGACTTCTCCTATTTAAGCTTCCGATCCCTCATTTGTAGTGATAACAACAGAAATCTGTTGTGAGGCTCAAATGAGTAATGCCCTTAAGCTCTTAGGATAAGGAAGTTTCCATTGATGTTTGTTCTTTGTATTAGAGCCTGAAAATTACTCCACTCAAAATTTACCTTCAAGAAAGCATCTAGTAAGAATCGGTTAACAGTGGTTATATTATGGCTGGGATCAAAGTCAGGAACGCTCTGGATAGCATTATTTCTTTGATGATTTTGCTGCTAATGAGACTCCTTTTCATACTTTGAAATCTTGAAAATAGATTATGTATTTATATAACAATTATATGTTTTCAAATGCAATTGTATATATTTTCTCATTTGGTTTGACAACCAACACTTTGGTTTCATGGCTCCTAGGGTGTTTCTGTAGCCAGGTCTGCCACTGCATTCATGCTTTGATTAAGTCCTCCCAGAAAGACCTGTGTGACAGCACCCACCTTACCCAATGCATAAGGTTGGAACCCAGGATGGAATTGGGAAAATCATCGAAAGTACGCATGGCACCTCTTTGCTCTTTGCCTCTAAACACCTACATAAAGTACTTGCTAGACTATATGGCAACCCTCAAGAGGTTGCCAATTAAGTGTTTGACACTAATACTCATTACATAAGTTAAAAAATAAACTCATATGTACAGCATTTGTCTGATTATAAAAGCAAAGCAACTATGATGAGCTACGAAAAAGAAAAAATCCTTTTGTTGGTGAGAGTGGAGATAGACCCTGTGAACATTTTAATGCATTTCTTTCCCCTGTTTTCTATGACTAGTTACAGTTTTTCTTTGTTTTATATAGGGGGATTAAAACACATAGAATTTTCAATCAACCAATAAGTAAATATATATATATATATATATATATATATATATATATATATATATATATATATATATATATATATATTTGCAACTTCAGATAATCACATCCACTATCTGAGAAGACTCTTATTCCAGAGTCTTCTCAGATAGTGGATGTGATTACCTGAAGTTGCAAATACAAATGAAGTGGTCTTACAAATGGCGATAGTATTGAGGCCCTACTTTCCTAACTCCCACCATCAGCGCTATGAGAACCAAAGCATAGTTACATCAGTCTCTTCCTTTGTGTCCCCATTGTATTTTTGTCATGTATTCTGAACCATAATAAATCTGTCTCCCCACTACTGTACTGTGAGCTCTTTGTGGACAGGATCTGTGGGTAGTCTACCTTGGGAAGAGAATTAAGTGTAATAGTTAAGAGAGAGAACTCTGCATAAAGTTTGATCAGGTTTGTTTGTTAACTCAGCTATTTGTCATTTAGAGTTACTCATTGTAAATCCAGAACCTAACATTGAATGTAATATAGAAAAGGTACCAAAAAAAAAAATTATTGAAACAAATACTTTCTAGCATGAGCAATCATTATGAAGTTGAGGTCTGAAAGATCTGACGCAGGTCTGCCATTGACTAGTTGTGGGATTTTGTACAAGTCAGCCTCTCTGGGTTTTGGCTTTCTCATCTGTAATATATGAGTAATGAGCACTTACATCACCGAACTATAATAAGGGTCCTACAAAAACATTATGCTCAAACACTGTGAGTAGATTTTTCTGAAAAAGAATTCCCAGAAGTATGAATCAGAGACTGAATGTTTTTGAAGTGTTTTTAGATGCATTTTGCCTCTCTCCTTTCCAGAAGGGCTGTGCCAATTTTCAAACTCAGTAGCTGTGTACCAGAATTAGTGTTTCACTCTCACCAAAAAGAGGTTTTTATTTTTTAAAAGATTTGCCAGTTTGATGTTTTCTTCAGTTCTTACTGTTTTTGATAGTTGCTTTTTTGGTGTTGTTACTGTTGAGGTTTAGTTTTTCAGTTTTTTACATGTGTATTGATAATTTGTATTTCATGCTTTTTTGTGCACTCTCTTTATTTCCTTTGTCCATTTTTATAAGACCATTCAACATTTCCTTGTCAATTTGGACTATCTCATTATATATCAAGAATCTTTATATGATGTTAGATTTTCTAATAATTTCTTTGTTGGAAATATTAACATTTGCATGATTAGAAAATAGAACAGAAGAAAACACTAAATCATAAAGCTCTTAACAAACATTAGCTTTTATATAACATTTTAAAATAATCTCTAAAATCCTAAGTACAAACCAAATTTGGACTTATAAAGCTCATTTTTATTAGTCCTTATATCCTAGAGATATAGCCTTCTATTTGTAAACATTACCTTGTTAGGAAAATGCAAATCTTTTGGGGTACCCATGAAAAGTTGTGTGATGAAGAGCTTAAAAAATGTAAAATTTTAAAGTTGTTATATTTCTTATAAAGAGCCTTCTTTTGCAGTTGGAAGCTTGCGTGGATTCTCACTGATTAAAGTTTAGAAACTCTTAAAAAGTTTAATGAACCAAAACAGCTGTTGTAATATTAAACACCCTCTCAGTAAATCGTAAAGAGATTTAGTATTGAAACAGAATAACCATTTTTTTTCTGAATTCAGGGAACCATTCACTTTAATGCATATTAAAAGGTTTTGAAACATTTGGCAAAATAAGATAACTTTTATTTTTCCTCAGGGTTACCAAAAAAAAAAAAAAAAATCTTATCAAGAAAACAGTTGGCCTTTGGCTTTTTTTTTTTTTTTTTTTTTTTTTTTTTAAACAAAACACTTAGTAGTTGAGCTACTACTCCTGGAAGGCTTCTTTCTGTTAATGGATTCTTTTTGTTGTTGTTATTCCATAGCCTTTACTTCAATGCTATTAATGAGAGTTGTATACATCTTCTTTCTCTGTTGCCAGAACACCTGCATTTATGTGTTTGTTATACCAAGAGTTCTCTTGGGCTGGGAAAAAGTAGCCTTTGTATTTCCAGAGCCAGCGGGGCTTGGTCCTTTATAGATGCTAAGTAATATTTTACTGCACTGAGTAATGGTGAAGACTCATGCAAGATCCAAGGTGTGAATTTACCTTCTTCCTACTGATAATGGGCAGAAAAGAACAATTTCAAAATGTTTAGCCAACGTTTCCAAATTGAGATTCCATGGAATAGTGTTGCAGGAGATTTTTATAGGTCTTCACATACTCAGAGGTCAAAAAAGTCAAATATTTTGGGAGTATTGCCTAATCTTGGAGACTCATATTGCACCAATGCACCTTTCAATCCTCTGAAAAGACAGTGCAACATATGGAAAAGGACTACTTCATACACACGTCTTTCAGCTTCTAAAATGAAGACATAATAAGTTGTTTCTCTGGTTTATTTTAAAAGTTACAAGAAGATATTGCCTTATAAAGAAGGGACGAAGAGCTACAAGGTTCTAGAGTCAGTAGAGAGAAGTGTAGGCTAAGAAGCACGATGAACTCATCAAATTAATAATAGTTAACAATACAAGGAAGTCCAAATTCAAGAACAAATTTTCAGTCTGCAATGAGTGCAATAAGTAGTAGGATTGAGTTATAGAAAGTAAAATCAGTAATATGGCAAACAAACTTTAGAATCTCTGAATACAAATGAAAAGACAGATACATATGATGAGACAATTCAATAAACATTTTGAGCAGAATTACAGGTTCAACCTATGAATTAAATGTGCTACTCTTGAAAAGATTAATAGCAAAAGCAAAATCAAGATATAATTTAAATACTTCTGGGAAAAATTAATAGAAAACTGGAAACATTAAATGACTTACCAAGTTATGTGGAAAAACACACCAAAAAAAAAATCACACCCAGATTCATCCTGAGTTCTGGCATTTTTAACTCTTTATTTTGGTAATGTACAAACATACACAAAAATAAAGGGAACAATGTAATGAACCTTCATGTATCCATCACCCAGCTTCAGCCATTATAAACATTATGTTAGTTTTTCTTTCACAGTAGTTAACTCTCTTTTCCTTTTGGGGGGAATATTCCATACTTTGTTCCTTTTGCCTATAAGTACACAACTTTAATAAATAAGAAGATATTTTTCATAACCACCATAATATTAGCATACCTAACAATGTTAATAGTCAACTTAATTTCCTTTGGCCAGATCATAAAAATACAGGGAGGTTAGACAACCACCTAACTGATTGCAATTCTCATACCTTACCTTTAAAAAAACAAAACAAATGAAAGAAAACAGAAGACACCTTGTATACATATTCTTCAGGCCCAACTTGGAATATTGGCCGGGGCTATGAAAGTGAGCATCCCTGAAGCCCACGCTTCTGTAGCTTCATGGTAAATTCACCTCTAACTGGAACCTACATGCCACTGTGTAGCATCCCATTCAGCGGTGGCAAGTTTCCACAAGGTACATGACTGTGAGACATACCAAGAAGAACAGAGAATCTTCCTTGTTGTTGTGTTTTATGGTGCTTGGTATGTAAATTATACTTAATAAGCATTAAATGAATGAACAATTGCTGTCGAATCCCACCCTCCCAGACTCAACAAAGATTTCTGTGCCTCAAATATGTCAGAACTACTGGACTGTAAGCGTAGTGTTGGAAGAAACAAGGGTTCTTCTCAGCAGTCATCAGTATGGACCAAGTCAAAAAAAAAAAAAGAGGAGGGGCCAGCTTCAACTCTAGCACAGCATAGGACCCAAAGCCCTTAGTGTAACATCAGAAGGGTTAAATCCAAATAATGAACCAGATGTAATTTCTGACTAGGAAGACAAGGGTTTAAATTCTAATTATTTGATTGAAAGGAAATAAATATTTTTCTGGTACAATTGTGGATTCATGCTCGGATTCGTAACAGCTACATTTATATTGAGTGCTTAAATTATGTTAGGCATTGCCCTATACATAAATCCATTTAATGTTGTAATGACCTTCTGAGTCTGTAGTGCATAGGGGTTAGAGGCTCAGGATTTGGTCTCACACAGACCTACTTTCAAATATTGGCTCTTCCATTTATTAATTCATGACCTAAGGGATGATTCACAACTGCTATAATCATCAGCTTTCTGGTCTGCAAAATATGAATATAGCTACTATCTGTATCATTGGCTTATTGCTATGAAGATGAAATAAGATAGCACATAATAAATTTCAGTATATGTTAGGTAAGTGTGTGTGTGTGTCTGTGTGTGTGTGTGTGTGTGTGTGTGTGTGTGTGGAGAGAGAGAGAGAGAGAGAGAGAGAGAGAGAGAGAGAGAGGCGGAGAGAGAGAAAAAAAGAGTGATAGAGAAAATCACTTACCAAGGATACAGAGGCAGTAAATATAGGGGGTAAATCAAGCACAGGTGTTTGGCTCTATAGCTAGTTCTCTCTCCAAAGCCATTAAAAATAACTCCACCTTAACGGTTGCCATCTTAAGACATGTAGACACTGCCAGTATTTGATATTTCTAATTCTCTGAATTGTTTAGGGCCCTATTATTTTATAACTTTTCCAAATATAACCACTGAGGGAAATTTTACTACAGACAAATTTTCAAAGTGATGCCTCTCTCTCATTTTCTCCATCCAAATGTTGAATATTTTGTCTTGCTGATTTCTCTTTCTAACTGCTTTAGGAGATAAAGTAAAATCGTTATGAATAGACTTTCTGGAAATCAAAACTGGAGAACGGAGCTGTTCAACAGTGTTTTTCATGGTCAATATATACTGTAATACTTCATTTTTCCATCATGCAATCACTACATTGGCTCTGGCTCACTTTACTCTTCTCAGATCAAATTTCAAAAAAGATTAAACTGAAATGATCTATTCTGAACATTTTATTTCATCACCTAAGTAGCTTGGCATTTCTTAATAGATCAGGTATAGGTTTTAATGTATCTTCATAAAAGAGATGTCTTCAAGTTAACTATACTTTCAGAAATATCCCATAGGCCTTTTTAGCAATAATAATAGTTTATTTGGTGAAACAGCTGGCTGAGAGTAGCAAAACTGTTTGCTAAGAAAACAATCAGATCCACTAAAGTATTTAATAGTAAGTAGTTGGTTCCTATGAACCATATTCAAGCATTCTTGAGAGCTCTCGAGAATTCAAAGTACCTTAAAATATTTGTATTTATCTAAACCAGCTTATTACCTCTTACAAGCTTCTTCCAATACACAAAAGAATTCACTTGGGATCCCGTCAGGTAATTCAGAATCAGAGTTCCCACCCCAAAGAAAAAAAAATCAGTATTTAGATAGATGGAGTCCATGATCCCAGTAGTATTTTTATATATTAGTTATCAAGTCCTACTCTAAGCCACAGGGAAATTTTCAAATGTTAAATATATCTATATGTATATCTATATCTATATCCATATCCTTTCGGATCCTGTTTGCCCAGTCATAGCATCTGAGGTTTCTTTTTCAATCCTTACAATCATTCTTTGTCACGTCACTCTCTTTTAATTGTCTGCATGCATCTTGAGTCTCTCTGATATTGTTCTTGTTTATTTTCTGCTTCCCCTACCACCAAAAATTAAGCTCCATGGAAAAGGAGGAAATTTGCTTGTTTTATTATTGCTTTTTGCTCCACACCTAAGATAGTTCTTGATACTCAGAGGGTGCTTAATAAATATTAAATGAGAGAACAAGTAAGTGCAGGTCTTCCGACTTTTCCTGTATCCCTGTAACTGAGGTTAGCTGTTCTAATAAATCATTAGTAGGCAGAGATCATGCCTATTTTGGTCACAATTGATTTTCAAAATAAGTTGTTTTGCTAAAAATAAACCTGTGTTTAAAAGATATACTGAGGCATATTAAAATTTTTAAGAGTGTATTTGAGCATTTATCAACTCGAGTCAGGCAGTGCCAAACCAGAGTCTCCTGAGGCTCTGTATTTATCAATGCATTTAAGTCAAGAATCCCAGGTGTAGCCTGATTATTTCAATCTGCAGTTCAAGCAAGTTTCTGCCTGGCCATAGAACTAAAGAGTTGGGCCTAAAATGTTGTTTACAATCATATTCAAATAGGTTTTTTTTTTTTTCTGTTACTATGATACAGTCACATATAGAAAATCAGGAAGGCAGCTTAAGGTTATCACTTGCAAGCAAATGGGAAATGTTACACCTCAAGAAATATCAGGTTTCCTGGGGGACACTTCGAAGACAGCAGCCACTTGACCTTCTCACTTACCTTGGCATATTGGTGATTTTTACCTACATACTGGAGTACACCTGAATAAGCATCATAAATTGTATTTGGTGAAGGAGAAACCCGTCATAATAAGTAATAATTATATCATACTAAAAGTGTAGTCAAGCATGATGTTTCTTGGATGACTAGCAATTGAATGTAATAACCATTTAATTAAAGAATTCACTTCAGAGAAATTTGTGAACAGAGCTCGTGATAATATTGTCCTGAAGGTTTCAATTCATTTTCTCTAATATAAGAAAAGCAAACTGTTATTCATTGTAATAAAGAAAAACTTCATTGTATTCCAAGATGTCAATAACAGTGAGATAGGTTTTTTATATAAAGCGTTATATTTTCAACCTATTGTTTTGAAACCAAGCATACTTCAAGTGTCCATGCATGAGTGATTTTCAACTGGGTGACAAAATGACTACATATGTTAGAAATATCCCTATAGTGCTCCCCAAAATTTTGTGCTGTCTCTGCAGCTATTTCAGCCCATCCAGATATCCTGATCTGGCTTCCCAAAGAACTCAGTTGTACCATTATTTTGAAAATACTCCATGTATGCATAGTACATGCTATATAAAATGGGAGAAATTTTTAAGTCTCTGTTTAAAAATTATATATAATATAGATTATGTATATCCTTTCTAACCTTTATATATTGTATAAAAGCATATTACATATATATAAAATGCTAAATTTCCAAATTCTATTTCTTATTACTGAAAGAGTTTCCAGTCATATTTCCCTCAAATTTATAATGTATATTGGCTTTCAAAACTTGGTTTCAAAACTATAAATATGACTATGCCACAATATGTACAGTATGTACTGAAAACTCTTCAACAGTCCGCTTTTGACTCCAGGATAAAATTCAAGTTCTTTTTTTTTTTTTATTAAATTTATTGAGGTGACATGGCATAAACCCTTCATTATGCATCCTTGGTATGAATACCTTCATTGTATGCTCCAACAATTTCCAACTACTATCAGGGAAGAAACTTGAGGATGACAGCTGTAAAATAATCACCCCTGGTTATAACGCTGAGCAGCTGGACCAGGACGACATCCCAGGTCTTCTGAACGTAAAACAATGGTATTTTCAACCTAGTGATTTGCAATGACGCGTGCTTCCCATACACAGGCAGGAGAGCTCCTCCACTGGGGTGACAGAAACACTGAATATGTTAGAAATAACTCTACAATGTTGCCAATATTCACATGGCCAGGCCTGACTCCGTGTTTGAGCCCTCCCACATGCCTTGTTCCAGCTGCCTAAGGCACCGTTAGACCTCTATTTTGAAAACTCATATACCTAGTACATATATTTATGGAAGAAAAAGAATGTAAGTGAAAACAAATAGTCTCTTGAGGCTTTCTATTTATGACTGCATCTAAGTCAAGAATCCCATGTGTAGCCTATTTATTTCAATCCAGAATTCAGACAAGTTTCTGCCTGGCTGCAGGCCTAAAAGGATCCATCTAAAGTGTTGTTTACCTGAGGGAAATCTCAGAAGAGGGACATCTCAGTTTCCCGAGAGAATCTCATCCTGAGAAAAGAGAAAGTTCAAACAGTGTTGCATTTCAGGGAGAACATGGTTTGCCACTTTTGCTGACCTCAGGATTCAACCTCAGAGGAGAAGGAAAAGTAGGAACTCGGGTTTCTTTCACGTTGTTTATCCCAGCCCACTAGGGCATGAATAAAGCCAGAGACTCAGAGCAGAAACTCTGTCCATAAATAAAAGATAGACAAGTATTTGTAGTGAGAAACCTCCTTCACCAGCTGTGTTTCAGGGGCATGAATGTAGTGAACATGAGGTGGGATAATAGGGCTCCTTCACAGTTATTAAAAACCCCCAAGTCTTCTAACAAAAGGGTTTAAAAATTCAAGTGCAAACAGAAAGTCGGTGAAATGTTTAATGCCATTTTGATGTTTTCCATCAAAAGTAAGTAAAAGAGTTTTTTGACTGTCACTTAAAAGGAATCATTGCATTTAATAGGAAATATGTTTTGTGAAACACCTTATCTGTGATATACCAGTAAAATAGGTACAAGAATTTTCAGAAAACATGTTTAGTATTCTACACTTCAGATGTTTGATACTCAGAATAACATGGTTATCCTTCTGACATAAAAATATGCTGAAGCTCTTGAGAAACATGTAGGGCCATTAAAGATAATTTTGCACTGACAACCTTCTAACCTAATTACAACATTGCATCTCTTCTGGAATCTATTACATCATCGAATATTCACCCATTTGTTTGCCCCAGGTGTGATTTTTACTTTTTCTCAACCCACTCATAGGGACATTTGATAATTTATAACAATAAAAATAAATGTTTAATATCATAAATTGGTATAAAACAAACAGAAAACTCTATAGACCAGAGCTACAACTTACATTAAATCAGAAAACTAGGAATTAGGGACCATGGAAGAATCAACCAAATAAATAGTATGGTACTTTTTCTATATGATAAAATATCACCTATCTTTGGGGGGGGGGGGGGGGGAGCCAGTGAAAGAAAGTATGAAAACTGTGAGAGTCATGTGAATGTAGGGGAGGGAGAGGAAGATAATGAAAATTTGGGAGGGTTCTGAAGAAATGTTTAAAGTTTAATGTTTTAATTTAGGACTATGTTAACATTTTGAGGCCTCTAAATTTCTTTGCTAAAAAAGATATGTGACAGGATTACACCCAGTGTTAATCTTGTGGGGTTTTTTTTTCTTTTTCTTTCCCAGTAGAACACTGCATGTCATTTTCTCTCCTCCAACACACTCCAAAACAGAAATAAAGTTTAAAAGCTCATTGGCTTACTTGCAGGGCTGTTTTTCCCCCTCACAGAAACTGTGTAAGATTAGGCCTGACAGACAGCGGAGGGGAGAAGTGGCAACTTAAACAGGAGAAAAGAAATTCATAGGAAGAAGGAGTAGAATGTGAGTAGGAGGATAAAGAAGCAACTTCTAGATCAGAGTTTCTTAAGCAGAGTTCTCCAGAAACCTAGGATTCCACAAGGTATCACTAGGGGTTCCTTGAGCGAGCATAACAAAGAAGAAATTCCACATGGTTTTTGTAACTTTATGCTTTGTGGAATGCTAGCACTTACAGTGCTTTTCCGTTCACCAAGCTACCTCATTTGTGATTTCCCTTTTAACCCTGAATGACAGCATGCAGAAGGATTGTATTTATTTGGTTGAGTTCATTCTCAGTTTTTGACACAAAATAAAGGAGGCCGATGGATGATAATTAGTGGCCATGGTATTGCATTGAGGAGATGACAGGCTGATGACATCAGCTCCTTCCTCCCAAAATCGACCTTCCTTGAAGCTGTGTTGATTGGGTCCTCCAGAAATGACACAAAGATGGAGTTAGGAGTGAAAGAGATTTGTTGGGGAAAATGCCAATGAAAGAACAGAAGTAGGTAGGGAAAGCCTTCAGACTGGAATGCTGCTCCCTCTATGAAAGGAGAAGGAAGGAAAGAAAAACAATCAGGGAGAAAGATTTTAAAATGACATTGCAGTTGGGTGAAAGTGTCAGCCAGCTGACCAGGTTGCTCTCGCACAAAAATATCCCATAAAGGAATCTCTCATTGGACATAACTTACCAGACCCTGTCACCCAGCCATACTCAGTCATTGAGTAGGGACTGCCTGGGAAGCACGTGGCCTTGGTTCAAACACTACAGTGCAGTATCCTCACAGCTGACCAGCAAATTCTTTCTTGAAAGGAAATCTGTGCAGCACAGCTGTGGCTGCCGCATCCCACCTCTTGCACTGCATGAATCCACTTTTCATACGTATTCGGGTTATAGATTCTCTAGGTTCCAATTGACCTCTCCTTCTGTGGAGAAGTTTAGAAAAGAAAAATTAATGGGACAAAGTGCAGCAGTTGGTCTCCTTCCTTCACTGTCCATTCTAAATATCTATTATCTGCTTGTATCAGTGACTTAACTGATAGTATGACTCCCATCCATATTCCCAGAGCAACTCTATCCTTCAAGGCCAGAGCCGTTGCATTTGTGCAGTCACAATTAGGCAAGGAAGTACTGAAAACCACGTGGTGGGGATGATCTGTGTTCTGCAGGTAGTTTTCCTGTTCCACTGTGTGAATATTTTTCATACTTATTTTCCATATGCCCATCTATGCAGCTCTCCGCTTGACCTCCTTAGGGTTTCATAGGTCGGCCGGTAAAGGACTGTGCATGGTCAAAAGTTAAAGTTTTTATTGAAAGAGACAAAAGTTTATCGGGCTGAGCGAAAGATGGCTACAGTCGGGGCTGCGTGTCTAAAGAAGACTTGCAGCCCCTAAGCAGGGGGTGAGGAGGGTTTTACAGGGGCTGTGCTGACAGGGTAGCATCGTTTGAACAGAAAATGTTGACTGCCTCCAAACCAGTAGCTGTTTGGTGGTGTTTTCTGTTATCGCAAGTTTGGCTCTGTCTGCGGGTGCAGGCCAACAGATATTTTGTTGTTTTCTTGCAGACATGGCTCTGTCTGTAAGTCAAGGTCTCTGAGACCTAACATTCAGAGACCTAACATTAAGTCAAGGTCTCTAACATTCAGAGACCTAACAGTTCTGATCTTCCCGTCTTTTTCCTTTCAGGCTCCTGACCAGGCCATTTGCCACCACTCCTAGTTCCGTACATATTCTCACCTAGGGCCACTTCTCTTTATGATGGACATCAGGAGAGTAAACATAGTTTTGGGGCAACACGGCAAATGTATTCTGTTGTTCATTCTGTATAAATACAAACTATTCATGATAGAAAATAAGGCATTTGCTAAAGCAGTGGCTGCATACCATGTGCCTGAGGCCATCATAATCTATTCCAGCGAAGATACTACATCTGCTATAGTAGCCAGAATCAGGGCTATTACTTGGATGAGCTTGCAGTAGTATAAAGTCATTCTTCAGAATGTATAATATGTTTTCTGCAAGGACAAGACTTCTGAATTTAATGGCAACATAATAATGACTACCACCTCTACATCCTTAAGATCCTTAGGAGTAGAACTAATCCCTACCATACCCCTGGAATGCCATATTGTTTTCTTTAGCTATATTTTGGTGGTGGAGGGGAACGATTTCAGAGGTTTCACTCTGATTCCACAGGACCATGATCTCTGGTGGGGCTTACATTAACTGTCAAGTATGTCCATTCCAATTATATGTTCAAGGACCTGAGAGATGACAATTTCCATCTTACAATGAACTACCTAACAATGGGCCTACCTGACTTTATTGACCTGGTAGGTCTGACAGAATTTAGTTCATAATGTAGAGTTCTGGATGCATGGTCATTCATCTCTACAGGATCAGTGACTCTGGGTAGACCACAGAACCAGTAGTCCTGCTGTAAATCTACCTTTAGCAGGACTCCATTTATTACCTGGTCCCTGTAAGGAACTCATTCTAGCAAGATCCATGATTATACTTTGGAGACTCCAGATATCAATGTCAACACAGACCCTGCGTCCAATAACTTTCACAATGTCTATATATTACTCAATTCCTGAAACACAGTCACATGAGAGGAAATGACTGTAGGTGTCTTTGGGGAAAACACAGTCTCTATCTGTCATGGTGTTGCATGGGCCTTCCTTCTGGGGATCTGACTACCTTTTCAGTCAGAAGATTCTGGGTCTGAAAACTGACTCAAGTTAAGAATTTTGATGAAAGGTTATGACTTCCAATAAAAGTGGCCCATCCAAAGCCTCTTGAATATGCATACTTACCTTCTTTTATTTGTATATATTAAGCCACAGTCTTATTGGCTGCTAATCTGTATTATCACTAGGGCTACTATATTCTATTTATCATCTCCAAGCATCCTCGGCTGCACGTCTGAACTCATTGGTCATTACAATCATTGCAATCTCCTTGATGCAGCTTTGGGAGCTCATCATCCCCGTTATTATTACAAGCCATGTTGGTGACCATTGGCCAAGGATGATGGTATCCATTTCCTCAGTGCATTCCTGAAGGCCTTGGTGAGTGGTGTTTCCTAAAATGTCCCATTAAATCTCTGTTGGATCTTCTAGTCCCTCATAATATATCTGTTCCAGCATGTCCACTTCCCTGAAACTTTTAATCCCTTCCTACACTGTGGCCATTCATACCGCCAACTATCCTCCTGGAAAACAATAGCTTTCTTGATGTAATAGACAATCAGAGAGAATTTTTCATTATTAAAAAGGAATTTTTGTGCACCATAACTTAACTGTCCTGTTGCTTTGCTGTTGTTATAGATATTGCAAAACATGGATTGGGTAGGTTACATGTAAATTATATTATGATTATGAAGGCTTTTTTTTTTATTTGTTTGTTTTGTAATATCTTATTTAATTATTTATTGTACCTTTTTGTTTTATATGTTATTTGGATTTGTATTTTATAAGCAAGTCTGAAGGTCCAGTGTGGCTATTTTAAAAGACAGGATATGAGATGAAAGAGGAAGATTCAAGAGTTAGGCCTATAAACAAGTCCTATATGGTTAGTGATAAGGAATTACCATCTTCTTGGTTATTTCACAACACTAGTACATCAAGCGAGACAAACAAAAGTTATTTCATAACCAGGGAAGAAACTGTTTATCCATGGATTTTACATGGGCTGGTAATCCAAGTTGTCTTGGTCCATTACGTGTTGTCTGTTGCAGGCAAGCTAAAATGCTGCAGTGCCTCCAGAAATCTTGGAAAGTCATTTAACTATAAATCACATCCACTTGACAAGGAAAGGTTCTGATTATTTTGAACATGTATTGGAATTTCAAACCAGAGTAAAGCTTTTGTCAAGAAAAGGTCACATTCAGTGAAAAGTTTCAAAATCAAGTTGCTGAGCAACAAAATGTATCGTCTAGAAGAAAAAAAGTTACACAGTTTGTGAGAAACTTAAAATGCCAGCATATAGTGTGTCTTTTAAGATTCAGTAGGAGACATTGAAAAAGTTCCAAATTTGAAAAAATATGTCAATACAGTGATGACATGTCCCATAATATTGAATAGCTTTTGAATAATGAACTGAAAAACAGGAGCTTTTCAATCCAGGTTGATGAGTAAATGGATTTCACCAATAAATGTCATTCTATAGCATTTGTAATATTTGTAAATGATGGAAAACTTCAAGAAAGATTTTTACTACAGCAGTAGCATGCCCAAAGCAGAGGTCAAGATGTGTTTAATTGTCATACTTAAAAAAAAGTAAAGAAGTGTCTTGGAGAAATTGCATTGGCTTCTGTTTTGATGGTGCCCCATCAATGCTTTGGTCCATGAAAGGGTTTACCTCTCTACTTGTGAAAAAAGAAAATCCTAACGTTGTCTCAACACACTGAGGTAAAGATGAAATAAATTACATCCTGATTGATGCTACAGAAGTGATTAGCTTTATGAAGCAAAGACCAGTTTACGTAAAAATGTTTTAAAAACTGTAAAACCCTGGGAAAAGAGCATATAAGTTTCCTCTGAATGCAGAAATCTGGTGGCTCAGCAGAGAAGAGTTCTCAATATGGTGTTTGAACTAAAATATATAGTGTCGGATTGCTAATACTTTAAAAAAAATAGTAGCTAGATTTTGCTGAGTGCTTTGAAGAAGAATCCTACAGAAACTAGCCTACTTAAGAGATAGTTGAACACAATTGAAAGATTCCTACAATTACAAGGAAACTGCATTTTGGGAAAAATTTTCATATAGCAAAAGAAAATCTTGTAATGTCTTCACTGCTGATTGGCTTGAGAGTGTAGGAATGGAATCAAGTTATATTGAAAAACACCTAGGAAAGCTGAAGGGAAAAAAAATGAACAGTATTTTTTCTCCATTAAACGCATGTGTAAAACTGGGTATAACACTTATTCTGAACCTTCTGCTCAGCCTGCAACTTGACTTTGAGAGAAGAAAAGAACTTTGAGCTGCAGACTGATCCAATACTTACTATGATATTTACACTCTTGCCTTAGACCAGTTCTAGGTTTCTGTGAATAAAGAGTACCCTACCGTTCATTGGAAAGCAATGGACATTGTACTGAAGTTTTCAAATTTTGACATATGTGAGCAAGCTTTTTCATTTAATACTCATCAAAAGTTAGGATAGAAATTACCTTCTTCCTGTTAAAAATGAAATTTATGAGGATACAGAGGAAAATGGCGTGAGGTGAGCCTCTGTAAATCTCCCCTGGAATTTACAACTAATCAAACAACTATAACTCCACAGAGGACTCCCTGCACAGCAGACAGGCAGGATGAAGAGCCCACGACTGAATTCACCTGGGGGTGAGCCATTGCGCGAAGAAGGGAGCGGGGGAGAGGTGCGGAGGCAGAGCCGCTTGGGTGCGGGAGGCAGACCTGGCTCAGTGCTCCGAGTTCGCTGCATCCTGGAGCTGCCAGGGCTGTGGGGAAGGGAGGAGCTCGGACTGCTAGGGCTCCGCTTATGGCCCACAGGGCTGAGGGGACAGCTTATAACACGGCTGAGCCGAGAGCTTGTGGCAGAGACCTCGGAGAGGGGACTGAGGGAGGAGGGCTGAAAACTGTGGTTTGGACCCTCACTGCCGGGCAGAGACAAGAGGCCGTGGGCACTAAGACTGGCCGCCCCCTCCCTATCCTCCTGGGGCTCGCCATGCCCCCACCTGCCCAGTGCTAGAGGCGGAGCAGTGGCGGTGTCGGATCAAAAGAACAGAGTGTTTGCTGTTCTGGGAACTCTGGACTGCAGACAAAGATTCACGGTCCAGCTGGTTCCGGCAGAGGGGAGGGAGCTGTGGAGGCGGGACCAGCTGTGGTGGTGGACATTGCCATTGCTCTGGGCCATATCTCATAACTCACCCTGCCCCTGGCCCCACCTATCTGGGTGGATTCTGCAGGAGTAAATAGAACTACTAAAACATACGGGCTCTGAATCTGGTGCAGGAAGAGCTTTGGAATTTCAAAAGCTCTCCACATACCCACACGGACACTGCGCCCTGTGACCCAGGCGAACTATTAACAGAGGAGAAGCCCATCTCCCAGGGAATCCCCCCATTGTGTAAGAAACAAGGATAGTGCAGAGAAAACATAGCACTACCGTGTGGGAGAGAAAAAAAGGCTGCAGTCGGAGAGAAAATAAAACATTCTACCAACAAGTACTGGGAAGAAAAAGAAAGACCTCTTCCTATCAACCTGTTGCAGAAGCCACTCCTGTAGATGTCTAGGAAGAGAAATAATAAATCATAAATTGGCATGAATAACCAAGGCAACAAGACAGCTCAGAAAGAAAGTAAAAAGTCTCCAAAAAAATGAACTTAAAGATATGGAAATATGGGACTTAAATGACAGAGAATTCAAGATTGCAGTTCTGAAAAAACTCAACGAGATGCAAGAAAACAGAGAAAGGCAGTTTAATGAACTCAGAAACACAATCAAAGAACAACATGAGTATTTTATGAAAGCGATTGAAATTTTAAAAAAGAACCAAATAGAATTTCTGGAGATTAAGAACTCAATAGAAGAAATTAAGAATGAAATAGCCAGCTTAGTTAGTAGAGTTGACCAGATGGAGGAAAGAATCAGTGACATCGAAGATAAAAACCTGAAAATTACACGGATGGAAGAAGAAAGAGATTTGAGACTTAAAAGAAATGAAAGAACTCTACAAGAACTTTCTGACTCCATCAGAAAGAGCAATATAAGAATAATGGGCATACCAGAAGGAGAAGAAAGAGAGAAGGGAACAGAGAATATATTCAAACAAATTGTCAATGAGAACTTCCCAAACTTGTGGAACGAACTGGATCCTCGAATCCAAGAAGCAAATAGAACACCTAATTACCTCAATCCCAACATGCCTTCTCCAAGGCATATTGTATTGAAGCTGTCTAAAATCAACGACAAAGAAAGAATCCTCAAGGCAGCCAGGGAAAAGACGTTAACCTACAAAGGAAAGCCCATTAGATTATCATCAGATTTTTCAGTAGAAACTCTACAAGCCAGGAGGGAGTGGAACCAAATATTCAAACTATTGAAAGAGAGAAATTATGAACCAAGAATAATATATCCAGCAAAGATATCCTTTAGATACGAAGGAGGAATAAAGACCTTTCCAGACATACAGAAGCTGAGGGAATTTTCTAATACATGACCTGCACTACAAGAAATACTAAAGGAGGCTATTCGACCACCATCAACAGGGACAATTTATGGCAACCGAAACATAAAAAGGGGGAGAATAAAGGCCTGAACCGGAATATGGGAATGGAGAAAGTAAGTGTGCTGAAGAAAATGGAATACTCAAATATCAAACTTTATTTTACATAAACTTAAGGGTAACCACTCAAAAAAAAATCCAGAACAGAAATATATACTGTAATAAAAGAAGAAACAGAGGGAAACATCATAGAATACCACCACACAGAAATAATAGACAACAACAAAAAGGCAAAGAAACAATGGAGACACAGCATTACCAGAAAAGTAAAGATAGAATGACAGGAAATCCTCATATCAATAATCACCTTGAGGTAAATGGACTGAACTCACCAATAAAAAGGCACAGAGTAGCAGATTGGATCAAAAAACTAAACCCAACCATATGCTGTCTCCAAGAGACACGTCTCAGCTACAAGGACAAGCATAGACTCAAAGTAAAAGGGTGGAAATTGACACTCCAAGAAAATGGTATCCAGAGAAAATCAGGTGTTGCCATACTGATATCAGATGAAACAGACTTCATGGTGAAAAAGGTAACGAGACAAAGATGGACATTTCATAATGGTAAACAGGACTATACAACAAGAAGACATAACAGTCATCAATATTTATGCCCCCAATCAGGGAGCACCAAAATATACCAAGCAACTACTAACAGAACTAAAGGGAGAAATTGACCAAAACACAATTATACTAGGGGACTTAAATACATCATTGACAGCTATGGATAGATCATCCAAACAGAAAATAAATAACAAAATAGCAGCCCTAAATGACACATTAGATGAAATGGACATAATTGACATATATAGAGCACTTCATCCTAAAACATCATTTTTTTCTAGTGTACATGAAACATTCTCAAGAATAGACCATATATTGGGACATAAAATCAGCCTCAGCAAATTTAAGAAGATTGAAATCATACCAAGCATATTCTCTGATCACAAGGCTTTGAAATTGGATATCAAATGCAAAAAGAAAGCAGGAAAAAACACAAATACATGGAGATTAAACAACATACTTTTAAAGAACGACCAGCTCAAAGAAGAAATTAGAAGAGAGATCAAAAGATACATAGAAACAAATGACAATGAAATACATCCTACCAAAATTTTTGAGATGCAGCGAAAGCAATTTTAGGAGGGAAATTTATATCATTAGAGGCCTATCTCAAGAAACAAGAAAAATCCCAAATAAATAACCTCATGTTACACCTTAAAAAACTGGAAAAACAAGAACAAATGAAACCCAAGGTCAGCAGAAGAAAGGAAACAACAAAAATCAGAGCAGAACTAAATGAAATAGAGAACAAAAAGACAATAGAAAAAATTAATGTGACAAAGAGCAGGTTCTTTGAAAAGATTAACAAAATTGACAAACCCTTGGCTGGACTAACTAAGATAAAAAGAGAGAAGACCCTAATTAACAAAATCAGAAATGAAAAAGGGGAAGTTATCACGGACACCACAGAAATACAAAGGATCATCCAAGAATACTATGAAGGACTATATGCCACCAAATTCAATAATCTAGAAGAAATGGACAAGTTCTTAGAAACATATAGCCTTCCTAGGCTGAACCATGAAGAACTGGAAAATCTAAACAGACCGATCACCAGTAACGAAATTGAATCAGTCATTCAAAACCTTCCCTAAAGCAAAAGTCCTGGAACAGATGGCTTCACTAGTGAATTCTACTAAATCTTCAAAGAGGAGCTAATACCAATCCTGCTCAAACTCTTCCAAAATATTGAAGAAAAGACAGTACTCCCTAACTCATTTTATGAGGCCAACATTACCCTGATACCAAAACCTGGTAAGGACAACACAAAAAAAGAAAACTACGGACCAATATCTCTGATGAATACAGATGCAAAAATCCTAAACAAAATTCTAGCAAATCAAATACAACAATGCATTAAAAAGATTATTTGTCACGACCAAGTGGGGTTCATCCCCGGGGAACAAGGATGGTTCAATATCCTTGAATCCATCAATGTGATACATCACATAAACAAAATAAAGGACAAAAATCATATAATTATATCAATTGATGCAGAAAAAGCATTTGACAAGATACAACATACATTTATGATTAAAACAATTAATAAAATAGGTATAGAAGGAAAATGTCTTAACATAATAAAGGCCATATATGACAAACCCTCAGCTAATCTCATAATTAATGGTGAAAAACTGTAGCCCTTTGCTCTACGTTCAGGAACATGACAGGGCTGTCCCCTATCACCTCTGCTTTTCAACATGATGTTGGAAGTCCTTGCCAGAGCAATCAGGCAAGAGAAAGAAATAAAAGGCATTCAAATTGGGAATGAAGAAGTTAAATTGTCACTCTTTGCAGATGACATGATGCTATATATAGAAAACCCTAAAGACTCCACCAAAAAGCTATTAGAAACAATCAACGTATACAGTAAAGTTGCCGGCTACAAAATCAACGTACAAAAGTCCATTGCATTCCTATATACTAACAATGAAATCTCAGAAAAAGAAATACAAAAATCAATTCCTTTTGCAATTGCAGCAAAAAGAATAAAATACCTAGGAATAAACTTAACCAAGGATGTGAAAGACCTATATGCTGAAAACTATAGGACATTTTTTAAAGAAATTGAAGAAGACACAAAGAGATGTAAAGACATTCCGTGCTCATGGATTGGAAGAATCAACATAGTTAAAATGGCCATATTACCCAAAGCAATATACAGATTTAATGCAATCTCCATCAAAATCCCAAAGGCATTTTTTAAAGAAATAGAACAAAAAAACATCAGATTTGTTTGGAACCACAAAAAACCCCGAATAGCCAAAGCAATCTTAAGAAAAAAGAACAATACTGGAGGTATCACACTCCCTGACTTTAGCTTGTACTACAAGGCTACAATAATCAAAACAGCATGGCATTGGCAGAAAAACAGACACATAGACCAATGGAATAGAATTGAGAACCGAGAAATAAAACCACATAAATATTGACAGACAATTTTTGACAAAGAAGCAAAAACATACAATGGAGAAAAGACAGCCTCTTCAATAAATGGTGCTGGGAGAATTGGATAGCCACATGCAAAAGAATGAAACTGGACTGCTATCTGTCACCATGTATCAAAATTAATTCAAAATGGATCAAAGACTTAAGCATAAGACCTGACACAATAAACTGCATAGAAGAAAACATAGGTACTAAACTTATGGACCTTGGTTTCAAAGAGCATTTTATGAATTTGACTCCAAAGGCAATGGAAGTAAAAGCTAAAATAAACGAATGGGACTATATGAAACTTAAAAACTTCTGCACAGCAAAAGAAACCATCGACACAGTAAAGAGGCCACCAACTGAATGGGAGAAGGTTTTTGCAAACAGTGCCTCCGATAAGGGGCTAATATCCAAAATATACAAGGAACTCATGCAACTCAACAACAAAAAAACAAACAACCCAATTGAAAAATGAGCAGACGACCTGAAGAGACATTTCTTCAAAGAGGACATACAAATGGCAAATAGACATATGAAAAAATGCTCAACATCACTAATCATCAGAGGAATGCAAATAAAAACCACAATGAGATATCACCTCACCCCAGTCAGAATGGCTATCATTAACAAGACAAATAGTGACAAGCGTTGGAGAGGCTGTGGAGAAAAAGGAACCCTCATACACTGTTGGTGGGAATGCAGACTGGTATAGCCGTTATGGAAGGCAGTGTGGAAGTTCCTCAAAAAATTACGAATAGAATTACCATATGACCCAGAAATCCCTCTCCTGGATATCTACCCAAAAAATCTGAAAACATTTATACATAAAGACACGTGTGCTCCAGTGTTCATTGCAGCTTTGTTTACGGTGGCCAAGACATGGAAACAACCAAAATGTCCTTCAATAGATGAATGGATAAAGAAGTTGTGGTATATATACACAATGGAATGCTATTCGGCAGTAAGAAAAGATGATATAGGAACATTTGTGAGAACATGGATGGATCTTGAGAGTGCAATGCTGAGCGAAATAAGTCAGACAGAAAAAGCAGAGAACCCTATGCTTTCACTGATATGTGGTATATAAACCAAAAACAACAAAAGAACAAGACAAACAAATGAGAAACAAAAACTCATAGACACAGACAATAGTTTAGTGGTTACCAGAGGCTAAGGGGGGTGAGGGGTGGGAGATGAAGGTAAGGGGGATCAAATATATGGTGATGGAAGGAGAACTGACTCTGGGTGGTGAACACACAATGGGATTTATAGATGATGTAATACAGAATTGTACACCAGAAATCTATGTAATTTTACTAACAATTGTCACCCCAATAAATTAAAAAAATGAAAAAAGTTGGGGTTAAAAAAAAGGAAGTCCCAGAAATGTGATTAAGCAGACAGCTTTGGCCTTAAATTCAGAAGAACTGAGGTTTAAATGCCAACTCAACTAATTTCCATCAGTAAACTCATAAGCAATTTACTCTGTCTTCCTCAGCTATGGTTTTCTTTCCTATAAAATGAAGATACTAACATCAGACAATAGGGTTGTAAAGATGCTTAGCCAGAAGAGGATACTAGCCCTTAAATAGCTTCAAATTCCTCATCATTTCTTAAATTTCCTCATCGAATATTATTCTAGTCATCACGATGCTTTTGGAAAAGATTTTTGCAGGGAGTTAAAATATTTGAACTTGGGGACCTCTACTGGTCTCTTTCAACTCTAGGATTTTCATGTTTGGACAAGTCAGTGATTCCTAACTGAATTTTTAATATTAAAAAAAAGGAAAAGGAAAATCTAATTAGCAGCTTGTTCAATATAAAATTGTGCAAAGACTTTTAGGCCTACTTAGGTAAAATTTTTAAAAATCAAGTAAAAAATTTAAGAAAAGGAAGACCTGAACTTCTTTTTATCAACACCACTGATTTGCATAGAGAGTATTTTCTGTGTGGGGAAGGAGAACTACAAATAAAAAAAAAAGGCTAATAATTTTGCTAAATTAACAGATTTACAGAAAAATATCTCTGCTCAAAAGAGTATTGGCAATTATTATAGGACTATTATATCTACTTACTGTTAATCCTAAGGTACCTGAGCTATTGTTATAATAATTTTTAGGCAGGGATTCCCTGAAACCACACAATTATTTCAATAGTTGCTCCAGGATAATAAGATTGAGAAAGGCTGCTCTACAGGTTTTGGAAGTAGAGTGGAAGGGAACCAAAGAACAAGCTATCCATAAATGGGGTTCTGCCCCCGCCCCCGCATCGTCCACAAATCATCACTGATTGATAGCCTGACCCTCAACTGTCCCTTACTGAGTACTGGCCACATGGGTGGTTCATTTGTAATTGATTACTGAACAGCATCATTATTGTATCATTATTTTCTAAGAGAGGGAAACCAGAGATTCCACTCAGTAGGTGGATCTTAATGGCCTAACTCTTCATGGCTGATACTAGCGAGGACATTGTCCATTGAATAGAAATTACAGATACTTTGATACATTTAAACATTCACTTGTGTCCAAAACACTTGCTCACCAGAGGGAATTTATTTGCTTTAAACACTAGCTTCATCTTGAAGCATATTTGCTTACTCTGTGTTAGTCAAGACTCGCAGCAAGTTTCTTTGGGAAAAAGAGGAAGAACGAAATAATGCGAGAGAGGGAGATTTAGGAAGCAGATTTTTATTGATGCCAAGAAGAAAGGAAGGCATGTAATTTGTGCAGGGCCTTAAAACATGATCAGCCAGACACATGGAAAACATTTTCAAATCTTTTCTTAATTGTAACAGATGGTTGAGCAATAAATTTCTGTTTCTAGCTAAAGGATATTCTGCAAATATATTTGTTTGGAGCCCAGGCTGGCCAAGATAGTATTTCATTGTTCAAAGAAGATTGTGTATATACAAGTATTAGTGAACTGTTAGAATTTCTCCCACTAGCTGCCTGGGTGGAACGATTATCATTGAAATTAAAACCCTTAGTAGAATAAAAGTTCAGGCCTAAAAGAAAGAAGACTTCCATATTTCTCTCATTTTTCAGGAAAAAAACAACAACAAACTAAGATCTAGACAGGTTAAATCTAACCTATTGGCAAGCTGGAACCCAAACTTGAGTCACCGAGTTTTTAGTCAAGTGCTATTTCCACTCACCATTACATGTGTGATGCCACCAGTAATAATGGATCTCAAAGAGATTAAAAACTAACTCGTCCAAAGTCACACAGTTTGTCCATACAAAATTTTGTGTATATCCGAATTTTCTCACTTCAGATTCTATGATTTCTGCACTAGACTCCATATGACAATTTAGAAAATAATTCCCAGGATTTATTAGTTTCTATAGAGGAGAGCATGGAGAGAAAAGAACATTGATTTTGGAATGAAATAGGCCTAAATTCTAATTTCAACTCTGTCGTTTGCTAGTTGTGTGCACCTTGGCAATATGCAAATCTCATTAAGTATCAAAATATCAGTTAATCATCCATAAAACTAAAACATTAGCACCAACATTTCAAGTTGATATGCGTTTTAAATAAGAATACAGCTGATCCTTGAACAAATGGCGGGGGGTGAGGGGATTAGGAACACCAACCTCTCCCCAACCCCTGTGCAGTCGAAAACCTGAGTATAACTTTTGACTCCCCCCAAATTTAAGTTGTCCCTTTGTATCTATGGGGGTTTGGTTCCAGGACCCCTGTGGAGTACAAGTCCCCTGTGTAAAATGGCCTAGATCCATTCATACAGTTGGCCCTCAGTATCTACAGACCAAAACCAGTACACATATTTATTGAAATAAATCTGCATGTAAGTGGACCCATGCAGTTCAAACCTATGTTGTTCAAGGGTCAACAGTCCATGTAAAATACCTAACATAGTGCCTGTCACATAACAAATACTCAGTGGATTTTAGTTGGGTACATTTTCCTCTATGTCAACATCAAAGTATTCAGATTCTTTAGGATGTATGTTGCCAGTATGTCATTAATTCGAAGTAGGGAGAAGAAATTCTTCTACTCTGTGCAAAGCACATAACCTATCTACTTAGATCTTCAAGTCAGTGATGGAGTCTAGAATAGGAAGAGAGAGTAAACAGGAAACTGAAAAGGATATATCCAAAAGATTTGCACCTGCCCACAAGTGAATTGAAATGTCAGAAAATATATGGGTTTTGAATTCTAATACCTTCTGTTTCAGCCCCTGTAATTAATTGAAGCTCATGATATTTATGACCTGCCCCTAGGGAGTCTTTCAAACACTCAGAGCCTTCTATCAGAAATTCACTCCCCCCTCAGTCTCCTCCCACTCATACATCTAGAAGAAATATGGGTCTCACCTTCCAGTCAAATGTGAAGCCCTGTGGGGGAGAGAAAACAGCAAGAAGCCATGCAGACTGGGTCCTCATGGCGAGGAGATTAGGGGAAGCTGGCTCATACTATGGCTTTCCTGAGGTCGGTGCCTTTAACCAGTTGCAGCTATGCTTCAAGAAGCCAGATGGCCATCTCAAAATCCTGACCTGGTGAGGTTGTCATTCCCATTTTATGAATAACTAACCCTCTGACACATACAGAGATTTATACATTGACCAAGTTCACACAGCTTGTAAGTGACAGATTCAGTACTAGTAGGGCATACTTTCAAGAAAAAGGAGTCCAGAATGAGTCCTCAGAACAAGGGTTACAGAGAAAAGCACAGGTAGAGTCATGACCCAGAAGCAGAGGTGGCAGCCATGGGACATTAACTTCTATCAAGCTGTTGGAGCAAGTTAATAGACATGTTGAATGCCAGCAGAGTTGGTGAAAAGCAAGGAAAAGGGACCACAAGCAGAGATTCCCTGTTGGCCACTTAGCCTTTGCATAGGCTGCTTACTATACCTGGGACACTCCCATGTCTTCCTAAAGTCACCTGAGATACAAATGAAAATATTAATGATGCTAAAGAGTTTTATCTTTGTTTCACTGAGGAAAAAATATTAACATTCCCCCAGTTAACATACCCAGAGATCCTCTAGATATATCACATGGTGGTATAAAACCTTAGTGGCTTAATACAACACACATGTATTATATTTCTGAATCAGACACCGCTCTCACTGGGCTCAAATCAGAGTGTCTCCAGAACTGCATTCCTTACGGAGGCTTTCAGGAATAATCTGTTCCCTTAACATTTTCTAGATTCTAAGGGCTGCCTGCGTTCATTGCTTTATTGTCCCTTCCTCCATCTTCAAAGCACAGCACTCTAACCTCTACTTCCGTCATCGCATCTCCTATTTCTGACCGTGACTCTTCCTTCCCTGTTGTAAGGACCCTTGCTATTACATTGGACACCTGAGTAATACACGATAATCTCCCCTTCTCAAAATCCTTAACTTAATCACATCTACTAAGTTCCTTTTACCACATAGGGTGACATACTCATGAGTACTAGAGATTACGATGGACATCTTTGTGGGACCATTATTCTATCAATCAAACAGATCTTAATTTTTTTGTTTTGTTTTGTTTACTTGGAGTTTTAAAAACAGTGAGATCTGTTCCTTGGTTTGTATCTACCTATCATAGCATCTTTCTCCTAATACCCCCTGGTGGAAACTTCAAAAGCATCAGTGACTCCTTCTTCTCATTCCTTCCCACATCCAAACCCTAAAACATTTCAAAAATGTCCCTTCTCTATCCCATCTGCATCCTTAATTCAGGCTCTTTTAACCTTTCCCCTGGATTATTTCAAAGGTATCCAAACATCCTCATGCCAACAATTTCTCCCTGCTCCAGTCCATTTTTGCAAAGTTCTTCCAGAGTTACGACAACACACAATTATGTGTCGGACCCTTGTTTAAAGGCTCCAATAGCCACTCATCAGCTAACAAGATGAAATTCATACACCTCAATTTTCAATGGAAAATCCCTTCACAATCTTACTGCAAACTTCTCCTTCCAGCCCCCTTTTATATACCTTATGTCCCAGCCCCACAGAATTCTTACCATTTCCCAACGAGGTCTGTGAGCGCTTAAGGATGCTTTGACTTGACTCAGTATATACTGAGTGCCCTTCATCTTTTTTCTCTATCCAGTGAGATTCAAGTCAGCCGTTTCATACACCCACCAAGATACCACCCAAATTCACCTTAATACACTGAGAATCTTTTCTCAAGATGCTATACCCTAACAGATTGGTGATTCCCATCTATGTCCCCAACAATCCCTAGTTCTCTTTATTATGACATTGTTTTATTACTTGTTTATTTATATCATTATATGCTATTTCCAAAACAACCAGTATGAGCTCATCGAAGGCATGGGCTGAGTCTCATTTTTATTTCCGACCCAGTGCTTAATATAGGCCTGGATCATAGTAGGTGCTCAATAATGTTTTTGTTCTGAATAATACTGGGACTCAGTCTGGTTCTTTGCAGAATAGTAGATTAATGTCATCTGGGAATCAATTTCCTAATATTGATATGTATTTTCAATTGGGGATAGATTGGAGTGGTTAGAAAGAAAGAGAAAAAGGTTTCTTACTTTTACTCTTTTTTTTTTCTTTTTCTTTTTGCACTGATGTCTGGAGAACTAAGATGAGGAAATGGGAGACAAAGTACCATGTTTCCCCGAAAATAAGACCTAGCTAGACCATCAGCTCTAATGCATTTTTTGGAGCAAAAAATTAATATAAGGCCCAGTATTATTTTAATATAATATAAGACCCAGTCTTATATAATATAATATAATGTAATATAATACCTAGTCTTATATTAATTTTTGCTCCAAAAGACGTATTAGAGCTGATGGAATGGCAAGGTCTTATTTTCGGGAAAACACGGTAGAAAGCGAACCAATAGAAAGAAGCTAAAGGGATTATAAGAAGGAATATTGTAAAACTTCGGGAAAGAAGTGCTTTGATGACAAATTGAACAGGATCAGAAATAGTGCATGATAATTAATAAACATCTTCATGGGTAAAATCAGTTAACATCAAGTGCAGAACCACAGAGGTTCCCGTAGCAGAATTTCACAGAGGTAGGTGCAAAGTAATCTCCTACCCTACCACAGTCTATGGGGTCAGAGGGTTCAGGGTGGTGACCCACGGGTGAATCTGTGTTCTGACCAAGTCATAGGGGAGATTAAAGTGACCAGCAAAATTTCCCTCTTACAGAAAGTCTGTGATCACGGCAGATACAAAGGATCTTCCCTCAAGTCACTTTGGCATCAGAATTTTGGCAAACATATCAGAGCATAAGAACATGACAGCATTTATTCAGAGCTCATGTGAACTTCCTTTTGGGGATTCCCAGAAAAAATAATACTCTGAAAATATTAGCAGGCTGATGGTTTGCAGTCATACAAATGACAGCTAAGAGTCATGGGAAACAGAATGTTAAAGTTCATCCGACCTCATACTTACCCAAAGCTGCTGAGGCTTGAGGTCATTCAGGTTAAATAAAAGATTTAATGAATAAGTGAATAATAAGTGCATGATGGGATGGAAGTCAGAGTTTTTTCACTCTTACCCAAGTGCTGGTTTTATTTTCAGTACCGGGTCCGTCCTTAGGAAATTATGAACTCATGTCATTGAAGGTCTGTTTTGGATAACACTTAATTAATTATTTTAAAAGCTTAATTCAGTGGCTGGCATGTATTCTAGGTCTAACTCCCGAGCCTACCATCCTCACCTAAAATCAGCTGCAAGCCTTTTATGACACTATATGTCAGTTTTTCCATCCATGGAGCAGAAGTATCACGAACTTGAATCTATCCACTACATAGCATAAAGAAAAGCTAGATATGTAATGTGGTTTTTACTGCGGGATGAAGGAAACAGTATCAAATAAAGCATGATGATCTGCTTAGCCTTGCTCTCCACTGAGGAGGGAAACAAAATAGTATACAGAGTTTAAAAAAATGGAACATTAATATGGTGTATCTATTCTGTTGCATAACAGCCTATGAGATGTTAAGTTGAAATATTGTCAAACATTTTGCCAGTAGGGGGAAAAAATAACAGCAGATGGGTCAAGCAGGAGGCAGAGCCAAATAGTTTTGTATTCTTTTCAATGTAATTTTTTTCAGTTTCTTTATAGATATGACTGCGATGGATAATCCTTCATCTGAAAACACATATCAGATATTCTTGTATAACAATTATATTACACATGTGTTTCTTTTAAGGCTGCTGTTACTAGTAGAATATTGGAGGTATAGTCTTTTCTGGGAGGGCTGGATGAAATTAGGAATCCATGAGGAGTGTAAGAAGTAAAAATGAAGAGGTTTCTACCGCGGAGCTACATACTGCGGTGCTGCTGCCCTGCATTTGATGTTAACTGATTTTACCCATGAAGGTGTTTATTAGCTATAATGCTAACTCTGACCCTGTTCAATTTGTCACCAGAAGCAACGTGGTATAACAGCAAAGGCAACAGATGTTGGGGATGACAAGCCAAATGATTGGAAGCTCAGCCAATAATTTCTCCTTAAAAGTAAGTGGTTTGACTTTATAATCTCCTAAATGCATTTCTTTCATAAGCAATCTATGGGTTTTCATTGTCAAATTGGAATGCCATCTGGTTCCTGGATGCAGATAACCTTGGTTTCTGCCCACAGGATGAGTCACCCAGCACAGTTCAACTAGCATGGTCTTCTCATTGTAAAGCCACCTCTTCCAACTGCAACTGTCTCAGTTGGGATCACAATGGGAAGGTTGATAATATTCCCCCAGGATATTGCATAGTTTAGCAGCCCTCCCTCAAATCCAGAGCTTTGAATTGCACATTGTCCAGCATGTTTTAAAAATGTATGTATCATGCATGGTAGAGAAGTATGTTTATAAAAAGTCTTCTGTAAACCTGTAAACTTTCATGCTGATATACACTAGTTTCTTAATAAGAGAAGCTAGTTATTTTTTTTAAATAATAATACCTTATACTAGATTGCTATTTGCAAAATGTATGTTAACTCATATTGATTGTAACAATCCTGTGATTACATTGATGATTTACTGTGGAGGTAATCAAGACCTTGAGAATTTAATTTATTTATCAATTCTCATTGAGAATTTTCTGGGTGTTAGACAAGAGAGGTAGCAAAGATATATCTATGAGTAAAATGGACATGGATTCTGCCCTCACAAGTCTTAAATCTAGTAGAGGAGACAGGGGTTAAATATGTTATATTATTAACTGTGACCAATTCTATAAAGAAAGTAAAAGGGTGTGATTAGAGATTACAACAAGGATGGTTTGATTTAGATTGAAGAGTCAGGAACGCCTTCTCTGAAGAAGGGACACTAAAGCTGAAATCACAAGGATGATTGGAGGTGACCTGGGCAAAAAGTAAAGGGAAGAGCAGGCTACATACAGTTTTTGGAAGGCTTTAGGTGGGAAAGAAGTTAACCCTTTCCAAGAATGGATAGGAGACCAGTGAGCTGGTTTAAAAGTAAACCAAGGGAAAAGCGACATAAGACAAAATTAGGTAGGAAAATGGGACATATTATGGGGTCACATTAATGACCTACCAGTGACCTCACTGAGACTAGAAATTGTCTTAGTGATTTCTATTCTATTTCTGTTCACTTCTGTATGGCACTTTCTTCATTAAAGAGAAAAATGAAGTACTTGTTGTAGGATCATACATGTGTATAGGTGAATAGATGTTGCTATGAAAATGAACAAAACAAACAAAGCAGCGCATTGCCCCTTATGTTAATTACCTGAGAACATGTTTGTAGTTCTTTTATTCTGTTTTGTTTGTTTTGGGGAGGGACTTAGGTTGGTCAGGTGATGATGCATTGGTGAATAAGCTTATTTTTTCTGGCCAAATTAATCATTATGTATGGAATGTTTATTTTACATGAGCAGCTTCGAGTCATTGCTACTCTGAAGAAAAGTTGCCACTATAATGGCATGGTGATTTTAGTTAACAATATTGTATTATATACTTGAAAGTTGCTAAGGGAATAGATCTTAAATGTTCTCACCACACATTAAAAAAAAAGTAGTAATTATGTAAGATGATGGAAGTGTTAACTAACCCTACTGTGGTAATCATTTTTAATATATACATGTATCAAATCGCCACATTATACACCTTAAACGTATACAATGTTACATGTCAATTATATCCCAATAAAGCTGGGGGACAAAAGAAATTTATTATATCAAATGGTGTGAAATACTGAGTTAATCACTTATGTAAATATGCCTAAAGCAAGGAAAAAACAGTAATTTTTAGGTCATTTAATATGAAGTTTTGCAAAAACAAATTGTTCAAACAGGCCCAGTATCATTGAAATTAGTTAAAATACTTTGTTGTAATTTTCATGAATTTTAATATTTAGCTTATTTTACACCAAATTTACTAAAATACCATCATAAACAATTTTTACATACCACAAATTTGATCAATATAGAACACTGGCAGCATCCATTAAAATGTAATCTCCATAGTAACAAGGTTTATCTGTTTGGTTTTACCATTCTGTCCCCAGCACTCAGAATAATACCTTACACACATTAGCAATATATAAATATTTTTGAATTAATTAATTAATATGTCTCTGAGCCAGATAGTTAATTTCGTTGGGGAAAAGTTCCCTCACCCGTAAGAAGAGAAGGCTGAGAGAGGTTTCTAAGAGGCTTATCCTGGCAGTTTTCTGCCAACCATGAGGGAAATCAGCCTTAAAATGCAGTTGCACTGTAGATAACAGTGGAAAGAATAAAGACCATAAAGCCTTGATGAAATCATTGAGCCTTTGTATCAGTCAACGTCAAAGCTTGTTCTGCCTCTCTGCTTTTTGTAATGGGAATTAAAAAATAATAATAAAGGCATTTCGGATTAAGTTGATGGAGGTAGATTTTTCTATTTGTAGTTGAAACCATTCATATCTGTATCTTTTCTATTTTAACAAAGATTTGAAGCAGTATCGCATGTGTTGTAGTATATTCTGGACTTGCTTATACAAATTTTAAAAGCATATTTTTTGAGCACTTAAAGAGAGCAAAATTTTATGCAAGACAAAGATAAATAAGGAATGGTCTTTTCCCTAAAGGAGCATACAAACATGAAAGGGAACAAATTAAATATACAATACTAAAGCGGGATACATATGTATTATGAACATATGTAAGATACAATGCCTAGTAATCCCACTGAAGTCCTATGTCCCATTTCTCTCATTCCATGTGCTTTCTGTTGTTTATAATACTTAATATGTTAAAGCCATACCTTAACTGAGCCTGCAGATATTTTGGAGAGAAAAGCATTTTATTTGCATTGTACATAAATACATATATTTGAACTCTGAAAGGTGTGATATTTAGTTTCTTTTTTTTTTTTTTCTTCAACGCATTGTAATTTTCTTCTGTTAATGCCAACTGTAATGGATTGAATAGTGGTCTCCAAGAATTCACATACACCCATAACCTCAGAATTTAGAAATAAGGGTCTTTGCAGGTGTGGTTAAGGTAAGGACTAAAATAAGATCATACAGTGTTAAGATAGGCCCTAAATCCAATGAGGATGCCTTATAACGAACAGAAAAAGACACAAAGAGATATAAAAGAGGAAAACGTAGAGGTGGTCTCTGGAGGCAGAGGCTGGAGTTATGTATCTGTAAGCAAAGGAACAGCAGAAGCTGAAAGAGGTAAGGAAGGATTCTCCCCAGAGCCTTCAGAGGGAGTGCGCCCTGCTGGTGCTCTGGTTTCTGACTTCCGGTCTGGTAACTAGAGAATAAATTTCTATTGTTCAAGCCACCAAGTTTGCAGTAATTTGCTATGACAACCCTAGAAAACTACTACAGTGACTATTCTGTTTTGCTACATGTTACAATTTGGCTTTATCTGTGCTTTGGCATATGAGAGGGCTCCAGGTTCACCTTAGACAAAGTGCTTTAAAAAAACTTGGCTTCTCACTGCTTAAATAGAAACTACTAGTGAGAAATGACGATCTGTGGTGAGTGTAACAGTTGCCAGAGCAAGGGGATTGGCTGAGGTGGCCCGCAAACAGAAGGGTAGACTGAGGTGTGTAAGCCTTCTCTAGGGTCATCCCTCCCCAATTCTCAACAATGTTTGAAAACAAGAATTCAATAAAACATGTGAATTTCTACTCAAGTTAAATGGGATTCAGACTATACTAGGCTATTAAAAAAATGGCAGTCCCTGAAAACTAGGAAAGTTAAGAATACACACATTCCATAAGAGCATAGAGAAAAATAATACGATAAAGTTGACTTGGAAGTAGAATGCTTTACTCTTTCAAAGAGAATGCATCTTATTGGATACCTTATGTCTTATTGCCAAGTTCCCACACATAATTTAAAAAAATTGATTACATATTAGACTTCTAGTAAAACTGATAAATATTAAGTTGGTGCAAAGGTAATTGTGGTTTTTGCAATTATTTTTAACCTTTTAAACCACAATTACTTTTGCACCAACCTAATAGTAAAGACTGTATAAGCCACACTTCATGATCACAATTTAAAAAGTAACAGTTTAAAAAAAGAAAAAACAATGTTTTAAAAATAAAAATAAATAAATAATGAGAATTAATAAGAATAGGAAAGAAGAATTTATATTCATAGGAATAATAAAAATTAGAATACTACAAAGCAACACATATAGATTTCCCAAAGCCCTGTTTTTCGTGTTAAAAAGAAAGAATAAAACGAAAATAAATATCTTAACTACAAGTTAAAAGAAGAAAAACAAATCAATGTTAAGAAAAGGAGAATGCAGTTCTTTAAAATGCAATACTGCCCATCAAAACTTTGAATAAAAAAATAAACCGTAGATCAAGTGCTCATGTTAGGACAAACTTAAGGCAAACTTCCAGCTTGTCTAATCAAAAATAAAAACACAAAAGAAAATGCAAATACCTAAATTTAGAAAAAAAGAACAGCATAAAACTACAGGTCTTTGATAAAGCGCCTGTTTTAGGAGAGGCAGAAGAGTGGGGTTCGGTATCAGAAAGCTAATGAGGCCAATGAGACAAACCCAACTATCAGAGTTCAGGCCTCAGCACATTTTGAGTGTTCCCTCCCCTCTGTTCTCTCATTCTCTTAATTAGAGCGCAGCTGCCTTCTCTCTGTCCTTTCTCTCTCAAGGTCATAACATCAGAAGCTGGGATATGGGAAGGGAGATAAAGTAGAAAGAAGACTTAGGAGGGAGTTCTCTGTCATTGGCTTCTTTTCTCCTGTGCTTTGTTCAGAAAAATTTTGGCTTAATTAAGATAGACCCAATTGTTTTACTTGCTTAGGAGTACCAAATATAACTAAAATATAGCAGAGAACTGTTGTCATGTGTTTTTTTTTAACTGATACTGTGAACCAATGTGTTCATACACACACATACATGTCCCTTATCCCCCTGGCTCTTCAGTTAGGCTTTTAGTGTGACAAGTGACTTTTTATTATACACTAGATATTTTATCTGTTACGTTCAGAGACTCTGGGTCCTACTTAAATCTTTTGTTTTAGCATGTAGTTACCCTGTTTAAATTTATCACTCTAGTCCTGGCCTACTTTTGTGGGCTGTGGTTCCAAAGACAATAAAATTTCAGAGCCTTTGCAGTATGATGTTAGTTGGCTTGGTTGATCTGGTGCCTCTGGGGCTCCCACTGGTCCCCCCGGTACTCTCTGAGGTAAAAGAGTTTTCCCTGGTGCCCCAGGTTTGGGGATAGGAGTCTGAGGCCCACAGAGCGCTCTCAAGGCAGCCATTGTTACGGCAGGATCCCTACTGTCAGTGTCCCCTAGCTACCCCCATGTCTCTCAGTGAGGAAGAGGAGTCTCAGTCCTGGGATGAAGAGACATACCTGTCTTAGCCACTTGTTGTGGCAAAACCCTTTGGTCAGTGCCATCTGGCTACTGGGTGTCCTTGGGGAGAATAGGGAGTCTCAGGCCTGGGGGAGAAAGAGAGGCCTTCCCCTGGGCACTTAGTTTCAGCAGGGCTCCCCGTGGATCCATGCTTTGCAGAGGCTGCCTGTTCTGTCTACAAGACTCCATCAGTCTGGGTGAGGAATGAGCCTAGCTGGGCCGGCTCCTGTTATATAGACTGAGGGTTGGACATGCCACGTGTGCATTGTTTCTTCAGTTGGCTGGGAATCCTAAGAGGCCCTGCTGCTGTGTTGCTCCTGCACTCCTGGGCTCCCTAACCAGTTTGCCTCTTTCTTTCTGCCTTGCAGAGTTCTCTTTCAGTTGCCTCTTGCCTCATTTCCAGGTTTATAATTGTACTTAGTGGGAAGAGCGGGGAGAAATTCTCTCATCCTTTAGGCTTTTGGATCTGAAACTTCCCCTTGCCTCAGGGGGCAAGAGCCAGAAAAGGTGTCAGATTCCTAGTCTTTAATTTAAAAAACAAAACTTACCAAAAAAAAAGTAATAGTTACATTATAAGATAGAAAAATGTGATTGTTGAGCTATTATGTCTCACCTAAGAAGAAATTTTAAAAAATGAAAATCTCTCTGGCCTGTGGGTAGAAGATGAGTTGAACAGCAACCAAGAGACAGCACCAGAGGAAGTCTTAAGACAGAGTCCTAAACTCCCCTCCCGATAGCACTAAGAGACGGTGACAAGAGACACACAAGGTGTTTGGTGACCCATAATCGAGAAAAGCTATACAATCCCCTTCAAAATAACAATTATTATATTAAAGCTGGGACCATGGGACACCATGGCAGGAGTTTCCTATGTCATGGTAAGACTGACACAATGGAGCTGGTTGCTGGCATTTCAGGTGCCTAACATGCCTGAAGCACTAATTTCCCATGGCACCATGGAACCGCACACCAATGCTAGGTCCCTGGTGGAAACACGACGTTAGTCAGGGATAGAGAGCCATAGACCATCTAGCCTATGATACAGTGTTCAACGCAACTGCAGACTGGACACCTCCTCAAATACCAGGTGAAGGGATGATAATGGCCAGTCAGGATTCTACATTTCAGTGGATGTGGGTCTGGGGTCCGTATTAGCTTCTCTTGATATCCCAATACCATGTGTTCACCTCTCCCTACACTCAACATTCTCCCAGCATTGACATGCAATTACAGGAAGAAGCGAAAGGAAGAAAACATAAATTTGACAGAATAACACTGTAATGACCAAAAACAAACCAGAATTTATTGATTTTACCTAGAATTGCCCAAACTAAGTTTCTCTGCCATCTGGCTAAACAGTAGCTCAAAATAGAGGTTAAATTTAATTATAGACATGACACCTAATCTTCCTCCTTAGATATCCAAAGTCTGTGGGTTCCTAATTGTGTAACTATACAACAAAATGTATACCACGTAAAAATAAATTAATAGTTGTAATAAAACAAACATGTATTTTATTTGTTATAAATAGCATTCCCCAGCTATAAAATTGTGTAGTGTATAGAAGATAACTCTGAGTCGACATATATCCTCTAACAACATGTATTCCATGTGATATTACCTCTTTGCCAAGGTGTGATAAGAATACACAATATTCTGTAAGCAATTTCTTGCACAGACTAACACCTGTTTTCTTTTCCTCACTTTTCTGAGGTGAGATGATTGCAAACAGAACTTTAAGAAAGCTGTACACACATTTTCTAAAAAGAAAAAACAGAAACACCCTAAACATTTAAATATAAAGGAATAATCAAGTAAATTGGGATGTGTTGTGAATTACTGACAGCTACTAAACATCAGAATTTCAAGAAATATTTAACAGTAGGGAAAAAAAAAAAAAAAACACACTCACCCTGGCACTGTTGTGGAGTGTTAAACATATAATATGCTCTATAAAGCCATGGCCTGCTACTTTTCAGTTTGAGGATATTACTTGCCTGGGTCGAGTCTATTTTCTCTTCATCCATACATAAAAGTCACCCCTTCAGTGATTCTCCATCAGAATGAATCAAAATCATCCTGTATGCTTCATCTGTGCGTGGCGTTTAGAGTTCATTACACTTGTGGTACTGTCTTATTTCTCTTGCTGTGTCTTACTTATCTTTGTATCACCAACCACTAGCACTGAGATTATCCCACATTAGCTCTCAGTTCTTGTTTGTTGAATGCATGAAAAAGAGACAGAGCCCTGATTTTTAGATCAGGTACTCAAAACAAGTTTCTTGGTTAATTGAGGTGTTTACACCTTAAATGGGAATTCTTGAGATTGATAAATATGAAAAAAAGAAGCAAGACAAAGGAAAAGGAAAAGTGACATTGATTTCAGAAGTTGCACACATATTTACTGAAAATTCATAAAGTGGAAGCTTTTGAAAATGCCATGGAAGCTCTGAACATTTATCTGAAGGAGGGTATTTTTTTCTTCTTGGATTTTGTCAGGTCAATCGATCAATTAGAGAGCTGTCACAAGAGCAATTTATCTTAAAACTAGACTGCTCTTATCAGCAAGTTGTTTGATTAGCATTAAAGTCACAAGATTGCATTTCACGTGAATTATTTTCCCTTTGATAATTTTTCAGAGGGAAGGAAATTAGCCAAAATGAAGAAAAAATGTTTAAAGAGCCAAATGATCAACCAGTCACTTAAACTCCAAGTGCCATTTATTCCTGTTATTTATCAGGAATTTAAATTGGGTTTTCATCAATATTTCACCTCAAAACTCTAATCGTAAATCTATACCTTGACTAATATGATAAACGTAATCTGGGACTTAGTTCTGCTTCTCAATATGTAGTAATTTTAGCTATTTTAAACTCTGTGTGTGGTACTTGCTAATTTAAATTTCTGATAATAATGGAAATCCATCATGCTTACAAAATCTTGGTTGGGTCTTTTAGTATTTGTCATGAGTCTGACTAAAGAACTCTCTGAAGTTCTTATATTAGGCAAGATCAAGGTATTCTATATAATGGGTTTATACAACTAGCAAAGCACCAAGGGGTAACAGCCCCTCCCTTCCCTTATCCCCAAATCTCCATCATGCAAATTAATGGTCTGTTCTATTGTAACTAACCAATTATGTGAATTAGCTGTACTCTAAGGCCTTCAGGAGAAATTTCATACAGTAGAAGAGCTAATAACCTGGGACATTTAACAGCTAGAATTTATTTCCACTTCATTTTATGTCCTTCCACTTCTGTCTGCTAAGTAATGCTTTAAAATTACCTCTGAAGAAGGAGACTCAGCAACACCTACATTTGGACACATGTCTAGACCTCCAGACAGATGTCCTATTGCAGTCTCAAGAAACGTTTTGAGTTTTGAACTTACCAGATCTGAATTGTGTTGAATCTTATATTCCTGATGCCGCCATGAAAGTAATGGAATCATAGACTGAGACTTTGGCTATTATCTAACCCAGTAGTTCTCCACAGCAGCAGTACCACCTTCCAGGGAGCGTTTTAGAAATGCATGGGTGCATTTTTCGGCTGTTGCAATTCCTGGGAATCTGACTCGTATTTAGTGGGAGTCAGAGATGCTAAATGTCCTGCAATGTGTAGAACAGCTTCCATAATGAAGACTTATTTCACTTCCTATCTGACTTGCAAGTATCCATCTGAGATCAGTAGCTCCCAAACTTTAGCCTATATCAGAATCACCTGCAGGGCTTGTTGTAACATAAACGTGCTATTCCCCACCCCCAGTTTCTGATTCAGGGGCCTCGGTCGGAGCCAGAGAATTGGCATTTTTAGTAAGTTTTCAGGTGATGCTGATGCTGCTGGTCCATGGACCACACTTTGAAAACTAGAGCGCTAGATGGCGGGTAGCCATGTAAGTGGAAACTCTGTTTATAGTTGGCCAGGAAACTACATCTATTTCAAGTGTAAAAAGCTATTTTTGTATGGTTTTAATATACACTGAATATTCTGGTACCTACCCTATAACTTAAGAGAAGAGACATTAGCTCTGTTGTGTTCCAATTTTAATAAGAGTTGCATGACATCTCAGAAAATCCTATCACCAAAAACGAGTCATTCCAAGTGCCAGAGCCACCCCCAATAGCACACATCTCCATCTGCCTGCATTTACAGCTTTCACACGTAACTGTGTAACAGAGGAGGTTTAAAGCATGTTTAACAAACTTAGAACCAAGAAGAATTAAATTAATAATGAGATATGAAAATCAGAGATCTCTATATTTCATTAATGTAAGTTATTTCAAAATATTTACAGCATTGCCATCCTATTGTAGCACAGATGTAAAAATTACATTCGTTTTAAGTATGCCATTTTGTTTTCAATCTTATTCTGATATTGTTCTCAGTTTTTCTGCATCCTCTTCATTACTGCTTACTTTTCTAATCCATTCTCTATTCCCCACCACACGTCAAAGAAAACAGTTTCTAAGAACCATTCAAGTATTAGAGACCTATAAAAGGATTTCAGATATGGTGTATTTTCTTTTCTGTCACTACCCTTTTCCATGTTATAAAATAAAGAATTATGTTGATACTACACTTAAACATACAGTCCATTTCATTCACAGTTATAAGATTCTCCCACATTGTATCAACTTCGTCATCTCTAATTTGTCTTGTTTTCAAGTTAAGTTTATTTCTTTTCTCCACTATTACAAATAAGTATGGTATAGTGTATTGACATTAGCACTGTTTTTCTTATTTTAATGTGCACCCTTACCTCTCTTATTTTTGTGTATTTTTATTTCCTGTACTACTTCCTATATAACAGCTTCAGATCACCTGGTATCTGATAAATCCAAGCATTCATGTAATAAAGTACAATTTTCTGACCTCTTCAATATGTCCTTCTGTGGAGTCATACCTGAATGTTTGCCTATTAAAGTATATGTAGATATATTAATATAGAGATATATTAAAAACTACTTTCTTTTTAATTCATCTTTATACACAGTTAGGCATTATACCTATTTTGCTGGTAATTATATTTGTGGTAGGTTATATTATACATGAATTTCACTTCAGGACAGTAAAGAGAGAATTAGAAATATTTCTCATAAAAGGCGATATTTACCCTCATAAACCTGAGAACCACTGATCTAGTCCAATGTCTTCAGTTATTTTTTTGTGGAAATTGAGACTCACCATGAAAAACTTAAATATATTTATCTGAGAACCACAGCTATTTAAAGAGACCAACTCTTCTAACATCTGAGTTTACCGATTTTCTATGGAAAATTTCATTTATAAGTTTTCTCCATCTAAAATCTATAAATCCACAGATTCTTGTTTGAGCCAAAGAAATTGTGTTGTCAATGATGCCTTTTTCATTACGGTATAACTTTGCTCTGCCTTCAGATGCTACTAAATTGGTTCAGGCAGCATTTTAAAAGGGATACATTTCCAGGGAAAAGGCACAAAAAGGGAGGCAATCATCTTTAACTGTCAGAAAAGAGTGGTGAACCCAGAAACGCAGAGAACTTCATCAATACTGAATCAGGCTAAGCACAATGAAGCACCAGATTATTAGCCAGTAACCTTCCCAAGTGCAGTGCTTACACACCAGGAGGAGTCTGGGCGCTTGGAAAGCTTGGCTCAGCATTTGTTAAGCACTCCCATTGCACACATCATGGATTGCTGAGTGTTGGTCCAAAGTTTACTGTCACAGGATGCAGTCGTTGACTATGTCTTTGTATGTGACCTAAAAAAATTAATCATTTTCAGCAGCTTATATATTTTAAACGTGTTACCTTAGCCTCCTACAGAATCAGTGCCACTATATTGGAATTATTGCTGTTATTGTTGTTATTATTGTTTTATGGTTGTAGTTTCTTGTTTGTTTTGTGTTGCTCTTTCAGCAATAGCATTATTTTAAGAAACAGCAATCTGAAATTAGTGGAGGGAAAAGCTTTAGTTATTCTAAGGAACCACAGAATTCTGTGTTCTTCTTTCTGATCATAAGAAATGTGTAACACAGCTAGTCTCTGCTTTCATCTTTTTCAACAGGAAACTCAGAGCACAATTTAGAAAACAACTATAGGAAATATACAGGCCCTCGTAGGCATAGTTGTCTTTTCTTTCCCAGTCCTCTAATTTTTTTCTATTTTACTGTAGTTTTATTGAATTAGTTATTGTTGTAGTGTACCTTTCATCTTTCATTGAGTAATGTGGAGAGAGGACAAATAGATATGAATGAATAGGATTATAATGCTTGTCTGACAGGCAACCACTTTGATTTCAATTATGCAAGATTTTCGTTTGCCTTTTAAAGTTTTCAATTGTCTTCGATCTGAAAAATAGACATGCTTTCTTAGGAAGAATGAATACCAGTGAGCATTTGGTTGGAGCATTCAAAAAGGATAACTAGGGAAGAAACATTAGGTAACAGAACAGATTTTATGTCTGATGAAAGAATATTCTCAAGTGAAATTTTAATGACTTAACAAAGATATCTTAGTGCTTAGGTTGACACAGGAAAAAGGAATTGTGAGATGAGTTAGTTAAGGGTACAATCCATCTATGTCCAAACAGGAAAAAGATGAGGCAAAGGGCTAAGACTATCTTCAAATTTACAAGCTTACAAGTGAGCCAATAAATGCATTTAGCTCTCGTGATCTTGGCTCTGAAACTTTGTAAATCTTATAAGAAAAGTAAAAGGTTACATTAGAGAAAGTAACAGTATAGTTAATGGAAGTATCTATGAAGAAACAACATGTAAACTCAGACTAGAAGGATAAAAGGAGACAGCCAAGTGAAGAGGCAGGCAGAGAACATTCCAGGCAGAGAATAGAAGTCCCAAGGTGAGAGCGCACTTGATGCATTTGAAGACTAGAGGTCAAGAAGGTAGAAGTATAATGAGCAAGAGGAAAAGTAGTATAAAATAAAGCTGAAGACCTGGACATAGGAAGGGTTCAAACAAGGCAGTGGTATTATCTGAACTGCATTTTTTAAAATATTACGTTGGCTTCCATGTATACAGTACACTGTGGTGAGACAGGAGAGGTGGGCAAGAGAAGAAACAGAGGCGAGACTGGTGTAGCACTCCAAGTGAGAGAGGATAATGATTGGAACTGAGGTGGTATTTCAAAGATGGTGAGAGGGGATCAGATTCTGGATGTATTTTGAAGATAGAATTGACATATGGGGACAGAATAAATATAAGATGAGAGTGGAATGTCTAAAGGTGATTCTCAGGTTTTGGGCATGAACATCTGGGTGGATTGTGTTATTTAATTTTGTTTAATTTGATAGGAAGAGTGGGGGAATTGTGAAAAGGGTATGAAAAGTGGTAATAGGTTTTATTGGGGGCATATAACATTGACTTGCCTATAAAGACATCTAAGAAGAGATGCCAAGTAGTTCATTAGCTAAACAAGCTTGAGGTTCAAATAGAAGTAAAGATACATATTCTGGAGTCTATAGCATGTGCACAGTTTTTTAAAGCCATGGTAATGAATACTGTCACCTACAGACACATGTAGAAAAAGAAGAAAATTTAGAACAGAGTCCCATACTTTATGTTTTCTCTTCCTTCTACCACTTCCATCCTGGCAGCAAACCCAGGGAAAACATACAAAGAAAGTTGTGCCTCCTCAGGTCCTGGGACTGTGGTTGAGTGGGTGATAATTCCTCATCACCCAGCTGTTGGACATGTAACTTCTGCTGATTGAATCAATGGAGGATTTGCTTGATAACTGGATTGTGATCTTCTAACAACCTTATCTCATGAGGGGTTTTAATTAGTTTGTGTTTTGTTGTGTTTTTACTGTTTTACACTCTGTTTCCTACTCATTTGAACAGGGGAATTACCAAGAACCCATAATTATAATTTTCCCATTATTACCACCATTGTCTTTGGATAAAATGAACAAAAACCTTGGAGTCAGAAGAGGCAGCAAGGGAAAGGAGTCACAGTAATATAAAGCAAATCCAAAGAAAATAGATATACGTAAGGTTTTCAATATTCACCTATGCTTTTTGTACAGCAACTATTTGGGGTAGAGGTATCTGACATGTCCCAACATCCAAGGCACCACGTAGGCACTGGAGACGAGGAAATAGAGATAAGCCTTCAGTGAGCTTACACTGTATTTCATAGGTTATTGTACTTTATTTAACTTACAGAACAGCATACACTTTTTTTTTTAATTTCCATTTAACAGATACAGAAATTAAGGCTAATTTGTCCTGCAATACACACACAAATGGAAGAATTGGTACATATATATATATATAGTGCCTGGATTCATTTTGTAGAATGAAACTCTATTTTTATACAATTAAACGATTTCTCAGTTATATCCAGAGTCATTACAAACTAAAATCCATAACCATTTTAAAATAAGCCCAGAAAAATGAACTGCACGGTGCTTTTAATCTTTTCTAAAGATATCAGAAGAGTTTCACATCTTTAAAAAATGTTAAATGAGACTTTACACCAAATTAATTATTGAGAGGAAAAAAAAAAGAAAAGAACAATTTTTAGAAAACTGAGAGACAGCATAAAATCCTGTTCTATAAACAGGTCCCTGTACAATTAAGTTTAGCACATCGCTTGACTGTGGTTGAAGTAGTGTTTTAATAGAGATGCAAAAGAGGATCTGGACTAGTTTGAGAATATCATCTAAGTATTCAGTAGGGACGAACGTTAAAGTACTCTGGTTTATTACATTGTGTTTATTGCATTTTGAATACCTTAAAATGACAATTTGATGTAGCTGAAATTATAAGGAGTACACTTTCTGCCACTTTTTAGCAAAAACCTGTGAGATGTGACCAGAGATCAGAGGATATAAATCTTTATTACATTATGGAAACAAGAATGAATTTCTAAAAATGAAAGGGCAACTCCCAGCTGTGAAGAGTTTTATGTTTATTTTTAACAGACTTTTCACTCCCAAGCCATGACTCGCATTTAACAGTTTCCCAGTCCAGAACATACCCTTGAGGCTGAGACTTTTATATCTAAACTTGAGAACATTGATTTGTTGAAACTTCTGAAAGCATAAATATAGACTTTGTGTGACCTTAGCCAAAATGGGAAAACATTGGTCAATCATGAAGCACTAACTCCCTGGAAGGTAAAAACTTTCAGTAGAATGTCATGGCCAAGAAAAAAATTTCATGCAATGAGGTGTTTTTGTGTTCTTTTTATAATAGGAAAAATAAATATAAGATCTATTTCCTGGCATTAAAAAGTAAGAACAGGAAACATAAAATCTGTCTCTTTTGACTCTTGCTATGGGATGATTCAAGAACAACAAAACATATTTATTACTATTACTGATATGTAACCAAAGGAGGGAAACAGGCAAAAGAAAAACCAAGATGAGTTAAATCAGAGGATGAAGGTAGAGACAGAGGAGAAAATCCAACTGAGAGAAGCAGGGAGGAGAGAAGAGAAAGAACCCCCTGCTTAAAAAAAAACAACAAAACAAAACATTTTTATCATTAGGATTAGGTTTTGCTGACCATAACAGAAAAAGCCAAAGCAACAGTGGTTTAAACAAAGTAGATATTTAACTTACTCTCACATAAAAGCTTAAGTAGGCAGGACAGCTGCAGCATCAGGGGCCTCAAAACCATCGGTGGGTGACCCTGGCTGATTCCGTCTTATTCCCTGCCCACCCTAATATGAGGCAATGTACTCCAAGGTGGCTGCTCACATTCTCCTCCATCAAGTCCATATTTTAAACATTCTTTGGGAATAAAGGATAAAGAAAAACATGGCTTCTTCCAAGCTGGATATATTTTAATCCGGTGAACTGGTAGAAATGGGTAGCAAATCAATGGATCCAATAACCTTTGGCACATACTGTTGCATGCTTTACTTAGTGACATGGCCAAGCCTAGATGTAAGGGAGTCCAAGAAATGTAAACATTATTTCAAGTTTACAGTTGGAGTTTCTGTTACTGAAAAAGAAGGAATAGATATTTCTATAGACAATTAATACTCATTTCCATCAAAACCCATCATTTATTCATTTTTATGGTATCACAAAAATTAGTGGGGTTTTTTTTTAACGTATAACAAACTAATACTTCCCAATTCTTCTGAGCAGTCAGATTTTTCTATGTCTATGTTAAATCATTAAATAATATTTTGGAAGTTAAGTCTTTTCCCATGAGATTTTGAAAATTTTCTTCAGACATGGAAACAAGTTACTTGAGATTTTAAAGTTTACTTTGAGGCTCTTATGCTATTCAGTCAATTTACTATGTCTGCTTGTATCTTTGGTATTTTCTTCTCACCACAATTCTAATTTGCAGCTGGAATCTATAGGTGTGATTAACTAAGTCATCCAATGTCATGTATTGTTTCAATAGAGACAAATTATTAAATGTAATATTAAGTATAATTAAGTTGTTATTCCTTTTTAAGACATTGCATTTAAAAACATGATTAAGGAGAAAATTTCATTTGTAATCCATATGTACTTATTTAGAATTATGGAAATAAAGCTTTTCCTTCCATTGGCAATGGCTCTAAAATAATTTGTAAAAAATACACTGAGAATTACATTTATGTACTACTTATCAGTATTGAAATGCATCATCAAATTCTGATGACTAGAATGCTGCATGACTTCCAAGGCGAGACCATAAAAGCCTTCTTCCACCTGGCTTTCTCTTGCTACTTGGCTTTGTCTTTCTCCCAGAATATGAACCTTTGGAGCTCTAAGCTGCCAATTAAGAGTCCAGCTAGCCATGCGACCATGCTGGAAAGACTATGAGGGGAGAACATATACAGACAGAGTGAGATACCCAAGACGTCCCAGTGTTAGAGTGTGGCAGTGACATAGAAGCTTGCCACAATCATCTCTTCTTCCAGAGCAGATGTTATCTAAGATGGGACAGTATGTGCCAAAGGTTATGGAATCCAATGATTTCCAATCCATCTGATTAAAACATATCCAATAACAATCTGAGATCCATCTCTGGAAAAGTTGAAGTATGAGGGGGAAAAACCTGAAGACTTAAAAGAAGTATATTTATTTTGCTTCAAAAAAAAAACACAAAATACCAAAATATTTCATTCAATGAACAAAGGCTTTTTGAGGCTTTGTGACTTTTGTTTACAACAAAGCTCTCTTTAGGAAGAAAAGAAAACATGAGATAGAGAGGAGGAATGAATCGCATTTAAATAATAATGTATACTTTCAATGCCCTTTCAGAGAAATGATTTTATTCAAACTCCACAGCAGTTCTCTGTGTTATTAAAAGAAGGTTTGATTTCCACTCTAAAGATGAAGAAACTGAGGTTCAGAAAGGCTAAGAGTATCTCTGTTGAAACATCACTTCCCCTACAACTACCCTAAGTCAAGTTTCTTTTTTTACGAGTGTTTATAGCACCACGTTCCTCTCTTCCATAGGGTTATAAGATTTACAATTGCATTTATTTGTGTGATTAGTTAAGTATTAAGTTTGTTTTCCCCCACAAGACAGTACATTTCATTGGAGCATGGACTGTCTTTTGCCCACCACTGTAATCTCAAACACCTCCCACAGTCTAGTTTATTGTGAGTATGCAGTAATATTTTATGAATAAATTAATGATGTCATACTCTCCAATACTGATAAAATAATATCTAAAAAGCACCAAACCATTGAAGTGAATCTGGACTTCCAAATATCTAGCTCTTCAAATATTTTGAAAAAACTTTACCTCAGATCTATTTGTGGTAGAAAATCATGCAATAATCTCACACAATATTTAAAATGCTCTTCTACTGAACTATAATTTAGATTTTTCTAACTCAGTCATCAGAAGAGAAACAGATATCCCACACAAATCATGTAAGTGGAGGTTTATTTTAAAGAAAGTCTTTCCACTTATTCATTAATTCAATTACTTATAAATTTTTCTCAGTACATGCTTTTTAGTACCTCATATTTATTTAAAACCACATTAGGTATTGTATGGAATATAAAATTAAATATTATATGCAATCACAGTCTCGGGATTATTATAATCGATTTTAAGAGACTAGAAAATCTTATGTTACTTTTTGAAATGGAATATGATAAAAATGATTAAGTTCCATAAACACTGTGCAGGGAATTAATTCTAGTAGACATTTATTGAAGACTGAAATTAGATGTAGTTTCATGGAAAAGGCCAAGGAGAAACAGGACAAATCATGGACTGTGGAAATTGCAAGTAAAGCTGAGACAACTAATGAATATGTGGCAATGCATTTGGGACAGGGAATGTGGTGACATCAATGGAGAGCTCTTCAAAGGCCAGACGTGGAGGACCTTATGTTCTCTTAATCCTGAAATCTTTTGGAAGCAATGGCACTTTTTTTTTCTCATAAGTCACCCTGGAAATAATGTAGATGATAGAATGGAATATGTTAGGGTGGCCATGGCTTTTAGAAGGCAAGGTGATTAGCTATGACTATTGGAGATGATATAGATACGAGACAGCAGAGTACAGAAGCTACAATCCTTGGTTATTGAGTTAACACTGTGGGGGAGGGGGTTGAGTAAGATGTAGAGAGATAGTAGAAGCCCTAGGATTCTTGTTAGAGATTGGAAAGAAGATGGTGCCATTTTCTGAAAAATAAAAAAAGACTATAGCACATGCAAATTTATGAGAGAGGATAAATCATTCAGCTTAAGTATATATAGATCAAGGTAATAGTGGAAGATGCAGTGGTAGATATCCATGTAGCAGTTGAAATAAAAAAAAATAAAGTAGAAAAAATATGAAATATAAATCAGACCCCCCCCCCACACACACACACACACACACAAAAGGATTGGTACAAAGTAGAACAAGAAGAATGAAGATACAATTTGAAAGTTATCAGCACATGAAAGGTATTTAATGACAAGTGTAGATTAAGTCACACAGAGTCAATACATAGTTTGAGAAGAACAGAAAGCTGAGTATAGACAGATGGAGAATACCAAGAGTTATGGCTTAAACAGGATTAGCGGATAGTGAGAAGCATTGACCCAGATGTATGAACATAAACTGATGAAAGTAATGACCCCCAGATAAAGACAGGACAGAGTATGTGAAAGAAGAAATAGTTAAGTGTCAGGTCCTGCTGAGAGTTCAAATAATGTAAGGACTGAAAATAAAATGTTGGATTTGGCAATTTAGGAAATTACTGGTAACCACTGTGAGAGCAGTTTCCGTTGGGTGACAGGCAGGAAGTAGTTTTCAGTAGGTGGAAGTAAAACTGCCAGGTGAGGGAGCCAGTTCTTCAGTGAGAAGAGGTTGATTTTCAAAATGTTTGGCTATAAAGACAATATGACCTATAAGGTCATTGGCAAAGGGAGGGCCTCTTTATTTTAATATGGCAGAATGGAGGATGTATATTTGCTGGGAGATACAAACTGGTGGAAAGAAAACCATTGATTTAATAAGAATCTTAAAGAATTAGAAACACTAGGGATTCAAATTACAGTTAGAGATATTTGTTGCAAATAAAATACTGTGAAAATATCTGAATATACCACAGTTGCTTTATCTACTCACCCTGGACATTTAGGTTGCCCCAGTTTTGGCAACGATGAATGAAGCTCTAATAAACCTTATTTAAAGAAAACCACCGTACTGAGATATCATTCACATACCATACAACTTATATATTAAAAATGTACAATTCAGTGGCTTTTAGCATATTCACCATGTTGTGCATCCATCACAATCAATTTTAGAACACGTTCCACACTCAGAAAGAAACTCTGTTCCCATTGGCCTTCACCCTTCGCTCTTATTTCCCCCAGCCCTAGTTTACCCCCAATCTACTTTCTCTGCAGTTTGGTGAATTCTGAACATCTCATACAATGGCATCGTCCAGTATGTGGCCTTTTGTATCTGGCCTCTTTGACTTTGCATGTGTTCAAGGTTCATTTCTGTTGTAGTATGTATCAGTGCTTTATTTATTATATGGCAAATAATGTTCCATTGTGTGGAGACGCCACATTTTGTGTATATATCGATCAGCTGACGAACATTTGGGTGTTTCCCCTTTTTAGCTAGCATGAATAAACCTGCTATGAAGGTCTGTGTACATGTTTTGGTGCTGATGTACATTTTCATTTCTTGCTTCTTCATTTTTGCAATTATAAAGTCGCAATTTGTGAAAACTTGTTGCTTTGTGAGATTTTGGTATATAACCATGTTAGCTTCTGTAGGAAATGAGGTCTTTGGGGTCTAAATGCAGTTTTTATCAGTTATCAGGGTGCATCCATGTACCGTCCTGCCAACACTCTCAAAATTAGCCCTTGAATCAGCAGGAGTGATAGTGATGTGTAACGCTTAACATTTAGAAATAAGGAACACCTCATATTCTCAAGTTTCTGTTCTTAGAAAGTCAGAAAAGGATGTGGGTAGAGGAAGTGCAATGCAGCCAGAGGGAACATGAGCAAGACTATACGATGCATAAAGGTACATGTCTGGTCACAATCAGCGTAGGCTATGTACCTAAGGATGAGAGTAGCAAAAAATGAGGCTAAAATGTACAACGAGAGTCATTTATGAAAGAGGTTGAAGGACAGTTTAAGAAGCTTGGACCTTCAACTGAGGGCAGTGGGAAGCTGAGGTTTTCCTAACCAGAAGAAAGGCACAGTCAGATCTCTGTGTTGGAAGCATCACTGGCAAAAGAGAAGATGGCTGAGTGCTTGTTGAGAAATACGCAAATTATCACCGTATCACATAGGACTCTTTCTTGCAGATGATAGAAAATCAGGTGAATTTAAAATAGAAGCCAATAAAAGACAATTAAAAATTTTAAATTGTCATAGATTGGCTTCTATATCTCCACAATACAGCAGCAGTACATTCAGCTTCTGACGCCGTGACTTCTGCTTTCTCAGTGTTGACTCATCCTCATGCCTCCTCTCTTGTGCTCCCAACAGGCTTCTTAGAAGGAAAAACAGAATTGTCCCAGGGTGCTCAACTACAGTTCCGATCTTCAGCTGAATAGGACTAGCTCAGGTCACAAGGACACCCCTGAAACGATTCCTGGGAACCAGAGAATACTATTAGCCAAGCCTGTGTCAGTGCTACTCAAAACTGTGGCCCAGGGACCAATGCCCATGTTCACAGTTTTGTTGCCATCTGCAACAATTTAAGTATAGAAATTGAGGATGGGTAGAAGCTTTTATTGCCATTTGACGGAGTAATTAAATCTAATAATAAAAATTTGAGGCTTGTGTTTTGCATGTTTTTGTTTTGTGTGTCATTTTCCAAGTGATTCGTTTTTATTGTATTTTCCACAATATCAGTCCTCACAGTGGATGGAGGTTTGGGAGAAGACGCCAACTTCTCCTTCACCACAGCAAGTTTGAGAATCTGTGGTCTAATGTACATGCTTCACTGTGGAGAGTGAAGCGTGGGGTGAGTGAGCATTCTGGAAGCACACAGAGAACCTTGGTGCAGAACTTTCCCTCTCTCTATTAGAAGGGGCATTAAGAAAGTTCCACTGTAATCCAGGCACCTAATTTGGAGAGAGGAAGGACACTCCCAGACTTACTTTAGCTCTCCTTGCTTTCTCCTGCTTTCTTCCATGTTGGCCTGCTCTCCTGATTCAGAGTCCCTGGTAAGAATTGACTCTGCTTAAGCTTTGGATATGGTTATTTTAATAGGCTAAACATCACATGGGCGTTTGTCTACCCTCCCCATTGTACTTTTATTACTAGAAGCAAAGCATTTGAATGGCTCTCCTAATAGCCCAAAATAGTATATGAATATGAGATTAGTTAAAAGTCTTATGCCAAATGTTAAATATACTGAAGGGAATTACTGTATACAAAAGACTCTGCTTTTTCTTCAGAAATACACAATGAAATACTCAAGGAGAAAGTGCATGATGCATGAAATATATTGTCAAATATTCAGGAATGTATGCATAGTTTTTGTTCATGCATGCATATGTACATATAGAGAGAGAAATGGGAGGGGGGGAGGCAGAAACAGAGAGAGACAGGAGAGAGAGAGTAAATGAATCAAAATATTAGTAGATAAATCTGGATAAATGTTTCATGGCTTTACCATCCATACAACTTTTCCACAAGTTTATTTATTTTGAAATAAACACATTATTTAAATGGACCATTCACTGTGTTTTTTTTTGTGTGTTTTTTAATTTTACCTGACCTTTGAGATTTCTGCCTTTGAAACCCACAGCTACTCTGGACACCATAACCAGACCCCAGAAGTGTGCAAATGCAACTTTAAAACAGTTGTCTCAGGTTCTCTCCCAGGAAAGACACCTGGAATCCTCTGCACATTTGAAGCATTTGAACATTGCCACAGGATTTCGCAAAATACTCAAGAGCACCCCCTCCGACCCGCCCCCCCCCCAATTTTTTTTAAATTATACACAATATAAACACACACTAAATTGAAGATGCTTACAGCTTGGAACCCCTAATCTCTTTCTTACCTGGTGCATCCAGGTTGTCTGTCTTCCGGGGATTTGCGGTGTGAATTGGTTTGCCAGCAATTCCTCTGCTCTGCTAGTCACTTACCACTCCTCCACCAGATGTTCCTCTTCCAAAAATGTGCTGACATCTTTTATCCTATCCTCTCCCCTTCTTGTCATACTCAAGCACTTAGTCTTTTTAATTCCTTTGTTTTAACAGCTTTATTGAAGTTATACTTCACATACCACACAATCCACTCATTCAAAGTGTGTAATTCCATGCTTTCCCTGCATTCACAGACGTGTGCATCATCACAGCCAACGTTAAAATATTCATGTCTTCAGAAAGAAACCTCGTAACCTTTAGCTACCATCCACCTCTTCCCCCCTCCCCCCAGCCCAAAGCAACTACTAATCTACTTTGTTCTTTTCGTATGTGGACACTTCATATGAATGGCATCGTATGTGGTCATTTCTGACTGGCTTCATTCGCTTGCTCTTATGTTTTCAAGTTCCATCCGTGTTGAAGTATGGATCAGTGTTTCTTATTGCCAAGTCATGTTACACTGTATGGATATACTATATTTTCTTTAGCCATTCATCAGTTGATGGATATCTGGGTTATTTCCACCTTTTGACTCTGAATAATACTGCTAAGAATATTTGTTATAAGTTTCAAGTGGACGTGTGTTCATTTCTCTTGAATATATACTTAAGAGGTGGAATTGCTGGGTCATACAGTAACTCTATGTTTACCATTTTGAAAAAGTGCCAGACTATTTTCCCAAAAAGCTGCACCATTTTCATTGCCACCAGCAGTGTGTGAGGGTTCCACTTTCTCCATATTCTCAGCAACACTTATTCTCTGACTTTTTGATTCTAGTCATGGATGTGTGTGTGTGTGTGTGTGTGTGTGTGTGTGTGTGTGTGTTTAGTGCTATGTTACAGAGGTTTTGATTTGCGTTTCCCTGATAGCTAATAATGCTGAGCATCTTCTCATCAAATCTTTAACTTTTCATGGCATTTTGGGAAGTAGAGGAGATAAGTGTATCTGACAGATCTACTGTATTTAACTCAAAACATAATAGGTCATTTTAATGTGTGACATGAAAACATTTTCTTCTAAATATTTGAAAACACATGTAGCGATACCAAGAACTATGAACGTCTTTAGATTTCTACTTGTATACTTTCTACATGTTACTATAGTTACTGTGTGATGAAGGGACAGCGATACCGCACACTGGATCTGCTCCGTAAGATCATTTCTTGATGGACTTGATGGAAGAATTCACTCAATTGACTCCTCAGGGTTGAGGAAAAGGCAGAATAGAACTGACTGCCAAAGCCTCTAGAAGCTCAATGCTTTTTCACCAATGTCACCAATGCTGTTTACATCTGTGGTGTATAAGTGTGTCCCAGTAGTGATAAATAACAAAGAAATGTGAGAACTTTGACAGGAGCACATGGGGTATGATTGAAAGGCGGATAGCAGGATGTTTCAGTGGGCTTTTTCCCATTACTGTAGTGTAAAAATGGGATGTATCACATATGCCAGATGATAATTGGGAAATTGGGTGAGAGTACATGGGAAGATATATTGATCTATCTGCTCACGTGCATGTTTAATCATTTCTGGAATAACAAGATTTTGAAAAGAAAAGATGATACACACCTCATAAGGATGGAGGCAGGGGTTATGAAAGGATTCCTGTCAAGGTCCATCAAGAGTAGAGTTTAGCTCTTTCTAAAATAAGACAATTTCAGGAAGTATTTTTTTTTTTTTTTTTTTTTGAGTGTAGGAGGGAAATCTCTTTCCATATAACAGGAAGAAAAAAAGGAAAGGAAGAATGTGAAAGTGTATTTTTGAAGTGTTTTGATGAAAAGTTCCCATCTCTCGGCTTCTAGCTCCTCTGTGAACAGTGGCCAACACAGATTTCAGCAAGTGGAGATGGCTTCAGTTTGAGGAAAGTGAACGAGATTTGAAATAGGTTTGAGTAGCAATGGAGAGAGAATGAATGGACTCAGGAAACTGACCTAAGCTCCATTTGTTCTGTTCACATGTTGTTAGTAAGCATGGGATAATTATTTATAGATGAATTAATGATTTCCAAGTAGTTCTGGGGCTGTATCTATCTGTATAGCAGTAGACTCGATTGTGGGATTTAATCCAATAGTGGTCAGTTACTTTTAGGAAGGCATTTCTGGGAAAACAGAGATGAAATGTTGCCAAACAGGAAGAATTAAATGCAATTGGAGGGGGAACATTTGTTATTGAGCTTTTTCAATCTTGCTTACCAAGACCATCAAGTCTGTGTTAGAGGGGGAGGAAATAAGAGCTTGATGGATTAACAAAGGAGTAAGTGGAAAAATGAATGAGCTGGACTTTAAAAATTAACAAGGAGCATATAAGCTGGAAAGATAGGGAGATGAGGCCAAAGCTTGGAATACCAGGCTCTAGTGGTCCAGATGGTAGAGGGGTCCCTGGTAAGGAGCTCTATAATGCGGAAGTAAGTGCCCTGGACTGAAAGTGAAGGACCGTAAGAGGAGATGGTGCAGGAACTGGGAGGCTGAGTCATTGCCTGCTCCATCCACATGGGTGTTGGAGCCCTCCACTGCCTCCTCACTTCTCCAGTTCCCTGCCATGGGCCCCACCCATTTTTTGTTCCTCAATGAAATCTGCATTTTTTTCCTGTAACCCCAAGCTTCAGATATTGTAGGGTTAATGGCATGACTCGACATGAAGATAAAGTTTGGTAGTGAGAGAGAGCCGTGGCGGACATCTGTTTTTGTCTGTACAGGATTCACACATCTTGCTGGGAAAACTAACTCAAGTGCTTTCCGGGACACTCACTCCATTTTTGAGACCGAGTCTGTAAAGTGGAGCTGCCTTCTCTCCAGGCCCCTGTTGTAAGGGTGGGTATATGTGTAGTCATGGCTAATAAAAGCATTCCATGGAGATCCACGGTGAGCCCCCAAATAGCTGTAACCCACCTCTGGTTCATGAGCTACAGGTGTTCTGGGGGAGATTGGTTAGGACTCCACTACAACCATGAAAATCACAGGTGATGTCTCCATCCTCAGAGCTGAACGGTACACGCTAAGGGCAAGATCATGTATATTTGCATCAAGCATGGATGGAAGGAAGGCACCAAGATCACCTTCCTCAAAGACAGGGATGCCATGCCCCTTGACATCCCTGCAAATATTGTTTTACCACTCAAACAATAGCTCTGTGCCTTTTTTGCATAAGGCATCAGTATGCTGTGCGGTGCTCTGATCAGCCTCGAGTCGGTAGAGCTTGGATAAGATTGAAGAAGCTGGGAGCAAGACAAAGTCCCAGTGTGGGGATGATGACGCAGAGACTTTGTTCCACCCACAGGTCATTCTTTGCCCTCTTCCTTCTTTCCCACTCACTCTAAGGCATCCTTTCCTTACTTAACAGCTCTTTTTTACCGTGGAACGTAGGTGGCTGCATGTTCAACAATCCTACCACTGACAGCTGAGTGATGCTTTCACTGTCCAAAAAAGGATATCACCAATCTGACAGCCTGAAGAAATATGCAGGGACGGGAACCAGGTCCAGAAGGTGACTTTCCAGCAGGAAAACTTCAGTGTCGAGTTTAAAGGATGCTTCCCTGGCACATTAGCATGACCCATGAGACAGACTTTGAAGCAGCATCTAGCTGTTCCTAGAACCGACCCCAACCAACCCAGGATCCACTGTAGCAGTATACCCCCCTCAAACACACGCATTGAGGTGTCACCCACCCTGGGATCCTCTGATCAGTGATTTCTAAATAATGATTAAGCCACTGTCTCTTCTTCACCAATATTCTCTGAAGATAGACCTATCCTTGACTTTCTTCAGGTATAGAAGGCCTGTCTTCCCTACCGCCCTAAAGGATATATAGCATCCATGAGGGGGAAGCTGTGGGCTGCTGCACGTGCTCATTACGCCTAAGCTACGAGGCAGGAGACACAGCCCATCTCCTCACACTTCATCAGGGATGAAATGGGCTTTTGGGGGCACATGATACCTACTTCTCAACTAGAGCTCCAGGGGACCAGTCACCTTTTAGAAGCCAACAGAAGCAATCGGTAAGAGCTGACCTAACTCCTTCCTTTCCCTAAGCACAAGATCTGAGTTACCCTAACCCATGCCCCCAACACAGTACACAGAAAGGTATCACTATTATGGAGAAACATTTATTAAGGAGAATCAATTCTCTCCACAAGGAAGAATTTAGCTGGGGGAGGGAAAATGTCTTCCCTGGAAATGCTCAAGAATGATTTTGTGTCTCAGTAATAGAGACCCATCTCTGAAGCCATGCATTCAGCAGGGGTGAGAGCAGCCTGATGCCCCTGGCCACCATGATGCTGGTAGGTGTGGCTTGGATGGGGCACAGCCTCCCTGTGGGGCATGGATCGAGGATTCTTCTCACATGAGCTCTGCTCCTTAAATGCTGTAGCTTTCTGGGGTTGTCTCCCCTTGTCTCTGGTTTGTCTAAGACTTGTAGAACTCTGGCCTGGGCTTGGATGGGGCATAGTCTCCCTGCAGGGCCTGGATTGGAAGCGCTTCTGATATAACAACTGCTCCTTCAATGACCCAGCTTTCTGGTGGGGTTGTCTGTCCCTGTCTTGGATGTGTCTAAGACGAGTAGAGCTCTGGCCAGCAAAGCCAGAAGCTTGTTGGCATGACTTTGTCACTTTACAGCAGGGAGGCCTGGAGTTGAAAGGATGCCTCCTGATGAGCCCTGCCTGGGCTCGTACTTGTGCCTTCTGCTGGGCTTGCCCAAGCTTCACTGGGGAAGGAAGGCGCTCTTGGGTGCAGGGCATATCTGTTGTATGCCGACGCCCCAGTTTCTCCTGTAGAAACTTCCCCATGCCTGTCATGACTTTTGGGCCTTTGATCGCCCCAGTGAAAGCCCTTGTACTTTTATCTGGGCCTCTGCTCCCTGCAGATGATAAGGGGCTACACTTTTCCTGGGAATTTTCTTGTTCACATTTTACCCCAGGGCAAATCCATCGAAAGAAGCGCTTCATTTTTATTCTGAGAAGTCTTTCAAGGGGAGACAACCCCTGCTGTGCCAGGGTCTGGGAAGACTTGCTCCCAAGCACCTCCTCTAATGCTACCTCCTGAGGAGGAACACTCTTCATTCCAGGCCGGGATGTTTCGAGCCCTGTATCCCCTCCACCAAGTGCTTCTGACCTGGGGCCTTGATGGCTCCCTCTCCTTTTTGCTTGTGGGAAATTCTTATCTCGGCCGCACTTTAAGATGTGCTCAGGGAGCCAAGGCTCCTGCCGCTGCTGCACACAGACTCCTCGGTCCTCCAAACACACGTGCATTACCTGGGGAGCTCCCATGTCCATCCTGGAGACACCCTGAGCGTGAGTCCGGGGGGCGGTGTAAGTCAACCCATCTGAGGCAATGGACATGTCACTGTATGGGCCTTCGGCCTGGCTACCCTCCCTGTTCTCTGGTTCAGATTGTAACTCACCAGAGAGATGCTCCCTAGAGTCTGGTAATTTAGCATTTTGGAGAAATAGCATTTTTGCTGGGGGACTTTCAGGGCTCACAGTAGTTTCTCTTTTATTCTCATTCACAGGGATCCCCTGGGAGATTCCCGGCTTGCTAGTTGTCAGGATGTCACTAGTATTTGATTGAAGTCCCTTGAGCTCCTTAGCCCTGAACAGCACCCTGGTCACAGGCACGGAAACAGATTCTGATTGGTTCTCCATCTCTTTGCCCTTTGGCCTTTCTGATTGATCAGTAGTTATTACACTCTGATCCTTGCGTTCGTGTCTGGCCGCAGGTCGCATTGTGGGCAGCTTTGGGGAGGGTGTGTTGATTAGTAGAGTCTGTTTCAGACTTTCTTGGTCAGTGATGCTTTGTGTGACAGGCAGAAGAGTCTGTCCGGCCTCCCTCATTCTCTGGATGTCCCCTGTAAGGCCACGCTGGATATCAGAGGGTGACTCACTCAGAGTCCCCTGTCCTTCCTGGCCCACGTACGAGGTTGCAGGGAGAGGATGAGCCGGAATGGAGGTTGAGTATGAGTGTGCTGTTGTCATGTCATCTCCATGGAGAGATGTAGCACTTCCTCTGAGGGGCATGAAGCTCCCAGATGTGGAGCTCACCTCAGAACCCAGGTTCATTGAGGAAGTAAGGTTGGAATACAGTGAGATATCTTTCAATTGAGCGATCTCTAAGGATTCAAGGACCTTGGAGGGAAGGCCATACCGCATCCTCAGACAAAATTTTTTCATGTGGCTCTCCAGCGACTGTTGCGCACAGCACTCAAGGAAGGAGAGATCCTGGCAGGTGTTCAGGCAGCAGTCCCCACCCACTGATGGTGATGCACTTCTCCGTTTTGTTTCAGTGTGGGCATTCACAGACAGAGTCGGGATCTGCTTCATAGCAGGCCATGCACGGTGCACAGGCACAGGCAGCCGACCCGCATTAATGTCCTCGAACTTGGTGCCCGAATGTACTTTCAGGACATTTTCCACTTGTCCCTGGCGTAGACGCTGCCTTAACACCATTGGACTTCCTCCCGACAGACCCATCATAAAACTGTCTGGGTCTTCCTCGGAGTTATACCCCGGATCTTTAGCTGAAGAGCTCTCTGCGTCTCTTGATACATCATCTTTTCGGCCATTCTCTGGGCGGTCTCCCTCACTTTTCAGTTCATCTTCCTCGTTTGTGCTGCTGTCAGAGGAGCTGCTGGGTGGGCTCAGGCAAACAAGGTGATTTTTGCTATTCTGTCCTTTGTATGCACAGATCCAGGACAGTCCGTAATTGCTCTTTGACTCAGATGTGTCTGCACAATAGCTCAAAGGCCTCAACAGGGAGAGAGACTCATGGATTCTGCGGGGCAGGCCCCACCGGTGTTGGATGAGCCTCTTTCGCAGGTGATGGTCTAGAGTTTTGCGAAGCTCATTGCTGACCATTGGAATGTCTCCAAGAAGGATGGAGACTGAAACCTGGGCCTGGGAGGGCCGGCAGTAAGCATAGTGGGGAGCTGAAGAATAAAAGGCATCGTGAGATTGTTGGACCACAGAGGGTAGACCCCACAAGCGTTCCTGTTGCTTCCGCAACACATGCCACTCGAGATGCTGCATTTCAGATGTGGTGATCGTGTCTGATTCATTTTGGGGTCGATGGAAATGCACTCCAGACCTGCTACTCTGGGGCAGAGGACCAGAGGGTAGGGTTGGGAGTGGGGACAGAAGGTGGGCCTGGGGCAGGGTTTGAGCAAAAGGCTGAGGCTGGACCTCAGGCAAGGACGGAGGTAGGGGATGGAAAAGTATCGGGTATTCTTGGCATGTGGAGGCATTTGATATTCTGTTGAAAATAAAGATAGAGGAATAGTCACCCAGGACATGGACAGCGGACAAGGACTCGCTGTGCAAAGATGGGAAACCCCAGAAAAGACAGATATGATTTTCCAGCAAGGAAGCCTCCCAGGCCTCAGGATGTGAGGGCTGCTGACGGACATGCACTTCCGTTGGTTTGTCTTTGCTGTTCACGAAAGGGAGGGTGACGACTGAGTCCTGCTTATCAGCAGCTGACTCTAACATTGTTGTTGAAGAAGTGAGGTGGTTGTCTGACTTAGGTTGTTCAGATCGAGTCACAGTGAAATTGGAGTCTGGTGATGGTGAGGTGGACCGCACTGCTGCTTCGTGGTCGTATGCAGATGAATTGGTGGGGATCAATTTCTGGGACAAATCTGGTAAGGAGTCGATATGGTGGTAAAGGGAAGGGTCAAGAAAGAGGGTATTCAGGGTCAAAGGGGCCTCCAGTTGGAGAAGAAGATCCGCTCTTGAAATGCCACATGATGGGGTGCCAGGAGGTTGGCCTTGGGAATGTTCTGCCGGGAATTTGGATTCCAAGGGATGAAAAAGCTTTGGTGGCAAAGAGTGACCCGGTGATAAAAGTGAAGGAGAGTTGGGTAAGGGGGTCATTGCATTAGTGGAGAGAATTGGGGGTGGCGATGAGGAAGGCTCAGGCAGAGGGGCTGGTATTGGGTGTCCTGGAGGTAGTGCCGAGAAGGCAGGGGACAGAGGGAACGATGATTCAGTCACAGAAGCTGTAGAAGCCAAAGGGGACACAGAGGGTGTGGCATCTTCCAGGGCCTCTTGGAATAGTAGACTATTGATCTCGGCAGTTGCATGATTACACATTTCACAAAAGGGGTCTGGACATAACATTCGACGAAAGCGCATGGTATCATAATGCTGGCCCAGTGGACTGCAAGAGACAGGAGGTACAAAGCTGTGGCCAGGACCAGAACAAAGGATGGAGGACCTCATGGCCCTGTGGGGGTGGGGCCACCTGAAGCCTGCTGCCCTTCCCATTGCCCCACATCTATGACTTCACAATACACTCAGTAGCACTCACCCCAGGCCTTCATTCACATCCCCGTTCCTATGGCTACTCCACCCCATGACTACGGAAGGCTGCACTGAATCCCTGGAATTGCATAGAACACCCCCAAAGGGATCAGGAAAGAGGGGGAAAGACTAGTCACCTTTTCAGGATAGAAATCAGCCTCTTTTTCTCCTCTTCTTCCCTCTGGTAATACGTGTATCTACACCCTGAGAAACCAGGAGAGAGTTACATGGGATGAAGGTAGAAACATAGGTATTATATAGGAATTTCTTTATGGCAGACCCTTGTGATATTAGACTGTGAAAGCCACAAGTAGATGAGGTCAAATGGTCGATGTTAATATTAGCATGGTTCCCATGTGTCTGTTGCTTCATTTGTAAAGTATTTTCACATAGATTATCTCATTTGATGCTCAAAACCACTGTGTGAAACAGAGAGGTCAGTGGTTACCTCAGAGAGGAATCTGCTTATCCAGAAAGTCAAAGTACTTTCACAAGGTCAGAAGACACAAATTCCGAGTCTCCACATCTATTGGACAATATCCATTGCTCAGGTCCATCACCGCTCAGGCCCAGGGATGGCAGAGCGGGGTACCTGAGAAGTGTCTCAGGGTCTGACTGCCTTCCCATGAGCCTCTTCCCTGAGGGCTCTGTTTTCTGAGAGGTACTATTATCTAGCAACTGATATATCCTCAGAGTTCATGGACCTGGGACCTCGTGGAAAGGACAGAGAGCTCACAACGCTCTCCCCTTGGAGAGCTCAGGTGGAATAGGCAGAACCTTACCTTTCCGTGTCCCGCCCTTCCTTCTCCTCCTGGCTCTGCCCTGATGCTGAGAAAAAGAAGAGAATCATTTCAGTCACTTCTCTCTGCAGAAAACTCAGGCATTCGTGATCCAAGAGTAGTTTTAATTGACTATTTTGATTGGTAGAACTTTGTGTTCTTTCTTTTATCAATTTTTATGGTATCAAAGTGTTTTCCATTTTTTCCTTCTTTGAAAAACTCAAAGAAGGACTTTGTCTATGAAGTCCACACTTGGTATTCTCAGTGAGAAGTCCTCTGCTCAAGGAGAGTGTAGTATGTGAGGCCAACAGTCACATCTCTGCTCCCTCCAAGAGGACCCTGTAACCTGGAGCAGAGCTCAGGCTCCAGCCTCTGCTCAGAAGCTCTCAGAGGCCTCAGCACAGCTCAGCCCAACACAGAGGAAGCCTCCGTGGAGTGATGCCTGACGTGGGAATGTGACCATGATGAAGCACCGGGGATTCTGTTCTCCTTCAGAGATCCCAAATTGTCTAAATAACCCAATCCAGGGCCAGGAAATCACTGTTTGGGGTTTGATCCTGGAATCCACCCACATGGTCTGTGAGCCTCCAAGAAAACAGTCCCGGCTGAACCCCTAGTCCTGCCCAGCCTTTTCTCCTCAAGGATGTCCTATCCTCTCAGACTCTTCACTTCAGGTGTTACTCTGAGCCAACCATGCTCATTTTAAAAGGTGGGACTAGAAATGGAAACAACAATAAGGAAAGTCTACTGGGACTCGCTCAGGGTTCCTTACCTTGTGCCTGTTTTTAGTTTCCCAGACTGTTGGTGAAGATGGAATCCCCTGCAGGTAGCACCGGAACAGAAGGAGCAGCCACAACACACACACGCAAGTGAGGCTGGAGTTAGCATTGAAGGACCTTGAGAGGAAGCATAGACAAGGTTCACAAAGGCTATTCAGAAATGAGAAAACATTCCATAGTATGAATTCCATTATCTGAATAGCTAGGCTGCCTAAGTCAACTGAGCTCTGAGAGCTCAAGACTCTTGACTTTATTGACAGGCCTGCTGTCACAGACCATTGGTGAGTCACAAGGGCTTGTGACACAGCACCTGCCCCACCCACCAGCCCAGCAGATCCCTCCACCCCTCTTGGGCTTCTAGGTTCCTCTGCCCTACCTGCCCTCCTATTTTCCAGTCCACCTTTCATCATATTGTATATTTGCCTTAATGAAATGTTCTGCTCGTTCCACCTGTAACCCAGATATCACCTGGGTCCCCCTTTACTGTATGGAGACCTTGACTTGGGTTTTACCATGTCCACCACCACAAAAGTCTGAAATACTGCCTGGAATGTTTGCTTGTACCCCGACATTTACATACAGGATCATCTATGTCCTCAAATGCATCTTTCCTATAGAATATTTTGTCTCACATGAACCCAGATATAGAACTTAAAGTTCTCTTATACTGAGTTGTTTGAATGTTGAATCGCAAATTTTAGATTTTTGTTTCAGTTAGCCCTTACTCTCTTCAATCAGAGGGGTTAACTCATGTAATGAAAATGAATAATTCATTATTCAGCATTCACAAAACTGAAATCAGTATCAAATAAATGTAAATAATTAAACCTTCAAATGATCTTGGGGATAAGTCTGTAGCACTTACCTCTCTGGAGTTGGTGAAGCTTAAATTGCACAAACACTTTGAGAACATGCTACACACACACACACACACATACACACACACACACACACAACCTTCCTCACTATCACTATCCACCGACCCATGAACCTATACGGATACATCATTGTCACTCAAATCCCATAGTTTTAATACATGAGGGGTCACTCTTGGTGTACAAATAATGGGTTTTGAGAAATGTATATAATGACATATGTCCCCCGTTTATCAAACAGAGTAGTTTCACTGCTCTAAACGTCCTCCATTTTATGCCTATTCATCCCTTCCTCCCCTCTAATCAGGGCAGTCACTGATCTCTTTACCATCTCCAGAGTTTTGCTTTTCCAGAATGTCATCTAGTTGGAATTACACTGTGCGTAGCCTTTTCATATTGGCTTTTTTTCATGAGTAATATGCATCTAAAGTTCTTCCATGTCTTCTCATGGTTTCATATCTCATTTCTTTTAAGTACTGAATAATATGCCATTATCTGAATGTACCACAGTTGCTTTATCTACTCACCCTGGACATTTTGGTTGCTTCCCAGTTTTGACAACGATGAATGAAGCTCTAATAAACTTTATTTAAAGAAAACCACCATATTGAGATATCATTCACATACCATACAACTTACATATTAAAAGTATACAATTCAGTGGCTTTTAGCATATTCACCATGTTGTGCATCCATCACCACAATCAATTTTAGAACACGTTCGACACTCAGAAAGAAACTCTGTTCCCGTTGGCCTTCACCCTTCACTCTTCTTATTTCCCCCAGCCCTAGTTTACCCCCAATCTACTTTCTCTGCAGTTTGGTGAATTCTGAACATCTCATACAATGGCATCATACAGTATGTGGCCTTTTGTATCTGGCCTCTTTGACTTTGCATGTGTTCAAGGTTCATTTCTGTTGTAGTATGTATCAGTGCTTTATTTATTATATGGCAAATAATGTTCCATTGTGTGGAGATGCCACATTTTGTGTATATATCGATCAGCTGACGAACATTTGGGTGTTTCCCCTTTTTAGCTAGCATGAATAAACCTGCTGTGAAGGTCTGTGTACATGTTTTGGTGCTGATGTATGTTTTCATTTCTTGCTTTTTCATTTTTGCAATTATAAAGTCGCAATTTGTGAAAACTTGTTGCTTTGTGAGATTTTGGTATATAACCATGTTAGCTTCTGTAGGAAATGAGGTCTTTGGGGTCTAAATGCAGTTTTTATCAGTTATCAGGGTGCATCCATGTACCGTCCTGCCAGCACTCTCAAAATTAGCCCTTGAATCAGCAGGAGTGACAGTGATGTGTACGCTTAACATTTAGAAATAATGAACACCTCATATTCTCAAGTTTCTGTTCTTAGAAAGTCAGAAAAGGATGTGGGTAGAGGAAGTGCAATGCAGCCAGAGGGAACATGAGCAAGACTATACGATGCATAAAGGTACATGTCTGGTCACAATCAGCGTAGGCTATGTACCTAAGGATGAGAGTAGCAAAAAATGAGGCTGAAATGTACAACGAGAGTCATTTATGAAAGAGGTTGAAGGACAGTTTAAGAAGCTTGGACCTTCAACTGAGGGCAGTGGGAAGCTGAGGTTTTCCTAACCAGAAGAAAGGCACAGTCAGATCTCTGTGTTGGAAGCATCACTGGCAAAAGAGAAGATGGCTGAGTGCTTGTTGAGAAATACGCAAATTATCACCGTATCACATAGGACTCTCTCTTGTAGGTGATAGAAAATCAGATGAATTTAAAATAGATGCCAATACATGACAATTTAAAATTTTTAATTGTCTTTTATTGGCTTCTATATCTCCACAACACAGCAGCAGTACATTCAGCTTCTGACTCCGTTGGTTCTTCTTTCTCAGAGTTGACTCATTCTCAAGCCTCATCTCCTGTGCTCCCAAGAGGGCTTCTTAGAAGGAAAGACAGAATTGTTTTCCCATTGTTCTAACTACAGTCCCAATATTCAGTTGAATAGGACCAGCTCAGGTCATAAGAACACTCCTGAAATAATTACTGGATTTGAGATGCCTACCAAACTCAGACCTGAAAGTGACCTTGGAGAACCTTCTGTCTGGCTTTCTTATTTTACAAATTGAAAACTGAGTCCAGGGCAGGATTATTTCTTGTCTCCTTAATCCTTTTTTGTGCATGTGTTTATGTTTGTGTGTGTGTGTGTCTGTGTGTATTTTCACCGATTGCTTGGAAAATTGGTTTATACATAGTTTTAACATAATGTAGATATTTATTGTGGGACTCCTTTCTTTTCAGGGCCATAAATCACCTTCTAGTATAAACATGAGTACTCAAAAAGCTCTAAATGTTATCCAGTACTTCTTCAAGTTGAGCAATTTTTACCTAAGTGAACTTAACAAACAATGCAGATAGTAATGCTTTTTTTGTGAAATTGTAATAGACATACAGCATATGCCTTCTGCAATAAAATAAGCTAAATGTGACTTCAATGATCCTTGATGTCCTAAGCTTAGTCTAATAAACAATTGTGCACTCCAGAAGAGCAGGTGTCTGGGATATAGACACAAATGTGCGTTGACATCAGCAGTGGCCCCTAAACCTATCATGATTTACAAAAAAATACTCCTTTACTTGTAGTTTAGAAATTTACCTCTTTTCATGTTAACACAATGATCGTGTTTATCCAATCCACATGCACAGTAAAACACCAATCTATGATAGAACTGCCTTTAGAACAATCCTTAAGGGTTATTGTAGTTTAGATCACCTTTATGCTCTCAGGCAGTGAGGGAATCTCAGGGAGGAAATGGAATAGAATTAATGTTTGGTGGGCTCTTAATATGTGACCCAAACTTTCAGTCATTTCATTGCTTAACTATCCTGTGTGGGAAGAAATATTTTTCATTTTACAGATGAAAACACTGAGGTGCAGAAAGATTAAATCGCTTGCCCAAGGCCACAGAGCTAAAAAGCAATGAAGTAAAGATTTGAACTAAGCTGGCTGTGGTCCCAGGCCTACATCTTCTCTCTACACAGGGCTGTCCCAGAAAGTAGAGTCATTGGATCTTGGTTCCTGATTCTTCTACTCTATTATCATACCATACCAGCAGCTATGTAAAAAAACCACCCAAAACCTACTGGCTTAAACCAGTGAATATTTTTTGGCTCATAATTTTGCAGTCTTGCTGGGCTTAGCTGGGTGGTTCTTCTGTTGATCTTGCCAATGGTCACTCATGTAGATTCATCTGTAATAGCTAGTAGGTCAGCAGGGGTCTGGGCTACCTGGCATCTGGGATGGCTGGGCTTCTCTCCCAGCGCCTCTTCATGTAGTTCCAGCAGGGTAACAAAATTCTTATAAGGCGGATCAGGGCTCCTAAGAGCGTAAAAGCAGAACTTGTTAAGGCATAGACTAAGAACTGATACAGCACCACTCTGCCACCTCCAGTTAGTTAAAGTAAACCACAGTCCCAGCTCCTGTTCAAAGGGCAAGGACTACAAAAGGACAAGTACTGGGAGATAGACATCATTGGGACCCAGTAAGGGAACAGTGGTCACCATAATCATCTTCAACATGGATACCACCCTCTTTAAAGGCTGCTGTTTCTTCTGTTCCTGACACTTCTCCTGTTTCTCCACTTTCTCCTGCCATTTCTTAGCTTCTCTGCATTGTAAATGGACTTCCTTAGCCAGCTACAAATTGAGGATTCCTGTCCTCCCTATCAGTGAACTGAGCAATCACATCATGTGAACTCTATTCTTCAGGTTGTCAGTCTTTGCAGCTAAAGTGTTTTATTGACAGAGATTCCTTTGTTTTGGTGGTGGTTGTGTTTTGCTTTTACATCTGTGTTCAAAGCTGGAAGTCTAGTTTAAAAGAAAATAAGACATCACTGTGTCAGTTAGCAATTTATGTGAATACACTTAAATGATTTGCCCTTATAAATAAAATCTAGAATCTGTACTACACCTCTTTCATTTTACCTGCAAAAGGCAGGCTGTCCAATTCAATGGCCATGTCAACAAATCAATGTTTACCACATTTTACATAATGCTTTAAATTCCTTTAGCAGTCAATCACCGGAACAAAAAAGGAAGAAAGGCCTGCAGGAGTCAGATAATACCCAGCCTTACGTTTCTAGTTTATAGCATATTTTTTTCTTACAGGTGGCAATGATACGATTAGATTAAGTTTTCCATTGAATCATCCAAACTGTCTGATCACTGCTTTCTGCTGTCAAGGGAGATTCAAGAGAACCAAGAATTAGCCAGAGCCAGGAGAACCTGCTCCCAGATACCACCAGGATGAGAAGGGCAAAGGGAAGTCAGAAAAAACATTATGAACACCTAAGGTGAGGATCTTTGCAGAAAGAGATCATGGGTTTCCATTTGGAATAATAAAAAATTTCAAGTTAAAATAGGAGTTGAAATGTGAATTCCCCTTCAAGAGTTTCTAAATCCATTCACTGACAATGTTCATCATTGTTTCTTCTATTCTGCTCCCTGATGTTGTCATTGGATACTTGATTGTTGGTTAACATCTTGACCAGACATTTAGGTGCAAAAATAAAAGAGATTTAAATTATTTTGGCTATTTATACACTAAACTGCTCAAGTGAAGGAAGCAACTGAGATAAAATGTCTCTGTTATTATTTCCGACTAATTAACTGTGATCTTATCTGTACTGTATAGTCACAAACATCACAGTTGATTAAAAATGTGCATAAATTCATGCATATATAAGTGTATTATACAAAAGTCATTACAACCCTCAGAATGACTTGCACAAAACCAGTTCATATTCTATGAAATTTTGGAGAATCTGACTAGATTCTAATGTTCTCAGGATGAAAAAATTGTAAGTTTATCAAAGAAAATTTTGAATGAAGAATCTGAGATGAGACTAACCATACTAGCTATTTTAATGTATTATAACGCTATGATTATTAAAATGAGACACTACTGAAAGAAGAGAAAATATATAGATATAGAACACAGACTAGATAGTCCAGAAATTGATTTTGTTCCATGTAAGAATTTCCTAGAAAATAAAAGTGACATCATCAGAATGGAAGAACTATTAACTAAATTCTGCAGGAATAACTGGGTAGGAAGTTCAAGGGGATAAAATTAATTTAGACCTAACCTTCATAGTGCATAACAAATTAAATCCAAGACACATTTAAGAATTAAATATTTTTAAAACATCCTTTTCCAAATGCCCACCCAAATAAGGTATTAGATCTGTAAATTAAAACCAAGGATGACTTCCTAAGCTTAAAATCCTTTTAAGAAATCATAAAGCAAAAGACCAACTGCTCAGATTGCATAAAATTTAAAACTTCTACTTAGAAAAAATAAGAGTAGCATAAGCCATTAAAACAAAAATAGCAGATTTATGAAAATTACATTCAGACAATATGGCAAGTTTGGCCTCCTTAGAAAATGCATTATTTTATTACTATAGCAAGAGACATTTTCACATTTGCTGTTTGTTGATGAATGTTTTGTGTTCATGGGTTTTGTCTAGGACAACAGAATTAATCTTCCTAAAACCCCATTTCTTTAGGATATTTCCTTGTTACAGGAGTAGAGCAATTTTCTGTCACTTGCCATTCTCTAATCTCAGTCATTTCAGTACAACCTTCATACACTCACCCTATCCATATACCATGTTTCCAATATTTATTTAATAAGTTTCTTTAAATCAACTGTTTTATTTAAATAAATTTATCGTTTCTAACCAATAATTTCTGTGAAATCCCAAGTTTTATTTAAATAAAAATAAAATATATAATACAAATGTAAAAACACGAATCTATCTGCCATCCCAGAGTATCCCCACAGAAAAGACTTGGTTAGCTAAGTCAGTGGGCACGGGGGAGCCTTGCGGTAGCAGTTATTTTTCAAAACATATGCAACGATTTTAATCCTTTGGCAATTGATATCGTCATACCTGTACATCCTGACTCAATACCAGCCTTTGTTGTTGGCTAAGGATAACAGAGAAACTCAATCAGGCCTGCATATCTTGGTTATAATCTGTTTCCTATGCCAGTGGGCAAAGATGCACTGGACACAGTGGTGGACAGTGTTGGTCTCAAAAAATGTGTTCATTTGCAGTGCATTGACTAATTTGAAATCTCTGCTCCAGACTCCAAACAGATAACTGGTCAAAAAGTTATTTTATGATTCATTAAGGTTCATCTCTGAATAGAGGGGCTGGAATAATAAAGTTGTAGCCATTAATAGTAGACATTTAGTATCTACCCCACTTCAACCACCCGTTCCCACAGTCACACTCTAGAACCTGTCATAATCAATTACAGAATCAACTCTGTTATATATATATATATATATATATATATATATATATATATATATTTTTTTTTTTTTTTTTTTTTTTTTAACATCCCACTCTAGGACCAACACTTCTTGACTTTTTTAGTGTATTCCTTCTTGTACTCCCACTCCAAGATTATTTGTCTGCATTAGGATTTTCAAAACATTGACCCTACTATTTTTTTATTGTTCACTTTCCTAACCCATGTCCTCACTTTCTTTTTACCCAGCTTAGTTAGAGTCCATGGCCCAGCATGGAAATAATCTCCACATTTCCTTTCTCCCTCCCTCCCTCCCAATAACTAACATGGTAAAGCCCCTACTCCTATCAATCACAATCCCCTGTCAACTTCTTCCTCTGTATTGGAACAAACATATTGGGAGAAAGGGCACAATCATGCTAATTTTAAATTTAAATTCATAAATTCACAGAAGATTTTTACCATTGCTGGACAAACCCACATGTTCCTAAATTCATGTACTCTCTCACTCTACCATAGCACTAACCATTTCACATATTTCCCTCCCTTCCTGCTGAAACTTTCAAAACTCCTATTTACTTCTTACTTTCAGCTGATGCCCTTTTTTATCACTTCATTGATGATTCAACATGGTATGCATCGAGTCAAAATAGCTTTGAAAATTTCTTGGAAATTTGTTTCCACGTTGGAAACACACATCCTCTCTTATGAAGTTTAATAGAGCCAGTTTTCCCTCTAGCATTGACACTTTCCTCAGTTTAGTATCAGATAACGTATACAGCCCATATTCAAGTCCATATTGTATGAAAAATATCTGTCTTTAGGTTTTATAGTCATACTTTCCATAGCTAGGTGCTCACACTCTGAAGTACATGGGAAGTGACTTCAGCCGGGGAAAGAGCATATTCTCTACGGTCTCACTCTCATTCTGTGGCATAAGCTCTTTGAATGATCGGGTAGGACAAATGTTTACACTATAGGAATTTGTATTTCTATAGCTTTTTAGTCTCTCAATTTTTGGAGAGTGGGACCTGCTGAGTGTGTAATGTTAATTCACATTATATAACAGATGTAACATGTGACCCCATTAAAAAATATGATGCATTTTATGCTTTCTGTTAAATTTGATAGTCTATTTAAGATGCTTAGCCCAGTCTGTGCCTGGCATGTAGTAAACAATAAATGTTAGCTATTATTCGTAGTAGTATTAATATTCAAGAGTTTATGTTATAGCCAAGTGGAGAGAACACGTGAATATGAAGATGAATGGTGGCATATGATAAATACTAAACAACTATTATAAGTGCTTAGAGCAGAGAGAGATCACTATCAGATGCATCCTCAATGATTAGATTTGAAATGTTATGCATAAAAATGCACAAGATTACAAGAAGAAAGCCAGCATCTGTGAACCAGCAGTTCAGATAAGATACAGGACAACATTGTAGATCATTTTCAGGCCATTTCCAGAAAAATAAGCCACAAAATGAATGTTTATCTGCATACGCTTTATGGTTTTCAAGAAATGTGTACCTTCATTATCTCGTTTTGTCGTGGAAATTAGTTGATGGAAGGGCAGGTATTCCTATCCTCATTTTAGTAATGAGGAAACTGTCACTTGGAGAGTGTGACTTGCCTACAACCCTTCACTCAATGGTAGAGCCCAGAGAAGAGCTTATACATAGTGGTTCTCAGACTCAAAATCTGATACTTTATCCCTTGTATTCCTCCTGCTTTATCTAGGATGATAACTCAAAGAGAATAAAATGTGCTGAGATAGTAAGTACCAGGCTTAATACATTGCTTAAAGTACTTTGTTGTGTTGACAAAGTCCATTTGAAAAGAATGAGAAAATCTTTACAAGTTGTGTAACCATCAATACTTTCTTCCATTAACTAGACAAGCTGGTATATCATCTTAATTCAAATATTTGTAAGCAGAAAAGAGATGCTCATTTTTATTCACAATGTTTTTTGTATCCCATCTGGCACAAGCAATTTCCTTTTGTGTGCCTTTAAACTGTGTTATACAAAAATTAATTTTACCCTGAGGGCTTTCACTATGAATCTCACAACTTTCATTCTGGTTATTTCTCATCATCAGTAACAAATTGTTCTTGGGGAAGAATTGTGCTTCTCAATTTTTCTAGTTTAGCCCATCAGATTTTTTATTAAGTCTTGCCACTGATTCCTTTGTTTTCTTTTCCAAAGTTGTCAGCAGCTATTATAATTATTTTCTCATAAGAACACAGTTACATTAGAGTATATTTATTAATTGGAAAATTACCTTTTCAAATTAGTTTATAATGAGAATGACTATGTTTACTGTCAGTTAGACAAGTGGTAAATAAAAAGTCAATTCAACCGAACGTATGTGATTAATAATTTAATATATAAATGTGTGTTTTATAATTGTTTAACTTTATTTCTTGCAGAGATTTCTCGGTGATTTTAATAGATAATTAGAAAACTGCTGATGCATAACCTCAGCTTCCTAAAGGTCTTTTGGAGATGACAGACAAGAGAACAGAAAAATGCTGTCACTTTTAGTAATTGCTTGTTGATTCACTACTCTAAGTAGGGCTCAAATTTGTCATCAGGGACATAAGGGTAGAGAAAGCATAACTCCTGGTCAGTCTAAAATAGTCACAGTATCACTGTGTGCCCTGGAGAGCTGGAATGTAGTCGGCATTGGGTATCACTTGGCTTTTCTGAAAAATAAGCAGATTTGATGTAATGCTTGTTGAAAAGGCAGTGGTATCTTCACTTTAGAGCTGATTAAGCCAAGTATAGTTTCTTATTTAAAGGACGGCTTTGGTGCTTTAAAAGGAGGTACAATTTTTGAAAGCTAGTTGCTAGGTAAAAAAAAAAATTGTTTTCTCCCCGACATGGTTCCCATTTAAAGTGTTAGGTGGTGGAACCAGACAGTCACAGTGACGCTGGCTAAATGGAGCTCGGCCAAGATGTAAGGAGAGTGATAACAGCTTGAGTGTTCCCATGTGTTTACGTTGCACACTTGTGTAAAGTCTTTGGAAATGGAAATAAGTGCACACTGGCACACTTCTTTGGGCAAAGATCTATTGTTGGGTTCCACAATTTGTACTTAAAGTGAAAGAGCATTTAAAACAGACTTGCCTGGTGGTAGCAGTGCTATTCTCTTAACAGATAATTTTATTCACGTTTAACGTATGTAAAACCTAGTACAGTGTGCAGAGTAGGCAGTCAGTAAATGTTTGAGTCCTTTTACCCCTCAATAAGTTTGATATTTTTATCATCCACCTGCCTGCCTTTCTGACCCTGTTAAATCAACCTTTGGACCAATGTGCTAATGAAATGTTATTGCAGTAGAGATTGTGAGATCAATGGTATATAATACAGATATCATACAAAACTTTTCTTGTGACAAAAATATGCAGTTTTATTGCTTGTGCCTCAACTATTTAAGTGAATATTAAAGGGCTTGGAGTAAAAAATAAAATAAAATAGTCACAGTATCAGTAGCTACCATTCATTCAACATTGTTTGCATAATGGCAGAATTTCAGGTTTTTCACAATGTACGTAAGTGTTTTCTCATTTAAATCTCGTGTCAACCCTGGGAGGAAAATACATTGTAAGGAATGTAAAATTCACTTACTTAAATTAAAGACCTAGGAAGCAGCAGCAGGTAGATTCAGGATGTGGACTACAGTCTCTTTCTCTGTCTGTCTCTCTTTCTCTCACTATCATAGATAAGAGCCATAGCAGTGTTGGAACCACCGTGCAAAAAAGTACAGAAGCATCACTGCCTCACTTTTCTTATCCACTTCTACTCATAAAGACCTGACCTCGAATGTTAATCAAGCAAAAACCCATACTCATTGAGCTCACCATTTTTCCCATGCACTCTGTCATTAGAATATCCTGGAGGCAGCATCAGCGTCCCTGGCGTCCCTTCCCACACATCACCAGGCATTGCTGAGGCCTCTGGTCAGAGCTTCCAGATGTCACCATGCTCTGCTAAGCCCACAGCAATGACCACTTAAAGTCCCACTCCAATATCATATCCAGTCTTTAGTTCAGACAAACAGACTTTTGTTTTTTTAGCTCTAACTGCCAGAAACTGAACCGGGAGGTTAAGGATAAATGGAAGTTTAAGACATGATGTCTGCCCTCAGAAGTTCTAAGGGAAAACACAATATAAGCTCATTCCGTGTTTCCCCCAAAATAAGACCTAGCCAGACCATCAGCTCCAATGTGTCTTTTGGAGCAAAAATTAATATAAGCCTGGGCCTTATGTTATATTATACCTAGTATTATATTATATTGTATATTTTATATTATATTATATTATATTATATTATATTATATTACATTACATTACATTACATTACATTACATTATACATTATATTATACCTGGTCTTAAAATAAGATTGGATCTTATATTAATTTTTGCTCCAAAAGATGCATTAGAGCTGATGGTCCGGCTAGGTCTTATTTTCGGGGGAACACAGGAGGAGGATGAATAGCACAATGGAAATTTATTTGGTGATAAATAGCAATTTTTCTTTCTTTTTAGAAATGTCCAAAGACTAAACATTCTCAGATGTACAAGAATGTTCTCCTTGGTTGCCGTGCGGTGGGAGACAGAAGATGGGGAGCAGGAGAGGGACCTAAGTAAAGAATGTTTAAACATTTAAAACAATTCCTAAAAATATTTATCAAAACTGAGTTAGAGAGGCATCTCTTAAATGTGCAGACTGAGGTGGATGGATTAGATTTACATCTTAGTTTAATGTTATCAGTTTCAAACTGTATTCTGAATAATTTACCTACTTCTCTTAGACTCAGTTTCATTATGTGAAAAAAATGTTAGTAATGACATCTACATTTTTCTTGTTGCATGTATGATACTAGAATGAAATAATGTGTGTTACATGCTTAGCGTAGTACCTAGCACATATTCAGGCAGAAGGTACACACGTCAGCAAAGAGTTAGTATTTAAAATGTCATGACATATCATTTACCATCAGAGATTCTGACTTATGTAGGATACAGGGTATCAGGCTGTTCTGACAATTATTTAAGATAAATGTATCCAATATTTATATGTAAAGAGGAGAACAGAATATCAGTAATACTAGCATGTATATTCCCATGATTGATGAAATATCAGATAATACTGCCTTTTGTTTTTTTATCATAGGGTTGTGATAAATTCTTTACACTGGAAGACCTCACACACTCAATATAAGCCTGTTTACATGACCTAAACCAGCATGATCTTATATGCTGATGTGAGTGAGCTGTAACTGTTTGTAAATGCCTGTGGCACTACTATGTTGTGGGTTTCTCGCAGCAGGGACCATGACTTCTGTCTTTGACTCTCCCATGCTTGACACATAGCAAGTGCTCAAGAAGTGCTGGTTAAAGAGAAATTAATAAATTTCATTTCTTATGATATGTACATATAAGACATAATTATAGTTTCTAATCACAATATAATAAGGAGAATTACTGAGACAAATCACAGAACCAGAACCAATTTAATTTTTTATTAAATTTATTGGGGTGACATTGGTTAGTGAAATTGTACAGGTTTCAAGTGTACATTTCTATAATACATCATCTATATATCACATTGTGTGTTCACTACCCAGAGTCAGTTCTTCCATCACCATATATTTAACCCCTTTTACCCTCTTCTATCTCCTCACCCCCCTTACCCTCTGGTAAACACTAAATTTTTATCTGTGTCTATGAGTTTTTGTTTGTTTGTCTTGTTCCTTTGTTGCTTTCAGTTTTATATCCCCCATATGAGTGAAGTCATGGTTCTCAACTTTTTCTGTCTGACTTATTTTGCTTAGCATGACAATCTTAAGATCCATCCATGTTGTCGCAAATGGCAGTATGTCATCTTTTCTTATGGCTGAGTAATATTCCATTACTTATGTGTACCATAACTTCTTTATCCAATCATCTATCAGAAGACACTTTGGTTGTTTCATGTTGGCCACCGTGAATAATGCTACAATGAACATAAGGGCACATATATCTTTACAGATAAATGTCTTCAGATTTCTTGGGTAGGTACCCAGAAGAGGTTTTGCTCGGTAATTCTATTCTTAATTTTTTTTTAAGAACCTCCGCACTGTGAAAATTGATGTAATTAATGCCACTTTAAATTCAAGAACACTATCATCCCAGCCTCTAATAAATATTCACTAATGTCTGCAATCCTGCTATGTTTCTCCAAGAAGCTTGTTTTTCTATTCTTTACTCAGCTACTTACTTTATTACTTTTCACACCCCCAGACCACTTTATTCTGGTGACTGTTCCTCATAATTCACAGACAAAACAGAAATCATAACATGGAAAGCCTGTCACTAATTCAACACACCTACCTGACTCCACACCTATCTTCCTCTACCTTCAGATACAATTGGGAAGGCATGTACCTCCCACACTCAGCGGAGGTCATTCCTTCACATGCACTCCATGTCCCTTTGCCACTCACATTTACAAGGGCTTTGCTTCCTGATTATTCTCTCTCTCTTCTGCATCAGCAGTGTCTCCTTCCATACTGAATTATTCCTAGTGGCATGCAAATATTGTATACCATCAGCCATCTTTAAACAATATTTCTTTACCTCCTCTTTTCCTGTTCCCTATTTCTCTGCTCCCTTTCATAGCCAAACTTCTAACAAGAGATATCCGCACACACTGTCTATACTTCTTCTCCCAACTGTTCACTTTTCACTTCTTTGCTGCTTAGCTTCCACCCCACTATTTCTCTAAAAATATTCTTGTCAAGGTCTCCAATAACCACGTGCTTCCTGGGGTCACTAGACCTTCTACCATGGACCATACCCTCATAAAATACTCTTTTTTTCTTGGAATGTACAATACTACTTTATCCTGACCTTTCTCCTCTCTCTCTGCACACTCCTTCTCAATCTCCTTGGTTTTCCTCCACTCTACAACCTTCTCTTCTATGTAAACTCTCACCGGGTGATCTCATCCATTCCTATGACTTTATTTATTTACTTTTGTAACTGTATAATTTTATTTAATTATATTGGATGTATATTGTTTGATACTCTAACTGTTCTATTCTTTTTTTTTTTAAATTTTATTAAATTTATTGGGGTGACAATTGTTAGTAAAATTACATAGCGATGCCAGAGGGGTAGTGGATGGGGGAGGGGTGTTGTCACTTTATTAGTTTCAGGTGCACAAAACAATGTAATAGTTAGGTATTTATCATTTATATCCCTCACACAGTGACAACACCCCTCCCCCATCCACTACCCCTCTGACATCGCACACAGCCATTACATTTAAATTATATATATATAATCCCCAGTATATATGTAGCCAAAACCTTTCTTCTCCAATTCCATGAATCTAAGTTTATTTAACATATAAACAATGAAATGCATGTTTGGTCCTTTAAGTTTTATTCTTCCCTCTACCTTTACTATTTCAATTAATGGCATGACCACCCACCCACGTGCTCAAGCCACAAATCTATGCATCATTTTAAATGCCTCCTTCTTGTTAATATTTTACATTCAGTCTATCAAGAAATGTTTTCTACACCTAGAAAGTTGATCCCTTCCCCTTTTTCTTCCCTGCTACCATCCTGCACCAGGTCACCATTACCTGGCACCTGGACAGCTACAGTAATTCTCCTACTGGGACGCTGTATTTTCTTATTTTGCTTCTAGTTCCCAATGCAATCTTCATATATCAGCCAATAATGTTTTGTAAAAATTCAATCATATTATGAGATTCATCTGCTTAAAACCCTTCTGTGTAATTCCACTTTATTTGTAATAAATGTAAATTGCTTATAATGGCCTACAGAGAACACTGTGATCATGTTTACATCTCCCAGCTCATCTCCAGCCATTCCTTACCTTGCTCACTGTAGTTGAACCACATAGGCCTTCTTTCAGTTTATAAAACCACTAACCTCATTCCTTCTATAGGGGCTTTCCCTTCCCTGAAATGCTCTCCCTCTTGCTATTTATGTGGTTAAATGCTTCACATTCTCAAACTGCTTTCTCATAGAGAAACTTTAAATATTAACTGACCATCTTACCAAGCAGCATTTCTCACTTGCCATCAATTAACATAAATACACCCTTCATAAGACCTTTTTCATTGATCATATTCGTCAAATTTATCAGTTGACTTCCATGTTGCCAATCCAATGATCATTTCTTAATATTCTTCTTACTCATTCTATCAGCAGCATTTGACACAGTTTATCAATCCCTCTTCCTTCAAACATCTTATTTACCTTTTAGGCAGTGGTATATTGGAGCCCACTTTGTCAGAGGCAACTGTTAAATTCTTGGAATTTTGTGAGCCTATTGTTGAATAATTCATAGCTTAAAATTGGCTATGATAGAAGTATTTACATCACAGAAATTGGCAAACTCTACAAATCAAGGCTTTTGTTTTTGTATAACCATGTGTTAAACATTTACCACCACACCATTGATTTCAGGACATTGCCCTTTTAGTTCTTCTCCTGCATTGCAACATTTTCCTGATCTTTCCACATTGGAGTGCCCCAGAGCTGTCAGTTCTTGGACCTCAACTCTTTTTTATCTATACTCACTCTTTAGGGAATCTCATCCAGACCGTAACTCTAAATACCATCTACTTGTTGATGACTCTAAAATTTATATTTCTAGCCTTGATTTTCTGCCACTACTCAAATTCCACCTATCCAACTTCCTTGTCAACATCTTCATTCCAATGTCTAAACAAGCATTTCAAACTTCATATTCTGAACCCAAATATTTGGTTTGCCACCTTTCCATCAAATATGCATCTCCGAGAGTCTTGCCCATGTCCCTGGCCAAAATCTCAGTTTCCTTGATTTTTATACCCTACATCCAATCCATCAGCAAATCTTTTTTGATTCTACCTTCAAAATATATCTTGAGTTTGACCACTTCTCATCATCTCCATGGCTGCTTCTCTACTTCAAAGCGCTATAATCTTTTGTCAGATTTTTTTCAATAACCTCCTAACTTGTAGCCCTATTCCACTCCTGCCTGCCAACCATCTATTCTCCACTCATCAACATTAACTATCCTCATGGCTTTCTGCTTCATTCAGTACAAAATCCAAAGTGACCACCAGGGCCCATAAGGCCATATGCAACCTGACTCTGCTATCTGTCTGACCTTGTTAATTTCCACTGTCCTCCCCATTACCTAGGTTCCAGACACACTGGTCTCACTGTTGTTCCTGCAAGCCCTAAGAACCCTCCAGAAAGAGCCTTTGCACCTGTTGCCCCTCAGACTAGAATATTCATTGACTGAACATTTGCAGAGTTCATTTCCTTCGGTTCTTTACTCAAAATCACTGTGTCAGAAAAGACTTTTATGGCTGGCCCAAATACATTAATTTTTATTTTATAGCTTTTATCAAGATATGATATGATAATACATTATGTATTTATTGTGATTCCCTCCATTAGAATATAAGCTCTTATGAGGACAGACACTTGGACTGCTCTGATTACTGCTGATGCCTCAACTCTTCGAACCATTCCTGACACTTAGTGATTACTTATTGAGTAAACTATGCATTAAGTTTTTCTTGTTTGTTTACTCTTTCTGGGTTATAAGTTCCAGCTCCATGAGAGCCTACCAAAAAGATTATATACCTAATTAAATGATCACAGAAGCTGTTGATTAACCCCTAATATACTTACTTGATACTTCCACCCAATTGTCTTAGCAGAACTAAACTCAACATGTTGAAATATGTCTTTTTCACTTTACTGTTTCCGTTAGAGCAATGTGGTCCTGTCCATTGTACAAATTTACATATTTAAAGCCTCCTTTCACTTTTTATTCTTCTCCTTTATTGTTAAGTCTTACATCAATACATTCCAAATTTTAAATTATGCCTTCCGAAAGGACTCTTTGCTCTTTCTGTCCATTCCTATAGTTGCCACATAGTTCAGATTTTCTTGTTTGAACTGTTTTAGTCACCATCTAGGTATTCTTTTGGTCTGTGCCTCTGAGTTTATTTTTAATCACAGTAACTGATTAATCACTGTACATCATAGTTCTTGCACTCAAATCTTTAGTGTCTAAAATTATCTAGTTTAGCTGCATTGACCATATAAACTACTGTTCAAATGGGGACACTTTTGAGAGTGAAAAGGGTACTATTATTAATTACATTGGGACAGCAGGTATGGGCCAGAACTGTCCAGGCAAATTAGGATATATGGTCACCTTGATTTTCACGGGGGATGTTGGGTGCCTACACAGCAATCATGCCTCCCCTCTTTCTGAAAGAAAAGTTATTTTTTTCTGGCATCCACTCCTCCTCGACATGATTTAGTGATACAAACTGAATCATTTTAGCCCACCTGGACATTCCATTCCTTTCATCAGTAATTAATTTAGGAAGGAGCATGTGATCTAATTTTAGCCTGTGAAATGTGAGAGGAGAGAGAGTCTGCTTCAGGGAAAAAGATTTCTGAAAAATATTTGTACATGTTTATAAAGACAGTTCTTATTCTTCAGCTATTTGATGTCTTGTCTGCATTTGATACCTGAAACTACAGGAGGCAACTTGTGACCACAAGGTGCCTGGCAGAAGACAAAACTGACATCCCAGTGTTAGCAGAGAGAAAAATAAAAAGAACTTGATTCTTTGATGATATCATTGAGACACTGAATTAACCAAACCTGGGGTGCGCTGCCTCCAAAAGCAGGATACTGTTCTGCTTGTGTAGGATAATACATTTTCCTTGTTATTTAAATAAACTCAGGCAGAGTTTTCACTTACTTAACTGCTGAAAGCATTCATGTTTGATGCAAGCTAAATACAAATCTTTCTCTCTTTGGCTTTTAAGATTCTTTACCTTACTGTCCCCCCACCCCCATCTGCAACCTATTTCAGTACACTTCACCTTTGAGCCAAACTAGAAGACTGTAATCCCTTTTTGGAAATATATTTTGACTTCTCATGACCATATCTTTGTATAGGCTGCTCCTCATTTCAGAAATACCCTTTATTCATTTCAGCGTGCTGAAATCTTTAGGACCCATTTATCTCAGATCTTATATCCTCATGAAGTTTTCCTGGTTCTTACCTTTTTCTTTTTTAAACCCAATTTGCAATGAGTTCATACTTCTCTCACAACACATTTTGACCCCATCCTATAGTATCATGTACAGTTCTTTTTTTTTTTTTTTAAAGTTTATTTGTGTGACAATTGTTAGTAAAGTTCCATAGGTTTCAGGTGTACAATTCTGTAATACATCATCTATATGTTACATTCTGTGTTCACCACCCAGATCATGTACAATTCTAAATCTTCCCTCTACCCTTACTCTTCTCTGTATGCTTCAAGCACCTGACACAGGATTTTGCATATGCAGAAACTATTTCCTAAATTGAAATTCTGAAAATATTTCACTATCTGTCACTATTAGTGAGTTAAGTAGTATTTTCTTATAATTTGCAAGGCATCAAACTTAGAATAGTTGGGTTTCTGTTCTCAAATCACTATTTTAAGATAAAGAATAGGGGGAAATTAATAGTTAATGATTAACACATTTTGCTATTGGCAAACACACACTACAAATAATGCAATAATTCTTTTGCACATATCTGCCTTCCGTAACTAGTTGGCCAAAGTGACGATTTTATTGTTAGTGTTTTTCTACAATATATATCAGACAGTTTGAAGAGGTAAATGGATGCTTGCCATATATCATGCCAAATTCTTTATTGAATTAAAAGTAATAGGAGGAAAATACAGAAACATGTATTAATTTCTGGTATGCTTCTTACTTAGATGAAATGCCTCTGATTTAGCATATTAATATTTCAAAAAGACTTGAAATTCTATTCCTCCTATTCCAGTCTCATAGTTTTTTTAAAAAATTACTTTAGCAAGAGAGAGAAAGGGAGGGAAAGGCACAAAAGGCAGGGAGTGCCTAATATATGCCAGATAATATGTTAAAACCTGTGCATACATTTTCTTATATCCTCAGAACAGTCCCATGAGGTAGGCTTTTCTATCTCCAGTTCACTAATGAGAAATCTGAGGCACAGAATTGTGCCAGCAAATAGTTATTAAATGATGGACCCAGGATTTGAATACAGGTATTGGTTACCTACATCCTGGTTGTCTTCACCAAAAGTATAGATAACTTAACATTTGGATTAAAGGTCAAAAGCTATGTTAAGTAATATGAATTTTTAGGATGAAAATTGAGGAACTCACAAGTTAATAGAAGCAGCAAATGCCCATAAGTAATATAAAGAAAAATCCAAGAAGGTCATGAGGAGAGCAGAACGGAAATGCTAAAGTTCTGAATTTAGATTTCTCTAAAGAACTTGGGTGTGGGTAAGTTATTTACAAAGTGAGTATAGAAAGCACAAGTGAGAGTGCAGAGAGTGAGACAAGGAAGAGAAAAACACCGGTAAACCGTGCATTGAAAAATGGATACAATGGGCCACTGAGGCTTAATCCTATTGGTACCCTCTGAGACCTTGCGCAAAGTGTGCTTCAAAATTACACCCCCAGGAGATGGGATGCTGAGGTACTTATCTCCCCACCCCCATCTCTCTTTGTTGGAGGATTATCCCCAGGGGGTGTTAAATCCCCAGCCTTTCACGGCTTCCTTATGCTTTTATCACTGGCACTGGAGAAAGCCCTAAGGCAGAGAAGCAGAGATGTTAGCACTTGAGGTGACAAATTGTAGGACAGCACATGCACAGGTGCAGTACCTGTCCACAACTCAGGGGAGACAGGTGAGCAACAGTACAGTCAGCCACATCAGGGAATGTAAAGGAGAGAAGTCTAAGGAATATTGACGAAATCGGGGCAGGCATCACAGAGGAGACCACATCTGAATGGGCATTGAAGGATGGATCGAATTTAACTCAGCTACGTGTGGTGAGGAAGAGCAGCAGGAAGTAGAGTTGTATTTTGTTCAATTTCAATCTACCCTGACCACCTACTTTAAAATTGCAAGACCTCTGTCTCACCATTCCTTACCACAATTCCCACCTCCCCCTTACTTTATCTACTGATTTTCCATGGCAATTATTAACACACTATGTCATTTACCTATTTGTTATATCTATTGTTTACTGTCTATATTACTCACCTTCACTAGAATATAAGTTTCAGGAGGGCAGGACTGTTTGTTTTGTTCCCAAATGTAACCTAAGCACTGAGAACAGTGTCCAGCACGTCAGAGTTCTTTAATAAATATTTGTTAAATGAAAGAATGAACCTGATCATTCAGCTATTGAGGTACTGGATGGCTGTCTCTAAATTTAATAAAGATGGAGAATCTGAAAAGAGAGGAAGCATGAGAAAAGAATTAATGAATTCCATGTGGGCCCCACTTGAATCCAAGGTACCATGAGACATCGCAGTCAGATTTCAGGAAGGAGAAAGGGCAGGAATTGATGCTCAGTTGGCACTCTGTATTTTTGCTTTTTAACTTGATATTCAGTGTCACACATACATTTGGTGCATTTTCAAGGATCTGTTTCCTCAGGAAATCATCTATATTTATAGTATTAATATACTCTGGAAGACACAATAATCTCACATTTTTCTGGCATCATCTGTCCTCAAGGGCCTCTACGCTTTTGTGCTGAAAAGTTATTTCTCTTATAGTTTTGCATTTACTTCTTTAAACTGAGAGCATCTGTCAGAGGAGCTGATTCTGCTTGGCAGTCCCACTCACTCAGTCGTGCCTGTAATGTCATTACTAAACTCAGGAATCTGCTTTCCCTGGGACTCACTCTTCTGCCCTAATATGTCACAGGATTCTCCTCCGACGCTGGGTGGAACTACAAGACACAGTCTTTACATGTGGGCAATGTCCTTTGATTTTGTGTCATAGGCCATCTTATGGGACAGATTATCTATCTTGTAGCTAGCACTGACACAGGCTGGTTCTTGGATGATCAAACGGACAAAATAAAGGTTCATGTGATAGGCAATGTCTGTTTCTGACATTAACTTTGCACCTGCTTCACCCTGACAAAATGAAATTCAGTTACAGACATACGTCAGAGGTACTACAGGTTTGGTTCCAGACCATTGCAAAAGAGTGAATATCACAATAAAGCAAGTCATACAAAATTCATGGTTTCCCAGTGCATGTAAAAGTAATATTTACAATATACTATGGTCTGTAAAGTATGCACTAACACTAGGTCTAAAGACGTGCATACCTTAATTTGAAATTACTTTTTTGCTAAAAAATGCTAACCATCTTCAGCAAGCGATAATCTTTTTGCTGGGGGTGGGCGGGAGGGTCTTCCCTTGATGTTGATGGATGCTGATTAATCAAGGCAGTGGTAGCTGCAGGTTGGAGTGGCTGTGGCAGTTTCTTAGAAGAAGACAACAGTGAAGTTTCCCACGTTGATTGCCTCTTCCTTTCATGAAATATTTCTCTATAGTATGTGATGCTGTTTGATAGCATTTTATCTATTGTAGAACTTCTTTCAAAATTGAAATCAATCCTCTCAAATTCTGCCGCTGCTTTACCAACTAAATTTATATAATATTCTAGCTTCCTTGTTGTCTTTTCAACAATCTTCACAGCATTTTCACAGCATTTTCGCAGCATTTTCGCAGCATTTTCTTGAGATAGTGAATTCTATCTCAAGAAACCACTTTCTTTGCCCATCCACAAGAAGCAACTCCTCATCATTTTATTATGAGATTGTAGCAGTTCAGTCACATTTTCAGGCTCCACTTCTAATTCTAGTTCTCTTGCTATTTCCACCACACCTGCAATTACTTCCTCCACTGAGGTCTTGCACCCTTTAAAGTCATCCAGGAGGGTTGGAATCAACTTCTTCCAAACTCTTGTTAATGTTGATATTTTGACATTTCATTCTTCCCATGAATACAATGTTCTTAATGGCATCTAGAATGGTGAATCCTTTCCAGGTTTTCAATTTACTGTGCCCAGATTCATCAGAGGAATCACTATCCTATGGCAGCTCTAGCCTTGCAAAATGTATTTCTTAAGTAATAAGACTTGAAAGTGGAAATTACTCCTTGCTCTATGGGGTGCAGAATAGGTGTTGTGTTAACACACATGGAAACAACATTAATCTCATACATCTCCATCAGAGCTCTTTGGTGACCAGGTACATTGTCAATGAACAGTAATATTTTGAAATGAATCTTTTTTTGTTGGGTAGGGGTCTCAACAGTGGACTTAAAATCTTCAGTAAACCATGTTGTAAACAGATGTGTTGTCATCCAGGTTTTGTTGGTCCATTTATAGAGCACAGGCAGAGTAGATTTAGCATAATTCTTAAGGGCCTTAGGATTTTTGGAATGGTAAATGAGCGTTGGCTTCAACTTAAAGTCACCACCTGCATGAGCCCTAACAAGAGAGTCAGGCTGTCCTTTGAAGCTCTGAAGCCAGGCATTGACTTCTCTCTAGCTATGAAAGTCCCAGATGGCATCTTCCATATAACACTGTTTCGTCTACATTGGAAATCTGTTGTTTAGTGTAACCACCCTCATGAATTATCTTAGCTAATTCTTCTGAATAACTTGCTGTTTCACCTTGCACTTTTATGTTATGGAGATGGCTTCTTTCCTTAAACCTCATGAACCAACCTTTGCCAGCTTCAGACTTTCCTTCTGCAGCTTCTTCACCTCTCTCAGTCTTCAGAGTTGAAGAGAGTTAGGGTCCTGTTCTGGATTAGGCTTTGGCTTAAAGGCGATGTTGTGGCTGGTTTGATCTGTACAGACCACTAAAACTGTATCCATATCAGCAGTAAGGCTGCTTCACTTTCTTATCATTGATGTATTCACTGGAGTAGCACTTTCAATTTCCTTTAAGAACTTTTCCTTTGCATCCACAACTTGGCTAACAGTTTGGTTCAAGTAGCCTAGATTTTGGTCTATCTGAGCTTTTGACACGTCTTCCTCACTACACTTAATAATTTCTAGTTTGTGATTTAAAATGAAAGACATGTGACTCTTCCTTTCACTTGAACACTTAGATGCCATTGTAGGGTTGTTAATTGGTAATTGGCCTAATTTCTATATTACTATGTCTCAGGGAGTAGGGAGAACAGGGAGAGAGATGGGGAGGAACTGCCCATCAGCGGAGCAGTCAGACACACACATTTATCTATTAAGTCCACCGTATTTTATGGGCAGTGTGGCACCCAAAACAATTGTAAGAGTAACATCAAAGATCACTAATCACAGATCACCACAATGCATATAATAATTATGAAAAAGTTTGAAATACTGCAAGAATTATTAAATACAACACAGAGACACAAACTAAGCAAATGCTGTTGGAAAAATGGTGCTATAAACTTGCCCGAAACAGGGTTGCCACAAACAATTTGTAAAAAAAGGAAAAAGAAAAACTGCAATATCTGCGATGCACAAAAAAGCAAAGTGCCATAAAATGAGGTATGCCTGCATGTAGATTGCCATAATTTGAAAATTTCTTGTGTTCAACTTTACTTTTGTGTTAATGAGGAAGAAATGGTTTGTTAAGCAAATTAATAGAGGAAAACTATTGTGAACAGAATGCTTAAAGTTTATAAATAATTCAAAAAAGAGATTACTTTCAAGCAAGCCCAAGTACTTTAGAAGTATCATTTACATATAAATACCTACAATGATAGAATAATTACAATTGTTTTTATTTATTAATTTAACCCATTTCTCTAAAACATTCCCTTAAACTACATTTTCATAGTCTATCATCTAGATTCCTTGCAAGTAAAACAAGTGATGATTTTTAATATCCAATAATTAAGATTTGTCACTAATTCTTCTTCCACCCAATTAATGAGGTCTGGCAGCAGTGCATTCGCCACCCATGAAGCAACATTATCAGAATAAAATGTCAAAAGTCCAACGGTAGGCCTCAACATCAAGAAATTCCAGGTTTTATAGAGTTGTTTTAAAAGAAAGTATAAACACTGAGTGGATATTATTTAAGCCAGGCGCTACCAATTTCCCTCATGGACTACACAGTACAGCAGGGACTCATAGCCATATAAAGCAATCCTTTGAAAGAACCCTGTGCCTTTAGATGGTAGAGGAGCAAACGCATAAAAATTTACCATCCCTTGATGACTTTCTCCAAGTGTCTCATTGCTTGACCACTGATGCTTCTATTGCTCATTTCACACAGCAAACTCAGGGTTTTTTAATCCTAATAATTACAATGGCTAAAAGGCACTTCCAATTATGATTCTGTCAAAAGTCCTCCATATTTATTTGCTTAACATGAGGTTGTTTGAAGAAAGAACTTGAAAAACATGTCTTCAGTGTTTGTCCTAGTAATCATTGTGATGCTTTTAGTTTTTGCATTTAACACTATGATATAACTGCATAAACTATTACCCTCTCGTATATATAGACTCAGTGAATGAATTTTTCTACTAAAAAGTTATTCACACCATTTATCTTTGCTCTCATTTTATTTTTTATTCTATAAGGATAATTGTTACAAACTGAAGACACATGGGAAATAGAAAGGCATACTGAAGACAATTACTGACAGGTACACTGGAGTGAAATTAGAGGAATGGACATGGGTCAGACTTACACAGAGCTGATCAGTTGTGTCTATGCCCAAATTAGCTCCATCATCTACTAAAGTACTGAGCAAGGCAATTCCATTGTTTGTGCTTGGCTTAAATTCTCTTTGAAGAGACACTATAATATCACGTCTTCCAGCACCAGGTACCCACAGAATACTTTTGACTCAGGAAAGAGCCACCTTGCCTTCTCTCTTTGATCAGGAAGCAGATTTTCTCATATGAGCCCTACCCTCCAAACACTGTATTTGCCAGAACCAGGTCACATGCTCACTCCTTTACCATCTACTAACATAGGGAAATGTTTAGTGTAGACTACTCATGCATAATTTCCTGAAATTAGCATGCTACCTACCAAATAACATCAGGCATCTTTAAACAAAAGGAGAAAAAGGAGAGTGGATAAGGACCAGGGATAGTAAGCAACCAACATCTGCTACATCCAGAAATTAAGAAATATCAAGATGGTAGCTTTCCTCCAGAATAAAAATAAATAAAAAGAAAGAGAAATAAATGTTTAAATACAATGGTTAAACAGTGACATGCATCTCTTTATTTTTAAGAAGGTTCTTCCAACATTCATTCTGAAAGAGGTTTTTGTATTGCTAAAACATGTGTATTGAATTCCCAGTAATTATATTTGCATAAAAATGTTGAGAAATAGATCCAGATAGTAATATATTTTTAATGTTAAAGCATGGACAGCACCTGCATATACATGGATCTAAGCTCACCTGAACAGACACCACAGTTCATCTGATGGCATACATCCAAGGGTCAGGCATAGTGCATACAAACAAGTATTTGTTTTCCATATGACTAGTCACTCATTTTACATAGTTTTACACTCATTTTACACTCATTTTCAAAACATAACCCACCATATTCTGATTTGTGTTTGCGTGTACTGCTACCATCTGCCTATCTAAGGCAACACAGCAATTATAAAACAACAGTCCATGGTATCCACAGAGAGGATAGATGGAGCCAAAAGAAAAGGGAAGAGAATATCACATCCTTTTACAAATGCAAGTTTCACAATGCATGATCGCTATGGCACATTCTCCATGTCAACAGCCTGTGTAATACGAGGCCAGACAATTAAGTTCGCAGACTCATCCTAGGAAAAGTGCTACATACCTCATTGTTGAGTATCACTTCGAGGTACCCCCTCTTGGGAAGCTGTGCACCAACGCCAGCACCTAGTCTACCCTTCAAATCAATTTTGGAACTCTTTCTGGAATGGCCATCACAGCTCTCGTCGTATTACCCTTGATGTCCTGAATGTCATCAAAATGTCTTTCTTTCAATATTTCCTTTACCTTCGGGTAAAGAAAGAAGTCATTGGGAACCAGATCAGGTAAGTAGGGAGGGTGTTCCAGTACAGTTATTTGTTTACTGGCTAAAGACTCCTTCACAGACAGTGAGTGCGTGTGAGCTGATACATTGTCGTGATGCAAGAGCCATAAATGACTGGAGAAAAGTTCAGATCGTTTTTGGCTTTTTCACACAGCCTTTTCAGCACTTCCACATAGTAAACTTGGTTAACTGTTTGTCCAGTTGGTACAAATTCATAATGAATATTCGCTCTGATACCAAAATGAGGTTAGCAACATCGTTGCAAGAAGTTCGTGAACTTATAGTCATAACTTGCATGCTTTCTTTACTCGTCCCTAAGCTGGAACTCAATTTCTGTTTCTCAGCAATATGCTACCTTGTTAATTATTTTACTTTCATGTAAAGCATTGAACATATTAGACACCTTTGCACATAGATTGTAAATAACAATAAATAACTATTACGCCAAAAGGCTTAAGTTTATTATAGCAAGTTAACAGTATAACCCACAAATGTCCGTTACCCCCAGTCACTTTCTTCATGCACATTCATTTCCCATGAGTCTGTCGTTCTAGAATTTGTGCTGATAATGAGCTTTAGAATATTGATTTTACATGACATAGGGTCACATTTTAAAGCTTTTTATCAAAATAACTGGAGATGTAATCTCAAAATACACCTCATCTATACAGCTGTCTTTAATCTCTGGGGATAAATAGTGACAAATGAGGCCTAGTTTTTGACTTGTTTAGCTGGTGCTGAAACAGAGTGGGTGTTTCAATGGAGCTTTTAAGTGGATAATAGGCATGCAGTGAGCATTCTGAGATACGATAATGAACTCTATGTATGGGTGCAGGACTATATTTTTCACTGTGTTTCTGCACAAGAAAGTATTTGCAATTTATAAAAGAATCAGAAGTCTATTTACGTGGCCACTGGGATGTGTTCTAAATTTCCTTATGCATTTAAATATCCCTATTTTCACACCCACTACAACCATTATTTAGTTTGCAGATTCATTAAACTATATAATGCGTTCTTATTAACTGCCAAAGAAATCATGTCAAATTAGGTGTGGATTTTTATTACTTAAAAAAATAGCACACAATAATGCAACGTGCCCAAAATATTTGAATCACAAAATGGATATGAGGAGAAAAGACTTTGGATAAAAACCTTTCATCCAATCCTTCAAATTAATGTATTTAATGTACTCCAATTATAGGAAAGCACTAGCTGTGATTTCAATTTTGGTGTGATAAAAGCAAATCTAGATTCTCTAATTGCTGAAATGTGACACATCACATAAATTACTGCAACCGGAATATAGGAGCCATGGAATCCTGAAAAAGAAGCAGAAACTCTTGTCTTTGCAAATCTCAATGTGGTTAGTATGAAAGTAAGACAAAGTAAGCAGAGGTAAAAGTAAAAGCTATGCCTGGGTGCTCTGGCAATAAAACATTCTGGTTTCCTAACAATCAATTGATTTCTGGCAAATAAGAGAATGTGAAAATACATATACAAGAATCAGGCACTGTATAATGCCTTGTGTTATGTTTCCCATTACACTGGTACCTCGGTTTTCAAACGTCTCCTTTGATGAACATTTTGGTTTATGAATGCTGTAAACACAAAAGTAAATGCTCTGGTTTTCGAACACAACTCAGAAGTCAGACATGTCATGCGGCTTCCACTGAGTGCAAGATCCTGAGGCCTAGCTGTCAGCTGTTTTCCAACGTTTCAGAACTTGTGGATTACATTTGAAAACCGAGGTACCACTGTATATGTACCCTACAAAATGTGGGGATATGGCATTATGGAAACAGCATAGACTTTGGTGCAGATAACTCTGGATTTTTGTCCTATGTATGACATTTCCTAGTTATATGATTGTGGGCAGACTAGGTATCATCTTTATTCTCAGTTTCCTTATTATTAATATGTGGCAGAGGGTGTACTTCTGACTCCCCTGATGAGCTGACTTCTATTTATAACTCTATGTGGTCAAGATGTTCTGAAGGGCCCTCTAAATACTAAATAATTAGATACTGTATGCATGAATATACTTGTTAAAGCAGTACTGGACTCATAAGAAATAAAAACATGCAGTCGCCCCTAAAAAAGATTTTAAAGGGAACTAAAACCAAAAGGTTTCATTGCCTCAAGTACAAATTCCAGTATCAGAGCTGCTATCAGAAGAATATGTGTTAGACAAAATTCTTGGAAATCAAATCTAGCAATACGTAAAATATACATAAGATATATATAAAGGATAAGATGTCATGTGCAATTAGGTGACCATATTAACAGACTAAGAAAATCTATATGATTATCTTAATAGATTTAGAAAAAGTTTTTGCCAAACTTCCATATTCAACAACAAAAAACTAGGAATAGAAAGGAATTTCCTTAACAAGGTAAAGGACATTAAAAGATAAACCAACAGCTACCATCCTACTTAATGGTGAGAGACTGAATGATTTGCCTCTAAGACTGGGAAGAAGGCAAGATTGTACTGTTTTATTACCCCTAATCCATATGGAACTATAAGTAATGACTAGTGCAGAAAGGCAAGAAATAGAAATAAAAGGCTGATACCGTGTTTCCCTGAAAATAAAACCTAACCTGAAAATAAGCCCTAGCATGGTTTTTCAGGAGGACAGCCCCTGAACATAAGCCCTAATACGTCTTTTGGAGCAAAACTTAATGTAAGACCCAGTCTTCTTTTCGGGGAAACACGGTAGACTGGATTGGAAAACTATTTTCACAGAAGATTTTCTTGTCTATTTAAAAAATTCCAAAGAAGCTGCAAAAATGGATCTAATAACTGAGTGAGTTTTACAAGATCATAGGATACAAACTACATACATATATATATATATATATATATATATATTTTTTTTTTTTTTTTTTTTTTTTTTTTTTTTTCCCCAAAAAAATACTAGCAATGATGAGACAGGCATAGTATAGATATTCTCGTTCCAAAAGGGAGAAATGGGAAGGAAGAAGGGGATGACAGGTCCCAAGGAAGCCCAAAACCTAGCAAGGCGAACTCCATTACACCTTAAGTCTCGAAATAACCCTCTTTGGTTTGAGGCTCTGACCTCCAGGCCCTCTGGGGTGGCAACATCACCTCCATGACTTTGGTTGGAAGCCATATGGCTGTTGAGGTGGTGACCCTAATGATCTCTGAGTCATCCATGCAGTCCTTCTCTTTTCTTGAAGGATGGCCCAAATTCACAGCCAAAGAGCTCTATGGCCCAGTCCTGTGTGGTGTAAGAAGTATAACAACCTTCCTTCATTTCGTTCCACGTTCTCCATCTCTTTGGTTGAAGCTGGCAGTGTCCTTGCTGGTATCATCCCGTCTCTGTTCCTGGCCTCTGTTGAGATGCCTGAACAGATCCATGGTTCACACCCACACTTAATCTTATCAAAAGGTCAGTGTGACATACCTTTGGTTTTCTCATTTTTTGTAATATGGACAAGCTGCAAATTTTCTAAATCCCCAGGTTCTGATTCCTTTTTGCTAAATAATTCCGTCTTCAATTTATCTCTCTCCTGTCAAATTTTATTATAAGTAATCGAAAAGAGCAAAGCTGCTTCTTTAATACTTTGTTCAGAAATCTCCTCAGGTCAAAAATCCAATGCATTGCTTGCAAGTTCTGTCTTCAAGAAAACACTAGAACACAAACACAGCTCAGCTAAATTCTTTGCTGCTTTATAACAAGGATTGCCTTTTCTCCATTGTCTAATAACACATTCCTTACCTCGATCAGAGACCTCATCAGAATGGCCTTTGCCATTCATATTTCTACTAACATTCTTTCTGCATATGATTATTCATTTATTTTTTAAGAAGTTGGAGGCTTTCTCTAAAGGTTTTTTTTTTTCCATTCTGAGCCCTGACCAGAATTGCCTTTAAAAATCCCTTTACAGCAACGTTAGATTTTTCTAGCATGCAGCTCAAAACTCTTCCAGCTTCTACCCATTATCCAGTTCCAAAACCACTTATACATTTTTAGGTATTTGTTACAGTGCAACCCCACTTCTCAGTACCAATTTCTGTCTTAGTTCTGGCTGCCATCATGGGGGCTCTGTTTCCACGAAATCATTCAAGCCTAATTATTACTTGCTAAAGGCCCCACCTCTCAGCAATATCACATTGGGAATTAGGAATTCAACATATGAATTTGGGGAGTATACAAACATTCAATCCAGAGCATTGCCATAGTACCCTACTATAAAATTTATCAAACTGTACTGTTATTGCCTGTTCATTTTTCTGCCTCTCCTATTGAACTGTGGAACAAGATCTTTGCCAGTTTTATGGTGTATTCCATGCATCTAGCACAGTGTCTGTAGACCCCAAATATTTATTGAATGATAGAAGGAATTAATATGTAGAATAGAAATACGCACACAGAGACACACACACGCATACATACATAGGGTGCCAAAAAGTATATACACATTTTAAGAATGAAAAATACTGTATTAAAATTGTAATACTCAATATATACCTATAACAAAATATGAATACAGTCACGTTTGACTTCTGCAATTATAAGAGGTGCTCAAAGTGGTTATCATCAGCATCCAGACACTTCTGATTACAGCGAACTACTGCTTGAGCAACGTTGACCAAAGTGTCTACTTGTATACATTTTTTTCGTACTGCCGGTATATATAGTCAATGTTTATTAATGCCTCTCTCATAGATAGCAATTCTATTGTGTCATACATTTCCAGTGAATTTACAGTTACTTGCATTAAGTTAAAATTTATCATAAATTTTCCTGGGAAGCAGAGAAAAGAGAAGTTACTATCAGTTTACAGATAGTATAATTGAAGCTCAAAGTAGATAATATTTCTTTTAGAAATTAGTGCTAGTGTTCAGATCGAAATCTCCTAAAAATCAGCATTCAGCCCATAAAAGTGATTCAAATGCTCGATATTATGATGGTTCCTTCTGTGATGTGGATAGAAAAACAGTTCTATATTCTTATAAGAATTGTATAACTTAATATGGAATGTGAATGATATAATTTGCTATAATAAAATCCATACAGGGATTATTATTGAAAAATAAGTGCTCTCATTTTAAAAAAAAATAACCCAAAACACATTGAAAGAACCATTTTCCAAAATTTTGTTTCCCTTTGTTCTTGTCCAAGATGTATTGAAATGTTGAAGAACTGATAAATAATTGTTTTATCATTCATTCTAAACTCCACCCAATGAAGACTACACATACATAAGTGCAAGCCTATTTTTTTCATAGTATTTATTTCAGACTCATGTCAGTTTATTTCTTCAAGAATATTTAATTGAATCTATTGAATAAAGGAGATGAAGCATTTCGAGATAGGAAATTACACTGATATTGGTAAATTCTAAAGAATCAACCTGTAGATTGCCTCCAACTTCTGACACCAGAGTAATTAGTTCTGTTTTATTAATTTCTAATTCTGTTTTCTATGTGAAGCACAAGAAGCATCATATCAATAATGAAAGGGAAGAAAAGGAAAAATCTGTTAAAATTCCACCTTACTAACAAATCCTTTGTTTTCACTTTTTATGTTCTCTTGATCATAAGAAAACAATTTTTTGTGTGTTTGGAAGTACAGAGTACATTTTGATGTTTTTCACTTGATAATGTGTTATAAACATTTTTACATCCTGCTATTCCTTACAATAATGCTTTTAATAGATAGTTTATAGTCCACAAATTGATATTCTGTTATTTACTGAACCATTTCTCAGTTCAGACACTAAGCTGCTTTCAGTTTTTCACTATTATAAATAAATTAGCAATGAGTACTTTTGCATGTGCTGTTTCCTTTTTCCTTAAAATAATATAGAGCCTCAACAATAGCAGCAACAGGTTAAAAAACTTGAAAATTTTCAAAGTCTTTGCTATTTTGTTACAATTATACTCTCAGCAGTGTACATTAATATACTAGGTTTCAACACAAACTCACTTGCACATATGTGCTCACTTAATAGTTGTAAAAAGATGCATCTTTGGTTTTAGTTCTTTAATAGTCACATTAGATTTTGTTCCATATGTGATTGTTGGTATGTGGACTCATCCCCTTCTAGACTGCAGCTCCCTGATATAAGGACCCTTAAGACAATGACACAGTTACAAGGGAAGCTGATAATCCTCTGAGAGGAAAATGATCCTACCCCTCTTTTACCCCTTTTCCAATCTGCTGGTTCCTTCTTCAACTATGTCAGATAGGGATTCATATTATCCTTTATTCTTACCCCAAAATCACATCACTGATTTAGTATTTTCTGATGTTGGAACATGATGGATATCATTCTGCGTTTCATCTTGTAAAGGAAGTGGGAATACCAGTTGAGATGGGAGGTGGGGAGCTGCAAGCTCCGTAATTGCGTAATAGCATAGGTATTTCGCTTTGACATGTAATCTAAGAAATCATGTAAGTAATGAAGAATCCTGCACTGAAGAGCACCACTGAACTTAGCCATGATTGTGTCACTTTAAGGTCACTATTAACACTGATTCTAAGGGGACTTTTTTAATGTATTAAATGTTGACTTTGTAAAAATAGCTGCTACGTATATCTATGCTATATATATATATAAGTGCCTATTATGTGCCAGACATTTCCACACACCTTATGTCTAATTTTCGCAACAATCTTATGAAATAGATAGCCATTGTCTCCATTCTGTAAGTTAGGAGACCAAGATTCAGAGAGGTTAAGTATCTCGTCCAGGTTCATGTAGTAAATGGCTTAGCTGAATTTCATACCCACTGTTGTCTCTCTCTAACTTCTATGATCTTTCACTTATACTGAGTTATTTAAAACAGTAAATATATTTTCTTCTCTATGCATAATTTTCTATTATAAATTATACTTTCACATCAGTACAGTATATTTTCATTCAAGATATGAATAAATTATAATTCAAGTAATCAGCACTCTCAACCAATTACTATTTCTGCTTACAAACTGATAAATATTTCTTTCCATATAAATTTTCATCGGAATTAAAGAAAACCCAGTATGGATGACAACCACTTCAAGGACCTTATTTCCCAATGCTCTGTTACACCAGCTGTACTTGCTGGGTGACAGGCTCATTTGCCATTCTTTGAACATGGTTTTCACTTTCTTTTGTGCGTTAGGTCATTTTCAACTGCAGACCTCCTTCTTCAGCTATTAAGGGCCCAATCCAGAGGCTATCTTCCTTATGATCGCTTTCTTAATCACTTTAGTTAAAGTAACTTCTACCTCTTTGGAATAGCTGTCCTACTTTGGTCTATGCACTTCTACTTCATTATTTGTATTTCATGCAGTGTATAAAGAAAACGTGGCCTTTGGAGTTGTACATGTGTGAGTCTATATGCAGCTCTAAACTATGTCACTTTTCTAAAGATCACTGTGAACTATTGCTCATGTAGCAAATCACCGCAAAATTAAGTGGCTTAAAACAATAAGGATTTCTGATTGCTCTTAAATTCTGAGGATGCTAGGTGGTTCTTCTGGTCTTGGCTGGACTTATGCATCTGCAATAAGACTTGTATTAAGGAAGCATCTTTACTGATCTTGGCTGCGCTCTTTCACATGTTTGCCGGTTGGCTGGCAATTGATAATCTAAGAAAGTCTCAGTTAGGAAAACTAGACCCTTTCCACAGAAGTTCTCGTCCTCCAGTAAGCTGTCCTGAGCATTTTCCAAATGGCAATGGGAGTTCCAAGAGAAAGCAAGTGGCAGTTTTCTTAGAGGCTAAACTCAGAAATGACTGTCAATTCTACTACATTCTGTTGGCCAAAAACTAAATGTAGAGAAGTTTGGATTCAAGTGATAGGAAATACATTCCTCGTCTGATGGGAGGAGCTGCCAAAATCAGCATAATGGGACTATCTACTCATACATTTTGGAGCTCTTATGAAATAAAATGTTTGATTAAAAAGTACTTATTGAATGCTTTGAATAACATATACTCAATACATGCTAAATTACATGTCCCTTGTATCTCTTGGCCTGCCATATCCTGCACATAGTAAGTCCACAAGAAATACCCAATGAGTGGATAATAGAAGTATGTATTTAGAAGACTTTCTGAAAGACTTTTTGAAATCTTTTAACAAAAATATGCAATTAAGTAGATGCATCATTTCCTCAAAATTATATTTAATTCAAGTTATATAAAATATATAGCAAAATGAAAACTGATGCTAAAAACTATTATATAACCACTTTAACCATTTTTTTTTCAATCTCCTGTTTCCTAATATATATTTTTATGTCATATAAAAAGTGGGAATTTCAAAGGAGGTGTTTGATCATTTTCAATATATAATTTGTTCAGGACCATTATTTTTGACAATAGCTTTTTTTATGGGAGCAAAATAGAGTATATAAATTCTGCATCGCATGCTAGGGAGAAAATCAGTATGGCTACATACTTCTCATGCTTCAAGGATTTTTACTATAATAGAAATATGCAGGAACGTTAACACCTTAGAACTTCACTGCCTCAGTGTGTCTTAAGACAGACATGGTGAGAATGCATTCCCATGAGTTTTACTTGCTGAAATAAAGCACACTTTCTGTTTAGTAGCCAAATAAATGTGCTGATTTTATTTACAGTTTTAGAAACCACCTTATCTTGTCAAAGAGCTTTGAATCAATAATCTGAAAAAAACCCGTATGTCCAAGAGAAAATTGAACATACATAGGTTTAGGTACATAGTAAAACTCAGTCATATAAAAATTTCTCTCATTCAATAAGAGAATATAATCCCCTGTGATAATGAAACCCATAACCTCCCTAATTTATCTCCTGTGACAGGTTCATGTTTCTGTCTGTATGAACCTGTACTTCAGCATTCTTAACATTTGCCTGGCATTTTATCTTTTATACATGTCAAAGGCAATTTTTTTATAAATGTGAAAGAAATACCCAAACGTGAATGCACTATATATAACATTTAAGCTTTTAAAATTAGACTTGTAAAATTAAGTAGTTCAAAAACCTCAGACAAAAATATAGAATAATATAATAAAAATAATGTGCTCAGCATATGCTTTTATCATATTCTCACACTATTTCATGTTTTCATTAGTTATGATTGGGTTTCTCTCAAAAATCCTTCGTATTTCCATTATTTCTCTCCTTCTCAGAAGTAATCTACTTTCATTAATTCAATGTTTGTCATTTGTAGTTAGATATCCTAAGAATTCTACATTTTTATTTATCTCTAAACAATATATATTATAACTTTTCAACATTTTAAACTTTATATAAATGGTATATTACAGGTAATACTTTCACACTGCTTTATTTAACATTATATTTGTGAACTTCACCTATATCATTCTATGTGTACTTCTGATAGTTTATTTTGACTGTATTATTTTTGTAACATTCCATTTATGACTATATGATACAATTTATTTATTCTCCAGTTGGTGGACACTTCAACTGCTTCCAATTCTTCCCTTTCCCAAATAATGCTTCCATAAAGTCCTGGACGTACAAGTATCTCCTCTTGTAGACATGGAACAGTTTCTCTGCTGGAAAAGGAGCTCCTGAGTTTTAGGGAATAGACACTTTCAACTTTATAAGATATTACCAATGTACAGTTCATTCACAGTGTATGAGAATTCTCTTTCTCCACATGTTCCTTTCTAAAATAAATTATGTGTTTTCTTGTTATCCTATAAGGACACCTAAAACAGACTGTGATTCCCTTTTTCTCCTGACTCAGACCTCAGTGTAGTACTCAACTGTGGTAACTGCCAGATTCTCCTCCACAAGACCACACATCATGTTTACACTGCAGGGAGGAACCATATCAGTTTCTCCACGTGGTTTGCAGCAAGGAAGAGCTTTTTTTGTGGGAGGAAGAATCGGGAATGTTGAGAAGGGGTGCCTCTCTCTGCTCTCAATGTGAATTGGCTAAAGGCGAATCCTTTAACGTCTTCAATTCCCAGTTGCCTTCTTTATTACAAAAGAGGCAACAGGGAATCAGAGGAAAGCATTTTCACAACACAGCCAGAAAGTAGCAAACCACGGAATATAACTCAGTATTTTTGCTTCTTAGTAAAGTGCTCTTTGTACTATATCTTTCTTCCAAAATGATTCTTCCTTTTAGTATCTCTAGTTTTTCCTCTGAGATTTTATTGGTATTTGCTAGACAAAATTGGGTTTTGTAATGTATTTCTAGAGATAATATTAGGTAAACATGAATTTTAGTCTCAGTGTTATAGAGGTCCTCTGCATGCAATATTCTATCCCCTGACAAGTCTTCAAGTCACAGAATTTCAGAGCAGGAAGGGATCCTCAAAATGTTGGTTCAACATTGTCAAGACAAGACAAAGGTGAAAAGTTAATGTAAAGAGGTTGTTTGTCCAATATCACACTGTGGCAGAGCCACTATCATATTAACTTTTTCTAATTGTAACAGTGAAGAATAAAATAAAACTCAACTACAAAATCCTACCAAACAGAGATAACTACTATTAAAATATCATTGTCTGTTTCTCTATTCTAAGTATCCATTAACAAGAGAACAGATAAATAGATTGCGATATTTGTTTAATACCACAATAACTACTACAGTCTTCTTGGATTTGATTTAAATTTGGGCATTTACTAGATGTGTAACCTTGGGCAATAATACTTAATCTCCTTGATGCTCAGTTCCCGCATCTATAAATACAGGGAAATAGTTTTGAGAATTAGATATAATACATGAGAAAACTGAGAACAGTATCTGACAATAATCATTGCTCAATAAAGCATAGCTATTATTCTAAATAAGTGAAGACATAGATTGTGCTTCATTATAATAAGAAAGATATTTTCAGATTTCATATGTGTTCTGCCTATTCTGTACACATATATAATATACATGTATAACTATGTTTTTAAAATGTGTGTTTCTCTCTTATTTGTTTTAAAAAAGGGATCTATCAGATCAACCAGAAACCTGAGCTATGTTGACTATAATTTTATCTTAGGTATTGGCATCCTGCTGGGCCATTCACAAAAAGTAACCTGGAATAGACAGACAGTTCAGTCGCAGCATTTAGATCACATACCCAACCACACCTAGGTCTTGAGCAATTGGATTCATATGTATATTTTAGATCAGAAAAAAGTAGCAAAGTGTATAAAATGTGACCTTTGCTATATATAAAATATTTTTGTATTCATATTAAGAATATGCATATAATACACAAGCATATATTTAATTGGGATAAAATATGCCAGAATGTTACTATATACTTTTCTATATTTTCTGAATTCCCACTATGAATTATAATACTTTTATAATCAGAAAGGTTGTAAAAGAGAAATAAAGGGATACTGTCTCCCCTGTATGATTGTTTATATCTGAACCGTAATACATTTTTTATTGAAGACAAAGACAAATCTTTGGGTGTCTACCTTAGACTGATTTAATACATTACAGTATGTCACACGTTAAGGCACCTCTCTGCATTTTTTACTTACGCTGCTCCAACTGCCTGTACCCCTTTTCTCCTTTTGCTTCTAATACTCCATCATCGCCCTAAAAAAAAAAAAAAAAATCATATCTCCAGATACAACTTGTTTCTCCTCCTGAATTAAGATTATATTAATTACTCACTAATAATTGACTTCTCCTACTTTTGTGACACATTGTAATTTGAACGTGTATTTGTCATAAACCTGAAACACTTTTTTGCACCTTTTTCAGTATATGTCTGTACCTTGGGATTGCAGACTCTAATTCATCTTTGTTTCCTTGGTACTTAGTAGGATAGATGCCCCGTAAATATTTGTCAAAGATAGGTAGGGAAGGAGAAAGAGAGAGAAGGACAGACCGTAATAAACTGGGGCACTATCGTAAGTAACAATAGGACATCTGCAAGAGAATTTTTGTTTTTTTGTTTAAGAGTTGAAGGAATTAATCTGGAAAGAAACTGGCCCCTGTCAATGTTAAGTTTTTATTTGTATTCATCCTAACCCTGCTATGATTGTGTATAGGTCCAGGGAGAATAAAAGGGGCTGTGTGTCAACTGAAAATTCTTTCTCACTAGATTCAGTAATGACTTGTGACCCAAATGACTGCTGTGGAATACTTCACATGAACTTGCATGAACGTAATACACTTTGCAAGTGCAGAGATATTTGCATATTGGCAACTGTAATGCTGGCTCATGCCATCATAGGCCACTGGACACAGTACTGTTAAAATAAGAGCCAAACAGTTTTGGATGCCATCAGACTAGCAACCCTGGCTGTATCAACAGCAAATCAGAGTGGCTGGTTCAGTAAATATTAATACGATGGTAGAAATGGACTGATTCTAAGGACAGTGAGAACTGTCTTTGCTTAGAATAGAGGTACGTCTTCTTGGAGAAGCATCTCTGTAGATTTGTTGAGGCCAGTGGCTGTGGGATCCTGACTCCATTGAAAGAAATTAAATAATTTCTTCACAAATTCATCCATCATATATTCGCCTGGTGCCTACTCAAAGTCACAGTCCTAAGTTTTTGCAGGTGCTAGACACACACCAGGGAACGAAACAAATGGATTTTCTGCTCTCGTGGAGCTAAAATCTAGGAGGAGGAGACTGAAAATAAGCAAGTAGATTATTAAATGGGTAATGTAATTTCAGGCATTCACCCACAGGATGTGAAAGAAAGGACTCAAGGATGACTTCTAGGGTTTGGAGAATGGTGATGCCATCTACTGAAATGTAGAAGCACAGGGGCTTCAGTGGGCAAGATCAAGTCTATGGGCTTACACAAGTACATTTGGAGACGCTGACTCGATATTAATGGAAATGTTGAGTAAGCCGTTGGATGTAGAAGTCTGGAGCTTGCTGGGTAGGACTAGCGCAGCAATGACTGCACTGCAGCAAACATGCAGTTGGCGATAGGAGCGTTGGTCGTGCAGCCTGGAGCATAAATAAAGGCCATTGGCCGCCTGGACTGATCCATAGTCCGTATATCCCATCTAGGGATATTCCCACACATGTTTATGGATGGTTACTCTGAAAGAAAAGGAGCTAGAATTGTGGAGGGAGCGTGTGGAAGCTTTGAACGAGCAAGATTTGGGTGTTAGTGTTGATGTGATCTCATTGATACCTACAAATTAGTAAGGTATGACATGTTGGTAATAGATGAACACGCAAAGTGCGATGTAATTGTTTAACAAAGTGTCCCAATGCAATTATTAATTTTCACTGTATAATTTAATTCACAATGAACATTTATTAATGTCTGCAGATTAGGGATGTTATATCCGTGGAGACAGTGTGGTATTACAGGGGGCTACTGGATTTGAAGCCAAAGTGAGGTAATTCTTCTTTAATGAAGAATTTGTTGCATCAGCCTTCAGCTGTCACCACCTCAGGGATTGCTTCAGTGGCAGAGAACCACATTTCCCAAGTTCGCGCCCCTTGAGGGGCACATCCAGCATGGAGAAACCATGTGGGGAGAAAGCAGAGAGAGCTATGCTTGAGGAGCCCCAATTGTTCTCACACCAGATGTTTGAGTCTTTCCAGCCCAGGCTTCACACTTTAAGTGAAGCCTTTGAAATGACTTCAGCCCCAGCCATCACCTGACTGCAACCACAGGAAGAGACCATGACTGAGGGTTCACTAGCTGAGCTTCGTCAACCCTCAGGGGAGCAAAGTAAATCAGTGCTATTATTGTAAGCTACTGTTTTAGGGTAGTTTCTTCACAGCTATAAAGAACTGCAAATATGGTTAAATTATTTTACTTTTTCCAACTTTAATTTCTCTATGATAAGGAAATAATTTTTTTGAAACTTCCTGAACCTGTCTCATGAGCATGTTGTGGAAATAACTTTAATAGTATATATAAATTTGCTTTATAAGCTATAAGAGGCATTAGAGGTTTTAGGGTGGATGTTGAGGAAAATTTGCCTTCATTGGTTGATGTAAGCTTTTGTCTATTAGCTTTTTATCTGTTCCTATATGTGAGGTGATTTCTGTGCTGTGATCAGGGGTTAAGTAAATTCCCCCTTTGGTCTCATTCTCCCGAGCAGGGGAGATATGGGGTGAGGTTGTTTTTCTGTCCCTCTTTGGTCTCATTCTCTCGAACAGGGGAGATATGAGATGAGATTGTTCTTCTGTCTCCCTTTAGTCTCATTCTCCCCAGCAGGGGAGGTATGGAATGAGGTTGCTTTCTATATGAAATTAGGTTGCTTTTCTCTCTGGGCTGTGAGGCTTTTTGTTTCATGTGAGGTGATAGTTAGCTTAGGGTTAAAAAAAATTCTGTGACCAGGGATTCAGAGAATTCCCCCTTTGGTCTTATCCTCCCAACTAGGGGAGATATGAGACAATGTTGCTTTCTGTCTGTTTCACCTGCAACGGCAGATGAAGTGAAGAAGTAGCAAAGTTATATCAGGATGACGTGACAGGCACATCGCCAGGCCTTGTTGCTTATCTGGATGAATTACCCCTTCGGCCAGATGGGCAGCATTCATATCAGTAACTGCCAGACCCTCCCGGAACTGGCCATTCCTGGAGGGGGAGGCAGGAACAAGAAACTTGGCTCTAAGGTACATCTGAGAAAATATATAGTAAGACAGACCTCAGTTGGCAGTGTAGGGATAATTATTATTTCATCATTTGGTCATTTGTCATTGGTGATTCTTCATCATTCTAACATTTTGGAAATTTCCAGCAACATGCAGCTTACAAC